>NC_142083.1:53008962-58206462 GCF_054644295.1 Miniopterus natalensis
TGTTCTCCCCTCCCCCCAACAAAACCTCCATTAAAATGTACATATTTGGAGAATATAACTTTAACAAAACCACACTCAGGTATTATGGATTTTCAGATATAATCTTTCTCCTACTGGGAGGAGAATCTTCAAAGAATTGGTATTCTTGCTGTATAAAAAGCCTTAAAGAATTGTTGTTTTGGGAAAATGCTGAGCGTTGAAATAGAGAAAAAGGAGAAATTACATATATTGCATATTTCATAATTTTCTCTGAGCTTATGCTATGCACTGTGTGCTTCTAATTCTATATGTGTTGCATTCTGCTGGTCTTCTTTGAAGTCATAAGCTCTTTGAAGCAGATTCATATATTGTACATATTTTATAAAATAGTTATATAGTAAGTCAATAACATTTATTAAAACCTACTGTTAACTGATCAGCATTCCTTTTATCAGCATCATTCCTGGACACATACAAGTCTTTGGAAAATGACAGTGTGAATTCTGAACGTAACATGATAGTGCTTTCTTCAACAGGCACATGCCTAGAATTGTAATTCTTTTGGTAGTTCCGTTATGTTTTATGTATAAATGGAAGAATAACCTAAGAGAACAGTTTCTCTAGACAGTCTATCTAAAATAATTGGACTGGAAGACTCTCCTTCCTCCTACCACTTCATTCTCTCTTTGGGAGCACAGAGCCACCTGGTGAGAGATTACATTTCCCTGATTTCTTTTGGTCAGGAGTGTACACATGACTGAGTTATCCCCAGTGGAATGGGAAGGGAAGTGATGCGGATAACTTGTGCCTCATCAGTTTAAAAATAAAAAATATTCTGGTTTTTCTCTCTTTTCCCATCTTTTGAGTAGGAATATAACATGATTGTGACCCAGTTTCAACTATGTAGATGAAAACAATGCCTTAGGGGAGCGATGGCAAGAAAATGAAAAGGTCCTGTAATCTTGAAGCACCTTGTGGATTAGAGCTACCAGCAACCTCGAGTCCTCCCCTCACGATTGTTATGCGAAAGAGGAATTCCATTGTATATAAGCCACTATTTCTTATCTCTTTGTTAAAGTACCTTAGCCTTTATTGTAACTAATACACATCATCTTTTATGATTAAAATAATTATTCTCTACTATGAAAGAGCTCAACATTTAGCCTGGAATATGTGGTTGTTAATGGTCTCAGTAATTCAGTGATGTTTAAAAAAAGTTCTGAAAATCATACACTGGGTTGAATGTTCTCACAAATGTTATAAAAACACCGTATGTAAATGACCCAGTGAAACATATCTAATTCAGGATGCAGACCTAGTGGGAAGGCACCAGATTTCTTCCTGTCAAAATATTCCTATTTTGCTGTTTACTTATTTCTTCAAAACATGGACTTCTATAGCAGCTTAATAAGAATCTCTTTCATTCACTTATTGTGTCCTTACTTTATTCTAAGTACTAGAGAACTTAAAGAAGTTCTTGTCTGTTTCATCCCCTTGTCTGTCTGGATGAACATCATCTCCTAGAATTCAGAACAATGCCTACCATGTACAGCACTTGCTGAATATTTTAAGACTCAATGAATATAGTTTATGAAAACAAATATACACAGAAAAGTTTAGGAACACAAGGTGGTGTTAGAGTGACATGTGGCCTTGAAATAAGAGCTATAATGTTTAGAATAGTGAGAGTCAACAGGAGAGTAGAAGCTCTGAAGGACGTATCAGATTTAGCTGGAAAGAGTCAATGTTGGTTCCTGTGGACAGGAACAGATAGTATGCACCCAGTTAAAGGCAACATAGATAATCTCTGTTCAATAGAACTTTCTGTGATGACGGAAGAGTTCTATATATTCACTCTCTGATAGTACCAACTAGCCACATATTGCTACTAACTAAAGTGCTGAAGTGGGAGGACTAATGTATGAAATTTAAAATAAGGCTGCAGAAAGGTATACGTCTTTAGGTGCCATTTGAAAACTGCTAAGTTTGCATTGGATTTTCCATAGTACTCACTGCTTTAGTTGTAAACACAGTCTTGAAATGAGAACTGTTTATTAAAAGATATTGAGAGAACTAGAGGAGGTGGGCAAGATTATAAACTACAGTATCTGTTTTCTTTTTAAATTTAAGTTCCTAGCATTTTATTTTTTAAAATAATTTTATTTTTCAATTACAGTTGGCATGCAATAGTACATTAGTTTAGGTATAGTTACTAAATTAAAAAATATAATTCTGAGATTGTGTGCATCAAGGTATTTAAATTCATATTACTGGAGTTTTCCTAAAATTATTTATTCCATAAAAAGCCAGGGCATACTAACTTTCAGCACTTTCTTTTCATTTAAATGTTTTCCAGGAAATTATGATATGTGAAAATAGAATCTAAAGTGTTTTCCCCAAGTCTAATACAATTTATTGGAAACTTGAACATTATTTGTGTCAACTATGCCCAAAGAGATGTTTTTATCCATCTAAGTGCTGGTAGTTAAAATTTATTGAATGCAGTTTTGAAATACAGTATGTTCAATTTTGTACATTTATGTGAGATAGAGAAAATTGAATAAGAAGGGAAGATGGAGAGAAAGATGAAGAAAACACAGGACAGAAGATACATTTACTGACTTCTTTGATGAAATATTTACTTATACTGAATATTTGAGTTTAATTTCTCTAGTCTCTAGATGTATGCAAGTGAAATGGAAAAGCAGCAAGACCTCTCTACACTGAGAAGTATCAGGATGTGATAAATCTCTCCCCCAGCTGTCACGGTGTACTGCATAGTATAAGCAATGTGCGGTCTCTGTGATATGGGAAAATAGAAGTGGATGGGAAAATAGAATATTTTTTCTTCCAGATATCGAGGTCATTTTATGAGATGTAAAGACAGAAGTGTTTCTGGGAGGCATTCTGCGCACTCCCAGAGAGCTTTTTATCGATCTACTGTAAAAAGCCAATTTGTACTTTCATATCTGTAGAACTCCTATTGAGGTCAAAGGTAAAGGACACACCTAGATCCAAGAGGGATGTTTTAGCTTGAATTTTCTAAAATAAATTTCAGCAGGATAAAAGGTAATATAAAATATTAAGCCCAGAAGATTCTTTCCACATACAATGATATCTCTGTAATGTTTCTTTCCTCTGCAGGAAACTCTATTTGTTTTGAATTGCTGTCTATCTACTTCACTTTTGAAGGTTACCTTTATTCCCCTCCTCAGCCATTTAAGGGAAAAGATAGAAAAGAAAAGGTCTGACAAAGCTGCTGGAAACTTGAGTTTTTAATTTGCAGCTATTTGTTTTACTCGTAAGTAGTAACAGTTGAGTAGTTTGGGGCAAGGTCCATTAAACTCTATGATATTCAGATTCAGGAGCTCTAGATTGGGCATAATGATCCCTGTCAATTGTTGGTGAAAGAATTCAATAGGGATTTCTGTGTTGCTCCTTTTAAATCGAAAATATATGTGATTTAGGCGGTCTCCAGATTAGCTTGTGTGCCCTTCTATTGGCAATCTTGCTTTTGTTTATATTAGACCAGTCATTGGGCGCTCACTATTTTAGAGATATCTTGCAAGTCCCATTGTGAGGCAGAGTTGTGATTGGAGTAAAGTCAGTTTCCTGAAGAAATCTGAACAAAGATTTTTGGTTCACTGAGTAATTTTATTTTTCAATCAAACACACTTCTGAATATCTAATTCCTTTTCTACATTGCACCCCCACCCCAGCATGCCAGAACATTTATATTTCTTTAGAATAGAAATAATTTAATCCCCTGGCTCCAGAAGTCTCGATAACTGATTCCTCTGCTGGCAGTCCATCTCTAACCTGTGGGGCCATCTGTTCCCAGATCTGGATGTGTAGAAGGGTTGTGGACATCTTCATGGCAATTTAGTGTTGTAGTAATGGAATTACTCTCTCCTGGGGGTAGAGTAATGGAATTACTCTCTCCCTTTACTCTAAGCCTTCTGAAAAGTGTGCTGGGACTGTATATCAAGGCTGGAGGCAAAGGGGCTTCTCAGTGTTTCTGATGAAGTTTGGAACTGCAGCGTTATGTGCAGAATCAAGAGCCCGCCGGAAAGACTGGCTAGGCATGGAATTTATGGATCTGACTCATGTTGTCATTTCCTAAGCACCAGTTGGACTTAATTGGGTCTAAAGTGCATCCCACTTTAATCTTGCTCCACTGGTCATCTTCCACTAGCAAGGTGCACTGACAATGGCTCTTCACACTGTTAACTAAGGGGTCCTTTTGTTATTGAGGGCGAGTGTGTGTCTAGGTGAATTTGTACCTTCTCTCTTCAGTTAACAAGCTGTCTTTCTCTCTATTGATCTAGCTAAGCCATGTAACCTTTGGAAGCCTATATTACTATAAATTTTGAACCTTTTTAAACAACCCAAAACTTCATGTTCTTTTTTCTTCTCCCCAAATTTCTTTGTTAACACTTGATTTCCTATCTGTATCATTAGAGGAAATAAAATTATCCAAAGCCAGTTTAAGAAATAGGGCAGGCTAATTATTTGCATATATATATATATATATATATATATATATATATATATATATATATATAATTTTTTCAAAATGAAAATTCTCAAATATACACAAAAGAAGAGAGAATAGTATAATGAACCCTATATCTAGCTTCAAAAATTACCAACTTTTGCCAAAATTTATCCCTTTTTAAAAATCTGGCTGGTCTATTTTAGAGCAAATCTGAAACATCACATAAATACATCGATACACATTTCTAATCTATAAAGAGAAATTTTAAATGTAACTATGATGCTGTAATCATTTGTAATAAATTTAACAATTATTCCTCATATCAGTTATTTAAGTCCTTATTTAAGTTTTTCTTATTATCTCAATTATGAATTATGAGAGGGGTCAAAATTATCTGCCTCCTTAACAACAATGGAAATAAATTTTATTTACTGAAAACACAGGTATTATATTTATCTATAGTGAAGGGAGATACCTTTAAAACTGTTAGACTACAAAAGAAGCTACTCAAAAGAGAAAAAATATGGAGAAGATGCAAAAATGGCAAATGGTTGTGGAAATATGTGAGAGATACATCTCATCCTTTTGAAATTCTTATCTCTTTATTTAGCTGGAAGATGAAAAATTATTCTGAATGGAAGTAGTTTATTTTATTTACCACTATTTTGTGTCTATTGATATGAGTTTTGTTCTTATTTGTACTCAGAGCACAGAATTTAATAATAAAGCATAACAACACTAATAATTTGTACATGGCTTGACATACTGGATGTGTGGGAGAGGATACTACTTGGGAGAAGAATGACTAAGAAAATATTTTGTGTTGCTTGGCTTGTGCATTGGATTGAATTCATTTATGAATAAGAATTTCAGTTACTATGCAATGTCTTGCTTTTGACTGTTCAGATCCTCTATCTACTCTTCCCTACTATGCACTGTGAACTAAACTGAATGGACTGCATTGATAGGGTTTACCGTTCTCTGGCTTCTGCTTGGGTTAGGATAGTGGGACAGGGGGAGAGAGGAAAAATGTATTACTCCAGTTTCTACACATTGACATCGCACCATAAACAGGACTCATTCTTTGCATAAAAGTCACAGCTCCGTTCAGGTAGCCTGTCCCATCCCCCAATCTCTCTCTCTCTGTGTCTGTCTGACCCTCTTTCTGGGTTCTGGTAGACACTCCTCTTGTCCCTCATTGCTGTGGGCCTGGAGATGTTAACATTGTCCCACTGTTACTAGCCCTAGAATACTGCATTACCCTTTGTAGCTTCATTACATCCTGTCCTTACCTTTATAACCTTTATAAACAAATCCATTTATGAATTTTTTCTCACATAATAAATTTTGGACTTTGTTATTTTTGGGCCAGATGTGTTTACAGTAATTAGAACCAGGGGTAGAAGTGATACTGGGAGTGAATCGCTCACATAGTTCAAGAGAACTTTCTTGTTAGGGGACATGGGACATGGATAATTATTGGCATTCAGTGATCATCTCAATATTGATGGGTAGGGGCAGAAGATCAGGTACAGGTGGAGGACTAGTTATGGAGAAATCAACTATAAAATTTGTTGTTTTGTTGACAATAGTGATTATAAAAGTTATGGTCCTTGAGCGTGTATACTGTGAAATGGAGAATTTTAAAGCTTAGAACATGCATTAAAAAAATCAAACAGCCTCTCCTGGCTGACAGCAGACAATGGAGCTCAGTCCTATACCTAGAAGGAAATGAATTTTATTTGCAACCAGTGGACTTGGAAGAAAATCTTAGTCCTAGATAAAAACTGCAGCACTGGACCACACCTTGATTTTAGCCCATCGAGAACCTAAGCAGAGAATCCAGTTGTACTGTTCCCAGAATTCTGACCTACACAACTGCGAGATAATAAATAGGTCTTGTTCTAAGCCAATACCCCCCCCCAAACAAACAAACAAACAAACAAACAAATCAAACAGCCTGAAAGGCCATTGAGGTGTATTTTATCACCTATTATGGTAGAGCAGATACAACTGAGGATAAAGAAAAGGACCTAGCTGTAAAGGGTACAGAAATTCAATCCCAATTAAATATTCAATATTGTCAGGTCTATTATGCTTTTTCCACTCCAACAAAATATATCTTATCAAGGTCACCAATGAATTCCAAATTGTTCAATCTAGTGAACACTTTTCTTGGTCCTCATGTTACTTGACCCATGAAAATCATTCGGCACCACTGGTCTCGTCTCTTTGATGTACTTTTTTGTGCTTAGCTTCCTGGAAAACTACTGTTCCTGGTTTTTCTCCTATCCCACTGACCTTTTCTTATTAGTTATCTTTGCAGTCCCTCGCCCTCATTTTTATGATTTCTAAATGGTAGAGGGTCCAGGTCCCAGCTCTTATTGAGCTGTAAAGATCTTAATGAGTCTCACAGATTATATGTTGATAATAGCCTGATAATAGTCTTTTTTCTGAATTCTAGATTTATATATTTAATGGGCTACTTGAAATCTCTACTTACATGTCTAATAGTTATCTCAAACTTAGCATGTTCCAAACTGAACTTCCCATGTCTTTTCCCAAATCTACTGCTCTCCTAATCTTTCCATCTTGGTAAAATGTAATTGCATTTTTCTAGTTGTTGAGGTAAAATAGCCTTTGATTCTTCTTCTCTTACAACCTATAGCCAATCTGTCAAGAAATTTGATTGGTTACACCTTCACAATATAACCACAACCTGACCACTTTATGTAGCTTCCCCTTCACCGCCGGTATGTCTTTACCAAATGTTACTTTCTCAATGGATGTCAAGATAGGTCACCCTGGACCCTCACACCCACGTGCAACAGTCTCTATCCCCTTTCCTATGTGTTTAGTTTTTAGCCCTCATATTTAACACACTATATATTTTACTTATATTCCTCTTATATTGTCCATAAGAGCAAAGATATTTGTTTGTTTTGTTTGCTGGTGTATCCTCAATGCTTAAAACAGTATCTTACACATAGTTGAAATTTAACAAGTATACACTGGATGAGTAAATGAAAGAAATCTGTACTGAGAGTTAGGAAAAGTAAGATATTTAGAGCCATGTGTACAAGAGCAAGTAGGCCCTTGGTTGTTATTTCCATGGTTCTCCTGTGAGTAAAATTTTAGTCTTTTGAAGCAGCAACTTAAAAACAGTAATAACTGAGTACTTATTATGTGCAGAAGCCATCCCACATGTTTTATTCACTTTTTATTTAAGCCGTACAGCGTAAGAAATAGCTATCATTATCTCTGTTATACAGATGAGGCAAAGCAACTTGTTCAAAATCACCTCACTAGCAAGTGATTATGCTGGGATTCAAAGTCTGTTCCGTCTGACTCCAAAGTTCAATCCCCCCCCCCCCCACTTTAATACATGGCTTACTTTTTGGCTCTTGACTGGTGTTTTGTTTGATGGAGGTATTAATATAAACAGTAAACTAGGCAGAAAAGCTGAATGATATATCAGTAAGCCAACTGAATTCATTTTTTTAACACAAATTTCAGTATAATGCAATTATTATAATTAATAGTAATATTTCTTTATTTGTGGGGGAGATCTGAATAGTTAAAATGTAGGGAAAGCATTGTTTGCATTTTTAATTAAAAACTAAAGATTGCCCTGTATCAAAATTATATATGTAATACTAGAAACAGGTATTCTTGTTCTTTTGCAGTGTTATATTTGATTGTTAAAAGATTTAAAAAAAAATTTCTCCTGCATTTAAGAGGCAATAAAAAAGCCCTCCTGTAGCTAATTTAGTAACTGAAGTCTCATGGACGTAATGCAAATCTCTGTAATTCAAATCGCTGTGAGGAAAAGTATGCTTTATTTTATTATTTCTGCATTCATTACATTGATTACACTGCAGTAGGCTTCAGGGACCCTCACAATGAAGAGAACATTGAATAGGTACATGTGAGAGAAAATTAGTGGGCCATTTGTCCTGCATTCAGATCAGACGCTATAATTTTTGTTTTGAGCTTTGTAACTCTTTTACTTTGGGACTCTGCTAAGCAACATAGATCTCACTCAATTTTCCAAATGTAATTTGGAACAATTTTTTATTCT
Organism: Miniopterus natalensis; assembly: GCF_054644295.1. Classification (NCBI taxonomy): domain Eukaryota; kingdom Metazoa; phylum Chordata; class Mammalia; order Chiroptera; family Miniopteridae; genus Miniopterus; species Miniopterus natalensis. The sequence continues at coordinate 53,017,521 of NC_142083.1, forward strand.
TTTGACACATTTTTAGTTATGGGATAAAATGTGCTGATAAATTAATCTACTTTCATATACAAAACTTCATTTTCTAGATCAAAGAAAATGCTCACTGTGAATCACTTAAGTAATTCAATGGTTTAGGCATCAGAAGAGCAGCTTCCTAGCTCCAACTTTTACATTTCCTTAATATCTCTGTGCCTGGCTTTCTTCCTCTGAAAACTGAGCATAATTCTCATCCTGCTTATTTTATGGACATATTGAAACTTTCCTCAGGTAATTTATGAAAAAATCACTTTGTAAATTGAAGTTCCTATGTTAATGTAAAATGATAGAGGTTTTATTACTATTGTATGGTTTAAAGGGATTATTAAATGTTTTATCAACTTTATACTTTCTCCAAAAATTGATGGTTTAGATTATAACATTCACCTTTTTTGATTTTTTTTTTTTTTCTTGTTAATGCAGAATTTCTTGGACTATAATGTAAACAATTGGTGGGTTTAAACTAGTACTGGTAACAATTAACATCCTAACATTTATTCATATTGTATTTTCTTTTTCACCTTCATTTTGCCTTCGTTACTAAAATAATTAATGTTGATATTAACATTTTTTCTATTTTTGTGATTATAAACAAGGCAATAAGATAAATCTGAGTGCATATGCCTTTGCATATTTGTATAATTTAGTCTCAAGTTTTCTTGTTGATGTATACAGAGGCTTTTGCCTACATTCTATCTGGGTTAAAATGGAAGACCCTTTTAGGGGTCTCTCCCAAAATCTTCACTTTAAATATACATTATATCTACCACAGGATCATTGGAACATCACATCCCACAATATATTTCAGTACTGAAATCTAATCAGTTTATGCGTCACTAAAGAAAAAATAAGACTTTGTTATTGATTTCTAATTGAATTCTATTGTGGTCAGAGAACATACTTTGTATAACCTGTGTGCTTGGTTTTATGGCTGAGAATATGGTCTGACTTGGAAAATGTTCTGTTTGCACTAAAAAAGAATGTAGACTTTTGTCAGGTAGTGTTCTATAAATGTCAATCAGAGCAAGTTGGTCGATAGTGTTGTTCAAGTTGTCCATTTCTGTATTAGTTTGCTAGGGCTTCTGTAACAAAATACCATAAGCTGAGTATTCTCAAGTCTTAGATCAAGGTGTTGGCAGAACCATGCTTCCTCTGAAGGCACTAGGGAAGAATTCATTCCAGGCCTTTTTCCTAGCTTCTGGTAGTTTCTTGATTTGTGGCAGCATAGCTCCAAACTTCATATAGCATCATCCCTATTTTCTTGTCTCTGTGTTCAAATTTCGCTTTTTAATAATCTTATTATGTTGGATTATAAGCCTGTCCTATACTGGTATGACCTCATCTTAATTTAACTAACTACGTCTACAATGACTCTATTTACAAATAAGATCACAATCTAGGGTTAGGACTTCAACATAAGAATTTTGGTTGGGACACAATTTTACTCATAAAAATATTCTTACTAATTTTCTGTCTACTTTTATATATATTATTGAGAGACAGGTATTGAAATCTCCAACTCTGTGGATTTTTATATTTCCTTACAGATTTTGCTTTATGTATTTTTAAGCTGTATTATTAGGTGCATAACTCTTAGAATTGTTATGTTCTTTTGATGAATTAACTCCTTTATCATTATAAAATAACCTTCTTTATCCATGGTAACAATTTTCTTTATCCTTGGTAATATTTTTTGTTCTGAAATGACTTTGTCAAATATCAATATGGACAAGCAAGCATTCTTTTAATTTGTATATATCTGTATCTATCTATATTTATACCTATATATCTATCTACCTTATTTTTAGTCATCTTTGCTGTTTTGTGTTTTTTTTTAAATTTATCTGTTTGGATTTATGTGGTATCAATTCTTGGATATTTCTTATCACATAGGCTCTGTAAAGATTTGGTACAAAATGTTTCATAGATTTAACATTTCTCACCATGTGAGGAGACCTACAAAACTCACTTAGAGGCCTCATATATTATTCTGATATCCCCCTGCTTTGACTGTGCTTCTTAATTATGTGTATCCTTGAAATTATTAGTTAAGTTTGATAGTGAGTAAGATCTCTGATTTGTGGGAATATGATTCTGTTGGCAATTGCATCCCTTGTGTTGGCTCATATACTTAAATACTTATTTAGATGCATATCTATAAAAAGAGAGTTTTACATTTTCTAAAATATTTTGATTTCAAGGTTACATTTTGCCTGGTAGTAGCTGAGGTAGAAAGCTTGGGAACGGTAGGGGGACATATACTTGACAATTAAAGATTTATTAACCTCTTCAAATTTAAAACAAATAATACATTTAAAACTGGTAATAGTCATTGCATTCAAAGTTCTAATCCCTAGTAAATCTGTTACTGTGTTTTCCCTCTACATTTTAACCTGGGTTCTGGAGGTAGGGGGAAGTTTATCTGCCCTCTCTGAGATGAAGAATGATTTGTCTAAGTGAGAGTCCTCTGCTGTTATCTGAGTTCTCTCATGTCTTGCCCGGTCAGTATGCTTTTGCTGGTACATGCTATTGAGGTTTGAACTGTTAACTACTTCTGGTCTCTCTGCAAGGCCAATGAATAGGAGAATGGCTGTCTCTCTCTGCTAACCTGGCCTCATCTTGGAACCTGCTGTTCCTGCAGGTTCTCTGAGACTTGGCTGTGTCATTCCCTCAGGTCCCAAGCCTTGAAGTACCTCACCCCTCACAATGATGGCCCTATGTCAGGCCCAGTGGTTTCAGAGCATGTTTGAATGCTTGGATGTTTTTCATAATCCATGGAGCCAAAGGAGTTTCTGGGGAGAGTTGGTTCCTCTAACCTTCTTCTGCTCAAATGTTCTCCACATAATTTTTTCTACAGCTCTTCCATATTGTGGCAGATGACTTTCTTTTAACATCTCTACTGGTAAGTGGGCCAAAAGCTGCCTAATTTCAACTTTACTCTCTCTCATGCTTTGATGTCATTGCCTCTATCTCATAAACTGAGGGAGTAACACAGAGCCTGGCATCCTACCTCTTGCTCTACTCTGGGCATCTCCTTCCCCTTTCATCGTATCTCTGGTAATCTTCTTTCTTGCTCTGTTGAATGAGGTTTTTCTTATGACATAAACTTTTACTTTTTTATTTCATGGCCACCTTTGAACACACCCTCAACTTTCTGGTACAGTAAACCTCAAGGCTAATAGCCAATGGCTGAGCAGTGTAGGGGGACACTGGAGGCCAGAGAATATTCAGATTTTACTACTAATAATTTTAGGGGTGTTAGAACTGGATGGTATTACAGGGCGAGTTACCATTTATTGACAAAAAATATTGCTTAGAAGGGGAGCCAGAGTATCATACAAAAGATAGGGCAATTACACGAGGTACCAGGGTCCTGCTGACTTGACCCCCCTCTATGTACAAGATGCTTATTATATAGTTGACTTCATATAATCCTTGTAAATTAGATTATTTTAACCCTCCTTTATATATGAAGAACCAGAGAACAAAATTATAGCTAAATGTGACATGGACAGAATGTGAGCCCACAAATGCCCATTTTGAGAATCCCAAACCTGCCTTTATTCTATCAGATATTTCTGTAGGTGCTAGAAAAGACCTGAGGCTTACGTCTACAGAAACTACAGGCAATCTGTAGTCCACCCCACTAGCACTGATGCAAAGGAGTAGATAGGCTGTTGTGCCCTTTGTGAATTTTTCCCCATTTAAGTCATGCCTGTTCACACCTATTTTTCTGATTAAAATCTTGTCAGTAGACACACTGGTAGGGAGACTATTTATGAATGCTGCAACTCTAAACCTCCCCCCCCCAAAACCTAAACCTATAAGTGAGATAAAGTTTTGGATTCATGGTAGAGATAGCTATAAATGTACATTGGTGCTTTAGGAGAAATGAAGTGAAAACATTTTAACAAAGGGTAACTGGATGCTAAAAAATATGGTACTACAAAAACTTAAATTAGACTCAATAATTCTTGAGACTTTGATCTTAATCAGGGAGGTTTTTTGGCCAGCTTATGGACCCCCCCCCAAACTGTTGGAAGCCAAAGATTTGAAAATAAATTTCACACAGATATGATTATTATAGCAGTGATAAGCTATTATCTCCACAGAACAGAGGTTGGCAGGTCAGTGTTTTGTGGGACCAGGTACTCTAGCCATGGAGGTATCAGAGGCTGGCATGGGAAAGCCAAACTGAAAATGTGTGATATTATGCATGTTAAAGGGTTCACAGTGAAGTGTCACCAACATAAACATTACCAGGTCACTTAAATGTAAATAAGATGGTTTCATATTGAATGACTTGGAAAAGGGGATTTTTGTTCTTTCTCTGTCAATTTTAATTTAACAAGAAAATATAACTATGTCAACTAAGATGTCATGGCCTGAAGCAATTGTTTTTACATTTTTCGAATGGCACCTCTTATCAGTAAAAATTTTAAAGTACACTTCTCTAAATTTCACTTTTATTTATTTTTATTTTTAAATTTTATAGTGTGTTAATATACATTGTAAAAAGTACACGCAAATGGAAATTTAAAACAAAAATAAAATGAAATAAACAATATTTGAAAATTAAAAGAAATTGACTGTATAACAAACTTTTTTGTTTTTTAATCCTCACCAGAGAATATTTTTTGTTTAAGATTCCACATATAAGTGAGATCATAGCGTATTTGTCTTTTCTGTCTGATTTATTTCACTTAGCATAATGTCTTCAGGGTCCATCTATGTTGTTGCAAATGATAGGATTTCCTCATTTTTTTATGGCTGAATAATATTCCATTGTCCTCAACTCTGAGGCCAAGTCATTTGTTCCTGAGCAAAAGAAAAATTTTATTCAAAACTTCATTATATTAGTATTGTAGGAATCAATTTTAAAGCCATTCGTCCCCCCTCCATGAGTTATTTAGTTTAAGGTAGATAGCCTATTCCAACATATGTGTGAGATATATGTTTATATATGTTTTAGCTTCAAATTGATCCTCTGTAGCTTGTGTCAGAATGTTGCTGAGAGGATCCTAGTAGGCAGGCACAACCTTCTGATAGATCATTTTCAGTTTCAAAATATGTTGAACTAGGCTTTGTCCTCCGTTCTCATTTTTCTTCACATACTTATAAATTGCATATAAATTACTGTTTTGCTGTATAACCTTTGGTGGCTTGATCCATTTTCAGGGGCAAAAGCAACATGGAAAACAAGTGCCTTCCTCCATGCCAATAGCATGGCTCATGTTACTGTGGCATGAGCTCAGGAACATGTGGATACTGTTGTTTGCCTACTGCTAGAAATAATGTTTAGGTTGGCAAACCTTCAATGGTAAAGCTGTAGCACAGTGCCGCCCCGATCTGCGGTCAGCTGGCGGGGGGCACTGTGCAGCTAACGGCAGTGAAGCTGACAGGAGGTGGTGTGCTCCGAAGCAGGGAAGTTATCCCGAGCTTCCCTTTGGAGTCTGTAACAGCTGCTGCTCTTTTTCTAGGTTAAAATAATTTCTCCTGTATTCTTGCTTCAGAATTCGCGTCTGTACTTTGTTTATAAGCTTTAGACACTCTGGCGGCTTCCGTTTAGTCATTTGGAGTCACTTGGGAAATGCTTATATGATATACAGGTCACACAATAGAAAATTGACAGGTTATACAAATGTGGCACTAACTTGCATTGAATCCTAAAATAGAAATAAAACCTGCAAATTTAGTCATTGTAAGATCTAGAAATTGCTTTGCAGATAATTAAAAAAGCTATAAGGTACTGTGGAAAATGCAATTGCTATACTGAAAAGAAAATTATTTGACAGAAATAACTGAACTTATTGTTTAAAGCTAGCAAGAAAAATGTTCAATGATCAGCATAATAATAGGACTAATGTATAACTTGGGAATGAGCTTCTGAAACCAATGACTTATTAGTTTGATCAACTTCCTTTTTTTTTAAAAAATTGTCTATTGTATGACTTTACTGGTTAGTGAATATACTCTGAAGACAGCAAAGGGAGGAGAAAGAAAGAACAGAGACTGAACAAATTGCAAGTGGAAAATTGTATTCCTGTTTAGATGTACTTACTTTCATATAGAGAATATAGTAAACATGTCTTCATGTGTTCATATCAAAACTATTAAACTTTTCAAAAATTCCAAGTCCTCTCATCATGATGTTATGATACATATCTGAACATAATAAAATATATCAAAGCAAATATATCTGAGTACAATGAAATGTTTTACAAATCGTATCTGCTGGCCTACTCATTTTATACAGCATTTAGAGCAACCAAAATCCTAGGACAAGCTAAGGAGAGACACTTCCTTGAGATTTATTTTTATTCTTATTTTATTTTAATGTCATAGAATCATCAGCTAACACTAAATCTCATCTCATTTACTTGCTATTGCCTATACAAAACTGTTGCCTTAACAGAACATCAGACATAATAGTGACTGAATATATGGACATGGCAAACTGCTCTCAGAACTTGAAGTGTAGGACTGTTAAGAGTGAATGCTTGAAACATTATTCAGAAAGAATATATGTGCCCCGATGTTCATAGCAACACAGTTTACAATAGCTAAGATCTGGAAACAGCCCAAGTGTCCATCAGTAGATGAGTGGATCAAAAAGCTGTGGGGCATTTACACATGGAATACTACGCAGCTATAAAGAAGAAGGATCTCGTACCCTTTGGGACAGTATGTATGGACCTTCAGAATATTATGCTCAGTGAAATAAGCCAGGTAGAGAAAGATAAACATCACATGATCTCACTTATACATGAAATCTAAAGAAGTTAATAAACTGATGAACAGAATAGATTCAATGACATGGAAGCATAGATCAGACTGATGAATGTCAGAGGGATGGAGGAGGGTGGGTGGGTGGAGGGGGAGAGAATAACCAAAGAATTTATATGCATATATGCACAACCCAAGGACACGGACAATGGTGGGGAGAGGGACTGGGGAGGGGGATGGGATGGGGTGGAATGGGTCATTGGGGAGAAAAAGGGACATCTGTAATATTTTAAAGAAAAATAAAATTAAAAAATTTAAAAAAAAAGAACCAATAAATGCATAAATAAGTGGAAAAAAAAAAAAGAGTGAATGCTAATGATGAGATTTGCTAATTGAGGATGCCATCCAAGAAAGAATTTCAAAATATGTTGCTGGGAGACTTGGGGTTACTGGGGCATAGAATCAAGAAGGCATGAATAAGTAGGAGTGTAATTTAAGAGAGGTGAAGCCTCAATCTGCTGTACTCTACTCCAGTCAGAGGAAAATGATGTTAACAGATAGGGAGAAAGTTTGCCAAGAGCCTGGAAAAGAGGAGCTCAAACTCTGCTATCCCTGCCCTGTGAGGGGAGAGTCCTTATCACCACCCAAGCACCCGATCTTGCACACACACCCCCACGTCAAGATGGGTGCTGTGGCGAGCACAGCTCAGTGACTCATCAAGTGCGGAATCCTCTTATTCTGATTCTACAGATGTCAATCAAGTGTCTGCAGATTTAAGAATTTTGTATCAGGGAGACAAGTAACAGATCCTCCCTACCTCACCATCAAATGAATTAATTGAATAGTTCAACAAATACTTATTGATCATCTGTTTTATGTGTGGGTTTAGATTTGTGCTGTTCAACAAAATAAGTATAATCTCTACCATTGTGGAGCTTAGAACATACTCTTTCACATCAGTGGTTATTTACCATTATTTAAAAAAAAAATCTTTGACACAATGCTGTATTAATTTGGATTCTTACTTATTTCTTAGCACATATTAGTTGCCCTGACTTGGGTTACTCTGTGAGCATTGTAAAAAAATACGCTTGTGGAGATGCAGGTGAGAACAGAATTCTTGACTGTAATGTTCCCCAAATGGTTGTACAGAACAAATATTATCTGGGTGGCTAGGTTGTTACCTTCAATAACATTGCTACCTTCTTTGTTCCTACCCAAAACAATATTTTCAGAAGTGGTCATGAGACAAGATTTCAAATGAAGTGCGTCAACAAGTGAAAATGATCTTCATGACACTCTTCCTGAGTAAAGATAAGGTAAAGGAGAATTATTTATACTCAGATTTCTTACACAAATTAGAATGAATAAATATACCCTATTTTGCAATCTAATTTAGTTTTTTTAAAAAAGCACACATGGCAATTTAAAGGAACTTCTTTAGAACAACTTTATTTATAATGTCAGGTATTTTGTTTGTAATCTATTTTTTTTTTTAACTCAGCTAAAATTTCAAATTAATTTTCATTTTTCAGGTAAAAAAATTAAATATTAGTTAAATATTGAAGAAAGCATATTGAATTAAACTAGAAAGATAAATAATAATGAGAACTCCTAAGAAAATAAAGTAAATATTAGAACATAATATCTGAGTCCTTGATATTAATTCAAAATATCAAAATACACGAGATATTAAAAAATGATTCTGCATACCGTTTCCCAGAACAATTTTTTTAGTGCATATTGAGAATAGTAAATATTTAGTAATTTAAATATTTGATCCTTGATAGTATGAAAAATAAGATAGAAAGCATAGCCTAATTGGGAATATTTAATTTGATTACATATGTGTGTGTTAAAATTTGTTTTTAAGTTTGAGTTAAACTATTGAAATTTTAAAGCTCCAATTTTATATTGAGAGGCTGTCTCTCAATATAAAATAAATCTATTTTTACAAATGTTAATCTGTAAAAATAAAATTCTGATTCTGTAGCTAGTTTCTAGAAAGGTCTGGGCACAGATATAAAAAGACTTTAAAGTAATTGAGTTATATATCCATATTTCTCTGAAAGAAGCATTTTCTAATCTTGAACTGCTATTTGCATTAGGGTCTCTGCATTCACAATTGTAGCTTTTATTTTAACAACAGACCCCAATGCAGGTTGCTTTTAGGGCAATCATGCCAGTGATTTGGGTGTTCTGGTGCCAGGCACCACCGCATGTCTTCCTGTGTCTTTCCTCACATCACTCTTCTCTAGAGATGCCCGTTTCTCCCCCTGGCCTGGTTGCCCTTCTCTTTGCTGTTTGTTTCAGGTCATAGCCCAGATCAATTCACATTTCCTTGTAGGAGCTTTGCTTGATTCTACCAACTCAAATGATTTTGCTTTTTTTGATGAATTTCTATAGAACTTTTGGTTATTACTCTTGATTTAGAATTTGGCATAAGTTGAGTAGTTGTACCTGTTGGTTTATATATCATATCTTCTGAAATTAAATAAAATAATTACCAACAAGATGTCTAATAAATTGATGGCCAAGGAATCTAGTCCTAATGAGTTAGGTGACCCAAGGTTCCAGGACATTTCTCTGCTTACTTCAGAGATTTCTCGATTCTAGACTAAGCTCTCCTTCGCAAACTCTACTCTTTCCACTGAATGCCTAGAATTGTGAAAGAATATTCTTGCTATAATAAAATGCTCCTTGTCCATCAATGAAAGTGTCTATGCTTATGATCTACCTGGAGTTTTTTGTTTGGGGCAGTGTGCAATTAGCAAGGCAGGTGAGAAAAGGGAGGAGAGAGAGAGGATGCTCCGACTGTTGCTACTTCTCTCCCTCACAGCCCTGCTATGGCGTCGCGTGGTGCTGATTCCTTTAGTTTTGAGGATGCCCCGTGGACTTCCACATATCCTGACTCAGTTTGAACCCTCTGAGAGCGGTCCCCTGGAGGCAAGGACTTAAATGAGGCAGTTTATTTGTGAGGTGATATCAGGATTCAAGAGTGAGGGAGTAGGGAGAGGAGAGACAAAAGGAGAAGTCAATGTAAGGTGTATTAGGAAGATTGCTACCTCAGGCCATGAGGCCTTGAACTCTGAGAAGTCCATCTGAAAAACAGGATGAAGCATTTGTCCATCCAGTCCTGTCCTCTACTGCTTGAAGGGTGCCCTGGGTATTAACACCCTGTGCCTTCTGTGTTTCCTTGCAGGCAGATTGGCTGTGCTCCCAGAATGGTAGGATTAATTCCGGGGCTTGTTAGGAACCTGGAAATTTCAGGTATCTTAATGTCTGTGCCACAAGTCTGAGGCCAAGGGGGATGTCACACAGGCCCAAGAGGTGTTTGCTCCATATCCTACTGAAGAAACCAGTGGTTTCAGATGGGTACCTCTGAGGGGGAACTAGCCCCAAGCAGATATATGTTGGGTGAAGGAAGAATTGAGAGCTGTGGTTTTTGAGTTAGGGTTTCCTCTTAAGGTATGGGGCAGAGAAATAAGTTGAGATCTTTAACCTCTCACCTTCATTCCAGAAAATGGGTTTGGTTCAAGTTTATCTATTGTACATATTGAGCTTCTGAATGAGGTTTTATTCTGAAGTCAAGAAAAAATTTGAAAACCAAAGACAGTGGTGATGAAGAGTGTGAACTTAGTCTACAAGCCAGGGCTCCACCACTTAGCAACTATGTGATTGTTAGGGAAGTTATTTAAGCCCCAGTTTTCACTTCCATGCCATTTGATTTCTTCATGGGTTTGTTGTGAGGATGATTTGGGATAATGCATGAAAAGGACTTAGCACAGGGCCTGGCACATTGTTAATCCTGCAATAATCTAGATAAGATTCTCTGAGCAAGGGAGACAAACAGAAGGCCTGGGAACCTGAGGGGTAGGGCATCAAGGCAGGTAAAAGGGGAAATAGAAATTGTGTTATTCGGAGCTGCACACTTCACTTAGAAAAGACAATAATTGTGGGTATCTAAGCATTAGAGATACTGAAGAGTTTTAAACTTGACAAAGTCCAAGTCTATAATTTATATGTGCTTACTTTATAAACTTTGAAAAATGTACAGCTTTTTAATTCTATCGGATTCAATTGCTTTCTTCAAATATTATAATCACTTTTAAGATAAAATTTCCTGGTATAGCTGTATGTTTATAGCTGGGGGAGAGAATTCCTTTCTGTGTGTGTTGATGGTTATGCAGTCAGTTATTTCATAATATTGATGAAGTCTTTCTGTCCCTGAATATGTGTTTGGCACACTAGTTTTCATTTCATACCAATTATAATTCCATCTGAACAAAATTGGTGGATAAATTAATATTCTACATATGCAAACTCATTTGGGCAAAATGGCTCAAAAAGACATTTTTTGAATACTGAAAGCAGAACTCAATATTTAATGTTGCTTTAAAATTTTTATTCTTCTAATTTGACCTTTGAATGTTTCTTTTATTTTTCTCAGATTGTGAGATAATAGCCATAATTTCTACTTCCTTGCTTCCATGTGTTAATTGTTTCTTTTACAAGGAGGTAATGCACTACTGAATTTAAAGAAAATTATTAAATGTGTCTTCCTTAAGTGGAGAATACATATAAAATAAATTGAATTATAAAATGTCTTTTAGTGACATGGACTAATAGGCATATAGTTAATAATTTATTCCTGTAATTAGGGTAGTTTCATAAATAGTGAAGACTTTGGTTGCTGGTTGATACTGATTTCCTCGCTCCTATATTATCACAAAAATCTTGTATAACACATTTTGCTACTACATATAAACATCTAATCTCTGCACTTTCTACATATATTATCTCATTTAAAAAAAATTTTTAATTTTAAAAAATTTTAAAAAAATATATCTTTATTGACTTCAGAGAGAGGAAGGGAGAGGGAGAGAGAGAGAAACATCAATGATGAGAGAGTCATTGACCGGCTGCCTTCTGCATGCCCCTGCCTCCTGACTGGGGATGGGGCCCACAACCCGGGCATGTGCCCTGACTTGGAATCGAACACTGATCACTTGGATCCTAGGTCGATGCTCAACCACTGAGCCATGCCCGGCCGGGCATCATTATTAAAATATGCTATGCAATAGCTATTACTTCACCCATATTTAATAGAGGAAATTAAGTCATGCAAAACAATTAAGTCAATGTCACATTGATTGCATGTGACAAAGAAGAAATTAGAATTTAAATCTGTTTGACTTCTGAGCATGGTTGTGGTATACATCTCTAAGAGAGAAGAGATAACATTTGTGAGCCAATTTTAATGTTTTTTTTTTGAGGTCATTTTGCTATAGCCATTCAGCCTAAATGAACATCTTTCTTTATTCCCAGATAATTTATTCTTTGTATGAAAAGAAATCTCAGGCTGCTCAGTATACCAGCTTGGGGAAAATTTTTTGATCAGAGCATCCTAAGCATATCCTTTATTTCACTCATTCATTATTTGACCATCTAAGTACCTCCTGCATCAGGACCTGAGTGACTGCAAGAAATATAGAGATGAGAGACGTACCCTGTGCTGTACAGGATTTCACAGTATGGTGAGGGATATGGATAAGAAAGGAACCAGGCCACTCTACAGTAGGTGGCAACCCTTATAATAGAGGATTAAGCAAAGTGTGATTGTTAGATGTATACAAAGATGAGACAGGCTATGAAAAATATTTTTTTCCAAAGGCAGCAATAGTGTAATGTGGGTGATTCAGTCCTATTTAGCTGAGGGGACATAAGAGTGTCATAGGGAGTGTCACCATGGGGCAGTTTATAAAGTCCATGAAAATAATGGGGCAGTAATTCATTTCACTTCTCCTGGTTGACCCAAGGGCCTTAATGGAAGGTACTCAGCAGACAGCAGCTGGAACAGCTGAGCTGTCTCTTTAGCACCGGACAGGCTATGGAGGGCTCGCAGGCTTTGCTTCTACTTGCACAGGTTTCCCTGGTGTGGATTCTGGAGGAGGCTGGAAGCTCCTCCTGCTGATTTCCTTTCTCCCACTCACCTGCTCTCCCACTCCACCAGATTCAGTGTCTTAGAGCTCACAGCCAACCCAACCCCTCTTTTCCCTCTCAGCCAGAGGGCTCTAACCTGGGCTGCTGGAGAAAGGCTCATCTAACTTTTCCTCACACTCTGATTAGGCTAATTTTAAGACAAAGCCACAGCAGTGCTGAACTTCCCTCAGTGCCTCTCCTCCACACTCATGCTCAAGGAGCTTCTTTGCTGTCAACAAAAACAAGCACCTTGCAAATCAAAGGCTCTAGAAGCCTATTTTGTAGGTGCCTCTGATGGGTACTAAGAAAAGGAAAGAGAAACAACTATAAATACTTTCACCTTATTTTTATGAAAGTAATTCCTTACATAATTCATCAAATCAAATAGTTTCACAAGTCTTATGATGAAATCCCTTGCTCCTTCCCTCAGCACTCCCGATTTTCTCTGCAAATGCAACCATTTTTAACATTTTCAGTTAGTTCCTTGGCATTTGCCTCTATGTTTTATAATAACATGCTTGATTTTCAGTTTTACATATTGTGATAGGCAGACTAATGGCTCCCAAGTATGTTTATTTTCTAATCAGCAGACACTGTGACTATGTTGTTAGTGGCAAGGGTGGATTAAGGTAAAGAATGGAAATACAGGTCCTAACCAGCTGGCTTTAAGGTCAGGAGAGTAACCTGACCTTACCCATAACCCATAACCTGGGTTATGGAGGTGGGCCCAATGCAATAACAGTTCCTCAGAATAAGAGGGAGGCTGGGGTTCAGTTTAACAGTGATGTGTTGTGAGAAAGACTCACAGGCCGTTGTTGGCTTTGAAGCTGGAGGAATGGAGCAGCGTCTAGAAGTTAAAAGAGGTAAGAAAACAAATTTTTCCCTAGAACCTGTAGGAAAAAACGCAGACCTGCTGCACACTGGAAAAAGTAAGAAAACAATTTTTTTTTTTTTCCTAGAACCTCCTGGAAACAACACAGACCTGCTGTCCAATAGAAAAGGTAAGAAACAAGTTTTTCCCTAGAACCTCCTGGAAACAACCTGCTGCGCACCTTGCTTTTCACCCAGTGAGACCCAGTTTGGACTCCTGACCTCCAGAACTGTAAGATATTACATTTATGTATATTTAAGCTGCTACATTTGTGGTAACTTGTTTCACCAGCAATAGGAAATTAAAATAATTGTATTTCAATTTTTCCATTAGGGATATATCCTAATATTGGTTATATTTACAATCAGTGTTTAGATTTTTAGGGTCATTCATACTTTTCACAGATGAATTATGTAATGTCTTGACAAATGCTAGTTTTTCCTGTAGTAGTTGCCACAGTTTTTGTTTGCTTTATTTTTGAAATACTTAATGGCTTTCTGAGAAAGGTTAAATGGGAAATACTTTTTTGAAATCTGAGTGTGTGAAATGTCTTTATGTTACCCTCATATTTGACACATATTTGACTGGGTATAGAATTCTATACTGGAAAAAGTATGTATTTTTTCACAATTATAAGTGCATTGCTCTGGCTTATTCTGATCTGTTGCATTTGTTGTCACTTGTGAGTCTCCTTAGATTTTAGAGTTTAAATAACGATTCCATCACACACCTACAGAAAGGAATATAAAGTATTCATGTGTTGTGTAACAAATGATTTTAAAGTGATACTCGGCTCAATAAATAGTACATAGCTGGCTCCAAAGAACTCCCTGTATATCTTTTGGTGATTTTACTACCTTATCCTTTAAAGTCAACCACTCTCCTGATATTTTTGTTAATTACTTCTTGCTTTTATTTGTATTTTTATTATCTATGAATCCTTCTCTAACCAATGTGTTTTAGTTTTGCCCCCCTTTTGAGGTTGATATCAATGGAAATAGATTATACATAATTATTTGGGTCTTACTTTACTGAATATTGTGATCATTAAATTTATCCATGTTGTTAGGAGTAGCTGCAGTCCATTTCATTCATTTTATTTTATTACCATGAGCCTACTGTGGCTTGATTAGACCACAACTTATTTTTCTATTGTTATTGTTGGGCATTTTGGATTTTTCCATCCTTTTCTGCTTTTTAGCTTCCAAATTCTGTTTACTTCTTTTTGCTGTTGACCTTTCTTAATTCTCTTTAGTCATCTATCTTAAGTAAAATCCCTTTTGCCTTTTTTTTTCTTTGTAATGTTCTAAAACATTCATTTTCATGGGTGGGGAGTAGAGAAGGGGTTGGGATTTAAATCCTATGTTTAAATGAAGCCAGAATTTGATTTTTTAAAGGCATTTTCTGGTAGACCAACTCTGGAGACTATTTTAAATACATTTTTATACACTTTGGTTCTTTTTGCTGTGATAAAACCAGAGAACTCATCTGACAACCTTGGGATTATGTTAAAGGTAAGTTTTGTAAAACCTAAAATTATGATTTGGTTTAGAGAGAGATCTTAGTGTTCTTGATGTGGGGATTCTGCTATACAAAGAGAATAGCAGTAACCGCATCCATAAAGGGGGGCTATCACAAACTAACACTTGCCCTTGAATTTGTATTTGTAATGACTTCCAATCCTCCATTATCTTTTTTCCCTTAATGTTCCCTTAAATATTACCTGGAATGATCCTTTGTCCATGAAGAAATACACATTGTGCAATGACAAATATAAAAAAAATTGAAAGTGGTTTTTTTTTTTCTTTTTGGTATTTTCTGACCTGTAGTGCATGTCAGTATCTTCTGCTTTCAATGAACAGGCAGTTCTTTGTTATTTTGATCACTGTACCTCAACAGAGCTGAGCATATGCAATGGCTGATGGATATTCTGGTCATGGACAGTAGTGACAATATCTGAGTACAGACCCAGATATAGCAGTATTATAAAAGATAGTTCATTGTTTCTAGGCAGTAGCACACAGCAAAAGGGAGAGTATAGGCAATTAAATAATGTGATAGAAGCACATACTTTACTTTCTTATTGCTAAATATAATTATATCTCGTGTATCATAAATTAGAAGTTTTATTTTGAAAAAACAACCTAATTATTTCTAATGTTGTTTTAAAAACCTCTCTTGTGACCTTGATGATGACACAGTTTAAGAAAACTATTTGAAAGTTTTTTTTTTCTTTCCTTTTTCCTGTGTAAGAGTATTTTTCTACTGATTCCTTAAAATCACTGTAGAACATTTTCCTCTTAAGTTGTGTGAGCTAATGGTAAATATACCTGCCTTATCATAGGAATCGGTGATTAATTGAAGAAGGAGTTTAAACCCCAGAAACTGCGATACGTATCTATTGTTTGTAGGAATGGGTGTTTTAAAATTAAAAGATATCATATACCACGAATAAAGAAAAAAGCAGGTACCTTGAGGAAGAGGGAATCTTTACCTGTGATGCAGTGGTGTTGCAAAGACCATTTTTTATATTGCGTCTCATACTGTCTGATCTTGAGAGGATTGTCCCATTGTCTTCTATTTACAGAAAATAGGGCTTATATGGAATCATAGTACTTCTGTAAGAAAGACAGTCTTTCAATACAAGTGAAGAACTTCTCAGGATTTTGAGATGATTTTTCTAAGGCCGAAATTGTTTTCCTTGGAATGTGTTCGTTGACGCCAGGAGGCTTCCTGCTGGAGCTCAAGGCTTGCTTAGTTTCCTTTCCTTTCCCTTGCCTTTCTCTTTTTGATAAATGGGCTCAGCGTTCCTGTGGAGAACAGAAGGTGGCACCCTTCCTTCTATCTTGCGGTCTTTCCCACTTGCGTGTTTACTCTAATTCTTCTCTGTTAGGATTCCGAGCAGCACTCAGGTGGGAGTTGACTGTTTCCTTGTGGTTCTTGACCACGTTTTCACTTATCAAAAGGCAGGGACACGTTCTATGGAGTGTTCTCTCAAATGCGGGGCGCCACCTGCCGCTGGGAGCTCAATGAGAGACGGTGGCCAAGGTCTGACAGGGTCCCATGCGAGCAGCTTGTCTCCTGCAAGATTTGCTCCACAACCTGTTGTGTAGCCATAGGCAGCAAAAGACGGTAAGGTGTGTGAGAGTCCTTGGGAAAGATCTACCGCTAGCATGTCATGTGTACTGAATGAAACTCATGGTTGATTGAATGAGCAGAGAGTGACGTAATTGAATGAAACTTCTTTTTGAAACTTAAATTTTGTTTTATTTTCTCATCCTTGGTATCTAATCTTGGCTAGTTTATGTGGGTAAAGTTGAGGTTACCTCATAGATGCAATACTAATCTATTATTATTATTATTTTTTTGGGGTGTCAAATAATCTTTGAAACATTTTCCTTTGTAGTTCTTAACTAGCCGGGCATGCCACTGCACCACTGTTGATGTCATCTGATGTCATCTATGATGTCATCTATGATGTCGTGAAGGTGGTGGCCATCAACATTGCAACCCTGACTGGTCAGTCCCCAGGATCTCTTTAATGGTCCCAGAGAGTTCTCTAGCTAAAGATCGGTGCCACATCTGTCAAGCAATGTTGACAATCTCATCAAATGTGGTATTTCCACTGTGCTTAATGTTTTTTTTTTGCTTCTTTCTGTCTCTTGGTGGCTCTTTTATCTGATTGCTTTCTTTTATATTTATGGTACATTCTTTTCCAAAGGCATTAAAGCAGTTATACTCACCAATTATTGCCTAAATGGGTTTACCTTTTAGTTAGTATTAATATATTCTGTTTTTTGAAGGTCATCTCTTTCACTATACATATAAAGCAAACCTGGCAGATTTTCCTAGTGATACCTACATTTTAGGCTCCATTGTCATCTAGTTAACTTTAAAATAAATAATGTGCTTCACCGTTTGTATTAACCCCAAATGGTATATTTGAATTATAAATATCATTGTTACTAATGTAAACGATTAGGCCACATGTATTAGGAAGTTGCAGTTTATGTACAATTGGAGTCCTGTGACTTTGTTTTATTTTTAACATTCTGCCCTGCATCAGTGTTGAGACCTACAACCTGGCTCTGCTCACTCTATTTGACATGACCTTTGGGAAATTGCCCCTAGCTAAAAATCATTGGCAGGCAGTGATTTGTGTGTGTGTGTGTGTGTGTGTGTTTAAAATGTATCTTTATTGATTTCAGAAAGAGGAAGGGGGAGGGAGAGAGAGAGAGATAGAAACATCAATGATGAGAGAGTAGTCATTGATTGGCTGCCTCCTGCACGCCCCCGACTGGGGATCGAGCCTGCAACACAGGCATATGCCCTAACCTGGAATTGAACTCTGATCTCCTGGATCCTAGGTCGATGCTCAACCACTGAGCCATGCCCAGCCAGGCAGCAGTGTGGTTTTTAAGAGCTGCCTGGGCATCTGCTGCAGTTCTACCTTACACATCCCAGGTAGCTGTGCTATTTCAATCATAGCACTCACTCTTATTAGCTAAATAATTTAAGACCTAAGCACTGCATTCTTATAAAAGCATATCTATTAAGGAAGCAAACTAAAGTTCACAATCAAAATAAGTGTTTGCTTCTTTATAGGAACTAGATAAAGACAAATAAAAATTGTTCTGGGTGTTAAGATACTGGGCTAGATTGAAACATGAGGATAATATCTTTGAGTATATTCCCATAAGCTCATGGCTAGTAAGATGTAGGAAAGTGGTTTCAATAACCATGCCCAGAGAGATGCTTCTTGGATGTTATAATACTCATCTGTCTCCTATGTCTACCTTGATAACTTCTGTGAAAACTTCTTTCAATAGTTTAACTATTAAGATGACGGCCTTGTTCTGCTCCCCTACCCCTCTTGCAGAATCTAGCCCTGCAGAATAATGGAGACATAAAACTAAATTTTGGAATTGCAAATTTAAAAGCTACAGAGTCCAGGTACCACTATGCAACTTTCGATTATATTGGGATCTGGGACATCTATGCAGTGTAAGTACAGATTTTCCCCAATGAGAAGGCCAGTGATTTTGTTTGCAGGGACTTCGGCAATAGGAGATCCAGGCCGTGGAGCTAGTGGTCACTGTATGCTTGTCATTGGTATAGCAGCAGCAGCAGCCTTCAGGAAATAAGGTCATGAGGCCTAAGAAAGTGTCCCCATCCATATAAACATTGATGTTCTATAGCAGGAGACAGCAAAGTGTTTTCAAGGGCCGGATAGTTATTTTAGTTTTTCTGTGTCCAGAGGCAAATCAGGATATTCTATAGGTACTTGTATAAATAACCATTTCCATTTCCAATATAACCATTTTGACATGTATAAACCACTCTTGAGTAGCCAGTACAAAACTAGACAGCAGGTCTGAGCTGCTCCACAGACCATCGTTTGCTTATCCTGTAAGATTCAAATATTTTGGGCCATGTCTGCTTCATTCCTAGTAATTCAGGCTAGTATCCAAAATACTGCTGGGTCATATACACACACACATGTGTATACACGTGTATATATATGTATATATGTGTGTACACATGTGTACAAGTGTGCATACGTTCGTGTATGTGTATATATATCTGTATATATAGACACCAATATCCTCAGAGCTCTACTGTTTGTTTAAATTTATAGAACTGTAGCTGATCAGACATATTAAAATTTTGATTTGGTTGATTTTCCTGCACTAATAAAGACAAAATTACATCTGGTGAACATAAAATCAGGTCATCAACAATCAAATGGCATTTATTTGAACTATTATGGAAATGTCAGAACTCCCACTAGAGACAAAGAATCATTACAGCAGATAGTTTCTGATGTTTTACAGTTCTCTGCTTCTGAAAGAACCTTATCTAGTTTAATAAGTTAAATCATTCAGGAAAATATACTATTAATCAAAAAGGAAAAATATAAAAGCAGAGTTCAGGGATAAATTTTGTCTTGCAGTTACAGAGGCTCTTTAATGATTCCCTGGTTAGTACTAAACCTTCGAGAATTTGCCTCCTATGTAATTTGTAGGACAACTTCCAACACATAGGCTAGAGGCTTTGTCTATGGATTGAAAGAGTTGTTAACCCCAAAGGGAAATGGGTCATCCAGTCAGACAAACCCATTCTCTTGAGGCCCTGCACAACTGCTTCTCTTGATGGCAGATAATCATCAGGTAGTATGTATGAGCGCTTTTAACATCAGGCTGATAACTCCAAGAAGAGATCAGTAAGTTTAGTCAATGATAGTTGGGCTAACTGTTCCACTGTATATATGTCTCATAATTTGTCAAAATATCATCCTTATTGGGAAATAAGGCTTATAGTCATCAGAGTCTCATCTACCTAATAGAATTCCCATGGCTATGAGCTATTGCCTACCTTGGGATTGTCACCTGTAGGAGGTGATGTTGCTCTCTTGATGTTGTGAATGATATGCTCCACAATATCAAGATACTTATATCAAGATACTTATCCGTCAGTTATGTCTATGTGTGCTCCCCTATGGATGAAATACATGTCTAGCCTTTCTGTTGTAAGTGATATATAACTAGTGTTTTAAGTTTATTTGTATGACAGACAACATAAAATTTAGTTATAGACAAATAATTAAAAAATTTACAAGTGTCTTCAACAAAGAAAAAAAACCTCAGAATTTTTCTAGATCATAGATCAGAATTCTAATTTTGAAAATTAACAGAGTAACTTGTTCTAGTTTACTGAGTTGCTCATTAAGCATGTTTCAGCCATATGAACTTGCTAAATAAAATGTGTATTTAAATCATTTCTTTACAGATTATCTCGGTATGAGTTTAAGAGATATATATATATATATTAAATATATCTTTACTGATTTCAGAGAGAGGAAAGGAGAGAGAGGAAGACAGAAACATCAATGATGAGAGAGTTATTGGGGATCGAGCCCGCAACCCGGGCATGTGCCCTGACTGGGAATTGAACTCCAATCGCCTGGATCCTAGGTCAATGCTCAACCGCTGAGCCACGCCTGGCCGGGTGAGTTTAAGATATTGATACAGGGCAAAACTCCTTTGAATTAATTGCACTAAAATATACATTTTATTTCCCTGTAAAGCCTTTCCCAATAGTTGACAACTAGTAAATTTGCAGCATTTTATAACAAAATGTTCCCTAGATTAACTGTCATATTACATCAATTCTAGAGGCAATTTTATTTTTTTCACTTTTTAACCTCTTTGGAATTGGGATGCATCCTATCAGTGATAGCATGTTATGGTATAATTGGAAGTGTAGAACTGCATAAAATGACAAGTGCTCCTTAAAATTGATGGTGTTGTAGAGTCAATGAAATAAACAGCTTCTGAATTACCCTGTAAAGAAGAAGCAAATAGAAAAAAATATATATAAATAGGAACAATTATCATTTAGGGATGTAGAGCTCAACTAAACAATACTCTGAAGTTAAACTCATTCTTAAAATGAGTATTCTTTGGTGGCCTATATTATGCATTAAGCTAGAAAATTAAGGGGTTATAAAAAAGGTGTATGATATCATCATTGATCTCTAAGAAATTACAATATGTTTTGGCAGACTCAGGACAAAGAAATATGCAATAATGAAACATATATTGTCTAGCCATTTTATAAATATTAAAAAGTATATGTGTGTGTATGTGTATAGATTGTAGATTAGCTGAGTCATTTGGAATCTTCATCAACATCATCATGATCACACCTAACACTGAATGCTTAATATATAGACTATAGGAACAGTGTAATTAATGTAAGACCTAAATTACAAAAGAGCCTAAAGAAATGCTAGAATTTATCAAAATTCTAGAAGTCAGGACAAAAGAGCATTCCAGATGAGAAAAATGGCATAAAAAATACTTGAAGGCAGTTATGGTACTAAAGAGTTTCAGTGGCAGTAAAATATGATTTTTGAAATTAAGGACTAATGCTGGAGGCAGTGGTGATGAGGCTGGCTAACAGACTGGTACCAAATGGTAGAGAAAACTGTGCCAGGATAAAGAAAGCCCTGAGAAGCCAAAAGGGACATTTGAGTTAGGGAAGGACATCTCCTCATCTTGAAAAAGCCTTCTCTGCCTCTGCTGTTCCTTGTAGCTATTTTTTTCATTCACTGCCAGCCCTCAAAAAAGTTGCTATTCACTCTGTAATGCCATGTCTTATACATTTATTATTTACTCTGTGTAGCATACCCCACTTCCCCCATTCTGTGGACACTGTTCTCTTAAGTATCTGCACATGAAACCCATTTTACCTTGAAAGTACCATTTTATGGACTATTCAAAACTCCCATTTTAAGGATGAGAAAACTGAGGCTTATAAAGGTTATTTGACCTGAGGTTATTCAGCCCTATGTATAAAATCTGGTCCTAAAGCCAGACCTGCTGACTCTCTTCTGGCTTTCTTTCACCTGCACTAGACCTTCATTTGCATTCACATTGCTGTCTGCCCAGGGCCAGCAAGATCCTACTTATGTACAGACACCTTGAGGGAGACCTAACCAGAGCATTCATTCAGTCATTTCCTTTATCTCCTCATAGCTATAACCTATCATCAAAATCCAAATAAGAGTTGTATTATAATAATAATTATTGATTTTCCTAAAGCCTGAAGTATTTGAAAAAATGTTATTCATTTTTACAGTGATCCCAATAGGTAGACGTTACTTAACATGCTACAATGGGAAAACCAAGGAATAGAGCTTTAATTTATTTAATGACTTAATGAAACTAGTGGAAACAGCTGCTGGTGTTCTGTATGTGATTCATACTCTTGCTCACTGACTTTCTTAATAGGAGCTCTATTTCAGTTGATGGGATCAAGAACAGTGAGCCCCATCTTAAATGATTTTGATCCATGTTTTATCTATGTCTTTACTGTCTTAACTCAGGGGACACAGATTAAGAACTTTATTAATAACCTGATTTGGTAAATACCACCCTAGGAAAATTTGTTTTATTAAAATTTATAATGATTATATGTCATGCATATATCTTCTAAGCACGAAAAGCATAAGGTTATGTTAATATATTTAACTATCAGAAACCTCCAAATTGATATCACCCCAGGATGCCCATGAATCCAGTGGTTTCCCTTTCTTTCTCCAGTTCCCAGCCTCATGGGCACTATTGCTTCACTTAAGATGACTCTGGATGACAGGATTTTTTTTTTTTTTACATAGCTTTCTCTGCATTTAAATTAAATTTTAGGGGTAAGAAACCCTACTCTAGTTGGCTTTAACATAATAAGGAATTTATTGGTTCCATAACCAAAAAGTATCGGCCCAGATGCTCAATTTATACTGTAAAGATTCTGCCTGTCTCCATCTTCTGGTCAGGTGACTATGGAGTCCCAGTTTGTTTGATATACTTCAGATTTATATAGTCTTCCTGGAAGCCTGTTTAGCATTTGTCCTGGAAAAAAGTGTTTTACTGTGAATGATGAATGATATGGTCACCCTATCTGGTGCCTGAATTGGGTGGTGCTGAGCTGGGCCTCAGCAATTCCAGTCTGGAATGGTAGTGGCTCATGCCAGCTTTGTCATCATGGCAGAAATCCTTATTATGTGGCTCACGTGCCTTCCCAAATCAGTCATTTTGTCTAGATAAATGAAATGTGCTCACCAGGAGCTCTCTGTTCTTGTTGATGGCAGGTTGGGGGAGGTTGATTTTAGCTGCACTGAAACCACAAAGAGTAAGATGTAGGGAAGAGTGGTTTCAAGGCAAAATATCCCCCAAAGTGCTATTTCTAGGTGAAATGTAGAATGGACACCTGATAAGCAAAACTACACTGTTTCTTGAAAAAAGCAGATCTTTGCCCCCCCCAAACTGGAATTACCAAAGACATTTTCCTTATAGTAACACTTTATCTACTTCTCCCAGTCTCTGGAGGCTCTCTGCTTCATTTTTTGTTATTGAATCTTTCAGTTTGTCCTTAAGACATTGTTCCATCAGTCACCTCCATCCTTTCTACCTCTACCACCAGTCATCTCCTCTCTCGGATACTTGACCTTTAACTCTCCTACTTACTTTCCTTTAATAAAACAAAATTTTGAATATATATTTAATTTAAAGAACCCCTGGACTTAATGTCACATCTTTCTTAACTATTTCCGATCTCCTCTTTCTATTTGTTCAATTTCTCAATTAACTAGTGTACAATTGCTATGACTCCTTTTTAAGTCATCTTGCAACACATTTTAATCACTAGTCAAACTGCTTTCACTCTCTAAAGTCACCAATAAACAGCTTGAGAATCTGGCCCTTTCTCTTGAACTCGGCACCATGAATCATCACTCCTTCAGTACCTTGAAGGCCAGACTTAAGTACCCTGTTGTCTCCATTCTCCGCTTTTTTCCGTCTTAGATTCCTAGGTGGGCTCCTCTTCCCTTGTCTGCCCCTCCATGCTGAGTCTTTGTTCTTTTGCCTTCCTCACCTGCACTTCACACTGGCTCTTACTAACCTCATTTATTCTATTATTTTTAGATATCATTTATATACTGACTATATGCAAACTCCTAAGCCAATCCAGGCTTTGCCTCACAGCCTGACATTAACATATTCAACTGCTTGCTGGAGATCTCCACCAGAATATACTTTTAACACCCCGCATCTTCATTTTCAGACTGAGCGTATCTTCCCTCCTACCACTGACTTCTCCTCTGGAGTGCTCTGTTTCATGACTCAGATGCAAAACTTGAAATGCATCCTTGAAATCTCCTTCCTTTTACTTACATTTTGTCAGTCACAAAGACTGTTGATTTTTATCATTAAGCGTTTTTCCCCCGAGTTCTCCTTGCCTACTAGTAATCCCTACTATCACTTTTCTAACTTAGGACTTCAACTTTTCAACTCTTCTATATCCCTGCAATCACATTCTCTTTAAAATTTCTGCTTCTAGTTTTCTTTCCTTCAAATCTGTCTTTCACATGGTTGCTGCAGTCATTTAAGGCACAAGCTTAAACATGCAATGCTCTGGCTTTGAAGCCTTGAAGAGCTCCCCATTGCCTGCCATTAAAAGTACCAAGTCTTTAAGAAGGTTATGCTTCATCTGGCTTGAATATACACCACCCTCACCTTCTTACTTTCTCCCACACTTATCGATTTATATTACATGGAAAATTTGGGCAGTAAGGAGAATGGAAAGATACCTTTATGACTGTTCAAACATAGATTATAGATAAGGCTGTCCATGAATTATTTGATTCAAGAAAAAAAAAAGATTTGAGATATATAGACATCAGGAAAGGATTTAGAGAGGAGTTGAGAGGACATTTAGAAATGAAGTGCCATTGGAGTCAAAGCTCAGAGGAGATAGTATCATTCCTCACTGAATGAACAATTGAGTATATTCCCCAGGAAGAAAGGAAGGAAGCAATGCAGTTCATGGGCAAAATTAGTGAGATTTTAAAAAGTTAAATGTCAGGATTTTATAGTATTTCAGACCAGGATTAGTTCTTAGCTGGTGTCTATTTCAATTTATTAATTTTACAATATAATAAATTTAAGTGCAAATATCTGTGCAGACACCTGGATTTCTACTTTTTCTTCTAGTGTTACTAAGAGGGTTGTAAGGAGGCAGATAATTAATAGTCTCTGCACTGCTGTGTTGTCCTCTGTTCTAGGGTTTTTTTCCTTAGATAATGGCACTCCTAAGTTCTTCACATGTTGATGAATCGATTCACACAATCAGACTCTGAAGAGATAGATTTGTAAACGAGGGCCAGGTTATTTATAAAGGAAGATCCATCGAGTGCAATCTGTAACTGGTACCAGCTGTTTTCTCAGCACACCACTCTTCAGACATCAATATATGTGGGAGACCCAATTTGTTAGTAATAGATGGAATCAGCCACAGCAAAGGGAAATGGATAGATTTAAGGGACATTTCCTTTGAGTTAGAACTAGAGCCTGAAGAAATTATACTGTCCCACAACAGGGGTAGATACCACTGGTATTCAGTGCCTGTCATCCAGAAGCAGTGTCTCTGCTCCCCAGGCCAGTCCCTGGTCGACACTGGTAAAGATCTTGTTCTCTCTCTTCCCAGCATTCCTGTTGACCCTAATGAATTCTTATTTCCTCATTTTTAATTTTTTAAATTTTTTATTTTTTTTTACCCCCAGTTGTGATCCTGGGCAATATTGGGGAGTAGATCCAACTGTCTTCATGTGTTTTGCTCAATTTTTCCTAATCTCTTTATTTTTAATTTTTAACTTTTTATTAAAATATGCACACAAAGGATATCACATGTAGATGTGTAATTCATTGAATCACCCCAAACTGAACACATCTGTAAACAGTACAGGGCTTTGATTCCTTTTTAATAAGTCCCTTTCACAAGTAGTCAACCATTTGATCTTTCCCCCACCCCAGTTTTTGTATTCTAAAATAGACCATAAAACAAGATAAGTGCTTAACACAAGATGATGAATTGCTGAAGATGGAATATCATGCACATCAGGGAAGATAAAAAACTGCAGAATTGTCTGATTTTTACTTTGGCCTAAGTGCTGGGAGATTTGGGAGGAAATAAAATGCAGTAAGAGTTGGGGAAAACTGCAGTAAGAGTTGCATTTGAGGTAATAGAAAAACTGGGAATGAGTTTTGAACTAATAGTAGAATCTATTAGAAGGCAGGGGGAGAAAGAGTGAGTGGAAGTGAGAGGAATAATGCAGATTGGCATAGTGTAGAAATGATGAGGGAGAGAAGGCAGGAGGGATCCAGGGGAACTGGGGCAGGGTATTCAGGTCATGGCATAGTGAGAAACAGGGATTCGGAGGTACAGAGTTCAGCCACAGGAAAAAGTCAACACAAAGCAGAGATTGTAGGCTGACTCATGGCTCTCATGGCAGTGAAGGACATGCTCCAGGAATAATGGTTTGATAGTAATATGTTGAAGGGCTTTGTGGGGCAAGGGGGACAGTTGAGAACAATTAGCTTGTTGCTGTGCCTAGGTATTCTGATAAGTCTGATTTAGATTTGAACTCTGATAAGTTTGATTTAGATTTGAACTATAGGAATGGATAGAAATGAACAATTCATAGCTATTTTGAAATAAAGGTCAATAGAATTAGGTTACATATCATATACAGGTGTGTAGATATCAAGAAAGTGAAAATTAAAGGATTTCAAGTCTGTGGGATTGAGTGCTAAGGGGGGGGTACTTTGGGGGCAAACTGGAATTTAGTTTGGAATCTGATGTGTTTCCATAGCTGCTAAGACATACAAATGAAGGGCTTAGGTGGGCATTTGAAAATATGGGATGTGAGTATAAGAGGTTAAGATTAGAGATGCATTTGGGGATTATATACATGGAAAATTAAGGGAATGAATAAGCTGCCATTTCAATGATGAGATGGGCAGAAGGACAGTATGTTAGACTTTGGGTCTAGTCATTGAAAACAGCATGCTTTAGACATCAGAGCTAAAGAAATAAAAATGTATTGAGCAGTTTTTATATGCATCTACTAATTAAATATTTTTAGTATATTAGTTCATTTAATCCACATTATAGGAAAGGAAACTGAAGCACTAAGAAAAATCAGAATGCAGTCTTGAAAATCAAGGAATTTCAAGCTTTGTATTTCTGCTAAATGCTACATTTAAATTTCAATAGACTAAAAAGGATCATTGTTGCATTTGAGGTAATAGTTTCATGAGTATCAGTACAGAAAATAAATTTTAAAGATATAAGTAGAAAATATTTAGAAGTAGTATGAAGGAAACCTATATGCAATGAGTCTGACATTGAATGAAAGAATAAAAGTGGGATGAGGGAAAAACTAGAGAGTTTTTGAAAAGAAGCTTAACTACAAAGCAAGATGGGGAGGAAAAGTATGTGAGAGAAAATTGCAGATCCATGAAGGAGGGAGCCATTATGAAAGGGACATCTTGGGAAATATGGAAATATGGAATCTACTGTGTGCATGGAAGCATTAACTGCTGGAATAGGAGATGCGTCCTTGGTTAGGATTTTGGGAAGAGAGTGTGAGGGAACCTGGGTATAAGAGAGTTCTCCAATGTCTCGTTCACTACATGAAGAGCTCACAAAAGAGTCTATGTTGTTTTCATCAAGTAGAAAGCAGAAGCAGGCAGTTCTGGGAATTAAATAAAAAAATATTAAGGAATGAAAGGAGATGGTGGGGTAGGAGGAGGAAGCTAACGTTCGCTGAAAACCTACTCTGTGCCAAGTGCTGCGATTAAAACCTCTGACAAATTGGTCGATGTGAGTCTTTAACACATCAGTTTTGTAAAACTGAATGTCTTTCTTTAGGCTATCTATGATGTTTCAGTCTTTACTATTTAACTTGGGACAATTTGTTCATTTCTCTCTTCCCCTATTTTATTTTATCTCCCATGGCTCCAGGTTGACTTATTCTGTAAGAATAATTATGCTCAGGGTGAATTCCAATTTGGATGTTCTATATGTAAACATAATCTCGTGTACCAGCAATTTCCTTGAATTTGAGTCTTGCATAAATATTCACATTTTGGGTTCTCCATCATCTATTGAGTAGAAGCCTTCAATCTTCTTAATGCAATATTTAAGTTACTTTATGTCTGTTGAAGTGTTTGTTTTATGGAGGAAGTAGATGAGTTCTTATTCTCAGGCAGGTTAAAAGGATTATGCTCTCACGTATAAGAAAGAAATAACACTAAGTTTATTATGTACTTGACAGAATTTTACTTGGTGTCTTTATCATCTTGAATATGATAGAATGTTCCAGGGCTTTTTTTTTTTTTCTCTTTGATAAAATTACACTAGGCTCTAAATATATAAAAGACTGCATTACTGTATAGTTAAACTGATACTTGTTTTTCTATCTTTCACCCCTTTTAGCTGGCTATTGAGCACTGGTGCTTCTCATGGATTTGTGCATTAAAAATGATGCAGTGTACATTGGAAAGACACAGGTCAATAGAAGGGAGGCTGGTCTTCAAATATCAGTGAAAGGATTTTTAATGCTCAGTGACATCCATGTTTGCCTATTTTGCCTCCTCTAAGCCGTGGAAAGCAAGTCCTCAGAGTAAATTTCCACTCTTGTGTCTGCATAGGTTTTTCACTTGGTATTGTTACCAGTGGTTGCTCTGTATTGTGGATGCAACCAGTTTAAAAGCATTTGTATTGGGCCATAGGATTATCAGAAAAGTGTTAGTAAGGATGAATATAGATCCATTAAGAACTATCCTCAGTGCCTCCTACTGTTATTAGATCAGTGGGAATATTTTTCTTAGGCAAGGTACAGGATTTATAGAAAGTTGCTCTTGTATATATCAGAACAACAAATCTAAGCCCCTCTTTTAAAGATTTCTGTTGACTATTATGTGTTGTAAAAAATTTCCCTTGCTAATTTTGAGGTATTAATATTATTCAAATGAAATATTATATTTCACAATTCAAAATTATGGGACATTTTTTAAGTTAAAAATTTAAAGCATTGGATTTTTTTTTGAGTTTTCAAGTTGTCATGATAAATTTCTTAAGCAGTTAATTGATATAAAACACATTCTAATTGTATCAACATTTTTGCATGTGTTACTTTGGGGAATTCACTCAGTGAGACTTTGCTTGAAGTCCTTATTTTAGAATATTAAAAAGAAGCATTTTAAGAAAAAGTAAAATAATTGCAATAGGGTATAAGCTGAGTTGCTGTAACAAAGAAAGCCAAACAGAGTGATTCAAACAAGACAGAGACCTATTTCTCTCTCATGCAACAGATGAGATACCATCCAAGGCATGTGGATAGTTTTGATTCAGGAGTGTGTTCAAGAACCAGGGTCCATTTAAAAAAAAAAAAAAAATTTATTGTTGACAGTATTATAGATGTCCACCAATTCTCCCCACCCTTAACCTCCTCCACCCAGCCCCTACCCACCCCAGGCCTTTACCGCACTATTATCTGGGTCCACTGGTTATGCATATATGTATATGAGTTCTTTGGTTAATCTCCTCCCATCTCTTCTTCACTCTCCCACTCCCCTCTGAGATATGCCAGTCTGTTCCATGCCTCTATGTCTCTGGACCTATATTGTTCGTCACTTTATTATGTTCATTAGATTCCACTGATAAATGAGATCATGTAATATTTGTCTTTATCTGCCTGGCTTATTTCACTCAGCATAATACTCTCCAGGCCCATCCATACTGTCCCAAAGGGTACGAGATCCTTCTTTCTTACAGCTGTATAGTATTCCATGGTGTAAATGTCCCACAGCTTTTTTATCCACTCATCTACTGATGGGCACTTGGGCTGTTTCCAGATCCTAGCTATTGTAAATAATGCTGCTATGAACACAGGGGTGCATATATTCTTTCTGATTGGTGTTTCAGGCTTCTCAGGATATATTCCTAGAAGTGGTATCACTGGGTCAAACAGTAGTTCCCATTTTTAGTTTTTGAATAAATTCCATACCCTTTTCCATAGTGGCTACACCAATCTGCACAGGCTACTTCTGTTTGATGGTTCCACCATTTTTCAAGATGTTCCCCCTGTCTTCATGGACAAAGCTATCTCAGGAGCACTGTATCTACAGTGAAGGTTACAGGAGCAGGAAAGAGAGAGGTTGGAATTCCTGCTTACTTCTGGCCATTTCTGCCCATTTCCCAATGGCCTAAAATTAGTCACATAACCACACCTTGCTTCAAGGGAGGTTGGGGAATACAAAGTTTTATTTCTAAAAAAAAAAAAAGAGGAAGAGAATTATAGGTCCTAGGAAGCATCTAGTAATCTCTTATAAAACACTCAGGCAAATTAATAACCCACTGACTAGAAGTTTTTAAGACAAGAAGGGGAAAATAGGGAATTATTAAAAAGTGTGAGGCTTCAGCTCTGAGTTAGAATTGTAATGCAATTTATCAGACCTCTTATTGTTAGGCTATTTGTAAATTAGAGAAATATAAGAGACAATGTTAACAGGCAGTTTTTAAAAAAAAATAATACTTAAGAAAATAATTTTACAATCCCTGCCTATATCTTTAGCGACTCATTAGTGCTTACCATTCATAACCCCATTTTTGCTTCCTGCTGACAATGTTCTGTCTGCTTTCGTTGTGCTTCTAATCTATCCAACTTGTAATGACTGGAAAGCATTTGTAGCCTCACTCAATTCCTTGTAAAGTATAAAGGCAGAATAACAACTCTGACAGTTAAGTTTAAAAACCAGGGAAAATTTCCCATAAAGCAATACCTACCATTAAAACAGTTTATCCCTTTACATAAAAAGCCAAGCTCAAACCTATAATGAATTTTGAAAGCATTTCCCTTAAAGTGAAGGAATAAAGAGATTATAGATAAAAACACAAATATAATTCAATAACATGCATCTTAACCTGTTTCCTTTCTTTCACAGTAGTGCTATTCTCACTTAATTTGCTTTTGCTGTGTAGTTATTGGAATGTCCAAGATTTATGTGGCTTAGAATATACACATAATCTGATGGACTATAGTGTGGTTTCACACTATTAGTTTAATGGCTGGAATAGTCCCTTCTTTTACTTATTTCCATCCTATGGACACATGCGTGTCCCCCTATCTCTATTTTTAGGGTCTTTATATTGATAGCAATATGATTAAAAAAAGGCACTTTTTAGTTTGCATTAAAAGTACTGATTCTTGGCGTTTGGAGTCTATTGCTTCTTTCTGCTGGAACTGAAGGCTGGAAGAAAGACTATAGTCAGTCTGATATTTATGTCTATTTCCTGCTCCATGCTTAGAATTCCTGGCTATAACCCTTATTTTTTCTTCCTCATAAGCAATTTACTCCTTATAACGAAGATTGAAAAGGGCAAATGTTCATGTGAGGAGTCCAAGCAGACATTTCAAGCAGGCTTGAGCACCAGGTTCACTGGTGTCTAGCTGATCTTCATTTCAATATGTACATCCCATTTAATTACCATAGGAGACAGACACCGCACAGCTCACAGACAGAGATGGATAACTTGATTACATTTTATAATTTTCTTGACTTGACAGGTGTTGGCAGAGGCAATACATTAGTCTCACTGTCTAGGGCATCAAATGTCGTAGTGATAATGGGGTTTGGGAACCACGGGTTTCCTTTGGTGACAGGCTGCCACATGCTGTTCTATGGTTTCAGACTAGTGCTTGGAAGAGATGAGAGAAGGTTGCAAGGAGGTGAGAAGTATATGAATCAGTTCCTGGGGTGTCCTGGGGCTGAGAAGAAAATGACTTGGAACCATTCCAGCTCTCACTTTTTTCCTTCAATCAATTCCCAGCTGGGTTGTGACAGAAGGCAGATGATAAGGAAAGAGAGGAGAGCAATAAAGTTCAGCCACTTTATAAAAAAAGGAGAGGCTTCCCAGAGGGAAGGAGAGTGGAAAGAAGCAAAGAACTGGGGGAGAGGGGAAGGAACAGAGCTTGCTTGAAGGGGTGAGCAGAGTAAAATCATTAAAGGTTCTGAACTTCAGCAATAACAGCTGTAAAGAAGTTGAAACAGGTGGAACAGGGTTCAGTGGAAAAAGACTTAATAACTGTACCCTCTCACTATATTATCTAATATTCATGTCTTTGACAATGAAAAACTGCCTTGGTGAGTTGAAAATGAAGATAAAAGGAACTTTCTCAATTGCCATGTGAACTTATAGTCATTAATAAGGCAGGATGATTTTTACATTAAGCAAGTAAGAAACCACCAGGGACTCCTCAGTCTGAAGAATAACTGAGACCATATTAACTGTATTTCATTTAATTCTGAACTTACAGGCATTTTTTTTTTTTTTTTTTGGTAATGGCTTCATAGATACAAATTATAGAGCACTGGATTGATTTTGCATGTTTTGAGGAGAAAGGCTGGAGTGCTTCTGTGTCCCCTCTAAGTGAAACCATTGCTAGACATATGGAGGCACAAATATCGTTGTAATAGATGTGACCAAAAGTGTAGAAATTCAGGACATCACTCCATTACAAACGAATCACTGGCATTTCTGTCATCCTTTGTGGTTTACAAAGCAAAGTCAGGCTGAGGGGAGATAAAATATTTCCCACAGAACTTTGGAAGAATGGGATACATGTCAAAGCTTAAAAACTAATAATGATAACAATAACAATGCTTAATGAAAAGGAAGTTAGTTGAAACATATTTAAAAAAAGTTAAAGCATTATTTGGAGAACATTCTTATAATGGGCAGGGAAACAGAAATGTTTTCACTTTTTTTGGTTTGTTTGTTTTTTTGGTAAGGTGACTTTCTAGTATGTTCTTGTGTAAGTCAGAATGTTAGGGACATTGTCTGGGTCTCTTGGGAAAAGCAGCTGGTAAATGATGGTTTTTGTCTGACTTTTGGTAGCATAGATGAATGACCCCAGCTTATAGAAGGGAGAAGAGGAAATAGAGAGAGAGACTTGTATTCATATAATCATGGCCATGCTCGCAGGTGACTAGGAATGTGTCTGGTTTATAGTAATTTTAATGATGGTCAGTCCAGGAAACCTTACAGGGTTTAAGAAAGTAGCTGAACTTCTGCTAACTTTGCTTATATCTAAATATTAAGTGTACTTCCTCAAGGTAGTTGAGATTTTTGGAGACACGGGAAAGGCTTTGCTTCCAATCACAGAGTTGTAGAGTGATGGCTTGATTCTCTTTGATCCCATTTCATCCCGAGGCTTGGGAAACGCACAATCTTAGACATAAGCTACATGCTCAGTAACTACTCTTTTTGGTTGATTAGGTGGGAATCAAACACTTACTTTGCACTATGAATATAGATTTATTTTTGTGGAATATAAGACTGTCAGCATTCTATCTCTGTTTACCCCCACACTCTTTACTAATATCACACTGAATAGCATTTTCCACAGTTACAGCCCTGCCCCCAAAGAACCATACAATATGATTTAAAGTTGAAGTAGATCCTAGTAATGCTTATTAACCTCTGCTTAACTATTATTTATAAATACTTTATTTAAGCACTTGAATTTATGGCCCAGCAATTATTTTCTTAACTTACAGTGATTTTGAAAGAATTATTGTATTGCTAAGGAGAAAGGGACATTTAGGAGCTAAGTCAGTGGTATCACTCTAAAAAATTAGAAATGAAAGTAATTGAGAAATGAAACTTGTTTTTTTTGTGTTTTTTTTAAAAATATATCTTTATTGATTTCAGAGAGAGGAAAGGAGAGGGAGAGAGAGAGATAGAAACATCAATGATGAGAGAGTCATTGATCTGCTTGCAGCCCACAACCCGGGCATGTGCCCTGACCGGGAATCGAACCCTGATCGCCTGGATCCTAGGTCGACGCTTAACCACTGAGCCACGCCCAGGCGAAACTTGTTTTGAAAGAAGAAATTTTCTTCTATAAAAAGTTAACTTATAAGGTAATCCTTCAGCATTAAGAAAGATATTTTGCCCTGGCCAGGTAGCTCACTTGGTTAGAGCATCTTCCCGATAGGCCAAGGTTGTCGGTTCAATCTTAGCTCAGGGCACATACAAGAAGCAATCAATGAGTGCATAAATAAGTGGAAAAACAAATTATGTCTGTTTCTCCCTGTTTCTCCCTTCCTCTCTCTCTCAAAATCAGTAAAAAATAATTTAAAAAAAGACTTTAAAATTTATTTTTTACTTTATTTTTATTGTTTACACTATTACAGATGTACCCATCCCCACCCTGTCCCCTTCCTCTATCATCACACTTGGCAGTGTCTATGGGTTATGCATATACTAGGGTTAAATTAAATTCTCAAAGTCTAAATATAAATCTGCTATACAATGTACTGAATGGATTTATAGTTCCTTGAAAGTGTCTAGTCATCTTCTTCCATCTTTTTCCTTTTTACTAAATTCATTCTGCTCTATTATCACATGCGCTCTATTCCATCAAACATCATTTTTCAGGATCAGCCTACTTGAATAATCTATCATGAAGCCTGTTTAGAGCTTTCCAATCATAAGCTTTATCTTTTTGACTACACATCTCAAGGCACAATTTTTCTCTCTCTCTCTTTTTTTTTTCTTGCTTAGTACCAGAATGTCCCATTAAGAAACAATAAAAGTTGTATATCTCCCTAAAATGAAAGGTTAGTGTATTCAATGGCTATGTTAACCTTGTAATAAAAATACATCAAAAACTACTCATCCTTATGTTAATTAATGGAAATTATAACACAGTAAATTTAACTACTGTCATTTTCTTAGTGCTTGCAAGATTATTCAAGAAATCAAAATGGCTTCAAAATAAAAATAACTTGATGTTTGTTTTCCAAATTCTTTAAATTTTAACCCCATATCCATATAAAGAGAAAATAGGAACATACTCTCCTCATCTAAAAACATTAGAAGAGACTAAAAGAAATTATTTAAGACTTTTTAGACCTTGAAACAGTTACACTTCCAATGTGTATTTCAATTATAAGTCAGTTTTTAAATCAACTTGCTTCAACTGAAGTGTGCATCATAGATAAATTAACTGGGCTACTGCTTCATTTCTTCAAGTCAGATGGGGATTCTTTTGCATCAGGGCTGGTATTCAAGATTTCTTCTTCTTTTAAATTAGGTAAAAGTTCTCCTAGACTAGATGGTATTATGGTCCTCAATTTTTGTTCCACTAGAGAAACTTCATTAGTGGTGAAAGAGACTGTTTTCTTTCACCAAGGGACATGTGTAAAGATGGTTTTGTATAGTCAGTGTGTAAATCCTGAGTGTCCAAAAAGTTAAACATATCATCTGTTTGCATGTCTTGAGGAGTAGGGCTCAGTTCTGGTTTGTGTCTTCCAGGTATTTCAGAATTAGATAAGTTTCTTTCCTTTTCTTGGTAAGAGATTCTTTTCAGAGCCTCATATCTACTGTAAATAGCCTGTAAACTAAAGTCTGATTCTGGAGTAGTGTCTTTCTCCCTCAATATCTGGAAAAAATGCTACTGTGCATAGGACTATTTGGTTCCAGTTTCAAATTGACCTCTGTACTACTGGAGCTATTAAGACTTAAGTGAGCAACTTCTGGAAGAGTTTCATGTAATATGCCAAAATCAATATCCTTAAAACTGCTGGAACTAATTCCACTTGCTATTTCAAAAGAGTTCATAACCTACTTTTATGCATAGAAGGTTTTTTGTAAGAAGCTTGTGAACAGTCCAATTTTAATATACTCAGCACCTCATTCCTATCTATCACATCTCTCCTATTGCTTACAGCAGGGGAGAACATCTCTATTTGGCTAATTTCTAGAAGCTTGTTCTGTAAAGCTGTACACTCCAAATCTTGCCTGCAAAATATTTTCTTATGTAATGTATCTGGCTGATAATGTGTTGTTGGTTCACCTATGTGACTGGCCACCGCATGTTTTTGAGGCACATACTTGAGGCAATCTCAAACAACTTTTTTTCAAGCCGGTGAGAATGGCTATGATTGTATGCAGTGGTTGTTGAGAAACAACTGGCCATACTAAATTCTCTTTGATTATGCAACACAGGCAAAGATTCTGGCAATCCTTTTCTGTGTTCAGTATCCATCTGGATTGGATGGAAGTACTTCTCTTGTCTTCCATTTCAACAGCTTTTCTCCAGGAGCTCCTCATATCACTGATCAGGTTTTCTGGAGTTCAGGGAATTTGGTTCCTTAGTTAGAAAATAGTCAATTAGTTTCTCTAATTTTACTTCTTTTCCCATAGAGGGCGGTGTGAATCAAATAAAACTGTCCTTGCAACCTCTTCTGCCAGCTGATCTTGCTGTTTTTAGAATGGATCAATTTTTTTAACAGGTAGAGTCTGTCCAAATG
The DNA here is from genome assembly GCF_054644295.1 of Miniopterus natalensis. Classification (NCBI taxonomy): domain Eukaryota; kingdom Metazoa; phylum Chordata; class Mammalia; order Chiroptera; family Miniopteridae; genus Miniopterus; species Miniopterus natalensis. The sequence goes on from NC_142083.1 coordinate 53,053,851, forward strand.
CACTACTCTGTATTCTTTGCAATACATGAGATGGAAAATCCTCCCCTTCATATTCTGGTGTTTTCTTAGAAATCGTTTCACTTTTCTCTCTAGATGTTCTCATCTTCATGTCTTCTTGAAATATTGTAACATTGTTTCCACCTGATGATGAAACTGGCTGCAACAGGAAAGCAGCAGGGCTGTTGTCTGGATCATATACAGTTCCTGATACATCAGTGGCTCTTCTGCAGTCATTTTCCTGGTTATGCTGTTTAGGTGAATTAGGAACCGAAAACTGCTGGTGGGAATTTGCAAGCACGGGGCCTCCACCTCCATAGTATTCTCCTGAGCAGTAATACGAACTTCTGAGCGAGTGGACGTATGAGTAGAGAGCCTTTGGAGACCTTCTTTTGGGAACGGGAATTTTGGAGTTTTCTGATCTGCGTTTTTGTTTCGTTACATTCACCTTCGGGGCAGATTATCCTTTGGGTGTGAGGGAAGAAGCTGTGAGAGTTCTGGGTTTATTGCAGCCGCATCATTAAAATAAATGCCTTCGCCCATGGTGGCACCTCCTTCTGTCCATTCCAGAGAAACACAGGCTTTCTCCAATTCCACAGTCCTTACCTTGGTGCTGTGAATTAAGCTGTTACTGTGTTGGATCTTGATGTCGAGATTGGGAAACAAGAGGGCCTGAAGCAACGAGCCCATTGGGCAACTGGCAGGTGCTCCGTAAAAAAGCACCAAACGGCAAGAATCTACAACTCTGTAAACCCTGTGTTTCTGCCACTCAGACCTTTTTATATTGAATTTACTGGGGTGACATTGGTTAATAAAATTATGTAGGATTCAGGTGTACAATTCTATAATACATCATCTGTATATTGTGTTGTGTTTACACCCCACGTCAAGTCTCCTTCCATCACTATTTATCTCCCCTATACTCTCTTCTACCTCCCCTAAGAAAAAGATTTGCCAATAAAACAGTTTTCCTGTTGATTTTCAGATCCCTAGATTATATATTTCCATGTTTTCCATCTTTATTAATCTCCACGCAGATTTACTAGTGGGCTTGGCTTAAGATCTTCAGGTGATAAAATGATAAAGCTAATATAATACAAATCCCACAAGATCCAATCATGACAGATAAATGTCAGGTTTATGCTAGAAACAAGAATAAAAATACAATGAGGTGATTATTAGGAAGAAATTGCATTTTCAAAGGTAAAAGACTGAGTTTTAAAAAAATTGTTTTCTCTGGCTATAATTGTACATTGAAATGTGTGTGAATAGCATGATATTTAAATGCATTTCTTAGTTCAACATATAATTTTTTTCTTTACCTTGAATTAAACCTTTCATTTTTTAAAAAAACCTCCATTTACTTATTCTATTACACAAATGATCTCATATTTTCTTTCAACCAAGATCGAATTCTGACCCTATAAAAATTGTTCTGATAAATGCTATAAAAGATCAAAGCATAGCGAAGTTTAACATCTTGATGAGCTGACAGGACCAACTGGCTGATGAGAGTGTAAACCTCAGTGTATTTTGGAGAAGAAATAAATTGCTCTGCTCATAGTGTTGCAGTTTCATATGCTGCACAGAGAGGCCAGGGTCAGGAAGATGCAGTGGTCCTAATGAAAAAATTTAGATGCAGTGGTCCTAATGAAAAAATTTATTATGCATGAGTCAGTTCCCTTATGTTGTGTCTGGAAGATGTGCTTGGCAGTAGGGGGCTAGTGGGAATAGAGTTTTAAGTTCTTTTTCTGTAACCTTAAAATAAATTAGAAGTTGAACATGATGGTCTCACATAGAAGAGCTCCTTTAACTCTTGTAGCATCAACTGGGGCCTGTTTTTTTCAAATTAGTGGACACACATGCAAAAACGACTGGTGGAAAACTTTCCCAGAATCATTCTAACTCCTTTACAGCCTGATTTATTCAGGGGTCCCTAGAAATCTACTTTTAGGAATGGTATAAAAAATGTTTTCGGTTTGCAAGAGCTCGGGGTTAATTTATGGTTATTCCTGTTTGGGATATTCATATGGTTATGACAGTTTATTTGATGTTGAAGCATCTTGCAGGAAAGGATGGATGCTGTTTCACATTTTCAAACTGAATTGTTTGCCTTCCATAAAAACATAGTGGATTTCCCTGGCTTTGAGTGTTTCCCTAAATCTTACTGGGAAGTTCTCCTACCCATTTCTGTCAAATCCCTCCTGGAAGCTTAAATACTGCATCCTTCAGAGCCTTTTCTGATCTACCCTCCCCTCTGATTAGGGGGATCTCTCTTCTTAAATATCCAATAATTTCTTCTGCATTCTTTTCTTACAACACTTAGAACATGCTGCCTTACATTAGGTAATTTGTGCACATACCTGCTTCTTTCTAAAAAAAAATTTTTATATGTTTTTATTGATTTCAGAGAAGAATGGAGAGGAAGGGAGAGATAGAAACATCAATGATGAGAGTCATTGATCCGCTGCCTACTGCATGCCCCCTACTGGGCATCAAGCCCACAACCCAGGCCTGTGCCTTGACCTGGAATCAAACCATGACTTCTGATTCATTGGTTGATGCTCGACCACTGAGCCACACCGGCTGGACATATACCTGCTTCTTGATAACATTTTGAATAATTAATTTGCCTCTTCCTCTTTGCCTCCCTTCCTATTTGCCTTCTTCTCCCATCTCCCATTCAAGCAGCAAGATTGTAAACTAGGCCTTACCCTTAGGGAAGGATGTAATAGAAGGGAAAGCACATACAAAGCGCTCTTCTGACTTTGGTTTCTAGAATATTAAGCAGACAGGGGAATGAAGTGAATTTTAGTTTAACCAAAATATTAGAGGGGTTGAGAAAAGAGAGATTCCCCTCTGCATCACTAGAAAAATTCCCCTGGAGGTTCAGGGGAGAAAAAAGCAGAGGGAAAGTGATGGGGAACAGAATTTGGTGGGTCACAGGGGCCTCTGTTTGAAGGATTGGGTCCCTGAGGTCAGAGAGGAAAAGGCTTGCAGGTGGATGGGTAAATTGTGGAGGCTTCAGGACCTGGAGTGACCCAGAAGGAGAGCCATTGTTTTGTTCTCAAGTAGGAATCAGTAGTTGACAGTAGGAAATGAGTTTTAAGTTCCTTTTCTATAACCTTAAAATCAAGTAGTTGAGACTCTCCAGACCTAAAGAGACAAGAGGCAAGGACATCGCCGTCTGCTGTCTGCTTAGATTAAAGATTAAGGAGAAAGTGGAATGATGGACAGCTCGGGAGGAGAGGACACAAGGCGGTGAGAACCAGGCTATTTACTCCCGTCCTTCTTTATTTTTTGATGCCTTTGCATTTTGTAAGCCTTTAAGAACATAGATGTAAGTTCAGATAAAAGACGGGATGCGGCCAGATAATGGCTTAAAAGTAAATTTGCACCATCCTATTTGGAATGGACAGAGTAATTTCTTTTAGTTTTAGCAAAATAATGAAGGCTCTTTGTGTGCTTTTTATTACGAAATTTCATGTCTTATCTACATTTAAAAAACTGTCAAAGTTAGGATATACCCAAAATAAAAAGTTAGGATATGCCAGATTTTCTTCTAGGTATTTTCTGAATGTTAACTAATTGATTTTTATCATTCCATCATGAAGAGATACTATTTTTGTCTCACCTTCTTATTTTTAAATAGATGGGGAAATTTGAGGCAGAAGATGATTATGGAAACTGCCTAGATAGTTTAAGTGACAAATTATGGAACTTGAACCCAGGTGTGTCTCTGGTAGCTACTCTCTACCACTACTCTCTGCCTCCTCTCACACTTCACAGTTTTCTTAAGGGCAGGGCTATATTTCATCTATCTTTGCTTCACTCAGAATCCTGTTTCACTGTTTTTCTAAACATCTATTGAATCTATTGAAATCTATAGTCCAAGTAGACAAAGCATACTAAGTAAAAATATAAAAAAATTAAAAGTCCCAAGAAACATGGAAGAGTGCCCAAGTCCATCAAGGAAGTGCCATCCTGTTTTCTTCTTTGACCACTTGCAGCTGCCTCAGAGATCTGCAGTGAAAGCCTCCAGACCTGAAGTGCACTAACCATGGAACAAATAACATTTTTATTGTATTTCCCCCCCCCCTTTGTTTGGTCGAAAACTACATTATGTATTGAAGGAAAGTAGAAAGTGGTGCCATTAGATGTGAGCTAGAGCTGTAAGTGAAAGTTCACAAAGCAATAAATACAACAGTGGAGCATGTTTGACTATGATGACTGTTTGTCACACAGCTCCTCTTATGTCTCAAAACTCTCAGCTATTTGTGTGGTTTGTTTACTTTAATTGTTTGGTTGCCTTGGATTTTTGGGGAAACAGTGATTAAACCATTAAAAGACCTCACAAAGTGATTCTGAGATGCTTGTGGTCAGACATTATGTTAAGTCATCAGTCACTCTCTCAGGCAATCAAATAATTAGCCTGTCAGGGTGCAAAGCCTGAGATAATTGTGACTTAGGCCAATTTTGATCGAAGGAACATATTTAAAGCAGACTAGAGTAGAATGTTCTTTGTCTCCACTGAGGCTGCAGGTTGAGGTTGAGCTCACGTTGCAGCCAGAGGATTTGAGTAAGAGGGAAAAGGCTTTGAATACAGAATGTGTGGCTTGGGCTTTGGGAGAATTTTTTCTTTGAGGTTTTAAAAAAAGAATAGAAAAATCTGTTTGGGGGTATTTTAAGGACAATCTTAGTGTTTTTTCAACATTCTAATTCTATGGTAGGTTTGGCATTTTCCAGTGTGGCTCCCTGAACCATTCCATTTGACCTGTAAAATTTAGTAGTTTGTGTCTCTAGAGCAGAATTCTGTGTCCTCTGGTCTTGATATTTGGAGTGAAGCCCTCAGAACTGCAGCATTAGATGCACAGAATATCAGGCTCTTGTTAGACCTGTTCCATTGTAATCTGCATTTGACAAGACTTACAGTTTATTTAGTATAATGATAGCAGAAGTGAACATTGGACTAAAATCCACTTCAGGGGTTTTCTGTAATTTTCTGTGCTTTCCCTCTAATATTCCCAAACCATAGTATGCACCAGAATCACCTGGACTTGTTCAAACACAGGTTGTTGGGCCCCACCCCTCTAGATTCTGATTCAGTAAGTAGGAGATGGGTGTGAGAGTTTGCATTTCTGGGATGTTTTCAGGTGCTGCTGCTGCTGATGCCACTGGTTCAGAACCACTGCTCTGAAATCAGGTATCAATCCTGTTTTACTTTGTTCTGACTAATTCTTACTACAAAGCCAAGCAAAGGTGATGTTGTAGAGCACAAGGAATATTTGGCTATCTTTCGACTATGTAATCTTGGAGAAATTGTTTAATCTTTCTGAGCTTTGATCTTTTCACCTTTCCAATGGGGATGAAATGAGTTAACAAAGATAAAGGAGAGAGCATTCATGGAACGAAACTAACACAGTGCCTGGTAAGGAGGAGGTTCTCATGTGTGTTACTCACCTTACTCTTCTCGAATCTGATTTAATTGCGTTTAAAACAATTGAACACTACCTGTTCTTTCATCTCTCTCTAGTCTTTATCCAATTAAACTTTCTGCATTAAATGTTAAGTTCAGCAGAGACAAACTTTTTGAGGATTTTCGTATATACCGTATTTGTCATCTTGTATATAATGATGTTTTTGTTCTCTGATTTTCTTAGTCATTACTCACAATCAAATCATTCTACAATGTTCAATCATACAATCTCTGCTAACTCACCACTCCATCCATTCTATTATTCCCTCTTCCATACTAACAGTGGGCTTTATTAATTTCTGTGTTGCTTAACTTCTAACACTTATTAAAGTGTTGTATTTAAGAAGTACATTCATTTAATTGTCATTTATTTATTTATCCCCCCACCAACCCCAGGATACTTTTCTCTTTATAGCAGAGTCACAACTGACTATTATATTCTGAACATGGGCTACTAGCTTGGTCTGTGTTAAATGTTCTATGGTTTGACAGGGATAGAAGCAGCCTGTATGATATCTTCTAATTCCTTGTTTGGGGTTCTCTTTTGGGAACTCCAGGGCAAGGAGATCCCCAGCTGAGGTTTTAATGAATTGGCATAGACAGGGCTTTGAAGGGAACTAGGGTAAGATCACAATCTTTAAAGAGGAGAATCTTGCAGATGAATATGGTATTTATTGAACATCATATTTAAAGATTATATAACAGTTGAAATAAAATCCATGGCAAATTAAATACAAAACTTATTAATCTACCTATGCAAAAAATTGTAGATATAAATTTAATAGAATTTTTTCTACATGCCTATAATACATTTACCATGTTCTTATCCACTGCTGTCTTATTTGGATTTTCATGTATGAGACATATCACTAAAATGCAAAAAAGATGTGTTTGCAGATATTGAAGAAATTACAATACACTTTTTGTAGTTGGAATGAAGTGTGGACAGTTAATAGATTTGCAGAACTCTTATCTCCTAACTGATAAGACAATGTAAATTCTATAACATAAGCATATATATTATAGACTAAAGCCTTTCCACCATGCACAAGTTTTAATAGCTATAAAATGTCTTAGAAGATGCAGTGAAATGCCATTAGATATTTTAGTTGTGGCCTGATTCAAGGCCAGTTTTAAAAAAATTTATAACAAAGGCCATATATGACAAACCCACAGCTAATGTCATACCCAATGTTGAAAACTTGAAAGCTTTTCCAATAAGATCAGGAACAAGACAAGAGTGTCCACTCTTGCCATTTTTAGTAACATAGTTGGAAGCCCTAACAATAGCCATTAGGCAGATAAATAAATAAATGAATAAGAGATCCAGATTGAAAAGGAAGAAGTAAAACTGTTACTATTTGCAGATAATACTATACTACATATAAAAATCCTAAAGACCCCACCAAAAAATAGTTAAAATAAATGAATTCAGTGGAGCTGCAGGATACAAAATTAATATACAAATATCTTTTCCTTCTATACACTAACAACTAAGTATAGGAAAGAAAAACAAATAAAATAATCCCATTTATAATTGCATAAAAAATAATAAAATACCTAGGAATAAATTTAATATGTTTTTATAATATTGATTATGACCTTAATTTTCTTTTTTAAAGAAGAACTCTGAAATTTGATGTTTCTTCATAGGTGTTTCTTATTGAAAGTAAGGGACACACAAACAAAACTATCTATAAACAATACTAGTTTCTCTCTCTTTTTTGTTTGTTACAGAAAAGAGAAGTTCTGCTCTGATTCTTTAAATATAGAATTGGAGATGGGTCTCATAGAAAAAAGTTTACTAGTAAGAAGAAATAAAAACTTTGGCTAAGAAAAGGAGTAAGTGCAGCTCTATATCCATAAGTTTCTGAATACTGCATCCCTCTTTCACACTTGAATGTCTTTAAGGGACTTTCCTTCCTTGCTCTGCCATTGCCTAGCACTCTAAATTCATCCAATCAAATCTGTAGGAGAATCAGCCAAAGAGATATCCCCATGTATATAACATGCTTGTACAGGAAATGCAATGAGAAATACCCTATATTATCAGAACAGTGGTCCATCCATTTTAATAACCATTTATTCACTCTATTAGAATTTGCTTAGGAATACTTAAAGGCATATCTGTTTGTTGTTTTGTCTGTTTTTACAAGAAACCAGATAGGCACTCATAGGCAGCATTCTTACCCAGTCTCATCCATGCAAACATGGCCCTAGAGGGAGTCTGTACCATGTGCATACATATACCTTCTCAGTATGCTCACCCATCCTATAATACTCCCAGAGGCAGATAAAAAACATCTAGGATATTAGAAATCTGAGCATGAGTATGTATGTGTTAATACGACTGCTGTGACCTTTATACCTAATGAGGCAGGGTCAGCCTTTTCTGAGTCCCTTGGATGATTTATGGACTGTTGCTAGGATCATCATTCTCTTCCTTGGCCTTTTGTTTATATCCCTCTTAAGAACTAAGTATAATTACCCTAGTGCAGCCAGTTTTTTCTTTTACTTAGTGCAAATTAATACCATTAATCAGTTTTCAAGACATCAGTTTACTTTAACAAGCAGTATATGTCTGCTATGTGTCAGGCACATATTGGGAATTGAGGATTCTGGGGTGACTAGAACTAAGTCCCTGCCAATGAGCAGGAGCTCCAGTGAGTGACAGAAAAGCAATCAATGGCTTATTGATAAAAGGGTGCTTAGGGAGATTTGGGAGCACATAGGAGGAGCACTTTACCACACTGCTAGGACAGAGAAATCTTTCCAAAGGAGATGCCTGAACCACATCCTGCAAAAGAAGTAGGAGTTAGTGAGACAGAGCCTTGGGGGGAGGGTAAATATGGCCTGGCAAAAGGAAAAGCATATAAAAATGTTTGGGGGACAAGGGGAAAAAGGAGAGAGAGAAACATCACACTGAGGAATTAGAAACAGTTCTGTATTGCTGCTGCAGATAGAATATAAGGATACAGCAAGGCATGAGGGTAGAGAGGTTGACAGAAATCTGCTATGAAGGACTTTGTGTGCTATGTAACAAATTTGGACTTTATCTTGAAGGATTTTAAAGATAGCAGAGACATGAGATTTTTTTGTTTTGTATTTTTACAACTTTATTGAACTATACAGAGTGGGACAAAAGTAGGTTTACAATTGTTCATATGGAAAATAATAAATAATAATATAAGAATAAACTGTGTTTCACATACTCACAACTGTAAACCTATTTTTGCTCCACCCTGTACTTTACAGGACAATGCACACATTAAAATATACACTCTTGTCATGTTTTGACATGCATATACATGCACACACATACCTGTAAAACCATCAAAGTTATGAAGTTAATATTTTGCATTTTAGGTAGATGGATCTAGCAGAAATATTAAAAGTAGATTGGACAAAGACCTTCCTGGAGTCAGTGATAGCACTTGTGAGGCTGTTTTCAGAGAGTGAGGTAGTGGCATTGAGGCTGGGGAGATGTTGTGTTGAAAGACATTAAAGTGGAATTGACTGGGTAATTTCTTGGCTCATCTGGGTAGGAAGGAAAATCAAGGTTGAACTCTGTCTTGGTCCACTGAGAAAATGGTATAATTCTTGTGGGATGGAGAATGCAGAAGGAAGAGGAAGTGATGAGCTCAGTTTTGAACATGTGTTTTGGAAGTTTGAGCCAGAGTCATGGAATATCAGCATCACAAGAAGAGAATGAAATGGTTCAGCACATGTGTTGATACAAAGAAGGAGTGGGGACATAAGTTGGTAGAGAGCCAGGAAAATGTGAATGTATGGACAGAGATGTCATAGTATTACACTTATGCCAGTACTCCCCTGATCTCTGATACATTGCGATTTTATTACCTCCTCTGTTCTGTACTGTTCTTTGTTCTCTTATGGTTTTGTGTGTCAATTATGGTTATTCATGGCACAAGCTACCCCTTTCTCTGACAGGTAGGTTGCCAAGGGATGCCAGTAAAAGCAAAACCCTAATTTATTATTAAACATTTAATTATCTGACCTTATCTTTTTAGGCTTCTAATATATGTAGAAGGATTGATTTTTAAATCTTGCATTTCTCATTATAAGTGACCATTTTCTTTGGCTTCTAGGTAAGGGTGTTCCATTTATTTAAGATAACTCATTTATGTCAGATAACCCATTACATTTAAAAATTTATTTTAGGGAAGAGCTACTAAAATTTAGTTCCTGAGGGCAGTGTCTTTTTGTTTCAGGTAAATCCTATTTTTTTATTAGCATTTCCCCCAAATTTGATCAATTCCTGGTACTCCTTTACTCATGCCAGTTTGCTGGGAAAGTTCCTATTTTTTTAAAGTTATTTTTTATTTATTTAATTTTTCAATTACAGTTTACATTCAATATTATTTTGTATTAGTTTCAGATATACCACATAGTGGCTATACAATCAGATACTTTACAAGGTGCTCCCTCTAATATTTCCAGTACCCACCTGGCACCATACATAATTATTACAATATTATTGAGTATATTCCCTATGCTGTACTTCATACATCCTCATGAGTACTTTGTAACTACCAATCAGTACTTCTCAATTCCTTCACCTTTTTCACCCAGTCCCCCAACCCCCCTCCCCTCTGGCAACCTTCAGTCTGTTCCTCTGTATCTATCAGTCTATTTCTGTGTTGTTTGTTCTTTTATATAGTTCTTTAGATTCCACGTATAAGTGAAATCATGTGGTATTTATCTTTCTCTGACTGACTTAGCATAATATCCTCATGGTTCATCCATACTGATACAAATTGTAAGATTTTTTTATGGCCCAGTAATATTCCATTGTGTGTATGAACCACAGCTTTTTTAATCCACTCATACATTGATGGGTACTTGGGATGCTTCCATAGCTTGGCTACTGTATAAATAATGCTGCAATGAACACGGGGGAGAAAGTGCTTATTTTCTTGTCAACTTCTTGGCTTGGTGGTTGGAGAGATGGCGATGTCTGAGTAGTTCTTCTTCCTCGTAAATTGATGGTAACTGGACTCTGACTAGGAGGGAACATAATTATGTGCCAGGCTAATGCATTTGAACTTTACCTTGAAGGAATTTAAATATGATGGGGATATGAATAAATTTACTTTTTGTTTAGATTGACCTAGTAACAATCTATACCCTGAGTTATTTTCATTTGACAGGGATTTGGTCACGGAACATCACTGCATTGTTAGGGTTTCCCTAGGTGACTGTAAGCCTCGATATAGTGACACCATTTGAGGAATTGTTTTCCCTTTTCTGCAAAAGACTTGCCTGCTCCAAAGTGTTTCTCTCATGGGCCTGCCTTAATTTCATCCTTTTCTGGCTCACAGTTTCTGCTCTTCACTGTGTAGGTGATACAGTGCACCATAGTGAAGCCTGCCTGTAACGGGCATTGAACAAAAGCTTAGTGAATGAACGAACAACCAACGATTTCCTACTGTCTCTGTACACTCCAAGACACTGGAGTGACATAAAAGGTTCTCCTAAAGATTTTTTTCTTTTTATACTGTAAGTGTTTTAAAATTTAGCCCAAACCTGAGGTAGATAAAAATTCTATAAACTGGCACAATTATTGAAATTTTATAAGCAAAATTATAGTAATCGTGCTCAGAGGTGAAAATGTGGGTTATTTTCTTGAAACATGTGTTGTAACCCATACTGCTTTACTTGTACATGGTTACATCGGTATGTTTTTCACCCTTGTTTTTAATAGCCGTTGTACTTTCTAGGTCACTTTCTCTAACTTTAGTAAACTATTTTGGAGAAATTACATTTCCACCTTTTGCCCTCACCAAATTGATGGAACTGAATTTTAAATTAGGTATTATACATCTTCTGCAGGAGGAGTTGTGCCAAATATTAATTCTTAAATTGAAAGAACTCCCTTTCAAGAAGAAATGGTTTTCATATGGTAATCAGTTCAGTTTTAAACAATCAGAAAGCAATGGTTATGCTTATAATTGCCTAGTTTCATGAATATTCATGACTAGTCATTATGCTCATTTCATATTTTGTTCTCTAGGTGATCTAGAATAACATTTACCATGTCCCACTGGCAAATAAGTTACCTTATTAAACAAGGACACTTTCCTATTCAGGATGAAATTCAGTGAGTGACATCTGCTCCACATTTTCCAAGTTTACTGTAATTTTTTTTCTAAATGGAGATCATATAATAACCTTTGCTGTTAATAAATGCTTAACCTTGTTCTCTTTTATCTCTTGAAAATGCTTTTCAACTTCTCAACAATCTCATTTGAAGTCACACATGTTTTTACCTAAGTTTCCTCCCCTCCTTCCAGTGAGAGACAAACAAAAAGAAAATGCAGATAAATGAGAATTGCTTATTATTTGGTGAATATGCCTTTACTTCTCTCTAACTTCATTATTTGAAGTCATTTTAAGCATCCTGAGAGGAGACTCAAGATTTGAGCCAAATTTAAAATGATTCCCTTTACCCAGTTTCAAGGCAAAAGGAGAGGATATTTTTGAAGTTGTAGAAGCAAAAGGCTCAAACATAAATCTTATGAATTATAATGATTAATTAAATTGGCCTCAGTCATATATCTTTGGTTCTATTTCAAAGTAAAGGAAATTATGTTCATATCATTGACAGCCCAAGGTTTGTTGTATAGCAAAGGATCATTGAAAAATGAAGGCTGCGTAAAAAAGGTAATAAGTACAAATTTCAAAATGTGCGCATGTGTGCACTGCTTGTACATGTATAACAGTTTCCAATAAATTGTGTGTGTGTCTTAAATTTTCTCTTTCTATCCCATTAGTTTGAAACCCTTTAATGAACAAGGAATTTTTAATATTATGAAAAATACTTAGAATCTCATTTCATAGTTACTGTAGTACTTTTAACATCCATTAACTAAGAAGATACATATAATGGTGAAAAAACTGGTTGCATTTATATAGTGCGTATGAACAACCGTAAGCCACTTAATACTCAACTCTAATATACTTATTTTTTGTATGGGAATACTGAGGCACAGAGGGAGGACTGTAACCTGCCCAAGGCCACACAGTAAGTGATGAAGCTGGAATTCAAACCCAGGTTGATTCCGAACTATTTTCTTACCTCTATGTATACTATACTGCCACTATAAATTCAGTAGCATTTTAATTTTAATTTTTATTAATTGCTAAGGTAGTGACATATATTTTTAAGTGAAGTACACCTATGTGAGTAATGATTTATCTGGTCCGATTACTGATGACCTTTAATGGGCCTATGCTTTAGTATATTCTTATCTCATGTTTTAACTCACTCTGACTGACAATGAATGGAATCTGCCACAGGGTCAAATATGCCTCTGACCCTGTATTAATATCTTTCAGTTCAAACTGCGATTTGGCTGGGAATCTGCATGTCTAGATGGAACGAGCTTCCTAGTCCTATCACAAATGTGAAATGAGTGAATTCTTTACCATTGTCTCTGACTTGCTTGCTTTCTGTCTCAGCACCTCTTCAGCAGGCACCTATTAGCTTTCTAAAGAATTTCTAATCAAAATCTTAAAGCTGTAACTTTATAATTACTTCTAAATGACAGTAAATATCATTGCTTTCCATCATGGACATTTTTATTTTCATAAGAAACGCTGAAAGAATGTAGCTTTTAGACGGGATGTCAATCTTGAGATAACACCTTCTTTAAACCTGCCTCTCTCCCTTTCTCCCTCCTCCCCTGCTTTCTTCTTCCACCCCCATCTCCCTTATTTGTTTCTTTCTCTACAAGTGGGATGTCACTGCCTCCTTGATACCACACCTCATAGACTATGATTCACCTTAACGTCAAGGAAGTTAAAATCTAAGTAGGACTAACTCAATCCGTGGTCTGACCCGCTAGACCAATCTGCAATGAAGCCTTTTAAGATGCTAAAAGTAAGAAAGTTACCTTCTTAATCCATTCACAGTTCCAGTAGGCAACCAAAATTTGTTCCTCAACTATGATAGGCAGACATCTTCCAGAGTTTGATAGTGCGTCACGTGATAAGTGCTAAGGCTGTGAGCAGGTGAGATTCTGGCTTGAAAGGTGGAATGAGCTACCCTGTCTTCTGTGTCAAGAAGAATACTTTTTAGGCTCTGGGGAAGATATGAATGATAGTAACAGAGCTGACCTCTCACAAGGTGTTGTTGAGGAAAAGTGTCAAGCACTTAGAGATGATTAATGATGACGTTTAAGGAGGTCTGCTGTTAAGTGTAAAAATAAAATGAAGTGTGAATGCTAACTAGTAATTGGAGCTATGATAACATTTTAGGTATCAAGAAAAATGTATCTCAAGTTAAGTCACTGGAAAAATGTTCACCAAGCAAATTCTAACATGCAGTTGCATACTTTAGAAAGATGAAGGACCTTATTGATCTTGACAAAATGTCATCTTGCAGTTGCAGGGATTCTAAATATTTCATGTAGATCAGTAAATTATCCCTGCTGGCAAAGTTATAGTATTTTAGAAATGATGACCTCAAAAAGAAAAAGAATAATATATTTTCAAGTTAACATTTAATCATAACAAATAATTTTCCAATGCAAATGAAGAAGCCACTGGATACAAGTCATAGTTAACTTTTGGCACAAAAAACAGATCTAGTAACCTTTCTACCTATTTCACACATATACCACTTATTTTAAAATGTGATATCTATAACCTTCTCAGTGTGAACACCTTGGACTTTGCTACCCTTTCCTCTGTAGCTCATATTTTTACGTGGAGCTCTCTAAGCCCCAGTAAGACCGTAGAATAGTGAGACTTACTGTACCCCTTTATCTGAGTGAGCACTCACCACAGGGGCACAGCCACCTCTAAAAGGGGTTATAGTGATGCAGAATATGATAGTATATTCTTTAAAAAAAGGTCTTTTTTGCCCACTGTATAGCATTTTCTTTCATCTCTAATTTTCTTTTTAACTACATCCTAAATTTTTCTAAGAACCTTCTATGCCAACTACCAGATAATTTACCTGAACATCAATTCAGTATATAGTTTAGTGGTGATACACAGTATATGTAGATCAGAAACAATTGCTGAATTTTCTTTGGAAATGACACCTCTACTTGATTGTGATATCTACTGGAGAAACACATACTGAATGAGTGTTTTGTTTTTTAGCAGAATTCTATATCTATGAAGATGGTCAGTTCTAAACTAAACTCTGCTCTAGGACAGAGCCAGTGGTTTTAACTGGGCTAGACCTGCAAACTGACCCTGGTGGTGACCTTTACAGTACCAGCAGTGACCTGTCTGCTTGGACGAGGGAATGGGTGAGGCCATACTGAAATTTTAAGGCACCCTAAGAGCCTAGTATATAAATTGAGTTACACTAAACAGACCTGAGTAACAAGATCAGTTCTAATTGCCTATATTTTGTACCTTGTTTAGCAATTCATTCACTGTAGGAAAGTGGTGCTTTTGAACTCTGAGGAGCTATCTGTGCAGTACTTATGACAGGTATGCACTGTCACCATGTGTCCATAGCCTGCCTTTTTGCCTTGAGTGGAGTGGGTGAAACAGATGGGGGAGCTTTGCATGCTTCCCTGAGTCTTGTTTCATCAGCCATACCCAACTCTGATTGGTTCTAAAGTATCCAGACAGGTTTTATAGAAATTTAATGTTATTGTTTTAGTTTCATAGTTTATTCATCTTGAAAGCTGTCAACATTTTTAATCTAGGGTTTGGCTTACATAAAAATTTTTGTTTGGGGCTTTTGAAGCAAAATTCATGACAGTTTCGTTTTCCTGTGAATATCTGAATCAGGGATCTCCAGGAGGAAGTCTAGTCAATATAAAGCTACCCTCTGCTGGGAACTGTCAGGAACAAAGGAAACAGAGGGAGGTCCCCTTTGGGTCCTCCAAGAAGGAGGAAGCATTTTAATAATGAACTGTTGGTGGAATTCTGGCTCTGTTACTCACTAGCTCTGTGACCTTGGGCAAAATTTTAACTTTTCTGTGCCTCAAATTGTTATCCATAAAAGGGGCATAATACTAGTATTCATCTCACATAGCTGTTGGCAGATTACATGAATGAATTTGTACCTCACACAGTAAAGCACTACTTAGATGTTTGATAACTTAAAAGAACTCTTTGCTGGCATTTTATGTAGCTGCATTAGAGGGCTCGGCAAGGATGCTGTGAGCCGGCCTCCAGTGACATTGCCGAGAGAGAGTGAACCTGAGCAGTCTAACCACATGTCCTTTCACTAAATGACGTGTGTTGATTTTATTACTTCTATATCTGAAAACAACTTTGTTTCAGAAGCTCTATTTTTCACGCTCTAGGTAAATCACTCACTTAAGTTTAAAATACTGTTTTGTTTAATTGTTCATTCACCTTGGGATTTCTACTCAGTTCTAAATTCCCATGCCCTCTCAGAGCTGTCTCCTCTAGAATGTTCCTTTCCTTCCCAAGCTGACCTCTGGGTGCAGAAATAATTTGTGAATACAGAGGGCAGTGGAGAGAGGTGTCTGACCTTCAGTGGCCTCCATTGAAGCTGACGGACATTTCTACTCCTTTGTATATTAACCCTGGTTCCCACAGTCTTTGTCTGGGTAGGTAGCTTGTGGCTCGTTCTCTTAGAACTGATTGTATATGGTGATTGCTCTTGGGGAACGTCTCCCTGCTGTTAAGACTTCAGCACTCTTAGGAACTGCTTATCTTCTATCTGATGTTCAGTTGTGTTCTCTATCCATTCCCAGCCTTGGCCTGTACATCGCAAGTTGCCTCCTATGGAATCCTTTCAATTTGCATCACAGCAACTCCCTGGCAGGCTCACAAGGAGCTGGGCTGCTGCTGCCATTGGTCTTCTGCTGCGGCCCCATGGTTTTGGGCCTACAGTGCACAGCAGCGTCTCTCCCCTTAGACTCTCAAGAGAGACCTACCTCTTTTCTCTGGATCTTCTTAGATTTTTGAGGGCACAGAGACTCCTTTAAGGACACTCATCTCTTAATTTTGCAATAATTACTTAAAAAATTTATTTTTAGAGTAAATTTCTGTTATTCTTTTGTCTTCTTTTCTCTCTAGGCACTTCCACAGTCCAGGAAGGGATTACTTTTATAGCTTTTGAAGTGGGAATCTTCCTTTATATTATGTCTAACATCTTTCTTTATTCTGTAGTCAGCATTTACACACTCTATGCTCTAGGCTAGGGGTTGGGCTAACTAGTCTGTGTGCCAAATCTGGCCTTCTGCCTGTTTTTGTAAAGCTTCATTGGAACATGCTTATAATTTATGTTTTATTTGTGACTGATTTTCTGCTACGGTGGCAGAGTTGAATTGTTCTGATAGAAATATTTTAGGCTTTGTACATCATAGGATCTCTATCTGTCACTTTACAGAAACAGTTTGTGGACTACTGTGGTACACCTCCAGGTCTGATCTTCCAAGTGAAGGGATTTTGAAATCATAATAAACCCTTTTATATCTTAAGTATTTAATTCTTGAAAGTAAGACACCTTGTTTTCGGAGAACTAAAGTCAGCATAAAAAAACAGTGAGCCACAGACAACATAAGCTGCCCAGATGAAACTCACCTGATTGACTCTTTTTTTCTTAGGAAAAAGAGAGAAAAGAAAAAAATTTTCTTTTTACATTTTTAATTTTTTTAATTTTTAAAACTTTTAAATTAATTTTTTAAAAATTGCTGGGACATTATCAGTATAACCAATAAGTTTACTGCTTTTCTCTATAGCTTCTCCCATATCTCTTATTGTACTCCCTCCCTGACCTTGCTTTATCTCTCTCTTTTCATTCCATTGGCATAACTTTTTTTTTTTTTTTTTTAATATATCTTTATTGATTTCAGAGAGAGGAAAGGAGAGGGAGAGAGAGAGAGAGAAACATCGATGATGAGAGAGCCATTGATCAGCTACCTAGCCTGCAACCTGGGCATGTGCCCTGACTGGGAATTGAACCCTGATCGCCTGGATCCTAGGTCGAAGCTCAACTGCTGAGCCACGCCTGGCCAGGTGGCATAACTTTTTTTTCTTTTCTTTCTTTTTCTCCCTTCTGTCTTCCTGTCTTTTTGTTTGATTGTTTGTTTCTGTTGGCGTCTTTATTGTATTTTTATTTTTTCATTTTCAAATATTTTTCTATTTCTATGCTCTACCCTTAATTTTTTGCTCACCTTTCTTTCAGAATCTTTTCTCTGCCCCCTTTATCACTCATTTATTCAGCACAACATGCCATGTACTGTGCAAGGTGCTAGGAATACAAACACTAAGAAACCATAAAAATATTTCCTAGATCACAAGAAGATCAGACTATTACAACAGGATTAGAAAATAATTGTGTGACTCATTTGTTGGTTTTCTCTTTCCTTCTCTTCTTCTTGTAGGCAGACAATGAGACTCTTTATAATTGTATCAGACTTTCAGTGTAGAGGGCCAGTTAGTGTAAAGGCAATAATGCTATTGGTGTTCTGTAAAAGTGCATTGTAAAAATGATATTAGGGATCTGGAAAGCAGGCAGGGAGGATTGCAGCATCTTTAAATAAAGGGAAAAAGCACAGGGTTCAAAATGGGAGTGAGTAGGTCAGCAGCCATAGGTTCTGGAGTCCCATGGGACCTGAGACCACCATGACGGTGCTTGGGAAGGTGGAAGCCTGTGAAACAGTAGCTGCATGGCTCTCCTGGGGAGGAAACTGGGCATCTTTTCCAAACCGAACAAATTCCTGTATTCCCTGCACATAGAAAAAAAGCTGAGAACTGCTTATTTCAAGGGACTGTGAAAAGCTTAGGAAATGAGTATATCAGTAAAGACTGTGATACAATGTTAATTAAAGAGATTTCCCCCTTTTCTTCCAGAAATGCATATTTTTGGTGTGACCCTAAAGAGATTTTGGTGTGATCCGGAAGGTGTACAGGGCAATAATAATGGTCTGAGATAGAATTTTCTGCTGCTCTAGTTGGACAGGGGCTAGGGTTTAAGCTTAATTTAGTTGAATGAGAAGCTAGAAATGAATATTTTTAAAACATCTGAGCATATGGTCTAAGACTTACACCCAGTGAAAGAACAAATTCAACCCCATAATAATATTTTTATTAAACACCTACCATGCATTAGACAGAGCCAATGAATTGCAGTTGGTTAAAATGAAATTATTGATTCATGCCTCACAGCATATAAGTGATTAGGTTGAGATTTTTAATCCAGGTCTCAGTATTGTAAAGCTAGAGTGCTTTTCCACATGACCTCTTTACACCTGGTAGAATTGGGGCTGAGAAAAAAAAAGGGGTGGGAGAGGAAGTAAAGAAACAAAAAGTTAAAAAGGGAAGTTTCCACCAGGGAGTGTCACTCGAATTGTTGCAACCAGAGATGACAGACGATTGAGCACTAAATTAGGTAATTATTTTTCCCTGGAGGGTTTCATTCTTTGCTTCTATCTTTAATAAATACATTATTGAACTTCTTAATATCTTTTATTGAGGAAGGAAAGTAGTGAAGACACCGAGGAAAGAAAATAACTTCTCATCAGGATATCTGATTCGTTTGGATTAGAGCCCCCAAATCTTTGGGTAGAACAAATTATAGAACCCAATAATGTATGATTCCATTGCTGGCTGACTGATAGAGCCTGGGGAAGTGGGTTATAATTAGTTCCATTAAATCATGGCCAGATTTGTGCAGCTCTGACCTGTATTAAAGAATTTCATGGATCTTGGTTTAGATAAAGTATTATGAATGCACACAGTAAAAGTGTGAGTGTTTTACAAGTTTAGCATGTACCAGCAGAGCTAAGGAAAGGAAAGTTTGTTTGAGGGCAATATTTTCAAGAGCCTTTAGGATGCCATCTTTAGCAATCTACCACTTCTTAAAAATGGGGGATTTTTCCTAGAAAAAAACAATAATTGAAGAGTCCTGTGTATTTCATCATACAATATGGCAGTTCAGTTATTTTCATGGGTGAGACAGTTGTCAAGCCAAAAAAATGACTTGGATTCCTTGTGAGTGCTTACATACTCAATTCCAAACTGAAGTGCCAGATTTCTATAGTATACTTGCTCATAAATTCTGGTATTAAACACATGTTTAATCCTTTGAGTGTCAGAGGGTAGGGGTGGTTAAAAGAGTAGAATTTTGAATCTTTGATTAAACTTTTAATCTTTTCTTTCACTTGAGTATTTCAGAGTAAAACTATATATATATTTATGGAGACAGAGATTTCTATATTCAGATTCAAACTAGAATTTGAACTCTCATATGCTAGACATTGCTCTAAGTAACATAATGTTATTTTGGAGATCTTATGGCTAGCCATCTTTAAATTTATAATATTAGCGTTCCGAGGAAATGGAGAGATTTTGTTCAACATCCTTGTTTTACAGATGGCAAAACTTAAGTAACAGAGTTTAAAGTGTTTCCTGTCTGTCCCTCCCTGGCCAAGTGGCTCAGTTGGTTGGAGCACCGTCCTGTACACCAAGAGGTTGCGGGTTTGATTCCTGATCAGGGTAAATACCTAGATTGTGGGTTCAATCCCCGATTGGGGTACGTACAGGAGGCAACTGACTGTTTCTCACATCATTGTTTCTCTCTCTCTCTCTCTCTCTCTCTCTCTCCACCTCTCTCTTCCTTTCTCTCTCTAAAATCAATAAACATATCCTTGGATGAAGCCTAAAAATATATATAATTAAAAAGTACTTCCAGTCCTGGCTAGCTAATTGTATGACCATACACAACCCAAATTTCCTGATTCTCATTAACAAACAACTTTTTATTACATGACACATTCCAGATAAATATTTTTATAGTCATTTTCAAACTATCAAAGACCTACATATGCAGGGAACACATACTACTATCAAGTCACATTTCTGTTGATCAAGAAAATAGCTTTATATATATTAGTTTTTTTTTTCTTCTGAGAAAGAATTAAAATCTGATAAACTAAAAAGTTTGTATTTAAAGCATTTAATTTTGTAAGTTTAATTGATTAAAGTTTAATTGGTTGAAACAGGTCAAATAAAGCTTTATGACACGTTATACAATGGACTGACTGACCATTCACTTGGAGTCATGTCTTCATCTGGTCACACGTGTATAAATGACAGAACCAAGCAGGTGAACATGCACGCAAAGATGGAAAAAGGGGAAGGTAGATATTGAATAAGTTGGACAAATCTAAGTAAATTCTGATTGAAATACTATTCACACTGGTGCCTAGCTGTTTTTTTCCTTTTTTAAATAGAAGTAGGCACATGGATAGTGTATTAAAATAATTTTAAACTAGTATATGGGGAAAAACAATCTGATAGAAAGTAGGTGACATGTGAGTAGAATCCCTAATGTAAAACCTTTTTTCTATAGTTCCAGTAGCTCATCAATAAAAGGAAAATGTTTGGTATTTCTTAAAGTTATGTTAATTTTTAGCCCAAAACAAATGCTAACCTAAATGTTAGCAAGTTGTTACTCTGGTTTCCTCTCAGTTGATGAAATAAACAGGATTGATACCTTGTGTAAACGTGGCTGGATCATGCTAACTTGGTCATTTCTGTGCCTATATGAATAAATTCCATATTTACCCTTTGGTTATATAGAGCACTTTTGTTGATATCCTAATATAATTTATGTCTGTCCCTGTCAACCCTATCTAAATAAACTAATTATGAAAAAATGATTGCTTTTTTCAGAAAGCCCCCCCCAATTTTATATAATTTTGTTTGATTAATTAACAGATATCAGTGTAGGCAATGTATAAGATTTTTACAGATTTAGAAATCTATATTGTTATAAATTGCACCCCCCCTCCCCCCAGAAAGCAAGGCAGTCATTCTGAATATCCATTAGGACCATGACTCTTAAACACTATAAAATTATTTTTGTCCTATTCTCAATACTCTTCTATAATATATTAGGAGTTTGTGTGAGATCTAAGTGAAAATTCTGAAGAAAAATGGATTTGGGGATACAATATTTTCAGGTTTTCATACATTAACACTTTTGTAAGGGATTAGTTGGTTTCACATATCTAAAATTCCAATTTCCCTAGGACAAAAAATATATTTGTGTGAATGTTTTATTATTTAGGGTATGCGTTGGATTCTCTGTGTGGGATAAACGCCAACCAGATGGTCTGTGGCAATCTAGCAGAAAGGCAGCTGGACTGCGCTTGCTTTATCTATATGGTTTAGCAGCCATGCAAAAGTCATTTGTTTTCTTTGCACTTTGAAAAGTGAAGACAAATATATCTAAGGTATAGCTCATATACTGCAAGTACACACCCTGGACTTTAAATTCATTATATAAATAATCACAAAAAAATCTTAGTCATATTTATCTGTTCGCTCATGATGTGTTTCAGCTACGTTATCTTCACTGGAAACAGACACACAAAAAGAACCCCGAATCTCAATTAGGCCAAATATTCGTTGTTTAAAAATATATTGCAAAATGGATGATTGAATTCCAGAAGAAAACATTCTTCCTCACTTCATTTGAAGCAGTTTCTCCATATGGAATTGTATATTTCACATGCTTAATAGTTATTAACTAATGCATAATAGCTAATAATAAAGTAAAATAAAGAACAGGAAATGTGCTACTTCAGAAAATAGATTCCTGAGTCCTGGGGCACAATTTATTTTGTTTATAATTCATTATGTTAGGACTTCAATTAAGTTTCAGATTTTGCTAAGACAAACATTTAAGGTGTAACTGAAAAGTTTCTGTGGATGCCTAGATTTACGAGGTTCAACCAGGCACATGCTCTTTAGATAAGGGGATGGAATTTAGGATACTTAGAGCTTTGGTTCTCATACCATGGTATCTGTTAGAATAACCTGTGATGTGTATTTAAAAACATAAACAAAGCACAGATTCTGAAACAGTGGGTTTAGGATGGTGGCCAGAAGTCCATTTTAAACAAACACCCCCAATAATCCTAGTATAGGGTCACTCATATTTGAAAAACAGGCTAAAGTGCATAGTTAGTATGTTTCATTGCTCATGTTTGTAAATATCAATTGTTTTAATTATATTTTTTCCTATTTTGCTTGCTTGCTTGCTTTTAATAGGTGCTAGGACATCAGAAAATGGGAGGAGAGCTATCATATTTTTCTGATTAGAGATATGTATGTGGCAATGTGGAAATCTGTTATGTAAATTGACAAGTCACGTGAGTCACAGCTGAGTGGAAGGAAAATGGATTTTGGAATCAGTGAGACCTATTTAAAAATTCAAGTTCTGATTTGAATAGCTGTGTGATCTTATAAGTTATTTCATTGTACTAAGCATTTATTTTTCTGTATATTTGTCAGGATAATATTAATTCTGTAATAGATAAATCCTGAACTTTTCAATGGGTTTAGCACAATAAAAATGTGGTGAGGGAGGGTCTCCACAGAGTTACTTAGAGATCTAAGCTGACTGTCTCTGCTGTCTAACAATGCAGTCATCAGCAAGTGGCTCCAAAGGTCACCCTGGGCATTGACTTCTAGTTGGCAGACAAAGAAAGAGAGAGAATGGAGAATCTTACAAGTTTCTCACTGATTGTGGAAGTATAAAAATAGAAAACCAGAATATAACTCCTGGGATGACCTGTAGTAAGCCAACCTAAATGACTCACTCTAGTTTCCATCTGCCTTTAAAATTACTCTTCCTATGACATCCATGAGATAGTCCTTCCCAATTAACTGAATGGAAATGAAGAAGGGGGGGGGGGCAGAAACCACTCCAAAAAGAGAAAGAAAAATGTGTTCAGTTTGGAGTATGCATGTTTTGACAAGGCAAAAGGATATTAAGTTGGAAATACCTTGTTAGTAATAATATACATATATGATTTAATGCTGAGACAACAGGAAGATTTTATGTGGTCACATACATAAACATAATCAACACTTAAGTAGTTATAGAAACCAATGAGGTCAGATATGGAATGAGTACACATAAGAAAAGAGTTAAAGATCCTAGGGATTATCAGCAGTTAGGGGGAGGAAGAGGAGGAGAGAGAGTCATGCAGAGAAGTTCCAGAAAGAAGACAAGGACAAGAGGGATACAGTGCTACAGAAAATCTGTTAGGAGACCAGGGAAAGAGCCATTGGTTTGGGCAAGTAAAAGATTAGTGCTTAACATCATAAGTACATTTTCGTTATAGTATTGAGGTAGAAACCTGATTTTAAGGGAGATAAGAAATAAATTGCTGGGGCATGTGTCAAGAGAGGCAATACAAGTCTCCTTTGAGGAGCTGGTGCAGAAGGAAATGAGAAATCGGACAGAAGGCTAAGTACATGGAGTAAGAAGATTATTTAACATGAGATTTTAATACGTATGAAACTGAAGTCGCAGATGTATGTAAATTGCTTTATTCTATTGTTTAAATATAGTCCAAATCCAATCATTCATTTCAGCCTCATTGGAGGAGGGGGGTGTCAGTCTCAGTCATTATGTGACTTCTTCCCCCATGTTCCTAGGATTGAACAAAGATATCCAAGTGGGGACAGAATGTTTTGCTGATGCTGGAAACTCTCATTTCTGGCATCCAGCATCTCTAACGGATCCGAGCCTTCTCCTGTGAGTTTCTGCTGCTCCTTCGTAAGGGCTGTTCCACAGGGTGGAGTGTGAGTCTCTAGATGCTGGAGACCTGCCAACCCCAGTCCAGTTTACAGTCTTGAAGAATCCTGCCCACATGTGCTACCTTAATACACTTTTCCCTTTCCCTCCCTCTTTGGGGAACATAATATAAACATTTTACAATGGGAGAATTCCTTCATTTCTGTCTTGAAAGAACAGAGAAAAATATAAGGCAAAAAATACAAATGAATTGGGGACTCCTGAAAGGGTAAACACAAATCAATGAATTATCTTGTTATCTATATGGTGAATTTAACACTGGGTACTATAAGAAAAGCAATCAAGAGGGTTTCAAGGGGAAGTTGAGGCTGGACATTAGTGATAAATCATAATGCTAAAAATATTTCATGGGTTATGTGCTATCATAGTTCTCTCCTTTCTCAATTTCTTTTCTTTATTCAGAAAAGGCAGCTGTAGGGAGTAAGCCTTGTATCATTAATCTGGGCCTAAAGTTCTCTATGTCTTAGATGCTGAGAGGCAGGGATATTGCTTTATGAAAATAATAACTAGAGCAGTGCATTCTTATGATGCATCAGATATAGAAATAGTTCTAATTTTCTCTTAGAGGATCATTCCTTTGCTTAATCATTAATTGCAGTAGATTTCCAATAAGAGACATATATAATTTTGAAAAATTTCTTCAGTATTTTAGCTGTAATGGAATCTTCTAAAATTATATGTATATTCTTATACAAAATTATCTTGTGTGTGACTGTATAAGGTGGCTAAGAAAAGCATGAATTTTAATTACTTCTGGTTTGCAATGTTCTTGTTGCATATCTACTTTATGTAGCTCAAGATTAAAATTTAAGCACATTTGGTCATTTCAGAAAATTATAGAGAAAAAATACAGTTCATAAAGAAAAATTACAGTCCCATGTTATCTCCCAAGGCACCACATTAATAGGTGTTCTAGTAATACAAAAAAAGTAGTTGTACAATATAGTATACTGTCATATTTTATTAGCATCATTACTTTATAATTGCTTTTATGCATTATAGTCATTTACCTTTCTCTATATTTTATTTATATTTTAATTTGTAGCACTGATAAAGATTTACTTCTGCTGCATAGTCCACCTAGATATGCGATAATGTTCCAGGTTGTGGCAGATGAACCAAACTGAGGCTGAATGATAGTAGGTGCCTTGCCCAAGGACACATAGCTAGAAACAGCAGAATTAGGATGAATAAGCATTTTCATCCTAATATCCCTATTTCAAAATAAAAGCAAGAAGTAAAATGGAATAAACTGTCCATACTTTTAGGCTCTTCAGTTTCAGTATATATTTTGATCACTTCCCGATTATAGTTAGTGCCTCTATCAAGCAGAGGTTGTCACAGAACAACAAATAAATATATTTAATAAATTAAAAAACAATAATATAGACTTTATAATGAACTGGAAATAAGGAAGTGAAAGAACTCACAACCTTATTATATGATGACTCGACTAAATGACTGACGTAAAATATTCTAATGGTTGACTTTTTAATACTCTCTGCACACCCTAAACTACAAGATACTTTAGAGGAAAGATTTAGAGATCTAGCCTTTATAATATTATTAATGACAGATAAAATGTAGATAGTAAAAACTCATTGAATTTAAATGAGTTTTGGTCATTTGAGGATGTCCCCAATTATTTTATGAAACAGCAGTAATGTACAGCTGATTGGGAACTTCTCTTTCAGTCTTCTTTTTCTTTATTTTTATTTTTTGTAATAGTAAAAAGCCTGAAGAAGAAAACTTCTATCATTTTTCATCAAAGAAATAACCCTGAGACATTCTCTCCACTTTTTTTTCCCTGCCTCTGATCTTTTACAAAGAAAGCTATCTAAATCCACTTTCAGATCTACCACTAATTGGTGACCCTGTTAGTTGTCTTAGTAGTGAGACCAAAGATTAAGTGGTTGTGAAGACTGGACTTTTGTACTATTCTGAATGTTGCTTTGCAGGTTGAGGTTGAATTCTGTTGACAGGATAAAGTTGTACAAACAATCACGGTTTTCTAAACTCTGCCAGCAAAGTCTCAACTGGTTTCTGAAGCATTATAGCATGTGAGCTACTATGAACCAGATTCAAAAAATGGGAAGTTGGAAAAGTGTGCTCTCAGAGAAAATTGCCAAGAGATTTTTGATGCCAGTAAGCAAAAGGAAAGAGTTCTTGATAATGGGTAAGTAAGAATAAGCCTGGTAGGCAGGGAATAGGTGCTCTGGGTGTCCCTTTATTGGGAGAGGTCCCGAAACAATGAAGGAAAAAAAGCACTTGGTGACACTTTCTCAAACGTACACGGGGCTTCCCAGAACAGGCGGCAGGTCTTAAAACCATGGGCTAAGCAGGGCTGAAAAAGGTATAAAACAAATGAGATATATAGAGCCCTTAAAAACACCTATGTCCTCACAGCTCTCCCTCTCCGTTATTAGCTGGCAATAACTGAAGGTGAAATAAATGTAAATATCCAGCCTTCTGAGTCTGTGTTTTCCATTGTACAGACAGTACAGTAAGTGGCTCATTGATGATGTTTCATTATGTTCAATGTTTGCTGGTGTATCTGATGTGATGGTTATATCTTCTCCAGTTTCTTCACTAATATCCTTTTTTGGTTTCAGGATTCCATCCAGGCCACGTAGTGCATTTAGTTGTCAAGTCTCCACAGTTTCCTCTGGTCTGCAACAGTTTCTCCGTCTGTCTCTTTTTCATGACCTTGAGAATTTCATGGAGTACTTATCAGTACTCCTTAATTTGGGTTTGTCGGCTGTTTTCATTAGTAGACTGGAATGACAGGTTTTAGGGAATGCCACAGAGCTGAACTGCCCTTTGCATCCTATTATTGCCGGTGTACGGGACCTCACGTGACAGTTCACTGGTGATGTGAACCTTGATAAGTTTTCAGAGAGGAAACAAAAGATTCATCTACTTTTCTCTTCTGCTTTTCAAGTGTAAGACTTTTATACTATTTCACTGAGGCTTTCTTCTGTTAGTATTGGCTACGAAAGGAATGAGAGTATTACCAAGACATTATTCAGTTTCTGACATGTTAAATAGGATATTAAAAAAGCTTTTTTTTTAAGATTACATATCCCCCCCTTAAAACATTAATTACTATACTTAGATAGCTCATATGAGACTCTAATACTTATAAGAAATTATTTCTGTGTACCTTTAAGGCTTGGCTGGAGTCATAAGAAAGAAAGGTATTATGTAGAGGAAGTCAACAAAACTATCCCCTTTTCTATCCTTGGAGAATGGCGGGGGGGAAAAGAAAAGGAGATAGGAAAATGAAGCATTTAAATATCTGTCTTCCAATTTCCTCTTCTGCCTTCAGCCCAGTCTGTGTGTGTGTGTGTGTGTGTGTGTGTGTGTGTGTGTCTGTGCATCTATTGAGATGAAGAATGAGTGCAGGGAGCTCTTATTTGAGACTGCAACCAGAAGCCACTTTGAAGGCAGAGTTACAGCCATGTTAAAGTAGACGGAGTTATACAGTATGGTCAGACAGAAAGAGACCTGCTCATTAGATTTTCACATGCTGCTTTCAGTTCCTGCATAGCATGGATGGTGACTGAAGCCACAGCAGATATGTCGTGGTAGTGGCAGAGGACAGGTGGGCTGTCAGGCCAGAGAGATGACTAGAGAATGTTGCAGACTTAAGGAGTAGCCTCCAGCCAGGGGGAGATTAGGTCAGAATGGGTTAGCCAGAGAGCACTATCAGGCTTTGACAAGGCAGGAGAATTATCCCCTCACATGCCAATTCTAACCAAGATTGCTAGCAACAATTGTCACCACAGATAGAAGGGTGTGCCCACCATCATATGCCCTAAGACCAACTCAAGGTCAGGGAAATTCTCACCCCAAACTTCCGAAGACTATTTGGGCCATTCATCCCATGCTTCCTGTATATGTCTGCACATCATTTGAGGAGAGAAGTAAAGGCAAATGTGGTTACGAGAGAGACAGCACTTCATGTAGGATAGTGTTTAAAGGACCAGTGTGGCCTCAGCTTTAATTATATTATTCAAAGTGTTTTAAACAAAACAAAGAACATAGAACTTCTCTGCACATCTGAGCCAAGCGTGGGCTCAATGTTGTGACTGTGTTGTGCCTTTATCATAAAACTTTTTCAATTGACTAGGTCACCACCAATTCCCTTTGGTTTGAAAAGCCATTTGACTTCTCAAATTTTCACCCCTTTCTGATTGCTGGTTTTGCTCTCCCCACTTCTTGAGGATTTTAAACTACTATTCTTCCTAAATCCATGTTGTCCTCTGATCTACGAGTTCCCCGATATTGTCCTGCTTGACTTGGTTGAGGCAGGATGGCTCCAGGGTGAAGATCCATACCTTCTTTTAGAGAACACTGCTCCAATTTTCCAGAATTGAGACCATGATTTTTCAGAAAGATTGGGAAGTGTGGCAGGCCAATATGGTTCTGTAAAGATGTTTATATTCTACTCCCTGGAACCTGTGTATCTGTCACCTTTGGGACTTTTTGCAGTTGTGATTAAGAATCTTGAGATGGGGAGATTATTCTGGATTGCCTGGATGGACCCAATGTAATCAAAAGAGTTTGTAATATAAAGATGAAAGCCAAGGTAAGAGAAGATAGACTGTGCTACATTGTTGGATTTGAAAATGGAGGAAGGGGCCATGAGCCATGGGTTGCAGGCATCCTGTAGAAATGGGGAAAGAGAAGGAAACAGATCTCCCTCTAGAGCCTCTAGAAGAAACTAGCTCTGCTGAACCCTTCACTTTCAACCCAGTGAAACTGATTTGGGACTACTCTCTGAAGAACTGTAAGAAAATAAATCTTTGTTGCTTTAAGCCTCTATGTTTGTGGTTTGTTACAGTAGCAATGGAAAACTAATAAGGTATGTAGAATCTATTTCTTTTTTTAAGGAAATATAGCATCCATAAGGAATAACTGTTAGACTCATGCTCTGTACCTCTCAGATCCAACTGTAATATAAATGGGAAGAAACTGAGTTCTGCATTTATGGCTTTTGGCTTTAAGCATTAAGATGGTAATCCTTTCTAGGCCTTTTTGGGACCTGTAATCTGAAAGATCTTGAATGTGGGAAGGTAGATTCCTGAAAATTCCTGTAGCTTATTCACTTAAGAACTAAGAGGTTTTTCCTCCCCCTAGGCTATTCATATATATATATATATATATATATATATATATATGCATGCACACACACACACACACACACACACACACACACAAATATATAGTATATATACCTTAATAATTACCTTCGAGTTATCTGGACACGCTTGAAGATAATTTCAAAAAAAATTAGCCAATAGCTGCCTATATTTTATAAATTTCTTAATTATCTTCATTAAAGGTAAATAGAGGTCAGAAATAAAGGTTAGAAATTAAATGCTAGCTATGTTTCTGCTAATTAAAATGACTTAATATTTTAAATAAAAATTATTCAGTTTAGGCAGAGATGAATTTAGAAAGACCTTTGGAATGGAAAGGTTCTATATGAGGTGAGCAAGTCACCTCATCTCTTTAATTTTCCTTAGCCTAATTTTATCTTCTACAAGGAGTAGAATAAGAGAAACCCTGAGGTTCTTTAAGGCTCTAAAAATTGTTGCTTTATGCTAATAGTCATTGTTCAATTTGTTAAAGGAAAATGCTACCAAGAAAGTAAGAAAAATTGGAATGCAGAAGCCTTTCCACTCTAATGAAGTCAGGTGGCACTATTAAGATATTGATAAAAACTTGGAGGAGACATTTAATGATTCAATATATCCTCTCCACCCTTGCATAGTTTAATTTCAATTATTTGCATATTCATGCAGTGACAGTTCCTCTTAACCATCCACAAGGCTCAGTGCCAAGGTAGTCAACAGTCTGGTTGACTGTTTTTGTCTTCTTAAAATTGATCCAACAAATTTATTCTAGTCATTTTTACCATCTGCTACATAATTGTAGGTTGGAGGCAGGACAATAGACAGCTCATAGTTTTAGCATGGAAATTCCACTTAGAGGTGTGACTATGGTCATATTGGTAAAAGCCATGGAAACAAATGCAGCAGTTGTTATAGAGCTAAGGTACTCACAAATAAAATGATACCATTCTAGAATACTGGTAACTCATTCACCTTTTCTATTATTTCTCTATACTTGATAGTAGGATTCTTAAACCAAACAGAAATGACAATAATGTAGTACATTTGCATAATCCTTTTACAGTTCTCTAAGTACTATCATATATAATATTTAATTTGATCTAATAAAAACTGCTATATAATAAATTAAAACAACAAGTATAACTCCAGAAACTACTGTTGTCTTTCACACTGAGAAACCTAAGTGGTTTTAATGAAAACCAAAGGAAGTGATATTGTAGTAATCGAGGCCATAAAAATCAAGTGTTAATGGATACCTGGGGATCTACATGGGTTAGCAAGGGAAAGTGGTCAGAGGCTGAAGATTAATGTCTGTTTATAATACTTTACAGCTCTGTAAAACAGAGCTTCATTGAAGGGATTTTCCGATCAGAGCTTTTTACTAAGAAAAGAAAAATAAAGACCCTTAGGCAGAGTGATTAAGATGCAGAGAACAATTCACAATTAATGTAAAGCATTGGGATTTACTTGGGTGTTGGTATATATGAGGGAAACAATCCATAAAGGCAATTTCTTAGACCAAAGTTAAGGATGGGGCTTATAAAGGCAATAGCTACCAAGTTTCACAAGCAAAAGTGATCGGCTTATCAGCTCAGAATTAGTTCATTGAAGAACTAATAGCATCACCAGCTGTTGAGCCTTAAATCCATTTATTGGGTTTAGATAATCATCCACAAGTTCACCATCAGGCTATTTTTTTTTTTTTTTTTTAATATATCTTTATTGATTTCAGAGAGAGGAATGGAGAGGGAGAGAGAGAGATAGAAACATCAATGATGAGAGAGTCATTGATCAAACCCGCAACCCGGGCATGTGCCCTGACGGGGAATCAAACCCCAATCGCCTGGATCCTAGGTCGACGCTCAACCGCTGAGCCACGCCTGGCCGGGCACCATCAGGCTATTTTTCATGCTGATTTCACCCAATTTTATAAGAAATCATCACTCTGGTTCCCTGACTGCTTATTCTCTTTAATCCTCCAGGACTGAGGTCATGTGGTGGGCAAGTCTGCATGCCTAGGCTCAGGCTTAAAGAAAATTTCCCTCATCCTTCCATCAATGACCATGTTAGAAATGTGTGTGCAGCCTTGGCTGGTATTCTGAGTGGTTAGAACACAGGTCTGTTCACCTAAGGGTAGTGGGTTTGGTTCCTGGTCAAGGCACCTACCTGGGTTGTAGTTTCGATCCCTGACCCTGTTGGCGCATGTGCGGGAGCCAGCCAATCCATGTGTCTCTTTCACATCGATGTTTTTCTCCCTTTTTCTCTCCACTCCTCCCTCTCCCTCCCTCCCTCCCTCCCATCCACTCTTTCTAGATCAATGGAAAAAAATATCCTCAGGTGAGGATTAAGAAACAAACAAACAAACAATTGTGTGCATTTATTAACTGTTTAATACATTTTTCACTTGTTCACTAACTCCATATTGGGCATTTCCTACTTAGTGGTTGTTCTCTGACACATAGGAGAGTGTGATGGCAGTCATTAATCAACAATGTCCCGAGCTATTCTTTCCTATGATCTACTCAATGGTGTTTTTAAGGAGAGTATCTCTGTAAAGAAAAAGGATCTGTCTGTTTCCAATTTGAACTCCAACAGAAATACTTTTTTTTTTTTTTACAAGAGTTCTTTAAAACCTGCCAGTTAATAATTAGAAGTAAATCCAGACAACAGAGCTGAAGACTTCCTATAGCTGAGGAGATTATGTGGGCCAAGCACAGAACCATGTGGTCCCACAATTTGTATATTTAAAGCACAGATATAGTATTCAAAAACTGTGCTAGGAGTGACTACTAAGCAAACCAAGGTTTCATAATATTAGTCCTAGAGCAGGAGTGCCCATTCCTATGTAGAATCAGATGTGTTTGGAACAAGAGCAATATAGGACACATGGAAGAAATTTGTAATGAAGCAGCATGGGCCTAGCTTAGTCATATTGGCTAAGGATTACTCTTGGTTCCTAACTGAGGAGGAAATACTGAGTGATATCAAAGCTCATGGTGTATCTTTTATTGTTTATGAAGTATATAAGCAACATATCTTTGTGTGTGTTTATTGTTGTAAACAGTAAAATTGGCATATAACTATCATTTCGGAATATCAGTTTAGTTATTCCCCACAAATGTTTTTGACATTAAAAATACCCTGAATTAAACAAGACAGGGCTGTCCACTTTCACCACTCTTATTCAACATAGTACTGGAAGTCGTAGCCACAGTGATCAGACAAGAAGAAAACATAAAAGGCATCCAAATTGGAAAAGAGGGAGTAAAACTGTCATTAACTGCAGATGACATGATGTTGTACATAGAAAATCCTAAAGACTCCATCAAAAAGCTACTAGATTTAATAAATGAATTCAGCAAGGTAGTAGGATACAAAATTAACACCCAGAAATCAATGGCATTTTTATGCACCAATAATGTACTCTCAGGAAGAGAAACTAAAAAAACAATCCCATTTAACATTGCAACAAAAAAATTAAGATACTTAGGAGTAAACTTAACCAAGGAGGTAAAAGACCTGCGCTCAGAAAACTATAGGATGTTGCAAAAAGAGACAGAGGGGGATATAAACAAGTGGAAGAATATACCATGTTCATGGATTGGCAGAATCAGCATCATTACAATGTCCATACTACCCAAAGCAATCTATAAATTCAATCCTTATTAAAATACCAACAGCATATTTCACAGATCTAGAACAAACACTTCGAAAATTTATGTGGAAGCAAAAAATACCCCAAATAGCCATGGCAATCTTGAGAAGGAAGAACAAAGTTGGTGGGATCACAATACTAGATAGCAAGTTATACTAAAAATCAACTGTAATCAAAGCAGCCTGGTACTGGCACAAGAACAGACATATAGGTCAGTGGAACAGAACAGAGAACCCAGAAATTGACCCAAGCCATTACGCTCAATTAATATTTGACAAAGGAGGCAAAAACATACAATGGAGTAAAGACAGTCTTTTCAATAAATGGTGTTGGGAAAATTGGACAGGTACATGCAAGAAAAAATGAAACTAGTCTACCAATGTACACCATACACAAAAATAAACTCAAAATGGATAAAAGACTTAAATGTAAGATGTGAAACCAAAAAAGTCCTAGAAGAAAATGTAGGCAGCAAAATCTCAGACATCTCTTGTAACAATATGTTTGCCGATACATCTCCTAGGGCAAGAGAAACAAAAGAGAAAATAAACAAATGAGACTGCATCAAAATAAAAAGCTTTTGTAAAGTAAAAGAAACCATCAACAAAATGAAAAGGGAGCCCACTGTACTGGAGAACATATTTGCCAATGACACATCTGATAAAGGGTTAATATCCAAAATATATAAAGAACTCATACAACCTAACAAAAGGAAGACAAACAATCCAATTAAAAAATGGGTAAAGTACCTAAATAGACACTTCTCCAAAGAGGACATACAGATGGCCAAGAGACACATGAAAAAATGCTCAGTGTCATTAATCATCAGACAGATGCAAATTAAACCCACAATGAGGTATCACTTCATACCTGTCAGAATGGCTACCATCAACAAATCAACAAACAAGTGCTGGCGAGGGTGTGGAGAAAGGGGAATCCTAGCACACTGCTGTAGGGAATGCAGATTGGTGCAGCCATTATGAAAAACAGTATGGAGTTTCCTCAAAAAATTAAAAATTGACCTGCTATTTGATCCAGTGATCCCACTTTTAGCAATATATCCTAAGAAACCCAAAACACCAATCAGAAAGAATTATGCACCCCCATGTTCATAGCAGCACAATTTATAATAGCTAAGATCTGGAAACAGCCCAAGTGCCCACCTGTAGATGAATGGATGAAAAAGCTGTGGTACATTTACACCATGGAATACTATGCAGCTCTAAAAAAGGATTGTTACCCTTTGGGATAGCATAGATGAAACTGGACAGTATTATGCTAAGCAAAATAAGCCAGTCAGAGAAAGATAAGTACCACATGTTCTCACTCATATGTGGAATATAATGAAGAAAATAAACTGATGAACAAAATAGATCCAGAGACATGGAAGCATGGAACAGACTGAGGGATCTCAGAGGGAAGGTGGGGGTGGGGGAGTGGGTAGGGAGAGATTAATGAAAGAACTTGTATGTTTATATGCATAATCTATGGACACAGACAATGGTATGGGGAAGGCCTGGAGTTGGGGTGGATGTGGGGTGGAGGGGATCAATGGGGGAAAAGGGGAAAAATATATCTAGAATTAAAGACTTCCTTCACACACACTTTGAAATTTAAGAGACATGCATACTTGGATGTGGAGGTTTCTCAATGTTTACCAAAAGTTTATAATACATGTCTATAATATACCAATGAAGAGAGACTTGCATGAATATTCACACTAACTTCAGTAACATAAAACACCAAGTAAGACCTCTAACAAGATTTAAATCCTTTCAAGTCCCAAGTAGTTGCTAGAACTGGTTAGGCCTTGAGTAGCATAAGGGGCAGAAGAAGGTTAATTTAAAGAGACCCTGAAGGGCTAGACTCTGAAGGTCAAGGTCAGGAAGACCATACACCTAATTAAAAACAAAACAAAACAAAAAACAAAACAAAACAAAACAAAACTATATTTTCTAGGAGAAGTGAATGTGATTGAGAGATCCAGGAAGATGATTCTGAAAAAGGAGCATTGAGATTTGACAAGGGAAAATTACCAGTTCTTAGACTCTGTAGAGGTATCGAGGTTAAAAAAGAAGAAAGGTTCTGTTGTCCAAAAGCATGTCAAAATATATTTCATAGTATAACTTAAGAAACTCAAAATCATTTTTCCTTTCTTGTTGCCCACAAGGGGAACATGCTGTGTTTTGCTTTAGCTTCTATGATTGCTGTGGCTCTGGCATAGTCCCATCACTTACCAGCTCTTCTATTCCTGTTCATAGACCTTCTTCCTGAAGCTGCCCCACCCTGCAGTTGAAAATAACAGTTTTTTCATGGAAGTATTATGACAGAAACACACTCTCTAACAACGTATTTTTGCCGTGTTCTAAAAAAACACTAGGTTTAAAGAAGCAAATTAATGAGATATGCAAATCAAAGTCATAATATGTTAAAAATAGATTTTGCAATTCTAATAAGTTAGTGCCTGATGCTGAGCACAGGCCCTCAGACATGGCAGAGAAAGGGGAAGGGTACAAGAAGCGCATGCAAAGTGACATTATGACTCGGAAACACCTGTGGACAGAGCTCCACTTGGTTTATTTAATGAGTATTTCTTGTACATCCCTATTTTTAGTTAGCTTTCTTGATTTTTCACAGGTTCTAATGCTTTAATATTATGTTTGGCTATCAATATGCCATGCTTTCAACTTATGACATAGGCTTTAGCGAGTAGGCTTCATCCTGCCTTCTCCAGGGCTGAATCTTTTAAATTACTGACTCAGTCCACTTCTCCTCAGTTCAGATTTTACAAGGATAGAAGTACAAGCCCTTGGTTTTGATTTTACAAAGCCCTGTCTTATGCTTGAGATGGATTTGATGTGCTATGTAAGGTATTCCTCATAACCTAGGTCAAGGCTGATGAATGAATGAATGTATAGCACAAGAGCTACCCTTTCCCCTTCCTGCACTGCAGACACTTCCAAAAATCATAAGCATTTTTCTCAGTGATTGAAGATGCAGCTTCAGAATCCTTCTCAACACATTTCATAGAGTCACTGCCAATAAAAATTAAATTGATAAATACCTTAAAACCTGACTTCTATTCATGACTCTAAAGGATGTGAGATTTGAGAAATTTTCCTGTTACCTGTCAGTCACTTCAGATAATTTAGGCTTCCCCTCTCCTTCTTTAAATAGTAGAGTTTGACCTAAACTGTGTATGTGATTAAATTGCTTTTCTTGTGTTCATATGTAGGCCCTGGTCAGCCATATACAAATGTTTAGATATAATCTTCCAAGTTCAGAGAAAAGCTTAAATCAGGACAAAAAAACAATAAATTTAATTAATACTACTATTGATTATTGAGTTGTTAGTAATTACTTTTACCTTTCCATTTTTCAAAATAATAAAAACAACTTAAAAGTTATTTTCCTGAGAGCTTTAAAACAATTTATACCTAGGTGGTTAACACTTGTTAGTTTTCAGATGAGCCATTATATACAGGTAGAACAACACATATGTAGCTTTAGATGTCTATCAAAGGTATTTTAAAATTCCTTATCACAACACTGAAAATCAGAGATCATAAAGAATAATATTAAGGTATTCAACAAAAGTGGCTTTGCTTTCAGTTTTTGCTTGCATGTAATCTTCTAAATGAGGCCTCTCTTGACATTTAAAAAAAATTTCAATACCTCCCTCAGCACACATGATTTCCTCATGTGCTCTAATGCCAACCTCAGTGGCACAGTCTTTCTCACACTTCCCTGTATTTCTTCTAATATATCATATATTTTACTGATTTGTTATGTTTGTTTACTGATGAATCCCTAGAAAATAGAATTTACTAGAACTATATCTGACACATAATAGGTGCTCAATAAATATTTGTTAAATAAATTGAATTGATATATATCATTTTTAAAAAGGCAATTGGATACTTCTGAAGAACAGAAGGAAGCAGTAGGCATCCAGTTGTTTGTAAATTATACAGTATATTTATAACTACAAGGGTGTCTGCATATCTATGCAGGCACATTTATTTATTTATTCATTCATTCATTCATTCATTCATTCATTCATTCATTCATTCATTCTATAAACATTTAATAGGTTCTTCCTGGGTATCTGCCCCAGTAAAACATGGTGCGTGATTCAAAGATTTTGAAGATTAATAGAAGAAGCTGTAATGCACTTTGATATGTATTATGATAGACACACTCAAGTTTATATAATATATCTAGGTATCTTCAGATAGAATTTTCATTAGAGGTACTATGACAGACTTTGGTTTAAGGTTTAATTCTTGTGCCATGCTTGGCACTTTACATGAAATAAATAGGTGTGTGTATGTACTTTTATACAAATATTATTTATATGAACCTTTACATAAACTAAATGTGTATTTACAGTATATGCACATATAAATATGTATTTATTTGTTTTCAAAGAAGATGGAAAAATAATTATCAAGTTATGAGAAGACAATTTAGAGGAGTTATCTATTTAGATAAATAGCTTGAAATTATATTTTAATAAGACATTGTTTTATTTTTTTCCTCAGTTAAAATTTTTATTTCTATTCCTTTTCATGTGAATGTATATGATACTTGAAAGTACAAAAATCAGATAGTTATAGGTAATGCATAGACAAATTATAATATTTGGCATAAATTAGAGCTAAAAGTTGCTTTAATAATTGTGTAATCAGAAGTAACTTTCCATTCTTTTTAATGTACCTTCTCAGCTGCAAAGTCTATCTAATTTAAGAGTATGGAATTCAGAGTTGAGAGAAATCTTAGAAAGTTTCTGAGGTTTTATTTCACAAATAAGAAAGCTGAGGTCCAGAGGTTGTAATTAACTTAATGAAGGTCTAAAGAAAAACAGCAAAAATAAGTAACAAACCCTGAAGCCCAGCATCCTGCTTCGCAGTGGCGGCTTTCTAGTGCACTTCTGTATCACGGATTTACGTTGCTACTCCCTCTGCTTTCTTTGGGCCTCTGGAAGGGATTTCTATGTTTGGTGCCTTGTTTTCATGGGATACATACAAACAGAGAATATTAGCTGAACACGCCATTGAGGATACAATTAACTTGGATAACTTTTCCTTGGAAAACATTTTTCTAATGGGACTCAATTAAAAAAAATTATATTCTAAATCCCTTAGTTAATTTTTAAGGCAGCAAACTACATGTTCTTCTTGAGTGAATTTGTTTCTAGAAAGAGCTGAAATTCATAAAAGCACTGATTTCATCCCCAATTAGAGATCTTTTTCTCATAAAATCAAAAACAAAACACTTTTGAGTCACTAGTTTGTGACTCAGGCTTTTGCAGGCTTTTGAAATGTCCCTTTTACACAGGTTATAAAAGGGAAGCAAGGGAATGCCCATTGGATTCACAGACAATTAGGATGGAAAGGCTGAAGCCTGGGGCTGAGACTGCTGACCACTTTTATTATATCAAAATTAACACACCACATTAAAGTAAGTTAGAGCACTCTTAATTCATTTTATCTGATGATCATGATAGTGATGGATAAGATTCCCGTTATCTTTGGAAAAGGTATTTGATCATGCTTCAAACCATGGGGAGGGAAGAGAAATGCTCCTGTTACTTGGTGTTTAGAATTGCTAAAGTGTAGCAGAGACCCAACCTGACCTTCAGAGTAGTTTGAAATGTGCTTGCTGCTGCTGCTTTTACTTACCATGGATCAAGTGCCGTTGAATATAAGTAAATGTGGTGCAATTACTCATTTGTTGTCACTGGCTTATTTTTAGCACTATAAGCTTCTATGCGTCTCTGCCTCCAGACGCTTCCCGTCTGGTTCTTTTCCATATTGTCGAGTCTGACAGTTGCTTGCTGTGCATTATTAGCCTTGCGCTTCTCCTTCTCTGAGATAATAAAGGTCAAAT
Source organism: Miniopterus natalensis (assembly GCF_054644295.1). Taxonomy (NCBI): domain Eukaryota; kingdom Metazoa; phylum Chordata; class Mammalia; order Chiroptera; family Miniopteridae; genus Miniopterus; species Miniopterus natalensis. The sequence goes on from NC_142083.1 coordinate 53,092,592, forward strand.
ATCCTCCTAGACTAGTGAAGTATTTTGAAATCAATGAAGTTCCATTGCAATAGCTCAGAAGGTCAAATTGATAAGAAAAAAGTTTAGTGTTTCCTTTGTCAAAAGATTGTGAGCACCAGGTGTTTTTTTTTTTTCTTTTCATTAAACACAATTGGCCCACCACACAAATGAGAGTTTATTTGCCTTTTGAAGTTTTCTAATAAAGTAATAGAAAAATAACATAATAATGGATATCTTTGAGGCCTGAAGCTTAGGTTATATTGACAGTCTATGGGTCAGTTAGAAAAAGCTTTGATTTGGGTTTATTATATTTTATTTTAGTTATAGAAAACTCAAAACCTTATAGTTAAGCACTCGTTAAGTAAGAGTTTATGAAATGAGTTTTCTGGTGGTTGACAATCATTCATAAATAATTCAAATATGGAAAATTTTTATATTTGTCATTTTTAAAAGTCAGGTTTCACTTAATATATGAAATATAACACTTTCAGTTGTGTGTGTTTGACTTGTGTGTGTGTGTGTGTTTTAAAATAGTGGCTGTTTAAAGAAACAAACCAACCAGTATTTTATAAGCCCCTCAGCCCTTTTTAAATTGGCATTTATTGTAAAAAGAAGAGATAACTGTTGGGTTCTATTCTTTTTTGTTTGTTTGTTTAATATCTGATACTATAAGTTTTTCCAAGGAGATTTTCCACTGAAGTTAATGTGTCATTCTTGCAAGTCTCTTTCTCCCTTCCTTCCTCCTTCCCTACCTTTTTTCCTTTCTTTCCACTGTTTTCCGCAGGAGCAAATCTGAGTTAAAATTTAGAGACTCTGAATATATAAACTATTTCTTTCCATCTCTATTCTAAGTTTTATTTTCCTTATATAATAACTCTCCTTGAGCCTTTGTAATAATTCCCTTTTAGAATTTTACTACAAGCAAACGTTTTACTATAAAAATGTAAATCTACTTTTTCCTATCCGCTAATACTCCTACATAGTTTTCTTTCATATGTTCTGATAATGTTCATTGCAACCGTTTTTTTCCCCCAGTTACAAATTTATCTGAAGTCTTCCTTTCCTTAGTAAATGGCCTGTAGTGAGACTGTTGGGAAACTTCCACTGTAAGGATGGTTGAGTAGGAGATTAAGAAACTACCTTAAGAAGAAAGGCAGAGGTGTATCTTCTTGAAACAAAGGAAAACATGTGAAAGTGGTAAGTGCAACAAGGCCCTATGTATGAAAGAATCCTTTCACTAAACCACCGGCTCTCAAAAGGTGGATATTTAAGTGGTAACCTAGGTAGTTCTGAGTCAGAGATAATGAGAACGCAGGCCACAAGATTTTGGCTTTTACCGGGAGGGAACAGGGAAACTGCTGCAGGGTGTACATACCTGACTTTAGTTTATGTTGTCCAGAGCTGGGAGAAAAGCAAGGGAGTAGTGAAACCTGTAGAGGTTCACAGCACAGATATGGGTAAGATGATGATGGACAAGGGAGGCAGAGAGAATGTGGTGAAAAGTGATCAGATTCTACATATATTTCAAAGGTAAAGCCAGTAAGAGTTTTTGCTGGTTGGAAAGCAAAAAAAGAGAGGTTAAAGATGAGTTTAAGGGTTTTGTCTTCAACAATTGGAGGAAAGAGTTGACATCAGTTGAGATGGAGTAGACTGTGGAGAGGGGTGTTTTGAGGAGAAAGAGCAGGAGTCCAGTTTGGGAGATGTTAAGTTTGAAATACCTGCGCTGGTCGGGTGGCTCAGTTGGTTGGAGCATCGTCCCAGGTACCAGAAAGCCTGTGGATTCAATTTTCAGTCAGGGCACCTACCTAGGTTGTGAGTTTGATCCTCAGTCGGGGAGCATACGGGAGGCAATCATTGTTTCTCTTACATCAATGTTTCTCTATCTTTCTCCTTTCCTCACTCTCTAAAATCAATTAAAAAGAAAAGAAAAAAAAATCTATTAGTCATCTAAGTGGAAATGTTAAGCAAGAAGATGGAAATATGAATTGGGATTTCAGAAGAAATTAGATATATAAAAGTTAGATATTAGGTATACAAAAGTTTGGGAATCATTGGCACAGAAAAACGAAAAGAAAGTGAAGGGAGATAGTTGGATAAAAAGATAAAAAATGGAGCCCTGAGATATTCCAACATTAAAAATTCTAGATAAATAGAAGAAATCAGCTAAGGATACTGAAAAGAAGCAATCGTTGGAGTAGGAGAAAAACTAAGAATAATTTATTCTAAAAGGAAAGTAACGAAAGTATATCTAGGAGGCAGAAATTATTGACAATTTCAAATGTTGAGAGGTCAGATAAGATGTAGACTAAGAATTGATCATTGTGTTTAACAATGGGGAGGTAACTTAGAAGTTTCTCTTTACTGGTAGAGGTTAAATCCAGAATGAAGGGAGAAGAGGAATTTAAAACAGTAAGTACAGACAACTCTTTCAAATTATTTTGCTGCAAAGAGGAGCAAAATAATGGAAGCTACTTGGGGAATGATGCCAGGAAAATGAAAGTTAATGAAATTACAGCATTTTGTATGCTGATGGGAAAGATTCAATAGAGAGGAGAAATAATAAGACATGTTTCTGAGAATTTTTCTTAATGGATTAGACTAGATGAGGATCTTGAAAAATGGAATCACTAAAGTTTGGATTGAAGAAAAGAAATTTTACCTGGAAAATTACCCTATAACAATAGTACACTATCTTTTTTTACCATAAGACTTTCAAACTTCGTTGAAATCAATATGATATGTGTCAAAATAGTCTGTTTATGAGTTGGTGTGCCTGAAGCCTCAGAATAACAAATGGTGAGACTGAGTGCTTTTCACAGTGAAATTTTCAGTGATCTTCGGCTTATTGCATCATCAAGATTAAGTTCATTTCTCTTCTAAAATTTCAATAGTCTTTTCTGAAAATTCTTTGATACTTATTTAACTACAATTCCTTCAAATTTCAATATTATGACAAGCATTTTTTCCCTTGATATTATTAAGCTTTCCTTTTCTCTTGGTGAAAACATCTTCATGTATGCTTAATTATTATGGTTCTAAAATAATTTCTAGCTTCAGAGTTGTATTTGCTACCTTTGCTCATACATTTGTGTAATGGAGTGATTTTCTGATTCATGAGTTAGCTTATTACATATATACATTTAAAATTTTTGTCCTAATTTCACATAGGCACAAAAGTTGCATGTATAGTACAAAGAATTCCCAGAAATCCTTCACCCAGTTTCCCCAAATCTTTATTTTTACCATATTTGTTTTTTCTCTGTCTCTTCTTTCATTAAATGGACTAAAATAAAATATGGAAATAAAGAAACTAAATATTAAAATCAATTTAATAAAAATATATAAATGTTTCCCTTCAAAATAGAGTTATATAATGTCTATTAGATATTTATACAAATTAATCACATATTAAATCACAGGAAAACTCTAAGTATCCCCAAATTGAAAATCTTTGAAAAAATTTATGTAAAACTAGAAATCAGCATTAAAGAAATTTCAAAAAGCAATGCTTATTTTTTTTATTAACTTATCAAAGAGAAAAACAAAACTACAATTACATATTACTTAGAAAGAATGATTGTGACAACTTTTTATATTAACACCAATAATCATAATAATATAGGAAGAGGAGATTAAAGCAGACAACACCAGAAATTAATGAAGTAGAAAACAGAACTCTAGACTCTATCAATAAACAGAAGTACACACAATCTGGCAAAACCAATTAAAATAGAAGGTATACCTGTACAATATTAACAATGAAAATTAGATAAAAATCAAAATGGCAGAGATAAAAATATGGGCCAAATATGTCAGCTAATGTCTTTGAAAATCTTATTGATGAATTCAATTTTCAGGAATAACTGACTATTAAAATAAAAAAATAATATAAATTAAGTAATGATAGACAATAAAATTATTGACTAAACCCAAGTGATTTAGTGTTTTTATTACTTGATATTTTCAGACTCTAGTAGTGAAATTGTTTATTTTTAGGAGGAACTTAGCAATACATATCAAAGCCCTTACATAAATGCATACACTTTAGTAATTTTTACTTTAGCAATTCTCAGGAAATAATTTAATAAATTTGTAAAGATGACTGCATATGCATGTTTTTTTTTTTAGTTATTTTTATGTAATTCTGTGAGTTTATTTCCCCCATAAGTTTATCCAATGATTAAAGAATTCACCATACATTCATAATTGAGTTCTATGCAATCATTAGAAATGGTAAGGGTGAAAATGTGTACATGATATTCTTGTGCTCCAGTTGCCCCTCCCTCTCATGTCCTCTGTATCATCCACTCTGCCTTGGCAAACAACCATGTACTTGACCTTTCTCGTTCAGAAAATCCTTGCTGCATCAGACACCTGGCCTCTCCTGCTTTCTCCCAGACAAATGCCCTCGCCATATGGTCATATTACCATTGGTGATTTGTGTCCACTCATTTTTGAAGGTATAAGGGAATATTTTATTCACTAGTTTTGTATTTTCTGTTTGTTTTTGTTTAATTATCCTAGTTGCTCTGTCTACTTTTGTGTGCTGATTTGGGGGAGATTTGAAGTCTTGTTTGTTTCTTTCAGCAGCTCTTTGCTAGCAGCTAGAAATCCTGGGTCAAGAAACCCACAGGGACACCCAATGTCATGCTACCACATTTCTCTAGAAGTCTTGCTTTCCCATGCTTTAAGATCAACATTTCTCATGTTCTTTCACCCCAAATGTATCATAGTCCTTCACACTGTACTTTTAGGTGATAATGTTGCTTTATTCTTAAATGGAAAAAAAAAGTGATCAGGTGTAGGTTGTTAGTAACAAAATGAAGGATTTCCCATTTTCACCCATTCCTTTTATTCCTCCTTATTGCAATGGGAGATTTGTCCTTTCTTTCTTTCAAAGGTTAAATTCTCCATGTTTGTTTTGTTCTCTCAAGGACCACTGCTCCTTTGCTTATATCATCTTTCTCCTGAATCACCAGCCATTCCTACTTCAGTAGATCCTGTTGTATTTTCACATATATATATGTGAAAAGGGAGATCATATATATATATGATCTCCCTTTTCACATACCTTCCACCCACCCTTCTGCTACTCATGTCTCTGATTTCTTTATATCCAATTTTCAAGGTCATCAGTGTTCTTTTGGCTGCTGTGTTCTACATCTCACATGGATAGTTTACTATCTTTATTGCATTTAACTCTTCAACACTTGACACAACTGACATTCTGCTCTTGAAATACTTTCCTTGTTTTGCTCACACGATATTGCAATCTTCTGGTTTCCTTTTCATCACTAGTCCTTCTAAGTATATATATATATTGGTCATTTTTCTCTGCCTGATATCTAAGTTTGAGTATTCCATGATTCGGATAGTGCCTCATTCTCCTCCTCCTTCTGTGCCTGCTTTTTCAGTGATCTCATTCACTTACACAGACTGAGATATCAAATCTATGGTCATCAATTCCAAATTCCAAATTTGTATTTCAAACCCAAACCTCTCAGCTTCAGATCTGGATATCTCAACTTGGATACCCCAGAAACATCTCAAATTTAATCTGTCAAAAACTGAACATATTTACCAATCTCAGAAAACAGTATCACCACCTACCCAGTCCTTAAAGCTAGACACTTAGGGACCATCTTCAAGATATCCTTTTCCTTGCCCACTATTTTAAATCCTGTCAACTCTACCTCAGAGATACATCTCAAATCTTTCTACTTCTCTGCACGTCCACCAATGCCAATTTAGTAGCCATAATCTTTCCCCTAGACTGGTACAACAGCCTTCTAACTGGCCTTCCTCTTCGTACACTAGTCCCCTTCTATCCATTCTATCCTCAACTAGTATAATCTCCTTGAAAGTTAAGTCAGATAATGTCCCTTGCTGATGAAAGTAAGTCAGTGCTTCTCTTTACTCATGTAATAATATCAACCCTTTTCCTGTGACATACCAGGTCTTGCATAATTTGGTCTCTGACTATCTTTTAAGTCATCTTATGCCAGTCTCCCCTCTTGTTCAGTGTGTTCTAGCCATATCTTTCCAGCTCTGTAATCATACCTAGAGTGTCTAGATTTGAGCCATAACTCCAATGATGACTAGCTGTATAACCGTGGGCATCACCTGTCTGTGTTTTTGTTTCCTCATTAATAAAGTGGAAATAATAATGGTGCATGGATAGTGCTCAGAAGAGCACCTGGTGCACAAAAGTGTTCAGGAAGTAACTATTCTCATGTTGTGTTTGTTACTGCTACTATTTTTTATCTCAGGGACTCTATCAGTCATCATTTAATCAGAGAAACAGAACTAGAAGAGATATATATTAAGAGATTTATTGCAAGGAATTGGCTTATGTGATTGTGGAACTGTTTAGGCAAGTATGAAATCTATAAAGAAGGCAGTCATAAAGGGCAGGCCGAAACTCTCAGGCAGCTCAAGCTGCAGTCCACAGGTAGAATTTCTTCTTTCAGAAAACTTTAGTACTACTCTTAAGACTTCAAATGATTGAATCAGGCCTACCAAGATTATAAAGGATAATATCCTTTAACTAAAGTAAACTAATTATGAATGCTAATCATATCAACAAAACACCTTTATAGCAACTCCTATATTAGTGTTTGATTAAATAACTAGGCTCTATAGCCTAGCCCAGTTGACACATCATACGAACCATCACAGGGCCTTTGAACTTGCTAGTCTCTCTGTTTGGGAGTGCTTCATGTAACAGTTTTTCCAAGATTAATTTCTTCCCATCCTGAATCTCAGCTTAAATGCTGCTGCTCTTTCAGGAGGATTAACAAATTACAAAAGTAGTGCTTCATATGTAATTTTATGTCTCAGCCCTTTGATTATTTTCTTTACAACATTTTTTATAATGTGTTATTATTTTGTCTTTCTGTTTTTGTGTTGTTTTGCTTTGTCTCCCACCCAAAAGGGCTGTCACGGCCAAGCCATACCATTCTTACTTGTTCATAGTGCTCGGCATGAAACCTAAAACATAGTAGTTACTGAATGCATATTTAGTGAAGAAATGTAAGAAGTAATAGGAAGTGAAAAAATTAATATATGAATTCATATATGAAATATATATACATGACTACTACACATGAAAAGATTAAAGATAAGGTATTTTATATGTATGGTAAGAGTGTCAGTAATTTTTATTTACTTTTATTTTTACTTATTTACATTGTTATTTTTTCTAAAGTAAACTTGGATTACTTAGGTTCTTTTTTTAATACAGTACTTGTAAAACTATCTACACTAAAGGAAAAAAGCCAATGGAACATGGACTCCGGTTTAGGAGAGGCCATTTCTTCTGCTTGTGCTGTAGCAGGAATGGACTCTGAAGGAGAGGTTAGTTGTGAGCTTCAGTAGCTAAAAGTCTTTATGGGTAAAGAAACTCTGAGGAAAGATATGACAAATGGAGGCTTCTAAAATTTCAGAGCTGTTTATATGTAACATTTAAGGAATGGAACATTCCTTAAGAGGAATGATGGAACGATGGCCTAGGCACCAGTGTTAGTTTTTATATTTTCCCAGTAAAACTTGCAGTAAAGAAAGGCATATCAAGAGTCCATTTATAAAAATAACAGAGAAAACTTGGCAAGAAGGGTGATGTGTTTGAATGTTAGCCAGTCTCTGAGTTCTTCCTGCTTTTGCAGAGAAAAACTGAATGTATGCAACCGAAAAACACACCTTAGTGCCTGTGGTCATAAAAGTAAAGTAATTTAGAAAAAGAAAAGGGGGAGGAAACATAGAATGAGCGCATGTCCAGGATAACACTTGAATGCAAGTTCTTTCCTGAGAACGAGAGGATTCCCATTCTTCTGTCCCTCAATAGCACTCTAGCCTGAAATTCTAGTTATTGTGTGCTTACAGGAGGCCCTTCTTAAAGCACGTGTATGTTAATTACCTGGGCAGGATAGGAGAAAAATGATGTTGTGCAGACATATTTGTTAGTTAGAAACTCAGCGAGGCTCTTCAGAGAAGAAAAGCCTTTACTGAAATGCTGGGTAGGGTATGCATGATTGTAAAAACCTTGCTGGGTCTGGGCCACTGAGGTAAGTTTGTATGGGAATTCAGGGAGTACAAAGGAGCCTGAGAAAGGAGGAGGGAGGTTAGGAAGCCGAGCAGGAGAACCTACAGAGACTTAGCCAAACTTTGATGGACTAATTTTTTAACAGCTTTATTGAGATACAATTTTCTTATCATGAAGTTAACCCATTTAAAGTGTACACTTCAATGGTTTTTAGAATTTCACAACCTTCACCAAAGTCTCTTTAGTTTCTAAAAAGAGGCTTCCACTAAATGCATTTAAGTCCATTGTTGTTAAGTTTTTAAGTAGTTGAGGTACTCTCCTCTAGGACCTGGTATAAAAATGAGGCTATACTTCACCCGTGAGATGTTTGAAATTCGGTAAAGCAACTCAGATAGTTGGCTCTGTTGGTAAGTTTACATGACGACAAATGATGACAAACCAACACATTTAACTTTCTAAGAAATCTGACAGCGGAATTTAATATAAAGTAAGTAAAATAAATAACCCACAAATAATCTTATCAGTGAGAAACCTACACGATTTTGAATGATCTACAATATAGAGCCATGAGCCAAAGAACCATTTATTATCCCCTTGAATCTGTTCATTTAATAAGGCCAGCTAGAGTCATAGCACTTGACCTTAAAAGTGCTTAAGTAACAAGCTCCATATTTTATTTATGTTTCTGTACAAATTTAACCCTTATGTGTCCGCACTCTTTCTTCTCCCAAGAGGAATGTTAAGTCATTATAGGTCAATGGCAGCACTTGAACTTCAAATGAGCCCACAGATGGCAGAGGCCTAGTATAAGTTCCCCAACACTGCCAATGCTGCAAGTGAAGACCAAAAAAGGTTTTGGTTTTGTTTTTTTCTTACGTTCTTTCTGATTTTATATTTGACGAGTCTCTGGATTTCCCACAGTCTCTTTAAGGAAATCGGCATTGTAGATTATACTTGTTTTGCATGTTCCTGTGCACATAGCTGGCAGCCGCAAGAAGGTAGAACTTAGTGAATATTCCTTCTTTAGTTCCTTCTGCAGGTGTCATTTCTGTGTTTTAGCCATCTGGTCTTCTGCAGAGCAGAGTCTCACTAGCAAAGCCTTGCTTTGATACAGAAGCTGAATAAAAATCTCCTCAAAATAAAAGTATTAAAAATGGCCAACATAACAAATACAAAATTTTGTTGATTTGTTTTTGCATGTTGATAGATATCTGTAGCAACAATGGTATTACTTTGGAGCAGACACTAACCACAAAGAGTACATATGAAATAATGCTCACGTTAGGTTATCTTCCCTATTGTATAGCTTCTGTGAAAAGCTGTTCATTCCAAAGGAGTATCAGACCTGAGAATCAAATATATTGCTATTATTCCTCAGAAAAAAACAACCAAAGCCTTATGGGTGGGAAGAACAAATAAAAAAAAGCATTTTCAACATTTTGATACAGTAAGATATTAGATATTAGGGTTTTAGTTGAAGTAAGTAAACAGTATTTCCCCCCTTTTTTGAACTAAAAAATTTCAGTGTGAAACAGGTCTATATGAAAGCCTGATAAGGGGAATAACAAAGATTTGATCCAATCTTCATTTTATATATAAAAATGTAATCTCCTTCCTATGGGTGGCACACTGGGCTAGAATATAGGATCGAGTTCATGGTCTTTTCCTTTACTTCACTGAGCTAGAGATTAGGTTAGAAAATATAATTTATAGAGAAAAAAGGATGGTCTTTTTTCCATCCTTTTATCAATAGGACACAATATGGTAGAGACAAGATATGCAGTTAGAGGTACCTTAGAGACTCTTGCTTCAATTTTCTCATCTGTAAAATGGTCTGTTTCCTAAGCTAGAACTGAATGAGAGAGTACATGTGAAATGCTTATCTCAATCCCTGAAGCATAGTAAGTGTCCAATAGATGTTCATCATTTTTATTATCCAATTACTGTCAAGATTCTGTATGACGTTTGAGAGAAAGCAAGTCTTGTAGAGATTTTTTTTTGGTATCTGGTGAAAATGGCATATGTGCTCTGTAACCCAGCTCTATGCCTTGCTCCCTAAAATTCCTGTACATCTCTTTTATTAAACCTAGGATGTTTCTGTCATGCATTTCCCATAACTGCAGTGGTAAACTGTAGCTTAGCCCAGTTTTATAATTCTTTTATTAGGGAAATTGAGATACAAAGAGGTGTCTTGTATAGTTGTTTTTTCCAAATTATAAAAGTGCATCTAATCCCAGTAGGCATAGTAATCAGCAAAGAAATCATCTGCCAAACCATTTATTTCCTAGCATTTTTCCTATTTAAAAGAAAGACTAAACTATAATCATGTGTGACTGATACCACAAGTTGTATTTCTCATAGAAGATTAGTGGGTTTGTGGGGCTATAAGACATACATTAAGAGAAATAGTGATAGAGTTCAAATCCCTTCCATTCTAATGTACAGTCTGGTGCAGATAATTAGGGAACGATAATTTAACAAGCTCTATTTGAGGCTGTGACATAAATTTACTGGGTGAAAGTACTTTGGAGGTAAAAGATTCTTGGGGTGAAAGCTGCAATCTAACATTCATTAGTTATTTAGACACTCTCACTGATAATTTGCAAATAAAATAAAAATCCCCCCCTGGGACAAAAACACCACTACAATAATTCCCCTCTTATGTCATACCATTGAGTAACCTCTTCCCACATTGATTCTGGGTTTGATCATGTAATTTGCTTTGGCCAATGGGACATTAGCAAATATAAGACCAACAGAGTCTCAAAAAGCACTTATATATTGTTTTTTTTGTGTGTGTTTTTTTTTCTTTTTCTTTTGTGTGTGTGTGTTTTTCTGCTCTTGGAAACCCTGTGAATAAGCCCTGGCTGCATGTTAGATTAAAAAAGACACTTGGCCAAGTCATCCTAGTAGCCCCAGACACTGAGGTAACTCTCAGACATGTGGGTGAGACTATGTACTATACTGTCCAGCCCCCACCAAGCTAATTCAAAAGAACCACCCGGATGATCACAATATTACAAGAAATAATCTGTTTTCTGTTTTAAGGCACTTAGTTTTCAAGAAGTTTGTTATGTAACAAAAATGAACTGATATTAGAAGAGTCATCTATTGATAAGCATCAATTTTGTCAGTTATAATAATCTTACATATGCCCTGTCATAAGTTGAATCAGGTTCCCCCAAATTCATATCTACCCAGAACCTCAGAATGTGACCTTTTTTCAAAATGGAGTCTTTACAGTTATAATTAATGTGATGATTGAGATGAAATTGTATTGCATCCTAAATCGAATGAGAGTTTCTCCTATGAGACAAAAAACACAAGACACACAAAAACAACAACAACAACCCACAGTGAAACAAAAACCACACAGAGACAGAGAGGAGAGGAGAAAGTGAAGATGGAAGCAGAGTGGAGTGATGTACCTACAAGTCAAGGAATGCCAGGGACTGCTGGGCAGCCACCAGGAGCAAGGAGAGGGGTGTGGAACTGATGCTTCCTAAGAGCCTCCAGAAAGAACCAAACCAACGAATATCTTGATTTCACACCTGGCCTCCAGAACTGAGAGAGAATACATTTCTGTTGCTAGCCACTAAGTTTGTGGTAATTTGTTATGGCAGTCCTAGGAAATTCATAGGAAACTAATGCACACACCATTCAATTTATACAAGTATTAAATAGTATATGCCTAGCAGGATAGTTTAGTTCCTGGCATGGAAAAATCCTCAATAAACTTTATTACTATTATTATAATTAATAGTAATTAATAGTAATTGAATGCCTTTAAAAACCCCACATCCTTTCATAATTCTAGTACCCAGCATGGTGCCTGAAACACAAGTATTAATATTTTTAAAAAATAAATTATGTTTGGGGTTCAGCGATTTCTGGATCAGGAAAGCATGGTGATCTTCTAAGAATGTCATGGCGCTATGGGAGCTCTGTCTAGAAGTGGTCACTTGGTGCTGGGATCCTCCCCCAGGAGTCACTTCTGCTGACGTGTGGGCCTGTGGCTCTTACGTATCCTCATCGCTGATCTCCACGAGGAAAGTCAGGAGGCAGCAAGAAAGAGCAATGGAGAATAGAGGAGCACATGTCAAGAACAACACCTAGGAAAGTTACCTTCCAGAAGAGCTCGTCACCCGTTAGGTACTGGCCTTGACTGCAGTCTTATTCAGGACTGTGCACATAGATACTTCCAAGATGGACTGGCTCCCTATATTCCCAGGAGCTCCCTGATTTTGCTTCTCTGAGTATTTGCTCTCAAGCGTGAAATTCCACTAGCATCATAGCTCAGTGAACAGCTCAGATAAATTACTGAAAATGGCGGCCAATGACCTTGGTTTCCATATGCAGTGAGAGCCAGGCTATCACCGGCAGGATTGTAGTTTTCTGTAGGATAGAAGCTGATGATTTCACTATTCCATCATAGTATGAACAGAGAAATTTTATACCATTTTTAGTTTAGAGAAGCTTATAGGAATTACCAAATAATACATAGATAATGTATTGGAGGATGTTGTACATACATTTTATCCCACTTTTTTCTTTCACTGCGCAGCTAATTGTGGAGTAGTGTCCTGTGCCCATTCCCTCTTTCCTTTCTAAGCTATTATCAGCACAGTGAGAAAATGGGGAATATATTTGGATTAGCATTTATATAAGACTTTCTATTTACTAAGCACTTTAGTAAAGTTTATATTAGTTTTCTTTCCCTCAGCTCAGTGTTTTACCATGTATTACAGTATTTGCAATTTGCAGCTGGGGGCACTAAAACACAAGAAGGTTAAATAAGCAGCCTAAGGTCACGTTGAAAGTTAATGGCAGAGCTGAGATGAACTCTAATTGTATTTTAGGATTGGTTTACTGAGCACAATATCTTCAAATCAGCTAGACCAAGCCTGTCATTACTGAGAGGAAGGTGAGCTTATTGAATTCCTGAAAAATTTAGAGGCTTATTTTTCAACAAACAGTCAGTGAGCCTAAGATGAAAAGAAGTATAACCACATTTCAGAAACATCAGGTCAAGGGCTTTGGGAGAGAATTTAAAGTGTTAGACTATTCTTCTGAGCTTTAGACTCATATTTCAACTGTCTTCTAGATATCACCGGTTGAGTGTGAACAGATTACCTGAAATCAACCTATCCAAAATGGTAACTTTCTCTTTAAACCCAACCTTTCTTCTACATTCCCTATAGAAATAAACTACTGCTGAAATATCCCATCCTAAACTAGAATCCTAGAGTCATCCTCAGCCCTCATTTTCTCTCAGTCCTAAAGTATGCCTGGTGATCAGGAGCAGGCAATTCTACATTAATGTTGCATATGTATCCTCTCTTTAACTCTCCTGGTACTGGCTTGGTTTTGGCTCTCTTCATTTGTTTCTGGATCATTGAAATACTTTTAACCAGTCTATCTACCTTCAAGAGCCCACAATATCCATTCTTCACACTGCCACAGAATAGTCATTCTAAAACTCAAATCATATTGTGTTACACCTTCACTTAAAACACTTTGAAGACTGCTCTAGAGATGCCCAGTTACTGAACATGAAACACTTTTTCATGACCTGGTCCCTACTTACTACCTTTTGAAATCAACACTACCCCATATACAAAATCTACCCATCTATTATGATTCCTTAATACACCATATTCTATAATCCTCTCATGTCTTTGAACTTGCCATTCCTTTCATTTTATCTACCAAGTCATATTTTTGAGACTCAACACAAACATCACTTCTTTTGAAGTGTGACTTCACAGTAAGAATTGGTGTTTATCTCCTCTAGAATTCTCACTTAGCACCCAAACATTTTTACACGAATACACGACACCTCTTTGTACTAGATTCCTAGCTCTTCAAGGGCAGAAACTATACATTATTAATTTTTCTATTTTCAGAACACAGTACAGAAATTGGTTTCAGGTTTATTCAATAAATTGCTATCTGAATAAATAAATAAATATCTAAGAAAGAATAATTCCACAAATCTATGGTAGAAATTCTTCTAGAAATTAATCTTGAAGTGAACCTAACAATGTAACTAAGTCTATAAATAAAAATATGTATGGAATATGTGAACTTGGTATTACTATTTAATTGCTAAATAGCCCAAGACAAGCTCTACAAACTTTGTGAGCTTTAGTTTAGTCATGTATAAATTAGGAATAATAATTACCTTGTAAGATGTTTTTAATGTAAGGTAGCAACATATGCATTCAACAATGCATATAAAATACTAACACAGAATAGGCATCAGAAATTAACATTTTTAAGTCTTTTTTGGGGAGGGGAGATATAGTTAAGGAACATATTGCTCTTTCTGAAACCAGCTTGTCTCAAATTAACTTTTTTTTTTTTTTTTGGTATAAATGATTATTGTAAAAGCATTTATATCACTGCAAGTTCTTCAGGAAAAAAAGGCCAAATTATAAAAATAATCCAAGTTATTGATTGTTTTTTTCCCCACAAGTTGCTTTCTACTTATATTTCATATATCCAAGATGTAATTTATCTATTTACTTAGCTTCTGTTCTAGATTTTTAACTTTATGTATATGTTAAGTAAAATAAATAAGTGTGGTCATAGGAAGCCTAAGTTTCATAAGCTGATGTAACTGAGGCACAGATAAACATCATTAATAATATCAAATGCTGAGGAACCTAATTTGTGTCCTCCATATAAATTACAAAAACCAATAGCAAACAAATTTTAAAAGTATGAATTTTTTCTTTTTAAACCCTCCAGTCATTTTTTATTGCCTTCCTAACAGAAGTAAGTTCTTTCAATGCTACACAAAGTTCTTCTAAATACGCTTACTATCCAGTTACCTATCTGGCCCTATCTTACAGGATATGCCTCTTTTACTTGCTCTGCTCCAATCAAAGTGTTCTCCAGCCGCAATATTCTCTCTGCTTTTTTCTCAAAACTCCAAGACTGTGCCTGACTCAGAACCTTTGCAGCTGCTATTTCCTCTGCCTAGAATGTTCTTCCCTCAGATACATGCACAGCTGCCTGCTTCACCTCTTTCATTTCCTTCAAATCTGTTCTCAGATATCTTCCTATTGGCCAAGCCTCCTGACCACATCATTTTTTATTATTATTTAATATGCATGTTTTTAATATGTTATTTTTTCATAAAAGTATGAAATTTTGGATATTTATCATGAAATAGTGACAAATCTGATACAAAAATCATTTTATAATATTTAGCTTTTCTTGGCATAGAAACTCTCATATTAGAAAATCTGTCAATAGAAAACTATATATTTGATTGTTGACATGTACTGTGTCAGGGACACCCTTTTATTTACATAAGAGATTTTGCAGTTATGAATTATTGCTGCATTTGGGGGATTTTCTTACATTAAATAAATTGATATAAATATACATAAGATAGAGAATATTGGATATTTATATAAATGGTACATACTATTTTTGTTATATACAAGTTAAAAAGGTGTGGCCACAGCAAGGACACAAAAATTTGGGAATACATAATCTCCTAGACAAAGGTGTGTGCTCTCTCTTGGCTTGTGGAGTTATCTTGTTTTGCTCCTGACTGTTTTCTCTATAGCCCTGTGGACATTGCATACCCCACATGCAATGGACAGATGGACTGCAGCTGGAAACTCAAGCTAAGCTAGCCTGATGCTGTATTGGACTATACATATATGGAAAGGAGATTCTGGACACTGGCTCTGATTTTAGCCCTGCTAAAGGCAACATGGGACTTCTTCCTTGGTGGGACTGAGGGAAATGAAACCTTGGAAACTCAGGGGTTTGGTTCCACAGAAATAAAGCTTTCTACAATATCGCATCCTCCTGTGTGAGTTTCAGAAATTCTGTTTTTGGAGGTATTGCAAGAATTCCACTCCCACAAGCAGCAGGTGGACGATAGGCCCTCTCCTACCCAATAACCGGAGAATTGGGGAGATGTTGATCAAAGGATAAATACAAACTTGCAGATAGAAGATGAATAAGTTTAATGCACAGTATTGTGATTATAGTCAAAATAATCTATTACGTTATAGACTACAAAGTTGGTAAAAGGCTAGATCTTAAGTGTTTTTGTCACAAAAAAGAAATGATAATTATGTGACAAAAATCAATATTTTTTATGAGCAGTGCTGCATGCAGAGGTCATATTTGGCATATATTTATCTTTTAGAGCTTTTAGGTGTCATTTTTAAGTATTAGGTTTTGGTTACTATTTTAAGAGGAATAATTTATTTTTAGAAATATGTAAAGTATTACAGATAAAATATGTACTATTAGTCATCTCCATGAACATTCACTAACTTGGTGTAAAATTGCTAGTTCTACTCCTAGAGGTTATACTCCAAAAAGAAATATTGTTCTTTCCCTATGAACTAGATGTACGAGAAATTTGTGCATACTCCAAGGTCAGAAGTCAATTACTTTGCTACATGTTTGTAAATATACATTATACTTCTAAAGTTCTGCCAGAGTCTCTCTGGATTTTATTTTACTATTCTGAGCAAGTCTAATGAACAAAAGGAACAAGTATCTCTTGACAAAAAAGAAAGAAATCAGCTGAATAAATAAAAAATAATGAGTTGAATAAATGAAATTTCTGTTTTTCAGGTGGATTAGAGAAAAAAGTCTGGGATAGGTAATATCTGTAAGATTTATATTTCTGTCTTCTCTTCAAAGATCAGAAGATCTTGCTATATTTGGCATGAATTCCTTCAGGGTAACAGTTGACTTGAAATGAGAGTAAGATATTCCCTTAGAACAGGGCCCATGCTCTACATTTTGACACATGTCCTTTTAGTCATCTTCCTGACTCTGAATTGGGGTAGAAATTACAAGCACAAGTACTCTGTTCTTTCTCTTATAGTGGAGCAATTTTTTTTTAAAATAACGGAGTGTTTTCTTCTGTGAGAGCAAAATTTTCTTCAGATTTACATCTCTATCAAAATTAGGGAAATGAACTAAGAGGGCACTGTGTTCCAAGAAAAATGAGGAAAAAATATTTCCTTGAACAATTTGATTACTCACATTACATACCTGGCCACTGTAGGCTCTGCTCAGCCAGGCTCCATCCTGAAGTTGCCTTTAGTTTTTTCTTCTTCTTTAACCCAGAAGACCAATTTGTTTTCCTCTTTGCCATTACTTCCTGCATGTTATTTGCCTTTCTCTCTCTTTTTTGAACTTTATCATCACTCTTCTTTTAAATACCTAAACTGGCCAACTAGTCTGTCTGCCTTTGATCTTTACTCTCAGAATTCATCCTACGTTGTTTAGACAGATTAACCTTAAAAATTGCCACTTTGATTCAATAACTACCTTGTGATATATTTGAAATACTTCTTACCTTGGCTCTAATCTGCTTTTTTCACCTGATGACATACTAGGTGATGACGACTTTATTTCTATATATGATCCATTTTTTTGGCTTTCCAATTTTAATGCCCTATATATAGCCATCAACTTATTTGAAGCTGCCTTCCTCTCTATTCCTACCCAATTGTGAACTATTCTGGTAGGTTTAAAGAAAACATCACCTCTATAAAACCACCCTTAAGTAGTTCAATTATTAATGATCTTTTCAACTTTATGTCTCATATTAACTTTTCTCTCACAGGTATTTGCTTCATTTAATTCATGCTATTGTTGTGTTAATTTTCTCAATTCTTTCTTCACAAAAGATATCCTAAACATATTTAAGTTAGAAATCATGTCATATTTCTTATTATTTTCTTTGGGGCAACCATAAGTGAATTAAAGATGTTGATGACTTGCATTTATTATTTATGTGGGATAATTGAAGTATAGGTATTATGGGAACATTTTAGAAAATTTCCTCATGGGAGTTTAAACCTTCTGTAGTTTATCAATGTAACAGTTTTTTATTCTTAAAGGAACTAATATCATTTATAACTGAATGGTCAATTGTTAAGATAGCCAAAAGTCACTCTGCCCCTTGTATGGTAGTTGCCTATTTACATTAAAGGAGCATTAATTACATATGTAAATACCATGCTCTTTTATGAGGATCCTGCTGGCTTTTGGAATGTATCCCTCATCTATTATGGGAGCCATCTGTACTTTTAAGGTCTATTAACATTAACTGGGGTGAAGGAGTTGACTTACTAAGGTCTAAGATTTAGGGTATCTAAACTGGGAGGACCATTTTAAATGCAAGGTAGCACTAATTATATGGAATATTGGAATAACAGATGTAAAATGGACTTTTGCTTGATAAGCATGGATACATGGCCATTGGTAAAGCTTGACAAAATGGAGAGGATTTTATATTTAGCTATAAGCTCACCAATGTGCCCCTGGAAAAATTATACAAGTCAAAGGCCTGCCTTCTATCTAGCTGTAGTTGGCTGCTTCTAAGATGACTCTCATGGTTTCTGCCTCCTGATATTCGTGACATTGTGCAAAACTCTTCCTCTTTTGTGAGGGCTGGACCTACGGACTTGCTTCTAAGAGATGGATTATGGCAAAGTGATTGGATGTCAATTCCAGGATTAGGTTATAAAAGACTGTGGCACAATTAAAAAAAAAATGACATTAGGTGTTGTTTTTAAAGATTATTTTATCATGTTAATGAAGTTTCTTTCTTTCCTAATTTATTAGGGGAGTTTTAAAAATAAAGATTAAATGTTGATCTTCATCTTTAAAAAAAATCTGCGACTTTGTCTTGTCCTTGCATCTTCTCTCTGACTCTCTCACATCCTCATTCTGATAAAGCCCATGTGTCAAGGAACCAAGGGAGACCTCTAGCCAACAGTCAGCCAGCACCTGGTTTCAATCTATCACATTGCTGAAATCTCTTATGAGTTCTAATAATTTCTCTGTAAATTCCTTTAAGTTTTCTATCTAGACTTATTATTAACCATAGCTACAAAAAAGGAATTTTTCCCCATTCTAATTCTCATGCATTGAACTTTTTCCCTTTGTTTTAAATTTGATAGGCCATCGATAAGGTTGTAAAGAACAGTAATGCCTAACCCTCTTGTCTTATCCATGACTTAAAAAGAAAAGTGCTACCAATCTTTCACATTTAAAGGAGGATTGCAAATTATTTTGGAAGTAAACTTTTAATATGTTAAGGCAGTAGATTGTTTCCTGTGTTCTGTGAATCGTTCTATATTGAAGTTGATCAGATAATTCTCCTAAACCTAAGATGATGTTTTTAACAATAGATTTTCTTTTATGTATTAAGTTTAAAAATGTAAAAATTTTGTAAACTTTTATTATTTTAAATAATAATATAAATCAGAGGATATATTATACTGTATGTGATGATTTAATATATGTTTACATTTGAGAATACTGTTATCAGTGGTTATCCTCAGAGAGAAAGAAATACATAACTTTTCTTTTTAAAAAATAAGTCAGTGGATTATAGAAACAGCCCTCAAATTGATGTTTTAGTCAATCAATAGTTTGCTTCCCTACCAATATATTAGGCTCTTAAACAAAAAAATCTCAAAACCAAGAAAATGAGTTATTATACTCATCAGAGATTTTATAGAAAAGCATTTGCTTCCCAGCCCTGCAATGTGATGACATGAGTAAATGTTTTTCTTTTTAATATATTTTAAATCGTACTACTCCTGTAGATGATAGTTGACCTAGACCGAGTCATGTTTTCATTTGTTAAAGTTGGCATGGTTTAAATATGGGAAATTAATGCAGCTAAAAGCATTAATGTAGTTAATCCACTTATTAAAAGGCCATTCTTCAAGTTTATAAAGTAGCTTAGTTTCAACTTTTTAATTTCATTAGCAGAAAACAAAGCCATTTTCTTCTACCATTAGTATTAATTATTTATTCACCCAGCATTGTTCTAAGTAGATGACTTCAGACCTTCCTCAGGGATAGCAACCTGTCATTTATCAATGTGTGTGGGCCACACATTGTCTAATTACTCCTTAGATCTGCTGTCTTTCTAACCATTTTGCATAATCTTGATTTTCTCCTAATAAGATAATAGTTATTTGGCAATAACCATAAACATTCATAATCTCTGCTCATTATATAACCTTAAAAATTTTTCCATAGAACTTTTAGCAAAGAAATCTAATAACATTTGTAAGATCATTTGTAAACTTTCTTAGTTTTATAAACTCTTTACAGTGCTTGAAAGATTGCAATGAACTTATGGGTATTTGACAAATGATTTTAATATTAGCATTAATTAAACAAAGTTCTAAGAAGTCTAGAAATGTTTGCTCTTCTTATTACCATGATTAGATGTCAACATTTCAAGGAATAAAAAGTGAGCCTGGCTTTTTATTAAGAAAGAAGTGAGTCATCCTTCCTTTTGAGACTATAGTTAAGTATCAATTATCCTTTTAAAAAAATGGATTCATGGAGATACTAAAATGCATGCACATATATTGTAACAATTTGGGGTGTGTGTGTGTGTGTGTGTGTATGTATGTACAGTCATGTGCTAGTAATTCTGATGCCACCCAGGGAATCACCTGGAAATATAATTTTTAAGTTCCTAATAAGTGCTAAGCACCTTACTCTTTCCCTAAATTGTTGAGTTGAGGCTTTACAGCTTGTCATGTAACGTTGAACAAGTATCTCAGCTTCACTAAACATTTATCTTCATTTGCAAGATGTAAGTAATAATAAAGGTACCTGTGTCATAGAATTATAAGAACTATATTACATTAAAGCACTCAGTACACAAAGGGGTTGTTCATATCTTGACATAGCAGTGGGTTCACCAAATTAACCCATTATAATTTAATGGGACCCTCATGGTATCATTTTTTTCCCATTATTATTAATTTCTCATTTACATTTTCCCCCCTATTTTATTGCACCACTGGGATTAATATTATTTTAACAACTTCTTTCTCATTTTCATTGTTAATATACTATAGAAATCCACTTTATGATGTGTTTTATATAGTTTAGCCACAGTAGCCGACTTAGACAATTAAACCTAAGCATTGTCTGATAGGCAATGAGGTGGGTGCCATAATTCAGCCCTAAGACTACATAATATTTTGCATTAATAGAATTTTGATATGCAAGGGTAAGAAACATTTTAAATCTTTGAAACCCTTGAAAGAGATAAACTAGTGCACAAAAATAGCCACACCCCACCCCCATCCCTAAGGTTTTCAGGTGCTTCATCAAAGGCAAATGGCGAGAAGATCAAAGGCAACTCCAAGGGTGCACATTGAAAAGCTATACAAACCTCTATAGTCACATGAAAGTTCAAATTGCTTCACACTTGAAATTTATAGCAATCAATGTTTCTGTCAGGCCCAGAGTTGAAGAGAATGGATTAAGTTCATACTAGCTGCTGTAGCAAACAAATCCAAGATAGGTCAAATGTAAGTGTTGATTTTTCAGCAGGTAAAACACACAAAAGACGTTTCTGAGGGTGGTTGCATTCAAAGCAGTGACTCAGGCCCTCAGCCTCTTCCAGCTCATAGCTCCACACTTTCAACACGTAGGCCCCGGCCTTGCTGCGGCTCATCTTCCTGAGGAAGGCTGTCCTTGTCAGTAGAGCTGTATGTTCCTGAAGGAGAAATAAGACTGGCTGCTAAAATCTCAAAGAAGGGTTTATAACCTTTTATACAATGATATAATGTGTTCTGGTAGTTTGTGTGAGTGTTTTGTATTTATCTGGAGGAACTTTAGTAAGTATGCTCTTTTTCCTTAGGAAGATAATTACGCATTTTGTGTCTCCAAAAATTTTTAGTAACGTACCTAAACATACAGTTATATTTCCGCAACTCATCATGGCATGTGGTTTGAAGCTGTGTTCTTATCAGGTGACCTAGCGAAATAATGCCTAGTTGAATTGCTCATTTTACTAAAATTATTTGCCAGGAGTATCTAAAATGAGTAGCTAGTCGAATGGGTTCCACTATTCTTTAAATTGTCTAAAGATTCTGTCTAGAAAAATATTTTCTCCTCTGTTGTTACTTGAAGAAATGGTAAGGTTATATTTACATTTTATTAGGCTTAGACATCTTTAACTGGAAGGAAGACATCCAGAAGCTGAGAAGCATTCTCTGTAATACAATGAATCAAAGATTCAGTTAGATTGATGTAGCTAAATAATTTGTCTTTGTCATGAATGTGATCAAGAGAAATCTCAGCAATAAGGTCATATGTTGATAGTCATGGAGGAGTCTCTGAGAGATATGGGTAAAGTAAGGGTGTAGAAATAATTTCAGGGCACAGAACAGAAATATTATACACCCTACTGTATGTGAGTAGTGAAGTATATTTAAATGTTAACTATATAATATGATGTTACATGTTTATTAGAAGTAAATTTCTAATTAAAGCTAATCTTATATTTGTATATCATATTGCATTAATTACCTTGGGGCTATAGCATCGTATACAAATTAATTTTGTTTGTTTCATCTATTTTGGTAGAAGTTTTTGTTATTATTTCTTTCTCCCTTTTCTTTATCTTTGTCCTCAAGAGGAGACTTGTTAAATTGATACTTTTTTAATACCCAAAGAAGAAAATGCTTGCTATGGTAGAATTTGTCTTATACAATTTGATTGCCCTTAGGATATTCAGTTTGAATCCTGACAAATTAGGTAAGAAAAGTTCTTATAAATAGCTACTGAACACCCTAAGGTGTCTGATATAGGAAAAAATGAACTCCAACATGTGCATTATAGGACTGCTTCTGTCACCTTTAAATAACACACTCATCCTGGTGCTATATCTCATTCCACAATTTTATTTTTTGATTGTTATTGTTTTCAGAAAATTTTCAGTTTTTGATCTATAGCAAGATAAGGGAATTCATTGCTACCATGGGATGTCTCAAAAAAATTCTGCCTTATTTTTTTTTCTGAAATGAGCACAGATTATGATGGGCATCTAGTGCTATAACATTTCCCAAGCTGTTAGATAAAACAAAAATCACTGAGTCAATCAACAGTTATGTCCCAGGTGCTTTTCTAGTTGCTGGGAACACAGCAGTATAAAAGCTCCTTGGACGTAAGGCAGAGGCAGCTTCTCCAACCTGAATACCAGGGAAGAAATTCACTTGATATATAGTGAATCCAAATAGGCTAGACCTCCGATTGCAAACCTTAAACCCCCTAATAGCCTACCTTGTATTGTATTGTTAAAACTAACGCTCTCATAAGGTTGCTCACATCCAACATTCAATATTCTCCTTCACCCCTTTCTTTCAATTATAATAGCAACAAAGTATTTTCAAACAGCAATTGCCATGGAGCTGACTTAATTGAATTCTGGGCCCGAAAATCTATGCTTCACAAAATTATTTTTTTGCAATTATGGCCCCAAACCTTGTATTTAAGAGTCTACTTCTAATTTTGTTTTGCTTGTTTTGGAGAAAAAAACTCCTTCCTAAAGGGAAATAACACATTGAAAAATGTCAAGAAATGTAAACTTTGTTCCTTAGTATGAAAAAAGAAAAACTCTTTGGAATACAGGGATATTCTCTGACAGAATGCAAAGCTGTGCTTGGGAAATATTTAGCTTGTCAGCCATAATATTAGTGGCATGTCATATGAACAGTAATGAGTTTCTTAGCCTGGTTGGGGAGGTCTAGAGGTCAGTTTCATTATGCCAGGTTTTAGAAAATGACAAACAGGAGGCACCAAAAAAATCTAAATGGTATGCCCTAAAATGGTAGGTGTGTCACTGGGTTACACTAGCCATTAGGAATACATTTCTTAAGGTAAACTTTGAATGCTCTCTCTCAGCAAGACACAGAAGGAACATGGAATAGGAAGCAACTGATAAAATTAAGGGGTGCCAGTAGTTTTGTTAAGACAGAATTAAGGATTTAAGAGTTAGAGATGAGAGAGAAATAAAAATCATGATGTGGCCCTGCCGGGCATGGCTCAGAGGTTGAGAATCCACCTAGGATCCAGGTGATCGGGGTTCGATTCCTGGTCAGGGCACATGCCCGGGTTGCGGGCTCAATGAATGAATCTCTCATCATTGATGTTTCTATCTCTCTCTCTCCCTCTCCCTTCCTCTCTCTGAAATCAATAAAGATATATATATATTTTTTAAAAATTGTGATGTGAAGAGCAACAGAATATTTATTGATCTGGAAGTGAGCAGGAAACTCAGAGCACGGAAAGCCTTATTGATGGATACCATATTGTGCCTTTGTTTAAATATAGCACTAGAATATGGGTAACCACTTTTACATGCAATGCTGAACTCTATGTA
Source organism: Miniopterus natalensis (assembly GCF_054644295.1). Lineage (NCBI taxonomy): Eukaryota > Metazoa > Chordata > Mammalia > Chiroptera > Miniopteridae > Miniopterus > Miniopterus natalensis. The sequence continues at coordinate 53,116,834 of NC_142083.1, forward strand.
GGTAGTATTTTGTCTTCTGCTTTGAATAGATTTACTTTGACTTCTTTCTTCATTTAGTTAAGAACTCCTGTGTATCAATTCAGGTAGAGGGACCTGAAAAACTAAGCTATGAGTAAAGAATTAGGTGAGATAATGAAAAAACTTGTTGATGAAAGTGGTAATTAAACATTGAAACTTTCAGTCACCTAAAAAAGGCCGGCTGTGAAATCACTGTGCTTAGCAGTCTTTACAATCATGCATGATCCTCATTTATTGTGGGTCCACTTTGGAATCTCTATACCTATATTTTTTGTTATTGTGTCCAGGTGATTTTTATACTCTTGCATATTAGATGTCCACAGGTTATACAATGGATGATTATTATTAAAATAAAAATAAGTGATAACTAAAAATGCAGTTTTTGGAAAGTAAAAAAATTAAGAGATTATAAGTCAGTTTACTAATTTGTTGGAGATCTTTTCATATCAGCGTATACATATGTATATCGTTTTACTGGTGGCATTGTAGTAGATACAGTATGATTTAGTTAAGATTTCTTCATTAGTGGAACTATTGTTTCCAGCTTTTTCCTGTAACAGCAATGATTCTCAGTGATTCTTATTTTACATATATCCTCCAAATCTTCCTCTAGTATAGCAATACAATATATTCAAGGAGACTGTGGGTTAAAATATATGTATAAAGACAGAGTATTGATAAAACCTTATTACATGTGGAACTTTAGCTTATGATAAATTCTGAGTGAGGAATCAATAGGAAAAAAGAGCAATTATTCAGTTATTGCTTGGAAATGACAGTAATTGGTTGGAAAAATAGCAAATTTTGTGTAGTGTATTTTCCACTAGATTTCACAAATGTTCTTCCTAGAAAGGTCACACTAATTTACCCTTCTCAAATAGTTGTATAAAAGTGCCCTTTTCTCCATATGCTGAACATTACTGGGTATCATCAGTTTTACCCATCTAATAATTGAAATATTTTGGCCATGTTTTAAGCCAGCTGTATTTCCTTCCATACATTTGGTGATTTAGGGAAAAAGGCTAAGTTTTATAGTTCATACTCTCATAATTTATCTAAAAATGGTCATTTCATCAACATAGCAACAAATCTTTAAGCAAAACATTATTTAGAAAACTAAGAACATTTAGAGAATGATCACATTTCAGTCTTTCATGATTTTATTTTAAGGAAAACACAAAGAAGAAGAATAATTGGCTAAGTAAGTGAATGTGTGAATGAAAGGCCTTGCTTTGGAACCCACCCCAGGAGTAGATAATGTTCATTTCACACATTTAGAGTGGCAACTGGGCATTGTACATGCAAGCATGATGGTTGAGGCCAGGCATGTGCTTTTCTAAATATATATTGTCAGGACTTATTTATTAAAAGCAGTTAAGATGTTTCAAACCACACATAAAAGAGAAAATGTGGTAAGACAAAGAAAGATGAATTTGGACAACTTGGATTTGAGTTACAGAACAAAAACTGAATCTTTCTTGTGACCTTATTTTGGTCAGCCATATTTACAATTCTATAGATCCAGGTGTAACAATTAAGATAGATTCCTTTCTGTTCCTGCAATCTGCAGAAGTTCACTTAATTGAAACATATATCCCTTACTACTGCTGAGATTGGAGAGTACTAATTATTTATGGTGTTCTGTTTATGGCATCAATGCAGCAGTACTTCTAGCGTCCTTGTTCCCTCAAAGAGTTGAGGTGTTGTTTAAATTTTCTTCTATAGTATCAGAAATTAACATGACACCAAGCATAACAGTGGCTGATATGAATTCAGGTTCATTAGATAATTTTTCTTTGACTTGTATCTAATGTGTTATAATGTTAATGTTATTTTTTTGAGTTTTTAAAAACTTATCTAGTTTTTTAAAAATATAATTATTTGAATAAGTAGATGATGTGAGATGATGTGCCAACTGCTTTCCATGTTATCTTACGTACCTTAACAGTAGTCCTGTGAGGTAGGTAGATTATCATGCTCATTTTATAGATGACAAAACTGAGACTCAGAAGATGAGTAATTTGCCTAAGGTTTCCTGCTGAGTGAATATCAGAGTTGTAATTAAATCCAAGGCCCCCCACTAAGTCTCTGATATTAACTGCATAATTTTTGGCCTCCTCATTATTCTACATAGTATGCAGAAGTCAATTTTCTACAAAAGGCAATTATTTATTAATAAGTATACTATTTTTTTCAGTTTTGTGTTAATAAAGCCCTTTTTTGCTGTTAAAGGTGAACTGTAGATTATGAAGGTCATCTCAGCTGATCAGTAATTGTTCCTAAAGGGAGAAAGGTGGGAGCTGCTACATTTTGTAGTGAAAGGTAACTAGTCAGCTGTTTCCTGGGATGGCGGGTGGGACATTGGTCACAATTTTGAGGAACTGGGAGAAAGGGACTCAACAAATATGTCCTTTCTTCAATCTCTGTCTGTCTTTACCCCCTCGTCTTTGCAAGACGGATCCTTATCTTTGGTTTTTAAATGTATTTTAGTTTTATCAGAATAATGATGCTAATTATACAGTGTTTGGGTTGTGGAATGTTTTACACATTTTAAATGCAGGGTATTGGTCAGAGAAGGAAATCACTTACATCCAAAAATTAGGTTATTAAACTGAGAGAAAATTGCAGGTCAAAACACACTGCAGGTCAGCCAGGACTTGAGGAGCTCGAGTGAGACCTTATGGAGAAAAAGATGGAGTTTATAAGATAGAGAGGCAGAGAGACAGAGAAATAGGCAAGAGAAATCAGGGAGAAGAGTAGTAGGTCTTCCATTGTTCTGAGCAAAGAGTAAAAAAAGACAAAGGCAGCAGAAAAACCCAGAAGCAATGTAATAAAATGTTAGTCTTTGCTTAAAGCTGTACTCCCCATAGTTTGCTAGTTGATCATCTTGTCAAAAGGACAGCATGGATGGACCTGGAGATTATTATGCCAAGTGAAATAAGCCAGTCAGAGAAAGACAAATACTATGTCATCTCCCTTATATGTGGAATCTAATGAACAAAGTAAACTGACAAACAAAATAGAAACAGAGGCTTGGAAACATGGAACAGACTGACAACGGTCAGAGGGGAGGGGAGTTGGGGGTGGATAAAAGAAGGTGAAGGGATTAAGCAAAAAGTCCTATAACACACAGGCACAGACAACAATGTGGTGATAGCCAGGCAGAAAGGGGGTGCGTTAGGCTGAGGTGGGCAAAGGTGGGGAAGATGGAGATGGGAAGAGACTTTGCTTGGGGTGATAGGCTCATGGTGCATTATGCAGGTGATGTTTTGTTGAGTTGTACACTTGAAACCTGTATGGTTTTGTAAACCAATGTCACCCCAATAACTTAAAAAAATAAAAATAGTTAAATATTAAAGATAAAGAATTGTAGTGACTTTACCCTTTTACTTGGTTTTCTTTTACTGTTAATATACCATCATTTTTTTATGCTCCTGATATTAAACTGAGAGCAGCTTCATCTGCTCTTGAAAAGGAAGGAAAAAAAGAACTGCACTGAATAGTTTAATGCTGCCCTTTTAAGAGCTGGGAATTTTTCATGGAATGGTTCCAGCACTCCTTTACTGGTGAAGAAATTATTTAGGAAGCTTCTGTCTTATGAGCAATTCATAACCCTTAGGGAAGTTGGATAAAAAAATGTACAATGTGCCTATGAGTCACCCTTAAAATACTGGTGTCTTCAATAACTTCTGTAATGGGGAAAAATTATCATTCCACACAAGCTTGAGACCTGTTATCACTTGGTAGATTGAATAACCCTTGGAGACAAGGCAATCTACTGGCTAGACAGCTGGAAACAGCTTCCAGACCAATCAACTGCCTGGAAACAGCCCTGGGACCAGTCAACCACCTAGAAACAATACCTGGACCAATTGCTGTCTTCTGAGACAATTTCTTCCATTATCTTCTATTGCCTTGCAACCCAAACCAGAGAAATAAAACATACCTGAATTATTTCTATACCGACTTCACTTGTGCTGGCCCATCTATGGTATATTTGACAAGTACCTCAAAGTCTGTGGCCCTCTAGAATTCATTCTGTACTGAATAACTATTTAACCATATCATATCCTTTGTGGAATGAAGTAAGAAATAAATACATTTCAGAATACATGCATATAACATATATGTATATATAAAACATACTTTATGATAATGGTGCTATAAATAAAACCATCTTCAAATGAAGGAAAATGTAATAAAAGATAGGCCATCAATTATCTCATTAATTCTACTTTTGTGCAGGTGTGGGGAGATCTGGGGTGGAATTTGAGAAGTTTTGTGTCACATAAAAAAATTCTTCAAAGTGGGGAGGAATGTAAATAAAAGTGGGAAATCTGAACTTGCCTGCTTGAAAGTTTAAGGTTTACTTGTTTGTCCTGCTGACTTTAGTCAAGCCAATGTCACCAACATGGTCATATCAGTAAATATATGTGTAAGATAAGTTATATAATTGCGTTTCCATTGCCTTCATTGGGTGTAGCGGTCACCATCACTGCTAAGAAAGAAACCCAAAATTTCCTGGCCTGGAAGAGGCTCATTTTTTTTCCCTACTTATATAAGGATAGCAAACAATGTAAGCAGGCTGCTGTTAACCAACCATGGGAGGCTGGTCTGTTGTTAGACATCTGTCCTTTGGGACTTCTGACTTTCTGCTAAACACGAGGCAGGCCCTTTTTTGTTGTTTTTATTGAAGTTTAATTTGTATTCTGAAAAGGATTAAGTTGGATATTCTTTATGGGGAATAAGACTGTGGCCAAATATGTGGCAAAATTAATTAGTAAATTAAATTCTCATTAAGAGACTTTAAATGTAAACATGTGTAGTCCTACTCAGAGACACTGAGCAGTTTGTTGTCACTAATGAGCCTTTCTTGACTTGGTTTTCTCTGTGGCTTCCTCCTTCCCTGCACAAGATAGGAGATGCATTTTAGTTTCCAAGTAGTGATTGTGGCTGCTGGCTTTCTCCCTGTTCTGATGGCTACAGTGCACACCAGTTCTCAGGGCAGATTAGTTCTCTCCCTCATTGTGGAACAAGACTGTCTAAAAGCAAGGTTATTTTATTTAGAAAGGAAATTGCAATATTTGTTGAAGCTTGGGAGTAAAAAGCCAACCCCTGGCAAGATTAATACTGTGGCTGATTAGCGCTTGTGAGTGCCTGACCTTGGTACTCTTGGAGACACCCATATATCCACCAAAAGCTAAACAAATGAATGCACTTAATTTGACTTCTCTAAGTAAAGAAATTGTGGTGCTTATGGATAGGAAGTTGGTCTCCTGTTGCTCTTTTAAGTGGTAGAAAAAATAGAAAGCTCCTTTTTCATTTCTACTTCTGCAATAGTTTTGTCCCATCTGCTGCCAGCAGGATGATTTTTAGGTATGTAAATGCTGCTGATCAAGAGTAAAAACTGTTGGCAACAGAGGAAAGGAAAGAGGGGGAAGGAGGGAGGAAGGAAAGGAGAGAGAGAGAAAGAAAGAAAGAGAAAGAGACAGAATAAAGAGAATATATCAGCCAAGACAATGTGTCAGCCAAATGAAAAAGAAATGCCTAGTTGGGCAGAAAGTTGAAATGGAAGTAAATAAATATAGGAGAAACATGAGAAACATTTCTTTTTCTACTGCCCTGTACACTTGTGGTAATTACAGCAGTCCACAGTAGACTAAAAAGATAAAAGTCTTCCAGAAAGTACAAGTCCTTTGGATTGAGGATGAAAAACGGCCTTCGGGGAGTACATAAAGTGCTTCAAAGGCTGTTCTGTTCTGAATACCAAACAGGTGCGCACACAGGTTCCCTTCAGAAGCGCCCGGGAAAGGTGACGTTGGCAGCTGCCAACATTGTCTGGGAAGACAGCTCTAATGAATGATTCATCTCAACTAATGCGGCCCATAATATTTTTCTTCCTTGCACTGGGGTTGAGAAAGGTGAAGATACCAAAATTCAAATTCATAAATTTCAAAAATTTAATTTTTGCCTTGTTATTATGCAGCCTGTGTTGAGAACCAAGGCCTCTTCATTAATCTTTCCTGACCTGTACTTTGGCGTTGCTGCCTTCTATATTTTAAAATGCCTCATTAATATCAGTTTTATTATCATCATATATGGATTGAATCCTCTAGGCATAAACTGTTTTAAATGAAGTCACTTGGGGTTGAAAAATAGACTACTTGTCTATTAGAACTAATTTTTCCTTAGTGTTTTATTGTCTAAGGTTGTCTCATTTTACTTTATATTTATTTATTTCACTTGTAGCGATTACATTGTGTGCCTTTTGCCTGAAGACACACTAATTTATAAGTTAAACACATTTCTAGGTCAATTAGTATTCTATTTTAAATGTCTAAGCCACAGAACATGCAACCCAACTGCTTAAGTTGTTTAAGGGGTTCATAGCAAATGGTGACAAGGAAGTTTTTACTATTCTCTGCTGCTTCAGTTATTACAGCTGCTACTCTAAATATTGGAAATACTAAGCAGCAGCTCCTGCCATCACTTGAGTGGTGCTACTGAAACTGACAATACTTTTCGGTGCTTTTGTGCTTGTTTTGTAGGTAAAAATAATTTTTTGATAAAAATGTCCTGAAAGAAGAAATTAATTAGGTGAGAAGACAATGCATTCTTATTTCTTAATAAACTGTGAATCATTAAGGCTGTGGTTTAAGGCTAGAAATAAACAAATCTTTGTAGACAGATGCTGGGTCATTTGGGTTCATAAATAAAAATCTTCAATCATTAAGGATTCAGGTTTCCCTCTTCTTGCTTGTGCATAGATTTGGTGGAACCTCACAGGTACTTAAACCTGGAAAATGAAAAGAAAGTCTGATTATACAGTAATAATACTGGTTTATAAAAAGTGAAAATGCTAGTAGTTTCATACCCAGAATAATTTATCTTTGGGGGTAATATACTTCTTTCAGTGTTGCTGGTAGTGTTGATAAACTATTCTCTCTCTGCCTATCGTCATCATGACCATTATTAAATTTAAGGACATGTGCTGGCGAGGGTGTGGAGAAAGGGAAACCCTAGTACACTGCTGGTGGGAATGCCAACTGGTGCAGCCACTATGGAAAACAGTATGGAGATTCCTCAAAAAATTAAAAATGGAGCTGCCTTTTGACCCAGTGGTTCCACTCCTAGGAATGTATCCTAAGAATCCTGAAACATTCATCAGAAAGGATATATGCACCCCAATGTTCATAGCAGCACAGTTTACAATAGCTAAGATCTGGAAACAGCCCAAGTGCCCATCAGTAGATGAGTGGATGAAAAAGCTGTGGGACATTTACACCATGGAATAGTACGCAGCTATAAAGAGGAAGAAGCTTGTACCCTTTGGGACAGTATGGATGGTCCTGGAGAATATTATGCTAAGTGAAATAAGCCAGGCAGGGAAAGAAAAATATCACATGATCTCACTTATACGTGCAATCTAAAGAACTTAATAAACTGATGAGCAGAATAGATTCAATGACATGGAAGCATAGTTGAGACTGACGAATGTCAGAGGGATGGAGGGGGGTGGGGGGGTGGAGGGGGAGAGAGTAACCAAAGAATTTATATGTGTATATACACAACCCAAGGACACGGACAATGATGGGGTGAGTGACTGGGGACGGGGAAGGAACGGGGGGAACGGGTCACTGGGGAGAAAAAGGGACATCTGTAATACTTTAAACAAACAAACAAAAAAATTAAAAAAATAATTGTCTTTTGAACCACAACGTGTGCCATACAAGAAAATCACTCTTAATATAATGTAAGCATACCTTGGCTTTTACCCCAGATAATTCATGCCATACTTATTCTTGAGGTTTGTTTCCAAATTATTTGGCTATTTTGAAATATTACAGTTAGCTTTAGAATGAGCGAAGCCACTGGAAAAGTTAAAAAGAGGTATTTCAAATGTATTTTGATCATGGTCTCATGGATGGCATACCAAGGCACCTAAGGAAGGACTCAGTGTTGACCCAGGACACTGGGTTTCCTAAGTCTCATTACTAAGGGTTAGTAATTCAAATTTATTTTTCTGGCACTAAAGAGAGGCCAGTTTCTAGGGCTTTTCCTTTGATTGTTGAAATGCCAAATTTGAGTGAAGCAATATCTTTAAATAAACACACAACCTCATAGAAACAGAATAAAATGGCTTTTTACCTGCTATTTTATTTCCTTTATTGCTTCCCTTTAGAATTTCATGAAAGACGGTCTGGGTGGTAATGATAGTGAGGAGGGTATAGGGCTGGGTAGAGCCTCAAGGCCCTAAGTAGTTTATGAAGACAGGATAGTATTTCACTCGCATTTAATATCATGCAAAAATAGTATTGAACTGTAAAGTGTGTATAAGAAACTGAGTTCTGATTTCCTCAAGGTAACAATTTCAGTAAAACTATATTAAAATGTCAAATTATTTTAAGTGTTTTCACATATATTTGATGCTTCTGGCTTGCTGTTACTCTGTGTGTTTTTTTGTTTGTTTTTTCTTTTTGTTTTTTGTTTTTTCCTGCTTCTTGGGTCACCAGCACTTTAGGAACTGAGTTCGGGCAAAGGTCACCTGAGCCTCAGGATGAAGGTTCGAAGGTTTCGCACCATCCAGAAACCAAGTAAATACATGTGGGCCTGGGAGGAAATGAATTATTTTTTTTAGAAATGAAAGAGCAAACTGCTTTAATATGGATTTATTTTTGAATGACCTTTTGAGGTTTTTAGATAATCTTTATTGGTTGACAATATATAACTGAATTATCAAAAAACAGTGCAAAATGGTTTGTTTTTGTTCAAATAATAACATACTCTTTAGGTAGTGGCTTTCAAAGATCTTGGATTCTGGCTATTTTACATTTAGAATATAAAATGCCTAGAAGGTATTCCAAACACTTGGATTAAACCTAAGGAGTAATCCCAGAGTAACCAATACAAACACATATATTTTTTCATGCATTGTCAAAGAGATTATCAGTGCACTGGATAAACTGCATGATGCTTATAAAATAGCAAAAGGAATGTGGTAGCTTATCTGGAACTCTGCAAATATTTTAAAAAAAGATCTGTGAAATATAAAGATACAATTACTTATTTCTCAGTTAACTCTGGAAAGAAACATGACTATCAAAAGATAATGGCCCAAAGAATTTTGAGCATATATTAAAGTTGTGCTTCTTAAAGTGTTCTGGACACTTATTTTTCTTGGAACTGTTTGACAAATCCTTCACCAATATGCTATTCTAGAAGAAAAAGTGATTAAACATTTTAAACCTGCATTTTAAATTTGAAATATAAGACTAATGATAATTTTCACAGAAATTTTTGAGTATTTTAAATTATTTTAAAATAGTGACTACACATTAATCTTTTCATGAGATATTGATGTTTTTGTTTAATTTTATTTTTTAAAAAACTATTCTTTAATCTTTTTTATACTATCTCCTTCCAAAAATGTACCATTTGGCTTCAGTAAAATTCTTTACAAATCTTACATATAACTTTTAAGAGATGAGCTTATCATCTAGAATACACAGATTTTTAAAAAGGTAATATACCAAGGGTTCTTCCACTTTAGAGGCTTCAAGTTTTTATGTAATATGTATAACTTCACTTGTCCTACTTTGCCTTCTTTTTTTATTGTGATAAGAAAATTTGAGATCTACCCTCTTAACAAAGTTTTAAGTACACAATGCAATACTGTTAACTATAGGCACAATATTGTACAGCAGATCACTAGAACTTACTCATCCCACGTAACTGAAATTTTATACCCTTAGAACAGCAACTCCCTATTTCCCCATCTCCCCAAGACCTGGAAGCCACCATCAACTCTCTATTTCTATGAGTTTATTTTATTTTATTTTATTTTTATTTATTTATTTATTTTTTAATATATCTTTATTGATTTCAGAGAGAGGAAAGGAGAGGGAGAGAGAGAGATAGAAACATCAATGATGAGAGAGTCATTGATCGGCTGCAGCTCGCAACCCGGGCATGTGCCCTGACTGGGAATGGAACCCTGATTGCCTGGATCCTAGGTCGATGCTTAACCACTCAGCCACACCCGGCCGGGCTATGAGTTTATTTTAGATACCTCACATAAGTGGAATCATGCAGTATTTGCCCTCTGTATCTGGCTTATTTCATTTAGTATAATACCATTGAGGTCCATCCATGTTACTGCATTAGGTGGGGTTTCCTTCTTTTTAAAGGCTGAATGATAGCGCATTGTGTGTGTGTTTGTGTATGTGTGTGTATCACCTTTTCTTTATCCATTCATTCACTGATAGACATTATTTTTTTCTGTATCTTAGCTATTGTAAATAATGCTGCAATAAACATAGGAGTGCATATATCTTTTGGAGATCATGATTTCAGTTATTTTGGATATATGCTGAATCTCATGGTAGTTCTATTTTTAATGTTTTTGGGAATTGCCATGCTGTTTTCCTTGGTGGCTGCGCCAATTTATATTCCCATCAGTAGTGCGCAAGGGTTTCAGTTTCTCCAGATCCTTGCCAACACTTCCCTTTATTTCTTTAAATAGCCATACTGACAGGCATGAGGTAATATCTCATTGTCATGTTTTGAGCATTTTTTTCATATACATGTTAGACGGTTGTGTCTTCTTTGGAGAAATGTGTATTCAAGCCCTTTGCCCATTGTTATTGGGGTTATTTGATTTTTTGCTGTTGATTTATAGAAGTTCCTTATATATGTGTTTTGGATACTAATATAAAATGTATGGTTTGGAAATATTTTCTTCTTTATGTTGCCCTTTCACTCTGTTGATTGTTCCCTTTGCTACTCAGAAGCTCCTTAGTTTAATACAGTCCCAGCGCTCTGTTTTTTGCTTTGGTTGTCTGTGCTTTTGGTGTCATATCCAAAAAAATCATTGCTAAGCCCAGTGTCATGAAGCTTTTCCTCTCTGTTTCTTCCCTAAGATTGTTGTAGTTTCAGGCCTATGTTTAAATCTTTAACCAATTTTGAGTTGATTTTTGCGTGTGGTGTAAAATAAGGGTTTGATTCTATTCTTTGGCATATGAATATTCAGCTTTCCCAGCACCACTGTTGAAAAGAGTGTCCCTTCCTCGTCACGTGTTCTTGGTACCCCTGCTGACGATCAGTTCACAGCGTACGTGCGCATTGTGTTCTGGGCGTACTGCTCTGTTCCGTTGGTCTGTATGCTGGCTTTAATTCCAGTTCCGTACTGTTTTAATTACTGTAGCTGTATTGTTTTCTGGCACTATTGTCCTAACACTGTAGCTGGCATTCACAAACATGTCAAAATTGCTCAAAAGAAATATTGTACCACAAAACAACTGATGACAGTCCATTTTTTGATTTATGTTTTGATAGCTTGCAGTTACTTGTCCCAATCCTGAGAATATGTACTGTATAAAATACTGTTTAAAAAGGTCTTATGAGCCACTTAATCTTGGCATCATAGAAAACATAGTGAATTTTCTTGTAAGCTCATTGACTTGTCTTCTAGAACAAATGTAAAATACTGCTTTACTGCTTTAGATCTAAGCTGGTTTTCCAGGTTTTATTCTTTGTGTAAACACAGTTATAAGTTATACTATTTTCAAGAAGATTGTAAATATAGTAGGCACTAATAAATAAAATCACAAACATTTTGGTCGGAGAGAAAGCAGAATGAGCTTCTGGTTAGTAGGATATATTTATGTAATTATCACAGGTCTCCTAGTTAGATATTTCACAATTAAGCTGCACAGAATTGGTAATGTGCAGAAAGTGAATTTGCTCTTGGCATATGAAGAAAGAGAGCTTGTGACTCTGCTAAGTGCTCTTTCCATGTTAAAGGAAAAGAGTGTAATAAGTTTTGTATAGACTTGAAAAAATTAGTTGGGATTAGTACTGATGGAGTCCAATTACATAATTAGTAGGAAAGTGTGTTGCTGCAAAAATTAGGTTGCCAAAAAATACTGATTTTTCCTTTTATTCATAGAGTGTAGTCACCAGGCATGAGGGCTGTTGCTTTTACTTGGAAATGTATTTCTATCCCGCCAACCTAAACAACAGACATGGTCAGCCTTAATAATCCAAATACCTGAATGCCCTTTTCTCACAAACTTCTATTATTTTGCTGCTGCTACAAAATAGAGAAAGGGATGTGGTAAAAAATATATGAACACTATTTGAAGGTCAATTGGGTTTCACCCAGAGATAAAAGGATACTATGACTTTTTTTTTTCACTGTATCTTATACTTTGGAGTCGACATCAACGATTGGGACCAGGTATTGGGCCAGAAGACAGCTGTTAAGGTACACAGTGCTGGGTGCAAAACGGGGCTATGTGGTTTTGAAAAGCCATACAGGACAGACAGGTATTGTTCACAATATATCTCTTGCTGATGATTTATTTTGGACACAAATAGTGAAATTCTGTTGCCCTGGCCGTGTAGCTCAACTGGTTACAGCATCCTCCCTATAAACCTATACCTATAAAAGGTATAGGTTTATTTATAAACCTTGTATTTATCCTACACCTATAAAAGGTTGTGGTTGCCCGCTAGGGCACGTAAAAGAAGCAACCGATGAGTGCATAAGGAAGCAGGCAGCAAATCAACGTTTCTCCTCTCTTCCCCTCTAAAATCAATAAATAAAAAATTTTAAAAAAGAATAACTGTCATCTGGCAAAGGACACCAGAATTCAATTTTTGAGGATAAAAGGGGTTTCACAGTATTTTAAAAATTTGGGAAAGTTGTAGAATAAGGTCTGGATCTAGCCTGCAGTTGACATAAAAAATAACGAGGCCCAAGAAGAGCCTGCTTTCAAATCCCGTAGGAAGGAAAACTGATTGTATAAAGACTTTTGTTATTTTTCATCACTTTAACTCCTTTTAGTAGAGCTCGTATAACAATGGAGATATTACACATTACCCTGACATTTTCTGAGTTATTTGTGACTTTTTTCAATTGAGTAGGAAGATAATTAAAAGGCAGCATTACAGTGATCTGATGGGAGAGTAACACTTAAATTACAATATTCTTTCAGGCAATGATGAAAATATTTTTGAATTTTTAAATTAGTAAATGAACATTTTTTGACAATATTTAGGAATTAGAATTTGCTTCCTTAGGTATAAAATGAGGAAGCTCTATTTCATCAGAAACTCCTAATGAAAACTGCACCTCTCAACCTTCCCTGAGTCCTGCCCTGGAAATCCTGATTTGGTAGGTTTAGGGTAGAGCCCAGGCTGTACATAGAAAATTTTTTACTAAGGTCTGTTTTATGAATCACTAGACAGATTGATTCCAAAATTTTGTTATAGCTATAATACTCTCATTTTCAGACCAGATAAAATTATATAACTTCTCATCTTTTTTATGGTAACATATCTTCAAACCTATGCTTACTTCTTGTATTTATCTTACAATGTTTTCATCTATTCACCTAATCCTTCTATGCTTAATTGAATTGCATATTTATATCCATATGCATATATTAATAAAGATTTTATAACAGTATATGTATATATTCACATATATACATATCCATATATGTATAATACACACACACATGTACACACATGTACAGACATATATATACACCTACACTTATATAGGAAAGTTTGTTTCTGTCATCCATATTATCATATTATTTATCCTTTGTTCTCTAAGAATAAAATGACAAAGGAAAAGGCTTATATGTTATGCTAAGGCTGCTGAGGAGTATACCAAAATATTTCAAAGGATCAGTTGGGAAAAAGAACCTTTCAAGTACACATTCAAAGCTGAAATGTTATCTATGTTTTATAGTGTCTGTATCTGAGTTGAAATACGGCATCTTTATTAACATCATTATTAAAATATTTCTCAACTGCTGCACATAGTAATATAGCTATTTCTTATTTTAGGAATGTATGATAAAAATTCTTCTTTCATCACTACTTTTAAATATTTGCTCTAGCTATTATTGATGTGCTCTTTGAGTAAGGCACCATACTTTTCCCCCAAAATCTAGAATTCTAATCATATTTCATAAGCATACTGCTTTTATAATTTACTGCTGGTAGCTCAGTTCTATACCCATAAATTTAAATGCATAAATTACTTGTTTTGGTGCTGTTGTAAAACAACTCAATAATGGCATAACCAGATATTTTCCATACAAAGCACTCAGGATCCTGAAGATTGGTCCATACTTTTTACTTTCTTCCTTCTGTATGTTCATATGCATCCAACAATGTTAAATATTTTCAAACAACTCCCTCTTATACAGTTTAAAAAAAGAGATCTCTTAAATGCAGGTCTTGTAGAACAGTGGGCAGTAGTGCATTTTTATCAGACACCACAGTCACTAATAAGGTTGCCTCTCATATCCCTCTCAGAATCTCAGGAGAGGAAGAGCAGTTTGAAGAATCCAAACCATCCCACTTTTATATATTAAACAAGTGTAGTGTCCATCAAATCTTAGATAATAATGTGAGGACAAGAGAGAAAGACAGTTATGTGCTATTTACAGGATATAAAAAGAACTGAATTTATACTACATCTCTGTGATGAGATGTAGCTTTTCTATTTAAAGACATATCTGGCAGTTTCAAATGATGAATAAAATGATACATTTTAAAACGTTAAAAAGCTTAATTAATTTTTCTGAAATAATCTAATGTAAAGAATATTTTAGGTCTATAGTTTTTTAAAATTTTTTTATTTTTTGATTTTGACTAGAACCAGTTTGTATTTCATCTTAACTTCATCTCTCTCAGAATTTTGTTCAAGGATAGTCAAATATCATTAGGTTTGCCCACCTCATTTATGCTCCCTAGCTTGTTTAAATGATCAATTTTAGAAATATTGTCAGTTAAAGATTGCATCAAGCTTGCCTGACTCATTTTTAAATAATTGATGATGCTAGAAATGTTGATATTTTTATTAACTGTTTCATCTCTTCATGTATCACTGAGGTTGCTTGAATTACATAAATCCTCATCATGGGTAGTTGAAATACTTCAAAATCAATGATGTGTTTCTGTGATCTCTTTCCCATGCTCTAGCTATTAATAATACCTTTGTTTTCTAATGGGCTCAAAATGACGTGTGTTGGGCCACGTCTAAAGTCTGTTTCACCGTCGTGTGTTTTTTACTTTGGGAGGAAGGATTCCAGTTTGACTGTCCGGCTTTTTGAATCCTCGCTTTTCCAGTTCATTACTGTGTGATGTGAGACAAGCATTTCCACCTCGTTGTTTTTTAATCTTGAATAATGGCAACAATAGTAATACTAATCTCAAAGGGGTACTGTGAGGTTTAAATGAATTAGTATGTGCAGAGATCTTAGAATTGTGCCTGACATAGCTTCCAATGGTGTGTACCTTTAAAATGGTTTGCCAAAACAAAACAAAACAAAACAAAAAAACAACAAAAAAATCAGCTCTCTTTTTCTTTATTCAACAACATTTATGAAGTACCTAATATGTTATATGTAATTCACTACTTCTTGGGAGTACAACTGGAATGCAACACGCATGGATACTTCCAGTACATCTTAATAGTTAGTGTCTTGAGAGGACATAAGCAACACAACCACCGCCTAGCAGTGTGCTAACTCCTCTAATGGGGGAGTAGAAGAAGCTAATTAAGGGCGATTATACTTAATTTGAGCATTTTGTTCCAAATGATCCAGTGATAATAATTTGGAATAATTGTTAACATTCAGTAAAGTCATTCATGACACTTTTTGGATGGTGAATATCATCCTGATGCCTGGAAGATGTGATTAAGAACTTATGCCATCAGATCAAATCACCCCCTACCCATTATTGTTACAGTTTTCTACCAACACCTGGGCACTCTCCAGTTACTTGCAGATTATGATTAATGTATTCTTTCTATATCTAACTCTATTTCTATTGTCCTATTGATTTTAATATTCCTCCATTCTATCCTGGCCTCTCAGTCCTTGGATCTTGTCTTTCACTGTATGCTAAACGCTAACTTCCATGGTCACGCCCTAAATTATCTCATTCTAAAACTACTTAAAGCAACAAACATTAATGACATCACAGCCTCTAATTGTCAGAAATCTGGGTGCCCTTTCCTGGATCCCTCTAGCTAGAAGTGTCTCACAAAGCTGCAAATAAGGTGCTGGCGAGGGCTCCAGGTTTTGGAGGCTTCAATGGGGAAAGGTCTATTTCTAAATTCCTCAGTTGTTAGCAGGTCTCAGGTCTTCGCTGGCTGTTGGAGAGAGACACCAGTTCCTGGGCGACGTGGACCCCCCCAAGGGCAGCTCATAACACAACAACTTGTTTCTCCCAGCGTGAGGGCTAAGAAAGAGATGGAAACCAGCCCTTTTACTACTTAATTTTAGAAGTGATACCCTCAATCCTTGCCATGTTCTGTTTGTTAAAAATGAGTCATGCCTTAGATGGTGTGGCTCAGTTTGTTGGAGCGTCATCCTGTGCACCGAAAGGTCGCTGGTTCAATTCCTCGTCAGGGCACATGCCTGGGTTTTGAGCTCAGTCAACGATGCGGGACATGCAGGAGGCAGCTGATCGATGTTTTGCTCTCACATCAGTGTTTCTCTCTCTCTCCTCTCTCCCTCTCCCTCTCCCTCTACCTTTTTCTGAGGACAAAAAATAAAATAAAAGTGAGTCAGCAGGTCCACTTCATGTTTAAAGGAGTGAACCAGGGTCAGAGATCTTTGGTGAATACCTTCGAGGTCCTCTCCCATGCCTTTCCTCCTCTCCTCAAATTTCTAACTGCTTACTCTCATCTGGTGACCTTCATTGCTATTTAATGGAAAATTAGGGATGGCTATACGAGACCTCCACAGGTTGCCGCCACATTATGTTGTGCCAATATTTTCTTCCTTTTCCTACTACTGTAGATGAGTTGCCTTTCCGCACCTCACCTAAGCCCAGCCTCTCCCCTTGCGCTGCAGAGTCTAAGCCATCTTGAATACTTAAAGATATTGCTCCAAAAAATCTCCCCCTGTTTTTTCTGCATCATTAATTTTTTTTCTTGATTGGGGTCATTGAGAAAAATACATGTCATCAAATCATTTCTTACAGCTTCAAACCTCTCTCTTGATTTTACCTCCCTTTGCAGCTACTGCCCCATTTCTGTGCTTAGATATCTGAACATTACTTGACAAAAAAGTGCTTCTATTTTTTTTATCCTGTACTTTCTACAATAATTGTATTACACTAGTTTTCCTTTCTTTTTGATCGTATATTTAATAGAAATTATGTTGTTATAACTCTTCGTACAGGATAGATATAGCAAATGGATATGGGCAGATTAAAGAATTCAATGTAAATAACCAAGAGACCAGAGGTGTATAATCTTTCTTCAGTGCATTTGGCTTCTGCAGAATAGTAAGTTCTGTTCCTAAACTGAAACATTTTCAGTTTACTGGAGACAGAGTACTCTTTGGGTAGCAGTCGACCCTGCCCACTGGTGGATGTAATCTTTGTGTTTCATGATGAAACGACAGTTTACTTTTTGAAAAATTTCTTATTCTTTTGATCCTAAAAGATTTTAAATTTCCAGCTGAAATTAGTTGTAAAAAAGTCAGAGCCCTTCCCACCCTGGAGTGATAAATGTGTTCATTTTTAAGTAAAACTCTCTTCTCCACGGGGCTGTTGAATAAGACCTACGTAAAACCCACATCCTATGCTTTTTCAGGTTGTGTTTACCAGGGTTTGTCTTGAAAATGACTTGAGGCTGAGAATTGGTCTGCTGTGTTTTAAAGATGTTCAGATGGTTTCAGTCCTCACCGGACCAAAACAGTCTGATGCTTTTTGGTCAATATACATGACCTCCTGAAATCTGTATGCCCCAAATGCCCTTATAAATTATAATTTAAGTAGGGTTCCAAGGCAACAAAGGAAATTCCCATTACTGTCCTAGCTACTAAATCTGAATATTAATGATAGAGTTTCAGTTTATTACCCACTATAAAACCACAGAGTTCTTATTGTGTAACTTGCCAAAACAACAGTCTTTATTTAGAAAAGAAACAACACACATCTGAGAAAGTGAAATGGAAAACTTTAAAGGGATGTTACTGACTCATCATTTTGAATGATGCTCACTTTATAGCATTTCTCCACGCCAAATAGTCTCTCCAGAATTCTGATTCCTCACTGCAGCACTTTCAGCCTTGACCCATGCACTGTGGTTTGTGTTGCAGAACTGCTCAAGGCTGCTGAGCCTTAGGTATTAAGAATTAAATCATTTTTTAAAGGCCCA
The DNA here is from genome assembly GCF_054644295.1 of Miniopterus natalensis. Taxonomy (NCBI): domain Eukaryota; kingdom Metazoa; phylum Chordata; class Mammalia; order Chiroptera; family Miniopteridae; genus Miniopterus; species Miniopterus natalensis. The sequence goes on from NC_142083.1 coordinate 53,135,051, forward strand.
GGAGGATCTATTCTCTACTGAGAGAAATATGCACTTGAAGAAAAATTAAAATGCAAAAAACATGGCAAATTGGTATAAAAAAAAGTAGTAAAGAACATGTGGAACTTACCACCCTTTACAATGTCCCATCTATTAACCTCTGAGGACTATAACGTTTTCTGCATCTTGAAGGGATAGTTTGTTTTTGTGGAGTTCTCCAAAACATAAAGAGGATCTGTTTGCTGTATAATGACTCCAGAAGTGAGCACTTGTCAAGTGGTTTTTGTGAATATTGATTTTCTCAGACATACCTTCTAAATTCTACTGTTGTATAATACCCATTACTTAATTAATTAACTACCAGTCACTTTAGGTATTTGTTGAGGGACACATTAATGCAATGGCAACAGAAAAGGGCTGAGATGGTGCTGAGTTAAAATTTCGTGTAGTTAATCCTTTGGTGAATATTCTAACTCATCACTCAAGTAAGTTGAAAATAGTAGCAGGATTCATCTGAGTATTTTTAAGAAAAGGAAGTTAATATGTTTTTTCTCTTGTTGTTCATGCTACATATTTATTAAAGCAATAGTGCATTCTATAATTATGATGGTCAGAAATGAAGTGCCTATTTTATCTGTATGTGACTGGTTTAACATACAACCAGTTTTTTAGAGTTAGGTTGAAAAATATTAACTTAATAAACATGAGGCATATATAAATAATTTAGTTGTAATTATGAGATCTTTCCTCAAGCTACAGACTTGAAAGGGAGACAAGAAATATAATTAGATTTTGTAATTATATAAGGCAGGAAGTGATTGATGTGTCATAGGGAATAAAGGGAAGACTATTTCCTAAAGTGGTGCTCAGTATATGTTCTGTGGAAAAGAGTAGATAACGCTGAGCTGGCCCTCAAAAATAAGATTTGCTTTGAACATGTGGCCAAGAGAATGGGGAGATGTGGGAGAACAGTCCAGACATGAAAAAATATTAGAAAAAAGCACAGAAGATACTTAGATGTAAGGAAGGAATGCCACAAAATTTATTTGGTTAGATTATAAGGTGGAAAATATTGATTTGTACAAGTTTTGGAAAGATGAGTTGAAACCATATTTGATCAGGCCCTGAATGCTAGACCTAAGAGCTTAGACTCTGTTCTGTTAGCAATGGTTCCTTTGCAATTTCTGCAACTCCTGAGCCTTTTCCAACTTTCCAAGGCAGTGTGAATTAGTGGGCCGGACCTGATCCCCACTCCACCTGCTCAGAACAGGAAGTGTATCACCACCCTTTGATAGGACTTGGGATCATATTGTGTTGCCAACCAGATCTGGTCTCTGACACAGTGCATGTGTTCGGGCCCTGTGGAGTGGGCAGTTGTGCCAATTTCTTTCTTTCCATGTTGGTCCTGTCAAGTTAGAGATGGGACAAAGCCTTAAGCCTCATGTGAAGTCTTTTCAATGATCTGGATAAAAATCTCACTTTCCAATCAACATCAACACTCTTTCTGGATTGCAATGTACTTTTCTGATATCCTTAAACTCTCCTGAATGCTGGTAAGTCCCCTCCTTTGGAAGGGTGGGTTACTGCATCCTGAATCTCAGGTAAAAGTCTAAGGATCTGCTATAAAGGCAAAGATTAGTAGAAATCTGAGTCAGCCTGTTCACATAATTCTGCTCCTTCAGTCAGATTATAGAACCCCTACCGCAGTCTCTTAAAATATCTGCCTAAACCTGACTTGGGATGATCACACTCTGGTATTCTTCCTGGGACTTCCGAGGCACCTACCCTCTGGGTGGTTCCTGGAACTGCCTTTCCAAAATCCAGCTTTGCTTTTTCCTGGGATTCTGTGGCCCTAGCAGGCATGATGCTAAAGGGGGTGGGTGGGTACAACTAATCTGTAGATCTGATTGTACCATGGTATCTAAATTATTTGAAGTGAAAAAAATTGAGATTACTATTAAGAAATTTTAAGTATAGAGATATGCACATGTAAATAAGCAAAAGAAACATATTTACACACCTGAGGAAAGGGGAGGGTTCTGAGTGAGCAGTAGCACCTGAAAATTGTTTACTACAGTGAGTGATACTACGATTCATCTACCCCATTAAGAAGTTATTTTTTATAGTATAGGCAAGTGTGAAAGAATTATGTGGAAGGTAGTTCAGCAGTTTTTACCTCAAGTTTAATTTACTTATGTGACAGGTTTTCTGACATATGTGAGTCTATTGTTTCTATCTCTCTCAGTTCTAGTTATTTAGAACTTTCTATAGTGAATTCACATAATCCTATTGTTTCTAGCAAGTAAAAATGTTTCAATTCATGGCAAAGATCATTCTTCGTGGGCTTCTTGAACATTTTCTGTAGAAATGATCAGTCTGGGTAAAAATTTTACATGAAAAAGTTACCGTTAAACGAGACCCATTCATCAGATGTTAAAATCCCCTACACTTTACCTTTTAAAAAAAATCTATGATTCTTTATGAGCATCTTCATATTATCAGGTAATCTTCTGTCTTTAGTGTTTCTCTATATTTAAGTGATTGCTTCCCAGGAGGTGTCCTGAATAAATAAGAACACACACAGAATGCACATTGCTTTATCAGAAATAGGTTAGGCTGCAGGGGAAAAATACTTGATGCTTTGTCATCTCGCCTCCCCTCCCCCTCCATCATATAGCCTTTATTACCACCTCCAGTAAAATAGCTATTACAGTGTCACATCACTGGAGGAGAAGAGTGTGTCAGCTCCATCCGATTCCAAGTGACTGAAAGTCCTCGTTATTAATCAGCTTGTAGTACAGACTGGAAAAACAAAACATTCTGTCTAGACAAATTTAGAGCATTTGTTTTCTGTGTCCATGTACATTACAATGTATAGCCAACCACTGTCATTTTAGGGAAACTGCTTTCTCACTGTGCAATAGCTACATACTGGGGTAAGAATGGATAATAGCTGTGTGAATACAGCCTTACAGTGAGAATCTACTAACCAGCCCCATAAAATCTGGGATACTTGAGAATCATAGTAGCTCCCAATTGTGAGTCATGAGTGAATTAAAATCTCTAAAAAATGTATTAATAATGTAATAAATTCATAAACAAATACTACACAAAAGTTATTTTCCAGACATGTAACCATGTTATATATCAGCTTCATATAGCTGTTGTATATGTTATATAACTGTCCTAAAGCTGATGTATAATCGGAAGATGGTAGTGTTTTGTTTGTGTTATAGAGTGAATATGTCCCCACCCCAAATTCATATGTTAAATCCTAACATTCAGTGTAATGGCTTTTGGAAGCGGGGCCATTAGGAGAAAATTAGGTCATGAAGGTGGAGCCCTCATGAATAGGATCAGTGCCCTTATAAGAGATACCACCTAGAGCTCCCTTGTCCCTTCTCCCATGAAGGTCACAGCTAAAAAAATGATCATCTGTGAACAAGGAAGCAGGCTCTCACCAGACACTGAATCTGTTGGTACCTTGATCTTGATCTTTCCAGCCTCAAGAGCTGGGACAAATAAATTTCTGTGTTCATAAGCCACCCATTCTGTGGTAGTTTGTTATAGCAGCCTAAATGGACTAAGACAGTTTGTGATATAGTCTGTTGTCCTCATCATTTCTTTAATTCACATTTTGACATGACAATTTGCTAATTATGTTTTTAATGTGATTGCTGTAGTCACCCAGCCACTATAATTTAGAACCCATAGAGGATTTTTTGGTATGATTTTTTGTACTGGCCATCCTCATAAAGCAAATGCAGTATTTATTTTGATCACTGTTCTAATGCAATATTGGCATGAGGGTGTTCAGCTTTTTGCACAAAATAAACAATATTTGCCTCAGTGCTTTACATTTTTAATTCTGTGAAAATAGCAATGCACATAGTAAAGTTTTTAGCAGAACAAGAAAAATGAGTCTGTCTCATTCTCAAGACGTTCATCCTACTCCACAGAAGTAATTTTGTGTATTCTTCCATAATTTTTTTCAGGCATATACACAAACACGTATATAAATCTTGTTTTATACCAGTGGGATAATACATACAAACTGTTATGTCATTTGCTTTATATCTTGGAGAGTTTTCCAGATTATCATAACAAATCTACTTTATTCTTTTTAACAGATGTACATAGTCATCCATTCTATGGATGTTCATATTTTATCTAACCAATTGACTACTGACAAACACTAAAGTTGTTTACAGGTCTTCCCCTCCCCTATATAAGCAATGCTATACAAACAACCTTGTATACATATATCTGAGTTATACCCAGACGGATTTGTAGCATAAGTACTTCAAAGTAGAATTATTAAGTCAAAGGGTTTGCACATTTTACATTTGGGTAAATTCCTCTTCAAAGACATTGCACCCATGAATATTCTTACCAGTAATATGTGGAAATACATTTATCTTCATACCCTGCATACTTTCAGTCTCCTTCATATATTCAAAAATTTATTACCAGTATTTTCCTGATTCAGTTTCTTTCATAGCACTTATTACCATCTGACATGATGTGTTTACTTATTTATCTGTCTCTACTCCTTGAGAACAACACAGAACAGAAGATTTTGTCTAATCTGTTCACTGCTATATCCACTACATTTAAAAATGTACCTGGAACACACTGTGTGCTCCATACATATTTATTCTCTTGCACAGACACACACAGAGACATAGCACAGACACTTTAAATCCACACAGGGTGGCTAGCAGTAGAATTGGGCTCCCTTAATAGTAGAAATGACTTCCTGTGGTAGTTGTCAATTGTAATTCTCCTTTGTATCAATGCAGTAGGAAAGAAAGCTATTATTCAGTTTTCTGATATGGCTAAGTAACTTCTCAATTTTTATCTAGAAAGTTGTAGCCTAGACTTCACTCCAAGTTTCTTAGGTTCTCTAATCCCTCTAACACTTGCCTCACAGTGATGTTCAGTAGGTTGGAAACTGAAAAAAATGAGGTTAGTGAATGAGGGTCAGATAAAGAAATGGACAGAAGCTCGAAATTGGGGAATCAATGTGAAATATAGTGCCCATAGGAAAAAGAAAAAAAGGTTTTTTGGTTTTTTTTTTTAAGGTGAAAGGAGTTTAAGTACAGAAACACACGGGTAGAAATTAGATATGGTTCAAAGGGAAAGACTGATAGTAACTTTAAAATTTTTAAGAAAAGGAGAAAAAATGCAAGAAAAATGGATAAAAGTAAAAGATAGTAGCAGTGATCCAAGAGAGCAGACACCAGAACAAAGCAAAGGAACAAATTCCTGGCAGAAGGAAATTATTAACGTTTTCGACTGTCACGTCATTGGTTATTATATAGGTTTGAGCTTTTTTTCCCTTCTATTTTCATACTATAAACTATGCTTTTATTCCATTTCTTCAAATCTCAGTTGGGGCCAGGTGCAGCCAGCAGTTACCACAGAGATTGTACAGGGCACTCAAAGCATAGTTAATGGACTCTGGGAATTATAGATGCCAAGGATTAGAGTAAACTGAAAAGGAGTTATTTTGTAATAGTCAAATATCTTCAGTTTAGAGCATTTCTTCTGTTCTCATGTTGACAAAGGCTGCTGTGCTGAGGATATAGAATTTAGAGTGGATGTTGGTCAGCTAAAATCAATGTATAGTGCAGACATAGGGTTTACTAAAATGATGTTTCATTCTAGAAGGCAGAAGGTTAGCATTCAACCAGTTAACCTCAGCAGACATGATGGCAGATAACTTAAATGATCAGTACCAAGGGCACTGCAGTGTATTTACTCTGTCCCTTGAGCACTGACTTTGGATATAAGTTCAGTAAGTGTGATCCTGAAGTCAGTTACTTTTTCTATTAAACAGTCTTTTAGGCAATGCTGCACTTAGTAGCTGTTCTATAAACAGGTGTCACCAAAGAATTGACATTATGGGTTTTTGAACCAAAGTCTTATTTTCTCACTTCCTGAAAATCTTAGCTTTTAGATTTAAACTGGAACCTTACTTAGAATAGCTTCTTGCCTTTACTTTGTTGGTGGTTAATAATTCTCTTGGGTGTAATTGCTTCGTAATAATAGCTCATGTTCCAATTCATCAGAAATGTTATCTATTAGTAAAATGATATAAAGAATAAATACTGGTTCAATAATTAAACATTTTCAAAGTTTAAAAATATACAATGTAATTAGTAATATAATAATATTTTGATCTTTTTATTTATTCATATAAAATAAACACATTTTTTGATATTTTTTAGCCCCTGAGTAATTTAGAAGTATTTATTTTTTCTAGTAGGCTTATAATGAATATGCATCATTTCACATTTTCCCAAAAAAATGTTCTTAAATGTAAATACTAGCTTATAGCAGAAAGGTATTTCCAATTCCATAGCATATATATTTGAGGTTTCTTCTTGGTAATGACTTAAAAATCTTAAATTTTCTTAGTGGCTTACTATGTAGTGGGGAAAAAAAATCTGTTTTTTCTTCATATATCTGTGTGGGTTTTAAATAAATGAAGAATGGAAAACAATTAGAAGCAACTCCTAATAATTTGATGTGTCTCATGGTTTAATCAAATTTTCTCAATGCAGTTTTTAATCAGAACATTTGTTTCAAATGACCATATTCTTCTGAGGAACTAGCCAGACAATAGATAATAAAAAATAAACATTTAATAATTAGAAGTGATCTGTTAGCACTAATTTTTGTCATTGCTTCTGTACATGCCTATCAAGTGTTTGGAGCAAACACCGCTCTGGTGATAGGTGTTAGTGCCAAAGTCTGCAGTACTTCCTTTCAAGTACCATGTGTCTACAGGGACAAGTGAAGCTGTGATTGGGTGATTAGAATAAAACTGAATCACCCAACCTTCTAAAGAATTTTTGAGATATTAACGTGCTTTTATATGCAATTCTCATAAAAATTACAGTGAAAATTTTAAGACAGATGATTATGCAAAGTTTGAGTTCCTTAGGAAGACTAATTTGCAAAAATGCCACTAGAAGTTATCACTGAAGATGGGGATGGGAAGATACAGGGAAAATGAAATACTCTGCTTTTTTCTTGTCTTGGCTTTCACCTGTGTACTTTAGAAAATTCTTTCACAATTGTTTGATTTAAAGCACTCTTAGAAATTCAGTCTAATTCTAGCTATTCATATTCTCAAAAATTACTGCTCAAATATCTTCAAGTTTATTATATGCCAGGCACTGGACTGTTCTACATACACTTTCTCATTTACCCTTTATAAAAGTGTAGCACTATTGACCCTATTTTGTATATGAGAAAATTAGTATAGAGAGGTGAATATTTTGGACAAGATCATCCAGCTAGTAAATAATAGAACAGACATTCTATCTAAATCCACTCATACATAGTTGTATTAAATTTATTATGCAATTGATAGTTTAAACCTAGCCTTACCAAATATTTCTCTTTTATGTTGTCCCATAGCCATGGCTAGTATGGTTGCTCACCTAATGGCTCTAGATGCTTTCTAAAACTTTAATTGTTGCTAATCATGGAAAACATAGCTTCCAAATATCTAATTCAAACCAATCATTTAGTATTCCACATAATTCTTTTTATTATTTTTCATAAATCATTCAAAATAGAATGTGTCACGTACTGGAACTCAAAGCCTCTTTACCCCCCCAAATATGAAAGTATATAGTAAGCTACCATTTTTCCTTCTCAAAGGATTATAGCTTCTTTTCCCTGAACTTTAGCCTACTAGTAATTGTATTATTTTATGCTGTAAAATGCCTCCTTGCTTTCTTTTCTCATGTGCCCAGGTCATTTTCTCAATTATTTTTCTTTCTCAGTGGGTCACAATTTAGCAAGCCCAACTCATATCCTATGCAACTAAAGTAATAGAAGACCCAAATCCCCATGTGATCTAATTATGTAAAAACTTGGCTCAATGTTATGCTAAATGTGCCCTTTGACCTGAAGAAAGTATTTCTAAAATGTTTTGTTTATTGAGAACACTAAATGAGATGCATCAAAAGTTTCTTATCTAATTGAGAAATGCTTGAATGATCTTGTCTATTTGACTGCTACCTACTGGGATACATTTTACTGTTCATGTGAGAGAAACTTTGGAATCTAATCAGTAAGGTGGAGCATTTTTAAGCAAGAGATTTTAAGATTAAAGAATAGTGTCATTGAAATGAGCTTCAAAAAAGGATCACAGAAAACATGATCAAAGATCTAAGCACAAATATATTTTTAAAGCAGAGAGATAAAATTCACTTAATTAGACCGTGTAATTGAGGGAGATAAAATCTCTAGTCTGAAATTAGAGTAAGATAGGCTATTATGTGACTTTATCTTTGTTTAAGCTTTAAAGCATATATACTATAGATAATGGATATCTTCTGCCTGGTGGTTGGGAGGTAGAAGGCTTTGATTTCATGAGGTATATATAGTACATGTTTGTAAGCCAGTTCATTTCAGTCACTTCCACAAAATCCACTCTGCCAAGGATTTATGCAATCACTTCCTTCTGGGGCTCAATGAGATGCAGAAGATCTAGGTTTTATAATATGAGTAATTATCTTAAATGGTTGCATGGTGTTCTAAATGATGACAGGGGACATTTAGCTTTTTATAGAGATCCCTGGTCCATGGAAAAAATGCACCCCTGGCCTTGGGTAGCCATCTTACAATGTCTGCTCATGATTACAACTGGACCCTTGTGTAAAACAATTCTAAAAGAAGAGCCTGCTAGCAGTTCTCATTAGCATTATTAAATGTAGTAGAGCTATATATTAATCTATATGTTAATTTATTTTTGTATACAAAGGAGAGCAAACAATTAGAGAAATCGAGAGAAAATACTCCAAACTTGTCAGGCATATTGAAAATAGTCAAATAAAGAATATTTGTGTACACACAAAATAAGGATACAGCAGATAACTAAAATTAACAAATAATCTTCAAATCACTTTATGTTCAAATCTTTTTTCAGTCTGTCCTTGTACAAAAGGGAAATGCTATGGGAAAGGGGAGAGGGCTTTGCATCCCACCAAGCCAAGTGAGGGAGAGCACTAAGAGAAATATTATAGAGACTCAAGACACCTTAGTAGAATCTGGTTGTTGTGTTGTGTTGAGCTGTATAACCATGGAGTGTAGCAAAGTGAGAAATCCCTTTGGAGAGCCCGAGTTGTGTACATGTGATTGTGGAGGCATGATGAGCATGGAAATTACAAATGGAGAGGACTGATGGAGTACTTGAGATGGCAGGGAAAAAGGGGACATTTGTACCACCCTGCCAAGCTAAGCAAGTAGAGCTTCAAGTCAATCACCCACAGAAATTAGGAGTGTATTCAGGAAGGGGAATGGCAACCTTTTTCCTGGTAGATAATGATTTATGAAGCAGATTGCCTATATACTCTGTACTGACTTGAATGGGGAGAAAGGGAATGCAAAATGATATCAGGGCGGAGAGCACGCGCGGCTGTTGAAGGTTGAACGTTTTCAGAGGAGGAATCTAAGATTCAGATTAGGATGCAGGCCATTTATTGGGGAGAATTCTTGGGAATAACACCCCTGGAAGACAGAGGAAAGAACCAGGATTTGGCAGAGGGAGAAGATGGGCTGCATTGCAAATTCAATGAAAGCCTCATCTCTGGAGCTGGGAAAGATCATCAGAGTTGTCCTGAACTGAGTTGAAGGGACTAAGTCTTTATACTTCTGCGCTGATCAGTAATAGAGCAGGCTGATCCTGGAAGAAGGTGAGATCTTGAACAAGACAGTTTTTTCTTAAGTGACTTAATCCCTAAAAACAGCTGACAGCGAGACTTTCTTCTGGTGTCACTTGTAGTATCTGTGAGAATAAATTGTTGACTTCAGAGCGGAGATGTGGATGGTGCATTTGGTAGTCCTCAAAGCTATGAAGGGGTGTACTACAAAGGGTCCTCTGGAGAAACAGAACCAACAGGATGTATATATAAAATATGTAATTGTATCTTAATATAATTAATATGTATCATATAGTTCATGTAATATATATGTGATATATGTATATAATTATATATTACATAGCATGCATATATTATATGCATATATGCATATGTTATACATGTATATTCTGGGTGTATATTATATTGTATATTCTCTATATTATATAAGATACTATATATAATGTCATGTTATACACACACACATGTATGTATATATGTGTGTGTATATGTGTGTGTATGTATGTATACATATACATACACATATATATATATTTAGAATCTACGAGCAGAATCTGATGGAGTAGTCCAGCAGGCTGGAGGCTCAGAAAGAGTTTCTATTAGAGCCCAAAGGTAGCCTGGTGACCAAATTCCCTTTGCTGAAGGGTGGTCAGTCTTCATTCTAGTAATGCTTTTAACTGATTAGATGAGGCCCACACACATGACAGAGTATAATCTGCTTTACTCAAATTCTGCAGTTTTAAATGTCAGTCTCACCCAAAAAATACCTTCACAGAAATACATAAAATAATGTTTGAACAAATATCTGGTCATCATTGCCAAGCCAAGTTGACACATAAAATTAATCATCACAAGAGGTATCTAAGTGAATCATGATATATTTAGTCTAATAATGTAGAAATTTTGACCTTAATAATGTGAAACCAGAGGTAAAATTTTAAATTTAGCTATATTTAAAATAAAATTGTTCAGCATAGCAAGAATAGCCAATATTAAGCCATATATTTGTCAAAAGTAAACCTTGTTTATATATATCCCACTCCTACATATATTCCTCTAGAATATGGAAGGAGACTCTCCTTTTACTGCCGCCATAGCAGAGGATACTCATGCTTCAGAAGTGGTTGCCTCCCGTGTCTCATGCTCTGGCAAAGATCTGGTTGGATCTCAATAAGACCAATCAAATCGTCAGTTGCCAGCCTCCATTAGCAGATCTGGATGCTGATCAAAGATGGGCTGATCATCTGCAAGTCTGTAACTGTCCACTCCTGAGCTCAGTGCAGGAGAAATACCTTGGTTCACTGCAAAGGTAGGCATATTGGCATATAGGGAAGCAAATGCTAAGCCATTGCTCAAATGCCTGAGAAGTAACCTAGATGAGGAGAACGAGAATTCTGATGCTCAGGAAATACTGTGACTCTAAGAACGCTGACTACTGCCTTATCAAGTCTACACCGGAAGATGCAGGGAATGTGTTTAAAAAATGAATAAATAAATGAAAAACAACAAACTAACACAACCACAAGTGGATTCTTTTGAACTCACCCATAAGCTGAAAGCAGAAAAAGTCCTTAAGAAGCTCCTGGCTGACCAGGCTGAGGCCCACAGGTCTCAGACCAAAGAGGCTTGCAAGTGGCCAAACAGCTCCAGGTCAAGAAATAGGAAATCATTAAAACCCTGTGCAAGGCAGAAGAGACCAAGAAATAAAAGTCCCCCTGTCTTGTTTGTACATGGTAGCCTCAGCAATTACATAAACCAGTCATTCAATAAAACAAGCTTTTATCTGTCTGCCCCCATCACCCCCTCAGAAAAAGAAAGAATATGGAATGCTTTAACCTCTAGGGGATGTTTGTGATGCTCCATTAGCTGCTTTATAGGTACTAAAGCTTTCTCTCCCTGACAGATGCTTAGGCTGTCACTGTGGATGGAATCCAGTATGAGAGCTGTCAAAAGAGCAAGGGCCAGGGCTTCTAGCCAGAGACTCGTAGATTCTATTAGTACACATGCTGTTTCTGCTGTCCACGCCCTTTTGGCTAAGGCCTCATGTCATGCAAATCGCACGCCTCTAATTTGTTGGCGCTGATCTAATGCAGTGGTCCTCATTAGGAACCTGGCAGCTTCCACGTGTAGGTACTGATAAGGTGCTGCTGCCGGAAGTGGGATTCAGAGTCCTGATGTACACACAAGTGCCCTGACACATAGCAGTGTATACGTTTTCTATTCGAAAAGAACACAGGGTGGAAGGGAACCGTTTTGAGCCATCTTGAGCCTTACTCAAGAACACCACTGTAGGTATTGTCTTCTCATAGCAAAAGGCAGAAGCTGTGAAAGGGGTTAGAAGAGATCATTTGGAACTAATCACCCACAAGAAAGCACCTTATTTCCTAAACACCACTGAAAACATTAAGAAATATGGTAGGAAACAGATAATAGCAAGATTAAGGTTGAATCCAAAATTAGAGGGATTAATGATGAACATTTCCAGAAAGAAAGAGGATTCTAGATAATGGTATGATCAAGAATGTATATAATCTTAGCATCCTTAAATCATTAGCCAATAAAAAAGACTTGACAAGAAAATTATGATCAGAATATGATGCAAACAAAACCATAACATTTTGTTGGATGGCTGTTTAAATAAAAATAGTTTTTAAAGAAGAATTCACTTGACATATTCTTTTTACTCAGCCTTTCATTTCTCTGTGTTCAATTACACGAAATAGTTATGTAGAGGAAAAGTTACATAACTATGACTTTCTCTACCTAACTATATATAGTTATATAACTATAACTAAAGTCAGTGTTGATAACTTTTCAAAATATTTTAAGTCAAACTATGGAAAAAGCCTAGAAGTTTTGCTGTTATAAAAAATGTGAAAATACAATCTTTTACAATGACAGAGATGTTATAGGTGACAAAATTTTATGATGGATACAGAAGAGAAAAATTGAGGGGAATCTAGGGAAGCTTATTCCTTAAATTGAATTTGTAGAAAGTCAAGATATCCTAACTTAGTAAAACAATAAATAGATTTAACTACTATACTGAATCTAATCCTATAGAGATACAGCAGAGACAGCAAGAGTATAGAATCCTAGAGTAGCTGAGTGGCTGTGACATAATACTAAGTAGCTGCCTGGTATGAGACATACTATTCTTCCTCTGTCCTTTCATACTATTATTTACCTGCTCTTTTTTGATTTTGATGATAAGAAATTCAGCTTTCTTATTTCTTGATTACCTTTCTAGCCATTTGTCTGCATCACTGAATCTTATATCCCATGACACAGATATTTACAAGTAGGCCTATAAAATGTATCCTAAATTACTTACCTGGTAGAAAAATTCCCCCTCCCAATTCTAAGGAAAGTAACTTTTCAAAGTTATCGAGGACAACCTTTTGTTTCTCAATTATCTTGAAAAAGTAAGAGAAAGGTATTTAAAACCTTGTATCTTTCCATTTTAACACTAATGAAGCCCAGAGGAATAGCAAGAGTGGTTTCTTATTTTTGGTAAAATAGTTGAAACGGTAACAGGTCAAATCTTCAACCTTCAACTATACATAGAGTGGAATGTGTTTTTAAAAGGTACCCATTTAGGTGTATGATTCCTTCTTAACTTAGATGACAAAGGCCAGTGGCTTCAATTGCCTGGTCACTTGCAAAGAGATTCAAGAATATTATCCAGGTCTCAGTCTTTGAAGAGTTAGTTATCAGTATGTTCCTTGGGTCAAGGAATTTTAGGTGGGGAATTTTAGGTTTTAATTGGGGAGAAATGGTGGAATAACCTAAGTAAATGGGCTAAGGGATTCGTCTTTGGACTCATTCTTTTGAAAAAATATAATACACAGTGAATGCAAACATTTTTGACGTGATTAGGCATTAGCAGAAGGATTTTGTTTGCTTTGGGTCATGTTAATCAAATTTTCTTTATGGCTGAATACTAGCTAACAAAGTTGATTCTTTTCCAAATTATAGGCTGTGTAAACCTTGCCACCCTCTTCACAGTAAAACAAAGGAATGAAAGTCTTCATTTTTCAGTCAAATGAAGTGTTATTGATAACTTGAATCAACACTGGAATCAAAGTATAAAGAATCCCAGACTGCTAAATAGCACTGAAAGCAAGAAAATTTACTGATAACATTCTAAATCACTACCAGGGCAGCTTGCCATTCTCTGTTACAGAAGTAAATTGACAGGGATGTTTTAGCTGAAACAGTGAGAGGGATGCTGAATTCTGTTGTATGGGGCAACAATATCCCATTTAGTTCCAGTTGGATGTGTTTGGCAACTTCTCCCGTGTGTGTTGGTTTAATACACTCTACCTCACATAGCCATCTGTTCTCTACCATGAGGCAGGAGAAAATTACCTACAGTTTAAATATGTTCATTCTTTGTTGTCAGGCAGAGATCTTTCTAGACTCATGACTTAAAATCCCTTTGCCTTTCTTTTTACCCTGAATCTCATGTGTCCTCTTATAATTCAAATTGAAAAAACATATGAGTTTTTATGTGTGTGTGTGCTCGCACATTTTTGTATTTCTGTAGAGGAAATTTGGGCTTATCTTTTTTAATAAATAGAAGTTTTATTTTGCAAGTTTAAAATTTTTTTAATATGATATTGTCACAAAGTTGTATGTGCAAAATGCTTAAGTGAGTTTTCTTTTAACTGAGTGGATTTGAGACATTTTTAAAAATATGTTTTTATTGATTTTTAGAGAGAGAAGAAGGGAGAGAGAGATAGAGAGATAGAAACATTGATGAGAGAGATATCGATTGGCTGCCTCCTGCATGCCCCCCACTGGAGATCAAGCCCACAACCCGGGCATGAGTCCTGATGGAGAATTGAACCAGGGACCTCTTGGTTCATGGATTGACACTCAACCACTGAGCCATGCTGACTGAGCTTGAGACATTTAAACATTTCCTCTTAAAAATCCATCCTGGCTGAAAAAGGAAAAAACATTTCTGTAAAGTGTTTAAACTTACCAATAGGCTTCTCACAATATGTCTATTACATAGTGACAAATAAAAGGCAAAATATAAAACTCCATAGAAAATACTTTTGATGGAGTAACATAAGGTTAAGTATTTTTGTTTTCCCATATTAAAAGTAAGTTCTTCAATTGAAAGAAAATTTTAAAATGAGAAGAAAAGACTTTAATAATTATCTGCATGTTAATTTTTTCTGGCACTCTTTATTCCTTTGTGTAAATTCAAGTTTCCATCATGTATTTTCCTTCTACCTGAAGAACTTTCTTTAACATTTCCTATAGTTCATATAGTACAGGTATGCTGACATCAAATCCTCCTAACCAATCTGAATACATCACTTTTTAGCCTTAATTTTATTAATAATATGAAAATATGTTTAAATTTGTTTAATAAAAATTCATACACAATCTATGTTTCCATTTTTTTATTAAACCTATAAAGGTGCAGAAAAATTTTTATATCAAAATGTAACTGGAATTATCTTTAGGAGGGGATTATAACTGAATTTTAAACTTTTTTTATTCATCTAAATTTTTTAATTTTGTCATATTCTTTTATTATTGTGGTAAGATATACATAACATCATATTATCATTTTTACTCTTTATAAGTGTAGAATTCAGTGGCATTAAGTACATTCACAATGTTGTGTAACCCACTATATCCAAATGATTTTCATCATTTCCAACAAAAGCACTGTACTTGTTACATAATAACTCCCCTTCCCACTTTTCCCCAGCCCCTGGTAACCTCTATTTAACCTTTCTCTCTCTACAAATTTACAAATTATAGGTACATCATATAAGTGGAATCATACAATATTTGTTCTTCTATGCTGGGCTTATTTCACTAAAAATAATGTTCTCAAGGTTCATCCACGTTGTAGCATAGATATTAAAATTTCATTCCTTATGATGGCTGAAAAAAATATTTTCATGTTTTATTTTTTTAAACTTAAATGTTCATGTAAATTCCAGTAATAGCTAAAGAATAAAATAACTGAAAATATTTAATTAGTAAAGACTTTGCCTCTGAACCCTGTCATTCATCATTCAATATAAGGTAAACACATATATGAATTCTTGTATTTAGTAAGCAATGTTCTTATTTATATGGCTAGGTAAGAAAAAAACCCTGCCTTTGCATTCTCCTACATCTCTAATGCATATAGTCTGAGCTAGCCATACTTTGGGAAACAACTTTTTAAAATTTTTCAGTTTTCTTACTAAATTCAGTAAATAAGGGATGACTTTTGTCTTTCAGCAAAAGGTTATTATATAGTTACTATATAGTAGGCACTGACAGGTATATGTAAGCCACAAGCCATGCTTTCCAAATGCTCCCTGTCTAGTAGAGCAGACATTTTAATAGGCAATTCTAATACAGTAGAAAATCAGTGCTAGAGTGGAGTGGGAAAGTGCTGTGAAAGTAGACAGCAGGGTGTGAGCAACTGACTGATGAAGAGGAAGTACTTCCCAGAGAGTTAACCCATAAGCTACATCAAGACAGATAAATAGTATTTTTGCAGTTAAAAGAGACAGGGCAGTTCTAGGCAGAGAATCACATATGCAGAGCTATTAGCATAGCATAAAGAAGTGATGGTCTGAAATTTAGTACAGTAAGAAACAAAGTGTGCCCGGTTTGGTTGGGCATGGCTCAGCAGTTGAGCGTCGACCTAGGATCCAGGCGATCAGGGTTCCATTCCCGGTCAGGGTACATGCCTGGGTTGTGGGCTTGATCAATGACTCTCTCATCATTGATGTTTCTGTCTCTCTCTCTCCCTCTCCTTTCCTCTCTCTGATATCAATAAAGATATATTTAAAAAAACAAAAAAACCAAAAGTGTGTAGAGGAAAAGAATAGTAGAGATGAGATCAATTTTCATTTTAAAATGTTGAAGATAATTATAAACAATGACAAATTTTTTCTTAAAAAATCAAACAGTATTAAGTGATTTGCATTTGAACAGTGATGCTTTATTTTAAGAATGCTTTATTTTAATAAAAGTTGATCTTTTGCTTTTTTTTTTTTGCTTCTCTTAGAAGGCAGTGTGGTCTAATTAAAAAATCTTAATCTTTGGAGTTTTTATCTTTAATTCTACCATTAATTAGCTTGATGTCTTGATATATAGCTGCAAACTTAACAAGATGAAAATAAAGGTGTCTTTGAAGATTACCCACTGTCACAAAGACTGGTTCCTGTGACTTTTTTTGAGAGTTTTACAATTTTAGTTCCTACATTTAGGTCTATGAACAATTTTGAGTTTTTATATGATGTTAGGTAGGGTTCTAGCTTGATTCTATTGCATGTGGTTATCCCCTAATGCCAACACCATACTATTCTTTCTTCTATTTAATTGACTTAACAACCTTATTGACCATAATGTAAGGGTTCTGGACTCCCAATTCTATTCCATTGGTCTATATATCTACCCATATGCCAATACTACACTGTCTTGATTACTGTAGTTTTGTAGTAAGTTTTGATATCCTATAGGGTGATTAACTTTTGGTTTCATTGATGACAAATAATGGTTTTTCCATTTTTTAAATTTCTGCTCTAATCTTAATTATTTACTTCTTTCTACTTAATTTGAGGTTGGTTCTTCTTTTAGTTTCCTAACATGGAAGGTTAGGTCAATGATTTGAAATCTTTTTTAATATAGACATTTACAGCTATATATTTAAGCATTGATTTGGCTGCATCTAATAGGTTTTGGTATATTATAGTTTCCTTTAAATTTATCTCAAAGTATTTTCTAAATTCTGTTGTGATTATCCTTTGACCCATTGGCTATTTTGGAATGCATTGTTTAATTTCCATACATTCATGGAGTATCACAAATCCCTTCTATTATTGATTTAATTTTAATCACATTGTGGTTTGGAAAATAGACAATGATTTAAATCTTTTCAATTTAGGTTTGTTTTATGACCTATTCAGGAGGGCATTTCATGTGCACTGAAAAGTAATATGTATTTTTCTTTCTTTTTTCTGCAGTGTTCTATAAATGTCTCTTAGGTTTAACTGGTTCTTAATGTTGTTCAAGTGTTTTATTTTTGTGTTGCTCTTCTACATAGTTTTTTTTTACTGTTGAAAGTGGGATTTTGAAGCCTTCCACTATTTTTGCTCAATTCTATCCCTTCAAATCTGTCAGTTTTGCTTCATGTATTTGGGGGGCTCTATCGAAAGGGTTCAGTATTTTAAAAAAGCATAAAAACATATTTTTATAATTGTTATGTTCCTGATGGATTGTTCCTTCTATCATATGATTTTTGATTAATTGCTAGGAAATCTTTTTGTCTTCAAGTCTGTTTTGCATACTGTTAAGACCCAGCTCTCTTTGATTACTATTGGCAGGGAATATTCTTTTCATCCTTTTACTTTTAACCCATTTGTGTCTTTGAACAATGCTAATCTTATTGAGGATTCCATTTATACATGGAGTCACATTTTCTTGCTGCTTTCCAGATTCTCATTGTCTTAGATAGTTTAACTATCATATGTCTAGGTTTGAATTTTTCTAAGTTTGTACTAATTGGAACTCACTGAGTTTCTTGAATGTGTAGGTTAATTTGAATCAAATTTGGGAAGTTTTGGCCATTATTTCTTTGATAATTCTTTCTGTCTCTTTCCTCCTCTCCTCTCATTTTGGAATTCCCATTAATAATGCTGGTATGCTTAATGGTATACCACTGGTTTCTTAACTTCTGATAATTTTTCTTCATTCTTTTTTGTTTTTGTTTCTTAGACTGAATAATTTCAGTTGATCTGAAATTATTTTTAGGTTCATTGATTCTTTTTTCTGCAGCTCAAGTTTCTCTAGTAAATTTTTATATTTATTGTACTTTTGCTTCCGGAATTTCCAGTTTGTTCTCTTATGTAATTTATACATCTTTACTGAAACGATTATTGTATGAAATAGTTTTCTCATAATTTTCTTTAATTCTTTATACAATTCTCTTTTAGTTTTGAATATATTTGGACTATATTTAATTTTGAATTTACAAAGACTGATTTGATTTAAAGTCTTTTTCTATCATGTCTACATTTGAGCTTCCTTAGGGACTATTTCCATTGACTGTTTTTTTGCTTAGGTATGGGCCACATTTTTCTGTTTCTTTGCATGTCTTGTAATTTTGTTGTTGAAAACTGCACTTCAAAAATAACAGAACTGGCCTGGCTGGTGAGGCTCAGCAGTTTAACGTTAATCTATGATCCAGGAGATTGAAGTTCGATTCCCAGTCAGGGCATATGCCTGGGTTGCGGGTTCGATCCCCAGTGGGGGGGGGCGTTCAAGAGGCAACCAATCGGTGACTCTCTCATCGTTGATGTTTCTATCTCTGTCTCTCCCTCTCCCTTCCCCTCTCTGAAGTCAATAAAGACATATTTTAAAAAAACACAGAACTCTAGTATTTTTTCGTTGTTGCTATCTGTTGTTACTGTTGTTGTTGCTCTTTGTCTAGTGAGTTTTTTGGATTAAATGCCTATTTTTTTATAAGAGAACACTTATTTGTAAAATTACAGAGGTGGAAGAAGTAATTCCTGGAAGAAATGGGCTTAGGAAACAAGTTATAGAAGCAAAGGAAGGGCTTTGGGGGCTTGAGAGTGAGGAAGCATTTTTGTTCTTTGTAATGTGTGGAAAACACAGCCTCTGCTAAGTTAACTTTGTGTTTTCTAATTATTGAACAGAGGTTTACTTAAATTGAATGAATCAATATATTTTTCACCCTTTGTTGAAAGGCTCTGTGTGTGTGCTGGTGCATGTTTTAATGACATCGAGAGCTGCACAAAGTAGTCCTTCTCAGCTAAAACAATGAGGAGGTCAATAGGGGAAAGTGGATGTGGGAGTAGGGTACCAGATTGGTCTGGAACTCCATGAGGTCCACATTGAGGGCACCATCTGGCCAGTGATCCAGTTCTGGTTTGTATAGCCAGGGTGCTCAATGTCCAGGTTGCAGCAGCAGATACTGTAGATGACCTCATTGACTTCCATGAAAGCACAGTCAAGTGTTCCAGGATGGTGTGGTTGGTCAAGGTGGAGTTGTAGCATTCTGCAACTGCTGGGGACACTTGTAAGGTGGGGTAGATATCAAAGCCCAACTTGCATTTCTGCTGTAGTCAACAGAAAGTTGCTTCATCAGTAGGGAGGTGAAGCCTGAGCCAGTACCAGCCCTTCAAGCTATGAGACATCAGGAAACTCTGAAGCCAGGACCATTGGTCAACTCTGTCTTAGCTTGCAATTCCTGCTTGCACAGAGCCTCAATGTCAACCAGTGATCAGAGATTACAGCCTTTTTAGGACTTTCCTGGGCATGTGCATTTCTCTGTACATGTGCATAGCCTTCTACATTCTCACAAAAATATAACTTTTTCAAGCTTGGACATCTCATTTTCCAGAGATTTCTTTTAATTCCGCCCCCCCCACCAGCATTTTGTTTGTCCCAATTGGTTTTGCTGCCTCAGGCAGCTCTGATGTGAAACAATTGCCATTGATTATTTTCCACAAAAGCCTTGAGGAGTAGACTTTCTTCACTAAGTGAGCCTCGAGTCACGTCAAATAAAGACAAGCCCTGTGAATGGGGCTTTTACAAAAAATTTCCAGACAGGTCAACTAATGGCAGTTCTCTGCAGATGGGGTTTTTGGAGGGAGAGGCATCAGTCCATCTGCCCCTTTCACTTGCTGCTAAAATGATGTTTTCATACCTGCTATCATCCCAAGGCTGCTGTTTTTGAGGTTCTGTGGAGCAATTTAAAATTCTACAAAATGTGTTCTTACTGGGATTCAGGCATTTTTCTTGAGTAAGCACTTCTGGGGTTGTTGTAAACCTTTAGAAAATTTCCATAGATCTGAAAAAGTCGATTCTGACAATTTGTGCCATTTTTCTCGTTGCTTTTATAGAGAGGTTGATTTTCAGAGGTCCTTACTCCATTACTCTGGAAGTGTTTCTTTTAACATAATTTTAAAACATCTGCTGTGTACCAAGTGCTGTGCTAGACACTGGAGATACAGTGGTAAATAAAGCAAAGTCCCCATCCTTACCTTCACATTGAATCAAGTTACTTTGCACTAAAGAAACTGATACAGCACTGATTTATTCATCCTGATCTGTCAGGAGAATAAGACACAGGTGGAAGGAAATAACAAATGCAGCACCAGTTTGGTTGCATCTTAACTGCTTCTAGATTTATTCCCTTCCAAAAATACATGGCCATTTTCTGCACAGTACATGAAGCTGCACAGTATTTATGTAATGTCTATTTAATGTCAGGAGTATATCTGCTTTCTTTATGACCTATCTCTGATGTCCAGCACAGTACCTGGCACATAGAAGAAAATATATTCATTGGATGAGTGCAAAAACTATTCATTTTCAATAGAAAAAGAAGGGGAAGAGAAGAGCCGTGAAACTGATAATCTGATTTCTAGTGAGGCAGTACAAAGATGTCGAGAAAGCATATGCTTAATTATGGTTTATCACCACATAATAAGTCTTGAAGTGCATGCTATCCTGTTATCAAAGGCCAACTTTTCTCTTTCTTTTTTTTTTGAGATCCTTTAAGTGATAGCAGCTGTAGCTCAACAGACGGGATACCATGCTATCTGTTCCTGGTCATAGTTTGATTGAGAAGTTAATTTTAGGCTGAAAATTAATTAGAAAATTCCTCTGCCATGAATGAAGAAACCACTGAACAACAAACACCAAAAATAGTGCTGTTTCCTTTTATGTCACACAGATTAGAAATGCATTTTATCATGTCATTTTCCTAAATATGTTACATTAGTCATCTAACTCTTGTCTCACTTTATTTAACTGAATGAGAAATACTTTTCTGTGGAATGGGAAATACACTTCTAAAATACCAGATTTAATAACATTCCATGCCAGTTATGCATATAATTATCAGTTTTGTAGTTGTTCCTCAATTGGTTGAGACTGAGAGAAGCACTCAGACTAATACCTTATTACACCATCATTACCAAGTTATTTTCTTCCACCTCTGAGAGATCATAAACATATCAATTTTCTTTCCTCCTTTGTACTTTGTCTTTTAATGGTAGCATGTCTTTATAACTGCTATCCTGAAAGAGCCATTTGCCTCCTGGGACTCTTGTATCTATCATCCGTAGAGGCACTGCTAAGTGATGAATACACTCATGACATTCAAGGAGGAGGCATATATTTAGGTCATACATTTTCACAGAAGATGAATCGAAGTATATTCCTGACTTAAATGCCATTTCTCTTTGATTTTCTTTGAATAATCAACTAAGATTAAGATGTTTTGCCAGCTAAAATTAGTCATACTTAAATGAGACATAACTGCAAATACATTGAAATATTTGATTTGTACTGTGCTGTGTGTAAAGCATGATTCTGCATGCTGGGTCATAGAGAAGGACAGAGAAGACAGTTTTTGCCCTGAGGTGATTATGGAGGAGGCAACTTGATGATTGAAAAGTATCACAATTGAGAACTGGAAAATTTTAGTGTTGAATTATGAAACTAAACTGGTATGGTTTATAAACCATACCAGGTCCTACAATTGCTTTTTGTTTGAATAACTTACTTATAATATCTCGATTTAACCGAGGTGTCACTGAAGACCATTTTGTTCTTTTATCTGCATTTCCTTTTTTATTTTTATTTGGAGTTTGGTTTACAGATTTTAGATTTGTATACAGATGATATAAGCTAGTTGAACTTGTATTTTATTAGTGTCCTGGAGACCATAATACAAGGGGTTTATAATTATTTATTTGTGAATAACAGTAACCTGCATGAGTATTAATAAAATTCAAAATGATAACGATGAGCACACTCATGAGGTTGGGCGACACCAAGGCAAGGAAGGCATACGAGTGCGATTGTGTGCAAACTTAAAGGTGTACGAAAACATAAGAAACAACATAATATTAAAATATGTGCTTATTTGTGGTATGAAAAGGAAAGGAATGCTGAACAAAAATATCAAAATAGTGGTTACCTCTGTGGAAAAGAGCAATGAGATGGAAGGGTGGCTTTAGAAGGAACACATGGGCTTCCAAGGTTTTATGATGTTCGGATCTTAATTAACACTATACATTCTCAACCTAGGTTTATTATGGTTATTGGCATTTTTTATCTCTCTCATACCCATTATTTTGTATTTTAGAAATGTTTCATAGTAAACATTTAAAAATGGAGCATCTGGTTGCAAAGGAAATTGCTACAATTATTTTGCAGAGCAATTTGGAAATGTTTAGTAAAGCAGAAGATATGCATAGTCTATGAAACAGCAATTAGACTTAAATGTGTATACTTTAAAGCAAAAGGTTTCATCCAGGGCCAATTTTTGTCCCCCAGGGGACATTTGACAATGTCTGGAGACATTTTTGTTCATCATAAAATGTGGGCTATTATTGGCTTCTAGTTATAGAGACCAAGGATGCTACTATGAATCCTGCAATGCACAGGACAGTTCCCTCACCCCTGAATAACAGAGAATTATTCAGCCCCAAATGCCCAAAGTGCCAAGATTGAGAAACCTTGCCCTGGAGAATTTCACCTTTATATAACAAGGGGGCATAAGTGAGAATGCTCATTAATTACAATGAATAAACAAAAATAATCTAAATGTTTACCAATTATTGGGCATGCATAAATAGATTTTATTACATTAAATCAATGGAATGGACAATAATGAAATTGTTAAGCTAGAGCTAAAGTATCAATTTGGACAATAGTTGTTTTGTTGAATAAAAATGTATAGAAGAATATATATGATATGTTTTCTATAAAGTTTAAAAACATGCAACACAAATGTAGCTATATTATAAAATGAGGTACTGGATTATATAAATTATGCTAAATTATTGGTAAGACTTTTTCTTCAAAATCATTTTGTATGATTTCCAAATATATTCTGGTAGTGTTTCATATTAACATTAGGTTTGTTAAAGAATAGCAAAACATTTTGGGTGATCCTGGCCTGAGGAGGCCATGTTCTCACCAAAATCCCTGCCAGATGAGGGCTCTACAGAGGGGCTTCCCTGGGCTTCTGTATGGGGAGGCAGGGCCTGGATGTGTTGGCAGGTGGAAAGGAAGGAAGCGTTCAGCTACCCTCTGCCTTTCTCCAGGCTTTAGTGGACTTTCCCTAACTAAGTCCATTCCTTAACCACCACTGCTTTGCCCTTAGGACTAGAAACCCCGAATTTCAGATTTTGACCTGTTTCTAATAACTTTTTAATATCCCGGTCACATTTTGTTATTTTAGCACCTGTAAAATGTGGCTCTAGAATAGATGTATCTGATCAATACAGGATTTATTGGTATATTTTATATTCCTTTTTCTATTTTATGTATTGTGGTAATGAGCTACCTCACTTAACAGGCAACTAATAGTTCGAGTTCATTTGAGTTTGAGCTCAAAGAAATTCTTAGGGTCAGAAACGTATTCTTTTAAAAAATTTCTATTAACAATGAAGGCCAGAAAGGCATACAATATATTAGGCTTTATATGTGTGACATGTATCTCCAATTCAGTAATTGCTCTGTACTTTCCCTTCAACAGAAAGAGTAAAACTGAGCTCACCAATATGAACACCACTACCTTAGTTGACATCTTTTAACACATCATGGGATTTTAACTTATAACAAACTAAAATTAGTTTTCTATAAAAAGCTTTATTCCTTATAAAATGAATGTCTTATGGCAATGAGACACAACAGCTTTTTACCTCATTGGTAGTTTAGAAGAAACCCAGAGAACGGGATAGGATTGTATATGACAGCAATTACAACACTTTGTTGTTAGTAAGACACATGCATAGGAAAGTTTGAAAGAGAAAACTGGCTTCCATTAAAATCTCCTTCTCCATCTTACCCGCTCACCCTGTTACCAGTCCAGGGATATGTCCTGTAAACCCAGGCCAGTTTAAATTAAACACATCAATCATCCTAAGGCTTAAGAATGACCTAATGCTGTGATAAATGACTCTTGTGACTTAGCCTCTTAGGGTTTGCTCTTCTAAGATTTGCTACCCATGCACATTTGTTTTCTAGACTGAGGCAGTCAGTCTGGTGTAAAGTTAGAAAAGGCAGCGGTCTATGTTTTGCTCAGAATACCTCCAGAGTGGCCTGCTACAGTGCTGGGGAGTCCTACATTCAGGATTATTTCTTTGAACTAAGACTATCAACAAAAGGTCCCTGTTCTGATTTAACTACATTTTCTTAGAGGGGTGATAAGAGAACCAGCCAATCATAACATGTAAATACACCAGAATACTAAGGTGCCTTCCCAAAAGCAAAGTCCTGAGGAATTAAAGCCAAAGGCAGGTAGCACCTTTTGATGGTGAGGTGGACAGAACCAGCTGAATCATAAGGTCCCGGGTTCTGAACTATTAATATCCTAAAAGAAAAGAGGAAACTGGAGGTCACTAAGAACCTAAGGTGGGTGTGTACAGAAAATAGCAGGTTGGTTTTAAGTGGAGGTTAGGGGGATCCCTGGCAAAAATCTTCTTAAGGCTGTTCTTATTTTAAATATGATGAATTGCTGCAAAAATATTAAGCAACCATATATTTTTTCCAATCAAATGTAGATGTATTTTTTTAAAAGAGAAAAGACTTGAGGCTAAATAAAAACTGTTGCTTTTTGAAATAATTTGCTTGCCAAAAGGATTGAAAGAGATTTTTAGAATTAGATTAGACGTGGTAATTATAAATCTTCTGCAATCTGACTGGTTCAGCTTGCATACATAGCTGAGCAAACCATGAGGTGACACTCATTTAGATGAATGGCTTGGAATTCATACCCCGGTCTCAATTAAAGTGTGGAGCATCTGATCATGTCTTTTTTATCTATTTGGTTTTGGTGGGGGGGAATTAATATATAATTTTCTTTATCACTCTCAGTCGTGCCTTGTCTGGAATAAAAAACAAAAGTGTGCTAAAATGCTACCTAGGAAAATGGGCTGCTGTAATGCAGCTAAAAAGAGAGCAAGCCCATGAAGTTTGGGATGTGCCTGTAGGTGTTAAATACAGTTATTTTGTAAACATTTGGAATCTTTCCCAGTTTGGTTAATGAGGTAGCCATTTGCTTGACTGAATGGTCTTTGAAAAACCTTCTGTTTAGTGAAAGATATTTCCTGTTGCTGCCAGGTAATTCCTATCACAAGTGTGTTTGGAGACAACAGATCCAGTCTGGATGGCTGAAAGGAAAGAGTTTCTTTAATCATCTAAATTGACTTTCTTTTTCCCCCCATCAATCTATATAAAAGATAGACACAAAAGAGAACCAAAGACCGGTCCTCACAAGCGTCCATTTTTTATTCTACTGTAAACATTTTCCAAGCAGCTTTTTAGCAATATGTAGAGTTTTATCAATCATTCTCTTAACCAAGCATGTCAACTGCCAAGCCTCAGAGCCAGCATTTTCCACCTGGCCTGATTTTATATCTTTTCACTTGCAGACTTCAGTCCTGCCTGATTGCTGTAAGTTCTCAAAACTGCTGTTAAATCAATTTGACCTCTGCTTTAACCTTGCCACCTGCCTTCTTTCACTATATAGTGACTTTCTAAATGCCCTACACATTTGAACCAAGATTTTACTTTAAACTTATTTACCCAAGTGTCCATGGTTCTTCCAGTCTCCTTGTTGTTTGCTTCCCATTGTCTCAGTCAAATTTTTTCTTTTCCTCCTGTACCACTGCTTCTCAAGCTTGCCACACCCTCTGTCCTCTGTCATTTAAATAGCTAATGTCCCAGCCTCAAGAATGCTTTCTCCAACCAATTAAAATTATAATAGTCATTTTCTAGGACAATTTCCAAGATTTCCAAATTATCAATTGTACCTGTGTGCATATAATAAGCATTATTCTAATTATATTTGCATCTATCAGGTTCAGATTTCTATGTTTATGAATTTGCTTTGGCAAGTATTGCAACTTTATTTTTCTATAGCTTAATTTAATCACTATTTTGCCTTTTCATACTATCACTTCCCACTAATTCCGTGGTCCTACACTTTGGACTCTAGATGACACCGTAAGAAGGAAAGGTAGAAAAAAATCTTCTAATGTTGATTTTAAATGCAGACGTTAGAGTGAAGGTGAATTATATTAAACTGAGAAATGCAAACTGTTGTAGCGTTTGTAGAAAACAGTTTGGCAGTTCCTCAAAATCTTAAATATAGAATTACTTTATGATCCAGCAACTGCACTCCTAGGTATATCCTCAAGAAAAATAAAAACTTACATCTACACAAAAACTTGTACACAAATGTTCATACCAGCATTACCCATAGGAGACCAAAAAGTGGAAACAACTGACATGTCCAACAACAAATGAATGGATAAACAAAATGTGACATTCATACAGTGAAATATTATTTAGCTATAAAAGGAATGAAGTACTGATAGACGCAAAGTGTGGAAAGACCTTAAAAGCATTATGCTAAGGGAAAGAAGCCAGACATAGGTAGTGATTCTTTGAATGCTTGGTAGGATTTACCTGTGAAGCCACTGGTCCTGGACTTTTATTTTTTGGGTGTGTTGTCTTCTCCCCCTCCCTCTCCCCCTTCCCCTCTTCCTTCCCCTTTCCTTCTCTTTCCCTTCCCTTCCCTTCCCCACCTCCTCCTCCTCCTCCTTCTTCCAATTACTGCTACAATTCCATTGCTAGTAATTGGTTTGTTTAGATTTTGTATTTCTTCCTGGTTCAGTTTTAGAAAGTTATATACTTCTAGAAATTTATCCATTGCTTTAGGTTGTGGAATTTGTTGGCATATAATTATATTTATGTTGTGTCCATTGTAATGTCTTTTTCATTTATGATTTCACTTATTTGGACTTTCTCTCTTTTTCCCCTGATGGTTTTAGGTAAAGGTTTATCTATTTTTGTTTATCTTTTCAAAGAGCCAGCTCTTAGTTTTATTGATCTTTTCTATTTTTTTTTTTTTTGCTAATTTCTATTTTGTTTACTTCCACTCTGATCTTAACTATTTCCTTCCTTCTGTTTACTTTGGGTTCTGTTCATTCTTTTTCTAGATCCTTC
Source organism: Miniopterus natalensis (assembly GCF_054644295.1). Classification (NCBI taxonomy): domain Eukaryota; kingdom Metazoa; phylum Chordata; class Mammalia; order Chiroptera; family Miniopteridae; genus Miniopterus; species Miniopterus natalensis. The sequence goes on from NC_142083.1 coordinate 53,162,737, forward strand.
AGACAGAGAATTAGACAGTTTATTTGGGCTTTTTCTTGTGTCTTGAGGTAGGCCTGTGTAGTTACCAACTTCCTTCTTAGAACTGCATTTGCTGTATCCCATAAATTTTGAGACGTTGTGTTTTCACTTCATTTATTTCAAGATAGCTCTTGATTACTTGTTTGATTTCCTCTTTGATCTATTGTTTGTTTAGCAGCATGTTGTTTAGTCTCCATATATTTATTTTCCCCCCAGTTTTCTTCCTGTAGGGGATTTCTAGTTTTATGCCATTGTGATGGGAAAAGCTCCTTGATATGATTTTAATCTTCTTGAATTTGAGGCTTGTTTTTTGCCTAATATATGATCTATCCTGGAGAATGTCCCATGTGCACTTAAAAAATGTGTATTCTGCAGTTTTTGAAAGCAATGTTCTATAAATGTCTATGGCATGTAAATTATATCTCAGTAAAATTGTTAAAAATGGGTGGAGAGGTTGAAGATGCAGAATTGAGAAATAATTCTTGAGAAAGTAAGGGGGATGGAGTCAAAGCACATGCAGGGGTGCTGTCTGATATATTTTTAAGTGAAATCCACATAACATGAAATTAGCCATTTCATAGTAAACACTTGGAGGCATTTAGTACATCCTAAGTACTGTGCAACTGCCACTTCTGTTTGGTTACAACACATTTTCATCATCCCAAAAGGAAACTCTGTACACATCATGGAATTGATCCCTATTTCCCTTTCCTCACAGGCCCTGATAACCATTCATATGCTCTCTGTCTCTATGGATTTATTTATTCTGGATATTTTATATATAAATGTATTTATGTGTGGAATCGTACCACATGTGACCTTTGTGTCTTTTTGTTTTATCATTCATCTGTTCATGGACATTTGGCTTGTTTTCAGCTTTTGGCTATTGTGAATATTGCTTCTATGAGCATTTATATATATGTATTTGAGTACCAGTTTTCAACCCATTTTTAATTCTGTTGGGTAAATACCTAGGAGAAGAATTGTGGGGTCACATATTCTAAGTTGGAGATTTTTGAGGAACTGCCAAACTTTTTCCATAGTGGCTGAACCATTTTACATTCCCATTAACAATGATTGAGTGTTGAATTTGTTCACATCTTCACCAACATGTGTTATATTTTAGTCTTTAAGTTACATCTATCCAAGTGAGGGTAAGGTAGTATTGTCATTTTTATATTTCTTTGATTACTAATGATGTTAAGCATCTCTTCATATTTTATTGGTCATTTGTATATCTTCTTTGGAGAAATGTTTATTGAAGTCTTTTGCTATTTAAAATTTTTTTTATATATTCTTTATATATTTCTTTATATATTCTGAGTACTTATCTGATGTATGATTTGCAAATATTTCTCTGCTATTTGTGTTTTTATAGAGAAGGCATTCATAATCTATTTTAGTGAGAACAAATATGAAGGATGAGTTAGAAAAAATTTTAATTGAAAACTACATTATTCTTTAAATTGTTTTCCAGATATAAACATAGATTGAATAGATATGACTACATACACTTATTCAGAACCTCATGTATCCTGTGGGATTTGTGATTTGTTTCATAAACATCGAGATACTAAGTGCTCCAACTTAAGATGGAAATTGTGGTTCATTGGTCCTTGTTTCAAACCAACGGAATTATCTGCAAACCATTTTCTAATTCAGTTGGCCATTTTCATTATAGATAATTAAGAACTTTTGGATCACTTTACATTTAACAACTGTCATTAGACTATGGCTTTGATATGCATTAAAAAAAGTTAATCCTTTCCCAAGGCAAGTGAGCTCTTTCCCACAGCCCCTGGATCCCCATTAGTTTTCTAAATATGAATTCCTAATCTCATTGTAGCATGATAAGTCTGAAATATTGTAAGGAGAAAAGATAAAAAAAATAATCAGGTTGCAGACATTGTACAAAGTGCCACTTTCTCTATTTTTAAAAAGGCAGAGAATCAATAATTTATCGCTGCATGGCTCCCTTTCTCCTTGAGGAATTTATAAGAGAAAGGCAACTTTTTGTTTTAGAACAAGAATTTTCGATCAATAAAGGTTAAAAGTTTAACAGGATAAGGAGTTCAGTGAATCCCTAAAGCATCATACTGACATTCCAAGACAGAGCTGGTAAAGGTCTCCCTTTCTTGATGTCACTTTCAAAAGAATGTATTATCAAAATGTCACCTATTTGGAATATGCATACTTATTCTGTATCCATCTATAAGGCTCAAAGGGCTCCGTGAAGATTCATAACTGCATTTCCAGTGGCTATTTTTCTCAGAAGAGGTCAGCCAGGTGCATTATAAGCTGTCAGTGACTGACTTTAATAACAGGCACCTGCTTTTCAAATTCCTTTCAATGGTATTTGCCATAATACACACACACACATACACAATTTAAGTTTATTTTCCAACTTAAACTGGTCTTGATTAAGTAGATTGTTTAGAAACTTTGAATCTATTTACTTAGTGCTTGCCTTGGGTCAAATAAATATTGCTTCATTTTTTTCCTCTATTTTCAACATGAAGATTATGAAAATCTCAAAATCCTAGAGTTTCAAGGAATTCTAGCAAATACCTAGTTTGATAATTTTGTCATCTAGCTGATTCTTGAATATGGAGTGAGGAAACTCACTATGTCCTGGGAGAAATAAACTTTTTTAGCCACTCCAAATAGATTTATACACACACACACACATATTTTGAGAAATCCACTTTTTTTTTTTTTTTTTAACTATATCTTTATTGATTTCAGAAAGACGAAAGGAGAGGGAAAGAGAGATAGAAACATCAATGATGAAAGAGTCATTGGTCAGCTGCCTCCTGCATGCACTGACTGGGGATCGAGCCCACAACCAGGGCATGTCCTCTGACTGGGAATCGAACCCTGATTGCCTGGATCCTAGGTTGATGCTCAACTGCTGAGTCACGCCCTGCCGGGCAAGAAATCCACTCTTAACTACTGTGATAAGCAACCTCTCAATGATATGATTCAGCCATTTATAAACCTATATGTATGTAATTCAGCCATTTGCCTGATTTTTTTCAGAACTATGTAATTGCTAAATTCCTTAAAAAGAAAAAAAGGCCCTATTCTTAAAGAGATCAATGAGATGGAGACTCTTTTTTTAAAACAAACTATTTTTCTTTGTGAGAGATTTTGGTAGAGTTTTCTCTTTACAAATGAAAAAAACGTCTATAAACATTTTACTGATGATGGTATTGTGGGGGAATGTCTTACATACTAATTCTTAAAATAGGATCACTATTCAAACAGCATCCCTGAGGTATACTTTTTTCCATATGAAGCGTTGCTTTAGACACTGAAAGCTTTTCTTTAAATTGTACAAGACCTGTGGTTATTATACAACTTATTGAAAGAAAGGTATACTCTTATAGTCTTTCACTAACCTTTGTGAACCTCAAGAAGAAATATCTGTCATGAAGAACTTCTTGTGGTAAAGGTCTTTTGTTATGTTAATGAGGTGATTTTTGGAAAGCACCTAAGGATGGAGGCTGGTTGCTAATGGAACCAACCATGCAATTGGAGGATTGGAACTTTCAGTCCCATTCCCCAAGTCTCAGGGGAAGGGAGAAGAGCCAGAGGTTTAATCAATCATCAATGGCCAAGGATTTAATCAACCATACCTATGTAATGAAGTCTCCACTACAAACCCAAGAGGACTGGGTCCAGAGAGTTTCCGGTTTGGTCAACATGTGGGAATGCTAGGAGAGTGGCTCACCTAGAGAGCCAGGGAAACTCCACGTCCTTTCCTCATACTTTGCCCTATGCATTTCTTCCATTTGTCTCTTCCTGAGTTATATCCTCTCGTAATACATCAGTGGGGCTAACAGTGAATGCAGCTAGTAAGTAACATGCTTCTCTGAGTTCTATGAGTCATTCTAGCAAATTAATTGACCCCAAGGAGGAGGTTGTGGGAACCTCTGATTTATAGCCATTTGGTCAGAAGTACTGGTATCAAAATGGACTTGAGACAGGCATTGAGTTGGAGGGGGTTGTTATCTCCAGTCTGTAGCCAGTAAGTCAGAAGCAGAGTGTGTGTGTGTGTGTGTGTGTGTGTGTGTGTGTGTGTGTGTGTGTAGGACAGTCTTGTAGGAACCCTTAACCTATGGAATCTGATGCTCTCTGTGGGTAGAGAGTGTCAGAGTTGAGTTGAATTTTTGCACGCCCTACTGGTGTTCTGAGAATTATTTGTTAGTATAGGGGAAACCCTAAACCTCATGTGGGACATTGAGTCTAAGAACAACAATTTACTTACTGACCACTGGGTATCATTTGATTCATCATTTTTTCTCTTTTCTAACTCTCAGAAAATATAAAGTAACAAACAAATATAAGAAAAACAAAATAGGACTCCTTGGTCTTTCTTCCATAATTCTTCTATAAATTGAAATCAACCACATAAGCCAAAAACTTCTCCTACCTCACCTTGAGGGCTCAAATCCAAACTATCTCTAAGTTCTACTTATTATACCTCCTCTGACTCCTTCAGATCTTCTCTATTCTCTCTGTCCTGTCAGTCTTCTTTAGATTAGACACTGATTGACTGATCCATGTACTGCTGCAATAAATCATAACTCATGTCCCTGTCTCCAATCTTGTCCCTTTCAAATTCATCTCTCACTGAGATACAGAAGGATTCTATAAAAAACCCAAATATGTCCATTGTTAATTTAACTCCTCCAATGATGTCCACCTCTTACAAACCTGTTTCACTTGATATTCAAAGTCCTTCATAACCTGGCCAACCCTATCAGACTCCTCTTTTGCCATTTCTTCAGACTTATACTTGCTGAGCTTATTGTGATCACAAAGTCTTCTGGGCTTGGGAATTTTCTTTGTCTCTCCTCTTTGGCCTCTGCTATTCATCCCCCAAGGAGCAGCTAAGTATCACCACCTCTGTGCAGCCTTCCCCTGTTCTTCCATTTCCCCTATTTCTTTGGCCTTTTATAGGGCTGTTTTTACACCCCAGTTCCAAATATAACAAGCAATCTGAACCCCTTTATTCACTTACCCATCTCCCACTTTACTTAGAGTTCTTTGAGGGCAGTGATTTGTCTTGGTCTTTATTTCATTGGAACCTAGCATATTGCTTGGCACTTAGTAAATTACTGACAAAATAAATAAATAAATAAATAGCTGCTTTTATCTTGGAATTTGTACATGAATTATGTTTTTGAATTAGGTTTCTAGAGAGTGAAAGTAAATTGACTTTATTTCCCTCCCTAATTATTCAGTATTCTGAATAATTACCTCTACCTTGTTTCCCATGCGTAGATTAAAATATAGATAATAGTATTGGGAAGATGAACTTACAAAATGGGTGATTATAAATAAATACATAAATAATTTTCTCTTGTGTTCTGAATTATATAACTTAATTTTCTAGTTAACTTTTGCTACGCAGGCATCGTCTCATACACTAATGAATTAAAAAAAATATATATATATACAATTTGTGTCATTTTGAAATGTAAGCTAATGAAACAAGGACACACATTTAAATTAATGAAAGGGCTTTCCTTTTTCATGTTGGACTTATAGTAAAAACTGATGGCACAGTAATGCCTAGTCACATTAAAATTATTTTTAATATTAGTATTGTGTCCACCATTTAAAAACCAATTCCCCTGCTCTTAGACCTCAGATTCTAAAGATGAGGGCAAAAATGACTTTTTTAGTCATGATTGCATTATTTATATAAAACTCTGTACTAGTCTTTGCAGTGATTTTTAAATTTTTATTACATATATGTATTTTAATATTTAATTAGTCTTTGGCTCCTGAAATTATAACTTGCAGCAAAGACAAATGTGAGATGGGAAAAAGCAAATTAAAACAAAACATATGCAACAATATATTATTGTTCAATATGAGGCAAAAGATGACATACAACATGGATTTCAAGTAATAATTAGAAATATATTTGCCTGTTTAAAATAATTTTGACTTCTCCATTTCATAGATGAATGATAAATATTTCCTTATGATAATTAAGATCCTTAATAAATATTTTAAGATCCTTAATAAATATTTATTTATTCTTTATTGTTAGAAGGCTATATTTTCAGTACTATCAGTCTTGAAAAATTTATTCAATATTACAAATATTGAATTTCAGATCAGACTTACTGATAAAATAAGAGAAGAAAAACTTTAAGACATATCAAAGTGACCCTTTTAACATGAAATTCTTTTTGATTATATTTTGCCTATTGATAATCTTTTCAAATTTTACAAACTATGATATTAGTGAGCTTCATAAAGCTGAAATGTTTTTACTTTATGAAATAAAAATGAAAGTCTACTGGAAATTTGAGGACTGTGTAAAATACATTTTCCAGTGCTATCAAATATCAACATAATCCCCTGCGCGGTATTCTTTGCAGATTGTGACTGGCAGTGCTTCCCTCCAGACAGCCGTATTTCTTCCTTCCCAGCATAACCTTGGTTTTACCCATGTGCCCATCCTCTTCTGCATGCACAAGCTTCAGGGAGGGTTGGTCCCAGCTCAAGCCTCAGTGGGGGTTTGGATTTTTCTAAGCCAGATCATGCTATTCCTACATTTTTGTCAGTGAGCTGAGCTTTATGAGCATGTGGTGGAATTCTGTCCAAAGAGGCATGAGAAAGCCTGCTGGAAGGCTCCATCTGTGTGTGAAGACTGGAACTGCTATAGCCATATGCTACCAGCGTGAGAATGACACCAACACACAGAGAGTGGAGATAAAAGGATTACAAGGAAGAGGAACCAGAACCCTGACTTACCACTCAGAAGACTGCCCTATTTATGAAATTTTTGGTTTTTGAGATTATACATTTTCTTAGCGTTTAACCTACTTGAAGTCAAAGTTTACTATTAGGGATGGTCCCCAACTTATGGTGGTTAGATTTAGGATTTTTTACTTTAGGATGGTACAAAAGCAATGCACTTTCAGTAGAAACCCTACCTCAAATTTTGCATTTTGAGCTTTCCCCAGGCTAGTGGTGTGCAGTGCAATATTCTCCGTGATGCCGGGCAGCAACAGCTCCCCGTCAGCCACGTGGTCACAAGGGTACATAATTGATACTCTCAGGTATCTAGTAGTCTCCTCTTAACCACACTTTTGCTTTCCACAGTTTGTTGCCCATGGTCAACTGTGGTCCAAAAATACTGAATGGAAAATTTCAGAAATAAACAATTCATAAGTTTTGACTTGTGAACCATTCTGAGTAGTGGGATGAAGTTTCATTCATCCAGTACCTTCCTGCCCTCGACATGAATCATCTCTTTGACCAGCATATCCATTCTATATGTGTTCCCTGCCCAGTAGTCACTTAGTAGTCACCTGTGTTATCAGGTCAAATGTTGCGATATTGCAGTACCTGTGATTAAATAACTCTTATTTTACTTTATAATGGTCCCAAAGTGCAAGAATAGTGATGCTGGCAATTCAGATACACCAAAGAGGAGCCATAAAGTGCTTCTTTTAAATAAAAAGGTATGTAGTATAGGGGAAAAACCCATAGCGTATGTAGAGCTAGGTATTATCCATGATTTCAGGCATCTACTGGGGACCTTGGAACAAGTTCCTCAAGAATGAGGAACTGTGTTGCCAGCATTTTCTTTGATAGTGTGTATTTTGTTTTTGCATCCCATCATGTCTATGAAATGATCATTGCATCTCCTACTTCTGGTGAGAAGTAGAAGAAGGCAATTACTTTTGAGATGAAACTTAAGGTAATTGCCCAGTGTGAAGGCAGCAAGTCACAATTACATGAATTACATGGGACAGTCAACACATTATTATAAAATAGACTTTGTGTTAAATGATTTTGCCCAACTGTAGGCTAATGTAAGTTCAGAACATGTGTAAGGTAGGCTTATGTTTGGTAGGTTAGGTGTATTAATTGCATTTTTGTCTTACTGTATTTTTAAAATTATGGTGGGTTTATTGGGAAGTAAACCTCATTGTAAATCAAGAAGCATCTGTGCTTGAAGCTGAACACATCCCAAATGATACAATGTCCAGTTATAATGGCTTCTTGAGTTCATACTACAATAGGTTCAGTTAAGTTCAATTTAGGGTCCAGCATCTGAATGCCAATTATATTTCTTGCACACATTCTTGTTACTTGAAGATAATATGAAAATTATAATACACTTGACAGATAAGTAAATGAAGTATGCAGGGTGTCCCCCCAAAGTGTATACACTACTAAAAGTTGATAGTTCAACCGATGTTTCTTTCTTTTCAGATTTAACCCATTGGAATTAATAATTATTTGAAGCATGTATACATTTTTTGGGGGACACCCCATATTTAAAGTACAGAAGGAATTATGAGTAAGGAGATTGTTTACCCTGTTAAGGAGGGGGGGGAAAAGGATCCAAGTAAATTTCATAGCAAAGAGGCTGCTTCAACAAGGTTTTAAAGCAGAGTGAGTTAAGATTTTGCTTGATTGCAAATACCAGAACACCCAATTAAACGCTGATTTTTTTTTTAATCATAAAATTTTAAGGTAAGCAATTAAGGATAAGATGGGTCATCAGTGTCATCACTGATCTTGTGAACAAAGTTTTTTCTATCTTTCTTCTCCATCATTCTTAGCATGTTTGCTTGTCACTTCATGAGGACAGTGTGATACCTGCTTTTGAAAAGAGACTAATAGAACAGAGGGATAAAAGGCTTTTTCCTTTTGAAATTCTCTCTCTCTCTCTCTCTCTCTCTCTGTTTCTCTCTCTCTCTTAATGAAGCAATCTTTCTATGACACACTTATCCTGTCTCATTAGTCAAAATTGTACCATATGTCTAACCTTAAGCCAAGGAGGAGATAATCTAGGCCATGGGTAGTGAGAGAACCATGACTTGTTTAGACCAGTCATATATCATCCTCTGGGGTAGAAAAATTTCCATGAGGTCGAGAGATCTCGACTCATAATCTTTACAATTGAGCTTCTCTCAACATAATTGAGGTGGAAAGTGGCAGCTGTTGAGAAGACAAAAACCAGATTATTCTTGGAGGTGAGAACAGCATGAGCAAGGGGGACTGGAGCATCCAGGTAATTTTGGGAAACTGGGAATAGTCTGGTATTTCTGGTGAATAGCCTGAGACCTTGCAACTAGAAATGCTGCTGTGGAAGATCAGTAAAAAGATGCCAGCATTGGCATCTGCCCTAAGGTAGATGAAGGCGCTAGGGTTACTTTTAAATTTATCTTTATTGTTGGAATCATTACAGAGGGCCCCCTTTTCCCCCCACTGACCCCCTGCTTGGGTTTGATAGCTATAAAGGTATTTTAAATAGGCAAATAAATTGGTAAGATTTGAATTTAGAAAATAACTCTGAGCTGTATTGTGAAGAATGGATTTGGGTGAGATGAGACTAGAGCAATAAATCTAATTAGGAAGCTACCTGGGTAGTTAATTTGAGGAAGGATGGGGGCTGGAAATAAATCAGTAGCTGAGGCTATGGCCATTGAGGGATAGATTGTTGAGACTGATAAGGCAAAACCTAGGGTCCGTTAAGATTAATTGGATATGGCATGTGAGGGAGAAAGGAATGTTATGAATGACTCCTAGGTTTTGAATTAGACAAGTTGAAAAATCTAATAATAAAATTGATGCTAGAAGAGAAAGAATAAGTTTGGTGACTGGAAAGTACTGAGTCCCTTTGAGATATGCTGAGTTTGAGATTGTCCCATAATTGTAAAGGCAGGTGATGTAAGACAAAATGGGACACACAAGGACAGAGGTTTTATGAACTAGATAGTTGTGAGTTAAAATTTTTAATATCTTTGAAAATTTTAATCCAAATTATTCCATAATTTCTTTCCTAGTTATCTTTGTTTCTTTCAGCAAGGATCAGGATTAGCAACTGCCAGATAAGCCCTACAGTGTTTCTATGGGCTAATGGCATGATCCAAGAAACACGTGGGCAACTGAACCCAATTCTAGTTCCAGAGATTTACTTGAGCAGAACACATGAACCAGGATGTGTTATCCTGGGAAGTTTATAAGTTATAGTGAGAACTGCATTTAATCTTTTATGTTTGTTTTCTGTAATCAAAGACTATATATTGTATATTGCATATCTCCAAGATTCAGTGATGAATGAAACCTAATTCAGATGGGATAGTCCCTAGAATGAATTTAGAGCTCACTGTGTGCAGAACTGTTCTATCCTTGTGTGCATGAAGCTGGTTTGGAGGGGGATAGCTAAGCTTCCATATGGTCTAATGTGACAGTCACTCAAACAGGCTAATTGTCTACAATTGTGTGACTATCAGAAGGGTCATTTTTAGGGAGACCGATAAGCTTCTACATCTTATCATGGTTTTATATAAAGTTATGGATGTGTTTGCTGTACACAGTGACTGTGCTTATTATTTCCATATCCTTTATATAGGTAAGCCTTGTGGGATCTATGTCAGCCTATGACGTTTTTAAAATATAGTGGTCATGCTGCCATCAGCCAATTGTAACAACAGATCATTGGGAGATAAATACTCTAGTTTCCTTGCTCTTTTTTGGATATTTCTGAGGAGTGTTCTTCATTGTCTCCTAAGGTTCTCCAGTAGCACTGAGTTCTAATGACCCACAGTGGTTAGGTTTGATACATACTTTATTGATTTGTTTCCTGTCTGTGTCTCCCTTTCCCATTTTACTGCTATTTTCTGAAATCACCTTACAAAAATACTATTTGCACTTAAGTCCTTGCCTCAAAGTTTGCTTCTAGAATGTCAAAATATGACCACCAAAACTACTGTTTTCTTTTTAATTCTGTAATTCAGATGTATTATCTAATGGAAAAACTTGCAAAATTTCATTCAGTCCATATGTCATCAAGGAATTTGTGGGAGGTTTATAAAAAAATGAGAGAAAAATTCATAATGATATCCCTGTAGGAGAGGTTGTAAAACCTCTTTAAAGACTTAAGGAACATCTTAGAGAAAAACTTGCTCAGATAATCTGTTAAAAGCCCTGAGGAACAAGAGACCATACCTTAAGGGAGGCATGAACCCTGTTTCTTCATTCTGTAACACTGCAGGAAATGTAACTATTCTAAATATGCACAAAACAATGGTTAATGCAAAAATAAACCACAGCAACCTTGTTTATTGTTCCTTGACCTATTTCATTCTTATACAAAGGTCCCATAATCTTCCTTATTTCCCTTCTCTCAAGATGCTTTGAAGTGTTTATCAAAATTCCTAGACAAGTGGTTGACCCTCAAGGTATTATCACTAAGGTGTCTTAGCCTTTTAACTAGTAGCTTAGAACATGCAGGCCCTGTGTGCAAGTCTAGAACAAGTTCTAGAGCCTAGAGTAGATCAGTATTCAGTGAAGTCCATGCCCCTTCACTTAATAGACAAAGATTCCTCCTCACAAGAATATTATTTTATTAAAGTTAACTTTTGAGCCATTGGAAATCAATCAAATTGGAACCCCCTTATTAAAATAAACATGGATTACAGAGTGGTAGAGGAATTATTTGTATTTTAAATAAAGAATCTTTGCCTATTAGAAGATATTGAATAAAAGCTTACATTTAAATATGTATAACTGTAAATGGCTCTATTTTAACTTTCAAGTTAGTATGTTTTATAGATGAAATAATTTGTTCCCTCTAAAAAAAGGAGTGAAACTGAAACATAGTGTAGTTGAAATGTGCTATAATTATAGAATCTGAATATTTTATACATCAGTTTTAGCAGGATTCATCCATTCATTCATATAATCTTGAAGTTATATGAATTTATTAAAAATTTTCCACCTGAATTTTCTAGATGATATTTAAATATAATCTCTGACACATTTCTCTGGCTATTTAAAACTTTAATTATAGCTTCTTTGATATACCTTTGTTGTATTTTTGAACATACCTAATTGGCACTTGAGAATTTGAATTCATATAGTATAAGGTAATAGATGTCTGTACTTATCCAAAGGCCTTGTAAAAATTGGAGGTTTGCTGTAGGTTAGTTAGTAATTAGAGACAACAATAATATACGTATAAAGTTTGAATTCTGATAAGGAGTCAAAAGATTTTATGCAAAACATCAAATGCCTATACTTTATTGTTAATCACATGGAATTATAAGACTATGCATATATTTTTATCACTTGCAGAAAAATAAAAGTCTACAGCTATTACTGAAATAATTTTTGGATTTATATATGGTAAATCTTGATTTAACAGTACATAATATGATATATGATGTTAGTTAGAAAATAGTGATTAAAAACTTATATCGTAGGAAAAGGAGCCAAATAAATGAAAAAACTTTAAGATCAGAATGGCATTTAACAGAGTTAAAAGTTAACTCACTCTGTAGACACATGTGGCTTTTAATAGCACTAGCACTGAAAATTAAACAATAGGAGGGAGAGATGGCTTGTCCGGGTAGATCTCATACATGGACGTCTTGAACCTATAACTATCTAGCAAGTCATACAGATAGACCAGATAATGGGAGTGAAATGAAATCATTAAACAATTTTGGAGACCCACTTGCTGAGTTTTAATTATGGCAAAGAAGAAAAGACACTCTTCACTCCACATGCTTCCTCCTACCAAGAAAACACTAGTAGCTGGACCATATAATTATATGTATAATTATTATATAATACATAATATATTTCAGGAGCTTTGAAGAATGCTAGCGTTTTAAATTGAGAGTGAACTAAAAAAAATGGAGCCAAACTGACCATCAAATAAATACTTATATAACCATGCAGACCAAGGGATTAAGAGTAACTCGAGAACAAATTAATTTGATAAAATATTATTTGTGAGTATGGTCTAAGAACAAGGGAAAGTACATAGAAAATATTTTGAACTTTATTCAATTATTTTATTATTTGCTTCAATGTCACATAATTTTGGATCTATTTTCTTGGATTGTCAGATAAAGCAAATAGGTGATGACCTTTAATAGGGTAGATAATAATTATTTTTCAGCAGTAAAGAAAAAAGGTACAAATATAATACAGGATTAAAATTTTAAATGGGAACTATTTGCTGTTAGAACTTAATTAGAAGTATCAGTATGGATATGGGCCTTTGTAAGAAAAAAGACACATTTTCTGTGGCTTTATCCACTGAAAGGGTTCACCTCAGTGTCCAGATTCTCACTGGTAATTATACTTTTCTATTCAAATGAGCCAGACATCCTTGGAGATAACAATGTTAGGGGCAGGAAGGTATAAATGAGACTGAAAAATCATGTTGTGTCTGAAAGCAAAGAGGCTTTTAAATATTAATGGCATCATGTCAAAGGGTCACAGAAGTCAATATTAATGGGGCTCTCTCAGGCCAAAGTTGTGAGAATTTGAGCATCAAAAGGAGAAACATGGCTATGGTCTATTGAAACACATTAAATCTAGAAAGTCATGAATCATAAAATATTCCAAAGCAAAGTCATTTATTTATCTGATCTATTTTACTGTATCAATGAAGAAAATAGAAACTATTAACTCAGTTAAGTGGTATTTTCTGAATCATGGGAAATATCAGTTAAAACACACAGACACACACAACCTGGAGGCAGACAACACCAAGAGAAATGTAGAAAATTCACCTGGATAAAAGATTAAGTTTTGTACTTACCTGGCAGGGGAGATGCCATGATCACGAAGGTGGTTTTCCCAGAGTGAGGATTATCCATTGCTCTCAGGATGTGCTGAAAACTTGACTGCATAATTTGTGGTAGTGGGGACTGCATTCACCATCTCCCTGGAGAAAAAAAGATAAAGTTTCCTTAAGAATTATATCGTCCTAAGAATATTAAAGAATGAGAGTACATCTATTCAAAATTCTTACAGTTCTGAACATCTCAGCAATGATGTAAATAATCAATTTAGGCTTTGATTTTGAGGTGAAATCTTATTAAATTGTTCTCAGTACTAAAACACCCAAGATAACTTTAAATTCAAGGTATTTATAAGTTTAGTATATTGGATTTATAATAATTTTCTTTCATGAAGGTTGTATGTGTTAAATCATGTAATATAAATACTTAAAACGGCAATACTTGATGATCCAACTAAATTCACTTTAGACACAGACCATTAACTACTAACATTCCTGTCTTAGTCCCATTCCCTGGCCTCTAGCTGCTTCATCTACCTCATTGTATTCACGCTGTCTAACCACATCTAGGAAGACATCCTTGTGTCTCCTAAATTACATTTCCCTGGACTAATCCAGGAACCACTCAGTTTTACATGTAGGCAAAGGGAGCTAATAGAACAAATAAAAAATTCTTAGTTTATGCCCATTTTATACTATAGCAATTTCTCATTTGGTGTGCTGTCTTTTTGTGATGCTTACAATGCAGAAAATGTCCAAATCTCACACAGGACATCAGGAGTTTGGGTTTCTTTGCTCACCTGCAAAATGACATTCCAAATTAATTCACTACTATAATACTTAATGGGAATATGCCTATTTTCTAGATGGTCCCAAATTTTCTCCTTTGGGATGGCAAATGCTATTTCAGCATGTCTTTTTTTTTTTTTTTAATATGTCTTAATTGATTTCAGAGAGAGGAAAAGAGAGAGATAGAAACATCAATGATGAGAGAGTCATTGATCTGCTGCCTCCTGTATGAACCCCAGTGGGGATTGAGCCTGAAACTCCAGCATGTGTCCTGACCAGGAATCAAACCTCGATCTCCTGGATCATAGGTCTATGCTCAACCGCTGAGCCATGCTGGCCAGGCCAGCATGTCTTTTAAGGTACACATTTCCTAATGTATATGTGAAGTACTAAACATCTTCAGCCATATATTTTACGTTACATCTAAAAAATATTGACTGTAGCAATCACCTCTGCCCCTCAGGAAGGCCTCTCTTCCTTTTCCATCCCTGTCAAGTGTCTCAAAATCACTGGGAAGGTGTGTCTATAGCATAATGAATATATAGGTATAAATGTGTGATGAGATCTGCCACTTCACAATCTAGTGTAATTCATGTCACACATTCTAAAAGTTGAACATTTATCTTATAAAGAGATTGTTAAAGTTTTCCTATTCTGGACAAACACAGGAACTACTTTATACATCTTCAATGTAACCTCTCTTACGGCTACTAAGTACTTTCCTGGACAAATGCAATGATTTCTTTTAAATATGTTATCAGTACTTTTCCTGCTAGCCTTTTTAATGTTTTCTAGCTTATGTATAGCTTTCCTTCCATGCCTGAGTGTCATGAGGCTTTCTCTCCCCTCATAACTACAGTGCAGTTTTTATAGGGCTAGAAACATTAAAAACCAATTTAGAGAACAGTCTAGCAATGTAAAGATATGCATTCCTTGCAACCCTGCAACTCCACCTTTAGGCACACATTCTAGAAGCATTGCCTGTGCACCAGGCAACATTTATAGAATGCTCATGATAGTGCTGTTAATATTAACTAAAGATTAGAAATAATGCAGAGCCCATTGAAAGGAGATTGGAATATTATATGGCAATAAAAATCAATCTATTACAGTTTATGTAAGAAAAGAAATGACTTTAAGGAACATAATGTTGAATTAAAAATGACAGAAACAAGGAATAATCACAATTATATATAACATCATGCAAGACTAAATTATGTATCATTTAGCAATATAGTTATAGTTACAAGGAAAGCAATGAAATAACTAAATTTAAAAATGTGATTTTCTGGGGAGAAGCACACAGAGACTTCTTTCTTTTAAAATGGGTGATAAGTGTACTTAGGTTTCTTTTTTTCTTTTTCTATTGCTCCCCCTTCCCCCACGGAACTTTATACCTTTAGACCACCTTCATCCAATCCCCATCCCCAAACCCTGCCTCTGCTAACCACAAATCTTATTTCT
Source organism: Miniopterus natalensis (assembly GCF_054644295.1). Classification (NCBI taxonomy): domain Eukaryota; kingdom Metazoa; phylum Chordata; class Mammalia; order Chiroptera; family Miniopteridae; genus Miniopterus; species Miniopterus natalensis. Next base: position 53,178,590 of record NC_142083.1, read on the forward strand.
TTTTCTATGGGGTTGTTTGTGTTTAGATTCAACATATAAGTAAGATCAAGTTTTTGTCTTTCTTTTTCTGACTTACTTCACTTATGCCCTCAAGGCCCATCCATGTTGTCTCAAATGGCAGCATATCCCTTTTTCATGGCTGAAAAATATTCCATTGCATATATATACCAAAACTTCTTTATCCATTTGTCCACTGATGGACACTTGAGTTGTTTCCATGTTTTGGCTGTTGTGGATAATGATGCTATGGAAATGGGGGAGGGTGCAGATATTTTTGTGACATAGTGTTTTTGTTTCCTTCAGCTATATTCTCAGAAGTGGAAATAATTGCTGGGACATATGGTAGCTCCATTTTTAATTTTCTGAGGAATGTTTGTACTATTTTCCATGGTGGCTGTACCATTTTGCAATCCCACCAACAGTATGCAAGGCTTATCTTTCTCTGCATTCTCATCAACATTTGTTATCTCTTGTCTTCTTGATGGTAGTCATTCTAATATGTATGAGGTGATATCTCATTGTGGTTTTATTTGCATTTCACTGATGATTAGTAATGTTGGTGGACTGGATTAAATTTATGAATAAATAATTAAAAGGAATCACCAGAAGTTTATGAGTATGTATAGAGGGCTATGTGCTTATGTACCAGGAAGTAATCAAATTAGTGCTTTTGAAACTATGTAATGTGCATACAAATCACTTCGGGATTTTTGTCAAAATTCAGATGCTGATTCAGTAGATCTGGGGTAAGGTCCTTGATTCTGTACACCTGGCAGGTTACAATGTGGTGCTTATTCTATTTGTCCACATATCACACTCCAAGTTACAAGGGTTCAAAATTTTTCCCATGTTTGATATTTAAAATTTATAATAATGGAAGTCGTGGAATTTTCAGGAACAGATAAGCTTAAATAAGAAGCACTTGAACCTCAATGCTAAAAGTTGAAATATAGTCGTAGCAACATAAGCAACAGGGATAAACTTTCAACAACTGTAGATATTGAATTTAAAATTCCAGAGGGGTATACTCCATTTCTTGGTATAAAGATTATGTCTCCTTCTTGACTAATGTTCTTATAATACCAGAAAACAGTGCTTTTTTAGAAAAGATATTGCAAGGTGATTCTCAGTAAGTGCTTAGATTTTAATACATTTGGGTAATATCCAGTGTCTCTTTTCTTTAAAAAATATAAAAGATGTGTTAAATTACTTTCAGAATCTCATTAAGAACATATGGTTTGGGTTTATTAATTTCAATTTAATACATAGGATATTCAAGTTGAAAAAAAGCCTGTTCTGCTTATTACTTTTTATTACAGGATCTGCTTTAAGATATAAATGATGCTCCTTGTCTCGTCTTGTTTGGTAGAATATAGATAATTCTGTTTAATCTACGTTTGTTTCTTTTTTTCCCTTTTTCATCTTTTGTCCTTGGGTAAGGTAGACAAATTGAGTTTCACTTTTAGTTTATTCTGTCAGAGATTCTGAATCAGGAGTTTAAAGTCGCTGTCTGACAAGAAAAAGTCAACATCTGTTGAGTTGATTTATTATTTATGTATTAGATTTTATGGCAGTTTTCCTCTGAAGAGCTGCAAGTGTTCTACACATAATTCTTACACTTTTCAAATACCTTTCACAAGAAACACCTATAAACATATCAACATGAAAGAGACAGAGAAGGGACTGATTGAGGAAACCAGGGAAGAAGAGGACCCCTGGGCAATGATCACAGCCTCAAATAGGGGGTGTGCCTAATAATCTAAGAATTCACTTTGCAAGGCTGCTGGGGATGTGCCTGTCTCTGTCAGAGCTTTCCCTCTGCACATCTGTCATCAGCCCATCTTACCTGGCTCCCAGAACCTCTTCTACACTGTCAGCTTCCAAAATTCTGTTGACTGGGGCAACCCAGGAATTTAATATGGTAATGAGACCTCAGGCCCACCTGATGGTTCTTGCTCTCTACTCCTACAGATTTTGAAATTTCTTAGAAGGTGGTTTGCACTGGAAAAAAGTAAAGGTTCTCAAAACCTGTTGTATATTATTTCATCAGACTTACATGTGCCCAATTTTAATTATTTAAATAAAAAAACTTGATTTAAATTATTTTAAATAGATGAGGTAAGATTGAAAAACTTATTGAAGCTTTTTGTGAAGACTTTTAAGAGATTTGAAAGCATACTTTACATGTTTTATATATTTTGACAGTCATTGTTTAAAAATTGGAAATTAAATATATGTTGAAATTATACTATCACATATACATCTGTGATTTTATGTAATGCCTAAATACTTTGTGTTTTTCAATACTTTTAATATAACAAATGAGAATGTTATTGATGAAATATCACTTTCTAAAATTTTTTAATATGTATATTTGATTTGATAGCTGAGGCAAAGGAAAACAATTTCTCTTTAATTCTTCCAGGAATTCATAGTCTGAAATAGTGTAGCCTAAAAATGTCCTTGGAAATAAAGAAGAACCTTGCTGAGATAATAAATATATAATTTTAAGTTTCATAATAAGATTTCATAATTCTGTATTGAACTTCATATTTTCAACTCATGCTAACTCTCTCTGTATTCATTTTTATAATAGAAAACAATCACAAAACACAGGAAAGTATTAGGCAAAAAGCAGGAAAATATGGCAGAGTGCAATATTTTTATTTCTTTTAAATTTTATTTTATTTTAAATAAATCTTTATTGATTTCAGAAAGAGGAAGAGAGAGGGAGAGAAAGATAGAAACATCAATGATGAGAGAGTCATTTGTCCGCTGCCTCCTGCATGGCCCCCACCAGGGGTTGAGTCCACAACCTGGGCATGTGCCCTGACCAGGAATCGAACTGTAACCTCCTGGATCATAGATCGATGCTCAACCACTGAGACACACTGGCCTGACAGAGTGCTATATTTTAAAATAAAAGTTGCTAAAGTAACTCAGCATTAATTATTTTCTAAAATGTATCTAATGAATTAAGGGTTCCTAGAGTCAAAAGTGATACCCACCAACTACTTAAATTGAATTCATTGCTGGACTCAGTGAAGCAAAAAATAAAGAACTTGACTGCAACTAGAAAAGTGTTTTCCCATGGGTGATGAAAGAGAAAATAAGTGTTGAGCTTTGTTATTTTATTAAGAAGAGTGAAAATAAAAATACACCTATTCTGACCTTCTAAGATTATGACAACAGAGAAAAGCAGAGACATCTGTGCTGTTTTCTCTTTACCTCTGATGGAAGCTTTGTTTCCACAAAGCCACCATATGAATTATTATTCCCCAATATATTACACCTTTGTTGTGTTGTTTGTGCTGAGGTATATATCAAAGCACTGACTGAAATGAACAGGTTATAGGTGTGTTTCTGAAATAGAGTATCCATCTTTTTTCATGGTCTCTATTTATTTGACTTGAGAAAGAAAGAAAGAAAGAGAGAGAGAGAGAAACATAGATTTGTTGTTCCACTTATTTTTTATACATTCATAGGTTGATTCTTGTATGTACCCTGACTGAGGATTGACCCATACCCAACCTTGGGGCACAGGGATGATGTTCTAACCAACTGAGCTACCCTTCCAGGGCCTTTCATGGTCTCTTTAAATTAAACGTATGAGGAAAGAACCTTGGTATAATATTGTTTTCATTCATCCTTGATGAAACATTTGGGTTTCAACACTTTGCTTGCTGAGAACATATTTACTTGAAACAGTTCTCTTGATGAAACATTTCATAAGATGGATCTGATTTCTCAATTACAAAAAAGCCACCCATACCAATTTAGTACTTTTCAATACATTTCCTTTTTTTAAAATGTCTTTATTGATTTCAGAGAGAGAGAGGAAGGGAGAGGGAGAGAGAGAGATGGAAACATCAATGATGAGTCATTGACTGGCTGCCTCCTGCATGTCCCCTACTGGGGGCCAAGCCTGCGACCTGGGCATGTGCCCTGACTGGGAGTCAAACGAAGATCTCCTGGATCCTAGGTTGATGCTCAACTGCTGAGCCACTCCGGCTGGGCTCAATACATTTCTTTATTACTATGTAGAGCTTGGCTTTTTATGTAGCTTGCATAAATCATTTCGTGTGTTCTAGTCTCTCCATATTTTCAAAGGGAGATCCTTTACAAGATCCTCTTCCTGCATCTTGATACTGTTAGACTTTCTTTTGAAGACACATTGCTTTCTATAGTGTCTAAGAAAGTTTCATGCTAGTGAGACCTTAGAGGAGCTGATTTTGAATCTGGCTGTAAGGAACAGACAGGAGTTAGCTGGCCTGTTGGATAGGGCTGCAGACCCTTCAAAAGGGATAACACAGTCAGAGAGGTGTGAAATACATGGAGACTGGGAAACTGGAGTTTACCTGGAATGAAGGGACCACGTAGGTGGATTTGAGATCAATAAAGTTGGTTGGAATGCGTTGGGGCTTAAATACTTGGGTAAAGAGTTGACAGACACTTGGGAGTATTTGACTGTTTGTGAGATGGGTATGGCATGGTGAAGGCAGTGCTTTAACACAGTTTTTGGAACTGTGTCTGAAATGTGTCTAGTGTCTAGTGCATACCTCAGGCCAACTTGACAAGGACATAAAATGGTGCCATTTAGAATGAAAAAGTAAAAAGGATACATGTGGCAGGTATTTCAAAGGAAGCTTTCATAAGAATTAGAGACTAATGGAATGTAAAGAGATAAAGCTGTCCCAAGGGTTTTGCCTAAAACATCAGGAAAATGAGTAATAGTGAAATCATGACAGATGATGACTTTGGTTTTAAAGAACACTGATTTAGGTTTTAGGCATGTTGAATTTGAGGCAAGGAAATTTCCAGAAGAGAATAAAAGATTCATTGAGGAGAAAAAGGGAAAATAAAATATAAATTGGGTAATTAACTTTTACAACATTTAAATCAAAAGCCATAGGAAGAGAGAAACTAACTGGCCTATGGATAAAATGAGTAGTGAGCTTTAATAAATAAAATTAAGTTTTTGAGAAGTAGCAATTGAAGTTGGGCTAAGTGAATATAATTTGGAAGCATTGGACCAATTACTGCACATTTTTTCTTGATTATAGAAGTAAAGTATGTCATTATTGAAAATTTTTAAAAATGAGAAAAAATATAAACAAGGAAGAAAAAAAAAACAGCCTTAAAATCACCACCCACAGTAACAGCTATTAACATTTTAACAAACTGATGTTCTCTTTTTATACTCCGTAGTTGATTCTGGATTTTCTTTTTTTTGTTAAATTTAATATTTTGCATGACTTTTCATGAACTTTTGTCATACCATTAAAAATCTTAAAGATCATATATTAATGACTGCCTTCATCGAATTCCATGGACAAGAGTGGTTAAGTGGTCCGATTTGGAATCAAACAGCTTTGTTTTAAATTTTAAAAACACTATGAACTTATGGCATGATGGCAGGTAAATCATTTAATTTGTCTAAGCCTAAATAATTTCACTAAAAAATATGGGAATAAAAATAGGACTTATTTCATAAACCTACTGAAAAGATTAAAGATATTATGTATAGTAAACATTTAGCACAGTGTCTGTTAATACTGTAAGCACAGTGTCTAAAAATTTTACAGGTCTCTCTGGGATTATGTATTTCTCTTTTGCCTTTGTTTCCACATTTCTCCCTTAAGGACTCTGTCTATATTTATTCTTCTATATTCCTTTACAATTTTTTCTTCTTTCCCACCCTCCCTTACTTTTTTCCTTTTCCTTCCTTCCTTCCTTCCTTCCTTCCTTCCTTCCTTCCTTCCTTCCTTCCTTCCTTCCTTCCTTCCTTCCTTCCTTCCTTCCTTCCTTCCTTCCTTCCTTCCTTCCTTTCTTTCTTTCTTTCTTTCTTTCTTTCTTTCTTTCTTTCTTTCTTTCTTTCTTTCTTTCTTTTTTATAAGAACTACATTTTTCAACTTGAGACTAAGAAAGAGAAAAACTGGAAAAAGTCTATAATAGGCTTGACTTCAGCATAATGGTAACATCTGTTCCTCATTCCCAACCTTTTTAGGCAAATACGTCACTGGATATGTCACTCATAGATACCTCTGCCTCAGTCTCATTATTGGCTTAGTGCTCTAGCCCCAGATAGCTTTGAACAAGATGTTCCTTCTTGCTTGTCTGGAAATAAAACCAGTTTGGGGCATAGTTGTTACACTCCATCTTTTAATTTGACTCCCATCCTGTCCCGGCCAGAACCTTTTGCTCAGCACAGATCTACTATCTATCTCTTACTTCTCACTGTTCCCATAGGTTGCCACCTCTTCTGTCTGATTTCTTTTCTAAATTGGGAAACTTACCAGCAACTGGTTGCTAAAAGCCTATGTGAAGAGTGCAAAGAGGGGAAAACAAAATTCTCAAATATTCAGATTCTCCTAGAAGTAGCAACCCAAAATTCCATTACTTTTACATGGTCCATTTCTCAAATGGTTTCAGCAGTAAAAATTGAGTAAGCACCTTTTTTTAAAATCCTCACTGGAGGATATTTTTTCTATTGCTCTTCAGAGAGAGTGAAAGGAGGAGAGAAAGAGAGAGAGGGAGAGAGAGAGGGAAAAAGGGAGGGAGGGAGGGAGGCAGGGAAGGGGAGAGAGAGAAAGAGAGAAAGAGAGAGAGGAACATCAATGTGAGAGAGGCACGTTGAATGTGCTCCAACCAGGGCAGGGATTGAACCTGCAACAGAGGTACATGCTCGTGACCAGAATTGAACCCAGGACCCTTCAGTCCGTGGGCCAGTGCTCTAAAAACTGAACCAAACTGGCTAGGACCATTTTTAAGCTGCTATTTCTTTTTTTAAATTAAAATATAGGTAATATACAACATTATATTAGTTTTACATGTTATATACTTAACAAAGTGATCAACATGATGAGTCTACTAGCCATCTGACACTATACAAGATTTTTATATTATTGACTATATTCCTTATGCTGTACATTACATACCCACGACATTGTTTCTGTAACTGGAAATTTGTACCTCTTATAACCCTTTATCTTTTTCACCCTTCCCCCCATTTTCTACCCCTCAGTTTCTCTTCTATGTCTATGAGTCTGTTTCTGTTTTGTTCATTTGTTTTGTTTGTTCAGATTCCATATATAAGTGATATCACATGGCACTTGTCTTTTTCTTTCTGACTTATTTCATTTAGCATGATACCCTCTAGGACCATTCATGTTGTCTCGAATGGCAAGATTTCCTTTTTTATGGCTGAATAATATTTCATTGTGTGTGTGTGTGTGTGTGTGTGTGTGTGTGTGTGTATACCCCGTATCTTCTTTATTAATGGACACTTAGGTTGCTTCCATACATTGGCTATTGTAAATAATTCTGCAGTTAACATAGGGGTGCATTTATATTTTTAAACTAATGCTTTTGTTTTCTCTGGATAGATACCCAGAAATGGAACACTGGTTCATATGTTAGTTCTATTTTTAATTTTTGAGGAACCTTTATACTGTTTTTTATAGTGTCTATACCAGTTTGCAATTCCACCAATAAAGTATCCCTTTTCTGTAAATTCTTGCTAACACTTGATATTTGTTGTGATTTTGATAATAGCAAATCTGACAGGTGTGAGATGATATCTCACTGTGGTTTTGATTTGCAATTCTCTGATGATTGGTAACGTTGAACATCTTTTTCATATGTCTGTTGGGCATTTGTATGTCTTTGGAAAAATATCTATTTAGGTCCTTTGCCCATTTTTTAATTGAGTTATTTGGGGGAGGGGGGCTGATGTTGAGTTTTTTATATATTTAAATATTAGCCCCCTATTAGATATGCCATTTGCAAATATCTTCTCCTACTCCTTAGGTTGTCTTTCCATATTGAACAATATGGAGAAAATTTTTAGCTTGGTGTTAATCCCATTTGTTTATTTTGGCTTTTGTTGCCTTTGCCTGCGGAGACATATCCAAAAAAGGATTGCTAAAATTGATGTCAAAGAGTTTACTGCCTATGTTTTCTTTTAGGATTTTTTTAATGGCTTCTAGTCTTACATTTAATTAAGTCTTTAACTAATTTTGAGTTTATTTTTGTATAAAAAATAATACAAAAGTTTACAAAAATGGTCTAGTTTAATTTCTTTGCATGTAGCTTTCCAGTTTTTCTAGCACTATTTATTGAAGAGAGACTGTCTTTTCCCTAAGTTATATTCTTGCCTCCTTTGTTATAGATTAATTGACCATCTAAACATGGGTTTATTTCTGGATTTTCTGTTCCTTTGTTCTATGTGTGTTTTTGTACCAATGCCATACTGTTCTACTATAGCTTTGTAGTACAGTTTAACATTAGGGAGCATGATACCTTCAAATTTATTGTTCTTTCTGTTTTAATTTCTATTATTTTAAAAAATAATCCTGGAAGGGCGATTCTTTTGTTTTGGGAGAGTAGAGAGGTGTGTGTGTGTGTGTGTGTGTGTGTGTGTGTGTGTGTGTGTGTGACTTGAGGTCACGGGAAATTAGAAAGATTTTAGTCTAAAACAAAATTTGTGACTGTTTATCAAAGATACATGGAAAATATTGAAAATCATGCTGCCTCTGATCAGTTGAAGGTAGGACAGGAGACAATTTTTTGACATTTCTGCCAATAATTGTGAAATTAACTGACCAAGCAACTTTTTCATTTATAATTTGATGAGCTGCTGTGAAAATTCACAAAGTAAACGACAACCTGACTTGCTGTTATTCTGATGCCCATAAAAAAATTGTATCTGACATTCCAATCCCTCTTAACAGGCCCCAGGGTTGTACTTCTCCAGGGTTGGTATGATGACTTAGCTTTAAAATGCATGTTATATTTAAAGATGCAAACAGTACCTTTTCTCCTACAGGAGTCAAGCTTTAAACAAATTTTTGTGCCTCTTTTACAGCTTTGGTATTTATAGTAATTCTCAGGTAAATCTCAGGGTTATAAGTATGTACTTTGTAAAATATATAGCTTAAATGCATCGAGTAAATCTACCTTTGGTGCTTATTTCTTATTTTTATTCAAGTCATTTGTTTTGTTTCACATAAGTAGAAAGAAATGCTAAATTTGGGTAGTTTTAAAGTAAATTTTTTATATTTAACATTTTCATTATAAAATAATACTTTAATTTGAGATTTAACATTGACTCTCATCATAAACGACCATAACAAATGTGCTTAAGTTTTCATGCTTCTGTTTTTCTGTTCATATAATAGGTAGTGTTGAGATTTTACTTACCCAGCAGGGTTATATTGAGTTGTAGGTAAGATACCAAAGATCTGTTTTTAGTGAACTTGGGTTAAGATATAAAGGGAAGCAGTGTTAACTGGTTGCCTACCAAATAACCACCATGTGAAAATGGTATCTCCTTTTAAAGATGCTGTTGAGGGAAACTTGCCCAAATCACAATGTTAATTATATACATCAACATTAATTTTTATTTTATTAAAATCTTCAAACATATACAAATCTAGAAATAACAGGGTAATGAACTCTTATGTGCCCATCGCTCAGTTTAAAAATTATTAAGTCTTGGCCAATCTTATTTCATCTACCCTCTTTCTACTTTTCCTCTCTCCCTGTTTTACTCCTTAAATCTAAAGGTAAAAAATTATTGAAGAAATTACCAACAATATTATTAAAACACGGACTTCTTTTTATGTATTTCAAAACCATACCTGAATATGTTCATTAAACTATTCTAAAGACCATTTCTGGGATATCTCTAATCAGTTCAGTCTCTGTGGTGTGTTACTGATAGAGTTAAATCCTGTCTATTGGGTTCCTTTGTAGATGTTCTGTTCTGATCGGTGTGACAGTTTTGACTGTATTGCTTTTCAGGCTATTTCATTTTCCTGCAAAGTTTACAACACTGCTTCAGACAAAGAAAGCTTAGATGACTTTATTAAAAAAAAACATGCAGAACACTTTAAAAAAAAAAGCCAAAACTAAACAGTGTTGAATTTCTCAGCTCTTTGAGTCACTAATATAATTTCTGATCATGATATATACTGCTTTCATTTATTGTCCAGAATTTTAATTTTTTGCCTCAAGCTAGTTATTTTTCCTTAAAGTGAATCATTGATTTGCTCTCCCTCAAGCTGAATTTCAGACTCACAACCACCTGCGGCGATGGGCTGTTGTGACTACAGAATCAGTCAGGGAACGCAGGCTGTTTTGAACTATACATGCAACAAAGACTTCTCTTTTCCAATCAGGGAAATACCCCAGACTCCCTTTAACAGAAAGCAATAGTTCATGAAAATATTTATGAAATGGTGTATGGAAATCAAACAAACATAGTGGAAGCCACTTGGGCCTTAGATTTAAGTTTTTGCAGAGGAATATACTTTTATATTATCACAGGATAAGTAAATGACTACTTTAATTTCCACTAATTCAGTGTGAAACTGAGAATACATATTGATTCCATTAAGTTCAATTCAACAAACTTACAGTTGCTAAGAATATGGAGATATTTAATTATGCAATTCCCATCACAATATTTCAGAATACAGAGGTGTTATAAAGAATACAGAGATACGAAACAACATATGCATTATAGGAGTACCAGAGGGGGAGGAAAGAGAGCAAGGGATAGAGAACTTGATGGAGGAAATAATGACAGAAAACTTCCCTACACTGGCAAGGGAGAAAGCCACAAGTTCAGGAAGCACAGAGTGTTCCAAACAAGAGGGACCCAAAGAGACCCACTCCAAGACACATCATAATTAAAATGGCAAATGTCAAGGACAAAGAGAAAATATTAAGGGCTGCAAGAGAGAGACAAGCAGTGACCTACAAGGGAACCCCCATAAGGCTGACATCAGATCTCTCAACAGAAACTCTTCAGGCCAGAAGGGAGTGGCATGAAGTTCTCAAAGTAATGAAAAGCAAGAACATGCATCCAAGATTGCTTCATCCAGCAAGGCTATCATTTACACATATCCTCCTGCAGTTTGGATAGAATGATTCTGGGGATTGTGTTGGAATCATTAAACATCACTTCATTCATGTATCTTTAAAATGGGGCCACAGTATTTTTAGCTATTTGAAACATGTTTATTTTAGATTTTTTTGGTCCAAGCTATTATCTGTCTGGACATGTAGTTCAGACAGACAAATGAAGATGCTGCTGCTAGCAGAACATGAAGCCAGGAACACAGGTTGCTAAATCAATTTCTGGGTCAAATGTCATGTTAAATGTTCTTAATATGGGGGGGGGGGAGAGTCAGGGTAGTATCATGAATTAGTGCCAAGTGTTGGAATGTGGTTGAACCAGTGAGGTAGGCCATCAGGAAGGAAAGCAACATTTAGATGCAACTAATGGTATCTCCTCCTCTAAGGAGAACTTGAAGCACCAATAATTTTTATACTTTTTAGGAAATACTGTGAAGGGAACTGTATAATTAAACTATCTTGAAAAATGAAAGTAGTATAATAGGTAAAACTTTTTTGATGTCTTTATTAGTAAGCCAGTTTCTCTGCCTGCCATAAGGTTTTTTCTGTGTGAAACAAACTGAGAAAGAAAGTATACAATATAGATGAAATCTGTTAGAGGAGAAGAGGAAGTATAAAAATCTGCTGCTTCTGACTGCAGGGAATCATGGGGACAAAGGGAGCAGAGGGAAGAAAAACATCTGGCTGAGATGTGTGAGTCCTAATGTAGTCCCTCTATAAAATCCTAGGACAGAAAGTACTTCAGATGTCAGAGGGCCACAGTGAAGCTGGAGAGACCTTGCCTCCTCTTCCCATTTGGGATGCTGTGGGGACACTGTGGTCTGGAACTGACCAAGGGTTGTCTGCCTGAGAACAGAGTGCTATAGTCAGGCAGAGAGGAACTACTAGCATTCATGAGTTACCCTTGGCTGTCTTTGGTTATGAGGCATTGGAGTTTCTTCCTTGTGCCATAGTGGGGGAGCTGGGGAGAATAGTGAAGGTAACTGAGGGCTGTGGGCATGCTGTGGATCAGAGCCAAGATGATTCCACAACACAGACTATCTGCTGGACTAAGTCTAGTAACCTACAATGAACAAAAGGGAAGAGAATCAGAATGTTTGCAATTCCAGTGAGAGTACCAAAGTGGGGCACACTCAACATAAGATCTCACTGAGGCCCAACCAAGTTGATAGACACAAACAAAGCTAAGCAACAGGAACTAACATATTGCCCAAGGATGGAAATTGTTTTGCAATAACCTCAGAAACCCCAACCAGTACAGATATGAGAATCAGCACGAGGCAAGGATGTTTCCTTTCTGCTAAGACTGTGAAAAATAAACTACCTTTGACAAACCTAGACACCTTCTTAGAGTGGAGCAAATGTAGAGTGGAATATCATATACAAGAGGTTGAGTATTAAATAGACTGTTATAAAAACATTTTACTATGTTGTGCAAGTTTAATATTTATGTTTACTCCACTACTTAGAAAGTAGGATTGGTAAAAGATAAAAGAAGATATATTTTCTTTAGCACATTTAAGTGTAGTGTAAATAAATTTGTAAACCCATTAGAATTGCATTATAGCTTTTTGTCATCAATCGTGTATATACCAGTGGGATGTAAGTGACTTCAGGACAGAAAGCTACCATATTCTTCTTTGGTAGCTGTTGTGAAGAATATAATGTTTGGCATATAGGAAATGCTAAAACAGTGTTTGTTAGATTAAAATGAATGTATTACCATCAAGAGCATTTGCTTTGAAATCTAGGTTCCCTTGTACTTTGACTGAACAACTGTAGGGTTGAATTCTAGTATTTTTCCAAGGGTTCTGAGTCATGAAGGATTGATTCAAAGGTGATCTAAGCAGAGGTATGAGCATAAGCAAAGCACAGACTTAAGAAAATTGGACAGGTGTGTTTGCAGAATGATGAGTTCTCCCATTTGACTGATTAGGGATTATCACTGTCAGGATTAAAGTCTATTAATAATGTTAACAGTTAAAATTTACTGAGCACCTTTGCCACTAGCATGTTACTGTGTTTTGCAGTTTGCGCTCTTCATTTCAGTTAACAATCCTACGGCAATAGGTAATACTGTTGCATTAATCAGGTTCCGATGAGGAGGCAGAAATAACACTAATTTAAACAGGAAAGGTAAATAGAGAGTTAGTAACTATAATATGGCATTGTCTAGTATGGGGAAAAGAAAACTAAAGAATTCCAGAATAGCAAATATACTCTTAGTTAGGGCTGACACCCAGGATCCAAGAAAGAGGCAGTTCTGGACAATTTCCTTTCACTGAGCCAAACCAGCTAGGGCTGCACCTTATTTTATACATTAGAATCAAAGGGGGAGGCCTAAGGAGGGTTACATGACATTTGTTGGTGGTAGATTAGAGAGGTGGGAGAAAGCAAAGAGGGGAAATCTCTGAGATTGAATAAAGAGTAAAATGATAGACACATACTTTTACATTGGTGCACAGAGGATAGTTAACAATTAACATGTACAGCACTTGGAGATGGTATGCAGAGAACAAGACAACAATGAGGGCTTCCGTGGTCTCCTGATCTGGTGGGAGATTGTGCCCACAGGGGTCTGGAAAAAAGGCGATCACTCTGGCATTCCAAAGGTATGTTATCTTGGATGCAAAAAGACAATAGACAGGCTTAGTTAAGGTAAAGGTTTACCTTTGTCAAGGAAGATACTGTCCTAGTACTTACCTGCCATGACTCATTTCAGTTAAGAAATTTCCATTTCAGACCATCCTGTATGGTTCCTTTAGGTCCCTGAGTTTGTAAGGTCCTGTTTTCGTCTGTGTGAGAATGAGCCAGGCAGATCTGCCGCCACAGGGCGTGTAGCTCACAGGAGCCCCAGCTTGCAACTGCACAGCACGAGAGGAAGGGGGCCCAGCCTTGGGAGACAGGGACTTCTCTGATGGCATCTTTGCCTGAGGACTGACAGTCTTGCCAAACCTTCTTTAAACTGTCCTGCATCTGAGTCACTTTTATTCAACCCATGTTCTCTCTTTTTCAATTCTGTAATGACCTGTATAGTGGTCTGACAGCTGTGCCATCCTTTGCTGGCTTTTCTTCATTACTCTACAGGCATTTCTTCAGATAAAATCTTTGCACTTTTAATCCTGTTTTGGGTTTGCTTCTTAGAGCTCAGAACTAACTTAGCCATGGATTAGTTAAGCTGGTTCAAACCTAGGCTCAGCCATTTACTGGCTACATGGCCTGTGTCGATTACTTAACCTCTGTGTTCTGCAAGTTAGGCATACATAACATGAAAATTATAATGGTTTTCTATGACATGAGCTTATAAAAAATAACAAAGTTCATATATGTGAAATAAAAATAAATGCTAGCTATTACCATGCTCTCATTCTCATAGCACAGTTTACTCTCTGGAAATCTAGGTGAGAAAAATCCTACACAATTTGTCAAAGATGTTTTTGAACTCATCTTGTTAGGCACCTCTTAAATTTATACTTAATGCAACAACAACAAAAAAACAAAAACCAAAAATAAAAATAGGAAGTCACTGTATCTAAGGAAGCTGAGCAATAAAAACAGAAAATGAGAGCAATATTCACGCTTTCCAAATTTTAGCACAGTTATTAACATAGAAATTTCCACATGCACAACTTAAAAGACCCCATTTTGCTGCATTTAACCACCTTCAGTGAGTAACAAGACAATAAATTACAGGAGTCCCTGGGACATCACTAGAGCCTGGGGATACCCTGCATGCAAATGAGACATGCGAAGGCTAGGAGGATACAATAAGCAGATATCTAAGGAACAGTAACCAGCTTCTTGTGCATAATGACTTTTGTAAGTGATGTTTACCAAATGTATTTGTAAAAATTTAATTAAAAAATAGTTTTCTCAATGGAATTTTAATATAGACACAGTGTCTTGAAACAACTATTCTGAAATGCTATCACGTGACCCCACCTTATCTTATACTTTACGCTTTTAAAGGAATATTCATGTAAGTTATCTTAAATAGTTCTCACAACCACATGAGAGTTGACAAAACAAATATGAGCCATCTTATTTTCTATCAGAGTAAACAAATGAATGAGCCTATAAAGACCCTATAGAGGGCACCTTGGTCCTTTCTTAGTTTAGTGGGACTCTAGGTCTGATCAGGAATTGGATAAGTTCAGTTTCATTCAGAATTTCTGGATCCATTCATACCTCTTCAATGCCACATCAGCTGGGTCTTACATGGAACCTCTGAGACTTTCCGAGGTGTGGAGCAGAAATTACCATGGGCTTTGTCCAACAAACTAGACTTTGCAAGCTGAGTATTTTCTGGGGCATTTGTCCAAAGATGTCCAATGCAGTGACAAATACGGGTTTTAAACAACCAGTCAGGCCTTACTCAGCTAGCCTCCCTAAAATCTATAGCTGTTTGGTCTGTCATGTGCTTCCCATCAAGATTCTGCTCAAGAATAAGCAGTACATGAGCCATGTGGATTTTAGCCTCTCCCAGTGAGTGAAAGTGCATTTGATTACAGAGCTGAGAGTTTCTAGAGAGGAAGGCTGACACGCATGTAACCGATGCAAGCCCCTGCTGGATACTGCTATATATCTGCCTTGAAAACAGGTTCCAGTAGGGCTTTTATCCACATAAGATAGCATGCTTCCCTGGTCTTTGTGACTGTAAAGCAAAATTTCTCTAAGGCTTTTCAAATAAACTCATGCTCCTATTTTAATATTCCTAGTCTCCCATTTTTGGTGAAATAAATAAGATAGAGTAAAACATGAGAAAGATATAAATGCCACAGAATTACAGACCATTTGTCTCCTTTAAAATTTTATTGTTTAACTTTCTATTAAACTTAAAGATACCCATATTTTACTTTAGTTAACCAATTTTAGAAGGACATTAAAGAATACTCTGTGATTCAGAACAGAAGGGCCTTGCCTTGAACTCATTCTACAGATGACCTGTTATAGCAGATAATGTTTTTTTCTTTCTCCTGAAAGATACTGATCCAATAGCTGTGCAAAGTGAGCACTTCAGATGATTCACCCAGCCTGCCTCTTAACTCTACTTCTCCTGGGAGAAGAAACTTTAGTTTTTATAAGAAACACCCAAGATTCTTGTTCAGAATGCAATTTCCTGGGTCCCACCTTCAGAAATCCTGATTCAGTGTATTCTGGTAGCACACAAGAATTTACATTTATTAAGGATCCTGGGTGACTCTGATGCTAGGGAGCAGGGCCACACTTTGAGAAAAACTGCTCTGATAGGTGTTTTTTCTTGCTCGCAATTTTGTAGTGGAATCATCTCTCCCAAAGGACTGCTTTGCTATTTACATTTACAGCCACTTGAAAGGTTGATAAGAACAGCTGAGGAGTCCTGAATAGGATTTAATTGTAGGAAAGCTAATTAGCCTCTCAAAGCAGAGATAATAAATTATGGCTGGTAACTTATTTTAAAAGCCACAGATCAAATGGACAGCACAATGAGGTGTAAGTGGTTTAACTCCATTAACGTGCTTCAGAACTCATTGAATCTATTGTTTTCTTTTTCATCTCTTTTCCTCCTCTTTGATCTTTATTTCCTTTCACATATATTTTTTTCTCCTTTTTTCAACAGATTACCTCTGTATGTCTCTTTCTCAACTTGTTTCTCATTTCATGTTGAACCTCCTCAACCTTTTTTCCTTTCACTTCCATCAAGTTGTTATTTTTATATCCCATTCAAGTCTATTCCTTTTTCACTTTTCCTCTCCCTCCCCCCCATTTCCAAAAAGGTGTCTTTCCACCTTGTATCCACACCATCCACGAAAACAGCCTGTTCCTGATAACATTCCAATTGAGTAATATTGTTCAAATAATGTTATTGATGACCAAGTGGGAATTTATATGAGAGTATTTTGATAATTATGAGGATTTATTAAGCTGAAACATAAAGATTTGTTTTGGGTTGAAAAATTAGCAAGAATGATGTTTGCTGTTGAGTTCAAGATTGCCTCCACAAACGATGAGAAGAATACACGTGTGATACGTGTGTCAAGGACTGGGGCCCTCCCTTCCCCCAGGAGAACTCTCAAGGTTATGCGGCCAAGGCACTCACGTGGAGAAAGGGCGGTGGCCCACCCAAGCTCAGAGCTGAGGTCTATGCTCTTACCATTGGGAAGAGCACAGGAAAGAACATATTAGCACTCAAGGAAAATTAAAACTTTTAATCTTTAGAGACTTTTAAAAAATTAATCTTAAGGGCTTTAAGGAATCTTGAGAGACTTAATCTTAAGAGACTTAACAAAATTCTATTTAAGGAATTTCAACAAAATTCCTGCCCTTACATGATTACATACTATTTCTTCTCTACTTATTGCAACACTATTCGTTTATAGGAGCTCTGACCTACCTATAGTCTCCATAGATAAGGTCATCCTATCTCTTACTATTTGCTTATACTAAATATAACTCACACAATAGAAGCAGGGTAAATGCTTGATTATTCCCTCTAGCAATTTTCAGAATAATGAGTGGGTACTCTAGTAATCTCCAAAGATAATCTGGAGTTTGGTAAAGGCCTGGGGGGAAGGATGTGCAGGGGGAAAGAAAAGGGAGACATCTGTAATACTTTTAATAATAAAGATAAATTAAAAAAATAAAATGTCATCATGAACTTACTCAACTTCATTTGTTTGACATAGGTCTGTGTATTGCAGTTATTATCATTATTATTATTTTGATGGTCTAACAGTTCCATCTTTGAACAGTGAGAGCCTATTTTCAGGTTGGTTCCTGTGTCCTTTTGACACAGGTAGCCTTTGTTTTCTGTCAAAATAGGATATCCCAGATATCTCTTATATATTACCTGATCCAGCTGAAATCAGTCAGTCATCTCAGAAGCCTGGTCCCCTTTCAGTAAGAAAAGTATAATTATAAATTCCATAATCTGGAAGTTTCCTGGTATCTCAACCACTTGATTAGAAGTCAAAAGAATAACTAAGAAAAAGAACAACATGATCAGAGGACAGTAGTTTGTGTAACTACTTTAGGAAAATAAAAAAGCTTGAGGTAATTTTAAAACATTTATTTGCAACATATGCAATATTTTATTCTTTTACCTTTTCCTTGTATTTTGATGTAACATCTGTCCTCATTTTGCAGACACCTGTATTTATTGTCTATTTTTCTTGGTGATTCTCATTAATTTTATTAACTGAAAAATAAAATTGCTACCATAAGTGAATTGGATAGTCTCAGCCTTTATTTCTTTGTTTAGCCAGTTTATCAGTTTGCTGAATAATGTGGGAATATATATTTAGGCTGAAGAGCTGGCTCATTAATCACCTAGTACCATAATATCCCTTTTAAGTAGTAAAGCTATTGTTAATGAAACAGTTTGGTAGTGAAAAACACCTAACGAGTCCTTCAATTTTGCATTAGTGTGTTAGACAGCAAAGAGGTATATAGAGAACTGGGTTTTGTAGAGCTATAAGATCTGAAAAAATTTTTTATTTCCTATCTTAGATGAAGAAATAGATATCCAACAAGGTAGGGTAATTTTCTGTGTCATATAGTTAGTATAAGAAAAAATTGTTAGAAATCTTACTATCAATAAAATGCATTCTCTGTCCCCTTGTATATCAAAGTTTACTTGAAGGAAAATAGGTAATTGGTTAACTTTATTTTAAAATATGCTTAAATGGAAGTAAAATAAGTACCAAAGTATTATTTGAAATAAGTAATTTCTAAAGGGGAAAATACTTACAATTGTATAGAATAATCATCATGGCATTTCTTCTTGAGGGATGTTCAGAGAAAGGGCAATAGGTTGAGAAGATGTTTGCGGGATAATAGAAATGTATACATTCTCAAGTGAGAATTTATCAGTCAATTTATCACTTTTTTAAGGTATATTTTAAATTATGTACCCTGTCTAATGGTGATTTGTAAGTTTCCTTATAGTACAGTTCCATTAGGTATATAAAATTTAAAGTAGAAAGAAAATCTAGTTGCTTTCTTTTACCCCCAAAGACACATAGCAGAAAGCAGACTGAACATGTTAGAGTTTGTAATTTTCATAATAAGTATTTATCACCAATATGTTTCTCCATTTAAAAAAATGTTGCTATCTTAAACACTTACATATACATGCCTTTATCATCCTTTTATTTAGATATAATAACATGGTAACCCTTGCATTTTGTGGAATAAATATTTCTCAAGTAAAAGATAGATAAATACTTTACCAAACAATGCGGGAGATGCCATGGTAATAGAGTCCCTGCCTTAGAGGACTGGTAAGAATGAAAGCATCACTACAACTTGAGATGTGGGGTTGAATGTGGCCTCACATTCTTTGTGTCATGGTGGTCTATTTCCTCAGTCTTTGAATGGAAACCAGCCCTGTGACTTTCTTTGATCAATAGAATGAGATAGAAATGATGTCGTACAACTGCTTTGGTGCTCTTGGAACACTGACCTGAGACTGTCATGTAAGGAAGCTGTTATTAGCTATTGGAGGTGAGAAGCCACTTGGGAAAGAACCCGGGTGCCCCAGCTGATGGCAAGCACAAACTGCCAGGCACGAACTGAATGCAAGGGCTGCCGTAGCGAAATGCTAAATGGGTTTAATGATTGGGACCAGGTGACAGACGGAGGTGAGGAGACTCTAGATAGAGGCTAGGAAAGTGGAGCGGGAACTGTTGGAAGCTGGAGAAAGAGCAACCTGTATCATATGTGGCTATACACTTGTCAAAGCTACCACTTGCTGCCCGGCCAGGCGTGGCTCTTCAGTTGAGCATTGACCTAGGATCCAGGAAATCACTGTTCATTTCAGATCAGAGCCCTGCGGGCTCGGTCCCCAGGAGGGGGTGTGCAGGAGGCAGCCGATCAATGACTCTCTCATCACTGATGTTTCTACCTCTCTCCCTCCCTCTCCCTTCCTCTCTCTGAAATCAATAAAGATAGTTTTTTTGTTTTGTTTTTAAATATATCACTTGCTGTAATTCAAAAGATAGATATTTTACCAAATACCCTATGGGTCTAAGGAGATCTCTAGATGGAAGTGTCCATTAGCTTTCCCTAGCTGTGTGTGATTTATGGGAAACTAGAGATCAGCTAAAGAAGAAAATCTTCAATTTGAAAGTAAATTGTAGAAGACAAATAGAAAGTCCTAGGATTGCTAAACTAAAGAATAAAATGGTTTCTCATTTGCAGCCTCCTCAGTTGGTAAAAAAGTGGAGAAATGAGGTGTAGAACCCAAAATCAAGCCAAATACTTGGTTGTGAGACATTTTGTGACTTGGAAAATGTTTAAGGCAATGTTTTGTTGATCATTTCAGATGGCAAATGGGCTTCTAGGAATCTTTAGGGCTATTTTCACCAGCAGCCTCATACACAATCCAAAGTAGAGAAAGATGCATTCCCCAAAGAATTATGGATGTGGCTTTGGTTTTGAAGAGAATTGTACTGATAAAAGACTACCAACTTGGACTAAATGGTCTGGGTATTTAAAGAAGAAAAGAGGCCTCTGGACAAAAGCAGGCCATGGGAGCTACTTAAATACAAACATAGGCTATGGAAAAGCATCTTTGCAAGCAGAACGAAGAGTCCAGAGGAGGAACCAAGAACTTAAGAGAACAGTGGATTAGGGAACCATTCCTAGGGAGCAATGATGGGCCATGATCAAGAACATCTCCCACCTTCAGACTTAGGGCAACTGGCAATAAGTGATGGGCTGTATTTTAGAATTATATGCTCTGAATTAGTAAATTCTATGTGTTCTTGTTCTCTCTTTTGAGGTATGTGTTCCCATGTTTCTGCTGAGATTATTCTGTCCCCATCATACCAATGTATGTTAGATTGATGGATGTGTGTGTGAGGAGGGGTGGTGGTGGTGGTGATGGTACATCACTTTTTATTTAGCTTACAGATCTCTGAACAAGATACAGATAATTAGATATTGAACTTTGAGCCCAATGCTACTTATGGGTAAGACTTTTAGGAGTCTTATGAAAAAATAAACGTATTTTACAAGTGGGAAAATAATAAATAATTATGACCAGAGGATGGATTGTGGTAAATTTAATATGACCATAAATTCTTTGTAGTTTCTCCCATCAGGAAGAGGAGTCTCTTTACGGCTCCATGAATCTCAGCTGACTTCATGACCCACTGTGTCTGATGACATGTGCTGAAGTGATGTGTGATCTCCAAAGTCTAAGTCTCAGTAGGTTGTGCAGCTTTCTTCTCTGCCCTCATGGAATGCTGCTCTGAGACCATGATATTACTAAGTCAGTCTAGCCTCTAGGAGGATGGAAGAACATGTATATAAATCAATAAATCAGTAAATAAACCAAAGGCACACCCGCTGGCAGCCAGCAATAGGAGCCAGACATGAGTGTGGCCATTTGCAACCTTCCCATTTGAGCTGACTTTCTGGCTGACTGCAGACACAAGTGAGAACTGGCGAAATCAACACAGGAATCTTCCAGCTAATCCTCAGAAACATAAGATAGTAAATTGTTCTTATTCACTAAGGTTTGAGGGGAGTTTGTCACAAAGTGGTATTTAACTGGAAACAAGACAACAATATTCTAAGGAAGTTTAGGAGAAATAACAAAACATTCATGAAGAACATGGTATTTAAGATTTGTACTGAAAGATGTGTCCAATAATGAAGTGGGGACAGGTAGAAGAACTCTGAAGCAAGGATGTAGCGTTTATACCTGAAATCAGTGGAAAGCTGGCATTGCTTATTTAGGGAGAAGCATAAACCCACTGCATTGCCCGTTACCAGGAGGGGAACTAGAACATTGAAGGTGCCTCATGAATGACTGTTGAATAAATGACCAGGATCTGGTGAAATGTGACTTAATGTCAGTTTACTCTGATGGTAGAAAGTGTCAGAATGTGTCAGGGTAAAACACTTTAACGTTCACCAAAGGGCCTGGGGACAGAACTGAATAAAATGTCTTATGTTGAATACAGTGTTGAATACGTTGGCACACTGTGAAACTACATGGGCGGATTTTGAACAGAGAAGGCTTAGGGAAAAGGCTGCAGTAAGAGTAAACAAGACGACCTTTCTGACAAAGTGTGCCACTATTTTATGCATGGTCACAGGGTACTTTATGACACCTAACGTACATGTGGAAAACATTTGCCCTCCTTAGTCATTTGGATTAATTTGTACCATAAATGCATCTTTTACCATCCTGTTCCCAGATTCATGGGTTGATATACGACACCGTTCAGGTCTTTATTTTTCCTCTTAACTTCAGGGGGAGTCTTCCAGTGTGACCATACTGATTGATGGCCACCCTCCCAGTGACTAACCTCACGAGTGTGTGTGTGGACAGCTTTATGGCTCGTAGAACTCCGGGAACATTTCCAAACACTTTCATTTTGTGTCCCCTTGTTTTTTGCTCTCTTTCAAAGAGAGAAGTTTGAACTCACTTTCTTACTTTGTTTGACTTTGTCTGATAGAAACCGCTCTTGAGTCTTGGTTTTAACTGCATCCTTTCCTTGACTGTTTCCCTCTGCCAGACAGTACACGCTTTGCATCTGCTGTTACAGATCGTTGGCTGTCTCTTGCCCCTGACTGTGGGTCAGAGTTTAGCTTATTAGAGAGACTGCATCCATTTTTGTTTTTATTGATGACATTCAGTTAATCGGTGTGTCAATACATTGCATTAAATTGCACTATAATTTGCTGCAATGTAGGCATGTGCTATGTGGATTTGCTGAATTGTCAGTAATGGTTTTTACCATTTGTATTATTTATTTCCTGGTTCTTGAGTCTGTTTTCTAAGCTATTGTTAACTAAAACTGCCCTTCTTATTGCCAAGTCCCCTATAATTAGGTGCAATAGGTACTTTTTCAGTCACTAAGCTGAGGAATGGAGCACATTAGTTATAAGTATCCTAGAACAGGAGCAAAAGTTTTTGGCTTGCACTAAGTTCCAGCAGCATAACTCTGAAAGCTAAGTTCCTTTCTTTCTGTCTTTACTTCTTTTCTCCTTCCCCTTTTCCTCCCTCCCTTCCTTCTTTTTCATCTTCCCTTTTCTTTCCTAAATTAATGTTTACTTTCTGGTTGTCTAAGCTACATGGGTTCACCAAAAAGTATTTTGGGAAATAAAAGCATCCAAAAATCTTTTAAAGTCATCTCCCTTCCCTGAGAGACCACCAAACTCCTTTCTGTTATTGGACTAAAGAGGTCCATTCGCCTGTATGCATCAAAGCCCCATTAAGCACAAAAAGGATTTTACAGCAAGAAAAGTATAGGTTTATTAGTTTAGGAAATGGTGCAAAGCCTGGAGTCACAGGTAAGCTATTGCTAAAAGACCTGACTCCCTGATGGCTTCCAGGGGATGGGATATATACGGGGAAAAATCATTAATCATGGTGGCTAAAGGAGTTGGGGTGTGGGCTCTACTGATTGGTCGGGGCCAGGGTGGGGAGTAGTTGATTATTGTATCAGGTCCTTTGCCATGGCATTGCTCTGTCTGGTTTCATGAGGGTATGGTCTGTAGGGTCATCTGCTTTCATGGGCCTGGGCCTGAAACACAATTGAAATCAAGTTGTTATCTTTAGCTTGATGAAATTCTGATTCTGTGGCCAACAGACTTGAAGCTTTGTTCTTAAAAGACAGTTTGATAGTGACCAGAATTTGATTGCCTAAGGACTTAATAATTAAAGAAGGGAGTGGACAGACAGAAAGGAGAAAGGGTCATGTTAAAGAAATGGAGCTTCTGGGTGGTTGCCTTTCTAAGGTCTCCCCTGCAATGCAGGAAAACCAAGGCCTATAGGTTCCAGTTGGCCTGTGCCAACAGGGATTATTTCCATTTGATTAGGAAGGCAGAAGGAAGGAGAGATCATTATTCCCTGAAAGCAGTTGCAGCCAGATGCTGTGCAGACGAGAGATTCACACTGGCTTCCTGGCCAGCTCTTGAGAACCACCCCTTTCATTGCTGCAGACAAAGTCAATGGGAGGTTCCGCACACTCACAGGAATTGCAGTGGCTTCCCAATAAGCCACTGCAAACCCTATATCAGGGCTTCAGGCTGAGATCATGGGCTGTGGCTTCCCTGGCCTTCACTCCCGAACTCTTCCAATGGTTAGGTAATTTTCTTCTTTGTATTAAACCTGTCAATGCAAGAAACATCTAAACCTGTAGAGAATTTTTCTGAGTTTATTTGAGCCAAACTGATGACACATGCTGGGGAACGTGCTCTCAAATGCTCCAGAGAATAGCAGTTTTGCAGCTTCTTTTATACATTTAAGATTAAGGAGGAAAGGTAAGGAAGATTACATGCAGGCGGGAGAAAGCAAAGTGGGGATTGGATTACAGGACAGTTAACCAGATTCTGTGTTTTGAGGTGTTGTTTCAAAGGTACCACACGTTAGCCTAGATGCACAGAAACAATGGACAGGGCTCGCTTAAGGCAAAAATAAGCCTTTTCATAAGGAAGTTATATGCCTGGAGCATGACTATCACCATGACCTGCCCAGTTAGGAATTGATGACCCTGTGAGTTTATTTTCCAAAAACTCCTTTTGTCATCCACAAGCCCTTCAAGCTTAGAACACATAAAGTGGCTTCTGTTTTCCTAGGAAAACCTGAGTGATAATAAGTTCTTTATTGATATTCTTTTCAGTTAAGGAAACAGTGAGTCTTGTGACTTGAATAAGTACATAGAGCTAGTAAGTGAAGGAGGGAATTAGTAAGGGGTCTCTTTGGTTTTATCCAAATCACTGTGCAGCTGCTACTTTTGCCCCTGATAGGGCTTCCTGTGCTCACTTCCAGCAATGTTGCCTCCTCTGCCCCCTGGTGTTCTGTGACTGCAGCCTCTCCACTACCCAAGTTAGTCGTTGCTGCTCTGAAATATGAGCCTCTTTTACTCTCAAGGCCCTGCCATAGTTATGAATTTGGGGAGTGAGAGGTAGCTCTTTATACTGCACTCTAAAGGTAAAGAAACTTCTCTCCCCTATTTTGCCCCCTAAAGGTTTTGCAGGGCTGTGAAGAATCCACCTGTCTGTTTTTCTGAGGGAGCTGTCTTTCATTTCCAACCCCAAACTTAGTGGTGGGGAGCAGGGCGATTAGCTTTATTTCCACCATCAGCAGATTTTTCCTATCTGAAGGATTCTTTGCCTTTGCATTCAGTGTATAGATCTTATCTTACTGTTATTGTGGTTCTTTCTCTTTAAATAAATGATCAAAATCTGAGATCAATTTGTTTCTTATTTTACAGTGTCTCTTATGACTTCTTTCATTCTTTTCTATATTTCTTTACTGAAGCTTATTGATCTTCTAAACTAGTGAGATACAGTTATTTGTCATATTTACTTTTGGGATAATAACTTCACAATCTAGAGATGCTGCTTTACAATTTCATCTTGTGACTTTCTGTAGTACTAATTATTCATGGTAAAAAGTCTATAGATTTTCATAACATTTTCATGAACATTTTAACTATGGCATAAATCTGGCATCATTTAATTTTAGAAATAAAGCATCAAAGTTACCCAATTTTTCTTGTCAAATATTTAAATTATATTATAGATAGCTTAAAATTAATTGCTAAATATATCAATAACTTCACTTTTCTTTAAAGATAAGTGATACATGAAAAAATGCAGACTAGGGTTTCAGGATGTCTTGCTTTATTTCATGTAGATTTCCAATTAAATGGATGCTTTTGCTAACAATTATCATGGGAAGATAAGTTAAATCCTCTCAATTAATTAAACAGTCAATTGTGAAGTTTCTGGGTCTCACTTTGACCCAACTTAATGCTAATTTAGCCTTCTTTGAATGGAAAGTCAATGGTTTACCTGAGGATTTCTGTTAGTGTGAGTTAGTGAATCCATCTGACTACGTCAAGAAGAGATGAGATATTTTGAAACAGAAAAAATGCCTTTTAATGGACTATGATAATCATTAAGTTATCTCTATTCACTTTCCATGGGAAGAAACAAATGCTTTTGCTATTGGCCTCTTTTTTAAAAAAATTAATTTTTTCCCATCACCATTTATCCCCCCATGCCATCTCCCACCTCCCTCCATCCCCTCCCCCTCCCCACCAGTGCTGTCAACAGGCCCTCTATCTAGAGTCTGTCTATTTTGCTTATTAGTTCAGTTTGGTCATTAGATTCTTCATATGAGTGAAATCATATGGTACTTGTCTTTCTCCGACTGGGAAGTGAAACTATTGGCCTCTTTTGAATTCTGTTTCTATACTGCCACTACAGCAAGTTATATGTGGACTATAAGGAAATACTACACTCAGTTTCATCATATGAACTTACATTTTGTTATGAGATTTCAAATACCTTATGTTGTTTTACCTCATTATTTATTCATCCCAGACCCTGAGTCTGAGTCTCTGCTTTAGGTGTTAAACATACCTTATGGACCTTGACATCAGGAACTCAGAAAATAAACTTGTAAAGTAGTAAATTATAATACAAACTAGGAAATATTTACAAAGAGATATGATTAAATTGGCTTATAGAAGAGGAGTTTTTCAAAATTTGTTTACGTTGTGTTGGAAAGTCATACCTAAACACTGATATATTAGCTGGGGCCTCAGCAATGTGAACAGAAGTTTTATCTGGTAAAAATTGTGAGTTGGAGGATGGGTTGAGAATGGAGTAAAGAGTCCCAAAGAAAGAAATGGTTTAGGTATTTTCTCTGGGTTATGTATAAATAAAAGTCATCATTTTAAAACTTAATATTTATAGCCAGATTTAATTGAAGACTCTTCTATTTTATATCTTTTCTCTTATTTGGACTTACAGTGATAGCTTCTCATGTACTTGACAACACAATAAGCACAGCTTTTATATTTTCTTCATTGTTATTACATAATTCCAAATTCTGTCATTTAAGTTAAACAAAGAATTTATTGAGAACTTAGTATTTTTATGGTTACTATGGGTTAAATTTGGGGATAATCACCATAGAGCTTATCAGTGCTGCTTCCAAGAATTAGCAAGAGTATGAAAAATATTAGCTCAGAGTGACTCTCGAAGTTGTTACTCCTAAAAAAATAACAATATCCTCAAATTTTGGATAAGAAACTTATTTAATTGGGGGGTGGGGTGTATTACTTAGAATGCAGTGTGCATTAGTGAAGTCTTCAGGTGCCTAGTTCCACTCTGACGCCTGTCTCTCTGCTTTATGAAACCTCTGTGGGATAATGATGGGGTGAGATCATTTCCTTATATAAGGTAACAGTAAACCCATGAGGACTTAGAATGTGTAGGTTCTGGGATTGTTTCTGGGCGATTCTTAGCAATGTGATTTTGGATAATTAACGTTTTGGAGGTACAGCAGTTTTCTTACCTGTTAAGTGGGGATTATGCCATTCTGTGGAGATTTTTAAAAATGAAATAATCTATAAATAAAAGAGCTTTATAAACTACAAAGTACTTTATCAACTCCTTAAGCATACCTAGATATTCTTGTTTCAAGAGCATGCACAAGGTGGACGGCATCATTTCAGGACAGATGAGGTGTGGAGTTGCTTAGACAATTCCAGGGCAGGACCAAGTATCCCATCCTATGTCTCTTCAAGATTCTTTTTGCTATGGCATGTTGAGTGTCTCTGTGGGTTTGTGTTGGAGAAGTGGACTTAGAATATTGCTGTGCTAGCAGTCTTGCCACTAAAAATGACCACTTAGGAAAAGCATATCTGTGGCCCATCTGCTTTCATTGTGGGAGCTGTAAATGTAAAAAGAGATACATTACTTCCCATTAATCTGTGCCGAAGAGTGCATTTCTTTTAAAATTCTTAGAAATATCTGTCATTTCATACTTAATACTGTACTAATTTACACTAATGGCTTAAGAATTCCCGAGAGAGAGCTAAATTGTGCAAATGAGTAGCAAAGGCCATTAAAAGGCAACATTATAAAATCAAGAATGCGGAATCCTGAGATGCACTTGCTTTATTTATTTTGACAAGGGCAGTTTACTTTCGGTAACTCATAACAAAGTACTACGGTAGAATAGTAAATGTACTGAAGTTGTTTTATTAAAGTAATAAAGCCTGAATGGGAGTCCTCACTGAAAGCTCAGTGCCATTAAATTGTTACTAAATATTGAGTTAAAGATGCCAAGCTATTGTGTTTTTTATTTTCTGTATAAAATTCTATTTAGAGTTGTGGAGCTTCCAGAAAACATAAGGGATTTGGTGGCTCCTCTTCTTTCCTCTACTTGTCTTTGGAATGAAAACGTTTTTCTGATTACCTGAATAAGTCTCAGCACTCATTTTTAATTTCTTAGATCATTTGACTAATATGGCTAAGATAGTGACTGCAATTTCACAGAAAAGCCTATGCTGAGAATATATGCTTGACCCTCACCAAGAGCACTTTTGCAAACACAAAGCAGAGACACAAGAAATAGTGCAGTCCGTGGGTGGGTTCAGGGATGCCCCCCTATTCTCTGTGCACACACCCCATCCCCTGAGCTCTTGCTGCTTGTTTCTGCCTACTCAGAGAGCTCATGTCCATTCACTCAGCTTTAGTGTGGTTATAAGCTTCTCAAAGTCATGCACCATGCCCTTTGCCTCTTTTGGGTTCTCTCAGGGCCCATGATATATGTGGATACTTAACAGGTGTTGTTGATTGTAAGAAGCTTGATCAATTTTATCTATTATGGCTAAGAAGAATGGGAAATATTTTTTACTTTGTAAACTTCCTTCTCCCTGTAAATTTTGGCATAAAGTAAATTAGTGGGTCACAGTGAGGAAGGGGCAAAAAATCAACAGTAGTAGTACCTGGGGAAATACATAGAACCAATATACTTGTATTTTTAATAAAGCACCACATGGATAAGTTTGGAAAGCTTAGTAAAATCCAGGGCAACTGCTGGAAAAGTAACTCAGTGCTACTGACTGACTACTGTGTCCTTTCCTCTGGATAATCAGTAACTCTTTTCGCTAATAGTGTGAAACTCGGAGCTATCCATAAGTGACTTCTGTACCCTATAAATACAATTTAGACTTGCTTAAAGCCACATTAAGCTGAATTCTGTTCTGCCATTTTCCACTGAGTGAAATCCCAGTTTGTGTCAATAGGTTAGTCATTCAAAGCTTCTAATAGTCTATAACCCATATAAAATAATTAAACAAAAATAGCAAGTCCATGATGTATTTTCGCCTTTTATTCAATTTTCTTTGTTAGCATGGTATATAACGAAATAGTAGGAATAGTAATATATGGTTTATATGTGTTATTTGTTTTAATAGTAAGTAAATGTTATTTAATCTCATGTTAAATGAAATGTGTTTATCATCTGCTAGTTGTAGTTCTCCAGGTTACAAATAAAGAAATTTCTAACAGAAACGTATAATAAGAAAGCATGAAACAAGGTGAAATGATATTGTTACTGAATTTTTCCTCAATCTCCTGCTCCCCCTTGGCCCCTTTACTCTTTTATCTGGACTTTCTTGGCTCATTGTGTATTGGGAATTTAAAAATGGCGGTGAATTGGCAGGTTGTGAATTTTGAAGAACCCAGAGAAAAACTTAAGTCTCTTTTATGCAGTATAAAGTAATATTGTGTGGCAAAGGTTAGAAATGTCTACATCTATATGAGAGCAAAATTCCAAGGTCAGTTCAAGGTTAAGACAAGAGTGATGGGCATCTGGAACATTCTTGAGGACAGTGGTGGCGTGGTTTTTCAAAGGTTCAGATTTATCTGAAATGACTCAATCTGAGTCAGACTTTTCCCTCTGCAAATGTCCTGCTTCAGGTTTTCCAGCTCTTACTGTCATAGGGTATACAGTCTAAGAAGCCCCAAATCAAATTTTAACTTCATCATTGACTGGTTATATGGACTTAGATTTATTAGTTAACCTTTCTGAGCCTCAGTTCCACATTACTTCTGCAGGTTATAATAAAGGTGATGTTTTAAACTTAGATCCTGCTGTATTTTAAGTCATTAAAAAGCTTGTATATTAAAGAGGAAATGTACTACTTACCCATCCAGCCCCTTACCCAATTTTGCAACCATTTTGGAAGAGTCTATATTGTAGTCAGGTCATATACTTGGGATGGGAGATAGAAATCTGGGCTGGGACCCAATCACTGTTCTAGTAAAGCTTGGTGATTAATTATATTATTATTATAGTAATCATTAAACACAATGATAAATGATAATCATTATAATACAATTATTAGTATGCAATGATACAGATACAGTGAAATGTATATGAAATGCCAATGTGGGCACAGGAAGAAGACAGTGTCAGCTAAACATGCAAACAAACAATATAGAAAACCTTCTTGGAAAGATGAATCTTAACTTGAGTCTAGGACGTTATGAAGAATATATCAGGTAAAGAAGGAGTTGGGTGTCCCAGACACTCCTGGCAAACAACAAAATGTCAGATGCCACCAATATCTAAAATTTCATGGAGGTTGGAGAATACTGAACACTTCCCACGTGGCCTAAAGTAATCTCTGCTAAAAAGTCATAGCTTTAAAAATGGACATGTTGTGATATTTTCATTATGTAATAAGATTTAAGTAAACAGGAAAGGAGTCAACTTCTCTCAAACATAGAACCCGAGCCAACTCTTAGCTCATATGAAGCTGTTCATTTCTTCTGCCTATGACGCATACCAGTAAGACACAAACTGCTGCAATTATTTTATGTTTTATTAATTAAAAATGTGTAATATTTGTCACCCTGGGTAGGCAATGTGTTCCATTAATCAAATATTTAGTGAATACAGTCCCCTTGGTCATGGCAATTAAAGATGTGTTGGCAGAAGGCATGGTTTCTATTTCTGATCATAAACTTTACAAAATAAACCATTTTATTTTATTAAATTATTATAGAGTTTTCACAAAGAAATTCACATAAATCTTTTTTTAATTATAAAAAAAAAAGTTATACTGTATTCCTCCTCACTGAGGTGATAGGTCCAGTAAATCTGTTAATTGCTCTGTAAAGTAGTAAGTACTTTTCTGTTTGTTCTTTCAAATGCCAAAGGGATGCCTCTTAGTTATAATTTTACTAAAGCTCTGATTCAATAATCAAGAATATGTTAATCATATTGTTATGGCTGTGAATCTATGGGCCCGTGGATTTCATACTTTTGTCTTGTATTCCCTTTTCACTTGATGGACTCTTTCTAGCTCCTTTATGTGATATTTAAGATAAGCAACTTGGAACTGCTGAGTACTATGGTATGGGATATTGGAAGAGATATTTTCTATTTTGTTCCAGCAGCTTTCTAATGACATGCAGTTTTAAACGGTAAAGATTTGTTCAACCAACATTTAATTTAAAAATATTTTCTTTGCCCTGAGGAGCATGTCTTCCAAGCACCCTTGCTTTGGGTCCTTGTGGGAGTAATTCTGTGTTTCCAGGGGTCATATAAGGAGGAGGTAGAAGGGTCAATGTGGTCTTCTTCATGGGCTTGATTAAATAAACCTTAGGATAAAACACTGATTAAAACACTTTGCTCTAACAACATCTGTGCTCTTAGAGTTTCTGTAGGTTTTTAATGTTCATATAATGTAAACACATATTTTCATTAAATTCTATTTTGAGATAAATTTTATTACTTTAATAACTTTGTCAATATGTTGAAATAAATGCTGTTTGTTTTTAAAGCAACATTTAAACATTTTAAAAGACCTATGTCTATTTTTCAATTTCATACCCTCTTTAACTTTTGACTTTACAAAATTAAAATATTCCATATGATTTCAAGGTATTTAACGACAATTTATCTTTTTTATTTCATTAAAAAGTGTGTGTCTGTGCATGTGTATGTGACATGAAGCATTTTCTCTCACTAATCTATTTTAAGGTAAGAAATGTTGAAAGCACATTCTCTTAAAAGTACACAACTAAACATTTGTCTTAAAGGTATACAACTAAAATTCTAGTTCTATATGTCTTTAAGAATTTAGAATTGAGTAATCTAGTATTCGATACTGAGGACCACTATCTAAAATTTTAGATCAGTGTTGTACTGCTACTGATGACCAGAGTAAACCAAGTGCAAATTATTCAAATTTTAATTCTCTGAAATAAGTTTTAAACTTCATACATCAAATAGCTTATATAGAACAATTATATAAACTCTGTTAAGAAAGACATAACTTAAACCAAATTTGAATTATGGTCCCTGTATCAGCAGCAGTATCTCCCGACAGTGTTAGAAATGCACAACCACAGGTATCTCCCTCAAACTACTTCATCAACTCTGCTTTTTAACAAGGTCCCCAGGTGATTCATTGTGCATTAAAGTTTGAGAAGCATGCCCCTAACTGAGCTATTATTAATCAGAAATAATGTGTTGCTGATAGTTGAAATTCCTCATGAAATGCAAAGACCTTTTACCAGCCTTTTGCTGACACAAAAAATTTCAAAGAACTTTTAGTGAAATCCTTTGGTACTTCAAACGACTTATAAAATCTATGATGGCAGTGTGATATTTTGCAATATTTAACTATTTCAATTTTTTTCCTATTTTTCTTCCTGTATTTTCTCTCCTTTTCCATCACTCCCCTTCGAACAGAAGTAGGTGCTATGGTCGTTGCCTTCAGGGGGCAATGTGATGCGCTACAGGACAGAAACTGTATAATTGACCATGATTTTGCAAAGGCTAAGCCCTTCTGTCAAGGACCTCAAAAAAATGATCTGCATGCTAAAAGCATGCCACAGATGTGTTTTATTTATTATTAAAGCACTTGTTTATTTTTGTTTTTAATTCGGAAGTACATAGTCAAAAGGACTCCCCTATGCCTGCCTCCAGTGTCATGGGAACAGGGTCGGGGACTCCTTAAAAGGCCAAGGTTTAACTTCCCCATTAAACTAGCTGGATGGAAGCCAAAAATCAAAATTAAATTATAAAAAAAATCAATATCACTTACATAGCATTTGCTATGTGCTGGGCATTGCTCTAAGTAGGTCTTATTGAGGGAGTTACCACGCGAATGTCTGAGGAAGTGCTCTGGGTCGAGGGAACAGCCTCTTCAGAGCCAACATGCAGTCTCCGACGTGTGGGGTGCCTACAAGCGGGCCGGGGTGCCTAGTACGGAGTGGACAAGAGGGGAGCAAAAGAAGATAAGGCCAGAGAGGTGACAAGGCCCTCCCTGGCTTTAGGGCCTTGAAGGCCATTGTAAGGGCCTTGAAGGGCTGTCTCTTTCATTCGGAAGTGGGAGCCACTTCAGGCCTCTCATCTTAGATCTTCACACAGGGTTAACTCCTGCGTCCTTCAGTTGTCAGCCCTGACCAGCTCTTCAGCAGGATCTCCCTGTCCACCCGTTCTGACCGCCTTCCCATGTTAATCTCCATCCATTTACCTTGGTTTGAATATTGTATATGTTCTTTGCTAACTGAAATTGTTTCATGTGTGTGTCTACCTTTCATCTGCCTCTCTTGCTTATAGATTTCATTCACTAGGACAAAAAACCCAGCAGGGCATGGCTTTTTGTCTTGTTCATTTCTGTATCCCTCAGGCCTAGAACAGTGTCTGGTAAAGGAGGCACTCAATAAATATTCGCTCAATGAACGGCTGTATTTAAATCGCAAGTAGTCAGTGTGTATGCGTGTTTTATCCAGGAACATTAATTTCTCAGAACCAGCTTTGGAAGAGTAAGAAAATTGGTATCATGTGAATTTGGAGTTTGTGTACCAAATAAGAGGGGTGCTTTAAAGATAATTATTTTAAGAGTCAATGGAACTACAGTTTTGAGGAAGTCAAAGCATCGATCATGGAAATACTACTAGAGGAGGAAGTCAGGGAGCCCAGAGCTGGTGTTTAGAAAGGGAGAAATAAGAAAGCAGAAGCAGCCCAGTAATAGGTGAATGCAGTGCTTGGGCTTGCAGAGCTGAGAAAACAAGAATTTGCACTTGAGGAGTTCCAAAGCCCGACAGCTCAGGGTGCCGTGCGAGTCATTCTCCCGTGCTGAGGTTTCCAAGGAACGTGAAGGAGAGGGCAGTAAGCCAGTGCCTAAATTCTGAACGAAAGGGGGTAGAGATCACATCCTCGGCTATTGGTACACTGCCTTAGTTTATACCTTCAACATTACCCTTGAACTGTAATGGCTCTCTAGGTGGTCTCCCTGCTTTTCTTCTTGTTATCCTTCAATCTGTCCATCTACCCCAAAGCTTTTTACTTTTCTAAAACGCAGCTGTGATAAATACACCAACCCCCTTTTTGAATTCCTTTAGCAAGTCCTCACATTTCTAGAACAGTTTTTATTCGTTTGTCTTGACGTGGCCTTTGCTTCCTTCTTCAGTACTGTCTCCTACACTTTCGCCCAAGCCCTCTTGGGTGCAGATGATAAGGACCTGCTCTTACGTGGTTTATTGTTTGTACAGCGAATTTCTCTATTCTCGGCTCCACTTCTGTGCCACATCTATTTTTCATTCATTTAATTCATCATGCATATTGTCATAATTTGTCTTCTTCCCTTATAAGACAGTAATGTGGAGGGTTATTTATTCTAGTGTTGACATGTCATATGCCTTCGATAAATAGTTCTTTGCTGAATGAGGGAGTGAATAAATGGATGACTAAATTAACAAACTTGTGAGGTCTGTTAACAGTGATTGACAAAGATAAATTATTTATTTCGGTATAACTCAGAGACAGCAGATATCCCATTTTAAGTTTGCTGTTAATAGGAGCTTTGTTGCTTCTTGCTGTCTAGAACAATAGGATTTCTGACATTTCTTTGGAATATACCATAATGATATGTAAATATATGCCATTGCCACAAAATATCTTTTACTTTCATGTCTTTGCTCATTTCTTTCAACCAGAGTTATTGCCAAAACTCTGGCATAAAAAATATATTTTTATTGGAACATATCAGTTTCATAAAATGGAAATAAAAAATTTGAGCAAGGACAAAGCATGACATTACTAATAAAGTATTTGGAACTGTTTAGTAGCTAGCAAAATAGTTGCTTAAGTAGGTATACTAGAAAAATGGTATTACATAAAGGTACATTTTTTAAAAAATTAAAATAATTAACACAAGTTATAGGGTGGAAGTTAATTCTTATGTTTAATGAAAAAATTATGTTTTATGAAAGTATTTAGTTTGTATTTCAATAGTATCTTCTGCTTTTTGATGTCAGATAGAATTGACAGATTGAAAATATACTTCCAGAATTCTGCTAAATTACCACTACAGGTTTCTGAAACATGTCAGGAAAAGACTGACTGCTGGCAGATGTGCATAAAAGTGAAGAAAACCTTTATGTAACAGGAAAAAAATCCATATCTTTTAAGCTAAGTCATAGTACTCTGGCAAGGAAGGCACACTTCGAGTATGATAGCTGGTGTCACTGTCAATAAAATCATCTTGCTCAGCATACTTAAGCCATATTTCTGGTGCAGAAAATCCCAGAGTTTTGTAAATATGTGTGAAAGTAATAGCACAATTAAAGTGGAATTCCTCAGGAGATCTGTCTTTTGCTCAATCAGCCGTGACCACATTTTCTCTCATATGTCTCCTGGCTTTATTTACTGGCGTTCAGGCTTCCTGTCAGGGTTCATGGCCTGAGACATCTAAGAAAAAACACTTTTTTTCTTTTTTTAGAGATGTATCTAACTGAAAATGAAACAGGTTTCCTCTTTTTTTTTTTCTTTTTTTTTTTTCCTAGCTACAATTATTAGATATTACTTTTCTTCTTAAGAGAAAAAGAGTTGCTCAGCTTTCTTGGGAAAAGTTGTTTCTGAATTGGGATACTGAAAGACCTGGTGCAAAATAGTATCTTGCTTTATTCAAACTTAACTCTGTGATTCAACAGCCAGAGAAGCACAGATATTTATAATTTACTAAACATAATTTTATTTACATATTTTTAAAATTGAGAACGATGAAGACAATGAAAAAGATATTCACTCACAAATGCAACCCATTTCTTATTCATCAAAATTGAGCATTTAAGTGCTCATTTTACTTTATAAGAGTGAGTAAAAACTAGGAGAGTAAAGGAAGTACAATATAAGTAGAATAGAGGAATAGAACATTAAGACTATCTGTACGTATTGTTTTCCCCCCACCCCCAAATTTAATGTCCCTAATAGATGATAAAATGGATGCATTTCATCTCGTTAAATATCATGCTATTTGCATATATATTAAAGAATTTGCTATGCTTATTTATAAGCTTTCCTATTGTATCATCAGAAGACTAGAATTAATATCTTTAAATAATAGTTAGTAGGGTAATATTTGCAATTTCTTCAAGCTACTTGGAAATCAACTTCTGAGGAGGGAGTTTGCTTTTACAGAATGGAGTTATGGTTATTTAATTGAGCATGTGTGGGGTAACTTTTGGCCCATTTTAAGTTTACTACTTACATTACAGAGCAGTGCACTGTAAGTGTTTGCTACACCAGCACCTCTCCCATTGGGAGGGCCTCTTTCTTACCTTCTTCAGTGTGGTCTTTCAGTTCCCTCACCCTCCGAGGATGAGAGGATGGCTTGTAGCCCCAGCTAACACATCCAAAGGCAGCAATCTAAAGGGTTGGTCTGAATTTCTGCTACTGTACTTGCTTTGGTTTCTGTTTCATGGGGCCTGATGTTTCAGCTCTTCCGAGTCCATGGATTAGTCTGTAATCTTAAACAAATATTTCTTTAATCCCTCTGGGTTTTAAATATTCCCCTACGTGGAAAATTATTGAGGGCCTGGATACCCAAAGGGGGCTGCTGCTGATCAAATCGAAGGCCAGGGCTTAGGAAAATAAGAGAAATTGCCTATGACACAGAGGCTCACATATAACTTTGCCAAATGCTCCTCCAAGCCACTTAGGGACTTGCTGTCTGGACGCTGGTGCTGAGTTTATAGAGCCATTATAGCACCTTGCCTCACATGCTTCTGAG
Organism: Miniopterus natalensis; assembly: GCF_054644295.1. Lineage (NCBI taxonomy): Eukaryota > Metazoa > Chordata > Mammalia > Chiroptera > Miniopteridae > Miniopterus > Miniopterus natalensis. Next base: position 53,215,348 of record NC_142083.1, read on the forward strand.
AAGGGTACACAAGGATATTTTTTTTCTTCTTAAAAAATACTAGACTTTCTATATTAAAGCAGGTGGGTTGTCACACTGTGGGAACATTTTTACCCAAGTAACTTCAATTAATATCACAAGTTTTATATAAGTATTAAATAAGGAAACCTACCCCAAGATACAAACTTTACAGTTTGGCAGATACCATCCAAAATCCTTGCTGACTTTGCTTCTATTAAGTGAGGATTTAGAAATCATACATCTTATAGAAGAAAAGCAGGTTTCATGTCTCCCAGTTCTATCATGGTTCAACTCTATCATGGGCACTGTTTCTTCTCATATAAAAACCAGTTAAGTATAAATGCTGTCTGTGGCCTTTACCACCAGCTTTTAACTGTAAAAAGCAGAAATTGTTTATGGGCCAGGCTGTATGCTCTCAGTATTGACCTCTACCTCTTAGGACTGCTCCAGAGCTTTTGTCAAAACACTTGAGCAAGTGTCTGAGTAGTCAGAAATGACTTTCTGAGAGCAAACCTTTATTTTGAGTACAATTTTTTTTAAAAGACTTACCAGACCACTCTCCTTTTTCAGTTTTACTAGCACAATTTAATATGGTTTTGAGATGTTTTCCTAACTTGGTAAATAAGGCAAACACCTTCGTATGTTGACCCTGTGGGCATTGGGAGTAAGTTGGAGGGAGAAGGAAAGCTGAGTGTGACCTGCAGCAAAAGACTATAACGTCAAGCTTGACTGGCCTAGTCATGACCAGATTCCTATCAGCTGGAGCGCGGACACAGGAAACTGCAATACAGCAGCTACACAACATAATTCTTAGGTTTGGCTTCCATCCCTTGGCCAAGATAAATAAACTCTAATGGGGCTTACTATTGTCTTTCTCCCCTAATATCTACTGGGCCAAGAGAATTATAAACTTATACATTATATTTTTTGAAAAGCTCCTTTCCAAAAAAGTGGGGCTCAGGACCCTGGACCCAGCAAGGCAGACATCTAAGAGCCACCCGAGGCATGGGGACAGTGAGAATGGCAGGTGAAGCACAGAACAGGGGGCCTAGGGTAATGCAGAAAGGCAGCAGTGGATAGTGCAACTGAAGTATCTTTGTGAATGTCACAGACACTGAAATATATCCCAGCATAAGGGAATAAAATCTAGAGACATAATAACTGAGCATGTTGATCTAGAATGGGATGCAGGGAGCAGAGACTGGCCAGATCTCCCCCCCGCCGAAGCAATGGAGCCTAGGCTTAGGCGATTTTCACAGGAGGCTGTGTGTTTGCCTTTGGTTGGTGATGGAGCCGATGAGGACTGGTTTCCACAACCTTCTATAAGTCTCACCTCCTAAAGAGCTTCATCATTTTAACTATCAGATAACATATTCAGGGTGATTCTAGAGCTAGCAGTTAGATTCTTATTACCACTGGTTCCTCGAGACAGACCCTTCCTCACGGACCGGATGCTGCATCCTATCCTGACATGTGATTACGTGGCAGTGCTATGTGTTCTGAACCTTCCTTACAATGTAATACTGCTCCAGGGCAGACATCGAGGACAAGTTTTTCAGATACAGAGAAGATAGTTCTCAGTGATGCAAGCATAGGAGTGAGGAGTAAACTATGACTGTCTGGGTGGATTCACAGGAATAGTAGCAATTAGAACACAAATTCTCCTCCCTGATGACTCTCACCATTTTTAAGGGCTTTATCTACTTAACCTCTGGCTTCTAGCATGAGAGAGTGATGCATATATATTGGAAGGGGAATTATAGAGTGCCTTTCATTCATATATTTTCTGGCTGGACTTGATATATTGATGGATCTCAACTCTTCCCAGCAGTGGGCCTTGAAGTCACTCCGTGTGATATGCATTGGATTTTTAGAATATTGGTCATAGCGTTGGGTAAGATGGGTAGGGCAAGGAGATAGTAAAAACTGAACCATAGTTTCTCTAAAAACACTGGAGATATGCAACACTGATTCTGTCATGGTATTGCATAAAAAGCAGCCATGCTGCTGCTTCAGAAAGCAACATTCTTCAAGGAATGTTATTTACCTTATTTTTCTCCTTTGGGGAAACAGAAATTTGACAATCATTTGTTAAGGATACAGGATCTTCACATTCTATGTATTTTTATGAAAATACTTGCAAGGATTGGATATAGCAACCAATATTTTTAAAACTAATATAACTTTATATGAGAGGGAGAATTGAAATGTAAATATACAGACATACATAAATTTAGGCTCATGGGATCCAGCCAGGGTAGGGCTTCTCAAACCATTCCATTACCTTCATGACAAATTTCATGCATTGGCTCCCTCACTGCTTTATATAGATCGGTTTCTGATTTCCTAACTGGATCCTGACCAATAAACCTAGATTATACTCTGTATTTTCAGTGAATGGATGCACCTGATTTTCTACTTAATAATATACCTTAGACATATTTTATGTAAATAAATACAGATCTACATCAACATTGACTTTACAGATCTATTTAAATTATTCCCTTTTAAGCTAAGTTATAAAATAGAAATAAAATTTATTAAAATCTTTTCTATCTTACTTGAGGTTACATTTAATTTTAAAGTTTTATTGTTCTATAAGGCATCAGCCTCGCATGATGCAGAACTGTAATTAGGACTTTGCAATTAAATGAATTTTAGAGCATGCATGTGATTGTTTAATGTTAAACTTTCACTAATAATTTAGATATAGGAAAACTAGTTAATTTATTCATATTGACAAAAAGTGTCTTTCATAAAATATTTTAATATATTCTATTAGAGTAAAAAATTAGGGGATAAAGTGGTCATGAATAATAGCTATATTCGATATTCTATTTGATTGAATTTTTCTTGAATTGTGATTATATTAGGAAAAAAATTATTCCATAGTTCAATCTAGTTTTAAAAGTTGCAGGCTTGAAAAGAAATCACTTTGTAATTGAACACATTCTGGTTCACTCTAACTTTAAATGATTTTGGAAGCAGAATAATATATCCTTTGAAAGAAGAAAATAATAAATTAATCATGCCACTCTCCTTTTACATTTGAAAATAGTTCTAATTAAAGGGAAAGCATGAAACAATTTCTCTGTACTAAAAAAATCATTTGTTGTATTATAAAATATCTCAGCCTTTACAGAAAACAAAAATGACAGGCATTTGAACTAAATAAGAACTGATTTATTTTCAATTGATTAATCAAAATGAAGTGAAGTGTCCAAGGAAGATTAATTTTAATTTTTTTTCTGTTCTCTAGTAAAAATGACAGATTTTTCTGTTATGTGTTCTTACTACACAATGTAAAGAATTGACCCTCTTATCAAATATTTTATGACAGAATCTTTTTTTACACATCTAGATTTTAAACCTTTATAGTTGAATGGAAGTCCTTGTAGCTTGTTTTAAATAATTGTGAAAAATTAAAACAGGCTTTGGAAGGAGTGAACTTTAAAAAAAGTTATTGAATTTTAGAGAGAGAGGAAGGGAGAGGGAGAGAGAGAGAAACATCAACATGAGAGTGAAACATCGATTGGCTGACCCCAGCATGCACCCCAATCAGGGATCAAACCTGCAACCCAAGCATGTTGAACCAGGAATCAAACTGGAGAACTTCCGGTGCATGAGATGATGCACAACCAACTGAGCCACACCAGGTGTGCACTTATTTTTAAAGTAATTATTTCATAATGAGAGAAAGTTAGAAGACTTTTCCTTTGAAAACAAAGTAAACTAAGAATATTTATTTGGAGCAAAATAAGTGAGAACACTGTGTTTCTTCTTCTGTAAATGTAAGTGCCAAATACTATCTCTTTTGAAGAGTTTAGTTTTCAACTAAACAAGAAATGTGCTGCTCGGCCAGCATGGCTCAGTGGTTGAGCATCGACCTATGAACCAGGAGGTCACAGTTCAATTCCAGGTCAGGGCACATGCCCAGGTTGCAGGCTTGATCCCCAGTAGGGGGCGTGCAGGAGGCAGCCAATGGATGACTCTCATCACTGATGTTTCTATTTCTCACTCCCTCTCCCTTCCTCTCTCTGAAATCAATACAAACATATTTTTAAAAAAGAAAGAAACGTGAGAGTATTACTGAGCAAAGTGAGTTCAGGCGTCATACACACAGAAACCAAAGTGTGAGGCCACAGGGTTTTGCAGAGAGATGGGGAGATAGGAGGCAAGGCCCAGATCAGTCTCCTTCGGACAAAGGCTGGAGCAAATTTAGAGGATGAAGTCAGCAAGAAGCTATCTATACATATTTATTAATTCTAATTAAAGGGCTCAGGTTGGGTAATCTTCGAACTAAGTCATCTCAGGTAAGGACTGTAGAAGGGGCAAGAAAGAACAAAAAAATTCCAATCTGGCAGAGTTTGTTTAGTTAGTCCTACATGTGTCCAAATTTGGTCTCTGTATGGGATCTTCCTTATTGACAGACCTCTTGCTTCTTAATGGGCTCTGGATGGTAACAGTAGCATCTCCACGGTTCCCTGGGCCCTCAAGGTCAGTTTAGGATCATTTAGCTGCTTAACTGTGCCTGCTCAAGTCTAGACCAGTCTGATTGGCTTGGTCTGGAAGTCTCCAGAGCACTGTGAGGAGGTCTATTCTCTCCCGAAAGACACTAAAATCTAGGGCTGGGGTGGGGATCTGGTTTCAGTGTTAGGGACCAGTTTTAAAAGGTAAAACTTTTACAAAATCTGTAAGAAATGGTGGTTGATTTAAGTCAGTAAATTCTGGGGGCAGTTAGTTTTGCAGCTACAGATAATCAAAACAATATATTTTCCAATTTTTTTTTGCAGTACCACTGTGCACCCATCGAGGTGCTACATCTAATCACCACAGACTGGTAATTTTGGGAAAAGCCTATGCTTTCTTTATTGAAATATTGCAGAGGACAGTATAGAAAGAGAAGGTAGAAAACAAAGAAATGCCCAAACCATACAATTCTCTAAACAATAATTCAAAGAGCCCCCTCATGTCTAACAACTTGCGGAATCTTATGAACCTAAATTTTTGTTAACATTCTTAAAGCAGGGAAGACAATGATCTGCACTGTCTGTGGCCATGATTATACTGATTTACTTTTGCCCTTATAAGTCCCTCCACCTATTTCACCATCTCAGGACAAGCAGAAGGGATGGATTCTTTCTGGTTATCAAATTGTGCATGTATATCAGCCTGTGTTCCCTGTTTTCCCATGTTACTAGTGGGGAAAATGTCAAGTCATTAGGCATGAAAATAAAGGTACATACTGGCCCTCCCATCTGCTCTAACTCTGCAAATACTAACGGTAGTCTTCTTACATTCACCAGTAGAGCTGAACAACAATAAAAATTAACCTGCAGCTCCTTTCATAATACAGTTTGTCATTTTCATAGCCAAAGTAAATGCAGTTTTCAAGGAAGTCCATTTGTTCTCTGTCCTTAGCTTACTTTTTGTGCCTATTGATTTAATTTCTTTCTAATACTGGGAAGTTCAGTTCTCATAGTGGATATATTTGACTCATGGTTAAAGTAACATTGTCTGGAGATATGATTATATTAAAGTAATGGCCTAGTCACTGTGGAAGATATAAAAATGTATAGCTTATCCCTCACTGATACAAAATTAGAGTCTAGTTATTAGAATGCTTTATAATGTCCCATTTTGGCTGAGATTTGGGTAAGAGTTGGTATTTTAAGCCTCTTAGAATGAAGAAATCATACTTTAAAAAATCACCTATACTTTAATATTTACCTATATTTTTATTGGATAACTAAATCAATATAGTATGCACAAAAGAGAGTCATCAGAATGAGAGCGAAAACACAAACAGGGAGATGACCCAGATCATAATGGAAAACCTGCTTTATACCTCATTATATAATTAAATTTATTTTGTAAACATTTGCCTATGAATTTAATAGGCTTCAAATTTTTATTTTTAGGGACTGACATGAAACAAAATTAATTTTAAACTGTAATGAAGAAATATAAGCATTTACTTGAGCAAAAGGAACTGCAGCCCAGGAGACACAGATTCAGGCACCAACCTAAACTGTGTTCCAGGGAGACCAAGGGAAGGCCACCTTTAATAGTCAAAGTTCCTGCTCAGGTTCTCACTTAGTTCATTTTATGTAAATGAGGTATCTAAATTGTGCGGTTCTGGTTGGATATGGCAGGTCTCAGTCCTTCAATAGAAAGATAACACCAGGGTTTCCCAGCAATGGTTGACGTGGAAAGAGTGCAACTTGTCTTGAATCTTTGTAGTTCATATGTTGTATTTCATGAATTTAAATTGAAGATATTTACCTTTGCCAAGATAGTAGTAGCAAATGGATTGTCAATAAATTTCTTAAAGCAATATCTAGGTTGGAAGCCCCCATACACACATTTTTATATATCATGTTCAAATATCACAATGGGGCTGAATATGATACATTTTCATCATAAAATAGTCTGATATCTTTTAACACCATAAATCATTATTATTTATAATCACAATATTCATATCTTGTAGCAATATCTGGATCAATAGAGGGTTTCCATTTTCAAATATTTTAATGTTGGAATACTTATAAAAATAGCAACTTAGTAGTATGCTTCTCAATTTGTTCATCTTTCTACTTACTCAAGATTATATCTTGGTCTATAGTGACTAGAAAATATACACTATATTAAGTAGTTCATAATATTTGTATGAGAATCTTTTCCTTCAGGTAAACATTTTTATTTCTGTACCCCCTTTTAGCAAATTTCATGTGCAATTTATTTTAATAGAAAAAATATAAAATCTCTTCAATCCTTTCTAAAAGTAGGATAGCCAAACTGAACTTGTTTAGTATTTAACATTATTAATAGCAGACAAAAGTTCTTATCAAATAGCTATAGATGTACTCAAATTAAAAATATCTATTTTTGCTAGACCACACTTAGCTCTTTATCTGAGGATATTTTGTTGTTTTCCTTAAATTGTATCTTGGCTGAATGAAATCTGATTGCTTTAGCAGCATATTAAATTTCCATCATGTGTTCCGGAGAGGTGGTTGGGTCAAATATGTTTGATATGCTTTTCATCAAAATACGCTCTCTTGGACAGATCCAGAAAATGTCATATGTAATATTTAATTCTTTCAAATAACATAATTAATCTTAGTGAGTTTAAGACCACTGGTAAGGAAATTCTTACAAATTATTCAGTCAAAATTCTGACTCATACATTTTCTCTTCATTGTCTATGTTAGCAACATTATCATAGACTTGCTTACATTATTTTAAATTAGGATCTACTATTGATAAAGTATTTGTTTGTTAGATTTCAATTAAATCAAAACTATACTTTTTACATGTTTAAAACTGATAAAAATTTTTAATTTTGTGTTTTTTCCCCGTTAGTTCAACAATAGTAATAAAAATGTTAGTTGTTCAGCATGACTTTTATCCTTTATTATTATTTTTTACTTAAACATCACATGAGTGTGTTTTTATTATTGTTTCTTTTTATTCTACTAATATCATTTTGAAGTTACCATCTTAGTTATCAATTGATTTATTTTTATTCCATGTTCAGTCAATCTACCATCAGATTTCAAAGTAATTTCTCCTAGATATAGAAAATGGCTATTGTCCTCTATAATATTCAGTTGGTGTCACACAAAACATTATGCTCATCTAAATGATGGGCACACAATGGTAACACTTTAAAATATTATAAAACATTTAATATCGGTGATCACTTGTTTTTGTTAAAAATTATTGATTAGCTTTTTACTAGCCTCTTTTTATCAATTCTAATAAATGCATATGTGCTTTTTGGGTGATGTGATTTTTTTTTAGGTGGATAATTAGATCTTCATCTAGAAAATAATATGAAATTGTAGGGACATAATATGACCTGTTTGTTCAAGTTGCAGAATTGTAATGTTCTGTTCATGAATTTTGCATAGGTCATGCTCAACAGGAAACTGCTCACTTGCTTTCAGATTTAAAAATTTAAGCAGATTTTCTCTTTGGAATTTTTCAAAAAAATTTTTTTATAGTAGTATACTTTTTTTGAGCTCCCCTTTCTTATTGTTTATTTCTCTTTATTTGTACACTTACTTTTCAAAAAGACTAAAACATAAAATATAATTATATTCAAAGTGTACAATTTTCAAAAAATGGAAATTAATGTAAATTTAAACCATGAATAATTAGTTACGTTTCATGTTTTGAAAAAAAATTTTTCTTATAAAATATTCTAAACCATCTGCTAAAATTAAATGCCAAGACAAAATTTTAATTAATATATAACTTAATCATGAGTTAATATATGAACAAATCAGTTATTTTAAAACTATATCAAACTTTGTATTTAATTTTTGATCATTTACTAAAATCTTAGTACAATTTTTTAATATAGCAAAATTATTTTGCAATTCTGCCTTTCCATTTGCATCTAGTTGTCAATATAATGAATTGGTATATGTTTTATGCATATGAAGTACAAGACCACATATATACAAATTTAAGAATAATATCAATTGTTTATATTTTAAAATATTCTTTAGTTACCAAGTGCAGTTCTTGCAAATTCTGTACTTTTTTCTACCGATAGGATCATGAACTGGAATCCCAAAAGAAGCAGAAAAACAGATGCTTGGCAGGACTAGGTAATGCTACTTTGTTATGCAAGAATTGACTGCATTCAAGGAATCTATGGGAAATTTCAAGTAAGGGATTTTTTCAGGTAAATTAATTCATCTTTTCTTGTACTTAAGCCCTTCTGTCAATCAGTTCCTCCTTAGGCTGTGAAGATGCCCTTCTCTGACATTAACAAGGGTAAAAGCCACAAACATTCGAAGCATTTGGAGGTAGGTACCCTTTGCTGCAAAGACTTAGAACATTAAATATGTCCCTGGGGCCTGAATGATGTTTGTCATGAGAGCAGATGTTTGGGGTTGCAGATTTCTCTGTGCCAGACCCAGAGTGACAGAGGAGTGCATGAGTTCTTTCATAGAACACATGCAGAGTCATCTAGGAGCAGAGCCCAGGCAGGGACCTTTTATGCCAGAGTCTAGGGCAGTCACAGTCTATCAATCACTAGGTTTCATTTTAAACATAATTTTCTCTGTGGTTTTCATGATCCCCCAAGTAGCTCATATCTTTTACACACTTTCATAGCATACTAATCTTTCCTGTTTATAGTAACAATTGTGCTAGTAATTATGTGCTTAAAGTTTATATTGACTGTTAATACACCAACTTCATGTCCTGCTCACTACTGTACCTTTAATTCCACATTGCCAAGAACTTGGTAGGTCCTCAATAAGTATGTGTGGGTTACACTATGAGTGAATGATGTGTATTAGTTGTACATAACTACTAATGTGCATTTATGGTTACTGTTTTATTTTTGAATGAATACTTCTAATTGGGATTACTGAGTCACAAAGCGCAAGTATTGAAAATGTCTTGCTCTATGGCTAGATTCGACTCAAGAAAGTTCAAGTCATTTTACGTGTGTTTAGCTATGTATAATGGTATTGCACTTCTTACTCTTCTACCTATTTTTAATTTTTATCAATATTATAGAAACGATTTTTAATGGTAGTTTTTATTTGCATCCTTTTAACTTAAGAAGTTGAATATTTTTCATATGGCTATACTATGTATTTTTATTTTTTACATTGTCTATATCCTCTCTCTGTTCTAAAATTTCTCTCTGACGATGAGAAATTTTAAAATAAAAAAGCAAATACTTCAATGTATTTTTGTGGTTTTAAATAGTTTTATACCTAGATTTATTCAGATGAGTAATAGGAAAATAATATTCTATATTTTATCTAGTACCATTTTGTTGCCTTTATTATATTTAACTTTTAATCCCATCTTGAATTTATTTTCTAGTATATTGGGAGAAAATGATCTAGTATTTCCTTTTATTTCCAAAAGGTGGTGCAATATTCTCAGCACTAACTATTGAGTAATTCTCCCTTACAATCCTATAATTTGGAAGGAAGTCATACTTATAAATGTGGTTTACAGGAAAGTTAGGCTCAAACTGAGCATTTCAAGTTATGTATTTTCTAGGATTCTTGTAACCTTTAATAAAGAATAATTGATTTTTTTAATCTCATCCTAGACCATTACTTTTCAAAAATTGAAGTATAGATTCCAAATGCACACCTTAATTATACAGTCCAATGGATATTTATGAATGTGTATCAGAGTATACCCAACACCCAAATCAATGTAGACTATTTCCAGCACATGGAAGAACCCATGCCTCCTCCAGTCAGCACCCTCTCCAAGGAAGACACTTTCTCACCACTATCACCAGAGTTCATTTCTACCCGTTTTTAAACTTTATGGAAACATGCAGCTTACTGTTTTGTGTCAGGGTTCTGTAACTCAATTTTATGTCCATGAGATACATAGTTGATCCCTCATTGTATGAAAAGAACTATAATCTATTTAATCCATTTTATTTATAGACTTTTAGGCTGTTTTCAGTTTTAGGCTATTATAAAAAAAGCTGATATGAGCATTCATATGCATGTCTTTTAGTGGATGTATGCACTTATTTCTTTTGAGGACATACCCATACTCAGCAGAATTGCTGGGCATAGGGTACAAATATGTGTAGCTTTAGTAAAACTGCCAAATAGTTTCCCATAGTGTTTATACTAATATACACCCACACAGGCAGTATTTGAGTATATTCCTTCTGGGCATACTTCTTTTAAAGGTTAAAAAAAACAAAAACAATTTCTTTAAAGCTTTTAGTTGGAGTCACGCACTGAATTTGCTTTCATTTTAATAGAGTATTAGGGGAATCAAAGTTGGGCTTCTCAGTAGAAACTTAGAAAAATGGCTAACAACATCAGCTTTGAAGTCATGAAAGACCCAATTTCTAATTTGAGCTCTTTCACTTATTTCACGCGTGATCTTGAGTAAGATACTTAAATTATTTAAGTGTTGGTTTTCTCATTTGTAAAGCAATTAGCAAATACTTTAGAACATATTCAGTAATAATACAATGTTTAAGCTCCAGTGAAAAGTCAGGTACCATAATTGATTTATAAAGCACTTAAAAGATGATGCTAATAATAATATTATAATAATTTTATTATTATCATCTTCTCTTTTTAACTTACAAATGGAATATTCAAGTGTAATATGGTCTCCAAACCACTGGGATTTAAAAGGAGTTTTGATTGGCTCTAAATGACTCAAACTGTTCACATGAACATTGAAACACTATTTAGTCTGGGCTGGCAGGTGAAGAACTCATTACATTTAAAGTAGTAGCTCAAGTGATCTTGAAAAAAATATTTAGAAATGTAGATTTTGAGTATTTTTTCTTAAAAACATTGCAGTGAAGTGTTTAAAATTTATTTAATTATTTTGTTAAATTCCATAATCGAAAGTGTCAGGAGAACCTCTCCACAGCACACAGAGGGGCTGGGAGTGGAAGTAGATCTCAGAAGCAGAAGCAGAGTGTAAAACCAGAATAGATGAAGCAGGCCAGATATTGGGCAGGAATCAGGGAAGGAAACTATGCCAATCCAAGGAGGACACAGATATCAGAGATCATGACGACTCGAGGTGCAGCAGTCAGGAAGCAGCAAATATACAGAAGTCAGTGGGCATGCCACCAGTTCAAAAGCTGAGCAAGAGTCAAGGAATATACCAGAGCTGCTCGGGCGATGAAATGGGAGACAGGCCCTCCTCATTTGCTTACTGCAGAGACTGTTGTCCAGGATCAGAGATTTAAGAGAGAGAGAAAGAGTGAGTGAGTGAGTGAGTGAGTGAGTGAGTGAGTGAGTGAGTGAGTGAATGAGTTTTTGGTGGAATATGCGCCTGGCAATAACAGTAGACATACTGCACAAGAAAAACTGAGCTTTCTTTTCTTCTCCTTCCCCCACTCATTTTTTAAGTATAGCCAAACTAAACCAAGCTGTTCTTAAAAATGGCCTCTATGAGAGAGTTTGATATCATTAATGAATTTTATCAAACTAGTTGAAGTAAATTCCCTTTATTGGCAATTGTATCTAATTGAAGTTAGAGGAGACATAGCTGGAAAAGGTTCCTCAGGTACTAAATGCAAAGCCAGTTTCCTAAGTGATTCTGAAACACTGTCCCTTCATTTCATCAGTATTTAATCTACCTCATCATACTCTACTTGATTTATGGGGAAAGAAATGCGTCCACCCTCATGAATTGCTAGAAGGTAATTATAGAACTTTTGGAACTTATTCCTCCTGTACCCCCGCCCCCCATGCCTTGTATTGTTCTCTTTCCGTTAATGGATAGGTGTAGCTGGTGAATAAAAAAACTAGGTCTCTCTAAAAAGATCAGGCTGTTGCAATATGTTTATTTACTTTGTTGTAAAGTAACAGCCAAGCCCTCTGCTTCTGAAAAGCACTTCACAAATTTACTGTCACCGTTGGGCATAAAATGTAACACAATTGATTCCTGTACTTTCAACACCAAGGTTGTCCACTTGAAGGGCACATGAAGATTAAATGGCAGCAAGGGGTAAGGCCCTTTTCTTTTGCATCTTGGTCTATTGCTCTGCTGGCTTTTTTTTTTTTTTTTAAAGAAATCTCATTACTTTGCAACATTAATTGATTCTTTTAAAATTGATGCCTTATAAACAAGGGTTCTGGTTGAATTTTATTTCTAACAGTATTGCAGTTAGAACAACGGTATGCAGCCACTTTTTTATGAGATGGAAAATGAATAACATGGCATAACGTAAAATTATGGGCAGGCTGCATGGGGAAGAGCTGGGAACCAGAAATCGATCAACTCCCACACCTCGTTAGGGAACCTCCGGTAAACCATTTAACCTCCCAGGACCTCAGCTTTCTTATTTGCAAGAGAAGGAAACTTGTGATAGATGACTTCTGGACCCTTCCAAGTGGAAATTAGTTCTTTCATTCATCATTATTCATTTCCAAGTTTCTTCAATCAATACTTTCCTCGAGAATGAAAACAACAAAAAAGTGGCATTTAGTTTTAGGTGTTTGTTTTGTTTTCCCCACTTACTCTATTACAGTGGCATAAATACACAATTTAATTCCCAACAGGTGAATGGCAGGGGGAACAGAGAAGTATGAAGTTGAATAATTCTTAAATTGGAAACTATGAATTTATTATAAAAAAAAATGTTCTATTTTGGCCACAGCTGGTTATTTCATTCTAAAATAAACTATGAAATTTATGTATAATATTGTATTAAAAATGTTTTATTTTTATAGCTGGGAGGCCATCTTTAAGATTTCAGAAAACATATTCACACAGAAAAATACATTTATTTTGTCTCTGTGCTCTGCAGTGTATTATTTCCCTCTTCTAAAACTGGATCCCATGCTTGCTATTTGACTTTTATTCAGTCAAACTGTATCTGCTATTATAAGCTAATTTCATTTTTAACCTTTTGACATTGTTTTTAAGAGAAGAATATTTTCTTTTTGCATTCATCTGCAAATCACTTATCAAACAAAGAATTTGAACATAGCAGAAAGTTACATTTATTTACTACATTTAGATTTAATCTATCTCACTTTCAAAGTAGTTCAAAACTTTTCACATAAGATTTAAAAAGACAGATACAATACCATCTGTAATGTAGAATAAATATGATAAATAATAGAGGAATAAAGAAATCGTAACTGTATGTATTTTATCCAAATGTAATCATAGCAGTAACTTTGGAAGTGTAATTATATTGGCTGAACTTTGGATGGAAGACTATGTCTACAGTTCTTCCTGCTCTGGTCTCTGTCTATTCCCAGGATCATCACACAGATCTCTCCATCTGTCTCCCTTCCCCCAAGCACTCCAGGAGAGTGAACCATTTTAATTCTCTTGAGTACACATGATCCTTCCTACTTCACTCTCCTTTTAGTGCTCCAATAACATCTGGCCTGTCAACCTAAGGCAAATGTAACATTGTTTTAGTAGTAGCATTTGGCTGTTAGGACTCAGATAAAAAAATAGTCCTCTGAATCAATGTAAAAGCACAGATGCACTTAAAAATCAAGGATAAAGTAAATGGATGGTGGATGGTGGATGGTAAGAACTGTGTTTCTCACTGTTTGAGTGGAAGATTTCAAATTAGCAAAGCAGAAGGGTAGAATGACCCATGTGGTACTAGATTAGCATTGACGACATCAATATGAATTAATGTAGAATGTAATAACGATAGTGACAGGTAGATATATGAGTAATTATAGACAGATTTATTTTCACAGGTCATTATATATGTGTGTGTGTGTGTGTGTGTGTGTACATATATTTCCTAGGTCTGTCTTCGAGAGGCCCTAGACGTAATGACACTCCAGTAGCAAGGAGTACACTCAGTGATGACATCTCAATTTCTGGTGCCATTCTCTAATAAAAGAAACCAGTGTTCCTTAGAAAAATTTCTGGTTTGGGGACTGGGGCAGGAAATACACAAGATGAGCCTGGAGCATTTTTCGAGCTAGAGAGTAAGAAAGTGCTCAAAAACCCAAACTACAGGCATGTTAGAGAGGCAGGAGCTCATTGAAAGAGTTCCCAGTGGCCAAAGTTGGAACAATTTGAGCAACCAATTAATAATTGCAGTGATGGGCTATAACTGAAATTATATAATAAATATGCATGAATCCATAGTGATATAAATAACTGTATTAAATAAATAAATGAGAAAGAAGAGGCAACTTTCCTATACAGAACAATTCCAAATGATTTACAGAGATATACTTCTTTCCAAAGGTGGTAGAGCGTAGCTCTCAAGTCCTTAAGTGTGGGTTGCTTTCAAAGAATACAGTATGAAAAGAGGCAGAAAGTAACCTTATAGTAGCAGAAATATAGAAAATACTACTTCAGCCAGGTAATCAAGTTTAACACTATTAGTTATAAATCACGTTGATAGCAAAAGTCCATGGTATGATGTGTTGAGAATTGTACTTCCTCTCTGTGGTTTTCCACCCTGAAACCCATAATCTTAGTCTAACCATGAGAAATACACCAGACAAAACACAGTTGAAGGACACCTACAAAATATTTGGCCAGAACTCCTGAAAACTGTCAAAGTCATCAAAAACCAACAAACAAAAATGTGAGAAACTGTCATAGCCTAGAATAGCTTAAGGAGACATGACAACTGAATATAATATGATATCTTGGTTGGGATGCTGGAACAGTAAAAGGGACTGTAGGAAAAAACTAATGAGATCTGAATAAAGTGTGTGTGTGTGTATTAAACTTTTTAATGTCAGTATAAATGTGTATATAAATGCTCACCAGATTTTTTATTCATTATCTAATCAAGAAAAAGAAACTCCCAACTATTTCTTTTTTCTACTCAATCAATAAATTTTGTAAAACTAATTTTACCCATAAAACCCCATTTCTATTATACAATATGTGATTAATAAAAATTCTCATAAACTCAGTCAAAGCACTTGTTAAAGTTATCTCTGATGTAATACATACCTTTGGAGTATGTATTTCCAGTTATGTTTACTAACTGGCCCATGGATATGGATTGAGGCTCTGGAAACAGACAGACAGACACACACACACACACACACACACACACACACACACACACACAGACACACACACACACAGACACACACACACACATACATACACATATACACACACACCATATCCATTGTTTATGCTAAAGAGTTTTATACTAGGTTAGATACAATATTCATTTTTCTCTTATCTTTTAAACTTGTCTCTTTTATGTATGACTTCTTCATAGAACTTACTGTGCAGTCTCATTTATTTCTTTAGACACATTTCTCTTGTCTTATTAAGTGCAATTACTCACGATTCCCAGTCAAAACTTTGTTTTGGAGACTTTCCTAACTGTTTTTTCATTCTCCCAGTCCCAAATGTTGACTTTGCCCACATTAGCCACTTTACTGTCATTTACTATAAGAAAACAAGTTGTTTCTCACTCAAGTTTCCTGTAATTATTTCTTTTCCATTTAGAACTTGCTTTTACATTCATCTTAAGCCCAGAGAGGCAGCTTTCTTTTCTTTATTTTTTCAAATTGTGATAAAATGCATCTGTAAGATTGTGTAAGTATAAAGTGTACAACGTGTTGATTTGATACATTTATATATTGCAATATGATTGCCGCCTTAGCTGTCGCTACTACTTCTATCCCATCACATAATTATCGTTTCTTTTTTTGTGGTGAGAACATTTAAGATCTTCTTTGTTATTTTATCTTGTTTTCTGTCAGGTATAATTTTCATCTTGTCAACTTTTCAGATGTTTGATATTTATCTAAAGGAGATGTTCCTCTATGGATTCTTTCATCAAAGATTTCAAAAGCCTTATTATATATAGTAAGCACAAATGAGATACAGTCTCTACCACCACAAGGCTTAATGTGTGGGAAGAGATGGGCCACACACAGATAGCAATTATACTGTATGACAAACTTTAGGATAAAGGTGTGCACAGGAGTTTATGAAAACCCTTTCAAGGAGTTTCTAAACCAACTTTGTTAGGAGTGATTGGCTAGAGAATGCATCCTCAAGGAGGTGTCACCTTAAATGAGTCCTAAAAAACAGAGAATGACACATAGGGATATAGGAAAGAGGGAAGGCAGGATAAGCTAAAGTTTAATGTTGAGAAAGATAAATTCATGTTCTTATGATGAAATTACTTCAGGAGATGAAGGTTGGGTGTAATTGAGGAGCACCAAGAGATGAGACTGCAAGGATGAGCAGAGAACTTCCTCTGATGGATCTGAGTTATGTCAGGACCTTAACATAATCAGGTTTGTGTATTAAAAATCATTCTAGGAATAATAAAGAGACAAGATTGAAAAGGACATGATCAGAAACAGGCAGAACAGCTGTTAGTTGAAAAAATTATGAGGTACTGAATTACCACAGTGGAATTAAGAATGGAGAGAAGCTGAATCTCCAGTGCCAATCCCAGAACCCATCAAAGTCAGCACCTCATAAGAATTTTGAATAAGTGAATCAATAAAATAAAATAAAAATTAGGCTAGAGATTTGGATGGGTGTTCAGCTTGCACAGTAGATGGCTGACTATTATAGTAGGAGTTGCGATAAAGATAACTTTGTCACAAGCTCAGGTAGAGGTAGAGCCAGGTGACAGGCAGCATACTTAGAGGAGCAGGTTTCAGGTGACTAAAATCTCTTACTATTATCATAGCTCTAATGTTCCCAGAAGTAATTTTTTAAGGTGTAAATCTTATATTTCTGATATCTGATTGAGCAAGTCATAATATACTCCCAGAAAAAAAGAAATGTTATGTTCTCTCTGTTATCTCTACCAAAATGCTTATACCTTGTGGTTTATGAAATTCCATATAAATCCTGTGCTACAGCTCAGCATAGGGTATTCCTTTGCTTTCTGCCAAGTCGCTACCTCTTTTTCCTTCCCCCTAAACCCGTGTGCATTTGCCATGAGTTTTACTGGTCTATCCTGAATATAACTTGCCAGACTTGAATCCGTGCCCATAATTTCTAACCTGTTTGGGCAACTGGGAGAGAAGAATCAGGTCATATGTTCAAGTCTGTTCTGCTTTGCCAGGCTGCCACACTGCTTAGAGCATTTTGCGATACCTGAAGCTACGGGCCGACAGAGCCTGGCAACACCCATGGCCACTAAGTACCACTCCACTCCTATGTTCCCAAGAATGTTTCAGAAAGGCGAAAAGGGAAAACCTTAAAGGACCCTAGTCTTGCCCTGGATGGCGGGGGGATCCAGTGCGTGACTGCGGGCAGCTCATCACTTTAAGCTTCTGCAAATTCAGCAGACACATTCAAAAGAACACTGTGAAGACAAGTTCTCAGATTTACCCTAGCCTTCACCTACTTCTCATTCCTGCAAAATGTCCTCCAGCATTTGGCTCTATCTCTTCTGTTGTTTTTGTGACCTACTGATGTGGCTTTCTCCTGGAGTTTGCAGCCCAGCTCAGAGCTGGCCCTCTCTGCCCTCCTTAGTTGTCATCCAAAGAGTCAGTTCTTTTTCTAATACCTCTGGCCTGATTTTACACCCTCTATGATTAGCTCTACCTTTCCCAGTTCAACTTGCATTTCAGCATTTATGGGGGACAATGGAGGACAGGAGCGTGATGGGGGTGATGGAGAGAAGTCCTTTCCTTACAAAAACTGTCTTTCAACATATTCCAGCAGGATAGATGCCAATTATTGTCTGAAGTAAAATAAAAGCTGGTGAATAAAAATTGCTGTTTTTATAGTCACCTGGTCAATCACATGCAATTTGAATGAGACAAAAGTGAATACTCTATTTGGTATTGGTATTCGCTGATACATGGATTAACTTGAAAAAAGTTCCAACCCTGTGTTTAGTGTCTCCTTGACATAATCTTACCTCTGTAGCTTATAGTTTAAAAATTTCCATTTGTAGATAAGGAAATGAGTCATATGGTAATTCACAGCTTGATTAAGGTTACTCAATATTTAGATAGTTGAGCCTCCCCACTTAACTAGGACTCTATTGACATGATTTCTGATTTCCCATTCACATACTGTATTTCTTCATGATACATGGCACTTCAGACTGCATATATTAACAGATATATAAGGTTTACTGTCCAATGTGTTTTAAATTTGAATACATTTCTTATTTTAAAACTGATTGTACATTTTGTACAAGTGAGTTACTTTTAGAAATAGATTCAATTTAGTTAGAAATCCTACAATCATGAATGGATTATTCATTTATTCTGAGTCGGCAAGGCAACAAAGCATAATGATAAAGAACTTATTCTGGAGCTTGATTACCTAGGCCAATTTTTAAGAATGCCACCTGATAGCTGTGTTGCTGTGGGCAAGTTATCCAAACTCTCTGTGTCTGCCTTTCTTCATCTATAAATTATCTTTCTTTTATAGGGTTGTTGTAAAGATAAAATGAGCTGCAAACATCAGATATCAAAGCACTGGTGCATAGAAAATGATATCAAGATATGTTTGGTAAATAATTTTTAAAATGCTCTGCCAGTAGTGTTGTACACAGTTAACAATTAAAGATGTTCTATTAAAGAACATGGGTAAATGCCTTCAATTTGGAATTATACTCAGGTTTCTAAGATTGGGAGGCAAGAAAACAAGGTGGTCTAATGAAGCTATAATTTCAATATTATTCTCTTTTAAAATATATCCATTTTATGTCTTAGATCACTATGTCTTTTCAATATTTTTTTTATTGTGAATTGTTCAAAGAACAGATGAAAATGTTAATGATATGGTCAGCAACACTAGTAGGGCTGAACCCATTGCATATTTATAAAGTTTGATTTATAGTGATTATTACCAGTGCTGTTCAGTTTTTTCTATAGTGTCTTATCAACAAATAGTATGACTCCCCAAGGTCAAAAATGAAATAAACAATCTTTTGTGCATCTGCTAGTTCATTCTACTTTAAATGACAAAGTGGTTGGCAATTGCTTCATAGAAAATTTAATTTCCCTTTCATATCTTTCGTCCTCTGTGGTTTTATAAGGGACTGTACTTGCACTCATGCGTTTCCACAGATAAAAGCCCTTTGGGTTCAGTCATTGGTTGAACTTCTAAAATAAATACTGATAAAAGAATTCTCTATGCCATATTTCCCCATTTACTTATTCTCATAATGGCCAAATTCTTTCTACTATTTTAAACTTAACTTTCTCTACCCAGCTCTTTTCCATGCTGCTATTTGAAATTTTCCCAGCTTCATTGCTGTACTGCTTTTTCTTTTCTTGTCATGGTTGAACAGCTATATAGGAAATAAATGTAAAATAAGGTGGTTTTATTTTTAATGGTAAAACAATTTTTTACAATTTTTAAATGACTATTAATTAAACTTTCTTGATGAAAATGCATACTGTACATATGCTACACAACTTCAAACAAATGTTCTCCTGCTAGTCAGGTATTACTCTCACAGAACAAGATAAAATATGCTCAAGCACACATCAATCAAGCTATTTGTTTTTTGTTTAAATGACATATTTCATCACTTTTTAGTTGAATTAGCCATAATATTTACATATTCTGTTTAACAATATTCTTCCTATTGTTAAAATATAAACATTTTAAAGTATTTTTAAAAATATGACTACTCAAAGTTCACTTGGATGTTTTTATTTTATTTTATTATTTTATCTAAATGCCACTGTAGCATGTAATGTAATTTGTCCAAACATAAAGTAAAAATTGGTCTAGATATCCTCCCGTGATTGGTGCCCTTATCTGGTTTGTCCATTCTCAGACACAGAATTTCATGGCCGTTTAATTTTATTTAATAAACTCCTTTGTGGCCATGTCAGAAAAAGCAGAGGGGCTGACTCAATTTTTTTAAAAAAGTACGAATACACACTGTAGAACCATCCACTTTCTGTTTACTAAATATAAAAATACCTATATATTCAGACACACAGAGATTCCTCTCTACTTTATATATGAATCACTGTGTAGTATGTTTCTGTTCTTTCTTTGAATTCCTCTCCTCTAGAAAACTTTCTAAGAGAACTGTCTGTCCTCATTCTGTGTGGATAGTGAGGAGACACCTCTTTTCATCTGCTTCTGCAGCATTTCTTTTTCATGTCTTCATTTAATCCTGATATGGCTCAATTTCAAATAAGAAATTTCTTTTATCAAGATTCACAAGCTAATTGCATAGAGTTCTGAAGCTCTGCCATTTCCCAAACTTTCAACTTCAAAGTATAGAGAAACATTTCACAAACTTTGCTTAATAAAACATCAGGATCCCTCAGTTAAGTTTGGAAGCTTTAGAGTATTTTATCTGATTACAGTATATCTATAAATCATATTACCAAGTTAAAGGCTATAAGTGTTATTGCCAAAAGAAACCAGCTTTATTTTGGTTATGCCAGTGTTTTCCAGTTTTAGACCATGACATCTTTATATTTTTTTTCTTTAACTCTTAGGTGTTGCTGAAAATAAGTGCTCCGTAAAATATAATTGGAAAATGTTGTAGTTTCTTTAGCTCTACTAATGCCATTCTTACTAATATTCCCAAGATCCTTGCAATGCTACTGCCTAATGAGTTGAGGATCTTCCCCACTGCTTACTTTGCAAAATATGCCTGCTGCAGCTGCTGGGGATGCCATTCCCTTCTTTCACCAATGGGGGAAGCTATATAAACCACCTTGACTTTATAATAGAATTAATTTCAAGCTAAGAAATACTTCAGTGACTCTTTGCTTAACCTAAAGAACTATTTGCTTACTTTAGTCCATACTTAATCTTATGTTGTGAATACTACAACTAGGGTTTTGTTTTTTAACTCTGTCATGTTAAGCTTTTCTAGTTGAAATGACTGAAGTGGCTGACTGTTTGACAAAAACTATATATCTATATATCTGCATATATGCTTATGTGCTATATATACATTCATATGAGAATTATATTCAATATGAAATATCTACTAAGTGCCAGACAGGTCAGGCAAAGCAGACTGTTACCATCACAGAGGTTAGAGTGTAGTGTGTACACAGTATGTCTCTACTGGCCTCTCGTTTGTGTTTCAGTCACAAATCTGCACCTTGCGTTTTTTAACTAGGAAAGAAATGGATGCTCACTTAGATATTGAAGGGAGGATCTAGGACCAACATTTTAGCATAGAGATTAGCCCAGGAGAAATTCAGTCGTGGGAGCAAATAGCTAAAAGGAGTTGAACCTTTTTTTTTTTTTTTTGCCACCATCAGCTAGGGTGAGACAGCTGTCCCTCATGTGGCATTGCACATGCTCTCATTAAGGACTTGGGATCATATTGCGGTGGAAGAGTTTTACAGAGCTGAAGAATTCCCATGCTAGTGGTACCAGGGGCAGGGCCTAGTCTGATGTCTGGTAAGAGCCAGGGTGTGTCTTATGCATCCTAGTCACTTCTGTGTTCCACCTATTTCTTGAGCCTGTTTACTGGCTATTTATTCAGTTCTGTGACTTGCCTGCTTTCCTTAATGTGATACATTTGCTTCCTTAAGTTTAAATTTTTTGCGTGGCTTGATTGATATTCCTATTGTGAAAAGCCCAGGATAGAGAGAAAGGATACAGAAAAGAACATCTCACTACCTGGGACAATTAAAACCTAAGTAGCATGTTCCCAGCTATCAAGGGCAAGAAAAGTCTGAAGTACAGTATTTGAAATGAAGTAAAATATTTCATTTCTATCAGGTCTTTTCTATGAGGGATTGAAAGCCATGTTTGCATAAGAAATATGCATGCTTATTATTACAACACTGATTCTCTTGGAATTCTCTGCCATTGATAAGAACAAGCATAATGATGAAATCTCATGTTTATAATACTTGGTTAAGGTCGGTTTCATTTTCACAGCCATCTGTATTCAAATTAAGTTAAACTATTCTAAATAGTTTTCTATTTACTGTATATCATATATTCTTTTATATTTTATTTTCTCTTTGCTTAGCTATATTTTGTGAAGTCACTGTATGTGGACAACTTCATTAGATTACATCAACTTTTCTTCCTTGAATATTTTGCTTGAGCAAAGAGGCCTGAGGTATATTGTAGGAAGAGAATTCTGATTTTGGAACTTACCGTGTCCCCTCTCCCCTTCCCTATCCCTCCCGATTGCTTTCGTGTTATCGCTTAGGGTGTCTCCATTCTCAGCCATGCCAGTTCTGAAACTTAAATCCCCATCGAATCCTCCATCGCCTGGGTCCCTGTTTGTAATTAGTTGCAAGGTAATACAGATGCAGCCTCCACTCTAGTTCGGTCTTCTGCTGTTCGAACTGGGCCTTCATGACTTTAAACTGTGCTTCTATAGTAATCACACGAGTTCCCTTAAGGTTTTCCTGTCGTATACTCAAACTAGCCCACATGTATAAGCACAATTTAAGTTCCCCACTTCTGTGATTCTTGTTCATGCTGCTATGTCTGCCAGAACTCAGAACTAACACGTATAAATTACTTGCTATGTTTAGAGCTATCCTTAAGCTTTAGACATGTTTTTATCTCACATAATCCTCATAACAACTCTGTGAAGTAGAAATAAATTGTGCTCACTTACATTTAAAGGAACTGAACACAAAACATATAAGTAATGTGCCCAGGGTTGCACAGCTAAGTGGGAGAAACAGAATGTGACTCCTGAGAGTCTTAACCAGCAACATCACCTAATTAATGAACATACGCTAAATGGATAAAGATATTCAAGAGGACAGGCTCTTTACTTCATCATGGTTATCAATCAAGATGAACAGTAAAATGTCGTCATCTTCTTATTGATGATGATAAAGAAAAGGGGGAGAAATGTCCCTCTCTGTCAACATTCTACTGCTTCTTCAAGTCCCACGTCTAATGCTACACCTCCCAGGAAGGTTTTCTTGCCCCCCCAGACCCATCCCCCTTCAAACCCCTGTAATTCCTTTCTCATAGAGCCCTAACCCACTCTCTAGTATTCTGACAGGAATTAGGACTCTTCTAGTGACTCATACTTTTCCGTTATACTTCCACCAGGCTGTCAGCTTCTCCAGGTCATGTCTTCTTCATCCTTTTGTCCCCTGAAAAAAGTAGATGCTCAAAAAATGTGTTAGTTTCAAGCTTTCATGGTCACACAATGACAAACAACAACAGCTAAGCTTAAATTGCTTTTGACACCTTTTATGTCACACTACGGAAGAATATTTGCATGTTTGTTCCCACTTGAAAGTAAATATTCTGCATGGTTCTTTTTTTACTTTCATGATTAAAACATGGGGTTGCTATGTCAGTTTTCAAGGAGGGTTCCTGTTGTTAGGTATCCAGTTACAGCTGTAGTCTCTGGCTTCAGCTGTGCAGGAAAATGTTAAAGCCAGTTTCCATACGATCACACAATCGGGAAGAGTACAGCATTATCCATGCGGGGGGGGCTGAGGAGACTCATGTAAATTTGGGAGGGTGTGCAGGACGGAAAAGGGAAAAATCTTCTCAATGTGACCTGATAGGATGGTTTCACATGGTGCTTGTTTTTCAAGCTGTTCTACAGAATGAAAAATAGCAATGCAGCCAAATAGGCATTAATCCACCAGGGCGAGAGGAGGAAAGCAGCCATAACAGCTGTAACTCTGTTTAGACAATTAGTATGTAAAATGAGGATCAGGTAGCTGGGTGAATGCCTTTTATTTTTTCCTCTGTGTATGATCAATTTCTACAGAATGAGGTCACCATGGAGTATAGCTTTGAAGTTAATTTCCCCTGTTCTTCTGATAATATGCGGTTCATCAAATTCACCAGACAAGTGAAGATGCATAAAAGAAGCAAAAGAAAGTGTATTTTCTTTACAGTGTTATAGCAAGAAAAAAAAAAAAAAAAAAAAACCCAAAAAACATGTTGACAACAGGGTAAAGGATAGATACATATTGTTTCCCTTGTTTATTCTTATTGTGGTCTCAGCGTCTGCCAGAGGGTAAGAACACTCTGGACCATTTCACTCTTCGACGTTCCAGTATATTGAAAACAAGGAAGAAAGTAAAAGAAAGTGCTAACACAGGCTGCAACAATAGTCTTAAGTTGTATAATGTTGGATTTTGAGAAGCCCATATTTTATCTCCCCCAACCTGCTTCCTGATATTCCCAGGATTACAACCTTTGTAATGGTAAGAAAATTCAGTGTCTTAAAATAAGGTTTTAAATAAAATTGTTCATTTCTTCTTACATGCAATATATTTTTGTTAAAGTTATTTAAATTAAAAGTTTATAGAAAGAATTCAGAGGAGTGAAGAGAAGGAAAAGAACTGTCAAGAGGGAGATCCATGATAGAACAGGAACGCAAGTTGGCATTTCCAAAAGGTGTTGAGACTGATGTTCAGCATACAGGATGCTTGCTAGAAAATGCTCCACCCAGGCATGTCTTGGAGGAAACAGTGGAGCTGCTTGAGCAATCAGGCAATCCGTGGTGACCTTCAAGAGTGAAAATCCTTTGGAAATTCCCCTGCATTGTCAAACCTTGAGGAGCCACAAAGCACAACAGCACTACTGTGGGAAACTGTGCAGAGATTCATATGAGCTTCTTAGCTCTATTCAGACCAGAAGTGGCTGAGACGCTGAAGTATCAGCAGTGAAAGTAGATGGTGGGTTTGAACTGAATGTCTCTGCAGTTTTCTTGTTCACCTGAGTGTTTCCAAATTATGATGGCTTTTGAGAACAAAGATTAAGTTCATTTTTACGCATTAAATTCTTTGAACATTTCCGCCAAATATGTCATCATCTGGTTGATGAAATAATTCAGAATTTGTTAGACTATTAGAAAGTGAGGTTGTCAGTGCTGTGAAAAATGAAAACCATTTAAAAGAAAACTACTAATAGGGTGACCAGCTGTACAAGTTTCCCTGGAACTGTTCTGGGTTTTGCACTGCATATCCCCCATCCCAGAAACATCTCAGTCCTGGGCAAACCAAGGTCACCATTGGGAGATGTCTAAAAAATACAACCTCTCTAGTTTCAGAGGTTTTTACTGAAGAAGCCCCCTTTTTTTTCCTAAGGCTCCTCTACCGCAGGTAGTGTTTTCTCAATTTCAAGACACCATTCCAGGTCCATCTGTTTAGACAGGCTTCCCTCCGTTGATGGGGGAGATAAACTGCTGCTATTCCTTCTTTGCATTTATGAGGCTCTTTTCTCCCTATGCATAAAACGCTTTCTAAATATCTCATTAATCCTCACAACATCCCTGTTGGTAAGGGAGCCAGCATTATAACTTCAGGTAGTGAAGATTCTTGTCACTATAATAATGGCATTTTATTACTTAGCTTAATGTGATTTTATTGCCGGTTCCTGGAAGTTTGAAACAGAGTGGCTTTTGCAAATGGAAATAGTAAATAAAAGAAAACATCATCTTGACTATAAATGCTTGAGAATAAATGTGAAAGATTGACAGTGAGGCTTGAGATAGAAGAGTACATAGTACTTTCTCTTCCATTTTTTAGTTGACACTCAGTTTTTCTACTTTGTTAGTTTAGTCAACTTAAAATTGTTTTCTACTTAAATGTTTAAGACTTCTAAAGCCTTTACTTTGGTTTAATGGTGAAAATATGAAATTTTAGAGTTGGAGGAGATGCTAGAGATCACCTAGCAGTCCATAATAATTCACCTTGCTAATTTCTTTTTGCAGATGAGGTGTAGATGGTATACTGGCAAGAATTCTGGGCTGAATTCCCATCTGTTGATGGCCTTATCAGGCTGCAGGACTGTTGGCAAATCCCTCACTCTCTTTGAGAGTCTACATCTTGAAAATAAGGGTGTTAAAATTGCTGGGGTTCTCTCCTGTTCTGAATTACTAAAGAGTTCATGCTTAGGGAGTTTGGGACTAAGCTGGGGTCACACCCACATCTCTGCATCCCTGTTCCATTGAACTTTCACAAGACTAAGTTATTTCTCCTTGTGACTGTTAAGTTCTTTATTTAAGGATCCTACTTCACTGCCCATAAAATACAACTTATATTGAATATTCCTCCTGTGTTTTTCTGCCCCTATCTTCTGAGATTGGAAATACAAAGAAACTTGCTTAGGAGACCACCTGGATTCATAGACCACCTGCCTAAACAAATTTGCCAAGCACTGATTCTGTTTCCTAGAGGTGTGCTGCATCTGGTGGCCACCTGCTTTATGGGCCTGTGAGCAACTCACCGGGTACATTAGGTGATGAGTTGGGATTTTTTAGTAGGAACACATTAAAAACCACAATTCCCCCAAATTTGTAGCATATCAAGCCTTTAAAATTACAAATATTTTCTGTTTAACGAAAATTCACTTAGCATAGCTTGTAACTTGAGAAATTCACAAATCAAATTTCTATTCACCCTAACAAATAGTCATTCTGACCTATTTATCATTCTGTTTCCCCCTTTTATTTGTATTGAAATAATCTTTTTCTTCCAAGAAGCAAAAGCACTATGCATTTTGATTTTTTACTTGCTAATTACCTCACTGAAACTGAAAACATAATCATTTCCACTTTATAACCAAGGTAATATTGACCTTGTGAGGAAATGATGGAGATAGATTAAACAGAAATACTTCCTGGATTCCCAAGCTGGCATTTTATCGGTTAAGGTGGTTCTCACTGCCCCTGTGGCAGGTTTTACAGCAAGCATTCTGTGTTGGGCAGTGATACCATTTTCTTTCTGCTATATAATGAAGATGGAATGGTCACACATGTGATTTGCAGTGGCTCTAGAAATGGTAACTAACTTTGCTATTTTCACACTGTCAGGCATTTATATCCCCCCCCCTGCCCCCAACATTAAATGAAATAGTTTAATTCTTGAACATGATAATTAAAGTTTGTATCTAAATGATGGTGAAAGTAGCCATTTTAAACCAGTTACTGGTCAAGCACAAAGCTCACTGAGTAAAGATGTGTCACTGATCCTATGGCTAATGCGTTCTAAATAATCACTTTATAGGTCTTGTAAGAATGTCTTCACTTTTTTCATACCCTGTATTAAAATTCTTCTTGGGGTCCCGAATTTCGAGATACGTTGGTAATTTATGGCTGGATATTATAGTCCATCTTACTGCATTTCATCAAATATAAGGCACACTGTATTTTGCGAGTGACCAAGAAAGTAAAAGTCCTTCTAACCAAGATTTCAGATATTACAGAGTATGAAAAAGTGCATTCTAGAATTGATGCAAAGTGGTTGTTTAAAAAATGCTTTTATCTACTACCTCGACATATGTCAGGATTGTGTGGACTTGTAAATTGTACATAAAGCTGTTACCTTTTCGTTTTGACAAGGTCTAGTGAAGTACCATTATAAGGGACTGTTATTTCAGCTAGGAAAGTGAAAGAAACAATCCTAGAGTGACATTTACCTTAATACTATGGACCAGAAATAGTGATTTTTATTTTACATAGATAATTTAAATAGCTTCCCAGGGATTTACTTTATTTTGAATAACTCACTTTAGATCTGAAAATACTATGTAATATTCCAAGGGAGAAAGCATCTTTCTGGCAAACAGGTCTGAAACAATGCTTGAAACTCAATGCAATAAGTCTTTAATTTTTCTTTTCTTCCTGGTTCATAAAGCTGTGGGCCGGGAATATATGAACCTAGGAGCAAGGCTTTGCTGTATTATTTGGTGCTGACATTTGTATGTGAATAAGAGCATCATTTAATATTTTCTTCAACCATCAGCCAAGTGCTTTCTGACATTCTACTCTAATTTTGCAAGATGCAGAATCAGGTGTCATAAATGACAGAGGAGGTGAGCTGCAAGACTCAGTTTAATGTCTCATTTTTCTCATTTTCCAGGGGTTGGGATAGATAGAAATATTCTAAAAAATTCACTTCCTTGCATATGAATCTTCACTTCTTTGCGTATTATGAAGATAAATGCAAATTCTATTGACTTTAACATCCAATTTGCCAGCAAACTTGAAAGGTTTGAAATTGCACTTGAAAATGCCTTCTTTTTGGCAGTCAACAATAAATATTTTCCAAGCAGTTGATGACATTAAGATTAAGTCACAGTAAAACCACAATTCAATGCATGAAAATTAAGCATAGATTTCTATTCACAGTTGACAATGTCATCGTCTCTCTAATGTGGTAAGTGAGGAAACTTTGACATCATTTTTTTGCTGTCTATCCCTAGCAGCAAATTCAGCTCAAATGTTGTATGCAATAAATACATGTTTGTTGAACTAAACACATTGTCACTCATTAAATCACTTAGTTCATTAGAAACATCTTTGAATCAACTTGCTTTTTGCCAGTTTCTCAAGGAAGCATTATAACTGCTTTCTAGTGTCTAGTCCCTAGTCCTGTACTTTCTTCTTAATATATATTTTTTCACTATAAAACGACTTGATTATCTTCAGCTTGGCTGCTTGTACCTCATTTTCAGTTGATTTCCCATTTCCAGGATTGAGTAACTTTTCATCTGTCTAGCTATTATTTTCAAAGATTCCTTCTTCATCTGTCGCACTGACCCCATCTTTCCGTACCCAAGATCCTTCATCGATTTTCCATTGCATTGAGCATTACGTCTGCAATATTCTCATTATTCCTAAAGCAGTTCACTAGGAAGATCAAAATATTTTCCTTTTTTTCCACCTTCTATTCTCCGTTCCTTTGGTCTACCTAGAATTTGCCTTCTTGAGTGTGTCCCCTTTAAATTGTCAACATTTTTTCACCCTTTTGCAAAGCACAATTTATCTTCGCATAGCCTTCTGTTCTAGCACACAGAACATTAGGTAATTTAAGCAGCTTCTGAAATTGTGTTGTTTCCATAGACCATTCAAATTAGTTAGTAGTTTATAATCACCCTGACCAATCAAGATCATGAAATTTCCTTTCATTATGGCATGATCTCTCCTGTAGTAATGGAGAGCACTCACCCCAAATTGTCTTACACAGAATATCTTATATTTCATTCAGTTCTTGGTGTAGGAATTTACTCCATTGTCTGCATATCTTATAGTTTTCCATGTCTGTGCTGCCCCTTTGAAGTCACAGACTGTTTAAACACATTTATTTTAAAGTGAAACACAGATGATATATCCAATTAGGTGCTTAATTTTGACTGCTTCTGTTAGTTATTCATTATTCTTTTTTTCCCCACAAGCAAATTTATTATTTCTGTTTGCTTTTCTATTGCTTTCAATAAGAAATGCCAAAATAACTGTGATTTTAAAATACTATCTGTATTAGTTATTAAAACAAAACAAAGAGTATGTTAACTGGATACTCAGACTATATTGAAAAGAGCTCAAAAATTGTTGTGGTGACACTAATTTTTTTTAAAAAGTTAGTTTTTTAGAGGGTGGGGAGCCAATGGTTTATACATAAACAATAAAGCTCTGTCCATTGCATTGGATAGTTTTTATTTTTCTTCTCTAAAGCTGTGGTTCTCATACTTTAATAAGCATTATAAAAATACAGAACTCACTGAATGACACAGTTCCAGACCCTAGCAGTAGCAATTTTAATTTATCATAAATGGATCCTGAGAATTCACAATTTACTTATTAAAAATTTTGCTTTTGTTATGAATTGCATGTTTGTGTCTCTCCAAAATCCATATATTGAAGCCTCACACCTAATGGATAGTGTTTATAGGTGAGGACTTTGGGAGGCAGCTTGGTTAGATAAGGCCATGAGGGGGGGCCTCCAAGATTGGATTAGTGTCCTTCCAGGAAGAGGAGGAGAGACTTGAGCTCTCTCTCCAGTGCATGCACCCAGGAAAGGCCATGAAGACACAGCAAGAAGTCAGTGCTCTACAAGCCAGGAACAGAGCCCTCACTAGAAACCAAACCCTATGGTTACCTTGATCTTGGGACTTTTCAGTTCCCAGAACTGTGAGAAAATGAATTGTGTGTTGTTTAAACTGTTCAGCCTGCAGTAGTTTGTTGTGGCAGCTCAAGCAGACTAAGATTACTTCTTATGCTTTCTTATAATTTGATTTTTTAAATTATATTAAACCATGTTAGATGGTTGATTTATCACATTTGCCTGCAAAAAAAACACCCATGGAAACTAGAATTGTTATATATTTCTTACTACTTGATACTACATTGTCATTTGGACAGTGAATTCATATTTTACCTTCTTATAGGAATTTTTGTCGAAAATAGGAGGCTTTTAAATTTTCTGCTTCAGACATTCTTTGGGAGGCATTAGTCTCCTGTAACACAGTGCTTTATTTTGACCTTTTTACAGTTTTGAAAAGAAATTGGCTGTTAGTCCTATGTTATCATTTTATAGATTCAAATAGTCTTTTCAAAAGAGCTACTAGGTCCCCTTGAGGAGTTACCAGGAATGTGATGTTCAAAATATAGAAAGTTCAGAAATAAGTAGTTCGTGACAGTGGACGAGGTGTCATGCTATGTGGAAATTAAGCAGTTTTAGCAGGAAGATAACACTAGAGGATCATTCTTTTAAATGTTCAAACATTGTTTATAGAAACTGTTTTTATTTTCTTCCTCATATGCTGCCTTTCTCTTTGGGATGTGACAGAGGAACTAATTTCTCATCCGCTCTCCAGAAGGTGTTATCTCCTCTCTTCCTCAGCAACAAAACTGTACTTTTCATTCCCATCTCTTTCTATTTCAACTTTTTAAACTCTCTCCATCTCCTGTAGCCAGAGAATTGTAGCTTAAACAAATATTTATCAGAATTTAAGAGACTTTAAAACATATTTTCTACTTAGAATTTTTCTTTATACTGGATATATGAGTGTACATAATTCTATTTCTAGAAAGAAACTTAAATTTCTATATAGTTCTAAATGATTATGCATCTTCATTAAAATCTCTAGTGAGCACAGGGGTGCCTTTATAACATATATAGTGTTACCTTTGCTTCAACACTGTCTTATCCGCTTTGTTATTATATAGCACATTCAAAAGGCATATGCCTTGCCATGTCACATCTGGAATGGCGAGCTGGTTTGTGTAGAACTGAGGTTTAG
The DNA here is from genome assembly GCF_054644295.1 of Miniopterus natalensis. Lineage (NCBI taxonomy): Eukaryota > Metazoa > Chordata > Mammalia > Chiroptera > Miniopteridae > Miniopterus > Miniopterus natalensis. The sequence goes on from NC_142083.1 coordinate 53,246,743, forward strand.
GAATTTTGTCGCCAATAGTCATGCAGAGACATTGGCCGTATGGCTCTTGTAAAACAACTCAAAAGTACTGAAAGTGTTGTTCTACTCATGGCTTAAGGAAGAAAACATACGAATACAGAAAATAAAAAAATGGATTTTTTTTTATACTGGAGATTTCATATAGAGATTTCATAAAGTTAACATATACTAGTTATATTTAATTCACTATAACTATTTCAGTGAAATTCCAATGTACATTTTTAATTCCTCCTTAATACACACTGGTGAAAATTCATAGCCAACTAATTCTTAGAAATTTGCCTTAGTCTGGTTTGATCCCAATATCATCTTCTCTATATTTGTCTAAATTCTGCTGATTTTATTTTATAGGTACGTAGTATATACCAGATGAAAAGATCAAGTTTGGAGGCAAGCCTGCATGGCCTTGGCAACGTGTGCACTCTGAGACTTGCTGACTATTCTGCTGTAGCCCCTTCACCCATTCTGAGCCATAGTTTCTTTATATATTTAATGGAACTAAGGTTTTGTAGAGGGGTGTGGTGTACCCAGAATGATGTCTCAGCACATAGCTGCCTCTTAGTGAATGATAACTTCTATTACAGTGTTGATGATGGTCTGTAACTTTTCATTTTTTATGTTTGCATTTCTAAATTAAGTCCTGACCTTATAAAATAATGTTCCCCATAAATTTCAGGGTTAAAAAATATCTTAACTGTTTCAAAGTATTTTTCTTTCTTATAGAGTTCTCGGCTAAATGCCTACTATGTATTACCCAGGGTGTTATTTTTTTCCCCCCTGATGCCTCTGTGATCATCAACCTTTTGGCTCAGAAGTTCGGGGAAGGTAAATTACAGCGAATGAAAAGAGTGTCTTCCCTTGGTTGAAACTGAGATGAAAGGCATCCGTGCACATGCAGACATGGCTCCCGTGACGTTTCCCTTGTAGCTTGACTTACCGCCCTCATGGGCTAGCCCCTAGGTGCCAGTGGCAGTGCCGTTACCGAGGGCAGGCAGAAGTAAGAGCAGGGCTTGCCTTGCTCTTTAGGAGAAATCATTAAACTTCCACTCTTTAGTAATCATTTAAATTCATATGTTTGAAGGGACTGGTTGGTGAAGAAGTTTCATGGACAAGACTTTGGCCTGCAAGTGACTTACATTTAAAAGGGTAATATTCAGTTTTCCTTTACAAAGAGTAAAGAAGCAACAATATATTATTCAAGTGAAATGAGCAAATCTTTTGATAGTCAGGGTATTGGTTTTAAAATAATATTCTCTAATTCAAAGTTTCATTCCTCTCCAGAAATATCTAATGCTTGTTTCTAAAGGTCCAAGTGTGTGTTAAAACTCCCATTGCAAGTTAAACCAGGTTCCAGTGAAGCAGGGCATTTTGTACATTTCTCCATCTCTGGCAGTTTTCGCAGCTGAAGACTTAGTATCAGCTATGAATTCCATTACTGTAATTTCACTCCCATTCCAAATCATTAATATTGATGCTAAATAAATGATAGTATTATCCTAGCTAAATAATATTATTCTAAACTGCTTAGAAAAGGAAGCGCTCTCACAATTTTTCTCATTGCTTTTGCTGAATGAGGAAGAACTGAAATGACAGAAGAGCTTTAGCCATTGTAATGCTGCCATTCTGTTTTTTTCCCACCTCTACTATTTGTCACATTTATTTAAAAAAACTAAAAGACTGTGGTCTTATTACTGAAAGTTTTATTCTTAAAGCATCAAGGCAGAGTGACATTAATATCTATTAAGCTTTAGAATACATTAAAAAGAAAATGTAGTATACAATTGATTCCAAACTGATTTTTAAAATGTATCCAACTTCAACTTAAAGAGTGCAATTAAAACACCTAAACTGCTCCTTTCCCCAACATGGCTTACCTTCAACCTACAGGTCAACTAGTGTTCACCCGCCGCATTTTAAAACACCTCAGATGCTCTATTTACTTTGAAAAACAGAGAAAATATATGAAGAGATCCAGTTTGATAGGAGAATGACTTTCCATGACACACACATGTGCTTGCACACACACACACACACACACACACACACACACACACACACACACACACATTTCATTTCTCCTTTGCTTTCTGTGGTTATTTTATGTATTTTTGGTTTTTTGCTTCTTGGCACATATTCTGTAGTGACTGGATTAGTCTTTGTTTTTTTAAAATGCACTTTATTGAAGTATGAAAGATATACAAAAAGCTATACAAATATTTAATATATACAAATATTTAATATATACAACTTAATCTGTTTGGAGATAAGTTTATGCCTGTGAAACCATCATCATTATTAATGCCATAAACTTATTCATAACCTTTAGAAATGACATCCCAGCCCTTTTGTTTTTTTATTTTCTATTTTGTAATAGGAACACTTAGATCTACTTGCTTAGCAAATATTTAAGTATACAATACAGTATTATTAACTATAGACACTATGTTGTATAGTAGATCTCCAGAATTATTTATCTTGTATAACTATGTTCCTTTGACCACCATGTCCTCATTTTCCCATCCTTGGTAATAAGACCCTGGTAACAAGACCCTGGTAACATCCTTTTACATTCTGCTTCTATGAATTTCTATTTTAGATTCCACATGTGAGATCATGCAGTATTTGTCCTTTCGTGTTTGACTTTTTTCACTTAGCATAATGTCCTCTAGGTTTATCTATGTTGTCATAAAGGCTGGATTTCCTTCTTTTTTAAAGGCTAATGTATGTATATTCCACATATTCTTTACCTGTTCATCTGTTGATGGGCATGTGGGATGTTTCCAGTCTTGGCTCTTGTGAATAACACTGCAGTGAACATGGATGTGCAGATATTTTTTTGAGATCCTGATTTTGATTCCTTTGTAAACAATTCCAGTAGTGGGATTGCTGGAATCTATGGCAGTACTATTTTTAATTTTTTGAGGAAATTCTATACTCTTTTTCATAATGATGGTACTAATTTACATTCAAGAGTGTACAAGGATTTCCCTTTCCCCCACTTCCTTACCAACATTTGTTATCTTTTGTTTTTTAAGTAATAGATAGCTATTCTAACAGGTATGAGGTGACATCTCACTATGGTTTTGATTTACATTCCCCTGATAATTAGTGATGTTGAGCACCTTTTCATATACCTATTGGCCATCTGTATGGCTTTGGAAAAATGTCTATTCAGATCTTTTGCCAATTTTTTAATCAGGTTATTTATTTATTTATGCTTTTGAGTCGTAAAAGTTTCTTATATGTTTTGGATATTACGTCTATATCAGATATATGCTCTTAAATATTTTCTTCCATTCTTTATGTTGTCTTTTCATTTTGTTCACTTTTTGGCAGGTGTGGCTTTTGCTGGGTCCCTGGATAGAAGGGACTGCCTCTGGGATGTGGGCAGGGCTGGAGCTGAGTCATAGCCCTGTTTCCAGGTCAGATGTGCAGTCAGGTCCCCATTCAGCTGACCTACTACCGGGAAGCAGGTCAGCCTTCTGAACACCACTGTCCTTGGTCTTTGGCCCCACTAGGGTGTTGCAACCTCCTACCTACACCCTTTAGCTCCCACTAAGGCACTTATGTCCATGGATGGTTGTGAAGGATGAAGTCAGGATACCTCCTATTTCATCATCCTGCTGACATCACTGTCTGAATGGTTGCTCATTTTCATGTTCTGTTTAATTTCTGTTGAGCAAGATATTTATAGAAAGAATTTGGAATTTATGACAGTTAAACTTAGATTTTCGTTCTGATTCTGCAGTGTACTAAAATGAGAGATTGGACAATTTGAAGGTTATTTGATTTATTTGGATTTTGTTTCGTATGATAGGAAAGAATAATAATTCTCATAATTCTCCTACCATGCAGAATTTTTCACAAATAATAGTTTTGCTACAGTGTTAGTTACCCCCTTGCTTTGCTTACTTTCTTCTCAATGGAATTTAAGTCCTTTGTTTTATTTGTATATACTCATGATCTATCCCAACATCTTAGACACTAGCTCCTTACTAAATGAAGCCTGTCAAAGAAAAAATAGTACTGGACAGAACTGAACAAGCAAGGAAGAATTTATTTAAGTTTATTGCCACAGAGGAGATTAAACTCAATTCTTCTGATTCAAAAGTTTTCATTAGCTAGGTTGAGCTAGTGAAAAAATACTAGAGGATGTGGGCAAGGTGTTTGATCAACGTGATTAAGCCTAAGTGTTTGCTAATTGTGTTTAAGTTATGCTCCTGTCCTCTCGAAGACTGGGAGATAAGGGCTCCATTTAAATAGATAATTGCATTTCAAAAGGATGATTCTCTGGCCTTCAAAAAATATATTCCTGGCCCAGCCAGGTGTGGCTCAATAGTTGAGCATTGACCTATGATCCAGGAGATCGGGGTTGGATTCCCTGTAGGGGCACAGGTCTGGGTTTCAGGCTCCATCCCCAGCGGGAGTCCTGCAGGAGGCAGCCAATCAATGACTTTCTCATCACAGGTGTTTTTATCTCTCTCCCTCTCCCTTCTTCTCTCTGAAATCAATAAAGATATATTAAAAAATATATATTCCTGGGTTGTAAAACTAGCAAGAGCATGGGAGATTTAGCTACATTTCAAAGGGACAGAAACTTTGTAATTACAAGCTGTCTAAAGTAAATGCTCTAAGAAAAGGGGGATGAGAAGCCTGCAGTCAGCAAAGAACCTGTCTAAAGTTTAGTGAAGCTGAGGGGAACATTAAGGTGATTAAGTCCATCTCAGTCAAGGCCGTTCTAGTTTGCCATTATAAAACTCTACTACTATAGTGACAATAATGTATTCCTGGTAGTGCCTTGCACAGTATCTTACAAAAGGCAAAGCTAAATACATGTCCATTAGATAGAATTGTTCGTATCACATTTTCTGTTTTATGAACAGATTGATTAGAAGAAGCTCTTCCTCATTTCCCCAAAAATCCTGCATTCTGGGCCAAGTTTTTGAAAGTTGTTATTATCCATTGGATAATATACTTCGGAGTATTACTATTTTTCTGAAAATTTTAAAGCTGTTACCCATTAGGCTTATTTCCCCCATAAATACAATTTGAAGCACGGTGTGCACAGGTAAAAGAAATTTTAGACTCTAACTAATGAACTGAATGTTCAGTTATGTTTTGTTATTTATTGTCACTGGGGCAATATGCTTAATTGCTCAGAATCTCACTTCTATAACTCTTGACAGAGCAAGGCCTCAGGCTTTTAGTTAAAGAATGCCACATTAATGCCATATCACCAAAGAAAATCTGTAGCACTCTTTGTTTTCAAGCTGAGTTTACACTGTTGGGGGAGGAAAAATAATTTTCCCTTTTTCCATCCTAGGTTCTTGGCTGAGACATCCCCCACTGCTTCATAATAAAAGACAGATTAACAGAAGAAAAACAAGCATAAGTTTAATAACATGTATACCTCCTGTATTCCTGGGGTACACCCAGGAAAATTGAATAACTCTCCAAAATGGCCCGAGCCACCTTCTTCAACACCATCCCAGTTGAAAACAAAAGAAAGATGTTGGGGGAAGAGGTGAAGAAAGGCCAGTCTTGGGAAGTCATCAGGCAAAGCACAGTAAACAAGGGTGTGGTTGTTAGGCAGATTCGTCCTTGCCTTCTCCACTGAAAAGAGTTTCTCAGGATTTAGAGTCATCCTGCTCTTCCTAGTATACAGAGGGAGACAGTCTTACAAATTTTCTTAGAAATGTAAATGGCTCTTACAAATGGGTAACTTCTCGCTTTTCAGTTTCTACTGCTGTTTCTTAAAAATAATCAGTCTAAAATAATTCTTATGGCAAAGAGTGACAAATTCTCCTCTTCAACACAAATCTTTTATATACACTACTAAAATTCAATACAATTGTGTTTCCAGTCTCTTTATATTCTGATTTTAAAATTATTTGGAAAGGTCAACATTTCTAAGACTCCTGCTTAGAAATATCTTGTGATACCCTCCCTAAGTGATGCGGCTGATGGGAGAAAAACAAAAACAAAAAAAATTAAACTGTATCAGTGTTGAGGTTATAATCTCAGTGTTTTAAAGAAGTACATTTCAAAGCCTTTTTATCTTTAACTATTATCCACTAGTTGAAGGCTAGCCACAGAATCACTCGACAATTGTAGTGGCAACTGAAAAATACATTTCAGCCCTTGCCTTTTTTTTATGGCAAAAAAACAGCTGCAGGTACAGTGAAGCAGTCCCAAGAATGCAATTAAACTCAATTGCTTTCTAATGTGTTCTTCACCCTTCACAACTATTACACTGCTGGGGTAATACATTACTTAAAGTAACAATTATCCCATGATTTGAATTGTTTTACACAAAATGTTATAATGTCAGGAATAGTACTTATGTAGAAGCAAAAAGAGATGACTATTCAGGTGAAAAGTTCATAAAAATGAATTTCACTTTGGTTTACTTTAGCTACCACTTTAGAAAGTAAATTTACCTTTCAGTTTTTAGATTGAGAGACAATGCCAGTTCTTTTCAAGGACATCATACTCAGTGAAATAGGAAAAGTGAGCTAGGATCCTGCTACTTGGAGAGGTTATGGAAGGTCCTGTGGTTTGTGTGGAGAAGGTTCTGGGTGGTGCAGCTATTACCTCCCTAGCATGAAACTCCCTGTATTTTTCCTTGTTTACAAGTGAGTGAAAGGCCAGGGAAGAGAAATTGGAGCAAAAATTATTTCTAGGTTTCTTCCACTTGAAGAGCAATAATACCTGTCACGTAGGTCTTGCTATATACTGAGAGTTTTACAATGTTTAGTGATCAGCACAACCTTCTTACTTTGAAGTTTCAATATCTATATCTTGCTTACTGTTGTGGGAACCAAGGCTGTAAGTCTAACAGATAAGCAACTGGCCCAAGATCAAGCAGTTAATTTAGAGTCAGAAGTAAAATCCAGACCAGTGGAACTCCAAAACCCATGTTGTTAATTTCCGACCTACCTCTACTATCTTTCATTAAAATCCAGAACACTTTTGTACAGATGCATTCAGTGAGACAATTTTTTGTTGTTGTTAGTATCATAGGTCAGTACACACTTTTTTCTTTTTAAAGAAATTCACTCTTTCCTCTAAGTTAAATGCATAATTTAAAAGTTACACATATGTAACTGTAACAGTGACAAAATTAAACATCAATAGTACATGTTATTCATCAGAATCATCTGTGGTGCTTAAAAAAAATACAGCTGCTGGGCCCTTATTGCTGAATGGTTTGGGATATAGGCATGTGGCACAGGTACTTTGAGGAAATCAGTCACACCACCCCCAACACACACACACACACACACACACACACACACACACACACATAAATACTCCTTCCAAGACAAATACACTTAATAATGTATGTGGATGATTCTGATATGATCAAAGTTTGAGAAAGCTGAGTTAATTCTACTTGATGCAGAACAAGCCATCTTATATAAAATTACCCTCCTGAGGAGTACTTTATCCTAACATTTACCCTAATGCCATTAAATCTAAATTCATTGGTCCTTTAAAGTTTGGTAGAATGCTAGGTCATCCTTAAGGTCTTTTCTCAATGCCCACTCTCCTTCCAAGAAAGTACACTGTATTCCTTTTGTTCTTTAAATGCCAATTTATGATGATCTGCACCTCTCCCATGAAACACGTCACAGCCTATTTTATGCCCTTTACTTAATGTGCATTGCTGTGGATAGTTTACAAGTTTGATTATCATTGTATTTCTCACATTGCATAGAAAATTATGTTGAATGTCATATAATCAGCATCCAGTTTGTTGAGAAAACAAATGAATGCGGAAATAGATGGCTACACAAAGGATAATAATGACGAAAAACCAGTGCAATGGAGTCAACTACTGGCTGAACCATCAGGAGACTTAGGTCAAGTCCTGCCCTGCTGTTAAATCAAGTATGACCTTCAGTTTACTGAGCCTCTCCTTTTTACCAATTTATTTTATACAAATGTTGGGTAAATTTTTATAGACTCTTTCACTGCATGAAGAATTTGAAACAAAATAGTCAACTCTTTTCTTTGACTAAATTTAAATACGTATCTTTCTTCCTATGACTCAAACCATGGTTCTACCTAATGAATCAAGTCATGACATTGTAGACACTTTTCATTAATAATTATTGTGATTATAAAACAAAGACATTAGAGGACATTAGGTATCCACAATCCTAAGGTGTGGCTGAATTTTATTACACAACTGTACTAGTTGTTTGTGCTATATAACAAATTGTACGAACTTAGTGTTACAACATGTAACTATTATTTCACAGTTACTATAGGACAGTCTGGGCAGGGTTTAGCTAGCTTCTGCTTTAAGGTTGGCTTGGGCTGCAGTCTCTTCAGAGGGTTGAACGAGGCAAGGTCTATATCCAAGTTCTCTACAATATTTCCATATAACCAAAGGAGACAAGTTCACTAAGTTTTCTGCTACTTCATAACTGGGATCCCCATCCTTGTTTTTCCATTAACATGTTCCTCCCTTCCTTCTGAGCAATGATTGGCAGTTTTGTCAATGTCCATATTTCTACTAAGTCTTCTCAAGTTGATTAAGGCTCTGTTGTGCCCATCAGAATCCTTCAGCCTCTTCCCACTTCCTGGTTCTAAAGGCACTCCCCAATTTTCGTCATTTATTACATGTACCACTTGTGCTACCCAAATCTGTTTTAATTTTCTACTGCTGTTTAACAATTTAGCACAAAGTTAGCAGTTTAAAACAACACACATTTATTTTCTCATAGTTTCTGTGGGTTAGGATACCAGACCTTAATCATCTAACTCCTGCTCCTAGACCCTCTCGAATCTGCCCACTGGCTTCCCTTCCTGTTCACACGGCATGGGGCAGGGTCTTGCCCTCTGCTAACCACCCCATGGCTCCCTCAATGGCAGTCTCTGCTCAGGAGACTGATTAATGTTGCATGGTGTATTTTTTTTCCAAATCTTTTGCATTTAACTATTTAAAGTTGGTTTCTTATATACATGACATAATTTTGTCTTTTTCAAATTTAATTTGATAATGTGTTTAAATTGGAATGTTTCAATCATTTATATTCAATGTAATTACTATATGGTTTAATTTAAATACCCTGTCTTGTTAGATGTTTTCTGTGTTTCATATGTTCTTCCTTCTTTGGGCTTTTTATTTGTTTGTTCTTATTTTGGATTGAGTATTTTTTATTCCAAATTTTTTATTGGGCAGTCAGTTATATCTTTAATTATTTCAATTAATTGGCCTAGATTTTATAAAATATATTTTTAATTTATTATATTCTTTCAAATAATATTATACCACTCCACATAAAGTATATGGAACTTAAAACAGTATGCTCCCAAATCTTTCGTCCACTCTCTTGTGGAAAATATTTAAAAAATACTTTTTATCTTAATATATCTTATAAATCTCAACATATGTTGTTAGTATCTTTGCCTTGGTCAGTTATCTTGTAAAAATATGTAAACTTAGAGAAAAATGTTGTTTATAATTACCTTCACTTTTGCAATTTCTGTCCTCTGTATTTCTTTTTGTCCATCCAAGTTTCCATATGATGACAAACTTCTGCTATCATAGAACTTCCTATAGTATTTCTTGTAAAGCAAGTTTCCTGGCAATAAATTCTTAGCTTTCATTTTCTGAAATGCTGTTTATTTTGCTTTATTTTTGAAATATATTTCACTGGGTGTAGAATTCTGAGTTTATTTTTTCCAGTATTTTTAATTGTCTCTCAAAAGTATGCTATAATTATTCTTTTCCCTTTTTATGTATTTTTTGGCTGCCTTCAACCTTTCCTTTTTATTTGTAGTTCTGAGTATCTGCATCTGCTACTGGCCCAGATCTTTGTCTACTGGACTGACTTGCTTGGTAATGGAGTAGAAACAGAGATTTTTTATCCATGGAACATATATGAGAACAATCTAATGACTTTGCAAATGATGGAAAGGTCCTGACCTTATGTTATAAAATTCTCTGGAGCAAAGATAGTGGCCAACAATAGTCTCTACTCACAACTTCCTCAAGGTCTAAATCCATTAAATCCTTGAAGTGGTAGAGTCCCTTGACATGAAACAAAGCAGAAGTATCCTTCTAAATAAACTAGGGAGCTTGACCTACTGAAAGAATTACAGAAAAGTTTTTTCTAGAAAGTAGAACTTTATTCATGAGCTTTATGTATATTATGCATTTTTTTCTGTTGCAATGTGTGCTCAGTCTTAAAATGGTACACTGACTTTGATTTCCTTTGATTAAAAGCAAGAGTCATAATCTATAAACCTCACATATTATGACAAAGAGGAAAAACAAATAGTTATTGTGGTGTCAATTTCAATTTATGATTTTTTCCCAGTATTCCCTTATCAGATTGGTAGGCTAAACACACACACAACCCTTGTAACATTTTATTTTTAAAGTTGCATGAGTAATATGAATAAATTTCCATATGCAACATTAAAATAACCCAGATACCTCCAACCTCTATCTGCTGACCATTATCCAATCTCACTCCTCTCATCAGAAAGGGCTACTGTTTTGAATTTAAAATGTAAACCTCAGCCATTGCTTATTTTCTCTACCTGCCTTTATACTTAACAGTAATTTTATTGAGTTACGCTTACCTTGGCATTTACTATAATTTCTTAGTAATTTTTTAATGTAAACAATATTATACTGAACTTTTTGTTCTCAAAATTTTATCTTTACTAAAATCATTTTTTGTGTGTCTTTTCTGGCTCACCAACTTACTCTTCAAACATAAGCATTCTGTTTAGTCTTTCTTTAGAGTTGCTTATTTCAGCAATATTTCTCAGTTCTCTAGATAACATACCTAAATTCTCTTTTTTTTTTTTAGACCAACATAATTTTGTTCAGTATTTGTGTAAAAACTTGTGTGTGTGTGTGTGTGTGTGTGTGTGTATATAAACTTGTGTATATATACAGATAAATACAGGCCTGCCTTTACTAATGACACATTCTTGGTCAGTGTAAACTCTGTGGTGGGCATGGACCACATATCAGGCCATCTTCTTTTGACATTTATTTCTTTCCATACAATATATTGACATACAAAGGAGACATATTTAATCATCTGCTATAGATAAAGGGGAAATAGGCTCTATAACCCTTGCAAAAACATAAATAGACTAAGTAAAATCAGGTATTTTCATTCAAAATGTATTTATTGAGTGCCTGTATAGTTAGTCATTGTGTTAAGCACATTTATATACATACGTATTAATATATATCAGTATAGTGTATAATATATGTCATTCATTCATAAAACTTCAATTTATTCATTAAAGAAATATTTACTGACAGTTACCTTGTACCAAAGCTAAGCTGTGTGCCAAGATTAGACCTGAGGTTGATCACATCAAGAAAGTCACTATTGATAATAATTCAATGAATGATTTTTTTTTAATATCAGAAATTACAAAGTAATGTAAGTAATATATGTCAGGTGCTTGAGCAATACTGAGTGGCTGAATTAGGTTGTGAAATCTGATACCTTTCTGGAGAAGTAACATTCAAACTAAGACCTGAATAACATAAGCCAACCAGTCTAAGATTTGGGGTAATATCATTTTAGTCAGAGGAATATTTATGGAAAATCATTACAGGAAAAAGAAGTTTAGGGTGCTTATAAAATAGAAGTAAAGTGATAAAAAAAGGAATACATGATTAAAACAAAGTAAACAAGTGGGAGACGTGAAATCATGCCTGAGAAGTAGGCAAGAGCTAGAGCATGCTCATGTGATAGACTGCAGTAGGGAGTTTGTTTTTTCTAAGTTCAGTGGGAATTCATTGTAAGGTGATACTCAGCAAAATAGTCTGATCTTATTTATGTATTTTAAAGCTCACTGTGTGCTATGGGGAGAGTGGATTATAGAACAATGGGTTGCAAAAAAGAGGAAACAGAGAATTTTAGGGTAGTCCTGGCAGGAAGTGATGCTGGTTTGGAGAATAGAGATAGAAAAAATGGATGGGTATGTTTTGGGTATATTTTAAAGTCAGAGTCAAAAGAATTGCAGATGACTTGAATATGAGGTCAGGGAAGAAAGAGAGGCCCAAAGGTGAGACCACGACAGCAAGGACATCTAGTCCCTTTAAGATTGCTGTAGAAAGAGCTATTTGAGCTGAGTAATAAAGGGTGATGGAGGTAAGTCCCATGGCTGTGGAAGCACATCAAAAACCATGTCAAAGAGTTTTATCATTATTCTAGGATTAATGGTAAACAAATGAAAATTTTAACTAGGAAATACGATAATCATATCTGTCAGATCAGAATGATGAATCATCAGAATCATCCAGCTCCTATCGCTGTAAATTCAGAGCTATTAGGGGAGATTCAATTCAGCTTATTCTAAACTTGGATGAAGTGCTCTAGGTTTTCAGTTTCTGGAAACCTAGCAGTGTATAAGGTACTGAGGAAGGACTTTATACATGGAGGGGAGTACTGCTAAAATCTCAGAAATCAGGCAAAAAAGAGAAAGTCTACATTCTCCAACCTTAACCACCCTGAATATTTTGCAAGATATCTTGCAGAAGCTGATAGAGAACCTATAATAAGTATGGGGACCTGTGAGAACGCAGAGTGAGAGAGGTCTCTTCCAAGGCGTCTCAACTGCAGCAACTCATTTTATGAAATAAGAAAATTCTCAGCTCTCTAAATGAATGTTAAATATATTAGGAAAGATGAAATAATATTAAGAGTGCATTCCTTATCATTTTTAATTTTCAATATTTTTATTGTTAGGGGTTGTAAGAATTTCCATTAGATGGAAGTGGAGATCAAAAATATCCATTAGGAAACTGCTTTCCCTGAAATGAGGCAACCATCTGTGCTGTGAACAATCTGAGTTTTTTTACACCATTTGCAAGCACAGATGGTTCAACAACTCCTACAACCACTGACACTCTGTACAGTTTTTCTTACTGGGCATGTTATGGCAAGTATAGTATCAGCAGGTGCCTTGCAACTTAATTACGCTGATGAGGATGTGTGCAGTGTAATATGTCAGGAAAGTAGAATTTTGCAAAGTTGGATATTGATTTGGGGATTATCAAATATTTTTCTCTTTTAGGTTTAAAAATGTTTCAGGTTTTGCATTTTATGATTAAATTCTCTGTTCCTTCTCTATCAACCAATTTTCTAGAGATGCAAGAAATATAAAGATATTTCACAAGGCAGGGGATGAGATCAAGTTTTGGTTGCTAATACTGTTATTCTGTTATGTCAGACATCGTATGAAAGAAATTGTTCAACTGCTACAGAGAGATAAACTATCCTTTTAGGGTCTGGCCTAATTTCTGCATTTTTTAATTGCTGATCTACACTTACATTTAAAATTTTAGCTACATCTCTATAATGTCAAATTTCTAAGCTATGTAATAAAATTATGGAATTGAATCATGGGGTCCCAAACAAATTCTATTACATGGGCTCAGAATTTAAAGGAATTTATCCTGATGATTTTCCAGTGCTTTTTTCCGTTTTACCTATTGTTTCTGTTGTATTTGAACAGATGCCCCTTATATTGGACTTCTTTTTTCTCACATGAATTAAGGGTGCTTGCAATTTTGATTGTTAATATCCCACATCTTCACTGTTAATGATAGTATATTGCTCATATTTCCAATGCTCATTGGACTTTCCCTATCTGTTCAGACTTTCATTCCTGCTATTTTTTACTTGTCCTTTCCTGTGAATAAGTGAAGGTGAAAATAGAGAACTAGCAACTAGAACAACAAAAAAGCAAGATTTGGAACTCACAAGAGGAAATGGTGGGCTGCTAATTGTCCTCAAACACAAAATTTTACTTCTCAGGTAAACCTTACCTTTAGTTAAGTCAGGGACAAAGAAGACAACAGGCTGTATCTCAAGTAAGATTTTGTCTGAACAATTCATATTTAAAAAGAAACTTTCCCACAGATTTATTAATGTTAGTAGTTAGTAATATTCCTGGAATATTTCCTGGGAAATACTATGAGATTATCAGCATGCTTATCAGCCTAGGTGGGTGCTGGTATGGGTTTCCCCAAAGTCGTACACTAATACAGCAATTTGGGTGTAAGTCATTTATTGGGAGGAGCTCTCAGGAAGCACCACCGGACAGTGACAGCAGAGCTAATGCAGAGCTGTCCGGAGCGGGCAGTTACGGTCAGTCTTCTCTGAGATCTCTGACAGAATATGTGGAAAACACCTCAGAAGTGTCCCAGCGAGGAATGACTAACTTCCAGTCAAGACTTACCTCCCTCATTGTGTGAGGGCTATTTGGGGGCCTAACTTTTTGGTATGTCTGGCCTGCTTCATGGGCAGAAATGCCACTAAATCCAGAGAGCAAGAGGTTGTTTCTGTGTGACACCTGAGGGTAGGTGAGGAGCTATGAGCAGGGCACCAATAGCATTTGCCTCACAGGATATATAGAATAACATTTTTATTATGCTTCTAAATCCTCTCTTTTCTCCCATGGAAATAAAAATCCTGGAATCTTTTAAAATCAGCAGACAAAATTTAACCAATTTTTCCTCCAATAAATATCCATCCTAAAGTCAGTATAGCTGGCTTATTAAGGTAGTTTCTGTCTAAATATGATCGCACTGCACAGTGACATTCAAGTGTCTTTTTCCAGGGGAAAAGGCACTAGACCAAGTGCAATTTAGTGAGATACCTTGAGACATGCCTTTTACAATTTGACATAAAAGGTTTTATTGAAATATTGTCAAGAAAAAGGGGAACTATGCTGTCTGTTGTTATTATTTCTAACTGTAGTATTTGGGAGTATTTTTAAACAAATTGCCATTCTGTTTTTCAAATTTGTATAGTACTATTGATATAGCTAAAAGATGAGAAGACTTGGTCCTAACTAGAGAAAAACAATGTTGTAGATGTAGTACACCTGCTAGGTGGCTTTCTGGCCACATCAAAACATTTCTGAAACTCTCCTTACATTTTTAACTATTGTTGTTAGGTTCAGAAGGGAAGCGCAGCCTCTCCAACAATTTCCTCTGCGTTATGGACAGAAGCCAGTTTCGGCAAGAAAACTCCATCAGGCATTTGTGAGTTACTGGTCGAACTTTAAATAGCACAAGATTTTCTGATTTGGCTCATCATTTCAGTATTTACGAAAATCGAGATGGGGTCATGCTTAAGTAGAACAAAACCACAATTGCTTCTTTTGCCTTTGCTTTCAGAGTAATTTCTGGGAAAAAATCCAAACTTCTACCATCTGTGGTTCCTTAGCAATATGGAAAAGAGAAAGGTCTGATTAATAATTGAGCTAGAGTGAGGTATCCGCCAGAGACTTGCATTCCGATAACCCCCAAGACCAATTGGCTTCCTTCTTTTATCTCTGATGAAGAAGCCAGAATTGTTCAACTGTTTCAGAATATGCAAGTGCTCCTCCTCCAGGAATGACAGTGGCTATAAACTCAGAGGGTAGCATAGCTTCCTACTACAGTGGGATTTGACATGATTACAAATTGGTTTTTTGTTTTGTTTTTTGGCAAAGCAGGTGACAAGATCAAGTTAACTTAGAGTTGAGCAACTCAGACAAGAAAACAAGAACATACATTACAATCAGACAGTTGCATTAATAATGTGTTACGTTAATTTAATCTCTAGCCATTAATAAGGAAAAACGTGTAGGTAAATATAACATGATCCATTCTCAGGAAACTACATATGACCTAACCTGGCTGTTTGACCTACTGTCTTCAGTGAACATAAATGATTTTTTGAATCCTTTTTGAATAATTTATTTGAAAAATTGAGGTCTTCAAATAATTCTTTATTCTCTTCTTGTGGATTCTAACTCCTATCTTACACTTGTTCATAACATATTTTGTATTGTGATTTTTTTCTGTCTTGAGTTTCTTCTTTATTGTTCAAATTCTTCATAAGACTTTTACCTAATATACTTTCTATTTCTGCAGAGGTTAAAATAAGTCAGAGAAGGCTAGTTATTAAAGACAGCTTTATTATTGTGAAGGTTTTGAAATAGGAGATATTACCAAAATCTAAATATTTATACCAGGTTGTATGCAGTGTACAGTATGCAGTTCTATTAATTTTGCTTCTGATCATCTTGACCTACAGAAGGGCTTTGTAGGCTTCCTGTGTGTGCTATTTGTTAGAACAGGATCATGCACAAGTTTTTTAATCAGCCTCTGTCCTGGGGTCTTAACAGTGTTTATCCACAGAAAAAATATAAATTTAATCATTTTATTTGACTAAAATTTAAAATAAAAATAGGTCTGGGCTAGGTTTAGGGAGTTACATAGCACTGCAGAGATGGAGCCCACTCTCTTGGATTTAGTCTATTTTATGTCCTGGGTCTGGACTATCCATTAATTCTCACAAGTATTTGTTGAGCATCCACAGTGTGAAGGCTCTGGGAATAAAGTGGGAAACAGGCCAAACATAGTTTTTGCCCTCATGAGTATTAAATTGTAATTGGAAATATATTTAATCTATTTTCCATTTTCTTTATTCTTCCTATACGTATTACATATTTATTATAACACATTGATTATATAAAAATAGTGCTTGCTCTTTGTAATTCAAACATTTTAGAAAAGTTTAAGTGACTATTTCTGACTTAATCCCTCCCTTCAACCCCCAACCGATATTTTGTGCACTTATAGGAACATGTTTCCAAAAGTATAATAATACTGTTTTGTCAATGTTTTTCTCATCAAGAAATAACTTCTTAAATATATTGCTTAAGATTTTATATCAAAATCTCATACACTATCATTTTCTAATAAATCTATATCTCAACCCTCTATAATTTCACTATAATCTGATGAACTGCAGGTTAAAATGAGAATATTAAAATTAGTATAACTCAGGGATCTCCATGGCAGGTGAAGAAGCATTTAAACAAACTCAGGCTAACCAGGCAGATAACAGTGAACCACCTAAGAGCGCCGACAGGAGGGCATGAGTGGGTTAGTTTGCTCGGGCTGCCATAACAGCACACCACAGGCTGGGTGGCTTAAGCAACATTTATTTTCTCACAGTGTGGAGGCTTGAAGTTCAAGGTCAAGGTGCCAGTAGAGTTTGGTTTCTAGTGAGGCTTTCCTTCCGGGCTCGCAGATGGCTTTCTACTTGCTGGTCCTTACCTGGCCTCCCCTCTGTGTAATGCAGAGAGAGAGAGAAAGAGAGAGAGATCTCAGTTGTCTCTTCTTGATCTTATAAGGACATTACTCCTATCAGATTAGGGCCCCGCCCTATGACCTCATTTAATCTTAATTGCCTCCTTAAAGGCCTGATCTCCAAATACAGTCAAGCACAACACAGTGACATTTTGGTCAACTATAGACCACATATATGACAGCGGTCCCATGACATTATAATAAAGCTGAAAAATTCCTGTCACCTAATGACGCTGTAGCTGTGGTAACTTTCTAGGTTCAACACATTACTCACTTGTTGGAGGTAACGCTGCATAAACATGTGCTGCCAGCATGTGCTAATAGAACGTGCAGTTATGTGCAGTACACAATACTTGATAATGATGACAGATGACTGGTAGTTAGTATTTACTATACTATACTTTTATCATTATTTTAGAGTGTACTCTTTCCATTTATAAGAAATCCTTGCTGTATAACAGTATGCCAAGCTCTACCAGCAGCAGCATCGGACATCTCTTGTTTACTGAGTCTCTTAATTACATCATTTTCTCTGGTGCCTGATTTAATCACAGTGACCCCTAAGTGTTTGCACAATGATGGAATCACCTAACAACACATTTATGGGATTGTATCCCCATCATTATGAGACTCATGACTGTGCAGTCACATTGGCGATTAGGGATTCAACATGTGAATTTGGGAGGGGACACAATTCAGTCCATGACAATAAGCTAAAAAGCACTGCAAGCATATTCTCTCCTCAGTGAGGGGGAAGTAAAAGGAGCTGGGGAGTCTGTGGTGAAGCCATGCCCCAGCTAAGGAGATGGCCACACAGTCAGTTGTTGACAAGGAGAAATGCCAGCTCGTCGTTTTTGTGTAAAATCTTCTACTTTTTTAAAGTTTGGCAAATAATTTTAAATTGCTCCAAATCATTATACAGGCCAAACAAAACAGTCTGTGGACCACATTTGGCCCTTAGCCTGTCAGATTGTCACTGGTAGAGTGAAAGAGCACATTTTTAGCACCATATAGAGCTGGGCTCAGTTACTTACTTATGATATAGCAAATGTCCTCTCTATCCCAGCCCCAAACCCTACTCTTAATGGCTATTAGGATACTAAAATTATGTAAAGATATAAAAATTCTTGGGACATGATGTTGCATTCCTTTCATCCCTAAGATGCCTTGGGTTCTCTGAATAGAATTTTCTAATTGAACAATTTAGGTGTCAATAAATAAGAACAGAGTTGCCTACTCTCCCCTTTTCTTAAGTATTTTAAAAACATTTTAAATATTTAAATAAACATTTTAAATATATAAAGAGCGGTCATCCTCTCTTATTAAATCAGTTGTTACCAGGTGTTGCTCGATACCTCTGTGGAAGCTAAGCAGGAAACAGTATTTCTTCTCCCTAATTCTCTAGCAGCTTTGTTGCTTTGTTACTCAAAGACTGTAACAAGCCAGTATTGGCAGTTGCAAAAGTTTTTATCTTCAAGGCAGTAATAATCCCTTTTCTCAGCCAAGGCCAAGTGGAAAAGAATAATCTTGTAAAAAAGCTTTTTCCTTAGAACTCAAACTGATTCCAGCCTTCAAAGCTCAAGGAGGGGAACCAAGCTTGGCTGAAGCCCAAGACCTTGACATTTACTTTTCCTCTCCTTCCAAGGCCATTTTGGTTTCGGTGGAGACTGTGGATTCATGCTATACACTGGCATAGACCTTAGTTGAAAATTCAGTAACATTTGGCTGAAAGCATTTACAAAGTATTTTGATTGTCATGTGAAACCTGACATGCATGCATTTATAAATGAGAGGTCGATGATATGGGTTTAACTCCTGAATCTTTGAAGATTTTCTGAGAGCAGTCTTACCTATTCACAAACTGAAGACAAACCCATTTTATGGCAATGATGTTTCATTCTTACAATTACTTATGTTGAATAGATCATTTTTCGGGGACAATTTTTCAGCTTTCAACAATTCAATAAAACTACTATCATACTTACTCTAAATTTGAATTTCTGTACTAGTTATTGAGTTAATATAGTTCATGAGGTCATGGCTATGGTGACTTTCTGTTTGTAGTAAAATTAAGCCAGTTTGCTATGAGAAAATAAATCAGAGATAATTTATTTCAAAAGCAGGCAGAAATTCTGTGCACATAATTTTTTTCTTTATCAGTAATATATTTCATTTGGTTAATTTAGTCTTAGTGCAACTATTGCTTTTATATTCAAAGCAGAGTAAATTTTCATGAAGAAATAATTTTATATTTTTTAAAATACTTATAAGTAAAAAGTCGGATTAAAGGAGGACTCTGTACCCTTCTGAACTGGTGAAGATTCTGTTTTAAAAATGTTGTTTTAATATGGTGCTATATCGCTGGCATTCTGAGGAACTCAGACCATAGAATCCAACAGGAATGTTGTTACCAGGGGCTGGGGGAAGGGAGAAATGAGGAGGTGTTGCTTAATGGGTATAGAGTTTCATCTTGGCAAGACGAGAGAGTTCTAGAGATCTGTTGCATGACAATGTGAATATTCTTAATACTACTGAACTGTGCACTTAAAAACAGCTAAGGTGTTAAATTTTATGCTAGATGGGCCTTTTTATGTTTTATTTTGTTTATCCCAATTGGAAAAAAATAAAGATCTTGACTTAGTAGCCGGGACAAGAATAGACACAATTGTGTTAAATTGCTATTTAAATTTCATAATTTTAATTTTAAGTTAAAATGTTTTTTCTGTGACTCTTGCAAACTTATTCTTGGAGAAAGGAAAGGAGGTACAGAGGAATTGAGCAGGGGAATGTAAACTAAGGTCTTTTTAAAAAAAATATCTTTCAATCCACGTCATGAGTTAAGGAAAAGATTTGGATTAAAATTTTGAAAACTATTCATTGTGTTAAATTGGATTATATTATAAAATTTAGTCAAAACAGCTTATAAAAACATAGAATAAGAATCTTATGTGATCAGATTTGACAAGGGGAAAAAATGTGTCAAAAACCACTTTCTTGTCTTTCTAAAATGAAACTCTGTACCCACTAAGGAACAACTCCCCATTTCTCACTTCCCCAGCCCCGGGTTACAACATTCCTGTTGGATTCTCTGGTCATCCTTCTGGGTTCCTCAGAATGCCAGCGATATAGCACCAACCAAGTGTATACTGACCTGAAAGAAAGTAATTTCGGGCTTTGGCTCAGAGGTCCTTCTCTGTTTTGAGCCCATAAAAAGATTTCCATAAGTAGCTCAAAGCCATCTCCAGCATAAGGTTTTAATGAACCAACTATAAAAAGAAATAGCATGAAAACAGAATTGCTTGGAGCTGGGCTATTTACAGTAAAGTTCTTAAAATGTTCTGTTAACGAAAGTGATTGCACACCAGTTGCACAAAACCCTTTGTAAACGTCCTGTGAGGCTGAGCTTTTCCTTGACACCCAGCAGGAATTGGCTGCTCTGCGGCTGGCACAGGCCGGATGGTGAGGGCAAACTCACCAGCAACATCATGCACTTTTCCAAAAGTGGGCGCTGCTCAGTTTAGGGACAGAAACCAAAGTGATACTCTAATAATAAATTGAATTGTTATTTATAGCTTATTTTGTTATTACACATATTAGATTTTTGTTGGTGAGCAGCATCTTGTAAAAACAGTTTGAAACACTTAGAAAAAGTTATGTTATCTTCTCCCATGAATTTTAACACGCAAGTATTTCTCGCTGGAATTCAGTCGGGGTATTAACCTCTCTGGATTGGAGCTTCCATGAGGCGTATATTTTGAGCCTTGTCATGCAGTTGGTATATTTTGTTTCTATGCTGAAAATAATATATATTAGGACACATACCTCATAGGATGTTAAAACAGTGTGAAACATAAAGTAATAATGGTCCAGCAAATCTAAGGGTTCTTTTATGTGATGGGGTTTTTGTCACCGAGGTGAGGCGGCTGATTCATTGGGTCCGTGGTCCTTTGCAGAGCCATCTCTAATAGGCTGTGGGAAGGCAAAGGCAGGTGTCGGGGTCATTGTGGGAAGGCAGTGGGTAAACAGTCAGGAGAAAGCCCCTGTATCCCCTCTTTAAAGTTTGTCCAGCCCGGCAGGGCGTGGCTCAGCGGTTGAGCATCGACCTAGGATACAGGCAATCGGGGTTCGAGTCCCGGTCAGGGCACAGGCCCGGGTTTCGGGCTCGATCCCCAGTCGGGGGCGTGCAGGAGGCAGCCGATCAATGACTCTCTCATCATTGATGTTTCTCTCTCTCTCCCTCTCCCTTCCTCTCTCTGAAATCAATAAAGACATATTTAAAAAAACAACAACAACAAAAGTTTGTCTAGCTCCTCTGAGGTTCCTCCACATGCAGATTTTTATAAAAGTAGGTAATTAAAACTGCTTGGGAAAAAAAAAAGTCTTTAGGTGTTTTGGAAAGTTTAAAAGTAGACATTAAAATAAAATGAAGAATATTGAGGTGATTTAGAAAATAACATTTCACATACACAAAAGCAACTGAACAAAAAAATTGTCTTAGAATGAGAGAAGACTTATGATGAAAGGAATTTAAAAACAGAAGTAAACCCTGAGTTTAAGGGAGAGAAAGAAAAATTAAAAACATTATTTAAATAATGGGAGATAAGGGGGAAAAAAGAAAAGAGCTATTGAAACTAACAATTAAAGTACAAGATTTAAACTAAAAAATGTCATAAATGTCCCGGAAACTTGTTAGAAATACAACTTTTGGGACTGCAGACCTACTAAGACAGAAGCTCCAAAGATCTAGCCCAGAAGATTCTGCAGCTAAAGACTAATAATCACAGAATTCTCTAAGGACAAACAGCACATGCGCCTTGCTTCCCAGTTGCACAGCATCCAGCATTGTGCCTGACAGATAGCAAGGGTTCAATCAATGCTCATTAAATAAATGAAGAGACAATAAACAAATAAAGCATAAAATTAGGGATCACTAAAAATAAAAAGGAAGGCCTAGTTAAACAGATTTAAAGTATGGCAATGCTTAAATAAACAAAACAGCAAAAGAAAAGAATTAAAGGTCCGTAGGGAATTTCTTGAAGTAAGTCTTCCATCCCTGGCAATACTGCACTGCTGAGAAAGCAGAAATTTCTTTGTTAATTGGAAGGAAGACAAGAAACAAAAAGGCATGAACTTCTTTATTTTTTCACTTCAGTCTGAGACCTGAAGCTCACACCATTGTTATGGAGTCATGTTTACCTCACTAACATAGGAAACAGAAAGCATAGGGTTCGTATTACTTATTCCTTTACTGGTACTGCAAGCAGGATGCTGACCATTCATATTATAGCTCATTTTCGGGAATCTTTCTTTGATGCATAACAAATATTGCTGTATTTTAAAATGCCAAGTTTCTCCTAAAAGAAGTCTTTAACATACAGAAAACTGCAAAAAATGCTGTAATGAATACGCATGTAGCACTAATCCTATTAATGTTTTACCATGTTTGCTAGTTGAAATACTTATTCCAAAGAAAATTGCTCATCTAAATTAACAAAGACATTGGAAAAATATTACTAATAGTTTTAAAATCTTTCAATAAATTAAGTATTCTTTAGTAACATGTCCTTAAAAACAAAAATAACTTGCTTCAATTGCAACATTAAAAAAGTAAGAATGATATTGATCATCTCCTTTTCTTCTTTCTTAACAGTTCTGCACTTTGGGCCCCAGGGTAAAGGATCATTACAGTCCAGGACAAAGTGATGAGGAATGTTTCCTACCACAGTCAGGCTCAGAACTGTATGGCTGGGCCATACATATCCCCATCTTCCCCATCGTGGAAAGAGCCAGAGATAGACAATAACAAAAATAGTTACCTCCTAATTAGACATGGGCATAGTGGAGGAAGTAAGCAGCTCTTTTGGAAAGAAAGTTCAAATTTGAAAACATTTCTCTGACTAGGTAATGTTGACTCCTAGAAAACGAACTTTGATATAGTTCAAGCCAAAGTGAGTGAGTTCTAAATTCTGAATATTAATATTTGCCTTTATCTCATTTTCCAAAGGAAATAAAATATAGAATGTGCACGTAAACACACACACACACACGGTGGGGCAACTGTAGGTTGCTCCAGCTTGTACATATAGTTTCAAATTCTTGAGGCTTGCTGGAGGGTACCTCAGACCTCTGCTTTCATATGCTTTGTTCTGTTTCTGTTTGCTAAATCATAACTGGTCCCTCCTTTTCTCATAGAGTTAACTGATGGTATCGTTGGACAGTCTGCTAGATTTATCATTTCACTTTCTCACCAGGTCCCTCCTGCTCTCACACTATATTAAAGGCTGCTCATGGATGTTCTGGGTTGTGCCCAAGTGCTCAGAACACCATCCCAGCCTGGGCCCAGCATCCCAGTCTCCCTTTTTCCTATAGGGAGACATTTATCAGGAAGAAAGAAGAACACAGCATAGATGAGATTAGTCCCTGTGGTGAGAAGAAATTATTTTAAATATGAGTTTGGGAAGAAAAAATAAAAGGAAATCCTCTATGTAATTAAGGATATCAAAATCTAAGTGTTGGGGAACCAGGACGCAGAAGTAGTTGTTTTTGATCAAGAAAAGTCTAAACCGTATTGTAGCCTAGCGGAGTAGAAAGCTTATTAAGAGAAAGGAGATAGTCTGCCGAATCTCAAGCAAACCAAAAAAGGGCTTAAAATAAGAAACTGGAGGAAATTTGAGGGAAAAAGACACTGGCTTTCAGAGACATGCTTTTAATAATAATTAAAGGATTGTAGACTACTTTGCTTTCGACAGAAAATATCATAAAACTTTTACGTAATTTGCCCACTTCTTATCCCTTAGCCCAAGCTGTCTCATGGTAGCTACTCCCAAACAAGGAAGGCAGGAGAAGGGGACCTAGCGTCAAGGGCAGGGGTGGGGAGAGCGCTGGCGAGCGTGAATCCCAGGCAAACTGCTCCTGCGGGACCGTCTGGCTGGCCAACGGGCACTGAATGATCGTGTTGGAGAAGCACTGTGACAGTGGAGCCCTGCAGAGATGGAGGTCCTAGGATGGAGGTGAAAGATGGATGGGGGAAACAAGAGAGGAATTTGAAGTACAGAGTAGGGGACGGAATGCACCACTTATTTTTTAGAGCTGGGAGGATATGTCTTCAGAGTTTTGTTTTCTTTTGGTATCTTTTCTTTGTTATGATACAAAGGAAGGAGTCGGGGAGGAATTTACCAGGGAAATTTAGGATTCCTAACGAAACATTCCAGGTACATGGCTCAAAAAGGCCATGTTCTGAAAAGAAAAGAATAACTCCATCCACTAGGGCGATAAATAGTCAGCAATAAATTTATATTCTTGTTTATGTGCTGTTCTTTGGTCATTTTTATTAGCCTGATTTAACACCTGAGAGCTCAGCAGAAATGAACATAGATATCAGATTAAAATGTTGGACCATTAAAGCTGAGGGTCAGGCAATGACTATAGCAGCCATTCCAACACCAGCCATCCTGCAGGTCTTCATGTGGGTGTGCGCTGGCGCTGAGATGGGTGCCACTGATCGTCCCCTCGTAGTGTGTCTTATGTGCTCACTCTTAACTGCATGAACCTATGGGTTACAAAAATGCAAGAGCAATTGCTGCAGCAGGACTGCTTTAATCACATCTTGTATCTAGAAAAGCAAAAAATTAATTATGTATAGATATACAAATTGTGTGTGAATATGTTTAATATGCACACATATGCTTAATCTATTGCTGTGTTGTAAATTAACTCTGGCTGATTCTCACAGTATAGATGTTTTGAACATTTTTCCAATGTGAATTAATATAATCACATTGTAACTATTTATGAGCAGCTGCCTCATTACAAAAGTGCTGACATACCCTTTACTGTATTGATGCTGATTAGTGGGTAGGAACTAGCTCACTACATTCCATAGTATAGGAAGTTAGTTATTGTTCAGGGTATGTTTCCACTCCTCGGAAACTTGGCATCCTTTTAAAATGAGGGGTTCAACTATATATCCTCTCCATCAGACTTTGTAATATTCCTTCCCAAGGCTTCAAAATTTAAAGAAATAAGCCTTCAATCTGTTCTCAAGAATGCTTTTCACATTGGAAAATTGCTGTTAATTTCAAATCCATTTTTGGAAATGCATACATTTCCAAATGTATTTGAACATTACATATTCCATATATAAATAAATTGTTGGGCATTGCTATGTTCTAAGCACTCAGCTCTAGGTTGAAGACCTAAAGATGAAATATGTAATATTTTCTTTAATAATCCATGACAGAAAAGCACATTTGTAAACATATAGTTATAACTATGTATTAAATATACAGTAGTGGAAAGCTAGATACAAGTTGTAGAATTAGTAAAGAGCAGAGAGTAATTGTTATGTTGTGCATTTGGAGGAAGGAATGGACGACTTTCTAGAGGAGGAGCCATGTGAACAAAGAATGACTACAAGTTCACCAAATAGGGAAGGAAAAACATTTCCACCAGTGTGTATTGTCCCTGCAGTCCATTTCTACAGAAGCACTACTGCTATGGGCAACTCAGAGTAATTCAGTAGGATGGGAAATGTTGAGAATAAAAATGCTGGGAGCTGAGGCTGGAGAAGTAAGAAGTTAACAGCTTATAACTTCTTGACCTTGCAAAGGACGTTGGACTTCATCCTATAATTAATGGGAAACCACTAATTGGTATGAAGCAGGGTGATGGTATCTTTATATTTATGTTGTGGCAAAATCACTTTAATGGCAGCTCTGGGGGTGGATGAGGGAGAGAAAGCTTGGAGTCAGGAAGCAATAGCCCATGCATGTGATGATGAGCGTATATATTTAGATAGTAGCAGTGGGGAAGAAGATAATTTAGAATTAAAAGTTATTTCTGAGGTAAAAATATACAGGAAACTATAAGCATGGATAAAATGGCCAAGGTCAAATGCACAGTGTATCATGAAAGAGAAAAGTGCTACAAGCAGAATTGCAAAGAAGACTCACATTTAGAGTTTGGATATAAGAAGAGAATTAGCATGAGAAACAGTGCTCAACAGTGAGAGAAGGAGGAAAAGAACCCAAGGAGGAGAAGGCGGTGGGTCTGTGCTCCTTTCTGCCCTTGCTTTTCTTTTTCTTTTATAACCGAGTTCACTCATTTGACCTGAAGTCATTTCCAATTAATCTTGTTCCAGCACAGTCCTATGTCATGTCATATTCGGGCAATCTATTTTCTGTCACTTGTACATTAGCCTGAACATAGTCTCACTGAGCATTTCTTTTATATTCTTTTTTAAAATTTTGACACATTAAGGTGTAAATAACATTTAGTAAAGGATATGGGAGACTATCGCAAGATATAAAAACTCAATAAAATATCTCATCTTTAAATTATTACTAACATGGACCATAGTTTCTTATGTACTAATGGGTTTGACTTAGAACTGCTTTCTGTAACTAAATATTAAATATAAAGTTTTTATAGTTGGCAAAAATTAAGAAGTCTGACAAAACCAAGTGTTGACTCCTGTCAAGCCTGTGGTGAGGGTGTAGATCAAAGGGGAACTCTGAAACAGCTCCAGTGAGAGTGTGAGCGCATTGAAGTTCAATTTTTCTTTTTTAATTTCAAAGACATGTAAAGAGAAAATTCAGTAAAACATTAGTTGATAACATTTAAAGAGAAAACAAAAAATATGAAATAAATTGTATGTTTGGTCATATTTCTATGTTGTGTATTCATTAGAAAAACAATGGTTGCATGGAGAGCCTTCTTTATTCAGGTCAAATCCTGCCGGCCGGGCATGGGTCAGTGGTTGAGCATCAACCTAAGGATCCAGGAGATCGTGGTTCAATTCCAGGTCAGGGCACATGCCCAGGTTGCGGGCTTGATCCCCAGTCAGCTGTATGCAGGAGGCAGCCAATCAATGACTCTCTCATCATTGATGTTTCTATCTCTCTCTCTCCCTCTCTTTCCTCTCCCTGAAATCAATAAAGATATATTTTTAAAAAAATCATAATTAGTTAATGGTTCAAAGACAAATCTCCTAAGTTTTATGCTTCTTTTGTCCTCAAACTAACAGGGCAATTATAATCTTTAAAAATCCAATTTCTAAGAGTGAAAAATTTTGCTTTTATTCAGCTGAATTTTCAGAAAAGGCTTAATTTTCCTTAATACATTGGAAATTTTCTCCCTACAGGATTCTTTCACTCTGTTATTCCTTTGTCAATGTGCTTTTGGAAAGAAAGTCCTGGTAAGTCACTATGCACCTCGTGTGTAGAGAAATACCACCCATAGGAGACGTGGGCATTAACCACTTATAACTACTCATTGCTCCAATTAATAGGGAGCCCTTGGAGCCAATGGTAAAAGAACTGGTTTCCTTAAGAGTAGCCAATTCTCTGTCATTGCATTACAGGCTATGAAGACCCTTCCCGCATTAACAAATTTTATTCTTAGATGGTTTTATTCTTGGTTTGGCAGGAAATACTTCATAAATGTTAGAGCTTGTTGTTCTAACTCCATAATCAAGGTATTCTTTTTCTTATTTTTTCCTTTGTTTTTGGTTCATGAACTAATTTTATTGCTTCATCACTTTATTACCATATCTAGACAGATGAATCACAATGTGTAGTGTTATAAATTTACTTCACAGATAACCTCTCTCTCTCTTTTTTGAAATTGTTTTCATTATTTTAATGGAATTTCTTGGGGTGACAATGGTTAATAAAATTATATAGGTCTCAGGTGTACAATTCTATAATACATCACATGTACAGGGTGGTGCAGAAGTAGGTTTACAGTTGTGAGTATAAGAAACACAGAGTTTATTCTCGTATTATTATGTATTAATTATTGTATTATTTTCCATACAAACAACTGTAATCCTACTTTTACTCCATCCTGCATATTGTATTATGTGTTCACACACCAAGTCAAGTCACCTTCTATCATCATTTATCCCTGCTTTACCCTCTATGAGATTTTTTTGCTTAATCCCTTCATTTTTTTTGCCAAGCCCCCAACGCCCCTCCCTTCTGAAAACTGTCATTCTGTTTTCTGTATCTGTGTTGTCTGTTTCTACTTTGTTTTTTAGTTAATTTTGTTCATTAGATTCCACATATAAATGAAATCAAATGGTATTTGTCTTAGGCTGGCTTATTTCAGTTAACCTAATACTCTCCAGGTCCATCCATGCAGTGGCAAAAGATAATATTTCCTCTTTTTTTTTTTTTTTTTTACAACCAAGTAGTTGTATTCCATTGTGTAAATGTGCCATGACTTTTTTTTTTTTTTTACATTTTAAAGTATTTAATGTATATATAAGAATACTATTTCCAAAGAAATTGTTTTGTCTAACTGCAAGGCAATTACTTTGTGGTGAATTAAAACAAAAACTAAGATTCTTAGAATTCAAAATAAACATTCACATATGCAATGAGATAAAATTTCAAATTAATATATTAACATTTTCAAATATAATACTTTAATGGTTATTCCTGAAAAAAAAAAAAAAAGTAATGAAGGCCATCACTTTTTATAGCTTAAATTTAGCCTGGCTTGATTAGACTGTGGAGTTTCTTTTCCCCATATGTAAAAATGTGATGCACCTAAAGTAGATGGCAGGTGTTTGTAAAACTTACACTGTCCGATTGCTTGCCAAGGTCACCACGTCTTCACTAGCTGCCCAGACCTCTCCATGGTGCTGAAGCGTTATTCTTGCTCATTTGAGAGGAAACAGTTGTTTATTCCAGCAGGCTTTGAAAGAAATCCACAAAGGGACACCTGTGTTAGCAAGTAAAGCTTTCTGAAAAATTTCTGTAACATATACTACAAAGGAGAGACCTTGACCTACAGTTATCAACCACAATACTCAGGCAGCTCAAAGAAGATTTTGGAGTAGAAATCTTCAAGTACTGACACAAAAGGGAGAGAGCTCTTTGGGAGATGAAGTTTGCTGATTTTTGTTAGTGTTCTTCAAATTGAAAGAAAAACACAAAATACAAGGCTACTCAGAGAACAGAGGATTCCAGAAAAATTATTAATTTTAATGCAGAAAACAAGCTCTTATTAGTCCAAAGCAGCCAATTCATGTTATCCTATCATTACATCTACTTTTTTATTTAAAAAATAATAAAATGAAATAAAGTAGTGATAGAAGGAGACTTAACTTGGGGTGATAAACACACAATACAATATACAAATGATTTATTGTAGAATTGTGTACCTGAAACCTGTATAATTTTATTAACCAATGTTATCCCAATAAATTCAATAATAAAAATTAAAGCTCAGAATTCTACAAGGCATTGCACACACTATGTAAACAGTTATGACCCACTCTAGCCACAGCTTCTGTCTGCTGAAGACTGTCACGGCAGAAATCAGGAGCCTATGGCTTTCATAGATTATCTCTTTTTGAGGATGAAATGTATAAAAGAGCCACATGATACCCAACAGTGTCATTTCTAATGCAAGTCACAGTTGCTGCTGTATGTAGATGAAGTCCTTCTAGGGAGTGTTTTCCATAATGATTTTCTTGAAAATCTACTTGTGCCTGGCTGATGTGACCCAGTGGTTGAGCATCAACGTAGGATCTAAAAGATCTCAGTTCGATTCCCAGTTAGGGCACATGCCCTGGTTGCGGGGTCCATCCCCAGCCCAGGGCGTGCAGGAAGCAGCCAATCAATGATTCTCATCATTGATGTTTCTATCTCTCTCTCTCTCCCTCTCCCTTCCTCTCTCTGAAATCAATAAAGATATGTTTTAAAAAGATCTACTTGTATTAAATAGCATGGTCTTCTATCAATATACTTAACCATATCAATATAGTGCCATGAAGAGAAATTAATTTATTGCTCACATATGAAGCAGAGTCTCTGTTTAACTTAAGATCAGCTTCTGGTGCTGCTTTAGGAAATGAATAACTGTGATTAACTCATGGTGAACACAGTGAAGAAGGGGTTTTCCCTTTCTAGAGCTGTTATGGGAACTAGAGGAACTGTAGGAACATAGGATCTGCTTCTAAAACATGTCAGAATTTTTATCAAATAAAAAATAAACTTACTCTTTTAAAAACCAACCCATTAAGTTTGCAAAATAAAAATGGAGGCAACTGTCTTTAACTCTTAACATCCATTTTGTTAATGGAATTTTAAAAAATGCTTTATAGACATAAAAAAATCTTACACTATCTCTGAAAAAATTTGAGTATGTTTCAAATGTTGGTTGGAACTTTCTTTAACCCATTATTTTTAGATGTTTTCTAGCTCTGAATAAAGTAACAATTTAAAATTTAACTATATTATAACCAATTTGTACATGTAAGGTAATAGCATACATAGATATTATTTTAAATGGTGTGTAATAATGAGAAATGCCCATTTCCATTCCATGTAATGTATTTCTTTTATCTTCCTCAACCATTTATCACACACCATATTTAGGATTTTCAGTCATAGCTGGCATTATGTCAGCTAATAGTTAAATCATATAATCCCCTTTCATGCCAATTCAATAATCCTGATGGCCAAAGTGAGGAATAACTTTAATCTAATCAGTGTTTATTGAATGTATCCCCCTTTAAGGTATTTATTTATTTATTGGGGTGACATTGGTTAATAAAATTATATAGGTTTCAGGTGTACAATTCTATAATAAATTATCTACATATTGTATTGTGTGTTCACCACCCCAAATCAAGTTTCCTCTCGTCACCATTTATCCCCCCTCTTTACCCTCTTCCACCCTCCCTCACCCCCTTTCCCTCTGGTGATTACCATATTGCTGTCTGTGTCTATGAGGGTTTTTGCTGTTGTTTTCGCTTAATTCCTTTACCTTTCCACCCAGCCCTCTAAACCCTCTCCCCTCCAGCAGCTGTCAGTCTGTTCTCTATGAGTCTGTTTCTATTTTGTTTATTTATTTTGTTCATTAGACTCCACATATCAGTGAAGTCATAAGGTATTTTTGTCTTTCTCTGGACTCTTCTCTCTTAAAGTATCTTTCTTCTCAAAGTAAATTAACAGACCCCAGAGCTGAAATTACATTTTAAAATATAGGAGTTCATAGTTTACATAATATATTAGTGATGTTTGTTGAATTATAGTAGATGTGATCATTTTCTGTAAATAAACCATATTTATAGTTAAGATAGCATTTCAAAATAATGTATATTAGTCAAAATAGATATTAGATGTTAAAATTGTTTTAGTAGGAAGAGTTTCTTAGATATCCTACGTTATTTATCCTAAGACAAACACTTTTTTTTCATTTTTGCGTGTCTGCTACAACAGTGCAACTATAATAGATAACATGTTACAATAAGTATAAGCAAGATATCAGTCATGATTTCTCAGGTTTCAGAAAGGAAGAGAAAGGGAATATGGTCCATATTCTGGGAAGCCATGCTTCTAGTGTACGGACTGCCTGGGGGAGCTCCTGGGACCCTGGCCAAGTTTATGATTGCCTCATATGGTAATCAAATCAATGACATACCTCACTTTTTAAGAATACAACTTACAATCAGTTTTTAAAAACCTGTTCCATCTATCTTTGCCTTTTAGTTGTGATAGGCAGGCATCTTAATCTTTTAGTAAGATGGGCTATAGACTTCATGGTGTGGCAATATGTATTTTAAATTTCATGAAATAATCAGCCAAACATATTTTGAACCATTTCTGGATGCAAGCCTTTGGTGGTCTCTTATCCCTTGATTCTGCAGTGAAGCATAAACTCAAAGCCTCTCATTCTCATGTCAGCTCATTACCCATCCTCACACAGTCTAGGTACTAAGCTTCCCTTATCCATCTCAAAATATGGCTTCTGCAGGTGCCAGATGTTACGCAAACCTGTGGCTTCCAAGGTAGATTTCTGCTCCAGGAACATGGAAGGCTTTCGTCTGTCCTCCGCTACACCCGTCTGACATTTGAGAAAAACAGGGCACAGTTGAGAGCTCATGCTCTTAAGCATGAATCTCTATTTTAGTTCTACGATATTTAACCAAGATAACATGTGTGTTCTATGTAAGTGAATAAGTAACTTTCCATTTATTAGTGTTTTGTTTTTTTAAAATTAAACGAACAGTTTTATTTTAAGAACACTGTCATATTATTTGGTAATTGTTAGCATTCACTAAAATGCTAAGAATTTTACATATGATAATAAAATGGCAAACCTCACATATATTAAAATATTATCAAAGACCGATTTTGGTATGTTGCACACACGGAGCGCACACATTCAGTGAGGTCCAATAACTTTTATTTTTCATTCGAAAAAACTCTGACTTCATTTTGCTCCATATGCTTCCCTGAGAGTTGAGTTCAGTTAGCTAGTCGCTTGGGCATAGAAATTGATCAATCAGAATTGCAATTACTGGAGACAGGTAAAACCAAGCAGTGAAAAGAATGTAGAAAGTTGCCATCTCCTGAGAAATCAGTGGCAATTTTCCTTGGAAAAGTCAAGCTCCGTTAGTTTGAGGAAAAGTATTAGAAAAGTTTCTTTAATTAGAAAGTTCACATGTGCAAAGCAAGGAAAATCATTTCCCCCAAGCCTGATGATGTTCAGAAGGGTAAAGAGTCAGGTTGTTAACCCGGCTCCTCTCCAATGTTGATCTAGAGTCAGGGCTGTCACCGTTTGATGGGCAGCACCTACCAGCTCCTCAGTTTGTGCGCCGGTCGTGTGTGCAGCAAGGAGCCTTATGCGTAAATCCTAATTGAGAGGGTGGATGGTAGACTGGTTGTTAAGGCAGTGAGTAGCTAACAAATTACCACCCCTGGGTGAAAAATGAGGTCATGAAGATTTAAATGTGGCAGGAAAGAAGAAGGTGCTGTCTGCGCAGGAAAGACACTTTGTGTGAACCCATCTGTGGTAATAGATTAATTGCCTTCATTAGCAAAGATGTATATCTTACCCCAGCCATCAATAAATGTTTCACATCTTCTCCGGAGTGATTGCTCTGTTGATGCAGAAGATAAAACTTATCCCCAAACAAAGGTAAAAGTAAATATATTTCTAAAATTTCCCATAATCTGAAACATAGTTTTATAATAAAGAATATTATATATCAAGTAAAAAATAAAGATGAGAAAAGAATTGCTTTAATAAACTTCATTATCTTTAATAAATCGTTTTTATAAAGCTCAGTGATAGTCTGAGAGATGTTTCTGACTGAAGGAAACCGTCTTTACTGGGCTTGCTTTTGCTTTGGCCTTTAAGATAATTAGACTATTTTCAGGAAGAATTTAATTCAGCATGCCCTCTCCTAGCTCAGGTCAAAGGGGCAACTCCTGCGCTCATTCATTTATTAGTGTGTCATCACAATGTAGGATGTGCAGTGGAGAAAAGTGCTGGTTAGAAAAAATTCAGAATTACTCATTTTTAAAAAATGACAACGTGGTGGTGGATTAAGTGTTTAATTAGGGAATAATATCCACGTAAGTCACAAAATATTCTAGTTAGCATGTAGTTTTAAACATAGTAGAGTATGAGAATTATTGATATATAGCAACAATATAAGGCAGTCAGAGGGAGAAGGCTATAGGACCTGAGGAAAACTATAATTGGACATTGGACATAACTTTAGGTTGCTTAATAGATAAAGGAAAATAAAAAAGCACATGTTGTACTTTATATCAATACACGGCATCTAGACTTTTTTATGTTTAAGAAATGATTGTCAGGAACTAAATATAACAAGGGAACTTGTATTCAGTAGGTCCCTATATAAGGGGCATTAGTTAGTATTAAACAGCTTCTATGGGGATCAGACAAAAGGAACTGCAGTATATAATGTCATTTTAATGTAAAAATTTAGCTTTGGAAAGAAGTTCATTCTGTCTAAACTAAGTTTTCCCATTTCTAAACAGCATTAAATAGTATAGTGTGATTTCTAAATCAATGTTTAATAAAACATAGTGTTAGATAAAACAAAAACTATTATGAATATCTAGGCTCTTTCCTGAGGCCAATGCAGAATCCACATAAAATTGTGACACATAGAAAGTCTGTTTCTGGGACCTGTACCCATGCAGTGCCTCCCTTCTGGTCCCTATCATGCTGCCCAACAAGTATACTGCGTCTCGGTGCTTTTAGGATAAATTCCCAGAACAGCTCATTGTGCCATGTTCCCTGTGTAGGAACATTTTTCCTGGGTTGTGTCAAGGAAAAATTGCACCAGATAAAGTTAAATAGTCAAGGAAGACTTTATTCCAGACTATCGCAATAGAGGAGACCGTACTCGGCTCTGAATTCTGTGAGCTGCTCTAGCAAATTATGAAACCCGAGGAGGGGTTGGGGCAGCCTCTGACTTATAGTTGGTTAGACAGACGTGTAGGTGACAGTCTGAACTTGTGGTTGGCACCTGAAGTGGGGGAAGGAAGCAGTCTTGGGGAATGACCTCTTGATCAGAATGGAATAGAGTTTTGGACACCCAGAGGGTGTTGGAGATTTGGTTGGTGTGGGACAAACCCTACACATTTGGCAATCAGAAGTGAAGTATTGCGAACAGAGTTAAAAGGAGACACAGCAGAGGTTTTCCTTTTCATGGTTAAATAAGGTTGCATATTTAAACTGCCTCATATAATTTTTGGCCCATGGTAGGAATTCAGTAAAAGGTAGAGGAACCCTTTTTATTCCCTTTTCCTGTTAATAGCTAATTTCAACATCTTTTCTTGAAACACAAAATGTAGCTGATTAAATTAGCCAGAATCAAGCCCACAGTAATAACAATATGCTGCATTTTGAAGGCCAATATTTCAGAATAGGATGAAATAATTTAATACACATGCTGTAACTCACCAAAGTGGCTGAAGGCACTATCAATTAGTAGTGATTTTTATTGAATTTCTTCCAACTGTATTTTTCAATTCAGGTAAGAATATACAATTTAGTATATAATTAGAAAACACATGTGGGACTTTTCCTTATGAGAGTTAGAACTTTTACAAAATTGCCCTCTAAACTTAAAATATTACAAAAAAATTTTGAGCTTGAGTCTCTGAAGAAATTAAACAAATTCACGCTTTTTTAGAAGTTTAAATACTATATTTTTCCAAAGAAAATGGCAACTCTTTCTTATCATTTGCAGTGTTAAAGGATATTTTTATTAAAAAAACTGCTTTAAATAAAAGATACTTTGGAAGCAAAATAAACCCTATCAGATGATTAGAATGGTTTCATCAATTGTTAATCATATTTTATTTGCTAACCAGTATTCTAATGATGTACAGAAGTTGATATATCTTTCAAAAACCTTTCATAAACTCCTAAAAAGTAAAAACAACTATGGATCAACAGAGTTAGGTTTATTCTTCCACATTAAAATAAAATCATATTTATGACCTTGCCAAACATTTACAATCCACAGTTTATGATTCCAGAGTAGGTGATTTATAGCCTTTTTGCCATGAAATCATGAATTTTGCTGAGTTGTGACCATGTTTATAGCTGTGGAATAATGAAGCCGTCTTGTTAGAGGATTGTTTAGAAGGTAAAAGAAAATCTGGAACCTATCCATAGGAATTTCAGAGAATAAATCAAGATAAAATATGCCACTATCATGTAGATAGTGATTATTGAAGACCCCAGGGAGTGTATAAGCTGAACCCTTCAGGTCACTGAGGTGGGACACTCTCAGCAGATGGAAAAGCACATGGAAAGTCCCTGAAGCAGGAGCTTGCTTGGGGTGCTTGTGACTGAGGGGCCAGGAGCCAGTGTGGCCGGTGTAAGGTGGTCAAGGGCAGGGGCCTGGTAGGAGCTGAGGATGCCTGCGCTTGCACTCACCTCTTTCCACTCACCTCCCAGGTAGGTTTGTCTTCTCTGACCACAAATGTTTAAAGTAAGTGTTGCCTGTTCACCTTTATCTCAGTGTCCTGCTTGTTGCTTATTTATCATCACCAGTAATAATTTGTTCACACCTTTTGGTCTGCTTGTTTAACTCGAATACAAATGCCACACAGTCGGAGACCGTGACGTCTTTCTTCTTTACCGCGCCAGTGTTTTCCCTAGTACTTAACAGTGTCGGGTACCTAGTAGGCACTCAAGCATCTGTTGGATGAATGAATGACTGTTCTGTGAGGTGGTAACCGGGACATGTTGACTTGCTAAAAATTTATCAGGCTATGATTTAGGATTTGTCAACTTTTCTATATGTACATTGTTTTTCAATAAAAATTAACCCCTCCAATAGCATAATAAAAACCAAACAAACACCAATTAAAATGTAACCTGATTTTAACAAGCTCTGGGAAGTGATGATAAAAAACAAAATGGAACAAAGCAAAAACAAATGGTGATCTGTCCCAGGCTAGCAAGCCATACTCCAGAGCTGGGCAGCCACATCCCATCCTCTCTGTGATAATTTGGAAGCACCACGAACTTCCCACTCTCCCTGGACCCTCCCTGTTGCCTGTGAAGAGTGAAAGCTCCACTCCTGCCCGTGTTCCAGGGAAGCAGTGGACAGGGAATACTGCTTCGTGTTGATATAAAGTTATCCCTTGGAATGTTTTTCCTTAAAACAGCAGATTTAATTTGTCTTTATTGTTGAAAATATCCCTTTTTTCCCCATTGACCCCTTCTACTCCGTACCTGCCCCCTCACCCAAGGCCTCTGGGATATCTAGCACTGCTGTGGTTCAGTTATATTTTCAATTAAATCATCTTTTGTAAGCACTTTGGGAACTAATATTGAGGCAGGTTGGGAGAAACTAGGAAAACTCCCTGGCAAGTGGAATGAGGAAACAGAGAAATGGTTGAACAAACAGCTGAGCAATTAACAGCCAGATGAAAAATCACAAGACTATCCTCCCTAACCAAAGATATTCAAAGAGAAGACGGTTTAAATCACCTTAGTTAGAGAGATGGATATCAAAAAACAACAATAACAAAAAAACAAAACAAAACCCCAACAATTAGAGCCAGACTAATCCAAGAGAGAGGTAAAACTAACAAGAGAATGGCCCCAGGCCCCTTTATCCACTTATTTTAATACATCAGCATACTAAAAGACACACCTGGAAACCTACTATATTCTGTTAAGATCCTCCCCTGGGGCCTTCCCTAAAATTCCTGTCTATAGAAAATAGATAAAACCCTCAGGACAAAGAACCCCAGCTTTCCCTCTTCTTTGGGCAAGGTTGAACCCCTCTCCCCTTAGTGCATACTTTGCTGCTTCTAAACTCTCAAGGCCCTGACAAGGCTTATACTCCAGGGAGCCATGGGCTGTTGCAGTGGCAGCTCGTCTTGGGTCCCCCCCCCCCCCCATCCTGTCTCCAGGGTCCTTCCTTTGCCTCACTGTGCCAAGCTTTAATAAATTTACTCTCACTTTGACCTGGACTCATACCTTGACATTTTTTATTGCACAGTCAAAAATATGGAGGTCGCCTGACATGTGAAAGGTCCCAGACCATGCCAGGGCAGGGCCAGCCCCTGGCACAGAAATGGTCCAGTAACAGTGTCATTTAATTCACTGGAAACAGGAAAATCGGAAGACATAATTTCACTTCACTGAGTCTGCCTCAATTGAACTATTGCACATAACAAATATTTAAAATAACTAACTTAAAAATAAGATATTATTTACTTGTTGAATTAGTGAGAATGAAGATGTGCCTTCTGACATAAACTGGAGTTACATGTATATTACAGATGCAAACTTATCCCCTCTTCTTGTGTTCAACCCATATATGTCAGGCTTTGATAACGTAATAATGTATAGCATAAGGAGGGACTTGGTTCCTTCAAAATAAAAATAATAATAATAATTACTTGAATAATTGCCCCAAAACTCCAAGAGGTGGACTGAAATTTGATTTATATATATATGTTATAAAACATTTTTATCTCATACAATGGCAGTTACTTGATAAATATGCTTTTAGCTTTAATCAACAATTGGAAACATTATTTAAAATTAAATATTAAACAAAAATCCTTCTCCAAGTTGGACATTAAGTAGTTTAAAAACAGTTTCAGTGGAGGTTTGTTAGTCTGGAAACTATTGTTGATATATTTGGGACTCTCCATGGGAAGTATAGAAAATCCAGTGGCTTTCTATAGTGACTCCTGGGAAATACATAAAAATTCCTCTCCTTCCACCCCACTCTCCAGTAGCCTAACTCCAAGTATCATTAGAATTAGATAGCTTCAGTGTGGTAGCCAGAGGTAGATAAAGATATCACCATCTTTCTTTACAATTCTACTAGTTTAAAGAAAGAAAAGCTGATTATCCGGGAGAGAATGTGTACATTTTCATACACATCGGCCCTTCTTGTGGACCGACCGCTTGAGCTCAGTTGCTGCAGTATGCACTTCACACACTAAAGGAGGAGATATAAATCTTGAACTAACATGCTAACTTCCTTGTTTACTGTGAGAGCCAATAGCTTGTGCTGCAATAGCTCAGCTTTTATCTTGGAGAGCTTAAGTACCTATTACAAATACTTGATTAATTTGCAAGACTGACTTATCTTTTGTATAGATCTTCTCAATCATTAGAGGCTTAATTGACTTGTTGCTTGGTAAATGGACCAGACGTCGTAGTCACAATCTGAACCTACAATGATTGAGTGTTCTTCCTAGCCAACTGCCACACTGTGGTATAACTGTAAGACCTAAGCAAGTTACAATAACTTTAGATGTAATTTTGAGGTTTACTGATGAATGTTCCTGAGAAAGTCATGTTTTCTGCGTTTGAATATATAGTGGGGCATTTTTATTGATCATTATGTCTGCTTTAGTGCTGTGATATAACAATTATTCAATGGCTTCTCTAAAATATCCTAATTTTAAAGTGGGCATTTAAGGTAGGTAGTATAAAGGTGCCCACTAACTGCATATACTCACTTATTCACTTACTTATTCTTTCACTTATTAATTCAACTAATATTTATTTAGTATCAACTTGTGTTTAAAGTTGGGGGACAGGCAATGGAAATGCAAATATTTCCAATAAGCTCTTAGACATCCAGGAGCCTATTAGTCAGCTGGCAAGAAACATCCATTCACAGTGTAGTTCAGAGGCTATAGAAGCAGCCCATAAAAATCAAATTTTATTTAATTCATAAGAAAATATTAATGTTAGAGATTTATAACATAGTAAATATTCAACCTAATATAACACTAATATAGTTCATGTTGTTTTATTATGAAAATGTTATCTTCTAAATTCCTTTTACTACAAGTCTGGTAGTCATCCTACAAAATAAAACATGTTTTAGTTAAAGTACGTTTGAAAATTTTTAAGGAGAGTGAATAATCTTTATACTATTAGAGCCCTGTGCTCTTTTGACTGCAAGATTAAGACAATTATTTTATTTGGCTTTTCTCAGGCCTGGCAGAATGACTTGTTTCTGAAAACAGTATAACATGGAGGGAGAAGATGGAAGGAGAGAAGGCCGTTTCTTGACCTTTACATCAGCTGACAGTGTGGTTGTTTGGCATCTGCAATTCATTCACTAAGAGAAAAATACTGTAGTAAACACACATCCATGCTAAAGAGATGTGGCGGGATTAGAGTTTTATTGGTCTTCTATGTCTATATTCTTATGTAGAAAGGAGGTGTTTTTAATTTTTCTATTGATAGTATTTTATTGTCTTATTTTTATATAAAATGAATCTTAATGTTTAATTCATTAAGTTTTTCAAATTAGAAATATGTACAGTATGAGTAAATGGAGAACTGAATTTTCAGTGTTGTAAAGAAACATGGGTTTAGTGACTTCGGTTTCATTGAGAAAATGTTTCAGATGATTTTAATCTGTAAAATCTCCCCTTTGACAGGAATTTTATGTGATTATACATAAATACTGAAAAATCAGGAGATTCTCAACCTTTTATCCTGTTTGTTCCAATCCTCTCAACTTCACACATGAATCTCTGCAGAAGTACTGAACTCCACAATTTATTTAAAAAAAAATCAAAGCGTTGTTTTGAAAGCACTCATTACCCCGATGGCTGCAACAGGAAGCTGAAAGAAACAGGATATTGTAACCAAGAAACATTGATAAGATGGGCATCACAATGAGTCTTTAGCCAATCAAGCAAGAAAAACAGTGAGTACATCCATGGCAGAGGGCATAAGTTACATGTTACCGTTCATTAAAAAGGACTTTTCCCCCCATGCTCCATTTAAAAGATGTTGCTCTACTAGAAGTTTCCTTGCTTAGATATCATAGGAACTTAGTGTCCAATTTTCCACAGAAGCCTCATTCTAAGCATTGCCACTCAAGGGTACTGCGAGGGAAGATATCTTAGCTTTATGCCAGTCCTGGAACACTATAAACTTCACTACTCCTCATATGAATGAACCCAACTATCTAAGCCACCACCCTAGAAATGCAGGTCTTCATCATCTTTCTTGTTTTTCTAAGTCTCAGTCTTCCCAAATCAAAGGCTTATTAACAGCATGATTTTCAGGGTACCCCCATCCCTAATTGTAACACTTCTTGTTCAGACAGAAAAAAATGTCATCTCCTTTTTCTCTTTGCCAAATGAATACCAGGAACTATAAATAAGAAAGGCCTGGACAAATACATGTCTCAAAAACGTTCCCACAAGATAACATCGTTAAGTGTGTGTGTGTTCTCTTCTTAACATTATAGCCAAAGCATCTGAACAAGTTGAGATACTATACTTTTAGTTGCAGTACCAACTGACCTTCCTCCCCAGATCTCTTGGGTATAAACCCACAGACCCTTTGGCTTACAGATTTTCCAGCTGCCAGAACTATGCTACTAAGGGCCCTGCAATCAGAGCAAGTGCCCTGAGTAATGTGTTTCTGGACTTGCCTGCAAAGGACTCTGTCAAGTCACTTGGTAACTATAGTTGTTTATACTCTCATATCCAAGAAATGCTATAATTCCTGAAAATCAACATGCCTTTTCTGGGTTTGTAGCGAGTTTGTTGCCCAGTTCTCATGAAAATGAGCATATAGGCAATTTACTAAACATTTTTGATGAACCTCAGAATTAGTGAACCCCATTTTCCAGTCTATATGTAACTGAGAATAGCCTTCTCTAAAGCAAAGCTGAAGGTGTATATTACTGAGTGACATGGAAAACCCTATAGGAACCTTTTTTCAGAAAATTATTAAATATTCAAGAGATAAGGATTTTGTCTTATTTTATTTTTTTTTAAATATATTTTTATTGACTTCAGAGAGAGGAAAGGAGAGGGAGAGAGAGATAGAAACATCAATGATGAAAGAGTCATTGATTGAGCCCACAACCCGGGCATGTGCCCTGACCGGGAATCGAACCCCGATCGCCTGGATCCTAGGTTGTCGCTCAACTGCTAAGCCACGCCAGGCTGGGCATGATTTTGTCTTATTTTTGGTTGTGGCCAACCTCTGACTTTTATCTCAGTTCCAAAAACTAGACCCTCTAATTCAATAGGTCACATATTGATCCTTATTTTGTTTTTTGCCTGTTTTCCTAGGTCTCCAAAATAGGGTTTCCTTTTGTTTATGGAATTTGCTAATGCAGTTCTCCATGGAGACTAGAATACAATCTCTGAACTTCATTTCCTGTGAGTAGAATAATGCTAGACCAGATGTATATATCTGGAAGGTCTAGCTTTGTTTCCTGAACTGGCTGACAGATTTTTGTTTGATAAAGATCTATACCATATTAGATTTGCTGCCCTACATGGAAATGTAGCTCCATCCTCCGTCTTCCCTGGTGTAGCCTGTAAATACCAGCCAGGTGCCATTTCTGATGATCTGGATGAAACTTAAGACTGATACTTTTCTGCTGCCAGGAACCTCAATTTGCAGATTTACATTTTTTTGAATAGAGGATAGGAAAAGAGAAGGGAGCTAGTATAGAGAGCTCTTTTTATGTACTTGGTTTATGCTAGGTAATTATGTGTATGTACTAGCCTTTG
Organism: Miniopterus natalensis; assembly: GCF_054644295.1. Classification (NCBI taxonomy): domain Eukaryota; kingdom Metazoa; phylum Chordata; class Mammalia; order Chiroptera; family Miniopteridae; genus Miniopterus; species Miniopterus natalensis. The sequence goes on from NC_142083.1 coordinate 53,288,725, forward strand.
GACACTAAATTCTTTGGGAGCTGGAAACATCTTTTATTCAACACAGAGTCTAGCAGAGTATCTGGCACATCATGAATAAATACTTTATCATAAATTATCACATTTTCTTTTTACATACAACTTATAAGAGAGATATTGTGACCATATTACAGATAATAAAATTGGCATTCAGAAAAATTGGGCAATTTGCTCAATGACAGCCAGCCTTCAAATCAAGGATCTAACTCTAAAATCTATGTTCTTTACTCTATTTGTCTATTACCATCTGTTTTCACTTTACATATAAATTATAAGAACTTATTTTCAAAAAAAGTTGAGGCAACTTAAATATTAACAGATATATAACACATAGTTTTTTTTTAAATTTCAGAAACTTTCTAGAATAAAGAAAACTAATTTTATATTAAAGAAAAACTTGAAATAAGCTATTTGTTTCCACTAAGTGATACAGTAAGATGTGAGCTCTCTAGAAGACCAGGAAAAAGAATACACAATGGATTATAGAGTATAGTTTTATTTTCTAACAAATAAAAAATTCAAGTTCTTTTTTTTCCCCCAAATTTATCTTTATTTTGAAAATATTACAGATGTCCCCTTTTTTTCCCATTAACCCCTTCGATCCCCCACCTGGTCCCCACCACAGGCCTTCACCACACTATTATTGTCTGTGTCCATGGGTTATATATATATATATGCATATAAATTCTTTGGTTAATCTCTCCCTTCCCACTCACTCACCCCCACCTTCCCTCTGAGATTCCTCAGTCTGTTCCATGCTTCTATGTCATTGAGTCTATTTTGGTCATCATTTTATTATGTTCTTTAGATTCCACATATAAATGAGATCATGTCCTATTTGTCTTTCTCTGCCTGGCTTATTTCACTTAGCATAATATTCTCCAGGCCCATCCATAGTGTCCCAAAGGGTACGAGATCTTTCTTCTTTACAGCTGCATAGTATTCCATGGTGTAAATGTCCCATAGATTTTCTATCCACTCATCTACTGATATGCACTTGGGCCGTTTCCAGATCTTAGCTATTGTAAATTGTGCTTCTATGAACACAGGGGTGCATATATTCTTTCTGATTCGTGTTTTGGGTTCCTTAAGATATATTCCTAAAAGTGGGATCACTGGGTCAAAAGGCGGCTCCATTTTTAATTTTTTGAGGAACCTCCATACTGTTTTCATAGTGGTTGCACCAGTCTGCAGTCCCACCAGCAGTGTACTAGGGTTCCCCTTTCTCCACACCCTCGCCAGCAGGAGTAGTTTGTTGATTTGTTGATGGTGCCATTCTGACAGGTGTGAAGTGATACCTCATTGGGGTTTTAATTTGCATCTCCCTGATGAGCATTTTTTCATATGTCCCTTGGTCTTCTATATTTCCTCTTTGGAGAAGTATCTATTCAGGTCCTTTGCCCATTTTTTAATTGGATTGTTTGTCTTCCTCTTGTTGAATTGTATGAGTTCTTTGTACACTTTGGAAATTAGCCGCTTATCAGATGTAACCTTGGCAAATATGTTCTCCCAGACCGTGGGGTTCCTTTGTGTTTTCTTTCACCATGCAGAAACTTTTAGTTTGATGTAGTCCCATTTGTTTATTTTTTCCTTTGTTTCCCTTGCCCTAGGAGATGTATCAGTGAAAATTCCACTGTGTGAGATGTCTGACTTTACTGTCTATGTTTTCTTCCAGGATTTTTACGGTTTCACGACTTATATTTAAAACTTTTATCCATTTTAAATTTATTCTTGTGTATGGAGTAAATTGGTGATCTAGTTTCATTTTTTTTTTGTATGTAGTTGTCCAATTTTCCCAGCATCATTTATTGAAGAGACTGTCTTTACTCCATTGGATGCTCTTGCCTTCTTTGTCAAATATTAATTTACCATAATGGCTTGCGTCAATTTCTGGTGTATCTGTTCTGTCCCATTGATCTATATGTCTGTTGTTGTACCAGTACTAGGCTGTTTTGATTATAATGGTTTTGTAGTATAGTTTGATATCTGGCAAAGTGATCCCTCCAACTTTGTTCTTCTTTCTCAAGATGGCTGTGGCTATTTGGGGTCTTTTTTGGTTCCATATAAATTTTTAGAATATTTGTTTTGGCTCTGTGAATTATGTTGTTGGCATTTCAATAGGAATTGCATTGACTCTATAGATTGTTTCTCCTTTCTCTTCAAATAGATACTATTACATCTATGGTGTTTTTTTCAAAATTCAATTTCTTAATATATTCTATTAATCATTATAACTCTTACATAACTTTACTGGCCACTCTTTACTGAATGATCTGATGTTATTATAAAAAGTATTCAATATTTTCTTTCCCTAAACTTTTAGAGTTATGTTCTTGAAAATCTTCACATAAAAATTTCACCTTAAAAACATTTTCACTTAAAAAACCCCCACAAAAAACAAAACAAAACATTTTCACTTGAAGAACATAAAAGCCTTATAAGAAAATTAAGTTAAAGTGCTTAAGGTCACAAGTGAATTTTAAATCCTGTCTTAAAATAAAACAAAAAAATCAATTTAGTTAATTTCCATTTATAATCTCTCAAGATATTTGTCCTCTACTATATTAATAAGATGCTTGAGAATATGTTTTGATTTGCTTAAGTAATATGCATGGTAAGAAGTTTGTATCCCCTCTGCATAATCCTCATGAATTTAGTTTCGATTTTATGGCTTGAAACTTTTGACTTTGATCTCAGAAAACTCAACTGAGGGTCTTGGGATTCAGAATAGCTAAACAATAGCTAAATTTCAACATTCAGAAACTTTAACAGTTGCTCAAATAAACATAACCAGAAAGTTATGATGAAACTCTCTTCCCATCCACAGTTATAGAGCCTCAGTTCTATCCATGTTAACTCAATTCCAGCATGCAAGAGCCTGAGGATACACTAAAGCATTCCAATTCAACTTTTCCAATAACTATTTCATTATTTATTTGCTTGTTTAAGTGAAATTTCACAAACTGAATACCCTCCTTTAAGCAGTGTGCAGGCCAAGAAATAGAGTAATATCAGCACTTGGAACTCCTCCTCCCCTTGCTACCTTCTAGTCACCACCACCCCTACCCTCTACAAGAGTAACCAGTATCTAGATTTCTTACACTGTAGATTAGTTTTACCTTGGTGCTTTAGATAAATGAAATCATATGGTACTCACTTTTTTTTTTTCCTGACTTCTTTCTCTCAAAGGATATATATGTTCAGTTTTAACAGATATTGATTGCTACACTTTTTTCTAAGGTGACTAACAATTTCCAATCACAAGGGCAATTTATGAAAATTTTTGTTGCTTTAAATCCTTACCAATGCTTTGCATTTTCTGTGTTTTTATTTTATTTTAACAATTATGAAGATTATTTAGTGATATCATATTGTGGTTTTAATCTGTACTTCTCTGAGGACTAAATTGCTCATTTTTTTCATGTTTATTTACAATTTCCATATCATTTTTTTTTTGTTGAGTGCTCCATCTTGGCAATTCCTTTATTTTATTTAAAAAACAATATATTCTGGACATGAATCATTTCTCATATATATGTATTGCAAATGCCTTCTCCCTGCTGGTTGCCTTTTCATTATTTAATGTCATCTTTTGATAAGCAAAAGTCCACAGCTTTAATATATTCAATTTATTTATTTTATTTTTATGGTTAGTATTTTATTTTTGTCTTGTCTAAGAAAACTGTGCCTAGCTCAAGGTCATTGTCCTTTATTTTCTCTCCAGAACTTTATTGTTTTGCCTGTAACACATTTAGATCTTCAATTCATCTGGGATTGATTTTTATATTTGTATAAGCAGGGGTCAAAATATGATTTTGTTTTCACTGTAGATATATACAACTCACCAAGCACCATTTATTGAAAATACTGTCATTTCCCCACTGACACTCCGACTTAACTTTATCTTCTCTTTTCTTCCTGGCAGACAACACTTTTCATTTCATATACATATTCTTTTCTCAGACTTTCCTTTATTTCTTTCATTACAAATACGTGTGGCTTAAAACCAATTTATCTCCAGGTTTAAGGAAAATGTATGCACACATGAATCTTGCACAGATGCTGGAATTTTTTAGAATGGACCTTCATTGTCAAAGAGGACAGAGCCCTGCGTTAAGAATTACCATGACTCCTAGACAATCGGCTCACAACGCCCGGCGGGGCAGGTCTGTATAGAGTGGGGCTGGTGCCCGGGCAGCCAGCACCTCTTCAGCCCCCCTCCTTGCATGCCTTCCTGTTCTGAGGAGCCTGGAAGTGCAGAAACTAAATAACACATTTTTTCTCCTAGCCCCCCTAGAGCATGTTACTTAGCTGTGCTCATACAAGATCTGAAAGATTGAAGATAGCAGAGGACATCTTCCTGTAGCTTTAGCTATTTCTGTTCTCAGGTTCCAGTGTGCAGAAGCCCATGACATCTCCAGCAGTGCTCAGCATTCGGCCTCCATCTGAGGGATTGGGAAGTAATGATGTCTATTTTCTGATTCCTAGACAGAAGCTCTATCAGGTGTCCTTATAGACTGAAGTCTTGTTTTCCATCTTTTTATCTGTGACAGTAGTTAGTAATTTCTCCAAATGACTTTACATGCAGTTCATTCTGGGAGCTTTGCCTGGAAATTTAGCCTAAAGCTCACCTTTTCAATATTTCTATTACTTGTGTAAGTATCTGATTTCCTACAGTACACCCTTGTTGCCTAAATAACTAGAGCAGTTTATTTCTTGCAGTTGTACCTTGTTGAAAAGGAGAGACTACAGAATTGAACTGAAGGGTGAAGTACCTAAGGAAAGGAGGGCAAATTGCAAGCTGCAACAACCAGCTCCAAATCAGAATTCAGACTCAGAAGTAGGGTTAAATAATTGAAACATATATTGAGGGGTTCTCAAGGCAATGATACAACAGTACTGTTAGTAAAGACATTGTACCATTGAAGCAAAATGTGCTCATTAAGTAATCATGTAGTATGATTTGTTAAACATCTTCAGTGAAGGGAAAGCAAGCCTTAGCTTATTAATTGTCAGCTTCATTCATGCATTTGCTGATTGCCTTTTCCTCTTCGTCATTAACCAATTCAGGATTGGCACATAATAAATAAATTTAGAATTCTGAATATCATCTTTGCTGCATGATGCAGTTTTACTGACTCAAATTTCCAATTTTATTATTTGTAGTAGATATCATTGCCCAGAGGAAACAAAAATAAGTAATTGGACCCCTTTCCTTTGTTATTATTCATAACCCACCTGAATGCATAAAGAACCTAAGGTACTTTATATAATAAATTATCAAAATCTACAATCTAAGGATTCATATCAAATAAAGATAATACTTGTGCAAAACAGACAGAGGCTAGAAGCAGCAACTGAATATAAAGTTGGACTTTAAATTTCCTAGAAACTGAGATAAAATGGAAAATATCTTTTCTATTTTCTAAATTTCATTATCTAAGTAAAGATAAAATTGTAAGCCACAAGAATAAACAAAGATTTTCCAGATATAAATTGTGAGAAAAATATAGAGAGTTGCCAAACTGTTAAAAATGTGGGAAAATTTAAAATTGTAATGCAATTTAAAAAGTAATAAAATAAAGCTTAATCAAACACATTGCTCTATTTGAGGAAGATTAATAGTATACACACAGCATTTCATGTCTTAAATGACATTCTGTTTTTCCAGTCACATCCAATATTGTTTAAAATAAAATAGTCTATAAACACTAAACTCAGTATTTTTTAAAAAATTGTCTAATCTTCACCCAAAGATATGTTTTTATTGATTTTAGAGAGAGAGGAAGGGAGATTGAGAAAGAGAAAAAAACATGAATGTGAGAGAGAAACATAGATCAGTTGCCCCCTGTATCCAGCTTACTGGGGATCAAATCCACAGCCTGGGTAAGTGCCCTGACAGGGAATTGAACCTGTGACCTTTTGGTGTATGGATGATGCTCCAGCCAACAGAGACGCACTGGCCAGGGATAAACTCGTATTTAAAAAAAAAATTATTAAGTTACAATATGTCCAGAAACTTAATAAAATGTGATTTATTGCATTTTTCATAAAGCATCATATCATTTTACTGAGGTACAATGATTTATGTGAAAATAAATATGTTTTAGAAATACAAAACAGAGATAAAGTGGAAAATAAGTATAAACAAAGTCTTTATTAGCTTTTAATTTTATTTTCTTAGCTATTCCTTCAAGAAATTCTTACTGAGAACCTGTTTTGTTGGGGGGACTATAGGAAATACTGGCAATATAAAGACATCATAGTTGCATGATTCTGTTTTTATTCAAATGCTCTGATTAATTTTTTAACACGGACGAGCAGAACACATAAAACATAGTTCTAACATTTCTTTCCCCTATTCTGAGCCATCTTTCCCCGCCCCCCAAGCTTCCAGCAGCCGTCGAGTAGTGTTTGTACTCTGTATCCTGGGTTTCTTACCAGGCTGTTAAGCTTTATCAGAGGAGACTACTTCCACATTGACAAACTCTACCTTAACAATTTTATGTTTTACCCTCTCAGATTCCAGTCTTAGACACAGTTTCTCAGTTCTTGCCAGCAGATGTTGTCTAGGTCTTGCATCTTCTTTGTTGTATACTTTCTCTTTTTTTACTGGGAAGCTGAGCTGAATTGAATGGGTTTAAGCCTCATTATTTATTGGAATGTCAGAAAGGGATTATTTTATTTAGTGTCTATCTCATGCTAGGTCTTGGCATTGTCTCCAGGTATCCGGAGCTATAATCTAACACCAAAGAGTCAAGGGCCATATCAATACATCCAGTAGGTTCAGGGGATTGTAGGATTTCAAGTTTCAGAACTGTATTTAACCAGATTTCCTCATCTCAATGTGAGGGTTTCAGTTTTTTCCTATTATGACCTTGACCTTGGCTTAGAAGACCTTCTGGGACTGAGAATTAAATATTTTCTGAACCTCCTCTACTAAAGTTAAATTCTAAATCTGATCCTCTGCTCTGTCTGCCTTTTAGATAAAAATGATTAGTGTTTCCATAAATGTTGCCAAGGAGACACTGGGCTTTCAAATTGTGCCTTGAATTGGTGATTAATCATCCTAACCCTGTCATTACCTATCTTTTACAAATCAATGGAAGTCAGCAGCACTTAATTCCATGGCATTTATGATTAACCACCCTGTCATACTTCTCCAGTGGCAAAGATATTGTACCAGCCAGACACCCTTTCAGTGATATCCCATTCCACTTAACCTTTGGTGGAATTTTTAAAAACTGCATTGTTATAACCTGCCAGAAGCTATTCATACTCCATTTACTACCAATTATGACTTCTCAGTGTGAGCTAGCCAGCAAGTAATCCATTTCAAAATCCCATATTAGAGCATGCTTGCTAGAACTACCCTTGGTAGTGGCTGTCTTAAACTGTTCTCTGGAAATAAACTCTGAGACAAGAGAGTTGTACCAGAAGATTTATTGAAGAGTGGTCTTGGAAACTGAGGAAGACACAATCAGAGAAACAACCTATCTATCCCACATTGTAGTTGGAAGTGAGGCTCCAACCAATTATAGGGGGAGCTCTGGATCTGGATGGTCTTTTAGAATTGTCCTGAATTGAGATAAAGAGGCTGGAACTTGTATCCACCCATCAGCCAACAGCTGGCTTCAGGTTGCAAGGCAACACTTTTATATAAGGATGTTCCCTGTGGCCAGTGGTAATTCCCAGTGAAGGGCACACAATATGAGCCATCAGTTGCCAGTATTCCTAGCAGCTGGGGGATAGGTGCATTTTCCCTAAAGGGAGGATGGAATCTAGGCGGAATATTATTCGAATCATTGCAACCTGAAAAAAAAGTTACAATTTAAGGTCCCCAGGAGAATATAATCTGTTAGAGAGAGGAAGCTAACATTTTTGAAACAATGAAAATGATATTTTTGTGTTATTAATTATGTTGTGAGGTATTTGCGGTAAAAACTATCAACCTATGCATGTGGAACCAATTAATTGTGGGAGATTCTAGCAATTGTATGCAAGCTGATGTTCATTGGATCTTATAATTTTTAAACGCTGTACCCATAAATTAGGAACTCCCACCATTTCTGCCCTCTCTTAGAAGTATTGGTGAATAGGCTTCTACCATTTTCTTAAAGTCTTTTTTACTTGATCTTATGGATAATGACTTTTCTGATTGAGAACTCAGAGTCAGTTGGGTTCCAGCAGCCTATTGGACATGATGGGTTTTGCTCCTGCCAGCCTGGACTCTTGTCACTTGTGTTTTCTTTCACAGCTTTGTGACTCAAATAGGCATGTTCTACTCACTGCTTTCCTTACTCATCAGCTCCCTGAAAGAGGGTAAGCAAATAACATGCCTCACAGAACCCATCCTTGGGTGTCCCAAGTTCCACTCTGGCTGCCTGATAGCTGCCTGTTTCTTCTCACGCAGATAATCACATTTTCTTCTTGGTTCCATAGCACTTTATGCCTATCTCTTTTATCTCTCTGCATTAAAATTATTTGCTTTCCTGACTGATACCACTTGTTTTCCTCTTCTGTGCCACATGCATCCTGAAGAATGATGACCACATCTTAGTTATTTTTTCATTCATTCATCAAATGATCATTATACTGAAAAACCACTGGGAGATACTCGAATACTGTGGTACCTGGGTTTTCAAATGTACTCTGTTCTGGAAGACCGAGTTCTGAGACGTTCGAAAACCGAGGTACCACTGTACTCAACGAGCCACTGCTCTCAGTGATATGCACAATCTACTAAGGAAACCAAACTACAACAAATAAATTACAATGTTGCATGATAATATTCTTACACTTTTATGTATTTATATGTTAAGTACTGATTCTGGTACATTTTGAACGATTTGGTGACCCCTGAACCTTTGCTTTTGCTCATGCCATTCCTTATGCCTGAATCACTCCTCTACATAACTAAATTCTGTTCTGCCTTCAAGATTCAACTGAAGTGGGTGATCCTACTTGAGAAGGTCCCAAGAGACTCAACCCAATATATTTAAGTCTGGGCTAGCTGAACTTCCTCTATAATTACACAGCAAATTCTATCGTAGCCCACATTAACTAATGCTATTGTCTTTTTCTTTTTTTTGGTTCAAAATATTACAGATGTCCCTTTTTCTCTCCAGTGACCCCTTCTACCCCTTCCCACCCCCCTCCCCAGTCCCTCTCCCCACCATTGTCTGTGTCCTTGGGTTGTGCATATGCACATATAAATTCTTTGGTTACTCTTCCCCCCTCCACTCACCTACCCTCCTCCATCCCTCTGAGATTCATCAGTCTGATCCATGTTTTCATGTCATCTAATCATTTCTGTTCATCAGTTTATTAAGTTCTTTAGATTCCACATATAAGTGGGATCATGTGATGTTTGTCTTTCTCTGCCTGGCTTATTTTGCTTAGCATAATGTTCTCCAGGTCCTTATTTGAATAACTACTATTTATGGACCATCTACTATTTTCTATACACCATCCTATAAACTTTGTATGTGTTTTTACATTAATTTTCTAAACAATCTTAGAAAGTAAACAGTCTTTTGATTTTACTGCATGATAATATAATATCAGTATGCCTCAAAGGCAGCTTCTTGGTGCCTCAGAATGATTTAACTATTGTCTAAAACCATGAAATAATTGTGTTTTTTTTCTTCCCTTTGAGAAAAACTGAAAACCTCTTACACTTTACCTCTTTATAGACATTTCCTGTGGAGGTTGGCAAAATAATATATCTAAGACACCCTCATATCCTCAGAGACAGTGCTATCTTTCCAAATAGTAACCTTATGTCTCTGGCCACCTACATTGTCTCACATTTTGGTAGATTTTTACAGGAACATTGTAAATTTCACAAAAGTGTTCATTAGGATATGGAGATGATATTCTAAGATTTTAGAAACACATAGCTTTACAGAAAGAAAATGTGTAGTAAGCCTGAGTAAATAATTCCCTCTTATTTACAAATCTCTTTCTAAACTATTTCTATCTTATCTTTCTGGAAGTATCATCCTTAACCCTGAGGTAATATCAGTCTCTTACAGATGTTCACCTGCCTCATTTAATATACTGACAAAGAGAGAAAATAAAAGTGGCCTAAGGGTTAAGTTTCTTCTGACAAGATGAAAATATTTTGTCAGAAATTCTGTGATCTGCTGTTCAGGTTTATAGAACAGCATTAAATATGAATCCAAACAGAAGACAAAAAGTGTGTGTGTGTGTATGTATGTGTGTATCCACATATAGGTGTGTGTGTATAGGATGGAAAATGTATAGCATGTAATGGAAAATAATATGTATACAGTATATATATACAAAATTTCATGTATATGTATGTGTATATAAGTATGTGTGTGTTTATCTATATGTGTGGATGTGTATATACATGTGAAAAAATAACCTGGAAATGTATGGCTGTCAAACAAGAGCTATCTCAATTTTGAAGCAATGTTTTCAAAATGTAAACCTTAAAATATTCTTCTAGTTAAGAAAAAAATGTTGAGACCTTGAATCTTTACTGCTTTTCCTTTTTTTGACCATTTTTGTAGCTGTTTTCATTTAAAATATTATATTTGTGTATATATATAAAGGTTTTCATCATAGTGACTAATGTAAATAATTTCATGATCACTCTAACAGACCAAATGCATTGCTCTCATTACAGTCTTTTAAGAGCACACAGTTCTTTCCCTTGAATTTTCAATAAATGTGGCTATTAGGTGATGGAAATCATTTCATGCTCAATGAAAAGCAAAATACACTTAATGCTCATAGAAGTCAAAAGAACCACTGAAAATAGATCTCAATTTGCCTTTATAGCATCCATTTCTCTTTGTGAGTCAAAGAAGTCACACTGGGAGAGAAACAGGTGCTGGAAGGCTGCTCTCAAAAGAGGCCATTAGCCTCAAGAAATGATAAGTCTTGAGAAATATTTTCTTTTCCCTGATTCATATTCAGGTGCAAGTTTCTCTCCATTTAGTCTGTTGCATCCTATCTCTCTGTCGAATTTCTTGTAATGGAAAGACTGATAACAAAATGCTAGTATGCTGTGTGCTATCGCTCAAGATTTTTTAAGAAATAAAACTTTAGGCTGCTGTGCTACTTGACTTCTGAAACATTATAATTTTCTTTGTGAAAAGCAAATATATTTTTACAGGCCACTATTTTAAGTAACAGTATTTAACATAATGATCACTTCCTTGTAGAATGAGAACAAAAACCATGTTCAAGCATTCCTTGTTTTGAAGAGACATGAACGGGACTTCGTTGAAACTTTTCTTCGTAAGAACAGTAGGCAAAGAATAAAGTTAATATGATTTTCCTATCAAATTTTTGTTACACTAATCTTAACATGGCATTATTATAGGGAAAGTTCAGCCTGCCTGTAAATATCAAATGTCTTGTGAAACCATAATTATATACCATTTAGGTATATTTAAAACATAAAGAACTCTAGTGAGTACACCCAAGAGAAAGCTGTCATGAAAAAAATATTTAATCTTTTACTTATCAGAAATCAAAGAACGATTTGAAACAATATAGATATTTGCCTTCAGCTTTAAAACAGAGTGAAAAAAGGATCTCAGATAGTTTATCCAGGAAAAATTTTTCATTGCTGCCTGTGGTTGAAGGAGTTGAACAGCACTGGCTAGTGGGGAAAACAAACAAAAGGCCTATTGTAGATTTGCAACTCTTTTAGGCTAGTTCTTCAAAACCCATTTCATTTTTTAAACATTCCCATTTCAGATAGATGATTCATAATAACTTAAGGAAAATAATGTTTATTGTTTATTTGTTATATATTATGCCAATTTACCAAAAAAAAAAAAAAATGCATCTAAGCATGCTATCTGGTCTGATTTACTAAGCTATGACTGCTTATAAAACCTGTAACTGGATGTGAAGAGTGAAAGAGTCATGTGTATGGAACAACTGGATCTAAAGGTGAAGCTCCTGTCTATATCTGCCTTGCACCAGCTTTACTGCTGTAAATAAATAATCCATGTCCAAAGTAATATTTTTAATTATTGATACTTCTGGTATTTTATGCTTTACTCTTAGTAACTATGTTTACTTTAGAAAGATTATTTTAATTCCCCTCACAATCACCCAAAATATCAAGGCAAAAAAGTTGCCGGATTAGTTGTTGTGGAACCTGTGTTCAAGGCTAGTTTGTCACAATAACCTGTGACTGTTGATCTCTCTGGGGTTCAGTTTTCCTACTTGTGGAACCAAAGAAACACACAGTGTTATCTCATTTTCACTCAGGTTGTAAAGCAAATGCTTGAGGTTTCAGTGCTTATAGTTTATCCTATTTATTAATGTTAAAGTAAAATGGAGAGAATATCTTATTTTTCTTTTTCCCTTTTTTTCATAATTTTGTTTCTTTAAAAAGGAAGTATACTTAACTTCAGTTGGAAGTTTCTAAGTGCACATGTTTTCTATGACACCCCCCCCCCCCCGAAATTATGCCTCTAACTGAGGATCATAGAGCTCGGAAATTTAAGGAAGCAGAGATAGAAGTAATATAATCATCCAACACAGCAAATTTCACCTGTACAGCTAGATGTTTCTTGAGCAAATATGCCTTTCCCTTAACTACCAGGTTGTTTTTCATGTGATTAAAAAACAATCATAATAATCAATAGTCATTGAGCTCTGTGTTGTAGGAAATTACTTTATGTTAGTAATAAAAAGCCACTGAAGAAATCGACTTCTATCTGTTCTATTTCGCAAAAAAAAAAAAATAGTCATCTTTATGCAATGTTATAACTTTTTCCTTACCTACATATCATTTTTTTGGAGCTTTTGACTGCCTCTTATTAATTTGATTTTTTAAAAAGTAATACATTAGTTATTTTTAAACAAGTAATTATTGCCCCAACTTAAGTAATAATATTTGCGAAAACATGTATTTTATAGTTAAATTTTCCTAGTAAACATTAACATAAATCCAAAACTCTTGAAATAAAAAATGGCCGTCTATTAACTAACTATAGACAGTCTCCTGGGATGATCCCAGTGGTGCATGTCCCACGTTATGGGAAACTGTGGAATGGTACTTAAAAAATATATATTGCCCCCGCCGGCGTGGCTCAGCTGCTGGGAGCGCAGCCTGCGCGCTGGAGGGCTTCGAGCTCCGTCCACGGTCAGTGTGTGTACAGGGAGCAACCGCTCGGTGTTTCTTTCTCACATTGATGTTTTTCCTCTCTCTCCCTCCTTTCCTCTCTCTCAAAAGTCAATATAACATATTTAAAACAAAAATTTTAAAAGTATCTTGATATTTTTTATATTTTGACAAATGAGCTCTGTCACAAAGCATGAGAACTTTATGTCCTTTTAACTTTCAGAGGTTCTGTATTGTATTTTTTAACCACATTGGAAAAACAAAACAAAACTCTTTCCTCATTTCCATGGGTGTGAAATTTAGTTGGCTTTTCCTCTCTGACTTAGACATACATTAAAAAGATGTGAGAAAAAATACTAAGTACTAAAATATTCAGTTAGAGTCAAAAAGATAAAATAAATATCATTTCAAGCAAATGAAAAAGATTTCACAGTTACATCAACTGGAGCATCCAGAAGAGCTACATGGAAAACAAGAAGTATTTTATGCACAAAGAGAGTGGAGTTTAGTCATCAAACAAATAGCATCTGTAAAACCTAAACTCTCGCCTAGCAGAAAGAATACAGCCCAAGAAAGAGATTGAGTTATGATATTGCACAAAGAAATATAACCAATGGCAAAGAAAAATTTATTGGAATAGGCTGATAATTCTAACTACTATACTAAGTTCCAAGTTTTCTAAATTTAGCCTTCAAAATATACCTTTCAATTCAAAGCATCACCTTTAAATATCCAGTTTCTTGTTTTCATATTTCTGATTTATATTAAATTTCTAATTCTAGGAGCAGTGATTTTATTTAAATGTTTGCAACAATTAAAACAATATAATAACTCCCATTGAAATTTAAATCTCCTATAATTTACCTACCGGACACATTTATTTAGATTTTTTTAGAAAAATAATATATTTGAGGTTTCCAAATAATTTGGAGTATTTGCATGCTAAAGGCAAATTTAATATGATTTTCTATACCTATTATCTGTAATAAAAATTATAATATCTGATTATAAACTATATAAAGGAAATGCTCAGTGAAATAGAGATATCTTCCCAGTTCCTTTGCTTCCTTCTGAGATTTTTAATTCATCATACTCTCTTATTATATGCATTACATCCCTAGAATATTGAAATTTTATTGCTTCTCTGTTATGTTTAATGTTTTTGATTTGTACTCTGATAAATGTTTTCTTTGCCCCAAAGCCTTCCTATTCCTTTATATTATATTCATAGTCATTCTTCCAGAATCAGTTCAAACCTTTGTGAACCTTATCCTACCTGTAAATACAGAAGCTTTTGTTGGTTTTCAATATCTTATGTTGCCATGAAATTATGTTCCTATCCAGCAACTGCAATTATTTTGTGTTGTGATTTTTTTTGTTTACATTCCTGGGTCTCTCGCTTGTGCAGACCAGGGTAGAGATAACATCCTATTAATCTTGTATCATCTGTGTCTGGCATAATTCCTGACTTATAATAGGTATTCTTCCAGTGTGTTGAAAGGATGATTAAATAAGTCCCACCTACATGATACTACAGAAAGCAGTCAAGGTTTTAGTCACTGAAAACAGAAGCTGGACAGATGGTGTTGATTAAATTTTTGCTTTGCAGTTGAATATTTGGACACCTTAAAGACACTGCATTTGAGAGCAAGACAAATTACTGTGTCCAGTAAAATGTTTTATTTTTTTAGATAGATTCATCTTGCAGGACTATGGAAAATAAACTAGAAGAGAAGGATTGTCCTAAAAAGTAAGAGAGGAAATCATGACAATAATATAATTATCTAATGATGCTGTGAGCTGAATTTGGGCAAAGACAGAGTTAGGAAAATGCAAAATCTCTTAGAGGTAGAAAAATATTTGGTAATAATTGGCTACATTCAAAATAGTGATACAGAGAGGGTTCTCAGTTACAAGGATTATTGATTGAGTGGCACTCATAAAAATATGAAACGAAGGAGAATGACATTTTTAAGTCTATTCTGTTTATAGTTTGGGAAATGGCTGTGAGGAATATGATTGTCTCAGTTTTAAACATATTGTCATTGAAGTACTGAAGATCAGAATAATGTCTAGGGATTAAGAAAGATTCCTGAACAAAATATAAGGTCTTGGAGATCATAATCAGAAAGATGACTACTTAGAGCAACATTTACCTGTGAGATTATGGTGGTGCAATAATAAACAAAACTCATAATGTCCATAATTCTCTAGGAGCACAGAGGAGGAGGACCTATTACATACTGGAAAATCTAGGAAGTAGAGGATCATAGATTATATTCCAGAGAAAGTGATTCATTAGTTGAGGCCTTAAAGATGATTTATTAGAGAAATAGGATAAGTTGAAGGGAAGAAAACTTTAGAAATATCAAAAACAATATGTGAGACCCTGGCTGGGTAGCTCAGTTAGTTAGAGCATTGTCCTGCTAGGCCAAGGTTGTGGGTTCAATCCCTGGTCAGGGCACATACAAGAAGCAATCAATGAACGCATGAATACGTGGAACAACAAATCAATCTCTCCTTTCCTCACTCTCTCTAAAATCAATCAATAAAAAATATGTGAAATGTTATATATGCAAAAGGTATATTAGAGGAAATAAAGTTACTTGAGTATTCCTGAGTGAGAAGGTAATAAGGGTATGTCAGGAGAATTAAGGGCTTTGAATAACTTGCTAAGGAGCTTGGACTACATTTTAAGGCAAATGGGAATCACTGATTGATTAAAGTAGAGGAGTGATACAACCATAAGTAAGAAATTATATTAGTGAAGAGGGACAGATAAGGATGGATTAAAGATGTATTTTGATGTTGAAATGGATGACTCAGTAATTTACTGGATGTGGAGGGTAAAGGAAAGAGGGGAACTGAGAGTAACATCTTTGGTTTCGAGATGTGGCAGACTTGGAAAATAACATATTTGGGGTATACAGCATGTCAGTTTGATACATTTATGTATTGTAATATGATTTCCATTGTAGACGAGCACCTCTGTCGTAATTAGCATCTCTATCACCTCACGTAATTATTTCTTTTTAGCGGCTGGGATAATTTAAGTTTAGTCTCTTAGCAAGTTTGATGATTATAATGCAGTCCTCTTGTCTGTATTCACTGTATTGTGCATTAAATCCCTAATCCTTATTTACTATTGGTTGTAGGTTTGTACCCTTAAATATCAGCTGTCCTATCCCCTACCCATATGCCCTGGTCACTACCATTTTACCCTCTTTACGTTTTGCCGTTTTAAATATCACATATAGGTGATGTCATAGATTACTCGTCTTTGTCTGGCTTATCTCAGCACAATGTGCTCAAGGTTCATCCATACTGAATGTCATAACGCAAATGGCAGAATGTTCTTCTTTCTCTGTGATGAATAATATTTCATTGTATATATACATACCACATCTTCTTTATTTATTTATCCCTTGATGGGAACTTAGGTTGTTTCCATATCTTGGCTATTGTAAATAATGCTGGAATAGACACGAGAGTGCATACATATATCTTAGATATCCTGTTTTAATTTCCTTTGGCTATATACCTAGAGGTAGAATTGTTGTGTCACATGGTAGATCTATTTTTAATTTTTCAAAGAACCTCCATAGTAATTCCCATAGTAGAAATTTACATTCCCAGCAATAGCATACAAGTGTTTACTTTTCTCTACATTCTTACTAATACTTGTCTTCTTGATGATAGCCATTCTAATAGGTATGAGGTGATATCTCATTGTGGTTTTGATTTGCATCTCCTTGATGACTAGTGCCTTTCCATGTACATATTGGCCCTTTGGATGTCCTTTTTGAACAATATCTATTTAATTTATCTTCCTATTTTTTAATTGGATTGTTTTTTTGTTTGTTATTGAGATGTATGAGTTGTTTATATATTTCATATATTAACCACTTATGTGAAATATGGTTTGCAATTATTTTCTCCATTCTGTAGGTTGCATTTTTATTTTGTTAGTTGTTTCTTTTTGCTATTCAGAGACTTTTAAGTCTGATGTAGTGCTAGTTGTCTAACTTTGCCTTTGTTGTCTGTAATTTTGATTTTATGTTCATAAAATCAGTTAAGACCAATGTCATGAAGCTTTTCCCTGTTTTTTAAAGGAATTTTACAGTGTCAAGTCATATCTTGAATTTATAATTCATATTTAGTTGACTTTTGTGAATGGTGTAAAATAGGTGTCAAGTTTTATTCTTCTGCATGTGGATAACCAGTTTTCCTAGCACCATTTGTTAAAGAGGCAATCCATTCCTCACTGTGCATTCTGCACCCGGGTGACTATATAAATGGGGTTTATTTCTGGGATCCCTATTCTGACGCATTGCTGTATATGTCTAGTTTTTATGGTCATACCATATGTTTTGTATGTATATTTTGAAATTAAGGTCTATGATGTCTCTGGCTTTGCTTTCTCAAGATTGATTTAGCTATTCATGGTTTTATGTGGTTTCATAAGAATTGTAGAATTATTTTTCTATTTCTGTAAAAAAAAAAAAATGCCACTGGGATTTTGATAGGAATTGCATTGAATCTGTACATGCCTTTGAGTAGTATGAACATTTAACAATATTAACTCTTCCAGTCCATAAAACAGTATGCCTTTTCATACTGTGTCTTCTTTAATTTCTTTCATAAATGTTTTGTAGTTTTCAGTATACAAGTTTTTCACTTCTTTAGTTAAATTCCTAAGTGTTTTATTTTTTTTAAACTGGTCCATTAAGTTCACTTTATATAGTCAAGATTATATGAATTTAAATCCTATTTAAGAGTTGTGATTTAGCACAGAAAATACTAGAACATGGTGCTGAATTTATTCTGTCAGATAAAGAAATAGAATGTAAAAATAATTGACAGAAGGGTTATGATCTGTTCACCCAACCTCCAGCAGGGATACAAACCCTCTCACAATTGCATGAGCGAGATGGTCTGGGCCAATGTGGAAAGTTTGTTGGGATTACTAGTTGACAGTGATCCCATGGGAAAGGGAGAGAGCATTTTTACAGGTCCAGATGTGAAATCTACAATGCAGATAGAGGGTGGAGGGTACATATAACTGAGCTACAGGTTAGAAAATATAACTGGAGAATATATTACAAGGTTTTGTTGCCCTTATTTGAATGTGAAATTTTAATCGTAATTAGGTGTGAAAGAGATGCCATCTAGTTTTAATTGGGCATCCTGAATGGGAACCTTTGTATTGCCCAAGCACTTTTCTGTGGGAAAATTAAACAATATACAGTTCTGAAAATATGAGACCATTGCTCTCATTAAGGAAATGATTGAAGTGGGAGCATTAAATCCCACTCATTCATGGAATATGACAATAGCCATTTGAGGATTTAACAAGGTCATTCTCCTCATCAAACTTAAGCCATAACTAATATAATAAAGAATATACAAGAAGTGCCAAAAGCGCTTAGTATGTCATAAAAGACTTGGTTAATGCCTTCCTTTTCATACCTATTTTGAATCTAGTATGAAACTATTTGCATTTTTTGTGAAATAATTTTCAGTATATACTTAGTTTTTCCATAGGGATATTTAAATACATTGACATACACAATAATTTAATACAGTGGCATGTGGATTGGATAACCATTAGGAGTAAGTCGGTTCCTTGCATTGATGATATCATGCTAATTGCCTCCTTGGACGAATGAATGTAGAAGACTTCAAATCTTCCATCATGACAAGTAGTGGCCGGCTGGCTGATAAACACAGCTGAACTATGTGGTAGCTCCGGTGTGTTAAATTCTGAGGAATTATATTGCCTGGAGAAACCAGAGATATACCTCAAACTGTGGGAAATAAATGACTATCTTTACTGACCCTGCCACTAAACAGGAAGCCTGAAGACAGGTGAATCTTTTGGTTTTCTGTGAAATTACATTCTCCACTTAAGATTTTTGTTAGTCCCAATTCACAAAGACACCCAAAAGAAACAGAATTTGGAGCCCTGAGCAAAAACAAGAGCTAAAAGATGCCCTTGAACCTTCTGACCTGATTGTCAACTGGTTTAATGGTGTCTGCAAGTAGGATGTGCTGACTGGAGCCTTTGGCAGAAACTGAGTGTTGTACTTGATAGAAATCACTGGGAATTTAGACTCAAAAGCTAAAGAGCATCTCAAAAGATGCAAAGGCACTTTTTAGACCTTCTGAAAGATGATTGTCATCTTGTTACTGGGGCATGGGTGAAAAGTGACCCTAACAATGAATAACAGAAGATAATCCTGGGACTGGAAATCCCTTTCATATCTTGGGTAATGTCAGAAAAGGGTAGAGGGATAATTGAGCAGAAGTTGCTGGTAAAATGGAACTATTACAGTCCACAGCATGTGATAAGAATACATTCAGGAAATGTAACCACACGCATGAACAGCTTACCTGACTCATCCCAAGGCCAATGACAGATCTCTCTGTGGATCTTCCTACCTCTCCACCTACCTATTTATTACCTACTGCTCTATGCATTGATGCAAAGATGTATTTTGCTTAGATGGGAATTCCCAAATCTGGAGTTGAGTCACAATTGGAAATTGGTCACAATACATCCTATAGATGGTAAAATTCTGGTGAATATGAAAGGGCAAATATGCAAAATGGGCAGAACTGAGAGCTACTTATTTAGGGCTACAAATGAGTATTGACTAGAAATAATACTATATTATTCTAGGCTTTGCTTATTCTGAAATAGAAGCAACTGCAGAGAATATATGGACTGCTTAGAAACCAGCAATCAATCCTTTTGGTCCACACGAATATGTGTCCTCTGAGAAAGGTTTACACTTCACTGTCACTAATGTTCAAGGATGGAGTCAGAAACATACTGTAACGAAGACATATCACAGACCATCTAACCCTCAGAACAGTATTCTTCTTGGAAATTAGAATCAGTAATTAAAATATCTGCTTCTTAAAACTCAAGATGGAAATTTTGATGTTGGTAAGTCTGGGGAGTTTTAAATGTGTACAACCACTTTTAAAAATCTACTTCTGACATTTAAGGTTATATATCGACATATCTTCTGCATCAGTGATTTTATTCCAATAGAAGTGCAAGCGTACAGGTACAACCTAACACAGTCAAGAAGGGACATCACAGCATTATTCATAATAGCTCAAAACTGAATGCTCAGAGATTCCCACCAACAGTAGGATGGATAAATAAATTTTGTTTAGACATAATTGAATTCAATAAAACATTGAACAATGTCAACTACAGCTCTGTAGGACAAAACAGATAAGTCTCATAATATTGACTGAAGAAAGCGTGGAACAAAATAATACATGTTGTATGATCTCCGTGTAAATAAAATTTGGAAAGAGACAAAGCAAATTTATATTTTTACAGTGCAAGATAGGGTTTAATTGTGGATGGACTCGAGGGTATAATTGGGAGAGTGCACGGATGGACAACTAGATGTTAATATATTCTATTTCTCACTCAATTTTACATAGCTGGTGAGTGGCAGACCAGTGATTTGGACTTGAGTCAACTAATTATAAAATTTACATTTTACCCACTACATAACAATGTTTCCACATTAAAAATCTTTCTTATGTCATTAAATTTGTCAATTTTATGTTTCAAGATTGCCATATATCCACAACACAAGTAATCTAGTCTTAGATTTTACAACATTCTAAAATGTAATGAGTTGTAACAAATCATGCTAAAATGTAATGGTACAAAGCAAAAATCTCTCATCTCTCATGATTTTCATGGTTTGACTGGGTTCGGCGGAGTTGCGTTTTTGCTGGGAGTCTCTTGTGTGTGTTTCAGACAAAACTTGGGTGGAATTGAAGTAATCTGAATGTTTAATTAGATTATTTGATTTGCAAAATGGTTTCTTCTCTTGGTCTGGTGACTGAGCTAGAATATCGTCAGGGGAAAAATCGCTTCCTTAATTTATAAAATCCTATAAAACACCTATAATCCATTTGAAAAACTTTAAGTAGCGTTTTTTGTTATAGTGTAACAAAGTATAGTTTGAGTATACTTTCATATTTAATCCGCTAGCCTCGTGCATTGTAGTTTTAGGTACAAAAGAAAACACATTTTATCATCATTTGAAAAAAGGTCACTTGCCTCATAGGTTGATTTTCTGTTGTTTGGACATTTTCTTATTTTCAAGCATTGTCACATCTGACCTTTAGCTTAGAGGTAACTTTTGGCCTTTTGCTTCTACTGTTTCACTAAATACCCTTAAAAGTAAAATAGAAGCATATTGCAGGAGCTGGTGCATTTAGGGACGTGTAGCAATACAAATGCAATGTGAAAAAACACAGGAGAAAGAAAAATAAATGATTAGGTACTGTTACAATTTCTAAATGACTCCTGATGGCAGAAAGAATTAAAACAAAGCTTACTGAATTCTTATTCTTATTTGGGTTCATAATCTTGTGGGTTTCTGTTTCTTTTCACATAAACTGCAGTATTTTCACAACCCTTGACAGGGAGGGAAAGCCGAGAGGAGACTCTGCCGGCGCGTAGTTACTCCTGCATCAGCTAGTAATTCCTGCTTCACAAGTGTCCAGTGTCCTCAGCAGTCTGGGTAGGCATCTTTCACAAATTTCAATTTTCATAACGGGGGAAAGCAGTAGCTAACATTTATTGAGACAGATGTCAGTCCAAATATTGGACACAAAACTAGAGAGATAAAACAGGCCTTAATATGTAGATTTTTGAACCGCTAAAAATACTTTATGAAAGACCTCTGAATAAGCAAATAAAAGGTCGATGTGGGAAAGCAAATATATGGATTATAAAAGTTTTAGTCTGAAAATACTACTGTTAAATTTAAAAGGAAACACAAACAAACGTTGTATTTTCATTCCTATCTGTTGTCTTCATTATATCTTTATATTGTTATATAGCAAATTGTCCCAAATTTGGTATCTTAAACAGTGCACGTACATTATCTCGTACTTTCTGTGTGTCTGAAATTTGAGAATGGCTTAGCTGGGCGGTCCTGGCTCGGGACCCCTTCCAGAGTTACAGTCGAGAGGCTGGCCAGGGCTGCAGCCCCCTGGGGACTTACCTGGGGCGGGGGTCCAGCCTTCAGCTCACCCGCGTGCTCACTGGCGGGGGTCCCGCTGCTCACCGGTGGCCTTTTCCAGGGCCAGAGAGGAAACGCGGTGGCCTCAGAGGGAAGCTGCCATGTCTCACATAACCTGATGCACAAGTGGCATGACCTCATTTTTGCCATTTTATACTGGTGGCAGAAGGCATGAACAAGGGAAGAGTGGGTCATTGGGAGCATCTTGAGGTTACCTACCACAGTCCCGAATGAGATAATTAAAACATTTATTTCAGTCTTTCTAAAATCCCTGTATTATTCGATTTCTCTTTCTATAAATAGAAATAATTTAAAAATAGGTTATAAAGTTTAGTGTAAATAGAATGCATGAACATTTTATAGGTGTATAATACATATATATGTATAAATGTGTGCATCTTATCTGCTCTTCAGCTTATTTTCATTATGTATTTTCCTGTTTCTTTTTTTGTTCAGAAAAAAAGGAAAGGAGAGTTGTTGCTGTATAAAGTTTTACATTTCAATAGAAAAACATAAACTAATACTTGGTCAATACTTATACTTACTGGTAATCATTCCTTAAAATTAACAGTTCTTTAAAAATAAGATATTATTTTTGAGTCGGTTAAAGTGATAAATGGTGGCTTGAATTTTTCCCTGACATTCACAAAAATATCCTAATACAATATCATTGCAAATAACATATGTATTTATAAATAATATATGCATATACATAAACATATACATATATATATCCTTACCCAAGGATATTTTTTCTACTGCTTTTCAGAGAGAGAGAGACATTGATTGGATGCCTCCCGCATGTGCCATGATGGGCCCGGGGATTGAGGCTGCAGCCAAGGTCAAAATCAAATCCGGGACCCTTCAGTCCTCAGGCAGATGCCCTAACCACTGAGCCAAACCAGCTAGGGCACAAATAACAAATATTTTAATATGCAGTCATATTTTAAGCCATAATCTTCTCATATTAAACCAAACAATGATTGTTAACAGGATATTCATCATGGACAGTGAGAGCTGGAAACAGCTGTTCTAGCTTTCAGCAGAATTTTCAAAACATCTGAAACATCTATTGTAGAAACGTCTACAATGGGGAAAAATAGATTCATTTTCCAGTTTAAAATTACTCCGACTTATTCCACTCCATGAAAACCATTCTCGTGAACGTCAAACGGGCATTTTTCAGCCTTCATCTTATGTCACCTTCTCTTCGACAAAGCTGCCTTCCTCCTCCTGCCTTCCCTAATGACTTTTCCCGCCTTACTCAGCTCCACTTTTACAAGTTGTACTTCTTCTGAGCCAAGGCATATGTCAGTTTCTCCTTTAATTCTATAAGAAAACTGGATTTTTTGGTGAACTTCTAATTTTCCTTTCCCCTATTACTGGCCTTGCTCTCCAATCCTTCCAGGTTAGAAGTGAGTAAAGGAAAAAAACCCAAAAACTTGTCTCATGCTCTCTAGAATGTGGCAGGATTTTAAAGATGATATATTTTTGGTTATTTCCTAGTTTCTTTGGAGACAGCCCACGCCGATGAGGCCACGGTTACTCATGGCCAACATCTCTCTCTTTTGGCTGGTCACTCTGAAGCTCACCCGCAGCCTTGGGCACACAGTGATCTTGCACCTTTTGGTTTATCAGACCCCTTCCCAGCCCAGGAAGCTTTCTTGCACAGGACGCAAGATAACCCTATACTCTCCTTCTCCTGTGTAGCAGGCGTCTGATTCCCAGGAAATGCTCCAGCATCTTCGCTTCTGCCAGCATTGGGAGTGGAGCACTTCTCAGGTTTTGGCCTTTTTTTCTGATGCCACAGTTTGCTTCAGCCAGCCCTTGGCTTTTTAGACTCTTCTGACATTGACCCAGCCAGACCTCTCTCCAAATTGAAAGATAAACGTATTAAGTCCTCCAAGTAACAGGATTAAAGCTCCTTTTCTCTTGAATTCTGTGTAGGAGGCAGCACTCCCTTCCCTTTCCCCAGGAGTCCAGGCTCACAGTTAAGTTCTCTACAAAAAAATATTCTTTAAAAATAACCTCTCGCATCCCATCTGCCCTTTCATACCCTTTGGGAGTGAGAGGTTTCTAGAGTTGAGTGTCCTCTAATTTACCTTCTCTTGGAGGTTCTTTGTATCTTATAATACAAATTACTTTGAAATACAGCTCATCTGGTATCTCCATTTTAGCATTTGACTATAATAAATGACAAAAAAAATCTATGAATAAAGGAAATTTCTAAGTTCATTTCCCAACTCTTTCTTTTGTGAATGTTCTTTCAACCTTTCTGTTCACGAGGCAATACACCAAAGAATTTTCTGTTAGTGCTAAGGATTTTCAGAATTTGCTCATCTCCTTTAAATTTAAGGCAAAAACTGGGTAGCAAATTTGGAGGAACTCCGAGGGAGCAAGGTTGAGAGTGAGGCTGTGTATAAGGAGCCAGGAATCGCCTACCAGAGGTTCGGGAATCCCTGGGCTGACATGGGAGGGCACAGAGTTTATATTCATGGATTTGCCCAGCTTTTACCTTTTCCCAATTAATCCTTAACTAGTCTCTGAGAGAAGACTATCTTAAGAAAGTTGAGAAAAAAATATTTTTACGTTTCAGTGAACAATTTTAAAGTCAATGTAAAAATTAATGAAGTATAACAATTGTAACTGCGTGTAGGTAATTAGGCAATTAATCTCTAATATTATTATTAACATATTATCATTAACCCAATTTCAGTTAGCCATGTGAGTATTATAACACACTAGATGCAACAGTGTATCGGGAAAAGACATCTGTTTATTTAGTTCTGCCTGTAGTAGCAATATTAGAACATTCCAATTCATTCATGCTTTCCTTTAGTCAGTCATTTTGAAAAAAAACAGTTTTAAACTACTACAATTTGGGTCAACTGTCTAATTAGTATGGCCATATATTTAAATACAAATAATGAAAAGAAAGGTCTCGTTATTGATCCCAGGTCAAGCACTCATCTAAGTGCTTTGTTTTCATAACCTCATCAAATACCACAAATCTATGAGATAGTTACTAGTGATGTTTCCATTTTACATGAGGAAACTGAGGCTTAGCGATGTTAGTAAGTAGCTGAAAATCACACATATAGTTAGGTGGGGAAGCAGGATCTCCTGCCTGTTTTGTATGAGGGAAGAACACACACTTCTAGTGACTCCAGGATTCTGAATATAATAATTTCCTATGACCTTTGTGGTTCAGACACTTCATAGTAATGTCAGGGTGTTTTAAGGATATTTTAAAAAATGCAATTTATACTAAATAATTTTACCAAATAATGCAGGTAATTTTATTAGCACAAAGCAGAATTTTCCATTATCAGCGATCTATCTAAATCTATCTATACATAAATATAAGAAAACATACCCTGCTAGAATATTTCACTTACTCATTTTTTAAAAATTCAAGGTATTGATTTAGAGAAAGTTGAGCTGTTACTTTTTAAAATTATAATAAATACATTGATTAATCAAATGCGCAATTTATCCTGCAATTATGTATACATTGGTTCCATTAACGTTAATGAGAAGTACAAGTCTAGGGAAACATGATTTGGTGAAAAGTGTACAAAAGAAAAATTAGAGTCTGTTTCAATCACTTGAGCTGAAGGAGTTTATGGAGTTCTATTACCTGTGACATTTACATCTGATCTGAATCATTTTTAGTTCTGATGTTTAAAGCAGGGAATCTAATGTGATATCGTAGGGGATAAATCCATATAATGAGTGATCAAAGAGCCTAAAGGGCTCCCTATTATATGTCTCAGGTTTCATTTTGCCTCTCATTTATGTGTAGCAATGAGGTGTGAAATGTTTTTTTTGCTTGTCTTAAGTATCAGTAAACTGCATTACACCACAGTTCTTTACAATTTAATGGAAATTGGTGAGATTCCCTTTATAATTAATTCCTGCATTTAAATTAAAAAGGTAGTATCTAAATAGTGTTGTACTTCCTGTTTCAGTGAGGTTTTCCAGTGAATGATTCATTAGCTCTTTCAAGTCTAGGTAACAACTCCTCTTTTGTAAGACCTTTTAAACATTGATGAGCTTTCCAAGTCATTACTTTTTTACACAAATTATATTCAATGAAGGCTAAATTATCTAATGAAATATCTTTTCACTGGGGTGATAGGTAGCCATACCTCTATATCTAGTGATGATGTTGTTAAGATTTAGTTTAGGGGCAATGTTAAATTCTCACCCAACAAAGGACTAACTAAATGCAATTTTAATGTTGATATTACTAAATACTTAAAGTTCTTTCCCATGTCTTAATCCCTAGAATTTAGAGGTTATTAAAATTGTGAAATTTATTGACTCTTTCAGTCCAAAGGGGGTAAATTTAATATAATTTTGCTGAATTATTGAGTGCTTGGTCCTAAGGAAGTAAGGATTTTAACCCCCTTACAAGTAGTCAGTGTTATGGGCTGCATGTTGTTTCCCCCCAAAATTCATATGTTAAAACCTTAACCCTTGATGTGATTGTGTTTGGAGATAGAGCCTATGGTGATGAGTTTAGATGAGGTCATGAGGTGGAACGCCCGTGATGGGATTAGTGCCCTGATAAAAACAGGAAGAGTAGCGATTGCACTCGGGACCATGTGAGGATACATGTAGAAGGTGACAATCTGCAAGCCAGGCAGTAGGCTCACACTAGACACTGGATTTGCCAGTGCCTTCATGATGGACTTCCCCGTCTTCAGAACTTAGAGAAATGCTTGTTGTTTAAGTCACCCAGTCTATGACATTTTTGTTTTAACAGCCCAAAGTGACTAAGAGAATGAGCTGCTTTTCACTTCTGTAGCAATATTGCTTTCCCACCCATCTGCTCTTTTGGCAAGCATTGAATTAGACGTTGAGAGTCTCAATAGTAGCTGATCTGTGTCATACTTTCTTGAAAAGAAACTCGAAGATATCAGCACAGGAGTAATACAGGGTGGCCACATCTCTTTTCCCAGGGGGGCCTGTCTGTTTATTCATTTACACAAAAAACTTCGAGATCGTATTTAAATCAGGCACTGCTTGCTCTTTATGACTGAGGTGCCCCAAAAGGTTAATATTCTAACCATAAAATGACAAAAAGTTTATCCCTAAAAGCAGTACTAGTAATAATTTTATTCCCACTCGTGCTTCATTCTCTTCTATTTTTCACAGTATGGCTAAAGTTAAATATTGCGTGTTATCTTGTATAATGTACCAGAGGCATATGGTTTAAGACACGGGATTTGAAACAGGCTGAAAGGGGACTCTTTTGTAGTCATCTGAACATAAAAGTATAATCATAAATGTTTGTAAGGCTTTAAAGTGAGAATGTAAACTTAACTGATGCTCTAGAATTACTGTCTTTTTCATCCCACTGCTTCAAATCTTCTTGTGATTAGGCCTAAATTAGAACTACTTGCCTAAGAGAATATTTTCCTTGTCAAAGAAGTGGGCCTCTTCTGTGAAGTGTAAAAAAGTGAATGCTTTGTGAAAAAAAAAGGTCAAAATTTCTTATTTTTCTTAGATTTTTTCCCCCTTCAGGGTCTTGTAGCCTCCTTAAAATCCTAAATTCCATAAAATGCTATTACTTGCTCTTGCTCAAAATGTGTGGGATCTCATCTATAAAAAAACCTCTAATAAAAACAATATATTCGAACCATCCTCACTCATACCAACTCTTGTGTTTTGAAGAACTTACTGGACAAATAAAAAGTCATTACACACTAAGCCCAGTTAATGAGTGTTATCAGGCTGGTGAGAACTATTTGTGGGCAGAAACATGAAATGGTAATGAAAAGGTATTTTTCTCAATTGCTCCATGAAATAAAAATAGTGGTTCTTGAATTACACCTAGAACATTTTAGATTTGGTGTGCTAAGAAATATAGAAATGTTGAAAGAATACAGTATATTAGAAGTGGAATTTTTAATTAATATGCATTTGTATAGGCTAATAGAAGAGAAGCACTACCCTTCAACCAACCAGCCAAGCATTATTAAATGTCAGCTATTTTGGATTTCCATGGGACAGTCTAATTCCGTGCATTTCAGATATTTGCCTCTTTCTCCCGTGTCCTTCCAAACTAGCCCTGGAATAGGGAAGTGAGTTTAGTGGACAGCTTGTGATCTACTAGGGGAATTCACTATTTATGAATAATCTTTTTTATCTGAGTCCCACTCCACTTCTGCTGTGGAAGCTACCTAACATTGCTAATTTTATAATTTTTTTAAAATTTGATGTTGCTAGTCAGTGATTCCATCGCCCATATGCTTTACATTTTTGATCAGTAAAGACTCTTGGGAACTCTTCATACTCTGCATTGAAAGAAGGAATATTTGAATTTTAAATCATGACTGTTATGCATGGCTGACACACCAAGCAGAAGATTTACTGTATTGCTATACATCTTAGTTTCTATTGCAGACATACATTTCAGGCACAAAGGAGGGATTCCAGCTTGTGTGGTGTCACAGCTCACTATGGGGTGATCCCTGTTGGTGGGACAGGGAAAGAGCGATAGATAGCAGCTAACCAAGTGGTAGCATGAGGCTGAAGCAGGAAATGTGACTGAGAAAAGAAATCAGATGCCAATTTTAAAAAATGTGGATTTTATTGTTTTTCATTATGATCCTAATATTTAAAAATTAGTGGGGCCTATGCCTTTATTAAGGTCACTTAGTGGAGTGCTTCAAGGTGCCTGAGCTAAGGCCGGATTGGTGAATTCAAACCCAAAAGGATAGAACTCCTTGGGGGTCTTATCTATGGAGCACAAGGGGAAGACCTTGGGAGGCACAAGAGACTTGCTCACATTGGCTGTTGGGAAAGTCAGTTCAGGAACTTATATATCCAAGGCTTGCAATCGTGGAGAGGCGAGTGTCAGTTCAAGGCCCCAGCAGTCTGCTTGTGCACACAAAATAGATGCTGCTGTTGAGGCAGCAGTACAGCAATATTAAGGAGTAGTTGAGCTAAACTCTTAACACACAGCAGATTAGTACAAGTAAAACAGGGAAAACTTGAATATAGTCGGTGGAATATATAAATGTCAATAGCTTGTTTGTGATATGATACTACAGTTTTGCAAATTTCATTGGTTAAGCTGGGTAAAGTATACACGGGTTGTCTTTGTATTACTTCTTACAACTGCATGTGAATCTACAGTTGTAACAATAAAAATTTCCATTAAAATGTAAAACAATACATATTTATGATAAAATACTTAGAAAATACAAACAAATCACAAAAAGAAAGTTGCCCCAGTATAGATATCTGTGGTCACTTTTTCCCCCCTCAATTTCTTCAGAACTCTATTCAAATTTTGCCTTTTCAAAGAGTACTATGTTGGCCACTCTACATAAAATACAATAACCTCTACCTATCCTGTACTGTCTGGCCCAGTAACCTGCCTCATCTTTATTCATTTCACTTATTACCCACTGGCATATTATTTATGGATTTTTAATTGGTTGACTTTTTCTGGTATTATTTATGAAACACTCAGGAGGATGAGGGCTTTTATTCATTGTTGTACTGCTGATACTAATAAGGAGTTTGATAAATAGTTTTGTACAAGTGACAAATGGAATCATATGGTACTTATTGCTTTATTTGCTTGTATGAAAGCATGTATTTAAATTATTTATGACGAGCCATGTTGTACTTGATGCTGATAATATAATGATGAAAGCAACAGACTAAATTTCTACCTTTTTAGAAACCCAAGTTTGTTTTTACCATTCTATCATTCTCTAAAGCACTACTAACATAGTTACAAAATATTCTATTGAATGAATGTAATCAAATTCATCTAAAAAAATATCTGTTCTTATCCATTATTATGATTTTAAACTGTAGCCATTTATAAACAATATAGCAATGAATGATCTTGCAGTTAATTCTATGTCTTTATTGTGATTATTTCCTCAGGATACGTTCTGAAGTAGATATGTAATATGCCAAAGGTTCAAATACTCAGATCATAAGGGTAGCCCTGCCAGGTCAAATGAGACTTTGAGATACATTGTCTTTGAATGGAGATTTAGGAAATATTCTAAACCAGTCATTCCCCTCTCTTGCTTTTTCTTTCTTAGTCTGTGAGGATCACCACCCCAGCCTACTCTCCATCACTTGCTGTTGGCTTTCACTTATTCCTGGATCCTGAATACAAATGTTACTGAACACATAATGCAAATTTCTGACTATCCGGCCCATGGTGGTATCTACTGCATTTAGAAAGCATCATCCTTATATGATAATTGTTTAATCCTTATATTTGAAAATTGCACTGTCTGATTATGACAGATATATTTAAACTGAAGGCCTGGGTTACACTTAATTTTAGAACACATTGAATGCATCTGGAAATGTGGGTTCTGTTTAGACCTTCAAAAGTATTAAGAGTGAGTGCATTGAATGTTAGATTTAACACTAATGCCTCTGAATGAAATGGCAGGTTGTTCTTTCTTCATATGCTATGCATCTGAAGTAGCTCAAGTTTAGATAAGCACTTATTAGCTTAATTTATAATTATTTGCAGGAGTTCATCACCACTTATTTTTCCTTCCACACAGCGCCTAATTTGTAGCACTCACCCTCATGGTTTTGTTCATTTGACATATCTTAGAATATTTCTTAGAATTTAATACGTGTTTGTGAAGCTTTATAATGACTTAAAAACTATGTGTCACTGTATAATTAACACTAGCTAAATATGTGTTAGTATGAGGAACTTCAATCTAAGAAAATAGCATAATATAAGGAGTGAGGAAAAGGGGGCACTTTTCTCATCAAAATGTACATTCTTGCATCAAAATATATCCCCACATAGCAATGAAATGTCTCATCTAAAAATTTTGACATGCTTAGTGGAAAAATAAGTTGTAAATATCTTAAATGACTAAAATACAAAATGTTACATAAATTAACATAAAAGATAGATGACCATTCAATTTTTTCTTTTGTAACTTTATACAAAATGCATTTCTAATCAGGATAGAAGCATAATGTTTAATTCTAAATGCCCATCCTCTAAAATATACCCCAAATCTATCTACTTTTCTATTGCCACAATTACTTCTCACTTTTCCTAATGTAACAGCCTTTGTGACCTTCCTTTTTCCAAGGTCATGGCCCCATCCCTTTTAATCCATACTTCCCTTGGCATCTAAACTCATTTTTGTCTCTCTTTCACTTAAAAACAAAATAAAAAAACATCAAGGGACACAAGGAACTGGGAGGTGTTGGTTATGTCTGTTAGCTTAATCGTGGTTCTCTTATCCATGGGTATGTGCATATGTCCAAATTCACCAAGTTGTATACAATGAATATGTGTAGTTCTTTGTAAAAATATAAATACAAACAAACAAAACATCCCTGATTCCAACTGTCCTGTGACTAAAATTCCAAATCTACCATGGACATTTTATAATGTCCTACATCAAGCTCTCACATACTTCTCTGATTTAATCTAGCCATTTTCTCTCCACTGTGCTCTAGCCAAGCTGGCTTTCTTTTTGTTTCATGGAAGTGCTAAGTCCTATCCCATCTTATGAACTTTCTTTTTCTTGGGACAGGGTTCTTATCATTCACATCTTAGATCATATGTGACCTACTGAGAGATGCCTCTCTGATGGTCCATCTAAAGTCATTTGCACAGGATGCTGTTTTTTCTTTAAAACACATATCTCAAAAGGAAATCATGTTATAAAACTACTTGTTTATTGTAACCCATCTCTCCTTGCCACAATTCAGCTCCATGAAGCAAGGGTCTTTCGTGCCATATTTACTACTGTATTGTCAGGAGTGCTTAGCACATATCAGACACTCAGATATTTCTTAATGGGTATGCGCTCTCTCCCAGTCCTTGGACTTTAGTCACCTTCCCTCTGAAGCAAGTCTATAGAAGAACAGTGAAGTGTTAAATTTACAAATGATAAAGAAAAAACTTTTAGCATCTCATAAAATCAATAAATTTTCAAACGTCAATTATAGACAGATGAGCAGAGTGTAAACATCGATAATATCAAAAGAGTCACTCCAGGTTTCTTTTGTGTTTTTTTGTTTTTTTTTTAAATCATGTACACACAATATAGACAAATGATCTTTGGAATATACATTTATAAGGAACATAATGGTAGAGAAAAATTAGGTCTATCAGTGAAATAGGTTCAAATGGGGGGGAAAACATTAAAAGCAAAGCTTTTGAAATTTCTCTTCTGTATGATTCTGACAGTGTTTTAACCTTTGAATAATTCTTCTGTTGTATATTTTGATTGTTAGAGATATTCTATGAGTCACTATTCATATTTAGAAGACAATTTGACTCAAGGACTTCATGCAATAGAGAGTTACATTTTCAGATAATCAGAAATCAGTTCTAATTCCATATTTGCACAGAACTAAAATAATACTCTTTAAAGAAAAGTTTTCCCAGCTTTTATATTCTGTATTATATATACTAAATTGTTAGGACAAGGCTCTTTCCCACACATAAAACATTGCATAATCAATCTCCATTCTTTTATCTGCTTTCCCTAAACACTGACAGTATTCTTTATCAGATGCTACAGTTTTATAGTAATATTAAAGCTTTCTAAAATTAGCTGAAAAGAATCAATACATTCTAAATATTTCTGCTTCTACAACTTCTTCCTTCTTGCAATCAGATAGATAGATAGATATGAAAATAATCTAAGATATACCCTTAAATAATCAATTTAAAATATATGAATACTAGGATCCACATAAAAATCTGGGGTGATCCTAGATGATTAAGAAATAGGAAACTGGCCTGGCCAGTGTTGCTCAGTGGTTGAGCATTGACCCATGCACCAAGGGGGTCGCTGGTTCGATTCTCTGTTGGGGCACATGCCCAGCTTGCAGGCTCAGTCCCCAGTAGGGGGCATGCAGGAGGCAGCCGATTGATGTGTGTTTCTCATTGATGGTTCTATCTCTCCTTCTCCCTTTTCTCTCTCCTTTCCCCTCTCTCTAAAAATCAAAACATATATAAAAAACTCACACACACAAAAACAACAAAAAAAGAAATTGAAAACTGCTGAAGAGTCCAGACATCACAGACCCAAAAGAAAAGTGCTCATATTTTTTTCCCCCCAAGTATGTTTTTATTGATTTCAGAAAGAAAGAGAAGAGGGAGAGAGAGACAGAAACATCAATGATGAGAGAGTCATTGATCGGCTTCCTCCTGCACGCCCCCGACTGGGGATGGAGCCCGCAACCCGGGCATGTGCCCTGACCGGGAATGGAACCATAATCTCCTGAGTCAGAGGTCAATGCTCAACCACTGAGCCACGCCCGATGGGCTCACATTTTATTTTTAATGACATCTGTTCATATATTTTACACATCTCTATCTCCCCATCACAGTTTTTCTCCTAGTTCTGGCATACTATTTTGAGTCAACCCTCCAAATAAGTGATTCAAATTTTGCAGTATTCAAGGATCAGTTTGCTGCCTATTTCTTGTTTTTGTTTTGTCAATTGTAATTTTCACCTGAGTGTTTCTTTACTAATGCCAGGTGGCTCCCATGCCATAGATTCAATTATGTTCACATATTTGAGAATACAAACTGTGGCTTTTCTCCATAAGTTTCCTCTTCTTTTACTATAAATTGATAAAGGAATGTTGACTCTTAGCCTTTCTCAGTGACAATCTTATGAACTCTCAGTGACGGTGCCTCCATTGTGATCATCACATCATCTCCGGTGAATGGCAGCTGGGATTACTTTCTGAAGCTTTATATGTGGGATAGTGGAAGAGTTACAAAGTGCTTAACTTCACCCAAGTCCTTGAGTTCCCTCTACTTATATTCTCCCTTAGGCCGTGTTTGTTTGTACTTGGACATTTTCTGGGCTGTGCTGGAACTGGGAGCATGTTTCTTCTCTCAATCAGGTCCCATCTGAACTTTATCTTCCAGAAAGTCTGTCTGTGCAATCTTTCCTACATAAAGCAATAATTATCTTCCTCATAAATTGTTAGGTAAAGAGAAACTGAATTAATATAGTTTTGTGATCATCTATAGGTCTCATTTCTTTTTTCTGACATGTTTGAAAAATTAGCGCTATTTTAAAAAATTTGGCTGCTAAATAAAAACTGATTTTTTTTAAAGATTGTGCTAGCACACATAAAGTATATATTAGCTGAGGTAATGATTATCACATTCTTCTTTACTGGGGATGATATATTTGCAACATTGAATTTTGTTGAATGTCATATGTGAAAAGAACATTGACAAATTAGGCAGTATAGAAGTTGGTTTTTGGAACAGTTCAGGTCAGCCTGTCAATACTTGTGAAGAATTGAAGAAAGTGGGAAGATCTGAGCTAGTCATTTGAGCATGTGATAGGAATAAGAACTTAGATGCGAGGCTGAAAATGACTTGGAAGCAGAATTTGTCTTAATAGATGAAACCAGACAATAAACGTTAGAACTCCCCAACATTAAAAATAGGCTGTCTCAGAATGGGAGCCATTTGTACTGGAGGAACATTCAATCAAGGCCTTATGTGTATTTGTCAAGGACTATGTAGGAGTAATTCTTTCACTAGAAAGGCAGTTGGATTGATGTTTTTTCCAAATCTAATAGTCTGTGATTTTGTGAGGGTAATTGAAAATGTTATCCCTTAAAGAATAATTGGATATTTATAAAATATTTTTTAAAATATTTGCTATTATAAACATAGAAAAATAGTAATAGATTGTGAACAGAAGAGCATGGTGGATTGTAAACATGTAAACTACATATTAGAAGAAACAATATATTCAATAATACATAATATATAACTTGCTAATACCAGAAGACTTTAATTCACCTCTCTCAATGCATAACAATTTAAATAGAAAAAATACAAGTACATTTACATTTCTTTAAAAAATACATGCTATAAATAATAGTGCAATGAAAACGACAATACATCATGATCAAGTAGAAGGGAGGGTGTTTTAATATTAGATAATCTGTCAATATAATCTACTTTAATGATGGGCTGGAAGAGAAACAAAATCATATGATTATCTAAAGTAACACAGAAAAGACGAAAATCAATCATAGTTATGATAAAAAGTCTCATAATATTAGCAATAGAAAAAAATTCTTAGTTTGATAAAGCCTATGTGAAATAAATAGCTTAAATTAACTATCATACTTTTTGGGAAACATGCTAATTCATTTGGTAACAAGAAAAGAATATCTGGTATTCTAGTTTATGAATGAAAAAAATTGAAAACCCTAATTTACCAGATAAATAAAATAAGAACAACCAAGTATATGAGATGTGAGAGGGAAGGGACACTGCTTTTCAATGTCTGTGGATGAAATGAGCTTCAACACAGACTACCACTGTACCAAAAAAGAAATAGAACTAATAAAAATCTGCATCAAGTTTGCCAGATACAAGAGCAACATAAAAGTCAATAATGACCCTAGAAAATAACAGACGATAAGGTGTATGTTTATAAATCCTCTTAATGAGCCAGCAATTCAACCGTTGACTGCAGTCACAGAACATAAATAAAACTGATCCATGGAGAGATATGTTAAAGAATAAATGCATATATGAACTAGTATACAGCAGTCAAAAGTTAAATAAATAAATAATAAATAAATAAATAAATAAATAAATAAATAAATAAATAAAAATAAATAAATAAAAACTAGATGTGCCTGAGGCATCATTAATAAATCTTAAAAATATATCCTATGGGCAAAGTAGTAAGAAATAAAGCAAGATCAATGGTACAATATCACTTACAAAAATTAAAACATACTTACAGATTTCTACTTTAAAGTGCAGAGATTCATGATCGATAGATGTTCCTGCTAAAATAAAAAAACAAAACTTATGTCAGAAAAGATTAGAATGCTGCTGAAGTAAGGAGAATGAGGCGCTTTAAAATTCTAGAGTGTCTAGAACTACAGGGATCTGAGCTGATACTCGTAGCCCCTGATTTTGCTGGGACACTCCCCATCCTGGATGCCATCAAGAAGCTGAGTCTTGGTTTTTTCCTAGGAGACAGCACCGCAGTGGAAGTTATAGAAGCAAGTAGAGTTCTGTTGTCATTTGTTCGTCTTCATAGCCTTGCATGTTTGGAGCGAGCCCATTGGACTTGAGAGTCATGAACCATGTGACTGGTTTTTCCTGAAGACGTTTACCAGTGTTTGAAGCTTCCTGGGGAGGGCTGTTCAAACACAAACTCTGCAAGAATTTGTAATGGCAGAAATAGAAAATGAATACAAGACATTTTATTGATAAATTCTGTGAGAACTTTGCACATCCCCTGCATTTCTTGGAGCTACTACAATTCATGTGCTTCCTCTATCATGATACTGATAATCTATCTGAATAAGTGGCTGCCATGTAATATATTTAAAGAACCTAGAAATCAGTTTGTTTCACAGAGAGTCAAGTTTATGCAGTTTTTATTATAAAAAGTGTATTTCAACTCATTCTTGGTGCCTAAGTTGACGCTAATCTATGTAGAATACATTCAATTTCCAAGAGCAATGAATGTAAAAGGAGAGGAAAAATGTTTTGTGAAAAACAGTGTTCCTTATATTTATATCCAGAATTATTGGCAAAGGTCTATTCTGTGTATGTACAATAAATACTTTAATCATGCATTGTTTAATGTCAGTTGGAAAGCTGCATGAATAGCATATGACTCTTAAAGGGAAAAACAGTGAAAAGAGAAGAGAAATTAGGAGAAATTTTAAATTCAGTGCTTTTCATTTTGTATCACTAAAAAACTTAAAAAGGAAGTAAATGGTCAATCAACACAAATTTAATGCCTATCATTTTGAGTCTGACTAGACAGTTATTTTAATGATTGCCATTATCACAGTGCTCCTCTGTAACAGGCATCAATGTGATGCTTCAAAGAGTGAGTGCCTATATAGATTTAAATTTCTATGAAATAATTTAAATGGTGGCTCACAGTACTTAATGTTTCTTTTTATATTTACCACGTACTAAAAAGCACCGTTCTCATAAAGGTCACTTATTTCTGGCTGTTTATATTTTATTTCTCATCAAGCTATCTATTCATGCCTCTATCTGGTGCATAATGCTTAACTATGTAGTTTCTGCGCTGAGTAACTAAAAGCCCTCATGATCTGAAAGAGTTAATGTAACTCCCTAAGCATCTAATTTAACACATGAGAGTGACTTGAGTACTGATGATGCGCTAGCTCAATATATATTATAGAGAATCAGTCATCTTGTGCAAGTAGTGGTTAAATACACTTTAATTGTGATTTTTGTTACAAGTGGGAAGTTTTAAAAGTGCTGATGAATTAAGAATTCCACTTAGAGTCAGAGTTAATGTTTGGCTATAGGGCTAATGTCTGGGGCATATTTAAGGCACCATGAAAGTAGATGCAGACATAAGTAGGAATAATTCATGCATCTGATGGATGGTTGAGCTGGATGACTTTAAGGTCCTTTTTAACTCCGAGAGTGCATGATTCTATGCGTATTAGAAATATAGCCCTGGAACAAATATGCATGAGCAATCACACTATAAAACAGAGCATAAAGAGGAAACTATAAAAATAACCAGAGTGTGGGGGAAGATGGACAGTTAAAATAAGAGCCCTGCTGTGAATCAGCGTTTTAAAATAACTTTAAAATGCTTTAGTTTGTGTCCTTTGACTAGTGGTTGCCAGGTTTTTAAGGAAAAGCCATGATTTTAAATGATTCTGTATGCTGTTAGTACTGTGTGCTCTACATTGTTTATATAATCAGCAGACCAGGCTGAGTGTACGTATGGTTTTATAGAAATAATCCTGGGCTCCAATAGGGGACCAGGGCCAGAGTTTATAAACCATTTCTTTAAATTATTATTTCTTAAAACATAAATTCTTAAGACTTGCCATTGGTTCCTCAGTTGAAATTTAGAAGGTGAGTCTGAAACCTCTAGGGACCTGACATGTAATGAATATTATTACAAAGAACACAAACACACCCCATCAACAGAAGAAGGTAATTACTATGCTCTGTTTTTTATAACCCATTTGCCAGGAACAGTGTAGTTTCATATAGAACCTCACAAAAATATTAGGAATCATTATTATTAAATTATTTTGCAGGTGCCAAAATAATAAAATTCAGAGATGTCAGACAACTTGTTTAAAGATAATTGGATTTAAATCCAAGTCTGTTCCCATATACTGTGTTCTTTTCACTAAATAATATTTGTAACATAGAGTGAATTATAACTAATATTGGAAAATCAATATGAATATATTGGGAAATATTGTCTTATTTGCAAACACATGAAGTTGAAATTGACAATTTTAAATAATATTTTTAGTAATATGAGCCTTTTGACTTTTTTCACAGACTCTTGCCATTGAATACCAGATGATGAAAATATTCTTTTTTCTTTTGAGTAATTTTTATAACACTTTTAATATGCCACTGGGGATCATACTGCATATTTACATATTTTAACACATTCAATTATCACAGCAACAACTTAAGTTAGGTACTAATTTTATCTTTATTTTACACATGAGGATTCAGAGGCACGAAGAGGTTAAATGACATTCTCTTATTCTTAGGAGTAGTAAGTCGGAGAACCCAGAATTTGAGCTTAGCCTAATCCAAGATTCTGTTCTTAATTCTTTACTCATTGCTTTAAAATGTCATGAATGCTTGAGCAAGTACCAAAAATATTCATAAGAGGACACTTGGAAAACAATGAAAGGACCTGGTTTCAAAGAAATTTCATGTAATATCATCTGGCTGAGTGATCAAGGACAACAAAGATATTTCACTGGGTTGGAATTTTGTAATTCTCAACTGATTCATAGATAATATTTAGTTGTGACTTCTTGAGAGTGATAGAACTGTTATTGTTTTCTCCATTTTGTAAATGACTAACTATATTTAAAGAAGGTAAAGTCTGACTTTAACCAGTGGTAGACATTTTCTTTTTAAAAAAAAAATGTTTATTTATTGAGAGAGAGAGAGGGAGAAACATCAATCTGTTTTTTCACTTATTATGCCCTCATTGATTGCTTCCTGTATGTGCTGACTGGAGACAGAGCCCACAGCCTTGGTGTACCGGGACGGTGCTCTAACAAACGGAACCACCCGGCTGGGGCAAGTGGTAGGCATTTTCTGTGGACAGGTTTAGTTTATTCCTGCTCAAGCCCTGTATAAGGTACACAAATATTGCTCTAGTTGTTTATATTTTTGAGATCTCTGGGGCTGGTACTTCTGGATTTGGAGATAATTGAAATAGAAAACTTCTGGCAGAATAGATTTGTCTAAACATTCGAGACACCAAGAGCTCTAAAGTAAAACAAGAGGTAAAATTAGTGGCTAAAGAAAAAAATATTGGCTCAAGTGTAACCACCTCATGAGAATTTGATCTTCAATCATAAATTCAGTGAAATGAAAGGGCTAGATGTGTACATATATACAGATGTAACAGGAGCAAAATCTATACTAAAGTACATTTATGATTTCGCATATTTATTTTGCCCCTCTTCTGCCAATTCTACACATACAGCCACCTTCTAAGGAAATTATTTATTTCTATAACTAGACTTTGTTTAGTTAATGGTGCAATGAATGGCGATATGGAATTAGGGAAGCCAAAAGGGTAATATGCCTGGAAAAAACTGGAAACAGCTGTAAAGAAAGGCCTTGGGGGGAGGAAGCCGCCAGGACAGGCATTGGAATAGGATGTGAGGAGACAGTAGCATAGTCGGTAGAAGAGAGATTTTTGACACACAGGAGAAAGAGGAAAGAAAGGACGCGACATGAGCATCTGCTTTGAGAAGGAATTTTGAAGAAAGGGGATTCTGGTCCAGTGAGTTTTTCATACTGTTCATCAACGCTTTGAGAGTTAAATGTGTGTGTGTGTGTGTGCATGTGTTTGCACGTGGAGGGTGACAGTGTTTTGTATGAGTTTATATGCTTTTATAACATATGAAAAATTTGAGTTTCCCTTAAACCTAAACCTAGAAGGGCTTGTTTTATTTGAGTTAAAAATTGATTATGTCAACAATAGATGTGCAAAGATTGTTCTCATTTGTTCTGTCATCTGTGTCCACAGATCTTTATGCCTTTGCTTCCCTATTGAGTGGAAGAAGAACTGCCATCTATTTCTTTCCCCAGTAT
Organism: Miniopterus natalensis; assembly: GCF_054644295.1. NCBI lineage: Eukaryota > Metazoa > Chordata > Mammalia > Chiroptera > Miniopteridae > Miniopterus > Miniopterus natalensis. The sequence goes on from NC_142083.1 coordinate 53,329,064, forward strand.
ACCACAGAGATGAATTAATTCTTCTCAAATGATATTCTAGCTTTCAAAGTATATTGCTCTGTGATTAGAATATTGCTCCATATTTCCATTTAGCTGAACAATGCATCTTTATCTGTAAGGATCGTTAACACAAGATGCTAACCTGATCTCATTCTCTAGTGAAAGAAAGGCAGGGACACTACTTTGTCTCCTTTGGATAAAAAAGATGTAATAGCTTGTGTACACAGAACAAATTGACCTTGTGAATACTGTAGTTAATCAAATGAAGACTGTAATTGAATGCCAGTTTGCACTAAAAAATGGTCTGCCACCCTCCAAGATTCATCTAAGAGCAATTGAGACAATCAATGTGTAGGTGTTTATGAGCTCAACATTAGGTCATTGCAAGTGTTCTATTAGCAATTACTGCCTTTATTATCCTGCTTATAAAGAGTGCTAAGCTTTCTTCTTGCCGGATGTGCATAATACTTAATATCATAGAAAGCATGCTGAGCATTGATTTAAAAGTTACTTTGGCCTCAAGTGACCTGTGACAACTACGTGATTGATTTTAGGAAGGATTCTGGAAAAATATACACATCTTACTATTTGGGGCATAAATCTTCGGGCTTTTGCCATTAACAATGTTTCCTACTAATGAAAATAGCGGTCATTTATAATATAACTTTTTATCTTAAGGCACACTTGCCAGAGATACCTGCAGTTTTGTTCTGTAAGATGTTTGTTTATTTGCATCGAATAAGGATGGATAATTTATTTTCTTTTTCTTAGGAACCCACTCTTTCTCCTTATGGTTGTACATCTTTATTATCTGTTTAGAGAAGAGAACAGCTTTTCACTTTATTTAAAAGTCATTAAACTTTTGCTTGTTCATGGAGATTTCATCACCAACCACACACATTTTACCAGTCATATCATAGTAAATTGTTACAGTTTATGGAATTAGATGGTCTAAAAATTTGTGGTAAATGTTCAGCTGTGATTGTTGGCAAGCAAACTCCATACCCAGTTCCCACAGTAACCCCAAACATGAGCAATGAAATGCCACTTTGGATTCCATGGCCACTCAGAAATGCTAAAATCTATCGTTATACAGAGAGCTGAAAGCAATGCCAATGTATTTGAATTTAATTTGTGAATTGTGGGGGTGTCAAAAAGATGTTCCAAATCCTTTGACCAATGTCTATCATTTGATTTTACAACATTTCTATCACCCATTATATTTTAATTAAAATAATCAAAATGTCATCTGGCCTGGGGTGTTAGTCAGATTAGGCTAAGTCATTCTTAGCTATCAAATAAGCCCTGAAATATTAGTGGTCTAAGTTATCTTCTCCAGGGGAGCTCCCTTTCAAGTGATTCTTTGAAGATCCTACCCTGTGGCTTTGCAGTATAAACGTGGTTTCCGGGGCTGCTGCCATGGCTTGGGCAAGCTGCAGAGTAGATCATGGGCCTTTCGATGCCTTAGCCAAGAAGTGACACTTGCTACTTATATCTCATCAACCGGAATTGGTCACATTACCCTAATTGCAGACAGGCTGGAAAGTTTTATCTTCTGGTGTGAAGGAGAGGAGAAATGGGTGATAATAACAGTTAGTTAATTGCTACCACACCCAGAGGGCATCGTCACTAAGTAAGCAGGTCCCAGTGTAATTGCATATGATGTTTGCACGCCGTTTCCTATGCTTGCTGTTCTTCTGAGTCTTTGAGCCTGCCGAAGTAAGTTCTATAGAAAAGGGGCACCTTGGTTTTCTCATAAACTTAGATCTACTTTAGATCTTGTCAGTTCCTACTTACTGAAAAGTTGAATCAACCTTTAGTGTTGCTTTGCTTTCAATATCTCAGGAAATACAAAATGTGGACTGAACAGTTCAGGCAGAAAATTAACAAGATAAATGATTTCAAGTTATTACATATGTAAGGGGAGGGAACATATGTTTATTATCACCAGCCACTCTTATTTGATGAGCAACTACTGGGTGCTTCTTATTCCTAAAAGCCTTGGCAGTGATGGTAGGAGGTTTAGAAAAGCCTTTAAAAGCTGAAAAATATATTGTTTTAGGTCAGGGGTTCTTAACCTGGGTACAAGAAACATTACAGAGTCCAGATGGCCTTTGGTGGGGTCCTTGAATTATATGCAACATTTTATAGATATATGTATATGTGCTTTTCCCTCCCGGTATTTCAAAATGATCAGTGGTCCAGAAAAGGTTTAGAAATGCCTTATTAGGATAATAGCTTTATTTTGCATTTAGGGTCACAGAAGAAACAGAGTACAGGATTTGAAGTAAAAAATGAAAATGCTTTGCAAACATCTTTGGTCACCAGCTTTTATGTCTGGTGTTCCATTTTTTAAATAATTGCTTTAAGATTAATATATACTCAAGATACCATCTTGAAGCTTAAGACATGGCATTCCCAATTGGGGCTCCATGGTCCAAAAAGCATTGCCCTTGGTTTTGCTTTATTAGAAGACACATAGGTAAATTACAAAATAAATCCAACACTGTCTATTGCCAATTAGAATATCTCCATTGATGGTGCTTTATATAACATGATGTCCTACATAAAAAGCCACCTTTCGTTAGATTATATGTAAGATTGTGATGTTCTCAATGCTTGAAGTAGCATTATTTTGGGGGAACAACATTTAAATTTTATTCAAAAGGGCTTATTCAATATTAACATCTGTGTCAATTGCAGTATTCAGTCTAAAATTAGAATCTCCTAGGAGTTTCCCTTTGGTTTTGTTGTGTGAGGAATCATCTTCAGATGCTGCATCCAATATCTCTGCTTTTGTTTCCTGTCAACACATTTGTGCTGCAACATAAGGCAGGAGTGACAGCAGCAGCAGAGCTGGGACATCCACATGAAGAGATGAGTCATACCTTGTGCTTTTTTCTGTAGGATCTGAAGCCCAGGGCAGCATATTTTGGACTAAAACTTTCATTTGTTTCTTCTTTGATGCCCTTACTTTATGTAGATCTGAGTTTCTGACCTGTTCTTTTCCTTCTCTCTGAAGAACTTCTTTTAACATTTTTTGGTAAGGCATGTTTACTGGCAACAAATTCTCTCAAATTTCGCCTGTCAGAAAAAATATTTCTCCTTCACTTTTAAAGGATAATTTTGAAATATACAGAATTACAGATTGGTGGGTGTTTTTTTCTCTCTCAACACTTTAAATATTTACTCCTCTCCTTGCTTGAATGGTTTCTGAGGGGAAGTCAAATATAATTCTTATCTATGTTCCTCTATAGGTAAGGTGTTTTTTCCTCTGATTTCTTTCCAAAGATTTTTTTTCCCCTTTCTCTTTCATTTCTGTAGTTTAAAAAGCTATGCCTAGATAGGTTTTGGGAGGTTTTGTTTTGCTTTGTTTTTGCATTTATCTTGCTTGCTATTGTCTGAGCTACCTGGATGTGTGCTTTAGTGTATAACATTAATTTGGAGAAATTCTCAGTTATTATTGTTTCAACTATTTCTTCTCTTCCTTTCTCAGTTTCTTTTCTTTCTTCTGATATTTGCATTACGTGTTACACCTTTGGTAGTTGTCAGACAGTCCTTGGATATTCTGTTTTGTTTTTTATTCTGGTGTTTATTCTCTTTGTTTTTTAGTTTTGGAGCTTTCTAATGAGATAGCTTGAACCTCAGAAAATTGTTTTCTCAGCCATGTCCAGTTACTAGTAAGGCCACCAAAGCATTCTTCACCGCTGTTATTGTGTTTCTGAACTCTATTTCTTTTTGGTTCTTTCTTAGGATTTCCATCTCTGCTTACATTGCTCATCTGTTCTTGCATGTTCTCTACTTATCCATTAGAGTCCTTAGCATATTAATCATAGTTCCAAATTTCTAGTCCAATAATTCCAACATCCCTGCCATGTCTGTTTCTGATGCTTTTTCTGTCTCTTCAGCGATGTCATTTGCCTTTGGTATGCCTTGTAATTTTTTCTTGGTAGCCTGGTATGATGTAGTGGGTAGAAAGAACTGCTGTATAAAGGTCTTCAGTGATGTGGTGGTTTGGTGTGGGGGAGGGGAAGCATTCTATCATCCCGTGATTAGGTTTCAGTCTTTTAGCAAGCCCACATCTTAAAAATCTTAAATCCACAGCCTTTACTTTAAAAAAAAATTAAACTTACTTAATCTTTAATAGATATTACAAGTTTCTAAAAACTCAAAATATAAAATTGCATAAAATGAAAAGTTTCTATTCTACCCCTGACACTCCAAGTGCTAGTTCACAACCTCCCTTATACTATTATTTATTTCTTGTATATCATTTCCAGAGATTTTATGATAGACAATTTTATGCATTGATTTTAAAATAATGTAGAATTATCATTAATACAAAGTATCTGGTTTTCTCTCTAGTGTGAAGGGAATTTATTGAATAGATTAAACAATTAAAATTGTTTTCAAAAGTTTTATGTTGAAGACAACCCAAGAAAATGTACATCAAGGGATTTTAATTTCTGACTCTATCTGTAAATTAAGATGTAACTATTGTAAATAATTATAAAAATTCAAGTAATTGCTTCTTAAACAAGAAGAAATCTATTATCATGCCTAGCAAGAATTCTGGGCATAAGCCATCTCCAATGCTATTTAATTCAAAGTTCAGTAATATCCTCAGACTTCTAGATTCTTTTAATCTTTCTGCTATATTATCTCGATACATCAGTTTCCACCTAATGAGTGCCTCACATGTTTGCAAGAAGCTGAAGTGGTTACAGACTTTATATTCACAGAAAATAATGTTTAGGTAAGGCCAAGGCTACTCATTCACATGTTTTCCCCTTTAACAATAAGAAACCTTTTAATGAAGCATTTTTCTCCCTAACACATTTACCATTGCATTTCACTGATCAGAATATCTTATCTTACATGCCTACCAATAGACCACTAAGAGTAAGGGGCTCATTTTGAGTGGTTTTAAACAAATACTTTTACCACAGAATTATGTTGTAGAAGAGCAAACAATAGAATAAATTCATGTCTCTTCTAGTAAAAAGGAAGTGTCCAGAATGACAACGAGCAGTGTTTTCTATACTGGCTCTAATCACTGATTATATAGAAAAAAAGAACACAACACACAACAAAGATTTGTAGAAAAAACATTCACAGTGTAGAAAAAACATTCAGTAATTGTTTAAACAAAAAAGCTTGGGAAACTGTTTTTGGGGAAGAAGCAAATGTGTAGTGCTTGGGAATATTTTCATTAACCATTCAGTAGGTATGTGTATTAGTCAGTTCAGGCTGCTATAACAAAATACCACAAACCAGGCAACTTAAACAGAAATTTATTTTCTCACTGTTCTGGAGGCTGGAAGACCAAGATCTAGGTGCTGGCCTATTTGGTTTCTGGTGTGGACTCTTTTCCTGGCTTGCTGATGGCTGCCTTTTCCCTGAATCCTCACATAGCCCTTCCTCTGTGTTCCTGCGGACAGAGAGAGTGAGCTCTCCGGTCTCTTTTTTTTATAAAGATACTAATCCTATTGGATCAAGGCCCTATCTTTATGACCTCATTTAATTTTAATTACCAATATCCAAATACCTATCTCCAAATAAAGTAATATTGGTATTTAGGGCTTCAACATGTGAATTTAGAGACTACACAATTCAATCTATGGCAATATATCCCTATTAATAGGAATATATAATTTCAGCATATAATGATTGACATATAGATTATGGTATAGAGAAAAGCAATAACTGCAAAACATCTTTCCAAATCTTAGGCGAGGGAAAAAAACTCTAATCTTGAATTAATGCCTAAAGAGTGACTACAAACCTCTCTCTAGCAGATATTACCATAATGTCTTTGATAATGATGATTTGGTGCTTCCAGCAACAGTAAATGATTTCGATAGTGAGTTAGTAATACTTTCAATTTACCCTTTGACTGGTTTTATCACCCAACACAAACGGGGCATGCTGCCCTGGAGCAGTTACTTGCTTTTGATTCTATAGACGTTTAATGCTGTAATTCTTAGACACAAGGTCAGGAAAAGGAGAGGCCCTGTGAGGATTTCTAGATCATTGCCTTTCTCTCCAGGAACAGGGCTTTAATTTCTGATCAATTCAGTTCAGAAAGAATGACTCCCTTGAGACATAACTCATGATGCCCTTTGCTTTTGTGAGTAGTTGTGTTCTTCTTCAAACTATGTTAGAATAGAAACCATTTTGTCAAAGGCCAAGCCAATGACATATGGGGACCCAATCCCCAAGATAATATTGCTTTCCCATAGGTATAGGCATAGCTTCAAAGTTTGGAGCATTAGAAAGGGCAGTTGGTAGATAGTCTTATTATTTTTTTTACTGCGTTTATTTACCTTATAGTTCCTAAAGGAGTGTGAAATGTCACCTTGGAGTACCATAGCATGAGTCGTAATGGGGAAAGCATGAGCATTAAGATGCCATGAATAAAATTAGGAAAAAAAGGTATTAAAATAGCTGACGAAAACTCATACTATTGAAAATGTTGCTTTTATAGCCCTGGCAGAGGCAGAGGCGGAGGCAGGGTAGCAGGTCCTTATGAATCAGTTCATAACACAAAAGCTTTTCCATGGCAGGGTGCAGGCTTCAGTGTTGAGAACATAGCCAAGTCAAAGGGCACTAATTTTCACTTTTGGAAATGACAGAGCATTTTATTTCTTAAACTGAAAAAGCCCTGAGTTATTTTCTTTTTATTTATTTATTTCCCAATCATGTGAATAGCTCAACATAAAGGGGGGAAATGATACATGTGCAGCACATATTATAATATATCACATAATTTATATGAAAGTCAGCCTTAGTGTTATGAGCAGGAGATGAATGGAGCCCTATTAGATAGCAGCCTAAAGAGTGTTATTTGGAATTCTGGAACATCTTTGTTTCTTGAGTAATGTTATCATTTTCATAACTATAACTTCAAACACTGATAAAAGTTAAGAAAATTGAATATTATTTGAAAATCCATGGACTGTATTTGGATTGCTCCTTTGGAAATGACAGCAACAAGAAATTAGCCCATGTGTTGCAAAACAAATGTTCCCTCATATGTAATTTTTCAAAAAATTTCAGCAAGCAAGCATTTCTGCAAAGCACTGAAATATGACTAGCATACGATATGCTTTATTGCGGAGATTTGATTGTGATAGTATGATATGTAAAAATACATCCACTTTAAAAATCTCAAACATTTATATAAAGGAATTTTAACAATATGTAGCATATAAATGTAATGAACCATTACTCAGTTGCTTCAGCCTGAGTAGTTTTTAAGTAGTTTTTATCTAATACCCTTTCTCTGTTTTGGTTGCTCATCCAGGATACCACGTCACATTTAGTTTTCATAACTCCTTAGGATCATAGTGGCTGTTCACAGTTTCACAGGCTTTTCTCGTTTTTAACGCCTTTGAGAGTTTTGGAAATGCTGGTCAAATACTTTTTAGAATGCCTTCCTACTAGAATTTGCCTGATTTTCTCGTGATTAGATTATAGTTATAGGGTTTTGGTAGGAATGATACCACAAGGCCAAAACCCATTTTCATTGCATCACATAAAGTGCAGTTTATCAACATTAGCTATCACCGTTGATATGGACCTTGGTCACCTGGCTGAGGTAGAGTTTATCAGGCTTCTCCACTGCAAAGTTATTGTTTTTACCCCTTTTCACAGTGTATTCTTAGGAAGGACTCACAATGCACAACTCACACGTAAGTAGGGGTGATTCATACCCTTTCTCCTTAAGAATAGAGTACCTACATACATTTTTTGAAATTCTTTGTAAGACATATTTATCTCTTTCTCCCATTTGTTTATTTATTTAACCACTTGTTTATATCATTATGAACTCACGGATATTTGTCTTATACCTTAGATTATAATCTAATACTCCTAATATACTAAACATCATAGTTCAACCTAGCTGGTTACTCCTGAATGCAAATTACTTTCACACAGTCGCAAAGTCAAAAAATTTTAAGTCAAATCATCATATGTTGGGCAACATCATATTTTACATATATGTGTATATATACATATATATGCTAGTGTTTAAGAATGCGGGCTAAAGAGTCTTAGTTCTGGGAACCACCACCCAGGACATTAAGCAAGTAGCCTTATCTACATTTCACTATATTTATTTCTATAAGAGATAATAGTACTTGCTTTCTGAGGGAGTTTGGGAAAATTAAATAAAATAACCTAGAAAAGACTTGGTGCAATGCTTGCCACATGAGTAAGTGCCAAGTATATATTAGGTATTTTGTTAGTGATATGTCTTCAGTTTCTGTAAAGGTTCTGGTCTAGGATAGGGTACGAAATTTACAAGTCAACACCCATCCTTTGTGTACTTTAAACATACACTGATTAGAAAGAAAATACACGTAAGTAAATAGGTACTTTTATTCTTTTTTCAATAGAAATCTATTCTTAGTAGTACATACTGTAAAGCCCTTGAGAACAACAAATCCAACATTTCTCAGCAAGGATTCCCTGAAGAACATCTCTAGCAGCAATATCAATAGCTCTTAAATTTAGACAAGTTTTTCTTATATTTGGGGAAAAACAGGAGCTTTCCACTTTCTCCAAATATACCTTGTTGGAAGAAATATCCCACCTTTTAGTAGTTAACATTTCAGACATTGGTTGATTGCTAGAAATGTAAATGTTTAAACACCTAGATTTGCATTGTTCCATTTTGTTAGTCAAATCTGTAAACAAGCCCCTGAGGGGAAACTCACTGTGAAAGTTTCTCAGTTATAATTAAGACAAAGCATGTGAGAGCAGTTACGTCTGTGAGTTTACCCAGGTAGGCAGATATTTAACTCCTAAGTGAATCAGGGGTAAAATTATGCTCGCAGATTAGTAAACTGCTTCAAATAATAATGTTTCAAAGCTGTTTCTTTTTTTCTTTCTTTCTTTCCCCGCCCCCCCATACTCTGTTTTTGGTTTATGCCTTCCTAGCAAGATATATTTATAAATGCACAGTGTGTGCATAACACCCAGGAGTGGAAACAAATCGCTGATCCTTCCCAGTGAGCACTCCAGATAAGCACACACTCTAATTTATACTTGGGTTTGTTTACTCTCTCATAAATAATATCTAATGACTTTCTATGTAAATAAAACACGTTAGTTCTTACCAAACACCTCAGCTACATGGTATTCACTTAATAATAAACTCTTGGATGGTTTTAAGGTAATATTTGACTGAATTTGCATGGTTGCATGTGCTTGATAAACTACAGTATAACAGTTTCTGCTGTAAAATATTAGTACACAACTATAAAACAATTACCTGTGATTTAAATTAAAAAATAGCAACAACAAAGAAGCCTAAACCTTTTACTACTGTGAACTATTATGATTACTTGCTGAGCATATAAATGATTTTAAAATACACTGTGATCCCTAACATTTAGGGAAATATACATTTTAAAGAAAGCAGTGTGTCAACGAACTTTTCTAAATTCAACAATCACTTTATAATTTAACACTAAAATGTAGTCCCCTCCCCACAAAATGTCTCTTTTTAATGACAAATCACAAATGAGAGACTGGATTTGATTTGTTCATAGTATTTATGTGGATATTACTTATGTTTTCATGTAGTTAGAATGTCAATATACACATTGGAGTTCCAGACTTGATATTGTCATGTTAAATAATAAATAGAAATTCTATCATTCCTCAGACCCAAATAAGCTTGCATCAGATAATATTAATTAAGAGTTTTAAGAGTTGAGACAATTTTAATATTATAGAAATTAAAGCAAGGAACTGAGCTAGCTTGGGACATGTATGTGTATGTGGTGTTAGAACATACATAACATTTTGACCATTTTTTAGTGTACAGTTTAGTGACATTAAGCACATTCAAATTATTGTGCTTGTTTGAGTTTCAATATCAAATCTTATGCTACTATTCAAAATTCCTTTTTGTTTCTCAGAACATGTGTGCTATTGAGAGAGTATGATCGGACTGGTTTAGAGATAAATATTTTAATGCTTAAAAACAACTGGAATAGAGATATTGCTTGCTAAGCAGGAGGACTCGTTTCCATTACTTCAGTGAAACTAGGGATCCTGCGCTTAATGACATCCATACCCATCAGTAGGAATATGTTAGTTGTCTACTTGGCAATAGTTTGCCTTATTTCTAAATTGTTTCTAAACTTGGGAAAAACAGGTATTGCTATTGATTACTCTTTCTACTTTTAGAATAATGCACCCTTAATAAACTTTTTAAAATTGATAAAGAGTCAATTGCTGTATTATCAGATTGAAAGCACACATGGTAGCACTGACTTGCTCTTCCACGTTGAACTGCTCCAGAAAAAATTGATGTAGCTAATATGGGCTCAAGGCCAAGGGCAAAATGGCAAAGAAAATAGTTCTTTTGTTAGTGAATATTTGTATCAAAGTTAGTTAAGACTATGCGTTATTAATTTTGAAATCCAATCCACATGCCCACTATGGATTGATGTAAAATGTTACTGCTGATTTTTGAAAAGGTAAACATTCAATAAAGTGACATAAACAGTATGTTTTAGAATACTGTATCTATAATCATTACTTTTCTAAAAAATATCTTACATATCAGACATGTAGGGCATCCCCCAAAAATGTATATACACACTTTGAATAATGATAAAGACAGTATTTATTAAAACACATTTCATTTTCAAAATTGGGCTGTCAGCTGTTAAAGCATGTATACATTTCTTTTGGGACACCCTGTATATTGCAGTTGTAATTGATTTGTCCCTGCAGCATAGAAATCTCATCATATCATGAGTTTAAATGGTTTTCTCTTTCTTCTATGTTCATAGTAACTCAACTTAATAATTTAAGGTTTATTCCTCCAAATGTCTATTCACCCACTATCAAGGGAATCAGGTCATATATATACATATATGTGTGTGTGTGTGTGTGTGTGTGTAAAGTAACTTGATGGGTTTAATTCACTGCAGAAGGCCTAGAATTCTTTTGCACAGCTGCTCACGTCAGGCTAAACAAAATGCCCATTTTCTCACTAGTCCCTTGGAGATTTTGGGACATAACATTTTTCAGTCTACTAACGACATTTTTAATTTCCCACAGTGTGAGCAATCTTCAGAAAAATGACTATATCTTTAGGTAAAACATACCCAAACTGGCAACCATTATTTTTAAACGTATTAACCGCAGAATGAATTTCTTCTATTACTGCTGAACACATGTCCACATGATATTTCCTTAGAGAGATCTTGCTGAAAGGTTGAATCTGATCCATATTTAGTCTGCATTCCCATTATTCCTATTAGGAAAGTGTCAGCAATTACTGTTTGGTTACTGAGTGGCAGGCACTGTTGATATTTATAGACTTTCTTTCTTAGTGTATTGCTTGGCTCATCATTTAAAGTTTTTTGTATTGTTTTTAAATAGAGTCTAAATCTCAAATCCAAAAAATTCTATTATAATTCCTAAGGCAGCAGCATGGTCTAAAAGGATGTCAAGACCTATAACAGAGGGATAATATTATTACCAGTTAGCAGTAGCCCCCAGTGGCATCAAAAATAGCTGAAATTTGTCTCCAGGCCATCTCTTCTTTTCTGTCATCTTTGTGTCTATGTACACATTCCAGTACTCCTAGCGTCTCTCCCAGAGATGCAGAGACACTGGACTGCAGTGGCCGTCTCACCTTCCTTGGAGAGGCTTATTTTTCATTCATCTGTTTCCTTGCTCCTTTGAAAAATAATGATAATTAGGTACTTACAGTGTACCCTGGCTACTCAGCTAATGTGAATTATTTAAAGTGGATGTATTAATTTGAAGTAATAAGTTTTACCTCAGTGCGGTGATCTTATCCTGCTTCCCCCCTCTGGCAAAGAGGACTTTCATCCGCACCTTATCAGAAGTAAGTCCAACGCATTCATCTTTTGTCACATCTCAGTCCCTTTCTATTTGTAGTGCTTGCGCCTTAGTTCAGATCTGTAACTCCTGCTTGATTTTAGCAGTCTTGTAACTTGTCTTGTTGTTTCTGATATCTACATTCTTCAGCCTTTCGATCAGTTGAGACATTCTACATGCTGCCTGAAATTTGTCAGTCCGCCTTTGCAGCATTGGTGGCAATTTTAACGGCAATATGGCTGGCTACATAGTCAACAAAATTACTTCCAGTATAGCTACTAAAAATACTAGGTAGGGAAAGGAATTTTTAAATCAACTTCATTGAGCTATAACTTACATAATGCAAAACGTACTCAATTTAAATTTACAAGTTAATGATTTTGAATATTTATTTCTCTCTGTATGTATATATTATGTTTATATTCACATATATATATAGTATATATATGTATATATTATGTTTATATTCATATATATATATATATATCTTCATGACACCAAACCACAGTTAATGTATAGAGCATTTTCATCAAAATCTTTGGCTCTAAGTAACTACTGGTGGATAAAGTCTTTTTAAAATTTATTTTTAATGTATTGTTGAACTAGGTGGATAAATAAGGAAATTTTCACAGTCTGTAACAGTCAGAAAGTGGAAAATCAGAAAGGTAGCTAAGCAGTGTAGCCATTTTAGCCTAGTGTGTACAAAAATTGAACTATGCTAGGTCATAAAGCAAACCTCAAACCCCAAATAACAAAACTCATAGAGACTATATCCTCTGCATACAAAGGTAAGTTAGAAATTAAAAATATATATATTTCTAAGGAACTCAAGGATCAAAGAAGAAATGATAATAAAAATAACAATATTTACCATTGAATTATTAAAAAAATCCTCATGATTAAATGGATGGGATATAGCTACAAAATATTAGGGAGAAGGAATGTAGTTCTAAATACTCATGTTTAAAAGGGGAAAAGTCTGAATATGTAACCTGAGTTTCTGAAATTAAGAAATTAGAAAACTATCAATGTATTATTATATTAGGCCTAGTCTGCCTCAGAAAGGTGGTGTGACCTTGAGCCAGTAAAGATTTACATTCCTGAAGGAAGAGATCTGTGCAGGGCATCGTGGTGCCCACCCCACGAACTATCCTAAAACTCCTCTGCAATGTTTTCGCCCGTCTTATCTAAGCTTGGCAAAATCCTCTCAATAGCTCTTAATTCTGATAGAAGCCATGGCTTAAAATAACCATGAGGGATTTCTTCTTTTAGCGAAGCTTACCTATAAAGGGCAGCTGAGCTTTGGGAGCTTCTATATGACCTGGGTGGAAGGGAGAAGGCCGGAAAGAAGAGGGAAAGTAAGGAGCAAGAAAGGTGTGCAGGAGAATAGAGGTTAAAGATAGGCTCAAGTGATAATTTAGAGTCACCCGAATTCAACAGAGGTTTCAATTTTCTATATTATTTATTTGTCTTGATAAGGAATCCTTAAGGAGACAATTTTGGAATCTGAGTTCTTTTTTCGCAGTCTTTCCCACACAAATCAGAAGTGCAGACCATTGAATGTATGGAAATTTGACTTGCTTATTTTTCTAAGAATACTTTTTTCTTCTAAATTTTGACCATGGACTGAGATTTCGATGTTATGGGTTCTTATTTTTCCTATCAAGGTAGTCCCAAGATGAAACATTTCTCATGGCATCCAAGTCTGGTACTATGGCCCACATAGAGGTTCTGGAGAAACTAGATACTCCTTAAACCCCTTTCTACTTAACTGCTGAAGTATATTCTTATGTCTATAACTAATATCATAAACAGATAATAGTGTTATTCTAGTAAAAGGAAACTAGAAATATCAAACTAGAATGCTATATAAGCTATTTGGGAATATGGACAATATCCTCAAACAATATATATCCTTACTGAGATATAATGCACATACCATACAATACAACTCACCCGTTTATAATGAATAATTCAGTGCTTTTTAGTATACTCAGAGTTGCACAATCATCACAAAAATACAATTTTAGAACATTTTGTCACTCCAAAAAGAAGTTCTGTACCCATTAGCAGACATTTCCCATTCCTCCCTCCCTTCCTAGCTATAGGCAACTGCTAATTTGTTTTCTGTCTCTACAGATTTTTCTATTCTGGATATTTCATAGAAATGGAATCATACAATATGTGGCCCTTTGTGCCTGTCTACTTGAAGTAGGGCTTTGGGTGGGGTAGGAACAAGCCAACTTGCAGGATCTCACTTTTTATTGAGATGCAGATTTTCTTGAATAAACTTTTTCCTTTTGCAATATAACCTTATGACAATTTCTAGAGACTTAATACATTTTTATTTATTTATTTATTTATTTTTTTAGCAGTTAAATGGTTGTGTAACTGGGGAGAGATTCCACTGAGCTCCTCAAATTGCTGTTCCTAATTCCCATTTCTGTAAGAAGCTTTCTAAATGAACTTCTTAATATACAGAAGGTTCCCCAAAGTGACCATTTCTTATAAATTATTCTTTATTATATTTTGCTATTTAGAAATAAAAGTACAAAAGTTGGTGCTCTAATAAGAGTCATATAAGAAGCAAAAGTGTCGTCCAGAAGAGATATGTATAGAGATTGATACACACTCATGAAAGTGTGTTTGATCAGATATGTTACTTCACTATCTCAGGATCCCAATCTAATAGTTGGTCTTTTCCAATTGGAAAACTGACAAAATGCTGCTTCTGATAACAGGTGTGTGGAGCAAATCTTTGCTAGACTCAGGCTTCCATGGACCAAACAAGGTGATACTGAGGAAAGCATTCCAACTGTTTGAGAGATGACTCAAAGGAAAGAATGATCTGTAAGATATTAGTCTATTGCATCCTGTCGCTTGTTATACTTGTATTTATCTTGAACAACAAACCTAGCAGACCTATATTTGTCCTTTGTTCTGTGAACTTTCTTTTAGAGACTAACACAGAAAGAAACAAAGGCAGATGGACACACAGTGCCAATAGAAAAATTACAGATTTTTACAAAGAACATGAATTTTCAAAATTTATCAGTTTATCAAAGGTCTTAAAACATGGATATAAATTCCTAAAATACACAATGAACTCATTTTTTAGATTTAAATTAATAGGAGTCTGTACTCAACATAGAACTTAGCTCACCATTGCAAAAGGAGGGCTCAAGAGACCCCAGAGGAAGACTCTGGTTCTGAGGTAATAAATTTGAGCCATGGTGGCAAGGTAGTTACTGTAGGACTTTTTTGGGGTCTCCAGAATTTTTGAGCACTCCACTCCACTACAAAATCATCAGGGAAATCTGTTGATCAAGCAAAATTAAATTTATTAAACAATGCAACAAGGGAAAACATAAGCTTGACAGAGCATTTTGGTGTCTCAAAAGAGTAAAGGAAGGGAATGTTATTTAAAGAGATTTAGGACCTGGATTTGGAGATTTTGGTGGATTTTGAAAGGTAAAGAACTGATTGGAATTAAGAAGAGTTTATGATGTAGTAGTTCTGGTTTGGTGGACACAACAAGGCAATAACATGAGTCTTAAAATGAGTCTTGATGATCTTGTTCTTAGTTTTGATAAGTAGGCTGCTGATTTTATTGGTTTGTAGACATTTTCTGAGAGAAAATATTTCCTAGGCAACAGCTAGGTTATTTTTGTTTGGTCTCAAAGTTGTTTAACTAGGGACCTAAAAATATTCCTGGCTTCATTCTTCACAGAAAGACAGGTAATTATATAGGCTTCATTTCTCACCATCTACATCCTATTTTAGAGAAGTAATGTGAAAAAAATATCAGAAAAAAATCAGCTAGACACTACACATTTAGAACCTGATTACCTTTGAGTTTTGAATTTTCTATGTGTAATGAATATATCCTAATGAGCTTTGCTAAAAGCAAGGCTTTAGTAAACTTTTAACCTGTTCTACTGAAGTCACATATTTCTATGGAAGTTACTCAGATAAAAAATATAAGGTCATATCTCTCCTT
Organism: Miniopterus natalensis; assembly: GCF_054644295.1. Classification (NCBI taxonomy): domain Eukaryota; kingdom Metazoa; phylum Chordata; class Mammalia; order Chiroptera; family Miniopteridae; genus Miniopterus; species Miniopterus natalensis. The sequence continues at coordinate 53,344,938 of NC_142083.1, forward strand.
AGGTTTATTTGAAATATGGTTCTTTATTTAAAATATATCCTAAATATTTGGGTAAGTTTATTCTTTGATCCTAATAATTTGGCTTAACTGTATGATATTTTTGTCCCCCTGTGCTTTTTCTCTAGTACTCTTGTTAATGGTATTAAAATAAAGTGAGCAAGAGACAGTTTGGGTCAAATACAAAATTAATAGAATTTGCATTGTAATGGCTAAATAAATATTGCTCTATGCAGAACCAAAGCATGTGCTATGACGTATATCTTTTTTATGCCACAATTGCCACTATTGCCCCATCTCCAGAGTTATATATTGCCTATATTTTTCTCTTTTTTTTATTATAACATACACACAAGCTGTGCCAATGTCTCAAGTTTATCTGTTGATTTATTGAATCCCTGCTCAAAAGATGCATAAGCATTTACACCCTCCCCTCCTACTTCCTGTGTCTATCCTCACCATTTGGAACTAATAACTTTTTAGGCCTTCTGTGCAGATGTCATCCTCTCATTTCCCTTCCTCACTTTCTGTGTACAACTTTTGTTTGTTTTAATCCTAGATTAATCCTTCATTTTTTCTGAAGCAATCCTCAGATTACTTCCTAATATGTGACATGTGCGAAGTAAAATTTCTGGATGTTTTCATGTCTAGAATTGCCTTTGCCCTGCTCTGCACTTAACAGTTCATTGTGTAAAATTTGTGGTTGAAATTCTTTTTCCTTAGAATATCGTCTTCTAGCAGCTAGTTGATGCTAATCTGATTCACATTGCTCTGTGGTTTTGTTTCCTTTTATCCCCTCTCCTCTCTCTAGGAATTTTAGGATCCTTGCCTTATCCTTAGTGTTCTGAAATATCACTAAAATGTGTTTACAGATAGTTCTTCTTCAGAGTGAAGGGCGATTTGAAACAAACTTGTCTTTCTTAAAATTCAGGAAATTGATAAAATGCTTTAGTAATCAACCTGTCTGCATTTGAAACTGTTAAACATTCTGAATTGATTTTCTAGATATTCTATATATTTTACTTGTATTTTACTCTACACTTCTGGGCATTTTTTTCTTTTTTGGTTTGTAATTTTTTGTTACATTTTTATTTTTTTAAAAAAAATTTAATTTCTAAGAGGTCTTATCTAATTTTCAATAGATAACTTCTACTTCATAGTGTCTCTTGTTATTATTATAATACCTTCTGTAATTTATCTGAGTCTGCTAAATTAAAGTTGAACTTTAAATGTTTTCTTTTGTTCTCTGGATTATCTCTGCTTAGCCTAAAATTAGACTGTGTATTTTATTATCTTAGATTTTTCTCTTCCCTGCAGTAATTTTCCTGAAACTTTGGGTGACCCATGGATTTTCTCTGATATTTAAGAAAAAGACAGAAATACTCAGAAGCTCTTTGTTAGGCATGTCCCAGGGATAAGATCTACTTTAAGGAATAATCAAGGATAAAGTTAGTACTCCTCTCCAATATGAAATGTTGAGATATTTAGAATTTTAATTTAGGAAAACAGAATCCTTGTTAGGTTCTACCCTAGATTCTTCTCAATAAATTCGCTCTCTTTTGAAAAAAGAAGTTTAAAAATGTATTTAAAAATGTGATTGGCAAATTCAAGTGTGGCGACTGTTTTCACAGAAAGGACAGGGAAGGTGTGTGGGGAAGTTGGACTTTTTCTATAAAGCCTTTTAATTAATGCCTACCTTTTTTATTCTTGCCCCCTGTTGATAGTACACTCATTGAATTCATGTCTCTCAGCATATAAACTAAGCCAAGTCACTTAGCCCATTTCGCTAGCTCCTTTATATGTGACATATCAGTAAATGCTATTCCCTCAGTTGTTCCTCTTTTTAGAAATTTGTTGAAATCTCTTGACTGCTGAGAGCATGGCAAGGATTTCCTTTCCATTTTCCCTGTGCTTTAGGCTTATGCACTTTGAAAATTTTTCTTTCATGTCATTCTGTTGGGTTTTTAATAGGACAGGAAATGAACTCAGATGCTCACCTTGGCATGCTTACTCTTATGTTTTTACAATAGTGTGTGTCCCTCTACTTCATCACATTCAAAACCACATTTCACTTATTCTATAAGTACAGGTTGGAATGTGTAAATTACATTGCTGTTGTGGAGGTGAGATGGATGTCCATTGACTGCTCGGAGGAATTTACATTGCTAAGGCATTTCTGGAAAGAAATTTGTCTATGTGGATTGAAATACTTAAAGATGTAATATTGGATAACTGAAACAATATGTCCTAAGGAAATATTTAGAGACCTATTTGAAGAACTCTGAACAGACTCTTCATAGTAGTTTAAATTAATGAGAAGCTTGAAATAACTAAAATGCTAAAATATTAATAAATTTCTAAATAAATTACAATATCATTCATCAAAGAATATTTAGAAGAATAAAAATAAAATTATGTTTAAATGATGACAATATATTAAATTTAAAAAAAGGATAGGATACTATGTATTCAATATAATACAGATTTTAAATCATACAGAATTACCACTTTAATCAGTAGAAACAGTCCTATTTTAGCAATTTTAAATTAAAATGTATACATATTAAGATAATAAATATAATTATATACATTATATAATTACATTAGTTAAAATGAATTATATAAGGTATAAATAAAAATTACTAAAGGAAAAATGAATCTCATTGTGAACAAATTTTAAACTCTTAAAATTTCTTGATTACTAAACACTTATTGGAATGACTAACAGAAGTAACAAAAATATCCTAGCTCTATTCATTATAGTGTCCCTTTAATTTGCATGAACTTTATCATTCAATTTTCAGGATATTTACACTATTATATCAGTGTATATAGAACAAGTATATTGCTCTAGGCAGAATTAATGTTATAGATTCACAAATAGCTGGGTCCCTATCCTATTGAGACAATTTGACTTTACTGTTATTTGGCTTATTTTCTGCTGCTGTAGGCATTTTTTATCTTCTGTATAGAAAACACCTTTTCTCTGTTAAAAGTTCAGTGCCATTCTCAAAGATAGTGGCTTAGAAGGGAGCTTGGGAAAATAAGATAAGAGCCTTTTAAATTAATACATTAACAGACAAGTCTGAACTAAACCATGTTCTGTATGCTTGCTGAGGAAAAAGTTCAATTTATGGAATATTTCTATTCATTCTTTGTGTAAGAAGCTGTACTCATCTTTAACTAGTCTAAATTTGGATGGTCCTATTTTTTGTTTGTGTACTTTTAAAACATGTAAGGTATTTTAGCATTCTCAGAACACTTATTTTTGTAATGAGCTTCTATTAAATTTTCAGGCCCATCAAGTATAGCTATGCTATGACACTGTCCATGTTGTGGATTTAAAACACACTTTATATTAGTCAGTTGCAGAAAATTATTTTAGGTAGTAATAGGATAAAATGGATTAGAAGTTTTTATAAAAAATTATAATTTTTTAGTGATTAGACTGTTATTCTGACCTTTACAATTAATTGCTATTTAGTATAGTTGGGTAAGTTTGTCCATACGTATATATGTGTTAATTCTGAATTTAAATTACATCAGGCTTTTCTCAATAGAGCCTGAATACTGTGCTAAGTTTTTCAAGTTAGCATTAAGTTTTTTAAAAATTTCCCTTAAAAAAGTCAGACTTTTCTGAATTCAAGCTGACAGGATTCACATAAATATAAAGAGAGGCATCTCTGCTTGGATATAATAAGAGGATTAGCTCATTTGCAATATACATGATCAAAACGAAATGGCTGAAGGCAAGATTTCTTTTTGTTAATTAGGCTTGTGTTTTTTTTCTTTCCCCCCAATGAAAATCTCAACTTGTGGTTATATGTTTTGAAGCCTAGGGCAACAACTTTAACCATGGTATAAAAAAAGGATAGGGAATGTCTCAGATGTCATGGGCAATGTTACCACCTTCATCATCTAGTAGCTATTACCTGTAAGATATGCTGGGTAAGACATCACTATTTGTCAAGTGTGTCTGGGTGAAATATTTATTTAGAGAGTATGCTTATGTGCAGTATTAAATCTCCGTCTTTCATAATCCTAGCTAGTACCTCATTAATATCAAAGAAGATAAAGTGTGAAGTAGTTAGTATGTATAAATAAGAATAAAAAGCAAAACTGTTCAATTAAGGAAGTATCATTATAGGTAACTTTAAACTGAAATATTATTGTGATATATTTTTAAGACCTGATCAAAATAAACAGCCTAGCTGGTAATGTTTGTCAAACACAAACTGACAAAAGGGTTGTTTAAAATAATGGATTAAGGGAATTTCTATCCTGAAAGAAAATTATAGTAACTAGATACATTAATTATGTTTTTTTTTTTTTGGATTCAAGTTAAAAATAGCTTTCCCATGGGGGAAAATCTGAATACCTGTGTAGCATTACTAAATAAAGCACTCTTTCTCTGCCAGCTTTGGGAGGTGTTTCTTTTCATTCTTCATTTTCTTAAATTCTTAGTCTTGCTATTTTTACATTTGAAGTTGTTTTATATTTATTATATATGGATCTTTATTACCTTAAAAAAATCCTTGGGAACAAGATGAGTTTCAACATTTATATTGCTTTTATTTGTATTTTAGGACCCTTTATCAAATATTAACATTTTATAATCAACATTAATATTTCTTGAGCAAAATATACAAATAATCACAGTAAGTAGAATATAGGCCAAAAGTAGCTTTACATGAGTTCTAGTGAGGTGTCAGATCAATTGTGGACTAACATTGGATCTTCAGAAAGTTTTGATTTTAAGAATTCTGGAGAGGAATTGTGTACCTATGGTTGTTTCTCTGAGTTTATATTTAAATAAATAAATAAATAAAAACTACAGTAAATATGTGAAAAGATTAAAAATTTCAAAGTTATATAAAGGTCAATCCATTTGTAAAGAAAACTTGCCCAGTTAAAGCAAATTTCTTTTCTAATTTTCCATAGTTATTCGAGCACTGTTATTCTCAAGGTCTATCTATTCTATAAAAAGGGTTTCAAATTCAAATTCTTACTTTCTAGGGCCACTCTGGTATCATAAAGGGGTGGGACGGTCAGCTATGACACAGTAGGGAGTGGCGGAGAATGTGAACTGAAGATGGGGTGCTTTCCCTAAAGGCATCCACAGTCAGCCTGTCTGTCTCTTACTCTCTTTCACGCACACATTAAATTTATTTGTTGTTGCTACTTTTTTCTACTGCTCTTAAAAAATTCTTAACCTATCATTTATTTAGTCAGTCAGTCTTTCAACAAATATTCAATTTCTACTCCATTAAAAATGAGTGTAAAACTGAGGAAATGGGAATGAGTAGGGCAGTTCATGCCTTAAGGATGAGCTAAGTCATACAGCCTCAGCGTGCAGGGCGGGCCCGCCCCCGCCCCCGCCCTGGTCTGCTGGCAGCGTGCCCAGAAGGGACAAAGCTGGCTTGAAGGAAGGGTAAAGCTAGTTAAGCAATGAAAGGGACAAAACCTGTCCAAGGAGAGGGAAGACGGAAGGGACAGGAGTAACTGAGGAACAAAGATAATTCCTTATGACGAAAGTCCAAGATAAAATTTCTTTCTTGTTTTAAATAAGCAGGGCAAAATATAGCTACTTCTACTACTGGAAATGTTTACATTTTTGTCAATGCCTCATTTGACTCTCCTCTTTTATCAGTTATAAACAAGTATAAATTGAATATAAATACTACTATTTAGGTGTCTGCACTAGCTATTTTCCTTTTTTTGAAAATTTCTCTCTGAATTTTCTACACTCTGAGAACAAAATAAACAACAACAAAAACAACAAGAGAAACAAATAAAAAACACAACTCATTATATTTGATAAATATATGCTGAAGAGAAGGGCAATAAAAGAATGTAAAGAAAGAGAAAGTGAAAGGCAGCAAGAAGACATTATTTCTTCCCTAGACATAATTTCATATACTAACTCTACCTCCTGTTTCAAAGAAAAAATGCAATTTGTTTTATAATTGGGACTCAGTGTTATTTTATCATGCTAATATATTTAAATTTTTAATACAAACCTCATTACATAGCTTGAAACACCAAAAGAAAATATATGATTAACTCCAAAGCAAAGCATTCTCTTACTATTTTAAATTCTTGTACAATAGCTAAATGGGAGAAATTGGATTAAACAAAATTACTTTGCCCTTTTTTTTATTAAAAACTCCTAAAAATGGGGCAAAAATATCTGTATTCCAAATCCATCCAATGTTATGATATGAAAACTAACAGAGCAACAATAGCTTGCAAAACCCATCGGGGGAAAATTTCACACTGACCTGGGTAAGACTACTAATTTAATTTTATCGTTTCAAGTGAAAGTGACTTGAAACCAAGGGAGACTAATCTGAGCAGTAAGCCTAATTGCAAATGCCTCAGTACATTATGCAGATAATAACTGCTCCCATGTGGATAATAGAAGTTAGGAGAGTACCGAAAATTACACTTTCTTTTGCCATAGTGAAAATGAACTAATATTGCATCTTATTTCCTGATCCACATACTAAAATGGAAATTGCTTTCCAGGTTTTACTAATTTTACTGGCAGGATATTATGTCAAGCTCTTTTTTTTTTTCTTTTGCATTTATCCTGATTAAGTATAAAAATGCACTCAGTAGCAATATTTGAAAATGACAAAAAAATCAGAAAAGAGAAAATCTAGTCATGTGCATGTCTATGATTTCATATGGCTTTATCAGCAGCATTCATTCCAATGTGTCTAAAATAAACGGAGAAAATTTATATTTCAAATAGGTCTATATTAAGCAAAACATATTCTACTGCCTATCTGTCTTATGAAACTGAAGTTAGCATGAGTTGCTAAACCATAAACTCAGGCCTTACACCTTTTAATTAAACTCCAGAAATTAAATGCCATGATGAATAAGCATTGAGATGTTTATCATTTGCATATAAATTTGTTATTTTAGTAAATTATATCACAAATAAAAATAACTTTCATACATCCAATACAGAGATTAGAAACTGAGTCAGGTGCTGGGAGGATTATACGTGTTGTGCGAGCCTGAGAGCAATCCTGCAGCACAGACCTGATGACAGCGCAGTGAAAGGCGCGCCTGCCTCGGCTGGGGCCCCCTGTGAGTCATAAATGCAATATTAAACAATTGATCCACTGATTCTACCTTACCTTTGTTGAGGTGCGCCATGCTCTCAGGGACATCTACTCATTGGCACACTTGCACAGAGAGGTGCTGATATTTAAAAAAATATTCTTAAACAGCAAATTTATTGTTATCAAGTTACAGTTATAATTGAAACCATGTATACCATGTTTAAGTATTTTGTTCTCTGGTGCAGTACTATGTAATGTGTTTTTGTTTGTTTTTTTGCATCAAGCTTTTAAAAACTTATTTACTTTCGGCAGGTTAATGCAGCATAAACTATTTTAAGTTAGGTAACACAACATAATATTCCTGTCTGTTTTAAAATTTAGTTGATCCCCAAAATGATGTTTATTTAAATAATAAAGTTTCTAGAGTCTGAGAAATTCTGGGCAGCTCTAAAGAATGTACTAAATTGGTCTATTGAATTTCATTCTGGGAATCCATTCACTGACCTGAATCTAATAATAGAACACTAAAGATTTAAAAGGAACTTAATAAAGTGGTGTTTCAAAAGGCTTAACAGGGACCTGGGAATAAAACTTTTTCACCCAACATATTTGGGGTTTATTCAAGGGATCCACTAAATTAATTTAATTTATAATACTTTATTTCAATAGCGGTATGGTAAAATCAGATTCAGTTACATTTATAAACTAACATTATTCTAGATATATTATTTGGCTCATTTTCTAAAAGTCATCTTACGGCCACAAAATGCTTGAAGCATTACTACACTTATCACCCCTTTATGTTATATGAGTAAATGGAGTGAGATATTTTACCATAACTATAATATATCCTTATACATAATGTAAAACATATCTTTAACTGAAGCATAATTCAGTCAGATATCACACTCCAAATGTTTTACTTTATTAATACTTTCATACATACTATGTGAAAGAGATGGTGCTAAGTACAGGGAATGGTGATTCTCCCCCCCCCCCCCCCATGCAGGCCAGCAAAGAGACAGATAATTATACAGTTCTGCAAAGAAATGCAAACCTACAGCTTGCTAACTACCATGAGAATGACATGGTGCTACAAGAGCATGTTGGCTTTGACATAGGCTGGGAGAGGAAAAATGGCTCCTCGGGTGAATTGCTAATGAAATGTGATCATAAAAAGTTCAGATAAATCTGTGCCTATAGTTGTAATGGGAAAACTGTTCTTGTTATAACTATAACTTTCAATGGCATATATCACTATAGCCATTTTTCACAGCAACATGACCAGCAAAATCTTCAACTTTTAGGCTCTTTTGCCTCCATCACTTTTTGACTGCACTAAATAATTTCATATTTAATAGAACATTATTATGTCCATAATGAAAATGGAGTTTACATTGCTAATATATACACACCCTGAGATTCTGCCTTCCTATGAGCTTCCACACATCCATTCCTTGCAAGTAAATATTCAGAGTTTCTTCAGTATAGCTATTTATAATCCAAATGTTGGAAAATCTTAAGATAATTTTAGATATGAGTTTTATTTTTGGTTGATTTACCAAAGAAGAAATGTTTCCATGTGTTCTACTATCTTTTAGAAAAAAATAAATTTTGAAAAAAAACACACAAAAACCTACCAATCTGTTTTGAAGAAAAATTGTAACTTTGTAGTAGAAAGCTACAAATTCAAACACAACTCTCATTTTTATAGTTAAATTTAACTTTTGGCATGACTTTAGGATAATTTAAATGCCTTGCTTTCTTCATCAATAAAAAAGGAAAGAAAGTAATTAGGTACCTAGCTATAGGAGTCTTGTAAGAATTACAGAATTAATATAGTTACACTTTTCGAGTCTGAGATGAAAGGTTCTAGATGACTGTAAAATATAATTCAGGGCGAATGCTACAGTTAATTTCACATTCAGGTTACCAAATGCCACTTTAGATCAAAGGTTTATTGTGTGCATTTCTGCAGAAAAATAAAGGAAATTATTTATCTTCAATATTCTGCTGGCAAGAATTTTCTAAAATGTCACGAATTGTTACTAGGGACTGAAAGAAATGGTCTTTGACATTTTCTAACTTTATATTTGTGGCACTATTTACAATAGCTATATTGTGTAAATGGCTTTCAAAATGAAAAGCAGTATTTCTGGATCAGTAGAAAAGAAAAAAGTACCTATCAAGACAAATAATTTAAGCAATGAGAACTTAAAATTAGGCAACATGGATCAAAAAGAGCAGAAAAAAATTGTATCATTGAAAAGATTATAATGACAAGCTTTTAAATTGCTGCATATCTATTAAAGTTTATTTTAAATATCATAACCAAATAAAAACTATTTAATTAAGATTAATAAAAATGCCAATGAGAATTACTCATTTTAAGCAAAGATTGATTTCCCTTATAAAATATCATGTCTAACACTAGTTTATACTGTATGGCTCTTAACTGAGCAGCTGAAAGATCATACTTACAATCAAGTGCTTGATTATAGAACACATGCTCTTACCATGTTTTCTCTATATGATTTAAACATGTGACATTACACAAATAGATACGGTGAAACTTTAAATACTGTAGAAGATTAACAGACATAGTCCAAGGTGTTCTCAGAGTGGAAAATTCCTGGATTAAAGGCTTTAAAATGTTGTATATACTTTATTAATATTTATTCATACTTTTGTTGGCTTTTGGAAAGAATGGAATCCAGTGGTCAGATATAAAACTAAGAAAATCCCACCCTCCCTATGTGTTCTCCCCTCAACTGAATGGATATAATTAAGCAATGTCTTTCCGTGTGTTTGTGTAATTTTGCCACTGGGCCAACAATAAATTCTTAGCTTATCCCACACCTACATCAGAATCATGAACCTATTATAAAATGTATTAAACTATAAAATTACATTATAAATGAGGTTTTCCTATTAGTAATATTCTTTCTTCCTTTTAGGCATCATAGGAATCATAAATAAACAGAAACTAATAATGTTTTTTGAGTCTCAGAAAATGTTCTAGAAAATATTGCCTTGAATTAATTTGCAAAACAGTGATCAGGAGAAATTCTGAAGTAAGCATAATATGCATAATTTAAATATGTGGTTAGGATTTTTTTTAATGTAGTAGCAAAAATAAATATCTTCCAAGACTGACTTTTGTGACAGGGTACAGTACTTGTTGAGGGAAGGTCTAGGAATGATGGCCAGTTAATTTCTCAATTTCTGACATGATAGGCATTGTATGGAGAACTTTATTACCTATAGAACCAAAGATATGGACAGAATTTTAATCATCTATTGTAGTTATTTAAAAATATTTTTAAGACAGAGCCTCTTCACCGCTATAAAGGGGGATAAGTGAGAGGTTGGTCATGGCCCCTCTATCGCTCAAACAGATCAGTTCTGGGTTTATTTTTTATATGTAGCAATTCCATAAAATATTTCACTGGAAAAAATATCTCAGCTGCTTAAAACAGTTTGAAGCACATGACTTTACTCTTTCAATTTAGAGATGAGGAATTGAGAGCCAGAGGGTCAAAGTGATTTTTATGTCATGAAGTTAGTGCTTTAAACTTTGAAATTATTCAATCACTTTTCCTCCAGACCTCAAGACTTCAATGGCATACATACATCCTAGGACCCTCTGCCTTGCTCACTCTGCTATAACTGCAGTCACCTCCTGTTTTTCTTTTTATAATCCAAGCATGCTCCTGCTTTGAGACTTTGCTCTGATGTAATCCATGACTGGAATGATCTTTCCTAAGGTAACTTCATAGCTTTTTCCTCCTTTATATTTTGCTCAAATGTCAGCTTTTTAGTGAGGCCTTCTGGTTTTATTCTAGCGTAATAGATTGATTGCAAAAATGGCCACGATTTTTTCCCTCCCTCTGACAATGTTCCTTGCAATATGACTTTGCAGCTGCTTCCTCAGTGACAGGGATCAGAAGTTTTTCTCCCTCTGATTCTGGGATGACCTTTGACTTTGGGAGATGGCCTGCCGTAGGAGGGATAGGCTCCCATCCTAAGCGCAGGTCTTAAGAGACCTTGTACACTTGTGCTGACACTGTTGGAGCCCGGCCACCGCCAAGAACACAAGCCTGGGCCGGGAGAATGGAAGACCCCATGCAATTGAGGAAAACCCTCCCAGCTGAAGCTAACCTAATGGAGGCCTCCAGCCCCCCAACCACAGACAGGAGAGAATCTGGTTGAGATCTGCCAGGTCTCGCCAGGGGTCACTACAAATACCCTGGCATCCCACGGACTCATAAAATAACAAGTGGTTATTGTTTACATTTACTAAATGTTGTGGAAATTAGTTATGCACCAGGAGTTAACCAATATCTCTGAGTTTCCTAGCAAACAGAGCTTGAGACGAAGCTTAGGTAAGATTATGTAAGAGCAGGGAACAAGTTAGTACTATAAGCTGGTAAGCTGATCCTACTGAGCTGATGATGGCCTCACAAGAAATATCACTATTTCATGGGTCACTCAAGCCATTTCCACTGCTTCTTGGAACCAACTTTCAGGGAAAGGAAGAGCAAGCAATTTATATAGTCTGTTATAATCTTGTATTTCTCACTAATCGAGGTTTACCTCGTGGTATGTAAATTCCCACATACTTACAGTCTATGATACACAGTTTTTTCAGGCAGTCAGTGGTCAGTTAAGCTGGCCCAGAGCACTAGGAATATTGAGGCTCTCTGTCTGTGCTGGGCATGCTGAAGACCTTCCCTCATTCCTAAGGAAGCCTAAGAAGAATCGTGGTATTGAGAGATGAGGCAACAGTGGGAATGTCTGCATATGTGTGACTGCAGGACTCATGATTTGGGCAAGCTATCCTGGTGGCTCCTGAAGCTGGGAAGTGGGGCAAAGAGACAAGGATCAGGATTAGGTGGGTCCTACAGGACTGCAGGATCTGGGATCTGTACACACCAGTTCCACTGTACATCCCTGGATGCCTGGCCAAATTCCAGACCCCTTTCACACTGAGCTAACATACTTCTTTCATGCTCTGTTTTCCTCAGTTTTCTTCATAGTTATCCTATTATATATTTTAATTTTATATTGTATATTATTTGTTTTCCTCCACTATAATTGAAACTCCAATGAGGAAAGGAAATCTTATATGTGATTTGTTCACTAATGTTTCTCCAAAGCCCAGGACAGTGCTTGAAACATAGTGGATTCCCCATAAACTTTGATTATTGGAGGAAAAGAAGAAATTTTAAACAAATACTTGATTAGCTAGATGTTGAAATAATGTTGAACTATTTGCATGCCTTTAAGACTTAAACAATTCTTTAAAAAATTCAAATATTATTTTCAGGTCAATTATGCAACAGCAGCATATTTGCATTACTAAATTCTACTGGTAAGAGTTTTAAAGAAAATATATGCCCCCCTTTAATTAATATATGTGCATCTGTTGGAGTATAAACTTAAGTGATTAGTTTTAGACACAGAAATTTGGGCATCACCATCTCACAAGATTACTTTTTTGATAATTATGTAATCAGTTATTCACTTAGCTCACAAATTTAAGTGAAAAAATCTTGATTAAAATTACCACTGTTATTTTAAAATAATGTAATTCTGCTTCTTACCCCGAACCAGAAACTCATTCTGTCATACATATCCAGAGGGCTTTCTTGATTAAAACACTGAGTTCCCTAATCACCTGTGTGCCCTATAAATGCAAAGCATATGTTGAAACTATAGCAGCATGTGGCTCTTTAAAATAGATTTCCTACTTATCCTTCTTCCTCAAGATTGTAACCAGTGTTACTTGTCTTTATTCAAGCATTAAATATGCCCAATTATTTGTGCTCCCTGTATTATGCTCATTTCCATTTTGGAAATATTGTTAACCTTCCTTGCATATGTTTGTGACACTAATAACAAGGACAAGTTTATAATCTCCATACGATAACTGGTTATCTCAATTGCGCCTCGTTCCCTTAATTTCAAAAATATTTTTTCAATTATATAGAGCTTTTATATAGTCAAGAGAAATTATAACTTATCAAAGTGCATTAAAATATTATTCATCAAATAATGTTAATCACCTATGTGAATCCTCATTGCTTAGCTTACTTGTACTCCTCCACAGAATTTCTCAATAATTTCATTTATCTTTTCTGAAGTATAAAATTTATATTCCCTAAAATATCCCTATTAAGTCTTAACTGAGTTTGTATATGTGCATGGGTGCGTGAGTGGGTGTGTGAGCATGTGTATATGTGAGAGAGAGAGAGATTTCAGCTTGAGAGTTGTGTTAAACTTTGTGATTTAAAAATGATGTTCAGATGTGTATATACTTAAAGGAGTGGAGACTTAATTCAGAACCTATTTCACTGTGGAACAAAATAAACTTTGGGGGAAGCACTAATTCTAAAGGATGAGGTTATCAGAGTCAATTGATTATTGTATATTAATCACACATTCAGCCAACTTATTTTTTCTTTCCTCTGACATTTAAAAAAAATTATTGACAGTAGCCAAATTATTTATTTAATTTTATTTTTTAGATTGATTTAGCGAGAGAGGGGAAGGGAGAGAAAAACATTTATTTGTTGTTTGACTTATTTATGCATTCATTGGTTGCTTCTTGTATGTGCCCTGACCCGAGATCAAACCTGCAATCTTGGCTTATCAGGACAATGCTCTAACCAGCTGAGGTATCCGGCCAGGGCCAACATTCAGCGAAATTATTAAACTCAATTATTATTTTTTTAAATGTATAGATTGTTTTGAATTTCTATGTGAATGGTCATATAATCTGCAAAACAAAAAAAGGAAGTTGTATTTCCTTTTTTCTAATGCCTATGCTTCTAAATTCGTTTTTCGGTCTTACACTATTGTCTGAAACTACAAAATTAAATAATTTTGGTATATATTGTGACTTTTAAAAATGAACATTTGTTAGGTAGAGCCCTGAAGCATCAGATGGGGAGCCCAGTTCAATGAAAAGGCCAACAGTGAAGGTGGCATAGAAAATGTATCACTCGCGTGCCCTGGAGGAAGCAGGCGGCAGCCTAGGAAGTGCATGGGACGCGTGAAGGCGGGGCGCCGGCCACGGCCGCACTGGCGGGACCCGGGCCACGCGCCTTTATTAGGTCCTCACTTGAGGTGCTTTGGGGTTCCTGGGTTAAGGCCAGGCTGGTCAATTCAAACCAAAAGAGCAGGTTTTTGGTAATCTTTGTGGGGAGGTCATATCTAAGGGGTACAAAGGAGAAGGCCTAGGGACAGGGTAGGGAAGACTGCTTGGGAGGGCCTGTTAGGGAGTCCGACCAGGAATTCACACTTATTTGTGACTCTGTGGGACGTTATCTGGGGGGGGGGGGGACACGGACAGGGAGGAGCTAGTATCAATTAGAGGCCCATCCAGGCCACTCGGCCACACACAATGGACGCCAAGGCAGTAGGTTAGTTAAACTATCAACAGTACAGTTGGCATTTCTTATTCCTGACATTAACGGGAAAGTTTCTATATTTAGGGTACAGTTAGCTCAGGTTTTTCTAGTTTGTTTGATTATATAGATATTTGTTTACAAGACTAAGAAATGTCCCTTCTTTACTTACTCAGGGCCTTTTAAAAAATAATGACTTGGTAGTAAGCTTGAGATTATAAAACAGTTTTCATTTTATTTTTTTAAGGTGGTGAATCATATTTATGTTTTCTTTTTTCTAACCAATCATCTGAGTTTCTTGGATAAATCCAAATTGGTTGGGTGCTATCATTTTTATGTACTATTCTCTTAGTATTTATGAATTTCATATAGAAATTAACATGTTTTCTCTACCTTTATTGTTTATTCTTACCCTCCCATTTCAGGTTAAAATTTAATTTTAACTAAATAAATTATGGCAGTGATTTTCTATTAAGTTTCTGTGAATTCAAGGCCATCCATCTTCTAATCCTTTCCCATTTGGAGCCAGAGCAACCTTCTAAAATGCAAAACTATTGTGATTAAAATGTTTCAATGCCTAACAACTACCCTTAGCATAACATCCAAACTCCTTATCACAGAGAACACAATTTGGCAATGCCTTTTTCTTGAGATTCACCTTTCTTTTATGTCATTAAATTTGCCTTCGAACATACTGAACTTTCAGTTACACACGCGCTTCCACATCTAGTGCCTGGTGCGTGCTGAAGCCTTTGCCACGTCTTCCTTCTCATCCTCCTCGTTACTTTTAACTGGTAACCTCTAGCCTTGGTTTAACTCTTACTATAAAATCCCTTATCTCTTGGAATTATTCTTGATACTCTGAGGTTGGCCAATTCCCCTTTCTATCCACACCCCCATTATTAACATTCATTACACTTAATTATAATTAATTCTTACATTGTGAGTCCTCATAACTCTCAGGTTAGGTTTGGTCTGCTTGAATCCCCCAAATCAGTATTTTTAGTTTTCCCATAATTGAAATAAAGATATAGTTGTATTCCTAGGATGGATATGAAAATAAAATGAAATCATAGACTTAGCACAGTCCATTATTAGTAACTGTGATGTGTTGAAAGAATGAAATTTAACTCTACCCCATCATGGTAAGTTGTAAATTTTATACTTAATATCATGTTAGCCATAAGTGGGCTTTACAGAAAGTTCATTGGATACTATCTAAAAAAACTTTCTGCTGGAAGCCTGCCAAAGAAAAAGCATGGTTCAGTGAAAACCAGTCAAAATAATGATTCATTTGACATTGCAATCAATTCTTAGATAATGAGTCTAGCTACTTTTCTTGATGATGTGCTGGTCTTGGAAGCACTCTGAAATTTTATTCAGAAAAACTTAGAACTTGAATCTCTCATAATTAGCAGGTGCTAAATGGTTGGAATTGAATCTTTGGATAATCAAGGTAAACTTGATAACACTGGAAAGTGCTATACTTGATGAGTTGGTCTTAAACTAAGCTAACCAACTTTGAATCTGCAAGAAATGAATTATATATATAATGAACTATATATTTATTTAGTCAAGAAGGTTACTGTTTTTTTAAAAATATATATATTTTTATTGATTTCAGAGAGGAAGAGAGAGGGAGAGAGAGATAGAAACATCAGTGATGAGAGTCATTGATGGGCTGCCTCTTGTACACCCCTGCTGGGGATTGAGCCCAAAACTCAGGCATGTGCCCTGACCAGGAATTGAACCAACCGCTGTTGGTTCCTGGATCCTAGGTGGATGCTCAACTGCTGAGTCATGCCAGCAGGGCAAGGAAGTTACTCTTAAATAATATTGTTTCTTACCAAATGATGATCATGTCTAGCAATATGCTACTGAACACTGAATAACCAAAAGAAAGTGTTTATTTTTCTTTTTCTCGTGAGAGTTTTTACTCTGCAATGCCTTTTACTCTGTCTCTCCTGGAACTTCATCATTTAAAATGTGTCATGTTATGATAAATTGTTTGGCATTGAATCAATTGGATTTTGTTGTGCTTTTCCACGAAGCCAGTATGAAGTGGCTGATGAAATCTAGCATGACAAATTACAAAAGATGAGTCACCTGGGGTTGACCAAAATCAGTATTCATTTGTTTATTTTAGAAGACAGAACGTGTTAAAATGAACATGCAGCGCTAGCTGTAAAGGACTGTGTAATAAGGGAGGAGGTATTAGGAAGTGAAAATAAAGGATACTCACAGTATAATAGCTACAATAGCTAGTAAAGGATTTGGCTAAACAAAGATATCATATTAGAGCATTTGTAATTTGTTAGATGTATATTATTTACAAACAACTCAAGATCTATGTGCAAATAAACATGTAAATCATCTCCTATATGAGTACTTGAAATACAGTTACATTCTGTAGTCCATGTTGAAAATGCAAATACTCAAAAGTTGAGAAGATTTTCCTCTGGATACCAGAATTATTTGAGAGATGGAGATGCAACTTCTTATGTTTAAGTGTATCTCTAGGAGGGGGCTCTTGAGAGCATAAGCTTTTGCTTTTGCATTAAGCTGTTATGGCTTCAAGTTGTTGAGAAGAAAGTTGTTTGAAGGAAAATCCCTGAGGCTTCATGGCTTTGCCTTTTATTCTGAAAGGTAGGTTAGGTCTCCCTGGAGGCTATCATGCTGGCTCTTATCTGTGTCTTAGAATTCTTTTCCTGCCTTTGGATATTTTTGAACTGAAAATGACAACCCATGCAGGGATGAAGAGACCCCTAAAATTAACCTTGAGACGTTCTGGTCAAATATGTTTTTTCTTCTTGTTCTAACTTTATCCTCAAACTATTTTTTTGGGGGGGTGGGTGTCAGGGAAAATATAGGCTCACTATGTTGCAGAAGAGCAGTCATGGTTGGTTATATATTTATTTCCAGAAGGTTAGTGTTTGAGCTCTACCTCTCCTTCCCAGCAATTACTATCTCAAATTGCCTTTTAATTAACTCTAGAGGACTGCTCAGGCACCTCTGTGATACTGAAAAACTGCTATGTCTCTGATTTTGAAATATATACAGAATTCAACTAAGACCCCATGCTAATCTATGGCCCCATAATTTATTTCCTGAATTATCACAATAGAATCTTAGATACCTCTCTGCTTCTGCCCTGACCACTCTTCTGTCCATTTTTTCCTCTCAATTTTAAAGCACTCACCGTTTATTAACTGACCAGATTACAGAAATAACCATGGTAGATACCTTAGTTCATTCTCCTAAGAAGCCTGTTTATCTGGTCTTCCCAGTTACCAGCATCTCCACCTTCTACAAAACGGGTGGTCTTTTTTTTCATGCCACCTCGTGGAGAAGATAATTTGAAGGGCCACACGAAGTTGTTTGCTTCTTTGAAGCGCTTTCCAATAGTGTAGAGCTCAGGAATCAGATCCTCCATGCAGATGATGCCATATTTACCAAGAGATCGAGTAATCAATGTTATCTGTCAGGGCAATTCGTTTTTTGTTGATTTTGCCATACTCATGCTTGTAGATCAATTCATTTACTGACTTCAGGTTTGGCTACCCCCATGCAACATAGGGTTCCACAATCCTCAGCATGTTAATCAAAGCCTTGTTGGGCTTAACAAAGGTGTCGTTGAAGATTTTGGGAAGGTGAAGAAGTTGCAGCATCTTTTGGACCTTTGGGCTCACACCACTGATACCTCTGATCCTGATGACAAATGCCAGTTTGGGTTCCCCAGGTACATAGAAGTTGACAGCTTTTCTCGCCATCCTAGCCATTCGAATCTCAGCCCTGTGCATCTGCCTATATTCCTTGTGCTAGTGCTTAGCTTTTTCATAGGTGAGCTTCCTCCTTGCCTTTCGAAGCATCTTTTGGGCAAACTTCTTTCTTAGGCGCTTGATCTTCAGCTCTCTGAAATTCCTTGGCTTCTTCTTGAGGGTTCCTGGTGCAACAGGAACCTTTTTCTTCTCTTCTGCACCCTTCATGGTTCCAGCCGGGAATATGTTAAAAATAAGTCACAGTGATACTATCAAAATATAAGTGAGTGCATGTCACTCTTCTGCCCAAGCCTTGCCACGACTTGTAGTCTCGGTCAGGGTAAAAACAAGCCGTAGATAAGATACACGCGGGTCTGCACGATCTAGCTCCCCAACACCTCTTCCACCTCCCCTCTCATTGAGTCAGCTGCACTGGCTTCCTGTCTGTGCCTCTAAACATAACGGGGTGCTCCCCACTCAGCGCCCCGTGCTCGCCGGCCCCTCTGCAGCAGCTCCCTCCACAGACTACCCAGGCCGCGCTCCCTCATTTCCTGTAGGTCTTTACTACATAATTGGGTTTTCAGGAAATCATCCCTGATCACTACTTAAAATTGTTGTCACCTCCCTGACACTGTTACATTTCCCAGCCTTACTTTCTCCTTTTTATTATCTTTAAGTTTTCATAACTTATTTACCTTATTTATTGCCTGTTTCCTCCTAATGTAAGTACTGTCAGGGCAGAGACTAGTTTTCTTTCTATTATCCTCCTAGTAGGTATATTACAACCACTTAATATTTCTTGAATGATTAAAAAAAGATATGTGTGTATTCTGAGAAACAAAAACAGTTTTATCATAAAGTGTATATATACATATATATGTGTATACACACACACACATATGTAAACTGAAATTTGATTTATTTATAATTCCTTATCCATATACAAAGAGTCCCAGCTTTGCATGGCTATTATCGACCTATATTTTAGCTGCCACAGATTAGTTAAATAACACTATTTCCCCAGCAGCACAGTTCAAATGTCAGTTACCAGGCTCTAACATTAACTGCGGGTAACTGTGGAAAGCACAAACTTGGCTGCTATGACCTCACGCGCAGGTCATTACATAAATAACAGATCTGTTGTGTCATGCTCAGTCCTGTCACATTTCTTCTCGCAAAGCCCTTTGGAGACGGGTCACTACATACATGCCACTCAGTTCGTGCACAGATACTAAACATGTGGCTGTATTGGCTCCTTGTCCCACTGATAAATCCATGTGACATTTTACAAAAATGTGTCATTGAAAGAGAAAATTGGCCAACAAAGCTGAAGGTGCAGCAAAGAAATTAAGTGTTAACAAGTAAAATTTAAACCAGTGGAAGTGGAGTCACAGGACGAGCTGACTGTGGCGATGTTGACGTGGCTGCTGTTGGACAGACTCTAGACGCCACCAATGGAACTGAGAGGAGGCAGACTGAGGGTGACATAGAGGAGGGAAGCAGTCGGAGAGAAAAGCCCCAGAGGAAGTGACACTGGAGAAAGCCATTCACACCAGAGGAACACTTGGTGATATTTCACATGACTGAAAGGACAAAGGATCAAATGCTATCACTGGCCAAATTTAGAAAGGAGTGTGACAACGTGCCAAGAGAGATGAAAGGTGTTCTTCTTCCTGTGTATCATATATGATGAGGAAGTAAGTGCTGTCTGAACTACTGTTGATAAGTTATTGACAAAGAAATAAAACACTTGAACATCAATGTCTCTAATGTTTTAAAATGCAGAGTATTAAATATTAGTTGTATTTTTAAAAAATTTCTTGCATACTTATAACTGACAGTAAGAGAATTTTTAAAGTTTTGAGAAACATTTTTAAAGGTCGCAGAACAATTATTAAGATTGAAAACTGCATGGTAATTATTATGGCTCCACACTACCATGCAGAGTGAGGACTGATTATAGTTAAGTATTTTACGATTTACAGAGATTTATTTATTAACACATTTGATACAAATTGGTAGAAAAAAATTGGAAGGATATTTTAATACAAGCTAGAGGCATAGTTACAGAGCTGAGAACACAGAGTCTCTATTGATCTCATATTTTTATACTTCTCCTGAAATCAAATATTTCAGACATTTTTTTCACGTGTATTTTTCATGTGTAGAACTGTAACATTAGACCCCTGTATCTTTTTACTTGTGAAACTTTAAACCAGTTCACAGATGCCCAAATCAACCCAATTTCAGGTATTTTGATTAATATATTACATTTCCTAAACTGATCTTTTACTTTTATCATTTGCCTGCAAATGCAGGATCATGGGTGGTTTATAATAGAAATTAAAGAAAATAGCATTTATATAAGATTTTACTATTCATAGTACTTTATACACATTATTTAATTTGGTTCTGTAAAGTAGCTATAATCATTTCAATCTTAGAAATGAAGTAACTGAAATTGGGGAGGTTCAGCGTCATCTCATCAGCTTAGTAGTAGAGATGGTGCTGGAACAGATTTTCCAGGTGTAATTCTCAGACTTTCTAGTATGTAATGCTAACTGAACTGTCATGAATAAGAAGCTTTTTGCCAGTCTAGGACATAGAATATGTGTTGCACTAAGGTAATTTCAGGCTTTTAAAATGGATATTTATGTACTTTGTCTGGGATTCTTGTTTTTTTTAACATATCATATAACTTCAGATATGCCCTCAGTCTTTTTACTTCTTGTAATGATTTCTCACCAGATTGACTCTATGCCTATTCGTGGAGAAGAGGTTTATTATTAGGGCATCACTCATCCCTTTTACATAGTTTCTTCTCCATTTACAATATCTCCACACAATCTAAACTGTGTGCCACAGTGTGTCTGTCTGAAAGTACATCCTGATTACTTTTAGTTGTTGGAGAAAATAAATAAGGTCTGTATAAACATTGGTATGCCAGTTTGTGTGTGAACCTAACTTTTCAAATAAGTTAGGTAAATATTTTAGGAGTAGGGTTGCTCGATCATATGGGAAAGTATGTTGAGTTTTTTAATAACCTGCCAAAGAACCTATGGACAAGAGTTCCAGTTGCTCTACATTTTTTCCAGCAAATTGTTTTGTCAATTTTTAATTTTATTTTTATCTATACTAATAGATTTGTAGTAATATCACATTATTGTTTTAATTTGAATTTCTCTAATGAGTAATGATGAGCATCTTTTCATAAACTCTTTACATTTGTATATCTTCTTGGGTGGAGTAGCTATATAGATTTTGTCTACATTTTAATAATTGGATTATTTATTTTATTGTTGAGTTTTGAGGTTTCTTTGTTTATTTTGTGTACACATTCTTTATCAGATGTTTTGCAAATATATTTTCTAATCTGAAGCTTATATTTTAATTTATTTTTTTCTCTCTCTAATGCTCTCAAATGTATCCATTTGGAAATAAGACAATTTTAGGAACTGGAAGGGAAAAGATGAACAAATCATGTCCTCCCCCTTTGGCTCTCAGTATGACGTAAACATTCTCAACTTACTTTCTCTCAGTCATCCTGGCTGCAATAATATTCTGTAATAATTGCTGGAATAAGCAGCTTATTTTTGTAATACTCTTAAGAATACTTATATCTATTGAATTTTATTTAGAAGGATAATTTTTAATAGCGTATATGATTAAATCTTTAGTTGAAGAACTGCATATATATTTATAATTAAATATGGGTAGAAGTAGCATACTATTTTGGGGAAACACTGAAATGAGAGTTAACACTTCTAGATTAAAGTCTCTGGTCTTTTATGAATAACCTATGATACCTCAAATCAATTACTTTACCTTTGTTAACCTCAGTTTCCTCAGATGCACCTGCACTAGGTTATCTCAAAATGACAGTCCTGTTCCAAGGCGTTCTATACCTTTTCCAGTAATTAAAACTTGCAATACTTGCTATGCTTCTGTCCATGTTTCTGATACAAAAGAGGCTGATACAGAGGGAAGATATGTAAGAGGTATTTTTGGGATTTGGAAAGACATTGTTGTAGTTCATAAGAATATCGGCTATTACAGAATTTTTTCCCCAATATCATCTTGATTTGACTTATACTAAAATTAAATATAAATCCAAGAGTTTTTGTTTTATTTCAGATTACCAAGAAATGTTATTTTAAGAATGTTTATCTTACATAACTGATTTGGATGCCCATTTAGCTTGCTGTTTTATGATGTGTGTAAAGATATCTTGATTTATCTGCATGGCTGAGGGAGCGACATATACTCCTAGTATCAATGAAACCGTTTACTTCTTTGTCCTTATATCTTAGTAATAAATATTAGTAATACACATTTATTGAGGTTTTATTATGTTATTTCCAGAAACATGTTTTCAGTTAATCCTCATAATACCCTTTGAGACTGATATCACACTTTTAAGATAAGGAAACAGAAGATTATAAAGTAAAAGCAAGTTAATCAAAATTAGCTTTATTTATGCTTTCTGTCTTATTAATCTTTCCATTAATCTCTGCATGATGATTTTAACAGGAGCTATAGGCACCGATGCCAACCGGAGCCGACTGGGCGGGAGAAAGGCGGCAGCAGGATCAGCAGCAGCTAAGTGGCCTCGGCCCTTGCGGCCCATTTACAAATAGAACGTTTTGCAAATGCGCCGGAAAGCCTCTCTCTCTCCTCCTCATTCTTTATCAAAGAATAACAATAAGCGAAAAAGCCAGAATGTATTTGAAATACTCAACTTATTCAATGTTTGCAACTAATACAACATTTTTCAGACCTGATGGTGGGCCGGGTAGATCAGGCGTGTTGTCCGGATGCAGCTTCTGTGCTGGTAGCTTGCGATGTGCTTTGAAGGCACAAGAGGAAGAGCCGCCTTGCTGCTCTGCGTCACCCAGCAGACAGGTGCCTTTCTCAGGGGACTAAGTCATCCTGAGGCACACCTCCACTGTCTTCAGACTTTGTCACTTACTTTACAGTATCTGTATTTTATTCTATCAGAACTCATAAAATTCGTTATCAATATGTAATAGAGAGTTCCCAATTCCCATAACATATACTTGGAAGAAAAAATTGCTGAAGAAAAGAAGTCACCTTTAGATGAGTAAAATAAAAGACATTTAGAAATTAAATCATATTTCATTTTTTTTAAGCCTTTTCTTAACTTGCCATAAAAGACAGAGACTGGCAATAGAAAGACAGTCTTCCTGGTTGGAGTTTCTTGTCAACAACAATATTAAAAATAGGAAAACTCAGATACCAAACACATCACACTGAATATTTCATTGTTAGACATGCTCTCATCCAAAGCTCTTGGCCCATTGGGTCAATTTTAATACATTAATCCAGGCTACCTTTCAGAAACAAATAATATCGCATTTTATTGATAAGGGATTTGTAGCCAGAGAAGTAAAATAACTTCCCAAAGCCACACAGATATATTTTACATATACTGGGTGATTGGTGTTATTACAGAGTAAGAATTCTAAATTTAACCATTTAAATATCACAGAAACATTGTAAAAATTGCCTCTTTTCAAAAATGAGATCATAGACAATCGACAATAACATAACAATTTCAGACGTTTGCAGGTTAGTTCTCCATTTTAATTGCAAAGAGAGGAAAATCAGGGTATTTGAGAAGTGTACAAAAACACAGCAAATATAATCCCCTTGAAACACTAGCTGTGTGTGTACTTCGGTGCCTTATGGGTCACAATTAGGGTTTCCATTGGACAGCATACAACTCTCTCTGGTGGAGAAGCTCATCTAGATTTCCCAGTTTCTTTTTTCATTATCTACCTGATCTTGTAGCTTCTTGTTTTAAACGGCTTCTGTAATTTTGCCAGGCTGTCCATTCTGAATTCAATTGAAAAAGTAATTCCTATTGAATGGTTTCTTTCTTTTTCATTTATCAATCTAACTGGTTTCTGATTTTTGAATTATTGTAGTTTGAACTACTTTCCCATCCAATTTCATACCAGGGTGTGGAGAGATTGAAGGCTCATTAAAGTACATTTTTCAAAATAAAATCATTTTGGTCACTTTCCTTATGGGTGCAGTTTTTCTCAGACTTACACCTTCATATATCCAGCTACTGCATATATCCATCAGGAGGTATATTTGTGAATGCAACCTAGTGAACTTTAGTCTGAATTGGATGTGTTATGAATTGGGAAACTAGCATATACATTTTTATTTGCAACTGGGCAAACTATGGCAACTTTTACAAATATTTAAATAATGTAAAAATATTAATCTTAAAGCATATTGACATGTCTTTAATAGTTGGAAACTTGCTTGGATTTTGATTATTAAAGGAATTCCTGAAATGTTAAATGCTGCATAATAATTTATTGCACTAAATATTCTACACAATGACACAACACTTTGGTTAGCAACCAAAGGTTTTTCTATTTGGAGAATATCTGAGGGAGGAAAAAAAAGCTACCTTTAACCTCTATGGAAACTTTGTTAAATTAAATCAATCCCTACTTCCCAAAGGCACTTTAATCCCCTCTGTGAGAAAATTATAATAGTATATTGGATTTGTAAGAATAAAACAATTCATTGCTATCTGCTGGAAAACTACCAGCTATTATGTCCAATATGCAGTGTCTGTCCCCATGTGTATGCAACATACACTCATTCATCTTTTGGTGGGGAATAGGCATGTTACCAGAGGACAGTAGCAACAAGGTCAGGGGCATAGAGAGATGCCTCTTGCAAGTGGCTTGTGGACATCAATAAGATGTCTAGTGTGGAAAATATGAATCTGTTTTCCTGTGCTTGGGTTTGACCCTTGTTAAATTCCAGAAACAAGCAAGGGAGATTTTAAAGAGAATCGCAAAAGAAGTTAACCATTAAAATTGTTTATATTATTCTACTATGATTATAAATTTTGTGGGGCACATTAGGTCTTCTTTGTCTTTTACAGGAGGATTTAAGTCAACTTTCATGGTGTGCTCCATTCACAAGTCTTTTATCATGAGAATATTGGAAGAAAATAAATGAGACTGAGTGTCTTCCTTTTGATTTAAGTCAAGCCCTTGTATGTTTATTTCCAATCATTCAATTTTGTCAAGTGAGTCCTCTCTTGACATTTTAAGCATTACATTAATTATTTACACATAGATAATAATTAGATAACTGTAGACAATTATAAAAAAATAGAAAATTTTCATTTTTTTTCCACTTGATTTTCATGGAACCATTTCTTTTTCCCCCCTTTTGGACATTTAAACCTCTTTTATCCAGAGAATTCTAAATTTGAGAAGAATCATGTTTTTCACATAACTTTTGTAGGCAGAGAGGCAGATGTGCTTGGGGGAAGTTGTAGAGAATGCTCAGTGGTCTTGAAGTGCCTGGCAAACTGCTTGAGAAATGCAGCATAGTCCTTTCTTTCCAGGGCCTACCCAAATAAAGTTTTCAAACTTGTAATTTAGAAGTGAAGTTCACATGCCTTCATTTGCCTTGGCCTGCTTCCTCAGCAAGGTATTTTGCTGCTGGAATTACTTGGCAACCACAGAAATGCACTTATGAGAAGCTGCCATGGCAATCCTCAGAATTCACAGTCTTGTAAAATTCATTACGGCTGCATTATCATATTGAGCTCATCTTGTTTCAAATGTTGTCATTATTTCCTTATTGCCTAATAGGGCGAAAACCCAAGAATTTTGCCATTCAAAGAATACAGTAGTTTTTCTCATACTTGACTCATTCATTGGAAATGTATTTTGATATTTCTGACCCTTACACATTGTAGACGCTCAGGGTTGCTGGTTCTCTCTACAACACTAGTTGCCTTACAGACTGCAAGGCAGTCACAAATTCTAGGACTCTGCGGTCCATTATGTGCTCCATGGTGACTCTCCCCTCACAGGGCTGATGCGCTGCAGATGCACCATTGTCTAGGAGCTGCCATAGAGACCACATCTTTTGAAAACAGGATGAGGCTTTGTGGGGTTTCTAACTGTGTCATTTGCAGTGTTCCTGTCCTGTTGATTATTGCCATTTACACAGTGCAATAAGTTGTTTCTAAGATGCTCTATTTATTCAGCTCATTTACAGTTTCATTTTGCAGCTTCTAGAGTTCAGCACATAACCCTTGCTTGTCACATACTTTATTTTTTAAAGACAATGAACTAGCTCTTTCAATTACTCTAAGATCTGGTTTCTTCTATTTATTTTCTACCAACATTACATTTGTTCTTCTTATGGCATTTAGTCATATATTATTTAACTTTATCACAGCAGGATCTTTATAATTCTTACATTTTTCTTCTACCTATCATAGTTCAAGACACAGGTAACAGCTCAGTGCAAATGGCATTTCTCTTTCTTCCTTTCCTTCTAACATATTTTTACATACAATTTCATTAAGGACATAGATTAAAGAATTACTGGGCTGAAATGACCATATAGTCCACTGATTCTTAGCAAGGTATGAAAGGCCACTAAAATCACTTCGAGGAGGAAAGAACGGAATGAAAGAGTGAGGAGGGGGATGCACATATAGTGACTCTTTACCAAGTGCTCAAAGAACTATCATTAATTTATTCACAGGATTTCAAAGTGTAGTCCACAGAACCAGCATCACCTGAGAACTCATTTGAAATGTGGATTTCTGAGTCCCATTCCAGACCTGCTGAATTAGAAACCCTGGGCTAGGGATCAACAATCCAATTTCTAACAAGCTCTCTTGGTGATTCCGAAGCATGCTAATGTCTGAAAATCACTGAAGGCCAGATTCCTACATTTACCCATAGGAAACAGAGGACAGAGAAATTATGTGGTGAGTCAAGGTCATGTAGTGAATTAACCTAAGTGTGCTTGTTTACATTGCAGGTTCTCATTTAACATACCAACAGAGAACTAGTTCCAAGTTTACTTGTAGTTTACATGGCAATAATTGCTCTTCCCTGAATTCAAAATGCCCATAATACTTAATTACACTTACAGCAATCATTGAGCATGTACAATGAACATATACACAATACTTAGGAATTTGAATTAGCTGAATGATTTTTAAATATTCAGCTCTCAATCTTCTATTATGCTTCATTTGACAATTTGATTTTTAAAACCTAAAATCTTCTTACATTTATAGGTAATGTAAAATTAAAGCAGAGCTACTCAAATTATATTTTCCTTTATTAAAACATCTTTATTCTTTTTTGATAGCTCACTATATTGTCACAAGTCCCATCCCTCTACTCTCGCATCGCAGCACCATAAAAAATTATACTCCCTTTGTGCACATTTTTCTATGATACGGACTTTTCTGTTTTTATTTATACAGGTCTGCCTACTGGTTATGTTTATGTTTACTTGAACTACTTGGTAGGAGAGTACCTACATGAATGCTCTAGAAAAGAACATGAGAAAAATAAAGCCCTAACGATTCTTTCTTTAGAAATAACACTTTATTGAGACTGAAAATTGCACTATAATCTACCTGCTGTGGATAACGATATGAGCATCTTTTCCTCCTCCTATTTCTTATACCTGTAAGGAGAAAATAAAAGTATTTGGTTTATGTATACAACGTTTCCAACAGAAGACAATGCTGACAATGGCTAAAATCTATCTAAAGATAACTTACAATCAGGAAGTGACTATATTTTCCAGTAGCTTACCTTGAAAATTCCTTGAGGTCATTTCATTAGTGTCACCATTACCACATATGGTCTAGGTCATGAAACACTCTGTGTAATGTTGAGTATGGTTTGAGAAGTGCGCCAGGCAGAATAATGCTCCACTCCCCAAAATGTCCAGTTGTTAATCTCATTCACAACCTAGGAATATGTTGTTACATGGAAAAGGGGAATTACATTTGCAGATGGAATGAAGGCCGCTAACTAGCTGGAAATAAAATAGGGAGATCACCCTGGATTGTCCTCCTGGTGAGCCCAATACAATCATAAGGGTTCTTACAAGTGAAAGAGAAAGGCAGAATAGTGGAGTTAGAGGGGGATGTGACTATTGAAGAAAAGTCAGAAATGCAATGTTGCTGGCTTTGAAGATGAAGGAAAGAGGCCATGAGCCAAGAAATATAGGCAGTCTCTATAAGCTGAAAAGGGCAAGGTAACAGGTGCTCTCTTACAGCCTCCAATGATTTTAGACAGTGAGACCCATGTAGGACTTTTAACTTACAAAACTGTAACACAAATTTGTGCTATTTTAATTCACTAAATTTGTGGCAATTTGTTATAGTAGCAATGAAAAATTAATATAAGAAGTCATATAGATCGGGATTTGACTTTCAGCTCTACCTCTTACTAGGTGTGTCCTTGAGCAACTTTCTTAAACCCTGAGTTTTATTTAGTTCATTTATCAACAAAATGGTTATAGAAATAAGTGCCTATTAATAACATTGCTTTAGGAATTTAGGAAAATGTTTACAAAATGTTTGTTATTAGCTCTAGAAAATGTATATATCAGTTATGTATAAAAGCAAAACTCCCTTTGATATGTGATTAAGAGGCAGACAATTTCTGAAAAAAATAGGTCCTCTCATTGAATCAAGAGCATACATCAGGAGAAGGGCTTTTAACAAATAAACTTGTCTGCAAAATGCTTGTATAAAGGGATCACTGAAAACATTATTATAAACATATACTATTAAATTAGTTTTACTGAAAACCAATGTCTTTTCTTCGAGTGAGAATGGAACTTTAGACTTTATCTAGTCCAGTTAACTACTTAGTTTAAGTAATTCTAGCTGCTGTCACAAATTAACATCACTTTTCATTAACTTATAGTTAAAAAAAAATATCCTTTGGGTAATAGACCAATGCACATGTTTGAGATTCATTAGTGGCTTTATTCTAGTTGATGACACAAGGACACAGAATCTTTGCCTTCGGATCTCTGTTAAAGCTTTGGATTCCCCTGAATCCAGCTGGCCCTTGGGGGAAAAGAGGAGTCAGATATTTCCACTTAACCATTTTCCCCTAGAAGTTACACATCTCATTTACGATCATAGTTTCTTTAGAGAATTGTTCAGAAAGACCCATCCAGCTGTAAGAAGGCTGCAAAATATGGTCCCCAGTTGGTGAGCACTGCCTAGTGACAACTCTCAACTATGAAAAGAGAAGCATATCATTTGGTGAGCAGTTAAGCCATGTTGATCTCCTTACTTTGGAGAAACAAAGACCTAAAAGAGGGTCCAGAATACAATACATCTACCAAGGACCTAAATCTGTGTTTATTGTTTAGATTTTCTCATCATCTGAAATGGGGGTGGGAACCTTTTTCTGCCAATGGCTATTTGGATATTTATAACATCATTCACAGGCCATACAAAATTATCAACTTAAAAATTAGCTATGAAAAAAGTTCCCAGATTTATTGAATTTAGAGTCCTGCCTGTGGTTGCCTTGGCAGGGTCAGACCAAATGATTTTGCGACCTTATGTGGCCTATGGGCCAGATGTTTCCCATCCCTGATCTAAAAGGATAGGCAATATGCTCTCCATTGGTAAACATCTTATTGCATTATAGTCTTTAGATGTTAAAATTGCTAAAATAATGAATAATCAACATATAAAGATTATTTTTCTCATGTTTGCCACTTTATAAGTATGCAATGTATGTTAACAGAATTTAAATGTCCAAAATAGAGATTATTCCTCTAACTTTTATTTGGGAGAGAGATTTAGAGTCAATAAATATATATATTATTCTAAAAAGGATAAATGCTTTCTTTTCAACTACTTTCAAATAAATGACTAAGAGACACATTTTTGATCAATATTAATATCACAGCTTATGAAGTTTACCTAAAGCATAATTATTGCCAGTAAATAGAAGATGCAAGATTTAGGTTTTGTCATTGCTTATAAATGTAATGCAATCTGTTGTTTACTCATCATTAAACATATGTTGTTTTGGTTAATTCACAGCGGCAATGAAGACCCAATCTAAAATACCCTTAATTTATTTGCCAAATTAAAAAAAAAAGTTTCCTCTTAACTTAGCATGACATATATTTGTGCATGCCCCTTTTAGCTTATTTTTAGAATATGAATAAATGCCTTAAGCAACTTCATGCACTGTATAGTTCCCTATTTCTTTCAAGAATTTTATGCTTGAGGCAAGAAGTGATATATTAAGTATTCCACAAAAGAAAATCAGAAAATATCCATTGAAGGTTTATCATGATAATTTTTCATCAGGATTTCTCATTTTCATGGGACTCTTCAAAGATGCAAGCATATGTGTGTGTGTTTTTTAAATAAATTTACAAACATAATTTAACTGCAATAAATTATGATCACTGTATATTTCAACTCTGTTACCCTTTGTCATGCTCCCCTTCCTAACTGCAGATACACATAAGTTTGCTTTGATTCTCTTTTCCAATTTTTAAGATCTTAAAAAAAAAAGTCTAAGTTTCTTATTGTTTTTTGATTTTTGTTTTTTTAAAAAAATATATCTTTATTGATTTCAGAGAGAGGAAAGGAGAGGGAGAGAGAGAGATAGAAACATCAATGATGAGAGAGTCATTGATTGGCAGCAGCCTGCAACCCGGGCATGTGCCCTGACCGGAAATCGAACCCCGATCGCCTGGATCCTAGGTCGATGCTCAACCACTGAGCCATGCCTGGCCGGGCAAAATCTAAGTTTCTTAAAAACATGCATTATTTCAGGAAATATTGAAGTTTTCATGGATTAAATCAGAGGAAATTCCCAGGGATGACAGTTTTGCTTCCAGCCTTCATTGGGGACACCTTGTTGTTATCATATGCTTTTAGGTAAACTACAGGGTGTTAGTTCTACAGATCTCTACTGCACCATAACTGATGTTTTAATAATGTATACATTTCCTGTTAAACTTTTGGATGTCTTTCCACATGGACACACCACTAGAGATTTTTCTATATAGCAGAAGCTTTTAAATATTGTGAAGCTGTACAGAGAAACAGTAATATAAATTATTGAACTTGACTGGAATTTGTAGTCAATGGAATGTTTTTCACATTTTCTTACCAGAACTTAGGGTCTTCCCAGTGTTATATGAAAGAAGAAAAGAGACTGGGAAAGACAATGTAGCCTTTTATAATTTCTCTGGTCCATTCCACATTTATAAATATATGGTAGGTGCCTATGCACTTTGTTCCTGAACATTAGGTAGCTTACTGATGTGCCTTTGGGTAGAAGTGGGGGTGAGTTACAGGAGGATATTTTATTTTCCATGAGAAAAAAATCATCTTTGTAGATCCAAACTCATTCAGAGGAAATGATTGCCAGGATAGTTTCTGGCAACCATTGATTGGCTAGATTCTTGTCTTCTTCAGACTGCTTTCTGCTGCTTTCATGATTCTGTGCCCTCTTTTTAACCTGCTCCTGGGGATATGCACAGTCTTGATTTTCAGATACTCATCTCAGGATAAAGCACTCAAATGTTCACATGGCTTGTTTTAAAATTTTCATTCACCACCAATATTTAGATAATATTAATACTAAAATATCTTAATGTCTAACTGTCCTTTCATGGCATCCAATTGCTTTTAAATAGGATCATCAACAATAAGAAAATCTTTTGTTTTGTTTTTTTATATGAAGCAGAAATATTCATATTAGCTTGGAGAGAAACAAAGAACATATAGTTGGGTGTAATACTTCTAATTGTCAATCTTTTCAATATTAGCCAATTGAATGAGTATGAAATGGTATCTCATTGAGATTTTCATTAATAGGTCCCTTGTTACTTATAATCTTGAGTACCTTTTAATGTGTTTATTGGCCATTCCTGCATTTTGTTGTGAATTATCTCTTCTAGTCTTTTACTATTTTTTAAAACTGATTGTTTTGTAAGTTGTTTGTTTAGTTGTGAGATTTCATTATATATTCTGAATAATAATCCAGTTAGATATATGTATTGCAAATATGTTCCCAGACTGTGATTTGCCTTTTGTTTTCTTAACAAGGCCTTTTGATGAGTAGAAGTTCACCCTGTCCCAGATGATAGAATCCATCCAGGTCTTGAGCAGGAGTAATTTTTAAAATTGTAGTAAAAACCCTGGATATCAGCAACAAATGGGTCCCATTCATGATCTGTCCCTAATCCTGAGCTGCAGTAATGATAACTGGCCTCTTCTATTTTTCTATTTTTTCTTGGTAACCACTGTTGAAATTTGTTGCTTTGGCCTACTTAGCACCATTCTTCTGGGAGAAGCACCTTTGCTTTATTTTGCAAAATGAATACCTTCCCGTTTGCAGTCTTGGTCTACTTTATTGATCCTCTATATCCAATCCATATGCAAATCCTGTTGGCCTAATGTTTAAATTATGTCCAACTGGCCCTTTATCTATCTCTATAGCTACCATTGCTTTTTACCTAAATCATTTCAAGATCCTCCTAACTGGTCTTCCTGCTCCCCAAGCTTAGCTTTCTACAATCTGTTCTCAACATAACAGTCAACATAATTTTATTAAAAAGTAAAATTAAACCATGTTACTCCTCTTGAAAATTCTTCATTCTTCTCCCACCTTATGATACAAATCAAAGTCCCTGCAGGGACTGACATGACCAAGCCCCCCATTTTTCTTTGAGTTTATCTCCTACTATACTGCCTACCCTCACTTCACTCCCATCATACTGGGCATTTGCACATTTTGTTCCTTCTGTCTAAAAAACACTTCACCCTGATATATTCATAAATTGCTTCCTTACTTTCTTCAAGTATTTCTCTAAATATTTGAACAATACTTCATACAGAAGAGGCAATCATTAAATATTTGCTGAGTGTCGAATGTCTGTCAATCAAGGTTCTCCTCTGACAAGAGGTAGTCACATATCCTAAGAATATATTTATCATTCTTTCATATCTCTTTATCTCTCTCTTTCTAAGGGAACTAATTATGGAGTGCAGTGGATAGGTTTAAAAAAAAAAGGAGGTAAAACTCATTGCTGTTTATAGAAGTGCTCTCTCAGTGACTCAAACAGAGTCCCCAGTCCTTTTTAGATGGTGGCAGATTCTGAAATTGCCATTTACTTGCCTTCAGTATCACATCCCAGTTATCCACCTGTGTGAAAACGCTAGTCTTAGAATCCCTTCTTCCACATTCCAATGCTGACTACTTTCTGTGTCAAGTTCTTCTATTATAAATATACATAGAATTTTTAGCCAAACATGTATTCTCCTAAATGATATTTTTTCTAATATAAATTGCTATGTAAAACATTACAGTTATAAGCTAATTTACCCCTTTCCCCTCCTCAAAACCCCACATCGGAAAATATGAACTCCTTTTATTTTAATTTCATCATTTTAGATGGCCCAATAATTCAATAAATAGTCTTCAAAACCTCTATCAAATGAATTCTGGCTACAAGTCAAAATCTATGACCTTGCAACTCAGCAAAGGCATAGGTTCATCAATCCATTAACTTAACAAATACCTATTAATCCTCCTCAGTAGACCAGCTACTCTTACAGGTGCTGGCATGCAGTGGTGACTAAGACAGAAATGATCTATGCTACCATATTACTTGGTAAACGTTTGCCCATTTTGGATAAAATACTCTACTAATTTCTCTGACAGTAGTCTTCAGAAGAGATTTTATATTAGTATTTTTACCTCTAAATTTATTGTTGCTTCTCTATATTTCCAATTCTACTAGAAATAAGTAGAGCAGTTGTGTCCTCTTTCAAGCTATGTCTTTGATAAAAGAGTCACTTATGAACCCTGTTCCTTTTTCCCCCAAAAAGAAATCTCTGTAATTATTTAAGGAATATGGGGGAGTTGAACAAATATGCACTGCTTCTTTTCCAGTGAAGGAAAAATAAACTGGAATAAATACACTTTTAAAATACTCAGTTAATTTTAAAGGCAATGATGTATTTTCTGAATGTGTTTAACAAATGTGTATTTATATACTATGCATGATGAAATATGCTAATAAATTATGTAATAATAGTCCTTGCCAATGTGGCTCGGTCACTTAGAGCATTGCCTTGAGCACCTAAGGATCATGTGGGTTCCACTCCAGGTCAGGGCACATACCAAGGTTGCATGTTCAATCCTCATTGGGGTGCACAGGGGAGGCAACCAACTGATGTTTCTCTCTCTCCTCCTCTCCCTTTCTTTCTAGAATTAATGAAAAACATATCCTTGAGTGAGGTTTAAAAAAAAAAGTAATAATATATTTATATATTATATAATATATATATTTATATATATATTTATATATTTTATATACTATATTTATGCTGCATATTAATTACTACATAGAAATCTTATGTAACTACATGATTCTACATGTAAATATTAAAACTATAGTACCTAGTAACTAAAATATAACAGCAACATTGTTATTTATTACTGCTTTAATTTAGTATAATGCTATTTAACTTTTCCAAAATCTACAATTTAATATACTACTATAAATACCAGTAAATACAATTTGCTTTCTGAAGTCCATTATTCTAAAAAATGGAAACCTGTTTTTCCCAAGTTGATGGTTCACATTTCTAACTAAATTCACTCCTGGGGAAGAGCATGCTTTTCTAGTATAAACAATTTCAAGTCCCCCTAATGATAGAATGGAACTTGAATAGATTGAATAGAAGAGTTATAAGCAACCAGACATAAATGTCATCATGGTCAATATCATCCAAAAATAATACATTTTCAAGTGATTTAAAAGTGTGTATATTTATTCAAAAACTCTTTCATCTCAGAGAAAATAACCAGTTATTTTTCTTAAACTACTTTAAAACTGTTTCTTCAGAAATAGATTTTCTAAGTGCAAGTGATTTTAAGTGTCAAAATATTTGAACTTACTTTCTATGGTTTGAGTTAAGATAAATTGAAAGATGAACTCAGTGGATTAAATAGTAAGTTAATAAGAAATTAATTAATTTCAGTGTTTTCCAAAGAGGCTGGGTTAATGTCTAATTCAGATGATGTATTTTTATGTTCCTGCTCTCCACATTGTACAACCGTGTATTGTTTTGGAATTTTACCTGAACATCAGTAGAATCCATTTGGCCCCACTTTGCCAATGCAGAGATATTCCTAATTCTGAAATCTTCAGCATTTTCTTTTTTTTTCTTTCTTTTTTTAAAAATATATCTTTATTGATTTCAGAGAGAGGAAAGGAGAGGGAGAGAGAGAGACAGAAACGTCAATGATGAGAAAGTCATTGATCAAGCCCACAACCTGGGCATGTGCCCTGACCGGGAATCGAACCCCGATCGCCTGGATCCTAGGCCGATGATCAACCGCTGAGCCACGCCCGGCCTGGCTTCAGCATTTTCAATATGTGAGTTTAGAGTGAATCTAACTACAACTTTCTTTTTTTAGGCTAGTTCAACAGCCAATATCCTATGTGTAACTTTATCATTCATTCATTTTCATAGGTATCATTAGCCCTTGTAGTTTCTGATAAAAGATGAAAACTTTAATCACATGTGTATTTGTGTCTTTGGAAGTTCATGGAACATAAAGAAAGAACAACATCCAAAACTGAAAACCAATGCCTGGCTGGCATGGCTCAGCAGTTGAGCATCGACCTAGGATCCAGGAGGTCCTGGTTTGATTCTGGGTCAGGGCACATGCCCAGGTTGTGGGCTCGATGCCCAGTAGGGGGCATTCAGGGGGCAGCCCATCAATGACTCTCTCATCATTGATGTTTCTCTCTCTCTCCCTCTCTCTTCCTCTCTCTGAAATCAATATAGGCATTTAAAAAACAAACAAACAAACAAAAAACAAGATTACAGACTTGGCTTCGCTGTTGGTTTCTCTGTTACCTTCAGTAACTTGTTTCATTGGGTTTTCAATATATTTCTTGCATAAAAAATCATATAAATAGGGTTTGAATGATTTTTTAATCTTTGAGAATTTGTTAAAGAATCATTTTATTTTATTTATTTGGATGGGTTTGGACAGGTTTTTTGTTTGTTTGTTTTTTGTTTTATTTCCAAATTAGATAACTAGCTAATAACTAGTAATATTTGACATCCTTGTCTCTTTTATTCTTTATCATCCTCCAAAATAAGTCTTTAATGTTTTCTTCAGTTTTAAAGCTTCTTTGAAAAGTATATTATTCTCTTTTTAAATTTTTAAATGGTTTATCTGGATTGATTTTTGGAGCTCACTTACATTTTTATATTTCTCATATTAGTGTCATCTATAGCTTTTATATATTTTCCATTCCTAAGTTTAGCCCATTTTTTTACTTATTCAGAATATCACATATCTCACTGGGTGCTGAATAAAGTCTGCTTGCAAATTTTACAAAGTGAACACAAAAGTTATGTTTGGCTTACAGAAGATACACTGTGAAAGTCAATAATGTCATGGCAGGTTAAAAATGTACAAAGCATATCAGCATTATGGGTATATAATTGGCAAAATTGTGCTACTTTTGTTTTGCATGAATATGTACCTAAACTTGTAAAATCTAGGCTGAAACAGAATAATTGAAAGATCAGGATTCTCTGAGCAAAGGGCATCTATTCCCATCCATAGTTTTGGGGACTCTGTGGAAGCACATGTCACAGAGCTACTCTTGACAGTTTAGACAGTGTAGACTTACTCCAACTGGCACTCAAAAGGCATCCCAAAGGGAGCATGCAGTGGGGTTACAAGGGCCCAAGTGTCCATCATCTGTCAGCCATCCTCTCTCATCTCTGACTTGGGTTCATTTCAGTTTATCTCTGGGACTCAGGCACCATGTCACCCATGGCATCTGACAGAAACCACAACTGATTGAAAATAAATTTTTATAGCTGACCTTTCAATTATACTTGTGTTTCTTTGGAAAGGCTGCCATTTCTGTCAGAATGCTTTGTTAGTAAGGCCAGATGTGCTGGCTGATATTCAAAAGGGAGTTACCATTCAATGCTTGATAAACAGATATGAGTAAGCGATATTTCATTCATTATTTCTCAAACTGAGTTGCTTTGCTTTACCCATCGTTTTGATAATCAGCCCCTGTAACTTTATGGGCAACCCTGTCTAAGGCATATCTGTTAGGCAGAGTATTTATCTTATGACTACATGACAGATAATGAGCCGTAACTGCTTAGACATAAAATTCCATTGTCAGTTTTTAACTGGTTTTATTTAATTTCATCTATACTACTGATTTAGGGAAGGTCTTTTATATCCTATGCCATACTGCAATGGACATAATAAAACTTAGGGTTTTCAATATAAGAGTTGAATGTATAGAACCACAGAAATCTTAAGAAATCTATTTTGACTTCTCTTTGCCCAACACTGTATTACATTGGATTACATAATACATACTGTCTATAAAGTAGCAGGTTCTCTTAATGTATTTTCACTCTTATAAAGAATGTTTCTTGGTCATGTTTTCCCTTTCTATACACTCCATCATTGTATGTTCTACACTTTATTGTTTGTTTGCTGTTGTATATAGATTGCCATATTTTAAAAAAGAAATTGGAGTGGTTTTCTTAGTGTATGAATTACAACTAGTAAGTGTTTTCCTATTATTTTGTTAAAGTCTTTCAGTTAGTCACCCAGTGACACTGATTACTATATATTAATATTCTATGTCATAGTTATCTGTTTGGCCCCTGATCTTATAAACTTCCCAAACTTCACTTTATTGTGATGTTCAGAGTTAGGTCTATATTTAGCAGGAAACTAATTTCATAGTCCCTAAATGCTACTTTATAAAATCAAAATGGTACTACTATCTCAGTGAATTATGTGAATCATCTTTAAAAACAACAACTCTGAGCACCCCAAGGGCCACAGATAAGTAAAAACATGTTTTCTTGCCTTTGACATTCTATGGAAGGTGACAAAGCACAAACAAAAGGAATAAAAAAAGAAATAGGCACAGGACAAACATGGCAAATTGATCAAAGAGAGATGGAAACTAATGCTAGGAGTCACAGAGAGGAACAAATCCTGGTGGAGAGAATTTGCAGTGAGAGTAGAGGTGAAATGCTGAGAGAGGGTAGACACAACTGGATTCAAAGCTTTATATTGGCAGATCGAGGAGAT
Source organism: Miniopterus natalensis (assembly GCF_054644295.1). NCBI lineage: Eukaryota > Metazoa > Chordata > Mammalia > Chiroptera > Miniopteridae > Miniopterus > Miniopterus natalensis. The sequence goes on from NC_142083.1 coordinate 53,383,172, forward strand.
AAAACAGGCGGAGGTTGCTCCTAAGGAGTCAAGGGCTACGCAAAATGCATGAAAGCAAGAAAGAAAATGGAATTTGTGAAAAATTATGGTTAGATCATTTTTTATTTCATTATATACCCTGGAGTTGTTTTGTCAATTTGTGATGCTGAGAACTATACTATACTATACTATGTGATCTAGAAAAATAGAAATTTGAATGGACAAATTTGAAAAGGCAGTTTATCTCTGGCCAAGACTGTGCTGGCACATGTGATATTAATTCTACAGTAACATTATTTGTAATAACGGAAACCAACTTGAGCTTATGAGGATTCAAAGCAAATGTTACAGCTATAGCCAGGACTCAAAAACAACTAAAATAGAAAATACAAATACATTAGGAATTCAAAACATCTTCATTTATGGTTCTTTTTATCTACTGTATTATCATCTTTTTTTGTTGTATTTATTTATTTTTGTTGCCAGCAACTTTGCCCAAGTACAGAAGACAAATAGCACTTCAGTGTCCAAGTTTTTAAATCCTTGCTGCCCATCCCCACCCCCCTTTTTAAAGAGACTAGCACATCTTAAAATATAATCTCTTAGAAGCCAACTACCTAATATTCTAATCTCAAATCCTGGAGGATGGGTTCTGATAGTTCTAGGTTAGGTCAGCATTCCTTATCTAGGTGTTTGTGACCCTGGGTAGGGGATGCATTGTACTGACGCCTCCATTGAAGGTCTACCCTTGTGAACTGGGGCAAAGGCTCGGATTTGATAGCAAAAAATGACTTGGGCGAGGCAGTCGATCTAAAGATGCCTACAACTTGTCACTTTTAATGGAGACAAGAATTATCTTGATTTGTCCTGTATCAGGATCTGCTTTGGACTATCATTTTTTAAATAATATTTCTGATGCCTTTTTCCTTTATCATTAAGGTTTCATTCAGAGAAAAGGGACCTATTTGATTTCTAGCTGAGAAAGCATGTAATTAAGTAATACCCTTGAGCTCATTCCATCCTGCCTTATCATGAAATAAGAAAGAGAGGTCTCCTGAAGGAGAATGAAAGAAAATGCTGATACACAGCAAATGATAGTTTAGCTTCCCCTACAAGGACAGTCTTCTTTCTGTAAAATAAATGGATTGTATTGAGGAAGTCTGAAGAAGCAAACCCCTAAGCACTGTAAGTGTTGTGATGTAAGATTTTTGTTGTTGGTGTCTGTTCCAGAAGAAAAAGTAGAATTATAGGTTACCTTATTTCCCCAGCTTCATTATCATCTGTAGCAGGGTTTAAATCTTTTATAAAAGCAATGCTTATCAACTAAATACATACTAGATCCTTAGGATCATCTCAAAAATTAAGAACTTTTAAAAAGAGACTTATTTTAAACTTCTAAGAAGGAATACAAATGAAAGATTTCAATATAAGGTAAAAATCAAAGTCTATGTTGTGCTTACCTTATACTAAATAAAAACCATATTTTAATCTTTTAATTTTAGTCCTCATATCCTCTTACCTCTTACATGTGTTTCAAAGGGATGTACACAATTGAAGAGAACAACAGTAGAGAAAGAAAGAATACAAAGATGATCACTTCCTTCCACGGATTTTAGTTATAAACTGGAGATTTAGAAACACGTCATAAGATTGAAAGCCACCTTAAGAAAAGACCCAGGAGGATCGTATCAATAAGCATAACAATTTCTATTTGTAAAAATTATCATATACATGGATTTTTAAAGGTACAATAATTCAGTGAATTTTAATTTATAAGCACATACATATCTCCTCCCGTCACTATATCAACTGTCTCATCGCTAGGAGATAAATAGTAGAAAGTACTTCCTGTTATGAAATAATTATGTTTCTGGAGATATTGTGGTCAAAATAAGGTGGTCTAGAATTATTTTGCTAGGGTATCATTCTGGTGAGTCAGTTTAACAACCACCATTATGGGTTTAAAATATAATTACAAATAATTTTTGTTTTAGAAATAGAGAGCAGGTAACAGCCAGCTTCTGTTCAACTTTGTAACAAAATGTTACAGGAAAAAGAATGAAAGCAAACATTACATTTTTTACTGTTTTATACTTTCTTTTTTTTACTGTTTTATATTTTAAATGAGATTGTAATTCTTCTGAATGAGATTTTTTTTGAATTGGTCATAGCTGTCCAAAAGAAAGGGTGTGCATACACTAAGATATATTGGGTCTGGAGTGTGTTACCAGGGACAAGAATATTTGAAATTTTGACTTGTAAGACTGTCTAAATTACTCTTACTTAACATTATAGTTACAACTATAATTAATTGAAGAAAATAACATTAACATTTTGACTAACAAGTACCAGCTCCTTGCCTTTCATTAGCTCTGAATGGCTTTGCTTCCCCCTGTCCATCTGTCATTTTTATTCTGAAGCCACCCTGCCAACTCTCCATACCCTCTATATGTCAGGGCTAATATTTCTCTCTGGAAAATACTGAATCTTTGCTTCTCTTGCTGCATTTACCATTAGCTATGCATCGACGTGGAGATCGTGCAGTTTAGAGGGTGTAGTATCAGTGGTTCAAGGAGAAATCTTTCTTATAGATATGTGGACAGTGTCAACCCACCTCATGCCTTCCTCCTCCTTTATCTCTATTCCTAATTAATTTTTCTAACCCTCTTGATTATTTCTCCTAATACCACCTGCTCTGGGCCTTCTGAGGTAAAAATGAGCTTATTTGATAACTGCTCATTTTCTCCTAATTTAAGAACATAAGGAAACTTGCTTTGCTCAGACCCAATACTTTTTTTTGTTTCTGTATTGTCTGTCAAACTATACTTTGCAACTCAGTTACTCCCATGTTAAAATCCATACTTTTTTAGAGAGAACAAATGCCCACAATATTTTTTCTAATCTGTATGCTTTGATTTCATTGTAGTAAAATATACATAGTATAACATTTACCATTTAAATTATTTTTAATCGTAGAACACAATATTTTCTGAGATGAGAGCTTTGCATGGGGGGGGGGGCTTGAATCGTCTTATAATTCTCTATATAGCCCGTTGTCAACAGGTATCAAAGAAGAATCTTAAGCAAATTAGTGGCTTGGTTTTTCTGCAGATTTTTAACATTGTGTATACTTTTTTCTTGCCACTACCACAATCTTCTGGCATATATAGGTAGGTGTTTCTATTCCACATTTGCTTATGGTTGTGAGTTCCTATAAAGTGAGGGATATTGGCATTCTTTGGCTCTGTTTTAGCTTATGGAGCTGCTGCCTCCTAAACTCCACTTGTGGATGTAGTGTCTTTTCACGAGGGAATGGAAAATGACTTGCTTCACATTTTGATAGCACTCTACCTTCTGGCATCCATGGGAAATGTTGATAAAGCCATAAAGATTAATTAGTCAGGATAAAGTGATTAATTAACCATCTTTAGGTTCAGAAGTTATGCATGTTTTAATTCTGGCATTTCCTAGCTGTGTGACATTTGACATGCTACTATTTTCACTGCCTAAATCCTCTCATCTACAAAGTGAGCATAATTACGATGGGCCTCACTTTATAAAGAAGATAATTAATCTCTACCGGTTCCCTAATTCTGCCTATCAATCACGCTGCATCTCTCTGACTCATCCAATTTTGTACTCTTCTAAACGACTATTTCATTCTTTTATTTCTCTCATCAAACATCTAACACCCTGGCCCTCATCCACAAACTCAACAGTTGATCTTGCTTCTTTCTTACTTTGCTAAGAAAGAAAAACAAAACAAAACATATGAGAAGAAAATTTCAGCAAGCTCCCACGCTCACGTACACCCGCACTCACTGTGCCTGTGCTCTGGTGTCCTGCCTGCCCCCCTCTAAATGCACGTGAGTGCTCTGCTCTCAGTGGAGGCCAACGGCTTCAGTCGTGTGCTGGATCCATTCTCTCTCCTCCATTCAAGGATATCATGCCACATTTCTCTTCTTTCTTGCATAATCATGTATTTATTTCCCCCCTCTCCACTGGAACCTTCCCATCATTAAATACACAGGCTACATTTCTTCCACTTTAACATAACCCCTCCTGACCCATTATCTCCCTCCAGCTGCTGCTCGGTTTCTTCCCTTCCCTTTCTTTCTTAAAAGAGTTTTCTACAGTTGCTGTCTCTATGAATGATCCCCTATTTCGTGAGCCTCTCTACCAAAATTGTTTTCTTCAAGTCAGCGATACCCTTTGCTTTGCTAAGTGCCTTGGTCAGTTTCTCCCTCTTGAAACGTTCCTTCACTAGCATTCTTAATTCCCCATCCTCTGGTTTTTCCACCGGCTACCTCTGGTGAGTGTTTTGCTAATTCTTCCTTACCTTCCTCCTATAGTCCAAACATCGAGTGGCCAAGGCTCAATCCTTAGACCCCCTTTTTTTCCCTTTTCGGTATGTATGCAATCCCTGTGGTTCTCATCCAGTCTCATGGCTCACTAAGTGTCATCTATTTACTGACAACTCCCAAATTTATATCTTCGACCTTTATCTCCCCCTTAAATCCAGCCTTCTGTCTATAGCTGCTTATCTGATATTACACCTGGCTACTTAACTGGCATCTCAAACCTAACACATCAAAACAGAAATTCTGATAATCTCACTTTCCCATCTCAATGAATTATAACTCCCTCCTTCTAGGTGCTCAGGTTAAATTCTTCAACTGCCCTTCTTCCCTCACATCTGATATCCAAACCTTCAGCAGAATCTTACTGACTCTGCTTCTATACAGTAAGACCAGTCTTTAACACTCTCATTCCTGCGGTGATAAGGCCTCGGGTCCACGCCATCATCAGCCCTCAAATGAGTTATCACAATAGCTTCCTATCTGACCCCCCTGCTTTTCCTCTCTCTCCAGTCATTCTCATCAAGGAGCCATGTGTTTTTCAGTATATGTATGTCATTCTGCTGAAATCCCTTCAAAGACTTCATTTCACTCATAGTAAAAACCAAAATCCTTACAAATGCTCCAAATATTTTGGGATCTGATACTTCTTTGCCATTCTCTCTTCATCATTTAAAACTCTCCCCTACATGTCCTTCCCTTAGGCCACATTGTTGTTCTTGCTACTCCCAAACATGTCATTCATTCCTCTCCCAAGAGATTTGCCCTGTTGTTCCTTCTACCCAGGATGGCCTTCTCCAGATATCTGCATTGCTCAATCTCTCATCTACTGTAGATTTTTATTTAAATATAATTTTCTAAGGGAGACTTGCTCTGACTGTCCAATCTATAACAGCACTTCCTCCAATCACACCCTTTCCATTCCCTTTCCCTGCATTTTAAAAGTAACATCTCTTTCCATATAACATTTTGTATTTTAATAATTTATGTTTATGTTCTGACTCTCTCCTCTCCCCTCAACCACCAGAATATAATACCCATGAGGATAAGAACTTCACACTTTTTTGAAAAAGTGTTATATTGATAGAACTTAAAAGCATCTGGAGCATTGTAGTTACACATATATATTATTTGAATTAATTAATACTTATCACAAAGGGTTGTTGAAAAAGTAAAAGATATAATATACACATTCTCTGAGCACATTTGGTACACAGTAGAACCTCAGTAAATGCTTCTATTATCAAAAGAATAAGGCTATTTATTGTGCACATACATGTGTAGTAAAATTATAAAACATGAATGAAGAGGAAATTAATCAGTTGAACAGTAGTGGTTCTGCAGTAGAAGAGATAAAAATGGAATTAGGAAGTTAAACAAAGGAGACAGAAGAACTTAACAACAAAATCAAATATGTAGATTTATGGATATGTATCAGGTTGATTCAGTGATTATAGATATGTCACCTTTTCAAATGCATATCAATTTTTTAAAAATTATAAGGTAAAAGATTTTTTGTGAAATAAAAACCTTTCATTCTCTGATCACAAAGCAATTAAGCTGAAAATCATCAGTAAAATAAAACATAAATTAAGTATCTTCCACCAGATAATTAAAAAAAAATTTGTTTAAATATCATTTGGCCCTAGCTGGTTTGGCTCGGTGGTTAGAGTGCCGGCTGCAGACTGAAGGGCCCAGGTTTGATCCTGGCCAAGGGCACACAGCTCGGTCACAGGCTCGGTCCCAGGCTCCGGTCAGGGCGAGCGCGGGAGGCAACCGGCGGATGTGTCTCTCTCGCACAGATGTCTCTCTCTCCCTTCCACGCTTTCTGAAAAGCAATGAGAAAATATCCTCAGGTGAGGATTAAAAAAAAAGTCATTTGGGTAAGATGAGAAATACAAATCTAAAAATCCCCAAGCCAGCGTTTATAATGTTCATTCTTTTCAATGTACGGAAGAGTTATTGTGAAGCACAGGCAATAACAAAAAGCTCTTCAAAGCTTTTGTTTTCTCTGAGATCTTGTAAACTCAATTCCTAAATGATCCTAAACTCTAATATTAGTCTCTTTCGCTCTTACTGCATAAAACTCGGTTATATTTCTCACCTCTTACTTACTTCAGCCGTCTACTCAGCTCTTCATCACCTTGACCTGTGCGACTATGCTATGGCTTGTTCCTTTTTTAATAGGAAAAAGTAGCAGAAAATTTGAGGTTCATCTTACTTAGTTCCCTCCTTACGCTAGGATTTCAAATCCTGATTCCATATAAATTTTATCAAGATATTCCCTTTTATAGCATAAGGGTTGGTCCTACCATGTAATGTAGTCTCATATACTTAGAAGTAAAATTTCCTTGTTGCCTTGTTTGTAAGATTCATAGTATTAAATTGTATTTATCATTTTCTTCTTGATACTCTGTATGTATGTGTATACACAGCATCAAAAAGAAAATATACATATATTTATTAGTATATATATTAGTTTGCTTTTAAAGGCTTTTCCCTAACATTTTAAAATTATATTTAAATATTGGTGAGGGAGATCTTGATATCTGACTTGTTTCTACATTCTTTATCAATAATTCTTTATCAAAGTTTCACCTTTTAAATCATTTTAAATCAATGTTCTCATCCAGTCTCTTCATTTTCTTTTATCTGTTGAGGCACACTGATAACTTTTATTTTTCTTACTTATACTTGAATAGCTAATTGTGTTAGTTGTTAATTGTTTTGGTACTGCTAGATGTAAAAAAAAAGAAAGATTATAATTGTCCTAAATGCAATGAGATTACAATCACTACTGTATGGAATAGAGAAAAAAAATTGTAATAGTGTACCTTTTAATCCACTCTCTAGTGATAGTGTTGGATATTGATATTGATATGTCTTTGCTTATAATGACAAGACATTGAGTTGAGAGTAGAACTACATGGGTATCAGGAGTTCTGTCCATGGTTCTTATTCACTTTAGAATCTTGTCCACATTACTCTAACATATCTAAAACTCAATTTATATCTACCTCTGAAGTTATTTTAGAGAGAGACATACATTTTCAACTATGTAATTTACTAGAAAAGAAATTATGAGTTGTGCCATTAGAACAAAGCAGAATTTGTTGGATGCCACTATTTTTATATACAATTCTTTCTAAATATACAGACTGAAAAATATGTAAGAATATAAAAAAACAAAACCAAAAAACAAAATAACTGCAATTTAGCTACGTGGTTATTTCTAGCCCTATTTTAAATACTGATTTTTTTTTTTTTTTTTTGCATTCTATAAGCATCACTACCTCAGCCTTTTCTTTTATAATTACAGTGTTTAAACTTTGCTTGCATTCAGTATTTCCAGAGAAGGAATTTTTATTTGCCCTGTGACTGCTCATTCGGGCTTATTGAACTAGAAGAGAAGCACTTCCTCTCTGTTATGCTTTAATGGAAACAGTTTGGCAAGTGTTTTTCAACAAGCTTCACCTTATTCCTGAAAGAATCAGGCATTCTCTAGGCAGGCAAAAGCTAGTAAATCATCTCTAGTGTTAATCAATAAAAGCAATCAGCCTCTGAAGCAAAACCTGCTTATTACAATACGTAACAGCTAGCTCTTGGGGGGGACTTTAAAACACAGATTACAGAGTAAACGCAGAGTTGTTCTGCTATACTATTGGCTCCACTTTATTCCAAGTTATATTAGAATTTTAAATGAGGCTAGAGTTCAAACAGATTTTTTTCAGAGTATGTGCACTGATGGGTAAGAAAGGAATATAGAAAATAATGAGCCCAGCCAGTGTGGCTCAGCAATTGAGCATCGACCTATGATCCAGGAGATCTAGGTTCGATCCCCAGCAGGGGGCGTGCAGGAGACAGCTGATCAATGACTCTCATCATTGATGTTTCTCTCTCTCCTCCCTTCCTCTTTCTGAAATCAATACAAATATATTTTTAAAAAGAAAATAATGAAAGAAGCAATGGAAACTGGTGTAAAAATTTACCTGCAATGTGATATATGAATGAAAATAAATTCTGCTGTATAATTCCAAAAATGACTTTGTCTGTGAAATAACAATTTAAACAATTTATTTTTGTGGTTTATTCACCATTTAAAGTTTCTGTCTAATGTCCATGTCAGTTTCTTTTGTGCATATTCTCACCCTGCAATCAACTGTAGATTTAATGATATAATTCTATTAAAAAAATATTTGGTTGAATTTTCTGTACTTTGTTTTGATGACATAGGTTTTTCAAATTAATTGATTAATTATATGAGGTACTTAAAATAGTAAAAAACCTAAAACATTAAATCAAGTGAACAATTAAAGCACTGAAACAATTGAATAACCAAAGGAATCATTACAGTTTTAAAAATAAAGTTAAAAAAATTGTTACATTAAATAAATTGTTAAGGTTTAGAACAGATATGTTTTGAGAGTTGTTTACAGGGTAAGAAACAAAAACCAAAAATAGCAAAATTTACACTAAACTCCTGTAATAAAGAATGGAAAGTACAGCTTGGACATATATTATTTCATGTTTGTTTTTTAAAACCTTTTATCATTAAAAGAAATAAAATTATTTTAATCAATTTCTGATAAAATAAGCTTTCTGCGATTCTACTAAATATAAAATGTTAATGAAAAATGATTTATATATTGAAAGTCTATGATAAACAATAAATACTTATTATTTTATCAAAGATTTCTCATACATTCACTTTATAAAAATATCATTAAGTAATACATAAAAATTTCTAAATGTTAAATCTCTCAATATAGTGAAGCCTGCATGAAATAATAAAAATAATAACTGTGACAAAAACACCTAACAGCACTCGCTATTGTTTATTATATATAACTAGTATATATTTTTGACATATGGTCTATAGTGTACATAGCGAGTCTGTGAGTAACTCGCCTATATTTGAGAAAGAGAACATAAAAACTTTAAATTAGGGCATATTTGGCAATGTTCCCACATCTGAGCTTCACCTTAGGTATCTATAACTCATGGGGAACCACAAAATATGTTTCAGACTAAAGCACTCATATGAGCTACAGTCAGCGTGGGGAACGGGGAGGTGTAAAGCTCAAAGGACGCGTGGCGCTCCCCTCACACTTTCAGCTGCCGAAGCGCAGGCCTGAGAAGCACCGGGAGCAGCAATGCCCGAGTTTTGATCTGCATGGTTGGTTCAGGCCCGAGAGCCAGGACGGGAAGGCTGGCTCACCTGCTGGGAACTCATTACCAGCCTCATTATGGACTTCGGCCAGAGTTAAGCTGCTAAACTGCATTATCTTCAACCAGCGAGGAAACTGATGTATCAGGGGCAAAGTCCTGTATGTGACATGTCAGATTAAGGCCCGATGACTGCTAAAGCCGGGCCAATCTGTGGAATTAATTTTCCAGTTATCTTCATATTCCTCAAGTAAGGATTTAGTTAAGTTATTTATTTTTGGGATCAAAGGTTATATGTAAAAGTTGATGACCTGTGTATATAGACTTTCATGTTCAATGTTTAACAATTGATAGTTATTGGTTTCCCAAGAGATTCATTTACTTGGTCTTTGTCCACTATATAAGACACCCTCCAGGCTTCTAGAAAAATGACCTGTAAACATATTCTTCCAGAGAAAGTAAAGTTTATCAAGAAAGTGTTTACAAGTCAGATTGCCAAGTGTTTTTAATGATTTCATGCTTCTCAAAAACAAGCTCGTTTAAATCACAGTTTTAAAGTATGTGACAGAATGCCTTGTTTGAAATAAGGCTGATTGGAGTTTCATTCTCCATCCCCCCTGCAGTGACTGTAAACTTGCACTTAACAATATCCCTTCAGCTTCTTCTGGCAATCCCCTTGGGTTAAGAAATGGGCCCTGATAAGTGTCTCATCACGTCATTTTCCTTACTAAAATTCTTTCTTTCCACACATTTAACCATTTAGAATAGCTATAAGTCATTTACTTGCCTGTTTCAGTAGAATCCTTTAGCAGTTTTCACTATAGCCATCTACTCTGTGCCACCTGGAGTTTAGGAATCAGCAGCAGCTTCCAACATCAATTGGACAATCAGCCTCCAAAGTCACAGCTTAATTATAGGACTTAATTTCTATCACGAGACCGATAATTTTATGTTGATTGTTAAACTCTACAACAATGACCTGTCTTTTCTATTCCAGCCATCGACTTAGTTATTTACTATTTCAAATTGCATAACTGACTGACGAACCCTAGGGGCTTCTTCAAAGTCTATAATATAAGTGTTAAGAACCACGCTGTAAACCTCTAACAGGAGTGTAAAATGCCTGCAGATGATGATAAATCTCAGCGTGTGCAATATGACCAAAGTGGAATCTATCATATACTTAAAAATCAAAGCTCTCAAAACTCCAATGTGTGAAATAGAAATTTAAAAAAGGTCTAAATAATGCAAATCACCCTGGAACTTGTGAATATTATTTACTTCTTTAGTTTTTACCCATTGTTTTTGCATCAGCAATAAAGCCACTTAAGTAAACTTATGAAAGTGTTAGCAAATTTTACTATCAATTCTGATAGAAATAGCTTCCAAAACAAAATTCTCATTGAACTGAATAGCTGATATCCACATCCTTTATTCATGATATAATTTAATTTCTACACTTTTCATTCTTTCATACGCAGCTGAAGAAACTTAACATAAATTACAAATAAAAAGGAAGATACACTAGAACAGAAAACTAGTTGTAGTGTTCTGTCTGTTTTATGATAATCCATTTTCTGATTCAAGCAATTTAAGTAAAATGAAAATGAACCATTAAGAAAGTAAAAATGAAAAATAACATAAATTGAAATTCCTTCTAAATAATTTTTAGTATAATAACTGTTAATTAAATGGATTAGAATATGTACACTTAGGATATGATGAAGATTGGTCCAAGTCAGTGGATTGAGGATTGTGGTAGGCAGCTTTCTCTTGTTTCCAGCTTTCTCTTGTTATCAGCTATAAAAGCACTAATGACCCACATTTCACGAGGCATCTCTGAAAATGTCAAGTGCACTGGATAATGTTGAACAAATTAACTAAGTATCAAAAATTTATAGAGCAGATATACCAAAAAAATCGTGTGAATGATTTCAAATATTCAAAAGTTAGAAGTGATGTCTTCCAGAAAGAGGAAGGTAAGTAACTATTTCCTAGAAATGCTTTAACAAATTACCCTAATCCTGGGGGTTTAATCTCCAGAAACGTATCTCCTCATAGTCCCCGATGCCAGAAGGCCCAAATCAAGGTAACGGCAGGGCCGCATTCCCTCCAAAGGCTCTGGGGGCCATCCCATGACGGTCCCACGTTGTTCTCAGGTGCTGCCTCCGACTTCACATTGCTTTCTCCTCAGTGTGACTGTGTCGTCTTCTCTCCTGGCTGTGCCTTTCTCTTACAAACATACTTGTCATTGGTTTTAGTGCCTGCCCAGATAATTAAATAACAGTGATTTTCTATCTTTTTCATTACTAAAAAATATATTTTTCCCCGATCTGACATAAAACTGGTATAACTTTGATTCAGTCATACTAGATGGCTATTGCTGTGTTTGCTGTTGTCATTTTCTTATTTGACAATCTAAGGAAAAGAGATCAGTGCCCCTGACTAGTCAGGTAGTTCATGTGGTAAAAATTCTTACAGCACACCAGTTGAAAATCACTGATTTAGAGTGATCTCATCTCTGATTTGACTTAATTGCATCTTTAAACATATTTTTACCAAATAAGATAATGTTCCTAATTCCTGCAGCCCGTGAATTAGATATATCTTGGAGAGGGAGGCAGTGTTCAGCCCCTAAAGTAACTAACAGAATTTCTGGTAATACTGTATTAGGTTTATTCACACAAAATTATAAATTCTTTCCCAATTCTCCTCAGAACAGGATTTAACAATGGAATGCGTATTCTTTTGGTCATGGGCAGTAATTTCAGATTTGTGGTTAGGAGAGACAAGGACAAGTGCATAGCTTTGATTATATCCAGTAGGCATGATAAGATGACTCTAAGTGATATAATATAGCACACTTTCAACAGTAAACTCACAGTCATAGGAGGTAAAATAGAATATAGCATCTTCAGCTATATGCCCAATTTTCACCCCTTCATATGCACATTTGCACACATAACAATTAATAAAGGGAACCTATACTGTAAACCAATAAGCATCTACAAACAGGTTAAAATATATAAAATGTGCACTCATCTGAAAATCACTAAAATTTAAAATAGTGAGGATAGTGCATGATATAGCAATAATATAACAAACTGAACTAACAAACCATCTCATACTCCAAAACACATATTTAGTAGAGTAAATGTGGAGGAAGGGAGATGTTGGAATATACATTATCAAGGACTTCAGCAAAATGTAAAACTAAACCTCCACCACCGATATTTCTAAAAACCTAGGTTAAAAATCTAAAAACAAACAGCTGTTTGAAGCCATCAGAAAACATCACAGCCAGGCAGAAATCAAGAGGCTAAGATCTCAGAGAACAGATAAGGGTGTCGAGGCAGCCCCAGGGTCACCAGCGCTATTACTCCTCAAAGAATTTTATCATTTGCTGACTCCTGGAAAATATTTAGAGTTTGAAGAAAAAGCAGTAACCTAGAGCCCCCTGAGTTCTCCCTGGGCCAGGAACAAAATAAATTCATACAGTTTTAGCACCACCAAGCTGCCAGGACTTGAGACATTATAATCATGAAGAAAAAGAACGAACAAGCTATAAAACATGCATGAAACTATTATTTTATAAGCAATATGCCCATAAAACATTGGACAAGCCTCAAAAGGCTAGTGCAGAGTACAAAGAAGCAAGCAAAGCGGAAAGCAGCTGTGCCGTGGCTGAGACCTAATCAGCAAATCCTGCAGCGCGGAGGCCCCGGCAGGCGGTTGGCTCTGTTCTCCGGGCGCCTGCCTGACAGCGCTCCACTAGCCTCAGCCGGCGCTGGGGGCACGTGCTTCCTCTCGGATTTAGGCTCAGTCTTGGCCAAGCCCCAACCCCTGAGCCTCAGCCATTATTCTTCCGGTGCCTCTGCCCCTCCCTAATTGTATTCCCGAGTCCACCTGGCATTTCTACCCCTCCTCCAGGGACAGTTCATTATTGTTATTTGCTGTTCCTTTCCTTCAGGTGTAATATATTTAGTGCTGCAGCACCCAATGGTGACAGGGTTTGTTGCTCTCACCCCCACATGGTCAGACTTACTGCACAGGGGAGAGAGTGGAGAGAGGGACATGTGGATTGTGTCCTGTCCCCGTCACAGCCACCTGTCTCCTCCAGCCTGCAGCACAGAGGGATTGTTTTATGACTTTATCCAGTCACTTCCCTGAGCATTTAGTGACACCACTCGAAATGGGCTCTGTGGCATGTTTTTTGTTGGTGGGGTGCAAGAGAGGAAAGAGTTGATGGGATGTTTGATGGTGTTACCCAGGAATGCTCCTGATCTTCTTTCCTGTCCAAAGTGTTGGGAGACAGAGAGACAGTCCATTTTCAGGTCAGAGTGTACAAAACAAGAAGTTTCTTGCTCCCTAGGAAGGTTCACAAAGCCTCTTCCAGAACCACACTAGACAAAGAAATGAACTATCAAGCACCTGTTTATCTTAATTTCAAAATTAGGTGCCAACAATGCACCTAGAATACAGGAGGAAGGAAGGACTCCCTGAAGCTAATGCAAAAATATACTAACTAAAGGCAATTTGGTAATCAAAGACTAATGTAATTAGTGACATGCCACATGATGAGGGTATTTAACAGCATGAAAGCTGTGGATAACATTTTCATGTATATGTAAAAATAAATAAGTGAAATGTGGAGGAATCAACATTAGGTTTAGGCTACTGTGCATTTGATATCTCACAAAAATTCTGTCTCACAAAATCCCATTTGATGGAAAAAGATACTAGCCTATCTTGCTGCAATCTAAAATATTCTGCAGACTAAAATAACTCCTAGTTTTGCTTGATTCACATCTGCTCAATGTAACATTATTTCTTAAGGAGGATCTAGCTTTCAAGTAATGATAAGGACATTTATTCACTGACATCTCTCCAAGACAAATTACCAAACCAGTCAAGACATAGGAAGATGGAGCTCATTATTTCTCACATATTGGTCAAGGTCATTGAGGGAAAAGAAAAAAAAACTATGAAAAGTTAATGTTGCAAGAAATACTTAGCATCAAAAGTGAAATAATATTTGAGATTGAAGAGATATATTATCCACACAGCTCTGCCAAACTCAGTGTCTACACAAATTATTATCTCTCTTTTAAGTGTCAGTAAGTTACAGTTATGTGAGTTACGGTTCTCTAAGGACAGCTTTAACTGTTTTCTGCTACTTAGAAATTTCCTCTATTTTACTTCTCTCAGTCAAAATGACTTCAGTTCTTACAAGTGTCATTTCCTTTTATTTCAGAATTATGTGCCATGATGTAGAGTTTCCTACTGAATGTATAGTCGTCCCCCCTCCCTCCATCTGCAGTCCATAGTTTTCCTTTCCCTGGTTTCAGCTATCTATAGTCAACACAGTTTGAAAATATTTTAAATGGACAATTCCACAAATAAACAGTTGATACATTTACATTGCTCCCCGTTCTGAGTATAATGATGAAATCTCCCACTGGCCTGCTCCATCCCACCTGGGGCATGAATAACTCCTTTTTTCCAGTGTCTCCACACTGTATACCCTCCCACTCTTTAGTCACTTAGCAGCCATCTCGGTCATGGGCTATCCTGGTATCATAGTCCTTGTGTTCAAGTAGCCCTTCTTTTACTTAATAATGACCTGAAAGTGCAAGAGTAGTGATGTTGGTAATTCAGATATGCCAAAGTGAAGCTGTGAAGTGCTTCCTATACGTGAAAAGCTGAAAGTTCTCCACTTAATAAGGAAGGAAAAAAATCATATGCTGAGGTTCCTAAGATCTATGGTAAGAATAAATCTATTTGTGAAATTGCCTAATATATAAATTAAACCTTATCACAGCTATGTATGTATAGGAAAAAACCCCAAAATAAAGCATATATAGGGTTTGGTATTATCTGCAGTTTTAGGCATCCACTGGGGCATCTTGGAACATATCCCCTGTGGATAGGGGGAACTACTATTCCTATTCTCTTTCTAAAAAATATACATACCAAATGAAAAGCTTTTGTATAACTTGGTAAAAGAGTATGTTACATTTCTTACGGATACCGTAATCTTTGTACAGATGGTACCAATTTACAATGGTTCAACTTACAATTTTTCAACTTTATGACTGTGTGAAAGTGGTACACATTCACTAGAAACCACACTTTGCATTTTTATCTTTTCCCAGGCTAGGAATATGCAGTATGACGCTCTCTTGTGATGCTGGGCAGCAGCTCCCAGTCAGCCACATGATTATGAGGATAAACAACCGACACTGTGTTTTTGCATCCCATCATGTCTATCTGCGTCTCCTACTTCTAGTAAGAAGAGAAAGGCAGCTACTCTTGAGATGAAACTGAAGACAATTGCCCAACTACAGACTAAATTAAATGTTCTGAGCACATTTAAGATGGGCTAGGCCAAACTGTGATGTTCTGTAGATTAGGTGTATTTTTTACAATATTTTCAACTTACATTTATTTATCAGGATGTAGTCTTATAGTTAGTGAAGGAGCATCTGTACTAAAATCTTAGAACATACATTTGCTTTTATTTTTTTTTATTTTTAGTTAATCATGTTTGCTTTTTATTAAATTTATTGGGATGACACTGGTTAACAAAATCATACAGGTTTCAGGTGCACAATTCCACAACACATCATCTGTACACTGTTCTGTGTCTCTACCACCCCAAGGCAAGACTCTGTCCATCACCATTTATTCCCTCTACCCCTACCCACCTCCTCCAGGCAGTCACCACACTGTTGTCCATGTTCATGAGTTCTTTCTCTTTTTTATTTTCTGTTTGACTCAATACCCCTAACCCCCACCCCAGCTGACAACTGTGGGCCTGCTCTCTATCTGTAAGTCTCTTTCTATTTTGCTTGTTAGTGCATTTTGTACATTATATTCCACATGTAAGGGAAATCATATGGTACTTGTCTCTCTCTGGCTGGCTTCTTTCACTTAACATAACGTTCTCCAGGTCTGTCCATGCTGTCACTAAGGGTAAAATTTTCTTCTTTTGTACAGCAAGTAGTATTTCATTGTATAAATGTACATTCACTTTTAGAATTATCAAAATTTGCTGAATGCAAAAAAAGCTTACTGTGCAGTTGATAATGTTAACTACTAATAACTCATAGATTAACACTATAGAGAACCTTTACTCCTAAAATAAATATATCATGACTCCTCTACTCTTAATCATAATTTTACTATGTGCTCTGCGGAAAAGGTTAAAAAATTGCTTTATATATAAATTGAGCCCATTAAATTATGGTAAAACTATTGGTCTTGTTACAATCATACTATCAACTTTCCTGAACCCAGTTTCTCTTTTCTTTTTCTATAGTTGTGCTTAGAAGTGTTGAACCCTCTAACCTTATCTTCAGGGTTGAGGAAGAGACCCACGTATTGTGGTAACAAACATCCAGCTTTCCCACCAGTCATTCAGTCCATTAATTGGCATACAAGAGTGCGCACACATGCTCAGAGCTAGAGCAGCCTTCCTCCAAGGGGTACAACAAAAACTCTCCCGTTAAAACCATTGGGATTAAGGCCATATCTCCCCAAAACTCCTTACCCTGTCACCCAAGAAAAGCCTGAGCACTGTGACTAAGACCTTCCTTTCCCTTAGCCTTGTACCTATGCAGAAAAATAGGGGAAACTCCAGAAACTGACCTCGTTATAGCCCATAGTACTCAGAGCCTTGCTTCCATTACCTCAAATGAATCCACTGGGACTAATCTTATGCCTTTGTTTATGTCAGTCAGAAAAACACTCCCTCCCGGGACTGCCGGGTTACCTTTCTATTTCCACCTTTTAATACAGTTAAATTCTGTACATACTATTATTTTTCCTTTTTAAGTCTTTTCTCAACTCCTTAAATTCTTTTACTCTATCCCCTGAAATCCACTGTTATGCATAGGAGTTACATATCAAATCCCATATGCATAAAATCCTCTCTACTGTCAGCATATTATCTGAATAGCCCCTTCACTTATTGTGCTCAAATTGGACCCTGGCTATCACCTGGGTACACTAATTAGTGCATGAATTCTCTTGCAGTGCCTCTCAATGGTGACTTTATTTTTCTCAGTGGTGGCTTTATTTTTACTTTTTTCAGAGTTCTTATATCACTGTTAAATGTCATGTATCCTACTCCGAGATCCCCAGCTCCTCTCTGCTAGCTCACTTCCTCTAGTGCTCCAGTGCCCATAATTCTTTAACTTTTGTACATCTGGAACCTCTGATTCCCTCCAGCTTTCCCCTGTCCTCCACACCTTTGATGAGCCTGATCTCTGGCTTATGCAAGAGTACTTTTCAAAAAAATGTCCTTGTGAAGGTTGACAGTGATCTCTCATTGCGAATGCAATGGCTATTTTTCACATTTGCACATCTCATGTCTCAAACTTTTCATTACGCTTGATATAACTGATCACTCCTTCATCTTTCTTCATTTTATTTCCAGCACACCAGATTCTCTTGGTTGTTTTCCTCCTATCTCACTAGTTGTTCTTTTCAGTGGTTTCTTCCCTTTAACTTAAACTTCTGTTGAAATTTTGTAGGGCTCTATCGGGCTATGCTGCATTCTCTGGTGATCCATCCAATCTAACAATTATAATGCCATCTCTATGTGGACAAACTCCAAATTTATTTCTTGAGCCCAGACCTCTCAACAACCATCTTCCTGTTAGGCTTACCGAGGAGGAACACACGAGGCCAGATGAGAAGGTAAAGGCAATTTTATTAGGGCATCTGAATACAGATGGGCTGAGCTCCCAATGGCATCAGCCCCCAGTGGTTGAGGAGGAAGACTCTCTATAGGGAGGGGACTTTTTAGCGCCCACACATGTTTTTTCTGAGCGGGAGTGGAGAGTTATTGAATGTAAGGAGCAGGTTGTTGCTGGAGTTCATCTAAAAGTTACTTTCTCATGCAGGGAGTGAAAGTTACCAAGCACAGGGACAGAATGTGACTGGTGAAATGAATTCATCTAAAAGTTACATTCTCATGATGGGGAGGGGTGAGCCTCAGGAACATTAAGCTTTTGTCCAAACCTAATACTTTCTAGTCCACATTTCAGATTAGCTGTGTAAAGCATTTCTCAGCTCAACATATGAAAAACTGAATTCAAAATATTATCTTTCCCTGCATAGAGCTCACTACTTCTCCATCAATGGCTGATCATTTTTCCATTTAATCTGGTCAAATATTTCAAAGATATAATTGTGTACTCTTTTTTTTCTATGTCATATCTTTACCAATACATCAGCAAATCCTATATCTCTACTTTAAAAATATATGCAAGATATGTCCAATCTCATTACTGCTACCACCTGCTCAAAGACACCATAGTTTCTCAGAGAATCTCAGAGAATCTGTGATTCTTCCCTGTGTCCCTTTATTTTGAACTTAACAACAGCCAGATTTATCACCTATCATCTATACATGTAAGTTACGTATCCCCTTGGGTAACTCTTTTACCTACTTTCCTCTTCTTAGATTATAATACACACACATGCATATAGGTATATATTTTTACCTTTAAGATCCTGCTACTTTAAACTTCAAAACGTCCTCGCCAGCACTCTCCGTTCCCCGTTTCATGTTTCTCCACAGCACTTACTATCACTTAACTAAATCAATAACTAAAAAGCTTATTAAGTAACAGTCTCTCTCCACTTTAATGCTAACCTCAAGGGGACAGGAGCCCTTGTCTCTCTTGTCCTTGCTGTATCACCAGCTCCAAGAACAGTGCCTGTCATAGCCTAGGCAGACCTCAAAAACATGTCAGAATGAACAAAGGCAGGCATGAAGGAGTGAAGTGGATTGGGGTGAGGTTTGAAGAAATGAGATATGCTGGAGAGGGCAGGGATAGTTTTGGGCCCAGTTTACAGATGGGCAAAGTGAGTCTCAGAGATGTCACGGAGCTAGACCAGTACTACCAGATTCCCCCCTCCTTTTTTTTTTTTTTTTTTTGAGAGAAGCCAAGAAACCTGGATATTTTTAGGGCAAATTAAGAAAACAATCCCATTTTCAAGTGTATGAAAAAACATAAATTACCCTTTAAATTAAATGAGGAAATAAATATATAGTAGTGATTTTAGGAGAAAATAATGAAAGGTACTATGAGTAATATTTGGGGGTACATGTATATACAAGAAGACTATACACTAAAAGGTGTACCAAAAGCTATATCTTTAAAGGTGCCTTGCAAGATAAAACATTATAAAAGGTTCTAAAGAAATAAGAAGGAATGAGATACAAGGAAAATCTAATTGGCCAAATTAAGATATTGCTGTTAATGACAGATGTCGCTCCCAGCATAGTGCCTTTTAAAATGCATCTTCCCTCTGCAAGGGAGAGGCTCAGTGACTAATATCTTAGGAAACTTTTTTTCCTTCTGTCATTACACCAACAGAGTTGCATAGCAGGCTTCAAAATCACTCACTCTGAATATGACTTTTCATTTCATACATGTTCTTTTCTCAACTAAGTTACAATTGAAATTGAAAATTCACCTTCAAATTTGGTGCAACAAGTCATTAATCAAGTTGAAACTTTGTTACAAAATGCCACAAACATATTGGTGAGTGAAAAACCTCTCACACTAAACAAAATATGACATAATAAATTTTAAAAAAAACCTGCAAGCACTTGGGAAAAAGTTTCTAAGTAAAAGGGTAGGGAGAAACTGAATGATGGAGGCTCCTTTAGTAAAATTCTGCCCAAGCAGATAAGAATAAGGCATAAAGACGCTAGCAGGGATCTGACACATACCATTATATCTTAACAGGAATCTAGAAAGAAAGCACATTAAAACAAACAGACAAACAAAAACCCACCACTCTTAAACTCCATCTACATCTAGCTGTGCTCCTCCCACTATTAGAGGGAAGGATGGTGAGTGGGCAACACCTGACATTCACCCTTAGTACCACCCAAAAATGATTGTGGAAGACCCATCTTCAGAAGGTGGACAGGGAGTGTATAGAAAAGAGGCTGAAAACACATATAATATAGATACAGAGGTGGACGAAAGTGGGTTTACAGTTGTGAGTACACAAAACACAGCGTTTGTTCTTGCATATTTATTTATTAGTTATTAATTATTGTATTATAACTGTAAGCCTACTTTTGCTCACCCCCAGCATAACTTTACCGTTCAAGGCATCACTACTGCCATTCGCCACTGTTCTTTAAGGCGAAGGGGAAAGCAGAGAGGGGAGGCAGCTAGTTTGAAGTAGAATATTTGCCCTTGAGACTTCCTCTTTGATTTACAGATTAGATAGAAGTGTGTCTTTAAAATTTTTAAACACTTGGAGGTTTTCAACATACCTTTCGATTATCAACTTTAGTTCAATGTTATGGTCTAAGAACATACTTTGTATAATTTCTATTATTTAAATTTTATAAGGTGTGTTTTATACCCCAGGATGCGGTCTACCTGGATGTGTATTCTGCTGTTGTTAGGTGGAGTGTTTTAAAACTCTCAGTTAGACCTCATTGGTTGATAGTGTCTTTCAGATTATCTATGGTCTTATTGGTTTTCTTGCTACTTGTTCTATCCTTTATTGAGAGAGGCATACTAATATCTCCAACTATACTTGCAAATTTGTCTATTTCTCCTTTCAGGTCTATCCATTGTTTCATCATGTGTTTTTGACACTCTATGGCTACATGCATACATATTTAGACTTCTTAAGTATTTTTGAAAAGTGTACCTCTTTATCATGTGTAATGTTCCTCTTTATCCCTCCAAAATTTTCTTGTTACGGGGTGAATTTGTCTGAATTTAATTTAGTTGCTCCAGATTTCTTTTGGTTAATGATTGCATCTTTTCTCACCCTTTACCTTAAATTATCAAAATTTTATATTTGTAGTGGTTTTTTTTTTATTGACAATATAGAGTTGGATCATCACGTGTTATCTAATACAAACTTCCCTTTTAACTAGTGTGTTTAGATAATTGACATTAAATTGGTTATTTATTTGGCTGGATTTTATTCTAGCACTTCGTTGTTTTCCATTTGTCCTTATTTTTTAATGATTCTATTTTATCTCATTTATTGGTTATATTATTTTAAATTATTTTTAACAGTCACTCTCAGGCTTACAATGTACATTTAAAAATAATCTGAAACAAACTTTACATATTTTAACATATCATGTGTAGTATAAGAAAATTTTAATTGAGTGTAACCAGTATCCTCCCTCCCATCCTTTGTTGTGAATTTTATGCTATAAATACCTAATATACTGTTTGTCCTGTTTTCCTTCAATTATCCTTTAGATAGAACTGAAAATAAGAAAAAATTAGTGTATTTTACTGTTATTTTTTCCACTTTAAACATTCTTCATTTCTGACAGTCTAAGTTTCTGATTGATCATATTCCTTTTCCTGGCTTAGTGTGTTTGACTAATTTTGGAAAATCTCCAGCATTCCTTTCTCACGTAGTTTTCTCTTTATTCTACCTCTGAAATTCTGATTGCATATATTTTGAATTGTGATATCACCAAGCTCTAGGACGCTCTCGAGTTTTGCCTTGTTTGGTTCGGAGTTTTTTTGCTTTCTTATTTTTACATTTGAGTTGGACCAATTGGAGTAATTTCTGTTGACATATTTCCATTTTGACTGTTTCTTTCCTCAGCTGTACTGGTTCTATTGATGAAGCAGTCAAAGATAGTTTTCATTTCTGTTATCATTTTCAAAGATATTTCTAACATTTCCATTTGATTTTTTCTCATAATTCCTGTATGTTCCCTGAAACTACCCATGTGATCTTTCTGTGATGGCTCTTAGCTTGGTGAGAAGTAAAAATTACTGCTAGAGAGAGGGCGATGAAACCCTGATAATGGAGATTAATGGTCTCTGACCAAATATTAACAGAAATATCTACCTATGATTGGGAGTGAATTACAGTACAAACTATTTGATATTACATATAGAAACTTACACACACATATACGGGTAATAACTGAGCTGTCCCTGTCATTTTGTATCAACGGGGATGTATTTAGAAAAAACTTCTCACTAGAAATGCATAATTACACCTGACAGAAATCCTGAGGTAGAGAGTTCCAGATCATCAGGCATGCTATTTACAGTTCAGACTTCAGCACCCTAAATACTAACTTGATTTTTATTTCTTATTATTTCAAGTTCTAGGCATCTCATATCCAGCTGAAGAAGAGAAATTTATTTTCATAATTTTTTTTTCAATTTAGGGAATAAGGCCTTTTCCAGAAAATATCCCCTCAGTGGACTTCCTCTTATAATACTAATTAAAATTGACTAATGTATTTGTTGTTCACTGGAGAGTGGGAAAGGTAATGTCTGACATTAACAGTTTTTATGAGCTCAGTCAGGCAGGAAAATGTGTAGGTTAAAGGTTTTTGGGTATGTAAGATCAGTGCTACCAAACACACTCCCTCGAGCCTTTTGAATTGGCAAATGGATAAAATCCACAGTACTTATCTCTCAAGCCACAGTTTCAAGGAAGGGAAAATGTTTTGGATTATAAGAAAGTGTAATCTTTAGCACCTCAGTGATATTATCTTTGCCCAAGCCACTGAGATTTCTCAAGGGTTGCAATAGAACTGTAACTGCATTCTCAGCTTCTAGCCATAGTATCTACAGTCTATCTCCCCTTATAGCCTTTTACCAGGTCTGAAGTTCAGGAACTAGCATTATGTTTTGTGTCTACCCTTTCTTGCTAGAATGCAAGGTACATTAAGTTAGGGAGATTCAGAATTACTTCTCATTATGTATACTAATAATAAGAATAATCTGTGAAAACTGATAATCATTAATTACTGTTTTACCAGATAAACTGCACCGTAACAAAATTTCTATTTGAAAATATTAGTATATGAAAAAGATATGTGGGGGCAGCTCTGCTACCTTGAAAAAAGAAAATAATAAGGAAACAATGCAAACATCAGATAAATTCTTTTTGGAAATAAATAAAACCTAAGAACACATTTTCATTCAAATTTGTTGGACAATGGAAAAATATTAAAAAGTTAATTAACTTTTAAAAGATGTAAAAATGAAATTATTACACTAAAAATGGGTATAATGGGACCTTGCTGAGCTAAGTAAACTAAGAATGAGAAAACATCATTACTGAATACATAATTTAGTAACTGAAATAAACAGGATAGACACAGATAGAAAACAAATTGATGACACCCAGTAAAAGCTTGAAATAATTATGCTTAATGCAAAGGAAAAAGACTAGTAGAAGTAATAAAAATTATCAAAGTAATAATAGCAATTCAATATAAGAAGAAATGCTGTTCTGGAAACAGACCATCTGACCACTTAGAAAACAAAACAAAACAAAAATAATCAATGAAATTTTAATTCAAAAGGACAAAGTGTTCCAGTAAAATTATTATAGAATAATTGGCATCAAAACACACAATTGGATGTCTTGGTTTTAAAGATACACACACACATTTTAGGCATTCTGTCAAAGTCACTTAACAAACGTGGCAGACTTCCTTAAGATTCTGTCGCAGAATCATGCAAGTCCAAAATGAAGAGATGACACTGAATTTCCAATGAAAATAAATGTTGGAGTGATATCTGTGTAAATGAGGGAGTAAAGATGACACTCCCAAAAAGCAACTAAAACAAGCAACAATTTCAGTATTAAATTTCTTAGTACTCTGGAAATTAATCAGAGGCTTTGGCAATGAGGTGACATGAAGTTAAGAAAAATGGCTGAGTCTCAGCCACAACAGCAAACTTTGTGGCATTTAATCTACTAGTTTCATCCACTGCTCCACAGCTCAGCAGTAGCCTTAAAAAGATAATAGGCCATATTCCTGGTATTAGAGAAAGCAAAATGTTACTGGAGCTCTTTCCAAGATTTATTTCCAAAGAACAGTGATTACTTGACCTGTCTAGTGGTTCCCTGGAAAACTCTACTCAAATAGCTTATTTTTATTTGACCTCACTTGAAATTGCTCTGTGCCGAAAGCTTCTCCCCAAGAGATATTTGTTGGAATGTTTTAACATCATGACGCCTAAGGTGATTTATAAGAGTTGGGACAGACAATAGATTAACCAGAAACCTTAAAAGGAAAAGCTGAAGCATTAAATGTCCATAAAGGCTTTGAAAAACTCTGATATATTCCTGTGAAGCAACATGCATTCACAGAGTTGTGCACAATTTCAGAAAACACATGAGAAGGTCCAACATCTCATCTCTTTCATACACCTTGAGGCTCTGCACAAGCAGGAACTGAAGGCTAAGTCAGAGTTTAAAACTCCTGGTTGCGGGTGCAAGGTATGTCCCAACACTCACACAGAGCCCCTCAACAAAGACTGGGAGATTTAATTGTTCCAGGAATTTAAGGAAATCTCTATTTAGTAATTATCTGACCGCTAAGGAAATAAAGTAGAGACTTCGGTGCCATACATTATAAAAGAAACAGACTTTAAAAACTATTTTAGGAGTGTCATTAACCAACCAAGTACCAATAATAGCAACTCTGGGTAGGAGGAGTATCTGATTTATAGAGTTGTACATTATATTATTTAAAATTTATATTTTCACCAAAACATTGTGATACATACAAAGAAAGAAGGAAGTATGATCCATACAAAAGAAAACAAGCAATCAAAAGAAACTGTTCCGAGGAAGCCCCGATATCAGACTTACTATAAATTAGCCCTTTTAAATATGGTCAAAGAGCTAAAGGAGACCATGCCATATAACTAAAAGAATATATGAAAATGTCTCAATAAATATAGAATATCAATAAAGATAAACATTATAAAAAGGGATCAAGTAGAAATCCTGCAGTTGAAAACTAAAATAATTGAAATAAAGCTGTTGGAGGGGAGTGGCGTTAGGGAGCTGGGTGAAAATATTGAAGGAACTAAGAAAAAAAAAAATTACTCATAGACACAGACAACAATATGGTGATTACCACAGGGGAAGGGGGCATAAATAGTGACAGAAGGAGACCTGACTTTGGGTGGTGAACATACAATACAATATACAGGTGATGTATTATAGAATTGTACACCTGAAACCGATATAATTTTATCAACCAACGTCACCCCAATAAAATTAATAAAAATTGAAAATAAAAATAGAAAATGAAACACATACACACAAATTATAGTAGAAAAGATAAACAGCAGATCTTGGCAGGCAGAAAAAAGAATTAGCAAACTTGTGAAGAGATTAATTCAGATGATCCAGTCTGAAGAACAGGGAGAGAATAATAAAGAAGAGTGAAGGAAGGCTCAGAGACCTGTGAAACGCCATTAAATGTACCAACAGCAAGTGCACTAATTAACAGAGAGACATTTCAATAATCATATTTGTAGACTTCAAGACCCTACTTTCAATAACAGATGGGACAACTAGATAGGAGATATCATATAAATAGAAGACTTGAACAATATTATAATCCAACTAGAACTAACAGACACCTCAACCAGCAAGAGAATGCACATTCTTATGAAGTGCTCATGAAAATCATGAAACATTTTCTAGACTGGACCATGTTGGATTTTCTTTTTAATAAAACCAGCCTCAATAAAATTTAAAAGATTGAAATCTCGCGCTTGCCAGGTGTCTCATTTGGTTGGAGTGCTGTCCCATACACAAAAGGGTTGCACTATATAGACTTTACAGAAATAAAAGTGTATTATAAGGAAATACTTTGAACAAGTATATGCCAACCATTTAGATAACAATGAGTACATTTCTAGAAACACACACACTACCATGACATAAGAAAAAAAGAAAATTTGAATAGGTATGTAACAGACCATGTGGTGATAGCTATTAACTAGATTTACTGTGATTATTTCACAGTATATACAAATATCAAATCATTATGCTATGTGCTGGAACTAATATAATGTTATATGTCAATTATATCATAACAAAAAAGGAATAATACACTGATTTGAACTCACCCTTTTTATATCATCTTCATTCTATAATTTTGAAGTTCAATGAAACAACTAGGTTATATTTTTTTCTAGAGATCTAAGTAAAATTATTTTGCAATCCCTTTAAAACCAAACCACTCTCACATACTCAGTAAAAAATTAATTGCATGATCTTGCAAAAATTTAATGGTTAACCAGATACCTGTTAAGATATGTAAAGACTTCTTATTTTGTATTCCTCATGTTGGTGAATTTAACTTAAATTCAACTTACACACAAAGTGACAAGCTCTAAAACCTCATAATCATTAAATCCTGAGGGAAACAGTGAGTGGCAGTATTTAGGATTGTTGTTGTTTTTAAAGGAGGAAACCTTTCCAAATTGGGTGGTTATCCACAGACAAACACAGAACATATTATTTGACAAGATTTTGAAGCCATTTAAAAGAATCACTGGAGGAAAAATTATGCATCAATCTTCAAGGTGCTAAAAGATGAATTTCTATCTTGGCATTTATTCTGAGAAGACTTAATGTTAAAAAAATTGTTTCATCATGTTTGAATGTTATATCAGACCAAGATGTTTTTTATTTGTTTATTTTTTTAAGTAAAATGGTAGCACATTAGTAGAGATATTTCTTGGGTTTTCCTCATTCTATACATTTAATTAAGAATGTTAGAAAAAATTTAGGTGAAAACATAATTATCTAAAGTTTGGAAAGGTTAGCAACATATTTTATTCTATGTTCTCTCTTAATAAGAGTCCTTATTTCTAAGAATCCATGTTTTCATTTTTAGAATTTTAATTTGCAAAAGCCTCCAAGGGAGGTTTGTGTACAGAGAGATTGTGTCCTTCTATAATGTGGACATTATATTTTTAATGGAGGTTTGCAGAAACTCTGTTCCTAACAATTTCTATGGTTGCCAATATACAGTTATATTTTCCTATTTATCTATTCAAACAGTTCCAGAAAGGTCAGATTGAATTGTAATAGTGGCTGAGCTACAGTAGATATGAGCATATAGCTACAGGGATAAAATACAGTCTTTGATATGACTTTACTGCCAGCACAGAAGAGCAATCAGAAATGTTAATTATTGTTAGATAATAAGCCCTAAAAAGTCTTGCAGTCCTAATTTGACTTAAGGCATTAAAAGGAAGAAATATAGATGCACAAAGGATACTATTTTTCTTTGATTAAAAAATTGAATTTTTTATTTTATAAATACACACATAGCATAGTAGGTTAAACTAATAAATATTTAGATTAAACTTTTGTTTTGAAAATTCAATATTCTTTATGTAACTTTTAAACATATGAATAGCCTAGAAAATGACATAAACTAAACTAGTCAGTGAGTACATTGGAAAAGCAATTACCTGGTGTTTTCCAACATGGACCCACTAGTCATGATTCTCCTATTAACACGCAGTCTAATGTTGAGCATGTGACATGTTGCTTGGCCCCCAGAATGTTTAAATATAAAATGAAGGTCTTGGACTAGGTGGTATCTAAACTTTAAACTTGACTGCATGGTTTTCTATCTACTTTCTAGATTAGTAAATATAAAAGGTATCATTATAACTGTTGCATTTCTCTGGTCAAGACTAATTGAAAGAATCCATAAAAAACTTTCAAGTAGAAACAGTATCATTTATTGAAGCATTGTAGCATTCTGCAGATTTTTCTGATCTGTTGTAGAAGGAATATTTTATACTTAATGTGGTACTTGCCTAGCCGATTCCAAATGAATGTAGTATTTTCTTACTATTGACTCTAACAGATAAAGGAGATAAATGACCATCTACTTTGAGAGACTCCATTACACCAGATGCTTACAAGACTTAAGTAAAGACTACTTCCTAAACAATGAACAATAAAACATTTTTAAAAATTCAAAATAGATAATAAATCAGATCATAAATAGATCATAAATAGATCATAAAACAGAAGAAAATATAGAAGAAAATCTTCAAGGACTGAGGCTAGACAAAGATTTCTTAGACACAACACCCAAAAGCACAGTCCATATAAGAAAGATAAATAAATAAACTAGATTTAACCCAAATAAAAATTGTTGCTCTACGAAAAACACTGTTAAGTGAATAAAGAGACAAGCCGCAGACTAGGAGAAAATATTACAAAGCACAACTGAAAACAGATTTGTATCCATAATACATAAAGAGTCTAAGATCAACAGTTAGAAAACTACTAAGTTTAAAAAGAAAAAAAAGAAAAAAATATATAAATAAAAGATTTGAACAGACACTTCAAAGAAGATACACAGATGGCAAATGAGCATATAAAAAAATATTCACCATCATGCCATTAGGGAAATGTAAATTAAAACCACAGTGAGATTTCACTATATATCTATTAAAATGGCTAAAATAAGAAATATTGACAATACCAAGTGCTGATGAAGACACAGAGCAACTGGAGCTATCGTTTTGCTGAGTAACAACTTTTTCTCAAACACACTATATAAAATATGCTTATAAGAAGTATTATTTTGACACTGTGACTTAAACTTATTTTCATAAATTGAATACAGGCCTATTCAGAAATTTGTTTTTTAACCTTTAATTAGCCTAAGATGAACTCCCTTTACATGCACTTCAAAATTCCTAATTATCTCTCAGCAAACTATTCACTTTTCTAACTGTCATGGATTTCTTTCCCTTGCAAATTAATAGACTCAGCTCCATACATATTTTTGTTATTTGCTTTGTTTTGCTTTTTGCTACAGTAGTCATTTTATACTTTAACAATTTTGAGGGTTCACTGAGATTTCCTTCATGGGCCTCACTCAATACTGTGCCACTTGCCCACAGAAATAGAAGCAGCTAGCTTTCATGAGACCTCTTGTACTCAGGTTGGTCTCTGGGTGGTCCCACACCTTGAGCAAGTCTCATAAAGGAAAGTTAAGTCTCCTGTGAGATTTTGTTTAAACTCTACAAAGAATTTTATTTTTTCTCTAAATTTTCAGTTTTGATTACTTGTCTATTTGGGATTTGGTAGGGGCAGGGGCTATACTTTTGCCTTTTGGGGGATTTATTTAATTCTGTTTTAAGCTATAAAAGAAAACCTTTTTGTGTCTATTGTATGCGATGCATGGTCCTGTGAAAAGTTAAGCAGTTATGCCCTCCTCCATCAATAGAAACTATTTTAATTTCACAATGGTTAGCCTTTTCATTTGCTTATAAATTTTTTCCTATGTGTATACTCTATGACTATCTAGTCAACATAGTGTGCTATAACACAGAATGACAGAAAATTAATACATCAGTGTATAAAGTCAAATTCTTCAGGAGTTCCAATACTAATTGTTCTACAAAGACTTTTGAATACTTACATAATTTTAGAATGATGTTTAGTTTTTTATAAGAAAAATTTTGCTGTTTGGGCAGTAATTCTAAAAGAGGGGTTTTTGATTATTTACTTGGGTATAAAGTTTTTTCATGTTTTTAGGTATTTTTGTATTATTATTTTACAAATATAAAAAGAGAAAAAATTATATGATATTTTAAGTAAAGTGAATAATTTAAATTAGACTATTTTGAGTATATAATTTTGTCCTAGTTTTATCAGAGTATATATTGTAAGAGTAATCTAGTTTGAATAATAGCTGTTTCACTGTTTATAGACGTAATTAATCAGAATTTCCTAGCTCTATAATAAGTTTGTTGGCCTTCAGCTACTTTACTTTCATAAATGATTAAGATTGACAGAAGATAACATTAAATATAATATTTGATGTCTTTATAAAATAGATTCATTCTGGTAGCTTCAGACATGGTACAACTTATATGAAAGTACAGAATTTCTCTAATAAAATTGCTTATACCAAATGTCATACTCTGTAAAATGATTTTTGACTTAGCACTAAATGTATTGTTCTCTAAAGATGCCTCAAATCTCATTTCTGAGTTATCTACTTGGCTTTGCAAACTTGAGAGATCTTACTAAATTTTTTAATTAAAAAGAAACTGAAGGAAGTCAAATTCCTAAAATAAAGATGACAAATGTTTAGAATTATTATGCAATAGTTTATTATATTCTTTCCTATGTCTCAACTACTCTATTTTTTCAATTTTATTTTTAATTATCTGTTTTTATTACAATAAGAACACTTAAAATGAGATTTACCTTCTTAATACTATTTTATTGTACACTTAGATAATTGTTAACTATAGGTACACCACTGTATGGCATATCTCTAGAACTTACTCATCTTGCATAACTGAAACTTCATACGTATTCAACAGCAATTTTCCATCCCCAAGTCCCTGGCAATTGCCATTCAACAGTTTCTATAAATTTGACTTTCTTAGGTACCTTGTAGAATTATGCAGTAATAGCACTTCTGTGACTGGCTAATTTCACTTAACATAATGTCCTCAAGGTTTATACATGTTGTCACATATTGGCAGGATTCCCTTCTTTTCTAAGGTTGACTAACATTCCATTGTTTGTACATAGCAAATATTTTTCATTCATTCATCTGTTGTTAATGAATTTAGTTTGTTCATCTTGGATATTGTGGATAACACTTTAATGAACATGAAAATGCATATATCTTTTTGAGATCTTGATCTCAATTTTTTGGATATATTTCCAGTAGTAGAATAGCTGGATCATATAGTAGTTCTATTTTAATTTTTTGAAAATTGTGAAGGGATTTGAAAAAGTATGGATTGGTAGTTTAAAATAGACCTGGGGATATAAAATAGAACATAGGACATACAGTCAATACTATTATAATAATTATGTATGGTGCCAGGTGGATACTTATAATATTGGGGGGACTACTTTGTAAAGTATATTATTGTCTAACCACTATGCTGTACACCTGCAACAATATAATATAATATTGAATGTGAATTGTAATTAAAAAATAAATTTTTAAAAAATTAGGAAGATCTAAATAGATATTTTTCCAAAGAAGATATACAGATTGCCAACACACACAGGAAAAGGTCTTCAGAATCACTAATCATTAATGAAATGCAAATCAAAACCACAATGAGATATCTCCTCGCACCTGTTATGATGGCTATTATCAAAAAGACAAGAAATGACAAGTGTGGAAAAGATGTAGAAAAAATGGCCACCCTTGTATACACCATTGAGGGGAATGTACACTGGTGTAATTACTATGAAAAACTGTATGGAGATTCCTTAAAAAATTTAAGAAGAGAACTACCATATGATCCAGCTATTCCACTTCTGGGTGTTTATCCAAAGAATATGAAGACACTCATTTGAAAAGGTATGTGCACTGCAGCATTATATCCAAGAGCCAAGATATATAGAAACCACCTAAGTACCCATTGCTGGATGAATGGACGAAGTAAAAGGAGCCCACTGTCGTTGGGTTAACTAGTCTACAAATGTCAATTAGGTCCATCCAATTGATTTATGGTGGTGTCAGTTCCATATCATTCATTTTTTCCCCTCTCTTTGTTTTGTCAATTACTGTAAGAAGAGGGCTGAAGTCTCCTATTCTAACAGTGGATTTGTCTCCCTTTCTATTATTTTTTTATGTAATATTCCCCATTCTGTTTTTAATCCTCTTATTCTTGATAATTTTCTTTGATCTAAAGTCTACTTCGTCATTTGATAACATTTTACTCCTGCCTGAAGAACATTGTATAGAAATTTTAAAATACACGCCAAGAACTAGTTTTCTTGCAAGGAATTCAGTTTTCTTTTATCTGACAATGTATTTATTTCACTTTCATTCTTGAAGGACATTTTCATTGGATATAGATTTTGGGGGTTGACTGTTTATTTACTTCACCTCTTTAAACATGTTGTGCTACTTTTTTCTGGTCTCTGTAGTCTTTAATGAGAAGTATGCTGTCATTTAAATTGATGTTAGCCTGCAAGTCGTTTGTCATTTTTCTCTAGATGCTTCAAGTAGTTTTTCTTTGTCTTTAATTTTCAGCAGTTTGTTTGTAATGTATCTCAGTGTCAGTTTCTTTGCATATATACTGTTTGGAGCTCAGAGAATTTCTTAAATTTATACATATATGTATTTTGTCAGATTTGGGGATTTTTTAGCTTTTTACCTTTTGCATTTTTCTATTGAAATCTTTCTGAACTATTCTGAGGGGCAGTCTCTTTAAAGACCTGATATTCTGTTCATTTTTTTCAATATTTTGCCTTTTGGTCAGATCAGATACTTTCTATAGATTTAAGTTCACCAATTCCTACCTTTGTCGTCTCCATCTTGCTACTGAATCTAAGACAGTGAGGGAGCTTTGTTTTTTGTTACTTTTTTAGTTCTAAAATTTCCTTTTGATTTTATAAAATATTTTCCATTCTTTATATTATTTATTATCTTACTGAGAATTTCTCTCTTTCCATTTAATTCACAGATGTTTGTCCTTATTTGTTGGACTATGCTTACAAAATGCTCCTTTAAAGTTTTTCTCAAATATATGTAACACCTCTGTTGTCTCAGATTTGATGTCTGTTAGTGATCTTTTCCTATATAAGTTGTAATGTTTCTGATGCTTTTTATGCAAAAAACTGTATTGTCTGCTCTTCATTTTGAAAAGTATATTATGAGACTGTGTCTTGTTTAAATCCTGTAGAGCATGTTGCTATTTTTGTTTGTTTTGACAGAAAATCAACCCACTTGGTTAAGACTGTGAGTTCTGTGGGTCACAGCTTCAGTGTGTTTTCAAATATGTGCAGGGCTATTTCGAGCTGCCTTCCCTGTGCCTCACTCACTGTCTGATCTAGGAACCTGGCCGTGGCTTAGCTCGCGGTTCAGTTTCCTATCTCTGTGCATGCTGTTCCGATCAGATTCGCACATGAACATCTCAGAGGTGAGTTCGTAAACAGCTATGGGGTTGCTTCCCCAAGTTTACCGCTCTCCACAGGCTCCTCCCTGTTTTGTGGTACCATGGAGCTTCTTTTTTCAGTCCTTTGCCAGAAGTGCGGGCTTTTATTTACCTGGCTCTGCCATCAACTTCCCACACCTGTGCCTGTGAGGCAAGGGAGAGAGAAAATAACAGAAATTTGTCCTATCATAGTCTGATCAGAGGAAGTTTCCCCACCTCAGACTTTAGATGCTGCAGCCTACTTTCCCTGCTGTTGCTACAGCTGCACCATACACTTGTTTGGGTGGTAAGATACAGCAAACAGAGAAAAGGTAAACAATTGAGGATTCCCCCGCTCTCTCTGAGTGTTAGGAGGCCCTTTTTCCTCTCCTCCAGCCAGAACTAGAGGGCTTACCCGTGAGCGCTCTTGGTCAGGGACCATGGCCACTTCCACACCTGGAGCTGTGCTGAGTCCAGGTCAGGGTACACCAGGCAGGAGGAAAGGGACAGACTCCTCCCTGTTTTGATGATAATTTTGAATTCCAGTCTTATTGCTCAATGTTCTTGAGACTATTTACTTTTCAGAGACCTCAAGCAGCTGTCCCATGCATTCTGCCCAAGTTTTAGAGCTATATTCAGTGGGAGAGATGGTAGACTGTGCTTTCTTCACCATATTTATAATTTAATAATTTTTTATTATTTCAAAAACTACAGTCATTAGTCCTAAAAGAAAGAGGTCACTGACTTTGGAACTTCTGAAAAACACATTAAAAGAAATCTCTTTAACTTCTTTTGAATCTTTAATTTTCTATATGCTTAAAGTAAAAAAAAAAAAAAAAATGTATAATTATAGTTCAAGCTTTGTCAACTCACCAGCCCTACAATTGAGACTAATCTCTGTATATGTTGGAACTTTGCTTCTTCAGTAGAAAAATGAATGAGCTAGGGTGAAATATTTTAATAATATATACTTCTGACCCAAATCATCTTATTTGAAATCAATTTAAATAAATCTGGCATCTCCATATTTTGTTCTTAATAATCTCTCTATGTCATGTTAAGCTTAGATTCTTTTATTTTTTCCTGATTAAAAACTTCACCACATTCCATATTAAATGTATCTTTTCACTTATGTGCTGGAGTCAGATGTCTCTGGTTTATGAGACTGTTTTATGCACATCTCTTCCCTACTCCACATTCAATGATGCCAGGTAGGTAGCTTAGATTCAGTGCTACGAGGAGCATTTGTCCAACAAAAATTGTCAAATATTACAAATTGGATCTCTTTTTTCCTTTCATTTTTTTAAAAACATCCCCAACTGCATATTAATTATTTATCAGAACACCACTGCTTATGCTCCTCAAGAATAGGAATTTTTACTTCATAGATAAAAAATTTATTTCATAAAATATTTCATAGATGACAAAGGTTAACAAAAGATAGAACAGGACACAGATGTATCATATAGTAAATATATCAGTTCTTCTGGCAATACAATTTACTGTCACAGAATTTGGCTGTGGTTTTTGAAAACTTGCCTAGCATTTTGACACCCTGTCAGATTCTGACTGCAAATAAATTGAAATGGTACAAATAAGTTGTAGCTTATACAGCCAAAACTTGGGCTGTTTGTTCAAAGCCTCTGATGATCGCTCCAGGAGTAAGGCTGGCAACTATTGCCTGTAGAGCCTGTAGTTATGTAGCTTATATGCTATATCCTAGGATATATCTAACGGAATTGGGAGAAATTATTGCAGCAGCCGTAGCAAATTTGTTTCCAAGTAACATTTAAGTAGAAGAGCCTGTGAACATAGTTTACATAAATCACCTTGAGGGAGAGTAATCTTTCTAAGAGACCCTCCCTGTAGGTAGAGTTACCAAGACACGTCTACCCTGAAAGTGGAGGAGTTAATTGGAGGAAGACAAGAGGGTGGTGCGTATTAGCTTTGCTCTGAGAAGCAGGAAGTGCTGGGTGGCTCGCACCCAGGACACATTCGCCCTGGTGATTTTATCATGTAACCACAATAGAAGTTAGAGCGCCTATGTCGAAGTGTCAGAAACCCAATTTTATCAAAACAAAAATAGACCGTCTAACAGAGGGATATTTATATAAAGAAATCTGAAGATTAGTGCATGAAAACAGAACACAGCTATACTTTTGCCATAGTATATGAACCAGACTATACACATGGGCAGATCTACATGGAATGCCAAATCATAATCAGAAGGTTATTGATTTGAATCAAATGAATGTCCCATGGCTTCAGTTCTAAGAGAATATGAT
Organism: Miniopterus natalensis; assembly: GCF_054644295.1. Lineage (NCBI taxonomy): Eukaryota > Metazoa > Chordata > Mammalia > Chiroptera > Miniopteridae > Miniopterus > Miniopterus natalensis. Next base: position 53,418,689 of record NC_142083.1, read on the forward strand.
TTGTTTTTCCCCACAATAGGATTTATCTAATCACTGAAGCTGTAATTATTGAAATCATTGGCTGAGATAACCAGTGTTGGCTTCACAATGGAGATGAGCTTAAGTTCGGGAACACACCATCCAAATCTATTGGCTAAGGCTGCTACTGTGACTCATCTGATCTGACAGCTGTATCAGATATTTATATTGAAGCATTCTTTATTTTTGTATTACTGTCTTTTAAAAATATTATATTTTATACTTATCAAGATTAAAATTAAAAAATTTCCACATACATTCATGTTTATTTGGGGGGGTGGAGTAACAAACCTATTTATATGAGTACTCTTTTTTCTCCCTTTGTGATTATTTTTCTACATTGATGTTAAAGTAACCTTAAGCAGGACACTGTTGTAAGTGTCTATGACTAGTAAAAAGAAGATGCTATAATATAGGTATTTAAATTTCTTTCTCTCATCCCTACCTCCAATAGCATTTGATGCAGTAAATAGGTAGAAATACAGAAAAATGTAAGACTGACAAAATAAAGCAATCATCTTAGAAATGTGAAAGTTGTGTTGTGTGCGCCATTCTGCTTCTGACCATATTTCTGAATGTTCGGAAATACAAGATTAAGATTTTAAAAATACAAGCATAAGCTTAAAAGAAAATGCTCAGGAGCCAGAAATTTACTCAGTAATTGGGAAAAACAGAAAGAAAACTGGTACTGAAATGGAGGAAAAAAACAGTTCTGTGGCAGGAGAGGATTAGCTTTTTCTAGATCTAAAGATAACACAATTACCACCTGCACACTTAATGTGGATTGCTGACCACAAGCTGAAAGGCCTTTGTATAAAAACTCAGATTTTATTCTTTTTCAGATTACAGGTGGCTGACTTGACAGAAATTGTTTCTATTTGTATAGACCTTTACTGTAAAACATAAAAAACAGCTGATAAAAATTTGTAAATAAGCACTTTTTCTATTCTGTAGCCTCAGTAATTTGTCTCTGATTCGCAAAGTTATAGCAGGCAATAATTTAATAAATTGCCTTGCTGTAAGAACTTGCAAATGTATCAATACTTATTTATAGAAATCCTCCATTCACTTATTTTCTCAAGTCATTATTTTTATTATTTGCCCTGTTTGGAATTCTTCCCCTTGTCTGAAGCTAATTAAATTATACCCATTTCATAATTTAATTCAAGCTTTTATTACTTTGAAAAAGCTTTTCTACTATTGAATTCAAATTATTCTCATTTCTTCACTATTAAAATTCACATTGCCAAGAACACTCACCTAACATTGGTAATTTATAATATATAATCTTGTGATATTATTAGTAAAATTCAGTTTATGTATTTTCATTATATGATAGAGTTTTTGGCTTGTTTTTTTCTTTCTTTCAATACTTTGTTCAAAATTTTGAAGTCCTGGCTAGAGGCTGGTCAGTTCCTCTTTTGAGTAGCTAAGTCCAAACCCTAATCACTTCCTTCATTGGGCTCCATTCCTCTTTGGAGGCTCTAGGAGAAAAATAAATAAATACACACACACACACACACACACACACACACACACACACACACCCCACACACACACACAATGTTCAGGCAGCAGCCAGAATTCAGTGCCTTGTGGTTGTAGGACTGAGATCTCCCTGTCCTTGTTGACTGTCAACTGAGAAACATTCCCAATTTTTAAGAAAGTACTTGCATTCCTTACCTTGTGTCCCCCTTCCTTCATCTTCTAAGCCAGTAATGTCAAATGAGACGCTTGCATGCTGTGAATCTCTCCTTCTCCTTATTCTCTCATAACTCTAATGCAGCCGGAAAAGATTATCTAGATTTAAGAATTCAAGTCAGTAGACTGGGACCACCCAATTAATCCAGGGTAATTTCCCTATCTCAGAATTAATAACTGTAATAACATATAAGGTCACTTTTGCCATGTAAAGTAACATTGTCACAAGTCTGGAGGTTAATGTGTGGACATCTTTGGTGAGTTTTTATTCTTCCTACAACAGTCACCTAGAGCTAACCAGACACGCAGGAGCTAAGCCCAAGGCTGGTGCAGAGCCCTCCAAAAGCATCTATCTTGAAGCCTTGGGGAACAGAAGTGAACCCTGTTAGTTACTGGGAGCTAAGTCCACCCATTTGAGAGATTCAAAAAAATCCACTAAACTTGGCTCAGCCTTAATTAATTAAACCACAATTAACCTGCACATGTATAAAATAAGACATATTTGTTGGTGAAATACACTGGAATTTTGAATTATTTTGTTACACACTACGATTATATTAAAAACAAAATAATAAAAATAGGTACAAGTAATGGTGGAACAAACATGGGTGCTGGTGGAATGTGGTAGATCCAATGGTGTTTGAAGTGTATGTAGCAGACAAATATAATGTAGGATTTTTGGTAATCACAGAGTTAATCCTTAAGATTTTATAGCTAAGCCTTGTATGTTTTCTGCATATAACTCCTCTCCATTTGGGAAACACTTTTGGCTTAATACTATGCCCTAGAAATAATCAAATGGTTGACTATGAGCTACCAAGCTATGAAGTGATCTAAGAATCCCATCTGAAATAGGTGTTTTCTGACCTACCAAGTCATACATTTGGATGTGTATAGTAACAATGTTCTATAATCAAATGGAAGTATGATATATGAGGTCAAGTTCAAGGAATTCCATAAGAAACAAGTACGTTATATTAGTAAGTAGGTCATAGTCTCATAGCAGCTACTCCTGATATATAGCTACCTTTTCAAGTCACATGCGTGACCTCATGAGGAATTTCCTATAACCTGACCACTAAAGAACAAGTGAAACCTTGCACCACTTACTGGTAGAAAATTGCAAAGTCATGTAAAGACTTCTATATTTCTAGAGAGAGCTTCTTTTTTCTTGACTGAATCCAAATTGATACTGATTATAGTTCCTGGAGGACTGCAAATAGAATACAGGTTTTCTGTATCTATTTAGTGTTTAATGGTGAATAGTTGTTCACTCAATTGTTTATCTAGGTCAAATGTGTTGTTCACCTTAAGTGGTATAAAGGCTAAAAAAGGTAAATGGTAGACAATTTTAGAAGGAAATAAGATTTTGCTTCCCATATCATCAACTTCCTATAGTGGGGAATACTTAGGAAATAATACTCTTGAATATTCAAAGGTGTTGAATTGTTTACCTAGGCCATTAGGTCCTACTTTTACCAAATAGACTTTCCTTTGATAGCTCTTAGATCCACTGGGATTTTTGTATGTCAGTTGCCTCAATGAAGGAAGGAAATACAAAAAAAAAAACAAAAAACAAAACCACAAGAAAAGAACTACAACAAAAAAACTTTCAACTGTACAATTTTTTTATTTATTTAAAATATTACAGATGTCCCCTTTTCTCCCCATTGACCCGCTCCACCCCATCCCAACCCCCTCCCCAGTACTTCTCCCCACCATTGTCCGTGTCCATGGGTTGTGCGTATATGCATATAAATTCTTTGGTTAATCTCTCCACCTCTAACAAACTGCCCTCCTCCATCCCTCTGAGACTTGTCAGTCTGACCCATACATCCATGTCACTGAATCTATTCTGTTCATCAGTTTATTAAGTTCTTTAGATTCTACATATAAGTGAGATCATGTCAGAATGGCTATCATTAATAAATCAACAAATAACAAGTGTTGGACAGGTGGTAGAGAAAAGGGAAGCTTTGTTCATTATTGATGGGACTGCAAATTGTTACAGCCAGGACAGAAAACAGTATGAAGTTTCCTCAAAATATTAAACATAGAACTACCTTAAGACCCAGCAATTCCACTTGTGGGTATTTACCCAAAGAAATCCAAAATGCTAGTTTGAAAAAATATGCATTTCTATGTTCATTGCAGCATTATTGAAAATAGCCAAGATGTGAAAGCAACATAAGTGTCCATGAATAGACGAGTGAGTAAAGGCAAGGTGGTACATATATACAATGGAATATTACTTGGCCCTGAAAAAAGAATGAAATCTTACCATTTGTGACCACATGGATGGACCCAGTGAAATAAGTCAGACAGACAAAAACAAATACCATATTATTTCATTTATATGTGAAATTTAAAAAAACAAATAAAACAGAAATAGACTCATAGATACAAAGAATAAATTGATGGTTACTAGATGGGAGGGAGGGTGAGGGCTAGGTGAAAAGGCTGAAGGAATTAAGAAGTACAAACTGGTAGTCACAAAACAGACATGGGATATAAAGTATAGTATAGTGAATACAGTCAGTAATATTGTAGTAAATATGAAAGGTGCCAGGTGTGTACTAGACTTATCAAGGGGATCACTTTGTAAATTATATAAATGTCTAACTACTATGCTGTACCCCTGAAGCTAATATACAGTAATATTAATTGTCAACTGTAATGTTAAAAAATTAAAAAAATAAAATTATGTCTTCATAGAAATTTTTGTTCAACCTGTACTACAAAATTCAGAGATTGGCAATCACATACATGAAAAGAAATCCTTTGATGGTATGACTCCTAAATCATTTCTGTTGTTTTATATTTTATTTTTTCTTCTCTTAAGATGGCTACAAGTAAATGGAAACATTCAAGCCAGGAAAATTGAGGTTCTATGTTAAGGGTAGATAAACATACAAGACGCTCAAAAAGATTCTATATTTTGTGATTTAATATCAGCAACACCAACTGGAAAGCAGTCAACAGAAAATTATAAAATTTTACTGACTACATTTTGAGAATGATGCATTCAGTTCACTTAACGTTTTCTACAACGGACTACTTACTTGCAAGAACTAGCAAGATATACTTTCTTCTGACAGTAATCCCTGCTAGTCATTGATTTCTAAAGTCTGCTTTAGCTAAAGTAAATTGACATTTATATCACTAACTTAGCAGAGATGAAATTTCAAGGCATTTATTGCTCTGCCCTGAGGGGCAGCAATATCATATAATGTAAAAAAACACACGCTTTGATCTGGCTTCTCAGATAGACAGAAAGAACTGTATGTGAAAGTAACAGTTCTTTTTTCTTTCATGCACCAATTTAGCTGTGCAATAAGACTACACTGTTTTTACTGGAGTGACTGAAGAGAAAACCACGTTTTAGTGAATATATTTATAAACAGATATCTTTTGTTTGGATTCAGCTGTTAAGTGAACTGGAAAAAGAGAAGTGTCAAATTAAATGTGATTAAACCTGGGAAACAAGCCTTTTATAATTCTAAACATTTTCTTTAGAATCTAGGTAAGGATAAAACATCCCTGAATTCATAACACATTAGAGATATCTGTGCCTCAACATTGATAATAACAGCAGAAACTAACATGGTTCAGTATTATTGTCTCGATAATAATGCTATTTGTGTTATTAAATTTGGATGGTCCACTTCTATTTCTATCCTGCATTGATATTGCTGCCATACTAGAAAATAAATTCAATTTCCTATTTAATATTGTGGCAAAGCTATTTTAGGATATTTCACAGAATCTATCTTGCTCTTTTGATAGATGCCATTATTTATTTTTCATTAATATTGATTAAATGTATATTATTGCCCTCCAATTTACCCCTTTCAGTCTTACTTTCAATGATTCAGTCATTTACTTACAGCTTTAATCCTAGTATTAAACAGATTTCCATTTAAACCCTCTAATTATATTTCCTTTGAGGTTTAGAACTCATTCTGTTAAGGTTCCAATACACATCTCTTTTATGTTTACAAACTATTATTAAAACAATTCCCTTTGAGCAAGTTTGTATACATCAGGTTGCAATAATGCAAGAAACACTTGCTGATATCTACACTTTACTGAGTAAACTGAGAATGTCCTATTTCTGCAAATTTTTATGTTTACTCAGCTATTGAAAAATCTTTTTGAAAAATTGATTTTAAAATTCATAAATATTATGAAATTCCATTTATTTATCTATAAAGGGGACAATCCCACAACAATTAGAGATGTATGGAAAAAGTTTTAATTTGTGTGTTACAAACCTCTTTTACTATGTACAGTAAAACAGTCTTTGCAATACAACCTAAAAGTTCTGCTTTATCAAAAAAATATACTTTTAAAATATCACCAGATTTGAAGAACATGAGAATGACGAGTATATATTTTTAAACTCTGTACAAGTAGACTGGCATGAAGCAGATAACAGTGGATTTTGCTAAAGGTAAGAAAACAGAACACAAAGCCCATATAAAATGATCCTATTTTATAACATACAAGGAAATAATGCTAGATGTATTTTTAAAGAAGGATAAAAGAAAAATCATGAGGTTATCAATAAACTGGCAACATTATTAATTTTCACCAAATAAGATCATAGAAAGTTTTATGAATTCCTATACTATTAAAAATTGGATATAAAATTATGAAGAGAAATAAAAGGCCCACCTCTCCAAATAATCAGTATTAATTATTTTGAAAATATAAGGATATATTTAAAATCCAAATGTATAATAATGTATAAAATGAAAAGTTCATATTTCCTTCCACATTTCTCTATCCTTCTTGTCAAATGTACCCAGTGTTAACATTATTTTGTACTTCATAAAAATGAATAAATGCATATATCATTTCACATCCTTTGAGATGAACAGAGATTTTTTTTATACAGTTTATTCTTTCAGGATATTGTACAATATATTATAAACATTCCATTTATTGCTTTTTTTCATAATATATTTTGGATGTATTTTCCTATCAGCCCCCAAATGGCTAAATTTTTCATGGCCTATCACCATATTATATATATGCACACATGTGCATGAACACACACACACTCACCTAAATTTATTTAAATAAGTTCTGCTTATTTAATTTTACATTGTTATACTTTATTTTGCTATTATATGAAATATTGAAGACCATATCCTGGTGTATGTAAGCATATTTTTAAAGTATAACCCTATGACAAATTACTACATGTGGAATCTCTTGGTCATAATGCAAGTGCAATGATAATTTATATTGATATAATCAATTTTTCCCCTGCAAGGGTTAGGGGTTGCCATGAATTTGCTCCCTAACTTATTCTCTCTAATTTATTAGGTATCAACAGTTTAAAAATGCTATCTTGTTTATATATTTTTTTAAATTTTATTTTAAGTGAGGTTATATGTCTTTCTATGGTCTGTCATTTTGCTCTAAGTTGCCAAAGTATCCTTTTATAGTTTGTCTATTTTTGAATCTTTCATGAGACTTTTGAACATTAATAGTAAATTGTTTGCAAAAATATTGTTTTTGTCTTAATTCTATTTTAATTTTTTTCTATACTTACTGTCATTATTTTGAAAAAACAAATTTTCATTCCCCTTTGTGGCTTTTGATTAAAAGCACTGAATTAAAAGGATTTATTATTAAAGGATTTCTCAATTTCAAGATAATAAAAACATAAAGACCTCTTTTATGTAGAATAGTATTGTTAAATAAAAGTATATTGTGAGGCATGTATATCATTTAAATTTTTCTAGTGCTTACATTAAGAAAGTAGCCAGTGAAATAAATTTTAATATATCCAAAATATTATTTCAACATGTAATCAATATAAAATTTATTGAGATATATTAAATTATTTTAAGATGTATATATTTGATACTTGCAATGCATCTCAACTTGAAGCTAAGTATTCAATGGAAATACTTGATCTGTATTTTAATTTAATAAAATTTACAGATTAAAATGTAGATTGACTTATCAATCTATTCCAATTATACCTAACTAAAAATTAAACAAAATACAAAATTGTATTCCTCAGTTATGCCAACCATGTTTCAGCAGGACTACATCAAACTAAAAAGCTTCTGAACAGCAAAGAAAACCATAAGTAAAACAAAAATGCAAACAACTGAATAGGAGAAGATATTTGCAAATGATATTTTCCAATAAGAGGTTAAGAACTCAGACAACTCAAAAGTGTAAAAACAAATTAATTAAGACATTGGCAGAGGATCTGAATAGATATGTACTTTTCCAAAGAAGACATGCTGATGGGCAACAGGCACATGAAAAGATGCTCAACATCCCTAATTACTAGGAAAATGCAAATCAAAAACATAATGAAATATCTCCTAACACCTGTTTCAATGGCTATTATAAAAAGGACAGGAAATAATAAATGTTGGCGAGGATATGGAGAAAAGGGAACCATCATACACTTGGTAGGATTGTAAATTGGTGGAGCCACTGTGAAAATCAGTATTGAGATTCCTCAAAAAATTATGAATACAGCTACCATATGCTCCAACAATGCCTCTTGGTATTTACCCAAACAATATGAAAACAATATGCCCCCCCTATGTTCACTGCAGCATTGTTTACAATAGTCAAGATACGGAAACAACCTGACTCCACTGACGGATGATCGGGTAAATGAGCAATGAAATACTGCTCGGCCATAAAGCGATGGGATGTTGCTATTTAGGACACCAGGGGTGGATACTGAGACTGTTACACTAAGTGAAACAAGTCGGGCGGAGAAGGGCAAAGGGCACAGCTTGTTTGACTCACACATTCGATGTAAAATGAAAGGGAAACAAAACAAAGCTCCTATTTCAGGCAACAGACTGGTGGTTACCAAGAGGGAAAGGCTGTGCAGAGAGGGTGAAGGGTAAAGGGGGTCAAATTTATAGTGGCCAGTGAAACTTAGACTTTTGGTGGTGAGCATGTTATATTGTATACAAATATTGAATTATACATAATGTTGTACACTTGAAACTTATATAATGTTATTAACCAATGATAATCTCTATTAGAAAATTAGGTTTTCTTTTTTAATAAAATTAAAATAAATTAATTCTCTCTAGAACCTAATGAGGTACAGAGAGGTTAGAAGTTAAAGTGACTAATCTAGTAAGTAGCTGAGCTGGTCTGGCTCTAGAGTCTGTGCTCCTATTTTTTACTATCTCAATTGTTTATTGGTTGGTTGAGAATATTAACTATAGGGTCTACAAAAAAGGGTGGTTCAGAGGGTTTTAAGAAAATGTGCTACCCAGAGAATAAAATGTATGCTTACATCTAAGCCCCAGGTGGCTCCATGATGGCAGCTGCTCCCGAATGCAGGTCTGATTTCCCATTGAGCCATGGCTCCCATCAGCTATTCTGTGTAACATTTCTATTCAAAGATGGTTAAAGGTTCTTAGATATAAAGGTGATAAGCAGAGGGAACACTGGAGATAAGCACATAAAAATGGATTTTCCCTAGAATGAATCAACAGTTTGCTTGTAGCAAATCCTATCCCTCAGGTACCAATTCAGGACTATATCCCAGAAGTCTTGGAAAAATCCCCAAAACCTGACTTTTCCTATCTTCCAGGACAAGAGTATTAGAAGGGTGGAAAGACCTTGCAAAGAAATGCATAGATTTTGTTGAGATAAGGGTGTAACACACTTTTTAGTTTTGTCTGGATAATGCCTGAAACTTCATCAGTTAGTGGTAATATAGAAGTAGTTACCTGCTTCCACTTAAAAACCCATTTAAGGGTCTTACCAAGGTCTCTGCTTTGAAACCCAACTTGCCTGTTGCTATTTGAATCTTGCTTTTAATATTAATTCTTTGTTTTGATTACAAAGGAATAAAAGCAAATAAACAAACCACTCCAAAAATGGTCAAAAGACTTCAATGGGTATTTCTCCAAAGACATACAAATGGTCAATAAGCACATTTAAAAAATTATCATTGTCACTGATCATTATGGAAATGCAAATCAAAATCACAATGCAATGTTACTTCACACCAATTAGCATGGCTATTATTATAAGACACAAAACAAGCAAAAAAAAGAAAACACCTAGTGTTGGCGAGGATGTGGAGAAATTGGTACCTTTATGCATTGCTAGTGGGAATGTAAAATGGTGCAGCTGCTGTGAAAAACTGTAAGGCAGTTTCTCAAAAACTTAAACATAGAATTACCATATGATCTAGCAATGCACTGCCACCTCTAGGTATATACACAAGATAAGTGAGAGCAGAGACACAAATGTTCACACCAGTATTTTTAGCAGTACTATTCACAACAGCCAAAAGTAGAATCCACCCAAGTATCCATCATCAGATGAATGGAAAAAGAAAATATGGTATATACAAACAATGGAATATACAAACAACGGAATATTTATTAATCCTTAAAGAGGAGGATTATCCTGATACATGCTACAACATAGATGAACCTTGCTGACATTATGTTAAGAGAAATAAGCCATGACAAAAGGACAAATATCATATGATTCCACTTATATGATATACCTAGAATAGTCAAATTATAGGAAAAAAATAGTGGTTACCAGGGGCTGTGGGAAGGCAGAATCAGAGAGTTAATGTTTAGTGGATATGAAGTTTTAGTTTGGGATGATGGAAAAGTTCTGGAGATAGAAAGTTGTGATAGTTGCACAGTAACGTGAATGTACTTAATGCCATCAAATTGTACACTCAGAAATGATTAAAATTGTAAGTTTTATGTTTTGAATATTTCACCACAATAAAAATGACAAGCAATAAAAAGAGAAAAATTAAAAAGAGGAATTTGTAAGAAGAATTTCCTTCATCTCATATCTAAAGTAAAAACAACAACACATTATTCTTGGGCATATCCCCTCTAGGACTCGGCACTAAAGCTAGCTACCCAAAGCAGGAAGACCAAGCAGTTCCCGAAATGCAAAACTATTCGGTTTAGTAATGGTTTGGAATCACACTATGGGTAGTTTTAACATTTATTTATCTACTCTTAACACTTTATACACAACCCTTCCTCATACATACATAATTATTATAAAATATGGCTGATTCTGTTACCATTGTAATTAGCTATTTATTAGTAATAGGAAAGGAGCAAAAGGGAGGCCAGACATTATAAACATGGCCATTTGGGCAGCTTCACACTCCCCAGGGAACACAGGTCCATTCCCTGAAGATCACTGGGTGAAGGGACTGGACAAAGGGGAGATGGACACAGGCACAGTGGAGTTGGGGTGACCTAGGCAAGGTGCCTGTCAGTCAAACCTGGGAACAGAGATCATTGTCTAGAGGGGGTGGAGCCACTGCAAGCCTGAGAAAATTGGGGAATACATAATCTTGCAGACAAAGGAGTTCACTCTCTTGGTGTTCTTGACTTGTGTCTGTCTTGCATTCGCCTGTGTTCCCTCCACAGTCGCATGGCCCATGGCCATGTGGACCCCACACGCAATGAACTGATGGACTACAACTGGGAACAGAAACTAAGCCAGCCTGATGCTGGACTGGACTCTACCCAACATGGAGCGAACACTCTGGGCAACAGCTTTAACCCTCTCCCTGCTAAAGGCACAGCTACACTTCTTCCATGGAGGGATGGAGGGAAATGGGACAGTGAGAACTCGGGGATTTAACTCCATGCAAATAAATGCCATTCATTCTCCCATGCAAGTCTCAGAAAATTCTTTTTCTCGTGACATCGCAAGAAACCCACATCCCCCAGCAACAGGTGGGGAAACGGGGTGTTCCCCACCAGTAACAATTCCACTAATAATTACTTTTTAAAACTCTTAACTGAAAGCATTTTAGGATGCTAGCAGTAATGTCCATAGGCAAAATGGGAGAGTTAAGAGTTATAGACTGAGGTCAAAGTTTAGGTAGACATAATTTTTGAGAGAAATATCTCAAAATAAAATATCAACAAGATATAGCACAATGATAGTACTACAGATAGTGAATGCCCTGAATGAAAAGACACAGTTACCACTATTATATGCCCAGAAAATTCAAGTTATTGTTATGTTTGAACAATATTAAATTCTAAAGTACAAACCGTAAAATACCACGGATTTTATAACCCGGCAATTTATTTCTCTGGAAGAGGAAGGGAAAGGCTTTTTTTCTTTTTTCCTTTTTTTTTTTTTTTTTGACAGCTAGGTGTCTTTGCCACATTTTGTGAAAAAATTTGAGAATCTAGCCTTCCTTCATATCCCAGATGGACTTTTAAAAGATGTTTGAAATCCAGTCTGTCTTAAATATGGTTTGCACAGTTAGGACAATGATACAACATTTAATGGAGAAAATAATGCAAATAATGGAGTAAATAATTTTTATGGTGGGTACTGACAAGACCAAAACCAAAACCAGAATTTCCCCTTTGCCTATACCTGATGACAAGACCAGATACAGATTTTTTCCCCTTTCCCCCCTAGCCAACTCCTATGTTCTTTGTCTCATGAGTAATTAACTACAATTAAAACTGTTTGTCCCCCTGAAGTTAGCTAGACACAGAGATAAACATTTCCTGTTTAAATAACCACCTGTGTCTTCCCTACGAACAGAATAACCCTGAGTGTAAAACATCCAGTCTACAGTTCCTTTATTCATCCCCATAAACGGCTATGGCAAAAACACTCTGCTGAGACACTTTGACTTTCAGATATGATCTGTTCTCCCTATTGCAACAGCCTGAATACAATCATCTTAATTGTTTGGAATTTTGTCTTTGACAGTACCATATATCTCCATCAATAATTCTGAACAGATAAAAGAGTAGGTAACAGCATTTAAATTGAAGCAAGTGACTTAAAGAATGAAAACAATATGGAGAAAATAGGCGAATCCTGAATACATTTTTCATTGTCTATCAGTACTTGACAGATAGATAATACAAGATTTTACATTAAAACCTTATATGCATGAGAGTGTGAATTATTTCAAAAGATCAATTTCAATAAATGGTGCCTTCTAGAAAGAAAGAACTTTTTTGTACACAGAATAAAGAAGTAAAAGACTTACCTTTTCTTAACTGCTCTATAATCTTCAACTTTCTACTCTAAACAAGTCTATTCTCTACCATCTGTTCTATTTTATTGCTACCATTTAAAAGATATATCTAATATGTGAAGGAGATAAAATTTACCAAAACTCTCAATATGATATGGAATCAAAGAAAGCACAGAAAGAGCAGTAATAAATTTAGAAGGGCAAAATTATCTGAAAACAATATTCATATTAAATCATTTACAATCTGAAATACATATATGCATTCTGTTTACCTCATTATTTGCTTTGCTTTCCGCCTCCCACCCCTTTATGGCAATTTCCTATGTTCAGTTAACAGGACCCGTATGCACTGCACATGGTTTTTTCTTTAGTTTCAAAAGATTTTCTTGTCAGATTGACATCCACAGCACCCAGGAGGTCACCAGCTCCACCCTCTTCAGTATTGCCAAACTTCCCCAATTATTCTCTTAGCCATAGTTTATTTGACAAAATGGAGGGACAGGCTATGATTCAAAATTCTATTTCTTTGTAATATGTGTATAAAGACAATAATCCTTAAATTCTTAAGTATTTTTCAAAATTGTCAAGGTCATAATAAAACAGGGTTAGATTTAGTCACAGATTGGAAGACACAAAGGACAAATGATGATTCAATACCATGTAGTATCCTGCATGGGCCTTGGCACAGACATGGAGCACTACTGGGGAAAATCTGACAAAATCTGAATAAAGCCTGGAGTTTAGTTGATAGCAATTCAGAAATTTTACTTTTGACAAATATACCATCATTATATAACATTTTAACACTGGCAAAATCTGGGTGAAGGGCATATGAAGACTCTCTGTGTTATCTTTAAAACTTTTCTGTAAATCTAACATTACTACAAAATACAAAATTAAAATAAACAACAATATAAAGGTACTTACAAAGTTCTTTTCCAAGCAGGCTTTCATCTAGGTATCTTCCTCTGAGACTGACTGAGGGTCCTGGGTATGCTCACTGGGAGGATTCTGATTGGGATTCCATGGCATCATTCGATGCTCCCAAACCTGGAGAAAAATGAAATATGTGTATCTCTTTCACTCTGGTTACCTTTGTGGTTGGGAGTCAGGATGGACGGTTTTCAGGCACTCACTCTCAGAAACTGTGCCACATAAAGTTCTCTAGGAAAAAAGGTCTGTAGCCTCTCTGTCAGTATGATTCAAACTCTATTTTATGGCAACACTTGGGACCCCAATCATCCTGTTATTTACTTCCATTTCTAGCCTATAACAACCCAACTAATTCACACATGTACTTCCTTTGGCCAACAATAAATCAAAATCAAAATATGAAAGCTATTTTTTGCCTGCCTCCCAGGCTCAGCCATTAACCAGATATCATCAGAAACTAATTCCCCTTAAAGACACACACAAGTCTGCTCCATTATCATCACAAAGCAAGGGGTAAACACAGTCCTTTCTGAGAAATTCAAGAACGACTCCTATTAAAACCAAAACCAAAACCAACTGACTATGAAAGAATGATAAATAACTGGTTACTAGATGGTATTCATCACTTTCCTTAACTAATGCTAAATCAGAATTTACAACTCACCCCTGAATCAATGTAATTCATTCTACAAAATCTTGCTTATAAACAGCTGGAGTCGAATAAAGACACTTCCTTATAAATACATTTGAATCTGAAGAGTACAATTTTTGACCATGTGGAGCACTGGTTTCATTTCATTCACCATCATTTCCTGCTTCCATCTTGTGTTTAATTGTTTCCCATAACCTTCAGTGATTAACCCCTCAGCCTCTGGGTGATATGCCCTTTCCTCGTAGGCCTTCATGTCATCTAAAAAGTTTGTTTCCCACATATTCAGCCAATGGCTGTATCTGAGCTAGATGTGATCGGGAGGCCTTTAAAACAGTTGAAAATTTATTTGTAGTGGTGTCTCATTCCTAGGCCATGAAAATTAATATGTTATTTATGTTCTATCTAGCTGCCTTCAGTGCTAGAAGTTAAAACATTTGAAGAAGGAGGGGACATTCAAAGGAATTATTTTTTTCTACTTGGAAGAAAGATGGCATGTAAGGGAGCATTAAAAATTCATAGATGTACAAAGTGCTTTTGGATTTGTTAATTGCTTTCAAAGATTTACATACTATCTAAAGAAATATAAACTTATGAGAAATAATAAATTTTTATGTAATTTAAAAAATTGATTTGGATCAGTGGCACTTATTCACCAGTATGGATGTTATTGACTTTATGTAAGAGCAATAAATATTTTACATTTAAATTAAAATGGTGCATTACATTACTTGTATCCACATTTACCTACAAAGTTACTGATGCATAATTTTATGCCTGCAAGTAAAAAAAAAAAAAAAAAAGAAAAAAAAAAAAGATGTGGGCAATAGCAGGAACAGCCATTTTTGTTTCCTTATGTTTAAAACTTAAAAATTATTTCAAAATATAAAAGGCAACACCACCATTGAATTCAAAGAAAATTAGAAAGGAAGAGATGAATAATCTCTTAAATGTTTTTAGAAACAGTATATTTTTATTCCTTCTCTTTAATTTCTTTTTGTTTCATATACCCCTACATTACTGTTGTTTTTCATGAACTATTACCTTCCTAAAATAAGATGTATTTGTATGTGCTATATATTAGAATATACATAACATATTCATCATATATTAGAATACAAAGATTGCATGACTTACATCACAAAATCATTGTATCACTAAGAATGACACAATTCATCTTTGATAGAGTGATAGGTCCCTTACATGTTTGGGCATATCTAGCGATTAGAATGTTTGTCATATATCCAACCAACAGCTAATTCATAATGTTTCATCCTTTGTCCTTTGTTGTTCTGTAGAGAACCACAGAGACAAATGCTCTTATTAACTCTTGAGATACTTGAGAGTAAGTGTAGTGTAATATTCCTTTATTTGATAAAATAAACAAAAAAAAATTTAAATATAGAGATTTCCTATCCTGTTTGCTTTTCTTAAAATTTTTCTATTGTTCATCATAAAAATCTGGATATCTGAATTAAATGCAACATAGGTTCTGACCAAGTCTGTAAAATGAATCCATCAGAATCCTGAATTCTAACAATGCAGGGCAAACCTTAGTCGCTTTCTATATCCACGTGTTCTTATATTTTAACTAGTTGTGAGTGAAATATAAAGATCACTCTGAGACAGTTAAGTTAGATTAGAGAACAAAGGCATCAAGCTCTACCCTTCCCCTTTTCCACCTTGGCTAGAACATTGCAGACCACCTGATCCTCTGACTCTGCTTCCTGCCCAGTTTCCTATAAGCAAGAGCACCAAAAAAAAAAACCCAAAAAACAAAAAAAGGAAAGAAAGAAATAAGTTGCTATCTGGAGAGGAGGGACAAGGACCAGCAGAGTCAGCAATCACTGCACCAGCATCAGAAGCCAAGGACCATCCTATGCACCCCCCTTGCCCGCATTTAATAAAAACCTTCCACCTGTGCATATAATGATGAATAAAACTATGCATAATTCTTGCCTTAACAGATCTTACAGTCAGGTGACAGGATATAACTTTACTAAATTATTTACGAAAATCACAACTGTTAAACATACATGGAGAGAACAGTAGATATTGGTAGGTAGTGCCATACTAGTTATGCAAATTTTCACAAAACCATACGTAAGTAGCAACAAAATATCATATGTTTAGGACAAATCCAGCAAAACATGTTCAAGACCTAGACATAGATCCCTAAAGTATATTCAGAAAAAGTAAAGACCTAAATGAATATGCCATTTCTTCCCAAGTTGACCTATAGAATTAGTGTCATCCCACTTGAAATCCCCACATATTTTAGTCAATTTTGAACAAACCCAAGATGTAATTTCATAGTGGAGACAAAAATGGTCTTTTCCATAAACTTTTCTAGTATAGCTGGACAGCCATTTGATTAAAAAAAAACATTAAATATTCTATTTTTATTTCTATGTAGGGTTGCCAAATTTAGCAAACAAAAATACCTGACACCTAGTTAAATGTGAATTTTAGATAAACATTGAATAGTCTTTTTAGTATATTTGCATGTATTAGTTGGTACATACATATATCAAAATATTTTTTGTTCTTTATCTTAAATTTGCATTTAACTGGGTATCTTATCTGGCAACTCTATTTGTAGGTAAATATGTAACAGAAAAAAACACTGCATATGGGCACCAAATGAAAAGTACAGCAATGTTCCTAGTAGTATTCTTTGTCAGAATTCCAAACTTGATACAACGTAAGTGTCCATCAGTAGAGCAGCTAAACAAATTGCAGTACATTCATAAAATAAAATATTATAAAATATCGAACAAACTATAGCTAAAGTAAGAAGAAAACATCCTAGTACAGCAGAATACATACTATATCATTCCATTTATATTGAGTTCAAAAATAGGCAAAACTGAAGTATGGTATTAGAAGCCAGAACAGTGATTTCTCTTGGGGGAGAGGAGAAGTAATGACTGGGAGGGGCACTTATGGGCTTCTGAGGTACTGGCATGTTGGATCTCTTTATCTGATAGATATCTGTATACTTTGAGGTAATTCATTGAGATATGCATTTATACTGGTTATACTTTTCTGTAAAGTGTTAAAATTTAACATAAAATACTAAAATGTCACAGCTACATTGATATAGGCAAATTTGACTTTAAGGCAAAGAACATTACTAGAAATATAAAAAACACCACACTACTGTAATAAAATGTTCAATCAACCCATGAGATGTGAAAATTCTGAACTTGTGTTGGGGTAATAATTAGATTAAAAAATTGAAAGTAAAAAATAACAGATTTTGAAAAATTAATTGACAAGACTGTCAAATAATTAACAAATCTTTCTCCAGAAAGAGATATAATATAGATTTAAAAGACACAAAGTTAAGCTTGATCTAAAAGAACATTGAACTAAAAAAACTGAGAATATACATTCTTTTTAAATCTGCAGAAAACTGTAACTAAACTCACAAGGTCATGTTTCAGTGAGTTTTAAAGAATAGGTGAGTTTAAACCTATTTCTCTGCCTATGGAGATTTTAACACAAAAGTAATAAAAAATATAACTAAATCTTCCATACATTTATAAAGTGAAAATACACTTCTAATTGAGTCAAAGAAAAATGAATCAAATTAACAATTTAAAATGCTCTTTAGAAATAAAAAATAATAAATTTGGTCCTACTAAATTTGATATGTAAATTAAATGGTATATAGAAGGGTTTTGCAGCATAAAAATCAATATGAGGAAAGAAGAAAGGGTGAAATTTATTGACATATATTTTTAAAAAGTAAAACAAAACAAGAGAGTAATCCCTAAGATATAAATTATGTTATAGTCCCACAATAGAATATAGTTGCCATGGAACAGAATGTAAATGAATGATCACAGCTACACACGACTCTCCCTAATACCTTGGAAGTGAAAACTGTGTCAAGGAACAATGAATAGAGTTTGAACTAATATAACATATAACACATGTAAAACTCTTATTTAGGGCTACCTATATATGAGTATTGCTATTTTTTTAAAAAAAAGAATGAATTACAAAAGTCTGCTTATAGTTATCTCTGGGTTAGAGAAACAGAGAGAAGGTGATAGAGGCGGGGCACCCGGGCTAAAGATGCATTTGCTGCATCATTTCCTACTACTATTTGAAAAAAGATATACAAATGTAACATGAACCCATCTCCTCTTTAAAATGATTTAAGCAATGCTTTGGAATATAGGCTAAAGAAGTATAACAAGCCTCTTCCTTCTTACTGCTAAACTTTACTTGGCTTCCTTGTTACCACTCTTTTTAGATAACCACTATTAACAGTTGGGTGTACATCTCTCCGATCATTAAAAATGAATTTAAACTATTACCTATGTGCATATAAACATAGCTGTTTTATTACATAAATTATATGTCATCTGATATATTGTCCAATTAGCTACATATCTTGGAGATCTTTTAGCATCAGCACATAAAAGCCTGTTTCTCATTAAAAAAAAAAAAAAAAAAAGGTTGCAGAGCATTCCTACATATGGATACATAATTTTGAAATAATCCCTTCTTAAAAGATATTTTTTTTCTCAAATTTTCAATTTTAAAAATAATGAAGCAAAGAATATTGATTTCTATATATCTTTGTACATATATGCAAGTATTTTTTCAGAATAGAGTCTCAGAATTTAGATTACAATTTATTGCATATTCTCATAACATTTCAGAGTCTTCCTCATAGGTGCCCAGCTTCTCCTTCAATCAATGAGCTCTGAATCTGATGACACAGATCTGAAACTGAGTGAGGGATCAACATTTTCTCTTGTAGAACTGAGGTTAGCCTTTTATTATTATTATTATTATTATTATTATTATTATTATTATTATTATTTTATTTACCAGCTCTTGTGATCCCTTAAAAACATCTATCATGTCTTCACACATTACCACAGATCATTGTGGGTCAAGGTAACATGCTCTATGTGCTGCTATCCCTGATGGTAACTATACAGATCTGTCCTTTGCTTTATTACTACTGACACCTGCCTTCTGCTATTCTGGAATTCTATCATTCCCATCGACTCTAGAATCTAGAGCTCAGGCTCATGAGAGCATCTCCTACTGCCAACCCTGATCTACAGCAAAGGGTCACAACTGAGCTTCTACAAAATGATGGCTCTTCACTAGAGTTGTCTTTACTGCTTCAGTGAAAGGATTATTCTCAAGCATTTATCATAGATTATTTTCAGCCAGTGGGTTCTCTGGTTTCATATAATAAATCCATTTTAATTCCCTAATCCCTAAACTGTCTGAGTTATTTCTTAAGATTCTGCCAAAGCTGTTCTGGCAAACTGTTAAATTGGAAAACTTTAGTTGATTATTTAGATTGTTTTGTCTCTTATAACTGAAGCTTGACCTTAAGTTTTACTAATGTTTATGCCTGCACAAAATGACACTCACTTTAAAGATGGCCTTGGTTTTACAGTCTGCTTTGAGTGATGTTTGCTGACCTGAGCCTTTTACTATTTCTTCATGGCTTCTAAGGCAGCTAACGAACAATGGACGACTTCACATTTCTTATCACTACTATTGAGCTTATACTGTTTAAATGCCTCATTTGTAGCTTTCCCATATCCAATCCACCACAGAGGATAGTTTTACAAATGTTAGTGATGATCTGTTTCAAACACTCATATTGAATATCTGCTTTCTAGGGCAGAGGGACTATCGTGTGTTTCACTGGAAGCAGAGCATGAGATAAGACTTGGATAAAGGTAGCTTAGCATGGGGTGGTACCAGCAAACAGAAATAAAGGGGTAGAAAGAGGGAAAGTCAGGGAAGATGGAAAATCAGTGTAAGAGGGCATTGTTAATGCCACAGGGAACTTAGCTGGAACCTCTAAGTAGTAAAGAAGTCCTCCAGCAGATGTCTACCTGAAGGAAAGGAAGCCAGTACATTCATTGGTCCAGGGACTCCAGCACCCCCATTGGTTTCAGGGACACCTTTACAGCATTAACAACCTCAAGTATTCATGTTGTTCATAAGTGTGGTCAAATTAGATTATTGCAGCACCAAAGAAACCCTGAGGCAGAAAGTAGAAAACCGAGTGGCACACATTTGAGGTGGGATGCTGTTACTACAGAACCTTTGACTGAACCACGTACAGACAGAGCAGCTGTGATGTGCAGACCAAAGGTGTCTGTCACAGGTAGCAAAGGCTTTTGGAAGCTAAATGACATTTTGATCATATTTATGATGTAATACCAAAGTTATTAAAAATAAATGTATACTCATTGTTTAAAAACAAATGAAAGGTGCTAGAGTATTTTTTAATTTTGACCTCACAAAGCAGGTGTAATTCTATTTGTAGATTGTCCAGGAATAATAGAATGATCTTTTTAAGATAAAATGTATTTCTTTATTCTGTGATACAGAAAATTTGTTCTTTTCCCCTATGTGTGGTGATGAAAAAGTCCATAATATTTTATATTTATATATAAAAAGGACTTGAAGTGAATTTACTTGGCCATAGGTTCAAGCTATTTAATTGTCACATAGAATTCTAGAAAATTAGTAACAATAACACCCAGGTAAATAATTTTATACCCTTAACTAATGGTGGAAATAAATCAATAACATTATTCTGAAACAGCTACATATGCTAACTTTGATGAAACAATAACATCATTCCCAAAGTAAAAATATTTAAATACCAATTGGATTCTATTATAATATATGCATATTTAAAAACTATAATATCTTTGGGATTTGTAGCTTAATTCTACCCTACAGAAATTTCCTTAAGTATCTAGTAGTCTTTTAGAAGACTGAACAAAATCAGACACATTTGGCTTCTGTTCAGAAACTGAAAATTTTTATAAAAGCAAAAAAGAAAATAAAAAACCTGGGAGTTTTTTGTTTGAATGTTTATTTAAATGAGGCATCCATTAGAGATATATTTTACTTTAGGTTCTTTAAGGAGAAAATATTAAGAATCCTTTAAATAGAAAGGCCTTCCAAATTATTTTCTCTCCTTCAATTGAGATATTACTTTATTATTTATTCAAAGATATTCTAATTGATGAGAAGTGGAATAAAAAATACAATTTTGGTAAGAAAACTTTCTACTACCTAAATAGTGTCAATCAAAGACTTCTAAAATATCAAGTAAAGAGACTATCTGACATTTTTCTAATACATCCCTTTAAATAACAAAGTCAGTATTTGTAGTTTACATACAAGAGCTATTATTCTGAAAACATATTTCTAATAATTTTTTTTCCGAATTTAGAGCGGCTTCTTTTGGCGTATTCTTAATTTGTGATTTGTGATTGAACACAAATGCTCGAAAATTTTACCTTTTGGTTCCCTTTTAATCAATTGTGTCTGAAACATCATAATCCAGTTTGATTGTATATTCAAACCTTTTCAAAGTTGAGAATGATTTTATCTATTGCATCACCGAGTTTTGTTCCAGTTCAATTTTTCTTGTATATTTCATGAAAACTCATTCCTTGTATTTTGATTGCAAATTCTTTAGTCACTTGTTTTCAGTTTTCATCTCTTATTTGTCTTTCCATGCATTCATAAAGAGGTAATGCATTTTTTTCTATCCCTCTATTTTTTTATTTTCTGGGTTTATACATTTTTTTCAGCATTAAAAAAAAGAGTTTTTTCTACCATAAATATTTGATTGTTTTCAATTGTTCCTCTATCATAATACTTTTATCAGTCTATATAATTTTGTCATGTCTTTCCAATATGTCTTTTTCTTCACTGAATTTTTAGAAAGTACAAAGCAGATACATTTTGAAATATTTCTTGTAACAAATATTTTTCAGATATAATTTCCTTTAATACTTTTAGATTGTGCTGTTTTCCAACTGTTTCAGATTCTTTTTCATGGTGTATAAATTGATGTTTTGCTTCTATTTATTCATCCTTCTATAAAAAGTAATTTTATAAGAACCAGCATCCACCTTTGGTTGCATTAAATGCTCAGTTTCTCTTGTGTTAGAAAAAGAAACTGTTCACAGATCAGAGACCTAGTGTCGATGAGCATCTGTCTCACCAAGATTGAGGTTCCTATGGCTGTTCCTAGTTTCTACTAAACTTTTTCTGCTTGGTGGTTGGGTTTACTCTCTGCACATTTTACAAATAAAGCTTACAGCTGCTTACTTACTAATTATACATAAAAATCTACTCCTAATAGGCATCGATCCTAAAACTTTTAGCATCTTCCAGAAATAAGTTATCTACTACATCTGTATCTGAAAGAGTAATGATTTTCCTAACCTGTCCCTCTCTAGCTATACTCATATTGCATTCCAGATGAAATTATTGAAAGAGAATAAAATGAGAGCCTTATTGGAGTGGTGATAAATAGGATTTTTGTAGTATAGCACCTGTATAAAATAGGCCTATAAAAGTCCATGAATTATAGACTATGTGGCAGAAAACTAAAATATTTTCACTACATTTTTAAAAGTAACCAACATTGTTTTGAGTGAGGAAATTTGCAATGCAGGGAAGTTATTTTATTTCCATTGCCTTTGAATTTAAGAGGCTACTGATGCCAATATGGAAGTTTTAAGGATCATCATGGGTGACTAGTTATAAATTAAGAAGCAATGAATCAAGAACCACTGGTCTGCCATTAAGGTAGGCAGGATAATTCTGCTTGTTAGGATTTAATCAACATTGGATGTTAAATTCTGGATTTGCATTCAAACCTAGTGGGAACTAATTTCTGACTTGAAAAAGATACCAATAAGCCTACTGTAGTCTTGAATTTCTTAGTTGTCTTTTACCTGAGGTTTGCTCATTACAGACTCTTTGAACAGTTTTAATGTGATTCACCTTTGTCCTGTTGACAGTGGGACACAAGAGTTCCTTGAACTCCCAACAGCTCTTCTTTAGTAAGTTTTAAGGGCAAAGTCACAGCCTGATCATTACACAATAATCATTTTATTTAGGTTATTTTAAACAGCCAGGATTTTATCCATAATTACACATATCAGTTTGAACAAATAATATATTTTTGAATAAGAGAAGCTATTCCCTTTGACAAATGGAAATTATTGAATAAGTCATCTTTCAGTATTAAAGTAATTGTGAATTATAGCAAAGCCTACTCAGTGTTGCAATTTCAATTATTCTTAATTGTCATTTTAAAAGATACGTTTGAAAAATAATAGCTATTGAAAATAATATTAGAGATAAAATTATGCTGCACAAATGAATGGCTACTTGGAAATAAACAGCTTTAGACTTCAGCAATCAATAACTACAACATTAATACTATCTAAATATAATTTTCTACTCTATTACCATTCTGATTACATGCTACATTTTTGTTATTTAACATATTATTTTCTTCAAATTGTCATGAACAGCAATTTTATACTTTTATTTATTTCCCTATAATATTTAGCTTATATCTATAATTTCAGCAACCTTCTTTTGTTTATAAACAAATGCTCTTTCTAGGTAACCTTGCCAATTACCAAGTACCAATTACCGAATAAAGAAATGTAGGGATGGATTCACTACATTAAATCTGTTTCTTGTAGGATTACTGGCTGAAACTCTATTGAGATTTCTTATCAGATATCCATGTCTCTTACCACAGAAAAAAACACATCTTTTGCTATTGTATTAGCTTATTTACCAGAACGTTTGTAAATGACATTCATTAATCTCACAGGTAGTATCTATTCAAAAATTGATTTATGTTATACGGAGCGTTACAGTAAAAGTACTTTGTATTCAAATTATTTAAACCTATTTTGAGCATTCAGATATGTTTTTGTCTACTTAAGAAAAAGGCTTGATTTTATGTAGTTGTATGTTTCAGTTGTTAACAATCGGCTCTCCAGAGAGAAAGGGACTGATTTGTAGCGTTTCACAATTTCTCTGAAGTAAATTCTCCCACCAAGGCAGATTTTAAACTCCCAATGTGATGCCACTAAAGGAGGAGTTGGGAAGGAATAAACCTCAGCACTTTCTTGAGCCTGTTAGTGCTGATTATAATAGCTAGCACACCACTGAACATGAAGTCTTTTACTTTATGTTTGTAATTAGGTAAACTATATGCATTAAAGTCAAATTAAGTACATTAAAATCACCGGAATATTTTAAAAATGCCTACTATAATATGATTGAGGGGCAAAAGTTGTGCTGTAGTAAAAGTAGCCTTAGAAAAAGGCATTCATTATGCCCCTTCCCCAATCATAGCCTAAATTTTGAAATTTCACCATACTACTATACCTGAAGATTCTTTCGAGGGTCACCTCCTTGCCCCCCCACTCCATCTCTTCGTGATAACTCCAGTTTCATTATATGTTTGCAAATGACAGCTGAACTCTCTTCTATTTTCTAACAATATGTAACATTCCCCCAATATTCTTAAATTCCTAAATATGGGTAGACACCTGAAGAAAAATCTTCAAACAACAAAAACAAGCATTTGCAGTAAGTTAATGTTGTTTAGAGCAGGAATGGCATGTATTGACTCTGAATGTGCCAATTTAATTGCTGTCATGTTGTAATGTGTAACTAATGGAATCACTAAAATTGCCCTGTGTTATGAAATGCTTCTTTCTGTTGGGAATTTATATAAAGCACCAAAAGTATATTACACTAAAACCCTGCAAACCAAAGGAAGGATGCTGTAAAAGAGAGAGGTAAACATTTTCAATAACATTTGCTAGGTATTAGAGGAAAACCAAACCAAACTGTTTCCTCCAAATATATAAAAACTGAGAGCCAAATGCTCACCTTCATTAAATATAAAGAATCCATAGGCATACACAGGATATAAATTATTCTTTTCTATCTATGCTAGTGCACACAAATTGCTTAGAACATGGTTGACATGTATTTACTGAATTTATACAAAGTAAATTCAGCAATACAAGGACTACTCACTACCCAGGTATTTGCTATCTAAATACAAGTGGTATGAATGTCGTACAGCAAAAGAAAAAACATCGCAACAATAATATTCACCAGTGACAAACCACTTAAAAAAATAACCATCTCTCAGTCATTCAAACCCATCTTAAATATCTGCCTTTCCTGAATGCAATATGAACAGATTCTTGCTTGTGCAGGCTTTGGGTCTGGCTCCTTCGCATGCTGTAAAGCTTTTGAGATACATCCATGTAGATGGATCAGTAGTCTGTTCTCTTTTATTGTGTATCAACAGTTGTTTATTTAATCATAATTGATGAACAATTTTGGGGGGGAGATAAGCATCATTAGAGGCCGTTAATGTGGCCCTAGTGTGGATATTTGCTCTCATTTCCCATGGGGTCATGTAGCCAGTGTATATTTGGGTTCATAAGAAACTGTCAAACTCTTTTTCAGAATGACTATACTTGTGACCAGCTTTGTGCTTATCTTCTCACTTACTTGAACGTCTAAGTTTCTCATCTTTTCAGGTACTTTGCAGTGTCAGTCTTCCTCATTCTAGCCATGTTGTAGTGCCTATTATGATTTAAATTTGAATTTGCTAATCAACAATGTTAAGCATCTTGTCTTGAGCTCACTCATATATATACCTTGGTGAAGTATTTGTTTGTTTCTAGATCAAAAGTGTTGTCTAATATCTTTTACTTATTATTATTGAGTGGCAAGAAAATTCCATGTATTTTGGACTCAAGCCCTTTATCAGATAAGTGTTTTTCAAATATTGTGTCTCAGTTTGTGTCTTGTATTTTATTTTATTAACAGCATTATCCAAAGAGAACTTTTAAATTTTGATGAACTTCAGTATATACATTTTCCCTTTAAGTTCCATGGTTTTAGCAATCTAACTAAGAAACCTTTGCCTAACACAAGGTTAAAAACCTTTTTTACTTATATTTTCTTCTAAAATTTTAATAGTTTTTGTTCTTACATTAAAGTTTAAGATCCATGTTAGCTTTTTAAATATAACTTGAAATAACATTTATTTCTTTGCATATAAATTCCCAAATGTTCCAGCACTATCTGGTGAAAAGATTACATTTTGTGTATTGTGTTTCATATACATACTTGTTGAAAATTAATTGACCACACACAAGGGTTTAATTTTAGACTCTCTATTCTGATCGATTAACCTATACCTATTTATACAATACTGCATTGTTAAGAGGGCACTGTAGCTTTGTAATAAAATTTGAAAACAATGAATCCTTCAACCATTCTTCATTAGAGAATTAAAATCACAATTGGTTCCTCTACACACCTATGCAAATAGCTGGGAATTTTTAATCATCAATTTCTGCAGTAACTAGAATTCTCATAACTTCTCATAATTTTAAATATGTCCAACATTTTGGAAAATTCTATGGAAGTAACTCCTAAGGGTAATTATGCATATGACCTATCAATTTCACTTTTACATAATAGGAATAATTTTCAACTTGATACAAAAGAAAAAAATCAAGAACTGCATATGGGTCAAATATGGCAATATATGTTTTTACTTACATACTTACAATGGGACACTATAGATCAATGCAAATAAATGAACTAGAGCTAGACACAGCTTGGATAAATTGCATAAACAATGTTGAGTGAAAAAGCAAGATTCAAAAAATGATATATAAAGCACAAAATCTTGTCTATGGTTTTAGAAGTCAGGGTAGACTGACTTTGGACAGGACAAAAATAGTAACAGAGGTAGTAGATTTCTGAATCTTTGTTGGTTTTCACGTTGTAAAAAAATCATTGACTTTTATACTTATAACTTGTATTTTTTGTATGTATAGAAATTACTTCAATAAGGTGTACTATATAAAAACTCTTATATTTCAGTTAATGGAAGACATCAATATAGAACCCGCATAATGTATGCAGTGAAGTACCTAAGGAGCATAGGAGCTTTTTAAGATTACCCTTTGAATTAGAAAATATAATAAATTCACAAATCATAGCTTTCCATATGAAGTAAAGAATATTCATAGACTTTGTTTTTGTTAAGGCAATCATTCCCCAAGCTTTAAAGGGAAAGTAGGACTGAAAATAGGGGCATCCTTTGCATCATGCTTTGTGTGGAAACCTTGTGTCCTAATTGAGATACTGCTATTATTTAATTGTCCACATACTCTAAATCAGAGTTCAACAAACTTGTTCTGTAAAGGGCCAGACATAAAACATTTTAGGCTTTCCAGGCCATATGGTCTTTACCACAACTATAACTCAGCCACTGTAGAGCACCAGCAACCAGAATTCACATGAAAACAGATAAACATGGCTATGTTCCAATAAAAAAATTTTGTAAACACTGAAATTGGAATTTCATATGATTTCACATATAATAAAATATTATTATTTTTTAATCTTTTAAATTATTAAATGTGAGCCCAGTCAGGCGTGGCTCAGCGGTTGAGCGTCGACCTAGGATCCAGGCGATCGGGGTTCGATATCCGGTCAGGGCACATGCCCAGGTTGTGGGCTCGATCAATGACTCTCTCATTGATATTTCTATCTCTCTTTCTCCCTGTCCTTTCCTCTCTCTGAAATCAATAAAGATATATTTAAAAAAAAATTATTAAATGTGTTACAAAACATTCTTAGCTTTTGGGACACATAGAAATATGTAGCAGGCTGGATTTGGTGTGGGCTCTAGTTTGCTGACTGGCTCTAACTCAGCTCTTTTTGCTCCCTTTCTACTTTGTCTATAGTGTGTTTGTCTCAAGGTATACCATCCTGGAATCTGCTGGATTTTCTGGGACCTAATAGAAACCAAAGAGAAAAAAATATCCTTCCATTATTCATGTGGAGTCACTCCTGTTTGATGGTCTCCTCCTAGCCTAGAAGCTGCACACACACTATTCATTGGTCACTCAATCATAAGCTGGTCTCCTCTGCTACAGTGTATGTGGTTTTGATTCCAGAACTAGCAAGGACCTGTTTAAATATATCTTCTCTGTAACATAGATTTTTAAACTTTGACTGCAAGGGATTCATAAATCCCTGATATTCTTTGCATATTTTATGCATGAGTATGCATTTTATATGGAGAGCCAGATTCATCATTTTCATCAGATTTTAAATAGGACTGTGACTCAAAATATGTTAGGAAGCATTACTTAAAAGCCATATAATATATTGTTAAAGAGAAAAGCACAGGCCCAAAACGGTATCACAATGCTAAAGCCCCTGATACCAAACCTAGTTTTATACTTTACCTACTTGCTGTTTACCCCTATCCCAGAAACTTAATCAACCAGCCTGGAATTCACTTTCTGTATTTTGTCAATAACCTTTTTGCTATTCAACACGTCTATGGAGTTTCTATCTCTAAGCTTTATTCTTTTCAGTTATAGTTTCTTAACTGAAATTGTTAACACCTATGTCTTAGATTTTAATTGATAGTTTTTATATTGTTTCTATATTTTTAAAAGAATTATATTTTATTCTATTTTAAACATATTTGTTAGTATGTTAGCATTTTTCTCCATTTTACTCATCTTACAATTTATCAGTTTGTTTTACTTATCTTGCAGGTTATCAGTTTGTTTTTTTAACTTTTTACAAAAATTATTCATGTATTTTATACATACATATACACATATATAATATTTTTATTTCCTTTGATCTGAGAATTTATTTCTATTTAATATATAAATAGATAAAAACAATATGGGTAGAGTTTACAAGTTAAAATGTTTACATATTCACTGCTTTCATATATTTGATTTTGTGAAGTCAAAGTAGGAGACCATGTTGAGTTATTTTATTTTTGTTTACTGGATTTTTTGGAATCTTTATACATTAAATTTAAACTTGAAGTTGTTCTTTATAGGAGTTAGATGCTTCTCAGTATTTTCTTTTGTTTTTTATTGAATAATATTATTTAGTAATATTTTTGTGCATCATATTGTCGCCTTTTTCATGGATTATCCATGCTCTGGGTTTCTTTTCCATCGTTAGAAACATATTGTACCTGGGTTGTTTTATTGGTTGATTTAAACAAGATGTGCTCTTGTTTCTTTTAGATATTCTTTCCCTTGTATTTTTTGTAGATTCCAAGTTTCACGAAAGCTATTTATTTATTTATTAATTCATTTATTTATTTTTGCAAAATCTTACCTAGTCTTTACTATTTAAAATAAAGTTTAAATATCTCCAATAGCATTGTGATCTCTTTTTACTTTTCCCTCTAACTTTATTATTCCATATTATGACTTAGCTGGTTTATCTTTTTTTTCCCCCGATTAGATGAAAACTTTTAAAAGGTACCAGGAAATTTAGCTAGATAGTATACAGACAGGACCAACTGGTTATGAACATCCAGGGGCAGCTACCACTGGAAAGGCTGTGCTCATTCATCCTCCATGACAAATTACTCTTTTCTGAGAGAGTGAAAATGACTTTTATTCCAGGATGAAACACACTATGCTTTAAGAATCTTTCCTTGGGAATTAAACTCAGTTAGATCTTTTTGCTGTTGTCAATTTTTATCCAGCCCTTCTCCATAACTCAGCTGATCTGAACTTTCATTTCCCTGCTTGATGCAGACCCTGATACAGCATAATCTGGTAAACACATTCAAATGATAAACGTCTCAGGTAGGAGAAATGCTCCTTGTTGGAACTATTCATCCATGGGAGGGACTCTAGCTTTCATATTTTACAGCTGTGTACTTGTCCAGAGGGATGAGTGCATTGAAATTTCCTGTTAAAGATTAAATACTAATCTCCCAAGAGGACAACATCTATTCAGCTATTTACAACAGGGCTGTAAGTCAACAGCAAGCTGCTGTTCAGTTTATTTCTTCATACAAGGACTCTTAGCTTCATAGTCTAATGAATCCACCTTAGGGTGATTTAGCCTTGCAACCATGCCAAGAGTTACGCAGTTTATTTGTGACTTAATAATTTAAGAAGATCCTTGCCATTTTCTCATCATATAGTGTAAATCGATCATAAAACAACGTCATGACAGATGAGAACTCAAAAAATTAGGGAGCAGCCTTAGGACAACATAACATTCCTTATATTACTTTTGTTTTTAAAGTCATATGAATCATTTCTGCAGGAAAGCAGAAAAAAACAGGTCATGGCCTTCTCCAACATGTTAATAAGGTGAATTAACCCCAAGAAAGCAGACTTGTTTCAAGTGATGGCCATATTTAGAACAGTCACAAGCATAAGGAGGCACAAGAAAAAAGAAATGTGCATTGACTAACAGCAAAATGACAATATGACCAGCCTCGTATCACTCTCTCCTCAGCAGTAGGCAAAATATTAATCATTCTGTCTGGGTGGGGATGGGCGGTAATTATTTTTTCTCCAGCCTAAGCTTTTGCTACCATTCAGTCACTTTAAGTCCCCACTTATGAATACACACTGTCCCCAGCATCTGTCAAAGACCTTCTTTTCTCCTCTATCTACTTTTCTTCCTAAGAGATCTCATCCATACCATTGTTTAATTATCATCTACATGCCAATGTCTTTCAAACATTTAAACTTGGGTCATCAATGTATAACAATAAAAATACTGCTACATAAATATTTCCTGAGATTTGTGGCATTCATTCATCTAATTGTGGAATACTACATTTTTAAATGATTAGGGTTAATTTGAATACAACTGTTGCTGGGTTTGCTTTAATTATAAAGTAAGTTTTCTACTAACCTAAATACTATGAGTACATAATGCATTTCTATAATTTTAGCATATCTTTGATTTGGGAGATGTGTCCAATGATAAATCTTTTTATAGCCATTTAAAGCAATCACACATTTATTGAAAAGATAACTATGCCATAATGTCATCAATAAAAGCAATATTTTCCCCATTAAAATTGGATTGAAACAGAAAAAAAAATCTGTTGTTTTTGCTTTTTTCCTCTTTAGCACTATTTTACATTCTTAGGCAATCTGCAGAGGCTTTACAGGGTGCTAGTGGCAAAATTAAATTTATGCCATATTAAAGTGTAGCTTGATTAGGGCAATTGAATAAAATGAGATTATTAATTACAGATGGAATTTTGATCTACAAATTTCATAGAAAATTAAGCAGTATCTTTCTGTTATTATTACCGTACTTATCACATCATTAGGTCTTTATTTAGGAATACTAATTTTGTTAATATCAATCTAAGGAGCTCTCCCATGCAAATTAGACTACCTAATTTGCATTATCTTATATTTCACTAATATCAAAAATGGTTTTGTTAGTATTTGAAATTACAATACATTTTAGAAAGTTTAGAGATATTTAGAATTATTGAAATCATCATTTTGTTAATCATAGGAAATCCAAAATACCATTTGTTTTTACTCTAAATAAGATTAATATTTTCAACCAGGTTTGATGCAATAAATGAAACAGAATTTCCAGGTGGTTTTAAAGACTATAAGAACAATGGAAAAGGGGTATATTTGTTTTAAGAGGAATCTCATATCCTAGCTGCTTAGTTAGTTCCATTCTCTATTGCTACTTTTGGTGCTCTTAACCTTTGTTAAGACTTTTTTCAATAATCGGATAAATGCATTGTGTATTAAATCAATCACATGCTTAACAATAAATCCAAATAAACAGAATCCCCTTATGTAAAAAACTCCTAGAAATAATGTGCACCAAAGATGTTTAATATAAAGAGAAGTGTTCTGAGATTTGTTAGATGATGACTGTATTAACCTTCCCTAGTTAAAGGTCTCCAGTAATCAGTGTTTTCTCACTGTTAAAATGTTTGTCAAACGGCCATTCATAATCAGAAGGATTTATTCCTCAAACACAATTAATTATGAAGCACCTCTAGCTGAAAGAGAAAGTTTCCATTTGGGGAACATTTTACCTCAGTCCTTTCCCCCCCCCCTAAAAAGTTTAGCAGCACAGGGCCCTCTTTTCTGGCAAAAGTCACAATGTAATTACTTCCATGTGCTGCCTCTAACAGCCTCTCTCTGCCAGGTTCTCAGGATAGTCAAGGTTGTTCTGTATAACTGTTTACCTGTACTTTGCATAATTGAAAGATGCTGTTGATTTCTTCTTGTCTCAGCTATGGGTTTAGACAGCTGTTTTTCCAACAGGCAGTGACTTAGTAAACAAAAAACCAGAGCATTCTAGACAGTTGTGTAACAGCCCAAAAAAGAATTTATTAAGCACTTACTGTCAATATGATAATCGCTTGGTCTATTTTTTGCGTAAATTCTGCTCAGTAGCACTTGTATGGATAATCGTTTCATTTATTTCCTACAATAAACAGTCTTTTAGTCTATGTGACCATAATGATGAAAACAAATGTATAACCCTTATCTTTCTGTTTCCATCGCACCATCATTTATGTAACTTGATGATGTGAAGTATTTGGAGGCTGCAGGTGTAACTGAATGGAAGTGTGAGTAATAATAATGGTGTTTATGCTGATATGAGCTTTTCGAAAGGGTCATTAAAACGTCCATGTGTTCCTACCATTTGTTTTGCGAAACCTGGCACTGATGACAATTAGGTATAATTACCAAATCAACATAGAAATAAGTGGTGAATAACAGAATGTAGTATAAATTTTTATTTAACAAAAAATAAGGAAGACCATTCATTCTCCTTGCTAGCCTTCTGGATTAAAATTCAGTTTGTTGCCCGGTGGTGTCATCCAAGGACAAAGAAAGCAGTTTAAGATGTGTTTCTGGGCATAGATTTGCTAAAAGCACAATCTTTGGAATCATATGAAACTTGGTTCAAGTCCTGGCCTCTGTTTCAGCTGTTCCACTTTAGGAATGTCACCTAATTACCAGAGTCAAGGGTTTTTCATTTGTGAAAACTGAGATAAACAGTAGGCATTTCAGAAGATGTTTGTGCAGATTAAATGCGATGCTGCATGCAGTCTTTCAAGATGCACTGGGTCTACTGCACAGTATTTGTTTAATTCATGGCACATGAAAGCTATTTCCTGGAAGCATGATATTACCAACCACAGTAAATCTGTTTTACACTTATTTTGTAGTATGCATGTTTCAGGTTTATGGTTTCCTTACTAACCCAGGAATATGGCTGTTTAAACAATTACACTGCTGCATTTTCTCTTAACTTGTTTCCCATACTAGGGGTAGCCTTTCTTTGTCTACTAGAGCGCTGCTTCTCTTCACTTTTTTTTTTTTAAATTTACTTCACAGAACAAGAAAATTCTTGTTTTTTTGGTAGATTCTTTGATCTTTTGGATCAGCATATTTAATCTTCTCTACATAATCTATATTGCTTTCTACTTTAGCTCTTGGCTCATTGTTTTTTCCATATTTCTCTCTCACCATATTACAAGGATTTAAGACAGACATGGTGCTCTATACATGTCCTCCATAAGCACTCTTATCATAAGATCATGTATTGCTCAGCTCTCTTATAAGAAGTAATAAGTGTATGTTCATTGAGGTGCTA
The DNA here is from genome assembly GCF_054644295.1 of Miniopterus natalensis. Classification (NCBI taxonomy): domain Eukaryota; kingdom Metazoa; phylum Chordata; class Mammalia; order Chiroptera; family Miniopteridae; genus Miniopterus; species Miniopterus natalensis. Next base: position 53,452,330 of record NC_142083.1, read on the forward strand.
AATCGTTAAACTCTGAAAAAAAATATTTCATATGGTCTAATGAAAAAGAAATCCTCTTCTTACAGGACAAAAGTGAGAGTATACTTAAGATAACCAAACTAGTGGTTTACTAATTTAATAACCAAACTGCATTTGATTTAGAAACACCTAAAAAAAGAAAATTAAAATATGGCAATTTGTAAGGTAACTAAGTTTATAGTTACTTTTAGAGATGCAGATATAGAAGAACATAAGACCGAAGAAGGTTAGACAACACAGTCTAAATCACAATTTAACTATAATTTATTCCACAAAATATGTAGACTCTTTTCTACAAAGTTACCTTTCCATACTACTTCAAGCTGCCTACACACACACACACGCACACATAAGCACACATATCCTTTTAGCCATTATTTTATATTTCTTTATAATATTAGAAATACAGCAGAAAACTCAATTTCAAATTATTGTGATCAAAACTTATCAAAAATACAAGTAAAAACAACTGAAAACTGCATTTCAGGCACTCTAGGGTATATAATAACTAACTTTTTTGTTAGCTCTAAAAATTCTTATATTCATATAGTATTGGATGACTAATATGCATTTCACCTTCCTATGGAAATGTTTTGCATATTTTATGATTTAGATTGTTACTTGTCTTTGTTTGGTTTGTGTGTTTAAACATGTGAAGACAGTATGTGCTACTGATATTTTAGTCAGAAAGAACAAAAATAATCCCTTTACTTTTAAGGATAAAAAGAAAATATCTCTAGCAAATTTCTGCATATTTAGAAGTCAATGTTGGTTGATCAATAAACAACCTTTTTTGTTAACCTTTCCTCCTCAGTATATCCTCAAAGCAGATTCTGTATACATGCATCTTAGAAAACCCTGGTGGCCCTTGATGGTCTAAATCAGCTCCGTATAGTAGATACATAATGTAGACTACTTATAAATTTAAAAATTTCCAGTAGCCACAGAAAGAAGTGAAAATAGAATAGTTTTAATAATATATTTTATGTAATTTACAAAAATATTATTTTTCGTTGTAGTTTTACTTTATTTAGTACTACATCTTTGAAATCAGATGTGTATTTTACACTTAAAGCACAACTTAAATAGCACAATGCATTTCATTAGGAATATTTGATGTACATTTGCTTGATATTGCCCTTTGCTCTTCAGATGATGCATAATCTTATATTCCCTTCAGTAGCATAAAATCACCTATTTGCCACAACCTTGATGAAAGAATATGCCGTTGAACTTTTGGGATTATGCTACCTTTTTAAAAATTGATTTTAGAGAGAGAGGAAGGGGAAGGGAGAGAGAAACATTGATGTGAGTGTCAAACATCAACAGCTGGCTCCTGCACGCCCCCTACTGGGAATTGAGCCCACAACCCGGGCATGTGCCCTGACCAGAAATCCAATCAGCAGCCTTCTGGCGCATGAGCCGGTGCTCAACCAGCCAGGGTAGGATTATGCTCCTTTTTAAAAAATCTTTATTGATTTCAGAGAGAGGAAAGGAGAGGGACAGAAACATAGAAAGATCAATGATGAGAGAGTAATTGATCGGCTGCCTCCTGCATGCCCCCCACTGGGGATCAAGCCCACAACCCGGGCATGTGCCCTGACCAGGAACAGAACCCCAATCGCCTGATCCTAGGTCGACGCTCAGCCACTCAGCCACACCCAGCCGGGCAGGATTATGCTGATTTTAAGAGAAATGATATCTTAGTAAAATTTTGATTATTTCTCTTATTATCAACAAGATTAAGCATCTTTTAATATGGTTAAGTTCCTTTTGCATTTGCTTTTCTGTGAATTATCTGTTCTTTAGTCCATTTTTAATAGGACTTCTTGTCTTTTTGTTTTTTATTTTTTTTTAGTTCATTATAAAATAGGGAGATAAACCTTTCTATGACCCCATTTTATTTTGATCTGTTATTGTATATGCTGTGTAACTCTATAGTGACTTTTTACCTACATGCTTTTTGCACTAAAATAATTTCCACTCATAGACATTTTGAAGCCAGACAGATATTTGAGGACATTTTGAAACTGTCCTATAGAATTTTTGAAAGTTTTTCAAGTGGTTTAATTCTCATTTGAAAGCAATTAATGTCTTATTCTATAATATAATCAGAGGAAGTTGATAAAAAGTTTAATTCATCGGAACTATTTATTTTTACATATTTACTTACTTATTTGTAATTATATTTATATTTGTCTTGAGATAGAAAATATATGTCTAACATAAAAAAACAAAATCAAATAAATAAATAATAAAAATGATTAAGATGTGATCATGTTAAAAATCATCTCATAGCAAATAAATTCTAAAGATAAACTATAAACAAATTCTAAACAATAAAGTGGATTAAGAAATCATAGCAGCATATATTAGTAATTTTCCAAAACTCCTTACAAATCCACATTTAAAACTAGTCCTTCATCATGAACATGGGCATAGTTAATGAAAAAACAATATCAGTACTAAAAATAAAAATGTGAAAATGTTTTGTTTTACTAGTAACCCCAAATATAAAAAGTATGATTTTTAAACTATTTAATTATTTGAAATTACCAACATCAACAAACCTATTTTTGGTTAGCAAGGAAGAAATAAGTGTTTTAAAGCCTGATTTGTGGAACAGAAAATATTCCAAACTTTCTGAAGGGTAGCCCTATTCCCTTCTTAGAACTAATTTATATTCTGTGCCTTAAATAGGCCTTTACTTCTTTTTTGATATCCTAGGCTAACCATTTTGAAAGAACCTTCTAGATACTTTATATAACTTGTCCGCCTATGGGCCTGTGAATTGCTAAGTAAATTCATTGTTTAGAGTCCCATATAATCTACCTAGAGGCCCCAAATTTGAATGATCTCCTCAATGCAGTAATAGCTCTAAACAGAATGACATTCCTAAAAGTATTCTTAAAAAAAAATCAAAATCAAATTTGCTTTCCTAAGAAGACACAGATTTGCCTTTGTTTTGACTGAGCCTGAATAGATTTTTCAAGGTGTATAAACACTAAAATGTCATGTGTAATGACCCAAGCCAATCTTGTCTGCCATTCTATACTTCTTTAAATAGATTATTTTTCTCTAATTGAAAACATTTAATAATATCTACATAACACAACCATATGAAAAGACAGTCTCTGGTTGAAGAAGGTAAGAATGGCAATCTACTTTGTTGCTATGATTGCTTCAAAACATAAAAACGTATAAAAGTGCTAATTAAAGCGTGATTCCTATAAACACCAAGAACAGGTCATCAGAATTGATACCTGGACCAACAATCAGTTTATGAGTAAAATATTTTATTTTCATCCCTCATTTCTATGACAACTGAATTGGTTCACATATAGATTTATCTGTGTTTCTTACCTAGCTATCTATAGAAATTGAATCACCTTTAAATTGGATTTAGGTCTATCTTGAGATTAGTACACTACACCTAAATAACTAGCATTTGCTCTTTTAATACATGTATGTAACTTGAAGTTTTCTATAAATGACCAAGTATAGGAACAATGAACCTGAAAATCAGATAGCATTGTAAAAAACATTATTTCAAGCAAGTCTTTTAATTCACAGCATACAGGATAGTTAATGCATCCAATGGATTTCTATTTTATTCCAACAAAATTACTGTTTTGTTTTACTACTCACTGAGACTGAAAACAAGTAGAACAAAATATATTTAAAGCAACTCTCCATTCTACTAAAAATATCACATAAAATTCACTACTGAAAATGAAGCTTTGTATCAAAATTTCCTGTTCATTTAATTTTTATATCAGTATGCCAATAATATAGTTATTTCAGGAATATAATTAATAAATATACAGCTGCAATGTCATCAATACAAATTGTGCAATTTATGTGTTCTAAAAATAATCAGAGGACATTATTAATTCATTGTTTTACAAAAATAAATACTGACATAAGAAAAATACTAAGACTTTACTTCAGCAGTTATAACAATGGCATAATTTTTTTTTCTTAAATGCATGGACAAAATAATGTTTTCAGAGATAATCAACTATGTGCCTTATTAAAGAAAGAACACTTTGACCTCTTTGAATACAAGTATGCTACAAGCTGCAAATATGACAATTTTAGGATAAAAATTAATAGGGTAAAATAGGTTTATAAAATTCCCTTCATCTCTGGAAGTCTGCTTTCCTTGGCTACTAAGTCTGAACACTATTTTATACATGAGTATAGAAGACCTCTCCCTTTAAATACTAATATTGTAAAACTTTGAGAGGAAATATAAGTTGAAATTTTATAGAAAATAAGTAATTTAAAATTTTATAAAAAATAAAGTAATTCATTTAGAATGACTTCAAAAACATTTTAGATTTAAAGTTACTTAAAGTTTCCAGAATATTAGCCATATATAAAAACTATAAATTACAAATATATTTATATTCACTTATTTTTCTATAGGTATTAGTGAAGTCTTTAAGTTGATTATTATTTTACTTGATAGCACTAAATAAGTTATTTATGGACTTCTATTTTGAGGCTCTACCAATCTTTTGCTGGTATACCATATCACTGCATAATAAGACAGTCACTCGAGTGCATTTGAACAATTTATTAAAAATTATAGAACATTTGCTTTTCTATGTAAATTTTTCTGTGTGATATTAACAGAATCCATGCCATTTCATTTATATTACCATTTAATTTACAATTTATCTGCAAACTCAGCCTTAGGAGTTGTTATTTTTTGTATCTGTATAGCTTTACACCCTCCTGGCACATGATTGGCTCGCTCTCTGTTGCACACACAGTGATATCATGGACTGGCTGGCTCCTTTTTTTCAAGAATTATTGTTACCTCAAATGGTTTTCCTCAAACACAGCTATGTGGACTCTGTCCTTAAATTGGTTTTGTCAAGTCAACAAAATGGGATCTATAGATTAGTTATTTCCTGCCCTCAATCATGTAGGCTGCTCAGGTATATCATAATTAAAATTCAAAATTCACAGCTTAATCAACCTTGTTTTTGCCTAAGATAGCAACTAACAGTTCTAAATGTCTATTAGAGAACATTTTCTCACTTTTACGTATTGCATAGCTACTGACACTGCCAGTCTCTCCTTGAGAGAGCAAATAATACATGTTTTATTAAAGGCTGAACTCCAGATTTGTACTTTAAATGGTAAATTTATTCAGATGACTTCATGGATTTAGATCATTTCACTTAAGTTACAACAGCTAAGGTAGAAATGTTTATATGTATAATATATATCAGAATTCTGAAAATAGCTATATATAATATTTGATATTCATATAATAGAGATTTTATTGATGGCTTGAGCTGTGTCTTCTTTCGAGTTCAGTCATGACATGCTACCACAAGCTCAGACGAGAAAATTAAACAAAGACAAGCTCTTGTTGATACTTTTGATATTACCTGCCCATTTGGATACTAGCAATTCTCTCTTTGGGAGATTCACTAAGCTACTGGTGAACAAGAGCCATTGATATCCCATTACCTGGAAAATATATTGGGGAATGAGCTCTCCTTATAATGATGAGGTATAATCAAATGTTGAATTTGATATAGTACAATGATTGGCACTAAGAGTCCTTATTCAAGCCTCCTTTGCATTAGTTTTAGGGTCAATGTTAGAGTTTTAAGAGCAAAACTTTGCAATAGAAGGGAGCCTTCAGGTGTGCTCCTGTAATCTCTGTGCAAACCTAGATGTACAAGGCATGCTACCAGGTGATTTCCCAAGAGTAGGATCTTCTTCCTGTAATTTCAGATTGCATAGCCCACTGAAACAGACTGTGAGTGAAAAGCCCTGATAAGAGCAGATAAGAGGCACACATTTAACAGAGATGAGTGGTTTTTCCAAACATAGGTGGTGATACTGAACAGCTCTGCTACTGGCTACACTAGCTACAGCTGGCAAAATAACCTTCACATTTAACCTCTCCATTTAAAACTGATAAAAGATAGCCAGGGAATGTCAACACTTGAACTATGGAAATATTATTTTTTATGACTGCTTCTGGGACCATTCTATTTCCTAAGATTGTGAGAATAGAGGCATCTATAAAAGAGCCAGGACATTTGATATCAAGAAGCAAATTTTATAAAAAGGTTAAAATATTCAGAAAGTCCCTGAAACTTAATTTGTCCACAGTAACAAATTTTGATAACAAATTTTAAAAGTTGTCTAAAAAATTTTAAACTCCTTATTCTCCTACTGATGTTTTAAAATAAAATACTCAAAATAGAAGTGGCACAAAAGAAGAGTAATAAAAGTAAGCAATAAACTCATTACCTTGGAAATACTAGACTAGCTCTGTGCTTTTACAGAAATAATGAAAATCTGATACATATATAAGTATAGATACTATTATAATCACCCCTTGTTAATTCTGAAAACCCTAAATTTTGGAGAGGTTACGTGGCTTCCTCAAGGTTAGTATGCAGTAAAACAACTAAATGTCAAAGCTGGAATTTGGATCCAAACATTTTAATTCCAAACTATGTGTTCTAAATAATAACACATATTTTAGTCGTTCTCTATATTATTGTTACAACTGTTACTATGACATTTCAAATATACTTCACCCAAACCATGTATGACTATTTTAGATCAATTTTTAAAACAATGAAACTATCCTAGAGAAGTTAACTAATTTCATAGCTGTTCCTGAGGTACCAAATGATGGAGTATTTCAGATATTAAGGCCAGTATCAGTCCTTTATTCCATTCTACTCTGGGTGATTAATATTTATAACTGCCACTGCTCAATTTTATTTTTCTAGTTGAAAATAAAAGACAGTCTAAGATATCTATCTATCTATCTATCTATCTATCTATCTATCTATCTATCTATCTATCTATCTATCATCATCATCATCTATCTATCTATCATCATCTATCTATCTGTCTATGGGGAGAGAGAGAGAGAGGGATACAAACACACAGATATTACTCTGGAATAGTTTTTGTGTTATAACTAGTATGATAAGCTTTTTAGTGCTTCGGCATACAAGTATTTCAAAGAAATTTGGACAATAATGTCAGGAAAGTAAACTGCAAAATGAGTTGATATTAGCACAAAATTCCAATGAATACAATAATATTTTTTTAAACTTTGTGAAAATAAAAAGAGCTAGTAAACTCATGTTTCTACTTCTTCTAATAGGCAAGTGCATTCAAAATGATGTAAATAGGTATGGATCATTAAGAATAACTTAACACTAGGCCAGCTGAGAATTACATGATTTCACTCATACATGGCGTATAAAACAGAAACTCACAGACACAAACAGTATGGTGGTTACCAGAGGGGAGGGTGTGGGGGTAGAAAAGGGTAAAGGGGGCCAAATATATAGTGATGGAAGGTGATTGGACTTTGGGTAGTGGGCACACAATGCAATATGAAGATGATGTATCATAGAAATGCACACTGGAAACCTATATGATCCTATTAACCAGTGTCACCCCAATAAATTTAATTGTAAAATTAATAAAATTAAAATAGAAAAACCAGGCCCTATGTTCAGTGCTACATTTTGCTGTGGCCATACTTGTTAAATCTTAGCTTCTGTTCCAGCCTAACCAACAGAGAACATCAGAAAAACCAAAAGCGAGTACCTTATCAGTATTCTTCAAAACCCTCAAGGTCATGAAAAACAAGCATTAAAAACACAGGTCAAAGGAGACTAAGGAAATATGATAACTACATGCAGTGTGATATTCTAGATATTCTAGACCCTAGAACAGAAAAATGACATTAGTGGAAACTGCTGAAATATGAATGTCTGCAGTTAAGATAATAGTAATATAACAATGTTAATTTATTAGTTTTGATAAATGTACCATGATTTGTTAACATCAAGGGAAACTGGATGAAAGGTATAAGGGAATTCTCTTTGCAACCTTTACCATAGTTCTCTAAATTTAAAATTATTCCAAACAAAATATTTGTTAAAAGTTTATTTAAAACAAAAGCAGAACAGAGAGGGTTATGGTGATTAAAACTGGGGTAGGGTTTGTTTAGAGTAAGTCCTACAGATGTGAAAGATGAAAAAGCAATAAGAGATCTCATTTCAATTACCATCTACCCCATTATTTTCTTGAGTCAGTATCGCCTTTGCTCATCTCACCCTCCCTATCACAAGAGATGACCAGGTTTTTGACTACAGGCTAAAAAAATAAAATTTTCATAGTTCTTTCTGAATTGTTGCTATTTTTACACAGTAGATTTTATGTACTTGTGAATTTTTTCTATTTAAAATTGTATTGAGTTAACTAATTAAAGTTTAAGACGAAAATTGACAAAGCTTGCAATTCTGTTAAATAGCCCTGCTTGCACTTTCTCTTATCAAGCAATATATTTTGATAAATTCAGCTGGCCAGATAATATCATCATGGCATCAATGGTGAGGCCAGACCAATAAATCACAACTCCATTTCTAGAATTCTCTGATTTTGTAAATTAGTTCTGTCTTTCCTTCTGGCTCTGCACCATCTCACTCTGGCTGAAAATATGGTAGATTTTGTTGGTTGGTTGGTTCCCCTAGAAAACAATTTAATGTGTGCTTCACAGATGTTTCCTTACATTGGCCTGAGGGGGTACAGATGTCTAACTCTGCCTATTTCCAACACAATACTTTTTGGCTGCTGTTTTTCTGGAAAATTCTTAGTTAACACTTTTTTAAACCCTACTACATACAGTTGAACATAAACATATCTATCATTGTATTTGAGAAAATCTAAAAATTAGAGCTTACTTTTAGCAAACTCATTAATTTAATGTTAAATTGTTCTGATCACATATTAGGGATAGCAAGCCTATGAGGTTCTGCCAATTGAACTGCATATAAGAAGCAGAACTTGCAACATTGAGTACACTGTCTAATTTTAAAAGAGACAAGGGAAAAATTAAAATTTTTCATAAATAGTAATATTGTTAGGTAAATGTTGTGCTAGAAAAAAAAAGTACCCGAATGATGGGATAAGCAGCACAAACCTCCTTGAGCTTATGTGTAAGATGAAACTTAATCAATATGTAGGCATTTGTCAAATATATTTTACCTAATTTCAATACCTTGAGACAATACTTCTTTTGTTGTTTAAAATCTGCTTTTGAAAAGAGCAGGTTGGGAGGAAACAAGGTGGCGCGTAGGTAACAGCTGCACCCGCCGCCTCCCGCAACCACATCAAAATCACAACTAAAACACAGAACCACCTTCACTCAGAGCCTCCTGAGATCCGGCTGCACAGAAGCCCCACAGCCAGGGAGCTGAAGGAGCATCGAGACCGGGAGGAGGGGCGGAGACGCGGGCGGGGCGGGGCTGAATCCCGGAGATGCAGCCGCGGGCCCACACCCAGTGCCCCGTTTAAACCCGGGAGGGAATCTCAGCGGTGGGGGTTTCCCCGAGGAGTGAGGGTCCCAGCCCCACAGCAGGCCCCCAGCCCGGGGCTCCAGGGCCGGGAAGAGATGTCCCCACACCTTCAGGCTGTGAAACCAGCGGGGACTGTCCCTGAGGGTCACAGAGGATGTGGGAGCCCCAGCAGCTCCTCTAAAGGGCCCGGCACGGACTCACTCGGATGCTCCCTCTGAGCCCAGCACCGGGAGCAGCCTGAAAGGACCCGGGACACTCGGGGAGGAACTAACCTGCCTGAGATCCAGGCGAGAGGCGGAGGGCGGCTTCCTCCCGGGCAGAAGGGCTGGCGGAGGCCATGGTTCCTTGGGTGACTCCTCCCCACACATAGCCGGCAGGCAGGCGCCATATTTGAGTCGCCAGCACCTGACTCGCACCTTTGGCCCCGCCCCGTGATTCCCGGAGGCCCCGCCCCTCCCCACCTGCAGCTCATCCAGGCCATTTCCAGGGGCTTTTCTGTGCAAGTGGCCTCTCGAGCCTCATGCTTAGGACTTTCCTAAAATCTCTCAAACAAGCAGCAGCGGGCCCCATACAGCTTGATAAGTGGCCCCAGGCCTGGCACTAGTGGCAGCTGCATTGGCTCATAGCTTGGCCTCTCCTGGACACCTCCAAGACCAGCACAAGTAGCAGCCAACTACTGTTTGCTGAGTAGCTCATGCTGGGTGGCCCTGAGCAAGACACTGGCACAGGCTGACTTTGCACCTCCCTGGAGGCACCAGAGACAGTGCACCTGGTGGTCAGACTCAACCATGCTGGATTATAACCCTACCACATCCAGGAGTGACACACTCAAGGGGTGCACTTGGTGAACACCAAAGCTCCACTGAAGTAAATCCTGCTCCACAGGAGTGTCTCCAACGCAGAAGCTCTCTGGCTGTAGTTGCAGCTGGTCCTCACAGCTGATTGGTCTGGGTGTCAAGTTCTCCCAGGGATGCCAACAGCAACCAAGGCTCAACTACAACAGGACAGTGCAAACAGCCCACACAGGGGAGCTCCTAGAAGGCCCAGCTCAGGTGACTGGGGAGGCTGAGCCACTGGATCCTACAGGACACCTACCACACAAAACCACTCTACAAATTCCAGGAGACATAGCAGCTCTACCTAATACATAGACACCAACACCTGGAAGCAGCCAAAATGTGGAGGCAAAGAAACATGTCACAAAGGAAAGAACAGAAGAAATCTCTAGAAGAGGAACTAAATGAAATGGATTCAAGCAAGCTAACAGATACAGAGTTCAGAATTTTGGTTATAAGGATGCTCAATCATATTAGTAAGAGATTTACAAAAATAACTGAGAAAATCAATGACACAATAAAGTACCAATTTGAAATGAAGGCTACACAAACTGAAATGAAGAATAACTTACAGGGAATCAACAGTAGAGAAGAGGACACTGAGAATCAAATCAGCAATTTGGAACATGAGGAAACAAAAAACATCCAACCAGAAGAGCAAAAAGAAAAAAGAATCCAGAATTATGAAGATAGTATAAGGAGCCTCTGGGACAACTTCAAGAGGCCCAACATTCATATTATTGGGATGCCAGGAGGGGAAGAAAGAGACCAAGAAATTGAAAGCCTATTTGAAAAAATAATGACAGAAAACTTCTCCTACCTGGAGAAAGAAATAGACTTACAAGTCCAGGAAGCACAGAGGGTCCCAAACAAGAGGAACCCAAAGAGGCCCACAGCAAGACACATCATAATTAAAATGCCAAAGCTTAAAGAAAAAGAGAGAATCTTAAAAGCAGCAAGAGAGAAGCATTTAGATACCTACAAGGGAGCACCCATATGACTGTTAGCTGATTTCTCAACAGAAACCTTGCAGGCCAGAAGGGAGTGGCAAGAAATATTCAAAGTGATGAAAACCATGGAACTACAGCCAAGATTGCTCTACCCAGCAAAGCTATCATTTAGAATTGAAGGTCAGATAAAGACCTTCTCATACAAGGGAAAGCTAAAGGAGTTCATCACCACCAAACCAGAACTACAGGAAATGTTGAAGGGTCTTCTTTAAGAAGAAGCTAATGAACAAAAGAATCTGGTGAACTAAATAGATCCAGAGACATTGAGGCATGCAACAGACAATCATATTTCAGAGGAAAGAGAGAAGGAGGGTGGAGGGTGGGAAGAGATTAACCAAAGAAGTTATATGCATATAAGTGTAACCCATGGACACAGACAATAATGGGGTGAAGGCCTTGGGAGGGGGTGGGAGCAAGGTGGAGGGGGTCAATTGGGGGGGGGGAATGGGACACCTGTAGTACTTTCAACAATAAAGATAAATTAAAAAATAATAATAAAATAAAAATAATAAAATAAAATCTGCTTTTGAGAACATATAACAAAGTGTTTTAGAAGTAGGTTCTTATACCATCTCATCAACCTCAACAAACAAATGATCAAGACCATATATGTATGATGGAATATTGTATGTGTGTGTGTATATATACATATGTATATGTGTATGTATGTACATATACATGATCATACATATCAACATAGGGATCCTGACATCTCTATCACCTCAAAATATAAGGACCATTAATAATTTAATGTATAAGTCTATCTGTATAATATGATTAGTAAGTTATACATAAAAATTATAATAATATGTAGAATGTGCAAAAACTAAGAGAGTCAAATGAAAGTGAGTAAACAGAGGACCTGGGCCAACTTTATGGACATGACCTGTGCAGTCTTACAGGGCTCTCATTCATAAGGCTGCACCTTCAGTTTAATTCTCTGCTGTCACCTCTTGAAATTATTGACAATTTTATGTTTGAATTTGTGTTTAGAAAATGATGTCAGGTGAGAAAATGGAACAAGTGGGTAAGCAGAGGAGACATATGCAATATATATTGCAACCTCATTCACGTATAGTGTTCCCAAAGCCCTACAAGAATAAACACAGAATTGTGGTGCAACTGTGATATATGGGGTTCAGCAAGATTCAAAACAAGTGTAAAGGAAGTGTGTCACCTCCATGACTGAGCAAGCATAGCCCCAAGAGGCCATGCTTTCTGTTCCAGCCAGAACTCTGAACCCAGAAAGAAGGCAAAAGCACTCTAAGAGACACAGACAGCCAAGGGAACTTCTATATTTTTTTCTTTTTGTGATACTTCTCCGCATTAGCTCAATAACCAATTAGACTGAAATGGTGACATCAAATGAAAGATAAAGATAGGGCTACCCAGCGTTACTTTTCTTTTCAGTCCTTCCTTATTCATCAGTAGGCCAAAGGTAGAGTGTTGGAAAAATATGCCAACTTATAAGTGAAAGAAAAAGTCATGTTAATTTACTGTCCTAGTAACAAAGAAATGCATGCATGTATAATGAGCTAAATAATGTGTAATTTTGGTGATTCCACATATGAATTAAATTATCTTATATTTTCATTAAAAATGTCATTGCACAATATAAAGATGAACACTAAAAATTAATGTCTTAAAAGTTGAATTGTTCTTACTCAGAATGTCACTAAACACCAAATAAAATACAAGGTGGCAATTAGAGAGCTCACCAAAGAAAATGCTTTATACTTTAGTAGCTTTAACAGCACTTCTTTGAACTATTTGCTATTACTGTTTGATATAAACTATTTGAACAAGGGAACTCAAATTTTCTTTCTGCACTGGGATCTGCAGATTAAGCAGTGACTACAAAGGAAAGAGCATTGGTTCCTGTTTGTAGCAACTAACCTGACTTTTTCATTAGAAAGCCTTTGCACATGAGAGGTGGCATGGGATAGTGGTTCAAGTAAGGACTTTGAAGATAGACATGCCTGATTTGGGATCATAGTTCTGCCACTTACTAGCTGCATGACACTATGCAATATGGAAACTGTGTAACCCCTCAGTTACACATCTGTTTTCTTATCTGTAACAATAAGCTGGAATAATAAAATTATCTCCCTATAGTGTCCTGCTTACTTAGAAGTTCATATACTTGTAATAATGTGACTAGACCATGGTGAATGCTATATAATTGTTTGCTTCTATCATCATTATTCTGTGTATGTATAGAACTGTTCCCAGACTGATTTAAAGGTCAAGAAGAAATAATGAATGAAAATGAGCTGGAAATGATTTGGTGAGTGAAGACTTGCAGAAGACAGAAAGGAATTAGTTCATAATATTACAGGGTAGTGTGCAAAGAAACTTTTGTGGAAAATGAATTGATACACAAATTATCTAGCTAGCCTGAAGTAAAAGCTGATTATAGGTTGAATGACCACAAAGGGTCCATTCAAGTCATGGTTAAACTGGGGGAAAATGTTTTGCCAAAAGCTTCAGAATGGTTGTGGATTAAATGTGTATATTACAATACAATTTGGAAATGTGCGCTGGGTAGTCTCAGAACTCAGTTCCTTTTCTTAGCAGGTAACGAGCACTGACTGAAGTAACATGTGGAAAAGGTTATTATACAAAAAATTCAACCTAATTTTTGTGAGCTACATAGTCTATAAAGTTTCATATAATATAAACTTGGGAGGACAACAAAAGAAAAATAGATAAAAGTGAAATAAGCTAAAAAAAAATGAGTAATTGGGTCAATAAAGAGGTCACTGTGGATATTCATAGTGAGGTTTTGCCTTATAAAGATCGCAGCTAAAAGAATTAGAAATAATGCTCAGGAAGATGAAGAAGGGGTAAAATCTAATACATGGTGGACTCTCCTCATAGACGATTTTGAGGAGAAATGGTGATTTTTAATGAAAAAAAAATTAACTAGAACAGAATGTGCAAATGACTTCTAGAGTATCACACCCCAAAAAACCACCCAGATCATGGCAATTTTACTGTGACAGAGGAGAATTTCCTTTGAAGCTAAATAAGCTTAAGCTTTATTTCACACATCTCTCCCAAACTCTACCTGATTCTTTTTAGGGCTTATGAAATAGCGTATGTTTGAAGATTCACAAATGTAGGCTATTTAATAAATGTGTTAAAAGCGAAGTGTTAAAAGTAATATTCATATGTGTTAAAAGTCATATTTAGCCCTGTCATGTGTGGCTCAGTGGTCGAGCATCAACCTGGGATCCAGGAGATCATGGTTCGATTCCCCGTCAAGGCACATGCCTGGGTTATGGGCTCAATCCCCACTTGGGGGCGTGCAGGAGGCAGCCGATCAATGGCTCTCTCTCATCATTGATGTTTCTATCTTTCTCTCTTCCCCTCTCCCTTTCTCTCTTTGAAATCAATAAAGATATATATATATATATATTTTTAAAGTGATATTTATATTTGTCATAGGGCGTGTTTATGTCACCCCCCTTCTCCTAATATTTGACAACGCCTCCACGTGATAGGGTATCTTCTTAGTAGTTGTCTAGGTAACTTTCCCCACAGCTAACTCTTCATTAGCTCCTAAGACCCACATTTTTAGGTACATTCACAGAGAATACTCTTTGACAAGAGAGACAATTTGGGCAATAAGCCTAGTCTATATCCTAGTCTTGATTACTGATAATAAAGATGGCATTTTGGTCATCATTGTTATTTTTATATCTAGTTCCTAATAGCTTGGTATCTGTAGGGAGATGCAGAGGCATGCTTTAATTTCACATCAGTCATCTAGTGTGCAAGATGCTACACAGGATGGCCTCAACTAAACTATTTTGTTTGTTCACTTCTTTCCTGCCTTATTTTTAATTTATCTTTATTGTTGGAAGTATTACAAATGTCTCTTTCCCCCCATTGACCCTCTCTTCTTTACATTTCAATTTTTTTTTTTTTTTTTGCTATCCTGTCTTTAAGATGATGTTATTTCTTAACACATCAATCAAGTACAATTGTATCTGAGAAATCTCTGGTTCTCTTTTGTTTCTCATATTATTTCTTATTCTATATATACCTACATACTCATATTTTTAAAAATAGATTTTTAATTCATTAATGGCAGTAACCAAGACCCCATTATTTATGTATTTTCTTAAGAGTTTTCATACAGTAAACATTCAATAAGTATATATTAAATAGTTTTTGGTGAACTATAAGTTGCAATTTTTGGGTCAGGGAATTAGTTGTGGAATCTCTAAGAAAGCTTTTATTCTTAAAAGTGTGTATGTGAGTGCAGTTAATTCACTGGCATTTATTTGAAAAATAAAAACATGGATTTCATATTAGTGTCTGAACCTGCATATTGGCTGTCATAATTAGAAATCAATTTTCACTTTGCTTTTCAACTCTTATTCAAACAAAGATAACGCCTTAGATGTGTTTTAAGATGAGCTTAATCACAATAACGTAAGAATATTTTTTCTTTCAATTATTTAATTAAAATGTATACTAATCATCTAAAATTTTTATTTTAACATTTTCTTACTTTAATTACAACCAGAAAGAAAGTGACTGTCATTTAATAACATGAGAATGCTTGCTCAAACAAAGCTTTAAGCCTTATTTTTTGAACTCAGGAGGTTTAGAAAACTTAGATGTGTTTAGGAATTCAAACCTTGCTGATTATTGTTAAAATGCACAGTACTCTTCCTCCTTGCATGACCTTAAAAGCCTCTATACCATACTTATCAATCCTCAGTCTTTTTACTTGCTTTTGTGTTACTAGGTAGATCTTAAAAAGAACACACACTACCATTAGGCTGAAAAACTTATTCGAGCTTATTAAAGAAATTGTGGCACAGATGTATTCATGACAAGTCTGGAAATATAAATCTGGGAACAGTCAATGTACCAGCACCATGAACTCAGTAATAAAACTTCTGCTGCTGGACAAGATGAAGTAACAGCAACCAGATTTACCCTCCCACTTTGAACAACTTAAACATAGAGAAAGTATATGAAACAGCATTTTTCATATACTAGACAACCCTACAATTAGCCCTAAAAGAAAATATTTGGAAAGCAACCAACCAGTTACTATTAAATTTAATATACAAAAATATGCATTCTGTGAATTTTTATTTCATGACTTTACAACCTTGAGTAAGCTACGACTTGGTAGTTATGTCTCTTCTAGACTAAAAATGTGAAAACAGGGAAACCATGGACCAGTACTTTCACAGAAACTGAGGAGTATTTTTTGATTTCATAAACTCAAATAAGGATGTTTTCAGAAAAAGTTATGTAGGCTACACTTACTTCCACACTGAAATATCATCTCCAATGCCTCAAGTTGTCTCAATCATTTCTTTGCATAAAACACATGAGGAATTATCAAGAGAGATAAGCAGAACCAGCTTGTAAATAGAATTATCAGGAGAGATGAGCAGAACCAGCTCTGCTCCCTTAATATAGAGGTTTTATTCTGTGATCGCCCACCGAGTGATTTCATGTCTTCCTGCTGGGCTCCTGTAGCTGAGTTAGGCAGCCTTATGCAGTCAACACCTAACCTCCACCCTGTATTAAAAATTTCCCACATTTTGTTCAGAGTCATGAGAGTTTTCCTCAATGTTAACACCAATAACTATGATGAACAAAAATGTTATATAGATTCTACAAAGCAAATATGGAGGGGTACAAGAATTCCAGTTCTAACTGAACTCTAATCACAAAAGAAGGTGGACATATTTTAACATAAAGAGATACAGGCTGATGCCAAGAGGCGCTGACTGTGGTCACCATAATAGATAAGCATGTGCATTCAAAAAATCCAAGTAGATACACATGCTTGAAATTCCCACTTTTTCCATATGACTAAGTACACAGTATAGCTCCCTCCTATTTTCTTAAGTTACTAAGTTACACAAGCACAAATGCATTATAATTTTTTTAAATGTTACTCTGTCAGGCATCCTTAGCTAAAAGACACTGAGACAGTGCTAACACTAAATATAAGCACATTGTGGGAATTTTCATATTATGATATTTCCCTCTGTTGACACCATGACACAACCATTTAAAAATCATTCTTTTTTATGATTTTTGCATTTTTAAATCAAATTTCAGATTAATAGTGCTATATATATAGATAGCAAATATATTGATTCTAGAAGATAAAGAAGAATGCTATTTTTCTAAAGGAGATAAGGTACTTTGATGGTTTTACTGTTCATTGAGGAGCTTTAGACTGAAGGACTGCTGGGATTGATCCCTCCTGTCTTGTCCAGGCTCTCAACTTTTACTAAACACACTAGTTTAAATATTCATCTAGGTAATTCTCACATTCAAACCCTTTGCTAAACCAGATAATATGCTTAGAAACACTTAGTTTCTCTTCCCACCAGGCCATGGCTTTTTCATCAGACATATCCAAAATTTTCAGATTATTGTGGGCATTTTCTGGTTTAACCAGGAGAAAGACACCAGATACCTCTACCAATGAAGTATTCACATAATAGTTCCCCTGGCACTTCATTCCAAATATGTCCTACCCTCTAAAATGTACTTTGACCTAAAGTTTATTTTTACTGCCTCTGCATTTGTATCACATTTTATGCTGCTCTTTCAGTGTATTGTATTTGTTTGTATGAATGGTCTCTTTCTTAGATTTATTGGGTTACTAGAAGGCAAGAACCTTGTCTATAACTCAAAAAAGGTCAATTTCTCTCTAACCCTCGAGAAGGTACTCATGTAATGTCTTTTGATGTAGAAGAAAATGTATCAATCTACTACATCAGTGAGGATTGCTTCAGAACCTCCAGGCAAGCAATAGATATACTCAGAGTACAATGCTTTCATGACACTTTACAATACATGTTAAAGAAATTAAAACAAAATAAACTGGTTTTCAGAATTAATCAAATTTCTTTTGCCTCCAAATGCATACTTTCAGAAGTTGTATGTCCTATTTCTGATGGGTTGATTCAAAATTTTAATGATTGCTGTCACTGATACTATAGGTTAAAATGTTAAATTTAAAGATTTTATCCATAATTCTACATGGATAGTAATCTCTCTAAATTGAAACTTGAAGCATTTTACGTGTTTTCTGTTTGTTTTCCTCGCTTGGTAGAGAATGAGAACTGGTTGCTACAGCAACAGATTTATTCTCTGAGTGCATTTGTGTTTTCATCAGATGTTCACTCTGACAGTGAGCTCTGCCTTCTGAATGTCTGACTTTTACAACCACAGCTAATTATAAAACCTGTAACAATTCCATTCTGCTGCCCTAAAGGTTAATACAAACCATGTAGTATTGAAGCAAATGCAGGCGGCCGAAACAATCCTTAAGGACAGAGAAAAGCAAGTAATTACATTTTTAAATCTATAGTCAAAAATATAAACTTTAAATTATCTGTAGCTGTTTGGTTTGTAAAAAACCTTTGGGGAATGAAAAAAAGTCACTTTTCTCTTTGTTCGTTTTTCTCCATCACTCTTCAACCAATTTCTTCATAAATGCTAAGAACTAAAATATTATATTAGATTCAATGACTTGGCTTTTCAACTAGAGAATTTAGCTCGAATCAGAGGAGAAAGTTAAACTCAAATATTTGGATTTCTGTTCTGTGAACTACATTTTTATCTCTGACTGATTATTAACTTCTTAAAACATGTGTTTTGTTTTTTCCCACACTACCTGACTCAAATTATACTACAGAGCAAGGATAAACAAAACAGCATGGTATTGGGAAAAAAAAAAACACCAGATACACAGACAAATAGAACAGAATGAGTGCCAGAAATAAAACAACATGTATATGGGCAAATAATTTTTAACAAAGTAGCTACAAAACATACAACGGAGAAAAGAAAGCCTCTTCAAGAAATGGTGCTGGGAAAATTGGAAAGCCACATTCAAAAGAATGAAACTAGATTATAATTTGTCCCCATGAACAAAAATTAATTCAAAATAAATCGAAGACCTAAATATAAGATCTGAAATAAAAAATTACATAGAAGAAACATAAATACTAAACTTATGGACTTTAGCCTTGAGAGGATTTTATAAATTTGACCCCAAAGGCAAGGGAAGAAAAGGCAAAAATAAATGAATGGGACTATATCAAACTAAAAAGCTTCTACACAGCAAAAGAAACTACCAACAAAACAAAAAGGGAACCAACTGAATGAGAGAAGACATTTGCAAACAACAGCTCTAATAAGGGTTTAATACCCCAAATATATCAAGAACTTATTCAGGGCCCTGGACAGTAGCTCAGTTTGTTAGAGCACCATTTAGATTTGCCAAGGTTGTGGGTTTGATCCCTGATCAGAGCACATACAGGAATCAACCAATGAATGCATGAATAAGTGGAGCAACAAACTGATTGCTCTCCCTTTTTCTCTCTCTCTCTCGCCCCTCTTTCTGACTCTCTCTAAAATCACTAAATACATATGTTTAAAAGTTCAAACTCAACACCAAACAATCCAACTGAAAAATGTGCAGAGGACCTGAACAGACACTTCTCCCAAGAAGACATACAAATGGCCAACAGATATGTGAAATGATTGCTCAACATCACTAGCTATTAAGGAAATGAAAATCAAAACTACAATGAGATGCTACTTCACACCTGTTAGAATGGCTTTTATCAACAAGACAAGTAATAACAAGTGTTAGAGAGGTTGAGTAGAAAAAGGAGCCCTCATTCACTGCTGGTGGGAATGTAAACTGGTACAGCCACTATGGAAAACAATATGTTGGTTCCTCAAAAAATTAAGAATAAAGTTACCATATGACCCAGCAATCCCTCTTCTGGGTATCTACATATCTACAGATGAAAACATTTATTGCAAAGATATATGCACCCCTATGTTCATTTCAACATTATTCATGGTGGCCAAGACATGGAAACAACCAAAGTGTCCTTTGATTGATGATTGCATAAACAAAATGTGGTACATGTATACAATGGAATACCATTCAGCCGTAAGAAAAGATGAAACACTGCCATTTGAAACAAAATGGATGGACCTTGAGAATTTTATGCTAAGCAAAATAACTCTGTCAGAAAAAGCTAAGAACCATGATTTCACTCATATGTGAGGTGAGATATAAAACAACTCTTAGACACAGGCTGTAGCATGGTAGTTACTATAAGGAAGAGGGGTGGGGTTGTAAAGGGTAAAAGGGGCTAAATATATGGTGATGGAAGACGATTTGACTTTGGGTGGTGGGCACACAATGCAATATACAGGTCATGTATCCTAGAAATATATACTTGAAACCTATATAATCTTATTAACAAATGTCACCCCAATAAGTTTAATTAAAATTAAATTAAAAAGCTGAAGAATATATAGGGTGTCCCAAAAATGTATACACACTCTAACAGCTGATAGCTCAATTTTGAGAATGCGATATATTTTAATAAACACTGCCTTTATAATTATTCAAAGTGTGTGTATACATTTTTGGGACACTCTATACATATTACATTGAAAAACAAAACAATATTCAAAGCTTTTGCTTTGTCAATTTTTAAAAGAGCAAAGAGGTGAAATATGTTCAATCTAAAAAGGGCTTTTGGAAAGTAAATCAAAAGAATAGAAATGAAAAAATCAGCAAAAAAGGAAGTAAATTTGAGGAAAATTTTTAGAAAGTTAAATACAAAGACCCAGATGAATTAAAAGAGGAGGAGATACAGGACAAGTCCAAGAGGTACAATATTCAGTTACTACCCCCGAACACTATAATGATTCCATCTATAGGACGACTTTAAATTGACAATTTCACCAGGAGAAACACTTTTGCTGGTGGTTCCAGCTGTTGTTTCCAGGAGAACAACAACAACACACAGTTAATATACCCTAAAGAGCTAGAATAATTTCCTTTAATTAAGAAATTACAACAGATTGCTTCCAAAAGTTCCATTAAAAATAAATTCCAGTCTTTTTCTATAATTTCACCTCTCAAGTACTCACAGAACCAGCAAAATAACTTACATTGGTTTACTTTTTTATTATCAATATTAGCTACCAAAGCAACACAGAAATACTCCTGAAGGGCAGGTGCAGTAATTTATTGAGACCTGCATGTCTTTGAGTTTTCTGCTCCACATATTTTCTTTGGCTACAGGTAAACTTTTGGAGCCTAAATATTTTATAGATGCATCCTGCTGCATTGTTTTACAGCAGAATCTTGGAAAGGCTCTAAAAATCAATCAATAATATGCACATAAAATAAATTATGTATATCCATACCAAAGAAGTTTATTTAGAAAATAAAAAGAATGCCATCCATCTCTATTAACTGCCATGAAATAGACACAGCCTTATTTCCATTATACATGGATGCCAAACAACATTTTATATCATTTTATATCTTATTTATACAAATTATATTATTTATAGAAAGATGTTCACTAAAATATTGATTATAATTTGAGTGGTGGTGCCTTTTTACTTTTCTAGATAATTTTTTTTTAAGTGTGTTATCTTTTTGAATAACCCCCGAAAGACTTGAAGAAAGGCAGTTATTGATTAGAGGGTTAAAGGCACCTATTTTTTCTTTATATTTCTACATCTTAAGCCTTCTAAATAATATAATTGCATATATATTTTTAAATGTTGAAATTGTTTATAATTTTCTAAGAAAGTATTGTCATGAAACCTGTTCAACATCAAATGGCATAAACTTCCTCTAGAGTGATATGGAACACTAGCACTACAAGTGATTTTCTCACCTGAAGAAGGGGTATCTTAGTTCCTGTGATTTCAGTAACAAGCTCCTACACACTAGGTGGCTTAAAACAACAGAAATATAGTCTCTCAAGGTTCTTGAGGCCTCAATGTCAAAATCAAGGGGTTGGAAAACTCTAGGGGAAATTCTGTTCCTTTCTTCTTCCAGTTGCCGGGGCTGGCAGCATTCATTGCTTGCGACCACATCACCCTGATCTCCACCTGCATCTTCACAGCACCCTCTCCTCTTCTGGTCTCTCCCAAATCTCTCTCGGTCTCCCCCTTAAAGGATACATGTGATTTCATTTAGAGCTCACTTGGTAACCTTAATTAATTCCTCCTCTGAGATCCTTAAATGAATCACATCTTTAGTCATGTAAGGTACATTCAGTTTCCAGGAACTTGATGTGGGTATTTTGAGGGCAGCTGTTTTTTTAGACTATTGAAGAAGGAAAAGAGAGAAATTTGCCTTACTCTCACCTGGTCTGAGAGCTCTAGGTGTGGTTCCCTTTGCTGAACTATCTCCTACTCTAAAGTGGTCTCAAGCTTTACCAACTCCTGGAATAAAACCCTTCTAAAAGGAAGGAGACCTGTAGAGTTCATACAAAACTTCTCTCAGATCCCCTTCTCTGGTTCTCTCTCTTCTGGGACTTCATTTGACTCTTAGGCAGTCAAGTCTGGTTGTCCTCACTCATCTCCTTCATTCCTCTTTCCAGAAAGATTTTCTAGCATATTTTTAGAGGCCTATGGACTCACACTGCAATTACTGTCCAACATAAGCAAAAAAATGAGAACTTCACCCCCATGCTGGTAATATCTCCAAGTTCCCAATCACTTCACTAACTTCTGCTTATATTTATTCTTCAAAATCCTCAAGTAGTTATGTTATATACTCCATTGTTTATAGTTAACTACTGTGGGGTTATCTATAGAAGGCTTACATTGTCTACCTCACGTGGAAAAAACAAAACCTGATTAACTTATCTTTGTTACATGTTCAAATACCACAACTGCTGGCAGGTCCCCTCTAAACAGCCACATTCAGGAAAATAGGAGTTTCGTGTATTCTCCATACAGAATCTAAATTGCATAAGAGTCTACTAATGAATCTAATGATGAGTGGAATTATTTGTACACATTTAAGTTAGTTACAGCAATGTAGCCATCTACTGATTGTTTGGAAAAAAATCAACACTGATATTTTTAACAAAATAAAGCTATTTTCCTTTACCTAGAGTTCAAACATAAAAGGAGTAAAAGCAAATCTTGTGTTATAGAAGGAAACACCAAGAACACAATGACGAAAAGAATAATGCTTTGGCAAAGCCTTTAACTTTTTAAGTTATCTGACAAATAACTCCTTTAAGTAGTCAAATTTAAGTGGTCAAATTTAAAAATGCAAACTATAATTGTCAAATAATGTTTGAGTCAATATCTTAAAGGAGCTTTCTCCCCAATATATCAATCACACTATTTGTTTTTTCTTATTAGTGTATAACTTGCCTCTTGCACGGGTGTGCATAGACTGTAATTACTTTTATTTAATTTTAAATTTTGAACACAAAACACTAATAGACACACACACACACACACACACACACACACACCTGGGTATTAGAATACAAAATAAAAAGAGAATCATATACATAAATGTATTTATAAAATCTCTTATTAGAATTTTCTTCTTCTTTGACTCATTGAATCTAAGGTTATATCTGATGAAAACAAGAGAGTTACTCAAATTTGGACAATTAAACTTAAGTAGAATTTATAATATAGAAAACATGATAAATTTTAATACTATAACTAAAATTCCATGATTCAGAAAAGATTCTAAAGCTTAAATACATAAAAATTATAGTAATCTAAAAATCTCATTATAATCTTTCATAGCAGTCTGTCTCTCACCATCCTACCAAGAGTTGTTACAAGTAACATATATTAGAAATACTTTTCTTTTCATCTTTATTAGTGTCATATGTTGTTACTTTAAACATTTAAACAGTTATTTTCTTTACATGTGTTGTCTGCAGTTACCATGTGTTGCTTATGCGTGGTTAAAGGATTTCAACTAGGTCTGTATACCTATTTTCCACAGGTATACAGCATTGTATAATAAATAGGTTGAAAATGCTTTGCAACTGTATTATTGTTTGAAAAAACTGACTTTTGAAATAAGAGGAAGTTAGAATCACTATATATTATTAAGATAAAACTATAGATTGAAAGGTAACAATATCTTAGAGAAGTAATTAAAGAACAAAATTTATTAGGGGCAATAATTTTCTTGCTCCTTATATTGAAGTGTCATTTTATATTTGCTTTATAAAAGAAATGTCCCTTCGTTGTGTTCTATGAATTTTCTGGTAAGTATAAATGTATGACAAATCCATGATGTCCTCCTTTCCAATCAGAGGATTTGTGTAGAAGTGAGATATTCTTGGGCACTTTTTGACAAAAAAAATATTTAAAATGTTTATCTCAGAGATTTGTTACTTGATTGTGGAGTTTAAAATTTTTTTCTTTTCTGATTTTTAACTAGAAAGAAAATATAGAATAGCTACAGTAATAATTTAAAATTAACATATTTATTGTTTTAATTATTTAAAGGCAATTTGATACACTCAATTGTTTTATGTTTTCATTGTTGGTCTCTATATTCATGAAATGAAATTTAAGGTATTAATTAGAAATTGTGTTGTTTTAAATTATACAAAAATGAATGTTGTTTTGTCTAGTAAAATATTACTTTGATCATTGGAAATAACACAGGTAGTTATGAAATAGTGTAATGCAGGGTTTTATCATCCTGGTAGGACTATTTTGCTTTGTACAATTTGACAAAAGCAAGACTACATAAAGTTTTAACTATTTCTATTTTAATACAAGTTCCACTGGCTCACGTGATTTCCCAGGCAGAAGGTAAATTTTTTGACATTTAGAAAATTCCCTTAGCAACTTGTTTTCAATGCATTGTACTCTACCAATGATGATCATTCCAGCTCGTTAGATGCTGTCTAGAAACAAAAGGAATGAAGCAGAAATACTCCCTCCTGATACATTATTTTGGGGGGATTGGCATTGCACAATTAGCATATGTGATTAAACGCCTTTAAGTATCATTCGTGAAGAAGAATGAAAAACTGTTTAATGGTCACCCCTCTCTGAGTTTTAAATGAATTGATGATGCATGAAGTCATTTAAAGATATAAAATATAAAAAGACAGGCAGGACCATCTGTTTTATATATTCATTATCCTATACATTTTATTTTGCATAACTATTTCATTAAAAAAGATAGAATTGTGCACCTGAAACCTGTATAATGTTGTTAACCAGTGTTACCCCAATAAATTCAATAAAAATTTCATTAAACTGATACAGTGTTCACAAAAGATGGTGACAAACAAACATATGCCTCCAATTAAAAACTTATCTTTAATAACATTTCAGCAACTTTTATATTAGCTTTAAAATATAGCTTTTATTTCATGTGCTGTAATCCTCAAAAATGTTATTAAAAAGCTTGACTTACAATGTAATAGAAATGTATACAATGCAATGACTATGTGCTATTGTTAAATAAATTTTTGTTTTTTAGAAGCTGTTTGTTTTAAAAAATGTAGTATTTTATCTGAAAAACTGCTGTTAATAAAATATTTGAATGATATCCCAAATTCCACTATTAATAAAAACCTCTCAAGATTTAAACAAGCTGAATATGATTACTTTCCATTTACTTAACTATAGATAAAAACTATTTTTCATATGGTTATACCAAGAAGATAAAGTATGAGAGTAGAGTTTGAACAATAAATCTCCATTTGCTATAAAGCGATAGAATTAGGTCATGGAGCTGGCCAGCCTAGGCCCTGCAGTAAAGCAGAAAGATGTACTGCATAATTCAGCTGCCCACAGAGGAGTCTTTATATAATTTATAAAATATAAATTAGTCTTACTCTCCAAAAAAAAAAAAAAAATAGAATCTTTTTAGAAGCATTGAAAATATTTTTTAAAAGAACATGGAAAACAAAAGAATGAACTAAACACTCTTTCCAGCATCTCCATCTCTGTGGAGTGTTGTTGCAATTTGTAAAAAAAAAGGTCTTACTCCCTGGCAACAAAATAGATAGTATCTTTTTATAAATATTTCTTTAAATAAAAACAAACATGGGAAAATAGGGATTTATATAGCACTGTTGTCAGCATCTGTATAATTCTATTTGTATTGTTGTATTATGTAGTACAAGGTTCCAAATGAAACAAAGGAAACAACTACAAACATCAAGAAAACTGCCTCCAGATATGATGTCTAAAGCACAAGCAACAAACTTAAAAATAAACTAGTAGGAGTCCATCAAACTAAAATACTTCTGCACAGCAAAAGAAACCATTAACAAAAGGCCTGGCGGTGGGTGGGAGAGGGGTAGAGGAGGTCAAAGGGGGAAAAAGGAGATATCTGTAATAGTTTCAAAAATAAAAGTAAATTTAAAAAAATGGCCCAACTGGGAAAAAAATTAAAAGACTACATATAGAAGAACAACAAAGCTGGAGGAATCACACTACCCGATATCAAACTATACGAGGCCATAGTATTCAAAATGGCAAGGGACTAGCATAAAAACAGACACGTAGATCAATGGAACAGAACAGACAGCCCAGAAATAAACCCACACTTTTATGTCAATTAATATTTGACAAAGGAGGCAAGAGCATACAATGAGGTAAAGACAGTCTATTCAATAAATGATGTTGGGAAAATTGGGCAGATACATGCAAAAAAAATGAAACTAGACCACCAACTTACACCACGCACAAGAGTAAACTAAAAATGAATTAAAGACTGAAATGTTAAACTCAAAATAATAAAAATTCTAGAAGAAAACATAGGCAGCAAAATCTCAGATATTTCTCATAGCAATTTGTTTTTCCTGATATATTGCCTAGGAAAGGGAAACGAAAGAATAAACAAATGGGGCTACATCAAACTAAAAAGTTTCTGCACAGCAAAGGAAACCAACAACAAAATGAAAAGGGAACCCACTGAGTGGGAGAATATATTGGCTGATACAGCTGATAAGGGCTCAATATCCAAAATTTATGAGGAACTTATAAAACTCAACACCAAAACAACAAAAAATCCACTTAAGAAATGGGCAAAGGACCTGAACAGACACTTCTCCCAAGAGGACATGCAGATGGCCAAGAGACACATGAAAGGATGCTCATCACCACTAGCCATCAGAGAGATGCAAATAAAAACCGTAATGAGGTGTCACCTCACACCTGCCAGAATGGCTACTATCAAAAAATCAATAAACAAGTGTTTGCAGGATGTGGAGAAAAGGGAACCCTTGTGCACTGTTGGCGGGAGTGCAGACTGGTGCAGCCAGTGTAGAAAACTGTATGTAGAGTTACCTCAAAAAATTAAAAATGGAACTGCTTTTTGACTGAGCGATCCTACTTCTGGGAATATATCTGAAGAAACCCAAAACATTAATTCAAAAGAATATATGCACCCCTCTGTTCACTGCAGCATTATTTACAATAGCCAAGTTCTGGAAACAGCCTAAGTGTCTATTAGAAGATGAGTGCATAAAAAAGCCGTGGCACCTTTACACAGCGGAATGCTATGCAGCCGTAAAATAAAGAAAATCTTACCCTTTTCAACAGCGTGGATGGACCCGGAGATTATTACGCTGAGTGAAATAAGCCAGTCAGAGAAAGACAAGTACCATGTGAACTCACTTATGTGTGAATCTAATGAACAAAATAAGCTGACAAACAGAAAAGAAACAGATGCATGGATACATGGAACAGACTGATAGCCGTCAGAGGGGAGGTGGAGGGGGGCCTGGATGAAAGAAGGTGAAGGGGTTAGCCAAAGAACATGTATGTATAACCCACAGACACAGACAACAGTGTGGTGATGGCCAGAGGGAGGGCTGGGTGGGGAGGCCAGCAAGGGGGGGGGGGAGAATTGGGACATCTGTGATAGTGTCAACAATAAAAATAAAGCTTAAAAAAATATTTGCAAATCCTGTAATTGATAATGGGTAACATCAAAATACATAAAGGACACATACAACACAATACAAAAAAATAAAATTTAAAAATGAGCAAATGACCTGAATAGGCATTTTTTGGGAAGGAAATATACAAAAGTCCAACAGATACAGAAAAAGATGCTCAATATCACTAATCATTAAGGAAATGCAAATTAAAACCACAATGAGTTATTATCACCTCACCCCTGGTTGAATGGCCACCATAAAAAAGGCAAGAGAAAAATGATGGTGTGGATATGAAGAAAAGGGAACACTTGGGAATGTAAGCTGGTGCACCCATTATGGAAAACAGGGTGGAAATTCCTCAAAAAATTAAAAATAGAACCACCATATGATCCAGCAAATCCATTTCTGGGAATATACCCAAAGGCAATAAAAGCACTATATCAAGGAGATGTCTGCACCCCCATGTTCACAGCAGGATTATTTACAGCAGCCGACCCATGGAAACCTGTGTCCCTGGTGGGGGAGTGGAGAAAGATGTGCCATCATGCGCAACGGAACATGCACGCAGCGAAGGAGATCTTGCCATTTGCGACAATATGGATGGATCTTGAGGGCATTGTTCTAAGTGAAATAAGTCAGAGAAACAAATACTGTATGACCTTATATGTTGAATTTTAAGAAAAGAAAAAAATAAACTCGTAGAAAAGGATCAGATTTATGATTAACCAGAGTAAGGGGGTAAGCTGCAGGGAAATCGGAAGAAGGGGGTTAAAAGGCACAAACTTCCAGTTATGAAATAAAGAAGCACTAGGCATGTAATGCACAACATGGTGACTATAGTTAACACTGCTGTATGTTATATGTGAAGGTTAAGAAAGTAGATCCTGCCCATCTGGGCGTGGCTCAGCGGTTGAGCATCGACCTAGGATCCAGGAGATCGGGGTTCGATTCCCGGTCAGGGCACATGCCCGGGTTGTGGGCTCGATCCCCAGTGTGGAGCGTGCAGGAGGCAGCCGATCAATGTCTCTCTCATCATTGATGTTTCTCTCTCTCTCTCCCTCTCCTTTCCTCTCTCTGAAATCAATAAAAATATATTAAAAAACAAAGAAAAAAGAAAGTAAGTCCTGAGGGTTTCCATCAAGAGAAATAAACCACTTTTATTCTTTTTTTTAATCAATGGTAGATGATGGTTTTTGACTGAAGATACAGTGGTAACCATTTCAAAACACGTGAGTGAAGTCACTGCGCTGTGCACCTTAGACTTACACAGTGCTGTATGTATGTCATCAAATCATAATAAAACTGGAAAAAATAACAAAACCCAAAAATCATCAAGCGCCAACATAAAAGAAAAAAAAAAGAAAAGAAGAAAGAAAAAAAATCAGCCTTTAGAGCAGGGGTGGGGAACCTCTTTTCTGCCAAGGGCCATTTGGGTATTTATAACATCATTCATGGGCCATACAAAATTATCAACTTAAAAATTAGCTATGAAAAGAGCTCCTAGATTTATTGAATTTCAAGTCCCGCCTGCAGCTGCCTTGGCAGGGCCAGACCAAAGGATTTTGACCTGCGGGCCGGACGTTCCCCACCCCTGCCTTAGGATGTCTTATGAAGTTCACAGACACAATCATTAAAATTTTTGAAACTGAAAAATGTATTCATTTTTATTAAAAATGAATGATTTATTCACTATTTCAACTTCAAACCTTTCACCATAACTCCCAACAAAGTTGCAGGCTTGGGGGAGGAAAAAGAAAACTCTGACTGGAAAATTACAGAAATTATAAGAGATCTGGAAAAAATGTCCGATGTTCTTATCACACTGATTCTGCTTTTACTGGCAAAGTCCATTATAAGTCAATCTGTTTTCATATCCTGTTACTGAAAATAGAAACTTAGTTTGACCTCCTCACTACTAAGTTTACGTGAAATACATATTTAAAAGAGGAAATATTTATATTTCAAGTATAAATATTTATAAAAATGCTCTGTTAAAGTTTTTCTTACTCTGTCAATTACAAGTCATACTCATATTTATATTCAGAAAATATAAATTATGATAATTTGATGTAAATACTACTAAAGTCATGTCTTTAATCTTGATGTTATTTATCTCATAATACCAGATAGTCCACATCTATCTAGAACCAAAACAGAGGAATCATACTTAAGAAATAAAAATAGTGTCATAAGTCTGCCTTTAAAATCTCACGCACTTTACATATATGGTGAACCCAAAATATTTAGATTCTTATCTGGGACACATGTAGAATAAACTTGGTTATGTGACAAATATATTTAGGCTGATGACAGTATGGTTGGAAGAAATATTTTAGACCCTAGAAATAACAGCAGCAAAAACAATCATTGATGGCAGAGAGACTTTTAAAATTACATTTGTTTTGCTCTACTTATGACACAATTTTCTATTATTGCTCAAGATATCAATCAACATACCAGGTGATATTGATATTGATAATGATGACAGAAACTTCTTATGGTTCATTATCTCACATTTGGAGCTTCCAACACCAATCTATACTTTAGAAAGAATTTCAATCGCAATTGTTTTTAAAAACTATTGATCCTTAATAAGAGCTTGAATGAATTAGCTGACTAAATAATTACTGTGGAGCTTTATTTTTTAAATCAGTGGTTATCAAACTTTTCTTAAATTTTAAGACCCTATTAGAGTAGTAAAACATACTGATGAACACAACTCTTTTTATTTATTTGATTTATATCTATAGATATTTATTTACCATGTTAGAATAATGGCAGAGTTTTACTCATTTTAAAGTGATAATAGTAAGTCTATTATTTTAAAATTTTATGAAAATAACTGTAATTTAGAACTAGATTTTTTAAACTGGCTGAAATACTGGGACTAGCAAAATTGCAATTTGTAAAATTTTGTTAAAAGAAGCACCTGGTTTTAACCTCAAAACCCAGTGTAGTTCCTGATTTGCCTTTTGATTTTGGAGTACTTTTCTTAATATCAAAATGAGTATTGGATACTCATCATATATAATTTTTAAAAAAATTATTCCCCCCCTCACTAGCTATATCAACTGTCAGGACTATACTATTGTGATTGCAAACTTAAGAGCTGCTCTCTGGACTTCATTGCTTAATTTGTTATTTTTCTTCTTTGAATTTACACACGTACAAAACATTACCTATGGTTAATATATTACAATTTATTTTATTGTACAAAACTCTTTGATTTTGGCAAAAATCCTATGTGGCTTTAACAATATATTATTGGTAATAATAATATATGATACTATTGGTAATGGGTACTCACCATATGAATGGGATGTGTTTGTCATAAAAGAAATATTGAAGCTGGAAAATCTCATAAATTAGTTTTTGTTTATAAGTCATAAATAATGTCTTTATAACTTGATATATGTAGGTTATTAAAAAGTCAAATATATGAAACTCTGGATTAAACATAAATAATTGCCTCATGATAAATTATGCTTATGATGGTACACCAAGTTCCAAAGCATCCTGTCTAAATCCCTTCATTAAAGGCATATTAATTACTTCTTTAAGAGATTGGAAAGATATTTTAACAAATTGAACCAAAATAAAAAAAAATTAATGTATTCATTTTCTTCTCTTTTTCTTTCTCTACCTTTTAACTAAATATGCTTCTATTTTAAATGTTTCAAAAAGTTGACATTTATTACATTATCTAAGCAAAATGCCTTTGGATTTTTAAGTAATCAATGAAACAGCTGAAAGGACTCCCACTAGAAATGCTACAAATTGAACAGATGAAAATTCTTTGAACTATATAGACATATTTATTGGTATAGTTGACCTGCCTAAGCTGCTAATTTAGCACCATAATAATTCTTATCCTCACACCCATTAATAGCACACTTTTCTCAAGTGCTCTGAGTTGCAATGGTAGGATAGCTGTTTGTCTTTGAAGGCTTGACTTCTAATAGAAAAATATCCTTAAATATTTCTTGCTGATTTTACAGTGAAATGTGTACATATCTATAATTTAAAATATTTACATATAATATTTATTTTTATTAGTGTGTATATATACATATATATATATAACTAATGAGTATTACTGCATTGTATACAATATTGAATGTTGGAAACTATGTTTAAATGGGGTTAGGTGAAAAAAACTATAACATATCCATATGATAAAATACTATGCAGAATTTGAAAACCATATTTGTGCACATTCAAAATGTACTTCTAGACTTATTAGTAGGTGAAAAATAAGGTACAGATCATTATCATCTTATTTGTATTAAAATACAAAAATCATGAAAGTGAGATTTCTCGTGAGGTATTTCAATTTCATTTTCTGTGCTTTTCAGATATTTTAAAAATATTTATTCAAAATGTTTCTGTATTTTTATACACACATAAAAATGGAAGTTTGTCATTCATGCTAAAACTAGGAAAATAATCCCAAGTATTTTGATTTATTTTAATTTATTTAACAAATAACACATATCAAGGTTTTAGTCAAAGAGCTTTATTCATTCAATTCTCATTACCTATAGGTAGGTATTGTCATTACCACTGAAGAGAACAGAAAGGTACAGAAAGCTGAAGCTTGTTAGGGGCAGGTTCAGATTTCAAATTTAGGTAGTCTAGACCTGGAGCCCAAAATTTAATCACACGAATGACTGTTTCTTGGGGGGGGAAATCAGTATAGCTAATTCAGAATAATAAGTTTAGGCTTTATGCCAGAGTAGTTCACAATTTGGAAGGTCAGACTGGGAGTCTATGCACTATGTAGATGTAGATAGGAATGTGGGTATAATATAATTAAGAATGTACAGATGCAGATACAGACATATAGATCTCCAAAAACAAGGAGCTTGCATTTAAGTTATTCCAAATTTGTTCTCTGTCTGTTGTTTTTTTTTTCTGAAGATAAAGCAGGATTAAAACTAATGATCTGATCCATCAGTGTTTTCCTCCACAAAGGACAAAAATCTCACAAAAACAAATAACAATAACATTAAAACAACAATTATACCAACAATGACAAATGACAATTCATCAAACTTCACAAATATCAAGTACATCATACCAAAGTGTCTATGTTGTTTCAAATCGGATGACAAATGCAAATTTCTAAAACTGGTTTACTTGCTTTTAAATATTCTGCGAAATTCAAAACGAAAGATTTTTCTTTTGTGCCTTTCCTACTTTCTCAGGAGCACTGAAACTTAATTATTCTCACCCTTCTTTTAGTTAATTCTAGTCTAGGATCTATTTTTATATCATTATCGAAATGCCGTCTGCTTCTTTGCTGAATTCTAGAAATTTTGGCTTGACTTTCCATAGTTAACAACCTTATGCTACATGAAAAGATTTGGATCCAATGAATTAAGTGTCAGTACAATGAAAATAGAGACAACCAATGAATATATATATATATATATTAATTCATCATGGTAAACATTTTGAGTACCAATTATATGAATTTAAGAAGCTGACATATACTAGTGCTGCCAGTTTTTAGTTTGGTGATTACATTACTTTGTTTTTCCTACTAATGTAAGAATATTCACTTTAAATGTTAACTATTGCCACTGTATAGTTAGGCCCCTATGTAGAACAGTAATCTAATGCTGTGAAAAGTAGCCACTTTTGTAATATGAAGCAAACCCAGACCACTGACATTAAACTGCCTGGCCATTTCATTTTTTCCATCGCTTTTCAGAGGGAGCAGAAGCGGGAGAGAGGAGAGAAAGAGAGAAGAGAGAAGAAAGAGAGAGAAACATCTATGTGAGAGAAACACATCAGTTGGTTGCCTCCCACACGCACCTGCTCTGGGGCCTGGACCTAGCTTGCAACTGAGGTGTGTGCCCTTGACTGGAATCAAACCCGAGACCCTTCAGTCTGCGGGCTGAGGCTCTAACCACGACCACCAAGCCAAAACGGCTAGGCTGGCCATTTCATTTTTAAAAACTAGGTAGATGTGCTCACATAAGTAAGAATTTGTAAGAGAATTGGGAAATAGAGAAAAAGAAAAAGGTCTCATGTAATTAAATTAGCCATTTCATTCCCTGAATGGATGCATAATTTCTTCTATGAGAAGTATTTTGTATTCATACAAACTTTTAAATTTCTTTAAAAGATAAAATTATGCAAGATTGTAGAACTAAAAAATGAATCTTAAGCAAGTAATAGAAAACTACTTTATTTTTGCAATTTCAGAAAACAGTTCAAAAAGCTGTACATTATGTGATCAACAAAAAGTAAATGACTATAGTCATAGCTCTGTTCCATTTCTCACTAAAATGTTTCTTTTAAAATGATCTGAGAAAAGAGACTTTAATAAAGTGAAAATTGAAGTTTATAGTTTCTTCATGCTTAAATTTCAATGAGTATAGTAAGTTGTATTTAATTAGGGTCTTTCTGTGTTATATAATTTTCAGAACATTTTTCACAAACATTTCCCACATCCCAAAAGTATTTCCCACATCCCCAAATGGCTGCATTTGTTTCCACGTTTGTAAGTCCTTTTACTTTTTTTCTCTAATAGCCAGTGCAGCGGTCCTCCCCTGGGGGTTGCACCTGTTATCGATAATTTCTAATTCAGGTTCCACTTGCCCTTTCTGGTGTGGACCCTCATCCATATGATCTGTGTGTCCTCTCTGAAGAACTTGGTAGAGTCTCCTCTATCTTGATCAATCCTAAACTAATTCTTCGAAAGTGCTTAAGTTTAGAAATTTACTGTGTGGCATATTTCCCCTTTCCCTGCCAGTACTTTAAATTTGTGATAGTCTCTGTACTCTACTTATGCTGTAGTCATGGAGTATAAGTGATGCTCTATGTGACCCTTGTTGCTATTTACAGTTCACAAAAGACGTCACTATTTTCTATGGAACCCAGAAGTGATATAATGAACTTTTTGAAATGTCCAGGCCAATTACAATGAAGTGTTCCACGTTTCAGTGTTTTCCTCTTGCAAAATTTACTTTGTTCCTCTCTCCTTTTTATTTTCTGTAATGCAGAACTTAGATCTGGGTTGGTTTGTTTTTAAATCATTTGTGAGTCTGTGTACTTTATCTTTCATCATAACAGAAAGTGGATAATATAAGGTTGTCCCACTCTTAAGAAAGCCAATTCCGTTCAAGCGGTTAAGCTGATGTTAGCCAGATGTCTTCAATGTCATAATATACTTTTTGCAATTTAGCAATAAGAGGAAAGAAATGTAGCAATAAAACATGTAATTTTGATCACCTGAAAAGTTTATGTGAATAAATAAAGACTAATATCTTAAATCCTGCCATTATTATGCATATATATTATGCATCATTATATTAATAAAATGAATACACAAAGAAATATGCATTTCAAATTTTAGCAAAATCTTAGCATTTTTATATTAAATATATTCACTAAACATGTCAACAAAATAAAATACTTAAAATATGAGATACTTGAAAAATCACTTAAATTATCTTATCTATATTTTCATATTAAAATAAACAGGTATTTATCAGTGCCTAATACAATTTTTCCTGAGAACTCATGAAATTATTTTTTCACCCATGCCCCACCCCGTTTGGCAACCATCAGCTTGTTCTCTATGAGTCTGTTTTGTTTGTTCATTTGTTTTGTGTGTGTTTTTAAGATTCCACACAAAAATGAGATCATACAGTATTTGTGTTTCTCTGACTTACTTCACTTAGCATAATGACCTTTAGGTTCATCCATGTTGTTGCAAATGATAAGTGATTTCATTCTATATTAATTTCTTATTATTGCACTGTCATATTAAATATGTAGAATATTTAAGAAGGCAAGCCAGGGAAATAATATCCCATAAAACAATGCAATTTATTAGAAACATAAATGATAGTCTTATGAAAAAGAAACTAATAATTCTTGCTCATGATGAGAAAGGCTCATGTATAAAACAATCTACAAGCTAGAAATTATATTTATAAAAAATTTCTCTAAGAATTTAAATACTTTTATAAAAAATGCATAATATTCAATGATCAGAAAAACAATGTATCAGTATTTTTAACATTTTTACTTTTTTTAAAAAATAGTTAGTCCCAGAGAAATTAATAAAAGTAATGAAGCTGATTAGAAAATACACATTCAGGAAAGTTTGTGCTTGTTCACACTCTCTCTCTCATTGTTCTTCAGAGCTACTGGGAGCCATAGATAAGAAAATGAATTGGAGCTGAAGGAAAGGAGAGTTCTACTGGGAGATGAGGCATAGGAAGGTCACAGATACCTTCCTAGAGCCATCAGTTATAAATAGTTAGATTTGCATGAAGGCACAAATCTAACAAAGGACCCTCTCAAGGTTTTAGGTTTTATTACACAATGTCATTTCATGATGGAAGAACATGGACTTTAGAGAAAGAAACTGGAATTTGTGTTTCTACTTTACCTCTGACTGCTATAATGTCTAAGTGAGCAAAACGTGTAGTTTTTGTCATTCCTCAATGGTGCAGTTGACATATTCATAATAAACTTTCCAGATTGAAATGAAGATATATATTTGAAATTATAATAATTTTAGATAGTTGTATTCTTTAAATGAAGGCATACATATTTATAATTAAAATTACTATAATATTAGTTATAATGTAGTACATAATGCATCCATATAATATAACTTTATATTTGCTACATCTTCTCTTTGGCTAAAATGTTTCTTTGAGAATCCTTTTTACAGATTATGATCTGTAGCAGCTCCAAATTTAGAGTGTAGATTAAAAACCTGTGTTTTACCTATATGAGCTATGCGGAATTTTCTTCACACTCAATTAGGTGAACAATTGAGTAATCTCCTGTGGTAATAGCCTTAATTAATCAGAGAACTCATGCCTTTTAATGTGCATTCCACAATAGATTTTGAGAGTTCATTCTGTTACACAGGAATTTTGATGATGAATGTACTAAGTCTAAATGACATTTCTTTTCTGCTACTTTACTTTTTCAATTGTAATGCATAGGAAATGTAACATTAACTTTGGCAAAAATGAAGAAAATAAATGTGCATCAAAGCAATGAAAAGCATATATTTTTAAGTAAGAGTATACTATTGTACTTTGGCTTCAAAGGCAGATTCCATTAATGTATCTGAACATCTCTTCATGTTATATTTCTACATTCATATTACACAGACCTCTCAATATTTGAAATCAATCTGGAGGTTTTCTATATTTACAGTGGAAAACAATAATGTGATCATGAAATAAATTTAGAATTGCAAAAGAACAAAATGTTAAGTGATAAAAATAATCACCAATTTCCAAGTAACAATAAAAACTGTTCTTTTAGCTGCAATTTTGACTCTCTAAGTTGTATTGAACATCAAATGGTTAAAAATTAAACCACCATCACATTATCTCCATATTAATATGCGATAAGTTTTAATAAAAGTGTCTTAGTTTCTCTGACTAATGGGAAAATAAATTTAGTGTGATCATAATAAAAGAATATTAGTTTCATGGTAATGTAATAGGAAAAAACTTTGACACACACACAACACATAAAATAGATATCCTAAATTACAAAAAGAAATATTGTATTTACACTGATAACTATAAAGCAAATATCCGGCATTTACCAAATAATTCTTTTTTATTTTTTAATATGTTTTTATTGATTTCAGAGAGAGGAAGGGAGAGGTAGAGAGAGACAGAAGCATCAGTGATGAGAGTCACTCACCGGCTGCCTCCTGCACGCCCCCTACTAGGGATGGAGCCCTGACTGGGATTCAAATCCCTGACCCTGGTTCATAGGCCAACACTCAATGGCTGAGCCACGCCAGCCCGGCCCGGAGGGGGGGACATTCTTTCATAACATAATTGGATAAAGGCTATTCAATGTGAATGCATCAGAAAGTACAACATCCAAGCCAGAAATAAGGACCCCACACACAAAAAGAGGACTGATTCAGAGAAGTTAAAGCCAAGATCCAAATGTACATTGGAAAGGTGACCCATGGAGTGGGTAGGATCGGTGTGTTTGCAGAAGGAGGGAGCCCCCACAGGAGTGTGCATCGCAGGACAGGAGTCCGGCTGTGAATCCACATTCTGCGGGTGCTTGCGGAGGCGCAAAGGGCCTTCCTCGAAGTCTCTACAATTGGGCCGGGCAGTGCTAGGTGGCTGTCACCCTCTCCTCAAGACCTTCTTTAGACAGCCGTGGAGTCTTCTCTTTCTGGCTCATTTTTATGGAAATAACACCTATCCTCCCTGCGCTTCTTTCCATCTCTCTCCCTGTACTTAACCAATACTTTAAAGGAAATGATTTGCCTGTAGTAAGAGTCATACTTTTGAGATGTAGTTCTAAAAAGTTCAGTTTTTGACTTTACCTCCAAATTACTATTCCACTGATGAATTTCTTTGAATAGAAAACTCATGCTAACTTATTATTCTAGACTTTTCCTTAACTTCCAAAGTGGCTATTTCCTCTGTTTAGCTCCCTAGTGAAAAACAATAAGCATTTCAAGATTTCACATACCTCTGTAAAGGCTAAGCTATGTTTGGATGCGCTCCGTGACATACAAAAGTCCCACAGAGATATTTACAACATGGGAATGGTTCCCTTTAATATTTGTAATAATGTTGCACCAGAATGAAACAGAATCAATATTTTAAATTCACTCTCTTATCATTTCATTTCTGAATTACCATTTATAGAAAACAACTGATTTAATAAAGCACACATACCTTAAATCGTGTTGTTTTGTGAAAAACCACCAGTGAAATAGGAGTGGGCCAAGTGACTGTAATTTATTCTTTTCCAAACCATTTTTAAAAATTTTCTAGCTGTAATGCTTTTCTAATGTACTGTTATTAAGAATAGCATATTGCCTATGAAATTGAAATACCAATTTGAATTAACATTCTAGTCATATGGCATTAATCAATTTACTACTGTTCATATCAGCAAAACAAGTTTATAAATTAAAGATAGAATCAACTGCCCAGGCCAGTTGGTCCAGTTGGTTGCAGAGTCATCCTGTGTGCACCAAAAGGTTGAGGGTTCCAGCCCTGCTCAGGGCATGTGCAGGGGGCAGCTGATGCATGTTTCTCTCTCACATCGATGTTTTCCTCTCTCTCTCTCTCTCTCTCTCTCTCTCTCTCTCTCTCTCTCTCTCTCTCTCTCTCTCTCTCTCTCTCTCTCTCCCCCTTTTTCTCCCCCTTCCTCTCTCTCTCAAAATCAATAAAAACATATCTTGGGTTAAGGATTAAAAAGGAAATAAATAAAGCTAGAATCAACTTGTGTGAATTAACTGAAATAGTATATTAAAAGGCAGAGTCCCTGCAACGCTGCAGTGTTCAGTATGATGGTGTTTTGTGTCTGTGACTATGCTTAGTCTGGTCTGGATGTTACAGGACTCTCAACATCACAAACTAGTCCATTAGCTTGGAAAACTTTTCTAGACTGTTTCTACTGTTACTATTGTTCGCTGACTTTTAAAATTATTTTTCTGTTCATTGTTTGAAGAACAATTTACCATCTGCCATGTGTAGATATGGAAACTAATTGCTACTGAATGTGGCTGAAGTCCACAGGACTATTGAGGATGCCTTGAAGCCAGTCTATAAGGGCCTCTTTTCCAAATCTGTGACTGATTACTCCTGTCTGTGGTCACATGTTGCTTCCCCTGATAGCTGTGAAATGCACAGTAGTTTGCTTCTTAATTCATGAAATAATTATGAAGCTAAATTTTTTTACAAAAACAATGCTTGAAGGAATTTCAAAGCTTGCACTAAATTAAGGAGAACGTGTTAAATCTGGACCAGAA
Source organism: Miniopterus natalensis (assembly GCF_054644295.1). NCBI lineage: Eukaryota > Metazoa > Chordata > Mammalia > Chiroptera > Miniopteridae > Miniopterus > Miniopterus natalensis. Next base: position 53,492,071 of record NC_142083.1, read on the forward strand.
TTTCCCACCTGCATGCCAAATGGGACTGTTAAAATCACAAAACGTTTTGATACCTAGAGATGGAACTCATCCATTTTCCACAAATTCATTTCTCCTTGCCTTCTCCAGTAACAGGTATACTGACAGCACATGGTGTTAAATTATGCTATTTGTTAATACATTTGAAATAAAAATAATTAGTTCTGAGGAATGCAAATGTGAAAGATTTTCATCTTGTATGAGAGAAGCGGCGAGTCTCTGAGAGGTTCCACTTTAATTTAAATGTCTCTCTTAGATTACAGGATATAACTCTACTTTACATATTGGCAATCGCATACAGTAAATTCACTTAGATATTAATCTGATCCCAAAATGTAGAGTTAATTAAATACTAGAGGGTGATCTTTTTTAGGTATTTTCCTAAAATGTGATGCATTATTTTATCACAGTTCTGGTGTACACTTTATTTTTGTTTATTGTTGCAAGAATAAAGGTCATCATCCACACATAGCATGTTATTATCATAAATTATATAACAATCACTGACATAAATAAAGAAAACTATAGGGAACTAAAGATTGTGGTTATCAGCATACTTGATCTTTGGAAGCCCACTGACTTACCTTCATATGTTATTGCAACTGACCTAATCCTACCTATTTACTTCCACAAACAATTTCCTCTCCCTGAAGCTTCCATAATGCCCAGTTATTCTTTCCTGTGACCATTAGCATTTAAGGGCCTCTCCGAGATAAACTGCTGAATCCTGATTTGTTTTATGTTTACATATTACATCTCCACTATATGTTATAAGATTTCCTTAATGTATCTATAGATCAAAAAGTAGATCTATCATCTACATATGCCTATTATCTATGTATCTACTGATTTTTTTTTATTAAAATGAAATGAGCTGAAGTGGAAAAACTGGAATTTTTAAGTATCCTGGGTTTATACACTTTCTTGAACAACTCCAATGATTTCTCTATACACTCCTCATTTATTTATCTAATTTTTGATTAGAAAAATAGAAGCAATTCTCAATATAATTTATTGACAAAACAGCCAGGACAAATTGCTTGGCCAGACAGTGTTGCCAAATAACCACTTATTTTGATTTAGGGTATCTCCATGCTCTGATTTCTGAATCCAAGCCCTGCGGTGCTGGGAACATAACAGCATTCGCCACTAAGCCCAGTTTATTTTACTCAGAGGCACAGGAACAGCAATGCAATCATATACTCTTTTTGCACAAAACACTGACCAAAACATTCAGAGCTTAAAAGACTAAGGTCCCTTTGTGTTCGTATTTCCAAAAAAAAAATAAGAAAAAAAATAAGTCCTGGGTTGGAAAAGACTAAAGTCTGTGTTAATGAAAACTTTACCTGAACTAAAGCATTATTCTTGGAATACATATGTAAAACTGTAAGAACACTAAGAGACCATGAGAAGTCATTTCTAAAAGGTTAATCTTTAAACCGAGGTTACAGGTGGAAATCTATTTAATATATTCTCTCCACTAACAATATAATTCCTTTAGCACAATATATTTCATCAGCAATTGCTAAATACCTTCTTAGATTGCCTAGCTGCTCTAGTATATAACGAAAAAATAAGGGAAGAAGCTAAAGATTGTACAAATATAATAGGAAAACATCAGATCAGGGAAAATGAACACTTGGAATACAAAGCATGCATTAAATAATTTTAAATAAATATTTAGGTCTTCAAGTTTAGTGATGTATGTTTTTCTTCTTCTTAAAATAATACTAAAGTCTTAGTCTAAATAAATAGAGCTATGCCTTGGGATCTTACATGCATACTTTTGCTGATAGTACCTTATTTATGAATCAAACTGCTTTCTTTTCACCTCCTATTAATGCTTTTTCTAGTGTAATGCTCCTACCCAGACTGGGGGAAACAGGTATATATTAGTTTCTTCAATCCAAAACTTGAGCATGTATCAGAGTCACTTGGGAAACATTTTTTAAATGCATAATCTTAGCCTTATTCATTCTGGACTAGAATTTTCATGGGTGGAGCGCAGTGATCTTATTTTTAAACTTCTGCATGGCTGAGAAGCGAGTGTTAATTGATAAATCAGTGTATTAACAATAGCCAAGAGGTGGTGAGTAGCATTGTCGAGGAAGGGGCTATCGTTTGTAGGGAGAATTTAAGGGCTAAAGCATGGTGAGAACCTCTGAATGATGGCTGGGACATTGTTGGAATGTACTATAGATATTTCAGCCAGTAACATACACAATGATGCTTTCATAATTAAAACTTTAAAAATGATGCAGGAAAATGGAATAAATTTATTGAATCCTTTTTTATACCATATGTTCTGTTGGCTACTCTATGAATACCATATTATTAATCTTAACAGAAATTCTGGAAAAAAAATTTTATTTTAATTATTCTAATATTGTAATAAATTTGAGTTATTATATTCCCTAAAGTAATATTTCTAACAATTAGATCTACCTTACTCAAAAGTTTATAAATTTCATTCTATCCCATATCTCATAAGGGTAGACCAGAAATAGAACTTCTGATATACTTTTATTAAAATTTTACCCCCCCTATATGGTTTAAGAACTCATTCATAATGGGAAATACTGTTTTCAGCTTAATCTGGCCATTTAGGAAAACCAGTTGAAATTTGGATATATGATTTTAGGAAAGAAAATGAAACCTGAAACCTTGTGGCTTGTAATTGAGCAATAATAGAGGTCATATTTAGCTATGTATGTTTTCTAGATTTGAAAGAAACATATAAACAAAATATAACTAAAAAAAACCCCGACAAGATAATGCTTTAGAAATCTACAATTACGTTCCTCTAAATGTTATTTCCAGTGTGGGGAAAAATATTCTCAAAGTAAGAAATGGCCTCAGGGTATAAATGAAATCCAGGGCATTTCCAATATAATTGTAGCCTCAGGTCAGAGTTTAAATCAAGTCTGAGTGGTAAGATGTTTTGACAAGATGTTGAAAAGAACAAATATTTTAGGTGACACCTCTAATACCATATGAAAAGTCTCTAATTTATAAGGCATGAAAAAGTTTCAAATATTAAGATCCAGTTACACACTAATGAATAATTTTGAGAGAGAGAAAGTTATTTAAAAATCAAATTCAAAATCCAGGAATTCCTTGAAATTTATATTTTAAATAACATAGAATATTCTTATTCATAAGTATGTGGATGGGGATAGCTTTTTTTAACTTTCAGAAATCATTTTAGTTTAGAAAAAAGACAGTAAAAGGAAAAGACTATGGATAGTATTTTCAACTAAATTAGATTGCAAGAATACCAATGAGCTGAGGATTTGAGTACATGGGAATGTTTCTTTATATTTGAAGACCTGTCAACTAAAGTGCCAAGTTATCTACTCCCATATTCAACCAATATATAGAGGGTGGGGCAAAAGTAAGTTTACAATTGTGAGTACACAAAACAGAGTTTATTATTATATTATTATTAATATTGTATTATTTTCCATCCGAACCACTGTAAACCTACTTTTGCCCCACCCTGTATTGGTGAGCAGGTTATAGGGAACATGGAATGAAACAGTAGTCATTGTCCCATGGACATTTTTGAATCTGCACCTTTTATAAGTTCCTCGATTAGCATCATTTCTGCTCCTATGAACTGAATTTCCTTGGATTTTAACTGCACTCCTAATCAGCTTTCTTTTTGATAAATGGTTCCTGTCTTGGAGCTGAGCAGCAAGCTGAATCTGCTTCTTGACATTTGAAGCTGAGATCCCTGGAAACTTTTTTTTTTTTTTTTTTTTAACTGTCTCTGCATGTTTTAGTCCAAGCCAATGGTGCTTTTGCTGATCCAATTCTCTTAAAATCTTGGTGATGGTCCTATCAATCTTTTTGGTATCCTTACCATTAAACCACAGCCACTTGAATATAAAGCATGCATTAAATAATTATAAATAAATATTTAGGTCTTCAAGTAAAAACACCTTCCAAATGCAATACGGGACAGGTTTTAAGTGCCCGGTTTTATGCTACATCACCTGTATATTGCAGTGTGTGCCCAGCACCCAAAGGGAAAATCAGAACCATGTGATTTCATTCATACGTGAGATGTAAATCTTAAAGCAACAAATAAACAAAGAAGAAAAACAAACAAAAACACACACATAGAAGCTTTTTTTAAAGCAAAAAAATTAATCAAACACACACACTGAGTAGTAGTTCAAGTAAAAATGATAAAGCATCTCCTTCAAAATAAGGTGAAAATGTCTTCCTATTATGAACCATTACAGTCTCTTAGTTAAAATAGGATATTGTTTGCTGAAATATAGTTTACATAATATAAAATTCACCACTTAAAGTGAACAACAGAATGTAGGACATTACACACAATTTCTGTCTATAAATGCTATTTAAAGACGATAAATAAATGGCAAATGCAAAGGAAAGTTCATTTCAGGTCTAAACACTACATTTTTAACCAAAAAAAATGAGGCTGCAATACTTAAAATATTGTGCTGATAAATAATTTAAAACCAGGTACATTCTCTTTCTTAAGCCATGAAAATACTTTCACATAATGAACAAGGGTGTCAGTTAATAGTTTTCCTGAAAGTATTGTTTATTTAAAAAACAAATTTATGTTGCATTTATAAGTAACAATAGCTTGTTGATCCTGTGATTTCTAGCGACACCTTAATTATCATAGCAGAAGTCACATTCCATACGTGTTTCATATTACCAAATTTGATAAAAAATATAGTGTGGCTAAGATAAATATTTTGATCATTATATGTAGATAATTTAAATTTATAAATTCATGCCTACATTCTGGAAAGTCAAAGCACCTTAAATATGTTTATCTGGTAATTTCTATTCTATGGATAATCTCACCTATAATTCCATGGAATATAACATTTTTACATGTGACTAAATTTGAATCAAGGGTATTTTTTCTCCTATGATAAACATTAAATTTAGTGCGTACCTTGCTTAGCTCAAATAGGTATTCAATTTTTTTCTTTTATCCCATAAAACAATATTCTCAAATATGAAGCCAAATTACCAATTGCTATGTGAGCAATTTCCAGAATCAATTATTATCTCAAAGCAATAGTGTTTTTTTTTGCTATTCATATTTTATGTAAATTGTGGTAAATTTTTGAAAATTCCATTGGCACATGTGAAATACGACAGGACTGATACTAAAATAGCTATGAATATTTTTTACTTATGTGTGCAGAGTAAAAAATTTCCATGGCAGCATTCCCTTTATATGCCTATGTTTGGAGGCTGGGACTGTTACCAAATATTTTAATTTGTTTGAATCTTAACCTTTCTATACAACTTTTATGCAGAAAGGTATAGGAAGAGTTTTCTTATTGAAAAAAAAATAGAGGTGGGAAAAAAGTAGATTTTAACTAAATTTAGATGCATTCCGGAGAAGAAAAGTTAAAAAATGCTTTCATATTCCTGTTTGTATCACATTGTCTAGGCAGAATTGTATGTAAAACGAATGTACAGAGAGCGAGAGCTGCAGCAAAATTTGAAACCAGCTAGCTTACCACAGCAGTGAGATCCCCATTATCAGTTTCAAAACAGTAAGAAAAGAGCATTGTAAATGCAGAAATCTTAAGGTCAGAACACCCCAGAAACAATCATGATTTACTAAATATTTTGTTAATTTATATCTTATACGCTTGTATAATTTTTTAGCTCTTGCTGCATACTGTATGCTTAGGAAATAGGGCAAAAAGATGCAGACCATATGTAAGAAGAGGGAAGCATGCTGCTGCTCTTGGGTAAGAGGGAGTTACCTGGGACGATTGACCCCTCCACTGAAAACACGTGAGGAAAGCTGGATAATACACAACCAACCTGTGAGTGAAAGTATTGGTGTGTCTCTATAGGAACTAGGGCTTCAAGGGTTAAGATCCAAAGGGAAAGGAAACCTGAGATGTGAGCCACTGTTTTCAAGGTGTTTGTTCCTTACAGGTGCACAGTCAGAGGCTGAGAATCCAAGTAAGGAGTCATGGCTAAGAAGCAGACAGGCCCTGGCTGGTGTTGCTCGGTGGTTAGAGCACCAGCCTGAGCACTGAAGGGTTGCAGGTTTGATTCCAGATCAAGGGCATGTACCTGGGTGGCGGGTTTGAGCCCCAGCCCCAGTTTGGGCTCATGGGGGAGGCAATGGATCAATGTGTTTCATGCAGATGTTTCTCTCTCTGCCCCCTCCACCCCCTCCCCCTCTCCCCCTCCCTCCTTCCCTTTTACTCTCTCTGAAAAGCAATAGAAAAAATATCCTCAAGTGAGGATTAAAAACAACAGAAATAAATAAAGAAGCAGAAAGACCATGGAAATTGTGTCCAGCCTTTGATTGCTAGAGTCACAAAAGGAAGTTCAGGGTTGTGAAAATGCTGAAGAGAGGACCCAATATTCTAGGGGTAGGGGGAGCAAACACAGAGAAATGAGATAGACTCTCTAGTTTTCCCATTGAAGCATGAACCAGATTCTTAAAACTGTATATGCCTGACGCATAATCAAATAAGCAGAAAGCTACTGAAAAGCAAAGCAGAGGCTTTTACAATCTTACAAACTTGCTAGTAGGTGAAAATGACAGTCTACTACCCACCCTTGAAGAGAATAAGTCCAGGTATAGCCCAAAGGATTTAATAGAAATCTATGGGCTCAACTAGAGGATTAAGGCCTATCACACATCCCCCAACTCTTACAGTTGGATTGTGTACCTAACTGATGCCCTTAAGCAAGCATCACTTGTTTTAAGACATTTTCATGGAATACTTGGCTTCTTACATTTTTCCAAGAAAAAAATGAGTGTGAGTTTAACATTTTGATTACTGAAGAATTTAGCAGATTGATGTGTTATTTGGATTACAAAATACTTTTTTTTTTGAAGGAGCATGTACAAATGTACTGATTTTAGGTTTTTTCTTGGACCAATACATGCATTACATCTCTTCAGAGCATGTTTTCATCTTGGACTTAATACACACATTTGTTACTGTGTAGAATGCTGACATCTTCCATAAAGTATTGTCATATAATGGCCTCTACAGGGGGAGCATGTTCCAACATTCATTATTTGGTTAACATCTCTCTTCTTAGTTTTGTGTGTGCTTAAAACTTTGCCAAAATCCCGCGTCATAAGAATTAATTTTACAATGCTCAATCAAGGTTTACACATTGAGCTGCTACTTGAAACCTTAAATAACGACACTGTTCCAATACTGGTTTGCTTTTCCCATTACAAATCCATCGGTTTCATGTTCTCTCTTGTAAAACCCATTCATTATTTCAAGCATGTTTCAATCTTTGAAGAAATACACAAGAGAAGTCCTGTGCAGAGTGCTCCTCTCTCCTGTGAAGTGTTACAATGTAATAGTCTTGATGAAATACATATTTTTAAGTGATCAATTATTAATGGTGAAAATTAGTTTCAGTTATTAATCTGAAAGTAGGATAGAAAAACATCTACTAAGAGCATTTTCTTTTGGTCAAATGAGATGTTTCTTTTGAAATATGATGAGTTAGGGGTAGAATCAGTGTAAAGATCATATTTGGAAAACTCTATGTTGAACTGAAATTCAATTTGATTTTTACCTAGAATGTGGTACACTTTTAAGACAGGTCGTTAAAAAGCCACCATCATAAGCTTGAGAGTTCTCAGATATCTCAGCTAGCAAGTATCTGTATGAAATTGGGTTACATTTTGCTTGTTCTCAAAGTCTGAGTTTTCTTTTCTGCACCATTTTGTAAGCCCAAAGAGAGAACATAAACAAATTTGAGCAGCAATGGCCAAATAGCAAAGAAGGCTTCCCCACCATGGCACCTTCACCACAGACTCTACCCACACCAGAACAAGGAGCTGATTTAATTGTCAAGATCTTGTACAAGGGTTCAGACTCCCATTTGAAGGTGACTTAGGAAGTTTTTGCCTTGTGCCAATATCATTTTCTTAACTACTAAATGTGATTTAGTCTCTACAGTTGAGCATCTGCCTGTTTAATTCCACACATATTTCGTTTTATTTCATTCATTTTATTTTGGTTTGTAAAAGGGAATAGGAATCCATCTGCCATTACATTCTCCTGTCATAGTGCCTGTTTTTGCTGGCCAATGTTGAAGAGTGTTGATTTGTTAAAAGCAAACTGTCAATATATTCATCCACTTAACTTGTGTGCTCCTACCCATTACCATATGCAATTCTGCTGTTTACAGGGAAATGTGCCACTTTTCCTGTTTAATGATTATTGTTGCCTCTTTTCCTGTCTATGTATAGGGGCAAATTTAAAGATAAGGAAATGAAATGTTTTACAATTTCTGCTTCAAAAATGCAATGTTAATTGAGGCTAAGTCATTTTTTACAGCATTAGAGGTAAGAAAGGGACTGATATGATCAGGGTTATTTTTAAGCAAACTGTCTTAACTTAATGTTTTTTCACTTACAAAGAAAGGGTCATGTAAAATATTTATTAAAATACATTTGTTTTTTTTCGTTTTTTACTTCTTAAGTCATTTTGAAGAGACTTATACTATATGAGAAATGTGAGAAAAATTAAGGAAAATAATTATAGAAGCTGTATATTTTGTTAAATATATAGTATTTCTCTTGACATCTTGTAAATAATACAAGACAAAAAACAAAGGGTAATTTAATTAATTAATTGATTGATTTTTTAAATTTTAATATTTTTAAATATATCTTTGTTGATTTCAGAGAGAGAAAGGGAGAGGGAGGGAGAGAGATAGAAACATCAATGATGAGAGAGTCATTAATCAGCTGCCCCCTGCACGCCCTTGACTGGGGATCAAGTCCACAACCTGGGCATGTGCCCTGACCAGGAACTGAACCTCCATCTCCTGGATCCTAGGTTAATGCTCAACTGCTGAGCCACGCCCAGCTGGGCAGGGTAATTTATTTTTATTCTACATATAATGACAGATTATAATTTACAAATAACTAAATATGTTGTCTACTGAAATTACTGGAATTTGTATATATATATATATATATACACACACACATATATGTATATATATGTGTGTGTATATATATATATATATATATATATAACAAATTTTTTGTTCATTTATCAGATATGCAGTATATGCTGGAGACCTATAATATATAGACTGCAAAAGATTTAAAAGTTACTTACACATATAATATGCTCAATTCAATAAAGAGGTAGTTCAGAAAAAAATGAAAAATCACTATGTTTGTACTTTGAGATGGGAAAGAATAAATCCTTTGTGGAAATCTGGTCCAAGGGAAAATATTGTTATCCTTTGAAAAAATAGTTATTTTTTTAAAACATGAAAACTTGCTGACAATTTAATTTTCAAAAGGGCTAGATTAAGGTGAAACATTTTATGAGAGGAAGGGTAGGGAGCAAGGAAAGTAGACTATGCAGTTCAGAATGATGGAAAGGATCTGATTGGCTTTTGTGGATGAGGATTCATGTAGTCAAGGAGGAAACATAAAGGTTATTCCTATTTCGTTTCTTCCAAACTGTGTTCTCATCAAACCCCAACCAACCCACATTCCCTACCCCAATTCTTTATTTTGACAGCTAGGATAGATATTCGGTTCTCATTGTTAATATAACAAAGAAGTTTTGTGTGGCATGTAAACAAATATTTCTGGCACATGGGGCCATAGATCAAAAGGAAATTCATGCTTTAGAGAGCACCTTAGCTTCAACAGCGTTCAGGAAGTAGATGGATTTTAAAAGCTGATTAAAAGACAAGCTATATACCAAATAAAGTGGTACCTGCAGAAAGCAAAATAAGTGATGAAATGCAGTGATGGTTCCACTAATCAGAATTTGCAGAGATAGCATCTAATCTCATAAATGTCTTATGATTTCAACATATAGCTCTAAATTGGGTAGTTCGCAGACGCTAACATGACCTAATAATTGATGCTCTCTTTGCCCCATTAAGAGGCCGTTCACCGGGCTGCAATAGAAGGAGCCAATAGATGCAGCCAATACAAATGTCCAAGCTGTAAGATTACTGAGAGCCTTGTCTTGTTTACAGATGAATCATCGACCAGATTCAGCCTTTAGGTCCACAGAGTGACTCATACCGTAAATACATTTGCTGCCATGGTTCTTAACGAGGCAAATATGCGATTTAAAAGTTAAGGAAAAGGTGTGCAGAAAAGCAGGCAATTTTAAGTAGGCTTCTAAGAGGTCTATGCTCCCATCAGAATACAGATGTTCTTTGCTGCCTATTTTAGTGATTTCTGCATTTATACTGTCAAGGACATCTTGAATTAACATCTCATGAATCTCAATCTTTGAAAAAAATTACCAAAACTTTATCATTTACAATACAATATTTTTTGAACATTATTAATGAAAAGAAAACACAAATAACCAGTGTTTTCAACTTGCGTTGAAATCACAGCCAAAATGAAGGAAATATGATATTTGTTAGCACATTTAGCCTTTTTACTGTTATTGGTAATATATAATACCTGTGCAGTTTTATTGTTTGTTTGCTTACTTTGTTTTGTTTTTAATATAATTTTTCCCATGTCTTAGTATAGTTTTACAGTTTATATATTGATTTTAGAAAAATAAATGCTACAAACTTATTAAAAACTCAATTGAAAGTTTAACTTTCCCTATTTATCTGAAATTTGAATAATAAAAATTTATTTGCTTTGTGTTTATTTTAGTCAGTATTTGCCATTGTCAATTGGAGGAACAGAGAAGTTCTAAGATCCTTTGTGTTACTTATAAATATGCTTAGTGACCAGGTTTTAAAACTCTGAACAATTTGAAGATAATATAAATTATTTAATAAGAATAAACATATTAATTCTCCTGCCTGTTCAACTATTTTTCCTTTGAGGCCTATTTCTACATAAAACAACAACACGGAGCTTACATGAGCAGTTACAATCTATCAGAGATGTGAATATATATCTTTCCTATCCTTCATTATGATGAGTAAATATATGTTTTCAATATTAGGGGCCTGATAGTTATTGTTATTACTACATTCATTCCACAATGTATTTGAGTGCTTATAATTTGCCAGGCACTCTGTTAGGCATAGCATTTCCAGGGATGAAAAATAACCAATATGTCTCATCCTTTCATATTTTAATGATAGATTTTCATGATTTTACATTAAATACATTCTGAAATTAAATAACACAAAATAATTAAAACAATGATGTGATTTTTCTACATTGTAGTCTATTGATGGGTTTATCTAATTGAAATTGAAATAATATTTTAAAAATATTTGCAGATATTACAGTGGTTCTGTGTTGTACTACTTAAGAATTATATTGACTATCTCTTGGAAAACCTTACACTGATCACAGAAAAGAAGAAAAATATATAAACAATCAGGTCATCATGTAGAGGTGAATTTAAATTTACCTTATTTTTCCTTTGATTATTCATAATTAGAAAGTATATTTTCTCTATCATTCTGACTAAATCAATTTATTGAAAAATAAATATTTAATCTTGTTTTTTTTCACTTTTATTATGAATCTTCAAGATTTTTATAATTTCTTGAAGGAGATTTTTTTCTTTTTTAGTATCTACATAAATTGTTTAGTCCAGCTGCTTTTTGCAAACTGTTCTCCTAGATGGAAATCAATGATGAAATATGACACAATGATGAAATAAATAATTTCTTATATACAAAAACATATTGCATTAAACATGGGAGAACATAGTCATGGTTAGGTGTAAGAAGGGCCCTAGAAAGGCCAATTTTGTAAATACCCCATGGAAATTTTTACTTCTCAGATTGATCCCTTCTAAGGGCTAAATATATAGGAAGCTTCAAAATTTGGGTTAAGGAATGGTTTAGAATTAGATATATAGGCTTTAATCCCTTGAAAATGTTCTTGCTGCAATAAGAGCTCCTTTACTGTGTGTATATAAAGGATAAGAAGAAATAGCATTTTATGTTTAAAATTGGTAAGGCTGATTAGTCTTTTATTCCAGAAGCTAGCAAAGTACAAAGTTATACCTTTTTCACTGCAAGTAAATATTTAAGATAAATATGGGGAATTTCAAAAGAGCACTCAGGAAGAAATGTTCATATACAAATGGGAAAACTAGGTCTTTATAGTAATTTGTTTTACATTTAATTAAAACATTAGAAAAAGCATTAAGATAAATTAAATATCTTTATAAAATTACCTATGTCTCTTCACAGTGCTTCAAGGGAATTGCTTGAAGTAGAGTGAGAAAAGAAACTAATTCACCTTCACTTTTCGAAAGCCCCTTCTTTGCTCAGGCCGCGCGGATGGTAAGGAAGCCCGTCCACAGGTAACATCCTCAGACCCTCCGGGCTCTCACCGGGCGGCGGCCTCTCCCTGGCAGGGATGCAGGGCCCCGTTAGGCTCCAAGTGCTCCATGCACATCTCTGTGACTTTTTAAGAACCACCATTAAGGACAAATTACAGATAATGTATCAGTTTCTTTTAGAACTATCTGGCTACTTCTATTCTCCTGAGCTTGTTAAAATAGCCCTAATCAAGATTAGGTCAAAGACTTGCCTTTGCCTAGGAGCAGGAAGAGGTGGGTAAATACAAAACAAACAACACAACACAAAGCCTCCCTACCTCCCTAAGGTGCTGCGAAAACAAAGAGAAAATATGCCTGAAAGTTCTTTGAAATCAATTTTGACTGTAAATTCAGTAAATGTAAGGCATCTTTACTAATAAAATGGATAACAAAGGCAAAAGTGGATAATAAATCAGTATATGAATTCACAATATGAGTTACTTTTGGGAAGTGTTTTCCTGGAACTACTTTTTGAGTTGTTACAAAATTTAGATTCCCATGTACATTAGTAAATGAAATAGTATTATGAAATACCATTATTAATAGAATAAATTTGCCAAGCCTCACAGTTCTTCCTGACAAGCCAGGGGTTCTATTTTACACATAAAATTTTGACATCAACAGCTGTCTTAAGGACAGTCACTGAATCAGTGCCTCTCTCCTCAGTAAGGTCTCTGTAGTTCTCGTTTCTGGTGGTGAAGTGCTTTATGTGATTTACATATGAAATGTTCCACATATTTTAATGATTAGTTTCAATGCACCTATAAATGCTTACATGTGACTATCTTGTCATGTTACATGTGATCATCACATTTAAGTTGTTATCTTCCAAAGAGGTGGCTTTTTTTGTTTTTCGTTTTTACAAAACTTTCAGCAACTGACCAAGCTTTGAAGCTTTTTGTTCTATGATCTTAAAGGAAGCATATGTGTTTCTCCACCAATTACCTCTCTATTGATTTCCACTTAAGCATCACAGCTCCTATATTGGCTTGCTCTGAGCATGGTGAAATGTTTATTTAGTTGGTTTTCATTTACAATTTATTCTTATTCTAAATGATTCTAATAAGGCAGCCAGGGATTTAAATCCCATAGCTAGAGTATTGATTTTGAACTCTATACAGTTTTGCCCTGTATCTTTAAGAATTTTTACCCTTTGCAAAATGATGTGCTACCAGCAACATCTACCTATAGATAAAAGATAAAATCATCTGCTTACTGTGTGAGTTCAAGCTATATTTCTGACATAGTTTTAAGATCCCTTCTTAGAAATTTATCAATATAACCTCACTGTAGTTTTTAAATTATATTATAAAGATAGCTTTATATCCTTAAATTTATAACTCATTGGTGTTCAGCAGTAAGTTACATGTATTTGGCTATGTTATAAACTGAATACATGAAAAATACCCCTTGTCTTTTTCAATTTGCAGCACCTCTTTTGACAGATGAAATATGCTTAGTATTAGAACTCACATAAAGTGAAAAATACATTTATACTTAGATAAAGAAGTGCCCATCAGTGGATGAGTAGATAAAAAAGCTGTGGCATGTTTACGCCATGGAATACTACGCAGCTGTAAAGAAGAAGGATCTCTTACCCTTTGGGACTGTATGGATGGACCTGGAGAAAATTATGCTAAGTGAAATAAGCGAGTCAGAGAAAGACAAACATCACATGATCTCACTCATATGTGGAATCTAAAAAACTTAATAAACTGATGAACAAAATGGATTCAGTGACATGGAAGCATAGGTCAGACTGACGAATCTCAGAGGGAAGATAGGGGTGGGTGGGTGAAGGGGGAGAGACTAACCAAAGAATGTATATGCATATATGCACAACCCAAGGACACAGACGATGGTGGGGAGAAGGACTGGGGAGGGGGGTGAGGTGGGGTGGAATGGGTCACTGGGGAGAAAAAGGGACATCTGTAATATTTTGAACAAAAATAAAAATAAATAAATAAATAAATAAAGCATTCAATTTACAACTTTGGATAATATCTTAAATATCTGCATATAATGAACATTTTCTATGACATCTGTGATTAGATGGCCTTACCAGAAGGAGTTGATAATTTTACAACCAATCCCATTACTGTAAACTGTGCATATACAAAATATCACAACACACATGGCTATTTTAATTGATCTACGTTTACTAACCTTCCATCTTAATTATATTCTGATAAAAGACACCCAATTTTAATAAATCTAGCATTTTTCTCTTTTACAATATTTAATTCTATTTCTAGCTGCAAGTAAATGAAAAATTATGGTCATTATCTGGATGAGTTAAGATAAAAAATAACTGCCCACCCAGAGTGGCTCAGTTGGCTTGAGCATCAACCCCTGCACCCAAAGGTTGCCGGTTTGATTCCTGGTTAAGGCACATACCTGGGGTGCAGGTTCAATCCTCGGGGTGTGTACAGAAGGCAACCAATCAAGGTTTCTCTCTCACATTGGTGTTTCTCTCTCTCTCTCTCTCTTTCTCTCTCTCCCCTCCCCCCCTCCCTCCCTTCCACTCTCTAAAAATCAATCCAAAAAAATATCCTTGGGTAAGGATAACCAACAACAACAAATGACCTGCTAAATACCATTCCCAAGGTAAGGGGCATGATAGAGGCTGGCTGATTTTCTCAAAAATGTTTACCCCAGATTACTTTAAATGATATGGGATTTTATGGTATTGGGTAGAAGATTAAGACTGGTATCTAAATTATAAATTCAATAGGAGTGAAATCTTGTTTTTTCTCCCCCTGAAACCCCTCTTCATTGTGTCCACTAGGGAGCTAGGATTGAGGATATATATAACCTTAATTCCCACAATATATCATTCAATGTTATGATATCAAAACAAATTTTAACAATTCTTCTAAATTTTTTTAATGCCAAAATAATCTAAAATCCTCCCAGCCAGACTGGTTTTAGATTTCTTTCAAGATACCCCCATGATCTCTAAGGGCCATGGATCCTGAAATATATGTTCAGATGCACAGAGCTAAATTTTAACAAGGCTTTGATGTGCTTATGTACAGTCAATAATGTAGGTTATTAGAACCAATTCACACAAACTCAGAGTGGACACTGACTAGGACCAATGCTCAGGGTTGTCAGCTGCATAGAGTTTTAGTTTGAAGATTCTCTTGTGCTGCATATTTTAGGTGATAACTAAGATCTGGATCTATCTATCGTCCCAAGGGAGCTGTGTCAAAACTCTCAGTTTTAAGGATATATTCAACCTCTCTTGTACCTAAATGATATTCAAGAAAAAAAAATTAGGGTTGTAATTAGATTAAATTGACACAAACTTTTAAAAAATGTACCCATAGCTTAATGTTAACTTTGTAAAGAAAACAATTTAAAATTTGAATTATGCATAGAGAAAGAAATTCTCAAAGTTACAAACAAAAACCACACACACACACACACACACAAACACACACACACACATTGATTTGGCAAGAAAGGTAAATTTTCAACAAAAATTTTCTATAATAACTGTGAAATAAAGTAAAATGTAGAAAATGAAAATATTTGTGACACATTTTAGACATACAATATTAGCTGTACAATATGTTAGGAGCTAGAATTTAGACAATCTAAATGATTTTATAAACGTAAGTTGTTCCTGGCTGGCTTTACACTTTGAACCTCTGCCTTGCATGCTTCTGCCAAATTTCAAATTTATCTTAGAATGTCTAATTTGTTTCTCTTGGATACTTTGAAATCAAATTTAATCAAAAGGGATATTAAAATAAAATAAAATTTAAAATAATTGGCCCTTTTGCTTTCTATCACTCTCTTTAAAAGATTTCATTTGCTTCCTCTGTCATATTCTGTCTGCGTAAATCCATTCAGTTCAGCTCTATCTAATTTGCTGATGGAATTGGAATGTGCTTTGTTCTATTTCTATTGAATTAAAATACAAAGAAATAATGGACTTTATTCACAAGCTCTGGGTTTGGCTTAAAATAGGGCCACCTCAGTGGGAGCTCTGCTATACCTGGCTACTTTTGTCTAAATTCTGCTGGACTGTGAACTGGCTCTGCAATGTATTCCTGCTTATCCAGCTTGTTTTGCTTGGTTATTTTATGACCAAGCATCTGATTCTCTCTGTCTTTGCTTTATTGAAAAATCCTGCACCACTTTTGGTTTTGCCAGCCAAAAGAGTAAAGGACCTATTCAAAGCCAAGTCTGGGAGCAAATTTGATAGCTTTTGTGAATGAATAGTGAGATTTTATTTTAAACTATGCATGTATGCTTTGTAAAACACTCCTAAGTATTTAATTGGAGAATGTTAATGTGTATTTAGTAAGACAATATGGTTTATGAGTTATGTTTAAGCGAAATGAGCAAATTGTTCTAATCAAGTTACTGTTTTCAAGAAAAGAATATGAATTTCAATATTATAAACATCTTTTTTATAGTATAAATGTCTTGATTATTTTACCCAACTTAAAGGGTAGTCTACTACAACTTCTTACCACTTTATAATAGCATGATGGCAATTAGTCATATAACAATGGGGGAAAAGGTTTCTTAAACCTTCTAGTACTGTTCGCATATCTCTTTCCTCTTATGACAGTTGAGGCTAGAATATGTAGCTCTCTTTCCTTTATCTCTTCATGTGTGAGATGGTCAACCAATAATTGAGAACCTACCTAAGGCAAACATAAATTTTCTTTTCTCCTTTCAGCTGCACTCTTCTAGGCCCTTTGATATATTTACTAAGTACTTCTACGGCTTCTCTTGTCTAACTCTACACTCAAAAAATTATGGTCACTGGTGCTTCAGGTCTTTTCCAAGGCTCTCATGTCTTAAAGGTAAGAAAAGAATATTCTCATTAATTTAAAGACACTGAAGTTATTTTAGTAAGAGGGAACTACTACTTTGAAGTTTACAAAAATGTTTTGGTATCAGGGTGAGAATTTTTATTTTTATTTTGAGTAGATTTCTAACATCCTAAGGAATCTTAAAGAAAACCAACTATCAACCTGATTCATAGCAACTTGGGAGGTTTCATAAATTTTAGGCAGTCAAATGGTCATACACAAGAGATAGAAAAATGTCCCACCATAAGCTATGATAGTGTTGTCCCTGGTTTCTATCTCTTTAAAGAATAACCTTATGTCTCTGCAATTATTAAAACCTCATTTCATTTCTGGCTTCTTTCCAAAAAAAATACCAGAAGCAGGCAATCAGGAGAGATTGGATAGATCAGTTTGAAAATGAATAAATCTTGTTTGGGGAAATCTCTTCCTAATCTCCTTGTAAACATCTGACTTTTGAAAATGTGTCATCCATTATATCTGGGAGATCTGACCTTGAAATGCCACAAAATTTGTGTCACTCTGGCATCCAGATGATTATCCAAGCATACAGCCTCTACGTTCAACCAAAGGGGGAATGAATGGTGAATACAAGTTATTATGAAGTGATCCTTTGCAAATACATATTAAAGGGAAACATCTGTAATAATGCCTTAAGAGAGAATAGCAAAAGAGAATGAAGCTGTGGGGGCCAGAATACCAAAATGACCTCAGTGACCCTCGCTCTTATATAATCTCCTCCCCTTAAATGTGGATAAAATCTATAACTATGATAAGTTGCTACTCATTATTGGCAAAAGAGATTTTACAGAAGTAATTAAGGGTACTAATCAGTGACTTTAGGTTAATCCAGAGTGATTACCTAGGTAGGTTGACCTAATCACATGAGCCCTTTAAATCCAGGTCTATAGGAGAGAGATGAACTCTAAACTTTACAACAATCTATGACTGTACAAAATCTATGTTCACAAAGGCAGTCTCATGTGTACAGTATTTTGACTTCCTAATATTTATGTAAAAGATCTCTCATTTTAAGTCAATCATTTCTCTTAATTGGGATAGTTACGCCCCCCCCACCCCCAACTTTTAAGGTGCCTTATAGTTCAAGGATCTATTTTTTAGGAAATTAGCTCCATAAGGATTTCTACTAAAAGTGTTAGAATTTTTTTCAACTTCTATGTTTTCCTTGAGAACTTTTTATAACTGCTCTTTAATAGAAAAAAAATAGTTTAAATAATCCAAGTATGTAATCCAAGTAAGGACTTTTAGTAAAAGATTAGTCAGTTGTGATGTTGTGCCTTGATCTTTACACTTTGAAGTGAATCCAATAGTATAAATGATATAGAATCCAATTACACTTGGTGAATACACAGTAGTAAGAACCAGTGTAAGGAAGACAGACAGACAGACAGACACACACACACACACACACACACACACACACAGGCATATAAAAAACTTCAAGTGCCTATCCCATCAGTGAATTTACCAAGGGACCTGTGTTTTGGGTATTGTCCAAATGTCTCCTTTAAAATAAGGGGCATTCTTGATTAAATTTATTCCTAGCTATTTTATTTTTATTTTTTTAAAGCAATTGTGAATGGAATTGTTTTCTTAGTTTCCCCTGCTGATAGCTCATTATTGGTGTATAAAAATGCAACTGCTTTCTGGGTATTTATTTTCTATCCTGCTACTTTACTGAATTCATTTATTAGCCCTAGCAGTTTTTTGTGGCATCTTTAGGGTTTTCTATATACAGTATCACGTCATCCGCAAATAAAGACATTTTTACTTCCTCCTTTCTACTTTGGATGCCTTTTATTTCTCCTTCTTGTCTGATTGCTGTGGCTAGGACTTCCAGTACTATGTTGAATAAGAGTGGTGAAAGGGGACATCCTTGTCCTGATCCTGACCTTAAAAGTAACACTTTAGTTTTTGCCCATTGAATGTGATATTGGCTGTGGGTTTGTCATATATGAGCTTTATTACATTGATGTATGTTCCCTCTATTCCCACTTTGCTGAGAGCTTTCATCATAAATGGGTGCTAAATATTATCAAATGCTTTTTCTGCATCTAGTGATAAGATTATGTGATTTTTGGTCTTCATTTTGTTTATGTGATGTATCACATTTATTGATTTGCAGATATTGTACCAACCTTGCATTCCTGGAATAAATCCCACTTGATCATGGTGTATGATCTTTTTAATGTATTTCTGGATCTGGTTTGCTAATATTTTATTGAGAATTTTAGCACATATGTTCATCAGAATTATTGACCTATAATTTTCTTTCTTTGTAGTGCTTTTATCTAGTTTTGGAATTAGAATAATGCTGGCCTTGTAAAATGAGTTTGGAAGTCTTCCCTCCTTTTAAATTTTTTTGGGACAATTTGAGAAGGATAGTGTTAGTTCTTCTTTGAATGGTAAAATTCACCTGTGAAACCAAACCAAGATGTAAAAGACCTGTACTCAGAAAATTATAAAAAACTGAAGAAATTGAAGAAGATACAAATAAGTGGAAGCAAATACTGTGCTCATGAATAGGAACATCATTAAAGTGTCTGTACTACCCAAAGCTATCTACAGATTCAATGCAATTCTTATCAAGATACCAATGGCATATTTCAAAGAATTAAAACAAATATTCCAAAAATGTAATGGAACCACAAAAGACTCTGAACAACCACAGCAATCTTGAGAAAGAAGAATAAAGTTGTAGGAATCATGCTACCTGATATTAAGCTATACTACAAGGCCACAGTAATCAAAACAGCATGGTGCTGGCATAAAAACAGACATATAGATCAATGGAACAGAATAGAGAGCCCAAATATAAATCCACACCTTTATGGCCAAATAATACTTGACAAAGGAGGCAAAAACATACAATGAAGTAAAGATAACTATGCAATAAACTGTGCTGGGAAACTAGGAGAGATAGATGTAAAAAAAAATGAAACTAGACAACCTTCTTACACCATACACAAAAATAAACTCAAAATGTATTAAAGATTCAAATATTAGACTCAAAACCATAAAATTTCTAGAAGAAAATGTTGGCAGTAAAATCTCAGGTATGTGTCATAGCAATATTTTTTCTGATATATCTACTCTGGCAAGGGAAACAAAAGAAAAAATAAAGAAATGGGACTACATCAAATTAAAAAGTTTTTGCACAGTAAAGGTTTTGAAACCATCCACAAAATGAAAAGACAACCCACTAAGTGGGAGAATATATTTGTAAATGATTCATCTGATAAGGGTTTCATATCCAAAATTTATAAATGTCTTATACAACTCAACATCAAAAAAACAAACGATACAATCAAAAAATGGACAAAGGACCTGAATAGACACTTCTCCAAAGAGGAAATACAGATGGCCAATAGACACATAAAAAGATGTTCAACATCACTAGCCATCAGAGAAATGCAAATTAAAACACAAGATAGCACCTCACACCTGTCAGAATGGCTATCATCAATAAATTAACAAACAATAAGTGTTGGCAAGGGTGTGGTAAAAAAAAGGCACCCATGTGCACTGTTGTGGGAATGCAGATTGGAGCAGCCACTGTGGAAAGCAGTGCGGAGTTACCTCAAAGAATTAAAAATGCAACTGCCTTTTGACCCAGTGGTTCCACTTCTGGGAATATATCTGAAGTAACCCAAAAGAATATATGCACCCCTATGTTCATAGCAGCATTACTTACAATAGCTAAGATCTGGGAACAGCCCAAGTGCCCATCAGTAGATGAGTGGATAAAAAATGGGACATTTATACTGTGGAATACTATTCTGCTGTAAAAGAGAAGGAAATCTTACCCTTTGTGACAGCATAGATAGACCTGGAGAGTGTTGCGCTAAGTGAAATAAGCCAGTCAGGGAAAAACAAGTACCGTACGATTTCACTAATATGTGGAATCTAACAAAATAAACTAACAAACAAAATAGAAACAGACTCATAGATACAAAGAACAGACTGGCAGCTGTCAGAGGAGAGGGAGGTTGGGAGGCTGGGTGAAAAAGGTGAGGGGATTAAGCAAAAATACAAAACAAAACAAAACAACAATTCATAGACAAAAACAACAATGTGGTGATTTCCAGAGGGGAAGGAAGGGGGGGGTGTTGTAGAGGGTAGAAGAGGGGGTAAATGGTGATGGAAGGAGACTGGACTTGGGTGGTGAACATAATACAATACATAGATGATGTATTATAGAATTGTACACTAGAAACCTATATAATTTAATTAACCAATGTCACCCCAATAAATTCAATGAAAATAAATAAATAAATAAATAAATAGTAAGTAAATAATAAAGGACAGAGTTTTGTATTGATTCTTGAATCTCTTTGGATTTACACATTTTATTCTGGCCCATTTCCGAGGGAACCCATAATATGTTGCTAGTTATGAGAGGGGCCCAGAATAAGGAGTGGAAGGGTTTCAAGTAATTCCAGGCTATAACACAAAATCTCAGGACACTCAGGTCATGGGAACCAGTAGATCAAATGGTGCTTACAATGGCTTTGGTAAATAAATGCACTTGAAAATTCCAAAAGAGAATTATTTCAGAGATCCCTAGGGTTTCAAGATAAAGCCACAACTTCAGGTGCTAACCAGTACCTTAAAGCTTATCAGCCCTAGTAGTAGATTCATGCTTGACCAAGAGATATCTAAATATGAACCAAACTGCTTATCAGAATTATTTGATGTTATCTGACATACCAGGACATAATATTGTTTGTGTTCAGCAGAAATCTTTTATAAAATGGAAATATTTCATAAATATTAAAATTAAGCCTGTTTAGAAGGCATAAGGAAGCTGCATGAACCTGAGACATTCACATGGCTCAGCAACCATTTCCTAGGCTCCCAGATCAGGTGGCTGCAAGCTTTCCGGGCAATGGGAACACTGGCAGGAAATCAGGAGGTAGAAGTAAGAAGCTACAGTGTCTCTCCTGTTTCTACTTTCCACACTATCTCCATTATGGCTCTATCTTAAGCTTGACAGGCTGTTGGCTTTTGAGCTCCCACCAGTAATATTCCAGACCTGAGCTTCAATAACACTGCTGTCTCCCTTTGTTCCTGCAGCAGCTTTCTGCTGCTTCCTACTAGTGTTTTCTGGGGATGGACTGCAGTCCATTGTTTGACTTCTCAGTAAGCCTATTACCCGTGCAATCAATGCCCTATACTAAATTTGTTCAGTTTAAATACTTATAGTCATTTGTTTTCTTGGTTGGACCCTGAATAATACATAAAATTTAATTACAAATTATATGAGGTTTTTACTTAAGTTATATGAATATTTATAATGAGATAACAATGATGTTGCCAATAAAATGGGCGATAATGTCATATGGTTGAATGCATCAGAGGAACTTTCGAGAGTCCATCTGTTTAAGAGAATCAAATATAGATCACAGTGTCACCTGGTAAGACAAAAGGGTTGTCAACATAAACAGATACTTGTATTTCAGTATTTTAATCTGAAAATTATCTATGTAGCTAACTATATTTTCTTCTGTCTGTCCTGTGCCTTTTTAAACTATCATTATAATTTATTATTATCTCTAGAGCAGTGTCCTATTTAAGTTACTTGGATTCAAACAATAACTATGTTCCAATACACATACCGGTGTAGACAAAAGTAAGTTTATAGTTGTGAGTACATGAAAGTTTATTCTTATATTATTTTCCATTTGAACAACTCTACAGCTGTAAACCTACTTTTGCCCATCCCAGCATTTTAAGAGAACAGATATAGCTTTAAATAATATTGGTATGTTCTCAAAATAAATTACAATAAATTATGAATACAGGCAAATTTTCTTTTACTTTTAATAAAACCAATATTTATATCTGGCTATGAATAAAATGTTCCAGGAGTTAAACATGGGATAAACTGCAGTATCTACTTCGGTAATTTTTATTGTCATCTGTACTATTTCTTTGATGATTCAGATTTTAGTAATTTCCTTTATCTTCATTTATATATATATATTTTTAAATGAAGAACATCTTGCAAGATATCACATACAGAATTATCCAACATCACTGTTTAAACTTGTCTGTCTCAGGGAAACAAGTTCACCGAGACTAGACTCTTATAGCACTGACTTCAGAAACTTGCAGAGAATGATCTGGGGAGCAGAACAGATGGTGTTTGTTGGTAGGGCAGATTTCTATGTTTCCATTTTACTGAGGTTTTATAACAAGAACCCTTGGGCCAAAATATGTTTAATTTTACTAAAAACTGTTTAGAAAATTTGAATGAAACTGAACCAGAACACTTGAAAATATAATAATAAGAAAAGTTAGGTCCTGAGAGCTTGGTCTGAGCAATGGAAGGGTACAATTTGATATGCTTTTAAAAAAAATCCATTTTATCCTATTTTTTTTTAAACTCAAAATGTCACCCTTTACAGTTCAGTTGGCATTTGGCGTAACAAGAAATCACTTTTTTCCAAGTGTGCACAAGGTTGATTAATTCTTTGAATGAACTATCACTTTATCTAAGCAAGAGTAATGTCTAAATACCCTTTTTTCCCCATTGACCTACATCTCTGTTCCAGATTATTAAGTGTAAAACCAGCAATTCAATTATTGTTTATCCTTGATAACATGGTCTTATCTATATTTACCTTGTGAATATAGTTTAAAAGAGAGAATTTCATTAACATTTAAGCTCAGTGAACACATAGAGAAATACAATTTGTTTTTTTATAAATATTCTAATTTCAGTAAATGTCCTATTTTCTCTGTAGATTTCAATCTGTGGATACATATACAACTGCGTATACTACAAATTAAAAACATTGTGATATAAATAGTTTAGGTAGTCCAAATGAAGCATTCCTTGTTGATATTTGCCAATGCAGTTAAATGAGTTTAAATTCACAGATATCTTTTAGCTAGTTAGATAGACATAAGATGTTCTAGAACTTTCCAAAACTTTTGAGGATGCAGGAATAACTTTTAAAATCTGGCAAAAATGTGTAACCTATATGCATAAATCAGAGTCAAAGACAAATTGGAGCAAGCGTCTAACTATTTTTTGATATAACAAATAAAAGTATGGAACTTTTAAAGAAGTCTTTTAAAACTGTCTCACTTCTAAACATATATAATAGATAAGTGTCCTTAGTAGAAATGCAAGCATGTTCATGGCAATTATTTTAAAATTGCAACAGTGTCCATCACGCTTGTCACAAAGTTTGCCAGAATGACCAAAAAAAAAAAAAAAAAAAAAGTTCACACTTGAATGTCAATAGAAAATGTCCTTTCATGAAAAAAAAAAGAATTTATTTGTTATTTGTTATTATTAAAGATAAAAATATTAAATACTGATTAGAACAATGGAAAGGAGAGACAAAAAAAAAAAGAAAAGAGAGAGAATGAAAGGGACCAAATAATATTTGAAAGGAACTCAAACTCAAACGTAATCATTAAAGTAATAAAATGATTCTTCTCTTTGGATCAATCATAACCCTTGATTCTTGTTATTGCTTACTATTTTTCCATTAATGGCACACTTTTACTTAGTTAGTGAGTTATTTAACATATTTGGTAATGGAAATTCATAACACAAAACCAAAGCTACAACTTGAAAATAACCCACATCCAAAATCAGGCACCCAGGGCCTCCACACCACCACATGCCCCTGCTTCGCTCTACACAAATCCTGTGGTCAGTTTGCCTTTCCTATAAAATGCATCCCTTAGTTATACAAGTGTTATCATTTTTAAACTTATAAAAAGGGCAGAATGCTTCATGTAATAGTTTTTTTGTTCATTTACTATTGCTAAGTTTCACCTATATGGTGACATTCACCCAAATCTATTTTGTGCATTTGTTTTGAGGTAAGAATAGTTGTATATTATGCCAAAAGTCACAGTTTATTGTTACTCCATGATGTTACATTTGGTCTGTTTTGAGAAAAATAAAAAATATTTCATACCAAACAGCAGAGTATTGCTGAACTGGTATTGTTCAGTTACTTAGAAATTAGATAAGTAAACTTACACTATTTTGGTACAAGTGTAAATTAATAGTGGAAAAGCCTATTGATATGTATTTTTAAATAAATATGTATTAAACTATTGAAAATATACATACTTCTAAAGTATTGAAATTTTTTGGCAGCTTTTAGTATATCATTTTTAGAATAGAGCTGCTATTTTTTTCCCGATACATTTCACTATTTTGTTTTTGTTTTTGTTTTTCTAATTCTGCAAACTACAAGTGTGCTTTGTATGTTATTTTATGAATTTAAAATACTTGCTTAATTCAGTGAATGCATGCTGCAAGGAAAGATTCCCTGAAATCACACCACCCGGAGTAGACAATGCACAGCGGGGTGATCACCTTTCGTGTATTTCTCTTTTAGATATAACTGCACACACAAATTCTATATATACGTCATCATATAACATATGCTATTTTGTATTGTGGGTAGCTTTCTTATTCAATTTATTAAATTCACCTGTAATGTTTATTTAAATTGAAACCCAAATATCTTTTGCACTGACAATTATGAATATCTTAATTTATCCAAAGGCAATGACAGGATGCGTGAGCATGATGCGCACCACAGGCACCATCACTGCTCCACTGTTTCTAATAGGGAAAGCTGAAATTAACCTATATGGAAAAAAATAATAATGAAAAGAAATTAAAGTACGATACATCTAATAAATGGTATAGAATTTTGTTATCCTGTATGTTATAAGAATTTTGGCCATGCATAAAATATAATGGGTTAAAGAAGTTTAATAACATGGCAACATGGGCTTTTATGCTAACTTTGCATTTTTTATTTTATTATGTTAAAGAAAAGCTCTTGACATATATGCACAACCCAAGGACATGGACAATGGTGTGGAGAGGGACTGGGGGGTGGGGGGTGGGGCAGGGTGGAATGGGTCATTGGGGAGAAAATGGGACATTTTTAATATTTTAAACAAAAATTAAAAAAAAAAAGAAAATCTCTGGAAAAACATATATGTGCACACACACATATATACATATATATTAAAATTAAATATATATTAAACCCTTCATGGTATTTCACAGTTAATAGTCATTATCTTTATGTAACTTTTATTTGCTTTTAAAAATATTCTTTATATTTACTATATTCTTCACATTTTATGTATTATCTGAATGTTTACAATAATTTATACATTTATAATCAGAATATCCATCCAATTGTCCTCTTTATAACAAACACAAGAATAGTCTTTGCTATTTGAACTGCTTAAGGCATCTTTTCCCATCTCTGAATCTGCTTGCCATCTTTGAATTTACTTACTTTATTTTTATTTTTTAAAAATATATCTTTTTATTGATTTCAGAGAGAGGAAAGGGGAGGGAGAGAGAGAGATAGAAACATCAATGATGAGAGAGTCATTGATCGAGCCCACAAACCGGGCATGTGCCCTGACCGGGAATCGAACCCCAATCGCCTGGATCCCAGGTCGACGCTCAACCGCTGAGCCACACCCGGCTGGGCTGAATTTACTTACTTTAAATCAACTTCCTTGGTAGGTAGCAATTTTTTTTAACAACGATAGAATTCTCAGCTTTGTACATTTTACTTTTTCCTTTATTTTTATATAATTTAGTTTTGAATTTTATTCTGTTATTTTTAACTCCAATTCTGGACCTTTTATAGACATGGATTGAACAAACTTGTGAAGAAAGCTGTTCAACAGCTTTCATGTAAATAGAGCAGAAGTTGAAATGTCTTCTAATCTAATCGGAGTTTAAAAGTCCTTACATACCCTGAAGACATCCTATGTACAAAAGAATGGTGCACAAGGCTTAAGGCCATGAATTTTAAGTTACCCTTCATTGAAAAGCAGAATTCTAGGCAAAAACTACCCTCCCATGGGTGGGAGCATTTGGCCTGCGGGTGGTATAAGACCCTTAAAATTATTTGGTCTGGCCCTGCCAAAGCAACCGCAGGTGGGACTGGAAATCCAGGAGCTTTTTTCATAGCTAGTTTTTAAGTTGATAATTTTGTATGACCTGTGAATGATGTTATAAATATCCAAATGGCCCTTGTTAGAAACAAATGTTCTCTATCCCTGCCTCAAGCATTTGAAATCAGCAGTTTGAAATCTAAGAGCAGGAACCGCATCTATGTATAACAGGTACATAAGAATGGGAGCTGATCTAATCCTCAAAATAGCTCTTTAATGCAGTTATTGTGATTTCTACTTCTGACATATTAAATTTTATGCTCCATGAAGTTAAACAATTGGTCCACGGTAACACAATTTGCAAGTTTCGGAGCTGGCGCTTAAATATTTGCACAAGAGCACTCACACACATGCCCTGAACATATGATAGCACTTCCTTCAAGTGAAATACTCTATCAGAATAAAATTACATAAATACTTTTAAAACAATCCAGTTTCATGATCTATTGCTTAAATTACTGTCAATCATTGGTTCACATTATGGAATAAAACACCGCAGTATAGCCATGTCTCACATTTTATTCCAGAAAATAATGATATGACCCTAAAATTTTACATAAATCTTCTTTAGACAAAATTCAATTAAAGAAATTTAATTAAACTATAGGAACACACTTATGATAACCAATATACAGAAAAAAATAAAACCCAAATCTTTCACCAAATCTTGTTTGGGTGAGCTTTTCCAATGCTAAAGTAATGTACCTCTTTGTAGTATAAAGGCTAAATTGTGCTCAGCTGAGGCCTAATGTATTTCTTCAATGACTTTTATAAGGTACACATGCATGCTGGATCTCAGTGCAGATTTACTAAAGATTCTGATTTCGTAACTCTTAGGTAGAACCCAGGAATCAAAATTTTAATAAGCAAATCAATAGTTCTGATAATCAGAAAATTTGAGGAAAAATTATATTAATGTCAGACAAGAAAATAAAATAATTTGTATTAAGTACTAGGCACTTCATAAATTATAAATAATTTAACCCTTTTAAAATACTGTAATTTATGTAACTCCATTTTGAAAGTGGAGAAACCAAGTTTTCGAGTGATTAAATCTCTTGCTCATGGTCACCTACTACAGTATATAAATGGGGAATCATTTTACCCATAAAGCACACCTTTGTTTGACTTCATTGTTGTGTGTATCATACAGGTTTTGAAAACAATTTTAGGCATCTATTGATCACCACCATAACTTTAAAACACAAGGTAATGGTGAGAATTTAATTCACCAAAGTTTCAACCTTAAATCACACAGATCTGGGGAAACTGCTCCACTTTCTTTAAGAATCAGTTTAAACCAAACTTGAATTACCTTTTTCAAATTCACACTCCATTAATGCTAAATTTCACACTGTACCATAAATCTATGGGACATTTCACCTGCTTGTGCATCTAAGGTTTTAGTACTGTTGAATATCATTAGATAACTGCAATGTGTTTAAACTATTAAAATAGAAATAGGGTTTCTAGTCCAGCATGCAAAAACCTTGGACGTGGCCAAGCTGTCCTACCATTAACTGACCAAACTAAAAAACCAAACAATTCCTAGATCATAAAAGAAGTGAAGTCACAGGGAAAATCGCTGCTCCTCAAACTGAAGAGTCTGACAGATAAATAAAATAAATCACAACTTACCAGAGTAGAAAACTTTGGGAAAAACCAGCACCGGACCAGCGCCAGGGCAGGGACACCTGCACTGTAGCTGAAAAGTTGCTGGAGGCGGAGTGTGGACAAGCTGTTGCAGTAAAAAGTCCAGGGGGACACCATCATCAGGGACTCCCCACGCTTTCGCGCTTCATCTCCTAGAGCACTAACAGGTTCTCTCTGTGGTTTGGAGAAAATCAAACTCAACTTTCATACCCAGATGTAATTAATTCTTCTTTGAATGCTTAGCTAATATGTTTTCTTCCTTTCATTTCATTGCCAGTGGTCTAGAAAAGGGAACTCATCTTCCCCCAAACTAATTCAACATCCTTCTGTTATTCTCCCTGTTCTGCCTTCCACACACCACACACCTGACCACTTTCCACTTCTGCTGCCAGACTCACATTTAGTTTTTTTCTTGAATTTTCAACATTATATAGCTTTGGTTACAAAATATCCCTATGCTATTAGTGCAGTTTTGTTCACATCAGCCTCTTTCCAAACTATTCACCGGCTTACTCATAGGTTTTGCAGTTCTTCACTGTATGAATCCAGTTTATTTTCCCTGACATATAATGGTATTCAGCTGTCGTCTGCTTTTTGCCCCAGAATATTTCAGGTACCCCTAAGAGTTTGCTCCACTTCTAAAAGTGAGCCGGCATCTCCCCTTTTCTCCAGGTGAACTCCTCAAAGACCTTGTTTAAGTACTACCTCCCCTATGATGCTATCGTAATTCTCCCTGGCTACCCACTGTGAACATGAATCGTTATTTCTGCTCATTCCCATTAGAACCTGCGCAATTCCTAATTTCCCTGCTTGCAGTAGTACTCTCTAAATAGTTTCATAGCTAGATTTTCCTGGGTCTTTATATTTTAAACCAGACGTTATCTCCTCATGAAGTTTTTCTTTGGCTTAAACTAGTATAATCTTCAAAACACTTCTCAGTGCTTAAAATTACCTCCTTTTGTATTTATTACCTTTTTTAAAAAAACTGTCTCATGTAAGCTCTACGGAAGCAGAAACCTTGTGTCTGAATGAAACATTTTGCATCTTACACTCAGCCCTTCTATTTGGATTCAGACAGGACAAAACTCAAAAAACAACTCTGGCTTTCACTAGAGTTTAAATTTCCTTATCACACAGTAGTGGATACAATAATACCTAATTTATATATTTATCATGAAGATAAAGTGAAATACTATATCTCTAATGCTTAGCTCACTCAACATATAATATTGTGTGGTTACATTTGGCAGTTTCTACCTTAGAGTTAATGGTGGTAGAGAAGCAGTTGCGTCTTTGTTCAAGAGGAGAAAACATAGTGGGCAAATTATGGTTTGCTCTCTGCTTGGAGGAAACCTTTATTGTGCTCAGTCTTTTAAGTTTAGGCTAAGGGATTTCCACAAGTAGGTATATCATGGGTCCTAAAAAATGAAATCAAGGAATTAATTGTATTTCATTTTATACTATTATCTGAGTTGTTTCTTCAATTTATGTATCAATCTACTCAAATGTTATAATAATCACATATGAATACAAACATATGTAGACAGAAAAAGTAAAACTTTCCATCTTTTTCAGTTATCTTAAATAAGATCCATTCTTATATGTAAACTATTTTGGGACATTTTAAGCATAACTAGTTATTGAGTTATATATAACCAAATAAATAAATAAAAGATACAAATTAATTGTACTCTATGTAATTCCTGAATTCACATTTACTATTAAAAAAAAAAAGAATAAATTCTGTAGTGAGGAAAAGTTGCTGTAAAATTGTAAAGAGTAGTCTTTCTACTCTAATTTTATATATATATATATTTTATATTTACTAGGAAATATATTTTATACCGCATAAATTTAACTATGAGAGAAAATTTCTAGATATATTCCTAAAAATAGTTCCCAATAATTCAAAGTGTTTTTTAGTGACAAGATCTTAGGGCCATTGCCATCTTTAAATAAAGGCCTATTTGAAATTCTTAAGTATTAGGACTTTAAAACAAATCAACTTCTATTACTAGAACAATTTCAATAGAATTTAATGTAAAATTTTAAATAGCTTATTTAAAAATAAAATACCTTATTTTAAATAAGTTATTATTTAAATAGCTTATTTAAAATAAAAAAAATTTTAATGAGTCATCTGCTATTAAATAACACCTCAAAACTTCAGTGGATATTTAGAAATATGAAAGAAATATGTATACTCAAATGATAAACAGCAACTGTCAAATGTAAGTCTAAGTTCAATATATAGCAGATTTAAGATACTCTTAAAAATGTTGGAATTCAAACCTATAATAAAAATTACTAGACATTTTATTTTTATCATGCAGCTTTTCCTAGTTTAGCATTCATACTACCCAACAAGTTCAAAAATAAAGAATAAAAATTTCAACAAGTCCACTTCCAGATATTGTTTTCCTTCAAACCCAAAGTGAAATATATAGCAATATTTAAAGAAAAACTCCCCACATGGAATAACACTAGATAGTACCATGCCCTTCCTTCTTGGAGATATAGACCCTTAAAATAATTGAGTTTTACCAAAGATGTCCAGAAGTTTCTCTAAATATACTAGAGTGGGACCATTCTGACACAATAACATATGCCACAAACTACCAAAGGCTGTAAAATGTGCCACCAGTATAAATTGTTTTAAAAACAGAGTTGGGCAAGTATTTGGAGAAGAGAAATATTGAAGGGCAGACCTGCTAAATCAAAAGGAAGCAATGGGCCATAAATGCCAAGCTACTGAGTTCTTGTAAGATTTACTGTAAATTCTTACTGTGCAGTAGCCTCATTTTTTTTTCCTGTGAGGAAAATGAAGTTATTACAAGGTATCATGCCACATCTCATGAAATGTCATGACAAAGCACTAAAAAATGGTCATTTTCTGCATGAAGCTCCTGAAGATGATTTTGTAAATAGTTATAGTATTAAAACTCCCAGTGAACTATAGCTTTTTTAGAAAAAAAGTGTTGAGTAATTTTATTTAATTTCTTAATACAGAACATTTTAGTATTTTGCATCTTTTAGATTAACAATTATTTGCAAGGCTTCCTATAATGTCTCACTGTTCATGCAAACTAACCTGCTATTTTTTAGTGAGATGTTATTGACTCCTTCCCAGATAATGTATTTGGCTTTGTTTTCCCAGTAAACAAGGTGCATTTCAGTTTTAGTCATTTTCTTTTTCCCATGTATTACTAAATACACTTATTTAAGCTGGCTGACAACTGAGATTTATTTAATAAAATTAAACTACCTGGTATATGCAGAGATGTGGCCCATGGCAAAGGTATTTTAAATACTGTAACAGTTTTACTTAAAAATATTCAGTCAAATTCAATAGGTCTGAAACTGAATTCTTTAAGCCAGACAAAATTCCCCACCAACACATTCTTTCTGCAAACCTCTTCTACTGAATCACTCCAGGGTCCTTGCTTCAAACTGTAAATATTAGAATCCACCTTGGATGCTCTTCCTCCCTCACCGCTGTGATGGATTCAGAGGCGGCCTCCCAAATCTCTGCAGCCTTGCCTCCCAGGAACTAGGGCGGCTGACAGTTTCCGGCTGTCTGCTCTTTTAGGAATTGCCTTGGCTTCAGTGAGCTGCCTCGGCCAGAGTCGTGCTATTGGGACTGTGGCCACATCCAGGGAGTGCAAAACACTCATTTCAGTCCAGGGCAGGGTCTCTCTGACCGGCGACCTCAGCCTCAGTACCCCAACCTTCTTTTTGCTCTGTTGAGACTGGACAATATCAGAGCTGAATTTCTCTCTCTGCCCATCCCTCGTTCCTCTTTCCCCTTCCTCAAGGTACTGATGTCATCCTGAGCTTTGATAAACACCCTGAACCCTAAACTATCTCAAGGTCTGCTTCTCAGGGAATCCTATTTGCAATGCTCTCATACATTTTCTATGGGACTTTTACCTTTCACATATTGACTAAAAGGGAGTTGATAAACATAACATTTAGTCTGTTGTGATATAAAGTTATTTCTATAGTCTTTTTATAAGACTTTGGCTAACTTTGGAGAAATATTTTAAACCAAAAAATAGTTTCGTTTCCTATAAAAAAATAAACTTAGCAAAGTTTGTGTTCCCAACATGTGTGGGTTAGTGGAAACTGAATGAGGTGCTGTATGTTTACATTTATATTATATGAATATAACTTAAATCAATAAATCCCATTTATTTTGGTATTATATACATACATACACAGATATCAACTTTCTACAGTTCTAAATTCAGAATGGACAAATAAAGGACAAACTACAACTTCTCTGGTTTACCTTATTTTCAAAAGCTTTTTTTTCTATCCATCTTATCTTTAAATTAACTTTCAGGTCTAAATCAATATATTCCCAGGGCTTTTGTTACCTTATCTTGATTTGGTGTTTTTGGACTAATGATGAAAATACAGTTTAGGGTTAGCTCTTCAACTTGAAACTACAAAAGAACAAATATATTTCTATTAATATATTTCTATTAATCATTTTTGGATTTAAAATAATCATTTCCTATACTAATAGTATAGCAAAGTTGTTGTTCTTTTTCTTTCTTCTTTATCATTATTTAGAAACTTTTAGCTAATTCTTTCCAGAGTTATTGCTCTTCTTTATAGATTCCCCTTGAAAGAATTTTAAATATTCAAAAACCATTTTCCCAAAATTATTGAGGGATCTATAAATGTTAATCAGTGCTACTTTCTGTGATTATTCGCTTCAGACATACTGAGAATATGTGGGATTCCTTTTACTCATTCATGTAATAAAGATAAAAGTGGTGTTTGGGGACTGGGTACTATAAGCAACCTGGAAATAATGCAAGTTGAGGTTTTTAGATTTCTCATATATCCGTATCAATATGTCCCTTTATTTGGCACTCCCACTGATATGTTTTAAGGGAATGTTTATGAAGACATTTGCTTAGTTTTCTAACAAGATTTTTTGTTACTAAGTCTTATTAACAACTCAATACACTGTGCTTTCTGACCTCGCTGATTGATAATTGTAAACAAATCAGCTTTCAAAACTTTCACACTTTTTGAAGTCTTCAGGATACCATTATGTGCAAGGAAATAGATTTAGTGCATGCATTTATCGTTGCATATTTACTCACCGTTTGAAAACCAAAATGAGACATGCCCAACACTGGCTTACATTCCCTTTAATGAGTTTCCCAGGCCACACATTATATTTTAGCTAATTTTTCAGGGAAACTCGGTAAAGAGAGGCTTTTTCCCTTTATTCCACAATCATTCTCCACTATCCTCCTCCTCTTCTTTCTAAAGTCTTTGGCATCTATTCCATGTTCTTTGTTTTTGTAGACATCACTGGCAGTATACAAGGTTTTACTTTTTGCAAAATTCCTTTTGTAAAGAAGCTCGGCGCTTTCCTTCTTTCTCGCAGCTGCCTGGAGGTAGACAGGGAGGTGACAGGAAGGGCGCTGTGCCAGCAGCTCTGAAGGCCCAGGGCTGCTGAGCACCACGGCTCCTGGGCAGCGCAGCGATTCCCTTGAGATTTAACTGAGAGCATCAATGGGTAGCTGTGACACAGTGGCAAAAAAATCTATGCTCCACTGTCAGAGTTTTCATCTAGCCAAAGGAAAAAAGACAAAGAGCTCCATTCCCTCTGTTTCCTTCGGCTTTTTGCGAGGTAGGCACAACTCCACTGAGTTAGGGATCTTACCTGACTTTCTAATTTTCCCACTGTCCTAGCAGTCATCAGGGGGAACTGCAGAAAGACCTTTTGTTCTGGGATCCCCAGCTTCCCTGATTTGTATCTCCTTCTCTAAGCACAATTTGTTTGAAGCATTTATTTACACCAAGATTTTCTCTCTTGCATCTAGGTCCTCCTTAAAAGAATGTGTATTGGAAAAGATACAGGAACTTCTTAAGAAATTCAGGAAAGAATTATTAACATCATCAATGCCTGGTCCTAGCATGTTTCCCTAACAGAGGGACAACTAAGCTACTTTAGGAAGTCCCCTTAGAGACTACTCTCACGCCTCTATTTATTGCACCAAGCTGTGAACTCACCTCCCTTCCTAAATCTCTGGTTTCAAAACAACTAAAAAAATGGCATTAAATGGGACCAGTGAAGCAACACGATTAGTTGATTTATAATGGCTTTGACCAGGTCTGTAATACTAGTAGTTGCTGAACATGTGGAAGCAATTCATATTTTATGTTGTTTTAATTATTATGTTTAATGTACATATAAAGGACTGAGTAAATTATACAGATTATGGAATATTATAATCATTAATTTGTTCAAGACCTGTATCATTTTTGTCTTTTACATTTTGTTTATTCACTCATACACTTTTCTCTCCATTTACCATTCCCTGATCCCCATCACTCCAATAAGACAACATGCTAATGTGTTTGATATATGTCCTTCGGTTGGTATGTATCATCCTAAAACGTATATCCATTTTTAGCTTAATAAAATTTTTACTAGCATAAATAG
Source organism: Miniopterus natalensis (assembly GCF_054644295.1). Lineage (NCBI taxonomy): Eukaryota > Metazoa > Chordata > Mammalia > Chiroptera > Miniopteridae > Miniopterus > Miniopterus natalensis. The sequence continues at coordinate 53,527,338 of NC_142083.1, forward strand.
CCCTGTATAATAATTTGCAATATTTTTTGGTTGGTTTGTTTCATTCCACATTCTATTTCTAGATTCTTCCAGTTTGTTGCTTTGGGTTTTTTGTTTGTTTGTTTCACTCCATTCTATGTTAATATACTGATCAAGACTCCTGCTTCCAGCTGCCATGTGGTATTCAACTGCGTGCATCAGCCACATTATCCTAAGTACTGTTACAGTGATGGTCACCAGCATTATATCCAACTCTCTGTCATAACAAACAACACTGCAATTATTCCTTGTTCATATCCCCTATGTTTTATGTGAGAATTTATTTTGGATCTATATCCAGCACAAGAGCTGTTGTGTTAGAGAGAGCATGTGCATTTTATTTGATGAAGAACTACCAGTTTTACTCCAGGAAAGAGCAGTGCTTGAGAATTACTATGTCCCCACTTCAAAACAAAGGATTGCATTATTTAGCTTTCTATCTTTTTGTCAGGCTAGGGGGCATAATTAATAATTTCAATATTTTTTAGAAATTTTATTGATATGTAATTAACATACAAGAAATGTATTTAAATTGGTATTTTATTGGTATTTAATTAACATATAAGAATGTATTTAAATTGTACACCTTGATAAGCTTTGACATATAAAGTAATCACCACAATCAAGATAGTGAAAATATCCATAACACCTAAACACCTAAAAGCTCCTTCGCATCCCTTCCCAAGTTTTCCCTTTCCTACTTGGTTGCTTTTATTTCTGTTCTTTCACATATTACAATGGCTTGAAATCCCCACAATAGTGAAAAGAATTGGTGAGACCTGTCATTCTTTCATTGTTCTTAATCTTAAGAGAAAGTTTTCAAAAACACTATCAGTTTGAGAAAATTCTTTTCACTTTCTAGTTCCTTGAGACTCTACCAGGAGTAGATGTTAGATTTCACCAATTTTTTTTCTGTATTTGGAATTTATATGATCATATGTTTATTCTTTTTCTAGTTTGTAAACATGGAAAATTATATTTCTTGATTTTTAAATCTTGCATTTTGAGGGTAGATGCCAATAAACCATGATATAGTGTCCTTTGTATACACTGTAGGTTTACATTAAATTTTTAAAATAATATTTGCATCTATGTTTATAAGGGATACTAACCTTTAGCATTTTTTTCTCTAATAGCAGTATTCTAGTAAGCCATCAATCTCTCTCTTTTTTTTAAAGTGATTTGAGGTGTTTTCCAGTTTCTGTAGTTAAATACTCCCACCATGGGCAATGTCAAGTTACCAAAGTGTCATCACTGAATTCAGAGTTGGGAGGAGAGGTTCACGGTTGGCTATCAGGAATAGGGCAGACTGGTTCCGGCAACTACCAAATCGGTGACTCCAACATAGGAAACATATTGAAGAAGTGATAAATCTAGGCACACATCTTATACTTCCAGTTGATTTGGAGAATGGAGATAATAGTCTTAGGATTAGGACCTCCCCCTCCCCAAAAACCACAGACCCAGTAAGGATGACATCCCCTCGCTGTTATCCAAGCAGACACTTTCTTTTTTCAAGTATTCATTATTAAGTTCTTAGAAATATGAAGAGTTGGAAGGAAACAGTCCCCTCAGGTTGTAAGTCAGTATCCCTGAAGGTGACAGGGAATAATGCATTTGGGAAATAAGAACTCGAGTCACTTTGATTCGTCTTCAAATGCTTTTAAAAATTGTTCATCCCATCAGGGTTTTATCCTGCCTGATAGGCCCTACATGGGAGAGCTGGGCAGCTGTTTCCAATTTCAGTGGCAGGGAGGCAAGAAATTCTTATTAGAAGACAATGGTGGTATGGGGGAAGGGGCAGAAGCCATCTTCACAAATTCCCTGCGTACAATACTCTCCCTGTTGCCCCCGGATGTGTTTCACGCCAGGTTGCAGCCATGAATGAACACTCTCCTCCAACACACACGCACACACACACACACACATGGGTAGTTCACAAGAGGCAGTTCCCCAAAGGTTTCTAATATTTTGTCATTTTCATTAATTATCTTTTGCGTGCTTTTCTCTTTTACTTGGGTACATGAAAGTTGATCTTGAAGAAGGGAGCATGCAACCCTTCAAAACTTCTCCCCAGAATGTCCTTAGACTAATTCGCATTGCACCATGATAAGAATTTGAAGCAGGCTGTATCTATTAGGATTCTAGATAATTAATTTATTTCTTTTGTATATTGATTGTTTTCTACTCTGTGGATATTAAGATGTTTAAAATTAAATTGAAAGATAAATATGGCATTAAATCTAATTCAGCTGTTATTAGCATTTTAGAACAAACGAGAAAAAAATAGGTATTGGCTGTCACAAGTAAGGAAAATATGGAAAAAATATCCTCCTTTTCTTCTCTCAAGACTCATACCATGAGCTGTGTATTAAAAAGGAAACAATTCATTCTAGGCTGAAATGTAAAACAAGGCAAGTTTTACTGCATATTTCTACCAAGAGCTCCTGCATGTAAATTCCTCCAGCACTTAGCTGGGCATCTAGAAATACCTGGCTCCTGGGAACAACTGAAGGTATTTATAAAACTGAAGTATATAAGGAAGGTAATTGTGATGCCCTTATGCATGAAGAATCAGTCTTCACCCTCTACCTCAACGACAATTTACTAGGACTTGAACAAATCTTAGGACTAAATGCTAACAATGTGTAGAGGACCATTATATACAAAGCTGGATTTTAGAGCTCTACTATAAAATTCCTGACAAATTTGAAAAAGGAATAAGTTGTCTTGTGCAATAATAAAGTGATTCATCTCCTTGACTACAGCTACATGAAAAATATCTGAAATTGGTAATTTTGAATATCTATTTTCTTTAATTTCTATGAAAGAAAAAGCATATTTTTAATAAATTCCATTGCATGAATCATTTTTTCCTCAAAATAATAAAGGAGCAATATTTACTATTTAGTTTATTCTAAATCTCTTATAAATATCAACCAATATATATGATATGAGAGGAAAGAATTATACAATTATATAAAGTTAGAAACAGTAAAAAGTATTCAACAATAAGAGAGTACCCAAAGGTGTGTTTGCATTACTTGTCTTTGCATCCATAGAAGCAAAAACATATCTTCATTGACCAAATAACTTTGATTGACAACTCAGCTATTCAGCAGTTCCCTCTCATTGATAAAAACTACTCATGTACTTTTATATTTTCTTTTTTTCCCTTTATCTTTATTGTTGAGAGTATTACAGGTCTCCCATTTCCCCCTCCAAGTTGACCCCCCCAATTTGCTCCCACCCCCTCCTCAGGCCTTCACCCCATTATTTACTGTGTCCATGGGTTATGCATATATGCATATAACTTCTTTGGTTAATCTCTTCCCAACCTCCACCCCCCTTCCCTCTTTCCTCTGAAATATGATCATGTATTGCATGCGTCAATGTCTCTGGATCTATTTAGTTCACCAAATTCTTTTGTTCATCAGCTTTTTCTTAACGAAGACCCTTCAACTTTTCCTGTAGTGCTGGTCTGGTGGTGATGAACTCCTTTAGCTTTTTTTTATCTGTGAAGCTCTTTATCTGACCTTCAGTTCTAAATGATAGCTTTGCTGGGCAGAGCAATCTTGGTTGTAGTTCCATGTTTTTCATCACTTTGAATATTTCTTGACACTCCCTTCTGGCCTGCAATGTTTCTGTTGAGAAATCAGCTGACAGTCGTATGGGTGCTCCCTTGTAGGTAACTAAATGCTTATGACTTGCAGCTTTTAAGATTCTCTCTTTGTCTTTAACCTTTGGCATTTTTATTATGATGTGTCTTGCTGTGGGCCTCTTTGGGTTCCTCTTGTTTGGGACCCTCTCTGCTTCCTGCACTTATAAGTCTATTTCTTGTAAGTTTTCTGTAATTACTTTTTCAAATAGGCTTTCAATTTCTTGGTCTCTTTTTTCCCCTTTGGCACCCCAATAATATGAATGTTGGGCCTCTTAAAGTTGTCCCAGAAGCTCCTTATACTATCTTCGTATTTATGAATTCTTTTTCTTTTTGCTCTTCTGGTTGGTGTTGTTTGTTTCATGTTCCAAATTGCTCATTTGATTCTCAGCATCCTCTACTCTACTGTTGATTCCCTGTAAATTCTTCTTCATTTCAGTTTGTGTAGCCTTCATTTCAAATTGGTACTTTCTTATGTTATCAATTTTCTCAGTTATTTCCCTAATAATATGCTTAAACATCCTTATAAACAAAATTCTGAACTCTGTATCTGTTAGCTTGCTTGGATCTATTTCATTTAGTTCCTCTTCTAGAGATTCCTTCTGTTCTTTCCTCTGTGACATGTTTCTTTGCCTCCACATTTTGGCTGCTTCCAGGTGTTTGTTTCTATGTATTAGGTAGAGCTGCTATGTCTCCTGGAATTGGTAGAGTGGCTTTGTGTAGTAGGTGTCCTATAGGGTCCAGTGGCTCAGCCTCCCCAGTCACCTGAGCTGGGCCTTCTAGGGGCTCCCCTGTGTGGGCTGTGTGCACTGTCCTGTTGTAGTTGAGCCTTGGTTGCTGTTGGCGTCCCTGGGAGGAACTGACGCCCCGGCCAATCAGCTGTGAGGACCAGCTGCAACTACAGCCAAAGAGCTGCTGTGCTGGAGACACCCCTATGGAGCAGGATTTACTTCAGTGGGGCTTTGGTGTTCACCAAGTGCACCCCTTGAGTGTGTCACTCATGGATGTGGCAGGGTTGTAATCCAGCATGGTCGAGTCTGACCAACAGGTGCACTGCCTCTGGGGCCTCCCGAGAGGTGCAAAGTCAGCCTGCGTCAGTGCCTTGCCCAGGGCCCCCCAGCATGAGCTACACAGCAAACCGTAGGTGGCTGCTACTTGTGCTGGGCTTGGAGGTGTCCAGGAGAGGCCAGGCTATGAGCCAATGCAGCTGCCACTAGTGCCAGGCCTGGGGCCACTTATCAAGCTGTATGGGGCCCCCTGCTGCTTGTTTGAGAGATTTTAGGAAAGTCCTAAGCATGAGGCTCGAGAGGCCACTTGCACAGAAAAGCCCCTGGCAATGGCCTGGATGGGCTGCAGGTGGGGAGGGGCGGGGCCTCCGGGAATCACGGGGCGGGGCCAAAGGTGCGAGTCAGGTGCTGGCGACTCAAATATGGCGCCTGCCTGCCGGCTGTGCGGGGAGGACTCGCCACAGGAGCCATGGCCTCCGCCAGCCCTTCTGCCTGGGAGGAAGCCGCCCTCCGCCTCTCGCCCGGATCTCAGGCAGGTTAGTTCCTCCCCGAGTGTCCCAGGTCCTTCCAGGCTGCTGCCCGGCGCTGGGCTCAGAGGGAGCATCCGAGTGAGTCCGTGCCGGGCCCTTTAGAGGAGCTGCTGGGGCTCCCGCAGCCTCCGCGACCCTCAGGGACAGTCCCGCTGGTTTCACGGCCCGAAGGTGTGGGGACATCTCTTCTCGGCCCTGGAGCCCTGGGCTGGGGGCCTGCTGTGGGGCTGGGACCCTCACTCCTCGGGGAAACCTCCCCCATGGAGATTCCCTCCCGGGTTTAACCCACAGCACCGGGTGTGGGCCCGCGGCCCCGTCTCCGGGATTCAGCCCCGCCCCGCCCGCGTCTCCGCCCCTCCTCCGGGTCTCGGTGCTTCTTCAGCTCCCTGGTTGTGGGGCTTCTGTGCAGCCGGATCTCAGGAGGCTCTGAGTGACGGTGGTTCTGTATTTTAGTTGTGATTTTGATGTGGTTGCGGGAGGCGGTGGGTGCAGCTGTTACCTACGCCACCATCCTATATTTTCAATATTTAGTATAGCTGATAAAATAGGAAAACCTCATTAACTCTTGCCTAAAATTATTTGGCACCTAATAAGAGGGGATAATCAATAATCCACAAATTGAAGCTATTAACAGGTAGGAAAGCTCATCAATTATAATTTTTCTTTTAGAACAAAGTAAAAGTTAGCAAAAAATAGGTTTTATATTTCAAAATCAAAATCATTAATGATTCATATTATAAACCAATAATATGAATTCTGTGAGAATTCAAAATTTGCCAAAGCTAGCCACTTACAAATAATTGCACTTTTATATTTAAATATCTTAAAAGTTTAAGTGCATCGGCTGGCTAAAGCATATATGTTAAATGATCCTTTTAAGAGTATAAACTTTACGTTTTTAAAATGATTTATTTGGTCACAGACTGACAGCACTTTAAAATTAGTGACTACTGCCACATGTGTTTCATAATTCAATAATTTTCTCATCTTGCTAAAAGCATCATTTTAGGCACCATTTTTTCAGGTACTCCTTCATTTTTCTGTATATCATCTAAAGTAAATGACATTTTCATATTCCTTTAAAATATCCCAACTTATTTTTACAAATTCTAAATATTCATGTATGCCACATGCCATTGTTTAATATACTTGCAATTGCTTTAAAGAACCCCACCCACAAAAACAAAGTAATAGCTCATATTGTTTATTTTTAATATACACAAAATGGCCAGAATGTGAGAATATCTTAATTAAATAAATATTTTAGTCACACGTTTACATTAAGCAAAATAGACTAATAAATCCTTACTTCTTCAAGAAAATTCTCTCATTTGGAATCTATACCTCCTGCTTGGGGATGGATCTCAGTTTATTTCCATGTCAAAGACAAAACACCTGTAATGCTTTTTGTAAACTACGAAATTCTTCTCCAGCAAACTATAAACTTAGTTTGCTATAGTTATCATCACCGATAAAATATATTTTAGGTAAACAAAAAATACTTTGCCTATAAGTAGCAAAAAATCAAACCAGTAACAAAGACAAACAGGCTGCTAACCTTACCCAAGGGCAATGACCAAATTTGTTCTTATCTCAAGTAAGATGAGTGTATTATGAAACCCACAGCCTCATAGAAATGACAATTTTTCAAGAATGAGTAATATCCATATAAAGATGGAAAATATTTAATATTCTCCTTGGACTTTTGTTCCCTTCACTGTAGATATTCTATTCATATTTTTATACCATTAAATAATGTTCACAAATGAGGGAAGCTTCACAGGAACTATCTTTTTCTGTTACAACACATTAAATTATACATTTTGAAAGTGGTATAGCATCATGGGAAAAAGCTTCCTGACAAAGAATCATGTCCTCCTGCTTAGTAGCAGAAACTCCAGAATTTAGATACATAATATGTTAATGAGTAGTATTGGATTTAATGAAGTAAAGTTATAATCATTTCTTGACCTATCCTAAGATTATATTCTCAGTTGTTTAATTACCTAAAATGTCCATCTTTACCTTAAGATGTTTAAATGATTGAAATTTATAAAAGTTAAAGATAAAACAAATTTACTTTAACATGTAATATAATTGAAGATAACATTAGAAGGGTAGGGGCATGAATTGCCATCAAGCACAACACAGCAATTTTCTGTGACTTCAAATGATTGATTAACCACACCACAAACATAAGGATTATCATGATAGTGTCACATGATGTTAAAGTAAAAGTTTCAACTGGTATCCAAGATGTGTTATATATAAAATATCAAAGTGAGATGGGAGGTGAACCAATATGCAGATTTATAAACAAAAAAGTTAAAACTATTTAGATGACTTGAATTTTCCCATTAACTTTATGCATATACAAAGCTTTTAAAAATAGATTTTGTGGGGGGAAATTAAAGAAAAATGCATTTGCAGAAAATTGCTGCTTTGTTGTGCATTTCAATATTCACAAGGAGAAAGAGGAATGTGTGCCCACCCCAAAGCTAATGAGAAGGGCAAGAGAGACTACTCAAAAAGATTGGTTCCTGTCTCTCACATTCAGTAGGATGCTTTAAGCTTGTATCAGAAGAACCTAAGACTAGATTATACCCCTATTAACATGTGATAAATATGGAAGGGGGTGGAAAGAAGGAGAGAGAGAAGGGGAGAGAGGGAAGGAAAGAGGAAGGGAATGAAAAATGTTTTAGAAAGTAGCATCAGCAGCAGCATGGCAAATTGTACTTTCTGTGAACTGAGATGAGACGTATAAGAAAGATTTTAGATTTTAGACTCAATCTCCCCAAATCTTCAGATGACAAGGGAGAATGAAAATCACCTAAAGAGCTGAGGAAAGAGCAGCAACTTGAGTAATAAAATCTTAATTGCCTGCGAAATGTAAGGTATAGGTGGAAGGGAATAGTAAGGAGTCTCTACAAATCCCAAATGTCTTACATGAGAATCTAGTTTAAGCCCTTGCCTAACAGAGTGTTTGAGGCCATCTTAAGTTACTACAAAGTCAAAGACATCTTTTACTTCTTCCTATTTTCTACCCATGATCTCAACACTAGAGGGGTCAAAAAAGCATGAGAAGCAAGCCAGAGGAAGAGGTGACTGTCCACAACCTTCACCACATCGCACCTTAGCAGATGTGTCCTACCTGAATATGGCTCACTAGGGAGAGTGGAGATTTAACTCCAAGCCAAGATTGCAGTTATGATGAATTAATAAAATTAGCAAATGTTAATTACTTTATTGCAACTTGTAAAGTTAATTACTTTATGACTTGAGAGAAACCATTAAAGTCATGATTCTATACAGCATGGTGACTATAGTTAATAATATTGTAGCATATATTTGAAAGTTGCTAAGACAGTAAATCTTAAAAGTTTTCATTACAAGAAAAAAATTATAACTTTGCACAGTGATGGATATAAAATAGACTTTATTGTGGTGATCATTTCACAATTCATACAAATATCTAATCGTGTTGTACACATGAAATTAATATAATGTTATATGTCAATTATATTTTAATAAAAAATAAAAAGTCATGATTTGTCTCACAATTTTCTATCATATCATAACAAAAACTTTCTCTACTAAATAAATTTTAGATGGTCAATGAGAAAGAATAAAGTTTTTTTTTTATTTTATTTTATTTTTTTTTTAATGATATCCCATGATTCATGTTTGTTCAATGTGCTGGCTACAGTAGAAAATAAAATTTCACCTGGGTATCAAAATACACCCAAATATCCCCGAAGGTAAAACTATTTTTAGTAACACAATAGGCAGGTTTTCTCTCCCAGCCTAAATTATTTTTCTTATCTGGCTGACAAGCATTAATTGCAGAAATCCTAAATTCTCCATACAAAATAACCCCAAATCTGTTAAATATATCCACAATATCAGGAAAATAGACAATAGAGGTTTTCAATGCAGAAGCAAAATAAAATTACAAAGGAGTAGAATCAAAGCAGCTGCTCTTCAGAATAATCTGTAGAAGTCAAAGGGATTTTTATTTTTAGGTATATATAAATATATATATATTTATGTATATATTATATATATATTTTGTGTGTGTGTGTATATTTATTTATTTATTTATTTATTTATTTATTTATTTATTTTTTCTGTATGGTTTCACAGTAATCACAGGAGTCCAAGCAGTGGAATATAATGTGTTTCACATGTAATCATGAAACTGAAAACTGTGTAAAAGCACTGACTGAAGTCCTGTTAATCACTTTGTTCTGATATAAAACCCAACCCACTCTTTTGACATCTCATTCCGAAAATAACAAATTTGTCATTAAACCAGAGCTATAAATTCAAGCTTATTGATATCTCTATTGGCAGAGTGGCATGAGAAGCTATAAATATTACTTACATTCTTATTACTAACTTGAAAGTTCAACTCAGAGGAAAGATAAATCACTCTCAGTTCCTAGGATATAATCAAGAAATGGGCAAGAGGATTATATGATTTTCTATATAATGGAAAATTGGATTGAAATGAAGTTGCTCAAATTTCTACTTAATTCAGTCTGATCAACGTTCCTCATATTCTAATTTCTCAATTAATAAAAGGAAATTTAAAACCTTACATTGATACTTTTCATAACTTCACTCAACAAACATTTATGTAACTGTAGATTTTCCAAGAAATAGACATATGCTGTGAATAAATTTAGATACAGATGTTGTTCACATGAAGAAAGCATCTCAGAAAGTACAAGGCAGTATACTGGGTGGGCAAAAGCAGCTTTACAGTTGTGAGTATGTGAAACAGGTTATGCTTGTATTATTATTTATTATTGTATTATTTTCCATATGAACAATTGTGAACCTACTTTTGTGCACCTCTTTTTATTTGAGGAGGGCACAAAATGACCCTTGGTGGTGGTGGAAGAAACTATAACTTCTAAAATCTATTTTTAACTAGAAAACACTCACTCCAACACAACTTTTATACCTCAAATTCTTTCAAAACAGCTCTTTCCAACATCATTGACAATTTCCACAGTACCAAATTCTGTGGGCCAATTCTCAATCTGCATTATATCAAATTCTCAGTGTGATTATTATAGTTGGCTACTGCAGTTCTTAGATACTTTCTGCACTTGATAGTTAATCCACCTCACTGCCCTGGTTTTCCACGAAACTTTCACTATTTTCAGTCTCATTTACTAGATCCTCTTTCCAATTTCGAAATGTTCCTGTGCCTCTTTTTCTCTGTTCTTGGTACCTTCTTTTTTTATATCTCTCTCTAGGTGATCTCATTCATTATTTTACATTTAAATACCATTCATATTTTGATAACTTCCAAATTTTATTCATAGTTCTGATTGCTCTCCTGAAATCTTGAATCATATATCCATGTAATTGCCTGACCTGGCAATTACAAATTAAATTAGTAATAGGTATCTGAATATTACTTAGATCTAAAATATATACTTCTGCCTCCATAGCTGCTCTTCTCTACCTGGCACCCATTACCCTCATCCAAATGCTTGCCCCCAAATTTAATGCCATTCTTGAACCATGTCTTTGACTCATATCAAATGCATCAGTAGATCTCTCTCTTGGGTCACAGGTTCCAGTCAATAACCTTTGTCACCTGGACTACTGTTATAGCCAACTTAGCTCCCTGTTACCTCTCTTTCCCAGCTACAGACTCCTCCACAGAATCTGAAAGGCCTTTTGAATGTGTCAAACATATCATATCACTTCTCCATTAAACTCTTCCAATAGTTGTTATAACACATTGAATAACATATGACAACCTTACAATGGCTACCTCACCAAATTAACTTGCATCCCCAGTCTTCCTGAATTATATATGTTTCCCTTGCTCATGTTATTCAGTCAAGACAGCCTATTACAATTCTTTCAATGCACCAGACAAATACCAACTTTAGTTTTGAGCTTGTTCTTCCACTTTTTTCCCAAATATTGGCATAGCACCAGGTCACACTTCATTCGAACGCATGCTAAAATGTCACTTCATAAGAAAGCCCTTCCCCGACCTATCTTATTAAAAACTTCACTATCTTATTTTAAAATTTCTTATTAAAAATTATTCAACATAGTACTGGAAGTTGTAGCCATAGCAATCAAAGAGAAGAAATAAAAGGCATCCAAATTGTAAAGGAGGAAGCAAAACTGTCATTATTCACAGATGACATGATATTGTCCAGAGAAAACCCTAAAGACTCCACCAAAAAAAAAAACACCCACAAAAAAAACTAGATCTAATAAATGAATTCAGTGAAATAGCAGGATACAATTTTTATATACCAATAATGGGCTCCCAGAAAAGGAAAGAAAAAAAAAAAAGATATCTAAATATCTAAGAGCACTGGATGAAAGGCTGCTAGAGAGACAGATTCAGGTGGGACACAGCACCTTTCCAATGGTGGCTGCCTCAGGCCCCTCTCTTGGGGAGAGGCTTTTCCCAGTTCTTCGATGTCCCCAATCTTTCTCCTGAGTACCCAGCTGGATCTGTGGAGGAGAGCCTGCTGGTGGAAGCAAACTCCCCTTGCTTGTGTCTGTTGCTCCTGGAGATTCTACACCCTTACACTGCATTGCAATTGCCTTTGGCCATGTGTTAAGGTTTTACTGAATTATTACCAACTAATAGTTTTTCCAAGGGCTGCCCAGGGAAAGGAAGTTCAGATGGTCCACTTCTCCATGGACATATTCATCTTTCCTTGAATTTTAGATGAGTTTTTTGTCCTGTGACCTCAGCTCTCTGATGTGTTCCAGAAACATTATATTTTATAGCACATCTTGCTTTTGCATGTTATAAAGATGACAGCAGTGTTCTTTCCAGCTTTATGTAACCTAACCTGAAACTGAGAATCCCTCTATTTATTATTTTATCTTTATCAGAGGTTCACATTTTCGTGCATTTTTACATGCATTTTAACTTTTGACATGCTCAAATTTCTTTTTTTAGTAAAGGTGCAATAAATATTGAACTGTTTAATGTGTTTGCCTTATTGTCTTTTTCCCCCAATAAGGGCTCATCCTTTCTTTTCGCAGGGAGTTAAGATGAAGCTAATCACAACTCTGGCTGATCTGGGACTGGGTTGAAGCTTTATTTAATTTCAATTCAGTTCTGAATTGAATTCCAGCTGGGCCCCTGAACTTAAGCTTCTGATAACGTTGTGATATCTCTCTCTGCTTTCCACTCTCTACTCACAGATACTTACTTAGCAAATTCTTATGGGTTATAGCTGTCTGACCACGAGATTTATTTTTACACTGGGCCTCTTCCAGCTTCCAGGCAGTGATACCAGCCCAGACTTTATTATAAGCGTAGCTTGTTTCTGCTCATCACAGAGAAGTTGCTGCTTCTGTGGCATGCTGCTTCCCTTACCCTCCCTCAACCATAGCCCCTGGCCATTTGTCACTTATGAAAGGCTCGTTTCTCTTCAGAATTGGGCACACTATGCGTCACATCCAGTACAGTTAGATGACTTTGAAGCCAAGTATTGTTTACCCAGTGTTTTAGGTATGGAACTACCTAGATGGAACCGGGTATATCAGACACTAATTTTTAATGTTCTAAAAAAATACCCAATATTTTCTATTTTAAACCCCCCCTATTCTAGCTTAAAGGGTTCACATCTACATTTAGAATGAAAGGTATTTGTTTTGTTTTGTTTCATTTACTGCCAAAGTAAATAATTAAATCCCCCATTGTGCCTAAGTGAAAATGTTGCTGAGCCAACATAACTTTCTTGTCACGCTAACACCATTTCCCATTTAAAAACCACATATGGCTGGTTGGTAGAAACACCTAGCAGCAAAATAAATAATTACTGCAATCTCTGTGTTAGATATTCCTTTATCTCCATAACAGGATTTAAGAGCCATTTTTGAGTAAGGTGTACTCTCTAAGGTTTACAGAGCTCATATTTTGCTATACTTGGTGTAAAATTACTTACTAATTTAACATTTTCCAAAGGATTTGGGCATGATTCAATATAACTTGGTTAAAATAAAATCAGGTCATTTTTGCACTCTTGTGCAGAAGGAATTATTTCATTTTCCAACTTTCTTTGTTAAATAAGATATTTATCTTTGAAATATGCCCCTAAAATATAGACATGATTGTATATTTAACTCTGTCTGATAAGTATGAAATGAAATTAAACCATTATAATACATGAGTAAAATTAGATATATGTTGAATCTTGGATTTTTTTTTTAACCAAAATTTCACTTGACTCTCTGTAGGTCAATGACCTATATTTTACAGCACGTGATTTGTTCTAATAAGAAGCATCCTAAATCATTGATTCCTCTACATGCCTCCAAATGCCTTTAAAGTAAATTATGCATATTTATTTTTCTATAAATCACTAGTGAATAACTCTGTGAACTGTGATAATCATCAGAAATATATGTGTGTACAAATTTTCTATTTAGTGAAATAATCTTTAAAAGAAAGTACTTTGCTGATCCATTAGCATAGACCAACAATCTTCAATCTGAAAAGTAAAACATTTCATCAGTCAACTCAGTATTTAGATTATTTAATACCATAATTGTACCTACTTTAAAAATTCCAATAAGTTACAAGAATATTTAATGTTTATCTGAATATTTGACATAATCACATTTTAATAATTTCATATTAATATTTTAAGTATTGCTCTAAACCCATGCACATTGCAACCCTTTAGGTTGAGGTGAAAAGAATATTGAATATAAAACAAAATAATTTACCTCTTTTTAAAAATGTCTATATTATATCAGTGCTTTGTCTCCTTCCAGAATGTATTTGGTTCCTCTGTTCATTGTACAATGACTAATAATTTAAAACCCCCTATAAACAATATTAATGCTTTCATTTCCCTTATTAATTACTGTCTATAAAATAAGTTCTAAAATATTTCAGGTTCAGAAGAAACTTTAGCATATAGTAGGAGATGAGGGTAATAGATAAAAGTGGAATTATTACAGTCACCATTGTGCTACACCACTCTGAACTTTAGAACAGGCCTGTATTAAGCTATTTATATGAAAATTCCTTACAATATTTAAATAGATGAATCTTTAATTTGCTTTGTCATGTATCTCTCAGTATTGTCATGATTCATTGTCATGTATCTCTCAGTATTGTCATGATTCACTGATGATGGAATTGCTTGGAAAGACACATAGAGAAACATTCTGCAGCATTAAAAATACCCTCTCACTTGATTGTAGTGGTGTTTACCAGGAAATATAAATTACCTAATTTATATTTATTATTTTTTCAACTGAACACTATGATCTATGAATTATTTTATATTAATATTGACTCAATAAAATATATAATAAAACTAATACAATAGATCTATATTAGCATGTTCCTAGGGCTTGACCACATGAATTATTTCCTAAGAATGAATGCACAATTAAATTCTGTTTAAAAACTAAATGTTGAATTACCTATTTAGATAGTGTTTAATGTATAAAGTTTAGCTTTGTGGATAAAGTGGGATACATACAGTGTATAATTATAACAAATGCCACAGAAGATTTGCTAATTACATATAGAATATATTCTGCTGCAATCATTTATTTCTGCAATGGAAGTACTGATATGTATTTTAACATAATGTTCCTCTTTAGAAAATTATAAAAATAATATGAAAGAAGGAAAAGATGTGTATATTAAAAGGTGTTCTTCCAAAAGTTTTAAAAATGATTCTTTCTGTTTGATAGGAGCAGTATCACTGGGATAGTCTCATTAGTACAATGTTAATGTCAGTTCCTATCATAAAAGCTATCCCTGAGTATCACAACTTCCATCGTGAAATTACCAGAGAATGTCTGCTGCCAATTTTTTCTCAGAGTGCATCTATGATTGCAGCAGAATATAGTCTACATATAATTATCATTCTCATATATTGAAACAATGTGTTTAAGTTCCTATGTGTTAATCTTTATTACCATATTTGTTTACTATTGCAAATATCAGGAGATTTTTAGCTGTTATATTACAATTAAAATAATAACAAAGATTACCAAAATTACATGGCTTATAATGAGTAAAGATAAAAATACATGGTTTCTATATGACTCCCAGAATTAGTGTTCCAGCTAGAAATTGTAATCAAAAATACAAAATGACCCACTTTTTATTCTAGAAAGCTATTATTTTTGTACCCATACAGAGTTCAGGTACTGTATTCAATACAACTATTCATCATGTCAACAAGTAATTCTTAGCTGCAAAATTAATACATGATCAGTAACAGCCTTTTTAACATAACTGGATTTAAAAATATATAAACATGAGACAATATTAAACATTTAAAAATATGCATAGAATGTATACAATGCAAACATACATACAAATAAATACATATGACTTACTGCATATGTATAATAGGCTGCTGATTAAATACATATAAGAGAAATGAGCATAATCAGACTACATATTTAATATGATTTGTTATTGTCTGTAGTTTTTAAAAGCCGTTTAAAGTTTTGAAAATGGTTATAATTTCTTTTTAAAAGATTTTGATTTAAAAGAAGCTCTTTCCTATTTAAAATACCTTAAAATAGCCTCACAATCATTTTAGCTTCTTTAAGAGACAGTCCACATTTTAGATGTCAGTGTTAGAAGCTGATAAAATAATATTTTGCTCAACCTGACATGTGCAATTTGAATTAATCAATGGCTACCCTTTATAAATTACTGTTGGTGAAGCACAGTGAAAAGAAAATTGGTCTACAAATATCTATTTAACTACTCAGGTAGTAAATACCTGCTGTCATCTATCTATTCTCAAGTGTACTGGCTTCATTTATCCTGCCTGAGATTCAAGACAGCCCTGAAGTTTATTTCAGAAAGCAGTGAACCCAAAAATCCACCTCAGAAAATTTTGAATATCACCCCATTCGCTAGTGCAATTTTGGAGCCTGTAGAACTTCATTAACTCTCACATTTCTTCTATGACATATTTTGAAAGAATTGGACAAAATACACAAATACAAACAGAAGTAACAAAAGTTAAAATATAAGTGCAACAAAAGTTATGTTTTAGTCTTTGCACCAATTTGCCATATATCTTAATTTGATCCCCGGTAGGTTACATAATATTCCTTTCTTAATCTTCCCTTACCAATTACAATAACTGAGCTTGCCAATATCGCCAGATGAAGTGAACCAATAAATTGAATTGCCTCCACAATAGTTTACTCTTAAAGTAATATCTATGACATTACTGTTTGGAAGCTGTTATCAGAAATAGCAGGAGCTGCAGAAACTTCATATTTCAGATAAAGGGCTGTACTTAAAAACTAGATTTCTTTACTTTTTGCACATGAATCATTATTTTTCTTCATCCCCACGAGGACCTTTGCAATTCCTAATTTCCCTGCTTGCAGTAATATTCTCTAAATAATTTCATGGCTGCAATTTCCTTAGTCTTCACATCTTAACTCACATGTCGTCTCCTCACAATTTCCTTTAATAAAATTAGTATAATCTTTATAACACTACTCAGTGTATAAATTTATCTCCTTGCATTTATTCAACATTTGTTTTACTATATCATATCAGTTCTATGGGAGCAGGGATCATTTCTTTTTAAATTAAGACTAATCTTTTAGGGCAATTTTAGGTTCACAGCATAATTGAGAAGATAGACTCCTCCATTATCAACATCCCCAACGACAGTGGTCTTCCCAAGTGGCTGCACCATGTTGTATTCCCACCAGCAATAAATGAGAGTTCCTGTTGCCCCACATCACCAGCATTTGCTATTTTAAGTGTTTTGGAGTTTTTGCCATTTTAATAGGTGTATAGTGGTATCTCATGGCTGTCATAATTTACAATTGTCTAACAACATATCTTTTCAAATCTGACATACCATCTATATATCTTCTTTGGTGAAGTGTCTGATTGCTCATATCTTTTGGGCATTTTTTTTTTTAAATAGGTTGTTGATAGTTGAATTTTAAGGATTCTTTGTTTTGGATACAGTCCTTTATCAGATGTGTCTTTTGCAAATATTTTCTTCTAGTCTCTGGTTTATTTTCTCATCTTGAAAGTAAGTGTCTTTTGCACAATGGAAGCTCTTCATTTGCATAAAGTCTAATTAATCAATTTTTTCATTCATAGATCATGTCTTTATAACTAAAATGATCCTAAGTCACATGTCTCCTAAGTGGACTTTTTTTTTTCTCATCTACCTGTCACTTCCAAAACCTACTAATCCTAATAACCAAAGAATTGCGTGAATAGGGATGAGCAATTGAAAATTTTCAAAATAATCTTAGAGTCATCCATTATGCAAGTGATAGTTACATGGCATGTTAAATGCATTTATTTTTATCAGCTTTAGTGAGGTATAAATTTAAAAACTGCACATATATTTACAATTTAATGGGTTTGGACATTTGCATACACCTATAATACCATGCTACACTCAAGATAATAAACGTATCCATCACCTCCAAAAGTTTTCTCCTACCCCTTAGGTTTTGTTTGCTTTGTGTTAAGGTCTACCCTCTCAACAGAATTTGTGTGTTCAATGCAGTATTGCCAACTGTAGGCACTAAGAGATATTTGTACTTCCAAGTTGATAGCAGCATCATTCACAATAGTCAAGATATTGAAACAACCTAAATTTCCATCAATGCATGAATGGATAAAGAAAGTGTGGCACATACATACAATGGACTATTATTCAGCCTTAAAAAAGGAGGAAATCCGCCATATGTGACAGCATGAATGAACCTGGAAGACAGCGTGCTATGTGAAATAAGCCAGTCATAGAACAAATACTGCAGGATCTCACTTACATGAGCTATCTAAAACAGTCAAACTCATAGAAGCAGAGAATAGAACGATAGTTGCCAGAGACTGGGGGAAAGGGGGAGCTATTCAAAAGACATACATTCTAAATGTATATATTTGAAACAGCCTTAGACATTACATTTTGTTAATATCCTGCCCTTTTTCTAACAAAGCAACTGCATTACTTCTTTAATCCCAGGTTCCTAAATCCATGGGTACAGTCCATTTGAGGATACATTCTTTAATCACAATTATTATTTAATGTCTACAGAGTTATATAGAGCATTGGAAAGGGAGTCATCCTTGTAGATAAACAAACACTAAATGCACTAAAAGAACTAATCCACTTTATTTCATTTCTTTGTGAATTATACCCTTTAGTAATAGTAAAGAATAAATCTATACAAACAATAGAAGAATTGCTTACAAAATTTCAGAGACTTTTCTTTCAGAAAAACATGTTTGCTTATATGGTGTTCTACCCTTCCACCAAGAGTGCTTTACAGCCTAGAGGCAGGAGAAATGCTCTACATAGGATGGAAAGACATTTAATAAGGAAGCTGGAGGAGGTTTACAATTTTCTCAGTAAGCAGATTCTAAAACCTAAGGCAGCTGTAGATGGTAGCATGATATTACAGTGGAAGTGAGGGAAAATGAGTGTTTCTCATGGGTGGAATTCTAGGCTATTAATTAAACAATTTCTGCAGGATCCTCACATTCTTATGAATGTGAATGACAGCTCAGTTTAATGGGAAGGTGTATCCTCTAACATCAATCAATTAAATCCACACTTAGCAATATTATACTGACGTTCTCAAATTCATATGCAGCCCTTTATACTGCCTAACTATCCTCTTTAACTCTGTGCATCATGTTTATTTCTAATAATTGAATTTCTTATCTTTGAAATGATTCAACTGTGGGTGATAATATTATTATGTAAAATATATTAATTGCTCTCCTAGGGTTTAGAACATTTTAGTGCATGTCAAGCTTTGAAAATGTCCTAGGGGTGTAATTATGTCATTATGTTCACATTTTGAGTTATATCCCATTGCTTAATTATTTGTTTTTAAAGGGATGGCCTCATCATATCATAAGCTGCTCTTTGCATTGCAGCCCATGTTCATAAAACATAATGAAAGTGGAACAAAGAATCACTGATTGACTTAAGGTAGGATGTTAATTTATCTCTATTTAACCTGTAACCTGTACACATACTATATTGGCCTTGTGAAGCTATCCAATGTTGTTTCTCTAGCTCCTGGAAGGACTGACACTTGAAACAAAGATCAGTAATGCAACAAGATGAGGGTTACATTTACAACTATGCTTACCTGTTTCTTGTTTCTTAACATTTATATCTGGAACCCCTAAAGAATAAGCTGTAATTTGATGGAACAAATTTTTTCAGTGCTTTCATGGCATAAAGTTATTTCAATTTTCTACTTTATTTAAGAAATAGTAAAAATTTATTTTATTTTTCTGCTTTATTTTTTTCAGATAGAATGATAATTTTATAAACTAAGGTTTGATTTATCCTTTGATTCTTATTGTTATTTCTTAGTAAAATGTCAAGTCTCCATCCCTAGATGGGGCTAAAAGGCTTATGGTCATCGTAATTTCTTGACAGAGGCTCATGATACATAGCTTTGAGTGAATAGATGGATTGTATTTCTGAGAGGCAACAGCTTGGGAAGTAACTCCTCCAACAATTAGGATAGACCATCTACCGATGGCCTATCAATCCAAAGTGGTTGGAAAAGCTGGGGCCTGTGGGTATGAAACTGTAAAGAGCAAGAATTTTCCACCCCAAAATATATCTCTTTGATATGAGGATTGTGTTAGGCTGATTATTTTCATTAAATAAGGCTCAGGAAGAGAGCTTTTGAACTCCCCCTTAATGGCCTAAAAGAATTTAGATTGAGGGCCTGTTCCAGGAAAAAGAACTATCAGCAGAAATAACTACAAAAAAGTATGGTTTAGGTGTGGTAGGGAGGGCCTCTGCAGGGCTTGGAGACCAACTTTCTCTGCATTGTCTCTGCATGGCCCAGCAAACATTTATTTACCAAACATTTGCTTTCCCACCTCCATGTGAATTGTCTTCTCCCCCTTTGAAATTCCATACTCCTACTCCTTCTCCTTAGTTCAAAATGGCAATAAAGCCTCAATTGCCTGACTGTGGGCCTCATATTTATATGGAGTGCCCTTATGTACAAAATTAGAATTGATTTTCTCCTGTTAATCTATTCGAGTCAAGTTAATTCTTAACTACCCAGAAGAACCTAAAATGGCAGAGGAGAATTTTTTCCTCCCCAATGAAACCAGAGAAATAGAAAACAAAAATTGATACCAAACAAAATATCCAACAAAGGATTAAAATAACGGACAGGACCCCAGAGAAGTCAAAATGACTGAGGTATGAACTTCCTCTCTCCTTACCTCCCTCCTTCCCTTTCTTCCTTCCTTTCTCTTCCTTATTTGAAGGCTATCTATCATCTATATATCAAATAGTACTATAAATATTGTAATGCATCTTAATGTTTGTATGACATGCAAACCTGAGCACACATGCAAACATGCTGAGGTGGGCTTCATTCAGAGATAGTCAAACATCTGAATTGTAAGCTCTGTGTGATTGAGAAGCTAGGCAGGGCAAAGGGACCCCGGAGAATCCTCCTGTGAGTCACTGGGAGATGATGGTGGTCAGTTCCGAGAGATAATTTAGAGTTGCAGTTATTCTTTAGAGGATAGCTGTACCCTTAGGAGGGCTGGGAAGAATCAACATGGAAAGAAAGTTTCTCTTTCTCTTGAGAAAGATCCTCTTTTATTCTTAGAGATGTAGAATAAATATATCAGGCTTTGTCATAAGCATGAGCCCAGAGTATACATAACTACTTGTTTTTAGAAAGATGTTATTTCTATGGATATGTTTTTGCAATTAAAAGCATAAGAGCATTTGTAAATTATATTTCAAAAACCCTTTTAGAAGCACTGATAATCAGGGACTGGCATAGGGGCAAGTAAACATGGCTCTTTTTACAATGGGACCTGGGTCTTTGAAATAGGGGGATTATATTGGGTGGTACTCATGGGAACTAGGGGAGTGGAAGTGTTAGAGGAGTTAGTGACAGCCTGTTAATTACCAACAGCTCCTGGCAGGACAGACAGAGAGGAGCTGGCACCTTCTGAGAAAAATCCATAAACCTTTCTCCTCCAGTAAGTAATAAGACATGGCAAGTAAGTTTCTACAAATGTTGTTCTCTTTTTACAGGTGTTATAAATAGTATGTTTTCATTTACAAAGTATTTTTCAACCATAGTATAAATGGCTTTTGCACTGGGACTTGGTTTATATTCTGTTCATTTATTTTCTCTCCTTTTCTAGGGGTTGTAAATTCTTTGGTTTTTCTCGGTTAAATGCATTTTCTCTCTTTTCAAAAACAGAGGCCAAATCAATATTCACACGAATAAAAGCTGATTTATTAGAATAATGGATTTGAAACCAAATCAAATGAAAGCTGTCAGCCACTGGATTTTTCTTAACAATTAAAAATAAGAAAATTGAATTAATATTTAACCTTTCATTTTATGGCCAGTTTGAATATTAATTGCTTGAAGAGCTAGAAATTTACTCTTTATAAACATTATCCCACTGCTGAAAATCACATTGCCAACCAGTGTGTATTTTTTTTTCCAGTTAAAAAAAACATAGTTTGCTTTCTAGTCAAATAAAATGCAGCAGGTGATTTTTAATAAGAAATCATTTGCCATTGTGATTGTGATTGAGGGTGCAATGGATAGGAGGCAGAGTTTAATAGGAAGACATTTACAACCAGATCGTCATGACCATCTTCTGTCTTGATGGTACTTTTAATATTTTGGAAGTAGTGATATAGAAAATTCTGAAAATTCAATAAACTTACTGGAGTTAGAAAAAGAGAGAAATAAGTTCAAACTACTGAAATCTAATAGTTTAAGGCCTGAATTAGACATTGCTCAGAATAAAATTGCTGAGCTTTACTTTAAACAAGAACAATTAAGTACTGAATTTTCCATAGTTCTCTTTGATAATTAATAAACTGTTACTCTTTCATACATCCTGCTTCCATCAGCTGAAAAGGATAGTAAAATTATAATGATAAAATAATTCTAATAACCAAAAGCATAAGAATTATATAAGGCTGTAATAATAAAGACAAGTAACAAAACTTCAGACAAGGTGAAGCAAAGCTCTTCATTTCTATTAATTTTGGTTGCACTAGTTGAAGAGTAAAATGGTAGAAGAAGATTTTATTTGGTACCCTTAAAGGGTTGGTAAAAATTATCATAGCTGTATAGTAAAAGCAAATTCTAACAGCCAAGGTTATGATCTAGGACTATTTTGATTACCCCTTAAACACTAGTTTGGGAAGATGCCAGTCAATCATCTATGACCCAAATATTCACCAAGTCCTGTTTTGTTTGATATGGTGGGTGGTAATTTTTTAAATTGATAATTTACAATTAAGAAAATCCCATTTAAAACCTCCAAATGTTTAGTTTTTCTCAACAAAACTTCATGTGCCAAGAGGTTAATAAAGGTTACAACCATTAGACAGGGCATATGCTCTCCTCAGTGCCACAGCCTACATCTGTTCCTACTGGTTGCCTCCACTAAGCCTAGCTATTGTTGGATGAGCTCTTCTCTGGGCCTGCAGGGGTGGCCCTGCCCCTCTGTACCTGGGCAGCAGCTCATCTTCAGGAAACTAGGTATCCTGACAGCCCAGGCCTCTGCATCGGTGACTGCCTTGGTTTCATCCTTTCTTCATTCCATACATCTGTTTCTTTCAGTCCAGGCTGACAGTCACTTTTATGATAAAACATTTTCAAAATTTTCTGTCAGCCTCCTGTGTACTTCATGGAAGTCCAAGCCACCAGATGAGAGGGATTTTCAAAGATCTCTCCAAGATAACTGCATCTCTATTCCTGACTTCTGCTGAGATGTTTGACTGGATCCATAAAGCACATACCTAATCTCTTTAGGAAATTGTTGTCTAGCCACAGTCTTTGCACTGTTTCCAGAACACACTGCATGGATAGGCTGAGCACTTTCCAAATCATTGTGTGCTGGTTTATTTTTGCTTAGCAGTTGCTTCTTCAATTTATCTCTCTTCTTCCATTTTAGTATTTTTCAGCAAGAAAAACAAACAGGCTGTACCTTCAAAATGTTCCTTGGAAATCCTTGCAGCTACATAACTAAGTTCATTGCTCACAAGTTCTCTGCCACTTAGAACAAGGATCACTTTTCCTCCAGTTTCCAAGAACACGTTCTTCAATTCCATCTGATCCTGTAGCAGAATCACTTTTACCATCTATATTTCTGCCAACAGTCTCTTCAAGGCAACCTAGGCTTTTTCTATCATGCACCTAAAAATTATTCCAGCCTCTACCCATAACCCATTTGCAAAGCTACTTCTACATGTTCAGGTATTTGTTATAGTGGCACTCCACTTCTAAGGACCAAAATCTTTATGAGTATTTTTAGGAGTGCTGCAACAAAGTGACACAAACTAGGTGGCTTAAAACTACAAAATGTATTGTCTTGCAGTTCTGGAGGTTAGAAATTTGAAATCAAGGTTTTGGATTAGGGGTCCACCCTACTTTACAAGTGTGACTGCATCTTAACTAATTTTATCAGCAATGATCTTATTTCTAAATAAGGTCACATTCTAAGGTACTGGGTGTCAGGGCTTTCTTTTGGGTGGGGGCACAATTCAACTGAGAGCAATTTCTATACCCATATTTTTATCAAAAAGTGAGAAAAACAGAAGACATATTGAGAGAGCTGCTTGATTTCCCTTGAACCTTGACCACTCCTCACGTGCCTATTTCTTGCCCGGTACCTCTAAGGATTTGGTATAGTGGCTTGTGGCCAGGAAAGGCTTATATGATGGGATATAGATATAGCTGGATACAAACTCACCAATAATTCTTTAGGCTTATAAATGAATATATTCATTTGTATTTCAATAGTAGTTTATATACCTAAATAATACTGCAAATGTTATATTCAATATGCAATATGAGATTTGCTAAGATGCTCAAAAGAATGCAATCCTTAGGTCAAAATAATGTATAAGTTTAAGGATACTGTAGGATCTTCAGATCAAACAAGACTTTCCTCAAGTAAGGAAAACTGAGTGTAAGGAAACATGCTAATAAGGAAAATAAAACATATGCCCATGCAATAAGATGTCTTTTTGAGATCATTATTACTATCTCTTAAATACTAAAGTTTCTTTTCCAATGAATATAAGAAATCTAAATTATCAAAGCACAGTTGTCCAAATGCCTATTTAATAGACATAAAGATGTTTTGCACATGAAACAAAGCAGGAAATGAATTGTACTTGCTGTGAAATGTTATATAGACATTAAAAATTGGGAATAACTGTTTGCCACCATGATACCAGGTACAGTGAAAACAATGAATTCTGCCCTATAAATAATTTAACTGGTGGAAATTTAATCTTCTTTAAATGTAATTATAATGAGTTTTCTCAGGATAGTTTAATATTCTCCCCAGTCTTCCCTCTCTTGCTGTGATCATTATTACTATATTATAATATTGTGTTAGTTTTCCTCATGAACAAACAGACTGATGGTCAATTAATGCCCAGAATGGTATTAACTTTGAGCCCCTTGTTACTATATCTTGCACTGTTCCAGAATGGAAGTGGGTGAAAAGAAAATGTCTAAGCTGGGAAAAGACTGAATTTTAAAGACAGATATAGTTTGTAAAAGAGATATTTTCATTTGCAAGTTTTTCCTAAAACACACTGCTTTCAAGGTTTTGACCATCTCAAACTACTTTCTTTACCAGACTGAACTTGGAAGTGCATCGGGTTCATTTTTTAACAAGTGACAAAAGAATCATTATACGCAATATTATAATATCCACTGTTAGCATTAAACCACCAAAAAGACTCAAATAATAAATAACTGTGTTGTTTTTCCCCTCATCTTCCCATGATGTCCCTATGAGAGGCTCATTCTTCATCCTAGATTGGGGTCCAGCCTTCAAGGCCTCACCTTCTACATTAGCCTCAGGTGGCCCTGCGCTGTAAGTCCTCTGGTACGTAGCGTCCTCTTGCAACCCTGCCACTACCTGTCATTCCTCAAGCCCACTTTCATTGAGCCTCAAACTATGTCTGCTCTCTGTAAGTTTGAAATGCTAACGTCATTTCCCACTGAAATTTCAGAAGCCTTCTCCATTTCCTTCTTATAAGCTGTCCACTTCTCTAAGGAATCATATTTATAAAATGCTGTCTAAGGTACTAAGACAGACTGCTTTAGAAAAAAAAAGCAGAGGTGTGTCCAGGTTCTGAAGCTTATAAAATTTGATGTGTATGCTGTAAGAAAAAGGCAGAATAATTACAATTGTTAAATTGGGTTCCAGAGTGACTATATAAATCACCATATATAACAAATTTCAGAAAATTGTAAATACTACAAGATCACATAATTCAGAAAAATATATTTTTACTAATGACTATTTTACTATCTCTATAATACTAGTCAAATCAAAACAATTTTGTGATATTACTATCAATGTAAAAATAAAAATATAATTCCATCTTCTAGAATAGTCAATGAAGACTTTTATTATTAAGTGTTATTTAGAAAAGTTTCTTTCAGCTTCAAACTTGTTAAAGGTTTGTTTCCAAATTTGACAACACCTCTTTTGAGTTTCTTTCATGTATGAACCATAATATTACAGGACTTTTTTTTTCTTTCTTGTGCAATGTCTAGCCTTAAATATTTTTTGAAGAGAACACTATTTGTTCATGAAATCATCATTTTAATGCTTCTTGGTTTATTATCCCCATCTTCAGTATTTTGTGTCATTCAGCTATAAATTAATAAGAATCTTTAAATATATGACTGTGCAAGTCACTTTAGGCTGAAGCAAGAGCATGAGTGAAGGCACTGTCAAGCACAGACAGAGTGAGGGGAAGGGTATGGGTGGAACAGAAGTGGATAAAGGAACTGAAGCACATGTGTAGTCAGATAAGGAGATGGGTGATACTGTCAAATTTAAAATTGACTAGAGATCAACCAGAATGCTTTTAGAAAGTTCTTTTTTTTTTATTGATGAGAGAGAGTTTTCTTGATCCACTTATTTATGAATTCAATGGCTGCTTCTAATACGTGCCCTGACTAAGTATCAAACCTGCAACCTTGGCATATTGGGATGACACTCCAACCAACTGTGCTAACCAGCCAGGCCAGAATGCTTTTAAAATAAAAGGTCTGTTGACAGATCACTAAACCTAAGGCAGATGATATTGCATATTGTTATGCTCATTAACAATAACATCAGCAGGACTAAAATTTAATCTTAGTGCTCCCCTTGTTAGCCTGGAAACTTGTTAGCAATAACTAAAGTATACATAGAAGTACCTGCAATATCTCACACACACACACACACACACACACACACACACACACACACACCCCAAACCTAAATTAATGTGTATCCCCCAATTTAACTTTCCTTTAGTTGGATTCCCAAAATGACTGTGGTTATTCTGAAGGTACCCCTTAAAACAAAAATTACACCAGACAAAGTTAAACAAGCAAGGAGGACTTTATTCAAGGCTATTGCAATAAAGGAGAGAGCAGAATGCAGTCTGAACTTGACTCCACTGAAACAAAGGGCACAAGAAGTTTTAAGACCTGAGGTGGGAAGGCCATCTGCATTTGTTAATTGGCTTTACTCAAAGCCAGAGTAAACTTTCTCAAACCCTCATGACAGAAGGTAGTTTTACACCTCAGAGCAAATGCCCACCCAAGTCAGGGCCCTCCTCTCCTACTCCTGACAGAGATGGAGAGACAGGTGTACCGTCTTCCTTGGTGACTGCATTCCATAGAGAGATGAATTCCAGGTCCTTGAGAAAGACAATCCTGGGTTGTACAACAGGTAAGAGGCTTTTAAAAAGATTGACTTCTGAAAGGGGCAAGAAAGACTCTACAAGTTCTAAAACAAATGTTTTAGCACAAGCGAGTTCAGTGCCTAGAGTAGGAAGAAGACTAACCTTAATCAAGAGAAGGGGAGGTTTTAGGGCTGGCTGCCTTGATCATACCCTCTGTAAGGAGACTGGGGAGGGAGGAGGCGTCTAAACAGAAGGACAGTGGACTGAAACATTAAAATATTTTTACAGAAGCATGCACATGAGAACACACTCCTAGGGTAACCTCGGTGCATTTGAAGGTGCCCGAGTAAGGGAAGGACGCTGAAGTTTAAGTTTCTTTCCCATCCCAGTATATCTACCACTGTGAATGTACATGGGGCATTGAATTTGAATCAGGCTCAAATCTCAGATCTGTCATGCATGAAATATTCTCTTGGAAAAATGTTTCATGCTCACTCTGTCCTTTATTCTTTAGATCTAGTTCAATGGCAAGTTCTAAAAATTCAGCTTTCCAGGGGGTTCTCCTTTCTTCTCTTCCATATTTGCAGCTACTATGCTGGTCCAGACATCATGATCTTTCACATACGGCAATGTTAACACCACTCAGTCACTACACTCCTGCTAATGCACAGGATCGCCACACCACAGCCATCTTTCAAAGCTTTAAACAAATGTTGTAACTTGCCTGTTTACAACTTCAAAGATATTCCCATTTCACTTTTAAATAAATCCACACTCTGTCCCATAGCCTACAACAGCCCAAATGACATGTCTCCTTCATTTTGTGTATTCCAGAAATACTGATCTGCTTTCATGCCTTGAGTATATTAAATTTTGTCTTGTCTGAGCATTTTCATAGCCGGATTCCTCTACAAAAACTGAGCATTTTCTATATTTTTAACCATCATCAATATAATGGAGAGAAACATTTAAACTTACTTTGATTATTAGTAAGGTTAAATAACTTTTTATGTGTTCATTTATCATCTTGAATTATTTTTCATAGGAATTCTTCACCTATTCTTCACCTATTATTATTTCTATTGTGCAAAATTTTCAGAGGCTTTTGGGTAAATTTATATATCTTTTTACATATATTACAAATGTATTTCTCAAGTTTTCATTGTTTTTATTCATTGTTTAAAATTTTTTTTCCTATATTTAAAAAATTCTATAATATTAAGTCCATCAGATTTATTTGTATAGTTTCTAGTGTATTTTTTTAACCATAATTGCGCTTAGGTTTAGAATTAATGGGAGCTTATGTTCTCGTGTAGTTGGCCTATTTTTCTCAGAGAAATGATAAGCAATGTCATTAACTGAAAATTGGGATAGGAAGAAACTGTTAGTGTTTTGAGAGAAAAAAATAAAGTAAGAAATATTAGGCTAGGAAAAGAGGCATCGGAAACAGTGGGTTTTCTGGGCTACACTAATGGACAATTCGACATTGATGTATTTATTCAACAAATATTTATTGTGCTCCTTCTATATTCTAAGTGTTCCTCTGGGCACTTGTAATATAACAATAAACAAAAGTTATTTCTGATCTTATAAATTTTAAATGAGACCAACAGTAATTTTCACCAGCCATGTCTGTTGGGAAGGTTCATTCACAAATAAGAGAGAACATGGAATTAACTAGAGTTGAGATTTTGCCAGATATTGACATGAGATGAAAAGGGGTAAGGAAATTGAGGGTAAATGGGGAAAAGTGATTTTAATAATTAACTATGGAGATTTAGCTGGTGAGGAGGAAAGTGAAGACACCAGATTAGTGAGAGAGTGTAAGAACTGGCAGTATTTATGAAAGGTGGATCCTGATGGAAGTGAAAAGATTGCTCAGTTCAGGGCATTAGAAGGACAAGCCTAGATAGAATAAAGATGGAAAGTGTTTGTGAATGCATGTAGATAAAAATTATTGCTTTAAATCCTATTAAGATATTTTTCCCAAGTTGCTTTAATGTCTTAAAAATATATCCCATTACAGAACATTGAACAGATACATGCAAAAGAAATGAAACCAGAGCACCAACTTACACCATCATCAGAGAGATGTGAATTAAAACCATAATGAGATATCACCTCACATCTGTCAGAATGGCTCCATCAACAAATCAACAAACAACAAGTGCTGGCGAGGGTGTGGAGAAAGGGAACACTAGTATACTGTTGGTGGGAATGCAGATTGGTGCAGCCACCATGGAAAACAGTATGGAGGTTCCTCAAAAAATTAAAAATGGAGCTGCCATTTGACCCAGTAATCCCACTTCTGGGGCTATATCCAAATAAATCCAAAACACTAATTCAAAAGTCTATATGCACCCCTATGTTCATAGCATCATTATTTACAATAGTCAACATCTGGAAACAGCCCAAGTGTCCATCACTAGCTGAGTGGATAAAAACACTATGGTATATTTACACCATGGAATACTACTTGGCCATAAAAAAGAAAGAAACCTTACCTTTTGTGACAGCATGGATTCACCTGGAGATTATTATGCTAAATGAAATAAGCTAGTTAGAGAAAGACAAATACCATATGACCTCACTTATATGTGCAAACTAAAGGACAAAATAAACTGAGGAACAAAACAGAAACAGAGGCATGGACACCTGGAACAGATTGACAGCTGTCAGAGGGGAGGAAGGTTGGATGGCTGGATGAAAGGTGAAGGGATTAAGCAAAAAAATATATATGTATATAAAACACATAGACACAGACAACAGCAGTGATAGCCAGAGGGAGGGGGTGGGGTTAGGTGGAGGTGAACAAAGAGGGCATAAATGGTGACAGAAAGAGACTTTGCTTTGGGCGATGGGCTCAGGATGCAGTATGCAGATGATATTTTGTTGAGTTGTACACTTAAAATTTGTATGATTTTGTGAACCCATCATTACCATTGTAATTAGATAGTTATTAATAACAGGAAAAAAGTAAAGGGAGGCCAGCCATTACAGGCATGGTCATCTATGCAGTTTCACCTGGAAGCTGCAACTTTCCACTCCCTGGGGAACCACTGGTCCATTCCCTGCAAACACTGGGGGAGCTAAGATGGGCTCCTGAGCAATGAAGCTGGGGTGACCTAGGGAAGGTGCTTGTTTGTCAGTGTAACCTGGGAACAAAGACCGTTGGTTAGAAGGTAGAGCCACTGCAAGTGTGCAAAATCTTAGACTGTTAA
The DNA here is from genome assembly GCF_054644295.1 of Miniopterus natalensis. Classification (NCBI taxonomy): domain Eukaryota; kingdom Metazoa; phylum Chordata; class Mammalia; order Chiroptera; family Miniopteridae; genus Miniopterus; species Miniopterus natalensis. The sequence goes on from NC_142083.1 coordinate 53,557,491, forward strand.
AATGTGCAGACTAAGGAACTCTCTCTCTTGTCCCTCTCACTTTGCTCCCGCTTCCTGGAACCCGTCCGTGCTCCCTCCATAAGCACAGGACCCTGGAATCCGCAGGGCCTTGGCCATGAGGACCCCACATACAGTGGCCTGCAGCTGGGGTCACAAGTGGGGCTGGCTGGCTGAGCCGTGCTTCAGTGTGGCACTGGGCTCTGGGCGGTGGCTTTAATCCTAGTGTGGCTGAAGACAAAATGGGACTTTTCTCGTGGCGGGAAGGAGGGAGATGGGGCCTTGGAAATTCAGGGGTTTAATGCCACAGAAATAAAACTTTCCACGATACTTCACCCTTCTGTGTGGGCCTACAGATATACTTATTCCAGTGGCACCCCAAGAAGCCCACTTCCACTGGAACTGGTGGGGGCACAGAGTACACCCCACCGATAACACAAAGTCACTCAATTTAAAAAATAAATAAGTAAAATAAAATATGTCCCATACAGATGAAAATATGGAACTTAGTATTAAAAAATAGAAACATTTAACCTAATAATAGAAGTTATTAATAAAATGTATGACTCCAATGAATTAAAAAAAGGTTGTGTTTATAAGTTTATCAAAGCAAATGGTCATAAGCTAAAAATATGCCTTCATGTATTTCTGCCATAAAGAAATGTGCTCTATAATATAATTAAATTTTTTTGTTAATAGTAGTATCAATATTAGTGTTATTTTCTAGGCAGTAGGGCAGGAAGGCTAATAATATCTAATTTTATTCATGCTTATTTTTAATTAAAAGACAGTGTAGGAAATCTGCCTACACTTATTGTCTCATATTTGTGGAAACCTCAAGACGGGAACATGCTCTGTGGCACTTTATTCCATTAATTGATAATTTCTCTGGCAGCAGAAAAAGTTTACCCTCAAACTTGATCTTCGGTTCCTGCTAGATAGAGCATTGTGCTGAGAGCTGGATAAAGAGTGAGACCCCTAAACAATCTATTTGCATCAGCTCTTCTTAATCTAATGTGTAATTTAATCCTCCTTCAGTCTCTGTCTTAAAATACTATTGACTTTCTAAAGGGCTGGAGATAGCAGGAGAAAAAGTCCCAGTACCCAACACATGAATCAAGTGCCCAAGAGTTGTTGTTATTCCAGTAGTTCCTCTGAAACTCTGAGCAAATAAAAATTATTCTGTCAGGGCCTGAGTTTTCTTTCTTTACTGATTTTTAACTTACTTATTGATTTTCAAATGCAGCTAGACAGAAACCAGGTTAATTCAGTGATAGCTTCAGGATATCCAGATACTCCATTTTGCAAATGACAATATTTAGATATATAACTATAAATATTTAAAGAGGCTAGATACAAAAAAATAGATCTTTTTATTTTAATCTTTCTTTTTAAGTCTGGGGCACAATGGACTTTTATGTTTTGTATTGTTTGTGTTTTTTTGTTAATTCTCATCTGAGGATATTTTTTTCCTTTGCTTTGTAGAGAGAGTGGAAGGGAGGGAGGGAGAGAGAGAGGAAGAAACATTGATGGGAGAGAGACACATTGATTGGTTTCCTCTCGCATGAGCCCTGACCAGGGCCAAGGATCAAACCTGCAATCCAGGTTCATGCCCTTGACCAGGAATTGAATCCTTGGTGTACTGACCAACTCTCTAACCGCTGAGCCACACCGGACAGGGCCACAACTGAGCTTTAGGATGAATCAGCATCATTTTATTTTGCTTATTATGTACACTTTCAGTGATAAAATTAAATATTGGGAATTAAATACACTTTTTAGATTTATATCCATGAAAAGCTAAAACTAATTTGTTCATTCTAGCAACTTTTCACTTTGATCTCTAAAAATACCAGACAGTATAGCCCCTTACTTTTCTTGGGAGCTCCCGTTGAGGTACCTCATTGACAAAATTACAAAAGCACATTCCACAATGGACATTTAGAAAAATGTGTAGCAACAAGTTAAGTTTGAGCCAGCAACTTAATGATGCTATTAGTGGGATATAAAATATGCAAGAAACATTTATACAACTCAGGATAGAGTACAATGGCCCTGGTATTCATCTGAAGGGTTTCTTACGAGTATTGTTAAAAAGGTTTTCTTAAATGAAAATTAATATGATGACATTAATATGAGATCTCCACTTATCTTTCACTGACAGTCATAACAGCGACCTAACCAACAGAGAAAGTTTTATGTGGGTGGGGCTCATCTAATTGTAAACACAGGCATCTAATTTAAATCATAATTTGGTAGAATAATACAATAATATTCAAAATCTCTAAAGATTAATTCAGCTAGAACATTTTATAACTCTAAGAAGGAGAATATAAATCATCCTCAAATTTCTATTCCACAAAATGCATTCCTTAAATTTGATAAAGATATTTCTTAAATTTAACATGGACAAATAAAAGTATGATCATGAGCTAAATGAAGAAGTCATTCTAATAAAAACCAAACAAAAAATATTGTGTAAATGAAAATAATCTATCCATCTTGCCAATGGTGTGTACTTAAAACCTTTATTACAGTACATAGTCATTCATTCCTTTGAGCACTCTAAAGTAATGGATTGAGTGTCTTCACTGCAGTCTAAGCACTGGGAATACAGAGATGTATTATGCATTCCAGGAGCCCACAGCCCTAGCGGGATGGACAAGCAAGGAAGACATTATGATATATCATGATAAGTAGCTTAGCTATATTATGCATGGTGTGTTGTCAGCATGTAAAGGTTGATCATTAAACTCAGTCTGAGAGAGAAATGGATTCTACAAGTTTATATTACAACTGAATCAAGTCAGAAAAATAAGAATAAGATCTAGAATGTAAAGGAAACATTATTTTAATAGAGAGACGCACACATATAATACTTGTTCAAATTTTATATCTCCTTGTAATAGATAATTGAGGTAAGAAATTTTGTCATTTCTATTTTTATGTCTTTGACTTTGTAAAAGTCTTACACACAGTTGGTGTTCAACCCAGATTATTGAATAAATTAAATGTTAAATAAATAAATCCATCTGATTAGTCACTGAATGTGCACATTATACAAAAATTTATTTACTTAATAAGATATACATTGAATGCAAATGTAAATTAGCAAAGAAGAGACTGAGAACAGAAAAAAAGTTAAGCAATAAAGAAGTATATTATGTTAAATAAAATTACTAGAAGTGATGTGATATATGTCAAAAATAGGCGTTTGAAGAAACACCAAAGACTATTTGAGTTGAAATAAAAGGAGAGAAAAAGAGATATAAAAATCACATTACATTAGTAAGGTGGAGGTACTATATGCTGTATTCATGCCATTGATGAGAAACTTCACAAAGCATGATATCAATGTTGTGCAATTTGAATGAATATAAACAGAGATGTTGAGTCTCAGATGCAAGATAGATGACTGTCATTAACATATAAGAAAATTAAGTAGAAAGCTGAAGTGTGTAATGAGTTACCCTCCTGAAAAGCAGAAACATAAGGAATTCATCTGTCTGCAGCTCAGGATAAATGCTGTAATTAAAGGAAACAAGAGAGAAAACATAATTAACTCCTTAGCTTCCATTTAATCTCTGACTACTCTGTCCAGAAAAATACTCATGAGGCTATAAAGGACATAACAAATGATATTTGGGGAATTTGAGTCCAAATAAGAATAGTAAGGATAGAAGGCCATGAGAAAGAGACATATGGATTTAAGTACATTGACTTGGGCAAGTTACATCCTCAAAAGATTATTATTATCTAGAGATAAGATGCCTGAACTGAGGTCAGGGAACTAAAGGAATAACAGGGAATGGGGGAGCTAAAGATGAAAAAAAAATAATGCTGATTAAAACAGAGTGTAACCTACAAAAAAATTTTGAAATTTCCATTATTTTCAAGGAGAGCTCTGTAATAAATAATTTAAAATATTCTTCTCTTTAGAAAGGGTTACAAATATGAAGGGAAGCCAACTTGGTTTTATCTGGAGGTGGTCATAAAAAAATGAATATATTTTTTAATTTCTTCACCTACTAATTTCTCTGCTAAGCAATGTCTATTGAAGGCTTTCCATGTTCTGGCAAGAGTAAGGATTTAGAGTTCTCAGGAAACAAAATTGTGATTCATGTGAAGTACCAAATTTGGGGTCAAACAACCAACTCTAAGCATACAATTTTCTAGTTTTGGAGGTAGGAGGGGACATACTTTTAAAAAAAAGTTTTAAAAATGTATATTTGTTCCAAAAGGGCCACTCTTACATTGGGGGGGGGGGGGGGGAATAAACCCTCTTCATATTAGAGACATTTGAGGTGGTGACTGTTTGAGATTTAGCCCAAAGAAGAGAAAGAAGTCTTCAGAGGGAGCATGACAACACTTCAAATAGGTAACAGGCTAGCATGTAAAAAAGAGAGTAAAAGCAGGATGTAGAAACTAAAGGGCAAAATGTTTAATTGATTAATTTAGAATTGAGGACAGTATATAATCCTTCATTAAATAATCCATGAAGAAGTTAGAGACTACTTATTGGTGATTTTTGGTAATAGTATGATGGGCTAATACAAATGATCCTTCATGTTATATTTAAGCCTAGAACTATAATATTCTGTTAAAATTTATATAGTTCTTCCTTAGTCTCATGTTTAAAAAGTTATTTGGAGAGAACATTGACAGAAAGAATAATTTTAAAAAAATTAATAGAAAATTAATTCAGATTTCTTGAGACAACATGTTTAAGAGACCAAATAATAGTTTATAATTTTCAAAATAGTTTATTCTGAGAACAAAGACTCATTCATAGTTCCTATATGACAATGGGCTCAAATACTATAAAGGATATTCTGCTAGAACAGATAGACTAATAGACTCCTGTTCATTTTTAAGTACTGGATAGGCTTCAGAGAGAGGTTGTAAAACTTCCATCTTAGGGTATGTTTTATGATAGTATTTATATGATATCTACATGGGTTCTCCTTCTATTCCTATAGTATCTGAAAACTTCCTCTTGTTATAATAATGTCAGTCCCCTACAGCTATTGGAATAGCTTCTCCATTGTAAATAATATTTTGCATAATTTAATTTTATGATGGTTATTAGTATTTTATTGGTTATTTTCTGTTAAATAAAGTCAATACTAGCTTTTATCCTTTTGACATTAGTTATGCTAGATTATGTCAATAAATTAAATATCTATATATCCACTTTAAATATTTTCTAATATACATTCTATGCTACTTGTGCATCCTATTATTAAACACTATGAGTAATATTCACAAGAATATGAGATAATCTTTAATTATCAAATATTATAAAAACGTAACTGAAAATATTTCTCTTTCTTACTAAATAAGGCTGAAATCATTTAGAAATATAGTTTCTTTTTTAATTCTCACCCGAGGATATTTTTTTCCGTTGCTGTTCAGAGAGAGTGGAAGAGAGAGAGAGAGAGAGAGAGAGAGAGAGAGAGAGAGAGACATCGATGCAAGAGAGGCATATTGATTGGTTGCCTCCTGCCTGCACCTGGACTGGGGTGGGGGATAGAGGCTGCAACCGAGGTTTGTGCCCTTGGTTGGAATCGAACCCGGAATCCTTCAGTCTGCGGGCCCCTCTCTAACCATTGAGCCAAGCCAGCTTGGGCAATATAATTTTTTAACTGTAAAATAGATTTGGAAATTTTTCATTCGATTAAATGCACTTATTTACTAGACCTTTTTTTATTTTTTCTGGTTTATTTTCATGAAATATAAACATATTTTACTCCAATTGGCTTTACTTGATTTACCAAATAAGTATTTAGAGCAGGTTGGGGTGACATGGCAGATTCATGATATAGGCTTTTATCTTCCTACTCAAATATCTTTAACTACAAGAAGTAAACAACCCAAACCAGCTGACTTTGTTTTCCTATAAAATGATTTCATCAGCTTTAACAATTACTGTTTACATCTCAATGGCAATAATGCAGTGCACGTCACCCCTAGTTGCAAGAAAGGTTGAGAAATCAGGTAACTTATCCAGACATATTGCTACTCCCACCCCCCAAAAATGCCTTAGTGTTAGTAAGAAAGAAGAAAATAAACATAATTTATGCAAATAATTGTCATAGGATGAGAGGGACTCAAAATTTTAAGGAAAGCAAGGATATGTGAAGTAAATATCTTGAGAGATAGTCTACAAAAAGGGTTCCCGTAGAGGAAAGCTATCTCTTATCTAACACTTACAGCCATTGTAGTCAAATGATCTCAATTTTGTAACATTTTTTTCAATATAATAAAAGAGATAGAGGCATTTCAAAAAATATTAACTGAGCTCCTATTATGGAGCAAAAGTTATTTAGGAAAAATTAAAAAATTATTCAGGTACATTTCAGCTTATAAATAAATACATTAAAAAATGACATAAATCCCTTGCCCTCAATAAGTGCACCTTGACAAATGTGACAAAAGAACATACATAAATAGTTATAGCACAGTAGAAGTACCTATATCATTCCATTGGAATAAAAATAAGAATTCATTCTCATGAGCATGGGAGGAAGGTCAAATAAAATGAAGGTAATATGGGATCAAAGAGTACAAGAATTTTTCAAATGGGTCAAGGTTTTAGTAGATGTGATTGGTGGAAACCATTCATTTTTATAACAGATGTATGCAGACATGGTTTCATAAACTTTAAAAGAAACTTCAGTAGTGTAATTTAAAAAACTAGGTTTTATGTTCAGTGTTCACTGATCCATTAAATTACATAGTCTCCCATGTCCTGTGACTTAGTTTGTCATAATTATAATTTGAAGAAATTTCTCAAAACCCATAGGTTATTATTATAGTACTAGAAATGATAACCCCAAGGAGAAGATTATAGCAGAAGGCTAGCAGATGATTCAGGGGTTATAATATTGGTTAATAAAACACATCAACTTTGATATTGAAAATATATGACACTAAACGATATCAAATGGGCATATGAACTCTTTAGCTTATCTTTCACTTTTAATATTTTACCATTGTACACCCTACATCCCGAAACTGACATCCCTAAAATTAAGACCTATTATTAATTCATTTAACTATGAATACATAGGAAGCATAGGACAAAATTCTTCACAGCAGCCTATGATTAGATTCAACCTCAATGATTAGAGGACTCTTAACTTTTACTACTGAAGGTTTTTTCAGGTGTTGCCATCTGCATAGTAAGTTAAAAAAGAAATTAGTGAACTACAATTACCAGTCTAAAAATATCCTTAGAGTTGCATATCTATTTCAGAAAAGAAAACAAAACAAAACAGAAAGACATAAGAAAGAGAGAACAAAGAGAAAAGAAAGGAAATGTAAGAAAGGAAAAAGAAAGGAAAGAAACAATAGAATTCTACAAGGTAAATGAAAAGGATTGAATTTTGAAGAGAACCAAAAGTAATAAACTAATATGACCATTTCATATTTTGCTTAGCCCGGCCGGCATGCCTCAGTGGTTGAGCATTGACCTTGGATCCAGGTGATCAGGGTCCGATCCCAGTCAGGGCACATGCCCGGGTTGCGGGCGCTTTGCCTCAGCAGGGGGCGTGCAGGAGGCTACCAATCAATGACTCTCTCTCATCATTGATGTTTCTCTCTCTCTCTCCCTCTCCCATCCTCTCTCTGAAATCAGTAAAAATATATTTTAAAAAAATATTTTGCTCAATGTACAAATTAGGTGACATAAAAGGAAATATGTCCATATATGAAATTATTTTTAGTCAAATGTAATGGATTGTTTTTCAAATAATACTCTTGGAGGTCAGCTACCTAAGGAAGTGATGGCTATAGTGAACCAACCATAAACTTACATTGGTTAAAATTCATTTGCCCACATCCTTTCAAAGGCTTGAAAAAATGAAGCTAACCACAGACAGGAACAAACTATGTACTACAAAGACATTCGATAAAAATAAGAACCTAAGATTTCTGAGAAAAATAAATGTTTTCACATTAATAGTAACTTGTTAATAAATTATTGATATTCTCAGAACTTTGATGTGCAATTTTTAAAAATTATAATGCACATGAAAATTAAAAAACGATGCAACGTTTTCCATTGAGGAAGAGAAATCCTTTTGCCATCTGTATTACGTACTCTTATTTCTTATTTCTGAGAGTAGCACAAGATTTAATAGGAACTATTCATTTTTAAGCCCTTGTTTACATCATAAAATGGAGCAGAATCTCATAAAAATGCAGATAAGTTTTTCAATTTTTTATTATTCATAATAAACATTATAAAATAATATATTACATAATAGCTCAACTATTAAGCTAATCTTGAAATTCAGTTTTTAGTTAGATTCAACTATGAGTTGAAAGTGAGAAATTAACATTTATCTTGTGAAGGTTTCTTTTAATACTAACCTTCATCCATTTTATCTTTATTTGAAAACTTTGGTCACCTTGAGAACACTTAATCCTTACAAAGGCTCTGGAAAATCTAATAAAGCTTCTTGTCTCTGCTACTGGCCTTGTTCACCTAACTTGAACTCCATCTACTTGAGCTTAAGAAACAGGATTTTCTATTTTATATACAAGAGAAAATGAGGAGAGACACTTTAAAATAAAAATTACCTTTTCCTTTATTAGCTTTGTACTGTACCCAAATGAAATGGAACAGATTATCTTGCTTTTCATGAAGCTATGGATAGCTTCCTAAATTACCAACAAATATGACTTAAAACATTGAGTTTGCATAAACCTCTTGGTTGTCAATGCCCTTTGAATTTTAGCTGAGACTATTATAACCATATTTTTAAAATATGACTTTAAGAACTCAAAAATTTAAAAAGTATGTTTTAAGAAAGCTGCATGACATCAGAACATTCATTTTTCAATCATGCCAGGTACATCCTGCTGAACAAGTAACTTCAGTTTTCCAAGTCTTAGTTTTTCATCTGTAAGGTAGGGAGGACATTTATCTATCTTGCAAGATTTTTTGAAAGCCAAATAAGATAATAAACAAAAAGCATCATAATGTCTCCCCCCCATTAAACATTAAAACTAACAAACAATCCCATTATTCACCTTCTCTCCTAGCAGCTAAAATGTAAGTTTTGTTGTGCATCATTTTGAATTGGAAATTAGAAGTTAAAGTAGAAAAGTACATATGTTTTTATTCCAACAAGTCAACCACATATAATATTTTGAAAAGAAAAAAAAAAGCTGGCATCTTGATGTAATGACTGACTCTAAGAGTCAGCAAATCTAAGAATCAGACGATGTCTAATTGATTGACATTATACTTAGTCTCCTCCTGAGGGTCATTGTCAGCTTTCTTGAGGTAAAAAGTTATAATTTATAAAGGTCTCTAAAATATATTTTGCTTAAAAAATGAGTCTGATGGAAAATAAAGTAGTAGAAAATTATGAATAAAGTTGAAAGATGACAAAACTCAGACTCAGAGATAAAAATAAAATTAATCATAATTCCTTTTTGGGATGTTTTTCCCTAAAAAAAATCACTTAGACAAATAGCTACTTATTTTGGTATAAGAGGTAATGTATGTTCTTTTTGTTGTTTTTTATTTTAAATATTTGAAATTAGATTCTCTTTTGAAATAAAACTATGAAACACTCAGATAATTTATACCATGTTCATAAGTATAACAGAAAATGGGTTAAACAATAGTTTAAAAGCAGTGCCAGTAAACTTTATTGGAAGTGTTAGATGTGTGTGTGTTTTTTTAATTTATAGCCTGCAATTGTTAAATGTACATGACTTAACTGTTAAAATCTCACATTTTCATATAGTCTTCTACGATTATAAATCCAGATTTTCTGCAGGCTTCACAAACCAGAGAAGAAGCTAGAATGTATCAGAGTAAAAAGATAAATATTATACACATTTATAATAATATTAAAATTTAATACTGCAAATATTATACACGTACATATGTGTGTGATCAGCGATGTTATATGTCTATGAGTTTATGTGTATATATGTGCATGCCAGTTATATTATCTAATAATCTGTTAATACAGCCATGAATTTATTTCAAATTGTTAATACAATATATCATTGATAGTGTAGTTGTGTTTTCCAGTGTTGGTAAATTTATACAAATTTTTCACTTTTATAGACTCCAGGTTGAGCTGCCAGATGCTGAAAGTCTCCTGGGTTAAAGCTTGCTTCATGTCCAAACCTTTCCTATTAAATGCTAAATATTTGCTGAAAGCTGGCTGAACGTGTAACTGCTTAGGAGCTGGAAGGGTTTGGTTTGGAGGAGCTGCAGCATCTGATCTTGTGTGGCAGGTGGTCGCTCCATTAAATGCAGACACTAGTATATCACCCAGCGTCTTCCTTGTTTACGCCTTTTATCAGTGAAGTAAGGAATCCAGTTACCAGGGGCAGTGTACAATTGTACCATTTCGCTATTTCTTCTCCAGAGCAGCTTTGGTGGAGGCACAGCGAGGCCTGGCATTCCATTTACCTTCACTGACTCCCTCACACACACTGTGTCCCGTGGTTTGCAGATGAACATCGCTGTGCTGTGTTGCTCTGCGAGGGCGCCCGGCTGCACAGTAAAGGTAGCTCCTCCTGCTGTGTTGGCGGCAACACACGCCTACATCCCAGCGTCTGAAAATCTGGCCACTTCAAAGACGAGTGAATGGAAACCCTTCTAAGATACTATCATTCTGTGGAAACCCTGTGATTAAACTGGCTTTCCATTTACATAGCGGGGCACATCAGAGCTGTCAGTCCGCTCACTTTGAAGTCCATTCTGCAAAACCTTTCTTCAATCGACACGTTCTGTGTTGCTTGAATGAATGTGGCGGGTAAACTTCTCCTGGGCAGCATCTGATTGCTCACTTCTCCTTTGAGGATGACCCACTCCTGGTGACATAGTAACTTGCAGTCGTGCACGTTCTGAGTGGGCTGTGGTAAATCCTGGGCCTCGCTGTCATGGGAGCTTGATACAGCAATCTGCGTACCAGAGGGCATCTCGGATGTTACCTGTTGACTTCCATTACGAAAAAGCTATCCTTACAGTTCAGCTTTCTTTCCAAACCTTAACCTTGAATCAAAACTTCTTTTTTGTTTTGGAACTTTTGTATTTTATTATCAGGAGTTCTTGGTATGGGTCTAGCTTTTGCAGTTTGGGGTGGCTTATCGCTTCTTATTGGTGATTAGGAGTTAAAACTGTGGAAGGACTTTCGCTGCTGCTGTCGTCATGCTTTGGTGACAGTATGGAGACAAGGACGCTGCCTGGGGACTGACTGTAGGTGGCTGTAACCCTTTGGCTCTGGCTGGAACCAGAAAGAGGCTGCAGAGGAGCAGGGAAAGCAGAGAGCTCGCTGCTCTCACATGATGATGCGAGAGCTCACTGTTGAGGAGACAGAAAATCCTTGCTCTGTGTGCTGGTGGGACGGCTGGTAACAGAAGACTGCTACGGGTAGAGAAGGTGGACGTTTCCACAGTAATGTTTTTATATACATTACTGTCTTGAGAATTCTCATAATAATTAAACAAAATGGAGGAAAAAATAATTTTTAAAATAGGAAGGATGGACTCTTTCATATAACACTTAAAATTAAGGGCTTATTAAAATGTAATTAAAAAATAACAGGTATATAGAAATAGCATTAAATACCATAAATCTTTTGCTTTACAAATGGGCTATGATTTTGGGGTGATAGAAGTTTCCATTTTATTTGAGTTTGTAAATATTGTGAGAGATGTTTAAATATATAAATGCCCAAGGCTGCCTTGAAATACAGTGGTACCTGGGTTTTTTAATGTGCTCCGTTCCAGGAGACTGTTCAAGTTCTGAAACGTTCGAAAACCGAGGGATCAACAGCCAACAGCTGGGCCTCAGGACCCTGCCCTCAGGGGAAGCCGTGTGGCATGTTCGACTTCCGAGGCATGTTCGAAAACTGAAGCATTTGCTTCCAGGTTTACAGCATTGGTAAACCAAAATGTTCGTCAACGGAGACGTTCAAAAACCAAGCTACCACTGTATGTTTATCTGAAAAACATTCTAACGATTTCTTATGTCATATACAGATAGGTGAAAACAGATTGGCAATATGAGATAGAGATCAGTGGTCATAAGAGGTTAATTTAAACTAAAAGTGCTTTGTTTATGTCTGTTTCAAACAAAATTCTTTTAACTGAGGGGTGTGTGTGTATACGTGTGTGTGTAAAAGAGAGAGTAGGGCAGTGGAGGAAAAAACCATGAGTTTAGACTCAGAAGGCCTAATTAATGTCTTTGGACATGTCAAGCTCTGTGAACTTGAATTTTTCATTTTTAAAATGGTAGAATACATACCCACTAATATTATTGTCCATATGTGTGGCTCTGGCCAAACATACCATGTTCCAACTCTCATGACCCTTGTGGCACATGGATATTTATAGTGCAGGCGGTAGATCTTTCATGGTCATCTGACCTTGTCCTCTCTACATATCTTGCTAATATAGTCCATTACTACAACTTGGCCTCAAAATTTTTTGTTATTAGAAAGCTAACAGAAAACCAGAAACCATTCTAACTTCATGAGCACGTATCTATTAATATACTTGCAGAATACCAGGAAGTAGTTATTTTTAATTCTTATTTTTCACAAACAAAAATGTCTAAGGGAAATTTACTGAATTTTCTTCTAACATACACACACACACACACACACACACACACAATGGTACATAGGAAAGTTAGAGGAGTTCATCTGATGTTTATGTCATCATCTTGAGTTGTGTCAGCATCACCATTGTTATAATGCATGGGTGTTTTTTTTCATTTAGCCATAACCAGCATAATAGGTGTGATTCTTACTATTTCACAAATGAGAAATGGAGCACAAGAGAGTTTAAGAATCTTATTATAAAAAGTACACAATGCAATATACAGATGATGTATCATGTAATTATACACTTGAAACTTAATTTTATTAACCAATGTCACCCCCCAAAAAAATCTATTTATTTAAGTGGTAGAGCAGAGATTTAACCCCAGGGTCATTTGACACAAGAGCTTCAGCTCCTAACAACTACTCTATTAGTATCTCTGAAGGAAGCAAGGGTCATAGTTTAAGTGTGATCAGAGATGTGTAACTATAAATTATCAAGATAAAAAGAGGAATTCTTTCCAACCTTAAAACAAATGAATTGATAGCTCTAATTTTTTAAGGAAATTAATATTTTAACACTTATTGCTTTGAAGTATAATAAAGTCATGACTATTATAATATCTATATTCTGTAGTTACATAGATTCAAAATTAACCAAAGATATTTTTTTCTGGCAGAATCTAGCTGAATATAACTTTCATTCTCATTCTCATTCTCATTTATGTATGAAGCATGAAGTCAAATAAAAACTTAAACCAGTACAGTAATGTTCAAGAGTCTTACTACTGTCATTTCACATTTCATTGTCCTTTACTAACTCCCCATTTCAGAGTGTAAATTTTATTGTTATTCTTATCAAAAATAATTCTTTAAATGTTACCATGAACATAATTATGCAATACATATAACTGATTACTGTTAATCAGTAATACACAAGGTGTGAAAAGAGGAAAATAAAATTCCCTATGAGTCTATGAATATGTTTAAATTTTAGGAATATGTTGATTATCATACATGATGTGAAAATGGATAATTTAAGTGTCAATATATACTTATTTTACTATTTACCTATATAGCCATCTGTGCACACACATTTATACACACATGTACAATATGCAGTGCATATATATATATGTATCTACATATGTATATGTGTACACACACACACACATAGAGATGACATACATTAATTAGATCCAAAAACAATTAGATGCCTAGAGTAGTAAATTGTATAAATGCCACGATGGAAACAATGTTATCCTTGCCCTACAGGGCATCTAACAGAGATGGGAGTATAAAATCATCACTATCAACACATATTTAACACACGTCTGTATGTGTTTGATACATATACTTCTTAAATGAATTCAAATGCACTGTAACAATTAAGTGTAGCTAATTACGGAAGGCATTTTCAATGCCATGAATCTTATGCAGGGAAGACCTTAGACATAGAGAATATATATAAAAGTATAAAGTAAATTTAAAAGGAACATTATAGATGTGAGAAACAGAATACTACAGGAAAACACCACATGAAAACAGAATAACCTTGGTTTTCATGAGATTCTCAGGGAATCAACTTTTGGGGTAGGCCCCACATGGGTGGCACAATTGGTTGGAGCATTGTCCCCTGCACCATAAAGGTTTTGCGTTCAATCCCCAGTCGGGGTACAAAACATCCTCAGGTGAGGGTTAAAAAAATTAGGTTGAAGATTTGGATGTTAACTTCTCCCCCCTCTATCTCTTGATCACTCTCTAAAATAAACAACATATCCTTGAGTGAAGATTAAAAAAATTTAGATTGAAAATTTGGATGTTAAATAAGTTAGATTGAAGAAAATGTAGAACAGCAGCCTAAGGTTCTTGGAATGAAATCTCACTGAGTCATAGGAGATACTTATGTTGAGCCAGAAGTGACACTGGAAAATGTTTTGGAAATTGTTATAGTAATATATACACCTCCCTTTTCTGAAGCCTCCTTTTGCATGTAGGCCATATTACTACATAGAGAACTACCTCACCAACAAAATTTGTGGTATAGTAGATTGAAAAACTGTCCATAATCCTTCAGTCCTCCTTATGTTCATGCCCTTTCAATGTGGCTTTGAATTTCTTTCCATCAAGGAGCGGAGTGACTTTTTCATTTCTTGAATATGAGCTGGCTGTGTGACTTGGTTGACTTGGTGTGAGAGCATGCCAATGCTGAGCCTAGGGCTCAGGAGTCCAGAGTCATTTCCACCTTGCCCAACTGTCATGTAAATCTCTTTCCAGCTGGCCTGATGAAGAGTGAGAGATGATGGAGACAAGAGACATTCTCCCAGCTTCAGTCATTCCACATAACCACTTCTTGTCTGGCTATAATGTTGAGCTCAGGCATATGAGTGAGCCCCAGTGAGATGAGAAAAACTGCCTAGATAAGGCTAGACCAAATGCCAGATCACAGCATAATGAGTTAAATAAGTAGTTGTTATTTTAAACCACTAAGATATGAAGTGGTTTGTTATGCAGCAAAAGCTAACTGATACACATGGTCAATATTCACCTGACTGGGGGGTAAGGCTATCTTAGTTTATCACACAGGTAATCTAAATGCATTCCTACCCTATATAAAATAGGTTTAATTGACAGTCTACTCAATTATAAAATAAACGTATTTTCACCAAAATGTATTAGTCAAGTCCAAGGTTTCAGTCTTGTTTCTTTAAGGTCTAACTTAAAATAAATATTCAATGTGATTTTAATCTCCAGTGAGTTCTGAATTCTACTCCTGATATATGAACACCAGGTGGCTTTCACTGTCCAATTCACCTTTGGGATAATCATTATAAAACTGACTTCTGGTTTTAAATCATTTTACATTAGAATACCACACTGTCTAAAATGTCAAAGAGAAGAAAGAATTTTTTCTGCATAAAACATATTCTGTATATTTTAGGTAGATTTAGTGTAACTCCAAATTGAGAAGCTTTGTAACATTTCACATAGTTGCCTTTCTGTGCACAGACTGTGTCTCTGTGTGTGTATGTGTGCATCAAATAATGAATGGTCATATAAAGCAAATTGCCTTTCTTATTGTCCAATGTTAATTAAAGCCAAATGTCCCTTGCACAATGCAGCTAATGTACTTTAATTAGCCTGTCTTGTGCAGATGTGACAAAAGGGAAAATGCAATTATTAAGGGGGAAAAAGTACACATTGTACCAATAATTGTCCACAATGTGAAATACTATTGCTTTTCCCCTGTGAGTAAATGGAGTACTTGCCAAATAATCCTCTCTACACCATTTAAATGTGTAATGTAATATTATAGAAATAAAATAATGTAAATTATTCATTCACAACAATATATACTTAGAACTACTTTTATATTAAGTTTAATTGAAGCATGTTTATTTCCATTTACCTTCCTTCCATAGTTTAAAACAATGCAAAACTACAAGTTTTTAATGTTTTCTACTGATGTAAATTTTAAACATAAAAAGGGGTGTTATTTTACAGAAAAAGAGCCTTGGTAGCCATCATAAGTAGCTTTAAATGCTGTTTCTATTCAAATGGACAAATCTTTACCTCACTAATTTTCTTCATCTATTAAATTGGGATAAGAACACCTACAATGGAGGTGGGTGGAAAGTGGTTGAAAAGGTTAAGAGATAACATGTATAATGCAGTCACAGATGGTCTTACTTACAGCGCTCCATTATTAGGAAACAGAAATAGAATCCCTTAAAATAAGTTCAAATTTTCAGATATGAATTGTTTCTTGATCTCTCACTCTCTTAAGTTATCTTTATCTGTCCTTTAACTAGTTCACCAGTGAACACTTCTCCCCTTAGGATAATGATATCATATGATAAACATTTGGGGACCTCACTCAATCAAATACTGATATATCTGAAACGAAACTCTTTAAAGAAAATAGAAGGGTTTAGAAAAGAACAACCACTGTCTCCCAGAGACTGTGTTCTCTGCCCAAAGGAGAAAGCTGATTTTACCAAAGTGGTAATGGAAAGGATAACTGAAAGAAAAAATGAAGCAGAGACCACATTTCATCCCAGTTTCAGTGGTAGTGTTTCTGCAGCTCTGTTCCATAACCCATTTTTCAGTATTCTTAGAGCCAGTTGCCATCTCTGGTAGAGGCTTTTTAATTAATTCTAACCGTAGCTCCTGTGGTGTGGCATCAGAGGGAGTTGCTGCCCTAGTGAATGACTTCTTCATTGTTGTGGGAATCAGTTCTGGACCCCAAGTTAGAATCTGGTTTTGGGCCTTCAGCAGTTCCATCAGTTTTGCAGTCCCTTAACTCCCTATACTAAATGTCTTTCTTTTAAAATACCTAGAGAGTTTTCTGTCACTTGAGTTAAACCCTGACTGATAAAGCTTCAAAATATTTTTGATAAGGCAATGAATTTGTCCAACAGAGTGGGATTGTAGAAGAGAGAAAAATGATGGTGAGATAGATTAGTTTCAGATTATGTGGATTCTTAAATGCCTAAGTAATGAACTAGAAGTCATTCTAAAATTCATGAGAAGCCATGAGAGGCCTTAGAACAGAGCAGCAGCATGATTCATATGTATTTTATTTTATTTTTTTAAATAATACTTTATTAAATTTATTGGGGTGACAATGGTTAATATGAAAATATAGATTTCAGCTTATATGTGTTTTAAAGAAATGATTCTGGAACCTGTGCATGGAGTAAATGGAAGGTTACTAGACAGGAAGCAAGTGGTTTGATCCAATGGAAGCTGGTGGAGCCTGCATCAGTTACAGCAAGGAATAAGAGATGGTCCTCTGAGATAATACCCCTTTCATAAACACCAGGAGTGAAATTGTTTTCAGTAAAATAACAAGAAGAACCCATATTTTTCATATTATAGCCAACAATTGTCACTTTAACACTTTAAGGGTACAAATGACCACATAGGTGAGGCAACATGTAAATGAATGGATATGAGGTGTGTATATGAAATATTATTTATCTGATAGAGAGTTCCTGGAAAATATATCTGTTCTTAAAGCTTAAGTACACCAGGTGCTTTAATTCAACCTATAAAGCATTGGCAGAGTCAAAAAGAACTTGAATATTTCCCAGCAATAAAACCAAGTGTCTAGCCTGGTATACTCTCTGCACATTAGCTCTCTGACTTCCCATTCTACCTCCCACATTGAGGACACCCTGATACTCCAAGCTAAAGGTAGGCAGGCTCCGAGAGCACAATTATAAAGTGAAGACTTGTGGCTTTTTATTTTTAATCAGAATATATATCAACAGGAAACATGAATTCCTACTCAGCAACTGCGGCTGGTTTAGAGATGAATAATTGCTAGTATATTTGGAAGCACTGGAATTCCCAGCTGTGGCCCCCTTGGCCCTGCGTTTACACCTTCCACCAGCACACTTCCCTACCCCCGGCCTGCCTATATCTGAGCGATCTGAAAGCTGACCGCAGTCTCCACATTCCTGAAATACACTCCGCCCCACGGAAGTCTAAACTTTCACAGGGCAATGTGTTTGGCAACTACAGAATTCTCAGTACTGTTATCCATAAAGGATGATAAACTGTTTATTTCAGGTTAAAAATAAATGAGAATGAATGTGCATAAAAGAACTTTAAATTTGGAATCCAAACTTCAGATTTGATTTTGCCTTCTTATTTAGTATTTTAAACTACATTTAAATTCATTACCTGTGTAAGCAAAGTGGAGGAAAAGGCCTCTCATTTAAAAATTGTATCCTCAAAGAATACTAATTTATTACATTCATCAGTTACAATAAATTGTGTCTACATGTTTATTTAATTTCACTTCATATGTAAATATTATATGAATATTTATCACTACAGTGAAAAGTTCTGAATTAAAATAATTAGTTTTTTATTATAATACATTCGAACTTAGCTAAATCAGTGTCTCTGTACAAAGGCACTTGATTCAGCATATATAGGTCCTTGATCATGAGAACAGTCAGGAGGTCTGGGGAAGTACAGAGAAGCATAGCTGAGACATTTGGAATACTACAATTTTGACACTATTGGAGTTGTGTGATTGCTTTCTGACTAACTGTAAGGTAAAGTCAAGGGTGAGGCAGAAATGAAAAGGGACACAGCTGGGCATGATGCTCCTGCTGGCTGCAAATCAGTCCTGGCACCTGAAGGGAGCAAAGAAGGAGGAGGGATTTCCATATCTTAGAGAAATGCTGTGTCACCCAAAAGCTCAGCAAACACAGGTAAAATTAAAGTAAATATTTCTAGATTTTGTAACTTTCGACTTTCAATTTGGTATGTTTGCCTGAACTATTTATATAGCCATTGTCAAGCTCACAAGTTTAAGAAAAATTATTTGCTCACCAAAATAATTGCATAAAGTAATCCAAATCTTCAGCCATTAAATAAAAAAAATAACATAGTGTTAAATTAATGCCATTGCTGAGTCTATAGATTTAAAGTTTCTGGTGGTGGGTTCTTGTTATTTTTGACACAGGATACCAGGGACATTTCACCAATCACCTCTGATGGCCCTCACTCAAACACACACACACACAAAGAGAGGGCTAAATGAGAAGAAAACTATCCAAGTTAAAATTCCAAGTTATTAGCACACAGGCTAAACCCACACTATGACGCAGGGTCTGGTAAAGGCTGTGATGCTGTACATAGTTTAATGAAAACTCTTACTTCCCCTGTTTTTTAAACCTAGGCTTTATTTTCTTCACCTTCCCCCTAATAGAAATCAAAGTAAAAGGGCAGGCGAGATCATCAGGTATGTACGGCCAGCTTTGGCACACCTTCATGAGTTGAAGTGGATGACACACAAAAGAAGCAGAAAACAGAAAAGAATGGAAGCAGCGCAGTGACTTCATGACAGTGATCTTACCTAATGAGTAAGATCAATGCCTTGGACTCAGGCAATTTGATCAGTAGCTTCTCTATACAGAAAGTGCTGGGGGGAAGTGGGGAGTAGAAAGCAGAAACACTATTCTATGCTTTTTGCCCCTTTCCTCTCATATGGCATATTTCTAAGTTTATTTATGTATTAATTGATAAAATCAACTTCCCTGGAATAATTAGCACACAGACTATTTGTATCCAGGTTTATAGATTTAAAATATATCTTTTGACAATATATTGTTTCTAAAGAAAAAGGGGGGGGGGGGACTGCAGAAAAAGGCCCTTAGCAGAGTTAGAAAATTTTAGCATTTTTCTCTCTCAATTTGAACTTCATTTCTGGACTTTAGGAATTCCAAATCATTCCTCTGATTTGCAGACAAAGCAAAGTTCAGTGAGGCAGTCTTCTTCATTAAGGAACATTTAACTCAGTAATGGTCTGGGCCAACTGGAGAATGAAGAGAAGCAATTTAAAAGAGCACAGGATCTGTTTTAAGAATAATCACTTTTTCACAATATAAAATGAATAAATTAAATGGCCGTTAGCCACAATTATTTTACATGGGCAAAGGCAAATATAAAATTGTATAATTTTATGAATGCTAAATGCATTTTGTTTGAGGAAGAGAAATTCAGGTACTTGCTGAATTGAACTACAATATTAAGACCAAAAAACTATTTGCCTGCATGGGACCCCATCAATTTTAAATTGCAAAATGATCTTTTTTTAACATTTTTACTATTTTATTATAGAAAATTATATAATACCAAGTATCAAACTTCAACAATTAGTAAGTCATGGCCAATATTATTTCAACTAAATCCCCACCCAATTTCTCCAATCACCCCACTCAGGTTATTTTTAAATGTCTATGTCTTTTCATTTAATCTGAAAAATTTTATAATTATTTATCATCATGGTGTTCAGTTTTCATGTCAATTCTGATTTCTTCTCATTGGACTGAAGTAAAGGAAGTGAGTCACATTTACCAACGTAACTAGCTATTCTGCTTGTCTTTTATGAACACAGTATTGTGTCTGTTACAGTGACTAATTGGTGAGATAAAAGGTATTGATCATACTTTAGGTTGCCTTAAGAGCTTATAATCATTATTTCTGTATATTACTTATAAGAGGCCTCATTGACTACTTGTTGAATGAGTTCAAATAATCTATATTTTATGACCAATTATTTTCATAAAATTCATCCATATCACATATGTGCAAACACTCATAAAAGTTATAATAGTACCTACCGCATACTATTAAAATGTGACATTGCATGTAGAGCCCTTAGCACAAGTCCTGGCCTGTGATGTACTTAAATATTTGAACTTTACATTAAGTATTTGAACTTAATATTAGTGTTATTGTTTATTATTGAAAGGGATTTTGTAATAGTATCTGCACAAAAAATGAAGATCTGCAAACTGTTCTGGAGTAGATTTGCCTGCCTATCTGATCATTTATGGAAAGAGAACACTTTACCACCTTAAAAACACTTTAGAGTTTGGATTTATTTCTTCTGTATTCACTAGTATCAAAAGTAACCTTTTATCAATTATACTTAAACCATAGTGACAGAACCATAGTTTTGTTTTCTTAGTGCATGACCTCCAAATACTCTGGATAGCAACTATGTAGATATTCTAAGGGTGATTATCAATAGCTATTGCTCTCCTCTCTGAAAATATGCCTAGAATTAATTACCAAGGCAGTATGTTCCCGTTCTCTAGAGCACTAATCTCTACATATGAGTGTCAAATTGGGAGAGAAACTGAATAAAGAAGTAGAAGGGTTAATATAATTCTTTATTATGAAGAGTGCATCAGTCAAGAAAAATTATAAAGATAAAATAGAATGGTAACTTTTGTCAGTTATTTCAGTAGCATAAACCATTTTCTCTTCTGCAAGGCACTAGCAATCTAGTTGGGTAATGAACTCGAACACAACTGAATCGATTCAACAGCAGTGTAACACCACCTATTTTAGTTCTAAAATATAAATGTTGTATTAAAGCCCATAATTAAAACAACTAAATCTATAGAAAAATATATAATAAATATATATGAGTATACATATAAGAAAGTGAGATTATAAATGGATCCACCAATATATTACCTAAATGTATTATCTCTTACCTATAATCAGAACATACTAAACTTAACATATAACATTTTCACCTAATACCCAATACACTTAAATTTTTTTACATTATAGCTAAATTGGAAAGCTTACATTTTTAGTTAAATTTATTGGGGTGACATTGGTTAATATCATATAGATTTTGAGTATATATTTCTATGATACATGATCTGTATATGGCATTGTGTGCCCACCAGTCAAAATTAAATCATCTTCCATTACCAAGTACCTGGCCCCCTTTACCCTATACCCTTTACTGCCCCCCCACCCCACTCCCTCTGGTAACCACATTTTGCATCTATGTTGCTGTCTGTATTGTTTGTGATAACAAATTTTGGTGTGTCCTAAGAGTTCAAAAACTCCTAAGAGTTTTTTTCTGAAATAAGAACAGAAAAGCAGTCCTATAAGTGTGGGGAATGTCCTAAATACTGTATGTTTAGTTTCTGCCTAATACTCTAATCAAGAGAAGGTATTTACCTCCTGGTCTGGGATCTCTTACAAATATGGAAATGAATGCAAGAACCAATCAAATATCAGACAAATATTTGATCATAACTGAACCATGTTAATAAGTTGAATTTATTTTATTCCACTCTCTTGTTGAGTTGCATGCATGCATTTGCGAACTTGGGCATGGTGGAGGTTAAGGCTGATTTTTTTATAGAAATGTACAATTGTATATAATGATTTTTATTTTCTGTGTAAGTAAACATAATAGCCAGTGGCAACCCTGAATACACTTAGCAATTACAGTGAGGCTAGTTTTGTGGTATCTTCTAGTGAATTAGTGAAGAAAACTCAATAAATGTTCAGAGTTCATCCATGTTCTTTCAGATATTTATTTCTAATGCCACAGGCAATAAACCAAATCACATTTAAATATTTTTTTTAAAAGCTATTTCAGATATTGCTATGTCCTGACATGCTTTTTTGTTTCAGTAATGCTCCAGGCATCTATATCTTAAGAATTGTGCAAGTCAGTCTTTGATAGAAAGTTTCATTTAGGAGAAAAACAGCATAGTGTACAGTGGCAATTTTTTTTTCCACCCAGGACCCAGTGAAGAGTGAAAATCCACTTCAGTGAATGTATCATCTGCAAAGATTTTTAAGGTATATTTTTATTAAAATAATATCAAGGAAATCAATTTATAAATGATGAGTGGGTGATTATGTCACATATTTAAGTTAAACAGACATTTATTAAACACTTGCTAGTGATGATGTGCTATACTCAGTACTTTATAGTTGCCCCCAAAAGACTGTATTCTAGTGAGAGACAGAAATGCGTGAACATAGAAGAAAAACTCTTCGCATACCCCCGAAGGTTTTGTAATGATTTTTATATGACCTTTTCTCATCAATAAAACCTATATCAAGAAAAAATGTATAATTACTCATATACATTTACTATTTTCAGATAAACAGAAAAAAAGTTTATTTTGACAGCTTTACCTCCAGAGTCCAGCATGCTATTTAACAACAGTAGGCACTCTGTTCATTAAATAAATCGCAAGGAATATGAGTTCTGCCTAAGTTGTGATGAGAAGGGCAGAATGTTTCCTGGGAAGGGTAAGGTTGAGTGAAAGAAGGGCAGGGTAGGATGTCTGTGACAAGGCCGTGTCAGGCTGAGTGAAGATCCCAGGCCAAAGTCTGAAGCATGGATAAAGACGGCATATACTTGTATTCACACTATCAGTACCTGCTCAGATAAACCACATAGGCTTAATGATTTTGTCACTGATCAAAGTACACTTTAGCACTGAGCCAAGAGGGTCTCTGAACAAATAATGAATTTAACCGAAGAACAGAAACCTTTCTGCTATGCCTGTTCCGGACAAGATGAGGCTTTACCAGTTTTTCACTAGGGATGTAATAGCATTAAATCTGTGATTTAGCTATTTTTATGGCAGGAGATTGACAAGAGATACTGAATGCAGGGCAACAGTTTATGAAGCAAAGCTCATAATTTAAATGAAATATAAATAAAGTATTCTCTCTTAAACTAATATGCAATATTCAGTCTTGTTTTATATCTGTTGATTATTTTATTCATTGCCATTTTAATTTAATCTTAATTTTCTAATATTATATTTATTCAGCTTATATTTCTTCTCATTCTTACTCCATTCTTGTAGGAATTGTTGTTTAATTCCATGAGAAATTGTTTTAACTAATTATATGCTCAGTATGAATTCCAGGCATTGGACTTCCCTTATGGAAACTGGGTGTAATATTTTAATGTCTACAGTTTTTTATATATGACTTATTCATTCAAGTCTTCTGATATATCATTCTTATAATACATGGGCAGCCTTGCATTGAAATAGAGCTTACTTTGGTCTTAACTCATTGATAATAATTTTTATGTGTAAATAAATAAAATACAGCCTTTTAGCAAATTCCCTACAATCATTTTCATTTTACTTCTCCATAGAGAATGAGATAAATTCATTAATATTATCTCCCTTTTACTTCTTTTTCTTTCTTTCTTGAAAATAAAGTTATCTGTGTATATTCTAAAAAAAGGTTTACTGTGTTTTAACTTCCACACATGCTTAATTAGTTTTATTCCAATGCATTTATCTTTCAGATAGTTTTTACGAAAGGGAGAGCAATAGCCCATACACATCTTTTGTTTCATTTGCAGTGTTTAAAAATTTTAGATGACAAAAAGATAGTTTCTTACAAAAATATATTACACAGAAAACAAGAACCAAATATGCAAAGACTTTCAAACAAAATATACAAAGCAAAGGTTAAAAATTTTATTTCACATTTTCTTGCATTTATCAGTTCACAGTTCCTCATAGCAGTGTTGACCTAAGAAAACCTAAGGTTAGATTGCATTTATTTTTACTCTTTGACATCTGACTATAAGAGATCAATTTTTGTCCAGCCGCACACACACAAAAGTTATATTAACCAGTATTTACATATCAGAGTGTTTCCATTTTTCTACTTAGAGATTTCCAAATATTCTTGCCTAATTATACTATTACAGTATCATATAATTGATCGATTTCCTCATAATCATTTTAACAATA
This sequence comes from Miniopterus natalensis, assembly GCF_054644295.1. Classification (NCBI taxonomy): domain Eukaryota; kingdom Metazoa; phylum Chordata; class Mammalia; order Chiroptera; family Miniopteridae; genus Miniopterus; species Miniopterus natalensis. The sequence continues at coordinate 53,582,146 of NC_142083.1, forward strand.
TCTTCTACTTAAATTTAAGTGTTGGTCATTCTTCCCTCAGAAAAATTTTAGTGTCCCTAAGTACAATAATATGTAATAAGCTGCTTCATATTGTATTTTCACCCACTGATTTTAGCATCATTGATGAATCTTACCAGCAATATTTATTTCTCCAGTGTTTGCCTAACAGTAGTTTTCTATTTCCATTGTTCATTCTACCTTATACTTTGAAAAAGAGTTGCTCTTCTCCATTTATTTATTTTTTAAGTATTCGTTTTTATAAGGATCATGAATATTTAAATTAGTCCACAGTCTATCCATAACTTGCATATCCATAAATTAAAACAAACTATCCATAAATTAATATTGCTATTTATTTGGCTGCTCAAATTGGCTCCGATTTGTTCACTGGAAGTTCTTTGTGATAGTGTTTATGTCTTTTTTTCATGAGTGTATCATATTTTTGAGCATTTCATTAATTAGCATCACAAGATGTTCCAGGCTCATTTTGTACTTTCCCTAACCTCATCCTAGAATGAAAAATTGTCCCAAGGAGCTCTGATTTTTTAAATTGGAAAGGAGTATTTAGAAACCAAAGTTTGGACAGTTTTACTCGTTTTACCAGGTACTAAGTCTTAGAGAGTAACATGTACATCTATATGTCTGTATACCGATTCATCTCTGTGTATCTGTAAAAGAATATATACATAAACACACTGCGAGTCTATATGTATATATAATATATATTTTTATAATACGTATGTTTTATATATATTAAAACTATCATAGTATTTGCTCTGATTCCGGTACATGATCACAGGGACCATTCTAGCTTTCCTCCGTTCCTTATCTGTAACTATTTTCTCTGGTAGGGGGAAACCTAGCTATCATTATGCACAATATATTCAGTTACTGTTGTAATACACGTGATAAGTAAATGTAGTAGATACATGAAGGTGTTTCAGAATCACAAATGGAATCTATAAGAAACAAATGTATTAACTAGAGTAAAATATCTGTATATAGTATGTTTAATGTTAAGCCTTAAAATATACAAAACTATATAGGTTAGATCTTCTCTTCCCAACTCTCTTCACTATGTTTTGCTAATCACTTGTAATTAGGTTCCTTGGCTACTATGTATATTCAATCTTGGCTCAATCTTTTCCCCCACCCTTGCTGATTTTAATTATTTCTACATGGAGGGTGTGGGGGACATGACCATGGTTTGACAATAATTGCCATGCAAGTGAGATTCCATAGATAGCTTCCTTTGGTGAGTGCGTATATAGCTTGTCTAGTATTACAAAATTTCCCTCCAGAAGAGGGGCCATCTCGCACTCCCACCGGCTGGTAGTAATGTATGAGGCATGTCTGTCTCCCTACAACCTCATAATTGACATTTAAATTTTTACCTATCTGATAGGTGAGAGATTTTGAGATTTTTCACTTAAGGACCATCTCTACACCTCTTTGTGTGTGTATATATATATATGAATTTCCCATTCATGGTTTTTTATCCCATTTTTATTTTTGGATTTTGTTCCTAAGTCTATCAGTTTTTAAGACTTTTTTACATATTAGAGACAGAAAGACTTTGTGGTCAATATTCTAATTATTTTCTCCTGGGTTTAAGCCCTCTGATTTTGCTTTTGGTGTCATTTGCAATGAAACTTTTTTAATGTAGTAAAATATATCAATATTTTATTTTCTTGTCCTTGAATATTGAGTAATAGCTTAAAAATCCTATTCATACACTAAAGAGGCACTCACACAGGATTATTGTTGAACCTGTAAGGTTTATTTTTTTTCACCTTAGATCTCTAATCCATTTGTATTTTATCCTTTGCATGATATGAGATATGAATTGCACACAATTTATTGAACAGATTTTTTGCTCCAATGATTTGAGGTTTCACTTATCTGATACACAAAATTTTCATATTTTTGTTTACTTCTGGGCTTTTTATTTAAATTCAATAATATATTTTCTTTCTATGTATCACTACTTAACTTCTAATTATACAGACTTTATAGTATGTTTTCATATTTGCTAGGTGTAGTTCTTTTCCATAGTTTTTCTTTTTGGGTGTTCTATCTCCTCTTTCATGCTTGTTTTGTAATATGAAATTTATTATCAGTTTGTCCAACTACATGAAAAACTTTTGGTGTATTTTTCAAGATAGTGTTTAATTTACAAGATAATTTAGGAAAAACTGATATATTTACAATGTTGAGTTATCTATGAACATATACAACATTTTGCTGTGATAGAAAGCAAAGAAATGGAGCAAAGAATGGATAATTAATTGATAAATAATTAAGGGAAGATTTAAATTTTCATATGTAAAAAATTCTGTCTCAAATGGCTTTCACAACTTTCTAAGCGTCTGTTAACTGTTGTTGGAGTTGTTTTTTGTTGTTGTTGTTGTTAATGTAGTTCAAGCAATACTAAAAATGCTTACTAGCTAATGCTCATAAATAATGCAAAGTATTTACCTACGAATATTGTATGGCTCAATCAATATTCTAGCTGAAACAAATTACCTTAGATAAGCATCTGATTGTCTTAGGTTTTCTTAAGTTTGCTACCTTAAATTTTAATGGACTCTGGAAATAAAATAAGAGTTTAGAAATAAACAGGAAATGGATAGATTTAAATTGTATGTTTTTCCTTATCAAATCATTCTTCCATTAGTATCTGTGACCACCATCTGCTCAGTTTCATGACATTTGCTTTCCCTTTTAATCTCACTCATAATTCAATAATTACCTCACCTTAATTAAAAAATAAGAACTTTATGAATATTATCATTAATGTTAAATGGTGATTTGCTTGGGGCATATATATTACATTTGAAAATGAACATAATACTCCAAGTAGTTGCTTTTTAAGAAATATATTCATGCAGAATGTATTGAATCCTAAAAATCTGAACCAATTATTATTGGTTGAATTTAAATTGTGGTTATATGGCACATGCAGGCCACAGAGATGTTCATTTTTTTATATACTCTACCTGTTTTCTGTGCAATACATATAGGGTAACCAACCATCCAGGTGTGCCCTGGACTATCCTGTTTAAGCACTAAAGGCCACGTCCAGGAAACCTCTCAGTCTCAGGTAAACTGGCACAGCTGGTCACCACACATTCTATAAAGAACTTCTATTTTGAAGACAAAATAAAAGTTGCCTAAAAAATTTAAATACTGTATTTAAACACTAGTAATCCAGTCAGTATAATACAGTGTTTCTACATTTTGAGAAAAACAGATATTAAGACTCATTTCAAACTTGTTTTAGAAAGTGCATTCATTCAAAGAAGGAACTTACTGCGTTATAACAAAGATCTACGATGTAATCAAATGAATTTTATTGTTCTAAACTACACTCTCTGTAAGCCTATGCTGAGTCAATACTTCTTGATTTGCTTTCAACTTTAAGGCTTTTGCAACTAATGCAACACAAGAATGAAAACCACAGACAAACAGACTTCTAAAGTTTGTAAACACCCCCAGAGTTTAGGGGAAGGGTATATGCTCTAACCATTGCTTTGAAGAAACAAGAAACTATTTTCATATTCCAAAGAAGCAGAAAATTCCACAGTGGTTGCTGAAACATTGCTTACATCTTTTCTCAACAGTGTCTATAACTCCGATGAGATTATAAATATCTAAGAATTTGCTAGCACACAGCATAATGTTCTTGAGTCTCACTTAGGACAAAGATCACATTTCACAATATAATGAATTTCAAGGAAACACTAAGACATGTCTTGGAAGAGTTTCAAGAAGACAGGGAAAAAAATATGGTAAGCAAAAAGCTTACCTGCAACCTTTTCCTTAAATTTGGGGGGTGAGCAATACTCTAAAGACAAATAACCTGATTTTGGAAATATCAACAGATTGGCAATTGTTAAGCAAAGAGAAATCTTACCACTGCAACAATTGAAAAATTGTTTTATCTGTCTTTCAGGTCAAAGCACATTATTGACCATGCTACAAAAGATTCTAATTGGGCCCAAATAAAAATTCAAGATTGATAGGATACATACAATCTCTATACTCAAAACTTAATTTATCTAAAACAATCACACAAGCTGCAAAACCAAAGCACTCTGCATACTCAGTCTTCTAGAATCACAGCAGGTTAGATTCTCTGTGGCATGTCCACTTTGTATTTTGTTAATAACACCTTCCACATTCTTCCTCCTGTATCAAACCCGTCTATCCTACTGTCTCGACAACCTCCTGCCCATGTCTGCAAACTGCCTCATCTCCCTCACTCCTGTGCTAGGTGAAATTTTAATATAAAACACCTTATACATTTACTATATATACGCACGTCATCATCTCATAATAATAATAGTTAACTTTCATTGAGTACTTTTTACATTGCAGGCATTGTGCTAAACTCATTTATTATTAAAAACAACGTTTCAAGGTAGTTATTATATGTTCTGTTTTACATATAATGAATCCAGAGACATAGATGGGTGAAGTTACTTGCCTCTTTCAGACAACCAATAATGGTAGGCTGGAAGCTGGAAGCCGGAGTTTGCCATGTTATGTGTTTTACATATATAATTTTTAACTTTCTTATCCAGAGGTACCACTCAGTACAGGTTTCTCTGGATGATTTTTAAAGATCCACTATCAGAAAATTAGAAAGTGTAGTGTTACAAGAAAACCAGGCTATCTACTTGTCAGGCCTCTAAACAAAAGTTTAACCATTTTGTGGACAAACAATACAGAAAAAGTGGTAAATTAGAGTAGGACTTCATTCACAATGTGACTTCAGGGACCCCAGAAACTTCCCAAATCTTATCCTTAAATTCCTTACAGAAAGAGTTTAAAAGCTTCTCAGCTTGCACAGGAACAAACAGAATTTTAAAATAATAAATATATATATATGTATATATGTGTATTGTGTGTATATGTATAGCATTAGGAAATAGTATTAGATAAATAATAAGTAGAATCAGAATTAGAAAAATGACAGGTAGATAAGTAGAAGCATAGATAGATGATAGGCAGATGGAAAGACAGAAAGTGAAGTATCATGAAAAAGTGGCTATGACTGTGATGTTACAAAGGGTGGGTAAGTTGGTGATAAGGTAATTGGCAAAATAAGAAAAGAAAAAAAAAGAAATATTCACAAATTGTAGGGAAAGAAAAATTACAGTGTGCATTTAAGAGGCACTAAAAATTCAGCCTCGTTAAAAGCATGCTTAGGGTATTGTTTCATTTTATTATCTAACCTTGACCAAGAATATCAATTTAATTTAACTTTACTTGTTTTTGTTTTTTTTTAATTTTCAGTAAGGCAATTGGTTGATTATAAAACATATGTATAATGTTTTATACATATGTTTTATAATATAGCGTATAATTATATTAAAGTAATATAATTACTTATATGAAAGTAATAGCCACAAGAAGGGTGTTTCTTTGAACTCCATCTTCTCATTACCACTGAGTATTTACAATTAGCTTATATGTTACTGTATTGATACTCCATTTATTTATTTTTCTGTCAAATTCCAGTTGCTCTCATTCCATCACACTTATAATAAAGTGCATGTGATTCCAAATCATACCTATATATATAATTTATTCTTTTTATAATTTACTTTTATTGTAGACTTTGTACAGATGTCGCACATTTGACTCGGCCCTCCCCTCTCTCTGGCCCTTACCACATATATTTTATTGCCTTTTTTGGTTTTGTATACATGCATAATAATCACTGCATATTAAATACATGCATAATAAATACATTTCTCAAATGTATTTCCTTTTGCAGTCGTTGCCAGATACAGGAGCACATTTTTCTGACGGCTGGGCTGCATCTGCGTTCGTTTTAGCGCACACTTCCATAGCCCGCGCGCTTCCATAGCCCGCGCGCTTCCATAGCCCGCGCGCTTCCATAGCCCGCGCGCTTCCATAGCCCGCGCGCTTCCATAGCCCGCGCGCTTCCATAGCCCGCGCGCTTCCATAGCCCGCGCGCTTCCATAGCTCGTGCGCTTCCACAGCACGCCTTCTTATGGCCTTCACAAGCCCTCTTCGTCATCCTCATTCTCTTTGTGTGCCTGTTCCCTCTGCCAGCATTCCCCTCGTATTTTACAGTCTTCCCCTGTACAGGCTAGTTCTTCTCTAAGGACATTTATTTCCTGTCTGTATAAAATCCATCTACCCGAAAGCAATTTCTAATTCTTTACAAACCTGAAATCCATTTCACCTGTGCCTCGAGCCAGGTTTGTAGCTTTATGTTCCTCCACGCCTGGGCCTAGCCGAGGCAGGAGCAGCGTCATGAACTCTGCCCAAGGGTCAAGGCTGGCTTATGTGGCCAAGCCAAGGAGCCGCGCTTCCATTCCCCTAAGTGGCAGTGCCGGGAGGCTGTTCACTTGCAAAATATAAAGCAAGTGATGAGAGAGTCGCTCGTATGAAAGTGTTGCTCATGAAGGATGAAGAGAACTCTGAAACAGTTGCTCCTCTCTGGAAAACTACGCTGATTATAAAGCATCGCAAACGAATTTAAAGTCTATTCTTAGAGATGCAAAGTCTCCAAAACCACCTCTCCATGGGAAATAGCAATTGCTTAATACAACTTGCTTCTTTCTATTTATTCTTTTTTTTCAGTTTGATAGCTTACATCTTAATCTTGCTTCATATATCAAAGAGATATATGGAGCGAGATCAGAAACACCATTATAAAGATAGCCATGAGACTTACTCTCCTGGTGGTCCCCCTGAGACAGCCCCACAAATAAAAACTGTACCGGACAGGCATGTAAATAGTGAATCCCCTGCCGCCCTCTCAGTCTTTAGAGTCAAGGTTGATAACTGGGCATTTGTATGTATAATTGGAAACAGTTAATCTAGTTAGAGCAAAAATTGTAGAAAAATATTAAAGTTATTACAGATATAAGGTGTTATTATTATTCTAGTGCCTTAAAATCTTACTATCAGTACTGCCAATGTGAATATTAATGCAAATCCACAAATAATTACTGAGCACTATTCTATTTACTCTTGCACCCACAAGAATTTCACATTACTTTGAATTAAATGCTATGGTATGCAGTTTGAGATAGCAAAAGTTTTAAAGAATTCTCTATAAATTGTAGAAACGATTAAAGGATGCTCAAAGCTTTGTGCATTTTAATTGCTTTTAACACATATTCCCACAGCTTTATATGAAATTAATCTAGTTCATCAACTTAGCTCTTTGTATCACAGTGATGGGGACTAAAGCATTGTAATATGGGACCTCATATATGTAGTGCAGCGGGAGGCAACCTATTCTACATTATTTATTTAGGGAGTATGAGACATGCCTTTGTCAGGTTTCTCTATCATTGTTCCTATTGCTCCCTAATTTTTTGCTCCTGGTTCTAACCAATATTCACTTACCTCATACTGGTGGCATCCGTGTGTGCTGCAGTGTAACACCTGTGCCCTTCAGAAAGCTCAGCAGGACATTAAAGAGGTGTCCATGTTGTGGCTTTAGGACTGAAAGGCCTCTCTGATGGCGATTCTAATCACTGTCTCCTGGGTGCAGCTCAGGTGGGCAGAAGAGCGGCTTCGTCCCATCGTTAAAGAGCTTGGAAGCTACGTGAAATGACCTGCCTTTCTGAGATAACAGTGGTCTTTCTTGGCCCTGTCAAGAGTAGGGTCAAATTTTAAAATAGCATCCTGAATATTTATCAGTAAAAGTTATTACTAGCATAGCCTTAAAACAGGAAATTGTGGTGTCCAATTGTCTCATAATTTTGAAAATCTACTTATTTCTGATTTTGCTTTTTTGGGGGGTCTGGATGATGAAATAGTAAAGTATGCATTCAAAAGTGCTTTAAACATGCCTAAGATAGCAACTCTTTTCTGAATAGCATATAGAAAAATGAAAGATTATTTTCTCTAATTAGCCATAAGTATTGGGTTTATATGCTAATTACTGGATCAGATTATGCATATTATAAATAAATTAAAAGGTAGGAATAATTATTGTCTCATTATTATAATTATTAATTATTATTCTGGAATTCCAAAAACATTAATATGACTTTCTAAGTATTAAACCCACTAAGAATATAGACTCAGTCACCCAGAATGAGGAAATGTCATTACAATAAGTTCTCAAAATGTCCACACCTTTTTATCACCTGCGTTTATTTAATATTTGCTCTTTATCTCTTGTTTTTTGCTCTGGTTTTCTAAAATTATTGCCATTCTAGGAGGGACCAGGACAGGCTAATGGAAAATGACTACTTGAGTGAATAAGTGTCTTCTGAATATGACAACATTCTTGTTTTAAAAATATAAAGACTTGGGCCCGGCCAGGCGTGGCTCAGTGGTTGAGCATCGACCTAGGATCCAGGCGATCAGGGTTCGATTCCCAGTCAGGGCACATGCCTGGGCTGTGAGCTCCATCAATGACTCTCTCATCATTGATGTTTCTATCTCTCTCTCTCTCTCTCCTTCCCCTTTCCTCTCTCTGAAATCAATAAAGATATATATTAAAAAAATTAAAAAATATATATATATAAAGACTTGGGATGTTGGATATACAATACTATATACAGAAGATGCATTATGGAATTGTACACCTGAAACCTACATAACTTTATTAACCAATATCACCTCAATAAATTAAATAAAAAAGTAAAATAAATAATAAAAAATAAAAATATAGTGCATGTTAGCTGTTCATTTACATTATTACATAGACTATTCCTGCCTTCTCATTTTACAACTGAAGATTATGGACACAATTTAATTGTATTTTTGAAATATATTTAAAAACATTTTTTGCTAAGGCTTTCTGTTTTCTGTTAACTTCTTGCATCTTGAGTAATCTTTGAGATAAAATATAAACAGATGATGGAGGAAATGCAGAGTGTAAAGTAGTGTTATTATTCCTCCCAAAGCAAACAAACATTTAAAAAGTGCACTGATATATACATTTATTTGCCTCTCTCCGCCCAAATTGTATTTATTTTATGATCGATAAGTTCTTGGAAAGAGATTTTTCTCAGAAAGATGTATGCAGGGATGTTCTACATATTAGAAAAGAACCTCAAATCAAGGTTGAGCATATCAATAAAAGTCTGGACTTGAAGTGAACCCCAGCTATTTCAACATCAAGTCCTTTCTTTCATCAACTGATCCAGTGACTTATGAGACCCTCTAAAGAAAACAACGAAAGGATGAGATACAATATTATGAAAATAAACTATTCCGTAATTTCTGTGACAGGACTAGTTTGTCTCATCCTCCTTTCATAACATTCAAAGTTAACATTCTCTTGTTAGTAGATTTATCTTACTGGACTTTAAGGTGAAATGTTCATATACTTCCTATAGTTGAGTCTGGTTGAAACAATGATTCAATAGAGAGTTACTGAGAAATTGATTTTTAAAAGAGCTTGTCTTCATGGTTTAATTCTTACTTAAATTATATTTTTGCTATATGTGACTTGAATGTAAAATTGCTTAAAGTTACTTGTGTAAATAATTGCTTGAAATAATTATGTCCATTGACATTCCCCCTGACAAAATCTGAAATACTCTCAGTTGGATTTGAAATGTAACTTTTTTCCAAAAGTGCACTTTTTCTTTCCAATATTCTAAACTAAAATTAGGCTTTATGATTTTTACTAAGTGCTACAACTAAGGTATGATATGAGATGTAAAAGGCAACACAAATTATTTGAAAGCATCTTTAGGGACTTATTTGAAGATTGCCAGGCTGCTGAATGATCACCAGTTTCTTTACACTAGAAGTGACACTGTCATAAATATCTCTTTTCCTATAATATGACATATTGGTTGCTTAGTATGCATAGGATAGAAGCTTTTGGAACATTATTTCTGGGTCAAAGAGCATATACATCTTTCCATTTAATAGATAATGTTTGATAATATTCCAAAATACCTGTGCCTATTTGCATTTGCATCCACAATGTATTAGAGCCCCATACCTCTCAGTATTTTCACACCTAAATTTTAAAAATTATAAGAAGTGAAAAAGACATGTCTTACTTTACAATGGATTTCCCTATTATCTTTGTATGTGATTTTATTATTGATCATTTATATTTGCTGTTCTTTGATTGTCTATCTTTTGAGTTTGTTTTGTTTCCATCAAACATCTTGTGGGTTTGTTTTTTGTTTAGTTAATTTCAAGGATTTCTACATTATAAACTATTTATCTGACCCAAAGTTTCAATATTTCTCTACTAATATATTGTTTTCTTTAATTTGTTTAATAGTACACTTTTTATAAAAATATTTTTTCACAGATTTAGGTTTTTAAATTTTTATTTTAACATAGCTATAACTTCCCTTCCAGAGTTTCCTCTAAGTTTTGTTTTTTTTTTAACTTAAGTCTCTTATCTATCAAAATTTATTTTTGAATATGTCTGACTTAATGATCTAACTATATTTTCTTCCAGATGACTAAAGCCCCTTGTATCAGCAACTTTTACTAAATAATTCATTTCTCCACTAAACTGAACTTTCACCTAGACATGTGTGCTTTAGTAACACTGCTAACAAAGCAGAAGAGTCTCTTTTAAAAATTATAAAAAAATATAATAAATCTTTTAAAAGAATTATTCAGTTTTAAATTAAAAGTATTATACAATTTCAAATGTAATTCTCCTAACAATAATTTGTTTTACAGCATTAAATATCGAGTATTTGTGCTTCATCCTAATCATTAAATGCTTCTGATGTTTCCACATATGTTAATTATGCAAGACTAAATAAGATAACCAACAGAAGAATGTTGAATAATACTAAAAAAATAGATTCATGTCTCTATTAGAATAAAAACATTATTTGAAAGAATATGTATTATATTTTGGAAATTAGAATTTTGTGATTTATAAAGTCTTATGAAGAAATATTATCCTTTAAGGTCTCCTTTCACAAATTTCACAAAATATAGCATGCAATTTTGAATAATAAATTAAATTAGGTTATAATACTTTTCTTGGGTATATCTAATAGTCAATTTTTGGAAATATTATTAATATTTATTAATAATCCATGTATGCACTGAGTAGCAATATTAAGGCTTGTGGATCTAAGGGGCATAGAGGCACCAACAGAAATGATTTTAAATGTTTCTTTTGAAGAAACAGAATAATCTTCCCATTTGTTCACCAATAAATAATCAAATGCCATATGGTATCAAATTATCCCTGGCTGGAACATTCTCAGCAGGGAAATATGGTACTGAAAATGATTGACAGCTTTTATCTCATATTTAATTGGCCTGTCTTCAAGGTCAATTGCAAAGACACATGAGTTCAGTGTTCCGAAACAGTTATCTGACATCAGTACATAAATTGGAGAAAATTTCTACCCATGCTTAATAATACAATCTTGTTAAGAACTATACTACTCTAGACAAACACTTTTTTCCACTCTAGTTTTGTTCCTCTATTTTTAAAAGCTAATACTATGTAGTATTTGTATTATAATTTTCTTTTTTTCTGTGTTTGAAGAAAATTTGAAAATTAGCAATTACAGTAAGAGGAAACAAAAAGGGTTACTTCTTTTTCCCCTAACTTTCCTAAGTGTAGCCAATTTATACTTTCAATAAGATGAAATCAAATTATAATTTAAAATATTTGTGCTAAAAGTTTTGTATGGCAATAAAAACATAATTCCTGAAAATAAAATAGAGCTGTGAATAGTAAAATAAATTTGTGAAATATAAGGTAACTTAAAATGATACAAACAGTAAATTTATGGGAAATATATTATCCCTATATAAGAAGCTTTATTTTGTTACTGCAAGTAGAGCTATACTTGGGACATGGCAGATATGAATAAATATTTCTGGATGGATGGATGGATGGAAAAATGGATGAATCCTTTCAAAAAATTTATATGTTCTAATTTTACTCTTTGGGAAAGAGACATTTCCAGACTTTTCCTTGCTAACTTAGCTAAAAAAAAATGACAAAATCTTGTTTCCTGAATAAAACAATATTTTTAAATGTTACTATATTGTCAATTTTGTTTTAAATCTGCAGATAAAGACATGCCTCTAAGTGCTGACAGGTAATTCTGTATACTTATGTAATAAAATATATTTTAGGATAATCACAATTATAGGGTAAGTGGTTTTTATTTATTCTGATGTGAATATTTAATATATATCCTCCTGGAAACAAGAGGGCAACTACAGTTGCCTAATAGTAAATGTTTAATAGCACTAATGTATCTTTAAATAACAGTACTCAGGCATGCTCTTAATAGCTTTAAAAACAACAACACACAAATGGAAAGAAAGAAGACTGGAGGTTGATTTACAACGGGATGTTAAACCTTTTACCTCTAGGTCATCAGTTCAGACCTGATCTAAGTCATCAGTTAGTGACATATTTACCAATTTGTGGCAATAAATGCAATAACTTATTCCCTAAGAAAGCAGTTTTATTAAAAACCAGGAATGATCAGGGCGCATTGAGAGTCATAGTTAGGATAATTCTTACTGAGTGTCTATGAGCCCAACACTCTGCACCACAAATATACCCATGTGAAGCTCTATCCTGTACATTGACTAGAGATCTTCACACTTATATGTTGCCAGATTTTAATTGGCCCTTGATTTCACTTTAATAATATAATAAATAAATAAAATATTTAGGGCATTGAAAGAATCACTCTTATGTTTAACTATAAAATTGTAATTTAAATGATTACTCTAGAGTATTGGTAATACAGACATAAAATAACTGGAATATACCTAAAATAGCTAGTGGAGATAATACTTTACACATGAGGAAAATGATTTCTGCAGGATCTCAATCCTTGGCCATGGTGATGCCCAACACTGGCTGGTAGCTAAAATTTCAGGCTTAGAATCCATGTCTTATGAATGCTAGTCCACTGTCTTTTACATCTGTGAGGCATTATTACATCAATAATTATGAAGATAAGTGAAAAAATGAAAGCTGAGTGGAAAATGCTTTATGTAATCCCTTTATTTGAATTTTATTTAATCTAAAATCATTCTTCTACTTTATGAAGATTTAAAAAATTACGTCTCCTACTTGCTTTTAATTCCCATCATTTTCATAAGGTTGAAGTTATATCGCTCCAGCAGCAGGAAACCTTTTCAGACATTTTGTGTGGACCGTGATGTACAGTTCTAGAGTATAATTCAATATGCCTTTATAAATTCACACAAGACTTCCACTTTGATGTGTATAAAACAGCATCTGATACTAATGATCAAATCTTAAGAGGAAAAGCATTTATGTCCAGATGAAAAACACATACAATCATTTTCTTTCTGGAGTTAAAAAACTTCATATGATTTATTTTCTCATTATGTAATGCCCTCATATTTTAGTGACCTTCAAACAGATATTAAGGAAGCTATTATAATGCTCTTTGAAAGATAAAAAATCAATGCAAAGGCCATTGTGTTTGCCATATAATAGGCATAAAATACATTTTTTAGTTAAATAACTTTTGGATCTTCTTTGTAGATAAATGTATTTTATTTTAAATGTGTCTGAAATGTAATATATTATGACAGAAATCAAGCATTAAGTAAAAGAATGCAAATTAGTCCATAAAAAATTATGCACTTACTTGCTTAGTGGCTGAGAATAGTATGACTAATATCAATAATTGTGTGTACCTATTGTACCTATTATTAGATATATTAAATAGCATACAGGATATATTAATTATGGAAATATTTTGTTATAATATTCTTGCAGATGTCAATAAGATAAATTATAAGCTGCACAAATCATGGATAAAGCTGGTTCAGTCTTATAATTTATAAGCTGTTTTTCCAACATAATTATAATTTCGCATGATCACTTGTAGTTTAGCCAAGTTTAAAATATTAATAAATTTGTCATATCCTCTTAAGTGCTATTCTTCACAGTAGAAAACAATGAAAATATTTTACTGTAAGTTATTTTTCACAAGCATTATATGAATGTTGTAGTACAGTCATGTATCATTTAATGACAGGGATGTGTCCTGGGAAATGCGTCATTAGGTGATTTCGTCATGGAGTGACCATCATAGAGTGCACATATACAACTCTAGATGGTATAGCCTACCACACACTTAGGCTACAAGCCTGTACAAAATGTTATTGTACTTAACACTATAGGCAACTGTAACACCATGGTGAGTATTTGTGTATCTAAACTTATCTAGACTTAAAATGGTATAGTAAAAATACAGTAAAAGATAACAAATGGTACACCTGCATAGGGCCCTTTCCATGAATAGAGCTGGCAGGACTGGCTTTGGCAACTGGCGTTTGCTCTGAGTGAGCTGGGTGAGTTGGTGAGTGAATGTGAAGGCTGAGGACATTACTGTGCACTACTGTAGACTTTATAAACACTGTCCCACAAGCCTTCCCCTGGCTTCCTTCTGACAGGGTCAGAAATAGAACATCAAAGCCGTCCATGCGGCTTCATGACCGTGCATGCTGGATTCGCTGGAGATATTGAAGGGAAACTGGCTGGGTAAGACGTAGGTCACCATAATAGTGACAGTCAGGAGGGAGTGAAAGGTGGCCTGAGGATGAGCAGTAATAAGACACTGAGATGGAGAGATAAAGGAACGCAGGGGTAGTCGTGGCAAGGTGATTCTGCCTACTGCGTGCTGGAGCAGGGGTCAGATGAAGGAACTCTGTGGTATTCATAAAAAGAGGGTGTTTAACATGAAGAGGGTGTAGAACTGAGCACTGAATACCTTGACTTTGGAAATTTGTTTTGGGTTCCATTGACCCTAGCTGGCACAAAGGGCTCTCTCTGGCATTGAATCAATGATGGAAGAAATAAAACTTATCTGTACTTTTCATCATTACGACCTGAAAACATTTCCAACATACAGGGATGGACTGGCGCCACACTGCCACAGAGAGCTTGTATTAAAGTAGCAGTGGCACTTCATACTTAAGGCAGCTACTGTGGACCTGTGTCCTTGTATGGGGTTGTAGGTCCCCAAGAAAGAATTTACAGCAATGTACTCTGAAGACCTAGAAGGGCTGTAGTGCCCCCTGAGTATGTATCACTGGGGGAGAGGCTCCTCTGTGCTGAAACAGGTCAGTGGTTGATGGGCTGGGATATAATCTGTGCACTCAAAATTGAGGTGCTGTGAGAGGGAACCTGAGCTACATACCCTTCTATTCCTTATAGGACACTTCACTCCATTATAATCTATGGCACCACCATTGTACATATGGCCCCGTCCTTATTTGAAATGTCATTATGCAGTGTAGACTAATATCCATAGAGCATTTATTTTGTTTAGACAATGACAGAAATATCTAGGAAGAGTCTGATCCGTGGTCATGGGAATCCAAGTGGCTGTTGCTGTTTTGAGAACCCAAAGTTGGTGGTGAAATATTACGACTTCTGAAGGATCTCTTACTCTTTGGCACAGCATGGAGGGAATTGGAGACTATTACGTTAAGTGAAATAAGCCAGTCAGAGAAAGACAAATACCACATGATCTCACTCATATGTGGAATATAATAAACAAAATAAACTGATGAACAAAATGGATCCAGAGACACAGAGGCATGGAAGAGACTGAGGGATCTCAGAGGGAATGTGGAGGTGGGGGAATGGGTGGGGAGAGGTTAATCAAAGAAATTATGTTTATAAACATAATCATGGACACAGACTTTAGTCTGGGGAAGGCCTGGGGGGGGGTTGGATGCGGAGTGGAGAGGATCAAGATCAATGGGTGTAAAAAGGGGACATCTGTAATATTTTCAACAATAAAGATAAAGAAACTTTAAAAAATAAAAATAAAAAAAATAAAAATGTTTTGATGTTAAATGGGATGCTGATCTAGAAAATTTACTTATGTGGAAAGACTTGAATACTCATGATGACAGATGAATAAAGGGTTGTACTATACTATATTTAAAATAAAATAAATGTGGATAGAAATAAAATAAAATAAAGAAGGAAAAGTGTTTGTAACAACGAAATCCCTCAGAATAGGATATCGCTGGCTTTCAAGACCAGATGGCCTGGAGCATCTCAGCAAATACTGACACTTGCACCACGTGAATATTCTTCCTCTCCCTTACTTTCTTCACATAGTCTCTTTCACGTGTTCTTTTCTTGCACTCTGTTTCTTTCTAATATTCTTCTAGTTCTCCAAACTTGTTTCTTTCACTTCTTTGTGGTCTCTTAATACAGTATCTGTGCATACTTCTCTGGTGCCAAGCTACACAAAATGCATATTAAAGTGTGTATAATCACATGCCTCCAATTAATAGATCAGTCAATACCGAAACATATGCACAAAATATATCATACATTGTTTAAAACCTACATGTTTATGTTTAACGTATGTGACATATAAATGCATATATACATATATATGTATACTTATATATTATATATTCATTTCTGCAAGAGGGAGATAGTGGGAAGCTTATCTGTATGGAAAACACGTTCCTAAAATAGAAAGCCAAGTCACTTGTATGGTTCATGGATCATTAAGAACTAGGTATATTTCTTCTTTCCACAACTTCTATTTATTTTGATTATGTTGACCGCTTACTTCTGCTCCAAGAACATTGAAAAGAATAGTAAATATATGATAATAGAAAAAGAACTTTTGAAAACTATCCTTTAAAAAACCTTCTATATTCAAAATTATCTACAAGTGATCTAACCAAATGTAAATTTTAGGTGATAACATATTCAATTATGACTCAACTATTTCAATAAATTGTGCTGTAGTTCTTTGGAGAATTATTGTTAACTGCATTGTTTAATATATATGATTTTATCAGACTGCAAATTGTATACAGTGTGTAATGAAGTAAAATAGCCTATGTGTAGAGAGAAAACTGTAAGAAAATATAACAATTTATTTTAATAAAGTCAAAATTAAAATGCATTGCAGTAAACCAGCTTCTGACAGATTAACTAATATATACACTGCTATAAGCAAAACTATGAAGAATCTCTCCTGTGAACATGCTTAACAATAAGCAATTTAACCTTCTTTCTTCTTTTGCTCCATATTCTCTTTTTCTCCTCTATGTGCCACAGATATCTTTCCATCTAAAGAATTATGAATTAATAACCAATATTCAACAGTTGGGAAGGAATAATTTCAAATAGGGTCACATTGGCCCTCATGTAAAAACTAATATTTTAAAAATTTGACTAAAGTCATATTAAATATATTTTATTAGAACAGATACAACACTATATATTCATTTGGGGCTTTATTTTAATCATATTTTAGGTCCAAGCTAAAGTTGAATCATATGTGAAAATGAGATATGTTCTATTTACAATTATAATTATCTTTCATCTAAAATGTTTCAACTGAAATTGAAATAATCCAAATTAAATATGACTTCAGTGGTTCTCAACCTTGGATGCAGAGTAGAATAGCCTGGAAGGCTTTTATGTATCCTGATGCACCATCAATACCCAAGACTAATCGTATCAAATACCAGGGGCTTTTTTAAAGCTTGTCAGGTGATTCACAAGTATTAATTGACAATGCACCAATTTTGTATTTTGTCTTTAAGGTTTACCTTGCATAAAAAATGAGCAAACTACTATTCATGCATCTCACATGTTGCAGTTCCCCATGCTCCCTGACCACATGTAGTATGTTTTAAAGTAATAGCCACAGTAGTGCATATTCAGGAAGAAGAAAATATATCTTTCTGATGGTTTCTTCTGATTGTTAGTGATTCTTTCCTACATCCAAGAGGGTTTGTTTGCCCTTCCCTTGGAAAGCAGAAGGCTAAAATTAATGTATTAAAATTTAAGTCTTCTATTAGACAAAGGAGAGAATTGCAACTAGAATGGAAATATTCCCTTTTTAGCAGAATTTAAAAAGAAAGAAACAGTTTGAAACTCTCTAGTGTGTGTATGTGTGTTTATTTTAGAAAGAATTCTTAGAGCATTTGACATTCTACTTGGCCAGATGAATCATTCATACAGTTTTCATTTCCAAGAAATTTATAACCATTCTGCTCAGAGTAGTTATAAATAACAAGGTTCAGTATAATTTACACTGGAAAATTTTTATTGGTTTTCAAGTAATGTTGAATGTGTCAAGATTGAATTTTATTTCAACAAAAATATTTACCCTTTGTCCTCTCATTGTAGGATTTCAGCCTTAATTAGAATTATATGAACAATAACTGTAAATTGCTACTTTATCCAACTTAGAAATAGTTGTGTAGAAGAGAAAAACTGATGGCAAATTAATAACAAAAATTTCTTAGATTTAAATTTATGTTAAAAATCAAGCCCACATTATATGAAACTGTTTATATGTGTAATGGAAATAGCATTTCTAAATACCTCCTAATGACACAACCAGAAATAATGTTTAACCAAATATCTGGACACCCTATGACTTAGTCAAGTTGATACATAAAATTAAACATCACTGAGTGGAAGGGTCTCCTATTCATTGAGAACAATGAGTACTTCCAAGTAAGAGTTAGCTTGCTTCTCTAAGCCTCAATTTTCCTAACTCTCAAAAGGGAATATTGTTAAATGACTCATGAGTTCATTATTATGAAAAGATGACATAATATAGAGAAAAGACTTGGCCCATGCCGTACTCAATAAGGATTCAATAAACTGTAGATATATTTTCCCACAAGTTGGAGGATTTTCAAGACACATAAGATTACACCAGTGAGTTGTTAACCCTCTACATCAAAATACTTCCCCTTAGGAAGGCTTCCCCTTAAGCTGCCATGGTGGCTAGAATACCAACATTCATCATTTCTCTGAACAAAGAACAATTCTTTAAAAGAAAGACTCTCAAAATATAACCAAAATAATGCAAAGGGTCAGATTTTCAAACTATACTCATAAGAACCAGATTTCTTTCTGGTATCAAACTTGACGAAAACTGCAAAGAATACAGCAAATAATGAGGCACAGGCAAAGCATACAGCAATCTGGGACTGCCAAGATCCTTTCTTGGAGCGTAAATATAAGCTCTGGCCTGAATTTAATATTTGAGACTCTAAGTAAGGCATGCAGGGCATCAGTTCCATAGAGAGCTATTTCAGTCATCAAATGCTTTTATTTTTTACTTAAAAAATTACAAAATGCACACTGACATTTTCTAATAGGTCATGCTCCACAAATCCACGAATTCCAAATATTTACTATGAGCAACCTAAAAATACTCAACTAAAAGAATTCCAAAGATAAAGTAATATTTTTACTAATTAATACTGTCTGAAGTTCTGATTAGCATTTTTACAAGATTCTTTCCCTTGTTTAGACATCTATAGATAGAGATAAGTTATATATCAATTGTTATGTCTTTATTAAATAAAGTTAGATAAAACAACTTTCTTAGATAAAGTTAGATAAAGTTAGATATATAATTGTATTAGTGCATATTAAGATCAAATTTATAACATTCTCCTCTTCTGACACCAATTTGTATTTGGTAGTGGTGGCAGTGGTGGTGGTGGTGTGTGTGTGTTTGTGTATGGTGCAGATTAGATTCAATCAGAGGGCAGAGAAGTATATAGTGTATATCCAGGAAATCTATCTGATACCTTATGCTGGGCAAAAATAACCCACATGCATCATGGTCAATGTCATAATTTAAAAATCAATAAAATTTAAATCAATAACATTTATTTAATGTGTTGGATAATACAGATTTGCCAAAACGTGCATGTTTATTCTACCAGGAATTATTTTTAAAAATATTCCTTTTACTTTTTTTTCCTAACTAAAATACTAAAGAACTGGCTGTATGTTATTATAAATTTATTATGCATATAGCATCTTCCATTTTCATTTCTCATCATTCTTAATAATTAAAGATATACATCATGGTGCCAATGTGACTGTAAGTGCAAATAGTAAATACTAGCACTGATGTGCCATGGCAATATGCATTTAAAGTCTACATGACTTTAATATTCTGAAATATTTAATAAATGCATTAAATATTCTGAATAAAAACAAAAATGACAAAATTTAATAATTACCCATGGATTAAGTATTTGCATAAGTATGTTTTAATCATCATTTTAAGAGAATAAGTCATTTAACTTCTCTCCACTTCAGATCCTCATGTGTTACATGGGTAAAGAGAATTGTAGACTGGATGATTGATTAGGCCCTTTTTCCCCCCTTTTGTCATGAATAATTCAATGAAACACATTTAACATACAACTACTGAGTACTTAATGCCAATAAATGTGCAGAGTCTGAGATTTTACTCTACTGGAATGTTAATAAGGTAGCATGCTATACTTTCATGAATGCTGTCTGAAGAGACTCGAGATTCTCAGGACAGAGCCAAAGCACTTTATTACTCATGGGCATAGAGAACAGCATGAACTTTATATTTGTATCAATTTTTTCATCAAGCCCAAGTCCCATTAGGGGCAATATGAATTGGTCCATATGGATATTGTATATGCAGTGGGTTTGAATCACAGCAGGGGAACCCTGGGTTTAGGGGAGTCAAATCTTTTATAATAAACTACAAGCAAATCTGTCCTTTGCCTGGGAGGGAGACATTTTCTTTTTTATCCTGAACAGTAAAAATGTATGCCCTTGCTCTGGAAGTAGTGCCTAGCTCTACTTTCCAAGGCTGTTTGCTATAAAAATATCTTTGAGAAGGCAGTCTGGAACAAAAGGCTGTCAGATGCACCAGTCACTGCACTACAGTGGGCACTAACTGACTAGTGACAGAGATCAATGCTTAAATAATTTTACTAGAATAAAATAAGTGTTAAGCGGAGTACTATAAATTGAGATATTTATTCTGACATGGGAAGTCAAGGACGACTTTAGATAGGAGGGGAGTTTGGGCTGAAGGTTAGGAATTGTGTACAATTAATTAATAACAGGGGATGAAGATAACACACCAAGAGTTTGGCTTTAATATACTCTGGATTCTGTCATGAATTGGCTCTATGGCTTGGAGCAGCCTGAAACTTAACTTAATATGCACAGTCATCTTAAAAACAATTTTTAAAAAATAAATGTTCCCTGTCGGTTTATTATATTACAATCTAATTCACAAAAGAAAGTTTAGAAATTGCAAGATCTCATTTCTGACTAACTCATCATGTCACTTTCAACATCACACTGTGTAGTGGTCAATGTTATAGACTAAATGTTTGTGTCCCCTCAAAATCCATATGTTACAGCCTTTACCCCAATGTGGCGGTATTTGGAGAGGAGATTAGGCTTAGATTAGGTCATGTGAGTGGGAACGTCAATATGGGATCAGTGCCTTCATAGGAGAAGACAGAAATCAAACTCTCCACTTGCAAACACTGAAGAAAAGCCATATGAGCACAAGGAAAAATGTTTGGCTCTCTACGAACCGGGGAAAGGGCCCTCACCAAGAACTGAATTTGTCAACACCTTCTTCTTGGGCTTCCCAGGCTCAAGAATCATTAGACACAATATGTTATTTAAGCCACATTCTATGATCTTTTGTTACAGCAGCCAGAGCTAAGTTTGTATAATAAGGGTAATGACGTATTTAAATCTTAAATAACATCCTGAATTTGAAATACTTTAGTGCAATATTTTAATATTTGGTTCAATATTTATAAAAAAATATTTTCCAATATTTATTAAATGTTAGGGTCACTTTGGAAATTTAAAAAATAGTCAATAATATTGTAGTAACTTTGTATGGTGACAGATGGTTACTAGATTTATTGGGGGGACGGCATCATAAGGCATATAAATGCTCAATCAATATGTTGTACAACTGAAACTAATATTATAATGTATGTCACTAATAATAAAAAATAAATTTAAAAAATTAGAAAAATAAAAATTTATTTAATACTTTTCCTTATTTAATTATTTTTAGTTTGGTTATTTTAACATGATTTGATTTTGAAAAATAAATTATACACTTCACCTCACATGTGAGAGTAATTTGTAATGTATATAACTACTTTTAATTCCTAGTGAGTTTTACCACAAAGGTGAGATGCTTAATCTGTAAAATATCTTTTAATATTTTGACATTAAAGATACTAGATAAGAATAGGGTACTATTCTTGATGTTAACATTTGTGCTATGATACTACGTAGGAGAAAGTATTTAAAAATTTCTTTGTAAGCCTACTCTCATTGAGATTAAGAATGATATTTCAAAATACAGTAATAATTCATGGTTCATTTCTGTCTGTAAATACAAAATTTGAAAGTCAAGTCTAATTATAAAATAGCATCATCATTCTTACAAGCAATCCATAGACTTTGTTGTGATTATCTCTTCCTTTCTTTGCAGTTCTGTTCTATTACAGCTTTATTTTCCATATGACATTTTGATTCCACCTAGGGAGCTTTTCTCTGAAAAGAAACGTCAATCCTAATCAGATCTAAATTCTCCTTGGTAACATATTTTGTGATAAATTTAAGGTGGTCAGAGGAGGAATCTCGTTTACAACAGAATGGACACCTACCAGTCAGTTACCTAAATATAACTATCCCGTTGTTTTAAATCATGGAGAAATCTTTTTGCATATTTTAGAAATTCAAAAATTTTTACTAAGAAAAATCATTTTCAAATAATTCTTTTGGTAATAGTATATTTGAATCGCTTTATTTATTTGCTTCACACCTGCTCTTTTCTCCAGAGGATTAACCTTGGTTGACAAAAGCTTCCTATTCAGGAGATTTTCACACCCACCTTTCCAACTCCCCTTGTCCTAGCTCTGTCTCAAAAGCTAATGAATGACAGACTGATGTGGCGATAAATAAACTAGACTCTGCTTACGGGCAAGGCAACCTCAGGCTGAAGCTAGACGAGTCCTGAAACCACTTGTGTACCAGCTTTCCTCGCTCCCTTATAAGTTGCTCCTAGGAGCAATCCACCAACAAATTACTTGCACAAAAATATTCTCCCTCTCTCTCTCTGTAAACCAAAGTCCAGACAGGTAAGGGAAATGGTCTTGAGTGAACGTGTCCTTGTCACACAATTAAAGAGAGCTGGGACTGGAACTTCATTTTTCTGTCTGATCCAGCTCTCATTGCTCTCATTTTCATACACCAATGGTCTTGTATCTCTTATCAATATTATGAAAGCATAAGTCTTGCATTATGATAAGTAATCTACTAATGCATTATCAAATAGGCCAAATAATGATAAAAAGCTATACTCTCATCAGTATTTATATATGCATTGTATCATTCTGCTTACTTAGGATTTGAACAAACTAAATTTCTTTCTTTCAACCCTGACTCTTAGGTACAACTATTAGGGATAAAATAAGAATGTCCTTTCCATGTGTTTGATTAGTTGCCTGACAGGCTTTGGTAATTGAAACTGAATCATTAACCTACATATACCAAAAAGTAAGTCTGTTTTAATGATGGTCACATTAGAACATGATGGATGGTTATTAGATGTCAACCTCATGATTCTTACTCTTAAAGAGCTGCCTTAAAGTAAATAGCAGGCCCTTATATCAAAATAATAGTTCAATATATTTTAACCATACCAAATAAAACCTGTATAAGTCAAAAGCTCAAATTTTGGGAAAATCTTTCCCTCATGTCTTTTAAAATTCCCAACATATTATCATTTATCATTGTCATTTTCTTTCATCTTTTGTTATTTAATGTGTCTGCCACATTATGTCAAGACTTTGAAATTATTAACTCATTCAAATCATTAATTCATTTTAATAGTATTATATTCTAAAATAGTTTTATCATCTCAATGCAGTTTTTATTATTCTTGCCTCCTTAAAAATTAGATTGTTAAGCATACATCTAGGTGATATTTAGATGGTATGACCCTCTTGAAGTTCTATTATTGCTAAAAGATGAAGTCCTTAGAATGTTTTCACTAATAATTGAAGTATCTTTCACATTCTGTTGTCTTCCTCACCCACCTAAACTTGGATACATCAGTAATATGTACACTTTCGGTTTCTCGTCCTACTCTCCACCCATCCTTTACATAGATTTTAATGTATTTGCAGGTTTTTTTCATCATTTTCTATTCCTTTACTTTCTGTCAATTCTCTGTATCTACAATTAAGTGTATTTTAATCTAAAAATTCTTCAGAGAGCCACTCAATTACATATTTTATAAAATAAAGCACTTAAAATTATCTGTTATTTTAATTTTTATCTGCATATTTATAAGATAATTATACATTTACCCTGAATTATTTCTATCATTAAATCAAAATATTCAATTAAACCATTGATTAAATATTCATGGTGAAAAATTAGGTTATACACATAATCCTTAACTATTATTACAAATTGTCTTTGTTAATAAAGCCAATTATGCTAGCTCACTGAAACCTGGATAAAGAGCAATTTATTCAAACTGAGTTATATACAATATTTAATGGTCTGTTCATTATGCTGAGCAATAAGCTAATTCATGTCTAGAGTAAAGCAATCACTATTACAAAAGTCATAGTCATCATTATTTAGGCCAAAATGTTTTATTTTGGCAAAGAAAAATATTTCTATTATACATAAATTTTATATTAATACAATCATTTGAACATGAGCATAGGTTCATCATATGACTGTTATCGTATCTATTGATATTGGACATGATATAAAAGGAAGAATGGTGGGCTGGCAACAGGGAGCAAATTTAGAAATAATATTTATATTTTATCTCAGTGAGTGTACTAAACATCTCAATTTGCCCTTTTGTTTTCTGCCACAGGAGGCAGACCTGTGTGTGCTGATCAGTTGGCCCCGTGCTCTGACTTCCTGTTGGCCCTGGCTAATGGGAAACATCAGTAAATGGCAGGGAGAAAGCAGCACCGCCAAATGTGTGTTCCTCTGGCTGCCTCCCTCTAAGGGCTCAGGCTGGCTGTACTCCACGAAGGCAGCGTCCTCCTTCCAGGTGGCCTTCCGCACGAGGCCTTCACATTTCAGGCTCCAGCACCCACTTGTTCTACTTGTCCTTAATAATTATGTCTACTTGGTTTATCTATTTCATATTGGTGAACTGTAGTAGTTCATAATTTTTATTTTATTTATTTACTTATTCTTAAATATATCTTTCCTGATTTCAGAGAGAGAAAGGGAGAGGGAGGGAGGGATAGAAACATCAGTGCTGAGAGAGTCACTGATCGGCTGCCTCCTGCACGCCCCCGACTGGGGATCGAGCCCCAACCCGGGCATGTGCCCTGACCGGGAATCGAGCTGCGATCTCCTGGATCCCAGGTTGATGCTCAACCGCTGAGCCACGCCCGGCAGGGCAGTAGTTTGTAATTTTTTAAATGCTGGTCCATTTGATCTAAGTTGTAAAATTTCTATGCATTATCATTATACAATGTCCCGGTCTGGCGCTGGTTATTTTCCTTGCTCTAAAGTGTATTTTGTCTGATCATTATACAGCCACAACAATATTTTAAAATTAATGTTTTCCTGATACATATTTTCACCCTTTTTCTTTCAGCCTGCCTAGTTGTTATCTTTCAAATAAGTTTGTTAAAGTTGTTTTCATTCACTTTGACAATCTCTGTCTTATAATTGGTACAGTTTGAACATATATTTTAATTATTGATACAATAGAAGTTAAGCGTGTAATTTTATTTTTTGTTTCATGAGTTATTTTTGTTTCTGTTTTATTTTCCTGCTTATGGCAGGAATTTTCTAGAATTACATTTTTATTATTCTGTAATGTTCCTGAGTGTATCACTTCATATAGCATTTTAAGGATTACCTAGCTATTACATGTTTATATATATTATTAAAGTCTACTGGTGTCATCATCTTACCAGTTCTAGTAAAGTATCAAAATCTTACCTCCCTTTATGTCCTTTTATCTTTACCCATTTTAATGCAAATATATTCAGTATTTCTCTCCATACATTTGAATCATATCGGAGTGTTTAAATTATTGCTTGAGCCATCAAATATAATTTAGAGAGCTTAAGAAGAGAGGTAAACCCTTTTGCATTTACAGAGTTTTGCTTAATTTTTTATTCATTTACTGATATTACAAGATTTCTTCTTTTTTTTTCCCTTTCTGTTTAGAAAATTTTTTTAACCATTCCTGAATTCTAATTTTAAAATATCCGATTAAATTGAAGCAATTTTAAAAACATCTACAACATTTTTAACATCATTGTGGCAAAATACTAGGAAAGTAATCCAAAGATCCAAGTTAGCATGATTTCATTATCTGATAATTGTTTTAGAAAGAGCTGTAAATTTACAACAATGCCATAGAACACATTCCAATTGTGGAATTTATTTATAAATTAAAGTGAGTGTTACTATATTTCATGACTCATGGGTTATGAATCAAAATTATTGTTTCCTCCAATCACAGAAATTATTATCATTTTGGGAACTTACTACCTTCAAAAACATATATAACATTAAAATTGCATTATTATAATGTGAGTTACTTGTATTAATACTATTCTATCAAAGATAACTATTTCATATATTTACAATTTAAGTGAATTAAAAATGTGAAGACTTTTCTATGCTTATTCCTGGAGATAAATGACCATTGGCACTGCAAATATATCCACTCTAAGTAACTCAGTAATCAGCAGAGCTTATCAATACATGATTATAGACATATATGTTATCTATAAAATATTTTGGCCAAAACACAGTAAGACATACTATATGCATTTGTTTTCTAACATTTTGGTAGCCAAGTGAAATTATTTAGTCTCTTTGAGATCTCCATAACTAGTAGGGTATAGTGAACTGCTTAGGAATTATCATTATCACATGGCAAAATGTAGATATAATCCCAATGTCATCATTTAAAAGCTCTGTTGCTTTAGATTCATTTCTGTGCCTATCTCAACATCAATTTAACCATAATTTAGTGTACAGTTTTGTTGGAAAGATTAAAGGAAATATATGTTTCAATATATGTTTAGATTTCTAATATACGCTTAAATTTCAGTGAATGATAATCTTCAAAAAAATTAACTGCCTTCCATACTTTGTTTTCCTTTCCTATATTATGCAAATAATTTTTTCTTTCTTCACTTTGTCTAAACAGATGCCATTACCCATAATTTTTTAGAGCTAATCAAGTTCTCTTCTTGAAATAAATAATAAATTTTCATGAATAAAGCTTTCATAAAACAAAATGAAATGTTTCAGATTTATGTCATATAATTTCCATGTTTCCTGAAGCTGAAAGAATGAGTTTTAGTGTCATAATTAAAAGGAAGTACCCCAATGTCAGGCTGCTTGGATTCAGATGCCAGCTATAACACATTTTAGTCATGACCTTGAGCTTCAAACCCTCTCAAAGTCTAAATTTCCCTCTATGTAAAATGGAGATGATAATACTAACTGACTCATAGGGTTATTTCCAGAAATAAATGTGATAACCCACATGAAAATGTATCAGCACAATATCTACAAAATTATATCCAATTAGAATAAAGATCAATTTTTATTATCATTATATTATGTGCCTGTGTTTGTGCTATTATATTATCAAAGTAAAATGTCTGCCCTCAAGAAATTTATTGTTTTGTAAGGCATAGAGATAAAGAAACAAAGAAGTAGGATATATTTTTTATGTTTACCATGACCCAGGTAAATACAGGAACAATAGAATTCCAGTCTTGATGGTCAAGAGGGAAATAATATGTCTTAGCAAATATATGAAGGATGAAAAATAGTCATCCTGGTAAAATGGAAGATTATATATTTTTCTGACCCAGGAGCCCCTCTTTCCCTCACAGTTAAAGGATCTCTCACCACAAATGCCATTTACATGGGTATTGGTGACTCACATCATGATAAATGTGACTGTTATCTCATGGTTATGCTTGATAGCACTGACCCAACCTGGGATGACTTCATTCTCCCAAATTTTGGGATTTGTCATCAAAAAGCAGTGAAAGAAGTATATATCCAGTGGTTGGAACCAGAAGGGACTATAATATAATATAAAATATAATAAAATAATATAATATAATAATATAATATAATATAATTTATAACACAACATAACATAACATAACATAACATAACATAACATAACATAACATAACATAACATAACATAACATAACATAACATAACATGGCTATTGGCCATATTTCCTGCCAAGTTAATAAAGCCAGTCTGCAGAGCAGAGAGCAGCAACTGTAAAAAACAAAGCTAAATCCTGGTGGCCTCTGATTTCTAGCTTTTAGATGGTCCTAAGACTTAAATGCTTTCATGCCTTCTTGGTGTCTTGGCTTTATAATTATTCCTTGAATTCCATTTTCCAATAATTTAACTTTTTTCCCCTCAGCTAACAAAATAAACAAAACAAGTTCTTTTATTTTATTGGCAACCAAAAATCAGAGGAGAAGATGGTTTAAAATAACCCAAGCTGAATATATAGTTTTTGCCCAGAACTAGAGGCAAATATGTGTTTGATGGATTCACAAAAGTCAAATTAGAACAGCCTCTAATCCTAATTTAACATTTGAGGCCTAATTCTAACAATCACTTAATACTGTACTTTGTTTCTGAAAAGAAAGCAAATGTCTCCATTTTTAGTTAAAAGTTTGAATGTGGCTTCTCCTTGCCAAATCTTTTCTATTTATTTGTGCTACTCCAGAAAAATTACTTACTGCTTTGGTCAAACTCTATTGGTTAAGTCTAATCTCACTCTTTTCTTTCCCTCACTGCCCTGTTTACAATTCCACGATGGCTGCACTAGCCGTAATGTGAAATTCTTTCTGGCACTTATCTCTGTGATACAATGGATCTCACACATATTCATTGCTGTCTGATCTGTGTCTACATAATTTTTCATCAGCCTTCTCTGCTGAGATAGTAAACTTTCAGTACGCCCCACTCTTCTGCACCACGCACACCCACACGATGAATTCTCCTGATGTAGTTCAATATTCTGAGTAAAGTTACTTTTACCAATCCCGACTGTCCCAATAGAGTCTGTGAGAAAAGAACTGGCACCAAGAGAAAGAAAATTAGCAGCTGGCAACGCCTCACTGCAAAGTTTGATCCCAGAAATGGAATAGCCAATAGCAACCTGGGTCTCTCTATGAATCCACTTATGTGGATCTTTTTCACTGTGTCTTTAGGGAATAAGAGTAGACTTTTAGTAGACAAGAGCATAGGGTTTACAATCAGATAGATCTGCCATGATAGACTAGCTTGTTCACAAATATTTGCTTCCCCTTGCTGAGGGAGAGTTGTGCACCCTCAATCCTACGTTAGCAAACTGAGATGTGGCCTTGACATTTGCTTTCGTCAATGAAATATGAGAAAAAACAAAAGTGTGTCACTTCTGGGAAGAAGCTTGAGACAACATTCTTTTATTCTTGCATCACTGTGACCTAAATATTCCAGGCTTTGGCCATTTCAGAATAAGGAAGACAATTTACACTGTCAAGATGAGACTTTGAAATTCTGAAATGTTCACGCTCTTTATACATACAGCTTATTCTAGCAAATGCTAACTAATCTGCCTAACTAATGAATCTGTGCTTCATTGCACGCCAGGTTTATGATCATAAGCAAGTTCCTTAAAACTATTTGACCTATAATTTCCATTTCTGAGTATAGCAATAATAAAGTTTGTCATAAATATATTTGGTGGCACTCAGAATCTTTTCCTACCTGTTTCCCTCATTCCTTCCTATACAGAAAAGGCTAAAAAGCAAAAAATGATATTTCTTCCTTACAGCTGAAGTCCTGGATAAAAAAAAAAATACTATAAATTAAATATACTGCTCTGAAATTTAGAAAGAATAAATATAGCATAGGCTATCTTCCAGCTGCTTTGGCCATTTTCTGCCAGCAAGTCAGAATGTGGAGATGTCTGTGTTGCCCACAGCTTAGAGGCTGTGGAAGGCACTGTGGCAGAGCCCTAACTGCTTTAGTGGCCAGGTTCTGTCACAGGCTTGGCATCATTGCGAGAGCCCATCCTGGAGCCCATGTCTCAACACTTAGAATGTTTTGAAGAACCTAATTCCTTACACTTAACTCTTTTTTTACTTCAAATATCTAGAATGGCTTCTGGTTTCTGTCCAAAATCCTGGCTGATTCCATATTTGGTTATTGTGAACATCAAGTATACAACATGTGAAACAATTATTCCAGTCCTCCCAACATAAATAGCCCAATACATTTCAGATGCTATTATTTTTATTGACAATTCTCTACTTAGAAGCTCAAACACAGGAAATGATACTGTCACTGAGCTACTTCTATGGTTCATTCATTCGTTCAACAAACCTCTGCTCTGTGTTTGACAGTATTCCAGGTGCTGAGGTTAAATGAGCAAATAAGTAAAGGCCAGGTGGCTGCCCACATTTTATTTATTTATTTCTTTTGATACCTCATGTGATCAGGTGCCAGTCAAACTCCTGATAATTTTACTTGTTCCAAATACTCATATTAACTATTTAGTATCTCCCTTTGCCGTTTCATAACTTCGATTCAGCTGCTGTATTAACACACCCTCTTAGAACACACCTGAAATTGCTGCTAAATATAATAAACTTGTTTTATATGAGGCTACTATCATTTTTTCCATCAATAGTTATCACACAGATATTCCCAATGGCAGCAAATGTGAAGATTAGGAAAGGGAATACCTTCACAACCAAGTGATTTCTCATGAAACCATTAAATCATTTAAATGACCAACTTGGCACCATTAAATTTACTCAGGATGGTACTTCCCAATTAGGAAATGTGTATACATGTTGCCAAGAGATGTACTTAGGATTTAATTGGAATTGATGATAGCACAGTAGTTGGTATATTTAATGATGCCAACTGGTCATTTAGGTGACTCTGTCATTCATTATATAGGCTGATAAAATCCTTATTTAAAAGGAGTATGTTTCATCATCAATTATGGAACAAAGTTGCTCATTTCATGTGGATAGAGGTGAAACATATTGAAGAAACTCAGGGATTCGTTACACCAAATGTTGACTTTAAGTACATTGGTAGAGATGGAGATTTAAATCTGCTATCACATATATAAAAGATTTTCAAATAACAGTAGTTATTCAACATATGGCAAGAGTGGTTGTCTAATCATTTTAGTGAATTAAAAATAAACACACTGGAAGATATAAATGATGGAAAGTTCTACTCATAATTGATTACTAGAGGACAATTTATGTGATTAGTGTATGACTGCACAAATATCACGAATGTAACTTTCTTTACTATTAACATTAATAACCCCAATGGTGGGCATTTACTTAGAGCATAATATAAATAAATAACTGTGTATAATGTAATACATTTCAGACAGCACTTTCATGTGCTTCATCTATTTAATTGCTATAAAACTTCTGAAATTATACCAATAAAAAAGATTTATCTCATATAATTTCAATGACTCGCCCAAATCAAAGATAACACATTACCAACACTAAGTGTAACTACATACACTAACATTATCTGATTTTGTATCCAGAGCTATGAGTTAATTTTTGTAACAGTGCAGGTGCATATTATATAAGTGTTAGCCATAGTAGTAGTAGTAGTGTTTTTGGTGGTGGTAGTAATAGTCGCAGTAGGAGTAGTGGTGATGGTGATGATGGTAGTAATAATAGTTCTATTAGTAATAGTAGTAATAGTAGTAGTAGTAGTGGTGGTGGTGATGATAGTGGTAGTAATAGTTCTAGTAGTAGTAGTAGTAGCAGTAATAGTAAACAATAGTAATGTTTCAACTTCATCACTTCCTCTCATATGCATTATAAAAATATATTTGCATTAGAACTGCAACTTAAAAGCTTTTTTGTTGCTTTAAATTGTCCAGTCAAGAGAAATACACAGTTATGTACTCCTTTTCAAATATATATTTCAAAATGTATATTTTTGTTACTAATTTTTAATTAGGTTCAGCATCATAAAATTTTCTCTATTTCACAAGAGAATGGGTAGAAGTTTACACATATGATATAGCATTGAATCAAAGATAACATAATATTAAAATTATATGCTAAAAGAAAGATCCAAATTTGATATATAATGACCTGTTCAGGACCCATGAATGCCTTCTTGTGGTAAATTAAATAAAGAAAATTAGCAATCATGATGAACATGTATCTACATGGAGAAAAGTTAGTGGCCATGCTAAATGAATTAATTTCTTATTAAAATGATCAGCAATTAGATATAAAAGCAACAGCACCCTAGACTAGAAGCTTGGTTTGTATACTAGCAAATCACTACCACATGGTTATAGATGCTTTTTGAACTGCACAACAGTTTTCTTGGATCTTTCTCAAAGTAACAAAGTACCCAAGTGATCAAATGTACCTTACCTTGGAAGGAAATGAAAAAGACTCAAAAGGCAGTTCCCCTCGCCTTTGCCTCATTCGCCCCCTCATAGAGTTGTGCTCGCTGGCTCTCCTTTCAGAGGAAGTGTCATCCAACAGATCCTGACTTTACTGCAGGCGAGTTTAAGTATTCTGAGCAAATGAACAGGAATCTCTCAATCCCAATTTCATATTCCTAAAGGAAAATTAATAGATGGACTTAGTGTCTATTCCTGATACAACAGATTGTAGCTGAGAAAGGAACACCCATTATAAGCATGACAAGTGTAACTCATACCTGTAATGGGGGAGGAAGCAGTTCACATAGAAATGGGGACATATTCCAAGAGGTGATTAATATCAGGTGATTT
Organism: Miniopterus natalensis; assembly: GCF_054644295.1. Classification (NCBI taxonomy): domain Eukaryota; kingdom Metazoa; phylum Chordata; class Mammalia; order Chiroptera; family Miniopteridae; genus Miniopterus; species Miniopterus natalensis. The sequence goes on from NC_142083.1 coordinate 53,614,775, forward strand.
TGAAACAAATTACTTAACTTCACTAAATCCCAACTTCTTCTATAAAAGGATGATCACAATACATGGTTCAAAAGGGATATTTCAAGGAATTCATATGTAAAAATAACATGCCACATATAGTGTCTAGTACATAAGAGGTGCTCAATAAACGGCAACTGCTGTGGATGGTGGTGGTGGTGGTATTTTGGGGAAGAGACCATCTGGTGTTCATCTTTGTGTCCTATCATTTATCATGATATCTTGTATATAGTTGGTTCTTAATAGTTTTTCACTAAATTATTCAAATTATGTGCTCTAGAAAGGAAGGATAACTAGGCAGCATCTTCTTCAGATACATAAATAAAGGTAAGCATGTGATTCTGACTTTAACAACCTCATCATAACATTTTAATTCTGTCGGGGCATAAAGAGTATTTGTTAACCAATTAATTGAATAGTTTAATTTCAAAAGGCTCAAGATTCTGACAAAGGGCAACTTTCTTAATGTTTGGAATGTTTTTCATTCTGGATACACACTCGTCCTCAGAAGGATGCAAACAGTGCATGATGAAAAACTGATTTGTTTCCAAGACTGTAATAGAAATGAATTTTGAAAACCCAGATATATGCATACTTGGCAGCAACAATTATGCCTGCAATCATAAATATATAAAATGCCTCATTTGTTCTTGTGTTGTTTCAAAGATTACTTTTCAAATGTTCTCACAGAGCCCTCTTTCAACTTTGTCATGTGTCCTAAAAATAGCAGTTATTTACATAAACAGACAGTAATCTTCAGGACGTTTAGAAGTTTTTGGTTTTTGTATCTCTTTGTCCCCTTCTCTAGAAGGCAGTTTGGAAACTACACAAAAGTAGGAGACCCTGATTCTTTCTACATAATATATGTATATTTATATATTAGTATGTTAGTATGCACATATATTTTTGAATAAATTAAGGGATAAAACTATGCATATTCACTCATTAACCACCCACCAATTATAAGTCAGTGTTTTGGTGCTAGAGATTCAGTACTAAGCAAGCAGATGAAAGTCTCTACAGCCCTGGCCAGTGTGGCGAAGTGGCTGAGTGTTGCCCCATGCGCCGAGAATTCCATTCAGGGCACATACCCAGGCTGTGAGCTCGATTCCCAATAGTGGGCATGCAGGAGGCAGCCAATTGATGTTTCTCTCCCTCTCCCTTCCTCTTGCTCTAAAAAATCAATAAAAACATATTTTTTTAAGTCTCTACCTTCCTGGAGTTATATTCTTAATGAGAAGCCAGAAAATAACATGATAAAAAGGCAAAGCGTATAGTATCTTAGGTAGTGCACGGTGCTAAGGAGGAAAACAGGAAGCAAGGAAGGAGGGGTATATAAAAGGGGTTTGTGAGTTGTAGAGAAAGTATAAAGGAAGCTTACTAAGAAGTAGTAAATATTAGTATGTACATATATACAGAGCTTTCTTTTTAAATAATGCAGTATTTTCCTAATTTCAGATGTAATTTAGGTTGATCCTCTTAAAGTTTTTCAAACACCCCAGGCATGTGTAACATAAAACATGAAAGGGTCTTTTAATTCAAATTATATATATGTATGTATATATATTTAACAACTCCGTCAGTATAGAATCACCCTGTATATACTACTCTTTTCTGCTTTATCAAAACTGTTTATGTAGATTCCCATCAAGTTCATTTAACTGACCAGGTGATTTTAATAGAAACCAGAGTAATCCTTGGAAGCAGAGTTTGAAAATAGGAAGCCACTTTGGTAGCATTAAACAAGAAGCAACATGTACATCTTTAAAAATCATTTTGAGTTCTTGAGAGATTAACACTTTAGTATATTTTAGTTTGTATGTCATCACAAAGTTTCTAAATAACATGGTTTATTTTAGATGATGGATTATGAGAAGTTTGTTCATACACCTAAAGCCTGACATTTTAAATCATATGTTTTCATTTTACAGAAATGAGATAAGTTTGAAATCTTGCCATGGTATATAGTATAATGTCTTATTTTTTTAACAAGTGGTCTAATTCTCATTTTTAACATAAACCTGGGTGTGTGTGTGTGTGTTTTAGCTTCACCAAAGACATGTTCTATTGATTTTAGAGAGAGAGGAAGGAAGAAAGAGACAGAGAAACAGAGAAATATTGCTGTGAGAGAAACATTAATTGGCTGCCTCCCATAAGTGCCCCCACCTAGGACTGAACCCATATTTCTTAAAAAAAATATGTCTTTAATGATTTCAGAGAGAGGAAGGGAGAAGGAGAGAGAGATAGAAAATCAGTTATGAGAGAATCATTGATTGGCTGCCTCCTGCGCACCCCCTACTGAGGATCAAGTCCACAACCCAAGCATGTGCCTGGACTGGGAATCGAACCTTGGTGCTCAACCACTGAGCAAACCCACAACCTTTTGGTGTATGGGTCAATGCTCCAAGCAACTGAAACACCTGGCTAGGGCTAAACTTAGATTTTAAAAACATAGCTACTGATGAATGCTATATCTAAAAGTTTAACTAGGAACTAATATGTTCAGTAAGAAATAATCAAAATTACCTATATAAACACTTTGATATTGATTCTTTATGATCAACTCAGTGATTTGTTTGTTGAAATCAAATAATCATGCCTTCAATAAAGCCATTAATATCAATAAATGATCATTTGTTTCAGTATCACTAGCATTATTTCCTTTGGCAACAATTCTGACATATTAACAAGTTATCATAGAGAATGAGATAAACAAGGTATGCTGTCTCATTACAGCTAATAAATTGTTCTTTACAATCAAGATAAGCACTATAGAACCATAAAAATTACTTCCTCCTTTGCTCTGTCCTGCTGTTAGAATTCTGTTTCTTTTATTCAAGTAATTGATTTAGAGATTCTATCTGACATCTTGTAATTGGAATTTTGAGGTGCATGAACTACATGCTTGGTTGAGCCCTGTCCTTCTGCAGAGGGACATCTCCCTAACGATAGCTGAGGATGGGCTCATTGTAAGTTGTGAGTCCACTTAGGGCTATTTAAAAAAAGTTTGCATCAGGCTTTGTAAAAATACTTTTACTTAGCAGAGTAAATAAACCTTTGGAAAATACTGAGGCTTTGAATACTTTTTTAATGAGACATTAAAAAGCAACTAAAAAATAGAATAGAGGTTATTTTTATTCTCTTTTGGTTTTTTAAATGTTTTTATTGGTTTTAGAGAGAGAGAGGAAGAGAGAGAGAGAAGCATTGGTCAGCTGCCTCCCACACACACTCGGGCTGGGGAAGATCAAACCTGCAACCTGGACATGTGCGCTAACTGGCAATCGAACCTGCGACCCTTCGGACACTGGATGACGCTTAACCAACTGAGCCACACAGGCCAGGGCTTAGTCTCTTGTTTACACACCGCCAGTGAGCCAAAATAGGTATTGAGTGAAACATTATGAATGTAATGTAAGATGATATTATGTTATATTATATGGATGTTATATTAATTTTTCTAGAATAAAGGTTAATTGCACAAAATATAAGTCAATAAATGCCAATGTGAAGCGGAACTAATTTAAGTTTAAAGTTGTGAAGCTGTTAAGTTACTCATTTTTCTTCCATTTAATCTTACTATCTTATCCGTAAATGACAGAGCATTTTGATGGTGGTGGAGCATTATTTAAATAAAGAGAGAAAATGTCTTGAGAAATTAGTTGTCTGAAATGGATAAATGTTATGAGTGGAAACATTTCTTACTATCTTTATATAGTGTCTTTTCCTCGCGTTGAAAATCTTTTATTAAAAAGTAATTTGTGATTTGAAACAATGGTAAATGTAGGTATGATAATAATTATAATGAAAGCAGCTAACCTTTTTTTTTAAATTGACTAAAATATTTTGCATTTATGTTAGGTAATTATCATAATCAATATTCAGTAGTATCTCCAAAATTTTTATTTCAAAAGTGCCTGGGTCACATCCTGGTAGGAAGTTGAAGGCTAAGGAAATTATCTATAATCTATTATTGTCTAGTAAACAACTGTTTTTACTTAGTTGATGTATTTATTGGGGTGACTTTTGAGAGAAATTAATGGAGATAAGATTGGATAAAATTTCTTATCCCAGCCGCCTCTCACTCCATTATTTCTTAGAGTCTCAATTCTAGCAATTACTGAGCACTGTAAGTGCTACCAACTACCACTGGGCACTTATGGAGATGCTAGTAGACATAAAATAAAAGAGACAGATAACTGTTCATCAATAACTATGTATGTGAGGAGTTGGGTGAGAGTAAATGCATAAGCAAATAATTTCATTAAAATGTGGTATGTGCTGAAAGGAAGAGAGCTAAGCTGAACTCAGAGATGCAGAGATGGCCTTCCAAATGAGAAGATGCTTTAATTGAATTCCAAAGGGTTAACCAAAGAATCCTGGAAAAAATATCCCAAGTAGAAGTAAGAGCACAGGCACTTGTCCAGGTATGAAACAGTAAGGCCTGTGATAAGAAACAAAGCACTTCTATAAAGTTTATGTTACCAGGTTGCAAAAGAGAGAGGAAGAATATCTACAGTTGTAGATAGAGTTAGGGATTAGCTCATATAAAACCTTCTATGCCAAACTAAGCGATGATAACTACATTCTGTGAAGCAGGACGTTTTAAAAGTTTTAACCTGGGGCGTGGCAGTCTGATTTCTAGTTTCACGGGTGACTGTCCTGATGGATGGCATTTGCGCATTCCACGAAAGCAGGTGGGTGAGGGGAGTAAAGGAGCAGTGGAAGGAACTGGGGCTGTCTGGGATAAAATTTGATTTAGCCAGATTTTCCAGGTAGAGTGATGATGAAGGTGTTGGCAGTATGGAGAAGGAATTTGGGAGAGAAGTGTAGCACAGATAAGGAACTGATTCGTGCAGATTCAGTGTGAGGTGCCTGTAGGATCAATCAAGTGACCATGTCCTACGAGAAAGACGTTTCAAAGTTAGGGAGACATCCAGCCTGGAGACTTCACCTTGGGATTCCTCAGTAAATATGTAGTAATAAAAACTTTTGAGCGACTGGAATCAGCAAGCACAAATGCGAAAGAGAAAATTAATGCACCATGTATAGGACATTTAAGAAACAAACTCCTTTTGGATGACAGGGCAATGCAGGGAAGCCTAAAAAAGAGACTGAAAAGAACTACAACAGTCCTGAGAGTTAGGTAATTTTTTCCTACTGTTTTTTAGGTGGAAGACTCTGAGCCTCAGAACAATGCAACTTGCCCAAAATATTATAGCTAGGAATCTTCTGAGCCAATATTTGATCCCTAGTATTTTTGACCATGTGCTCTTTCCAGCATCTTGTGAAGCGACTATGCAAACAATAATGCTCTTATGGGTAACGGTTATGTTTTCTACTTCCAAAACATCCCCATAATGGGAATTCATAATATGTACCTAAGGCACCCTTCATTTTATTTCATAAAAAACATAATGAATTAAGATAATTGTCTTTTCCTGTAATTTTAAGCAAATGTACCCTTTAGTTATGTTACTTTTTTAATATCTCTTTTCATATTTGCATTATGACATGCAAATCTCAGATAAGCAATCTGTCTTATGCAAGCACATTTATTTTAATTAAATAATTAAATAGAAATTTTAAGACAGTGACTTTCATTCTTTCAAAACAAGAACATGTAATACAAAATTATACAGAATTCTAATGTATGAGAAATTTTTTCACTTATGAAATCAAATGAGGCCCTCTTCTTTAAAAAAAAAAAAAAAAAAAAAAAGCAACAGGACATTTCAGTAATTTCTTGCATTTGTTCATAATTTTTTTTTCAAGAGATTGTGGTGGGGAAATATATAAACCACTAGTCTTACCAGAAATTTATCATAAATTATCAAGGTATCACCACACCTACCTTTCCCTACAATGAAAGAATTTTGCTGTAGTAAGCTATGTCATGTAAAATTACATAAAAATACAGTCAAATCCAACACAAAAATTCGTGTTTGCTGACAGTGATAGAAGATGCTATTTTCTTTGCTATATACGGCATTCAAAATTTAAGTATTTGAAAACAAGAAAACTTAACAAGACTTTAAAGCAGAACCTTAAAATTATCTTATCACACCCTTTTCTCTTTGTGGATTGATTGTAGACACTCCCTGCTTCTAATTACTTAGAGATAAAATGATCTTAAGGAAACAACAGAGTTATTACTGAAGCATTATGAAATTTTAGAAAGACCTATTCTTTATCCATTAATCTATTATAGATTCAAGAAAATTATGGATAACCCATATCTACTTATCAAGTAAGTTATGTAATTTTAAAAGTTATTTTCTATTTGGACCAATATAATGTGATTTTCTTAGAATTCTAATTTAAGTATTACTCTGCAGCACATACATGTTTGCTAACTTTCATGCATATTTTAAATTTGTTCATTCTTTCTCTATTTACTGACAACATATGATGTGCCAAACATTGTGATAGTTTCTATAGATAAAATGGTAAAGACGTAAGTCCACCTTCACAACTGCACATCCTCTACAAAAGGTAAAAAACAAAACACACACACAAAACAACTATAATATTGTCACAAGTTGGGTTCTCCAGATGGAGATGCTAAGACAGAGTTTGGGGTGCAAGTTGTTTATTAGAGACCAACATTTGTGAAATGAAGGGGAAGGCATAACAGGATTTGCCAGTGATGGAAGTTGAAATATGATACAGAAACATCAAAGTCTTGGCCAACTCAGTAGAGACCTTTGAAGCAACTACTGACCATCAAAGTGTCCTGTCCAGAAGAGGGAAAGGCAGGCCTTTATACTTCAGCCTCAGTCAGTCACCTGATGCAGGCTGCACCAGAAAGCATATAACCTTGAACAATGTACACACTGCATACTAAAATGTGGCATCCCATCATTGAAGCATATAGCCACCAAGCCACCTCTCCAGTTGAGTCTTCAGCAAACCATTTCAAAGCTCTATCATGCTGGCAGCTTGGGTGGTATTGAAATGATGGACCCATTTCGGGCCTCCTTTCCATAAAGTTGGTCACCTGATCTGACATGAAATTACATGGCATCCATTGCCAGTCACTAAAAGACTTTGTAACCCTCTCAGATGATATGCTGGTTGAGAACCTGTGGACAAGAAAGGCAAACCTATACTCAGAATATGTGTCTATTCTTTTGGAGAACCACTGGCCCTTTCAGGATGTAAGGGGAACAGCATAGTTAACTTAATATCAAGTGGCCAGTTTCTCTTCTCGATAAGTGGTCCCTATCAAGGACTCAGAATTGGTATCTGATGCTGACTTCTGGTAGATCAAACTTGGCGGAGTCAGTGCTGTTTGTTTTATGCACAGTACTTATAATCACCACCATAAGCACTTCATGCATGTGCTGGCACTGGGAGATCAGGTGACAGATACAAACTGAAGCCATCTGACTGATCCATTTTGCTCACTTGGATGTTTAGAGCGTCTTCTGTGGTAGATGCTTCTGGTGGTCATGAACATGTGATACAAAGATCTCACATTGTGCCCACCCTTATATGTCCATTCATGCTCTTCTACTCCAGACCTTGTCCTCAGTCTCCTAATTGGTTATCTCCCTTTCCCTCGTGCAAATTTATTTAAGTAAATGTCTGAGCCTAGATAACCATTCCTCAATCAAGTCACCAGACAATCTGACTTTGGAAAAGGTATAACCTCAGGCAAGGGGACCCTCTGCATTTAAGTCATATCTTGAAGAAGCTCACAAAGTGTGCTGACCACACTTTCTGAAGCCTGACAGCAAGTCCTTCTTTGAGGGAGATGTGGGCAGTACATCATTATATCTACCACAAATATAATATTATTACAGCTTTCCCAGCAGGAAGCATAGAATATTTGGGGAGATAAAAGGAAGAGTGCTACTAAGATATTCTATGATTAAATTATTTGGCAGGAATCATAGATTATCTAGCTGTAATAATTATAGATTTTCATTTTATAGTTTGATGAAATATTACCCCTTTCTTTTTGTATACCTATTCCTGATTCACAATGGGGCAATTCTAGTTACTTAGCTGTGTATAGAGGAGAAAGTGGTGAGAGAGTTCTCACAGAGGAAGAAAAAAAGGCTGAATGCATATTTGAAAATCAAACAAAAGAACAGAAGCTAGGTGCATGCCTGGGGGTGGGGAGAGGACATGGTGACTGAGTTGCTAAAGCAGTAAAACAACACACGTGCAAAGGCCTCAAAATAAAAGAGAATGGTGATTTGGAGAACTACAAGTTGCTTATTATGGAATGAGCAGTATAGGAGGGGCAAGGAATAGTGGAAGATATGGTTGGAGAAATAATTAGGGAATGCATTTTAAACTTGTAAACCATGCTATGGAGTCTGGACTTTATGCCAGAGGTGCTACGGATCTGGAGTTTTTAAGTGGAGTAGTATTATGCTCACATTTTATTTGTGTTTCAGAAAGATCGTTGAAATTGCAGTTTGAAAATAGATTCAGAGATCTACTGCTCTCATCAAATATTGACAACTTCATAGGATCCCTCTTCAATAAAAAGGCCTATTATATTTGCAAAAGGTAAAAAGCCCACCATCCAAATGTCCAATTACTTGTGATTCCAAATTTTCTGTAATAAAAAATGACCTTGAAGATTTTCTAATGAGGCCATCATGCAGGGGAAATCTGTTAGAGCCAAGAAGGTTTTATGATAGTCATTCTATCTATGTTCAAAATCAGCTTTGATGGCTTAAACCAATTAAAATATTATGACATCTATGATAAATGCAGAATTTGGTTCTGTCTGTAGCAGTAGGAGAAAGAACCAAACCAGGTCGAATTCCAAAATTCTGGACCTAGTAATAGAGCATATTTTACAAGTAATCATGCAAATTGACTAAAAGTAATGACCCAATTATATATATTAATAATACTTAGATTTAAAATTTTAACATACAGAACAAAGTTGTAACATATAATAATCTTGCTGCAGAGAATAGAAAAAAACCACTACTATTTTTATTCCCATTATGTGTATTGTTTTCCCCAAAGGATAGGGTTTGAATATTGTGCTACAATGAATGTATGGAATTCTTCTTTTTACCCTGGGATCCCTTGAGATTATTATTTCTGTACCCAAATACTCAGATCAATTTAGCAAGAAATAAAAACTTCAATGTAGCTAATGACTACTTTGTAGCTCAGGAGGGAGGGCCTAAAGATTTAGAAGGGTAGATATGAAAGAACAGTGAACAAGGAGGCAGGCAATCAAATGTGAAATTAAAAGGCAATAAGGATTAAGAATATATAAAGTAAAATAAAGATTTGGATATATGAATTCAGTCAAGTGTAATCAAAGCAAAATACTCTGCTTGCATAATTGTTACAACTAGAGACAGTTTATTTCTATGTATTTAACGAGAAGTATGCTCTCTTCAGTCTGTTTATAAAAGAATATTGGAGATGAGAAAGCATGAAATATAGGGAAAATGAAAAACTTACTATGCTATATATGGCAATCCATAATGGAAAAATATGACTCGTAAATGCTCATGTATCTGAGACCATTTTGAAATGTGGTCTCATTTTTTATTCCACAATGAATTAACTTTTCCCATCCAATTAGAAATGTTCCTCTCCAGTCAATATTTAATTTTCTTTCTCTCATATTTTCCAAAGCATAGGAGTTTTCTCTCCCTTCTTCATTTACAATTGAGGTTCTGGGATGCTTTACCAGTTGAATAAGTAAAATGCATAACTCTGAGCAGTCACCGAAGAGAAGCACAGGTCCCACTGAGGGTTAACGAGCACACTCCTTCAACTGTTTTATCATTACTACCTTATTTATGTGGGTCAATGAAGAGAACAACTTATAAGATCATTTCTGTAATTTTACAAACAGCTAAAAATAAGACCATTAGGAAAGTCTCCTAAGTTGCTGATTCTTATTGTCTGTTTAATATGACTCAGAACTCTTTGTCTAAAAAGCACTTTTACAACTGAGCATCATTTTCATTCTATCATTGTGTCTCTGATTACTTCTTTAAAGCATTCAATAACTTAAGCTAATTTTTACGCTAGATTTAAATAAATATGAAGGCACCTTTCAGTGTAATTTGAATTGAGGTTTGGCATGATGATTTTATAGACCCACCCTCTTATCCACTCCATTTTCCTCACTACAGGTCCTCAATATGAGCCATTAAAGAGGTCAAGAGTTTATTATCTCCATGACTAATCAAGTCAGACTGTCCAAATAAATTTTGGAACAAGTAGAATTTATGTGGTCATTAACCATTTCTTGTGAATTAAAATGCTTCTATTTAGCATTGTCACATTTTAATTTATATTTCATGAACAGCTACCAATTCCATGCCAAGAAAACTGAAGCTTAATATATATGTATAATGTTTTTATGTGTGTTTTCACAGTTTCTTACATGAAGCTAAATGGCTATAATAATGTTGATTAATAGATATTTTTCATTCACTCCAAAAAAATTTATTTAAAAATCTCGAGTGACACTATGTAGTAGAATTGTTGTGAAAAGGGCATATTCAGCCCGGTCGGGCACAGCTCAGTGGTCGAGCGTCAACCTAGGATCCAGGTGATGGGGGTTCGATTCCTGGTCAGGACACATGCCCGGGTTGCGGGCTCGATTCCCAGTCAGGGGCGTGCAGGAGGCGGCCAAACAATGACTCTCTCATCATTGAGGTTTCTCTCTCTCTCTCTCTCTCCTTTCCTCTCTCTGAAATTAATAAAAATGTATTTTTAAAAAAGGGGGGGACATATTCAATATGCCTTCCAATGTGGTAGCACCAGAAATGTGGCTGAATTTTATGTAAGTTTCAAACTTTATATTTAAATCTAAATAATAGCCAGTTGTGCCCAATGACTAATACATTGGCCAGAATAGATCTATTACAGTAGGAAACAGTTACTGTACTCATATATTCAAAATATTATTATGTATAGTTCTTAAAAACAGTATAAAAAGCATAATATTATACATAGGGTGGGTAACGGAACATAGATAATCTCTAACTCAGATGAGAAGAAATGGCAGACATCAAGGAAAATGTTTAAAAGGAGAGACACAGTTGTCTCGAAGGAAGAGTAGAAGTTAGAGCCAAGTAGATCCTTGGCGGCACTTGGAAAGGAGATAAGTTGTAATAATCATGACCATACCCACTTTCAAAAATAGGTTATTATATTTACTGTGATTGGTATTTGTATTTGTTCCTTCCAGTTGTATAGTTCTGTATGCGAGAAAGCAAGCATTAGGAGATTCCTCAAGCAAAGATTAAACAGTATCTAGCAAAATATAAAATTGGTTTCCCATTGGGTAAAAACAAATACAGGTAATATTTTGGAGTTTGAGAACTTACACTTTCTACATGATATTTGAAGAAATGTTTTACAACAAGCAATATATAATTATCTACTTTTAATATCTAGATAAAGAAAAGCATTCATTTTTTTATTCTTTCTGCCCAACTATGTACTTTTAAAACAGGTCCCACTAACCATCCATACTGGCACTAGAAGTCAATATTGGAAAGCTGGAACCGCAGTCCTGCTTATGACAATGAACAAGAATTCCTTTACTTCCATTCCCCCTCGTCTTCACTTCCTGTTGTGTCCCAATTGAACCTGACCCCAAACCTGTAATTTTTAGCTAAATTTGTAACCTACTCCTCACTGCTCATCCAATGTTTTTTTAAGCTGGTTTTCTCTAATTTCAGATCTCGGTTCAGTAACAGCTCTCATTCCCTCTGTTGCCCCTCCTTCTCCTGACTACTATATTTTCTGAGTTCTTAAAAGGATTTGTTTCTAAATGAGAGGCACACAAAGGACAGCATAGGATATTGCTTACGTATTCATCGTCTGCCCTTTGAAAACACCAGATGTGTAAATTAAAGAAAGCCACAAATTCCTTGATGCCCTCCCATCAAGTGGCTGGGCTCTGTGACTACTATGACTAATAGAATGTATGGAAGCTTTGCTATGCCTGCTCCTGGCTCCAGGCCTTTAGAGACTGGCAGCTTCCACTTCATGTTTCTTGGAACACTCACTCTTGGAAGTCAGCCACCATGCTGTGAGAAGGCCAAAGCCGCCTCCTGGAGAGGACTAGCCTGGCTGAGCTCCCAGGCAGCAGTCAGCACCAACTTGCTATTCCATGTGAGAAGCCTACTCAGCAACCTAAACCTGATTTAGATGACGAAATCCTGGATCCTGATCTTGAACCAGATGTCATATTGGGATGAAACTTCTGGAGTTTTGTTCTTGTTTGTTTGTTTTCGTTGTTGATTTGGGGCGTGGGATGACATGCAGGAGTAACATAAATCATTTTTGGACAGAAGGCTGTGACAGATTAAAGATGGTCATAAATTATTTACAATTCTATTAAGAAGTGTAGTCTGTATCCACTTTCCTTGAGTCTGTGGGCTCTGTGACTGCTTTGAGCATGGCAGAAGTGACATGTTAAGAAACTGGGATGTCAGCTACGATGCTGTGAGCAAGCCCTTAGAAAGGGGCACATACGCCCGCTGGGATCCAGGCGATCGGGGTTCGATTCCTGGTCAGGGCACATGCCCGGGTTGCGGGCTCAATCAATGACTCTCTCATCATTGAGGTTTCTATCTCTCTCTCTCCCTCTCCTTTCCTCTCTCTGAAATCAATAAAGATATATTAAAAAAAGAAAAAAAAAAAGAAAGGGGCACATAATCCCAGCCAGTGTAGTTCAGCAGTTGAGCATCAACCTACGATTCCCGAGATTGAGGTTCGAATCCCTGTCAAGGCACATGCCGAGATTTGGGGCTCAATCCCCAGCAGGGGGCATGCGGGAGGAGCTGATCAATGACTCTCTCTCATCATTGATGTCTCTCTCTCTCTCCCTGTCCCTCTTTCTGAAATCAATAAAGACATATTTTTTAAAAAAAAAGTGCACATGAGGAAGAATTGAGTCCCCAAGCCAATAGCCCCAACTGAGCTCTTAGCTATCAGCCAGCACAAATTTATCAGATATGTGATAGGTCTTCCAGTATAATTGACACAATAGGTCACAGCTGGTTGCATATAGAGCAGAGATGGTGCACATTACAGAACCCATCCTATAGTCTTCATCCAGAAAGTCATGAGCAAAATAAGTCATATTTCAAGTCATGTTTCAAGCCACTAAGTTTTGGCATATTTTGTTACATAGGAATAGACAATTGGACCCCCAAAGTATTGCCATGTAAAGTGTTTCTGCTCCCTCCATGGAGACTACACTTCACACTATCTTTTCAGGGTAAACTTATGTTCAGCATTTACTGCTCATTGAAATGGAATATCAGAGAAAATGCATTTCCAGTCTTAGGCATTTTCATATTCTCAGACCCATCACATTATCCTCTGTTTATTTCTTTGTTTATTGTCTGTATATATCCACTCCCACCCAAATTAGACTACAAGTTACATAAAATAAAATAAAAAATGTTTAACTAGTTCTTTATTATATCTCTTTCACCTAAAGCAATACCTCAATATACATGTGCTTGATACAAATTTATTAAATAAAGTAATTACTAATTCTGGTCTCCTCATTTCACTACCAAAGAGGATCTGATTATGTGGTAATAGACATGGAAAATATTAGAAGTTTGCAGATTCATCCCCTGTATCCCCAAATGTTTTTTGTGCCACCAAATTAAGAAACTGGATTCTAACTGAATCAGATTTCAATAATCAGTCAATTTTACATCTATTACACAAAACTCCAGATAGCTATAATGTTGGGTTAGTTTACCACAAACCAATGCAATTGGAATTGGCTCTCATTGTGTAGTAATTAATTGGAAACAACATCAAAATCCCTAATTCAATCACAACGAAGTGCCTGATAAGGGGCAACACTGTGTATTAAAATATTAAGGTTGTTATACTCCCCTCAAGAAGACTGGTTTTCAAGGTTTTAGGTATAAAGGTGGCAGACCAGAGCATGAGTTAGCATCCCATTGACTCACTGAATGTATGGCATAGCACTCTTATACTGCCCAAGTGAATGGCCAGATCTGTTTAATTAACACAAATTATCCATGATTCCGTTAAAGCAATCTGTTTTTTTTCTCCTAAAATATAGATGTGTGTGTATGTGTTAGTTCCTCAAGAACAGACAAGGAAACCACCAAAGTATTCTTTGATTGAGGATTGGATAAAGATGATGTTGTACATACATACAATGGAATACTACTCACCCATAAGATGAAATACTGTGATTTGCAACAACACGGATGGGTCTTGAGAGTATAATGCTAAGTGAAATAACTCAGAAAGAAAAAGCCAAGAATCATATTATTTCACTCATATATGGGATATAAAAATGAAAGCAACAAATGAACAAACAAGAAAAACAAACAAACAAAACTCATACACACAGACAACAAGTATGCAGGTTACCAGCGAGAAGAGGGGTGAAAGGTAGAAAAAGTAAAGGGGATCAAATATATGGTGATGGAAGATGATTTGACTTTGGGTGGTGGGCACACAATGCAATATACAGATCATGTATCATAGAAATGTATACTTGAAACCTATATAATTTTATTAACCAATGTTACCCCAATACATTTAATTTTTAAAAAAGGATTTTAAAAAATTTAAAGAAAGGAAAATCCACACTAAAATTTGGATTGCAAAAGTACTGCTGAATCAGGTCTTATATCCTTGATTACAGAAATACAAAGAGGGAGTTCCTTTTGTCATCAAAATATCAGAGTACATTTCAAAACTGTTAAATCATGAAGAAATATGACCCTGATAATTAGATCAAGAGTGGCAAGATAATCCCTTGTGCGTACTTGGCATGCATTTCAAATTTGCCAGAGCACTACTTTCCAAATGCATTAGTTCTCTAGTATCTGTTAAAATACTTATGAAAAACTATTTACAATTTGCTTGTTTGGAATTTCCTTTACTATCTGTGAGTTCATTTCTTTTCCTTTGACATGAAAATGTCCTATGTAATATCAAGGGAGCCCAATTATTATCTACCAGACCTCTTGACAGAAGCAAAGTAGTCACACCAGTATTTCCCCAGCTTCTACTCTCAGACACTTTTGAGTCCTGTCATCCAAAGCATCATGGTGCTAATACATTCCCAAGCACTGAGGACTCAGAGGAGCGTGATGCTTCAATTCAATGTGTTTATAGAATACATTTCATAGAGATAGGCACGAAAGGAACAGTTTGCATAATCACCTGCCAAAAAGAATCCATCTGTCAGAAGAGTGGAATCTGGTATCAAACAAGTTCACATTAAAAAACAAAATCTCAATTTTCATTCTATGCACTTCATTTTCTTGAGCCTAATTAGCAGTCTGCATATAAATGGGAAAAATACGTCTTCCTGGTTGTAATCCAAAATTCTGGTCTAGGCAAGAGACAACAATAGCTGCTCATTTCCTTGGGGACTGTATCATGCAGCTGAGAGCATCAGGGCTGGAAATGCCAGACCAAATTCTGTTGCTGCCAATGTGAAGCTTTATTTTATGGTTTGTGGCAAATGTGGTATGTGTGAACAACAGAAATACTGTCTCTCTTCCTTGGTGTTAACCAGTCCTGGCTGGGCTCCAAAGAAGAAGCACAGGCCTAAAAGCATTCATTTTTTTACTTATTTTTGGATGGACTTCTTAAATTCCTGCCCAGTTAACTATGACAAAAACATCCGTTTTCAGAGAGAAAAGAAAATTGCAAAGACTCATTTAAAAGGTTGTAATAAAACATGTGTTAGACAAAAATGCAAAAAGAAAATTGAATTTTTAGCTTCACAAAATATTCTTTTAAAAAGTTAATTGTACATATTCTGTAAAATTAAACTCTCAATTTTAATGTGGTTTTAATCATATAAAGCTTAAAAAAAACTTATACAAAGAGGTTATTTGTACTTTCTGAAAGAGAAACTGAAAAATCATCATCTTGAAAAATATTTGAAAACTACAATATTTGAAAAATATTTAAGGGCTGCAGCATAAAATGCTGTTAAATTGTCAAAAATGTCTTAAAATTATAAAAATAATTTTATTACCTGTAGATTATAAATTATCCACTCATTTATTCATTTACAGATATTGTTGAGTACCTATTTGTCAGGCAATGATTTAGGATTAGGGTTGTAGCAGTAAACAGAACTGAGTAAACCTGCTTACAAAGTGCTTGTATTTAATAGAATAGATGTTTTTAAAATATGATATTGTAAGTAGTTTGTTTTATAGACATATTGTTGTGGGGTTTTTTTTAGAATTTTTGCCTATTATCTCTTATCTATTGTATGTCCTTCATGTCCATATTAAACTTCTTCGTTAACAATATAAAATACCTGAGCCTTCAGCAACCTTCTAAACATTTATCTTGACTTCCAGGTAGAATCTGGTGGTTGAAGCAGATAATTGGAAAAAACATCTTATTTCATTTTTGCCACAACACAATTACAATAAACATCCTTGGAGCTATATGAGTGAGGCTTGTTTTTCCATAGGATATATTCAGAGAAGAAATGTTGAATATGCACATTTTTATTTAAATAGATTTTGCCATAAAGATTTCAATGTACTGCAAAATTTATATTTCTACCAGTAATAATTACACTACTTTCTTTTTTCTGTTAATATAGGTGTTGCTAATGAGATAAACACATTGATTGTATCACATGTTGTAATGTAATGTCAATAAACCAGTTATTATATACATTTGCCTGTTTCCAGAATTTGTGGCCACACTACATTATAGACATTACCTCAGTTGCAAATACTGATCCTAGTCAATATTAGGCATATTTACTTTGTTTATGGTGCATTTTGTGATGCAGCATATATTTTTTAAATGTGGAATCAAATATGTCCATCTTTGTTTTTCCGTAACTTTCAGTTTTTTGACGTGGTTAAAATTACTCCTAACCAGTAGGGTGTTCATTTGATCTCATATTTTATTATAAAATGCTTGTTTTACATTTACATTACGTTTTATCTAAAATTTCTTTTTATGAGTAGTATGAGATAATAATATTTATTTTCTCCTATTTAGAATGTTAGTTGGGCCAATGCATTCATTAAATCAGCTGTTAAATTACCACAAAATTAAAGTGCACTAGTGACATAAAATTTCAATTATGTATTCACTGGAATCTATTTGCTTTTCACTTTGTTTCATTCTTTGATTTTTTATTCTTATACCAATATCATTTGTTAAAATTTTAGAGTTTTTATATTGTTTCAGTATAAGACTAGTACTCTATAACTTTTCTTCTTTGTTTTAATTGTCTTGGCTACTCTCAAGCATTTATTTTTCTAAAGGAACTTGAGGTCATTTTACTCTATTGTGATTCCATTGAAGATTACATTAAATTTGCAATGTAATTCAGAGAAAATTCATAGTTTTATTCTATTAATCTTCCTAACAAAAGCATAGCATGCCATAAAGACTAGTTGTCTATGTGTGGTATAATACTTGATATACTTGATTTTAGTTTTACTCCCTTATTCAATGTTTGCTTTCATGTCATTTTGTTGTTATTATGGTTTTCCACTTCTATATTTTGGTGATTTATTCAAAAGCCTAGAAACTGCTTTTTTTATTGTCCCTTTGGGGATTTCTGCTTTCTACTATGATAGATTAGCTTGCATTAGGCTAACTTGTCCCTTCAAGAATAAGTATAAAAGCTGTACAAAATGCCAAAAAACAGTTATTTCCAGCCAGAATTTTACAGGGCAAAGATCCCAGAAAAAAGGCAAAAGCATTGATTATATCCAGGTATTTTTCTACCACTTTTCTCTCCATCTATTTATTGATTAATAATAGCAGAAAATTTAGTAAACAAGCATAAACAAGCCCAGAACTTATGGTGGTCTCATGGGCTCAGGGTGACAAACAACTGTATTTCGAAACCACAAAGTGCTCTAATACTGGAGGAGAAAGAATCTGTAGAAAAGGGAACTGCAGGAAAATGAGCCTTGCATCCTGTGCTCCTTTTCTCCTTCAAGCATATTCATTCCCTAAAGTCATGGGACAAAGGCTAAGGAATTGAGGAAACATATTTGTAGCCTAGAGCAGATAGCAACAATCTATGACCCAAAGGTTAAGTTCAGTCTAACATCTGATAATGTAAATAAAGTTTTATTGGAACAAAGACATACTAAATCATTATTTTATCTCTATGAATGCTTTTGTGACTCAAAGGTAGAACTGAGTAGCTAAGACAGAGACCATATAACCAGAAAAGCCTAAACTATTTAAAAGTTAGCTGTTTGCAGAAAAAAATTGCTGGCCTCTGGTCTCAATCAAATACTTTTAATTATAAAAGAGAGTTTCTTGATACTTATGTTAGGAAAAGAGGCAGAAATTAGGACTGCCCTAAACAAAAGCCAACAGGAAATAGGCTAACCTTCATGACTAAAATTCCCCATCCCTGTTTGGCCAGGAAATGTTGCTTCTACTTCTAGCTGCATTCTAGAAGTAAAGTCAATAGAGTATAGACGAAGATAGGTTCTTGCACAGCCTCCACAATTTTTCAAACACAATGATGGCATCAAATAAATGGTTTCCAGGGTTACCAGGAGAATGAAAAGAAATAACAGAAATTCAAAGAAAAAAAATCAGATGAAAGAAACAGACCCAGAAATTATAGAGATATTAGAGTTCCTAACAAACATTTTTAAATTACTGTGATTAGTGTGCTCAAGACAAGAGGGAAAAAATATAGAGATTTGTATCAAAAAAGCAGAATCTATAAAATTAGAAAACCTTTGAAAATTCTAAATCTGAGGAATACAGTAACTGAAACTAAAACATTTAAGGAATGGATTTAAAAGCAGAATAGCAAACAGAAGAGAAGGCTGGTGGAGTAGAAGATGGAATAGCACTAAGTATTCAGAAAAATACAGAAAAGAACAAAAGAGCTAATGCTGTGTCATTTGTATAATTGGATTTGCATTAGAAGAGGAGAGAAATAATAGGGCAGACAATAACTAAGATAATACTGGCTATGAACTCTTCAAATTTGATCAAAATCATCAAGCCATGTATTTTAAATGCTTGTTTATACCAAAAGTGTGTTCAAGTTAAATTAGAACTGTTGTTTTCCTTAAAACATCTTCCTCATGAGGGCAGTCTTCATTAATAATACTATCTCTTTTCCTGTTCTATCTGCTGGGGCCCCTTAGCAACAACACAATTTGATCTCACCTGTTTATTAAGGCTCAGTCCAAATACTGGTATAAGGTGGCAGAGATCTGGAGAGAGGTTCACAATATTGTATTCTTGGTCTCAGAAAAGGCAACAGTCCAGTTTTTAGCTCCATGTCACTCTAATTTTCAGGGGCACAGAGACCTCAGCATGCCAAGGTTGTGGTCCCACAGCAACTCCAATGCCCAGGGGCCAGCTAGCCCTCCATGAAGCACTCCAGGGAGAAATGTGCAGCCTCTCCCCTCATCGGAGGTGGACTCATGGACGCCTAATAGGCCAGATTCTCTCTGGAATCCATCTAAACTTCCTCACTCTAAACTTCCTCCCACTTGGCCCAAAGTGATATCAAGTCCAGTGGGGAAAATAACTGTACAAACTCACTTCTCTAGGACTCTACCTAAACCCGATGCCTTGCTACCAGCCTCTAAACCTCCGTTTACCGTGTGTGTGTGTGTGTGTGTGTGTGTGTGTGTGTGTGTGTGTGTGTAACATGTGAGAGATAAAGTTGTTGGGTGACATTAGGATAAAGACAGCAGGGCAGTAAGTGTTCAAGTTGCCATGTTTTCCAGTTTTCCTAATCTTGCCTATTTCAAAATGTATTTAAATAATACTATTTCCTCAGAAAGGCTTCTTTTAAACAAATATAACTGGAGGAAATTGAATTGCATGCAACTGGAATAAAAACCCGAAATAGACTCTTGTTCTTGTATGGCAGTAAAGCAAATAGATCATTAGCAGAAACACCACTGTAATAACTTTTCACACAACAGTTTTGTGTAGAATATAATTTTACTAATAGTATCTCCTTTTATATGCACTCCATGAAATCTATTGTAGAATCCATGCCAAAATCATTATGTGTTAGCATTCTAATTTCAATAGAAAGTTATAAAAATAGAATCATTTCTTTGGTTTAGACATATATTTGTTGATAGATTTTCCATATTT
Organism: Miniopterus natalensis; assembly: GCF_054644295.1. NCBI lineage: Eukaryota > Metazoa > Chordata > Mammalia > Chiroptera > Miniopteridae > Miniopterus > Miniopterus natalensis. The sequence goes on from NC_142083.1 coordinate 53,634,902, forward strand.
TTCACAGTTTCACATGAGAAGATAAAACATGATGGCTATGAATTTCTGAGCCAAATGACCTGGTCAGATAGGGATAGCAATTAACATCATATGGAAGATCTTATAGAGATATGTTCACTATTCTCCAAGTGAAAAATGCTCCTTTTTAATTCCTAATGATTATATCATAAATAGAAAGTTAAACCTTCAGAAGTCTAGAATTCTCCAAGTACTAAATATATTGAATTATTAAGATTCAATTTCTTTTCTTGTTTTCTGGATTTCAAATGACACTGCCCTGGCGGCAAACAGAGCTGAACCAAATTAACACTGAGCAATGAAGAAAAATGAAGCTGGCATCTCAGCCCAGGGGATCATGCCAAAGAATCACAGTTTCTTTCCCAATTTCTAAACATATTCCATTTTCAGAGGATGGATGGATCTCTTATTCCACACTTGAAAAAGAAGATTGAATTCAGGAAAATTCAAATGCTTGTGAAGAGAAATTCTAATTATAATTATCCTTATTTATATAACAAATGCCATATTGCCTCAGAGTACTATGATTAAAAGCTGTTATTCTTTTAATCTAGCAATACGAAATATATATGCAAGGTGGCGGGTGATTATCCGAGACAAGCCTATATTTGTGAGCAGAGTTGCTAGTGGGAGTTCCAGAACCGCTTATCCGTGATTGCTCAGCCATGAGGAAGCACCTCACAGACTTCCCACCACTGAATTAATTATGAACAGTTTCAATGTTAAAAGAACCTCTGAGATATACTTCAATAACTTAATTATAAAAATGAAGGAAAAGAGGACCAAAGAGATTAAACTACTTATTTCTAATCCCCACTTGGTAAAGTTGGAAAAGATCCCCGGTTTCCAGATATCTACTGACATACTTTCTTATGCCCATTTAGTAACCACATATCAACTAGTTAATTCAATAGAAACAAAAACAGCGAGAGTTTTCTCATTTTATATATGTACAAATATATGTATATATAATCTCACTCACTTTTAAGATCTTCAGAGAAGGGAAAGCATCACTGAGAACTTTAGGGGTATTAAGAAATAAGAAATTTGCTGCGTGAAAATAATGAATTTGGTCTTTGGCATGTTAAGTATTAGGTGTCAACAGAACAGCATTTATTTGAGTGCACTGTGGGGAAGAAAAACAAATACATCTCAATGTGTTAAAAGCAATTGATTTAACATGCCACAAGGTCTTTTGAATGAATTAATTCATTCAACTCATTCCTCTACAAAATACAAAATGAAAGCAGAAAACCTGTCAGTAAATCTCAAGAGTAATGATGCTATTGTGACAGAGAGATGAAATGTAAGTTGGTTCTTAGGTGAGCAGAAGTTCCTATTTATTAAGAAAAAATGTATTTCAAAAAGTGGATTGAAGTATGTTTGTTATAGATAATCAAAACAACACTAATGTTATTTGAATTCTATAAATTTCTAAATGGATTCAGCTTTGTAAGGGAGCTTGACAAACGCAGCAACAATGCAGTAGGCAATTGTTAAAGAAGCTATAAGCTATACATTAAAATTTCCACAAATATTGTGAAACAGAAAACAAATTTTCTATTAAATGATAGACTAGAGAGAGCTTTGAAAAGAAGTATCTAAAGAATTTATGATTTAAAAGCCATCTTTCAGAAAACATGGTGAACTAATTTTCTCATTTATGGGCAAAGAATGTTAAAACTTAATGGGTGGTGTAATAACTTAATTTTTGAGTCATACAAATTATTTGCTTAAAATTTTATTTCTTTTGACATCACATGATTTTAATTGATTTTAAATAGATTTCAATGACATTTAGAAATTGACTTTTTGTTTTTTTGAAGTTAATTTACATATTTGTGATTATTTAAAAACTATGATTTTGTATTATTGTGATAGGTTCTGTGAAAAGGGAAGAGAAGTATTAGACATTATCCTGGCCCTCGAGAAGTTTACACCCTCATTGGAAGGCAGGACTTACCAAATTAGTAGTATATATTTACTATATTTACTAACTCATGAAAAGCCTTCCTAACTAAGTAATGGGGCAAAATTTAAAAATAACTTAAGACCAGCTTATTTAAAAATCACATGAACCAAACAAGAATTTAAATTTAATATGATAGCCAACAAAAAATTAAATTAAATTAAAAAAAGATATTATAAGCTTTCAGTAATAATACCTATCTCCTGGTCAAAGATTCTGAAAACATTAATTGTATCTAGTTGCTCCCCTATTCAGCGATTCCCATGGACCCCTCACTGCCCATAAATTAAAGCCCAAGTGCCTCATACTGGAGATATGCTGATATAATAGAACTGAACTGAGAGCCAGAAAGTCTCTTTTTCTAAGCAGTAGTGTGTCCTTAAGCTAGCTACTTGATGGGCCAGAGAATCTACTCCCTCATCTATTTGCCCTACCAACTTCACAGGGTTTTTGGAAAGAAAAGAAGGAAAAAAAGATATTATAGGCTTTTAAGTAGGAAATTGAAATATTTTTCTCCTGTTATAGATCAAGTTAAAATCAATTTGGGGAAGATTGAGATAGCGGTAAAATGCAGAAGGAATTAACGAAGGGAAAAACAGAGGTAAAGAGACTGTTAAGAAGTTGTTACTATATATAATCCAGGAACAGAAACAATTAGTCTTAATTGCTGTTCTGGTTGTGAGAGCTAAGCGGAGGGCTGTATGTTGGTAATCTGTGATGTTATACTTGACTGAGTTTCATACGTGTGAGATGTAGATTCACAATAATATGTAGTCAAAGGTGACTTCAAAATGATTGCATAGAATATAATAGAAAGGATGATAGTGACAAATAAACTTGGGAAAATTTAGGAGGAATACCTATGTCACTAAAAGGACTTTTAGATTTAGACTCTGAGGAAATGGCTAATATTAACCATTATGGCATGAAACAAAGATCACCTACTGAGAGACATTTGGATGAATAAATTAGCAACTTTAGACACTTGTTTGCATCTTCCCAGAGAAATGAAATCCTGCTGAGCATCAATTTACCATCACAGCAAGAAAATCAAGGGCAGGCTAGGAATTTTGTGTGGCTTGCACCTCACAGGGCACACAGGATAAGTAACTATGGAGCCACAATAAATGTTACAATATAGTATTTTCACTCCATTTCTTCACATTTTACAGAAACTCCAACCATGACTGTCAATTTTCTCACCGTTTTGCAAGTCCCTAGATCTTTTACTTGTGCTTCAAAATCTCATCCTCCTAAGTGTAAGTCATGTGGCATCTATCATTTTCTCCAGTTATTTCTGGCTTTTAAAGCTCCCAAGCCCTCGGAAGTGAGTCGCTGAAATGGCTGCCACTACCCACTGCGGGGGCTGTTTTCAGCATTGCTAATGCTGCCAGTGACTGTGCCAAGATTGCCAACAAGCGAGGCCTGAAAACAGACTCCAACGAGGATGGCCCCGTCTCCTGGCGCAGCTGAGGCTGTTGTCCACGATGCCGCTGCTGCCTAATCCTCCCTGTGGGCCCTCCGGTTAGAGCAACCTCCTTTCTTACTTTTATTTCATTATTTTTACTAGTATGTGAATATCACATCCACAGAAATTAGACCGGGAAGCAATCTTAGTGTTTTCGACTTAACTCCTAACTCATCCAGACACAATGTCCTTGGACCACAGAGGTGGGGTTTAGCACTGTTCCTTCAAAGTTCCGTGGGTTAAATTTGTGGTGAAAGTAAACTCTTTAAACAGAAATAATGGAACATAAATAAGAGATCATAACTGGACATGTAGGTTTGGAAGTCAAAAGCTGAGCTGTGGAAAGCAGGCGCGCTTTCCAAAGGATTGCATATGAAACTGGCTGGGTGGGGTTCAAGAAATAAAGGCTGGAGAACATGGTGGCGGCACTGGCTGCAAATGAGGCCCAGCTGAGCTGCTGGGTATCTGGCAAATTGCCGGAGGCATACAACACTGCAGATTTCAAACGGTACTCAAGGGCCAAAACCCAAAAATAAAGAAACAAACAAACAAAACTTAACATTGTGAGCTTAACATTGTGGACCAGGGAATCTATTGCCAGTTATGGAGAATCTCTTCTATCAACCACATCATTTCATCCCCAGCTACTAGTGATACCTGAAACCTCTAGTAAAAATGGGTCCAGATAAAAGGGAGGGAAGCAGAGAATGGGATACAGAACGGGGTAGAGTGATTGCTAGAACATCATAGACAAAGAATTTTGATGGTGAGAAAGAGCTGGATGGAACACCGCTGGTTTTAAGACAGTATGTCCATATAATCGTGTTTTAAAAACAATCATTTTAGACATGACTAAAGAATTAATAGTTTTAATGCATTTTGTAGAGGCTAATGTATACCTAATTGTGAACATTTGTTAGATACTGGAATGCTCCAAAGAATTTTAGAAGAAAGTTAGTCTGTGTTTTATAGGCTACAGAAAAGCCTTTGACTGCACAGAGCATGAAAAGCCATGGGCTGCCCTGAGAGAAACGGGCCTCAGCACTGCGCTGTCCTGCTGAGGAGCCTGCACTGTGCACAGGAAGCCACTGTCAACATGGAATACGACAGACACAACGGTTTTCCATAAGCAAAGGTGTCAGGCAGGGGGCATTTTACCTCCCTATTTGTTTAACCTACACACCGAAGATATCTTATGAAAAACAGGGTTATATTCAGAGGAAGGGGTAAAATTTGATTAAAGAAATATCAATAACAAGATATACAGATGAGACCATCTTACTGGTAGAAAGTAGCAACGGTTTGAAATGACTTCTGGTGAAAGAAAAAAGTGCTAAAGCAGGACTTCATTTGAACATCAAGAGGAGAAACATTATGACAACAGAAGAAATACACAACTTTAGCATAGACAACCAAGACATCGAAATGGGTAAATATTTTGCTTACCTTGGTTCAGTTATCAATTCAAATGGAGACTGCAGCCCAGAAATCAAGAGAAGGCTGAGGCTCAAAAGGGCAGCAATGGAAGAATTGGGGCAGGTCATGAAGAGCAAAGACGTGTCATTAGAAACCAAGGCTAAGACCATATGTGCGTTTGTGTTCCTCCATGTAGAAATGAGAAAAGCTGGATAGTGACAAAGGCTGACTGGGAAAAAAACACACACAGATTCACTTGATATATGGTGTTGGAGGAGAGCTATACAGATGCCCTGGACCACCAGAGAGACAAACAAGGGGATGCTAGAGCAAAATAAACCTATAATTTTGCTGGAGGCAAATATGACTAAATTGAAGCTATCCTATTTCAGTCATATTGTGAGAAGGCAGGATTCTTTGGAAAAAAACACTGGGAATCATAGTAGGCAGCAGGAAAAGAAGAACATCAAATATGTGATGGGTTAACTCTATAAAAGAAGCCACAGGCATGAGTCTACAGGAGCTGAGCAGGGCTGCTGAGGACAGGACATTGTGGACATAACTCATTTACAGGATCACCAGGAGTGGAAGCTGACTCAGTGACATGTAACACACACTATATCTCTCACTCATTTTTATTGTCAGTACTCTAAGGTGGATTCCAGAAAAAATGATATTCTAGTAGGAATCTTGATCAATGATGAGTATAAAGAATGAGGTATGTCTGGTCTTAAGTGCTCACATTCAAGGGATATCCTTTATCATTCAGCTAAAAAAGTAGAAGAGAAACTTCTTTTCCCATCTCATTATCAATTAACTGTAAAGTAATATCTACATGAGCTCTAAGAATGCTTCAAAGTGACATTTGTGAAAGGGAGAACCCTCAAGAAAAAAAAGGAAATGTTTAAAAATCCATAAGCCCAAATATTTGAGTTGATAGAGTAAAAATCCTGATTCTAGAAGAAATCAGATTTATCAATACCAAATCAAAATTATTAGAAGACTTAATTTCTCAAAAATTCAAACCTTCATAATTTCTGCCAAGCTTATGTACAATCTATGTAAAATATAAGCTACTTCACTTAGTAATACTGTGAATTTTTAACATTTACATTTATATAAACACTGTTTAAGTTTTATATTTGCATGTTCTTAAGGAATTATTGCAAAAATTTGTATCATAGGACATAGTACTTGGACCCAGTCTTCATTTTCTTTCCATTTTTTCTTCCTTTCCCAAGGCCAATCTTTCAGACAGTAAAGAGGTTGGTATAAAATAATACATAGGATTTCTTCTCCATGTTTCTGGGTCTTTCTTTAATTCCTTAATATCTCTAGAACTTGTACCACTATAAATTTAAAGATTTCAAAACACATATTGGATTTGAAGGAACTACTTTCATCCAAATAACATATATGAAATGACTACTGTGCTATAGGTAGTCACTATAGCTAAGTACTGTATCTTGCTTTTATTTTTGATCATTTACATTTGTCTGATATTTCCTTCTCTAAACAAGAAAGCTAACAGATATGCATAATAATAAAGAAATGTTACCTGTGTTAGTTGGTGAGAAAAACTTTTCCTGAATAAATTCAGATTTATTTTCTGCCTTAAAGATATCATCTTGTCCTTCCTGAACCCATGAGATTCCTATATCCAGATGCAGTAATTCAGCCTGCTGCTTAGCTCAGGAGCTGTGGTGATGCTAGGATTTTTACCTTTCATTGCACCTCTGGTGTCGGTTCATTTCTCATCTTCTTACATGCCCCATAGAGCTGATCTGAGTACAGAAAACCCTTTGAAGTCACTTGGAATTTTTGCTCTGATGAGGCCTGAAGGACATGCAAAGTTAGAAACATGGCCATGCTTGCAAAAAAGATGAAAATTCAGTCAGCTTTACAAATGTGTTTCTTATATTTCAAGGCATATCTATGTACCTATATATGTATATCTGCAATAAAAAACAGTGAAGCAAATTGTAATTTTGCAAAAACATAATGCTTATATGGATATGCCTACTACGCTTAAGCCAAATTATTTCATATATGAAAAAATAGATTAAGTAAAGTAGCGAAAGAAATACCTTTAGAGGCTCATATAGAAAGCTTTTACTAACACCATAACATCTAAACTATTCTTTTATATATGTATTCCTCTAAAAATAATGCACTTTAAGAGAGATTTTTTGAAGCAAAAATACAGCTAATGGTTCTAATGTAGGCCCAAATCTTAAAATCATATCAGATATGTGTAATCCCCATTTTTCAACCTAAGGGTTCTCCAGTGTGCCAGTAAATGAGCAGTAAATGAATGTGTAGTTTTGGGGTTGGGGTGCAAACCCCATTTCTGCTTTGCCAGGACACACTGCTAGTTAGCCTGTGTCTTTAGGGGAGTAAGAGGGAGACTGCGGGGATGGAGGCTGCTTGTTCCTTTGCGTTTTCGCCTACTTTCTGTTTCTGTAAGTTTCATCCCAGTTCTCCTTTTTTACACTTGGCAATTTGTTCTGGTAGCTCCAGCAACAAAGTCTACTTCGCATTTTTTCTCACTACTTGAAGAATCAACCCCATCACAGACCCCCAGAGACAATATGGTCAGTGCCCCTTCCTAAGATGTCTGATTTTTAACTTTTGTCCCTTCCCCAAGCTGCTTAATTTTAATAATTTCAATCTCTTTCAGGATGGTAGTGTCTACCTGCAACTGCTATTTTTAGGGTATCTTAATTAACAGTTTTATATTAAATTCTCTCATGTTAAAATGTCTAATTTAGTTTCTGTTTTCTGACTTGACTCAGAATGGAACACAAATTTAGTTGAATCCACTTTATAAAGGTGACCACATTTTTGGAGTCTCAAAACACTTTTGAGTGCAAACAGCTCTCCCAGATAAACCAGAACATGTGGTCATCTTAGGCATGCCACTAAATGTAATGCTAACTGAAATTCTTGGTAGCAATGTTAACAGTGAGAACCAGAATTGTCCTTGTATTGACCTTACATGTCTGGAGGCTAAGAATTATTTCCTCTCCCACCCTCCACCACCCCATTGTTAATAAGGTTACAATATTGAGAATTAAACTCTTAACATGGCTATAAAGAGAGGTACTAATGTTACAAGAATTGTTCACATGCTACTGATCTTTCTAAAGTGCATGTCTGGCCCAGCCAGTGGGGCTCAGTGGTTGAGCGTTGACCTAGGAATCAAGAGGTCACGGTTCAATTCCCAGCCAGGGCAAATGCTCAGGTTTCAGGCTCAATCCTCAGTAGAGGATGTGTAGGAGGCAGCTGATCAATGATATTTCTCAATCATCGATGTTTCTATCTATCCCTCTCTCTCTCTCTAAAAATCAGCAAAAACATATTAAAGTGCATGTCAGATTAGATCTCTCCTCTGTTTAAACCTTTCATGGTTGCCCAATTATATCAGATAAAGTCCAGACTTAGCTATAGGTTTCTCTGAGAAACTCCAAAGAGTGGATGAGATGCATCTTGAATGAATGCTCCTAGAACCTTTATTAACTTACTGATATCATAACACTCAAAATAACATTATTATTACTTGTATATTTGTATGTATTATCAATGAGATTACAAATTCTATGAAATTGGAGAATGTTGTGTTCACCATTGCCAGTGATGAACACATTTTCTAACATATGGAATAACCTCAATAAATGTATAGTTAATATTTAATATATGTACACACAAAGAAATGAATGGAAGAAGTACTAGAAAGAGTTCCCATTTTCCTGGGTCAGCACCTCAGTTTTTTGGATGGTTCTCCTTGCATCTTTAAATAAGATAATTGGGAAGAAAGGAGGTATCATTTTATTTTCAGCAAAAGCAAATTTACTCAAACACAGAAGCAGAGAGGCTTAAATAAGAGAAATATGTGACTCCTGCATAAATAATTTAGGGCAATTGTCCCAAAGTACCTACAAGTGGTACTTTGACATATTGGTGGCCTACTTTAGGAAAAGTTCAATTATAATATTTTAAAAAATAGAATTCCAAAACACCAATCAGAAATAATATGTGCATCCCTATGTTCATAGCAGCATTATTTACAATAGCCAAGATCTGGAAACAGCCCAAGTGCCCATCAGCAGATGAGTGGATAAAAAAGCTGTGGGACATTTACACAGTGGAATACTGTGTAGCTGTTAAAAAAAAAAAAAAAAAGGAATTTTTACTCTTTGCAACAGTATGGATGGACCTGGACTGTATTATGCTAAGTGAAATAAGCCAGTCAGTGAAATACAAATACCATATGATCTCACTAATATATGGAATCTAAAGAACAAAACAGAACCAGAAGCATGGATACATGGGTCAGACTGGCTGGTGCTCGAGGAGACGAGGGTGGGGGTGACTGGATAAAGAAGGTGAAGGGATTAGCTAAAGAACATATATGCATACCCTATGCATACCCCATGGACACGGGCAATGTTTGGTGAAGGCCAAGGGAGGGGGATGCCTGGGTGAGTGGAGGTGGGCAAAGGGCAGGGAAAGGGGGAACACCTGCAATTATGTCAACATTAAAAAGTTTTAATTAAAAAAATACTTTTTGAAAGACCTTTTGTGTCAGAAAAGGAATTTTTTTTTCCCCAATCTAGAGTGTCTTGGTTGAAAAGGTTTATAAGCCATATAAAATAGGGGACACTTTCTAACATTGTCTCAGGTATCTTACAGGCCAAAGTTCTTTTAAATAGTTGGATCAGGGTAAAATCAAAGGGATCTCAAACATGTTCTTCTTGATTAAACTTGATATTGTTCATAAATTCAGCAACTTCAGAAAATGTCATTCAATATGGAGAAAAAAATAGTCCAAAATTATAAAATAGACACTCCTCTACATTTATCTATCAACTTTCCCTAAGCAACAATTATTACCCCTTTGCTCTGCTGTGTCCTTGCTGTTTTGTAACTTGATTCTGGTTAACTAAATTTTAACTACAAATTTCCACAACCTACAATCCTGCAAAAGTGCAGATTGAAATAAAAAGAATGAAGCATATGTCTCACTATTAAGAATAATAAGATACAGATTGTCGTATAAGGTTATCCACATTTTTATAACATGAAGATTGGATTATAAGACATTTTAAATTTATTTTTAGGCATTTGCAAGACATAGTGCATAAAAATTTTTATAATTGTTTAACTTGCCTTCAGGAAAGTGCCTCATTAAGAAGCTTCATCGTTCCGGAATGAGGAATGACTATGCCCCACTGTCTTTTTAGCCTCCTGTAGGTTTTTTTTCTGATCAAGTACATGGTTGACAGTGAGGAGGGAACAGCCTGAACTCTGAAGAATTAATTTCAATATCGCTAAAGAAAAAAGGAGTCAGAAAAGATACCATTACTCTTAGAGAATACTTATGCTTGGCCCTCAGCCTAAATACAAAGAGGAATGATACATAACTTCTGACTTAAATATCTCTGCTAGTGACCTCTATCTTCTCACAGTCATTCCAAGACATTAATTAAATTGAATTCTATATATTCTTATATCTTGTAGATTTTTTTTAACTTCAAGAGTTATCCCATCTGTTAGGACTTTAGCTGAGTTGAGAAAGAGAGAGAGAAAGCTGAGCTATCACATACAAGAGTAACCAATTAAATAAAGCAACAAACCTAAAAAGTAAACTGTTATACCTTTAATCACTTATTGAGACGGTAGAAGCGAGAATTTAAAATCAGAGAAAACGCCGACTCCCCAGTTTCTTTTACCCCATGGAGTAGCGACCAGGCAAGGGCGAGGTGGGACAGCAGCAGGCATGAGGGTCATCTCACAGCTGAAGAACCCCAAGGAAAGGTCCTGGTAGTTTTATGGACCAGGGGTGAGGGGGCGGAGCGGGAAGGCCAGGAGTGGAGAGGTGCTGGGTACTGAGTGCCGGTGGGGAAAAGTGTCTTCAAGGTTCCTCTCCTTCACATAAGCAGGACTGGGCAAGGGGCCCTGAGGAGCACCCCTGAGTATGACTGAAGACCAGGAGCCGGGCTGTGCAGCCAGGTTGGTGCGGGGAGGGCAGCTTCCCAGGGATCCTTGCTGGGAAGAGCCTTCTCAGCACTTATGAGGAGGCCTAAAAATCACACACAGCTTCCTAACCAGGGGCCAGGCTCCTCACCAACTCTACATTTTCTAGAAGAATATAAATAAAATAATTCTTTGATTTCTTTGGTGTGAAACCAAGAGACTATAATTAGGCCAGAGCTTTAATATGTGTTTAACTGAGTCCAGTGCATATTGACTATTAGGTTGCACCTTTGCTTGAACACTAAAGATTATATATGTTGTGTATAGATAGTTATTAAAGTTTCAGATATGACATGCATATGCCAAGGTCACATTTTATATCAATCAATGCATGGTTAATCAATAAACAATTACAGACCAGCTACCTTATCCATTCTAGTTCTTTTTTTCACAGCATTTTATGTTTCTCATTTCAAGGGAAAATCAAATTCAAATAGAACCTAAGCAGTCTTATTTTAGTGTCTGCTTTAGGCATGAACTTTAGATAGAAAGTTATAGCATGATATCAATTTTAGACAACTCATATCATTGATTAGTAGTCTACTATTCAACTAAAAAAGCCTGAGGCAGGACAAGAGAGATTGTAAAAATGCTTGGATTGCTGATTTGTGTCGGCAGTGCCATGTCAGGTCTTAGTGGGCTTTCCCATGACAGTATTTTATGACATGGCCTCAAATTCTAAATAGGGAAATTGCACAATGACATTCAAGCTGTAGCAAATACGGCATGCTTTCTGTACCCTTGTTATTGCATTGCATGTTACTTTGTCCTGTTAAAAGATACACTAAGGCATACCGAAAATTTTTGAGTTTATTTGAGAAAAATCGACTTAAATTGGGCAGTGCAAAACTGGAAGTGACTAGGAGCACTCCATCAACAGGAGCTACATAAAAACTTTTATAGAGAATAGGCAGAAGCAAAGCAAGGAAATCATTTAGTTGGCCATAGCTTAAGTGGTTACATTATTTGGGAAAGCCTAATTGGTTGGTTGTGATTGGCTGCCCTTAGGTGTCAATTTCTTTCTTTTTTTTTAATCTTGAGGCATTTATAGGCTTAGGTTTTGATTTGCTTACCTAGCTAAGATACTAGAACCACCAATCTAAGGACCTCCTTCTTAATCAGTCCCAATTAATATTTTGAATTTTAAATTAATTTTTACCTAAATTTTCATTGATTCCTGCTTTTTGTCACTTTGCAATTGCCTGAAACGTTTTCATCCATCCAGTTATTTACACCCTGTTACTAGGACTTAGCTGTTTCTAGTAGAACCTCTGTAGCTGGATTTTGTGTAACTAGAACCATCTTAAAGCCTGAATCTTTTAACAGGAAAATTAATACCTTTAAAAACATCATTAATTGATAATGTTGTTTTGCATCTTCTGTATTATGTTTTTACAACATATTTTACTTTTCTTGCTGTCACTTCTTTATGGTTTTTGGATTGAACCTGATTCTCTTCATTTCCTTTTCTTCCCTCACCCATGAAGTTGGAAGTTCCACAATTCTTTCCAGCGCCACCAGTGTTTATCTTCCGATTTAATCTGAATGCTTTAAAAGACAACATTTAAGGCAAAAGTTTATGTGCTAACACCATTGGTGAGTGCAACCCCGGGGACACGGAATTAAGACAAAAGGAATGCTACAGAGAAGGCGGGAGCACATCTCTGAGCTAGCCCCAGCTCCTTGACAAGGGGTAGAAGAGAGGCTGTATCTTCTCCCAAATTTTATTGTCAGTTTGCTCCATGAGGTGCCAACTCGTTAGCAGTTCTGAGATATATGTGAAGCTGCACAGGCCTCCAGAGCAGATCTGGGAGATACCCAGAACTACAAGTGCAGTGGCCTCTCTCCTCCAATCCCCACACCCCATACTCCTTCCTAATCAGGAGGTAGCAGCAGCCCAGCAAACTGGCTCTACCACGCGAAGCCACTGGCAAGATCGCTTGGCAGGCCCACAGGGCAGGTGCACAGACCTGGGGTGATAGTAAAACAGACTGTTACATCTTCCCATCCCAAACCATCCCACTTCACCATTTCACATTTAAATTAAATAATAACTGTGAATGCAGCCCCAAAATGTTTAACTTCCTCAATACCCTCTTCCATGTTAATAAAATCTTTAGAATGTTTTTATTTTTCTGTTCTTTTCCCCTATACTCCCTCTCAAACTCGAGTACTTTAGAGGAGTAGACTTTTTACCAGTGTCTCTTTTGTTTGCGTAATCTTTGTTCTACAAATTCCAAGCGCATGATTATCTTAATATTAATGTATGTAATCCTAATATTAATGTTAATTTATATTTTAATTTCTTTATTGCCCTAATAGTAATTTCTCAGTTTTCTTCCTATGTCTACATCTCCCATATTGTTCTATTTCAGATTTCACTTGTTTAGAGCATTTTCCCAAGCACTTTCCTCAAATTAGTTATATGAAGGTATACTCTCTGTGTTTGTGCTGTTCTTTTATACTATCTGTATCTCAGTGGCCTCTTTCAAACTGTCTGCTTTATTTTGGTGGATTTTTCTTATTTCTTATTCTCCTTTTATTTATTTTTCAATATATTTTTGTTAATTTTAGAGAGGAAGGAAAAGGGAGAGAGAAAGGAAGAGAAGGAGAGAGAGAGAGACATCGACCAGCTGCTCCCCTACCCACCCAGACCAGGGATCAAACCCACAACCTGGGTATGTGCCCTGACTGGGAATCGAACCAGCGACCTTTCAGTGCATGGACACTATGGATGTTCGTCCAACTGAGCCACGCTGGCCAGGGCTCTTATTCTCTTTTTAGAACTTGAATTATTCACACACGAGCTGTGGATCTAGTTTCTGAGGCAGAGTTCCCAACCCTTTTTCATTTCTTTTTCATAGCGTCAGTGGGAAGTGGAGTAGGCGGCTCATGATAGTAATCTGAACACCCTGGCCCTGAGACGTCCTTCACAGCTGAGCCGGTGCTTGTGGGGAGTCCGTATTTCAACATATGTGTACCCCAATCAGCAGCTCAACAACCTTACATAGCCCAACAATTAGGAAATCTGCTCTAACGTCCTTTACTCATGATTTTCATATTTCGTATTTCTTTCACATTGGTGACATTTTTCCCCTCAAAAGTGAAAAATCACTTTTTGTTTGTATAGTGATTTCATTTAATTTGGAAATCATATTTTCTGATTTCTGAATGATTTTGGAGAAGGGATTGACTGTACATGCTTCTCTTTGAACATTATTAATATTTTTCTGGAAATTCCCCTCTGCTTCCTTAATCATTTCTGCCTCAGCTGATTCCACTTGCCTAGGTTTTTGGCTTGTTTTTTATCCCTCAAGTTATTTTTTTAATAATTGGTACTTTTGATTATTCGCAATTGGTGTTTCCACCTCACTCTTCGGGGTGGACTACTGGATTCTTTCAAGCGTGGAAACCAGCGAGTGGAGGGAGCCACATGCTTTGTTCGAATTGGGCAAGCAAGTTGTGAGACACCTCCTGAGGCACACAGGGAGCTCTCCGCAGTGGACTGGACCAACTCACCCCATGTGCAGCAAGTGCATGCAAATATCTGCAGCCCCTCAAAGCTTAAAACACACCCATTTTTTCATAACCTTTATATCTGACTCCAGTGATGCGTTTAAGTTTTTCTAATGTAATTTTCTTTTTGGGGCATTGCCATCTTCTTGTATTTTATTTCAAAAATTCATGGCCCAAATAACCAATAGTTTCTTCCCCACATAAGGATAATGGACAGATCCTTTTCATATGTTCAAGATCTCAAAAAGGAGTCTACATATAACTAAATGATTGAATTATACGGGGAAATGTATCATAAAAACCTGCACAAGAAACAGAGGAGCAATTCATTTTTTCTGCAGATGAGCCAAGGAAATCTCTATTAATAAAATGACATCAGAACTGGGTTTTGAAGAAAACTAGAGCTTTTTTGGAATACAATTAAGTTATATTAACATTATTAATTAATATTACTAATAATATTAAATGATATATTTTAGATGATAGGAAATCATCAAATGTAGATATCATCAGTGTAACAAAGAATGTGGCAAATAATATTATCCATCTCAGTTAAGGTATATTGTATTTCATAATATACTTTTAAAAGGTACTATATTTCTATTAATTGACTAATATAGTAAATAATTCTATAGTAAGTAACCAATCAATATAAAGTTGATTTAATTCATAATTCTTACATCTTTCTCTAGCTATATGGAAATTTTCAGAGTAGGCAGGAATACTCTAAATTTCCTTCTCTAGAATTCTATATAATGTATACAATGATAATTATATCAATTATAATCATACATGGACCACTAACTATCCTTCCATTATAATACACTGACTGATAAGGATTATAGGCTGTTCCCATTTTTTAGGTTATTTTGATAGTTCACTAAATATTTTAATATCTTTTAATTGTTTGACCTTGAGTAACTACATTAACTGGACAAACTTATCCTTATAGTGAATAGATCGAGAGATAAATTATAGATTAAATTCACAGAGCATATTTGATTGCTAGTTTCTGCTCTTATTTTATTTTATCATTGGGCGCTTAATACCTTGCTCATTCTGGAAATGAGAAAGTATTTCTACAGACTTAACAGCCGATTCTATTCCCTCTTTAATAAAGTGTGGTTCTGGATATAGGGAATAACCATAGTAAATATGAATGGGGAGTGACAATGGTGGCATTGGGTGACCTGATTTTGTGTATGTTTATGGACCTATAAAGTCTAGAGTGTAGTTTCTCGGTTATTTTCATTATTACAGACTAGACAAGGGAGAAATTATCTTTAGCATGTTCTTTCAGAGTGTGAATCACACTTTACAAGCCGTTCTTGTCAGCCTGTAATGTAAACTAATCTTCTAATAAGACACTGTGTCCTTCCAAACACTTCAGTGAAGCGCATACTTGCTTGAGCAGTAATAGGGAATGATTTTCCTTTCCTGAGGTGACCTTTTAACCCCAACAACAGTCTAAGTTCATCTGTATGTTTTATTGTTATGTCTATTAAGGTTGATTTCAAGGAGTAGAGAGTATTACACAAAGCATTATTGACCAGATTTCCATTATACAGTAAGAACAAACAATCTTCACAGTAGAGTCTTGGGCTGCCTAGAGAGCTAATGTGAATGATTGTGGGTGAGGTAGCATCCATAACACCCAGAACATCTCTCTATGCTATATAAATGCAATAAATAAGACTTTTTATTTCCCTTTGTTTTCTACTTTTTTAAAGTGAGCCCTTTGTGGTTTCTTGAAAATGATGACACTACGCCTCAACACATTTGACAAAAAAATAACTTGTACTCATATATTTTAATTTTATCTTTTATGTTTTCATTAATTCAATTTTCTATAGGTTGTAGAGCTTTTATTATTTGCTGGAAGTATAGTTTGAGTCAATACACACACACACACACACACACACATGACATTCAGCATTTTGGAAACACAAAAATTAACTCTTAAGTAACAGTGGAATTAGATGTGAGTTTTCTAAAGTGCACTATATAGTTTATTCTCTTAATTATTTCAACATATTCTTTAAGATTTTATGTGAACTATTATTTTATTTAAAACTCATTTTCTTTTCTTAAGTATAGGAAAGTGTGCCCAAATCCTTCCTAGTTTACTCCAAATTCCAAATTAAGAGTGCTTAAGTGATCTTCAGTGAATTATTTTGGGCTGATATGTCACGATATGTATTAGATGACTTCTTTATCTGTTGAAGTTCCAACTTCCCCTACCAGGAACACAGAGACCAGCATGAGAAAAAGAAAATGACAATAACATGTTAATAACTACATAAGGCATTCATAAAAATTTTATAGTGACTTATTGATTGTTTATAGCTCTTAACTTTAGCAAGGCTTTCCCCCTTAGGCTTTTACATTTGATTAAAAATAAGAATTATCTTTCTTGCTTATTGACCTTCATCTTCTTGCCCGACAGTAACGTGGTTGAACTCCTGATTCAGCTGCTGGGTGCCTGATAATGACAAACCTACTTCAAACCACTCAATTGGCAGAGGATTTAGTACATCTATTACATGCAATAAGTAAATTAGATTATGTCACTAAAATAACAGACTTTTTAAAATAAAAATGCTGATTCTCACTTACCTATAGTTGTAAAATAGCTTTGACTGGTTATATTATTTACTCCGTATACATTTATTCATTTTAGGCAGCATCGAAACTCTAATGTGTCTGCTCAGTTCATCTCCCATGTCATGCTATAGTTGTTCGAGAAACTCATGCCAAAAGAAAAATACTCTCTCTGCACAAGCTATGCCAAGGAAGCTTTGATAATCAGGCCAATCACCTAATTACAAGTTTGTATTTCTATTCCCACTGAGATGTGCCAATTAAAAGGATTCGACTTTAATTCCAAACAACATATTAGTTCTAATTACCTGATGCTTGCACTGCCTGCTTGAATTTTCTTAACCCTTTGTGTGTGTGTGTGTGTGCATTTAAGATTGTGTGTGTGTTGTGTGTGTGTACCATGATCTATAAAATATGTGAGTTACAAAGTATATGCACAACTTCAGCTATACACCATGGTTTTAAAAAAGAAGCTGGCTCTACCTTTTCAAAACAAGCTTGTGTCATTACGCAGGTAACTTGAGTTAGAAAAATAAGAACCAAAGGTCATTAGTCTTGAAGGAATTAGTCTTCTGGACTAAACAAAGTGCATAAAACTCTGTTTTAGTTCATGACTGACATCATTGCCTGAAGTAAATTAATCCATGTGAAATAATAACGAGGTGACTCATGTGCATATTGACTGCATTCATTTCTCAGCGTATTGCAAATTAATCCCATCAGTGCAAGGACTACAGTGGTACCTCGGTTTTCGAACGTCTCCATGGACGAGCATTTCGGTTCACAAACGCCGTGAACCCGGGAGGAAATGCTCCGGTTTCCGACGGCGCCTGGGAAGCCGGCCGCGCACGGGGCTCCCCCGGGCGGGGTGCGGAGGCCCCGCTGCCGCCTGCGGCTCCCTCGGGTTCGGAGGTTTCGGGCGCGGGCGGCCTTGGGGTCGGAGCCGCTTCCAAAGCCCGGGCGCCGCTGCGTTTGCGGGCGTTAGTTGAACACCAAGAACCGATTGGCAAGTCAAGGTCTAACGGACAGCTATAAGAAATCTAATTATTATATTTCTAAGGTAGTACTTAAAGAAGAAATCCTAGCCTTTAAGTTCTCTATTGAATCCAAAGTTTGGTGACTTTTCCTTTTGGCTTAGATGCCGGGGTCCAGCCCCCGGGGTCCCCAAAGGTGTGGAGGGCGCCGGCAAAGAATGAAGGACACGGAGACAGCGTTCAGAGCATCAGGAGAATCAGCTCCTTTTTCATTGCCTTGTTACAACTGTATTTTTACTATTTGATTTTATTGCTGGTTAAACAACACGACACCATGCTTTGTTCCGGCTTCTGTTTTGGCCTTTCACAGTCAATGAATATACCTTCTATCTGACCTTTGCTAAAGAATTTGCATCTGTTTAGGTATGTTAATTTTAGTCTTACCTATTGTTTATATTTCTATAGGCGATTCTACAGGTTAATCTCTAGTTTGTTATTTATCTTCTGAAGTTACTATTTTGTTGCTCTGCCGCAGAGCTAAACGGAGAATAACCACGCCAGCTTTTCCATGTGAAGGTTGTGCGAGTCCTAAGTGAGGGTCTGTAGCTGCGGTGATGGTTTGTAGCTGTGGTGACTGCCCGCCTGCCCGGCACCTGCCTCAGTCTCCCCGCTGCACCCCCTGCGGCCGGCCGTCCTCACTGTAACATCCTGTGTATGATTATTCTGTGTAGGATAAGGGTCCAGGTGTAGATTGAAATAATCTCTTTCCTAGACTGCTCTTTCCTTGTGGGGATCCCCAGAGTTTTCCATTGATATAAACATCCCCCAGTAATGCATTCCTTGTGGGAGCTCCCTGGTGGCCTCCCTGTGGATGGCCCTGCGCCCCGAGTCAGCAGGGCCCGGACCCAGCCTTTCCCGGGGGGAGCCTCCTGCGGTAACGGGCCTGGCAAGTCCTAAGCTTTCTGCTGACGGTCTGAGTTCCTCTCGAGCGGCACAGGATGTTCCCGCACTCCTTGGGGCTTTCACTGAATCATTGTCTTTTCCAGTCCCCTCCGACTCCCCTGCTAGGGACAAGTTTGCAGCTCGGGCAGTGCCCTTTTCTGGTGCAGTGACTCGGGTAAGGACACTGAGCCTTAGAAAGGGGAGCGAGCATGGGAAGAGGGGTGTGCCATACACGCCAAGTCCCATGGAGCACTGGCTGTGCGGATGCCTCCTCCTTGAAGGACCGTGTCAGGCAGCAAGGATGGAACGGCTTCTGGCACTTAGATATGAGAAAATAACAATGTATAAGAAGTAAAAATAGAGAATATAGTCAGCAATATTCTAATAACTATGTATGTAGTCAGATGGGTAGGAGATTTATTGGAATGATCACTTAGAAAATTATATAATGTCTAATCACCAAGGTGTACACCTGAAACTAATACAATATTGTATGTCAACTGTAAATGGAAAACAAAAAAATAATTTACAAATTAAAAAATAAAATAAGATTGAAGACACTGATTTCTAATGTGCTTAATATCCAAGTGTAATTAAATTTCACTCCTTTAAGACACCTGAATTTCTTATTCTAAACCTCCTTATATTCCACACTTTATTAGATATAGTTGGGTATCATAAAATGGTTGAATCTAGTTAAAATTAAAAATAAATAGTGCTAAATAATAGGAAAAAGAGAACTGGAAATTGAATAAATTTAAACACTGATCATCAGATCCGAACCAGAAAGCATGAATGCTACTTTGACAAGAAATACAATAGGAGGAATCAGATACAGAAAAAGAAAGAGAAAACTGTGCCTCTTGCCACTGCAGATTCCCCCTCTTACCGAGAGATTTTGGAGAAACTCAAGTCCTTCTGTGCTCATAGAATAGTACAGCAGATTTTAAAAAGTAACGTTTCTTTTCCAATGCAGCGAGCCTCAAGACCAGGTGTGTCATACTTACTCATTTTTATTTATTATTAAGACTTGGTTATAGACATCTCAGTACCAGAGCACTATTGATAAAAGACATATAAAGGAAGTTCAGAGAAGCGTAACGGAAATGATTTAGGGAATATAGGTCTTGACTTATGAAAGAAGATTAAAGAATCAAAGTCTCTATAACTGTGCAAAAGGATGACTAAAACGTAAGATGATAAAATCCTACAAATATTTGAAAGGTATGAGAACGGGAAGGACAAAGGCTTATTGAACATTTTACTGAGGAGATTATTAAGGTATAGAATGAACAAGTGGATTGAGTTAGAGCAAGAAAATTTGGGCCACATATCATAAAAAAAATAATTCTTCAGATGTGTAATACTTCCTCGGTTCCAGAGAGGGTGACAAGTTTACTACTTACGAGGTGTCATTCTGCCCACCTTTTTCCTGCTCTCCATATGCACACTCAAATCAACACATACACATGCTAACATGAAAAAGAGAAGACAGGCTCATTCACAATTGGAAAAAGCAGCACAGGATTTTTCATTTAAATTTCACATTGCTTTTATTCAATTTTACAGATAGCTCTAATTACCTCTTAATACATAAGAATTACAATTCTACGTCAAATAAATTCTGTGTCACCCTATGGTACTGGATGAAGAGTAGTGCTAAGAAACACAGAATCATAGAATTTCTGGGCTTAAAGGGAAAGTACATCTATTGCTAAAGAAACAGCATGCTGACAAATGACTATGACGCCTCCACATAAACCCTTTCCATAATGTGAGATTTTCAAACCCTGAGACTGCCGTGTCATCTACGGACTTCTCTGTTCCACAGGCCCTTCATCGCATGGAGCTCTGTTTCTGCCTCACTAAAGTTTATAACCACAGGCCCTAACTCCACTAATTAATTTTACTCTTAACCTTCTGCAAGAATGCATTTGAAGGCAACTACCGTAACACACTGAGACACTCAGATAAAACATTCCTATATCCTTCAATTATTTTTCACTTCTCATTATACTGACATATCCTTTTATCTCATTGTCTCCCGAATGTGTTTTTGTATTTGTTGAGGTTCTCACCTTAAAATTAATTCCTGGAGCAAACCAAAATACTGTGAGTTTATATACAGAAACAAGTATGAGCGTCTCTCCGTTCATCTACATTACTTCTGTTTACAGTCAGAGGGGAAGATGGCAGAGGAGGCTCAGGCAGCCCACTTCCAATGATAATTAGTACAAGTTACAAAGAGATGGAACAAAAGTATGAGATGCTCTTTGACTTTTAAATATTGTTATATGACATAACCATTTCGAGATTTTCTACTTCACAAAATCTCTGTAAGTAATAGGACATCCCCACCTCTCAAATGGGAAAGGAGAAGTTGCAGTTGGAGGGCCGCTTAGGAAGGCCGACCTCCTGGGAAAGGCTAGAGATGCTTTTCGTGAACAGATCAGTTTTTTTCTATAATTCCTAAGATGGGGGCAGGAGGAGGGAGCTTCTCACTACTTGGGAATGCACACATGAAATAGTTTAAAGAAATTGCCTAAACTGAAAGCGGGTAAAAGTTGTAAGTAATATTATGTATTTTTTCTTAAATTTCAACAATTTGGTTGAAAAACTTTATTGGTACATATCTCTGTATGTTCTACAACTTTTATTTGCTTCTCTGTTCAGTATTTGAGGACTTAGCAAAAACCTGAACCAATAATTAATCCACTGAAATGCCCCATATTGAGGTAATTAATGACTAAAATATCTATATTTCTGCATAAATTCTGGCACTGGTATTTATTTATTTTTTTCAATACAAATAGATCCTATTTCTGCTAAATTTTGTTTCATCAAACTTAGATTATTCCTTCTCTTTCTACAGCAGTATTTCCAGATTCTGCCTCTAATACTAAGAAAACACTATTATCTTGAAATATAGTCTAACAAATTTGGCATACATGTTTTCTAAATCCCCATTCAAATTATTCAGAAAAAAATAATGAGTAAGAGAGTCATGAATGAAGCTTTATACAGTTAGAAAGTCTTTTTTTCAGGTAGAACATTAGTCAAGAAATTTTGGGTATCACTACCAGTAACTGAGTATCATTAAGTCGTTACTAATCCATCTAGTTGCCCTAACATTTATTGCATATAGGGATTATCTACCTAATATATAGGACCTCATGAGATAACTCATTAAATAAATGAATAGAATAGTCAGTCATACAATGTCATTCATCTGATGAACATATTTTTAAATGTGTAGTAAATTAAAGAGGTTTTATAAACATAGACATATATAGCTTATACTATATATATATATAGTAGTAAACATATACAGATCTATATTTTTAAATAGGTTATCTTCTACAAACTCGCAAAAATTACAAATCTATCCTGATATAAATATTAAATTTGGAGCTATAAAATGGTCAATTTTTACATGAGATGATGCATTAAATAATTACTATTGCACATTATAGAGTAAGAGCACAGAGTTCAAGTCAGGTGCCTAGGATCCTTGTCTGACTGCCATCACTGGTAGTTAAGGATGAGTGATTAATCATCCCTGGCCTCAGTTTCTTTATTGATAAAATGAGAAAAGTTAATTAGATCATTTTAAAATTCTCTTCCTTTTCATATATTCTAAGAGATCTAAACTTACTTAAATTACTCATGTGTTAATGAATTCCATTCATCTGAAAAAGATTGTTTTGAAAAACATTATTACAGCATCATTTGATAATCAATATTTCTAATGTAAATACTTTCATTTTAAAATGTTATTGTTTGGTCTTCTCAAGTGCATTGCCATTTCAGAGTCTTGCAGTATTTTTTAATTGAATATGGTGAATTTTAAGTGGTGCAATTTATTACCATTCCTTGAAACTTGAATACTTTTTTGTATATAGTTTTCTTTTTGTCTTCTTTTTTTTTCTTTTTCTGCATTGGACTCCGTAATACTCAAACTTTAAACCCCTCTGGCTCGAGAAAATTATATTTATCAAGTACTGAATTGTGTTATCCTACTAATACTATCACAATTGCAAAAGTGCCACACTATCATGGCATCCTAAATTAAGTGAGATGTATTTGCTTTTACTGAAATCTCTCTTCAAGTAAATGACCTAGAAAAATGCATGAAAATGTGGATGGTATATGTAATTTAATCATGAATTTCCCTCAGTCTAATCAGTTCTATAGGCTTTGGAGAAATGCAAAGTGACACTGGCTGATTCTTACCCCCATGAAGACTCCTTCCTGCCACAACATTTTGATGTTATTCATTACTTTGCTTAGTTTCTAGGTAACATCATAAAGTCTTCTGAAAAAATACAAAGTTTCAATCTAATCAGCTTTCCTACTTTCTCACTGTTCTGCTCTACTTTAACAGTATAACCTTAAATATTATCCTTAAACAATACTAAAGAAGTGGACAGCACTGAAGCTACCTGCTACATTCTTTTTTTTCTTTTAATTTATCTTTATTGTTGAAAGCATTACATATATCCCCTTTTTCCTCCCATTGATCCCCCCACCCCGCACGCACCCCACCCCCAGGCATTCCCCATACCAATGCCTGTGTCCATATGTTATGCATATCAGCATATACATTATTTGATTAATCTCTCCCCACCCACTCCCCCACCCCACCTTCCCTCTGAGGTCCTACCTGTTACATTCTGAGTGATTATCATCCCTAACTAAAAACCTACATGCTGAGTGAAAACAAATTAGACAATCCCTGGCTGGTGTCCTCCCTCAGCAACAATAATTTGCCTGCCATCCATAGACAAAAGTTGCTTTATGAGAGCTTTAAGATCCAGGTAGGAGACTGTGGAACCCCACTGGAGCCCAAGACCAAGGAGGGTCATTCTGAGAAAGCAAGCCCATGCCCCGGTGACGGAATCACTGACTGTGATCCCAGCTATAAACCCAGAAACAGCCCTATCCTGTGGATTCAGCTACAGCCTTGTTTGGCCTTGGTTCTGCCACCAGCACCATCAGCCAAGGGACCCAACAGTAGTCACACGCACCCATGCCCCAGGTAACAGACCTTAGGTCCCAACTTTATTTATTATTATTATTATTATTATTATTATTATTATTATTTTAATCATCACCCAAGGATATTTTTTCCATTGCTTTTTCAGAGAGAGTGGAAGGGAGAGAGAGAGAGAGAGAGAGAGAAACATTGATATGAGAGAGACACATCAATTGGTTGCCTCCTGCACGTGCCTGGACTAGGGCCAAGGACTGAGGATTGAGCCTGCAACCGAGGTATGTGCTCTTGACTGGAATTGAAGCCAAAACCCTTGAGTCTGCAGGCCCATGCTCTAACCACTGAGCCAAACCAGCTAGGGCCCTAGGTTCCAACTTTAGATCTTGAAGTGGTCTGAGGGCTGATTCCAGTTCCTCTTCGCTTCCAGTCATACCCTCCTAGGGTCCGGCTAGGAGAAAAGCCCGTCCATACCCTGAGGCTGACCCTCTGACCTCAGTCCATCTGCAGATCCTAACACGACCCTGTAATTTGGCTCCGACTCCTCTCATCTAAGGCCAAGAACACTGCTGCTCACTTAGGGACCTCCCAGTAGACACACCTGCCTTAACCCTGGAGGTAGCCTCATCAGTCTCAATCAAATGGCAGAACTTCAAGCAGCCTTGTGACTTGGCATTATGGAGGTTCCTCAAAAAATTTAAAAATAGAAATACCATGTGATCCAGTAATCCCACATCTGGATATATATCCAGAAAAAATGAAATCAATTTCTACACTCCCATGTTCACTGTAATATTATTCACAATAGCCAAGATATGAAAACATCTAAGTGTTCATTGACAGATGAATAAATAAAATATTATATATTAAATAATAAAATATCATTCAGCCATAAGAAATAATGAAATCCTTTCATTTGTGACAACACTGCTAAACCTGGAGGACATACTGTTAAGTGAAATAAGCCAGACACAGAAAGACAAATACTGTATCATTTCACTTGTTTGTGGAATCTAAAAGGGTAGAACTCATAGAATCAGAGAGTAGAATGGTGGCTCCTGGGCCTCGGGAGTGGAGAAATGGGAAGGTGCTGGTCAAAGTGCATAAACTTTCAATTAGAAAATGATTAAGTTCTGCGTATACAATGTACAGCATGGTGATTATGGTTAATAACACTGTATTCTATACTTGAAATTTACAAAGAAAGTATATCTTCAGTGTTCTCACCACACAAAAAGTGATAACTATGTGAGGTGATGGATGTATTAATTAACTTGATTATAAGTAATCACTTTACGATATATACATATAGTAAATCATGTACAGCTTTAAAAGGAAATCATCACACTATACAACCTAAGATAGATAAATAGATAAATCAATCAATCAATCTTGCATGCTATTCACATAGTTCTAAGGTTGTCTCTTACTGTCTTTCATTAATGCTTTACTTTTCCTCAGAATAACTGGAAGACAACAAGAATTTTTTCTTTTAAAAAGATGGACCTTTGTTAAGCACTGCTTACCTCTCCTGCTCTACTATGTGAGATTATCTGTAACTTGATTTTGAAACTTTCATTTCAAATAAACATATAAATTTTGGGAAGTAAAATAAATTAAAAAGAGGCCAGCCGAGCATGGTTCAGCCGTTGCACATCGACCTAAGATCCAGCAGATCACGGTTCGAATCCCGAGCATATGCCCAGGTTGCCAGCTCCGTCCCCGGTGGGCGGCGTGCAAGAGGCCCCCTAGCAATGATTCTCTCATCTTTGATGTTTCTTTCTCTCTCTCCCTCTCCCTTCCTCTCTCTCTGAAATCAATAAAGATATATTTTTAATAATAATTAATTAATTGGTTAATTAATTAAAAAGAAAAACTATAAAGAAAAGAAAAACTTGAAGGCACTTCCAATATTAATCCTAACAATATTCTTGCTTTTTCCCTACAAATATTTCCCTTGAAATTTAATGTGGCTTCTAACTTGGTAAAATTACCATCATAGCATTAATTTTAGGGGTATGGAGTGCTTTAATGTCAAAATTACATCCAAAGGATCTTTCAACGGCTTATATTTATTTCATACAACATGAAAATGAGCATACTGCCTAAATTTATAGAAGATAAAATAAATAAAATATGTTAAGAATAGCTTTAGGTTAAAATAATTGTGTAGCAGAAAAAAACAAACTTGTTACTTATAATCAATATATTTTGATACACTAATATGGTTAAATATCCTTCTATAAAGAACCTCAAAATATAAGCCCTTAGTATTAAAGTGTTCTTTTCCTATGTTCCACAAATAGCAAAAACTGGCTCTAGTTCTTTGTTTCACTGAATTCACCCTTGGATAGTTGAATGAAACACATATCCTTGACATAAAACAATCTGAAACCATTAGAATGGTTTCAGATTAAAGTCATAATTAACTTGAAAAGATTAGCCATTGTAAATTAACAGTAGTTTATACAATAAAAATGAAAGTGATTGTTTTCCACTATTTTGGAAGAAATAAGGTTGTAACTGCATATGTCATGTCAGGAATAAATACTGAACATTGAGGAAATAATTTTTAAATTGTTAAACAATGTCTTCTATCCTGAACACTAATTCAATAGGACTTCTGCTCTCATCTGAAGTATAATATATGAAAATATGTAGACAGAGGCTGGAAAATGTATAATGTAACAAATGTATACATTTCCTTTTACTCACAAAAATGAAGCTATTGCTTTTGATAAGCTTTATGTAAAAAATTAGCCACAAACAAAACAACAGAGACCAAATTTAAACATTTTTTTATGTGGATGTTAAATGAACTGGATATTTGCCTTTGTATTAGTTTTCTAGCACAGCATAGCAAATTACCAGAAACTTAGACATATAAAACAACACACATTTATTATTTCACGGTTCCTTTGTCTAGGCACAACTTAGCTGGAACCTCTGACAGGGTCTCATAGGGCTACATTTAAGGTGTCCTCTGGGGCTTCATTTTCATCTGGAGACTTGAATGGGGACGAATCAACTTCCAACCTATGACTGATGGCCTTGTATTCTTGCTGCTGACATCCGGAGGCCACCCTCAGCTCCTAGAAGTCACCCACAGTTGCATGTCACTCTGGCCCTTTTCATGGGCAGTTTACTTATTCAAGGTCATCAACAGAGTGGAAGCAAGCAAGGCTCCTAGCAAGACAGAGCCTTATAAAATGTAATGTTTTATGGGGATATGATCCCTTTTCCCTAGTCTGTACATTAGGAGCAAGTCACAGGATAGGGGATTATACAAGGTATGAATACTAGAAATCGGGAATCACTGGTAGGGGGTCATCTCAGGGTCTGTTTGCAACTGTATTTAGCGAAATCATATATATTTCCGGATTAAAGACAGATAAATTAGTAATTAAAAAGGAAGAGCTCACAAAATACAAAATGCTAACTAACAAGGCCATATGATATAATGCTGTTCTGGCCACATCATTTCTTTCAAATCTTGCCATTAGTTTCAGTTAAATTGCCAATCATGAGTTAGTGGTTGTACTGTTAAATATAGGAGCTATGTTTAGTCATGGACTATTAATTTACAGATAGGAAAACAGAAAGACCCACAGGCATATCATCAGTGTCATGTTTTGGTAAACTGGTACAATAATTGCCACTAATTTGTTCATGTCACCATGTCTTTCTGTATCCTTACCCCCCTGGAAAGACCCATTCGACACTGGCCTTATACTTGGCCACGTGACTTGCTCTGACCAGTAAAACAGTAGCAAATGTGTCACAAGTAGAGCCTTGAATAGTAATAACCATTGTGCCTTGCCTTCTCTCCATCCTTGAAATATATCACCATAATGAAAACAAGCCTGGACCAATGCACTGGATGATAAGAGATTCATAACCTACGTGCCCCGGTCACCCCAGTCAGCGCTCAATCAGAACTGAAAAGCAGAGCGGCTCACCTCACCAGTAGCTGACTGCAGATTAACGAACAGACCCAAATTAAACCACTGGGAAGATTTCCCTGCTGAGCCCAACCTTAACTGATGATACACAGAATTAAGAGCGAAAAAATGTTTAAACTCGCCCCACCAGCATGGCTCAGCAGTTGAGCCATCGACCTGTGATCCGAAAGATCGGGGTTCCATTCCCGGTCAGGGCACATGCCTGGGCTGCGAACTCAACCCCCAGTTGGGGGCCTGCAGGAGGCAGCCGATCAATGACTCTCTCATCACTGATGTTTCTCTCTCTCCCTCTTCCTTCCTCTCTCTGAAATCAATAAAGATATATATATTTAAAAATGTTTAAACTCACTAGGATTTATGGCTATTAGTTAAGCAGTAAAATATAGCCAATAAATATATCTATTAATTATACCCCCAAATTTTATTTATATATATATATATATATATATATATACACACACACACACACACACACATACATATATACACATATATACACACATCAATGTGTGTGTGTAAAATCCCAGGTCCATAGATATTACTTGATATTGATTGCAATTTAGAAGGAAGCTAAATAAAGTGAATGTGTTTTTATAAATAATTCTTATATTAATAAACCATATTTTCCTTTTTTCTTTGTTTAGCAACACAATGGTGGTTAGGACTATGCGCAGCAAGGATCATTGTGAACAATTTTGAAATAGTTTTTATAAATTAAGATATTTCCTGTTTTACTCAAAAAGAAATTGCTGTTGCCTGATTGCAGTGAGCAAGTGTGTAATCAAATGAGTTCTAACAAGAATTACATTACTTCAGCCATTTTTAGAAACCAGGACATTACAGCTGCATTTACAGTGTGTAAGAAAACAAAAATTTAATTAGCCATATAGTGGAAAGGGACACAGATGGAGATATTAGAAAAGATGCATACATCAAAGAAAGAAAAGTTGCTGTGCTTTTGTTTTCATGAGAAAAGGCACTAAAATATCTCTCTATTTTGCCAAAAACAAATTGCTACTTTATCCATTCATACTGATTAACTAAAAGCAAGATCTTTATTGGAATTTTTGAAGTATGTTCTTAAAATAGTGAGGAGAATTTAGAAAGTTTTGCATCTCATAAAAAGTTGTTCTACGCCATTTAAAGGACTTTAGAATTTAAGTAAATCCATACTGATTAAATTTATTATATTTTTTATTTTATTGTTATTTAAAAAAAACTTTTACATCACCGTGTAATCTTAACTGCTTCCCTCTGTCTACTCATCAGTAAAATATATGAATGAAAAGTGTTTAAATGGCAAGCATACAAATATAATAACCAGCATGTATACACTTAACATTTTTGTCCTAATAATTCCTGCCATCATATCTATTTAAGGAGCAATAAAGAATTTAAAACACCAAGTTCTTATCCCTGGCTGGGTAGCTCAGCTGGTTAGAGCATCAGACCTGGTACACCAAGGTTTCCAGTTTGATCCCGGCAGGTCACATACAAGAACACATAAGTAAGTAAAGCAACAAGTCAATGTTTCTCTCTCTCTCCCTCTCAAATAAATAAATAAAATGTTTTTAAAAAATTAAGTGCTTAAAATATTTCCTACTTTCCAATAATCAACAAATCCCTAAAAATCTGTTTCCTACTTAAGTACCCCTTGAAACTATTTTTTCCTCTCCAATTCTCTACCACTAACTTATATCTGACCATCTTCAATTTTTGCCTGGATTACTGCATTGGCTTCTTAAATTGTCTCCTTTCCTTATCTCTTGCTGTTTTCTGATCTTTGGACATCACATAGCAGCAATTTAAAATTACTATTACTTAACTGAATACACTATTTTGTCTCATAACTCTAGTTACATGCAAAAATGTAATTTATTATTATTCACTATTTGAGAACTTAGCTTTAAAAAACTTAGCCTCAAATTATATTAAATGGTCCCTGTGATTTAATAAATTCTGCTCTCTTCTGCATTTATATGCCCTCCATGTTTCTGTATTTGTATGTTATATAAATTTTTATTGTGACGTAGGAGACTACTTTATTGATGATGGCAGAAATCTTCCCAAAACCACGGGTAAGCCCAAGCTTCACGAGATTTTCAGAAGTGGACAAAAATAAATTAATAAATTTATCTATTCAGTGATCTTAAGTTCGCATTTCCTGCATTCCGTCAATAAAATAAATTGGTGATAAAATCATATATTTAGCATTCCCAATGAATTCATGATGCCATAGTTTTCCTCAGCATCTTTTTTTTAATTGTGGAGAGTATTACAGATGTCCCCCATTTCCCCCCATTACCCCCTTCCATCTTACTTTATGTAGTCTCATTTTTCTTGCTCTGTAACCTCAGTTATTCTAATATATTCTCATTTAGAAACCACCCTATTTAAAGCAAAAGAACAAACTGAATTTTTCTTTTCATGGTATTTCTTTAATCACTACCATGAACACTTGATCTGTACCAATTAACCAAGTGACAGTATATTTCTTTACATTTACTGATTAAAAAAATATCTGTAGAGTACCAACAATGTGTGCTGAGTTATGTCCCTCAACTTGCTGTACCTTAAGAAAGTGCTTTTTAATTACATAAGTGAACAAATACTTGAAGGATGATATACCTTTTTTTTTTTTTTTTTTTTTACTTTGAGATCTATCTTATACAAGGAGTTCATTATTAAGATAAACCCTTCATAGATAAGAATTTAAAATCTCAACAATTTTCCAGGTGGCTTATAGTTACCTTCTGCTCTGCACCCTAATTCATTGTACCAGTTCCAATTTTCTCTTCCTTGCTGATATCTTCATAACACAAAGGATGAACCAACTGCTTTGGTCTTTCATATTTCTTCCTTAAAAAATAAAATTTTTATTTTAATGTCCAAATAATATGTGGTATAAATAAAAAAGCAACACATAACTATTTTTGGAGCATGGTGTGGATGCTAAAAAAATAATAAATAATAGTTTTCTATTATTCTATTTTCATCCTCATTTAACTACATGGATTACTAAGGATGTATGGTTTAATTGCTCTCTTAAATATTACTTACCAATCTGAACTTAAGGTAGGAAATAGAGGTCAACAAAGAATCATGGAATGTTGAAGCTGGAAGAGCTCACTATGTCCAAATCCTACATCTTACAGAAAAAGGAACTTAGGTGTAAAAAGAATAACTGATTTTCCAATGGACAAATATTCTTGGAGAGCCTGACTATGGAATCTTCTGACTTCAGACTCAATTTACTATATGACCCCCCTTAGTCAAATATATATATATATATATATATATATATATATATATATATATATACACAATTTAATTAATGTCATATATATCATATGACATTTCTTAGTTACCATGAATAGTTATTTAGCAGTCACCTTGCTTCTACTGGATTAAATACTAAAACTCGGCCATCAGTGTTCAAACCTTGGGAGCCTCCTCTCTCCTTTAAAGCCTGTGCGCGTTGTTTGCACCCTCGGGGACACCTGTTTGCCTGGCTTCCTATACCCTGGAAGATCTCCCTCCCCTCCACTGCCCTGTGTCCACCTTCAGGGGGCTGTTGCGTTACATTCCATGAAGCTCACAGTGCCTTTGGAGAGACTTTTTTTGTATCTCATACTAATTCTACAACATAAAGTCTTAATGACTGATAAAACAATATAAATTATTGATTAAACTGATTTACGTTATTTTGCTATGTCAGTGTAAGAAAAGCATCTGAAATCTCTGACATAGTGCTATAGTCTAACAAAATTTTCTAAAGTGAGACAAAAATACAACTCATGATATATAGGAATAATGGTTATTGAGTTTAGAAATTTTGGCTTGACTATATGAATTAAAATAGTACAAAAATAAACACAGCCCCTTTCTCATAGCAGGCAAGAATATTAGATGTGCCTTAAGCAAATTAACAATATAAGAAGTCTCTATTTAATCTTCAGTTCTTTTCTCCTTTTTTGGTAAAAATAAATTTAAGAATGAAAACCTAATGGTTGCATAAAAATTCATGAAATTTATCTAATTATACTTAGATATAGGTAAACATGGTTGTAAAAATTTTATGAAGAGGTGAAAAGATTTCAGGTGTACAATTCTATAATACAGCATTTGTATATTATGTTGTGTGTCCCTTTATTATGTATGTATCTGTACATAAGCGGATTTTTGCCATACAAATGGAATTACACATTAAACACTGTAATAACCACATGGAGTAAAACCAAAGTTTATGATTGACATACAATAATTTTTGAAATTGACAATATTTAAGAATTTCTGGTGTCATCTTTTTGTGAGTAAAAATCCTTACATTTGAATAATTTAAGTATTTTGGCAAGTACTTTTTTCTTCCTGATTGGACTTGTCATGTATGTCAAAAAATGATTGACTGTGATACCAGCCATGAATGAATGAAATGCCACACAAAAAGTTTGTGGCAGAGTCTCCTTACCACACAAATGTGCCATCTGACAGATGCAAATGACTGATGTGTCTGCCCTTATTTTCTTATTTATTTAGGCAGCCTTCATCCCTTCACCTAATATGCATGGGGTATGTTTGTGGCTTCAGAGTCAAAGAGATATGTTAGTTTCACTTATTATTTCATTTTCAGGTTCTATTCTTATTAATATTAATATGAATAAACTTACATTATAACTTTGTATTGAAATGGATAGCCTGTCATAAAAGTTCTTTCAATCATCTTAAAATATTTTCCAGTAAAACATTCAGGGCAATATTTTCAGTAATCTGCTCATAGTTTACATTCAGCTATGCACTATGCTAAATTAAAGGAAATGAAATCCTGGCATCAAATTCCAAGAAACTTGTATTATAACATAGAAACAGAGAAACCCAGAACAAATATGTATGCTTACAAACTTAGGAATTATTGTCTTAAAATTCTTTTTACTCAGATAAAAAAGCAGAGATCTAGAGAGATGAAGTTATTTGACCAAAATCACCCAGCTAGTAAATTCTTCTCAAACTGTCGCTTTAAATTGATTCTTTTATTTCCAAATTTTGCATTCTTTCTTCAGAAGATTTAGTTGATCCCTAAGCTAAATAATGTTTTTTTTAATTTTTATTTTATTTATTTCTA
This sequence comes from Miniopterus natalensis, assembly GCF_054644295.1. NCBI lineage: Eukaryota > Metazoa > Chordata > Mammalia > Chiroptera > Miniopteridae > Miniopterus > Miniopterus natalensis. The sequence continues at coordinate 53,667,913 of NC_142083.1, forward strand.
TTTTTTATTGAATTTATTGACTGGGGTAACATCAGTTCACAAAACTATACAGGTTCCAAGTATACAACTCAACAAAACGTCATTTGCACACTGCACCGTGAATCCATTGCCCAAAGGAAAGTCTCTTTTCATTCCCATTTCTCCCCCTTTGCCCGCCTCCATCCACCCCTACCCCCTTTTCACCTTCTTTCATCCAGCCCCCCAACCCCCTCCCCTCTAACAGCTCTCAGGCTGTTCCATGCATCTATGCCTCTTTTTCTATATTCCTTTGCACACAAAAGGAGTAAATAATTGTTAATATTTTTATTAGTTTTAACTACCCTAAGGAACCTTATAGAATATTGTCTTATTTTCCAAAAGACATAGTTGTAAGCATGGCCCGAGCATGGGATCGGCGCGGAGCCCGCTCTGCTCAGGGGCCCGCCGCCCTGCCCCGCGCCGTTTCCGTGCGCGCCTCCGCCCCGGCCGAGGGGAGCCCAGCGCGGCCCCGAGGGCGCCTGGGCCTCTCCAGCATCTTTCCTCCTCGAGGAGGGTAGGTCGGGCTGGGGGTCCTCGCCTGCGATGCCCTCAGGATAAGAGAGGGCAAGGCCTCTGCACTGGCTCGGAAGGTGGACAGCAATATCTCTGCCACATTCCTTGCTCAAAGGAAAACCCGAGGCCTTATTTAAGGGGCAGAGAAATACACGCCCAGCTCTGGACGGCCAGGGCAACAGCGCGCTGCGCCGGGGCTTCCCGCCCGGCCGCAAACGCTCCCCACCGGGAGTAACCACGTCGGCTTCAGAGCAGGAGTGCAAATGTGTTAAAAATGGATTTCAAACTGCGCTTTTGCCAGTTATTTCTCTGAAATGTGAGGTGCCTTCAAGACTTAAACTCAGCTCTTTATATTCTCTTTCCTTTTTTACAACTTTGGAACCCCCTTCTAGATTTCCTCTTCTTGGAAATCTATTAATGATAATATAAACACGTTCTACAATGTAAGTTAATGTTACTGCATCACACTTTAAATGTCTAAAACTAGACTTCTCTTCGCGTAACTCCTGTCTGTCAATGCTACCTCTATTTTCAGGTTCCTTTTTGATCAACAACTTAGAATAGTGGTTTTAAATGTTGTTAGCAAATGAACACTTTTTTCCCCCAACAAAATCTTAAATAGAATCTCAGTAAGTAAAAACATAAACATGGTAATTAGTATAAATTTATTTTTATATAACATTTATAACATTTATTTATTATTATTCAATCAGTGAGAAAAATGAAAGGTATTTAGATTTTTAAAGTTTAAAACAAAAATTATTAGCCTATTATCTAATGTCTTTCTTTGTGTTTCTTTTGATAGTATAACATAGATAAAATCCTAATTCAAATAGGTAAGCAGCTACAACTGATAACTTAAAAATCTCAAAATATTCTTTTTAAAAAATATATACCTTTATTGATTTCAGAGAGAGAAAAGGAGAAGGAGAGAGAGACATCAATGATAAGAGAGTCATTGGGGATTGAGCCCGCAGCCAGGGCATGTGCCCTGACCGGGAATTGAACCTGGATCTCCTGGGTCCTAGGTGGATGCTCAACCGCTGAGCCACGCCCAGCCAGGCTCAAAATATTCTTTAAGTAACCTGAAAAAATGCTTACAGAAAGTATAATAGAAAAATGTGTGCTTCAAAGTCAAACCTATCTATATTCAAACTGCTGGCACTCTTAAAATAAATTAAAAATAAATAGTAAATTAAAAAGATAAGTAGTACCCCAAAGTTATAATAAGACAAAAATATCAATAAGGCACTCTTTTTAGGGTAGTGATTGTATTCATTTGTTGTTGATAGTGACTATTCCCTGACATAGATGTTCCTGTGCCTTGACTAGAAGTCACTCCATTAATTTGCCTAGATGTAATAATCATAAGAAGTAACTGAGAAAATAGCCCTTCCTTCTCTGGACTGTGCTCAGTCAGAGAGTATTGTAAGACAAATTTCTTTAATTGTATACTTCTTTCAATGTAGTCAAATGAGCATACATGAGTCTATGTGCACACACAGCAAGTACCCTTTCCTATCCTGCAAAACTGGCAACAAGTTCAACCTATTCAGTGTAACATTTTTCAGACTTATTACATATAAAAATTGCATAAATACTTCCTGAATCTCTACTATGATTGAAGCCAATTTGAACCCAAAAATCTGGTTTCAAAATCCATATCAATTGGCTCCTTAATAAATCTTTAATTGCATCTTCTACTGTTTCAAATACACTACATTCCTATACAACCCAGTTTATAGAACTGATTGATTTCCTCTCTATCGCCTTCTCCAATCTTTCTCCTACTTAGAATGTTCTCATGTTCCCCTCTCAGTTAAAAAACATATTTTTGTACCTATAAATGAATGCATTGTTTGTTTATATTTATTAGATATTTAATGTGAGGTTTGAAAAAGTTGCATCTTACATGGGAGGTTAAGTTTTAAAGTCAGAATTGCACTTTAAAATTGCTTTTACAAATTGAACCTATTTTTAACAGCTGTTATAAAGTCATTTGCTAATTCTGACCCCTCTGTCATTTTCATTATTGATATGTCTCCTGGTTATGGGTCTCATTAACTGCTTTTTTGCATCTCTATTTTTACTATACACTGGAAATTATAAATATTATATTATTGATATTTAGATGTTACTTTTTCTTCATAAAGTGTTGACTTTGTCCCATCTGACAATTTATTTACATGTCCCCCGCCTTTCCAAGGCTTTAAAAATCTTTGTTATTTATAATGGAGAGCAGGCTTTACTTGGGGGCTAGAACAGCCCCACTGCTAAAGCATGGCCTCTTTGCCGCCTGTCATATTAAATGAAGCCTCTGTACACCGGCTCATTGGAAGTAGAACATCTGCTCTGCGCACGCTGCAGCAGTTGTTCAGCCTGTGGTTCCTAGCAGTTGTGTGTCTTTGGGTAGTCACGGCTCCTCTTGGACTGTCACTTTGCACATGCTCAGCGTGGCATTCAGCCAAAGGCCCAAGGCAACTCCCACAGATTTCCGGACCTCCTTCTCTACATAGGTATTCCTTTCTCTGGCACCCTCAGCAGCCCTACGCCTGACTTTGTCTCCTTAACTTGGTGAGATTACTTCTGGGCTTCCTCTCCCTGAACTGTCGTCAAGAGCGTGCATTCAGGCAGAAAACCAGAGCAATCATGTGGCTACTCTTCTTCGTTTTCTTTCTCTCAATGACTGCAGTCCCATGATACCTGTTACTCGATGTCTGAAAACTGTTCAGGTATTTTGTCCAGGTTCGGAGTCGTTTATGGCGGCAGAGCAGGTCTAGGAGCAGCTGCTTTGTGTTGCTGGCAAGTGGAGCCAGAAGCTGTACTGTGGCGCCTGCTTGGGGAAGGCGGTGGGGCAGACGTCTCTGTGTGTGATGCATGCACGTGACGGTAGTGCAAGGCGGGGGGAGAAATTTTAAAATGTTATCTAACAAAATCTTGCCAAGGTGAGGCACACTCCTTTTGTAAACATTAAATTAGTACTGTTGCGTGTGGTTGCAGGTATCAGAGCATGTAAACATGAAGTGGCGCTCTCACTGTTGAATAATATATGCTCTTGTCTGATTTATGACCATCAGAATGTTGTGCGGAAAGTTGGGAAGCAAAGAGTCAGGAGTATCCAGGTTCAAGATTTCAAGTTTATATGCGCAGGTCTTTCAGTTATTACAGGTCTAGCCAGGCAGAGGATCAAGTCAAGGAGGTCAGCAGGTAAGTTTGTGTACAAATAATCTCAATTTAGATTGTACAGGGCCAGGAATGACCAATACAAGAATCACCATGTAGTGTTGAACTCTCTGCTATACTCTATGCCATTTTCTGAAAGTGGATCCGTGACTTTTTGCCTAAAAATTGTAATCATGCTCAGAAGAGACTCAGAGTCCTGCAGGGGAATATGGCAAGTGGGAAATTAGGCTTCTCTCCCTAACTGGTGTATGCTAAAGTAAGCATAACTTATCACAGGAGCAAAGAGAAAGACTCACATCACTGCAGAGCAAAGGAATATTTTACTATGAAAAGCCTTGGAGGCTGACTATCAAGAAGCTTTAAAACATGAATTCAATAAGGTCCTGTACCTTACTGCCAACATTCAGAATTACAGACAATTAAGATTTGAATTGGCATTTAAAAAAATATGAATGTCTAATAAACACATGAAAACATGTTCATCCTCATTAGTCATTTAGAAGCACAAATTCAAACCACAGTGAGATGTCATTTCACACTCTCTAGAATGTCTATAATCAAAAAGCCATACAATAACAGGTATTGGCCACAATGCAGAAAACTTGAGCCCTCAGAAATTGCTAGTGTTGCAGTTACTTTGGAAAACCTCTCGCCAGTTTCTTTAAAAAGTTAAATGTAAATTTACCATACAATCTAGCAATTCCAATTCTACATATCTACCCAAAATAAATAAAAATATCTGCCCACATGATGACTTGAATATGAATGTTTATAGTAGTATACTATTCATAATAGCCAAAATGTGGAAATAATTCAAGCACACATCAACTGATGAATGTCTAAACTAAGGTATATCCATACAATGGAAACTATTCCATAATAAAAAAGAAGAAACTACTGATACATGCTACAACATGAGTAAACTTCAGAACATTATGCTAAGCTAAAGAAATCAGGCGCAATACTACATGGTATATTATTCAATGTATATGAATAGTCCAGAAGGACAAATATTTAGACACAAAATGTAGATTAGCAGCTGCCTGAAGATGAGAGTAGGAATGAGGGTTGTCTGAAAATGGGCACAGAGAATCTTTTTGGCTTCATGGAAAGGTTCTAAAACTGGACTGTGATGATGATTCTACAGCTCTTTAACTTCAATAAAATTATTGAATTGTACTGAAAATGGGTGCATTTTATGATTTGTAATATATAACTCAATAAGGTTGCTATAAAATGTCAACATTCTGACATTTAAAAAGAACTTTAATGTAACAAATTAGAACTGTATTATATAGCAGTTAACCATGTGCTTACAGCAGAACATTTTAAGACTAACTTTTTAGTACCTGGAGTTCTTTCTCGATCATTTGACATCTAGAAAAAATAAAAATCTGAAAAATTCCCTGCACCATGGATGGGAAGAGGGGGTACTTTTTATTGTAGCAAGTCAAGAAAGAATCATATCTCTATGGAATAATTGTTCTAAACCTCCCATATACAAGCTTCAAGGCTATTCTGTACAACAGCAATACTAAGGACAAAACATTTCATAGAGGTAATCCTTCATTACTTCTAAATAATATTAGAATTTGTTATGTCTTACACCTTTTTAGTTTCTTCTATACACCATATCCTGAAAGAATGAAGTAAAAATAAGCATGCCCTGATAATTCCATGTTCAATATTATTGGTACTTAAAAACAGATGAATGAAATAGGAAGAAGTTACCTTCTGTCTGTGTGAGGTCAATATATTTCAGATCTTCCCAGATTTGCATAGGAATTCTTTAAATAAGTTTCTCATGTAGGAACTACAAAAGGATCTTACACTCTTTGAAAAAATTCACTTTTTTTCTTATGATAGTTATTTTTTCCTCCCTCAAAGTCTATGCTTCATCTCCCAGTCACTAGATTCTAGAAGCCACTGCTGTGCAAAGAGACTGGGAGTGTAGAGGTTACAGGAAACAAAGTACAAGAAAGGAGACACAGGAAAGGAAGCTGAACACCATTCCACGGGCTGCCCAGGCTCGCCACATCCTCATGTGCTGGTGTCTTATCTTTAGTCAAAAACTATTTTAGGATTTGCTCAAACTGGCTGAATGCCTTTTCTGAGGCAGGAATTTGTAAATGTTAAAATTGACTTAGTGTACACAAGGAGAGACATCTGAATTTCTAAAGAAATGTATAGTTCTTAAAAGCATTATTTATTCCTTCTTAGTACAAAATGTAGATGTTCCTTCACGCATTGCCTTCAGCATATATTATTTAGGACCCATCATATAAATGTACTAGTGCTCTCTACAAATTCTCACTTAAAAGAAATATCATTATGTGACTAGTTACTAGGAGGGTTACATGTCCCATGGGTTAATTTTCCTGAGGATCCCTTGTGGTTCTATCTCATATATTCATTGTCTGTTCAATCAGTTATCCCCCAAATGTCATTTCCTGCTTTGGTTTCAAGGGACACGTATTGTGAGAGACACATCATTAGACTCTTTGTCCCACTTAAAATTGCCATCAGAGAAAAAGAGTGGGGGAAAATAAGAATTGAACAGAATAGCATATAAGTGCTCATGGTCAGACCTAATTTTATTTATTTATTTACTTCCTTATATAATACCATGTTTCAAAAATAATTTACAATTGTTTGTAAAGGTCAATAAAGTATAATCAAAGCAATTAGTAATGGCAGATGAGAGAAAAATAAAATATATTAAAATATACAAATAAAATAAAGATTGACATCCTTGTCAAAATTAATATCTCATTATAATAAGAATTACAAAGGTTCGACTATATCAGTAAAAAGCATCATGCTTTGGATAAAGAGACATTTTTTTAACCTCTAGAAATTAAATCCTGAATTTACTGGCCATACCAAGCAGAGTTCTTACAGGTTTGTGTGTAATTTTCTCAACTTCGGATAAGAAAAACAAATGTCAGCGGTTCATGAACTACAAGTACAGTGATAAGTACATAAAAGTAATAACTTTGTTCCAGTCAGTAACTGCTGACCACAGAAAAATGTTTTAGCTTAGGGTGTTACTAAACTTTATCTCACTAAGCAAGATAAAATAGTTGAGTCAACAAAAATTATTCCCTGTCTCTATAAAGCAGATGTTACAAACAAATAATGCAAAATTAAAACTTCTGGCTTCTAAAGTAACAGTCTTTGGGGAGAACGAAAACTATGCAATAGACATCTGCCCCTGATGACAGAAAAGGTACAACATGCAAGAAAGATGAAGTTCTGGTGACACCCTGAATCTGCTGCAGTAACCTCTGCCTGGATGAACTGATAACCAAAAACTCCTTGTCTCTTTTTTTAACTACAGCAGGAGACCAATATATCATGAATCAATGGTTAAATATTCACAGCTAACACACCCATTACAACATCCGTCCTAAAGGAAGTCACTGAGAACAAGAATTGGGGATTATTGGGATGGGTGATTGATGAACCCAAATAAATAGCCCTTTCTTTCGCTGGATTCCTCACTCCCTTGTGAGTGCTCATTCTATTAGCACATGTCAGTACATTAGCGGGATTTGCCACCCATTGATCCATTTCCCTCCTACACCCTTGTTCCCTAACTCAATTGTTTCCAAAATAAGGTCTGCCTAAAACAGCCAGTAAGACCGTTTCAGGCATCAATAAAGTAAAGAATATTTCATAGTAATACCAAGACATAATTTGCCTTTTTTACTGGGTTGACTGTACATTAGATGGTGCAAAAACAATGATGTTAAAACTGTCACCTTAGCATGAATTAAAGTAGCAGCACCAAGTTATATCACTAGTCTAGTACTCATTGTATTCTTTATTGCCATGCACTCATAACTTTTAAAAAAAGAAAAACATTGAATTTCACATAAGAGAGCTCTTGATGAAGCAGTAAGTTATTATTTTAATTAAACTTAACCTTTACAAATACCTCTTTAATAATCTACGTTGACAAAATGTGGGATATAGATAAAAAATAAAAACAAAAACAAAAACTTCTGCTACGCTCTGAAGTATGATTGCTGTCTCAAGTAAAAGCATGTGTGCGATTCTTTTAGATGCAAGCAAAATTGGCTGCCTTTTTAGTGAAACATGATTTTTTACTTGAAAACACAACTGAGAGATATACTATGATTATTCAGACATATTTTGACAGACATTTTTATAATTAATGAAGTAAACCTGCCATCTTAAGTGAAACAACTGACAATATTTATTGCAATGATAAATTTCAAGCTTTCAGGGGAAATTTTGAATTTTGGAAAATGAAGGTCTGCCACGGAGAACTTGACACTTTCCCAATACTCAAGTAAAAAATGTATCCTTATTGTTGAAAGTATTACAGATGTCCCCACTCCCGCCACCTCCCCACGCCTTCACAGCACTATTGACTTTGTTCATGAGTTATGCATGTATGCATGTAAGTTCCTTGGTTAATCTCTCCTGCCCCCCTTCTCTCTGAGAATCATCAGTCCGTTGCATGTTGATAAAAACATCAGTGATGCTAACAAATATGATAAGAAATTGTCAATTTTTTGAAAATATACATATGTTAACCAGTATTTTTCAAATGGTCAGTGCATGATGTTATGTAATTACACATGGATAAAGGGTAATTAAGATGTAAGATCACATCTGTTGCTATGAAATATTTTGTTGTTATGGATCAAGATTCTACATTGCAATCAGCTTTTAAAAAAACATAAATTGACATGTTTTGGTATAGTTTCCCCTCCCAAATAACCACAATTACCTTAAAGATTATTATACTATTCCTCCCTTTTCTAAGTGCAGACTTGTGTAACCAAAACTCCTTTATTATATACTTCGACCCAACATTACACTTCAAACAGAACAGTTTCAATGCAGAAGCAGATATGAGTGGCCAAAGTGATTTGCAAGAAGATTTGAACAATGACATTTTTCTCATTATTTTTTTATTTTGGCAAAAACAATTTTATATAGAATATATTTTTAAATAAACTATAGTGAAGCTAAAATGAAGTAATAAATACATTTAAATTTCTGATTTTTAAATTTAATGCAATAAATATTGGCATAGACAACTCACATTAACACAGCCTTTTGCAGTTCTAAATAACTGTCAGGAGTATAAGGGGTTTCTGTTTGAGCACAATTGCTCTAAATAATTACCCATTTCACAAGAGACTCACTTTAGGTCCAAAGACACACACAGACTAAAAAGTAAAAAGGTGGGAAAAGATATTTCATGAAAATGGAAACAAACATGAAAAAGCTGGGGTAGCAATACTTATACCAGACAAAATAGACTCTAAACAAAGGCTACACAACAAATGACAAAGAAGGACCCAGCAATTCCACATCTGGGCATTTATCCAAAGAAACCCCAAACACTAAATCAGAAAGCCATACATCCATATGTTCACTGCAACATTATTTACAGTAGCCAAGCCCTTCTTACCTTGGTAAGTTTAGAAATGATGCTTTATTAAAACCTAGATTTTCACATTTCTTAAGACTTCAAATATATATATATATATATATATATATATATATATATATATATATATATATATAAAGGAAAATGTATTCAACTGTGAGAACAAAAGAACTGAGAAATTCAGAGACTTTTATTTTGCCATTGCTATGTTTTAAAAGCTCTGTGTGTTGTATTTCAGAGGTCTTAAACTGTGTATTTTACTAAGACAGAAGTTCAAACATTTCCAAGCATGACCTTTAAATTTAAGTTTCTTCTAAATCTAAAGAATATGTTTTAAGCTTTCCATTTCTTTTTTGATCTATCTCAGTTTAAGCATCTAGTGATCCTCTTATGACCACTATCATCTTAGAATCTGGATTTTTGCTGGAACAAAAATAAAATGAGGCTTCTACACAGCAAGATAGTTGTTTGATGTGCTTGCCAATATTCTTGTGGAAGAAGTAAGTGGCAGGATACCTAAGACATTCAGATTTAAATCCAGAAATAAAAAAAAATTCTTGGCATTTCATAAAATTGAAGGGGTTGATCATGGTTTCATAAAATGCACTGGTTTTACTATGATACTCTAAACTCTTGCTACTAAATTTAATTTTAATTGTTCCTTGTGGACTACTCAGTACAGTATCCTGAGTGAAGATATAGTGATTTTTAGTGTTTTCATTCTCCTCAAACATTCTTAAATTTCTTTCTCTTGCAATGATATTTCACAAAGTGGCTTTAAGTTAAAATTTTCAAAGCATATCATCTATATGTTTTTATCTTGAAATTTCTTACAAATTGTCTTTATTAAATTATTACATACAAAGAGCTACCTTCGTAGGGAGACAAGTGTTATACTAATTTTGAATGGAACTGTTTAGTGATGCTTTGAAGTGGTGCTTTGTTTCCCCTATTTTAGCTTTCAAACAACTGGATGTGAGTCAGCAAAAGCATAGAACTACTACTGAGTTTCTGCTTGGCAGCCCTACAAATGACTCCTACACTAATTTGCTGGGCCATTGGCCTACAGCTATGGTAGCTGTGATAAAGGCTGCTAGAGACAAAACAACCCAGCCTTTAAGTGCTTGACTACTTTCGATTTACTGGCATCAGTTTCTACTAGGATCTCCCCTGATTTACATTACCTTACTCAGAGAACACATACTACTGCAGGTTCCCTGGGAAAGGATGTGAGTGATGTGCTGGATTGTGTGGAATTGCGTTGACCACTCTGCCCTATTTTCTCCCTTCTATGTTCTTTTACCATAGAAGCTGGAAGCCCGGAAATTACATTTTTAAGAATACCTGCCATGCCAAGCCGGCTTGGCTCAGTGGTTGAGCATCGACGTATGAACCAGAAGGTCATGGTTCGGTTCCCGGTCAGGACACATGCCCAAGTTGTGGGAACCATCCCCAGTGGGGTCATACAGGAGACAGCTGCTCAGTGACTCTCTCATCATTGATGTTTCTATCTCTCTCTCTCTCTCCCTCTCCCTTCTTTTCTCTGAAATCAATAAAAATATATTAAACACATATACCTGACAGTATGGTTCTAGGTTAGATTCTGCCAATGAAGGAACTAGTGTAATTTTGAAGGCATAGAAAAAACAAAAGCAATCGTTATTCTCATGGCTGTGACTGGCAATTACTGAGGCCTCAGCATCAAGTTTTTTGCAACAGCTTCCTAGTGTCCTCTAAAGAATTACCTGCTTTAGTGCAGTAGGCAGTAAAATCAACGACAGCGGTTTCCTATAACTGGAGCTTTTCCTGATTTCCTAAATGGTAGCATGGGCTCCCAAATATTTTCTTTCCTAGATTTTTCATCCCCTCTATTAAGCTATTTATTGTTTGAAGTACCTGGAGTTATTTCCAGTTTCCTGACGGACAACTCCCTATGGAAGAAGAGGAATCCAGAATTTATCGCCTTCTTTTTTTTTTTAATATATCTTCATTGATTTCAGAGAGAGGAAAGGAGAGGGAGAGAGATAGAAACCTCAATGATGAAAGAGTCATTGATCAGCTGCCTCCTGCACGCCCCCAACTGGGGATGGAGCCCGAAACCCAGGCATGTGCCCTGACAGGGAATCGAACTGCGATTTCCTGGATCCTAGGTTGATGCTCAACTGCTGAGCCACACCCAGCCTGGCTATCGCCTTCTTTTTAAAGGCCTTTGATGGGCCTGACTTAAGAAAGGAATGCAGGACCCCCAATAGGACCTCACCAAGAGGAAAAGGAAAGAACATGCAGGTTCTGTGTGGTGAACTCCAGGACTGCCAGGATGGAAAAAGTTTGCTTGGCCATCTATTACTAGGGATGAAAAATCATCTGTCCTAGGCAACTGGGTACCATGGCCATGCTTCAGAATTAGTATCTGGGCATACAAATGACAACTACAAGTGGTAATTCTGAAAGCATATAAGGCACCACCTTTGCTTGTACAGATATGTATTAGGCTCAGCAAGATCCAGTGCAGCATTCAGACAAATGCGTCATATCTCATCTCTATGCCTCACAGAGACAGAAAAGTTATCATCAACCAAGATCCTCCCAACCTTCCAACAGATCTGCAAATAGTCCTGCGTGTGCAGCCTTTCCTTCTTTGTTTTAATAGAGGAACTCTGTATGAACCAACTCAAGGCCAGTACCTCCCCCTTCTTTCTCAGTGACCTCCAGCTTTTAGTTATCCTGTCTCTTCCTCTATCTCAGCTACTTTGCCCCCAGCAATGATGTTCATATGCATGTAAATATGCTCCAGGAACTCACAACTTTTCAAAAAAGATATTTAGTTATACTGCCTCTTTCTTCCCCCACCCAAACACCTGACAGCTCATTCCAGTTTAATTTCAGATCTTCACTATTAAAAAAAACAAAAAAAAAAACCCACACAAATTCTCTGGATATAATCATTCATGCATGCATTTTTTTTCCTTTAACAAATATTTAGATAATACTATGTTAGGAGCTGGAGATTATACATACATATATATATATGTGTGTATATATATATAATATATATATTACATAAAGTGAAAGGAAAATTCTCCCACCTTAACTAATAATGTTTATGTTGCAAATCCAATTAGCATATTTTTTCTAATCAATCTGTACTTTGTAAAACAAGAAAAGTGGTAATACAAATTTACTGCAACAAGTTAAAAAATATGAGGATATATAAAATGAAATGTAATAATCTCTCCCTAACTAATTAGTTGATGTTAATAGTTTGATATAGATTCTTCTATGCATTTCTCTATACTTACATAACTAGTAATACACGTACTCAATAATTTGTAACACATGAGGTCACTGATATCCTACTGTTTTTCACTTACAAAACAACAATATCAAATGATATGTGCATGTATAGAGCTTTTTATTTAGTTTATTTTTAATAGTTTTAGAGCAATGTTCAAATATTTTAAAATTAAAAATAGTTTAGTGAGTGAATGATATCTGTGTTCATCTTTGGGAACAAAATAAAAAACAAAAACTCTGCCAAACCAGAAAAACCTCTCCACAAAGATAGAAGAGAAAAAAAGCAGTTTTATTGCAGAGTAAGCATTGAGCCAGAACATGGCAATTCAGTAAGGGACTGCAAGGGCAGGGAGAAGCCTCACTCTTTTATATGGCCAAGCAGATACAACCAATTCCATATATGCTGTCAAGGTAAACAATGACTATTGTTCAAGTAAGAGAAGCTTCCGCACCATTCGTCACACAGTTCTAAATTCACTTGACAATTGAGATGACCCATTGTGTTAGTTAACTGGATTGTCCCTAAGGCAAATTAAATTCTTACCTGTATGACAGGAGATAGTTTTGCAACTTGGCCAAAGTTGGGCTCCTACCTGACCACAGAAACTGGGAGATGCGGGTGCTGTCTTCCTGGATGATTACATATCAAAGAGATGGTCCCCAGGTCCTAGAGAAAGACATTCCTTGATTGTGAAACTGACAAGTAGCTTATTTAACCCCTAAAAAGATTTACACGCATTTCAAAGAAATAGAGAAACAATTTATAATTACAAGTTTTCTAAAGTAAATATCTAAGAAAAAGGTAGGCCATCTCTCCTTATTTTTCACAGGGAGAATTTATGCAGACAAGGAGATAACACACATTTATCTCATCATTTCTCCTCTGAATAACTATATGTTTCACTTTTGCATTCAGGCTATCACATGTACATGCTCAAAGAGTACGCTTAGCTCACAAAATTATCCTTAATTTTGTATTCCTGATGTTTGTATTTCCTTGCACACTGACAACACCCAATAACTATTTATTGAATTAAATTTTCCTCACATGCAAATTAAACATATATATATGTGTATATATATGTGTATATATACATTATATATATATATATATTAAATTTTAGAAGGACTTCAGCTTAAAACTATCCAAGGATGAATCTTGTCTACTTTTTTTTATTTTAGAGTGATGGTGTTCAGGCCAGGCCACCCCAGAATGTGCCATTTTGTCATGTGAATTATTTCCAGCTGAAGACAATCAAGGCTCAACAGACACAAGAAGGGAGTTTGCCTCTTTTAACTACTTAAATGAATTTAGATATGGAGCCTGTACCAGGAACAGAGCTATTACCAGAGATAACTTTTACATCAGAAAAACTTATGTGCATGGTATAGCTAACATTTGGTTACCAAACATTTGCTCTTCCCATCTTCCTATAAATTATCTTCCTCCCCAGACTCCTGCCCCCTTCTCCTCTGGCATAAGCCTAAATTGTCCAACTTTTGAAAAGCCTCTCATGTCTTTTTTGAGATTCTTGTACATACAAAATTGAATTTGTTTTTCTCCTATTAACCTGTCATATCAATTTAATTATTAGGACAACCAAAGAATCTAGAAGGGAAGAAAGGAAAAGTTATTCTCCCCTGCAAGAGGACCACTAAACTTTCAAACTAAGCCCCCAAAATGGTTACTTTAATATGATTATTATTTTTTTACAGTATGAAAAATAGCATAGAATCTTATTTATACATTTACTTGACATTTATTCATGTTCAATGGCATGCCAATCAGAGCTAACAGTAACTATTTATAGAGTGCTAACTATTTACTTAGTAAACATTTTATAAATATTATCATTCTTAAGTTTTACAACTCTATAAAGTGTGGCTGCTAGTTTTACCTTTACAATTGGTGAAAGTGAAGGAGATTAAAGAAAGTAAGTAATTTAGCCAGGGTGATACAGCTAGAAAATGGTAGATCCAAATTTAAACTTATGTCACTCTGAGTACACAGTTCTTGCTCCAAGATGTCTGCTATTTTGCCAAAATATAATTCTGCCTCTCTAACTAGGTCATGTGTGACAGGGCTGCAGGGCAAGCAGTCTACACAGCATCTACCAAAGGACATGGCAAATTATGGCTTGTCCAAACCATTGTTAATATTCTAGATGGCTTAATCTTCTAGGTTAGGAAATGGATGAGGCGAGATCTTGGTGATAAACATTATCAGTCAAACAGTGGATAATGCCATGGTTTTGGACAACCAGTTTACTCATGATAAAATAAAAGAAGTGGGCATTTCAGCTGTGCCCCATGAGGAAAACTGAGACATATAGGAAACAGAGTTCAGAACTTATGAAAGGGCTTTCAGCAGGTATTCAGAGGTATTTCCCCCAACCAACTGTATTGTGGTTCAGAAGAATCTCCCAGAATTACTAGTAAGGCCTGGTGTGATAAGTATAAACTGCAATCAAGGAATTAGAGAAAAGGTGAAGCTGAATTATATTTCATTGAACACTATGTACCACAGTTAATTCAGAAAACTCCAGAACCTTCCTCCTTCTGGGGATGAACATACTGCTACATGCTACTGAGCCAGTGTCTGGAACTGCACAGACGCCTTTGGGAGCATCTCTACGGAGAGCTATAGAAGGCAGGACATTGAGGGAGGGAGGGAGGGAGGAGGGAGGGAGGGAAGGAGGGAGGGAGGGAAGGAGGGAAGGAGGGAAGGAGGGAAGGAGGGAAGGAGGGAAGGAGGGAAGGAGGGAAGGAGGGAAGGAGGGAAGGAGGGAAGGAGGGAAGGATGATGGTGGTCGGGTGGATGGGTGGGGGAGAACAGCATTTGCAGGTGAATATTTGTGAACTGGAAAGCCATCATATTTTATACATAATGTAGAATGTGATAAAAGCAGAGAAATAGTGTGTTTCAATGTGTAGCGTACCTCCTATATGCCCTATAAACTTTATATACATTATAACTTCATCCAAATATCCATAAAAGTTAATAAATATGAAGATAAATGGGATGATACTTAGCAGTACCATTGTACTGCACATTTTAAACAGAGTGAAACATTTAAAAAAATAAAAAATAAAAAGAATAAACAGAGTGAGACATTTATTATTAAGGAGGTATAATAATATTTTTTAAGCCATTAACATCAATCTCTCTCTTGATTTTAGGGTTACTTCTTTGCCCAAACAAAACCAGATAATTCAAAAATTCATTCTGCAAGAGAGCTATTATTTGCAGAGTACCCCATGCAAGCATGTTCCATGCACTGTATCATTTAACCCTCATAAAAATACTAGAATGTAGGTATTTATGTTTGTTAGGATACAGGCTAAGCTACCTTAGGAAAGAATCCCAAATATACATTGACTTAAGAAAAATATAGGTTTCTTTTTCTTAAAGAACACTTAGATACGGAGGGTGCATGAGAATGGGTTATCCCAAGAGGGCTCTGCCCGACTCAAGATAGAGCTTCCGTCTCTGATCTAAGGTGGTGCCATTTCGCAAGTCCAGCTATTGGCAAAGGAGGAAAGAAAGTGGAAGACACATGGGGTTTTTTAAGGACCTGATGTGAAAGTTGCGTATATCATTTGTGTTCTCCTGCTGGCCAGAACTGGGTCAAATGGTCACACTTAGTAGCAGGCAGACTAAGAAATGCAGTCTCTGGCTGGGAGAACATGAGCCCTGATGAAATATGCACACGTGGTAGAGTTCATTGAGGTAGATTTTCTATGAAATTATTGTGGCATAATCTTTAGAGCCTCTTACTTGCAAAAGGCTTCTTCCAAGGCCCTGGGGAAGAGAGAGCTAGCAACTTATTTACTTATTTTATATACTTTTATTCTTGACACTTCCAAAAGATAGATCTGCCCCAGGCAGGTAGGGCCTTGTCTTTTAAAGAAATACAAGGAGAATAAATTCTGGAGGAAAATCCACTGCCTTTGCACCCAAATAATTTCCTTTATTTTACCAATGAGGCCCAGAGAGGTTAAGTATCTCAAAAAAAGTTAGGCAGAGCTAGAGTTGAAGTTAGAAACTCGGTTGCTATGACTAAAAGACTTCTTGACTATTACATTTCTAGTGCATGATGTACTCACGCCTTTTAGAACTTTATTCTGGCACCATCTCAGGAGAAAAGTTGGACAATCTGGAAGTTACAAGGTAATTGGATACATGGCATTGTCCCTATCTGTTCAGATGATCTTGGGAGACAAAGTGAAAGTGGAAGAGAGCACGTGAAGCCCAGCTGCCAAGCTGACATGACAGCCAGTTAGTTGGGGCGATGCCACTCTCAGATCAACTCAAAGGTTAATAACACAGACGCAGTCAAAGATCTGATGGACAGAGGCTGTGAACTCCATATCAATAATTTACAGCAAATGCCTGGAGGTGGCACATGAAGAGGCTTGTCATCAATTAAGCATGGCAGTCTGTTTTTATAATATTGTCAGAAGGGATTATTAAATTTTACATCTTAGTTTGCTTAGGGTAAAAAAATCAAATAACACTAAAGGTTGCATTTTAAAAACAACATTTAGTGTAAACTCTTGCTTCTGGCCTTATGTCAAAGTGTCAAAGAGATGCTACACAATTTGATCCATGCTTTTTATTTTCCCATTTCTAAGCCAAGGTATTTCTTCATATTTATTATTAATTTCACAAGTTTTAAAAAAACTTCTGGTTAATATTTTTTAGTTTAAGAACTTCATAACTTAGGGAAAGAGTTAATTATCAAGAAAACAGCCTCAAAGAGGAATGTTTACTCAGTATATCAATTTGGAGTGCACATTCTTCAAAGTAATATACCATAACAGGACATTAGGTGAAAGCTTGCATTTTACAAATTTCCTTATTTATAGAAAATGCAGAAAAACATGATGTACTAAATCATAGTGGGCATACAGTGGTCTGTCTGTAGACATGCTTTTTTAAGTTTCAAGACTTGATTCAGAGGGTTTCATCCAACTTGAGTTGTATTTACTGGATCAGCTTAATCATCCAACCTTCTATAGTAAATCATAAACTTCTTGTATTTGTAAAACCCCTATGAATGCCAGAATTAGTTGGTAGTACACTGAAAATTTAAAAAATTTTAAAAACCTAATATGGCATTTTAAAAAGGCAAGTATAATTATAATAAATCTCTACTAATGTATAACAAGTTCTCATAATATTCAGAAAATCATTGCTATCTTGCTACCCACATTTTCACACTTAGCAATGTGATGCTGTTTCAATAATTATTTACTTAGGCTAAGACTGAAATGCCTGGGCTCTGTTCTGTTATTACATGAGAGAGTACTGACAGTGTCAAATTCCAACTTAACCAAAACTGAACTGAAACGGAAAGCCTTGTTGTAATCAGCCATATGGCTGCTTTATTCTCAACTGGTTATTTTTAAAGAGCCAGGCTCCAACAGTCCTCTCTGGAGGAAGAATGAAAACAGCATTACTACCGTGCGCGTCAAAATTACATTGCTCAGCCAGTCATTGTGTTAGCTGGCACTAAGTTCCTGAACAGCATAGCGCTGCAGCACAGTTCATTGGGATGACTAAAAATGGGTGGTCTTATGTGACTGGCAATTAATCTGGCAGACTTTGTCTTTGTAGAGATAGCTACAAGGTACAACATTGATTCTGAAGGAGCAGGGATGGGAAAAGTCATCTTTTTCATGTGACCAGTGAATCTTCTTTTAATGTTACAGCTGCTGCACACAGATCCTAAAAATGTAAGAGAAAGACTCCACTTCACTGTATTTAGTATCACCCTCTTGGAAAACCACTTTCAGTCTAAAAGTACCCTCAGAAAGGCTTCTGCTTCTTGAAGATAATTGCAGCTCAATTTCAGACGATGACTTAGTAGCTTTTTAAAACATATATTTTGGAGAAATTTTTAATGCTCTGTAGACAGTTGAAGCGTGTGAGTGGGAGGATGGGAGTAAGCAGATAAAAAATGCTGTTATTGAAGAATTTAAGGCTAACCATGAACTTTAAGTTTTGTACTCAGTTCCATGGCAAATGGCACCAGCTTCTCCTACAGGTTATGTGCATCATAGATCTGGAAGCAGTAAAAAACAGATGTGGGTCTCCATTTGATCTCATGGGTTGCAGTTTGTCCTCATAGGTTCTAATTTTCCCATTCTCCCCTCCTGCACAACCAGCTTTTTTTCCAGACTGCAAACCTAACTGGCCTTTTGAGACTTGAGGCCTAGTACAAGATGCACAACAACAGCTTTGCATAGACTTCTGCACCAGCTCCCACAGCTGTGTGAGCTGAAAGACTCCAGAAAAAATTTCTGTTCTACATCACCTACAGTGATTCTACTTTCTCAGGCCAACTCCTGAAAGATAAAGTAGTAATGAAGAGGCATGAGGAAATTAATCAATGCCCAAACACTCTGAAAGGGAGTCAGTAGAACCTAGAAACATGCCTTGACCTTCTTTGAATTGATTCAAAGCATCCCTGAAAGCATACCTCTATAGTACTTACTTAATTTTAGAGACCATTTTACACAATAACAGTTCCTCCAAAGATAGAAATAATATAGCTTCTATTAGATACTCCTTCAAATATTCACTCTCAAGCCCACTAGAATCTTCATTCTTAAGTAACCTAGTTCTACTTTTCCCTGCCTTCTCGCTATCTACTTGGAGAGTTTGTCCCTAAGGCTGTTAGCAGCCTATAGAAAAACTATCACAGTTTTCTCTTTGTGTATTGAGTTAAGTCTTTATGGTTTAGCAATTCACTGCAAGTGTGAATGAAGTGATGCTCACATTTTCTTTTCCTTCTATAAGGATCAGTCTAGCTCTGACACTTCTAGCAGATGCTGAGTAAACAAATGAACACATCTCCTACCCAGCTTTTAATAGCCCACAATGTGAACAGAGCTGTGTATATCAGCTCTTTGACTAGGAGCTACCAAACAGCTATTTCTTTTTATTCCAGCAAACTTGATTTTTGGCAACCTGGGCACTTCATTTTTCTTCCCTGCCAGCTGTTTCTGAGTCATGGGTCGACTGTGCAGGGCCTTTCTTTTTCTTAAAACTGTCATCAAATATTCAATAAGTATTTACAGAGCACTTACCATGCATCAGGCACAGAACTAAGCTTAGGTCTGGGCTCGGACAAAATATGTGATGAGAGAAGCCTCTTTAGTTTGTCTGAATATAGCATATTCTTGTACATTCATGATACCCAAAGAAAAGAGTTGTAGTAGCTTTTGTTAAGATGATAGATGATAGATGGTGATAGATAGATGATGATAGATAGATAGATAGATGATAGATAGATAGATAGATAGATAGATAGATGATAGATAGATAGATGATAGATAGATAGATATAGATAGATAGATAGATAGATAGATAGATAGATAGATAGATAGATAGATAGATGATAGATAGATGATAGATAGATAGATAGATAGATAGATAGATAGATAGATAGATAGATAGATGATAGATAGATAGATAGATAGATAGATAGATAGATAGATAGATAGATAGAGATAGATAGATAGATAGATGATAGATAGATAGATAGATGATAGATGATAGATAGATAGATAGATAGATAGATAGATAGATAGATAGATAGATGATAGATAGATGATAGATAGATAGATAGATAGATAGATAGATAGATAGATAGATAGATAGATAGATGATAGATAGATAGATGATAGATAGATAGATAGATAGATAGATAGATAGATAGATAGATTAGATGATAGATAGATGATAGATAGATAGATAGATAGATAGATAGATAGATAGATAGATAGATAGATAGATAGATAGATGATAGATATAGATGATATAGATAGGTATAGGTATGTTGGTGCTTTTTAAATTTTAGCTAACTTATTGTTGCTAGAGTTTTGTGTAATGTGAATATAATTCTTATTCTTTTCTCTTGATTAACACTCAGTTTCTGTTACAACACAATTAATATGTGACTGGAAAGAAATAGTTTATAGCAGTTCTCTAGGCTTATTAGATATGCTATTCCCAAGGCGTGAGCTTTTGTCTTAATGACTAAATGTAAATTAAAATGATTATTCTATAGATGGCATTATAGATTGTAGATTCCTACTTAGGACATAAAGAGAAGTCAATTCCTGTTTTTACTCTTTTCCCATTCATCAGTATGCCCTGCCACAATACAATCATAATTTGCAATTCATTTGTACCAAACAGCCACAAAGGAGCAGTATCTATTGTTAACTTTTTACAAATTCAAGTTTAAAACTAAAAGAAATCAAAATAGAGACTATAGAAATGACTGCAATTTTACCAAAAGACAAAGGTTAGTTCCACACTCACACACACACACACACACACACTCACACACACACACAAGCACACTCATGCAAAAGTCCACTGATGTGCACTAAAATACATTCAAAAGTGGAAACTCATAATTACGTTTATAAGCAGAAGACAGAATAGATGCATTCTGAGTAGTATATTCTATTTCGTTAGATTTTCTGAATAAGTGACTGCAAAATAGTACATCTACCAAAAGCAATGATGCCTAAAATACGTTTTAAAATCTAAGGGGAGAAGAGAATTCCCTGCTTCACCATTCAGGTTAAAATACTTTGAATTCATTTTTCAGTGTTGGCCCCTTCTTGTCTTACTACTTTATTAAGGATGCATTAATATCTTTTAAATTTTAATAATAAATAATTGCAATAAACACTACAAAATTATGTCATTTAAAAACATTTCTGAAAGTACTTTAAAACTGTGGACCATGTGAAAAAAATGTATAAAACAAACAAGATTTATATGCTACTTCAGTCACTATTATTATGTACTTATTCATTTATACCTGTAAACTCAGTGCTTTTAGAAATGATTTGGGGAAACTTATAAAATACATAATATAACAAAATGCATATCAGAAAGAAGTGAATAATTTGTGGCACAGGTAAATAAGGGTAGAGGCAATAGAATTCAAAAGTTATACAAAATGCATATCCTAGACTACAATAACTAACATCAAACCTCAAATTTGGCAGTGTACTGTTTATAACAGTAAAGCCAGAGGAAACAACTGGTTATTTGACCCCTAGCTTCCAAAATATGCAGATCAGCCAGTTTCTCAAAGAAGTACATTTATTGCTCATATGGGCACCAAAAATAAATATCTTCACTAGACAAAGTTATCTGTTTTGTTTCTGCTAGTGTTTTTAATATATATTTAATATACATTTAAAAGCACACACAAACATATATATAAACACACGTATGCAATTGACATGTATATGTATAGTATATATAGTATATGTGTGTGTGTACATATATACACACACAAATATACACACACACACATATTACTATAATGTATATACACCTCTGCACTAAGGTAGGACATAAAATTCATGAAAGCAGCCCTAGAGTCTATTGGGAAATCACACCATCAAATGAATGTGTGGATAGTAAAAGCTTTAAAGGTCTGTAGCAAAAATGATAGCAACAAGACTGTTAGTCTAGAAAATATATGCATCTCAATTTAGTCACACTTCCTGACTTTTTTTAAAAGTGTGCACTTGTGTGCATTTGTATTCTCCAATAAAGCAGCCACATATATTTAATAATAAAATATCATAGAACATGTTCCGATATACATGTCAATTGCTGGATTAAAAGCAGTAAATTGTTGAAAGTCTTGTACCAAAAGCCAAAATATGCCTTTTGTTTTGGAATAGCTGATCTGAAGTCATTATTTCTGACATTAATTACATCATCAGTTCTCTTGGCTCCAAGTTTAAGAAAATACATTCCAGTGAATTGCATAAAAAAAGAATATATATCTTTATATTCTCTCTAAAAAAGATATGTTTCCAGTTCAAGCAAAAGTGGCAGCAAGTCAAGATTTTTCCTACTAAACTTGAGTTTTAAAAAATGTTTTAAAACATGAGTACTAGATAAAAATCAATAACGAGGTATCTAGATTGATTCCAAATAGCTCTCTTCTCAGGTACTAAGAAGTAAGATAAATTTAGAGAGCATTCTGATAACATTTTTAATTACCTAGATTCATCCAGTCCAAAATAATGAATAATCATAGACTTTTGATTTACATGGGCTAATAAACTCCATTTTTTATTAAATTATTTTGTTTTTTGGTCACTTTTAATTATGGCTACAAATAGTATAGCTATATGTAGCCATAATTAGTCCAAGTTACTAAATAAAGGACAAAGTAGAGTCAACATGAGTTTTACATTATTGAATATTATTAACAGATATTTCCACAAAATGACAAAAATATAAGGAGTTCAATACTGAAATCATTATACTTTAAGCTAGCCTGTCCTTCAAGTAGAAAAGCTGAAGTAGAAAGTACAGATTACTAGTTGTCAAGAACAGAATTCACAAACATTTTAGATGGAATATCTATTAAGTTAATAGGACTACAATTTAGTAAAAGTAGAAGCTTGCTTTAAAAGTGAATAAATCAGCTAATTATTTCATCCAAACTCTTATTCTGCTCTCCTTTGGGACTTCCATTCATTTTTCATGTCTATGCTTGAATGTCTCTTTTTCAGAAACCCTTCCCTCAACTGACAAACTAAATCAGATTAGAGTCCATTTTTATAATTTCTGGCTGCATGTTTTTGTTACATAGCTTTTCATCAGGAATTGCATCCCTATACTTCTGTTTAATGATTTAATAGCACTATCCCCACTGCTATAAACTGGGATTCTTGTGTGTATGCTGCTGTTCTCCCTCTCCCTCTCCCTCTCCCTCTCCCTCTCCCTCTCCCTCTCCCTCTCCCTCTCCCTCTCCCTCTCCCTCTCCCTCTCCCTCTCCCTCTCCCTCTCCCTCTCCCTCTCCCTCTCCCTCTCTCTCTCTGTTTCTATTGTATCTTCACCACCAGCACCCGTGTAGTAGGGTCTGGCATTAGTAGGCAATATTTGATAAATTAATAAATTAATGGTAAATAATTGGATGAAAGAATGTGTGACTGAATTAATATGCATGTACTAAAGAAGTGCTTATGAATACTCATTTCTCCCTCCCGGTTCCAGAGCCCTGCATTATCCAAATCGAAAGAAAGCAATAGTTAGACTGCATCATTGAATCTTACTATATAACACGAGCAGGGGTTGGCAATTCAGCAGCTTTCAGCAAATCAACTTCTATAGATCACGTTATTTCTTTGTAGACTACATTTTCTCTGGTGTTTGTTTCTAGGCAGGTCCTTAAATTTTAGTAGCAGGGAACATCTGAACTCACTGGGAGTAAATTGGTTGTAAGTATGTCATTTGTTGAACATAAAATAGGGGAAGTTGCATGGAATTTTTAAGATTGATGCTGGAGAGATGGGAATAACATTGAGTGTATGCTATGTGCTAGGCATATTTTATATAGTTTCACAATAAATTTAGAAGTGGAAATTATTATTCCATTAAGAGAAACTAAAATTTAAAGTTTAAAGAACTCAACAATTAATCAGTAGTTAGCATGTAGAATTACTGAAAACAGTGAAATATACATAAAACTCTAAAATGAAAACATGAGCTTTCTACTATAATGGCCTCCTTAAGAAAAATTAGAATCTGAATGTCTATTTTATTATTCTAACTTGTTTCAATTTAATAAATATATACATGCTAATGTTTGATTGATAGTAAAATTTTAAAATGATTAAATAAAAAATTATCTTTACTAGAAACATTCAAGAAATATAAAAGCATCTGAGGGGCTTGTACTTTTAAGGGGAAGGCAACAAAAATGGATATTATGCAAAGAAAACAAAAATGAGTTAAGGTTTATAGGGCTACATAGAAATGCAAACACTTTTTTATGAGTCTTTAATAAATATTATCTAAACAATACAGTAGCCAATGCAACCAAAAAAAAAAAAAAAAAAAGACAAATAGAGCTAGGCCAAATATATACATACAAGATATATTGTGAGTATAAAAACTGGTTTATAAAAGTGCATGCATTCTATAATCACATTCATTATAGAGACAAGTATAGCAATAGAGAAATACCATATTTAATCAATTCTACATGCTTATTTTGCTAGTCATTTCCATGTTTGCTCTCAGATCCATTTCTCATCCATCCCTTGCTCTGCTGACCCTGCAAACTCTATTCCCCAGGCTTCTTGCCAGCTGGCTTCCTTTGAGTTTCAAGTAATGGAAGGCATATGTGAGCAATTGGGGGAGCGGAGGGAAGAGACAAGATAGCTCTCCTTTTCTCCTTACTGTAGAAGGCATCTTCAGCCAGGTATCTCCTCCATGGCTCTAGCTCCAACCAGTCTCTCCCTCCATGGTTCAGGCTCCTTCCGTGATTCCAGTTTCTGCCAGTCATGGTGGTTCATGTGCACAAATAACACCACCTCATTCCTTTACTCTTATGCCCTGAAAGTAAGAGCAACTTCTGACTTCAGGGGCTTATCTCTTACTGCATTACCTACCTCTGTTCGCCTTTTAGCTCTCTAACATTTCTCTAAGTAGTTCTCTATTAAATTATTTCTATTGAATTTCCTGACAATTCTGTTTCCTTACTGGACACTAACTGATGCTCACATTGTTTTGATATCCTAACACCTCTGAAATTGGAGTGGATCTTATCATTTTTGTTGATGAGATAGAAAGAGTAATTTATTTACAATTGCCTGTGTATGTGCATCAAACCTTGCCGAATGGGTGTCAGCAGCTTAAAGAAAGATATCAGAGAACACAATAGAACACTCTCTTAAGAAATACTACATCATCTATGTTCTTGTAGTAACAGGAGATATTATGGGGAAAAACATGTAAATTGACCACTCTAAAACAAAAGTAATTCAATAGAGTCAGCATTTCATGTAAAGACAATTTAGCAATATCTGGATCAGTTTGCTCTGCTCACATTTTCTTTTTTCTGCATGTACAAGTGCAATATATAATTAAAGTATGTGCTAAATGACTACCAAAGTTTTTCCAATGCATAAAAATAAAAATGTCATAGGCAAGCATTTTATCATAGTTTTAATTGGCAGCATATTTTTTCTTTCTTAATGGTTCATAACATAATGCAGCATCTCACAATCAATGTTATTTTAGATTGGATGAAATATATCGTATGTACAGGCCAATCACTAGGTAGCTAATTTCTAAGTTCAGTATAGAGATTCCTACGACTTTTTGGTTGCTTTATAATTTTACTTCCTTAACACTTCCTGATTAAATTATTACAATGTTGAAGTTTTTTTTACAGTAAGAAAAATATGTTTCTAAACAAATGATATATATTAAGTCTAAATCTGTATTGGAGGTGTATTCTGGACTTTTGCTTAAATAGCAGGGTCTGCACACAAGCCAAGTTTGCTAATGTTTCCTCTCTATTATTCTCTTGGGTTAATCAACACTACAGTCTTTAAATCAAACAGTATTTCTTTTCTCATAAAAGGAACAATTATTGGCATTTCCTTTTTGTGGTTAAAATACTTTGAAATGATCTCTTAGTTAATAATAGGTAAGCTATATTTCATCCTGAATATTATCCAATAAATTGATCCTGGCAAAGGCATGGGCCCAAAACCTGGGGTGTTCAGCTGAATATCTTAAAAAACAAGATCATGATAATAATGCAGGAGAATACATTCTGGGAAAATAAACTTTGGATTGGAAGTGAGAGTCCCAGTGACAGTTTGAAATCTCCCTAATAGTATCCCTGTTTGTCAGGATGATGAGAGGGAGATAATACAGGAAGGGAAACATATACAGTCATTACAAAATTCCAGGCATTGTTTGAAGTATTTTATATACATTTCCTCATTTTATTTCTCCAGTTACCTTTCAGCTTATTACCTTCAATTTATGTATGTAGAGTGGAGCAAGAAGCCAGAATTACTTGGAGAAAGAAGGAGAAGTATGTCTCATTGCAGAATATAAACATTTACAATTTTATAGAAATTGTCCCTAACCTAAGTGCCTGCCATGTATCCTAGACACCATGAACTAAGTAAGACTAGTAAAATTCTGAAAACCAAAATAGAGCCTTTTGTTTTAATGTCTAGGATGCAAAAGATCACAGTTTATGAAAGGGCATGGTTCTACTCTATCAGTGACATTCATAAAGTGAAAGAATTTTTTATATTGCTTTTTTTCTAATTCTGCACAACTGACTTTGGGACTTTGATCACATCAAACTTAAAAGTTCTCCACAGCAAAGGAAACAATCAATAGAGTGAAAGACACCAACTGACTGGGAGAAGATATTTGCAAATCATATATTCAATAAGGATTAATCTAATTATATAAGTAACTCGTACAGCTCAATAACAACAACAACAAAAAACACCAACCTAATAACCTGATTAAAAAATGGGCTAAAGACTTGAATAAATATTTTTCCAAAGAAGATATACAAATGACCAACACATACATTTAAAAAAAACTCATTGTCACTAATCATCAGGGAAATGCAAATCAAAACCACAATGAGATATCACCTTGTACCTGTAAGGATGACTATGAAAAAAACATAAAACAAGTGTTGATATGAACGTTGAGAAATTAGAACACTTGTAAAATGCTGGCAGGAATGAAAAATGGTGCAGCCACTGTGAAAAACACTAGAAGGCTCTTTAAATTTTTAAAATGAACTAACATACCACCTAACAATCCCACTTCTGGGGATATAAACAAAAGAAATCAGAATCTCAAAGATATATTAGTGCTCCCATGTTTATTACAGCACAATTTGCAACAGTTAAGATGCAGAAACAACCTAAACATCCATGGACAGTTGGATGGATAAAGATGATGTGACATATACATGGAATGGAATGCTATTCAGCCTTTAAAATACAAGAAACTTCTGCAGTATGTGATGTACCTTGAGGATGTTGTGCTAAGTGAAATAAGCCAGACACAGAAAGAAAAAAACGTCATGATTCTTTTATGAGTTATATAACAGTTAACTTCATAAAATCAAAGACTGGATGCTGGTTTCCAGGCATTGGGGGGAGTAGGAAATGGTAATTAATTAATTGGTAGGTATAAAGTTTCAGGTAAGTAAGACAAATAAACTCTATAGATACAATGCTGTACCTCTAGTCAACAAGAATGTATTGTATACTTAAAATGTGTTAAGATAAAAATATCTCATGTGTTTTTCCACATTATATAAAAAAAGACAGCATAATTATAAAACTAAGAGCTGAAATTTTGAAATGGCCCCCAAAACAGATAAACTTCTAGTTAGCCTGCTAAAGAAAATAGACAAAGATAAGCATTACCAATTGTAACAGGACTATAAAGACAGATAAGAATAACATAAAAATTATAAGGGAAAAAATTATATTGAGTTAAATTTATGAGAAATATATGGTAGCACAAACTACCAGAGCTCAATGAAAAATGTAAGGAACCTAAATAAACCCCAACTTATATAAAATAAGTAGAAAGGTAGTTAATGATCTTTTACTCCTTATTCCATGTTATTTAAAATATTTAAGAGCATAGATTTGTTAAAAATTGCTTTTCAGTCCGAGTCTAATTCTAGAAATCTAACTGAACCCTGACACCTGATGCTCACAAACCTAACATCAAAATAGAAAATCAGAGACTCATTTCATTTATAAAGCTGCAGTGAATTTGCATTTTACAAGGGGATTAGGTTCTGAACTCAGTCTCTAAGGTAAAAATCTGTTTTATATTTGAAATTACTCCTGAAAAATCAAGATGCTCATGACAACATAGTATGTTAATTTTTGTTCATACACCAGGTCAAAGCTATATTATGCTGTATGTCAACAGATTAAAACAGATTAAATATTTGCTTTGCATTTAGGGGCTCTTATGGTTAAAATATAAATACATTTAAACGGTAGCATAAAAAGTCATTTTAGAAAAGTCTTGCACAATGAGAGGCAAACAGAAACTGAGTTTATCTGAATGTAGAGATTCCTTCTTCCTATATCATGCTCATTTCAGAGGATGTGTGCAATGAGTAGAATGGCAGAAAAAAAGTTGCAACATTTAGTAATTTTGCCCTTGAAGGAAACATACCTATGGTGATAAAAAAACATACCCTGAAAACAACCATAAACCCTGTGTACATATAATTAAAACATTAAAACCAATGCCACTAAGAAGAAAAAAAAAAAACACAGAAAAAGAAAGATACAAAGATGTCAACTAACACTTCAAGAATTCCAGAATTTGACATTGTATTGAAGAAATATAACAATTGAAATAAATAAGAATTAAAAACTTTAAAAAAATGAGGCAAATTTTCATTATTTCCAAGAGTATACTTAACAGGAGAGTTTAGTAAAGTTCCAGTCACAGTATCAATATGCTGAAATTAAGGTCTTTTTCATATACTAAATCTTTTTCAAAATGAGAAAATAATTCAAATTCACAAAAACAACAAAAAATATAAAACACAGGAATTAATCAAACAAGAAATTTGTAAGATCTACAAAAGAAACTGCAAATCTTTGCTGAAGTACTTAAAAGAGATGCACATACTGTGCTTTTAGATAAGAAGATCCCATATCATAAAAACACAAATGACTCAACAGCAAGTGATAGTCTCAATCAGCTTCTCAGGGCGGACGATAAGTTTGTTCTATAGCTTATCTGAATGGGTAAATGTTCAAGAATAGCCAGAAAAATTTTAAAAAGAAAAATAAATTAAAGTTGAAGTATTTTTAAAATATGGCATTGATACAACAATCAATGAATGGATCAAAAAAAGCAAGCAAGGGAGTCAGAAAAAGGACACGCACACATATGGGGAATTAGTACATAGAAAAGAGAAAATTTCACTTTAACAAGTTCTGGATAATAGGGGATAATTCCAGCCTGACACCATAATGAAAACTAGACTGTACATTATTTAACAATTTCAATTTTTATGTAAAATATGTAGTAAGTAGAAAATAACATAATTTTATTTTTAATTTATTCCTGAGAAAGAGAAGGGTTTTCTAACATGATATGAACAAGATGCGTTAAATAACAGATAGATTTGACAATAAAATTTAAAAGTTCTGTGTATTACCAGACCTTATAAACAAAATTAAAAGAAGTGGTACAAGAAGAAAACTTTTCAACACATATAACATAAAAGAGTTAATATCCATGATATATAAAGAGCTCCTAAAAGTCATAGTGAAACATCCTGTTCTAGAAATGAAAAACCAGTTGTCATACAGAGCACAAAGATGAAAGTACCAGAATGTTTATCACTGCATTGTTTATAATTACAAAACACCAGGAACAACACAAATGTTTCTAGTTAGAGCACTTACGGATGTTTCATACTGAGAGGTTTTCACAGGGTAAGCAGTGTGAAAGACCCAGTTCTTTCATATCCTTTCCAATACTTCATAATGTCAGTCCCTTCAGTTTTGGCCATTTTGGTGGCTAAGGGTTATCTGCTTATTGATTTAACTTGCATGTTTTTTATGACTATTGGGTTTAGCACCTTTTCACATGCTTATTTATTTTTCAGAGAGAATGGAGGGGAGGGAGGGAGAGATAAAGTGGGGGAGAGAGAGAGAGACATTGATATGAGAGACACACATGGATTGGTTGCGTCCTGCATGAGCCCTGCCGGGGGCAGGGGATCGAGCCTGAAACCAAGATACATGCCCTTGGCCGGAATCCAAACTGGGACCCTTCGGTTTCAGGCCGATGCTCAAACCACTGAGCCAAACCAGCTAGGGCCTTATTGATCATTGTAGGTACTCTCTTTTGTCAAGAGCCTGTTCAAGTTTTTTTGCTCATTTTTCCAGTTTGTTTTTTTAGATTTATAGGTACTCACTCTATACATTTGGATATGAGTTCCTTAATGAAAATACATACTGAACTATTTCTCTCAGCATATAATCTGTCTTTTCACTCTCTAAAGGTGACTTTTCATTACAGAAGTTCTTAATTTTAATGAACACGGACATCGACATAACATTGACGTCAATACCAACATTAAGAGAAATGAGTGCATGTCCAGAGAATGACATGGACAAAAATGGCCATATTGGCTTCATTCATAAGAGTTCAATTTAGAAAACACCCAAATGTCCATCAGCCGGAGATTGGATTAAATGTCTTGTAGTATATTTATAAAATGGAATGCTGCATTAATGAAAAGAAATTAAAATCTACACAAATCAACTTCACAACTGTGGTTAAAAAAATACTCTAACAATACTAATAGATCTACAGACTCAAGCACAATGACAGGTTGTGCAGACAAAGATAGAACAAAATGCATACCATATAATCCCACTTACGTGAAATCCAACAACAGATAAAAGTAATCTATGGTGAGAGAACACAGAATAGTATTTACTAGTGGTTTTCCAATGAGGGTGGCTTTGTCTCCCGGGGGCATTTGGCAATGTCGAGAGGCATTTTGGTTGTCACTGCAGGGGGAGAGGGTGATACTGCTCTAGGGTTAAAGGGCGGGGGTGCTGCCTATTTAGATACTGTCTTTTTCTTTTTAAAGACATTACATTAGGCAGAGATGCGTAAGGAAACAATGGCGAATAATTAATTTAATTAAATCCATTAATGTCTACAAAGCAAGCTCAAAAATTGGGAAGAGAAAGAAGGAAGAAAGAAAGGTAAGGAATTTCTAAAGCAAGTTAGAATCAAAACTGATTCTTAATAACATCCCAGGGGAGTATATAGGTGGCAATAGGTAAGGAGAATAGAATAAGGCTAGAGTTTTTGTGGGGTTGTTGTTGTTTTTAATGCTTAGTATTTTTGCTTCATTCTCCTTTATAATTTCTGGTTTCTCCTTCATGCTACCATGAGAATGGAATGAGGCAAGATTTATTTTTTTTAATGTTTACTATTTCTGCCTTATTCTTCTTAATAATTTCTTGTTCCTCCTTCATGCTACCAATATTCTCTTTGTTCTCTGAGGATATTTATTATGCTTATTTTGTTATTGAACTAGCTTCTCTATTACTTCTGGTTTGTCTATGCTGCAGTGTGTCATCTGTCTTTTAAAGTCGTGTTCTTCAGATTTCTGGTTCCCTTTTCCCCTGTAAATTGTGGGAGGTGGAGAAAAGCCTAGGGATGTATTGACTTTGGCCACTCCAGATGGTTTGAAGGATGTGGAATGCCCAAGGCAGAGTCTTCACATTCAAGCACCTTCATTTGCTATCCCCTCAAAAGGTGACCCTAATACTTAGGAAATGTTTTTATTGCTTTCACAGGGCACTACTTTCTTCCAAGAGCTCACTCCGTAAATGCAGTGGTACCCAAATCTGATCATACATTACAATAATCTGGGGTGCTTTACAAAATATGACTGAGTCCCAGTTCCTAGAGAATCTCACTTACTTGGTTGGAATTGTGGCCCTGGAATCAGGATTTTCTTAAAGTCTCCTAGATGATTATAATGTATAGCCAAGATTGAAACTAGTTTTACAATCAGGAGATTCACTTTACGGAGAACAACTAATCTTATCAATCTGTTTTAATCTTTTCCTAGTAGCAATACCCCACCGTAGTTGTTCTTAAACCATAGTATGCTTCCAGGTCACGTGGAGAACTTGTAAAACCAGAGTGTCGAGCCCAAAGTTTTGGATTCAGTAGTTTGGTCCAACACCTGGAATTTTCATTTCTAACAAATCCCCAGGTGATGCTGATGATATGGCCCCACTCTCTAAGAGAATGACTGTCCTACTGCTGATATTTATACATATGCCTAATTTATAAGAAGTACATTAATAAGTTGCTGGTAATTATCACTTAAAATATTTAAGAAATTATTAACATTCAGTAAATACTTTTAATTTAAATAATTCAAAATGGATCTTTTTTAAAAAGAAAATCGATGGAAACTTTGGGGCACTCGCTGAATTATGTGGAGAAATCACAGAATACTGAATAACTCACACTGAAAGTTACTGTTCTGACCTGAAACTTTGGAAATTATAAGATTATTAACCTTTGTAGTAATCATAGTTTTTCTATAAATATTATCTTGATTTCCTTAGTACTTAAAAATATAAACATGAACACATCATTTTCTAATAAATGCCAATGAAAGATAATGTTGTAATCATCACAGCAGAGCTTGAGCTATTATAGTTTGATTTAATTGTCTGCATTAAATAAACTGGATAAAATAATTGCTTTGGAGAAGTTTTTAAGAGGATTATGCCTGGAACAACATGCACTGAGAGTTTATTTAAACCGTCTGCAGGATGTAGGATAATAGTTTTTTGTGCTGTTGGATCATGTCATAACTAATTATGCTAAGCCATAAATTGATTGATTAAACTGATAGGCCCAGGTCATATGATTGAGGTTTGTGTGATGTTTCTTTAACATTGCATATTATTTTTCACCCCTAAAAACTAAAAAAAATACTACTAATAAATATTATTAGTATATTAAATATTTTTACTACTATCCCATTGCCTAATAATTTATTTGTTTCTTAAGCTATGTGAGTCAGAAGCTTCAAAGCTACCACCTCTAAGCCTTCCATTTTCCAAAAAGGAATTCTGCATGTACATCATTCTCACATGAAAGCCTAATTTTTAGGTTCATGGCATTATGTACTCTGCTGAGAATCCTGTCTCAGTGGAAGGCAGTCCAAAAATAATGAAAACTGCTGAGCTAATGCAACCATTCTATTGAATGTAAACTTAGTGGACTAGAATCTTGAAATGGTTTTACGTTTTTTCTTGCTCTTTGCCTTCAACCATCTAACAAGTCTCTCTTTCTCCAAAGCTCTCCTTGAGGACACCTTTGAGTCCATAGCAGGACATGAGTGACACTATCCTCTAAATAAACCCCAAGGCATATCTGGTCTTCATTTGTTCTCAGCAAACCCTAGACTATAGGGTACTTTTAAGCCTGCATGTCCCCAGTTTTGGTTCCTAGTTACCAATTCTCAGTTACCCATTCACCACCCTAGTTCACTGGTTGTGGAAAAGCAATCATGTTAACTTCAGAACACAAAATTGTTAAATCAATTAATTATTGCTTCTTCTAAAAATCTGTCCTTTAGATTCAAATAAATAAAATACTTTTTTCCCAGAAATAAATGTTTGAAGTTAAAAGGCAGTTGTTCTTAAATAATTGATTTTTTCAAAGTTTGAAATACTATTTAGAAATACAGGATGGGGTCAAAACTAAGTTTACAG
The DNA here is from genome assembly GCF_054644295.1 of Miniopterus natalensis. NCBI lineage: Eukaryota > Metazoa > Chordata > Mammalia > Chiroptera > Miniopteridae > Miniopterus > Miniopterus natalensis. The sequence continues at coordinate 53,701,499 of NC_142083.1, forward strand.
TTGTGAGAACATGAAATGCAGAGTTTATTATTGTATTTTAACTTATTAATTATTGTATTAATTTCAGTACAAACAACTGTAAACCTTATATATTAAACTGATGTTATAGAACTATTTAACTTTGTTGTTTGAGTTTTCCCCACCTTTCCCTTCATCACAAGGAATTATCGAGATTATTTGAAAAGAAAAAAAGTTTTACTTATCCAAATTGGACTCTTTCAGCAAATCCACACTCTTCTGTAGAGCCATCTCAGTGAAGAAGCTTAAATAGTCACATAATGAGTTTGCAGAAGAGGTGTGAGTGACCTAAGTACATTACATAGGACAGAGAGTGTATGCTGATATTTAAAAATTTGAAGAGTTAATCTGATAAAAGTTGAGCAAAAACCATAAATTTACTAAAGACTAATTAGGGCAGATATGCTAGAGGAAGAGTGTTTTAAATTGGATTCTAAGGGGGGAAGGGGCCCAGGGAAAAACTGGAAGATGGTGCGCTCTTCAGAGAGTAGGCAAAGGGAAGGCTGCATCAGGATTGACAAAATACTCGTAAATAAAACCTCTGATTCTCTCAGAATGATCACTGAAAATAAATTCCTTAGTGTCTCCTCTCACTGTTTAGTGCTGTTACTTGTAAAATCAACCTTTTTCTTTTCCTGAACACGTTGGGCACTGGAGATGGGGGAGAATGGCAGTCCCCCAAGTACAGAAGACTCACAGACTAAAATGGGAAATGGGGGTGGCTTGGGGCTTACTGGTTGTTCCCAAGCTTTTGAGCATCAAAGAAACTATTGTCCCAATGTCTGCTCTAGATTTTCTCTCCATATCAGTATAGAAAAGGGTTTTTAGCTCATCAGAGAATTCCAAAAACAGCTTAAACTATGTATATTTCTTAAACTAATACACCTGCTTTGTTCAATAACTCAGATTTTAAAATAAACATGTAAAATTGAGAGCAGTTGGTAAACACATATTTTTCACCATTCCTTAGATCCTTTTCTGATGAACAATTCTCTTCATAGGCATTTTGATTACATTGCAGAGAGATCTGAAATCTAATTCTAAATGCTCATAGTGCATCCACCAGACATACACCTTTACCGTTAGCAAAAGACCATTTTCTAGTACCACAGATGAATGTCTAATACTTGCTTTAATTTGAATATGCCAAGAATCTGCAGTTTGCAGAGGCTCAAGATCTGTCACTCCAAGGTATAAATCTTCAAGATTCTCTTCCAGAATAAGATTAAATTTCCCAGACCAAAACATTTCCTCTCTCACTACCACTTTTTAATAATATAATATTACTGGGAACGACTTTTCATCACTATGTTGTACAAAGCTCTTTCAACCCATTCTTTAGCAAAAAAAAAAAAAAAAAAATGTGGTAGTTTTCTCGAATTCAATTACTTTGAAACCATAGAATTGTACACTTGAAAACTATAAGAGCTTATTAACCAATATTACCCCAATAAATTTAATTAAAAAACAAAACACTTAAAAGCAGAGAATTTTGAAAACATTAAAATCTCATTCATGCAACACTCTCCCATTTTGGTAGAAGTACTCCGTGAGAGCAATAATTTTGTGTAAAATAATATAAGAATACACTGCTTTGTCAATACATAATACAGAAGTGTTTCACACAATTAGGCATTCTTGTATTACCTATTTGGGAAATTGTTTTAAGGAAAAATCTATACTAGATGGAATTTAGATAACCAAATAAAATTAAGCTAATGTATTCCTGCCATAAATTACTTATTATTTTCATTGTAGCATTGCTGATTTTCTATCCTTATCATATGTAAGCCCATGTACTGTTATTACTTACTGGTTTTTTTTACAAAGCCTGGCAGAGAAGTTAGTATGCCAATCAATTTGAGTCTAATAAAATCCAGTAATGAGGTTGAATTTAGCTAGTGCAGATTACATTACATAGCATAGTTTTATGAGTTCTTTAGTCATATGAATGAAGAGATCCAAAGAAATGCATTTTGTTTATTGGAGGGTAATTATTTTAACTTAGTATAGGTAAAATTTTAATCCAATTTTGCACAACAGCATAGCTCCCATCTGTATTTTTACAGCATCCTCTAACCTTTTCTAGAAATGCATTCTAATTTTAATTTTGCTGAATTTATGTTATTATTTTAGCTACTTCATCTGACTGTGAGTACCTAAATGTTGAGCCTATATCTCTTTCAAAATATCAATGTCTAGCCCATGGACAGACAATAATGTGGGGAAGGCCTGGGGAGGGGGAGGGAGCAGGGGGGAGGGGGGTCAGTAAGAGGGGAAAAGGGAACACTTGAAATACTTTCAACAGTAAAGATAAATTATACATATATATATATACACACACACACACATATATATATATATATATATATATATAAACACAATAGCTATCTTCAGAGCTAATATTAATTGGGATTGTTTTTAAAGCAAGTAAAGGACAACAAATCAATGCAAGAAAACAACTAAAGGTAAAATAAAAGAGCACAATATTAAAACACACACATGCACTGGTATGAAATCAGCCAAGCCTTGGAAAATTCCAGAATTAGAAACTAAAATGCTATTTGCTGTTAAACACAACAGAACAAAATGAACAAAAGCAAACAAACCTATAGTTACTATCCACTCCTCTTGTTTCTCTCTATGAAGCCATTTTTTTTTCTTCAATATTCACATAAACTTTGGTTATACCCTAACCCACATGGCAGAAAACTTGGCTGAGATTTTACATTTTAACCATTCAATAAACACTCTCAGGTATGAGTCATACCTTAGTTTCAGTTCTAAATCCATTGTAGTGCATTGTGAATGGCCCACCTGGTGTCAGATGCCCACCCCTTATGCCAGATGTGGCCTGAAAGTGGAGTCATACTGTTCAAAGACCGTGGGAATGTGAGTGAGGAGCAGCTCCCAAAGAGGGGGTGCTGGAGATGTCCAGGCAGTGCTCAGGCAGGTTTGATAAAAAGATGAATAAATGAATGAATCACACTAAAGCATAAAATCCATTTTAAAAGTTCTCATCAATAAGCTTTATTGATACATCCTTACAATGGAAAGTATTTTTCTCTTGGTGACAAGCAAAATAATAATTAAAGCAATTTCTTTTGACTGACATCACTTTTGGATACTTCTCTTCCTTCCTTTTACCTCTGCTGTACTTGTCTTGACTTCAGATTAGTAAGAAGGCCTTTACAGTACAGAACTGGCTTTTCATCTTTTTCTTCTGTTGTAAGAAAATATTTAGTTTCCACATAACAGGATGCTCAATGTATGTTTTTAGAACTGCTTTATTTATTAGTATCCTCCAGTGATTCATGTTGAACAAAGATGCTTGTTCACAAAACAGGAACAGTGCAGATATTGAATACTGGAATTCCCAGTTTCTACTTCCCTTAACTGCCTTTACCTAATTTAGTGCTGTTTTCTCACGCACACTCACTAAGATATATTAAAATTTCATTAATAGTTCTATACACATTCTATCATTTTTCAAAGCCCTTTCTTGAGGTTGCAGGGTGCTAAGCCAGGATGCAGGCCAAGAGCAGGGTAAGTGTCTTCAATAGCAACATAAGTAAAACAAAACCAAGAAACATGCCAAGAAGTGAGACTAAGCAGAAGGCAGAGTGCATAAGCAGGGGAGTGCTGCTCAGTAAGCATGTGAACTGCATCATGACCTTGTGGCTAGTGATTATTTATCTGATGGGCCAAGGTGTATGGATGGATCACCTGGCTCCATTTAAAGTTTTAGGCATAGGCTCATTTCCTCCTTCCTCTACCTTTAGGGCTCATGGAGCAGATTTACACACATTCTGGGCTTTCCTAAGGTTACAGGTAGGTTGGCATCATAGTTTCATTTTACTGGACCCTTTCTTTCCTTTTGATATTTTTTAATTAACTTCAGAGAGAGGAAGGGAGAGGGAGAGATAGAAACATCAATGATGAGAGTCATTGACCAGCTGCCTCCAGCACACCCCTTACTGAGGATCGAGCCCAAAAGCCCAGGCATGTGCCCTGACCGGCAACTGAAGCATGACCTCCTGGTTCATAGAGCAATGTGCAACCATTGGGCAACACCAGCCCACTTTATTGTACCCTTTCTACAAATCAAAATTAGGAGCTTGCAACAGTGTTTGTAGGAGGGCAATACTTCTTTGATGCATCCTACTATCCAGATTCGCCTTCTTGGTATGTCAGTGCTGTTTGCTGGGGGTGATAATGCATGTGGAAGCCTGAATATTATTAGGATTGCAGGAAAACATTTATACAGTAAACATATTTGATGCTGAATTTTTAAAGAAAAATCCTTAATTTTTTTAAACGGCAAATTTAGATATTGGCCCTATGATCCTTGCCACTCTTTGAGATTAACGTTATGGATACACTACATAATTTTCAACTTTAAAAATAAGTTTACTTGATAAAACAGGAAGAATCTTTCAGTGCTGCTAATTAACCATGCCAAGGTGTATGCCAAACCATGCCAAACCACAGTTACAAATTTCATTATAGCTTAAAAATGATTTTTATTAGTATCATATTCATAAAATCAAACTTTGTTGCATATATTTAAGTTATAATAGAATATGAAAAAAGTTAATTTAACTTTTAAACTTTTTTTCTTAATAACAGGAGTTTCAATTTTAAAAACTCTAAACCCCTTATGGATGCCAGGGAGTAAATCCTTATTATCCAATTGTTCGCTCAGTTATAGTACTGAAGGTTAGAAAACATAGTGTTGTGAAGAAGGGACCACTTTTAAAAATCAGATTCAAATTTAGTCCTGGCTCTCAGTAGTTTTTTGTACACTAGAAAAATTATACAACCTCTCTAGACATTCCTTTCCTAGTCTACAAAATTTAAAGTATTACATCCGTTTCTATGGTCCATGATAGTTCTAAGGGTCTACAAACATACAGAAATCTATTTAGTGTTAATTTTGGTTGCATCTTTTTGTTTAACTTAACGGTAAACTCTATTTACTGTTAAAAAAACATTCAGAAGTTTATAAACAGTCTTAGCATCCATCAACAGGGAGTTAATTAAAATAAACTAATGTCCTTATTATGGAAAACTTTGTAGTAATAAAACCAGAATTCTGAATTCAAAATAAATTCAGAATAAGTTGAATTCTTTTTCAATTAGTCAAAATAGACATAATGCCTAAGCCCCACAATATTTTTAGGGATCCATGAAAATGTGTTAATTTTCATTTCTTTTAAAATCAGAAGAAACACATATAATAAAAATAAAAATAATGATTCCAGCCTGGATTATATTCATTTTATACCAACATAGTCATAAAATGTAACTCTAATTTTTTAATGGAGAAAGGGGCCAGAGAAGACAAAAGTGCCTAGGGCTAACAAAAATCATAAATCAACCATAAATAAAACAATGTGACAAAATTCATTATATACTGATATGGAATGATATCTAATGTGTTTTTAAAAATAACAAAAAAAAAGGCAAAATGCCAGACTGTATATATATATATATATAGGAAAGTTTTATATAACTTGTATATGTATATGAATATCTCTGGAAGATGCACAAGAAACTGAAAACATTATTAGGCTTTGAGAGAGGAACCGTATGTTGGTGAATAGGGATGGAAGAGAGTTTTTCAGGAAATATCCTTTCACACATTTTGAATTTTGAATCAAGTGAATTTAATATCTATTTTAAAAATAAGACAGGTTTTCATAATATGGAGGGAAATTATCATTAGGAAACATTTCTCTCTCTTGTATGGAATAAAGTATATCCTTCCAAATTAATGAGATAGTAAAATATAATGATTACTATTCAGATATCATATGCTCATTTTAGAATTAAAACACAAGTATAGTATCTCCACATATTCCATATTTTTATGTGCACACACATAAGTGTGCCCTTATTATTTTGCAAGGCATTAAATTCCTTTGAAGAAAATAAGAAGATAAAAATAGATTTTTGTATTATACACTGATTTTCCATTTCTGCTGGCTATTCTTTCCTTCCTGTAAATCAAAATTTCCATCTTGTATCATTTCCATTCAGCCTGAAAAACCTCCTTTTGTATTTCTTGTAGTGCAATCTGTTTAGTTTCCACAACTTTCATTTTCCTGAACATATATTTATTTTGCTCAATTTTTAAAAGATAATTTTACTGGATATAAAATTCAAGATTGATAGCTTTTTAATTTCTTTTAGCACCTTAAAGATGGTACTGAATTATCTTCTGGTCTCCATTGTTTCTAATGTCAAGTATGCCTTCATTTGTATTATTGTTCTGTATGTAATGCATTATTTTTTCTATAGTTCCTTTCAAGATTTTCTATTTTGGACTCTGCTATTTGTGACTCTTGTGTGAGTCTGATATGCCTAAAGATGGTTTTCTTTGTATTTATCTTGCTTACTGCTCTTTGATCTTCTTGGAACTGTAAGGCAAAATTTGTTGGCTATCATTTTTCAAAAATATGTCATTGCTACATTATAATCTAATTTTTCTTTGGGGGTTCAAATCCAAATATATTAAATTGTGTAATATTTTCTTATAAGTTCACAGGGGTTCTGTTCATTTTTCTTGAATATTTTTATATTTCTGCTCTTGAGACTGCAAAATTTCTCTTTATCTGTTTTCCACACCCCTCTAAATTGGCAAGAAAATAGAAACAGACTCATAGAAAGAGAGCAGGCAGGCAACTCTGTGGGGGGAGGGGTGTGGGGGAAGGAGCTTGGGCAAATTTAGCAAAACAGAAAAAAAAAAGAGAGAAAAGTCATGGACTTGGACAGCAGTGTGGTGAATGCAGGGGGCAGGGGTGGAGGTGGAAGAGGGCATAAAGGGGATAAATGGTGATGGAGAAAAAGAAAATTTCATTAAAAAAAATAAATTGCCAAAATTCAATCTTCTAACTCTGTCTCTTCTGTGAATCTTGTTAGAACACGATTTTAAGCTTTGTTAAAGTGCGGCATACCTTGTTTCTCTGGGTATGGCCTAACACCGCACTGTTCCCTTCCTGTTCCAGCTCTTCAGTTGTCTCTCTGACATTCCAATTCTGCCTTCACATTCTAGCTTTTAGTGTACATTCTCTTGGCTTCCTGGTTTTGTTCATATTATTTCCTCTGGATTTAACTTGGTTTCCTTTCGGACTTTGGGGTATAAACAGTCCTGTGATGTGGAAGTTTTCTGTCACTTAAAGTGTAAGAGATTCCTTCTGTCAAATGTGACCATTATAGTTGAGCCAACCTCCTACCTTGAACAAGCAAGGGAATTTTGACACCGGGGAATAGTTATGGAGCCTTGCTCTCTATTAAAGTGAAACGAAAATGAAATGCCTATCAATGTAAATTTCATTTTTCCTGGCTAACATAAAAACAATTTGGCTAGAGATAGAATATGTCCAACTAAATATTAAAATTCCCAGATTCCTAAGTTAGAAGTGGCCATGTGACATACCTGTCTCTGAGGAGATTCATGTCATTGTGCTTTTTTTCTTTGTTTTTTTAAAAAACAACACACATGACTCCTCATCTCTTTTTACGCCTAGTCCCCATTCCCCTTCCCCTCATCCTCTCTGCCCCAGGAAGTTCTGATCTTAGACATTAGATGTAGACATGACCCAGACAGTTGTCTGATCCCAGAAAAATGAGACGTGCCTGGTATAAAACTGAACTAAACCTGTGGCCTGTAACCAAGCCTCTACAGGGCCAGCTTAAATCAGTCAATCCCAGCTTGACCAAAGACATCTGAGAAATATATGCTCATCTGCTGACACTGGGATCTTTTTGGTTATTGTTTATGCAACATTATTCTAGCAATAGTTGGCTAAGACAATAAGCTAGACTCAAATAATAAAAACCCTTAATTAGGAGAAGGCAAAATGTAGCAGGCAATAACTCACCTCTGTTGCTAGACTGTCTGGATTCACTGCCCAGCTCTATTGTTTTTACTCATGTGGATTTCACCAAATTGATTACCCTGTGTCTCAATTTCCTTAATTGTGAAACAGGAATAATAATGCAGGTTTTTGTTTGTTTGTTTGTTTTTGTTTTTTGTAACGATAAAACAAAGATAATCATTTAACATTTGATAACACTATATCTGATACGCAATGCTTAATTCATATTCAAAATTATCATTCAATACCATTGTGGGATTTAGGTTTTACTCAGCAGGCCAGTGGTTTTTAACTATATTTCCATGAAAGACTGGTGTCTATCAGCTGTCAGTGTTCCCTGATAAATTAGAGTAATGGTGGTCTTTTTCCATCATGCAAATTAATTTAAGTAAACTGATATAAATTTCATGTTCTAAGAATTTTTCTCCCCTATATTTTTTTAAATCTCGAGTGCTTGGCACAATGTTTCTGCAAGCCAACTGAAAACAAGTAAATGCACAAGCATTATTATTATTAATTGAAAAAAAAAAACAGAAATAACTATTTATTTAGTTTGACAACTTGTCTTTTAAATAGACATATGTACCCCAAATTATCATTTTATATTACATAAGCAAAATATAATATTTTCTCCCAGGAAACTTGCTCCTAGTTCCTGTGATGGAATTGAAACTATTGTTTCATGGTGCTTTAAAATAATATGGTATTCTGTAAAAAAAACACACCAAAAAACCAATAATTTGCAGTTGCTTTGCTGTTCTTGAGGACTGAGGATATTTGTGGGGAAAATGTGATATTTTAGGAAATGAAAGATGATGCACTTCTTTTCTTTATTTTGATGAGTTGAATATTGGACTTTTTTAAAGGGTGGAGGAGGGTGGCATTCAATACCAACCCCATTCCACTTATGGCTCTGAATAAGCCTGTGAGTAAGGGAGATAAAAAATCCAAAGGGCCACTTTATTGCTGACAAATGCCAGGCTGGAAGCTAAAATTAGGGTGTGTTACCAATGGTCTTCCTCACACTGGAACCCAGTATTAAGATGCATAGTACCTGCAGTGCTACCAGGCAGGAGCAATTACATTCATCTGTTTCCCCCAAGCAGCTAAAGACCCTATCCTGTCCACTCTAGCTAAAGTAGTCCTTTACAAAAATTTTACTGTAGATCCCGCACTTGTCATTTATAACGCACTATTCAGCATTCAAAATGAGTCCAATTGTTAATTTTGTTATCTCCATTTGAACCTAAGTGCTATGAGACCAAGGACTGCATCATACTTGTCTACTCCCCAATGCTCTTAATTTAGCACGGTGCTAAGCAAGTAGAAATCCTAAACAATTTGTTGACTGTAAAAGATTTTTAGAAAAGAACAAATATTAACTTTGGCCTCTGGTCAGGTTTGTTGTGGTGGTGGTTTGTTAGTATCTGCTCAAGCCGAAGTTCCATGTTAGTGATGTCAAACTTAAACAGGGAAGGAAGACATTATTCAAGATTATCCTGAGAACAGAAATCTGAGCTCGGCTACCCAGAAAGACACAAAGAGCCTTATTCAAAGGAAAAGATGGCTTTTTTCTCTTAGCTTCATGACTGGAGGTAGCGCTACAACTGGGAAGAAGGGACCTACCTGGGTTAGGCCCTACCTTCCACAGAGGCTGGAACGGGGGCCTGTTATCTTTTCCACTGGTTACATTTCAAAAGGATGGCTCCCAGGTCTTTAAGACACACGGGGGCTGTAAAACTGACAAAAGCTTTTTAAAAGATTTGTATCTCAAAAGGGCCGGGAATTAATTTACTATGACAAGTTCTCTAAAGCGAATGCTCGCAGGAAAGGAAGGCGAGGGCCTAGAGACAGGAAGACGCTGCTCTAAAATGCACCTGAGGAAGTCAAGCCCGTCTTTACCACTGACTGGCCGTGCTTCTGCAGTCCTGCACCAAGGAACTCGTACATGAGCTCGCAGTCTCTCACGGTTTTCTCACGCAAAGACGAGCTGACCAGTTACGCCACCCTGGCTTTGTCAGCTTTCCTACTTAGGATCTGACCATCGAGCCCCAGCCGCTCCTCCCGGCAGGGCGCGCGCTCCAAAGGCATGGCGCTCCTGACGTCACTGGGCGCGCCGGCCCAACACGTTAGCAACCGAAAGCGTCCGTAGTAGCAGTGGCTGCTGAGATGTACGAACTTCCGGTTTCCCGGCCTCTGTCGGCGCTGCAACTGCTGAAGCCGCAGCCACCTGCCGCGGTCCGGTCTCTTCCCGGGCTTTGGTCGCTTCTTCCTCGTCCTGCGTCGCGCCCATGGTCCCTCCTGGAGCCAGGGCGGCGGTCCCGGCGGCTCCGGCGTGGTGAGAGGCTGGTCCGGGGACGATGAAGGGCCTGCACCGCAGCTGCTGTCTCAGCCGCCTTCTTGCCTCGGCCCTCCTGCTGCTGCTCCTGCTACCAGGGTTAAGAGGGCCCTTGGCGGTGCTGCTGCAGGCGGCTGAGGCCGCTCCGGACTCCGGGCCTCACGACCGTGGGCCGCGGACCCTGTCCCCGCTTCCGCCTGGCCCCACCGCCGCCCAGTCCCCGCGCCGCGCTCCGGCAGAAGCGGCGGGGCCGCGGGGCGCCGAGGGCGGCAATGGCAGCAGCCCCCGGGCAGCGCATTCGGCGGAGGACGCTGCTGGGAAGGCGGGCGAAGAAGGCTCGGTGGGTGGCGGCCTCGCTGTGAGCCCCAACCCCAGCGACAAGCCCATGACCCAGAGGGCCCTGACGGTGTTGATGGTGGTGAGCGGCGCGGTGCTGGTGTACTTCGTGGTCAGGACCGTCAGGTGAGGCGAAGCCTCCACAGGCCGCCCTCAGGCGGGATGGGCTGCCCGGTGACCTGGCCAGGCAGCTCTCTGTGCCCTGGCGGTGCCCACCCCGCCCCCGCTCTCAGGGCGCCCGCCTGGGTGAGAGAGAGGTGAAGATGACTGTCTCAAAAGCCCGGGGTACCTTTGGGACAGTTTAAACCACCAAGTAGTTGCTCCCTTTTATTTATAAATTAGTACCCCACCTCCAGCTCACTTTACCTTGCCTCAGAGGGCAGACTTTCCCTGAAGAGGGAGTAACCTTGTACTCAAACCCTACGTAATTCTTCTCTCTTTCTACTCTATATACTGCTTGCTTTGTCAGGTTGCCTATTGGAATGCAAACTTCTTAAGGGCAGGATTCCTATTTAGTAGTGTTTGTTAAGTCCAAGAGTTCTTTGCATAATATTGCCACTTAATAGGAAATCAATATTTATTTGAGTGGATTAATAGTATTGCAGAAGGATCTTTGGTTATTTTATAAAATGTAAAAGAAGAAAAGTTCTTCCTTAGTAGTGGCCTTTAATCTGCCACCTAAGTGATTAGATTGTACACTCCTACATTCCACCATTTTTGACCTGGAAAAGTGACGATTTTGTATGGTTCAGTCTGTGTCATACTCCCTATTAATCAGAAACATTTAGCATTCATCTTTCATGGCACAAAGTATTTCAAAGCAAAGTGTTTTCACTTGCATGGTAAAAGGAATACTGATAACTTACGCAGCAAAGGGAAGAATGTCATAAATATCCAGTTTTAATACTGTAGCCAATGTTTAATATTCTAATAAAACTATAAGCATATTGACTTTAAATTTACAAATATTTTAATTAGTATATGGATAAATTTGATATTTCACACAAAAAACTTTTCTAAAATGAATTCACTTATAACTAATAATTCTAAGTCATTCAAAAATTTAAATTTTGTTACAGAATAGTTTTTAAAGCCTTATTATAGGATGCTAGATTGTGGAGTTATTTAAATTTCAGATTTGGAACAGATACCACCTAAATGACACCTTTCACTTTTCATGTGAGGAAGCTGACCCAGAATGGTAAAGTGATTTATCTGGTGTCCCATGGGGTCTAATGATAATCTATGATTTTACAATCCACTGTTGGCTTTGTTTGATTTTTTTCCCAGTTAACAAAGTGTCTGTGCCTAACCATTGATCAACCTTTTGATTAAGTAAACCAAATCATTATGTTGTAAGTACCAGGCTAAGAATAAAAGTAGATGATTGCCACTTATTTTTCTCCTACCCTTAATGCCGTATCAAGTAGAAAAGGAATTATATAATCCATTTAGTGATATTTGTTATTGTTATCAATAACCTCCATTTCTTGTCTTCCTTTATTACTGATGCAAAATTGTTTTATGGCATCAATCAGTATATTAAAATATTCCAACCATGTAGTAAGATTGATTTGGGAAAATCTATAATAGAACCTCTTTTAGTTGGGTTAGTTGGGTACCACCTCTCCGAAGAGCTGACATATTAGAGCCAAGATATCACTGTTACGAGGAGCCAGACCAAAGAGCTCAGGGAGTTTCCGCCTTTATAAAATAGAGTAGATGGTAGGTTTGCAGGAATGCACTGGTTTATTGTTTTCCAAACTCACTTTTTTTTTTCTTCCTGTAACTACTACCCTCTATTATTTCATGTATTTATTTAAACTAAAAGTTTCCTCTTAAAAAATCTATTATTTTGTGAATGGAAAACCAACATCCCTTGGCTTAAAAGCTGATTAAAAAAGTACAGTGTGAGCCACTGGTTCTAGACATGTGGTACAGGGAGCCCTGGGGGGTGAGGGAACAGGGTTCTCTGAGACCTCTTCAGGGGATTTACAAGATCAAAATTATTTTCAAAATAGTACTACATTCTCTTACAAGTGTATAGGGTCCAAGAAGTTCACTTATATAGTTTCAAATTCTACATTGCAACTAACTTTTAAGAAACCACCTCTTTTTGAGTTCTGGTGTGGTAGCAAAAAAGAGTAAACACTAGCACCTGAAAATTCTATTAAAGTAGCCCTCCCTTTTCCAAGTTCATATCTAGATTTTCTACGTATCCTTCAACCAAACAACACAAAAACCAGCGAATCCAGGCCCACTTTCTTTTAAAGGGGAAGTTAGAAAATGTTTGTGGGGTGTTAAAGGTCATATTACCACCAAACTGAGACTTTATTCTTGATATAAAGAAAGATTAGAAGAAAATTGAACCAAAGATTTTTTTTTTTTTTACTCTATGATTGTTATTTAATGCTGTCTATATACAGTTGACCCACGAACAACATGGGGGTTAGGGATACTGATCCCACGCAGTGGGAATTCTGAGTATAACTTTTGACTCCCCAAAAATGTAACTACTAATAGCCTACTGTTGACCAGAAAGTCTTACTGATAACATAATCAGTCAAAACATATTTTGTATGCTGTATATATTATGTACTGTATTACAATAAAGTAAGCTAGAAAAAAAGAAAATGTTATTAAGGAAATTATAAGGAAGAGAAAATACATTTACAGTATTTTTTTTAAATCCCCATGTAAGTCAACCTGCGCAGTTCAAACCATGTTCTTCAAAGGTCAACATTAGTTCCTTTAAAGATACAGAGTACCCTGTGTATTATGTTTCTTATAATTTATGGGTCTTATGATAACTTTTTTTGGGTGATTCTTTTTATTTTGCTTCTACCTTATTTATAATTGTATATATATATGGTGTTGGCAAAAGTAGGCTTGCAGTTTTTGGTATGTTTTCGCATACTCACAACTGTAAAGCTACTTTTGGCCACCCCTGTATATGTGTAAATGTTTATTGCTGTTAATGTTTCTGTCTTTCTTTCTGTAAAGCTTGGAAGGGCACTGTGTCTTCAGTCTGCTTCTGTTGGGTACCTCACTGACATGTGTGGCACTTTGCTGATAGAAACTTGATTTACCACCCTTATCCGTTCAGAAGAGCTTATGGGCAGAGGAATTTTCCTTAGGGGACTAGGGACAGTGGGCATGACAGCTTGCATGATAGCATGCCTTGTGCATTTTTCTAGTGTTAGAGATTTCCATCTTCTTTAGTGGCAGGGCCCCAATGTGTAAACGAGCTAAAAGCAGCGCTGCACTGATTGGCAGCACTTCCACTGAAGCCTGGGACTCTGAAGCGTCCAGTATAAAAACAGTTGTGTTCATGAGTTTGGGCTGCTGAAACTCTGAGGAGAGAAAAAGGTGAAAAAGATGCGATGATCTAGACGGAGATGGAACCACTGAGTTAAGCTGGGAAAAACAAGTAAAATGAAGCTGTGAGAAGTTAGTGGGTTTAAAAAAAAAATTGTGTGTGTGTGTGTGTGTGTGTGTGTGTGACACTTTGACTTTTGATTGAAAACTGCTGAGGAAAAAAACAAAAACATGATTAATTTATTCAGAGTGAGGGATTGCTAATAGAGCCTGCCTGAAAGATTCTTAAAAAGAGAATCAGAAGGAAATACATATCTGGGTGATGGAAGATTGATAACCTAACTCAGAGAACTAAGGTGCTAAGTGTCTTATCAGTTAGGAAGTTTTCACCTAGAAGTAATAGAATTCCAATTAAAAGTGACTTTAATAAAAACACATTTCTTTGTTATTTATCATGAATATGAGTAGGCTCAGACTTGGTTTGTTGGTTTTGTGAGATTATGAAGAATTCTGGCTTTTTCTATCCTTGTCTCTCCATAGGGTGTTTACTTTAGTTTTTAGCATTATGTTCTTACACAATTAGTGTCTCAGCCAGGAAAGAGGGAGGGGATCCTGAATATAACTTTATTTTCCTATATTCTTTTTTCAATAAGGGAGAAAAATCTTTTTCCAGAAACCTCACTACTACATTTGTCTGAACTGCTTCATCTACTCAACTCTAGACAATGACTACCAAAAGGAAAATTACATTTTCACGATTGGTTTACACCAATAATTATAACCATTATGTATCTCTTAGGGCTGGACTCAGTTGCTGCCTAAACAAAATCAGTTCTGTTAAGGAAGAAGAGTTTCCTTTTGGATAAACAACTAGATTATGTTACAGTGATCAAAACTAAGAGATGGTCTAACCAGAAGAACATAAATGTACTTATTAATGCAAGTAGCTACCAAGTTATTACTTTTTACCACAAAAGGATTAACCAAAAAATATGTCCAATCTGCTATAGTGTAAGATCATTGTACTGGGGATCAGAAGGCTATTTGGTAGCTACTTTTGTGACCTTGGTTAAAATTACTTTGATTCACTAGGAATACAGTATGGCTTAATGTTTAAGAATCCAGGCTTGGGAGTCAAGTTGCTTGTATTTGAAACCTAGCTCTACCGTATGTTTTTCCAAACTCTGCCTTTCTATGTGTAAAATGAGGTACTTACAGAATTGTTATGTGGATTATATCAGGTAATGCTCCTCAGATAATGCTCAATGTTTGATGTAAGTGCACACTCAGTAACTATTTTTAGTGATTTTTTTAAAAAAAAAATCTACGATTGGAGTCGTAATATATTTGGGGAGTTTTACTATAATATCTAATACCTCCCCCATACCATGCTGTGTATGGTATCTGACCTCTGAAACTATAATCAGCAAGAGGATAGGTCTAACAAGGTTGGGAGTGGGGGAAAGGAGATTATAAGAGAAATCTGGAGGGGTTAGTCATAGAATTAGTCAAAGGCCAGCTGGGATAAATCTTGAGGTACTAGGTTGTAAAGAGGACTTTAAAGTTGCTTGGGAAGTAAACCCATGCTGAACTCTTAAAAGGGGAGGTCAGAAGAATTATCAAGCCTCACATCCCAAGGTTGGGACCTAAAAGAACACTAGGAAATTCATGTACAGACACAGATTGCAAAAAAGCTATGTGCTATGTATACATTTTCATATAGGGTATTTCATAGCCAAGCTTTATAACACGTACTTTGGATTTACTTTATCTGGGGGTATCCACCAGAATCTCATCAAGTGGAAGACAACTATAAGCATAATAACTGATAGTATGTGCTGAATTACAAGGAGCTTGGTGAGAAAAGGCTATCAGAGGGAGCAAGACTGAAGTACCCTAAACACAGACAAACATACGATTTTTTTGTGGAGGGGTTGTTAGCAGTGAAAGTTTTACTGTAGATGACCAGTGGCAGGATACTTTCTTGGGGGAATCTCCTATTTAGTGCTGCACTTGGTCAAGGTTGTGACAGTGACAGAGCTTGGTAACTGAGAGGCCAATAGAGAGGATCCAATAATAATTATGAAAAGAAGACAAAGGAATTCAAAAGCACAGTAGTTTGAAAACTTTACTTTGGAATCAGTACCTCTTGAGCACCACTGCTCAAATCAAAGTGGAATAATCATAATGATCCTGAGAGATCAAAAACAGTCAAATGAACTCATTTTATCCTCTACAGTAAGGAAGGGGCATTGCTAGTATTGGATATGGTTTCCATGTAGAATGCCGATAATTTTAAAGAGAAAAGCAAAAACTCAGTTTAGGTTTTGAAAGGATAAACTTATTTAGTGAGTAAATGAAAGATAACTACGTGTTACAGTATGGTACATTTTCATACCCAAAAGATAAACATGCAACTTCACAGCACAACATACAAGTTGAATATTGGTTCTAATTTATGTAGTGTATGAGAATCACCTGGGCTCTACCTAAAACACCCTAAATGAGAATCCTACAGACTTAGAGTGAGTGCATATTTAATGTTGAATCATTTTAGTACTTTTTTGTTTGTACTGAGTCAGAAAGCTATTATCTGTATTATGGTTTAAAAATTGGCCAGCTCCCCTAAATTTTGCTGTGGTATGTTTCTGGAGATAATGTTCTTTCAGGCTTTTCTTAACCCAAAAGTGAAGATTTGCATATAAAGTTATAGATATCTTTGTTATACAGAGAAAAGGCAAGATATATTGTGAATCCATATATTTCAGTTAAGTAATTTGTTTAACATATTCATTAGGCATCTGCTTTGTGCCAGTGCTTGTGTGTTGTGAGTGTAGTAGTGAGCAAGAACAGATTTATATTCTGCTTCCATGAAACTGATGCTCTAGTAAGACAAGTATAAGACATCTTTGTTTAGTACTTTAAAGGAGTATGTAGGTGCTATGGAAGCCAATAATAGGTGTTTGTGACTGAGCTAGGTTGATAGGAAAGAAGGCTTCCCTAAGGAAGTGATACTTGAGCTGGAGTTGAAAGATGAATAGGTATTAACAATATTGTAGTGTCTGGCGAAGAGTGTGAGGCCAATGACAGAAAGCATGGCCATTCTAAAGGAATGAGAAAAGGTATTGTGGCTGGAGTGATGAAATTGAAGTAGAATGTAGAGTGAAGAGCTAGGTGAGGCTAGAGCGGTAACTGAGCTGTCCTGTGTTGAACTTTGTGTGCTCTATTACAGAATTATTACTTAATGCTGAGCAGTAGGAAACCATTGGAGGTTTTAGAGGATGGAAGGGAGGTTAGTGGGTGACCAGAGCAGATAAAAAAGACAAGTTTGAAGCTATTTTAATAGTCAAGGAAATTGATAGCAGTGGTGAGCACTGTAAGTGAACTTCAATGAATCTCAGGAAGTGCAATCAATAGGACTTTGGGTTTGCAGCTTCATTTTAACTGATTGACTTTGTGAACACCCTATCTTCAAATAAGGTCACATGCTAAAATTTATCAAGCTTATTACTTTAGTAGTTTAGTTCTCTTTTTCTACTGTAGCTTTTACATGTTATTTTAACAGAAATATTTCTTACCAATCAGAGTGTAATGAAACATTGAGGAATCTGCATCTCTCTATAGGATAGCTATTAGAATAATAACTTGAATACCTGGAAGAGATCTGATCAAGATCATTTACCCATGCATGCCATGTGATGAGTGAATGTGACTCAATATAATGTTAGGATTTCAGCATGTGAATTTGGGGGGACACAGACCCGTAACATACTCTTGTCTCTTATTAGTGTCTACTTATTGAAAAACTTGAGTAGACAACTGATGGATTGGGTTTGGGGAATGAGAGATGAAGATGAGAAAAATAATTTTTACTACAATTGGAAATATCCAATTGTCTTGGATTTCTTGATGAAAGTCATAGACAACTAAAATTGTGGTTCACTAATTTTTAATTCCTTATGTCACAACGCCAAAAAATTAGTTTATATCATTCTTCTTCTTTTTTAATGAACTAAATAAACTGACAAAATAGAAACAGGTATATAGATGCATGGAACAGACTGACAGCTGTCAGAGTTGGGGACATTGGGGACTGGGTAAGAAAAGATGAAGCGATTAAGCAAAAAATATGTATACATATAATACACAGACACAGACAACAGTGTGATGTTAGCTAGAGGGACGGGGCGTGGGGGTACGTGGAAGTGAGCAAAGGGAGCTAAAATGGGCATGGAGAGAGACTTTACTTGGGCGATGGGCACACAATGCAATGTGCAGATGATGTTTTGTTGGGTTGTACACTTGAGAACTATGGTTTTGTGAACCACAGTCACCCAGTTAATTCAATAAGAGAAGGGAAAAATCTAATTAGTTCAAATTAATCGATATAACAACTTACTTCTATCATAATATAATGAAGTGTGCCTTTCCTTCAGGTTATTTATTTGGATTTATATACTAAAATTTACCGAAAGTCAAAATAAATATATAAATAATTTATTCTTGGTTACTAATTCACTGCTTTGCAAAAAAATAGTCAAGAAAAAGTGTTGCATATCAGTGGTTGTACCTTTAGTTATTAAGATGTACTCCGCTTCATCTTTATGTCTAATCACAGAGGGAGTATATGTGTATAAAATATACAGTAAAATATTCCTCAGCCTAATTTTGAATGTGCTATAGAAGAAATTAAGGATTAATATCACTTACATTATTCCATGGTTAATAATACCCTACAAAGCCTTCGGTTAAAAGGGGAAAAAATAGTAAAGTCAAATGGGTACAGCAAGTTACAGCAATTTACCTTGGTCTGTTTTCTTACTTTCACAGAGTAGTAAAATGAAATGGAGTTTTATTCTGTTGTGTTTGTTTTATGTGGCCTCATACATTTGTACATAAAATTTTATCAAGCTTACTTTAGTAGTTTAGTTTTATTTTTCTACTGTAGCTTTTACGTGTTATTTAAACAGAAATAATTCTTACCAACCTGAGTGTAATGGAACAGTGAGGAATCTGCATCTGTGTAGGATAGCTATGTGATCTAAGGGATCTGATCAAAATCATATTCCTGCACATGCCATGTGATGAGTGAATACAATCCAATTTAGTAAACCATTTAGCTATTTTCTTTAGCCCTTTTAGGCCTCCATATTTTCTTCTTTATGCATTTATAAATAAAGTCCCTATTTTTCGTTACCCAAGAACCAACAAAATTTGTTTTCAGATAGCAGTATGCATTTACTGTGTCTAGTGGAAAAGTGTGCATGTCTATAAATTATACATATGTAATTATTAACACACATAGACAAGTTTGGGTATCATGAGCTTAATGGAAACATTCATTTGTAAGAAAAGAACCATAGCTGTTAAAATTGCATGAATTTAAAGCCTCCTTTACTCTTTTGATTAAAAATAATGACAAAATTATCAAACAAGACAGAAACAGACTCACAGATAGAGAGAACAAAGTGAAGGTTGCCAAATGGGAGGGAGGTTGGGGAGCTGGGTGAAAAAGTGAAGGGATTAAGAAGTACAAATTGGTAGTTACAAAATAGCCATGGGGATGTATAGTACAGCATAGGGAATATAATCAGTAATATCGTATGATGACAATAACTATGTATGGTCATCAGATGGGTGCAAAATTTATTGGGATGGTTACTTAGTAAGCTATATAACGTCTAATCACTAGGGTGTACACCTGAAACTAATATAATTACGTCAACTGTAATTGAAAAATAAAAATCATTTTATTTATTTTTAAAAAATATGTATTTATTGATTTCAGAGAGAGGAGGGGAGAGGGAGAGAGAGATAGAAGCATCAGTGATGAGAGGGTCATCATTGATTGGCTGCCTCCTGCACTCCCCCTACTGGGGATCAAGCTCACAACCTGGGCGTGTGCTCTGACTGAGAATTGAACCATGATCTGGATCCTAGGTCTATGCTCAACCTCTGAGCCACACCCAGCTGGGCAAATAAAAATCATTTTAAAGTGGAAATAAGTAAACTCTGTTTAACAGTCTAAAGTGTTTTTTTTGTTTTTTTTTTTTAATGTTTTTTATTGATTTGAGAGAGAGAGGAAGGGAGAGAGAGAGAGACAGAAACATAGGTTGAGAGGGAAACATCAGTTGGCTGCCTCCTGCACGCCCCCTACTGGAGATGGAGCCTGCAGCCCAGCCTGTGCCCTGACTGGGAATCAAACTGGGGACCTCCTGATGAACAGGATGATGTTCAACCAACTGAGCCACACCCGCTGTGCCACTATACAGGGGTTTTTAAAATTTGACTTATTCTTTTATAAATTAGTAGTGTTTGCTAAAATACTAAAGTAATTTAAATCTGCATTTCCCCATTTATTCAGTGGAAAAGGGAAGAGGAGAAATTATAACTGAATGTTCTTAACTGTTGCTGCCAGGTGGCTTCCTTAACTCTTTCAGTTAAAGGAATACATGCAAAAGTTATTAAATCATGTGGTTCAAAAGGATCAATAGTGACCTATAACACCCTGTACTTTTTATTTCTACTTCCAGAGTTAGTACTTTTATCATTTCTGTTCACAGTTTTTCTGTGAATTACCTTCATAGAGGTTGGCAAACTATGTCCCATAAGGCAAATCCAGTCGACTTACATTTTTTAAGGCCTATGCACCAATACTTTTGTTTTAAATTTTTAAAAGATTATTAAAAGTCAAAACAATGAAGCAATTAAGATGAATATATGACAGAAACCATGTATGACCTACAGAGTCTAAAATATTTACTCTCTGATCCTTGACAGAAAAAGTTTAGGCCTCTGGTGTACATGGCATGTATGTGAGCTTGTGTATGTGCATGTGTGTGTGTGTGCACGCGCACATACATGTTCATTCACACATACATACATACTTGTTAATTTAACCTATTTAATTTTTCACTATATAAGAAAAACTAGCTTATACTACCACCAATCTACCTCATATTGCTAGTTCTTATGTTAGTAAGAACTCTTTCTTTGGTTACATTTGTAGCTTTAAATACTGTACTTTTCTTAAACCTCTATTTTCTGTTCTAGCACCTTTAGATGGGCATAAGGATAGACCTATAGGGAGTGATTAGTGGAAATTATCTTGTTTTTTGTCCAGACTTCATCATATTTTCAAAAGTTTTATCACTGAGACTAGGTACTTTCTGCCCAGAAGCTATCACAATGCCTGATACTCAGTAAGACACTAATATTTCTTGAGTGTATGTATGTATGTGTAGGACAGTTTGTCTCTCAGGGATTCCCACTGTCATGTTTGCAGAGGTGTGTATTGTTTTTTACAGTTGATGCTATAATCGTAGTATTTCTTATCATACTTAATTACATCCAACAAAGTGAATCAGAATTTAAGTAAACTTATTTGTCATGCCTTGCTGAAATATCTTCTGTGGTAATAGATACTTGTGTGACACATTTTCCTTCCTGTGGCATTAAGGTTGTTGCATAAAAAATGACTTAAGCATTGATTGGAGGGTCAGATATGATATCACTCAGACACTCAACAAATACTGAAGGAGCATCTTAATCAATCACACACTGTCCTATAAAGTAGTAATGCTGCGGTGAACAAGACAGTCATGGTTGCTGTCCTTATGGAATTCTGTGGGAAAGAGCCAAATAAACAGCATAAACATATATAAGTGCAAATTGATGTAAATAATTTGAACGAAAAGAACAAGTTATTTGAGAGAAGCGTAGGATGGGGTTCTAAATCATTAGACATTTTCATTTATACAAATAATTAATGTTTAGCATCCTAAAATATTTTCATTACTCTAGGGCAGTAATTCTCAAACTTTTGCAGGCATCAAACTCACATGCAGTCTTTGTTAAAATGTGTGTTTTGGAGCCCCAAGTTCAAAGTTTCTTATTCACTAGGTGTGGGTGGGCATGGGGTTTTGCATTTCTAATAGGTTCTAGATGTTTGTGATTCTGCTGATCCTGGGAAGCACTCCAAGAACCCCTGGTCTAGGATGGTGGTTTTCAGTACTTTGCAATCACTTATAGAACTTCAACAAAATGTTGATGTTTTGTTCCTGTGCTTGGAAATTCTGACTTAATTGTTTGGAGGTATGGCCTAGGTATGGAGCTTTTTAAAATACCCCAGAATTCTGATGTGCAGCCAGGGTTGTAAACTACAAAGTCTAGAATTTGAGTACATATATACATATCATTTCTTAGCAGGGCTGAAAGTATATAATCCTGTAGGGTGGTAAGAGTACATGGAAGAGGTGGGAAAAAGGTTGGAGTAGAAGGCTTCAGTAAAAATATGGCACCTGAACCAAGGCTTAAAGGAGTGTCTGTCAGCACTGTAACTTGACTGAGAGAGAAGAAGTGGTGATGGCGCACAGACATGTTTCATAAGGAACCTAGGCGGCATTTCTGAAATGGGATCATTTTGCTATTGAGAGACTCCTGTGTCAGAAACAGAGGGGATAATTTATTTTTAATTTACCAAAAAATGTAAACTAAGGATCATCTGCACCATATTCAAATAATTTTTATTCATTAATACATTCTATTTAACAGGATGAGGAGGAGAAACCGAAAGACAAGGAGATATGGGGTTTTGGACACTAACATAGAAAACATGGAACTGACACCTTTAGAGCAGGATGACGACGATGAAGATAACACATTGTTTGATGCCAACCATCCTCGGAGGTAAGTGTTGAGCAGTTGAATTCCGGGAATCAGGAGGCAAGTCCTGGAGAAGTAAATTGAAAAAATAAAGTAGAATTTCATTTAATAATTTTTATCCTAACAGATTTTATTCAGTTCTGTTTAATGAAGTTCTTTGCGCTATCCAACCAATAGCTCACATGCACACTGTTTTACTAAAATAAACATAAACAGAATACCGTCCCCAAAAGAAATCTTTATTGTAGATCTCCTTACAGAGATTTGTCCTTTTAACTGCTGCATACTAGGAATACGTATTAACTTTGTGTGGGCCAGGGGGAAGTTAGTAAAGTTGATTTTATTATTGCATTCTGAAGATACTTCGGTGTTAATCTCGGTTACTCTGTTTGTAAACAGTGCTCCCCGGCAAAATTGTGGGACTCACGGTCTATGGCTTGGTAGTGTAGCTATCTATGTCTTTTGTCAGATCTAGCTTCACTGAGTGTTAAGACCTTTCCTAAGAGGTTTGGGTAAGTGAAATTATATGGATATAGAATTTCTTTCAGTATAAATGAACGAGGAAAGGAGGCAATAAAGATTCCATTCAATAGGAAAGGACATTTGGATGGTGGGGGAATTATTTAAATGAAGAAAAACTAGAGTCCAGAATCAGGTACAAATACAGAGTGCAGAAATCTGGGATTTTAAAAAAAAGGGGACTCAACAAAATATTTCTATTAAATTATATCTGTTTGAGGTTTTAGTTGCTGGTAATTCCTTCAATAAAAATTCTTTCATGAAATGCCAGTTGTACAGTTAGAATAGTATTAGAGACTGGATGTATAAACATGAACAAAACATCTGCATCTGTTCATTAGGGACGCAGTCTCTTAGTGAAAACTAACATGAATAAAATGCATCACATAAAAATCTTAGAATATTTGCATATAACTTCTGAAAAGCCCTTTAATTGCCTATAAAGTATTATACAATTCCCATGAAGTCTAATATTGCCAGTGGTTGATTGCTTCTTTAGTGTGAACCAGATGATGTAGCTGGCATGCATTTAGGAGCTATTGTGTTTAATGAAGACTTATCTTTATATACTAGAAATCACAGTAAGAATAATGTGAAATACAGTTGGAAACTGAGGCTGACTGAGGGAATGGCACATCATTTCTGTCATCTTGGGCTCACTCTATAGGAGGTGCTCGTTGAATAGGATGGGGGTGGAGTCTCACTTTTTATACTTATTATTTTCTTTTAGTTTTCTGCAAAGTTTTTACAGTATTTAAAATGTATAGTATTTGCAGTATTCTTTAAAACTAAGTCCATATGAGGTACCTCTTCTGTACATGCACAGAAAGGGAAGACCAAAAAGGAAGTTGTTAACTTAGGAAGTCAGATTTGTTTCCAAAGAAAAACTGAATTTGAACCTTAGTTAATATATTTCATATAGGCTTGACCGAAGACAAAGTTTGTTGTAGGCAGAAACAACTACCTAAAGTTTAGTAGTTGTGAAAGATGGTAGTTTGTTCAGGGAATGCAGCAGACGATGTCTAGAATGCGGCCTGTTGTGTGTGCATATGTATTTATACATGCAAGTTTGGAAGGGCCAGCTGTGAAGGACATGGATGTGCAAGTTCTTTTGGGGGAAATGCAGTTTTGTGATATGCTAAGAAGTTTGGTATTACTTTGCTGTCATTGGAGAACTTTTGATCCTGTTTGTCTGAAGTTTATGTAATCAGATTATCGGATTTGTGTTGTAGAAAAATACCTCTTGTAGTAGTGGGGAAGGTGACGTAGGAGAGATGAAGAGGGGAGGGTCATAAAGAAGGGGACAGATTCCATGAAATATAATTACCTATAGCTATCTTTTATTCTGTATCCTGCCTCATCACAGGTCTTTCTCTAATATTTATCCATCTCCTATACCCCACTCTATGAGTCTTGTGTTCCATTAGGGAGCTAGACATTAATCAGTTAGATAAATGGTGAAGGAATAAGTACAGGGTGGTATAAAGACTTATAGCACAGGCATAGAACATTTAACCGAAAACTAATAGTCCAGAAAATCCTCTTGGAAATGATATATAAGTTGAGACCTGAAAAATTACTAGAAATTAGCAAAGTGGAAAGTGGACATAGGGGTGGGAGTTGGAAAGAGAACAGCAGGCACAAAGTACCAGAGTATAGAATATTTAAGGGACTAAAAGAAGTTAAATAGATGCTATATCATCATGTGTGAGAATAAATAAATGAATGAATGATTTTTGAGCTTTAAATGAAAAGGAAGAGTGATGGGTAATACAGAACAAAGAACCAGAAGGCAGATTGACCCATATTAATCAGTTAGAATCTGTTGGTTATGAAAAACCACTTGGACAATTTTAAGGCAGGGCCAACACAGTCAAAGGTGCATTCCAAAGTTTATTCTGCAGTGGGTTGCAGAAGCGTAGGATAAGGACGAGGTGACTAGAAGGAAGACCAGTTAGGCGGTGCAAGTACGTGGGGTAGTGAGACAGGTGGAGAGGGGTAAATTATCCAAGCTGCTTTGAGCTGTATTACCAACAAGATTTAGGTATTGTGTTTTGAGAGTGAAGGAGGGAGAAATGGTAATAATAATGGAGAAGCAAGTTTTAGGGGTAATGATAATGATAATCATCAATCATAATTCCCATTAAATCCTGAGTCAGTCATCTTGAGTTTTTTAGTAGTATGACCCCATTTACTTAAAAAAAAAAATTTAGAAAAAAACTTTAATATATAGATGTCTAGGTAAAGGAAAAACAGCAAATTATTAACTGCTTTTTTTATTCATTCATTCATTTATCCAATAAATTAATGATGTAGCAGCTATTTATATTGCAGCTATTTAGTGCTAGGTACTGGCCTGTTTGCATGGGAACATTAGAGCAACAAAAGAGAAAAGAGTCCTGACTTTGTGATGCTTAGCCTCTAGTTGGGGAAAGGTGAGATTAGGAGGTTGACAGTTCATTTTTCTTTTTACTTTTCTTTCTGTATCCTCCTATGTTGTTTGATTTTTGTTTCTCCGAAGAGCATGTATTCATGTTACTTTAAAAAGAACTTTTTGTTTGGGAATAATTTCAAATCCTCAGAAAAGTTACAAGAATAACAATAGTACAAAGAATATCCTACAATTTTTATGTAGATTCGCCTGTTCTTAACATTTTATTTCATTTCTTCTCTTGTGTGTTCTCTTTCTCTCTTATAATATAGATATTAAAGAATGCACCTCCCTCATTTTATATTTACCCGATGATCAGATGTTTCATCATAATTAGATTCAGGTTATGCATCCTTAGTTGAAATACTACATAGATCATCCTGTCTCCTTCTCAGGATACCATGTCTGGAGTCACATGTTGTCCATCTGTCCTTCATTAGCAGTGGTAATTTTGATGCACCTGTTCTAGGTTTTGTCTGGTTTCTCTGGTACGCTACTGCTCTTTTCCCCTTTGAAACTAACAAGGAGACATTTTAAATCATGACAATATTCTGCTTCTCGTTAAAATTTCCCCCTAGGTTTAGCACTCATTCATCATGATTCTTGCCTGATCTAATCTTCGCTATTATAATTGCAAAATAATAGCTTTCCAACTTCAGTATTTCCTCTGTATTTACCAATGAGTGTTACCTTCTGTAGCTCAGAGGTTATTTTCTGTGAGGAGATATACAGTCCAAACTCCATTACTTCATTTGAAGCTGATTGAGTGAGCAGGACTCTCTCTGATCTTCCGATGTTGGTGTTAGAGATTAACCATACCTTATACCATCAATTTGTTTTACAGTGCAAATTTATCTTGTGGAAACGATGTATACAGGTCTTATTATGACTCACCTTAATAATACATGATAACCATGTATAATGCCATTTGTTTCTCCCAATAAAGGCAAAAAATCAGTACTTATCTGGAGACTGTTATAAGGTCTTTTGGGGGCCTGAAAGAAGACTTTCACTGGAGCTTCCCAGAATAGGCATATAATGGTAGAAGAAACCATGGAATGGGTAACAGTGGTAGAATGTCTTTAGTGGGATAAGATCAGGGGTCCTGTTACTGAGCCCAGGGGAGAAGCCTGGACAGAGTGATGTAATGGAACTACAATAGGGGTGATTGTAACAGTCACTTGTAAGTAAATACCTACTTTAGTGCAGGATGTGCCAGACACTGTGCTAGGCTCCTTACATGTACTATATGAAATCAAGACAGTCTTGCAAAGTAGCTCCTGTTGCTTTCATTTTAAAGATAAGAAAACTGAGGCCCAGAGAGTTTGAATGATTTAGATTTCTCTTCCTGCTGCAATTTCATTCCATTTGTTAAATACTTATTTGTTTTATACGTATGAGAAGAGTAATGATAAATTCTGTTTGCTTTGTTATCTATACCAGTACTTGCTATTACTCGTTTTCAAATGAGGATCCTAACAATGAGTAATATAAATACTTTTTTTTGCCTACCTTGCCCGTTACAATGCAGAATCGCATTAATCTACAGTATAACTGCTGGTAATTCTTGTTGGATCATCTCTTACTGATGCTGCCTTCATTGTTTAAGTGCTTTCTAAAATTAGTTCCTTCTCATTTTCTAAATGCTGTCCACAAAATAACAGGAAGCAAGTCATTTCCAGAGAGGTAAATGGATTTCCTTGCTTACAATTTTATCACAATATATAATTATCCTTTTGTAGCTAGTTCTTTCTGAAAGGGGTGTTTTTTAATGTGGCTTTTAATATATCAAAGTTTTAATAATGATTATAGTTGGTAGTTAGGATTTGAGATAATTATTTTCACTGTTTCTTTGTATTAGGTTGAACAGTATGAAACTGCCAATATATGGTTTAATCTAAATTTCCTAAAGAGAATTTACTATTTCACATGGAAGAATGCCACAGATAAGGCTGACTCCAGGCACAGTATAGCTGGGCTCTGGCTTCTTTTCTCGGTGATCCCCTTGGTTCTGCCCATCTTCAGGTGTTGGCTTCATTTTTAGGCTAATAGTAGGGTGATGCCAGCAGTATCTATAATCACATCCAGAATGCTAACTTTCACTGGAAGTTAGGCACTAGCTCTCTTGTGGCTCTTTCTTAGCAATGAGAAAAACTTCCCCAGAAACTCTTAACAGAGTTATTTTCCTGAAATGATTTGCTTCCTGTTATTTGTTTTTGTTTTTCCATATCATTGGTTATGTGATCATTTCTAAACTAAACCCTGGGAAGATAATGGAAGTACCATGATTAGTTCAGAGTTATCTTTTAGGATTGAATGGATATTAAGGAGTTAACCACCACTATATCTAGTAATCTAAACATCGAGGTTAATACAGTCAAATTGGGGAGATTTGTAGGTATTTGGAAAAAATAACTTGGGCTACTTGGTTAATATAACTTCTCTTGAATTTGCTATTGATATCCTAATTCTGTATATTAGAGGTATTTCTTTAGTTATGGAAACATTTTACATAAAGGAATTATAAAACTAAAAAACAAATAACAATTCTTTAACTATTGTGTAGGATGTTTCAGCCCTCTGAGATAGCAAATTTGATGAGGACTCTGAAAACATATACTGACTAAAACTTACTTTCATTTTCCTCAAGTGAAACAATATATTTTATGTATTTAATGCAATTAAAAAATATTGGAAGCAAATACTCATAACCAGTCTCAAAAAATGCAGTCTAAAACCGCTTTACAACACAAAAGAATAAATGGAAACAATACCTTCTTCCTATTTTGTTTGATTTCTACCGAACAGTAAAATTATTATTTTACAATGTGCACTAAAGGGCATTTTGACAATCTTGGTAGCAGCTTCTAAAAGCTAGTAATTCTCACTTCAAGGCTATTCTAATAATTTTTGCCAAGTTTTTAATTTTAAAAAAAGCTAAATTTACTTTTTAGCTACTTCTGTTCTGCTTCATTAAATTTAATGTCATATTATATGTGTTTGTTACATTTGTACTCAACATTACTTGGCCACGCAGTATTTTCTGGTTTTTAACATCAGCATATCAGAATCAGAAAACAGATTCAATTTAAGTGTTTAACCAGAAAGCCTCATTTAGAAGATCTTATTTAAACAGTTATACATTTGAAAATAGTTTTAATTTCTAAAACACTACTTTTAATATGGAACATAACACATTATCAGAATAAACACTAAGGTTATTCAAATGTACCTGATTCACTTAAAGGGAACTGTGCTGTCTTTGTCATTACTTAAACAGGTAATAAAGAGAACTTTCACATAGGTTTTTTTGTATGTTTTACTTTTCCTGCAGATATTGAGCCTTAGAAGAAAATTTGCCTTGCTCCATTAATAATTAGACATCACAGTGTACTTATTGGTTAGGAACATGAATCATTTGTGTATTATTTTAACAAACACTATGGAACATCAGATTCTGATTGGTAATGCTATCATCCCATCTCAGTGCATGGTCTAGAGTTACCCTGTCTAATTTGATACCCCCTGGCCATATGTGGCTCTTGAACATTTCAAATGTGACTAGTATGACTGAGGAACTGAATTTTTAATTCTATTTAATTTTAATGTATTGAAATTTTAATTTAAATTGTCATATGTGGCTAGTGGCTATTGTGTAGTACAGCTCATACCTAGAACAACAGTGTTTGATCTGGTTTAAACTAATTCTATTCAATGAAAACTCTTATACAACAGTTTAATTATAAGTTTCTTTCATATAGCAGTTGATTCCTTTCATGAAATGCTTGCTACTTTGATTCAGGATTTATATTCTGCTGTGGTGGTTTGGATTGTAGACCCTCTAAGGAATATAGTGGGAGAGATGACATGGGTGGCAGAGCGTAACCACCCAAAAGGTTGATTTATGTGAATGGGGTTAGGACAGTACAGGAACAAGGACCTCAAGTTTATGGACAGGAAAAATCCTAAACACAATTATTAAGGCATTAACCTTTTCCAGTACTCCCAGGTAGTGTTCATTCTCTAAAGTCCACAGACATTATAGCTTCTTTAAGAAGACCTGGGAATTAAAACACTCCAAGAATCTAGTATTTGCAATTTATTTAAATGAACAAAATAGTAACAGTGCTCTTAACTGCATTAGGACAGTTTTTCCTTTCAAATTTGATTTGGATTTATAGCCATTTTGATAGTTTCAGATTCTCGAATTGGCTTTAAGTTTTCTTGAAAATAATTATATTTAAAGTTATTGTATCATTGTATAATGTGTAGAGACAGCTTTCTTGAAGTTGAGATTTTTCTCAAATTGAGATTTCCATAAAATTCATTAATACTACACACTGCTTTGCCTCATAGAAAATCATGCTTTTTTTTTTTTTTTTAATTATTGTGCTAAGACTATTTAACATGAGATCTACCCTCTTAAATTTTTAGGTGAGCAATACATTATTTTTACTATAGGCACAATGTCCAACAGGTCTCTAGAATTTATTCATCTTGCATTAACTGTAACTTGATAACAGTTGAATAACAACCCACCATTTCCTTCTCCCCTCAACTTCTGGCAACTACCATTCTACTCTATGCTTCTGTCAGTTTATTTTTTACTACCAGTGATAGAGAACTAGAATTACAAAGACTCTCAAGTTTTTCACAAGTTATAGGAAGGCTGCAGTAGTTGGCTACTGGCATCAATTCAGTGGCTCTTCAATGGAGGGTCTACATCTATACAATTTTCTCAAACATTTTCTCATGCTTGCCTTTTCCTTGTTTATATGGGGACTGTAGTTTCATCCATCACATCTATGTTCCAGGCAACAAGAGGGTGGCAGGCAAGAACCCTCAAGGATCGAACAATAGAGTATTTGACATTTGATCTTATCTTTAGATTTCAGTGATTAAACTGGCATGGTTGAGAATACATTGGGAGCCATCAAGGCATTCAGTGTTAAGGTTATGTCTGTTTTCTCATGTGACTATACATTTGAAGTAGATTTGTTTGTACTGGTTCTACATGTCACTATTACATAATGTGGATGAGCAAGGATGTAACATTCTTAATTTCTTTCCATCTTAAATTCTAATGCTGAAGAACTTGAACTTGTCAATTTCAGTAATTATTTCCACCTTACTCATTGTCAATTCAAGATTTAAACATCATTAAAGATTTTCCACACTCCTTTCCCTCTTCCTTTCACTCTAAGTTGATCTAAGTTCTGTGGAAATTTTCACCATTATTCATTTAATCTAAGACATTATTAATTTTAAGTTGTAACACTAAGAAAGAAAAAATACTGTCAATTTAATTATGAAATAATATAGTGATGTTTTTAACTAATGCAGGAATCATGCAACACCAGCCTCGCAATACTACTGCATTCTTCATCCCTTCTAAAGAATTTGGCAATTTCTTCTTCCAAATAGTCTCTTAGAGCAGAAATTAAGAGTTATATCTACCTGAAATATCTTCTCATTTACAAGACATGGTTGTTTCTTGGCAAAAATATGGAATTGACCTCACTGTTATAGTGTCAAACATTTGCTTACCGACATCAAATTATATCCTACTATTCTCTTTCATCTCTTTCTACGTGTAGAATAACTTGCTTCAGTGATGAATCATGATATTATATTTCTTAAGGCATCTAAAAAATCATTAAACTCATTCATTATAGTACCAACAGTGCATATAATTCAGTTGAAGTAACAATAATTCAAAGAGCTTTGATCAATTTTGTGCACATATAGGCAAATGACAGTTATTTAAGAACTACCACCTGACAGCAATTCTAAGATGCCATCAATTGGAACATTCATCCCAAGTTCAAAAATGTTAAAATGTGAAATATGTTTTAGAAACTATGAAATATAGGCCTGTCTGTTGGAGAGGGTACACTTGCAGTCTTGCTTGGTTTGGGGGCTGTGCCTCTATCCCCGCTTTTTCTGCCAAAAGAACCTCTTGTTAACAGGTCCACACAAATTATACTGTGTATTCCTGGCTCTCTCTCCAAGATTCTCTGATTCTTCCAGTCCACCTTTACAACTTAATACATTACTGCTCCAGGCAGCAGGAATTCTTAGCTTTTTCCCCCTGTGCCATGCTAATAATGCTCTACATTTTTCAAACTGCTGTGAGATCTGTGAGAAACTCAGTTAGGGATAGAAATATAAGAGATTTCACTGAGGAGGTGATACTTGAGTTGTAGTTATTTTAAAAAATATGTAAGAGATTTAGCAAAAAGAGAGGTAGAGAGGGAGGAAGGGAGAGGAAGAGAGAGGGAGGGGGAAGGAGAGAGAGGGAGGGGGGAGGGGGAAGGAGAGAGAGGGAGGGAGGAGGAGAGAGAGAAGGAGGGAGAAGGAGAGAACTCCTGGACAACAGTGTGGCTATTAGGGGGTCGGAGGAGGAAGAGAACATAGAGGGGATAGATGGTAGTGGGGAAAAAGGAATAAAACATATGTAAGAGATTAAAATTAGAAGCCTTATGAAAGGGGAGAAAACTGCATTTCAAGCAGAGTTGAAAACATGAGTCGAGGAATGTCCTGTCAGGAGTGTGTGCATGTTGTGAGCCTCTGTAAAACACAGGATATGGTAGGTCATAGAACATCAGTCAGATTTGGGACCAAATCAAGAAGAACATGTTAAAAAACAACATGTTAAGGTATTGGATTTTGCTATTTGTGACAATAGTCACAAATCATCCACTGCTCTGGAATGAAGAAGTAATACCATGAAATTTATTTTCTAGGAAAATGATTTTGTTGATCTTATAAAAAATGAATTAGAGTTAGGAATAAACTAAGGTCCAATCTTTTGACGTAGTTTCAGTTGTTTGGTTAAGAGCTGTCAAAGCAGAAGCAAAGGCTAGCTTAGGAGAGGAAGGAAATGAAGAACAATGACAAGATAATAGTACTCAGCAGAACATAGGCCACGAGGACCTAAGTAGTCAGAGAGGACCTAAGTGCTCCCACTGCAAACAGCCACTAGGTAGATAGTGTTATGATCTTATCAGTTCAGAGAATACAGAGGAAGACCAGTTTAAGGTTGGAAGATGATGGGTTTGCTTCTTGATAGGTTAAAAATATTTCTTATAGTGCATATAGAGGAAGAACATTTTTCTTCAGGATTATTTGGTCTGTAGTTTAGTCATGCCAAGGAGAGAGGAAAGAATGGTGTTCCACATAGCACATAGTAGGTGTTAAGATGAAAACAACCGGGGTGGAATTGTGAGGAAATCTCAGCTCATGGAATACAGTACCCTAAGTAGGATAACAGATTGTACAGTGTGGAAAATATAAGTAGGTGCCAGAAAATGTTGGACATATGTGATGTAATGTATCATAAAAGACAAGTATGCATACTCACATGTTTTGAGTTTAATTATGAATCGCAAAATGCATTTCTAAAACTGTACATCAAGAGATTCTTCATGTGCTAGGAGTTCTAGATCACAAAACATTTTACAGTGCCATTGCTAAATGTTCCTTAGGTGCTCATAAGTGGTAAAGGGGACATCTGTAATCCTTTCAAAAAAAGGTAATTTTTTTTTTTTTTAGCTTTTACTTATTTATTTATTTTTTAACCCCACTGATCCCCTCTAGCCCACATCATCCCACCCCCAGGCCCTCCCCACACCAATGTCCCAGTCCATGGGCCATGCCCATAAACATACAAGTTCCCTGACTAATCTCTCCCCACCCACACCCCCCTCCCCGCCTTCCCTCTGAGATCCCTCAGTTTGTTCCAAGCTTCTATGTTACTGGATCCACTTTGTTCATCAGTTTATTTTGTTTATTATATTCCACATATAAGTGAGACCATTTGGTACTTGTCCTTCTCTGACTGGGTTATTTCACTTAGCATAATACTCTGTAGTTCCCTCCATGCTGTGCCAAAGGCCAAAAGGTCCTTCCTCTTCACAGCCACATAGCACTCCATGGTGTAAATGTGCCACAGCTTTTTTATCCACTCATCTGATGGGCACTTGGGCTGTTTCTAGATCTTAGCTATTGTAAATCGTGCTGCTGTGAACATAAGGGTGCATAAGTTCTTTGTGATTGGTGTTTCGGGTTCCTTAGGATATATTCCCAGAAGTGGGATCACTGGGTCAAATGGCAGGTCAATTTTTAATCTTTTGAGGAAACTCCATACTGCTTTCCATAGTGGCTGCACCAGTCTGCATTCCCACCAGCAGTGATTAGGGTGCCCTTTTCTCTACACCCTCGCCAGCACTTGTAGTTCATTAACTTGTTGATGGTAGCCATTCTGGCAAAAAAAAAAGATAAATTTTTAAGAAATAAACAAAACAGAAAAAAAAAGACTATTTGATAATATAGTTTTTTTGTTTTTTTTACCTTGCTAAATGGAACTACATTTTTTATTTTACTGATTGATGTTTTTCATTATCCACAAAGTTATTATCAAATGATCAAGAGTTTTAAGCATGCAAAGGAAAAGGGTTGTGTAAAATGAGGACTACATATTACATTGGTTTTTAATAACCTTCAACATCCTTTTGGAAAAGCTTAAATTTACCCCCAAATTAAAATGTATTAGAATCTCATTAGCCTATAACAATCTAGAGATTTATTATAGGTTGCTTACTAAAGATTCCAATAAAACAGCAAGTTAGAAGAGAGTATTACTCATCTCATACATATCTCCCACGAAGTTCGAAATGTTGATGATTATAAAGGAAGATTTATTAAGTTAGTGAAAATTTGCATGCCTTTGGCTATTCTTTTAATTTGACTAAATACTTATGGTTGTAGTGGCTCTTATTAGCAAAAGTTCCTTAGAAGCTATGAATTAGACTAAGTAACAATAAAGCCTAAGAATTAAGGTCTATAAAAAGGTGTATGATGAAAATATAACCTTATATTACCATGAACTGATCAATAAAGTAAGAAAATTAGCAAACTTGCCCCACTATATGTGTTTATGGAAAACCTTATCTTCTGTACGGAGCAGAATTTTTATGTTTAAGGAATAAGAAGCCACTTTATCAGTGGGGAGGGGTATTTAAGTTACATATATTCTGTTATTCTGTTAAGATATTTGAAGCAATTTTTGTTTCATAGAATATACTTCCAGGCCTGCAGCTTCAATTAATTCTTGTTTTTGAAGGTTTAGAAATAGGATCAGTTAAGAATTGTATTTACAGAAATTATAAAAACAAATGACTATATTGTATACTTAAGTCAATTAAAGTTATTTGTAAATATTATATGATAACTTGGTAACACTAAGAACTAGCCTTTAATTACTCACCCTAGTTACATATAAAACCTCTTTGAAAAAGTTAGAATTATAATGTGAAAGATAGTATCTCATATAATTAGTATAGACAAAGTCATCATCTGTTTTATCAGTGCCATTCATTATAATTCCTTAGATTAAATACTTTCATTATCTTCTTGCCACTCCAGATCTTTGGGAATATTTTAAATATGTTTAAATTTATTCCAGCATGAGCATTTATAGTATTTCTTTTTTCTTGCAGATAAGAATGTGCCTTTTGATGAGAGGATTTCATCTTTCTACAATGAAGAGCAGAATTTTTATGTTTAAGGAATAAGAAGCCACTTTATCATTGGGGGGGTATTTAAGTTACATATATTATGACAACTTTTAATTTGTTATTGCAATAAGTGCTGTATCATTTTGCTGTCTTTGTATGTATAGAAGTGCTCTTAATGGGCTTAGGATTATTTGGAGTGAACTGTGCTATAATAGGAATCTTTTTGAAAATTACTTTAAAGCAGGTATTTTCTGATCAGTTTTTGTTTCCTGCTTACCATATTATTGTAAACTTTTATATGCTAATCAGATTTGTTTTGTTTTGTTTTTCTGGTTATTTATTTTTTTCTGGAACTATAAATTCCAACAACTAACTGGTGTGTAAAAATAATTTAGAAGTTCTTTATCAAGATATATTTCCCATTTTTGTGGGGAAAAGAAGCCAAATTTATTACTTTGCATTTGGGTCTTTTAAATATTAATAAATGTCTAAATTGTATGCAAACAATAAATACGTTTCAAATTATTTTTAAGTGGCACAAACAGAATGTGTTTACAAAAATAAGCCCGGACCGTTGAATTATATATTAACATATGTATTTTATAGAATTTCTAGAAAATTTTGTCAAAAAAGGGTTATTATATTTTAGCAAATTTTTTATTAAATTAAGATAACTACTTTGATTTGATATTTGAGAAACCAGTGAATTTCAAAGCCATTTTTTTTTGTTAATAGTGTTGAGATAGAAATAACGGCACAAACATTTTAGTCATATTATGGTGTAAGAGAGTAAGGAATTAAAGTAAGTGCATAGACTTTGGAGTCAGACAGATGTGGATGCAAAACTTTCATTATCTCTGAACAAATTATTCAGCCTTATTGAGCTTCAGTTTTTCACATTCTCAAAATTAGAGGAGAACTTACAGTAAAGGCATGGGTCACAAACTCAGTTGCTTCCAGGCCAGGGAAGTAATTTAAATGTGTGTGTCAGTCAGAATAGGCAAGAGCATGTAGTAGTAACAGATGGTCCCCAAATCACAGTGGTTACAACCTAGATTGATTTCTCACTTACTCCGCCCATTCGATA
This sequence comes from Miniopterus natalensis, assembly GCF_054644295.1. Classification (NCBI taxonomy): domain Eukaryota; kingdom Metazoa; phylum Chordata; class Mammalia; order Chiroptera; family Miniopteridae; genus Miniopterus; species Miniopterus natalensis. The sequence continues at coordinate 53,737,611 of NC_142083.1, forward strand.
TGGACTGTGATTCTGCTCTTTGTTATTTCTCCAGGGCCAAGGCTAATGGAGAAACCTCTGCCTGGAATATTGCCTCAAAACTAAATGTCCAGAAGTGGTGAAGTGCATACTAGTTCATAAGTTTCTGCCCTAAAGTGATATATTTCATTTGCATCTACATTTTAACCGTAAGGCCACTTCAGAGTTCCTCAAGCAAGGGTAGGTCATCATCTAGCAATCAGGTTAGTTGGAGATTTGGCCACCTAAAATGCCAACCTAGTTTTACCTATATGCTAACTGGCACACCACAATGGGTCATTTCCACTGATGTCAGTGTATTTGTTTATACTGTGCAAGCAGGAATTAAAGCAAAAATACATTTCCCCTTCTAAAAGAATCAGCCTCTATTCGGCTCCCGGTAATAGTTACTAAGAGGGAATACTTGCTTAGTGTTGCTAAATCTTTTAGTTTTAATTTTCAAGCCAAGAGTTCAGATTTCTTCTATGAAGCTTCCTCATTTTAAAATGTTATTAGAACATATTTTTGGTATATTTGCCTATCATTTTGTGATATTTCAAAATCACATACTATAGTATCTCAGAAATAGTGATCATTCATATCATTCATTTAATAACTCATTTTTAAACTAATTTTTATATTAAAACTAAATGGAGGTAAGAATTAAATCTGCTAGAGAATAAAATTTTTAATTATTCAGATAAGTTACAGGAATGATAATTTTCATAAATGATTTTCAAGTTGGTTTTTTAAGGGGATGTTACCAAAATGTTTTAAGCAATGGTGCCTGCATTATTAGAAATACACAATTTCTCTAGGTGACTACTGTAAAGAGAATAGTTTTCAACTCAATATGGAAATTCTGACATGTTTGTTGAAAATGCTTTTATATCATTACTTTCCTATAGTCATTCTTGAACTGCAAATCTATTATAATAAGCCATACTTTGATAAAGTGTCAGATAGTATGCCAGATTTTAGCTTCATTAGGTACATTGATGAGATAGGATTTTCACCTACAAAGCTATATGTATATTATGAAATAGCTGGTGATATCTTAGGTGTTGTTAAAGCATGTTAGTATTCTCCTTTCCACTTTGTACTTCCTTTTGGCTGTTTCATTGGCAAGAGCCTAACCTAGGAATTAAAAGTCAGTGAACAATAGTGTAATTGCGATCTAGCTCAGGAGACAAGTAAATGGAAAGAAAGGATAGATTTGAAGTAATTTATAGCTATTCTCCACTTGAACTGGAAGTTGCTGACCAGACACTGTGCAGGGCTATAAAAGCAAGTTGCTTCTTTCGGCCTCATTCTCATGATTATTAAGTAGATAACCACTACTATGAAAATAAACCCTTGAACTGGCCTCTGCTCAACGCCCTCCTTGTCAGCTTCTAGTTGGTTTGGGAGTTTAGTTGTTTTACCTAGGATATAATCATTTACCTTTCATCACTTAGCCTCTCTTTAAAAAATTTTTGTTTGCTACTTTAATTTTAATTCTATTCATTTTCATTTATTTGGTATAGCTTTACCTAATTTACTTTTCTAAGTGAAACAATAAAGGAAAGCTAGGTTGTTTCTCTCATGTTAGGAGGTAAAAAGATTGAAGGAATGAGTGTAGTGAAATAATCCATTCTGTGAATATGGAATTGGAACACCTGTTTCCCTGAATACTGCTCTGGCCACCCCGCAACTTTCAAGGGTGGCTGTCAGAAGCAGCTTTATCTTCAGTGCCTTTTACAATCAAGCAGGAAGCATTCCCAGTATAGATGCTGTCCTTTCTTTACCAAACAGTATCAGTCCCTCTATCAGAAGTTGAACGCTTTGAAGCCACAGTTTTCAATATATTTTACCTGCCCAAGTCAATATGTTACAAGGTAAGAGATAAAGGTAGAAGGGAAGAAATTAGGCGATGGGCCTTCCCCAAAACGTTCATGCCTGGCTGGTTGAGAAAGCAAGGATGTTGCATGTTCCATTAAAGATCCTATTACAGAGCCACAGTATAGACTCTATAGCCAGGCTTCTGGCTCTGTTTTTGCATCTGGCTCTAAAGATATGAGTTATCAGTTTCTCTGCATTCTTATTGTACAGGTTCCTTTAGTACCCATGCCATATTAACAGGGATAAAATTACTCAGGTATTTTTCCTCAAACAGACATATGAAGCAAACTAAACCAGACATCTGTGATAGTTATTTCTCAGTCTGCCGGGATCCTTTCAGGGGAAACCCTGGGCCCACCCCTGTTGTTATTACCTGAAAGGGATTAGGAGGTCATTTTATCCTTTGGCTCTGCTCACCCTCTCCCTGAAGAAAGTTCTTGATATAGATTGCAGCCCAAGCTGTTTTGTTTTTTGGTTTTTTATCTCCAAAACAGGAAGTATGGCAATCTTTAAGCTTCAGACTTTTCAGACTTTAGCTCTTATCCTTTTGTTTTATGCATTCTCCCCACTGAATCTATTATTGCTGTTTATCCATGCAGGGTCTAACTTCCTTTTCTAAAATAGGACATACTCCCTGTTTTTGCGCAGCTGGGTTGATTGTGCCTCCTACCAAGCCTCCTAAAAAAAATATGTCTTTGAACTTTCTCCCAACTGTACCTTCAGACCAATTTTCCAACTATATTTTACCCAGTAGGATCTCATGGACTAATAGCTTTTTCTGGATAAATCAGCTAAATTTTAGGTAGACTAGTGCCAATATAATCAGGGAGGCCTCGCAAGCCTACAGATTTCCAAGGAACAGATATGTGACCTTTGATCAGTTGCCCTTGGCTTATATTTGCAGTATACCGTGGAGCTATGGATTCAACAAATCCTAAGATCCAAGGTAAAATCAATAGGTACAATCAGAAAGACAAACTAGACATTTCTGCTGGTAATTGTTTTGTTTTTTCTTGGAATATGACAAGCTGGGTTCCGAAAGAAATCATCCCAATTCTTTGTCCTAAGAGATTTTAATTTTTGTTTTTAAGATACGTGAATTTTATTTCACAATATTCATAGGTTTTTGTTCTATTTTGTCTTCTCTGACTTTCTATGGTAAGACAAACTTTGACAGATAGGGGTGGATTAATCAAGCTTATTTCTCAGGTCCACAGGGTCTAGCTGCTTATTGCTCCTGAATTAGTTTCCATCATGATACTTAATATTCCTAGGAAAAGCACCTTCTCTGGATATCTGTGTATAGTTTTACTTACTTTTAACTTCTTTCTGATGTACATGGTACAAAACAATTATGTATGGGGACCTGAAACCCAAAACTGTTAGCAGGACCAAAGAGATTCTCCTTAGATGTGTTGAGAAGCAAAATATTTCTTTTCTGCAGAAAATGTGATGGTTCTTAGTCAAATTAAAAAAAAAAAAAACATGTGCTGATCCCACACTCAAGAATTCATATTATTTTGGCATGGGCAGTGGCCTAAGTGCCTGTATTGTTAGAAAGCTCCACACGCGATTCTGTTATAACAAGATCCTCTGCCAGTCTGAAGATGAACCGCATCATGATCAAGAGCAGAGCATCGGAGACTAACAAAGCCTGTACTGAATTCTGGCTCCATAGTTTAAGCAACTTAGTTATCTTCAATATTTCTTTTTTCACAGCTTATTTCCCACATGTAACTAATTGAACTTGTATGTACTAAAAGCTTTAGATTTGTTAATTCATTCTATGCTTCCACTAACTCTTTGAGGGAGAGGTTATTTTCATTTTTAAGATAAAATACTGAAGCTGAGAAAGATTAAGGAATTTGCCCCAAATCAAACAGCTGATAGTAGCAGAGTGGCCTATTGAATATGAGTTCACAGAATTTATTTTTACAGATGTAGATTTTAGATTATTTCCAAAGAAAAGGTTGTTTATAAGTGTACATACAATGAAAAGATAAAATCAACTTGAGGAGGAGAGGAAATTGAGGCACAAGGAAACAAAAGGTAGAAAAGTAAGGTCATATTATGATTTTATTGTCTCACATGTATACTATGAAATCCCATACACTTGCTATAAATGTGCCATAAATGTCACCCAAGAGAGAGGCAAAGTTATTCAGTTATTGCTAGTACAGGGACTAGAGGGAAATTTCTTTCACCAGGTTCTCAATGAGTAATGTAACTGAGGCCTTCTGGTAAGCAGCAGTGAACACTTTTCCAACGTTTACATTAAGTCTGCAAAGTATATCATGCACATCTGTCTTATAATGTCTCAATGTAGACTAGTGGAATCACACTACAATATAATTCAGTAAATTAATTTCACAGGAAAGCCAATTAATTCTGTTTGTATACAACCATCTACCAATTTATACTAACTGAAGGGTAAAATTTAATAAAGCAACCTTTCTCCAAATAGTCTATAAACCAACCCGTAAATAGAATCACTGTTTCTCCTTGGCTTCCCTGATATCCCCATTTATTATTTTGCTTTTCCTCCTCTCTCTTTTTGTTTATAGCTCTACCTTTTGCTTTTGTCTCTTCATACTCTGATCTCTCCCTAGGTATAACTACTCATGATTTGAGTTTTATATAGAGACAGTATCAAATAAAAAATAAAAAAAATCTATCATCAGGCAAAGTAAAACAGGCCAGGAAGACTTTACTCAAGGCTATTGCAGTAGTGGAGGGAGGCCAGAAATAAAACTCAACTCCACTGAAACAAAGAGCAGATGGTTTTTCTTAAGCACTAGGGGAAGCTAGTTGGAACTGGAAAGTACTGGAGGATGTTGGGGGAAGTCAGGTCATCTATTTTCTAATTGGCTTGGTCCAAAGAAAAAAATTAACTCACATCTTTATGATAGGAGATAGTTTTGCAGTTTGGTCCCATCAAAGTTAGGCTCTTACTTTCCCATAAAAACTGGGAGATATGGATACAGTCTCCCTTAAAATTTATTTATGCATCCAACAATTGGTTTTCTTTCCCTAAATAATGTCATTCCTGGATTGTAAAACTGTCCAGAAGTTTTTAAAAAGATTTACATCTCAAAGAGGCAGGGAAATTTTACAAATACAAGTTCTTTATAGGTGGGTTAGGAATCTTAAAGTAGGCAAAAGCCTGTCAATTTAGTCAAGCCAAGGGGAATGGAATGTTAAGGCCATGTTGGTCAGCTGATTATTCACAAGTGTGTATTTCCCTGAATTTTCTCTAACACTTAAGATCTATATATTCAAACTGCTATATATACTTCCTATATATACTTCTCACCCCCACATGGATAGCCCATAGATACTTCAAATTAATAATCATTTTCACATAGATTAGGCCTTGTTCTGTGTTCCCAGTCTCAGTGATGGGTATCAACAGTCATTGAAGTATATGAGCCTGAAGTCATGAATCTTCCTTAGCATCTTCCTCACCTCCCATATCCAAATCACACCATGTTCATATATAAACACAATCATTGGAATTATCCAATTTAATTTTTTTCAAGGTAAAATTATTGGGCATATACTCTAATTACTTACCCATTAGCATCTCAATTTTTTATAAAATGAACAGAAATGTTCTATTAGAAAATCCTTACTTTATTACTGGCTACTATCTCAGCCAAACTCCAGATTGAATTAGAGTCTTTCATACAAGCAATATTCTAATTAAGCTCTTCAGGTTCCATAAGAGGATCTCTATATCAGCGTCTGAGTCCATCTTTAACAATATGCAATATTTACATTACTGGGTTTTATCAGATTGATTTATCAAAAGCTTACATCAGATTGATTTATCAAAAGCTTACTAGCAATATGTTTTCATAAAGATTGGTAGTAGCAATCACTGGACATCAATTCCTCTATTCTGAATTTTATTCGTTGATTAATTCAGACTACACTATCAACTGCTGTAAAACCGGACTTCATTGTTTTTGATCTTGTACAATTGCCTTGGACTGTCTGGCATTATGTTTTTCCTGAAGAGATGTTATAATATATATAGCTGTGAAAGAAAAAGTTATATTTGTTAACAATGGGTAAACTGTTACATCACACTATATCTTTTTACAAGTATCTATGAAGTATAAATTTACTTCAATTTGGTATCAGAAATATTTGGCTTCCTGTTGAGCAGCTAGTATGATATTTTATATACACTGACAATTTTATAATCATGTGACTGATTTTTTTTTTTCTTTTTCCATAAAACTCAAAGCTGAACCAGCAGCCTCTCTTTAGTGAACTACAACACTTCATGGTATCATTTTGTATATTTACTGCATCCGTGGAGTATCAGTTCGGTTACATGGCTGTGTGTGACCAAAAAGACAAATAGGAGATTATTTTTCTAATATCTTGAAGTTAGGAAGTCTGTGATTGCTAGCCTCTTTTATAGTCTTAAGGAATTCAGGATCAAAGTCTCTAAAAATGTCTTGATAGTTCCCTAATGATCTCAAGATGATTATTCTAGCTGCAGGCATCATGCCTTTATTTGAAAAGGAGGGAGGAAAGGACTAGAAGAAACATAGTCCTGGTAACAGATGTTCTGCCTTCTATTATTTCATATCAGACTTCCTCAAAACTTAGTCATTTAAAACAATTTGTTACCATCATATATGGTTGTTACCATCATATTGACTAGGAACTGGCCGTCCTTACTTGGGATCTCTCACGTGGCTGCAGTCTGATTGTGTCTCTGGCTGGAGGCTTCTGAAAGTTTAACGGGGCTAAAAGTCCAAGGTGACTCATGTGGCTGAGTTGATGCTGGCTGTCATCCAGGAGCTCAGCTGAAATGCCTACACTTGGCTTTGGCTCCTCATAGCATGGCAGCCAGGTTCTGAGAGGGAACATCCCAGGAGTGAGTGTTAAAAATGAAAGCAGCAAGGCTTTTTATGACATGGTCTTAGATATTTGACAGTATTGCTTCTGTCGCATCCTATTGGTCAAGAAAATAACTAAAGTTTACTCAGATTCAAGGGAAGGAAACTAGAGCCCACCTTGTCATGTGAAGAGCAAAGAACCAATCATGGCCATTTGGGGAGACTGTCTACCACAATCCACTCTCTGGCTATCAAAAATCATGTCTTTTCTATGTGCAAAATAGACTAATCTCTTTCCAATAGCCCTCAAATTGTATTCCATTATGGCTTTGGTTTAAAATCTAAGATTCTTTTTTAAAAAAAATTATTTTATTGTTGAGAATATTACAGATGTCCCCCATTTTATAAAGTCTAGGATTCATAATTTATATCAGGTTCAAGGGAATATGAGGATCCAATTTTTCAGATGCAGTTTCTCAAGCATGATCTCTCTCTCTAATGGAAGGTATTTGAACTAAAGAGAAAATGTATGTTTTTAAAAAACTCAATAAGTTCTCTGTTCAACACACTCAATATTACAATGGTGATACAAGAGTATGAAATTTGCAACAAAAAAAGAAAGAAAAGAAAACCTCCAATTTTAAAAAGGGGTGGTATCTGACAGGAGGCACATAATTGTCACTCATCCACAGGAAGTCTGAAGTCCAGGTGAGCACGTGTCACCAGTTTCTGATTGGAGCCCAGTTCTGCTCCCTAAGAGTGAGTCTGTGCACTTGGTTCTGCCCTCTAAGTTTCTGACTCTGTGCTCTAACACTTTTCATTTAGAAATGGCCTGTCTTTGCTGCTGAGTAGCTTTCTCAGCCTACTTTCTGCCTTCAGAAGGTTGGGTTCCCAAGGGCTCTTTTTTATTTTGAACTGTCTCTCTTCCTTTTAGTTCAGTCTTATTTGGGTTCACTCCATTAGATAAAAGCCATCCCACATTTATTTTTTCCAGAGGCTCCTTTCTACTTTGGGCTGAGAGTCTTGATGGTGCAGGATTACATTCTTAGGATTCTTTGGAGCCCTAGTTAAGAGATTCTGTATGTTAGTCACTGACATTTGTAAAAACCTTTTTGTCTGGTTGAGACCCTGCCATAAATGTTTCTGAGGTGTCAATAAATGGTGCTCTACATGCACCATTGAGCTGAACTTTCCCTTCCTGTTCTGTGTTACTGAAAATACTCTGGGTTAGACTTTTACTCTAAGGCCATTTCTTATTTTGAGAGGCCTTTTGCTGCTGGGAAGACTGAAGATGATAAATAGTTCTATTTTTGAGTCCAATAAGTATTAATTCTTCTTTTTCCTCTAAATGCTTCTGTAAAACACTGACAATGTCTTCGATAAATAAATTAATAAATGAATAAAAGCTCACTCTCCATCAATATCTTTTCCCATGCATCTAACAGAAAACAATGGGCATTTTCAACATTCTGCCTGGAAATCTCCATAACCTGATATATCAGTCATTAGGGCCATTTTCTATTACATTACTGTAGCATGTTATCACTGAATTTTTCCCACTAAAAGATTTCACATGACCCAGTTTCAGAAGTTCTAGTGTATCACTTCTGCTGTATCCTGTCAGTCACTAAGGCCCTCCCAAGAAAAAAATTAGACTCCATCTCTTGATGTGTGAAGGAACATGCATGTAAATAAATGGAAAGAATTCATTGGGCCATCTTTGGAGATTATCTACCACATGGGGAAAGTAAAATTTTTCAGAAATGCTGAGCACACTTTAACTTTTCTCATTAGCTAGAGTTGTTTCAGAGTTTATTAAGAGGACAGCACAGAGACTAGGAATTATGGGTGTGCTTTTATCTGGGTTCATTGCTAACCCACAAAAAAGGTAGGAGTTCTCTTAATGAGGAAGGGAATGATTACTTGGTAGAACACTAACAACATTTGCTATAGTCCGTACCTTGGCTACTTACCATTCTTTATAGGCCATTCTTCCAAACCATAGAATACTGCTGCTGCTTTCCAATGGGAACCTCTCAAGTTCTCTTCTAGCTACTGTACCCAACTCAAAGGTCAAGGTGTGTAACCTTAAACTTTTTAAATTGTTGACACAATTACAGATGTCCCCATTCCCCGCCCCCCCCTTTTGATTTAAAATAATATATTTTGGGGAAAGCCAAACACTTAGTCTTATTTTTGCCTTCAGGCTGCTTTTGCTGCCTTTGCAATGGTTTCTATTTAGGGTAACAAATGTTTTCCTTTTCTAACCTTCTAAGGTTCCAAATTATAAGATTCTATGGCAATATAAATATCAGACTGTAGGGAGAGAGCACTCCTCCTACCAAAGTGGCATTTCCTCCCATTTGTGCTCCCAAGCTTTCTATAGCTCACTTGGATTCATCTAGTCCTTGTAAATTTTTCCTAAAGGTGGCATAGAGCCAACACTCGCTAACATTCTCATCAGTCCCCACTCTTCCCAACAGTACAGCCTCAGTCAATGTATCGTTTGCCTCATGAAGTTCATTAGGTGACGATTTGACCAAATATCTTTCATTGTACATACAGATGGAACAAGTTTTCCAGTGTCAAGTATCTAACACCTGAATTTTCATCTCTCCCCTTTCTCCATTAAGTCAATTCCACATTTTAGTTTCTGTTACTTACAACAACCTATTTTTACTAATAATTACTGAATCTGTTGTGGTACTTAAGCACAAGAACAATACATTTTTTATTAATTTAAGTAGCAATAGTTTGTAAAATATGCAAAAGGCCAGAGGAAAAAAACTGTTCAAAGGGAAACATCACTGCTGCCATGCTTGTCACTTAATATTTGTGACACTAGGGACTGGATAACAGAAATTACTACAACTTGCCCCATAAAAATGGACCTCTGTGATTATATATGCCACAGGATCAGATCTTCCTGCCAAGGAGATCAGTTTTATTGACAGACTTTCACTTGGTGTTGTAAAGCAGTCTGGTCATTGCCGTTTTTAACTTTACAAGCTCTATTTTACAGAAAGGCAAGCTAAAAAGAATGCAAGAATGGGCATTAGATAAGTGAGTATCTAGAATCTGCCACACCAACTTTAATTCTATTTTCCTTCTTGAGAAACAGTATAGCATAGTGGCGAATACAACATAGTAGCATTCAGACTTCAGTAGCATCCGTCCTACATTAGCTGTGTGGCTTTGGGTATTAGTTACTTAATTTTCTAAACCTCTGTACCGCTATTTCAAGAAATTAGGATGATACCATACCATAGGCTTAGTGCGGTAATTATATGGGATAGTGCAAATAGTAATTAGCATAGTACCTACATGAAGTCAATTCTCACTAAGCAGTAGTTATTGCTAAAATATATATATATATATATATATATATATATATATATATATATATATATATATAAAATCTCCACTTTAAAGTGTTCTAAGTTAGCTTTTTCTCAATTTGAAATTTATAGTGTATTTATTTTGAAAAAGTAATTCAGAGTTTTTTTTTGTGTGTGTGTGTTTTACAATTGAATTTTTTTATTGTTGAGAGTATTGCAGATGCCCCCCATATCCCCCCTTGCTCCCCTCTGCCCATCTCACACCCCTCCCCAGGCCCCTGCCTGTCCATTGTCTGTGCCCATAGGGTGGTCATATTGCTTATAAGTTAATTTAAGGTTTCTTTTTGGATTGAGACATGGCTTAAATAAATAAATATAAATAATTCTGAATGTTAAAATATTAAAAATTTTGCATGAAAATTTAAGACAAAAATTTGAAAGTATCTCAGGATTTCTCAGGGACAGTTATAAAGGTCTTCTATAAAAAAGTTTATCACTTCATATTTCTCTTTGGATCATGGTTAATGTTGTTGAGTCTCAGTGTTTCATCACTAATTCTACAAAATTTTGTTAAGGACCTACTATGAGCTAGTCTCTGCACATAAAGATGAGAAGACTTGACAATACCCCCATCCACATAGAGTATATATTTTTTTAAAAAGAGACAGTAAATCAGTACACAAACATTGATGAAATGATTGCTGATTTTAATAAGTACTCTGGAAGTAAATACCTAGTTGCTATATGAGAAAAGTATTGGTAGGAACATAGTAAGCTACTTAACATGGAATTCAGGAAATATTTCCCAAAAAAGGTAGATTTACAATGGGATCTGGAGGAATGAAAACAGACAGATGCATGAAAAAATCATTAGAAGAGCATTCCAGAAAATTAGAATTTCAAAATTCTCTAAATGGAAACTAATTTGAACAGTAGTAGAAACTGAGAGAACACCAGGATGCCTGGGGTTTAGTGAGCTAGTGGGAGAGACTAGTGTGGAGTTAGAAAGCCAACACGGGCCAGATTATACAGAGCTATAAAGGCCTGGCAAGAAGTGTGGCTTTTATTATAACTGAAATGCAAATGGGAAGCTATGGGAATGTTTAAATTAGGAAAGGAATCTCATTTGAGTTTTAAAAGATCCCTCTGGCTGTTATATAGAGAATAGACTGGAGTGAGTTAAGAGAAAAATTAGAGCAACTAGTTAGGAGGTTTTTGAAATAAGTAGTGTATGCGAGTAAGGTGGTAAACAGATGAAAGGGATGTAAGTGGGTGACACCTGATACAATTTAGACACACAACCAGCCAATTGGACCTATTGATAGATTGGATAGAGGAGATAAAGAAAAGGGAGAGACTCCCGGTTTTCTCACTTCAGTAATTGGGTCAGTTGTTGTATTGTGAGATAGAGAAGATTAACAAAAGATTAGGTTTGAGATATTTTCTTGGGATGACCAACAAATCAGCATTTTCATTTTATTCACGTTTAACTAAGATTTCAATAAGATGGGCAAGTAAGGAGATCAAGTAAAAAATTAGGTATGGGTCAGGAGCACAGAGGTAGTGAGATATTCATTTGAGTATTATCAGAATGCAATGATGTTTAAATTCATGGCTCTTGTCTAGAGATTAAAAAAATCTGTACATTATCAACATAAAAACAGTATATGGAGTAAAAAATTACATAGTGAGATTTTACAGATTTAGAGAAATCACTGTCTGAAGAACCTCAATGTATAGAGTTTGTGAAGAATTCTCAATTATGAGCGTTCTTGGCCTATTATATTACAGATTGCAGAAAAAGTGCATATGTGTCTCTGTGAGTAATATTTGATTTTGAAAAAAAAAGTTATGAACTGGATGAGGTCACTCGTCACCTAGAGAAAATGTAGATTTAGAAGGCCCCAGATTGAGCTCTGAGAAACTTCAACTCTTAAAGGATCACTGAAGAAGGATGCACACGACATTTTTAAAACAACAACAACAACAACAACAAGAAATACCACTGAAATAGGAGAAAAACCATGGCTGAGAGGGGAAAATGTTTTAGGAAAGATGGAATGGTCAGCTGTATCCACAGATACTGTTGAAAGTTTTAATAACATGCATAAGAGTACATATTGAGTTTAGAAACATGAAATTTATTGGTGGTTTTTTGAGATTAGTGTAAATTAAATGATGGAGACTTAAGCCAGAAAAAACAAGTTGAAGATTGAATTTGAGATGAAGTAGAAACAATATAGAAAAAACTTTTTTTTCCTATAAACCTGAGTGAAGAAATGGGACCCAGAGCCTGCCCTCCAATGTGTGGTGTGGGAGCCAACTTTGAAAGGAATGGAGGCAGACCCAAGTTCACGAAACTTTCTCTTGGCTATTCTTGTAGTGTTAGCCTTTTCTGTTACTAACTCCCCTCATGGCTGTAAAATAGCCGCCACAGTTTCAGGAGCCTTGTGTAGACATGTAACCATAGAAGATAGACCATAATACCACTATCTCTTTGTAAGTATGAAGAAACTGTTTCTAGAAACCACTTAGAAAACTCTCTTTCATTGGCCAAATTCTATCATACTTTCATGCTTAAACCACTTCCCAGCAAGTAGAATGGGAAGACATGATGGGCTTTATCTAATCAGAATCTTCATCTAGGTTGAACCAGCCTCCTCTATATTGGTCTTAAAAAATGTGTCATAGGGCCCAAGACTTCATTTTTTTGATAGGTTACAATAATTGGGCTTGACCCCTGGCCGGTTTGGCTCAGTGGTTAGAGGGTTGGGCCATGGACCAAAGGGTCTTGGGTTCAATTCCTTGTCAAGGACAGCTAACTCGATTGTGATTCGATCCCAGGCCCTAGTCCAGGAGCATGCAGGAGACAACCAATCAGTATGTCTCTCATGTCGAGATTTCTCCCTCTTCCCCCTCTGTCCCTTTCACACTCTCTAGAAATCAATGGAAAAAATATCCTTGGGTGAGGATTAGAAGAAAAAAAAATTGGGCTTGAAGACACCTTTCAACTCTTACAGAGCTGAGATCACTTTTGAAATGCAGCTAAGATTTTGGAGGTATCTCAGTTAATAATGGTGGGAAATAAAGACATGGTTCATGACAGAGTGCTAAAAAGGATACAAAGTACATAATATATAGAAGTATGCAAAATGTTTATCTTATGCAGACATAAAAATTGTAGTATACAAATAAACCACCTCGGACTTAATCAACCTAGTCTGTAGTTTGTCACCAACACAATGCCTTTAAAACGTAGAGCCAGTATCCAAAATTTTTGATTAATTAAGGAGAATTAGAAATAGCGAGGATATTTGCTATGACATATACCAGGAAGGGACTTTTAAAAAACTGTATTCCTTAGTGGAGATCCACATTTTGTTTTCTGTTCATTTTTTTCTTTTGTCTTTGAACCCTAGCAGCTTTGGGTCCTTAGCATACTCCCTTGTAGAGTGAATAGCTATGGATATTAGCTAAAGCAACATGAAAACCTGCCAAAGTTGCTGTTAGTGTCAGACTCTACGTTACAGCTGTGTTTGACCATCAAAGTTGGCTGACTAACATGCTCTAGGTTTATGTTTCCATGGTTAGCAGGCCTTGCTTTATGCAAAAATATCTGTTGGCTGCGCACCAGAGTTCATAAACATAGCTACCTCCTACTGGGAGGTTTGCTTTTCTTTTCCTCATTCTCTTCATCTAAAAAGCTTAAAAAGCCTATTATTGCCTTTTAAGCTTAGGGAAAAGTCTGTCTTATTGGGTAGGCCATCTCTTGTGTATATCAGTTAAATTCTATTCCAAGATGCATTAATTATTTATGAACTTTGGGTTTTTTAAATGTTTCACTTTGAACAAAAATATCCATTTCTACTCCCACTGTCCTTAGACTTAAAAAGAGAAAGAGCAAGTAAATGACACAGGAAAAATTAAAGCAATGATAGATCTAAAAAACCCCAAATTTTTAAAGGGTAGCTTCATAAAGAAGTATTAAATAGAGAATGAAATTTTCATATCAAATAAAAAATAGGTTTTCTGAATTCAACTTTGTCATTTTTCTCATTTATGTACTTGCTTTTAGCACTTTTTACTTTTGGAAATTTCAATTAATTCTATTCAATTCATCAGTGATTTAATGATCACTTATTACATGAAGAAAAGTAGGATGATGCATCAGGAAATAAAAATGATAGTTATTTGTTCAGCTCTCAAAAAGCTCAGATTATATAGAGTGTTTCAAAAGCAGTGGAGTCCAGTAAGGTTTTAGTTGCGTAAGTGCTGTAGATTTTGTTTTAAAATATCTTTTTAAGACATGGTTCACAACCGAAATTTCTATATTATTTTTTTCCTAAACATACACACAATCAAAAAGGCATCATCAAAGATTCAAACTCATTATTTTCTAATAGTTCTCTCCATTGCTCATTTACCTCATTATTTCCCCTAGAGTTTTGTAAGGAATGTATGTTGGCAAATTTTCTCTCTACTGCTTTTTTCATCAATTTGTTTTTTCCTTTTATATTTATTGACTTTTTCATATCACCACCAACTTAGTACACTTTACACATTTCATTAACATGCTGATCTTTCGGGTTGTTAATGAAACCATGAAGACATTCACAAATAATTTACTGCTTTGCTTGAAAGAGCCCAAGTTCTTTTGGCCCTTGGGGCAGAATGGAAAATCCATCTGTTTGTCAGATAGATGCCAGGTGAAGCAGCGTGCTCAAGATCCCAGATCCCAGTCCTAGAGCGTCAGAAGTAAGCAAAGGTTTTATTTTTGTGCCAGAAACAATAGAATGGACAGCTAAATGATATCTTAATTATATGTTTTTAGGTACTTTGCCAGTTAACACCAACTCTATTTTCACTGTGAAAGTCAAGTTTTGCCTGTAGAACGTCAACTTTTTATCCTGTATCCTGAAATAAAAATATATTCACCATAAGCATTTTATAAAGTACAAATTCAGTGTACGAAAATTTATTGTGACCTATCACGATAACATGTTATATAGGTGCACACACTTACTCAAACATGTAAATGTATAACTCTACAAATATGAAATGTAATATAAACGGCGATTTTTTAAAAAAATAATTAATACATGTTGTTTTATCAGTCTTTAACATAATTATTTTTATTGACTACACATACTCTATTCTGTGAAATAGTGTAATTTATTTAATTAAATCTATTGTGATTCATTTCTGATTTTTTATAAAGAATGCTAAAATAAATCTACTTGTATATATAATCTCTGGAAAGACCTCACTGTCCAGGATAAATTATAGAAGTCATGGCATTAGATTAAACACATTAGCATAACTGCTCTAACTTCTACACATACATAGAACTAGTCTATGAAATGATAGAACAATTTCACGGTGCTAAAAAAATTCATGAACGAAAAATGTTTTGGAAGTCGCACGGAGAATGAAGCCCTGCGTCCCAGGCGATACGGGGCCCAGAAGCAGGGCTGAATCTAAAACTTCAACCCTTGCGTTTGAACAGAGGCAGCAGGCTGCGCGGGTGTCGCTGGCCGCGTTCCCGCCTGCGGGGGACACGTGCTGCTCCTGCGGCCAAGGCGGTGAGAAGGAGCAGCGCAGCCGGCCCCTGGCCAGGCCCCTGCTCGCTGAAGACAAGGACACGGCGCTGCCGTCTGTGTTCTGCGCCCTGTTGCGTGATCTGTTCCTGAGCTATGGGTCCCTGGGGCTGAGCTGAGCTGACCTCAGAAAATGCTTCACAGAGGGGTGATATGGTGGAAGTGAGAAATAATGCAAGATGAGCCTTCAAGCTAAGATTTGCTGACACAAAGGACAAGAACTTTATTTCTTTCTCACACAACAGTACGGGGTGGGAATTTTTGTTTGATGCTGGTTTGACACATACAATTGTTCAGTGACCTGGACCTGTAGGTGGTTCCTCCGTCTTTAGCTCTTGGCTTCAGAAATTGCTCTTATCAGCATTTTGAAGGCTGCAGGAAAGTGCAAAGAGCCTGGGGAAGAATGGGGGAGAGGTTTATGAGCCACGTGGAGAAATGTCCCATGTTGCTTCTACTCAAAATCTGTTAATGGATATCAAGGATTATCAGACTTAAGTGAATTATATAATAAAAGCATGCAGTTGTTAATAACAGGCTAATATAAAATGAACCAATTAAAATATTGGAATTAAAATGTAGTTGATAGTAAATTTTAATCAAAGAGCTCTGCAGTAAACTGGACATATCCAAACATATAATTAGTGTACTAAAATGTAAAACTGAGATAATCACTCAGAATTTTAGAACAGGGAGAGAAGCAAACTCAACAAGTGTGTAATTGAATTTCTAGAGGTAGTGCGCAGAGGTAATTGGAGAGAGATACAATTCAAAGTTATAATGGCTAAAACTTTTGAGAACTGAAGAAAGCTGAAAGTATTAAATTAGCAGATAATAAATCAAAGCCTGCAGACTAAAACATAAAATGTACACTTCATACATTCTAAAAATCTACTTAATATTAAGGACAAACAGAAAAATGCATAACTACCAAAGGAAAATGAATGATTACTATCAAAAAATACTGAATTATAGAAGATCTCATATATAATAAATAATGCCCGAAGATAATAGGATTATATTTTAAGAATGATTACTAACAAAAAAACCAGTACTGAATTATAGAAGACCTCATATATAATTTTTAAAATGTCTGAAGATAATAAAATTATATTTTAAACCTGCTAAGGGGGAATTGCTATGAACCTTAAATTCTTTATCTAGCTAAATTTTTACTCAAAAGTAAAAATAAAGTAAGTAAGTATATGAGCAAAATATGGTTAGGAGTTTAAAGTGTGGAAGGTCTAGGGGGAAAACTATAAAAGATACACTCCAACAAGAAATCAAATGAACCCAGAAGAGAGGAGTGGGAAGCAAGAAGAAACAAGGGAAAACTTAAGTGGAGAACCAAGGTGTTAAATGCAGAAAGTGTAAGTGTAGGGGGAGCAGACGGGAGGAGGGAGGGCATGGGGAGAAGGTGAAATACATTTACACCCTGGCTTTGAACTTTGTCAGAAAACACATAATGTTAATGAGGTTGCTCAGTAGTTAAGGCTGATCAATGCAGGTAGAAATAGAATTTATAACTGAATAATGAGTAGTGGGGAGGGAAAGGAGGAACTTAAGATTCACAAAAAGATAAAAGGAAAACAAAATATAGAGAGCCTGTTATATACAAAAGATTGCAAAAGTAAGACCAAAGGCACATTAACATTAAGTTTAACAATAAAAATAGATGGAATAAATTTATTGTTTTGAAATAAAAAGATTGGAATTATATAAATATAACCATCTACTCACGAAAAGAGGAACATCTACATTAAAACACTATAAGGAGAATCAAAGTAAAAGGGTGGAAAAAGATTCAGGGCACAAAGACTAACAAAGAAAAGTAGCACTATATGAAAAATAAAATTTAAGACTAATTAAATGGAATATAAATATAGGTGGTTACTTAATGTTAAAAGAAAAGTGTCAGTCATAAAGCATAGCCCAGAAAAATACAAGGTAAAACCTGAGAGAATTACAGGAGGAAAAAACAAATTAAAACCACGTTGGGGTTTCTGCTATATAGTGCAGGTCGCTTTTTGCCTTGTTGACTACTCTGTCCTCGGGTCCTAGCATGGCGTCTGGCATATACAGCAGGAGCAACAAATAGCATGAAAAAAATGAACGGTTCCCCAAGAGTAAGAAACACTGAGCTGAAAACTTGCTTGTATCCTAATGGGCACTCTGCTAGCTAAGCAAATTAATTTAGAATCTTAGGCGTAATTAAACATTTAGAATGTTGCTTAAAACGCTCCTCAATTTTCTGAAAGAAAACAATTTAAAATTTTTAGAAGTACATTTTTGTGTGAATTATTTGTGTATCCCTTATCCTTTCTAGCCATATCTACTTGTACCCATTAAGTTCAGTTATTTTAAAACATTGGACAAAAACTTGCATACTATCTGCATAGGAGAAACCACAGTTCTAGAGAAGTTATTGGAATATTAATTTTTTATCCCTCAAGCAAGTGTGTGTGCATGCAACACACACACACACATTCTTCATGCTTTTCCTTTTACATTCTGAAATATGCTATTGACATAGGTTCAGATGAGTTACTTCCACATACCTTTAGAATTGAGATGTTGTTACATGCACCATGTCTAAATTTCTAAGAAGAATTCTTTGAATTATCATGACCACCTGTCCCCTTTTGCCACATGTATTCAAAATTACTGAAAATTTGTCTTTATTTGGCATATAACTATATCAAGGAATCTGTCATCTCTTCTGTTTTTGATACTCTATCTCTGTGAAGGCATGGGAAAGGAACAGTAATAACTTTTGAGAAATGGGATTTAATAAAATTACAGATGTAAATATGTACATTTTATTTTTGCAAGAACTCAAAGGAACAAGAACTTTATCAAACTCTCATAATCAGAAAACACTGTTATAAAAGAAAAAGACAATTCTCACAGGAAAT
Source organism: Miniopterus natalensis (assembly GCF_054644295.1). Classification (NCBI taxonomy): domain Eukaryota; kingdom Metazoa; phylum Chordata; class Mammalia; order Chiroptera; family Miniopteridae; genus Miniopterus; species Miniopterus natalensis. The sequence continues at coordinate 53,756,192 of NC_142083.1, forward strand.
CAAAACATTCTCATGAAACATTCAGTTTCTTAGCAAAGATTATAAATGACATATTTGCAGCTTCCTAAGCGACCACCCAGTAACCTAAGTTACTTAAAAACCATCATCTTGACTTTTATAGCTAAATAATCTATGTGAACACTCATGCTCTTTCACGTCAGTGCCATGGATTTATGATCTCTTCATCCAGAACAAAAGAGCTTTGTAATTTGCCAATGGATTTAAGGGTCTCTGGTTGTATTGTTTTTTAGAAACAAATTCAGCAAGAAGGAAGGATCTTTGAGAACTTCCTTCTGGAATCTCCGTTGAACAGATATATGGTACATTCATTTTTGAAATGTACATTTTGTGTGATACAAATATTGATTTTTTTTCTTATTTTTACATTAAATTGTTTATTAAAGTGGTTATAATTTTCATAAAAGTGACTTTATTTTAAGATATTATCATTTTATTAAAGGGTTTATAATTCTCATTGAAAGTACTCCACTAAGTTATATACATTTAATTCATCTTCTTTCACAGTAAATTCTTTTACAAACCAGTATTTATATCAGTAGAAAATATATAAATAACTGAATTTCTTCTATATATACATGTTAAAGATTGTATAATTTAGGTAGCAAAGTTTATAATCTTTTATTTTGGCAAATTAAGAATTTTAACAAGTAACACACGTCATATTTATTGGAAAACTGATTTGTACATGTTAGAGAATAGTCAATACAATGATTGCACATTTATTCAAAATTTATGTAGTAATATAATTATTGTTGTGATATATTCCTTTTACATAACTGTAAATTTTACCTTTCCTCTCTTTTTTTGGTGTCACAATGGATTTGTGGGTTTTTATTTATTCAGTCTTTTGCCTTCAAGTGCAGTCGCTTGGGATGCTTTACTTAGCCTGTGGGAGCCCTTTCAAGCTGACTTTTGTGTTCTGACAACATTTCCCATTAGGCTTCCCTGTTTTCTTGCACAACAAAAGTCCCAGGCTCATGTTGTGTTTTCTCTCTTCTGATCCTGGAATGCTTCCAAGATCCCTTTTATGTTAACAGGGTAGATATGGGTTTTAGGGGTACTGATTACTGCTAGAATTTGTAGAACTTTCAGTGGGTTAAAAATCATAAAATCATATTGACATTTTTAACTTAAACTCATCGCGGCAGATTTTTTCTTAACTTCTTTGATTTATAATTTCACCTCTTTTGCATGAAAAATCTCAGTCACTATTATCAATAACACACTTACCTATTTTCTTTAGCCTGCAATTTGAATATAATTGTTACAAAATTATAATACCAATATATATGATTTTTACTAACCAATAATTTAACTAACAATCAAGCTACTGAGAAGAGCTTAAGATTTCTTTGCAACATGGTCTGCATGGTGCTCAAAAGCTACATTATTTGTTCCATTTTGGTTATGGTACTAATTTGATAAACAGTTAAGTTTCATTCAGGTCATTCCAAATCCTCTCTCCCTACTTCCCACATCAGTGTCCCTCCTCGGGCTCATCTGGTCAGTATCTAGCTTAGGTAACCTTGATTTTTGTTTTCTCTTCTCCTATGACATTGCTGAGTGTTGAGGAGAAAATGTAACTATCTGTGTTAAGGTCAATATATATTGATGTTATTCACCTGAACTGACCTTTTGTTTTATTTTTATTCATCTGTGGTTGAATCCCTATCATGATTATTAATATTTCCTCCTGAATTTACCGTTTAGGGCTTCAGTGGGCTTCTGCACAACAATCATTTTGGTTGTTTTGTCAAGATAAAGCTGAGGAGGTCTGGAGGAAATCAGAGTTGCAGAGTGACTTGCAGAGTTCTCCTCTACAGGTTTTCTAGGCAAAAGGAGGTTACTATCCCCCAGAAAGAGTGTTGCTATTTACTCAGAGGGTTGCATTTAACAGAAAGTTCAAAGTTGGAATCTATCTCCAGATACTTACTTTATAATATATTTTTTAAGTTAATTCTTTCACTATTCATAAAACATGACAGGTCAATGATATTGGATTATGTGGGAGAAATGACTCAAAAGATAGCATTAAATAGATTTACAGCAATCTCATCATATTTGGCAGTATGGCTAAAGAGCTTTATAAGCCAGTCAGTCATTGTTTTAAATCTCACTGATGGTACTTAAACTTCATGCCTTTATTAAGCTGAAATTTTGAAAAGCTTTTGTCTACACTTACAGGTTGTTTAGGATGGAATGAGGTTATATACAATTTTACATTTAACTAAATCTTTACTTACTTTCAGCATGTGCTCTTGGGACCTCCCCTCCCCTCCCCTCCCCTCCCCTCCCCTCCCCTCCCCTCCCCTCCCCTCCCCTCCCCTCCCCTCCTCTCCCCTCCCCTCCCCTCCCCTCCCCTCCCCTCCCCTCCCCTCCCCTTCCCTTTCTTCTCCTCTCCTCTCCTCTCCTCTCCTCTCCTCTCCTCTCCTCTCCTCTCCTCTCCTCTCCTCTCCTCTCCTCTCCTCTCCTCTCCTCTCCTCTCCTCTCCTCTCCTCTCCTCTCCTCTCCCCTCCCCTCCCCTCCCCTCCCCTCCCCTCCCCTCCCCTCCCCTCCCCTCCCCTCCCCTCCCCTCCCCTCCCCTCCCCTCCCCTCCCCTCCTCTCCTCTCCTCTCATTTCCTTTCTTTCCTGAGTAAGCAAATTATGAATGAATGAATGAACAAAGGGACAAACAAACTTACATCATTTAGCAGAAAAACATTCAGATAATATCAAAAGACAACAGATAAACTGGTAAAAACATTGCAAATACATGTGACAATACAAGAATTATTTTCCTTAGTATTCAAAATGTTTGTACATGTTGAAAACATACAAATAAATATTTAGGAAAATGAGCAAGGTAATCAAAGAAGGGCAAATATATTATGTCAATAAACATATGGAAATATATTGAATATCTCTAAAGGGAAATTTAAATAAAAACTTCTAATTGCTTATCAATTACTATTGAATATCCCTCCTAAATATCTCTCAAATTGGTCCTGTTAGTTCTACTCACACTGTCAATAATTTCCATGGACTCTGAAGCCATTAGACTTGAGGAGAACATCTATGGAGAGATTAGAAAATAGTAAAAGCCACCAAAAGGAGACCCTAAGACTGAATTCTGAGTTATTCTAATATTCAAAAGACAAATAAGAAGCTAGCAAAGGAGGCTGGGGGAAAAATAGAGTAAGAGAATCAGGAATATTAGTACTAGGCTTTGGAGTCTTGGATGTCAAAAGGAAAAAAGAGTTACAAGGCGGTATTAAAGGGTAAAAGGGGCCAAATATATGGTGATGGAAGATGTGACTTGGGGTGATGGGCGCACAATGCAATATCCAGATCATGTATCATAGAAATATACACTTGAAACCCATATACTTTTATTAACCAATGTCAGCCCAATAAATTTAACTTAAAAGGAGTTAAGAGGGAGTGGAAAACTTGAATACTTTGGAACAAAATGGAAGGATGGAAAGTGTTCATTAGATACGCCAACCTTGAGATGACATGAGTAGGAACAGTTTAGTATAGAGGTAAGAGGAGAAAGTTCTAACGTGAATGAGTAAGAGACAAGTGAATAAGTAGGCAGCTGTTGTACTGTTTGAGGACTTGGATTCGAGTTTGGAATAACCTGTATTATTGACAAAATATTCAAAGCATCCCCCACCAAACCTCTCTGTCGCTGGCCTATACCAGACATCAGACATCAGACAGCCATGTGAATTACTTTACCCAGTGAAATGTGAGTAGAATTTAGGCATGCTACTTCCCAGCAGAGCCACTAAAAATAATTGACTGTGGTTTTTATCATGGTCCTTTTGCCTTGCCACTAACTTGACATGTGTAGATGGCTGCTCCATCAGCCTGAGTCCTAGAGGGAAAGAAAGACAACCCAAGGTGGAAGTATAACGTGAGACTTCAGCATAAACTAGTGAAAGATAGTTAAAAGAGAATCCTGCTGATTTTGTTCTCTTGATTTAATCTTGATAATATGTAATCACAGTGCAGCCATTTCCTACAGGGAAAAAGAAGCGTCTAACTCCAGATGTAAATACAATCTGTGAATATGTAGAGTTATATTTCTAATGTAAAATAGGCTTGAAAGAAGTAATGTATGTTAAAACAAAAATATGTAAGATAGATATAGATATCCAACAAATATAAGTTATTCTTAAATGATTCCATGAAATCATACAATGAATAGATTCACCTATTTTTTTAACCTATTCTGGGTATGTCTGGTTGTTCCATTACTAATAATGAAACTGTTAAAAGACTCAGAACATTACCAAATTTTGCTTCTTTCATTATTTGATTATATGTAAATTAAAAAATGTGCAAAGGAGTCTATATAGCAACTTATTTTTAAGATAAACATAGATTTCCCCATTTCTCTAGTTCTCATGCTCATGTGACATATCACTGATTATTATTTTAGATGAAGCCTAATTGTGTTTTACAGCAAGAAAATTGACTATGGAAATTTATACATCTTAATAACTTGTTTCAAGATATAAAATATTTTCCATTGGAAATATTTTTAAGGAAAATACTACATTTTATTCAAAAGTGCTATACAGTAAAGTCCTAAAAAAGTTCCTATGTAACCTGCTTTCTTTGATTTAAACTACAGTATTTCCAAATGTGCGACTATAAAGCTGACACATCTTAGTGTTCCAGTTTTCTTCCCCATCAGTGACTTTCCTATCATACTCAGTTGCCATGTTCTTTTTCTTCAATAATATAGTCAGTAGCACAAGCTTATCCACTTATTAGAAAATCAAGTTATATTCTTTCCACTTCATACATCCTTGCCGGCAATAAAAATCCTGAGATCAGGATGTTTCTGGCAGCATTTGACACTGCATCAGGTGGAAAAAATCCAACTTGCTTTTTAGAAGTTCCCAGCTCAGCATCGATGATAACAGTGCGATTGTTTTTTCTTCTGTGAAATGTGCAGACCTGATTTCTGTTGCTTGCTAGGCTGGATGTATGTGCAGTGGAGCAACGCTATTTGATGTCTGGCAGAAAACTTCTCTGATCTCAGTCCTACTCCAGGTAATACACTATCCACGGTGATAGAGCTTGCAATGCGGTTAGTGATCAGAGAGAATTTTGGTTTACAAAGATTGATTAGTCTATCAATCTATATGTATGTAAAATAAGCTTTGTTCTTTCCTTTTATTTGATTAAAAGGACAGTTTTCTGTTCCCCTCACTTGCTGTGTTTCTTTCTCTTCTCACCTCTGGTTGGAAAATCTGCTTTGTTGCTGTTGTTTAGAATAATCATATTAAAATCTGTTCACTTTAGCAAGAAAATATTTTTAAAGATTGCTGCAAGAGGATTCTTCATGGTTTCTGCTTCTCACATTGCCCCAAGGACAACATCAGGACATGGTTTAAGGGATATGATTGAGGTGGCAGAAGGACAGAAAATGATATAAGAACACAGAGGAAGAAACCGCGCAGAAATTAAGAGACACTTGGAGGTTGGCCTGGAATTTGCAGGTTGAATTTGCGCAGGTTGAAAGGTAACCCAAAAGGAAATTAATGCTTTGCCAAAATTTGCTGAATAACCATTTTGATTTAGGTAATGGACAATGTTTTATGTAAATATAATGAAACGTTTGCATATGTAAGAAAGTCAGATAACTAGAGTGATGAATTAAATATAGATATTTCTTCTGCTTCAGGCATTCACAATCTGGGACAGCCTAACACAGATATACAAATATACAGGAATAGGGTGAAATGGAAGTATATATTCATGCCTCAAAAATCAATTTAGAAATTGAATGAAGATATAGGTCACAATTCTATATGTGGATCACTAGAGATCTCTGAATTCCTCTAAACATTCTTGTGGAGGACAATTATGACCTAAGAGGAGACAAGAACATACACAACGTCTTTAATCAAGCCAGGAAAGCTTACCATCCTCAGACGATTATTTTTAGAAATACATGATATATATGTATAGCACCTAATGCAATACTTCATAAAAAGAGTTTTTCAGAGAGCTATTTTTATTTCTTTATAAGATGGGACTTGGAAAGTATTGAGATTTTTAATATGGATGAATGTGCTCTGATTTTATGAATGATGTTTGATGATCTACACATGTTTATAAATGAATAGATTAGAATTAATATGATTGAGTTGGGGAAAAAATGTTTTCCTGGGAATATTTTATGGAGTCCTTAGATAGCAGCCACATATAGTTATGCAGATTGTGTACTTAGCAAAGATACTCATCTGAAGAGAGTAAGGGCTGACATTCAGCATCTGTGCTGTGGTGTGAGCTGAGTTTCCCAAAAGGGATGCATTTTTAGAATATTCATCAAGTTGCCTTAAGGGTTAATGGGAGTAATAATTATGATGATAATCTTTTCCTAGCATGAATCAGAATCAGGAGAATCCCAGATTCATGTCCAGAGGGATAAATTTTTAAATATAAAACTTTTAGATGCTTATTTTGCACAATTCATTTTCCAGAATACTAATACACATAATGAAGTATGTTTTATCTCGATCTATATGAAGTGAAAGAAACAGAAAAAATAGGCAACTCATTTTAATTTCTTGCATGAGGTCACTTGATAGCATTTTTTGGAGTATTTTAGAATATAAAGGTCTTAATGGGTTGGTCAGGTAATAGTTTTCTCACCTACTTTGCCCTTTAAGAAGCTCTTAATGAGCAATAATTGTCTTCAGAAAACAATGCCAGTCATTATAAATATGAAATGCCTGGTGGATACCCATGTAGTCTGGGAAAGTCCCCCAGATTCTGACCATCCTGTACTTGCATATGAGGGACTGATTTCTCACCCCTGTTTCCATCTCCTCTTCCGATAACAGTCCTGGGTCTGCTGTGACTTCAGTGGCTAAGGTAGCAGCTTTCCTGCTTACTGTATATTGATGTCACATTTTCCCCCACTTTCCCTTACTAGACTTTAGTAGTTCAAGTGAATTACATTTCAAATAGTCCCACACAGGTGCACATTTCAGTCTCCTTTTGACCATTTTTACTTCCTTCCTGTACAAAGCTTCTTTTTGCTGAGCATGGAAAATCCTTTTTTCTTTCTCCACAACAGTCATTAATGTCCTTAACTTTCTCTAATTAAGCAAGGTTTTCCAAAAAACGTTTTTGAAATGTCATTAGTAAACTTGTTTTTGTGTAATTTAATTCCTAATCTTAAAAGTGTTATTTCTCATAATGAGCTAAGCAGGATTTTATGAATTAGCCTTGTGACTAGTAAACACTTTCTTTGTCTTTCTGATTAGCATATGTATGTGGAATAGAAACTGCATGTAGAGATATTAGATTTAAAAAGTTCTGGCAAACCCTACAATAAAAAAAAAAAAATTCTAAACAAAACTCTGGAATATGAAAAGTATCCTCTACTTTATGTGGCAATAAATGAGGGGGACTCTGAAACTAAACCTTGACTGAACTGTCATTCTAAAGTGTATAGACGCTGCTGGAGGCCTCAGTTTTAATGACGGCAGCTGACGTCTCAGATTTATTATTGAAATTTTTGGTCTTGATCTCAGAATCTAATCTTATTTACACTCCCATTCTAGGGAGAAGAGGTGAACCCTCTGATATTATCAGTATTATTGCACCACATGTCGTTTTGGTGAGACCATAACGAAAAGAATGTTAATGGATAATCTTCAGTTTAGTTTGCTTCAGACAACTCTTCATGAACACTAACCCCAGTTCAGCACTGGGCTTAAAGAATCAAACGGTAGACTTTTTCTCACAAAGTTTAGAGTCCGGAATAAAGACACATCCTGTAATATTCATAATACAAGGTGAAAAGAGTTATAATTGAGGTATTGTATAGCTACTGTGGAGGGTGCAAAGCTCAAGGATAAGATAAAATTAAGAACAGAAGTATTTTCTTCTGCCAAAATGAGAGGCGGTTGAAGGTGCTGAAAGAGGTGATAAGAGCCTGAACCCGGGGAGCCTGGAGGCGGAGGCCGCGAGCCGGTGGAGCAGACAGAAAAAGGGAAAAGTTTAGGAGGCTCGGCATCTGTATTTTCATAGCTCCCGTCTGCCTTGATAAAACCAGCTCGTTCAGCATCTGTAAGAGCTCACGAAGCCGACCCACATGCCTGCGGCCCCTGGACGGGGTCGGCTCTGTAGAAAGCAGGTGTAAGAGAGGCCCGCAAAGAAGGGCCACAGCAGCCCTTGGAAAGCTGCCCCCGGGCCTCAGCCTTGGTCACCATTTCTGTGCTCACCGTGTCCTTGGGGCTGTGCTCACCGTGTCCTTGGGGCTGTGCCCCCCGTGTCCTTGGGGCTGTGCTCACCGTGTCCTTGGGGCTGTGCCCCCCGTGTCCTTGGGGCTGTGCCCCCCGTGTCCTTGGGGCTGTGCCCACCGTGTCCTTGGGGCTGTGCCCCCCGTGTCCTTGGGGCTGTGCCCACCGTGTCCTTGGGGCTGTGCCCCCCGTGTCCTTGGGGCTGTGCTCACCGTGTCCTTGGGGCTGTGCCCCCCGTGTCCTTGGGGCTGTGCTCACCGTGTCCTTGGGGCTGTGCCCCCCGTGTCCTTGGGGCTGTGCTCACCGTGTCCTTGGGGCTGTGCCCCCCGTGTCCTTGGGGCTGTGCTCACCGTGTCCTTGGGGCTGTGCCCCCCGTGTCCTTGGGGCTGTGCTCACCGTGTCCTTGGGGCTGTGCCCCCCGTGTCCTTGGTGCTGTGCTCACCGTGTCCTTGGGGCTGTGCCCCCCGTGTCCTTGGGGCTGTGCCCACCGTGTCCTTGGGGCTGTGCTCACCGTGTCCTTGGGGCTGTGCCCACCGTGTCCTTGGGGCTGTGCCCACCGTGTCCTTGGGGCTGTGCCCCCCGTGTCCTTGGGGCTGTGCTCTTGAGCGAGCGAGCGAGGCTCACGCTGGCCTCCCGTGAAGCGGCTGCCTGCAGCTCGGGCCGACGGGCGGGCTCCCTGCTTCCCATTCGCTTGTCTCTTTGTTTGTTTACTAGAGACACCACGGACTACCAAATACATTTTACAAATAAAAGTTGAAGCTAAAAGATGTAAGATCGTGAATCTTCTGAAGTAGATTGTCAGGTTTCTTAAAGCTGTGGTCACACTCAGAATATTGATGTTCTTCACCTCTTCTTTCATATCCAACAATGTTCGCTTTTTAGTTTCTTTACATTTCAACATTCTAGGCAACAGTTATGAAGTTCTTGAAGCCACAGGAAGGAATATTTATAAAAATATTATTTTTGTAGTGTTTGGTGTAATAAAGTTGTCTTGCTTGAGACATCACTAATAGAATTTTCAGGGGACGGACCTAAAGTTTATCTGAGTCAATCTCATTTTAGCAGGCAACAAAAGTTAATGAGTAAGACTAAAGAATGAATTCCTAAAGGAACTACTTGAAACTTTTAGAAATACCTAATTACATAGACATAGTAGTAATAAGTTTATCACAAGTCATGATATCATCTTTCTTATCATATGCACTTATTGAAGTGCATGGCTTAAAGATTCCTACAAAGCAATACTTGGTTAGTTTGCTTTGAATTATGGCATATGCTCTAGATGAGCAAATTTATACTTTTTTAAAATTAGGATAGATTTTATTTTTTCCTAACAAAAATTTTAGGTAACCTCCTTCTAGATGGCATGGATCAATGATATTTCATTATAATTTCTATATTAATTTATTTTACTTTTTGTTCCTTAAATATTTCTGTAACATATTCAGGTAATTTATGAGCTTAAAGTCATCTGATTTGCTGCTGTTATCACAGTAAGATTAGACTATTTGTGGAAGAGTCAAATGAAATCTTTTTAGCAGCATGTGTCAACCAAACTACTAGAGCACATCTGATTTATCAAAATTTCAGTGATTATTATCAGTTATGCTAGATGTGAAACAAAAATAACAGCTTGATTTTTAGAGTGAATATTGAACTTCAGTACTGTCAGAACAAAAAAATCTTATTTTGACTTGTACAATGATCATATCTGCTATGTAAGTCAGAGAGGAAATAAGAAGTACCAAAATGTCATCTTGAGAGATCCTATTTTGACCAAGACCACATGACAAACCCCTTTAGAGAAAAATTGTAAAATTAATTTAAAAAAATTATCTATTCTTGGCAGAAAAGAAAATTTCAATTTAATTACCCTCTTTTTGTTTTTTTTAATCCTTACCTGAGGATGTTTTTATTGATCTTAGAGAGAGGAAGGGAGAGAGAAAAACATTGATGTGTGAAAGAAACATCGACCAGTAGCTTCCTGTGACCTGACCTGGACTCAAACCTACAACCTTCTGGTGGTGTTCGAGACACAGTCCCAGCTAACAGAGCCACCAGGCCAGGGCTCACATGTTTCCTCTCTTTGTGTTGGATTTGTTTTGTTGTTACTCAAATAAAACTGATTCAAATGAAACCTGGAGTTAAAGTTCCTTTCTGGAGACGACTAATCACGCTTATAGACACAGTAGCTTCAGCCTCCAACTAAATTATGTACAAGCAAATCACTCCAATACTGGGTACACTCTGGATATTTCTTTATTTTCCACATATCCAAAGCACTTTAAACCATTCCTTAACTTCAGTTGCAAAGGCTTGATTTGTGAAGACGTCTATATTAGATGCCTATTGCTTCTTTAACAAATTGCCACATGTATTCAGTGACTTAAAATAAGACAAACTTATTATCTTACTGTTCTGGAGGTCAGAAGTCCAAAATAGATTTTACAGGGCTAAAATCAAAGTGTCAGCAGAGCTTATTCTTTCTAGAGGTTCTAGACGAGAATCAGTGGCCTTGCCTTTTCCAGCTCCTAAAGGCTGCCTTCTTTCCTTGGCTCTGGTCCCTTTCTCCATCTTTAAAGCCAGCAGCAATATAACATCTCCAAATCCTCTCTCTCTCTCTCTCTCTCTCTCTCTCTCTCTCTCTCTCAACATACCTCCTTTAACCTGGACTTTCCTCTCTACCTCTTATAAGGGCCCTTGTGATTATATTGGTCCTACAGAGATAATCCATAAAAATTTCCCTATCTATAAATCTTTAATTTAGCATCTGCAAAGCCCCTTTTACCATGTAAGATGACATATTCACAGGTTCTAGAGATTAAAATATGATCATGTTTGTGGGGTGGGAACATCCTTCTCTGTACCACAAAGTCCTTCTAGCAGGTATAAAGAATAAATGGATTTTCTTTCAAGGATGTCTTGGTGACAGAACATAGAATTTATTTCAGATCCTTTCTTTTTTAGAATGTATGAACCATCACTTCTGGAGGGCTTTTTAAAAAGACTTGAAAACAGAGGATATGTTGAAATGTGTTTTGCGTGGCTTGCATTTTTACATAATTGCCCTAAATTACTGTATTTAATCAATAATTATGCTATGCTTGATATCAGACATTACTATCCATCATAGGTTTCTTTCAGCTTTCTAAAAGACCTCTCATCTGTTAAGTTTTGGCATTCTACCTTCAGTTTCCAATATGCTGCTATTGTATCTGAGGAAGAATTATGGTTGCCTTAAATAACACATACACCAGGATAAAGAAAGGGAATCTTATTCATAGGATTCTAGTCCAGAAGACAGGGGGCAGTCTTTATTCTTTTGCTAATCTCTGCATGTTCCTCAACCCATTTTAACATTGAAATTTTGCTCACTTGCCTCTAGAGTGCAGCTATATATTTTGGAAATTTGAACTTGCAAGAAATCTATACACTTTATAACTCAATTTGATATTATAAACTATTTATGTGTTTATATTTATTTTCTAGTTATATTAAGCAACCTCATATATTTCAATATATAGTTTCTGTATTTGGGAAAAAAATAATTATATATAAGCTAATGAAAAGTGTAGGTAGGCATACCTGTTTTGTATTTAAATTAGCTCTCCACTACCTGACTCTCTCTCTCTGTGGTAAAAATACTTACTATGAGATCTACCTTCTTAACACATGTTTGTGTATGTTATACAGTATTTTGAACCATAGGCACATTGTTGTACAACAGATCTCTAGAAGAAATTATTCATCTTGCATAACTAAAACTTTAAACCTGTTGAATTGCAACTCCTCCTTCTCCCCCAGCCCTTGGCAACACCATTCTACTTTCTGCCTCTATTTCATTTTTATATAAATTCCAAGAAACAAGCAATAAAATGTTTAGACAAAATTGGCCTTTTTGATGGTTTTGAAAATTTTGATCTATTTTAATAAATTCTTTGAGATATCTTTGACTAGCCAGATTTTACTGATTCAAATGATATTTACAATACAGTCTCTTAAGTGACACTTAGCTAGCATATGATTTACCACCATTGTTATATATTACCATTCAATAACTAAAGCATACTATACAAATGTTATCAGCATGCTTATTATATTTTTAATTGAGGGTATGGAAAGTATGAACATACATTCATCTATTATATCTTTCTATCTATTTGTCTATATTATCATCTATCTATCATCTATCTATCATGTATCATCTATCATCTATCTATCTATATCATCTATCATCTATTATCTATCATCTATCTATCTATCTATCTATCTATCATCTATCTATCATCTATCTATCTATATCTATCTATCATCTATCATCTATCTATCTATATCTATCTATCTATCTATCTATCTATCTATCTATCTATCTATCTATCTATCATCTATCTATCTATCTATCTATCATCTATCTATCATCTATCATCTATCATCTATCATCATCTATCATCTATCATCATCTATCTATTATTTTCATACTGGGTCTGGTTTCCTGCTAACATTTCTGCTTAGAATGTTTCTGATCAAGACAGAAACCATCTCTACTGAAACAACTTTTTCTGACCCAGCAGATCTGAAGAAAGCCCCAGAGTTCAAGCAAATTCCTCTTCTGATGTGAGATACTTGAGCAGGTTAAACTGTGCTTTTCAGTGGTCCTGTAACTCAGATTCCTGAAGGACTGTGCCTGCTGCATTATCGTTGTCATTGAATAGAGCTGGCTTTGAAAGCACTGGCACTGCTCCAAAGCCTCCCCTCCTGATTCTTCATCACGTGAATGCAGAGCAATTATGAACAACCTAAATAATTAATTAACTAATTAATTAATTGAATGTCTTTCTCTTTTAGGAAAAGATCTTCATTCAAGTCTATTATAACCTCAAAGTGTTGGGGACAATTATATAACTCAGGGTCTCTGAAAATAAGGACATCAAAGTTCTCTCTGTGCCAGCCACCATGGCAAGGCCACTTGTAAAGAGCCTACTTGTGTGGAGGCTGAAAAACTCCCATCTGTATTCTTGCTGTAAGGAGGTCCACTTTATATTTTAATTCTTAATATTCTGATGTTTTTGGAATAAGTGACCAAAGGGAGAAAAGTGACTTTTTATACATATACACATTTTAATTTCCAACACTTACATTTTAAATTTATCTTTGTTTTTCACCTAATTACTGATTCTTGAAAAATGTGTCAATATTTGTTGAATTTTGCAAAACAATTTCCATTGAAATGGCATAACACACCATTAAACTTCTTCAGATAGGAAGAAATATTCAGCTTAACCTTACAGATGAGTAATGGATGGCACAGAGAGGTTAACTGATTGAAGTTCATGCAGACAGTCCTCGTTCAGAAAATAAAGCCATTAATCCAATTCCCCAATGTTGAACCTCTGTAGTCCCATAATAATTTTACTTTAAGCTTTTACATATTTCCCTCTTTTTAAAAACTAACAAAATATTTTTATCCCTATTCTAAATAATGTTTTGAGCCTCTATGAAATTGTGTTCTTTCCTAATATACACCTGTCTACTTTTGTATACTTGAAATTTTTATGTGTTAAACATTAAAAAAAATTTTTAAAGACTGAATTATAGAGAAAATTGTTAAAAATATTTAAATTCTATCGTTGGACTTCAACTTGTGGTCAGAAAATTAATCTAAAAAATTATAAATATAAAATCAACATATATACAAATAAGTAAATATGAATAAATTTTTTGACGGTTTCATCTGGCTCATAGTAGCTAAGTGAACCATGAAATGTGAAAATCTGAAACAAATGAAACTGAGAAGCAAATTCCAATATGCCCAGGGAAACAAGATTTTTGTTTGTTTGTTGCAGTTGTGTTTTTTTCAAACTGTCTAGATAGTGTCATCCATGATGGATTATATGACAAAATAATCCTCACTGATCTCCAGTCTGAATCTTGAGTAAATTAGACATGTGGATACTTATGAAAACTTCATGGGATATGTTACTGCTCATGCTTCTCTTTGGCCATTTTCTCTGCTTTTGTTGTCTGATAATGTTCGAATAAATGCCTACTGCTCGTTAGTTCTGAAAATTTTAAGGGTAGGCACTATATCTTAATCCATCTTTTCATTTCTAAGACCTAGCACAAGGAGCAGCTTAAAATAAATAGTCAGCAAGTTGTTGAATGATCAAGTGACTTGGGGGAAAAAATCACATGCCTAATTGAATATTAATAAATCTTTCAGAAAAATTACTTAACTTCAAATCATTTTCTAAGAATCTTTTCCATCCACGCTGCCTCTTCTGTCCTTATCTTAATGTACCTGAAGTTAAAAGAAGAGGTCATACATACGGTTTGGTTTTGAAATTAAAGGAACTGAAAAATAAGAATATCTTTATGAAATAGAAGCGATATTTTGAAATGGAGTTTGAAAAAAACAGGATTTTGAAAGCAGAGATTGGAGTACTTAGATCAGAAGGAAAAACAAGCAAAAACTTAATAGCAGAAGATGGAATGTTTGAAGCAATAGCAGGAGATAGATTTAACTGGAGTCTAGTGTAGGCATATGGGAGACCTATGTAAATCTAGGCAATAGCCTTGAGAGCCAGGTAGATGAGTGTACCTTAATTTGTTAGAGACAAACCCAGGACACTTCTAAAGGTCATCTTTTTATATATAGCATTTTTTATTTTTTTCAATTGGGTGTTTAACCTGCATGTGAATATTATTTTGAACACAGGTAATCATTTCCTCTTTTACTATTCACCTGGCAGTACATGATCTTAAGTTTTCAGTATGGTCAAACTTTCCTACTCTCAAAATAGCCTTTTGTTTAAAAAACAATATTTATGAATGTATTTTTAAAGGAGAAATCATTACCTGTACTCGTATTGACCTCCGATTCAGCTATTTGCATCTTCTCCAGGTGAACGAATGTGTAAGTCAAAGCCATTTTTATATTTTACATCCTCACTTAATGAAATACAGATAATACAAAATAAAATGGTTTTCTTCACATGTTGGTGAATTTCACCTCAAAATATTAGTTTCATTTTGATCCAGTTTTAGAGATTTGAAGAACCAGTATACTGCAGTATGGAGTGGTTCCAAGTTTTTTTAGACTCTTAGAACAACTTTTGGTATGTGTTTATTTTTATTTTTCAATTTTGTAGGCTTAGGGAAGGCAAGATCTGCCCCCCAGGATGTGGAATGGTCCCTTGAGTCATATCATAACTTTCTTACACCACTCCTCAAGACCACTGTAAAGAGGAACGAAACTGTTCAGTCAATTCCAAACCACTCAAAAATGGGCCTGAACTGAGGCTTGTTCCTCAAAGGTGAACCAGCACGAGGCCATTCTTGAAATGTCAGAGTTAGGTGCTATTACTCTCAGCAATATTTTACAGACCATTAAAAAACACACACCAAAAAACACTGATAGGAAGTTAAAATGACAGAAATAAAGAAAGGTAGTTTTCCAGTCTCATCATTGCATTGTTCTCATAATTAGTGACTTAGTACGTAACAGAAACTGAAGTTCTTACAGAATGAACTGTGTGCAGACAATCTAAGAAAATGGTACAATAACAGGAAAGCTATTTCAAATTTAGCCTCTTGGAGTTTTAAGCATTTCATTGTTTTCCCCTCCCTTTTCCTGGCTTAGATGTTCTCTGCACTTGGCAACTCAGCGCTGATTCTCTAGCGAGGCAGACTGCTGACCCAGACAGTATAGCTGTTGTCCCCACACTGGGCCATCGGCCCCTTCTCTTCTCTGAGACTTCAGCTTTCCTCTGCCCTACAACTAGCATTAACCAGGCACGAAAAAGAGCTTCTCTCCTCAGATATGACAGGCAGAAAGGCTGCCACTTACACTGAGTGCACTTTGGGTCCTTAGAAAAAAACAAGGAGAATTCAAAGGAGGGGAAATCCTTCTTACGGCCTCGTTGCTAACTTAGATGACTGTTCACCCTTTGTCTACACAGCTGTTGTTTTTTTCACATAAATAAGCTTGAGAAACATTGTGCGAACTAGATTCCCAAGGTGAAAATATTTTTCCTCATTGTATTCTCTGTTTTCTATTTCCTCATTTATTAACGTTGAGGCAAATTTGCTGTGAAATAAGGTGGATGTCTGACAGGACCTTGAAGTTTGAACTTTTTATCACTGTTCTACTATCTTCTCCATCAGGGCTGGCCCCTGCGGAACCAGGCCTGCAGGGAAGGAGAGACTGCTCGAGCAGGCGTTGTTATTGTTTGGGCTTGTCGTATAGCGTGTTATGGGTTCTGTTGCACTTCTCTCCTGGAGATAATAGTAACATAGCTTTGAAATACTGTTTACGAAAATCTCCTAATTATTACACATGGCGAAAGAAGAATTCCGCTGGCACGTGTAACTCGACTCTATTTGTGGTTACATTTACTCAGCAACTGCTTACTGGAAGGTTGGCTTAGTTTACTGATATTTTTTCCTCTTAACAATTTAGATGAGAACCATGGTAAGCATTAAACAGGAAAGGTGGTTCTGGATTACACAAAGGAGTGTGAAATTTAGTTGCATTTCTGTCTGACATTTCCTTACATGCCGTAGCATAGGAGCAAGTGTCACAGAAGGAGAGGTGCAACAGGCTGACGCTCAAGAGACATTTTGACACTTAGGCCTTCCACTGCACGCCCAGGAGCAGGGCGTTTCTCTTCTTCACCCTTAGGCTTTTTGTAACAAAACTGAAGGGCTTGTTATCTCCAAAGTCTTTCTTAACAATAAACATTTTTGCCTAGCAGTGTCAAACATTTAAATTGTGACAGATCCTTGCTCAGGAATGTGAATGCGTGATTAAAAGGTATGGGATAAGTAACTTGAGATATGATTTTGCATATATCTACAAACAGAATCCTCTCTGGAAAAATAAATAAGGCAAATCTGACATAAACATATGAATTGAGCTCCTGCCATCAGTACTCGTTTTACATGATTCCGTTCAATTGAGCTGCCACCATCCAAAGGAGTCTAGGCACCTGTCAAATAAAGTTTGGTGGTGAGAGTAAAACGTAGTATGGTAGGTAAAAATAAAGGAAATACTTAGGAAAATAAACATTTGAAAGGCAAACTATCCTCAAGGAGGGTATAGATGGTTTTTCGGGTCAATTTGACTGGGCCACAGAGCGCCCAGGTGTTTGGACTGACATTATTCTGGTGTCCTCATGAGGATTTTTTAGACGAGGTTAACATTTAAATTGGTAGAGTGAGTGAAGTAGATTGCCCTCCCAGTTGTAGGTGAGCCACATCCAATCTAGTATTTGAATGTTGACCCTTCCCCAAGTAAGAGAAAATTCTGCTTTCAAACTGGGGCATCAGCTTTTTCCTGCCTTCAGGCTCAGACTGAAACTTGACCTTTCAAGGTTTAAGCCTGCTCTTCTTTCTGGAACTACACCACTGGCTTTCCTGTTTCCCAGGCCAAAAGCCTAAAGGCTCAGGCTAAAACTATATCATTAACTCTCCTGGGTCTCCTTGCTAACTCATTCTGCAGATGTTGGGACCTGACAGTCTCTATAATCACGGGAGTCCATTCCTTATGATTGATCTCTTTCTATATAGTCTAATATATTCCATATTTAGAATATACTTAGAGAAAATTTTAGGCTTGCCTTATTTCTTCATAACTCAGCGGGGGAACAAAGACAGCGAATTAGTCTCTCACACAGGCAATGTTGAGCCATTGTGTGTTCACTTCTCAATTTACCTATTGTGTTATGACAAAAGAGTAACGCAGATTGATTATGCAATTATCACACTCTCATTGTGTGTCTCCAGGCTGGATGGCCAGTTTGGTATCATTGTTTGGCTTGCCTTTAGAGTTTAATATGCATTGCATGGCCTTCTGTACGGGAAAGCGAGTCAGAGGATGTGAGTGGGAATGCTTGTCACCTCACTTTTAGAAATCCTGGGAGGTATTCTAAATATATTACCTGCTCTCTGCCTTTTTCTGAGAGATATGAATAAATCAGATAGGATAATTAAGGGATAAGGGAGAAGTAGTTGGGGGGGAAAAGATATTTTGCTCCATCTGCTACAAAAAAATTACACAGTACATTTTCAATTGTTGAATAAGATGTAGCATTAGACTATCCCTCATTGCGCTTACACACAATGCTAATAGGGCTACAGGGTGAAAGGAAATACTTTGCAGTATACTAATTCCCCACAAAAACTGCAAAGTTTTTCTAAAACTGCTGTCAGTGGGAACCCCTAAATTTTTGAAATTAAAGAGCCAGGCTTTCTCATGTTAAGTGGGCGGCTGTAGAGTATAGCCTAATCAGCGCATTAAGCCATCAGCTAAGGTCTTGATGGTTCATGTCAAAAGTAAAATACTGAATATCTGTAACGTTTTGCTGTCACGAGAGTGACAGAAAACAGTGGAAAATTAGTTCTTAGCTTAAAATACACTCCAGGAACAATTAGTCTAGAACACTGATCTTTTGGAAAGGGATCCTGAACTTCTGATGGATAGAGAGAAGAATCAGGCTTCAGAAAACGAAAAGGAAAGAGACATATATTTACTATAATTTCAGAACCATTTTGCACTAAGGACTGAAAAACAGCTAAAGCCGTAGCACAAGCAGCAGAATGAGAAGGGACAGTGGGGGGCGGGCGAGTCCCCAGCACAAAAGGCAGTCCCATCGGTGTGAAGCAGTAACATCTAAGATAGCTGCTGTCACCTGGCAGAGAGAGAGTGGTGAGAAATGTCGCCTGGGTCCAAGAGAGCCAAATTTCTTCTAATTAATAAAGTAAACTAATTAATCAATCAATCTTTTCTTCACTAGGGGGACTGTCAAGTCAGGCAAGTGGGATGTGATGCATCATTCAAGCAAATGTGACCCCAGCTGTTATGACAGCACTTGAGCAACTGGTGCACTTTGGAAACATGCTGCGACAGTGTCAACAGGAATTCAGTAAGTGCAGAGGTATTTCCTGAAAAATGTGGATGCACACAATTAGGTGGGAAGAAGCAGATTCAGCCCAAACCTGGACCTAATGACCATTTAGATGAAAACATCAGATACAATGGCCAGGGTTAGATGGATCCCATGATATGGCTCATCAGCAGTGGCAGGCCCTTGCCCAGCAACCTGCAAACGCAGTCAGTAAACCCCAATGCTGCCGAGACAGCAGCCAGCTGAGCTCTGACTATTTTATTACAGGACACCATGTATGGTTCCACTTTGTAATTTGGATTTCTTAGAATCACATTCCTTCCTGTCTAACTTTTCTTACTAAAGTAGGTAAGCATTTGCTGAGAACTTCTGAGCATAAAAATCAGTGCAAGGATATTCACATGGTTTTCAAGCTATCATTGAATAGATCACTTATCAATCACAAAAGGGGAAATTTGGATAACACTCAGGCAGGTAACGGTAATCCAATTTCGCATGATCTCACTAACAAGTAGACAAAAAACTGGCAAACTGACTATGTTTGCAGTGATGTGGCAGAATGGGAAATCCTTGTTATCTATGTAGTATTTTTACCAAAAGCTTTAAAGTTGCATTTAAACATGAGAAAACAATCAAATAGAGATTGTTAAATACCCTACTAAACAATCAGGTAAATCTACAATATGGGATGTCCTACTATGAAATTGGCCTAAAATTTTTCAAAAAATATCAGTGTCATGAAGAAAATAAAAGGGGGAGGGGTTTCTTGTTGATTTAAGGGAAATACAGAGACATGACAATAAGGTAAAAGGCATCACCTTGCTTACTTGAATGGAAGATCAAAAACACTATAAAGATGTTCGGGGGGTGACTGGATACATTTGACTAAGAAAACATTTTTGAGCAATATTAAATTTATGGGATGTGAAACCAGATAAAAGACTTAACTGCAATGAAACTAGAAGAAAGACCACCATAGGATTGGTGGTGAAATAAGTTATGGCCACAAACTTCTCTCACTTGGAGAGCTCTCTGACCATTGCGATAGTTTCTCCTGCCACCAGCTGGGAGGGACCAACCTGGAGGTGGTTACCCCTTCAAAGAGAGAAGGGCTAGAGCCAAGCATTTTTGACCCTAAAGTTAATATGATTTTTAAAATTCAGCTTATTGGGATGATATTGGTTAACAAAACCATACAGGTTTTAAGTGTGCAATGCAACAAAACATCATCTGACCCGGCCGGGCGTGGCTCAGCGGTTGAGCATCGACCTAGGATCCAGGCGATCGGGGTTCGATTCCCGGTCAGGGCACATGCCCAGGTTGCGGGCTCCTTCCCCAGTAGGGGGCGTGCAGGAGGCAGCCGATCAATGACTCTCTCATCATTGATGTTTCTATCTTTCTTTCTTTCTTTCTCTGAAATCAATAAAGATATATTAAAACAACAACACATTATCTTCATACTACACTGTGTGCCCATCACCTAAAGTAAAGTGTTTCTGTCCCCACTTATTCCCCTTTTGCCCACCTCCACCTACTCCCAGCCCTCTTTCCCTCTGGCTATCACCGTGGCACCCATGGGAAGCTTATACAATTTTGAGAGCTCTGTTTAGGAACAAGGCTACAATATCATGACTACAAAATTAGGAAAAACATTTAACAGTTACTAAGAATGAGAAACAAAATTTTTAAAATTATAAACTAAAACAAATGAAATCTACCATTCTCTTAAGTGAATGGATTCTCTTACCATTTCTCTTACCTTGAAATGGATTGTGTAGAAAAACATTTTGGAAGGGTGCTAAGAATTAGTGAGCGAGAGAAAGTCTGAACTGTGCTGCACTGCAACAGAGGCCAAGCAGACTCCAAGAGGAGCTCGTGGATTGGAACGGTCCTTCTGTGTTATGCCCATGTCAAGCAGTGGGCAAGGGAGACAGGCCTTTGCACCCTACTAGGTACCTGATTTTGGACATAGGCTGCCCCAAGAAGGGGTATAATCTTGGGCAGGACAGCTCATTTCTAGGAGATGCTGAAGCTGGGAGCAAATAGCAGCCACTATTCCCAGCAGCTGGAAACATAAGGGAATAGTACCTCCATATACACTACAACCCAGAAAAGCACAAAATGCAGATGGAAACCAATATATTTTTATTAATTAGCTGTCTAACCTTTAGAATACAATGTTTTCCTTTATTTTTTTATTATTAATTAACTGTATGACCTTTAGAATACATTGTTTTTCTTTATTTTTCGGTTGTACTCTTTTTGATTATCTCTTTATTTGTCAACAATTTGTAATATTATTTTCCTTAGAAAAGGCTAGAGGAAGATAATTGAGTCTTACCTCTAGAAGGATTGTTCAACATTATACCTTTACTACTTATATTTTTTTATTTGAAAAAGTATTTTGGAACTTAGACAAATCTCTATCAAGTTTCTTTCATATATATACTCTAAGGTTTAAGGTATTTCAAGGTGGGAAGTGATTAACGTTAAATGCTGCTTGTAATGATGATGCTCATTCATTAATTAGTATTCAAATATTACTTGTAGTGAGTGTTCTGGGTTTTATGTTGGGCCCTGCACCTTCATTTCAGGACAGGGAATAGGCAGAGTGGTGGCTGGAATATTCTGGAAGCCATTTGGCAGGAGGGTGAGCAATAACTTACCTATAAATGAAAATGACTGCAAAGCATAGATATATACATCTAACTAAACACAAATTAAATGTACCTGTAACTTAATTGCATCTCAACAATGCCTGGGGTCACCCAGAGGCAGTCCACATACAGGGCTTGCTGCAAGTGAGGGCTCTGGAGCTAAGGCTTCAGCAACTTCCAGGTAAATCTGCTTCCACCCTCAGGGTCCATCACTTCCTGAGGTTTCTGTCTCTTGGTCATCTCTCTCCCCCATGATGCTCTCGGCTGCAGTTCACACAGTCAGCCTACAGAGTGAACGAACTGCTGAACTGCTACAGAACTAGGGTTGTAAACTCAGTCATGGTAAGTGACATAGGAAGACCTCAAGTTTCTGAGGTCAGCTTGACCCTAGCTGGAGCATTGCTCGGTTTCAATCAAGCGCTCCAGCCCACACCCATTGTCCAGCTCTCGCTATCAACCCAAGCTCCTCTCATATGCACTTTTCAGCTGGGTCACAATTACGCTTTCCTTCCAGAACTGCTGCGGTTTCTTTGAAGTCAGCCATTGTCTAAGCAGGCACAGCATTTTCTCCCTGTACCTTCTGTTCCTCTGTAAGTTTCTCTGGGTTTCACAATGAAATTGCTTCCTCAGAGTCACCTAAATTATGACCCACAGTTCTTGGTACACTGCTCCCAGGATTCTCAGAGCTGGCAGTTCTACCTTTCAGGGAAACGTGGCACCTCCTGCTTGGCTCTTACATTAAGTGTTACTCACATACACAGTTTTTCCCTTTAGTCAGTTCTTCTAAAAGTCCCAAACACTTTTAGAACACAGACCTCAATAATGCCCATTGAACACAACTATAATAAAACCTATAAGAACAAATCACCAAGGTTCCAAGGAAGAATCTAAGAGTTGCTGCAAGCAGAGACCTGACTAGGACATCCCTTTCAGAATTATGCTTAGAATCAGATGGCTTTAAGAAATTCACTAAATTACATCACTGAGAGTTTTAACAGTAGAGAATAAAAAATAATTATATTTATTCAAGACCCATCAAATTTAAATTCTGCATCAGACATTCAGTATAATGATAGTTTCAATGATAATATTTACAAGGATGCAGGTATTTGGTGTATATCTTTTGCTCACTACAGTAAGATCTTACATGATAACTTTTTAACATTTCTTTCCTTTTGAGTCAAAGAATATGTTTAGCATAAGATTATTAAGGGACATGATTATTAATTGACTCATGCTTTTTCCTCTTGCATTCCCTTATGTTGTTAATTTCTTGCTCAATTTCATTTCACAAACTTCTCACATTCCTCAAATGTAAGCATCATAGAAGTAGATATAGGTTGTTTTCAGTGAAGGGCCTTTGTCTCTGAAATTCTTATTCCCTGTGATGTGTGTTTTTTTAATTTCTCACTTTTTATTTTGAAATAATTTTAGATGTATAGAAAAGCTATAAAAATAATACAGAGTTCCTACATGCCCTCTACTCAGCTCCCTTAATGTTAACAACTCATCTCTGAATATTTTCAAAGGAAAAACAGTTATTATAATTAATATAGTATTTTTTAAAATTTAGTTTATTTTGAGAGTATTACAAATGTCAGGACCATAGACTTGGAAGCATGGAACAGGCTGACACATCTCAGGGGGAAGGTTGGAGGGAGATTGGGAAGAGAGTAACCAAATAACTTGTATGCACATATGCATAATCCCTGTGACATTTTAAAGTCCCGTTTATCCATCTTTCTTAAGGATGCACACAATCACTAAACTTTACATTTATCCACCAGATACAGAAAACAACGAAAAGAAAATCTTTTTCTTAAACATAGTTTAGGCTACTTTAATCAGAACTATAATTTTCTGGGTCAATTTCATTTTAATTTTGACACTGTTACCCCGAGGCAGTTTGTGAGAAAAATAAAAATTTAAAAATTAAAGAAACAATAAAACATTTTTTCTGCTCTTTTTGTTAACTTTAAGCCTTCCATCAGCATCATTAACATAAGATGTTCCTTCAGCCTTTACTTAAAAAAATATTCTCCTTCATATATTTAGAAGGTGTGGGCTGCTATAGCAAATCTAATACTATATTCATAAAATAAAGAATATTAGAATAGCAGTTGCTACAATGATAAGCCCTATGGCAAGTTGAAAAGTCCTTCAAAAGTCAAATAACTTAATTAAGTTATTAACTTAATCAACTAATAATTAAAGTCAATTAATTGCTGTCTCTTCTATTTTCACCTCACATTACCCCAAATTCCCATATGGCAATTAAGCTCACACTTAAAATCCTTAGGGCAAACTCAGAGGGGCAGGAAAAGGCTGACTTAGCCTGTGTTCACCTAGGGGGAAGGCAAGGGAGAGAAAGGGGGGAACTGCCACCTTTCTTTAATCTTCTCAGTGCCTCTCACTGATTAAAATTCCTCGAGGGCAACAATACTTAATGGACCTCAGTGTTTAATCTGTCTGTCTGTCTGTCTCTCTCTTAGAATTTAGTCTATTAAGAGTCTCTCCTCTGTCACTTAGCTTCAGAGGTAAAGCAAGGAATGTTTCCTTTTGAGAGTCGCTTTACCATGAGGCTCTGGGTAGGAGATTTTAGTTTCAAGAGCAGGAAAACTGTCTTTTTTCATCAACATGCTGAACTTTGGGTCACTTTTCTTGTGACCAGAGTTTGCATGGATTTGGCTACTGATAGGCTGGAATATTTGTAACAATTAGGCTCCCCCATAGCAGGATCCTCCTTCCCTCCCCTGCCACCAAAAGGTCCTAATTGTGCTTACTGATTTCCATTTCGTAAATAACTCCCACCACGGCTGATTTTGAGCTATGATCTGATGCTACTGGATGACTGTTGGGAAGAGGTGGGCACCATCAGCTCACCTCTGGCAAATGTAAGTTAACTCCATGGTGTTTGGCCCTTGAGGAGAAGGAGGAATGAAAGCCTTTTAGGTTTTCCTATGGCCTGGACCAAAGCACTCGACCCTGGAGTCTTGTAAAACCAACTGAGACTCTTATAGATGTCTTATTAGAAATCAACATTCATATAACCCAAAGGAAATGTTCCATCTAATAGATAGTTGAACCATAAGTTTCAGTCAAATTAGTTCATGAAGCTTATCTACTTGGTTGTCTTTTAAAATTCTGATTGTGGTTCCACAGAAAAAAAATGTGTTGCTTAGTTGAAAGGGAAGATACTTCTTTCTGCCTTTCCCAACTTCTTTGAATGTTTTACATTAAACACTTTAGGTAATTACTGCAATTATACTTGAGGCATTACTTCACAGACCTGAGACCTGGAAGACCTGACACGATAAGGCAATGTTGAATAAACTTCAAAACCTCTACAACTTTTATGCTTGTACAGCTATTTTGTTTTATTCTTGACCATCATAATATACTGTTCAACCCAGTAGTTTTAGAGGCTTTAAATGATTTTCCTCAAATCACACAATTATTAAAGTTTAGTGCTACAACACAGATCTTTGGGCTTCCATCTTAGGTTGCCTCCCTATTTAAAAATTTTACATTATTTAATTTTAGTATGGCAAGTAATATTCCTAGATGATTATAAGGAACATCAAGGAAACTGATATATATATATAATTTGTTTTAATTAAGAAGAAAATTAAAATTATATTTTTCTTATTAAAATGAATAGACATATAGTCAATTCTTTTTTTTCCAGATTTTTAACCAATATTACAATCACATTTAGCAATTTCTACTAATCATTCAGTGGCCAAAATCAATAGGTTGGCTGTATTTTGTTTACCTTTATTTTATAGGTATAATGTTAGACTTCATAACATTGTATGTGGACATATTATATAGGAGGGTAATTATAAACTTTAAACATTACTCACTCAAGCTAGAGATAAGAAAATGTTAAGAAACCCATAAAAAAGAGAAAATGCATTTACAGTATTTATTGAAAAAAATCTGTATGTAAGTGGACCCAAGCATTTCATGTTATTCAAGGGTCAACTGTACTTGACATTTAATATTTATGTCTAGCACAAAAGACTTTGAGACCTGTTAATAACATCATCTCACATGTCATAATACATGTACATTTTCCAATGGGTGTCATATCCTGTATTATATTAAGCATATATGTAAGAAACAATACGGACAAAGAAACAATGTAAGGTAGACAGAATAAACGTTTTTGTGAATATTTTATAAGGACACCAAATGAGAGAAGTTAAAGTTGAAATATAGAAAACTACAAGAAATCCAGCAACTATTTAGGCAAAAAGATACCTAATTGTTAACTACATGTGTGAGTACATTTTGAGTATATATGACATTTAGAACTTTTAAATCACTACTTTATTGATTTCTTTAGATACTGTCCACATTTAGAAGACTGATTTTAAATTGCATTGAACAAGTTATGTCTGTGAAAATGAACTATGGAACTCTGAAAATTGTCTCTTTCTTAAAAGTAATGAGGAAACTGGCAAAAACTGTAAGAATCAACTTGTTCAGAATTCTGGATGTTAAGAGAAGGGTTATTTTTGGACTCTATTCTGTTTCCTTGAACTTTCCGTTCCTAAGCTGGTAAGCTATCAATTAATTTTTGTAGCTCTAGAGTACATTTTGGTACCCAGCATGACATATCTCACCTTATTATTTTTTTCCAAATATTCTTGGTTTTTTATTAGTTTTACATTAGATTACATTAAATTCACAGATCATTCTGGGAATTAATGTCTTTGAAATATTAGTTTTTTTCATTGAGAAATAATACATGACTTCACATTTATTTTGCTTTTCTTATATCCTTCTGCAATGTTTTATAACTTTAATCATATAGGTTTTCATATTTCTTGTTAAATTTATCCTTTTATTTTATATATTTTGTTATATAAAATAAAGAGATTTATTATTTTTTATTATGTTATAAATTTGTTATTGCTAATATATGAAAAACTCATATTTATTTCCTTTATGGACCTACCATAAATAGATTTTATATATCTTTTTTCTTGATTTTCTGTTTATGCAAACACATTACCTGACAATATTTATTTATACTTTTTTCTGGTGTGATATTCATACTTTTAATTGCTTTTTCTTGTGTTATTATACTAGGTAAAAATCTCCAGATTGATGTTTAATAACTATAGTGACTGGATAAATTTTGTTTTATGGATTTGATATTAATTGTTCACAAAATTATAAAGTGTATAGCTTTTTGTAGACTACAGAAAACATCTAATCCAATTCTTTAAATTTTCTTATGTAAGGACAGGGAACATACATACTTCATTAATGACATAAGTTCTACTGGAATTCTCCCTTTGGCTTGCATTCAAGCCCTTTACTACTCTAATCTGTTTTTCTTTATGTGACAATAAGTGAGTCCACTGAGTAGACTCACACTTTGCTTTGGCAAAATATTATTATTTAATTTAAATCCTACTCAGGTCTGCCAGTTGCACATACACACAGAGCAGAAGCCTTACTCTTCACCAGCAAACTTGACACTCCTCAGGGCTAGAAAAAATAAATGACTAAATCAAGGTAAACAACACACTCTTCACTCAACATGTAGTCATTACATGTATTTGTTTATTACATATATAAGATTGCATACGTAGTCTTATGTTCACAGGTAGTCAGAGCATGTAGAAATATCAAATCAAGTCTCTTTCTCCAGCAGATTCTAATTGAAAATTTAAATTGGACTTAATTCTTATTAGTGTCATTTTTAGGGAACGTCTGAGTTGGTAAATATGACATCACCTTTACCTTCAAGAAAACTGGTGATTTGACTGCAAGAATTCCTGTCTCGAAGATATGTCTAATGATTTCGAAGTTTCCAAGACAATATTCTGTCTGCACCTGAGTGAATGTTTTGTCAGAATCAATTATGGGATATGTAATTATATGGATGTTGACTAATTAAAGCAAAACCCAGTGGAACTGCCAGAGAGTTAAACAAATTATCTCTAGTACATGAGGACAGTTGCTCTGATAGGTCAAGTTTTATTAAAACTAATGATGTCAATCACATGAAGGGTCTTTGAAAAATTTGGGTAATATTTTCACATTATAGAGCAAGATTCAAACACCATTCCATGTCATCAGAACCACATTTCATGTGTTAGAGAACATGTGCTCCAAACTACTCAACAGTGTCTTTCAGTACAATTATGCATCATAATGAGATGTTGCATTCACTGTGGCTACATTTTTATTCAAATGGGCATCTTTATTGAAAGATTTTATTCTTGTGATCATGATTCACTGGTGTGAACAAAACCACATCTTTATAGAAACTTCTCCCTTTGTGTCCTTAAAAGTAGTCATGGAAGCAAAACTAAGCTCTTTGGGGATTTTGTGCTTCCCTCAAATCTGTACAGAACACCTGACTTCTGTGTAGAACTTACCTGATGCACAAGGATTCCTGTTGCCTCCTAGTTCATGTCAGCCATTGTGATTTATACAAAAACATGTCTCTTGGCACTTCGCAAGCCCCTGGAGAGAGGCTGAAAACAGGGACTCAAGGAAAATTGTTGCTAAGTCACTTACCTATGTGCCTTCTGGAGTTCTAAGTCTCTGCTTCTATAAAAGCTGTACAGTATAGAGTTCTAAGAGTAAGAAAATCCAAGAAGAACCAGACAAGAGTCATTGCTGTAGACAATATTTTTAGTCCCCTAATGTATGTATTTTAAAATGATTTGCTTATTTCAGTGAAAGTTTCTCCAAAAGAATCATAATTCAAAATTTTGGCCTGGATTCTTACCCATCCCAACACCCGTGAGTGGACTTCAGGAGTAGGGACTGACCTTGAGGATGTGGCTCAAATGTGTCACTGAAAGTTAGCAATGGCCAAATTTCTAGGAATAAGGTTGGGAAGCTGGCAGGTTCAAGACAGATGAATTATTAATTCCTCTCTTTCTCTGCTCAACTTTACATGCATATCTTTTTAGCAACATTTATTCAAGAAATTTTCAAGTGCTATTCCCTCTGGAGGGGTAGGAAAGAAATATTTCCTTCTTAGCCCCTTCCAGTATTCATGTACATAACCATGAATACATTTATGTTGCTTTCTGCATATACAAAACATGGAAAAACTGTTAAGAATAGAAGCTGGTTTTAATACCATCGTGGTAAACATGCTCTTTTATGACTGTTGTATTTAATGAGTATTATTTGCTACCATTTTATGAATATTTACTTCCTTCTCTCTGCCTATACATGTATTTTTCAATTGTGTTTAAGCTTTATATTATGATCGTAACAGGCTCATTTTTCTTAGTGTTATCGAATTTGATGAAATTTTGCTGCCTATAACAAATACAGTGAATTTGCCAAATGTAATGCACATCTGGATGTTAAGCTCAATGGCAAAATGCTGATTTCTTAAAAATGTATTTTATATTTTGGCATTAGACATGGTAAAATAAGAAGAGAGGGTCATTCCTTTATCTCATGCCTCAGGATACCAGTAGGAGACAGATCTTGGATTAACTTTCTCTCTTGAGCACCTTGCAGATATGCAATTCTTTCTCCTCTTACTCTGTTCCCCCCAGGCACAGACACATAGTACCCTGAGCTGTCAAAAATGTGAAATCATTACTAATTACTCACCTGTTTAACTTTACAGTCAGGGCATTTTAAGGTAAAGAAGGTTAATTTTAGTGTTCAAGTTCAAGGTCTGGTTTTGCGCATTGTTTTACCCTCTTACCCAGCAAAGTACCAGGCACGTGAAGAAGGAAATGGATAGAGGTATATTGAAGAAGGACATTGGAAGAAAATAGAATTTTCTTTTGCTCAAAGTTTGAGTAAAATCTATGAGCCAAGTCATTAGTGCTAAATCGTATCGCTGCCAGCACTGTGGATGTTAAGAGCTTCTGTCAGCTACAGTATCTTTCTCAGCATTATTAACTAATAACCTTAATAATTTTCCCTGGCAAGACACCTTTTAGCACTATTGAACTGTACTATATAAAGTGCAAAGACTGTCATTGGTTAGACTAATTATTACCTATTAAAAGCATTAGGTCAGCTAGACCTGTGGAGGTTCTGCTCTGCTTTTATTCACACCAGGTTAGTAATCATGGTACATTATTTGATATTAAATGGATTTTTTTTTAAGTCCCTCCAAAATTATTACCCACTGAATACTTATACAGGTACCTATTTAGCACACTCATCTGTCAGAATAGTTCTTGGCTGATGTAAATTTAAATATTGTGGAAGGCTTTTAAGGATTTTTTTACAACTGTACCAATGGCAATGGAGCTCTCTCAAACTTACTGAGCAGTGTTCATTTTTTTTCAGTTGAATGTAAGACTTGAAGATGAAAGTGAATGGTGATTAAATGAATCAATGGTGGGGCGGGGGGGGAGAGGGACACCTGTAATACTTTCAACAGTAAAGATAAATTTTTTAAGAAAAGAAAATAAACCTCTCTTCTGACTGTCTAGAAAAGCCCTGGCACCCTGCATGGGTGCTGACTCAGTAGATCTCAGTCTATTTATTATCAGTACAGGGTGTGAAAGCTCAGAAACAGGGTCACGGTGTTTCAGAAGTTTAAGCGGCTGTTTACATCAAAGTCTGCTATGGGTGTACACGCCCAGCACCACCTTCCAAGGCAGCCACGGCCCAATCACTTTGTTCTTTACCTCTTCAAATGCAAGATCTGGGCGTATTTGTTTCCTATGAAAATAACAGTCATTTTAGAAGTATGATCTCGGTGTTCTCTATTTACAATCATAGATGCAGGAAGGAGGCAAGCTGTGTGTTTCTGAACTTAGAGGTACTATTCAGGTACAAACTCTCTTTGTGAGCATACATTTTAAATGCAAAGGAGAAGCATCTCATCTCCATTTTCACCTTTCCCTAGGTCTCTTACAGGAACATAAACTATAAGTTTATGAGCTTTAAAAAACGAAAACAAAACTAAACCCAGAAATCTAGTTGGCCAAACCTGTATGGTGACATGGATGCTACTTATAGAAGTTTCTAGGATGATAATTGATGAACTTATCACACCTTCATTTTTTTAGTTTGTGAATGTCTGTTTCCCTGACGAGACTGAAGAACCACATGGTTAGGAAGTGTGTCTGTCTGTTCACCATTTCTCCAAAATTTCCCACAAAGAATTTGTTCAGAGTGTATTTGTATAAATTTTAAAACTATTTTAAAGGTACATAAATTGTCAATAAGACAATATTAATACTTAACAGGACATCTGGCAAATCATGACATCTAGAAGCTAAAAAAATACTGAAATTATTAAATTCAAATAGGTAAAGAGAAATTCACTTTTATTGTATACTTTCCTTTTGGGTATATTACCCACTTATACATAGTTTATATTAAGGGTTAACTCCCATTAGATGGTTATTAAAACCCCTGAGTATTGCCCTGCCCTGTGTGGCTCAACAGTTGAGCATCGACTTAGGATCCAGGAGATCTCCAGGATCCAGGAGGTCGAGGTTCGATCCCTGGTCAGGGCACATGCCCGGTTGTGGGCTCGATTCCCGGTGGGGGGTGTGCAGGAGGCAGCTGATCAATGACTCTCTCATCATTGATGTTTCTATCTCTCTTTCTCCCTCTCTCTGAAATCAATAAAGACATATTAAAAAAATATCCCTGAATATTATTTTGGATTTGTCTAGTTCTCCTTGGAGTTTTGTAACTTGTGTATTTAGAAGTTCTTTTTGCACTTAGAATTGTTATAGTCTCTTAATGGATGACTCCTTTATCATTGTGAAATGACCTTCTTTATTTCTGGAAATATTCTTTTCTCTAAAATCTATTTTTTTCTGACGTCAATGTAGTCATTTTAGCCTTTTTATTTAGTATTAGCATGTTATATCTTTTTTACTGTTTCCCTTTTAACCTATTTGTATCTTTAGATTTAAATTGTTTCTTAGAGTCAGAAAAGCTCTAAAGTGTTCCACTTGCCCAATAAAAAGTGGGCTTTTGTTTTCTGAACTTGAGGTTAAAACAATTAGTCATTTGAATCTAACTTAAATCATATAAAAAATGATATGATTCTGCTCTGACTGCAAATGGTAAATATCACCTATGTTTTTTATTCACATTTTATCTTTAATTCACTGCCATGCAGTCATCCAGAAATGAATGTACGCTAATTTACTTCACTATTAGAGGCATATATAAAATATGCAAAGGTTGTTACTACCATGTCACTTTTCACACATATTAAGTGACTGACATAAGTGTGCCTCCTTCATCACAATTCTTAGAAATTGTTTAACCTTCGTAAGAATTATCTTACGGTGAAATTATTTTACATAACTAGAGAAACTATCAATCCATGGGAGTCACAGGATAAAACAACAATAACCAACAGTTAACAAAGACCCATTCTCCTTACAGTGGAGGGGAGATAATTAATTAGAAAAGAGAATTAATGAAATCATCCAGCTAAATCTCTGTGAGAAGGTTTACAGAAGGTAGATTCCACGCTTAAATACATTGACTGGTGCAGGAACAATTAAAAGCAAATTGGATACCAAAAGAAGACATTGAAATCTAAGATCAAACAATAGTCTTTTTCTATGAACCTGCAAAGTATACACCCTGAACTATTACCTACAACACTGATAGTTGTTTGAATTTGGAATTCAATTATACTAGTTGCTAATATTTTTCATCTCTCAAAAGATTTGTGGTAACACCTATGGGGACCATTTTTCTCCCTTTGAAATTGCCTTTACGCTCAGCCAGAGAATAAATGAGGCTGAAAATTAATTCACATGGCGTTTTAACCAATAGTCAGTAATTTCTATTCTGCAAGCAAGAAGCAGCCCAATGCACTTAGGAATGATTTCCCCAGAAGCCACTCTATTAGCTGCCACTCTGAAGAGAACCAATCCATTTCTTTTTTCAGATGAAACTCCTGTTTTTATTAAGGTGCCAGTATCTAAGCTATATTTTATTCAATATAGAGGCCACTTGTCTTTCATTTTGGCAAACCTGCATCTGAACCCCCTCCAATATTTGAGGATCTCTCCACTTTATGAATCTTGTTAGTTAGCAAAGCTGCCCTCTATTATTGAAACTGAAAAGGCTAGATGAATGCTTTCTCAGCCTCCTTATCAGCCAGGACAGGACACTGGTGTGCACACCCAGCCCAGAAGTTCAAGGCCCACAGTGAACTTTCACTTTTGTAGTGGCAATAATTGCAAGTTGCAAGGAAGTATCCAGAGCAAGCTGTAAAATGTAGGTAAAATGTAGTGATTTTCAACAGTAGCGGTCCCCTGACAAACAGTTTTATGTTATGATTTTTGCCATTGTTCTTTCCTGCTTACAAGCCCCCGCCAAAACACAAATAAACAAAAAACCCAACAACCTTGTTCTCCAATTCATGATAGTATCTTCCCCAAAGAACCTTCCAGACTGGTTTAGTAAAAAATAACTTGTTCTTTGCAGCCAAGTACACTCAGCTTCTGGCCTCATCTTGTCCAGTTCTCTGAGCTATATTTTTAGGCTCTAATCAATCTGAGGCCAAGTTTTCTTTTTGTAAAACTAGATTGGTAATGCAAGTCAGATTAGTTTACACATATAAAACACCTAACATATGTCAGAATAATTTATAGAGATATTAAGTGTTAGTTTGTTTTCATTGAAGTTGAAGAATTAAAATAAATTACTATTTTCATTCTGTGCTGTTTTGGGTTGTTTTTTTTTTTTCCTTACCTCTCCATTCTGTGATGTTAGCCAGGCTTTTGTGCTTTTTTATCTCAAAGGAATAGTTCAGGCTAAGGGGTTGCCTGAAGATGTTTCCCAATTGCCTTTAGTTTTTGTAAGGTTGAGTTTGTTAAAAGGGTTATTCCAAAAGAGCAAAGTGAAACAAGTGAAAGCAAGGAAAGAGAAAAGGGTTTCCCAAATGGACAAAGAAACCTGACTGTGAGTTGCCTAGATTGGTATGAACTCTTACCCACAGCCCGGGAAAATGGAATAGCCACAGGGGTAGTGCTTACATTGCTTGCTCAGAGAGACAGAAACCTCTCACTGGCTATCCCAGTCTCCACTTGGAAGCAGCAGAGCTGCTTGCCTGCTGCTTCCAAGGCACAAGGGACCATACAACCTCACTCAGAACATTTTCTAGTTTTTTTTTTGTTGTGTTGCACAATTAGGCCTCTTATATGTGTGCATGTCCCAAGGAGGAGTAAAGACGTCACCAAAGATCCATGAGTCAACTTGAGTTACCTGGCAGCCCAATAGAATGAGTATTCAGTGTCACCTCCAGTTTACTTTGAAGAAAATGTCTTGCTTGCCTTTGTGAGCTATGATCCTTTGGCTGTAGACACACAACAGTACCTCAGAAAGTGTCAGTTCTATTCCTTTTCCTCCCTTTTTCTCTTCCCTCATCCCTTTCAGCATTTTGAGTTCTCTACCTCAGGACCTGGCACACAAAAGAGGTATTCGGTAAACATTAGTTCTGGCCCTGCCAGTGTGGCTCAGTGGCCGAGTGTGGACCCAGGAACCAAGAGGTCACAGTTTGATTCCCTTCTGGGTCGGGGTGCATGCCAGGTTATGGGCTCGATCCCCAGTGGGGGGTGCAGGAGGCAGCTGATTGGTGATGTTTCTCTCTCAGCAATGTTTCTATCTCTCTCTCCCCCTCCTTTCTTCTCTCTGAAATCAAGATAAAATAATAATAATAATAATAAAACGAGAATAGAAAATAACAATTCCAATCAAGTTAGTGTTTTGGATCATGATGTGTCCTAGAAAAAGCTGTTATGAATGAACCCAAAGATATTCTGAGTCCAATATTAAGCCATACCGAATACAGGATAAAAATAACAAGACAAATGGCAAACCGTACTAGAGAAAATGAGAAAGTATGATATAATCTTGCCAGACAGTGTGATAAAAGGAATGTGTTGAAATATATCATATCAATCCCAAGAAAGCAAGAAAGTATCATATCTGTCAAGCATTCGAGCCAACTGGGACCCTTCTTGATCTAAGATTGTATGTATTTTTGTATTGCTTGCAAAGCTTTGATAGCTCTCCCTCCCTTTGTTCTTCGATTAGAAATACAATTAAGTTAATTCTTAGATGAACATATTTTTTATAACTCTAAGAGCTATTTATGCTGGTGGTGGGGCAACATGTAGAAATAGTAGAAATAGAATTTGGGGAGAATTAATTCATGGCTAAGGACTGGAGGCAAGGCCTTCTCTTATTCCTACAGACATATAAGAGTGATTTTTCAATCCCCTGGATTTCAGTGTTGCTCAGACATTGGCAACAACACTGCCACAGATTTTCCTCTGAGGCTCCTGTAGTAACCATTGCTCAGTTTAGCCGCCAATGTGGGCTGGAACATGTTAAATAGAACCATGTTTTTTTTTCCAGCTTTTGGCCAAATAAGTATCACTTGACTATGTCCCCTCTCCCTCTAAGTATGCTAACATTAAGTCGCCAATCTATAATTGTGAGCATGATGAGTAACACTTTTTAACTCTTTTTCCTAAATTCAGGTTCCTGTAATGGACTCCACAAAGCGTATCCTGTCAAGACCAGTGGTTAAGCAGTTGTGGTAGTTTCCATTTGAAGAATTATCGGTTTTCATTAATGCTAATTGTTCATCTGAGTGGAAAGAGTGTTCAACCAAGCGATCCTTTGAATGGGATTTTCAGATCTCCCTCAAACACGGCTGCTTTCAAGGCACAATAATGCAAAGACAATTTCTGCCAAAGTATACTGTTTCATACAGCTTAAGGTGAGGCCCTTGAAGGACTGATGCATTTTCCAAAACCTGATATATTATTTATTTTGCCTTTGTGCATGTAGTAATTGGCAGACAAAAAATGATAGAGATTAATTCAGTCGTCTCTCTCCCTTCTGGTTTGGCACTTGCTGCAGTAGCTAATGAATACGATGGTGGGAGTTTATCTGCCGTCTTGCAGCTACTGGGGCTACTTGGCTTTAGTTTTCACAGATGCCTAATTGTTGTTGCTGTTCTGCCTCCAGGGACAAATAGGATCTCATCAGCTCATCTAGAGACATCATTAGTCCAATGGAGCCCTTTTATAGTAGTTGGATAGGTTATAAATTCAGTTTTATTTCTGAATATGGTATCCAATAATAATATTCCTGATGCAAAGGGTTAGAAACCATGGTAATGAGAAAACTTAATATATTTTTAGCTTTTATTAAAAAATCACATGTCCTGTTTGCAGCTACACTTAATTGAATCTTAAAGTTTCAAGTTCAAAAACATGTATTCAAACCATTGTAAGCTCTGAGGAAACTGGTTTATGCAACACAGGAGTGCAAAGGTAGAACTGACTTTACGCATGGCTGCACCTAGAGGCTTGGCCAATGTCATCAAGGCTGATTTCGCTTCATCTCTTGGCTCTGCCTTGCTTTACCTCAGCCCTATTCTCTAGAAAGCTCACCTTTGGATAGAAGTATGGATGCCAACAGTTTAGGCTTATGTTTATACAGGTTCAAATCCAAAAACAGAACAACAAAAGGAAGGAAAATGTTAATTTCCTTCAACAATCATAGAAAAGGCTCTAATAGAATGTATTACTGGCTCCAAGTAGCTCATGTATTCTCCCTTGAACCAATCACTGTGTCAGAGGCATGAATACTCTCACTGGTCAGATATAAATCCAATATTTACTGCTATATTTAGGATGGAGTTAATACCATTGGACTATTTGGTCTAAGAGTGGTGGAGGGTAGTTTTTGATGAAAATCAACATGATTTACCTGCACAAGGCTGAATGAGTAAATTAATGAATTTTGCCACCCCCATCTTATCAGAAGAAACAAAAAACTTTTACTGTAGAATCCTTATCTCTATACTGGTTGGGATTAAACTGTAGCCTCTTTTTTTTTTTTTTTTTTTTTTTTTTAGCATATTAGGTAGCCCTTAGGTCTCATCTGAAAGTTAAGCCTGGGACCATGGACAAATATGAGGGTCTGAGACACTCCAGGAAGCATTTGTATTCTGAGGAGCTCCAGAAATTCCTATCTTCTCTTGCTTTTCAGTTCCATATAGTGAAACCTTAGAATCTGTGGATGGAGCTAGAAAAGTCCTATGTGGGGGTAATAATATTCCTGATGCAAAAGGTTAGACTCCTAGAGATGCTTACTCTAATTACTGTCCCTTAAGATGATCCTTAAGAGCCAGGGGCTGCAGAGACATTTCACACTTTTTTCTTGAACAGGAACCTTTCTCTGGCTTTGTCCCACTTGTAGCATACACCTTGGGATGCATCACTATAACTAAGGAGCAAGATATCCAATGGAAAGGTTAAAAAAAAAAAAGTACAGTAACTAGAGCTAGGGTAAAGAGTACAATTTTTATATAACTCTTAGAACTGGTAAATAAAAGAAAAAATTATCATATATAATTTTATAGATGTTCTTGCAGGTTATCTAATAGTAGGACACAGTGAATATATGTCATGGAACAGAGATATTTTATGGATAACATTTCTGAAGGAGGAAATGACATAAAGGGTGTGAAATTCACTGCTGATGACTTCATGAGATTCTGCTGAAGGAGCCACTGAGGTTAGAGAGGAGTCCCAAACAGCCAGTCACCCACCAGTTATGACTGCTGTAACAGCTAGAACCTTGGCTGCTAGACATAGCATGAAAATAGTTTTGAAACTGCTCATGGTGTCAGAGAGTCAGCCTGAAGAAATGCATTAAGAAGCAAAATTGTCTATTTTTTTTCTACATCAAAAATCTTACAAGTTAATTTATCACGCTAACTGATCAAGTGTTGATGATTATCATAGAAATGAAAGTTTACTCTCCAGGAACATAGATAACCAATAAAATTTCCTTGGCAATAATAAATCAGAAATATGAGAGTATATTTTACATCTAATATTTTGAATACAAAGGCTATTGATTTTTTTCTTTATTAAAATTTTATATTTTCCCTCTCATGTAAGGGTTTTATTTTGAACACCATATTGCTTCAGACTAAATAGGCTATCTGAGCTCAAGATGGACAGTATTTTCAACTCTGTAGGAAGCCGCAGTTGGCCAGAAAAGGCTTCAAACTGGCAGGTCAATTAGGAGTACAGAGCTCCTGCTTCTAGGCAAATTTTCATGCTGACTCAGAGCAGCATGTCAACGGCTCTTCTCTGCTGGCAAGGTATGTGACCTTACTAAACTTATATTTTCTTTTCAGAAAAAAAGAGTACTGGAGACTTTTCTAACTTATTTTCAAAATGTAATTGTGGCTTCATAGATTACAATAGTATTAAAATTTTTAAAATGGATTAACTTATTCAATTCAATAATGGTTATTTGGAAGTATCTTAATTATTTTCATCTAAAAGTATTTTAGAAATATTTTGTAAATTTGAAATAGAGTATATACCTATTCAGTAATTCCTGTTTAACATGTTGGAAATTGTCATTTCAACTTTTCCTGAATTAACCAGGGAGAAAATTCACATATGTTTAAATAAGAGTCACATATTTCAGCCTCATGTATCTTCAGCCTAGAGCTATTGCTGTCTAGCTTTTATCAGCAAGAGACCAGTACATTTGGGAAGAAGCATTGGGAGCAGGAGCTGCATTTTTCTTCTTCATAATTCTGGTAGGCAATCTTAAAGAATATATATATATTCTGTACCATATTTAATTATGGTACACCTCATTTTAAGCAATCGCTCCTGGACAAATTAAAAAGTAAATTTAAATATGACAGAAGTAAATCTATTTTTTCAAAGAACCTCATAGTGAATTATTTTTTTAAACTAAGAATTCTTTCACATATGTTCTTCAGTTTGCTTCAATCATTTATATGGAACAGAAACTCATTTGAAATACCACGTAAAAGGGGCAGGTGGTTATGAAAAAAACATATGGAGAGCAACAATAGCAGCAAGGATTTCAGAATGACAAAGTGGAGTTGGTCTCATAGAAACTAGGACCGAAAGCCTTCAGGAATGGGGATACTGCAGATGTGACTGCTTTTTAGGCTCCTTTCTCCTGCATTTGTCTTCCCCTTGTACCTTCCATTCTCCTTTCATTAAAGCCACCCTCCCTCTCCTTCTAACCTGTATGAGTTCTGTCTCATAGCTTCTTATTACTCAAAACTTTGGCTTCCAGCAAGACCTCAGTGCTCCCACTCTAGCTCATTGTCATCCTTCCAGTCTCAGCTCCAGCAACAAACTGTGTATCTCAGCAGTCAAGGATGGAGTCAGATTGGCTCTCTCATCTTTTGTAGCATATAGATTTGCTGCTTTGGGGCAAGAGGCCCACCCTAAGACCAATCAACTGCATAGGGCATGGTATTGGGTATAAAATAGCACTAATTAAAGGTTATATATTTCAGCATATTCGGCATGTGGGATAGATGGCCTCCAAAGGGAACTTTGAGTGTGGTATATATCCCGAAGCTTGGCTTGACCAGTGAAATGTTTATAGTTCTCTCAGATTTGTTTTTGTTTTTCGTAAAATATGGATTTTTAAGAGAGAGAGAGAATACTGTGGTTGCCTCTGAAGCACTTACTCTGGTTCACTTTTCCTAAGGAAACTCACCATGTGTTGAAATGGTACTGACCTCATCCTAACTTCCCGAGGTAGACTATTCCAAACTACTCAGTTCAAACCTTTGTTAAGCAACTGGTGGTTCAAGACCAAAGCATTCAGTATTTCAGTTTTATTGGTTGGGGAAATATTCTAATTTAATCAATCAGAATAAATCCTGAGACTATCGTATGATTTTCTGGAGGGTGAGGTTCTCACTCTTGCTGATTGATATGGATGATCACACCTGTAATCTGAGGCTTAACTAGCCAATCAGTTACCATGAGGTGAGGCAATCATATGATGGGACTCATGCCACTGAAGGCAAGAAGAATGTCACAAAAAGAATCTGGTGTGTTATAACATAGTTGAGCTCCTAAATTGAGCCTCAGAACTATTTCTTTAAACATTTCAGTTACTTGAGCTGATGTTTCCTTTATTATTTAACATGGTTTTATTTAAGTTACTTAAAAATGGAGGATACCTAATTAATAGAGTCTAGCGTATTTTCCTTAAATTAAGTTTTATTAAATAAGAGGACTAAACTTTAAGCAAGTACTAACTATAAACAAGGTAGTGTGTTTAATACTCAGTAAACTGTGTCTCCTGGAAGAGTAAAAGTGAGTGAGAAAGGATTGAATGAAGGTTGAGAAAGAGCAGGACGATATGAAAGAATCAAGTCTATTGCCGTGAGTTCTGTAAAGCCTGGGTCAGAGTGTGAGCTTTACAGGAGAGAGAAATTTTTTTTTCAGCCTGCGATAATAGAGCCATTAGTAACTATTGCACCAAATAAGAGGACTGATTATAGGTTACATTTTCAGTTATAGTAGTTCCTTTTGAAGCTGCTCTGCTTGTTTGAAGTTTAACCATACAGACCTGTGGAAAGTTGCCAGAGAGCTGCCTTTTTATATCTTCTTAGAGTTGGATGTTCTTTCACTTGCAAAGCTCATATTCAGCTCTGGCTAGGTGGAGGGCATTTATAGAGGAGGGTCCCAGGCTCTGTGCTCCTTACTAGGGCCAGAGTAGAATTGTAGACTTCTGTGGGCTGTGGGAGAATGTGTTGGACTGGGACATGGGTGTGAGCCCTGAGCAGAGGACAGGGAGCACACTTCAGGGAGAAGGCCAGAGCAGAGGCCAAGAAGATGACTGTGGGTCACTCATCCCTCTGGATGTCTGGAGCATCTTCAAGGCAATGACTGTTTCTGTGCAGGCAAAACTAGAGAGGGAGTACCACGTAGGAGTAAACTTGCCAACCACGACCTTAAGATCAGGGAATACACTTTTGAAGAGAGCAGAGCTTTCAGAGAAACATGTTTTAAAACTAGAGAAAAATTAGACTTTAACAACTTCCAATGTGAGTCTCTTGGAATAGTATTTCTTTGGTATATTAATAGGTGCCACATCTAAAAAGAGTTTGGAAGGGATTTTCTGGTTAAATATACTCCGAAAAAAAATTTCAAAACAAGGTACTATAGTTTTTTTACCACCATGCAAGGTCTCATTAATATTCACTGTGCATCTGTTGAGTTCTTGTGGGCTCCATATACTTTCTCAAAGCCCTATCTTTTTGTTGTTGTTTTGGTAAAAATCATTTCATGGTTGTAGAGCTTATTAAATATATCTTAGCAATGTTATTTAAGTTAATTTTATTTTTTAAATGTTTTTATTGATTTCAGAGAGAGGAAGGGAGAAGAGAGAAATAGAAACATCAATGATGAGAGAGAGTCATTGATCGGCTGCCTCCTGCACCACCCCTCCCCCACTGAGGACCAAGCCCACAACCCCGGCATGTGCCCTGACCAGGAATCAAGCAGTGACCTCCTGGTTCATAGGTAAATGCCCAATCACTGAGCCACAGACAAGGAGACTGAGACCCTGAGGGATAGCCTGGATCAACCAGCTCACACCAAAGTATAAGTTAGTGGCACTGTTACAATTCAGATCTATACCTCCAAGCTCTACTTTCTTTCTACCCCATGAGAGTTTCCCTCTTCTTTAACATTTAATATGCACTGGTTTTTATTTGTTTTAAGAAAAGCTCCCTGTCATTCATGTTGCCTGGTGAGTTTTTAAATGGAGCTGTTGGTAACTGTTGACTGGGCAGACATGCTTTAAATTTCTAGAAGGTGGGCCCAAGTTCAATGGATGTTTGATCCTTGGA
Source organism: Miniopterus natalensis (assembly GCF_054644295.1). NCBI lineage: Eukaryota > Metazoa > Chordata > Mammalia > Chiroptera > Miniopteridae > Miniopterus > Miniopterus natalensis. The sequence goes on from NC_142083.1 coordinate 53,797,702, forward strand.
AAATGATGTGGCTCATTTGTGTCACAGGGATGTATAACACAGCACTTCTAAATGCTTTATAAAAATGTAACTTCTTCATTAAATAGGCTGAATGCTGTATAAACAGGAGCTTGTGAAGGCATCTATTTTATAGGGTATCTCATGGAAATGGAAGTAACCTGTATCCATATTTGCTTAGCCATTGTTAAGAATGAAGCGCTAGTCAAGATGTGAAAATTGGTTTCTTACATAAGATAGATTCAAGTTTTATATGTTTTTCTAAATCTAGTCTTGACTATAGAAGAAGAATGTTGAAATTATACTAGCATATTGCCTTATATTGCAGTTTTAAGGAGTAGTATAGAACACTCCATAAATGCTACACACCTATCTATCTTCTTATCTCTAAAACTTTAAAAGTGACATCATGGTGTGTTGGAAGACTGAAATCTCAGTTCATATCTTAGAAAATATTGTAAAATCCATTTCAAACAGTTGAGTAGATTTTCATAGTTCTGTGAACTATGAGGAGAAAATTGATAGAATATATAGGAAGAGTTGTTTAGTCAATCAACAGGAGAATATGAAAACTTGTCATTTTTAGCATGCATAATTATAAATTGTGATTCCAAAAAACTAGTTAAATGGAAACTAAATAAGGACAATGACAATCCTGAATTTTAAATAGGGATGTTTCATGTAAGTGCTGAATAGAAAATAATGATGCCAAACTATATTAAAATCTTGACATGTTATAAAGTTTTGAGAAACACATAGAATGAAGTTTAAATAGTTAAACTTTAATGTGTTACATATAAATAGGAAAATCAAGTGACTCAGGTAAAGGGTTGAATAATAGTTTACTAATTATTAGATCAAAATGGACTGGACTCAAAAGCTATTTCAGTATATGTTTGACTGAAACAATATAATCCTTCTGCAAGAATGATGAAGGGTAATGACAGATGACCCTATCCCACTGTAAAGACCAGACATGAACGTTCAATATATTAAGCTCAGCTCACAAACAAAGGTTATTGTAAACACAATTTGGCTACAAGGATCATGAAAGACTGAACAGAGATAGAAGAGGAAGAAGTCAGGTATGGGCTCATCAAAGTAGAACAAGAAACTTTAATATTCCACTAGGGCCTGATAGAGGGAAATGCTGTAAAGAGGTGAGGAGAGATCTGGAATGCACATTAGAGACCCTCTTGCTGAGCTAACATAATGTTTAGATCTGAGAAGCGTGGAGAAAGGTAACTGTAGAGACTGGGCATTGGTGTTTCCTCTCCATGACCTCTATGAGCTGCAAAATACTTGAGAGCCTCTCTAGCCTGGGGCCTTCAGCTACCACATTCATATGGCTTCAAGGGCTTTTAGTCTTCAAGGCTTTTCAAGACATACTTTAAGCAATTTTCAGTCAAGACCTAAAAGCTGGTCATTTCTTTCTTTTTTTTTTTTTTTTTAAATATATCTTTATTGATCTCACAGAGAGGAAAGGAGAGAGAGGGAGAGAGAGAGAGAAACCTGACCGGGTATGGAACCCTGATCGCCTGGATCCTAGGTCGATGCTCAACAACTGAGCCACTCCCGGCGGGGCCTGATCATTTCTATTTGAACTCATAAGAGAATTAAATAGTCTTATTTTTCCCCCTGCAGGAATAGGTTCTGTTCTAAATACCTTAATACCTTTGTTTTGCCACCTAATAGATGCAAGTATTCCTTAACCCATTATAGAAACATTTCTGTTGAAAAAGAGATACAATGATGGAACACATATTTAATAAAACACTCTAATATACATCTATAAAAGGCAGATTTACTGTGAAGCTAATGATGCTGAATTCAGGTTCCTCACCTGGATGAGTCCCTTCTTAGACCTTGGAAAGAGCTCATGCAAAGTGTTCACATGATCATATGCTTGTGAAATATTTGTAAAATTATTATCTTTTGTTTGATTTATCTTGAACAAAGTCTCCACAAACTCTAGAACTGTCCCTTACTACTTGTATGATATGCAAAGAAAACCTGACTTTTTATACTTTATGTATCTGAGCTAATCTTAACTCATTGATCATTGGGTAATTTTTTTTTTTTTTAAGTTGCCAAATTGTGGTATCTCAATCCCTTCCAATATATGGATCTCCTTTTTAGATAACTTTGTTGCTCTTGTTCCCCTAGAGTAAATGTTCAGTTTTCAGTGCTCTGGTCCCAACTCCAATACTTCTCCACTCCAAGATGGAAGCCTGCCTCCTCCCCAATGTATATGGGGTAGTATACATGACCTTGTGGTGGAGGGGGAAGGTGTGACAATAATATCTCTATACTAGTATTTTCATTCTTTGTTGGTCTCTAATGTCTGAGCTGGTCTAGAGCTAGAGATCATATAGTTTTTTCACCCAGTCAGGGCCTGACAGTTCTTTAATTTCTTGTGTCCATCAAGAGACGGAGTCTGTTCTCCATTCTGAATTTGGGGTGGCCTGTGGTTTTCTGTAACCAAGAGAATGTGGTGGCAGAAGTGATGCTGTGCAAATTTCCAAGCCTATGCCTCAAGACAGGTTTTATAGTTTAGTTCTATCTATTTGGTCCTTTACCGTCACCATGCAAGAAAGCCTGAGATAAAATGCTGTAGGGTGAAAAATGATGTCGATCAGAATTGATTCATCCCAGCCAAGATCACCCTATATCAGCAGTGACTGAAGATGACCCAGACACATGAGCATGAGATAAGTATTACCTCATATCAACTTGTAGACTCATAATAAATAATAATTGGTAAGCCACTAAGTTTTGGTATTTTTATATAACAACAACTAACTGATAGATCGCTCATTCCCTAAGTTGATCTTCTTGTCATGAAATGAAAATGATTTTATTTTATTTACCTTACAGAATATCCTAGGTTTTCTATACCCATGACTTATATTTGATGCGCTGATGCCCAAACTTTGACTTGTATATATAGTGGGAAATTTTTAGAATTTGGAAACCTTTTTACCTTTGTCACAATTCTTTCTTTCAAGATTATTTTCTCACTAGGATCTCAAAAAATAACCTTTGAGATTAAAGTAAAAAAATGATCCTTCTGTGCTAGTTGTACCTGCCTCTCTTGCAGGGGACATATGGCATCCATAGATTGTGTGGTGAACCACAAGCAATATGATTTATAACACATGAAGGGATAACTGATAATCCTTCAATATGACTACTGCCAATATATATTCATGTCCAGATGACATTAAAATAGAAATATGAAAAACTTTTCAAGGTAATTTTTATCTCCAAGTATAGCCAATATTAAATACAATTTTTGCAAGTTTTGAAGCTTAATGATTAATAATCAAAGTGATATGTATGAAGCTTTTCAGATTTACAGAATAATACCATGATCAACATATCTCATTTAGATATTTAAAAAACCAACTCTATAAGGCAGATAAGGCATGCACTATGAACTTCATTTTATATAAAAAGAAAGTAGGCCTTAACAATATTTTTTAGGTGGAAGACCAGGAATTCATTTCAACTTCTCAGACTTCTAATACTCTTTGCATTATGAGAGAGAATAAATTAAGAGAGACAACATGCTCTTACCTCGATATAAACACAAGGTAGGATGTGCTAAAGTACGTAGAAAAGGTAAATATAGTGCTGTAGCAATTTAGAGGAAGGAGGAAAACATTATTTTGGTTGACAGATCAAAAGTGGTATTTGAATTGGGCTTTATAGAAAAGAAAGTTAGCTCAGGAATGTAACAATGAATCAACATCATAGACATCTATTAATGTAACATACTGAGCTGACTGAATAATGGATTAAAAAGACAAGCATTTCAAGTGATGCAGAAAAAGCAATTGTTTAAATTCAATATTAATTTTGAAAGTGAACAGCAACCTGAAAATGCAGGTATCTTTTTTAATTGAATAATGAATAGCTTTCAAAAACCTATAGCAAACATCATACTTAAAATTTCAAAAGCTAGATTCTAATTAAATCAGAAGCATGACAAGGATGTCTTCCATGGCCGGGAGTGGGGTGAGGCCAGTAAAGACAGGGTCCACATTTGCACAACCTTCTGAGTGGGTGACTTCTTAAATTCACACCGGAGACCTCACACTAGATGAAATGAAGTGAAAAACATATGATTAACACCATGACTCTGAATAAGGTACATGGATAGAAAAGGAGACACAACTATTTTTGTTTACAAACTAAGTAATGCTCATTCCACAAATATCAAATGTATATCAGCCTAGGTTTTGAAAGGCAGCACAAGAACCCCAGAGCCATCATCTTTTGTTTGTAAGAGTGAAAATCAGTAGATACATTTGGTATTCTTCTAGGAGGGCTCTTACAGTTTTCCAGTTAAGCTCTTATAATTTTCATGACCTGAATAACAAAATAAACAGTATTTCCTGGTCTTACAAAAATCCACTTTTATCAGAACTTTCACCTTGTTCAAAATATCTCTTAGCTTTAGAGGAAGTCTCTGGATGGGGGTAGGGTTACCACATGAATGAGGAACAGCTTTTTTTATCACTCACATTAGTGCATACCTTTTTCTTTCCTTACTCTCCTGTTCTGACCCTGTTTTCTAAAACTACATGTATGAAGCTGCCTCAACAGCACAACAGTTGAGAGTGTCCTCTATGAGGGATCTGCTTTTGGTACCAAAGTACCCTATGAGATTCCAAAGTAGTTGGTATCACCTGCCACCATTAATTCCTGTTGCTACCAGGTAACAAGCACCAGACACCACTATTATTGAGGATCCCTTCACTGAGTGAGGGGTCTGTACTCACAGGTGGGCAATGGGTCCTATTGCTGGCTCCACAGACATGTCCCCCAGTGTGTCAAACCAGCACTATACACCCAGACATAATTTGGAGCAGTCACACACTGAAGCTATGTTTACAATGGCATTATACACCTTTCATTGTGTATGATGTTTTGCATCCTCAATACCTTATTGAGTTTTTAGGGAAAATATTTTTCCAGGCTTTGTACTTTAGCCCTAATATTTCTGGGATTTAGTTCTAGCCCCATAACATTTGGGTCAGAGGACCAGTTTGAGTAATAGGTATGAGGCTGTACTTTGAATTTTAAGTACACTTAAAATTTTAATACTTCAAGCATTATCCATCCTTCCTCTGTTCATTTCTCTGATTTACATAAAGTCAGCTTTTTGGAAAGTTGATGTGGGCACACCAAAACAATACAGAATATTTTAAAGTTTTCTTAGAAAGATTTCTTAGAATATAGATTCTCAAATATGCCTCTTATATGTGCAAAATGACATAAACAAAGTGCAGCCTTCAACCAATAAGAAGAAATATAGAAAAATAAATTTTAAAGCTGTAGCACAAAAGTCCTATACCTTACTCTGGATTTTTAAGTCCTGGGTAGGATGGTAGATCATCTCATTGCACTTTCTGAGTCAGCAATGCTGGTAAGGTTGTATGGAGTTATAAATAAATAATAAAATGAGTTCAGTATCAAATTTTTCACACTTTTAATGTTCCTGACAATCTTAAAAAAAACAGGTGTCTTTCAACACAGAATTGACATGGATGGCTGGGCTTGGCAAACCACCAGAGCATAAAACACATACCTTTAAGAACAGCTGATTTCTATGTCACAAGATCTATATATAGAAATCTAAACCTGAAACCTATATGATCCTATTAACCAATGTCACCCCAATACATTTAGTAATAATAATAAGACTAAAAATAAAAGGAAAAATAAAAAGAACAGCTGAAATCAACCCCCTTTATCAGCAGCCATCTCATGAAAACATTTCTGGAGCTGGATTCCCTGGCTCAGAGATTTCTTCCCCTGTCTTCAAAATAAAGACTGAGATCATGCTCATCAATTTCACTTAATTAGCTTTTTACATGACTTTCGTTTCTGTTAAGTTAGCTAATTAACAACATGCTTCCAAATCAACTCTCCTACTCCTCTCTCTTGAGTTCATAGGCATTTTCACGCCTATGCTCACTAAAATCAGCTCTGTTAACATCTCTTCTTCTGCAATGATTCAGGCTTGAGGGTAGTTCCCCGTTGAGATACAGTAGTTGTACTATTAATTTTGTTCTATACTTTTCTCTCACCAGGAAACAGGCTATTTAATTCATGTGATCGCTCTGAGGCAGCATGTTTATGTTGTTGAGCAGATTTATGTAGCGCCTGTATTGAATAACTGAGTATGCTGACTGGAAATTACTAAATTTGCCACAGATATGAATTTTAAATAAATTTTTCCAAAGCCTCTTTAAATAAATGAAAGGAGCCTTCTCCATTACCAAAATGAATGCTATCTCATGTTTCCATAATTTTTCTCTTAAAAAGAGGTGTGATTATATCTTCATGACAGACTTTCCATCATTGTTGAATGTGTCAAATACATTTTGGTTGATTAGGACATTGGTGTGAAATGACTAATAGCATTGGGCTCCTTAAGTCCTTCCAAAACAACCATTAGGAAAATTCTAAATGACTCCCAGGCCATATCAACGCTTATGATCAGTCAACTTAGCCAAGTTCATTAATTCTTTGTGGAAGTCACATTTCTCTCTCAGCTAACCTCTGAGTTTGATATTTAGTTCTACGTGAACTGTCATAAATACATACATCTCTCTTTTTGACCACAACTTAGAACTCTTCAAATTACCCATTTTGCTTTCAGTTTTATACCCCACATATAAGTAAAATCATATGGTTCTTCACTTTTTCTGTCTGACTTATTTTACTTAGCGTGGTATTCTCAAGATCCATCCGTGTTGTTGCAAATGGTAGTATTTCATCTTTTCTTATGGCTGAATAGTATTCTACTGTATATAAAGGGTGTCCCAAAAAATGTATACACACACTTTGAATAATTATAAAGGCAGTGTTTATTAAAATACATTTTATTTTCAAAATCGAGCTATCAGCTGTTAATTTGTGTATATATATTTTGGGACACCCTGTATGTACCATATTTCCTTTAACCAGACACAAACAACAGTATGGTGATTACCAGAGGCAAGGTGGGTGGGGGATCCTAAAGGGTAAAGGGAATCAAATAATAGTGATGGGAGGTTTGACTTTGGGTGGTGGACACATTGCAAAATACAAATGACATCATAAAATTGTACATGTGAAACCTATATAATCTTATTAACCAACATTACCCCAATAAATTTAATATAAATAAATAAATAAATAAATAAATAAATAAATAAATAAATAAATAAATAAATAAAAGATTAAGAGAGGGAAAACAAAACAAAACTAAACTAAACCATTAAACTACCCATTTTGAAGAGGAATGGATAATGAAAATTCAAAGATCTGGTACCAGGGTAGTCCCCTTAATTTGAATCACTACACTGAATTTTGAAGGATTTAGGAAAAGTTTGGCATTTTATCACAAAGCAATTAGAAACTTTATAATTTTAAGTACTAAATATTATTCTTGGTGGATAAATGCCAAACATAGTTATGATACCCACCAGTACTGCTACGATATTAAAATAGGTACAATAGAATTTTCTATTGTAATTTACCCAAACCTCTGTATATTCTATACTTTTACAATTAAAATAATCCCTTTCCATAAATTATTTTAGCAAAGGGTTGCAAGTGATAACATATTAAATAACAGTGAAATGACATTATTAATAAATCTGAATATATAGCTCACCAGGAAAAAAAAGTCACTTAAAAAATAAATTGAGTCTAATAAAGTTGACAATAGGCAATTTGTTGATTATGGTCATATTAATAATTCCACACACAATAACTCATTTAAAATATCCAAATTATGGGGGGGTTGTAGATGAAATTTGAGACTCAACAGATAATGCATTAGCTAACCTTAGTGATGGCAATGATGCATGAATAGAAGGAAGTGTTGAAACAATGTTGATTTAAGTTTTGCTTTATAGCAAACAATAGTTTTTCCAACTTAAAAAATAGTTGGATGTCAGTTCAGAGCATATATAAAAAACTCAATGTGCAAATATATGGTTTGCTAATTTGATATCCATTAATATTTTTATTACTTGACATTCAATAAGTCCATATCTCTAACTAGAGGGAACTGAATGATCTCAAATAACATTTAATAAGATATGCATTCTTTACAAGTGTCTTCTATTTTAGCAAAGCAGAAATATTAATAAAGACTTAAAGTGTTATGCAGTAACTCATGGTGGAATCCTGTCCAAATTGTCTGGAGAAGGTAGTCTAACATAGTGTTAAAACCAATGATTTGGAATCTGGCAGAGTTCCAAATCCCAACTTTGCCACTTACTCAATAAACCATCTTAGGCAAGATACTTAACCTCTTGGAACTTGATGGCTTCATTTGCAAAATAGGGATAATAATATGTATTTTAAGACATTCTGAAAGAGTAAATGAGGTAACCACTGCAAAGTACTTAGTTCAGCTCCAGGGAGAGAGAAAGCATTCAATAAACTGGTATCATATCAGATGAATTGTAACCTCATAGGAGGCAAGAGTCATGCCTAAATATTTTTTTCTGTATCCATAGGGTTTATCATACTGTATGACAAACAGCAGGCTTTTTCTGCATACTTATGAATTTTCTCATGTAGTGACTGATTTCTGATGTGTTATTGGGGTTTGCTTTCCCACAAACTGTTCACTAAATGTAACTAAACTAAAAATGAAGATTTGTCATTTAGAAAATTATTTCTGCATTAGTTTTTCTCTTACAGAATTAAACATAAGTTTGACTTGTCGACAACCCAACAAGGAGCATTGAGAAGATTCCTCTGTCCTCTCCATTTAAGGGAGGCCAACTGCACAATGAAAAGGAAAATTGGGTTCAGGTTAAGCTACTCAGATTCAGTTTCCTTTTCTTGAGGATAATATCTATTCAGAGATAATGATTTTTAAGAACTATTACCCAGTTTCCTTCCTCCTTCAACAATTTGTAAATCGGCTACCTATGGAACATTTTGAAGGTTGTTCTCAAATGTTCTTACAACTGATGTGGTCATTTAATAGAACATATCTTGCCCACAATTGACAGACAACACTAGAACTTTATTGAGACCTAAATTCTGGAAGGATACAGTTTTTGTTTTTATAAGATGCTCATACACAGTGTTTATCTCTATGCTTATCACAATTTTCATTTTTCTTTAAAGTACGCCAAGCTGTAGAGAAAAGAGGAAGGTGATTGTTTTACTATGTGCATCTTGTTGACAAGAAGTTATGAGTTTGATGACATTTCTAATCCTGGTGAACAATGCTCTTTTGTCATGCTTTCAGGAAAGGAAATATATAGAGAAGATTTATGACAGCCAAATTATTGGTGCCTCTTTCTATCTGAGGATATACCAGTGGTAACAAGCACATATAAAGATGATGCAAAATTCTTCAAGGGACTTAAAAACCAGTCCTCTGAGTACTTCTGTGTCACTTATGTGAGCATGTATTTTGAAAAACAAATTTGTGTGTCTAAAAAACAGACATGTTTTTATAAAATTAATCATTTTATAGTTATTATATCCTGTTAAGACTATTTCAGAACTTCTTTGATTATAAAATTACTTTATGTGCGTTATAACAGCAAATGAGAAATACAGAGAAGTATAAAAAGAAATGAAAATTTTCTCTTATGCTTACTTTTAGAGACAGCCATTATTAGAATTGTTGCATTTACTTCCAGTATTGAGTTAACAAGTGTGGTGTTACAGGCTTATTTTCTCCTCAATATTATGGCTACACTCTACCTACCATTTAGATTGTTTTCTCAAAATAATGATTTTGTGCAACTTTTGAATTATTTTTATTTTCATCTAACAAAAACAATTGTGTCCCTAAGATATTACAAAATCTTAGGTTTATAAGATTTTAATAGACTTAATAGGTTTATAAGAGAATTCTAGCCTATGGATATGCAACCCATATTTTAACTTTCTGCTTTTTTGTGTGCACTTAGATTATTTTAATTTATTTATATTATCACAAATAGCACTGGAGTCATTATACTTACGTGCAGTCTGAGTACATTTCAGATTATGATATTAGGACAAATTAGTTAAGTTGAAATCACTAGGTAAGTGATGATGAAAATATATCAGATATTTGATATATATTACCTAACCTACTCCTGGAAAGACATACCAATGGTACACCAAAGAGTGACGCATAAAAGAGATTTCTTGCATTTCACTCCACTCTTCGGTAGAATATTATGTAAGCAAGAACAATAATTCTTTTTGTTTTAATTTGCATATTTTAGAACTTCTAGTATAAATATGTCTGCAATAGTATTGGTCAGTTACTTCCTCAATTAAAAAAATTTTAATGGCATATGTATCTCTTGCATATCAATGTATGAGAACTTTTATATGTAAAAGATAATGACTTTAGTAATTAAACACAAATACTTTTCTCAGTTTGTTTTATCTGCCTTTTAAAGAATTATGTTCATGTTCTTATTTTTATGTCAATTTATCAATCATCTTTTCATTATCATATTTTAAAAGAATATTCTCAATTTTAGTCACAAGAATATTGAAATTTATTACCTAAATTCAATTTTTTTTGGTAGATTTAATAGAGATACCAATAATGCTAAATTTAAATGCTGTCTCTAGTATTCTGATTTCATACTGAAAGTTGGAAATAGCAAAACAGTGGATTTTTAGATTTTTTTTACATCTAATTTTAATTTAAATTACAAATGAAAAGCACTTGCTTTATGTCTCACATACTTAAGCACTAAACTACTGAGGTCATTAAACGTACTATGCTAAAGTTTCAGTATATTGATTATAATCTTGGTTCTACTATTTAATCTCACATGAAAGAAAGTAATACTTCTGCTTATCAGTCTTCATATTTTTCCCCCTAGTAACCAGAAGTGCTCACGCAGGTTATGTGCTTCTCATTTATCCCCAGAAAACCTCTCATATTTGAATAGCACAGTATATGTGGAGTTTCAAAAAACTGTACAATCTCTCTTTTGACTGATATAACATTCTGTAAGATAGATGGCAAAGACATTAAAATCTCCATTTTGCATTTGAAATAAATGTCATGTATTTAAATAAAGTATAGAATATAGACCTTTCCTTACTTAGTTCAGCACAACTATAACTGCCGCAGAAATAGAAAAATAGGAGTTAGTAGATCAAACATAAATGTCCTCGCCTAAGCATTAAATCTAACCCATTCCATGTACATCATCTTTTCTTCAAGGTATAGAGCTGAGGACAGAATCAAAGCTTCCATAGTATTACAGGACAGGAAATAAAAATGCAGAGGACTCACTTATCATTGACTCTTCAAATATAGTGAACATATTGAAGCGTGGAAGGCATTACTTTGAAATTAATTCTCAGTGGTAAACAAAATTGACTTTGTTTCTTAAATATGTTTTTATTGATTTTATGATTTTTTGGGAGAGGGAAATAGAAATATTAATGAGAGAGAAACATCAACATCAATGGGCTACCTCCCGCACACACCCTTACACTGAAATTGAGCCCGCAACTAAGGTATGTGCCCTGACAGGGATTTGAACCACTGACCTCCTGGTGCGTGGGTCCACGCTCAACCACTGTGCCACACTGGCTGAGCTGACTTTGTTTTTTAAAGATCATACTCCTATTTTATACTTCTCTATGTTTATTATATCTACTAAAAAGGATCTATTCTGTTATTCAATTAATTCCTGGTAGATGAGCTTAACTCAAAGGCTTAGTCCACTTGGAAACCAAAGGGACCACATGGGACCTTGGAGGTGTGTATTAATGTGTTCTAGAGTGAAATAAAACTATGAAAATAATGTATAATCCTGCTTGAGTACAAAATCATATCAGAAGTAAATAACATACATAAACACACGCAAAAACGTTTTCAGTGTTGGGGTCTTTCCAGCTGAACACAGAGTCGGCCTCTCGTGACAGACATGTTGAACCTTGCTGTTGAAGAACTGAGGCTGCTTGTGGAAGGTGAGGTAGGCACCATCCTTCTGCTTAATAGTTAGAATAGGATCAGAGTATGCAGAAGTAAAGTAACATATTAAAACCAAAATTTTCCAAAATAGTCAGTTTTCAACTACAAACAGACTTGCTACAACTATAGGCACTCAGCCTTCCAAAGGGTGCCAATTATGTTCATCTTTCCTGCTATGCTCTGAAAGGAAGAGGCACCATGGGGATCAAAATTAAAGCATGCAATTACTTTATGTTTTAAATGCAAACTGTCTGTGGAAAACAGCAGGCCAATCTTTTTCTCATCCACTCAACAGAAGTCCCTTTGGTGCCTGGACAACTCCACTAATCATTTGGGTTTAAATACTTTTCAACTCCCTTGCATTCTCACTACAAACATCTTTCCCCCTCTTGGAAAGGCCTACACACTTGGTTACTATTTAACCACTTATCTATTGGAGTGAGTGCCTGAGAATTACAGCTCCCTAGAGCTGGCTGATGAGCTTTCACGTAGAGTAAGTATTGTAACCCATCTGGAAATTAAGGGCTAAGGGGAACAGGAGGCTAAAATAAGTTTCCAAAGGCACTTCTTGGTATCTGCAAAATCGCCGTTATAGAATGAAGTGTTTTCAGAGGAACAAAATTTGTATTTCATTAACAACATTAAAACCCTCCTGAAATCTTGATCTTCTATCCCAATGTCATTAGCAGAGAATGCCAAGGCTTAAAATAGACATGACTGTAGGAAAACGACTGAGAAAAAGCTCCAAATACTTTTATGGATTTTAAATATGCTTATTGCAGTTCTTCCATATTCTTTTATCTTTTTTTTAAAGTTACACCACACACTTTTTATTTCCTGAGCACTTTGACATTTATTTTATAAGTTCTTTTATACTTTAAGCCAGGAAATAGCAATCATCTCAGTTTTGAAAATAAGGAAAATGCGCAAAAATTATTTTGTCATTCACTGAGGTCACGCAATTGAACAGCGCAGAACTGAACTAAAACAGATTTTTATGGGTCCTAGCCTAAGACTTTTCCTCAGCTTGTGTGGCTTTTTGTACATTTATTTACATACTTATTGTAAAAATAAATATTTTGTGCTAATATATACAAAAGTGACGTCTAGTTGCTGGGGTCGGGGAAGGTTCTTATTCCATTACTTGATAAGAGTCTGATGGGAGAGAAAATTTGTTCTGAGTAGGAAAAAAATCATAAGATATATTAACCACTCATATTCACCGATCAAACATAGTACATAGGAGGTAGAAGTCCAGGTTAGTTAGAAAGGCAAGACAAAAATGGAATGGTGGGGAAACATGGAAGTTAATAATCTTTTTCAAAACTCCCAAACTTACTTTCTTTTCCAAATTGTCTCTGATTACTGTAATTTGTGGTGACAGGGGTCAGCAACAAAGCATCAGAGATCACAGCACAAAGGTGAGGTGATTCACCCTGCTTTTAAAATCTTAATGCAGAACGCTGAGATCTAATTACAGAACCAAGATAGGCATCTACTCGACCTTCACTTTGACATCTTCAAATCTAAAGCAATTCAACTCTTACTCCCACACTCAGGTTAATTTTCACTATGAAAAAAATGATTTTGACAGTTTCAGAAAGTCAGGTTAAGCTCATATAAGGAAAAAAGATAAAATTTTCTGCTTTTGCTGATAGATATATCCTCCAAGATAAGATTTCCTGAGAGCTCGAGGACATGCTAGCATGTGCCAAAGCTAATACCTGTGGGGTTCAGAACTGTAAATGTAGCACCCTCCTCCCTGTCCCCACATACTACTAAATGTCTATGTGATCTTGGGGGAAGTACTTAAACATCTCTGAGATATTCCTTCTTCTATGAATTGAAATAGCACTAATACTGAAAATGTAAGAATGTTGTAATTGGTAGTAAGCTGAACAATGACCCCCCCAAAAGATATGTCCTTGTCTTAATCCCTGGAAGTTGTGAATGATACCTTATTTAGAAAAAAGATCTTTGCAGATGTAATTAACTTAAGTATCTTGAGATGAGAGCATCCTAAATTTTTTGGGTGGGCTCTAAATCTAATGACAAGTGTCCTTATAAGAGGAACACAGAGGAGAAGCACACAGAAAAAGAGCAGACTATTTACGATGGAGAGATTAGAATGATGTGGCCACAAGCCAAGGAATACCTAGAGCCTCCATAAACTGGAAGAGGCATGGGATGGATTCTACTTTAGAGCCTTTGGAGGGAGTGTGACTTTACTGACAGGTTGATGTTGGACTTCTGGTCTCCAGAACAATTTCTGTTTTAAGTCAACTAGTTTATGATAATTTGTTACAGTAGTCACAGAAAATAATACACTATTAAATGAGATATGTGTGAAGAATATACTTAGCATCTGATCTAGAACATAAAATATTATTTGTAAATAGGAGTTATTATTATGCAAAGCCTGAACACTATAGAACCTAGAACCACTGCCAAAACATATGGGTACTTGAAGAAGAGATTTCCTTTTATTGAGCTCTTTCTGTACAGCAAGTATTGTCCTAGGTGTTATCTATGCGTTATATTGTTTCTCCTTCTAGCCCTACTGAAAATAAATACTATAATTTCTTTGGACAGGCAAGGAAACTGAGACTCAGGAAAGTGAAATGACTTGTCCAAGGTCTTATAAAAAGTAAGATAATCAAGATTCAAACTCAGGTCTCTGGGAAAAGCACTTACTCTGTTTTCATGCTGCTTCTGTAAGATATGGAATTCAGAAGTGTTGAGAGGGTTTGTGGGGGGGGGGGGGGCGTGAGAGGGGTAAGCCAAAGCCAGCAATTTTGTGTAAAGTCTGTCAGTCTTAAGAGTCTTGGCACAGAGGAAAAATCAAAGAACAGAATAAGCAATGCAGTGGATAATGGAGGGTGCAGAGGAGATCAAATTATCAAACATTTCATAAACAAATTATAGTGCTGATAATTGGAGGCAGGAATTGGGTAGAGGTAAGTTTTATAGGATGTTAAAATAAGCTTGACACTGTGGCAGGCAGAATTCTAAGATGGGCCTCAAGACTCCTGTCCCTTCCTGTGCACACTTGTGCAATCCCACCTTGAAGTATGGGTGGGAATTGTGATTATAGTAAGATGTCACCCCTATGATTAGGCTGCCTTATATGGCAAAGGTAAATGGAGTTTGCAGACGTAATTAAAGTTCCAAATCAGTTGATTTTTAGTTAATCAAAACAAAGATTATCTTTGGTGGGACTAATTAATCGTATAAAAGACCTTCAATGAGCAACTGAGCCTTTTCTGTGGTTCTTTCAGATGCAGACCTGTTGTGAACTGCCTTTGGGGAAAGCACTACTGCTTGGTATTTTGTGTGGCCTCTAAGAGTTAACAGTCACCCTGGGCAACAGCCAGTTATAACACAGGTACCTCAATCCTACAATTGTAATGAGATAAATTTTGCCAACACCTGGATAAGCTGGGAAAGAAATTCTTCCCTGATCAAGCTTAGTGATAGAAAAGCAGCCTGGCAGACTCTTTGAATGTGAGACCCTGAGCAGAGGATGCATCTCAGCTCTGCCTGGACTCCCCATGCTCAGCAACTATATATAAGATGACAAATGTGTGCCATTTTAAGACAGTAAATGTGTGGTCATTTGTAATGCATGAATAGAAAACTAAAACAGACACCTCTCACAATCAATTATTTGTTTAAGTATATAATTTCTATGAAAGAAATCAACACTGTGCTACAAACTAGTGTAGATACTTTGGGGCTTACAGATAGTACTAGACACTTCTATTTCGTCACTTCCTATGTTGTTCTCAGAAAACATTCATCCCCTGACTTCATAACTCTATATGTCCTTCCACCTACTGAACATTAGCACCTTCAACTGTGAGCCATGAAATCTGGGTGTCATTTTCACACACACATATACACACACAAAACCACCACATATACACACATAAACACATATGGGCACACGCATCACACACACACATACAAGTACACACAGAGACATATATGAACTTAGCACATTGCACATACACACAAACATATTGTCATTTCAGCCTGATAACATGTACCATGCCTTTTTTACCTGCATGAAAGTTAAAAAGGGCCACATTAGTTCTTATTTTATTTCTGTTTCTCTTTAGTACTTAAAACACACTTTGGACCAAACACACTTTGGGCCTGCAGTTGTATAGCAATGTAGTTTTAACATTTTTATCACATCGTAAAATAGCATAGTGACAGTACTTTAATGATCAACTGCTGCATTATTAAGAGGAGAGGTTTTGCCTTTCCAGAAGCATCTTGAATTTGTTGCAATCCACAGTCATTATAACCCAATAAACATGATGTGGGTTGGATTGGAAATGCAAAAAATTTGATTAACTTTAAATGTATTAGGTGCACTTTGAACTATTTACTGCCACAGTTGCAATAATACTATTTCAAAAAAAGCATCTTAGATCTTGAAAGCAAATATTTTTAGCACCATAAATGGTTACCCTATCTGCATGGTTACCCTATCTTGCAAAAAAATTATAACAGGTTTGTTGGCAAAGGTTGTAAGTTGTTAATTTCACATTTTAATTTTCCCAGCTCTAGTAACTGAATATAGAATGATATAGTTTGAGCATAGACTAATGATTAAAATTTTATCATGTAAATGTGATTCAAAGTTTATTTCTTTATGGCTTAGATATATTAATTTGTCAAGTTGATATCAAAATGTTTCTCTCCTCTGGGTGAAATTAATATTTTTCAGTTTTTATATATTGGGCTTATGTATTGCTAAATAAAGATGATAAATTAGTTTTGATTTGCAAATATATTTTTAAAAGTTAATTCACAAAGTTATGAAACAAATACATAATACAAATAAGGTAAGGGAAATAGACTAATTGTAGAAAATATTTCCTAATCAATGCATAAAATAATATTTAGAAATGCTATTTACAGACAAACAAAAGCTCAAGTGAGAATAAAGTAAGCTATTAGTCAGTCACCTATTATTAAATTAGCAAATATTTTAAGGGATATAAGCTTTGTCATGGGAGGAATAACATGGGCAGGGTATCTAGAAAGTAAGTATCAATATAATTCAGAAACCTGGAAAATACACAGCATATACTTTTGACTTAGTTATTATAATTTCTCAATTATAATTATTTCCAGAAGACAATGCAGTAAAGTTACAAAATCCTAGAAGCAATAAAAGACAGGGATGTGACAATTCTATATCCAATCTATTTAGAAAAACTTAATAATAACCTCTTTATTTTAAATAGGACATAATACATACTATGTTGTTCTTGGCAAAGATAATTAGTAGGTAATATATAAGTATGTGTGTATTTAAATGTAAACATTCAGGACATTTTGCCATATAATTTTATGCATGGTGAGGTTCTACATTTTCCATTTTTGTTAACATTTATCTTTATTTTCTTGAAGTATAAATATAATACACATTTATAAGTATATAAATATAAATATAATAAACATTAAAGTTTTCAATGTAGGAAACTTTAAAAATACCTCTCCAAAGAGAAAAATACAAATGAAAAAAAATTGTTTTAATTTTAAATGACCTTTGCACAATAATTCATAAACACTTTTTCTACTAATTTTGAGATATTTCCTTTTAAATTCTAACACTGAGTATATTATGTAAAAAAAATGACTATGGATATTTCCAAATATATTGCATAGAGTCTCCTTAAGTAGAGAAACTTTTGAAGTCTTCCTGCTTCTTGGACTGCTCAGGTAAATATTTGACTGATAACTACAGACATCTTTAGCGATGATTTAGTGGCTCAATCTTTTTAAATATTTTCAAAGAATGATAGCCCTGGCTAGTAGTTGGTGATAGATTGAAAGTAGAATTGGATATCATGTTTCTGTGTGTCTCCAGCAGCCATCCAAATATATTAAATTTGAAGTGAATGATATTTTTTCTGAATTACAGCTTCTTCTGATCTCCCAACTATTGTTATTATTAAACTTTTATGAAGAAAAATTGAGCATTTCATCCAAAACTGACCTTGAGAGGTTTTCCATGTGAGATGAACCCTCCCTCCCTCTCTTTCCCTTCCTCATTTCTCTCTGCTCCCTCCTTCCCTCGCTCTCCCTTTTCCCCACCGGTGTGTGTTAAACATCTAACATGCACCAGGCACGGTGCCAGGCACGAGGATATACACCGAACACAGCGGCTTCGCATCTGACCTCCCGGGGTTTAGAACCAAGAAATCAGACTCGCCTTTTAAAACAAGTGTTTGCAGGAAAGCGTGGTCAGCAGCACAAGGAGCTCCGGGGAGGAAAGGCCAGGCAGCAGCTTCCAATACTGCGGGGCGAGGAGTGCTGCCCAGAGGAGTTTCTAGAAACATGGCAGCCGGGCCCACACCCACAGAAGCCTTACGGCCAGGCGGGCGGGGGTCCGCCGAGCGAGGCGGGCGCGGGCGCCTGCGTTTCCGCCCCAGGACATTGTCGCCTCCTCTGCGTCCGGCACCCACTGACGCGCCTGCCGCACCGACGGTGTCTAATAAAGGCTTGGTGTGTCACTACAGAGATATATAAGTAAACAGCATAGTGACAAGAAACAAGTGGATGCATGTGTTTGTGAATTATACAATAAAAAAAGAGCATGGATTTCAAGAATATGAATCATTTCCCATGTCTCCACTGCTAATCTTAGTCTCTGTTTTCTGTTTTGCTTATACTTTATTTGTTCTATCTCTCTTGTTATTCGTTTTTAAGTTTCTTAGTGTACTCAGATCAATACACATTTGACTTAACGTTCTTACGATATAATTTATTATAGCTTCAATACTTATTCAAAGTTTAATAAGTTATTTTTAAGTACAATTTTATAAAAAATAGCAATTTAAAAAACTTCTGGGTTAATATGTGCCATTTTCTTTTGCCTGTAGGAAAATTAGTTTAATAAAAGTGAGAAAAATGATATAAAGAAATTGCCAAAAACTTTGAATTACCTTGAGTATTGTTTTTAAAAACCTGCATATTAGGTTGTGTATAAATATGCAATATGCACAAATTTATGCTGCTTTCAGTAGAGATCATGTAATTAGAGAAGAATGAAAATAATTTAAAACATTCAAATTAAAATTTTAATGTGAGGACATAATACACATGAAGTCACTAGACTCATAATTTGTATGTAGAGAAAGTAAATTAGAAAACAGCAATATTAACTGATAGAAAACACCAAGTTAACTGGGCATCTAAAAATGTCATTTAAGGCTGTTGGAATACAGCAAGAAAATGAGCTTTTATATATTAGAAACTGAGCCCAGTAAGGTCCTACAAGTATTTTTAGCTTAGGGTGAATATTGAAAATTTGTTTATATTCGCTCAAATTGGTCTCAAGTATCTCATTTTCTTCTATTGCATATTCTCAATTATGTGAGAATTTAAATGCAGAAAAGAAACAGTAAAGCATGCAAAAGGTGGAAATGGGTCATAACTTAATAAATATTATTATACATTGTTACTGAAAACCAAAATAGTTTTGAAAACTTTAGAGGCAAAAATATATAGTTTATATAAAAATATGAAAAAAAGGAAATTTAATTTAGTGTGCTCCAAAAATCAGGGCTGATTTTTCAAGAGAAACAGATTTATTTTCCAGGAAACTGAACATGTAACACACACATACACACAATGTAATAGAGCATATTTTAGAAAATAATCCCTAAATTATACTTTTCTTTTTATGAATTGTTTGATCAAGGCTTTTTAGGAAAGGATTTTCTTTGGATATGTGAAATTTTACAGTTGTAATATGTCGTTTTGTACTCTCGTAATTTATTTTTATGTATATCTTTATTGATTTCAGAGAGAGGAAGGAAAAGGGAGAGAGAGAAATAGAAACATCAGTGATAAGAGGGTCGTCACTGATCGGCTGCCTCCTGCAGGCCCCCGACTGGGGATCGGGAATCGAACCTCCGTCTCCTGGGTCCTAGGTAGATGCTCCGGCGGGCTGTGCTCTTGTAATTCAAATGGGATACGGAACTGCAGGTTCTGTGCTTGAAGTATGCAGGTATTTCCAATATGGGGACAGCCATCACAGCACAAGGAATAGTCAGGGAATCCCATGGTTTAGAATCTGCGCACTGATGGAAGAAGGGAGGCACAGGAGGAAGAAACGCAGATACTGATCCATCTGATGCCACATGGCCCAGCTATTCCTACCCTGCAAATGCAAGGGAAACAGAGCTTTTGTGGTTTTCCTTGGATGGAGAAAGCAATTTTAGTTTACAATTTTGATCAATTGTGAAAGGATTACCATTTGTTATTCTGTTAATTTCTTATTAAAATAATAGTGTACTGATTTCATTAATAATATGAAAAAGCTATTGTCTCTGCATGAATTGTAACCTTGAACTTGAAGATTGAGGAAATAATGATAAGGGGGAAAATATTCTATTTTTAATTCACATGAGAGTAGAGGGTTGGGGTATGAAGTAAGGAAAAGAGAAGTATACATTGCTACTTTATTTATTATTTGAAGTTTCCCTTTCCAAGAGATAATTTTCCATGTCTGAATTTGTGCTATGAAATACGTTTGAAGTAAATGTCTGTCTCATTTTTACTGGATTGAGGATAAAAAATACTTCTTCATGGACTCTTTTTTCTTCAAATTTTGATCAGAAAAAAATGAAGATGATTTTCAACATAGAAAGATTGTATATGGATTCAACAACAAATGAAGTCATCAAAATATTAGATTGAATTACCACCATCTGAGCTGGCATGACGGTGTCCAAACACTAGGTATAGGTTAAAGACTGAGAAATAGAAAGTGGACTTTCATTTTCAAATCTCTTTTGATAGATTTCTGCACAATAAAATATATCCCTAAGGCATGCTAGGAAAAGCAGCAACTTATTCTTTAAATATAAAGAGAAGACTTGGTACTTGGAGATTTCAATATAGTTCCTTTCATAATAATTTAATGCACTTACAACAAATTAAAGCAATTAGATTTTGACTTTAATTTGCCAGTGATAGCAATTTATAATTCTTAGTAGCAAGGTTCCAGTCATTGATGTATATCAAAAGTATCCTTCTGGTATCAGAGGAAAGGGCTGATGTTCTTGGTAACAGTAATCATGCCATAAGGGACTGATCAAGTTACAAAGATAACCTTGAATTAAAGGTCATTCAGCAAGAGAGTAGAGCTGATGCCACTCTAAAAACAGGACATGGTATGCAGTAGAACTAGCCATACTTTTGTTAAACTGGTTAGCTTTACAGTCAGAAAAAGAAAGAACTATCAACTTTATTTTGGTCAACCAAATTTGGCTCTGAATTCATAACTTCTCTTTGCCTTTGCAGAGTAGAACCAAAGTTGATTAAGCATTTTATTTAATAATTATTAAGTTAGGTGTATTTTTGAATATGGCTGATGAACTAATCATCTCACAAAATTGTTGAAGATTAAATTTCACTCTAATTTAAATTTTGATAGTTTTGAGCAATTATTTACTTCCCTCCCTTTTTCTGACCCATGGTGTATTTATCAGTGAAATATGACCATTTTCTTATATTGAATTATGTTTAGGGTGACAGTATAATTTATCTTCCAACAAAGGACAAGGTTGCTATTAATAATTATGCTAGGATATTAGACAAAAACCAGAATCATCTCTGATCCATAATTAGGGGCATCGAAATTATAGCAGATCTGTTTCCAATGAAAATATTTTATGGGGTGGTTGAGAGAATCACAATAAAAACAAAACTTAGACATGACTGTGAGGGTTAGTTATACTTTAGTTTTCAAAGTAAACTCAATTTATGAAATAAATAATATCTTGAAAAATGTTCCTAGATTTTAATTTATGGATGTCATATTTGTTTTCTATTGATCTCAATTCTACAAGCTCTTTCTGACTTTTTTTTTATTGTAAAACCTTATGAATTCAGTGACTGTACATTTGACATTAAGTGACAATAATGTATACTTTACATTTAATAACCAATGGAGAATAAAAAGATTGCCAGCATAATCATAATTTGGAGTATTTAGTCAATGATTTTGAGGGCATTAAAACTGATAAGATATTGAATAATTTACCATTTAACTATACTAGTTAAATTGTATAGATATTGTTTTATTCATAGCATAGGTTTATAATAAACCAAGTTACAATGCTGCCTTTACGTAAAAATGTATGTCAGAACAGTCAAAAATTAATGAACTTACTCTTTAAAGGAAGCAATATCTTGCTCTTTAGTCAGTTTTTCTTCAGAAATGGTGATAAAGTTACCAAAGTAAAGAGAAGGAGCTAAAACATTTAAGCTGGTTATACAATTAAATTTTATTTTCCTTTTCTTTTTTTCCATATTGACTTCAGGTGTACAGCTTAGTAGTTAGACAATCCTATACTTTACCTAGTGTTCCCCTCCTGGTCGGACAATGTTAATATCAACTTCTAAATAATGATTCAATAATCAAACATGAGGAAATACAAATGCCACTTTTAGGATTCAATTAACAATCTTAAATCTTGAAATTATACACTTTACCTACTTCTCTATTATCACTGAACTTACAATTCCATGAGGATTCTAATCCCCTTTTACAGACGCCTCCCTCTGACAGTCACTAAGCGTGCACCCTCTGAGGCAAGCGGGAACATTGCCTCCCGCAGCCCCGCAGGTCAGGGGCCAGAGCGTTGCCCCGACGCCAGGCTCACCGCCTCTGAACACAGCCCCCCCCGGACTCAGCATACCCATGGAGAGCATGGGCTCCCGGACTTGCAAGATGCTTTGGCCTTCTGTAAAGCCGGCCAGAGCAATAGTCACTGTTGGCTTGACTTTGCAGATCTACCTGAAGAAAGTTCTATGTTGGAGGTTCTGTGTTATTTTTCTCCTAAGCAAGATGAAGTTCTGACTTTTCTTTTTATTCCTCGTGGTGCCTGTTGCATACAAGACCCTTTATAAACATACTGGACTGGAAATTGACTATTTTTATTACTCTAGCTCTTGAACCACATTTCAAATTATGAGAGAAATCACTTGAATAGAAGTGGGGGGAAATTTACAGTTATTTTTATTCACTCTTTTCCTTAGATTCAAACTATTCTATGTAATTGTCAAATCAATCTTAACGAAGAGAGATTTCTAGATGTCTTTAAAAAAAAAAAAACAAAAACCTCCAGAAGGTGATGCAAATCAGCTGGAAAGATTAAATAGCTGGGACATGAATATACTTTTTAGAAAAGAAAAAATTCTGGTATTTGTGAAATATTGGATAATTTGTGGTTTAATATTACATTTTAAAATCAGAAAGAAGTCAAAAGTCAAATTTTCAAGAATAACACTTAAGATCTAATGAATGTAAAAAGTATAAGAACCGTGAGAGTTCTATAATATGAGAATGTACAGAAATGGCTTAGATCAGTTGAAAATAAAAATACTTCATATTTATTAAATGTTTAACATTTGTATTACTGTACAATCTTAGTTTTAATAGAAATATTTCAAGGTATATACTATCATTGTTCTTGTTTTACTCATGCAGGAACAATGATTCAGAAAGTGAAAAGATTTGCCCAAAATAATTCAGCTAATTAGGTGACAGAAAAGCGGTTCCAGCCCAGTCCATGCAAACTTCTGCCCAACTCAGAGGCCTTGGAAATGCAGGAACCAGTGTGGGAACCCAGCTCCCTCCCTTGCTGACTCTGTGCCTCGTTTAGAGATGAAGAAGTCAAGGAACATAAAAATTAAGGTCAAGATTCCCATTTCTGTACAACTCTAAACCATGTGTGCTCTCACCATCTCCTACTCATGATACACGATAAAAGCACATCTATTTCTACATCAAATATATTCAAGAGCAGATAATAACATTTTAATTTTGCCAGTGGGAAAAAACACATGTTAAGTTTGGAGATTTGAAGGGTACAAATTATCCAATGAAGGTAATGTTTTCTACAGGTACTTGAAATTCTATGGGGAACAGTGACAAGGAGACATATGTGTGAAATTTAGTAAGAAATACCAAAAGTTAACAACCCATTTGTGTACATCCATCTGCTGATGACATTTTCTTTTTTTTGTATCAAAGGACTTTAGCCAAATATTTTGTCATAACTCTCCTGTGTGAAAAGGTCCTCAACAGTTCTTTTCTATGTTAAAAAGAAGTCTTGAAGTGAACAAAGTCTTAAAGGAAATTATAATGTTGAAAAAATTTCAAAGGGTATAATGATTGTAAAATTTAACTTTAGCTATTCTATGTAAAATTTAGAGATCAGGCTTTAGCTTCTCCAAATTTTCAGGCACTCTTGTTTGGAAAAGACCACGACTCTCTCAGTACTGTCACTATCCTAGCTTTTTCTTCTTAATTTCTTTCTTTTTTAACATTGGAGGTATAATATAGAGGTTCTATTAATAGTTGCTTATACTTGCAGTAGTTTTTTGTCGTTGTTTTGTTTTTATTTTATTTTTTAATTAAAACTTTATTTTTAGAGCGATTTAAGGTTTATATAATTGAGAGGGAGATACAGAGATTTTTCCTGCCCAGTTTTTTATTTATTTATTTTTTATTAGAGTTTGCAACTGCCTCATCTCATTTCATTGTAAAAGCGATTTTGTGTGGTATAGGTGGTCAAGTTTAATCAATGGAAAACCATGGTTTACTTAGATTGTTACCTACCTAAATTTATACCTCTTAAGTGTGTCCAGTATGTGCTTAGCGCAGTGGTGTGTTGGTAAATGTTTAACTGGCTCTCATCTGGGGGAAAAAGGCCATAAATGTACCTGTTGATATCTGTGGTGTCAATACGCCTACCACGATTGAACATGGGGGAGTTGGGAGAAGATGACCTTAATCTGTTCTTATGAGCCAGGACGAGCTAGCTCCAGTATATTGTGATCCACTGAGAGTAACCTAGGCCAAGGATCGGAACTCTTTATCTCTAAATGGCCAAATAGTAAATATTTTAATCTTTGCTAACCATGTAGTGTCTGTCACAACTACTTATCTCCACCTTGTTGTGCAAAAGAAGGCATAGGCAAGATGTAAATAAATGCATGTGACTGTGAAAGTGTGTATATGGATGCTGAACTTCAAATTTCACATAATTTTCAAATGTCAGAAAACATTATTCTTCTTTTGATTTTTTCAACCGTTTAAAATGTAAAAAGCACTTTTAGTTTGCAAGATATATAAAATGTAAAAACAGGCTATGATTTGCAGATTCCTGGTTGAGGCTGTAGAAAATTGGTTAAATTGAGGAAGACTGAGCTGAAAGGCATTTCTAACTAGTCCGGACACACCAGTGTCTAGTCTCCTATGTGATATCTGAATCTTCTGAACTTTGGGTGATCAGTGTCCATGGCCCCTTTTGCCCCTCAAAAAACACCAGCTCCAAAGGCACCTGCTCCCTCAGTTCTTCCCTCCTCCCTCTCCACCTCCATCAAATTTACTTGCGCTGAGTCTATGGCTGTCAGCAGGAAGTTCACTGCATACATTAGTTTTAAAAAATTTAGGAACAATAAGAAACATAATTTACTTTCTAAATAAAAGCACACACACACACATGAAATAACTAAAACAAACATTTCACAAATCAGATTTTACCCATGCCATCTGCAATTACTGTTATGCTTTCTATTCTATTCATTGTCCATCCCATTCCATTCTATTTTATTTTTAAAAATTGCTCATGGACCTCTGTCTGGGTGGCTCAGTTGGTTGGAGCATCATCTCATACACCAAAAGGTTGCAGGTTTCATTCCCAGTCAGGGTACATACCTAGGCTGTGGATTCAATCCCCCCAGCTTTGGGGCACACGGGGGAGGTAACAGATCAATGTTTCTTTATATATATATCTCTCCCTTCCTCTCTCTTTAAAATCAATGAAAAACATATCCTTGGGTGAGGATTTTTTAAAAAATTGCTCATGGAAACACACTAGTGGATCACCATTTATAATTTGTAAAATGATAGAAACAAAATTATGAATAGTCCATAAACAGCTTCTCCCTCCACCCTTCACCCTCCCACATAATCCTGGGCTATTTGCAGTTGCTAAAAGGAGCCAGTAGCCAAATTAATAATAAATTATTAAAAGTGCGTGAAAAGTTTTCCTGAAGAGGGATTTCTGAGATTCGATTCCTACTCTAGGAATTATTGGGTTTCTTCTTTCTCTTATCAGTGACCTAGAATTCCCTCTCTACAAACAAATTAACATTTTTTGGCCCCTATAGTTATGATATGCAAAAAGCTATCCTGGCCTGGTTGGCATGGCTCAGTGGTTGAGCACTGACCTATGAACCAGGAGGTCACTGTTGGATTCCTGGTCAGGGTGCATACCCGTGTTTTGGGCTCAGTTCCCAGTAGGGGGTGTGCAGGAAGCAGCTGATCAATGACTCTCTCATCCTTGATGTTTCTTTCTTTCTCTCTCTCCCTCTCCCTTCCTCTCTCTGAAATCAATAAAAACATGTCTGTTTCTTTTAAAAAAAAACACCCATCCTGATTTGTAAAGGAATCTAGAGCAGTATTTATAAATTTGCATATATTTTACACATATTTATTATGTAGGCTTCTGTGATTTTTTTCTGTTTCTACACTCTGGTCCAGTAGAATCATGTACTTAAATCATAGCTAAAGCAGTGTATGAATTAATCAGTCTATCAATATCATATTCTTTTATATTTTATTTAAAACATACATTTTTTATACTCCTACATGGGTTATGGAGCATGTCCATAAAACACAACCAAATTAACATAAATTCAATGAAACTATTTCATCAGACCATACATTGTACCCAAATGTCCTGATTCCTTTCGACTCTCCCCACCTTTCTGGAGTGTTATTAGGGAAATGTAGCTACTGATACAAGCTGGGAAATAACTTGAGGAAGCTGTTTATGGTTTGATGGAAGTTTTAAATCATTTTTGAGGAAATGATTCTGATTTGGAACTAGGAAACTCATGTTCAAATCATACCTGAGCATCAGAACTATGTGGCCTTTGGCATATTAATGCAAATGTCTTTGTAGATCCAGTTTCTTCTTCTATAAGATCAACATAATACTACTCTACTTATCTCACAGGCAGCGATTTGCGAGGCAGTGATTAGCTAATACATGTAAAAGTCTTTGTAAATGTGAAAGCACTGGTAAACAGAATAAATTCCCTATTCATAGACAACTATTCAATTATTTTTGTCACTTCTAATTTCACCTTGATCAGGAAGGCACATCTAACCTCCTTTCTATGACAGTAACATCGCCTCTGAACTTTCCTGTGAGGAGGCAGGTTGGTTTGAAGCAGGTAAAGTGTGCGTGTGTCTGCATTCTGAGTGCGTCATTTACTACTTTTGGTGGCTCAAATGCAGTGACAGCTCAGAACCTTGACAGTCGGTGGAGACAGAAATTACCGCAATAATAATGACTTGAATATATAGACAAAATTTTTAACATCATCATGACTTATTGCTAGAAGACGCTGAATAAATGCATTAGATACACATCAGCTCTTTTAATTACCATTTTAAAGCTTCACTAGTTCTTTTATCCTTTATGTTTAATAAGCTATTATAACAGTTTCATATTATCTTCAAATTAAACTTTTCTTCCATTAAATATGAAACTTTAAAAATGATTGAAATAGTTTCGTACATAGTTGAAAACTGTTTCAAATTGAAAAAGTCAGAGATAAGTCTCCTTTGCCATTCTTTCATATGTGCATGTACATAATAAGCTGGAAGAAACTCCTTACTGAAACCTATATTACAAGGCAAAACCTTGAGGCCTCCCATGGGGAGAGGGGAAAATGAAGTCCTACGCCTCCCTAGGAGATCTAAGTAAAGGATATGAGTTAATAACAAATAAGATGTGTAGTACCACACACAATAGCATATCAGTCTCTAGGTCCCCGGAAAAGAAAATATGATTTTGTTTTATTTTATTACTTTATATTCTGATACTCAGGTGCATAGTATTGAGTTAATTATGCTAATTCAGTTCCTGGCACATTATCATCAATGATGCATGCAAAGTCTCTCTCTCTTGTTTTCTTTCTTTCTTTATTCCCTTGTATTACCATATTCCACATCTATTCTGATTTATCCAATAGCCAGTATATTAATATGTTTAATGTGTATTTGGCATGTAGATGTTTTGGCAAGAGTGTGTCATTTTTGTGTGCATGTATTTTTGATGTACTTAAATGGCATTTTGTTTATATGCCTATATCACCTTTCTTTATTTTTATTACTGAATATTATTTTTAAGAACATTCATTTTTCTTAATGCATCTCTAATCCATTGCTTCAGCACTCAATATTTCATTCACAATATTTCATGGTATATATCAACTTCATTTTCTTTTCTACCCTTCTAGCAATGCATTCCACATTTTCCTCAAACTCCCTATAACTATAAATATTGCTGCAATTAACACCCATGTGCGTATCTTTCTGATGACTTATGTGAAAATTTCTTAGAACCGTACACCAAGGAGTGGAATTCTAAGACCATAAGGCATACATAATTATATTTTGTTAAAAAATGACAGAATCTCTTTAGAATGAGTATCACAACCTGGTTGGTCAATTTTATAAATATGAAGGGATTGTAAGACCATTTGCTCCAAATTTCCATCTAAGGCCCAAATCTCTTACAACATCCCTGATAGATTATCCTCAACTTCTGTTTAAACAACTCTGATGATACTTTTCTAGGTAATTAATCCTGTTGTTGATTGGGTGCCTTCACACATTATCTTTACATTTGAAATGGGATCTATTATTCTGTATTTCTCTTTCACCGTTGCTAGTTCCTCTGGGACAAAACAAAAGACTTACTTCATCTTATACATGACAATTTTTTATTTATTGCTGTGATCTTCATAGTCATTTTTCTCTAGGTTTAATATCCTCAACTACTTTATCTGTCCTCATGTGCCTTGATATGCAGACATCTCAATTTTAGCTGTCTTCCTTTGTATACAATTCATTTGACCTTTGATCCTTTTAAAACATTGTAAGTATAACTGGAAAACAAATAATTCAGATGTGGTTTGGTAAACATACAGTATAGTGAAATTATAGTTTCTCCTCATGTGGGCCCTAAAATTCTATTGATGGGAGATGTTTCCATGGCTCACCTAATGTAACTCTTAAAAATGCAGCGCATCTTGAAAAACAAGTAAAAATGTACCCAAGTCTACTATCACCACAGGAATGAATCTTAATCTCTTTTAACAAAGAAAAATAAAGCAATATTTTTGGTAAATGCAATTTACATTTTTTATTTTCAAAATTTCTTCTATAAACTAGTTTCCAGAAAATTGTCTTGCTACTTGTCAAGACATACACCAAGCTTGATCATTTCTATGGTCACACATCCCCAAACTGCCATTAAACCTGCTATTTTACCTTATTTCACAGGACATCTAGCTTCTTTGGACCACTCCAAGTCAAATTGCCCATAATAATGTCCTGAAATGTTGCTTTCCTATTTTTAGGCAAGATTTTCTCACACATCATTTGGTTCTCAGCATGGAAATATCTGGAAAAATATTAGAAGGATGATTTGCCCCCTCCAAGCAAGAAGGGAGAGAAATTTAAGAACCAGTGACAACTTTTATGTGAGGAGAACCCAAAGTGAGACAAATCCTGTCAACCATATGACACATTTCTGCAGGCCTGTCAGTTCACCTTCAGTGAGTTATTCAAGGATCAGTTGCATCACATCCTCATGCAAATTCCAGCTGTGTCCTGAAATCCAGAGAAAAGGTCCAGCAACAGCATGGTGTGTGGTGGTCTTCAGAAAAGTTCATTATAATAAATTCTCTTAGTTTTTCCCCCAATAAATTTTTGCTTACACTGCTGGAAAAATAAATACTTTTGCTGCTTTGAGCTTCAACACATTTCCCTAAGCAATTTCTAGCCTATTTTGACAAGCTGTCTTTAGGTTGTGTTTGGACCCTCTAAGCAATTTAGCTGAATGTATTCAGCCTAGAAATCTGTTGAGCTTTGTTTGATTGTATACTAACATAATTTATCTCATCTCTCAAAATCCAAGTCGAAGGGCATTTTTCTCAATGATGCCTTCCTCTCTGCTAGAATTAATGCTTTGGCTTTTTATGCTCTCTTCAAAGACAGTTCACAACATGATTATAGTATTCTTTTGTTCACTCAGAACACATATGAGTACTCATTGCAAATCAAATTCTGTGTTTTGTACCAAAGGTACATAAATGAACGAAACTTCAAATCCTTTGCTTTAAAGATGCTTACAACCTAGTTATGGAGGTAGACATATAAATATATGATCACAACACAATATCTTGAGTACAAGGATGAAGGTATATAAAAGAGATTGAGGTTTTTTTTACCAGGAAGGGATCAAATTGACTTGAATTTGAGTCAGTTAAGGCTTGATAGATGAGACATTTGACTGTAGTCTTGAAGAGAATGCTAATCTGCAATCTAGTTTGTTTTGAATGTTTTGGCTTTCTCTGCTAGAATGTTGAGTTCCTTGGGCTAGAAAGCATGAATACTTTATTTATGAATTACCACTGTCTAGCAAGGAAATGCATATATAGTAAGTGCTCAAAAATATTGGATGTAGGTGTGTATTTTGTGCCAAGGACTATGCCTATTTCAAGTGTAAATATTGACTAGTTTACCTTCAAAAAAATTTCCTTCCTAGTTATCCACATAGATTAAAATACATAGTTAAAAAAAAAAACCTCACTAAAATACAAAAATGAGGGAGTAGGAAAATGCTGGAGGAGGCACCCAATACTTAGGATCAAGGCCTATAGTAAGGCTCTGTCTTCTACCCATCTGTCTCTGTCCTCTCTGATCACTGGTTTTTAGAAAGCCCCCAAATTTCCCAGAGGCTGTGCAAGTTTTCAGGATAGTCTTTGCTTTCATGGGCAGCAAGAATTAAACATGCAAGTATTCTTTTTCTTTTATGACAGCTTGCCCTTTATTTTTTTCGGAGACTTTGCTGTGTGTCCTGTAACAGAAAATCAACCTAAGAGACTAATGCCATGATCATGGTTTAATGTGTTATTCCACCCACACAGTACATCAGAGTTTAAAGCAGGCATCTACCAGGATTTACTCAAAATAGTGGCCTCACAACTGGGAATTTTCAAACATGGCAGCACAACAGGAACAATATAGTGGATCAGGATGACTTCTTGATACAACAGATATTCTTTTAAAGCTAGTCCAACAACATTTATTGATTCAAAACAACTTTATTTCTAATGTTCAAGGAAAGAGGAGAGAGGGGTGAATGGAAAATGTGTCTTTAACCTGAAAACAGCCAGCTTTGTCTTCTCTAATTCATCTCCAAATACCCTCTGACATAACTATGCATTCTTCTAAGGATTTGGTCTTTCGTGACATTAGATTCCAAAAACGTTACTTTCATACTGACTCTTATATCACTCTAATAATTATTAACCTCAAAATAATATCCATATACCAGACACTATGCTAGTCAATTTAGTTGTCTTTTTTACTAAATACAAAAGTACTAAAGTGGGTGTATTCTTTTTGCATTACAGATAAGAAACTGAGGTTCCGTGAGTTGATCACATCACACAGGAACTAATACTTGAAACTAAGTCTACTTAAGTCATAAATCTTAGTTCATTTCATTGCATCACCCCAACTCCTTAATAAATGTTTATAAAGATATAGTATAAATTAAGTCAATTCTTGACAATCATGAACCAGAGATAGGAAAAGCAGAATTTTCATAATATTTGGAGGGACAGGGAAGAAAGCAAGAGTTAAGAACTTCAGACTCTTGCCAGTGTCAGCAAGTGGGGAGGAAGCTGGGACAATGAAAGTGCTGTGTGTAGAGGTAAATTGTTGCAGCGATCAGGAACAGTTTAGGTACACGCTGCAGATGAACCCAGAAGAGGAGAGCAGTCCCTGACACTGGCTGAGGCAGTTGTTAAAATACACATCTAAAGCCTCGTTCTTTTGTCCACGTTAGAGATGTTAGTTACCCATGCAGTTCTGCATTCAAGCGGCACTGGGTGACCAGTGAATAGTACTGAATAAAACATAGTACAGGAATGATTTGCATTAGATCTTCATCTTTGGGGAAAAGTACAGCTTTTAGGCTATGGCACACAGAGTCCTTACTCTGGCTTTGGATTGCATTTCTGGAAATTTTCTAAATGTCCCAGTGCTGGGACATGGGCGGGGAGAGGAGAAAAGAGTGCGGAGATGGTGGGCATCAGCGTTATTCTGCTGTTTGGGCAGGTACCCAGAGCCTGAAATAGGGAATGTATGAGCTCTGAACTTTTTCTTTCTTTCCAGGTGCTTTCTGATCCTCTGCACCCATATCAGACCAATGGGATTAAACACATGGCCAAAGGAGTTCCGGGATTTGTGCACATGAAGTCATATTACCTCTTGACCAGGTTGGGTTTCAAGAGGGTCCCTGGAGAGCAGATCCTTCACCCTCTCTAGCACATTTTTTTTATTGCACTGCTTGAGATCAGGACACTAGAATGGTGCTGGCACACTTATTTAGGGTAAGTCCCATTCACCTTACACAAAGAATAAAGATACTTTACACGTAACGATTAAGCAAAAACAAAATATATCTAATTACCACTTCTCTAGCCATTGCTCTAAATCTTCATCGATAAATCATTGTATTTCCCATTTTAATGTCAATTTGGGGGTAAATTTCTACAGAACTTATTTACTTGGGGGAGACTCTGTTGGGCATCAGAATGAAAGGGTGGTGCTGTGTGTGCAGCCACAGAATTATCAGAAGCTGGGAGTTGAGGACCATCATTCTGGGCCTGCAACTGCTTTTAAACACATTGTAACTGAACAGGAGTTCAGCTTGGTGGTACTATAATAAGTTAAGCACCTTCTAGGATGTCTCAAAAGTTCTTTTTTTTTCTTAAAGGGACAGTTTATGACACTAAATTTGTAATTGAAATTTCATTTGACTAAAATAAATGTTTAGTGTTGCTCTAAAATATGTTTCAAGATTACTATGACTACTTGTACTATACATTTATTTTATATTTTATTTATATCATTTATCAAAAGTGCCCAAAATGGGAGATAACAAGATTTACAGTACTTTGATGTTTTTTCTGGATAAAAAGAAAAAGGCTTGAGTAGAATATTGAAGCAGGAGTAATAAAATATGTGAAGGTAAGGCTAATGTTGTGGCAATAAGCAGCATGAAGACCCTCAAGAGTAGTTCACCAAGATGCCTCTGGCCCACAGTGATGCTGTGCATTGGGGACTTCCCATGGGTTCTGTACCTTACCCTGTTTCTTGTAGCCCTAATATGGAGGCCACACTATGACTATAGGAACTGGAAAATGAAGGTGTGAAGCACCAATACAGATCCACCAGAATCTTTCAGCCTGAAAAGTACACAGAGCCCATTTCTGCTAAGTAACATTCCAAGAATCAATTGAGGTCAAAGTTCAGCCAGCCACCTAACTATATAGCCTAGTCATGGTTCATACAAATACAAATAAGATTTGCTTTGGTTCAGGCCACAGTTCCATATGGACAATGGCTTGAGGGAATTTTGACATAGTTGAAACATCTAGACACAAGCTTTTCTCATGAAATGTATAACCAGATCAACTGATCTAAGAAAAATAGACCTTATCTCTCAAAAAATTATAGGCTATAATTTGCAGACTACTTATTAATTCTATGTTGCATGATATGTCTCCATGAAAATATTTTAATATGTATAAATATTCATATTACATGTGCTTCAGGCAGTAGTTTTATTTGCCTGTCTCCTATGTACATTAAAGTTTGTAACACCTGGGTCAAAATGAGGTCAGGTAGGTAAAGAAGTCAAACTGATGTGAAGTACAAGTGAAGCGGTGGGAGTCAATGTTTGGTACCTCAAAACATGGGTAACTTTAAAGTGAATAATTAAGTGCAATGGAAGAGCTAAGTTTATGAGTAATTTAATTGTATGGATACTATATCTTAAGAAACATTGAAAATAAGAAACATTAAAGGTTGAAATATTAGTATTATACATTTACATATATTGCCCACTCCTAATTTTCTTAACCAAAAAGACATTTTTTTTCTAATACAACAGAAAGTATCATTATCATCTAGCAAAATGATAAAAAATTGATTTTAGAGGCATGACTAATCAAAGCTGTACTGTTTCTAGCATCCTGGAATGGAAGGAATAGAACATGTGTTGGCCTGTGGGAAAAGGGTAGAGGGTTTATAATTTTTAAGGTAAAGCAGTCAATTCAATTAAATGTCACTTAAAGGCCTTTCTTTTGAGACCAGCTCCTTTATCTTTAACCTGACCTTCTCCCTGAGTGCTTGTGTGTAAATTGTTTATTGATACCATGTATGATAAAGGTCACGGCTAGTAAATATGCCCTATTTCATATTATACATCACTCAGGTCTAATGTTTCTGACCAAACCCCAAAGGAATTAATGTTAGTCACAAAGCTCAGCATTAGAAAAATAATTGAATTTGTCTGGCTCTGCAGCATAAAATGATTTGAAGGACAAAGAGGACTAATAGTCTGAAAGGCCAAGTCAGAAAGAGAGGAGTATTTTGAGTTTGTTCCCCGCTCCCCTGCAGCCCCGAGTATGCTGTGCCTGCATAGAATGTTATGTGAAATACCTAGGTATAGGCCTTAAGCAAATCAAAGGAAAATCTTCACAGTTTGGTCTTAATTTTCTAGATAATTTAGACAAATTTATTTCAACAGGGGGTGGGAAAGAGAAAGAGCAGATGGACTGACTGTCCTTAAATGAATGGGCTAGTGTGACACTACTTCTGGGTCTATGGCCCTGTCAAAAGGATAAAAGGAGCAGCCTATTAGGATAAAGTCGAATTGGGACTGTGTCACTTCATGGCAAAATAGAGTTATGGTTGCAGACTTACCAGGTTAAAATCAGAGAGCCTTTTGATTTTCCAGACTATTACAAACTGGAGCCAGTTACCAACTTCTTGTTTTCAGTATGTACTAAGCCCCAACTGCAATTCTAAGCACCTTAGATGTTCTCTCTTAATCTGTCCAATAACCTAGTAAGGGAGATATAATTATATCCCTACTTAATGGAGGAGAAACTGAGGTCCAGAGTCTAAAGCATGTCCAAGCTCATACACCTCACGGTAGGACTAGGATTTAAATTTAGGATTTGAATTCAGGGCCCCAGCCCAAGTGCCTTCCTCACTGGGTTTTTGATCCCTATGTCCAGTACTCATCATTTTCTCTGGGTGGCATCTAGAATGCCTAAGAAACAATTGCCTTCTCAAATGTTATATAATTAATATTTGGAGAGCTAGAATCCATTAGAAGTACTTCTAAGGTGAAGAATGAAGTCTGCTCCTCACTTTTTGTTTTACCAATGGAGAAACAGACTCATACAGTCTCACACTGAGGTAAGTAGCAGAGAAGGAACTAGGATCCAGGACCCAACCCATGTTTCAGGACCCCCATAGTCTCTACACTACATCAACTGATTTTTCTTTGATATTTCTTGGCAGGTTACTATTTTCCAGGCATTATATCAGTATAATTTGTTTCATCTCATCATATTTCCTCTCAAAACATCATGTATATCTTCAGACAAACTTTATGCACTTTAATGCTTCATTGGAAATCTTCTCTTTATCCAGGAACAGAAGACACATTTTTAGACCTATGTTTGTTATATCTTATTAATTTTTAAATTATTATTGTTGAAAGTATTACCGATGTCCCCTTTTTACCGCGTTGATCCCTTCCATTCGACATCCAGCCGCACCCCACCCCCGCCCCCCAGGTCTTATCCACACTATAGTCGGTGCCCAAAGGTCATGTATATATGCATCTAAGTTCTTGATTAGACCTACCTTTTTCTAAAGCAGTCATCAGAGTGGATGGGTGCATGGTAAACATAGGTGGACTGAGTGAAAAGACATTGGAAGGAGACACACATGGCAGCCCAACACATCCGTGTTCTTACTTTGCTCTAAAGAGTACAGTAATCCAGCTGAGATTCAACTTGATCTTCCCTGTTTTAATCCATTTTCTTGCCTTCTTCCTACTGCACCCTCATTTTCCCCAAAGCAATATAATGTATCCAGGGTGACTTTCATGTTTTAAACACTTCTCAAAATTCCCCTAATAATATAATTACCATGGGGCCCCTACTGTCCTGATTTGTCATTACTGTCTTTACTGCATAATATTATATAGTTTCCCTTAATAGAATAAACACTCTCGAAAAATTGTTGTCATAGCACTGGAGTATTTTATGAATTTATGTTATACAATGGAAGAGTCTAACTATATGCATGGATTTTGGAGAGTAAAATATCTGTTTGTACAATTGACTTTCCCTAGACTAGTTTGTACCTTGAGGAATAATAGTCTGATGGGTATGGCTGAAATGCATTTATTTTATTAACTGAAAATCACAGTTTATTTTATTAACCGAAAGCACTTTGACCTTAAAATATAAAGTAAT
The DNA here is from genome assembly GCF_054644295.1 of Miniopterus natalensis. Lineage (NCBI taxonomy): Eukaryota > Metazoa > Chordata > Mammalia > Chiroptera > Miniopteridae > Miniopterus > Miniopterus natalensis. The sequence continues at coordinate 53,834,141 of NC_142083.1, forward strand.
AACAGCAATATGAAGAAAGTATATCATTATTGGTGAAAAATTTATATTGATATAAATATTAAAAGGTAAAATACTGTCTTTTCCACAAGATTTTTTTTAAAGATCAACCTTGAACAATCTGAAAAACACCCTTTGGATTTTCTTTCTTATTCTCTTTATTACCTTTACAAGGTTCTTTCAGAAAGTACCAATTTTATTTTAAAGTTTTAATCAATATTTCACATGGTGAAATCTTTTTCTTTGACACAATGAGTTATCAAAGCATTTTTTTCTTCCCCAGGTAGCAGCTTTGAGCTGTGACTGACAATAGATCTTGTGGATACTGTCCTGTCCCTGTAAAGATTAGATCAGACACCATGGGGATTCCTTTTCATGTTTGTAATCTTAAATCAGCATGAGAAACACAAAAAATTCTCCATTCTAAAGGTGAGTTTTCCTAAGTGCTGTGATATTGCTGATCACATTTTATTTTCATTACTTCAAAAACAACATACAGTTGTACGGTTGGAAATTGTTAACAGGATATATACTTATTTGATTCTTTCTTTCTTTTTAAAAAAGTGGTTGTTTCCAAAAACACAGTAAGATTTTCTCCTTTATATATTGCCTACCCTTTAAATGCAATTAAATCTTTCAGGGGAAAAATCAGTCTTTTTTCAACACAAACTTTCTTCCCCCTTCCCCTCCCTCCCTCCCTCCCTCCCTCCCTCCCTCCCTCCCTCCCTCCCTCCCTCCCTCCCTCCCTTCCTTCCTTCCTTCCTTCCTTCCTTCCTTCCTTCCTTCCTTCCTTCCTCCCTTTCTTTCTTTCTTTCTTCCTGTTGAGTTTATTGGGGAAATATGAGTGGCAGACACCCCAAATGACAGAAAGAAAACTCAAAAATATCCCTTTAAGCCAAGTGGGGGCCTGGCCTTGACCTCCCCAGAAGGAAAAGAAACTGGTTGGTTAGCAACAACATTCTCTGGCAACCACCTTGCCAGGACACGAGTGTCCTGGCCCTGACTGTCCGCTACCCCGAAGCAAAGGTAGGGAGGAGACCGAGGCTGATTATAGAATCAATGCAGAGGCAATGAGAGCTGTAAGGAAAGTCGGGGGGGGGGGGAGGTGGGAAGACCTTAACAAAGAGTACCAGACTTTTGGCTCTGAGCACCTCAAATACACTGACATGTAGTTCTACAAAATGTTACTAAAAAGATAAAATGCCTAATGTTTTCAAGAGTTTCCCTGGACTTCCCCCCACATGTCTTTTCTCACTGCCAGATGTACATGGCAGAGCTCAAAGGCCACATTTTTGAAGAAAGAAAAACAAGAATAAGCCCTGTTGTTCTTTAAGGAGAGCTGAAGGAGCTGAAGGCTGCTGGGCCCTTTCCCAAGTAGGCCTGTGTTCTGGAAAGCAAGTTCCCAGTGTAGCCTGGAACAGCTCTAGGCGAAGGTCTTCACTTTTGTCGCCGATGCTTCAATGTCGTCTATTCTCCATTCAACGGCTGTCAATTTCTCATTTAGTGTTGCACGTCCTAAGCATAAGACATATCAAACGATTTGAGAAAGTCCGTGATTTTCTTGATGTTGCTGGTGATGACCTCAATGTATTTCAGGTTTACTCAGTTCTGGTGAATTTGCCTCTGCACCAGATTGTCTTGTCCCTCCATGGCTGCCACTTAAGGAATGAAACCTTTTATATTTATATTTATATATTTATATTTATATTTTTATATTTTTATAATATTTATAATATTTATATTTATATTATTTATATTATTTATATTTTTATTTATATTTATTTACATTATTCATATTCATATTCATATATTTATTTTATTTTTATTATTTATATTTAGTTATAGTTATATTTTTATTTTTAATTTTATATATTAAAGATGACTTACTAGCTGCCCCTGGATGCAGAAGTGGCAACTTGGGGTTGGGTTTACATCCTAAAATTAATAATTTCTCTCTCTCTACCTCTCTCTCTCTGCATATTATTAGCTGTTTTCTAGTTAGATTTGTGCCACTAGAAGGCTTTTTCTCCATTAAGGCACTGAGAAGAGTTGTGGTATAATTGTTGAGTACAGTCTGACACCAGACTTTTGTGGACTTCAATCCTGCCTCTGCCACTTACCTGTTGTGACACCTTGTTTGGACCAGTTACTTAAGTTATCTGAGTCTCATTTTCCTTACATGTATCATTACCTGACTCATTGGCCCAGTAGAAGGATTTAATGATATAATCCCCACAAACACTTAATCCTATCCTGGACACATAATGGGTGTTTTATTAGCACCATTATTAATTATGTAGCAAGCCTGGTGTATACAGAGACACACATTTGCCTAAAAATGGCTCATACTTATTTAACAAAGGAAGAATTTATTTTCACCACATTCCCCCCAATTTATGTCTTCAAGTATCTTAACAGCTTTGTTCCAATGAGGCCTAATAGGTACAATAATGTTATTTCCTAAGAATAGAAAGCAACTGGTGTATAACTAATACGGTCTTCTGGGGGTAACATTTTAAACATGAGCTTTCTTAAGCAGTCAATATTCTTTTCGTATTAGATAGCTTCAGATTTTTATGAGTTGAATGTTCTGTGACTGGCCGACCAGAAGGATTCTTAAAGAAAAATGTTCAGTTGGGCTGGAAGGGAAATTTGCCTGCGATCCAGCTCATACACAGCAGGCTCTGGGGAGGGGGCCGTGGCTGTCTCAGTTAGCGACAGCCATCCGGGCGCTTCCCTGCTTGGGAAGAATCGGGTAAGGAGAAGATGAAGTCCTTTCCGGACGCTTGGCCCACTGCCCTGCACCCTCTTTCCTCCAAGCATTCAGATGGCGGGCACGTATGAGCAAGAAAGGAAGTGTGATGCTGACATGAAAAATGGGGCAAATGAACCACGAAGATGTGTAATACAAACAAAAGCATTTTAGCAAAGTAGTTTGCATCTTTTGCTCCATAAACAATCAGCACACACTGCAGAAATTAGCCAGTTTTTAATATTTTAATTGCTTTGAAAGGTTAAGTGGATTGTAAGCATCTACTTCCTTGTTGAAGGCTGGGGGGAGTTAATAATGAATAGAACTTCTGAATAATGAACAGAATTTTGGAAAAGGGAATTTTCTGCATCCAGGAAATTCTCACACATGGGAAATTTTTATGTATGACTTTAGTACTTTTGACTAGGGTCTAAATCATTTATTTAGATAATTCTATAATTAATCCATTCTATGCCATCATTTTATGCACAATGATTGAGAAAATATTTGGGAGAGCTACTGAATGAGAGGAATACATTTTTAAAGAGACAAGTATATAATATAATCATTTGGAAAATTAAATGTTAAGAAGAAAGACTGAAAGGGTGTTTTAAGCAAGACTCCTTTCTTCCCCTTGGCTAGAATTTTCCCCAGAATTTCTTTTCTATGGGAATTATTATATCCAAAGTCATAGTTTCATTTTCTGAATGAAGAAATTTCTTTTAAGGATGTGCAAGTGGATTGAAGAATGACCCTCTTTGCTCATTAAAGGCCCCTAAAACTATGGCTTATCCCTGGCCTGCTTAACCACCAGTAGGTGACAAACAGCCATCTGTCCAGGTAGGTGAATCTGAATCAGTTCTACTCCAAGAGAAATTTTGTTTGATTCTAAACAAATTAGCTAAAGGCAAGCTTCTAGCCCACAGTAATCAGAAATTTGATTTAACACAAAAAACAAAAGCTTTTTTCATCTGTCAGGGGTGTGTGTTTCTAGTTCACACAGCCTAAGGTGAGCCAGCTGATATCTTTTCACAGGGACCACTTGCAACTTTATGCCACAGGGTCAGGTGCCCACAAAGGTGATCAACTGCCCTCACTCTGCGATGTTAAAATGTACCTGCCATTTTCCATCTGCAATTCCTCTGTCTCCCCACTGTGCCTGTTCTCAGAGAAATGTTATTGAAGCTTGGAGCCTAACTGCTTGTAAAAGAGCTGTCCTGGAATAAACTCGAAAGTTTTTTACCTTCCTCACTGCCAAGCATATTACATCTTCTTAGTCTAGGATAACAATCTTTCAACCACAGCCCATCAGCTCCTAAAGGTGAAAAAAATATATACTACCTACGGATTTCGGTTATGTTATAAATCATGTCAGTAAAAGTTTAAGAATCTTATGTCTTCAGTCCTAAAGGCTATTTTTAAAATATTTGGAATAAATTACTAAGAGGAAGCTATAAATGTATAAAATTATTGAATGTTCTTTTAGAGAGCATATTATAAATTTATCTTTGAAAGAAAGAACACCTTCAGAAATAAGATAATATCTGATACAGAGAAATTTTTCGAGGGTGGTTTTGGGGTTTTCTGGTGTGGGACACTGCATTGAAGCACATGAGCAGCCTCTCTGTTTATGCGTACAGCGGTGTTGCTGATGGTGTCAGATATGATGGATTGCTATAGTTTTGCAAAGTCATGCTTTGTGTCTTTGTGAAATGAATCAGAAGGCAAAACATCAGTAACTTTTTTTCTTACATATGCCTGAAATTATGGTGACATGTCTGAAATATGGGGCCATGTGATGACATGTTACATTAAAGATATTTTATATATTAAATAGTATTTAATAATCATACATAGAAGATTCAAGTTTGTAATATATATATCTTGGTATCTTACCTTTCTCAATTTTGTTGTTGTTGTTGTTAATCCTCACCTGAGAATATTTTTCCATTGGTTTTTAGCAAGTGGAAGGAGTGGAGGGAGGGGAAGAGAGAAAGAGAGAGAGTGAGAGTGAGAGGGAAGGGGAGGGGAGGGGAGGGGAGGGGAGGGGAGGGGAGGGGAGGGGAGGGGAGGGAGAGAGAAACGTCGATGACCTGAGGGAGACGCATTGATGGGTTGCCTCCTACAGGTGCCGGGACAGGGCCATGGATCGAACCTGCAACCCTTTGGTGCACAGGTCAGTGCTCCAATCACTGAACCACATCAGTCAGGGTACCTTTCTCAATTTTTAAAAAGACATGTGCATCTCTCAGTATATTTGGTCATTCCCTAATGATAAATTATGCTAAAAATTCTAAAATGCTAATGTCTGTCTGAAGGATGAACCCAGGTAACTTTTGGAGTTATTGGACTTCTTTATTTTGTCTGAAAACTATGATGTGATGGCATTGCTCCTTCCCCGGGTTCCTGCTTCACTGGCCAACTTCCCCGATAATCATTACTAGGGAATGGACTGCTGGGTGCCTGTCCGCTTGCAGGCTTTCGGTGGCATTTATAAACACTGAATACTCTATTGCCATCTATTCAAGCTGAGGTCAGGGACTGTGACTCCCTGGTTACAAGTCTATACCCTAGAGCCTCGCATAGAGTAGGTGTCAAAGCCTATTTGGAGTGAGTGAGAGAAGCAATGAGGGCCACCCTGGCAGCTGATCCCTGAGAGACCTACGAGTTCATCATTTTATGACGAGGGCGCAGAGATGAATTGCTTGCTAGCCTTGCCGCAGCGGCATCTGCCCCGCCTCAAGTTCTGATTGCCGTCCAGACGGAATCCTTCTGATCATCTCTCTTCTCATATTCTCAGCTGACCCAGTTTTGTATTCTCATTAGCACGACACATTCTTTTTCAGCTTTCCAGTTTCCAAACACTCTTCTATGACTTCTGAAATCTACAGTCTATGATTAACTAACACTCATATAATCACAATCACGGTCTAATCAAAGAAAGCTATCCTCATTTGTTTCCTTAACTGACAATGCCTGTCCCTTGAAACCATTATTTTACTTTTAGATGGGGGACTTCAGTATCCTACAACCCACTTTTCTGTGTTGAGACATGAACTTGACGTTCTCCTCATTTCCCACTTTCAGATAAGTACTCTTCCATTCTCAACAAAAAAACCTGGCATCCATGATTGTAAACATATCGTAAAAGATTATGTAAATATATCCATGGTGGAGATACGCACATAATCATATTTTTATTTTATTTTCCTCTATAAATTCCTTCATTGTTTGAATTTTTAGTAATGTGCATGTATTATTTTCCCAAAAAAGCTACTTTTTTTACTTATTTTTTCAGTTTATTGAAGAGTAATTACTTGTTTTTTTGTTTTATTAAGGTGTGTATGTTGAATTGATACACATATATTGCAAAATGATTACCCCGTTTTGTTAACTAACAACTCCATCACGTCACATAATTAGCATTTCCTTTTTGTGGTGAGAACATTTAAGATCTACTCTCTTCTCGACCTTTCAGTATATAATATAATATTATGAACCATAGTCACTATACTCTATATTAGATCTCCAGAGCTTATTCATATTACAACTGGAAATCTGTACCTTGGACCAATAACTCCCACTTCCCCACCTCCAGCCCCTGGTGACCACCGCTCTACTCTGTTTCTACGGGTTCAACCTTTTAGGTTCCACTTATAAGTGAAATCATACGGTACTTATCCCTCTGTCTGACCTGTTTCACTTGGCATAACCCTCTTTAGCTGTGAAATCTGCGCCGTGTGTGCCCACTGCCGTGGAGGCTGGCGGGCAGGGGTGCGCAGGTGCACAGCTGAGCGGTGGGGGAGCTGCAGGCCAGTGAGGCGGTGCCTGCTAGTGACAGAAGTCAGGGCTCGACCCGGGGCCATAAGCAGCTGCAGGCTGCCTGGCCGCCGGCCTGCTCCCTGCGGCGGCCCAGCCTCCCGGCCGTGCGGCGCAGAGGCCGCGGAGACGGAGGGCCAGGCCAGGCGCAGGGGCTGGCCCGAGGGCGCACGTCGCAGTGGGGCATGTAGGTGGCTTCTTACACCGGTACAGCCACAGAGGGCTCAACCGGCTGCCACGGTGGTCCCTGGGGCTCCCAAGGGGACGGAGGAGGAAGCGGGGAGGGGCTCAGGGGCTGGCATCAGTGAGAGTGAGTGCCTGCGGAGCGGAGGCCGCAGAAACCCGCGCGCTGCCTGTCTGCGCAGCCCAGGCCACTGCGAGCCACACTGACTCCGCCGCCTGGCTCCTATTAACAGTCCCTGCTGTTCTTGCTTGTTTCTAGCTGTCCCTACAAGTCTCAGCTGTTTTTTGTATGTGTGTTTTTCCTGAAGTTAAAGGTGTTTATTCATTCAAAATTCCATTTATATAGGAACGGGGCATCCAGTGGTGACCATGGCAGAAAAAAACTCTTAGTCTCATGTAACTTACCTTCTAGTGGAGAACAAATAATTAACAAATAAAATTTTAAATATATAATGCCATAATGATGAGCGGTAGGAATTAAAAAAGCACAATGTGGTAGAGAAAGATGCTGTTTAACGTTAGGATGATAGTGGAAAGGTTCCTTTCACGGGGTGGAGAGGCTATTAACAAAGTTGTTCAGAAACAGATGAATAGGCAAGAAAGAAAGATAAGTGAGCTGACCTTAAACAGGCTAGAAAAAAAGCCCTTAATACAACTTTTATTTTTGTGGCTTCTTAGGGCTGTTGTGGACAAGCATACAATGAATAACCCTCTTCCCAGCAAAGCATAGATACATATGATAGATGTTACATTATTTTGTTTAACATTAAAGTTTAGACTTTATAAGAATAGGTCTGTGAGCCAGTGTAATCATTTATATAGTCTTTCAATAGTCTCTTTGTGGCATTTAGCTACAACAAAATTTATGCCCTTTCTGGTTAGACATTACTGCATTTTAGACTCCTCTCTCTTACCACCACCACCAAAACCCCCACATGATTTACTATGAGCAGTTCTAATTCCCATTAAGGAAGACATTCTTATGTTCTAAAATGCTGGCATATGTTTGAATGCTTGATTCGCCAAAAGAGGTATTAATTCGCAGGCAGTAATTCTAAGTTACTTTTAGTCATTGTATTCCAACAGCATGCGTGTCCTTGGACAAAATAACAGAGAAATCAGCCAGCCAGAAAAGAAACTCTAATACAGAGGGAAAGATAATAGACATTGTTGGACATTTTTATTTAATATAGATTATAATTTGACTTTAGAAAGCCTCATTAATAAAATATTTTTACAGACAAGTTAAAAAGGTGATTTTCTGTAAATCACTGGGGGGAAAAATGAATGCTGTAACTGTAGCTTCCACCCATGCATTATATCATCTATATGACTAGGGAAGCAAGAACTGATTAGGGCTCCTCTAAACGGGTCATTAGTTAAACAGAAGGCATGTGGCTAGGAAAGTCATTTACTATTTTTTCCGGTAGAATGTTTTCTTAATGCGTGGTGCAACCCAGGTGACAGAATGAGAGCAATTTTGACTTTCATTTTATTAAAAAAAAGGTACAAAGCAAGGCTTTAAGAGCTGTCATTTAAAAAAAAATAATTAAGCCCATGGTTATTCAGAAAGAGTCTTTACCATAATTATTAAATAGAAAGAAGAAATCCACTAGCTAACAAAGAGATGGGCTAAATCCAAACTGATTACTTCACAAACACAATATACCTTAAATCTTGAACGAACAAAGGCAATTTTGTTAGGTGAAGTATTCTTTCTCTCAGGACTATTTCTTTAATTGTTTCTGGTCTGACAAATAAATAGCATAAAAAAACAAAACAAGAAACCCTGCTGGATTTGTTTGTTAGAACTTCTCATAACTGCAAAACTGTGATAAGTGTTTGAAATGGAATCATATTAGCTGTGTTAAAGTTCAGTGTACACCTCCTATAGAAAGTGTATACTAGGTTGTCAGGATATGTACATTTTTCTGATTTTTAGGTAAAAATGCTTTTAGCATGAGTCTAGTCAATTCAGTTCAAGCCAGAGCAATAAGCCTGTACTAAGTACTTACTCTTTGTAAAGCAGGTGCTACATGAAATGTGGGTTGTGAAAATACTCTGATTTGACAGCTGGCCTCCAAGGGATTGAAATCCAGTGTGGGAGACTGAAGTTTAAAGCAATTAACCATAAAGTAAGACATAATGTATTAAGTGCTATAATATAGACACTACGTGACAGGAGAGTAGAGCAAAGGGGAGAATTCTGACTGGGGAAGGAAAAGGGTTCCTGAAAGTGGCTTCTGAGCTAGTTCTGTTTGAAAACTTTGTGTTTTGGCAGGTACCTGACTCCCTTTCCTGTGTCCCTAGTTATTCTTCTCACATATTTGTGCAGTGAGCTCAGTCAGTAATGCGCCAGGAATTGTTTAAGAAATTGGGAATACAAAATTGGCTGGGACGTGACTATCGCTTACATTAAATGCCTTTGTGATGATCCTATTTCATGTCTTTGTGTTAACTCTTAAATTGTGTCTCTAGTCTCCACCGCTCCTAATTCTCAGTGCTACGTCTCCAGTTTGCTTTCTAGATGTCTCATCCTGGATGCTCTGCTCCACCACAGACACCGGGTTTCTAAATTAAAATTTACTTTCCCTTCAAATCTACACCTGTAATTTTACAAACATGAAGTGAGCATCTAACATATGTCTTGTTCATGCAGAATCATCCATCTACTCATCTAAGTTTGACATGCAGAGTCATGTTTGCCTGTCACCTATGATGTTTCTCACCTAGGCTCTCCATGGTTCCACGTGCAGCACGAGATTGTTACCAATGAACGTTTCCTTAGGTTTTCCACAGGCAGCAAGATCCTCAGTTCAGGACCCCTTTCATTTTTTTATTTTTTTTCATTTCTTACTCCACCTAAATAGACACCTAAACTGGCAGGATTTTTCTCTAGTCTGTAGGGGGTGGTCCTCTTACATCCTAATTTTGATATTTCCCCTCAAAGGTACAGTGTCTAATGTGATATTTTCAACACTATATTACTAGACTTAAGTTTGGGGATACATAAATGCCAGAGACTGGGTATTTTTGATCTTTTTCTCAAATCCCATTCTATGATGCTGGACGTATTTTTTGGTTTGGAAGATTAAGGTGGAAATTACAGGAAGGAAAAAATTCTGCTAATAACATTGCGTGCTTCCCAGATATATTTTAACCTCTTTGTGCTTACTTCCTTATTAATGAAATAACAATAGTTGTATCTATCTGTCATGGTTATCATAAGATTAAATAAGAAAAATGCTTAAACAGCACTTATTAACTATTATTATTTCTCTTCTGATGGTCAAAGACTTCACCGTTGAAATCTACTTAACAGATGGCAGTTTGTCACAAAAAGAATCAGGCAGGGAATATAAATGTTTAGGAAAAAAAATACCAGTTATGAGTAGAGTTGCATGAGAATCATCACTAAAATGCATCTCCTGCAGTGTTAGTGAGCAGCACTCTCTTTGGGGCTGAGGGGCAGGTGATTCAGGGCAACACGCTGCTCTAAAGCAATCCTGGAGGACTGGCCAGATAGCTTGATTAATTGCCATTTTTGAAGCAGAAGTAAGGGCACCACAAAACCATGAACAAACACCAGATTTCCAGATAAGCTCGTGTGCAGCACAGCTCCAAGCCAGCTGAGGTACTCAGCTGTAAACTGGAGGTACTTACTTGTCTTCTAAAGTCATCAAAGAGCTTAGCCAGCCAGCAAATGATAACAATAAACAGCTAACCACCCATGAAACAAGAAATCAGAATTTGCTACTTGTATGCATGCTTAAGCTAGGAGAGATGCCAGTCAATGAGCTTAAAACAAGAAAAAAAGAGAGGAAAAATGGCTGAGGCAACTGCACAATGGCATTTAGAATCTCTATTAAGACCCAGGGAAATGTGCCCAGTGTATACACAGCGGAGGGGAGCCGTGGCTCCTGGAGGCTCTGGGAAATGAGATTCCTGCAATAAGCAGGGCAATTAACCTAAAGCAGTTCTGGCTGCTAAGTGGGGTAGAAGTGCCTTTGTTTCATCAGGCGCAGGCCTCCCTGGTGTGTTCCTGCTGGCGTTGTTCCAACAAATTTCAGTTGCCTGGGATCCACAGCCCCAGCCCCCAAAGCCCCACCCCAAAAAAGGATTCTGAAAGCCTCACTACGTGGTTCTGAGTGCCGGCTGTATGGGGAGGACCTGAGAACTTATAGGACTGGCCTGGGAGGAGGCAACTGGGACCACTGGGGCGGGAGGGTGGGGGCATGGTTCTTAGTCCCTCCAGACTCTGCGTTTAGCTCACAGTTCAATTATTTACTGAAAGTGAGAAATAAAATCATGTGTTTTAGCCCTTGATTAAGGAGAAGGTAATGTTTTGTTAGAAAAGTCAGCTGTAGAGATTCAGGCTGAATGTGTCTGGGCTGCCGCTGAAAGGTTTTGATTTGGCTAATCACAGAGGTCTTCCTTGAATACTAACTAAGGAGTCCAAGCAGAACAAATTCATTCCTGATGAAGTCTTGCAGCTGACAACGTGGAATAATTTGAATCACAACCTGTAAAATTTGATCAGGATGGAATTAAAGGACTCTCTCAAAGTGATTTGGCAAGTCTATTTCCACTAAGTCATTACAGTGAAAGTGGGCAGCCCATGAAGGGCCATGTTCATCTGCCATCTCGCTCAGTGTCCTGCTGCCAAGAGGGATTCTGAGGGCCATGCCATGGGAACGTATGCTAGCCTGGGTCTGACTCAAAGATATGGCACAGCACTCACACTTCCCCTTCATTACCATTTATGTCGCCATCATTTTCAAAGGTGTTCAGAACTTTTTAGGAACCATTTATGCTAGGATCACCTCCTGAAGGTAATGAGACTTTCACATTTATTGTCATCTCTATGAAATATAATTTCTTCCTATTTCTCCTATACTTTACATCTCATACAGTGTATTTATTTTAAATATGTCTTTATTGATTTCAGGGAGAGGAAGGGAGAGGGACAGAGAGAGAAACATCAATGATGAGAGAGTCATTGATCGGCTGCCTCCTGCATGCACCCAACTGGGAATGGAGCCCGCAACCCGGCCATGTGCCCTGACCGGGAATTGGACCTCGATCCCCTGGATTATAGGACCGTGCTCAACCGCTGAGCCATGCTGGCCAGGCTCACACAGTTTAAAGAGTATAATGTGCATGGAGAAAAAATTGGAAATTAGCACGAAAACATCAACCCCAACCATGAACTAAACTGACCCCAAGGTAGAAATTTTCCTTAAGAGTGCCTAGATGAAATACACTGAATAATTCACTTCTCCTCTCATAGCTTGCTGGCCAGGCAACATCAGTTTGGCTTCCTGAGGTCAGAGCAGGAGCCAGGCGATGAAACCAAAGAGGGGACAGAGGCTCGTCAAGATCCAGTCTAGTAGCTGTGAATTCTGCTGTTGAAGCATTTTGTACCATGCGATAAAAGTTTCTTTTGCATTTGCAAGATTATGTTGAAGATCAGTATTAGAACATTTTAATGCAAAAAGGTGAAACATCTGAAAATATTTCTTTTAATGTTATGGTCTGCTAGCTTGTCTCTTAGATACAAGGCATGATGAGGGAAGTTTCTGAAAATGTTATGTAGTGCACAGCGAATCCAATTTTAGAAAACATGTGCCAGGTAAGGAGAGGGTTCAGGATGCAGTTTTGGAAGAAAAGGAAGATGGAAAAAATGAAAAGGAGTATCCAAGATACCTACCACAACAAAAAACTACTGAGATTCAGAGAACTGGGGTGAGTAGGAGATTTAAGAAGATTATAAGGAGAAGGTGATGAAAGAAAATCCAGTATAAAAATTGCTACATTTTTGCAACAAACATATTATATTTTATTGATTCATCTTAAAATTTGCTAAATGTCTGGTAACAAAGAAAATATCATTGCAAGAGCCAGGATTCAAGCGCTTGACTTCTCACAGCATGGAACAGCTTCTCGCTTTAAGTGCCTTCTCCCGCTGGATCGCTTCTGGAGGGGTGCTGAGGCACTCAGGGGCCACTGCGGGCTAAGGTGAAAGTTATATTTACTTGCAAGTGCATATGAGAATGGCCATGCTTATCTTTTAAAACATTCTCTAAATTCAAAGGGAATTCTTTTTAAGCTGGACTTTGCTCTTTTAAAATACTGCAAAATTTCCCAAGATAGAAGAAAGTCCACTTTTTGTTTTCATCAGGCAACATCCACTCAGAGAGAAGAATGGAGATGAGGAAATTAGGTCACTTTGCGTGACATGCTTCCTTTTCATATTCTTACCTATGTTAGTAACTTTTTTTGCAATGCAATGGCCTACATAATGAAATACAGGCTTTTCCCTACTACCTGCCTATAACCTAAATTATTTTTTAAAAACACTGCTTGTGTATTATTTTATAACCCCCCACACACATGTATATATGTTTTGTATATGTATATATAAACAAAGCATGCACATATTACCATTTATATTTGTGAAATATAAGACTCATACAGGAGATGCTGAAAGAAATGTGTTTATTCTGAGTCACGAAGTATCGGAATACAAAAGAAGAACTTTGTCTCTTCTACAGAATCTTATGTCAGCATTGATTTAAGGGAAAGAGAAGGCTTTTAATAAGTTTGAAAGCAATTTTTTTGCATGTAGTTGCACTTAACACATCACAGTTTTTATTTGTTACAGTTTATTTAAAAATAAATTGTGGAAAAATGCACTGAAAATGAAAATTTTCTTTTAGGCAAATGGGAAGGCATTCTAAGTGCTATTCATATAAAATGATAGGGCCATTTTTTCTGATTTACTGGAACAAATATGACAAGTCACTTGCTACCTCCTTGGCCTTACAATATCCAGCTAGAAATGGTGCTACCAGTTTTGAAGTAATTCAGAGACTTTGTAACATCTATAACTAGTATCATATATGTTTGTGACATTTTCATTTATACACTGTAATGGCAAAATTAAAAAGAGAATATCTTGGTTTTTTTAAAAATATTCTCATGTTGAATCCAGAGATAAAGAAATGTTGATTATTAGAAAGGTTGTGTATCCTTTGGAAAACAATCTACATATTTTGAGAAATAGCTACAGACTTTGCAAATTCCTGGCAAATTGACTCCAGCCTACATACTGCCTTCAGTCATGATAAAATTGCCTATTTCATGGGATACATTTCTTCGCTTTGGTTTCTTTGTGGTGTTTGTAACGGTTCACAGGTCCTTTCTTAAAACTCTTCCTTCAGTTGCTGTGAAGCTGTATTTCATTTTTCTCTCACTGACAGGCCTTCTTCGTTTCCTGTTTCAGTTCCCGCTCCCCCTACTGCTCTCTAAACAGGGCCCTCTGCCAAGTTTCTGTTCTTTCTGTGCTTTGTCCCTCATACTTTTCATATACTCCTCTGGCTTCAAGTGTTCCTGCTAAGTTGAAAAATTCTTCATCTATTTCTTTAGTAGCAGACCACAAGCTCTGTTACCGGACTGAAGGAATCCGCTTGTCCATGCAATCAAAACCCAGTCAGACACAAACAGAAGTTTGCAGCCAAGGAAGTAAGGATTTATTAAGGAGATGGCGCCACCCAGGCATCTCAGGTAGCTCCTGCTCAAAGACCTGGCTCCCTGATGACGCCCAGGGATGGATTACATGGGGCGGAGGGGGATTAGTCATGGTGACTAATGGAGTTTGGGTTGTGGTCTCTACTGATTGGTTGGTGCCAGGGTAATTGATCATTGCAAATGGTCCTGACGTCAGCCATGGAGCCGTTCTGTCCAATTTCACAAGGATTTGTTCTGTGGGATCATTCTACTTTCCTGAGTCCAGAGCTAAAACACAACTGAAGCCAAGGTATTATGTTTAGTTTGTTTGAAAACGTTGTCTTAATAGTCATTAGACCCAGGACATTGTTTCTAAGGCCACTGGTTGTTGACCAGGATCTTATTGTCCTGAGGGCTTAAGGATTGACCAAGGGGAAGGGGAGTGAATGAGTCTGGGCACTAGGTGAGGCCTGTTTGAGTCAAAGGAAAAAAATGAAAATAAAAGGCCAGATTAAAGACAATAAGGTTTCTGTGTGTTTATAGCTCCATATATGTTTCCTGTGTAATTTTCTGACTTCTAGCTCTTTCTGATCACCTGGGCTTGAGCAGTATCTTTTCCTTGGTGCATTTGCTTCTAGATTTTTCAATTTAATACAAAGCTCCTCTCTAACTGAAACCTGTAGGCTCCAGGTCAATACTTCAATATATTCAACTGACTCCTTAATAGTTCTATGTTAATAATTTTTAAAAAACTACACCAATTTACCTTATCATACACTAAGTTCTCAATTTACCACTCTCCCAATCTGATCCTTTTCAATGTTCTTCGCCTCGATGAATTGTATCACCCTTCATCCTGTTTCACAAACCAAAACTGAGGGAATTGTCTTTGACTTACCCGAATATGCAATAAGCCTAATCACCACTGTTGATTTCATCAAAGCTACCATTGTCTTTCCCCATAATTCTGTCCTAGCCTCCTAGCTATTTTTCTCCACATAAGCATGTTTTCTTCTCTACTCTGTTTTCTTTACTGAGACTAGAATCAAGCCTCGTTTCCATTCTTTTTATCTGAAATGTTAGTCATTCTGAAAATCTCAACTTACCATCCTCTTCTTTTTAAAATTCTCTCATGCCTAGCCGGGTGTGACTCAGTGGTTGAGCCTGGACCTAGTAGGATCCAGATCGTTGTTCGATTCCCGGTCAGAGCACATGCCCGGGTTGCAGGCTAGATCCCCAGTCGGGGGTGTGCAGCAGGCAGCTGATTGATAATGTTTCTCTTATCATTGATGTTTCTACCTCTCTCTCCCCCTCTCCATTCCTCTCACTGAAATCAATAAAGATATATTTCAAAAAAATAAAAAAATAATGATAATTATTTTTTGAAGTGGCCATGTGAAGGCAAGCTATGTGCTTTGGTTACACCCATTTCACAAATGTGGAATATAAGGCTTAAAAAGGGAAATGCTATACCCAAAGCCAACTAACTAGTTGGTAACAAAATGGGACTTTGAAAATTTGTTTATGTGACTTAAAATTTATCTTTACAATACCACATTCCTCAATGTTCAGTCTTTTCCCTAGCACATTAGTGCTACTAATATGACATTACTATTGTGCTTTCAATCTTTCATATTCCCACCTGGAGTAGAAAGTCGTTGAGAGGTACCATTGCTTCATTCATTCACTTAATAAATGCTTCCACTGACAATGTGAGGACTTAGGAATACAGTGCTGACATGTCAGATTTAACAAATAAATACTTTTCTCCAGAATAAAACATACTGCTCATGGATGTCTGATATCTACATATCTTACTTAACTTATTGTCTACTTCCCTTTACTAGAAAGCTAGCTTTGAAAAGGCAGAAGGTCTTGTTTCCATTGTTCAATCCTCTGTTCTCAACATTTAAAGCTATATCTGGCACATAGTAGTGCTCAAAAAATAGTTTTTGAAGAAAAGAAACATTTAAAAAAATTTACAAAGCCTCAGGGTTATCATGATATTCAGTCTGTAATTTTGATTGCCAATGAAGAGATTAAAGTGGGAAAATGTCATATGTTTAATTCAGTTTTATACATTGGAATTTAATGTATTGAGTACTGATTTTAAAAAATCTAAAGTATTAAGTTTAAAAATGTGGAGCTCACCTTTCATATCTTCATAAATTTCTCATGCCATAATCATAAATTAATTTCAGGGGTATCATTCATTCATTGTTTACTCTTTTAAAAGGAGTTATAAAATGCCTCCTCTGTGTCAAACATTTTCAACAACCTCAGTTTGGCTTATCATGGGTCATCTTTTAAAACAACAAACAATAAATCTAGACTTTCTGAGCTTAGTTACAAAGCTTCACTACAAATAAGACAATAAGGTGTGTTTGCCTTAGCAGTGCCTACTTTGTCTTCATTTGTAATTTCAGATATGTCCCTCTAAGCATATCTAAGACATGGGGTCTTCTCACTTTTTCAACAGTCGTTCTCCTAAAGGACAGAACATAGGCAGGCTTCTCAGACTGGGGGAGAAGGTGTTTCATTTCATACCAACTTACACATTAATTAGAAATCTGTGTCCACCTTAATAATTCTGTCTGTGTTTCTCTTCTAGTTTTAATTTTATTATTCTGGATTTAAGTTTCCGTTATGAAAAGAACTTCATATATTTTCAAGTAATATGGATAAAAGTAAATTTGTTCACCTAGATCCAGCTATGAACATAATTTTCACAGCACAATTGAATTTAAGTTAGAGTGTGTCTTAGAAAAGGGAAAAATAAAGTATAAGGAAGAAAGAAAAAGTTTGTTTTTTTCAAGTAATTTGTTTGTCTTTGGACAATGCTTAGCTTCAGGTAGGCTCCAGTAGGTTTTGAGGGGAAGGGGTCAGGGGCTTCCAGTTTTAGGTGAAGGAAAAGAGTAAAAATGTAATCAAGCTTGTTCAGCCATCCGTGGCTGAATGCTAAGTGGTTCTGTGAATCATTAAAAAGAAGGGCAGGAGTGAGGTAGGGTGATACTTTACTACAATAAGTGTCAAAAAAGCATATCTATATGAAAGACATATTTGTTTCACCAATTTAAAGAAATTCTTAAAATGTTAAGCTGTGCACAATTTCATTGGGACTTTCATTCTGGAGTAATAGGTTTAAAAGTATCCACATCAATTCTTTAGCCTTCCTTTGGCATTTGTACATCGAATTCATTTACAGTAAGATGATTGTACAGTAACATACATAAAATGTGAAACCGTCCATTTGAATAGATAGATATATGGCATTTTAATTACTAACAGCTAGATTGAGATGCTGCTCAGTGCAGGGCGCTGAGCAATCGGTGCGGTGCTGTTTATGTTCTCTAGTACATCTGGTTCACTCGTGTTTCTATTATCTATTGCTCTTGGAGGCAGTTAGTTCCAGGAGCTTGCTGTTTGTGGAATAAAATTAAAATGCTCCCACCTATTCCTAATTAAGATTAAAAGAATTCTTTGTCATGTTGAGTGTATTTAGGCATAAAACTACAATTATTTTGACATTAAATCCTCATTACTGTATTTCCTCAGTGTGATCTTTTTACAGGTATTTTTTTAAATTCTGACTGACAACGATCTTTCTTTAAAAACCATTCCCTTGCCTACTTTCTCTTCTTTCCTCTGTCATCATTTTCCCCAACACTAACCTTTTCTCTGTTAGGGATTTTTAAATTCATGCAGGGAACAACTAAAAACAAAGAGAAGCATACTATTACTTACCTACTGGTTTCTGTAAGATGAAAACCAAAGACGAATAATTAGTAAAGTCACTCTCAGACTACACAGGTGTCTGAGAGCCCAGGTCAGGTGTCATGAGGCTGCGATGACAGCAGGGAGAGGCACTTGCACTGCCATGTGGCGAGAAGGCCAGCAGCCCCTCACTCCATAGCTGCTCTGCGCAGCGCCCGTCGGGGGGCTGACAGGACCCAGTGGTCTGCACCCCTCCAACCCCCAACCTGCAGTTCAGGCGAGTGCTGCACGTGGCCTCGACCAGCGGAGGCCAGCTCCCTAACACTATCTCAAGAGCTTGCTCTTTTCTACCACACACGATGCCACTGAGCTTTTCTGCCTTTCGCTTTCCAGAAAAGCTGACACGCACAACCTTGGACAAGGGAATCGAGGAGGAGGCATGCTGGCTGCATTGTCTCTTTAAAAGTCCCTCCTGAAGGGAGTGAGTCTGTAATATCATTGTAGCTCCCTCTAGGATCAAGCACAAGGTCGGCACTGGGAGCGAGCCCTGCACTGGAGCCGTGAGAGAAAGATGAGAATATTTGACTTCAAACCTCCTGGCGATTCTCATTAAAGATAAATCTACCTCAATCTCTTTGGAGACTATTTTTTTTTACTAACAATAATAAAAGAGACAGTGTGAAAAAGATTTCATTTCATCTACTACATTTTTTCTACTGTTCTCAGTGTATAAATGCATTTAGCAAGTCTAAAGGCAATTGGAAAGTGTGCGGCGTAAGGTAGCTCTGCAGCCAGGTGAAACGCGCCTCAACCAAATGAGAAAATTCAAGATCTGACTCTTTTTGTTCATTTCTGAGAAGACAGCAAAAGGCAACTGACTCTCCCAGTCTCAGTCTCTTCGTGTGAAGTGACGAAATGATCAAGGAGTTGCATTGTGTGAAAACACAACAAGCAGCAGGATGTCACCTACCCTTTCCAAGCGACACCTCCAATGCACCTGAGAGTCTGGGATCCCGAATTGGTGATTCAGTGAGGAAAACCTACCTTCAATAGGTGAGGAGTCTCTGAGCACACTGCTTGCCATGCTCCAGGGATAGGCTAGTTTTAGATTAAGGTCAGAGATGACACAACCACACCGGAAAGGTGTGATCTGATGGGATAATCAATAGGTCACACACTTCTTGCGGTGACATATTAACCTGGCAGCGTTTAAATACTACTTTGCTTCTAACATTTTTAAAGAATATTAATATATAGGTAATATGAATTATGATTAAAATTAGTGTGCTGTGATAGCACTGGATTCTAGCTAGATAAATGTTGTTATGATAATGGTATCAATATCTCTAAAATATGGATAGATTGAAAGGTAATGATTAACATTTTGTTTCAGGTCTAAGGGATCTATTTACCTTGTCATTTCTGTCCCACACATTTTAATTTTCCTCTGTTTTCCATAAATTTTGAATTAATTATTTTTTCTATTTTTTTCTACCACCACTCTAGCACCCCCAAAAACAAAGACAAATAAACAAAAAAGACTTTCTTAAGTATTCGTTTGTTCAGTAAGCTTTTATTAAGGTTTAAATAGTAAGCCTATTAGGTTATTATTTTTAAGAGTTTAGATTTTCTCTGAGTAACCACTCCTGGAAATACTCATTGCCAGGATCTTGTGGCCCAGCCACAGAGAAAGAGCCTCAGTGCCCTTCCCTTAAAGCCATGGCAGGAAGTCAGGCCATCCCCAGCTAACTGCTAAAGGCAGGGACAAACCAAATCAAATGGGAAGCATTTGAAGGATGGGAATCCTTGTCTGAGAGTGGTTCAGCGTTGCAGATCATGCAGGGCCACTGTTAGGATTGACTTTTTGTCTGAGTGAGATGGGAAGTTTAGTATTTTCACTCCCAAAATTTTCACTGCTTGAACACATACATTTTATTTTAGCATCAAGATTTATTTAACAGTTACTCTTTTGAGTTCAAAACAAGGCTAATCCCCATGACTTCAGCTTTCTCCCTGAGTTAGGAAAGAGAGTTTTATTGTATTTTGTCACATAACTATTCATACTGTCAAACCTATAGGAGCATGGATGTTTGATGAAGGACACTGGAATTAAAGCAATGCAGATGAGGTCTACAGTAGACACAGAAAACCTAGATGTATCGCTCATCCTGAAAATCTCTAGACGGGCCCCTCAGTGAAGTAGGCTGATCATGAGGGTGGGGTAAAGAAGAGGGTGGGAGCTTATGTCTCTGTATCCAGGCCTTCTTCCCAGAGCCAGAATCAGGGATGAACACCTTGTGTCTGACTCTTCAGGAAAGCCTGGAGGCCAAGGGGAGAGAGCAGTTGCTTGGCAGTGACAATTTAGAGCAAGGAGACCAGCACTTCCTGTCCACTGAGCTCTGGAGGTCTGGATTTTATTTTATTTTATTTTATTTTTTTATCTTTTAAGTATGTCTTTGTTGATTTTAGAGAGAGGAAGGGAGAGGAATAGAGAGATAGAAACATCAGTGATGAGAGAGTCATTGATCAGCTGCCTCCTGCACACTCCATGCTGGGGATCGAGCCTGAAACCCGGGCATGTGTCCTGAGTGGGAATCTAGCTGCTATCTCCTGGATCCTAAGACAATGCTCAACCACTGAGCCATGCCAGCTGGGCTGGAGGTCTGGATTTTAGAATAAGGCTTTGCTATGGGCCCTTATGTCTTGGCACAGCTACTAGGTCAACATGGAATCAGTATTCTCTTCAAAATGAGCCCTCAGCATATCCTCTTAGATAAAATGCTATCCATGTTGTATCATTGGCAGGTGGTTTCTACTTTTTAAACTCATAATTGAAAATAAAGGAGCTTAGATTTAGACATATGATGAAACGTGTTTTCTGTCTTTTCAACACAGAAAGGACACAAGGTTTATGGGTGTGGACAATGCTAAATTATTCAATAGGAAGACAACCAGCCTGATGGGGAATCAAAATTTTTTTAAGAATGGATCTTGAGAATATCATGCTAAGTGAAATAAATCAGACAGGAAAAATATATGTATAAACCCATCTTGGAGACTTATTTTACTTCTTAAAATTATTTTACTACATAATAGTTCTATTTTTTATTGTATAGGAAAGGACTCTACATTTTTAGGGTTAAGTTCTCTAAAGAATTTACTTCTTGCCTCACTAGAGTTAACTTATGTCCCTCTTTCAAGCTGCAAAGGTGCTCATTGTGGATAACATAATGTACTACCATATAAGTTTATCAACAAGGTATTTTGAGATCCTGCTGATTAAATTTTGGGTTGCAATAACTTATGGTGTAAGAACAAGTTAATGCTGCATGAAAGAAATAGCTCAACAACTTCTATTGAGAATATAAATGTGATAGAAAAGATCTGGTCAACACAAATTGATGGTTAATAATTAATTCATGTTCACATTAATAGTATACAGACTATTTATTAAATGTCAAACTCTACATTGAGAAGATAAGTTCAAACTTCAAGCATCTTCATCATTAATTACCATCTTTTTGCAAAATCAAATACATCTTCAGTTGTAAGACTCTATTATCTTAGGTGACATTAAAACAAAACAAATAATCTATAAACACTACCAATGCTATACAGCACTCTGACTTTAGAGATGTTAGACTATTAAAATATGTGTGCCTTAGGATCAGTAAGACATCATAAAATTAAATAATTCATTCAACTAAAAGTGTCATGGACCTATTATGTACTAGGCACTATAAGGGGCACTGTAGTCATAACAGATAGAACTGATACATACAATCTGTTCCTAAGCTTTAAACAGTTTTGCAAAGTAAATAGAAAATTAGATAAGTAATAATTTGTGCTTTGATATGGAAGATATAGATTGATGTTTGAGATGAGACCCAAATGATTAATAGATGCTAGCCAGATAGTGTGTAGTGTCAGTGAGGGTGTTCTAGTTAAAAGAATTAGACCAGGGGGAAAAGAAATAGAGGGATGCTGAAAAAATTTAGCATGGCCAGAACATACTGTTTGGCCCATAAAGTTTAAGTGCCAAGAAATTCAATTAAAGAGACAAAAAGATACAAGTTGCTGATGAAGGTTGATAAGAAAAGAGCAATGAAAAACTACATTTAGATCTATAAGGGCTATCATTTAACACAGTCAGGGTCCTAGTCACTCTGAGTGCACCTTATTCTTGAGATAACCTGTTTCTTTTGCAGTGAAGGGAATTAAATGCTTTGATAAGGAAAATGTTTACCTGAAGGATCAACCTGTAATTAACAGAACTTTTTGACTTGAGACATACAGGTGTGCACATGAAATACATCTCGACACATGCAGAGAAGCTTCAGCTTTGCATCTGGAAAGCTGGAGGTCGGATGCTGTCTGAAATCATTCTTTCATCCTAGTATTCTAATAGATGACATGATTTTTAAATTTACATTTATACAGCAGAATTCTAAAGGGTAGTGGAAATGAATCAAATAATGCCACATGCGTTGATATCAGTACAGCCCACAAATATCACGCTATGAAAAAAAAATCCAGGGATAAAATGATAAAGTATGAGTCTGCTTTTATTGAGCATAATAAACTATATATTACTTAATGACATAAACTTGTGGTGAAATTACATTGAAAAATCAAGGATTCTATATTCTAGTTTGTTATGAATGGATGTTAAGTTTTCTGCAGTTTATTTGTAATGAGAAACTGGTTCCTTTGTAACGTTTCTAATATCCTCAATGCACAGTACATCACAAACTCTTCTCACCATGAAAATTATTTTTTATCAATGATCACATCTTAGCATATCTAAGTGTCAGGCTCTAAGAAAGTAGTCTTCTCTCCAATTAACAGATAATTTGAAAATCAGAGATTTCACAGAAAAAAAGTGAAGGGGCCAGTACTAGACCAAGCCTTTCTGTCTGTAGCCCTGGGCTCCTTCTTGAATAGGCAGAACCTGATTATTGACTGTGAATGTCTTCCCATAATTTATCAAAGGAGGAATGTCTTCAGCTGCACTGTCCAAGTCAATAGTCATTAGCTTTATGTTGTTATTGAACACTTTAAGAGTAGGTTAGGACAACATAGGAATTCAATATTTTGGGAGCTGTCAACCTATGTGTCCCGATTTTTTCCCCAAGCAAGGCCATGATTTTGATAAAATAATCTTCCTTGGCTGAGAGTTTCACTTCTTTGAAGCTGGACTATTCAGATGATTATGTTTTGGGCTTGGTCCTTAGCTTGCTCTGCTTTCCCATTTCAGAGGAAGAATGTATCTGTGTGAGCTCCCAAGTAGTCTTTTTCTTTATCTTTCATATTGCTTTTCATTTTGTAATTTAATTTTAATTTTTAAAAATTACAGTTGATATTCAATATTATATTAGTTTTAGGAGTACAGCGTAGTGTTAGATATTTATATAACTTATGAAGTGATCCATCCACATGACACCATACATAATTATTACAATATTATTGATTGTATTCCCTATCCTGTACTTTACGTTCCTGTGACTATTTTGTAACTGCCAATTTGTACTTAATCTCTTTATCTTTTCACCCAGCCTGCCAACCCCCTCCCATCTGACAACCATCAGTTAGTTCTCTGTATATATTGTTTTTCAATTGTGTGTTAATTAGCAATAGCTTTTCATTATATCTTCCTAAGATATCAGTTATGGTGCTTAACAAACCAATTGTCCTTAAAATTACTACTTCTCCTCTACCTGTTGTTATATGGCACCAGTATAGCATCTAGATTCAGTGGGTGACAATGGAGCCTGTCATTCTAAGGTGCACACAGAAGTTACACAATTACATGGTCCAAATTCCATGCCAATGACTTCTATTGGGCCATTGTTTATTCCGCAGCTCACATCTATGACCGTGTAGGGGGTTCCGTAGCACCAAGTGACAGAGAGGGACGATTCAGGTCTGGTTCTCGGATGAGTCAGCTTAACGGTTGATGTAAACTGAAAACGTTCACCTACTGTGTTCCAGCCCAATCCACGTATGGTCCTAAGGCACTGTGGTGAGAGGAAATCCTACCAGTGAGCAGAGATGGGAGTAGTATCCTTGGTCATTCCATTTATATCAAAGTGACAAGTGATTTGACTAGTTGAATAGAGACCTAGGCAGACAAAGATTGGAAACTAGAAAAAAAGGAAGCCGAGAGTATTATATGCAAACTGATTTGGGAAAAGGCACAAAGTTTGTGGATCATTGTGCCTCACATTTAAGTCTGATAGAGTCAGAAAGCCTCTATTACAGAAGAGAATTTCAACCACCTATGGGGACAAGATGGCCCTTCCTGCTGATGTCAGTCAGCTCATTTCTCAGCCAGCACAGCGTTTGTCCAATGGGCTCAAGAACAGGTTGTCCATGGAGGCCAAGATGGAACTATTCATAGGCCCAACAGTGTGAGTTCCCTCTCACTAAGGCTTGATTAGGTATCGCCATGGCTCAATGTACAACCTGTCAATGATAGCAACCAATGTGGGCTCCCAATATGGTCTCAATTCAAGCTGACCCATTTGGAAGCATGTTGAAATGATACAAGATAAAATTCCTGGACCTTTTCTAATTACATCTTTTTAACACCGGAGGAGGCAGCAATTTAACCTTACCAGAACTGACATAATTCTGGATATGGATTTGATTTCCTCTATATGACACTTCTTCCAGCCTTACCATCAGACTCTTACAAAATCTCTAATTTACTGGTATGAGATCCTGACAATTTCCTTAGATTAATAATACAATTTTATGGCAAACAAGGTGAGGCATTGGATGCATTGCCATTACCATGGAATGAATCTACTTGTCTCACTACACACTTGATCACCACAAAATGCTAACCCAATATGATAAAGGAATGACTTCTTAACTACTCAGTAAAATGACAGTTCGGAGCCAAAGCACCATGCAGGTTTGGTACACTGTCCTTTAAGATGCGTAATATGCATTATAATAATAGCCAATATATGATGTTTGTTCCTAATATACAGAATACTAGTCTCATAACCAGGTAATGAAAGTATAATTGGCTTCTCTTCTTATTTTTCCTGTAAATCCATTTTGGAAATTTGTGTTTCCTATATTTACAATTTAGACTCTGTTATAAGTACTGGGGGAATGTTTCTTCCAGGGGACACAATAAATATCTCACTGAACTTGAAGCTAAGATCACTACTTTATCAAATTGGGCTGCTTCTGACAGTGAGCCAAGAGGCAAGGAAAGGACTTAGACTGGCAAGGGTAATTGAGTTAGAGTTGGTGATATAGGATGTTGAAAGGGAAGAGTATGTCTGAGACCCAGAACATTCACTGGATGTCTCTTGGTGCTTCAGTGCCCAGAAACAAATCTGAGTGGACAATTGCAGCAATCAAGGTCCACTACAGACAAGTCAACTAAGGCAAGGAATCCACACTAGCTGAAGTGAAGCAGCTCTAAGAAAGGAGATGATGAATAACAATTTATGACTTGAGATGATTCACAATTGATAGGACTACAGTTGCCAAACTAACTCTCTTTTTTCTTTTCTTTTTTTTAAATATATCTTTATTGATTTCAGAGAGAGGAAGGGAGAGGGGGAGAGAGAGATAGAAACATCAAAGATGAGAAAGTCATTGATCGGCTTCCTCCTGCACGCCCCCAACTGTAAATTAACCTCCAACCCGGGCATGTGCCTGACCGGGAATCGAACTTCCATCTCCTGGATCCTAGGTTGATGCTCAACCGCTGAGCCACACCCAGCTGGGCACCAAACTAACACTCTTATACAAACTCTTCTGTAAAGTTTATAACAATCTAATAAGCTGGAGAGTTTCTTATGGATTGGAATTAATGGAGGGCACAAACCTATGCAAATGATACACTAGCATTGCAATATTAAACACCATGTGCAACACCTGTTTTTCTCTCCTCCCCACTAATTCCAGTCACCGATTCAGCAAACAATGCTGTGCAGACAGTGCCTCATGTCAAGCTGCGTTACCTCTCTTGCATGGTGCTTGGGTCCGTCTCTGGCATATGCTTTGGGATAGCTGTGGGAGCTAGCGTAGAATTCACACATGTAACTCAGAAGTTCTGGAAATTTATGACTCATAAGAAAACTCTGAGTGAGGGAGGGGGTCTGATGGGCAGTTGCTTCCTCTTTATACTACTTGAATCCTGAGATCCTTAGTATAAATTTCCTCAGTCAGTCCAAGTGGGATCGAACACCCAGTATCCACAGAAGCAGTCAATTGGAAAACATATCTTTATATAGTCTTTCTCTCCTTTCCTGTTACTTTCCCTGAGTCTTAGTCCATTCAATCTGCCATAACAAAATATAATAGACTAGATGGCTCATAAATAACAAGTTCTGGAAGCTGTGAAGTCCAATATCAAAGCACCTGAAGATTTGGTGTCTGGTGAGAGCCTGTTTCCTGGTTCAAAGACAGCCATCTCCCTGCTGTGTCCTCACATGGTGTTGGGGGTGAGGCAGCAATCTAGGGGTTCTTCTTTAAATGCACTAATCTCATCCATGAGGGCTGCATCACGCTGGGGATCAGGTTTCAACTTATGAATTTTGGAGAGACACAGATATTCAGTCTATGGTACTCTGAGTCCTTACTTCTGTTTCCTGGGACCATTTGCCCAATAGACTATTTGCCTTTGAGCTGTGTTTTTAAAGGAATCTAAACTATGAATACGACATGAATATGGGTATTTGTCTATAAATAGATTCCTTAATTTTATTATCTCTGCTTATCCATACCTCTGCCAGTTTACAAAGCATCAGAATAGATAAGCTCTCTAGAGTTGTGGAGAAAGAATAGGACTAAAAGAAAATCCTACAGAAACACATAGAAGAAGGAGCTAGCAGAGGAGGGAGAAGTTGCCCTCATTGAATGATAAGTAATATTAGAACGCTCATTTTACATCTTAGGAAGTTAGGGCAGGTGGATTTTCAAATTCTGGTGTCATCCCCAACTGAAACTTAAAAGTTATGATAATTTGGTAACATGTATTGAAGTGACAGAAATAGATCAGTTTTCAAAGTCATTACTTGGAAGCAAGCACATTTTCTTTTATGGTGTATTTCATTCAGCTGGAAACACAAAGTAAATATTAAGACAGAGGTATCTGGAAGTGGAGAGTCTTGTACAGTGGATCATTTCAATAGGTCTGCAGTTTCTTGGTCTTTGTGGTAAGTCCTTGGTTTAGGGTGGACTTCAGTTTTATTTAAACTAATAATTCAATGGTGATTCAGGGCAAGTTTGGTCGGGAGCAGGGGCAGAAACTGTAACTTTTATGAGCACAAATTGTTGGATATTTCAGCTTTTTTAAGATAATGGTTTCTCAAACCCTACTGATGACATTACTTAAAAAAATAATAAAAATCCAGCTAGTTTCTGTTCTTTGGATCTTCAGTCTTAAGGGCGTATTTACCACCTGGTTACAAACCATGCTCAATGTAGCCTGTGCCATCTGGTCTCCTCTATGCTCCCCTAACTCTCCGGACACTCTAGGAATAGAATACTTGTCACCAAAGGATATGATTATTTTCTTGTATGTCTTTTCTATCTAAATTTTGATAACCATGAGGAAAGCTAAGCCTTATCTTTAGTTGAGTGCCTAGTAGTTTACTTTATAATTGTCGAATAATTGTAACCATTTATAAGAGGAAGTATTTTTAGATTTTACATACCATCAAGGGCTTTGCAAATATATCCATATTAAATGAGTTGATAAACTCACATAAGAAAAACATGTCACCACTGTCTATAGAATTAAATCAAATTACCCCATAGATGAATGCCTAGTGTATTGATATAAAATAGGACGGAGAACTATGAATACAGAGAATTAGCATAACAACTCACAAGAACACTAACCATTGTAACAGTGACCATAGAAAATCAGAGAGCATGCTTATTTTTCTTTTACCAAGCTCATGTTTTACCTTTGAAGAGTTTGGCAAAAAATAATCTTATAAAGTCTCATATTTTAAAAAAGAAAAATTTTGATTTATTAGGAGAGCCTTTAGAGGCATTTCTGCATAAGTGCATAAGGTGATATTAAACAGTGGAGCCTGCATCTATCCTGTTATTGTTCGGTAGCCCAGAGACAAATGATCTATTTAAACACAATGACCTTATGCCCAATCATGGGGATCAACTAACACAGAATCCAAAGCGGAACAGCTCCAGTGGTAGCAATCTCTCCTGGAAAACATCTGCTACCAGCTGAGTGTGTTTACATTGTGGCAGCAGCGGCAGATGTGCTCATGGACAGCCCATCTGTGTGGCCATGGGAGGTTGGGCTAGGGAAGCTGGGCTGGGCAGGCGGCGGGGGAGAGCTTATTGTAATATACTGGGTTGCTCTAGGAATGCAAATTCGCACCTCACTGCAGTGTTTTTCTTCCTGTGCTACTAATGTCTTAATGCTAAATAATTTATGTGCATTACTTAAAATGAGCAATAAAGTTTAGCTTTGGGACTGCTCTAAGGAATTTAGCTATTGTACGATTAATAAATTACAGAGAGTAATTGCTAATGTAAAAATTAATATAAAGCCCGGCCGGGGTGGTTCAGTGGTTGAGCATCGACCTAGGATCCAGGTGATCGGGGTTCGAGTTCCGGTCGGGGCACATGCCCGGGCTGCGGGCTCGGTCCCCAGTCGGGGCCTGCAGGAGGCAGCCGATCAATGACTCTCTCATCATTGGTGTTTCTCTCTCTCTCCTCCCTTCCTCTCTCTGAAATCAATAAAGATATTTTTTAAAAATTAATATAAAAAATTTAGATAATAAGTGTCATTTTATTTCATTTATTCCATCTTGGGAGACCCAAGATGGTGGCGAACCGAGTGGAAGCTACACTGACATTCACCTGGGACCAATCTGGATTTACAACTAAAACATTGAAAAACCATCCTGAAAACCATCCTGAAATCCCACTGAAGACGAGCTGGAGAGCACCCGCCTAACCCAGGAGGAAACGCGGAGACGGCACAGAGACCGGCGGGCTGGCGGGGCCCCCGCGGGCAGCAGCTGAAGGCCGGAGGGGATCTCCGCGGCGGGGTCCCACTGGGGACTCTGGGGCCCAAACCCCAGCTGGGCTCCCCAGCCCAGAGCACCAGGACTGAGACAGGGCCACGTAACATGCGGCTGTGCAAGCAGCCGGTTCCTGGCTGCCAGGGAGAGGCGGCGGGGCTGCAGGCGCCCCCTGAACGAGCCAGCGCACGTTTCCTGTGCAGCCGCTCACCTTGGGCTCGGCGAGGGGCAGTGGACTGGGGCTGCGTGGGGAGAGCCTGGGGAGAGTCTTTCCCCCGACTGTGGGGGACATCTTTCTCTGGCAGCGAATTTCGGCTTTGGCCCGAGGGGGAAGCAATTGCCCCACCCTGCTGGAGAGCCTCTCGCCGCCCAGAGGAGTTTCCACAGCCCGAGGCTTGTTAAGAGGCTGATAACAACCAGCCGCCCCACCCAGTGGAGCTCCTACAGGCTCATTAAGAGAATCAGATGAATCAATCTGCGGCCAGAGGCAGACCTCGGAGTGCTTTTGAGTCTTTGCCTGATCTGCTTCCAAAACCAGGCCTTAGAGAGCACACTCTGATGTGCTACAACGGGCTAAATTCTGCGGCTTACAGCAAAGCTATGCGTAGGACATTGTACAGGATACTTAGTCATCTTCAAAGAAATTAAAATAAAATTAAAAAGTAAAATAAAATAGATGTCATTTTAAATTGTTTTTATATTTGAAAATATTATTAAGAAAATATTTTGGTCTCTGGAAAAAGATAAAGCTGAGCAAAGTAAGCCTCAGCCTTTCTAACTCAGCTCTTCCTTGTTACCTTGTTTGTTATGTTCAGAAGTGTTATCCCATGTATAGCCTGTAGACCATAATTTCATACTCAACAGAGGTTATGTTCAAAATTATCTATGACTCTTTAAACAATAAAAATGTTTTTTTTATTGCAAAATTTCTCAGATCTTTTTTCTATGTTAATACATTTTCTGAATCTCCAAGGGAGAGATATACACAATTGTCCTTCACTGAGTATGTTTTCATGGAGCATTATCCTGGACTAGTATTCTCTTGTGTTTACTTGAGAAATTCTACTTTGGTGATTGAGTCAGAAATAGCAATCTGGAACCCCCCAAAATGAGATATTTTATATTTGCATTCAATTTTTCACATAACTTGTTTATTGAGATTTCAGAAATTAAGCAACAAAGTGACCACAATCTATCTTTTAGGAATGGATTGAATAATTTTATTCCTATACCTGAGACTTTTAACTTTCATGGGCTTGTGCACAATGAAGGTAGTATATAAGGGGAGTCATTAAGCTGTCCCCTTAATTTAGAGATGAAGTTAATTTCATTTCCAAGAAGAGAGAGAAACTAGTTTTTAAAAAATAAATATAAAATGGATGAACTTAGCTATCTGCAGAAGTTCAACCTTAAGATGTTTCTGTAAATAGCTATTAATGGAGATGAATGAAACATCCAAATTCAATCAAAATGTTTGTATAGGAACCTCACAATTAGACTTTAAAATAGCTGTAATATAGTAAATTTTGTAATACATAAAGCGCGATTCTGACATAAGTTTAACTCACCTTGTATGACAAAATATAAGAATTTGGAGTGAGAATTGGCAGTATTTATGCAGCACCATGCAGGGGGAAAGCCTCTGAACAAGAAGGCACACATCTTGTCATTAGAGATGATTCTTCTATGAAGGGCAGGGGTCATTTATTACACTGTCCTAAAGCCTAAATTATATATCTCTCCTATATCTGTACCTATACTTTTGAGCTGTGTTCATTACAAAATAATTTATTTGAAACTTAAGCTTCCCAGGGAACTCCTTGCCACTTTAAAAGAGGCAACATAAAAATGTGATGTTAAGACAGTGGACACTGAAGCCAGACTGAGCACTTGGGTTCAAATCTTGCTTCTTTTGCATCTGAACTGTGTCACCTTCAAAAGTCACACCACTGGGATATTTGCAATATCTATCTCATAGGTTTATGATCAGAGCTGATTACATCCCCAGAATAGAGAAGAATGACTCATAGTATATGGATCTTTGAAATTAAAAGGTAATTATGCAAATAAGATCTATATTCATTAACCATTGTTAATGGTTTGCTGTTGGTCTCAAGCAAATGTTTCAAAATTGCAGAATGCTAACCGTGACCTTATGTAATAATTTCTGGAGAAAATAGTGCAGAGTGCAGAACCATAGACAAGCCATTGTAGAAAACCTGGAAGAAGATTTAAACATGCAGTTTTCCAGAATCATCTCCTGGAGAGTGAAGTGCAAACAGTAGCAAGTGGACGGAATAGCATTTGGAATTACAGATCATAGGGACGCCTTAAGAATGTGCAGGGTGTAAGAGGCCATTTGCCTCTCCAGCCATGAAGCTGTAGTGACCAGCTGACAGCAGTTAGGAGGACTATAAATTTAATATGAATGACTGTAACTTGTGTAACATCCCATTCCTTCAACTACAAACACAACGCGCGACACATAAAATTGTTAAGAATTTTCTGATGTTCTTGGGCTTTTGATTTTGTTCATAGTCTCGTGCATACACTTTAAAATAAATGCCAAATTGCCAAGGGCTGGGGTTGAGAGTCAGGGAAGACAAAAGCATTAGCTAAATCTTGTTAAAAACTATGACCTCATATTGATGTACTAAGTAAAAATGAGAGCTTGGACATAAGAAATAAGAGAAAAATTGAAAAACAAAAAGGAATTTAATTTATTTTACACATTTACAAATGATAAAACAGTAACACCCAATTGCTCTACATAAACAATAGGGAAACAGTGTTGAACAGAATGAATTTGACAGAATAAAACCTCATTTTTCAATTCCACAAATTATATAAGAAATATTCAGTAGCAATTATTCTGTGCAGCAATGCTATCTCTGTAAACTTTTTTCCTGCTATATACATTTGAACCACTTGTGCTTTTGCCTACACAAAGAAACAGTGTCTAGTAAAAGGTGCTACTTAAATGGGAGACACAGGGCCTGAAGCCACAATCTGAAAACTGCAATTCAAATACATTGCCAGCTTGAAGACTTTTTATTTTTTTATTTTTCTATTGTTTTAAAGATTTGGACAGACTAGACCCTTATTGTAACTCTAGGTGTGAACAACATAGAATTTGTTATAAAGTAGATCCCTCTTAAAGCAGGTTAGTAACTGAAGTCTCAAAAGAACTTCTTTATTCTAAAGTGGTCTTATCTCCAGGGTGCTTCACAGTGTCACCCCTGAAGATTTTAGCATAACACCAATCTGATGTGTGTATATCACAGACTCACTGTGTACACACACAAACACACATATACAACATTGTATATATGCATCACACATGTCTATTTGTACTATATAGATATGTCTATAGCACATATATAATAAAATATCTATTTCTAGGTGGTCTTTATTTGGATTTTCTTTCATTAAATACAAACAATAATAACCTCCTCTCACTCAATTTTTAAAACATTGGTATATTGATAATGTCTGATGGGGAAACTTCAAACCTGTAGAGGTAACAACTAACTCTATTTAACTCTTCCTATACCCCTGCCACGATTATAGCTACTTCCAACAATAACCACATGAAAACAACTCTTTTATGAACCAAATACCACATTGTGTGCATTGTGACTAACTGGCTCAATAGAAATAAATTATTTTGTTCACCCTTTTTCCTGTATAGTGGCTTAATAACTAGTTGGTATGTACACTACCCATAGCATATAGAAGGCAGCTATGCTCACCACCAACGCAAGCATAGCATTATTGAAGTAAATTGCTTCTGTAAGCATATATGTAGAAACTCCCGTTAGCAATTGATACACAGTTCATATGATATACACTAATAAAGACATCTGAATGCCCAGCACCTTCTTTCAGATAGAAAAACTTCCACAGTAATTTCGTCAGTCCTGTGGGCTGAATAGTCAGATTTGCCCAGAAAACCTGTTGCTGATTCACTTTTTTAAAATTCCAGCAACTTTATATTAATTATAGAACAGGCTGGGTAATAATGATGAAAATGTTTCCATGGCCTATTCATGTCAACAGCACAGTAACAACCATGTTCTCTGAAGGACAGGAATCTTTCACAATCAGCTGCCTGAGCATTGCCAGGTACAGGGTTAAATTGTAAAAAAAAGAAATAAAAAACGAAAGCTGTGAAAATATAATAATACATAAGAAAAAAAACCCAGATACTTCAAGTATGTATTTATAATTTGATTTTATCATGATCCCTTTTGCTCCCTTATTGTTTAAATCTCAATTCTTGTTTCTTGCTGTTAGCCTTCGGTGATTCCCTTGCCCCATCCCTGTAGGAAAGCCACAGTAGATCTTGAAGGGGGAGGCATGAATGGAAAGGTATACAGTAGGGAATGAAATGATCATGTACAGTTTGTATTCTTTGAACACTAAATGCCTTTAATCGAATTCATTCTTGAGTATTGAAAGTTCCCTGAGATGAACAAAAGTAGTCTCAGTTGATACTGAAGCCCTTTTTTATATGCCAAACATTTTCAGAACTGGGCAACGTATTTAGAGAACACAAAGCATAGGGTAACAAAGCAATGCGAAGCTAAAAAGGCACTACTCAATGCATCTATGAGATAAACTTCAATGCACAGAACAGTGAGTGGCTGGGATGCTTTTGCTGTGGCCTTAAAATTGTTTAAATGCATTTGTTGAAAATGCAGTAAAGATGGCAAGGTACCTTGCTGCTGCTTTTTAAGACATACTTTGAATGAGCTCTGAAATGAATTTTACCTATAAGAATTTACTTGTGATTTCAAAATTTCTATTGAATTCAAATTAAAGGTTACTCAAACAATTTATTAGCAAATATGCAAAATTAAGGTTCTATAAATCACCTACCTACCTTTGATTTATTAAGTCAATCAGATTTTTCAACTTTACATTCAAAACATGTGCCTAATTCTTTTTAAATTTCCAGTAGATAAGAGATTAATGATAAAAGTACATTATGCTCTATCCATTTTTAGCTAAGCATCTCCTTTATTCATTTTATTTTGTTTTCTTAGAAACACATGAATTCTCAGAAAATATAGTCTCCTATATCACACTGTTCTACTATATTTTTAAAAATAATACCACATGTCACTAATGTATTGAGAACTGTAATACTGAGAATATCCCTTTTCATGATAACATAGATATATACATACACCATGTTATTTATGCTTTTTTTTTCAGACTGAACATATTCTGCATATTATTATTCTTTCCTCAGACTGCCTTGCCTAAAAAAAAAAACAAGAAGTCATCTAAGTTGTTTCAGACCAAGAGTAGAAGTGGGAACAGAGCACTTCTGCTTTTGAATGAAACAATTTACCATCAGAATTACCTACCAGTGTAGGATAAGTTATCAGTAAACAGGGCTATTGGTCAATTCTGTTATATGCTAAAACATTTAAATCACTTTATTAATAATTTCATGTGCTTCTTTGAAAACATATGAATATGATAAAGTGAATAAATTTAACCACAGAAAAAATGTAGGTCAATTAAATTCATTCAAAGTGCAAAATACTCACACACAGTTTCATTGTTAAACCTCTTAAAATGAATCATCTCTGTTATGGAAACAACGCTCAGTCATTTCTGCACTAAGAAAGTTTATGATATAAAGAGCATGTCAATCTTTCCTTTTGAATAAGGGAGATATCAAAGAATTGGAAGTCACATTTCAACCCTATCAATCTAAAGGGAAAAATGCTTCCAAAAATTATTGTGAAATGTAAAAGCTGTGGAATTCTTCCTTCAATTAAAAATAAAGTTTGAGTTTGGAAAATTTAAAATATCTAGAGAGAACTTTCACGTTAGTAGAATAACATATTAATATGTTATTTTCATGAAAGGAGAATGGTTTGTTGTGTAGAAACATCAGTATAATCTTTGGTACCAAAAGTACATTTTTTTTCCGGCTAATATTACCATCTCGGGTGACACAGAACACCTTTCCTTTAGAATGGCTCATTACTACTTAATGGTACAGTTTAGCTGGCACCTTCTACACCACTGGAAAAAAATCTGGAGGTTTAGAGTTGTGCAAAATAAAACTTTTTTACAAAGTCATTGTGTGATTGCTCTTTAAAAATGTAAGAACTTTAAAAATGATTACTTGAAGGTTTTTTATCTCATCCATACCTGTCTTAGAAAGGGTTTCTAAGCACGCCAATACCCAAACCAAGAGATCCCAGACAAACAAAAACAAGAACAGAAACAAAATTCATGATCAGACTCAGAGTCCTGACGGAAGGCATTTACTTGAGTTGTTTAATCGTATGTATTTCGCTGCTCAAACGGTTTCCATCTTCCTATCTGCTGGCGAGGATGGTCAGCTTCCCCACGGGCTGAGTTGTGTTCCTGGGTTCCTCTTCTCGTGTGCTTGGCATCGCGGTGGCAGCCCAACGTGGTGAACACCTTTGTTTCAGTAACTAATGGCAAGTGCATTGTTGGATCTTGTAAACACTACTGATTATACATTCAAGCTGTGTTCTTCGTGGAAGTGGCACTTACTAGGACCCTTGAAGTCAAAATATTTAATTTTTAGAGCACTTTGCAGGTATTTCCTCAGCTGGTAGTGGATTTCTCATGAATGTCCTTTATCACCTTTCAGGTAATTGGTGGATGCTGATAGTCCGGTTTTGGATCCTATTGTCAGATCTTAGGAAGCATCTTCAGAAAAGAAGTGCATTTTCAGTGTGTCTGTTTTCAAATGTGCTTTATTGCTTTACACACTTTCCTGTTGTCAGTTTCAGAGCGCCTCTATTATGCAGCACATTTAATGTTTTGAATTCTAATGGCATTCTGTGAGGACTTGCATTAGAAAAGTACCTATATTTTAAGTCATCGTAGTAATGATATTTGACAGCTTTTCCATTCAAATCCTTCGGGAATGGCCAGAATCCATACAGGTGAATTTCATCACAGAATCTTGTGGCAAGTGTGTACATGAGGAGACCTGTACTGGGTCTTTTGATGGGAACTTTGTTTGTCAGCCAGTAACTAGAAAAAAAAAACCACACAGAGAGAAAAAAGAATTTAGAGAAATATACAACATAGCCTATA
This sequence comes from Miniopterus natalensis, assembly GCF_054644295.1. Taxonomy (NCBI): domain Eukaryota; kingdom Metazoa; phylum Chordata; class Mammalia; order Chiroptera; family Miniopteridae; genus Miniopterus; species Miniopterus natalensis. The sequence continues at coordinate 53,870,243 of NC_142083.1, forward strand.
ACAAATATACTATGTAGAATTAAATGAAATTTGAAAAGTATCTTTATAAATAACACTCAAAAAGTTACTGAAGAAATGTATTTCTTAAGCATTTAGAATATTAATGCATTTATTTTATTTTCCTTTAATCTTTACTTTCTTCCTTATTTTTGAAATCATACAATTAGCCAGGGGACCGGAAATGTAAGTAAATATTGTTATGTAATCTCATATCAAAATAAATTAGTAGCAAACATTTATATACTATACAGGGTGGAATCTTCCCAGAAGGTGTTAAATATGCTGTGAAAGGCAGGCTAATTGGGCAGTGACTAAGTAATCTCCTGGATAAAGAACAACATAAAACAAATATATTTGTAACTAGTTCACCATTTATGCAGTTTAACATTTTGTAAAATTGGTAAAATATATTTCAGTGCTGATAAGTATCTTATACTATTCATTTTAAAAGGCAATAAAATACTACAAAATGTTCAGACCCATCATTGTCACCACACTTTGTTCACTCGAAAAGTGGAAACTCAGAAGTTAATCTTCCCCTCTGGTGTGGAAGGGGCTTTCCAATAGGTCCTGGCATGTTCATTATGTTACGTGGAAACTGGTAAAAGAGTAAGAGCGTAGATTTTCTACTTTCAAAGTTGTCCAATAATAAATTGTGTGTTTTTTAATTTTTGTTTTTATTAATATCTTCTATTCAGGGAAATATATACATTCCCTGCCATCCAAATGTAAGGGGAAGATGCTTAGATTCTGGTTGTTGTTGTATTTAAATAGTTGGCTTAGACTTTACATAATATTATTTCCTTTATAAAAAATAATTCATGAAACTTTTCAGGGGAGAACAAATATATCTAGACTACTGAATATGAAAAGAACAACATTTATTTTATTTCACTCGATAGAGAAATATTGGACTTTCAAAGCTCACTACAAACATCTAAAACAGGAAAAATATATATACTTTGCCATTACCATTCCCTTTTGTTTTCTTTTTCCCTCTCCTTGGAACCAGAATTGACCTTTTACTTTGTTTGTTTGTTTGTTTGTTTTTCTTGGGGTGAAGGCCACATGCTAAAGGTGTTAAGCAATGTAAAATGCATGATTGACCTTTTGTTATCACAAGTGTTTTCAAAAAGCCTATTCTCAGTAAAGGTTTATAAGGAATTTCCAGAGCAGAAAATCTAAGAATTCTCTCACAACCCAAAGGTAGCTGAATGGGCAAAACCCGTACCACAGGTATGGCCAACCTCACGCTGGAGCCACAGACACTGGTCCCACGCCTACAGTCTGAGCGCTTTGGAGCGACTGTGGTACAGCCCGAGGTCCCCTCGGCGTTGAGGAAACAGGTGTCCTTAGTGTAAAATGACATAGGAAAGTCTTGTGAGTGTTCTCTGGGCGTGGCTACAGATGTCGGTTGATGCAGTTGGTTAATTTTGAAAAAAATGCATTTATTTTTAAATTTTTAAAGTGAGTGAAGTTCAAACTCAGTCAAACAATGATTATTTCCATCAGGGAGTGTCAGTGACTGGGAAGAGTTTGGCAGTATGAAGGTCATGCTCAATTGTGTGTTTTAATATTATTCTAAGATGAGAAAAAAATCACTAGCAGGCAATAATATAATGCGATATCGTTTGTGTGGCAGTAGATCACACTACATGGGACTCCATGACCGCACTATACACAGATGCTTTTCATTTCTCCATTCTGGTGAGGTTTGCTGGGATACACTCAGCTATGGTTGGTCACGGGCAAAATACCAAAGCAAGTCCTTTATGTAATACAAGCAAGTAACTCTAATGTTAGAAAGAAATGCTGAAGGCAAAATTATTGGCCTATTTCAAAACAGTGTCAGAGATGCACAATGCAACACTCCTAGATCCAGGCACGTATGAGACCCCGCAGGCAACCTGTGAGGTTGTCTTCTCGCCCGCAGGCACCGACCCCTAAATGCAGAGCAGGCAGGTGAGCATTACGGACAGACTGGCACAGCCAAAAAAAATAATAGAAAAGTGTAATTCTTGTGACAATTCTCAACTCACTGTGACTTCAGTGAGGATTTTATGGAAGAAATAAATGTTTTAATTTTTTAATAGGGAGGATATACCTAGAATATTAGTCAATTAATATTAATAAAATTGTGTTCTGAAAACCAAATCTTGATCACAAAGCATCTTATTTAAAATTAACAGGTAGAGATACTTTAGAAGCTTGCTGTGTTTTAATCTATGCAGTTAAAATGCTAGTATTAATAAACTTTCCCTTAGAAATGCTAGCAGGAGAAGAAATTAAGATATGTGATGTTTGGCTTATCACAATTTGAATAATTCAAAGGAATATAAATTACCCATTTTTCAGGACAGTTTTGGGGAAAAAGCACAAAATAAATACCACTTATCCTATTGAATTCCAAAAATAAAATAAAAATCACAAGAAAACAGACCTTAACATGTAACAGATACATTTAAAAAACACACAAAACAAAACAAAAACACACACCTTAAAAGAGGTCTAAAACTAAAGTCACAGCTAATAACATTCTGTGAAATTAAAAAACATAGGAACTGATCTAAATACCTCCAGTAAGGATTTACTGTGTGCTTATCAAAAATCTAATGTCTTACTTGAAATTGTACAGGCGAACTTAAATGGTCAGGATTCAGTATTTCCCAGAAACAAATTCCACACGTGAAAATAAGTAAAATGAATACACTTTTGAAATTCAATTAACGTAATCAGACAATATTGGTCAACTTTACAAGCCAAAACCCAGAGTACAATTTTAAAAGCCATATTTGAAAGTGTCTGCTTATATACAAGCTGACACTTAAAAACTCTGTTTGTTGTGAGTTTATAAAAAAGGGATAGAATATTTACTTAAGTTTTTAATCTTAATTAGGACAAAATGGAATTGAAAAGACTGCATTGATAACATCATGAACTACCCATACTCTAATTCAGTACAAGCTGTTCTAAATTTTTATCTCAAATTCTTATCTGTTAAGCTTAATATTTAGCAATGTTTTCAAGTCAGGAAATAACCTAGTTTCCATGTATGCATTTATTTTTATAAATGAATTAATTTTTAAATTATAAAGTAAATGCAGGCTTTCTGAAACTTGAAGAAAAAAGAAATGAATAAAAAAAAAGATTACCTATAACCCATCACATAGAGATAATGACTATTATAATGTGAAGCATCCTTTTGTTTCCCTGACAGTTTTGGATATTAATACATATTACAATCATTCATATATATATATACATAGAATATTTTTTATCAGCTAGGCTGTTTTATTTCAGATATTATTAATTGCCTCTCTTCCTTCCTTTCTGTGTTATTTTAATATTGTAATACTCTGTCTTGTATGAAACAAACTTACCCTGGATTTTATGTGTACATTGAATATTTCTTTTTTTTTTAATAGATGCAATCATCTCACTACTTCCCAATATGGAAATCCTTTTTTGCTAAGCAAGGTGTCTTATCTATTGCTCCTCCAACACATCAATCCCATTTTTCATTTCAGATGAACTCAACACTTGGGATGCTTTTATTCACCAAATCAGTATGCTATAGAAGGATGTATTTATAGTCGCGACACAGGGGTGGGAATCTGTGACATAATGCTTTTAAGTCCTTGGGAAAGCTACTTTATATCCTTGGACACTGGTTAATAATATTTAACATGCAAGCAGTTATGATCATGTAAAAGAGATAGTAACTGTGGAAGGATATTGTATAAAACTTGACACATTAGTTGAATTTCATCATATCCCACAACAACCCATTCTTCACTTCTACTCACACGTTCCACTTCTCTCTTGGCACCTTCCGTAACTACATATTGGCTGGACAATGGAGGTTATGTCATTTAACCTCAATGGGCATGTTTCCTTAGTTGTAAAACAAAAACATTTATTGTATGGCTTTAGGGCTTTCTCTGTCTATAAGGTCCTACTGCTGTTTCAAATCTTCTCTCCCCATGAAACTGAACATTCTCTGACCCACTCTTGGTCCTGCTCTGTTTCCTCCTCTTTATTCTGTTCCCTTCACCTTCTTTCAGGTTTTATATACTGCAAAGCAGAGGAGTTACTAAAAACTGCTTGATTTTAAAGCCAGCAACATATTAGATTTTATGTCATAATGAAATTAGATAATAACCACCTGATGAGCCAAAATATATGATTATTTCAAGCAACTAGCAGTTTAGAAATAAAAGCAAAAATGGTATATTCAACAGCATTTAATATACTGTTGACAGTTCACACTCAACATATTGGCAAATAAGGAATATTAGTTTGTATTTATATTTAAACAAAGAAGTCTAAAGTTTAGAAGTAATATAATATTCTTACTCTTAAAATATTACTATTCTTCCAACAGCTGAACACAAAAATTTCTAGATGAATGAATAAAGAGTAGGGAATCCCACTGTTTTTAACTTAATATTATATTACATGCAAAGTTTCCATTCATGAGCCCAGAAATTCTTTTGTCTGGAATGTGAGAAAAGTATATAGCATAGTGTACTCTTAGCTGAGAGGAGTCTTCTCTATTTCTCCTCTCGCGTTTAATCTTCCCACGACTGAGCTTCGTGGTTCCATAGGACGATTCTGTTAAGGCTATAATAATGCCTTCTGGTTCTATGAAAATATGAAGTATTATAAAAGAATTAGCTTTCTATAATTTGTTGCCCCAAATCTACACCTCACCCTCCCAAAACTAATTATTTTATAGTACCTGAATAATATATATGAATTTTCAGGGATTCTGTCCTTCATATACATCAATATGTTGGCTCATTCTTTGGAGTAATATATGTGTAAATTAAAACTTAAATCAGTCATCCCTGGGCATACTGAACTAGAACATCTCTGGTATTTTGCTTTCAGCTGTCCAAATAGTCCTTTCATTGTATTCCCAATCTGTGGTATGCTCCAGAATGTGAATTCATTTTTTAAAGTGCATAAAACTTAATTTTGCTTTAAAACTGTTTTGGTAAATTTAGTGATACTTTATTTTGACTATGAGATGATTTGTCTTGCCACAAAAGTAGGATTGCTGATAATTTCTTTAAAAAAAAAAGAACTTCCAGTGTTGTATGTACTGGGAATAATTCAGTCCACCATGAATTAATTAATCCCTATATTATTCCAGGGAAGCAAAAAGTGATGATCTTATTTCTGGAGGACTTTAAGGGTTAGATCGATAGCAATACAGTCATAGTAGGGGACTTTAACACCCCACCGACTTTACTGCATAGACTGTCCAGACAAAAAGTCAACAAGTAAACAGTGACTCTAAATGACACACTAGATCAGATGGGTTTAATTGGCATTTATAGAACATTTCACCCCAAAGCTGTAGAATATACATTCTCCTCAAGTGCACATGGCACATTCTCAAAGAGATACCACATGTTAGGACACAAAACGGGTCTCTATAAATTCAAGAAAATTGAAATCATATCAAGTATCTTCTTGAACATTTACACCATGGAATACTATGCAGCTGTAAAAGAGAAGGATCCCTTACCCTTTGGGACAGCATGGTGGGGCCTGGAGAGTACTATGCTAAGTGAAATAAGCCAGCTAGAGGAAGGCAAGTGTCACATGATCTTACTCATATGTGGAATCTAATGAACGAAATAAGCCAATGAACAAAATAGATCCAGAGACATAGAAGCATGGAACAGACTGACAAACCTCAGAGGGAAGGCAGGGGTGGGTGGGTAGGGAGAGATTAAGCTAAGAATTTATATGCAAATATGCATAACCCATGGACACAGACAATAGTGTGGTGAAGGCCTGGAAGAGGGAGGGTGCAGGGTGGAGGGGATCAATGGGAGAAAAAGGGATATTTGTAATACTTTCAACAATAAAGATAAATTAAAACATTAAAAAAAAGTGATGATCTTAAATCTGATTCTCATGCGAGGAAACAAAGAACAGAGCAGCATATTTTATGTGATTTGGCAAGCTAGGAGTAAACCAAGAAGTGAAAAACATAAGCACTATATTAAAAAGTAGCAATGATACTAATCACGCATACTGTGTATTCATAATAGGCCAGAGATGGTGTTAAGAGCTTTGGGCACGTTGTTGTTATTTTCTTCATGTAATCCTCACCACAAATCTATGACAAGATGTTATTTCACACATGAGGAAACCAGGCCTGAGAAAGTTAAATAACCAGTTTAAGACCATGGAGATTATAGGTGATGGAACCAAGATTTAAGCCCACGTCTATCTGGCTATGATGACTTCAATTTTAACTAAAAAGGAATTGATTTCTTTAGCTTCTTGAGATCATTCAGTTTGAAATAGCAAGTCCTGGGGACTAGTTTCAACCTTGAGTTCACATGGGGAAAAATAAAAGGTCTGTATCATGTTTTGGTGATTAACAGTCAGGTGTCGATGATGTGTTTTACGCACAAGGGTTTTGGGGGTTTTTGTTTTGTTCAAAGGTAAATAATAGTTGACCAATATACAGGACCTACTTTTCCCAAGTACACTCTCAAAAGTGTTTGAAATCAGAAGAGGATTTTGTAGTTTCAGTACATAACTTAACCACATTGCAAATGCCAAAGGCAGTGACACTATCGAAGGGTAGGGATTTCCATGCAGGTTTGAATAAGACTACTTAAAGTATTTTGAAGTGTTATGAAAGTGAAAACAGGAATTTGTAACCTCAAGAGTTCAATCTGTCAATATTTTTATCTGTGAGCCCTTTATAGGCAGAGATCTGTTTTAAGTAGGTGATAAAAAGAAAATAGAAAATCCTTTCCGCAGAGGCCTTCATAGCCTACATACAGAAAATATTTTACCCACCTTCCTAAACCTAATTCATCAGAAGCACAGGGGAATTATGCCATGGGGAAAAGAGTAGGAATAATTCTTTAGGAGCAGTGATCTCTATGTTCTATTTGGTACCTATTTATGTTATTTGATGTCCAGTACAGGAGTCAGATTTCGACCTTAACTGAATTTCACCCTTTTACTTTTTATCTGGCCAGGCCCACAGTCAGTTTATGTGTAGATGCAGTGTTAAGAAAGTCTCAATCTACTTGTACTATATTGGTTTTGCCAAGTGTCTCACATTTTATTAGTGAACATCTAATTCTAATAATTGTGATATTAGTCATTCTACTTGAAGCTCAGTTTCAAAGAATTTTCACCTGAACCTCAAAAACCTGCAATATATGCTATAGTATATATTATCAACTCTACTTCACAGAGGAGCAGTTAATAACTCAAGAAATAAAACAATTTGTCCAATTTTGCTCAATCAATGCATTCATTTTTACATTGGTATGTTGGTAAATATTTAATAGCAGACACTGACTAGGGAAGACAGTTACTGATTTGCAGCATTTGTCCATTTCTGTGGCGTAAATATTTCCATCACAGCTGACTTCAGGTTTCTAACCTGACGTTAGTGAACACTGAGATGGGAAGAGATGGCATAATCAGCTCTTTCAAGCCACTACAAGCTTGAAAAGACATAGAAAATATTCCTCCTGACCAGTAGTTCCACAGGTTTTGTACAAGGAAATTCAAAGTTAAAGAAATGTGCCTTCAAAAAATTTCCAGGTAGTTGTTTATTTTTACCATATTTGTAAAGAGAGAAGATGGGGGAATAACTTGCATCTCTGTAAAGGTAGCTTCACTACATACTAATAGAGAAGTTTAACATTATTATATAATAAAATAAAAAGAGATGAACCTTTTTTATCTCATGATATTTCAGCACAGTGCTGGATACACAGTAGGTGCTTAATAAGTGTTTAATTTCTTCTTGCTGGCATACGTAGTGTTACTAAAGTGGAGCACACTCATGGTTTAGCAACCTCTGAGTGACGATATTTAATAGTGGGAAAGCCCTGAAAGAGCTGTAGGCTTTACCTTTAGCTAACTATGTGAGCTCTGGCAAACCCCTTAAACTTATTCAGCTGTAGATTACCAACCAATAAAATGAGATTCTTGATATGGTTTCTACCACAAACCACGTTACACTGAGAACATGAAAGTTCACCCATTTGTAGCAGTAGTGTAATCTTTATGTTTTGCTTCTAGTTATTATCTACTAGTAATTTTGGAGTGTGTGATTTTAAATAACATGCAGCATTTCCCTTCAATAACATTAGAGAGCTGTTTGATAAAATCATCCCTGCTGAAAAGTTTAACTTCATTTCTAGTTTTCTGTAATACTTGTAAACTAGAGGTCATAAAATTTGCATACAAGTTAATGAAATTTTGCTGACATGTGAGAACAATTAAGCAAAAATAAATAGGAATCCTTTAGACTTTATTTACCATGTCAGAAACCTAAATGAAATGTAAATGGATTACAGCAAAAGCACATGGTATGCTAGTTAGATTTTAGTGAAGGAGAATTTAAAAATAATTATTGTATACAAATGGATTCTAACTGTATTTTGGGACCTCTCAAAGATAATGCTTAAAAACTTGAACTGGTGCATGGAGGCTATGGCAAAAAATAAAGTAAATGTAATGCAACAGGTTTTAATGAGTTTCTCTTTTAGCTCAATTGAATTCTGAAAGCAAACTGAAATTGATCATCTGAACTGTCAGAATGGGGAAGTGGTGACGTCCAAATGGTGAAATACTGGCAACATGGGGAACAGCCTTCTGAAGTTCGCTGAAGGAGTTAAATGAGGTTAAAGCTAAAGTTCCTTTTGTATGAGCTTTCTTATGAGATCAGATTGCTTTTTGAAAATCAACAATTATGAAAAACTTATTTTTTCTTATCAAGATTAAAAGGAAGCAGTAAAATCATTTATCCTAAGACATGGAGTTCTACAAAAAAAGAAAGAAGAATTAAAATCAAGGGGGGGAAATGAGTCAGATACTGGACTATGAAAATGAGAGTGGTGTTTTACCCATGCACATTTTCTCTTTACATAAACATTTATTCCAACGAGGCACTTAGAGAGTGCACTTCCACACTCCCCAGCCAACATAAGAACATTTTCCCAATAAAAGTCCATTTTACTATACTAACAGAATGTAAACAACTCTTCTAATGGTCTGATGATCTTCTTTATGCTTGATTTGGACTATTTTCAAATGTATATGCTTAGTTTACACCAGTAAGTCAGGTTACATTAACCTTCCAGATAGGAGTTGTACTAAAATATACTTCAGAAGGCATAAGGACCAATAATAATGTGATCTATAACCCATTCAATACTGCAAAATGCTTGCTAGCAAAGTGTACAAACATCAGCCAAAGACCAGAGTTCTTATCAAAGCCCAGTGAAGGAATGAAACCAAGATAGCCACAAGCAAGTTCAAAGTAGTTCTTTGAAGATTTCCCAGCAAGTATCAAATAATAGCATGTGGGGAGGTCAGTCAAACTTAGGTCATTATTCTCTTTTGATTCCTACCATAAAGGATGTGAGGCTGAAGCAACTTACCATTTAGACAACTGCCTTGTTTTTGGCATAAACTCATCACTCAGTAAAGAGCATTCTATGAGCTTATACAGTGAGAAAGGAGCTTTCAGCTTAAAAACAAACAAATAACAAAAAAATGGGGGTATTGCTGAGGCAATGCCATGGATGTAGGCTTTGGGATCTGAATTATACTCCAAAGCTACCTGTCACTAGAAATACTACTGCTGTAATTCTGCTCCACAGGATTAATTAGGGGGTAATTTTAACCTTTTATTTAAACTTTGAAGACCTATAAGGTGATATATAATATTTTTCATCAAGTCAACTGTCAATAAATACTTTGGCATTTTTTTCCTCCAGGTGTCAATCTTTATTTGATGCAAGTCCAATCTAATGGAATCAATGCAATTTTCCTTCACTTTCTCTTTTCTGGCTTTAATTAATCCTGATACCGTCAACATATTTTTAGGCAGAATCACTTAATATAGAAAGCACATTTATAAAATACTTGTTGAATGGAAGACCATTAGCAGAGGTTTTTTTTTAAAGAATGCTCTTATACTGCTGAAGAAATAAAACAATCAGAAATATAACTGTAAAGACAATTACATTATGTAATATAATATTCTTTGCAATGGAAAAATATGAAAATGAAAACAGTACTACAAAATCAGACTATTGTTTAACAAACTGCACTTTGCCTGAGACTTGCCCTATTATGATGTTTATATTAATATTTAGTTAAAGTGCAATGATGAAAGAATGAAGTTGGACCCTTTCATCATACCCTTTGCAAAAAATTACTCAAAATGAACTACAGACCTAAATTTAAGAGCTAAAACTCTTAGAAGGAATACAAGAATAACATAGCATGACCTTAGGCAAAACCTCCTTAAATATGACACCAAAAGCACAATCAATAAAAGAAAAATAAATTGGACTTCATCAAAATGAAAAATATTTGTGTTTCAAAGGATACCATAAAAAATAAAAAATAAGAACACAGAATAGGTGAATATATTTGCAAATCACATATCTGATAAGGGACTTGCATCTAAAGTACATAAACAACTCTTACAACTCAATAATAAATACACAAAAATGCTTAACTTAAAAAATGAGCAAAGGAATAGACATTTTTCTAAAGAAGATATAAATTGCCAATACGCACATAAAAATATGGTCAATATTATTAGCCATCAAGGAAATATGAGTCAAAAACACAATGAGATATTTTTTCATACCAATTAGAATGGTTGTAATAAAAAAGACAAATAATAGTAAGTGTTGGCAAGGATGTGATGCAATTCAAACCTTCATACATTGCTGGTGCTTGTGTCTGAGAGTAAAACCATGTAGCCCCTTTAGGAAAAGGACTGGAAGTTTCTCAAAAGGCTAAACCTAAAGATACCTTATGATGCGGCAATTATACTCGTAGGTATGAGTCTCTCCTCTTTAGGTAGATTTCTCTGCACCCTCTTGTGAACTAGGCCACTACTTTGGCCTTCCGTGTCCACCCTTGCTGAGTCCAAGTTAGTTTAGGGAGAGTTACCCCACTTTACATATCTGACCACCCTTGACATCTGATCAAACCCTCATCCCCCACATTTTTCCAGTTCAGTGTGAATTATGAATTTATATACAAATGAAATTTAATATATTATGCTGATGCAATCATATTGGAATGGCCAATCACATTACCGATGCACATGCCTACACAACTGTCAACTAGTGAATTTGAGTTCAGTTTAGCTTCGTTCCTGTTTTTGTTTAAAAAACATGGTGTAGTATTGCCTGCATTATAGTACTAGGGTTTAAAAATCATCTAAGAAAACAAAATAAAACAACCAACCAAAAACCCTATAGTTACTTCTTTTAAACTTGATAAATTTTAAAAGGCAGGGAGAAATAGTCATTAGGTTTCCATCTAGAATGAAAGCTACACAATTCAGCTGAATACAGCAATCACAAAATTCACATAAATTTAGAGGCAGTGGCCTAAGACAACTATTTATTTCATATTATGTGTTTTCTTTTAGCTATACTGATATAATGGAAATTTAGAATGAGAGTAACAATTTTTTTTTTCTAAACACTTTGAATAAGAATATAAGTTGATGGAGATAATTAGCTCAGACTTCATAACAATAAACTTTTCAAGAGGGTGAAACATAACTTTCTTTAAAATGAAAATGTAACTGAAATGGCTTTTTGTTGTTGTTGTTGTTGTTGTTCAAGAGGAATATTTCCATAATAAAGCATTTCAAATAACTTGTCTAATGACTGATTCTACTTGGGAAAAAAATCTGAAAACGGGCAATCTGTGGAAGCTGGTTTACAAAGCATATGTACGGGATTCTTGACCATCTGTTTTTCTTCGTGTTAGTACATTCAAGTAATATTGTTTTGTATGCTGACTCAAATTTCATTTGTAAACTTCTTGAATGCACAGAACGCCCATAGAGTGCAGAGAGCAAGAGATGAATCTGGGTAATATACATGTTCAGGAAAGGAGTACCCACCAAAGAAGAATAAATTACATTTAGATTTTGGAATAATAAGAATGAGGTTTAAAATATTAAGAAGTCTCATACTGACTCTCATATGGTTTTCTTAACTATTAAAGACATCTCTAAAATGTCTCAGTTGCTATCTTAATATTCACCCTTTCAAATAAAGAGGACAAATGAAATGTAACACCCCAAAGGCTACAAATCAGTAAAATTTGTGGGAGCTCTGTAAGAGCTGTCCAGAGAGTTCTTCATTTTGTAATGGCATGAAAACAAGCCTTTTTGTCTTTGCCTAGTAATTGTATATGAAAGCAAACTCAGGAACTCACAGACTGAGCTATATATATGTCTGAAGTTAACCTAGAGAACCTAAGAGACAAAAAGGCTCCAACTTAGGCCATCCTGTAGAGTTCCGTAAGTCAATAAGAAAATATTAAGATCCTCAAAGCCGCTGCCTGCATGAGAGACTTTGGTAAATCAGATCCTTAACCACCTTATTAGGAGCCGTGATCATTCAATGAAGAAGGTCAACTAGGTGGATTTCTGAGTGGAAGTAGAAGCAGTATAAGAAATATTCTAGTTGTTTTGATTGGTTTTAAATCACACTATTTATTTTGAAATTCCAAACGAAGTTTCTGAAATTTCATGATTTTCAAAAGGAGCAAGTGTTAAAAAACTTTTTGAGGATGGCCTATGAATTCTATCTAAAATATTTTACAATAGTCACATTAAACTCTCTTTGTCAATGGTGTTGGAATGGAGTCATGAGCATGGGTAAGAAGTACACTGATGACTGTCTTTGATGGTTCACGTTTTTGTTATTAAATTCTGTCTGTAGGGTATGGAGTTCCCAAATTCTTAAGTATTCAAGAATTCGGTGTTATCTAATCTAGACCAACTGCCAGTTAGTTTGGTCTTATAGAGCTTAAGTTAAAGAAAACTAAAAATACTCACTATGATTGTTCTTCCAACAGCAAGAATTATCAGGTCAGAGACAGGCTCTGGATGTGCAGGGCAGTGATTGAACTCTGGATATTAAGTGGCCTTTTAGGCCTGGCCACTGGTTATGATAAGGAAAATAAATTATATTTTATACAAATGGAATATCAATGCATAAATAAATGTGCATTTTATAACCATGAAATTACTATCTAGGTTGGCTTTTTAAATCATTCTTTTATAAAAGAAAAGAGTAATTTATAGCTTGAGAGAGCTTTCCCTGAAACTGAATTGCCAGTAAGGCTCAATTTTAGTTGACTATATTAAGGTAAAAATATAATTATGATTTGTATAATTTATATAAAATTAACTTGGCAGAATAAACAAATCCTTGCCAGAAGAGTTGACTTCCTTCTCTCTTAATGTTTTATTAACACCTTCTGCATTTGCAGAACTCTGATTCTTAGAAGAGTATTCTGACCAGAGAGAAAGAAACCTGTGCGACGTGATATATATACTAAAAACCCTCTTTTCAAAATGTGATGGAAGTTTGGTTGGTTTCAGATGACCTATACGTGGTTCTATAGACTAAAGAAATTAGAAACTACATTGCAGTGTTAAGTGTTGATCTTCCAGTTTTTATTCTCACACAGTCTGGCCAGTTGCCCTGTTCCCTGTTTCTTACCACATTTAAAAGCTGACTACATATTCCAATGTGGGAAAGCACTGCTCCTTTTCAAACAGAAGTTCTACATAAGTTTCCATTTCCAGTTGATTCATCAAAACAAAGCTGGTTCAGAAAGGGGAAAAATTACAAATTGCCTACATCTGTTCAACCTAAAACATTATTCACACTCTGCCAGTGATGATTGCTAAGCCATCTGGGGAATATGATAGGTGTTCGGGGAGAAAATATTTGTCACAGTGCAGTGAAGAAATGACATGTGTGAAAGTCTCAAGGTTATCTCAAAGTTCAGTGATGGCTCTCAGGTATTTTGGGATAGACAAGTCTGAATTTATATACACACAAGCTAGAAACACTTATCTAACAACAATTTTACATAGTAAGCATGAGCACAGAATTCTTGGAATCAAGAGATTATGGATAAAGAAGTAAAAAAAATTATTGCACGTTATAGGAAAGAGAACATTTCGTTCTAATTAATAAAGTGAGTATGTAAGTATACTCTCAAGTATGGCTATATAATATACATAGTTATAAATCAGATGTTATGTTTACATATGCAATTTCTACATACATAATATGTATAAAACACATGTTAAACAAGTATATGTACTGCATATGTAAATATATACCTCTACTTTGCTATGCAAATACATATACAAACATCCCATAGGTATATAATAATTATCTAAATATCAGAATACATAGTTAACAATATTGCCTTAAAATAAAAAATAGTTTGGGATAGCAAGACTTTTTTAACTCTAATGTTAGCTGAATCAAAGTTTCTCTCATTTCCTTTTTGCTATAAGTAGGAAGTCTGTTGGTTGACAATGCAGATCTGTTTAATTCCTGATAAAACTCTGCCTAAGATGAGGCTTTTTTTTGTTATGAGACTTATTTTAGCCAGTTTAATCAAGAATGTAGCAAATTCAAACATTTGGTACTTTTCAGAAACTTTTAATAGGAATTTAAAAAAAGAAATTTGCTCTAAAATTGATTTACTGACACCTATTTGGACACACCTGAGGGGTCATACGTGTTAATTCCCTATTAAGAAAAGGCTTATATAATCACTAATCTTACTCACTGACCTTCTCTCGACATTCCTGTCACAAGTTAGACATTTTCAAATTCTAGTATAAATTTTGGTGTTAGTGCTCTAGATAAAAATGTTGAATAGAATAAGTCCAGTATCAAGGAATAAAAATGAAATATATCTTTCTAATCTGAGTTGTCTGGTTTCCAAACTTTTCACTGAAATACCTTTGGGGATATATAGCAATTTTGCTTTCATTGAGGAAAGAAAAGGACAGGAATGCATATTTTAAATTTGTACGGCATCCAAATATTCCGTACCCTTCTCAGCTATAGGTCATGAGAAATATTGAACCAGTTTGCTGCCAGAAAACACTCAGCAGAGATGAGAAGTAGGGGATCACTTTCACTAATGTGCATATTAATGCAGATCATCCTATTGAAAAGAAATCACATTCAAATGTGACTGGAGCTGTGTATTTGTATTCACCCCACCATGGAAACAGTTTGAATGCTTTCCTCTGGAGACTTATGTACCTCAATGACAGCTGCATTGCCGCAATATGCTGAAGTGGCTCATCTTGACAGGTCATATCCTGGATTTCACATGCTGAATGGCAGCTGGGAGGCCAGGGAGTTGCCTCACAGTGGGTGGGCTGTGTTAATCAGGCCCTCCTTGGCTTCAGAGACAAGCGGCACGTGTGGCTACAGGCCACTCTTAAAAGTCCAAGATGTACCTTTGTCACTCCCTAAATAGCAGTGACATTCACAGCTGCAATTTCTGTGGTTTTATTATAACACAGCAAAGTGCCTTCAAGAGCACAGATTTCCTGTATCCCATTGTAGCACTTTCCCCAGATGCCACACACAGCACCAGCACCACGTGCACCGTTGGTAAACACTGGCTAAGCGATTCAAGTTTCAAACTGAAATCTGTATCTACATCCATGTATCTATCGTCTCTTCTCCATCCAGCTTATCTGTGTATCTGTGTATACACGGATGTATAAACTGAAGTAAAAATAAAACACCTTAATTTACAGTTCTGGTCATCTCACCAATCAGAGCAAATGTGTGATTATAACAACAAAACATGAGCCCATTTCCATTCGCTGGAAAGTGCATTACCTGTCCTAGGTGAGTCCTTGCTTCCTTCCAGGGGTGAGTTTTTACTTCTCAAGGTCAGTACCAACTGTGGTCTGCACAAACCAACCACTGTGCAAAACCTGAAGAGCTGACGAGCGATACATTAATATGTGCTGGTGCCAGGAGTGTTTCCCTCAGCCTTTCGGAGGTCCTCGCACGTGCCAGGCGAGCAGCTTTCCAGGGCACTGGCCCAGAGCCCCTGAGAGAGCAACTCCCTGCTACGCCTTTTGCAAACTGGAAGCTCCAATTTTCACTCCCTGAGACCTCAAAAAACAATCAATGCCTTTTTGAAAACCTAACTGAAAGCTGCTCGTAATGAAATAAAAACTTTTGTGTTAGATGAAGCACATCTTTGCAAAAACAAACCAAAAAACAAAACTTATTTCAGGCCAAAAGCCTAGACTGAGCCCTACATGTTCTCACTGGTGGGACACCAGAGACATCTAGGGCCATGTTTCATGATTAAACCTGCAGTTTGCCTGTTGAAAAATCTAAATATTTTCACATGTGAAAATACAACTAAAAATAATTTCATACAATAACAAGTTTCCTATTTCTTCTTAGTCTCAGCTGTTCTTATCTTTAAGAGAGACTTACAAAACCTACTTGTTATGAGGCTTAAATGTTTAATAAGTGGAATTATGCTTATTGCTATTGTCTGTCCTTCCATGAAGAGACATACAGCTCTTCTCCAGGATATCGTCTCTTCCCCATCCTGCTTCGTGATATTCATTTTCCTTTCATTCTCCACTACTTTTCTCCACTATGTAAACTTCCATTGGCATTCAAGTACCGTTCTTCACCAGATGACACACTCTTAAATGGCTTGACTTGATCATCTCTGAGGGAGCCGCAAACAAATCATTTTATTTTTAATATTCTCCTCATCTGACTCTCGATCTAACTTTTTATAGGTTTTTTTGGAAGATGGGATAGATGGGTGACATGCAAGTTGAGACATGATAGGAATCTATATATACAAGTGAGTTGTATTTGAGTACAGTCTCAGAATCTAGAACCATAACTTTGTTTAAAACATTGATTCTGGAAAAGACTTAGAATTCACCTCTAAATTTAACAGAATCTAGTTTCATTTGAACACAACATTATTTAACTTTATCTAAGTAGATACTGAATATCAGTAACATAGACTTCATAACTGGAGAAATTAAATGTGTTCTATTCGTTTATACTTAAAGAAAGAACTTTAGGTTTTATCCTGTTTTTTTAAAAAAAAAACTTAACTCCACATGGATTCCTTTTTTCTCTGGGGCTCAGTCAGGGCACCACAGTTTTTGCAATTAGACCTAAAATGTAATACTGTATATCTGGGACATATGCCTGAGGGAAGCCTTCCCAATTCTTAAAAAACATTGAGGATATTTCAGTATCACAGACATATCATTATTGAAGATATTTCAGTATCACAGACATCATTATTGAAGATATTTCAGTATCA
Source organism: Miniopterus natalensis (assembly GCF_054644295.1). Classification (NCBI taxonomy): domain Eukaryota; kingdom Metazoa; phylum Chordata; class Mammalia; order Chiroptera; family Miniopteridae; genus Miniopterus; species Miniopterus natalensis. The sequence goes on from NC_142083.1 coordinate 53,887,439, forward strand.
TAGTTATTTCATTTTCAAACATGCTTTGGACCACAGCAGCTATAATAGTAAGAAGAAAGATTTGCTATTTCCATCAATGAAGTGAAGGAATTGTTCTTATTTTCAAAGTGTGACTATGTCTCTTTCAGTCAATGTAGGTTAGAGAACTCAAACCTACTTCAGCTTTCTAAAAATTCAATATACCTTTAGCTAACTTCCACATATTTCTGTTCCCTCGTCTTCTTGTTTTTATTGGCCTGCTTCAGACCATCATTAATTTGTGCACACTTTAACAAATTAGCCTCTAAAATACTCTTAGAGGCTCCAGTTACCCAACACATTGCTAATTTTATGAAAGTGCAGCTCTGATCTTGTCAATTCTTTCAACAAATCTCTAAGGATTCCCCACATTCAAAAGAACAAAGTTCCTTGTTATCATTCAAGACCTTTGGGATCTTATACTAGCCAAACTCTTTAATAAATCTTCTATGTCCTTACTCAGTTATTTACTTTTCTACTCTAACGATTTAGCTCATCCTTTATGTATTAAGCAAGATTCATTTACCCCGCTACTCTACAATCTTCCACTAGGGAAACTCTTCAGGGCTCCAAATGCCTCCTTTTAATGAAATATCTCATGATTTACATTGATGAAAGCAATTTTTCCCTTTATAGCACATTGTTGCACTCAGTCATTCATTTCATATATAATGTGTTGGACACTGTAAGGAAAACCCTGCCCTCCTATCATACAGGTGTCTGTTCAGTTGTATTTGTCATAAGCTGTTTATCCTCTTGGTTAGCACATCACCTCACAGGCAAAATTGAGAGCCTCGGAGCCTAAACTAATTGATGCTTATGTCCCTGGGTCCTAGCAGGGAACTTTGTGTGGAGAGAGAGACAGAAAATAAATCTTTGTTGAGGTGAAATGAATTCCTAGTCTGATTCATAATAAATGGCACACAGGATTTTTAGTGATTTATATGATTTGAGCTACTGTAAGCTGGTCTCCGAAATAATTTTACTGATTTCATTGGGTTCCAAAATGAATACCTAGTTTAACTCATAAAATTTTTACTCTAATGCATTCCCATTGTAAAAGGCACTATGGAAGTGGGAGGAAGAGTACAGGTTCAAGCTGCTTGTCTTGGACTCCGGCTTTGCTTTTTACTAGTTGTATAAACTTGGCAAATTACTTCATTAGTTCCTTTGTCAATTTCCTCATGTGAAAAATGAAAGTAATAACAGAACTAGCTTACAGGGTTGTTTACATAGCATGAAAACAACTTGTAATAAGGCTGGCACGTAGTAAGAGTTACATTAGTGTTCACTAACGAAAAGACTGCAAAAAATCATGTCTTTACACATGTAATTTTCCCTGCCTTTAAACAGCCTCCCTATCCCTACATTAACCAAAATATCAGTTTCTCCAGCAGGTCTTTTTCTTTTAATCAGTTTTCCATTTCTACTTCTGGAAGTGGCTCTTCCACATTGTCCTTTCCTCTCCAATCACAGCACTTGCTATACTGATAGAGTCATCCAAGGGAAGGTGAGAACTGTGTCTACTTAATCCAAATTTGCAACCCAGGTCTACAAAGTACCTGGCACACAGCTTATGTTTGATTAAAGTTGAATGCTAGATGAAATTACTGAAGAACACTGAAGTTTAGGAAATTCTCTTAAGTCTGTATAAACATAATAATAAAAGAGATTACTATAAAATGCAATTAAAATATTGTATAAAATGTGTATGTATACATAATAATATTAAGGCCTATTTTTAATAAAATTAGAAAGTAAAAACAATGACAAAATAATAAAAGGAAATAAAACATGAAATCCTATAATGACAAAAGGAGTAACTGTTAGTTTGTGAGGTATGAAAATTGAGTAGAACAGTGTAGGATTTAGCATTTCTTAAAACCTCACTTGGATATTAAATACAGAAACCTTAAGGTTATTTATCTCACACACACACACACACACACACACAAAGAAATGTCCTTATTTCTGAAAATGCCTGTACATTGGTATCTAATGGGGACATTAAAACATAATTGCTGCAAGGAATTATAGATGGTTTTGAATTTCTAAATGCTTAAAAAGTATTTGTTTTGTGTTTAATATTTTTCTTCACTCTTGATGAAATTGATTCATCCTTCTTGGATTTTTTTTCAAAGCTATAAAACAAGGAAGAAATTGAAGAAAGTCTTCCAATTTATATTCTTACATTTATAGCTATTGCACTTTGCATCCCAGTCATGATACTAATTTGATCGAGTGAGGCTCCTAGATGCCTCAGGACTGGGTCTGGTGATAAGAAAGGCCAACTGATAAGTGGGTGAGAGCTTTCAGCCCCATCCTGACCCTCAGAAAGGGGAGAGGGCTGGAGATTGGGTTATAAAATCTCTTGAACAAGGAGACCCAGAGAGATTCCCAGTTAGTACACACACCAAGGTGCTGAAGACTCCCAGCCATCGACCTTTGCCCTCCCCCACCACACCTTGTCCTATGTATCTCTTCCATTTGGCAGCTTCTGAGTCACAATTCTTATAATAAACCAGCGGTAGTAAATAAATTGCTGTCCTGAATCATATGAGTTGTTCTAACAAATTACCAAACTTGAGAAAGAGGTTGTGCAAAGCCTTGATTTATAGCTAGTGTGTCAGAAATACAGGTGGCCAGGGACTTGGTTTCATACCTGAAGGGTGGCCAGGCTCACGGTATTCAGCTCTTTCACTTACAGGGTGCCGAGCGCTGTTCTATCTGCTTTACGTAGAACTCAAATGATCCTCTCAGTAACCCTATGAAGTAAGTACTCTAAATAACTTTGTTTTACAATTCAGACCCCCTAAAGCATGATGAGAGTAAAGAACTGGCCCAAAGTCATAAAGTTGATAAGCTGTGAAACCCGAAATTAAAAAACAATCTCCCTCCAGAGTCTGTGTCCTAAACATTAAGTTGAATCTTAGCAGCGTTATTAATTCGGCCACGTAATTTTAGTTGGCATTACATTAATTTCAGAGTCAATAATTAAATTACTAAAACGTATAATGTGACTGAGGGTCCAATACTTCATTTTATAACTTTCTTGGGTATAATTCTGAGATTAGTCATTAGGTGTGTTGCATTAACTGATAAAAGAAAACACAGGGAAGTAAAAGCCCTTCTAAAATCGAATGTTAAAGAAGGTTAATATGCTTTTTTCCCTCAGTTAAATACATGGTCCTCCTTACTAAATGTAACATGGAATTTAAACACTTTCACTTTTCTATGACAAATGTTAAATCCCATGTTGACTTCTTCAACTTGTCAAGTCAAAGTTATTCTACTTCGCTGAGGGGACAAATACATTTTTGAGCTAAAAAATAATTTAAAACATTCAACATGAACTATGTATAATTAGAAAAGTATTTTATCATCTCCAGATTCTGTTTTTACTTACATTTGGTAGAAATAATGCTGATACTTGGAAAAGGATAAAATCCATCAGAGTAAATTGCTACTGTTCTGCGCTGACATTAAAATGGAATACTTTGGAGATATACTACCAATTTCCGGGTAAAAATATCCCCTGCCAGTTATTATCCTTTACTCATAGGAGCTCTAAAGGAAGTCACACACACACACACACACACACACCACAATACCTGAGGGAAATAAGAGACCATTCTGATTATTATTTCTACTTTCTACTTTTAAAACCTGAATCATCGTAAGTGTAAGTAACAGGTGTTTTGGGGAGCCAGTGTTGAATTGGTTTACAAAAAAAGATAGATGATGATAGATAGATGGTAGATGATAGATAGATGATAGATAGATGATGATGATAGATAGATAGATATAGATAGATGATAGATAGATAGATGATAGATGATAGATAGATAGATAGATAGATAGATAGATAGATAGATAGATAGATAGATAGATAGATAGATATAGATGATAGATAGATAGATAGATAGATAGATAGATAGATAGATAGATAGATAGATAGATAGATAGATAGATGATAGATAGATAGATAGATAGATAGATAGATAGATAGATAGATAGATAGATAGATGATAGATGATAGATAGATGATAGACAGATTGATTGATTCCTGCAGTCTTATTTTCCATACCACACTCCTCTAACTTTGGAAAAAACACATAAAACAAAACAATAAGCCAATTTATATCTTAGTCTTACCTTACACACCCTTTTTCACCGCCAAATTCTGTCTAGAGGGTAATTCTAGAATACTAGAACACAGGCTATTGTACTTTTCTTTCAAAGACTACTCGCCCCAAACTCAAAGTTCTAATTGTCTCCAAACCATTGAGTAAAAGAAATAATTTCCTTTATGTTGTGAGTGAAGAACTACAAATGACAGCGTTTAGAGTTCAACAATTTCCAACAGGTTCTCCCACACAATGCATGCACACGCACACACACATACACACAGACACACATGCACACACAGAGACACATAGACACACACAGACACACATACACACAGACACACACACATACACACTCTTCCATTTTGCCAGCCTTTTCACAAACAAAATAAAATAAATGGGGCATATAAGTCCTGTGAGCAGCAGCTACATTTTACTTGTATTTGAATGTTCATCTTGAAATATTACCTTTCTTTGCTCTTCCTAAATAAAATGTTACATTTGCCTGTTGTTGTTTTTTATGGTTTCTTTTACCCAGAAAAAAAAGTAATGAAAATGAATGGTGCCGATTCACCATCTGTAACATTGAATAATTCTGTGGCACCGGACAACTCATCTTCCTGAAAGAGGGTGAACTATTTTGGATGCAGCAGTTACAACGGAACCTCGTTCAACCTTGGGGATGAATATAAGACATTTTAGATGACAAAATCATTCTCAACAAAATCATTCTCTTCAAACAGAAGATTAAAACTGCTAGAAAACAGAGTAATAATGAACTATATATGATCTCAGGTAGTACTGTAAATGATTGGGTTCTAATTCCTTTAACTGGTGAGTTGCTTCTCATTATGGAATGAGAAAGAAATAATATTTCAGTTTCTTAGCCTAAAACACCTTTGAAATAGATAATCAAATTAACATAACATATTGCAGATGAAATAATTTTTTCCACTGAAAATCTGCTACTTTGCACATATACATTAATAATGTATATTAATTTTTCTATTTAGAAATGAATCTTAATATGTGTTAACAATTAGATCTATTAGTTCACTAAAATAATGCATTAGAGTTCTGGAATGACATATAGAATTGGATGCAGATTAACTGAAATTCACACATATTCACATATATAAAGCATACATATATATATGCATGTATTTGTTATAATATTTTAATCATGCATTATCAAGTATCAAAATTTACTTCTGTTTTCTGTATAAAAATTTACCAAAAATTAATTATTTTATTTTTATATATTTAGTTATGACTAAAGGAAATGACAATATAATTTTATTTTCTCAGATATGTTATTATTTTTACTAATATTATCTTGGTTTTTAGGTTAAGCAGTTAAGAAATCATGTTTTTCCAATTATGTAAGTAAACATATTTCATAACTGTGAGAATTAATGTCAAAACTACCAAGTTTCTAGATTAAAATGTAAATTTTTAACTCATGTTAAATGCTTTCAAGCATTTGTAATACTGAAATTAGAATATAAGAATTCTTCCATATGATAACTACTATCAATAAGATTAGGCGTTCTTACATCTTAGAAAAAAATGAACACATCGGTAATCATAGGTTTCAAGTAAAATTCATTCCCGACAAACATCATAAAGTCTGAAAGCCATTCACAAGCATTTAGCCAGGCCAGACTCAAAAGCAGTGTAAAGAATTTGAGTATTTTTTCTTTAGTCAATAACATTCAGAGACTCCACTTTAAGCAATATTATATAAAAGATCCATCATGCATGTTTATATTTATTTGATTAGTATAATAAGCCAAAGAGATGAATTATATAAAAGTTACTAATTTTGCCTCGATATATATCCCTGTAGTCAGTGCATTTGCATTAGCCAATCTGAACGATGATGACAGATGCAGTAAAAATAAAATACTCTATTAAATGATAGGCATCTCTTAGAGAGCTGCCAGTGTGACAGAATTTTATTTAATAAGCCTCTATATTAATGGTTTGAATTTCTCTGTGATACACACAAGAATCTCCCTGAATTATATAGTTATTCTGGTGGCCTGACGCTGTCCTTCACTGATTCACAAGAGTCACTGTTAACTTTTCTGGAATTTTATAAGCTGGTTGACATCTCACCAGCAGCTTAAAATTGGACATGGTGGGAAACGGACACGGACTATGGAAATCAGCAAATGCTATAATCCAGGTCTGGTCGTTTCCCCATATTTCTCATGATTAACATTTACTAGCACACGCTGCCTGAAAAGAACCTCTACTGATGAGATGCGGAGTAATTTTCTGCAACTATTTCATAATCAATTTTTTAAACTAGTGATAAAAGCATGATGTTTGGTGTCAAAAGATATATGCTTGAGACCAAGCTACTGGATATAAAGTCTTAGTCACTTAACCTGCCCAAATATGCCTTAATGTCATTATTTTAATGAGTCCTTTGATCAGATGATAGGCAGTCTTCTCCAGTTCTAAGACTGTCTGAATCAATTACCACATATGTTTATGCCTCATTCTCCTTCCAAAAGGCAGAATAGTAAAAGCAATGGTTAAGAGCTAGTGGGCAGAACACCAGGGTGAGTGAATCAGGCTGACTGTCAGGATGTAGAGAGGAAGGGGTATGTGGAACCTGACAAACTGAATAACAATTTTACACTATAGAAAGAAAAATTCAGCTCTAGCTCACAGTTACCAAGAAGACGTAAAGTTCCAGCCTTGCTAGATCTTCTGATTTTTTTCTTAAGAATCAACAAAAATTGAAATTTTACTTGAAAATGCATGGTTTTTAAGTGTTGGACACAAATTTAATTTTTAAATATTGTGTGGTTAAATGGGTCAGTAGGCTTGCATCAAATTGTTACTCATGAGTTTGCTACCCCAATTCTACAATCAGGAAGGGGAACAAAAAAAGCAATCGGGTGTTTCTACAGAAGAAATGAAAGAAACTAGGGATTTTAATGAGGACCAACATGATATTACTAATACCACTATCAGGTATGTGCCAAACAGACTCTGAAAACAACATATTTTAAAAGTCTGTCTTGACCAAAAATATTATCTAAATTATATTTTTCTCATTCTAGTTCAAACATTAGTAAATGATTATGTTTGGAACACTACAGGGAACACTAGAGAAAAAAACAACCTTGTTAAATTAAATATTAAAAGTCACGTACTACAAGTCATTTGCTTATTTATCTATAAGAATGCAATTACTATTTTAACCCAAATTTTTAAAAAAAGACTTGATTGAGTCCAGATATTCAAGTGCAAATCATCAACACTGTAGTTACTTAGAACACATCCTCTGCACTTTTCTCAGGTATAGCCTCAAGAATGTGCTTTGTATAGAATAATAAATGTGTACAATAGAAAACAAAACAGTCTCTAGGTAATTTCTGCATATTGTGAATGAGTGACGCTCTGATTCTACCACTGTGTCATCCACATTAAACTTCTCAGCAAAATTATTTGAACCATTTTGACATGGCTTGATCTAAAAACAGATTATTTTTTATTTCTATAACCTTTCATCAACTTAGAATGTGTAAGAACTGATATTTTGTTGTGATACATATCTTAAAGTTCTGTATTATGTTTAAAATTTCATTTAAAATAAAATATTTCAAATTGACATGGCTTTTGCTTTACGAGTAACACAGTACACAATCAATCAGTTCTCTAGAAGAGATCCTGATTTTGCTCTGCAGATGTCGGCTGAAAGCCTGAGTAGATAAATGAAGCCGAGTTTAATGAAATGCTTCAGAACCCAGCTATGAGATTGGCATTACCTCTTTTAGAGTTGAAATAAAGAACAAGCTATGGAAATGTTCCCTAATATCATCAACCATCAGCTCGGTTAGAAAGTCCCCAATCAAAACTAAGCGTTAAAAGGTCCAGAGAGTGAGGCGGCGAGGGGGTGCTAAATTCCCCACACAGTTCCTTTCATCCGAGTCACCGCACTTGCGCAACAGTCCTTGCCTAACACCCGGAGGGAAGCCACAGGCCGCCGGAGGCAGCCTTTGAACAGCGTTCAGTTTGCCTTTCAGCTTTCCCCAGTGGGCCTGCACTTGCCCTTGTCACGTGCCTGTCCCAGGTTACTTCAGGATATAGGAAAAACAATCTTCAAAAAACTTTTACATAGATGTAAAAGAATTTAAAAAAAAAAAAGCAGATAGGTTGTGCAGTGCGTCACCTTTTTCTTTGTAACTGCTTCCTTCTGTCCCGCTCTCCAGTAAGTCCCTGCCGTCCTTCTAGCCTCCCAAAGTCAGAGTGAGCCTCCTCACTGTCACATTCAGCGTCTCACTGGCAGTGAAACATCCAAGGACCTGGTTCTGGGCACACCAGGTCAAATGAGAAAACCAGAAAAAGGGAAACGTCAGGCCCACAATAGTCATAGGCCCAGAAATTCATATACCTGTTTGAACATACCTTGTTCTGTCCCCTTGTATCAGTTCTAAACAGGTAACTCGTTTCAGTAGTTACAGAAACGCTTCCTTTTATCACCTTCCATGCCTTTCTAGAATAAATTTTAGCATTGTAAAGTTATTGTTTAGAGCCTCAAGCTTTTTATAAGTTGGGATTCTGATTAATATTCTATTCTTTCTTTTTTTAAACCAAGTAATAAAGTTTTGGAGTTATTACATTTAGTTCTTTGAAAAGGGGACTATTAGGCAGTATATGGCTAGGAACAGGGACATTTTGGTTTATACTTTTAGCTGGCCTTTCATCCTGCTCGGAAACTCTGCTGTTCATCTCTACTCAGTGACCTTGCTCACATATCCCACTAGAGCGGGTTCCAAGCATTTGCCAAGTCCCCTGAGCCTGCATTCTCCAATTACCTTGTCCCTTCTTTATGTAATTCTCTGGATGTGAAGGTGGGGATTCCAGCCCTTGAGGAAGCCCACGCTTTCCTCATCTGCTTCGCAGTTTCAGACCTAGCCAAGCTCCTGGCAAGAATGAGCTCTGTAAATGTTGTTGAAGGGGTGAAAGAGAATAGATTCATCTTTTCATATTTTCTAACTGTGGAATTATGTGATTTAAAGTATTTTGCTGCTTTAAAATAAACTTTTTAAATGAAAAATTCTGTATTTTTTACCCAGTCGGAGAAGAATGTCATGCTTTGTGCGTTACTAAAATTTTGTATGAACATATTCTGTGCTAATTATTTTCCATAAAATAATCAGCTTATTGGTTTTGAAACTAACAGCAATTCTGTTGTAGGCATCTGTTCTAGGGATAAAAGAAAGAGAACATATTTGCCAGCTGAAAAACTACAAAATGTGCTTAACAGCACTGATTCTTCCTGTTAGTGACTTTTATTAATGGAAACCTGCTGATGGATTATTTGACGCGAACACATATGGATTCTATAAAGTCTCAAGCTATTCTTTTAAGTAATGCCTATTAAGAAGCAAAACAAAGATGATAGTTTTGGGAAAGTGCTCAGATCCCACCCAAACCCTGCTTCTTTAATTTCGATTATTTTTAAATAGCTACTTTCAAACATGGATAATGACTACAAATTACTCAAGCAATATTGAGAAACACATATTTTAATGTAAGGTTAGTTTGTCACATTGTGAAAATTTTATATGTGGCTATTAAATAATTTATGCAGAAATTTTACAGGATTCTACTGAGAGGAGTAAGATCATCAATGGAATAAAATGCAAAATCATAATTTTAGCTGCAAGTAATAATTTTACTTTAAGTAAAATCCACTGGAGCAAAGGAAAAGGAAAAAAGTTGGTTCTTATTCGAGTAAATTATCAAAAATATTAATAGTGTAATATAGAATTCTTTGCATTTGAGATGTCACATGATTGTTTTAGCTATTTAATTTCATCTAAGATTGTAATTGGCATATGTATTGTTGGATATCTGAAACAAGGAAGCTGCCATTCTGAACTCAGTTGCTTGGTGCTACAGCTTAATTAATTTTGGCAAATTTTTCTGAAGTTGTTATAAAGGCCAAAGATACTCAGTCCATATAATTCATCCAACAGAATCTATATAAGCTAAGTCTCTAAGATTTCCTAATTACTGTATTAAACTATCACTATATTTTTTAGAGAAGGAGAAATGGATTCTTTCACTGAGTTGACCATCTCTAGAGATACATCAAACGACAATCTTTTCTTCAAGAGTGTGCTTTAAATGAGGGGCTAGAGAAAGGGACAAGCACTACGGACGACACTTCTATTTTGAAGGAAAAAAGAAATTGGTGTTGACAATGAAAATGTATACTGCCTGAAACAAAACCAGCTGATTCTTGATAAGAGCCTAATAATAAGATAGCAGCTGCTACTCCGATCTCTCCTTGCAACACATCCCATCTGACCACCAACGTGGTCACTGGGTGGTGATTTGGAAGATAAAAGTAGAACATGGTAGAAATGAATGTGACCAAGTTCTTAATGTGCTGGCATTCGCCTGATATATATATTTTTAAGTATGTCTTTATTTAAATAATTTTAGAGAGAGGAAGGGAGAGAGAGAGATAGAAACATCAATGATGAAAGCCATCATCGATCGGCTGCCTCCTGCACACCCCCTGCTGGGGTTCAAGCCCACAACCAGGGCCTGTGCCCTGACCGGGAATCGAACCCCGATCTCCTGGATCCTAAGTCGATACTCAACCACTGAGCCATGCTCAGCAGGGCACGACTGATATTTTCTTCAGGGAAATTTAATCAAGGACTATAACTAAATAACACCATTGCTGAGGTAATGAGGTCTTGTGTTTAAAACTCATGTAAAAACAAGAAAGCAGCAGACATTTACCCAGTACAGAGCAGTGACTTGTCACCCACAGTTTTTTGACACCGGCCTTAACAGGGGTGCCTAACTTCATGATCCATTTTGATAAGGATTCATAGGATAAGAGGCAACATGAGCACAGAAATCAGTATTATAGCTATTTCCACACCTTGTCCATGTCTTATTTCCCAGTCCCCAAATGCCTATTCATCAGGCCCTTATGACTACTTTTCTTTAATTTCCAAAATGTATCTGTCATTAAGTAAGAATTAGCTATCAGTTATGTATTATTTCTAAGAAGTCAATCCCAGATATATAACTCCACTGGAACCTGTAGGAAACAGAGCTTCCAGCCTGCCCCTGGCTAACGTGCTTTTCCATTCCTGTTTTTCATATAAACACAGAACCAAAAGAAATTGTTAAAAAGACTTTAAAAATATCTAATAGTCAAAGTCCTTACTCTGGAACAATATGCTTATTTACCCAGGTAGCTAAATGATTTAGAGGTGAGGCTGTCAAAAGAGAGAAAAAGGAAGAGCGATGGCCCTTTCTTTGATCTCTTGGCTACGGGAATAATCATGGTGAGCCACTCACAGGCCTTTGCGTATGCCAAAGTCTATCAATAACTTGTTTCCTACATGAAAAGTCTAGTGGGCAAACCCCAAGCCTTTTGCCTTATTCTCTTCTAATATGTTATATTTTCTTTTTTTAATATATTTATTCATTTCACAGAGAGGAAGGGAGAGGGTGAGAGAGATAGGACATCAATGTTGAGAGAGCCATTGATCAGCTGCCTCCTGCACACCCTCACCCCCGAGGGGGATCGAGCCCTCAGCCTGGGCATGTGCCCTGACCAAGAATAGAACCATCATCTCCTGGATCACAGGTCGATGCTCAACTGCTGAGCTAGGCCGGCTGGGCTAATATATTATCTTGAGTTGGCATTTCAAATATCTATAGCCATAATTTGGAAGTTGTAGCTTGAGGCTCTGAACATCTGATCAACTATATTAGAACTAGAGTTAGCTGATTGATTATAATCAATCATATGAAAACACCCAATCTAAACTATTGCTTTCAAGGTAACCCAGAGCTGAATTATTCTAAGGAGATAAGAAATTGTAAATTTTTAAAAATTTATGGGAACTTGATTCAATAATCTTCCTCAGCAAACTCAGTATCTAGTCACACTCCTTAAAAATTCATTATAATATATTTGCTTTATATTTTAAATTCACATCTAATTATTTTAATGTTTATAAGAAATCTCTGAATATAGCAATTGCTCAGTCATTTGGACTTAAATTAGAATAGCTTTATGCAGATTAATTCTATACATATTTTGCATATTAATCACTGTTCCTCTTTTTTCCTAAAAGGTCAAAGAAACAAGGGAATTTCTAAGGTTATTTATGTATTTTCTACCACTACTCATTACAAGATTGGGTCTTAAAAGCAGAAAGGCAATAAAACAACCAAAAGCATGTAACAAATATAACATAAAATAAATACATGAATTTTTCCTGTAACTCTTAAATATAGCAGTATAAATCTTTATTGTGAATACTATGTTTCAGTCTGGAACTTAAAAAAATAATAAAAATCAATTTCCTTCCCTGGCTAAAGTGTTTAAAATAATGATTTTTCTTCTCAAAAGCATCATTATAAATTATTTTTAAACTATTAATAGATTTCTCTCTCTCCCTTCTCTCTCTCTCCATATGTGTGTGTGTGTATACAAATCAGATTTTGAAAGATAATACTCCAGATAATATTCAAGAGATAACACTAAATTATTAAATTACGAAACCATGGCAACATCCTCAGGTGGCCAGGATGAATGTTCCCAAGTGTCACACTGCATTATTATGATCCATTTACTTTTTAATTAGAAGTTAATCTTATATTTTCACTCTAACAACACCTTAGGCAGGTAAAATCTACTAAGCATTGATTTCATGATTTTGTGGATCCTGGGCACAAGTTGGTTCTTACTATGTACCAGTTGATTAATCAATAAACTGGTGGGAAGACAAGCTATCCAGGTTCTATCCACATTACTTGAGATTCAGACCTTCCTTATTGGCATGGTTTCTCTCATCTTCAACAGAAGCTAAAGGGTGACTATGCTTTCCAGTGGCAGCCAGATCGATTAAAAATTCCTTTTTCTTCCACCCTACTTGCTGCGCTCTTTCTCTGATTGCTCTACAGAGGTAACTCTAGCCAGGGCTCAGCGCACCTTCGCCCTTGTTCACGGCTCCGCTGCCCAGCCCGCTGCACCTTTGCCTCGGCACTCACCGCAGTGGGAACAGGGCTTTCATGCTTCTAATGTGGAGAGATAAAGAAATAAGCCTTTGCTCTTACCAAATTTACAATATAAACAGAGAACAAAAGGAACAAAAACCGTAAGTTCCGATGACTGTTCTGTTAGAGATATATACCCGTTGTGAATATAATACAGAGAAATGACACCCAGGCCCATGAGATAAAAGGACAAGAGTGAGGATTGTGCCCAATTGGAGCTTACCTTTCGACTGAGACTTGAAGAAGGGGAGTGGAGAGAGAGAGGAACGCATGCCGAGGAGAAAAACCAGGACCTGCCAAAGTCACCGAGTGCCATGAACGCTTCCCCGTGCCTCAAAAGACACTCTAGATACTTGCGGAGCTTTTTAGTCTCAATGAGAGAAAGCCAAGAATGGAAACATGCTGGCCAAGGGCAGCCTGGCAGCTCTGTTTCCCAGAGGTCCCTGTTCGAGCCACACGCCTGTGAATGACTTCTCAGATATAAGCTATTTCTATTTTCACATTCCAGTACGAAATAGGAATGATGGGAGCTGCTAGGGAATAATGTTGTGACACAAGAGTAAAAAGATTAAGATACCAGGAAATGGGACAATGCCAGAAAGGTAGATATCAGAGTCTCCAGTAAGGGAAGAAATGCTCCATCATGAAAATATCATGAGACTTAAAACACCTATAATGCAGTGTCTAACTGCTTAAAAACATCAAAGAAGGATACATGTTTTATAAAGAAATGTTATAGCTGCTTTGCTCATTGGTCAAAATAGAAAACACAAAAAAGTGTTTGGTAGAAGGCAAAATTCAGAACAAGTAAGCCATTTTCAGAAAGCATTTGGAGTTAATATATCCATTTTCAAAGTTGTATTTGTAAATTGCTTTTACTTATATGACTTTGAGTAGATTCAATATTCTAAAACTATTCATTTGAACAATAGTGATGAACTTGTTTCCTGAAGCCTGCTCATGGTCTATTTCAGCCTACACTTTTGCTGGGGGCTCTATCTGGAGTCTGGTCTGGTTCAAATTCTTGGGCACGTACCATTCATATGAATTCAGCCTGTAGAGGATCACCTTAATTTTATATAGCCTTGTTTATATATTCATTTAAAACTGACAAATTTTCACATCTGAAAGATGAATGTAGTAACTAAAGTCTGAGAAACAGTATTTTTGTGTTATTCTTAAAACTAGGGAAAAAATTGATGCTGGGAGATGTGTGAAAATACAATCTGTTTACTTGTTAAGAGCCACATAAAAATCTTACCTTAGCAAGTAATGTGTGCTTCTTCTAATAGATATACTGGACGAAGGAAACATTTTACAACAGAGTAACAGCTACATAAGTAAGAGGTGAGCTAGAAATGTCATTTCATTTGATTTCTCTAAGGCTTATTTCTGCTTACATTTAAACCAACAAGTCAGGAGTTATGACTTTGATCATTAATTGTGAATCAGCTAGTTTAATGGTTGCATCCCACAAGGAAACATCAATGATCCAGAAAAACCCTGGGAAATTTAAGAGGGCATATTACATGATAGCCCACTGTTCAACATAATTTTATTTAATGACAAAAATGAAGAAATAAGTCTACTACTTGTGAAATATTCAGATTAATTAGAATATTATCTTAAATTCTGAATAAAAGGAACTAATTCAAAAGTCATTCAGTCACAGTAATAGTGTAAAAAAATATTTATCCTTCCAACACAGGATGAAATTACCCGAAATAAATTCAAGATAGCACAACAAATACCAACAATATAAACATCAAGTAAGAGATTTTTGTAATCTATTAAGCATGACAGAATCAGCTTTTGAAAACCCCAAGTGATAACAAGTTGAATATGAATCAACAATGTATCATAATTAGAAGGAAGGTCAATGTACTGTTGATACTGTGTCTGACATGCATTAGGCCTAGCAAAGCAACTTTCAAGGAATAAGTTGTTTTACATATACGTACATATATGCTATTCAGACATTAATATACTATAATTATATATAACATTTCATTGTATTATATACTTTATAAGTATATATTTAATATTAATAGTACATTAAATATTATTATATTGTGTGTATATACTATTTTTATTTTTCACATATGCAACATACACTACTCCAGAAATAATTTTCCATAATTTCCATTTATAAACAGAGCTATGATTTTTAAAAAGTTCAATAATTGAAGAAATCCAAAGAAAGAATAAATTCAGTAGACTGACACCATAACAAACATATATAACTATAGCATCTATATCTGTTTATATCCATATATACATATGTACCTATACATATTTGTGTGTGTGTGTGTGTGTGTGTGTGTATCTTTTACTATCAACAGTAAACCTTTAGATGAGGGTGGGTTAGTTAAATTACAGGTATTGAAGGGGATGAAGAATATTTAAATTTCATACCATTAAAAAAAAAACAGTACTTAGTTATTACGAATCAAATTATATTAATTATAAAGATAGAATTTTTTTCCTTAACACTTGATATTTTATAAAAAAATTTTTGAATGCTTTACATAATAACTTAAAATTGTATGTTAAATTACATAATTGGCTTAAATGTGTGGGGGTTTTTTCAGGAGATTTTAAGTTGCACATTGATAATATTATAAATGTGTAAAGAAAAAACCTTGATTTTTATATATTGTAGTAATATTTTAAAAGTTTCAACAAGTCATTTTAGAGTTTCAAAGCTCCTTCACTCTTAAAGTCTTATGAAAATTGTTCCATTCTTTACAAGAAATATTACAAAATAATAATAAAATAAGTAGACATATAAGCCTTCTGAAGTATACCAATGAGAGACTTGCAATTCCAAACCATTTAAATTTGTAATTATACCTTTTATTTGTCCCTATTAAGTTGCCCTTTCCTTATTTTGTAAGATTGTTTTAAAATTAGAATCTACCCATATTTTTTTTCTCCTATTTCACTTAATATGGCTTGAGAAGAATGATCATATATTAAGACATAATATAAGAATCTCTTTGAGTTTTGAGACTGATAGTTATATTTTTAGAGCTTTACAAAAAACACCCACCTACAAAGGAATGGATGTTTAAAATTAGTAAGCTGTCATAATTTTCAGAGAGGAAAAAGTTTAAATAATGAAGCTTGACTAAATGAAAGCCACCTAAATGATTCTCGTTCTGTTCAAGACACTTGCTTTCCAAATCCCTTGAACTTTCAACTTGCAGCTGCAGTACTTGGAAAGGCCTTCACATTTTAACATGGTGATTATGTGCACCTTAAATGATGCACAGGGTGCTCTAAATCTTTCATGAGAGACAACAAACTCCAGTAATCAACAGAGGAAATGAAACTCTCTAACTACTTTACTGGGTTGTATTAACCACATGGTTTCAGAGAGATGTAAAACAGAAACGTAGAGCACAGATCTTTGGGAACTTTGCTCTCGTTTGTTATCATGTGAATCTCGTTTCATCACTTCCTTAGTTTCTTTCAGCATTTTAGTAGCTGTGTAGAGTACAAACATTATGTCAAAATGCTACATTACATGCATTAATATATTAATTTTATTAATTCCACAAGTGGCATTACCTTTCACATACACCATGCATACAAGTTTCCAAAGTATTTGAAAGGTGAAAGGCTTTCTACAGCTACTTTTGTATCCTGGGCCACAGTTTAGAACTCAATCACTTGACATTTCAAGGGGAACGTGTATATAGATAAGTGACCAGGAAGGTAGCAAGATAAGTTATTTCTGGAGAATTCAAGTTAAGCTTTGTCAAAAACACCTAAAGCACAGTAATTAAAAGAAAAAGCATACCATTAACATCATCAGTGGTCAATAGTCTGGCCTTGTTGCTCTCTGAAATAAAATGCTTAGGAATTAGTGAAGTAGTTTATATTTATAATGATTATAATGGAAGAAAAGTGGGCAAAACATAAAAGGAGAGTGCTGATGAGCTAATTATTAAAAGCTATGCGCTTTCTATGTTTAATATATCTGTGAAAAGCCCATATGAATTCATTGTTGTGAATAATAAATAATTCTACCGAGATTCTAATCAATTAAAAATGCCCATGCCTCTTTTTTGTGTTTTGCTATTGGTAGTTAACTGAGAAATATAAACCAGAATCTAAGGAACAAAAGTACTAATTCCAGAGATTATATGGAAAGGTAAAAGGCCCATAACAGTCAACACAATATGGACGGATAAGAAAGTCAGAGGACACTTCCCAACTTCAAGAATTGCTATAAAGCTACAGCAAGCAAGACTATTGGGTGTTGGTGAAAAATAGACAAATAGTTCAACAGAAGAGATAAAGAGCCCAGAAACAGACCCACATAAATATAGTCAATTAATGTTTGATAAGGAAGCAAAGGTAACACAATGGAGTAAAGACAGTCTTTTCAACAAATGGTGCTGGAACTATGGGGCATCTGCATGCAGAAAAAAAAAATGAAGCTACACACAGATCTTACACCTTTCATACAAATTAACTGAAACTAGACCACAGATGTAAATGTAAAATGTAAACTTATAAAACTCTTAGAAGATAACACAGAAGAACATCTAGGTAACTTTGTGTTTGGCGATGACTTTTTAGATATAACACCAAAAGGCATGATCCATGAAAGAAATAATTGATCATCTGGACTTCATTAAAAATAATACATTAATATTCTGCAAAAGAAAATGTCAAGAGAATCAGAAGACAAGCCACAGACTGGGAAAAAATATTTGCAAAGGTATATCTGATAAAGAACAGTTATCCAGAATATAAAACTCAACAATAAGAAAACTAACAACCTGACTTAAAAAATGAGCCAAAGACCTTAAAAAACATCTCACTAAGGAAAAGATACAGATGGCAAATAAGCACATTAAAAGATACTCCACATCATATGTCATCAGAGAAATGCAAATTAAAATAACTACAAAATATCACTGCATACCTAGTAGAATGGCCAAAATCCAGAACACTGGAAACACAAAATACTGGTGAGGATGTGGAGGTACAGGAATTCACATTCATTATTGGTGGGAATGTAAAATGGTACAGACACTTTGGAAGACAGTTTGGATATTTCTTACAAAACTAAACATACTCTTAAGATCCAGCAATCATACTCCCTGTCATTTACCCAAATGAGTTGAAAACTATGTCTACCCCAAACCCTGCATACAGATGTTTACAGAAGCTTTATTCATAATGGTCAAAACTTGGAATCAACAGATGAATGAATATATAAATTGCTCCATCCAGACAATGGAATATTACTCAGCACTAAAAAGAAATGAGCCATCAAGCCATGAAAAGACATAGAGGAATCTTTAAAGCGTATTTTAAGTAAAGTAAGCCAATATAAAAGGGCCACATAATCTGATTACAACTGCATGACTTTCTAGAAAAGGCTACACTATGGAGACAGTAAAAAGATAAGCGTTTGCCATGTGTTAAAGGGTGTGAAAGGCTGAGCAGAGAGGATTTTTAAGGCAGTTAAACTACTGTGTGTGATACTCTAATGATGGCTACATGTCATCAGACATCTGCCAAGGCCCACAGAATGTGCAGACTAGGGGTGAACTGCATTGTAAGCTCTGGACTTTGGGTGATAATAATGTATCTATGTAAATTCATCAAATTTAACAAATATGTGACTCTGAAAGATGTTGATAATGGGGGAAGATATGTATGTTTTGGGGGCACAAAGTATATGGGAAATCTCTGTACTGTCCTCTCAATTTTGCTCTGAGCCTAAAACTGCTCTAAAAATAATCTTTTAAAAAGTACTAATTCAGAGTAATGAATTTTCTAATTAGTTTCCTATAAGCAGGAAGTGCTTCAAAACATTTGTTTTTGAATTTTAATAAACAGTGACTGGAGTGTATGTGTCAGAATGAGTGCATGTGTAAGACAGGACAGAGTGATCTTTCAGTTTTTCTCTGAGTCAAATGATACTCAACATTGACATCTCAAAAAAATAAGATGAATTCTCAGCACAATGTATTATAAAGTTACTCTGTGCTCAGAACACATTATTTAAAAATAACACATTTTATTTTCAAATTGTAATCAATAGAATCTTTGTAACTAAAAAAATTCTCATCTTCAATAGAAGTATTTTTATCTCACTTTGTTGAAACTTTGTGTCAAACATCTAGAATGAATGTTGAATAAATATGATCTAATTATAAGAATGCAATTTAACTGTGCACAGAATAACACAATCCAAGAAACTGTCTCTAGGCTTAACAAGGAAATGGTAAATCTTTGTAGAGAGTATCTCAATAACAAAACAAAATGAAAACACTAGCCCAGTTCCAATTATAGTGTATGAAACAAACTATTTTTAACTCTGGGTCTGTTAACTACTTTCCTTTAGGACTTCTAGCTACTATATTCAATCGATCCCTTGAACTTACCCTTCCTATCCATGTCCGCTGATTTTACCCTACATTTTTATCATCTTATGAGTAAATTGGTCAAAAAGCCTAATTGGTCTTCACTCCTCTAGCACCTCTCCTTGCCAGTGCAGAGTCTGCAGGTACAAGATTTACTCTCTTAAATGCACACAGCTAACTGTGCTTAATGCAGGATAAAAGTGATTCTCTTCTCAGCCAGATACCAAGTAATTTTTCCAATTTTGTATCACAATGCTCCACAATATTCCACAAGTGTACTGTGTACTTAATCATTTCCTGCCCCAGTTTGCTCTAATGATGCCATAGCATTTCTTTGTTTGGTTGTCTCTTTCTCTCTTCCGACAATTGTTATTCTATTTTTAAGGTCTAGTTCAAATGTTAGACTTTTAAGACTTCTTTGTGAACCTCAGGGACAAATTCTACGCTCTTGACAACATGCCCCCGATCATTTGTTTGTGCCCTCGCCACCCGTGCATGCCTCTGTTACCCCCACAGAGCCCATGTAGCCCTTTAAAGCAGTGATCAGTTCTTCTTCATTTTTGTATCTACAACATCTGACACACAGTAGGTTCAATAAATACACATTATTGCTTATCTTTGTGTTATGTATTTTACACACACACACAAATATGACTGAATTGGGCCTTTTGATCATTTGCCACTTTTTAATGAGCCTATTTCTTAGGTTTTTCTTCTGCATTTGAGTTAATAAAAGGGAAATGTTGGCTTAATTCATAAAAATAGCATCTGTAACTTCTCAGCCAGCCTTCTCTTATCTCCAGTAGGCCTCTTAACTACAGATGGATCTTAATTGCTCCTTAAATACATTTAACATTTATGTTTCCACAATATTGCCCACTAGCCATTTAGCACTTCTGTTGTTTTCTCATCCCAAATTCATCAACTCTACTACGAATTCTTACTACTCTTTAACACAGAAAAGCATAAAAATCAGTAGTTTGTTCATGAGTCGACATACATAAGTGCCAAGTTCAAATATTTGCCCTTTCAAGAAAAAGAATGAGCTAACAGAGTATAGCACGTGAACAAAATTCAAGTTGGTGAGCAGAGTAGCTAATATCAAATAATGGAAACGCATATCCAATGGGAGAGTTTATGGCGGCTCCTTCCTGTCTGGGGAAATGTTTAGTTATGTGTTCCACTGGGCCAAGGACAGACTGGTCCTTTCCAGACACTTACCCTCTGACAGCATGGATAAGTCTCAGTGACGGATAGGCAGTTCGCACTTTCAGTTTATTCTTGAGGATTAATGCATTAACCCATTCCACGTGCTTCTCTCCTCCTTTGACCATGAAAGCCGGGATCCAAAGGACGCTGTCATTCAGCATGGAAAGTCTGTGCACGAATTTTTCTCTGTCACTCTCATTCCGAAAGCCACCGAATGCTCTTTGTACAACGGATGGATTCATGGTAATAAAATCTGATTTAGTTCCCACATCTGCAGCAAACTCCACCACAGGGGCTAGATTACACCTGAAGAGGAAGAAATTAACGGACAAATGAGAAATAAATGTGAAACATTCACTCTTAAATGGTGTACATGAAAAGAAGAATGAGAACTGAGCATAGCTGTTTGTTTGTTTATTTACCCAGGTTGCTGAAAAAATGATCTGGTAAAATCACATCTTCAATACGTCACCATGCATCGGGAATATTGTCTTCAGGAAAGATGTGCGCTCCTAGTGCAGGGCTTAGGTTGTCATTTACAATAATCTGATATGTTGTCTAAGAATACTCTTTGCTGCTATAGTCATAAAACCACATGATATGAATTCCTAATAGGTGAATTTACGGTGGTAAATTTGGCTGTTGCCGTGCAGGAGGGAATCTAAACTACATGCTGTTCTATAAGTAAGTAAAACACATTAGACCTGATATTCCAATCTGCACCACTTGTCAAGCTAAAGTCATTTCAACAACTTTATAAAACATAAGTGAGTGACTATGGCTTTTCTGTATCCTGAGGTTAAGGGAAAACTGTAATTCCTTAGAGCATTTTACATAAACAAATTTATAATTGCTTTCTAGGGGCCTAAATGGGAAATAAAAGTAAGAAAAATGGAGTTATCACATTTAATATGCCTTTTTGAAATGTTAAGTAATGCATAAAAGCCCTTACTTTTAGGGACAAATATCTTTCTGTTCTTCTGAGGACATCCTCAAAACGCTTGTTTACCTGGCTCACAGGCCATGTGCCTTCTGGCGGGGAGGGGCAGATTGGTTGTCCTGTTCTCACAACTGGGCCTGGGCCTGATTCTGTTTTTGTAAGCTGATTTCTTTCTTGTATTACAGGAAAGCTTTGGAAAGCATCTTGAACTTGGTCTTCAAGAAATGTGTGATGCTATTTTGATTCTGTCACGTAGATCTTTGATGACTTAAAAAACAGTCTTTTATTTTAAAATATTTTAACTTGCTACAAAAGATAAATTTTAATTAATTGATTAGTAAAAATTAGATTTTTAGCAAACAAGATTTTCCTAATTTGGAAAAAAAATCATCTAAATCTATCCAATCTACACCGTCATGTAAACAAACACACACACACACACACACACACACACAGACTTTCTTCTTCCTTTCTTTTTCTTTCCTTGTACCAGCCTTTCGGGGGAAGGGAAAATAAACTGATTTCTTCTGTCTGCATTTTATAGATTTGACTACATTGTGAAAGTGTCTCATAATTCTCTTCCTTATGCATTTTTCCATATTCATTAAATGCTCAAACAAGATAAATTTAATTAAAAAGTAAAGTGTGTGCTCTGCTATTAAAAATACTGGCTTATGTGTCCTTCCTTGTCTCTTTTAAGTAATACATGTTATTCTTTTTAGATCTCTGAAAACATTTAGCTATCACAACAAGTATCTTTCATCTTATACAATTAAGCAAAGTCTATGTTATCCAAGATGAGCTACTTAAATAAAGCAAATAAAAAATTAACACATCATATTATTTAGAAATAATATTTTCAAGTTATGCATATTTAATTACGCCCACCATATCATTATGAGAGAGTATTTTTGTCTCTATCCATGATCCATGCACTATTTGACATTAGGTATTATTCATTCCCACCACCGTCAGAATATTATGAATGGGATTTCCTTGGAAAAGAACAGCTACCTGTGAGCAAAAGCCAAAGGGAACACATCTTACAGTAGAACTCATGGAAGACTGAGGACATGATAAACTTTGGAGTCCTAAACTATACTCCATACCAGCTTTAAAAGTAGGCTAAAATTCCAACCACGCAGGTTATAAGATGAAATTGGATACACTGTGGGGGTAATGGGTTCTGAACACCTTTATTACAGACACTTCTACTTCCTTAGATTAAAACATAGACAATACCGATTAATATCACAGTTAACATGTTCCTGTCAGGGGAGATAGCTTCAAATATATCTTTCTGTTATCAGCCATTCTTTTCAGAGGATTTCCACTATAGAAAAACAATATCTATACTTAATTTTCTCTATACTTATAAAAATTATCTGAGCCAACCCAGTTTAAGAGAACAAAAATAACATTCTACTGAATTACCTTTTCAGGAAAAAAAAATCAGTTACTTTATACTTTTCATTACTTTTTCTTATCACATATTTAAAAGCTACTCCACCCCCAAGTTTGCCAACACCTACTCTTTTTGGATTGACTAAGCACGTTTCTGAAACATGATTGTCTGGCCATGTGGTATTTAAAGCTAAAAAGACATTCATCAATAAGGTTGGGTATTGAAAAACAGGTACTTTCCACCTTGGAAGCAAAAGGAAACTAACAGAAGAAGATTTCTGGAGAACAGGGTAGAAGACAAAACATAGTTGATGCAATCGAAGAATGCTAAATGACTGTGGTGCTGACTAAAGGGATCCACATCAAAGAGTAATTCATCCACTTGAGCTTTATTGTAAAGTTTTTATGACCTAAGCATTGCCCAAACAGGCTTTCTGAGGGATGGAAACAGTGGTACTGAAAATAACATGACAGAAGGACACATAGTAAAATACGATCTATGCTGGCTCCAGGAGCCTGGCTGGTTCATTTTCCTTGGAGGGACTATGTCTAATTTTTCATTGGAAGGAAAGATTAACACCATGTCCACATGTGGCCAGTAAATTAACTACTCTGTGGTTGAGACAGATATTTAGTCATATAATTAGCTGAATACCACATAATCAGGGCAAGCAACAAGAAGGCCAAAATAAGCAACCAGCTGTGTTGTGCTCCAGCAATTCCGTAGACTTGTTGTGAACCTCATAGCCATAGGAGTAGCAACACTGCTGACTGAGCAAGATTATGAATAGATCTCCAGTCACATGCACTTAACCTTCCTTTCTTTAAATCTTCTTAGGGATCACAATATTCAAAAGTAGTCAGAATGTATAGCAAACATTTATGAAGTAAAACATTATTTTAGATGTTATTCTTAATCTCATAAAATTGAAGAGTGGACAATTTTTAAATGCTGGACTTTGTGAGTCAAAACTACTGAGTGCATAAGAATATTTAATATACTTAAGCTCTACGTCTTTGGCCAAATTAACTTCTTTTTACTGTCCGACTAGTTTTGACATAATAAAAACCTGAAGACATACACTGAATTAGGCATGTTGGCCAAATTGCCTGTTTACTCTAAACTGCCCAATTTTCAATTTATTTGTGCTTATTTTCCATCATTGCTGAAAAACCTGATGAAATGCAGCCAGGTCCTCCTGTTCCCTAGATCTCTGAAGTTTCTGCTGTGATCTCACGCTGGATGTTATTGCCTTCAATATTCCTTTTATGCAGAATTGAAGGTACTTCCCTTTATTTCAAGGCTATCTAGTTTTTTAATATTCATTTTAATATTAATTCATTTAATTTTTAAGGAAAGCAACACTTATTTCATGTATAACATCTCAAGATCACAGAATTCCCTAGGAAGACATATCTCTTGGACTTGTCCATATTCCCTGCATTTCTCTTATGTTATAGTTCAACAGTTTAAGCAACTAAGAGGTCCCTCCCTCAATAGCGCAACAGTTCTCTTGAGAGTTCATTTTGAAAATACTACACCATATGCTCAGAACTCTTTTCCCAGCTATCTTTTTTTTATAGTAATTTTTTACAATTATGTAATCTGCCAAAATACAATCTTTTCAGTTATTATTAGTAATATCAATAAGATAACGTTCATTCATTTAGCCACATCTTTAATCATTCCATGGTGCACCTTAAACATCTGTGCTACCTACAGGACTAGTTACCCACTATACTGAGTAAAACAGAGTGTACTGTGATATAGGAGGTTGTTAATTATTTCTTTACACATATGACATAGATTAAGTGAGAAGAAAACAAAACTGAGTGTATTAAAGGATAAATTATATTCTTTCTCACTACTAGTTGTTAATGTGCAGGCATGTTCCAAACACATGATTAGCATCCTTTTTGTCCTTTGGCCAACCCCACTGTGTGTCTGCAGCAGCCCTGAAACCCCGTAGCCTAAACCACCGTTGCCAATGGAGCTCCATTTGTCAACCAACCATGGAAAGGGACCGAGCCTCTTCTCTTTTCTACCCCAGAGGAAGCTTATGGTTCGCATCTATTCTCATCTTACTTTTGTACTTGAAGGGCCAAGAGAACAAATAATCTCTGATAGCTGGGTGTTTTAAGTTTTGCGGTTACCCTCTCAAAATTGCTGGGGGAAGCTGAAACATGCAGTCAGTCTTTCTGACTTCCTTGAGGTGAGGCAAGCAGGTACCAAACAGGCCTGAAACCAACCATGCTCGCATTACTTTGAAGTGAGGAGTAACTAAGGTCACAAAGTGGTTAAGAAATACGTCCTATGCCCTAGCTGGTTTGGCTCGGTGGTTAGAGCAGTGACCCACAGATTGAAAGGTTTCGGATTCAATTCTGGCTAAGGGCACACACCTCAGTCACGGGATTAATCCCTGACTCTGGTAGGGGCGAGTGCAAGAGGGAACCAATCGATGTGTCCCTCTCACATCAATATTTCTCACTCTCTCCCTTCTACTCTCTCTGAAAAACAATGGAAAAAATATCCTTGGGTGAGAATTAAAACAAAAAAAGAAATATGTCCTAGGCCATAGTGCATATAAAAGAAAAGCACAGCTACTTTAGAATAACTCCAGGACAGAAGTTTTAAATGACATTATTTTTACATGTGATCTCTTTCAGCATCAGAGGAAATGTTTATATGTTCATCATTCACCCCAGCTTCCTGTAGGAGAAACAGTATTTTACCATTTGGTCTCAGGTTATAGTCTCAGACTCCCAGGATGGAAGAATATTATATAAAGCAACTCAACCATAACACTCCCCAAATCCTAAGCAGTTATTAAACAAAGGGCTTTAGGTATATTAAATATGAAAATAATATTCATACTTCAGACCTCTTGAGGGAAAAGATTTTCAAAATGCTGGTAAAAGGATTAACTAATTGACATGACTTTTCAAAATATGAAGCGTAGGATTAACAGTTGATCTATATGTGATATACACCATTATGTGGTAAACAGAGTGTAAGAAATAGAGATGAAATATCATGCCGAAGATCTGCATTTTCAGTATGGTGGGTGAACACAAAAATACACACATCACATTTTATGCTTGCTGGTGAAATAACAAGAAAATCCTAAATGTGATAGAAATAAATACTAATGACACATATCTTGAAAATAACTGACTAAACAGAACAGGGACTTTTTCACAAATCCAGATTTGTTTACATTACTGGCAAGCTTTGGAAGAACAGTGTCATATTATTTCTAGGGAAATCACAGAAAGAAAAAAATCATGCTCTTTCTAAAAGACAAAGATCTGAATACTGAGAAATATGCTAGACTACGTCTTTCCCACACTACAGTCAAAACTGAAATGGAGTCGTTGGGCAAATCTGCTACAACTGCACACATATTATTTAATAACTTAGTTTTGGGGGCCTCAAGAGGAAAGCATGCCAAGAAATGCACCTGACAATATCCAATGCTGGCTTACTTTAAGGAATCAAAGTTGTTTAGCTTAGTTTCTACCCTCAGCCATCTTTTATTCAGTAGCTATATGAGCATTAGTGTTCACATTCCAATCCAGGTGACCTCAGCAAAGTTATGTAACATCTCTGCGATCCAACTTTTTCTATAATTGAGCCTATTAACACTGACTGGAATGCTATTGGGGGCGGGGAAAGGAAAAAATATCTAAATATCTTCTTAGAATTGCTTGCTTAGAGTTGGTAAAAAATATTAGCTCTTTCCTCTTACAACCTATTGTGAGAGTCAAGAGTATGCAGGCAATTTAAAGAGCATATCAAATAGGAAGAACTTACTGAGCAACAGTGTGGAAAAAATATTTATTTATAGGTCATTTAATAAATGATTTTGTTTGGAATTTAGGCACCCCGGAAGATAATTGGGGTTAGAATGGTTGATTTAATGGTTGATTGCATAACATCTTGAATATTAGACAGAACAAATCTGACACCATAGGTAATATGAAAACTTGAGAAGCTCATAGACCTGGCCAAGTGTACTTAAGAAGAATGGCTTGGGGTGGTGGACACACAATACAGTGTACAGATGATGTGCTATAGAATTTTGCACCTGAAAAGTGTATAATTTTGTTAACCAGTGTCACCCCAATAAATTCAATAAAAAAGTAGACTATGACATAAGTGTGTAAGAGAACTAGGCTCTACAATGAGAACTTTGAAACAGTTTATATATAAGGTAGTGAAGGTCTTTTATTATGATATTAAGAAGGACAACTAGGTTTCATTGAGCATGGATTATGTGCCAGAAACTCTTTTATTTCCTTTGCATGTAATACTATATGCATCTCTTACCATAATCCCATGAGACAGAAACTGAGTTGGGGTGAATTGTACAAGTTTACATAGCTTGTCAATAATAGAGGTAGGTTATAAGCTCTTAAATACTGTGCACCAGTTAATCCCTGTGAATGAAAAGGAAAAGTTTGACCACAGAACAAATTGAGAGAATTCGGTGACAAGTTCAGTTACGTTTGACTGTGATGTAGCTGTGGCTTTTATCAGCCCATTGATGTTGCTAATTCACGTGTCTGGTCTGAAAGTCTAGTTGGCTAAGATGGGGGTTTCATCTCTCCCCACTCTCCTGTAATCACGTATGAATTCAAATAAAAACTCTATAGCAAAATCAGTAGACTATATTCCCTTCCCTAAAATAAAATAAAAAATGTCCCAGATGAGACTAAGAAGTAAAGCCTATTCACTGAGTTTTATTTAGAAATAAATACACTTATCTTTTTTGTTTGAGATTTATTTCTTATAAAACGTGTTTGCACATTATGAAAAACTACATATGAACAAGTAATATTGCTGAAAGGACAAATATTCTTTAGCACTGGAACTCAGATCTAAAAATAATAAGGGGATCCTGAAATTACCTCAGAATATTAAGAGTACTGGAGGGCTATTAGTAACATCAATGAACTTAAATGTGACATGAAATCCAAACGTCTCCTCTGATGTAAAGCAATGGGTTAAAAGGAAGGCCTAAAAGTGCAGAGTTGAGCAAGACGTCAGCTCCACTAGGAAATTTGACTCCATAGGCCTATGCCTTAGACTGTCATGATTAACTCTAGCATATGAAAAGCAAGAGTTGGGGAAATGGGAAAAGGTGGCCACAGTCAGGTTTCCACAGTGAGCCCACATTTTTGATCAAGCTCAAGCTCAGTATTTATTATCCTTCTTGGAGCGCACTTTATTTTGAGTGGTGTTACTACCTACAAGTCCTCACCTATTTTTCAAGCAAGAATAGAGGAGGGGTAAAAGGAATAAGATGAGATGCAAAAGGAAAAAGTAAGACATGAGAAGGATAATGATGTTTATCCTCAATTTTTCTCAATTAAAAACAAGGTCTCCAGCTTCAGGTTGTCAGGGCATGGTTGTGAGCACTAAGCGATTTTTAAAGCAAGAGCTTTAACTGCTGTTCTCTACCTGAAGCTTGACAATATATTTACAAAAGTTCATAAACTTCATGAGCATTGTGAAAAACTTATTATACTACATGAATTTTCAAAGTAATTTAAATATGACCTACTCATTTTACCCTTTATTGTACTTAAGAATTTGCATGTGATTGTTTTATTTTTCACAAAAGTGAATCATGAATTATTCTAAATGTCATGTTCCCTAAAATTGTACATAGAATGAATACTAAACGTATCTTCTTAATCTTTCCTTTATAATTAAATAGTAGGATCATTTTAATTTTTCTGAAGTAGTCTGAAAGGAAATTTCTGACAGATGTTGAGAAATTTCTTGTCCATTGTCTTGGTAGAAATCCATGATTAGGATATTTAAGACAAGAGGGTAGGAAACCAAGGAAGAATTTTTAGAATGTATTTTTTAGTGTCTCTTGGCATAATCAGGGAACTGGGCTACTCCACTGATCAGTGGTTTCTGAGTATTAGTGTTTTATAGAGGAAAGAAATGATTGAGCATGGGTTTATGTTCTTAAAAATTGTTTTGCATTAAAAAGAAGAAAACAGAATTCCTCAACTATTATGGCTGATACTTTAATCAGCCATGCCAGAAAACCAAGGCAGATAAACCAGAATTTTTCTCTTTGCCAATGTATGGTGTTAATAAACTATGTACAACAAGGTCATTACACTGTCTGCTGGAAATATACCTGAGTTTTTTAACTTTTAGTGATTACCCTTCAAACTCGTCATAGTACCATTGCCTTGACATTTAATTTTCTTGTTTGTCCAATTATATTTTTTCTTTTTACTTTCCTAAAAGTAACAATCTAAGGTTGAGAAATGATTTCTCATTTAATACATACGATTTATTCAACAGTTGGTCGTGGAAAGACAGTAGTTTTAATGCCCAGAAAATTTAAGCATTCTGATACAAAACAAGCATTCAGAAAATTATCATGAGTGGATAAAAATAAATGTTTTATTTTCTGATATCATAGGTAGGCCAAGGCAACTTCACATTCATTACTTCATTTTTTTTTTTTTTTAAGTGGGTCTTTCTCATGCTTTCTTTTAGTGGAAAGTCACATTTTGCATTTGGCTGAAAGGTCTTGATCTCTATAGTTCTTTAATCTTCCATATCAGATTTATTACAAAGCCCTGAAAATTCCTCTCAGAAAATTTCTCCTGAATATATTCTCCATTTCTATTGGTATTTTCTTAGCTTAGGCACAGCCATGCTTCTTTGAACTATCATTACAATAATTTCCTAATTAATTATTTTTCAAACTATTAGCTAGACCCATTGGTGGATCATTAGTTAAATTTGGGGTCATTGATCAGCAATTTTGAACAAATGATAAAGAATAGAATGGATTATAATAGAAATTGTCAGGTTTTCTTGCATATAATTTTTTGCACATCATCTTACTATGCATCTTTATTAAACAACATTTGAAAATATTACTCTAACCAGTTCTTTAACACAAGGACTCCAACATTATCATCCTCTGTTTCAAGGATGGTATCACCTTATTAAAATGTACATTTGATCACATTACTATCCTAACCAAAAATCTTAAGTGATATCAGTCCAGGGCTTCATAACTTGTTCCTACCCTTACTTTCCAGAATTCTGTCTTTACACATATCATTGCTTATGTTAGATATGATTGGCATCAGACATTATAAATGTCCCTTTATTTATGATGTTGCATTTGCCTGACATGACCTTCCTCATGAAGTCATTCTAGCCTCTAATCTGAAGAAAAAAAAGTCATGACTATTGTTAAAACTCAAAGGTGAATATCCCTTGCAATGATTTCTTTGGCAGAACTAATTGCTTCCACTGCCATGTTCTAAAATATTTATTTATATCTTTATTCTACTATGTATTACATCCTGTCCTATTTAGTTGCTTATAGAGAGTTGATATCTTTAGAGTTAGGAGAGGTAGCCGTAATAATCATGAGAGTTTCTCTGGGCACTCTGCGTACGTGAAATGAGAACTATTTACAATGGTATTTGATCTCTCACACTGCTAGGGGCACCGCTGATGCTTTAAAAAGGCCTGAAAACATGCAGGCCATTGGGCCAGAGATTAACATAACAGAAAAATGGGTAATTTTGCTTATATATTTTCCTATCCAAAGGGGGCAGCCTCTCATGGGACAGTGATGATAAATGTCAAACAACAACAGCAAATTCTGCCACCCGGAGTAGGCCCCCAGGCTGTCAGTTTGTGAGCTCCACACTAAATCTTCTGATTCTCTGTACAATCACTTCAGTCTTTATTTTTAAGTGTTAGTTCTGTTTAGCATGTTAAAGATGTTCCATTAGAAAGTTGAAGTAATGTGTGTTTGGAAGGGTGAGCTAAAGAAAACAAGTGTGTGTTAAGATGAAAACTGCATTTTTAACCACAGTTGTTACAATGTTTAACTCTCAGAAGCTATGCTAACCAAAACAGATGAAAATTTGTTTTTAAAAATCATCCTTTCAAGTTGGAATTATTTAAAGTTAAACAAGAAATATGAACTACTTCACTGACGTACATATTTTAAGTGACTAGTGTTTTCTGAAAGCAGAACTATCATCATTCAAAAAATTAGGAAACTAGAGAATTTTAAAGTTTGATTTTGAAAAACATCCAGATTTTTTAAAACACTCAAGAGTCAAAATTTACCCATAAAAAAAGATGGTAGACAAGGATGGTAAGTGGAAAAAACTACAGTGGTTGGCATTCTTCCAATTGTTAGGTTCCTCCCCCCTTTATTTTATTAAAGTATAACAGTTTCAGTTTGTGCTTTGTAAAAATGAAACTCCCAGTTCTAACTGAATCCAGAGAGTGTTCTGCTTTTTGTTGAACATCATATAACATACTGAGTTATGCTTAAAAGTCTATTGTACATTACAATTATCCAGGAATTAGATATTAAAGAATAACTTAGATAATTAAAGAATATCTTTAATATAATAGGCACAAAATTAAGCTTCCCAAATAGTAATAGTTTTCTTAAATTACATATAGAAGATTATTTCTGGAGAATTTAAAAAAGTAAAGTGAAGGGCAAGGCATGTTAAGAAATTGCATAGGATTATTAGTAATGATCTCAATAATCCAGGCCAAAGAGCGTGGCCCGCACAGCCACATGATACTTCGATAAGATGATGTACACAAAGAATAAGGGCAAGAATATCCATAAAGATATGGCATTCCTCCAAAGGAAATTATTTTTCCTGTCTCAAAAGAACTGCCTTAAAACTAAGATTCTTCAATTTTATAATTAATTTCTTCTGTCTCCCTGGTAGCAATTCTTTATTTCTAGCTTTATTATTACAATTATCGTACTATTTTGTTATTTCTCTCTACATGTCTTTCTCTTTCATCAGACTGAAAACTCAAAGCACAGATCACATCATTTATCCCTATATCCCTAACACCTCCTGAGGTTCTGCAGACCTTGGTTTCTAGTGGCTGCTTGATAATAGTTTTTTTGGGGGGAAAAAATATCTGTTAAGTAATGCAGCAACAGATTAATGAAACTACTGCTTCATTTTAAAATGTCAAATAAATGTTTTTAATTTTTAATAATCATATTTAGGAGCCATATGTTTAATGTCAAAGGTCAAACTAGTATTCAAAAAATAATTATGGAATTCTAATTTTGAACACCTTTCCTAAACAATTTATGAATCACAGCAGAAATATCACTTCCAATTCTTTAGGGGATCACCATGCTTTTGACTCAAGACTGTGTTGTTTAGTCCAATCATTTATTTAATTCACTAACCATTATAAGAGCTAAGAGTTACTACCTACCTTGTGCCATACCTAAGTTATTCAAACCTAAAGAACAGCTATATAATTGAGTATCAATAATCATATTTTACAAATGAGTGGGGGAAGCTTCAGTTTACAAATCTTCAGAGCTGGGAGTTGAACCCAACTTTGAATCTGAAATTTAAATATAAATTTAAATATAAATATTAAATTATAATATAAATCCAGAATTTATTGCACAATATTGCAGATTAAAATGATTTTGATTATCCAAAATACATATTCTCTCCCTCTCTCTCTCTCTCTCTTTTTCTCTTTCTTTCACACGCACACACACACACACACACCGGACACTTGACACTAATGAGAAAACGCTCAAAACTATAGGCTACAAAACTCTATAAGTTGAATTTTTATGTTTGTTAAAAACATTTCATGCTTAATATAACTCAGGTGGTGTTAGAGTTGAAACCTGAGCCAAATTCTCCTAACTCCTAGTACATCACCGTAGCCATGTACACCTCAGATTTTAACATATTTTTTAAAACTAAAGTTACTCTCATTCCCAATTTAAAAGTTTATTTGTGTTCACTGCATGAGGAAGTATCACACACATTCACACACACACACACACACACACACACACACACACACACACACACACACACACACACACACACACCAGTACCAAAAACAGAAGTTAATCTAGTTTTCAAGCAGAAAGCACTTGTAACTCTCCCTCTAAAAGACAATCACTGTTAACATTTGATACCTTATTGACTGTTACTGTTTTTAAAAAAAAGTTTCCAGTAATGGCATAGTCAAATTATATACTGAACAAATTGTTTTCTGTGGTTCCAAGAATCTCAGTGGTTGCCAGTGAAGTAGGTATGGGAAGTGGGAAGTCTTATCTTCCAGAAAAATGTCAGAGCTCCTTTCCCAAAACTATACTAAATGATGTTGATGTGAAATAACTTCTCTATCCTTGTGATAACACTTCTACTTACTGGTTCTTTTTAAAATATTTTGTAGATGCCATGACCTTCCAAGAACCTGGCTTCATCACATTTTTAATAATCTATATGAATCATTACAATTCTCTGTACATTTCTTTGACTAAGAAGTCATACTGTTCTCCTGGTTTTAAGCCTTAACATTTGCCTGCATACATCAGGAGGAAAGGCAATACTCCTGCACCAAGAGAAACAAACAGCCAGGTCAGAGGATACAATATTAAGTGGAAAATGCTATTCCTCCAAGTTGACTGATGAGTAGGAAATCTATTTATAAAGCATGGCAACCAGAAGGAAAAAATTTAAACAACAATGCAAGTTGACAGGACCTGTTCCAAAGGTATCTATTGAATCATATGAAGATAGAGTCATGGAGTTTAGGGTACAGAAAGGAATTTATGAGTCCATCTAGTTCAACTGCCGCATTTGGCATTTCGGGAAATTGAAACCCAAAGTGGTTTACCTTATTGTTCAAAGTCACACAGCTATATTTAGCAGCAATGCCAGCAGGGGAGCCAGGTTGCTGAACTCTCAAATAAGCATTGTTTCAATTACACCTCATGGGGGAATATGTACTGCTTAGTAACGATGGCCATTTAACTGCAAATATTTATATTTTCCGTGTACCTAAGTCACAGATACAATTTTCTCAGCATGAATATTAATCCCATGCCATCAGAGGAAGAAAATTTTACACTTCCTCAATAACTATTTATACTTGGATTTATACTAGACCCTTTTTTAAAACAACAACAAAATCAGAAGATAGGGATTATTTTCTTCATATTAAATGTGAAGAAACTGGGGTTTAGAGAAGCAAAGAAATCACTTAAGACTGAATATATATATTCAAGCTGGAACTTGAAATCAGATCTACCTGATTTAAAGATTTATCTCATTTGGTTGAGATGTTAGCTCCCTTGAGAGAAAAGGTCTTGAGTCTCCTGCACACTTAACTGTCTTTAGAATATTTTGACATTCTTTTGACACACAGTAAGTATATGATAAAAGAGAAATTTTCACAGATGATCTATAGATCACAACTGGAGAAACTGCTCAAAGATATAAAGTCAGCTTAGTTTTTCATTATTTAGTATTTCTTTGATTTGCTTAAATTGTTTTTCCCAGCTTTAGTGAGATATAACTGACAAGAAATGTGTAAGTTTAAGGTATACAACATGGTGATTTGATATACTTATATGTATTGTGAAATAATTGCCAGAATAGAGTGAGTTAACGCATTCATCACCTAACAAACATAGTTATCATATTTTTGTGGTGTTATTTGTTGTTCAACTGGTTTGTCAGCCTAAACACTTTTTCTGTCTTTCATGCTACGTCCTCAAAATTTGAAATGTCCCCTAATTGAGACAATCTCTCATTGGTCTTTATGTTTCAGAGTATACATGCAACTAAAAATCTATTTATCTAGGGCAACACTGACTGTTATTTCTAATTGAAAAAGATAAGCATTTCCCATGTAAATTTGAGTAGGAGAAAATAAAAGCTCTGTTATTGATTCCTTCTCCAACTTACTGTGTACACTCAGGAAAGTCACTTGAAACTCTGTTATATGGGAAAATGTAGCTTGCTAACCCAATCCTAACTACCTCAGAGGAACCAATGGAAAATTATTCAGAATCTTCAAGATTCATTTTCTGTCTCCAAAAAAAAAGTTACATTTTAAAATGTAGCATATTCATGTTCATTCTCATTTCTAGTTTCCATTTATTATACACTTCATGTATCATTCCTTGGTTTTCCTCATTTGCTTCCATGTCTATCCCCACTGTCACTGTTTTGCTTTGCCGTTTATTATATTTACCTTTAGACTCTTTTCAGTATTACCATCTCTGTCTTCCACTAATTTATCTATCACCTAGAAATCTTCCAAATTTTAAATTTGATCAGGCCACTCCTCAACTGAGTGGCTTCAGAGATCACATGCAAAATTAAGCCCAACCTCCATAGCAAGAAATAATGGACCCTGCATTACCTGTCTCTCAGCCTCCCTCTCTAACCTAGCCTCTTCCATTGATCCACACAGCCCTCTAGTCCAGCATGCTGAAACTACTCCTGGACCTGGGAAAGCCACTTTCCCCATGCCCAGGTCCCTTTGTGCATTACAGATCCCTCCCCTCCCCTCCCCTCCCCTCCCCTCCCCTCCCCTCCCCTCCCCTCCCCTCCCCTCCCCTCCCCTCCCCTCCCCTCCCCTCCCCTCCCCTCCCCTCCCCTCCTCTCCCCTCCCCTCCCTTCCCCTCTGTTTCCCACATCTTTCATCTTCAGGACCCAACTCAAGGGCTGCCTCTCTCAGGAAATCACCCTTGGCCATCCGCTCATGTCCCCTTTCTGCCTCATTGCCAGTGCCTTCTACTCTGTGCGCCTCTGATAAAGCAACCTGCACATTATTAGTTCATTACTCTATCTCCTCCACCAGACTGCGATCATCTCAATGCAGAGGCTGCTCTCCATTTCTGTATCTTCACCTCCCGATACATAGGCTAATAAAAGAGTGAAGGAGCTAATGAATAAATTATATGAAAGGTCAAAGCTATACTATCCCTTAAAACAACAGATACTGAAAGTTTGTATTTGGCTTTGAAATACATATGTTGGGCCTAGGTCCACTTGCAGATGGGCTTGATAGATGCAAGATAACAAAGACTTTAAACCCAAAACTGAAACCATAGTTTGAAATCTATGGGAGGGCTGATTAATTGCCCATTTACTAAGCTCATTAGATGTCAGGGAAGAACGATCTCTATAATATTTTACATTAGTATAATCATAACATCTTAGCTTGGTTTATCATCTTGCTCTGTCCTATGACTTGGGTTTTATCATATTTTGCCTCATCTAGTGTTTTCCTTACTGAGTGCTCTTTCTTATCTTTGATTTATTTATTATCATGGTCCTTCCATCTGCAAATATGTCATGCTTCTGACCTCTAAGTATGTTCCTCCTCTGCTTATAGCAACAGCAACAAAACCTCAACAGAAATAAACGAACAAACCAACAAACCAATACACTCTAAGAGTCTTTGTTGGACTACAGGATACCATGTAAACCATTAACATGGTTTAGTAATCCTGCACCATTTAAGACCAAAACACCTTGCCATTTCCCCTATCACAGTGTTGCTCATTATGAATGTGATAACAGAATGGGAACAAACTCTGTCTTATCCAAAGACCACAGAAAGCATTTGTTTTTGTGCTTACTGGGACTTGTGCCTTAGATTCCTCTTTTCCATTTGTTGAATGACTAATAATTCAGATGTATTATGTATTACTCATCCTATCTTGTAGGGCATTAGAAAAATGCCTTTCTACTTAAATAATTGTTCACATTTGCTTAGATTCTTGGAACTGGAAATAGTGAATAGAGAAATACATTATTTTTAAAGCTTGGTAGACATCAACTTGATTTTTAGAAAAGTTTTATCAATTTACATTTTTGAAAGCAACTTTGCACTAAATACTAAGAATTTTTAGAGTTCTTCCTGGATTGATAGATGAGTAATTGTATCTTTTTATAATATTCTATTTTTAGAAAATGAAATAAATATTTTAAGAAAATATTTTAAAATTTAAAATAGTTTATCAGTTATTGTCATTTCTATTTAAAAAATTATCTATTGTAAATAAAATATCTTTATTCAAGGAGTGACATGATTGAAAGAAAAAAGTTAGTGCCTTACCTCACATCACAAGATAAAAGAAATGCCATATTTAGTTTTAAGTTGAATTTTAAAACCATAAATAATAAAAATAAAATAAAAATTATGATTCGTACCCAGACAAACATTTTATAATTCAAGTCAACAGACTTGAATTATAGTTTAAGAAATTTTAAATTTTCATTGATCAAAAATATGAATAATATAATAAATAAAAAGAAGGTAACAAATATAAGCAGCAAACATCACATAACCAATGTTGCTATCCCTAAAATATAAAGTAGCTATTTTAATCAATAAAAAACATTTTAAATCTTTATAATTCCCCGGACCTGGATCCCTACCAGAAACTTAGTTGTTCGCAGTTCAAACATCTGAGTTAAGGACAAACGTGTTCCCTGTGAGAGTGGCTGGGAAAGAATCACAGCCATTCTGTGAACGCATAGAAAAGCAGGCGTTTTTTCCCCTCTCCCAGAAAAGAGTCTGTTTTGCTATGAAAGAGGAGGCAGTCATAGAAGGTCAAGAGGATGATTTAAAGTTTGCTGTAAATTACCCGCTAGTGGAAAACGAGCAATTGATTGAGTTATAAAACTACGTTGTCCCCGTCAAGCCAAGTCAATTCCACCATCTTTCTCTTTTGTAAAACATATCATCCCTTCTCTTATTGAAGCTAGATCATAATAGAGTAAAACATGTTTATCTTATTACCTTAGTTTCCTGAAGAAATATATACATTCACTACAACTATCTCTAAGTTTATGTACTTGGATTTGGGTGGGGGAGTAGAATAGAGAACATGGAATGAGGTTTTTTTCTCCATCATCTCTCAGTATCAATGTTAGGAAATATTTAAATATTTTTTTCTTTCATTAGAACACCACTATTGTTAATTTATAAAATTCTTTACTATAGAAAGTACAAAGATTGGAATGTACTTTTTTTGTAAATATACACGGGAGTAAATTATCTTAAGAATGTTAAAAGTAACTGCAGGAAAATTTAAAAGCACATTAAAATTATTTTGCAAAATCTAAAGCACTTTTCATGCCTAAGTAGTTGTATTCTTTAATGTAAGATACATACTGTTCCAATATTTTACTACACAAAGTAAAAAAATAACACCACCTAAAACGATACTTTGAAACAGAGTGCATTAAGGTAGCTTTCTAAATTTATTCTCTCTCTTTTTTTGGGGGGGGGTCTGTGGTGATATGTAAATGATATATGCTGTCTTCTAAACTCTGAGTTCTTGAAATTTTACAGCGTACCTTTAGATAAATAAGTACACATGGGGTGAACTTAGGGCAGGGGTTTTTGTAATGGCAATTCTATCACTCTGTGGGCTGAGTAGGTAAATTATAATACCCTAGGTACAGAGAAATAGTTTATACAATATTCTCAGTTTCCAAATTAGAAATAAAACTAAAGTATAGGAAGGTGTCCAACTTCATCCGATATTACTTACAATGAACTCTGCTTGGACTCTTGGACTCCCTATATTGAGTGAAGGATTTCCTGTACAGCATTAATATTCATACTCTCTCCCCCCGTTCTTAAAATGTATTGTTTGTAATTCTAAAGATTATTCATTATTTAGAGTTGTTCTGGAATATTTAACAGACTTCAGATAAAATTCTCTGAACAGTCTTATTCAGTGTTGGGACCACACCTATTCTCCCTTCCAAAGACTTTGTAAGTCATTCTGCATTGAAATAATAGAGAAATCATAAAAAATATTTTAAATTTACCATGTGTTTCCAGAAACTTCTTGTTTCAGAGATTTTCTCTGACCCCACTCAACTCCAGACCTCCTTCAGGAAGGAATGCACAAATAATCATTTCTATAAGTGTGCTCCACTCATGACTGGCCCATGGTTGGCACTCATAAAGGATTGTTGTATGAGTAAACTACTGTTCTATTGGTACCTTTGAAATAATAATTTTTAAAAATATATCTTTATTGATTTCAGAGAGAGGAAAGGAGAGAGAGAGAGGCAGAAGCATCAATGATGAGAGTCACTGATTGGCTGCCTCCTGCAGGCCCCTTACTGGGGATCGAGCCCCCAAACCAGGCATGTGCCCTGACCAGGAATCGGGAACTTCTGGATCTTCAGCCAATGCTCAACCACTAAGCCATGCTGGCCAGACTGAGATAATAAATTAATGTTTACCTGTTAACAGATTATTTTCATTTTAATGCCCATAAGAATAATGCCAAAGAAATGTGTTTCAATAAGTAGAATTGTAGTTAATATGACACCTGAGTGGGAGAAGGATTTTAGGGAATCATTTGTGGAGTCCTCTAAATTTACTGGCCCTATAAGTACTGGTATAAAGGAATGTTTCATAATTTTAAAATCACATATATTTTTCATTCTTTTGTCTGCACACATCGTTATAAATGATGTTAAAAGTGTAACTTTAGTTGAATATTTGGAATGTCTTTTTATCAGTTAACAATGCCACTGTTAGGCCTAAAATTGCACTTTTCTTTACTTAAAACACCATAGATATAGATGCTATTTGAAGAAAAGAAGAGCTCATCCCAAAGAAAAAAAGAAAATATTGGATATAAAATTATATATCGGCAGGACATTTTTTGTATAGATCCTGACCTGTACCTACTCTATGGATGCAGAAGAACATAAAGGAAAGTCACAGTTTCCTCCCATTTCAAAGCCGCACACCCAGAGAATTCAAAATGCCTATCAATATTTAAAGGAGTAGGTCTAATGAATAACATTAAAATATTATTTCCTTTCTTGCCATTTGTGACATGAATGGAACTTGAGGGTATTATGCTAAATGAAAAAAGTCAGACAGAGAAAGACAAATACTATACAATATCACTTACATGTGACATCTAAAAAAGCTAAACTTATAGAAATGAGAGCAGAATAATGTTTATCAGGGCTGGAGGTTGGGAGAAATTAGTAGGGCTAATTTCAAGGGCTACAAACTTCCAGTTAGAAGATGAATAAGTTCCGGGTATCTAATGTACAACATTGTGACTATAGTTAACAGTCCTGTATTATATGCTTGAAAGTTGCTAAGAGAGTAGATCTTAAATGTTCTCATCACCAAAAGGAAATAGTAAATATGCAACCTGAAGGAGGTGTTCATAAAGCAATATATGAGTGTATTAAATCAACACATCGCACACCTTAAACTTACACAATGTTATATGTCAATTATATCTCAATAAAGCTAGAAAAATTAAATATAATATTT
Source organism: Miniopterus natalensis (assembly GCF_054644295.1). Lineage (NCBI taxonomy): Eukaryota > Metazoa > Chordata > Mammalia > Chiroptera > Miniopteridae > Miniopterus > Miniopterus natalensis. The sequence continues at coordinate 53,927,744 of NC_142083.1, forward strand.
CTTTTATACTCCCATTTCCTTTTCTTCTCATGAAGATGGAACAAGGTATATAACTGACATAGCAATGCCAGATTAAATTATATCACATTAAATTAAACAGCATCACAAGAGCTTTATCATCCTGAAGTAATATTTTCTATCAGAGAGGATTGCAGGTCAAGAGAAGTAAGATTTTCAACTTGAGGGCGTGACTGACCACCCGTGATTCTCTGTCTTGGCCAACCTTCCTTTCTTGCAACAATTGAGATTCCTTGAGGGTTGCACATACAAAAAATACTGACCAAGTGGACATAACACTATTTTTTGAATTATGGTTTTAGACATTTTTATTAAAAAATAAAATTATTTATCTTGTTTATTTTTCTTTTATTTAGGTATATGTGTATATGAATCCTAGACTTTACAAATCAGTTCACTACGTAGGCAGTCATTAGGGAACCAAAACTAGGCTTTGATTTTTATTTATTTATTTAACGTTAAACATCATGTAAAGATGTTGATCAGGGCCTCTATTTTGTGTAATAGCCCACCGAAACCAGCACTTAATTGATGATACAAACAACCACTGAGGGAGTATCCCTTGTAGGAGAGGAAATGCATGACAGTGTATGTGTGTGTGTGTGTTTATGTAGAGCTACCATTATATGCCAAACATAAATGTGGGTACTTTCCACAGGCTTATTGGAAAATATGTGTGGGGAATATTAAAAGTCATGTTCTCCACAACTACACTTTATAGGACAATAATGCCATCTGTATGCCCCTTGCCCTCATCCCACAATAGAAGAACTATTTGGAGCAAGAAATTCCTTTTGCATTCAACAGTGCATTCTGGTACATCATTTTTAAAAAGATGGTATTTTATTTCTTTAAAGCTTTTTTACAAAATATAAAGGTGAAGTTTAAAATCTAATTAATATCCAATTAAGATTTTATCTAAAATAATGCTTTGGTTTATAAAGCTAGAGGTCAACTTAAATATAATACCTAGATGGATCTAATCCTTGAGGGGTCACTGAACTAGTTAGTGCCCTCTACGAGCAAACCAGGCGTAATTTATCTCCTAACAAGCTTATTATCTAACAGAAAAAGTGGGAACCAAACTGGGAACACAGGCTATACACACAAACAACTAACCAAAACTATTTCTATGCAAGTACACACACAATATATCCCTGGGAAAGTGAAAAATTTGAAATATTCTATAGATTGTTACTAAAATTTTAACAATTTTAATAAGTTTGATATGGATGGCTATGATTGAGTTTTAAATCAAAATATTCTTCTTGATGTTCTAGGGTTAGAAGAGACACATGTATAATAACAAAGGCCATACATACTTGGGGAAGGAAACAGTTTCTGGCACAGAGACAATGAGACAGAATGCCATGAGAAGGACACAGCTTTAGAAGGCCGGAGGTGTGGTCTTCAATGTTGTGTCACTGAAGAAGCTTGTGTCCATGAGACTCAAAAAAAAAAAAAAATTCCCCAAGTAGCTATTATACAACAAAGATGGTTTTCCTGAAAGGTTATTTGTTTCTAATGATAAGTGGGTTCTTGACAAAGTTGTTCTTGGAAAATCAGAAATCTAATCCTGAGCTACATTTCCTAATACAAACTTTAATCTGGAGCATTCCAATTTCTATTTTTGAAAACTAGTAATAATGGGGGAAAGGAAAAAAATATGGTGATAATTTTCATGTCTTCATTAAGATGCTTATCCTTATTTTTTTATACTTCTTGGTAAGAACATAACACAGTTATAGACTCATAGGATTGGTCATCATTTGGTTCTTGTTAAATAAATTTTTTAAATAATCATAGCTTAGAAAAATATAAAGAACTTCTTGAAGGTCTCTTCCTAAAAGCACTCTACCATTTGCAAATGCTCAAATACCAGTAAGTGACTTGCAACAAGTAAATAAATTCTGGAGATCTAATGCCCAGCATAGTGATTAACAATATTGTATTACAAACTTGAAATCTCCAAAATACTAGATCTTAATTGTTCTCACCACAAAAAAGAAGTGATAATTATGTAACCTGATAGAAGTTTTAACAAACACTTATGGTCTTAATTTCAGAGTCAGATGTGGGGCCGATTCTCAAGAGTTATATAGATCCCAATGCTAAAGCTGAGGAGTGTACAAACAAGGATTGGTCCCATTTGGATCCTATATTCTCCAGTATCAATCAACTTAAAAAATTCTCTTCTTTAGACTCCAACAATTTCTATTGTGCTCTAACCTCTTTACTTATTTATTTTACCTGCCCTCTGTCTCTTTGGAAATGTAGCTTTGCTTTTCTTCACAACCATACTCCACACAGGCTTCGATGTCTAAAGCTCATTACCTCCACTTCCATTGTCATTCCCTCATCAAATATTTTTACCTCCTCTTTGGATACAACTTTGTTTGTACGTCTACATGTTGTCAGGGTTTTCCTCTCAGTCCAATTTAACAGTTCAGGTTTTAAAGGCTCAACTGATGTCAAATAAATTTCTGACCCTACCTCCAACTGAGAAAAGGTAAGCTAATAAGGCCAAATGTTTGTAGATATGTATTCATTGTGTGAATTATATTCACCTGATAGTGTACTATCATGATTTTTCTTGGCTCTCATTTTATAAAAAAATATTGACTATTTATGATGAATACTTATATAATCACTTATATTTATTTTTAAAAGATTATTTCAAGATCTATACTTTCACGGGCTGGATTCCAGTATATTCAAGACTTCAGGTTATTTGTCAACATGGCAAATCAGAATATTTTTTATCTATCTTTATATTGCTCCATTTCACATTTCAGTATCCATTCAGCAAATTTTCCTAAAGAACTAAAACGAGCAAAAAAATCTGTTCAGACATATAACTTGGGAATTTAAAAATCACTAATATTTATGATGCCATCACAATCCCATTTCTACTGTTGTGTTTGCTTTAGTTAATTAAAAGTTAACCAAGCATATGACTCATCAAATATCTGTTTATCATCAAAGAAAAACAAACAGGTGTGTTTAATTATGTGTGAAAACTCAAAAACCAAAATATACTAATGTACACAAATACCACGTATAAAGAATAATGAAGACATTTGGCCTAATGTATCAAAGATAAACTTATTAAATTGTATTCTTGCAATCTGCTAAATAATTAGCATTATAAAGTAAAATTAGCTTACATATATTACTTCAGTGCATATTAATGTTCATAATGTTTATAAAGAAATAAATATAATGTATTTAATTTAAAGATAATTATGAATAGAATTAATTAGGTGAATTCATTCACAAATATAATTATTTTTCATACTCATGAATAAATTAATATTCAATTAATCAATATAAAGAAGAAATAGTAAGAGAAACTTTTCCTATGTAGTATCAAATCTAATAAAATTGCCATTTGGCAAAAAAATGCTGGTATGAATCTTTTTTTTCAATGATGCAATAATTTTAATTTTACATTTCAAGGTAAATGTAAATTTAGACGCTACACAGAAAAAGCATAGATAAATTTTTTTTGAGCTTTCAATAATCCTTAATATTAACTTTAGCTTTAAACATTTCTGCCAGTTTTGTACTTCTAAATTAAACATCTTTGAAGAAATTATGATCTAGGAAAAGAAGAAAGCTCACCTTATTACAAAATCATGATTGTCAATCTCCTTTCCACATTCACTATCTAGCAGGATGCCAGAGTTTCCAACAACCGCACAGGTCTTAAATCTGCGATTTTTCATTGGTGAAACTTCAGGGAGGAGGCTATGCAGATCCTGAGAAATATTCAGTGTCCGGCGCCTGTCAAGCACATAGTGGATGACATCACCAGGCTTAAAACTGCTCTTGACCACTGAGACATCTCGTTCTGCATCTAGGAAACGAAGAATGTTCTTCCTATATTTGAAATAAAAATTCTTCTATTAATGTCAGCAAATCAAAGAATTGGTGATATCATTTACAAAGCACCATATGATAGAATGTAAATTGGTAAATTACTAATCTTAAATTGTGATTTGGTAATTAAAGCAGCTAATTAAATAGATTCTATAGAAAATAGAATACATATTTAAAAAATCATTTCCCCATACTTTCTCAATGATTTTCTAAGTAAATACGGTATATATGCCCATTTGTGGAGTGAAAAAAACGCTCCCTCATCTATGAAAATATATAGAAAAATTAGTTTAGTAAATAAAATACAATTGTCATGACTTAACTTTGCATAACTGGATATACTGATAGCTTTGATTTCCTATAAGTCATCTATTTTGTTTAATATTGTCTAGTTAAGGTGAATAGAAATAACTTGAAAGCATTTGGAATTACACCTTAATAAACTCTGTTAAAATAACTGAACTTTCCAATTAACCTATATACATTTACCCAAATTATGTGTATATTATAACTCTTTGAAGAAGAATTAAAGCTATAGCATTATATGTATATAGAAGCTTCCTTCCAGGCTCAAGGATCCAAGAAGAAATATGGGTACATTAGAGGAAAAGATTGACAGAGCGCTGGACGCACGTATGGAAGCAGCTGCTGATTTTCCTTAGTGTTCTTTCTTATCTTCTTCCCTTTAGTATATGCATCTTCTAAGTTTTAATTGAGCACATGGATGCTCAACTAGAAAATTTCCAAGTTTTCAAACCCAAGTGGAGCTGGATTTGGTCATGTGTCTGCTTTCTTAAGTCGTATATGAGTGAATCATGAGCATGACTATATGAGAGAAAAATAAATTTTCAACTTGCCTAATCCACTGTATTTTAAGGTCTCTTTTTAAAGGAAGCTTGGCCTATCCCATAACTGATAAAGAAATTGATAAAAGATGTGAGATGCTACTTAAACATATATGCATATGTTAAGTTTGATGATGGAAAATGAAAATACAGATATAGTGGGCTAGCTAGAAAACTAGTGACCCTTGGCATGAGATAGCAAGCTCCTGATAAAACTGTGGTCTGTAATAATTCAGAAGTCATAGTTTATATCTAAAAACCTGTTATTCTTGAAGAATTGGTTAAAAAGTGTCTATGTGTTGTTTGTTCCTTTGATCAAGGTCCTAAAAGATTAGCGAAGTTAGGCATGAAATAGCCAAATTGCAAGCTGAGATGAAAAGAAAAATCTCTGGTAATGACCTACAATCTAAACTGTGTGAGAGTCTAGAAATTGGGACCTCTCAAATGTTTCTAATGCCCCAGTGAGCAAGAGATGCAGCTACAAGTCAGAGCCACCCCAGCAGCAAGAGGGACATTGCCTTCCCACCTAAGTGTATCCATTCAAATGACTTAAGAGTATAGCTGCCGTTAAGCTGAGGGAGCCAGGAGACTGAAGAGCCCTGCACAGAAGAAATTTTGGGGTGGGGTTAATTATACCAGGAACTAACTACAAAGAAGTCGCCCAGCCCGGCCAGGAGTGGCTCATCGGTTGAGCATCCACCTAGGACCTGGGAGATCGCAGTTCAATTCCCGGTCAGGCCACATGTCAGGGCACATGTCAGGGCACATGTCAGGGCACATGTCCAGGTTGCGGGCTGGATCCCCAGTTGAGGGTGTGCAGGAGGCAGCTGATCAATGACAACTATGTTCCTCTCTCCCTCTCCCTTCCTCTCTCTGAAATCAATAAAGATATATTTAAAAAAAAAAAAAAAAAAAAGTAGCCCAGGAGAGTAATACGTTTTCCAGGGAATTATATTGCCAAAGAAACTATGAACCTGGCCTGCAAAGTCTGGGATTGCTTGATTCTTAAATTACCAAACATACCAGCTAGAAGCAATGTGAGAAAGCTTTTCCTAGGTTGAGAGTTGGATATTATTTACTAAAGTGCACTTACTGCAGTTTGTATTTTCACAGCTAAAAGCAAAGCCGTTATTATAACATTCAAGATATGACAGACATATTTTTCCTCTAGTGCTAGTATTGTTTAAGCGCCATCATAATTCATACACTTTGTTACTGAGCACAAAATATGGTCTCTCCCATCCCTCCACCAAAAGGCTAATTTTCCAAATCACACTCATAAGCCAGAAGCATGACTAGCACAGAGGGGATGAAAAGAGCTAATACATATCTTCCTTTTGTTTTCTTTATTTTTGGCTTCCTTTAAATAGGTCCCAGTTTACTGTGTGGCATAATTAGAAAACCAGGTGATGAAAAGCTATTTCACCAGATTTTATAAGAAGTATCCTGACACCTCTCTGGAAAAGAAAGAATTCTGTGAAAAATTTTCCTCAAATATTTGGAATATCAGGTTCATAAGGAGTGGAACTTGGAAAGGAAAACCTGTATACATGCCCTACAAATGAAATTTAAAAATTAATAGAAATACTATCAGTCACCATAACAGTTTAAAGTTAAAAAAAGTACAAATTATATGAGAACTCCCAGCGAATTCAGTAACTATAGGACATAGGAATTGCAAAAAATTGAGAAGTTTTTCATTATATTAAGTAAATAGGATTTTTAACAACTAGCACCAAGAGTAGCAGTCCACAGAAACTTTTATACATACTTATTAACCACAATTTATTTGTTTGTGTAAAAAACGTAATGCCTGGAACTTGTATCTCAACAAAAAGTGTTCATTTCCTGTGAAAAGGGCATAAAGACTGCAGGGGTCTTTATCACCTTTGGTCAAATCACCAGAGGACATGGTATTATCATTTCCCTTTGAACACAGTTTGAAGGGGTTGCAGTAGATATCTGAAGATGTAGCCACAAGAAGTGGCATTTTTGCAAGCATGGAGTGAACAGATTTCAGGTCCAGATTTGAAAGAAGACTCTTTAGAGCTTGGAAATTGCTTTACTCATGAAAAAGTTAACACGTAAATGCTTGTCAACAGCATTTAAAGCAAGAGGGACTTTCCAATAACAGAACCTTTGTTTTGTGATAGAAAGCAGCAAAAATATTTTCAAGCATTAAGTCTTCTAAATTCCTAAGGATCAATGGGCATCTTTAAGTTATTTATTCAGGAAAAATTGATATAAAAAAGTGGAGTGTTAGAGTTCAGAAAAGTTTTGAAATACATCATAATGTCCTACTCTTGGAAGAAAAGAATGCTTAATGATATAAATAATGACTACGTGCAGATGATTTTATTGTGTGTTCCTCCAATGCTGTTACAGGCTCAATGGTAGCTTATTTTTTAAAATGGCAGCAGTAAAAATAGTAAAAGTGCTTTCCAATTCAGAATAAAAGTATTAATTCACATAGGCTAATCAAAATGTAAAAATATAAGTTTTTAAGCAAAACTCAGGATTATTGTTAGTGTAGTACTTGCTTTTTTGAAACTGAAGGGGAGGGGAGAAAACCTTGAATGTCTCCAGCTTGTTCTTTTTCTTAATATCGAACCAAATTTTAGTTACCTTTTAGGCTTTACACCTATGCACGGAAAATTATCTGAGCTAAAATTCCTGATGTAGGTTGCAAGAAAGGCTGAATATAATTACTGAGTGCATAATATTTTTACTTTGATGATTAATATTTTTGAAAACAATAGGAAAAGTTTAGTTCTTTTTTTCCTCTCTAGCAGGTTGTAGGCATTTTTTAGGTTATAGATGAACTATAAAATGTTCTGTGGATTTGCTAAGCCTAGATATTGTTCAGACTGTAGAAAAAAAAGAGAAGAAAGCTCGTGCTTAAGTGTAATTAACTAAATGTCACTGGAAGTACCAAAAACTCTTGACCTTACCTAGAACGGAAAGGACACTTTAAATATCAACAAGGAGAACAGACATGCTATTGCTCGGAAGATAATTGATATGCATGAAAAGAGCAGGTTAAATAAAACTGCTTCAGAATGAGAGAGATGGAAAGAACTCAGTTTAGCTTCTGGGCTCTGCAGGAGCAAGAATCAGCAAAGGCGGGCGTTTAACACGCAGGCTGAACCGGAACAGGGAGCCCCCCCCACCCTCCTGGGGAGGTTCTTCGAAACAGTGACCTCAAGAAAGAAAACCTATAGCAAAACCAATTCCGCCACAGGCTAACCGATATAAATAAGTGTTAAGTTCCTGCAAGATATTGCTGGTCACAGAAACATCATCAAACTTCTAAATAAAAACCAGAAGCATTTCAAATATTAAACACTGAAATAAATGTGAGCCGTCCATCCATGTAAGAAAGGTGACTAGAAACAAGCAGGGGAATCCCTGGCCAGCCCGCTTATTCCAGTTCAGGGTCGCAGCCGGCTGGAGGCTACCCCTCCAGCTCAGAGCACAAGGCGGCCACCCACCCTGGACAGGTCACACTTCCATCTCAGGACCACCCACACCCACACCCACACCCACACCCACACCCACTCGCAGACTGGGCCATGCAGACACGCCAGTGCGCCTAACATGCAAGTCTCTGCTGTGGGCCCAGAGGGCCCAGAGAAACCAAAGGATGCAGAGAAAACCCACACAGACCTGGGGGGACCATGCAAACTCCACTCAAACCGTGTCCCCAGGCAGGAATTCATTAATTTTTTCTCATCAGTGTTATAATGGAATGACATTGAATGAAACCATGTTATTCAAGAAGCTGCTATACAAGTTTTCCTATATGTAGTAATGTTATTACCACATATTAAAAGTGGGGGGGGGGGGTGTTCTGTGTGTGATTGAACAGAACAACAAAAAAATATTTTTTATGTATCTTCATTGTTTTGTGAACATAAAGTAACTTTTAAAATTCCATTAGGTAAGCACACACCTAAACTCAGCTTCTCTTTTAATGATAAAGATAACTGAAAGAATCTGAAAATATGTTTCACTTTCAGTAAGACTAAAAATTTAGTCATAAAGATCATTTTTTTGTTAGGCAATGCTGGCTTAAACTAAAGGTTGGTTTAGACAGTTAAACTGACAGAAATAGATTCTATGCAGAAACTTTTCAACTGAATTTTCAACTAGGACTTCCCTTTCAACAACACCCATCACTTGAAATAGCAGCTGCAGAGTCTCAGAGAATTAAACTACTAAGCACTGTTTTCACTTGTGAAATGGTAAATATAGCTAACCTGTCACCAGGTGCCACTCTTTCTTCTCTGCAGCTTTCTTGTCCAACAGCAAACATACGTGCTATGGCAACTAAAATTTAATCTAAATGACATTGTTGACTCCATCAGCAAGGCTTATGAGGCAAATCTTACCGTTGGAATGTATCACAAGTTGAGAAGGCAAATTAGGTTATGACACATATTAGGAATCAGTTTTTGCAAACTTTTAACTCCAGACAAAAATCACTAAGTCAATTCAGTTGTTATGTACATGGTTTACTAAAAAAAAAAAACTAGTTCAAGAAGTGCCAAGTGTTTCATTATGCCTATGAGAAGCAGAGAGAACACACAATTTTTTTCTCTCTCAAAAGGTTATTTCCATGAGCAACCTGCCTCAGAGTTCTGAATGCACGTAACCTGAGCTTGTTCAGGCTTTTGAATGTAGTGGCCTCTATGGCATCAAAAGAAAAATCCTAAAAACCACCAAACAAAAAGGCAAAATTGTCTCAAAATCCTTAAAGGAAGGCATTTTTTAGTTTAATTTACACCTCAGATGGCCATTTAATATTTGACCCAGCATTTGGTAATATTGGATTCATATTATCTTGTATGTATTTCATTACTTTAGTGCATAAAACCTATTGTGTACTTCCTAAAGATGCATTTAATAGTATACATTTTAGTACTAAAATATTGTTTTCCAATTAGATAGGCCTGGCTTTGAAGCTTGACTCTGCCACTATGAAGCTGTGTGATCCAAAATGGGTTCTAAGGTCACTTGCTGAACAAAGTAAGTAGAACTATTTGGGGACCTTGTTCTAAAGTAAATCATGAAGGCAACAGCAAATTCATTGTAAGTACTTATAAATTTGCAGTTATATTTAGTTGACCTGCCAGCATTTTCTGTTTAGGAACTTTGAAATATGGTAATACTGAGAGCTGAAAATATTTTTTTTTTACTAATTATGATGTGCTTAATCTGTCCTGATGAGCACATGAGCTTGTACATTTCTATACATCCATATTTGGTGTTGTAATTCTTTAAGTTTCTATTCAACATATGAAAAATAAGAAGAAAAAAGAAAGAAAGAAAAGAATTTAACGATGGAAAAAACAAAGTCAAATCACAAGTGTTGAACATGACCAAATGATATCTCAGTACAATGTTCACAGATTTACTCACATCCTAAATGTGTCATTTCTTAGCTTACAATAATAAAGAACAAACTAGTATCAATAAAATCCACCATTTAACCAAGCTAATTATGTTAATTATAAAGTTAGCTGTGGAACGAATATACTCCCTAAATCATGAAGAATCTTCAAAGTACAATGAATAAATACATGAAACCATCTCTTTTGCAACTCCCCACAGGTACAGTTGTTAGATGAATATATATAAATCCATTCTTGATATACTTATGAAAGTAGTGGAGTCCATATAGGGCTGAAAGATTTAGTAATAAAAAGAAAATCATGTCTATAAAAGTAAGGAAGAACAATTTATTTTCAGTGACTGTTTTTTTTATTTTAATATAAATAGATAATTTCTTAGGAATGTCACAAGAGCATTTTAAGTTTAATACAATTTTTTAAATGAAAAAGGTCTGGAAGCATGGCTCAGTCATGTAAGATAAAATATTATCAGTCATGATGTCTTAATTAAAAACTTCAGATAAGTCAGGCCGGTGTTGCTCAGTGGTTGAGCATTGACCCATGAACCAGGGGGTCACTGGATCCATTACTCGTCAGGGCACAAGCCCGGTTTGGGGCATGATCCCCAGTAGGCTTGAGCAGAGGCAGCCTATTGATGTTTCCATCTCTATAGCTCTTTCCCTTCCTCTCTAATATCAATAAAAACATAATAAAAAAGATTCAGAGAAGAATTTGGAAAACACTTGTAAAATATGCCCACACCCACTCACAAACACAAAGTAATATGGTTCTTCATAAATGCTACAGATGCGGGGGGGGGGGGGGGGGAGAATAAAGAAAAAAATTCATCCAAAATACTTTACAATTAGTTTTCAGTATGACTTCAGAACAAAAGTCAGCTAATAAGACATTTTTGTACTTTAATTTTTTATTTCAAGTTTCAAACTGATTAATAATCACTAGTCACTACTGCTATGGGCAATTATAATTTTAATGAACTGTTTGCATGTTGTGCAATAATGGTTTTACAAATTATTATTTCCTTGTAAGGAAATGACAACTTTGTATGTATTATTCAATATTTGCTCACTGTTTTATTGTTTACTTCTTTATTTGTTAAGGAGAACCATATAAAAAGAATACTAATGTTTTACACACATTATCAGCTGCTGTAATTGAAAACAGATTACCCTCAAAGATATGAATGCAACCCTCATTAATTTTTAAAGTTACAATAATGAACTACCTGGGCCAATTTATGTCTAATACATTTAGCTTGACTATCTTTTTTTTTTTTTTTTTTTAAAGTATATCTTTATTGATTTCAGAAAGAGGAAAGGAGAGGGAGAGAGAGAGGCAGAAACATCAATGATGAGAGAGTCATTGATCGAGCCCACAACCCGGGCATGTGCCCTGACCGGGAATCGAACCCCGACCGCCTGGATCCCAGGTCGACGCTCAACCGCTGAGCCACGCCCGGCCGGGCAAGCTTGACTATCTTAATAACAGCAAAATATACCTCTGTAGCCTCATGCACATCTACACTTTCATTTTTGTGCAGATACTAGGAAGGCATGGCCAGATACACTAATTAAACTATTGCCAATTACTTATTTAATTCACTCATTAGATTTTACTTTAGTGATATATTATTTAGCATGTCTAGATATATTAAACTATTACAATTTCTTATTTTACTTTGCTTTCTTCCATTACCTTCCTTTACCTGACCTGTACAGCCTTACCTAAATATCTCCCTTCTTGCAAAATCATTCAATTTTAAAGGTCTCTTTTGAGACATCCTTATAGATCAAAATTTCCTTTTTATGTATTTATTTATTAAATTTATTGGGGCGACACTGGTTAATAAAGTTATATAGGTTTAAGTGTATAATTCTGTAATATCGCATCCTGTGTTCACCACCCAAAGTCAAATCTGCTTCCATCAGTCACCATGTACTTGGCCCCTTTGCCCTTTTCTACCCTCCCCCACCCCTTTCCCTCTGGTAACCACCATGCTATTGTCTCTGTCTTTCCGTTTTCTTTTGTTTGTCTTATTTGTTCATTTGTTGCTTTCAGTTTTATCTCCCACACATGAGTGAAATCACATGGATCTTGACTTTTTCTGACTGACTTATTTCACTTAGCATGATATCCTCAGGATCCATCCACGTTGCTGCACATGACTATCTCGCCTTTTCTTACGGCTGAGTAACCTTCCATTGTATATATGTATCACATCTTCTTTGTCCAATCATCTATTGAGGGGCACTTCAGTTGTTTCCAAGTTTTGGCCACTGTAAATAATGCTGTAAATATTTCTTTTTATAATGACCCACATATCCTTTTTAATCCACCTCCAAGAAATAAGAATCTTTACTCTCTGTTCTAAACTAAACCACTCCTGTATTTATGACCCTGTCAAGTCTCACATCCTGTAGCTATTTTTCTTATAATTATTTCATCTTGTATAGGGTTGCTAAATTCAAATGTGGGCATAAAGGTTTGGGACAGTGAGCAAGGTGCTAGGTAGGTGTCATGAGAGAAGAGGGCCCAGGGCTAACAATGTCAGACTGGAGAGACCATGCCCAGAGCTGGCTCACCCAAAGAGTTCTTAAGTGGAACCCAGAGTTGTCAAAATGTTTCATTTTCAGGGGTAATGAAAATCTTTACTTTTGTAAGGAATTTCCCAATTTTTAATATTGACCTTAAGGTTTTATTTTATTTTTATCCAGTTGAAATAAATCTTGCTTGCTGACCACATTCTACCCAAAAGATACCAATTTTTAAACTCTGTCATCAGACCATACTGATCTTCATGTCCTTGTACCCCACCTACAAGTATGCAATGTTCTCCCTGAATTAAAAGCAACCAAACATAACACCACTTGACATTGTTGTGATCTGATCCTGGTTTCCCTTTCTAGTCACTGCCAAAGCTTTAAAACAATGTATTCTAACCATTCCCACATATGCCAGACTCCTCTCTTTAATTTCCAGACATTCTTTCAAGTATATTTCAACATGGGGTGAGTGCCTCTGCTGTCATTAATTCTACGAATTGCTATGCATACACTAAAGATGAGTGTGGTAAATTCTTCCTTTAATTTTTTATAATCTACATTATATATGGGTATGATCCCAAAAGTGAGTAGGTAGAAACCCAAACAAATCAGTAGCTTATCCTTTTATTATACTCAATAATTGAATAATTAGCATTTTTCAATACTAGAAATATTCGATGATTTTATTATGTACAGGATGGTCATTCTCCTGAACTTTTAAAATGGGTTCCAATTTACTAAAATGCTCTTATTAAAACCTACTGACCAACACAGCAACTTAACTATGGAGAAAAATTATCTGCTTGCTTCCCTCATAATTAGGTAGGTCTAGCCTTACCTTTCATATTAGTAATAGGATTATAACTGAGAAAATAAGATATAATGGGTATATGTAGGCACCAAGTTTATTTTCAAGAGCTTGTTTCAGCTAAAATGTTACAAAGAATAAACCAGTATTCTAGAGAACTTATTTTCTGATTTTCACCTATTTAGGACATAATTGTTGAGGCTTTTATTACAGGAGCTCACATAGAAATACCCATTGATAGAGTAAGTCATATTTAGTTATAATTGTCAGCAAAACAGGAGTTGAATAGGTTCTACTGATGTCTAGTGTGAGAAAATGCAAAATCAGTCTGAAGACTTAATAGGGAAGTTAAAAATAATTCACAAAATATATGGCTATCCCGAGTAATTGAGTGAAGAAAAATATGTTAAATATTAGTACTCACTTAAATATCATATTCCATTACTATAAAGACAGTATATTCAAACTCACATATTCATCCTTAAGTGTCTGACTGTATAATGATTTCAGTTTTATGGTTTCATATTCTTCAGTGAGAAACATTTAGTAGAACTGATTCAGTTCACTCTTCTATTAAAGTATCCATACTTAAACTATAAATTAAACATTCGATATAAGTTTGCCAAGCCCAACATATTCAAGAACATGATGTGAAATGTATCCTGCCTTATTAAAGAAACTCACCTTATCTCCAGGACCAAAGAGGAATTGATTTTCCAACCTTCTACAGAGTGCTGGAAGATTGAAGAGCCAGCCTTTCTAATGATTTTATCAGAACTATTGACAAGGGATCGACTCAAACACAGTTCACCATCTCTGAAACAAAATAAACATGTCAGCTTCATGAAAGTAAGAAGCATTTTGTCTAAGTTGCATAATACATAATTTGATTTAGATTACTAGTGACAAATTATAGACACAACTTTTTCTAAATGTTAGAGGAATAGTTAAATGACCATGATAAAAAATATTGTAAAGATTAAGTAAATAAGATTTAATAAGGACAGTCATTTACACTTATTCTTTTTGAAATATAGCCAAATTCATATAAAAAAAAGCCTTTGGTGGCAAAGGAAACTATCAATAAAGCAAAAAGGCAACTTACACAATGATGAAGGTATTTGCAAATTATACATCCGATAAAGTGTTGATATCTAAAATATATGAAGAACTCATACAATTCAACAACAAAAAACAAACAAACAACCCAATTAAAAAACGGTCAGAGCATCTGGCATAGACATTTTAAAGAAGACATACAGATGGCCAACAGACATACGAAAACATGTTGAGCATTACTAATTTTTATGGAAATGAATATCAAAACCAAATGAGATACCATCTCATTCTTGTCAGAATGGCTATTATCAAAAAGACAAGAAATAACAAGTGTTGGAGAAGATTCTGTGAAAAGGGACCCCTTGTTCACTGTTGATGGGATTGTAAATTGGTGTAACCACTATGGAAAACAGTGTGAAGATTCTTCAAAAATTAAAAATAGAGCTACCATATGATCCAGCTATTCTACTTCTGGTTATTTATCCAATGAATATTAAGACACTAATTTGAAAAGATATATGCATCCCTATGTTCATAGTAGCATTATTTAAAATAGAGAAGGTAACAAAACAGCCTAAATGTCTATCCATAGATGAACGGATAAAGAAGGTGTGATTACAATACACACACACACACACACACACAATGGAATACTACTCAGCCTTAAAAATGACGAAATCTTGCCATTTGTGATATGGATGGATCCTGAAGGTATTCTGCTAAGTGAAATAAGTCAGATAGAGAAAGAAAAATACCACATGATTTTACTCACATGTGGAAAGAAGAAAACCAAAACAAACAAACAAAACAAAATAAAAACAAACTCATAGATGCAGACAACATACTGGTGGTTTCCAGAAGGGACGTGGTGAAGGTCGAGTGAAATGGGTAAAAGGGGTCAATTGTATGGTGACAAATGGAAACTAGACCCTTGGTAGTGTGCATACTATAGTGCACACAGATGTTAAGTTACAATGTTGTAACTTAAACTTACGTAATGTTAATACTAACATAAACCCTCATAAGCCAATATAAACCAATGTTACCTAGATTTAAAAAAAAAAGAGAAAGAAAAGGCCTTTGCGGTATTTAAAGAAAAAAAAAATTCTCATCAAAGCTCTGTTCCAATTTAGCCCATCCCTTCCCACTGTGTTTAGACAATAGAGACAGGATGTGTTGCCGATTCTTGTGCATCTGTATACTTGTGACTCCCAAGATTGTAATTTTAGTTTCACGGAAGGCTCATACACATAATGGAAAGAGCTTTTGTTTTGTAATAAGAAGACCTTGGAATATCAGGTGATATGGACATGTGGGTGATTCAATCACTTGCTAGCCTGTATGACCTTGGACAATATTCTCTTTCTAGGCCACCAACTCCTTATCTTAACTTGAAAATTGCAATAACATCTAATTTACAATGACTTTGTGAGGATTAAGTGGGTCTCTGAATGTGAAAGTAATTTATAAAGCACTACTGCAGTGCTAATTCCTAATTTCTAAGATTACCTTGGGTCAACTCAAGGAGACACATTCCTGATAGCTGATAGTGGTGAGGAGACAGAGATTGGAGTGAGGAGAAAACTCATTGAATAGCCATTATTACTGGTATTTTCTAGTACATCAAAGGAATCAGCTGTGCTATTCCATTCAGTCAATAGTGTCAGTCAAGCACACCATGTATCACGGTAATAGCAGGGGTGCAAGAAATAAGGACGATGGTGACAGACACAGACACGTATGACTGTATTTATGCCATTAGAACATTAATAGCTGAAATGGTTCATTGTTCAAGACTGTTTTCTTGGTACTTTATAGATGCAAAACCAGACTTAGAGAAAGAATCTAAAAGCCACCTGTTTGTGGCATAGCCCTTTCAGCATCTGCATTTATTTCTTTATATATATCCTTTTAATTTTTTAGAAATCTCAAAAATATAATTAAAAAGTAACATGATATTTGCTCAATCAGAAAGTCTAAATCTGTGTTTATTATGCAGGCAATCCTCTCCTACTATCAATGGAAACACTGCTTGTTGAACAGCTGTTGGATGAATTCTGTAATTGGAGGCTTATGGTTTGGTATTTGGTCTGCATTCTTTTTTAAACATGTACTTCCAATTTAAAGCAACTCAAAGCATCACATGCAACTACTCCTTGTAGAATTTAGAACTCTGTAAAAATTAATTGTGAAACTATCCTATTGATGAAAACGATACATTGGCATGCCTATACATGGCTAATAGTGATCATTTTATAGAGGTCATTTAGGGTGCAAGAAAACATAAGGAGAAATTTACTACTCAGTGGCCCAGAAGTCAATTTTTATATTACATATCTAATGATAATAACTACATATGAGTGAAAATGTGGATACACACAGAACTTAATCTTCACACTTTGGGAGGTATGCCTTTAAGAGTAGGGCACAAACTCTTAACCATTTCTAGGGGTAGTAATTTTTCCAGTCTTCATCTTGTTCATAACTGGCCTGTCAATATCATCTTTTCCTAACCATACATTGCTATGATTATAATAATTATTTTCACCACCAATAAACATTTATGGGAGAAGTAAAAATATACAGGGGCTGGCATTTTTAAATATTCATGGAAGATTGCTTTACTGATGTAGACACTGATACATTTTTACATGGCAAAGTGATTGTTATGATGTACCTAGCTGCATGGAGCCTTTTCAGAACCCCTCAGATTTGAAAAAAAAAAAGTATTTTAAAAGTTTAAATCAGTTTTATATTAATGACATGCTACTATGTTACTCTGCTGTTTGAATTCTTTTCATTGAACTAGTGATAAGCCAAATTTCAGACTTTTATCGTTGGAAAGGGCTTTGAATGAAAATAGCTACAACTAGTTAACTTCTTGAAGTCAATGAAATTCCTATGTGACAGGGCCTGGCCTAGTGCAATCTGAGGCTCTGGAGCAAAGTTATTTGTATCAAGTTAAATAGGTCCCAAGGGATTTTTCACTTATGACCTTGGTAGCATTCTGTCTTAGAAAAGGCTATTCCTTTAGGTGAATGCAAGGCATGAAGGATATTACCACCCCCTCTACTAGTTTCTCATTCCACATCGGACATGACTGCTAAACAGCTGCGCTGAAAACATTTGCATAGGGCTACATACAGGAAGATTTAATATGGTCATCTATAGGAAAAACAACAGCACACATCAAGGAAATAATGTAGCATAAAGCCATATATATATTATGAAGTTTTTCTGCTTATATGGAGCTAAGAGAAACCCTCTTCGATGGTCATCTATGCAACTAATCACTAGTTATGTTACTAATATTTACAAATATATTTTCTCTTTGAAGTATGAGTTGTCAGACATCACTACAATTTATTAACTCTGCAGTGTCGAACAAATACGATTAATTTTCATGAGATTAGTTCCCAAAAGTCCTGCATTCACCCCCCCTGAAACACTCGGTATGATTTGGTTTTGGAATGAATGTGTTTCCTTTGGACTAGGTTAAATCTCCTCATTAATATAAAAATTTCAAAGTCATTTAAAAGAAATGGACTTGCATCCAACTAAGCCTGAGCACAAACAGCAGGCCGTTTTCTGTTTTCATTACCTAAGTGTCAAACAACCAAAAGTAAAGGTGAGAGATGTACTACTTCAACTTACTGCTTGATGGTTTTGAGCAGAATTCCACATGTAACACATGAAGTGAAGAAGTGCAGGCTCTGGGTTTCCTGATTTACAAGAATGTGTTCTACCCTACAGCAACCTGGAAGGAACTTTGCTCACGGTAATGCTCTAAGTATGAATGCCTATCTCCACAGTCAATTCAGTCATCAGTTTCAGAACTAATACTGGTAAGAGAACATGAGGTACACAGTCAAATTAAAAAGATCTCTACCTGATAAGAAATGTAAGTTAAAGTCTCATTTGTGGCCAACCAGGAAAACGGTGTGTGGTAAGTTCTAAGGAAGGCAATCAAAACAAATATTTGTACGATATCCAAGCCTCTGCTATACCCTGAAATACGTCGTCTCGTTAAATAAGCATACCCACATGTTTTTATCCGTAGGACCCTTCGGTTGACACATTTCAAATGATACCCAAAGAGCATACACAAAGTCAGTGAAATCTTGGGCCAACTGTGAGGCAAGTGCCATTTTCCCCATCGAAAACCATGCCAGTCAAGATCAGACCATGTCCTACCCCCAATGCCCTTTGGGTTCAACTTTATTAACCGGTCACCATGCCAGGCAATTAATAGGTTTGCATTACAATGCAGTTTTCAATGTCCAATGATTACTCGATCTTTTACTGCACTGATTCTAGATGGGACCTTCAGTTAAGAGACGCAGGAGTCCAACAGACAAAGAGCTGCCTGCCTGTTGAAAAATGGTAGCAGGGAAGCTAAACAGGAATCTAGGGGCATGGTCTAAGATATGAGGAATATGGGAGGCCCTTCATTGAATCTACTGCCCACTCAGAAGGCACGCAGTGCCCCCCAGACCTGGGAGGCTGGCTCCCTTACATCACTTTTGAATATTGGCCTGGGCTCTGGGGTCAAACCTCTACGCTAATTTGCTCATCTCAAAACCGGCCCCGCCACGTGGCTTAGGGAGCCGGCCAACGACGTGATCTTCTGATGAGTCAACCTCCCCACCAGAAGCACTGTTTGGGAGTTGAAAACGAAATCATTAACTGGCATCACGAGCTTGTCGGTTAAACGTTTTATCCCGAGGGAGAAGGGGGGCAGTGCTCAGGGGACTGGCTGTCCTCGCTTGGCCGCCGGCAGCGCCGACCCCGGGGCTCGGGAAGGGCCGCTGGTGGCCCCGCAGCCAGGGCGCAGCGCCGCACCCGCAGAGCGCAAGGCGACAGCGGCTCTCCGCCTCGCCCCGCACACCTGTAATTGCGGGTTTTAATTAAGGAGGAGGAGCACGGTGGCGGACTGAGCAGGGAAAGTGATGTTCTTTTAAGGGGGCCTGATCATTCCTGCAAAAAGCCCCGCCTTCCCGCCCCCGGCCGGCCCCTCACTAATTCTCCCACCCTCGCCTCCAGCTCCCGGGAGGAGAGGACGCCGAGTGCACACCTCGCCTCCCGCAGATTAACTCCAGAGCCCGCCCCGGGCTTTCTCGGGGGAGCAGGGAACAAACCGCAGCCCACCCCGAAAAGGCTGCGAGCGAAACCCGCCGAGCCAGCCGACCCGCCGCGCCCGCGCCCGCGCCCCCTTCCCCAGGGCCCGGGGCAGCGCCCACCGCCGGGGGTGTCCGGGGAAGGGCCACGGGAGCAGTCCCGCCCCCGAAACGTGGAGCGTCCCGGGGACTCTGTCATTTCCCCCGAGGGACTGGACTGCTCGCGGCCGGCCGTCTGGGGAGGCCCGGAGAGGGTGTTTGGCAGCATGTGGCGCCCCCTCTCTCCGCGCTCCTCCCACCCACTCCCTCTCTCCTGGGTCACCAGCAGTGGGCCCGAACCCCCAGAGTCCTGGCGAGGCTTGGCCGCTTTGTCTGGGCTCAGGCTTATCTTCGGAGCCCACCAGCTGGAAGGGAACAAAGAGCCTCGACCCCCACGCCCCAGCCTCCGCCTCTCCCCCACGCGCCGGTTCATCACCTTCCCAAAGACCCCTTTGTCTGCCTGGGAAGCACAGGTCTGCCAGGGATGCCCACAACCCCCCCACCCCACCCCCAAAGTCCTGCTTTTCTGACAATCGAGCTAGGTCACATTCGCAGCCCACCCACTCCATGTGTAAGCGACCTGATCACCCAGTCGGGCACCCCCTCCTCCCCAACAGACCACTTAGAGATTTGTGGGTGCATTACGACCATCCAGGCCATTCCCTATGAGCTTTTTCATTCTCTCCCAGTTCCTTTCGACCGTACTTCTGGCTGTCTCAGTTTTCTATACAATAGCAATCCCTTCCCTAAGGGTAAGCCTGTGTCTTGCTCAATTGCTCATTACTTAGGAAGGAGACTATTAACAAATGGAGTGCATGAAGTTCGTGAGCGTGTGCACGCTTTAGCAGGCTACACCACACACACACACACACACACACACACACACGGCAAAGATTCTATCTTCGTTTTAATAAATGCCGAAGAAAATAAAAAGCAAGCGAGCATCTCCGCCAGTGTGGAGTTTCCGACAGCGGACGCCTCCGGATGAGGGAGGATTTCCGAAACAGGACTTTGAACACAGTTGACAACCAGGTTCACATCCTCAGAAAACGCTTCCAAGCCCTGTAAGCAACACAAAGTTGCAGCCATCCCCTCCCACCCCCACCCCGTGGGTAAACTTCAAAGAGACAGAGGCCAGGGGCAAGGAGGAAGGAAGTGTGATATTTAGAGAACTTACAGGGGTGAAGGAAGATTTTTGAACTCATCTAGACAAACTTGAAAAAAAAAAAAGAGGCAGAAATACAGTCTGTTTGAAGCTACAGTAGCCAGCTTCTAAAACTGTAACCATGACGCCCGAGCGTTTCATCCACGGAAGAGCCAGTAAGAAAGTATCCTCGGGTGTGCTGGAGTGTCTGGTTCAAACTAAGCTCCACGGGTCCGCCCCGCCCGCAGGAAAGTAGAGCGCAGCACATTTCCTGCGTTCTGGCTTTACCTTCAGCCTGCCCTAAGCCAGCTTTCCCGGGCATCTCCTCGGGCGATAAGACAGAGAAGGAAGGGCAACCAGATGGACAATAAAGATCTCGCTAGAGTCCTGCCCACGGACTGAAAGGACAAGGGCACACGCTCTTTGTTGACACTCCTGCGGTGACTTCCCCTTGGGCGTGCGAGCCCTGGCGCCAGCACCACTGGCACTGCCACCCAACAGCAAGTTGAACTCTTACTGGGAACACGCCTAGAGAAGCACACACACCTCAGCCGCTGCCTTTGTTATTTAATTCGCGAGACTGAACACGCACAAGCTCCTAGGAACACGCATCGTACCCCAACCCTCCCTCTATTGTCTATATTCACACTTCATTTATGGCTTGACTTTTTTTTTTTTTTTTTTTTTATCCTATCGTGAAATGAAGCTTTTCATTTACCCGATGAGTTGCGTCTCCTGGTGCTCCTCAGTTCTTGCTATTTCTTTTGTCTTATAAAAGATCAGGAGAAGACTTATCGTGCAGATCGTCCACCGCTTCCTAATGGAGCGCATCGTGGGTGCCTGGGAAAGTAGTGGTTGCCCCGGCTCCTGTACCTTCTCTGGATAGGAAAGCTCCGTTTGGGGGAGACAGAGTCGCGGGAGGTGGGGGGCGTTATCCGTGCGAGGCGAGGAGAGCGTGGAGCGGGGATCTCCGAGGCAGGTCGCGGGGGTCCGGGCGGCCGCGCTCCCGCCGCTGCTCCCGCGCTGCCCGGCGCTCCCCGCGGTGCGCGCCCGCCCGGCCGGGTCGCCGCGCGCAGCCTCCCGGGGCTCAGGTTTCTTTAAGGACCAGACACCTTGTGCTTTGAAGGAGACGGCAGCTTCTGCAGCTGGGTTGGGGGCGTCGCTGGCCCTTCCCCTTTCCTAGCAGGGAAATGATGAGCGACAACCGACCAATCAGCGGGCGGAGGAGGCGGAGGCTGCCGCGGCCTCGCGTCGCCGGCGCCGCCCGGGGAGTAACGTTGCGGGCTCAGCCTGCCCGCGCCGCCGGAGGAAGCCGGCTGCCCGTAGTCGGACCCGCCCGCTCACTCCCGGGGACCAGCCGTCCCGCACCCCGGGGCCGCCACGGGAGGGAGTCGGGCGGCTGGCCGGAGCGCGGCGGGTCTGCTCGCCGGGCTGGGAAGCGCCGTGGCGGCGTCGGCGAGGAGAGGGCGCTTCTGCTGCGGGCCGAGTCCAGAGGCGTCTGGGTGGAGACGTCCTGGGGCTGGGGCTGGGGCCGGGGGCGCGCCCCCGGGAGGTTCGCGTCTTCCCACAGCTTCTGCAAACACACGCAGGCCCGCCCACGAGCGCCCGCGCGCGCCCGAGTGGAGTGAAGGGGGGGCGACAGGGCAGAAAGGGGGCGATTTATCCTGGGAAGTGCAAACACGCACCGATTAGCCTGTGGCCCGCTCAGGGTGGGCGGGGGATGACCCCGGGTCAGGACCCTGCGGGAAACGAGCGATGACACATGCGTCATTAGGCACTTTATGGATATGTATGTGACTCTTTAGTTGTCATTTGGAAACTCCTCACGCAGAAGTCAGGGAAACTTCAGTCCCCCCTAAATTTCACTGAGGAGAAACAGGATGCTGAGAAAAAGCAGCCACCGAGGACCTTTTTGCAAATGCAAGTACACCTGCACGCGCGAAGGAAACGGAAAGAGTTAGGAAGGAGAGAAGGAAAGGGGGGAGGGAAGCAAGGGTGGGACAAGCTCTTCTTTCAAAGCCTCAGTAAGTTGTCCGTCACCCTCTTCTCCCTCCTATGGTTTCCTCACTTCTGTTGTATTCAGTGGCAGGGGCATTTTTTTCCAACCCTGGGCTCCAGGCCTCAGGGCGTTTCTCCGCTGTCCTTTGGTCCCCACCTCACCCAGGGAGAGCTTGCTGCCTGGCTGCCCCACACAGACCCTGGGCCTCTACCAGGGGCAGGAGGTGTGGGGCAGGAGGCACCCCTGGCATGAACGGTGCCCGGAGGCCAGGAGTTTCACCAAGCTACAGACCAGGATGCAAGTGCTTCTGCCCCACACTCCCACCTCCAACTTCTCCACTGAATTTCTGTTCCTTCAGATTGAGCAGTGGCTCCAGCTGTCACCCACTCTTGGCCCCTGGGGTTTACACCACAAGCCCGGAAATGGTGAGGCCCACCACTAAGCCCATGCCGAAGGGGAACAGGAAAAGCAGCTATGAGTTACCAGTTTCAAGGCAGCTGAAAATAATGATAACATCTAGCTGCTTTGCTTTAGAAAGAAACCAGGTCCCCACCAACATTTAGCTTTCTTTGCGGAAGGTTTAGGAAGATAAGATCATCTCAGTTCTGAAGCCTCGAATTCACAGCAGAGCGAACTAGGGGGCTGGGCTAGAATGCTCAAAGGGGCAAGTGATTATGAGCCTTTATTGACACTACAAGTGGCCCGCTGGGAGCCTTTCAAGTTTATTGACGTCTAGGCAAATCTCCCTTGCATTAATGCATCTCTATCACACTGACTTCTTCACTTGGAGAAGCTGCAAGAAAGATACAGCTTATTTCAGTTAAAAGGGAACTTGGAAGGAGAGGACATGGACAATGCTTGGTTAGGATGCTAGGTTCTCTAGGTTAACTTTTGATTCTGAAACAATAAACAAATGTATTTTGGGTTTTAAATAAAACACCACTCACTGATGGCAGCAGCGTAATATGCATCATTTAATTAAGTGTATCCAACTTATCTTGAGCAATTACTATGGGCCAGGCAATGTGGAGGACATGTGAACATACAGATAATTAAAGTACAGCACCTAACCGGACCCGAAGTTCCCTCACTCAGAGGGGGCAGATTGTAAAACAAGTAAGTTGCAATATGGCACCATGTCTAACAGCAGCATTTGAAGCCCATACTTGGTGTCTGCATAAGCTACTGGGTAGAAGCAGGTGGAGTGTTTAAGTTTGGGGCAGCCATGAAGGTGGGCTTCCTGGGGGAGGGCACACGTAAATTGGGGCTTGCAAAGCTAAGGAGTAAGCCAGACAGAGGGAGGGCAGAACGTGGCAAGCAGAGGAGAGAGCATGTGTGACTTTTGAGAGGAATACAATGCTGGTGCTTTGGAGAACTTTGAAGTAGTTCAGTACTGTGAGAACAGAAAGTGGGAAGGAAGGGTAGTGGGACAAGGGTTTCAGGATGATCATGATATCCTACAGCGCCACAGTGTCAAACTGCCTCCTCTAAGGGGAAAGCTGCTACAAGGAAATCTTCAAGAGGAAAGTGGGTTTAATTCCTGCGTTAAGCTTTACGTTAAATTAGGGGAAACTCTTCGTTAGACGGGCCAGGTACAGAAACTAGGGTACAGAGATTCACCAGGGCAGGAAGCCCAGGGTGCTAGCAAGGGGCAAAACTGAGAAAACAAGAACCTTGTCCCAGGGTAATCTATCTTCCCCCAGCATATTGCCCGGCACACGGTTTAATCGCCCCGGGCATTTCTCCCTCAAGATAACATCTAGGCCTCAGCTGTATTTCAGCTCCAGGCCCAGACAAGCAGGGAAACCAGACAAGTGGCTGACTCAGTACACTGACTAGTGACCTCCTGCCCTGGCACCGGCCAATCAATGGAGACTACAACCCTGAAAGAGCACAGCTGGAAAGCTGATGAATATTCTATTGAGACACCCCCTAAGACCTCCACTAATATTTCCCGCCTGCAAGAAAGAGATAAATACACTCAGGATGAAGGATCCGGTGTGCTCTCTCCCCTCCGCAGGGGAGCGCACCAGCGCCCTCTCCAGCCCTTCAAGGGGACCCCAAGAGATTTGCAACCAGGGGAGCAATGGGCAGCAGCGCATCATCCCGGGGTTACCCCCTGAACCAATCTCCAAGGCCCCTCCTCTCTCTCCGACTTCTCAGGGGCCACAGCAGCCCCGCCTGGGCTCTCCTGTGGTCTTCTGTGCTCTTCCTTGTTTCACTGTCTCAAGTATATTTTTGCTGCCATCATGGACCCAATATCCTTTGGCTCAGTGCTGTGTAGGCCTTCCCTTTAGATATCTCCACCCCTTTTTAATAAATGTAATTTTACTTTATTCACCCATCTGAGATGGCTATTTAGCCTGCCCAAGCACCGCCAACCTTAACCTGTCACCGATCATCTGGCCCTGACAGAACAAAACAAACCGAGCAACAACAGAAGAAAAGCACACCAAGTGCTAGTTATAAGAACACAGAGGACATATTGAAACATCTAGAAGAGAAAAAAATGAATGCCCGAATTGTATAACACTGCTGTTTCTAAATTCCTTAAGCACGGCAGCTTTTACATTGAGGTAAACACTTCCGAATGATTGATCATGGGTTCTGCGAGACTCAAGAGCTCCCCCTTCCCATATTTGAACAATTTAGTGTTTAGAGTGTATTTTAGTGTCATTTGTCTAATAGTATTAGATTCATGAAATATGCATCCATATTTGCCAAGTTAATTAAAAACATACAGGCCAACACTTGAGCCAAATTGAGGACAGTTTGGTTCTTCTCAATATGCAATTAGGTATAAGAACCATAAACATAAATATTGTGTAAGAAGACTTATCCACACAAGAGTCTTTTGGACTCACTTCTTTCCATTAGAATGCTTGTTTTGATGATCCTGAGAAATTAAAGTTGTTACTAAATTTCCATTCTATTTTTGGACTGTAAGTTCTTCAATAAAGAGAACACATTTGTCTTTATTCAGCACAATTCTGCAATTACACAGTGCCCTATGAATAAATAATGAAAGTAATGGCAGCTGCTTTTAAAATGTTACTTTATCTTTTAACTAAATGTAAATCATGTTTTAATTGCTGGCTGTGCCCTCAACTTCAGCTAGAAATAAGAGGATAGACACTTGGAGTCTCACAGTGGGGCTTTCAGTGGCCCATGATAGTTTTTGTTAATAAGCTACTTTTTAGAACAATTTTTGATTTACAGCAATATTGAGCATAAAGTACAGAGACTTCCCATAACCCTCACTTCTAAACATGCACAGCCTCCCCCACTATCAACATCCCTCACCAGAGAAGCACATTTGTTAAAATCGGTGAAGCTACATTGACATATCATTGTCACCCACAGCCCATAGTTTACATTAGGGTTCACTCTTGGTATTGGACATTCTAGGGACTTTGCTAGATGTGTGATGGCATACAGGTATTATACAGAGTAGTTTCACTGTCCTGAAAATCCTCTGTGCTTGGCCTTCCCTCACCCGCTAACCCATAAGAAACAATGATCTTCTTACTGTCTCCATAGTTTTGCCTTTTCCAGAAGTCATTTATTTGGAGTTATACAGTATATAGCCTTTTTATATTGACTTCTTAAATTCCTCCATATTTTTTTCATGGCTTAAATGCTCACTTCTTTCAACACTGAATAATATTTCATATTCTGGATATACCACAGTATTTATCTAAATACCTACTAAAGGACCTCTTGGTGACTTCCAAGTTTTGGGAATCATAAAGCTGCTGTAAACATTCACGAGAAGTTTTTTGTGTAAACATAAGTTACCAACTCATTTGGGTAAATACCAAGGAGTGTGGTTGCTGGTAAGATGAATGGTGAGGCTACGGTTAGCTTTGTAAGAAACCTGAGCTGTCGCCCAAGTGGCTGCACTGTTTCCCATCCCACCACCGACGGATGAGAGTTCATGTTGCTTCACATGCTCACCAGCATCTGGTCTTTTCAGTGCTTTGAATTTTGACCATTAAATAGGTGTTTAGTGGTATCTCACTGTTGTTTTAATTTGCATTTTCCTGATGACATACGGCAGGGAACATCTTTTCATAAGCTTATTTGTCATCTGTATATCTTCTTTGGTGAGATGTCTGTAGAGATCATTTGCCCAATTTAAATTGGGTTTTTCATTTTGTTACTGCTGAATTTAAGAATTCTTTGTCTATTTTGGATACAGCCCTTTACCACATACGTTTTGCAAATATATTCTTTCAGCCCGTGGTTTGCCTTCTCACTCTTTTTGACAGTGTCTTTCACAGAGCAGACATTTTAAATTTGATTAACTACAGCTTATCAATTATTCTTACACCCATCTTGCCTTTGATGAATCTAGAAAGTCACTACAAAACCAAGGTCATCTAAATTTTTTTCACCTGTTATCTTCTGAGAGTATTATAATTTCCCATTTGGTATTAGGTCTACCATCTATTTTGATTCACTTTTTGTGAAGAGTGTAAGCTATACATCTAGATTATTATTATTTTTTGCATGCGCATATCTAGCTGTTATGGACCATTTGTTGAAAAGACTGTCTTATCTGCCTTGTGCTGCATTTGCTCCTTTGTCAAAGATCAGTTGAATATACTTGAATAGATTTATTTCTGGGAGTTTATCTCTTCCACTGATCTGTTTGTCTATTCTTTCACAAGTAACCACATTGTCTTTATTATTGTAACTTTATTGTAAGTCTTGAAGTCTGGTAGTTTCAGTCCTCCAAGTTTGTTCTCCTTCAATATTGTGTTGGCTATTTTGTATCCTTTGTCTCTCCATATAAGCTTTAAAATCAGTTTGTCCACAGCCTCAGAATGACTTGCAAAGGTTTTTATTGGAATTGTGTTGGATCTGTACATCAAGTTGGATAAAACTGACGTCTTGACAATATTGTCTTCTTATCATGAACATGGATAATCTCTTCATTTATTGAGTTAGTCTTTGATTCATTTCATCAGAATTTGTTAGTTTTCATCATCTAGATCTTGTACATATTTAGTTATATTTATACCTAAGTATTTTAGTTTTTGAGTGCTAACATAATTTTTTTATTTCAAGTTCCAATTGTTCCTTGCTAGTACCCATGGCATTTTAATAATGGAAATGTTGGTGTATTAGTCCAGAACCTCCAGAGAAACAGAACCAATAAGATGTGTGCACATACAGACAGAAAGATTTATTCTAAAAAACTGAGCCTGTGATTGTGGAGGTTGGCATTTCCCAGTTGTGCAGGGCGAGGTGGTTGGCTGGAAGAGGGACGAGTGAATGTTGCAGCTCAACTCTGAGCACATCTGGAAGCAGATATCCCTCTTCTTTAGGGAACCTCAATCTGCTTTTTTCTTAAGGCCTTCAGTTTACCAGATGAGGCCCATCTGCATTATGTAGGACAATCTGCTTTACTCAAACTTTTTAATTTAAATGCTACTCATCTAAAAAACACCTTCACAGCAACATCTAGACTGGTGTTTAACTAATTATTTCAGTACTATGGACTAATCAAGTTGGGATATAAAATCATCACAGATGGGCTGTTAAAATTGTTAATGACCTTACAATATACTGAGAATTATTCATGAAAGATTTTTACCTATGAATCAATGATCAGGGAGAACAAGAGAAAATGCAGCAGATCACCACTAGGCAAGTCAGTCTCTTATTTTTTTCTGGACAAAATATCTAGTTTTAAAAATTTGTTCTAAATTAATTCATTTTGCTCATGTAAATATGCATAAAAGCTTCACTGATTTTTGTTCAGTATGTGTATTCATTG
Organism: Miniopterus natalensis; assembly: GCF_054644295.1. Lineage (NCBI taxonomy): Eukaryota > Metazoa > Chordata > Mammalia > Chiroptera > Miniopteridae > Miniopterus > Miniopterus natalensis. The sequence goes on from NC_142083.1 coordinate 53,956,397, forward strand.
TGGTTCTGTTACTTTTGTTTTTTTCTTCATAATAAGCAAATGCAATAACAACAGTGGGGTGATCTTGACTATAGGTACTATATACAATTAAAAATTTAATATAATTTCTGGAATAACAGGAAAAATCCCACCATTGCCATTCTCAGTTCTTCCCCACTGTCTAACACTGCCACTTATCCTATTGTTTGCAATTATTAATTGATTTCTATTTAAATATAAATGTCTTCAGAAAAGACAGTTCTTATGCACTGTTGGTCAAATATTCTTCAATATATAATATCCATTGAAAATGTTCTCTGAGATATCTTTCAACTACTGCTAGTCAAATACACTCCAATTTGGAATGGTACTTCAGTTGCTCATAGTCCACATTTTAATTGTTTATAAACCCTTATCTCCTTTGGTTTTATAATCCTAACTCTTGTTTTATTTCCTACTGCAAAGATCCCTGAAACAAACAGATACACTATCCCCCACATGTTTTGGGAAGTCCTCAAAGTCCCCCCTTATTACCTAGTGATTTATTTTCTGTGTTCTACTTTTGCTGTTTTCTTAGTGGTGATGGGAAGAACTATCTGGTAGAAATAGAGTAACTAACTATAATATCAGGCCAAATATTACCCCCAGCTGCTCTCCCATTGAATAGTGGTCACTTACTATCTAGGGAGTATATTGTTTAGGGTTGCACTTTTTTAATCTTAGTGTACTTTCTAAGTCTCTTAGATCTGATTTAGCCTGTTTCTTTCTGTACTCTTATCTTTCTTTTCTCATATCGCCCAATTCAATCATCCACTTAAGCTCTTCTTTTATGTAACCAATCTTCCTTTCATATTATTTTCAATTCATCATAATAGAAACAAAGATAAATAGTCATATAAATTGTTCAAGGCTAAAATAATTATTTGTGTAGGTCTGTCTCCTTTTAGATATACACATCTATGTAATCATTTTTATAGTTATAATAGTATACAATGAGTAACTCTGGAAAATATTGCTTTGATGTATATATTGTAACAATGAACAGTTGTCAATTTGAATTTTGTGAAGCAGACATTCTAAATGATTTATTAATGTTTATTATTTAAATATTTTAAAGAAAAATAATGAGGCCATTATTAACTGGCACACTAGTGATGGATATAACCTCCAGAAGACTTGTTTTAAGGCAAAGTGGATCAAAATTAAATACACACACACACACACACACAGAGCTAAGTGCCAGTACTATACATTTATTTTAAAAAATATCATAAGAGTTGTTAATACCAGACTCACCTACTCTGATAGTAATGATTGGGAGGCATTAAGTAACGATTGTCTCATCTCTCTTCACAATTTGTGTTTATTCCAAAATTTTTAATTTATTTATTTTATCTACTTAGTTTCCACATGTGTTTGAGTTTGCAATCCTTCAAGTAAATAATTCTATTAAAGGATACACAATTTATAATTTAGCTGTGTAATAGATTGAAATTTTAATAATCTGGGCTTAGTAAAATGAATACTTGGGCAAGTAACTAAATGAAGTCCTTATGAACTAAACTTTTGAAAGCTAAGTTAGAGATGCATACCTGTCAGTAGGAGAAAGCTGCTGTGGGTTAATGAGTCAATAGATCCTTGTTGGGAGGAGCCTGTGGGGATAAAGGGAAAATAATGCGTCTAATTCACATTTGACCTGCATCTCATAATAGGAATAATTGATCTGCTTTCTGTATAAACACAAGTCACACTTTCCTACACTTCACCAGAAAACTTTACTATGTAAATACCTATGGCTAACATAGGTATTATGGTTAAACACATGCTTAGAAATTCACAGCTCATGCACATTTTCACAGTTTATATTGGTTATAATTGTGTTTCTATTATAAGAAAAAAAAGAAATACATTTTAAAATTATATGGGGAAGATCCAAATTACCTGGTATTTTAGCACCTCTTGTGTAACCTAAATGTACAACTAGTTACCATATGTGTTAAATGGAGATATGAAGAAGAAAGTAGATTGGATTTATCCACAGAATCTTTTTGACAGAGGAATAAACTTACATGGGATTCTCAGAAGTGAATGGATTATTAAAATTTTTATGATGTGTAGAATTCCTGTGGAGTCTAACTTAGAACCCATGATGATCTGAAGGTGTGACCTTGGTATCACAGACACCTACCATGTCTGTTAAGGTGAACAGAGGTGTTTGGGCAGTTGATGATTCTTGCACATAGATATTGAGATCCCTTTGAGGATGAAGTCACCAATAGAAAGCATCAAAACTAGGCTTATATCATCAGTTCTCTGATGACATATAGTAGAACAAGTGCAGAAAGACACTTCAAAGTATAAGTTGACTCAAGTACACAATTAATCCCATGGTTCAGTCATTCATAACCTACAGTCAAGAAGTTAAAGTTCGGGCTAGAATTCCAGAGGACACTTGGAAACCATGTCCTATCACCTTTTCACTCTACAGATTTAAAAAAATGAATTAAAGTGTTATCTAATGATTTACATATGATATTCATTTATTTACTATAATTAGTCAAAAGTGTTCCTTGAGTACATGCTCTTTGGCAGACACTATACTTGGCATTGAAGACACAGCAGAGTACAAGCAGACGAATGTCCTCCTCTTGAGGAGTTTAGTTTCCAGATGTAGAAAGATATAATAAAAGGGAAAAAATGGAGATAGCTGCATATTGTGATTAGTGCTGTGAAGGACTCTCAACAGGGCAGTGTAACCAGGGTAGTGACGTTCTTTGAATATGATGAGGGAAGGGCTGTAGACTTTATAAACACTTTGACAATGGTAAATTACAAAATATTTTCTTTCTTTTACTTTATAAACTTTTTTTCTTTAACATTCTACCTTTGTAGTAACACATTATACAAAAATATTTTTTCATTCATACCCTTATTCTGTAAGCTATTGTCTAATTTTAATATTTCTAACTTTTTAAACATTTTTGTTAAAAACTAAGACACAAACACACACATTTAGCAGAGTCCTGCACAGGGTCAGAATCATCATATCATCGTCCTTCACTCCACATCTTGGGTGTCCCACTGGGAAGGTCTTCAGGGGCAGTAACATGCACAGAGCTGTCATCTCCTCTGACAACAATGCCTTCTTCTGGAACACCTCCTGAAGGACCTGCCCAAGGTTCTCCTTGAGGAGCTGTCACTCTCCAGAAATATGCCTATGGTGGTTTTCTTGGTTTCTTTTCTTCTCTTTTTTTTTTTTTTATCAAAGATTTGCTTGTAAGTAATAATGCACCATGAACATTCCTCTCTATTAATAAAAACCTTATATGTTCCATGGGACTCTGCACATTTCTGATCTTACAAGCACTATTTCCATGTTACAATGTATTGCTGCTAGGCCTGCCTTGCTTATGATTTGGAGGATCTGACAGAGCTCAGCTCAGGATCAGCAATTCAGACTGAATGGGTACTTCGTGTCCCATGGTGTTAAGTGCTCCTTCTATACCAGGGCCTAGTAACATTCTAGAAGCAATTTTTAAAAATAATGTATGAATCTCCCCTGAAAATGGAACAGTCATGGCTCAGAAACCTGGACATCTACCTTGTGCTTCTCCTAATGGAGTTTGCCATTAAAAACAGAAGGAATCACTTCCCATTCCCAAACCTCTATCAGGCTGCTGTATTCTACCTACTCTAGTCTATATCTGCTGCAGAGCACTTTCCTGGGCCCTCTTCAAAGGTGGAGGCTTGAGAGTCACTTTGTAAACAGTTCACAGCAATATTCTTAAGTGTGAGACTCCCCCCTGCAATTTTTCTCCCTCCTTTCCTCCTTCCTTCCCCTGGTCCTTCTCTTCTTTTTTCTCGATGGGATCCAGGCATGAAAACTGGTAGAAATTCAGGAACTGGACCAGGAATCATGACATTTTATTGAAGTAGCTGCCCTCAGGTGCAACGCCTTCCAGGCTTTCTCAGGAGACGGTTAACTGGTGGATTTTCTGGCCTCACACAGTATATCCAGTAGCTTGGCCACATGGTGAATTTTTAAGTTCTCTGCTTCCATGTCCGCCGTTTCTACTTTACTCCTTATGAGCTATCACTTTCTCCACGCTTGCAAGAACCATCTTAATAGTGTATCAACACTGTTTGGTGAGGTCTTTGTCAAGGTGAGGGATCCTTTACCATGGGATAGTTTCCCCTTTCAATAAAGTAAGAACTCCGTATCCAATCTCGTGTTCTAGCTCTTTGGCACAGAACCCTCAGGGTGTAATCCCGATCACATTCTCCCAACTCCTCCCAGTGTACATTGACTAGATCCTGCAGGATCCACTGTTAGTTTATTGGTGCCCTCAGGTGCTTTTGCGGGCCCAGTCCCATCTTCCTTAGCATGCCCAGCACTTCCCCAGCTTGGAAGCTAAAAGATCGCTGCCGCCTGGTGCTGGGTGGGGCTCAGGATGCCTGGTGAGCAAAGATCACCGCCTCGCTTTCAGGCAGCGGAGCAGAACTCGTCTCAGGCCTATGGGGAGTCTGGGTGCACATAATATTATCCACAATAGAAAGTGATTGAGAATGACACTGTGTTGGTTGGCCACACCTTGATTTTGCATGCATAAGAATTTTAGGGGCTTATTCTTCTCCTGTTTCTGGGAGTATGAAATAAGTTGATTTATTTCATTAAGTTTATTCTGTATTGTCGTCAATGTTGATGCACGCGACAACTACTTTAAGCGATACATGTTAGAAAGTTTTATTTAACATTTCGATACAAATTACAATATATTTTTTTCAAGAAATTCAGAGCTTTTTAGCAAAAAAAAAACACATTTTTGACACTTCTTATAAAGGCTAACTTCGGCAAGTTAAATATCTCTGTAGGCTTTAGAAAAAATGGGCTATTTAATTAATTCTTCTGGGCTTAAAAGAAAATAAAAAGGAAGAAAAAAATAAATATCTCTACAGTTTTAACTGAATTTTGTTCATCTCGTGGTTTAAAGCAACCCATTGTTAATTTTGGAAATCCTTCACAGTGTTTAAGTCTCAGATCACCTTTAATGCCACCGAGATTTATTGTCTAAATGAAACAATCAAAATAAGAGACAGTCATATAAGTGGCAAACACCTCTGTTCAACTTTCTCTTTGCAGTGAGATAATAAAGCTCAGGTCCGTTGATCCTGGCACCACTATATAGGAGCATCCTATGGCTCGCAGCACAAAATCCCAAAATGGTATGTGCAGAATCATACTCTAATATATTAAAAGCCCCATAGCAAAACAATGTATAACATTATGGTTTGAAGAAAGAATATTTTTTGTGAGAGATTGCACATTCAAACATATTGAATGCTCAATGTGGCATTTATTTGGTTGGGCAATGAAAGATTCATTTAAACATCCATGAATAATCACACAGTTGCACATAATGTTCAGCAACACTTACCTAAATGTTTCATATTGCCATGGGATAGATTCTTACACAAAGCCCGAAAGTGCACAGTTGATTGTATGATTAATGAAAACAGGTCTAGTTGATATTATTCTAGCATCATCTACTCACACTAATGTTGACATAGGTCTTTGTTTTGTTCCCAAATATATAAATATGAGAGCTATACATATATTTTACAGGTTATTCTGAAAGAATTAAGAGGCATTTTATTATTTTTTTCATAGATGAAAGAGAAACCATTTTAAAATAAGTGTTAAACCTTGTGAAAATGGAGGTGACTCATTTACCTTTGAGTTTATGTAAAGGTTCTGTTTTTGATATAAAAGGCACAAGATTCTGGTTTTTTTTTAATTCTCTGTTTCACCCAGTGTGACTACATAACTGAACCAAAATGTTCCTGATCACTGGAGAAAGCATTTAGTTTTGAGGGTGGAGATAAAAATCTAGGGAGAACAGGATTTTTACATATTTTAAGTATTCTGGGAGAAGAAAAAGAAAGAAAATAAGTTAGCTGGGAAGAATTCCTCACAAAAAAGTCAGAAACATTAGTTCTTTGGCTCTTGCCTTAAGACCAATAAGAGGTTCAGAAAAAGGCAAACCCCCCTCCAAAAAAAGAAAATCAATCTGATTCATGTGGATTGGGAGGCACAACAGGAGCTCTTTTAACAAAGTTTAATTATTTAATTATTGCTGTGAATAATATTGCTTTCTTCTTGGGAATGTTTACACCAAAGCTAAGGTTGAAAAATCTCTTACCCCTTGTGTGATTAAAACTGCTAATTAATTATCACACTAATTGTAGGGTTTTCATATACGATCCTTGAAGTATCTGAAATCATTAGTATTCATGAATCTTCACAGCTATCCTTATGTGCCATTGGTATGTAAAGCCTTTGGGACAATAATAGATACTCTGAAAATTTAATAATAGAATACAAAAAATATGCCACTGTTTTCCTGTATCTCAGCTTCTTAAGTTTCACATTTGAATGCATTTTTACAACCCTTTCCTCCTCCCAACACCTCTACTCCACTCTACCGTAGAAAACAAGCATGCCTGTGTTAGTTATCAATCATACTCATTGTAAGCTGTTTATCTTCTTGTCAGCATCTTAGGAAGTCCAAAGGAATTAATATAAATGCTATTGTGATGGTTAATTTTATGTGTGTACATGAAAGCTGTCTTGGGATGAGATTAACACTTAACTTGCTGAGTGCTGGGTGAATCAGGTTGCCCTCTGTAATGTCGGTGGGTCCCTTCAAATCAGCTGAAGGCTTGAACAGAACAGAAAGGTCAGCTTCCCTGGGGGGGGGGATTCTTCCGAAGGCTGCCTCAGGATTTCATCTGCGCCATGGGCTCTCCTGTGTCTTGACCTGCAGGTCCACACTGCAGATTTTGAACTTGCTGTCCTCCATAACTGTGAGCCAACTCCTGATAATAAATCTCTCTCTCTCTCTCTCTCTCTCCATAGCATTATATACGAATATGTATATATATCTATATACATTTGTATCTGTATATCTATATCTGTATATCTTATTGGATCTGTTTCTCTGGAGAACCCTGATTAAAACAGCTTTCATATAAAACTTGGATATTCAAATTAGATAAAACTATGTTTTAGAAACTTAACCATGATCACATTGTTAACATCTCTCCATGGTTCTATCTAGGGCCTTATATTCTCCCTGCTTGGACAACAGAGCTTGCTTAATGGAGAGGTTGTATCAATAATTGCACTGCCAGGGCAGGTTTATGATTAGATACAAGCTCTCTCTCTCAAGAAAGTGACAATGGAAGCAGTTTATTTAATATTTGAAATCCCAAAATACAACAACATCAAATAGAAGAGGAAAGAAGGAATTTTAAATAGCTAAAAATATTAATATGACCTGTTTTAGGGGGGAAATGACAATATATAGATATAGAGTAAACAGATAAGTCAAAAACTCCTAAAAGGTCGTTAAAACTTGACTTTTCTTTCAAATTTTCCTGCTTAACACCTTTATACCTGAAAGAATCAATCAAAATATACAATGAAATTTTAGACTTAAAAAATTTTTTTAAATTAATTGTAGTTTCAATTCTCCAAACAAACAAAATTCAAACCTAGCACATTAGAGCATTTGGGGCTGTAGCAACTGGTCCTAAGGTAACTTGAAAAATAGGACTCTGCTATCCTAAAATATTGAGCAGCCTCTACAGCCCTTTAACCTCTTGTAGACTGTAGGAAGGGCTAATAATCTGTCTGTTTTGTACTTTTTTTCAGAAGTGAAATAGGGTAGGTTGCAAAATGGTTGTAATCAATAAGGGCTACAAGGACTGTCAAGGATAAGACTAACCTCCAATGGATTTATGGCTTAGAACTGACAGGAGACCAGCTCGATCCTACATGGTGACTAATTTCACATTGCAGTAACCTCCAGCCTCATGATATGCTCCTCGTAATACATTAGCATACTAACCAACACGCCCGAGTCGCCATGACTGGAAATGAAAAGCCCAGGTAAGGATACATGGTGGTCCAAGTGCTCTTCCAAGAAGCCTCCACCCCTTTCCCAGAAAAATCCTGAATATTTCTCCTCCTTATTGAATGTCCTATTCCTTGATTAAATGAGCCTCAATAAAAAAAGTAAATCTCACTTTGGAGGGGCTGCTCTGTCTGTGGGTTGGCCTTCTCTCTGCCCCACTGCTTCACTAATAATCTCTCCTCTTTAAACTCTATGCTGGCTCCAATTTGAAATCTCTCCTGCAGGAAGCCAAGAATCCACAGTGGGTCCACGAACACCTGCATCAGAAGTGGCCAAAAGTGTTCCTCAGGGCGGGAAAAAATGTATTGGTAAGGAGTTTTTGATTAAAAGGTCTTCATAAAAACTACATAGAAAACTTGTGCTTCTCAGTTAGGTCTTATTTCCCTCTATAAACAGCTAGAAAATTAAACAAAACAAGTATGTTTAGACACTGGACAACAGTCAACACATGACTATTAGATAAGAGAAACAAAAGGGGTCAATGTTCTTAAACACTCTGGCTTTGGCTTACAGGTGATTTCTAAATCCCAGAGCAGGGAGACCCTGCTCAAAAGACCCATGGTGCCCTTTTTGCGTGAAGAGTTGCGTTGGCAGTGTTTCTCCACACTCCATGTTGAGGTGGCAGAATAATCAGAAGCTGGCAACCAATGAGGAAGAAGCTTCAGGGAGAAAGAGCTCTGGAAACCTGCATATGGATCCTCTGGAGCCTATGGTGGGTGCCAGTCAGCATGGGTAGGAATACCAATCTGTGAGAGCAGACAAGAACACTCAGAGGAAAGAATAATTGCCAGGTATTTGTAAACCAAACAATTGTATCAAACATGGCCATGAATCCTTCCAAGACCCCACACCAAAGTGAAGAATTATCATTAAATATATGGGGGATTTAGTAGAGATACAAGAAAAACCATGCTTTAATAACTGGTCTGAACTACTCCTGTAAAACAGATGACTCTAGACCAGGGGTCAACAAACTAAGGACCAAATCTCCCCCACGGCCCGATTCAGTAAATAAAGTTATGGTGGAACACAGCTCTTCTCATTCATTTCCTTATTATCTATGGAGGGTTTTGTGCTACAACAACAAAGCTGATTAGCTGAGGTGGAGGCCACATAGCCTGCAAAGCTCGAGAGAGATACTGGCTGGCCTTTGACAGAAGGTGTGCTGATTCCTCCTCCAGACACACCCTGATCAAAAGGATAGTCATGCACCTCAACAGCCTATTAGAACAAAGTCCAAAACTGTTAAAAGTCAGACAACAAAATTCAGTAACCAACAACTTAAAATTCACAATGCCTGTTGTCAAGTAAAAAAAAAAAAAGTTTAGGTTTCAACCAAGATAGCAACATAGGAAGCTCCTGAACTCTCTCCTCCCAGGGGTACACAGGTGAATAAAAAAATACTTAGATGAAAATGGGTTAGGCAAGATGAGACACACAGTGCGATCAACCCCGTTCCAAGCAGAGTGCCACACAGTTGGGAAGAAACTCCCAACTCCCAGCTTCACTGAGGCTTGCGACCATGAGACCTACCAGGCTACAGCCAACAAATGAGCAGTTGTTTGTGGGCGCACTGGCTCTCCCCTTGCCTATGACTGTCCCCCTTAGGGTCCAGGGTGGAGGGAGCAGGCATAATCACCCATCTCCTGGTCTTTCCGTGAAAGTGGTCCACCTGGATGCTTTGAAAGCTCTGCTTGAGAGTAAAGCTCCTAACTGAGCATTTATCAAAAGATAGATACCATTTTGTTCCTATTTTTAATCTTCAGATTTCAGACTTTTTAAAAAATCCCATTTATGTGTTCTACAGTGGTTTTAATGGATGGATTTGGGGAGATAGAGATCGAGATACACTTAGTAACCTGTTTTATAGCTGAGAGATTTACTATATGTCATTTTGGCAGTTGTACTGGAATCATCATTGTCTTAAAAGTAACGGCTATAGTGCTATATTCATCCTTCGAAGAGCTGTTCCCAAGTTAATTAATGAAGTCCATTGAGTAGGCTATTCCTTCTAGATTCCTCCCATTTGCCCATGGTATGTTGGAAGGATAATCTCTATATGCTTTGGTTGAATATTATTATTACAATTTTACCTTTAGATAGCTTAATAAATTACATGATTAATTGTATTGAATTTATATTTTAATATAACAATCTATTTTTCACTGGATTACATGGTTCAGGTACTCTTACCTGAAAATTTTAGCTATTTATATATATTAGAAATGTTGGCCACAATTTTATCAACTCTGTTCTGTCTTTAGGAAGTTCATGACACCTGACTAGAATATGATATATTAAATGAGCCTAGACCCTGGTACAAAAGACATTTTTTTAAATCAAGTGCTAGCATCTTGCTTGAGCTATAACAATGCAAATCATAACATTGCACTACAGCTCTGAGACTTACTAAAAAAATAAGAGGCATAATGCTAATTGTGCCAGGTGGTGCATTTCATTTGTAATGACAAAGCTTATTACTACACAAAATGAGTTTACTGTAAGAGAATGTTAAGAATCTATCCAGCGCATCACCAATTTATTTAATTACCCCCTGTTACAGTGCCTTCAATAGCAATATATGTGCTGACAAGCTACCCAGAATTAAATATTTAAATATATTGTGCATTTATTATTAAATAAAGGATTTAAATAAAGCAAAAGGAACAGTATATCTAATAATTGTCAGTTATGGGAATGAAGATTTAAGCACTGCATATTCTCTCTTAGGGAACTTGGTAGTAATTGCTCAGTTTCTTTAATAATGAAAAATCGGATTCAACCAAATATAAAAATACAAATAATCATGTTTAAGCGGTTCAACATTTTAATGTGTTAATTACCTTCAAAGATAAATTCTGCCTTAAAGCTTCCCAATGTGCTGAGGAACATATTGAGAAATTATAAACATGTCGTGTAAGATATGCTGTCATATATTCTGCAGAAACTGGATTTCAGGAAAATCTGCCCAAGGCTTAAAAAAAATAAATAAAAGAGTTTAAAGTGTTATCTGTCCACATCAAAAGCAGTAGTTTATCAGTTAAATGAATTATGGTAATCTTGTGGAATGTAGAAATTAAGATATATCTGTGTAATACAATAATGTGTAACCAGTAGAATTGCATTTCATAAGAATATTTAAAATAACTAAAATGGTCATGATATATTAAATGACAGAAAAATATGTGACATGATAAAAATAGTGTGGGTGAATGTCATATGTATATATAAGTACATATATAGTGAGTGTAAAAAATGAGAGAGAGAAACCGATAGACAGACACTGCCAGTTAGCACCCTGAAAGAATCATAACAGAACAGTAGCAGTCATCATCTGGGAAGTGGGGCTATGTGTTCTTATTTTCCTGTTTATTATTATTATTTTTCTTTTTTCCCATGGTTATGCTTATAAACATATAAGTTCTTTGATTAATCTCTCCCCACCCCCTCCCCCTCCCTGCCTTCCCTCTGAGATCCCTCAGTCTGTTCCATGCTTCTATGTCTCTGGATCTATTTTGTTCATCAGTTTATTTTGTTTATTACATTCCATATAAGAGTGAGATCATGTGATGTTTGTCTTTCTCTGCCTGGCTTATTTCACTCAGCATAATACTCTCCAGCTCCCTCCAAGCTGTGCCAAAGGCCAAAAGGTCCTTCTTCTTTACAGCCGCGTAGTACTCCCTGGTGTAAATGTGCCACAGCTTTTTTATCCACTCATCTGCTGATGGGCACTTGGGCTGTTTCTGGATCTTAGCTATTGTAAACTGTGCTGCTACGAACACAGGGGTGCATAAGTTCTTTGTGATTGGTGTTTCGGGTTCCTTAGGATATATTCCTAGATGTGAGATCACTGGGTCAAATGGCAGGTCAATTTTTAATCTTTTGAGGAACCTCCATACTGCTTTCCATAGTGGCTGCCCCAGTCTGCATTCCCACCAGCAGCGTACTAGGGTTCCCCTTTCTCCACACCCTCGCCAGCACTTGACTTGATGGTACCATTCTGACAGGTGTGAAGTGATACCTCATTGTGGTTTTAATTTGCATCTGTCTGATGATTAGTGACTTTGAGCATTTTTTCATATGTCTCTTGGCCATCTGTATGTCCTCTTTGGAGAAGTGTCTATTTAGGTCCTTTGCTCATTTTTTAATTGGATTGTTTGTCTTCCTTTTGTTAAGTTGTATGAGTTCCTTATATATTTTGGATATTAACCCTTTATCCAATGTGTTGTTGGCAAATATGTTCTCCCATACAGTGGGCTCCCTTTTTGTTTTGTTGATGGTTTCTTTTGCTGTGCAGAAGCTTTTTATTTTGATGCAGTCCCATTTGTTTATTTTCTCCATAGTTTGTATTACTTTTTAATATTTTTATGTTTTTATTATGAATATATATAATGATTCTAAGGCAATGATAATTTCAAGTAAAGTATTCATTAATGATTGTAAAGGAAAATATATTTATTAATTGTTTAATACATACCATATTAATAATTCCTTGTTTCAACAGAATAGAACTTTGTTTTTTCTAAGATCACACACAAATATTAACCAATTATTTATACTCCTTAGATAGAATAATAAGATATCATAGTATCTTATAATTATTGTAACTCCTAGATCCACCTGTTCCATATCATACCCATTCTTTTATTTACCTCAGAGAAAGGATTCCTGTTCTTTCTTGTATCTCTAATTTCTTTTTTTTTTCTTCTTTTGTTAATCTCATAAATTAGAAACCAGGAGTGCTGGGTGATGACAACTGGCAGTCTAGCGTTTCCCCAAAAAATGCCTTTGACTAAAGGGAGTTGAGCCACCCAAGATTTAAAGATCCCTCCCCGGGGAGTGGCCACTGTTCAATGATGACTAGTGTGGGACTACAGGTGGCCAAGGCTGTGCCTTGGTTCAGGACTTCTCTAAAGGACTGTCCTCATCACAGATCTTCTCTGGGGTTGTGTGAAGCTCTGCTCCTACTACATCCAATTCTTCCCCCCACTCCTCCCAATCCTGCTTCATGTGCTCCCTCTCAGGTCCTGTCTCTGACGATATGGCCCCATACCTCTGGGTCATAAAGTAATGTCTAACCAGTAAAATAGTACTTTATAAGAATATTGGAAGTTATTAAAATGTTCATAATAGATTAAATAAAATGCAGTTCGTCGTAAGACATCTCTGCATACACATCTCTGTCTTTGGATCTATTTTGGGAACATGCCAACCTGATTACACAAGATTGTTTATAAGGAATATTTATTGGAATTACACAGAAAATCTAAGTCCCTATGTAAGAAGGGAAACCCCTTTTCAGTTCAAACCCCATAGGAGGGAAATCTCTTCCTCTGGGCCTCATTTAACATGGAAAAGAGCCCTGAAGTAGAGAATTTCAGTTTAGAGAGAGATGGAGCCTAAGCAGACAAACAGAAACTATTCCTGTTGATATATAACATAGGGAATATCTCATAGGGAAGCAATGTCTCTGTGGAAATCAACCTATGTAGACTCTACTTAAAGTGAACTGTGAGTTTTTTTATTGTTTCAAAGGTTAAGTACTCAGTGGTAATGGCTCATTAAAATCAGTGTCAGAAAGAAAAGAATTTTCAGATAATTTAATTAAATTCAATTAAAGAAATGCTTATTAAATTCTTACTATATTTTTTATATCACTGATATAATCCTGGAAACAGAGCAGCAAAGCACATAGAGTAAAAAATAACCTGCTTTATTACTGATTATAAGCATTAAGAAAAGAAGAAAAGTAGCCAGGAAAAGAAATAGGTCTTGCTGGGTGGAGTGTGAGATTTAAACAGGATGTAGAAGTGAGTAGGTGATATTTGAGTTAATATCTGAATGAGCTGATGTACTGAGCCATCGAGTTATTTGAAGGAAGAAAATGTAAGATGAGTATTAGGAAAGATTATAACAGAGATTTTATAGTGATTAACATGCCTTAACATTTCTTTACTTTCTTAGTGAAGTAAAATGCAGAGGCCCTTGCATGTCCATGCCTCACCCCTTCCTCACTGTTCAAACCCCTCCCTTGCTTACCTGGCATTGCATCTAGCCTGCTGCCAGTCCTGTCTGACATCCTACAACTCTTGAAACTTGACAGCTAAATTTAAATGTTATTCAGCCTTTAAAAAGAAGGAAAACCTGTCATTTCTGACAATGTGAATAACTTGTAGGACATCATGCTAAATGAAATATACCAGATACAGAAAGACAAAGGTTACATTATATCATTTATATGTGGAATGTAAAAAGGTTGAACTTAGATAAACAGAGTGTAGAATGTTGGCTGCTAGAGGCTGGGAGAAATGGGTGATGTTGGTCATAAGGTACAAACTTCTACTTATAAGGTGAATAAGTTCTAGACATCTAATGTACCGTATGGTAACTATGGTTAATAACATTATATATATGAAATATCCTATAAAAGTAGATCTTAAATGTTTTCACCACACGCACACGTACACGCACACGCACACGTGTGTGTGCAGTAACCCTGAGTATGCTATTGTCAGGCCTGGACTCCTCCTTTCGTTGTAACTGGCTGGTGCCCACTCATCTTCAGGTGTGTGCCAGCATAAATTTCAGTTAACTTGAGAGACATTTCCTTGACCAAAGAATAAGACAATGCCCAGTAATAAATGTGTCCATACCATCCTAGGTCCTCTATAATCCCATTCAATTTAATTACTGTACTAGGCAGTGGATCATTGGGGTTAACAGAGGAAAACAGAGTCTACATGACATAGTTTAAGCAAGGTTTTGGAAAAGCTGAGAAGCCAATCAGGATAATAAAGTTACCAAGATTTTAGCAACAATTAGACTCTTGGGGAACCAAAGAAAAATGTGGTGCTAGGAGAGCCCCAAATCCAAGATGACAAGATGAGAGCTGAAAACATGGACAGGATGGTCTAGCGAATCTGTGGTCTCATACGGGGCCATGTGCAGAGGGGCCACCTGGATGGAGTGAGAACCATTGAAGGGTTGCAGCCACCATTAGAAATATGGCCAGAAGTAGAGAAAGAGGGCAAGGAACACCCTAGCCTCTCTCCCCCCTTCTCTCTATGAGAGGACCTAGACTGGAGTCTGCTGACTTGGGAGCCAAGGCAGGGAGGTGCTGTCGGTGAGTCTCAGCCCCACCGCAATACAGAGAGAGTGGGGAAAGTAGGGAGACTTATATCAGCACTGGCTATGTTTTGGGAGGAGAAAGATGTTTTTCCTGTTTACTAACTTATTTGCAGAATGTGGCCCTGTGCCTAGTTTATAGTAGGTGCTCATGAATATTCATTGAAGGATTATAGATGCCAGTGTCCCCAATATATGTGTTTGTGTCTCTCTCTCTCTCTCTCTCTCTCTCTCTCTCTCTCTCTCTCTCTCACACACACACACACACACACACACACACACACACACACACACACTTTATTTCCAGGATTTATATTCTCAATAAAGCTTTTTTCTCCATAGCACTGTGTTTTAAAGCATTCCTCTAGACACAGTTCTATAGTTTCCTGTACTATATCGGAAATGTACTTGTCTATTAACATTCAAAATCCATGTACCTGAAATGGACAGAACCAGATAAGCACACTGCTTGTACAGGCCAACTTAATTCAGGTTATTTCTGCCTGAGTGTCTTACGTCTCCACTATTTACTTCATTTCTAATGTGTCCTTTACTATCTATTTCCCCTTTCATCTGTTTCTTTGGGTTATTTTTGCATCCTTAGTGAATGCCATCCTTGACACTTTCTTTCATAAGTCTCATGTTGGCTTGTGGCCCAGGAGACAGCAAGTGATACTGGGTTTTCTAATATACTTCAAAAGCTCTGGGTTGCATCCTGACATCAAAGAGCCATAGTATGATAGAATGACAGCCCTAGATTGTGCTTTGAGAAATCATCTACTTTATTCCCTCTCCTTGTAAAAGGTTACTAAGTGCAGTCTAGGTGGTGTTATCATATACATATTTTCCATTTTCCTTTTACTCATGCAGACATGGATGGCATTTCTACCATCTTGCAAGTTACCTATCCCAACATTTAAATACAAAGAGGTTTTTTTCTTTCCTTCTTCTTTCAGGCATTTTTCTTAGTATTTTCTCTTGTTCAAATATTCTGAAAACGAGAGGTACAACTTGTTGGTACTGCTCTTATATAGTGGCAACAACTTTAAAGATGCTCATTTCTGTATTAAGGTGTCACTAGTAAAACAGATACAAAGTTCATAGTCTGCAAATACAAATTGTCAAAGTAAGACTTTGTTTTCATAAATATACTTAGGTATTGGGTCCCAATTTCTGATTTTTTTGGAAAATTATTGACAACTTAAAGTCAAAACAGTTCTCCCTGTCCCTGCCTCCACCTCTGCCTCCCTCGTCCTTCCCCTGCCTCTCTCTGCTCCAGTGGTTAATCGGTCAATTCCATATTTTTTTCTTCTTCATTATTTTTTCTCTCTCTCTCTTCTAAGTTTGGAAGGGGCTTACACACCAACAGCTGAATTGTCCTCGTGTTTGTTTTCCAGTCACCCTGTCGGTGAGGTTACCTTTATCGAATAGAGAGTTCTCTTCAGGTCAGCTCTTCTATCCTTAGCCAAAAGTTTTGGGGGATACAGGATACCCGGGGATACTTTTTTGTGTTATTTCAGATTCGAAGAAAATGGTGGTATTGATGGTGTGCAGAAAGTGAAGTTTTATTTCTTTATTTTGCTTTTGTTTAATTTTGTTTACTCAAGTTTCACATGATATACAAGACACTGCTTTTTCTTTATTATAGACTCCTCTTAAATAATATGGATATATCTTATGACACCTACTTGTCCAAGAGCCCCCAAAGGACCAAGGAAGATGCAGGTTTGCTTTTTGAATAAACATCCACTATAATCCTCAGTCTTTTGCCCTACCATCACCGATGGGATGGACCTATCTTCTGACGGGGCCCTTGCTCAGGGCACCAGTTCTTCCAGGTGACCATAGAGACAAATTGTCACATGCTGCTCTTAGATTCAAAACCACATTTCTCTTTTTTTTTTCATATAAACTAAATGAAGTTATTAAATTTTGATTATTGTTTTTTTCATCTCAAGTGTTCAATGTAGCCAATTATTAATAACTTTCTTTTTTTAAAAAAAATATCTTTATTGATTTCAGAGAGAGAAAGGAAGAGGGAGAGAGATAGAAACATCAATGATGAGAGAGTCATTGATCGAGCCCGCAACCCGGGCATGTGCCCTGACCGGGAATCGAACCCCAATCGCCTGGATCCTAGGTCGATGCTCAACTGCTGAGCTATGCCTGGCCAGGCTTATTAATAACTTTCTTTACTTTCAATTTAGAAACTATCTCATAGAGTGACTGACATCTATGGACAAATGATATGTGTTTCTTTTTTTAAAAAAAAAAGAAGAAACAAGATAAAGTCTATTAATGACTTTCTGTATTTTAGTGGACGCCCTATATTAGAAACTTTTTTATAGACTAAACATCAATGTTTAATTTCTTGATACTTAATTTTCCTCTTCTTGTCTCTACCCCAACACTATTCTCTTCCATACCCCACATGAGAAATCTTTAATGTATTAAGGTACATCTTTAGATAAGAATGTACTTGAAAAAATATATTCGTTTGCTCTACAGTTTTGCTTATATAAGTCAAATTATGCTAGTTTCTGATGTCTTAGAGCTCAGTATGGCTGTGTATGGACATAACACATTTTACTATTATTTTCCTTTATGGTGGTGGCTCAGCTTTCTCTAACTTTTGCTACCACAAACAAGCTAAGAACATCCTCATGAACCCATTGGGGAATATACCTGGAAGCAAGCCTTCAAACATATAATTTCATAAAAAGAAAGTCCACAAATATAAAAAACAGTTGCACTGATTTATGCTCTTACCAGTAGTGGATAAATGTTTCCATTTCTTTATGTTCTACTAGTACTTATTTTAAAATGTGAGAAAAGTGTACTTGTCATTTGATAATCTATTTATATATCAGTTATCTTTACTTATGTTGCCTTTGGTTAATGAGAAATGCTTCATTTTTTATATAATAATACTTACTTTTATTTTTATGGTTAGTGCTTTCAGGGAATTTTTAAGAAATGATAAATATGAAGAGAAATCGTAACAGATTTTGAACAACAGACAGTTCAGTACATATTTAGTCCACCATTTGACCTGAAACCCACTATCAGTACAATCTTACAATAGGAGACTCTTGAATGTGTAAAGCTGCTTGGTTTGTTCAATGTGTCTTTATGACTTTTCTACACACATATTCAACATATTCAAAGGAAATAAAAACATTTTCAAAAATTGCTTTGTCTTTTGCCTAGGTGTCTAAATCATGTTACTATTGTCTAGGTCAAGAGTTAATAAACAAGATGAGATTCTGAAAAAACAAGTGAAAGCTGGTAAACCACAACATATGGTTATGCTAGGCTGAATATCATTAAAATGACCTGAGTACACATATGATTGTTTTTCTGTGGTACGTGTTTGTTTTCAAGCTCGTCCATGAAAGTGGAGACTCGGAGGAAGACGTCAGCGGGAGGCTCTCCAGTTAGAAGCTGCCTGTCTGAGGCTGCTGAGTGCTGGCCCGGCTTCTGAGGCAGACTTGCTGGGTAAGCATTTCGTGACTCAGAAGGATGGGAACTTATAGATTATTCATTACTGAGAAGAGATATTCAGGGTTCTCTTACTTATCTAAGTGTTTTGTGGTGTAATTTCTCAGCTTATTACTAGTACAGATGATATAAATCAGTAGGTAATTCTTCTTGGCCTTTCCTAACCAACATGACAGTGTTTGATTCCAGTGACAGAGATAAATAGGGAAGAGGAAAGCTGGTCTTCAGCATTGTTGTGAATTGTGAATGCAGCTACTTTGCCCTGCCCAGTTTAGAACTGCTATTTTGCACCATTTAGTACAAAATGCTTGCTGTGACATTAAAAATACATATATATGAGAAAATTATTGGAGAAAGATAGTTCAGAGATTCTGGGTGTAGAAAAGCAACCGACTGAGAAGCAAATAGTCTCTCGTGGAAAATGTACACAAATAAATAATAATTAACTGTTCTAGAACAGTTTTTAAATTTTCTTTTGTTTAACAATTAGTTATAACTTGTAAAACATCTACATATATCAAGTTCAGGTAACACTTTCTCGCTTTTTATTTTTTGTTTTTACCAGAAATAATAAACACACAAATTGGTGTTACTCACTTGCCAAGTTACTGACTTATAATTCAGCAAACTTCTTAAAGTTCCCTGACTTACTCTTAGTAAACAGTACCATAATGTGACTAAATGGTCACCAGGGGTCTACAGGACTCAATATAAATTCTCTGAAGAATATTTTACATTAATTTCACTGTAAAATCAATTCTTTTTTTTTTTTTTTTTCTGGCTGAGTAGAGACAAATCACATAAAAGCATTTAACACACCCCAGAAATTTTATGTTAGTGGAATTAATACAATTTAAAATCACTGTCAGAGTTTTAATGAAAGTAAATAGTATCCTCCAAGTAAAAACATATAGCTTCAGACTATGTTAATAGTTTAGTACAGCTGGGCCTGGAGAACAAGTTTAACAATCACACAGTGAGGTTAGAAGGTTTAAATGATAAAGAGAAGAAAAAAAATTATTTAAGAGTTTTCTATATTAAAACAATTATAACTTATTTTTAGCTTTATATATAATTAATAAGCCATTTTAAAACCTTTTGGATAAAGGCAGTATGGATAAATAGATAAGCAAGAAGATACTTTATAATTTTATGAAATTGCAATCAATTTTATCATTGTGTTCACTTAAGAGGTCTTTATAGGCATTCTCCAAGTTTCTAAACAAACTATGCTAACTTGACAATTAAGTTTGATTAGTCTAAATCCTCAATTAATTAAAATTTTAAGATGTCTTTGGTGCAAAATGGTGTTTTAAATTATTAGGATAAGTAATAAAATAAATTCCTTAACTTTCTAAATCTGCAGTTCATATTATACTGTAAAGAAACAGCCTTAATGATACATACATGCATGGTCTTAAACTCTCACATAATGTGAAACAGAACAGCCAAAGTTCTATTCTTATTCTACTAATATTTAGTATGATTTCATATGTTAATATCATTTCAGATTTAAATATAATTATTATAAAACACATTTTAACAATGGGTGAATAATTGTATGTAGCTTTTCTTGAATTGTTTATGTTAATTCAAAATTTATGAGAATATTAATATACTTTTTATTATTCAAATTTATGAATAACATACAATTTATACTTTTACTCAAAATTTAATTTCATAGGCTTACCTCCATTCCAAAGTTTCACCTTTATACCTTTATTAAGAAAAATATATTTTGCAGTGCTTCGCTTTCTTCAACGCCCTTTTCTAAGAAAGCAGGCTAGTATTATATTGCTGAACTCCACTCCCAAGTACCACCACCAAGAGCATTGTGCCCAGAAATCGTTTCACCATAGAGATTTTAAATTTATTTCCTAGGAGGGTAGGAAGCAATTGCACCAATGTCCTGCCTGCAGGGTGTGCCATTCAGTCAGTCCCTTTACAATGAAGGCGCTAACATTGAAGAATGTTATGTGATTTTATAAAAAATGCACAAGTAATTAGTATTCAAACTAAGGGTCTTATTATAGTGTCAGTATTTTTCATGTAGGCATGACTTTGGAAAGCAGCGATAATGATTTAAAGAATACTGTGAGCTTACTATGAAGAGTTTATTAGTCAGAGATCAAATTCAGATATATTATCTAATTGAATGTGAAATCTGCTCCAGAGCCTTTGGGGCCCAGGCTTTGAGTGTGTCATCTCTGCTTCTCCTGTGATTATTCTGTTTCATTAAATTTGCAATTTATCAGTCTACAGTGAAAAAATAAATAGAAAGGTGTTGAAAATGAAAATTTTAAAAATATTCACCATAGATGTGCTATCGTTGGTTGATCTAGAACAGTAAATATTGAGTTGTTAAATAAAAAGAAAAAATAACAGTACAGAAGAACTTATCAACATATTCATGCCATAGATAAACCTCTTGGATATGAAAATATTCACTTTCAGATTTTGTGCTTAGGCAGTTGATATTTAGTTGCTTGGGACTGTTCATTGTCATTTATTACAGTGTCCTGTAGAAGTATTTTTTATTTGGGTAAGCACTCATTCACACCACTTAAACTGCAAAGAAAATGTTGGCCTTTTGTACCTAAAATTTTTTCCAAAGGATTAAAAAAAATTTAATATGCCGGGCCAGTATGGCTCAGTAGTTGAGCATCGACCTATGAGCCAGGGTATCAGTGTTACATTCCAGGCCAAGACACGTGCCCGAGTTGCAGGCTCTATCCCAGTAGGGGGTGGAGGAGGCAGCTGATCAATGACTCTCTCCCATCATTGAAGTTTCTCTCTCTCCCTCTCCCTTCCTCTATCTGAAATCAGTAGAAACATATATTTTATACACACACACACACACACACACACACACACACACACAGAGATTAGTATAGATATAAAAAGCAAACCTGTGGTACTACTTATTTTATGTCTAAGGAGATAGAATTATTTTTCACTGAGTAAAAGGTAAAAATTTTAAATTTATAACAAAAAGATTGTTCATTGTTCACCTATTGGATAACTGAACATAAGAGAATTATTTGGGTTTAACAGATATTAATTCAAAGAGACCATTTAATAGTTGAGCATAAGTATAAGCATGAGTAATGATAGCTAGGGATGGATGACTATTGAGGCCACATTAAAAACCATAAGTTCCAAAGCCACAGGACAGATTCCAGAAGAATTTCAAGTTATTGTAATCCCCTTCTTTGTCTAAAAAGAGTTCTGTAGCAAAAGAATAAAACAAAAAAAATGTACAACCACGTTCAGCTGTTATCTATGAAATGTTATTTAACATATCTTTTACATGTTATAAAAATGCCTTGATTTTTAGATGTGTTTTTGGTTTTTTTTGAGATAGTGAATTTCTTTTATAATTGAAGGGCATTATTAGAACTGTAACCCAGATGTTAAAAATGGGCTCTGATTAGTAAATAGAAAATAATTAATATTAAAATAAACCATTCATATTTTAGCAGTTACTCTCTTTATACTTAAAACCCACATCTGTAAATAAGATTACACGGTTAAAGAAAAAAATGAAGAAAATAAAAAATGGAAAAGGTAGCATTGCTGATATTTTGGTGTTTGATAGTATCTTTACTCTCTGTATATGAGGTCTCTGAATGCATTCTCTTTTTCTCTAGAAGTATTTCACATCACGCTTAAGTATTACAAACTTACGATGGGCGAGACTAACAGGAACTACTGCCCAACCCGCCTTCTTTAAACTCAAGCACACAATTTGGTGTAGTCAATGTGACTCCAGAGCAGGCAGCTAGCCTAATGTTTGACAAGGGGCCAAACAGGTAGAATGGGGAGAGAGATGCTCTTATTACAACTATTTATTTTGAAACAATTATAGACACACAATAAGTTGCAACAATATCACAGAGAAGTTTCACATACCCTCCCCCAGCTTTTCCAAGAGCATCTGTTACTGACAGAGGCACATTAACATTTCCCAGTTTCCGAGAGCAAACATTGATCTGAACTGGGCAGAGCCAAGCTGAAAGTGGTTAGGAGCTATTTCTTAAAACTCAACATTTGCCTCTTGAAATTCCCATATTCCCTTTCTCTTCTTTTCTCTCCTTTCTTTTCTCTCGTTTCTTTTCTTTTCCTTTCTTTTCTTTTTTCTCTCCAGTCCCTTATTCCTTCCTTCCTGCTGCCCTTTTTGACCCCTCAGGGGGTCGGCTAGGTCACTGGCTTGTTCCCATGCACAGATTTCTGAAGCTCACGTGGGTAACCGCCCAGCCCCTTGTCTGCCCTGCAGTTTCCAGCTGTCTCATCCCTTTGACTCTAACCTTGTTTCCTGGATTCAGCAATGCTCACATGCTTCGCTGGGGACCGTCCCCCTTGTCCCATGGTCCAGAAGTGTGTCCGAGCCGAGAGCTGGGGTGACAAAAGAGCTCCCGCCTATCGCTTTCTCTATCTGATAGACAATATCCGAAAACATGGTTTCCAGCCTTTTGTCCATTCTGGTGTTACTTTTTCTGGGAAGGGAAATTAGACGCAGGGAATCTCTCATAGCTGGAGGTCATTCCAAATAATACTTGAGAAGTCACGGAGATTGAGAGTTGCCAAAAAAAAAAGATGGGGCAGATATCTATGCTTTTATATATGGGTTTTAGGTATGCCCCAGAAATGACACACTTCTTAGCTTACTGTAGTTCACATAAGAACCCTTTAGCATGGCATATGAAACTGATCGTTAATAAAGAAAAAAAGGTAGGTGATCACTGATATCATGTCACTAAGAAAAAATCAGGCACAGTAACTCACTTAATTCTGCACTGGGGTGACTCGATTTGTTATCTATCTATTCTGTACTTCTGTCAGGTTTGATAAGTAATGTCGTGCTGAGGAACTGGCGGCTGAGGGACACGGGGCCAAGGAGGAACAAAGGGAAGGTAGGCCGCGGGACCTCTGGCAGGCAGCTCAGGCCGGGCAATCGCAACCCTGGGGGCTGGAGACCAAGGCGAGGGGCAAAGGGGTAAAGGAACTGCCTGTTGCCAGAGCGGAATCTTTCAAAATAGCCAACAGGAGGACACCCAGGTACGCATAACCCCCAGGCAAGAAGCCCCCGGCTGCCTCCTGGGCACCTCTCGGTGGCGGGAGCGCCTGCCTCCCCTCTCCCTCGGTGAACCCGCTTTCCCTCGCCCCGCCAACTGCCCCGGACTCAGTCCTCGACTCCGCAGGACACGGGCCCCGGTGACCAGGACAGAGGGTGGCTGCTTTGTGCGAGGGCAGGACGGGACAGTGCGGGTGCGGCCATAGCGGGCTTATACTAGATGTACATCTTAAACCAAGGGCCGAACACCACCTGGGGGAAAGATGCTGATTTTTTAATGTTTGCTTTTAAATCATCACAATCTGCTGTGTTGCAGAGGCAACCGAAGTGTTATGGAGGATTTGGGGTGATTCCGAGAGGTTTAGGTTTCCTGTTTTATGTGGAGGGACTATGTCCCGTTATAGCCATAGTTTTCCTTCTATTGAAGCGTTCCTTCTTCAGGGCGAATAAAAATGCGATCAGAAATTTAACCATATCCTTTTGTCTATAATTATCACTCTTTTTATCTATAAAATATTCATTACTTTAAGTGCTTCAGTGGTAATAGGATACAAGAAAGAGAGCATCTTGTATTGGAGAATTATTCATGCTAGCCATTGTCCAAACAGGCTCTGAGTTAAGTAAGCCTTAAACATTTCAGAGCTGTTCATATTATCAAACCTCTTTGAGTCCTCTGAAAACATATTGGGGGAAAATGACACTTAGAAGCGTGTATTTTGCCCATGTAGTTCTGTTTGGAAACATTAATGACAAAAAGCAGTAGATGAATAGCCATAAATGAACAGTGAGATATATTTTAGGAATTATAAAAGTACTCAGTCTTAGGACATTGGGAATGAATAAGTCCCCTAGTATGGGTTTGTAATACTTGTGTATATTTACATATGTATATATGCCCGTATATTTATGTAATATAATTTATGTCTATGTGCACACACAGCATATATATAGCCTTACTGAAATGGGCAGTAAAGTTGTACTTACTAAACAATCAGTTCAAAAATAATGTGTATTTTGAGAGGCTTAAACACGTATGTAATAACCATGTTTCTGAAAACTAGTGTATTCAGGCACTGTGGTGGGCGCCTGATGAACATTTTCACTAATTTTCCCAATAACTCTTCAAACTAGGTGGTCTTAATCACATTTCTTTTTTTAAAATATGTCTTTATTGATCTCAGAGAGGAAGAGAAAGGGAGAGAGAGAAACATGAATGATGAGAGAGTCATTGATCGGCGGCCTCCTGCACGCCCCTGCACTCCTGCAGGGATCGAGCCTGCAGCCCGGGCATGTGCCCTGCCTGGGAATCGAACCGCAGTCTCCTGGATCCTAGGTCTATGCTCAACCACTGAGCCACACTGGCTGGTGTTGGTTTTTTTCCAAATGGAGAAACAGCTCACTTAGGTGGAGCACCTCGCCCATGGTAACGCTAAGATGTGAATAAACGTCTCCCGGGCTCTGGTTTTTGACTGTCTAAACCATTTTGTCTCCAAAATGCTACAAAGGTGACATAGGTTTGCTTGAATTTTGATTTTTTTTTAGACTGTCCATACATTTCTTTCTTTTTATAAAAAATTTCTCTTTATTTTTGAAGGTATTACAGATGTCCCCTCCCCCCGCCCCATTGATCCCCTCCACCCCACATCTGCCCCACCCCCAGGCCTTCCCCACACTATTGTCTGTGTCCGCGGGTTATGCTTATATGCCTGTAAGTTATTTGATTAATCTCTCCCTACCCACATTTCCACAGTACGTCAGGGGATTTTTAACTCGTTTCATTTGAATGAAGAACATGACATAAATCCTGCCTCTCTCAGAGGCTGGGTGCCATTTTTTAACTTTCCGTTGTAATGCTCCCTAGATTTTTATCAGGGCCCTTGGTGTGCTTTGTTTTTTTGTGTGTTTTTTTAAAAAATATATCTTTATTGATTTCAGAGAGAGGAAAGGAGAGGGAGAGAGAGATAGAAACATCAATGAGGAGAGAGTCATTGATCGAGCCCACAACCCGGGCATGTGCCCTGAGCGGGAATCGAACCCCAATCGCCTGGGTCCCAGGTCGATGCTCAACCGCTCAGCCACGCCCGGCGGGCGCCCTTGGTGTGCGTTGAACCCAGGCTTCTAAATGTAGCCAACTTGGTCATATAAAACCTAGTTCATGCTCAAGTTACTTTTGTATCAATTTCTGTTACCTCATTAAAATCATTTCAATTTTTTTGACTGGTAAACAAGGCTTATAGCAATGTTTTGAAAATCACCGAACTCTGAGGGTTATCATCACGTCTAGTTATTTTCCCTCCTTTGTCACCTTAAGGTTATCATAATAATATGGAATCTAAAGAACTATGAGTTAGGAGCCTGAGGAATTAGATCGCTGTTTCAAATTTCAGCAACATTTTCCTGTCTTGAAACCATTAGATTAATTTCAAAAGTAAGACTTTTTACAAAATATTGATGTTGGGGCTTTGATCTCTAGCCATTGTCTGAGTATTCTGGATTTAGATCAAACACCTTCAGTTCTAATTATCAACCTCTTATCCACCTTGGTTGATATTAATGGAATCTTTACTGATGAAAACACAGCCTTTAGTCACCTAGAAACTGCTGTGTGTACTTTACATTTCAATGTAATTTAGGGGATAACTGATTTTTGTGGTTCTGCTCAGGAGCCATTTTTCTGGAGCTAGACTTCACTAAGCATTCTGGTGGTTACTAATATGAGCATTGGTGGATTAAAATAAGAGGTAATTTTCTTTTCCTGCAATGATGAGCCATGCTTGTAATTTTTTAGCAATATTTCATATTATTCCAACTGATTGTAACAATTAAAAATTTTCAGGGTTTAAACTGTATATAAAGATATTTACATTCCACTTTAACCTATTTTTATGTAGTTCTATGATTTAATAAATGGCTGCTCTTATTATGGATAAGTTACACTCCAGAGTATGAGGGTAATGTCTTTTATAAACCCAACTCCGATCCTTTTTGGAAAACAAGTTCGTTTCCTTGATGTTATTTAAAACTGATTCACAGGAAAATTTCCATGGCAATCATTATCAACCATTTAAACAATATATAAAATTCACGACTCATCTTTTTTCTTTTACTTGCTTCATTTTCTCTGTAATGAGGTCTTCCCTCTGAATTATTTAAATTTTGACTACAGTACTTTCTCATGCATTTTCCTTAGACTGGGTAGGTGAATGATACACTCTAAATCTTGTGACTCTGATAGTTGAACAATAGCTCAGCTGAATCTAGGATTGGGTTGCAGTCCCATTGCCTTTGTAGCTTGTACCTAGTGTTGCTCTATCTTACAGTCTTCGGTGTTGCAGATAAGAAATCTAATTCCAAGCTGTTTGCTTTTGCTTTTGCTTTTGCTGGTTAGTGTGTGAAATTTTCTCCGTATAACTTGACTGTTCCTTATGTTTTGTACCAATCATTTAAATAGACTCCAAAATTATATAGATTATACATAATCAGGTAGTCAAAAGATGAAACAGCTTCTAGAACAACAAGGCGTCATTATTTCATCCCCTGATGACAGCTGCAGCAGGGCTGCCTGAGGGACAGGTCGCTAAAACATTGCTGAATCTCAAATAACAAATTCAGATAAATAAAAGTTATTATATCTCCCAATTTAAATAGGTTACTCCACCTTAAAGCTCTCTTCAACTAATTGAACCTCATCTTTTCTTCAAAAAATAAATGAGTTCTAGTATTTAAATTTCCGAGGTGCACTGAAAAACTGGATGTCTCTGCTTCTTTGTTGGCATATGTTTCTCTTCCATGTTTCAGCATGAAATATAAAAAACCTTAAATCAAACATGCAGTATGTGTGCCAGGCTCAAGTTCTCTCTATGTCATACAGTACTAATGTTTATTTTTACACAATTATTTCAACAAAGTAAATTGAATATCTAACAGTGTGCCAGAATTTATGCTACACTTGTTTTTGCTGTCCTCTGGGACTAGGATAGTCCCCCAAGAAAACACATATCACATTGTGCTCAGTGCAAACCATTATAATTCAGCATTCCCATCCACTTCTGCATTCACCTAGATATCTCTGACTATACAAAGCTAAAAATTACATTTCTCAGATGGCTCTGTGTTTAGTGTTCTGACTGTATATAGGTTTTGCTAATGAGCTTTATATATTTTAGAGTTGGCGGTTGAAAGAAAGCAAAGATCCTTCTTATCTATTCCTGTGTCAGCCAGCAACCTAGTTCAGATATGGAGGTCGACAATGACCAGTTTCATGCTCCAGAATCCAGTCATCAGCTCCATGAGTATGTAGTAGTTTTGAGGTGGCTGCGGTGGTAAAGGCAATCACTTTTCCTTTTGCTAATTTACAACTGCATTCTCAGTGAAACCAAATGTCACTTACTTCTCCAGCATGTCCAGTGATATTGTGACTTAATTTTTGTTACTAAATAGATTCTCACTGAAACAGGGAGCAGTTTCTGTTTCTTGCACTGAATCCTGGAAGATATTTATTGTATATACCATAGGAATAACATATGCGTGTGTGCGTGTGTGTGTGTGTGTGTGTGTGTGTGTGTGTGTTACTATAGACAAAGTGCCAGGGGAGTCTCCCCCATTGATCAAGATGGCAGCAGGGAGAGGTTCTTCTACTGAGCAGCCCAAAAGCTGGAAATATGAAAGGATAGGACCTGAGTGCACCAAAAGCTAGAAAGATAAATGGATAGGGCTCCCAGCATGCAGAAAGCTAGGGAGATGAATGGATAGAAAAAAAAGCCCTCCCCTCCCTATCCCTATAAGAAGGGGACACTTGAGTAGGAAAGGGGATGGTCTTTGAGACAAGACTCTGCCATTCTCCCAGGTTTTGTAGCACCTGAATAAACCCTCTTTCCTTTTCACCAGCAGCAGGTAGCCAAATCTCTGTCGGTATTTGTTTTGTTTGGTTACATGTAGTCAGCCAAACCTAGAATAATATCCTTGATTTACTACATACTTTCCACTTGAACTTGCTACTTTTCAATTTCCTCAAACTACAATGTTTATAAATATTTATTATACTATATTATTGTAAGGATACAAATTTGCAATATATGCAAAATATCTGCACCAAATAACAGCAATAAATAAGTTGTGACAGGCAGATGGTGAGCAGTTGTTACCTTGATATGAGAGTTGAAATTATGGAATCCTATGATTAGTTTCTTTTTGTTTCCATAAAAGTTCATTTTTTGTTTGTTTTACATATTTTATTCAGTCTTCTGACAGTCAGTAGATGGGTGCATTGAAAAACAATAAAAAACATCAAAAACAGATGTGTGATTTTCATGAGTTCTAGGATTATAATTATGACAGGTAATAAATAAACTAAACACAGCAAGCAGGAAACTGTACTTAGGTAAGTAAATAAAATTTTGTATATGTGTGAACAAATGGCTTGTGTTGTTAGAGAGTAAAGCACATTAAACTTAGATGTAATAATTGAAATGAACATGCATGAATTCATGGAAATCAGATTACTTTTAGAAAAATGCTCTCATTTTATAAGACAGAAGCTAATGAAGGCATAGGTGCTATTCTGAGTAAATGAAAATAAATTGGTTTAAATGTTCATTTTTTTGGTAAATGTGCTCTTAGTTTGAAAATTTTCAAGGTTTTATCTTAGTCTTAACAAATTTATTAGAAAAATATTTTTTTCTATTTGTATAATTTGCATTTTCTTCACTTTCTCTGAAAAGTTTGAAAGAAAATCTGCATGAATTAAGTTTCTTTAAATCAATTTTACAGCAAATATACTTTTCCAAATGCTTTACTTGTTCTTTTGAACATTTGTCTTTTTTTTTTTCTTCACATTTTTCCAAATTGCTTTAATGTCATAATAGACATTCTGAAGACATATACATTTACTCTATTGTGAAATATTGGTTTAGCTGACATATATAAAGAAAATTCAGCTTTGCACAGATATGTAATTAGAAAATGGAAGAGCATTTTAATGCCTTATCAAATAATTGTGCATATTCTTCTGTGATATTCTATCAAAATTCAACAAGTGGAAGTGCCTTAAAGATTAGTTGCAATGTACAGCCCTTGTTAAAGGACAAGACACTACTGAACTCCAGTCAGTTATCGCCAGAGAGGAATGCAGGCTCCAAGTTGCCCAATGTTCTGTTTTTCAAGAGCAACTAACAACCTGAGGGGAAGGCTTTAGAGGGAGACTACTGGTTTTAATGTAATAGACTATGAAAAGTTCTCTGATATGGTTTCAGACTGTATATTGCAACTAAATATTTGCTTTAGTTGAAGGACAAAATAAATGAAAATAAGATGACAATCATTCGATACCACTGAGAGCACATAGGAATATATTTTCCTAAATTACACTAAGTGATTATTTTACAGTGATTTTTTAACAATGATAATTTGAAAACAGGCTATTTAATGACTCATCATATTCATAAGCCTATCCAGAAAATAATAAAATAAAGGGAATGTACTTTTTCAGTTGACAATTTTAAGTGAACTTATTCCCCCAATAGATAATTTCAGATAGTGGTATTTTTGACAATTTATTCAAGCTGTAGACACTCAATCTCTGACTTATAATTTAGTTCACAGATTATTAAGATTTGCAGATTTAAAATTTTTAGTTTTCACAATTTTGTTAATTGTATTAAAATGTTCTTTTCCCTAATTTTAAGTACCACACTCACATAATGTCATGACTTTCAAACTGTTTGATATTAGATTAATTTCAGCTTTATACATTTGCTTGTATATTTTCAACAGTTACATTTAATACTCAAAATTTTAGATTTTATCTATTGATGGGTGTTGGTAATTAAAATATCATTTAACATTATGCTTTGAAAGAAACACTCATAATTTTAATTAATATTATACTGTGGAAATTAATATGGTTGGGAATGTGGAAATTATCTTTAATGAAAAATGAGACTGGCTGGTATGGCTCAATGGTTGAGCATTGACCTAGGATCCAGGAGATCCGGGTTTGATTCACAGTCAGGGCACATGCCCAGGCTGCGGGCTCCATCCCCAGTGGGGGGCATGCAGAAGGCAGCCAATCAATGA
Organism: Miniopterus natalensis; assembly: GCF_054644295.1. Classification (NCBI taxonomy): domain Eukaryota; kingdom Metazoa; phylum Chordata; class Mammalia; order Chiroptera; family Miniopteridae; genus Miniopterus; species Miniopterus natalensis. Next base: position 53,987,126 of record NC_142083.1, read on the forward strand.
CTCTCTCCTATCATTGATATTTCTATCTCTCTCTCCCTCTCCCTTCCTCTCTCTGAAATCAATAAAGACAAGTTTTTGTGTTTTTTTAAAAAAAGAGAAAAATGAAAGCTCATGTACCTCAGGGCTCAGGTTGTGATTATAACACTAGCCTGTGGGGGGAGGGGGAGAGGGGTTGTGTGAATGAACGGTTCCAATTTGACAGATAACTTTAAAGTTATTTTGTCTTTAACTCAGAAATAGATTGAGGTTTCAATTTATCTTATTTGGTAAAATGGGAGAACCCTTGTGTCACATGATAGCATAAGTTTTCTCATGAAAGCTTGGCATGCTCACTTTGAGGAATCTACAGCAATACACTCCGCATCACTGTGTCATTCAGTTTATCATTTGTCACACAATTGTTCACCCTTTATATTAAACAGAGCTTCAGTTCACATTGTGCAATGTAGACAACATTAAAAAAAATCAAGAAGCCTCTGTAAAGAGCCCATGTGATAAGAATATTAGGAACACTTTACGAATTTTCTTAACAGATGTTGGAGAAGGCAGGCTCTCCAGCGAGATGTTCTGGAAGGAATATCTGCTTTGTTAAATCTAGATCCTTAGAGATCTTATGGTTTGCCATCTGAGGTGACCTATGCTCTTTGTCCTAGACAACCCTTGTGGAAAATTTAATAGGAATGGCTTTGGAGTAAGAAACCCAAGCGCTCCAAATTTATTTCATGAAGCAGTTGGGTGGCTTCCCCGGCCTGCTGGCCCGAGCGTCGTGGCCCTGTGCCTCCAGAGCCCTGTGCCATGCTCACGTCGTGGCCAGGCTTTGTCTCGAGGCGTCTGGGAGCATGGGGACAACTCAAGCGTAAGGAAGGGAACGAGGTGATTTACTGTGGGAACCCAGGACGGGGCAGAAGTACAGAGCCTACCTCACCAGAAAGAACATCTTTGTTAACAGATAGGGCTTAATGCAATCATGACGGCTCAGCATCTCCTTCCCACACCTCGTTTTCTGAGCAAACCAGAGTGAAGGCTTGTCTCAGTTTATTCATGTTTTTGGTCCAGAAAGAAAGGAGAGAGATGGAGAGAGTGAAGAAGGGAGAGAGAGTGGTGGGGAGGGAGAGAGAGGACAGGCAGAGTGAACAGGAAATCTCGGTGGGAATAAGTACAGTGTGAGAAAGACGGACAGAAACCAGGAGTTTCTGATAAATGAAAAGACTAGTTTCCTTTGTTCTAGCATCTTCTACTTAAGGATAATCTTGAGGATAAATCTTTCAAATGTTCATATATGGTTTCGTTATATTCTATAGTGTATATAATTTTTCTTTTATTTATTTAATAAAAATCCTTTTTAATAACAGGCTAAAATTAGTAGTATTACAGGACTTAGGAGTTCTTGAGTCTTTTCAGAATATTCTTAGCATTATTCTACCATTGAAAAATCCAATTCAACATTTTATAATACACATCGTGTTGCATTATTGGGCACAAGTTCATTTTAATTTGGGCAAATACATACTTTATTCACTGTGTGTGTGTTATGCTGCTGAGAATTGTTATTTTGGTTGCAGTTCAGTTGGAATCTCCTGCTTGCAGTGTAAAAGGCGCACGCATGGTAGACATACAGTCACAGCTGGGCTGTAAGGCTGGTTTCCCGTTACTGCCAGTGGCATCGGAGGCATCAGCCCGTAGCTATAAAGGGTTCGGCTCTTACACTTGTAAATGTGGGTGTATTTTCAACAAATAGCATATCGATTGTTTGATTGCTCTTTTATTTAAATTGTGATTTTCACTTTGTGAAAATAATTCAAGCGTATTAAAAAGAACCTATACATTGGAGTAAATACAAGACTAAAGAAACAACTCAAAATACAAACATATAAAATACATATGTGTTCATATTATGATAGAAATTCTTTTATAAAAATGAGATTATATTATCAAAATTTTAGTTCAGTATTTCAGTTTAAGGATTACATTTATTTTTCCTGAAATTAATGGAAGGAAAAATAAATTTTAAAAACTGAAGACAAATAACTATGAAACCATGAAAAGGCATGGGGAAAACTTAACAGTATATTGTGAAAGAGGCCTCCCTAAAGAGACCCCGTACCGTGCGACTCCAGCTCTATGATGGACTGGAAGAGGCGGCCGTGGAGACAGTACAGCGATCTCGGGATGCTAGGAGCCTGGGGAAGAGGAGGAATGGGTAGGTGGAGCGCAGGGGATGCAGTGATTCTTGGGAAAGCGAAACTATATTCCTTCTGCTAATCTAATGGGTTCAATTCTGTCACCCACCTCACCGCACCCCACCCCAAATTAATATGCTTAAGTTCTTACCCGGCTGGGCATGGCTCTGTGGTTGAGCACTGACCTAGGATCCAGGAGATCGGGGTTCGATTCCCGGTCAGGGCACATGCCCGGGTTGCGGGCTCGATCCCCAGTCGGGGGCGTGCAGGAGGCAGCCGATCAATGACTCGCATCATTGATGTTTCTCTCTCTCTCTCTCTGAAATCAATAAAAGATATATTAAAAAAAATATATGCTTAAGTCCTAACCCTCAATTCCTGAGAATGTGATTATATTTGGAGATGGGATCTTTAACAAGGTAAGTTAAAACGAGGTCACTGAGGTGCGCCCTAATGCAATGTGACTCGCGTGTCCCTGCAGAAATCTGGACACGGACGTACGTGCACGGAGGGAAGAGGAAGTGGACACACAGGGAGGAAACAGCCTCGTGCAAGCCAAAGGCACAGTCCTGACACCGATATTCCCCTCAGCCCTCAGAAGGAACTGCTTCTGCAGATATCATGATTTGGGACTTCCAGTTTCCAGAACAGTGGGTAAGTCCCACGTTCTGGTGGAAACATGCCATAAAACATTTGTCAAAACCCACAGAACATACAGTACTAGAGTGAACCTAATGAAACCATGGACTGCAGTTAGAAATAATGTATCAGTGTTGGCTCATCGAAGTACCTCACAAATACGAGATCGGAGGGGTATGGGAACTACTTATACTTTTTGCTAATTTTTTTTCTGTAAATCTAACTGCTAAAAAAAACACCCTATTTATTTAAAAAAAACAATAACAACCCAAAACAACAAAAAAATACACTTGAATGCAATCATCAACTTTAAGCAAATGTTTGCTCATGACAAGACTGATTGTTAGTTGGCTATTATTTGGAAGGATTTGCAAAATTCATGAGCTAGCAAAGGGAAAAAAGCTCAAACGTCTCAAAGAGAAAAACATATAGAGAATGACAATAAAAAATAGACACAGAAACAAATTCATTGCGCTCATTGGCTCAGTTGCATCATATTATGTTAGAAAAGACAAAAATTAAGACAATCAAAGAAGGCTCTTAATCATTATTTAATTTTTAAGTATATTAAATAATAAAGGGAAAGGAATGATTATTTCTGAAACATTTGTTATCAACAGGTAATTAAACTAATATTCTAATAAGTTGCTTCTGCCATTGAGCCAGGAACTCATTCCACATCTCATTTTCAGAAGAGTAATTATCATGATACATAAACATAATTCTTCCTCCTATACATCTGTCCTTCTATATATTTCTCCTTCTGTCTGTCTCCCTTCCCCTCCATGTGATAGAACATAAAAATCAGTGATGAGCGTATTAACAGAACCATGGCTAGGCTTGGCTAAACTATATGAAACATGGGCTGAACATTAATCAGTAGAAGAGACTGATGTTTGAAAAAAGTGTTACTTTGCAATAGGCTACATAAATTTGTTAGATGTCAAAATCACTGTGATGGCTTTAGAATGTGTCAACTTGGCTAGGTTGAGCTATACTTCCCAGAATGTATTTCTCATATGTTTCCTTTGGGGGCTGGACACAAGAGACGTGCTTGCTGGATGTGGAGTACAGAAGGAGCAGTCTCAATTTACAGTGCACCCATGTGTGCTCACACGTGTGCACACGCACGTATATCTGCTGATTCACTTCGTGGCTGTGAAGCTCAGTGGACCTGCAATTGCTCCATCTTACCTGGATCCTCTTTCAGTTTCTCTCACTCCTGGGCCAGGTGTGTTAGTTTCGAGGTGAAGGGCCCTGGAGAAGGGCACTGACTTCTTCAGGATGGCATTGTCACCTAGGTCAAAGGCAATGATGATAGGCAGATTTTTAGCCCATTCCTTTTGAACCCCAGCTACTACTTACAGGTTCCAGCCTGTCAGTGATCTACTTCTATGTATCTCAAGCTTCTGTATCTGATACAAAAATGGAAATAGCCTTGCAAAGACTGCTTAACTAACTCCCACGATTTGGATAAACCAATTCTCTGAAACAAATCCCTACTGTATCTTCTGCTGCTCCCTGGGCGAACACTGACTGATACAATCAGGATGTATACAAGGCAATTTTAAATAATTATTACCTTTCCACAAATTGTTATAGAGCAGCGATTTTCAACCGGTGTGCCACAAGAATTTTTAAAACATGCAATACCTGGCTATTTAGTCAGGGGCACTGACCTCTTTTCCCTTAGATTGTCAAATAAAAAATGACAACACCCAACACAATAGCTGTTCAGTGTAAATGAATCAAAATTATACCTATTCTTTTGTCAAATTGGCAAAATAATATATTTTTTGCTGTGCTACAGAATTTTAGTAATTAGTTTACGTGCCATGAGATAAAAAGGTTGAAAATCACTGCTTCAGAGAGATGCGAGTATGTATTTAATGCCATTATTTGTTTAGACATATAGCATTATTTTAGTGAAATAAATAATGCCTTATCTGAGATAATTTAAATGTTTTGAGAAGTTACAAAATAAGCAGTTAAGGAGTTGGAAATATCTGTAATAAAAATTTAAGTTGGAGATCATTATGTAATTCTATTATTCATATATGCAATGACTTCTTTTAAGATATGAGCAAAATTTAATTAAAAGAATAATTTAGTACTTGCAGATTATAACATGATGTCTACAGTGTTTTAAATATATACACCATTACAATATTAAAAAGATGCCAACTCTATATTTATGAAAAGCATTGGCAGTCAAACTCAAAAATATTAATTTTGGAAAGCTTTAGGCAGGACTTCGAAGGTAAACATATTTGTTTCATAGAAATGCTAAAATTCCAGAATAGACATTGTCTCTCTCTAGCTTCCTTTTACCCTGCTCTGAGCCACCATTTAAAAATTTGAATTGGACTCTAGCTGGGTAGCTCAGTTGTGTAAAGCATCACCCAGATGCACCAAGGTTGTGGGTTCGACCCTCAGTCAGGACATATAAAAGAATCAACCAGTCAATGCATAAATAAGTGGAATGATAAATTGATGTCTCCCTCCCTCCCTCCCTCCCTCCCTCCCTCCCTCCCTCCCTCCCTCCCTCCCTCCCTCCCTTCCTCCCTCTCTCTCTCTTCCTCTCTCTCTCTTAAATCAATCCATAAAAAATACTGAATCATAAATTGAGTGTCACAAACAATGCATAGTTTGAATGCATAGAAAAAAATTGAACTGGAATTTTGCAGGAGTTCTGCATATTTGGTGCATCTGTAACGTCTTTATCTGAGATCAAAACTGTAACACTTTCACCTTCAGACAGTGTCAGAGACTTTCACTATTTTGTCATCTTTACATGAATTTTGGACTAAATTTTAAATGACCAATAACAAATCATACATAGTCAAATATTAACTTTACTTGCAGTTGCACACCTATAAGTAGGTGGCTTCTACATAGGCTCTGCTTCACTGTGGGATCAGAAAAGGTTCACATTTGATTATATTTTCAGTATTACTTAACTGAACCGAAGGAACAGCTAATGTTCTGTTACAGCTTCCAGGAAGAACTGATACATGGTTTATCCATACTTAACATAAATATACAGAACACAGGCCACAATATGTGGGAACATCTAATGTACTCTTGTATGATGCGATCTTTTTCTCTCTTTTCCCTCTAACATGTCACAACCACCTGTTTCTACACTCTCAAAACATCTATTTCTTCCTTTTTAAATCTCACATGCCTTAAGGCCCTGTACTGTCTTATAAAACAGTAACACCTTCGATGGCAGGGCCCTACATTTGTCATCTTTGAATCTTTAGTAACCAGCAAGGTGGTTGACAATGTGAATTTAAAAGCCATTGTGCAATGATAGCATACTATGAATGGACAAACAAATGAGATTAGCTGTTTCTCTATTAGCTGGAAATTATGCCCTCCTCTGAAATCTGTTAACTCCTTTGGTAATTTGTGTGTGTGAACAACTTGAACTCTTTTGGGAGCTCCCACTCACTTACTGTTGAGGCTGTAGACATCATATAAAATGTATGTGCCGTTATGTTTGTCAGTTTAAGAGCTCTTTCTGAGACCAATCTCCTAAATCCTCATGGGAGCTCTTTTTTCTGGCTGTGTATTTCATTACTGTGGTCCGTTGTCCTTGGTTCTGCCGCTCTGTCAGCCTAGCTTCTGTTGCTGTTGTTGCTGCTCCTGGTTACTATACTGGGAGTGCTAACAAACAGGACTCAGTGAGCTCATACTCTGGTAGTCCATATTAGAAAAATGGGGCATATTGACACACAGCTAGTAGTAAATTGGACTTAGTTAATACAAAGAGACTAGAAATGATATAAGAAACTCAGTAGCACAATGAAATTTTAGGCAGACAAGTGATTATTGCATTGATAAAAAAGCCACAAACTTTATATATATTTTAAAAACTAATATATTGGACTTGGTACATTTTATTGTTGGTAACTAAACTTCAAACAAGCTGAGAAAATATTTAAGTTGCATAGATTGCCTGGGGACTGTTCAGTTCCAGATTCTGATTCAGTAGGTCTGAGGTGGGCATTCTGCATTTCTAAAAGTCTGCCCGGGAGGCCAACGCTAACCTTTTGACCATCCTTATAGTATCAAGATCCTAATACATCCATTTTCTTTCAATGTAGCCAGACAAAAACACAGAAATATTTTGTTTTAATCTATCTTAAATTTACTTCTAAATTTATATAGGTCTAGAATATATATCCATGCATGTCTATATGCATATATATGTATATTAGATCTATCTAATAAAAAACATAAAATATCAACATATATCTAATATACCATTAAAGACATATTATGTATATATTATAATATGTCTCCTATGAAATAATTACAAGTCATTTTAATGTTAATAGAAATAATATATACAACTCAATGTTAGCTTCTATTTTAGATTTATGTTTATTTAATTTCACCTCTGTCATATTCAGTTTTTTAGAATGCTGTTTTTGTGTTTTTCAGGATAGATTTTCCGACAGTGTATGGGGGTGTATAAAATTACAAATAGGTATTCTTACATCAGTCTCTCTGTAAAAGGTCTTATATAAAACCACAGGAGAAATATATGAGAAATGTATTTATAATAATAAGCCGAGTATAGCAGTGATGGAACTATATAAAAACGTTAATGGCTTAGAGTTCCGTAGGCTACCTTCTCTTCAGTGATTAACTCACTCTGGTGATGTCTCTTCCTTTTGTGGTGTCCCCAGCGAGTCAGGTAAGAGTGATTCCTGGCTCAGAAGAAGCCAGAGCTCCACCTAGGGGCCGAGTCCCAGGCTGAGGTCTAGAAAGTGAGTGCGGCAGCCTATACAAATAGTTCCTGTAACTCACGATAGAAATTGGTCAGGGAATATAAAGTTGTATACGAAAACCCATGTTTTACCATTTTACTTTCTTTTCCTCTACTTTGGAAACAAAGTAGACAATCCCTCCTGTGACACATTGGTATCAACAACAACAAACTTCTCTATGTAAACTTTTCCAGAAGCAAGTACTTCACAAAATAACTAAAGCAACACACTAGAAACGGGTAGTTAAGTTGCAATGTCACATTATCAACAATGGCAAATTTATAAAATTCTCGGGTCATGCAATTTACTGATCTCTTACAAATTCTACTGAAGATTAAGTATTATCATGAAATTTAAATTTTGGAACCAGGCATTATTGACTTAACCTAAAGAGATATTATTTACACTTCATGCCTTTATTAGGTTTCCTGGAGGAAATAAGTTGTTTAGGCTCTTTTCACATTTGTAAAATTGATCTAGAATACTGTACATCGCTCAGTAGAATTAAATAACCACAATCTCCTGATTATCTTCAATTAATAACTTAAGAGTTTTGACAACAGTGCCTACTTTGTCTTACACATACATTGTATCTGAGCAAAACATATTCAGTGTCTTTGACTCTGCTCGCTGAGTATCAGATACAACAACACAACACATAGCTGGCCTGCAGATCCCAGCCCTAGGCTTCTCATTTCCTGTTTTCAACTGTGCAGAAAATTCCAGTGAATCATTCATACGCCGGCATGTGATTTCTTTCTCTTAGATGACATATTGCTCATTCGTTTAGCACAGACTGAGATATCTGGAGTCAGGAAAGCCATTCAGTCTTTTTTAGTCCATATTTTATAAACTCATTTAACAAAGGAACCCACAATTTGTCGCACCTATTAATGTTCTTAAAAAAGAATGTATTTTGTATACAATTTTAAGGCTTTGGAGTAAAACGGAAGGAAGCACATAAAAGCCACTACATATGAAGAGATGACACAATGCAAAAGAGTAGGAAATAAAAAGCTTGGGAGTGCTGCCTTGACCGATGTCACATAGCTTTACAGCCCCAGGGAACAAGAGCAAAGTGCAGAATAGATTATAAAAGAATTATCAAGAATACAGGGAGCAGGAGTTTATCATTAAGTGCTTTTATTTCATCATTAATTCTCATGTTAGAGATGCAAATGTTTCCAGACTCTACCTGATTTAGAGCTGAAATCACAAAGCTGATTGTAAGCTCTTGTGTCTTTGACAGAATAGACCGAGAAAAAATGAACAGCCCTTCTAATTTCTTTAGACAGGCCCAGAATTGGAGAATCTAATATTTAATATCACTCAATAGTGTTAAATTCAGGTATGAAGTGTGAATGGTAACACAATTAAAATGTATATTTGTAATGCTATATTTATATAGTCTGACCCAAACTTGTAGTTTTCAATACTCTTCAGAAATCAAAATTTGACCAGATGTTACCATTGTGAAGTAATATTTTTAAGCCATAATTCATTATGGACACCAAAATGGTAGAAATTTAGAATGGCACAAAGTCACTGAAGTTCTAAATCTTCACAGGTGCAATTTTCGGCACATTTTCCACCATGTATATATTTTTGAAAATATAGATGCCTATTTGACTTAGCTGAAATAGAATCATTTCTTTTTATAGTTTTTATGAAAAATATTTTGTAGCACAGAATTCTTTTCAAGAAAATAATTATCTATCATCTATGCCAGTCGAGCATATTTTTTCAGGAGACTATGGAACAGCTGGAAAGAACTGTGAAAAATCAAACCCTTTGAAAATATTTTAATGAGAATGATTATTTGTGTGGTCCTCTGAAGACTGTTAAAAAGGAAGCTTCTCCTTGCCCCTCCGGATTCTCCGTCGTGAGTCACCAGGCCCCTCCGCCTTGGCTACGCCGCTTTTCCCCCCATGCTTGAATTTGTTTCAGACTTTGATCCCATAAGGAGCTGCCAGGAGGAAAGCCACCTCCATCAGCCATCTCCAGACTGTTCAAAAGGATTTGTAGGATTCTCCAGCATCTGTTCAAACCTATATTCGAAAGCCTTGGAAACTCAGGGGACTCTCACAACTTTCCACCTTTCCATTCTTGCCACAGACACAAATATCTATAAACGATGCGTGTGTGCAATTTCTTTGTTGAACTTAGTTACTATTTCTGTTCAGATTTATGTAGTCCCCAGGGAAGAGATGATCTGGGAGAAAGGGAGTAAGATGAGTGACCTTAAAATGCCTAATTCCACTCCCTGTCTTCCCTGGGTACTTTATTTATATCCTTGAACAGCAACTGACCGAATGCCCAAAATAGCTGTTTTCCTGAGACAAATACCGAGGGAGCTCTGTGAATCACAATAGTTAATGACAAAGCAGCATGCAGTTTCCACCTGCTAATTTGTTCTTTTTTATTTCATTTTTTCCTTTCAGTTTCAACTGCCAATTTCATTTTTAGTTAACTTATTTTCCAGGTCCCTGATTCTTCCTTTTCCTATGCACACTGATTCTGAAGAGCTCAATGGCATTTCTCTTCAGTTATCTTCTTTTCCCCAAATATTCTTTATTCACTTACTTGTGTGCAAATGGCAAAGCAAATAACATAATTTAACTACATTAATAAAAATGTTTTTAATACTTCACAATATCAAAAGTCATCTTTGGGTCCTGTACTGAGCTATGCTTTACATGGGCAGTTAAAAATATCTGTGCCAAGTTATATGTTTGGTCCTTACACTCACCAAAAATTATGTTAAATTCTGGAAAATAAAACATTCTCCGATTAATTAAAATATTCTTCTCTTAGAATCTTGGGGAAATATAATTTTTTATATATGTTCAAGTACAAGAGAGCCACACTTTTTTTTTTTTTTGGCTAGGAAAATAATGGAACAATGAAAATAAAGTGAGAATTGGACTAGAAGCCATAGACTTGTGTTTTAGTTCTTGCTGGCAATGAGATTCCATTAAAGATATCTAGTCTCCATGAACATGGATTTTGTTCAACTATAAAAAGAACAAATAACAATACTCTCCCTATCGACACTGATAAAGTTCATGTAAGTCAATGGATACATATGCCCCAAGCAAACTTTGCAATGGCACACCCCTTTCCTTTATAAAAGTATGAAAATGTATGGGCTTATAGTTAGGATCTAGGCAGAAATTAATAAATAGGAGGAGATCATTTTGAAATCACAGAGCAGAAAAAGAATCGGGTACAACTGCAACTTAATTCTCAAAAAGGAAAGTTTGAGGAAAGTAACAATGTTGACCAATTAGTCAGGTGTGATAGAATAAGAACACAGTATTAATTGACACCACATCCAATCTCTTCTTAATTTTTTTCATTTGTGCTCTGCGAAAGGCCAAGGTAGAGAGGCAGCTTGTTCTGATTCCAAGATTACTCCTAAATATTAGAGAGACAGTAAAACATCATCAGGATCTTTGTTCAGGAAAGGTAAACTCATACATCAATGTCTGGGGCACTATTTGTCACAGAAATTTCAAGGTTTCTTTGACCTAGAAGAAGAATATGTCTGAGGTTTCTATGCCTGCTCACCTCTCATGGCCGGTTAGCACACAAGGCTGGTAAGCAAGAACTATAACATCAAATTAGTATATACTGTCTCCTCATTTTTCAAATGACTGATTGGTTATGACAACCACTTTTAAAATTTTTCTTCTATATGATGTACTTTTCATACTTTCTTTAAAATACGGCTACTTCATGAGCTCAAGGTAATCTTTTGGAGGGGCATATATGTATTTAAATGTATTATACACTTAGGAGCATACCCAATGGTCTTCTTGCTTGGAAAGTCTACAGATAAAAATATAAATACAGTCATAATTATAACCTGATCATGGTCCAAGAATGAAATTGCATCTATGTAATTTTCCCCCCAACATAAAAATTCCAAGTTATTGCAAAATAGATTCTCAGTTCTCATATTTTAAAAAGTTAATGTAGACATGTCTTAAGCATCATCAAACTGTAACTATGGCACTAAAGTGTATTTTTCTACAGAATTAGCCCTGTACAAAGGTATTGGAACTTGCTTTGTTGGTAATGAGTTGAAATTTCATTGGCCAGCTGGGGAACAAAATTCTTCATTTTGAAAGTCTGACCAATGCTATTTAACTTACAGTGGTTCTATGCTTTGTGTCAATTTTGCTATCTGGATTTTCTGTTTATCATCTACTCTTGTTCATATAAACAAAACAGAAAGAGAAAAAATACATTAATTAAAAAATTACAATAAAACCATCTGTAAATCCATGTATATGAACAATGATATGATTGCCTTGCATAGTGATGCATTTGGAGATGCCATCAAAAATATATTGCTTATTATTAATCTTCTGGGAGTAAACGGAGTCTAAAAACCAGATAAATTCAATTTTATTTTTACTACCCAATGGACTTCTAACATTATGACCTTTCTCTCAAATGTACAAAAGTAAAGAGCTCCATGCTGCCCAATGTTCCCTTATCCTAAACTTCTTTTAAATTTTATTGTTGAAAATATTACAGATGTTCTCTATTTCCCCATTTTTCCCAAACTTTTACAAATGTAATGAGTTGCTGTATCCTGACAGTTGGAAATGTTAAACATAGCTTAACTATGTTTAGCATAGTTAAGTATATTAAACTGTATATACTTAGTTTAGCATAAACTAAGTATTGCAGAGAAACCATGTATAGCAGAGATCCAAGCATAGCAGAGAAACCATGCCTTGGATTCCAAGGTAGTTAGTGTGCCCTATAGAAAAGCAACCCAAAATTCCCACAGACTTTCCCATTAAAGTACCAAAAATATCATGGCTGGTGTTTAAAACTGAGCATCCAGGCCTCCTTGTGGAAGAAAGCAGCGTGCAGAGCCTGGTAACGCAGGGAGTGACCCCCCTGATGGTCATGTTTTCTCTGTTGGCTCTTAGATGAGAAAGAAGAAAAGGAGGTGAGTGCTGGGGGAAACAGGAAAGACCAAGACGGAACAAGAAATAATTTAAATAAGTTCTGACATATTTTTTTCTCATTTTCTCTAGAAATAATTGTAATTATATAATCATATGGTTGGAAGCAACCTTGATATGCATTTAGTTTAAATACATCAAAGTCTTGCATATCATGTATTTTTTAAAGAGCCATCAGATTTGGTTGGAAGGAGAGCACACGGGAGGTGGAGTCACAATAACTCACTTGTAGTATATGAGGCCATGGAAATGTCACCAGTCTTTCTGGGCTTTGCTATGACAATGGTAAAACAATAAGAGAAAGGATATATATATCTCCAGATTGTTTTGAAGATTCCAATAAAAATATTTTAAAATCCCAAAGTGTCATCCAAATATGAAATGCAATTCTTATTTTCCTTTCCTTGTAGCAGAACTCAGAATTAAAACATCAGGACATTAATGATAAATTTAGTTAGCTAAAGAAAGAAGCGTTATTGCTCCTGTAGATTCAGAAAAGATCTAGAGAAAGAAAGGACACTATCAAAAGGAAATGATGAAGCAAGGTTGCTTAAGCAGATATTCACGAAGAGAAAACAGGTTACATAACAATGATATTCTACTCAATTATAAGAACTATGTGAGGGCTGGGGAATAGCTCATTCAGATGAAAGGAAAGTAAAAATATATTTTAAAAAACAATGAAATTTGAGGGTGAAGTTACAAAATGTTCTAACTGCTGGAAATAAAGAACCAATACTGTGTTCAACATTGAACACTAAAATGAGAACAGTTAGAATTTTTTAGAAACATAAATAATGTCCTTGGAAATAATAATGGCATGATGTATCAATACACATTTACACACAACGTTTTTATTCTTTATGGAAAATAAGCCAAAAAATTAGATGTTACAGTAACAAGGGGTTTTGCTGCAGACCTGAGCAGACGTTCTGAGACTTAACTGGAGCAGACAAGAGAGAACACAGCCTTGGCATGGTTAAGCACGGCTGGGTGAAGGCTGTTGATAAAAAAGGCTAGGTAAAATTAAGTATAATGTTTATTGGAATAAAACATTCTATTACTACAGCAAAGACAGTACAAGGACAAATTGGGATTTTGTTTGAAAAGTATTTTATACACAGCAATAGTCCTAGGGCAACTAAGCTACGCCAAGCACTATGGAGTTTACATTCCTTATTCTTTTTCTTAATTGAGATATTATTGACACATAACATTGTGTAAGTGTAGGATAGTTCTGGCAAAATGGTAATTAATTCTTATGACATTTTAATGATGATAATAATTTTCCATATTTCCTATGTAGACATTTTACTTTTACAATCACATAAAAAGAAAAAGAAAATATTTGTTATTAAAATTCGAAGTCACAACTGTTATATAAACAACATTTTGTTGCCAATATTTCAATGTATTGATATGAAATCATTTCCTTATAAATATAAACCAGTGTTGTTTACTTTTATTCTCAAAATTTCAGGCATTTTAAGGCATTAATAGTATCATATTTACTTACATGTGTGGAATTTTCTTGCATACCTCTTGGCTAACAGAGACGTACAGTGTATGGGACGTGACAGATTCTTCCGTTTTATTGCACTTTTTATATCTAAACAGTTTTATGTAATATGTTCAGTTTAAATACATTGGTAGTAAGTATAAGAATTATGATTGAATATTGGTAAAATGAGTGAACAGAATTAGAGAATGGATAAATCAAATATAGAACCAAATATTAGACTACATTTTCCCTAAGACTTGAAAGGTGCTCATCACTTCAGATAGAGGTATGTCATAAAAGAAATGGAACTGTTTTTTATTTTTAGCTTAAAGTGTAATGCCACTAAAGAAATAATCAGTAATTTATGGGAAGCATGGTCATTTTGGGTAACTAATATGAAAATACTTTGATGCCCAGCAAACATGAAGAGAAAGTGAGGTGTCTACTTATCAAAGCAGTGGCTAATTATCTGCTTAATAAAAACTACATTATAATTTTGTCATTTTTTCTTATATTTTTTCACTTGGAATGAATAGAAAGACTATTCAGATTAACATCTCTGTCTTTACTTTAGCTTTAATAACCTACTTAGAGGACTTATCAGTTCCAAATAATCTTCACTAAAATAACCCCATACCATCTATTTTGCTAGTATAGAACTAGAAAGCTTTCTTCAATTATACTCAAATATAGTATAAGTTCCAATGACACAAGGTGTTTTCATGGCAAGCCTAATTTATACATGTTATGTTAGAAAGGAATCCAACATCTTACTACCCAAAATAAATATAGTCATCAATTAAAAGAATATCATCTTGTCAAAGTTTATAAAATGAACATTAAGAAGTTTTTAAGGGGGGAATGTGCAAATGGCATATCATTCTAACACAAATAAGAAGCCAGCCTGGTAAATATTTTCAATGCTTAAAATAGTGATTTTTTAAAATTTTATTTCTAACAGTTTAAAACTTGGAAAATATATATCTGAGAATCATAAAAGAAGTTATGGTTACAACGGCATGATTAATCTAGTATGATTGAAGTGTCCCTTTAATATCTGTAGAACTGACTGAAAATTTGAGCCTTTGGGTATATATTATGCAGGGGGAAAACCTAAGGGCAATGCAAACATTTATTAGCAGGAACACATTTCAAAGTAAGCCCTGCCACCTTCTGTACTCAGTGTTTCCTTTTTGGTTTTAAAGTCAAATCAGTAGGAGTAAATCACTAATTTAAACATATCATAGAATTAATAGCTTAGGCAAACACAAATGGCTTTATTTCTAGATACCATCAGCCTTAATTTCCCTCTGGTCATTCATTCAGAAGTGCAGAATAATTTTTTTCATTAACCCATTATAATTTTTTCAAAAAGTTCACATCTAGATCACATAGAATACTTTTAGAGTTTGAAAGTATATATTTATTGTGTTATTAAATCCTAAAATATTAAAATTGTTGGCTTTTCTCCTTCTAAGGTTTGCTTTTACAGTATATGCAAGCTATGACTGGAAATGGAATTCTTACTCTATAAATTGAAGTTTCAGGAAACAAAATTCGCAGAGGGCACTTGGAGTCTGGGTGCAGAGGCACAAAGAGAATGAAAGATGAAAATTCTAGACCTCAAATGCAGAAAAGAAAAACTTGATAGCACTAAGGGAACATTTTGTAAAAGTGTCATATGACCTCTATTTTTAATTTGATAAATTAAATGGCTTATGTCTAAAGACTTTTCAAATTTATTCTCACAGGCGTATTATTAAGGGAAAAAATGCTACAACATGAAGAGATTCTAGGTTACTCCTACAAAGTGAAAGAAGATGAAAACCAACTCCCTCAAAGGTATTCATACTTTGGTAAATTTTTAGTGCTATGTAAAATATTTGAAAAAAGTCATTAAAGTTGATGTTGACACATGTATTAGAAACTCTGCTACCATTCTCATACTATTGCCAATTCCATAAAACAGAAATTTAGGTGCAGGGCAGAAATTAGCAGTAAAATCCTTTAACCCTTGGTAAGCCCTGTCAAATGTAAAAATCTGTATTTTTTCATTTTGCATTATTTTTTCTCTTATTTAATGCTGCAAATGACACCATTTGGGATATTATTTTGTCACAGAGGCCAAATATTGCATATTTGACTATCTGGCAAACTCCTACTTTGAATATGTAATAAAAATGAACATATAGTGACATCAGTTGTGTTTTTCATAATGCCTACCCCATACCTGTGACATGTATGCTCTAATAACCTTTATGAATCTTTTTGCTCACTTGGTGCTTTCTTTCTCTAGTCATTTAATATGACATCTTTTAAAGGACTCCTGAGACATTGGTGATGATAGTGAGAGAAGAGGCCTGCAAAGTGCCCGTGTGTAGGTTCAACTTCATCGCCACAAGACTTGATAGGGCATCCATGGGTGATTTGTTACATCCATTTTCATTTCCCAATATCACAGTAATTTCTAAACATGAAAATTTTTATTAATTTTTGATGTGGCTCTAGATAAGTACCTTTGTCAAAATTTATAAAAGCTGGAAGGAACTTTAGTTTTTATATATGTAATCAAATACTTTCATTGTCTAGATAATGTCATGAAGGACTATGAACACTTACTGAATATTAAAGGTTATATATATATGTATACACTAACAATTACAGAGAAAAGTATAGAGCCAAGTGTTCAAACTAGAAATGTGGTGTACTTTCTATTTCGATTAATGGTTCACCTCCTGTTATACTCCCACTGACTTCTTTCCACTCTTTGAGTCTAGACATATCAGCCTTCTACCTATTTCTCAATTACTATAGCTACTTCTCACCTTAGGGATTTTCCTTGAATTCTTTCCTCATTTTTCATTCCAAACAGTATCATAGATGCACTGAAGCAGAAATTTAAAAGAAGGGGGCTGATATTAGCAAAAATCACTTAAAAACATTGATTTTCTGTAGACCCTGTTTTGCAAGCTTGGTTCAAATGATATCAAATTTTTTTTAAAACATTTTTTTAGGGGCAACTTATTTTTTAAATTTATCTTTATTGTTGAAAGTATTACAGATGTCCCCTTCCCCCCCATTGACCCCCTGCACCCCACTCTTGCCCCTTCCCAGGCCTTCCTGGAACTATTGTCTGTGTCCATGGTTTATACATATGTGTATATAAGTTCTTTGATTAATCTCTTCCCACTCCCCGGCTTCCTTGTGATATATATCAGTCTGTTGCATGCTTCAATGTCTCTGGGTCTATTTTGTTCATCAGTTTATTTTGTTTGTTAGATTCCACATATAAGTGAGACCGTGTGGTACTTGTCTTTCTCTGTCTGGCTTATTTTCCTTAGCATAATACTCTCCAGATCCCTCCATGCTGTCTGAAAGGGTAAGAGGATCCTTCTTTTTTACAGCTGCATAGTATTACATTTATACATGGAATATTAGGCAACTTATTTTTATTTTGCTGTAGGAATTTTTGCTGCCAGTAGGGAAGACAATAGAGTCCTATACACAAAACTAAGTAAATTCTGAAGCACTTAAACCTAAGGGGGAAAAATCAATGTGAACCAAGTTCTGTAACAAGTCTAAGGATATTTTGTCACTGGCATTGGAGGCCTTGCTTTAGTCCCTTGCTAAATTATATAAATTTACTCCTAGAGAGACATTATAAATTATTATCCAAACCATGAGAGTAAAGTTGGGAGCTGTAAATAAGTACACTGGAGCAAAATGTGTGAACTGGAACTGTTCAGGAAATCTGAGATTTAGGAACAATTTAGTTGTCACAGTATGAATCAGTGTCTCTAGCCCAGAGTAAGTGATATTCACTCATTGTGAAACAAAATTTTCATGGGAAAAGCTGCATAAAATCAATGGACAGAAAAATTCACATATGAAATACAGACTATTATATATGTGTATAGAATCACTCCACTTGTACTTATTTTTTCTAAATATTCCAATTCACAAGTGGGACAAGGCCTTCAATTTCCATGATTAATTTAAATAGAGACCATAACTATACTATTAGAATTCATTTTCTTTGTTGCAGAGCTAAGCATAGCTAATCACAGGGTCTTCAGATTGTGTCAACATCACTTCTAAACCAAAATTCTTCTCAAAATATTTTAAATAAAAATAATTGTTTTTCTTTTAAAGTTTATGCCTGCTTTCCATTTACAGAGATTTTTAATCGATAACTTCTTAACTATTGGAAAATGTATTCAAGACTGAATGGTGATAGGTTATGAATATCACGTTAATATAACGCAGGTGGTTTTCACTGTCCTTTCCCCTGTTTCCTCACTCAGTCATTCCTCAGAGAAAAAAAAGGTTTTTTATTTTCCACCTTGTGGCTATTGTGAGTAGTGCAGTTGTGAGTATTATATGTACAAGTATTTGAGTACCTGTTTTCAACTCTTTCGGGTATATACATAGGAGTGTCACATGGTAATGCTGTGTTGTAAGTCACGTGGTTATTTTTTGAGAAATTGATAAACTGTTTTCCATACTGTATGTACTATTTTACACTTCTATCAGCAACGTATGAGAGCTCTAATTTCTTCACTTCCTTGCTAACACTTACCTTTTTCTTTCTTTCTTAATGACAACTACCTTAGTGGCTGTGAAGCAGTATCTGATTGTGGTTTATGACTTAAATTTCTCTAATGACTAATGATCAGCATTTTTAATGTCTTATTAGCCATTGGTTTATCTTCTTTGGAGAAATGTCTATTTATATTCTTTGCCTATGTTATTATTGGGTTACTTGTCATTTCATAGTTAAATTGAATAAGTTTTTTATATATTCTGGATAAAAGTTCCTTATGAGATATGAATTTCAAATATTTTATCCCATTCACAATAATTTCATTTCCTTGGTAGTATCATTTGGTGTACATTTTTTTTATTTCAGTGAGGTCCAAGTTATCTATTTTTTTTTAAATTACTATTTGAATCTCCTTACTTGTAGGTCTATTAAATTTTATCTTCCTTCTTGAGTCATCTTTTATTGTTTGTACTGTATATTTCTAGGAATTTATTAAAGTCATCTAGGTTATGTAATTTTTTTGCATACAGTTGTGGATGGCATTCTTTTATAATCATTTTTATTTCTGTAAGGTAGCTTTAATTCCAGATTTCAGTAGTTAGAATCTTCTCTTTTTTTCCTTTGTCTTTTATTGATTTCTAAATTCAATCCATTGAAATTGGAAAACATTATTTGTATGTGTTCAATCCTTTTAAACCTAATTGTGGTTTGTTTTATGGGCTCATAGATGGCCTATCTGGAATAATGTTCCATGTTTACTTTGAAAAATATATATTCTTTTGCTGTTGCATAGAATGTTCTACAGATGTCTGTTAGGCCAAGTTGGTATAAATTGTTGATCGGATCTTCAATTTTCTTATTGATCTTTTTCTAGTTGCCCTACCCATTGTTAATAGTAAGGCATTGAAGTCTCTATTATTATTGAATTGTCTATTTAGTCCTTCAATTTTGTCTGTTTTTACTTAATGTATTTTGAGAGTCTTTATCAGGTTTAAATATGATTATAGTTCTTACACTTTCTTGCTAGAGTGATGTTTATATCATAAAATGTCCTTCTTTGCTAGTAAAAATACTTGTCCTAGCTCTACTTTGTCTAATGTTATTGTAGCCCCTCCAATTCTCTTTTGGCTACTGCATATATGGCAGTCTTTTTCTATTCTTTTATTTTCAACCTATTGTGTCTTTGAATATGCGTAGTGTCCCTTGTAGGCAGCATATAGTCGGAGTATGTTCTTAACTGCCCTGCCAATGTCTGTCTTTTAATTAAAATGCTAATTAATTTAATTGGAATGCTAATCTATTTACATTTATTACTGTAGTAATTAAAGGGTAGATTATGTCTGCAATTTTGTTCTTTGTTTTACAAATGTGTTATATATTTTGTTCCACTATTCCTCCATTGTTATTTTGTTTTCTGTTAAATAGATATTTTCTAGTGTGTAATTTTAATTCTCTTCTCTTTGTTTTACTTAATTTTTGAGTTATTTTCTTAATGGTTGCTGGAGGTTACAATTACTAGCTTACAGCAATGAGTTTGGATTCATACTAATTTAATTTCAATAGTGTTATGCATTGAATTGTATCCCTGCCCTGCTCCTCAAATTCATATGTTGGAGTCCCAACCCCCAGAATTTAAGAATAAGATTATATTTGGAGCTAAAATGAGGTTATTAGGGTAAGCCCTGCTCTACTATAGCTGGTGTCCTTATAAAAAGGAGAAACTTGGGCACAGATTTCCATAGGATGTAAAGGGACATAGGGAGAAGTGTAGCCATCTATAAGCCAAGGAGAAGGCCTAGAATAGATCCTTCCCTCACAGCCTTCAGAAGGAGCCACATCTGCCCCCACCTTGATTTTGGATTTCTAGCCTCCAGAACAGTAAGACAATAAATACCTGTTGTTTAAGCCACCCAGTCTGTGGCATGTAGTTAAGACAGTCCTAACAAACTAATACAAATAATATACAAAAACTTCATTCCTATATAGCTCTATGCTCTCTCCAATTCTTTTTTAAAATTTTTATTTTTAATTTTCAAAATTTATTTTAGAAAGAGAGAGGGGAAGGGAGAGAGAGACAGAGAAATGGAGAGAGAGAGAAAGAGAGACTTGTTTTTCCACCTTTTTATGCATTCATTGGTTGATTATTGTATGTGCCCTGACTGAGAATCGAACCCAGAACCTGAGCATATAGGGATGATATTCTAACCAACTATGGTACATGGCCAGGACTAAAGACTTTATTTTTAAGAGCAGTTTTAGGTTCACAGCAAAACTGAGATGAAGATACAGAGATCTGTGATAACTCTCTGCCACACACAAGTATAGACTCCCCCACTATTATCTCCCATAGAGGGGTACCTCTGTCACAGTTGATGAACCTAGACTGACACATAGTAATCATGTGAAATCTGTCATTTCTATTAGGGTTTACACTTAATGCTGCACATCCTCATGGGATTGGACCAATGTATAATGTCCTATCATTATGGTATCATACTAAGTATTTTCACTGTCCTAAAAGTCTCCTGTGCTCCACCTATTCATCCCTCCTCTGACCCCTAACCACTGGCAGCCCCTGATCTTTTCACTGTCTCCAAAGTGTTACCTTTTCCAGAATGTCATATAATTAGAATCATATAGTATATAGCCTTTTCAGATTGGCTTCTTTTACTTAGTAATATGCATTTAAGTTTCCTCCATGTCTTTTCATGGCTTGATAGTTCATACATTTTTAGTCTTGAATAATATTCAATTGTATGTACAATTTATCTACTCACCTATTTAAAGACATCTTGCTTGCTTCAAGTATTGGCAATTTTAAGTAAATCTGGTATAGACAATTGTATGCAGGTTTTTAGGTGGACATAATTTTCCAGCTCCTGTGGGTAAATACCAAAGAATGCAATTGCTGGATCATACGGTAAGAATATATTTACTTTTGTAGGAATTCACCAAACTATCTTCCAAAGTGGCTGTGCCATTTTTGCATTCCCACTAGGTACCTGCCCTATTCTTTATGCTATTGAGTTGCTGCTCCCCTGCTGCTTTTAAGATTCTGTCTTTGCCTTGACACTTAACAGTGTGAGTTTGATGAATCTAGGTATGGTCCTCTGAGTTTTTCCTTCTTGGAATTCATCGAGCTTCTTGTAGATGTACATTAATGCTTTCCACCAATTTTGGTATGTTTTCAGCCTTTATTTCTTCAAATATTTTTCTTACTCTTTCTCTCATTTCTTTCTGTGATCCATTATGAGTATATTGGCACATTTAATGATGTTCCATGGGTCTTTCGATATTCTGCTCATTTTTCATCTTTTTTTAATCATTCTTATTCTTAGACTGCATAATCTCCCTTGACCTATCTCATTGTCTGCTCAGAACCGTTGCTGAACTCTTCTAATGAATTTTTCATTTCAGTTGTGATATTTCTCAACTCCATAATTTCTATCGACCTCACTTTTATAGTTTATCTTATGAGTAAATCTGGAATTATGTATGTCTTATATAGGGGGTAGGATACAGTTGTATGGCTATTAATGGAGCAGACATGAAATATTTTTTCTGATAATAAATAAATACCACGTACCCTAAACCAGCTTAGAGAGGTTGTTGTTTTGTTTTGTTTTGTTTTAACTAAATAACTAAAGTACAAATTTATGAACATGGCTTAAAAAAAACCTATTATTAGTTTGTCTAATTTAATAAAATGATTTTAAGGGAGTCTCTTTTCTTCCTATGGATAAAACTTTATAAGTGAATCAGGAAATTGTTTGAACTAAAGCTTTAGGTTCAACCAATTTGGATTAACCATGCTAATGGAAGTTTTCACAAAATTATTACATTTATCTTACAGCTGTCTATCAATAGCTGGTCCAAAAACTGTCCATTCCAGCCCCGAAGTGCTCTTTGCCAACTAGATGACTTTCTGACTATTATGGTTTCCTAAGAAGCAGAGATATTTTCACAGAAAAGCTATTTGTAAGAAAAATATTTTTTTTCCTCCAAGGGCTTCCCTCATGATTAGTTACTTAACACATTAGCCATGAATTTGGATGCCTGTTAATGGCAATGATGGTGATGGTGATGCTGATGATAAGAAAAGGTGAGATTAAAAAGTTTCCAGGTGAAGGAAGAGCTTTGTTGTCGATACATCAGTAAACATATCCATATAGTGTTTGTCATCATATTTATAGGGTTTTGGTACATATATGATAGCAAAAGGAAAAGTACAGGTGATGGAAAAGGGAAAAAAATCTTAAAGTAAACATTTTGGTTTAAAAAAGACAAGCTTCCAGACTGGTCATTTTATCTTGTGCACATAGCTCTTGATATCAATAAAGCTTAAATGTAAAGTTAGTCGTCTGCTAATATCTTAACTCTGAATCTGAAATAATGACTTTTTGATATTTTCTTCTCCTCTGTAGGAGAAAGACAATGAGTAATGTAGTTAAAATAAAGACAAACTAGCATATT
Organism: Miniopterus natalensis; assembly: GCF_054644295.1. Lineage (NCBI taxonomy): Eukaryota > Metazoa > Chordata > Mammalia > Chiroptera > Miniopteridae > Miniopterus > Miniopterus natalensis. Next base: position 54,010,228 of record NC_142083.1, read on the forward strand.
GTATATAAATGTGAAAATATTTTGCTAGATAGTCAAATTGTATCTTGACAAGAACTATGACCCACATAACAACAAACAAATTATGGTGACTTGGAGGCTTTCAATTATGATAAAGCACATGAACGCATACCACCATTCTCATGCATTCACTTGCCTGGCAACTAAGAAATTATCAGCCTTCTGGGGTTTTGTCTCCATAGGTAACCCAGCAGATAAGTGGTAAAAGCTATGCTAAAAATCCTCTTGCCTGGCTGACATGGCTCAGCGGTTGAGCATTGACCTATATGATCCAGGAGATCGAGGTTTGACTCCAGGTCAGGACACATGCCCTGGCTGCAGGCTTGATTCCCAGCAGGGGGCGTGCAGGGGGCGATCAATGACTCTCTCGCATCACTGATGTTTCTATCTCTCTCTCTTCCTCTCCCTTCCTCTCTCTGAAATCAATGAAGACATATTTAAATATACATATGTATCCTCTTTACCCAAGTCACTGTTGCTTCATGATCTTCTGAATTACAGCAAAAGATGTCTATAGCTGCTACTTTTGGATCTACAAATTTCCAGAATAGCCTCAGCCTATTTTGGTGGTGGGAATTACTAAGACATCAGAGTCCTACACAGCCTGAATTACTTCTGCATGACAAATAGTAGAGGTGGGAAAAAAGGAAAATATCTAAACTTTCAGGCAGTTTTACAATGTAGAGCACTGTGGATGACCCAATTGCAAAGAAGGAATAGTACAAGATAAGAAAATAGGTGACTGTATTCTTAGTCAGTCATTGATTAATTGTGGCCTTGGGTAGGTGTTTGTCATTTCTGTGCCTCTTAAATAAGCATAGCCTGGATGGATTAACTGATATCTAAGTTCCTTCCAGCTTTTACAAATTCTTCCACTTGCCTTAGACTAGCTGTTCTTTAAGATATTTTTTTGCATAAGTTGGAAAAATGCGCTCTCCATTGCCTTCAACAGAGTTCATACTACCTTGTTGCCAAATAATTACTTGCAAACAACATAGGTTTCTCTTTGCAGCCTTAAGTTCCACAGTTGCTATGAGCCACATCTATAGTAATGTCAAATTAGTTACCTTCCAAATCCTGGGTGCAATAAGAATACCTAAAACCACTGCAAAGAGTGATGTGGCCCATCTCCTATATTCAAACAACACGTACTAAAGACTATTCCTCCATAGTTTGTCGTGTGTGTGTGTGTGTGTGTGTGTGCACGCACGCGCGCGAGTGTGTGATTTGCCTTCCTTTTGTTTCCCTAAGACCCACTTAAGGTCTCAATTTTATCACTGAGACTGTTGGAATTGCTATCTCAATTCTGACTTAAAACATGTATTACCATGGGAGCAATACTTAATCTTTTAAATCTTAGTCTCCTCATCACAGAGCTTTTGTCATGAGTAAATGTATAATGCATATATGTAAGTGGCTTATTTGATGATCAAATTTAGTAGGATACAGGAAAGCAACTTTATTCTTTTTCATCACTTCTTTCCTTTCTATGGATGAATTCTTGGTTAGAACTCATACTTTTCTTTTAATATTCAGAAATGTTAACAATTTCATTTTTTTGCAGAGATTAATAGTAAAATCCAATCTATCTCATTTTGTTCCCAATGTATTTTGCTTAATCATCTGTCTTCCCGCTGGATTTTAACCTCTTTGTAAACAAGGTTTATATATTATTATTAATGACAACTCATATTTCCACAATTTCTGTTACTTCTAGGTAGAGATAGAGGAAATAAAAGTAGCAACAGAGCAGGCACAAGAGTGGAGAGGCCTGTAATAAAATGGTTTAAGTATAGAGCCAAAGCTTGAATCAAGATTCCAGTTCCTTTGCATATTAGCTGTGCGACCTTCAACAGTGACCTAGTGAATCTGTACTTGAGATTTCACATCTGCATTTTGGAGATGATAATAACATCGGCCTCATAAAGTCATAGTTAGAATATAATAAATCATTATAAGTGAAGCACAGAGAATAAGAAAGGTATCCAGTGGGGTTAAAAGGGGGACATCTGTAATGGTCTCAACAATAAAGATAAAGAAACAAGGAAAAAAATTAAAAAGAAAGATGGGCATATATTTAAAGAGATGATAAATTTAATTATACTGATAACACATAAAAAAAAAAAAGGTATTTAGTAAATACTATGTATTTAGTTTTATCATGATTACTAATATTGATTACATTCTGAGTGTGTGCTGTGCACAGCTTGTAGTCCGGGACACAACTCCAGGTTGAAAATAGAGAGAGTAGTTCTAGATGCATTCTTGTTTTGGACTACAAGACCAGTATTACAAGCTTGGCTTCCCCCAAATATTCTCAAAGTGTAAAAATGAAAATGTCGACTAGAGAGGATTGTTGTAATGATGTTGATAATATGATTTGTGTGTGTGTGTGTGTATTTTTTTTAACTTTTTCTTGGACATTTACCCAAAGTCAAGTATGTGATTACCACTTCTCTCTTTCACCAATAAGATTGTCTCTCTGGGGCTAAAAAAAAAAAAAAAAAAAAAAAATTCTTCATGTCACTGTTTGTATGAGGGCACAGCAGATGAAATGTTCGGGATTTGCTGAATGGGTCCGCTTTCTCTATTGCTTGCTGCACCATTTTTCGCTAATCTGGCCAAATCCCCCCAGAGCACAAAGTCTCCACCATTACTCATCTTCTGAGACACTGCCTAAGTTAGACTTACAAGGACAAACAGAAAAATGAGTTTCTATGGAAGCATTTATGCCTGTGTATTGGACCGATTATCAGTGTATTTTTCTATATTTGCACTTTAACATTTGAGCAATATTCTGGCCCTCTGAAGTGACTGATTTCTTTACCAAAGATATATTTAAATCTTGCTAAAGTCAGCAAAGAAGATATCTCATTACTTAGCTCAATATCTCAGATTGGCTGCTGACACTTAAGAGCTGATGACAGTGCCATATAGGTTTTGACATCTGGAGTAGCATATTTCTACTCTGATATGAATAAAATATCTCTCACCATGGCACTGCCATTTCTCCTGAAACATCTCAGTAATGTGCTGCTTTGGTATATAAAAATCAGCATCATATATCTGATGTTACAATAAAGTATTTTAAAATCAGGTTTCTATATGTGTTATCTGTGTTATACTCTACATAACGAAATGCATTTATTTTTGGTCAATTTATATATGTCTAAAATCTGACACTTGAAATATTCAAAGCAACCACATTCATGGAAGTTTTTGCACAAACACAAACACATTAATACAGCAGGAAAGTAGGGATTGAGCCAGTTTGTTGTCTGAAAGACATCATTTTGAAAACAAATGGTGTGTTAAGTTCAGCTGCCATCGCCGTGACAGTACAAATTGCTAACAGACAGAATGATTGCTGCGAGTTCTACTTTACTTGTTAATGACTGAGAGGAAATTCATTGTGATACCATCAAGAAATGCAGGCTTTAAGAATTTTTATTTTCCTAAGAGAAATAGCTACATGAAACGTAAATGGGCATTCACGTCCTTCTTAGTTGTATTTATTTTAACAGATAGAAAATAAATTGTAAAAATTTAAATATAATTTTTATTTCATTTTATTCATAATTCTTTCAACTTGGGAAAACCCCTTTTCTGGAAATATAAAAGTCACATATTTTTGCTTTCTTTTTCTCAGCCCCACAACTGAAGAAAGGCTAAAAAAAAATCTGTTTTTCTGGTCATATGATGTTTTGTTCTCTCTCCAATTGGAAGTGAAATGTCTTGGGAGGAAATAGGATGTCCAGGGTTCAGGAACTTCAGATAGAGCAGTTTTCCCTGGCTTTTCCTCAACATGACATTTAATGTATAAAAGTTAGCAGGTTTATATATTATCCTTTCTTATGTTTAGCCCATAAGGCTTGAAATAAAATGATTTTCAAGTTTGTTTCTTGATATTGTTGTATTAAAATGAAATATTTCTAAATTTATTCAGGATATTTTGTCTCAGTTTTTGATTCTATGTAATGAAAATCCTTGAACCTAGAATATTTAGAAAAAGGTTAGTGTGACATGCTCATAATAACACACATGGCTGCACACACACACACATACACACAAACACACACAAGCACACATATAGAAAGAGTGATGTTCTGCCATCTTGTGGGGCCATAGTTTGGAGATTAAACTACACTTTGGGTAATATAGGTTAACTTTATATTTATTTAAAATCCAGGAGATGCCTGCCTCTAACATATAACAACAGCAAGATAGGTAGATACATAGATATAGAAATACAGATATATATAGTTATATAGTTATGTATAACATGTTACCATATATCACTCAGCATGGTATAAATTTGAAATGAACTCTGTGGTCAAATTTGTGAGAGAAAATAGTTAAATAGTTCTTTTTATTTCCTATAAGAATAGTCACTGTCATTACTATGATAAAGTCTTTTCAATTTATATTATGTTTAATACAGCATCCCCCCTCCTGCCCCACAAACACACACAATGCCTATTGGCATATTAAAATGTTTATCAGGGTTATCAGTTCTATGGCTTTTGGTAATACAGCCTTCCCTGTTTTTCTCTATCAACGCAATATTTACCTATTCACAGAACTCAATTATTTTCACCAGCCACAAACCTTTAAGTGCTTAGATAAAGTTCCATCACATTTTCCCTATTACCCGGCCAAGGAGTTACATTCAATGTCCTGAGAGAAATAATGGGAAGCATTTAATCCATCCATGACTCAAGAACATATCAAGCCTATGTTTTTTTGTTAGCTGCAGCATTGCAAGTGGGCTAAGTGCATGTATTAAGCAATTTCAGTAAATATAAATTTTCAGCATATATAACATCTGGTACTTAGGCATAAACAGATGGCTCAAGTGCAGATGTTTTCAGATATTGGCTACTGTTCTATTGTAGATCATAAATCATGGTTATATCCAAAAGCTCTTAAGCTAAAGAAGATGGATGTAAAGGCTTTCTTAACCAACAGGGAGGGCCTTAATTGTAAGAAAAAAGATATATACTAAATCTCCATTTATTTAACTAACTAATTTCCCCATACTGTTTTTATTACACTCAAAAGGGATATAAAGGACAAATTAGCAAATCAAATATATCCCTAAAATTTATGAGTATACTCATAATAAACATAACTGATATTTTCTGACCTTTCTATGTGCCACTCGCTTCTCTAAGTTATAGATATAGAGATATATATTCCAGAGCTTACTGTGCTATAAAGGACAGACTGTGTAATGTGACTTCCAGAAAATGCTTATAAGTCATAATTTGCATGTTTCATTAGATGCCTACATGACTGCCCTCATAAACACCAGAATAAAGGATGAATGGGTAGAGAGATGTTCTGATGGTAGACAAACAGTGGCATAGAAATGCCTTAAAGTTTTATTAAGACCTTCAGTTTTACAAGTGACTTACACATAATTTATGTGCTGTGACATTATTTTCCCATTTTCATAGTATTCTGATGACCTTTGATGCTGTTCCCTATTTCACATTTCTAACCATTATAACTTCAAGTATCTTTTTTAAAAATATGTTTTTATTTTTTTATTTTTAAATTTTATTTTTGTTTAAAATATTACAGATGTCCCTTTTTCTCCCCAATGACCTGTTCCACTCTATCCCATTCCCCTCCCCAGTCCCTCTCCCCACCATTGTCCGTGTCCTTGGGTTGTGCATATACGCATATAAATTCTTTGGTTACTCTCTCCCCCTCCACCCACCCACCCGCCTCCATCCCTCTGACATTCGTCAGTCTCATCTATGCTTCCATGTCATTGAATCTATTCTGTTCATCAGTTTATTAAGTTCTTTAGATTCCACATATAAGTGAGATCATATGATGTTTTTCTTTCCCTGCCTGGCTTATTTCACTTAGCATAATTTTCTCCAGGTCCATCCATACTGTCCCAAAGGGTACGAGATTCTTCTTCTTTACAGCTGCGTAGTATTCCATGGTGTAAATGTCCCACAGCTTTTTTATCCACTCACCTACTGATGGGCACTTGGGCTGTTTCCAGATCTTAGCTACTGTAAACTGTGCTGCTATGAACACAGGGGTACATATATTCTTTCTAATTAGTGTTTCAGGATTCTTAGGATACATTCCTAGGAGTGGAATCACTGTGTCAAATGGCAGCTCCATTTTTAATATTTTGAGGAACCTCCATACTGTTTTCCGTAGTGGCTGCACCAGTCTGCATTCCCACCAGCAGTGTCCTAGGGTTCCCCCTTCTCCACACCCTCGCCAGCAGGAGTCATTTGTTGATTTATTGATGGAGCCATTCTGACAGGTGTGAAGTGAGACCTCACTATGGTTTTAATTTGCATCTCTCTGATGATTAGCAACGTTGAGCATTTTCTCATGTGTCTCTTGGCCATCTGTATGTCCTCTTTGGAGAAGAGACTATTCAAGTCCTTTGCCCATTTCTTAACTGGGTTGTCTTCCTCTTGCTGAGTAGTATGAGTTCTTTGTACACTTTGGAAATTAGCCCCTTATCAGATACATCCTTGGCAAATATGTTTTCCCAGACCGTGGGGTTCCTTTGCATTTTGAGGCTGTTTTCTTTGGCTGTGCAGAAGCTTTTCAGTTTGACGTAGTCCCATATGTTTATTTTGATTTTAGAGAGAGAGGAATTGAGCAACAGAAACATCAATGAGAGAGAAACATCCTGCATGGCCCCTTCCAGGGACTGAACCTGTGACCTCCTGGTGCGTGGGTTGATGTTCAACCACTGAACCACACCGGCTGGGATAACTTCAGATATCTTAATGACAGTTTAAGGATCTGGTCACATCAAATCTCTGGCATTCATAAGGGATATTTCCAAAAACTTCTATAGATACAAATACAAAGGGAGCATTTTAAGACTTTTGCAGAAATCCTGTTTGCTGGCTCAGTGCTATCACCTCCTCAGCCCTTCCCTCACCTCCACTTTGAGCATTGCTACTTATATGAAGTTATTACACCTGCCACAGTAGAAAAGTTCAAGAAGGTTTCGGTACAATGCATGTGCTGGCTTCAGTTAAGGACCAGCTAAATAAACTCTCACTAAGCTTACGCCTGTATTACTAATTTCACAGACTTTGGAAATACGCAAAGTTTGTGGGGCGTTGGGAAGAAGGGTCACAAGGTAGCATAGGTGGCAAACTGATGGCCACTAGCCCGAAATGAGGTCACAAACATATTTTCCTTGGATTTCTTTATAATTTAAAAGCATTAATTTGGAAGTTTGGAATTAAAAAAAAAAATCTTGATTTCTGGTTTCTCATAAAAAATGAGATCTGAACAAATGAGTATATTTCTCCATGGTTGGAGATAAGTAAACACTGCCCTCTTTAGAATGATGTTTATTTTCCCATCACTCGTTTCCTATCACCCACCTGATAATGCAATACCTGACCCAGGTCAGTCATTTAAGTGACCTGCATATCTCTGTAGGTGTTTAGAGGATAGTAACTCACTATATCCTCATTATTACATTAGGTTCAGCTCCACCCTCGGGTCTTGGAACAATATGTGCAGAATTCTCTTTATAAACTTACTATTCTTCCCCTTCCCTCCTCAACTATTGTCTCATGTTGTGCCAGTCTATGAACCGTAACCCCACAGAAGCCTGCACACTAATGCAGATGATAGAGTGCAACCAGTGATACTCATAACACTTTTTCCCAATAGTGTATTTACAACATCTTTTCACAATTGCAATCGAACTACTTGCTCCTTCTTTCTCATTGTTTATACCATTGACAACTTCTGTTAAAGAACTAACAGAACACGGAGTATTGTCCTAATAGCTTATTTGCATTTATTTTGCTAAAGTTCTTGTGTTTTCATATGGAAGCAATCCACGTGAAAATGTGGTTTCGCGGATGCACCTCTTAAAAGGAGGGGCTAGAAAAGTGGCCTCTAGCTGAGTAGACTGGCTCCAACATGAAATACATTGTGCCGCCCAATGTGTCTGCACCAGGTTGATTCATTAACACAGCGGGCTAGAAGAAAACTCATTGTGTCCATTGGCCTCACAATGAAAATGCCTTGTTATTCCTACCATATCCTTGTCACCATTATCTTCACATTGTTGGAATAATAAATAACTTCACATGCATTGCCACACACCACACACACAGCAACAATTCCACTCCTCATTACCTCAAACAAACACAGAACCCTTCCTGCATTGCAGATTTTAAAAGCCATCTTTCTTAGAAACAAAAAAATAAAAATAAAAAACCCAAAATGTCAAGAAAAAAATGCGGAGGCTGTGAAATTAACTCACAGATTCCAGACATTCTGCGTTAGAACTTGATGGCATGGTTACTTTACATTCTTTCTTCCTATAGATTAAGTTATTTAAACATCTACTTTAATGCACTTAAAGGCTTATTTGATTATTTAGATACAAATCTCTGGTGAACAAAAAAGCAGTAGAACAAAGTAAATTGTAAGAAATTTATTTTTCTTAAATAATGTTGAGATAGCCCATATACATAGGTATGTATGTAGGTAGGTAGGTACATCTGGCCCTCAGCAACTATGTATTCAGTACATAATGTTTATCTAACATCTATCTATATCTATCTATCTATCTATCTATCTATCTATCTATCTATCTATCTCTATCTATCTATCATCTATCTATCTATCTATCTATCTATCTATCTATCTATCTATCTATCTATCTATATCTATCTATCTATCTATCATCTATCATCTATCATCTATCATCTATCTATCATCTATCTATGTATCTATCATCTATCTATCTATCATCTATCTATCTATCTATCATCTATCTATCTATCTATCTATCTATCTATCTATCTATCTATCTATCTATCATCTATCTATCTATCATCTATCTATCATCTATCTATCTATCTATCTATCTATCTATCTATCTATCTATCTATCATCTATCTATCTATCTATCTATCTATCATCTATCTATCTATCATCTATCTATCTATCATCTATCATCTATCTATCATCTATCTATGTATCTATCATCTATCTATCTATCTATCTATCTATCTATCTATCTATCTATCTATCATCTATCATCTATCTATCTATCTATCTATCTATCTATCTATCTATCTATCTATCATCTATCTATCTATCTATCATCTATCATCTATCTATCATCTATCTATGTATCTATCATCTATCTATCATCTATCTATCTATATCTATCTATCTATCATCTCATCTATCTATCTATCTATCTATCTATCTATCTATCTATCTATCTATCATCTATCTATCTATCATCTATCTATCATCTATCTATCATCTATATCTATCTATCATCTATCTATCATCTATATCTATCTATCTATCTATCATCTATCTATCTATCTATCTATCTATCTATCTATCTATCTATCATCTATCTATCTATCTATCTATCTATCATCTATCTATCTATCTATCATCCATCTATCTATCATCTATCTATCATCTATCTATCTATCTATCTATCTATCTATCATGTATCTATCATCCATCTATCATCCATCTATCATCCATCTATCATCCATCTATCATCTATCACCCATCTATCATCTATCTCTATCTATCTATCATCTATCATCTATCTATCTATGTATCATCTATGTATCATCTATCTATCATCTATCTATCTATCTATCTATCTATCTATCTATCTATCATCTATCTATCTATCTATCTATCTACCTATCTATATCATCTATCTATCTAATCTATTCATCTATCATCTATACATACACACATACTTAATGGCTGGACCTTTGGAGAAAAATGCATGGCTGGCCTTCAGCAAATGTTTAGAGATCTATGGCCAACCACACATTTTTTCCTTGGAAGAACAGCATGGCCCACGGAGGGCACTGGTTCTAGAGTCCGAGGTCCTGGTTTCACTGTTTAGTTACCATAGATCTTGGATTGTTTTAATTTTAATACAGGATAACATTAGTAACATTTCACAGAACTGTAACAATCAAACAAGACTATATAACTAAATGTCTCTATAAATCTCCAAATAACAATACAGGTGATAGTAATTATTACTTGGGAAATACCTTGCCATTTGAGAGCCTAGATTTCTTTATAGCACGTGATCCCCACACCTACGCAAGACTCTTGCTACACACAGATGAACTCAGACTGTTGTCCTCTATTGAGCATTTCACATTCATCTATCAGGGAACACATGCACTTGTCAGCTTTCATTATCTAGGTAAACCCATAGCCTGTGAAGTAAATGAGGTGGTGTTAAAAAAAAAAAAAAATACCGGCCTCCTGCTTTACTCTAGGTGAGAGATAAGAGTGAAAATAAGAATAAGAGTGAGAGGAAACAAGATGGCGCGTGGGTAACAACTGTACCCGCAGCCTTCCGCAACCACATCAAAATCACAACTGAAACACAGAACCAACGTCACTCAGAGCCTCCTGAGATCCGGCTGCACAGAAGCCCCACAGTCAGGGAGCTGAAGAAGCACCGAGACCAGTAGGAGGGGCAGAGATGCGGGCAGGTCCGGGCTGAGTCCCGGAGACGGGGCCGCGGGCCCACACCGGGTGCCTGATTTAAACTCGGGAGGGAATCTCAGCGGTGGGGGTTTCCCGGAGGAGTGAGGGTCCCAGCCCCACAGCAGGCCCCCAGCCCAGGGCTCCAGGGCCGGGAAGAGACGTCCCCACACCTTCAGGCTGTGAAACCAGCGGGGACTGTCCCTGAGGGTCGCGGAGGCTGCGGGAGCCCCAGCAGCTCCTCTAAAGGGCCCGGCACAGACTCACTCGGACGCTCCCTCTGAGCCCAGCGCCGGGCAGCAGCCTGAAAGGACCCGGGACACTCGGGGGGGAACTAACCTGCCTGAGATCCGGGCGAGAGGCGGAGGGCGGCTTCCTCCCAGGCAGAAGGGCTGTCGGAGGCCATGGCTCCTGTGGCGAGTCCTCCCCGCACACAGCCGGCAGGCAGGCGCCATATTTGAGTCGCCAGCACCTGACTCCCACCTTTGGCCCCGCCCCGTGATTCCCGGAGGCCCCGCCCCTCCCCACCTGCAGCTCATCCAGGCCATTTCCAGGGGCTTTTCTATGCAAGTGGCCTCTCAAGCCTCATGCTTAGGACTTTCCCAAATCTCTCAAACAAGCAGCAACGGGCCCCATACGGCTTGATAAGCAGCCCCAGGCCTGGCACTAGCAGCAGCTGCATTGGCTCACAGCTTGGCCTCTCCTGGACACCTCCAAGACCAGCACAAGTAGCAGCCATCTATGGTTTGCTATGTAGCTCATGCTGGGGGTTCCTGGGCAAGGCACTGGCAGCGGCTAACTTTGCACCTCCTGGGAGGCCCCAGAGACAGTGCACCTGGTGGTAGGACTTGGCCATGCTGGATTACAACCCTGCCACATCCATGAGTGACACACTCAAGGGGTGCACTTGGTGAACACCAAAGCTCCACTGAAGTAAATCCTGCTCCACAGAAGTGTCTCCAGCACAGAAGCTCTTTGGCTGTAGTTGCAGCTGGTCCACACAGCTTACTGGTCTGGGGGTCAGTTCCTCCCAGGGACCCCAACAATAACCAAGGCTCATCTAAAATAGGACAGTGCACACAGCCCACACAGGGGAGCCCCTAGAAGGCCCAGCTCAGGTGACTGGGGAGGCTGAGCCACTGGACCCTACAGGACACCTACCACACAAAGCCACTCTACAAATTCCAGTAAACATAGAAGCTCTACCTAATACATAGAAACAAACACCTGGAAGCAGCCAAAATGTGGAGGCAAAGAAACATGTCACAGAGGAAAGAACAGAAGGAATCTCTAGAAGAGGAACTAAATGAAATAGATCCAAGCAAGCTAACAGATACAGAGTTCAGAATAATGATTATAAAGATGCTCAAGGATATTAGTAAGAGTATGACGAAAATAATTGAGAAAATCAATGACATAATAAAGTACCAATTTGAAATGAAGGCTACATGAACTGAAAAGAAGAAGAATTTACATGGAATGAACAGTAGAGTAGAGGACGCTGAGAATCAAATCAGCAATTTAGAACATGAGGAAACAAAAAACACCCAACCAGAAGAGCAAAAAGAAAAAAGAACCCAGAAATATGAAGATAGAGTAAGAAGTCTCTGGGACAACTTCAAGAGGTCCAACATTTGTATTATTGGGGTGCCAGAAGGAGAGGAAAGAGAGCAAGAAATTGAAAACCTATTTGAAAAAATAAGTACAGAAAACTTCCCCTACCTGCGGGAAGAAATGGACTTACAAGGCCAGGAAGCACAGAGGGTCCCAAACAAGAGGAACCCAAAGAGGCCCACAGCAAGACACATCATAATTAAAATGCCAAAGGTTGAAGACAGAGAATCTTAAAAGCAGCAAGAGAAAAGCAATTAATTATATAGAAGGGAGCATCCATACGACTGTCAGCTGATTTCTCAACAGAAACTTTGCAGGACAGAAGGGAGTGGCAAGAAACACTCAAAGTGATGAAAAACATGGAACTATAACCAAGATTGCTCTACCCAGCAAAGCTATTATTTAGAATTGAAGGTCAGATAAAGAGCTTCTCAGACAAGGCAAAGCTAAAGGAGTTCATCACCACCAAATCAGCACTACAGAAAATGTTGAAGGGTCTTCTTTAACAAGAAGCTAACAAACAAAAGAATCTGATGAATTAAATAGATCCAGAGACACTGAGGCATGTAACAGACGATCATATTTCAGGGGGAAGAGGGAAGGGGTATGGAGGGTGGGAAGAGATTAACCAAAGAAGTTATATGCATATATGCATAACCCATGGACACAGACAATGATGGGGTGAAGGCCTGGGGAGGGGTTGGGAGGGAGGTGGAGGGGATCAATTGGGGGGGGGGGAATGTGACACCTGTAATACTTTCAACAATAAAGATAAATTTAAACAAACAAACAAACAAACAAAAAGAATAAGAATAAGATTGAGAATAAATAAAAATAAAAATTAATTACAAGGTCAGAGTGCCTGCCCTCTGCCATCAATTTTATACATTTATCATCTATAATCATCCAAAACTCTGTCAAGCACGATTTGCATCTTTGGCCAAAGGCACATCAAAACTAATTGCTGGTGCAGAGTGCAAGGTCATATTAGTCATTCTACAATGGCTGTCTAAGGACCTCCTGCTACATAACTGCCTCTCTGGTTTGTAGACATACTGACTTAATTCAAGAGAGGATACTGAAGAGGATTTCACACTAAGTGGCCATTAGCAGAAGGCATTTAGGAATGTTCACATGGCACAGCACTGAGTGATCGTCTGCTTGGACAATACAGAGGGCTGAGATAACACTCACACTGTGTACTGGTATGCATACCATGGAGAATATTTGAAAGTATTGTTTGAATAATTCTAGAATGAAACAAATAGTATCACCTTTTTTAGTCAAATGATTTATATTAGCTTCCCCAGCAGTATTAATAAAGGTTTGTATTAATACAGGATGTATACTGGGCTTTTAGTTGCATTGACCTAAAGGGACACAAATCACCTCCTCTCAGTCTATTGACCAGATTTGTTAAATGAGTCAAGGGAGACTAGAAAAGTTTGATCTCAAAGTTTGATCTCCTATTTTGTGTGTATTACATGCTTCAGCTACACTTTGGTTTCTGTTTAGGTTTATATTTCATGAGGCAATGTCCTTATACCAAATTATGTGAATAACTGGACCATTTATTATTTCAAAGCCCAAATCTGTTGTCACTGGAGATGCTAAAGTTTGTGTGGACTCCTTACACATGAGAGACCTTGGAAACTAGATTTCACTTTTTCCCCCTAAGCCATCAAACTATCAAAATACAATGCAGATCAATTGGTGGCTATATTAAGGCAGCAATATCTCATGGTGTTTCTTGGGATTCAAAATGATAATGACATTATCAATTTAACTACACTATAGAGATGCTTCATTTCTTCCAAATAGTTGTTTCTAATACCTTAGTACTGAAATCTGAGATATGGATGTCCTATGCTTTTATTGATTAAAAATTCTTATAATAATTGAATTAAGATTATAACAGATAAATTCAACTATATTACATATATGACATAAACTCACATAAGAGAGTGTGGAAATGTACTTGAACTAAGTAATTTTGAGTAACAGAGTTTGTCTTGGATACTATTAGGAAAAAGACTTGAAGAACTTTACTTCATTCCGACCAACAGTGCATGAGGGTTTCCTTTCCTCCACATCCCTTGTCATTTTTGGATTTATTGAAGATAGCCATTCTGACAGGTGTGAAGTGACATCTCATTGTGGTTTTAATTTGCGTTTCTGTGATGGTTAGTGGCGTTCGTTAAGTATCTGTTCATGTCTGATGGCCATATGTATATCCTCTTTGGAGAAGTGTCCTATTCAGGTACTTTGTCCATTTCTTAATTGGACTGTTTGTCTTCTTGGTGTTTAGTATATGTTCTTTATATATTTTATAAATTAACTCCTTATCAGATGTATCATTGGCAAATACGTTCTCTCATTCAGTGGATTCCCTATTCATTTTGTTGATGGTTTCTTTTGCTGTGCAAAAGCCTTTAAGTTTGATGCAGTACCATTTGTTTATTTTTCCTTTGTTTCCCTTACTTAAGGAGATATATCGGCAAAAATCTTGATACAAGAAATGTCTGAAATTTTGCTATGTATTCTCTATGATTTTTATGGTTTTGCAACTTACATTTAAGTCTTAATCCATTTTGAGTTTATTCTTGTGTGTGGTGTTGATAGTCTAGTTTCATTTTTTTGTATGTAGCTGTCCAATTTTCCAAACGCCAGTTATTGAATAGACTGTCTTTACCCCATTGTATATTCTTGTCTCATTTGTCAAATGTTAATTGACCATAAAGTCATGGGTTTATTTCTGTGCTCTCTATTCTGTTCCACTGATCTATATTAGCAATTTTTAACTGGTATGCCGCAGCACACTGGGTATGCCACAAGAGGAACACTGATGTGCTGAAAGAAGCACAGAGTGTGGCCACAACAATTTTTAAAACATGCAATACCTGACTATTTAGTCAGGGGCACTGACCTCTTTTCACTTAGATTGTCAAATAAAAAAATGACAACAGCTAACACAATAGCCCTCCAGTGTGAATGAATCAAAATTATACCTATTTTTTTGGTCAGATATTTTAATGTAGAATTTTAGTAATTAGTTTATGTGTGTCATGAGATGAAAAAGGTTGAACATTATTGATGTGTATGTCTGCTCTTGTGCCAATACCATGCTGTTTTGATTCCTATGGTCTTGTAGTATAGTTTGATGTCAGGCAGTGTGATACCTCCAACTTTGTTCTTTCTCAAGATTGTTGAAGCTAATAATGTGATTCTTTAAATAGATTCATTAAGAGTAATCTTATTTGCAATTTGATATGTGAATTTGTTTGGGGTAACTTTAAAAAGTTTTATTGAGATATAATTCACACATCATACAATTCACCCATTTAAAATACACAATTCAATGGTTTTTAGTATGTTCTCAGGGTTGTACAATCATTATCATAATCAATTTTATAAAATTGTCACTGTCCCCAGAAGGAACCATGTACCTCTTAGTCATCACACCCAGTTCCCCCACCACCAGCCCTAGACAAACATGAATCCACATTCTGTGTCTGTGGATTTGCTATTCTGGACATTACCAATAAAAGGAATCACATACTATGTGGTCTTTTGTGTCTGGCTTCTTTCAGTTAGCATAACGTTTTCACTGTTTATCAATGTTGCAGCCCCTTTTATTTTTTTATGGCTGAACACTCTTCTACTGTGTGGATAGACCACAGTTTTCTTATCCATCAGTTGATGGATAGTTCGGTTGTTTCCATTTTTGACAATTTTGAAAGTTGTTATGCTCTTATGACGTTATAAACGTTACATTGCTATGCCGTTATGAACATTCATGTACATGTTTTTGTGTGAATTTGTTTCAAATCTCGAACGTATACCTAAGAATGGAATTTATGGGACATATGATGATTCTGTACTTAATGTTTTGTAAAACTGCAGACTATTCAAAAGTGGTTGCTCCATTTTATATTTCCACCTGCAGAATTATGAGGGTTATAATGTCTCCACATCCTCACCAGCACTTGCTACTATCTGTCTTTTGAATCTAGCCATCCTAGTGGGTGGGAAGTGAGTTCTTATGTAATTTTTGTGCCTACTCCCTAATGGCACTCAGTATGCTGACGGCGTTGTTCAGTTCCCTGGGAGAGTTCCTCTTGGGGTGAAGATTAAAAATTACAGATACTGATGTAAATTTCCCATTTATGAAGGCTGTGCTGTCATGACCTAACTCTTCCCAAACACCACAACTCCTGATACCATCACCTGGGCCTTAGGTCTCAAAACATGAATTTTGGGGAGGCTTCATTCAGTCCATAGCACACATGTTAGTTAAAAACATGGAGGTGTATAAAAAAATAAATTACTAAAATGAAAATTGTCTCTGGAAGAGTAAAAATTGAAGTCGACAAGGTGGGAAAATTGTTGTTTTCCTTTATGAGTCTGTTACAACCATTTTACTTGGAAGGAAATATAATGTCATATGCAATAGTGCATATTATTTTAATAAAATAAATTTTTCTTCATACATCCACTTACTGGAGTGTAAAATGACTTTTCAAAAGGCGGGCTCTGATTAAGTTTTTTTATTTACTTCAAAAATTGCATGGGTGTATATAAGAGGACAATCATACTCAGTATTCTCCACTCACTATTTATTTACTTATCTATTTATTAAATTTAATGGAGTGGCATTGGTTAATATGATTATATAGGTTTCAAGTGTACATTTTTATGATACGTGATTTGTGTATTGCATTGTGTGGTCACTACCCAAAGTCAAATCATCTTCTGTCACTATTTATTTGGCCCCCTTTACCCTTTACAAACTTCCCACCTCCTTTCCTCTGGTAACCACCATACTATTTGTGTCTATGAGTTTTTGTTTGTTTTTCTTGTTTGTTCACTTGTTGCTTTCAGTTTTATATCCCATACATGAGTCAAATCATATGATTCTTAACTTTTTCTGTCTGACTTGTTTCTTTCAGCATGATATTCTTGAGGTTCCTCTCTGTTGTCTCAAATGGTAGTATTTCATCTTTTCTTATGGCTGAGTGGTATTCCATTGGGATTGGGATTTTAATGTTTTTGCTTTCCTTGTGCCTACCCCACATAAGGGCCAGACCTAGTTTTAAGTTCTAGGTTCCCATGCTTTACTAATTATTAACCAGTTTCCATATCTATTGACAAGAATCCAAAGACTGTCTCAATAAAATATTTGTGTACATTAGATCCACAGACCTTACTCATCTTATAACTGTAAGTTTGTACCCTTTGACCAACATTTCCCCATTTTCCCCACCTGCTAGGCCCTGGCAACCACCTTTATAGTCTCTGTTTCTATGAGTTAGCTTTTTTAGATTCCACATATATGTGAGATTATGCAGTACTTGTCTTTCTCTGTCTGATTTATTTCACATAGCATAATGTCCTCAAGGTCCATTCATGCTGTTGCAAAAGGCAGGACTCTTTCTTTCTTATGGCCAAATAATATTCCATTGTACACATATACACAGTCTTCTTGATTCATTCATAGACAGATATTTAGGTTGTTTTATATCTTGGCTATTGTAAATAAGGCTGCAATAAACATGGGAGTGCAGATATCTTTTTGAGAATATTTCATTTTCTTTGGATAAATACTCATAAGTGGAATTGCTAGATCAAATGGTAGTTATATTTTTAACTTTTTGAGGAAACTACATGCAGTTTTCCATAGTGGCTGAACCATTCACATTCCCACCAACAGTGCCCAAGTGTTCCTTTTTCTTTATATCCTCACTAACACTTGTTACATCTTGTCTTTTTTATAATAGCCATTCTAACGTATGTGAGGTGACATCTCATTGTCATTTTGTCTTGCATTTCCTTGATAATTAGTGATATTGAGCACCTTTTCATGTACCTATTGGCCATTTGTATGTCTTCTTTAAAAAAAGTCTATTCAAGTCTTTGGCCCATTTTTAATAGATTTTCATTTTGCTATTGAGTTATATATATTATTAACCCTTTATCAGATATATGGTTTGCAAATGTTTTCTCTTACTCAGTAAGTTGCTTTTTCATTTTGCTAACTGTTCCTTTTTGCGGAAACTTTTTAGTTTGAAGAAGTCTCATTTATTTTTGCTTTGTTGCATGTGCTTTTGGTGTCATATCCAAAAAAAGTATTGCTCAGGCCAATGTCAAGGAGTTTTTCCCCTATTTTTTTTCTAGGAGTTTTAAGGTTTCAGGTCTCACACTTAAGTTTTTCATCCATTTTGTGTTAAAGGTTGTGAGTAGTGTCAGATGGGGGTCCAATTTCATTCTATATGTGATTATCCAGTTTTCTTAATATAATTTATTGAAAAGACTATCCTTTCCCCATTGAGTAGTCATGGATCCCTCTTCAAATATTAATGAACCCTATATATGTGTGTTTAAATCAATTCCTTTGCTATTCTACTCATATTTTAATTACTTAACAGCCATATGGCTAGCGGCCACCACATTGGAGAACACAGATATAGATTATGTCCATCAAGTTCTATTAGACAGTGTGATTATACAATAATCATATTAACATAATAATGATAATACTGTTTTGACTACTCAACAGTTCTTATGTTGAACAGCATAGGAGTCTATAAAAACGTACATCATTCTCTCCACATACCTGGAAAAAACATTCTTTATTGTTTGAATTAAAAACAAACAGGGAAAAGCAGAGACTTAGGGCTTTCTTTCAATCTGGACAGCAGGTCACTGCTCAAGTTCACTAAGCATTCAGTTACCTGGAACACTAATAATAGATGAAATTATACTGTAGTCCTACCTGTCCAAAAAGATCTTTGATAATGGCCATGCCTAACTTATAGGCTGTACTCTAAGTTCAGTCTTCCCCATATAAATTTGAACTACATATGGTGAATTATACACAATATAAAATTATTTTCACCTAGGCCTAGCAAAACCATTAGCATTTTATGTCTAATATTATGTTTTATTGGGTTGTCTGTGTTTTAACTGCCAATATGCTAAACTACATGCTTATAGATAATAGTAAAAATTTCAGAAGATGATTTTCTAAGGTTGTTCAATACAAAAGAAGTTAAAATAAAATCTAAGATGTGCTTTTCTAAGAAATATAATAATATAAATTTTCCCCTATGTGTAACGAAATAGAATAGTAAAAAATCTATATTTGCGAAAAAGTAACTGAAAACAAAAGAACATTAAAGGGAATTGCTTTCACTCTTGTGCAGAATATGAGTCACATAGTAGTATATTATTACAGCATACAGTATTGTAATTTTAAAATTAAACTGTTTTAAGCAGGCAGTAATAATCTTATAATGTATCCCTAATTACCTAGTATTGGATTATAATCTCCTAGAATTTGTGAAAAGTTTGTGGATTTTTTTCTATATTGATACCAGCTACAATGTGGCATTATTTCCAGATGATACTATATTTGTTTCCTAAGTTTACTGTAACACAGACCACAGAGTGGGTGTCTTAAACAATAGAAATTTATTGTCTCAAGTCTGGAGTGTAGAATTTCAAAATCAAGGTGTCATCACAGTTGGTTCCTTCTGAGGATTGTAAGGGAAGATCTGTTCTAGACTTTTCTCTTTGGCTTATAAATGGCCACCTTCTCCCTATGTCTTTATTTTCACTTTATCATCTCTCTATGCATGTCTGTGTCCAAATTTCCCCTTCCAATAAGGACACCAGTCATACTGGGCACAAGGGCCCTGTGATATTGTGAGTTACAAGAAGAAATATATAGTTTTTCTTTATCCTGCTTTTAGCACAGAGCTCCTAAACCTTGGTGTTCCATAAGTAATGGGAGCAACAAGAGTGTCTTTCATGGTATTAACCAGGTGCTTTTTGGAGTTCCTGTAAGGTTGGGGCTGGTTGCCAGTGGAACCAACCATGTGATTAGATGGTTGAAACTTTCAGTCTCATCCTTTACCTTCAATCTCCAGGAAGGGGAGAGGAGCTAGAGATTGACTTCAACCATCAATGGCCAAGGGTGGCATCAATTATGCCTGTGTAATAAACCTTCCATAAAACCCCAAAAGGACAGAGTCAGAGCTTCTGGGCTGATAACACATGTAGGCTTGAGGAGAGTGGGCACCCAGAGAGGGATTAAAGCCCTGGGCCCTTTTCCCACGCATTCCCTATGCATCCTCTCCATCTGGCTGTCCCAGAGTTACATACTTTTACAATAAACCAGTGATATAGTAAGCAAAATTTTCCCTAAGTTCTGTGAGCTGCTCTAGCAAATTAATTGAACCCAAGGAAGAAGGGAGTCATGGGAACCTCTGATTTATGGCCAGTTGGTCAGAAGTACAGGTAACACATGGACTTGGGACTTGCATCTGAAGTCCAAGGAGGGTGTAGTGGGAACACCTTCTGTCGTCAGTCAGTCAGCAGCACAGGTGACAATGTGAGCCTGTGACTGGTGTTTGTAGTCTCTGGGTAGATAGTGTTAGGACTGAGTTGAATTGCAGGACATGCTGATTGTGTGTGGGGAATTGGTTGTTGGTTGAATTGTTGGAATTGGGTTCAGGAACCACAAAGAGGCCTATTCTAATGACCCCTGTAAAGATTTTATCTCTAAATAAGGCCATATTTGGAGGCACAGGGGACTGGGATCTCAACATATGATTTTTTGTGTATGTGTGTGGGGGGGACACAATTTAACTCGTGACACCTACTCATGTGCATTACATCATCAAAGATTTCTCTCCTCCTCAACTTATTTGTGTGTGTGTATTATGACTATATACTATATGTATATACTATATAACATACTATATAATATACTACACCTAATAGATACTATATATTCTATACTATATACTATATGTGTATACTATAAATATGTATTACTGTACTATATGCATACACTATATATACATACACACATATTATTTAGGCTATTTCAAGGAAGGATAAGTGGCCTGAAGTCAAACTGATACAGACAACGTATGGTCTACACACATTCTCCTCCTTAACAGTTGCACTTAAGAAACCATCAGCCTGAAAAGTTGTTTTAAAAAAATCTCTGAAAACTTACAAAACGCATTAAACCAGAAGGCAACATAAGTCTTTGTCTATAAGAGCATAATTCTGTTTAATCATATCATTAGTTTTACTAAAGACAGACTTAGCAACAAAAATCTCCCTCTTTCCATTCTGGCAGTGACTCAGCATACTATCATTTATAATGAAGGCAAATTTTCTACTAATTCTATATATTATGCATGGTCATGCAAATCCAAAAGCAAAATGTGTCTTCCTGTTTTCTTAAAATAAAAATTCATTTCCATCTGTGCCCCAGTGTGGCAGAGTTTTCACTGTTTTTAATTCTAGGTCTTGACAGAACTTATACTAGAGATAAAATGAATAAAATAGCACAGTACCATATGATCATCATAATTTCACAGGTAGAAATATCAGTTTTGGTGCAATGGAA
This sequence comes from Miniopterus natalensis, assembly GCF_054644295.1. Lineage (NCBI taxonomy): Eukaryota > Metazoa > Chordata > Mammalia > Chiroptera > Miniopteridae > Miniopterus > Miniopterus natalensis. The sequence continues at coordinate 54,031,796 of NC_142083.1, forward strand.
AGGAAGAACCCTTGAAAACAAATGCAGAAAAGGAAATACACATATGCGAAAATATATTGGATACTACTGCATTTAAAATATTCTGCATGGTATTAATATTCCTCTGTTTTACAAAAATAATTATACTAGTTACCTAAAATATGGACAAAAGTAGAGTTAGAATCCAGAAGGATGTTGTAATATTATATAAATATTCCAGCTAGATAGGCCAGTTCTGTGGGCTTTGGGGAAGTCAAAACTTTATAGAAATGTCTACAGTGAGCTTGGAATTGTTTGCTTGAAAAGTAACCTATTAGTGGAGTGAATTAAACAAAAAGTGCAAACAACAGAGCACATAATCCATTTATAATCTTAAGGCCAGGACTTCTATATGCTAATACTTCCAGGAAACTTGGCAGAAAATCAATAATAAAATAGCTCCCAAAGTATCTGAGTTATTACAGAAGACAGGTCTCAAGATCATGGAAGTATCTTTAGTGTAGGTCCTACAAGAGATACAGGTTTTATATTAAGAAAAATAAGCTATATCCTAGTTAGAAATAAAACTCCAAAAGAAACTCTAATTTCTGAATTTTTTTCAATATTGTTGTACAAGTATGCAAATAGAAATAGCTGGTGGAAAGTCTATCAAAGAAAGTTACATGCACACAGCACTTTACCAGCTCCCAGAACTTCGAGTCAGGTTTTTATGCCTTTCAAGACAGTTATGATATTAATGATAATATCTTTAAACCTTAATATTACTTAGATGTGTAACCTGTTCCTTTGTGCACACAGAATGACATGCTGAACATGTTTTGCAGCATGCAGTTTTGCAGGTGCAAGTTCATTGAGAATTTTTGCTAGCAAAACAAAAATCACAAAATCACGGTGCTACAAATGTCGTCAAATTTAAAATTGCTGTTTGTTTTTTTCTTTTAAAGCAGCTTGTTGCTTCTGGGAAGATTATGCACCTCATGAATGCCATTTGTAAAGAAGATTCATAATTACATATGTCTTCCTTCCTTTCTCCTGTGGCAAAGATTCTATCCTTGACCAAATTCTAATCAGGTTCTTCTGAGCTCTTCAGCAACAAGACCTCACAATTTGGACTTCTCTGTTCTCCTCTGTATTGTCCAATTTTAGCAAGAATCCCACTGAGTTTAGCCAGAATTCCTCACTCTGAATATCTGATCACCCTTGATATCTGATCAGATTTCTTATCTTCCACCAGCACCCAGATGATATCTGATCACCCGGGCCCATCTTCGGCAACAATCCTATTGGATCTATTTAGATAGAGTCCCTCCTTATACCTGAAAGTTCCACTTAACTAATTTTATATTTACTGCATACCCCCCCCCCCAGATCCTTAGCTATAAATTCCCTCTTTTCCTTGTTGTATTCAGTGTTGAGCCCAATCTCTCTCCCCTACTACAAAACCTCATTACAGTGGTCCCTACACCTATCCTGATGGTCCCCTTGAATACAGTCTGCCTTATTGTCTTGACAAGTGTCATAAATAAATTTTTTCTTTAACATTTCCTTCTTTCTTTCCTTTCTTTCCTCAATCCTGCCTTAATTCACTTTTTCCTTCCTTCTTATCTTTTTTTTCCTTCCTTGTCATTAAAAGTGTTCATTAAAGATTAATTTTCCAGTCTCTATGTAATACTATGTGAGATATATTTTTTATTTAGGGTGAAATATTTCTAAATTGATGTAGTAGATTTACCAGATCATGGACCTACTGGTAGAGGAAGAAGCCATGTTAGGGAGATCAAGTGCACTAATGTTATGGGGCCAGAATCTGATTAACATGATCAAATTAGATGATTCCGGTGCAAGGAGTAAATTCACAAATGATCCCAACATATGTGAAATTCATGATTTGTGTGCAATTTAGTCTAATTTCAAGGTTAACCGCTTCTCTAGAAAATTAGGATAAGTAACATTTTTCAAAACCCACAAATCTACGGTAATGTTATAATACCTTAGAAACTTAAAGAGGGAAAGGACTTCAGGAGTCATTCATTTAGCCAAAACTTCAGTCAAAAGAAGAAAGAAATCAATCATTTTCTATATCCATAAAGTAATTACTATTTGATGGACAAAACCTTAAGGTACAAGGTGTGGTACAAACATGAAATCATGTGATAACACAGAGGTAACAGATCACATTGTATATGTAGGGATAGTGAAACAAAAACACAGTGAAGGTTATTTCCAGCACGAGACAGTAAATGGTGATGATAAAATAATGACGGGCAGCAAGCGCTCAAGAATTCAAAACAGAGGAGGCCTCTGTGAGTAAAACTGGGAAGCAGAGGTACAACTAAAACATTTTTAAGATTTTGTTCATAATCTATTTTAAAATATATTTTAGGCAAATTAAGGTTACTTTTACATTCTACTGTAAGCTACAAAATATCAAGTTACTTGCCCTCTCCATCACCATTATCAGTACACGAGCATGTGCATAATGATATAAGTGAAATATAGATATGACTCTGCCCCTTCCTCCCCACCCACCACCACCTGGCACAAAGCTCCTGGAACCTTTGTCAATTTCTAAGCGATAAGAGCACTAGAAGCGTATTTGTTTTTAAGGAGGGGACTCTGGGTGGGCTTCCGGGTGGCTCCTGGATGGCGGCTGGTCACCAGAAAGCCCAAGCCATAATTAGAAGCCTGGAATTTTCAGCCCCCACCACCCTCATCTCTTAAGAAAGGAGAGGGGTTGGAACTGGAGTTAGCGATCAATGCTGCCTACATGCTGATGCCTCTATAGAAATCCCAATAGGAGGGGCTCAGAGAGCTTCCAGGTCGGTGAACGCATCCACATACCTGGAGGGATGCCTTCTGTTATTTAGGCCCTCCCCCAAACCAAACATACTAAAACAAATATATTTTGCCTTCAAATGTCCATCACCTCTGCTATTCTGCTCATCTCAGTAAATGGTTCTCAAACTATGTAGAATGCTTAGGCTTTGTCCCATTTTTCTGTGACAAATGTGCACTGTGTTCACACAGAGTTTACTTATTATTACGCTGTAGGTTGGTTCAAGGTACATTTCATAATATGACAATGAACCTTAGTAGTATTAAAAATATGCTGAATCATTTTTATAGGATATAGATAAATTTTATTTCATTACTTTGAAAGAAATCCTCAGCCAAGATGCTTTTGTTTCTTCAAACACATTTTAAAACATGATTTTCTGTAATATACTGTTTCTTTCATGATGCATTTAAGAATGGAATTTATTCACTAGACAAAAATGTACTTCCATATAGCAGAATAGACCAGTATGTTTTTTATGTGAACTGGATATTTATGGTTTCCTGTGACCAAAAAAAAACTATATTAGACAGATATTAAGTATTTAATAAATAGGCAATGGCAAAATTGAATATACTTCTTAAAAAAACTCATCAAGGAAATGAAGAGTTGTTCTTTTCCAGAGACTACTTATTTATCTCTTGAATATTCCTTATGAATCCCAAACAATCATTCCACCAGGGTGCTAACATAAAGGAAAAGGGTTTCTCAAAACATATTCAGGGATAGACAGTTGGGGTTACAATTTGAAGGTCATATGTATTAAGTAGTGCCAGATGCCACACATTTCTCTTGCTCCAGACTTTGATTTCCTTCAGTTCTGTAACCAGAGATCCAGTGTTCATCCCCAATCCTCAGTCACTTCCATTTACCTCACACATTTCACCTTGAAGCCAAGTTTAATAACTGAGCTTTAAAATCTGAAAGCTGGAGAAGGCCTTATCTTTGACAACACAGTGTCACAACACTCAGAAAAAGAAAATGCCTTCAACTCAGAGACTAAGATTAAATTATATATTTACTCTAGGGTCTGGACATAGGAAAAGTCAATGACTGTTTCAAATCATCTTTATTAGCCTCGCTATAAAGATGTCATCTAGTACCATGTATTGTTGATGTCTTTATTGCTTTCTTTTCATACTGTGATCAGTAACAGTGGTATGAAATTTTCTGCCACTTGCTTGGTATCTTGTAGCCCTACGGAATGACGTAGAAAACTTAAGAATATTAGCGATTAAAACATTATATACAGGATTGTATCCTTTAGATGTGGAGCTAATATAATACTCTTTTTGATTTACTAAACAGATAAAGTCAATGGAAGAGTAATGGCAAAAATGCACTCCGAGTGTATTTCCATAGCTCTCCTTTCCCCTTGGCTCATCATTTTATTATTGAATTGGATCAAAAAACTAAATAGCCTTTGAGCCTGCATCAGCAATTCTATAGCTACTCAAAGTGCCTATTGTCCTGCTATTATTTTATTTTAGACCATAACCTTTTTTAGTTTCTGAAATAAATTTGAAGTTATCTCACTGATGATCACTCAAAATAGCTGAATCTTCCTGGAAGACAGAGGCTGCCCTAGAAACGCGAGGGTTCAATCACAGAGCACACAGATTAGCAAGTTTACCAGGCCAGTCGTAAAAGTGCTTTGTCTTTTTGAGTCTCATTTGGCTACATACGAGAGAAACACACTGAAGCAGAATTAAACAAAACACATAAGAGTTATTATATGGACAGAGTTACCTTCTCAGATACAAGGATAGGAATACATCATTCCTTAAGATGGACTGAATTTAGATGGAAAGTAATCAGAAATATTAGATGTACTTTCAATTTGATTTTTGGCTTTTTTTTGCTTACACATTATTTTTGCACCCTGGCTTCTCCTGCTTCTTGGTGATCTTAGCAAAACTTTGCCATTGCACGACTCCTGAGTTTTCATACCTTAATGCCAAACATGCATAGAGACCAACTAGCTGAATCTGAATCTTGTTTTTAAATGTCTCAATGTAAATGCTATCAAATGCCTTTTCAAAACAATCTGGTTTCACTTATCTAAAGGCAATTTATTTTAGAGTTTTTGCTCTCATGTTATTCAGCAATTTATCTATTTTGACTTATGTAATTTTAAAACAGTAAGACAATTGTAAAGAAAATGTGACTGAAATATTCAAATTGGTTCTAGTTGATGAGCAATATAATCGAATGGTATGTACTTAATATACAATAAGCCCTCATGTGACATCATCAATAGGTTCTTGAAAACTTTGACTTTAAGAGAAACGATGTAAGACAAAACTAATTTTATCATAAGTTAATTGATATAAACAAGTAAGATCTTTATTTTCCTACCTGATTGTTCTAGTTCAGGGTTGCAGGTGGCCAAAGTCGATCTCAGCAGCTTCGAGGGCACCACTTGGGAACCAACCCTGGACAGGATGTCCTTCCATCTCGGGGAGCACTCGCACACACACACACTCACTCAGCCTGGGCGACTTAGACATGCCAAAGCACCTAAGCGGCAGGTCTTTGGGATGTGGGAGGAAACTGTAGCACCTGGAGAAAACCCAGCCCACATGGGGGGAATGTAGAAACTCCACACAGACAGTGGCCCTGACCAGGAACTGATATTTTTCCTTCAATGTTATAACAAAATGATGTTGAACAAAATGACATTATTTGACAACCTGTTGTAGCTACATTTATTTGTATATTCATTTCTATTTTATATATATTTATAAATATGTACTCAGAAAAATAAAGTGTATCAAATGATACTGACCTTGTACAGTAGCAGTCCCACCATTCTCTGCAAGGGATATATTTCAAGACCCTTAGAATATGCTTGAAACAGCTCTTAATATCAATCCATATATATACTATATATAGATACCTACAATTGAAGCTTAATTTATAAATTAGCACAGTAATAGATTAACAGCAACAACTAATAATCGAAGGGAACAATTAAGTTATGTAAATGAGATCTCTCTTCCTATCAAAATATCTACTGGACTGTACTCATGCTTCTGGTGATTATGTGAGATGATAACTTGCCTGTGTGATAAGATAAAGTGAGGGGAATGACATAGGTATTGTGACGTAGGTTAGAATACGATAAAAATTACTTGAAAAAGCAGGATGATACAATGATAGTAGATTGGATAATGGAGGCATCTATTAAGTGACTAATGGGTGGGAAGGGTACACAGCCTGGATACACTGAACAAATGGATGATTCACTTCCCAGGCAGGATGGAGCTGGAAGGCTCAAAATTTAATCATACTTCTCAGAATGGTGAGCAATTTAAACTTACGAATTGTTTATTTCTGGAATTTTCCATTTAATATTTCCTGACCGAAGGTACTGAAACCACAGAAAGTGAAACCACAAAAAAAGGGGAACTCCTATATTAAACATGGAGTTTTTAAAAAAGATAAAGTAATATTGAATTTGTTTTAGTGAAAATATGAGACCATTTACCTCTTCAGAAACATAATATTAAAATATACTTTGTTAACATAACCTTTATTTGTTACATTGACTACCATGCAACTAAAATGGCATTTATCCTTAAATATAATTGTATATAATTGAACAAAGAATATAGTCACTTGTTCAACATTAGCATAATTCATATAATTTTTAAATGTTGTGTAATTAATATTTTTGGAGCCCCAAGTCCTGTACACAGAAGAGTGTTAGAGTTTCTTCAGAAACTCTCCTGAATTAGTATATTTGTTGAATGATTAACAGTAAAGAACTCATGAAATACAGCTGTGAAATGATAGAAAGATTTGGGGAGAAATAATATTTGTAACTGATGGTTTAACACCCATGAAAAATGTAGTTTGTTCGATATAAATCTTAATGTAGAGAAAATCAGAGTTCAAGCTCTTTCACAATAAAATGTTAATCGCGTTACCGCAGGTGATTTATTCATTGTGAAGGAAACAGCACGTATGGGAGGTGGAGTGCTGAGACGACCCCAACACTCCCGCTCAGCTTTGGCTAAACTCTAGGCTCACTTGCAAGCCCAGGATGAAGACAAGGCGGCACCGAGACGGGCTTCGCCAGCGCTAGAGCGGTTCCCCGGCAGATGCAGCCTCGGGGCTGCGGGGGCTATGTCCTCGCCTTCCTTGCGTTTTCTTGCTACAGGCATTTCGGGAGCTGGTCAGACTGTTTCGGTGAGTACCTTTCTCTCCCCTCCCCTCTCTCTTGCTCTTTCCCTTCCTTCCTTCCTTCCTCCCCCTCTTCCTTTTTTCTCTCTCTCTTTCACTCTCACTCTCTTGGCTTATGGAGGCCAAGAAAATATCTGTAGACACACTAGTTGAACACAGGCCAAAGGAACAGATACTTCAGAGACCATACATGACAGAGAATACAGGCTTTACAAAAGTACTTTATAAAAATCACTTAGCAAAGAAACAGCCTCAGCCTATAGCAACCAACAAAAGCAAATGCTGAATAAGGGGAGAATATGATTTTTAAAGTCACAATTTTATAATATTCCAAAGTCTCTGTATGAAAACCAGAGAATAAAGAGAAGGAAATATAACAGAGAACCAGACTTCTGGAGCTGAAAAGTATGCTGGCTGGAATAAAATATAGAGGATTTTAATAGTAGACATAAACAGAGAGAATTAAAAAAATCAGTGACTAAAAGATAGGTCAAGTCTGGTCGACATGGCTCAGCAGTTGAGAATCAACCTATGATCCAGGAGATTGCTGTTCAATTCCTGATCAGGGCACATGCCCAGGTTGTGGGCTTGATCCCCAGTGGGGGGCGTGCAGGAGGCAGCCCATCAGTGTCTCTCATTGATGTTTCCATCTCTCTCTCCCTCCCCGTCCTCTCTGAAATCAATAAAGATATATTAAAAAAAAATTAAAAAAAATCAGTGAGTCAAAGATAGGTCAAGCCCAGCCAGCGTGGCTCGGTGGTTGAGTGTGGGCCTGAGCCAGGAGGTCAGGGTTCAGTTCCTGGTCAGGGCACATGCCTGCTGCCTGCTGGATTCCCTGTGGGATTAGGGTGCAGGATGAGGCCAATGGGTGATTCTCTCTCATCATTGTTGTTTCCAGCTCTATCTCCCTTCGTCTCTCTAAAATCAATAAAAACATTTAAAAAAAAATAATTCAGTCTTAGAAACAGAAGAAAAAGTGAAAATAATGAACAAACCTTAAGACTTGTGAGATGCCATCAACATAACCACAATACCAGAAGGAGAAGAGAGAAAGAATGAGAAGGAAGAACATTTGAAGAAATAACTAAAAACATCGCAAATTTGAGAAAAGACATATAGCTATTCTTTCAGGAAGCTAAATAAACTCCAGGAAGGATAAATACAATACCAGGGCACAGTACAATCAAATTGCTGAAATTCAAGGATGAAAGGAGAATTTCGAAAGCAGCATGAGAATAATGACTCATCATGAACAAATAAGCCTCAATACCATTAACAGAAGATTTCTTATCAGAAGCCTCGGAGGCCAGAAGACAATGGGATGTTAAAGTGTTGGGGGAAAATGGGGAAAACTGTCAAACAAGAATTATGTATATGGTCAAACTATTCTTCAAAAAAAATGAAAGGAGAAATTAAGACACCCCCCAACTGGACCTCTTCAAAAGCTAAAGGAGTTTTTGCAAGCAGACCTACCCTACAAGAAATGCTAAAGAGAGACCTTCAGGTTGAGATGAAAGGATACTAGACAGTAACTTGAAATTTTTGAAGAAAAAAGAACTTTGATAAAGGTAACTAAATAGTAAATAAGAATTTGGTATTACTGAAGTTTTAGGCTGTAACTCTTCTTTTTATTTTTGACATTATTTAAAAGACATATACATAAACCAATAGTTATAAATCCAAGATAATGTAAAAATAATGTATAAAGATGAATAAGGAAATGTGTGTGATAGGAATGGATATACCATAAGTGCATGTTTCTAAATGAAAGAAAACAATCTAAAAAGGCTTCTGTATGGTTTCAAATGTATGATATTCTGCAAAATTATTGAGACAGTAAAGGATCAGTGGTTGCCAGGTTTTAGGGAAAAGGGAGGGACAAATGGGTGGAGTATAGAATATTTATTTGCGGTGGAACTATTCGGCATAATATTATAATGGTGGATACATGTCATTATACATTTGTCAAAACTCAGATTATACAACACAAAGAGAGAACTTAATGTAAGCTAATGCATAGAGTCCCCAAACATGTATACACACACTTTGAATAATTATAAAGGCAGTGTTTATCAAAATACATTTCACTTTCAAAATTGACCTGTCAGCTGTATGTATGTATATATGTATGTATACATTTTGGGGGAACACCCTGCGTTGGGGTGATAATGATATGTTAATGTAGGTTGATTTATTATAATAAGCGTACCACTTTGGTGGGGACTTTGATTGGGGAGAGACTGCATATGTGGGGCAAGGATATCATGGAAAATCTCTAAACCTTCTGCCCAATTATGCTGTGAACTCCTCTAAAATGCAAAGTTTATTTTAAAATATACTACTAAATCCAAAACAATGTCTTATGAAGTTGAATTAAAACTATAGAGACAAATAACTGTCATATTTTACTTGGAGTTTTTGGTCACCTTTTTTGTGGGGTGGTGGGAGGAACAGCAAGAAGTAGTGAGGGATTTCATGCAGGCTAAGAGCAGAACAGGAGGAGTACCCATGCAGAGCAACTGAAGACCTCTCCTGGAAATAGGTGATGGTTTATACTCCCCTCAAGGCGACAAAGGGAAAGAGCTATAAGGCACCTTCCATAGTTTCCACTCTGAAAGCCAAACACAGGAACCCCATTGTGAGAGAAATCAAACAATCTTGTCTCTCTCTGCTGTGAGCCTTCTTTCTATAAAGCCAACATCAAGTTGAAATTAGAAGGATACTAGGTGGGAAGATTTTGAGACTATGGCCTTTCTTCCACAGCAAGACAACAGGCATTGTCTCCACTGAGTTTACCTGGGGAACAGCATATTCTCAATTCGCACCTTGTCCTTGTATTCAAGACATCGCATCCTTTCTGAGAGACTAGCAAAGAAGCAACCCATTCTTCTGTCAAACATCACAGCAGGGAGGCAGGACTGGAAGATGGAACCTCTGGCGTTTACCCAGTGATTTCCCTTCCAGCTGCACATGCCGACTGGGTCATTATAACAGCAGTAGGCTTAAGAAACTGTAGAAATACATAATTAAGGAAAAAGCTGACAGCTATCTTCCTCTTAGATTTGCACAGCTGGGACTTGCGGCAGCAGTGGACCTTTTGCATCAATTTGAAGTTGATTTCAATCAACATTGATTGCCCAGCCTGGACCGCGGCGTGCAGGAGCTGATTTCACAGACATGAAACCGGGTGGGTGTAGGAATCAGCGTCAAGACGCTAAAGAGCAACAGGAAGAAATCAGGAGCCCTAAAGTAAATAAAGCCATTGACAGCCCGTTCCTAATTCGCTTTTCTTTTAAGTTCAGCAGTTTTGTTGACGGCTCTTTTCTTCTGCAGCCTGAGTCTAGAGATTGGGAGGGCGGTGCGTCCGGGGCAGGGCGCTAAGAGCAGACGCGGGCAGGAAGCCCGCCGAGCCAGCCTGGGGCGTGAGCCTCTGCACGGCGCGAAGGGCAGGCACGGGCCGCCCCAGAGGGGCGGAGAGGCCGGGCGAGACACACCGTTCCCTGCGCACCATCCTTTCTTCTCTTCATGATCGGAAACCCGAGGGTTCTTTTTAGAGTAAGTCAAGTTTCTTTCCTCCTTATACACTCTTTTTTTTTTTTTTTAATATATATCTTTATTAAGTTCAGAGAGAGGAAGAGAGACAGAAACCTCAATGATGAGAGAGACATTGATCGGCTCCTCCTGCACGCTCCCGACTGGGGACCGAGCCCGCAACCCGGGCATGTGCCCTGACCGGGAATCGAACCCCGACCGCCTGGATCCCAGGTCGATGCTCAACCGCTGAGCCACGCCCGGCTGGGCCCTCCTAATACACTTTTTGTTTTCTTCAAACAATAAGATGCAATGGTTTGGCCATCCCTGGAACTCTTAACCTTTTTATTAACAACCAAAATGGAGAAGGGGAGGCATGAGGAGTTTAGAACTTCTTAAGTGAATGCACTGTGACAGCAATTTTTCAGCTCCTGTGCCTGGGGAGTGTTTAAAACATGCGATACCTGACTATTTAGTCAGGGGCAGTGACCCCTTTCCCTTAAATTGTCAAATTAAAAAATGACAACAGCCAACATGACAATAGCCGTTCAGTGTGAAGGAATCAAAATTATACTATTTTTTTACCATCCGGTAAAAATTATATTTTGGGGGTGTGCCGCGGAATTTTAGTAATTAGTTTATGTGTGTCATGAGATGAAAAAGGTGAAAAATTGCTCTACCATGATATCATATGTACACCAGTTATTCTTGTTCACCTATATATTTTTGTCTCGTTCCAAAGCAAACTTAAAACAACTGTAGAAGACAATGATGGTCCAGGAATTAGGTAAAAAGCAGGAGAGACAAAGACAGATATAAGGGAGCCTGTAGATGGTAATCTTCATATTTCCAACTGAACAGAAAATCAAGATTTTAACTTATACAAGAAATAGAAGACTATTTCCTTCCTCTTCTCTTCTTTTTTTCCTCCATTGAAGAGCTTAACAACTATTTAGAAGTCTACAAGAAACCCTTTTCAGTCCTTGTGTTCCTGAGTGTTATGGACTATTATATTCTTCTATTTCCCTCACTTCATTAGAAGAGATACTGAGCCTTTATTTCCACGCTAACATGCGGTTCCTAATACCGTGTTTATAACTCTTCAGATCACTAAATGTCCTCAGCCTTTGCTTCCTTATTTATGTAATATGGAGCATATGTATTTAACTAAAGCCATACTTTAATCTTTAAGTTGAATAATTATGACACAGTAATGATTTAATGAACCAAAAGATTGTGAATATCATAAGGTGTAGGCGTATTTTTGCAAAACATAATTGTGGATCTTCATTGAATATTCAAAATATGGATTCAAAAATTACAGTGGGATTGTGGTTCTACTGAAATGAACTCAGATATGTGCAAAAATGAGAAACTTCTCTTTTCTCCAGAGCTGAGCTGATCTCTTTTATAAGCTTTCACAGGGCTCCGTAGTAGAGCAATGTGTCCTTGCCAGGTTAACTAATCTATGGATCGAAATGTTTTTCTTTCACCATAAGCAACTCTTTTGGATATCTGGATATGTAGTCGGTCTTTCAGAGCTCCATCCCTTCCCTTTTTCCAAAATAGCGGTGTGGTATATGAAGTGAACTGTATGCCTGGGGGCTTAAATGGAGGTGATGCTAGTGCAGGCCCCCACGCCTGCCTCTCCGCATTGCCCTGGCTTCCTCATAGCGTCTTGGCTGGACGCAGGGCCACGGGTAGAGCACCCTGGAGCTGAACTGTCCCCTTCCCGCGCCCAGAAGGCAAGGGCAGGCTCACTTTAGGCCCGTCCTTCCTCCCAAGTCAGCCTCTGAGGAAACGCCGCAGACTACGGCCTGGCAACTTCTCCCGAGGGCAGCTCTGGTTAGGAATGCTCTGGCAGGTTTCCTAACAGTTCTTTCCCGCCTTTCCCCCTGCTAGAAACAGGAGTGGGTTTTCCCCTGATATTTAATGTGAGAACCTTGTAGAAATCCTGGAGGCAAATAAAAGTGTGGGAAAGCCCTATGACTGAGTCCCCCGGAATTTTTAATTCTCCAATTTGTCCACACTGAGCCTTCAGCAATCTGTCAAAAACAGTTCAGGCTTCTTGCCCCAGCAGTGGTTCCCGTGGAGGTTTCTGCTCATGGGTTTCTGCTGCAGTGGCTCGTAATTCTCTGTATTCACTTATCTGTCCAATCTAGGGCTGTGGTTTTCCCCGTGACCACAATTCTTTGATGGATCTAAGAACAGTTGTCGATTTTTCAGTTTGCTCAGCTTTTTTCTTAAGACAGAATAACAACTTCCAAGCTCCTTACATGCCAGGTCAGGAACCCCTATTTTTTCTTTGGTAGCATTTTTACTCCTGCTCATAACAACAACAAGACAAACAAAAACAAAAACAAAAGCTGCAAAAAACCTCTTGTCCTTTCTGCCCTTCTTACATAGCGAGCAATTATTATTTTGTTTTGAGATACCCTAGGGGATTATTTTTTAATTTGTGAAGATTGGTTTATTTCCCCTAACACCACTAAGTTATATATATCTCATAATGGCCAAAGCCTGTGTTAATAACAATTGAAAAAACCAAAACTATATATCACCACAAAATTATTAATTGTGTAATATAATGTACAGTATCGATATAATATTTTAATAAAGTTATTAATAGTAATCTCATTTCATATTCTGGCAGGTGGTCATATACTAGTTGTCATAAATTCATGTAAGTATTTGAAAAATCCTATCACTATTTTACCTTCAAATACTCTCCTTGGACAGTTGCACACAGGCTCCAAATTGCTCAGCCTGGGCCCTGTGTCATCCCAACCGCCTTAGCCCTGCGCTTAGCCCCGTGTGCCCTTGGCCCCAGCAGCCGCTGGGTTTGGTCTCCCTCGGCATCCATCCTGACACTTCTCACCTAGGACACTCGGGGGGGAGGCCCTGCTCTCAACTAGGCTACAGCCTGCTCATCTCGCACACCAGCCCCCTCCTCCCCCACGCTCTTGTCTGTGTTCTGAGCTCCCCCCGTTTTCTCCCCTTGGCTGCGCACCCCCCACACCCCTGCCTCCCCCACCCGGCCCCGAACCGGCAGCCTGCTGCTCCTTGTCTGAGTCTGTCTCTATTTTTCTTGATAGTTTAGTTTGTTCATTAGATTCCACATATGAGTGAGATCATATGGTCCTTGTCTTCCTCTGGCTCATTTTTTTTTTCTAAATATGTTTTTATTCATTTTAGAGAGACAGGAAGGGAGAGGGAGAAACAAATTTTACATGTGATTAGCATGTCATCAATAGATGCATTTATATAAATTTATATCTAATTCTATATAACATATTACATATTTTTATAAGAATTAAAGGTATTAAAACGTTTTTAGTCCGTGGTAGAATTTTTAGCAAGTATTTTGACATGAATAAAGTCACAATAAATTGGAACAGAAAGGAATTCTAAAGGGTTTATTTACCCCCATTTTCCAGAGAAGGATGGGAATATGCCCAGTAAAGCTAAGGAACGTTTTTCAAGGGTAGAGAATGGGATAAAACACCAAGGATCATTTTATTGTCATGTGCACTCTCTATGTGAGCCACGTTAATTACTCGCTTACTAGTGCTGCATGCTTTTCACATTTCTCTGTCTTTGCACTTGCCTTGTCATCAAGTGCACGGTCCGCGTGCAGTGCCTATTTATCCTTCAATACTTAGCTCAAGTATCCCTGCGAAAGCCATTCTGGGCCTTGTACCTCTGTCTGAAAGGAAGAGTCCTTTCAGTGTCTTCTTTGGACAATATATGTGTATCTATGTATCTATCATCTATCTATCTATCTATCTATCTATCTATCTATCTATCTATCTATCTATCTATCTATCATCTATCTATCTATCATCTATCTACCAGTCATCTATCTATCATCTATATATCTTTCTATCTATCGTCTATATATCTGTCATCTATCATCTATCTATATCTATCATCTATCTATCATCTATCATCTATCTGTCTACCATCTATCCATCTACCATGTACCGACCACATTTGCCTTTCCACTTTCCTGTGCTTCCTAAGCTATTTGAATCTGTGAGAAATGGAACTGTACCTCAGTCATTTTTCTCATCTTCAGTGCCTCCTTCCGTGGCTAACTCATGTAGTGGGTTCTTAATAAATTTTGTTGAAGAAACAATTGAATGAATACCTGCTAGAACTCTCATTTTATACACTGTTAATTTTCGCCTATTATTTATTTTAAATGGCAAAGAAAATTCCTCTTCTGTAAATAATGCAGTTTAAAGTAAACTGTTATTTTTTCTCTATCTGGTATATTTTAAATATTATAACAAATACTATTTTTCATATTGGGTTCAATAATCTTTCTCTTGGCCATCTGTTATTGAATTAATTTTATAACTACATTTCACTGTTTCTTTTTCACAGTTATTGCAGTGTTTCAATTTTCATGCCCAGTAAGGTCTCCAAAAGGGACAGATCTATTTATAAGAATGTATTATACTTTTCAATTATCATACTCCCTTCCTTTTTTCCAATAGTCAAATAGCCTCCAAGCCTGTATTTTGACAGCTTCAATTCCCCAGAATATCCCTGGCTTCATCCATTATTTCTTTGGAAGCTCCTGTAAATTCAGAGAACATAAAGAGGATTAGGCATTTTAGGTTATTTCAGCTATTTTGCATTGAACAAAAAACATGTTCATCAAATTAAATGGACATTGTTAGAGGCATAATGGAGCAATAGGAGACTATGCAGAAAAAGAAAAGAAAAAAAACAAGACTAACTATAATCTCACATGCAAAGAAAGATGTTATAAAAGTTTGTCCTGCTCACTAACAAGTAGGAAGAAGATGCAGATATTTTATCCCTGTGTATGACAGCTATTTTCACTTTCTAATATCTCATTAGATTTCACTTGGCTACTTTACATTTATTTCTGGTATTTGAATAATATCCAACATTTTTTATTGTTGGAATATGCTATAAATCTACTTGAATATTGAGAAAAACTTGTAGTATGGGAATGGCATTCTTCCATTCTCATTATAATGTATTCTATCTTATGACATCATTGTTTATTTCAGATTAGATTTATGTTCTTTCATCAATTCACAGGCATGATTTCAGTTTCTATTTATCTATCTCTCTATCCATTATTTCTTGAGAAAATATGCTTGTTAAGTGTCTAGGATTGTATTCATTTATTTGGATTCAATGATATAAAATATATAGTGTGCTTGAATGTCTCCTTTGTCTTTCACAGAAGCACATCTTCCCTGAAATTAGGTAATGTTCATAGGATCCCTCTTTACTCTGAATTCAAAGGAAAAAGTTGAACTAACTAAAATAAAATTGTTAGGCATTAGTCAGAACAGACTGAGTGTAAGGGAATTTTAGGATCAGAATTTCTAAGAATGCCATTTTGAATCATAATTTTAACAGGTGCTACAGGGGAAAATCTATGTATACAAATTTGAACTTTTGAGAGCCACTGATGTAAAGGATGGGCCAAGTAGACAAGTAGGCGTCATGATGACAGCAGAGGTTATAACAGGCACTAGGTGAGGGAAATTTTTGAAGTAAAGGGAAAAGTCAAAATGGAAATATAACTAAATCAGAAAAATAAGATAGGAAACTATTATAAATGTAAAACTGATTTATCTAGTAGCTTTTTAAACACCTTCTATGGTGTAAGCCAACTAAGGTTGAAAGTAGCTTTAGGTAGCAAGTAGCCTTACTCCAGCGTTACATATTTAAATAGTTTTCTTCACAAGTCTTTTTTTTTTTAAATATATCTTTATTGACTTCAGAGAGAGGAAGGGAGAGGGAGAGATCGATAGAAACATCAATGATGAGAGAGTCATTGATCGGCTGCCTCCTACACGCCCCCTGCTGGGGATCGAGCCTGCAACCTGGGCATGTGCCCTGACTGGGAATTGGACTGTGATCTCCTGGATCCTAGGTCAATGCCCAACTGCTGAGCCTCTCCTACCAGGCTCTTCACAAGTCTTTTAAGGACCTTGACCAGAGGTCAGAAGGAAGAAGAGGTATATGAAGAAAAATTGAAGGTAATAAAAGCTAGAAGGTAATCTGAGGTGTGTAAGGGATGCATCTGATAGCTGGGGAGAGAAATCTGAGCATTTTATAAATAAAAGATATATTTCTGTCTCTATTTCTATTTCTATCTCTACCTGTCTTATTATATACAGGGTGGGGCAAAAGTTGGTTTACAGTTGTGAGTACACCAAAAATAGAGTTTACTCTCATAGTATTTTTATTAATTTTTGCATTATTATTTATTGTACCATTGTACTGTGTTATATGAACAGGTGTAAACTTACTCTTGCACCACCCTGTATATGAAGTACTGGATAGCAAACAGTAAAGACGTGAGAAAAGGTAAATGGGAGAAGTGATTTCAAAGCTCTTCATGGGGCATTGAATGTGCATTATTACAACTAGTTGGGGAAAACAACTCAATGAAAATTGCTCCTGGTATCATGTCATCTTTTTAAAAAATAGGTTTTATCTTACTGTATAAATTTCAATGCAGTCTCTTCATATTCATCGTGTGTTTATTGGGTCTCCATTTGATCTGAATTTTCTAACCAGCTAGGCAATAGGAGAAGTAGGTGTAGAGCAGAGAAGGTTCCCTAGCAGCAGGTGGCTGGCCACATCACTAGCACATAGAGGAGAGGAAAGTTAAACATCACTTTCTCTGAATCCTTTCAAGGTACATTTGTTCTTTCGTTTACTTTCTTTTAAGGTAGAATGTACTCTTGCTACATTGTTAAGCTGTTATCTGTGTTCAGTTAAAATAATGGATTAGTTAGGCCAGCCATGTTGATATAGTAATATTAATGATTCTGTAATATGTTGCCCCCCCCCCAAAAAAAAAACCAAAAACAACCAACCAAAAAAACCCCCAACTCTTTCATAGGTCATTTAATTTTTCAGTGTGGCCAATAATTAATCAAGGGCAGGATAGCCAGACAAATCAGATATCACTATTGAATATATAGCTCTCTAAACCTTTTTCTAGATGGTAGTGGGTTGATAACATCATCTTTGGGTAATGCAGCATTAATAAATTATTTGATGGACACTAGAGTCATTTAATGTGCTTAAAGATGAACATATTGCTACCACAGACTTCCTGTACACATAGAAGGTAACATATTCTTGCCTTTTCAAACTTTCATTATAAATGTACCTTAAGAAACAAATAGCTGAGAATGTATTTAATTTTATTAACTATGTATCCCTATGTTTTTATGAATAACATTACCTATAATTTCTTTTCATCATCTGGGACCCACTTAAGAAAATGAGGAATAATGAAAAGTAACAATATTCATCAGAACAGACTGAATTCATTAGAATTTAAATACTGAACATGTTGATTCATTCTAAGTTTGGAAAATTATTCAAAAATAAAATCCCATACCCAATATCATTTATATTTAGGTTATCTTACTTGAAACTACAAAATATTACATCTGACATTTCCTATGCTGACTACCTTTTAAAAATATTCATAGCTAACAAATGTTAAGTTTTAAGATTCAACATTATTCTATACCTAAAATGAGAAAATACACATAAAAACTTCACTTTTAATCTTGAGAAAAAAGGATAACTAGGTGGTTATGAACTAATCTCTCCCATTAAATTAATGATTTTACCTAATTCCTGTGTCTGCAGAATGCAGATCATTAAGTTTTAAGCTCTTTTATATTCATTACAGCAGCGCCTTGTGAATTTTGTGGTATTTTTCTTTATAATTCTTCTATAAATCATTTGATAGGTGAGGAGGCTTAGCCTGCTTTCCCAGAGATAAAAATCTCTTCATGTCAGTAGTTCAATATAATCATCAAAATACTGTTTCAAAGCGTAGAGGATCTGCATGGAAACAGGTAATATCTTGGTCAGCTTGGGCTGCCATAACAAAAGGCATAGGATGAGTGACTCAAACAACAGACACTTATTTTCTTACAGTTCTGAAGGCTGGAAGTCTGCGATCGGGGCCAGCAAGGTTGGGTTCTGGTAAGATCTGTGCTCCTGGCCCAGATGGCTGCCTCCTCGCAGCTTGCTCACGTGGACTTCCCTGTGTATGTGTGTGCCAGGAGGGGCAGGGATTCAGAGAACCTTCTGATGTCTCTTTCTATATGGATGTCTATTGTATCAGATGAGACCTCCACCCTTAGTACCTCATTAACCGTAACCACCTCTTTAAAAGCCCATCTCTAACACAGTTACCTGGGGGAGGGTTGGGGGGGGTTACATATGAATTTTGCAGACACAGTTCAGTCTGTAGAGAGTAGTATCCTACCTAGTATGTATCCTAGAATGACTGATATCACTGAGAAATCTGGGTGTGTCTTTCTGGTAGTTCAATTATCAATGACCCTATTCTATTAATTAAGTAAATAGTTACTGTTCCAGATACTGTTTAGGGTCAGGTAGAAAATGACAAACAAAGGAGAACTGTTGCTCTCTTATATTTGGAATCTCATACGTTTTCTAAAGGAAAAGTTCCCAATATGAAAAGACTGTGGGATGATGGAAGCTTCTCTGAGAGTATTCAAGGTGAGATTTGGGATGAATTGACAGATGCCCGGAGTGCCCTGCTGGACACCCAGGCAGGGGCAAGACCAAGGAGTTGCTGAGCCAGTGTGTGTTGCTGGGCAGCCTGAAGGACAACCAGGAACAAGGGAAGGTTGAGCGCCACCTGCAGGGGCCTTCCACCTGCACATGAATTTGGAGCCGCCTTTTGTGCTTGTTTATCTGACGTCTGCCATGCTCCTGGAGATCACATACCTGGCAGCCATGAATTTGGGGGTGGGGGGAGACACAAACATACAATCTATAGCAGTTTTCTATTTGAAACTCCGTCTAACCTATATAGGAAAGAAATCCTGGATTGATATGATTTAAATTTCCTTCTCTTTGTGTAAATGATAAACACCAAATTTACAGCTGTTTGCACTGGATTATTGAATAAAAAGAAAAACTGTACAGGTCCCAGAGACTTACAAAGTTTGACTGTGACCCCAAAATAAAGCACTTATATATAAAACATTGATGATGTTTGCTATCTGATTTGCTTTTCTGTAACCAGATATCAGAACAAATTGGAATTCCAAAGCAGCTGTCACGAAGAGATTCCTTGTTCCCTCAATTCAGACGTTATGAACAATGAACAGCAAAAACCGGTGGCTGGCTGGTTTTGAGAATCCTTATGGACCAGTAACTACATATCTCCTATTATCTGCCATTTGGAGTGGAAATACATACAGGATGGGGCAAAAGAAGGTTTACTGTTGTTCCTATGGAAAACAGTACAATAACTGATACATAATAATACAAGAACAAACTCTGTTTTGCATACTAACAACTATAAACCTACTTTTGCCCCACCCTATATTTTTGCTGTTCTTGTCAACTGACTCGGCACTACATTTGGGTTTCTAGAAGGCATTTATTCATCTTGTAAGCTTACTGGTCATTAGGGTAAGAGAATCTATACCTGAGGAGCTTCGTTTTCATATTTAGATCTGATTTAGATCTTAAAATCACAGGCTTCCACCTTGAACTGATACCATAATGGATGGTACCTTGGGAATACTGGAAATAAGTAAAACATAAACCATTAGGGGCTGTATCTCAGTCTACAATAAACTCGTGCTTTATTGACCCCTAAGGACACATGCTTCCTGGCATTCACACAATGGTGTTAACCATCTCCTTGAATATTGACTGACCCATGACTTATTTAAATAATAGTAAATAGCACAAGCAATGTGGTACCAGTTTCTAATCTAAGTCTTAAGAAAGGCAGTCTTAAGAAAGAAGGTCTGGCAACTTCTGCTTTTGTTTGCCAACGGGTAATAGGTATAATCACCCTGGGAACCCCATGCAGTGAAAAGCTTATTTACTGATATTGGTAAGTCTTTTGCAAAAGAATTAAAGCCCAGGCCAAGGGAAGGTGGAGTCTCACCCATCAACCAGAATCAACTAGAAAACTCATTTTGGAAGTGAATCTTCCAGCTCCTTTTGAGCCATCCTTGTTAATACAAGGTGGAGCAGGAATAATTCATCTCCAAGGAACCCTGACAAATTTATATAATTATGAGCAAACAAATAAAATGATTGTTTTAAGCTATTGAGCATCGGGATGGTTTATTACACAAGAAGAGATAACAAAAAGAGTATTTCTAATTCTTTTATTTTCTATGTCCCTTTACCTATTTGGTGGCTGATAGAAAAGATTTCAGACTATATATTTCTCGCTAAAACACCATGAACAATTGGTAGATATCCTATCCTCTATCACTCATTTATCACTAACAGATTTTTCACTGTGACATACACACACATTCACACACTCATGTATATAAAAATATGTACATATAGTTTTTCACAATTAAATATCTAATATTTTAAAAAATTATTTGTTAATTCAGTAGCAATTATGTAGTGATATGGTAAGAATACTCAAATGTAATTTTTTAGGAAATTAAAAAATGACATTCAGAAGAATATACAAGTGACAAACAATCAGTTTTGCTACTTAACAGTCAACAGTTGCATTTATGCATAGTGGTTTGTTGGAAATAATTTGTCACCAGTATTTTACAAAACAAAGCTTCACATTACAGATTCATAGTATTGACAGAGGTCCTTGAGCATCCCCATACATATCTGTGCTTTTTTGAAGAACTATATATAACCTCCCCACCTTCTGCTACACCAAGCAGTTAGAATCCTTCAATAATCCCATTATGTAGAAGCTTACTGAATATCAGTTTACAATGACCTTGTAGATTATTAATGAGGATTTTAGTATATATTTATCATATATAATTAAAGTGAATTTGGCAATATATTTTGCTCATGGAAAGGCATCAAAATAATTTAATTCTGTGTTATCTTTTCTCTTGTTCAATTCTTAAATTGTTAATTATTGGAACCTTTAGTTTATTTGGTTACAAAAATAAAAGAATCATTCTCTAAATTGAATACATACGGTGAATGTTAGTTGAAAATACATTTGTAGAATACAATGAGAAAAAAATGAACTCCTATGTAGCAATAAACAAATCCATGGGCAATGTCTTATTTAAATGGCAGCTCCAGAAATCTCAGAAGCAAACATTTTTGGAAGGGAGAGGGAGAGAGATAGGAACATCAATGATGAGAGAGCCACTGATCAGCTGCCTCCTACACGCTGCCTGCTGGGGATCAAGCTCAAAACCCTGTCACGTGCCTTAACCTGGAATCGAACCACCATCTCCTTGTTCATAGGTTGATGCTCAACCGCTCGCTGAGCCATACCGCCCAGGCTATTTTGTAGTTTTTAACTATAAATATCTAACACATTTTTGCTAAACTTATTCAGAGGAATACAATGTTTTTTATATTATTGCATAATTCATTTTATTTCAATTTTTCTTTACGCATATGAAAATAAATTGATTTACCAATCTTGCTAAATTGTTTTATTATTATATAGATATTTTTGTATTTACTATGTACAAAATCTCCTCAGAAAATAAGAGAGTCCTTCCTCCTTTCTAATTGTAATTTAGTCCTTCTTCCTTTCTAATTGTAATTTCTAATTTTCTCTCCTAGTCAAGAGATCCCTCAGTAGGGTCTCCAGTTCAATGTAAAGTAAGTTTTTTGTCTCATTTTCAATCTGCAGCATTTATTATTTCACTATTAAATAAAAAATAGCTTCAGGTTTTCTGTGGTTACTCTTTGTCAACTTAAGGAAATTTCTTACAATACTGGGTTTGCAGAATTTTGGCCATAAACATATTTGAAATTTTAAATGTTATTTTTTAATCTATCAATTTGATTATATATATTTTTCCTCTCTTGCATTAATCTGCTGAGTTATATTGTTTGAACTCTTTATATTGAACAGACTTTGCATTTTTAATAAGCCCAAATTAATCTTTGTGTAATAAAATTTTTATTTATCATTTAGATTGAATCGATAATATTTTCCATAGGTTATTTGTATCTATGTTTTAGAGTATTTTCTTTGTTATATCTTTGATCTGTTTAAATGACAAGATTATGCCAGATTCATAAAATCATTTGAGAAATATTCACTTTATTTAAAACTTTACAAAAGTTTTTAGTAATATTGATATTATGCCTTCTTTAAACATTTGAAAGAATCATGAGTTAAACCAATAGGGCCTAAAACTTTTTTCTGAGAGAATATTTTTCTAAGTGGATTTATTTTTTAAGAGATTAAAATAATTCTTCTAGATCAAATTTGTTATATTAAAGTTTTCCTATATTTGTCCCAATTGTCAAAATTATTAAAGTAAGTAGTTCTTGATATCCTTTTTAAAAAAATACATTTGTTATAGAATCTCTAGTAATGTGCTTTACTTTGGTCCTAATACTGATAGTTTACATTTTCTTCTTTTAACCAAAAGAAGTTTTAACATAGCGCAACAGTTTTCCCGGATGTCAGATTTATTTTTGTGACTACTTATTTTTATTTTTACTTTCTCCCTAAGATTTTAAATCCCATGTTGCATTAGTGTGCGAGGGCTACCATAACCAAACGTTACAGACTGGATGGTTTAAACAGCATGCCTGTATCTCCTCTCACTTCTGGAACCGGAGCCTGAGACCAAAGCCAGCGCGTCCCTCCGAGGCCTCGCTCCTGGGCCTGCGGGGCCTGCCTTTCGCTCTTGCTCTGCGGCCCCTTCTCAGCGCCCCGACGCCCTTCTCGCCTCGCCCTGGTGTTCTAACGGCCCCTGTTCACTGGGGCATTTGCCAGGTGAGATTAGAGCCCACCGTAATCTTTTCACTTAAACGTAATTACCTGTTTAAAAACCCAATCTCCAAATACACTCGCATTCTGATATACTGGAGGTTAGGGCTTCAACATATGATTTTGGGGGGAAGGGCACAATTCAATCCATACACATAGATTAAATCACCCGGCTGTGTCCCACATACCTCTTCTGCCTTTTCTCTAGTTTCTATTCTTCTTCCTTTGCGTATATTTGTCTAAATATTTTCTAATTTTTCTTCCAGTTAACAATCATTTATTCCTCTGTATTTAATTTTATTTACTTATAAATAACTTTATTAAGGTGCAACTTATATTAAATATATTAATTTTAAAAGCACAAGTTGATGAGTTTTGACAAATATATACACCTGTAAAACTACCACTTCAATCAAGATATAGAACATTTCCATACCACAAAATCTTTTACTTTTCTTTTGCATTTTTTTCACAAATGTATTTCTCTCTTTTATGAAAAATACCCCTTCACCATGTTACCACTAAAGTCTCATGCACTTAATCCTCAGGTTCAACATCCAGGAATGGGAACCCATGTTGAGTGTGTTGTAAGCTGTTCATGGTCTGGAGACCTATAAACTGAAAAGATGCTATGTGGCCCCCACACTTCCAATTTATATCAGTAAAAGAATGATAAAAATACATGTAATAAATATGCTCAATCAAAATGTGAGAAATAGAGATACACAAGAGACAGAGCTTAACAGAAATACTGAAATCCCATCAAGCAAATAGAGCTGCTTTCTCCCTGAAATTAGCTCCCAAGTCTATTGCTTTTCACATTTTTTGCTTCTGCCCTCTAGGGGGTATGTACTTTTTAAATATTATATTCTGGATCACATGTGAAGACAATATTGGAGAAGTCTGCTGTTGGAGGGCTGGACAACTTTCTTAATCTTCTGCTACCTTCTATAAAGTCTAGAGGGTTTGGGGATGTTTTTACATCTCAAAGAACTATAGCCTCTTTTACTCTAAGCTGCAACCCTTTTGTCATTTCTTCTCTCTCATCATCATGTGATATTTCAATATATTTTATTTCAGTGAACTCTGTCACAAATCATATGCCCATTTTTTTTAATGGTCTCTCTCTCTCCTCCTCCTCCCTCTTTGTCTCCCTCCCTCTTCTTCTGTCTATTACAGGTAATCTGAGTACACACTCTCAGTTCCCTTTCTGGAGTGCCTTGAGGAGCTTCAAAAATCTACTAGGCAGCAAAATAATTAATTCAGAGGTCTTAACAATAGGTTAGCATTCCCTTAGCTTTGCCCTGAAACTTTCTCATAATGACAGTACACTGGAATTCATCCTTGTCTTAAAGCTGTCCTCATGACAACACATTTACTTTGATGAGAAGAATTTTTATATTTTTATATTAAAATTTAAGAAACTAATACACTTTCTATTGTGTATTAGTTATGTTTGCAAACACAGCTCATTTTTTCTTGCATCACTCAGCATTATCAGATAATAAAAGTGAACTCCTACCCATTATTTTCCTCAAAAGTTACTTGTCCATTCGTACAAGTTTACTAAATGCATTTTTATTCCTTCTAAGTTGTCACAGGTAATATTTTTACCAATTGTTTCAACATATAAAATGTAATCAACACCAACTATTGACCAAATATGAGTAACAATTTTGTAGTCTCTTATAACAATTTCCTTCTTACCTCCTACTCAGTCCCGCAGCTAATATTTTGCTGTTATTGAATTACCTCATTTCCAGGTGCCAAATCCTGCTTTAGGAATTTGCTGCTGGAAAAATAGCCTATGAAATAAACAACAGTAAGCCCCATAATGACAAAACACAGGTCTGCAGAAGACTTGCAGGTCAGCTAATAGAGACTGAGATCAGCTGAGATTCTATGCTTTAGGCTATGTATTGATTGGACTTGGCTTAGTGTTGACAGTTAGCATTTAGAACTGTTCCACATGAATCCTTACAAATCAATAAATAAAATACAAAAAATTCAAATGAAAAAATGAACAAGAAATGCAAAGACATTTAACCAAAGATGATATACAAATGGTTAATAGGCAAGTAAAAGATGCCCACCCTCATTATTCATCAGGCAAAGGTGAATTGAAATCACTATGAGAAACCACTACACACTACAATGACTAAAATTCAAAAAGTCTAACATTACCAACTGTTAGTAGAATTCTTATATATTGCTGGTGAAAATATAAAAATGGACTACTTTAGCAAACAGTTTGGCATTTATTATAGTTAGATAAGCACTTCCTCTTTCAAGTAGCGGTTCCATAATGTGGCCTGGAGCTTGCTCACACTGGTCTCACGTGAGTTTTATGTGCACATCTCTTCTCGACTCCGCCTTCAAGGCATAATGTTTGCAGCATGAAACAGTCATGGTGGGAATATTTATACCATGGCCATCAGCAAACTCTACAAATCAAAAATGCCCTCCTCCCTTGGCTGGTTGTTAAGCATTTACCTCTACAGCAATTCCACTCCCGGGCATTTGCCTGAGAAATTAAAACATACATCCACAGAGACTACACGAATATTTATAGCCACTTTACTAATAATATATCTAAAGAACCTAAATGCCCATCAAGAGGTAAATGGATAAGCAAAATGTGGCAGAATGCCTGAAGCACACTTCAAGCTGCTACCTGAATCTGTGTCTCCTGGTTGTAATCTCTGACCTCGAAAAAATGTTTTTAATTTCTCTTTTAAAAAATGTTGCATAGTATTCTGCAATAATAAATGGCAAATTATAATGGCTTAGTGCTCAGCAGTAATAAATAATGGTTCCAGGTACATGCAATTTACATGCAACAATATGGATCAACCTAAAATCTTTATCCAGAATAGAAAATCCAGACACTAAGATTGCATACTCTATGTGTTCACTTATAGGATATTGAAGAAAAGTCAAAATTATAGTAATAAAAATCCTAAGGACTAGGATTGTGGGGAGTAAATTGACAACAAAGTGTCCCCAAAACTTTTTGAGGTGAAGAAAATCTTGTATATCTTGATTTTAGTGGTGTTTACACACCTATGCACACTTGTTAAAGCTCAGCAAACTCTGCTCTCCAAATGGTGAATTTTGTTACAAGTAGACTATATTTCATTTAAGAAAAGATATTAAAAATTTAGCACAGTCTAATCTTGGGAATCTAAATAACAAATTTGTATTGCATACCTGAAATAATTATAATATCTATGCAGGTGAATAAAATGGCAAACAGTGGAAATTATCTAGGCAATTTACAATTTGGAGTTATAGAAAGAAAATCAACTATTTAGTTAAAATTTTAAATGGTACCTGAAAATGTAATCATTTCCATATATGCTTACTTATATAAGGGAAAAAAAATTCATTCTGTGTGTCCTTCCTATGGAAATGTGTGAGTATACACAAATGGCCTAGAGATTCATGCCAAAGCAAAGCAAGACCATAATTTAGGGAAAAACTCTGACTATCGAAATGTATACTTTAAGAAAACTCTGCATGTTAAAAGGGAGTTCATTTCAGAAAGAACTTTCTTTTCTTTATATGAAAATAGGTTAAATGTCACAAAATCTTGGAAGATTCAATATTTATAGAATAAATCATATACCTAATATCAGTTCTCAAACTCAATTGCCAGGGTTTAATATGCTCTTTATTAAAGATACAACAAGTCATGTAAAAATCAATACTGGACATAAAATGTTTCCATTAATATAATTTTGAAGGTTGCACCTACATTTCACACTTCAGTAGACACAATAGGCATACAGAAATTCCCAAAACCATGATGAATAATTGCTCTCAATCTATCAAATATCAACTATATACAATCATTAAGACATAGTCAGCATGATTGTATTTACTTACTTTCCCAATAATGACTACTGAGAATCTAAGATAAATACTTAGCAAAATGATTTTTCCCTTTAGAAAAACATAACTATTTGATATAAAACAATTTATGTTATAGCCTCTTATAAAGTTATATTATTAGAAGTGTGCTGTCAGAATCTCCAGTTAGTGATCCAATTCTTAGAGTTTGTTAGTCAAAATAAAAAATGGTATAAAATAAAAATATAACAATATTGTCTCAGAAAAATCTAATCTAAAATGTTCTCTTTGTCTATGATGCTTCTTGTATTTTGGTATCTATCCAAATTTGGCTATGCAGTTCTAGGTGTCTAATTTTAAATTAACACATACTAAAAAATGTGAAACAAAATGTACAATACCTCCTTCTTAGAGGATGGAAAATCGGGCAATATAAAAAGGATGTATCAAACCCAAATCAAATAAGGGTAGAACTTAATATGTAAGCTAAGCACTCATGCCAAGTTTGTCCTGAACACCTTTGCAGAATCTCGCATTTTCATCTCAACATTTCTATTGCCATATTATAAACACCAAGACAAGATAAATATTTTTAAATGGATAATTTGTTGAAGATCCACATGGTCAGCATACCTACCTAGCCAAAATCCAGATCAAGAAACAGCACATTACCAAAACATGGGAAGCCCTCTGCTGCTGTGTATGTCACTGTGGGCTTCCCTTCCAAGGGCAACCACTGCCCTGAATTCTAACACTGTCTATTAGTTTTGCTTATTATTAAACTTTGTGTAAAATAAATCATTCAGTAAGCATTTTTTGCGTGTCTGGATTATTTTATTTAAAGATACATTTGCCACATGTATTTGCAGTGTTCGTTCTCAATGCTGAAGGGTATTCAATTGGATGGCTATCACACCGTCCATTTATCCATTCCACTGTGATGGCGTTTAGGTTATTTCTAGTTTTACACACCACAGGGATAATGTTGCTATGAAGATTATTATACAGACTTTGGGTAAAAATGAATGTGTTCATGTTTGTATAAATAAAATAGGTGTACATATATTTACTTTTAGTAGATAGTGTTAAGCGGTTTTCCAAAATGTTTGCCTGATTTATGCTCCTACTAGCAATGCATGAGTTGGAGCTGCTCCACACTGGGTATTGCCTGTCTTTTACATTTTAGCCATTCTTGTAGATGTCTAGTGACTCTTAGGACGGTTTTATTCTTTATTTTCCTGATGATATGTTTTTCATAGGTTTATTTTTCAGTTGGTTATCCTCTTTGGTGAAATTCATTACCAGTTCCTTTACCCATTTTCTTTGTTCTTCTCTTACTTATCTGAAAGAATTATCTGTCTGTTATTGATAGCGGTACGTTGCACCATATATACCAGATACACGTGCTGCAAATACCTTCTTTCACTCTGTGGTTTGAATTTTCACTCTATGAAAGAAGTCTTTGATGATCAGATGTTCTGGGTTTTAACATAGACTACTATAGCAGATTTGTAATTCATCTGCAATGGACTTTGGAGACTAGTTCAAGAAGTACTGCTTCTTTTTTCCCATATGGATCTCCAGTCCATCCAGAATAATTTGTTAAAAGATTATCCTTACCCTCTGAATTTAAACGGCACCTTTATCATAAATCAGGTGACTATAAGTATGTAATCTGCTCCCAAACTCCCTGTTCTGTTCCATCCCTAAGTTTATCTATCTTTATTAATTATAAGAGGTTGTGGGTTCATTTGAATTTTTTACATTTATAATTATCTTATCTCTGAATAACGACTGTTTAGTGGAGGGGTGGAGAACCTTTTTTTCTGCCAAGGGTTATTTGGATATTTATAACATAATTCGTGGGCCATACAAAATTATCAACTTAAAAGTTAGCTATGACAAAAGCTCCTACATTTATTGAATTTCGAGCTCCGCCTGTGGTTGCCTTGGCAGGGCCAGATCAAATAATTTCTCTGGCCATATAAAGCCTGCAGGCCAGACGTTCCCCACCCCTGGTTTAATGTATTCCTTGTCAATAACATTTTTTTTCTTGACATACTCCACTAATTATATTCTCCAGTAAAATATTTTTTCATTAAGTGGTGGTAGCAGAAATATTTATCACATGTCCAACTCAAACACTAAGCAGTAATTCATCATTTTTTTCTAATATGTAGTAGGTAGTAGATGCTTAACAAATATGTAAATATAAATCTCCACAGGAGAATAGTACTGAATAATAGTGATGTTAAGCATTTTTGTGTGCTTATTGGCCATTTATATATCTTGTTTGGAAAAACGGCTACTTAAATCGTTGTCCATTTTTTAAATGGGCTGTTTTATTGCTGTTGAATTTTAGGAGCTCTTTATATATTTTGAGTATTAATCCCTTACCAGATGTGTGCTTCGCAAATATTTTTTACTGTTTTGTGAGTTGCATTTTTACTTTGCTGATAACGTCCTTTGATGCATAAAAGTTTTAAATTTTGATGAAATCCAGATTATCTTTTTTTTTGGCCTGTGCCTTTGGTGTCATCCCCCAAAACACAATCAGACAAGGCTATCCTCTAATTTACTGGAAGAAGTAACATAAAAACCCTGGAGCCAAGTCTTTCTATATATTGTTTCCAACCTCTGTCTATCACCAACTTATAGGTAAGGCAGACTAGTACTGGAAGTAGAATGGGTCACGTTACACAGTCAAAGCTATAGACCAAAGGAGTGGGATATATATTTTATAAGGGAATTAGGTACTAAATGCACAGGATTTGAAGTCCAGCAGGCCAATAGCCAGTTCTATCTATTCATGTCACCTTGAGCAAGCTTTGCAATTTCCCAGCCCAGGCCCAAATTACCCAGGCTCTAAAATGACAACAATACCTACTCAAAGCCAGGTAAGTCACTTAGTGTAGTTCTTGGCACCTACGACACGGAACCCTATAGATGACGGCTGAAACAACCACTGAAAACTGTGATGCGTGTCTCAAGTATGCTCCTATTCTGTATGGCATATTAGTGGCACAGAGAAGCTAAGTGCTGTGGTGTAATTTATATAAATATCACTGGTTCACAGTAAAATGACTCTGCTGCCTCCTTACAGAGAAAAGAGGCTGCCGTGTTTTTCTGCCATCGCCTAAGATCTGTTTGAAGCACTTGCTGTATGCATGCGATAAATGTATGAACTAAAAATAGTTAAATCTTCTAGAACAAAAGATGACAAAATAGCCTGGCCGAAGTGGCTCAGGGCTTGAGCATCAGCCCAGGATCCAGATCAGTTTGATCCCGGTCGGGGCACAGGCCCGGGCTGCGGGCTCGGTCCCCAGCGGGGGGCGTGCGGGAGGCAGCCGGTCAGTGACTCTCATCACTGATGTTTCTCTCTCTCTCCCTTCCTCTCTCTGAAATCAATAAAGATATATATATTTTTAAAAGTATGACAAAATATGACAAAAGTTGCCATAATCACAAATTCATGGTAGTTGTATAATTTCTTAAATACCCAAACAGTGTTGCTGCTTAAACTGGAGGGGGCACTTGGGGACTACACGAATACTGCATAGAGACAAAAGAGGAATTTTACGTGATACAAAATTGTCTTAAATTTGGATACTTTACATTGGCTTTTTAATTGTATAGAAAGTGATACTTTTTAAAGAAAAAAATAGAGAGAGAGACTAATATTTTATCTGAAAGCAATGTGGCACTGTAATCCAGTGTCCTCTTCTGACTCCTATTTTTACTAAAAACAAGTACATTTCCTGTTTCTTTTGTAAAATTTAAATTGCTTTTTAATCAGAGCAGCATTTTAAATAAAGTCAATTATTTTTCTTATTTTAAAAGTAGTACTTGATCATTGTTTTAAAAAAAGGGAAAGAATCAAGAATAATAAAAAATCAAACAGAATCCCACTATCTGGTGGTAGCCACTATTAATACATCAGTGTGTTTTCTTTGATAATTTTCTTTTTATAGGTTTTAACATTTTAGTGTTAATTAATAGAATCACATTGTTTGTATCCTTAATTATCCTGTAACATTATAATGTAAGCCATTCCTGAGACTGTTATTTTTTAAATGTGATTTTTCATAGCTGCATAAAATTCCATTACATGAAAGTACATAACTTACTTAATATGCTAATGCTGGAATTTCACTGTTGCTGCTATTATAAATAAAACTGATTTAATCAGAAGTCTTATTTTTGAGCAACAGAAATCTAACTCAAATGAACTTAGGCAAAAAGTAGACCTAAAGTATTTTATTTTAAAAATGCTAGTATATCTTATGTAACAGATGGATGGCTTCTACCAAAAAACCTTAGGAGATGTACAGATGTGGCAGGTCTCATGAATCACTGGGACCAGGGCTTAAATTCCTCCAGGGTCTCTCTCCCACTTTCTGTGATACTGTAATTGTAATAAGAAATTTATATATTTGGTTTTCCTCCCTGTTTCTGTCACAGAGCTCCTAAAATCTGTAGCTTCCTAAATGATGAGAGCGATAAAGGTGTCTTCTGTTATGTTAATAAGTTACTTTGGAAATCATCTTAAGTTTGCAGGCTGGTTGCCCAGAAACCAACCATGTGTGTTCTTATTACCTTTATCTCCATCTATGTATAAGATACCAGGCATTATTGCTAAAAATGTCAAGTTATCTTTGTGAAAATTAGATCAAGGAGCTATCTTTCAAAATCCTTTTGGCTAGTATCTTTCAGAATATTGGATGCCATTTGGTGATATAAGTGAGAATTTATCACATAGCTCCAACAAATCTTTAGTAGAAAGGTACTACACTGGCCAGACAGCTGACTTCAGTCAGGTGATATATTTTGCAGATGAGAAATAATAATTAGAAAAATTTAGATCTAACTATTAAAGCACCCAGACCTTATCTTGCCTCTCTTTATCTTAGTTTGGGAATTAGAACTGGTATTTCAAAAACCCTCAGAACTACCAGAAGTCCTACAATCTGGTTGCATTTTAGAACTAAATGTGGATTGTTAAAAATTATCTATGATTGGCCCTACTCCCTGAAATTGTTGATACATGGAGTAAGACCATGTATCTATATATTTCAAAAGCTCTAAAATTCAGACAGAATTGAGATCCATTAGCCAAGGGACCTGACACCTTTTATACCAAAACTGTCATCAATTTAGAATTATCTCAAGGTTGATAGTATTTCATAATTTTGAAAATCTTTAATATACAACATATTTTGTGTGGGTATCACCAGTTCATCTAGATTTACTGAATGTTGCTTTATAAAATCTCCTTCCAAAATCTACTATGTGTTTGACTCATCTTATTTATTTACATCAGACTGTTTGTTACATGCTGGGTGAAGTTCCAAGTATTTATCAGCTGATAGAGTTCCATGGTGAGTGAGGCAGGAAGGACCAGTCCTTCCCCCTCTGCCAATAAGCAACACTGCTTTTCTTCTAATAGATTACAAAGATATATCAAAGCAATATACCCATAAAGTGTACCTGAATGACATAATGTTGGCATATGGCCAAATTATATTGAGGAACTAAATATGGTTGAGAAAATTATTATTCCCCAACCTTGAAAACTTTACAGACTGTTGAACACTAAAATAGGGCAATATTTCTTTAAAATAGCTAACAACAGCAAGTAAAATTAAATAATATATCCTCCATCAGTTTTCAAGGAAAAATAAATCTACTTTGTCCATTCACCTCAAGGGAATAGTTTAATTATATTTCCACTAAAGCTGTCCTTTCCAAGCTCATAATATTTGAAAGAAACTCTCTATAAAGCCTAAACTAGGTATTTTCTTGGAGTCCTAAAATATATGCATATAGATAAAGAAATCAATGAGATTTCTTTCCTGATTCACACTCTTTCCAAAAAGTACTAAATGTATTCCAAACACTGGAAAACGTATCAGTGTTGTTGTTTTAATTTATATTGAGATATATTTTTAAACAATAAAATGCACAGGTCTTGCGTTCAGTTTGATGATATTGACAGTTACAAAGCTCTAACTTCCGTGCAAAACAAAACGTAAACTATCTGCATCACCCCAGAGTACTCCTCAGTGTCACTTTACAGGTCCTTTCCCCACGTGGTCATCTATCACCAATAATGAGTTTTATTTGTTTGCTCATGCTTGTCTTCTTTCATTCAGAACTGTGGTAGGAGGTGCTCCAGGTTAGCCGTCAGGAGTCGTCCTCCCACGTTGCTGGGCAGAAAGTGCCTCTCGGTGGGGTCCACCCGCGCCCCGCTCTCCGTCCTGCCGATGGACAGTGCACTGTTGCCTCCTCTCTCTCTCTCTCCTCGGTTTGTTTTTGCAGTCGCTAGCTCTTGTAAACAATGCTGCTATGAACATACTTGTAAAGCCTTTTCATGAGCATATATTTTCATGGAGACGAATTCTGGGGTAAAGTATGAATGTGTTCAAAAGAAACTGTTCAAGACTTGTCCAAAGCGTGGCGTCGCTTTACACTCCCAGCTGCAAGATATGAGGAGTCCACTGGCCCTGTATCCTCCCCACACTCCCTGTCTTAGTAACAGTTTTGCTTCATATTGCAGGGGAATTTCCTAGGCCTTCCTATAGTTACATATTATTTGCAATGTGTTTTATGTTCTAGTAAGCTAAGTATAATAAAGTCACAGCTCTTTTTCTAAATTCTTTTCAATGATTTGAGAATGTCTCCATTAAAAAGATCAAAAGCTTGAATAAATATCCATTTCATAGTTACTTTTTAAGTACATCAAAATATGGAATGATATGTGAAAAACACTAAGGAGAAATCAGCATCTTCCTGTGTTATGAATAAATTAGCAAGAGAATTATTCAAATTAACTTTCACAAATTAATATCAAAGGACTAGTTCGTTCCTAACAATAGGTTAATACTTTGCAGGGTAAGCTACAAAGGTCTTTTTAAAAAATAATTGGTATCATCTACTGTATACTCAGAGAGAGGAGTTTATGAATATACAGGGTGTCCCAAAAATATGTATACACACTTTAACAGCTAATAGCTCGATTTTGAAAATGAAATGTATTTTAATAAACAGCGCCTTTAAAATTATTCAAAGTGTGTGCATACATTTTTGGGGACACTACAATCCGTGGAAATATACTGAATCAAATGGAAAAAATTGCTATGTGTTACATGATGAGCTATTTTCTTTTGAAATAATTTTCAAATGTATACATTATATGAATGAATGTGAATGAGTAAATGATTACCATCAGTTGGCAATAAAAATATATCAAATGTTAGCAAATGTAGGCAATACAGTAAAATATCACTAAAAGCAGGATATAAAATTCAAACAAATGTAAGCCACAAAAAGAAACCAACCAACTTATAAACAAACAAAAGAGATAAACGGGATTGAGAATCAGGGCTTTTGCTCTCATCCTGGCTCTTACAGAAACTAGCCACTGGGTTTTCAGCAAGTCAAGGTACCACTTGGTCTGTGATTTCTCATTTTCCTGTACAAAATGTTGCATAAAACACCATTAGGTTATTTTCAAAATTTGCCTTTGCATTTTATCTTGTCATGGGCAGTTAATAACAATAGTAACTATAACAGCAACCATCACAAAACCATTCTCCTAATTTTAAATTGGTGGTATAGAATACATACAGTGCTTGTAAATGTACAGTCAGTTCCTAGCATCAAGAGAGCAAACCTGAGAAAGGATTTGAACTACAGGCCAGGTGAGGGAGCAAGTACATAAGAGATACCAACTTTTGATTACCTACAACATGCATTACACTGTTTTACTTGGATACTTTTTGTTTAACATTTCCCGTCATACTTTTAATGGCCAGCATGACAGCCAACATATGTTCTTAAATTTAGAAAGGCACTGATTTTGGACAATGTGGTAGGGTCATTCCCCTGGGGTCTTCCTAAATATACATTTTATTATTTTGTCCTTTGCAAACAGAACACTGGGCCAAGTGATTTGGAGAAGAAATTAGTGTGAGCAGATTATATAACAACTCTTTTTTTATTGAATTTATTGGGGTGACATTGATTAAGAGAATCATACGAGTTTCAAGTGTACAACTCTGTAACACATCCACACACTGCAGCGTGAGCTCACCAACCAGTTTCTTTTCACCCCTATTACCCCACCTTTGCCTTCTTGCATCCCCCACCCCCTTTCCCTCCGACAGCTACCAGTACGGTTGTCTGTGTCCACCCGACCCCACACCCCTCCCCTCAGACAGCCGTCTGTTTTATGTATCTGTGCTTCTATTTTGTTAGATTATTTTGTTCATTAGATTCCACATGCAAGTAAAATTATATGGTACTTGTCTTTCTCTGTCTCATTTCACTTAGCATACTATTCTCCAGGCCCATCCACAACAACTCTTTTGAGACTTTATGAGACTACCAACTCAAAGCCATATTTTCTTTTATTTTTAAACTTCAGAAACATTTTGGGGCACTATTCTTTTAGAAAATAAACTTTATTGAGTGTTATAATTTATTCTATTATTTCAGTGCATTTTGGTAATATATTCTACAATGACTGAGTCGGATTTTCATCCTAAAAGGTAATTTGAAATGTAGGTAGAAATAAGAAAAGAAAAAAGATTAATACAGTGGGGCCAAAATTATGCTGTTGGAATTTGTTGTTGAATATAATTTGCATATTGATTATTATACAGAATGTCTTACCCTGTTTCCCTGGGACAATCTGCTTATGTAGACATTGAGATATATAGATAGCCCCCAATAATCACAACAGAAATAATATAAAAACACAAGAGAAATGTTAAGGTGAAGCCTAAAAGATTTAAAATATCAAGCCCTAGTCATTTTTTAAAAATGAAAGAATATAGAAATAACCTAATTCTGATTTGACTGTCTTAATAACTCTAACAGTACTTACAAATTTTTAAATATTTTCTTGTTCTAAGTAGGTTCTATAAATTGTGATTACTACATCCCATATAAACTGCTAAAATTTAAAACATTAAATATTCCCATGGTGACAGCACTTTGAGGTAAAAAATTCAACATTTTGAGTTTGTATTTTATTTAATGGACTATTAGCTTATTTTGAAGTTTCCTTAACATTTTAACAGACATGATGTGTTATAGAAGTGTACATCTGAAACCTATATAACTTTAATAACTAATGTCACCCTAATAAATTCAATAAAAATTTAAAAATAATAATTTAATAGAATCTGCTAAAAAATAATGCTTAAAATGAGAAAGTAATAAGTATTACATTAGAAAGACAATTAAGCATTAATTAATAATAAATATTAACTGAGCCCCTACTAATGCTCACCTAGCTTTAGCCCTAAGCTTTGGCCAGTGGAGAGCACAGCATGAATGAGAGAAACCTAGTCCATTCTTTAATTCGATCATTTAACTCACTTATCAAATAGTGCTATTGTTTTTCAGACAAATTATTCATATCAAAATTTTTGAAATGTTGTTAGTCAGAAGTTTAAACATGAACTGATATGGGATAGAAATGCAGGCACTATGAACATCACAAATCCCCCAAAATAAAAAATAAAAAATTGGGGACATTCATGCAACCTTCTATTTCTAAATTCCACTTAACACAACTGAATGTATTTTCAACATTCTTAACTATTTCAGGGTATAGGTTTAATATTTACCTCACTGACTAGATAAGCAACTTCAAAAATGTGGATTTTTTTTGTTTTATTTAATGAACATGACTTTGAAAGATCAGAACTGAGCAACAGCATCTTCCTAATCTGAACAATGATGCTCACTTTGGTGATGAAAATCTGAATTTGCTTGAGCTCCAAAAAACAGCATTTTTACCACAAAAATTCATGAAGGTATTCTTTACTTTAAGAAGAGATAACATGCATGGTGTCATTCAAACTTTTCAATACTTCCTGTAATTTAAGTAAATACATGTCTAACAAAAGATATTTGTGTAAATACAGAGTTTAATTTCATATTGCACTGCTCCATTGACTTTGAGCATTCCTGTGATCACCTGCTTAGAAATTTCTGGTTAGCTCATGTGAGAGCTTTTGACCTATGAAACTTATTAAAAAAAAATTGGATCCTGTGATACAAAGTGGAAGATTTAATTAATGTTCTTATGATGATCATTGACTTAATCATATTTATAATTTAACTTTAAGAAGTCTTGTATTGGCTTTTATCAAGGCATTTACAGTTACAACACAGAGATAGTTCATTCAGGCAATGTTTGGTTAGGAATCTTTAATTTCTTAACTTTTATTTCCTTTCTGATTTTCATTAGACATCTGGGATTTCTTCTGAGAACAAAAGGCAAATGTCACTGTAAAGGTAATAATGAAAAATAAATGTATTCTTTATTATTGTAGCCCTGTTTTATGTCAGGTAAATTCATCCATTATGAATAAGTGAATATATAAAGAAACAAAATTGCATATATATCTAAATCAATGTTTAGCTAATCAAAAAACTAAATATATAAAGAAATTTTCATGCCATGCATCATGTTCATACTAACTAGTCTGACACTCTGTTAGGTCCCTAATATATATTATGTTTAATTCTCACAGCAATTCCACAAGGTTACTGAGAAGAAATTTCTCATTACGTATAAGAAAATTGCTTGAGCAATTAAATGGAAAGTTATTTGATCCCATACAGCTGACGTGGAGAAGAGGCCTGAATAAAACCAAGTGTTTTGGCCCCAAATCCTGTTTATCCCCTTATGCTAGGATGGAATCAGGTGATTCATGTCAAAAGCAACTGATTAACTGTTCTACATGTTTTATTTTACTTTACTGAGAACAAGATTCCCAAAGTCCAGTAAATGTTCACAGAAATTAGAAGCGGAATTTTGATTTTACCCGGTGATGCTCTTCCTTAGCAGTATGAAGGTTACGTATGCCTACTGTGACCTCCCAAATTGCTCTTTTCAGGACTCCATTTGGGTACAAGTCAGCAAATGTAGCTATTTTTTTTAAAAGGCATGTTTTTATTGATTTCAGAGAGTGGAAGGGAGAGGGAGAGTTAGAAACACCAGTGATGAGAGTCATTGACCAGCTGCCTCCTGCACGCCCCCTGCTGGGGATCGATGGAGCAACCCGGGCATGCGCCCTGACGGGGAATTCTAGCTCATAGGTGGGTGCTCAACCACTGAGCCACCCCAGCCGGGCAAAGTTTTGTTTTTTTAATTTCCAACTGTATTACATAAAACTAACTCCCCTCCCTGAAATGATCTTGATGGGAAGTAAATATATTAACAAATGCTTTTTCCCTTTTCCTATCTTCTAAATTTTCTACTCAGTTGCTTCTGTTTTAAACTTTGCAAACAGAGTTTTGACTTTTCGTGATTCAGAATTGAGGGATAATGAGAGGAAGGGTATTAATAAAATGTGCTGGTGTAGTCTATAGAGAAAAGTTGAGCAAGAAAAGACGAGCTAGAAATTCTTGGCATAGGAGGTGTGGGGTGGATCAAGTTGACGGGTGAGATTAAAGTGTTGAGATTTCTATGAGAACACAGCCTGTTCTGTGAGAACATAGATTTTCTAGACATAGGACAGTGAAAATCTTAGATATTTGGAAAGAGGAAAAGAATTTGTGAGTTGAGATAAAGGGATTTTTATAAATCCCATGGATTACATATTTGGTTCTGTGGGTCACAGGGCCCTTGGCATAACTGTTTGAAAGGCCAAGAAATTGCTCAGTTTCCCAATGGCAATGCTTACGCTGTCTTTGCATATCTGGAGTTGTCAACCATTACCAAGAAAGCCTGTTTAAAGTCTGCTTTGTAATATCTCTGTTAGGGACAGAGGATGTCTACATCTCAAACCCCAAAAGTGAGAGAGTTAGTATCCGCTGGTCATTATTGCCAATCGCCTAGCATATAAAAGATGGAGATAAGTTACCTCACAGACAGAGGGAAAAAGTAGTTAAATCTGCTTGACTGTCCTGAATCAGTGCTATGAGTGGAAAGCAGGAGAAAGTTTTGAATCACTGCTCACATTTCTATAACTGTTGAAAGGCTGTGACCCCATTAGCAGGGAGCTGGAATACCTATGCAGGTCAGATCTGACACTTACTTAAAATCTGCTAAAATTAAGAAATTGAATGTTACTATGGTCAGAGCACCTTGAGGTAAAGAAAAAAAATGTTTTTCAACATTCTGAAAGTTTATATTTTATTTAATGGACAGTTAAATTATTTTTTTTTCCTATAAAAGTTCACCAATGAATAGTCTCAGAAAATGATGCTCAAATGAGTAGACATGACTTTTGAAAGAAAGTAATTAAACAATAAATTAATAATAAGCATTAACTTTATGGAATTAAGACACTTTGTTGAATATTCCTTCTCTCTAGGATATCCAAACATTTTGTTTACTGACTTGTTTAAAAAATACTTAATAAAAGTATAATAGCAAGGATAAGGAAATTTCTTCCAAACTCTAATTTTAAAAGTTGCCCTAGCCCGGCCGGGTGTGGTTCAGCCGTGGAGTGTCGACCTAGGATCCAGGCGATCAGGGTTCGATTCCCGATCAGGGCACATGCCCGGGTTGCGGGCTCTATCAATGACTCTCTCATCATTGATGTTTCTCTCTCTCTCTCTCCCCCTCCTTTCCTCTCTCTGAAATCAATAAAGATATTTAAAAAAAAAAAAAAAGTTGCCCTAAATAGTGTTTTTAATCCTTAACATAATATATTTTGTTAGCTCCCATGAAGCCAGTCATTCACTTCAGGGACCTCGGTTCAGAGTCGTGCCCTTAGACAAGCCTCCATGAAGCAGCTGGGGGCAGCACCACTGTCTGAGCAACAGCTCAAGCCCTGAGCGCGGCTGGTGCCAGCGGGGACATTTGCTTCATCTCATTTCCTTTGGGCTATTCTTTCACTGTCATACACATGATACCAACACATCGTATTTACTTGTTTTCAGAGGAGACATATAGAAATAGATTTTGAACCACTCCGTAAAATGGGAACATCATATAGTCTAATTCTCGAAGCTAATAAAAAATAAAATATAATAAAAACTTCCATTAAAAAGCTCCTAAAAGCACCGGCTTTTTGAAAATGGTCAATAGAAATAATTCTCTTTTCGCTGAAAGGAATATAAAGTACAGCAAACAAAACCATGATTTTAGTGCATGCAAATAACATGAACACTCTGGTTCATTAGATGTCCTATATTCGGCAAATTAATTGGGACAACTACTTCAGAAAAAAAGTAACAGTATGTTGAAAATTATTTTATTTCCTTTTAGTTCTGCTTCAAAGACACACACTGATAAAGAGGTGTTCCAAAAACCAGGTGGTTAATTAGGAAGATTGTTCTGCTCTGAGATCACAGTGAAACCACAATTACCCTAAGAGCAAAAAGGAGCATTACTTCAGTTGCAAGTTCTAAATCGACATCAACAGGACAGTTTGTTGAGTATTGAATGGATTATGACTTCGCAGATTTCTCTAATTATTTTGTTTATTTGGGAAAGGAAGGTAATAATCGTAAAAATGTATGTCTAGTCACATTGGCTCAACTGACAAATTGATATTAATGTATTTTGTAGACTAAAACAATTTTACAAATGTACTTGGTCCTGAAAAACAGTCTTTGTTGCATCTCCCAGACTTCAATACCATTCTAAAGGAAAACAAATCTGTCTTCTTGGGAAATATGGTTGTAGTAAGACAATTTTCAAGGTGCTCATCACTTTGTAGGACAGACTACACTGCACACTTTCGTTTTATTTTTTTTTCATGGGAAATCAGCACTTTATTGAAGTAGGAAGTGGGAGAAAACAATTCTTTTATGCAAGGAAACCAAGTGCTGCCCCTCGAGGGTCAAGCTGGAGCTCAGGCCGTGTCTCTCCGGACTCAAGCTGGGGAATTACTGCTGCTCGTGCTCTGGCTCAGGATGTTCTCCTGGGTGCCCCTGCTTGAGCTCTCCAGGGGTCCCTTTTTAGACACTCCTGTGGACCCCATATAAGGTAATCCCCTATAGTTGCATGGAATATTATTCAGCCCTGTAAAAGAATGAAATCTTGCTTTTTGCAACAACATGGACGGGCCTAGAGGGTATTATACTAAGTGAAATAACTTAGCTAGAGAAAGGTAAATACCATATGATTTCACTTGTGTGTGAAATCTAAATAACAACAACAACAACAACAACAGAAATAAAC
The DNA here is from genome assembly GCF_054644295.1 of Miniopterus natalensis. Lineage (NCBI taxonomy): Eukaryota > Metazoa > Chordata > Mammalia > Chiroptera > Miniopteridae > Miniopterus > Miniopterus natalensis. The sequence continues at coordinate 54,073,097 of NC_142083.1, forward strand.
TCATAAGTACAGAAAGCAAACTGATAGTTCCCAGATGAGAGGGGACCTTAGGTGATGGATGAAAGGGTGAAAAGAATTAAGAAGTACAAATGACCAGTTATAAAAATAGTCATGGGAATGTAAATTACACCATAGGAAATACAGTAAATAATATTGTAATATGTATGTATGGTATCAGTTGGGTACTGATTTATCTGAGTGATCACTTTGTCTGTTATATAAATGTCTAATAACTATCATATATCTGAAACTAATATAATATTGTATGTCAACTATAACTGAAAATCAATTTTAAGAAATTATGCAGTGCAAAGTATTATCAATTGTGGAATTTTTTGTCATTTATTATATGGACAACATAAGTAAACACTTATGTATTTAATTTATATAGAGTATCAGTTGGATATAACTGATATAATGGACTCACTTAACTTTAAGCAAATTACCTTAAAATATTCTGTAAAATGTATAGAAAGCATAGCTTTAATCACTGAAAAACAACTATGTGGATGTCAAGGACCTTAGCTCCTGGCACATCTTGAAAATTTCCAGGACTCAGTAAGTACTTTTTTTCTGCCAAAATTCCTAATCAATGTGTCTGCTTAAGACAACATTCCACTTGTTGCCTCATGCAAGCTATTTAATAAGACAATTGCAGGGAGATGTGCCATACCTAAAACCTCGCTCTGTGAAGGCAATATTCTGCATGTATTGCTTAAATTGTGCATGTTAAATCTGATGCAGAATGCATCCTAATGCAGAAAAGAAAGAACTTTTAGGGTATTTTGTTGACAGTGTTGGACTTCTTTTCCAAAAAAAGAATGCTTTACAGGACTAAATATGGCCTGTATATTTTGAAATATTAATGAAGTTTGTTATTGGTTGATATTTATGATTCATGTAATTCTGGTTTGGCAATTCAGTACTGTTTTTTTTCTCAAACTATGAAAAAATCCTGTACCAAATGTCTTTTTTTTTTTTGTTTGATTTTATTTTGTTTTTAATTGAGGCTTAATTATACAGAGAGCAGAAGTTTGAAGTGTACATTTAAAAATGTATATAAAAATGTATATACCCACGTAAGCAACATCCAAATTATAGGATATTTTCATCTGCCCAAAAAGTTTCCTCCCAACTATATAGATTTAATTTACATTTCTCTTATAATGAGCAATAGTGAACATCTTTAAATCAGAGCAATTTGTATTTACTTTGAGTTGTTGATTTATCTCTTTTGTCCCATTTTTTTATTGTTATTATTTTTGCATATCAAATTTTGGAGGCCTTTTTATATTAATGATAATGGTCTTTTGTTATTGTGTTTTTCCCAATATTGTAACATCTTTTATTTTTGCCTATGGTATTTTTTTCATGCAGTTTTTGTTATTATAGTAAACTTATTTATGTTTTCTACTATTAACTTGGGCTTAGTCATAGTAATAAACTATTTCTCCACTCTTGTCTCATAAATGTTTTCTTTTAGATTTTGCATAATTTTCCACTTAAATATTTGATCAATTTGCATTCCAAAATGTTAGTTATTTTATGTATTTACACTACGATGTTAAGTTGACATATTGAAAGTATATACATTGCATTTGTCATGAAAACCCAATTTTCCACTCTAGAGCAAAAACAAGGTTATGTCCTTGATTTTTTATAGTGTAAATGAGTGATACAAGAACATGGGGCCTTAGAGATTATATATGATATAATCTGTTCAAACTAGACCCCCACAACCCCCAACATGACTGAAGACCATAAGCCTCAATGAACATTTCTAATGATGCGGAAATACTATTTCAAAAGGATCATGTTCCACTGTTGGAAATATTACATAATTCTTCTCTTAGTGAGCCAAGGTTATTTCCCTGTAGTTCTCATTTTTTGATTCTAGTTTTTGGTTATCCATAATATTACAAAAATAATCCTACTGTTTAAGTGACAAACTAACAAAAATTTCAAGTCAGCTGATAGATATTTATTTTATAATGTTCTCTTTCCCAAATAATAGAGTGACTTCTCAAAAGGTATTATTTCTAGTCCCTCAGGATCCTGGTTATTGTAACCTTGGGCATTTTGCTTATAAATGTGCCCCTTTTGATGTGTTTCTACATTTAAGCTTAACTCAGTGTAATTATTACTTTTATTGTACTTCTATTTATTAACATTGCCTTAAAGTTTATTTGGTCTTTTTATTGTACCTAATTTACTCTGTCATTTCTTCATGGATTACGGACTATTCAGAACCTCTAACTTATATTTTTGAAAATAAATGTATTGCTTTTTAATTCTCTGGCAAACTCATTTAAGCAATTTCTTGGTTTAAGTGTGCTAGAGTATTATCCCTTATGGTATATGAGTCAATTTCAGAGCTTTAGCTCTTCCTTGTAAAATTGTTAGCAGCTTTAAGAAATAAATGTACTCCTCTAGACACAGAATCTGATCTTCATTCAAATACTTACTTAAATATCAGCTGTAGGAGCAATACAGAATAACTCAACTACTTTTCCATATTACTATTCTAAATTAAATATTCAAAATATACTTTCAAGATATAATTTGCATATAAAGCATTATGAAATATCAGGCTAAAACTTACTAAGATAAGGATTTTAGTTCACCTGCTTCCCTCAGAAATAGACTTTTGTCACAGTATTATATTTGAATTTTATACCATCTTATGTTTTGCTCATAGATTTTTACTTATTTATAGTTAACCAAATAATTTTAACTGCTTTTACAATGACCAATTAGAAGCTCAGATACATAATTTTATGTTCATGATATTTTGCTTAATACAGCTGAAAATAACTTTATTTTCTATTTATATAGTCTTCTAAATATTAGCCTATTTTTGTCCATTATCCTTTTAAATTTCCCTGATGCAATATATGTATGTGTGTGTATAATATATATGTACATATACATATATATCTTAAATATATACAGAGCAGTGATCAGTGGTATAGTGGGTGTAAGTTTTTATTTGATTTTGGCTACACAGTGTTTATTTATAGATATTAAAGTTCAATAATGCCTCTATAAGTATGAGCTAGAGATGAAAGGTATGTCATCAGAAACTTGTGTTCAGAAAAATAACCATGCATGAATAATTTCATTTTAGCTAGCCAATTTTAATTAAAATGAGTCTTCTATCTAGCTAATTTTTATCTTGTTTGCTAAGTAAATGGCAGCATGTTTAGTTGGAATTTGGATTCCTAATACATTTGGATTACTAATAAGTTTGGATTACTAATAAACATTATATTGTAAGACTGGGGTTTAAAATATCCAATAACTGATACCTACATAAATAGAGTATTAATTTAATGAAGGAGCTTAGAAAGTAATATTATATAAGTTAGTAAGGGTAATTAGATGAATTGTGAAAGTTCTAGAAAATTAAAGAAAAATCAGATCTACCTATTAGATAATACTAACTGAAATTTATTTTTAAAAGCATAAATGTCTTGCTTACAATAAGACGGGACAAACAAATTTTACAGTGAAGCAGAATATCTGATTCTGTTAGAACAATGAAAGTACAATACAGTGACCCCTAAAGGGTGCAGGGGTTAGGGGCGCCGGCCTCCCTTGCAGTCCAAAATCCACTTTTAACTACAGTAGTTGGTAAATTCCTCTGACAAAATGTATTAGTCTAGACAATCAATTAATCATTTTCATTATCAGTCACTACTTCTGACTCTTGAAATTTATTTATATATATATATACACATATATATGCATACGTATCTTAGAATAATCATGATTAAAAGTTACACCAAGAGTATGTATAAAAATGGAAAATAAAAAATCCTACTTAGAGCAATATAGACATTCAGTTCAGATGACTGAAACCCTCTGACATGTACATGAACTGCTATGATCTAAATATTTGTGTGCCCCTCCCCAATTCATATGTTGAAATCCTAACCCCCAAAGATGATATTAGGAGGTGGAGCCTTTGGATGGTGCTTTGGTTATGGAGGCAGAGCCTTCTTGAATGGCAGTACTTTGACAATTTGGGTTGAAATTAATTAACCTAATTAAAGGCTGACCCTTTTTATATCAATCAGAAAGTAGGCTCAAATGTTGAAATGAATTTGAAGAATTATTTGTTTGCATTTTCTGTGCTATTCTTGTGCTAAATAAAATTGATGATATCAGGGTTGATGATCCCAACAATTAAGAAAATATTATTTATCTTATTGGATATTTTTTCTTATTCAACATGCTTGAAAATATCAATTTTTTACACTGTGAATTTTATTTTTACTAGCAAGTTAGCAATTACTATAAAATAGAAAATAATTAAAATATATTAAATATTAAATATTTGAAGTGTCATCTATTGCTTCCATTATCAAAGAAAAAAAGGACATTTCAGATACTAATTTCCTTGAAAATGAATTGAATTGAGACCATATGCACACTATATTTATACTTTGTTCTCTTTATTTAAAAAAAATATATCTTGTGGATATCCTTAAGTATTATTCTGCTTCCCCTTTCTTTTCTCTGATCCATTTTGCTTACAATATCTGTTTTAAGATATTAGAGTAGTCTTGACAGTTGTTTATTTCTTAGCTGTCAAATGTTATAAAGAAAATAAAAGTGACTCTAGGTTTCCTTTGATTTATTAAATGTCTTTATAGATACTTTTATCTATCATAACAATACCTATCTCTAGTTCGTCCTTGAAAATAGAATCTAGATTTATTTTATTGTGCCACAATGCAAACTAATCACAGTTGTCACGCCCTGGTTTCTCAGTTTCCCCATACAAAACGTGGGCTTGAGGTAAGGTTTTACCCAAAGAGAAAAAATGAAAGTGGTGGTAGTTATCAAGAAAATCGTTCCCATTCCTTAGATAAAAGGTAAGACACACAATCCTTAGGTACAAGGTAAGACACACAATCCTTAGGTACAAGGTAAGACACACAATCCTTAGGTACAAGGTAAGACACACGATCCTTAGGTACAAGGTAAGACACACTATCATCCCTGTATCTGCTTCTTGGCCTAGCGCTGACTCGTGGTGACCGGGCTGCTGCAGACACCCTGCCGTCGCGGGCACACTGCCCTGCAAGCCCTGGGAACCTCCTGTTATGTACCATGTAAGAAAAATACAGCGTGCTTTGTTTTTTTTACTTTGTTCTTGATGACGCGCACAAGGAGATGTTCCATCTGTTAGGAAAATGTTCCACTGTACAAAACAGAGAGCCTGATTGGCAGTGGCTTAAACAACCGAGTGTTTGCCCTCACACGACCAAAAGTCATTGGAGAAAGGAAGCTGCTGCTTTTTACCTGGCTCCTCAAAAAGCCTACCAGGACCCATTGTTAACTTTCAGGGTTTAACAAATATTTCTTAATTTGATGTTTGGTGGCGTTTTGATTTTCTAACTCTTCAAAACAAAAGGCAACACTAAGAACATATTTTTAAAAGTAAGTTTATTTGTTTCTATCCAGAGGTCATTCTGAAAATGAACAAATTAGTAATATTTTATTCCCCTAAACCTAAATCATTATTAAGAAAAAAGAGAATTAATACAAGCCGAGGCCAATTTACATAGTTAATTAGCCAATGGTGTTAAATCATTATATTTATATTCTAAGCAATTTTAAAATGTCTGTTTATGAGGAATAGTAATGCTCAGATAGTGGAGGCACTTGAGAGTTGAATTAAAATTTCTTTCACTGCTGAATGAATAAACATTTAGCCTATTTTTCACCCTTGGATTGTGTTATATTTATAAGCTACTGTGACTCAAAATCATTCATGTTCTTAAAACTCTTTTAACAGAAATTATGTCAGTGAAGCATAGTCACAATTTCTCCCAAAGTCCCTTATATAAGCATAGCTCATAATACTGACCAATGTTATAAATTATTCATTCAAACATTCTATATTAATGTTCTGAACTCATACTGAAAAAACAATAATAAATTGCTGAAAAATACAGTAGCACTAACATATTTGTAAACCAAGATCTTAATACACTGTAGTATTTCAAGATTTTTATACTTTTAGAAAAGAGGTGGCAAGGATATTTGTCATAGTTCAGAATGGTAATGATATAGCAAAATCATGAGAATATTCAAAATTGTCATTATGTAGGCCAATTACATTGTAATTAAATGGGTATAGAAGCTAAATGTCATATATGTACTGAATTATTTGTCTTATCAGTAAGATTAGGCTAACCCTGAACTCAACCAAAATAATTACATAAATTTGAAATGAATTATGTACTATGAACCATATTTTACACAATTCTTACGAAAAGAAATTAAAAGTGTGTGTTGGACAGAACAATTATGTTATGGGCTGAATTGTACTCCTTCTCCCACCCCCAAATTTTGTTTGGGGGTCTTAACCTACAGTATTTCACAATGTGACACTATTTGGAGTCTCAAAGAGATGATAAAGTTTAAGTGAGATCATTAAGGTGGACCTTAATCCAGTATGACTGGTATTCTCATAAGAAGAGGAAATTAAGACTCAGACATGTTCAGAGGGAAGACCATGTAAATATTCAGGGAGAAGACGACTGTCCATAAGCTGGAATGATCAAAGAAGAAATCAACACTTGATCTCAGACGTCTAGCATCCAGACTTGTGATAAAATAGATTTCTGTTGTTTATGCCAACCAGTCTAAAGTAATATTTTGTTTTAGCAGCCTTATAAAACTAATATAAATTGCAAAAATAAGGTTCTTTAATGATTCAAGTAGAAAGACAGTTATCATATTGGTAATATGCATTTCTACCCAAAAGCCATTTCTGTCCTTGACTTTAATCTATTAAAATGGTATTGTCAACCAGAACTCAATTCTAGGCCCCATTTCGACATGAAATTCAACTTTGCACTAGCTAAATTTTTAGAAGGAACATATACATAAAATATGGTGCGATTATGCAAGATGTGAACGTTTTTGGCCTTTACTTCCAGTGTTCAGATCATAAGTTACTGAGCATTTCAGTCTTTATATTTACAAGTTATGAGCCTTTCTTTGGATTTTTTTCTAGGTCTATATGTACTTTCTCGCAGTGAATGTCTTATGAAAAGTGACTTTATGCCATCTGTGGAACAAAGTAGGATATTATTTCTAAAATTCATAATCTGACTTGTTTATACAAGAAAAATACCATTTTTCTTTTGACATTTTGAGTACTTATGAGTATACTGCATGTTAAATTCTTTTTTATACAGCAAGGCAAAATGAGGAATTTAAAGGCAAATGACAGATGAATTATAATAAGATTGAAGATAATAGCAGCACTAGCTATTATACAGAAAAAGGGAAATCATAGAAGAATATCATCATTAAATCACCTAAATTCCAAAGTCTGTAACCTTACAGATTTCCTTCACCCCATTCGATGTTATTTTACCCTCCCGCTCGGGGGATGTAGGTGACATGAGGTAGCTGTAAAAGCTTGGGATTTTGAAATCATGTTGCCAAAGCACAGGTTATATAGATGCATTAGATTTACTTATTTTATTATCTCTTTTCCCATGAATAAATCTTCTGCTTTAGGCAGCCTAATCTGTTCACTATTTCTATAGAGTTCTATGCATATTGCCAACAACACCTTGTCCGAATCAGGGTCTTAACTCATAATACATTTCCACCCTCTATCATCTATCTAAATGCTATTGACCTTCAAGGCTCTGCTAAAAGCCTTGTTTCTTCCAAAAGCCTCCCAGATTATATTGAGACCATGTAGATTTTTCTCTTCCCTCACCACTGACCCTCAGAGTTTCTACACCACAAAGTAGTACAGGGTGACCTGATTTAACACTGGAACTTCACCCATGAGTTTTTAAGTAGGTCTGGAATACAAGAAAAAAATTAAATATGTTGGGTGATGTCTCAGAGCAACGTCAGCAAAATGGTGTGGCAGGCAGCTCCAACCTCTCATCCACTAACAGAAACATTGAAAAACAAGCATAAATTGTCAAAAGCAGCTTTGTCAAAACTCTGGAAAACAGCCGAAGGTTTAGAGTAACTTAGTGAAGCTGCGTCAAGATTAAAGCAATTTGAAACCAACAAGAACTATTTGTAGTGATTTTACTTGCTTTTACCACACCACCTCCCTTGTGCAGCGACAGTCCTAAGGTGGCAGCAGCCCATGTTCCCAGTGTGGGCCTTGGTCCCCAGTTCCAGAGAGACCAGAGCTGGCATTCGCATCACTGTAAAAGTGTCCTGGCCTGTCTGGCTGGATACCTGAAGGCCCTACACAAGGTGTTTTTTCCTCTTTGTATAACTCAAAAGTCAGACTAGAAAAGTAGTAGGCATTGCTCAAAGGTGCTGCAAATCGAACTAACAAACCCCAGACTTATGGGACCAAAGACACAAATATTACATGATATCACTTATACGTAGAATCTAAAAGGTGGAACTCATAGTAACAGAATAACTGTGGTTACCAGAAGCAGGAGGGGTAAAGGAAACAGGGAGGTGTTGGTCCAAGAGCACAAACTTCCAGTTAGAAAATGATAAATTCTGGTGATCTAATGTAAACCATGGTAATTATAGTTAACGACATTGTATTATATACTTGAAAATTGTTGAGAGTATATCTTAAATGTTTTCACCATAAAAATGAAATTGTAATTATGTGAGATGCTGGAAATATGAGTTAAGGTTATGGCAGATTCACTGTCTGGTGAGAACCTGCTTCCTGGTTCACAGTCTTTTCTCTGTGTCCTTACCTAGAAGAAAGCGTGTTAAACCCCTCTGGAGTCTCTTATGTAAAGGCAGTAATCCCATTTATGAGGGTTCTATCCTCATGTTGGAATTATTTTCCAATAGTTAAACCTCCAAATCATCATACTGGAGATTAGGTTTCAACATATGGTTTTAGGGGGAGACCTAAACATTCAGTTCATAGTTAATCAAACAACAAAATATATACAACCCAATTAAAAATGTACAAAAGACTTGAATAGACATTTCTCTAAAGAAGGTATACAAATGGCAAGTAAACACATGAAAAGATGTTCAACATCAGTAATCACTAGGGAAATGAACATCAAAACAATAATGATATACCACTTTATGTGCATTAGAATGGCTATTATAAATCCAACAAACAAAAAACAAGTGCTGGTGGACCTTGTATACGGTAGTAAAAGTGTAAAATAGAGCAGTTACTGTTTCTCAAATAGCTAAACATATAATTATACGACCTAGCAGTTCCACTTCTAAGTATTTACCCCAAAGAATAGAAAACAGAAACTCAGATATGTGTATGCCAATGTTTATTGTAACATTATAAACAATAGCCCAAAGATGGAGACAAATCAGTGTTCATCAACAGATGAATGGATAAGCAATATTGTGCATATACACATGAGATATTATTTAGCCATAAAAATGGATGAAATTCTAATACATAGTATAACACAGATGATCCTTAAAAACAGTATGCTACATGAAATAACTCAGATATGCAAGAACAAATATTATATGATCCACTTATATAAAATACATATCTAGAATAGTCAAATTCATAAAGATAGAAAGTAAATTAGAGGTTACTAGGGGCTGGGAGAGGAAGGAATCCTTTAGATAATAAAATTTTGTATATATGCATGATGTATATAAAATATTATATAATTATATACATACATATTAATTCTAAACTTCCTCAACTTTTGTGACACTAATTTACAAAGTCACTTGTTTTGTAGTCTTAGTTTAAGACTAAGCAACAAATATTCAACTCATTTTCTTTTGCAGGGCTTATCACACACCATTAGACATGAGATATTCAATTCAATATGATATGTTTTTATAACATCTAACAAAAAAGATTAAATGTTATGTTGGAAAGTGTTGGGACTGGGTAAAATGATCATTTCTAAATACAGAGAGGAAAGAGAACAGAAAAGTGACTTTTACTCTTATCACTTCATAAAATGCTATTGCTTTCCTTTTTATCCATCCAGTTTCTAAACAGTAGTTTAAAGCTCAACCTCTGTGTTTTTTGAGAATTCACTTCTCTTTTAAGGAGCCAGACTCACACTTGGCTGTTAATTTACAGAGCATTATTAACTATATAAACATAATAGTGATAAGAATTAATAGGGTGTGTACTACATTCCATTCTCTTTTCTAAGTGCTTTACATATGTGAATTCACATAACCTCCAAGTAACACTATGGGATAGGTAAAATTATTGGCTGCATTTTTCAAATAAGGATAATAAACTCCAGAAAGATTCAGTCTTGCTCAAAATCATACAGCTAAACTATGTCGGGATCTATATAAATGTGTATTTTTAAATATTTCCTCAAGCCACTGTTTTGTTGTTTGTTTGTTTTTGAGAGACTGGAGGGAGGGGGAAAGAGAGAGAGGAAAACACTAATGTGAGAGAGACACTGACTGGTTGCCTCCTGCACTCACCCCGACGGGGGGGGGGGGCAGGGGGGAGCGAACCCGCAACCCAGATATGTGCCCTTGACCAGGGAAACAACCCTAGACCCTTCTTCAGTGCAGGCTGACATTCTAAACACTGAGCAACCCTGGCCAGGGTCTCAAGCCACTGATTTTAAGAAAAAATATACTATACTATACTATATACTATACTATACTATACTATACTATACTATACTATACTATACTATACTATACTATACCCCCATTAGTGCCTATTGTGGGTTAAATTTTATTCCTCATAAAATAAATTGAAACCCTAACTCCTGGTACCTGTGAATTATCTTATTGGAAAATAGGGGTCTTTGCAGATGTAATCAAGTTGCATGGGTCTTACTCCATCCAGTATGATGAATATTTTTATACAAAGAATTGAAGATATAGAGACACATGGCGGAAAGAATGCCATATGAGACTGAAGCAAAGATTGGAGTGACGTAGCTACACACCAAGAAACACTGGGATTACTGGCAAACACCAGAATCTAAAAAGAAGCAAGGGAGGGTTCTTCCCCAGGACCTTCAGAGGAATCACAGTCCTGCAGATACCTTAATTTAATACTTCTGGCTTCCAGAGCTGTAACTGAATAAATTTCTGCTGTTAAAAGCCATCTAGTTTATAATACTTTGATATGGCAGCACTGGGAAACTAGGAAAGTATTTTAGAGCCTTTTATTAACTAATTTAGAACTCCAAAATTCTTTTAGATCACAAAATTTTAAGTTATTTTTAAGTTAATATTACCCTAAAATTAACAGGAGCATTAATATCAACAAGAATAGGAAAGGGGCCCTGAGGATCTTCCTGCTAACGGCCCTACCTCCACTCTTTGTGTGCTAGAGCTTTCTATAGCACAGCTGTAAAATAAATATTTAACCCAGTTTAATGTTCTTATTTGATTGACATGGAAAGTGAGGCTTAAAGGAATTTTTCTAGTAGAAAGTCATCCTTACTGGTGGTGGCAGGCTACTCCTACTCCTATGTTTTTGGGGGTTTTTTTATTGCTTTATAATTTTCTACATTATACTTAGCTTCAATTTAAAGACTGAATTTTAAAAATAGGTCTTACTGATTTTCTCATTATAAAACATAATACATTTTATCTTGTGAAAATTTATTAAATCAAAACAGTAGAAAAAGAAATTAAAAGTTTAATTAATACTTTATAAAAGGGTTCTACATGGAGGATTTACATATAAGCACTTACCTACCAAATAAAACCCTGAGGCCCTTGTTGGGTAGTCAGAAAGCAGTCTCACAGTTCAAGGAATATAGTCAATCCAACAGCCAGAAGATATTTACACAGAAATAGGCTTCCTTGCCCTGGCTGGTGAGGCTCAGTTGGCTGGAGCATCAGCCCATACACTGCAATGTCACGGGTTTGATTCCACAACTCATACACTTTTCTCACCACAAACTTCACCGTTTTTGTGCACTTCGCTCTCCTTTAATCTCTGTCTCATGTTATAAACCTAGGAAGTGTTGTCACAGAAAAACATCTACACAGAGTGGACAAACAACCTAAGCAGATATATTTTATCTGACCCTGTGATTTACGCACATACACTATTTGAATCATACTTCAATTAGAAACTTTTTTATTTTGTCCTAAAACTTTGTTTTGTTCATTCTTTAAACTACTTTTTCTCATTATAATGTCAAGAAATATCACCAACTATTATACTTTAAGTTATACTTTAACTAATGCAAAGAATTGAGCAGATGCATTTGTGCTACCTATATTTTAAAATATATATCAAGGTTATTTTATGTAAATGAATGCGATACACACTATTGTTAAAAATGTAAACCATGCAAAAGTAAATAAATGAACCTTCTATCTTCATCTCCTGTCCATAGAGAGCTTGAGGTGCTTCACTCAGGTATTTACGATGAAACACCAAAAAACAACCTTTTAAATTATGACTGGTTTTTAACCTGTTAAAGAATTAAGATCACAGAGCAACGGGCATTCCAAACGCAGTAAGAGGTAGCGAAGTGCAGGGGGAGAGAGGCGAGCACTGGCTTTCCTTGGTGTAGACGCGAATGGCACCTGCAGCCGGAGTTCAGCGCGAGTCACTGGCAAACTGCTGAAGGCTGCGCTCGGGCCCACGGAACATGGCGATGTCCTTGGAGGCTACGGCGCCGGGGGACTTCACACGCTGCTGAAGGCACTTATTAACAAATCTTACTAGGTGTTGTTCACAGAAAAGATTAGAAAGTTTCCACTGAAGTGCAGTGCAGAGGGAACAGCAGTCATATGGGATGGGCAAGAAACTCCACTTAGACCCTTCACCCTCATATCTTCTATAGGCCAAAAGCCTTACTCTGCAGCAAAGGTTGACAACATATACCACCATCTTTAGGGCCCTGGGGACATTTTATTGCATCTGGGTTAGAAAACACAGGGAAAACTCCACTCCTGTGGAGGTGGAACATTATGCACTGTGCTCAGAACTAAACTAAGGGCGGGAAAGGAAAATAAGATAGCACTTCCCAAACCCGGGATACTGTGATGCTCAACCACTGAGCCACAGCGGCCTGGCTCTATGGGTGTTTTTTTGATAAAGCTATTATAAATCTAAAATCACTTCAAAATAAATATTTAGACAAGGTCCAAATCTAAACTACAGAAAGTCAATGAGTAGAAAAGAATCTTCATCTCACCATTCCATGTTTAACATTTCATAAGGAAAATACATATACATAATTATGTCATATTATTTACATATTTTTTTAAAATTTATATTGTTATTTTTACTTACAAAGTATTATGAATTTGTGACCGTGAGAATGCATACAGAAACAATGCATTTATTTAGGGTTTATTTTCTATCACCATGATACCAGACAATTTCAATGTGAAATTGGTGAATTTAAAATCTATCTGTAAATTCCCTGACCCTTTCCCATAAAGACATTTAGGTCATGCCCATTTCTTTGAATCTGAATGGGTTTTAATGACTGCCTTCTCAGATCATATGTTGTGGAAATGATTCTGAGTGACTTCTGAGGCTGGGTTAGAATATGACCTGTACTTCTGGGAGCCTCAGTAACAACATAATATGGCCAGTGACTGTGACCATTATATCAAAAGACCACAGGAAGTGAGCACAGAGAGAGAGAGAGAGAGAGAGAGAGAGAGAACCCCGATAACTCCAGATGTTTCGGTGTCCAGATGTTTGGCCCAGCCAGTGCAAAGACGTGACAAAAGAAGCCTTCAAGAGGACTGCAGGAACATGTGACTGCAACTGTTTGAGTTTATCAATGAGAATGGCCCAGCTGAGCCTAGGCAACTTCCAGATTCATGAGCAAAATAAGTGATAGTTACTGTTTTAAGTAACTGTTTGGGGACACTTTGTTTTGCAGCTATAAATAACTGAAAGAGTGAATTTATTTAGAATCATCCCTAGTATTATTACTGCATTTGGATACATAACTTTTGGTTCCAATTAAGTTAATAGCCTTGAATCTTAAACTCCTTGAAGTGATAATGTTTCTTGGATCTCCTCTCTGTATTTTATTCTGAGATGATCTTTTTGTATCTCAAAGCCTTTTATCAACTAAATGTGTCAAAACTCTTATCTTTCTTCATGAATTCAGCCGAGTTGCTTGGAGTAAATGGAAAACAATTTTGCATGAAACATCTTTCTGAAGACATTCATTTGTGGGGGTATATTTTGACAGAAGACACTTGAGCTGTGATGTTCAAATCAATACTATACTCTCTACATTTTAAAAAGCAGGAAAGCTCTAATCAAATGCTTAGAAAACTACAGTCTATTATCTTCATTTCTTGGTAACCTTTCCCTTTCAAAACCTTAGACAAAGTTTGTAGTATCTAACTATTTGGAGCCATAGGGACATTGTAGACGATATTATCAGATTCTATTTTTAGTCTTACTACTGATTCACTATAAGAAACTGGAAATATTGCTTAAATTTGCAGAGCATAAAATAACACATGTGAGACATATTTCCTTCATTTATACCATGTGCTTATTCCTCCAATATTAGCCCCTGAGTACCTTTGTGAGATGCTTTTAGAAATGCCTAAAAATCTATATACAGCAACTGCTAAATGTGACATCATCTCATATCTCAAAGCTGAAACAAAAGTAAACACTCCAAGCAAGAAGTTCAGAACTTTCTTAAAAAGTATTACTTGCTTGTAGAAGTAATTGAAGGTGCCATAAGAAATGGGATGGGGTAAAGTTAGGTCTCCTTCTTTTACCTCTGTGGTTACTTGATCTTCAGAAGAATCTCTCCTTACATGATTTTTTTTCTAGGCTCTGTCCTACTTTCTGACATTGCAAATTACGGGCAGAAGGAGAAAAGACTATTAAGTAATGGTGTCAGGAAATGGCAGTAAATTTTCCTTTAACAGCTGTGTGTTACATACTTAGTCAAGTAAAAACTAAATTAAAATGGAAAACATATTTCGTAATACTTCCCATTATTCTCATGCTCTAAATTGATGCTAGTGACATAAGATACGTTAAGACTTTAAACATTCCTTGATAAACTCATTTATTTTATCAACCCACCTTTTAGCCAATTTGTTAATGAAGCTGTCTTTTAGCAATGGGCTGTCCGAAAACCCTAAGAAATGGAAGTAGGCTGCAAATGGTTATTTCCACCAAACTGTGCTACTAAAATTTTAAGTAAGCAGAAAATAATTAAATACCTACAAAACCATGGCAATTATTAATTTATTCTCAATAGATGGTATCATGTGAAATCCTTTAAAATCCTGGAAAAGTCATAAATAATCTAGAGATCAAACACATTAAAATTGGTAATTAAATCTTAGTACTTAGATGCAAACAGCCATGTATTAAATGTGACTAAATAAATAGATATGCAGCCACATGAAAGAATATTCATCACATATTATTAAAAAAAAATTTAAAAACAACTCCACCTCTCCCCATGACAACGATGAAACAACAGAGACTAGATTTATCCTCCAACATTAAAATAAAAACAAGAAAACTATACAAAATATACGAAAGGACAGTTTCCAGACATTGGACAGCAGGCAGCAAAGGACTCGGATGTCTGAGAGAATGCTTAATGGCAATCTTAGAAATTATTAAAGTGTATAAAATTGTATAGGAAGATTGCTGTTCTACATGACATTACACGAATATTTTAAATTCATTGTAAATTCTTGCAATATACTGCAAGTGCACTTAATATAAAGGGGATGGGAAACCCAGAAAAAATAAAATCATCCTAAAATCACAAATAAGAATGTAAAGGAATGAAATTTTATTTCCACTGTTGTGCTAACTTCAGTTCGGATGACTTCTGAGTGCATCAAGTCCTGTCAATCATGTTTGCATTTAATGTACGACAAGGATTTGATATCGCTCTTCACCTTGCTACAGGACAATACCTGAAGACCGTAAAATGCATCCTATTTCTGTGTCTGGAATATTAGTTATAAACTTATTAAAACTCAGAGAGATAAAACTTTCTATGTAAATTATTATAACACAAGAGGAAATGATTCCATCACCTGGCTGGAAGATAAGCCCTGCCCTGGGAGCAGGCCGGGGGTTTGCCAGCTCACGGGGACAGGGAGCCACAGACCGCCCGAGGGGGGTGCGGGGCCGGCCCGCAGGCCTGAAGGAAGCGTCTCTCCGATGATTAGTGACTTCGAGCATTTGGCCATCTGTATGCCTCTTTGGAGAAGTGTCTATTTAGGTCCTTTGGCCAGTTTTTAATTGGATTGTTTGTCTTCTTTTTGTTAGGTTGCATGAGTTCCTTATATATTTTGGATATTAACCCTTTATCTGATGTGTCTTTGGCAAATATGTTCTCCCATACAGTGGGCTCCCTTTTCGTTTTGTTGATGGTTTCTTTTGCTGTGCAGAAGCCTTTGATTTTGACGCAGTCCCATTTGTTTATTTTCTCCTTTGTTCCTCTTGCCCTAGGAGATGAAATACATTTCTACGAGAGATGTCCAAGATTTTGCTGCCTATGTTTTCTTCCAGGATTTTTATGGTTTCATGTCTTACATTTAAGTCTTTTATCCATTTTGAGTTTATTTTTGTGTATGGTGTAAGTTGGCAGTCTAGTATCATTTTTTTGCATGTACCTGTCCAATTTTCCCAGCACCATCTATTGAAGAGACTGCCTTTGCTCCACGGCATGTTTTTGCCTCCTGTGTTCATAGCAGCACAGTTTACACTAGTTAATATCTGGAAACAGCCCAAGTGCCTATCCGTAGATGAGTGGATAAGAAAGCTGTGGGGCGTTTACACCATGGAATACTATGCAGCTGTAAAGAAAAAGGATCTTGTACCCTTTGTGACAGCATGGAGGGACCTGGAGAGTATTATGCTGAGTGAAATAAGCCAGGCAGGGAAAGACAAACCACATGATCTCACTCTTATATGGAATGTAATAAACAAAATAAACTGATGAACAAAATAGATCCAGAGACACAGAAGCAGGGAACAGACTGAGGGATCTCAGAGGGAAGGTGGGGGTGGGGGGAGTGGGTGGGGAGAGGTTAGTCAAAGAACTTCTATGTTTATAAGCATAACCCATGGACACAGACATTGGTATGGGGAAGGCCTGGGGGTGGGGTGGATGCGGGGTGGAGGGAATCAATGGGGGAGGGGGGGGAAGAGGACATCTGTAATACTTTCAACAATAAAGATAAGTTAAAAAAAAGAAAATGTCTAATTTAAATTTTTTAAAGGTGTTCATTTTAGTTAATAATAAAGCAGAAATAGTGGATATTCTTTTCTTTCATGGTTACAGTCTGGTGCCTTCCTATTTCCTAGAAGTAAACCTTAGTGAGATATTCTCACTTTAGGGAAATAAATTATCATGGGTTCACAGAATTTTTGTTTCAGAAGTGATCTGAGAGCTTAGTTTTCTCATCTCCATGTTTTACAGATTGAAAATTTAAAAAAAAAAAACTTTTCTGAGAAAGGCAATAATCTCTCTTTTCTACCTAAGCATTATGCAGGGAGCACAACTTCAAAAGATTGCATCATTTTCTTAGTTACATGTACGGGTGACTCACTACTCAGTCATGAAGGACGGGCCAGCATCAGCCAGAGGATTCTGAGAGCTAGTGAGCATGCGGATCATAACTCAGTGCAGACTGCAGCTTTCATCCTTCTGGGAACTGGTTACAGAGGACCCAGAAAAACAAGAACATCATCAGTACAATACATGCAACAGGAAAAAAAAAAAGAGGACTCACACTGTTCCCACAAATAACCTGCAATAATCAGTGCCCTATTATACACTAACAAAAAATATGTGTTACATAGGGACATGACATTCTATGTGGTTTTCAATGCCGTGAGCATTTTGATTTTGAGATTTTTCACTTAGGTTCCTTTAATGTTGTTGCATCATATATTCTTAGCTTCTTTGGTAACAGATATTTATGTTTTAGTATGTTATTTGAAAAAAAACACAGTACTATAATTAGAGATGTTTTCAGGTGATGCTAAGGATTATGACATATTACACAGAGCTGGATCAAGCATTGAGCCCCATTATTAATGAGCCACCTGTCCAGCACTGAGATCCTCAGGAAGTTGTCTTTGTTAGGACAAAGCCATGCTGTGTTAAAGCTGACATGATAAAAAAGGGAAAGTGAAATGTGCTATGCAGGATGCCCACAACTCAACGGCTAGCCTACCTCCTCCACACTATACAATCACAATGGGTGAGCTAATATTACTATGAGACAGAGACAGCTCACATAAAATATGAAGGGAAACTCTTTTCTAAAAAAGAGCATAATGGAAGTGTGTGTTGTTATCAAGGTAAAAGCCCATGGCAGTATGAAATAAATTTTAAAAAGATCTAATTAAAATGTGCAGTTGAACTTCTCACTAACTTAAGGTGCAGTTCCCAGGGAGGGGACTTAATGTCTAATTTTAGTCAAAGGGCAAATGTACAATTAAGCTAACACAAGCCTCAGCCAATCATTTAGGAGAATTCTATTAGCCTTGACCCACCACAGCTTAATAAGAAGTTCCAACTGCACCAAATTGCTGTTTGTCAGGCTGAAAAGAGCACAGCCCACTGCACTGCTCTGCAGGCACTTTGGTCTGAACAGAATGTGAGTGTAAAGTAGAATATAGCACGCATACTTTCTGGAATTGCAAACAAACTTTTTTTCATGCATAGAATATATGTCATTTATTTCCAATACAAAAAAATATCTGGCAGCCACTATTTGAGCAAACACGTATATTGAGGATTTAGTCACCAAATGAATTTGAAAATAAATAGATGTATGAAATCACGGGCTTCACTGAAAAAGCTTCCAGAATAAGGCAGTTTATAATTGTGGGAAGGCATGTACCAGTAGCACCAGTGACCTGAGTCTTCTTATGTGTTAACAAACAGAGGTACTTCTAGTCTACAGAGTTGGTGATGGGTTTACCATTGCTGGTTCACATGGCTTGCTCCTGTGAGTAAGCAGAGTTTTCCTTTCTGACAAAGAGTCTTGTCTTTTGACTGATGGGGTTTACTATCTACTCTCCTCCTTGCGAAGGGCCCTTCAGGAAAGGAAATAATGAGGGGACTTTGGAAATGAACCTGATCTAAGAAAATTATATGGCCTTAGCTAATACGATGCACTGCTTTCTCTACTTGACCAATTTAAATTTCAGTTCAAATGCACTTAATTATGAGTCCAATAATTTTTACTCCTACAATATTAAACTTGATGCCATCAAGGTTTCAGAGAAAAAGTAAAAAAGACTCTACACTCCAACTTCCAGCTTATTAGTAAAAAGCTAAAAGTTCACAAATAAAAATGTCTCAAAGGAGAATATAAAACAATGAAATAGTAAACACAAAATGTGAAGAGAGATAAAATAAAAACACATCAAACTCAGCTAAGCATGCAGATCTGCTCCCCCCAAATTGGTCATAACAGAAAAATTGTTCTCTTGCTCAAAACACGCTACTGTCACTTGTTTAAAACTTGCCACAAGCCCTGGCTGCTGTGGCTCAGTTGGTTGGGCACCATCCCATGCACTGAAAGGCTGTAAGTTTGATTCCTGGTCAGGGTACACGCCGGGGGTGCTTGCTCGATCCCCAGTAGGGGGCGTGAAGAGGCATTGATGTTTTTCTCTCCCTTTTTCTTCCTCTCTGTCTAAAAATCAATAAAAATCCTTTTAAAAATGTCATTAAAAATATACAAATCTTTCATGAGTAGAAATGTGAAAGGTGCCCCTAAAGTTACACTTATATAGCAGAGACATGGACTTTTAAAAGGGAGTATTAAAAGTGTCACTATTGGCAGATAATATAATTTTCTTTGAAAATTTAAAATTGAATGGCTACCACTGACAAATTTTAGAATTGCTCAGTGAGTTCAACAAGGTGGTGGTTTACAGGTCAACACGATAAGTGTAAGAACTTTACCTGGCAAAAATATCTACGTAGACATGCAAAATGTTTGGGTGACTTCTTTGGCATTACGACTTCAGTGGGCTTTGGGCACACTTACCTTCATGACAGTGCATGACTAATTGATACATGTATGAATATACGATATTGTATGTTAAAGCATTTTAAACTTAATGTTTATTCTTTCCTTCTGATTTTAAAATTAATTAAAAGGTTTTTATGGGCCCTTAAAAGTAATGTATATCATAGACAATGTACTTAACCATGTCTAATCTATTATTCAGTCCTGCCTCTGCTCAAAGAAGAGATTAGCAAAGAGAAGCTCTTGCTGTTGTACACATATTTGTTTGTTTGTTTGGGGTTATGTGTGTGTGTGTGTAGTAAGTCTTTCATTAATTATCATGGCCTGATTGATATCTGTCTTTTAGCCATTTCTTCCCTGAAAAACGTTGCCTTATCTTATAGAAAGAAGCAAGTGAAAGGGTGGATAGGGGAGAAAAGTCATCAATTCAATACTGCATTACCCTGTGAACAGAGTGAAGGTCTCCTTCTTTCTATGGAAAGGTTTGTAGCAACAGGTAAATCTCCCCTTAGAGGTAAAGTGGCCTATATTTGGCTCTCCCCATTTCTACAATACTTCAGACATGGTAGGTCAGACAGTGTTTTGTGGGGCTTTTTTGTGTGTGGGTGAAAAATGTATGTAAATCACGTTTGATATTTTCAGAGGAATATGGGTTTTCTGCTTTTCCTACTTCTGGTAGTGCCTTCCTTAAAATTATTTACTGTTGATCCCTAACATCACATGTTTAGGTGCTTTGGTTCCCATGTCCAGTTAGTTTTAAAATTCTTAGGAGTCTTTTCTTACTCCTAGGTCTTCATTTTTAAACCTTTAAAAATATTTTTTCTCCTAAATAACTTATTCCAGATTATAACTTATTCCAAGAACAACTATTCTAATGAGATCTAGCAAAGACACGAGCCTGACCATGGAAGCAATGCTAGCTTCATTATTCTGAGAGCAGATAATCCAGATTACAAATACAAATTTGGATGTGAACCTACCTTCTGGGAGAAAGGAACAGTTAAGACTACAGAATCATTAGTTAAGAAGGAGAAGTGAAATGTGATCTCAGAATAAAGATAATGCAGGCAGTCAGTGCATGTCCTAAGAGAAGTAGTTGACAGACAGATAGCTTTACACAGATAAATAATAATTTTCAGTGAGATCTGGATGCTGTTCCCAAAATAAGAATCATATCCAAAGAAAAGAACATCAGACAGGAACTGCAGTTCACAGAAGGCTTTAAAGACAATACGTATCTTCTGTTTTACATGTCTTGAAAAAAATCCTCTTTTGAATTTACTGCCCCATTTTCCTTATAATAAAGTTCTGTTCTTGTTATAATGAAACCATCTTTCTTCCTGATATATTTGTTCCCCTGTCAATGAACTATCATTTTTAGTATTATAGTTAAGTCTTTAAAGAATTGGGATTTCTGGGGAAAATTAGGTGCCGTGATCAAGTCAGGAGTGACTGCAGGTTTACAAGGTAATCTGGGTTTGCTTAGATGGTTCTGGCCTAGGAAAAACCTAGTTTCACACCCTAGGAAGGAAATAAAAATACTGATGGGATTAATTAGTTACACTGTGAAGGTTAAAGGAATGTGTGGCAGAAAGCCTGAGTCCTTCTGATGTCTACTTCTGTGTCAGATTATAAAGTAAACATGCCTTAGAAGTCCATCTCTTCTGATTCGACCTATGGATCAATATTTATATTGTTCTTAATTGTAAATGTTTGTGTTTATGCAAAAACCTCCATCTTTAAGCTTGTCTCAATGTGTCAAAAGACTCAATATTGTCCTCTTAATGTACATTTTATTATAGTGATTGTATACTTTGATAATATATTTTTAGTTTATTCACTAATTTATTTATTAATTTGGTAAATACTTGTTGAGCACTTACTCTTACTGTGGGTACCATAGTAAAAAAGACTAATGATGTCTTCTTTCATGTAGAATTTAAAAATAATGAAAATGGCTAAAATGAAAACAATTCCCTGCTCATCACAAATCCCAAGAGATGGATTGCGCACTACATGTAGTTTAGCCAATAAATCTATGGAAACTAATAATAGTACCTTTGTATATTGCTTAGAATTGCCCAGGCATAATTGTATTTGATTATGTACAGCAACTGTTTGATAGACAAGAAATGTAAAACTCTGAGTGATTAGGTGATGTGCCAGAACTCAGAGTCAGGAGGCTGCAATGTCAAACACAAACCCAGGCTCTCTGAGGCCAGATCTTAATAATATAATAAACTTGATCTTCTCATTTTCACATATAGATGTTTGGATAGCTTGAACTCTACTTTATATAACCATTAAGATTGTGCTGATTGAATCATCAGGTAAAGAGCACATTTAATAAAATGTGGCTCTAAATAAATTCATTATTGTTTATGGGACCCCACTTGCAGTGAGTTTATAACACTTTACATAGCAAGAAGAAAAGTAAAAGGTAAATAAATGAATGACAAATAAAATGTATTTGGTGAGTTAAAAATGATTATTTACCTTAAACAGGGTAAAATGAAATGTTTTTGGAGAGTTAAAAATGATAATTTACCTCAAACACAGTAAAATGAAAATTTATGTAAAGCAGGTGGTTTAGACATTCCAAGTTACGTTTCTTATTATCAAGAGAAATTTTTAAAGAATTCATTTTATGAAGTTCAATGAATCCTAAAAGTCAAATAAAGAGGATAATTTTAATATTGAGATTTCTTACATGTTTTCTTTATTGCTTTAATAGCACAAAAATAGGATCTTTCTTTAAATGAAAGTTATTATTATCTTTATTAATGAAAAGTCCCTATTATTACCCTTGACAAAATTTCAAAATCCAACCCCCTACCTATTAAAAGGAACGTTTAAAAAAAGTTCTTGGAATAGGTACTCTCAAATCAACAGACTGAATAATGCCTAAGAACACTACCCAGAAACTTCCTTTACTCTGCAAACATTTCGAGATAACTATAACAATCTCAATTTCAAAGGATAAAATTCTTCAAATTTTAGATCTTAAAAATGTGACCCTATAAAACCTAAATCACCATTTACCCTGTGGACTATTACTGCTAAACATTTATTTTTGACCCCTATATATGTTCTAACATTTTAGAAACCATTTTCTTTTGGACAATAGCAATAAGATTCAGGTGGCTGGAGAATACTCACAATAGATGGCTTCCAATTAAACGGTGGTGTCCTTGAAGGCCTTTGTGTTTAGGCAGCAGGGTGGGAGTTATTTATTAGTCATGTCTTAGCCACTCAAAAACAGGGGTTCAGACCGTTGCATAACACACTCACTGTTCTATTTCTGCTATTTGGAAAAAGGTGTGTTGAGCGTTAGAACACTGACAAAGAAAAGCTTTTGTAAGTACGTTAAGCTGCAGGAACCTGGTACCAAATGGGCATAAAATAGATGTATTGCATCTATGGGAACTTACCCCTATTTCCTACACAGCTCTCATTGTTGGGATCTTCATGAATATTATATGATTACTGCTTTTCACACAGTTCAAGGGAACAATCATGTGGCACCACCAAGACACTTATGTGCAGAAACTTAAAAAGAATTCCCAGAGGTGAGCACTGATAGAAGGGCTGCATTAGAATGGGTGGTTCAGGCAGCCTGTCTAGAAACACTAGATCAAATCACCTCTGGTCATGTGCCCAGAAAAAGAATGCAATGTGCACACCAAGAAGTCCAAGGGAAAATCAAGGTCACTATCACAAGAAGCAACTCACTTTTAACATATAAGTTGGTTGATAATCAGAAAGAATTGGAAGGAAAAAGACTTCAAAGGTCGTATAAGCATGAAGAAGTCAAAGAAGGTCAATCTTGAAACAACTGCTGGAGGGGCTCAGAGACCTGAAACTTAAACTTCATAATCACTGTTAGAACATTAAAGGAATAAAAAATGGCCAACATCACATCAAAGCATTCAAGAGGCAGAGAAGATTCCTAAGAAACAGCACTCAAATTTATCTGGACAGAGGGAGCAGAATTCATATTAAAAGATGATTAAAGAAAAACATAGCCTTTATCAATATACTGTCAAGAAAGTTCTAGACATCATTCAGAGTTAAGTAGTAAATGACAGAAAGCAGGAAGGATGACTTCCTGAGTCACAGAGAATTAAAAACCTTGAGATAGAGAAATAAAATTCTACGTTTGAAATCTATCAAGATCCCAGCCAAGGATGAACTCCTGAAAGGTAGTTTGCAAATTAATTTCAGACAGCTCTGATTCTGTGGAGAAATGGTCCAGTGACCAGACAGAGCAGAGAAATTTTAATTTACGTTGTTCCTTGAGATAGCAATTTGCATACTACTCTGGGTAATCAAATATAGAATCTTTGAGTCAACTTGAGTTTTTCTGCTTTCTGAGTAAATTCCACCAGGAAACATTCACATCTGCAGGAATTCAGTCATGCTTAGTAAAAACCTTAGCAGTATGAATCCATTCTGATAGAAATCAATTATTGAGTAAGTAAATAAATAAATGGGGGAGAATAGACACATTTCCATACACAGGAGAATTCCAAATAAATACATGGAATTCCAAATAAATACATGTACTCAAGAAGTTGGAGCGTAACTCCCCATCCTTTAAGTGTGGGATGTGCACGGTGACTTCCTTCCAAAGAGTAGTGTAGAGTGGGGGAAAAGAAGAACTTTATAGTGGAGAAACCTGACAAACCTTACCTCAGGCAGATAGTCAAGGTCAACATTATCAGTGGTAAGTCACGTTAATAGCATGCACCCTTGATCAAGTGTGATGAGAATGGCACTTTACCTGTGTGCTTCCTCCCCAAAACCCATAATCACAGTTAAATGATGAGAAAAACACCACGAAAATTCCGTCTAAGGACATTGTATAAAATTCAGGTCAGTGCTCCTTAAGCTGTTCAACATGGTCCAAAACAAGGAAACTCTGAGAAACTGTCACAACCAAGAAGAGTCTAGGGATACATGGCAAATAATTGTCATGTGCTATTCTGGATGGGCTCCTGGAAAAGAAAATGGATGTGAAAAGAAATCTGAAGAGAGCATGGACCTCAGTTAATTTAAAAAACAAAAACAAACAAGCAAACCCTTAACAGTATGATATTAAATATATATATAAAAATAACTAGAACATTTTTTTAAACTATTTACATACAGGAAATCATTGTCTACAAGTCTTGAAAATTAGGCTATTGCCAAAAGGTGACATTGTAGTAGAACTGCACAGCCATCTCTGGTTCCACAATTACTTACACAGTTTAGGATATTTACCAGTATAATGAAAATAAAGCATATCTGTAGAATCTTCACTCTGTAGAAACAGAGATTCAAAAATTGAGAGGTCAAAGTACAATGAATTATAAGCACATAAATTTTATCACTTGTCTTGGGCATGTCATTAAAATGATTTAAGCAATTTTCAAACAATAATTCACAAATATAATTTCTAAAACATGAATCTATTAACCATTGTGCTACTATGGAAACTATCTTTGATGGTGGATCTCTGTCTTAAATGTATTATTTGAGTTTACTGTCATATTGATATATTAACTAGGGTGTTAGCAAAAGTATTTAAGATGACACAAGACAGTTGAACAGAGTTAGAAAGTCTTTTCTAGAAGAAAAAAATAATAAAATATCAAGAATTTTGTCTTACAAGCTTAACACATAGAGAAAAAGTATCACATAAAACAAAGTAGAATCTAAGGAAATGTGCTAGGATAAACTGTAGTCCCTTTAAAACTGAAAAGTATAAATGCTCCTCAGATATAAAAAAATAGAAAAATTTTATTAATGAAAAATCAGATTTTGAAAAAGACTCCATTCAATATCTGATAAAGCAACTATCAACAAATTAAAAATTATTTATGAGCATGATGGATTAGATATATTGTATCCTATAGAAAGTATTGGCTAAGAAACATTAATAATTCTAATGCTACTTCCCTGTCAAGCTAAAATTGCCCTTCAAATGATTTATTATAACAGCCTTCTAAATGGTTTCCTTACTTTCATGTTTGTGTTCCTAGAATATATTTTCAATATAAGAGCCAGAGTGATCTTATTAAAATATTAGTCAATGTCCGTGGTTTATGCATATATGCATATAAATTCTTCAGTTAATCTGTTCCCACCTCCCTCCCCTCCCTTCCCCTTTCCTCCCCTCCCCTTCCCTCTGAGATTTGTCATTTAGAAGGCCTGGGATGGGGGCAGGTGCCTAGTAGAAAGGGTCAATGGGGAAGAAAGGGGGACATCTGTAATACTTTAAACAATAAAGAGAAATTAAATATACATATATATATACTAGATCACTTTACACCTCTACTCAAGTCACCTGATGTCTGCCTGCCTCTCCGAGTGGAGTCTAGACTCCTCACAAAGCCCAGAAGCCCCTGTGGGCCCTGGCCCTCCGCTCTGCCGATTGCCTGCCTTCATGCTGTGGCCTCCCCCTCGCCCCTTTTTCTCCAGCCACATTGAGTGTCAACCGTGCATCTGCCAGTTATGCTCCGCCTGAGGGATATTTTGCTGCTGTTTACTCTGCCTGGAACAAACTTTGCCCCTATATCTAAATGACATTTTTCTTCACCTCCTTTGCATCTTTATTTAAATATTACCTTCAGAATGGGGTCTACGCTCACCTCATTTATTTTGAAACTCCAACTCACCATCTTGTATTGTGTCCTCTTTACACAATTCTATATCATTTCCATAACTTATCTTTTAACATATTATTTGTTTTTTTATTATCCTAATATTTATTTATATATTCCACCTCCAGAATGTAAGCTTTATGACAGCAGAAATTTTTAGTCTATTGAAATTTTGTCCATTGAAAGAAATCCAGAATCTCAAACACTAGATGCTCAATGAATACTTGTTAAATGTATGAAAAAAATACAATATTTTTGTTCCTTGTGGTTCTTTTTAATTCTATCTGTTCATAGATCTAAAATAGGAGTTACTAAAACCCCAGGAAGAGAAATGGAAGGAAGTAAAGCAACTGTAAGGTCAAAGATTTATTAAAGAACATGTATCTGAGATCCTAGTGAAATGAAAGCAATTCAACAACCGAGAAGGAATCAGGAAACTTTGTAATCAGGACACAATATGTTTCTTGCAGCTCTAAGACAAGTAAGAAATCTTCCAGCCCTGCATCCCACCCCAGAATCGAGAGTGCAGAGCGAAGCAATGAAGAGAATTGTTCCTGGGGTCATGCTTTCTGGCTTGGAATTCCTGTGTCTTTGCTCAAGTATCAATATGAATAAGACGTTTTACTTATTTTGCTTCAGTTTCTTTCCCTGAAGAGTGGAGATGGTAACAATGCTTACCCCATATACCTTTTGAGGCTTTTGAAACTTGTATAGTGATTCCAACGGTGCCTATCTTTGTCAGATTTTGCTATCATTTTCTAGTCTTATTTCATAAAGATAAATGGAATATATTTCTTCCACTTGCAGTAGTTTTTCCAAATATAATTATTGCCTTGTTGAAGATCGTCTTATGCAGATTCCTTGACTGAGGATCAGGAAAAATATTCTGTGTTCTCTTAATTTGAGAACTCTTCTCTGAAACAATTCTACTTGAAATATATTTTAGCTGACTATAAAATACAATTCTTGCTTTATCCATGAATTTGTTGAATGTATTTGCAGATATGTTTCAATGATTGTTTCTACTGAGAAGACTGAAACCCAACCTAATATTTTTTCTCCTTTTTTAGGTGAATCGGTTTTGTTTAATTTTTTTATTTGAAATGTAAAAACATAACAGGTTATGACAAAGTGTTTTTATTGACATTCCATACAATTTTTCCTGTTACATAATCGTGACCTTCTATTAAGTCCAACATGTCTTTTTATTGCAGAGAAGTTCTCTAAAATGGCATCTTTAATATGCGGTTACTTCAAGGGTTTTGGTTTTCTTTTGTGAGTTATCTAATTATGACTACATACTAAATATTCTTTAGTGTCACTGCAATTTAAAATATTTTTACTCCACAAATTATTTTTATTGCATGCTGTTTGATTGCCTCCTGTTCTATTTCTGGACCAACAACAAGATGGAATAGAAATGTCAAGCAAAGAAGCAAACATTAGAAACAGACCCACAAGTAACTTCCATAATAGTGCTTAATATTTTATTGCCAATTTCAGATCCTTGTGGATACTCTCCTTTGATACTGCACCAACATTTTGGGTGCAATGTAGTCTTTGCTTGTTTATTGCAATTTTATCTCTGAGAGAAAAAAACAGAAGGAAATGGAAAGGGGAGCGTGGTGAAAAGTGGAAGTAGGTTCAAAGAGAACCTTGTATTTACCTGTAACATTCTTTATATTTTACTTTAAAAATCTAGAGGATACCCAGAAAGATGTTAATAGATATCAATTCCAAGTCTCAAAATCAGTGTCATATATTCTCTATTATTTTAAATGTTCTCAAAATCAGGTTTTAAAGTATGACATCTGTATATGAACGGTAAACTAATAATTACCATTTCAGAAAAAAGTGCCTTGAAGTTTAAAATAATCAAAACTTGTGAACAATTTTGGCAATTTACCTAAGAAACCCTGTGCTGTTTTCTTCTGTAATAATTAGGGAGGTTGATTGCAATGACTTAAAACAAAACAGAACTAAACTAGACTCTAATGTAATAAAAGGCCAGATAAGTAAAACAGCATTAAAAAAGAAGTTCAATTTTTTAAATATGAAAGCAGGAGAAGATAGCAATTAACGTCTATTTAAAAATCACAAATATCAAAAAACGAAAGAGGCCTTTCTTTGGATGGTATACTCAAGAGCAAGAAATGAAATTAAATTTTAACACCACGTGAAAAACTAGCCAGCAGGCAGAATGTGACTGGCCACAAGGAAAGGGCTCGGCCGCCCACCCTCTGCCCTGGTGAGGGGTGTGACTTGCATGACCCACTGAGTGCTTCTAGCAGGTTCTGTAGCGACTAGAAAATATTATTATGGTTATGAGCCCTTATGTTTCCAGGAACAAGTTGATCACTGCCAGGGCTAAATAACAAGTTAATTCCACAGTGTTATATCAGTAACTGATATACCCCAGAACCACAATTTATTTTTCCCTTTCCCATTTAATAAGGCAGCGTGGAGAGCTGGTAGGCCAGTCTAAGGGCACAGCCCAGCTTCAGCAGAGCCGGATGAGGGGCAGGATGGGGGGCAGGCACAGCACCGCTCCCACGGGCTCCTCCTGCTCCGTTGTCCCCTGTCCCCATTAGCTCTGTCTGTGTCTCTCCCATGGAACTGCTCACCCGTGACTGCTGCTAGGACACCAACCTGGCCCCTTTTGCAGTGGGTGTTTTTGGTGTCCTTCTCGTTGCCGCTTGACAGGCAGAAGGATTTGGGCATTTACTTATTTTGGTGGAGCTTTGAAGTGACCACTTTGAACAACTTCATATTAATGAAATCTCACCTTTGTAAACATTTTATGCTTTGCAAGTGCTTTACCAACTTTATTTCATTTGCTTTTTGTCACATTCCTGAAGAGAAAGATGAATTTATTGCAAAGTTTGAGGAGACTAACACATGTAGAGACTTGCAGAAGCTCTTAAGAAAATACTAACAAAAGTAGAGCATGAATTCACTTCTTCTGACTCTTTTTAAAATACTATTTCCATGATAGTACCTTGTTACTCATAACAAGAAATGTTAGGGGAACTTGAAATAATGCTTCTTGTAAAGAATAACTTCAGTAGAATGTTGCTCTAGAAACATTATTTGCAAACAAATGCATTACTCCAGAATTTGTGTTTCAATAGACAATCGCTTACTAAGTCATACTTAACAAATCTTTATATTAAGCTTCTGTTGTCTGGCCTACTGTGTGGTTTCTGTCTCTTGATTAGACCCATACTGCTAGAGCTCCTAATTCATACAGCATGAATAAGTTAAATTTGTCAAATGAGAGTGATCAAGGCACTTGTTTAAATTAAAAAATACTTTTTTTTTTTTTCTTATAAATTCATAGCTTTCTCTCTCCTTTGCATTCCAGGAGTACCATCTACAGACAAGGCATACTAATGGGTTCTCAGAGCCTTAGAGCAAATATCATGTTTGATATTAGCATCTGTTTAAATTAGGCATCTATTCAATTGTACACTTCCAGGAAATTCTAAATTCTCTTTTTCTGTCTTACTTTTTAGTCTCCAGAAGGAACACTCAACACATATTTGTGGGAAGAATACATAATGGGCCATGGACTTCTGCTCTCAATGCCTAGGCCCATCTGCTAATAGCCACAAAAAAAGACCAAAATTGCAGGGAAAAAGTTGTACATTCTCATTAACTACTTAAAGAATTTTCCTAATAATTGAACATGTTAATCATTCAAAAGAGAGCATAAATACCCTATTTTTTTCTTGCTCACCATGACACTCTACATTTTCTTCTTGAAAGGACATTTGTTTTTTATTTAAAGGCATAATTGTTTTCTCCAAGTCTCAAAACTGCATGCATACACTTAAAAGTGCCTGAGGAAAAGCCAATGCTAAATTACCAATGTATTTCACAAGTGTACACATTTAGTTGCTTTTTGGCTTACATGAGCTTATTGATTACTTAAAAAATCAAACAACTTAAATTATTTAGCAAATATCCACCTGGATATTCTACTTACCTGGAATATGTTACTATTTGTGTTCCAAGAATAAAGAAGCTCCTGGACTCATTAAGTTATTTGAATTTTTTTGAGAGTTAGAAGGCATTAAAACGACTCAAAATTAGTGTATATTTTTGTTATTTACTTACAATACTGATTTCATAATTGTGACAAATAATGTTTCCCTTTAAAATACTCTTTTACCAACTCTGAAATCTTTAAGTAAATAAGTGATATAAACTTCATTATTTCCTAATTGTGACCCTTTCACTCTAATTCTTCAGGGTGACAATATTGTTTTGTCAAGATTTTAACCAAACTTGCA
This sequence comes from Miniopterus natalensis, assembly GCF_054644295.1. Taxonomy (NCBI): domain Eukaryota; kingdom Metazoa; phylum Chordata; class Mammalia; order Chiroptera; family Miniopteridae; genus Miniopterus; species Miniopterus natalensis. The sequence continues at coordinate 54,103,971 of NC_142083.1, forward strand.
TGCATAAGATTCATGTCTGACACTCACAAGAAATGACTAGATCTAATTCTGTAACTGAACTACTTACTCCCCTGCAGTGTATCCTCAAGATGGGAATCAATGTGTTAGCTGCAGAAATTATTAATGCAGTGCCTGGAAGAAGTTCAATTAAATTAAAACTGTATACATGATGTTAAAAGACTTCAGGATTTAATGAGATAGTTCAATATTTGTGGTGAATAACTTTTAATCTCTCTGTATCTTCATGAAAGGAGTTTGGTATCTCTGAGTGCAACATATAAGTTACATAGCTTAACAAAGTTATATATGTGTAATATGTAGACTAATTTTCTTGCTTAGAAAGCTCCATATGAAAAATTATAGTGGAAAACTAATATATCAACACACTAACATCACTAAATTGAGACCATAAATTTTAAGTGATCTAATCAGCTAAATTCTCCAGTAAATAACTTAAAGCTTGGAGTAAGTCTATTAAGCCCTCTAGTTCTTTTAGGTGATTGTAGCCTCTGTTTCTGCTCAGTTGGCCTATTATAATAAGCACAGGTATAGATTTTTTTATGAGCTAATCCTTGCAGTTTATACCTCTTCAACTAGGGTGGGGTCCTCTTCAGGTTTGTTTTGTTTCTAGCTCTCTATTTGGCCATGGACGATGGAAGGGGACGGCCTTCTAATAACATTGCATTAAGGTCTTAAGTGGCTTTTTCAGTCTGGATTTCAGATCTTCATACCATGTCAAAAGCTCACTGTAAATTCTACTTCTCCTAACATAAAGTAGGTACTATATTGGTTCACAGCACATTTTAGTGGGAGACCTACATTTTCCAAGAAGACATTTGCTACATTCAATTAGAAAGTTCTAGAAAAGAACTTTGTGGTTTAAGATAGGGTAAGACAGTTAATATATAACGTGAGTGTGTGGTAAAAAATCTTAGTTGTTTTTGGAAGTAGAGAGTTCATGGATGAGATTTATCTGTTGATAATTCTATTTACCTTTCCAGAATATTATATGTATAAATCTGACACTAAAATCTGAAAGAAATAGGCCAACCACATGAATCTCTGTGCCTTGGTTCTCTACCTACTAATGCCATCATCTATATTTCTAGATACCAAAATGGAATGAATCTAGCTCTTAGAAAGTGTAATAAAACAGGTGGATATGTATCTGTGTATATATGTGGCATCTATCATCATGCTTAAGAAATCCAGCAAAACCCCACGAGTCACAAGTGGTCATTATTCCTGCAACTTCATACGCTGCTGTCCATTTCACTCAGCTTCATGCAGACTGATATGGTCCTGGTTTCGTGTTTTGAATTTGTCTTTTCCTCTGCCTAAAAAGTTCTTTCTCTAGACCTTCTTTGGCTCCCTCCATTATTTCCTTCAGATCTTTGCACAAATGTTACTTTCCCAGCAAAATCTTCCCTAATTACCTTATCTAAAATTACAGTCCTTCTTCTCCATGCTTCCTATCCTAATTCCCTGGTATATTTTTTTCTCCATACGATTTGTCCTGATCCAATATAGTTTGTGTTTGTCTGTATACATGTGCACATGTGTGTGTGAGTGTTAAGGTTACCAGATGATAAACAGGATTCTAGTTAAATTTGATTTTCAGATATAAGTATGTTCAAATACTGCCTGAGACATACCTATAATAAAACATTATTTGTCATTTATCAGAAATTCACTTTTAATTGTGCATTTGAATAGGAAATTTATTGAATGTACATTTAAAATGCAATATATTATGCATTATTCAAACATGCAATATTTAGGACATATATATGCTCATTATCTGAAATTAAAATGTAACTGGGTGTTTTGTATTTGTTTATATATCTGGCAGTATGTGTGTGTGTGCCCTCAACTAGAATGTAATCTCTATTAGGAAATTTTTGCTATTTTGTTCACTCATGTGTAGGCAAACAAATAAATAGAGATGCTCAATAGTACACATTTAAAGTAAATTAAGTTGTCTGACTCTTTATAGACTAAGTTAGCACAACAATATCTACTTATAGAAATTTTCTGAGTTTTAAAATAAATAGTTAATGTCAATAATTTTACATAGTACTTAGCAAGGTAGTAAGTATATATTTTTTCATACCACACTCAGCCTGCGGAGAGGATGATAGTTTTGATGATTGTTCATTTATTTACATTTATCATTATAGTTATAATTACTGTTATTGTTCTTAATCCCAACAAGAGCCTCCAGTTATAAAGAGTGCAGAATTCTCAAACTGTTGGAAGTTTTCTATATGAGAAACGCCATTAACTGCTTTCCTTAGGATTGAGCTCTAAAGAGATTCACTTTGCTTCCAAAAGACATATTCAGTGTCTATTAAGTCCAGTTGAAGTTCAACAACACTTTTCTATTTTTCAAAGGATATAAAAATAACAGATTTCTTTTCTCTCCTCATTTCGGAAGGCATAAAAGAAAGTGGACCAAATAAATCTATAAAGGTTTGGACGGAACCTATAAAATGACAATTTCAAATGTTATTTCTCACTTTCAAACAGAAGTATCGTAGACAGGAAGAGAATCCAGGTAGAGGAAAGTGCTTAAAAAGTAATTGCCAGACAGTTTTTAAATAGCACCATTCCAAAAACTTAAAATGTCCTGTGTTCTGAAATAGGCCTGATGAGAGGTGAGCACATGGAATGCACCTTAATGCATTAAGCACTGCTCCTGTTTGCAGGGAGCCAGCATGGCGCAGGGCTGGGCTCTCTGGGCAGCAGGGGGCCAGCTCCTCCCTCAGCACGTCCTCAGAATTCAGTTTCGACTAAATTTAAGCCATAGGTGCACCTTAAAAAGATGGTTGTAAATTGATTATGACTTATAATTTATAGTATGTTTTAAATTTCTCCTAGAGAAATTACCATTTAAAAAGTCACTATTTAGTAAACATTCTTATGACTGACAAATATTTAGGGATTTCATAAAATCTCACCTTAATTTATTTGTTTGTAAATTTGGATAGTCACAATTTTGTTTTTGTTTTTTGTAATTGGAGAATACCTGGTAAGCATCAGATACACTTAAAGCCAGATATTAGTTAAAATTCTGTTTTGATTACATCACTGATAATGTTAAACAGATATTTGATGTCCCATATGATGACGCCCACTGTCAATAGTATTCTATTCAGCAAAGGACATGTGGGTATAAAGGCACATACTACTACTAAGATTTATATTTTCATTTTGACAAGTACACTTTCGTATCAGAATCCCCATGGTTCCTAACCGGGCATCAGAGGAAGCATACACTTGCATTTTAATAACACACATGCATACAGAAGTTCTATTTCTGAATTTGCCAAAACTATTCTCTGTATAGAAGCAAATAAAGCACAGAGATTATGAAGATGGTCTTTAGAGTTAGACTCTTCTTAGCCCCTTTCTACTCATGTAATCCTGTAAAAGTTACTTATTTTCAGAGCCAAAGTTCATTAATTTGATTAATGGGGAACTATAATAGCACCAGACTCCAAGACTTTTTGTGATGATATAGTGACATAATTCACGTAGGGTGCTTAGAGCCCACCCTTTTGTACAGTACTATGGGACACATAACTTCTAATTCTTAGCATAATTTATACAATATTGTTATCGGAGAATTACATGGGTAGAATTTCTCTGTTGCTAGTGGAAGTGGGGTTCTTGGGGTGCTGGTGGAATAAGAACTTCCCAAGTTCCCACGGGAGGATGAGGTGTGTTAGAAAGCTTTATTTACGTAGGATTATATCCTTAGGTTTCCAAAGTCTCATTCCCTTAAACCAGGCCTAGAAAAGGTACAATTGGGACTTCAGTAGAGCTAGAAGCAAAGCCCGTGTCCAAAGTTTTCATTCCATGTTGGAGTTGGGTCCAGCAGAGCATCAGGCTAATTGCAGTCCATCAGTTCATTGTGAGTGGGGTCCACATGGCCGCGAGCCATGTGGGCGAATGCAGAGTGTGAGAGCCCCACAAGCCAGGAGTCAGGTGTGAGCAGCAAGAGCCCCAGCAAGAGAGTGAACCCCTTGGTTTAGGAGCTTAAGTATCAAATCTTCCCATGCTTGCAGTGGACATGCTTACACGCCTACTCTGGCCAATGCCCTGTTCCCAGGTATGACTGACAGACAAGTGCCCTCCTCTAGGTCACCTAGACTTTACAGGGCACGTGTCTATTCTTTTTTTGTCTAGTGCCTTCCCCAGGATCTGCAGGGAACATACCTGGAGTGTGTTAATAGCATGCCTTCCCTTTGCTCCTTTCCTGTTAATTAATAACCAGCTTATTACAATGGGATCAATATCATGAAGAAATGACTATGATCACCTTGAGATTAAAGAATTCTCCTAACAGTTATTACTATCACCATCATCATCATCACCATCACTTTAGTTGTTATTAAAGAAATTAATGTTTTTGTGTTACAGACTTTATTTATATTATACAAATATACTTTTTCCATTCCACACATACATATATTTTATATGCCATGCTTACATTTTTAAGAAGAGAACTGTGAAAAAATTTTAATTGCATTTTCATATTTTAAAATAAGAAGGACAAGTAGGCTCTTTCAAATTTACTTCTATCCATACATTTTGCAGGATGGTAATTTCTAATTGTTATCTGGTAGAATTATTTGTACTTTGAGTAACTTGACTATGCTTATAAGAGCTTGTGATTTAAGTAACATATGTAAATGAATCTATGTGATATTTGTGTACTAAGACTCATTTAATCATAATATCCATAATCAAGTGAAAATCATTTTAGGTAACTGTAGCTTTGATGTATGCAGTGAATTAGCTTTAATTTGCAAATGAGTGCTTTTATATAATGCTTCTAAAATTTTCTTAATATAGAAAAATACCTGATCTTCCTCTTACAATTTTAAAGAAAATATTGAAAGCTAACAAGTTTAATTCAACCACTTTTTTTTTTTTTTACTTTCTGAATGGAAAGTTTTAAAATACCATACTGACCTATTGTATAATCAATAATTACAGTAGGTCTGAGTTAATTAGTCAAGTGACTAAGCCTTTTAATATGATAAAATTATTGCTTCCAGTTAGTAACTATCTCATCTATAGAAGCACATTCAATTAAAAAATGAAACATGAATTACTACACAACTTAAATTTCCTAGAAAATGGATCAAGTATATGCATCAATATAGTGCATATTGGCTTCTTGAAACCAGTTTATCAAGAAAATTAATGAATACCTAACAGTTCCTATTTCTCTTTGAACTAAAACAGAGATTTAATAAATAATCCCACTTAAGGTATTAGTAGCCACCTGTCTATATGAGAAGGAAAGATAATATCATTTTTAAGAATGAATATTTGAGTTATAAGTTTCCAATACTGGCACCATAGTTACTCTGTGACCATGGACAAATTATTTAACTTCTCTAATACTCACTTTTCTCATCTTTAAAATAGCAATAATAACAGTATCTAGCTTCTATATTTATTGAATTATATAATGTCACCCTTGGCAATCTTTTAAAAAATGAAAGTTCTTAATAAATATAAACTATTATCATTATCATTGTTATTTGCTCAAAGGAAAAACATATCTTTAAGAATATACTTCTTGCAGTTTTGTCCACCATAATGGGTCCTGTTTAAGAAGAAAATTACAGGGTATGGCAAACCTCCTATAGCAACCAGAAGTGGAAAAGAAATCTCTGGATCCACTCCTTAAAAAATGTCATTAACTCTGTAGTTTCCAAAAATGAGATAGACAAAGAATGTTTGGTCTGTCCCAGGTTAGATTATGGGTGCTTGGAGTACTGAACTATCAAACAGATGTCCCATAAACACTATCATGGGTCTCACCCTCCTCTTACTTCCGCCCTGTAAAACCTAATCTCCAGATAGCCTGTCTATTTTATACATATTTAGATGTTGCTCTATTCCTTTGGTCAACCCACTCTGCAATGAAGCATACCTGTAGGGGGATAACCCAATCATGGGTACTTTGGGAACAAGTTGAAAGTGATTTACAGAACGACTCAATGCCCATTGATGTATGCACTGTCAAAATTAAATTAGGCTGAAGTATAAACCCATTTAAGAGTGACTTACTGTCATGCAAGAAAATTTAGATTAAAAAGCATTTTCTTGTCCCATTTAAAAACATATTTCAAGATAAACTACTTAGATAATGTTATTAAATATAGAAATTAAAAATTAAAGTTATCTGTAATTTGTTTTAAAGTTGTCCACTAGAAAAAGATGAGTAATAGATGAAACAACATCACAGAATGTTGATAATTTCTAAACCTGGGTCATGCAGACATTTTATTATGCTCCTATTGTGTAAGTTTACAAACTTTAAATAAAAAGTAAAAACAAACAAAAAAATTAGCCTATTTTAAAGGCTTCCCCCATGAAATTGGCATGTTTTCCTCTCCCAAATATCTTGTAAAAGGAGACGGGGCATAACTAATTATTAGTTCCAGTTTATAAACTGAAGATCAAAGAATGGGAAGATATTGAGATATGAAAAAAATTAAATTCAAAGATCTGAATCTTAAGCAAAGGATTCCTGTTTTTTGACCACTAGGCATACACACACACACACACACACAAGCCACATCCACAAGGGGATAATAAATATGTAGTACTAGGTAACTAATACTCTTAGTCTTGCCTATTCACAAGTTCAATTTTTAATCATTAATAATCTCTGTGCTCATAGTTATCACTATGACATCAGTAAAAATACTATAAGAGACTTATCCACCAACCTGAAGCACAAATCTCAGTTTCACAAGGTTTTCAATCCACCCCAAGTTTCTTCAAATTTTCAATAAAATTATTTTTACATTTTATCTAAAAGGTATAGAAATAGTAGAAATATAGTCAACAGTGTACATACAGTCCACAGGCTGAACAAGTTTGAACAATGAGAAATATTTTCTTTGGGTAATAGATCACAGTGACCCTTCAGATCAAAGTCAGCTTTACAAAGACTCATTAATTTGACCATGTAAAGGAGTTGCCAATTAGGAAACAAAATACACACGGCTACTTGCACGCACACAGAGAAAGATATATACTAGAACTTGCTTTAATCATCCAGCCTGGTACCTACATAGATAAATAATTCTGAAAGAAGGTGCAATGGAAACTGTCCTCCCAAGATCCTGAGACACTCCTGAAGATAGCCAGAAGACTGTTTCTGGCTTCCTGTGCACAGTTCCTGAGACCATAAGTCTCACCATGGAAATCTTGAGTCTCTCACACCCCAGTATACACTTCTTGTGAAAATGAAGAGTCTCTCAGACTTCAAATTTCAACCCATAAGGATTAGGACAAACTATTTGAAGAGCTCAGAAGACAAAATAGGCAGAACTCTATCAAAGAGAAGCTTACCGGAGATCACAGAAAGTCACAGAAAACTCAGTGAACCAAAAGGGCTCTGAGGGTACCTTCACCTGCATCTAGATGCTACTCTGAATTCTTCAACAGCTATTTCCGGGTCCCATCTCTTCACCAAAACTGTCAAGTCACCAAATCATATCAGGAGGCACAATTTTGTTCATCTCTTGGGGAAGAAAGTCTCAGCCCAATCCTCTACCCTAAAGTTACCAATTTCCTTTACAAATAAAAACTAATGCGTGAAGAGATACTTTGAATTCACACTAATCTATTCAGAATCAATAGTCTCCCACTAATTTTATCATTCATGGATTTTTTTTTTTTTAACAAAACAATTCTTCTTTATTAGTTAAAGTAAAATAGCTTAGACTTCTTTCTTAATTATGTATTTATTCTTTTGTTTATAGCTGCATGTGTTAAAGCCTTTTTATTTTATTCAGTGGGCTGTAATATGTTGTTAACTTTATTTTGATGTTCAAATGGTCTCAGGTTTTCCAGTAGAGGTCTCTCTAAATAGGAGTCTGTGTCACTTTGACAAGTACCTATAATTTCTTTTCTTTTTTGTGATTTTTTAAAAGTTTTTTTTATTGTTTATTTTAGAGAGAAAGAAAGAGGGAGAGAGAGACAGAAACATTGATGTGAGAATTTAACACTTATGGGCTGTCTCCTGCACTCCCCCTGCTGGGGATGGAGCCCACAACCTGAGCATGTGCCTGACCTGGATTCGAACCAGCAACCTTTCAGCACAGAACACACAACTGACTGAGCCACACCAGCCAGGGCAACAACTCCCTGTAATTTCTTAACTCATTTCCTTACTTTCTGGAAATATAGTATTCTGGGCACATGTTGAAGTTCCCCTACATCTGCCCTGAAATTAGCCATTCCTCCAAGAAGCAATAGATTTTTAAAGTTGAAAATAAGATACCAAGATCTGTAAACTAGTTGTGTTCATTGCAACTAATGTATCATTGCATTGAGGCCTCTCTCTCTCATATATATATGAAAACTAAGTTTCTCACTGTTTGATAAAAGTTTCAAAAGAAACTAGATGGAATCCTATTGTAATGAATTGGAAATGAAGGTGTCAATGGGAACTCATGGTTTTACAAATAGGTTGATTGGGAATATTAAAATAACCTCAATAAATTTAGTTAAAAAATAAACACAAATAACAAATATATTTAAACTATGAATTAGCTAGACATGTTATTATTTTAACAATTTAAAAAATTATAATAATGGGGAAGTAACTGAAGAGACAAACAGAACCACTAAATTTAAAATCACAAAAAGAAAGTTTGTTTTTTAAAAAAAAAAAAAAGCTTTCCCGGCAATCATTTTCTAAAGTTCTTAGTGCCCAAGAAATTTTGTCCTTTGCCAAGTTGTTATTGCTTTGGTAATGATGCATTAATCCTCAAATTAAAAAAATACCCATTTATACTATTTTCTGTTATAAAAAGATTTGTTTTTATTATGGAAGTACTTAATGAATCTTAACTAGGAGATGGTATTCATTCAAATAACATTGCATCTACATTTAGAGGGGCCTGCTTCGCAAAGTACTGTCTGATAATGTTTTTCAATCAGCAAAGCCCTTGAAACTGTTCAGCTTGTTAGGCATTTGCAATTGAAGAGTGCATCCATATTAGAAAACAAGATGCAGGGAAATAAAGACAGCCCTCTTTTTCTTCCGTACTTAGTCTGTTCAAAGGACTGCAGCCATTTTAAGAGGTGCTAAAGATATGCCTGCAGAAGGCTTGATCGTGCTAACAATGAAGTAGCATAATGAGCATTTTTTATTCGAACTGAAGAGTTTCAAAAGGATGCAAATTGGTATCTTATCTAAAAGGATAAAAAATTTCCATCAAGTTAAAGAGCAATTTTTCAGATTCTAAGCTTATCATGAGTATTTAAAAAACAACTTGTGTTTACTACATTTGCTGAGAGTGTATCACATCCTTTCATTTCCCCAGTGGGAGGGTGCTTCACAGACATCAAGGACTCTCACAACTCTTAATAAAGTACACAAGTGGGGAGGGGTCATGGTAATAACTGGGAAATGTCACCAGAGAAAACAATATAAATTTAACTGTCAAAGTTAAGAGCAAGGAGATGTCAATCATAGCTATCTTTATTAGTTTTCTATTGCTTTGTAACAAAATACCACAAATTTACTGGCTTAAAACAACACGCATCAGTTCTCATCCAGTTGTAGAGAGGAGAAGCCTAGGCCTCTTGGCGGGGCTCCCTGCTTAGGCTGTCCCAAGGCCAACGCCAAGAAGTCAGCTGAGCAGAGGTCAGACCTGGATACACTGGGGAAAATTCATTTCCAAGCTCATTCCCAACTATGTCAGAATTCAGTTTCATATGGTTATAGGACTGAGGAGGAACAGAAGAAAAAGATGTCACCACATAAGAGAGAGGATAGTGGAGCGGAACATAATACACAGCCACAAAATGTGTCTCTTTGGCATATTGATTATATCGAGCTGATTATTTTTAAGAAACAGCAGACACAGAAGCTCTGAAATCCAAGAAAAAGTTGCCCTACAGCAAGACATTTATAAAAGAAATCTCCATTTGTAAGGGTGTCCTCTCCAAACCAGGAACAGGGGGGTGTTCAAGTCTCTAGAAACTCTTAACAATGGAGCAGACAGAGACTTAAAACTGCATTAACAACCATTCCCACATGCACTGAGCTTTTCCTGGTAACTTCCCGTTGCTGTTTAAGGAGGTGGCTCGAGGTGGAGAGTAATTCAATTTTCCTGGGTGTATCCCAGGTATACAGGAAGTATACGTGCTATTAAACTTCTGTTTGTTTTTCTCCTGCTAATCTGCCTTTTATTATGGGGGCGGGGGACATGGAGGAGGGTAGGGGGGTGGAGAATAGGGGGTTGTATCAGCCAAGTACATATAAGGGTAAAAGGAAAATTATTTTCCCTCCACTACAGTAGATATTTCTTACTTCTCCTTCATTCTTCCACCCTGACTTTCTTTCCCTCAGATGCTCCTTTCATCACCTCTAAAAGAGTAACTGAATTAATGATATTCAACAACTTTCCCTAACGTGAGGGACAAGACTCTAAACCCACATTTCAGTCCAGGTGTCTCAGGCAGGCACATATTGAGCTGCTATAATGGATATGCCTGCTGCGCCTATATACCATTACTATTTTTAGTGACACCACCCAAACAACATTTCAGGAGTTGACAAAAAATGAAATAACTTTCCACAGTGTTACCAGTGAGAGCTTTTTATGTTATCATAAAAGAGGCTAATTAACACACAAACTCAGGGACAGTTTTTCTCCTTCCTCTAAATCACAGAGCTCATGAAAAATTCTCTGTTTAGTATTATTCCTGTTGTGTGTTCTTATAGACAAAACAATAGACCACTGCTAAACTCATTTGGAAAAGCTGACACATTCGAGAATCATTGAGCATTTACACTCTAAGCATTTTTTAAAAGAAATATTGAGTTTCTTTAAAAAAATTTACACTTTGCTATATAATCATTGAAAAGAGTTCTATAAGTGGACCTTTGGTTGTCTACAAATATTACACATCAGAAACAATTAAGCTTTCCTGCAAGTGTAAATGATTTTTTAAAATGACTGTTTCCAAGGAGAATGATTAAAAGTAACCTTTCTCCTCCAAGCCCCAAACCTGGATAGAAGAAGACTGAGGAGGATCATTTTATTTGATTTTCACAAATCATTGTCTAGAATGTGCTACTCAAAATGTGTGTCACTGGTAAGAAAATTGCTCCTGAATGTAAATCATTGCAGAATACATTGAGCTTTGGAATATAAGGTCAGTTGTTTTTTTCAATATTCAAGCCATATACTAGGCTTTTAAAAATCATTTAAATTTTTCAGGACCAAGGTACAATTTTCAGGTTATCATTTTTCTGGTTATCACAGAACTGTGGTCAACGGGTCCTAAAAAATACTAGTGAACTGAGCAATAATATGTTCATTTGCAGAAATATGAATTGCATATATATGTAGATATAAATTATAATTATGTTTACATGTTGTTTATGTAAAACAAAATTAATTTTAGACTGCAATAAGGAATAAAAAAGCATTTATTCAGCTCAAGGAGCTGCAGCTTGAAAGACACAGTTTCAGGTAGCAACCTAAATTGTGCTCTACCAACACAAAGTGGAGGCCATCTTTTTTTTAACGTTTTTATTGATTTTTTTAGAGAAAGGAAGGGAGAGGGAAAGAGAGATAAGATCATCAATGATGAGAGAAAGTCATTGATCGCTGCCTCCTGCACGCCTCCTACTAGGGATCGAGGCCACAACCTGAGCATGTGCCCTGACCGGGAATCGAACTGGTGACCTCCTGGTTCATGGGGCGATGCTCAACCACTGAGCCATGCCGGCCAGGGGAGGCCGTCTTTTATTAGAAAGTCCCTGCCCTATTCTATCATGTGAAGTCCTGAGATAGTTAGCCACTAAAGTTAAGGGCTGGCAAAACCCCAGAGGCAAATTATCCATAAATACTTTTTTAATTCCCTCCTCACCTCTTGGTTGGTCTGGGGTTGAAAGGGGGCAGAACATTTCACATTTCACAGTTTGGGTATCTACCAACTTCTGCATTAAAAAGTTTACCACCTTCAACTTCCTAAAGTTTATGTGTTCAAGACCAAAATAAGGTGGTTGTTTTCCTCAGGAAATAATAGATGCAGTTGTGAGCCTCAGCCTTCTGAAGAAATCCTTAGAGGTTTCATCTTCATTACTCTGCAACAATCACTTGCTTATTAATGACATGGAGTCACAAGGTTCTCCTGAGTCTAACTCACAATGGAACTGACCAGGAAATATCTAAAATGTCTATGGATGAAAAAAAATAAATTAATAAAAAACCCACCCTGGCCGGGGTGGCTCAGTCAGTTGGCATTAGCTGGTGCACTGAAAAGTTACCAGTTCGATTCCCAGTCAGGGCACATGCCCAGGTTGCAGACTAGATCCCCAGTGGAGGGCATGCAGGAGGCAGTCTATTAATGTTTCGCTCTCTCTCTCCCTCTCCCTTCCTCTCTATCTAAAAAAATGATTTAAAATATTTTTTAAAAATTAATAAAAGGTCCTTTCACTAGAAGTTAGAAAACATCCATGGAAGGATCTGTAGACACTTCCTGATGCAGTTCTTAAGGAGTCTTCGGCCAGTTCTCCAAGCTCCAGCTCTGACATGCGTGCTAATCCTACCTTGCCCCTCTAGCAGACACAGCTTAAAGTCCTTCTCCAGCTTCATGCTGCCCCGAGTATCAGGCTCAAATTAATCTTAGATTTTGCCAGGATTCTGTCCCTGACCACATTTCTTGCCTCATTTTTTTTTTTGCCTGAAGGATCCCCATTTTGACCAAACCCAACATTTCTTTACTGGAAAAGGGAAAACCAGAAGCCATTATGTTGTAACAAATCTACCGTTGACAGGTCATTTAAAATGTAAGGGATTTTTGAAGGAGGGAATTTTAGAAATGCTAATTATAGCCACATTCGCAGAGTTCTTAATAAAGAAAGATGTGGATTAAAAATAGTCACAGCTTGGAGTCATAAAAGGAAGAAGCAGTGTCTAACAAATCTCACAATTTTCGAAGACAGAGCACAGAGTCAAAAGGAAGAGTCTGAAAACTAATCTGCCTTTGGTTTCAGAGTACTTTCAACACAGTAGAGCACACAAAACACTAATTTAGGGGGTCAGGAAGTGTGGCATCATGGAGCGAGCACTGAAAACTATCTAGGAAATTTTAGGTGGTAAAGAACTTCAGGCACACAAAAATACTCTAAAATAGATAGTGTCTGAGAGAAATGTTATCCACACAGATTTCTAGTTGAAGGCTATTTAACTCTTAATGACCTACCAGAAGGAATATAGCATGAAATTAAAAAATAGAAAATTAATAAAATATTCAGACTATTGGTAAATCCATAAAAAATAAGAATAAAATAAAACTGAATGGTTTGACTAGATTAAAACATGAGGTGACAGCTTAGTTATAATTCTTTTTTAAAGAAAATTATTTAAATATATCTTTATTGATTTCAGAGAGAGGAAGGAAGAAGGAAGAGAGAGATAGAAACATCGATGATGAGAGAGTCATCATTGATCAGCTGCCTCCTGCACACCTCTGACTGGGGATCGAGCCTGCAACCCGGGCATGTGCCCTGACCAGGAATCAAACTGTGATCTCCTGGATCCTAGGTCAATGCTCAACCTCTGAGCCATGCCCAGGCAGGCAGTTATAATTCTTTAGAATATATATTCATCTTGCACACAAAAACTGTAAGGTAATTTAATAAGGATATGAATAAACAGAAATAAAAATATTGCTTACACATTCTGGCAAAGTTGTCAGTGGAGGGATGAAAAGTTATTAAGAGTTAGAATATTAAGACCTTGTTTAGGAGCTCCTGGTCAAGATAGTGGAGTAGGTAAGCACTGTACACATCTGCTCTCACAACCACTTCAAAATTATAACTAAACTACAGAACAACCATCATTGGGAATCATCTAAAGTATAGCTAAACAGAAGTCCTACAACTAAGGATATACAGAAGAGGCCACATCTACACTGATAGGTGGGATGGAGGCCTGAAACAGGCTGCTCCCACATCCATGTGTGGTGGTTAAAAATCAAGAAAAATATTTCAACTATGGAGGTCCTCTCTGAGGAGTGAGGATTCCCAGCCCCACAGCAGGCTCCCTAGCCCAGGGTTTCAGAGCCGGGAAGAGAGGTGTCCGTTACTTCTGGTTGTGAATGCCAGCGGAGATTGTGTCTGAGTGAGACAGAGGGCTGCTGGAGTCCAAGGCATTCCTCTTAAAGGGCCTGTACCTGGACTTGCTTGCTGACAGACTCATTCACTCTGAGTTCCAGTGCCAGGGCAGCAGCTCAAAAAGCACCAGGGACATTTAGGGAGGAACTGAATTGTCTGGCTTCAGGTTGAGGGCTGGAGGAGCAGCTTTCTCCCATACAGAAGTTCTGGGAGAAGCCATTGTTCCTTGCCCTGAAGGTGCAGACTGGCACTATACCTGAGTTTCTGTCAACCTGGTCAACACTTTTCCCTCCTGCTAAAGTGAATCATGCTCAATAGGGTCAGCCCTGCACAATAACTCCTCTACAATAGTTACAACCAGTCCTTAAAACCAATCAGCACAAGGGTCAATCCTTCCAATCAGCATTCAAGGCTCAACTACACTGGGAGGGCACGCACAACCCACACAAGAGACACACCTGGAGTACCCAGCTCAGGTGACCAAGGATATTACACAACTTGGCTCCACAGGACACCTACTATATAAGGCCACTCCATCAAAACTGGGAGGCATAGCAGCTCTACCCAATACATAGAAATAAACACAGGGAGGTAGCTAAAGTGGGGAGACAAAGACACATGCCCCAAATGAAAAAACAGGAGAAATCTCCAGAAAAAGAGCTAAATGAAATGGAGGCAAGCAATCTACCTGATATAGAGTTCAAAACAATGGTTATAAAAATGCTCAATAAACTTGATGAGAACTTCAACAGCATAAATAAGGACATAGAAAGCATAAAAAACAGTCAGAAATGAAGAATACGATAATTAAAATGAATAATACATTAGAGGGAATCAACAGCAGATGAAGTAGTGGACTGAATCAGAGATTTGGAAGAAAAGGTAGCAGAAAAGACCCAATTAGAACAGCAAAAAGAACAAAGAATCCAAAAAATGAGAGTAATTTAAGGGGCCTCTAGGACTGCATGCTAACATTCGCACCTCAGTTGGTCCCAGAAGGAGAAGGGAGACAGCAAAGAACTGAAAAACTACCTGAAGTAATAATAACAGAAAATTTCCCTAACTATGTAAAGGAAATAGACACACAAGCCCAGGAAGCACAGGGAGTCAACAAGAGGAACCCAAAGAGGCCCTCACCAAGACACATCGTAATTAAAATGCCAAACCTCAAACACAAAGAGAGAATCTTAAAAGCAGCAATAGTTAGTTACCTAAAAGGGAGTCAATTACCTATAAGATTTTCAAGTGACTTCTCAACAGAAACCTTGCAGGCCATAAGGGTATGGCACAAAATATTAAAAGAGATGAAAAGCAAGGACCTACAAGCAAGATTACTCTACCCAGCAAAACTAACATTTAGAATCAAAGGACATGTAAAGAGCTTCCCAGACAAGAAAAAGCTAAAGGAGCTCATCACCACCAAACCTGTATTCTGAGAATATTAAAGGGTCTTCTTTAAAAAGACCAAAAGTATGAATAATAAAATGGCAATAACTGCATATCTGTCAACAATTATTTTATATGGAAATGGATTAAATGCCCCAATCAAAACACATAGAGCGATGGAATGACTAAGACAACAAGACCCTTACTTACATATGCTGTCTACAAGGGGCATGCTTAAGACTGAGAAACACACAGTGAAAGGAACGGGGTGGGGAAAAAATATCACATGAAATGGAAACAAACAAAAAAAGCTGAGGTAGTGATACTTACACCAGACAAAATAAACTTTAAAACAAAGGCTATAATAAGAGACAAAGTAGGACCCAGCAATTCCATTTCTGGATATTTATCTAAAGAAACTCAAAACATTAATTTGAAAAGACATATGCATCCATATGTTCACTGCAGCATTGTTTACAATAGCCAAGACATGGAAGCAACCTATGTGTCCACCAATAGATGACTGGATAAAGAAGTGGGGTAGCCCAGCTAGGCAGTTGAGTGTCGACCTAGGATCCAGGCAATCAGGGTTTGATCCCCAGCCAGGGCACATGCCCGGGTTGTGGGCTGCAGCCGATCAATGACTCTCTCATCATTGATGTTTCTATCTCTCTCTCTCCCTCTCCTTTTCTCTCTCTGAAATCAATAAAGATATATTAAAAAAAAAAAAAAGTGATGTATATATATGACGGAGTATGACTCAGCCATAAAAAAGTATGACATCTTGTCATCTGCAACATGGATGGACCTAAAGGGTATTGTGCTGAGTGAAATAAGTCAGACAAAGACAAACACCATATGATTTCACTTATATGGGGAATCTAAAAAATACAAAATAAATGAACAAAACAAACAGATTCGTAGATACAGAGAATATTTTGACAGTTGCCAGATGAGAGGGGTGTTGGAGAGACAGGTAATATAGGCGAGGAATTAAGAAGTACAAATTGGCCTGGCCAGATGTGGCTCAGCAGTTGAGCATCGACCTAGGATTCAGGAGACTGAGGTTCAATTTCCAGTCAGGGCACACGCCCAGGTTGCGGGCTCGATCCCCAGTCAGGGGTGTGCAGGAGGTAGCCAATCAATGACTCTCATCATTGATGTTTCTCTTTCTCTTTCTCTCTCCCTTCCTCTTTCTGAAATTAATAAAGATATATTTAAAAAAAGAAGTACAAATTGTTTGTTACAAAATATTCATGGGCATGTAAATACAGCATAGGAAATATAGTCAATAGTATTGTAATAACTCTGCTTGGTGTCAGATGGGTACTAGATTTATCAAAGTGATCACTCATAAATTATAAAAATATCTAATCACTATGTTGTACACCTGAAATTAATATAATATTGTATGTCAACTGTAATTATACAAAACCTGTTTTTAAAAAGACCCTGTTTATAATAATGATTGAGAGAAAAATGGAATAAAATATTAACAACTAGTTGAATTCAGTTCAAATTAAGCAGAAATACTTTTGAGCAAGAACACTATTGCCTACTATGCAAAATGAATTTTACGTTACTTAGAACTTATAATCTCTGTGTTTTAAAATTTATTTCATTTCTTTACTTTTTTTCCCCCGCAGCCAATGTAATGTTATACACACATGACTTCTCTGCTTCTGCCTCCCACACCTTTGTACACACATCCTAGCCTTTTAAGTATGCTCCAGAATATGTGAATTATAGTAAAGCTTTATAAGCATAGAGGCAGGTCTAAACAGTTATAAACTGTTGCGCTCTTAAGTCCTATCTCACGTATCCCCATTTTCCTCTCCGGAATCTGCATTTCTAAGTCACTGATGGTGTCTGTTATGCAGAAACCTTTTACTAAAGTCTTGCATCACACGTGAAATTACAAAGTTTTAGACATAACCATATTTCTCACTAGCTGTGCTATAAAAGTAAGTGAATGAATGTGAAATTGTGAATAGCCTATACTAGTATAGTAGGATATTTCATCAGCTCATGTGAGTGGCATTATATTGAAGATTCTTGTAGCTAAGACAGCAACTATCTTTGAGTGTCTATGATTGTACAGAGGCAGTCTTCTGATACTTTATGCAAATTACCTAATTTAATGCTCACACAAAAAAACCTATTAGGTAAAAATTATTAGTCCTATTTAGAAATTAGAGGAACAGAGAAATAACTTCCACAAAAATGACAGTGTTCAATAAGTTATTTTGTCATAACCAGGATGTGAGCCTATTTTATCTTTCCTTAAAACTTATACTTGGAACCACTTTGATACCTGTGCACAAAGTAATAGGACAGCAGCAAAGTAAATGGCTCAAAACACAATTTTACCTAAGGTCAGTCCTCTCCTAATGGGATGTTAGTTGAAGCCAAGATATTGGTCCTTACTGAAAAATACCTATAAAATAGGCTAATCTTCATATGCCTCAGAAATAGGAGGGAGCCTAGGATAGTCTGCAAGGGGGGAGCTGTCGCTTGTCAGTAGGTCTAAGTGATAAACAAAATGTAAATATTTTAAACAATGATACAAATCCCTTACTAAACTGGGTTCATTCACACAAGTAGGGGTTTCACACGGGATATTACAACATAATATTTAATCCACAGTACTAAGCACCAATTGAAAAAACATATCCATGAACATTTTTACCATTGGAAAACACTTTTACCTTAAACTAATTTTATTTGTGTATTTCAGGCAGATTAAGAAAAGGCATAGGGCTCACCTACCCCTGGTATGTCATATACCTAAGAAATTGGTGGGGTTTTTTTTACTGCTTTCAGACATTGTTACTGGTTTTGATATATATTTGTTAAAACCCACATTGTTACCATAACAAATGCAATAATCTAGTGCCCACCCCTCCCATAAGACCTGGAGGAACAAAATAAAGGACAACAGACGGCTCCAGAAAATGACAGGCAACTTCAAAAATAAAATAAAACTATAACAAGAATAACAAAACGTGGAGGAGAAACAAGATGGCGCGTAGGTAACAGCTACACCAGTTGCCTCCTGCAACCACATCAAAATCACAACTAAAGTACAGAACCACCGTCACTCAGAGCCTCCTGAGATCCGGCTGCACAGAAGCCCCACAACCAGGGAGCTGAAGGAGCACTGAGACCAGTAGGAGGGGCGGAGACGCGGGCGGATCGGGGAGGAACTGGAGACTCGGCCCCGGGCCCACACCCGGTGCTGCGGTTTAAACCCGGAGGGAATCTCAGCGGTGGGGGTTTCCTGGAGGAGGGAGAGGTCCCAGCCCCACAGCAGGCCCCCAGCCCAGGGCTCCAGGGCTGGGAAGAGACCCCAAAACCTCAGGCTGTGAAACCGGCGGGGACTGTCCCTGAGGGTCGCGGAGGCTGCGGGAGCCCCAGCAGCTCCTCTAAAGGGCCCGGCACGGACTCACCCGGACGCTCCCTCTGAGCCCAGCGCCGGGCAGCAGCCTGAAAGGACCCGGGACACTCGGGGAGGAACTAACCTGCCTGAGATCCGGGCGAGAGGAGGAGGGCGGCTTCCTCCCAGGCAGAAGGGCTGGCAGAGGCCATGGCTCCTTTGGCGAGTCCTCCCCGCACAGCCGGCAAGCAGGCGCCATATTTGAGTCGCCAGCACCTGACTCCCACCTTTGGCCCCGCCCCGTGATTCCCGGAGGCCCCGCCCCTCCCCACCTGCAGCTCATCCAGGCCATTTCCAGGGGCTTTTCTGTGCAAGTGGCCTCTCGAGCCTCATGCTTAGGACTTTCCCAAATCTCTCAAACAAGCAGCAACGGGCCCCATACGGCTTGATAAGCAGCCCCAGGCCTGGCACTAGCGGCAGCTGCATTGGCTCATAGCCTGGGCTCTCCTGGACACCTCCAAGACCAGCACAAGTAGCAGCCAACTACGGTTTGCTGTGTAGCTCATGCTGGGGGGTCCTGGGCAAGGCACTGGCAGAGGCTAACTTTGCACCTCCCGGGAGGCCCCAGAGACAGTGCACCTGGTGGTCAGACTTGACCATGCTGGATTACAACCCTACCACATCCATGAGTGACACACTCAAGGGGCGCACTTGGTGAACCAAAGTTCCACTGAAGTAAATCCTGCTCCATAGGGGTGTCTCCAGCACAGCAGCTCTTTGGCTGTAGTTGCAGCTGGTCCTCACAGCTGATTGGCCTGGGGCTCAATTCCTCCCAGGGACGCCAACAGCAACCAAGGCTCAACTACAACAGGACAGTGCACACAGCCCACACAGGGGAGCCCCTAGAAGGCCCAGCTCAAGGGACTGGGGAGGCTGAGCCACTGGACCCTACAGGACACCTACTACACAAAGCCACTCTACCAATTCCAGGAGACATAGCAGCTCTACCTAATACATAGAAACAAACACCTGGAAGCAGCCAAAATGTGGAGGCAAAGAAACATGTCACAAAGGAATGAACAGAAGAAATCTCTAGAAGAGGAACTAAATGAAATAGATCCAAGCAAGATAACAGATACAGAGTTCAGAATTTTGCTTATAAGGATGTTTTAGCAGATGGTTAGGGAAATAACTGCGAAAATCAATCACATAATAAAGTACCAATTTGAAATGAAGGCTACATGAACTGAAATGAAGAATAATTTACAGGGAATCAACAGAGTAGAGGATGCTGAGAATCAAATCAGCAATTTGGAACATGAGGAAACAAAAAACACTCAACCAGAAGAGCAAAAAGAAAAAAGAATCCAGATATATGAAGACAGCATAAGGAGCCTCTGGGACAACTTCAAGAGGCCCAACATTTGTATTATTGGGGTGCCAGAAGAGGCAGAAAGAGACCAAGGAATTGAAAACCTATTTGAAAAAATAATTACAGGAAACTTCCCCTACCTGGGGAAAGAAATCGACTTTCAAGTCCAGGAAGCACAGAGGGTCCCAAACAAGAGGAACCCAAAGAGGCCCACAGCAAGACACATCATACTTAAAATGCCAAAGCTTAAAGACAAAGAGAGAATCTTAAAAGCAGCAAGACAAAAGCAATTAGTTACCTACAAGGGAGCACCCATACGACTGTCAGCTGATTTCTCAACAAAAACTTTGCAGGTCAGAAGGCAGTGGCAAGAAATACTCAAAGTGATGAAAAACATGGAACTACAACCAAGATTGCTCTACCCAGCAAAGCTATCATTTAGAATTGAAGGTCAAATGAAGAGCTTCACAGATAAGAAAAAGCTAAAGGAGTTCATCACCACCAGACCAGCACTACAGGAAATGTTGAAGGATCTTCTTTGGGAAGAAGCTAATGAACAAAAGAATCTGATGAACTGAATGGATCCAGGGACATTGACACATGCGGCAGACTGTCATGTTTCGGAGGGGGGAGGGAGGGATGGTGGAGGGTGGGAGGAGATTGGCAAGGGAGGTTATATGCATATATGCATGACCCATGGACACAGTCAGTAACAGGGTGGGGGCCTGGGGAGGGGGTAAGTTGCGGGGGAAAATGGTATACCTGTGATGCTCTCAACAATAAAGATAAATTTAAAAAGAAAAGAAAAAAAGAATAACAAAACTTTAAGATACAAGCTTATTTAGAACTGTCACTTAAAGAGAATACTATTTCTTGCCAGTCACATGTAATTAGAATCTAGTCTTTTATGTGATGAAACTATTTACTTAATTAATTCTCAAGTGTTTGGAGAAACTACAGATGAAAAACTTCCTCACTTAAAGAATATATTCTTATCTATATACACAGTGTTTTGTTCAGGTAGTCCCCATTAACACAAAATGAGAAAAGCTATACACATAAATTCTTCCTCATTAAAGTAAAATTATGCACATTAGCATCTTTAGTGTTATATTTAAAAAGCATATACCATGAATCGACAATTAAATTTGCCTACATTCATTTTCAAGTAATTGAGAAAAATTATCTGCAAAACACACACCCTCTCTCTCCCTCTTTCTTCTCTTTCAGGAAATTAAAGTGAAGTAATAAAGATAATTCTTGATATAGGACTGATATTTTAAAATATATTCATCAGATAAGGCAAAAGATTAAACGTGGATTGAAACCTCACAAAATAGCTTCTTTAACATATCAAGGCATAAAGGTTCAAAAATTATGGCAATAAAATTATAGGTAAAAATTTTGTCAGAAATGTAGAAGATGATTAAAGGTAATGAATGGATTCACAGAGTTTAGAATGCAAGAGCCCTTAATTATGTAGTTCTTTGTGAGCCCGATTACCAATAAACAACTCTCAAATGCTGAGTTTCCATTTATCAATTAAAAAAGAGTATTTGCCTTTCAACTTTAGATAATATGCTTGAATTCAAATTCACAACTCTAATTACGTTCATGTCATAATATATTAAAACAAACAACTGTCTTGGAAGGATTTATTATAAGGATGGGTCTATTTTCAGCCTAGTGCTTATGAGCAAATCTGTTTTGAGATTGCTAGACAAGGACATTTTTATACTGATTCTACTCCTTCAGCATTTATCTGCAAGAATGCATGTGGACAGAACTTGAAGAAACGTATTTCATTCAAGTACTATATGATGATAATAGTAAAAATAATAACCGCAACATCTAAAATTTATTAAACACTCTACACATCAGAAACATTACTAACCATTTTATATTCTTTATCTTATCTAATTTAAAAAATGAGATAGGTCCCCACAATTATTACAGTTTAACAGATTAGGAAACTGAAACATTGAGAAGTTTAGTAAACTGCCCAAATTATTAAAACACCTAACATTTAGAGCAGAGACTTGAACTCAGGCGTTTCTAATTTCATGTTCTTTACCATATTTTGCCCTGAATTCCAATCATTTTCTCTCTTTCAACTCACTGACACATTGTGGTTGTAGCCTACGTCAATGTCTTTCTTTACCTCTCTCCTTCACTTTTTTTCTTTTTAAACTTATCTTTATTGTTGAAAGTACGACAGATGTCACCCTTTTCCCCCCATTGACCCTCCACCCTGCACCCCCCACCCCCCAGACCTTCACCCCATTATTGTCTGTGTCCATGAGTTATGCGTCTATGCACATAAGTTCTTTGATTCATCTCCCCACCACCACCTTCCCTCTGAGATTCGTCAGACTGTTCCATGCTTCCATGTCCATCACTAGTTCTATGTCTTTTTCCGCATCGGAGGCTTTTGTTTTACTTCTGTTTCTATGGTCATGCTTTTACAATTTAGATCACTATAATTACTGCATTCTCGAGATAAATGTGTGTGTGATGGTATTTACAGGAAACCATGTGATTTTGAGATAAAGACAGTAGTAGTAGCTCTGTTATCTGTAATATATCATCAGTGAGCACCTGATCACAAGTATCAGGAAGGCCAGAAAGGATCCAAAGGTCTGACTGGGAATATCTGTTTCTTGTGGAAGCTTTGGGGAACTACCACCAACTGGGTGGCTTGAAAGAATAGAATTTGTCTCTCTCATACTTATAGCCAGAATCTGAAATTGAAGTGGTGGCATGGCCGCATTCCCTCTGAAGGATTTAGAGGAGAGTCCTTCATGGGCTGTTACCACTGCTGGTGGCCGCTGGCAACCCTGACTCCCTAGGCTGTGGCCTCATTCCAGCCTCTGCCTCCAACTTCACACCACCTTCTTGGGACGCCCAGAAAGCTCCTCGCGCCCCTTCTTAGTCAGTAGGCCTCAGGAGAGCCACTCCTCTCACAGCTACCACCAGATTAGTTTCAAATAAGTGTTTAGACACAAAAAATGGAAACATTTATAAATTCAATTTTTGCAAATTCATAAAACTCCTAGAGGTAGAATTTTATAAGTGGTAACACAGACAGGCTACTACCAAGCTCAAAAGACGCAGCTCTCTGACAATGGATGAAGGGCTAAAGTCAACTCGAGAGCCTCGTCAGACCACTGAAATCATGCACTGTGGGAGGTCATCTTCTCAAGCCTCTAGTAAGACAGACAGAAGACACCCAAAATGCCACTTATAAGTTTTATGAGCAAGTAATATTGTAGGAAAAAAGCTACCAAGGTTGTAGGTTTTATTTATTTAACCATATTACCTGGATATATGCATTTGGGGGAAGGGAGAGGCAAGTTATAACTAAATAAAATCATGTAACCTGCTAAAATTTGGTAGAAAATAGTGTATGGAAGTACCAATTCTAGGACTCCTAGTAACTCAGTATATGACATTAAACAAGTTATTTTAATTTTGTGTCACCAAATGCCTTAAATTAGAAAATAAATATAAAAGAGTTATGTTTGCCCTGCTAGACCTAGATAAATGCTTCAAGAATACTGACTACTACAACATATTATATAACACATTAAGCAATGAATTTTTCATAATGTTATAATCAATTTTAATTTTTAAATTATTTTCCTAGTTAAAAATAAGGGTGTCACTGCACCCTGTGTGCATTCCTTTAAGTTAACATTGTATCAGATTATATGAAAATCAGTGCTTATGAATATAAACTACCTTTTTAAAGATAGATAGTTCAAAAAAATTGAGTTTTTAGTAAAACTATCTCCTTGTGTCACAGTGGCTGACAGCAAATTGACCTAAATATTAAACTTCTCTTTGTCCTGACTGTATTTTGTACCTTTAAATTGCTGACCAGCAAATTTTTAATACTTTTGTGGTATAGAACATAGCAGTTCTTACAGAAATTTATGGATGCAAATTTATACAAGTGTGCTTTATAATTTCAAAGGCCAATAACAGCCAAAATCCCCAAACTGTTCTTTTAACCTCAGTATCTAACAGTAGGTTTCCTGGCAATACAAGGCCCCTGGGAAGTTCTGGAAGCATGGAGAACTTCTCACCTTCCCTCATAGCACAGCTCACCCACTAGCTCTCCAAGGAAGGGCTTGTAGGGTTACTCTCCATTGCCCATTGTGACACTTTGGCACCATTTTTCCCTTTGGAGTCAGACTCTGTGGTTTTAAATCTGGTTGACCACTTAGTTGCTCAGTAACTATGAATGATTTTATTTATTTTTCAATGCTTTAGTGTCATCATATGTAAATAAGAATACCATTAAATCACTATCCCCTAGAGTTGTGAAGATTCAAAGAATTCTAGGTGTTTAGGCCTAGCCGGTGTGGCTCACTAGTTGAGTATCAGCCTGTGCACCAAGAGGTCACCACTTCCATTCCCAGGCAGGGCACAAGCCTGGGTTGCAGGCTCCATTCCTGGTGAGGGGCATGCTGGAGGCGGCCAACCGATGTTCTCTCTCATGAATGTTTCTATCTCTCTCTCCCTTTCCCCTCCTCTCTCTCCAAAAAAATCAATAAAAATATGGGGGACTTTTTGTTTTTATTTTATTTTAAAGAGCACTCTTTAATATGTGGTATCCTGTAAGTATTTAACAAAAATAAGTGAGTCAGTGAGTGATGATGATTTAACATGCTGCCTTAACTTTTTGTAATACCACACATTAAATAATTTATTTAAATTTAGCCCTGTGGCAAGGCAGCTAAAAACTACAGTTCATATGTATTATTTACACAGATAATGATCGCTGCCAAGCTTAGGAGTTTAATTTATGTTATGTACTACCATGTGAGAGGAGCTAAGCCAAACATTGGAGATAAATGTTGAACAAATATGAGTAAGATAATGAGAATTAGCCATTTGGTGTACATGAAGGAAGTACATGCAATATGACATGAATACACTGACTGATAATCACTTGTACATATCCAATTCTCTTTTCTGATCTCTTATGTATTGCCCAGTGATTTTCAAACTTTTTCATCTCATGGCACACATAAACTAATTACTAAAATTCTGCAGTACACCAAAAAATATATTTTTTTGCCAATCTGACAAAAAAATCGGTATAATTTTGATTGATTCACAATGGACAGCTATTATTGTGTTGGCTGTTGTCATTTTTTTAATCTGACAATCTAAGGGAAAAGAGGTCAGTGCTTAGTTAAATATTGCATGCTTTAAAAATTCTTGGTGCACACCAGTTGAAAATTGCTGGTGTAGACTATGAACCTTTTTTATGTATTTTATTTTTTTATTGTTCAAAATATTACAGATGCCTCTTTTTCTTCCCATTGACCCATTCCACCCTGTGCCATCCCCTTCTCCAGTTCCTCACCATGCCATTGTCTGAACCTTTAAATTTTGTTTAATTCAATTGATTTCCATGTATGAGCTATAATTTCTTACTTATATGTTCAATTTTAGGAGTACAGTTTCATGTCGTCTATATTTCTACCACCTAGCATTTAATTATATCTCAACTGTAGACCTAGGTGCTTCAGAAATTGGATAAATTATGCCATTTTTATATTTAGTTAAAATTGGCATTATGTGAAAATTTTATTCATGACTCTGAGAACCTTCAGAAGACACTCTTTTCTAAATTAGCACAACCTTGACATAAAAATAGTAGGAGTTATAATCATATTATAATAATTAGGGATTGAACTGTTGACCTTTAAGCTTTGCAGGATCTTCTTGAACCGAAACCCATCTCTTTCAGGAAAAAGACATATATAGTCCAACACTTCTCCCTCACATCCCTGGGAGCAAAGCAATAAATCTTTACAGGGTCTTTTGAGCTTGAGAGGGTGGCAGAATTCCCTCTCCCATAAATAGGAAGAAAAGAGCCTTGGCTCACTGCAGCCTCGAAAGTCACTACAGAAAGCATGGCTTTGAAAGGATGTCTACCAAGTATGGAAGGAAAAAGCTAAATACAGCAGAACGGTTGAGTGTGCAAAGGGGAGATTAAAGGAGTGCTATGGACACCAAGGTCAGTGAGCACAGCTGTCCCACTCACTCTCACTGCCCACTAATTCCAGCACTAGCATTACCACTACAGACCCAAACATCAGGGAACACTGCTGTATGATTAAAACTCGAAATATATCAGATTAATGAACTTCTTTGCAACAAGCTATATGCTTAACTAAGTACATAAAATAGCTAACACCTATAGAGCACTTAATATGGGGAAAATATTGCAACTGTGCAAATACTGCACATATTAATGAATATAATTCTCACAACAAATGTGAGCCGGGCTGGTGTGGTTCAGCGGTTAAGTGTCATCCGTTGAACCAAGAGGTCGCTGGTTCAATTCCCAGTCAGGGCACATGCCCAGGTGGCGGGCTCGATCCCCAGTGGGGGGCGTGCAGGAGGCAGCCGATGGATGACGTTTCTCTCTTTCATCATTGATGTTTCTATCTCTCTATCCGTCTCCCTTCCTCCCTAAAATCGATAAACATATTTTTTTAAAAAACATGAGGTACTGCTATTTATCCTCATTTTACAGATGAAGAGACTGAGGTATAGAGAAATTAAGTGACTTGCCGGCAGGAAGACGGACTCCAGAATCAGGTGACTGACTCTCCATGCTGACTCGTGGTTATTTCCCTTTCACCACCACGCCTCAAACCCAACAGATGTGTAAGTGCAGCAAGAAACCTATGTAAGACTGAGAAGAAGCCTAGAGGTAACAAGACTAATAAGAAAACTAAACTCCTAATGAGTCATCTGTGAATAAATTCTAAATTTCTTTTTTAGTGTCTTTCTCAATCTGGCACCTTTCACGACCACTAAATAAATTTTCAAAAGCAACAAACAGCAAACATAATAAAACCTGTGGCAAGGGCTTGTTTATTGGCCTTCTAAGCTATAGGTTTAAATTTACACTTTTGTCCTTGAGCAATTGAATGTATAATTCCAGCTAGCATGGATGAGAAATTCTAAAAATGTTAAGAGACCCCTGCAAATATCTACACATTTGTAGCAATCTAGTGCCGTCTCCAACTGCGTGCCCGCTGAGCGCTGCATCTACTGTCTGGACAGCGAGCCCCGGTCATCAGGCTGCACACAACAGCTTCTCTGAGCGTGTAGCTCTACACAGGGGTGAGAGCCCTTCCGTTTTGGAGTGAAAATAGCCTTCCTACACACCACACGAGGCTGTGATTTCCTCACAGAAGTACTAAAGAACCAACGTGGACAAAAGAGAAACATATATTATGGTCACTGACTAATGAGCCATTTTGAATATGCCCAAGTTCTCTGTCTATACAACAAAAGCCTGCCCTGAAGTGAAACAACTTTACCAGAACCTATCTGACTTAAGCAAAAGAGAACAGCAGGAACCCCTTCTAGGTTTCCTAAGTTGTGCTTCATTAAAATGAAAAACTTCTGCTCCGGGAACTGTTGAGAAAGAAAAGACAAGCCATCAAGCCACAGACCGGAAGAAGATATTTGGAAAACACATATATGATAAAACACTTGCATCCAAAATAGATGAAGAATTCTTAAAACTCAACAATAGGAAAACAGACAACTCAGATAAAAAGTGAGCAAGAAACATGAACAGACACCTCCCTAGAAATATATAGAGATGGTAAATAAGCATATGAAAAGATGTATAATATTGTATAGCATTAGAAAATTTCAAATTAAAAAAAAAAAGAGATTTTTACAACATACCCGTTGAAGGGCTAAAATCCAAAACACTGTTAACACCCAATGCTGGTGATGATGTAGAGTAATAGGAATCCTCAATCCATGCTGCTGAGAATGGAAAATGACACAGCCACTATGGGAGACTGTCAGATTCGTGCAGAACTAAATGTAATCTTAACCATGTGATCCAGCAATCATGTACCTAGGTATTTACCCAAATGAGTTGAAAACTTATGGACACACAAAAACCTATACATGGATGTTATGGCAGCTTGATTTATGATTTCCAAAATTTGGAAGCAATCAAGATGTCCCTCTTGAGGTAAATGTATAAACAAACTGTAGTACATCCATACAATGGGATATTATTCACTGATGAGTTATTGAGCCAGTATGAAATGGTTACATATATATATATACATATATATATATATATTATTACTTCAACTATATGACATTTTGACAAAGGCAAAGCTATAGATGGTAGAAAAATTGGTGGTTGCCAGATATCTGGGGTGAGGGAGGGATATATAAATAAAGTGCAAGGAATTTTTAAGACAGTTAAACTACTCTGCATGATATTGCAATGGTGATTGCATGACATACATTTATCAAAACTCACAGGACTGTACAATGCATAGAGTAAACTCTAATGTAAACAATAGACTAGTTAATAACAAAGATGGGTTCATTAATTATAACAAAGGTACCACACTAATGCAAGATGTTAAAATAGAAACTGCAAGGGAAGACAAAGGGTATATGTGAAAACTTTGCAAAATGTTTCATTGGACATTCCCTTGTTAAAGACTCTGATATATTTCAATAACATCCTTCTTTTAGCAGAATGTCCGCTTCGATCAAGGATGTTATAGCACACATTACAGGTTGAAGCACCATGTTGCTTCTTCACTCACAGTCACACATTCCTGGGTGGAACCACTGGCCTCATAAAAAATAAAAGATGATCAGTATATTTTTCATTCAGGGATCTTGCTAAGTGAGATATCTCTGCCTCGCAGTTTCTCCTGCAAGTTTACTCACAGTTCAGAGTCAACAACTGTCCCAAGACCTTTGCAATCATTCCCCTTCCTCCTTTGTCTACATATTTTTAGCTTTGAAAAGCACCACTTTTATTTACTATATATTCATTATCCTGTATTTATTTTTATTTCCATTTTATTGTAATCTGGTAACAGTTTCATCTCATAGTAAATGGAGTAGTACCTATGTCTCTGAAACCTTCAACTCATTAGCAATGTATGATTTAATAGATAAAACTACCTGAATCAAGTGCTGTTACCCAAGCACACTTCTTCGCTTCAGCCCTGCCTATGATCTTATCAACAGATAACTTGCATATTACTTATATCCCTTTATAACTTCTAACATCATTCCAGTAATCTGTTGAATGCTGCATGCTTCTCCCTTAATCTCCAACCCACAGTTAACATGTAAAATGCCAGTCTTAAATTCATAATTTTCTCACATCATATTTTCAGTGTCAGAAATGTTTCCCAGCATGCTTGAAAAAGTGTTCTTCCACTCTTGTGTAAATGAATCACTTTTATACAGTGAACTTTCTCCTAGGGCAGCTATGTATATTTTGATATAGGCATATATTGACTAGATTTCCTTTCATTTATTGATTCAGGAGAATTAAGAGGAATCACATTGTAACTAGCAGAACCATAAAGTTTAATCACCATTAGATTCAAACCAATCTTAGTTAAATTATTTGGGGATTTCAACCTGGTGATTGGAAAAGGAAATTGACTAACCAAATATCTGCATTGAGAATATAGAAGGATATGTATAATTAAAGGAAACAAGAACAGCAATATGATTCAAAACCATCCAATATACAATATTATTGTACCCAGTCCTATCTTTTATGTGTCTACTCCAAAATTTCACTCTCTCTGTTATTTGGTGTGAATAAATATGTGTAGGCAATGGCTAATTAAGTTCAGGCAGAAACAACCCTCTTGAAACAGGCAGTGTGTAATGGCTTTGTCTTTTCTGTGGTTGCTCACTGAAAAATAAATGCAGACCCATCAGTAGATATGAAAGAAAGAATGCCCTAAGGTCATTGTGGAGACCATAGGGAAATAATGATTTTAAATTTGACCTTTGCTAACAATTCCAAGATAATGTTTTTTATCTAAGAAGGATTTCCTGAGTTTAACTAGAAGTCACACTGTAACACTCTATCACCAACATCATTCATACAATGAACTTCTGAGAACTGATCATACTGTTACTAATTTTCCCAAATATTTCATCACCATCATTAGTATGATAATTAACTCCTACTGACTTCCTTCACATTTGTTTTATTAAATTCTTATGGGGGGGGGGGATTACAGCTGTCAATGTATTCTAATAGTTCAAAAGTTTTGAGATGAAATTATCGTGTTTTGGGTAACAGCTATAATCTCTTCATATATATCTGAAAAGGCAAATAGAGACTGCTATCATTTTTTTAAAAAAAATATATCTTTATTGATTTCAGAGAGAGAAAAGGGGAGGGAGAGAGAGAGATAGAAACATCAATGATGAGAGAGTGATTGATTGGCTGCAGCCTGCAACCTGGGCATGTGCCCTGACCGGGAATCGAACCCTGATCGCCTGGATCCTAGGTCGATGCTCAACCGCTGAGCCACGCCCAGCCGGGAAAGAGATTGCTATCATTTTTAAGATTGCTCGAGACAACTTAAGAAATGTAAGATGGGTGAAACAAAATAGGAAATAGTGATAGAATAGTAGCAATAATCTCATGGATTGATTAAATACTCTGCATGCTTTGTAAGTGTTTTTATATCCATCTTCTCCATCCATGATCTTTATCCTCATAGTAACACAAAGAAATAGAAATATATGCGGACTAAATAATTTTTTTCATGAACACACATATGTAATTAGAAGCAAAGTAAGCATTATAAAGTGTATCTTTGTTCCTTTTAATATTATAAACACTAGTTTTAAAAGTGAGTATTAATTTCTTATTGGAAGCCACAATTTTCCAAAATATAATTGAAAATTCTGTCACAAACAGGCTACAAAGACTGTAAGAAGAATGAATATTACTATGTGCACAATATGAACGAACCCATTAGCTCAATTTTAAGCAAACCTACTCAACTGCAAGTTGGTAGACAAAGCATTTTCAAATCAGAGAAACTGCAGTCATAGATTTAAATTTATAAAACAATTTACTCAATTACTCATACATTTGATTAAAATTTATAATTGTATTTTTAAATGCAATTTTATTTTATAATAATCGATCAACTTATCAATTATTTATTTCATGTTGTTTGTTTCTATTTGGCCTCAGATTTTTATTTTTTTACTTTATTTTTTTAAATATATCTTTATTGATTTCAGAGAGAAGAAGGGAGAGGGAGAAAGAGCGAAACATCAATGATGAGAGAGAGTCATTGATCGGCGGCCTCCTGCACACCCCCCACTGGGGATTGAGCCCGCAACCCGGGCATGTGCCCTGAGATCTGGGTCATAGGTCGATGCTCAGCCACTGAGCCACGCCGGCCAGGTTTGGCCTCAGATTTTTAGATCACTATATCCTTTCCCTGATGTAATTTAAAAGGGAAAATTATTTCTACATTTGGGCCTTTTAAGTAAGTTTGTTGTCATTAATTAAAAGTTTTCTCTAATTAATTAGGAAAAAATCATATTTAGAATTTCCATAGCAAGAACTCAGCAGACACAAATATTCCTAGCACCATAAGAGAAATATTATCATAATTAAGTGTATAAGTTAGGCTTGTAAAGGTCCCATTATATCACCTGTAACACAGGTAGCTATATGAGAAATTAGAACTCATGTTTGGAAATTTAACCATTTGCTACATAGTGAAATGTGGTATTTGACCCTAAGGGAGAAGTGAAACTAAAAGGACCTTTTCCAGTTCACCCAAGGAGAGCGTGGACTTTTTGTATAAGGGCTGGCTTTCCTGCCTCTGATTTCTCTAGATCCCATTAAGATGCTTGATGCATGTTGCTTATGTCTAGACTGGATGGTGCTATGAGAATTATCAAACCCAGTGTCCAGGGCCTATATCCCTTTCGTCACCCCAGATCCCCTTCTTTCTAAGATACCTTCGCCTGTCTTCTCAGCTAAGTGCATCTGTTACAGCAGGTTCCATCTGTAAGTTAGTTAGAAATAAGTTATTACTGTAATAAGGCAATCATTGGAGAGATTATCTCAGGCTTTGTATTTAGGTTTGAAGAATAGGCAGATGTTGAAAGACCCAGAAGAGAAGTATTTTGCTTTGACACAATGCAATAAGAAACCACCATGGATTCTTGAGTAGGATTGAAAAGAGTTTGGAAAAAATACAAAACACTATCTGTATCCTAGTCTCATAAACTTTCTTTTCTTTCTAAAGTTCTTCACTTGTAAAATGACACTGACAATGTAAATCTTCCCTGCAGTGACTGTGAGGTATGAGTAATGATGCTAAATCACGCTGAAAACAACAACATAGCTTTATATTTAGCATCAGTTGTGACAATGAGACAAGTGCATCAACCAAGTCTTTGAGCATATTTTGGATTATTACATGTCTCTTTTTGAACATGTATAGAATTTGCTACAATAAAAGCTATAGGAACATTTTTTGTGACCACAATACATCCATGATGAAGCTTATCTTTTTTTTTTCCCCCTTCAGTTTCACAAAGGAGAAAACAACATTCCCTGGATTCATTAATTTAAAAATAGGGTTACAGAAGCTGAATTACCTGACAGATGAGGGAAGAATTACAGAATACTCTGCAGATGTCAATTAGAAATATCTGGCACAATGTTATTTCCTGCTCATACAAAATGCTAGAATGGGAGAACAAAATTAAACTCTAAGGGTTTGAAGAAAGATTGAAAACTTTTAAGTGAAATGCTTGATGGAAAAAACATCTGTGACAAGATCATTTGGCTACTTAAACACATGTAAGGGAAACAGTGTTCACCTGGAAAATGTTAATCTTATTTTCATTAGCAGGAAGAGACAGAGGATGCTTACAACAATAGAATTTATAAGCAGAATGCAATTAATTTTTATTCTGGATGAGAGGCCTTTTATTATCCTGGATCTAGGACAAATGAGTTTGTACCTAGTAAGATTTCCTCAAGGGCATTCAAGAAATCAGAATAGCATACGTTCATGCAGCTCTTTATAGTTGCCCATCAGATTTATTTTTTTCATCTTGGTGGCTCATTTCAATTTAAAGTCTCTCTTACCTCATCTTATTTTTCTATGAAAAATACTAGTTTTATTAAATTTTATAATTTTTCAGCTGTGATTATTAAATATTTATATTGGCTCATCACCTGATAATCATGTACAAATCAGCCAACCAGCATAACAAGTAAAAACCACATAAACAATAACTAAACAAGATAATTCTAAGAACTGATGAATATATCTTTAAAAGTCAGAATTTCCTGACAGTATGCATAGTGAGATTAAGTTGAATGGCAAAAATGTATTATTGTATATCACTGTTCTTATTCCATTGTTTATCTATCTATCTATCATCTATCTATCTATCTATCTATCTATCTATCTATCTATCTATCTATCTATCTATCTATCATCTATCTATCTATATCTATCTATCTATCTATCATCTATCATCTATCTATCTATCTATCTATCTATCTATCTATCTATCTATCTATCATCTATCATCTGTCATCTATCTATCTGTCATCTACCTATCTATCTATTATCTACCTATCTATCATCTATCTATCATCTATCATCTATCTATCATCTATCTATCTATATCATCCATCTATCATCTATCTATCTATCTATCTATCTATCTATCGATCATCTATCTATCTATATCATCTATCTATCATCTATCATCTATCATCTATCTATCTATATCATCCATCTATCATCTATCTATCTATCTATCTATCTATCTATCTATCTATCTATCTATCTATCTATCTATCATCTATCATCTATCATCTATCATCTATCTATCTATATCATCTATCTATCATCTATCTATCTATCTATCATCTATCTATCTATCATCTATCTATCTATCTATCTATCTATCTATCTATCTATCTATCTATCTATCTATCTATCATCTATCTATCATCTACCTATCATCATCTGTCATCATCCATCATCTATCTGTCATCTATACAATCTGTATTTTCAGAATGTGATTCACAGTAAAAAGACTCTGGTGAGTTGTGTGTGGGTAGGTGGACTTCAGAGAAGAGATCCAATAGTGCAGATTGTAGGACTGGACGGAGAAGGATCATTTATATCCTTGTGAGGTCACATATTTGCAAGTGACTAAACTGTCATGGAAACTCCAGCATCAATATCACAAGAGTAAGATGTATATTACATGAAGAACAAATATTGTAGTGTCTTATTTTAAGATTAGAGGGATAGAGGGAAATTGTCTTACTTCCTACCAGATAGTATAGGTGCCATTACTAGAGACAGGACTTAGGAAAATTCATTTTTTACATTATTCTGTCTCATATATCTGGTTCTTACATAGCTACTTTATTTTGAATGTACACCACATGTGTTGCCTGAATGCCACACATTATTAGAGTATCCTATAGGTTCTCTTTTATAAGGAAGAGTATGTCAACATGTAAATGGAGGAACTGGAACACAACACTTACAAATCAAATAAAAAAATCCTTAACTGTATGCTGTTCAAAATAAATTTAGTGATTTCAATTACCAACTGTTTTATTTTTATTATTATTCTTTTTAGGAGGACTCCTATATTAATTTCCTAGGGATACTGTAACAAAGTACTGTAAACTGGATGGCACAGAACAGCAGAAATTTATTGCCTCACGGTTCTGAAGGAGAGAAGTCCAAAAATCAAGGTATCCACAGGAGTACGCACTCTCTGAAGGACTAGGGAAGGCTCCTTTCTTGCCTCTTCCAGCTTCTGGTAGCCCCAGATGTCCCTTGGTTTACGGCAGAATGACTCCAGTAGTGACATGGCATTTTCTCTGTCTCTTCACATAATCTTTCTTCTGTGTGTGCCTGTCTTGGTGTCCAAGTGAACCTTTTATATAAGGACACAGTCATATTAGATTGGGGTACATCTTAATGACCTCAACTTGATCATCTGCAAAGACCTTATTTCAAGGTTAAGTCACTGTCAGAGTTACTGAGTATTAGGACTTCAACATGTTTTGAACATGTTTAATCCATAATAACTTCCAGAATCCAGCAATTCAAGATCCTTTTCTTAGGGCCACCTCCTTATGTTCATTTATTTAGTTCAATACATGCTTGTTTAAACTTAGTCCCAGAAAAATTGTCTTATTTTTATTGTTGGGGTTACCTTTTGAAAGAATAAATTCTTTCAAAAAATCAAAAAATCATAGAAATATTTGAAAACATTATAGTCCTTTCTGATGTCATAACTTTTCTAACTCACAATCTTATTATTTTTCTAAGCATCGAATTGTCTATCTCCCTTTGAATAACTAGCGGAGAGATAGTAGTGTTGGTGTTAGTACGAGTGTGGCCCATTATTTCTCCTTGCATCTTGGACTTGTTTCACCCACAGCAAATGCTGCCACTGCTACCAGCACTTGCAGTCCCCTCAAACGACTACCTTAAGTGCCTCGTGTTGGTACGCTATCCATCTCAGTGACTTCCTTCTTTCTAAATCCCTACTATTTCCCTGCCATCATCACAGGTGTCAGGGGAAAATTTTTAAAAATCAAATGAGTCTACACTGAGGTTTGAATGGCTGATGATTCCAAGAATCCATTTATGCACCTCTATTGAACTCATGTAGTTCATATTGGAAGATTTTCAAAACTGTGTTAGAAAAAATTGGGGGTTAGGAACACTTATCTTAAACTGTACCACTCAATTAATTCCTCTTTTAACAGAGTATGTTCTAAGAATAGAAAAAGAGGAAAAATCTGGTATTTGAAAGTCTCTGTCCATCTTTTTATCTCCAGCAGGAATCACAGAGGTACCTCAGCCATAATTTGACTCACTAAAGTCTCCTCCCTTAGCTTACTCTAACCTGACAGAGGGCGGCTTTTCATAGCTTTCCAAAAATGTATTCACTATTGTCACCTATCTTAAAAGAACATTTATGCCCAATATAGAACAAAATAATAACACGTCAAGCTTTATTTTAAGAATGCTGAATCCTTGCCCTTCTGCATCTAATACATCTAAATCAGTCTGCTTGTTTGTTTTCTACTCACCATTAATCAAGTTAAATTCATTCTCCTGGTTGATTTTTTGGAGTTTTTTAGGCAAGAAAAGAATAAACTCTAAAAAAAAAAAAAAAATCCAACTTCTATTGTCCTTCATTCCAAATATAATTCTTCTAAACTTTTGTTGTTTCCAGCTACATTTGATCAGTGGGAGATTTAACGAACTCTGAAGCCCAGGGAAAATAGAAAAGATTTAGGACATAGATGGGAAAGAAAATGCTTTTGAGGGTTGTTACAAAGAAGATGTTTTCAAAGATCAAAGTACAAAGGGAGATGTTTTGAAGGACTCAGGAAAAAATGAAAACTTTTATAGACTCTTCTAGTTGATTTAAATGGGTAAGCAGGAGCCTGCCCTGGCCTTCCCCCCAAGACCTAGGTAAGAAAGCTCTCTTGAATGTTCCAAGGGGAAAAAAAACCACAAAGAAACAAAACAAAACAAAATGAAAGAAAGATGTCAGATATTTGGAGAACTTGTGGAAACTCTTTTCATGGATTTCAGAAAACCAATTGAGGCAGATTCCTGAGTCTTCCCAAAATAAGAGAAAATATTTATTAATGATTAAAATGGTTCCAGAACTTCTTCAATATAAAAAGATTTTGAATCTCGGTGTCTAAGTCAGGACTCAAAACAGTGCAGCTCTGATTTGATGCAACAAGATAACACTGTATGATGTACGATTCCTTGGAACAGAGAGGGCTCTGTGGTTCTGTGATCAAGTTCTCTTTCGAACTTGTCTTTCAGAGCTTAGGTTCCATGGATGGAGTAGAGATTTACAGGAACCAGGTGACACACAAGAAGCATATCTGCAGTATCTACATGACCTAGAGTGGCTGGTTTCATCCAAGGTCAAGAATGCCCTGATAAAGAAATTTCCCAGCAACTCATTAAGCATTAGAGGCTGATCTCAGTGGGTAACGTTGTTCAAAGTTCAAAAAGAAAGAGCACAAATAGCGTCTTGGGCAGAGAGAGACAGAGGCAGGGACAGGGACAGAGAGACAGAGAGTATGAAAGAGTTCAGAATGTTTTTAAAAGACTAGAAGACCAAAATGGAAACTGACTGAAGTTCTGTAAAATGTTAAACATATTTAGTAGCAAGTAAAGTTTCATTTTATTAAAACACTAAGCTATGTCCATTTATTTTTCATCGTCATAGTTCATGGCTGTGGCAGGCAGAATAATAACATCCATTCAAAGATGTTCAGGACAGAATCTCTAAACCCTTGAATATGTTAGGTTACATGACAAAAATGAAATACGGTTTCAGATGTAATTAAGTTTACTAATCAGATGACCTTAAAGTGGGGAGATTAACTTGGATTATTTGGGTGGCCCAATATAATCACAAGGGTCTTTCAAAGTGGAAAAGAGAGGCGTAAGAGGGGTCAATGTGAGAGTAATATGATGTGAGAGACTGGCCATGCTGGCTTTGAAGATGAACGGGAACCATGAGTCAAGAATGACAAGCAGCCTCTAGAAGCTAAAAAGGTCAAGGAAACATTTTCCCTCAGAGCCTCCAGAAAGGAACGTAGCCCTGCCAATACCTTAAATTTAGCCCAGTGAGACTTTTGTTTGCCTTCCAACATATAAAAATGTAGGATAACAGATTTGTGCTCTTTTAAGCCACTTAGTTTGTGGTGATTTGTTATAGCATCAGAAACTAATATTATGGCCAGTATCACTCCTCAGGAATCACAGCATAATGAAAAGTGAGTGTTATATTCAACAAGTAATAAAATATTTTTCATGAATCCTAATGATTTTTATTGATCAAGAGGCAAACACACACACACACTCCCAGGATATAGTGCTTGAAGAACTGACTACAGCAGTACCCTCTTAGTAGTGGGGGATACATTCAAAGACCCCCAGTAGAGTCTTGAAACCACAAATAGTACTGAAACTTACATATACTATGGTTTTCCCCACACATGCATACCTATGGTAAAGTTTAATTTATAAGTCAGGCTTGGTAAAAGATTAACAACCATAAATAATAATAAAATTGAATTATAACAATACAATGTAAAAACAAAAGTCATGTGCAATGTGGCTGCTCTCTCTCTCTCTTTCTCTCTCTCTCAAAATATCTTACTGACTGTACTTACATTTTCACTGAAAGGAGGCACTTTACAACTTCTCTTTGGTGTATCTGAATTGCCAGCATCACTACTCTTGCATTTGGGGACATTATTAAGTAAAAGTTCTTAAGCACAAGCACTACCACCCTTTGGTAGTCGATCTGGTAACCAAGACAGCTGTGGAGTGATTAAGTGGAAAGCATGCACAGTGGGACAAAGGGATGACTCATGTCCTGGACCGGACTGAAGCCAGACTACAAGGTTTCATCACGCAATTGAAAAGCTATAAATAGTTTACTTTTGTAGTTTAACATTTAATGTTTTTGGACTGTGGTTGATAGCATGTAACTAAAACTGTAAAAAAGCAAAACTTCAGGTAAGGGGAGACTACCATATGGTCTTTCCATGTGAATTCCCTGATTCCTCTTTCTACATTGCCATGTAAATGTTTCATCCTTGCACACGCACACACACACACACACACACACACAGCCCTCTGTATCCTTCATAGCACCTAGGTAACTGTTAAAAAGATAGTTGAATAAATGTATCTTCCAGACAACTTAAACAAAGAATAGGCCTTTTTTTCTTTCATCTTCTCAGTTATTTGC
The DNA here is from genome assembly GCF_054644295.1 of Miniopterus natalensis. Lineage (NCBI taxonomy): Eukaryota > Metazoa > Chordata > Mammalia > Chiroptera > Miniopteridae > Miniopterus > Miniopterus natalensis. The sequence goes on from NC_142083.1 coordinate 54,142,944, forward strand.
TTCATAACGTTCTTGAGGGCAGGGACTATTCATTCCTGTCTATCTTCAGACAAACACCTTTCCCATTGTGCCTTATTTTCTACCAGAAACCATCAAAGATAAGATGGTTGGGTTAACCTATTTAAATAGTTCTACCTAATTAAAAGCAAAAGCAAAAATGTTTTTGCTTCTCATCTAAAGAATTCAGACTCTTTCCAGAGTTAAAACAAGAAAAAATTATATAGTATGCAAATTCCTTTTAATACAGTGACAGATGTAAATGTTCTGAATATTTAAGCTGTTTCCATTTTAACTTAAGCTAATGAATCTAAGAAAATTAACCTCATAACCCTTAATTAGACGTTTCTCCATTTTTAGGTAGCTGTGATTTATATCTTGATTCAAAAGTGATACATTGCTGACTTTTTTATATTATTCATTACTGTTGCTCATTTCTAAAAATAGGCACTTTTGTTTCCCTGAATAATTCTTTACAGAACATTAGGAATACCTTCAGAATAACTAAAACATACTAACATAAACAACTTCTAAAGAAAAGTACTAGCAAGATCTCCTTATCGGAACACTTCAGAATTTAGGCCAATACTATTTTATTTCAGAACACTAAAAGTTAAGCACACTGTTTTGGATAAAACATTCAGAGAGTTAAAAGTTATCAGGAACAACATTTTTTTAGTGTCTTAATAGATATCATTTTACACCTATTCCATCAACAAAAGCCAAAAATAATTATAATCTCCCATGAAAATAAAAATGTGGCTTATTTTTAGTTTTCAGTTAATGACAATGTAAACCTCTAGAAATAATGATGAAAGAATTTTGACAATATGAGTCAATGGCATTAATTATTTATATACATGCCTTGAAATGTTAAGGGTGATTATCTCTAGGTGGTAAATTACTTCTATATCCTTCCTATTGCTTGTGTATTTTCTGATGTTTTCTATAAAAATGGCAATTAATAATATCATTCAGAAATTATTGCAATTTTAAATATGAACAATGTCCCAAACATTTAAAAAATCTTTATAAACTTTCCTGTTTTTAAGGATGTATCTGAAGCTCTGAAAGAGAACATATAAGATAAAATTTATTAATTTCCAATAATGATGTACTTTAAGATATATTTCTAATTTTTTTCCTCTTGCATTTTTCTTGGATCTAGCAGATAAAATAAAATAAAGCATGCATTTAAAATTTTATTTGTTTTCCTAAGAGCCTATACTTGCAAAATGGCCAGAATCCATCACTTTTCTCAGCTCCACTCTCAAGTGCTGCAAAGGATTGTAGGATCAAGTCCTGAATACGTAATTGAATTCTGATTTCATAATGAATAGAATAAGCCACCACATTTAAAAACAAATTATCCAGAACATACATTCTTACAGCCAGAATGTGAAAGAAAATGTAGCCAAAATTAACTACTGCTGGTGAAGGCTATGCGTTAGTTCATATCAGTTACTGTAGAACCTATATATTTTGAAATAAATTTTTAACAGTCATTTTTCCCCATTCACCTCACTTTCTTCTTACTTTCTTGCTAATTGTACAATGCTGCCTTAGGATTAGAATATTGATGTTCTTAAGAAAGCACATGTATACATAATGAAAAAAGCTCAATACCTCACAAATATCTAACAAGTAGACATATGCTTTAGTCAGGTCCTTACAATAAAAAAATAAAAAATAAAAAAAAAAACATATATCAAAATATAATGATCCTATAGGGAAAAGTACATTATGACTACAGTGTTCATCCTTGAAAATTTAAATATATTTTTTTCAAATTATTTTAAATATGTTTTTTACAAATTAAATGGAGCCTTCTAGATTTTACTTTCTAAATAAGAAAAATAACTGCTATGGTCATCTGATATGCTCTATGTAAATAATGCGTTGATGTTTGCCGGAGCATAGTAATAACTAAGGACAACAGCAACAACACAAAGTTGAAGGGTCACATTTTAACATTCCGGTGATTCAGTGAAGGGACACTAAAGGATGGATAAGGCTTGTCAAAGAGCCGGCCGTAACCTCTGGAAGCTAAAGCACATGGTCTCCTGCACTGCTGCACAGCAGAACTAAAAAGACACCTTGCGCTTACTGAAAACACACTTGATATTCAAGAGCAGTCACTGAGGAGTCAAGCGTGTCCTCTCTCCTGAAGAGGCTGCCAAGGAGATCCTGAGGTCATTTTGGTCAACATATCCAGCGTGCCAGCAAAGAGCAGATGATCCAGGATAAATATTCACTCTCCTGACATCTACCATCCCATTCTATTCAGTGTGCAAAAGAATGCGGGTTTTAGCATTCGTCTGAATAATAAATAAATAAAAGTTAATTAATTTCTTTTTTTTTCAGTGAAATCCACAATACTTTTTAGTGGTTCAAAGATTTAATATTTTGCATTCAGTTCTTGAAGAATTACTAAACGCCAAGGATATGTACATATTGATTTATTTTAATTCTCCAAACTTTGTGTGAGCTAAATATTATGGAGGAAACTGAGACTGTGGAAAGATAAAAATTGTTCACCCCAGGTTATCACACAAAAATGAGGTGCTGGGGTTAGAAGACAAAGAAAGGTACTACTGACTTAACCACATACTGATCACCACATGGCCTCCTTTCCTTTATACAGAAATCTTCTACCACATCACATTTTTTTTCTTTCTTTTAGGTTGGAAGTTTAGTTTTAGGCAGGTGGGAGAAATAGTTAACACAGCAGGACTTACTCAGTTCTTACTCAGTTCTCGCTTATCTCTGTAGCCATGGTGGCAACCCTTGGTCAAACACTGAGCACTAAACCCTAAGGCTCTCCTCGTGCCTAGGTACTGTAATGAACCAAGCTGTCACCCTATTTAAAGAAAGCATGAAGACTTATGATATACTTGGCTCCTGGATTGAAGTTTGTATCTTTAAGAATTCTAGACTCTAGCCCGACTGAGCATGGCTCAGCAGTTGAGCATCGACCTAGGATCCAGGAGATGGCCGTTCAATCCCTGGTCAGGGCACATGCCCCGGTTGCAGGCTCGATCCCCAGCTGGGGGCATGCAGGAGGCAGCCGATCAATGACAACTCTCTCATCATTGATGTTTTTATCTCTCTGCCTCTCCCTTCCTCTCTCTGAAATCAATAAAGATATTTTTTTTAAAAAAAAAGAATTCTAGACTCTAAGACTCAGGTGGTCTTCTTTGGGCGGAGATATCTCACAGGATAAAGTTACACCCTCTCTTATGCTAGCAGAGAGAGAGAGAGCTTGGAAGCCTGTGTGTGACTTCTTTAACATGTGTGTATCTTTTTCCTGCTGTTCCTGAATTATATCTTTTACTATAATAAATTTAAGCATGATTACAATCATAGCCACTTTATGTAGAAGTACATTATTCCTTCCAGCAAATAACAAGATGAGTCAGTACCTTCTACCCACACATTAGTGATTAAAATATATGGTGAAGTAGCTAACAGATGACAGCAGTTAGATATATAGATATATTGGTTAGCTTTGGTTATGTAACAAACACTCCCCAATGTATTGGCTTACTTACTAAATAAATATTAGAGAGCTGTTTAGTGCAGCTGTTCAAGGTTCCCATGTCATCACAAAGGTAGGAAAACTTCTCCAATTCTTGATCTCTAGTTTGGTTTTAATTAGATATGCTCATGTCTGTGAACCTCCAGAGTTCTATACATTTGATTCTCTGCTTCTGTTTATCAGCACGGAAATCAGCTAGGATTAGACTTTCAGAGTTAGAAGACAAAGTGTTTCCAGGTGAAAAGAATCACCTAAGCACCTCACTTAACATGAAAACTAAAGAGTAATTAATGAAAACTTAGTACTAAAAAATCCTAGAGCATAGCCAGCTACATAGAAAATAAGTTTCCTGGGGCCTAGTTTCCACTGGGCAGGAGGGATGACCATGGGCTAGCAAAGCAATCGGAAGCTGAAGGGGCCCAGGCCACACACAGGCCTAGAGAAAGCACATTCTAAAGAGGACAAGCTAAGGATGCAGTCCATTGTGGAGGGAAGGCTGAGGATTGCGGGATATCACAGCAGCTGGCCACTGAACTGGTAGCTCATCAGCAAGGGTGGGTTCTCCTAAGGGAAAAAAACCACAAACAGAACTGTCTTTCAAGCTTCAAAAAAGCCTTGCAAAAGAATCACAAAATGGTGAGGATGCGGAGAAGGGCACCTAGTGCACTGCTGGTGGGAACGCAGACTGGTGCAGCCACTATGGAAAGCAGTATGAAGCTTCCTCAAAAGATTAAAATTGACCTGCCATTTGACCCAGTGATCCCACTTCTAGGAATGTATCCTAAGGAACCCCAAACATCAATCACAAAGAACTTATGCACCCCAATGTTCATAGCAGCGCAATTCACAATAGCTAAGATCTGGAAACAGCCCAACTGCCCATAGTAGATGAGTGGATAAAAAGCTGTGGGGTATTATGGAATACTACACAGCTGTAAAGAGGAAGGACCTTTTATCCTTTGGCACAGCATGGAGGGAACTAGAAAGTATTATGCTGGGTGAAATAAGCCAGTCAGAGAAAGACAAGTACCCAATGATCTCACTTATATGTGGAATATAATAAACAAGATAAACTGATGAACAAAGTGGATCCAGAGACATAGAAGCATGGAACAGGCTGAGGGATCTCAGAGGGAAGGCAGGGAGGGGGGAGTGGGTGGGGAGGGATTAATCAAAGAACTTATATGTTTTTAAGCATAACCCATGGACACAGACATTGGTATGGGGAAAGCCTGGGGATGGGATGGATGGATCAGTGGGGATAAAAAGGGGACATCTGTAATATTCTCAACAATAAAGATAAAGAAACTTAAAAAAATTACAAGATAACCAATGAATTATGGAATTTGAGGTCTACTTATATGTTTTGTCACAAAACTTCTGATCATTCATTGTTTGTCAAATATATTTCCTCACACCCAGCCAGCATAGCCCAGTGGTACAGCGTGGACCCAAGAACCAGAAGGTCACGGTTCCATTCAGGTCAGGGCATATGCTCAGGTTGTGGTCTCATGGGGGCCTGCAGGAGGCAGCCCATCGATGACTCACTCTCATCATTGATGTTCCTATCTCTCTCTCTTGCTCTGAAATCAATAAAAACATACTAAAATTAAATATATATATATATACACTTTCCCAGAACAATCACTATTTTCTATATACAGTTTTCAAATATAACATGAAATGTTCTACTGATCAGAAAAAGTATATCTCACAAAACAAGTGTTATTATTATTACACATATATTTTAATAGTGTCAAGTCCTTAATGGGGAAACATTAGAAAAATATCACATATAGACAACATGTGTTGAGAATTTTTGCCAAAAATAGTTAAGATTTGCAAATAGCATGTGGTTTTCATATTCTATTTCTTTTTGTAAATGGCATTATGATTGTTCACAACTGGATTTTGTTATCAATGTAATACTCCCATGCAACTAAGTGGACTATTAATTAGTTGTTCCATTTATTAACCTCTCTGGTCTTCGCTTGGGAGATAATCAGGATTAATATAGAAGAACATTCTAGCCCAAACATTAAGCAGCCAGAAGCGCATCTCAATTGAGGTCAGAAAAGTACCTCAGAGCTAATACAATTTATTCATTCATATTCAACTTACTAATAAATTTTAACCCTCTGGTGCAGGACCCTACACAAAGTGAATGACAACCCTTGGATTAAAAGAAAGCAATTTCTTTCTTTCCTAGGAAGAAAAATAGGACATAAGTGAACGAGGAAGGGGAAAAAAAACAAGGGGGAAGGTCCTGAAAGAGGTAAGAAAATGAGAGAAAAAAAGTTTATTCGATTCAGAAGAAAAGATTTCCTTTGAAATATATTTTCAAATATATTTAATATATATGAAAATGTTTTCAAAATAAGTAAAAATAAGAAAACGTCAATTTTCAGAGTTCAGTAATATAGCCACACACTGCCCTGTGGTTTCAGTTGTGTAGCATTCCCACCAAAGTCATCCTGTTATGTCTTTAATGGATGTTACATCAGCTGGTATTTTAAAATTACCTCATTAACAATTATGCAAATATTCTATGATAACATAGGCAAGCTTTGTTTGCACTGACTTTTTTCAATGTCAGAAACATTTAACTTTTGTATTAGTTTGCCTGGCATTATATTTAGGGATCACGTAATATATTTAAAAGCTCTTTTGTAAAGGTTTTGATGTTTCGCTTGTTTGATTTGGTTTCATTAATCATACATGTTGCTTTTAGCCTAAAATACTTTATTCACTTAATATAGATATATGTTTTAATATATATCAGTACATTATTTTATATGTAGACATGTATAAGTATGTGGGTATATGTATTTAGATACATAGGTCTTTTTTATCCATTCATCCATAGATGTACACATAGGTTGTTTCCATCTCTTGGAAATTGTGAATTATGCTGCAATTAATATGGCAGTGGTGATACAGCTTCAAGATCCTGATTTTTCCTTTGAGTGTATGTCCTGAAGTGAAATTGAAGAATCATATGCTATTTGTGTTTTTAATTTTTTGAGAAACCCCGTTTTCCACAGTGGCTGCCCCAATTTCCATTCCCACCAACAGTGTGCCAGGAATCCCTTTTCTCTAATCTTTGCCAACACATATCTTATCTAGGACAACCATTCTAGTAGGTGTGAGGTGATACAGTGGTACCTTGGTTTTTGAACGTCTCCACTGACGAACATTTCGGTTTACCAATGCTGTAAACCCCGGAAGGAAATGCTTCGGTTTTCGAACACGCCTCGGAAGTAGAACTCGCCACACGGCTTCCCCCGAGGGCAAGATCCTGAGGCCCAGCTGTCGGCTATTGATCCCTCTGTTTTTGAACATTTCAGAGCTCGGTCTTCCAGAATGGATTACATTCGAAAACCGAGGAGGTCCCAGTGTATCTTATTGTGGTTTTTATTTCCATTTCCCTGATGATTAGTGATGTTGAGCATATCTTTGTGTACCTGTGAGTCGTTTGTATTTCTTCTTTGGAGAAATGCTTACTCAGTTCCTCTATACATTTGGCAATTCCCTCTGCCATTTTTCAAAGAATATTTGAGATGGCTATTAGGATTTTTTTTTAAATCAATAAACTTTTCTAGAGCAGTTTTAGTTTTATAACAAAACTGAGTGTAAAGTTCAAAGAATTCCCACTTATCACCTGCCCCATTTATAAAATGCCCAACAACAACAATGCCGTACCAGTGTGGTATATTTATTATAATGGGGCAGTTTTTCATATAAAGTAAATTTCTATCAGATGTCATCTTAAATTTTATATGAATGGTTAATCTAAAAGTTTGGTAACATGGGGAAAAGGGACTAAAAAATTTCAACTGAAACAAAGAAAATATTCTTATAGCTCTTAGAAGAGATTGTCTAGATGTCCAGCCAGTGTGGCTCAGTGGTTGAGTGTCAGTCCATGAACTGAGAGGTCACAGGTTCAGTTTCCACCCAGTCAGGACACATGCCCTGGTTGCAGGCTCCTTGCCCAGCAGGGAGCATGTGAGAGGCAACCGACTGAGGTTTCTCCCTCTCCGTCTCCCTTCCTCTCTCTTTGAAATCAATAAAAACATGTTTTTTTAAAAAAGAAGATATTGTCTAGATATCATTTTACAATAGAGTGTTCTTTAATGATGAAAATGTTCTATACAGCACTGTACATATGTGGCTTTTAGCCCTTAAAATGTGGTTAGGTCACTAAGGAACTGAATTTCAAACCCTGATTGATTTTAATTTAACTTTACATAGCCACATGGAGCTAGTGGCTACCATATTTGACAGTGTGGGTCTAGAGATATTTCCTGGACTCAGTTAATATTTAGAGGTTGTAGAAGATTTATTTTAAAATATGCTTTCAAAATATAACTATCAAAAAACAAAGGAAGTATAATGAATGGATAATAACTATGCTTGTGATGGGTTTGTAATGTGTCCACGTGGCTAAGCTGAACTGCAGTGCCCAGAGTGCTCCTTCTACCACGATTCCAGTTAGAGTGACCTAGAGGCGTTGTTCTGTTAAACAGAAAATACGAGGGATGCAGCAGCCACTTTGTAACATACATACCCCCTTCCTCCAGTTAGTCAATTAAATGGAAATCTAGATGCTGATGATTATAATACAAAAATTAGAATGTCGTTAAAGGGTAAACTAAACTAAAACCAAATTGCTGAGTTTGCCTCCATTTTCCTGATTTAACAATACAGCAAGCAACAGAGAGCCAATAGGGATTTGCCTCTGATCCGTTGACTAAGTTAATCAAAAGAGATATTACCTTGCGTTGGTCTGACTTAATGTGTCAACGTCTCTTAGAAGAGGGCTTGTCCCTTCCTTGAGTTCAGAGACTCCAACCAGCAGCTGGGTCTGCCTTCATTCCTCGTGTCCCCAGGATGTCATTTGCTGTCTCTTCATGTAGATGAGGGCCTAGCCTATTCCTGCTCTTCCCTTCCCGACGGCCTGCCCGCGGGCTTCAGGCTTGCTTAGCCAGGGACCCTGAATAACAGTGTAAGCCAATTCATGGCAATAAATCAGAGGGATAGTCTGCTACTGGTTCTGATTCTTTATTTGAGGCCCGGCTGCAAGAACACTCAACTCTCATGCCATTATGGAGATGGTGGGAAAAGAAGAAAAATGCCAGAGGAGATTGAATATCACCGAGCTAATAAAATCTATCAATAAAATTTATGTGCAGTTATCTCAAGTCTAATAAGTATCTTTTCCCACCTCTTTCACATAACTCAGTCAGTAAAATATGCACATGGATTTTGAGAACTAAGCCCCTGGTTGCTCTTATGTTTATAAAGATTAGAATTTTTATAAGAGGTTTTAACTTTTATAAAAGAGAAAGTAGCTCCTTATCCCATTTTACGTAGGAAGTAGCAACAAACTAAAACCTCTGCTCTTCGCTTACTTGCTTATTTATGTGAATCAATACAAAAGGTGTAGCCCATTAGAGGTTTTTATCTTTCCAGGCTAGGAAAGACTGTCCTTTTTCACACATAAAGAATGAAATTCTAAAGTCAGTACAGCCTCCAGGAAGAACAAGTGGTTGAAACAAATGCAAATATAATGCAGTAGAGAGAGCGCCATTCACCAATTTAAACAAAACAGTAGAAGTGACAAACTTCAATTATTAAATTAATTTTTTCTTGAAACCCAAAGAATGATTATAATACAAAAATTAAAATGACATTAAAGGTTAAACTAAACTAAAACCAGATTGCTGAATTTACCTCTATTTTTGTGATTTAACAATATAGCAAACAACAGAGAGCAGATAAGGATTTGCTTTCAAAGTTCTACATTTAGGGTTTCTGAGATATCAGGGATTATTCCCATTTGGGGGGGAGGGGATGTTAAAATAAAAATATATTTGCTCAGGATCCAGAGAGCTGATTCTGAAGCAGAGTTGGTAGTCAGAGAAAACGTATAAAAGCGAAACAAAACAGATGAAATTAGGTGTAATGGAGGAATATGCAATTAGAGAAGCAGAGAGCAGTTATGGGTAGTCTTGTTCTGATATGCTCACTGGTGAGAATATAAATGAAACATCTTTTTTGGACATTAAATCTGAAAAATATCTTTGACAGATATGTTCATAGGTGGGTACAAATATATATGTGAAAGGAAAATCATGATATACTCATACATGATCAATGGGGGTCAAAAAGGGGAACATCTGTAATACTTTCAACAATAGAGATAAATTAAAAATGAATAAAGTAAAATATTATGCCACCATTAAAAAGGCAGGAGTTTAATCTGTATATACTGACATGAACTTAATTTTAGGTTACGTTGTTAAGTGAAGACAAAAAAAGTACATAGGAGGCTAATATTGTGTAACATGATTATATCTGCATATGCATAAAATATATTTTGAAGGATGCATTGCTATTATATAGCTAGTTATAGGGGAAGGGAGGAATAGGAGACAGGATGAAAGGGATACTTAGACTTTTTCAATGGATTCCATTCCGGAGAGCTTTAATGTTGTGTGTGGGGAGGGGGGGGGGGGCGGGTTGCATTACATTTTGGAAATATTTTAGATAATTTTTAAAAAATCAAATATTGTAACCATTTGAAGGTAGTGTTCATGGTAGACTACACATGTGTATATACTTTGAAGTTTTTGTGAATTTCCAGAGGGGCAAGTCACAATACTAGAAAACTGAATGGTGGTGATTCTGCGAATGGGTTGAAGCCTCTAGGTGAATGTTCGGGATATTTTTCTGTCTCTGATTGAGGATAACGAAAGTATTGCTGAAAGTCTACTCTTCCATTCTGATTCCTGCATGGTCAGTGATTGCTTCACACAGGCAACGGTTTGCTTAGCTGACAACTGAGGTTTAAAGAAAACAAGCAAAGGGAACAGTCTCCACATAGCGCAGCTCCAATGCCAGCTCCCCGTGCCGTTTAGTCACGCTTGGCTCTGTAAGCAGCTCGGAGAAAAGGCTCCACTTTGGCTTTACTCTCCTCTATATCAGCCCCAAGCAACACCGAGCAGAGGGCGGTCAGCAGTCTTTACCCATCACCCATGAGAAAGTGGGAGATTTAATCATCTCTCTACCATGAAGCTCTCAAGAATCTTTTTCTGTTGGCCGTTGATCTCTTTCCTCTCTCAGTGTGGCTTTCCTTTCCATTCTGTACTCAGAGACTTTGTATCAAAAACCAGAAAATGAACTACTTTGAGCCTCTGATATGGATATTTGTATTATTTAGCTTACCAAGTTACTTTCTGTAGATGCATTTGCTATTCTACACAGTGTTCAATCACCTATGGCTAAGGAATTTTTATTAATCCCCTGGAAAAGTTTAAATACAGCTTTTCAGAGCTCACATATTCCATCAAACCACAGAAATTAACTCAGGGGTCCAGGGAAGACTAAACATATTATAAATTCTTTACAAATCATTTACTTATACTTTTTCTGAAACATTTTTTTCCTTTCCCTATTTTTACACTAGCACACATAATAATATTCAACCGCTATTCTTAATATCACTTTTTATTCTTTCTTTTTTTTTGTTAATTTTCACTCAGGGATTTTTTTTTTCCATTGATTTTTAGAGAGAGTGGAAGGAAGGGAGGGACAGAGAGAGAGAGAAAGAGAGACAGGGAGGGAGGGAAAGAGGGAGGGAGGGAGGGAGGAAGGGAGGGAGGGAGGGAGGGAGGGAGGGAGGGAGGGAGGGAGGGAGGGAGGGAGGGAGGGAGGGGAATATCAATGTCACAGAGACCCATTGACTGGTTGCCTCCCTCACGCGCCCCACCTGGGGCCAAGGCCAGGGATAGACCAGCAACCCGTGGGCTGATGCTCTAACCACTGAGCAACACTGGCCAGGGCTTAATATCCCTTTTCAAAAATCACACACACACAAAAGACTTCCAAGTCTATTAAAAATAGTTAAGGATGAAATTAAGATTCTTGTTTCCAGGATCGCAGACATCACTCATTGGAATCTCGGCTATACCTGGCAAGGAGAACTTAAGCTATTACAACTAATTGTCACCTACCAGCCTGATAGATATTTTCTGAAAGGCTGTGAATTAGTCTCATCTGTTATGCTCTGAAACAGATGAAGAAGTGTCATATAGGATCTGAGTTCTGAAATGAGCCTCTCCTGAGTAGTTTATAGGCTAAGATGCACAACAAACGCTGGACCACTCTCTGCCCAATGATAAAGGTCGTTTAGGCCTTTCCAGATCAGAGCCTGAAGGCCTAACCATTCCCAATGTCATTTATCTTGTTTCAACCAACACCACGTGTTAACATGACTTAGAGTCATCTCTGCTCCTGCAATATTAACCAATCAAACTTTTTTGGACAATTCACATCAGCTCCTCTCCATTCTTCGTTCTTTGAACTTATACTTACTGCCCATCACACAATTTAGCAACTCATAAGTAGTATCAATTTTTTTAAATTCCTCTCAGTGTTTTCAAAATACTGCTTCTCTTGAGAACAGGACCCATAACTTTTGTTGTACTATACCCCCATGTCCCCAACACAGTGCTAGTCTTAGAAAAAACTCAATAAAGGCCTGTCCATTGATAGCAGAGGAGGAACTGAAGGGATAGTGGCTCCATTAGTAATACTTAAGTGGATCAAGGTTCGAATCCCCTTTAAAATGTTTAATGTGAGTCACTGAATTAGATAAATTCTCTCTTGACCTTCCTGTGAACCTTGCATCACATTTCTCTTCTTGCCAATAGTGACAGATGAGGTGGTTGGGAACATAGCTTTGTGCTCAGTTGTTCTGGAAAATGTTTATCATTTTCATATAATAAAATTCACTTTCCAATGAGTAACAGACATTGTAAAAACATCTGCCAGAAGATTGTTTATACAAAACTGTTTTCCCCCCAAGAGAAGCTGACGTGTAATTGGGAACTCGTATGTCCCACTTCGTCCCCATAGGCTGTATTTCACCTAAATACATTTCCTTCCTTTCTTCAAATGGATGAAGCTGATCTCATGGTTTTTGCAGAAAATACAATATTTTAGGTGAATATTTTTCTTTCTACTCGTACGTTGGTATTTCACATAACAAAGACTGAAATGTGCTTAAAACATAGAAAATCATATTCTTTCTTACAAGAAACATGCTCCCCCATTTTTATTTAAGTGACAGCTGTCCAAACACTGTAGATGCCTACAGTTCTAGGGTAAGTTTAAGACACTATGCTAAATTGATTTTATACTGGTTTTGGAGGCTGTGTATTCTGTATTCTCGTAGCGACTTCTGTTTCTAATTTTGTTCCAATAAGATTTGGATTAATTGCTTTTCTGCATGTTTAATTATTTAATGGATATTTTTCTTTCCAAGCCCAAGAAGGCATGAACCATATCTGTTTTTGTACGTCTGTATCCACAGTGCTTAATACTTGCAAACAATAGGTGCTGCATTTATATTTGTTCAAAAATTAATGAACAAATAATGAAAAGACATAATAGATTCTCTATGGCTTGAAACTTACAAATTAGAATTCCTTAGAGAACTTCTGGTTTTAGTTTTGATGAACTATCATATACTAACTTTTTGCTGCTATAAAAAAAATAAATAACCCTTCAAAATCTGGAAAACTTACATTTACCGTTAACAATTTCCTGTAAGTATTGACAGCATACAATGGGTGGACACACTCATTCTCCCCTGCTGTCTTTTTAAGGAGATTTTCCAAACCTTAATTCAGGAAAACAGAGCCCAATCAGGAAACAGCAGGAGGAAACAGAGACTTCTGTGTGGATTTCTAAAGGTTCTAGTATTTGGAGTCAGGACGCAGAGCAGGGGGATAAAAGCTCACCTTGGTTGGTAGGCCAGCTTCTAAATTGCTTAACCGTGACCATGCCTCTGGAAGGGTCAGCAGAGGACAGTGCCGAGTGGCTGAAATTAGAGAAATATGATGAGGAGCGACTGAAGCTCCACCTCAACTGGAGTAGAGGAAGCTTTGTAGACACTGGTGGCTTTCCGGAGGGACTCCAGGAGGCCGTGCCCTGACCAAAGGGTAACACCCTGAAAATAAGGACCCACTCTAGAAATAAGAGCAAAGCTTATGCTGAATTACGCTAACAGAACCTACAACCAATTCTAACACAGGATCACCAAGAGTTTTACTGAATAAAATAACTAACTTTAACATTTCTAAGGAATGATATGTATCTGATTATCTCTGCTGGGCAGAATATGGTATAAAATTATGAGACATTAAAACAAGCAATAAAGTAACTGATAAGAGGTAAAATAGGAGAGAAAGACAGGCCCAGAGATGGTTCAGATTTGAAAATAGCAGATAAAGGCCTCACAATGACTATGAATATGTTAAAGGTGGGACAGTTCAAAAGAGAAGACAACTCTCACACACACAAAAATAACCAAATGGACATTTTGGAGTTGCAACATACAATATGTTAAATCAAGAGCTCAGGGGATAGGTTCAACATTAGCCTGGACAGAGCCGAAAGCATGATTTGTAATGTCCAAGAGAGGTACATAGAAAATACTCAAACTGAAGCACAAATAGCAGAAAAACAAAGTATGGAAAAGGGCAACTTTTTTTGAACAGAAACACATGACACTGTCAAAAGGTCTAATGTCTAAAAACCAAGTATTTAGAGACAATATAAAAATAATACAGATAGAGCAAGCATGTATAAGACTTTTCATAGCATCTTAGCTCAAAGGAGTTCCAAAGTGGAAAATACAAATTCTTTTTTCAATTACAGTTTACATTCAGTGCTATTTTGCGTCAGTTTCAGGTGTACAGCATAGTGGTTAGATAGTATACTTCGCAAAATGTTCCTCCTGAATATTCCCAGTACCCACCGGGCACCATACATAGTTATTACAGTATTAATAACTATATTCTTATGCAGTACTTTATATTCTCCTGACTATTTTGTAACTACCAACCTGTATTTCACAATCCCTTCACCTTTTTTTTTTTTTCCACCTATTCCTGCAACCTCCATCCTCTCTGGCAACCATCAGTTTGTTCTCTCTATCGAAGAGTTTCTGTTTTGTGGAAAACATACGAGTTTATCAGCATAGAACCTATATACAAAATGTAGCAAATTAATAAGATACAACATTTTTCAGCCATGAAAAAGAATTGGCTACAGATATACGAAACAATTTTAATGCACCTCAAAACCATTATCTTTAACAAAAGAAACTATATGCAAAAGAGTACACATTTATAATGTGATTTATAAGAAGTTTAAGATCAGTGCAAATTAATCTTTGGTTGTAGAAGTCAGATTAATAGTTACCTTCAAAAGGGTATTTACTAGGAAAGGGCATAGGGAACTATCTGAAAAGATGAATATATTCAGTTTTTTACTTGGAGTGTGTGTTATTTACTGTAAGTGTATTATACTTTATGTCTTTAAAATGCAGATTACTAAAATATATCTATGGATAAATAATTAAATTTAATATCATTTAATATATTTATGGTTATAATGACTTTTTTTTTCCTAGTAATATTATACTGTCTGAAGCCAGTTTGCAGGGACAGTCTGTGTAAGACATTTTTACCTGGGAAACAGAACCTATATGTTCCAGTTCCAGCCTCACAAGTGACTTAACATAAAACGCAAGGGAATCACTGAGTGCTGTCCTCTAGGAGCTGGCCATCTAGTGAGGATTGGAAAACAATGTATAAAGAAGCACATACATGAGACAGAAATAAACAAGGAGATATAGAAAATGAGAGTGAACTACTTAATATAAGGTGGTTAATGAGAGATCTTGAGGGTATAAGATTTGAGATTTAAAAGAACAACAAATAAACAAACCCAACCATGTGCAGAGTCATATGATGCTTTGTGAAAGAAATGTGCAGATTCCATCTTGTCTAAAATACTGGCTCCGCTGGTTTGTCATGAAGTCACTTTCTTTTTTACTTAGAAGACATAAATTGTCCCTATTTCTTCTTTTATAGCTCCCTGCTTATTTACTCAACCTTCATTCAAAAATTACAGAGAGTGAAAAAATTTGAAACTGAAAAATTTCAGAGAACCACAATGTTTCCGGTGGAGCCAGGAGCCTCCAGCTCTAACTCACCGCCCCGCTAATTCTGATACAGGCGGCCGTCACACAGTACACTGAAGAAAACAGGGCTAGCTATGCTTTTTTTTTTACATTACTCATTCCCGATTTTTCTCTCCTGTTTTGGCTTATGAGACACCTGAAATTTAAAGGAACATTTTTAGCAAATCAGTTTTAACTTTAATGTTTTTATTTTATTAATATAACTCCTAGTGCCGTAGCCTTATTTACAGTACCAGAGACATTCCACTGTCTTTCCTGTGCTCTGGGTGTATTTTTCATGCAAACACTCGAACTGCAGATATCCACCAATATAAATGGTCTCAGGTCCAAGTCAAATGGGCTTTCTCTCTTATTTCCCTCCTCGGGTACTGTCTGTTATTCAGAAGTTTACATGTCCAGTGCATATCTAGATACACGTATGCACTTTTTGACTGTTATGGCCTGGTTATCTTTCAGGCCATTTCTCTAGCATTAGAGAATGGTATAGTAAAACTGAGTAGGGCTTTAGACTTTACTTGGTCCAATCCATATATTTGAAAAAACCGAAAACAGGAGATTTAAATATATATATCTGCTGAGTAAAATGAGCTGGTCAGAGAAAGACAAGTACCACATGATCTCATTTATCTGTGGAATGTAATAAATAAAATAAACTGATGAACAAAATGTTGTGGGTTTGATTCCTGGTCGGAGTGTCTATGGGAAGCAACCGATTGATGTTTCTCTCTCTCACTCTCTTTCTCCCTCTCCTTTCCTCTCTTTAAAATTAATTTTAAAAAAACACCCAAAACATATCCTTAGGTGAAGATTAAAAAAAAAGAGCCATATCCTTTAATCCATAACATGCAGCCCTCTAAATCCAACAGTACTTACCAAGAAGGGGCCCTGTCTGATACACGATCAAGTACTTCCTGCTATTGCTAGTTTATTTTGTTTTGTTTTTGAACCTTCACCTATTATGTTTAACCAGATTTTAAATTTTGTCATGACTAATATCATGGCTTACACTTCCTTTTTAATCCCCCTTAGCAGGTACTAGCATAAGGCATTACATCTAGCAGTGATTCTAAAAGCAACTGGAGCATTTCTTATTCTCTTTTCCATTGGCACAATATATAACGATGTTAATAAAAGTATAAATACATGCATGTAGAAAGAACAGAGGGAAAACGGCCTAGGGAAAAGCAACCCGAACAAGCCAAGCAGGTAACCATGGTAACACCAGGTTCAAAATTGTCATTCTCCTAAAGTTTCTGACATATGCTCAGGATGTAGGGCGCCATCTAGTGATTTCACGTAAATTCCTGGCATTCCACACCTTCTGAAGCTGAACTTCCAAATGAACAAAATGAAAATGTTTCTTTTTTAGAATGCACCCTTGCAGTTGTGGAATATAGTCAGAGTGTGGTTTGCAAGATATGTAGTTAGAAGTATTGTCATTTACTGAATTGCTGTTTGTTTCTCCATGCTTAAAAAAGTCAGAGGAAGAAGCATATGAAAATGTTAAATCATCATTAATGCTCTGTATAATTATATGTAAAGCTTTAAGCTTATGACATATACAGAATTCTCTCCACATGAAGAGATTTATTCCCAAATAACTTATGATTTATTGTCTTCTTTCTGAAAAGAAATACCTTTTTTTTGTTTGTAGAAATCTAGGTGCATCAAAGTAAGTGCATTTAAGTACATTAGCAAAAGGAATACAGTTTTCACATTACAAATACTTTCTCTGTTCCTCACAGGAAAAACAAACAAAAACTCAGCCTTATTGGGATATAAACCAACCATCCACGTATATAAACAGAAAATTATTTAAAAGCCCAAGTCTTTGTTTCCCAGATATATACAGAGTGAAAATGTGAACATGTGGAGATTATTTATTTTCCTTCTGGCCCTATAACAACAATATTCAGTTAATAATTAAATTTGTTTATATACTGATATAAAGTGCAATAGACTAGAACTGTTTTATAGCAGTAGTTGGAAGGATCTCAAGACTATTTTTTTAAAATATTTTTGGTATGTTCAAGTCTGTGCAATAAGGCAAATTTTTACAGCATCTATTGCATACTATGCCATATCACTTAAACAACTCTCTCACTTTCATATCTACTAATACCTAGAGATCCATGCTGTAAAAATATCAAGAAAAGAAGGATTATTTACAAAACTTATTTATTAAAAAGTTGTCAATATGTCAGGTAAGCTGATGGATTTATGGACCATGCGTCTCTCACAGTATCTTCTATGCCCAGAATGGTCATTCTGTGTTCCATGGCCAAGACAGCTCACACATCCCTCATGTCTTAGCTCCTGCACCCCTGTGCACAAAGCCTTTACCACATCTCAGTCTAACCAGCAATCTGGTGTTCCTGACCCTCAGTGGTCCTTAATATTAGTTGCACATTGGCATCATCTGGGTCAGTGAGAAATCTTCTGATACCTCTATTCACATCTAGAGGCTTCCATTTCATTGGTCTGGGATGAATACTTGGCTTGGGGAATTTTAAAGACTTCATCTGCTAATCATATGTGAGCTCTTCCATTTATATTATCCCGTCCCCTTTATACTGAAATAATTTATCTTCCCCTTCAATGTATGTTCCTTCATGGAAGAATTTCTCTGTTGGCCTTTTTTGCTACCAGCATTTAACATGGTGATGGTATAATTTTGGGCCTTGAATGAATACTTATGAGACTGTGCTGACTAAAGATAAGAGCAGGAATTGGTTAATTGTCATGGGATGGTGTCCAGGATAGGGCGCTCTTAGGGAAATGTGATGGAGATACTGAGGAGCTAAGGTAAGAGTCAGGAATATTGATTAGCACTAATGAGGAAGCAGAGATTCCTAGAATATTTGCTGTATTGGTAAAATATTAAGGGCAAGGTAGCAAAAAAAGAAATTGTGTCAAGTATGGCAGAGATTTCCCTACTTAGTGTTGGTTTGTGAGGGATGTGTGGCACCTGGCAGTGCACCTGTTCACTTGGGTGTCTCACCACAGTGACAGTGGAGAAAATAAAAGGGATCAGCCACCTGGGCCCAATAGCTAATATCTTGTTCCCCGTTCCACTGCTCTGGACATGAAACCAACAGAACAAAATATCCAGAATGTTCATGGCACTTCATTAGGACGAACAAGGAAAGGAAAGGCGGCCCTGCGCCCCGCAGTCAGGATGCTCATCGCTTGACATTTGCACGGGCCACTGCTGAGCGATACACTGTTGAAGGTCACTGCTCCGGACAGTAAAGACAGTTTTATATTTTGTTTGATAGTTTTCTAAATGTAATAAAACCCAAACCACTTTTAATAACATATGGAGGCATAGTCTTGTTAATAGCTGGCCAGCTCCTTGAAAATAAATATTTAAAGATATGTTTTTATACGTGTGGTAACATAAGCCCAACCTTCATACCAACCTCCCACACCTAAAAGAAAAATCATTAAAACTGAGCACAGAGTAGTTAGAATGATTAATAGCTATATCTTTTTTTAAATTTATTTATTTAACATATTGGAGTGACATTGGTTAATACAATTATATAGGTTTCAGGTATACAGTTCGATAATACATCACCTATATATTGTATTGTGTGTTCATCACCCCGAGTCAAGTCTCTTTCCATCACCATTCGTCCCTCTTTTACCCCCTCCTACCTCCCCTGATTCCCCTTCACATTTTAATCACTGAGGTGAGCAGGAGAGCTTCAGAAAGGCCTATTTTCTGAAATCATTAAATCAAATGTTTTTAAAAGAAAAATGAGGTATCTTTACAAAATAAATTAGTAAAAACATTGATCTCAGTATCAAGAGTCCCAGACAATCAGTCTGAAACTTATAATTTAAAAATATTACTTAAAAATAGATTTTAAAAATATATTTAAGAAATGAATTGAAGGTGGAGCAGTTATTAGTGATGGAGTGAACTAATAAGCTGTAAATTCTAAAATTTTCAAGAAGCAATTTCAGGATTTATTTTTTTAGTATATCTTTCTTCAGGTTATAATTAATTCATGGAAACTAGTTCAGTAGAGAACTAATATAAATAATAATGTTATGTAGACAACATTTTCTTTAAGAACTAAACAAATTCACTCCATCTTTAGCCAATGAGCCATAGCAATACTGATGAGTTTTTCTTTATAGAAAAAAATAGGAAGTGCAGGATACGGTGCTGTCTTTTAGGCTGCTAATTTTTTTATAAAAATGATATGATTTAACAATTATAAATCATAGGGAGGGTAAGTGCTATTGTTTTATTGTTTATATACATTTATTTTCATATATAGATATCTATATTTACATATATATATATATGAAAACATAAATTTAGAGGGCTTAAACAATTTTTCCAAGGTCACATATATAGTACATTCATTCAGGAATAAATAAATACTGAGAAATTACTGTGCCATGTACTTTTTTTAAAAAATGTATTCAATTTATTTAAACATAAAACAAACAAAATACAGTTTATCACTTTGTCTACCCTCACCCCCTACCTCTGGCAACCACCAACTTGTTCTCTGTATCTTTGAGCCTGATTGTTTCAAATTCCACATATAAGAGAGATCATGCAATATTTGCCATTCTCTATCTGAGTTATTTCAGTTAGCATAATTCCCTCAAGTTCCATCCATGTTGTTGCAAAAGACAATATTTCATTATTTTTATGTCTGAATAATATTCCATAATATATATGTGTGTGTATATATATATATATATATATATATATATCAGTTTTTTTATCCATTCATCCATAAAAGGACACTTAAGTTGTCCTTCTAAGCAGTGATCAAGATACAGAGGTACTTGTGACAGAACTCGCTTTCTAGTGGGAAAAAAAGCAAATGCTGATATGTATACACAGAATTAATACTGGCCAATTGAAATTTTAAATACCATGAAATATGAAACTCTTAAGAAAGGGATACATTTAATAAAATATGTGTAAGACCTGTACACTTAAAGCTATGAAAGCATTGCTCTTTAATAGAAATAAATGACCTAAATATAGGTAGATATATATATATTCACAGATTAGAAGACTCAATATTGCTAAGATATGAATTACACCCAACTTGATTTATAGATTTGATAGAACCTCAATCAAAAATTCCAAATGTGTTGTTGTAGAAGTTTATAAGCAGATTCAAAAAATATATATGCAGTATAAGATGGTCTAAAATAGCCAAAACAATTTTAGAGGGACTAAGTTGATACCTCAATATGTAATTTTAAGACTTACTATTAAGATGCATTCACAAAGTAAGGATAAACATGTAGATCAGTGTAGAGAATAAATGGTCGAGAAATAGAGCTACACATATATGAATGATTGTTTGGGGAAATATTACCTGGGTAACTCAGCAGGAAAATGACAGTATTTTCAATATATGATGTTCTCATACCCATATGGGGATAAAATGAAGCTGCACATGCACTCCATGTACATGAAATCAAATACATAACACTTCAGAAGATTCCTTCAAAGTTACACATAGCAATCTCTTTATAGGAATGAAAACATATGTCATATGACAAGGAGTCAGATGTTTATAGCAACTTAACTGTAATAGCCAAAACCAGAAAACACCTCAAAAGCCCATCACCCCATGAATGGATAAACAAATTGGTAGTATATCTATCCAATGAATAAATAATGACAACAGGAATTGAACTCCAGATTCATTTAACAAAATAGGTGAATCTATAAAAAATGACATATGAAAGAATCAGACAGAAAAGACTACATAAGGTTTTATTTCATTTACTTGGAGGCAGATCATTGATTGCCATGGGTTCAGACTGGGGACAGTTTTATTGATAAGAAAAGGTCCTCAAAATAATTTCCGAAGGTGATGGGAAATGTTCTATATCTTGTCCATGGTGATGTTCACATGCCCGTATATATTTGCCAAAACTCGTTGAATTGAAAACTTCAAATGGTATGAAGATTGTACCTCAATGAAGCAGGCTTCAAAAATAAGATATTCCATAATGAATGCCAGGGGGACTGAAGGGGAAGAGCTCTCTGAGAAAATGACATATTAAAATGTGTACATATAAAGCCAAAAAAATAGTACAAATACGAAAGCTAATGCTACCTCCACAGCAAGAACCATACCAAAATTCCTCCAGCTCCATTTTAAACAATTTAGAAGGAATATATATAGCAAAGTTTGTGAGGCAGCACATCCCCGGAGGAGAGACTAGAGAGGCTGAAATGACTAAATCACCCTGCAAGAAGAGCAGGAAGGCCGGCACCTCCAGTGTGGGCCAAAGGAAAGACAGATGATGGATGACACAAGGTCAAAGAAGTAGACACAGTCTAGTTTCTTAGGACTTTATGATTCAGGGTAAAGACTTCGATTTTATTCTTATTGTGAAGGTGGAGAGATATATTATAAAGAGAATGTATTGTATAATTTTTATTTTCAGGGCTATAATTTGATTACATTTATTACATCATTTGGGGTTAATAACTTCTTCATGATAATCAACACATTCAACCGTATCCCACATTAAATGACCACAGTACCCTAGTTTACCATCTTTTTCCCCTCCTTGAAGCCACCTGAAACAATAGCAGAAACTTTTGTAGAAAAACCAGGAAACAAACACAATCCATAAACTCCACAATTAAAAGTTGATAAAGCGGCTAAGCTTAGGTAGAAGCAACGGGGAAGAGCCATAAGGGAAGATGTGCGAACACAGAAAGCAAGTGGACACTGCAGCAGGAGCCCGAGAAATGTGCCGGATCAGAGTGGGAGGAGGGGTGAATTGTTCAGCTCTTTATCTACTAGGCCTGATGATGGGTTGGGTATAGCAAGGGAGAGAAAGAGAGAAATTCAAGATGCTGCCAGAGACTTTTTGTACTGAGCAACTGGGTAAACATGGTTACTATTTGCCAAGTTCAGAACACTAAGAGCAGAGGTTTGGGCAAACAGTTTGGGGGATGACTGTGCAGCTCAGAGCTTGGACTGGAACATTCATCTTCTTTTATAAGACATCACACAGCTGTGTATCAGAAGAAAAGCCTAACAGATATCTTTTTTTTTTTACCTTCCTGTCACTTTGGATACATTCTTGCTTCCAATTTACATTGCCTTTTTATTTTCTTCTTTCTTGTGTGCATCCACTTAAATTCAGAAATCCCTAGGGAGGGGAATCATTCAAAGCATATATTATATGGTCTAGCATTCTTGTCTCAACAACAAGAATACCAAATAAGTTACACGGAAAACGACAAATAGAGCCATTCAACATCCCCAAGGGCCTAACCCAAAAGCAGGTTTTAAAGCTTCTTAACAGAGAATTCCTAAGAAATACTGTGATTTCTAAATATATGTTAAAATTAAAAAGAGCAAGAAAAGATGCAAACGGATCGATTCATGTCTTCATTGCTAATTCTGTCAAAACCATGAGTTTAATTGTTGTATATTAAAATGTATTCTCTTAAAGTCAACAAAAACAATACTAATCCTAGAAAAAAAGAAAAAATATGGACACTCCTAGAGAAAGAATCACGTAAACACTCCTCCAGTACGTGCCTTGCACACAACAGGTGCTTAATAATGTTTTTTTAACTTAACTCTAATTGTCGCTTTTGCGGGTGGGGTTTAATCACTGTCATCACCATTATTATTGTCATCAACAGCATCATCAAAACCAATATTCATTGGACACTTAGAGATCTAAGCCAATGATTTTCAACTGTGCAGAGTGTCCTTTGTTTCTGCAACAGACTCAGAAACTTTACAAGGGAAAAAGAACCCACTCAGGCTTCAAACCGGTTTCCTCAGGCTTCCTGTCACCAAAGGAGCTGCACTTCAATGTTTGCAGATCAAGACTATAGAACAAGGGTTACAAACATTTTATTTATTTTATTTTATTTTATTTTATTTTATTTTATTTTATTTTATTTTATTTTATTTTATTTTATTTTATTTTATTTTATTTTAAGAGCCAGAGAGTAAACATTTTAAACTTTACTGACCATATAGTTCCTGTTGTAAGTATTAAAATCTGCATTGTAGCAAGAAATTAGCCATGGGCAATACATTAATGAATGAATGTGTCATTGATCTTCAAACCATTTACAAAATCAGACGACGGCTGAACTTGGCTTGTGGGTTATAATTTGCCAACCCCTGAGCTAAGGAAATAATATCATTTTTCTCTACATTCCTACTTCTCCAGGTTTGCTGCCTGAATCTTGAAGTTAATGTCATTTAGGGCAACTAGGAAATTTGCATGAAAATATGGGTCTTTGCTCAACCTTTATTAATCTTATAGATTCCCACTCCCATTTATTGTAACAAGGGCTATAAAGAACACTCAGTAATCAAATGAATGTTCTTTGAAATTAAGAATGTTTAATAGTCCTTCATATGCAAATAGTTTATTTTCTCATTCTTAAAAGTGAACTACTGAGAAGGAAAAAACAAAACAAAAAAGTGTGCATATTTGCCTGTATGAGAAAGCAAGTAAGAAATGGCTTAGGATCGCTTTTACCTTTTTACATGTTTGGGGTTTGAGTAACTTTGGACCAAAAAAGGAAATACCACAGGTGTCGTGGGATCTAATAGATATCTTTGTGTTTCTTAACCACAGAGACTGAGGACGAATAACCTGGTTAAAGGTAGGGGAAAGAGAAATCCACAGAAGGAGGCCTAGGCTGAGAAACACTAGACTGAGGCTTTTCATCACTGATCATTATTGACGTTTGGGGTCAGGTAAGGCCTTGCTGTGGGTCTCTATCCCAGCGCTGTAGGATATTTAGCAGCATCCCTGGACTTTCCCCACTAGATGCCGGTAGCACCCTCCACGGTGACAACCACAGACGCCTGCAGACTTGGACAAATGGCCCCTGGGGGATGAAACTGCCCCAAATTGAGAACCTCTGAGCTGGGAGAATCGAAGGACACCTCACAACAGCGCTTTTCAACAGCCGCAGGCAGAGATTATGCTTCTGCTTTGTGTCCTTTGCAGTCACAAGTATATTCTTCCTAAGCAACAGAGTCCTGTATTTTAAAAGATAATAAACAAAATATGTGCACAAAGGATGCATTTTTTAATTCTTGTATTCTAATTTTTGTGGATAGTAGAGTTGACCTTTGAACACCACAGGGGTACTCCTGGGTGTATCTACCTCACAGGAGTATCTTAGTTCACATGTAAAGTTGAATTTCTGCACTCTATAGCACTCTTGCTATAGTACTCTTATCTTCTTTCTCTTTGGATTTTGTTACACAAAGATAAATAGGATAACTGCCGATTATTTCACTTTCAATTGGAATGTTTTTAGTAATAGCTGAGATGTAAAATAGCAATAAGAAAATAAATATTGATATTTTAAAATGCCAGATTTCAAAGTATACAACAATTTATTTAAAAGGTAATTTCTGAAAACTTAATGATATTTAAATGCACAATATTAGTAGCACGTGTTGTGGGACATGATATATGACTATATGCTAACTAAGCCATATTAGACTTTCATTGCTCTCTAAGTGCAGTGAATTGGTTCACTTATGCACTATAGGGGTGGTACATCCTGGTTATAAAATCACCAAAATTGGAGAACACCTCTGCTATCCCTGAGTTCATTGATCCCAGTGGCAGGGATTTTCAATATTATTTTGCAAATTTAAATAGTCCCTTGGGCTTCTTTAGCATGCATTTTCATCATTGATTTTATTTTTTCAACACAATATAATATTTAGAATGAGGTTAAGTTATCACTATTTTTATTAGTCTACATTGTTTTATTTTTTTTTTTTTCAAATACAATTCTTTTTCTCAGGTATTTTTTATCTCCTTCATCTACTATTTTACTAAATAAGGGAGAAATACAAGTAAATATTTGAATATATGTTGAATTTATTCTAGTACATTCAAAGACAAAGATGATGGTACTGCTGGAGTAGAGCTCTTTGCTAATAGGTAAATCATGATGTAGTAAATTTTAGCTTTCATCAGTTGATGTACAAATGACCAAATTTGGTTTCTAAAGGACAGTTCATGAGGGTGTGAGAGAGTGGGCCAGTACAAAATTGGGGCAATGCAACTGACTCAGTCACCTCTAAGCTCTTTGTAAATGGAATAAGAATTTCCTCAGGGTCTGTAACAACTACTCACATTCCTCCATCCCCAAAGATTCTGAGTTCCTAGATCCATAACAAACCCAAAATCAGGCTTTTTAGTAAAACAACAACAACAAAACAAAACTAGGGGGTTCCTGGTATAAAATGTCTGAGGTTTTAAGAAACACATAATATGTGAGGAAAGCATACTATAATAATGCATACATTTTGGGTTTCTGGTTGTCTTAAGGCTTTACTTACTTCCCATTTCTCTTGGTATTTCAAACTTACTGACCCGACTCAAAGACTTTTTGAAACTGCATCAAGGACCTTTACTTCCCCAGCTTTGCCTTCTTAATCTTCTCGAAATGAATAGTATGAATAATCTTTTGCCTTCATACTTATTTTTAGAGAGTGTAGATAATTTGTCTAACACTGGCTTTTTTAGCCTCAGGCCACTCAGTAACAACTTTATACATATATATTCCTTCCAATATATAATTCCTCCCATTACTGTGTCACTGCACTACCCTCCATCCCAAGGAAAGGATCATAATGGGAGTTTCAGAGAATGTGGTTTCTTTGAAGCTGAAAAAGCTACAGCAGTTAAAATATGGGTAAAATCCTATCTTGGCAGGATTCAGATGCCATTTCAAGTTCAATGTTAAATAAATGTTTACTATAGCTGGCATTTTTTATATAATTAGCTATAATAACTTTGCTACATTAAAATAAAAGTATTATTTTTCAAGGGGAGAAAAATCAGTGGTGTTTTTCCCTGGAGACTGTGTATGTATATCAACACTTCACCAGATATATTGCTTGCATTTTTCCCCTTTTAGTATTATTCTACTAAGAGTGAAATTCTAGCCCTGGCTGGTTTGGCTCCTTGATTAGAGCGCCCGCCCACAGGCTGAAGGGTCTGGGGTTGGATTCCAGCCAAGGGCGTGTTCCTGGCCTGCAGCCTCAATCTGCCCTGGTCGGGGCGTGCAGAAGGCAACCAGTTGATGTGTCTCTCACATCGATGTCTCTGTCCCCTCTCTCTCCTTTCTGCTCTCTCAAGCAGTGGAAACAATATCCTCAGGTGAGGATTAAAAAAATAAAAAAAGAGTGAAACTGAACAAGTTCATATATTTGAGAAATAATTGAATTCAGAAAACTTCAAATGTAATGTTAAATATTGGATTAGATTAAATATAGTAAAACTTAAATTTATTAGGATCATTAACAGATATTTATAATTATTTCTTGAAGTTATATGAGTTAATAAATGTTTTATTAATATAGTCTAGGCTAAATGAATTTAAAAGTATTTGAAAATCTCTCAGTCACCATATACTATGTGCTTGTGGATGTTATTTGTGTATTGTTCACTTATAGTATATCATAAGGATCCTTGGAAATTTTTCAAGTTTAACAGTAATTAACACAATCAAAGCAATATCAGTTAGATGAAGGCAACACACAATGACAGAAATATGAAGTTATAAATATCAGTTATCTAAAGACTGCTAGTGAGGAATTTTGATTTGCAACCTAAGAGAACCATCCTACCTGAACTGGCTTAAACAAAAGGGAGTTTCTTCTTTAATTGAGAAGTTCAAGCATATCTGGACTATTTTCCTCTGTATCATCTTTACTCACAGGTCAGTGATTTCCACTTCCTGGGGGTTGGAGTTGGCCTCAGTAGCTCCAATCTACATTACATTTTTTCAGCAATACATGCAGAAAAGAGGTTTTGCTTTCTCAAAAGTTTCAGTGAAATGGTGGGCCTAACAGTAGATGGCCCAAAATGGATCATGTACCAATCCATGTTTTAGGGCCACAAAGTCAGGCTGTTGACTGACTCATAGTCCCAAGCTTAGAGCTGGAGTTAGAGTCAATGTCAATTCTTCAAGGGACATGGGACTCAGTGGTGAGAATCATTTCCCTACGTTATGATAGACTTTTTGTCAAAGATAAAATAGAAACCAGGTAGGCCGAAAAAGCAGACACTCATCACAAAGAAAATTGTTCCATAATTGCTCTAAGATTGGAGGCAACTGGATTAATGTACTCTTTACTTTTGACCAGTTTATAAACATCGTAACTTTAACTCCCTCCTGGATTCTATGGCTTGATATTCAGAATGGCCGGTCAAGGACAGCTGGTTTTGTATAGTAATATCACCTATCTCCTGAGCAGCAGGTGGGAGAAAGAGTGAAAGAGATAGGCTCCCTCATTTCTTGTGTTGATCATACTAGTTTTTTAGAATTTTTTCAGAGCCTCAGTATTAATCCACACCACCTCTGCAATCCGATTTCAAAAGACATTCCCAACACTTCCAGACTAGTGTGGCTACTTTGTTTACCTACTCTGAAAAAAAAATTAGGTTTAATTTATTTTTAATGAAATGAAATCTCCAATGAAAACTCCTCTCGAAATAATTAACGAAACTATTTTATTTATTTTCTTTGCTACTTATACTTCTTTTTTGATATTTTCTTACAAAATCTGCATCTACATTTCAGTTAACATTAGATCTTCTATAAGAGCTAACCATTAACATTTGGAGAATGTTTTGTGGTGGGGGGAAGCAAATAAAAGCTCAGATTCATTTCATATACTTAGTTTCCTCCATTATGGAATAACTCATTGTTATTGTATAGGCATATTGATAGGTATGTTGATTAGGTATATTGATAACAGATGAGACAAGTTGGGAAATTAGACTGCCAATGAATTTACCTACAGAAAGACATTTAATCTCAATATTTACATTTTATTTAGCATGAAAAAGCTAGACAATGATATAAGTCTATTAATTAAAAGTGGCCTTAAAATTACATGTATGGCAATTGGCCAACCTATGTTAAAAAATCACTAATCTCTTACTACAGTAACCAAAATGGTTCCTTTTCTTATATGCATTGAACATATCATTAAATATAAGAATAAGAAGAAAACTAAAAAGCCATCTAGTTTAAACTTTTCCCCTTATGAATCCGTTATTTAAGGAGCATAGAGATTAAGTGTATTGTCTACAGATACATAGCTATAGCCTACGTTAAAAATCAAGCAAAGATCCCTTGCTCATAGACCAGTGGTCTCTCACCTATTTCAGAATTTATGGACACATGATGCTCTAAGTCCAGATCAAATATAGTGTCTTTTGTTAAGGTTTTATTGCTTTGAACCCAATATGCCCAATATGCAACCTCATAACACAGATGAGAGAGACACTTACTGAAAATGTTAGGTAAAAAGGGCCAGGTAAATATTACCCTTTAGGGTTTTGCTGGCTGTGTAAGCCCTGCCATTTGTTGTCATTTTGTTATAATAACAATGAAGAGCTAAGTATTATCCTATTAGTTTTAATTTTAACATTTGAAAGGAAAGACTACTTTCAATTTCAAAGTAACTTAAAAATAGCAAAAACTGTTCACATCAGCTAAATAGTACAAATTACAAAATAATTATTAGCTTACACAAGCATACAGATGTATTGCCCTAAAGCTTGTCTGTTACAGGAGTCACTGCACAATAAAGACATATTGATAGTACGCTTAATTCTACATGACCAGCTCTGCAATGGGGGAGTATAGAGAGGAAAATGTGACAGTCCCTGTCTAGAAAACTTGAAAAAGTCAACCAAGGAGAAAAGACTTTAAGTGAGACACTATTTTAGAAAATTACAGAGCTGTGAATAATGAAAAAATAAACATGATTACTCAAACTAAAAAGTATAAAGCATTTGAGGAAGGGAAAAAAATCAGATAATTTAGTTATATTGCATTTATTTATCATCTCAGTCAACTTGCCTCAATCTATTCCTTCTGCTACATTTTTAATATGTAAATCGCAATCCAATAGATTGCATCATTTAAAAAAAAATATGAGAGAAAACTTCACATGGAAGGAGCTATTTTTTAATAAGAAAAAATATGTTTTTAAATATTGTGGACACCCCACAGACCCCATCCCCAATTCAGAGTCACAGTGCTGTTTTTTCTTCCCCAAGAACTGCCAGGTATGGGAAACTGGCTCTGGCCAAAGTCTGTGCAGGTGTGGGACCTCCCAAGTCCAGAACTAGGGAGTGAATTGTGCATGCAGGAGCCACAAACGCACAGGCTTCCCTAGGACTGAAGACCGTTCTCACAAAACTGTTTATTAAACATTTATTTTTGGCAACCAGGCAACCTCATTGTTCAGAAGTTGTTAAAGCTATAAAGAGTTCAAAAGTTGATATGAATCATAAGGCTCCAATAAAACACAACTTTACAAGATAATTTTACAAGTGAAACAGATATTTACAAAATGTGAGATTCTAAGCTAGCTATGTTATTTGTGAATCTATATAATATCACTGTGATAATCTTTATTTTAGGCTATGCCTCATCTATTTGAGTGTCTTTTAATGCTTTATTGATATTACTAGCATGGGAATAAAACCTGAATTATTTGAACATAACAACTGTGGGAGTGTATTCTTCTCCTAAGATTATAAAAATTTTCATTGTCCCCCCATTTGTGTGCTAAGCATATAATGAAATAAGCAGTGATCTCAATCAGGTGTATACTGATCGAATAGTTTTTAAAGTAATAAAGGTACCAGTAGATTAATATTTCCTGGAGTAAATAGGTCCTTCTGCGGTGTACTGGGAAAGAATTTTGGGGACACACACATAGGAGGAGTTTTAAGTGATAGTGACAAGATTTATTAGAGTAAATAGTGGCAGTATGTTCTCGTAGAGACAGAGAGTGAGCAGGCTACAGGGCCTGTATGGACTCAAGGAAAGAAGTTACAGAGGCTAAGGTGAGTCCTCTGCTGCTGCTCTGCTGGTTGCAAGTCTGGTGGGGACCCTTAGAGTAGGAGAAAACAAAGCAAAAAGTATGCACTGGAGAGAAGGGCATGGGCGCGCTCCAAGGACGGCACATACTGGGTTCTTTGTCTAGCTTCCATATAGTTCCTTGGATTTGGGAAAGATCTGGCTTTCTTTCAAACTACTCAACCTCCTTTTTTGCTTTTCCTGGCCTGTGCTGATGCCCTCCCCCTGTCCAGCCTCTTTCCTGGGTTTTCCAGAGATTTGTGCCCTTCTCCAATCCCATCTTTTCCCCAGATTTTCCCAGGCTAGTCTCCTCCCGCTTCATGGTCATGCTTTATAGTTCTGCTTTCATTTGGCTTCTACTGCACGTGCTTAGTACGGGAATCTTCCTTGCCTTTCCTAATTGGTGGAATGATACCAGTTAAACTGCTGTTTCCCAACTTAATCAAGCTTAGTTTGCTCCCTTCCCTCTCGTTACTAACAACTATCAACTCTAACAAATACTAATATCTTTTCTAGTGTAAAGTATTTTATAAGGAGTGAGTGCCACTCAGGTCAAGTTTAAAGAACATCTATCTGCACACAAAATGCCAAATGAAATGGACAATAAGTAGTGCATAGACTAATTTCTCTCAATGATATATGTACAAATTATAAGACACAGAGAGACATATCTCTGGTTGTTGGTTATTAGTGTATTTTCTTTTGTCACTGAGTTATAATTGACTTATTGTGTACATTTAATGTGTACAACGTGATGATTTATTTGATAATGCCTTTGAAACATCTGACTGATGTGTTTCACAAATGAAGTACCTTTTTACAACTACTTTCAAGTCTTACTTTTTAAAACTGTTGGATGCCAATTTGTGCTTAGTTAACTCCAGAGAAAAGAGCCATTTATTCAGAGTCTGAGTGTGATGCCTAGTGAGTCAGGAATTCCAAGAAACCAAGGGGGTGGTAGTGGCTGACAAAGCTTCCTGCTTAGAACAGCGTTGACATTTTCAAAGCAACCATTACATATCTCATTTCCCAACCTACTAATTCTCAATTTATCAAACTGGAAAAAATTCTCTCTCTAGTACAGTTTAAACTATGGGTCTATTAAATTAGACATCTGCTTGAGGGATTTGTTTATAAGGGCACCAAGAATTTCCCTGAACTAGTCTCTCCTCCGCCCCGATTCCCCTCACCAGTGTATGAAATTGTTCTATCATATGTGAATTTTTTCATGTGCTTTAAAAAGATTCTCTTATACTATACCAAAAAGAAAACACCCAAGAAGAAAAATATACAACAGTAATTTGCTCATGGGTAAAATGGCAGAGGCAGAGCAAGCTCTTCAGGAAAACAGTAACAGGAAGGAAGAATTTGCTGCCCCCTTGCCCTTTCCGCCTTCAAGAACACGTATGGAAAGACCGGACTTGTGACAATCTTCTCATTGCTCATCTGCCAAAATCCTGAGTGAATTGGTGTCTTGAATTATAATTTTAGTCTCCACAACCCAATATAACATCATGATATCAACCCCACAGTTTCCTTGTCATCCTCCATGCTACGCATTTTGAAGCAGAGAAAGTCCCGGGGGGGGGGGGGGGAATGTGGTAATAAATATTTTGTTCACATATCTACTTGTTATTCAAAGAATGTTTATAAAATATAGTATCCTAACACTTCTTACTTTATATTTATTAACTACTTATAATATGTATACAATCTATTATATATTAATATTTATAACACACTTTACATATATTTATAATATATTATAACATATTTATAATAAAAATAGAAATTTTTTTCTAAAGCTAAGTTTAAAATAAAGCCTGATCAATGATCATGACTTCCAAATTATTGCTGGTTTTTTTATTTTTATTTTTTACCTTCGAGTCCTAGCAAGATTGAATGGAGAGAGGAAGACAGCAGAGGACTAAGGTCCTGCCACCTGAAGCAGAGCAAACTACTCAGTGTAAAAGAGCTCAGGGCAGGGTCTGTCCTTCCCTGCTGGCTGCATTCTTGCTTAGACCCAAGATCAGAACCAAACAGAAAACCCTCAGTTCTCTCTGAGATTTTGGTAGTAATTTATGAAATCACTAGAAAATATTCCCGAACTCATATTGATATTACATCTTCTAACTTCATGTGAAACTTCAACTATGTTAAAATCATGTGTGTGTGGCATGTATGTGTGTGTGTATTATACTGAAGATAAGGGCCTATGAAGATAATTGACAATATGCATTTCATTACAATATATTCCTAATAAGCAGTGTTTCAGTGCAGGTAGAAGACCAGGTGTATGGCGATCAGGAATGAGCTGAGATTCAAATTTCAATACAACAACAAACAACTAGGTGACTCTAGCATGTTGATTAATGCACACTAGTTGAAGGTGTAGTAACAGGCAGAAGACTGGAACAGCGGCTGTGCAGGACCGGCTGCCCCTCTAGTTAACACAGGAATTTTGTGCTGACCCACAGGGCTGCCAGTCGGCCTGGGGCACACACCGCCTCTTTAGACTCCTGTCAAGGACCCAGCTCATCTCACTCTGGGGGAGGGGGAGTGCATTACCAAACAAAGACGAGGGAAGGTGACTGTGCATATTTTAGGAAGAGACGATTGCAAGTGATTCACTGCTGGGAGGGAAAGATACAAGAAATGTTTAAAAAGATATTTATCTTCTAAAAAAACATAAAGCAGTATATTCTCTATGAAATGGAAGCAAAGTCAAAGGAAGATCAGGCTAAGATTAAATAAAACATTAGAGTGGCATGAAAAGACAATAAATTATCGAAAGAGCACACGGAAAGTACAAACACAATAGTAGAATTTAAATCTGCATGGGAGTCAGCCAAGTAAGGAGGGCATTTCAAATTAATAATAATGGAAAGCAATGTTCAAATTTCCTCCAAAATAAAGAAGAGCGTTATTGATGAATATGGTGATCCATAAGTTACAGTAAACAGCTTACAACAGAAATAAATGGCAAGGTGTTCTTAAGCTAATAGAGATCATTACAATCAGAACAAAGGTATAAAACATTAAATATTTCTATTATTTGCTTTTCATTATCTCATCCTTGCATATTTCTAGGCCACCAATCCATTTTAATCTCCCACAGTAAAGAAAAACAGTCTTTCAAATGCCAAAACTCATTCTCAGGCCAGAAATTAAATAAATTTTGTAATGTTTTAAATATATATATGTGCATAAATATGTACATATATAATACTTAATGCAGTGGAGTGATTACTTTAGAGGTTTTTTTGTTATGTTTAATTGTATATCAATAAAAAAGCGTTAAATTTAAAGTAAGAAACATGTTAAATTACATACAAATAAAATATAGCAATAAAACTTTCTCTAGAAGATCGAATAGTTAGCTGTTGAATGTTAAAACTGTTATATCAATAATGGTAAGTTCTAGATTTTAATAATAGTTTGTTGAAAAATATGTTTTAAGTTCCATCAAATAATCATTTGAAGCCTAGTATTTCTCATCATAATAAAAAATATAATAAACTACTTATAATTTCTGATGATTCAGAGTACTAGGGCACCCACATTAAAATGAGTGTGATATGGTATAATTTTTATCAGAAACAGATATTAGCAAAAAGTGAAAATGGAGCCCTGACTTGGTGGCTCAGTTGTTTGGAACATCCCATACACCAAAAGGCTGAGGGTTGACTCCTGGTCAGGGCACATACCTGGGTTGCTGGTTCAATCCCCAGTTGGGGTGCGTACAGGAAGCAATTGATCGACATTTCTCTCATATGGATGTTTTTCTCTCTCTCTCTCTCTCTCTCTCAATTTTCCTCTCTCTCTAAAATCAACTTTAAAAAAAGTAACCAGCCCTAGCAAGTTTGGCTCAGTGGTTAGAGTGATGGCCTGTGGACTGAAGGGTCCTGGGTTCGATTCCGGCCAAGGGCACCTGCCTCAGTTGCAGGCTCCATCCCTGGCCCCATTTGGGGGCCTATGGGAGGTAACCGATTGATGTGTCTCTCTCACATTGATATTTCTCTCTCTCTCTCTGTCTCTTTCTCTCTCTCTCTTTCTCCCACTCTCTCTGAAAGCAATGGGAAAAAAATATCCCCTGGCGAGGATTAAAAAAAAGTAACCATGGAAACATTTTATGTGCTAAGAGAAAATTAAATTATTTTGACCAAATTGGATCAAAATAATAGTGTTCATCTATTATTAAATAAAACCCTAATTTTTATCTTTTTTATAATACTAGGCAAATGGGTGATGATAATCTCTCAGATAATAATTTGATCACTAAAAGCCTAAGCCCTAAGTGAACAAGCTGATTATTTTGAAGATTAATTTTCATTGTATTTGTGAAACAATCTAAAATATTTCTTATTTGATTGGTTACCCTTTTCGGGTTATAACTTCTCATGAATGAAGCTATCTGAATATTGAAAAATTACATATTTTAACATTTCTTGTGAAGGATAATATTTTCAGCATTTCTGCTTAACTGCCTAACAACAGGAAGAGGCAAAATTTCACTTCAGTGAGTCTTCACATGTCAGACTCGATACTACGTATTTATGCACTTACAAGTACCCTATCATATTTCCCTTCCATTTTACATGGCAAAAACTGAGAGTCATAGAATAAACGCCACTGAGGTCCCACAGTCTGTAAATTTGTTAGTACTACAAAGTTCAAGCATTTGCAATTTCCCCCAATAGAGTGGCAAGAAATGATTAATTCTTTATTTTTTTAAACTATGGTTTTATTGATTTTAGAGGGAAAGGAAGGGAGAGGGAGGGAGGGAGAGAGAAACATCCCTGTGAGAGAGAAACATCTACAGGCTTCTTACACACCCCCTACTGGGGATCCAGACCCCAACCCGGGCATGTGCTGGGACCAGGAACACAATCAAGGGATTGTATTTTGGTGCATGGAATGACGTTGAACCAACTGAACGTCATTAGCCAGGGCTAATTTTTTATTTTTTATTAAACTTTATCTTAAAGCAGAACAGACTCTTCTATAAATACACACTAAATTGACCAAAAATAATTTGAAGTATCGTGAAGACCATACACCCAAAAAAATCAAGAATCAGTGAATCTCTTGGAATCAGCTTGGTGTCTGCTTGTGTTGGCCTTGGGCAAGTCAGTTAACCTTTTTCCATTAAACACGTAATGGGAGCTGCCCAATGATGGTCAAAATTAAATGGAATGGTAAATAAAAACTCATAAAACAGTGTTGTAACCTAATAAACAATATCATGAGATAGTGCTTGATATGATTGATGTTATTGTGTAGATTTACTTCCAAATGTACAGTTGTTTTAATCAAGAACCTAAAGAGTCATCTCCTCTAAAGACACAAGGATGCTAGGAGCCCTAAAAATCAATTTCCCATAGTCCTTTATTGTGAGAAAGTTCCTATTACCTCTTACTGTCCAAAAATGAAGAACTATAATGGAATGGTGTTATAGGAGTAGTATTTTTATGTGTAGAGAAATAGTGTTTTTTTTACTCAATTGCCTAAAACATTGCAGCAGCTTTATAGGTAAGAGATGTAGGCAGTTTGTCTTTGTCAAAAGAACTTTCCTAGGCAACTTGCACAGATCACAAAGAACAGTGGGGAGTAAGTGGGAAAAAAGAGGCTGGAAATGATATAGTAGCCAAATCTAGTAGAGTGTAAAGGGAGAAAAGCATGAAAGGCAAGAAAAGAAATATCAGCTAGAACTAAAGAACTAAAACCTTTCTCTGTGTTTCCTGGGAACAAGGTATAGTTACTGCTACTAACCTCATGAATAATATAAATGAGGTTTGATATAAATGCTTAGTGGTTATCAAAAGTGATACATATAAAATAAAATGTTTTCGCACCTCTCGTTCTTGTGTTCCAAGGATTTGTTATTATATTAATTGCTTAGAAAGAAGGAGATGAGATATATCAATAGCAATAACAGCATGGTAAGTACTTAATAAATATATATTAATTTGCTTATTAATTGAAATAATCAATGTCAAAAAATAGTTTTACACATGGAATATCATGGGACAGTGCTTATGTGTTATACATTTTTTGCTAGAAACTCTTTTTGTGGTTTTTATAGAAAAGGGCATTGAAATCTACTGATTTACTGAAGTATATTGAATTGCTAAGGGAATGATTAGGATTAGAAATCTTGTGATTCTTATTAAATAATGTTTGTGTGTGTTTATTTTTGTGCGTGTGACACACAGAGAGAGAGGAGAGAGAGAGAGAGGGAGAGACTCTAAAACCTACTTTATTGTGTTTCTTTTGCTTTAACAATATACTTTTTCAGAGTCAGTGTATGATCTGTGCAGATGACAGCCAGAATTTTTCATTTAAATTGCCAGTGAGTTCTAATTACCTTATTTAGGACAAATTTCTAAGAAGTATTTATAAAAGTAAATATAGACTGGCTGAACAGTTGCTGACCAATTACGCAACTTGTACCTATGTTTTTAACAACTACTGTCAAGTTATCAGTGGTATCTCTGCTGTGTGGGCCTCTCTGTCTCCAGGCAAATCTCTCACCACTCACCCTCTCATGCTATAGGCTCCAATCTTAGAATCACTTGTGGTTTCCTATTTACTTTATAGTCTTCCTGGCCTCCAGATCCCTAGAGATGCCATTTTCTCTACTGTTTCTTCTTATCTTGTTAACTTTAACTGATTCTCAACTTTGTAATATCCTAATGTGTATGTCACTTTTCAGGCCCTCAAAGCACCTTTTCCTATAGGCATCAGGAAGTAGGTTGGATTTACCCTGCATGCTCTAATTTTCAATCATGTGGACTACAGGAAACTGAGTAAGTAGGGGTACTTTCTTGGAAAAAAACAAGTTTCTTTCTATATGATTCTTCTAGGATTCAGTAAGCCAAAGTTGATGGCAATGAACTATCTAGCTACATGTAGTTTCTAAAGAGAACAGGGAACCTCTGCCCACCCACCCACCTAGCATCTCATACTTCACACATAAATCTGTAAGAACATTTTCCCCACATACACATGTTTTCTAAAAATACCGAAACACACACACAGATTCTGAGTCTGAGAAAGAGAACACATTAATGCACTGTGTGGTCTTATTTATAATTTTGATAATGACTGTGATAATGAATATTTAATAGGTCTCATACAATTGACTTTCAGTAATATTGTTTCAATTTTTATATCCAGAATGAAGTTTCTGTATTTTGAGAAATTTTATCTCAGTATAGTCAAAATAATTATTAAAATGATTGCTTTTTTCCTTTCATAATCAGCATTACCTACAAAAATGGGGTGTATTATTAAATAATATCACTGGAAAAAACTATTCACATATAACTTTGTTTTAATATAGTTTTGGGGTTTTTTTTGTTTTTTTAATTTATCTTCATTGTTGAAAGTATTACAGGTGTCCCATTTTCCCCCCCAATTGACCCCCTCTACTTTGCTCCCACCCCTTCCCCAGGCCTTCACCCCATTATTGACTGTGTCCATGGGTTATGCATATATGCATATAACTTCTTTGGTTAATCTCTTCCCACCCTTCACTCCCCTTTCCTCTTTCCTCGGAAATATGATTGTCTGTTGCATGCATCAATGTCTCTGGATCTATTTAGTTCATCAGATTCTTTTGTTCATTAGCTTCTTAAAGAAGAACCTTCAACATTTCCTGTAGTGCTGGTCTGGTGGTGATGAACTCCTTTAGCTTTTTCTTATCTGTGAAGCTTTTTATCTGACCTTCAGTTCTAATTGATAGCTTTGCTGGGTAGAGCAATCTCGGTTGTAGTTCCATGTTTTTCATCACTTTGAGTATTTCTTGCCACTCCCTTCTGGCCTGTAAGGTTTCTGTTGAGAAATCAGCTGACAGTCGTATGGGTGCTCCCTTGTAGGTAACTAATTGCTTTTGTCTTGCTGCTTTTAAGATTCTCTCTTTGTCTTTAACCTTTGGCATTTTAAGTATGATGTGTCTTGCTGTGGGCCTCTTTGGGTTCCTCTTGTTTGGGACCCTCTGTGCTTCCTGGTCTTGTAAGTCTGTTTCTTTCCCCAGGTAGGGGAACTTTTCTGTAATTATTTTTTCAAGTAGGTTTTCAATTTCTTGGTCTCTTTCTTCCCCTTCTGGCACCCCAATAATACAAATGTTGGGCCTCTTGAAGTTGTTCTAGAGGCTCCTTATACTATCTTCATATTTTTTTGGATTCTTTTTTCTTTTTGCTCTTCTGGTTGAGTGTTTTTTGTTTCCTCATGTTCCAAATTGCTGATTTGATTCTCAGCATCCTCTACTCTACTGTTAATTCCATGTATATTATTCTTCATTTCAGTTCATATAGCCTTCATTTCAAATAGGTACTTTACTATGTTATCGATTTTCTCAGTTATTTCCCTAATAGTCTGCTTAAACATCCTTATAAACAAAATTCTGAACTCTGTATCTGTTAGCGTGCTTGGATCCATTTCACTTAGTTCCTTTTCTAGAGATCTCTTCTGTTCTTTCCTTTGTGACATGTTTCTTTGCCTCCACATTTTGGCTGCTTCCAGGTGTTTGTTTCTATGTATTAGGTAGAGCTGCTATGTCTCCTGGAATTTGTAGAGTGGTTTTGTGTGGTAGGTGTCCTGTAGGGTCCAGTGGCTCAGCCTCCCCAGTCACCTGAGCTAGGCCTTCTAGGTGCTCCCCTGTGTGGGCTGTGTGCACTGTCCTGTTGCAGTTGAGCCTTAGTTGCTGTTGGTGTCCCTGGGAGGAATTGACCCCCCCGGGGAATCAGGTGTGAGGACCAGCTGGAACTACAACCAGAGAGCTGCTGTGCTGGAGACACCCCTATGGAGCAGGATTTACTTCAGTGGGGCTTTGGTGTTCAGCAAGTGCGCCTCTTGAGTGTGTCACTCGTGGATGTGGTAGGGTTGTAATCCAGCGTGGTCGAGTCTGACCACCAGGTGCAGTGTCTCTGGGGCCTCCTGGGTGGTGCAAAGTCAGCCTCTGCCAGTGCCTTGCCCAGGGCCCCCAGCATGAGCTACACAGCAAACCGTAGTTGGCTGCTACTTGTGCTGGGCTTGGAGGTGTCCAGGAGAGGCCAAGCCATGAGCCAATGCAGCTGCCACTGGTGCCAGGGCTGGGGCCACTTATCAAGCTGTATGGGGCCTGTTGTTGCTTGTTTGAGAGATTTTAGGAAAGTCCTAAGCATGAGGCTCGAGAGGCCACTTGCATAGAAAAGCCCCTGGAAATGGCCTGGATGAGCTGCAGGTGGGGAGGGGCGGGGCCTCTGGGAATCACGGGGCGGGGCCAAAGGTGTAAGTCAGGTGCTGGCGATTCAAACATGGCGCCTGCCTGCCGGCTGTGTGCGGGAGGACTCGCCAAAGGAGCCATGGCCTCTGCCAGCCCTTCTGCCTGGGAGGAAGCCGCCCCTCCAGCTCTCGCCCGGATCTCAGGCAGGTTAGTTCCTCCCCGAGTGTCCCGGGTCCTTTCCGGCTGCTCCCGGCGCTGGGCTCAGAGGGAGCATCCGAGTGAGTCCGTGCCGGGCCCTTTAGAGGAGCTGCTGGGGCTCCCGCAGCCTCCGCGACCCTCAGGGACAGTCCCGCTGGTTTCACAGCCCGAACGTGTGGGGACGTCTCTTCCAGCCCTGGAGCCCTGGGCTGGGGGCCTGCTGTGGGGCTGGGACCCTCACTCCTCCGGGAAACCCCCACTGCCAAGATTCCCTCCCGGGTTTAAACGGGGCACTGGGTGTGGGCCCGCGGCCCCGTCTCCGGGATTCAGCCCCGCCCCGCCCGCGTCTCCGCCCCTCCTCCCGGTCTCAGTGCTTCAGGTCCCTGGTTGTGGGGCTTCTGTGCAGCGGATCTCAGGAGGCTCTGAGTGCTGGTGGTTCTATATTTTAGTTGTGATTTTGATGTGGTTGTGGGAGGCGGTGGGTGCAGCTGTTACCTACAGGCCATCTTGTTTCTCCACCTAATATAGTTTATTTATATATTTTTAAATTTTGTGATGAACAGTTATAAAGCATAAAACTTACCCAGATGAATGCTTGCTGTTACTGAATAATTACCCTTATCTTTGCTTCAAGAGCTGGTAAAACATAAAACTACCTTTATTTTTAAAACCACATTGAAAAATTATAAATCTTAAAGAATGGTAAACACTATATAATCTATGTATCAAACCCATTTGAGTAAAATAAAGAAAACTTCTTTTCCTCCATCATCACTTTATGACTTCTTCATATCTGATTATTTAACATTTTTCTATCTGTTAAATACAGAGAAAACTGTAGCTAGACTTATATAAACATACAATGAGAAAATGTCAATTGCAGTATAATTATAAAAGACATAAAACCTTAAGGCTTTAATAGATATATAATGTTTAAATAATTATACAGCAATAAAGATATAATTTCTATATTATGATTCTACTTGCGTGAAATTCTCATCACTTCATATGTCCTAACAATTAAATATTTATATAAAATGTTTTAAAATAACTGTCACTGTTTCATAAAGATAAGCTAAATCTCAATGCCTGTTTCTTCTTTTATTATCTATTGAATTGGATTAAAATTAACACTAAACAAAATTCTTAAGTGAATATTTACATAAAGAATCTTGTGTATTAACAAAACCCACATACATTACATTTTAAAGGAACAGTGGCATCTCTTCTCTCAAACATGTGGGACCCTTAAATCTAAGAAATTGGTGCAAATGCAATTAATTAATGTACATCATCCATAATCAAATTGTAAGCACTGAAAATATTTATATATGAGCTTTGGTTTGGGAACAATACTGGACTTACTGTTGTAATGCAGTAGGACCATCTTCCTCACTCTCAGCAAACCACACTCAGGATGCTCCTAAAATATGGCCCACAGGGTGTTACCAGATACTCCTCTCTAAACACAAAGATGCCTTGAGTATAACCACAAAATGCCAATCCAATAGGGAATGGATTTTTGTCAATGTTCTTACAAGTATAAATACTGTGAATTTAATGAAGTTAATGTCCAAGAGATTACATTGTTGAAACAACTGTTCCAAGCTAAATTCCTCCTGCAATATCTATCACATCTACCCTGCCTGATGTCCTGAGTTCTGT
The DNA here is from genome assembly GCF_054644295.1 of Miniopterus natalensis. Taxonomy (NCBI): domain Eukaryota; kingdom Metazoa; phylum Chordata; class Mammalia; order Chiroptera; family Miniopteridae; genus Miniopterus; species Miniopterus natalensis. The sequence continues at coordinate 54,184,504 of NC_142083.1, forward strand.
GAACTACGAATAAAATGTACTAATCAGGTGAAGTCTTCTAACACTTTTTGCCCTTTGATCACAATGGACATTTGGTGTTTGCATCATCAGAGGACATTATGCTAGATGATTTCTAGTCACTTACTAAATATTGTTGTTACTTGCTTTGCTAATCCAGTCTCCTCTGGACTACTATTGAATTTCACCTGAAGAACAACATGCAAACCAAAGCTTTATTAAGTAGAGTATCACAAAAATTTCTAAAGTAAAATATTATGGCTCTCTTCTATGGCAAAAAAAGAAAAAAAGTCTATTGTTAACAGGGAAGCAAAACTATAGACTTTTAATAACTGCATAGTAATTGATTGTAATTAGTCTTCAATTTATTTGTGTCTACCTTTTTAGAACTGGCATTAGTATCACCTGGGAACATTTTAGAAATGGTAGAATCTCAGGTTCCGTCCAAATCCACTAAGTAAATTTAAGAAACACTTTTCGAGAATATTTTACTGCCAACCACAAGCTATTCACATTACCTGATCACCAACTATATTCCATACCCTGTGGTAAATAATATTGTATTGAAAATTTTTAAATCTTCATATGTCCCTGATGCCTCAACATCCCCACAAACAGGCTTTGAGCAACCCTCCAGATGACTAAGTACACTGGTGGGATCAGGCTGGTCCCTTTCACAAGTTCTCCTCCTTGCTCTCTCCTTTCTGTGACTTAGTAACATTTAAATGCACCAATAAAGTCCCCTCGTGCTTTTTTCTTCTGTGCTCTACTCTGACCTCCAATAAGGGCCCTTGCCAATGAGTCCTCACTCTCTCTTTTGGGCCCCTACCTGCTTGGTTGAGCCCACTCCCTTGGCGCTCCTACCATATGGTTTTTATGCGGTACATGGTGTGCCTCCCTCTTCTAGGACCTGTGAGTATAGTAATCCTTTTATTTCAGGTCTTTCTGAGTGTAATTTCTATGGTCATATTGCTGTGACCCTTAAAGACTCCACAAGGAAGACTTGCTTCTCCATTTCCAACACAGATGGGAATAGATAAATTATCCCTGATTCCTGCCAGAGGAGATCATGGCCGAATGGGAAAGACAGCAGGCATATAGGATGACATGTGGTGAGCAAAATAGGAAATAAAGAGTAAAGAGGAATGCCATTTGTTCTCTTATGGTGGTCAAAAAGATGGACTCAGCTTCAATAGGTAAAAAAGTAATTTGAGAAGATAGTACATTTTTCATTCCTCCTAAAGTCATCTACCCTCCAACAATAAGGAGCATGTGAGGGCTGTAATTGTAGGAAGCCGTTATTCCCCAGAAGTCCTCAATTCCATAAAAAGAGTCAATGTGAAACACTGCACCTTTGGAATAAATGTACCCGTCATGGATAGGGATTAAGGCTAATCTCTGTGAAGGGATTAATAGGACATCCCGGGGAGTCATGCCCTGCATGGTTAGGGGTGCAGGTGCAGCATTGCACCTCCTTTACAACTGCCCTGCCTATCCCTAACAATCACAGCCTTGCTATCACTGTATATCATGAGCTGTCTAAGACCAATGTCATTATACTTTAGAATGTCAGTCATCCCACAGCTGCAGACCACCAGCTCACCACCTACTGACCCACTCTTGAACCAATGACCTTCAGCATGTGTTCTATTTAGACTCTTTTTTTATCTGTCCCCAACACCCCAGAAGATTCCCTTGTGCCCCCTGGTATTCATGACCCATGAACTCTAAAATCTATGTTATCTGCCTTTATTGTGAGCATTTCCTTCATCTTTTTGCATTGGGTCTCCACTGAGAACACTGTTTCCCCTGTAGCCCTCTCACACCTCTGGGAGCACTGGGCTTGGAGCTAGAAGATTTGTAGTTCTGGGTCCTCACTGTCATCCCACAACACTTATGCTTCCCTCCAAACAAAAACTCAAGTCAGTGCACTGTAGCCCTGCTTTCCCTCACTGTTTGTCATGTATGAAAACCTAGTCATTCTCCCTCACTTCTCAATAAACATACCTCCTAGCTGTTTCCTTTGTTTTCACGACTTCTCCTGCCTTGCTTCTTGGTAATCAAAAATACAGATTTAGAGAATATTTCCAATGGCCTGGCCTCTCAACCTTTTGAACTGTGCCCCACCTGCGATACTGTGATGCTGAGTTCCAATCATTCAAGCTCTTCAATGCCACAGTCATGAACTAGACCTTGTCTTCACCAATACCTGCAGCCCCTCCATCACATCAGTTTCATAAGCCTCATTCACTCACTGCCTCCTAAGGTTCGACCCCTTTGCCTCTGGAACTATAAATTCTCACTGTACTTCCTATTCAGTCTTTATATCAGACTTCTTAAAAGTCCCTCTTTTTCTCCCTTCCTCTGATCCTTGAACCTTTCTCTTTAACATACACACATCTAGTCTCATTGCTTTAAATACCACCTACATCATGATGATGTCCAAGTTCATATTTGCAGCCCACCTCTCTCCCTTGAGCTCCCTTACTTTTTAGATTTACACTAAAAAGTAAGCCCAAGGAGGGCAGACATCTCTGCCTATTTTTTACCTTTGGGATATTGTAGTTCTTCAATAAATGCTAGTTTAGTACAGTTAATATGTAAAATTACACTAGAATACATCCAGGCAAGGAAATAAAGTGTGCACCTTACTGAAGTGATTTTAGGTAGGAACATAGTTTATACCTTGTAAGAGTTCATAAAATCAATGGTTTAGCTACTTTGTTTTTATAGAATTAAATAATCAAAGTTCATAAATCACCCTGGATAATTTTGCTATAACAAAAGAGAACTCAAACAGACACTAAATAACAAGATGTGAAAAAAAACTAGACCCAAAATTTATTTGGTAACCTTCAGCATATGTAAATTCATATATTTATATGAATTTATTATTTTAATAATCATGTAAAACAAGAGCATAACCATTCCTAGAGTATGAAAAGGTTAGGTAAAACTTTTATGGATGATACCTTGACAAAATAAAATAAGTACTTAGCATCTTATATTTGTTAAGATATTTACTTTCAACAATAAAGATAAATTTAAAAAAATTAAAATTAAAAAAATAGAATAAAATATGTTGGAAAAGAAAAACTTGCACTCCCTTATGCTTACATAAAATTCTTCACCAGAACTTGGAAACTATAAGGATCCATTTTTAACTTGAGCAATTTTATCACAGTTTTAAACGGTTCTGGACTATAATGACTGGTTTGGTCCCAGCTTATTATGTGATAGAGATGAGTGCAAGAAAATTGCCCCAAATTCACTGCAAGAACCTTATGTTGTCTCATTGTGATTTAGGAAATCACTGAGCTTTGTATCAGTTTGAACAGACTGTCATTCTTCCTAACAGTGCATGAACAGGAATAATGATTTATAATAAGTGGGTCATTCTTTAATAAAAGATTTTTCAGATGGGGCGAGGGTAGAAAGCTCTGCTCCACTGAAGCAATCATAACTGCCCTTGGATGTCCTCAGCACTCAGCACAGAGGCTCAGTAGAGAGAGCTGAGGAATTATATTTATCAAATTTCAATTTTTTATGTCTTTCCTGTTAAGCAAGGCAGCAAAGTTTTATTAACCCTCCAGTATCACTTTTTAAGCAGCTTATGTTATATTTGTTGAAAAGTGGCTAGCCTTATGTTCCTAAACATACTTGCATTTATGCACCTACTTTCTAATGCCAAATTAATAACTTTTCAACATCTCCAGCTTTGCTTTTTTATATATGTGCCAACTAAAGAGGCTAAGATGAAATTTCAGACCATATACTGAATAGGTTTTATTTACTGAGGTAAAATATTACCAGAACTTAAAAAACAGAAAATTCTTCTTAGAACCAGAAAGCAGGAGCCATGAAAAAAAGCAAAACTTGATACAATGTATAACAATATAATGACATTTTCAGCTCATCAAAAGATGTGATTGGAAGCATAAATAGTTAAGATAGATTGGGAGAAAAATTCTGTAACGGATATATCTGGCAAAGGATTGCATTAATATAAAGAACTCTTACAAATCCATGTTAAAAAGAAAAACAACCCCATAAAGCATGAGCAAAGTATTTCAACAAGCACTTCATAAAGATATATAAGGGCCTGGTGAGCACATGAAAAAGTGCTTTATGTCACTCATCCATACAATGAAAATTAAATCTATCATGAGATACAAATAAATGAAAAAAGAAAGAATGAAAACAGTAAAAGTTGGAGAGGATGTGGAACTACCAAAACCCTCATATATTATTGGGAGAAATATAAATATGTATAACCCATTTACAAAACTGACATTTTCTTTATTTAAGCATACTACTGTAGGATCCTGCAGTTGTGCTCTGAAGTATTTATTTAAAGAGCCTTGAAAATAATATTCATAGCAGCATTCTTTATAATAGCAAAACAACAACCAAAATAAACCCCTGAAAATTATCCCAATATTCAAGAGGAGAATGAATAAACACTGTGTTATGTTACTACCCAGTAATAAAAGGACCAAACTACTGGTACATACAATCAAACAACAAATCTCAAAACTATTAGGCCTGATAAAAGGAACCATTCATCCAAAAGAATAGACATACTGTATGATTCCATTAATTTGCAATCCAAGGTTATACAAAGCTAACCTATGTTATTAGAAAGCAGATCAATTGTTGCTTCTGGTTGGGGGGAAAGGGCATAAGAGAAATTTCCAGTATAATGGATACATTCTGTGTCCTAAAATGCATTTGTCAAAACTTGATTGAAAGTTACACTTAAGAGCTGAACATTTCACTAAATGTAAATTATGTTTCAACCAAAAATAAATTAATAAAAGGAGGGATTTAAATGCCTTGAATATGCAAAATAAACAAAAGATATAAAGAAAACGAGTATAAACTTTACCTAGCAAAGAGCAAAATATTATTTGCCAAAGACTTTTATTTTAACATTTTTTAAATGTCTGTGCCAAGTTATCTTAACTCAGGCTAAATCATTGGGAAATATATACTAAATAGAAACAGTAAAGTCATATTTTTTAATATATTATTGTGCTTTAATTTATCATTATAAAAATAAAATCACTTTAAACTTCTATATTCTATTACCATGAGTAACAACACTTTAGTAAAGTCATTGTTTTATCTACAAAACTTACATTAAAGCGGTAGCTAAATCTGACTGAATCCAACTAGTATGAGCAGCAGTAAGTAAAGAAATGTGAATCAAATACCCTTGCACTTTGGCTGCAGACTTCACCACTGTCTGTAAGGATCAATGGATCAGTCAATGCCCAGCACATTCTAATGGCCCGCTTCGGTTTCTCGCCATCAGTAAATTATGACTTTTCAGCTACTCTTTCTTAAGTGATTTGAATACCCAAAAGAAAGCTACTTTGTTGCCACCTTAGCAGATAAAGGAACAGAAGTATAAAACAACCCAAAAGTTGACATACTTTCATCTTTTTCTGATTTACTGAATAGATTCCTTGCTCTCTAATGTAATAATATATTCAGTGTCTTTAAAAAAAAAAAAATCAGAAATAAAAAGAAGGCTTTGGTTTATTTAGTTGAAGCTCCGATTTTGTTTTTTCTAATCTCTAGTGAGACCAGCTGTTTTTCAGAGGACAGGCTACAGGCAGTGTGGCCAGACATTTTGTCATAGCAGGAATAATAATGCTGCGAGCCCCTATGGTGTGCAACCGAGCTTTTAATGTCTCAACTAAAAAGACTACACCTCTGGGGCAGAACCTAAAATAGAGTCTCCAGCTAACTTTCACCTCAGGTGACTTTCTCAGTCCCCTCTCTGAGATTGATTTCTACCTTGAAGCTTAAAATATGGGTCAAAAAAATAAAGACTGCACAAAAATATCTCACATGAAAAATTAGCTTCTCTCTGTTACTTGAGAGGTAGGAAATAGGCTATTGCAGGGAGAACAGAGTCTGTGCCTATCAGCCATCTCGCCTCAACTGTAAGCCTTCATGCCCTATTACCAGTCATTCCTAAATCTGGCAGCCTGGCTGGGTTGACCAGTTTATTTCTACATACAGTGCCAACAATGATGCCATTGTCCATCGTCCGGTGTGTGATGATGGTGATGATGTAATTTTAAAGCTAGCTTCATTAATCTCTTTCCACAAAAACTGTTATGCCTTCGTTTTCTCTTAATAATCCAACTCCTGATGGTTTTACTAGGAAGAAAATGGAAAAATTATTCTACGGAGTTATAAAACGACACTGTTTTGACTATAACTATGTCTTAAACATGCTACCATATTTTCTATATATCGTTTTGAACCAAATTCCTTAGAAGAAAGGAGTATGTTTTAGGTTTCTGATAAGAATATCAACCTCAAGCGTGTGACTCTTATTACTTATTTAAAATGAATGATGTATCTTTGTATAATGATTTTCTAAAATGAATCAATCTCTTAGATGCCTGAATTATATACTTGATATATCCAAGAATAGTATTTATATAATTTTAGAGATTTACTCAGCACAAAAATCTGCTGTTTTGCGACTACCTGATAGCTATCCCTGCACTGCATTTGTGAAATGTGGGCACAAAAATAAATCACTCATTCTTAATTTAGCAAAATTATCAGGACTATAAATAAAAATATTAGATATCTGGAGAATTTGTGTAGTCATAAATATAGATAGAAATCAAAGATAGGTTTTTAGCAGACGTTGATTAAAACAAAGTAGTTTAATCTTCCATCTATATGGCTGCTTAGAAAAGCACTAACATATTACTTCAAACAACTCTATTATCTTCTTACCAATGCAAGCACAACAGCATAGTGGTAAAATGTGCCTTAGTAGTTATACTTAATGATATGAAATATTTCATAGCATATCTTTTATACTTAAGGATATAGTAAAACAAATCACTAATCGATGGATTTACTCAGTAATAATAATAAGTACATAATTTTATTCATTTATATTTTAAAGAGCCTTTTGAATGACAAAAGGTTCATAATGCATGTATGTCATGGCATAATGCATTATTTGGGGGGAAATATGAGCTAGAAGAAAGGCAAGTGTCCACAAAGAAAGCAAAACTGTGTCACACAACAGATGAAATACAAAACAACATTTAAAAGTTAATGTTAAACAACTGAAAAAGTTCTCTATAGTAGCTGTGAGACCAATGATCTAAGAAGGGAAAAGATGTAAAAATAAGCTTTTTTCATTTTGGAGGAGGCTCATATATTAGAATTCAGGTGTATTTAAAATAACCTTTTAGGAAAATGATCAGACTAAGGCTACAAGACCACATGAGTCTCTCTGGAGCTACAACTATCATTTTGCAAAAATGTACTAGATATATTTAAGTACCACAAGGTGCACAGTCTTTAAACATGGTCACTGTTTTAAACTACTTACAACCTGGTTGAGTAGATGAGGCTTGTACAAACAAAAGTGCAGTTCAGGGAAGAATAAGAAATGTGTCAAGAGCAGGATGGATAATTTTTCTATTGAAATTCAAAGGGAAATGTAACTCTGGTTAGAGCTTCATGTGAAACCTTGATGCAACCTCAAAGAAAAAATGTAATGATGAAATGTTCTGATTTTGGTTAAACGTAATATTGTTTTCTTAGAAAACCATAAATTGATACTGCAACATAAATAATAAAAGCCTTAATGTGCCAATAATTCTAACAATGTGCCTTTGTAGTTATATTCAATGATATTAAATATTTCATAACATATCTTTCATACTTAAGGATAGAGTAAAACAAATCACTAATCAATGGCTTAAAAGAAACCCATATAATAATATAACCTATAAAATAATGTCAAAGAAATACATTTAAAGTGATAAAAATATATGACTGGATAGAAATAAACATAATAAATTAAGGTTTATATCCCCTTGAATACCGTTATAGTATACATTAGGAAGCATACCTTATATTAAAATAATGAAAATTCAGGAGTTGGAGAGTTTCAAATTTTTCCTATACATACATAAGCAGGTCACATTGGTATATTGGAGAGAGAAAGGGGGGGAGAGAGAGTTTTTGTGAGTGGTAGATTGCTGCTTAAAATCAAATTCCAATTATAATTAATTTTGTGTACAGGTTAAAACAAGAAACAGAAGTCAGTGGCTAAACTCAGTAAAAGTTGAGTTCCTGGTGGCAGCACAGCCTGATATGGGTCAGACTGCTCCCGTAGGTGCTGTTCTCCCTGAGGTGAGTCAGGATATTGATTCCTTTCTTAATTTGTCTCTGTCTCCTAGTCATTCACTTTCAGCTCTTAGATGTGGAGAGAGAAAAATGATGGATTTTCATTGCAGGTATCTTAGTATCTAGACTTCTAATGTTCAGTGTTTCTACCCACATCCACTATTTGGTGCTATTTAGATGCAAAGGAATAGATGCTAGAAAATATAGTCTTATGTGCTCAGGAAAGAAATAAACCATACAGCACTACTTACGCTAAATTTCTTTTTCAATAAATGTGAAGAGAGTGAATATTCTAATTTTATCACACAATATCCATTTCTCCTGTAATAAGATCTTTTGTTTGTTTTTAATGTGAGATACTGCATCTTATTAATTTTCTGTCATCTTTGTAGGATAATACGTTTTCTTTTGTGACCATGAAACCCCAAAGCCTGCTATCCATTCTTATTGTTCAGTCCTTTGTCATGCTGACCTGGTACAGTCAAAGGGTGGACGTGGTACCTAACTCCAACAATTGAAATGTCTTCATTACTTCTCTGGTTGGTGTCTTGGTGCAGTATTATGATATACAAACAGTTAAGTTTCTCAACATTATGTAAGAAAATATAAAAGGTTAATGAATTTATGATTTAAAGCAAAAAATTATCTTTTGTAGTAGATGTAATACCCCGTTTCAGGAGATGGCAAACTTCTGTAACAGGCCGTATAATTTCCGCCAGACATCACAGTTACACCTGCTCAACATATTTTGTAGCACAGAAGCAGCCTTTGCTAATGCATGTGAATGGATGTGACTATGTGACTAAAACTTCATTGCGATTATTTGTGAGTAAAGTGATTTCAAGTGATAGTGTAATACCTTTTTCATCTTTTCAGGCTTCTTGGTATTTTCCTAAAAGCCACATATTTATTTTAAAATTAAAATAAATTTTGTTTAAAAGGTTAGAGACTCCCCAGATATGTAGGAATACGTTTACTACAAGATTGCCTATCGGAAACAGTGGCCCATTTTTTGAGCATATGCCTTGACATTCTTTTTCAGGGCCACTTTGCAAGTAACACGCAAAAGGGCCTGATTACTTTCAAAATTCACATTGAGTATAAGCCCTTATTTAAAAGTATCATCACTTCTAAAATTTTGTTGTGGAGGTAGTTGTTGTTGTTGGGTTTGTGTTTTGGTTTTGTTTTATTTCCTGCACACACCTTTGTTATTTCATGAAATAAGTAAGGGAAAATCAGGAGCATCAGTTCAGGGATGTGAGTGTTATAATTGCAGAAATAACAACTGATGCTTTAAAACTTCGAAATACTAACTCGGTGCATGTAAACGCCGCCAGCCGGGCCGGGCAGCGCGCCCACCAAGCCGGTTCTCCCACTGCGCGCCTGCTCGCCGCTGCTGGGACAGGGAGAGGAGGAAAGTTGTCCTTCACGATACTCCTGAAACCATAGGTCCGACGTTGGTGATGAAGCTGTGAGCCCTGAAGCGGCGGGGAGAAGACACCCACTAAAAGGGCTCCTGGCGGCTAACTGGGCTCCCAAACCCACAACGCCAGCGGCCGTTCCTGCACACGGGGCCTCCGGGGCAAACGGCGCCGCACCCAGCAGCCCCGGCTCCGATCCACTGGCCGGCGCCCTGCTTCCCGCTGAGCGGCTCCTATAAAGGAGCTCGGGGGTCCTTTTCAACCAATGGGACTGGGCTTTCCCCACCCGACCAATCAGAGCACCTCTATTCTGACCAATCAGGACAGTACCTTTGCACCAATCAAACTTCGAGGATCTGGAGTCTATTTGCATGAGGACACAGCAATCGGGGCCTGGGGCCCAGCTGCGCAGTGCACCCTGTCCCTGTCCCTGTCCCTGTCCCTGTCCCTGTCCCTGTCCCTGTCCTCCAAGGCTGCGAGCCTGGCCGAGCTGAAACACCGCACGCTGCACACTGTCCCTGTCCCTGTCCCCCAAGGCTGCGAGCCTGGCCGAGCTGAAACACCGCACGCTGCACCCGGTCCCTGTCCCTGTCCCCCAAGGCTGCGAGCCTGGCCGAGCTGAAACACCGCACGCTGCACACTGTCCCTGTCCCTGTCCCCCAAGGCTGCGAGCCTGGCCGAGCTGAAACACCGCACGCTGCACCCGGTCCCTGTCCCTGTCCCCCAAGGCTGCGAGCCTGGCCGAGCTGAAACACCGCACGCTGCACACTGTCCCTGTCCCTGTCCCCCAAGGCTGCGAGCCTGGCCGAGCTGAAACACCGAGCCTGCCTTGTCGGAGCAGAGCTGCAGTGCAAAGCAGACCAGTGGGGAGCACAGCAGAGCTGTCCAGCCAGAGAGGGGCCCTGTCCCAAGGCAGTGTGACCCCAAGGGTTGCCTGCCCCAAGGCTGCCTCACAGCTGTGCTGTGTCACAGTTGAGCTGTTCCGCACTGAATAAAGTTTCCTTCTTCATCACTCCTCAAACTGGGAATTCCTGTGGTGCTGAATTCGCACCAACGACCGTCATCGGTTGACAAGGCTTATATGCTACAAATATTTATTGAGTCACTATCAATATTGCAAACTTCTGGCGTGAACTCCAGGGAACTCTATCATATATGTAATTAATTATAACACCTTTCACCTGTTTCATAGCATAATTTTAAACCCAGAAAGATATATAGATACATTGGGATTAAAGTTAAAAAATAAACCGATTATCAATTCATGGATTATAAGTGTACACCTGATTGAGATTTTCAATGCATAAAATATGAAATTTAAAATATTAGCAGAGAGAGAAAGAGAAGAAAAGAAAGAAAAAACTAAAGGAAGGAGGAAAGAATGAAAAGATTAACATGGCTGTAATGGGAAATGAGTTTAGTATGAAAAGAGCAATAACACAGTGGTTGCCTGGAGGGGAAATCTCATCTGCTGTAATAAACATCAGGAAAGAGGCCAAGATGGATCTCAACAATGTTCTCACTCTAGCAAGGAAACTGAATAATAAAGTTGTTAATCACAACTGGTCACCTTTCCTGCTGTTACATGGAATTGTTGTAAAGACTTTCTGGTTAAAGAGCTATTGGTTAGAGATTTAGGTAACATGTAAATTAGGATAGTGGTAGACACATTCTCTAAAGGTGTTTAGACCTAAATTCCAAACGAGAATATTTTGTAAATCATATGAGCTTTTCATCTCTGAGTGTAATAGATATCTATCTTATTTTCCACTAAGCGAATGGAGAAACAAGTTGGAATGAAATTTGCTATTGAAGATGAAGATAGTTGCTCATGGTAGTTATTTGATTTGAAGCTGGGATTATGTAGATGACAGGAGTGTATGATTTTACATGGGAGTAATAAATGTCAGGCCCTTTGAAAACAAAGAAGGGAATGGAAGAAAAATTAATAGCCTCAAAAGAAAAGAGTTGTTTTGTTTTTTCCTTCAAACTATCTGGATCCTCTCATGTCATTCAAATCATACTTCAAGTCAAGACCAGCAGCCTCAAAGTTAAACCAGCCCCCAAATTACTGTTATGTTGACCTTGTATTCCAATCATCCCAATGTGGATATTAAATAAAAGCAGCTGTGGGATGAAGAGGATGCCATTTTATAGCATCAGAATTCTCTGAAGTCTTTTCAAGTGTATCTTTTCAGACCATATATTTCTAATGATGAATTACATGGAAAACATATTCGAGTACTAACATTCTCCCACTTTATTAACTCACTCCATTTTCACTTTTCAATATGTGTGGTCAATCTGCAGTGTGATTTGACTTGTGTGTGGCATTGTGGTCATTGTGGAATGGCTGAATCATAGGGGGTAGATTTCCAGCCTTAAAATGCAAAGCAAGGAATTGAAAGCATCAAGTTTAAAGCTTAAAGTTGGGTTGTCCTCAATTGAGATTGATCAGAGTATCTAATTTACTCAGCATTTTAACCTAATTTAGGAGCAAAAAAATTTTAAAGGCCCCCAGTGTTTGAAGTTTTACACGTTATTAATTTAAATTTAGGTTTGAAACAAATTTTTGTTTGTAAACCAGAGATATTTTGGACAGACAATATCCTACTTATTCTAAAACAAAAGAACCTCAGTGATGTAAATAATGTAACAGTTTATATTAATAAATTAAACACACACAAAAGTAAACAATTGAACTATAGCATAATTGATGAAGTATCTATTCATTGATAATAGATTCTAAGATTTGCCAAGTCAGTGCTTCAGACAATAAAAAGCTTTTCCCCTTGTATCTTTTTTTCCCCTACATTTGTAGCTGTTGGTACAAGCTTCTTAGCAAAATGGGATATAGATGTTTGAATTTTGTTTGTACATAGCCTTTTTAGCAGCATGAGATGATATGTAAAAATTTCATACAAAACTTATAATTGAAATAGTGAGTAGTTTTATTTTTTAATACTGTAATTTTAAAAACAATCTTCTTTAAGCCAATTTAATTTTAATTCTTTTTTCCTTCAGTGACCACATATCAATGTCATGTGTTTTAGCAAAAAGAGGCAATTATTCTAATCAAATATTTATGTTTAGAATAGGGTCTGAATGCTTTGTAGCAATTGTCAATGAACCCTGGATTTCCAAAAGCTGGAATATGTATAAACATTAAAAATAATAATTTTTCTTCTCTTGAAATTATTAAAATAATAAACATTGGATGCCATTTTCAGTGGTCAACCAAAGTATTTTGCATATTCAGGTTTGGCAATGATTATTGCTGGAGAAAATAGGAAATATTTCATAAGTGTGTTTTTTATTTTTGTTAATATTATCTATCTAGTCCATAAGTAATAATATCTCCTCTCTCAATTTTTTGTTTAGACCTGCAGATCATATGAGGAGATGTATAGAATTTTTATTTATATAAAAATCTATTATAATAATTGAAATAATGAGGTTTTTAATATTGCGATTTTAAAAACAATCTTCTTTAAGCCATTTTAATTTTATTTAATTCTTTCATCCTTCAGTGACCACATACCAATGCCAGACAGCTGGAAATGTGTTATATGTTATGATATATGAATTGTGAATTAAACTTTTAGGCTTGCAAAATAAAAGGAAGGGGGGGACAAAGGTGAAAAAGTGAGAGAAGGGTCCCTTAGTTTGTATTCCTAAGTATTGTCTTTTAAGACCCAGTGTCTTAGTTTGCAGTTTTTTAACTGATCATTTTTATAAGTACCACCAGTCCCCAAATGTTTGGGTTTTGGCTATATTTGTATGTGGAAGCACACCCAACCACCAGGAAATAATGAAGAGTTTCATGATACTTAACCTATTATAGTTTTGATTTTCCTGTTTTCTAAGTAAAACTAAGGAGTAATCCAAGGTATTAAATGATCTAATAAAAGAGGAAAATAAAAGAGAAGGCAGCACATCAAATGCCTCAAAATATAAAAGAAAAAATTACTTTTGAGTATGGAATATTTATCATCTTTGAGATAAGGAAAGTAATCACTAAATACTCTAGAATTATAACTTTATTTTTCTATTTCTACTTTATATAACCTCAACAGGCCTATTCTTTATTTCCTATGTATTAATTTGGTTTAGCAGACAATTGGTCCTGTCCAAAATATCTGCAGAAACATTTGGTTCACAGTAAAAAGTCCTTGAATTTTCATCTTATACATAACATCCATGATTATATTTGGTCTCTGACAAAATGGTCCTAGATATTTGGGTCTGTCAAAAACATCTACTTGAAGAAAATGTTCCTGTGGTCAAACAGCCCCAAACATTGATTTATACTCTTGGTTTACAGGATTAATACATAAAAAATACTGTCATGTTTTATTGGTCCAATAATTGTGTTACGGCTGTATTGACAATAGTGATCCTTCTTGCCTCAGTAGCCAAGTTGGTTATGACGCATGGGGTTAGGGAGATGGGTTGGCATGGACCAAATGGCTCCCTGGGCATTCTGGACAAGACCAAACATCAAGGACCTTTAAGCATGAAACAAACATCTCCATGAACACTTTGGACAGGACCAAGAACTCAAGGGTTAGCTTGTGAATGACTCTAACATCAAGAAGTAAATTGCAGATTATGCGCATATAACTAGAGGTTAAACATCAGCCATTAAACCACAATGAAGAAAAGTACAAATTAAACTCAAATGAGGTAACAGTACACACCCTACCCACCAATTAGAATAACTGAAACCATAAAGGCTGATCATAGGAAGTTTGAGTAATCCCGTGGAACACCTGGAATGCTCAAACCACATTGTGAGAATGTAAAATGGCATTACTACTTTGGAAAATAATTTGCCAGTTCCTTAAAATGTAAACAGACATCTATCATATGGTCCAGTCATTGTCCACACAAATAACTTTACACAACTGTGCAGAGAAGCTTTATTTATAATAACTGAAATTATTCACTGGCAGGTGAATGAATAAGAAACTGGCGCAGAGCAATACAGGGCTCCACCAACCGCAGCGTGTGAATGGGCCGCTGACAAGACGTGCGCTGGAGGTGAGTCTCAATGACCATGCTGCGTGAAAGGACCACACGAAAAAGTGCATGCTGTAGAATCTAACTTATATAAAATTCTAGAAAGCACAAACTCAATTAGAGTGACAGGACACAGAGGCATCTGGGCGAGGGGGAACAGGGAGCGGTAGAATGGCATTGTAAAGGGGCACGAGGGAGCTTTCAAAGGGGATGGATATGTTCAGTATCTTTATTATGGTGGTTTCATGGACATATATGTCAAAAATTGTCAAATGGTACACTTTAAATATGTGCAGCTTATTGCATTCCAGGCAAACATCAATAAAAATTAAATTAAAAGATGCGGGAGGAAAAAAAAAATAACTCGAAGGTTTTATGATTATTTAGGTGCTTTGGAAACCAATAACTCAGGAGTAGTCCAATCTGCAGGATTTCACGTTTAAGAAATAATGAGTATTTTAGAATGTTTTCTTTCCTTCACGTTTTCCCCAGCATGTCACTTGTATTTAATTATTTTAATAGCTGTGAATTTATCTGAAATTGCTTTGGATAGGAAATAAATTGGTTTCAAAAGCAACCAGTGAATCTTTAGCAGGTGGTGACTTTTAGTAGCTGATAATTTTTTTAAAAATCCTAGCTAAATAGTGATGTCACGCTATTAAAGTTTGCACGTTTAAAATGTTAACCAGTGTAATCATTATCTGAAATGTATATCTTTACTAGTGAACCAGTCTTTATCTGGGAGCTTTCCTCAAGGACCTGTGTTATGTTATTTTTCTTTTCTCTTTAAGAATGGAATTACTTTATTTTGCCATCTCTATTTTCTCTTTAAATCTTATTTCTGTTCTTCAATAAATCTTTTAGAGTCATCCCGCTTGCCATCCTTGAGACATAATATTCCTCTTGACTCAACTATATATGAAAATGCCTTTTAACTTTATTGCAAAAAGCATAAGGAGGCAGGCAGAAAACAAATAAATGTTATGGAGACTCCATGTGCTAAGAATATATTGGATTTTTTAACACCCCCAGTTTTCTACTAATATATCACAACAGTTAGTAATAGATCTGTGGTTGGGGGGAAAGCAAAACTATGAGAAGAAAAGCTTATCATCCTTGACATATCATAGTAAATTAATTTTATTGCCATTCACATTTTAATTTTTCAAAGTAACAGACACTGACAGTAGGCCCTTGACTATAAAGGCTAATCTTCATAAAAGAGAATTCAAGATGAATTCTCAAGAAATATAAACATATATGTACATAGGTGACTCTATTTATTGTCTGCCTCGAACCAGTTGCACTGTTGCTATCATAGAATCAGAGAAGGGGTTGTGGTCAATTGTAAGAGGCAATTCCATTCACCAGCAAACCACCGACCGTGCAGTGCACTGCCACAGAGAGTGTTGAAGCAATTAGTCAGCACTTCATATGTATATTTGCCTGAGTTGAATTTTTGCCAAAATACATTTGAATAACTCCACACACCATCCAACTTCTATTGGAGAGTTAAACATTTCAGAGAATTGAAAATACTGTGGGGAAGGTGGTTACAGCTAAGGCTGATGCTTCAGTGTGGAAAAGTCTTGTTTGCAAACCTGTCACAGCATCAAACAATAAAGATCTTTCCATCTTTGGAGATTGCTGTGGTAGAGACACAATCATATTCGCTCTGTGACTCCTGCCATTAATGGAAGATGTCCCCAAATCAATCCCAATCCTTTCCAGTTCATCATCCAAGTTAATTCCTTTTTAATAAAGATACCATAACAAGTAAAAATCTGAATTGGATTGCAGGCTTTACAAAAGAACACAGTAATTCCAAATAAGTCACATTCTGAGGTTCCAAGTAGACATAAATTTTGGAGGGACACTGGTCAACCCACTAAATGCCCTGAAGAAACAGAATTCTAATTAGTGGAGTTTTTCCCCCAACCATATTTAGTCAGCTGGAATAGTGGGAATATGGCCATTTGTCTAAGGTAGATTAGTGCTCAGCACCATCTGGCTTTCCTTTTGGGCTTAGAGAGAAAGCTAAATTTTCTAACATTTCTTCAGTGAGATAGAACATTATAGTTTATTCTTGTCATAGTGGTGTAAGCAGAGTGATATACCTTAATTCTGTGCTCAAGCATTTAATTATGAGACCCCCCCTCTTTACAGATAGTGGGTTGACATAAAAGACAATGCAGACTTCATTATCCTGGGTCTTCATGACTTTGTTAAGCTGAATCAACCAAATATACACTGGCTATTTGGGCGAGTGAGAAACAATGACTGATTTTGTAGAATTAATCTAATGTGATTTTTTCTTCTGTAGAGTACCCTTTCCTACCATAACCAATACTTCCTTTCTAGATACTTCCTGTTCTAGGCTCCCATTCACCCATTATTAGTCAAATATTTCAACATTAAATTATCTCCATTATCTGTTATTTGGTAGCATAATCAATCAAATCTAAACTATTCTACATTACTAAAAACAATCTCATACTTAGTAAATTTAAAAACTTAAATGGCCTTTTATTTTCTCATTTATGCTCCTCAAGGAATAAATGTTTCTCTCTCAGACTTCTTAGTTCCTTAAAAATTTTACTAGAAATTGTTATATTGTTATATTTAAAAATGTAAAATAATTTAAATTACAGATATATTAATGTTAAGACATTTAAATGTCTCAAGAAATTAAAATGATGGCATATTTTCTTTTCTTTTTATTTCCACATATTCTATAACTTTATAGTGAGTTTATAATAATAAGGGCTGTGGAAGATAAGAAAGTGTGCTAAAATGTTTTATAGTTGGTTCACAAAGTGACTTCTTTTTAGACAGTATTATTTCATGAAGCTATACAAGTGAATTCATGTTATAACAGATTCTGTAGTCCTTGAAATGAAGAATTTGCAGGGGATATGGATTATAAAGAGACTCCAAGGCAGAAATATATAGCAATAACATCAAAATTACAAGTCAATTACCTGCAGAAGTAAAAAAATAGATATATTTCACAATTTAGGAATATAAATGTATGAAATATAAACTTGTTTTCAATTTCAACTCTTATAATAGAAGAGATCCAATCACACTATGTTTCAAATTAGGTCTAATTAGCCTGCTTAAAACTGGCATCTTCGTGGTGCAAAGTCTTGTATTTCAGATCTGAACATTTTAATTTCAACTGACAATGCTTTAATTTATTGTCTTATGTGGTATCTGTATGTTACATATATGTACATGTGTGTAGGCATTGTAATTGTATATATATACATGCACATCATTTCCTAAATAATTCTTCAGTTCTTTCATGTGGACTATAGTTTGGGGGGGTCAGAGTTGAATAAACAAAGAAATATTCAGCTTCACAGGAGCACTAAATGATACAAGGTATGCAAGAGAAAAACATTATTTTCTGGTTCCCAAAACAATTGTTTAGATGTGTTGAGAGACTCATTATCACTTTATTTCTATAACAATGGTATTTGATGTTTTCCCCCCAAGAGTCCTTTATACCCAGTCACAGTATTCTATAGTGCATTACAAAAAAATAATTGGATAATTAAATTATAAAATGAAAGAAAAAAATAAAGTAAAACAGACAGACTAAGTTCAGGAAGGAGTGAAGGAAAAACGAGCGGAAAGATGTTTCAGTCTACCACGTCTTACTATCCTGATATTGGCTACATTGCCAAGGTGAAAATTATTAATACCCAAAGAAAAGTATATTACCTAATGGGATATTGAAGCATAGAGACTCAGTTCATGACCACAAGGAATTGTAAATCCAACTGGACAGAAGCTAAATCAATATGAACATCAGCTAGTAAATACAAAGTAATAGCTGATGAAGACCCAATGAAATCTGTGGAAAAGAAGTTTTGAGTGATGAAAGAAATTACTGTAGGTGTAGTTGGATTTCCCAATTTATTAGTTTTCTCAGAAAAAAAATAATATTTTCATAAATAAGGTAATCATGGATTTGAGTCACCTGTAACCCTATCTTGAGCCGATGTTTTTAAAAATATATGGTAGCAAGAATAGGTCATATTTTCATTAATACAGATTTACCTTTTATGACATACTCTAGCATAGATCTGAAAATCAAAAGATTCTCTTCTATACTTAAACCCTGGAGATACTCATTTGGAAGGAAATGAGTTAATCATTCAATTTATATTAAATCACTTAATATATCCAAGACTGTCAAAGAAGGTGCTTGAGTTTTTTGTTAGTTTTGGTAATTAAGATAAATAACAGGCTTTTTTTCAGACAACTGAAATCTTGCTAGTTAGAAGCACAGTGCATCATGTTGCTCTCAAATTCCTATATGAAAACAAAATAACAATACTGGCATTAGAAGGGAGAGGAAGAAAAACTACTGAATTAGAAAGATTCCCAGTCACTTCCAGGACATGTAATAAGATTAATATAAACTAAAAATAATTTTCTGCATTTTCTAATTAAAGTAATAGCACATAATAGTACCCTGAAACTTTGCAGTATCCTGGCATGACTTATGAATTAATAATGACTGTGACTTATAGTCAGCACATATTTAGTGTTTGTCTTTCCCCCTTGGAAATTGGTTTTATTGGCTTGACTGTATTAAGCAAAAAACTCTTAGTCACATAGCAGGAAGCCTAACTCATACTCAGTACTAAATCAGAACTTCTAAACTGTTATCATTGTGTGTATGATACTGGCTTAAAAACAGATACATAGAGCAATGGAATAGAATTGAGAACCCAGAAATAAATCCATGAATACATGATCAATAATATTTGACAAGGGAGTCAAGAATACTAAATGAAGAAAAGACACTTCTTCAAATATAAAAAAATAATGTTGGGAAAACTGGATATTCACTTACAGAAAAATGAAATTGGACCTATATCTTACACCACTTAAAAAATTAACTTGACATAGATTAAGCCTTAAATGTAAGACATAAAACCCCAACCTCCTATAGGAAAACATAAGGAGGTAAAGTTCTTGACATTGTTGGTCTTGGCAATGATTTCTTGGATATGGCACCAAACACAAAACTAAACAAGGGAGATTACATCGAACAAAAATCTTCTGCAAAGCACAAGAGACAATCAGCAAAATCAAATGGTAGTCTGCAGAATGGGAGAAAATATTTGCAAACCATCTGAGAAGGCACTATATCCAAAATACATAAGGAACTCATACATGTCAAAAGTAAAAATAGCAATTTTAATAATCTGGATAAAAATGGGCAGAGGACTTGAATAGATATACAAATGGCCAGCACGTAAAGGAAAAGATGCTCATCATCACTAATCATCAGGGAAATGCTAATCAAAACCACAATGAGATGTAACCTCACACCTGTTAGAGTGGCTATTATAAAAAAGACAAGAGCTAACAAATGCTGGCAAGGGTGTGGAGAAAAGAGAACTCTTGTGCACTATTGGTGGGAATGTAAATTGTTGTAGTCACTATGAAAAATAGTATGCAGTTTCCTCAAAAATTAAAAATAGAGCTATAATATTATCCAGCAATTCCATTGGGTCTTATTGTTGTTCCTCTATGTATGTTAACATTTATTTAAAAGAATTTACTGTAATTTGACTTAATTTTTTTATATTTATACCTGCCATTGCAACTCTAAACATTATTTTCTAAAGGATTATTTTTATTTTCTCATTAACTACATGAAACAATAGTGCAACACTATTTTTGTTGGTATATAAAACAGGAATAGAACCTAGTTATATAATGTTACCCCAGGAAATAAAAAAAGATGCATAAAATAGATACAATAATTAGTGCTTAAATTTGCTTAGCAGAGTTTGTTTTGTCTCATGAATATCTGTATCAATTGGCTTATTTTGTACCATCAGCTCTATTTTATGTATAGTCTCATTTCTTTTGTAGTATCATTGGTAATAGTCTAATTTTTAGGCCCAAAATAACTGAATTTAATTCTGTTTAGACTATTTGTTTTCATCTGCTGTTTATAGATGTGGTGCTTATAGCATAGTTCAGTTTATTGGTTATTTAAATAACCTTTCAAATTTTCATCAGATATGAGCCATATGCATGAAAACTTCATGCAAATTGTGGCCTCTAAATTACATAGTGTTGCAATTACTGTAATATATCATCATTCTTGATCCTTTCTGTAGAAAATGCCCATATATTCTATACTATTTTTCACAGTTCTAGTGAACGTTGAAATAAAGATACTTTTTACAAATATGTAATAAAATAAAGAATACAACTTTTGTTATTTTCTACAGAGCTGTGAATGCATGATTAAATTTAAAACAAAAATTAAATAGTTGATTTCTTAAGAAAGAGTATTTTAAACTCTTAAAATATAGTATATGTCATCAAAATATTATTTAGGTTTTAAATTATATTTTATTGGTATATTTCAGAATATGTAGTTTAATTCAAATTGTTATATTGAAGCTGGAAGCAAAAACGAAATAATGGTAATGCTTATATTTAAAATTTGCTATTGTATTTATTGTAAATTTTTCACATTCTCTTTATTTTTAAGAGTTGCATTTAAATATTATTTACTTTGATACCTGATTTTTTTGGAAATCCTTAAAATTTTTCTTCGTAAACCAAATCCTGGTGAATGTTGATTCTTACCTTAGCAGGCAGTTCAATTAAAAATTATCTTAATTTAAATGTTAACTAGAATTGTTGAAAATTGTTTAGTGTCTAATATATGGGCCTTTTCTAAAGGAAAAATTGAATATCAACATATTAAAGCAATTGCAACATAATGTAATTTAGAGGCCACAATTTGCATGAGATTTTCATGTATATTTGATTTTCTGTAGACTTGTTTTGGAACTTTGTTAGTGTGGACCTGTGGAAGGCCCAAGGTATTCAATAATTCTTTTGATTTGAGGGACTCGACCTCCAAATACCCTGGAGATCTATTCAGGACTTGTTCTAAGTGTTTCTCCTAGGATGACTCTAGAGTATTATGTGTTGGACAGTGTTCCCTCCCCCCAAATTCATATATTGTAGTTCTATCCCCCAAGTACTTCAGAATGTGAACTTAGTTGGAAATAGGTCATTTCAAATGTAATTAGTTTCGATGAGGTCATACTGAAGTAGAGTGAGCTCCAATCCAGTGTGACTGGAGTCCTTATAGAAAGGGGATATTTGGATGCAGACATGCACACAGAGAGGACACCATGTAAATATAGAGGCAGAGATGGAGTGCTTGTAGATTAGAAGACAAAGGATGGCAGATTGTTGACAGACCACCAGAAGCTAGGAGAGAGGCATGGAACTGATTATCCTCATAGTCTCAAAAGGAACTAACTCTGCTAAAACCTTGATCTCAGACTTCCAGAATCTGGAACAATGAAACAATAAATTTTGTATGTTAAAATGTTTTACTCTCTGTTAAATTCTTTCTTAAAATGTTATAATTTATCTAAAAGTTTGATGGGAGTAGAGAGGAGACTGATTCTGATAAGAGCTTATTCTAAATTAAAATAATGAATATGTATGAATTAGGCAAAGAAAGCATGGGAAGCTCACTAGTAACAGAGAGGTATTGGAGCCACGTCTCAGTATAATGCGTAACTGCTTCAAAGGGAAGATGTGGGGAACCAGTGGAAGATGAGGGTGATCAGAAATCAACGTCCTGGGGCCTTCACTGAAATGCTAAGTGATAGAAAGTTTAGGTAAATGTATTGGGTCTTAGAAAGAACATCTGGCCTAGGGTGCCAGCCACATGGGCACTTGGGTCATTCTTATCTATGACATATGGAATGACGACAATAAGTTACATTTCCAAGAGTTTGGAGTGTTATATTCCTAAAATTAATCATTTTAAAAGGTGTCTTAAAGGGCATTTAAATGTTGCAGGTTTTTATCTGATTCAAGAAAAGGAGTCCAAACTGCTTATATAAATTTAAGATTTTGATTTACTTAAAATTTGTTATTATATTTAAACCAAAAACTTCTTCACAAACTTTTTTTTTTTAATTGTAAAGTTTCTAATTCTTTGGGAGCAAAACCATATAGCAAAGTTGAAGTGTACATCTTTTGTAGTAATAGCAAAAAGAATATATACACACACACATATATATCGATATATATATAAAATCATATGTAATCAGCCACAGAGACCTCAGTGTAAACATTTGGTGCATTTCCACAATAGTTTATTGAAATGCAAATGATTTGCAATCATCACTGAAGTAAAAAGAATTAACATGTTTTGGAAAATGACAGTAGAGTGGTACCTCGGTTTTCAAACGTCTCTCCTGGTGAACATTTCCGTTTCCGATCGCCCCCAACCCGGAAGGAAATGCCTCGGTTTTGAAAACCGCCTCGGAAGTGGAACCTGCCCCACGGCTTCCGCTGAGGGCGACATCCTGAGGCCCCGCTGCCGGCTGCCGAACCCTCGGTTTACAGCGTGTCAGACTCCGAGGGTCCCCGGAACGGAACACGTTCCAAAACCCAGGTACCACTATACATATGTAAAGATTATTTAATCTTTAAGAGGAGTCCTTTACTTTTTAAACATCGAAAAACATTTGCAAATATGTAAATTAGAAATACAGAAAACTGGTAGATGTAAGGTCTTTGTAATAATTCTCAAACATAAAAAACACCGGGCATAATTACAGTACTTTTATAGATGATAAAATTTAAACACACTAACAGGGAGGATCAGAGAAGTGACATTTAATTGACACTCAAACTGTCAGGTGCATGGGTCAACTTCATTAGCAGGCAAGGAAAGTCCTAAAATCAAGTGATTAGAATGTGAGCACCAGCTGTCATGCAAGTCTTGGCACAATTAAGTTGAGAAAAGTTTTTTTCATGAAAAAGAATATCAGTTGACAAATGTAAACTCCTTGCTTGAGATTATTTTGGGCTAAACACTAAATAATTCATTTATGGCAAAGGAAACAATGCTACTATATTCGTCAAAGATATTTAAATACATTGTTATTCTTTGCTGCACTAGCCATGTTCAATCACCATAAAATCATTTCATCTAAAAATTCAAATTAAATCTATTTTTCTGATAAATTTACTTACTTAAAGTCATTACTTTTCAGTTCCAGAAATCTGGGCTGGAATAATTTGCTCATCCCAATTGCCAATTCTGGTTTAAGGATTTTCTCTGTCATAGTATCTCTGTAGATAACTTTGTATTTCTTTCCAAATAGTAATGTATATATTTTGGAACCCAGTCTAATATTGGTTTTATAGCAGTGTTTAGAACCTGATATGAAACATCATTAAATATTAGAACTACCACTAATATTTATTATCATGATGTAACTTGGATGATTCTGATATCAAGATGTTATGGAAGTATTATGTTCACTCTGGAAAAATAATCTTATGTTGCTGAACAGAAAATGCATTGTACTTACCACAGCTAGTAAGTAAAATATTTGGAGATTGCAAGGAAACCACTTGTCTGTTTGTTCTAAAGCCCAATCCTTAATTTCTATGCCAGTGGTAGCACCATTTTACTAAGAAAAACTAGGTTTTTTTTTAAAATGAAGATTCTTAGTTCCTAACTCAAAAGAATATAATTCAGCAGGCTAAGTTCAGGATATAGGTGAGATACTAGTGGGCTTATTTTTTTTTTTGCATTATTTATAAGCTCTTTGTTTTGTTGGTGTTGTCATTTACCAAAAATTCAATAGAAAGAGATCTACAAAGGACAAAGAAAAGAATATTAAAACTGCTATAAGTGATATGCTCCATATTTTTTGGATGTGAGGAAAAGCATGAATATGATGAGAGAAATATAGGATATAAAAAAGTTACCCAGAAAACTTTCAGAGAGGAAAATACAGAATCTAAAATGAAGCATACACTGGATAGGATTACAAACAAACTGTTCCGAAGGAATAGAATATCTGAATAGCACCATATATTTCCACAACTTTGTGTTTATACTAAGCCTCCCTGAAAAAAGACACTAGACACAGATGGTGTCACTAGCAAATTTTATTAGACATTTCAGAAGGAAAAATTGGCAAATTTACTTTTTTTTTCATAAAGAGGGAGAAACCATTGCTCAATTTCATAATATTCAACTTCCATTTAGGATTAAAAGTGATCCACAAACCTGAAATAGTAAGGAACTTCCTCAAACTAATATTTTTTTTAATTTTAATAAATTTAAAAAACACTATAGCAAAATCATACAAATGGTGAAAAAACACTAAATAATTTCTTCTTAAGTTTGGGAGCAAAAGTAGGATAATTATTTTTATAAATTTTATTAGATTTTATATTCTAGAAGACCGAGCCACTTTGATAAAGTAAGAAAAATAAAGGTGTAAAGATGAAAAATAAAAAAGTAAAAATTCCCTATTTGCAGATGTTAAAATGTTTAGAGACAATCGCAGGAAACATAATACAACTAAGATGCCAAATTTTTGAATGTATCAAGTTAGCAGGACACAAGTTTGGCATTCAAATTAATTTTATTTATATATTTAGCAGCAAAAGAGTGGACATTAAAATTTAAAAGTAAGTTCACTTATGGTAGCAAAAAGTACATAAGTTTGTATCTAAAAAATTATGTGTTCTACATAGAGAACTAAATATATAGCTAAGAAAAATTAAATAAATGGAAAGATATGCTATGTTCATGCATTAGAATATCAACAGTGCTATAATAGCAATTCTCCCCATATTGCTTTCTAGATTCAACACACTTCAATTGAAAATACCAGCAGGTCTTACCTCTATAAATTGACAGGTTTTTTCTCAAAGTTATAAAAGAATTCAAAGGACCTATAATATTCAAAGCACTATTTAAAAAAAAGAATAATGTTGGAATAGTCATCTTTATTTCAACCATAAAACTACAGTAATCAAGATAGGTTGGTGTTCAGAAAGAGGAATATAGAGCTCAATGAAAAAGAATGAGAATCCAGCAATATATATTCAACTTATTTTTTGTCGAAAGTATCATGGCAATTCACTGGGAAAAGGAAAATGTTTTCAGCACATGGCACAGGATAAACCAGATATGTAAGAAAAATAAATAAACATTACGCCTTATCTCAATAGGTATATTTTGTTCTTCACCAGACATCACTGAGGAAATAAAAAAGCAAGTCACAGACTATGAGAAAATGTTTGCAAAATGTGTACCAATCAAAGGTCTTATAACCAAACTATATATTGTACTCTTACTAGTTAATAATAAGAAAACAGATACAACAATTAAAAATGAGGAGAAGACTTGAATCAACATTTTACAAAAAAAAAAAAAAAGAAGGCTAAATAAATATATGAATAAGAAATAAAATAAGAAATAAAGGCCATTAAGCATATGAAATAGTGATCCAGACATCAAAATTAAAAATGGTTGTGGTCCTATGGACACAATCAAGAAAATGAAAGGATGACCACAGAATAAAAGAAAAGATCAGCAAATCATATATGTGATACGTGACTTGCATCTAGAATATATAACAATCTCTTAGCTCAATAATAAGGCAAATTACCAATTGAAAGATCAACAATGGCCAATAAGCACATGAAAACTTGCTTGTTATTGAATTGTAAATGCAAATTAAGGCCCCAATGAGATATCATTTTATACTCTGTAGGATGGTTATCATAGAAAAGATAGGTAGCAAGTGTTGGCAAGGATGTGGAGAAGATGGAACTTGTACATTGCTGGTAGGACTGCAAAATGGTGCAGCTGCTTTGGAAAACAGTCTGGCAGTTCCTCAAGTGATGAGATATAGTTATATGATCTAGCAATTCTACTCCTAAATATACACTTGAGAAAATATTAAAACACAAAAGCTGCATATTCATAATAGCTAAAATTTGGGAACAACCAAATGTCCATCAACTGAAGAATGGATAAACAAATTTGATATAGCCATACAATGGAGTATCACCCATAAAAAGAAATATAATGAAACATGCCCCAACATGCTGCATACTACAACATGAATGAATATTGAAAACAATGATAAGTGAAAAGATTAGTTACAAAAACAGCACATATTATATGATTCAATGTATGTGAAATATCCAGACTAAGCAAATCTATAGAGAACAAAAGTAGGACAGTTGCCACTCAGAGCTGGAGATGGGGAGATGTGATTGGGGTGACTGCTAATTGGTACAGGATTTCTTATTGGAGTGATAAAAATGTTCTAAATGTTATTGTTATGGTGGTTCCATAAGTAGGAATATGTTAAATCCATTGAATTTTACATTTTAAGTGGATAAATTGTACAAAATATGAAATATATCTCAATAAAGCTGTCAAAAAGTACGTGATTAAAAAAGGTGACATTAGAGTACTTTTTTGGTGGTGATAGAAATGTTTTATATCTTGTGGTGATGGTTATGTGACTGGAAGCATTGGAATAAACTCATCTACCTGTATACTTGAAATGAGGGATTATATGGGCAGCATAAGGGTTTCAGAGACAATTTGTATAAGAAAATAATTAGCAAGCCAGCAAATCACAAGAAGTAAATTTAAAAATTTATAAAGACATTATAAAAAATTTACATTAGAATTGGCAAAAATATGAATTTAAAGACGGTAAATTCAGTAAGATACATTGTGAATAGGCTAGAGGAAATGAAAATAAAAGTCCAAAAGGAATATACTGAAATTAATATACTGAATTTTGAACTGTATTAAAAGGAAAATATATAAATATGATGGTAGATTTAGTGATTGGTTTTTTGAAAAAGAGAGGAGACAAATAAATGAGAAAGTATCCCAGAGAAGAAAATATTCCAAAAAGAAGACCTGAATCTTCAAGTGAAAGTGACACACTGAGACTCTGGAAAAATGATATGGAACAATAAAGAAAATATTCTACTGTGATGCTATATTCTCCTTTGACAAACTCTTCTCATTTGTAACCCATAGTTTATCACCTGTATACCCTTGACCTTGCTCAACCTCCTCCTACCTTATCATCTTAGTTGAAACTGTTTGTTCTTAATGAAGCTTCATTCTTGCAAATTTCTAAAAGGTGACTAGTTTGTCCTGCATTTGACTAACATCAGACTCAAAGTAGGGCAGGGGCTCTTTTTTCTTCTCATTACCACTACCAGGGCACTGTCGCTGCCTTCATCCTGAACCCATCAGCTCACGCCGCTGAGTTATACCACTTATTCCACATCCTGCTTTCAATCAATTCCAGAAGTCTTGGTTACTCTATTTCATTCCTTGGAGATTTTAGCAATTTGGTAACTTGCATATTTTTCAATAACACCTTGCTATAAGTAAAGATAAGTTGATATTTACCTTATCCTAATATTATTTCTCTTAATTTCCCTTACATTCCTAATAATTATATGTATCTATCTAATCTACATGTCTATATATCTAGATATAAAGACACAGATAAAATTTGGGAGTAGGGAAATATTTATGCTAGCTATATATTCATTGTGAATTTTATTATTTAGTATAGTATTGCTCTCTGTTGATTTAATTTGTTTTGAATGTTTTTTGCTTGATATTTATATTACCTAGAAATTTATTAGCATAAATTTGCTATTATATCATTGCCCATGCTTCTGTACTGTTACAAAACCTGAAACCTCATACAACACATATATGATTTAGTTTGATGTGACTACCTTTATATTTATTTGCTATTAACACTACAGTTCATTTTATGGAACTCTCTATTGATGACTGAGAATTCAAGAACATTCATTATGATTTATTGCAACCATTCTGAGGATAGTGTTGGGGATTTTTTGGCCGGTGTGCGTATGAACATATCATAAAACTGTTTATGTTATAAGTTATTTATAGGCCATAAAATGCTTTATAATTATTTGGTCATGTTAATTTAATACTTAAATAAGTCTGTGATAATAGTTATTAAATTTCTGAACAAACTTGCCTCAATCAGTAGCTTTGTCTTTTTTGTGGAAGACACTATATAAGTTATAAATGCAGAATAAAAGAGTCTGTCTATCAAGGATGACATATAATTACATCAAATATATTATTAGGAAGTCAAAATTAATTCCTCTGCATACGGTCTATTTTCTTCTTAGTCTCATTTGTCATCTTGGCAACTATGAAAAACTTCTATGATCTTCTATTAAGAAGAGGAGAAACTGTACATTTAACTTTCTCCAATAATAAACTTAGAAATATGTCCCAAGCAATAAATTTTAAAAAGCAGAAAATTTCAGGAAAATGACATTCACTGAAGTTCATTTTAATAGTTTGACTTACAGAGAAGTCAAATTTTTTAGCCAGCCTTAGCTGGTATTAGGAAGAGCGTGTTATCAAATGTTTACACTCATAATTTGCTCTTCACAGTTTTAGGCAAAAAAATATAACTTGCCAGAAGAAAAATATATTTAAATTTCTCACCTAGTTTCTCTTAGATTCCTGAATTTTTCAAAAGCAGTCCTTCTGACATGGTAATTGCATTCCCCTGGCATGTGTAAATGTTTAATTAGGCCAAAAAATTTCAATTATAAAACTTGGTTAGGTAATAGTGAGGCAAATCATACATAATAATTATATGTAGCTCTTCCATATGGATAACTTTTCCAAATATAAACAAGTCTTACTAAAGCCCAATAGACAAATTACATAAAATGATTGAAATGACATATGAACTTAGCTATTTACACACCAAAATTTATTTACTCTACAGGATTGTGATCAACTAATCAAGAAAGTATGTTATTGTCCAGATAGATAAACAGATCAATGGAACAGAAGAGACAGTTATGAAATAGAAGTATAAATACATGTGTAATTAATTTTTCAAAGATGCAAAGGCAATTCAGTGAAATACAATCATTAACAAATGGGTTGCACCATTTGGATATACATATACAAAAAATAATTTTGATCCATATTTTGTACAAAATTAATTAACTAAGATATACCATATCTATTACATAAGTGTAACAGCTAGCATTATTAAATTTCTAAAAGAAAACATTACAAAAAATGTTTTTGGCAGTACTTAGGCAAAAATGTCTTATCTATGAAAAGCACAAGTCCTTAAATGTGTACATATATATAATTTGAACACCATAAAATTGAAAAGGCCCATTAAGCCCTAGCAGGTTTGGCTCAGTGGTTAGAGCATCAGCCCTCGGACTGAGGGTCCAGGGTCCTATTCTGGTCAAGGGCACTTACCTGTCTGGGCACATGGGGGAGGCAACCCATTCATATG
Organism: Miniopterus natalensis; assembly: GCF_054644295.1. NCBI lineage: Eukaryota > Metazoa > Chordata > Mammalia > Chiroptera > Miniopteridae > Miniopterus > Miniopterus natalensis. The sequence goes on from NC_142083.1 coordinate 54,214,313, forward strand.
TCTCTCTCACATAGATGTTTCTCTCTCTGCCTCTCCCCCTCCCTTCCACTCTCTCTAAAAAATCAATGGAAAAAATATCCTCAAATGAGGATTAAAAATAAAAGGATAAATCTTAGGCTGGCATATAATTTATGAAAATCATACCTGATAAAGGACTTATATTCAAAATATGTTTGAAACATTAAAACTTAATAACAAAAAGTGAATGCCCTAATAAATGGGAAAAATATTTCAAATGGAACTTCTTCAAAGAAAATATGTGAATGGCGAATGAGTGAAACATATCATGGTAAGAGGAATACATATTATCAATAGAAATGTACCCATATATAATCACTGACTGGGGATGCAGAGATGTTTATAAATAATTTAGTGATATTTAGATAATTGGCTAACTCTTTGGAGTATAACCAAATGTAAAAGCTGAAGCACTACATTCCAAATTTCACCAAAATAAATACCTGACCAAAAAAAAAAAAAAAGAGGTAAATATAAAAACAAACAAACAAACAAAAAATAGAGATGATATTTTTATGAGACTTAGGATAGAAAAATATTTAAAAACATAATTGCGTTATATTCCACATATGAGTGAGATCATGTGGTACTTGTCTTTCTCTGCCTGGCTTATTTCATTTAGCATAATACTCTCCAGTTCCCTCCATGCTGTGCCAAAGGGTAAGAGACCCTTCTTTTTATAGCTGCGTAGTATTCCACAGTGAGTGGGGGAAAGAGGCTATGAATGCAGGCAGCCTGTTTTCCTCGTCTGCACTTGTGCTTTTATGAGGATTACATTAGATAATTCTTGTCATACTTTTCATAATTTACCTAATATACACTTTCAAAGGTGACATTATTGGTTATTATAGAAAATAAAATCTACATTAGATGAGTTTCTGTAAGCTATATAATGAGCCCTATCACTTTTCATTAGGGAATTTTTTAAGGAATTGATTCAAATATGATAGGAAAATAAATTTTTTGCAATAAAAAAATAGGAAAACTCTCACTTTAAAAAAAGATTGATAATTTACAATAAAATCAGAGCATCATAATCCTATGACACCAATCAGAAAGAATATATGCACCCCTATGTTCATAGCAGCACAATTTACAATAGTTAAGATCTGGAAACAGCCCAAGTGCCCATCAGTAGATGAGTGGATAAAAAAGCTGTGGTACAATTACATCATAGAATACTACTCAGCCATAAAAAAGAAGGATCTCTTTCCCTTTGAGACAGCATGGAGGGACCTGAAGAGTGTTATGCTAAGTGAAATAAGCCAGTCAGAGAAAGACAAGTATCACATGATCTCACCCATATGTGGAATCCAATGAACAAAATAAACTAGCTCCAGGACATAGAAGTATGAAACAGACTGAGGAATCTCAGAGGGAAGGCAAGGATGGGTGGGTGGGTAGAGATTAACCAAAGAATTTATATCCATGTATGTATAACCCATGGACACAGACAATAGTGTGTTGAAGGCCTGGGGGATTGGGCAGGTGTAGGATAGAAGGAGTCAATAGAGAATAAAGGGGGGCATCTGTAATACTTTTAACAATAAAGATAAAGTTTTAAAAATAATAATGAGAAAAATACATTTTAGAAAAAGACTGCATTACTTTGATAGCAATAAGAAGCTGAAGTGCAAAAAAATGACTTCAACAATTTAGAGGGTTTGAAAAAAGTGATCAGAAGCTTTTGTCTTTTGCCTTTCTGTTATTTTTAATCTACACTAACTGGATGTGGAAGCACGTCTCCACCTTTGACTAAATGTCAAATATGTTTTGACAAGCTCTGAGAACAGACCAAGGTAAATTCTAAGGTGACTCATGTGGCATATCTGCGGAGGCGGCACAGCACATTCACATGGGCTTTCTCAGCAGCAGAGAGCTGCCCAGGCACTCGAGCCAGGTTTTGGAATTACTTCTGATTTTTGCCTTGGCCACAATTACAATCATAGCTGCTAACCATGGCTAATTAAGAGCCCGGAAAAAAAATCTGTCACTTATAGAGGGGACGTACTGTTTTAGAATTCCTGTAAACAAAGTTCCCCCAACAAGCTTGGACAGAGAGCAGAAATGAGGAAAGAATTGGTTTGGTTATGGCCCCAGGGATGTGAAACCACAATTGAGTGTTTTGAATTGAACTGGAATGACTAGTTGGAGTAAGACTGAAAAAGAGAGCCTGGCTGTTTGCCTCATGAAGGAGTAAAAGCCTCCTGGCGAATGCCAGACCAGCTTCTGGTCTAGATGGCTCCAGAATGCTGCTGCCAGGGCTCCAGAGAACTCCCTACTGCATTAGCCTTTGGATCCAATGTCACTGTCAGTTCGCCCAGACACCATCCCAGATCTTAGTGCTCATCTCTTTTATGGCGGCTCTCTGCCCAGGCCCAGATAATTATAAATTCTAGCCCTGTGACACTGATCAGCCATTCTCAGCCAGCAGAGTCATGAAAGGGCTCAAGCAGAACCAAGCCCTGAGATCCTAAATAACAAGAGTGTTTTTGAAAAGATTAACAAATGGGAATCTCACATTTCACCCTAATTTCAAAGAAGCATAAACCTGCCTAACAGTTTATATTTTACAAACCATTTTTATCTACATTACATAATCTTTATAACAACTCTATAAACTATGTATTGTAAAAATGCCCATTTTTCAAATAAGAAAAGTTACTACATCTTGCCCATGACCACATAGAGTGAGTGTCAGAGCAGTGACTCAAACTCTGTCCCTGAATTCATATCGAATGCTCCTCCACAGAAATGACTTTTGGCTGTGAAATCTAAACAGAAATCTAAACAGATGCTGAGTCAGACAAAGAACAAGTTTAAACACATTCATAAAAAGAAAATAGACAAACAAAAATACTGTAAAACACCTAACAAAGTAAACTTTTTAATGTTGATTTTACAGTGGCTTTGTGTATAGTTGAAATATTTTATCTTCCAACATCTCCTTCCTTGCCTGGATCCAGTAACCTCCCTAGAGGGATACTATCACCTTAAGCTTTCACTTTCATCCCTGTCATGCCTGTCCTGAGTCCTAACCCCTATGAATCCCAAATCATCTTTTTCTGCCCTCTCAACCTTATCTTTTCAGCCTGTCTTCTATCTTCTGATACATGGCCTGTATCCAGAGCTATGATCAGATATAGAATAGTGCAGGGCCTGGGTGTTTTGGAAATGGTGGCAGCAATGGCCTCATACACTCCCCACTGGCATTTGTGCATTAGAGAGACAATGACAGGAGGCAATTAGCATAATTCCTTTGAATGGCCTTATAGAAACACTCTCAACCTTATTATTCTCATGCCAACAGATCCCTCGCTATCATCCAGGTATTAGGGAAGGTATAAATAGGGAGAAAACTCATCCCGCAGAAGTCCTGGGTGATTTCTAGTTCTGGCATCCCTGTTAACTCTCTCCCCATGAGACACACTTTAAGAAAAAGGTTTTAACTTTCCTGTGCTGAGTTTTCTAGGTTGTATTAATAAGAAATGGCTGTCATTTGGTAAAGGCAAAGGATACATAATACAGTAATGTTAGTTTTTATATCAAATAATGGGAAATTTCAGCAATTACTGACTTAAATACTACATGTAGAAGAGAGACTAAGGCCAATGACTGTCCTGGGTATCTAGAAACATTATATATAATTCCTTGTCTATCATGGAAAGAGATGACCAGGCTAGGGAAATGGAGCTTTTGACAAGAAAGCAATTGGGCTCTAATGTTGAGAATGTGATTAGAGCATATACAATATTCATTTGACTGAGTCTTTCCATCTAGATTCCAGAAAGCATTTTAAAGTCCTTTGCTATTTTTACTGATGTGGTGTTTTTATTTATGGCATCACTCAGTGAGCCCATAAAGTTGATGATTATCTTTAGTTTCTCAAATATTTTGCTAAAGGAATCTTCGGTCTCTATGTTAGAACTTAATTTCTATTGTTATTTCTATTTAATCATTCTGATCCTTGAAAAATATCTCTGACAATGACCAAAATAGCTGTGTATTTAGTTTTAACTGTGTTGGCTCATATATACATAATAAACAAATATAGTGATTTCTTCCATTTACCAGATCATCATTTAATTTATTGTTTGGGGTGTGAGGAACCCAGGGAGAAGGGGCTGTTCTCTACTGATTTTCCTCCCTGTTGTCTTATTTGTCCCACCCTGAAAATCTAGTAGGAGTCTGGGTCTCCTCTTGTATCCCATTCCTATAGAACACAAGCCACTTGAAGATGAGCTAAGTCTTAACTCTTGGTGCAGCATTCTGACTCATGTACATGGATGCCATCAGTTCCCTTTCCCCTTAATACCCCCACCCACAATTAATGAATTACTAAAAGAAATGTTTTTCTAAGTATCTACAGACACCAACCCTAATATTCACTTAAGGCAAGTCAATTGTGTCCCCTCATGGTAAGTACAGTAGTAACAGCAAAACAACACTTACAACAGGTACTCTTCTAAGCTTTTTATATGTACTGTGGCATTTAATCTTCACAATAACAGTGAGGCAGTTACTAAGGTATCGGACATTATCCCCGTTTCACAACTGAGAAAGATGAAGCAAAGAGAATTTAAGTAATTTCCCGAAGGCCTCACAACTTTCCTACAGTTGTTAGGCAGTCCAATCTCTAAAACAAAGGCTGTAACCTTTACGCTAAAAAGACCTTGAGTCATGAGCTATTATATATGAGGGTATAGGGATGAGTTCTCAAATTTCTATGAAATTTTAAAATTTAAACACTTTATAGTATTCTATAGCTATAAATGACTAATAAACCAGATTAATACACATGCTGAGATAGAAGGAGCTTGCTAACCTAAATTGGTCAATGTTTCAGCAATATGATTAAATGAAGACCATTCAGAGCAGAGGTACTTTGTGAAAAGGTCACTTTTCCTCAGCTTCTTAAAAGCTTCATCATGGAAAACAGCCAACTCCATAGATCTAGATCCTACTTATTTTAATGTTATTTCATTTATATATGAAAACCCAGTCTTTCTACAGACCTTTTCTGAATTGGATATGCATGCCAAAATTATTTTTAAAATATCATTTAGATGACTGTAGAGTCACTTTTAGAAGGTCTTCATTTAATGCCCACATGACAAGATATTTAGTATTATAAACACATGATATCATCCTGTGTTGTGAAAATCTTTTGCTAATGTTATCACAGAATAAAAAATGCTGCTACAATACTAAATAAGCCAATCATATTAGCATCTAACAGGTGAAGGAGAGCACAGCACGATTCGTGGAAGCACATTATGAACATGTTACTCTACACTTGAGTCAGATCATCCCGTTTTTCATGTCTATGTCAAAACACAAAAACCAGATAGTGAGGAGAATTTGCTCTAGAAATCTAAGGAAGTCCCATGAAAACTGAGTCTTGATTAGTTTCATATTAGTTAATGGTATATGTTAAATTATTAATGACATGAGTAATTAGAAATAAGGAATGAGATAAGATTTTTATCTCGTGAATGTATTAGAGAGATGAAATATTTAGTTTCTACAGAACATGCAGATGTATTATATGTTGTATGTAAACAAATAATTTTATCTTCATTGCCTTATAAACTAAAAAGCTTCATTTCAACTACTCAACTGCACAGATAAATTGGCAACCCATTGGTATTCAACATGTTCTCTACCAGAATTCTTCTGGCCTGAAGCTACACTTTGCTAATCATTGTATTGTCCAAAAGGCCACTGAACGTACATATTTATAGTTTGAATAGATTTTTCACTACTTGGGATGGTGGACGATTTAAGACAATGTTTCTCTCATATGTGAGTTAACTGAGAGACCTTTTAAAGAATTAAAGCCAAAGTCAAAGTGAAAATTAATTTTTTCAAAAGCTTCCAAACGAATTAAATACAAGCAGTTTTAATGTAATATGAGAACTGCTGTGTTGCTACAGTGTGACTGTGGTACTGGACTTTACGACAGGCTGTTTTGTTTCATATATTTATATTTCTATTTAAAGCTAACATTGGTTGAGCATTATGAGTATTGTTCTGTGTGATTTGTATTTACAGAATCTTTTAAACGTCACCACAATTCTATGAGGAAACAATTTTTTTTTCATACAAAAAGAAAAACCTCTAAAACAAGAAATCTTAATTACTTTCTCAAGATTAAACAGTAAGTGATAGGGCAGGTTTAAAAGTTGGCAATCTGACAACAAAGTTTTCTTAAATACTACATGGTACTTCCCCTAAAATAATATATATCACCCCAATAGTTCTTTCCACCACTGAGTATGAAACAGAGTTGTAAAGGATATAAAATGTTATTGGGGATTAAAGTATAAAATATATTTCTAATATGTGTAGAGAAGGAAAACCCTTTTCTCTACCATATCACTGAGACCTGTAAATTAAATGGACAAAAGACAGTTTAACAGGAAAAAAGCAGACAAATTTTATTTGATATTAATAATTTAATTTTTTATGTGCATGAAGGCCTTCATAGAAAAGAAGGCAAGATTCAAAGAAGCAGTGAACCTTCAGGGCTTATATACCATTTTAATAAGGGAAACAAGTTGTGGAGAAGTGAAAAGGCAAAGGAAAGGCGGCCTAGGATACTAGGGGTGGTGATTATGGAAGGTAAACATTCAGAGAAACGAATGGAAGGTAAGGATTCTTTTGTAGGATTTTAGGCAGACTCATCACAACACTGCTTCCATCTGTGGTGGTGAAGATGGTTCTTCCCTTCCTGGTACAATAAGAAGAGGGCACCTTGGCAAGGGGAATGTATTCCCTGCTTTTAGGCATATAAGGGAAGGGTATCCTGTGTCAGTTTTTTCTCAGTTCAAAACAATTTTTATGCCAAAATGGCATATTTTGGGGTAGCATATTCTGATCCCCTTTACATGGAAACTTGAATCTGGCTGTTTACAATAAAAACACGGTGTGTAAGACATGCAGTTAGATCCAACAGGAGTAATGGAAGTAAAGGGCCGGTTGTTGGAGGTTCTTAAAGTTGCTCATCAAGACTTAATGGATTGTCATTCTTGGTCATACAGAGATCATGTTCCTAAAAGGTGTTTTCTGTTTCTCTGAAGAAATTACATGCTCAATGAAAGGAAGGAAATAGGTCACTACAATTTGATATTCTTAGTATAATTATAATATGAGTAAGAAAGGATGAAGAGGGTAAGCCAGCTAGATAGGATACCATGCAACTGATAAAAAAATTTAAGTGCATTCAGTTCTTTTGCTGAAAAGGAGTAATAAAGTCCACAACACTTATCACTATTTTAGATCCAATCATCTAGAAAAACATTTGGCACAGAAAACACACCAACCCACAGAGATTAGTCAGAGCTGGTTTCACACGTAGCCACAGTGTTGCTCATGGTATTTACATTTGCTTGAGGTGACACTAGAGAAAATAGGAGAGGGAGAGATGTCCCAGGCCCTTTGTAAGGAGTTGCAGACAACTTCTGGACTGTTATTCACAGGTGGGGGGGGAAAAAAGAAAAGAATATAAAGCAGAAGCATTCAACAGTTTTAGCCTGTTTCCCTCTGCTTAATAGACTTGTGGGTTTACCCAGTGCTCTCTAGACTGATGCCCATGGCACACTGTTTCTCCAGGATGCCCACACAATTCTCTGCCTAACAACGCAGTTGAATGCTTCTAACAACAGTAGTATTTTTTCCAAAACTTGCTTATGCCATTTTTATTATTATTATTACTTAATTAAACTAAACTAAATAAATGCTTTCAACATTGCATTAAAATTTTGATATTAAATTAAATGTTATTCTCCAAGCAAATAGCATCCACAGAAAAGCAGGTATTGCCATACTTATATCTGACAAAATAGATTTCAAGATAGCAAAAGTAGCAAGAGACAAAGATGGACATTTTACAATGATAAAGGGGACACTACATCAAAAATACATAACACTTCTTAATATATATACTCCCAATCAGGGAGTACAAAAATGTATAAAGCAACTACTAACAGAACTCAGGGGAGAAAACTGACAAAAACACTGTCATAGTGGGGGACCTAAGTACTGCATTGACAGCTTTAGATAGATCATCCAAACAGACAGTCAGTAAAGAAATGTCAGCCTTAAATGACACAGACCAATTGAACATAAATTACATTTACAGAGCCTTTCATTCCAAAACATCAGATTAAACATTCTTCTCTGGTGCACATGGAACATTCTCAAGGATAGACCATATGTTGGGACACAAAACTAGCTTCAAAAAACTTAAGATTGAAATCATACCAAACATTTTCTCTGACGACAATGCTTTGAAATTAGAAATCAACTGCAAAAGGAAAGTAAAAAGACACCCACAAATATATGGAGATTAAAAACATATTACTAAAAATTACTTGGCCAAAGAAGAAATAAAAGGTAAGATCAAAAGATATAGAGAGACAAATGAGAATGACAACACAACATATCAAAACTTGTGGGATGCAGCCAAAGCAATAATAAGAGGAAAGTTTATATCAGCACAGGCCTATATCAAGAAACAAGAAATATCTCAATAAACAACCTAACATTACATCTAAAAGAACTTAGAAAAAGAAGAACAAAAGCAACCCAAAGTCAGCAGAAGAAGGGAAATAATAAAAATAAGAGCAAATTGAACAAAATAGAGAACATAAAGACCATACAGAAAATTAATACAATAAGATAGAGTTCTTTGAAAAGATTGATAAAATTGACAAACCCCTGGCTCACTAAGGAAAAAAAGAAAAGACTCAAATAAACAAAATCAGAAATGATAGAAACGAAGTCACCACAGACATCACAGATATACAAAGGATCATACTAGAATATTATCAAAGACTATATGCCACCAAATTCAAAACCTAGAAGAAACGGATAAGTTTATAGATATATATAACCTTCTTAGGCTGAATCCTGAAGAACTGAAGAATCTAAATAGACCAATCAAAAGTAAGGAAATTGAAACAACCATCAAAAACCTCCCCAAATAAGTCCAGGACCAGAAGGCTTCACTAGTGAATTCTACCAGACATTTAAAGAAGATTTGATACCTATCCTTCTCAAACTCTTCCAGAAGAATTTGCTGCTTTCAGTTTTATATCCCATACATGAGTGAAATCATATGGTTCTTAGCTTTTTCTGAATGAAATTTAAAATACAACATGCTTTATAACTGCATAGAAATGAAATTCTTGGGTTTAATTTACCTTTAAAAACACACACACAAGGTTTTCATGCTGAAAAACTATATACCACTAAGGTGGGGCAGATGCCAGATGGAGGGGGATCAATGGGGGAGGAACATCTGTATTACTTTCAACAATAAAGATAAGTATTTAAAAAATGTTTTTTAAAATGGAGTCATACCATGGCAATGGATTGAAAATCTCAACATATAAATACCTCAATTCTTCCCAAATTGATATTCAGATTTAACAAAATTATCATCTCAGCAAAAATGTTTTCACATATAGAAAATATTATTCTAAAATTTGTATGGGACAGTAATAAAACTAGAATAACTAAAACAATGTTAAAAGAGAAGAAGAATGTGAGAAGAATTATTATATCTCCAATTCCAAGGCTTATTATATAGTTATATTAAACAAGTCTATGCAGTATTGGCAGAGAGATAAACATTTAGACCAACAGAGGAAATAGATAACCCAGAAACAGACCCACACAAATAATTCTCAACAAATACTTGGCAAAGTTCCCAAGGCATTGCAATAGAAGGAAGAGCTTTGACAGTGGAACATTGATAATAAATTTAAAAAATTAAAACTTGACTACAAAAATTAACTCAGGGTGGATCACAGACTGAAATGTAACATGATAAATCTTTTCGAACATTTTCAAGATCTGGGATTAAGAAAAAAGACTTGACATCAAAAGTATGAGATTAAATAGGGTATACCAGTTGCTCGAATCTTTCTCTGGAAAACACAGGACATCATGTTGTGAAGACATTTAGACAGCCCAAGGGCAAGTAAAACTGAGGCTTTTAACCAACTTTCAGGGCAAATGAATAAGCCATCTTGGAAAATAGATCTTCTATCCCCAGTTAAACCTTCAAACACCTAAGATCCCTGTGGACATGTTGATTCTTGAGTGTAAACTCATTATAGAAGCTGAGACACAACCTCCCAGCAAAGCCGCTGGCAAATCCTCTCCACAGACACTGTGAGAGATAATAAATGTTTATAATTGTTTTGAGTCACTAAGTTTTGTCATAATTTTTTATACAGCAATGACTAATTAATGCAATAAAGTAGATGACTCTTTATGAAATAAGCTAGTTAAAAGCACTGTATTAGTTTATCCAACAAAACAGTGTGGAGAGTTGGGAAAAGGAGCTTTAGTGAAAGTGGAAATATAATAATAATTGATTATTAGTAACCATGAGCAGAGTATTAGAGATTCCATGGACTTAGAAAAAGAGAAAAGTTCTAATCTAGTATAATTTTTGGGTGTAGCAGTCCCGAGCTAAATATCAACTCATTTCATACATAATTTATTTGGAGGAAAGGGGGGTATGAATTAGCTATCTTGTATCTCTTCAGTTTCTTTAACCAGAGAAAGAAATAAAGCAGGTAACTAAATCTAACGTCATTGATCAATGACATTTTCTAGGAACAGCAGTCCTTACTTCTGGCGTCGTTTTAGGGATGGAATGTACTTGACTAAGGATTATGTATATTAAATAAATGAAAAATTCTGTGGTTTGTGAGGCATATATTCCTGGAAAATGTCACATTATCTGGAATATAAAAAGGAGATATTTGACAACTTCAATGCTTCCCCTTTCTATGAAGGTATTTGCAATTCTCATTTAGAGATATCACTTATTTTTCTGAGACAGATTGTTCGTGTTCAATAAGGAAAGAAGACCTAAATAGTTGTGTGCAATTTCTTAGATTTGCCTTGTTTCAGCACCTGGGTTAACTGTGTCCTTTAAATTATTGGTAAAGTTTGATATTGGAGAAAATCTATGTTTTATATGTGCCTGATCTGAGAATGTTGGTTCTACCTAGAAGAACACTTATCATATGTTTTATATATTTCAGGGTTCCCAAAACCACACTCAGGTTCAATGATTTGCTAGAAAGACTTTCATTACTCGAAAACCATTTTACTCACAGTTATGGTTTATTACAGTGAAAAGATACAGACTAAACTCAGCAATGGAAAAGGCACATAAGTGTCCAGGAGAGACCAGGTACATGCTGCCAGTTGTACTCTCCCAGTGGAGTCATATGGACAGTGCTTAACTCTCCCAGCAACGATGCATGACAAATGCAGGAAGTGTTACCAAAAAAGAAAGTCTTCACCCAAGCCTTGGTGTCCGGGGATTTTATTCAGGGTTGATCACATGGGAATCGCTGAGCACCTGCATGACTGACCTTCAGTTTCCATCCCCTCTAGACCTTCAGCTGATACTACACATGGCCTGTGGCTTACATCATAAATCACATGGTTAGCAAAAATTGTATGGTGTATTCCAAGGACTCAGGTAAACAAACACACTCTGTACAGGAAGGATATTCCAAGTATTTAGAGGTTATTTTCCAGAAGAAGAGCAAGAACCAAACCTTTCTTTGGAATGTGCAAAATTTGGACAACCCAGATCTGTTGAGTTAACCCTTTACTTCCCACTCTGTACGTAATATAATTATAGTTTTTTATGTATTGAACTGGAATCTTATATATGATAAAGATAGATGATAGATGATAGGTAGATGTAAGTAATAAAATTCTGCAAAATTACTATTCCTCCCTACCCACCAAAAAACCTGGAATATACACAACAATTCATGGAGAGTGATCTGATCCTCACCTCATCTCCACGCCACCACCATCCCGCCCTTCTTTCTCAAACAAGAAAAATATTTTCCTGAGTTTCTTCCTCAACACTTCCTTTTTTTCTTTCCCATTTTCCCTTAAAATGGCATAACATAATCTCACTCGTTTGTCTTTGTGTTTGTTTATGCTCCAGAACATAATCTCTTCCCAAACAGGAAATGTGTCAATCTTGTTGACTGTAGATTCAATAACTCCTAGAGCGATGCAAGATATATCATAGAAATTTAAAGTAATTTTTGTAGAGTAAATGGATGAATAAATATATATTTAATTTTTAAATTTTCAGCATTTATCATAATGCTTATTAGACATACCATGGTTGTTTACTAAAATAAACATATACATATGCATAAGTCATCTTTCTTTTTCTCATAGATTAAAACTCCTACATGGCAATGACTAAATGCAATATTTTTGTTACTACATCATGTTACCTAGATCAATTATTTTGAGAGTAGTTACTGAAAAATGAAATAATGGAAAGGAAAATGGCTAATTTCAAAAACCAGAATTATATTGGCACTTTAAAAACTTCAAATACTTTTTAAATGTACACAAAGAAATAGTCTATTCAGAGCACTATTTATAGATATATTTCATTGTAAATTGTTCTCTTTTCCTTTCCACTCTCTAGTAAGGGACAATTTAGACTTTCCATCTTCCTAATCCTCTTTTAAAGCAAGTGGCACAGCTGGTATAGCTGCAAAAAAAGATAACTTTTTATTCTATTGCTTAGCTTTGCTATATACAAATATGCTATACAATTGCTTCTTAGCTAACCCATGCAGAAGTCATTTTCCTCTATTACTTCTTGGGTACTTATTACTACTAAATCTAAAATAAATATGTGCTACTCTTTTTTTACAGATAGAATCTCTAGGAAAATCTGATGATACATATAATATTGTCTTCTCCTAGAAGGAAACCAGATAGCCTGCTCAGTTGGGCTCTTTTAATATACAGATACATTAAAAAACAACTTACTATAAAGCTTTGTCTTGTGAATGAATAAAAAGTATAATCTTTGCAGCCTGCAAATGTAAGCTACCACTTGTAGAAACTTCAGAACATGAGGCACAGTAGTGGCTAAGTATTAGGCTTCAGGAGATTTTAGAAGCCTGTGTTCTATACCTAGAAACGGATTTTAGCAAAGCAAGTAATTGTTCATGTTCCTCTACAGTCGGCAGATGGGGGTTCAACCTCAGGACTCAGTTTGCTCCTATAATCCATGATCCAATGACTTTTTCACTGCCAATCAACACTCTCACACTCACACTTCCCTCCTAACCCAGCCTGTTTCACTGGCCATCATTATCATTATTCTTTTGCCTAGAACCTCAACTGCCTTACCTTTTTCTTGATTTCAGATACTAGCCTGGTAAACCCCATCCTGTATTAAAGCCGTTTCTCTTCCTGTTACACAGATCTACAACTCATTTGTGCTTAAGAAAAACACGTAACTGCGCCCAGCCGGGCTTGGCTCAGCGGTTGAGCATTGACCTAGGATCCAGGGGATCGGGGTTCGATTCCTGGTCAGGGCACATGCCTGGGTTGTGGGTTCGATCAATGACACTCTCATCATTGATGTTTCTATCTCTCTCTCTCCCCCTCTCCATTCCTCTCTCTGAAATCAATAAAGATATATTTAAAAAAGAAAAGAAAAACACATAACTGCTAATTTCACCTCACTTTAAATAACCCCCAGTAGACTCAGGTATGTCCCTAATACTGACCAGCATGCTCATCTAGTTTCCACGTTCCCCTTACTGAGACTCTCACAATTCACCTCTAACACATTTACCCTGATCTCCAGATTTTCAGGTGGTAGTTTGCTCTTCAACTTAAGTTCTGTAGTTTCCAAGAAAAGTCACTGATTTCCTGTTTTTCCAGGTTTTTCTTGATGTAAGGATAGAACTGGTGACTTCCAATCTCTTTATATGTTAGATCTGAAATCAGAATCCTCTAACTATACTTTTATGTATAAACTTTGAAATATTTTTAGAATTGTACAAGGTACCTGCATCACTTCAAAGACTTACAGTAGGCTTTATTTATATGAATGAACTACAAGAAACTTGGTGCTTGGTGCTTGCCTCCAGCAACTATTTGTTACCACAGAAAAACAAGAAAGACAAGAGAGATCCCAAAGAGAGCATTGATGTGAAGGCTTAAATGTCTGGTATTTATGATTGAGAGTAATGTTAAATATTCCTTTTTAGAATCATAAAATTTTATAATTGAAAAGTGACATAAAGATAACCTAATCTAACCACCTTCTTCTGTAAATAAATAAACTTGAATCCATAAAGATGTCCGTATCTTTAGTATAATCTGTAATACCTTGGAAACTAATTTATTAAATTAACTCTGGTGACAATTAACTAACACACCTCCAAACAATGAATATTTTCCCCAGTTTTATCTTTACAATAAGAACCAACCACTATACTTGTCGAAAAAACTTAGGTTTTTCAAGCAGCACTTCAAGTAGCGTAATTAATCAGAAGCCACACACACATAAAATGGCTAACAATGGAAGCCTTAGAATTCTAAAGTAAGCATGTGGGAAATCATAGGAAATTTAAGAATGTTTTGGGCTTTGAAATCTTGTTAATACTTGGTCTCCAGCTGTACCTTGAAAGTGCCTGCTTTTCATAGTGAGCTGTACACAGCAGGAGCGCTAGCCAAGGAAGGCTTTAATAAGCACAAATGGCCTAGCGTTTAAGGAGGCTCTTCTGCAAGCATTACAAAATAATCACTGCTTCTACCCTATGTTTTCGGTTTATTCTCAGATTTTTAAACATTTGTTAGATGACAGTTGAGACTTTGATGACTGAATTTCAACCAATCTGAAAGTACACAGTTTTAGCCTTTAACCAAGTCTTTAGCCACATCGCCTTCAGCTCTGTCTTAGTTGAGAGTACAAATAATTGACTTTCACACTATGACAGATAGCTTTGGGTATTAGTGCTTTTTTTCTTTTCCTGCTTGGCAGTTTATTTTGTAATTACAAATATTACCTTTCTTTGATTTACTCTCTAACTTCTTTTTTCTCTAACATTTCTGAAAGGATATAAAAGGATATATATGTATGTAAACAGAACACTGTCATCTCTATGCCTACAAGATATACCCGGGAAATATTTTTTAATTTGACATATTTTATGTTACAAATAATAAGACAATTTGTACTTTGGGGGAAATCTAGAAACCTATTAGTATAGAAATCTAGAAATTTCTGTTTTTGAAAGGTAAAACTTTATGTAAATTAAGATAAGTTATATACATAAAATGTCAAAGACAAGTGAAACTTATCTAAATAAAATAAAAGGAAGTATCGATAAGGACTGTTTATCCATGATAAACTTTGGGGGGGGGAAATGAAATTCTGAGCTAAAGAATAATAATAAGAAAAATAATGTGACAACAGCCGTTAATGAAACATGATTATTTTTTCCATGTTTTAATGTCTCATTTTGTCATCACTAATATTTTTATAGTAAAAGCTAAGTAACATACCCACTTGAGTTTTAATATTTTCCTGTTGCATTAAGTATTGGATGGAGAATAGGTTTATTTATTCCACCATGCATCAGGCACTTTGCTAGAGTCAGATACTGTCCCATTTAATTTGATGAATAGCTATGGGATCATTTATTTTTTTCACATTTTAACTACAATAGGAAACTGAAGTGTACTAAGGGTTAAGAGAAAAGTCTCACCCAATATTTGTAATTCCACAACAAAAAAATTAAACTGTTTTTCATATCCTACATACCTCATATTATTCTAATAAAAATAAAATGGGAAAAGATCTCTGAACAAATTAAAATTTAGATAAATTAATACTATCTTAGTAGGGAAAAAAGGATAAATACAGATATCTGGGTTTTTTTCCTATTAAAAAAGAATTATTCAATCAAGTAATTTTAGGTTGTAAATAAAATGTACACCTTTGTTACAAGAACACTATAGGTTTAACATTATTAAGAAGTCTGTATTCTGAACAATTATAACCAAACTCATATTTTCATTTTCTGAAATTGAGCATTTTGATATATAAGGGTTCTATTCTGTTTAACAGTTCATGCTTTGTGACTCCTCCACCCCCGCCAAATCATCCAGAATCATCCAAAAATAATTACATCATATGTTTCTTAAAAATGTTGTGGGGGAAAAAATACACTGGTCTTCACCTTGCTTTTATTTCAATTGAACAGTTTTAGATGTTAAAGCATTATCCTAAAAATGAAGCTCCTCATTTGTTAAAATAACCCTTTATATGAAAGACAATTACAAACTTATCAGCTTGAAATGAAAACATTTGAAATCATATGCCATTAGCTTTCTGGTCTCTAAAATACCCAGTAGATAGAATTTGATATATCATAGTCACTGATAACATCAAGAATAAATCACCAGCTGTTGCTGGCCACCTATATTTTGGCTTGAACTGATGAACTAGATGAATGTGTAAAGCAAAACCAAAGGTGGAAGCTGTAGCCATTTATCTACTTTCTTGATATTCTGTTTTTCATTAAGTTTGATGCTTATATCAAGACTGGTTCCAATATATAGTGTTTGGTAATAAAAGGAGATTAGACTTTGTCCCAGATGCTGGACACACGCCCACAAACACACAATCATGGATAATCGAAATATTAATTTTGGCCATATCAAACTATAAAATGAAAATGATACCTCTTCCTCCAAAAGGAAGCTAAAGTACTAAGAGGGCTATAAACAATCCATTCATTTTGCCAGAGACATGGGTTGAAGAGAGCCTGTTCTGCAGAAGTATTAAGGAAAAAACAAATAGAATTTATTGAGAACTGAATAGCAGGGCTTTCTGCTGGGAAGCATACACCATACTTTGAAATTCAGCCTTGAGATAGTGCATGCAACCATCGTCACACAGCACTGGCTTTGTAAAATGTCCAAGCAGAAAACAAAAATCTTGTTACGGAAACCTATTCTGAAATCAAGCAGAGCTGGATTATTTACTACAATTCTTTCACTAATATGAATTTTATCATTAACCTTAACTTACAAAACTCTCTAGAATATACAGCTCTGATTTGTCTATGTCAATGTTTTTCTCAATATTAAAAAAATTAAATTATTTGCCAGAAGTATAATCAAATCTAATGAAGTTTGGAGAGGACATTATTTATCATCTCAGAGATTTTCATCTGAGTCTCCAATTCTCAGTACTATGGGTGATGAGTTTCCACATTTCTAGGCCACACATCTTGAAGGTTTACTAAGAGGTATCAAAATATAGTCCAGCTACCATTATGCAGTATAATAAAAGAGCAGAGATTCACAGAGGAGAAAAAATAATTATTTGAAGGAATTAGAGCTGAAAGGACAGGGTCATACTTCCTCTTCTGCCCCAAGCCAGATAAAGCGGGCATCAAGAGAATCCCCTGAGAGATTATGACAGTGGTGGTGTGGGGCTGGCTTGGTTTCCAGAGGGGAAACCAAAATTTCTTTTCTAGCTGAACATCTGCTTCTCTGTAGAAACAGATCTGATTCTGCTACCTATAGAACGGGACAAGGAAAGAGGAGAATGGTGCTTCCTGGGTTATTGCAGCAACAATGAGTGAATTGCTTTGGCATTTGCTCTTTGATATGTGTGTGTATCTTATAGAGATTTGATATCTGTCTTCCAGGTTCATATATTCTAGTAGGAAAGCAGGAGGTATAGTGCTAGAGGGCAGGAGTTTGGGAAGACACAGAGGAAGTTATTTGAGTATTACCTACAGCATGTAATACTTCAGTGCAACAGTCCTCAAAGGAAGCTTCTTGAAATGACATGAAAAGCCTCATACAAGAGATAACCAGAATTCGGACAAGCTCCATACAGTGCTAAGTAACATCAGCACCAAGCAAAGAGGAATTTGACCATCTAATTCCCTGCCCCTGATCCCACAGAAGCCAGACAGCAAATGCAGGGGGGAGTAAGTATAACAAGGAGAGACAAAAGAACAGGCCACGCCCCCTCTCTTACTGCTATTCTGAGAATTCTAAGGGTGACCTAAATCACAAAGGGTGTTAAATTTGAATTGAATGAGAGGGTAGTGTTTTGATTTAAATTTGTTAGGACTTTTAAATAACTAAAATAAAACTGTTCTAGTAGCTGAAAATGAATAGGAATTCTGGGAAATATGCTTGAGACCTTGACAAAGAATAGGGAAGAGAAATTTAGGAAAAATGTGTTTGAAGTCCATGGTGGAAACAAAGCCATTTCCATATTGTATCCTACTGAAAATACAAACTTTGTCTCATGATTGCTCAGACTGCAAGATGGTTTTAAACCATTGACCTGGATCAGATGTTCCCAGTCCCAGCCACAGACCAGGTCAATCACTGATAACATGTTTGCTTTTTCAAGAAAAAATAATAAAAATGAGAAAAATGTAGCAAGTTTACTCAATTTATTCATCTTAAGCAACAACCCTTTATTGCAAGATTATGTACTTTATATTTAAAATATCTATTATTCTTAAAAATGCAAGAAGGGAGAGTGGCTGTTTTTTTTGTTTGTTTGTTCTTTTCTTGATTAATTCTTCTTTCTTGGAAAAAATTAAAGTCTGTCAACCCCATGTTCACACTCATACTATTTTTTAGCCGTCCATATACTCCGTTGATCTAGGACGTGTTATTTAATCTGAAATCACCTAGTTAAATTTTTTTCTACTCTGACTTTACTGACTTAAAGTTACTTTAAAAAAAAAAAAATCTAGTTTAATGAAATTAAAAAAGTAGAAATGGATTTATTTCAAGAATTTCTATGGTAAGATAGATGAGTTATTTAATGTCAAACAAATGAATCTGAACTATTAATGTCCCCCTGCATTGAACGGATCAGCCTCCTTTGCCATCAGACTGGCTAGAATTTCCCTCTTCCCCTCTGAAGGAGCAAGTGAAGAGGACACTGTATTGCACCACATTTGGAGTGGTAACTCTAGGAAAAACATTTTGCATCAAAGAAAAAACCTTACTGAAAATGCCTTCATCTTTGTCCTGTTGCCCATTTCATTATTTCTCATGTACAAAGACATTTTCATTCTTTGAATGTGCGCAGCTATTCAAGCCATGTAGCTAATCATTTTAGACTGAGAAAACAAAATCACACGGAATTGAATGAGTCATTTCCAAGAATAAGCTCAAAATAGCTACTCTCCTCATCTTTGTTTCCACCAGCAATTTACTTCACAACACAGTGATTTCTGCCAAAGTTATCTTGTTGGGATGGGCTATGGAGGCAGTGGGGGAAACTCAAAAAGGCAATTTTGAATCAAATTGAATTCTGCTAATGCATACTCTTTAATCAAATCCAGTCTCATGAGTACGTTATGTTCTGTGCCTTGTTTCACGTATTTTTCTAAACTGGAATTCTCTTTTTCCACATGTCCGTGACCTTTAACACCAATAACTAGATGCTGCCCATTCTTCAGTGGTCAACTCAAAACACTTACCAAAAAGCTTTTCTTGACCAGTGCAGTGTTCACTGATTTCCTTCTTCCCTTTATCCCATGTGCAGTCTGTCACATAAAGACCTGAACCTAATCATTTACTATTGTGTATTTTGGGATGATCTTCACCACACAGAGATCCAAAACTTATATTTTACTTCATTCTGATGAGGTACTTTAGGGATTTGGACATGGGCTTTAGAGTAAGTCAGCATGGATTTGGATTCCACCATATTACCACATATTGCCATATGTTGGTGTGGCAAACCATAAAGAGTACTTAACAGAGGGCTTGGCAGATATGAAGCATGTAATAAATGCTGCTTATTGCTGCTGCTACTCTTGCTGCAGCTGTTCCTGTTAAATAGTTTCCATGTAGTTAAGATTAACAGCAATGATCATTTGCTAGAAACTTAATAGGTAATTGTTACTTTTATTACGACTCTTAAGAATTCTTTAATTCATTCAATTTCTGCTTCCATACCAACACCACCAATGTTTTCACCTATTGATAGTTTTGAAAGTAGGGCCTCGTCTTTATTAATCTAGCCCTGCTGGTATGGAGTTTTGTGAACTTTCTTTACTTCACCCCTTCAAAATAATTTATAAATATGCACTATATATTTTTATGTGAATACATATTTTAGACCTGTATGTCTGCTTTTTTCCTTTAACCCTCACCCAAGGATATTTTTTCCATTGTGTTTCAGCATAGCCTACTCAGTCTTAGGAGAGAAAGAGAGAAACATCAATGTGTCTTGGTTGCCTCCGGCACATGCCCCTTGCCCCTACTGAGGTAAGTGCCCTTTTCAGGAATCGAACCCAAGACCCTTCAGTCTCCAGGCTGACCCTCTAACCACTGTGCCAAACTGGCTAGGGTAAATTTTTAATAATGCGAACTCCTTAAAAGTAGGCATTGGAAGACCATGTTGACTGTGCTTGCTTAATTAATGACTTTCAAAAAGAAGAGTAGCCCAGGCTGGTGTGGCTGAGTTGGTTGGAGCCTAGTCCCATGCATCAAAGGGCTGCAGGTTCAGTTCCTGGTCAGGGCACATACCCAAGTTTCGGGTTTCATCCTTGGTTGGGAGTGTATGGGAGGCAACCAATCGATGTTTCTCTCTCACATCACTGTTTTTCTCTCTCCCCCTTTCCCTTCCTCTCTTTCTAAAATCAACAACAACAACAAAATCAAAAAAACAAACAAAAAAAATATCCTCAGATCAGGATTTAAAAAAAAAAAAAAGAGTAATGACAAATTTCAATAAGAAAATGATAGTTATTACATAATTAAATTCTAATATTAGCATAGCCTACTCAGTCTTAGGATGGAGCACCTATCTCCATCGTGTTCTTTTCTATAAAATGGACTATCTTTTCAACAGTAAGATGAGCTCTTAATTGTAATTAGTAGTTTTTTTTACAAAACAAAACATTTTTCAATAAAAAATGCTAAAGTTTATAAATTCTGAACAATAAGAAACGGCTAATGCAATTCATGTCAAGTTGAGCATTAAACATAAGATCTCAAGGACAATCGAGTCCTTTTAAGGATCCATAGTCCTTGAGATGGAGGGCACAGAACAAAACAAAATCAGATCCCATTTTCTTCAGCACGATAACCTCCTGCTGGTGATCAGAGTATCTCTTTTATCTAACTTCCTTCGTCCTTTCAAACAGATTTTTTCATCTTAACAGGGATAATGCAACTATCTATTCTGGAGCTCAAACGAATGCTCTGAAATAAGAATAAAGGAAAACAGCACATGCACAGATACCTCTTTCTCTTTTAATGTGTGTGGTGTAAGAGAACAGAAGGCTTACAGTATGGGAGATGTTTTTCCCGTTTCCATGCATCATTTGCCACATGCGCTCTGCTAGATGGTTTCCAGGATGAGTGCAGAACCCATTGGCCCTGACACAATGCAGCCATCCTTCTTCTATAGTTGACTCCTCCTAAGCTGCAGGAAACTGTCAAGCACCTGCTGTCAGGGGCAGATGCTCCTAAGGTTAGTAAACATAAGGCTAAAGTACACAGTGACTGGTCCTGCCTTCTTTTGGAGAAAGTGCATTTCTTATTCTGTTTTCAGAAACAGTACAGGTCCGCTGAATATGTAAAAAGCAATCTTGTCTATAAGTATAGTGACACACGGAGTGTTATTTTTTAAGATAATGTCACCAGTTGATTTCATAGGAATAGCTGTAAAAATTTATCTCAGTGATTATTTTGTTTCTATATATTTACAGATGACTTTTCAGTTTAATATTCAGATATTTCTGTTATCACATCTTAGATCTTGGCTTTTTAAAAGAAGAACATACACAATAGGCAATATGGGCAACATAATATTCCCTTTCCTAATAAATCTGTTGCCAAAATATCAGCTTCAAACTTTACATTCCTTTATATGTTGGACATGGGAAATCATTACTTTAAAGACTCATAGTGTTTTAATGGCTCACAAGAAAACAGGAAGATGAGCACTGCAGTGACACTAATGGAAAGAAAACATTGAAATCACCCTTCTGACTTTACTCTTATACATGTGCTTGCAAATAGTGACGTGAGTAGCAATAAGAATTGTACATGATAAAACTATCACGTTGAGTACACAGTTCCCACTCCTCTTAAGCCAACTAACTGCCAGAGCAAAAGCTTCAACGAGGAAATCTGAAAGACAGTTTACCTTGCTCTTGAACATGATTGGTGCTAAAAGCACTGAAATAAATACTGAAGACATTGATTAAACCATCGACACTAAAATTGCTGTGAAACATATGGATAATTTAACACTTGCACTATTACCCTAAAACTGCATTAGAGATAGATTTCAGTTAACCCAACAACAAAACAGACTTCATGCACATCAGGCCTCACAGACAAGCAAGTCCTCCCATTCTGTCAGACACATGGACAGTCATTTACACTGTTTGTTTTAATAGACTAATTCATATACTTTTTAAATCCTCTACTTCATGTAGATTCTAATGCCAGGTTCAAAATGCAAATACATAGTTCTTAAATTTGAAGAGCACAGCTGTTATTACAGATGAATATTTTTGCCAGAAAACATGAAATTAAATTTGAACGGAAGCCCAAAATCATAAACATTACTTGAGTATTACAAAGTGTACATTATCTAATTTTAGTATAGTACTAAGTTTTTATTATTTCTTCTCTTTCTTGTGTTTTGAAACCAGAGCTCTTCCATGAATATTCATGAAGAACTTTTCTTATTTGCCCTCTCTGAATCTTAATAACCAAAATCAAGTTTTAAGTAACTTATTAGATATTCAAAAAATGTGACTTATTTTAAAAATGTGATTGCTGAAACTAGGCCAGGTTTTGCTCTAGCATTATATCAAATTCTACCTACCTCATATACTTAAATGCTATTCCACCAACATTCATTTACCAAACATTTGTAAAGCATCTACTGTGTGTCAGGTTGCATGACTATGGACTCATGACACAAAAATAAATACTACATTTGTTATCATCAAGGAAATCCAGACTAGTGAAGTTAATGACCATGTAGAGGTAATTGTAATATATTGTAGTGATGCTATGTATAGAGGTACATGTTTGCAATGATGACTTAAAGGAGGCACAGTTATCTATGGAGACCTTTAAGCTGTGCTTCAACAAATAATCAAAAGATTACCAAGCAGATAAAGCATTCTAGGTACAGACATCAACAAAGGTAGAAGATGTGAAACATCTCATCTCATTAGGAAACAGTCAGAGATTTGGATTGTCGGAAATGTAGTAAGTGAAATGAGGAGATGCAGGCAAAGTGGTTTGGAAAAGCTGAAACAGGAAAGGACCAGATCATGGAGATTCCAGAAAAAAATATTGTACAGAACATTGACATAACTAGATAATCAGATAGGCATTTTAAAAGATATTTCAGACTAGGAGTTTTCAGTAGAATTAAGAGGGTAAGGAGACCAGTTAGACAGTTACAACATGGAAGATGTTGAGACTTCAAGTAGGAAAGTTAGTTCTGATATCAAAAGAGGCAATAGATTAAAAAGACAACTATCTGGCCTAAGCTTGACCTTATTTATAAAACCAATTCTTTAATTACTCAAAATAAAATTTTAGGATATACTAAAAATTTTGGATATGTAGCTTAGAAGAAAACAGGAGTAAAAAAAAAAAAAAAACAAAACAAAAAACACACAAATGAACACTTCCCTGATAATTCAAAGTAAGCATGAACATGGTTATTAAAATATAAAATTCTATCATCTCATCAAGGTGGTGAAAGCCTATAGTGCAAATTACAATTACAAAACTAATGTGTGTGCTAGTCTTGAACCTATGACAATTATCTGATAAGGGTCAGTCATTTACCTTCTTGGTGCTTCCATTATTCTATTCATATTAGAATTAAATTACTATGAAATGAGCAAAACAAATTAATACAAAAAACATATAAAAACATTATTGCCATTGGTCTATGTATTATGTTATTTCTAAAATTGGGTACATACTTTAAAACAAGTATTCCTACACATCTGTTAAGTACCTTGAATAATAATAATAAATTTATGAATAAAAATCTCTTCTTAGCCCTAACTGGTTTGGATCAGTGGTTAGAGCTTTGGCCTGCGGACTGAAGGGTCTTGGGTTTGATTCCGGCCAAGGGCACATACCTCGGTTGCAGGCTAGATCCCCAGCCTTGATAGGGGAGCATGCTGGAGGGAACCAATTGATGTGTCTCTCTCACATCAATTCTCTCTCTCTTTCTCTCTCTCTCCCTTCCACTCTCTCTGAAAAGCAATGGAAAAAATATCCTCTGATGAAGATTAAAAAAAAAGTCTCTCATATTTAACCTCAATTGAGTTAGCTATATCTTATAAATTTGTTGGCTAGAGAAAGGAATTATATAATGAAGACATAAAGAGCTATTAATTTTTTAAAAGCCATTTAAAATAATAATTTTATTTCTTTAAGGGTGTCTTTTCTTTTATCATATGAACATCATTTAAATAAGCTATCCCAGTAAAGGAAACTACCAATCACAGTTAATTAAACCATTAGGTAGCAGAAACTTAAAACCTTTAGACCACAACAAATAGAAGTATTCAATTCTTGTCATGCAAAAATTGAGAGTGCATGAGAATTATTTATTGAGAAATGATAAGTGAATGCTTTATGAACTATGACTATTAAAATGAGCTATGCGATTATTAATCTGCATTTCTGAAACTGAAAGTGTCATTCTTTGTGACAATGTTTTGATAAAGAGCAACAACAGTACTATAAATACCTAGTCTGTGTATTTTGTGAAAAATACATGTTGGATATCAATTTGAGTATCACCTTAGATTTGAAAAAATGTCAGCTTAGAAATGCTGATGTTTGGGGGTTTTGTTTGCTTGTTTTTTTTTAATAAAAAATTTCTAGTGTTGACATTGCAGGTGTCCTCTTTCCACACACACCCCCTTTGCCCTACCCAGCCTCCCCCTCCCTTGGCCTTCACCGTTCTTAGTGACTGAGCTTTTTGAAGGTCTTATATCCACAGCTATTTTGAAATGTCCCATTACATTTAAACTCCTGCATTTTTAACTTTCAAATAACCAAAGGATTCTTCATTTCCTCTACTGTCACAACCATCACAACACCATATTTCTCTTACCATTCATTTGATATTTTGGCATAGACAGGTAAGACTGATTAAAAGGACTAGAGCTGTTCCTGAATTATCTTTTAAATGTCACCCTGTAAAGTCAAATTATTAGCTTTTTGAGCAACAAAACTGGCATAGCAGTGAACAATTAAAAAATCAGGCAGGGTATCGTTTACTTGCCTTAACATAATAGATTTTATTAATCAATAAATGTATAAATTTTACTTTTTAAAGACATACATTGATATAAAGAAAACTATACAAATCTGATAAGTAAAATCAAGAACTAAATAAATGGAGAAAGAGCTTCTGTTCATGGACAAGAAGACACAATATTGTCAAGATGTTCATTCTTCCCAAGTTGATTTGTAGATTCAATGAAATCCCAATCAAAATAACAGCAAGTATTTTATGAATAGCCATATGGATACAGATATTTTATGTGTAGCAACTTTTGGAAAGTTTGATTCTAAAGATTATAAGGAGGCAAAAGACCCAGAATAGCCAACATAATCTTGAAGAACAAACTTGTACGACTGATGCTACTCAACTTCAAGAGTTACTATAATGCTATAGTAATCCAGATAGTGTGGCATTGGTGAAAGACTAGACAACTAGAGCAATGGAACATAACAGAGAACCCAGAAATAGACTCATATAAATATAGTCAACAACCTTTAAAAAAGGAGCAAAGGTAATAAAATGGAGAATAGATGGTCTCTTCAACAAATGGTGCTGGAGCATTTGGACATCCACATGCAAAAACAAAACAAAACAAAACAAAACACAGTTTACAATAGCTAAGATCTGGAAACAGCCCAAGTGCCCATCAGTAGATGAGTGGATTAAAAAGCTGTGGGACATTTACACCATGGAATACTACGCAGCTGTAAAGAAGAAGAAGCTCATACCCTTTGGGACAGTATGGATGACCTGGAGAATATTATGCTAAGTGAAATAAGCCAGGCAGCGAAAGACAAATATCACATGATCTCGCTTATATGTGGAATCTAAAGAACTTAATAAACTGATGAGCAGAATAGATTCAATGACATGGAAGCATAGATGAGACAGATGAATGTCAGAGGGATGGAGGAGGGCGGGTGGGTAGAGGGGGAGAGAGTAACCAAAGAATTTATATGCATATGTGCACAACCCAAGGACATGGACAATGGTGGGGAGAGGGACTAGGGAGGGGGAAGGAATGGGGTGGAATGGGTAATTGGGGAGAAAAAGGGACATCTGTAATATTTTAAACAAAAATAAAATTTAAAAAAAAAACACAAAAAAAAGCCCACGAATCTAGACACAAGCCTTATACCTTTCACAAAAATAAGCTCAAAATGGATCATAGATCTAAATGTTAAATGCAAAAATATAAAACTCTTGGAAAATAACATAGGAGAAAATATAAATGACCTTGAGTATGATGTAGACTTTTTCAATACACCAATGGCATGATCCATAAAAGAAATAGCTGATGACTTTATTCAAATTAAAAACTTCTGCTCTATAAAAAACAATGTCAAGAGCATAAGAAGTTATAATAATTTATAATTACAAACTAAGGTTCTTATATATCAATAATATATTGTCTATCAATAGATTACATATTAATATATTCTATATAATTATATGTAATATTTTTGTCAAAGTGAATCTTCTAATTGATAGCACCCATATTGGTTTTCAATAAGTCAATTTAATTCCTATATTGCCTAATTTTAACATCCTCCTTGTAGCCTGCCAAAATAAAAAATTTTTAAAAGCATATCGCCCATCGTTGAAGCCTTTTATATCTTAAGCTACAGAGCTCAGGATCCTAGAAAACACTGAACACTAACAGTAAATACTTTCTACTATTCTTACCACCTACAGTGTTGGTAACAATGAAATAAAATATTTCAAGAACTTAGAAAGCAAGCGGTTTTATTTTTTTTGTTTTAATATCTGATGTAAAATATCAATAGCTACTGGATAATTTATCTATATAAATACTGATTTACCTTTTCCTGTTAATTTTAAAATTTATTTGGGGGAATTTTTTGATGTGCACCATGGAGAAGAGTTGATGTCAAATACCAACACTGTGTAGTATTCAAAACGACAAAATTAACTTGACTTCCAAAATGATGGAATTAAAAAACACTCTTATTTCATTGAAGCATAACTGCTGAATGATACATGTTCACATTTGACCTATCCTTAAACATTTGTTTTTAGTTTTACGTTGACTTTATATTCAAGGCAGTTATTTGATTAAAAAACTTAAAGCCTACATTTAATTTAGCAAAAGTAGGTTGTTATATTTCATCTTTATAGAATCCATGTTGCAGTATATGCTGTAATAGAGTTTAAGAGAATCTGTTCAAAAGCTTTGTTATAGATCCTAGAAATAGATGTTGCAATTATTTTCTGTTGGGTTGTGTGAGATTGTTCACCGCCCTCGGGTATGTTCATTCCTGATTGCTGCTCCACTGTCATAAGTCTCTTGAAAGAAGAAATAGTGAGTTGTTCCTTATGAGCAATTACCAGTCACATCTGAGAAAGCAAATTTAAGAATCAAACGCATCTGTAACATATCGCTAACTTTGCATTAATGTGCATTTGTTTACACAAATAACACATCAAGTATGTTTTTTCCAAATCCACAGGATTATGCTGCATCTTTCTAAACATCAAAGATGTACACAGAAAAAGAAAATAGGAAATTGAAAGGGTATAATTTAAGAAAAATTCAATGGCCCAACTACAAGGAATGTTCATTTCCCTGATTTGTGCCTAAGTCTTTGATCTTCAAGTTCTATTGATGAGACTTTAATTATGGTGAAATCCTATTTTTTTGACTTTAGAAATTTTGTGTTTTGTATATATATGTATATGTATATGTATATGTATATGTATATGTATATGTATATGTATATATGTATGTATATGTATATTCATATTTCTAGAATTGAATCAGCTCTTTTAAAATGAAAAGACAGGTATGAGAAGGAAAGTACGGATATAACCACTGACAAGATTTTATAATAGCGAAACTGAGTTTATTATTATCTTGGTAAGATGCTGAAAGGAGGATCTTAGCAGTGTCAGCAGCTGAGTGTGGTGGATACAAGGAAGGGCCGAATGGCGTGGAGCTGAGCAGGGGTGGTATGCAGCATGGCCAGTGGGAAGGGAAACCCCCTGTTCCCTTCTGAAAAGATGGGCTGAGAAGAACTGAGGCTCCGTCAGAGATCTTGTGTTGTCTCACTTGCCCTGGCTACGCCGCTAATAGGCTGGGTCACTGTCCAAGGCAGAAGCTACATTTTTTTTTGTACACACACACACAAATACTCACACCTTTATACTAGACAAGTAATGTACCAGCAGGATCCACCTGAAAGCACATCTTTCTAATTTTCAGAAAGGGGGCATGTATACAAGCAGAGGTACAGAGGCTAATTGACTGGGACAAGTCCAGTTCTACATTTCTAGGGTTCGCATGCACATAAGGTGGATGCGATGGGCTGTTCAGCAACAACTCGAAGAGCATCAACATCACTTATTATATATGGGTTCTAGTTTCAGTTCTACCACTCACTAACCAGTCTGGACCTCAGCCTCCCATCTGCATTCCACACGGAGGTGCTAACTTTTTAGCCTGCCGTAAAGGTGGCTGTGCACATCGGATGAGGTGCTATGATCACTTCATAAACTGGAAAGTATCAGAAACATGAGCTATTATTAATGGTTGTCAGCACAGCAGTAGAAAGAATGGTGAACTTGGAAAGGTAAAGGCAGCTTTTTCTTGGCAATCCAATATTTAACTCAAGAGGGAAAAAAAGAGAAAAAAAAAGGAGAGCTGGAAGAAAAGCTTAGATATCTCTCAAACTTCAAAGAGCCAATTTTGTAACTATGCCTGAAGAATTTCTGATGCTGAAAAGGTTTAGGCTAAGTGAGAAGTTTGTATAATATTAAAAACTTAGCATCCACGCATTGAATTTAAAGATTTAGGAGAGAGAAAGGCAGAAGGAGAAAATAACAGAGGACAACTTAAGCTATATTTGAACCTTGGCAACTGGGGGATATAGAAAGTTTTTCCTCAAGGTGGCATATTTTCTATAATCCTTAATCTATCTGATAATCTCAGGATACTAATGCATCACACCATCTTATTTCATAATTCTTACACAGAGGCATTTTATGAATAGTCCAACCCCAACTTAAACATACCTACCATACACAACACCTAAAATCATTTTGTCAGTAAAACTATTTATTTTTCCTAATTAACTGTTCAAATGTCCGTTTTGATTAGAATGTATAAGTAGGGCCAAGCTTAGTGCTAATATTTTTGACCCAGTAGCTGCCCATGTAGGAAACATGAAATGATGCCCCTGGAATTTTATTTAAAGTAATCTCGCAAATTCTGTTATGTAAGAGAAGTACCAAAATATACCATGGTAATAAAAATAAAGTTACTGAAAAGACCTTGATAAGCTGTAAGCTATACCATTATTCAATAGCAATAACATTAAGTGTATCAATATTGCAGTATTGTACCCCTAAGTTTGTCTAGAACAGACAATTGTTTGCCATTCTACACCATTTGTCCTAACAAATTAAGTGCTGAAAGGCCATGGAAGCAGAGAAGCTCAGAGTGGGTACAGTCACATATTTATAATAACTCTTCAACATTTAAGTCAGTGCTGTATTAATAAAAGCTCTGTCAAACATGCTTATAGATTATGCAAAAAAGCATTTAGGATCTTTTTATATAAAAAACATACATATTGTCAAGGAATAAAGAATATTCAAGTAACCCAGTTTTAAATGAGAACATGACTGTGCATAACATAGCTACAGTAGTATGTCATAAAAATAATTTATGTGACAAGTTGTTTTATGTTCTAATTTCCCCCCATTTAAATATTGATTGTTCCTTAAATCACAGCATTTAACACCAAGTCTAGAAACTACTGTAAGCATGTTCATTGCCTTTACGACCTTACAAGAAAAATGTAAATACCCAGAGGTTTGGAAGCTTTTTGTAGGAACAGATAGAATTGGTAACAAAACTACTAAGTAAATCACCCAGCATGGCAATGTGCCTGGGATTACACATACTTATCTTACACATCCCGTTATTATTTCCCAGTGGAATACTTGATGTTCCAACCAGGGTAATACTGTCTTCCAGAGACTCCTGTTGTATACCAAATCATAAATAAATGCATAAATAAGTAAATTCTAAACACAAACATGGAGTTTCCTTGAACTTCTAGGTCATATATAATTCATTAATTCTTACAGAAGACACTGAAAGATTATAGGCACTTTGCTCTAGTCCCCCACACAGGTGGATCAATAGTAGTTTTCAATTATAATTTTGATGTGACTCCTATGTGCTGAGATTCCCACATCACTGATTCAACCACCAAAGCAGTTTGGAATTTCAAATAGTCTGTGTTCTGCAGGTCCTTCATAAAAAAGAGATAAGCCGTATTCCACAGAGGCCTTACTTTTGAGCCATCTTTACCTGCAACTTTCCCTATACAGGCATCAAGATTTGAATCTTTTGATAAGGGCTACAAGTATAATATTTAAATAAGTTCATAAACTGTTTTCAATCTACGATCTATTACTCCAAGGAAGTTGACCTAGGAAATATTAAACAGTCATAACAGCAAAACCAGAAATAAAAGGAACATTTTTTGTTTGTTTGTTTGTTCTTTTGTCTGTTTGACTGACTTCAGTTTCTTGTTTATTTGTGTGTCTGTCTGTTTTACAGAAAGAATAAGAATGTTATTTTTATTGTTCACAGACAAGAAGGAGGAAGCTAGCACAGAAATTCTCCCAACGTAATGTCTGGTGGGCATCTTAGGTTTAAAAACACGCACACAAATAAAAAACAACCAACCAACCAATGATTCCCTGAGGTTTCAGATGTACTTGGAAAGGTTATAGTCCTGTGGAGGTATCAGGGGCATCTACACAGACAGGCTTCTATTGAATGATCTTCTTCATAGAAGTATGAACTGATGTAGAAGAAAGGATTAAAAGTGGGCTATTCGTTTTTTACATAATTAAATGTATTGGGGTCACATTGGTTAGTTAATGAAATTATATAGGTTTCAAGTGTATGATTTTATGTTATGTCATCTGTATATAGAATTGTATGCCCACCACCCAAAGTCAAACCTTCTCCTGAAGATTGGGCCTATTCTTTAGTATCTTCAGATATGTAGACTTAAAGGCATACTTTTTCTTTTTGATAAGTGCATATGTAATGCTTCACAGCATTTTCTGGACATAAGAAGGTTTTAATATGGTTAATACAAAAAACTTTGATTTAGCTCTTCACATTTGTGAGTGTAACATGTAAAGCACATGTAGAGCATGTTCTCATATTTGTCATTCCTACAGTTCCTCAGGATTAAAGAGTCTAGAATAATATGTATTAAAATAATACATTGAACTAGAAAAAAATTTGATTTATGTTTAATCTGGTATCATGAATACAATTATCTTTGCCCCAAACATTTTAAGTTAGGCATATGTTAGAAATATCTAGACATTAACATTATTAATTTAATTCATGAAGCAATTTCTAATTCTCTTTTTAAAAATAATCTTTTCTCCTTATTGTCTGGAATATCGCTTTGTTAATCTGTTGCAACAATTATTTTGAGTACCTTATATTATGATATACACATCTTTTTTTTCTTTTCTTCTGAATTAAAAGTACTACAATGGGAGACACCACATGGTTCATTTTTGTATTCATGGCACTAAACTTGTTGCTTGGACTACAGCAAGTATTTTATAAATGTTTATTACACAAAACAGGCCATGTTTCCTCATTTTATTCTCCCTAAATTCATGACTAAATGAAATTACTTAAAATTGGTGTTATTTGAGAAATATGATGTGCTCATGGGATTAAGGACATTAGAGAAAGAGGACAGCATCTATTGCTATATGTTATATTGAATTATTTACTTTTTACTCATACTGAAAATTAAATAGTCTGGGTGTAGTGCTTATGTTTATTTGAATGATAGTTTTCACCCTGACCCCAGCTCACTTAAGCAGGTTTCCTTTCTTTCTGAAGTTGAGTAAAACAAGAAAATGTGTTTGTGGCCTATGGGAAATGGTTCACTTCTTTAAGTACTCAAGATTTGTAAAACATGTCTTAGAACAAATTCAAATGGCAAAATATGCAGCATTTCCTAATAATGCTAGTCCTGAGATATTAAAAAAAAAAAAATTGCTTCTATTGCAATGAAGACTTAATAGAATCTCAGCAGGCAAAGCTTCAGTTTACAGTAAGTTCCCAAGCAAGATTTCCCAGCTATAAACAAAATGGATGAGGTCTTCATGTCTTCATATGTACTGACAAAAAACGTCACCAAAAGCAAAGGCTTATAAATAATTTCTGCTGTATGTTAAAATGCTAATACTCTCAATAGGATATTTCATAAAGTATTTATGTAGCACTGCTGGAGACTCGGGTGAACTGTAAATCATGACACACTTCAGTTGAAGACTCTCAAAAATAAGCTCTATGGTTTTAGAAACAGAACTGGGAGATACGTCTGGATTTTGCTGCCTGGAATTCATCACTTGTTTTTCGCACAGGCCTACATACACACCACAGACCTCTAGTTCTATGTTAAACTTCCTCCAATATGTGCAATTTTAAATCTATCAAAGTATTATACAACTAATAAAATTGCTATAATAATGTAATAAAGAGCTAAGATTACTGAGCTCATTAAAAAGAGCCAATTTCCATGATTTTCTCTCCAGATTCTTGCTGTAAAATGTTGAATGCTTTGTGCTATACCTCTTTGCTGGGTAAGTGAGGGTATGTGTACCAACATTTTTGTCACACTCTTGGGGAGAGCAAAAGGTAGAAAAGAATGTGAAAGGAAGCGCTAAAAGAAAGGCAAGGAAGGTGAACTAGAGAGTGAGCTGGCAGTTACCTTTCTCCTAGGGACTCAGAACCACTGATGCCATGTAGTCATCAATTCAAGAAAAGGCAACCCAAGACTCGGGTTCCTGTAAAGGTCCAGCGGGAAATTTATTCAGGTCCCTGGAGAGTAGAGTTGTTAGATGAAACATGAATGAATGAACCAAATAGAAAGACTAAATTTTCTGGGCACAGAAAGTCAAGTTGCCACATTCCTGTATCTAAATTCACTGGATTATGAGTCTTGATATAAAATGCTATAGAATGTGCTTATTTGTTTTTCCTTTTTAATATATGATACTTGTAACATATAGTCAGTTTAACATTAATAAAAATGTTTAGCAATTAAAAGGGAGAGCTTTCGTTGGAATATTTTTTACTTCAGTTAACATTTTTATACTCAACACAAAAACTGATAGCTAGTATAATATCATTTAAAGTAGTACTATAAAGTTACCCAAAGAGCACTTAATTGAGGTGGAATAATTCATGCTGGGTCAGATTTGAAATGTAATTCATTGTCCACATGTGAAGGAAACAACAGTGCCAAATGAGAAATAAAAAATTTGCAACAAGAAATATTTTCAGTAATTAAGTTGCAGGAAATTAACAAAATCTGGAAAATATGATTTTAGGAATTTTATTGTTGCTGGCTAGATATCCTGAAGTTAACTTATTCCAGGGCAGTGGTTCATAGCACAGGCTCAAGAGTATGGTCTTCAGAAAGTCATAAAATCTTTCCTCCTGTTTTCTTATCTATAAAATATAGGCAAGTGAAAGCATTTGCCCCTTTGTGTGTTGAGAGCAAGATATTAATATATAATTTAATTTATGTAGGCATTTAGAGTGATTATATAAAACAAAATATTGCTATCATGTCTTTTGATTCATTCAGCTAAAGGAAAGTGATGTTTTAGTATTTATTGATGGGATGATAGGAACCTACTCCAACTTTTATTTTTATATCTACTTATTTAGATTCATGGCATAGGACATAGGGGAGAAACAAATGTACATTTAGTGCTTTTAGCTAAACATATCCATGCAAATATTTAAATATAGAGTTATTAGGGAGTATAAAGAGTCTTACCTTTTTTTAAAAAAAGGAGAAAGAATTAATTGACAGATAGAGAACTAAAGATTGTTGCAAGGACAGAAAATATTACAGGAGAAAGCATAATGTATGAAGACCACAAAACAATTGGCTTAGATAAAATTAAAAATGTTTACATCAGTAATTTTTTAAAATTATCATATTCTTTATATGTAATAATATTTTTTTAACATATCTGCTTAGAATCAGAATATCTAGGTCAGAAGCAAAGATAAGTGTAATCAAATCCAATTCTACAATCAACAGAATAAAATTGGACCTGCATGTATTAATAGAATAAATATGGGAAGGCTTTTTTTAAGTGAAAATTTAGGTCATTCAATCTCATGTGCAAAATTAGGCACTAACTTAAAAATAGTTTGATACTATTTAGTTAGAAGTAAATTCATTACTAATAGAAATGATGGTGAAACACTTACAGTTGTTGAAATCTGAATCAAATCTGGATGGTAATAAAGGAATTTCTCACTATGCTTTTTAAAAAGAATATTTCATGATGAAAAAATACACTGAAACTACAGATATGTCAATATCATGTAACACAGAAACATTAATTTAGCTGGCAGCCACTTCATTGCATTGTTAGCCACTGAGAGATTTGTGATTCTTAAAAGACCTACAAAAACCGGAGGGCTTCAGTGTGTTACTTTCTAATTATTAAAACAAAACAAATGTGTCATTCTCTAATGGCAAGATTTTTATTAGGCAATATTTTTTAAGCAAATTAAGCAGTATTGGTGAGTACTGGGCTTAATAACCCATTGAAGAATGAAGAAATATATTAATTGAAATGAGAGTAATTAAAGAAAATCTAAGATAGATAGTGCCCACATATTCAGGAAACACTTATATGCAGATATTACTATGAAATAAAATATTATTTCATTATAAAATATGTAATATCAGAAAAGGTTATTATTGTAAGATTATAATTGACCTCAATACAGGGTTGGGCAAGTGTAGGTTTATAGTTGTTTCTATGGAAAATAACACACTAAATTAATGCATAACAATACAAGAATAAACTGTTTCACATACAATTGCAAACCTGCTTTTGCCCCACCTGGTATAAAAATGTATATTAAATTTATATCATAAAGCTACATGAAATTTAACTTTTTACTCAAAATAACTATAAAAATAATATACCTAGGGAAATAATTTTTAAACTAAGTGTTCTAATTTTATTCACGTAAGGACATGCCATCCTTTGTTTTTCAACACTTTTCAGTACTGAATTTTGCTGGATATTACTTTTTTGTTGGCTAGATAAAATAATAATTTTTTCTTGGCTAAAAATTAAATTATTCTAAGTTCTTTGTAGTGTGTCTTCATTGTATATCCTTTACAAATATATGTAATATATTTCATGAAATTATATTACCTGGTTTATGATATTGGTTAGGACTGAACACTTTTGCAGTAAGAGTGAGCAATGGTTGAGTTTTAAATTTGGGGGGAAAGAATAGGGACCATGCATAACTTCTTTCCCATTCCCTCACATGCACTCCTATCTTCAGATGAAATGTCACTACCCAGGATCGTCTATACAAATAAATCTCATCAAAGTACAAAAAAACAATAAGAAGTTTCTGAACAATAGGGAATACTTAGAGGTGCCTCTCCGCACTGGCCCGGCTCCCTTCCCACCCCCCAAGGCTATTCCGGCCAGCGGATGTGGGCCCTGTCAACAGCCCTTTGTCTGATGAAGACATCTGCCACACTCCACCATTTCCCCTCAGTTCCAAGTGTCTTAATAGAGATACCCATTTTCTATAATATCATGCAATGTCATCTCATTAATTGGAATATCTAGTTCATGTGTCTTGTAGTGATTTATTCAGAGACTTGAATAGCAGCTATTTATATGTTAATTAATAAAGTGACACGCAGAGCCCTGTGATTAGGCCATGCAATAGCCTATTGAGCATATTGCCATTTGCCATTTCCTCGAACAGGAAAATGAAAAGCTGCCCTCTAAATACTTTTGGTATGGTTATGCAAATGAGCTGTATCCTTATAATCTTTTTAATAAGGGGCGTCATCACCATAAAGGATAATTTTTAAGGGGAAATAGCAACTGCTATGTATCATCACATTGGTCTTATTTGGTGAGGATTCTGACAGGCTTTACTAGAAGCTTTCTTTAACCAAGAAGCCTCCCTTAGAATTGGATGGAAGGAAAGGGGGAGATCGAATCATTTGAAATTAATAGAGGACAGCTCTAAAGGTGAAATATTTTTCAATGTCATCAAAGAAAACAATTTAGTAGCTAAAAGCATGACACTACTATCTAAATCAATTAGAAGCTGATTACAATTAATTTCTCCTCACTAAATATGTATCCAGGGTAGACTTGTACAAGCAATAGTATAAAGGAAATACAGGTGGTATGGAAATCTAACAATCTTACAGTATTTTTAACATGAATTACAACTAACAACTTATCTCTGGGAGTAATTATTTGATGATTATATTACAAACTATCCCACAATTCAGTGGCTTAATGCAGCGACCACTTATTTTGCTTAAAATTTTGTATGGAAGTTTAGTGATTTAAATACTTTTGAAGTTTTGGTGGAAGTTTATGGTTCTTACAGCCATACCCCTGCCTGAAAATTTCTCCTCAGACTGCATTTCCTTTGAAAATCATTTCTAAAGTAGGGAGAATGAATTGAGAGCCAGTTAGTTAGATTTCCTAACCCAGCAAGCCCTGTCTGTCCTGTGTTCCCTCTAAGTTCTGCTCACACATTAAACGGTTCCCTATTTAGTTCAACTCTGTTATAATAACCTATTATATGTGGTTAGTAGCATCTAGCAGATGTTTTCAACATCTCTTCTGACAAGATCCAAAAAGTCTTAGGTATTTGAGATTCTGAAATACTACTGGCGACAGTTTTGCCACTTGTTAATAGATATGTAAGTCACCATTTTTCTAGACCTCAATGATAATTTTATCACCATTTTTTCACCCTTCACTAACAGTTTTCTCACTGCTTTCCCAGACTGCATTAACAATTTCCTGCCTCCTACATAGTCCCAAAGCCAATGTCACATGTTCTATGTTCTTATTACAGCAGTGCCTCATTTCTGGCACCAATTCCTACATCAGTTAAGTTTTTTTCTGCATAATTCACCACATCAACCCTTAGTACCAGAAAAACAAAAAACACTATTTATTTAGCTAACAATTCTATGGGTTATCAATTTGGCCTGGACACAGTTAGGTGGTCCTTCTGCTGCTATTGGATGTATTTTTTCATGCATCTGCGGTAAATGTTGGTCATTTGGAAAGCACTGCTTTGCAGAGATGACTGGCTGTCAGCATCAGCAGTGGGGCTGACTGGGCCATATGTCCCTTGGTATGTAACAGGCTATCCCAGAAGCAACAATGATAGTATAAAGGAAGCACTTGTCATGTTTCTGCACCTTTTTCATGTTTCATATTGACTCATTATCCGAAAAGCCAAAAGGAATTGTATGGCCAAACCCAGATGTGGTTTAGGAAGGGATTACCCAAGGTAATGTCACAGGGAGGTATAAATATATCACAGGCATCCAGGGGGTATTTTTTAAAACTATTTTTATAATTTTTTGTTCGTTTTTCGTTTGTTTGTTTTTAGAGAGAAGGAAGAGAGAGGGAGAGAGAGAAAGAGAAACACTGATGCGAGAGCAGAACATGGCTAGACTGCCTACTGCACACCCCCTACTGGGGATGGAGGCCACAGCTCAGGCATGTGCCCTGACCAGGTACAGAACCAGCAACCTTTTGGTATACGGAAAAATGCCCAACCAACTGAACGGCACCAGCCAAGGCCAGAGGGTATTTTTAAAACAACTTTATTGAGGGATGATTAATATATTAAAAGCTGTACATATTTCATCTATATAATTCTACAACTTTGTAGATTAGTATACACCATGAAACTATCACCACTATCAAGGCCATAAACATATCCATCACCTCCCAAAGCTTCCTTCTGCCTGCTTTATTTTTTTTATTGTGTGTGTGTGTGTGTGTGTGTATGGTAAGATTACTTAACATAAGATCTACTCTCTTAGAAAATTTTAAGTATACAATTCAGTATTGTTATTTATAAGCATTATGCTATAGAGTAAATCTCCAGAATTTCCTTATCTTGTACAACTGAAACTTAGACTCCTTAACTACCACCTCCTATTTCCCTTTCCCCATAAACAACTTAAATGTCCATCAATAGATGAAAGGATAAAGAAAGTATAGTATAGACATACAATGGAATATTACTCAGCATTAAAAAAAAAAGGAAATGTTGTCATTTGTAAGAGCATGGATAGACTGGAGGGCATTATGCTAAATGAAATAAGCCAGACACAGAAATACAACACTATATGATCTCACTTACATCTGGAATATAAAACAACAATCAAACTTATACAACCACAATGTTTTAAGGGTTTTTAAAAATAGGTTGTTATTAATAACAATAAAAATTATTAGACGTTAGATTAGTTTTTTTAGTAGTAAAATAATTACGTGTAAATATTGCACAAAGTTTTTATTCAGTAAACTATCATAAGAGCTATAAAGTTATAGGGTTATTTAATAATGGAAATATGAATTATATATGACATCATGCACAATCAAGCTATATTATGATGATGAGAAAATGAAAACTCCAGGCCTGTGATCTCTGAGTAATTTTGAAAAGACATTTGGATCAGGATTTACTACCTTATTCCCTGAATTTTGGCCCCAGTCCTAAACCCATTATGCATTGTGGGTGTAGCCCCTGTTAAATTATGAAACTCAAATTAGGATTTCCTGCTGTTATACATGCAGGAAAAAGATGCCAAGGAAACAGCTCTCCGCTATTTCTGTTTGTTGTTTTTTAAAATTTATTTATTTATTCCTTTTATTCCAGGAGAGAAACTCCAGTGGAATTCTTCTCATTCCTCTTTTATGTTTTAACATTTTAAGATTTATGTGACAGAGATTTTTCCAATGAACAGCCAATGTGCTTTTTGAAAAGGTTTTTATTCTGCTAATGATGAAAAGAAGATCCAAAGAGGCTTATTTGACACACGAACTGGATGTCAAAACTAGAACAAAAGTAGACCCCTAACCACCAAATTCTATACTAATTTGTGAACAACTATTTAGGGGGCAAAATAATTTTAGGTTTCATTCAAATATATCCAGGAAGATAAGAATACTCAAAGCCTCAATTTCCGCTTCATTGATTTTTAGTAAAACAAAACAAATCCAACAAAGCATAGGAATAAAATAGATTCATAAAAAAAAAGACATTTTGACCACCACATCAAATTCTCATGAATCTCTTTCCAAGGGTTTAGGGATTTAATATGGAGAAAGGGAGGGAAGGAGGGAGGGGGATAAAGAGAGGGAACCCTCCCACCAACATTCTTGATGAAGGAAAGATGCACAAAAGTCCCATCTGAAGGTTGCAGTTCTTAGTACAGTAATGTCTTGAACCACACATAACATCTAACTCAAAGTTAACTCATTTGTTTAGCTTTTGGGGACAAATATTAGCTGTCAAAAATCAGTTTTGTTTTGTTTTATGACAGTCATGACAATTAGAAAATATTTAATTTATTTATTTCACAGCTTTTGCTTTAGACTATTTCATGAAACTTAAAAAGGAGGAACAAAGCCATCTTTGCTCATTTCTTTTTGAGTGTAGTGATCAACAACTTAAAATTCATAGACTTACATAATATTTGGAGTGGGAAAAGGTGGAGACTCATACTATGGCAAATTCTTAAATGTGCCTAAAATCTATAACTGTTACTTTAGGGACAGATAAATGTGAAAGCTCCCTTAATGTTTTTCCTTATCATTGAAACAAAGAAAACATTTTAAATCTTCTTCAAAATTATGTTGCTTTTCTACATTTCTTTGACACAAAGTATTAAGATTTAATGAATTACATTCTCATTTATTAATAAAATATGAATTTTAAAGCTGCATGATTTATTATTAGAAACTAAATTTATTACTTTAAAAATATAACAAATAGGTACTGACTGCATAATGATAGCACAATAATGAAATGATTACATAATTTCATAAGCAAATATGCAAATAAAAATAAACAATTGTAAATATGTATTGGCTACCCTGGTGTTAATTAGAATATGATTGTAGTAAATACATCAACTTATTCATATCTTTATGTAACAAATCCACTGGCTGGCAGTTAAACCAACTAGGTTAGAATTATTTAATGATTCCTGAAAGCATGTAATAATGTGGCATAACCATGGTGACTTTCTGGTCAACTTTCAATCTGAAGTTTAAAAAAAGACTGAGATCCAAGATGGCAGCGGACTGAATGGAAGCTACACTGACACTCTCCCAGGACTATCTGAATTTACAACTAAAACATAGAAAAAC
This sequence comes from Miniopterus natalensis, assembly GCF_054644295.1. NCBI lineage: Eukaryota > Metazoa > Chordata > Mammalia > Chiroptera > Miniopteridae > Miniopterus > Miniopterus natalensis. The sequence continues at coordinate 54,254,781 of NC_142083.1, forward strand.
CATCCTGAAAACCATCCTGAAATCCAACTGAAGACAAGCTGGAGAGCACCCTCATAACCAAGGAGGAAAAGTGGAGACCGCACAGAGACTGGTGGGAAGTGTGGATGCCAGAGGGCTGGTGCAGCTCCCACAGGCAGCAGCTGAAGGTCCAGAGGGACATCTCAGCTGTGGGGGGTCCCACTGAGGACTCAGGGGCATAAACCCCAGGCTGGGCTCCCCAGCCCAGAGCACCAGAACTGAGACAGGGGCCCACATAACATCTGGCTATGAAAAGCAGCCAGGTTTCTGTCTGCCAGGGAGAGGCAGCTGGAGCTGCAGGCGCCCTCTGAACGAGCCAACACACAATGTTTCCTGTGCAGCCACTCACCTTGGGCTCCGGCGAAGGGAGAGTGGAGTGGACTGGAGCTCCGCGGGGAGAGTCTGGGGAGAGTCATTCCCCCAGACTGTGGGGGACATCTTTCTTGAGAAGGAGGGGAAGCAATTGCCCCACCCTGCTGGAGAGCCTCTTGCCCTATCCTGGAGGAGTTTCTACAGCCTGAGGCTTGTTAAGAGACTGATAACAACCAGCCACCCCACCTTGTGGAGCTTCTACAGCCTGAGGCTCATTAAGAGAATCAGATTAACAAGTCTGCAGACTGAGGCAGACCTGCGGGTGCTTTGAGTCTTTCCTGATCTGTTTTGGGACCCTGGCCTTAGAAGAACAGTCTTTGGTGTGCATCTCAGTCCTGTCCAAATGCATCCAGCCCCAGCAGTGGAGACCTCAAGCATGGGGTTGTTGATAGCCCCAAACAGGGTATTCAAGGCGAGTCACAAACTGCATCTGACATTGGCCTGTACCAGAGACCCTCTAAAAAGACTGAGAATCCTAGCAGATCTACCTAACATTTAGCCAAAATGAAGAGACCAAAACACAAGCCCCAAATGAAAGAACAAGAGAAGTCTCCAGAAAAAGCGCCAAATGAAACAAAGATAAACAATCTCTCAGATATAGAGTTCAGAATAATGATTGTAAGGATGCTCAACAGCATGAAAAAAGATTTGAAAACTATGAAAAATGACCAGTCAGAAATGAAGAATGACGTAGCAAAAATAAAGAATACATTAGAAGGAAGAAACAGGACATTAGAAGAAGCTGAGGATGGGATCAGTGAATTAGAAGACAGAGTAGGAAAAAATCACTCAATCAGAGACCCAAAAACCAAAAACAATTAAAAAACAGGAGGGCAGTCTAAGCGAGCTGTGGGACAGCATAAAAATGTAACAATATTCGTATTATAGGAGTTCCAGAGAAGGTTGAAAGTAAGCAGGGGTTAGAGAACCTGTTTGATGAAATAATGGCAGAAAACTTCCCTAACCTGGTCAAGGAAAAAGGCACACAGGTTCTGGAGGTACAGAGAGTCCCAAGCAAGAAGAACCCAAAGAGGCCCAAGCCCAGACATATCATGATTAAAATGTCAAGAGTCCAAGACAAAGAGAGAATCTTAAAGGAAGCTAAAGAAAAGCAATCTGTTACCTACAAAGGAGTTCCCATAAGGCTGTTATCTGACTTCTCATTAGAAACTCTACAGGCCAGAAGGGAATGGCATGAAGTATTCAAGGTCATGCAAAACAAGGATCTGAAACCAAGACTACTCTATCCAGCAAGATTATGGTGAAATAAAGAGCTTCTGAGACAAAAAAGGTTAAAAGACTTTATCACTACAAAACCAGCATTACAGGAAATGTTAAAAGGGACTGCTGTAATTAGAAGTATATATAAAGAGAATGAGAAACAGCTATAAAGAAACAAAATGTCAGTGGATAAGTATCTTTCAATAATAAACTTAAATGTAAATGGATTAAATGCCCCAATAAAAAGATATAGGGTGGCTGAATGGATAAGAAAACATGACCCAACTATGTGCTGTCTACAAGAGACCCATCTCAGAACAAAAGAATCATACAGATTGAGAGTGAAGGGATGGAAAAGAACTTTCCATGCAAATGGAAATGAGAAAAAAGCTGGGGTAGCAATACTCATATCAGACAAAATAGACTTCAAAATGAAGACCATAACGAGAGACAAGAAAGGTCATTACATAATACTAAAGGAATCAATCCAGTAAGAGGATATAACCTTGATAAACATATATGCACCCAATATAGGAGCACTTAAATTTATAAAAAAACTTCTAGAGGACAGTAAGGGAGAAATCAACAACAAGACAGTCATACTTGGGGACTGTAACACCCCACTGACTTCACTGGATAGGTCTTCCAGACAAAAAATCAAAAAGGAACAGTGACTGTAAATGACACACTAGATCAGATGGATTTAATCGACATTTACAGAACATTCTACCCCAAAGATGCAGAATATACATTCTTCTCAAGTGCACACGGGACATTCTCAAAGATAGACCACATGTTAGGATACAAAACAAGTCTCTACAAGTTCAGGAAGATTTAAATCATATCAAGCTTCTTCTCGGATCACAATGACATGAAATTAGAAATCAACTACAATAAAAACATTAAAACACATTTAAACACATGGAGACTGAAAAGCATGTTTTTAAACAATGAATGGGTTACCAAAGAGATTAAGAAAGAAATAAAAAACTTCCTGGAAACAAATGAAAATGAACACACAACAACTCCAAATCTATGGGACACAATGAAAGCAGTCTTGAGAGGGATGTTCATAGCACTACAAGCCTACCTCAAAAAACAAGAAAAACTTCTAATAGACTCTTTAACCCTACAACTTAAAAACTTAGAAAGGGGACAATAAGAAAAGCCCAGAGTAAGTAGAAGGAAAGAAATAATAAAGACCAGAGCAGAAATAAATGACATAGAGACTATAAAAACAATACAAAAGATCAATAAAACCGAGATCTGGTTCTTTGAAAAGATAGACAAGATTGATGAACCTTTAGCCAGACTCATCAAGAAACAAAGAGAGAGGACTCAAATAAACAAAATCAGAAACGAAAGAAGTGAAATAACAACTCACCCAACAGAAATACAAAGGATTGTAAGAGAATACTATGAACAACTATAAGCCACCAAGCTGGATGACCTGGATGAAATGGATAAATTCCTAGAAAAATGCAACCTTTCAAAACTCAATCAGGAACAGTCAGAAAGTGTAAATAGGCCAATAACTGCTGATGAAGTTGAAGCAGTAATCAAAGGGCTCCCAGCACACAAAAGGCCTGGCCCAAATGGCTTCACAGGGGAGTTTTACAAACATTCAAAGAAGAATTAACACCTGTCCTCCTCAAGTTATTTCAAAAAATCCAAGAGGAAGTAACACTTCCAAATTCTTTTTATGAGGCCAGCATTAGCCTAATTCCAAAACCATATAAAGACACTACAAAGAAAGAGAATTATAGGCCAATATCCCTAATGAACTTGTACAACTTAACAAAAGGAAGACAAACAATCCAATTAAAAAATGGGCAATGGACCTAAATAGACACTTCTCCAAAGAGGACATACAATGGCTAAGAGATATATGAAAAAATGCTCAAAGTCACCAATCATCAGAGATGCAAATTAAAAGCACAATGAGGTATCACCTCACACCTGTCAGAATGGCTGCCATCAACAAGTCAAAGAATTACAAGTGCTGGCGAGGGTGTAGAGAAAAGGGCCCCCTAGTACACTGCTGGTGGGAGTGCAGACTGGTGCAGCTACTATGGAAAGTAGTATGGAGTTTCCTCAAAAGATTAAAAATTGACCTGCCATTTGATCCAGTGACCCCACTTCTAGGAATATATCCTAAGGAATCCCAAACACCAATCACAAAGAACTTATGCACCCCTATGTTCATAGCAGCACAATTTACAATAGCTAAGATTTGGAAACAGCTCAAGTGCCCACCAGTAGATGAGTGGATAAAAAAACTGTGGGATATTTACACCATGGAATACCATGCAGCTATAAAAAGAAGGACCTTTTAGCTTTTGGCACAGCATGGAGGGAACTAGAGAGTATTATGCTGAGTGAAATAAGCCAGTCAGAGGACAAGTACCAAATGATCTCACTTATATGTGGAATATAAAAAACAAAATAAACTGATAAACAAAGTGGATCCAGAGACATAGAAGCTTGGAACAAACTGAGAGATCTCAGAGGAAAGGCTGGGAGGGGGGTGTGGGTGGGGAGAGATTAATCAGGGAACTTGTATGTTTATGGGCATGGCCCATGGACGTGGACATTGGTGTGGGGAGGGCCTGGGGGTGGGATGGGTGTGGGGTGGAGGGGATCAGTGGGGCTGAAAGGGGGACATCTGTATTGGCCTCATCAATAAAGATGAAACATTAAAAAATAAGTAAATAAATAAATAAATAAAAGTCACTGAAGATTTATCTCAATAAATAAATCATAAAATGCTGGTTTTTAACATAAAAATAAACAATATCAAAAGATAAATATAAGCATGATGTGAATATATGTCAATATAGCTTAAGTAAAATGTATTCATGTCATCTTTTTTATGTTCTGCTCCATTACACAATTATTGAGTACTTTGAGTTCATTGCTACATACTCAAATACTAGATACTCGTTTTCTTGAACATTTATCTTTAAATTTCATTTTAAATGCTTTTTTTCAGTTTGTTTTTAATTTAAAAAATTAGCTTTAACAGTGTTATCCATTTACCCAGATTAATTCTGCCACAGATACTTTTGACAGTGCTCTGTACCTTTATTTATTTCTTCAGTTGAGAATCTGTATATATTTTGCATAATATATTAATACTGTCCTCAACTGGCTTGACTGGATATTAATTCTTTACTCAGAATTTAAATTCATCCAGATTAAACATGATTTGTCATTTATAACCTCATATGTCATTATAATTCATCACAGAAGTTTTTCAGATTAGAGCAGTAAATTTGTCATACTCACTGTTGCACCTGAACTAAGATAAACCATGACTAATATATTAAATGTATGGTGTATGTTATCACATATAATTTTAATATATATCTTTTTTAAATCCCTGTATTTTTTGAGCCTTTGGAACCCACTGCCTATTATTTACTAGTTAATAAAAGCAAATCACAAATACACAAATTAGTTGCAAAGAACTAGAAGGATAAGTAAAAAAACACACCAATCACGCTTATTTTCATCACTTGTGCTTCTATCTTGTGTGTTTATGGGTATGTGGACATTAGTGCTCATGTTTGCAATTTTTGTAAAACATTAATATATCTTCACCTTATTTGAAAACGGCCAGGTAATTCCCCATGGGCATGCTGGTATTTAATCGATCTGCTTTTCATGGCATTGCACATAGATCTCCTTTCCTTCCAGAGCATCACACCTAAACAAATTTTTCAGGCCTAAACTTGGTGCCTTATAGTCATGCACTTAACCATTTGTTAATTCCTCAAATAACAGGAAACAGCATCAGAGTATAACTGGGGGAGGACAGCACCACTGCAGATTCATTGCCAAATGCCAAGTTACTTTGAGCCGCTCAAGGCTGAAGTATTCAGCAAAGCTTCTTATGGAACAATAGAAACATTTATGCACTGGTACATTTTAAATCATTTGATTGAAAGGAAAATGATTAATGAGCAGCTGATGCCGTGACCTCCTGCTAGGATAAATAAATGTAAGTCCACCACAATCCAAGGAGACGCTGATCATAACTTGTCATCTTGTAAACATATTTATGCCTGCTCCTGATTCACTGCATTTTTATGGAAATTTAAATCTTTCCCAATGGTAGAATGCCTCCAGTAATGAGCATGAAAATGCAAACAGATTTTTATTACCATCAGATGCTGAAGGCTCAGGTGTGCTTCACAGGGTGCTGAGGGACTGCGCAAATGATCCTCGGGCTCCTTTAATTATATCAGTTCAGCCAGATCTCTAAAGTTACAATATTTATAGTAGGCGTGTATTCATTTGTATGTTTATCTGAATTATTATTTTCTTTTGGATCTAAGCCAGGCAAATTTACCTCATTATGAGCATTTCTGGTCAGGAAGCACCCTTAGAAGTTTCATTCAGTGATGCATTTTACCTACATAGGAAGTTTCTAGTCACAACTCAGTTCTTAGGGCAGCACAGAAAGGAAGAATTTTATTATCACCAGCTCCTTTCAGTTCTCTCTTCATACTGTATTAAGTTCACAGAGCTTCTCAACTCCAGATTATGAGAATCACGAAGGTAAGTTATGGTAGTCATTTTTGAGAAATGACATCAGGAACAACATCTCAAGGAACACTTCAGTAACTTCAGAAATTAGCCTCAAAATGGCATGGGCACCATTTGGACCACATGCCAACATCCAACACTGGATCCCAACCGAGTGTTGTCACTAATGGATGGAGATAATAGAGGTCATGAAAATCCAGAAGATTTTACATAGCAGCAATGTCAGGACAACAGACGAGGCTTGTTAGCATTGCTAAAGTTATTGGGATCTAGAAAGGACAAAAATTGCTTAAAGGTGCAAGAATCTAGGGAACAACCTATTGTGGTGTTAGGACAGCAATTTTACATTTTTCTTTACAGCATAGGTATATTGAACCCCTGCCAATGTTCTTAAAGTCATTTCACGTTCAACGTATGTTTGGGTTATCGTCAGAAGAAAAACTTAATAGAGTAAATTTTTTTAAAGAGCTAAAAAATCAGTATTTTTACCTTTTGATCTATCATCACATTAAAAAGCTCTTGTGCAGAATTAATAATGTTACTGTGTTATCAAATAAAGGCAGCCAGTTATTCCATTGAGGCCAGAATGAATGTAAGGGGTAAGTGCTCTCCATAAACTGGGCCCTGCCTCTCACTCTGCTCCCATCAAAGCCTACATGGTCCAGCCACAACAAATAGTTGTCTGTTCCCTGAACATTTCTGACTATTGCATGATTGCATGTTTCATTTTTCATGTATTCAGAACATAGTAAAGATTTATTTGTTCAAGGCAAAGCACTAAGTGCTGGGGATGTCAAAGTGATACAGCCAGAAACAAATTCAAGCATACTGAGCTTAAAATGTAGTGGAAATATTTCCATATCTTTGGGTATTTTTTCCTGTTCCCGAAATACCTTCTTCTCCTCTTTTCTGCCTGATAGACTCATATTCATATTTAGAGATCCAAGTCAAGAATACTTTTCATATAGTCTTTCTATATTATTTTTTCTAAGGAAAATAAAATCTTATCTCCTAGATATTGTTAACTCTTCTTGCATGTGCTTCAGTTGTAGTTTTGTTGTTTCTTTTTTAATCTCATTATAGTGAAAATATTTGTTTTCATTCATCCTCTAGTCTATATGGACTAGACTAGAACCTCCCAAAGACAAGAACTGTGCCTTAGTCATTAAGGCTTTGTGTATAGTTAGCATTAAGGAGATCAATGTTTTGTTGGATGAATGAATGAATGAATGAATGAATGAATGAATGAATGAATGAATGAATAAGTTTCTAGATGTTTTGGATATCAACCCCTTACCAGATGTATCGTTGGCGAATATGTTCTCCCATTCAGTTGGTTGCCTTTTCATTTTGTTGATGGTTTCTTTTACTGTGCAAAGCTTTTTAGCTTAATGTAGTCTCATTTGTTTATATTTCCCTTGACGGAGGAGTTATGTTGGCAAAAGTGCTGCTACAAGAAATGTCTGAGATTTTACCTCCAATATTTTCTTCTAGGATTTTTATGGTTTCGCAGCTTACATTTAAGTCTTTAATCAGTTCTGAGTTTTTTATTGTGTATGGTGTAAGTTGGTGGTCTAGTTTCTTTCTTTTATCTTTTCTTTTTCTTTTTCTTTTTTTCATCTATCTGTCCAAGTTTCCCAACACAATTTATTGAATAGACTGTTTTTACCCACTGTATGTTCTTGCCTCCTTTATCAAATATTAATTGCCCATAAAGGTGTGAGTTTATTTCTGGGCTCTCTATTCTATTCCATTGATCTGGATGCCTGTTCTTATACCAGTACCATGCTGTTTTTATTATTACTGCCTTGTAGTATAGTTTTATATCAGGTAGTGCGATACCTCCAACTCTAAATAATGCTTCAATTCATCCTCTGCTATTCTCCTCCCTGCCTCCATCTTATTTCCTATCCCCTAACTTCTGGGACCATTCGTTGTTCTTGAAATGCAAAATGCTTATCTGCTAGTAGGCCTTTTGACATACTCTGCAATTTACCTGGCATCGTCTGTTTTCTCCACTCGTATCTGGTTCTCTCTTGCTCTTTCTTCTGATATAACTCAGACATGCCTTTCTCATGACTTCCAAAACGTCTTCCCTAACCACCCTCAAATGTGTCAGACTTTACGTGTCCTTCACCATTGCCTAGATGATTTTAAATGTCAGTGTGTTTAGTCTGTCCTGAGAGCTCTGTGTGGCCCAGTACTGTTTTCCTGATTTTGTTTCTCCAGTCCAGTGTTTAGCACTTAGCATATTTTTAACAAATATGTGGTAAATGAACAAAGGATCTAAATATTCCAATGTCATCCCTGAAATATTAGCAGCCCAAGGATCACCTTATAATTGTTCATAAGCTAATAAGTGATACTATATCTCAGAGTAGAGAGTAGCTGACTCCTCCTAAGCAGATCAATGGATACTTACATTGACAGATTTAAAGTGGGCACTAAAACTCCTAGATCAGCCTCAGCGGCAGGGAAGGAGAAGGAAAACCTGAGGCATATTCAGCTAAGATTTTATATCTCAGTCTGACACAGATGGCCTGTGAAGGGCACACCTCTATGTGCTTCTTCTTATAGTTCTTTCTATTCATAAAATGATTGTCCTATCTTAATGGCTATATCCCCAGGGGATGCCCTGTAAGGATCCATTGGTTCATTTTTGCAAAGTTTATACTGGTATTTCTTGAATAAAGACACTCTATAAATGCAAAGCATCTTGTCATTAGTACAGATGCCCTACCACAGTCCAAGCTACCTATGTGATTCTGTGCTACCAAACAGCTGCCGGCACCCACCAAGAACATCTGGTTCCTTTTCATGTTGGCATGGGCTTCATTAGCAATAAAACAGCTAATGGCTTTTAGATGGCCTCATGATTACAGCTTTTATTGGTACCCTAGGTAATTGAGTTAATAAATTTAATTGCCAACACTGACACTTCCTCCCACCCGCCTCCACTCCTCTAATTCCTTCTCCAACTCCTTAGTCTCCTCTCTCAAAAAAAAAAAAAAAAAGAAAGAAAAGAAAAGAAAGAAAGGAAGGAAGGAAGAAAGAAAAAAGAAAAAGGAAGTAAGAAAAGAAAAGAAAAAGGCAGAGAAACCATTAATAAGAGTATCGAACAGGTGACCTCACAAAACACTTCTGAATGACTTCAAAATGTCACTAAGACCATCCCAGTTTGTTTATAGCAGCATGTGGTGCCATGACTCACATTTACTACCCTTTTCCTTTCAAGCTAATTTATAGAACTGTCCACACTATATGGAGCAATACACAGAGTATATAGTGTGTTGCCACAAAGATTTCCAAGGTAATATTTATAGTTGCATAGGAGAGTATGGACACAGATTTCTGAAATTCTCAACTAATAACTCATATACTAGATTGTAAATCGTGTGGAAATATTACATTGCACAATAAAACAACCACAGAGAAGAGACTATTGGAAATGGAAATCTTCTCTTAGGAGACATTTTTAAGATCTTGTGGAAAGAATAAGAGATCGTGTATTGCAATATGTATTTCTCTCAGGAAGACACTCTCATGGGTGGCTCTGGGCTTGTTTGTTTGCTACTCTTAGAAACTTCCCAGTATTATCATTGACTAATATCATATGCCCAAATTGCTCCTGTCCTTCCAAATTAAATTATTTACCCCTTGTAAAGCAAAAGGCATTGCCTTCATCTTTGCCTACTTAAAAGAGGCTGTTGGAGATACCAGTAATTCAGAAATTCAGCCTCACACTATAATCTATGTCACCCATCTTGTAGTATCCAGATGGCTTTCATGCCTGACTCCAGCTCAATGACCCTTAAATTCCTTCTTACAAAAACCAGTCTCCTGATTCCTGTCTCATTAATCTGGGTAGTCGCATTCTTAGTCTCCATAATATTAAATCAGGGTTGGAAATGTTATTCAGTGGGTGCCAATTATTAATTAGTTATTTTTATATCCTAAGTATACTTCACAAATATTTCATTTAATTCTCACATCTTGTAAGTCAGGGTTTGTCACCTGGGAGTAATTTCTCCCACAGGGTACATTCTCAACGTCTGAAGACATTTTTGGTTGTCGCAACTAGGGAGGTACTACTGGTATGTAGTGGGGAGAGGCCTAGGATGCTGCTAAATATCCCACAATAGGAGAGCCCCCATCACAATGACTTATTCAGCCTAAAATGCCAACAGTGCAAAGTTAAGAAACCCTGTTATAAGGTCTTGTTCCCATCGTAAGGAAGAGAAATAGAAGCTGAGAAAGGTAAAGAGCTTGCCGAGCATCACTCTGATCACAAAAGGTGGAGCGTGAGTTCAAACCTAAGTTTATCTAATTCCAAAGTTCAGCCTGTTTCTGCAGGGCAATGTAGCTTCCAGGGGCTTCTGGAAACCAAGAGGGCACATGGAAATGTTTGAAAGGGGGTTCTTTAACTGTTAAGTACCCAAAACCACATTATGTCATGAGGCCTTTTTTTCTAATGGTCATTATACAAGTTGCATTGCTGTGATCATTGCAGAAGCTTGCCACAACCTGCAGTGCAGGTGAAAATGATCCTGGCTACAAAATTCCACTTGGGGATGTCATGGTGGCACATGTACGAAATGTAGATGTGTCAACAGAAATCGTGTTAGATAGATCAAAAAGGACTGTGTGCAAAGCAACTTTATGTTATGAAAATGGCAAAAAATTATTTTTAAAATGTCAATTACTGCTGAAAAAGTGATACGAGGGTATAAGCTGAAAGAACAACAAGAGACAAGACATAGCAAGAGCCAGATGATGACAAGGGCACAGAGCGCTTTCCAGGTTTCTCACAGGGAATCCTGGTGATGAGTGATGCTGTCCTTATTATCAAGGGCTTCCCAATAAATTAAAACTTCATATATTTTATTATTTCTTAATGCTCTTTTCCACTCTTAGGGAAAAAAGAGAATTTTGCAAAATCTAACTTTGGAAATAAAAATTAATAAATTAACTGTTTAAATTCAAATATTTGTTTTATGAATCTGTTATCTTTTCTCTTTTCAGCTAAACCCAGAGGTTTTTAATTAATAACAAATATTTCATCTTTCCTTTAACTGATTTGCATAATATATTTATAGTAAACAACAAACGTTTTCTAAGATCCTTGGGCTCTTCATTTTTTTCTATTCCCTGCTTTCTATAGTCAGTTAGTGTACCTAAAGCTATTTTGTTCTTCTTGTATTGTTTTCCTTTAGGATTAGGATCTCTAACCTCTGGTTATTTGCTTGGCTTGGGAATGTAGGAGTGGGAGTATATGGAGGACAAGACAAAATCAGTCCAGAGAGGGGCCTGGGTTAGGGAACAGAGGAAGAGAGAGAAAGCAAAGCACACTCCAAAGACCAAGGGACACAGGCCTCCACCAGCCCACAGGTGCTCTCCTGCTTCCTACAGGCAGAAGGCAAAGCTATCTTTCCTGTGCTGAGACACTCTGCTATGTTAATGAGTGTTTAGGTATTTATGAAATCCTTTGATTTCCAACAAAATTTTCCTCACCTTAAAAGCCAATAAGTGCATCACTTTTTATGGATACCATTATTTACAGTCATTAAAGATGGTCTTTGGTCTTGTGCCAAACTTTCAGTTCTCAAAGCCTCTTGGGGTGTCTGTCCTATCACTAGATATTTTTATCACCATGAAATTCCAAGGAATCTCACTATGAATATTTTTATCACCATGCATATTTTTATTACTATAAGTCCAAAACAGCTATGTTGTGTCCTCATAACCATATTAAAGTTGATCTGAAGGAGACATACGAACAAACACCCATTCTATTTCTGCCAATAGCACCCAGAATTTAGTGGGAAATTAGTGTTCTCACAGAACTTGCCTACTAAACATATTTACTGCCTCTCGCATACCCATGAAGCTTGCTGGTTGACAATAAACTAAAGGAAACAGAAAATGGCACAAGATTTAACTAGGCATCTTTATATTATTCCAAAATATTGCATTTTGGACAATTGAGGAAGTAGGTGATTAAAGTTCCAGGAACAACAACAATCTATATTTGTATGTATATATGTATGTATGTACGTATATATCTCTCCATCTCCCTCTCTGCATGCATGCATGCATACATTATATATATGTCTATATATATTTAAAACAGAGTATGGATGGTTAGATGGTTGTGCAGAGAAAATAATTCCATTGGTCTGAAACCTATATCTACCCATCTACCTCTATTCTTTAGGAATATGACAGAATTAAGAAATAGACCAAAAAAAATATTACGGAGTTTTCAAATTATTTTAAATAATGAAAAATATTTTAAAACATATATTCTATCTGAAAATTGAATATATAAAATTGACAAAAGCATAGAGTAATTTCCAGCTTCCACCCTATCAAGACCTCTAAGGAATTCTCTGGAGGTATGTGGAAATATCTCAAAGTGTAGATGGCGAGCCATTGGTGGGGTGGAAATCCCAGACTCCAAGGTAAGACTTACCTGGGAATGAGTCCAAGTGATTAGCTATGGGATGTAGAGGAGGTTGTCTCTCTTTTGGGGACTCTTCTACAACAGTAGAGTCACACCTTATGCTCCTGCTTATGCTAAGCTCTCATTGAGACAGATTCTCCTGGTAAATTTCCCAGGTCCTATAGATCTCATTATCCTTTGAATTTTCAAAACTCATACATGGCCAAGTGGAGGGTTGAGTGGGTAGGTCATCTTCCTGGATGAATCCTCCGACCTGGGGGAAGACAGAGATCAACTATGGCCCTGAGGACAGTTGCTTAGATATACCTTCTTTTGCCACTCCCATTCCAGGGCAGGGTTCATAGCAAACCCAAGAATTCACTCACTGCTTGAAAAACCCACAGGCATTTGATGGTGGTATTCATATCAGGCAGTACAGAAGCTGCCAATCTGATGAAAACAGGAAAAAAAGCCAAAGCACTCCACATATGCAAATTCAAAGACTTTGCAGCAAGGAGTTTAGACTGTAGATTTTGCCATTCTATGAGTGCAATATTAATAGAAATTATGCTAACAGTGTCTTTTCAGTTTGGCTGAGAAGAAAATGTATTTTCAGGTATCTACCAGTAACAGCTTGTTTTGTAGGTGGTTAAAAAAAACAACCACCACCTGCTTTTGATTGAAAATGTACCTGTTCACTCCAAAGGCAAAGTAAGCTCCAAAGAGAGAGAAGGGTGAATGCAGCCTCGCTTTAACCTCTGGGTTCTTGGCCAGCTCCTCATTTGAATCATTGGGGTAGAAGGAAATTTTTATTTCTATTCAGAGAAAAATAAATCCTTCTTTGGAAAGAGCATGGGTTATTATCTGTGGGTGAGTCAGAAAAGTCCCTCTGTCTAGCTGGATCCTCACAAGGCACAGCAACTCCTTTTGGTGAAAGAGCGTAATGCTAATGACTAGCCTCTCTTCTCCCCTTTCCTTTCGGTAACAGTCTACGGGACTTAATGGGCTCACGGGGGAAGCAGTACCGACTTCATGGAAATCTCTGTTTAAGGTATTGAGATTGGCTGTGTGTATTAAATACAGAGCTTTTGGCTGTCTATTTAAAAAAATCAATTCTGTGCAGAAGTAATACTGAGAATTAATAATGTTTACTCTTCTTCTGCTATGAGAACCAGACTTCAATCAAATGTGTGTGAATATATATAGATATAAATGCACATTTGGGTTGCTTTGGCACTTTCTTGGCTATTTTTCCTGTTATATATCTATATCTAATTATCATCTATCTATTTATCTACCTATCTATATCTATCTATCTATCTATCTATCTATCTATCTATCTACCTATCTATCTATCATCTATCTTCTTTAAGTCCTATTCTCTTTGTCCTGCAGAAAGACAATTTCTGTCACCACTAGCAACACTTAACCGCACCCATTCCACGCTAAAATAGAGGGGTTTTTCCACACACAAAATACAAGGAGACACAAAGCACTCGATTTTATTTGTCCAAATATACTTTAAGACCTTGAGTTTAACCTTAGTATTGGCATATGCAGCTGAAAATGAATCCTTATGACAATGTAAAATATGTCAAGAGTTACAGAGTGGATCATCTCTTTGATGTATTTTGCCTGTTCGGTATAAAACTATCAAGAGCTACTTGATATAAAGCCCAGTGGCTACCAATGCTACACATACATTGTTCCTTGTTTTTTAAAACATGAAATAGCACAATATATACTAGAGCAAGTAAATTGCTGTGGCAGAGAGCACCTCAGGTCTGAAGACTCCAATAAAGCAACAAAGTTGTGAGGACTATAGGAGAGTTATACTGTGCTCTAGTGAAAGAAATTCAGTCATCTAAATACCTCATTTTACATGTGAATACTCTGGGATCATAATGCTAGTCAGTAGTAGAATGTGACAAGAACTAAAATTCCCTTATCATACCCCAAAGTTTTCTCATGATCCTTCAGCTTATTTCTGCTCACAGAGCTTACTTGGTTCTTCAGTGCCATGCAATTATGGATTATGAAATTATAACTACTTTTTCCTAGCTTCTTGAATTAGTTAGGAAATTGTAATTAAAACCCTTGCAAAAGAAACAAATGTTTTCTTTTGTGCATTCAACAGTGAGTGAATCTGTGAAAGCCTCAGTTTCATACAAACTTCCCCAGCTCCCAGCCACTGCTATTCTTCCACAGAACACTCTGAGCAGCAGAAGGGAGAAAGGGGAGTGGGAAAGGTGGAGTGGATTACAGAGAACCCTCATAGGCACTTACACTGTCCATCACCCTATGCTGCTCCATTCAGCCTTTCCAGAGAGATGGCCTGGGGCCAGTGCACTGAATGCCAGTGCTGAGGACGAGGCATAACCGTAGAGGTGGCTTTGTCAGACCAATGCTTCTGTGTCAGGCCACTGTGGCCAAAGCCAAGGCTATGCTACTGACCTGGTAACGTACTATGTTCACATGCCAGGGCCTCTGGGACTCAGGAAGAGCCTAACAGATGTGAGCAAGCACCTTAGATCCCCAGGATGGGAATTACATCAAGAGAACGCTTTTGGCAGTGATCAAAACATATGGCATTGGTAAGCTTATTAGTCATGTACTTTAAGACATCATTGTGAGATGAGAAGTCCCAAAGAGTTTTAGGAGCTCAAGGCTCCTTTGTTTCCTTTTCTCTGCTCCTCTCACTGCTGAAGTCTCCCTCCTCTCATCCTGGGAAAAGAGGCTGCTTGGCCACAGGCATCATGGCTTCACACAATAGCATCCAAACTGGGAGCTGAGGGTATCTCCTCAAAAGTCTCTCCCTTAATAGGAAGGAAAACATTCCAGAAGTTTCTCCACAGGCATCCTTCTGCACTTCATTAACACCTGGCCTCACGCTGGACCTATCCTGGGTGATAGTGAAAAACATTTACATGAATTAACTTGAAACAGTTTGACCAATCAGGATTTACCCTTAGAAATGGAACCTTAACTAACTTAACTAAATTGATGTTTAGTTAGCAAAGAACAAGAATACATTGTTCCCCAAACTGGGTCACTTTTTACCACTGCCAGCAACAGGCAGTGTCTCCCAGGAAGGTTCAAGCCTTAGTGTGGCTTGGCAGGCAGGAGCTGAAGGTCAGTCAATACAAATATCATACTCTCACAGTTCAAGAGCAAGGCCCACTGGGCATTTCTCTGACCAAGGACTGCCCGGCACCTGAAATCATTCCAAAAGCCTCAAACAACCACCAATGCTTAGAGTCACTGTACTAGCAGCATCCTAGGAGCTACTCCCCAGGGTACGGACTAGCAGGCTGTGACCCTCCTGCACTGTCTGTGCACATCTGGCTATCTCAGAAGAAGTAGAAATCAGCCAGTGCCATATTCACAGGGAAAAAAATAGGCCACATGAATTAATTATCTTGTGCTTGTCTTAAGGCTGCTAGACCACTGCTTGACAATTCCCCCTGCCCTCTACAAGGTATAACAGTACCTTGTGAGGCTTGGTATCGGGACCATTTAAAACCTCAGCAGCAGCAGAGACCGTAACCGTGGAATTCTCATTCTTCACTCAGGAATAGTTACCGCCCAAAAAAACTAGTGATAAGGCACAAACTGATGAATTGTTCCTAAGCTACTTGCCCTTTCAGCTTTTCAAAGTGAAAAAATATAGTCTTTGACAAAATTAAAGCATCCACACTTCATGGTTTTTCAATGTGTCCCCCACCACAGTCAGGGAAGCAGGGAAACGCTGTTGGTGGACATTCTCCTGTAGCAAATTGAAACCCTTTATCCATGGTGTCTGGTCTTCAGAGATGCTATCCCCACCACTAAGAAATCTCCTAGCTGCTCCCTCATGAGTCACTCTCCTTTGGAAAGTCAGAAAGGACCTGGAATACCATAGTCCAAATGTATGTTAAGAAGTAAAATCAAATCTTCTCGTTAAAGATTTTCAGAGCACCATGAACCTAATCTTTACAGAGCTTGTCACATTGCCAATGGAAATTGGTTTTATGATGTATTTTGCAAACAGCAAAAGAATCACACCGAATTAAAGGCTCTGGGGATAATGCCTTGCGATATGGGAAATGTACAAAATATTAACAACATCAGTAAAAAACACTATCAATATAGCATTTCAGGTAATCAACACAAATCAAAATCAAATTCTAAAATTTATTATGAAAAATAAAGTTTTGTTCCATAGCACTTTCTAATCTTTTAAAATTCTCATTAAGAAAGACATTTTCTCTTGTTTATTCAGTGAAGTTGGAAGTTTATGGTTATGTTGATCTTTTGCACTCAAATAATTTTTAGTATTTTTCTAAACAAAAACACTGCCTTCACATGGATCCATCTGATTTGACAGCATAATTCTTTTCACCATAACAATCAAGCTGTAGCTTGATTCCACCACTTATGTGGAAATTGGTTTCCTAATGGAAAAATACATCATAATTGTGTCAATAAAATTCCTGAGCAAAGCTACTTAGGGATGCAAGATTCAACATCAGCTCTTCATGTTGCAAAATACATCTGTAAACTGCTTCCTAGAAAACCGTTTAATTATTTTCTTTATTTATACTAGGTTTTTCTTTATTAACCAGTTTTAATAAACTGGCTATTTAATTCAACTAACAATAATTGTTGCTTAATAATATAAAGATAATTCCACTAATTTATTTTTAATCTTCTTTTCCAGAGAATAACAGTTTCTCCTTCCAGTATGGAAAGAAAATTACTTCTATTTAAGGCACAGATGTGGTAACCAAATGTCAAGTTCATTGGTATTTCCAAAGAGTACTCAGGGGAAATATTTTTCTGTCCTTTCTCTTTTAAACATTGACTCATTTCTTAATTACTATATTTTATTTCTTTGACAGCTTGAACAGTGAGTGAAAAGTATTGCACAATTGAATACATTGCTTTACATTTCTCCTAATCTCAAACTGCATTAGATATACATGTGTCCTTCTGTCTCAATAGCCACAAGAAATATTGAAGATAAAAATATCTCAATCAACAAGGAATTATTAAGCAATATATGACCAGTTAACTTCTTTTTAGAAACAATGAAGAATCTAGATCATCACTGTAATAGAAACATAATGTGAGCCACCAATAGGGGCCACATGTGTAATTTTAAATTCTCTAATAGCTACATTTAAACTGTAAACAAAGCAGGTAAAATCAATTTTAATAATATATATTTATAAAATATATCCAAAATATTATTTTAATGTTCTATCAATATAACACTTATTGATAAGACACTTTATATTCTTTTTTTCAAATTAAGTTTTCAAAATACAGGGTATGTTTTACATTCACATTACATCTCAAGTTGAACTAGTGGCGTGCCAGGTGCTTCAATGGCCTCCTGTGGTTGGTGGCTGCCACACTGGGCAGCGCACCTCCAGGGCATATGGCAAAGAAGCCCTGTCATAACAAAGACTCATTTCCCTAAGACTACTTATGGGATGTCAGCATTTCTTAATAAAGTTCCATAAAGCTCAGTAAATTCTAAAAGCATATGCAGTTAAGGGAAAAAACATTTTTTTTTCTTTTAAGGAACTTCCATGAGCCTCAAGAGATGACTCAACTTAATGCATGGATTGAAAACGTACTTGTTCAGTTAACCTAACTATATGGGTAGATAAAAATAACATATTGAAAGGAATTCCTCTCAATTACTTTATATTCAGAGAACTATTATCTCAGACACTTTTCTCTCACTTCACTTGTCTAGTTTATATCAAGCATTTGAGATTTCCTTTCTTATTGTTTCTCTTTAACCCAGATTACAGTATGATTCAGATTAAATCTATACTCACATATAGTACAGTACTGTTTACATTTTTCAAATGCAATTAAAATGTCTGTTTCTAAAACCTATAAGCAATTTTATATTTTACTGAGGAAAATATATTCAGTGTATGTCCAGTTTTCCTGTCAATCATTCACAACTCTGTGCATACCTTTGCCCAGCCTTCCAATTGTGCCCTGAGTAGTTATACTAATCATATCATAACAAGGAGAAATTGATTTCTCCCATGGAATGACAGAGAGAGTAGACACCTCCACATAGTAAGTAAAACATTTTTTTCCATTGTAAAAGGGATGCATTAAAATGCATAAAACAGCCATTTAAAGGTGGACCCTGTCAGCATCCCACTTCAGCATACTTCACAAAATATGATTATTTCTAAGTAACTTCTTTCTGATTATTCTTGAAGAGGTTTGAATGTTAGAAACATGGAGGTAATTGCAAATAAACATTACTTTTCCAAGTTAAAGTGTTTGAGACTAAAAGCTACTTCCCTCTTTTTACTAATCAGTAAAACAGGGATAAGCATTCTACTTTGGGGATAATGCTGGTTTTGGTTTTCAAGAGTTTGGCATATTTCAGCAAAATGTCTTCAGGAAAATAAGTAAGAAAGCAATGGCATTGGTGGCTATTGGGAGAATTAAAGCCTCAGACATAAACTGATCCATTTGCTATTTATTTAAAGTTAAGGGATAAATTAATGTCATGCTTATGGCAATATTGGCTGCATAGAGTTGGGTTCTGCAAAAGTATTGAAGTATCTTGGTAAATTGGACCAAAAGAAAAGCCAAAGTTACTTTAGCTCTGTGATTACAACTGAGTAAGGAGGCATTTCAGGGCATTGCACTGAGCTGCCATAGGAAAACACAGCAAAATTGCTAGCAGTGGCCAAAATGAAAATTTTCAACAGTATTGTCATATGAACACAGAGCAAGTGCAGCAGCAAAGCAACGAGGCCATGGAAGAGAAAGAAAAAAATGAATACCCCTGTCTGGGTATTTGGATTATCCAGACAATAGCCGAGAACCACAATTGCCAATCAAGTGAATTTAATGCAAGGTCTGAGCAAGGACTATGACTAAAAGAACATCCAGTAATCCTTCTAAATTTTTATCTGCATAAACTGTAAAATAATCTAACAAAAAGAAAAACCTTTAAAGGATAAAATGCTAAACAGTTAAATTAAAATTTATCTAGAGAAGGGACTTCAATGGGCATAAATAATCTTGTGAGAAAACCTTAACTTGCAACCTACTATCACTTTTCACTGGGATTATTTCTGCTATTGTAATAAATGAGAGGAGAAAGCATTAGACATTCTGGATTCTTTGTGTTACTTACTAGAATCTAAAAACATGGGATATGGATAAGAAAAAAATTAATAATATCAATTTCCAGAAGGCAGGGACAGAGACTGGTTACAGATGTGTCCTCTATGGAGGTGTCAATTGGTACTTCTAAAATTTTTTAATATGCATACAGATCACCTAGATCTTTTTGGCGTGAAGATTCTAATTCAGCAGGTCTAGTGTGGGCCCTGCAATTCTGCATCTGAATCGAGCTCTCCTCTCGGGTGATGAAAGTGCTGCCCCTTTGCACACCACACTGAGAAACAGGGCTGTGAGGACAGTGGCATTCTCTGTCTCCCCTTCCTTTGTCTTCTGTATTCTAAGGAACCCTCTCTTTGTGTTTGGCATTGTCTGTAGCCTGTTCGCCCTGCACCCTTCACCCATGCAGGGGTGAAGGATTACCCAGATCCATCAGTCAGACTCCTCATTCTCTAGACTGGGTGATTAATTTAGGATGGGCACATGGCACAAGCCAGGCAAATCAGAATCCTGTCTGAAGCTTTGCTGAGACTTTGGGAAAGAGGCATTCTCTTTCACTGAGTTTTCTACCTGGAAAGATGGTTCAGCCCATCTGGTGGTGGCTGTTTTTTATTTCTCTGAACAAAAAAGCTACTTAGAATGAAGCCAAAATGGATGGAAGAAGAGTTAAGAGATGGAGAAAAAGACGTTTATTTTGGTCTTCATGCCAAGATCCAGAATATCTGAAGCCCATTTACCCCTTTGAAGTTTCCCTTCAGTGAGCCAGCACATCTTTTCCTGCTTAAGTTAAACTGAGTCAGTTTCCTTGATGAGGTAAGAACTGATCTTCCCCTCATGCATCCAATATTCTCCTACTTATTAAAGTTTCAGCTTCTCTTGCCTTCCACAGCCCTCTAGTTTCCAATAGTAAGGCCTTACGTGGATGGCCTCGCTCCTCTCCCAGGTGTTAGGAACAATCCTGATTCAGGCAGCCACTTTATTTTGACTTTCAGCAGAATTCAGGGGCCTTCTTGGTGATTCTTGTGGAATCACAGACCCAAAACCACACAGCTGACTTTTTTAATTATATATTTTCATTTTACTTGTTTAATGAAGAAGAGAAGTAACAGCAATCTAATATACAAGCAAAACTTCTGATGTATGCGATAAATTAGTTGCCTGCCCCTCACCTTCAGCCTGGGTGCAATGAGCCTTGTGCCCTGGATCCTGGCGTGGGTGAGTACAGCGAAGGGCCACCAGGACGTTTCTCAGGTCACTACAGTCCTGTGGGTCTCAGGATGCAAGCTGCATTGGTTTTCAAAGTTAGATGTTTGGGGGGCTTGTCTCTCATGCGTAGATCTTAAAAGTTGATGCTTAATGTGGGGCTTGAACCCTTTGCCTCTCTGGAGAAGCTCTGGCTCTTGAGTGTGCTCCTGGTTGTCCCTTGCCACACTGGGGTTTGGGTTAACGCGAGAGTGTGTCCCAGCCCCTCCTACTCATTTGGATGCTGTTTCTTCTTACTTGTTGTGTAGTCACCACTCAGTTTAGGCTTTTTAAAGAAGGAAATGATTCAGGATCTTCCTTCGTCACATCTTGAACCTAGAGCTCCCCTAGCTGTTAGGAAATCCATCTTCTGTGTCATAACTTATTTTCCTATTTACACGCTTGTCTTCTTTCTAGCAAATTTATTTGACTTGGTACCTGCATGTAGTTCTTACAACTTTACAGCTGATAATGCTTTTAGCAATTAATTCAAATATATGAAATGTTCAAACAGAACTTTAAACTTTTTCTGTTTATTTTCTGCTTCTAGGTATGATATCATTTCAGTTATTTAAGGCAGAAGAGAAGGAACATGAACCTAATATAAAGCAGAACCTGGCAAACAAAAACTTAGCAGATGTCATATAGAGATGGCATTATTGTCATTCAGCGTTTGTATTGCTTTTCATATTCATAAAATGTCACCATTCGTTTCACTCTCCATAAGTTAATGTTTGCTTTCATCAGGTGAGGCAAGAGTTCAACAAGGTGTCTTTCTAAAACCAAAGTAGTTTCAAAGCTAATTAGTCCCTGAAATGCTTATCTGAGAATTAAGTTGTACATAATTCTGAGTTTGAAAGCTCAGTTTCTTCCAAAAGCAGCTTTTTTTTTTTTTTTTTCTTTTTAGAAATGCTTATTTCCATCTTTGGTATCATTCCACTGTAAGGCAATTATTAACATTCTAATATTATTCTTGAATTTTAATTTTTTTACATTCAGGAAGTACCCATTCACCCTCGACCTACCGTAGGGAAAAGACATTGGAAAGCTCTACTTGTATGGTTTTTAAATCTCATCGTGGGAGAATGCTTTGCCCCAGTGGTTCCCAGAATCAACATGTGGCTTTGAAAATGTTCCCATGTAGAGGCACAATTTAGAGAAGCATGGTGAACAACAACGGGCTGTGGAATCGTAGCCTCATCTAATGAGGCCAGAGCACCGCCCAGATTTCCAGCACTCCTCTCCTGGCTTCTCACTGCTTCTGTTTTCCTAAGTGATTCATTTTCAGGATTAGTTTCTCTTAAACTCCATTTCACCCCTCCCGTTGCCCCCAAACCAGGGCCCTCATGCCATTTCTTCACTTTCTGGAACTGTCCATAGAGGTGCTACATTTTAAAATAAGAGTTCTCTATAGCTCTTGATCTATAGAGCCTCAGCGAGGTCTCGGCCATAAATATTTGCTCAGTGCTCTGTTTCTGATGCCTAAAAATTTACTGATAGCACTATCTTCTCTTCATTCATAATCGTCCCCGGAGGGCTTAATACCTAGCCCAGTGCCTGCGCCCAGTAGGTATTTTGTAAATCACTGAAGAATGTAAACTAGAATCTGTGCTTGCGCTGGGTTTCTTCAGGTTTTGCATAAGCTACTCACATCTGGGGCCAGAGCTGCCTGAATGGGACAGCCTCTGGCAGGCCATTCATTTGCTAATTGCATCAATCATTCTTCATTTCTTCTTTATGAAATAACCTACTGGGCACCCATTGACCCTTAAATCTCCTTGTCACAGCTGCTGAATCTTTCAGTCTCTTCACTGAAGTTAAAGCTGCTAAATCACCAATGACTTTGGTATCAAATTTACCTTGACTGCTCCTAAATGTGTCCTCAAGGGAATACTGGCCGTAAAATGACAAGAAAGAACACTCACCTGACTTGCCCCTGCAAACCGTTCTCAAAATGCTGTTTTAGTCAAGCAAAGAAAGTAACAGCTAAGAACAGACAACGATTTCGTTGTTTATGTATAAGGTACATAAGTCACCTCAGGAAAAAAGCAGTGTTTCGCTGACAAGATAACATAACTGAATATAGAAAACTGATAAAAACTCTGCCGACCCTCTCTCAGGGCCTCTGGCTCTTCTGGTAGCTGCTGCTTCCTCTATCAGCTGGATCCCTCTGCTTACTGGTAGGTCGGGCTCCCTCACCCTGCCTGCCTGTAGTCCAGTTCAGCCCTATCTCTGAATCAAAAACCTCTCAACTGGACCAGCTTCAGGGCCCAGTACCAGCTGCCTCAGTCACTGAATGCTGCCCAATTCCAAATACTCAAGGGAGTTATCTGAATGGTCCAATTCATCTTCGTGCAAAAGATTATACACGCAGGTGGTAAGTGACGAGCCAATGATATTTTGACATCCCCACATGCCTCTAGTTTAATCCCTGCTGATAAATAACAGATGGTGAATATGGCAATTTAGGTAGCAGGACCTGTGGGCAGAAATTTACCCCAAACTCAGTGCGGCTCAGTACAGGTGTAAACTGTGAGCACTAATACAATAATTCTGTATCTATAAGATTGTTGGGGATTTTCCACATAAAATGGAAAAATAACTTTAAATTCCAAGAATACAGATCTTCAAAGTATTAACACTGGAGGTTTATTAGTTTTACAAAACCAAGGAGTTTGCTACCCTGCCACTTGTAAGGGAATGATGTCACTGTTCCTGTATGTGTCTCTCTTTGAGTAAATGTGGTTAATACTGCTTTTAGGACATGGTTCTCCTCTTGAAATTTTCTCTTCCAGAAAACCAGAATTAGGTAATAGAGAAGAAAAAAAAGAGAATCAGCTTCTGTCTCAGTAGAAAATGTAAAGTCTGGATACAATAGAATGTTCAAATGTGATGAGCATGAAAGATAGCATCTGCCACATTGTGGCAGGCATTTAAGAGACCCACTGGAATACCTTTCTAAATGTGAGGTTACATCACAATGAGGCAAAAATTTTGTAAAGTGATCCAAGACCTACACAAGGCAGGAGAAAGGGTCATTTTTTTCCCAAGCCTCATATTTCTAAGGCAATTAAAATTTGTTACTAATGACATAGCTTGCTCTCTGGCCTCTATTTTTAAAATTTTTTTATTTATGAAACATGACCTAATTACCCCCAAAACCCCTATTTCTAAACACCATCACATTGGAATTAAGGTTCTAAAATATGAACTTGGGGTAGGGAGCATAAATATTCAGTTTTTTGCACTCTTTCAATTCTGAAAAACTCTAAAATACCCCTTCTGATACAACTTGTTCAGATTCCTTGTACTATCAGGACTCATGTTCCTTCTCTTATTCCCTAGATCTTTAAGTCTTAAACTATCTCCAGCTCTAAAGGAGATTACCAGAGGAAATGTCGATTTTTGGTCCGGAGTGTTAGAGGGGAAGATGCAACCCCTGAGGGTGTAGCAGTAGCAGCAGTGATGAGGGAGAACCCGCTGGACGCAGCTGCCCCTAGGTTTTGAGAGAGCTCCTTGTAGTCCTAACCCTTGATAGTTTAGAATCTCTATTACTCAGAGATTTTGTCTTCTCAAGTTCTACTAAATGCCTTCAGCCATACTAACACATTTCTGGATTTGGAAGCTTGTTCTCCAAAGCTTTTATCAGGCCACTTATAAAGAGGAAGCAAATCTCTAGAATTTAGAAAGTATTTTTCTAAATTAAAATATTACTTGGCTTTTGACCTTTGTATGAGTAATTAATAGAATATGAACAATGACTTTACTTTTACTCAGCTGAGCTATCCATTTCCATGAAAAAAAACAAACACACACACACACACACCAGAAATAAAATAAAAAAATCACTTAACCACTGCTAAAATTGCCAGTTTCGCTAAGATTGCCAACTTAAGGTTAAAACATTACATCAGCCTTTATTATTATTGATGTATTTCATATCTTTGAATTCCAGGACTCTTTTAGTTGAGACAAATAGTACCACAGGAAACTGTTTCATCATCTAGTGTTGTTATCTGCTAAAATTGGACTTTGTCAGGTGACTGTAAATGCTTATAAATAATCACACTTTTATAACCTTAAGGGAGACTAAAATAATAGATATAATAAAATGACAGCCACTGAGAATGGGAACTTTTTTGAAAACTGTTTCTAATCCTTCAAAATCATGTTTGACACATTTTTCTTGTGCATTTATTGCTTTATAATTTATCAATGCAAAGTTCTTATGCCATTTAGTTTGATTTACTTTCATAGGAATAAAGACAGTGTTTGATCATATATTCTTCATACTCAAATTTCTGATGCATAGCAATTAAAATTCATATTAAATAGGTGTACTCTCTCTTAAAAGTAACAATAATTACAGATATGTTAACTACAGACATTACATTGAAATCCACTAAAGATGTCAGGAAGAATCACTATATGCTTGAAGACATTATTAAGCATTTAATATTATTCAAGATTTTGCTGTTTTCTGGCCTCTTCAGTTTTAATTGCCCTTTCCTGCCCTGATAGGAAAGTATCCAATTGTACAGACACAGAATATGTTTCAGCTCATTAAAAGGAAATAGCACTTACTCTAGCAAATTTTAATGTGTTCTACACTCCTTTTGCAAGTGAAGCTAATTTTGTTCTTTATATTAGAGTTTTTATTATTATGGTAATTATTAAACTCTCTAGTTATACAAAATGGCACACTGCTTTTTCTTCTCTCTTTAAAAATAGTGAAAAGTACTGAGCAGTGGGTTATTTTCAGTAATTGTATGTTATGTATTAGAGTATGGGTATTTTTTAATAACATCTTGAATAAAATCATAAAATTTAAAGTAGAACCCCCTATTTGTAAAATTAAAATATTAGTTTAATAAAAACAACCCTTCTGTGAAAGGCTTGTAATATAGTAATTATACCGGTTACCCATTTATATTCCTTAACATTTGAGTCTATACCTTTAATTAAAGGCCTAAAAGGGTGTTGAGTTTTTTCCAAGTATTACCTTTATATTTATAAGTTTAAATTATTTTAAGATATTGGTTGAAATAATTACAACTGAGAAAATAGAAGTAATATTTAAATTTGATCTTGAGTAGGATTTCAGCAACTGGAAATAAGGAAGAAAGGGAACAAACAGTTTAGGAAAAAGAACTGGCGGTGATGATAAGAATTCATGTGCACTGCTTAAGCACTCTTCCAGGCACTCTGCTATTTGCTCTTTTAAAAGACATTCTGTGAAATTTAATCTTAAGATAGCCTTACTTGCGTATTACATATGTAGAAACCACTGCAAGATATGTTGAATCATTACCCAGAATAGATGATCAGCTATTTGAATTAAAAGTGATAGAAAGTTAAATTTAGTCTAGGTCTTCCTAATATCAGAATTGAATTTATTTTAAATATAAGTAACTTCCCAAGTGGAGTATAGATATCACTGTAACAAAATTTTGTGATGATACAACTCTTTTAAAGTTAATGATTTTCATGGTTATTTTCCACTTATCACAGAGATTATTGATTTCCCAATAGTGTTATAAAGATCCTCTCCAAAGCAAATCACTTAAAGTAAATAATGAGAATACAACATATAAATCCTTATATGCAAATAGTTTGTAGCACATATGGAATGTTCTTTAAACCATAACTTTCATAGCTTTGTTTGAGACAAGTACTAAAAGGAAATATTTCTTCCCATGAAAATAAAATATGTAATGTGATAAAATAAAATAAAAGCCATAGCAATTTTCAACAAAATGAAAACTGATGTCATTATAATATTTTAAGATTCTTTGGAGGCCCTGTGGGAATCTCAACACTTTACATTTTTCTGATCTGAGCTATGCACATGCAGGCTAAACATTTTGGCTCCTACCAGCAATAGTGACTGCTCCTGAAGATTCACAACACAACAAACACACCTCTACCGAAACAGGCTGCTTAAAGGCAGTTTGTGCTCAGCTATCTAAAACAGCATACATTGGACAAGCCATGTATTCTCACCACACCTCACAGGGGTGTACAAGATGCCCCACTGTGGCACTAATCTCTGTCCTATAGTAGCAGACTTCTCCATCCATGCTTCATTCATAATTCACCAAATGAAAGAAAACCACCAGTGTCTTTGTTCAGCCAGTCTATATTCAAGTGCAAGGATAAACTGCAAAGGGCATATCAAGCTCTTCCAAGAACTCTCCATGTTATTCTCTAATATATTACCCAATTATTTCATCTTTTTTCTCCAAAGTTTTTTCTTCTTTTTTTTTTTAAGTAGTAATTGCAGTTAAAGTCCTAACCTGTAAATTCTAACATCTGGATCACTTATGGATCTTTTTTAGTTGTCTAATTTTCCTGTTTGAAATATCATTTGGAATCTCTAAAAAGATTAATATAAATGGTACTTGTTCTAAAATTACTAGATATTTCAAGAATCAGGATAATAAAATTCTAAACCAAGGAAAAAATAAACTTTGTATAGATATAAATAAATAAATAAATACAGAAATACATATGCATGCATATATTGACATATAGATAGATAATAATGAATATTTTCAACAACAACAAAATAAGTATTATTTTTTAAAAGGTAAAAGCCTGGAAAGAAAAACAAATATAGTTATTAATAATAGCAATTTGGTTAGTATAGTAAAGCAATGATTGACATATTTCTTTTATTACAAATGGTCTATAATCTAGCTGTATTAAAGTTTTTAGTTAAAATAAAACAAAAAACTAGATTTGTTCTCTAATTTTTGAAACGTGTGTTACATTTGTTTTGGCTCTTGCTTAATGTGTGCCCTAATTGAAGGACCTGCTTATATCCCAGAAATATTCTAGACATGAAGAGCTCAGTCTCCATACTGAAACTGAAGGCAGGATTTAAGCCTCATTAGCAAGAAAATGGACTCTGGCTCATGATGTGCATATATTTCTTCTTTCTTTTACCTTGTCTTAGCCAAGATTCATTATTGTTTGCTACTTCAGCATGCTGAAAATTAGTGCTCGTAATATAAATGGCCGTTAGTCTCTGAAACTGTAACTTGGTTCAACCTTACATAAAATTTATCTACCAATAAAGCACCATAGGCCTAATATTTCCATTGCAATCCAACATGTCAGGTACCTGACTCAGGGTTATTTTCACAAGAATATTCAGCATACTTGGACTGAGAGATTAAATTACATTATTGTTCCAACACTTCAACCAATCTTTTTATTTTAAAAGTGTGATCATCTGGATATTGCTCTTAGGACCACTCTTTAGTTAAGGGTCCAATACATTTCTCCACTTTCAATATTTCTTTTTATTTTAAAGCTGCTGCAAAGTTGACAATTCAATATGAAACACGTGTAGAGCTGCCAAACCATAAGTAATAGATAGGACATATGGAGATTAGCATAAAATCAAGTTCTCTTATCCTGGGATCTAAATGTAAATTCCTTGGATAAAGTTGTTGATGAAAGAGAAATGGGTTGGACGAAGAAGGGGAGTCACTGAGAAACCGGAGTAACTGCAAATCCTTTTTTTCAGGGTCCCACATCCTGAAAACATTGCAATGATTTGCCAGGGAACCTGTTGTTTTCCTCTCAAAAGCTCTAATTCCATTCCTTGTATGCATAGTCTCTTCTCCCATAAACTCTAATCTGCCAACATCATTCCTCAGACTAATTATTCATTCAAACTACAGGTCAAGCCTCTGCTAGGAATTAGGGACTGTGTTCGATGCTGGCTGTAAAGTGGCGAACAAGCAGAACACACACCTGTTCTAGGGCTCACAGTCCTGCCTGCAGCCCAGTTCAGTGTAGTCGGAAGGCCTCTGAGTAGGGTGTAGGGTCAGGAAGGGCCTCGAGGAGAAGGGGCATCTAAGCTGAGCAGAGAGGAGAGCGGGGCCAGTGGGAGGGAGATGCGGGGAAGGAATGTTCCAGGAGGAAGGAGATAAAGAGAAAGCTCTCAGCAGAGTGCAACTCTGCCTCCCAGGAGAAAACGGGAAGAACTGTCTTTCTGAAGCAAACAGTAGAGGAGAAACCAGAGCAAGATATTACCTGGGGGGAGGGAGGAGTGGTTAAAAAAAGCCTAGATTACTGAGGACCTGCTAAGTCTCCACATCTGGGCCTTTATGCCACCTTCTTTGTTTTTACAAATTAGCTTCATCTACAGTGGTGCCTGGGTTTTCGAATGGAATCCTCTGAAGACCGAGTTCTGAACCGTTCCCAGCCCGGCAGCTGGGCCTCTGGATCCTGCCCTGGGGGGAGCCCTGTGGCGAGGTCGGCTTCCCAGGCGCGATCGGAAACCGAAGCATTTCCTCCCGGGTTCACAGTGTTCCTAAACCGAAATGTTCGTCCACGGAGACGCTGGAAAACCGAGGTACCACTATACTTTGAATTGATCCATGTTTTTTTATCATTATTAAATTTGTGATTGATTTTCCTAATTTTTTAATCAAGTTTATTGGGGTGACAGTGCTTAATATGAACATATAGGTTTCAGGTGCGGTTTTCTGTTACAAGATCTGTACATTGCTCTGTGTGCCACCATCCGAAGTCACATCTTCTCCTGTCACCATATATTAAGACCGTTAATTTAAAGAAATGACTTGAGATTAGGTAAATCTGCCAAGTGATTTCTATGTCTAGTAAAGTTCAAAATATTCTTTAGATTCTTTTTTCATTTTTTTAAGTATTTTACTTGATTGGAATATGAAACTATAGGTGATAGCCAGAAAAAACTCAGAAAAGAAATAACCTGGCCCAGCGGGGGTTGGCTCAGCAGTTGAGCTTCGACTTATGATCCAGGAGATCACAGTTTGATTTCCAGGTCAGGGCACATGCCCGGGTTGCAGGCTCAATCTCCAGCAGGGGACATGTAGAAGGCAGCTAATCAATGACTCTCATCATTGAGATTTCTCTCTCTCTGTCTCTCCCTCTCCCTACCTCGCTCTGAAATCAATAAAGATATATTTTAAAAAAGAAAGAAAGAAAGAACCTGAATTTTCAAGGTATTGTTGGAAATAAAGCAAATATATTCTGGGACTATATTCTGAATCTAGTTGAGATATTTTATATCCTTTGTTGATTATAATTTGAATTTCTGAACTAAATGGAAAGATAAATGATTTGTTAAGCAAATGAAGTACTACTGGTCTCAGAATCCCGAAAAGAGAACATGCAGAACAAATTTTTGTAGATCGAACCAATTTCTACTTTCACTGGAGTCACTGTGTACTTCATGCTTCGCATACTGTAACAAATAAGATGCTCCTCAGTTCTAGGTAACAAAAAACACTTAACTCAAAAAAAGAGAAGTAAAACTTAAAAATATATATATGCCAAGTACTGAGAAATGCTGAGATAGTGTAATTTTATAAATGGTTATTTCAAAAGTTCAAGAATATTATCTGGAACCTTGGATATTCCTGTTTTTCCCTCTGGTATCCTCAATGCATTGGTCTTGTCCCCTTTCCAGCTACCCTATTATCAAACCATAGGTGCTACAGTTCCATATGACACAGAAAGAATTAATAATGTCCAGTGAAAAAGATGTTGTCTATTCACATCCCATTGAACAGAACTGTATCATCCTAAATTAATCATTCTGAATTAATCATCTCTAAGAGGTCTGGGATTTCCTATGATTAATTTTCATTAAAGCCAACTTACCCCTAAATTTTAGATGGGGTTATTGTCCTTTTGGAATAATTGAACAAAATTGCAGCTATTAAGTTACTATTTACCTCATGGTTGTTGTTTTTTTACATTTTATTAATGTTTTGACATAATAGGGAGGTATCTCCAGTAAATAATTATGTATTTATTATATTATCAACATTACTAGTTTGACCCGTGTACTTAATTGCCTTTAATAGAAATGCACAGTTTTCAAATTACTGTAATGGAATAAAATAATACCCTATAAAAGCATTTGTTCACAAATACATGTTTTGGAATTGCTTGATAAGAGAAGAAAATATTTAACTTAAAGGCTGATTTGGGAGATAAAGTGTAATCTGTTAAGTGCTAAGCATAAAACTTGGCACATGGCACAAGGAAATGGCAGGCAAGTTGATTTACTGTTTAATCCAAAAGTGTTCTTAATGCTCAATAATTTTAGAATACAGCTCACATCTCTTTAAATTTTCTTTAAAATCTAAAACAAACTATTTTATTTCATGAATGTTCTATAGTTTTCAGTGTACAAGTCCTTGGATAAGTTTATTTCTAAGTATTTTATTCTTTTTTATACTGTTGTAAATGGGATTTTCTTATTTCTTTGTTGTATAGTTCATTGTTAGTGTATAGCAGTACAACTGATTTTTGTATTTTGACTTGGTATCCTATAACTTTACAAATTAGTTTACTAGTTCTAACATTTTTATTACTAGTTCTAACATTTTTATTATATTTTACGGGTTTTTTATATATAAGATCATATAATTTGCACACAGAGATAATTTTACTTTTTTCTTTCTGATTTGGATGCTTCCTATTTCTTTTTCTTGACTAATTGCTCGGGCTAGGGCTTCTAGTACTGTGTTAAACAGAAGTGGGCATTCTTGCTTTGTTTCTGATCTTAGGAAAAGCTTTCAGTTTTTCCCCATTAAACATAATGTTAGCTGTCAGCTTTTCATATATAACCTTTATTATGTAGAAGTAAATTCCTTCTTTGTCAGATGCTTCTCAAAATGGACTGGGAGACACACATTGACTTTGTGTTCAACATCAATGTTTGACAGATAATTTGATTCCAATGAAAGTGACAGCTGGTTCTTTACTTAGAAGAAAGGTAACAGCTGTCATGCCATTGAAATCAATAATTTCCACAGAAGTTGGCTAATATATCAATCTAAATTTGATTATTTTTGTGAAAATAGTGCCTTTGTTTCCTCAGTCTATCAAATGGACAGTTGATGAAAACTGGTCTCACATTGATTTGTTGCATAAATAGCCATAACCCCAAAAGCAAGTGGCAGAAAGCCCAGGCTTTCACAGTTAAAATTATTCATTTCTCTAATTAATACTAGACTATTTCTTCCATTTAAATAAGCTATTTAACCTACTATTTAACAATGTTTTCCTCAGGGTTTTCTGGCTATTTGTGTTACTTATAATGATACAACTGTGCTATAAAATTTATAATGAAGTTCAATGAAGTTGTCAGTGAATGCACAATAACCATTCATCAGTGATGCCTATTCAAACTCACTGTGGTAATCAAAACACCAGTGGGCTATCTTTCACCACGACCTCCTGTGGTTAACATCATTATGGGATGTCTGTTTTTACACAGCCATTGAAGAAACAAATTAAGTTGCAGTTTTCTTTCTTTTTCAATTACCAGAGCAATTTAGATATACATGAACTACTATTTTTTTAAACTACAGCCTAAAAATACGGTGAGATTGAATGTAAAAACCCTAGTACTAAATTTTCTTTCTATAACCTATAGCTACAATTTTTCTAGGCATCTCTAAATCAAAAGGATAACCAAAGTCTCAGTAGTTCTGCTTTAAGATTTTGCCACAGAAGTTCTTACTTCAATTAAAAATTCTGTGGTTCACTTACAACTGGCAAATGGAAGAATCTAATAAAGATTTCTTACAAATATCAAGCTATGTTTAGTTTTACTTAATTATTTTAAGAAGTACCGATAGCAATACATTTCATTGGAAATACTTTGAATTTTAATGTAATACATTTTAAACAGTCTAATGTCAAAAGCCAAGAGCAGTGGTTCCAACATATGGAACATATAATATTCCTACTCAGCAACATTAGCCTCCCCAGCAGCTTGTTAGAAACACGCAGTCTCAGGCCCACTCAGATCTACTGAATAAGAAACCTTCGTGTCGCTGAACTGCAGCCCATGTTGTCACACAAATAAATCTCCCATTAGCAATTCCTGTGACCTTGAACAAAATAAGGCAGTGATTACAAAAAAGGTCTAAATGTGAAATTGCATGGTTTGCATTCTGTTGTATTGCAACCCTTGGGTAACTTGCTTGTTTTCTTCTCCTTCAGTTATCCTATCAGTAAAATGAGAGTAATAATAGAACAATATAACTGCTATAAGACTCCAATGTGATAATATATAAAGAACTTAAAACAGTGTCTGTAGCACCTAGTAAGTGCTCAAAAAATAGCTTTTCTTTCAATATGCTATGGTAACAATCTTCTTTCAAACCTTTGTATTAGCTATTGTTGCCAAATAAATTAACACAAAAAGTCAACACCTCGCCAACTGATAGGTCATCTGGGCAGTTCTTCCACAGAGCTAACCATTCTCGGAGGGGATCACTCACACATCTGTGGTCAACTGTGAGTCATCTGGTGGTAGCCTTTATGCTTCTATCTGAATTCTCACGCACACCTGGAGTCTCGACTGGGATGGGTCATCTTTGCTCCTCGTGGTGCCTCATCCTGCAGCAAGCTAGTCCCTGCTTGTTCACAGGACAGCTGGCAAGAGTTCCAAAAGAGAGAGAAAAACCAAGACAGGCCTCTCGAGGTGTGGGCTCAGATGAGGTACAGCCTCACTCCCACCACAGTTTATTGCCCAAAGCAAGTCACCAGGAAGCCTTTGATTCAAGGTAGGAAAATAGACTCCACTTTTGATGTGAGGAGCTATAAAACACATTCCTAAGGGGCAGACACATGTGGAAGGGTGAGAATTGGCCAGCATTTGCAATCTACCGCAAACTTATTTCTCATTCATATGACACGATCATTATTTTCACCTGGCACCTCGGCTGAACATGACACTCTCTTGGGCCCATGCTCACAGTGAAACTTGGGTCATTTGCTGGGAGAAGAAAACTTGACAGGGTTTTGTTCTGACCATAAATTCACTAGCCCAGGAGCGACACACTTCACTTCCACTCACAACTAATTGCCCAGAACTAGTTCCAGGACTAGCTGAATAAGTTGTGGGTCCTAATGCAAAATGAAAATGTGATATTTTTTATTCAAAAATTTTTAAGACTTTAAAGATAATGACAACAGAAAATAAAATCAAACATGGGAACATTCTAACCAGGGCGCTGTGTGACTGTACAGATCACATGCCCACAAATCAGTCCTGACTCATTTATAAACCTCCACCCAACAATAAATAGGTAAGAAAATGAAAACTAACTATAATTCCTGGAGGCAGAAAATTTAAAACATTTAAAGAACAGCACCAAAGATTCTCACTTATTTTCTTTTAGTTATTATTTTTGAGATACGTAAAGTAAGGTTTGTTTTGATGTCCTGCCACACTTATCCAGCATACCATTGACTAGGATCTGTCTGTGCTCTGAGAAATCTAGTGCCATGATCCTGGCCTGAGCTGCACAGAATCCCTTAGTTGAACATATGACATAAGCATGACTTGACTGAGTTGAATCTAAATTTTCACTCCACCAAGTTATATTTTACTAAGTTCAAGCATGAAAAAAAACCCTAATAACTTTATTTATACCAACCTGTTAATATTAAAGATTTAAAGTATTCAGCATTTAATGTATATAATTACATAATTATATTAATGAGAGGTACTGTCATAATCCACTGGAATAAATATCTAATGAACATTTGAATATAAATAATTATCTTGCAGGGTACTTTTTTTAAACATGAGAATTCCTGATGTCCTCTTAATCACACTGCATAGAAGTAATGCCAGCCAGTGTAGAAAGATGCACACCCAGTATTCCACCTGTCTCCTTAAATATCAAACCCTCTTCCCTTTTGTGTGGAGCCATATTTATTAATTATTGTAACAAGACTGTGCTATGGATGGGAACAACTGAAGTCCAAAAGGAGCCAGTACCCGATTTACCAATCATCTCTTTTCCTGCTCCGATCATAGAAGGCCAATAATAGACAATGACACTACGAGATGTGAGCATTCTATCAGCTTGAGCCCCCGAGTGACTACTTAAAACAAAGCTCCCACCAAGCCGCATTGTTCACGCTGCGTGGGGGAGCAACACCTCTCCTTGTAGGAAGCCTCAGGCTCAGGGCGTCTAAGGCAGCTGAGCCTGGCCTGCTCTGACTGATGCCCTGACTGACCCACTGCCGTGGATGGTTGGTCCGCTCGTGCATTCTTCTCCCACCTGTCAAGTGTATTATTGTAGAGGAGACCCCACACTCACGTTCAAGTGTAACAACACTGGGCATAGAATATAGTAACTGTTACTTCCAGAATGAAGATTCTCTTAATGTTGTCAGAAAAACAAATGAAAAATAGCAGTAATAATGGGACAGAAAATGCCAAAGAATCTATTTTAATACCAGGTACAAGGATGGTCTAACAGCTCACAAACAATTTAACAGGATATTGTACCTGAAGAGTACATTAAGCTTTTCCCCTAGATGTCATTTTCAATATCAATGACAGAGATGGGCAACACAAATCTGCCTCTACAGCGGTTTGTTTTATTGCTGGAATATTGTTTTCTCTTTCGGTTATTCTAAACTTTATATTAGAATGCTCATTAAAAAGTAGAATCAGATACTTCTGAATCCTTCCAGGAACTACAGGTTTCATGATTTTGTCAGTAGAGGAAACTTTATAAAGACTCCAAGGCTATTTTTCTTGTTTGTTTTTCTGACAACATTAAGAGAATCTTCATTCTAGAAGTAACAGATTTTGACAAAACGTTTTTACATGCAATTATTATGAAAATGTCAGAAACTAAAGCTTCCTGAACCTTAGGTTACATATAACTCAGTGAATATGTTAATTCAGGGTCTAGGATTCAAAACAAAATGTTACTTATCTATCAAATTTAAATTTTTAAGTCATATAAAACTTCTGAACTGATAACCTTTTAATTGATGGTAGGGTGGGTGATGTGAAAGCTTCTATATTCTTATCCATTGCTATTAAACTCCATTAAAAAATTCTTATCTTTGTTGATAAAGTACAGTAGTTATTTTTAGTGAAGAACTTATTTTATTAAGGGGTATAGTTAAATTTTTAAAATGCAGCACTCCTAATTTGAATACCCATTTCCTAATATTTCTTTCTTAATTAAAAATTTAATTCCACATAATACCTATTGCAAGTAGGATTTATCTGCTTATGGGAAAATTGAAAAAAAATGATAAAGTCATGAAAGAAGTGATATACATATGTGTAACATATACTTTCTTTTCCCTTCTAGTATTAGGAGTTCCAAGTTTCTTTATTTAAGGACAATAGTATACACGAAGATATATTTGTTTTCCTAATAGCTGTTTTCCCCCTTCCACACCCCCCTTCCCGTTTCAAACAGGTAGTCAAATTTCTGTTCCTCCTTGCAGGCAAAACAGACAACCAACCAACCTACTTGACGCTAAGCCTTGTACAAGCTTTGTACCATTTTAAATTTATTCAGAGGTTATTTTAAGACATTGAGGCCAGTGTGAGAAGGGTCGGGATAGAGACTGAAGGTGCTTGGTGGGGGAGGAAGCAGAAGAGCGCCGCCTCCCTTGCCTGGCAGGAAAGCCACCGCGCACGGAGATGCGCCAGTCCCCTCTCCCAGTGTGTTTCTAGCGGTGATGAAAGCCGAGGGGATAGGCTGGGCGGAGGGTGCAGACAGGGAATCTAAATTTAGAATAGATGGCCAGGACACACATTTGCAGAGCCATTTCCAATTCCGGAATTTCTGGAACTTACTGTTCTCTACAGAGTAAATGCTTAATGAAATCTACTGCCTGCCGGTGACATAAAAAGGCAGGGCGATTTTACCTGGCAATGGGTGAGAGCAAAATATCTGATAACTTTACTGGGAGGCCTCCATAAGAAAATACCAGGATAAATTAGCACACTTATTCCTCTAGGATCATGTGTTCCTAATTATCAACTACAAACCTGAAAAACCCTCAAGGGTTATTAAAAATTGTTGTTTGTTTTAATATAACAGAACAATAGTGAACTGTTATCAAAATAGATGAATTCTCTCATTTTTCCATGATGTTAGACCTATATAGCAAATTTCATTTAAGCCCTGAGCTCATAGGTTAATAATGACTGGTATGTTCAGTAGTTACATTGAATCTACCATTAGAAACAACAAAATATCTTTCATTAGCTTCTTAATTTACTGTTGTTATATTTTTAACAGCACAGATTAAAAGAGATTTGAAGAAGTTTGCCACATTGCTACCAAATAACTTGTTTTATTTTGCCCAGTGTTAATTTTTAAATTTTGATTACCTGATAAATAAAACATGTATGACATAATAAAATGCATTATTAAGAACACTATAATTTCATCAAATCCATATTATTTTAACAAATAAAAAGCATATATTGGAACAGCCAGAGGTTGAGGTTTTCACAATATTTTATGTTTGCACAGTTTTTTTGGCAATACTTAAATGGATTTATGTAGGGATATATATTGCATCAATACATGGAATGGAATATGCAGATGAATTACTATTTCGATGGAAAAGCTTACAATTTATTTGATATATGCAGGCTTATGTTTACATTTTTAAATTACCATTTAAAGTATGCAAATTTTGAGGATAAGTTATGCTTATATTAATCAATTATAACTACCTTATAGAAGGTTTTGTGATTTTAGAGACTATATAGGATCTGAATTTTATAAATCAACTATTGATTTATGAAAGCATCGAAGAGAAATTTGCAAAAAGTCTGATAGAAAAATAAAAGAAATGCCAAGGTTCTCCCAAAGGGTCATAAAAACACATTTTCTTCATGAGACATCCTGCTTTATTAAAAGAGATGTGAACATTTCTATCTTAAATAAATCATAAAAATTGCATGCTCTGTCACACAAATCAAGTGAATCAGTTCTCTCTCTGCCCACTTCCTGCACTGGAGGACCAGCAGCCAGTCATATTCTTCTAAGGCATATTTAGTATGGACTTCATTCTTTGTGGTGAATCTGTACTCTGTTGGTAATTTTGCCCTAAACAGTTAAATTACTGAAAAGTTAATTGAGTTCCTGGGGTTCAAAGTTAAACATTTGTGACTTCAAGCAACATGAGATGAAAAGATAAGGAATTGTGTACCTGTCATATCTATAGTAAGAGCTCACAAGATGTCTAGCATCAGACTGGCCTTGGATCTACTAACAGTGTCAGACACCTGTGTATTAGTGTTGTTCCTCTAGAACTGAGTGTAGGTGAGGAGTAGAGCATTTCAGAGAAAATTATATACAGCATAATACTTTATTTGAAAGAACATTTGAGTCAAAAATAAAATAATAGAATCTAGATTATTATTAGAAAACAATATTTGATTCTCACGCTTTTGTAAATCTTAAAACAACTCTATGAGGTGCACCAATTATAATCATCATGTTCTAGAATTTGTGTCTCTCTTCATCAAGATACGTAACCAACCATTGCCACTGGGGGGGAATAGAGGCTGGTAATGCACTCGTTTCTATTGTCATTCTATTTATTGGATTCTCTCTTTATCTTGGTTACTCCACCATTAAATTTTCCATATTTTCCAAATGGGGTTCATGAACATAAACTTTAGAAACTTTGCATGACTAAGAACATTTGATCTTGCTCTTTTAAAACTTGTATTTTATTTTATAGCTATTTTTTTTTTTTAACTTTAAATAAAATCATCATAGAAGGGCCTTATTTTACTGTAATATAATTTACCTCCCCGAAACTACTTAGTTAAGAAACATTAAAAAGTTTTCAATAAAAAGAACTTT
The DNA here is from genome assembly GCF_054644295.1 of Miniopterus natalensis. Lineage (NCBI taxonomy): Eukaryota > Metazoa > Chordata > Mammalia > Chiroptera > Miniopteridae > Miniopterus > Miniopterus natalensis. Next base: position 54,293,451 of record NC_142083.1, read on the forward strand.
AGAAGTATACCTGAAATTACTGTTATTGTATAATATATTTTAGAAATTTAAAAAGAAGTAAAATAACTAAGAGATATAAGTTTATCAATAACCTATGAAGAGCTCTCACACTTTGTTAAAAATCATTATTTTAAAACAAAACAAAACATGTTTTTATTGATTTTAGAGAGAAAAGAAGGGAGAGGGAGTGGGAGAGATAGAAACATCAATGAGAGAGACATTGATTGGCTGCCTCCTGCATGCCTCCTGCTGGGAGTGGGCCCACAACCCAGGCATGTGCCCTGATGGGGAATCAAACCACTCACCTCTTGGTTCTTGGGCCGACACTCGACACTAAGACACACCAGCCGTGTTCTCACACATTTTAAAAAAAGACAGACAACTCAATATGGCATGATAATGAACAAAAAGCAAACTCCAACAGGCAAATACACATGAAAACATGTCCAAATACAGTATTGAGACAATCCAAATTAGGTTGACATAGATATTTTTTATCCATTGCAAAATTAAAAAGTGGGAAAATGTGGGGAATAGTATGTTTTTATGCATTGTTGATGGAAATGTAAAGTTTGCAGACTTTTTGAAATACAATTTAACTATTAATATGAAAATATATATTTGGCTGCCATTAGCAGAAAATCTAACATGGCAGTGGCAGAACAAAATAGAAGCTTCTGCCTCATGTAAAATAAGCCTGGGAATATACAGTCTGGTTAGGACACGCCACGGTCATCGGGATCCTGTCTGCAGCTGCCATTCTGAACTCACAGCTTGCATCTCATCACTCAAGATGAACACTGGAGTTCTAGCCATCACATTTGCACTTTAATCAGTATAGGATAGAAAAGGCATTAAAGGGCTCATTGCCTCCATTTAAGGATATTTTCTAGAAATTGTGCTTATATTACTTAGTCACATAATCACTATTAGCCACAAGAAATAAATATGCTCAACTGAAATTTAAGGGGCATTTTGCTAAGGTGAAAGTGGTTATTAAGAGATGGTGAGCCTGTAACATTTGAAAGGGTGAAAGAAAAAAAAATGATAACATACGAAGACATGTGTTCGAAGATATTTGTTGTAGTGTTGTTCACAGTGGGGGGAAAAGGCAACTTAATAAATGTTCATTAATGGAACATTATTAAATAACTTGGGGTACATTTACATCATGTAATACTATGCAGTCATAGAAGTGTATTAATTAAAGGTATACGGATGCCTTAGAAGCATTCCTACAAATTATTGCTAAGAATGAGAACAATTGAAAATCAGACACCTGACCTATATAGCCGTGATTATCTTGTGGTGATACTCAAATGCATTCATGATTCAAAAGGCATCTGGAACCTGTGGAGTGCCAAACAATTCACAGGATCTTTACGGAACCCCCATAGTATAAAATTTCAGGTACTGGATTGACGCATTCAACAGATATTCCAACTTCTTTAGCGTGTCTCCTATACTACACTGACTGGGAATCTAAATGTTACATTTCCCAGACTCCGTTATATCTGGAATTCTGAATCTGAGTTAGGATCATCTGTCAGATGCATTCATAGAAAACTAGAATTCAGACATGAGGTAAGTGGGAAGAGAAGCAGAGCGTGAGGGGTGCGGTGAGGATCATGGCAGAGTCAGCAGTGTCCTAGAGCAGGCAAGTGAGCGTCAGATCTCTACTCAACACGTAGCATCCTCTTGGCCACAGGAGCAGTAGCTCCTATGACTGCCCAGGTCTGTGGTGTGACCTAGTAAATAGTTTCTACATGCTTAGGCAGAAGTCTGTCTTATCAGCTAGCCTAATTTTTGTCATTTAATACTCTGCAATAGATCTTTCTACTTAAATCAGCAAGAGTAGATTTTGTTCTTAGAAAGTGAACCATACCCAATGTTGCACTTTTGCTATTTAAATCTGAAAAGATTGGAAAACATTTCTGTACTCCTAAAATAGTCCTTAAAATATGAAATTAGCCTGCTAAATATACATCTTTAAGAATTATAATTTTGCTAAAATGACAATCAGATCAAGGCATGATAGATTAAAAACTATGCAACAAGAATCTAATCACTATAAAACTACAATGCTATGTTAATTTCCTAGTCTCTTCCTCTTACTTTCTTACCTTTAGCAATAAAAAATGTGTTAGATTTTATCCCTCCATTCCCGTTTATAAGTAAAGTACATATTTACTGAAATCTTGTGAAGTGTAGCAAAATATTCTTATCTAGGGGGAAAATACACAGATCCAAAATGCTGTTATTCCAGCCATTTGGCCCATTGCAACCTTGTCACAAGAATAATAAAACAGATTGTTCACATCTATTAGTATGTGATGATGAACTCTTGAAAAAAATGACTTTCCACCAAAATAGAGACTCCAGCCAACTGAGGGCCAGACCAGTTCAATTAAAGTTAGAAAAATAGTGTGTTTCTTTAATCCCCACCCAAGGATATGCTTATTGATTTTAGAGAGGGGAAGGGCGAGAGAGAAACATCACTGTGAAAGAGAAGCATGGATCGGTTACCTCCTGTTGCCCCAACAGGGGATGGAACCCAAAGCCTTTTGGTGTGTGGGACGACACTCCAACCAATGGAGCCACCCGGCCAAGGCAAAGTTAGAAAACTTTTAATATCACATCCTTTCATCAACTGAAGGATTATTGCATAAACTGCCAGTTTTGTAATTGATGAAAAGGATGGCGCTGGGAAAATTCTTCCTTGAGTTAGATAAGCAAAGCCCACAGCATCCTTGCTTATGAGTCATCACAAGTCTTTAATTTTCTGCCACGTATCTAATTAACTGACATCAGGAGGAGAAGGGATAAGGGAGGAAGACAGGGCTGGGAAGACAAAAGGGAGTTAACCTGTGTGCTCTCAACCAATGGCTAAGTCTATGTTCTCTTATGAAGACTGGATTCAAAATCGTTGCCAGCGAAGGTCATTCAGTTTTACTAGAATGAAGCACAACCGCAGTGTCATTTTCTTGATCTCCAGTATGACTTTCCTTCCCTGCGTCACATTTCCATCCCTCATTTCTTTTGTCTCGTCTCATGTCTCTATTACAGAGCCTTTAATATGCTCACTCCCCAGTGTCTCGCTGGCCCGCACTCAGACCATTTACTGTGTGGAATTCGCGTCAGCTTCAGCGCGCCCGAGCCTGTGTTATCGGCGGCTCCGCTCGCAGCGAGTCTCACGCGCTCTCTCCTTCGCTGAGAATGTGAAAGAGCCGGGACGGAATCAATGTCTGCTGAGAACTGTGTGGTTTAGTTTTTTCATAATTTCAAGCAGCTAATTGCTCTGCTTCATTTTCTTGATTAAAAAACACAAATCCAGTGGCAGGAACACTGTTTAATTAAAAAATAACAAGTGAAGTCAATGTATCATTAAAGAGAGAAAGGGACTGCCATGTAGCTGAATCAAATACCAAACCAAAGGTGACGCCACCGCACGAGTGTGCAGGATAAAATACTCAGAGAGCCTTTAGTGCAGTATTAACCCAGCTCACCGATTTTGCCTACGCCAGTACCAAACAAAATGATGCTTATCGTAATAAGAACAAACACATGTGCCTGCACTGTCTTTCACCATGAGCAATCCATCAAGAAAAGAGATACAGCATTTTGTCATAAAACTTGAAAAGCAGTGGTGCAATCACGTGAAACTTCTGGTATGTTTGTACACTAATTCAGTCATCCCACCCCCCAAAATATGCAGGGGACAGAAAGTGTGGTTAGAAAGTCCTGCATTCACAATATAGAACATGACACACTGAAGGATGGTATGTGCAATGAGCACTGCACCGAGAGCCAGGAGATCATCATTAGCTACGTGACTGGGAAAATCATTGGTCCTCCTAGGACCTCAGCTTCCCTATTTGAAATATTGGGATGTTGAACGAGGCCAGTTCTAATGCCCATTCCAAGTACTATGTCTCCTCTCTTGCTATTATTTCTCTTACATGTGGAATCTTATGAAATTGTATTATATAATTCTCTCTTCATTCAAAATTATCCATCACCAATCTCTATGCTATCGCCAGGTTACACCAAAGCATTTAAGTCACTACTTTTGATTGCTGATATAATAGTGGCATAAATGGAAATAAAAATGAATAACATATTGAATCGAATTTCTTTGAAATCTGAAATACATTCTTCTAATTTTTTTTAGTTTTTTTATATATACAGCATGGTGTACTTATCTATTTATTTGTAGTCATATGAATAAAACTTTCTATGGTATGCATCGAGATCCGTTATGGAACTTATCTCCTTTTAACTGACACAAAAATCTAACTTCCTAAAGGCACTTTGAAACCAAGGCATTAACAGAACCTGTATGATGTCTTGGTTTCTCAGATGTTAAAATCTTCTTGATATTTTTTATTATGGTTTTATTAGTTTGCTACAGTGTTGAACTAATTAGTTTTATTCCCAAGATCAGAATTGGGTATAGATGATGCAAGTCTATAAAGTTTATTATGACTTATCATTGTAATTACTATGATTCTTTTCTGACAAAATTTTAAACATTCTTAGGAAATCATTAAATTGCTGAATTTCTTTACCCTGGGCAATATGAAAACTTAAATGGCTTCTCAAATCCTGGTTTATTCCATAGGTAGATCAACATCTAGGCTCCCAATATTGATAATGTACATATTACACACATAATACAAAAGTATATGTGTATATATACATATATAATGCATATGTGTATATTCTACTTGTGTGTATATACATATATATGCACAATATAATTTCTTATACTCTATGTACATATCTATGTTGGTTGGTGAAGATATTTGAAATAATTGAATAGATATCATCTAATATGTATTACTCATGTAGGAAGAGGACTGCTGTTTTACACTAATTCTGGTGTATCATGTTACATTCTCTTATATTGTAGCGTGTATTTTTCTGAGATTCTCTTACAGGTAATGGTAACACATTATTTACCAAGAAGCTTTGGTAATTTGAAGAGTATTTGTTACAGAGTTCTTAAATTAACAAAAAAATATTTCAGTAGTAATAAAGGTGTAATAAAATTCTGAGTTCTCTTCTACTACTTAATTGTATTGAAAAAAATAGTATCTGAATAAAACTGTTATTCCCTTTAATCTACATTTAGAGGCAAAGTCATAATTGAGACTGAGTCGATGATTTGCGTAATCAATGCTATATACTATGGTGCATCAGATGAGATATGTATTAAGTGCCTAATATCTGGATGGTTCAAGTAAGAATAAGAGTTAGCCACTTCCTTCCAGGAGTTTAAAATGTAATTAAGGAAAAACAATAACATTAAAAGTTAAATAACATTTTACAACTATAACAAAAGTGATGTCACAAAGGAGTACATGAGTAACTGCCAAATAAATTATTTAACAATAAAGCATGTAGGGTATGAAGGGCTGTCCATGCTGATGGTCTAGGGCTGCTCTGCGGGCAAGGGGGGCCTGGCAGCAACGGAGGGTTCATGAAGGCTGTCCAAAAATACATGAAGTTTGTCCTTCCCCAGAGTTAACATCATAAAGACAACTTATCTTTGTATTTCCTTTTGGAACTGAAAACTGCAAAGCAGATAGTAAAACACTGAATTCCATTTCAACCCAAGAAAGGATAAGATTATGCTCACAAGTAATCGCCATCAGCATTACAAGTTATTGCCAAGTGTCCCAGTTCTCCTGCAAAGGGTAACAAATAAAATAAGAACCAACTACGTATAATTTCTGATGAACAGTTCCGAAACACCATTATATTTTAGCATCCATTCTTTTATTTACTCAATGAATATTTATTGAAAGAATAAAAAAAAAATTCCTCCCTTGAGGACTTACCTTCTGAGGTGGAAGATATGCATTGAAAAGAAGGTTTATAATGTCTGGGAAAATATATAACACCCATCAGTAATAAGAAGACTAGGACCTAGTAAAGCAAGAGAGGGTGGAGGAGAGGGAGCTGTTGCAGGCGCTGGGGGCAGGGCCTCCTGGGGAGGCGCACCGAAGCGACGCTCAGCTCTCAGCTCTCCGCAAGCTTCCACCATCAAATCCCTGGCGAGGCCCTCTGTAGGCCGTGCAGTTTTCACAAGGGACTTCATAATTAAACCTCTAAGAGTCTGGCCAAGGGGAGCTCGTAACTGCTTCAGCAGAGCTCGGTTTCAGCACGTTTAAATGTGACAGAGATTTATGGCCCCCACATGACAACCATAGTAAATATGTCACCACAGTCTGTCATGGTTTCTGACGCCAGTGTTATAAAGGATGCTCCCTTTATAAATGTAGCAGAAAAGATAAAGTTTGAATAAAAACGGGAGGAAAAAGCAGAAATGATCAACAGGACAAGTAAAAGGCAAGGGAAAAGCGAGCAAAGAGGGAAGAAAAGGAGAGGCGTAGGAGGGAGAGGAGATATTCCCTCGACTAACTCCAACTGTGTACAAGGTACTATGCCAAGAGTTGTCATTACTGTTCGCATCACTGTGAGACGTCACTCACAGGCGGGGGAGTGTAATCAGTGCAGGCCTGGCCTGGAGCTGTGTCCTAAACTCTCATCACAAAATGGATGAGGCAGGAGGGAGATCTCCCCCCCCCTTTCTTTTTTCTCTGCCTTCTTCCCTTCCTTCCTCTCTTCCTTCTTTTGTTCTTTTATTTTCTTCCTTTTGTTCTTTTTAATAATGGAAGAATACAGTTCCCCTGACTTTCAGACCCAATACCTTTCCACTTTGTCTCTAACATAGAGTAGTATCATCCATCCCATAAATCCTAAGCAAAACTACTTCTTTATTTCCTCATGTATTATTAATTTGACCAATATATATTGATGAGGTACCAGGCACTGTTTTGGTATTAGGAATACAGAGATATTAAAGAAAAAAAAAATTTAAGAATTTTATTGCTTTTTAGAGAGAGAGGAGAAGGTAAAGAGAGAGAGAGAGAAATCCATGTGTGAGAGCAAAGTATCTATGAGCTGCCTCCTGCATGCCCCCTACGAGGGGTTGAGCCTGCGACCCAGGCATGTGCCCTGACCTGGAATGGAACCAGCAGCCTTCCAGTGCAAGGGGTGATGCCCAACCGACTGAGCCACGCTGGCCAGGGCATCAAGATACTTTATACCCTCACGGAATTCATAGTCCTGGAACAGAGATGGGTAGTGACAGGTATCTGCAAAGAGCATTTTGAAAACACTGAGGAAAGACACCTAAAACAAGCCAAAGTTTAGGGAGTGATGACTGGAGAATATCAAAGACAAGTCATAACGGATGAGTAAGGAAGGGAAATGGAACTTCAGATAAAGCCTGGAGGTGAGGACTGCATCCTATGTGGAGACATGCATGATGTCTGAGTGGTAAGAAGTGAAGTTGGAAAGGAGTAAAACATTTGTTTAAAGGAATATCCAAAAGGGCTGTACAGGCTTGAGGACTGGTTATATAGGCAAGAGGATCAGTTACAGCGCCCCAGAGAATAGATAATGACAGGGTAAATTACAACTAAAGCACAACACATAGGTTACAAAGAATAGATTTCAGAAATATGTTGGGTATAGAATCATCAGGGGTTGGTGTCTGGAGGATGGGGCTGGATGGAAGAGTGAGGGTAACTACAAAGTATTTTAGTTTGGTTTTTAAAAACTGAGATTAGGATCCCTTACAGAAAAACATATATATATGTTTCATTTTAAACATACAGAGAGTAAAAGCCTCAAATTCAGAGAAGAACCTGGCCTGGAGCTAGAGACCTTAAAGCAATAGCATATAAATGGCAACTGAAACCTTGAGAATAGGTAATATCAAGGAAATAAAGGATGCAGAGAGAGCGCAGAAGCCTGGGAAGTTTGTTTATTCATAAATAAATTGTACCAGATGCTAGGAAAATTTTTTAAGAGTGAAATGTTATAAAACTGTATTGAAAAAAGTGACCCCTGCAGATATTAGGAGGTGATAAATGATATGTGGAAGAATATTTAAGGACTAGGTGGCAGAAAAGGAGCTCATGAAAAGATACTTTGGAGAGAAGGAACAGTAACAGAGACCAAATGAATGGCAACCGTGAAGAGGAGAGCGATCAGACAGGGACGAATTAGAACCGAAAGTTCCAGTAAGACAGGAACTGATGTCACAGAGTTATCAGCTAAATGCTAGGAGCAGAGCTAGTGAATTTAAGATTAAAAACAGAAATCAAAAGGAATGACAGTGCATGCACACGAGAAATTAAATGAGAAGAGAGGTGTGGGATTGAGAGAGGAATGCGTGTGTTTGTTTTAGATGGGAGGAAATTTTTCTAGTTACTGAATGGCGGTGAATGGCAATAAATGTTCCAGCTTGATTCCATTCCAATTCTATAAATTTAATGGCTGGTGCAGTTGTTCGTATGGAAAAAAGACATGCAGGTTATGATTATTACAATAGTTTCATTAATTCAAAAGAATGTTAACCCACACCTGTAAACCTACTTTTGCCCACCCCTGGATATGCAGAGATAAGACAAATATCTCAGAAATCTATAGGTATTCTCTATCCAGAATTTTTTAAATTAAAATGGGTACATGAGTAATTATTCCATTAATTGATAAATGATTACTGAGTATATACTAAGTGTAAGGCAGTGTGCTAGGTCCTGGGGAGAAATAAAGGTGTCCAACATATTTCTTATTCTGAAGGGATTGTCAGTTTAGCTTGTAATCTTTTATGAAGGTTCATTTCATTAATTTTGAAGGAAACTACATTATTAGAAAAATAATAAGTATATGTATAGTCTATTAAGTTTAAATTGTTTCCCACTGATAGTAGAAACAACATTAATTAATATTTTCTAAACTATTACTCTATAATTATGCCCAGATTATAATAAAGGATTTCCCTAAACTAGTACAGCATTTTAATAGATGTGCCAGTAAAATTTTATGCCAGCAACTGAAAAAATATATTATGCAGAGTTATGATATTTCATATTGATTATGAGGTTCTAACTGTTGTTAGAGAACAAGATTTAACCAAGTAAATGTGAAAGTCTAATTGGCTTCATTAAGCAATTCATGTATCTGTCAGACCCTAGTAAGTAGAAGGGTCTTCTGAGGGGTTGTACAAAATAGAAGGTTTTTATAGGAAAAAGAGTGGAGTAAGGGAGCTATTAACAAACAAAAGGAAGGATTATTTTTAGACTAGGACATCTTCATAGGCAGGAAAGCACAAGAGGGTTTTTATCATGCAGATTGCATCTTCCCTCTTCTGGGGGGTCTGGGGATGGAGAGGGAGGGTCCACTTTACAGATTAACTCATTGGTGTTGGTTTTGACCAGAAAATTCCAGACTGGCTGATTAAAATTATATTTCTGGGAGAAGTTGAAACTGCAGTTAGGTCAGGTATTAAATTGAGGTTTGGTATCATGGGCTTTTAGCACAAGTGACACCTTTTGGGGCCTGTGGTTTTCACTTTAATACTATAAAAAAAAAAAATCATTACTACTCCCAACTACTAAAATAAGACCCAAAGAAATATTAATAACTAATAATTAGTGGGTTTCTAAAAATATACTTTTAAAATGGCCAGTTAATTCAAAACAGTGTCATGACTATAGTAAGCAATTAATAAAATATGAATTAATATAGAAATTAATATACAAGATCTCTTAATATGACCTGGGCTAGAGTACATTAATCTGATGGTTTTAGGCTATATTGATAAACAGGACATAAAAACAAACATCATTAAGGCCACTTTATTAATTCATAACCACAAAAATTCTTTTGTATCCACCTGTGTTTAAGTGGCTTTGTACTGAAAACTGCAGCACTCTCTGCAGAGGGCTGAAATTGCTCAGGAGAGCACTTTAAAAGCAGCTGTGGTCATTCCAGGCCTATGGCCTTAAGCTGATAGAAACATGCTAGAGTTTGGTGAAGTGTCTGAGTGTAGGAGTTTAGAAGGATCCCCAGCCCCTGTGGGAAGATAAAGGCCTCTCTTCAGTGGGTGCCTTGCTTTAACTGGTACCCACTGCCTCCTGTCATAAAGACAGGAGTGTGTTTTTCCTCAAGATAAGCAGCAATTAACAAATCCAGGTGGCCTAGTCTCATGGACCAACCCCCCTCAAGACCCCTCAATGCCTTTCTTGTAGCACCCCAGCCTTTCAAAAGTCTCCTGTCTTTTGTTTGGGGGATTTGAATTCAGTTCATGCCTGGCTCTTCCCCCGGTTGCAATAGTAACTGGATGAAACCTGTCCTTACCGCTTCAGTGTCTGCTGGGCTTACCTTTGACAGTACACTTCCACTAGAAGTCTTACACTCCACAACCTCCCTAAAGAGGGCTTCTGAGGTCCTCAGTCTTTTCGACTTACTACATAACATTTTTATCATACAGTTGATTTTTACTACACTGTCCATGCTATGGACATTTTACTATCCAGATCAAGGAAGCTAAAATTAAGAAATTTTGTCCATGAAGGTGGGGAGTGTGAGTCATGAAACAATTTAATTCTTTTTTCTTGACATTTAAATGGGAAAAAAATTCAGTAAGGAAACCACTAAGCATTTTTTCTTATCTCTGATCCTCACACCACTTAGTGACCAAGGTCCTCTTCACCACAGATTCTCTGCAAAATGGTGCCAAGTCGCTTTCTTCTCTCCTTAGGGCAAGGGCAATTTGCTACCACATAGTTCTCCATCTGCACCATATGTTTCTCAGGACCAGGAATTTTTTGTTATTTTTTAGACTATCTGACACTTTCTGCTCTTTTCTGATGAGCACGCAGAAAAAAGTGCTTCTTGGGAAAGGTTTGGGTAAAGTTATTGGGGGTGAAAGCCAGGCCTGTCCAGCTTACCTGTACGTATTTCCAACACGTCTAGGCATGTTTCTTCTATTTCCTGAAACCTAAACAAAGTTCCTTCCAAGCTAGTTCCTGGACAAAGCCTTCCCTTTCTTTGCACATCTCTTCTGCCTTTTGCTTTTTCCAAATTTTTAAGTCAAAATTCTATCTATTCAGAGTCATTTAAATTTCATTTTCATTGTTAGACCAGGAAATCTTCCATCAGAATGAAATAAGTAAACTTCTGTTCTTTTTAATCCCATTACAGTTTTATCTCTCTTAGTACCTAATTTCATTCAGTTTTATTTTCCAGTCTCTTACTTTAAAATTAGTAGGGATTTTGTCAAAGAGGCCTATACATAGACAGCAGTCAATAAATACTGTATTGTGAAAGAATGACAGAAACACAAGTAACAGTATTTACATTAAAGATAAACTAATAGAAGTTTTTCAAGTATCTCCTAAGATTATCTTTATTTTAATTTCAATTCATTTTTTTATACAACTAATATTGGGAAAATTGCCTATCAGAAAGTATGTCTGTTTTTTTAATTTAAAATAGAAATATTTAATTTTAAATTCTCCCTAGGAGACTAGTACGTACAGAAAAGTATAAGATGCTAAATATAAGTACTTTTTAAATATTTTAATCTATCAGTATGAAGACAGTATATTCAGAATTCACAAGTTGGTCCCTGGGCATACCAATCATGTAATGGTTTTATTTTTATAGATTCACATCATTAAATTGAGCTCTCATTAAAATATCTATATTTAAAGTATAAATCAGTATTGATCAAGCACAAGATAGCCATGACTTGATGATGTGAAGTTCATTATGCATTACTTTAAAAGCTCACTTTATATCCAAAACCAAAAATCATTTCGCAAACTTGTACAGAGTGCTAAAGATGGAAGAACTCTTAATGAGGCATCGGTTCAAACAGAGCTCACCATCTCTGAAAGGGAACACACAAAAATGCCAGCTCCCTGAAAGTAAGAAGAATTTTCAGTAACATAATACAAAGTCTATTTATTCTACATATTTTAAGAATGAACATTATAAAGAAAGTCAGAAGAATAAAGGAAATATATCTACATTAGGACAAATACCTACACCTACACTTTTCAGAATGTAAACTTTCTCATATAAAAAAGGTAGGATTTCCAGAAATTGACTATTAAATGAGTTTACAACCAGGTTCACGTCCTCAAAAATAGTTCCGAGCTACGTCTCCAACACAAAATTATAACCACCTCCTGGGTAAACTTCAGAATCACAGAGGTAATATTTGTTCAACTAACAACCTTATCTGGACAAACGCCGGAGAGAGCTTATTAAATCTATATGTGCAGTACCCAGTTTCTACAAGCACACCCAAGCCTATAAAATCTCCACTCCAAGGGAGGGCAAATAAAGTGGTCTCCTCAACCGCAGCGTCCTTTCTGATCCCGTATGTAAATCTACAGTAGCCAGGGAACACGTAAGAAACAGAGGCAATGGGCAACCTCTGCTTTCTGGACCCTTTAAGAAACCAGCTTGTACCTCACTGCCGTGAGGGGCAGAGAAAGGAAGGGCAAGGCAAGGCGAACAGGCTTCACCTGAGTTCCGCTCGTGGATTGGAGGAACAAAGGCACATGCTTTTGTTGACATTTCCGCAGTGACTTCTCCTTTGCACGGGAGCCCTGGCACCAACACAGCTGCCCCTGCTGCTGCGCTGGGAAAGCCGGACTCAAAGCCTGGAAAGCCGAGCTCAACGCCTGGGAAAGCACACACACTCCAACAGCAGCCTTTCTTCTGTTTTCTTTTATATATTTTACTCTCTTCATTCTCCACATGTTCCTCCTCTCTGTTCTTTCTCACCATGAGCTTAAATGCACACAATGCACAAGCACACACAACATACATTTTTTTAATTCATGAGACTAAACACACGCGAGCTTATAGGAACAATGCAGACTATCCCAGCTCTCATGCTACCATCTATAGCCACACTTCATTTATGGCTAGATTTGTTTTCTTATATCCTGGATGACACTCTGAGTTATATTTCCCTCTTCCTTCAGTTCTTGCTATTTCTTTTCTTTATAAAAGATCAGGAGAAGACTTGTACAGGCTCCCACCTCTTCCTGAAGGAGCACAGGGTAGGTGCCCAGGAAGTCCTGGAGGCACCAACTCCCTCACCCTTCCTGGAAAGGAAGGTTCCATTTGAGGCGGTGTAGCCGAAGGGAGGAAATCTGTAAAATGTGAGAAGAGTGAGGAGAAGGTGCAGCCTGGATCCCCTCACCCCAGGCAAGATGATTTTAGCAGGGAAGCAGAGGACCCCAGGAGGCTGAGCTCCAGCTAAGTCTTAGCATTGCCCGGTGCCCTGGGCGGTTCTCACCAGCCTTGCCCGCAGCGCTCCAGGCCACCTCCCTGGGCCCAAGCTTTCTTTTCAGATGAGCTGCCTCTTGCATAGGAGGAAGTGGCTGTTACAGCAATTTCAGCTCAAGGTTGTCACTGGCCCTCCCCTCTTTCCGACAGGAAGTTTCCCCAGAACACCCCAAACCTCAGCTCCCTGCCCTGGGAAGCCCTGAGAGCCTCAGTATCAGTGTGGAGAGGGCACTTCTGCTGCGAACAGATCCGAGAGGTTTCTTGGTGGAGAAATGCTTTGGATAGAGCTGGAGGGTGTGTTGCAAACAAGGGTGGCTTCTTCCAAGTGCTTTTGCTAAACATACACATGCGGGCACATCTGCATCTGTGGGCCTCCCAAGCAGAGTGAACGGGGGAGGGAGGGCGAAGGAGCAGAAAGAGGACATTTTATAATCCCTGTGCAGCGCAATCTGGAAAGCATAAATGCACACATGCACCGATTAGCCTATTGCCCACTCGGGGTGGGTGGTGGATAATAATTCCCACTCAGGATCCTGCAGGAAACAAGCGATGACAGATGTGTCATTGACAAGTTTGTGGATGTGGATGTGACTCTTTCATTGCCTTTGGGTATACGCTTCTTGCAAAAGTCAAGAAAAATCCCAATCCCACTTAAACATCATAGACAAGAAACAGGATTCTCAGATTAAGCAGCCCCCAAGGGCTTCCCTTTTAAATGCAGGCAGCACACGCACATTCCCCACTCAAGAGGAGGGAGGGGGGTATGGGAGGAAGGGAGTGAGAATTCTCTAAAGATCTCAGCAGTGGGTTTAGCCCGTTCCTCTTCTTTGGAATATCTGACAGGAGAAGCTGTAACAGCCCTCACCTCACTATATCTCCCAGGACCTGGTCCCTGGGTGTAGGGGCTGCCGTCCCCTGCTCAAGATTTAGATGTTAAGAACCCCTGAGTCTAGAGCCCATCCTGACTGGGGAGTGAGCTAAGGAACTGGATCGGAATCGCTCTAAAGATTGAGTCATTATGGACCTTCATTTACACTTCTAGTGGATCACTGTGAGCATTTCCCAATTATTGACACTTCTGCAAATCCACTTGCACTAATGCATTTCTGTCACTGTGACTATTTTCAATGAACAAAAACTGCAAAAATGAAATGGGTAGGGGTTGTCCGTGCTGATTAGGGTTTCAAATCCCCTATACTCGTTTTTTGTTTTTTGTTTTAAATGGTAAATGAACATATTTTGGATTAAAAATAAAGAACTAGTCAATGCTTAATTAAAGTCATCCAGCCTTATTTGGCCAAGTATCAATGGAGAAGCCTGGATGTGCTTGTGGGAACACAGATATGAATAAAAGAAAACCCCTAACCAGACAAGGAGCTTATTATCTCAGAGGAAAATCAAACTTCAAAATAAATAAGTTGCAATGCTGTGCAGTTCACTAACAGAAGCATTGTTAGTATGTATCTATTACTTGGGTAAGTTCTTGGAGTGGTTATAATTTTGGGCTGGAAAAACGACAGCTTCTTGGAGGAGGAAACTTCTACCCTGTGTTTTCAAGGTTGACTAGGGAGTTGGGCAAGCAGACAAAAGAGAACATCCCAACCTGAGCAGAAAGTGTACAAAATCAGAAGTATAAAAAGAATGGTGCTTCAGGGAATGCGGGCTATTCAGTACATTTGGAGCACTAAGTGGGAGGGGAGACTCTCAAGAGCTAAGGTTAAACATTCATGTAGAAATGTTTCATTGTGGAAATATTTGCAGATGGAATTAGAGCAGGAACTTGTTCAGTAGGACAGTTGGTTGGGTAAAACACTTTAGATAAAAATCAAAATACAAACTCCTCACCAGGATAAACAAATACATCAAGTAAGAGCTTGTTACATAGGAGATTCTTAGACAAATTAGTCATGAAGAGAAAAAGTGAAACTTTGCAATTTTATAATGTTGTTCCTTCTGAAAACTTTATAGAACATCATCTTTTATATATTTGATGTCAGATCAGTGAGAATTCAGGAATTCTGCATCCCATATTAGAATAATTTAGTGATTAGAGTAGTTTGTTATATTTGGTTAACATAATAGGTCCACAAAATGCACATTCACCTTAATTTGCCTAATAACTAACTAAATAAATAAATGAGAGGTCTTAACATTTAACATATTAAGGACAGTTTGGTCCTGTAGTACTATAAGCAGTACTATTTACAAAATGCAGTTTCACTTTTCTCTTCCAATCAGAACCATTTAAATAAAATTGTGGTGGAGCTGAGATTTTTAAATCTTTGTTTAATTTTATTTTATTCAGATAATTTTTATAATGCAGAGGTCTTCACTAACTGGCAGCCTGGGAGTGGATATAACCCAAGAAATATTGTGTTTTCCTATATAATACATTAAAAGTTGAAAAATGAGTTGCAAAGATTTTAATACCATAAAATTTCACATAAATGTCTATGATTTCAAGGTTCTCTTCAAAAGGTAAAAACCCAATAACTTTGCACTAACCTTCCCACATAATAGCTATACTTTATAACTGAGAAGAAGCTATCTCTTTTAATGAGAATTCTTGGTAATAAATCTTGAAACATTCTTACTTAGTTTCTTCCTTTTTTGTTTTTTTATTTCTTACTTTCTAAGTGTTATTTTTTCTTACACCTACTTTTCTTTATTTGTATATTTTAGCTACCAGGACTCTCTCTGCATTTAGATGGAAAACTTTCTCAATCAGGATTTCTCATCTGAAGCAGAATATAAGAAAACAAGGTAAAGCATGACTGTCTCAATTATTCCAAGCGTGTTTTATAACTAGGACCACTTAAGATGCATAAGAGAGGGGTTAATTTATGATATACAATGAATGCATTAGGGATTAATTCCCTAATGGATCTCAGTTCAGAAAGTTTTGGCATAAGCATTCTTTGATTTGCTTGTTTTATAGATATACCTTTTTATAAACTGGATTTACTTAAGGTGACTAGCTGAGCGAATAAGTAAAGGAAGAATCTGTGACTTGAAAATATGTATGCAGAGTTTAGGGGAAGTCACACATGCTGAGAATGAATCAATGAGTACTTAACTGGCCAGGGGCCTGAGGGAATGGGGAAAAATAATGAGTCTAATTCACATCTGACCTGCTTCTGCCCACAGTAATATAAATAATTGATCTCTACTCTGAGCTGTCACAATTATCTTTCTTCACATTCCTCTCGGAAGCTTTATGTCAATACATATTGATAACTTAGAGAAAATTGTGCTCTCCTACTACAGCTTAACTAAGTTGCATGTTAGTTACAATTGTGACCTATAATTAGAAGAGTCAAGAAAATGCATTTTAAAATTCTTTCAAGAAAACTCAAAATCTATCTGTTCATTATTTTCAGTGAAACTGAAAGTATAAACTACTCAACTTTTAGCTATGTGCCTGGATAACTACAAAGGACATTGCAATGGAGACTTGGGGTTGAGTAGGGTAAATCCATTTATTTATGAGATTTATAGAGATGTAGATGTAAATGATGTAGAGGTAGAGGTAGATGTAGATGATGATGCAGATGATGTAGATGTAGATGTAGATGTAGATGATGTAGATATAGATGTAGATGTAGCGAAGGGAAGAAATGCATGGAGAGGAGCATCCTCAGGAGTGAATGAGTTAGTGAAACGCACTGCAGCAGTAGTTTCTGTGGAGAGACCTAGAACCCATGGGAGGCTTGGTTTCTTGTTTAGTATACTACAGACACACATCACATTTCTAGTGAGGTGACTTTCTACCCAGTGAGGGTGCTTGGACTGCTGGTTTCTTCTTGCCTCTTAATGGGTAGGCTTCTCTTTGGGTGTAAAAGCAAATAGCCAGCAAAGAGTTGTAGCAGTCTTCAAATCCAGCTTGTAGCCTCTGTTTTCTGAGGAAACACAGCAAAGCAAGCTTAAATAGATACCTCAGAGCATCAGCAAACTGAGCTGCCTCACACTGTAGTCAAGAGGTTGGAGATGTGACAGAATCATAGAAGAGGCTTTATAAGTCATTTAGTCCAACTATCCCATTTTAAAATTGGGACACCTGAAGCAAAGTAGTTTTAAGTGATTTGCCTAATATATCGTTCATTCATCCACTCATTCAACAAATACTTATTGTATGTCCCTTGTATGCCATGCATATCAGGCTCTGGAGATAAAGCAGAGAAAAAAAGAGTCAGATCACCTCCCTTTCTTACTGTCTAAAATAGAGATAAAAATACTTGAGATAATCATTTTAATAAGCACAGGGAAAAAAAATATGGGGACAGTGTAATAGGTGGTCTTCTTTAGATAGGGTGGTAGAGAAGACCTCTCTAAGAAGACGACATTGATTTAATGTCCAAAGGAGCTGGTTTTACAAATGAGCAGTGAGAACAGAAAATTTAAGGCTGAAAAGCATAAAATGGCTTGGCTAAAATGGATGAAATAAACATAAAAGAGACTCTTCTGGCTAGTTAAGCAAATTGGATGGCAGTGAGAGAAGTGTTTGGGGATATTTGAAAAATAAACTTTTCATATAGTTATACCAGAATCTGTAAAATTGTATTACTAAAGAAATTATTTCTATACAGTGTTAGTTTGAGGAGATGGATTTAAAGAAACATCTTTCATATCATATATTCCACCCCCAGATTTAGGCACAGAGAATCAGTATTTTCTGATTAAAGTTTACAGAAGTTGGAGTTTTACCAGGCAATGTGGCAGAGAACAAGAAACAGCAAATGTTAACAGTGGTTTACACACCATGATTGTAATAATAAAGGACAGTCAAAGTTGGAGAAGGAGAGAAGTGAAAATAGAAGAAACAGAAAAGTAATGATAAGTGTAAAAGAGTCGAGAGGGCAATTACATGAAAAATGTAATAAAAAGAATTATGGTAAGGGGAGTGCTATTAGAAAAAGTTAGCTAGCCCAGCCTGTGTGGCTCAACAGTTGAGCATCGACTTAGGATCCAGGAGATCATGGTTCGATTCCCGGTCAAGACACGAGCCCTGGTTTCTGGCTCCATCCCCAGTTGGGAGCGTGCAGGAGGCAGCCAATCAATGACTCTCATCATTGATGTTTCTAACTCTCTCTCCCTCTCCCTTCCTCTCTCTGAAATCAATAAAAATATATTTTAAAAAAAAAAAAAAAAAGCTTTTAAAGAAAAAACTAAAAATATAGGTGATGCCTTCAGATAATGGAATTTCAAAATTGAGATTTCAGAAAAAGTTCAGTAATGCAAGATTCAGGGTGTGTCCACAGGAGGGAGCAAGACTCAATGAATGTAGGAAAAATACTTGTTAGAGCTGATGAAATCTAGAAGCAGAAAGAGACCAGAGTTTTCAATGGATCCTCAAAGTGAGTATTTAAAGTCACTGAGATGAGAGAACAAAGTGTACACTGAACATGAAGAGGTAAGCTGAGTGATTGGGGGTGAATAGATAGATGGTAGGAAGTTGACAGCAGGGAGGAAGCAGAGGGAGGCACCACTGCTAACACTGATTTCAGAGGAGCTGGGATCTCCTGAAGGGAGACGGAGGGGCAATGTTTTGAAGTTTGTAATGAGAAACAGAAGAGGACACCTCTCCCGTCTTCTGGCCATGTCAGTGACTCGTAAGAGAAAATATAGTCTCTGCTTGAGAGGGCTGCCAGAGAGGAGATAGCCCTCCTTGAATACTCAAGACTAATTATTCAATGATCAGAAGATTTATAACTTTATCTTAAGCTATACCAGAAAACAAAGAAAACATCTTCCTTCCTTCCTTCCTTCCTTCCTTCCTTCCTTCCTTCCTTCCTTCCTTCCTTCCTTCCTTTCTTTCTTTCTTTCTTTCTTTCTTTCTTTCTTTCTTTCTTTCTTTCTTTCTTTCTTTCTTTCTTTCTTTCTTTCTAGAAATTGTAGATTGCCTACTAATATCTTCCTGGCTTATTTCAATATACATTTTTTAATAAATTCAATCACATTTCTAATATTTTAAGCAGTATTTTTCCTACTCTTCAGTGCTATATTAACTAAAATGGATTCAACTTCACCATGACAATTCAACTGCCATATTATCTCCTTTATGTCAGTATTTTTAAATGAGTATATTCAGTTTATTAATTAGTTTGATTAGTAACAAGCTCAAAATCTCATTAGCTTACACTCTGCCTTTCTTCCTTTCCTGTGCTACTTGTCCATGACTATGGGTAGCTGCTGTGGTTCTGCTCCATGCTTCTCCACATCCCATTGTGCAGGACAAAAGAGCAGGTCTTGTTTGGAACGTGAAGAAAATACTCAGCAGAAGTTTCCGATGCCTTCTAAAGCTTCTGCCCAGTCATAGTATCACATTCACTCAAGTTTCTCTGGCAGAAGCTTGTCACACAGTCAAGCCCAATTACATGGGGGGACGCAACAGTGACATCACTTCCCTCATCGGTGTTTTGCCTGTCTCATGGCAATGGGTGAAGACATATCACAGTCTTCAAGGAAGATAAGAAAAGAAAAAATTGGGGACAGTGAAAACAGTCTCATATAATAAGCACTGGAAACGTATGCTAAATACTTCCAATGTTCCCCAGAAGAATCTACTTAGTCATTAAATTCAAATTCAGCTGTGTGCCACGGTTAAATAATATATACTGGGCATTGTCTATAGCAGCCGAAGGAACAAGGAACTTAAGAAAAAAATAGGTGTCAAGATTTTTTTCTTTTATACCATAGAAAATACAGGTAAAGGGATCTGGTATTGTTGAGTCATTAGAAAAGGAAGACTGCCTCATCTGTTTATGTAATGTCCTCATTCAGTGGTATTCATTAGCTGGTAAAATTTTCATGTCTCAGTGTCTGGCCACAAAATATATTGACCCAGATGTATATGGTTTGGTCATTACTCTGACTAAGGTTCTAACGCTGGCATAGACCACATTTAATTCTAAAATACTATCTCAACTAACCCAACGGTCGAGATGTTCTTTGGGAGACGGCTTCAGATGAACCTGGTACTCCTCTCGTGTTTAGCTCCCTTCATACAGACACTTTGACTGTGAATAAGAATTTTGGGGCTCCATTCTTTTTTTGTTGTTGTTCTTTAAGTGTCTTCTGTATTTATGGGGAGAACAAAGTGAGCTGATTCAAGAGTATGGTGCCACTTATCCTCTCCTGCCAATGATGCTGACACATATGCCAGCCGTTTTAAATGACCCATACTGTGTGGCATTCCTATGAGGATTACAAGTGTTTCTTTAGAGAACACCTGAACTATATAATAAAAAATCAGTTCTCATCTGAAGCCTTTTTCAAAGGTCACCTCATTAACTCTGATAGTTCTTAAGACCATACAAAAATTGGGCTACTGAATTAATTCCTGGAAGCCTATAAAGAAGATTGAAAGAAGTAAAGAAAAAATTGTAAAATCCTACCATAGAGTTCATGTGAATTTTTTTCATCCTGCTGTTTGAAGCATGCCATTCTTGACCTTGGAATATTTTATCATTTGGCCTTTAAACTTTTAGGTTAAATTTAATACCACTGAGATTCACAGTTTTATTAAAATAAGGACATGGCAAGCCTCTCAGCTCTATTTGTTCTTTGTAGTGAGACAATAATGCTCAGAACCACTGAGCCAGGCACCACGGTGTAATAGCACCCTACGGCTCATAGCATAACAGCCCAAAGATGATATGTGCAAATCAGACTCTAATGCTATATTAAAAACCTCACAGTGAGCTACTGCAGAATTATGGTTGAGTGAAAGTGTTTCTTTGTGTAAGACATTGCACATTCAAATATACTGAATGTTCAATGTGGCATTTACTTGGAAGGATGATGGAAGAGTTAAACAAATATTCATAAATAATCACACAATTGCACATTAGGTTAAGAAATACTTAACTGAATGTTTTTACATTTCTATGAGCTTCAGTAATGCACAAAGCTTTAAGCACATATTAACACGCGAGATTAATAAAAATAAACCTACTGTATATTATATGAGACATTATCTACATAACTTAATGCATTGAGGGGTCATTGCTAGCTTTCAAATATAAGAAAAAATATGGAATGAATTTTATAGAAATGTTTATCAGGCTATATCAAAGAACTTTTAAATAATGAAGATATACGAGGTACCATTATAGTGAATCATTCACAGATTAAAGGAACATAATGGAAAACATTTACATATTGAGTATTTTGGAAGCTTGCAATGAATGGAGATGGCTCAATTTCTATTTAGAAGGCTGGAAGGAGGCTTATTATGTGCTATACTTGATCCAAAAGGAATATATTTCTATTCTCTGCTCTGCTTTTTCAGGTTAGAATGCTTGGCTGAAACAAAAAAATAAAATCTCTAATCACTAATTAAGGCACCTTCCATATTTGGCAGAAGGAACCTGTGGCACACAGGAAGTTGGGACCTTCTGCATATTTTGGAGAAAGAGTAGGGGAAAAAAATCCTGCTGGCAAGAGGGATGAGTGCCTCATGGAATTGTTCAGGAACTCAGCTACGACTCTTGTCTTGGCACTTAAAGGGATGCTCAGATAAATTTAGAAGAAAATCACCTGCTTCCTGTGGGTTAGAATAGGAGTTAGGCAGATGAAGGCAGGAAGCACGCTTTCCCCCTACAAAGAGCTGGTGTCATTGGTGCTGTGTTTCCTCTTTGGAGATGTGTACAATGATGGGTGAGGTACAGGAATTTTCTAACCCTGGTTTGATTAAAACTATTAATTACTTATAGTATGAGTGCAGTGCTTTAGCATATGATATAGTGCAGATTCTGAAATAACAAGTGTTTGTGTGTCTTCATGAGGCTCCTGCGGGTCCCATAGCAGGTGAGACCCTTGCAATAGCAGTTCATACTTCAGGGATTTACAAAGGAATGGAAATATGACACTGGAGTCCTTTCTGACATCTTCCTGCAGCTGAGTCATTCACATTTCAGTCCGTTCCCCACAATTTCCCCTTTCTCTTTCCATCACACACCTTTATTAAGTATTCTTAACATGTGGACATTGGATAGAATCTTGTTCAAAACTTGAAGAAGGAAGGGAACATGATTTGAGGAACAAAAGTGCTCATTTTTAAGTTAAAGTGAGTACAGTCAGTTTTTAGAAAAAGGGAGAGGATGCCAAGTAGGTGTCTTACCTGAACTAAGATATTGTTGCAATGTAAACGAGGAAAATGTAGAAAAACAAAGTAAAAGATGAGAAAATGATTTACAAATAGTGAGAATAAAGCAATATCATTATTAATTTAAAAAACACTGACTTGTGGTAATTCTGCCTAATAGAGGGAATAATTCATTTCTAGGTCCAAAATATATTAGAAAAACTTCTTTATGAGCAAAAGAGGTATTTTATTTACATTTTTTGGCTTAGAAAATTTGCCATAGCTTTTACAGAGGAGACAAAGAGAATGAATATATGTCCAAAGGAACTTTGACATGTATAAAGCAATTTAATGTAATTGTTACTTAATATTTCTGTTTTAGAAATATACTATTACATATTTGATTTGTCAACATGTATTATAGGTGTTAATTTTACTAATGTAAATACTGCTTTAGCTGAGAAGAATTTAAATATATAGAGAGGCTATATAATTTAAATATATAATAAAAACAACACTTAAAAATTTGGAAATATATTAAAAGGTAAAGGGATTAAGAAGTATGGATTGGTTGTTACATAATAGTCATGGGCTACTTCCAAATCTTGGCTGTTGTGCATCAGTAGATGAGTGGATAGAAAAGCTATGGTACATTTACGCAATGGACTACTACTCAGCCATAGAAAAGAAGGAAATCTTACCCTTTGAGACACCATGGATGGACCCCAAGAGTATTATGCTAAGTGAAATAAGCCAGTGAGAGAAAGAGAAATACCATATGATTTCACTCACATATGGGATCTAATGAATAAAATGAACTGACAAAATAGAAGCAGGCTCATAGATAGAGAACAGACTGACAACTGTTAGAGGGCACAGGAGCTGGACGCTGGGTGAAAAAGATGAAAGGATTAAGCAGAACAAAAGAAAACAAAACCATAGACACAGACACAGCATGGTGATTTCCAGAGGGGAAGGGAGGTGGGGGGAGGTAGAAGAGGGTAAAGGGGGGGATCAATGGTGATGCAAGGAGACTTGACTGGGGGTGGTGAACACACAATACAATATACAGATGATGTACTGTAGAGGTGTACACCTGAAACCTATATAATTTTACTAACCAATGTCATCCCAATAAATTCAGTTAAAAAATAAAAAATAACCTCTCTGACAACCTCAAAAATAAAAATAAAAATAAATAAAAGGTTTAAAATAGCCAAAAGTAAGGATAGTCATGGGGATGTAAAGTACAGCATAGAGAATATAGTAAATGACATTGTAATAACTATGTATGGTGCCAGGTGGGTGCTGGGAATATCAGGGGGAACACTTAGTAAAGTGTTTGTGTAACCAATATGCTGTACGCCTAAAACTAATACAGAATAATATTGAATGTAAACTGTAATTGGAAAAAAAATTGGAAATATATTACATAATTATTTAAGTATAAAATCAATCTGAAATTTTATTTTTATACAGTGGTACCTCAGTTTTCTAATCTTTCCTTCGACAAACATTTCAGTTTCTGACCGCAGTGAACCCGAAGGAAATGCTTCAGTTTTGAACCCGCCTCGGAAGTGGAACCTGCCCCGCGGCTGCCGCTGAGGGCGAGATCCTGAGGCCCAGCTGTCGGCTGCGGATCCCTCGGTTTTCGACCGTTTCAGAGCTCAAACGATCTTTGGGAACAGATTACATTTGAAAACCCAGGTACCACTGTATATGCAATAACTTCATTTTAAAATATGAGCTAAATTTAATAAAATAATGATTTAATATTTATAAATTACATATTAAATAATATGTTGATATTTTATATATACAAGAAATTACAATATTTTTTCTCTTTTTTAATATTTTTATTGATTTTTAGAGAGAGAGGAAGGGAGAGGGAGAGAGAGGTAGAAACATCAGTGGTGAGAGTCATTCGCTGATCGGCCGCCTCCTGCACGCCGCCTGCTGGGGTTCGAGTCCACAGCCGGGGCATGTGCCCTGACCAGGAATCAAACCGTGACCTCTTGATTCCCGGGTCAACACTCAACCACTGAGCAACACCAGCTGGGCTGGAATTACAATATTTTTAATAATCCCCACTACATTTGTGAAGTCAGTTACCTTCAGTAATAACTTTCTTACCAGCAACTTCAGTTTCGGGAAGCTTCCAGGAGCACTTCCATGTTTCATAGGCATGCTAAATACTGTTGCCCAGATAATCAGAGAACATAGCCAGCCATTTATATCATTTATATATTTAGTTTCCTCTTCCCCTTCAGTAAGTCTATCTGAAAGTTTGAATCAGACAAAGGGAACATGATGAACAATGCATATTTTGAGCACGATAAAAAATTTAAATGGCTCTGCACATATGGTTCATAATAAATTTTTTTTTTTGTCTCTAAGATCAAAAACATCTGCCATACATTTTCCCTCTCACGGGTTTTCATTCTAATGTTATGTTCCAGAGCCATCATATAAATATTGGACTGGATTTTTATATGTCTGAGTACAAAAAACAGACAGCCAAAAGTTCCCCTATCCCCAACTAATATCTGTGAGCCGTCAGATCAGTCCACTGTGAGGCTACTTTTTCCTGTAAAGAAAAGGGCCACCTTTGACTGAACCTTTCAGTCTGTTGCAAATGTTTGAGCTACTAAAGGTCAAGTATTATTTCAGGACTTCTGGAAGTACTGACACTGGATTGATCCATACCTCGACAAATTGTTCAGAAAACCATATCTGAGCAGGTACAAGTATCTAGATATCTATAAAAAGTTAAATATGTGAGGTGATAAATGTGTGAATTAACTAGACGGTGGAAATTCTTTCACAATTTAAAAAAGAGGAAATATATAACAT
This sequence comes from Miniopterus natalensis, assembly GCF_054644295.1. NCBI lineage: Eukaryota > Metazoa > Chordata > Mammalia > Chiroptera > Miniopteridae > Miniopterus > Miniopterus natalensis. The sequence goes on from NC_142083.1 coordinate 54,318,559, forward strand.
CTGCTCTTTCTCTTCCAGTTGTTTAGAATATCCTTATAGTAGTATATTCTTCTATTTATCTCTTCATTCCCAATGCATACATCACTGCCTTTTTTCAAAGACTGCACTCTCCTATAGATCAGTAAATCCTTTGAAAGCAGTGACATACATTATTTATTTTGTGTGGTCAGCCCATTGTAAGATGCCTGAATCCCTGAACTTAAAAATGTTTGTTCAGTGATTACACAACGAATGAACAAATTGATTGAGACTATCCCTCGGACTATACACAATTTCTCCTCCCTTCTCTGAAATCTCTCTCAATTCCTCATGATATTTTTTGTATGAACAGTGTTAACCATTTAGGAGCTCCAATTCACCTGCTACTGAGGCTGTAGGCATTTGGATTTCAGCATTTTAAGTACCCACTTCAGCTCAATCTCAAAACTGCTCTTCCAAATCCTCTTGTTTTTGGTGGAGTATTTTGTTAACTCTGCTATGTTACTCTTGGATTCTCACTCTTCACAGCTTACTTTGATTCTTTGTTCCTGGCTGTTGTATTTTGAAACATCTGTTTATTTCTATTATCTCTTTTGCTCAGTTGCAAAACAATTTTTAATGTATCCATATTTTTTGTTTTAAATATGTTTTATAAATTGAAATTTGATAGCATGTTTCTTTTAGAAAAAGACAATTATTCTTCACTGAAGAAGAGCCTTTGTACTTGATTTTCAAGTGAAGCATATAGTTAGAAATTTGATAAATAGAAAACCACTTGTGTGAATCTTTTATACAAGTGCAATTTACAGTACATTTACTGCAAATTTCTACCTAATGTAAAAATGTATACTTTTTGAAAATGTTTTAGAAAGAAAATAATTTAAATGTCAAAACTATTTACATTTTATGCATATAGTTTCTTTTAAGTCAATAATATATACCATGTTGAACTAGACAAGCTATGGGACAGCTGGAAAATTTACTTAAAAAATCAAACAAATTGAAACATCTTCATGAGCACGGGTCTGTCCTTGGTCTCTGGAGAAGGCTAAGAAGATAAGCCCTCGTTTCTACCAACCTGATTTTCTCCTGGAATCTAAAAGTCCATCTCCTATACACCCTCCACCATGCTCAACAGTGAAGGGGTGGCCAAAATTAACACCAGCTTTCACATGGTTATTCTCCAGAACCATTGTTATAGTTTCCCAACATGTGTTTACACACATACTCACAAGGCCAGGTAATCCAGGCCACCCGACTACTTTTCCCACCTATGCCATAAACGCATTTATACCCAGTATACATCTTGGCAATTGCCTTTGTTGAAGTCCGGTATTGACCCCATTAAATTTATGCAGGCTCTGACAAGGATTGATGCAGGAAAGGGGGTGTATAAGAATAGGGTCTTCACTCAGGGCTTTGTTTTTGCCCTGGAACAGTCGCCTAACAATTTGAATGCCCCAAATAGCTGTTTTCCTCAGACAAACATCAAAGGCCCTTTGTGATTCATGGTGATTAATAACAAAACAAAAAAATACAGTTCCATATGCTAATTTTATCTTAACCTCACTTTCCAATTTCATTTTCTCTGTATTGTTTTCCAGGCATTTCCCTTCCTCCTCCACCAAATGTCATGTCTGAGCACCTCAACTTTGTGTCTCTTTGACAGTATCATTCCTCATAAATATGTTTCGTCTACTTACCTACGTTGATATATCAAAACGATAACTTCTTTGAATACATTAGGAAAATGAGCTGCTTCGAATAGGTCATAATGTCTCAAACAATTTTAGTGCAATAGGTTGCACAATGGTTTTCACAGGCAGTTAAATGCATCTGTGTTGAAAATGAAAAATTCATTTCAATGGATACCTTTTCAGTTACTATTATAACTAAAAAATAAATGTAAATCCCTGGAAAGTAAAATATTATTTGAATAATTGAAATAGTCCTGCATCTAAGTTTTGAGTGATTATAATTTTTTAAAGGATCGATTAAAAGAAGATCAAACTCTCAGTTGCATGATAAATGGAAGAGTCATAAAAGAGAATAAGACCAAAGATATAAGCCATAAATTTGGGTTTTTGCTCTGCTACTGTCATGTAATGATTTTATCCGAGACATTTAATCTCCCCGAACTTGAGTTTTGTATCTGTTGAAAGATGATAATACCTGCCTTAACCCCTCACAAGGATGTAGGAGAATGGATGGGTATTTCACATTCTGAAGCTTGGTTAGTTATTGGTTAAAGAAACTAAATTAAGTCTTTCAGATTCCTGTTCAAGCCTATCCATCCAGGGGCAGGCTGGATAGCGGTGTGCACTGACGGAATAAGGTATTCAAACATTCATCTTTCTGGGCACCACAGCAACTGATCATCTAGGGATCGCGGCTTCTGCTTACCATATTTTAAATCTGTATACAACTTGCTTTAACATATGTCCACATTTGTTCACAAAATTACACATGAAAGAAATAATAATAGTGACAAGTTAATAAAGGATGGCGAAATCAGTCCATGGTGCCTGGTGTGCCACGACCAAATCTCGTCCAAGGGAATTTCATAGTCTCCTATATTTTTGCTCTATGAAAGGGCTGCTGGAGGAATGATCTATTAATTCCAAGGTTCCTGCCTATAAACCTCAGAAATACCATCACAATCTTTATTTGGAAAAGTTAAATCACAAAGCAATATTCTAGGGCACCACAGAACTTGCCTTAAAACTTTCAATATGTCTTTTCCCTGAAGACTAACATGCCTGGGGCTTCCGTGCCCATCCTTCCCACCAGAGAACACAGCACACAAAGCTGCTGTAAAGAACTGAAACTTTTCTTATCATACTGAGACACCTGATCACCTCACTTATCAAATTACTCAAGGTATGTCTATCAGTTTCTTCAACTTTATTCAATATTGTGTTTTTCATTCTTCTCTACAGTGCATACTATGGGGCTTCAATATGACATCTTCAAGCATATGGGTAATAAAATAGGGTAGTCTTGAAATACATAATATATTTAGAATATTATTCAACAAACTTTTCCTTAGAAAAATAGTCTGTCTCTGTATATAAACTGAAAGCCGCAATGTCATTTTTATCAACATGAAAATGTCAAAGACCAACCACAACATTCCTTGTTCCCTGATTTTAAAAAGTGATGATTTTCTTAACAGTCTCTGAATTAAAATTATGAAAGTGAAATCATACTTATCCAGAACTGAGAATATTTAAAAAATCAATACCTGCTTCTTGATACTAAATGAGTTTTCATTGGAGGCCCTGGGCACATAAATGTTTAATTTTAAAATTTTTGTCTTTATACCACTTACTTTATAATAACTATTTTCTGCTGTCCATTTTTCCATTTGTGTTTTCTGGCTTTGCTCACTCAGACAGTCATCAGGTTATCATTTCGCTCTTTATGGAGAACAAGGGGAGAAAATAACAAATAGAAAACTAAATTTGTCAATTTTTTAATAAAAATTACCAAAAAAGTACAAGCCATCTCTATACCCATATAAGTAGCCATCTCTATACCCATTATTACTATGATTACCCAGTGTATATATACATTTTTATTTTGTCATAAAAAATGTATCATTCTTGCCTGGCCAGCAGCTTGGCTTAGTGGTTAAGCATCGACCTATGAACCAGGAGATCACAGTTCAATTCCCGGTCAGGGCACATGCCCGGGTTGCGGGCTCGATCCCCAGGAGGGGGCATACAGGAGGCAGCTGATCAAGGGCTCTCATCGTTGATGTTTCTCTCTCTCTCTCCCTCTTCCTTCCTCTCTCTGAAATCAATAAAAACATTTTAAAAAGTATCATTCACTACTAAGTATCTTGAAAGAACTGAGCCTAAAAAGGCGTACAGTTCAATTTTCACTGTAAATCCTAAGGGGCTTCCAACAGTAATCTCCAATTCTCTCTGAGACTAGAAAACTTGTAACTGATTTGCAATACTTTATTATATTTCCATATGCAATAAGGCCTATTGCTGGATTTTCTGTTCTGTCTACTGGTTCCAAAAACGCTGACAAATGTTTGGTTTTATAACCAACACTGTGATCAAGATATAAAGCTGTTCCTTCACCTCTAACCTGTATGCTACTTTGAAGTCAAATCATCCCTGAACCCCAGCCCCTGGCAATCATGGCATTCACCTTTTTCAGGAGTTCTTATAAATAGAATTATTCAGTATGTGGAGCCTTTTTTGTCTAGCTTTTTAAACTTAATGTGAAGTTTTCTTCATGCAATGGAAAATTTTTATTATTATTTGTTTAATTTTTGCTCATTTATAATTTCCTTTTTCTCCATATGGAAGACCTTTGTTAAAATATTAGCAGTCCTGGATCTGTTCATGACTTCTGCTATGATTTTTTTGTCCTATTTTTTGTTTTATTTATTTTTATTTGAAATATTAAGCCATAAATTATGTCCCAGGGAGAGTATCTTTGTCTCTAATATGTCCATTCAGTTTTAATATTGGGTAATCATCATGTTATCTTTAGGAAATCTTTTTTGTTATATTTAAGCTAAGTATCTTTAAGTGATATTATTTTTCATTCAAATTTTCATTTGTATTTTCTAGAATTTACATTTTAGTTAGCATCTATTAATTTATTTTTTATTGTCTTTACTCTATTTGGGGCACTTCAGAGGGGTCTATTTCTGCATTCTTATTTTATTTTATTTTATTGGTTGGCACATAGCTATTTAGTCCTAGTGTTTGAATATTATAAAAAGCAGAAATTTTACCTGGGTTCAAACTCTGGTTCAACCACTTACTGCCTATGAAACTGGGGCTTAGATTTACTGCATAACCTCTCTGTTCTTCACTTTGTTCGTTTTAAAAAAATAAAGGTTATGATTATATTTACCATATATCTTTTTGTGTATTTACTAATTACATCACACCAGTTTTAAAATACACAGATTAGTGTAAACAGTGATAAAGAGTGATAGCAAAAATACTGAAGCATTGCTGTCATTATGCTTTGCTAAAAGAATTACAATTACTTTTTACTTCCTTATTATGCTTTTTTTATTTTCCAAATTTTTTTTTAGTTAACATAAGCAAAATAATATAACTTTTTATAACCTTTTAAGGCCCAATCATCACCAATCAATATCAGCCTTTATTGGCTAAGGGTTTAAATGTATATATAAATGGAAAATGCCTCCTTATAAATTTAAAGCAGTGATATTTATATTTTATTTCACTCAAACTCACACTTTTGACCATTCCTCTTGAATTAGTGTAACTGGAGTCCAGGACTGATTCTCTCCTGCTTTATGAGGAGCAGATATGTAATTTTTGATGACATCATCTTTTTTGCTTGAGATTCCCTGACATCAAAAGAATTTGTACAATCAGTACAGACTGAATCATCCCAAAAGCAAAGCAAGTTGTCAGCACTAATGAGAAAGCTATTTAATTACTAAATAATTGTAAAATGAAGAAAATTAAGACCAGAGGAAGATACATGTAGAGACAGTGTGTGGCTATGTTAAAACCAGAATTTGTGAGTTTTCATTTCTCAGTAAACATTGATGCCATTACAGAGATAAAATCTACAGATTTGAAGAAGACTGGTCATTTCAATAACATGTAGGGAGCTAACACTGGGAATATTTTGTTTTTAAAACGATCCCATGGAAAAGTGAGGTTACTTTCAGAAGAGTGGCTAGCTATTAGCTTACTAAAAATAATTAGATGATAACGTGTAAATCTTTTTTAAAATTTTCTTTTGTTAGGTCAGAATTGAACAGATATCTAATGAGATATCTGTTTTGCACACACAAACACAACACATACAATTAGAGAAATGATTACTTCTAATTAGCTGTTGCTGCAAACCATTTTAAACTAACAACTTAGCTATTACAATATCCAATCTTTTATTGTATTATGATGCTAAAGTTTAAGGTAAATTCAAGTGGAATAAGAAGTTTATAAAATAATAAACAACTTACATCTGTTATACTGGAAAGAATAGCAATATATCACTTCACAAAAGACAAAAGTTATAAGCTTATGAATAAAAAAGTTATGAGCTATCAGTTATGTCAGTGTTTACAAATGAACATTCCACCCTCCAGATGGTGCATTATTCTCTTACAAGTATGGTGCTATCCCTGGAAAATATTAATTTTCAAAGCAGTATATATGAGTATAATATGCTTAAAAACTTGAAAAGGACACCTGCTAGTGAGAAAATACGTTTTGGATATATTATCATAATTAATTTACAGTTATTAAAATGTAACTTTAATATCTTCAGCACCAATTATTAGAAAGTCAGAACATTTTGGTATACCTTGCAGAAAAAAGTCCAAGTGTTAACATTTATTAGTGAGGACACATTTGAAATTTAGTTCTGTTACCTTCTGACTTTAAGGCTCCCTATAGTTTTCCTGCTTCAGTGTTAAATTAATACAATTAAATCTCTATTTTAAACAAATCATAGCTAATTATTTAATTTAATAAATATAGCTTTATTTCTGGGTTACCATCATCTCTCATTTCCTTATTGTCTTTAATACAAGACTAATTTTTGCCCTGGCGCAGTAGCTAAGTTGATTAGAGTGTTGTCCCAATACCCTGAGGCTGAGATTTTGATCCCCACTCCCCAACAAACTCCCCTCACCCCACCTACCCCAGTCAGGGCACATGCAGGAAACAAACAATGAATGAATGCATAAATAAGTGGAACCACAAATTGATATTTCTCTCTCCCTTCCTCTCTCTCTCTCTAAAATAAAATTTTAAAAGGTTATATTTCATTAGTCTGCTTTGAGAATTCTACCTCAATTATATATACATGTATATTTATATATACAGTGTGGGGCAAACATAGGTTTACAGTTGTTCATATGGAAAATACAATACAGTAATTAATAAATACTAATACAAGAATAAACTTTGTGTTTTGTGTACTCACAATTATAAACCTACTTTTGTCCCACCTTATATTTATATATATTTATATTTATATATATTTTATATATATAAACATTTGAATCTTATAAGTATACTGGTTTATCAAGTCTACAACTATTTCATTTTGTTCACAAAATTTTGTTTATATGTATATGCTAATTATAACTGGAAATTCAGTTTCTTTACCATATAAAAATTTTCCTGGAACTTTTATTAGGATAGTATGGAAGAAATCACATAAAGAACATAAAAGATGAAAATTTTAGGCCAACATACACCAAAGTAGTTTGGAAAGGCACTCAGGAAACTAGACATGAAGGTCTATGAAAGCAAAACAGCTTTTTTTGTGTTGAAGTGCCTTGAGATGTAACACTAAATTTTCAATAGACTAAAATTTTCACATCTCTTTTAACCTATAAACACTTCTGTTGAAAAATGGCATCCCATGTCTGTTCTCACAGGCATGTTTTATGGAAGAAATATGATAAATGAATTGATCTGCGGTTGCTCTACAAAAAACCCTGCAAGATTCAAACCTCCTAGCAAGGGCATTCTTGGTCCTGTATTATGTTAATGCCTGTAAAATATTTGGAAATTGTGTAAAGATAAATGTGAACATATGAATTAGAAATCCTATCATTTTCACCACTGCTATTCAATTGAAAAGATGTCATCCAGCTGAAAACTAGCTATAGGATAGAAAATGTTTGAAAATATACCCATGACAAATTTTAGTTACAAAGCAAAAAAATATATATATATTAGTTATTGATAATCTCTATCTAAAATGTAATCTATTTTTCTCCTAATAATTCCTTCTATTAATGTAAATTTGTACAATGGTTCATACAATTGCTACCTGAAAATAATTTGGAAAGGTAGTTTGGGTGGGACCATGCTTTTCTAGAAAAAGAAAAGTCATTAAAATGTTCAAGTATAAGACTAATAACATAAATAAAAGATTTATTTTTAAGTGTAGGATTGCTTACAAAAACTGGAGGAAAGACAGGTTAGAGAAGAAGATATTTAAGAAGGCATCAAAATTTTACAGGAACAATCATAATGAAATAAACTTCAGTTGACAGTGATAACTAAGAATCAGAAATAGTAAATTTAAGTGATACCAAGCGTGTTGTGTCAACAGGATTTAATGACCTATTTGATGTAAGATGAACTAAAGAAATGAGAATAGGAAATTACTCTAGATTTTGAACCTCAGTGATCCTGAAAATAGTGATTTAAAGAGTGAGAAGATAAAATTTATATTCAAATGTTGGAGTTAATATACCAGTTATTTAGTACAAATAATAAAAGAAATGTCTAGCAAGCAGTTGAAAATTAAGGGCATTGAGGAAATTGGTAAAAAGTATAGTATATTACTCACCTCATTCAAAATAGTATTAGTAAGTATCACTGTGACAAAAGATACACGATGACAGAAAGTCCATTTTAAAACAAACTGTGTCAAACAAATTAAAATATGCCTTTTCTGGAATAAATGAAAAATATATTTATAATATGTCTATTATTTTGGAAGTGAGAGAGTCTTGAAAGTAAGGGAAATTCAGAAGTACTTAAGAAAAATAAGAGTAAAATTAACGGGAAACTAGCTTTATCACACTCTGCGGGAATTTGGCATTAGCAATGCAACAGATATAAGAGCTCCTTCACTACCAAGGCAATAATATCCTTCACTATGGACTCATTTGGTCCTTTGCTAAATTATACAGAACTATGATTACGGCCACCTTATATCTTATTGTCAAGCTATGAGAAAAAGAGTGTGGACTAGAACATTCCTGGTAAAACTAGGCCGTGCCATTACTTAGCCTTTAATATTTGTTCTCTCAGTATAAATATTACTCACTACAAGTACTATCGTGATAAACACAAGCTACTCACTTTGGTTCAAGCTGAGTTCAAATTGACAATTTATAACATTTGTACTTCATTTTTAAACATTTTTAGGATTAAATTTAGCTAAGGTAGTGAAAGATCTGGACCCTGAAAACTATAAAATATTGATATTTGTACTATATATTTAACCCGGGGGGGGGGGGGGACGGATTTTAACTGCCTTAAACTTACAGATCATTCTTGAAATCCCTTTATTTTGCCTTGATCACTTTACAATTATTTGTTCCATCTCATGTCAACTCATCCTGAGTCACTCTGTTTCACTGCTTGTTAATGGGCCACATCTGTTTACTGAGTCCTACTTTAGGAATGTCATTGCCTTTAAGCAATGAATCAGAACATTTACATGTGAATGAAAAACATTCAAATCTAAGTATTTCTACATGAATACCTACCTGATTTGGTGAGGAAGTGTTCAAAAATAATAACTGAAAATGTCCTTCAAAATTGTATGTCAAGAGATTCTTTCTAAATCTAGTACCTGTAAATATATCTTGACCTTGATTATACAGTATAAAATTAGGTGCTAATAAATCATACGTCATATTTAATATGAAATATCTTCTATAATTTATATATTTATATGGTGGCTATAGTTTTTAAAGATTCTATCAGTAGTAAGGGCCATTAAAAATTTACTTCTCAGGGTCAAATTTACCTAAAAGGAAAAGGTACAGAATGTTATATAAATGTACATGATTAACTGTCTTCACAGATGCTCATTTTTCTAAATATCTTAATTTATAAGGGGGACAGGTCCTTCAATTTTTATTAAGCATCCACATGGAGACCATTAGCTATGCTATTCTAACTCATTTTCCCTTCTACAGAGCTAATTATAACTAATCACAAGGGTTTCAAACTTGGTCAGCATCATTTGTAACTGGAAATTGGCAAGGCTCTTTGTTCTGAAAATAAGTAGGCAGAAAACAAGGCAAAGGGCAGTGAAAACCACCTGAGCATATTGTTCTGCTAAGCCTAAATTGTCTGTTAATATATTACCTTTAAATCTTTTCCAACAGTTTGAAAATCATCCATTAAAAATCACTGAAAATGATAAATTGGCACAAAATACTATGAAAAACAGCAATTCTAATTAAAAGTTTTGGGAACAAATGCATTTAGTTGATTTTTACTAACAGATTTATTAAGAAATAAATGACATAAATCCATCCAAACAGTTAACGAGAAAAATTATTCTTAATTTTAATGCCAGACCAGTGATTGATTTTTACAGTATGGACAGAAAGCATATCATCTTGTTTTTCTAATCTTAATAGAATCAATGGTACTCCAGACCTTTTATGTTATTATGAACCAAATCAATGTGTTTTAATAATAATATAAGCCATTCAGTTCAGTTCAGACTGAATCCCTAGTCAAAGCCATTTATTATTTTAATAATAATATTATCTTGTTTATTGATTTATAGAATGAATTTTATATTTCAGACATTGCAGGAGAACATAGTGCTATGAAATATGTAAGAATGATTATAAATATTTACACTCTCCTTTTTAGCATAGCTAAAAAAGATTTTTTAAGATAATTACAATTAATATAACTCCAATTTTTATTTTATATTGCACAATAATAAATGAATACTTTTTATATTATGTATATTACAGGGAAATTAATACACATCATCAACTCATTTTAAATTTTGATTTTCAAGATATTTTTACATACCTATAAAAAAATCTGGTGATTATTCCATTTACTTAAAGCATGTAACCTCCAAATGGTTAACAAATATATCCAAAAATTTGTCTTATGTTCTCTTGCATTCATCAAATATAGTAGTTTGCAGAAATATATCTTCTTTAAAACCTCTGATGTGTCATCACTGACAGAATAAATGCCAAAAAGTTAGCATGGAGAACAAGATTCTTTGGATCCTGCACTTCAAGTCTCTCCCTGCACTGCTTCCCTGGGACCCACAGTCTGGCTCTAAGAGTACAGAACTTCTCGTTACTGCAACCTATTACATACTTCCACACTACTATGCTTTTCCTTAGCATCTCTATTATTCCTGAGTCATTATGTAATATTCAGCTCAATATAACGCCAGCTCTGTAGACAAATCAATATGCAATCACTTGTCTACTCAGCACTTTCTGTAAAATTTTTTATGATCCTTCTTACCTTGTACTGCAATATTTGTTTATATTCTACCTCTCCTGTTAAAGTAAAATGGTTTCAAAAGCCACAGTTATGCTTATTTCTTCTATGTGTACCAAAATTTTGGCTTACCTGTAACTAGAGTTGTGTATAACAAATAAAGCCAGGATAAAGATGAGAAAAAACAAGAAAATCCTTTAAGAGAAATATCAAAAAAGAAAGTCAACTAACTGGCTCGCCTGATTCAAAATAAAACCAAATAGATATATCAAATATGGACATTCAAAAAGGCAGAGAATATTTTGACAGTAATTGCAACTCAATTAACAATAAATAAATTAGGACAATTCACAGAATTTTTATTACAACCCCACAAATATAAACACTCACCAAAGTTCTCAGAGGCTCATTATTCTGATCCTGGAAATGAATGAATCTTCTCTCCTTAGATACCCCTTGAAGTGAGTGGTGAAATCTAGGCTAAAATTCACATTTAACTGTATTACTGCTGCTTGTTGTTTCTTTGAGTAATAGTAAAAATGTCCTAGATTTACTGTTTTCTGCTTTACTACCAAAACAATATGTGTACATTCTCAGGAATGGCAATTATGAGGACTTCCAAGTCCTATAACAACCTTACTTAAACCTCCATACTGCAAAGCCAGATGGAAAAAGTGAAACTTTTCAACTTTCAGGCACTTTGCAGGCAGAATTTTATAGATGGACAGCATAGTATACAAATGGAATATTAGATGTAGAATTGTCAGTGTGATCTTGGGCAGGAAATTCAGCTTTTCTGTGCTTCATTTTTGTCAAGTGAACATTGTAGAGATTAGCCTATATGATATCTGAGGTCCTTATTGTAATGTCAGTTAATTGCCTCGTATTAGCTGTGTTTTATGTGTTTTACAGTTTAACTTTTTAAAAAAATGTATATCATAAAATTGTGTCACCCATTGTGTTTAGTGGATCTTCTTTATCCTACTTATCAAGAGCACTACCTCCCCCTTCTCCCTACTCCCTAAATGATTAAGTGCAAAAAAAATTTACACACATCTCTTCAGTCTTAGACCTTAAACATGTGGACATGCCTTAACTTCTGTGCCTGTTTTTTAACTATTGGGATTCTCAGACCATTTACTCTCAGGCTGTTTCTATTGAACCTCTAATCTAGAAGTGTAGAATGCAACAACTTTTCTGCAGGATGTCTATCAATATATTTCAAATTGCAAATTTCTTATTTGTTTTATGGCTATCCATACTTTTAAATTTATTTTATTGTTGAGAGTATTACAGATATCCCCCATTTTCCCCCCTTTGCCCTCCTTTACCCATCTCCCACCCCACCCCAGGCCTCCAGCTGTCTATTGTTTGTGCCCATGGGCTATGCATATATGCCTATATGTTCTTTGGTTAATTTCTTCCCACCCTCTCTCCTGGCTTCCATCTGAGATCTGTCAGTCTATTTCAGCTTCCATGTCTGTGGTCCTATCTCGTTCATAAATTTATTTTGTTCCTTAGATTCCACATATAAGTGAAATCATGTGATATTTATCTTTCTCTGACTGGCTTATTCCACTTAGCATAAGTCTCCAGGTCCATCCATGATGTCTCAAAGAGTAAGAGATCCTTCTTTTTTATCACTGCAGAGTGTTCCATTGTGTAAATGTACCACAGCTTTTTTTTATCTTTACTGTTGAAAGTATTACAGATGTCCCCTTTTCCCCCCCACTGATCCCCTCCACCCTGCATCCACCCCACCCCCAGGCCTTCCCCATACCAATGTCTGTGTCCACAGGTTATGCATATAAACATATAAGTTCTTTGATTAATCTCTCCCCATTCACTCCCCCACCCCTGCCTTCCCTCTGAGATCCCTCAGCTTGTTCCATGCTTCTATGTCTCTGGATCTATTTTGTTCATCAGTTTATTTTGTTTATTATATTCCACACATGTGTGAGATCAGGTGATGTTTGTCTCTGCCTGGCTTATTCACTTAGCATAAGTTTCTCCAGGTCCCTCCAAGCTGTCCCAAAGGGTAAGAAATCCTTCTTCTTCACAGCTGCATAGTATTCCATGGTATAAATGTCCCACAGCTTTTTTTATCCACTCATCTACTGATGGGCACTTGGGCTGTTTCCAGATCTTAGCTATTGTTAATTGTGCTGCTATGAACATAGGGGTGCATAAGTTCTTTCTGATTGGTGTTTTGGGCTTCTTAGGATATATTCTTAGAAGTGATATCACTGGGTCAAATGGCAGGTCAATTTTTAATTTTTTGAGGAATCTCCATACTGTTTTCCATAGTGGCTGCACCAGTCTACATTTCCACTAGCAGTGTGCTAAGTTCCCCTTTCTCCACACCCTTGCCGGCACTTGTCATTTGTTGATTTGTTGATATAGCTATCCATATTTAAAGGTTCTTTCCTTCAATCAGAATTAAATTAGCATAACCAGTCAGATGAGTTTCTATTACATATATCATATTCTGCTATGGAATTATTCTCAAAATTCAAAAATGTATTCTGGAGTACTCATGAATATTTTCACTTTTTAAAAATAGTATTTTAATTTTTTTTTTTTTGTTCTCTACAGTTTTGTGGGTTGGCTAATTACAAATATTAAGACAATTAATATACATAAAAATTTCTCACATGTCTAAAACTGGTACTTACGTATAAACAGATGGCTCAAATGCAGATGTTTTCAGATATTTGGCTACTGTTCCCTTGTGCATCATAAATCAGGGTTACAACTAAGGGCTCCACAGCTAAAATAATTAATTAACTAGCTAACTGAATAAATAAACAAACAAACAACAACTTTATGCAAAGTTTTCTTAAAACATGGAAGGGATTTTTGTATAAAAATAAAATATATTAATTCTCCACTTAGGTATCTTCCTAGTTTTTCCCCCATACCATTTATATTTTCTACTAATGTTATAAAGTGGTAGGGATAGGAGAAGAAAGTATTGCACATCAAAATCTGTTGATGTGAAATTATCCCTTATGAACACATATATGAGAGACAGTACAAAGGATGAGCCTAGCCCACCCATTAAATAATATGTTTAAGAATGTTCTGAAGTTCCATTAAGATTGTCAGTTGCATATATGATTCACATGTTATATATATAAGTAAAATTATTTTTTTAATTAATGGTTATTTCTGGTAATCTTGACATTGTTTTGCTTTCATATATATCTAACCACCATAAACTTTTATTATCCTAATGACATTTTAGGTAATCTGATCATATTAGCCCAGTGACACTTATGCTTTGTATGTTCAGAATCATTCATAAATATGAAAATTCACAAATTTCATTCTACTATACACACTCTTGCATAAATTTTATTTGTTGACTAGGAGCCATCATTGGTATTTAAATTTATTTTCAGAGCATTTCACACCTAGATAAAAATTAAATTGCCTCAAGGAAGTTTTTCTACATGTTCCAACAAATAGAGATAGCTAATGGTTCATTGCAATGTACATAGTTTAACTAACAACTGAGCAACTTACTCCATTATACAGATTTATTCAGCATATGTGTTTCAGATTTGCACCTCAGAAACTTATCACTTTATTACATCTCAGGAATCCTTGAGAATATCTTATTGGTGAAAACATATATGTGTTTTATTTTGGAAAAATAAAAATATAGGGCACTAATCTGATCAGAGGTGGCAAAATGCAAGCTTGGAGTCCAAATTGGATGAAAAGAAACTTTCTTTCCTTCCTTCCTTCCTTCCTTCCTTCCTTCCTTCCTTCCTTCCTTCCTTCCTTCCTTCCTTCCTTCCTTCCTTCCTTTGTTTCCTTCTTTCTTCTTTTTCTTTCTCTTTTTCAACTCCATCATAAATACCTTAGTTGGAAAAATTTTGCATAAAATTATAGGTCTGTGATTTATTTAGAGAAATCAAGAGATCTAGCAACATGTCCCTGCATGGCCAGCACTGAGGAAAAATTTCCTCTTAAAACAAGCATTATCCTTTCATCAACCACAGTCCTCGTGTTATTATATTAAAACTAAAGAAGCCATCATTTAACTGAACTGGTTGTCCTATATAGAATTCTGAAGATAGTGACAAACTTAATTCACATTATGATTCTAGACTCAGTTTCACCTTTAAGGCCCATACCATTATTCATGTCCCCGAATCAGGTGTCCCTGAATACGGAGCTCGATAATACTACTAAAGCCCCACGCTGCTTCCGATGATAAAGGGCATCTTTAGTATCACTCATTTGAGCAACCAACCCTCATCTCCCAACTCTGGTCATTTTAAATTAGCACTTATGTTTTCTTATTTATATTGCTGACAACTTCTGTTAAGGACTTGACAGAATAGTTTCAGAGTATTGCGGTAATAGGTTATTTAGCATTTATTTTGCTTAAGCTAATAAAAACCCTTGTGTTTTTATCGGCAAAGGATATCTACATGAAGGTGTAGTGTTAGCGATAATGGGGAGTTTTAAAAGGAAGAAACGGAAAAGTGACATCTAGCTGAGCAGGCTGATTCTAACATAAAGCTTATGATGCTGCCCAATATGACTTGTCTGTGGCAGAAAAGGAATTACTTATTATCAACACAACAGGCGAGAAGAAAACCCGTTGTGTTAATTGTGGTCATAAATGAAAACCAGCCCCTCGTTAGTCGCACCATATCACTGTGCCCAGGCACTGCACGTCTGATAGAATAAGTGACTTCACACGCGGTGCCACACACCACACGGAGCAACCCTTTCATCTCTTATGGCCTCAGACAACACAGGAATCTGCCTGCGCCGCAGAAATAGTCATCTTTCGGAAAAATGAAATAGAAATACCCAACATTTAAAAGCAAACACAAGAAGCAGACCGCACACATGAACCATTGTGAGTAAGAAGTCATTGGTTCCCTCTTCCTTACGCCCTCTGCCCCTGGCTGCTGCACCCTCCGATGAGGCTGGGCTGTTAGCCCGCCATTCCCAAGCTCGCATGCTGATTTTACCACCTACTTCCCGCTCTGTTTCAGGCAGAGGAGCAGCAGGGGGAAGTAAAGTGCTGAGAAATTGCACTTTTCCAAATAAAATCAGTGCACGTCCTGTATGCAACACACAACACGTGAGCAAAATGATTCAGAATGTTTTCCCCCGGAGAGGGCAGATGACCGAGAAGAAGGGTGCTGCTGCTTGAGTCAGAAGACTCAGCTCCATTTTCACTAAGAAATTTTATCTTTGCAGACAACCTCTCTGAGCTTCATTTGGCTTTCCAGGAGACAGAAGAGAGTGGTAATAATATAACTATAATAAAAATATAGCATTTCACAGAATTATAATAAATGTAGAAATGTAAAGGCTACAAATGTCAATATAAATTACTATCCTCTTAATAGCCGTAGTTTTTACAGCGCTCCATGTCCTCTCCCACCTAAGACACCAAGTACTGTTATGCCTAACTCATGCTGACTGTGACCCTGCCCTCAGGGAAGAAAATCCAAATCAACTCACTTTCCACCTTAGCTGGATAAAGCCATATCCCATTCAACCTGGGCCCTCCTAGGAGATTATTTGGTTTATCAAACAAGTCTTTTATTGCTAAGTTATTACTGGGTTAGGGATTAATTAATAACATGGAATAACAATGATAGCAAAAATAATAATGGGGGATACAATGTCAGGGCTCTTGAAAAAGGCAGCAGCCACTTTCCATATATATTTGTATAATATAAAATCCCGTATATATAAACTTATTTATACACATTTCAAATATCTCATAGATATTACCTGTATTATTTCATTTATAGATTTTTTTTTTTAATTCTATTATCTCCTTTATGTAAGGTCACACCACAGCTAAGTACTGTATCTGAGCTACCAGATATGATTTGTTTTTCATTCCCCAAAGCTACAGGACAGCTTCTTCAATTCTGAAACAAAAGGAACACAGCAAGAAAATTCACACACAATGGCTGTTGGCAGAAGGCCTTTAAGAAGTTTCTTTTGCCTAGAAGCAAAGTGACTATCTGCTCAGAATACACAGAGGGCTGTAATAATGTTCATGATGGTCCCAACATGCAGTAAAGGGAGAGTATGTGAAAAGATTATTTGGATGAATCTGGAAGTCAACAAACACTACCACTTTGTATACTAGGGTAATTTCCTCTAGCTGCCTAACACGCAGACAAACAAAGCTCTGTGGCTTAACTCTGTTTCTCACTCGTTATAGCCTAATGCAGATCAGTTGTCTTTCCTAAATCTTACACCCAGTGAAGCCAGCTATAAAACACGCCTGAAGGGAAAGTGAGAAACACTTAGTCTTTCTGGCCATCTTTTCCAGGGGAAGGCCCCAGCTCTATAAACATGGTATAGCGAGCACAGGCATCACAGATGTCACGCTGGCCCACTAACGCCTGGCCCATCGCTGGCTGAGAGCCACTGTTGCCTTGGGTCCTGTGAGACTGGCCCAGGGTGCAGCTTGCTCCCTCTGGGAAGGCTGTTCCCCAGGGTGCAGTGTGTCCCCCGTTCATGCGCGGCTGGCCACCACCGGGAGAGAGCGTGGGTTTGTATGTCTTGTACGTCTGGCCTGCCACAGCCAAATAAAGGGAATGTCCAGTCCTTCTTTGGCTCCACGGCTTTCCTTCGGTCTGTCCAGATCCGGTGCAAACCTCCCTGGCCATGATCCTTGGCACTACTATTGGCAAAGTCATCGCCACTATACTTGGCCTAGTCATTGGCATTACAACGCCCCATAGTTGTGTAGCAGGAAAAAGTGAGGCGTGGAAGAGACATGCCAGCTACTAGCTGCTCAGATCTCAAAGTTACACAAGCCGCCTCACTTCAAAGAAAACCATATAGGCCGATCTTATTGTAAGGGAGGCTGAGAATTACAGGTAAGCTATTATGGCCACTCCACAGAGGGGAGATGCACCACCTGATCCACAATTTTATTCAGATATTTAGACTCATGATACCACATGTACACCAAGAGGGTATGAAACGGTTTATTACTCATATAATGAGGCTTCAGGGGGACAGCGCAGGGAAAGCTCCCAAAAAGGTCCAAAAATGTGCAGATAGGGCCAGCTGGTACCAGAGTGTACAGGGAAGGTGACTGGCTTGGGGTTTCGTGGTGGTTAGGGGCTGGGGTGGGTTTCCTCGCAAGGGCCAGTTCTCCCTGGTCTGAAGTCCCCGCTATCAAGGAGAGCGGTGTAGGCCTTATCACCCCTTCCTATCATCGCGCCCAGATGAGGAACAGAGGGGAGGGGGGAGGGAAGGGGCTTGAGAGCCATCAAGCGGCGTTCAGTTAGGCTGTGGTGCTGCCCTGTAGGCCCCTAGCCTCGGGCCATTCAGGGAGGCAGAAGTTCCACTAAATGGCCCAAGGCAAGGTTTGAATCAAGGTTTATTTTATTGCCACGTGTACAGTACAATCACAACCAACTATTTGCAGAATTCTGTTTGAGTGTTTTTGCTCTTTTCTCTGCCTCAGCATTTGCCATAGCCCTCTACTATACTGGACTTTTACAGGCTCTATGTGCCCTGAAGGCTCCGCTTAGGAGATCCCTGTACCTCGGTCTAGATCAGGGCCTCCTTCAGTGTAGCTTCTTAGCAATCCAAGCTTAATATTATTTAGTATTTATCACATAGAGGATATTTAACTGTTAACTTGCCTCTCCTTCAGCCGCTGCTTATATCCTTATGTCCTAGTCTTTGTATCCCTAATGCTAATAACTACCTCTAATCACTATCCCTAATCCCTCAGTGGCTGACACAAAGTAGGTGCTAAATAAACATTGAATTCAAAATGAATGGCTACTGCTACAACTCTCATTTTATACAACTTAAATTTTCTCTCTTTATTTTACTTCTCTTCAGGTTTAAATCCCCTCCTATGCAACATGAAATTCAAAAGAGACTGATTGATTTTTCTTCTACCAGCCATAATTTACACTATCTTAATGGATACTGGTATTTATCTTTTCAAGTGTAAAATCTTTCTCTTCACCATTTGTTATAGAGTTCCTTTTATAACTTTAATTTACTGTCATTTCCCAAACATATTGTAGCCCTGCCATTTCCATTCCCCACTAAGTCTTCCAAACCAGAACAAATCTGTTTAGAAGGATACATTATAATTTTCAATTGTCATAGTTCCATTCATTTATTCTATGTATCCGACAGGCATTTTTCCCTATATTTTGACAGCTTCAGTTCCACTGAAATATTCATAATGTTCCCAGCCTCGAGCAGTGTTTTCTTTAGAAGCTTCTGTAAATTCAGTGAACACATTGGGACGATAAAGGATTTCAGGTTATTTTAACTATTTTGCACTGAATAAAACACATTTATCAAATTAAAGGAACATTGTCAGAGGCACAATAGAACAATGGGACTCTCTGCAGAAAAAAAGTAACTAATATTTCAGGTGCGGAGGAACATTTTATTAAAGTTTTATCCTGATCATTTCCCCCTATTAAAGAAAGGTAAACATTTTATCCAAGCACATGGTAACTCTTTTAACCTTCTAATATGTTCACTTCTGTTACGGGGAAATTTTCCTTTGGCTTCTTTAATTGCATTTTCTTTGAGATATTTAAATGTGTTTAACAAATGTGGTATAAAAATTATGCATTGTACACTTCCTCAACGATGCGTTCTATGAGAGCATTAATTCAAAATAGCTGTCTGTCATTTTCAGAGGACGTAATGTTAAGTTTCTATTTATCGTTATTTTAGGAACTTAGCTTAAATATATCTACAGTAGCATAAAATGATGTGCTGTGTTTAATTATAAAAACTATAAAGCATAGGTCATATCAAGAACTATGAAGCACTTGAGATTTTTACACTACTTTCAAACTAACAAGTTAGCCTTCCACAATAGCATGTGTGCTGAAAGAATGCATGAGATCCCCAAGTCAAAGACAAAGGACATTTTATAACTTATATACATAGCAGTAGTCAGGGTACCATCACTTTCTTACACTGGTTGCTTGAGCCTTCATCCCAAGGAGATGACACGATGATCCTATGATTGTCAGGTGACTGCTGCACATGTGGTGGATTGTGTTGCAGGAGAGGAAACCTGAGGTTAGGGAACATGGATCTTGTATACAGGTCTGCAAACAAACATGCTCTTTACCCTGTAGCTGGGCAAACTATCTTCATTATATTGATGCAATTATATTTATTATACTAAATAGAAAATAAACCTGTCCTCTATCGTTGTGATGGAGACATTATCTCTATCTTTCATTGGTTTATAATCCTTGAAAGAGAGCTTAGAAGAGAAGCTGTCAGTGCTTCTGCTTAGAGGTGTGTGGAAATGCAAGAGACCCACTGTAATAAGATTCTCCAGAGAAAAAACACACAATAGGAGATATTTATATCTATATGTGAGATTTTATTATAAGGAATTGGCTCATGTGATTATGGAGGCTGAGTAGTCCCAACGTGCAGTCAGCAAGCTGGAAACACAGAATATCAGGCACTATAGTTCTTGTTCAGGTCCAAAGGCTTGAAACCCAGGAGAGTTGATGGTGTGAGTTTAAGTTCAAGAGCAGGAAAAAATTAATGTCCTAGATCAGGTAGTCAGGCAAGCAGAGTTCCCTCTTACTCAGCATTTTTGTTCTATTCAGGTCTTCAACTAATTGGTTGCGGACCACCAACATTAAAAAAGGCAATCTGCTTTACTTAGCCTGCTGAATCAAATGTTCATCTCATCCAGAAACAACCTCACGAACACACCAGAATTAAGTTTGACTAAATGTCTGGGCACCCCATGGCCAACTCAAATTGACATGTGAATTAACCATCACTGAATTTGTTTATTAGTTCTAACAGTTTTATTGTGGATTTTTAGGGATTTCTACATATAGAATCATGTCATCTTCAAAACAAAGATAATTTTATTTCTTCCTCTCCAAGCACAAAGTATGGTGAGGTCCATGTTATGTTTTTAAGTGCTTTCAAGGGTAGGATGTTCTAATCCATCAGTAATAGAAAAAGTAGCAATAATATCAGCTGGGTAGTTTCCTGTGGTTAATGATCTTAACTCCATTAAACCCTATGGGGGAGCATTGAAGATGTCCCTCCCTGAACATTTCTGTTCTCCCCTCTCTTTCTTTCAGAGCTGGTATGTGCTTCTCAGATGTTCCAGATTTGCTAAATTATTTACATTGTTTAACTGACATTTATGTGTGTGTGTGGGGGGGGGGGTGTTTTAAAACAACAACTGGTAGTTGTATGATTGCATAGCTTAGTCAGATATTTATCATAGTTATTAAATGTTTTTTTTATTCTTTTAAATAAATTACTAATACTGCAGTACCTTCATAGTTTAGAACAATATTAGTAATTCATACCTTTTAGGGAATGTCTTTACAGGGCCTTTTCCAGTAGTGTTTATTTTATTTTGAGATTTCTGTCTTATTATTGGCAGATGTAGGATTAGATCAGATAAAGGATTGGCAACCTTATTTTTTCATGTGAAGGGCTAGATAGCAAACATATTTTGCTTTGTGGGCCACATAATCTTGGATTCTACTTAATTCTGCCATTGGTTATGGATAATACATAAACGTCTGATCATGTATGTGCTCCAATAATACTATATTTACAAAAACAAGCGGTTGATAAAGGTTGTCCTGTGACTTGTGGTTTGCAAAACCTTTGATTAAATTGAAAGCATAATCAATAATAAAGAAATGTTAACTGACAAAAGTATTAACCTTTTATGCCAAACTATGGCAAAATAATACATTAATTTCTCTGAACAGTAATTTGTAGGTTTTAGCATGCAAGTCTTGCACTCTCTTGTTAAGTCATTCCTAAGTCTTGTATTGTTGTTATGCTGCTGTAACTGGAGTTACTTTCTTAATTTTACTTTGGATTATTCATTGATTGCATATAGATGTACAATTAATTCTTGTGTATCAATCTTATACCCTGTAATCTTACTAAATTCATTTCTTGGTTCTAATAGTTCATTTTTTATCAGATTCCCTGGGCTTATGCCTGTAGGATCTTGCCATCTGTGAATAAGGTCCAAATGGCTTCCCTGGAGAACTGCATCAAATACTTAAAAGGAAATTCTCAGAAAACAGAGTACACTTCATTTGCTCAGCGAAGCCAGCGCAGCCCTGCTACTAAAGTCAGACAAAAACATTGCAAGAAAACTACGGATCAACATTCCTCATGCACATGGATACCAAACTGCTCACATGCATACACACACACACACACACACACACACAAATAACAATCAAATCCAGCAATACATACAAAAGAATAATCCATCATGATCAAGAGGGATTTATCTCAGGAATGTAATGCTGGATTAAAATCTAAAAATCAATTAATGTTATGTACAATACTAATAGAATAAATGCAAAAAAACCCACTACCATCCTGAGATGAAGAGAAAGCATTTAATAAATTCCAACACCCATTGATTAAAATACTCTCAACAAAGTAGCAGCAGAAGGGTGTTGAAGATAACTACAAACACACACACAACTAACATGGAATTTAATGATGATAAACAATGTTTTAGCCCTAAAATGAGTAATAAGGCAAGGATGTCTACTTCTATTCAACATTGTATTGTTGGAGGTTCTTGCCCTCATGAAAAGACAAGGGAAGGGAAAAGAAGGGTGTCTAACAGGGTGTACCGATTTTGTTGATCTTTTAAAGAAAAAAACTTAGTTATGTTGAATTTTTCTAACATTTGTTTTCCAGTGTATTGATATTTCCTCTCATCTTTATTATTTCTTTCCTTCTCCTTGCTTTGGATTTAATTTACCCTTCTTGTTCTAGTTCCTCAAGATAGGAATTTAGGTAATTGATTCTAGACCTTTTTTTCTTTACTGACATACTCATTTAAATTATAAATTTCCCTCTATTCATTGCTCTAGTTGCATCCCATAAATTTTAGTATGTGGTATCTTTGTTTTCTCTCCTTTTTAATATTTTCTAATTTCCCTTGCAATTTCTCCTATGACTTCTATTTCTAATTTAATTTTGTGGGGTCTAAGAAATTTCTTACTATAATTTTTATTGTATTAATTAATGAACATTCCTGGAGAACATTTCACATATACTTGTGAAGGATGTGTGTTTGCTTGTTGGGTGGAGTATTCTATGGTTAGGTCAGTGTAGTTAAGAGTTTATTCAAGTTTACTATATTGTTATTGATTTTTTAATTGGCCTATCAATTATTAAGAGTGATGTATTGAAACATACGACTACTTTCACTGCATTTTCTTTATTTCTATTCTGTCAGTTTTACTTCATATATTTTAGGACTCTATGCATTATCTTTGTATACTCTTCTACCAATCAATATGTATGTATCTTAATATAGTATTGTCTTCTATATTCATCTCATATATCACTTAATCTTGTTACAAAGAGAAACACAAATGAAAATTAGTGTATTTGCTATTATTACATTTAATTCAATGAACAAACTTATAAACATTCATGTAAATCCCTCACTTAGTTAACATTTAAATCTCTTACAAACTATGGTCTTTGGCCAGGTTAATATGTCTTAAAATTACATATGCATACCATCTGCACTCAAAATAGTGTTTTTCAATTGGAAGCTACTCAATATTACTTAATAGATTAATTAATTAATTTTTTAAATATGGAGTACAAAAATTGGTGTGGCATTTTATATATGTCTATAATAGATAACTAATTTGTTCAAATTTTTCTAATGATGCTTATCACACATTGTTTTACTATCATAAAGGCAAGATAGCACAATTGGGAATGCAAAGCATATAAAAAGTAAAGGTAATATTGCTTTACATTTATTAGTGCTAGTATAGGCTCTGCAATTAGAAGTATTCTCTTTATCATCAACTTAAAATGCAGATGAAGGATATCATATTAAAACATGCAAAACAATAATCCTGGAAATATATTAATTCCTTATTTGAGAAAAAATGTTATAATTCAGTACTATAAGACAAGAACCATTGGAAACTCAGGTGAATTCATATAACAACAGAATGCTGCAACTCGCTATTTCTTAGATGACCACTCTGTTTATGGCAATGCTTATAGAAAATAACCAGTGGTCTTTTTATTTTCAATCAAGTAAACAAATCTAGTTAATTCTTTCTTCCTGTCACACAAAGAAGAAATTCCCAGACATAAAAATGTTGTTAGAATGAGTAGACGCTTCCTGTTATTAGTTTTCTGTCAGGAAATAAATTATAACTGTTCAGTGCTGCCTATGTGAATTTCTTTTTCATTTAAATAAGGTTTATGTTCTTGTTAGAATGGAACACACTTTGTTCCTATACTTTCATATTTCTGGGATGTAATAAATGCAACATATAAAAGAGGCTAAAAATAATTAAAAACAGCAAATGAAAACAGGGTTCTTATAGCATCCTTTGTGCCTTTAAGATTTCTCTAAAAGCATATTTGCAGTGCACTTCACCCATAATAAATCTGATGAACATTGCATTCGATATATCCTTGTACTTTCATATTAGCCATTCAGATAAGTAAACTAGCCCAGCGTGCTTTCATATGCAAAATAAGGAAAATAACTTCCCTGAGTAGAGTAATGGAGTTGACTCACGATTATACAATTTGAGCAACAAGAAGCAACATTCAGCTGCCTTAAACAAGATCATGGATTTATTGACTCATATGACTTAAAGCCTAGCAGTGGCTTAGGCTCTCAGACAGCTAAATCAAGGAACTCTATCAATTGTTTGCAATTTTCTCAACTCTGCCGTTTTTCATGTATTGATTTTATTGTGCTTTCACGGTCGTAAGATGGTTGCTCGTAATAACAAGAGCTACATCTTCCTGTGGGCACATATTGGACATAACGTTTCCTCCTACAATCATGAAACAAATTATCTTAACTTCGCCTTGATTGGACTAAAACTACAAATCCTTTGCTCATTAGGAGGTTGGTGAGATGTCATTCTTGATTGGTTTCGGCCGGAGTCAGTGCTCATTAGGACCAGGAAAGAGCTCTGATACCTGAGGTTAAGTTAGTAACATCCCAACATCATTGCTGCCTCCTAAACGGGAATACTGATTATGTGCAGAAGCATTTGGCTGTTATTTAACAGAGAAGTAGAAATAGAGCAGCTAAGAAATAGTTAAGTTTGTTTTAATCTTCAGGTTTGTTCTATGAAGACCACACTTCCTTCCCTATTTGCATTACTCTAATTCCTTCTAACTCACAAAACAACCAAGGATGATACCACCACAGTCATATTTCTCTTACTATATAGCCTATTTCAATTTTTAAACTACTATCCACACATTAAAATCCTAAAAGCTAGAAATGTGAAAATCAACTTTTACTTACACCTAATTGCCCAGTTGGTCACATGTACACTTATGCATTAAATCTCTTTAGAATGTTCCATTCTAAATTATTATTCTTTATATTTTTATTTTTTGGTCAGGTATGATTTCTTTATGTATGTCAAAATTAGTGTGATGGCAACATAAATACTTTTCTGCTGTTTTCTGATTCATCTTCTATCTGTTAAACTGATTCCTTTTGCAATTTTCCTTTTCATCTAAGTTAAACATATATTAGGCTGAAGTTTTTCATATTATGAGTTTTATTAAGTGCTACTGAACTTACACTTATGTCTCAATTTATATTCCTTATATTGTTTCTTTGTGTATTCTTTTGGTCAATATTGCCAGAGTTGGCCTAACTTATAAAATTTCAAACTAATTTTACTTTATATTAAAAATATATTACTGCCCTAGCTGGTTGTGGCTCAGTTGGCTGGACATCATCCTGTGCACTGAAAGTTTGCCAGTTTGATTCCCAGTCAGGCCATATGCCTGGGTTGCAGGCTCAATCCCCAGTGGTGGGCGTGCAAGAGACAGCCAATCGATGTTAAACTCTCATATCAATGTTTCTCTCTTTCTCTCTATCTCTCTCTCTTTCTTTGTCCCTCTCCCTCTCTGTCTCCCTCTCCTTTCCTTGCTCTATAAAAAAAAATCAATAAAAATATTTGATATATATTTAATTTCTTCTTTTGCCTTAATATTTAATTTTTTCTTTTGCCTTAATATTTCCTTCTCATCCTGGAGGTTTTACTCTGCTAACTTTTCCTAACTTCCTAAATTGAAGCTTTATATTATTTTATATGATACATACACTTGAGGCTAAACATAAGCCTCTAAATACAACTTTAGTTGTATCCTGTAACTTGTATTGCCAGTTATAAATATCTCCTAATACCTCAAAACAAAGATTACTCAAAGGCTAATTCATGAATTCCAAAATTTATTTAATTCTGCATGAAGTTGTTTTTTCAAAAATTTAAGACTTTTTTGTTATCTGGCATCATGTCAATATCTGTATATTTTTCCTCTGTGTTTATAAAATCTCTAATTGTTGTCTACAATTACATGTGTATTAGAAAATGTATGTTTTTTCTAAGCTAATTAATGAACTTAGATATCCTTTGACTACTGTTATAGTCATATTTATGCCTACAAAATTGTTCTGTAAAAAAATTAGCTCTTCTTATCTTCTTTCCTGTTTTTTATGAATTAATTTATTTTTCTTTATTTTTCACTTTTAATCAATGAAAAATACCAGATGAATCTTTTGAAATTCAAGTTATTTCCCTGGTTAAAGTCCTTCAAGAGTTCTGAATTTGTGTTTACCTAAAAAAGATGAGTTACACACATTTAAAATACCTGCTCTTCAGTCAGAGTCATAATGCATGGCACTAAAATGCTTTGAATATGAAGGGAAATTTTTTTTTATCTTTATTGTTAAGAGTATTACAGGTGTCCCATTTTTCCCCCCAAATTGACCCCCTCCACTTCGCTCCCACCCCCTCCCCAGGCCTTCATCCCATTATTGACTGTGTCCATGGGTTATGCATATATGTATATAACTTCTTTGGTTAGTCTCTTCCCACCCTCCACCCCCCTTCCCTTTTTCCTCTGAAATATGATCGTCTGTTACATGCGTCAATGTCTCTGGATCTATTTAGTTCGTCAGATTCTTTTGTTCATTAGCTTCTTAAAGAAGAACCTTGAACTTTTCCTGTAGTGCTGGTCTGGTGGTGATGAACTCCTTTAGCTTTTCCTTGTCTGAGAAGCTCTTTATCTGACCTTCAATTCTAAATGATAGCTTTGCTGGGTAGAGCAATCTTGGCTGTAGTTCCACGTTTTTCATCACTTTGAATATTTCTTGACACTCTCTTCTGGCCTGCAAAGTTTCTGTTGAGAAATCAGCTGACAGTCATATGGGTGCTCCCTAGTAGGTAACTAACTGCTTTTCTCTTGCTGCTTTTAAGATTCTCTCTTTGTCTTTAACCTTTGGCATTTTAATTATGATGTGTCTTGGTGTGGGCCTCTTTGGGTTCCTCTTGTTTGGGATCCTCTGTGCTTCCTGGACTTGTAAGTCGATTTCTTTCCCCAGGTAGGGGAAGTTTTCTGTAATTATTTTTTCAAATAGGTTTTCAATTCCTTGGCCTGTTTCTTCCCCTTCTGGCACCCCAAAAATACGAATGTTGGGCCTCTTGAAGTTGTCCCAGAGGCTCCTTATACTATCTTCATATATCTGGATTCTTTTTTCTTTTTGCTCTTCTGGTTGAGTGTTGTTTCCTCATGTTCCAAATTGCTGATTTGATTCTCAGAATCCTCTACTCTTCTGTTGATTCCCTGTGAATTATTCTTTACTTCAGTTCGTGTAGCCTTCATTTCAAATTGGTACTTTATTATGGCATCGATTTTCTCAGTTATTTTTGTAAAACTCTTACTAATATGGTTGAGCATCCTTATAAACAAAATTCTGAACTCTGTATCTGTTATCTTGCTTGGATCTGTTTCATTTAGTTCCTCTTCTAGAGATTTCTTCTGTTCTTTCCTTTATGACATGTTTCTTTGCCTTCACATTTTGGCTGCTTCCAGGTGTTTGTTTCTATGTATTAGGTAGAGCTGCTATGTCCTGGAATTTGTAGAGTGGCTTTGTGTAGTAGGTGTCCTGTAGGGTCCAGTGGCTCAGCCTCCCCAGTCACCTGAGCTTGGCCTTCTAGGTGCTCCCCTGTGTGGGCTGTGTGCACTGTCCTGTTGTAGTTGAGCCTTGGTTGCTGTTGGTGTCACTGGGAGGAATTGATCCCCAGGCCAATCAGCTATGAGCTGCAGCCAATCAGCTGCAACTACAGCCTAAGTGTTGCTGTGCTGGAGACACCCCTATGGATCAGAATTTACTGTAGTGGAGCTTTGGTGTTCACCAAGTGCGCCTCTTGAGTGTGTCACTTGTGGATGTGGTAGGGTTGTAATCCAGCGTGGTCGAGTCTGACCACCAGGTGCACTGTCTCTGGGGCCTCCTGGGAGGTGCAAAGTCAGCCTCTGCCAGTGCCTTGCCCAGGGCCACCCAGCATGAGCTACACAGCAAACCATAGTTGGCTGCTACTTGTGCTGGGCTTGGAGGTGTCCAGGAGAGGCCAGGCTATGAGCCAATGCAGCTGCTGCTAGTGCCAGGCCTGGGGCCACTTATCAAGCTGTATGGGGCCCGCTGCTGCTTGTTTGAGAGATTTTAGGCAAGTTCTAAGCATGAGGCTCCAAAGGCCACTTGCACAGAAAAGCCCCTGGAAATGGCCTGGATGAGCCTGCAGGTGGGGAGGGGCGGGGCCTCCGGGAATCACGGGGCGGGGCCAAAGGTGGGTGTCAGGTGCTGGCGATTCAAACATGGCGCCTGCCTGCCAGCTGTGTGCGGGAGGACTCGCCAAAGGAGCAACGACCTCTGCCAGCCCTTCTGCCTGGGAGGAAGCCGCCCCTCCAGCTCTCGCCCGGATCTCAGGCAGGTTAGTTCCTCCCCGAGTGTCCCGGGTCCTTTCAGGCTGCTGCCCGGCGCTGGGCTCAGAGGGAGCGTCCGAGTGAGTCCGTGCCCGGCCCTTTAGAGGAGCTGCTGGGGCTCCCGCAGCCTCCGTGATCCTCAGGGACAGTCCCGCTGGTTTCACAGCCTGGAGTTGTGGGGACATCTCCTCCTGGCCCTGGAGCCCTGGGCTGGGGGCCTGCTGTGGGGCTGGGACCCCTCCCTCCTCCGGGAAACCTCCGCAGCTGAGATTCCCTCCCGGGTTTACCCCGTGGCACCAGGTGTGGGCCCGGGGCCTAGTCTCGGGGATTCAGCCCCGATCCGCCCGCGTCTCCGCCCCTCCACTCGGTCTCGGTGCTTCTTCAGTAGCCTGGTTGTGGGGCTTCTGTGCAGCCGGATCTCAGGAGGCTCTGAGTGGTTCTGTATTTTAGTTGTGATTTTGATGTGGTTGTGGGAGGTGGCAGGTGCAGCTGTTACCTACAGGCCATCTTGTTTCTCTGAAGGGAAATTTTTTAAATTAGTAAAAGAGAAATGACTTAGTAAAATTACTTTTCTTTAAACATTTTAGAGATTTGAAGGTGACATCCCTGACATATCTTAAGCTTAAATATGTTTTAAGCACACACAAAAACTAGCTCTTGCTGAAGGCTAAGAGAAGTAGCTTTAAGAAATATACAACTACCATCAACAGATCAACAAATGACTCCTGCTGGTGAGGGTGTGGAGAGAGGGGAACCCTAGTACATTGCTGGTGGAAATGCAGATGGTGCAGCCACTATGGAAAACAGTATGGAGGTTCCTCAAAAAATTAAAAATTGACCTGCCTTTTGACCCAGTGATCCTAATTCTAGGAATATATCCTAAGAACCTGAAACACTCATCAGAAAGAATATATGCACCCCTATGTTCATAGCAGTGCAGTTTACAATAGCTAAGATCTGGAAACAGCCCAAGTGCCCATCAGCAGATGAGTGGATAAAAAAGCTGTGGGACATTTATGCTATGGAATACTACGCAGCTGTAAAGAAGAAGGGTCTCGTACCCTTTGGGACAGTATGGATGGACCTGGAGAGTATTATGCTAAGTGAAATAAGCCAGGCAGAGAAAGACAAACATC
Source organism: Miniopterus natalensis (assembly GCF_054644295.1). Taxonomy (NCBI): domain Eukaryota; kingdom Metazoa; phylum Chordata; class Mammalia; order Chiroptera; family Miniopteridae; genus Miniopterus; species Miniopterus natalensis. The sequence continues at coordinate 54,348,464 of NC_142083.1, forward strand.
ACATGATCTCACTCATATGTGAAATCTAAAGAATATAATAAACTGATGAACAGAATAGATTCAACGACATGGAAGCGTAGATCAGACTGAGGAATCTCAGAGGGAAGGAGGGAGGTGTTGGGGGGGGGGAAGGGCAGATTAACCAAAGAATTTATATGCATATATGCACAACCCATGGACACAGACAATAGTGTGGTGAGGGACTGGAGAGGGGGTTGGGGGCAGGGTAAAAGGGGTCAATGGGGAGAAAGAAGGACAGCTGTAATATTTTGAACAATAAAAAAAATAAAATAAAAAACAAATATACAACTTTATTTTCAATGCATAGACCAATCAAACTTAAGGCAGATTACATTTATTTATATGAAACAAATCCCTTAGTATACTGCGCAAGTATCAATATATATCATGCTGTAAATATGTAGTAGAGAAATATTGTTTACTATATTTTTCAGCAATAGCACATCTGCCTAATATTACATTTAAAATGGATTGCTTCCTTGTAGTATAGGCTATAGTGAGAAAGAAGTTTCAAAGTTACAAACCTTTATGTTTATTTTTTTCTCCATATTGAACTAACCAAAAGAGAATCCCTCCACAATATCTTTATTGACTAGCTCAGGAGCTCCAAGCATTCTTGGTCTCATTTGACTGGTAGTTTTTAGAACCACAAATGCCAATTCTGTTTCAGTTTCTTCAATACAAACATTTGTGGAGAAATAAAGAGGAGAATGAAAAAGAAGAGGCACAAGTTGACGAAAAAGGAGAGGAAATTCCAACCTGCATGATTATGGATTAATCCAAATCGCAGCAGCAAGGCAAGTAACAAAAACACTGTTTTGCATGTCTGACCCTCCGCACCCTGCCTCTCATCACATTCATTTGGACAATCACATGTCAACTTTGCTTCTCCTGCTAATAACAAAACTGAGTGTTACTTTGTTTCATTCTTTATGTATACCCCTTTGGACTCATGAAGGTAAGTGATAGACATTTTATTCTGCTTCTTCCATTTAAATCATAACCTCAAAGCACCAATTCTCATAGATAACTTTTTCTCTCCTTTTTAGAGTACCTTGGTGTACCCTTACCCACATAGAATCTCCCATCCAAATCATGGATCTTGTACTCTCTGCTTTCACCAACATAAACAAGATGATAATTTTTTGCTATTAATTTATGAATATAAAAAGATAAATTAATATCTAAGTCACCTTAATATCTCTTAGAAAAGTTTATGTTATTTTACAATACTGATGCATTTTCTAACTTCATTTTAAAGAGAAATATTAAATACCAAAGAAGGGGAAATCATTTGGTGCATATGCAACCTAAGTGCTCCCATTATATCAAAACAAATTTAAGCCTTCATCAAATCAAGTTCCTATGAGAAATCAAATTGAAAATGCCATAATTAAGTAGGGATTTAACTAAGAGAAGAAAGGTCAAGTTTTTTAAATAAACAATTTCACCAAATAACCTCTCCTGAACTTTTATCATGAACAACATATAAATCTTCTTGAGGAAAAAAAAATATTGTGTTATAGTTTAGTGTGCAGGAGATATAAATAAGAAAAAGTTCTGAAGAAAATGTTAGTGAAATGGTTACATAAACTCTGGGACAAAGAAGAGATACAGATATTAAGATTTATTACCACAATCTGTCTCTGGCTGGTGTATATAACACGTGAACACTTCTGTGTGGGTAGGGACTATTACCTCCCAGTATTGCTCACTGTGCCATTCTTCTGGGAATAGGAGCAATATGCAGACAGACCTAAAGTGTTGTTTATCTCTAATATACATAATGCCATAGCATTTTAAAATCCGTATATGCTTCAGAAATATTCACAAAAAGATCATAATGCACTTTCATCTCAAGTGATAGAATGGAATTCAAGTCAAAACATATTTTAAAGGGATAGTTCTCTGCTTTTTAAAAAATTGATTATTTGAGTTGTTATATATGCCAGAGTTTAATTTCTGAGTGCATATTCTCTGTTTCTAATAGAGGGGCAATAGAAAGTAAAAAATTAGCCCATTTTCTTTTACACCAGCACTATGTCAACAGTTCTTATTTGGTGATTTGCCATTTGAGAAAACGCAGCACAAAGAAAAAAGGCAATTTCTTGACATTTGTAGAGTGTGAACTATACAATTATTTGTAGCTCTGCAATGTTATTCTTTGTTAGAACTTATCTTTTCTGTCTAAGTTAACTTTTTATTTTGCTTGTCTAATTAGAATTACTTGGAACTCTCAGTACTTCTGTGCAGGGATGAGAGGCTCTGCTAGGCTAAAAGTTAGTTTCTATTTATACTCAGAGAAACTGGAAAAATTATTCTAAATTTATTTTTTCTTCTTCAGTAGTCTTCATTTTTTTAATTTTTCTTATTTTCTGCTACTTACATTTCCTACCCATGATATTTGATCTGCAAAGTTAAGTTTCTCAAAGATTGGAATGAATAAACATATTTATACTTGCTTCCTCCAAAACTCAACAAATATAAAAATAAAAGACAATGTTAAACCAAAAATCCACAAGGACCAAAAACAAAACACACACACACAAAAGTGACAACCGTAGAAGAAACATTGGGAAGCTAGAATGCAAAGGCTAAGAATATGTCAAGATTGCAGACCTTTGAAATATCCACCAGGTGAACTTGCCTGGCACGCTGGGAAGGGAATTAGGGATGGTGTGATGTATTAGTTAAGACAGAAGCCGCGCCACCTGAATTCAGATCTTGGTTCCACAATTTGCTGTGTGACCTTAGAGAAAGTTCATTTTCCTCTTCTGTTTTTCTGTTTCCTGAACTGTATAGCATGAAGCCCCTATAGTAGTACCTACTTCATAGGGCTTTCAGTATTAAATTAGTTCATGTAGGTACTTTATACAGTGTCTGGGGCACTGTTATTTTCCAAAATACTGCCAGGCTAGAGTTCCCATTCCAGTATCTGGCACTTACTCAGATAAGCTACCACTCAGCAATTCAAGACTCAATCTTTCTGCACATTTGCACAGCTGCTCCCAAATTCATGAATTAATACAGTATGACACAAGCTTCCCCAGACACAAGCTTCCTGGCACACTTGGTGACAAACTCCATGAAGCTGTGGCACTCCAGGCCCAAGCATGTTGAGTTGGATCAGGATACACTACGTGCTCAAGGCTGTGGACAAAGGAAGTAGGCCTCTGTTACATGTATTATAGGGTTAATAAAGGCTTTGGGCTGTATTGATGTCAAAATACACAGGATTTGAAACTGACAGATCTGAGATCAAATAGTGGTTTTACCTAGGTAGCTTTGGGCAAGCTACATAATCTCTCTCCCCATACAAATATCTAATGTCCCACATGGAGTTAATTCCTACCTCATGATGGTACTATAAAGCACCCAGTGCACAGCGTGGCATATAGTAGACACTCATAAAGAATAGCTGAAAGGGTGACTGAAAAATTCCTTCAAGTTTGTATGCTATGGCTTGACTGTGTGAGTCTAACAAGATTGTGTTAACAGTGATGTACAGCTACTTTCCAATGATAGGATCCCATATCCTCATCAAGAGAAAGTGATTGATTGTCCCTTAGGCAGAGACAATGCACAACGTCTGTTGTTCTGTGTGTTTTTATGGCACCTGCTGTGTGTATATAACCAACACTAATTTCATTTATAGTTGTAAATGCCAAATTATGGTGCTGATAATCACAAATCCACAAGCCAGTTTAGTTATTTCTTAAATATCACTTCTTAAACTATAGGAGGTGTTTGGAGGCTTCATGAACATCACACAGAGATGAAGAGAATCTTTAATAAATAAAAAGTTTTGGCAATGATATATATGTTTTGCTATTAGTCTTTAAATCTGGCCCATTCAGCCAAATATTTGAATAAACTAACTTACAGAAAATATGCATAATTTATTCTGGAAGCAGAATGGGGATAAAACAAAACAAAAAAGTTTAAATTAGTTGTACTGAGATCAAATGACTTTAATGTACTTTTTTGAAAGAATAAATTTATTTTAATCAGAGGCATAATTTAAATAATACTTATCATTTTTATTATAAAATAAATATATATTAATTGCTCAAAAACAAAAGGATAATATAAACATTAATAATCCCAATACATGAAATAACCATTATTAGTTTGGCAAATTCCTTTTGGCATTTTTTTTTTTTTTTTTTTGTAAATGCTTTAGAGAGTTTTAGATAGAATTATACTATGTATGTTATTTGTATCTTATTTTGTTTTACTTGGTATTATAATTAGGAGAGTTTCACAGCTTACTAAATAATGTTCAAAAACATGACTTAATGACTGCATAAAAGCCCATTATATGATTTATTATAATTTATTTCCCATTTCTAGAAATGTGCCTTTATTGGTAATATGAATAATTCTTTGTATTAGGTAGAATTAATGGTGAATCACAGAAATCTACCACAAGCTAGCTTAGAAATAGGATCATTCAGTCGCTTGACTTGGGGTGGTGAACACACAATACTGTGTACAGATGAGGTGTTGTGGAATTGAAAAATAAAAGAAGAAAAAACCAAAGATCACTACTTTACCTTGGGTAAATGAAAGAAGAGTTGAAAATCCCAACCATAGGAAGATGTAGGAATGTTCATGATAAAATTGAGGGGCTCATTCTTCGTGACTCTTCAAGGCCTTCCTCCCCTACGCTCTATTTATGTGTGTGACTTTGAGTGTGTGATCTGCCAACTGCTTTCTTTTGGATGCCAACTTCAATTGTTTCTTTCTATGTATAAACTTCATTTTCATGGAATGCACACTGTCTTCCATCACTTGGCAAAAAAAGGCCACTGACAACAGCCAAGCCACACTTCTCACACTTTCTCACACACACACACACACACACACACACACACGCACACACCCTTCAACTCCACTTATTCAGCCTAATTCAAAGTATACAAGTGAAGGGTTTTAAGTGACCTGGCTCAGTCAGTTGACAACCCCTGGCCCAGGCATTGGCATCCTGTAATAATAGGTAGACCCACAGTAGTTATGTGGGTATTAGCTACCATAGGGAACAATTTCTAGAAGTAAATGTGCTCTACAGATCACCATAGAGATTACAATTACTTATTGGAATGTGCATCTCCGTACGTACATCTTTCCGCACATCTATGAAATATTTCCTGATCAATTTTGAAAACTCGAATTATAGTTTAAAAGGGAAAGAAAATGTTTAAGGCCTTTGATATATACTCCTTTGTACCTATAGAAATTGGATATTGATTTGAGAGACTTGTAAAGTGGATTTAACTGAAATCTCACTAATGCCATTGTAGTGTATTTTCGTAGATGATATGCATATATCATGTTATTTACATTACAAAAATACTATAAGATACTTAATCTTGCTTATTCAATCATTAGCTCTGTGGCCACGGACAGATCATTTATCTCTCTTAGTATATAAGTTTCCTATAAATAAAAGCTTTGAATTGTATAATGCCTAGGTTTTTTCCCAGTTAATAAGCACTTAAATATAACAAAAACTGAATATGTTGAAGGGAATTCCTCAACAGTGTATAAACATGGTTATTTCTCTATTTTCTCGAATTAAAATTTCTCAAGAACCTTAATATAACTAGTGGTCCGATGACCAACTCTTTTGTCTTAGCCTACTCTTCACATCTTGATCTTTGCTTTTTAATTCCTATCGTCACTTGCTACAATTCTAGATATGTTTTAAGACTGAAACTTGAAGATCATTTACATGCTATAAATGGCAAGACACATTTGTCATGAAGGAAATACTTTGTTCTAACTGGCAATGAGAAGATTGAGAATGAAGAGGAGATTAGGAAATCAGAAAATGAATGAAGTAAAGATAATGTCTCAGCTACATTATTTCATCAGGTGACATATAAAGAATTAGGCAAGTAGATGAGAGATGTTAATTACAAGAAGTCAAATACTTTGGTTAGTGGAAAAGAAAGTACACTCTCCAATCCAGAGATATAATGACTTTTCTAAGATAGATTCATTTAATATTTTATATATTGAGTAACACTGGCATTAAATTATGCCATTGAGAATTATGAGACATTTAAATCTATTTATCAACACATTATTTATACATTAGAATAAATGCCTCTTCCCATTGAAGAACTTGCAGGAATTTTATGATTCTATCTTGACATAAGATGTACATAGGGAATTTTCTCTCAAAAACATTAATATATTTTGATCAGATATGCACTAATTTATTTGTAATAATGTATACATTCTTGATTATCAATCTAATGGCAAGATATTGCTTCTATTCCTCTACCTACATTTGTGGTGCTGCGTTCATATAGGCAATACATATTTGAATTAACATTGGTTGCATCTACTAAAAGGAAAAAATGCCAAAATATCATCCTAATGATTACAAAAATATAAAAGTTTTATGATTTACTAAATATAAAAATAATTTTGCTGAAAGAAGAATTTGTGAGTTATATGAATAGGACTAGGCCTGATTAAAGAGAAACAGTCTATAACTAACACCATATAAAGTCACATTTCCTTCAAGCACATCACTACAGATGGTTATTTACATAAATGTGCAAACATTTCATGGGATGGTGTTTGTGCAACTATTTTATACTAACATATTTGTACATCTCCATAAGACATCTCCATTAAGATTGATTATAATACACATGGTGTTTCTTTAATTTTCTTTGGTAAGAAGAAATACCTGGTTGAAATTTCTGTTGATCCCAAGCACTGTGATAAATATGCCATCTATAGACCTGTGAATCAAAAATTTGCTGTGCTTTACTCTAGATTTAATGTTTGCTGATGAGCAATATAGTATTGAATTTGAATTTCTCATTCAGTTTTTAAGGAAATCAAGGAATGCTATTTCACTACTGTTTCCTTCATGATCTTGTAAGAGAGAATTTTATTATCAAAATTGAACTTTTTGAAAAGTAGATTCAGAAGTTATCTTCTCATAGACCAGATTTTATCAGAATGCTGTTTATCATTTGGCTTTAGAAGCAAATTCTCATGATATTTACATATTTTCAAGAAGACTGTACCATTTAAGCAGAACAATGTAGCATGTTACATACTAACCATACCATTTACTTTTTAAGAGAAACATATTTAGATTGTCATGCAATTTTCAGTTTTCCAGTACATTATCATTATCAGATATGAGAACTGTGGTTTAGAAATGTTTATTTTTCAGCCAAATAGAATCCAACTAAATGCAGATGTTTTATACTCCATAAAGTAATTTAGGGAATCACTTAGCAAACACATTTTCATCAGTGTTACAATACAAACCATTTCATGGCAGTTGCATTTACAATTCAATTCCCATAAAAACAGCTTATCAAACCACAAATCATTGGCCTGCTAAGTAGTACCTGAATGTGCCAATAGTTACACTTGATGTACTCTGTGAGTTGTTGGACTGCAGGAAACCAGGCACTCCTTTGTACTTTAGAAACTTTGCAAATAACAGGATTATGATTGTTTGACTATTTGTATTTCACTGAGAGTGGAAAAAAGAAAAAAAAATGTGAGGGAAAGAGAATGATGGAGTTTCCTAAATCTATATGAAATAGAAATATCAAAACAAGGGGGAAAAATCAAATTTGTGTGGTCATCTTTTCACTGAGACTCTCCTACTAAACTTTAGTCTCCTCAGAACTACCAATAGAATGATCTCTTACATTTTCTCACTCAAAGGTAGATGTTATTCTTTCCAGACTCATCCTTTACTCAATTTTTTATATTACTTCATTCCAGAAATTATTTTCGGCCTGTCCCAGGACACTACAAGACTGATAGGAAGATGCCAGTGAAAGGTATTCCCACCAGTGCTACCTTCTTACAATGGACCAATCATATGCTTATAAAAGCAAAAGGTAAATTAGACAGTTATAATCATTCTTGAGCACTACTGTTTGCAGAACATTAAGTATTAAAAAAGAAATGTCACTTTAAATGTCTATTATGGAATTAGAGATTAACTTCAGACAATGATAAATTAGCCTTTCCTCTGATAATAAAGTATTGTAATTATTAGATTATTATTTAAACCAGACTAAGAACCTGATATCCTACTGCCCAGAAAAAAATTCATGTTCTTCCACAAGTGATTATCCAATGTGGGTGATAATTATCACACTAGGAAAATCCGGCTTCTCTTTAAGATATAATTTATTCTACCTCATTTGATTCTGGGGGTCAAGAAAGAAGCATTTTAACGTAAAAGCAAGTATATTAGCTTCAGTCACCAAATTACCCTACTATCCATCCTGCTCATTTATTTTTTTCTGTAGTTATTTCTTGCTGATTTGGTTTCCCATAAGCCATTATGTAGAATTGTGTAGTATAAACCTGTCACAATTTTGCACTATATGTTATGCAGGGAGTTTCTGAAAATTTTCTCATGAAAATACTTCTTTCAACATGTGCTTTCAACACGAGATATTACCCTTCATCTCCAGTAGCTGAATTATTTGAAGCTGATGAGTCATATAATAGTTCTCAACTCCCCAAAGCACCTCCATTATGGGAAACTACTTCTGTACTGTCATTTAGTTTGTGAAATATGAAATGCTGCCATGTGGTATCTGCTCAGAATACCTAAGAGAAGAAAATATAGATGCCAATTGCCCACTAGATAGAAATCTTAAAAGGATGAACTTACACTGTTCATGTTAAATTTCTCAAGAGTGATCTCACTTAAAGTTAGGTCTTGCAATCACCTATTAATATTGTGCTTTAACATCCCAAACCTTAGTTATTAGAAATAAAATGCAGTTAAATTTTTTCTATTTTCTCTTTATTTATAAACTAAATATTATAGAAAGTGAATAAAATAATAAAGTCTGGGGGGGGGGCACACTAACAATGGTGGCAGTAAAACCCAATTTGGGGCCTCACAGGACAGTTTAGAAGCCTGACAAATTTTCCATTTATTTAAGACCCACACTGGTGGTAGAAAAGTATGACATAAATATGATCAAATAGAAGAGAAACAAATTTAAGGCCAATAAACAGAGCATTTGGTACATAATTTAATATCTAGGAATTAAGTAAAAAATATTTCAATTTACATTCTAGACTTATATTTTCTGAATAAATTTATATTGTTTAGAACTGGTATTTGCTTGTATACTTTAATGGCCATAAAATTTTTTAATCGTATTACTGTATGTCTTCTGTCTGACCAACTCTTATCCATTATTTGTGTTAATGTAAGTAAGAGATAGAGAAATGTATTAAAAGAAGCTTCAAAATGGAAATTCATTAACTTGATAAAATCTAGTCAGGCCAGTTAACAGAAATGGGCTCAGTTTTAGGAAAGTATTGAGGAATGGTTTGCAGGGCCAGGAAGTGGTCATTATTATACCACATGAGGTAGTGGTTGCCAGTGGAAAGATAGCGTTCAAGTAGTTATGTTATTTCATAAATGCAATTTTCTTTACCACTTAAATATAATTCAGAAATGATTTAAAACAGTTTCCAATGGATTTGAATGTTTAACAGGGTTTTTACTCAAATGTGACATTGTAGTGATTTTAACTGTTAGGTAGATTAGCTTTATGCCCACTATATATGTTAGTAAAGATCTGGTTTGGAATGGTGGGAGTATACAAGTAAGCATGTAAGAACAACAGATTAGGTTGCTTCTTAGTATACTGTAAAGATCCCGTGAGGTTATTAAAATGCAATGGGTCTGTGGATCTATTTAGAGTTAAAAGCAACCCTGTTTTATTCTAGAAAATGGGTTGTAGTTATCTTAGAAAAGAGAAGAGAGAGACCACAAATTCTAAATTTGTGGAACCAAGAATTTTTATCCTTTGATTTCCTTTGAATATCTCAGAATATTTAAAAATTCACTGACTTGGAATCTTTCTAAAATAATATAATACTCTTTTAGAGAAAATAGGCTAATTCATACAGATTGGTAAAGTTTGTTTTTGTTTATTTTTGTTTTTGCTTTTCCTTAAGTGAGATGTTAAAAGGAAACTCACGGTTAATTGCCTTTGCAAAGAAATAGATGTTCTTAGATCTTTAAGAATAAGTTATGTTTCCAGGCACTTTAAGATAATGAATAAATAAAAGATTTCATAACCTTCCTACCTATCTTATAAGATATATAATGCTGAAATAAACTATCCTAAAATTTCAGTGGCTTAAAGCAGCGAATATTTATATTTTTGTTCATGTTACCTGTCCATCATAGGTAACTAGGTGGGAGCAGGGGACAGGTGCTCTGCTCCTTGAAGTCACTCAGAAACCCAGGCTGATGGAGTTTTTAATCTCACTATATCCTCTCATGATTTCCAAGGCAAGGAAAGAAGACATAGCAAAATTTGCTTTGGTTTTTAAATCCTAACTCTCTGTGTCTGTTATCATACCACTCATATTCCACTGTCCAAAGCAAATCAAATGGCAACATTTAATTTCAAGGGGGCTGGTAATTGAAACCCTACACAAAACCCAGATGGGCAGAGCCAGGAATCTTTGGTGAACTAAATCAATCATGTACATATCCTAAAAAAAATAGAGGTGCTTTTTTTTCTGTAGAACCCTGTAAAAGCATACAAAGCTACATGCCAAACAAAATGTCTAAATTTAACAATGAGGGGATTTTTAGTGAAGAGCATAGAAAACAGATGAGAATTATGGTTTCAAATGCCAGTAAAAGACCTCTTTCCTTCCTATAAATCAAGTAACCACACCTCAGTAACAGTGCCCAGAGTCCCACGTAGGCTGTGTAAATTTAAGCATTTGTGTTGTTACTATCTTTTTAGGTCATAAAAATTAGGCTTAGTAAGAAAAAACTTTTATTTGAGAATACATGGGATATTACAAAATCAAATTTTCTCTGCTGAGGGATGACTGCTTCATTTTACTTTATAGTCTCACTTTATGTTTACGTCTAATTTAGGAATCTCAGATATTCCTCAATAGTGACTTATTTTCATAGTTATTCCTACTAAACCATGGTGACGTTTTCAGTGGTATCTGCTACTCTAATCTTTTCCTTGACGACTTTTCTTTTTGCCATATTCATTTAACCCCATCATTTGATTATACTATTTTGTCCATGTGACCTTACAAGCAACATTCCCCCCCCCCCCCCCCCCCGTTGTTAAATATTCCGTTTTCCTCCCACAGGGATCTTGTATATTCTGTCCACACCAAGTTGCTGTTATTGTTTCCAAATGTTGCCATTATTCTGTTCCTTTTCTTCCCTGTTCTTAAAGCCTTGGATTCTGATGTTTGCAGCAATTAAAACCCTCTGCAGTAGAAAAGATGTGTCTAGAATTCTCTTCCTTGTGCTATTTCCTACACCAAGTCAGTGTGTGTTTTCACTCTGTGAAAGGAATGGTTTACTAGCATTGCCACCATGAGAATTATTCCCCAGACACTAAAACAAGCACCGTGATATGATGGATGTGTGTTAGAATGGGGCATCCCTGACATATGCCGGACTCTGCTGGAAGTGTCTCCAGAAAGTCTTGATATAAAGCTTAAGGCCCAGTAAAGCCTGGCTGCACATTCGACGTGTTTACAAGTTTCTTTTTTTCCCTTCCTTTCCCTTTTTTGTTTTCCAACTTAAAAGAACATGAATTTACTATCCTACGGTTCTGGAGGCCAGCTGTCTGAGGCAGTCTCACTGGGTTAAAATCAAGGTGTCAGCAGGGCTGCGTTCCTTCACAGAGGCTGCGGGAGAATTTATTTCCTTGGTGCCTTAGCTTGCTGGGGCTGCCATAACAACACCACGGACAGGGGCTCGAACCACAGAGACCGTGGAACGCCGCGGCCTCTAGAAACTGGAAAATCCAAGCGCTGTGAACTGAATTGTGTTCTCATCTCTGCTGAATGCATACATCCAAGTTCTAAAGTACCTCAGACTGTGATCTTATTTGGAAATAGGATCTCTACAAGAGCAACTAAATTAAAGTGAGGTCATTAGGGTGTGCCCTAATCCAGCGTGACTGCTGTCCTTATTGAAGAGGAAGTTATGGATAGAAGTTTGTTTCTTCTGTTGGTGTTAATTAAATAGATTAGGGAAACATATGTCAAGGACATCATCCCTGATGACCACTTTTTTTGTACTGGGTGAACATGAACGAATGATATTCTAGTGAAGAAACCAAGATAAATTGTTGCTTAACTGGAGGGAAAACTAACAAAGATGATAAGCTATTTCACCTTTGTATGGGAAAGCAGATGGTTATCTGAATTATATAAGGAAATAGCTGGAAAGAAAGTCAGTGATCAATAGATTCAACACCTCCATTGTGCATGGGAAGGAAACAAGACAGAATGAAGCAAAAGCAGAGATTGCACTCTTAGCTGTATTAGTGGGCAAGGGCTGCCGTAACAAAGTACTACAAGCGGGCTTAAAGGAAATGTATTGCCCCAGAGCTCTGGAGACTAGAAGTCCGAGACCAAGGTGTCCACAGGGTTGGTTCTTCGAGCTGTGCGGGAGGATGTGTTCCACGCCCCTCCTGCGTCCTGGCAGGTTGCTGGCCACCCTTGGCTTCTGCTGTGCCACCCTGACCTCTGCGTCCATCTTCACATGCATTCTCCTTGCGCGGGTGTCTGTGCCCAAATTTCCGCTTTAAAAGGACACCAGTGATATTAGGAACCCACCTTACTCTCTAGTATGACCCCATCTTAACGAATTGCCCCTGCGATGACTCTATTTCCAAACAAGGTCACAGTCTGAGGTACTGAGGGTTAGGATTTTAAGATATGAATTTTGTGAGGACACCATTTAGTCCATAACACTGGCTAATGACAGTATTCAGACATGATCTTAAAATCATGAGTTAGACTTGTTTCAAAATCTGGCTATAATTATAATGACATGGGGGACTTTTAAAATTACCTGTCACTGTGCCCCACTCCCAGAAACTGTTGCCCAATTGGTGTGCAGCAGGACTTGTGCGTCCCTGTATTTTTGAAACTCCCCAGATTATTCCGTAATGCAGAAGAAATGAGAACCACCATAATACAAAAGGAGCCAACAGTTTAGGATTAGCAGTCCATTACCTCAAACCTGATGCTATTTTCCAACATTTGGCAGCTGTAGTATAAGTTCAACGCCGTACTACATTTTCTGTTGAAAGCCACTAATTCATCTAGGTTTACTGAATTTAAAAATTTTGTTTTTAATCTTCCTCTAAATTCTATCACTGTCATGGTTATCTCATTGACTTGCATTGTACTGTTATATGCATAAGTGGTATTGAAAAATGCTCATTCTTGGAGTGACCCTATGCCCCTGGATTGTGACCTGCCTTTCCCCCCCTCACTGTAGGTAGTACAGGAAGGCTATATGGGGCTGGGGCTGGAGATTTCTCTTCCCCCAGGTCAGTAAGGCTCTGTTTGAATCCAAACTGGTTAGGCTCTGGCAAAACAATTTTCTTTAAAGACAGACAGTGGTTAAGGAGAACGAAGCTCTGGACATTTCAAAATGGGTACTTTTCCCTTTTTCCTGCTGGAGGCATGAGGGGACTCTTCTCTAATTCTCCCGGTGAGAACCTGGTGAGGTTCCTGGAGGTAATTAAACCTCATGAAAGTGAGACAGTCCATGTAAGGCTGAGCCCCTAGGAGTTCTCTCTCTTAAGCTGGTCCACACCAGGATGCAGGTATTAGCAATTACGCTTTAAGTGTCTCTGCTGCTACTGGCTCCAGCTGTGGGCGTCTGCTCCCTGTATAAGAAGATGTGGTTCTCCGCAGTCACCTGTCAGTGTTCAAGGCAGTAATTGGCCCTGCAACCTCAATTCTCTGAGAGATTAATGGAGAATTATTGATTTTCAGTCTTTTTGAGCTTTTATCTTGTTGTGAGGATAAAACTGATGTCTTTCAAATTCTTTACATGTCAGGTCAGCCCATTTGATATTTATTCTTTTCAGCAAACTGCTTAATTGTTAGCACGTTTAAAATGATTAAACCATTCTGAAGCCTATTTCATTTGCCCATTGGAAAGGAAGCTTTAGTGTACAGACGCGAGGCTAGGAAGCCAGACTTGAACTGTGTACCCCACGACTAACTAGTGAATTTTTGCACTAAGACTTTAGGAGCATAATTAACCTATCTCTGCATCAGTTTCTCTTCCACAAAATGAGAATAATAATTTTTCTATAACATGTAGATTATTGCATGTTCTCTTATTTGATAAATGGTAGATCTCTAGATGGAGGCCGGCAAACTGAGGCCTGTCATCCTAATCTAGCTCTCCACCTGTTTTGATCATTAAAGTTTATTGAAACACAGCCATGCTCATTTATTTGTTACTGTCTCTGGTTTTTCGCATTACAGTGCCAGATGTAATGAGTAGCCGTGACAGAGACTGTGTGGAACGCAGTGTCTAAAACATTTACTATCAAATTTGCTGATCCCTGGACTAGACAACACTGACCTTCTTTCACTACTATATAAGTCAGTGATCTCAAACTTTACCAGACATCAGAACCACCCAGGGTTTCTCAGATGCAGACTGCTGAGCCCCAACTTCAGTGTGCCTGCCGAAGTAGATCTTGGATGAAACCTGAGAATTTGCATTTCTAACAAATTGTCAGGTGATGCTGATGTTGCTGGTCCAGTCACCACTCTTTTAGCAACACACACCTGAGCTATTCTACAAAAGAACTACAAATATCCTAAGAAGCTGAAGTTTATATCTGCTTCCTTGTGGCTCACCTCAGATGAACTTGTTTTGATTTGTTTGAGTGATTTCTCAAGGAAGGAAAAAAACGACACGCCTCTAAACCCAGAGACACAGCTGAGAGTATTAGAGGGACTAAACATGACCTCCCATGAAATCTCTAGTCTATCCCCTGCCTCCACCTGTGTAGGTCACTAAACGTGTTCTCAGCTCCCTCCCACTCTGCCACGGGAGCGTCACGCAGGCGGCGGCGCCACGGTCGTGCAGCCTCCTAGAGTCAGATGCCTGTGCAGGCTTCTCAGGGTAAGAACCAATCTTTCACCATAGTGATCTGGGAATCTGTAGGCAATGAGAACTGACAGCTAAAAGAGCTCTGCTTGTGAAGGTAGGAGTTAGTTTTCTACTAGGAGGTTTTTCTTTTTGATAAATTCCAAATTATCATACCATGAATTAGATATCCATTACAGTTGGGTTGACTAAACTGTTAAAGAGAGTTGTGTGCATTTGTAGGTATTGGTTTTAGGGGTATGGCTGATTCTGTCACTGCATTTAAACTAAGAGAAAAACACATTTTAAATTATTAACTCTGTCTACATTTTTCTTTCCTATTATAGTTATTTAGGTTTTAAATGTTGTAAAAGAAATGATATTAATTATTGTTTTTAATCAGGCCCCTAAAAATATCCATAAATTCAATTATACAAGTATCTATTGAGCGCATGCTATATACAAGACAGAGAAATAGAAATAGGCTTTGATGCATTGATATAAAGGAGAAATATGTTAATATATAAATAATACAAGTAATAACAAATAAGTCAGTAAGTAATAAGGTGATGCAGACTAAGATAAATGTTCTTAAAATATGTAAGGGTGTGAGAGATCAAAAAAGAAGAGAAACACCTGTGGCAAAGGACATACAGTCACTGCCTTGAGGCCTTGAACGATGCAGCGTTTCCCCAGGTGGGCGTGTTGAAGGAGAACATTTAAGGCAGAAACAGCATGAGCAGAGGGGAGCCAGAGAAGCATGAACTATTCAGGATGGTGGGTGGTTTCGGCTGTCCATATACAGGAGAGAAGTAAGTGGTGAAATTAATAAATATAGATTTTGTGGAATATGTACTTAATCCGGGTTGAGGTAAATAGCAAATTTTGAGCAGGAAAAGGTTTGTTCAGAGATGAAGTACAAGTTGCCAAATCTGGCAAGGAGTGTTGTGCTGTGTGAGAATAAATTAGAAAATAAAATTATGAGCATTAAAATAGAGTTGCAAAAGTTATGAAAAAAGAGGCAAGAAATTCAATACCATATGCATGGACTATATCACGGTACAGAGTCAGAGGTTTAATATATATCATTTCAGGTGTGTGTACAATTATAAATGTATAGTTAGGAAAAATGCTTGAAAAAAACAGTATATGGTTTGGTCTTTTCCTATATAGCTGACATGTAGTAGAACCATGGAAATATGCATGGCAAATATTTATAACAAGGAGGTTCTCTGAGATGCGGTATCAGAAGTGAGGTTTATTTTTTCCCTTTTGTTATTTTCTACATTCTAATTTTTCTGAAAGATTGTATGAGTTGTATTATAATTTTGAAGTTTTTATTTTAGGACCACATGTACTCAACTGAAATTCACTGTTAATCTAGGTTATTTTTAAAAGTACTTTTTAAAATGTGTGGTGAACTATTTGTTGGGTCAAAGAAAATATGATAACAAGTGAGTAGTTGATATTACTATGCTAACATTGAGTCACTTTCGTTATTTTATAATACCATGCTACTGAAAATCAGTATAAGCACTTTTCCCACTTAGTGTTGTTATTTATTGTGGAAGTGTTCCCTGAGGCACAACCATGAAGGTATAAAGGAAAGGTTTAAAAACATACTACAATTTGGAGGACTGGATTTTTATTTTTTAAGAAAAATGGAACTTGTTGCAATTCCATTAATGTTTTCTTTTAGTTAATACTACATATAAACAACATTGTCATACTTGAATGCAAAAATGGAGCATTCTTACATAACTGGAATTTATTGGTTTACACAGGAAAAAGTGGCAGAGATAAAACTTGTTAGTGATGTTGTGATTTTTCCTTGAGGTTATGGTGGTTCTATTTACATTTTATTCAGTATTTCCAAGCATTCTCTAAAGAGCATAAAACGTACATTTCTAAAACAATGAAAAATTGGGTGTCTGTGAAAGAGTTTCTGGGGAAAAAGTAGCATTTGATGGCCCTCCATAGTGTTGGTGGGCAGCATCCAGTCCACTGAGGTTCCAAATAGAACAAAAGGGCAGAGGAATGGCTAATCCATTTCTCTGCTTAAGCTGAGACCCTCTTCTCCTGTCTTCGGACATCATTAGTGCTCCTAGTTCTCAGGCTTTTGGGCTCAGGCCAGGCCTTACACTACCAGTTCTTCATTCTCAGGATATCAGACTCAGACTGAATTACACCACTTCCTTTCCTGGTTCTCCAGGCACAGATCGTGGGACTTCTCCACCTCCATAGCCAGGTTTACCAATTCCTATAATTAATAAATAAATAACAACTCCCTTCCCTCCCCCCCTTCTTCCTTCCCTCCTTCCTTTCTTTCTTCCTTGTAACCTGTTTTTCTGGAGAATATTAATACAGAGAGCATCACGTAATTGATAGCTATACTACTATGTTTCTATAAAGTTATTATTTTTGAATGCATAGAAACTTAAGGCTCTAACTTTTGATATTTAACTTATTTCAAGTATATGATTAATTTACTTATTTAATAAAAATAAATACACACACACACACACACTCTTACAAGCCCGTACACTTACAAGCAAAAATAATAAAATCTGGTAATTGCTTAATAAAGAAGGGTACAAAGTTCTGTGATAAAACAAGGTATAAAACACCCATTACTTCCCAGAGTTAGGGAATAACATCAAAAAAAGGAAATTTGAATTAATTCACGTTTGAAAGGAGAAACAGGAGTTTAAGATACATACCAAAAGAAAAAAATGTGTAAGTGACACATTAAAGAACACGACATACTCTCTGAGTAAGGAGATATTCATCATGACCAGGACATACTGTAAGCCTGAGTAGAGATCAATGAAGTCAAATTAAATTAAGATAGATCAGAGCCTGATGGTAAAGTTCTGTAGACTAAACAGTTTAAACCATATCTTAGTGTCATAGGACTTCCTAAAGATGTTTTAAGCAAAGAATGATTTAGTTTGCTTTCCAGAAAGATAACTAAGGTGTCCATGCAGAGTAATGGTGGGAAAGAGGAGAGATTCATTACAGAGAGGTTGGCATGTTCCCTAGAGAGCCTAGGATATATTTCTAAATACTTTATTATTAGCCTGCTAAATATAACTTCTGCAGGGTTGTATAATCACTCATGTTGTCAAACTTGTGTAGGTGAGGATTGAAACTGACTGAAAGGGAATGTTCCAGCTTCTCAGTGTTTGGTATGATGAGTTTTCTTCTGTGGAAACCTGATTCCAAGGACTGGGCCTGAGGGAAGAGAGGAGTGGAGGGCAGTGTTCAGGGACTGTTTTCTCAGGACTACTCAACTAAGTAATTTGCTTTCACTCAATTAGTTTTTCTCTTCTACCCAAACCATTTCATTTATTCTGTAGTACAAAAATATTGATTTTTACATTTTTTCATTATTCCAAGTATTTTTATTCATCTATGAGCTTTATTCCTGAAACTTTCAGAGATGTTTCTTTAGATACTAAAACGCTAGTTTTTAGAGGGATGAGAAGGAGGGGAAGATGGGAAAGAGAAAGGCCCATGACCAGAACGACAACAAAACCTGTTTATCAAGCTCTTTTTCTCTGCTATAACCTCCAGAAGTCTGCTCTGAAACCCCCACATCAGGAGCTGCCTTTCCTGTATGAAGGCCTTTCTGTAGAATTAACCTTTTCCTGAGGACAGTGGTTCTAACTGGTAGTCTTTCTATTTGCTTGGGGGAGGGCTAAGAGTAAGGAACTAAAAACACAGTCACTACAACAAAGTGATCTTCTGTAAAGGATGTGGTCTACACTGTGTCCCTAAGGATTCCTGCCTTCAGTAACTGCCTTGCATCACTGCTCAGCAGACCCTTTTCTTTGGGACTCTGCAGCAATTATCATTTACCTGCTTTTGTATTCCTTCTCCTCTAAAAGTGTTATTTTCTTCCCCAATTGATGGGAATTTAAATTTGCTTCTATGGAGTATTGGAGTAGGTGACTGGGTAAAAAGTAGTCCTCTTTGCAGCTGGGTTGAGGAACCAATTCCAGGACAATGATTCTATGATCCAGTTCTATACAGTACTTAGTTAAGAGGGTGTTCAAAGAATGACACTATTTAAAGATGTGTTCCTTGCAAAATGTTCTTAATGGACTTGGGTCACTTTCTGAAAATTACTTGTGATAGTCTGGACCTATTAAAACTAGAGAGTAGGTAGGCTGTGTCTCTAGCTTTTTAAAATGTGATAACATAGTTGTCACATATTTTGCATAATCACAATAATCTGAAAGTAATTTATGTGTTTTATATTTTGTGTTTTTGCAAAAATAATTCACAAGCACACACATTGCAATTACCTTCATATGGCTTATAATAAATGGTTAACAATTTGACATGGTTTTTAAAACAATTTTGAGATACATATACTAACACAACATTTAAAAGTACATATATCGTGACTTAAGCTATTATACTCTATTATTGCATTTGTCTATTATGATAAAAATCTTTTCTAACTTCTGTTGGGGATCATGTTATGTTGTCACGTAATAAATAGAACCAAAATATTGACATATTTTAGTCCTACTTATTACATCATCATCTACCCATTTTGAAGAGGCAGATCAAAGACATAATTTATTTTATATTCACAAAGGTAATTTATCTAGTTTAAAAATACCAGTTTTTTATGAATGGGACTGCTAATTAAATGGACCAAATCAGAAATATAGTAATAACTGTAAGAGTTTCTATATCCTCACATTCCAACCAATTGATAATACCTTTCTGATTCTTTTAATGTTATACAATATTAAAATGTTGTGGTTCTAGAATTTAATCCCTTTAAATGAAATTCTGAGCCTGAAATTTTACCTGAGATAGATTATTCCTTGTATATCAGTGTGGGGCAAACGTAGGTTTACAGTTGCAAGTACTCAAAGTAGTTTATTCTTGTATTATTATTTATGAATTATTTTCCATACAAAAAACTGTAAGCCTACTTTTTGATCTCCCCTGTTTTATGTAAGGTCATACTCAAGCAAGTATATAATTCAGTTATGTGTTAGAAGTAAAATTAATTAGTGTAGACATAAGGTACATATTTGCCACATTTCTTTTTTTAAAAAAAATACATCTTTATTGATTTCAGAGAGAGGAAGGGAGAGGGAGAGAGATAGAAACATCAATGATGAGAGAATCATTGATCCGCCGCCTCCTGCACGCCCCCCACTGGGGATCGAGCCCGCAACCCGGGCATGTGCCCTGACCGGGAATCGAACCTCCATCTCCTGGATCCTAGGTCGATGCTCAACCGCTGAGCCACGCCCAGCTGGGCTTGCCACATTTTCTGATATTTAAGCTCAAGATATATTTGAGGAAAGGCAATGAGATACCAACTAAACTGTATAAACTAATGGCTCATACATTTAATATAAGCAATCACTACATTATTATTCTAGAGCTTCTCAGCTATATGTACATTATTGTACTTTGTTTAGGAAAAAGGGATTTGATTAGAGTTATAGGTAGACATTCGAACAAAAAACTATAAACCCTTAGACTGTGAGCTAGGAGATTCTACTTCTACCTCTGGCTCTGACATAAGTGAGAAATCAGATGTTAGACAAGTCTGGACCTCAATTTTCACATTTATAGTATATCATTGGCATAAAATATTTTTAAGCTTCTTGCCCACCATTGCATTCCATGATTATGTTCTCTTTCCTCTTGAAAAATTAAAAACATTCTAAGCTAAGTATATAGTCCATACATATTTGCTGTTGCAAATGTGTGATCAGAAAAAACTGAGGGAGGCGATGGACCAGGGCAACTGGAGAGCATCACACAAAATGACACCTCTTTCTGACTTCCTGTTGTATGGGGGGTTCAGTTTTGCTTGCACATTGCTTTCCCTGCTTTTCCAAACTGATTTTAAAAATAAACATGTCAACCAGCTAATTACCTTAAAATAGTTCTGGAAAAACTCCACTCTTTTTTTTTTTTTAAATATATCTTTATTGATTTCAGAGAGAGGAAAGGAGATAGAGAGATATCGAAGCATCAATGATGAGAGTCATTGATCGGCTGCAGCCCGCAACCCGGGCATGTGCCCTGACCGGGAATCGAACCCCTATCGCCTGGATCCTAGGTCAACGCTCAACCGCTGAGCCACGCCCAGCCGGGTGAAAAACTCCACTCTTATAGAACATACTCAAGTGGGAGAATACTCCTCTTATTTTCTATAGGGTGTCCCCAAAAAGTATATACACACTTCGAATAATTATAAAGGCAGTGTTTATTAAAATACATTTCACTTTCAAAATTGAGTTATCAGCTGTTAAGCTGTGTATACATTTTTGGAACACCCTGTATATAGCTTTAATGTTAGTTCTGTGTAGACGTGAAACTGTACCAAGATAGGTGATAAAGAAGCTGTGATTTCAGCAATTGCATAGTTAACAATTTGGTAGGAAGATGAAGTCAAACACATATGGAAACCAAATGAACCTTGAATTAGAAAGTTGTTATACCCTAACCACAATGATAATTGTTTTATAGATAACTATTCTAGTGTCTTGGGACTTCTGAGGTGACCTTCCATGTCCTTTCCACATTGAAGCCAGTATATATTTCTAAATTCATTTACAGCTTCTTCTTAAAAATGAATTTTTTTCATACACTCTAAGTGCCGTGCCTCTTAGGATACTGATCTTGGCTTTACACATACTGAAAATACTGGCACCATGGTTTTAATAGTTAGCTCTGTTTTTGCCCCTTTGTTTCAGTTATCATTTTAAAAGATAGTTCTTTTTTATTTCTTTTGTTTGTAAGCCATGAAACTAAGGCCTTTTCCCTCCTACAATCTGTACTCACTCCTGAATGGGTTCTCTTGACAGCTCTATGCAAATTGCACCACGTAACTCCAATGCTTCACTGCCTTCTATCTACTTTGGTTGTATCTTATGAATTCCCTTGATGTTTTTCTAGGAAGAAAGTTACATTTTTATTACTTCCCTTATTTTCTTTTACTCAGAAAATAGATAGAGGTAATTTCCTAGTAAGCTTTTCAAAAATAAATATAGAAAGTATATGGACCAATAAAATGGGCTTGCAAAGCATTTTACCATATAAATTGATGCCTCAAAAAAATGTTAGCAACTATATTAAAAGTAGCTTTAAAAATTCCATTTTTATGTTTTATATTCTTACAAACATCTTGTAAATTCTTGGTTAACTTACATTCCAATTTTTCCTGTCACCAGATTCTCAGTAAAGGGTTAAGAATATATGTACACAAATACATCTGTACATTTAAGTTTAGTAGCAATTAGTTTGTCATAGCAAAAACAACAGTAATAACTGTTCTTTTTCAATATTATTTGGCTATACTCAAAAATGTTCATTTTCATATACACTTTAGGATTAATTTATGAATTTCTACAAATATGCCTGTTGGGACTTGATGGGGATTTTATTAAATCTTAATGTTAGGACAGAACTGCCATCTTTACAATATTTAGTGTTCGGATACATGAGCAGGGCATATCTGTCCTATTTAGATCTTTAATTTTTCTCAGCATTGTTTTGCACATTTCAGTGAGTAGACAGAACTTTAAATTAAATTTATTTCTATACATCTTATTCTTTTTGATACTATTATGAATGGAATTGCATTCTTAACTTTATTTTCAGATTGCTTGTTGCTAGTGTAAAGAAATGCAGTTGAGATTGAGGATTGTATACTGATTCAAGAATCTTAAGACGCTGGTAAAATCATTTCCAGCATATAGTAATTTTTGTATTTCCTTAGGACTTTCATATCTGCATGCCTTTAATATATTTTTATTGTCTTACTACAATGGCTAGGACTTTGAGTACAATGTGATGGGAGTGGATTCCTTTACTTGACCTTAGAGAAGTATTCAGTTTTTTGGCATTAAGTATGATGTCAGCTGTAGTTTTTTTGTTGATGCTCCTAATCAGGCTGAAAAAGTGTTTATTATAAATGTATACTTATATATAATCAAATGTATTTTCTGTAAGATGGCCATATGATTTTTATGCAGTCATATTAATATACATTTTAATTAATTACATTTAACTGATTTTCAGATATTAATCCAACCTTACAATTTTGGGCTAAATATCACTTGATCTTGATTTATACTCTTTTTTATATGTTGCTAGATTTGGTTTGCTAATATTCTTTAAGAACTTTTTGTTGAGCTTCATGAGATATTGGCTTGATTTTTTTTTTTTAAGATTTATTTTTCTTCTGACTTTGTTACCAAGGTAATATTGGAATTTAGGAAAGATTATCCTTGTCCATTATTTTTAAAAAAGTTTTCGTAGGATTAGTATTCTTTAAAAAATTGTTAGGAGGTTAGATTTCATGTTGAGTGATCTTATCATGAGCAAAAACAGGGGACACAAAGAAACTTGGAAGTGATGGATATGTCTGTTATTTTGGCTGTGATGATATTTCATGGCTGTAAAGGTTGCCAAATGTTTGAGGATTTCTCACATTTTCTTTTGTTACTTATTTCTAACTTTATTCCGTTGTGGTCAGACATACCATGTGCGATTTTAGCCCTTTTTTATTAAGACATGCTTTAGAGCTAAGTAGATGGCTCCTCTTAGAGAATGTTCTCTTGTGTTTGAAAAGCAAAATGTGTATTCTTTTGCCTTAAAGTGGAGTATTCTAAAATTGTAAATTGAGTTGTTTGATAGTGTTATTTATGTTTTTTATACCATTCTGATATTATGTGTAGTTGTTTTAGTTAATTATTGATAATGTTATATCACTTCTTTCAACTCTATAATTTACTACTCTCCATTTTTTATTATTTTAGACTACAGGAAATGTAGAGATTCCTATAATTGTTTTGGCCCACTAGTTTTTAATATTTATTTTTTTATCCATCTATATAATCTACTGGAAAATCAGTGTATAAAATGTGTAGAAGCATACCTTCCTGTTTAATTACTTGAATGCCCTCTGAGTCTTAGGGTTTCACAGAGCATAGTATGAAAATCACTAATCAAATATATAATTCAATGGGACTGAAGGCTTTAAGAAGTAAGTATACACTAGGATTACTTTTAGTAGAAATGAGAGCATAATCTAAGCATTTTGACTCTCAGTCCAGGGCATGTTTTGTAGCTATTGTTTCATTAATTTCCATAGCATATTATAATCCAGCTAACTAATTAACACTTAATAGCACTTAATGAAATTTAGATTAAGAAATAATGGGGAAATTTTGAAATATTAATAAAAGAAATTAAGTAGAAATTAGAACCAGGTAGCTACACATATGATTTTGGGGTTATTTTTCTGATATATCTGGCTATCCAGTAAACTCCCAAATTTAAAGCTGAAGACTTGAAAACTAGTCTGAAACCAGTTATCGTAAACTAAACATCACCTTCTCAAAGATGTCCATGTCCTAATCCTGGAATTTGTGAATATGTCACTTTACATGGTTTATTTATTAGAGAAGAATGATACCTACCGTCTTAATAGTACTCTTGAAAGGCTGTGTCTGCTGAGATTTCTGTTGGAATAAAATAAGAAATGTTCCTCAAGAAGGGCTGATAGGTACAGGATTCCTAAATCTTGAATTTTTCCTATAATCTTGATATTTGAAGGGCATTTTGCATTCATATAAAATCCTTAGTTCACACCTTCTTTCATTGAGCTTTATTAAAATAAGGCTTTCTTGTTTTGCACGTAGATTTTTAAAAGTCTTTTGCCACTCTAAATCCTTTATCATTGTGATTTTTTTATCTTTTTGCCTGGAGGCCTTGAAGATTTTACCTTCAACTCTGAGATTAAATTGTTTTCCTAAATATGTTTCAGAGATTATTATTATGAGTTGATTTCCCCCTGTAGTTGGAAGTCTTTTCAATGTATAGATAGCCACATTGTTTAATTAGTTTTCTGGGATTATAGTTTTAAATATTGGCTCTGTCCTATTGTTTTGTTTTTATTCTTCAGGGACTCAACTAATATTAATATCACTCTTTCTTTGCCTGGTTAGCATTTCTACTACACTCTCTATGACCCACTTTGCTTCTTTCTTTATATCATTTTCATTCTTTACCTGTCTTTCCCCAATGTTCCTTACTAAATTTCACTTGAATCTATTCTCCCTTGGGCACCTTGTAATTCATTTTTCATGTCTGAGTTTTTTTCCCTTCCACTCTTTTCTTGGTTTAAACAGCATTATTTACATTTTATAGTTTTTCAATTTCTGAGTCAAGGTGGTTTTTCATACCCATAAACACTTGTTTGAGTCTATACAATTGCGTTTGGAATGTTGAATTAAAGTAATCGTTTTCCTCAAGGTTGTCTTTAGAGGTGGGTTGCCTCATTTTATATGTATAAGCTTTTATTTCCTTAGTTTGTCAGGTAGTCTGTGTGAACTTGACATTACTTTTGTTCTTTTTTTTTACGGACTTAAGGTGTTTTTACAATATTTCTAGCTTAATGGTACCTTCTTCTCTTAGTTTTGCAAAGTTCATGGACTCATAGCTTTTTATTTGCTTGTTTTATTTCTGGGGGCGTGTCTTCCAATTCTATGGTAGACATTTATCCTATAGGATTTTAAAAGTTTTCTCTTCACTACCTAGTTTCTTGTTTTGTTGTTTTTTATTTGGTTTTGCCCCTGCCAGAGCTGTGTTTTGAAGAACACCCTGTAAACCACATCTTCCCATTTAAATCATGTGCACTTTTAATTCACTGCCTTGTAGCTCATGCTCTAATCTGCCTGGATATTTTTTAGTATTTTCAAACTAAAGGAAAGCTTAGTATTTCTGGCCTTTCTTTTTCAATCCCTTTATTCTCAACTTCTCTTATACTTCTTACTACACATCCCACTGTTTGCCTCATCCATCTTTCATTTAATCCAAATCCTGTGTTAAATAGCCTCAAAACCACTTAGAAACAGATGTATTTAGTCCAGAGCATCTGGTGAAGTTGAGCAGACAATTCTCAGATTTTCTGGCAGTAGAAGAAGAATGCAAGAACTTACACAAAAATGTTTTTTTTTTTTTAGCACTTGTGCACATACACACGATACAAGGTTGGATCGTACCACAATCAGTCATAAATATGTCTGACACCACTAAGTGTTTATGAATAAAAGGTAAATTGTCTTTCCTTTAGAGATGTGCTATATGATGAAAACAACTCACAAACTATAGATATAATACCTCCAGAAAGAATTAATCAGACCTTTTTGCACTTATACATATGTCTATATATGCATATAAATAGAATTTATTTATCATACATATCCAACCATGCAAAAGGAAATAATTACAAACAAATGTCTGTATATATCTTTACTTTCCCAGATATTTCTTAAGAAACATAGATGATACAACTAAAAATATACATTATGTACATATTATTCTGATGTCTAATAGGAACACATTGAGGATATATGCTCATGTGAATGCATATGGATACAATTTATTTGGTTATGTAACTGAGTACTGTGTCATGATGTGTTGTGCTGGTCTAGCTCTGTTTCTTCAGTGCCTTCTACACTCTCTGTGCTACAGGAGAGATGAAGCCTAACCAACTACATTATCTGGACTCATTTGTAATTGGCTTCACGTTGGAGCCTTCCAACGGGAGCCACTGGCAGGATGCTCTGCAGAGGGGAGAGAGGATTTTGTGTCTGGAAACACTGTAAATGGCCGGCCAGTGAGGCCTCGCGGGCCCTGCTCCGGCAGCGACACTGTGCCCTGCCGCCCCCGTGGCGCACTCTCTGGGGTCCTGCTCATAGCAGCAGCAGGTGACCCTGGGCTGTTGCCATAACGGCAAGTGGCGGCCGCGTGTCTGCGAGCAGGGCGCCTGCTCTCTTGCTAAGAGGCGGTCATGAGTTTCCAAGGCAGGGTCACCAGATGCTGATACCACGGCATTTTGGCCTCTGGGAAGTACGTATTCCCTTTTGCCCCTCCAATCCTATGGCCTGGTAGCAGCTTTCTAACGTCACCAGCCTTCAAACAGATTCATCTTCTCTCTCTGAGATCTCAGCCACTCTGTCGCCGTTTGTCTAAAAATGTATATTGTCTTTGTGAAAATGCGTAGTTTATATTTTCATTTATATGTGTGTGTGTGTATATTTGTTCACATGTATATATTCCTGTGTGTGTGTGTGTGTCCAAGTACTTGTTTAAGGAATCCCCTATAAGTGAACAATGGCTTTACTCTTTCATTTTCCCCTGTAAAGAATTTTCAGATGAAGATACTTAAACATGTGTACTCATTTGATCTTTTCCTTAGAATAAACTCAAGGAAAGGCATGATTGGTCCAAATTATACAGATACACACACACGTGAGCCATATATATATACACACACATATGTGTGTGCACGTATTTGTGTATGACGTCATATATTCTGCCCAAAATAGATGAACTTTTTTTCCCTCCAATGAAGGACACTGCACCTGCCAACACTAAATGATACCGTGTGGTGTTGTTTTTAATCAGCAATATTTCAAAAGACTAAAAATTGTGACTGCTTGATCTTCTATTAGGGAAAAAATGTGATTGTTTATAAGTTAAGACTTAAATGTCTAAGATTAACAACACTTCATAAAGCCAAGAGGTTTTTTTTGTTTAATAAAATATGAACTTCAGAGAGAGAGGTTCCACTTACTAAATATTCCCCGACTAAATTTTTAAGCTTATTTTAGGCAGTCGGGCCTATAAGGTTCCAGAATAGCTGGGGAATAACAATCCATCATTCTTGTATAAAAAACTTTTAATATTTACTATAAAAATTTCTTTATTTTCTTTGTTCAGGTTGCACTTCGCTTGTCAGCATTTTTTTCATGGCACCCTTAGACCAAAAGAAACACAAACAGATCCTTTTTAAAAACTAGTTAGGTTCAAACAATAAGTACTTATGTCTTAACAACTGAACACAGGTTGGTCACTGCATGACTTCTCAAACTATAGATTCCTCTTGGGCCTTACAACCCTCATTTCCTACCTTACATTGATTTTCACCTACTTGGTTTTTAATTAAGCAAACCACTTAAAGCCTAGCTTTGCAAATGTCATCAAAAGTGATTCAATACTGAAGCTATGAACTATGTCAAACTAGTTGTTCATGCAATGTCCAGTGAAGGTTGATGTGTTCCCTTTAAAAAATGTAAAATACACCCCCGCACCCCAATGACTTTTTCCGTGGGTGTTTCAACCCATAGTTGAGAACCTCAAGCTTAGTGTTTTTATTCCTTGTTTTTACTGAGCCTGGAAAAACTGAAGGTCATTACTATGCTGTTTTCATAGAGTGATTCACTTAACCTGGAGTGAGGTTTTTTTCACTGTTGTGAAAGCTTGCTGAAAGACTAGAAATTTCTACCTGAGTTTATTTTAAAACCATCCTTAAGATAGGTATGTCTGTTACATCTAGCAGGCTTTGTTCCCACTACTTTAATAGCCTTAAAGCTTAATCTCTCCTTCAATCTAATGTTTCCATGAATTCTGCTCTATATTTTATTATAAAATGTCCTTTCCATATCCGTCTTTTAACTTGCTTAAAAATCTAAAACCTTCAATATTCTGTACTCAGTTATTAAATTGAGTTATTTTGTAAAAATGGAACAGACCTATTTGCATGCTTACTGAAGGGTATCAATTGTCAAACAAAATGCTTTCGTGTTAAGTACATTACCTACTAATATTCTTTGTTTGGATGTCATTTGTAGAAATTTGGGATGCAATGTTTTAGTCAATATCATGCTCTCTAAGTTTCATACATCAAGAAAATTTGTCATAATACATTAAAAAAAGATGCAGAATATCACCTTCATTCCTTGGTTTCCATTTTCCTTATATTACAGGGGCCATGCTTATACAAGGTTTGTTATCTAACTACCCAGAGAGAATTTGAAATCTTGACTTTTAAATACCATTTTTTCTTTAACATTGTATTAGTTTCTCGGGGCTGCTATAACATAGTACCAAAAACTGAGTTGCTTAAAACAACCGAAATTTATTGTCTCACAGTTCTGCAGGCTAGATATCCAAGGTCAAGGTGTCAGCTTTGCCAAGTCACACTGAAATATGTAGGGGAATCCTTCCTTGCTTCTTCCAGCTTCTGGTGGCTTGCTATAATTCTTTGGTGTCCCTTGGCATACAAGTGCATAACTCCAATTTCTACCTTTGCTCTCATATGGTGCTCTCCCTGTGTGTCCTCACATGACTCTCCACTTACAAGGATACACTTCATATTGGATTAGGGACCCACCTTCTTTTTCTGACCTCATTTTAACTTAACTAATTATATCTGCAATGACCCTATTCTGAAATTAGGTCACATTCTAGATCAAAAAAGTATCATCTATAACCGCAGTCACAAGACCCCTGCAGAGTCTTGGGAAGTTCGCACCGATTTCCCTACTCAGCACGTGGGACCCATGCTCACTCCTCAGCAAGGCCTTATGTCCCTCCAAAGCAGATGGTTCTTAAATGAGTTGCTGACAGAAACATGGAGATTACAGTTGCCAAGTCATGCCACCAGGAATTACCACTGAGTTTGTGCATGTTCAGGCAGTGACAACACATCTCAACCTCCATCTGGCCAACCGTGGTTATTAAATGTCTTTCATTGTAAGATGTATCTGGGCTTCAGTGATGTTACAGTGCAAAACAATGAATTTTAGCTTCAATGAAATATGGAGTTCACTCGCAAGAATTCATCCTCCTAAGTCCTGCTAGAAGAATGATAGTTTTCCTCCTACACAGGAA
Source organism: Miniopterus natalensis (assembly GCF_054644295.1). NCBI lineage: Eukaryota > Metazoa > Chordata > Mammalia > Chiroptera > Miniopteridae > Miniopterus > Miniopterus natalensis. Next base: position 54,378,144 of record NC_142083.1, read on the forward strand.
CTTTTTTTTTTTTTTTCAATGTATCTTTATTGATTTCAGAGAGAAGGAGAGAGAAACATCAATGATGAGAGAGTCATTGATGAACTGCCTCCGGCACGCCCCTTACTAAGGATCGAGCCCGCAACCCGGGCATGTGCCCTGATCAGAAATCAAACCTCAGTCTCCTGGATCCTAGGTCGATGCTCAACCGCTGAGTCACACCAGCCGGGCTACACAGGACCTCTTATTGTCAAGGACAATCCTGTTTCAAAATCAAAAGCAACCACTTGAGTTCTAATTACAACTGCACAGAGAGTGCTCAAGCCAAATGCCTTTGGTAAATTTTCCTACAGACCCTGGGAAACCAGAGGATGTGCTGCAAGAAAACAGCTGTAAAAAGATGGCACCTTGGGCCTGGGTGGGTCCATTGCTCAGAAAAGAAAATGCATTTTGAGAACAAAGGACAGGATGCGCTTTGGTTTGTTTGCTTTGCCTGGAGCCTGACCCCCCCCTCCCAGAGTTTACCTCAAGAATGCTGACCATTCTTCAGTCCTAGGAACTAGGAACTTGCAGAACTAGTTTTAACGCCATTGAAAATTAACTACTTTTTTGTCGGACTTTAAGATCCTGGAAGGAGACACAGGGACAACAGACCCTGTGGCCATCCCACTTCCTTTCCCCCTTGCATGCAGCCCTATATAACCAGCCAGGCAATAAGGGAAGGGTGGAGCAGATTGATTGTGGGATTCCACTGCTCTCCCATTTTGCCGGCAATAATGGAATAAACGCACAAATGTGAAAAAAATAATAAAATGGCAGTCACATGAGAACATAAAAATAATTCAGATATAAAAAAATTGAATCTGCATATGGAATGATAGAAATCTGAATCTGAATGGAATAATAAAAATGTTGCCATGGGAACACTAAGAGGTTAAGCTGATCCTGTTCTTTGACCCCAGCAGCTATCTTCAGAAGAGGCTACCCTTACACAGCATACTCTTTTCACTCGTGGCTTTCTTCTGGCATCCAAATGGCGAAAATGGCAAAAAGCGCAAAAAGGAAGAAGAGAGAATATTGACATAAGAGCAGAAAATAAATGTACTATCTCAATTGTTTCTCATGCTTAGTAAAGGATAAACAGAATTAAAACTGAAAACACTTCTTGTAATGCTCCAGTATTCCAAATTCTAAACCAATGAGTTTCGCTTGAAATCCATTTAAGCATTTAAATACCTTGAGTAACTTGAGTTATCTTCTCACCCAATCACCCTGCACTTAACTAAACTTACTTATGTTTTCACATAGTTCAGGGCAATTTTTCAATAATGATGTATATAAGATCCCCCCTAGAAACTGATAATAGTCCTCAAGTGGTTCTTGACAAGGCTTATTTAATACTGGGTAAAAGGTTCAGGAGATAAATATAATTTTAAATAAAATACAAAATAATAAAATTTCTTGTCTCACAATAAAACATCCTCATTGTAGAAGCTCAATGTAACATTTTTCTAAATCTCAGAAATACATCAATGATATAGATGTGACAAAGTAAATGGCTGATAAATAATTATGTAACACATACAATGAAATAATATTCAGTGACAGTGCTAATGTAGATACATATTTATTGACATGAAAAATATTGAATGCATTAGTTCTTAGATACTTCAAAACAATAATGAATCTATACATATGTTCATATTTTTATTAAAGATTTTTAAATATATTGGGCTACTGTTAATACCTAACTTATGTGGATGATAAAATTGTAAGCATTATAAATTTTCTCTTTTTTTAAATTCATGAACGTTTTCCTGGATTAATTTTGGGAATTGACATCTAGGAAAAACTAATGGCGTTGAGATAATGAACTCTCTCTATCCCATATTTGAGTACAGGAAAAAATGTAAGAAATTCACCATCATTGATTATAACTACCTACATGTTGGGCTGACCTTGAAGGACGGCATTGTGGGAGACGAACTGATGTGTAACATAATTTTTTCTATGCAGCTGAGCCCACCCAGGAATGAATAAAATAATAACAGTGTTTCCTCAACTGAAAAACAAGGATGATAAATATCTAGCTCCTGTACTTGTTATAATGATTACACAGGAGACTATTTCTATTGCTTACACCTTGGTTAAGGAGGAATTGACACGTTAAGCCACCCACTCGCCCCCGCCGCATGCACACTTACCTCGGGGGGGAAAATGTGTAGCCGTAAGAGAAAATAGAAACCAGAGAAGATCATATGAAAGTACATAAGAATTAGCAGTGTAAAAGAGAAAGCCTTGGATCAGAGAAAATCAGACTTAAGACTCGAAGATCTGTCTTTCTAAGATCCTGTGGTTCTTTTTGTCATAATTTCTTTTTCCTTTTTAAGTGGAAAAGATATTGAAATGTTCATAAAAATTTTAGGATTGTTTGTTCTCATTCTGTGAATAATGCCACTGGAATGTTGATAGGGAATGCATTGAATCTGTGAATTGTTTTGGATAATATGGACATTTTAACAATATTAATTCTTCCAATCCGTGAACATGGAATACTTTCCATTTATTTGTGTCTTCTTCAGTTTCTTTTGTCAATGTCTTATTGTCAGTGTACAGATCTTTCACCTTCTTGGTTAAATTTATTCCCAGGTGTTTTATTATTCTTGATGCAATATAAACGGGATTGTTTTCTTAATTTTTCTTCCTGATAGCTTATTAGTAGTATAGAGAAATGTCATAGATTTTGTATATTGATTTTCTACCCTACAGCATTACTAAAGTCATTGACTAGCTCTAATAGTTTTTTTTTGTGTGTGGGGGGGGAGGTTGGTGGGTTCTTTAGGGATTTCTACATATAATATTATGTCATCTGCAAATATTGAGTTTTACTTTTCCCTTTTTAATTTGAATGCTTTCTATTTCTTTTTGTTGCCTAACTGCTGTGGCTAGAACTTCCAATACTATGTTGAATAAAAGTGGTGAGAGTGGACATTCTTGTCTCATTTCTGATCTTACAGCAAAAACTTTCAGCTTTTCACCATTGAGTGTGATGTTAGCTGTAGGTTTATTATATATAAGCCTTTAATATCTTAAGATATGTTCCCTCTGTACCCACTTTGAGTTTTATCATAAATGAATATTGAACTTATATTACTACTTATTGTGGAAACTGGTAGATGTTGCCTGGAACCAAATAATGAAAAATATTAAGAATAAAAGTTTGAAAATATACTACATTTTGGAAGAGTCAATTTTATTTTTTAAGGAAAATGGAACTTGTTGCAGTGCCATTAATGTGTTCTTTTAGTTAACCACCAAGTAAAAATATTATCATGTTCAGTGTCTAAAAGAAGCATTTTTTACTTAATTGGAATTTATTGGTTTACATAGGAAAGTGTAGGGAAGATAAAACATAACAGTAATGGTTGTGACTTATTTGTTGGGTTTATGGTGGTTCTCTTTTCATTTCATGTGATGTTTCTATATTTCCAAGCATTGCCTAAAGAAAATATACATTTCTATAATATGAAAAAAGTGCTTAGAGAGTGTGATGGTTATTTTATGTGTCAACTTGACTAAGCCAAGGGATGCCCAGATAGCTAGTGAAACATTGCTTCTGAATATGCCTGTGAAAGTGTTTCTGGAGGACATTAGTATTTGAGTTGGTGACCTGAGTAAAGCAGAGGATGCTCCGCAGGGTGGGTAGGCACCATCCAGTCCATTGTGATGAAAACAGAAAAGGCAGAGAAAGGGCTATTTGCACTGTATGCTTGAGCTGACACTCATCTCCTGCTCTCTGACATTAGTGCTCCTGGTTCTCATGCCTTCAGACGCAGACTGACTTACCACCATCTATACTGGTTCTCCAGCTTTTAGACACAGATTATGGGACTTCTTGGGCTCTACAACCCTGGAAGCCAATTTCTATGATATATCTCCTGTTGGTTGTTTCTCTGGAAAGCCCCAATAATACAGAGAACATCATTAAGTGATAGTACTATATATCTATGAAGTTATTAAATTTCACTGCGTAGAAACTTAACACTCTAACTTCTGATGCTTAAATATATGCCTCATTTACTTATTTAATGAAACATTTAAAATAAATACACTCCCCAACCTGAAGTGCAGGTGTGGGTTGAGTGTGTGGTTGATTATTGAAGATGATCTGGATAATACATAGTCCCTCTTCTGGAATACCATACAATATTGGAGGCCAATACATTCACAAACAAAAATAATAAAATCTGGTAAGTGTTTAATAAAAAAAGGGTACAAAATTCTGTGATAAAACAGAGTAGGGCAGAAAACATCTACTACTCAGCAAGTTAGGGAATAACGCATCAGAAAAAAGGGAACTTGAATTAACTACATGTTTGAAAGGGGAAACAGGAGTTTAAGATACATACCAAAAGAAAAAAATGTGCAAGTGACACATTAAAGAATCCGACATACTCTCAGAGTAAGGAGATATTCATCATGACCAGGACATACTGTAAGTTTTAGAAGAGAGGGAAAATGAAGCTAGGTTAAATTAAGACAGACCAGGACATGATGATTAAGTTCTGTAGGCTATACAGTCTGAACCAGATCCTGGCATCATAGAACTTCCAAAAGATGCTTCAAGCAAAATTATTTAGTTTGCCTTCCAGAAAGATAACAGGTGTCCATGCAGAGTAATGGTGGGAAAGAGGAGAGATTCATTACAGAGAGGCCAGTAAGAGTTTGTGAACGAATCATCCTGAGACAGGTTGGCATATTCCCTAGAGAGCCTAGGGTATATTTCTAAATACTTTATTATTAGCCTGCTAAATATAATTTCTGCAGAGTTGTATAATCACTCATATTGTCAAACTTGCATAGGTGAGGATTGAAACTGACTGAAAGGGAACGTTCCAGCTTCTCAGTGTTTGGTATGATGTGTTTTCTTCTGTGGAAACCTGATTCCAAGGACTGGGCCTGAGGGGAGAGGGGAGTGGAGGGCAGTGTTCAGGGACTGTTTTCTCAGGACTACTCAACTAAGTAATTTGCTTTCACTCAATTAGTTTTTCTCTTCTACCAAAACCATTTCATTTATTCTGTAGTACAAAAATATTGATTTTCACATTTTTTCATTATTCCAAGTATTTTTATTCATCTATGAGCTTTATTCCTGAAACTTTCAGAGATGTTTCTTTAGATACTAAAAAGCTAGTTTTTAGAGGGATGAGAAGGAGGGGAAGATGGGAAAGAGAAAGGCCCATGACCAGAATGACAACAAAACCTTTATTTCCCAGCTCTTTTCTCTGCTATAACCTCCAGAAGTCTGCTCTGAAACCCCCACATCAGGAGCTGCCTTTCCTGTATGAAGGCCTTTCTGTAGAATTAACCTTTTCCTGAGGACAGTGGTTCTAGTTTGCAGCCTTTTTAGCTGCTTGGGGGAGGGCTAAGTGTAAGGAACTAAAAACAGGCTGTCACCAGAGCACAGTGACCTGCAACGGGTGTGGTCCAGGCTGTGTGTGAGTCTATTTTTTCCAACAAGTGTAGCTACCACAACTTTCATTTAGCTTCCATTGGCATGGGCTGTCTTTTTCCATCCCTTCGCTTTCGGTCTGCGTGTGTCCTTAATCTGAAGTGAACTGCCTGCAGGTAGCATATAGATGGGTCCTGTTTCCTCTAACCACTCAGTCACCCTCTGCCTTTTCATTGGAGCATGTAGTCTATTTACATTTCAAGTAATTATTGAGAAATATGTACTTATTGCCATTTGTTAAACTTTTTGTAGTTCCTTCTGTTTCTGTCTCCTACTTTTGGTCTCCTCCCTTGTGATTTGCCATCTTTTTTTTTTACTGTTGTATTTGGGTTCCTCTCTCTTTATTTTTTATTTATCTGTATTGGTTTTTGGTTTACTGTTACCACGACATTCCCCTATCGAGATATATATTTGGCAATCTGTTTTAAGTTGAGAGGGCTTTTAAATTCAAATACATTCTAAAATTGCTACATTTTTATTTCATCCTACATTCTATTTTTTGAGACATCAAAAAATATGACACCTTTTCCATCTTTTTTGTGTTGTATGTCCCCCAACTACTTATTGTAGTCACAGTGAATTGTGCTGTTCACCTTTTAACCTTCATAAGCTTCTTAAGTGACAAATTCTTTGTCTTGATTGTATATTTGCTTTTGCCAGTGATATACTATTATTGTTTTATGTATTTTATTATTTCATTTATAGAAAACTCTAGAGAATGCAAATCTGTAATGACAAAACAATAAGTGGTTGCTTGAGGCGGGAAGCAGCGGAGAAGACAGGCTGCGAATGGCCATGGAAAGATTTATTTTTTTAAATATATCTTTATTGATTTCAGAGAGAAGAAGTGAGAGGGAGAAACATCAGTGATGAGAGGGTTGTCACTGATCAGCCGCCTCCTGCACGCCTCGAACTGGGGATCGAGCCTGCAACCCGGGCTTGTGTCCTGACCGGGAATCGAACCCCAATCGCCTGGATCCTGGGTCAATGCTCAACCGCTGAGCCACGCTGGCCAGGCGGCCATGGGAAGGTTTTTGTGGAGGCTGGAAATGCACTGAGCAGTGATCTCCTAGCTGTGCGTGTATGAAAAAACTCAAAATGTTCAGCCCTAATGTATGTAGTTTATTGCATATTATATATGTGTGCGTGTGTACACACACATTATCTCAGTACAATTGATAACATACATAATTCACATGCATATCACATCCTTAATCACATAGGCTGCTTCTCTTAGAACACTAGCTTATATAAATTTGAGATGGATAAACACAACCCAATGGCAATGAAGAAAGCAATGTAAAGACATTAGGGAAGTCCTAAGTTTTACACCTTTAGAATGAAAGATATTAGCCTCTCTTGTGCACAAATGATCAGCTTAACCCAGATTTAGTATCTTAAATAGCTCTGACTAAAATAAATTACAAAATATCCTTTATAAATATTTTTATTCTAATTTATGTTTCATAAACTATCATTACAAGCATTATATTTATCAATAAATAATGAAGCTCCACCTACTCAGAGCAGCCTGGAGTAATATAAGTGATCAAATTATGGTTAAGGTGATGATCTAACACAGAAATCTAAGTCATTTGATTTATTTTACAAAGCATTGCAAAGCAAGTATTTTTCTAAAGAATGATTCAGGAAAGACAGTATTTCATTTTCAAAGCTGACTGATTTGTTTATCTACCATTATTACTTGAGCTCCTCACCCACTGTTTCAGGCCCTGGGAAACAGACGGGATAAGTCTGACATGGTCTTTGCCCTCATTGAAGTTAAGGTCCAATAGGAGCACAAAATGAATGATTAACTATGTAAGGACTTTTAAAAACATATTTTTAAGTTCTATAAATACAATATGAAGTGATAGAGCTCAGTAGTAAATGTGAATTTTGAGGGTAGCTACTTAAAATTAAGTAGGTTTGTACTATAAAGAGGAATGCTTCTTCAATGATATCTGAGCAGTAGTCTTAAGTATGAAAGGAGTCACCTGTGTGAATACCTCCAGAAAGAGTAATCCAGATGTAGATCATTGAGAGCAAATAGAGTGCTTGAGACCAGAATGACCAACGTATGTTGCCCCTATAGAAGGGAGTAAGTTAATGGACAGAGTTGGAGCTAGAGAAGTTGAGTGTAAGGAGACAATCAATTTACCAAACAGTATTTTATTTCCCAACTAAAATTCCTAAAATTATAGTTCTCTTGAAATATTTAACTTTAAAAGCAAGCATCTAACACTACAGGATAGACAAAAATAAAAGCCAAAATAAAATTTGAGTTCATGTAAAAATATTTCTTCAAGCAGTACTTGAAAAAAGACCCCTCTGTAATTGTAAAACAAAACTACTTTAAAGAACACGTTCAATATTTAGCTGGCTGATTAGATACACATCTTTATAAACTGCAGATGTTCACTTCACTAATTGAACATGAGATGTAAAAAAAAGTATCAGAAGCTCCACAATGAGATGTGAAGCATGGACAATTCATATCTTTGGTTATTAGAAGTTCAGGGGAAAAGCATTTTAGCCACTAAAATGTAAGCAGGCTGTCTTTATGAAAAACTAATTTCCCCTTTGGTTTAACTTAAATCATTCAGTCATTTTCTGTAATGTTAGCAAATGCATGTCTAACAAAAGATGGGTGTGTAAATAGGAGGTTTAATTTTATATTTGTTGCTCAATTGACTTTGAATTGCTCCTATGTTCACCTGCTCAGAAATTTCTAGTTGGCTAAAGGCTTTTAACCTTTGGAATTCATTGTATAAAAATTCCATCATATGGCCCCAAATAGCACACTTAATTAATATCTTAAAATATTCATTGCCTTAATCTAGTGATTTTCAACTGCTGTGCCGCAAGAATTTTTTAAACATGCACTACCTGACTATTCAGTCAGGGGCACTGACCCCTTTTCTTTTCCCTTAGATTGTCAAATAAAAAATAACAAGGGCCAACACAACAATAGCTGTCTGGTGAGAATGAGTCAAAATTATACCTATTTTCTGTCAGATCAGCAAAAAAATATTTTTGGTGTACCGCAGAATTTTAGTCAGTTTGTTTACCATGAGATGAAAAGGTAGAAAAATCACTGTCTTAGTCACACTATTTAAGTTTAAGATGCCATACTGTCACCTTGTAAATACTTAGTTATAAAACCGAAGTGGGAGTTCATGTAATATTTGATTAGTGATCTTTAATCAGCAACTGCCTGTCTTTCTTTGATTCATTTTTCATATTTCAGACATCTGGCACTTCTTACAAGACACAAATATAAATTCAATTAATAGGTCATCATCTAAAATAGGTTATTGCTATATCCATGTTTTATGAAAATTACTCTTCTTGAGTAAATAAATAAATATACAAACATAATATATACATAGCCAACTAATAAAAAAGAAAGAAATTGGTGCCATGCATCAGGTAAGCAGAAAACGCTAACCCTGTGGCTAGGCGCTGAACAGCATCATCTTTCCAACTCGGAGCTGCTACACACAGATTGTCGCCGCCTCTATGGGAAGCACACACGCAAAGAAACGAGGCTGAGCTAAATGACACGGGGAGGAAACCAGATTCAAAACCAAGTCTCTATGGCTCCAAAGCCTTCATCTTTCTTCTGTGCCATGATGCCACCGGGAGACTTAATGTTAAAGTCAATGAATTAACTAATCTTTTATTGCAGCTCTGCTTTGCTTCCATGTGTTAATGGGTAGTTTATAACAATGTTGTTCATGAGGTCAGTGACCTGGCGCTTGTCCTAAGCAGAAAGTGTACCTACTGGGCCCCAAAGAATGTGCACCTTTCTGGGCCCTTTTCTTCACCACTTACCACGTGACTGGAGAATTTTCTATTCTATTCCAGTCTGGCTGTAGTGAACAAGAGTACAAAACATACTCACAGAAATATTTTACCACGATTTTCCCCATCCTTTCCCCTTTTCTCATCATCAAAAGAGCTCTGCTTTTTCACTTAGTATTTTCCCACTTTAATGAGTATTTTCTCACTTTAACCTAATGAGAAGGAGCCTACCACCAGGAATTTTTGATGTGCAATTTGGAGAAAATAAAGGAATAGAAACAACAGAAATAATCGATCATATTCTAGATAGAAAGGTGGTAAAAGCAGAAGTGCTTCCAAGCCTAGAAACACAGGCAGGTAGGGAGGATGGACGCAGTGGAGTGAGATTAAAGGGCTGATACGGCTGTGAACACAGAGTAGGGTATGAAAGCCCCCTGCTATTAGAGCGGTGCTGTCTATTTCTCCCTTTAAGTCTGTTAATATTTGCTTTATATATTTAGGTGTTCCTATATTGGGTGCATAAATATTTACAAATGTTATCTTTGATTACTGATGTCTACCTCTTCCACAAAAAAAGCGCATGTCCTATTGACTCATACATTTTCACTTGTCTGAATGTAAACTAAAATATTTGCTTTAATGACTGGCTTATTTTCCATATTATACAACTGGCAGAGAGGCTACAAAAACGGTTTAAGTAAATTATATGATATATTTTTAAACCCTCTAATATAATCACTGAAAATTCTTTATATATATAAATACATTTAAACTTTATAGCTAAAAATGTTTAACTCTTTTGGGGGTAAAAGTTTTATGTATATAACTAGGTTTTAAATTTTATTTCTTGAGCCCAGCCGGCATGGCTCAGCGGTTGAGCATTGACCTAGGATCCAGGAGATCAAGGTTCCATTCCCGGTCAGGGCACAGGCACAATCCCCAGTGGGGGGCGTGCAGGAGGCAGCCAATCAATGACTCTCTCATCATTGATGTATCTATTTCTCTCTCCCTCTGAAATCAATAGACACATTAAAAAATATATATATTTCTTGAATATTGTGGCATTTGGAGTGAGCAACTTAGATGACTAGATAATCAAATTTGAAAATTAAAATGGAAATTTAGATGTTAATTTGAATGGATCTGATTGGAGAACACACTGTCTTATATGTCTACTTAACTGATGCATAAATTTAACTCAAATTATTCTGTTAAACATTTTCCTTAATTGCCTGTGTGCATTGAAACAACTTGTCAATTAGTTAAAAATGTACATTAAGGATTTTATAGTCAGTAGATGTTTCTGTGCTTTGTGGAACACATGGATTCCTATGCTGAGAGATAATCTCTCTCAGCATTATAATTTTTAATTATTAGGAATGTAGTGAAAAACTTACAAATTGGAATGCCAAGATTATTCACTAGGTATTGGACTGACATTTGCTTAACACTAAGTGATTTCATCAGTTTTCCTTTTGATATTATTATGTAGCCCTGACACTAGTGTACTAATACTCGACCATGTCATCAGAATTAGTGACATGAATCCCATGCACGTGCCCTTTTCTTCACCACAACTCACCACATGACTGTCTCTGCTCTATTCCAGTCTGGCTGTAGTGAACAAGAGTAAAAAACATACTCACAGAAACACAGATTTTACCACGATTTTTCCCATCCTTTCCCCTTTTTCATCATCTAAAGAGTTCTGCTACAATGTAATCCTGTTCATGTCAGAGTGTAAAAATAAGAATGGCTCTCCATCAACAAGGGATTTTTTTTGTATATTCATTCATGGAATAATATTTCTTGCCTTTTCCAACTTTTCTTGCCTTTCCTTAGTTTGTGTCCCCACATCACTCAGATCTTTGCTTCAGTTAATCACATCTCCTCTGATTCTGACTTTCCGTCTCCCTTGTTTCTCATAAGAACTCTTGTAATTACATTGTCCCTGTTCCTATTTAGATATAATCTCCCATTTCAATATCCTTAGTATAATCAAATTTACAAAATCTCTTTTGCCATGTAAGATATATCCACAGATTTTAAAAATCAGAAGTGGACACCTAAGGGGAACCATTGTGCCTCCTACCGGGAGCTAACCTCACTGCTGATTATGGGAGACAAGGTGCTACACAGGAAAAATTCTGGATCCAAGCACTGGTTCTACTAGGATCACTGTGATACATTCTATAAGTCACTAACTCTAAGTCTCCTTTTCCTAAACAGTATAATTGGGAGTCAGAACACCTCCTTTGATTACTTCCCAGGTATGTCTTAACAATCAAACAAAATAACCTAGGTAAAGGCATTCTGTAAAGTGTTACATAATTTATAAAAAGAAAAAGAACTCTATTCTGAGATGTACCACTAATATAGCTGGGCCTCTTTTTCCTCATTTTCAAAAGCAGTTTGGGACTAGAATTAATAGATGATTTCTTATTCCATCCAGCTATGAAGTTCTCTTTTTAAAATACATCAATTAGAAAGGATACTTTTAAAAATGCAATCTACATATTTAAAGCAATGTATAGTTCTTCCAGGCCAAATTTATATTATTGCTATGAATGAACATTTGCCTCTGTTATTAAACATTGAGAAAAAGAGAGAGTATAGTATCTTCAAAAGAGAGCTCACTTCATCTTTGATCAAGTCTGAATGGTAAAACACTTATTTTATATTAAACGGGCACCTGCCTTCCTGTGGTACCCCCATGGATGTGGTGATATGCATATTGTAAAATTTTCTCATGGGAACTCATCATATTATCATTTTCCAGGCACTTTATAGACTTCCTCAAAATGATGAAAAAATTAATAACTGCAATGGAAATAGAGCCCTAATTAATTAATCACTTAATTACTTTTCTGTTGCAACTAGATTTTTATCCATTTCACTTATATGCACAACTGGTTTAATAGCTTTTTACTGAATAGGTTTTTTTGAACTAATTGACTGGAGAGTCAAATAATCAAACTAATGCTGCATGGAGATGTGGTAAATATCTCCCCTTATAAAATTTAACTGGCCATTAGCCTGCTTTATGAAAGTCTTAACTAATTCACCCTGACCTCTTCAGCCTGGACTGTACCTTTTGGGTCATTCTACTGAGATAAAAAAGCTTACTCTAGCAAATGAGATCATCGAGTAGGTTAGTAACAATTCCTCCTCTAATAGTTGCCAGTTTGTTAACTAGGTCTTCATTTGAAAATCTGTTTCACTCTACTATTGCTCTTATAGTCCTAGGTAAACCCATATTTTGCTTGGATAGCCCCTGGATTTCATTTCAAGGATTCCGAAATTTCCAAAATTATTTTTTTGACAAGTATAAACTTTTCTTGTAGAATATTTTAATGAATAATTTTGACTTTTTATTTTGTGATAATTATAGATTCGCATGATTCACATGCAGTTGTAGAAATAATACAGAAGGATCCTACATACCATTTGCCCAGTTTCCCCCAGTGGTCATATATTGTTTATAGTACAGTATCACAATGAGAATATTGACATTGATACAATCCACTTTATTCAGGTTTCACCAGTTTTAAACATACTTTGTGTATTCTATACAATTTTTCACATGTATACATTCATTCATGTGACGACTACAGAAGGGCCCAGGGACATATTCTGCGGTGGTCACACAAATGCATATCCAGCCAGGCACCGTAGTCTTCTTCCTCCTTTATTACAAAAAGTAATCATATGAGGTAGCAGACACACTATGAGATTTGGTAGTTGCAACAGTAACTATTGTTTTTACTAAACAGCAGAATAAGCTGCAGACATTCTTTGCAATTTATTTAGCAGGAAATTTGCAGTAACTTTAAAGATAGTGTGCCTGTTCTTTTTTAATTCAAAGTGCCATATACCCATTTTCATTATTTTGAGTCTAATGAAACAAAATAAGTTATTTACTTTGTACCTTTTTAGCTTTTGTGGTTCTAAAGCATAAGAAATATGTTTCCAAGTTATTTTCTGTTACTTGGGGAAGCAGGAGTTGTTTTTTAAAGATTTTTTAATGCAATATGTCAGACTACTCAAAAGTAAAGTATTTAAATAGTTCTTATTCTGTGCCAGAGTATTTTCTAAGAACTTTAAAAATAAATAATTATTAAATCTTAATTCATAAAATCATAATGTCTTCCTTGCGGTGTGCATCTCTTGGGTTGATACCAATAGCCAAACTGAGTGAAGAAAAGAAAGAAAAATCCAATCCTTTCATACCTCTTTTCTGGGAAGTTCTCAATTTGAGTGACAAATGAGGCACTCACTATCTAGTAGCAGAATATTAAAATTGAATAAAACAAATATTGGGGGGGTAAAACATTTTGTTTCCTCTGAACAACACACTCATTTTTAGTCTTCCCAATTGATGCCATTATTTTTCTCACTACCATTTTGAGATTTTTTTCTCATTACCATTTTGAGATCTGGCTTTAGCTTTTGTTTTCCCACCACCTAGCTCATGTTAAAAATCTTATATTAGGCCCTAGGTTTTTTCCCCCAGCAGGTGGTATTTTCCTTCAATGACCATTACTTGAATTTAATTATTTTTCTTTTAAAAATCTTGAAAATATAGAAAAGTTGAAAGGGAAAACAGAGCCTGTTGTAGCATAACCTAAAAAAAATTTCATTTTAAATAGGTGCATTTAGTTATATAATTTTGATTATATATTATACTGTGTGTATGTAACATCTTGCAGTAACATTTACTTATTTTTAGATCTGCATTAGCATGTCTAATGGCTCTATAGTGTGGTCTTATCACTGTTCACTTATCACTGTTCACCGCTGAGCATGATGTTGGCTGAGGATTTGTCATATACGGGCCTCAATTATGTTGAAGTAGTTTCCTTGTATACACGTTATTGTTTTCAACATAACTGAATGCTGTGTCTTGTCAAATGCTTTTCTGAATCTATTGATATGACTATATGATTCATTTTATCTCTTATGAATGTGGCATATCACATTGATTTATTTGCATAAGTTGAACTACCTTGGGATAAACTCCACTTGATTGTAATATATTATCATTTTTAATGTATTATTTTCAATTTGCTGGTATTTTACTTAGGACTTTTGCATATATGTTCATCAGAGATATAATCATGTAATTTTCTTTTCTGTGTTGTCCTTACCAGGTTTAGGTATTAGGGTAGTGTTGGCCTCATAAAATAGAGTGGGAAGTATTCCCCTTCAATTTTTAAAAGATTTTGAGAGATTTCTTCTTTGAATAGTTGGTACAATTTACCAATAAAGCCATCTGGTAGTAGACGTTTGTTTTCTGGAAGGTTTCTGATGACTGTTTCAATCAATCTATTTAGGTTTTCCAATTTTCATGGTTCTTTCTACAAAGGTTATACCTTTCTAAGAATTGTCCATTTCTTCTAGATTCCTGCACTTGGTGGCATATAGCCTTCCATAGTATTCTTGTATAAACCTCTGTATTTCTGTCCGTGTAACTTCTCTTTCACTTCTGATTTTATTTATTGGAATCTTTCCTCTTTTTTCCTTAGAATAACCAGATGTTTGCTGATTTTATTTATCTTGTCAAAGAACCAGTTTTTTGTTTCATTTAATTCTGCTCTCATTTTTATCTCCCCCCTTCTACTGACTTTGGGCTTTGTTCTTCTTTTTCTAGCTCTTTAAGGGGAAATATTAGATTGTTTGATATTTTTCTTATTTCTTGAGATAGGCCTATAATACTATAAACTTCCCTCTTAGTATTGCTTTTGCTGCATCCAATATTTTGATATGTTGTCATATTTTGAATGCTGTCATGCATTCAATCACATAATATTAAACACTTTTATTTGTCTCTGTATACTTTTTGATTGCTTCTTTTATGTCTTTGTTGACCCAGTAGCATATTGTTTAATCCCCAAACATTTGTGTGTTTTCCAGCTTATTTCCAGCTTCATAACTTTGTGGTTGGAGCATATGCTTGGTATGATTTCAGTCTTCTTAAATTTATTGATACTAGTTTTGTGACCCAACATATGGTCTATCCTTGAGAAAGTTCCATCCGCACTGGAGAGGAATGTATATTCTGTTGTTTTGGGATGGAAAGCTCTATGAATATTGACAGTGTTGTTCAAGGCAGGTATTTCCTTACTGATTTTCTGTTTGGATGATCTACCCCATTGCTGCCAATAGGGTATTTAGGATAAGGGAGACCATTTAACAAGTTACAAGATGAAGAAATCCTAAAGGAACAGACTAATGCATTCAATCACATAATATTAAACACTTTTATAAAACAAAAATATGTCAGAAACAAACTTCTTAAAACCTAGTAACAGACTGGGGGAAATATTTAAAGGCTATAAAGGAAACAAAAAAAATTTGTAAAAATAAAAGTAAATAATTTAATGCATAAAATAAGATAAACAACCAAATAACTGGAAAATTTTATGAACAGGCAAATCACAAAACAATACATAAAAATTACTTTATTTAGCCCTGGCTGGCACAGCTCAGTGGTTAGAGCATCAGCCAGTCAAGGGCATGTCCAATCCCTGCCCCCAGTAGAGGCAGGTGTGTGTGGGAGGCAGCCAATCAATCAGAGACACACGATGTTTCTCTCTCTCTAAAAATCAATGGAAAAAATATCCTCACTTCTCAGGTGAGGATTAAAAAATTTATTTAACCTCAGATGCTATCCGGAAACTAAAAACAAATAGTTATTTTTTGTTCTCCAGGATGAAAAAAAGAAAAATAGGTAGTTTATGAATATTCCAATCAGTATTATTTGGTGCAACATTTATTTTAAATGTGTATAACTATACACTCAGAAATGCTTCCTTAATATATCTTTAAAAATCTATGTGCAAAGAAAAATGCATTGCATTTTTATATTTTTTAAAAACCTTGGAGATCCACTAAATGTTCACTAACAGCAAAATTGTTCATTAATTCATGGCATAAAAATATAATGGCACACTATTAAAAATTGATAGTGTGCCATTGATTGATTCATATATATGACAAGGAAAGTTCTCCAATTGTATTTTTAAAAATACAATTAATAGAAAAATTTTGTGGTCTGATTCCAGTTATAAAGAAAATCTTACTGATCACAAAACTGCAAGTTCTTTCATCAATACTCATTTATAGTACCATTAAAATTATATATAGCTACATGTATTTATTAAAATCTCTTGACCAAGTTTTGAATATAGATACACCATCATGGAGTATTGACATTTTGTGAAGTAAAAGTGATAGTATTGAAGGGAAATGCTTTTCATATGAATCACTGTCAATCCATTATAACCTCTTTTTGAACTAATTTAATTTTTTAGGAGTTACACAGTAACAGAGCATACTCCTAAGCGATAAAGAAAAACATACATACTGCATGCTTACCAATTGCAAAATCTTAAGAATCTATCAACCTGTTAGCAAAATATTGCAAAATATTTGATATACAATGGGGAAAGCATGTTTAAACGTGAAAGATAGTTTCACTTGAAAATCACAAATTAGAATTTAAAGGAATGCAAAGTTAACATCCACTATGGTGGTTCATTCAGAACACCATTTTGAGTGATGAAGTATTTCAAACATGTTAGGCTTTTAATATACAACAAGAATTTGATTTTCCTGTTCATCTTGTTTATAATATTTCTGTCCGAAGGCTACAAAAAGCATCCTACTTTAAGAGTCTTGAATAAAAATGATAAATGCAAGATATTAAAACTTGGAGAGATGAGAAGTTTCCATATAATTGACTCTAATCAAAAGGGAAATTATTTTTTAGTGATCTTACCAGATAAATCCTGAATCTGGGAACAGGCTTTAGCAGGTTTAATAATGTCAACGCATTTCACGTTGCCTCTTCAGAGACAGCCCCTAGAAAGGGAATTGCCATAAAAAGCCTCCAGAAAGAAAATCAAACAGAGCCTCAACTCCTACATTTAAGAAAGTGTTTAATTTAAAAGTGAATTTAACACCTTTTAATTTTCATTGATAAAAAGTACAACTGTTAAAAATCTTTTCCTTTCTTATTTTATTATCACCTGCTGCCTTCTCGTTCCCCGGGATAAGTAAAGCTTAATGAGATATTCTTCTGTAACAATAGAGATTCCTAAAAGAAAATTAGAATGCTTGCTCCCGAAGGGATTTACAGATTAATTTCTTTAATTTCCTCTTATGTTATGAGGTGATTAGGCAAATGTTTTCTAGAAATGAAAAGAATTGCTTTTCCTTACATGGTAATTATGCAGGGAGCCGTGGCTGGCTTCTCCTGGTCTGGGGTTTTCTTCGGTTTTGACAGCTGACGCCCCCACAATCATGGACAGGTAGGCCTCAGCCGGAGAATGTTTGAGGGCTGGTAAACATGCAGGTCGCACCCAGGGCAGATTATGGCTCTCCAATTGTTTGCTTTTTATTTTTTAATTTTGTTTTGACTTTGCTAAGGACTGAGAAAAAGAAATCCTAGGGTATTTAGGATATATCTAAGATTAATATCCCCTCTCTGTTTCCTCCTCTCGTATAGTCTGGGGACAGTTTACGCAGAATCCAGGGACCCCTTCCCCTTAACCACCCCACCCCCACACACGGCTAGTTAGAAGGGAGAACACAAAAAGGAAAAAATCTTGAGGGTGGAGTGGGGAGTCCCTATTTCATAAATAATCTCAATAACTCTATTATATATAAAACTGTCTCCATTGCACTGGATTCTTTGTGGTGGTTATGAAACCACTTTTTCCTTGATTTATCACATAATTTTGAGGTTCTATCATTATCAATATTGATATCCAAGAATGGCATTTGAAAAGCAAATATTATTATTGAAACTCCTTTTTCAAATTACCCTGGGCAGCCTGAGTTATTGCATAGGATATTACCTGTGACTGTTGCTCTAATCAGCCATCATCCAGACCCATGGCACACTGTCCTCCTTGAGAGTGAGCAATGCTTTGTTGCAGCTGACACGATGAGTATGCTACGTAGGATACGCCCAACTTAATCGCGTCCCAAAATTTCCCACACACTGTAAAATTGCAATTTGAGCAAGTCATTGGTGAGCCATCAATAAAAGATGCAGATGCAGCAAGCCTCACATACAACCAAAGCATAAAGGGAAGAACATTTGAAAAGAAACATAATGGAACTGTATATTTTTATCAAGATAAGAAATCCTTGGCTATTTTAATTAGAAAAATTAGATGGCGAAACCCTACTTCTTAACTAATTTAAGATGCAGACCCCAGGGAGTGGGCTTAATTGCACATTTCCCTTTGTCCAAATTTAGGGATTAAGGTTAACAGAAATGTCTCAAGCATTAATTTAGGAGAATTCTATTAGCCTTGGATGCTCTAACCCGCCACAGCTTAAGAAGCTCTGACTGTATCTGATTGGACCACATTGCCGATGGCCAGGCTGGCAGTGTTCCGCATCGGAAAGCGCCTCGGCTTCGACAGACCGTAAGGACAGAGTGCAACACAGACCGGCTGGAAGTCAATCGAAAGCAAACTTTTCGCACAAAGGAAAGTTCTGCTTAAGGAAAAGTATTTATTGCTGCTCCAAAAATATCTCATCCAGACATTGTGGGAAGATTCACATGTACTGAGGGTTTTGACTGCTAATATAGTAATTTGAATACAAATTAATATATATAAAACCAAAGACTTTGCTAAAAAAAAAAAATCTATCAGAAAAAGAAAACTCATCATAGAAATGTCTGTGCCAGGAACCATTGGCCCAAGTCACCTCATGCCTTAAATGAAGGAGGCTAAGGGTGGGTCACACAACTTGCTTTGGTGGAAAACTTCTTAGGAGGGAAAATTGGCTGGTGGCTGTTGAGAATTATCTACTCCACTATGCAAGGGTCTGTGTAGGAAACTGAATTATGAGGTCGCTTTAGAAAGGGAACAGGATTTAGCTACTTTTATACCCTCCTACCAATTTCTCTTTTTTTTTACTTTTTTTTTTTAATCCTTACCTGAGGATATTTTTTCCATTGCTTTTCAGAGAGAGTGAAAGGGAAAGAGAGAGGGGGAGAGAGGAATATCGAAGTGAGAGAGACACATATCGATTGGCTGCCTCCCGACCGGGGCCGGGGATTAAGCCTGCCACCAAGGTACCTGCCCTTGGCCAAAATCAAACCTGGGACCCTGCAGTCCACAGGCCGATGCTCTAGACGCTGAGCCAGACCGGCCAGGGCTGTATCCTCTTACCAATTTCAATTCACTTCGAGAAATTTAGCCAATATTTTGTATTATTACAACAAGCAAGTTGATATGCCCAATGGTTCAGGTAATGAGCATGAAAGGAGACAATACTCTCAAGGCTTTCAGTTTATTAGTAACAATTAATATAAGAATATTAATGCTATGAAAGAAATTCAAGTAAAATGTTAGAAAAAAATTTTTTCAATACTCAGAAAATAAAATCTCCTAACTTGGGTAAATTTAAAAAATATTTGCCTCCCCATCAAGACATTGTACTTCTGTTTGCTTGAAAACTATCATTAAACATACGCAAATGCTGTCTCCCAGAGCTGAGTAACAGCCACTGGTCACAAGACACACACACACACAAAATGTAAAGGAGAGAACAGAAAACAAAGTGCCTCTGGAGAATCAAACAGCTAACTTTCCCCAAATATGTGGTTTGTTTGCTATGTACATATTCATAAGTAAGTGATACATTTATTCTAGAGCATGTTTCTTATGAAGAGAGATTTATAAAGTACTCGTATTAAGGAGCTCAGAACACTCCTAAATCACTCAAATACAATTATTTAAATACTGGGGATATTCTTGTATTTCCTATTAGCCTGACATAAAATATTTCTGTAAGTGAATTCTATCAATCCCTCCATTGATAAAATAACAAAAATCATCAACCCTCCTTTTTATGAAATTTTGAAGTTCATCTTTTCCCAAATGTTACCAACACCACCAACCAAAAAGTTTTGAGTTTCAGTTAAATTTTAAAATGTTGGCAGTATTCATACTCATATCAGCAAAAAAATTGAGAAAATACTGCCAACAAACTTCTTTTTACTTGCTAGTGTTTCAAAGGATGACGCCCAATTTTCAGACATTCAAAATGTGTTCCGTTATGACCTAAATTATATTCTTACCTTCTGAACAACTGCTGCACATAATGACTCAAATTAACGTTTTAGGTATTAGAAACGATTCCCTGTGGAATGACGGCAGCAATACAAAGTCAAGCGAATGGAGAATACTCACAATCGTCAGCTTCTAATTAATAGGTGAGAACCTTTGTCTTTAGGCATCAGGATGGAAGTTATGTATTTGTCGTATGCTAAGAACTGCAGGTCAGACCGCTGCATAACACAGTCACTGTTTTATTTATGCTATTTGGAAGTAGGTCTTTTTAGGAATCTAAACAGTGACAAAGAAAAATCTTTGTAAGTGGCTGCAAAAACCTGGCACCAAATGGAACTAAAATAGATGCATTGCAGCTCTGGAATATTTTCTTTTGTTTCTGGCACACATCTCATTTCACAGTCTCCATGAATATCGCACAATTATGCTCTCCGTGCTGTTCAAGGAAAACAGTCATGTGGCACTGCTGAGACCGTTCTGGACAGGACTCTATAAAGAATTCCCAGAGCTGAGCACTAATAAGGAGTCTGGATAGAAACGAGTGCCAGAAGGGGCCTGTTCTAGGAAAGCTAAGTCAAGTCACTGCTGGGACACAGGGAGAGAGAAAGAATACACTAGGCATGCCAGGAAGCCTTTGTAAATGTCACTTCATTAATCCTCACACTCCTTAATCTTCTCATGCAAACATTCTAAAACCTAAAAGGAAACTGAAAAGCTCTGTTTTTCTCCTGGGCCTTCTCAGCCACAGGGTTATTGGGGGAGGGGGGAGGAAGCCAACTCCATTATTCATTGAACTTTCTCATAATCTAAAAATTCCACGGGAATAGATATAGATTTGAAATTTCCTCCTGGTCCTATTTACTGTGAAATATAAAATCTCAAATGTTAGCAGTAAAAACACATCTATGGACATATAAGATGATTTAGTTCTTACTTGTTGGAAAAAATATCAAGCACTAATATTTTTGATAACTTATTACAAAATACATTTACCTCACGCTTAAATAAAAAATGCATAGATATGAGATTTTTATGTTAATGCTCATTACTGAAAAGTGGCCAACCACTATAATCATTTTTAGCTCTGAAATTTGGGGTTCAGAAAAAGTGTTTCCTTTAATTAAATTGGTACGTGGGAAATTCAGTGAGTCTTTAAGCTAACTAGAACTCTTCATAAACATATTATTCTTGGTTCCCAGTGCATGGAGAAATTTCTTTTGTGAATGAGAGCTCTTCATTTTCATAAGGCCATCTGGAATTTAATTAAAGAGGCAGTGGCATATAACCAAGGACAAAACAAAAATATGTTATTTCTACCTTGTAAGACCTTATAATCTATTTGAGGGATGTGCTAATGAAGTTCCTCCAAGAAGGAGGCACTGGAACAGGATTAGATACACAACATATTTACTGGGAGGGATACCAGAAAATGAGGAATCAGGAAAAAACATAAACTTCACAGTCCATGGAGATTTGATATCTGTGTGGAAGAAAAAAATTGGATAGGAAGTGCTGCAGTGCAGCCTGGGTCATTCCAATCAGGCTGATGGCGAGTCCTCAAGCTGAGTTAGTAAGAGAGCCCCGTATCCCACAGGAGTGGCCTGAACCACCCCCTCGTGCTCAGTCATTGACTGGGAGCAGCCCGAGGGAAGAAAGGCCTTAGAGCAAATGGAGTGGTTGTTTCCAACAGGAGTCAGGTGGGAGAACTGTGCATTTTCCTGAAGGCCATAGTCTACTCTTTGTATCACACAGATCTATTTCTCCACACAGATGCTGAGAGCAGATCCTAATTGGCTCCTGTAGATTTATCCTTCTGAAGAAAATTCAGAAACAGAGGTTAGTGCGATGAATTGCAGCCCCTCTTATAATTTTAACTGAATTATTCTTACCAGTGTGATTGTTGCCCAGGATCTGTTACAAAAAAGCAGGTGTTTATATCCTGTCTTGTTGATGGTCATGTCAGCTCTGCAAAGAAACAAACAAAAGCAAGGAAGAGAAGGAAGGGAGCGACAATGGGAGAGAGAGAAAGGAAGAAGCACACACACAAAATTTGAAACAACGCCCCTATTGGTTATTGGCGAAAATTTATATACAGGGTGTCCCCCAAAAATGTATACACACTTTAACAGCTGATAGCTCAATTCTGAAAATGAAATATATTTTAATAAACACTGCCTGTATAGTTATTCAAAGTGCGTGTATACATTTTTGGGGAGACACCCTATAAGATATTCTGCCCTCAGGAGAGGGAACTTAACTCCCCATTTCCTAAGACTGGGCTGTGCCTCGTTACTTCTCTTTCAAAGAGTACAGTGTGGATCATGGAAAGAGTCAGGTGAAAGTATGAAAGTAATTTTACTATGGAGAGACCTGACAACTCCTACTGTACCCCAGTGATTAAGGTCAACATCAACAAAGATAAATCATAAGAATAATGCACACCCTTGGTATGATGTGATGAAAATGTCGATTTACATCTGTGGTATTCCTCCCCAAAACCCAACCCCAGTCTACTCATGTGGAAAACATTAGTAAATTCCAACACATCAGCATCCTTCAAAACACCAGACCAGTGCTCCTTAAAACATCCAAGGTCATCAAAAAGGAAGGAAAATCTGGGAAAATGTCACAGCAAAGAGGAGCCTAAGGAGATATGATGACTAAATGTAATATATCCTGGGTGGGATCCTGGAACAGATAAAGGACACCAGGGAAAAAAATAAGGAAATAGGAATAAACTGTTAACTTTAATAATAAGGGTCATGTTTGTAGCAAGTGGATCATACTAATAATGTAAAGTGTTAGTAGGGGAAACGTGTGTGGTATAGGGGCTCTCTTTAGTATTTTCTCTATATGTCTGAAAACCTGAATCTATTCCAATATATTAGTTCTATTATTAAAAAGTTAATGTGGCAAAAAGATAGATTTAGAAGAGGAAATGAAAAAAGAGAAAAATGTGGCCTATGATTAAAAAAAATATTGAAAAATTTTTGAAGTCATTGAAATCTCTGAGGATATTGAGCTATGGAGAATATGAGCCCAATAATCAAATGTAAGCAATGTAAAATATGTTTCACAGTGCACAGGTTATTTCAAGTCATTAACCAGTACACTCGCTAAAAAGTATATTCAGTTAGGTCTTTTTCAAAAATAAGAGATTAGCAAGAGCACATAGATGTATAACCCATAGACACAGACAACAGTGTGGCAATGGCCAGAGGAAAGAGGGGCCATCTATAATACTGTCAACAGTGAAAA
Source organism: Miniopterus natalensis (assembly GCF_054644295.1). NCBI lineage: Eukaryota > Metazoa > Chordata > Mammalia > Chiroptera > Miniopteridae > Miniopterus > Miniopterus natalensis. Next base: position 54,401,796 of record NC_142083.1, read on the forward strand.
TAAAGTTTAAAAAATAATAATACAAATACTGATTTTACTGAATTTGTAAGTTTGTGAACAGACTGTTACTGCATATATTTCCAAGATGGGAAGTTTTTATTATTAGAAATTATTTCTTGGCCATTGGAAGAAATAGTAGTTTATTAAAATGGTACATTCAAAGTTAAAGATTATTTATGACTGTATTAAATAATTTATTATTTATAATGAATAAACTTCATTCCTTCTGTATATTCATGGAGTGGGATACTTTTGGATTTTGCATATAATTTACATAGTTTTCCAAAATTATATATGTCCATAAATTGTAGGCTAATTTTCCTTGCTTAGAAAGTTCTGAAAAGTGTGAGAACAAAAAGAGAGCAGCCCCCTCCCATTCGGAACCTGGTTTGACATCTCACATTTGATAAACAATATCACAATACAGTCAGCCCTCTGTATCCACGAGTTCTGTATCCACAGGTTCTGCATCCATGGAGTCAACCAACCATGGATCTAAAATACTTGAAAAAAAATGGTATGGCGTTGTTGATGTGTATTATGTAAATAGGCCTCTGATGCTTGCATCTGTACTGACCGTACACAGTTTTTTCCTTGTCATCATTCCCTTAACAATATTGTAGAACTATTTACATTATATTAGGTATTATAAGTAATCTATTGATAGTTTAAAGTATAAGGAAGATGTGCATAGGTTACATGCAAATGCAATATTTTATATAAAAAGGACTCGAGCATCTGCAAGGGACCTGGAACCAATCCTCGTGGATACCAAGGGATGACCAACTTCAAACAAGGTTGCTCTGAGTACAGTCAAATGAGAAAAAGCAAGGCTGCTCTATAATTTGTCTAAGTACAAATAAAAATAAGGTCACATTACCACCCACAAGAAAACGAACTTTATCCTTTTTACTAGTAAGTGTCTGCTGCATCTTAACCCAATCATAGACTCACCCCTGCTTCCTCAGTGTCCATTCCAGAGAGCCCTCTCTTCCTTAAACCTTCCCCCAAATCATCAAATCAAAACTAAAATCTTATAACATTCTTTCTAACAACCTCTTACGGGACACCCCGTGTTCCACTCATCAAAGTGAGCAACCAACTTGTTTACTTCCAATGTGTTCCTGGGAGTCTTTGGCTGAAAGTTAGTGACAGAAATCAAGAAATTGGCATCACAAAATAAAGAACCTTTCCATTTCATAAGATCTAATCAGTAAATTCTCTATAAATTACTTACACTTGCAAAAAAGTTACTTTGGTTTGTGCACTCTTTCAGGACATTAACATAACTTCTTTCTGCTCCACAGGGTTTATTATAAATGTCATCCTTTTGATAATTGAAGAGGGAATTATCATCTGTCTCACCCATTTGGTTAGGATTTTTACAACCACTGAATTTGTCCTGTTCTCCCCTCTGTCTTGCTTCTTGCTGCTTATTGTTCTATCTTTGAGTTCTCCATTTATGAAGTGTGAGCAGTACTGGTACAGAACAGGTTGTCATTAGAGGCTGACATAGTTATTACAGCAAACACTCAAAGATTCTTTCACTATTAGAAGAGATCAGACTCGCAGTAGAAGGCTGCCAGGATGTAACTACTAAAGCACTACCATATGTGCTTTAAAGTAAGCTGTGGTGTTTAGAATATAATGGGAAACTGTTTTGAAAAATTTTTATTCTTGTTTTGGAAGTTCCAAATTCAGGGGTATAATTTTTTATCCTTTGAATGACCCTAGAGCTTCTATAGTACATTCAATCCTATATTTAACTCAGTTTCTTCTCCTGTAATCATCCATCGTTTCAGACATCAAACTGGATTGAACAAGATTCTTAGAAGGAATAATAAAATAACTGGGTGTCAATCACATTTTTGCCGACCTATCTCTCCACACATCTCATTTATTTACCTATTCATTCTCCCATCCATCTACAGTATTATTTACTAATCTAACTGATGGACTACCCATCATGTATCTCCACTAGGTTAAGTCCTTGCTTTGGTGGATTATCATGTGTCATGCCATTTGGAGCAAGTTACCTCTCTAACCTCTCACACCACTCTCTTTTGCTGGCAAAGTTCTACCTCAGGCTTTGCGTTTGCTCTCTCTCTATGCTGGGAAAGCTCTTGCCACAGATAAGTATTTGGCTTTCATTCTGATTTCTTCGGTCTTCAGTCCTGTCACCATCTTAATGAGAACTTCCTTAAACTGTTCCTAAAACTATGTTCCTGCTCCATGACACCTTCATATCCTAATTCCCTATTTTCCTTTTCTGATTAAAACAAATATTAATATTATATTTTTCATTTGATTTATATATTTTACTTATTTTATCTTTTTCATCAAGAATGTGAACTCTACTGGAGCAGACATTTTTGTCTGTTGGCTTAATGCTGCACCCTCAGCTTCTAAAATGGAACTTGCCTAGAGATATCCATATTAAAAATTTTTAAATTCATGGAGTTCTTGGGAAGATAAAATGAGATAATGCAAAAAAGGTGCTTATCACTGAACCTGGTACAGACATAGAGTAAATAGATGGTACACAGAGGCTTATATTATTTAATATGATGTCATGCAGGAAACACAACCACAACGAACATCAAATACTTTCACTCTCTTGGAGGATAATATTATTATTAGTTATGCAGTTGTAGTTAGAGAAATTACTAATTTTTAGTCAAAGACAATATATATACAAATATCCATATGTACTCTACATGACAATGTATTTTGAGAAACTTCACCATGATTATATAAGGTTATTTAAATAACACATGAAAAATATTTAAATGGCATCCGCATAACTATAACTCAATGGTAATATTCATAATCAAGTCAGAATTATTATAGATAAGTGTAGCTTTAATGAATGTAGTTAACTAACTTTAATTTGCAAATGAGTGTATTTAAATAATTTTGAATTTTCACCTAAAAAAGAAAAGTAACACGTTATTCTTTAACAACTATATGTGAAGTATTGGCTTTTTATAGGATTAATTCAGCAACTTTCTCTTAGTGTTGGAATATAAAATAATAAAATATGTATGTATGATTATCTAATGTGACATAAATAATAGCAGTGACATCTATGTTAATTAGTCATATGACTGACTAAGCCTCTTAAAGTGATAAAATTGCAGCTTCCAATTAGAAAGCATTTCATGTATAAAAATCACCAACCAAAATATAAATCATGAGTTGTGGACCAATTTTAATTTAATGGAAAATGGGTATAGTATATAAGTGGGAGCAATGCATGGTGATTTCTAGTATCCAATTTATATCAGAGATAGTATTATAAAACAGGTATATAATTCTTGGTGAAATTAAGGAGCTTTATATAAAAAGTTAAAAGTGCTAATAGCCTCCTCTTTGTAGTTTTCCAAGTCTGTGGGTTTATAAGTGATAATGCTTCTCTTTAAACCTAAAACTATAATTTTGAGTAAATCACCTCAACTCTCCAAACTTATTTTTTATCATCTGTAAAAGAACAATATTATAATCCATATAAATCTTTTAAAAATAAGTACTTGATAAATGAGATAGTAGTAGTTGTAGTCATTGTCATAGTATTTGCCAAAGGAGAAAGTCTAGCCTTACTATGTGATCCTTGATATTTCAATTCTACTAAAAGGCCTCCAAACCCTCACACTTCTCTCAAATTTGTAGTGGTGTTTTTTTTTTTTTATATTTTGAATTATTAATAATTTAAAGAAATACAGAGTATGTCCCAAAAGCTCAGCAAAGTCTTTAGGTGAAATAGATCTAAGTGAGCCCTCACATCAAAATCAGTATTAAAATGTTTTAATTTTAAATTGGCTTGAGAAATCAATAAGTCAGTTATTTGGAGGAGCGTCAAATGATATAAACCTTTACCTCACCTATTTAAAAATATCTGACATATAAAATAATTTTTATTTTATATTTATACAATATATGTCTTTTAGCTTTATCCATTTTAAGGACATTACTTTATGAACATTTTTAAATAGGTTTAACTTTCCTCTTAGTAAATCCATCCAAATAAATAAAATACCATTTGATGTGTTCATTTTCAAAATGATGAACAACACACAGTGATGTTTCCTGTGTTGTTGATTTTTAATTAAATAAATTAAGCTCACTCCTATAGCTATATATATGTCTCTAACCCATTGCTTCTGATGTGTAATTCTCCATCCTGTGTACTTACTTCATGTCATCTACCCACTCTCCGAGTGAGAGACGGCTCATTTGACCCCAGTTTGCCACCTGAGCTGAGGTTAGAGCGAGGCAAGTGAGGCAGCTAGGGCACAATATTTAAGGAGACACTCTCCGGGTATGTGCACTATCCTACACTCATGTTTTACAGGACCCTGAGAGTGAGTGCCTTATTAAATTTTACGCCTGAGCTGCCTCACCTCAGCTTACTCCTTGACCTTATTTCTTCCTGAAAGAATAAATACAATATTTCTGAAAAAACAAAAACAAAAACCTTCAAAAGTCTCCTTGACTTTATGTGAGAATAGCTTTGGATTATATACCCAATAAAAAAAACTTCTGGAGCATAGGGTATGTGTGTATATAAACTGAGTTAATGGTCCTAGATTACTTTCCAAATGTCCACAACAATCTACACTGTACTAGCTGTGCATGAAGTTTCCTATTGCATTGTTGCATTATTAGTATTTAGTGCTCTGTTAGCCAATCTAATGGCTCTATAGTGGTATAGTATTCATGTTTTAATTTACATATTTATGGTTACTAATTATTACATGACTTCTCCTCATGTGTGCTAGGGAGCCTTTTGGCTGTAATCTTTTGAGAATGCCTTGTCATATCTTTCACACATATCTGCATTGGAATTGATCTTTTCAAAAAAAATTCTGATATTCCAGGTATTGATTCTTAGTTGATTTTTAGAAGTTACAAATAACTTCTCCCAATTTATTATACGTTTATTAACCTTGTACATAGTGCCTGTCATTAAAATCTACTTTGATGTAATCCAATTTATTAATTTTCTTTCTTTTGGTTTGTTCTTTTACATTTTTATTTAAAAAGTTCTTCCTACTACCCTAAATAGTTTTCTAGATTTTCTTTTACTAGCTTTATATTTAGACTTTATTTTTTATAGTGAAAATGATGAATTTTATTTTGTAATAGAAAAAATACTGATATTTAATGTTAATACATTTCTGTGTAGTCTTGTTTTTAAAATTTAATTTTTATATTTTCCATCACCATTTATCCCCACTATGCCCTCATTTAGGACTTTAATCCATTTAGAACCCATCATTTATGTGGTGTTAGCTAGGGTGACTGAATGGATTCTGTTCACTGCTATTACATTTTCTCCCAATAATGGAATGACATGTCAAAGACTTATTGAGACCTCCCCCTAGAGCAGGACTATACATCTCTATCCCCCATTGACTTTGGTGTTGCCCACATGACTTGCTTTGACCAAAGTAATATAGGCAGATATGAAATGCTGCAATGTCGAGCAGAGACCTGGAAAGGAATCAGATATTTCCATTTGCCCCTCTTGCCTTCCTGCTGTCCACCAGGAAAAAAGCAGCTATATGTGCCCACCACCCCCCTGCCCCCACTGGTGACTGCTATTCCTTCCACCTCAATTTCAGAATGAGACATACATGGAGCAGCCCTGAATCCAAACCTAGCTGATCCCAGCCAAACATAGACTGATTATCCAATCCCTGAGCAAGAAATGTGTGTTGCCCCAGCAAAACCTAAATAACATATAATATCTTTTTACTTCATATAGAGAGCCATTTTCTTCTGTGAGGATGACGTGAAGAAACACAATAAATTAAAAAGTTTCAAAATGGTCTAAGAGGTACTTTTATGAAAGGATAGAAACAACTCCATTCATGTTAAAGAGTAACTCTCCAGATGTGAAGCTAATCTTGAGCGTTGTAAGAGGAACTAGAATTTATATTAACTGCTAAAGCAGAGTGCTACATTTTTCTAACAGAAGTGTACTTAGAGGGTGTTGAATACACACACAGTTCTTTACAAAGTGTGTAATTAGGGTGCTGAGATCATAATTAACTGTGTAATGTGTACTTTGGAAGTCCATCTAGGAAAACTGAAGTTTGACTTACTGACTGACAAATTACTTAATTACAGGACCTATCTGTGGGCAGTCATTTTTTCCAGATAAATCTCCCAAAACCTCCATCAATGTATGTGGTCAAGCAATGATTGATGACCACAACTTTGACACTTAGAGGTGCTTTATTCATGACTCAGCTTCTTTATTAATTGAGTCATTTAATTTACTCTGGGATTTCAGTGATTTGGGCTTCCCTATTTAGCAGTCTTGAAAACATACACTAGTAGTATTGTAGTCTAGAGAGGGAGGAAAGAGAATAAAATAACCCCACAAACAATTTTTTTCTTTCTAACATTTCTTCTTTTTTTACTTCTCTCTCTTTTTTTTATCTTTTAAAACTATTTTCTTAATTATTTGTCATAACTGAAAATTAGACTAAAGAAATTGTTACATAAGTGAGAAAGTGCATAAATAAAAAGACACACTATACCTAAATGAAAAGATTCTCATCCTAAAACAGCACATGGTGAACCAAAATAATATCTAATTTATATTGTACCATCTTTGCCTAATATATCCATCTCATTTTAACACAGGTCATTATTAATAAAGGAAGAATGGCTGCATTACATTTCCTAATAGGCCCACAGAATACTATCATAATAATTATCACTTAATGGACAGTATGTACCAGGATACTGTACTAAATATAGTTGTTAGGAACAGGTAGGTTCTGCTATAGTAACAAGTAAATCCTGAAATATCAGAGACATAGGACTATAAAAATGTATTTCTCATTTATGAAAAATTCAATGCACCTAAACAGGAATTTACCTCCATTTCCTGGTGTCTGTCTTCCATGGTTTCTAGGATTGCCAAAGCAGGCAAGAGAGAGATGGAAGAGAGGAAGAAACACACTCTTAGATGCCTCAGACTAGAGGTGACATATCATATCCTCTCACATCTCACTTGCCAGAACACAGGCCCATGGTCCTACACTAACTCTGAATTATGCTTGTGAATGTTGTCATTCTATCTGCCCAGAAGTGAAAACAGCCAGCTGAACAATTAGAATTAGAAAAACAAATTGAACAACAATTTATTCACTACATAAATAAAATAGTATCCTTTTAAATCTATTCAGATTCCTATTAACTTACTTTGATGTTTACTAATTACAGGCAATCTCAGACTTTTATTCCAAAATCAGAACTACTTTCTCCACCTGCCACCAACTGAGTACTCATGGGATTGTCGGCAAAGTTTTAAAATATAATGTGGCTACAGAAACAGATGAGCTAATTGGCCATGATGATGTGGCCCATGTACATTTAGCACCACTCCAATATTTGCTGTTAGTCAAGGACTTCAGGAAACCCCTTTCCTTGCTGGAGGGCCGCCATGTCCAGAATTAGAAAGGTTATGGTGTTCACAGGTTCAGTAGCCTTCAACATCCAATGGAAATAGGAATACATGGAAAGGTTCTAGCAGTCATTATTAGGATAATAATTGTAAAGGAAAACATAGGGGGGTTTGTAAAGATGGAAGTTGAGAAAGAAAAATAAGACAACAAGAATGAACAGGAATAGCAAAAGAAAGCAGTTAACAGATTAAGCTGTAGAAGAGCAGAGAGGCTCTCCCATCTCTAACAGTACAGAAACTTGAAGACTGTCCCCTCTATCATATCTCTTCCTCTCGTCTTTTACCTTGCTTTGTTTGTTCTCTTCTCTGGTCTTCTTCACAGTTATGTAGAAATATCACTGAAAAATTCTCTTTTAAAAAGCTTAAAAGGATGAATTCAGTCATCAAATTTAGGGAACTTGCTAGATAAATGTTTGTTAAGAGATAAAAAAAAATAACCAAAAAAATGCAAGTGTCTCTAATTCCTGCTTCTTCCCTCCTTCTTCCACCCTGACCTCCTTTCTTTCAGACACTCTCCCTTTGTCATCTTCATAAAAACAACTGAATGACTATCAGCCAATGACCTTCCCTTACTGTGAGAGATGAAACACATAATCAGTCCTTTAATCTAAGCATCAAAAGGACTGTTCAAGCAAGCTGTGCCAAGCTGCTGCACCCTGAATGCCAGACACACCTATGTATCTCGCTATTTTTAGTGACAACATCCAAAGTAATTTCAGCAGTTGATAAAAACCAAATGACTTCCAACAAAATTACCATTAGAGCATTTCATGCTACCATAAAAGAGGCACTAATTACCACAGGAAGTCAGGGACAGCTTTATCCCCCCACCCCCCCAAATGACATAAAACACTTTAAGCTCTATAGTTAGTATCATTTTGTCATGAGTTCTTTTTAAATTTAAATATAGACCATTTCCAAGCTCATTTTGCAAAGCTCATGTTTGAATGGCATATTTATGATATAAGCATTTCTTAAAAATAGATATACAGGGTTTATTTCAGTCCCAAATCAAAAATTTGTGCTAAACTTGTGCTGAACAATCACCAAAGAGTTTCATATCCAAACCTCCATTTTTATACTTGATTTCCCATCAACAACAACAAGGCTTTTCTGCAAATGGGAAGGATTTAAACTGCAAATTCCAATGATAATGCTACAAAAATTGTCTTCTTACTGAAGGCACCAAAGATGGATCCAAAGAGGAGGAGGTTTATTTTATTGGATTACTACAGATTATTGCCTTGAGATCATGGTATTTCTGAGATACAATCAGATCAAATTTTCATGTTTTAAATTATCCTTTCGCTATATTGTATTTTTTTTTAAATATATCTTTATTGATTTCAGAGAGAGGAAAGGAGAGGGAGAGAGGGAGATAGAAACATCAATGATGAGAGAGTCATTGATCGGCTGCAGCCCGCAACCCAGGCATGTGCCCTGACCGGGAATCGAACCCCGATAGGCTGGATCCTAGGTTGACACTCAGCCACTGAGCCATGCCCGGCCAGGCGCTATATTGTATTTTAAAAATAAAAATACTCTAAAGTCCTTCACATGGAAATACTTTTAATGAGATAGAAAATAATGAGCACCACAGGCATTCCATTAATATTAACTAACACACTGGCTTAAGTGCAAGGTATGTGAAATCATGGGCTGCATACAATTGTATTTTGAATGGGACTATATCAAACTGCAGAGCAAAAGAAAGAAGCAACAAAATAAAAAGATAACCTACAAAATGGGAGAAAAAATTTTCAAACCATATATTGGATAAGGGGTTAACATCTAAAATATATTAAGAACTCACACAACTTAATATTGACATAAAAACAAACAATCCAACTAAAAAATGGGCAGAAGAGCTAAATAGACATTTTCCCAAAGAGGACATCAAAATGATTAACAGGCACCTGAAAAGATGCTCAACATCACTTATCATTAAGGTAATCCCAGTCAAAACCCTGATGAGAAACCCCTCTCACCTGTTAAAATGGCCAGCATTAGACAAGAGACAACATGTGCTGGGGGGTGTGGCGAAGAGAACCTTATACACTGCAGGTGGGGTGCAAACTAGTCATCCAACTACTATGGAAAGCAATATGGAGGTTCCTATAAAATCCAGCAATTCTGCTTCTGGATTTATACCCAAAGGAAACAAAAACAGGATTTCAATGAGATACATGCACTCCCGTGTTTATCACAGCATTATTCACTAGTTCCAAAAGATAGAAATAACCCAAATGCCTATCAATGAATGAACAGATAAAAAAAGATATGGTATAATATACACAATGGGATATTATTCTCCTATAAAGAAAGGAGACATCCTGCCATTTGTGACAATGGATGGATCTTGAGCACATTATGCTAAATAAGTCAGATAGAGAAAGACAAGTACTGTATGATATCACTTATATGTGAAATCTAAAAAAAATCAAACCTGTAATAAAACAGATTAAAGTGGTGGTTGCTGTGGGATGAGGGTGTGGAAATACAACTGACAGTGTTTAAGAATATGTACTTGTAAGAATAGTAAATAAACCATAGAGATCTAATGTACAGTATAATGAATATAATTATATAATTTGATAAATATTGCTACAATGGCAATCATAACATTTAAAGGTATCAAAGTAACATACTGTGTACCTTAAATTTACACAATGTTACATGTCAAATTTATTTAGTGGAAAAACAAAACAGACACATAAATCACCAGAACAGAATAAGGAGCCCAGAAATCAACCCACCCATATATAGTCAATTTAGTTACTACAAAGGAGCCAGGAATACACAATGGAGAAAGGATAATCTCTTCAATAAATGGGGTTGGAAAAATAGGACAGCCACAAATGAAAGAATGAAACTGGACTATTTATCTTGTTCCACACACAAAAATCAAATGGACTAAAGATTTTACTTATCGATGTCTACTTAGACTTAGTATAACACCTCTCAGCAAATTGTAAGAAACCTGAACAGTATAATCCTATTTATACCCCCAACCTTTATACAACTGTTGTCATGTATTTTACATCTAAAAACATAATTCCCACAATGCAATGTTATAATTTTTACTTTAAAAAATAAGAGATCCCAAAAATGAGATCAAGCATTCTATTCTAAAGGATCCATTCACACTCAACTCATGAAGGTCACAACCCCAGTAATCAAGTTCAGAATCCCCTTGGAAAAAATATCTGTCCATTTCACACTTCACTCTTGGATAGGATATGAAAAGGAAAAGATCCTATGAGAGCTGTAAGGAAATCCATCTTAACAAATGTAACACCGGATATTTAAATGTTAATTACTGGGGGGGGGGGGGGGGATTTCACATGGCTAGTGTTCACTTATGTGAAAGTAACCCCATGAATCTTATTTTAACCTTGGGGAATTTCATACATTGTTAAACACTATTTCCCAAACAGTGAATCCTAGAATCCCCTTTCCTACATTTTCACACTCCACTCCAAACTCTCCAAAACACGTTCTCTGGATTCCCTTGGTAGTGATTAGACTTACCAGAAGCTTTTAAAAGTAAGTGTGGATAATAGAATTTTTAAACAAACAATGGCTTGCTTTTAAACTGCCCTTTGGCCCCAGAGTGTAAAGGCCCTGCTCCATAATGAGTAGCTCTGAGATAGTCAAATATTGGATTCAAAGACTCGCAGGCCCTCAGGAGCAACTTGTCTGGATCTCTCATTTTCCCCTTTGACTTCTTCCCAGGGGATACTGTTCATATTCCACCACTGAGTGGCCCTCATGGTGAATATTAAATACAAAAATACTCTGAAGCGCCTGTGCACAAGAAGACCAAGAGAGAGATTTCCATTCTATATTCTACGTAGGCTTTCCCTGATTTCGTTTCTAGTATGAGAAATGTTCCCAATATCCTCCCCACCACTATGAGGTAATGGTTACAGTCATGGATCTTCTTAACCGTCTGAACATGTTTACCACGGGAGCTTGGCCTTTCCAATACCACAGGAATTACTTTTATCTCTATCAAGAGGTTCAGGAAGAACATGGCTCACGAGGTTTTCCTAAGAGTCCAACTCTGAATGGAACTAATTAGGGAGGACCTGAAGTATCCATGGGTCAAAGAGGAAAACAATACTGTAAGAACCTTTCTCACCAAAAGCTGGAAAACATCTGAAAAACAGACTCAGTTCTTTGGGTGTTGGCCCATTCTCCAAGCTCCAGCCTTTGCTAATCCTCTCTAGGCCCTTCCTCAGGACACAGTTTGAAGCCTGTCTCAGATCTTATCCTTTCTAAGCTGATTTTTTTTTTTATCAATGATCTTTCAGGAGCTCCAGCCCTAATTTCTGCTGAACAGAGCACATTTCTCAGCTCAGTTTTTTGTTTGTTAGCTCTGTTGGTTTTTTTGGCAATACCATCAGCTTTACCAAAACCAACATTTCCACACTGGAAAAGGGAAAATCCAAAGCCGTTATAGTAGAACAAATGTATCCCTAAAAGAACTAAAGGAATTTTAAATTCTGCAGAGAATTTTAAAAAGAATCTAATCATGATATGTCCATTAGAGCCATAATTGCAGAGTCCTACATAAGAAAAGGTTGCTGAAATACAGACCCACATTGGAATCATAAAAGCAAGGACACTGCCTAGTAAACCTGAGAGTTTTTGAACATAGAACACAGAGTCAGCAGGAGAAATCTGTGGACAAATTAGCCTACGTTTGAGACCTCCTTCAATAGAATACGACCCAGGAAAGACTAATCTATGGGGTCAGAAAATAATGTGTGATGATCAGTGGGAACAATCACAGGTAAATATAGGAAGGCAAATAGTTTTTGGCAGTGAAATTGCCTTAAAATGAGCAGAGAATTGTTGCCCAGATGGTGATTCAGCTTTAGAAAATGTGACTTTAATACCTAGGGTAAGGGATGTGGCATGAAATAATAAAATGTGCAACAATGGAACCGTGATGCATCAATGAAAGGTAAAATTAAATAGAATGATTTGAATGAAATTAATTTGAGCAGAGCCCAGTGACTCCATTTAAATCAATACTTATGGAGTTGAACACAATTTGTTAGGAAATATATTAAGAGTAGTTTATGTAGGATAAGAATGAATAAAGAAAAATATTCCCACAGAAACTTAGAAAAAGACGTGCTATCTTTCTTGAATGTTTGCGTTCCAAAGAGATGGTCCTCAGGTATATTTAAACTTTTATTAAATATGACTTTCATATTAACCATCATCAGCAAACAAAGGTGTATACATGATTAAATATTACCATAGTTATAACTTCTGTGCTTTGGGGGAAGTAAAGGAGAGAGAGTTGAAAAGGGAAAGAGATTATAAAAAGAAATTACTGATGATATAAGTCTAAACAGAAAAAAAAAACCACCTATAGCCATTGATACCTACATGACATTATATATTCTTTATATTGATTATTTTTCTATCTTGCATATATTTGAATCAGTCAACTACTCTTGCACAAGTAATGTTAATTCGTATAACATATTTGGAATTTTAAAAACTTAATGCTTGGAACGCCATGAAGATCAATAGAGAGTGGGAGACAATAGAGAATACAATACCATTCAGGATACAGGTAGAGGAGAAATCAACCTCTGGGTTTGCAGTTTCAATTTCAATAATAAATAGCTAAATGATACTTGTACTGTATTCCTTTGGTAGTCTCTGAAAGTTTTCCATGCAAATATATTACTTTTGAAAATAATTTTGTCTTCTAAGAAATTTATATATAGCGATTCTTTAAGCTATCTTTCAAGTCGGGACTTACTTAGAGCTGAGCTGGAGGCTTCCAGCTCACACTGGGGCTCCCCCGTCTGCCTGACATTGTGGAGGATCATCATTTTTATTACCTCTCCTGTGATAGGTTCTACATATCCTTTTATATGTTGCTACACAAATATTTCTCACTATCGGCGCTGTTCTGTACCTTTGGTTACTTGACACGTCTCAGAAAATATTACAGGCCAATCTAAAGAGAGCTACCTCAATCGAATGCCTGCAAAATGCCATTTTAACTACATGTGATTGTGGTTTTAAAATAGAATCCCAGACTCAGTTTTGCAGGGAACCAAGCGGTAATACCAGGAAAATGTGATTAATGTCTAACGTCACTTCTGCTAATGAATATAAGGCCTCTAGAAGAGTTTGTGGGGTATTTTTACGTCTCCTCTGGTGAAGATACGCAAATCGTGGCTAAGATTAAGCAGTGCAAGCCCACTTGTCCATTCCGATTCCTACATGCTCAGTAGACTGCCTCACATGGTCAAAGTTTTGCTTAGCTGGCAGCTGAGAGTTTAAGAAAACTAACAAAGGAAACAAGCTCCAAGCGGCAGCTCTGCTGCCAGCTCACTGTGCTGCTGGTCCTGCTTGGCTGCATGAGCAGCTGGGAGAAAAGGCTCCACTTTGGCTTTACTCTCCTCTACATCAGCCCCAAGCAACACCGAGCAGAGGGCGGTCAGCAGTCTTCGCTCCTTGTCACCCATGAGCAAGCCGGAGATTTAATCGTCTCTCTACCATGAAGCTCTCAAGCGTCTTTTTCTGTAGGCAGCTGATCTCTTTCCTCTCTCAGCGTGGCTTTCTGTTTCATTCTGTACTCAGAGACTTTGTATCAAAAACCAGAAAAGGAATCCATTTGAGAGTCTGAGCTAATCTTTGTGTTATTTTTCAAACCTAAATTGTCTCCCTGTAGGTGTATTTGATATTTTGTGGTTAGCGTACAGTGTGCCCGAACACCTATGGTTAACAAATGTCTGGAGGGAATGAAAAACACAGGCTCTCTTACTTCACATAATCCATCAAAACCACACAATTCTCTTTTAAGGGATAGGATAAATATACTAAACATTTGGCAAATTATTTGCTACTAAGTTTTCTGTAGACTTTATGAAAACTAGTACCCTTTCTTATAATTCCCACACTAAAATACATAAATGTATTCAATGACTTGTTTTGACACTATTTTTAAGGACCACAAAGTTTTTTAAAAAAAAAAATTAAGGCCATTTGATATGATTAAAGATGAAACAAAGATTCCGGGCCTCTGAGAATATATTCACGGAAATGTCCTGTTTTACTTGAACATAGGAAACTAAATCACTCAAGTAAATGTGATCAACCAGCCAGGTTGTTTTCAGCAATGTTTTGGATTAAACTGATCTGCTGTGTGTCAAAAATGATCCATGAGTCCACACATGTCTCCTCTGAGTAGTTTCCAACCTGGGAAGCAAAATATAGTCTTGGACTTTATCCCTGCTCCATGACACAGAACATTCAGGCCCTCCCAGGTCCTAGCCTGATGGTTTCAAAGATCATTTATCTTATCCTGACCTCCATACAGATTGGATCCTTGCCCTGAATAATAAATATCCTTTCCTTTCCCCTGGTGAACCAAGGCATGCTTTGAGTCAAATCCAGCACGTGTCCTCCCTCCTCAATCAAACTCTTTTGACATTTCTAGTAATGGAAGCCTCTCTCCATTATTCATTCTCTAAACTTATTTTGAACTTACTGTCTATCTCAAACAATTTAACAGTTAAGTGTGTATTACTGAATGTCCTGAATTGTACATATTTTCTCCAAAACACTGTGTTTTACTGGAATACATGAACCATAACCTTATTTCCTAATATACACCAAAGTGACTACCATAAGGCTAATCACATAGTGAGAACCCAGTAAATGCTCGTTCATTTCATCTTTGTAAATTTGGTAAACAAATGGTGGTTCCATTATCAGTAACTTAATGATCAAGGGCTAAATGCGACTTTAAAAATTCTACTTTAATCTTTATATAGAACACTCTATATCTGGACGTACCCAAGAACCCTGCCATGTATTAAACATCTATTTTTATGAATCATTATAGATGAAATTGTGGATAAATGACTTTGTGCTCAGTTGTTCTGGGAAATGCTTAACATTTCAAATAGTGCAATTGGCTTTTCCAATGCATAGCAGGCTTTTCAAAAACTACTGCCAAAAATTGTTTACATAAAACTGCTTTGTCCTTAAAGAAACATGATGTTCAACTAGAAACACATGTTTCACTTGGGTTTCTATTAGCAGCTCTTAACCTAAAAATGTTCATTTAACTCCTTAAAAGGAATTAAGTTGATACACTCTTTAGAGTAAGCCAAGTGTTTTAACTGAGAATTTGACGTTCTTCTATGTCATTATTTTATATTTCAAAGATTACAATGAGTTCAATATTCATAATTTTTAAATTGTCTTAAATAAATTCAGAAATCACATCCTTTCCTCTCTCACCTAAGTGACTGCTGCTAAAAAATTCTGTAGAAACATTCAGGTATCTAATAAATTTATGACAATCCAATAGCTTAATTTGATTCAATTTCTTGATACTTTAGCATAGTGATTGTGCAAGTCACCTTAACATGCATTCTCACATCAAGGCTTATTTTTCCTTTGTTATATTTATTTTTTGTTATATTTATTGTTATACATATAAAGATTGATTAGATATGTGTATAATTACTTATTTGTCTTTTTTCAACACTAGGGTCTACAAGGGCACAATTCATGCTTGTTTTATTTACCTTTACATTCTTGGTGCTTAGGAGTTACAAGTACAAAATAGGTTCTCAACAAATATTTATTGAAAAATGAATAAAAAAAGAAATTCTCATTTCAGCTCCAACTGTAATGAGTTTATAAGTATTATTGCCATCCTTCCATTAAGAAATAGTTGCAGAAACTGAAAACCAATGAGTGTGGATCCATCACAAATTTGAGGTCACAGGGCAAATTACCACCCAAATCCAAAGATACGTGCACATCCAGACAGATGCACATCCAACCAAGATTTGCTCCGCAGAAGACACTAGGGATATTTAAATGATACTTTTGACAGGTTACTGGAAGCTCAATGAAGACTAACATGAGAGTGAAATATTTCTAGGGGCTGCAACCCTGGGGCAGGAGGGAAGTGTTCACTTATCTGGGCTTCCTCCTACAATCCTACCATGTTTTCACAGTGAGGCTTCCCGAGATATTCCCTTTTGGCCCAGGCAGAGAGAGAACTGTAACCATTGGGCAACATTGGCAGACATGTCCCTAAGAAAAAGACTTCATCAGAATACAATTCAGAACCTTATCCCAACTGTAGGAAGGCAACTCCTCCCCACTCCAGCCTTCCTGTCTCACTTAAGAGGGTAAAAAATGAAAACAAAAAGAAAGCAGAGAAAAAGGTTCAAAAATACATTTGGAAAACTGCAGGAGAGGGAAAAAGCTACACACCATTGGAGGAGTAACAGTAACACTTGTAAAGCGTCCAGCTCCAAGACACAGGCCCATTAAATAACTGAGACTAAATTGGAATATATTAGAATGTTCAGCCTCACCTACATCCTACCATCCTACCAACAAGCCTCCAGTATAACAGTGTATTATGGAAGAACGAGTTGCAAGAAACATTCTTTGAGTACGTTGCAAAATCCCAAGGCCAAGAAGGGAGACAAAAACAAAGATATTAGAGCAATTTGGAGACTCTGGTATCTATAACTGAAACAATAATTAAACACAGCCTGACTCCCAGCTAGATCTTGACCCATGAAAGAACACAGATGAATTTTATGAAAATTCTTTTAATAGTTGCTATACAAAAATATACACTATTTAGAGAATAAAAAGACAAGCCACAATTCGAGAGAAAATATTTGCAAATCACATGTCAGAGGAATTATTTGTATCCAATATATGCAAAGAACTCTGAAACTCAACAATGTGAAAACAAAACACCTAACTAAAAAATGGGCAAAAGATCTGCACACACACTGCACCAAAGGAGATACGCAGATGGCAAATAAGTATATGAAAAGGGGTTCACCATCCTTTCTCATTAGGAAATTTCAAATTAAAGATACCATTAGGTACCACTACACATCTATCAGTATGGCTAAAATCCAAAAAACTGACTATAGCAAGTACTAACAAGCACATGGAGCAACAGGAACTGTCATTCGTTGCTGGTGGGAACACAAAATGGTACAGCCACTCTGGAGACAGTTTGGAGGTTTTTTATGAAGATAAACATAATCTTAACATATAATTCAGCAACTGTGCTTTCAGATATTTATCCAACTTTTTTGAAAATGTAAGTTCATAGAAATATGCAGTGTAAAGATATATACAACTTTATCCGTAATCACCAAAAACTGGAAACCAAGATATCTTTCAAAAGGCAAATGAATAAACAATATAATGTTATTCAATAATAAAATTAATAAGCTATAAAGCACTGCAGAAATATTGATGAATATTAAATGCATATTATTAAGTGAAAGAAGTTAGTCTTAGCTTTACATTGTATAATTCCATTTGTTTGACATTCTGGAAAAGGTAAAACTATAGTGATGGCAAACAGACCATGATTTACCAGGGCTTTTGAGAGATGAAGGAGGGGGTTTGATTTTATAAAAAAGGATTTTTTAAAATATGTCTTTATTGATTTCCGAGAGAGGAAAGGATAGGGAGAGAGAGAGAAACATCAATGATGAGAGTCATTGATCGGCTGCCTCCTGCACACAGGAGTATCGTGCCCACAACCCAGGCATGTGCCCTGACCAGGAATCAAACCTCGATCACCTGGATCATAGATCGGTGCTCAACCATTGAGCCACTCCAGCTGGGCAAAGATTTTTGATTGGGGAAATTATTCTATATGATACTGTAATGATCCATACTGATGTTTCCCCAGGGTTGGTTTAACAATTCTGAAACTACTATACATGAATCTGAATTTAGTATTAATTTAATGCATAGTGATGGTGCAAACCAGATTTTTCACTGCCCTGGGAGGTTATAGACAAACAAGGGGGAAAGGAAAATTGTCCACATGATACTGGCAGAGTTGAAAACATTAGCATGAATTCATGCTTAGCTTAATGTAGATGCAGAGGGATACACAAATGTTCATCATATGTACATACACATGGGTTAATAGACACACATACACATGGGTTAATAGATACACATGGGTTAATAGACACACATATCTTCTTGCTCTGTGAACTGAGAGGCTTAGAAGGCAATGACATCTAAGTGGCACTAAGCACACCCAGATTCCAGATCTTGGTTTCTAATGTCATTCTCTAAGAAATGAAACTAGGATTCTTTGGAGCAATGCTCAGTCCAGGACTGGGACAGGGCTTATATAAGATCAAGTTTGAACATCTTATAGTAGCAGAAAACAAGGAAATGCTAAAAGTGCAAACACAGCAATGATGAAGGTATGTCAAAGGAGAGAGGAGTCAAATGAAAGAGCTCCCAGTAGCCAAAGCCAAAACAATTTGGGCAACAAAAATTAATAAGGTAGTATGAGACTGTAACCCAAAGTATAGTATTAGATTGTAACCCACAGTATAGTGTATAATCCATGAGACCAAACTGATGCAAGCAACTGAATAAATAAGTGGAGAGAATAAACTTTTTCAGAGAATTCAAAATAATTTGTGTAGGTACTCATCCCTCAAGGAGGTGAAATATCACTCCTATTCCGTAAGTATAAGCTACACGTAGTGACTTTCTTTCAAAGATTACATAAGAAAGGAGTAGGAGTTGAGGAAATGCACATTGGAGGAATCTGATACACATTATTTCAGCCAGGGGTCAGTGCTAACTTCAGCAGTGATGAGGCATGTAAAGAATAGTATATACCCTTCGTATGACGTGCTGAAATCGTACTTTACCTCTGTGATCTTTCTCAGAAAAACCCGTAAGTTCAGTCAAACCACAGAAAAACATCAGTGAATCCCAAATGAGAACCCATTTTACAATACCTGGCCAGTACTTCTCAAAACTATCAAAGTCATCAAAAACAAAGAAAGCCTGAGAACTGTAAGTCTAGAGAAGCCTAAGGAGACATGAATACTAAAGGCAATGTAACATCTTGGAAGGCTCTCATTAAAAACTTTTTTTAATCATGATTAGATAAAATCTAAGAAACTTGAATAATGTATGGATTTTAGTCAATAAAATGTGTCAGTATTGCTTCATTATGTCTGACATGTATAGGGTATCCAAAAAATGTACACACACTTTGAATAATTAATTCCAATGGGTTAAATCTGAAAAGAAAGAAACATCAGTTGAGCTATCAGCTGTTATGTGTGTATACATATTTTTGGGACACCCTATATACTAACATACATAACCAGAGGGAAATATGAGTGTAGGATATATGAGAACTCTGTATTATCCTCTCATTTTTTCTATCATTCTAAAACTATTCTAAGATAAAGGTTTATTTTAAAATGAAGTTTGCAAAGCAGTATTATTAACTGTAGTTATATTGCTATACATTCAATCTCTAGAAATTTGTTGGATGTCTTCTAACAAATGAAAATTGTATATCATTCCACTTAGTTAGGTCTTTAATTTATTTCAGTAATGTTTTACAGTATTCAAGATCTAAGTGTTTTACTTCTTTTTTTGGTAGATTTATCTTTAAATACTTTAGTTCTTGATGCTATTTTAAATGGTATTTTTAAGTTTCAGTTTCTCATTGTTCCCTGTATATTTGATGTTTGCATATTAATACTGCAAACTTGCTAAACTTACAAAACAGTTTAGAAGTGTATGTTTTTTAAGAACCCAGTGAATTTTTTACATAGATAATTGCATGGGGGGGGGGAGCAATCTTGTTTTTTACATTCCAACCTGGATGCCCTTTTTTTCTTGCTTTATTGCACTAGATAAAATCTCTAATATAGTATTTAAAATAAGTGGTGCAGTCAGACATCCTTTTGTCTTTTCTGATCTTAGGGAGAAAGCAGTTAGTCTTTTACCAGTAAGTAAGATGTTAGTTGCAGGATTTTTGTAGATGTTCTTTATCAAGACAGACAAGGTTTTCTTTATTCCTAATTTGCTGACAATTTCTATCAAGAATGGATGTTGTAGCCCAGCTGGCATGGCTCAGTGGTTGAGCATCAACCTAGGATCCAGGCGATCGGGGTTCGATTCCCGGTCAGGGCACATGCCCGGGTTGCGGGCTCAATCCCCAGTGGGAGGCGTGCGGGAGGCAGCCAGTCAATGACTCTCTCATCACTGATGTTTCTGTCTCTCTCCCTCTCCCTTCCTCTCTCTCTCAAATTTCTCTCATTGTCTTAGTGGCTACTCTTTTCAAGGCTTTATCTACTCTTCAGAAATAATAGTTTTCAGACCCCCCTTCTGTCCGTTATACATAATTTATTAAAATTATTAAGGCCCTTTTGTTGGTAACAGCAGGAGTCCTCAATTCACCATGTCTCTCAGAATCTCTTTTTTGACCTTGTCAAAAATGAAAATTTTCCAAACCCACCCCTAAGAGGTTCTAATATTGTTGGTTTTGAGGGAAGCCCAAGAAACTGTAGTCTCAACAAATACCTCTGTTCACTCTGATGTAGGTGTCCTTAGGAAACACATCAATAAAAACAGGCCATACCATTTTTTCAAGTAAATACATGCCATAATTATTCTTTTGCTGTTTTAGCCTAGCAGACAGCAAATTTTTAAAGAACCTCTATAAAAAGTCAACCTAAACTTTTATGTATTTATTTCATTACTGTACCTCCTAAGGCCGCGCCTCATCTCCAGGTGCTTGGGAGGGAGCTTGAACCCCGGGCGTGCACAGCGCACCTCCTCGGTGAGCACCTGACGCCCCTCCCCTGACCCACATCCCTCCCTGTTTCTCTCCCTCACACTTGGCCTTTTCAGACACGCATTACAAATGGCTGCTCACTCACAAAATGTGGGCTAAAATAACCTTTCTTTCATGCAATTCCTATAATTCTAGAGATTAGAACAATTTTAACATATTGGAATTAGATGGACTCTTAGAGGTCATTTAGTTTAACCCAAACATTTGAGAAAACTGAGACTAGTGAGATTAAATAAATTGTCCCAGGTAAGCCATTTATGAGCAGCCCGTCTAGTTATATTCTAATTCATGACGTGGTGCCTTCTTGAGAAAACTGTACTTACTAACAATGGCTCAGGTGTAGTACTAAATAATGTATTGCATGTTTTGTAATTTCTTTTTACTTCATAACTTATATCTCAAACCAGTTTGTAAGCTACTTCAGATCATGGCCCAAACATCCTTTGTATTCCCCTCAGAGTGACTAGCACACAGTGGTTACTCCAAAACGGTATATGGTGCATTTCCTTTTTTTTCATTTTTCCCCCTAAAATACATAATATAAACCCATGTGCATAAAATAGGAAAACCAGTTATCTGTAAAGAGGGGAGAGAGAGGGAGAGGAAGAGGGAGAGGAAGAGGGAGGGGGGGAGAGAGAGAGAGAGAATGAAAATGAGCGTAAGGAAAAGCAACCAGACCAAGCTAAGCAGGTTGCTTTGGTAACACTCGGTTCAAGGCTTTTGTTCTTTTAGAGCCAAACATTTCTCTGATAGTCATGATACAGAGCACCATCTAGTGGTTTTATTGATTCAAACAATCCACACTTTCATGCTCAATTTCCACTCAAGCAATATAAAAATGCTAGTTTTTTATAGGATGCAATACTTCAGTTATGAAATAGACACTTTAGAGACTCAGTAATAGAGTCATCAATTGTTTTGTGTGCACGTGAAAATGCATATTAGGGAAATTTATGATTATAATTTCCTTTTTAGAGTTTAAAATAATGATTATTTGTTATAAAGGACTAATTATATGGCATTTCTATGAAACTTTTGAAGAATATGAGCATCATATCTAAAATAAGTTTATATGTAATATATGCAAAATTATAAGTGCATGGCAATCACAAGTGCCATTCATGAAAAGTACCCATTTTGATCAATTTACATTCGAGGGGGGGAGGTAGGGAGGGCGGGAGGGAAGGCAGGAGGAGGAGGATGGAAAGGAGTCAAGAGAAGTGAGAGGAAAACCCTTTGCTCTATACAAATCTATGTACATCTGCAAGGGAGACAAATACCCAACTCCATAATTACTTGCATGCCAATAAAACTCAGCTTGGGTGGGGAAAATGGAAAATTATGCTGAGAGTAAGTCATTGTATTCCACAAATATACTCACAATAAAGCCATGGCCAAGATTATTCATTTAACACATTGGATTGAAAGTTAACACCTATTTTCTGAAAACAACATAAATTATGTATATGCCAAAAGAATAAAACTTTTTTAAAGCATCGGGGTGATGATTTGCAGGTATTATAGTTTGGATTCTTGCTTTTAAAGAAATGTTTGTGTTTTTAATTTCAAATCTGTCAATTTGTCATGTATTCAGGGACTCCTGCTGGAGAAATACTACCAAGAGTTAGAACAAAAAGAGATTTGCAAAGATTATGTACACACACATCAAGATTTCAAATAAGCCCGTGGGCTTATGGCAATTTTCCACACTATTTTCTCTCCTTGGAGTGTCCATTTCACCATTTCCCCTTCCATGTCCCAGATAACTCTTACCCACCCCACAAGACTTAGCTCAAGCATAACCAAAACAAACAAACAAACAAACAAACAAAAAGACCTGTTGTATTTTTTCCCCCTATTCCTGTTAGCAACTGAGTATACTTTTATCTCATGATCCTCAACCTTAGCTGCACATTGGAACCACCTGGGGGGCTTTAAAAAGTACCCAAGATTTGTATTTAGTTGGTTAGCTTAAAGCATCAATACTGGTATTAAAAGCTCTTCAGAGATTCCAAAGTATAGACAATGTTAAGGACCGTTGCTCTGTATTCTCCCTTCCATGTTACACTGAAGTCATGCGTTTATGTGTGTGTCTGTCTCCACTTGATTGTAAACTCTTTCAAGGAAGAAACGTTATGTGCTATTTTACCTACAGCCCTTGGGAGAGTGCTGGTATATATTCTATAACTATAAATAGTATTGAACTGAATTAACAATCTTGACAGGACTTTAATTTTACATAAGAGAGGAAGAATTTTGAATCAGTGAGTCTTGGAGTTGAAACACCCTAGTACAGGGCATTACTAGGGAAATGTGGAGGGAGCTATAAGCTCATAATCCTGAAAGTCATACTGGTGACCTGAGACAAAGGCTGGGAATATCAGTGAGAACTGAAGAGAAAGCAGGACTTCAGAGGTAATTTGTTACATGTGTAAACATCAAATACAGAGGGGACTGACATTAGATGTTTCTCTGTCACTTTGCCAGACTTAATGCTAATTTGTACTAAGGCAGGCCTGGCACCTGACTATGGACATTCCTTCCAGGTTCTCTCACCACAAGGCCTGTGGGACAGAGAAGAAAATTTAATGGAATAAAGAGTACAGATCCAATAGCCATTCCCTCCTGCAGGTCACCAGCACATGGGGTATTGCACATGCAAAACAAAATGTTCAGAACGAGACATTTTTAATCAGGCTTCATGATAGGAATGTGAAATCGGGCAGTGCTTCGTTACTAGGATGCCTGCTCACTTGGCATTTACACAAGCATAGCTAAGATATGCTACTTCTGAAATTTAGTGCAAATTAAATTAATGCTTTTCATATCTCTTTTAAAGTCAGAGTTTCCTAAGCTGTATTAAACATGCTTTTTTTCTTCGCATATCTTTATCAGTAAGGTATTAGTATTCTGCAGAACTGTTCTATCATCTCAGTGTTTCGTAACGTGTGAATGCCAGCTTGTGTACCCTAACTGATTTCAGCTTCTTAAGAACAAGATCAAAGTTTTACATTTCTTTGGCAAAATAGGGCCACTTCGACCCCTGAAGCCCATACCCTGGCCTCGGGGCACAGAGTCCTCGAAAATGAACCATACTTTTAAACATTAAGAAGAAAACAGATCCTAAAGTAAATCACTTAAAAAGTATGGCCATCTATCCTTTCATTCACTCAATGAAATGAAATTGGGCAGTTGTAAATGAAGACCAAATGAAATAATAGAAGTACAAGCCCTTTGAAAAACTTACAAAATGCTATGAAATTGCCACTGAAATTTGAAGGGCTATTGAGGATGAAGATCTTTCTTAAAGCTGTAATTGATTGATTGAACCTGGGATTTTGGAGCATTCAAATGATAAATGCTAATTCTATGTAGCCATCAGGTCATTTCAGAAAGAACTAACCTAAAGAAAATGGCTCCAGTCAGTAGCCAACTAGCCATAGCACTCTTGATGTGTCTAAAAGTGATACAATAATAATGCTAACATTTTCTAAGCTCCTAATACTTGCCAGGTCATACTAAACTCTGTATGGCTACCATATAATGCTAATAAAATCCGGGAGAGTGTAAGTATATCATGTTCGGTTTTTTATAGGTGAGACATTTTTTTTCATAGCTTATAGCCATTGAGAAATGACTGTGTGCAAGGACTTGTAGAGAGCTAGAGATTCTGCAGTGACTTACTTTTCCTTTCATGGAGCTGATGAGGACAAGCAATATAAATAAGCAAATATGCAAGCCAAGAAGAAAAACAACAAATAAAGACAAGTTGTCCAGAATTTAGCTCAGCTACTTCATGGTATTGTTGCCTGTTGCCTCGGCATGTACTTGATTTGACCTTCAGGGCCCTTACTTGACACCAACCCCCTCATGCAAATACAGGCCCTAGATAACAGCCTGAAGTCACAAGTAAATGTAAGTTTCTGATATGACTTCCCCATTGATCCCTGTGATTAAAAGGTCTCCCCACCTCCCAAGGCTTTCTACTTGTGGGCCCCTTGGTTAAAGCCCCTATAGAGCTTACCAAAACCCAGCTCTTTTTTTATTTGAATTGACCAATCTGGCCTTAGCCCCAGAACCCCAAAACACTCCACCCAGGACCCTAACAAAGCCATGTGCCCCAGATCCTGCCTCTCTCTGCCGGCACTTTGCCTTGACCTCCACGTGTCCCCTCAAAGCCTGCTGTGGTGTACTTCCTGTGAGTAAAAAACCTATTTCAATTTCTCTCGTGGTCTTTTGTCAAACTGTGGCTCACCATCTGACACCCTGGGACTCTACTAGCAGGCTAATTTAACAAAGTCACACCACAAGAACTATACAAAGAATCAAAATATACAATTAACCTAATTGACCAGAGAGGAAGATTTATTTGAGAAAGTGGCTTTTTAACTGAGATGTAAGTGACTAGACAAAATAAGACCTGCAGAGATCAGGAGAAACTGATTTTCAGAGGGAAAAAAAGAGCAAGTGAAAACATACTGAGGCAGGACTGAACCAGCATCTTTGAAGAAAAGAAAAAAGTCCAACGTGGCTGGGGTGGGCGAAGGGAAGAGAGGCACGAGAAGGCAGAGGAGCAGAGACTAGCCATTTAGGGCTTTTTAATTCATGTTGAGGCTTGAATTTCATTCTAATTGTGAAGTTTAAGAGGGATATTACAGAGCAGATATAAGATACGATTTTTAAAAATCACTCTCCGCTGTAAAGACGGATTGTACAGGGGCAAGGGTGCAAAATAAAAAGCATTTTAAAAGCCACTGCAATAGACTGAGAAAAAAGTGCTCAAGTTGTGGACGACAGCAGCAGAAACGCGGATGTGAAGACAACAGGTTGTGGTGGACGGCTCACGGAGGGAGAGGCAAAGAAGGGTAACTAAGGGCGCTGCTGGGAATTGTGGCCTGAGCAGCTGGGTAGATGGGTTTCCCTACTGATTTGTGAAGACTAGAAAGCGGGTGGGCTGACTCCCTGAAAGTACATTTTATACCTGAGACTTGAACTCTAACCCTTTTATGCCAGAGTTCACACCATTGATTAACAGAAAGGCTGTTCAAGAGACTACATTTTCTTTCCAAATTTATATTACTTTGGTGAATATTGGAACACATTGATATTGTGTATATTTTTCTTCTATCTGCAATTTTTCAAAGTACACAAAGTATTTTATTGTTGCAAGGCACTGAAAATAATTCATATGTTGAAATCCTGATCCCAAAGTGATGGTATTTGGAGGTGAGGCCTCTGGGGAGAAATTAGGTTATGAGGGTGGAGCCCATATGAATGGGATTAGTGCCCTTATAAGAAGTCAGAGAGTAGCCAGCCCTCTTTCCATCATGTGAGGATACAGCAAGAAGCAGACATCTGTAAACCAGTGAGAGAGCACTCACCAAGAACCCAACCATGCCAGCCCCTTGATCTCAGACTTCTAGCTTCCAGAACTGTGAGAAATAAGTATTTGTTGTTTAAGCCACCAGTCCATGGTAATTTATTATAGCAATCTGAGCTAAAAAGAATTCTAATCTCCTTTATAAGCCTACACAATAATTACAAAAAACAACACAACAAACCATAAGAAACAACTCTCAATTCTCAAGGAATAAATCAGCAAGCATATATGAAAGCTTCCATAGCAGGAAAACTTCATAAAATGTAATCCTTTTGTAAAAGTAAAGTAAAACTAAAAAGGCAGAAGAATCATGCCCCAGCAACATACCTGAAACGCAGTAGGGATTCAACGGCATTTGTAGAACTTAAGCACTATATTTACTTTTGTTAGAAAGTAATCATCAGCGTCATCAAAACTGATCTTAAAAATTTGAGGTTACAAGCCACTGCTTCTCAAAATGTGTAGCTGAGTCCTTGGGTTCTGTCGACCTACTAAGAAGCCTTATTAGGGAACAGGCGAGTCTGCTGGGCTGTCCCAGGTGTCCCACTGTCCGACAAATACTGAATTTTCACAAGAAGTTTGTATCTATAAACATTCATGAGGCTGAAAATTAAGGTTTGAAAAGTTTTGCTTTAAGCTGACAATTTTACTTTTCTTTAAATATTTATTTTTCCAGGTTTGCGACCGGATCCTCCTTATGTTGTCATATTTAAGATGAGAAGGAAAATTTACACTGATGCTCATCAATCACTATAATTATTTATTGGAATCTACATTTTTTAATATCCCTGCATATTTTATTGTCTTTAGCAGTTCATCCTTAAAAATTAACCAAACAGAATAAAAGAAAATGTGTATGGGTGTATGAGAGGTAGGGGGAACCAGAAATGCTTTTTCTTTGGGGGGGGGCACATTTAGGGCTTGAGTAAGTTTCCACCAAAGAAAGATACACCATGGAGCTGCTGAGACACAGCCCTTTTGTAAAATTTCTTTGTTAACCAACTGAGTACTTATGACTCCACTACAGTGGACGGCAACATATGAACTCCCTTTTCATTCCTAATAAAAACAAATGTATTATTCCTTCTACCCTGACAATATGACTTTGTATTTAGAAAGAGAATAAACAACACGATAGTGTATATGGGAATGGGTTTCCCTAGTTTTGTTTCTAATGTATGTAGAAGATATTTGGGGAAGAAAGATATGTGAATATATAAAGTCACACTATATGCCAGATCTAATCCTTTAAAAGTAAAGTAAATAGTGGGATATCTATTTATAATTTACTTTCTGAGTGAAATAATATGAATTTTAACTAACAATTAAAATCATATTTTACTCTTACCCATGTAATTAGGGTATGTTGTCCAACATTTTCTTAAATAACAAGGTCCCTGATTTCACTGCTTTCATCACCCCCCCATCAATAGAAAAATTCCACTTCGTTAAACAAGATTCTTAGATAGAAATATAATGGGAAAATTATTGTACCAAAAGTTGAATTAAAACTTATGACCCAGTCTGTCCAGGTAAATGGTCTTAATGTTACATTATGATTTTCTATTCCTTACACTGAAATTGCTGATTTGGCTTTGAATGTAAATATTGAAGAGCGATGTAGAAATAAGTTTAATTTAAGCAATAAAAAATCAAACTACAGCATGTATTTCCCAGGAAAAATGATACATCTACCTTATTGTGGCATGGTATAATAATGCACTTCATCACAAAAGAAAAGAAAATGTCCACTAATACAAAAGCATACGAGAATTATTCTATAAAACATCGTGTTTTTATACTACTGCAATGACACCACTATGGATTTTCATAGTTCTAAGGTTTCCAGAAAGCATTCTTAACCATCACATTCCTGCTCTGTCTACAGAAAAGTCCATGTGGCCCAACTGAATTTATTGAGTATTTACTATGTGCTGAGACTAAGAACAAATGGATGAATAAGAAAAAAGCCAACATAATTAAAGAACTCATTAATTATACTGTTTTCCCAAGGTTAAGACTGATCCAGAATTTATTAGCAAGCTTTGTTGAAAATGCCTGGTATTAAACAACACTCCAATGCACAGGTTCACAGAGATGCCATGTTTAGTAAAGAGGGACTTAGGAATTCCAATTTGGGAATTCTTAGTGAGAATTCTTATTCCTCTGTGGAAAGCAAAAAGTCTGACTATACTAAATGAAATTCTTATTAAGCTTGAAAAATTTTATAAAGACACACAAGCACATCTTTATTTTTGCTAAATGAAAATTTGAAAATACCTGTGTAATATGAGCAGAAAACTCACAGGAATATGACATCTCTTTCCAGAGAATTCATAACCTAAATTTGCCTTCTCAAAATGGTAACATGATTGGTGGATAACAGAACCTACTTACTATCACTAGAGACCAGTGATATCTAAGAGAGGACAGTGATGCACAAAAGCTGGTTATCAATAAAATTATCCAGCTTCTGTTTTTAGTACTATAAAAAAATTAAATTTCAAAACAAACATTAAGAATTTAACATATTTTTTATATTTTAAATAACCCATGTTTTAAATTATTAATATTTACTTCATTTCTGTTTCTTTTATCTCTAATAACTATACAAACAGCATTCAACTTGGAATGGATAACAATAATAACCATGTCTACCTTTGTATAATACATAACAGTATCTAAAAATGGGAATTCAAGATAATGGGACAGAAAACAAGAGTACTGGATTCTTCAAAATGGGAAAAAAAATTAACTTTACCTATTAACTAAAGTAACACTATTTATTATCTGTCTGCCCCAAATATTATGATTAAAATTTACATATAAATATGAATTACACCACAGATCAGTTACTATCTTAATATTTCAGTTTTCAGTTATTTGTTTTGTATAAACAGTGGTTATCTTTGTTAGGTTACATTGGTGGGTATAATTAAAATATTTTGTGAGCCTCAAGGTAGTGTTAGGTAGTATTTTTATATTTTATTTTTCAGGAATAGTCTACAAAAGTATCCTCCCTCAATCCAGGTTTAAATAATGCCAACACCAGCTTTTTGATTACTGACAAACTGGTGTCATCTTTTACTTCTCTCTTATCACCTTGGTTCTTGTCTGCTTAGAAGGCCTTACACGCTTTGCTTCTTCCAGGTTCCCTTTACGGATTTCATCTCCTTCATCTCTAAACACTGAAGTGCCCTGGGACTCAGTGCTTTGGTATGTTCTCTATACATATTCTCTAGGTGATCACATCTAGTCCTTTTGCTTTAAGTATTATCCCACATTTCTCTCTCTAACTCTCATCTCTCCCCTGAACGCAGTTCCATACATCCTTCAGCCTATTTGGTATCTCCACTTTTATGGCCCATCAAAATCTCAAGCTTATCATGCTCCAAACGAAAGTTTATCCCACATTTTCCTCTCCCACCTCAAAGGCCCCCCTCAGTAAATGACCACTCCAATCTTTCCACTTTAACATTTTATTTAACAGCAAATTGTACTATAAAAATATAACCAAAAGCCAGTCACTACCCTACTTCCTCTGAAACCACCCTAGTCCAAGACACCCTTAACTCTGGCTCAGACTATTTTAAAAGCCTTGTAACAATATCCCTGTTTCCACTCTCGCCCTTCCACAGCCCACTCTCTGCGCAGAAGTAGAGCAATTCTTTACATGGCAGTTACTGTCACTGTCCTCCTGACCTCTGAGTGACTTCCCACCTAACTCGAGCCAACCCGAGTCCTCACGGCACTGCACAAGGCTCTCCGCAGCCTGTCTCCTGCTGCTCTTCTGCCCTCGCCTGCTTCCAGCGCCCTCCCAGGCCCTGCCCTAGGCACCCTGGGCCCCGGCTGTCGCCGCGCTGCGGTGCAGGCCCGCTCCCAGCCTTTGCACCAGCTCCCTTACCTGGAGCGCGCCTTTTGCAGCAGCTCTGGGGCCACGCCTTCACTTCCCTCGGGTCCCTGTCCAAACGCTATGTGATCGGAGGTGTTCCCTGGCCACACTATGTATCGTGCCACTCTGCTTTATTTTTCTTCATGGTCCATCATTTCCTAACAGATATTCACCTATTACTTCTTTACTGCTTACCTTCCTCCACTACTGTGAAGTCTTGTGAGAGCTTGGGCCTTATCATTTCTGGTTTGTTACCATAATATAAAATATAATATAACATAACATAACATAACATAACATAACATAACATAACATAACATAACATAACATAACGTAATATATAATACTGCTCCTAGAATACTGCCTGCAATGTAGTGGGTGTTCAGTAAATATTTATTGAATGAATATTATATGTATCCAATGTTATATAGAGAGGAAATCCCTTAATTTCGTACATCACAAATTCCTGGAAGAAATATGGAATTAGAATGACACAGTATATGTAGGTAGGTAAGAAGATAGACAAGTAGATTCCAATCCCAAAGAGAAAAAATGTTTTTTTTAAATCCCTAATTACATCATGCTTTCTTAATGCTGTCTGAAAATGTATTTCTAATGTGTCATATACATACTTCCTTTTACTTTTTTTCCTGAAAATTTAATAAGATAATTATGTTGGGATGCATTAATATACATTATTTAATGTAGCTGTATTGATCTCTCCTTTCTCATATGCATTACTTCCCATTGAGAATCATTACTTTTAATCTTCTTGTTTTACATTCTTTTACAACATATGGGATGAAGGTAATAATATTCCCACAAGTACACCAGCAATGCTGTAAAGACAAATAAATTGAGTTCACTAAAGCAAAACAGTTGGCTGGAAGGCAATTCCACCATACAATAGCCTTTAATATATTTCATTAGCTGATGTCCAAAAGTTTAAGTTTGGTGTACAAAGGAAGTTTTATAGAATCAGTTCAAGCATGGGCTGTATAAAATTTCATTGTAAAGGTGGAAAATTGGGGAAAATTTAGCTCACATTATGATATAAAGGTAATTGTGGCTCAGTCATTCCCAAGCTCTCAGTTAGCAGTTTTCAGACTTTAACATGCATTGAATCCCCTGGATGTTTCTATTAAAACTTCGGACCCCTCAGTCGCAACCCAGATAATTTGATTCAACAGTTCGAAAACTGTCCAAGAAACAGTATGTTTAACAAGCTCCTCAGGGGATCCGGTGTAGCCAGTCTGACCACCACACTTTGAAAAATGCTTGTGTAAGTGAAGAAAAGCATCATGGTATCACATACTTTTATATCACTATTAGCCAATTTTTTGTTTTAGAGCTATATACATTTTCTTGACGCTTTATTTTTCATTTTTTTAAATGTCATGCTTAATGTCATGATGAGAAGGCTTTAGCTTCTGTTTCATAACTGACTGAAACTGTAGTCAAGAAGCTACACTTCATTTTTGCCTCCTTCATCTTTCTGAAATGAGGCACATGATTAATTTGCTGTCATACCCATATTTGGAGAGTGTAGATAATAAGAATTTGTCTAGCACTGACTGAAGCCTCAGGCTATTTGGTATCAACATATAACTAAAATTTCAATTACTCTGTCAGAAAATACTGCTCCATCCCAAGGAAAATACCATAATGGCAGTTTCAAAGGATAAATTTTATGTAAAGCTGAGAAAACTACTGCATTTAAAATATGGGTAAATCTTTTCTTGCAGAAAACAGAGAAACTATTTCAAGGTCAATGTGAAACCAAGGTTCTACATAGCTATACATTTTGATATAATTAACATAACTCCACGTAAGCAACATTATAATTAAAAACTATATTTCAAGACAAGTAAAAAGATCAAATTAAATCCTCCTCATGGGACTTTTGTATGTATACCAATTTCCTTCCACTTATTTCCTTCCATGGTTTTCTTTTTAGTATTATTTCATTTAGCATATGAACTGCATACCCAAAGCAGTTTTAATCGAGTACAGAATACTCCTGGAAATTGAGTGTTAAATTTGAATTAGACAACATACAACTAAGATCCTCTGACAAACCATGTTTTTACCATACACTAAAAATAACCTACTAGATTTCTTTTGATTGTATTCTTAAATAAATGAGTTATTTGAGAAACGCTGTGATATTTTATAATCTGTTACATGTATTTACATATTTTGTCCTCAATTCACAGGGACATTAGAAAAAAATTAATTTTAACAGAAATAAAAAACAATCCCATTCCAATAATCCACAAGTAAAGAAATATGAAGGTAGAGAGAACAGAGTTACATGGTATTATATATTAGAGTGGAATTTTCATATGCAAAATAATAAGATGCCTTTTTTAAGTGGCTTAAAGGAAAGGAAATTTAACTTTTCATTGTGAGCTAGTTCAGTTATGACTGAGCTATTTTACTGTTTGTTTTTTCCCATCAGAGATTACAGGCTGATCGCCTCATGGGAAAGGATGTCTGCAGTGCAGCTGTAGACATGTATCTTCTCCTGTCAGCTACCATAGCAGAAAAGATAGATGCTATCTTCACAAAAAGGGGTCAACAAAATCAAGGCTTTTGGGCCCAAAGTGGGTGAGGAGCCCTCCCTGAAACAATCCCTGGTTCTAGGGGATCTGCTGATTGGCTTAGTTCTGGTCCCAGTTGCACCTTGATGCTGGTTTTGGAGTCAGCTCTGCCAGACTCTGAGCTCAGAATAGGAGGAATGGCTCCCTGAAAGGAAAATCAGGGCTTCTTTCAGTGTCAAAGGGAAAACAGCAACTGGTAGGTAGAAAGAAAAAACACACACACATATTCATCCCATCCAAAACTGCCTTACATTTCATTTATGAGCAATTAATGATAAAGTAACATTATAGGGTACCTGTATAAGCAAGTGCAAGGTAAGCTTTATTGTCCTATGTGTAGGGATAACAGAGCAGTTCACACTGTTCCATTTTGATCAGGGCTAGAAATGTTAACTTGGAATGCCTTCAGCATTCTTTTGCTTTATGCTTGGGAGAGGGGCTAATTTTTAACCAAGCACCGCAGCTGCCTATTATAGTAATAGAAGCCAACTTGAGGGATATGGTGCAAGAGAGACAGACAGACAGACAGACAGAAACTGACTTCCCTCTGCCCAGCACTCTCACATTTTCTGGTCACACATCATGCATGCTTATTTGGGAATTATAAAACAGAATGAAATTATCATATATTGATTCAATAAGCTTAGTTCTTCCTTTACAAGGTTAACATTGGATTGAGACAGCTAAGTCAATAATGAAATTGAGACAAGTGTAAAAATTAAATCATTATTTTCTAATGGGAACTAAGAAAGAAACAATCTGAATATTTACATTTGAAAAGAAAAAATAAAACTAGATACATCTAACTATATGTGGGACTGAAGTGCACATGCTAAAAATCTGCCAGGAAGAGATTAAAAGATCACCATAGCAATACAATGGTGACCAAAATGATTCATCAGTCCTCTTATTAATAGATTGTAGATGTTAATATAATCATTTTTGTCATCATGGTCATTGATGAGTGTAGCTTATTTAAAAATAAAAAAGAAAGTTTACAAATCATCTAGTTTTACTTCTTATTTGTTAGATGAATCAGTACAAGTACATAGCAACTAACTGATGTGTCCAAGGTCACGGACTTAACTGAAATTAGAACAAAATTGGACCTAGAATAAAGATAAGTGGCCTTTTCTTCTTTTTAATTATTTGTAACAGAATAATGCTCTATGCCAATAAATAATTGTCTTCTGTTATGTTCTTACTATCTTCAAACCTGGCTCAAAATATAATTGTATCCAAATCTTGTAATCCTAAGTAGGTCACAGGCATAGAGAAAGATTAAAATGCTATGTGAAAAGGTCAGAAAGACATTACCCTTCTGGTTAAAGGTTTTTGTTTACAGTGCAAACCCTGCCATTTGTTCTGTGCTATTGTGTTATAATTAAATGGAAAAAATTAGTATTCTAATAGCTTTGATTTTAATACTTGAAGCTGAAGGTTCTTAATCTCAGAGTACTTTAAAAATAATGAATTGTGCCTAATATAATGTTAGGTTACATAAGAGTACAATTCTGTCCAAATTTTTCAATCTGTTATAGGAGCCACAAACTAATCAAGTCTTATTAATTGTATGCTTAATTATTACATGGTCAACAATGCAGGAGATTCTGAGTGATTATAGAAAAAGACAGGGATGGTTTCACAAACGTCAACAAGTAAATCGATTAGACATATGATATAGAGAAGCTATCTAAAGAGAAGACAAAGTAGCACACAAAAAAGTGCACTGTCTTATTCAAATGCACGTACACAGATGTTTTGAGAAAGATAAAAAATAAAACAATTCTTATAAATTGCATTTATCCAAATATCTTACATCCATTCTTCCTGTTTCTCTTCTGCTCTAAGTCAGCAGTTCTCAAAATGTGGTCTGTGGTCTCCTGGGAATCTCTGATACCCTTTCAGGGAGTCCAGAGGTCAAAATAATTGTTTTTGAGGTATAACTGACATATATCATTATATTAGTTTGAGGTATACAAAATAATGATTCAATATTTGTAAAGATTGAAAAAAGATCACCGCAATAAATCTAGTTAACATCAGTCCCAATACATAGTTACAAAACATGTTTTTTCTTGTGATGGGACTTTTAAGATATACTCTATTAGCAACTTTCAAATATGTAATGTGATATTAACTATATATAGTCACTATTGTTGCACATTACATCCCTGTGACTAATTTTATAACTGGAAATTTGTACCTTTTGACCCCCTCCACCCATGTCACTCACCTCCTAGCCCCTGCCTCTGACCTCTGACAACTGCCAATCTATTGTCTGTATTTATGAACTTTACATATTGTTAGATTTCACAAATAAGAGAGATCATACAATACTTGTGTTTCGCTGTCTGACTTATTTCACTTAGCGTAATGCCCTCGAGGTCTATCAATGGTATCGAAAAATGGCAAAATTTCATTCTTTTTTATGCCTGAATAGTGTTCCACTGTGTGTGTGTGTGTGTGTGTGCGTGCACACGCCTATGTTTTCTTCTAGAACTTTTATGATTTCAGGCCTTAAATTCAAGTCTTATTGATACAATGATATTATTTGCTTTTTTCCACAATACTGGTTTGTGTAGCTAATGGTGCAAAAACAATGGTAAGTAATATTACTGGCCGCTGAGCAACAATCAAGTCAGTGGCACCAAAGTACACTAGGAATAATTTTATTCTTCACTTTCATGCACTCACAGAAAAAAGAAAAGGCCAGTTTCACTTAAGAATGGTCTTGGTGAAACAGTAAAAAATTAATTTTATTAAATCTTAATGAGTATTTCTGCTTTCAATATTCTATGGGAGAAAATCGGAAGCACACAAAAACATCTGTGCTGTATATTGCAATACAATGGTAATTTGAAAGCAAGCCACTCTGTAAGTTTTGAGTCATATTTTTTTCATAGAACATGATGTTTACTTGATAGAATGACTGATAGATGAACTATAGTTATTCAGATGTGGGTATTTGTTGGCCTTTTTCTAAAAAATATATGATGTAAGCCTTCAACTTCAAGTAAAACAATCAACATTTTACTGTCATAATAACATTTGAGATTTCAATTGAAAATTAGAAATTTTGAAAACTAATATTCACCACTGTTAGTGTGACTGATTCCAGATTCTTAAAGACTATTAACAAGCATGATTTCATAAAATACTACATAATGAAATGTGTCAATATTTGAAAGACATGAATAATACAGTGTGAAACAATATTTTCCAGACAACTCATTGATTGTGTTATAAGATCATTCATGGAGAAAAGATCAATTCAAAGTGCAAAACGACCAATGGATTTTAATGTAACAACATATTGAAAGTTTATTGACATATTTTCAGATTTTACTTTGGAGCTAAACTTTAATAAATACCCCTTAAGATTTGGTGTGGTATTAAAGAAAAATGTCCAAAGTTATCTGAAAAGGTTATTAAAGTACTCCTTCCTTTTCCAACTCATGTCTGTGTGAGACTAGATTTTTTTTTTAGATACATCAACTAAAACAATATTGCTTTGAATGCACAGCAGATATAAGGATCCAGCTGTCTTATTATGCCAGACATTGAAAAAATTTACAAAACTGGCTTCCGACCACTTTGGTGGCATAGACAAATGCAGTGCTCGAATCCTCCCACAACTATATCACAATTACAACTAAACTGCAGAACGGCCATCATTCAGAATGGCCTGAAACCTAGGTGAACTGAAGTCCTGCAGCTAAAGATATAAAGAAGAAGCCACATCTAGACTGGTAGGAAGGGTGGAGACGCAAAATGGGCTGGTCCCACACCCACGTGTGGTGGATAAAAATTGGGAGGGGTATCTTGGCTGCAGAGATACCCCCTCCTGAGGAGTGAGGGGTCCCAGCCCCACACCAGGTCTCCAGTCCAGGTTCCAGTGTCAGGAATAGAAGTCCCCATAACTTCTGGTTGTAAAAACCAGTGGGGATTGTGTCTGAGTAAGGCAGGGGCTGCTGGAGTCCCAGGTGTTTCTCTTAAAGGGCCCACACTCAGACTTAATTAAACTCACTCCCTCTGAGCTCCAACGCTAGGCCAGCAGCTCAAAGGGCACCAGGGACGTAGGGGAGGAACTGAATTGCCTGGCATCAGGACAAGGGTTGGAGGGGCAGCTTTCTCACAGACAGAAGTGCTGGGAGAAGCCATTGTTCCTTTGATGAGCACTATTGCAACAGAGCAGCAGACTCTGAGACCCCATCAACCTGGCTCATACTCTTTGTCCCACCCTGGTGATTCCCTGAGGCCTGGCCCCACCCAACTTTCAGGCCCACCCAAGCTGTATCCAGTGGCTTTTCCATAGGAATGGCCTGTCTTGGCTCATGCTTCAGACTTTCCTAAAATCTCTCAAATAAGCAGCATCTAGCCTTGTATGCTCCATACCGTTAGCTAAGTGGCCCCAGGCCTGGCACTAATGTCAGCAGACCTTGGTTCACAATTGGACATTCCTGGGCACCTCCAAGCCCAGCACAAGTAGTACCCATGTGCAGATCACTCTGTAGTTAATATAGGAGGCCCCAGGCAGAACACAGGCAATGGCTGTGTTCCAGGAGGCCCCAGAGCGAGTGTACCCAATAGACAGTTTCAGGCCATGTCGAAGCACCACCCAACCACTGCCACAAGCAACACACTCAAGGGGTGAACTCAGTGGGCACCGGAGCCCCACTGAAGTAAGTCCTGCACCCTGGGGTGGACCCCTGCAATGCTGATCCTCCACAGTGGTTACAGCAAGCCCTTGCAGATGATCAGCCTGGGGCATAAATCCCTCCCACTGACGTACCAACAGGAATCAAGGCTCAACTACAACAGGAGGGTGTACCCAACCCACGTGGGCGGGGACATACCTGGAGTGCCCAGCTCAGGTGAACAGGGAAGCTGCACCACTTGACCCTACAGGATACCTACTACATTAAGCCACTCTACAAAAACTGTAAAATAATGCCACACCTTTCCCTAATTTTTCTTTAATTTGGAAAATATATTTCATAACATTTTATCTTTTCATAAAAATATATTTCTATAGTGGCTTTGTAATTTATATTTTAAATTACTTAAAATTAATAATTTTTAAAAATCTACATTAATTTCTAACATGGCAAATCTGAAGGGGGAAAAATGAAGCAAAGTTCTTTGTGTTCTCAATAATTTTTAACAGTGTAATGGGGCCCAAGACCAAATAGTTTAAGGATAATGGCTCTAAGTCTATACTTTCATCATATGTATGTACTCTCACTGATTAAGTATAACAACCTCCTCAAGTAGTCTCCCTGTCTCCATCCTCAGTCTACTTCATCCAGGCTATTTTCAGACTAGCATTTCTTATTCATACATCAGATACAACACTTACCAGTAAGACACCTTGCAACAATAGCTTCGGTTCCTGTTGGGAAAAACTCTAACTCTGTGACAAAGCTGAAAAGGTCATCTTGATTTAGTGCCTGACTACCTCTAATATTCACTGAAACTCCCCTCCTCTCCCCGCTGTACAGAATGGCCAGCCAAATGCTTCCATACCTTTCTTTCTTGACCTTGCAGCTGTTTACTTGAAATATCCTTTTTGTTCATCCTCCAATCTATACACCTCACCACAGGCCTTCACCTTCTCCATTTCAGGGCTTTGGAAAGTACCATCTCCAGGAAGTCTTTTTTGCTGTTTCAACACCTGTGGAGAAAAATGACCCTTCTTTCTTTTGTGCCTTTTTTGCTCACTATATGTTTCTGTCATGTTATCTCTACCACTGCATATGAGCACACAGGTAATAGGTTCCTCATAACTTGGGGAGGAACAAAACTTTGCCATTGATATTGTCATGGATGAACTGTGGTTTTCAGCTGCTACTGTTCTTTTCTATCTGGATATATAGGTATTTAGATATTGTCTTT
The DNA here is from genome assembly GCF_054644295.1 of Miniopterus natalensis. NCBI lineage: Eukaryota > Metazoa > Chordata > Mammalia > Chiroptera > Miniopteridae > Miniopterus > Miniopterus natalensis. The sequence goes on from NC_142083.1 coordinate 54,440,724, forward strand.
AAACCATAAAGCTGCCCTGTTTTTGCCATAGCCTACTCTGTAAACCACAGTTCTGCGTTGCCATCTGGCTCCCTTTTAGACTCTGTGTAATGTTCAGCATATTTTTAAAGATAAACACTTCTCAAGCTTTCCAATGCCTTTGGTCAAATTCCAGGGTGCTGAAATAATTGCTCCTTTCCACTTGGTATAGCCTTGTTGTTGCTTTTAGGGAGAGTATTTACTGATCTCACTTGGTCATAGCCCAAAGTCCCACCCTGATATTTATTTTCAAGTGATTTCTTACTGAGTTATCTTTTTAACATTGAAGAAATCCTCAAGTGTGTGTAGGTCATGGCTAAGTTAATTCTATCACTGTATGTAATCATTATATGCTACTTTTATATGTTAGTGCAGATCCTGACAGGGCATGTTTGGGTGCTCTCTCAGAGCCTTGAATTGTGGCATGTCTTCTCTAATGAGCACTGTAAAAGGTGTGCTAAGCTTCAGAGTATGGTTAAGGTAAATTGTATCATGATTTGAATATGTCAACACATTAGGTCAGAGACAAACTGAAAGGAGTTCAGAATAACAATAAAACTTACAGAGAGACTGAAAAGGGAGTTTTGCAAGGAAAATTGGCTGAGTCATATTAATTAAGAAATGCATGGAGGAAATAAATCATAATTTCTTTTAATAAGTAAAGTAGAGGTTTCCTAAATCAGAACGCCCATTTCTCTTGTGCTATTATGTGACAAATACAATTTGATAGTCCAAGCATGTATTTTTGGTGTATCTGGCATCAACCCACTCTTGAAATACTAAAACTCATACATTACGTACCTACACATCTTCCACACAGGATGTTATAGAAAGAGCAAAAAACAGTACTGCTGTTTGAAAGTCTATTGTGAGAATGAGAGAGGATTTCAGGTCTAGATTTCCCCATAGAAAGAGTAAAAGACTGCTTCAGGCAAATGTCATATAAGGTTATGATAGGACTCAAAGATTTTATTTAGAAAAAAGGGTGCTCCTCTAGATCTAAGTCAAAGCTAGGCTAAGCCACATCCTCTGTCCCACGTAGAGCAGGCCTCTTTGTGGAATTTACTGAATATTTTCCTAGCCTCATTGATCAAGCTCAGGCTGTGCCTCGATCCTCATCGTTTTTCCAGGTTTTCCATAAACCCTGGTGATTTACAGGGATGACAGTGGAAACTCTCCTCACTACTGTGTTCTAAACCACCTGAGAACCGATGACGGTTCAATGACTGATTTTACTACAGAAACAACAGTGGACGGGAGGCTGCTGCTTGAAGCTGAGCCTTTCTTTCTCTGTATGGAATTGATGAAGCCATCCTGCAAGGGAGGAATGAACAGCTGGGGGGATACAGACCCCACTCGTTCCCAAGTAAGAACAAGGCCTTAGCCTAGGCTGTCTAGTGAAGGGGGAGAGTCATCAGAGCTACATATGAAGTAATGACAAGTAGCGTGAGCAAGAGGAGTGAGGGCTAGAATGAAAGCAAGAGAACAACAGAAAGACAGAGATGGGGGAGATGGGGAGATAGATAGGTAAGTAGGCAGGTAGATGATAGATAGATGATAGATGATAAATAGATGATAGATGATAGATTAGATAGATGATTGATAGATGATAGATGATAAATTGATAGATGATAGATAGATGATAGATAGATGATGATGATAGATGATAGATAGATAGATAGATAGATAGATAGATAGATAGATAGATAGATGATAGATAGATAGATAGATAGATAGATAGATAGATAGATGATAGATAGATAGATAGATAGATAGATAGATAGATAGATAGATGATAGATAGATAGATAGATAGATAGATAGATAGATAGATGATAGATAGATAGATAGATGATAGATAGATAGATAGATAGATAGATAGATAGATAGATAGATAGATAGATGATAGATAGATGATACATAGATGATACATAGATGATACATAGATGATACATAGATAGACAGATAGATAGATTAAAAGGGAGAAGAGGAGGAGAGATGTTGGGCCTTACTGAACTGTGACTGTGCACACATTATACAAGTCTAAATAGTGTAAGCGTAGACAGTAGTAATCAGTTCAACAAATTTTCCAGTATATTAACTTTTCTCTTGGAGATGGGTAGAAATTATACCCATTTGCTGGGCAAGGAACTAAACATCTTTTCTCTCTCTTCAGGAGCCTGAGCAAAGGGTAAAGGCACAGAAGTGAAGTCCATCTATCCCTGGGTGAAAGCAAGAACAACTCTTAGCTTAGGGTCCTACAGAAGTTTGCTATCACTGAAGGGTGAGCTAATATTATTTCCCAAGATGCCTCATACATACAAGACATAGATATCATTCCATAACGGTTGCAGGGTGGCTGAAACAGCTTCACCCTTGAGGACCAGGCTCACAGGGCCCATCTGAGACTGAGGTTAAACCCAAAGAATGGAGATCTCCCTGAGCCCACTAGGACCTTACCATCAAGGAACAAGCAATAGGAATTTACTGCTGGGGTCAGGGCAAAACTGAGGAGAGCTATTCTGTGTGACTCAGGCATGAAGGGACTGCTACTGTTAGGGAAGCAGAAATGCTGAGAAAAGCCCTCAGGCACCACAGACACAAGGGGTAAAGGGGAATAGTGGCTCACCACGGGAAGAATCTGGAGTCTGAGCAAATGAAAGCAACAAAACCCCAACCCATCACAAGGCCCAAATAGGTTGATTCAATGCCACAAGGTAGCAGACTGATTGAAAAGAAGGGGAGCACATTTTTGTGTGAAAATTGATTTGAAAAACAAACATAAAAATAAGGAAGACTTAATTCTTTATTCCATAAAATTTCTAAGGGTACCCCTTTCAGGTAACTTTGCAGTCATTCTGATGAGTATTTTCATAGCAGAGATGTTAATTACATATACTAAAAAATTTAAAATTGTCTATTCTATAGTATAATGTTTGTTGACCAATATTTCTTTCTCTGTTTTTATAGTAACTTTGAAGTGTGATGTTTTGTTTCTGGTAGCACTTTCTATTACATAATCTATGCAAATTCTTAAAAGAGTGCCTGGTATATAGTAAGGTTTCATAAATGGTAGCTATCTACCCTTTATAGTGTTTTATAACATTCTTTTTTGAGAGAGAGGAGAGGAGAGGAGAGGAGAGGAGAGGAGAGGAGAGGAGAGGAGAGGAGAGGAGAGGAGAGGAGAGGAGAGGAGAGGAGAGGAGAGGAGAGGAGAGGAGAGGAGAGGAGAGGAGAGGAGAGGGGAGGGGAGGGGAGGGGAGGGGAGGGGAGGGGAGGGGAGGGGAGGGGAGGGGAGGGGAGGGGAGGGGACAGAGGTTGGAAGAGAGAGAAAAAGAGAAACCTATCTGTCATTTCACTTATTTATGCACTCATTGGTTTCTTCTTGCATATGCCTTGACTGGAGATCGAACCTGCAACCTTGGTGTATCGGGATGATGTTCTAACCAACTGAGCTACCCAGCCAGGGTCTACCTTATCAATTACTCTTTATTATATCTTTTATTTCAGTTACTCTTTATTATACCTTATAATCAATGTGTTGATTGTATATGACTGTGTCCAATTCTATGTGGACAGCGCCCCATCCAGTTTTACCACTGTTGTATCCCCAGCACCTAACACAGCACCTCACACATACAGAGCACTCAACTGCAAGGGGCGAGTGCAAGAATGCATAACTATACTGCTGATAACAAAACCTCAACAATAATTGATCTCGTCTTATGAAACTGGGTGTATCATCTTAAATTCTCAATATAATGTGAAATCAGTAGTAAATATATAGAGCTTTGCATAACATCTCTGTTATGTTAAAAGTGTATGACTAGGAACGCATGCTTTTACCAAGATGGTATAGCCACCTTTCTCCCAGGTCCTCCCCCTTACACCTAAAAATCATGGGACACACAACAAACAAGCACAGGAAGTCCCTCAAAGGTAGAGAGAAGAAAGAAGGTGGGCTTCCCAGGGACTGCCATTGCCTCCCATTTACACAGAACAGAGCACTGGGTAGCATTCAACCTGGAACTTCCAACTGCACAAAAACAACATTTCCTGGAGAAAATGTTTCCTTCTTGCCAGAGGACCAAAGCAAAACATCTTTTTGACGATACCCATCCTACTCCAACATAATATCAACAGAAAAACAACCCCTCTTCTTGACAGGAGAAAAACCTTCAAGATCTGGGGCTAGGCAAAGATTTCTTAGACTTGACACAAAAAAAACACAATCCAGAGATGGAAGAACAAATAAACTAGGCTTATAAAACTTGAAACATTGGTTTTGTGAAAGGCCCTTTGAAGAGAATGAAAAGACAAGCTACAATCTGGTAGAAAATGTTTGCAAGCCACAGATCCAGCAGAGGACTAGTATCCAGAGTATGTAAAGTACTCTCAAAACTCATCATTTATAAAATAATGAATTCATTTAGAAAATGGGCAAAACACGTGAACAGATGTTTCACCAAAAATAATATACAGATAAATAGTAAGCACATACAGGTGTTCCACATTAGACACGGGGAAATGCAAATCAAAGCTTCTTGGTTAGTGCGTTCAAATCATTTGCCCGCTTTTAATTCCCTGTTCCATTTCTTTATTGCTGCATTGTGAGAGATTTGGGATTTTCCTTGTTTTGTTTTCTATCCTGAAAACAAGACCTTGATCATATATGGTTTGCAACTATTTTCTCTCAGTCTGTGGCTTGTCTTTTCATTTACTTTAGTCTTTTAAAGAACAAAAGTTTTTAATTTTTCTATAGTCCAATTTATCATTTTTTCTTCATAAATTGTTTTTGAAGTTGTAGTTTGAGAATTCTTGACAATATCCCAAGGATTTGTTTCTATTTTTTGTTAGAGATTTCCTATATGTTAAGTCTTGGATTAAGTCTATTTTGTAGACTCTTCCCCAGAAGATAATCATTTCCCTTTGAATCTTAATAAATATATAAAACAATCTAAACCTTTGAATGCAATACACACCCCTTGTACCATAAGGAAAAAAATTACTTTTTGTACTGAAACACCAGGTTCTCCTTCATTACCTTTAGCAAACAATTTCATTATTTGCTTACTAGCATCATTAGATTTTCTAAACATAAATCAGGTTGGGATTTCTCTGCTCAACATTTGAAAGTCTCTTATAGCCACATTGTATTGATATTCATCATCCTAAAACACATTGAGTGTTTAAGACAAACGTAACTGCGGTGTCATGATGTATGCACATTAATTGAGTTTCATGATGTATGCACATTAATTTTGTTGCCCTATGTTAATAGTTTCCTTACTATAATGCAGCTGAATTAAAACTGGTTCTCTCCTGGGGTATCTTTTTTTCTACCATGTCACAGAGCACTGAGGCAAATTCTAGGTTTCCTAGACTTAGGACTTTCCTATGATATGTATTTCAGGGAAATAAGCTCAGGAATTCAAGCATGCTCAGTTGCCCAAAGCTATCTGGCAGCCAGAAGTAGACAGATAAAAGAGCATGTTGTGAAGATTGACTTTTATTCCAATTCATATTTCTGAGGCATGCGTTTTTTTTGATGAAGCTGGGGTCTTAATCCTGAAAGGCACCTCTTGTACTCTCTGCAGTGAAATCTTTGCTATTTTTCTCTCTGAGGGCTGATGTGCTATCTGAGCCGGGCTGATGAGTGAAGTACTATAAGAAAAAGGCACACAGTGCAATATGAAGATCATGTATCATAGAAATGCACACTTGAAACCTGTATAATCTTATTAACCAGTGTCACCCCAATAAATTTAATAAAAAGAAAGAAAAATTTAAAATAATAAAAAGCATCTGGTATATTTTTACCACTACCAAAAAAAATAATGTATGAAATAAATGGTATAACATCGAGCAGAGTTCATTACCAACAACAGAGGCTTTGAAGACCAGCAGTCCATAAAAGATTTAGTGACTAAAGTTAGTGACAAAATAAATTTAGTGCATGGTAAGCCTTCTTTCTGAAGTCTTTATTTCACTTGACTCTTCTAATAAAACCTTTAATCAAAGTGTTGATTTGGGCCTATTTCTTTTGTTTCCCCTCTCCATAATTCCATTAAACAAATGTTTTTTGATAGGCAGCAGATTGCAGACTAGAAAAGTATAAGGACTCTAGAGACTAATTAGAGGATGGTGACGTTTTCTGGGAGAAGGGAATTGAGTTTGAACTTCACAAGGACAGGTTCTGGAAAAACTCCCACATGTGTTGGCAGGAAAGAGGACATTCTAGGAAAAGAAAACAGGCCAGAGACTTGAAAAGTTCTGAAAATTTTCCATTATCCTAAATTATAAATTATCATAGATTTTTGTAGCTCATATCCCTGGAGTTGGCCGAAGTGACTCTAGGTCATGGAAACAAAGGGAGGCAGATTGTGATTCATAAAACTATACTGAACTAAAACTAAAATCTCATAATCCATAGTCTCTCCAAATCATTTTATTTTACATATAAGAAAGCAGCACAAAGCCACATGTATGAACACAGAGATCCTAAAGAGAACAGAAGGACTGTGTGCTATACATTCCACGGTTAGTCCACATTTATAGCTGAGCTAGAATTCCAGGGCAGAAGATCCATTTTCCAGGAATTCTTAAGAAAGGGAAAATAAAAGTCCTCTCAAGGTCAAGTGCCATGGTGAGAACAACAAGGAAAAACTAATTTCCCATTTTACATAAGGATAATTATATTTTATAAAACACACAGTTCAAAACACTACAATTCCACCATTGTACACAAAATAAATAATGATCTGCTGACTAAATTAAAACTACTCATTATACTGAGAAAATACATTTCTGAATGTAATGAGAGAAATGAATTTATTATCCATCTTTTCAAATACACTCATTATCCATCTTGTGAGAGACGATACAGAGAGGGATACTTTTTAATGAAGGTTAACGATGGAAGAATACTTCACAACTAAAGATCGGAAACTAAAAGAATTCTCCTAAGTTCAAAAAAATTTACTTTCACCTACATATATGACTCAGGAAATGTTATAATGTAAACATAATGAGGGTTTTTTTTCTGGTGGGGGCTCTACATTAAGCATTTCAAAAGAATCAAATGCTCAACTCCATCCAATAAAATATCTGATTTTATTTCCTTCCAGATTTGGCTAGTAATGGGACTAAATTGATCTTCATCAGATCACATGCAATCCTTGCTGCTCAGAGTTTCCCTTTCCAACTGCAGGTCTTATTTTGCAGTTATGAAAATGGTAGTAGAAGCAAGGAAAAGTTTAAATCATGCTTTCTTACAAATTGTGCAGAAAATATAAAATATTGGCTTTGAACGGTAAACATTCTGCTATATAGCCAGCTCTGTTGAAAGGAGTGTTTAGGTTTAACATATATTCCAGTTAATTCAAAAAACAATCAATAATAAATATATGCTGAACTGTTAAAAAACATTCAGGGATCTCTCATTTTCTATGTTTTTAAAATTTAAAAATTCAGAAACTTATCTATCTTAATCTCACTTAGGGCTGCAAAAACAACGCATTGGAAGACCTTCTTAACAAATAGTTTATTTTCTTGCCATTTTCAGTTATAAATTTTTTAAATTAAATATAAAATAAATCACTACTGCTGTGTGAATTAGGCATAGTGCTGTTTAAAATCCAAAATACATTTTCCCAGTGCATTAGAAATGCAAAGGCTGAAGGATTTACTATGTGTCTGTTTAATCTCCTAGCTTTACTTCCTTACCCTTAATAATATTGTCTTTGATATGTAATTTTCATTCTGTGAGAATTTGATACTGGCACCTGAACTTATATTTCCAACTGGGTTGGGTTCAAATTATAAGAAAACTATAACACTACGTTTAGTATAATTAGCAAAAAGTTAAGCAAGCTCAGATGACATTTATTATACCAAATCTTACATAAAATAAGTGCTCTAATTAGTTGAATTGATTGCTTTATTTATTCAGAAAGGAATACTCCCAGAGGTTTAATTACAGTGTAAAACTAAGTATTTTCATATTTATGCCATGTCAGGAAAGGTGAACCTATCTTAATTCAAATATCATCCATTTACCATGTGCATATATTGACTCATAGAGAAGTCTCTATGCATATATGAGCCTCAAATGTGTTAGCTCAGAAAAGAAGCTATTTATAGCTGACACCTACATTCATGATTAAGATTATTTATGAAAGGGTTGATTTTGTCACCAGCTGTAGGAAAAAGGTATAAATGAACTAACCCAGTTAATATCACAGTTATTTCTCCCTCCAGTGATGACTTTTTTCTTAGCTATCTTGTGGCCTTCAAAGTTACTGCTAATATTTATTAGCTGTCTTCTTGTCTCCTTGAGCTCTCCCAGACTTGATTCAAGCCTATATGAATCCAAGGAAGTATCTCTATGCTTTCCTATCCCATTAGACACGCTTTACTCACAGTAATAGTATCCAATTTAGCAATGCAGCAACTGGGGAGGTAAGTTATTGCCCAATGAAACATTCAACTTATTATTTTCCTCTTCATTCACTCTGTTCTGCCATGTGTTTTATTTCATTCATTTGTCTTGTTTTATATATTTATTACCTTATAATCTTTGTTCAAAACTGATATAAAATTGTAATTAACAGTTATATAATTAAATCTTCCTGGAATAGTCCATGACCAAAATGGGGTAAAATACTGTGATGTACTTCGGATTTACATAGTTAACCACTGATTTGTCTGCGAAGAAGCCTTCCTGACTAAAGTTGGTTTTCAGATAAATTTAAATGTCTCTGTTAGTCTTTCTAATAGTCCTATGTACACCTTTTTCATAGAAACTAATAACTATTTTGCATCAGTCAAAAAAATTGTAACTTCGTTGGAAGGTTTCTGGGACAAACCACAGCAAAATCAGTTGAAAATATATAGGATGGGAAAGATTTTTTTAAGTTGTTCTAGATCTTAGAAGATAGATGTTTCCCTTCTTTATAATTTGAGTTTTTAAATGTTCTTTTGAAAACACTTCCTTTTGTCTCTGATTAAACAAAAATACAGTTAGAAGAGTGAAATAATTATTTCAGAGATATTTCTTCAAAAGTTATATCTAAGCCCTGGCTGGTGAGGCTCAGTTGGTTACAGTGTCAGCCGGGCACCAAAGAGTCGTGGGTTCAATTCCTGATCAGGGCACATACCCAGGTTGTGGGTTTGATCCCCGGTTGGGGCATGAACAGGAGGCAACCAATCGATGTTTCTCTCTCACATCTATGTTTTTCTCTCTCTCCCCCCCTTCAAATTCTCTAGAATCAATTTAAAAAAACATATCATAAGGTGAGGATTTTTTTTAAAGTTGTATCTAAAATAATCCAGCATTAAGCAGTAAATCAAAGGATGAATGCTTAGAAATTACAAGTTGAAATCCTAATTATGATGCCTTGCACTGAAAACATGCCAGTTTGTGTGAAACTAATTAGTCTTCTCTAATGGAAAACATTATCACTGAGTCTACATGGTTATGGAAGATAAAATGGAAATCAATTGCATATTTTCTGACATTTATATTCCTAAATTATAAAACATAGTTGTTTTTTTGTTTTTGTAGGTAATTGACTTGCAATTTTTATAAAGTTATTAAAATATATTCTTGCTTTGAAATATTGTCATAATCCATATTCCAGCAACATCTTTATTTCAAAGGCTTCAGAATGTGTTACAGTTTTAACCCATTAGTTATCTGCAAGGAAATATTTCCTTTTACTAAAAGGGAAACAGTTTAAGGATAAAATAATAAAATATTTTGTCACACTTTCTTATGAATGGCAACAATCTTTTTATTATAAAGTCAATATAAATATTTCAGAAATATCTAAAATGGGGAGGTACACCCATAGCTGCATAGCAATGTGAAATGATGCTATAAAGTCATTGTTATTGAAACTCTTCTGTGATTTTTATGTAGCTGCATATCACATTTGAATTACATTTGACATTTTCAAATATGAAATGTTAAGAAACAAAAAGAACTGAGAGGTGACCATCTATTCAAAGAGAACAAATATTTCTTTTGCATTTACTCTACTCATTCCGTGAATGTCCTGGGTGGCTCTGTCCCACATAATCAAGACTCAGGCTGATGGAGGCCACATATCCTAGTATTTTTATCTGGAACATGAGGTCATCTAGTTCACTGCAACATGGGAAGAAAAGAGAGACTCCCATAGCTAAAAGCTTTATCCCAGAAGTAAAGCTCACCACTTCTCACAACCTATTAGACAAAATTAATTATCTGTTTCTGGCTTACTATCAAGAAACAGAAAAATATATTCTTCTCTATGGATCCAGAAGGAGAGAAAATTTAGATATTAGTGAACACTCGTGTTTTCCATTGCACAAAAATAGAAGGATTTCTGTTATATTTTAGTGGATTAATTAGTATTCTATATCTTAAAAACATTTAACCAGGTCCAAGTAATCAAATTTTAATTAAATTGCTTTGTTTTAATGCATGCATTTTTTTCAATATTTTAAGTACTATTTCTTCTTTTATAAAACAATATTATTGGTAGATATTTCTATTTGAATCTGTTATTTCAAACAGGTTGTTCATCTTAAGTTGTTGCTCTTCATTTGTATTTTGGAAAGGACAATCCTTATTGTAAGTCTAAATCAGTAAAAAAAATCATTTCAGTGTACTATCATATCAAAAGAAACTTAATAGAAAGAAAAGGCTCAGCATAAATATTTCATTTACTCATTTTAAAAAATAATGAAAAACTAAATGAAAAGAATAAGGAGTCATGTAAATTATGACTCTACTGGAGAAATCCTAGTCAGCTACTAAAATTATAATAATGAAAACTTAGTGGGGAACATAGAACTTATTTAGAGTTCATAAGTTGGAACTAGTGGCAGTTCTATTCATTATTTTATTGGACACATCAAAAGATATATATTTACCTCAAATTTTACTGGAGTCATGATATGTCTCTTTATTATTTAAAAGAATTCAGGATGAAACAGCTGTGCCTTGTCAAAAAAAAAAAAAAAAGGCTTGAATACTCAAACAATATGTATTATGATGTAATCTAGATACTTTCATGGTAATGCATGTGTCTGAGAGAAATTTGAAGAGTCACATACATAAATAATAGATTAAATAATGCTGTAAATAACCTATCTATAAATGTCCAAAAGAAGAAAATATAAACCTGACAAGCAGTGTAGAATTTAATTATTTTTTGTTCTTTAGAGTAGCCTGTCAATGATATTACAAAGCAGACAAGACTCTAACTCAGCAGAACTAACACAAGCTGACTGGCACAAACATCCATAATACACAAAAAACCCTCTAGACAGATTTATGTAATAGCTCAGATGTCTACTGGGTGCGTCCTCAGCTTTTATCTTCTGTACACTATATGCTAGAACACAGATCCACTATTATATTTCCAATTCAACAAACAAACCACAGGAAACTCAGGGTTCATTTTTTTAAAAATATAAGCTAATAAGAGAACAAAATTAAGCAAACCAAAGAGTCATATGATTTTAGACGGTAGTATCTGTAGAGTTGCAAATGCAGCTAGTAAATATAAGGAGGGGTAAATCTTTTTAGACAGAGTGATGCAGGTGAACCTCAGGAATTTCTGGACATTTGGTGCTTTTCTTTGATGTGTGGACTCCTGCAAAACCTCTCTGAAGCAACAAATTTAAGATCCTGGCTACTGAAGTGCATTGATCTGGGTCACACTCCTGGTAAATGTTTGCACACATTTATCACTGTAGTTGATATAGTTAACATTCAAGTTCCTTCTCCAAACTTGGCTGCAATTCTGTTCAGCAGACTTCATTCCACTCCCTCATTCTAATCTAATTGTTCTCCTTAGCCAAACTTATTCGAAAGGAAATTACTCCCTAGTTAATCTCTTCTGAGGTAAGTCTAGTTGGGCTCTATTGTATCTCCTCATGAAACTCATTATTAGGGACTCTAAGAGGATCTATGCAGAGGAAGGAAATGAGTTCAGAAAAGTGCCAGAGGAAGGTTGAGGTCTAACAGAGTGGCCTTCAGCAAGGACACCATCACCTGGGTGCTTGAAGAAATGAGGAATCCAGGTTCTACCCGAGACCTTCTAAATTAAAATCTTCACTTGAACCAGTTCCTAGGAGATACCACTGCCTAGTAAACACTGAATGGCATAGGCACAAAATACAGGGATGTGCAGTCAGCCTTCTGCTAGAAAGCCATTGGAGTAAAATGAATATATAATAGTATGAAGATATTCTTTGTGTGAATATAGACAGAAACATATCAACATGAAAGATAATTAGGAATGTGAGGGTGGGAGGTTTTCATATATATGTGAAAGGGAAAGCAAATAGTAACCATTGGACAGAGATCATTGTAGTAAGTATATTTTAACTAATATAATATTATTAAATAAACAAGTTTAGGTATTTCTTATCTAATCAAATGAGTAGGTAGCTACAGAGCATTATGTACATATGTATGAATGTATGCAAGTATGTATATATGCATAGAGTTAACAAGTTACTTTTATAACTATTTAAGAATTCACTGAAGATATTAAATCACTTGATCCACAAATGCATGTGTCTTAAGAATGATGGCATTCTCTTACATAACTATAGTACAATTATAAAAACCTGAAAAATTAATATTGATACAATGCCATTGTCTAATCCATGTTCCATATAGTTTTCACATAATGCTGCAAAATGTCTGTTTTAATAACTATTTTTCCCAGTCTAAAATCCCACCCAGTGTTATGCATTAAATGTAGTTGTCATCTTTCTTTAGTCTGTTTTATTTGGAATAGTCTCTTACCCTTTTTAAAATAACCTTAATAGTTTTAAAAGTACAGACTAATTATTGTATTGAATGTACCTCAGTTTGGGCTTAAGTAATATTTCCTCTTGTTTAGAGTCAGGTTGTCTGGCAGAAATTTGGAGAAGTGGCGTTGCCTCTTTGTCAGTACATAACACCAGGAAACATGTAGACTTATTGGCTTGTCCCAAGATTAGTGGGCCCCCCAATCTCATCACCATGAAGTTACTACTTTTCCCTTTGTGATTACATGGGACTGGTAGGAGATACTTTACAACTGTGTACACACCCTGTTCATCATTAAATATTCACCCACTAATTACAGCGTCAAGATTATTCTTGCTTTAATTAATTATTGTATTGACAGTTGCCAAGCAGTGACTTTTCTATATTTGACAAGATGTGGCTTTGTTCTAGAAAAGAGCTATTATTACATTTCATTTTGATATTCCTTCTCTTTCTCAGGTGCTACCAGGAGGCAGATTCTGCAATCAGAAAACACCATCATTACTATACTGTCATCGTAAGAGCTCAGCCCTGACATGTGATGCTTTTTTTTAGCTTCTATCATTTAATTGCTCTGTAACTTTGGATAAGTGACTTACTTGCTAAGCTCCAGTCTTCCTTTCAAATTGGAAATTATGTTAACTCTATGGCGTTTTATGTGATCAAGTAGTGTCTATAAAATATTTAACATTAGCATACCTGCCAGGTAGAAAGCAGAATGTAAGGATGTTCATGTATATCCCGGAGGATTTTATTGATGGCTCCTAACGTAGGAAGATAACTAAGACAGCCAGATTCTAGGGGGTAATTAGAGTCCCATACTTTTCTCAAAAAGATCCATGTCTTTATAAGATGAAATTGTGAATTTTGGCCACTATAATAGCAAAACCCAACACATTAGGCAGGAATCATGTACACATAAAACTCCCAATGTCACCTACTGACTCAAGCACATAATAGCTTTGTGACATTGGCCAACTTACCCTCCCTCTCTAGGTGTCAGTTGTCTCATATAAAATTTGCGTGTGAATTGTTAGCATGCACTTGCCATGTTGTGACTACACAATAAATACGATTGTTGCTAATATCTGTAATACAGCTAAAGATTCTTTTCCTAAAATCAGTCTCTTTGACAAAAAAATTTAAGAAGTTTTTGTGTTTCATTCTCAAGTGTGATTTTATTTCATATTGAGTTTGGCACTTTTCTTAGTAAAATAAATGTGATTTCATAATCATAAAATAAATAGTATTTTAGGCATATGCTTTTGCTCCCAACTTCTACTTTTTAGTAACACCTTTATTGCACTTTTTGCAGATTGTTTTCAAAGGTGACATTCTCTTTAGCCTACAAAGCTACCAACATTTTTGTATGCATCCAGAAGAACTTCTGATGTTTTCACTTAACTTACAATACATGTTGTTATCAATAATAAGATTAAATCTACAAGTGATAGCTTCCTGAATTGATATAAAACATGCTATAAATCATATTTGCAGCAATTTGGGGCATAAGTGAACTTTTTAATAGCTCTTTCCTTTTTTCATATAACAGAGAGACAAGGTTATCTCAGACATGGAATTGAAAGCAAATGCAAAGCTTAAAATTGATGGAAATATTTCAAACCATTTCCTGAGGAAAGGTCTAAATCCAACTAAGAAACTTACACATTGCCATTTTAAAACTAAGTAGTAAATATAAAAAGCAATTTGTAAAAAAAAAAAAAAAAAAAAGTCGCTTGAGTAATTTAAAAGCAAAGATTTGTGTTCATGCAGAAAATTAAACATTTTGCTTACTATTCTTACCATGCACTATAAAACCTGATGATTTTCTACTCGAAATTTATGGAATTTCTAACCATCAGATAAACCCAACATACAATAATTTACTTTAATACTTTGTGTTTTCTATGAATTATTATCACTACTCAGTTTGTTCTGCGAACAAGCAATAATATGAAAAATATCCAAGTGTGTTATAATCATTTATTATTGAAATAGAAATGTCATCCTCAGCAAACTTCTGGAATACCTCTACTCAAGAGTTCAGTTCATCCTGATAAGAGATCCATAGATCAGATAGCAAAGATTTCTGCTTAAAACTTAGCTTGGCATAATATGATATAACTTATACGTGGTATCTAAAGAACAAAATAAACAAAAAGATAGAAACAGACTTATAGATACAGAGAACAAACTGGAGACCAGAGGGGAGGGGTGTTAGGGGACAGGGCAAAAATTAAAAGGTGATGAGATTAACAAGTACTAATTGGTGGTTACAAAATAGTCACAGGATGTAGGGTAAAGCGCAGGGAATACAGTCAATAATATTATAACAACCATGTATAGTGCCACGTGGGCACTTGAATTATCGAAGGGAATACTTTGTAACCTATACAAATGTCTATCTGCTGTGCTGTACACCTGAAACTAATACAAAAATGTGTTGAATGTAAACTGTAATTGAGGAATAAAATTATTAGCAAACTATGCCGTAGTTTGGCATAGATCTCTTTAACAAAGTAAAAAAGTACATACATACACCCCCCACACACATTGTTTTCTAATAAAGGCACATGTTTTTCTTGCTTAATATCAGTTATTATGAATGATTTCATTTCCTTATATGTTAATTACTGGTCATAATTCTCATTAGAATACAAATTCTAAGATGGTAAAAATCTCATCTACTGTATTCACTGATGCTTTCACCCACCTAGCACAGTGTTGGGCACATTTTTAGCATTCATAATTTTTTCAATGAATTTATTAAAGTAAAATCAAACTGTTTGTGAAAAATATTGTAGACTAACTCTTCTATACCATGCAAAAGTAGCTTTAGTTCAGTAGCTCATAGGTCTAATTCAAAATTACTTAGGTCATTTATTTTTCTGTTTTTAAATAGCCATAAATTCGGGGGCGAAGGAGTGCTTCCTTGAGACCTACATGGTGCTGCATTTTCATGGTCCCACCTGCCATCACTCTTGTTATTGGCGAAGAAGAATAAAGGCTGAAATAAAATAATATTGAACAGAACTTAACTGTAATAAGGTCTATTGTATCCATAACTGAACCACCCATGACTTCTCAGCTACACCTCCACTATTTTAAAATTTTGATAACATTAAATTCAGTTAAAATAATTTCAGAATTCATTAAAGCATCCCTTTATTTAATCATTCATTCTTTCTTTCTCTCTTGGCTGAATCAGTGCTGAGAGAGGCACTTCCTAATCATTTGGCAGTATTCTCCAGTTCTCAAAAATCTAGCCTGTAATTACACTTTCTAGTGCTCCTGAATGTTTGTATCAACAGCTATCCACACATAAACTTATGAATTACTTTGACTCCATCTCTATTCTCTTTTTCAAATTTCCTTATACTCTGTCAATGTCCTTCATTTTATTTTTTTGCTACCTCACATCCCTTCTTTACATTATGATTAGGAAAAAATGGACCATTCACCATGAGTTGAAGTGGAACTCCCCTGACCACCTGCTTCTGGTAGTTGAAACTCAACTATTCATTCTGCAGAGGAAGAGTCGCCCAACTTAGTCCCTGGCCTGCTCCTTTAGGAAGCTGAGCTGGCTGAAGTCACAGAGCCAACTTTCAGGTTTATGCTAACAGTGGACTTCAGTCTGAACATTAAATCAAAGCTTTACATTCAAACTATATTTTAACATATATCTAAAAATGGAGATAGTAAATTAGTAAGTTATTTTCTATACTTCAGAGGATTGATCAGAAATTCTATAATTGGTACTCAATATTTTATTTAGATACAGAATTGTTTGATTATTTCAAAAAGCAAAAAATATGAGTCAAATGATGGTGGCATCCACTTAAATACTATGTCTTAGCTTTATGTTCTCCCAGGTAATAAAATTCCTAGTCGTAAACACTTTTTTGTATTTATAGGAAATGATAGATGTTAACTAACCTTACTGTGGTAATCCATTCACAATATATGAAATTGAAATCATTATGCTGTACACCTTAAATGTATACAGTGCTCAATGTTAATTATATCTTAATAAAACTGGGAGAGGGGTGGAAATCCCAGTAGTTAAGCAGATACCTAGAATAAAGGGTGCTTCCAAACAACTTGGAGCTTCATGTATCTGAGCCCTCACAAACAGAATGCTCAGTCTCCACCTGAGCTGGTACCACTTATAGCCAACACTGCTGACCCTTTCATCAGCCTATAGTGAGATTTCTAGTCCCTCAGAATCCAGACCCTTACTTGGTGCACGGCAGCAAGCATGAAGTTCTGTCCATACCTGAAGACTTCCCTGTTCCTTCCCAACTTTGACCAAACAGCCAGCCTCCCCGCCCCCCCACACACACACACACACAATGCCTTAATAGTAGTGTACCTGCATGCTCGGTGAAACAGGATGAGGCCCAGGACAGCTAGTGGTAGCAGTTTATGGGGAACTCCCTGAATCCACACTGGGGAACAGGCTGAAGGGACAGAGGGATCAAGGACAACTGTCTCTTATATATATTTTAATCCTCACCTGAGTATATTTTTTCCATTGATTTGCAGAGAAAAAGAGAGAGAGAAGCATATATGTGAGAGAGACACATTAATTGGTTGCTTCCTGCACATGCCCCGACAGAGGCTGGGGATAGAGCCTGCAACCCAGGTATATGCCCTTGACTGGAATTGAACCCGGGACCCTTCAGTCTGAGGACCAATGTTCTAATCACTGAGCAAACAGGCTAGGGTGTGTCTC
Organism: Miniopterus natalensis; assembly: GCF_054644295.1. NCBI lineage: Eukaryota > Metazoa > Chordata > Mammalia > Chiroptera > Miniopteridae > Miniopterus > Miniopterus natalensis. Next base: position 54,458,290 of record NC_142083.1, read on the forward strand.
ATATCTTGATGGCTCATTTCTACTTCAACACTTTGACTTACCTGCCTTACATAAGTTACTCAATAGTTTTATATTTTAGAACCTTACTTCTGATCATAACAGGTTTATTGTATGGCTTGTATGTCAAGTGGGAATAGTTAACAATTATCCCGTGTTATCATCTAACTTTCAGTTATTTCTCTAACATCTTACTAGAAAATTTAATAAAGTAGTCAGTAGTCCCCCCTTATCCATGTTTTCACTTTCTGAGGTTTTAGTTACCTCCGGTCAACCAAGGACCAAAAATATTAAATGGAAAATTGCAGAAATAAACAATTCATAACTTTTAAATTGTGCTGTTCTGAGTAGCATGATGAATTATCAGACTGTCCTATGCTGCCCCCATGGAACATGAATCATTCCTTTGTCCAGTGTCTCCACACTGTATATACCCTTCGTCCATTAGTCACTTAGTAGCTATCTCAGTTATGAAATCGACTGTCATGGTATCACATTGCTTGTGTTCAAGCAACCCTTATTTTATTTAATAATGGCCCCAAAGTACAAGAGTAATGCTTAAGTGAAAAGGTCAAAGTTATTAATTTAATAAGGAAAGACAAATACTGAGGTTGCTAAGATCTACAATAAGAACAAATCTTTTGTCTTTGAAATTATGAAGAAAAAAAGAATTTGTGCTAGTTTTGCTATCACACGTCAAACAGCAAAAGTTATGGCCAGAGTGCCTGATAAGTTCTTTGTTAAGATGGAGAAGGCATTAAGCTTTATCAGAAGTATGTATATATAGGGAAAAAATAGCATATGTAAAGTTTCTACTATTCATAATTTCAGGCATCCACTGGGAATCTTGGAAGTATTTCCTGAGGATAAAGGAGGGATTACTGTAATTACACTTTGTGATCAAATTAAACACCTTATACTGAAGGAAGCAAGGGGGAAAGTGTTCTATCATTCATTTAGAAAACAAGATTGAAATAGCAATTAGGGTATGGTTTATCCCATTAAAATTTGGAATTCAGATATTAAATATTTAACATAACAATGTCCCAAATATGGGATGGAACATACTAAATTAATTATTCATTGCTTTTCTGAAATCCACATTTGACTGGGTGGCCTACATTTTATCCGGCAATTTTAAATTAGTATAAAGATTGGAGAGAAATTGACATGACCATATCCTACAGAAATATTACACTTATACTGAGGAATACAGGAAATCTAACCTACACATTCAAAAATGTATTTTCCCAAGCAGAAATAGAAGTTCTATGCACTTATTCTGACATTTGAAATCTTGATGTTTTGACTTCTGAAATGTTAAAAGTGCCTTGAGAAAATATCACTGAAAAGTTATCACTAACCAGATCTGTATTGTGATGATGATTCAGTAAGGCATAGAGTTTGTTAGTGTATTTTGTTGATTTCCGGTTTTGTATTTTATGTTTATAGATAATATAAAATATATTTATAAATAATTTTGATATGTTTGGGCTACTAATAAAAATGTACTTGGGTTGCTAATGAAAATCCAGTAGACTGAAAAACATGTAGCAAAGAAAAGGATTATAATCCTTGCGGTTTATGATGGTTATCATAAATATCTTAGTACCAAAAGCTTATATAAGAATGCTCCCTCCCCAGAGATAGTGCACCTGGTAGTCAGACTCAACCATGCTGGATTACAACCCTACCACATCCACAAGTGACACACTCAAGGGGCACACTTAGTGAACACCAAAGCTCCACTGAAGTAAATCCTGCTCCATAGGGGTGTCTCCAGCACAGCAGCTCTTTGGCTGTAGTTGCAGCTGGTCCTCACAGCTGATTAGTCGGGGGGTCAATTCCTCCCAGGGGTGCCAACAGCAACCAAGGCCCAACTACAACAGGACAGTGCACACAGCCCACACAGGGGAGCACCTAGAAGACCCAGCTCAGGTGACTGGGGAGGCTGAGCCACTGGGCCCTACAGGACACCTACTACACAAAACCACCGTACAAATTCCAGGAGACACAGCAGCTCTACCTAATACATAGAAAGAAACACCTGGAAGCAGCCAAAATGTGAAGGCAAAGAAACATGTCACAAAGGAAAGAACAGAAGAAATCTCTAGAAGAGGAGCTAAATGAAATAGATCCAAGCAAGCTAACAGATACAGAGCTCAGAATTTTGTTTATTAGGATATTTAAGCAGACTATTAGGAAAATAACTGAGAAAATCGATAACATAATAAAGTACCAATTTGAAATGAAGGCTAGACAAACTGAAATGAAAAACAATTTACATGGAATCAACAGTAGAGTAGAGGATGCTGAGAATCAGATCAGCAATTTGGAACATGAGGAAGCAAAAAACACCCAACCAGAAGAGCAAAAAGAAAAAAGAACCCAGAAATAAGAAAATAGTATAAGGAGCCTCTGGGACAACTTCAAGAGGCCCAACATTCATATTATTGGGGTGCCAGAAGGGGAAGAAGAGAGCAAGGAATTGAAAACCTATTTGAAAAAATAATTACAGAAAACTTCCTCTACCTGGGGAAAGAAATAGACTCAGAAGTCCAGGAAGCACAGAGGCTCCCAAACAAGAAGAACCCAAAGAGGCCCACAGCAAGACACATCATCATTAAAATGCCAAAGGTTAAAGCCAGAGAATCTTAATAGCAGCAAGAGAAAAGCAGTTAGTTACCTACAAGGGAGCACCCATATGACTGTCAGCTGATTTCTCAACAGAAACTTTGCAGGCCAGAAGAGAGTGTCAAGAAATATTCAAAGTGATGAAAAACGTGGAACTACAACCAAGATTGCTCTACCCAGCAAAGCTATCATTTAGAACTGAAGGTCAGATAAAGAGCTTCACAGATAAGAAAAAGCTAAAGGAGTTCATCATCACCAGACCAGCACTACAGGAAAAGTTGAAGGGTCTTCTCTAAGAAGAAGCTAATGAACAAAAGAATCTGACGAACTAAATAGATCCAGAGACATTGACGCATGCAACAGACGATCATATTTCTGGGGAAAGAGGGAAGGGGGGTGGAGGGTGGGAAGAGATTAACCAAAGAAGTTATATGCATATAAGCATAACCCATGGACACAGACAATAACGGGGTGAAGGCCTGGGGAGGGGGTGGGAGTGAAGTGGAGTGGGTCAGTTGGGGAGAAAAATGGGACACCTGTAATACTCTCAACAAGATAAACAAAAAATAAAAAGCAAAACTGTGAGTAGCATTTTGCATACTGAATATAACTCTTACAGTAACTCTTAGTCAGCAAAAGCAATTACCTACACAGAACACTCACCACCACCACAACCACCACTTCCACTGCCAGTATCACTGGGCATTTCTTGAGGTCATGTGTGCTCCTGAAGGTCAGGTCTCATTCATCTTCAAAGCCTGTACTGCCCAGCACTCTGCCTCTGACTGCTCTTTGCTCACTGTATCATGTCAGTAAATAGTTAATTTATTAAATTCAAATTAATTATACTAAACCCTGACCAAAGCATACCAGGTGATACTGTTTAGAAAGGGCAAAAGAAAAACCAAACCACAGATCACAGATATAACTGTATGTTCTTGGATTCTTAGTAACTCCAGAATGAAGTATCATATATATGCTTATCATATGTGTCTGTTATGCATTTTTATCAGAAAGAAATAGAAAATGGCAAATAAAGGCATAATTTATGATTTCACGATATAGTAGTCTGTCTTCATGATGTGATTTAAAGAGTCAAGATTTAGAATTAGCATTTAGCCATTAAACACACTCCTTTATAAATTCCTCCTGCATTAAAAAATTATCTTTATGTATTATTTATACTTAAAAACAGATCTTTACTATCATCTCAATAGGGAAAAAACTGTTTTTTAAACCAGATATTTAATTTAAACTATAATATTTCATACTTTTACAAGGAAGTCCATCTTTTTTATATCTTTGTTTCCATTGAGTATGATAACAGAATATGTTGCTAGAATATTAGAAAGACATCTATTCTTCATATCTCTTGTTTATGGCAATTACAATGAATTATTTTCCACAATAGTTCTGATCATTATAGTGTTCAAATTTATGAGTTGAGAAAGTCTCTTCAAAGAAGATTTATCAGCCTGAAGTGCTCATGTGAAACATTATGTTTGGAATTTTGATATGTCTAAAATGTGGATTCATTATTTTTTATGAAAGGCAAAGTACTGTTCAAGGCTCTGGTGTACTTAACCCAATAAGGACTTCACATTTCAGCTTGACAAGGCAAACAAATCTTTTAATGTAAAGTTCAGAACCTTTATATGAGATCCTTTGAGAGCGAAATGAAATACCAAGTCTTCAGAGCACATTTCTTTAGTATTAGCTGAGGTATCAAAGGCAATGACCACAGTGTAAATACTGACTGCACTCAACCACTTAATTATGTGAATGCAAGCAAGGTTGCCACCTTGCTAAACCATCAGACATGACTGAAATTACAAGGGCAAATCTGGTTAAGTTACAATTCATATTTAAGTATTGTAAAAAATTAAAGTGGTTTATTTAGCTTCTTACACATTAGAGTGTGTGTGTAAATCTGTGCAATTGAAAAGACAGAAAACGCCAATGTGCACAACTGAAAGCAGAATTTCTGTAGCAAAAGACCACTGATAGGAGAGTCTCCTATCCCCCAGGTGGGTTAGGCAGGAAAAGGTATTGATTTTCTATTGTTGTCATAACAAATTAAAGCAAAGAGTGGCTTAAACAATGCAAATTTATTAAGTCTGACATGGGTCTCATAGAGCAAAAGTCAAGGTGTTGGCAGAACTCAGGAGGTCCTAGAGGAAGATCCATTTCCTGCTCCTTTAGGTGAGGGCCTTCTCTTCTAGAAGCTGCCCATATTTTTTGGTTTATGGTTACCTTTTATACCTTCAAAGGCAGCAATAGCAGATCAAGTCTCTCTAATGCCTCAGATTCCACATTCCATTCTTCTTTTTCCCTCTCATGTCTGTAGCCTAATGAGGAAAGGTGCTGTGCTTTAAGGACTTGAATGATAAAACTGGGACCACATAGATAACGCAGAATAATCTCCCCATCTCAGGGTCACCCTTAATCACACTTGAGAAGTCCCTTTTGCCATGGAAGGTAACATATTCAGAAGCTCTGGGGTTTAGGGCATAGAAGTCTTGGTGAGACAGAAATTATTCTCCTGACCACAACCATCAAAGAAATAAACACTTGAGAGGCTGTCTCAACATTTATATATATAGTTGTATAAAATAAACAACTTTCAGAACAAGCAAGTTTAGTATGTTTATCCTATGAAAGTAGATTTGGGGATCCTATAAAATGTCATAAATTTGGCACAGGCAATGATACCTATCAGTGGTAATTAAAAAGAAAAAAAATTATATTAGATTGTGAATAGCGCAAATTGTAAAAGGTGGTCTAAGTAAAATACTCCAACAGCAATTGTACAAAAAAGTCTCTAATTGTCACCTTTAGGAATATCACAATAGTATTTGGTAAAGCCTGTTGAACATCAGTGTATTAGTAATCTAAGAATCATGTATCTGTGAGCTGAACTCTGTTCTCTAGCATTTTCACCACGTGCACATTGGGTTCTTTCCACGCACACTTGGACTGGCAACTAATTGTTATACATAGGTTTCAGGGTCAGCATCAAACTTCCCAGGGAGGCTGTACATTTAGAGGGCATGAACTATGACATATATGCATTTTGTACGCCTTTTTCACAATCTCCCACTCACAGCCTGACACAATGATCACCACACACTATGCAATAAATATATTGATTTTGCTTTCTCCAATACTGAGGTACATGTATACACTGAATTTCTGTTATATGTTACTCCTGCCTATTAGGCATTATAAAGAAATTTATTTTGGAAGTTATTAAGAAAAATTTCCCCCAGCAATGAAGCTCCATATCCTTGGTATGCATGGATCACCCACACTGTTAGCTGAGTTAGAAACTTGAGAGCTTTGACATGTTTATACATGCCTGGTGAATATAATTACCACGTCTGAAGCACCTATTTTTGAAACATCTTGGCATCTAGCAGAGAGTAGGTGTGAAATTTAAATAACATATTGGTATCCCTAGGTACATATTTCACCTAAAACTATTAACAGCAGGGTATGAGTGTGAACAGATTTGATTATACAATCATCCTGTTACTGGGGAAATTTGGCAAAAAAGTTTGACATCCATTCAAAAGATAGCTTTAATGCATTCTATTTTCCTTATATTTTCTACCTTCTTCACTGCATGATTGAAATAAACCTGTTAAGTGTCTTATTTGGATAGTAAAACTTAAAATCTCTTCATGTTTAAAGAGAGAACAAGACTAGAAAGCCATGAAGGTTATTCACAGTTGCCAAGCTGATAAATGAGACTAAAGAGAAAATAGATCCCAAGTATAAGAATCAATTGAGGATTTCTACAAAGACATTTGCTATAATTATAACGTCATTCTTGATAGATTGACTCTTTAATTCTCATCTGTAACCTATCTAGTGTTTTCCCCAAAGACAAAACTGCTAATTGATTTGTACAATTTGCTTAGAAAATCAATTGTTATATCACAGATTTATTTGGACATCTCTTTTACACATGTAAATATGTTATTTAAAGAATACATTTGGCCCTGTCTGGACCAAAGGGTAGCAGGTTCGATTCCTGGTCGGGGCCCACACCCAGGTTGCCGGTCAGGGTGTGTGCATGAGGCAACCAATTCATGATTCTCTCTCACATCAATGTCTCTCTCTCTCTTTCCCTCTCCCTTCATCTATTTCTAGAATCAATGAAAAACATATTGAGGGAAGATTGAAAAGAAAAAAGAATATATTGTAGCAATGATACTTTTATATTCACCAATAGTTTTTATACTATTTTAACCATTTCACAATAAACCTTCATGCATATTTCCCTACTACTTTTTATAAATCAAAAAGGATGCTCTTTTCTTTCAATAACTAATGCAAAGTATCACAATTAACATTTTTGATGTCAGTGAATTATTAAGCTCTCCGTACCATCAAAATATCACACTTGTTAATATCACCACCAAAGAGATTTGTTATTACTATGTCAGGAAAGTTATTACTATGGGGAAGCTGTCAAACTCAGGGTGGCAGATTCAAGTTTTCCAAAATTCTAGTTTTCCCTTGAGAGATTTTTTTTTTTCCCTTTGGCTACAATACTGCCAGTAATTTTCCCTTTCAGTGACAGGCTGACTTTGTTCATTTTCAAGGAAATCATGTACTGATGTATGAATAGCTATAGTGTATCTGTCAGCTGTTCCTTTAGATAAATACAGTATATCACAAAATAAATGGCTACTTCCTATTGCGACTCCAACAATCTCACTAGTGTTTTTCTTAGACATGTCATCATACTTTGGTTTGCAGCACAAGTGTTTTAAGAACATAGATATTCTTAATATATATTTAATACTTAAGGAAATATTTATATTTACTAAAATATTTTTTAAATGTCCATTCAAAGGTACAGATTTAATGGAATTAGTAATGTTTACTGATATTCTTAAATGAAATTGGCGTGTTCTTAACTGTGTGTGTGGTGGTGGGTGATACAAATATGAGTACAGCTGAGGGCTGGTGCCTTCATTTATGTCGAGGAGCCAAGCATTTTATCTACTACTATTTTTGTGACATCATTCTAAATATCTACATAAAAACAAACAAACAAATGATATTATAGTATTAACATGAAAATAGTTTTTACCTCGTAGACCATTTGAAAGACTGTTAGGTCTCCCAGGGGACCATGGACCCTATATTGAGCCCTGCTGGTAGTGTAAAGGCTGATCTTATATAATTTGTGCATGTGTGTATTTAAGTTTATTTAATGTTGTAGCCTACAAATAAAGATCTTTTTTCTAATGTTCAAGAAGCATTTACTTAAATTGATTCTAAATTAGTATATAAAGAAAATCTCAAAAAAAAAGCCTAAAAGCCAAAGTAATACAAGAGCACATGTTCTGAATGGGATACAGTTAACAAGACTTAAAAAAGAAAAAATCAACCTCATAACCCACAATGTTGAAAATATGATAAAAAGTGCTAAGTAACATACCAATGAATTCCATCTAAAGTGATTATACTATTTAGAAATTAATAACTATATTTTAATAACTATATTTTAATAACTATATTAATAACTATATTTTACATTTGTATTTTTTTTAGTATTTAATATGCGGTATCTTATGGTATTTTTTTGCTTTTAAACTTAACATATAATCTATAGGCATTACCTAAATATATCTATATAAAATCAAAAGGAGATTGAAGGAAATGGAGGAAAAAGTTCATGCTCCAGGATAGGGAACCCCAATATTATAAATATGATAGTTCACCTATAAAATTGTCTCAGTTTTGGACTTGACAAAATTTACATTAATACATCTTGGGATCATAAAGGAAATGTCACCAAGAATTCTTTGGAGAAAGAAAGGTAAAGAGAGAGATGACTTTCTATAAAATATTGAGAAGCATCTTTAAATCTATTTTAATTAAAACATTTTACTGCCCTAGGATCACATAGTTTTTCAATTTCAGAATTGAAATGACACATATACTAATTTTTACTACAATGTGACATTTCAGATTGAATTTACATAAAATATTTAATTGTCAAATGAGGATCAAACAAATTAGAAATTTTACCCACTACAAAATTTCACTAATAATTTCAGGGATACAAGGAACACAGATGTCTCTCAGTGCAGTAAGCAGATTATTTTACAGAGCAATGTATGTTCCTATCATAAAACATGTCCGTTTTACATATCAGAGAGTTATAAATACAATATTCTCCAAGGAGCCATGCCTCATAAATCCATAGAGTATAGGTTTATTTACCATAAGCAATTGTATACCTGGAACACCCTTGAGATGCATTCCATAGATTAGGACTCCTGTCCTAGAATGTATTATTTGTCCGTTTACCAGGATGTCAGTTCTTATGGTGGAAGTATCTCCCCTAACACCTTAATCAGAAAAGAAATGGATCACAGGCTATCTGCTTTAAATCCTTGCTCAAAAACTTTCCATGTGGTCTCTATATTAGCTAATTTTAGTTTTTTCACAGTATGGTAATCTATAGAAAATAATACTTCTTACATAATAGTCGCAGGGTTCAAGAGTGAGTATTTTAGAGCACAAGGCAGAAACACCATGAAATTTTATGACCTATCCTCAAAAGCCGTATAGTGTCACTTCTGCTGTACTTTATTGGTTAAAACAGTATAAATAAATAATTTATCTATTTTATTTTTTCTTTGTTCATAAAACCCCACCCAGTTACCAGAGGAGGGGACATAGAGAGACAATTGTTGTAGCCATCTTTGGGAAATGTAATCCCACCCAATATCCAAAATAAATCACAACCTTCCCACATAACTATATAAAACGGACACAGGCATAGAACAATCACTACAGATACCACATTAAAAATAAATATTATCCTTCCCATTTAGGAATTTCCAATATTAGTGATACATTTTTAGCCTGCTGGTAATAATTACCATTATTTTTAAAATCTGGAAATACCAATATACTGCAAAGATTGCTATGGCCACAGGGGACTTTTTGACTCTTGACTTCATTTGTTAAAACATTCTACCTGTAAGTATGAATAATCTATTAATTTGACTTATTGAAAGTTAACACAGCATTTGCAAAAATTTTAATACACCTTTTGCAAAGCACCATGTCCTGGTTTTAGGAGGAAGGAACCAGTCTGAAAGTAGGCTTAAAAGATGTTCAGAAATAACTTATTAGTCTTTAAGCAATAAATTAGTACCCACTAAGTTAAGTAGAGTAAAAGGCAGCACAATTTTTAAACCAGAGAAGTACAGGATTTTCAAGAAACTGGAGTGATCAGATTTCAAAAGACAGGTGTAGAATCTATGACACTTAGATGAACTCTGCCCCAAACTTCCATCCCCACTCACTAGTGTTTTTATTGGGCAGCCAGGCAGATTGCAGTTGGCTCCTGAGGTTCTTTAAGACCTATAGGCATCTGGTATGGAATCAAAGTCCTATCAAGAACCAGCTGATTAGGTCCAGGTTAGAAAGAGAGAGAGAGAGAAGGAAAGAAGAAAGAAAGAGAAAGAAAGGGAAAGAAAGAGAAAGGAAGGGAGGGAGGAAGGGAGGAAGAGGAAAGAAGAAGAAAGGGAAAAGAAACTCTCATCAATCAATTCAGAATGTGGTTTGTTTGTTTCGTTTTTTGAGCTATAAACCTTCAAATAGCACCAGAGACTCAACCAAGGAGCATTTTTAGAAGCTTGGGCATGAGGACCAATTATCTATGTAGAAACCAAGGTCAGCTTCCTTTATTTTCACTAATGTGTGTCTGTGTGGGGAGGGGGGGGGACCCTCTCTCCCCTCCACACACATCGCCACACATCATCACGCGTGAGTAGGCATGATGGCATCTCGGAGAAATCCAAAAGAATCTCGTTCCAAAAGAATCAGGCTCCAAAAGATTCTCATCTAATAGATCCAATATACTTTTCTGAAAGCGATGTATTATGGTCTTAATCATAGTTCAGAGACAAAAGACAGATGCCTTTCTCTACCCTGACCTCACATGGAAGCTCAACAATCTATCCTTAAAATAGAAAAACAGTTTCTTGCCAAAGAGTAATCTTTTTGTTAAGCTGATTTAATATTAAAAGCAATGGCCAATATAAGCACTGTAATAAACATAAGTGGGGCAAACAGTGACTTCTAAATTATGTAGAGCAATAGATTAAGCAACTAAAAGCCTTCCCAACTGGTCTGCTGTTCTTCTAAATATTTCCATTTGTGTATCCCTGATGCTCTTGCCATTTTCTAACTGTGAAACAAAGTGCAAATTACTTAACTTCTTGTGCTCTAGTTTCTTCTTCTTAGTATAATGAAGATAAAAATAGTATCTTTTTCACTGTTTTATGGGAATTAAATTATTTCATAAAAATATTTAAAATGTTTCCAACACAAAGTGTGTGCTTAAGAGCATTAGACAAAATGGTTATTGTTAGTAGCAGTAATATGCTATATAATGCTGTTGAGAGGGTTCTCGTACATTTTGTTTTATTATTTCCTAATAATGCTTTAATAGTCAGGGGTTGTTTTTTATGTTTTTGTTCACTTCTTTACTCCATTTCTTCAAAATTCTCAGTCAATGCTCCATGGGCTTGATTAGCGTATGTGTTAGCATTAGTTGCTATAGTTGTGTTCTATTTCTTTTTTATAGCCTAATGCTGATTAGATCTAGTGTCTCCTATACTCTCTAATATTTTTAAAAATGAATCCATGTAATTGTCTTCTGAGGTATGAATTTTAATAGCTTGCCTTCTACACCTCCTAAAAATTGAATTTAAAAAATTTTAAATATGACAAATTCTATTATTTTAACACAATCATTTCTAAAATTAAGTGGGCATAGGAATAACCACTGCATTGTACATATTCTTTTCATGCCCTGACTACCAAACGTTTTCAGTATTGCCCAAAGTAGTTTTAAATCCCTGGCTACTTATAACACTTGAACACTTATGGTAGGCCCTGAATATATGAAAGATGCAAAATAAATAATAAGCCTCCCTTTACCACCTCATGCTAGAGAGGAAAACAAGTTCTGACAAGAACTCAATATTCATTCATTTTCAAATAAAATCGAGTGAAAAATATTTCCTATTAAAAAACTGTAAAATACCATAATTGAAAGGAACCTCCAAGATGATCTATAAAGTCAGAAACTTGAAGACAGATAGTAGTCTGAGATCTGAGATCTTAGGATAGCCTGCATTTTTCTGGGAAGAAAATTTATAAAAATGACTTGTGTCCTGAAATAGTTAACACACTTCCAGCTTCAATCAATGAGCAGTTTCAATCATGTACTTTAAATTGTGTGGAGCAAAAGTTTTGTAATTCTCAGACATCAGCAGCAGCAGCATGAAACATGTTTCGTAAGCAGCACTGCAAATATTACTCATCAGAAGCCATACCTATCCACGCAGACACACACACACGGATGAAATATGGAAGCATTAGCATTCCTAAATGAGCATGTGGGGAAATCACAGGAAATTTTGGAATGTTTAGGGCTCTGGAATCCTGTTATAGTCGGTATCCAGCTGTGCCACACTGGTGCCTGCTTTTCACAGTAAGATGTCATGCACAGCAGGAGAACTAGACAAAAAGGGCTTTAATAATCAGTAATGGCCCGAATTCAAAGATGTTATGTTCTGCAAACCTTGGAAACATTCATTGTTTCCACTGGGATTTTTGTTTATACTCAGTTTTTAAAAATATTTATTAGAAGACAACTGAGCTATTAATAACAATTTTCCAATCAGTAAGAAGGCACAGAGCAGTTATTTTACTTTATTTTTTTAATCCTCACTGAAGCACATGCTTTTATTGATTTTAGAGAGAGAGAGGAAGGGAGAGGGAGAGAAATACCAATGTGAGAGTGAAACATTGATTGGTTGCCTCCCACACTTGCCCTGACTGTGGATGGAACTTGAAACCTGGTATATTCCCTCACCAGCAATGAACCCACAGCCTTCCTGTGTACAGAACAATGCTCCAACCTACTCGGCCACAAGAGCCAGGGTGTTTATTTATTTATTTATTTATTTAAGCACAGAGCATTTTAAATGAGCTTTAAGTGCCTAAACACTATTTGCAGCACCCACTGCGTATTAATACATGGGAATATAAGAGGTGATAAGCAGTTTGGCAGTTTAGGCTATACCTCCAAATATACTTCCTTATATTATTTTTCACTAATATGAAAGAACCTATGCAAAGAGATAGAAAAAAAGCTAATTTCTCTATATCTGTAAAATATGTTAGGAAACAAAATTTTTAATTGGATGCATTTCAGGTTATAGATAACAAATAGTATATAGCACTGCAGAAATTACAGAAACTACTACTACTATGAAACATATCAGTGTTTGCTTTTCAAATATAGTGCTAAAAGAAATTCAGCATATATGTAGATGTAGATGTTTGTGTATATATATATGAATGTGTACCTATTATATACATATATATCAGTATTAAATTTCATAAATACTTAACACTTTTTAAAAAAGATACTTTTCCATGCTAAATTCTGAAATAACAATGTAGAAAACTGAACTAAAATTTTTAAAACTTTAGGCGTCAAGTAGGAAAGAAATAAAAAAACAGGATCAAAGTACTGAAAATGCATGTCTAATTTCATTACTTTAAGGGAGTAACAAAAAGACCACCTAGTTTTATGAAATCTGGAAGTTGGAAAGAACTTCAATCTCATTGAATTCAACTGAAAATCTACTTGATTCCTCCCTATAACATCTTATCAAAATGATGATCTAGTTTCTATTTAAGTAAGTCCCATCACAGAAATCTTACTAATTACACAATCAAAAAGCCAATAGAGACTGTTAGGTCTGGCCCCCACATATCTTTATCTAACTTTCCAAGGAAATTATTCTTCACAGCAGAAAAGACAGCAGGAGCTTGCCTTCTGAGGCTGAATGCATTGCCCCAAGCATCCTTCCAAAAGCTCAAGTTTCTTTGAGAGCCTGAGGTTCATTTTAAGAAATCAAAGGCATTTTGCATTCTACTTCAAAATGGCTATTTGTGATAGTATGTTTACTATCACTCTCTATAAGAGTATGATTAGTCTCTCAATTTCTTAAATTCTAGTAAGTTGAAGAGCAACAAACATACCAGCTTACTTAGCTCAGTATCGCATCTTTCCTTGGTGTCATGGTGTTTTCAGCCTCATACAATAACATGCATACAAAAGCGAAATATTTGTGTATGCATCAGTCTTTATACACTGTGAACCTGAGAAAGAAGACACCTAGTAAGAAGGGCTCCTGGTGGCTAACTAGGCTCAAATTAAAAAAAAAAAACAAAAAAAAAAAACAAAAAAAAAAAACAAAAAACAGAGCCTGTGGCCATTTCTATACAGGGGCTTCTCACACAAACTGCACTGCAGGGAGAAGCCTGCGCTGACCTGCCTGCGCTGTGCTTCTGCCGCCTGAGCCAGCCCTTCGAGAGGAGCGCCCGGGTGTGAAGCACAGCACAGGGAATATAGTCAACAGCATTGTAATAACTATACTGGTGTCAGATGGGTACTAGATTTATCGGGGTGATCACTAATGACTGGGTTATACACCTGAAACTAATATAATATTGTACATCATCTGTAATTTTAAAAAGAAAAAGACATTCTTTGTTAAGAAAAAAAAGTAAAAAGATTTACAGTTTGTCATTGCATCGTATTTGAAACAAGCAATTTTTTATTCAGTTCATAAAACTCTAAAGAGCGATTATTCAAACCAAGCCAGAATAAAGCACATCTCATTCAAAACTTTTAAAATTGTGTATTCAGTTTTTTAAAAAATTAATTTAGCATTTTACTGCTCACAAGAATTCAAAAGAAGTTAAGACAAAACTCTTTAAAAATACTGGTAAAAATATTTGGTGGCAATGGACGTGTTGACCTGGAGGTAAGCTGTCTATCCTGCCAGTTTGCAATTTTCCCCCCACCAACCCTTTGCTCATACACACACACAAATTTATTTTCTCATAAATGTCTTCATGAATTATTTTATCAAATACATTGAAAATTAACATATATTCACAGTCATTATCATTAACATGGTTACAAAAAGATATCTCAGCAGTATTCTTAATATTTATACTTTCATCCAATTCTTAGGAAAATATCTGGATTAACTTTGAACTTTCAACTGAATTTTAAAGTTTATCTTTTAAAATGCAGTTTAGTATTTTTGTACAATAAGAAATAATTTTTGGCTTGACTGCCCTTTTTATGACACAAAAAGATGTTTATCATGCTATAGGGCTTCATCCACTACATGAGATGTTTGTCTCAAGGCAATTCTAGGACAGACCCTAAATAATGTTTCAAACAACTTTTTACTTGTTTATATGTTCCATTTTTTGCAATAGCTCCTAGCTAAGATCTCTCTGTTACTGGTAGCAGAAAAGTTATATTTTCTTTAAAAATGTACCAATTACTTTTTAAATGTAACTGCAAGAATTCCAGTGTCATGAGTGGGGTGTTCTCCTACTGATATCAAGAATTAGGCTAATTTATAGCTTCAAAAAACCCCCACATAATTTATTAATTAGTATCTGAATCAGCCCTATTCTTTTACAACCTGTTACTCTTCACTGCTCCTTTCACTGTGGGGAACCTCAGCATCCAGTCCATCTAAGGCCACCCTTAACCTTTACAAGTTATTCTAAAGTACCACTCAGTTCCCTTTACTTACTCTTCCTCTACACCCCATTTTTAAAATATGAGGTGGCAGGTTTATGACCATGTTATCTGATATTATGCATATAACATGGTTTTATGAATTTAAGCATTTAATTATCTTTAAATGAATACTTAGGAAATGCCATGTGGAAGCTTTTAGATTACTTTTTAGCTCCATTGCCTGGGAAATACATGGTAACCTCTATATTAGAAGATGACTTGCATAGTAATTTCACTCTACAACACAGGACAAATTATTTGCAGTTAAGACTAAAGTCTTAGCGTTTCAAATATGTCTTTACAAAGCTTTGGGGGAAAAGTTAGTCATATACTGACCAAGCAGTATGCTTTGAATTTAAAATAAATATAGAATATAGGGGCTCTCTAACATAAATTTTCTCTAATTCTATTATTCCCATTTATTTTTAATTTTGTGTGTGAAAAATACATCTTTCCCTTTTAATCTAAGTTTTTAGCCATTTGCATTCTTTTATTCAGTCTATCCATTTGATTTCATCATTATTACCAGAAACACGACACACATACACGCCTTGATGAGTTAAAGAAAATTGTATTGAGCTATCATATCAGCCTAGTGTGGTAATGACTTAATCGTGGAAGAAAGACACTCTTGCTTTCTTCTTTCCTGTAGAATTCTCAAGAAAATAGGTCTAGCTTCCTGGTAAAAATTATTTCAAGACAGTACCTAACATGGCTATTTCTAATAACCAAGGTAAATATCACAGACTTATTTAATACTAAGTTATACAAAAATATCAATCCTAAATATTTTGCATATTTTTGTTAGATACCAGGTCCTTCCTCCCCTGGAGTGCCTCTCTCCACCCACAGAGAAAGGAATTGCTTCAGAATTACACTCAGAATTTTATTCCTGTAGTGATTACATCACACTCTGAAGACATCTTCCCTCCTTAAATGCTCTCCAAATGATATGCCTCCTCCGAGGGCATTAAAGCAGCAAGTCCTCTAGACTGAAAGCTCATTTCTCAAGTCTAATTCCTTAGACAGCCATCTGTTAAATGCAGAGATTCATGATTTAATAGTCACTGTTGGTTCTGTCCCTCAAATCACCTCTTTGGAGTAAAATAATCTCTATTCCATTACTCAAGGAAAGTAGCTTGAAATTATTCCAATTCAGCATCTTCTTATGGAGATGGCAAAGATTTATTTGTGGCAACAGGAAATATAGCAGTAAATAAATTATAGGATTACATGGTAGTGATAAAAGACTCATTCTCCATTCTCATATATGAAGCATTAGCATAATAAAAATAATTGTTATATCTCAACTATATATTAGTCATTCACATTTTCTACCTTAAATTTGGTAAGTTCTTCTTAACTATCATTTTTTAAAGTTATCGAAGCCTTGGATAATCTATGGCACTTGCCCATGAAAAAATATGTCCACAGGCAGTGTATAGTAGCTAAAATTTATTTCATATTGGCAGATGCTGGCAAGAGAAAACATTGCTAGGCTCCTCCTGTCTTGAGCAGCATTGAAGATCATCAATCTTGACAATGGGAATTGCACCTGCTTCATGTAATTCCACAGTGTGTGTTTTACTAAATGCTCAGTGTGCTTATTGTTGAAACTTTAAGTATTAAGTCACCATTCAGAAAACCCAGGCAGGCATGGTGAGCCCAGGCTACAAAATTCAAAGGGGAAATAAATTAAAGCACAGGGTAGTTACTGTTTAGAGCACATGCTTTAATCTAACAACTGATTTCTCTCTCTCAACATCCTGAAAATCTGTACAAGGCAATTCAAGGGTACAAAGAAGTAAATTATGATAAAACACACACACACACACAAAAAAAAAAACCCACAAGGTCAACTAACTTAGAATGTGCATACTATCTCCTGATAATGTCCTGAACTAATGTTAAAAGCAAGAGTTCTACAGGCCTGCTGCAAGGATGTCTATGTCAAGGGTTTTCAATTATGACCTAGATGTTACAAAAAACAGCAATGAGACTTTGTGGATGTTCAGAAGTTAGCAGAATAATCATCTAGAGTTCCCCCAAAACTGTTTTATGAAGCAAACAAAACCAAAAATGTAAGAGGAAAGAAAGCAGACATGAGACTTGCAACTATTCAGAGCAACAGAAACAGTGAGAATTTGATGGAAAGAAGGGCAGTGAGTGTGTCATCAATAACAATCTCTTTTAGAAGAAGAGAGTTTGTATATTAAATAGAATGTAGTATTATGATTGTTTAAAAAATATATCAGATATAGCTAAGAGGAGCCAGAGACTGTATAACCCTGCATTTCACTACAACCACCAGAGATCATTATATTTTAAATCAACTGCAGTGTGACTCAACATGCAATTTTGTTTCTAGTGTATAATTTCACCTTCCATTAAGCAATAAGAAATATGATCACTCTCTAAATCACCAATGAATACCATGATATCATCAGTTTCCCAAAATTATTAGTAAAAGAACATATGCAAGAAACTCTCCTGCCTTGCAATTATAATGGCTAAAGGTTAATGATAGTTATTAAAGAACAATGTTCAAAAGATCATTTTCTATATTAGCACCAACATAGAACAATAAGGATACTATTTAAGGTAATTACTAAACATATTTTAAGCCACTTGAAACTATACATTGAAAACAAAATACTAGGAAGGGATTATCACTCTATCTGGGATGTGCTATAAGGCCAAAATTGTGGTTACCATAGTGAGCTGACCATTCTCTTGGAGATGGAATCAACACACAACTTGCAAGCAGATGATAGTCATTTTCCCATTTGGGAAGATCATACATTCCAATCATTTTTAGTCTTGAATATTCTCACCTTTTGTTCTCTGTGTGTATATGTGTTTAAATTCATAGGATTCAAGGTTGAGCCAAAAATGAAATATGACATCTAGGATCTATCAATAAATCCTGTAGGCTTTACACTAGCGTAAAATCTTATTTAGCTCCCTTAATCTTAGTCATCTATAAAGTTAAAAGGATAAACTGGTATTTCTGTGTTGGTCACAAATGCTTTTGTGTTTCGTCTTGGGTTTTGTTTTTATGTCTTGGCTTTGGTTTTGCTTTCTGTATTGATTTTTTTGTTTTATTTTATTTTGTTTTACTAACCTCGTTTCCATTTCTGATAACACATTTTTTTGTTTTGTTTTGCTTTGCTTTGTTTTGTTTTGAAGGGGGAATCATTTCTCTTAATTCTCATTCCATACTATTGGGGAAAAGACAGCACTGACATATACACCACCCCTCCATCCTTCAATTTTCTCACCTCCATCAAGTACAGGGTTTATAACACAGACTTGATCAATCACTATCTTCCAACTTCTTGGCTAAATAAATCAGGTCACTGAAGGGCTAAAGCCTAAATTGGTCCAATAATAATGAAGCTTGGGGCTTTTGCTGGAATGTTGAAAAAGAAGCACTCTCTTTATGTTAGCATATTAGCTAGTAGAATATATACATGAGACTCTGAGTGCCCTTATCATACATTCATAGCAGGAGCCCACATGACCATAAAATACAACAAAGGAAGACAGCAGAGCAATGGAGAGAAGTAGTTACACAATTTCATATGATACTCTTACTTAAAGTCTTGGATCCAGTCATGTCTTAAACGAATGAGATTTACTTCCTTGAACTTCCTAGTTTCATGAGCCAAAATATTCCCCTTTGAATATATCATTTGAGTTAAGGTTTTATCACCTGTAACTGTAATAGTTTTAACTGATCCACTCTTGAAAACTTGGATATATTAATTTAATTAACTCCATTCATGCACTGCTTGGTTGTTTGACATACAAAAAAGAAGTGATACTATGAACTAGTCCACTCACTTACTTAAAAAAATTAAAAGAAAAACTTTGTGAGGATAAAAATAAAGTTATTTCTATATTTTAAATTTATTCATTTTAATGTAATTTTATTTGTAAGTATTTAAAGGCTTGGCCTTGCAATTAGCTACCATATTAAAACCTTGCCACTCCTTAAGTCAACTGCACAACACACACCCAAAAAACCTGAATATTCTTTTTTCTAGTACACAACACTATAATTGGCATTTTTATTTCAAACTCTAATGAGCTTTCTATGTTGGCTAAGTTACATATGACTCTCTCTTCATATAAACATCCAGGCTTATTATTTGTTTATCCAGTTTTCTCTGCATGGAGTTCTCTTATGCATCCATTACAACATTCCACTGGCATCACTTTTTTAAAGTTCCAGCTCAAGATGTACCTACTCTAAGAATAATTTAATAAAATTTCCCAGTGATTGTATTATTTTGATTTACACAAAGGTAGCATTCAACGGGAAAACAAAAAGCCCACATAATTCAAAGTTCAACCCGAGATTAAACAATGTTGTGTGGTTTTTTTATTATACTGTTTTGCTTTGTTTTAGAATAGACTCCTGCAAAGCTGATTCTCCACAGTGGTCACAGCCAGTCCTTAAAGCTGATCAGCCTTGGGATAAATCCCTCCCATTGACCTGTCAACATCAATCAAGGCTCAATTACAACAGGAGGGTGCACACAGCCTGCACAAGGTGAGGGGCACCCCTCAAATGCCCAGCACAGGTGAACAGAGCAGCTGTGCCTCTGGACCTACAAGTCACCTGCTACATTAGGCCACTCTACCAAGGCAGGGAGATGTAGCACATCTACCTCATACATAGAAACAAATGCAGGGAGGCTGCCAAAATGAGGAGACAAAAAAACATGTCCCAAATGAAAAAATAGAACAAAGCTCCAGAAAAAAAAAACTCTAAACAAAATGGACACAGGCCACCTACTAGATGCAGAGTTCAAAACTCTGGTTATAAAGATGCTCAATTAACTTACGGGAAAAGTAGATGAACTTAGTGAGAACTTCAACAGCATAAAAAAGGACATGAAACCCAGAAAAAAGAACCAGTCAAATATGAAGGATACACTAACTGAAACAAATAATTCTTCACAGGGAATCAACAGTAAAGTAGATAAAACTGAGAATCAAATCAGCAATTTGGAATATAAGGAAGCAAAAAACACCCAATCAGAAAAGCAAAAAGAAAAAACAGGACAGTATAAGGAACATCTGGAACAACTTCAAACATACCAACATTCACATCATGGGGGGATACTGGAAGGAGAAGAGGGAGAGCAAGAAATTGAAAACCTATTTCAAAAAATAATGACAGAAAATGTCCCTAACCTGATGAAGAAAATAGACATACAAGTCCAGGAAGCACAGAGAGTCCCAAACAAGATAAATCAAAAGAGGTCCACAACAAAACAATGATAATTAAAGTGCCAAAGGTTAAAGACAAAGTGAATCTTAAAAGCAGCAAGAGAAAAGCAGTTAGTTACCTACAAGGGAGCTTCCATAAGACTGTCATCTGATTTCTCAACAGAAACCTTGCAGGCCAGAAGGCAGTGGCAAGAAATATTCAAAGTGATGAAAAGCAGGGACCCACAATCAAGATTACTCTATCCAGCAAAGCTATGATTTAGAATAGAAGGACATAAAAAGAGCTTCCCAGACAAGAAAAAGCTAAAGGAGTTCATCACCACCAAACTAGAATTACATGAAATGTTAAAGGGTCTTCTTTAAGAAGAAAAAAATAGGTCAAAAATGTGAACAATAAAATGGCAATAGACAGATATCTATCAATAATTGAATCTAAAAAAACAAAAAAAAAAATGAGCAAGCAGAATAGAAACAGACTTATAGAGAACATTTTGATAGTTGCCAGATTTTGGGGGGGGGCAAAACTTGGGGGGGGGGGGTTTAAAAAGACGAAAAAATAAAAAAGTATAAATTGGCAGTTACAGAATAGTCATGGGGATGTAAAGTACAGTAAAGCGGGTGTCAATAATATTCTAATAACTATGTAAGGTATCAGATGGGTACGAGATTTATTGGGGGTGATCCCTTAGAAAGTTATATAATGTCTAATCACTAGATTGTATACCTGAAACTAATATAATATTGTATGGCAACTAACCGAAAAATGAAAAATTATTATTTTTTGAGGGGTTCAGAGACTTATTTTTTAATTTATCTTTATTGTTGATAGCATTACAAATGTCCCCTTTGTTCCTCCCCATTGATCCCCTCCACCCCACATCTGCCCTACCCCACCCCCAGGCCTTCTCCATACTATTGCCTGTGTCCATGGGTTATGCATTTATGCATATAAGTTCTTTGATTAATCTCTCCCCACCCACTCCCCCACCCCAGCCTTCCCTCTGTTATTTTTTTTAAAAAGAAAGGTTAAATAACTTGCCCAAGTTCTTCCTCCTGCTACGTAGTGTGGAGATTTTTTAAAAGGCCTGATTCCAAAGCCTGTACTCATATATACTACATCTAACAGTCTAACACTGTGGTCCTCTGAACACTAATAGCATTTGTAAACTGTACCACTCATTCATTCATTCATTCATTCATTCATTCATTCATTCATTCATCAAGCATTAAGCATCTATCACATACCAGTCATAATGAATGACCATTGTTCTTGTCATTTAAAAATATATATATTTATTTTTTATATTTATTGTTGAGAGCATTACAGATGTCCCCCTTATTTTTCCCCCATTGCCTCCTCTACCCCATTCCCACCCCACCCCAGGCCTTCACTGCATTATTGTGTCCATGGGCAATGCATATATGCATATATGTTCTTTGGTTAATCTCTTCCCAACCGCCCCCCTTCTCTCTGAAATTCATCAGTCTGTTCCATGCTTCCATGCCTCTGGATCTATTTTGTTCATCAGTCTATTTATATTTAAAAGGAAAATCCTAATTTATAGATTAACTAACTTATTACTTAGTTCACTTCTGTGATGATCAAAAGCATATAAAAATTAAGTCCCATGTACTCAATAGTCCAAGTTAAAGAATACCCATGTATGCACACCATGCCCCTGGACCCCTCCTAGGTAACCATTCCCTTCCAAAGACCCAGCTGAAGCCAAAGCCCTAAGGAGTCCATGTACTGCATACTCACTTGCCCAGCTACAGCTGATGTGACCAGGAATTGTTGCCTACATTGAAGAACACTATGACTAGCCGACAACTGATAGTGTGTCCAATCAAAATATATCATTAGAAATCAGAACAAGAAATACAAAAAATAATAAAGATATAAGTGGGGAGAGCTGAAACTAAAAGACTATAATGTAAAACTATGCCATGAACAAAACCATGCAAGCCAAACATGTTAATGCTAATAGTGGAAAATAAATGCTTTCTTCTTGTTCATCGGAACCAACTCATCAGTTCAAGATGATCAGAGGTCCTTTAACAGAAGCAGTGACAACACCGTGAGGAGTCTCCAGGGAGACGGACCCTGGTGAATGCCTTCAGAGCATGATACCAGGATAAGGAAACCTAGTGTATTACTACCTACAGTCTCTACCCTTAGATAAGCAGTTATTGTGACTTGAGTGGGTTCCTGCTCCTGGAAGTGCTAACCTCAAACACATATCCTAGTGAAAAAAGTAGTAAGACCACTGAATGTCTGCATATTTACTGTAAAAATAAGTCCTAAATCAAATTCCTATGAACATATAACAAACCTGCAGGAGCCAGGTAAGGATGTCTCACCTCACTTCTCCTTTTTAAGATCACATTGGAAGTCCTAGCTAACAATATGACAAGAAACAGAAATAAACGGTATTCAGATTGGAAAGAGAAAAATAAAACTGTCTTTGTTTGCAGATGACATGATTGTCTATGTAGAAAATCGAAAAGAATATAAAAAAAAACAAAAAACTCCTGGAACTAATAAGAAATTATAGAAAGATTTCAGGATAAAGGTTAATATACAAAAGTCGATAATTTTCCTAAATGCCAGCAAAAAACAAGTGGAATTTGAAATTAAAAATACAAAGCATTTACATTAGCACTCAAAAAAATGAAATACAAAAGTATAAATCTAGCTAAAGGGAAATTATATGAGGAAAACTGTAAAATTCCAATGAAGGAATCATAGAACTAAATAAATGGAGACATATCCCATGTTCATAGATCAGAAAGCTCAGTATTGTCAAGATATCAGCTGTTCTCAACTACCTAATGCTTTTTTGAATCCAACAAAGAATTCTGCTGTCACACAAGTGATCTTAGTTTTTATAAGAAAGGACATGCACACACACACATACACACACGATAATAATGCCATTCCTAATAAATCTATTTACTTTCTGTCTCAAAATTTAAATCTTGTTAGTAATCTAGAGATAAAGCATTACTTTTTTTACAATTTTTATTGACTTTATAGCATTACTTTCTAAAGCTTTAGCATTTAATTACCCTTTCAAACAAAACATAGAGAAACTTACTCTGACACGTATGCTTTCAAACAGTGAAAAAGCATGTGATAGGAGCCCTCAAAACATGGATGTGGTTCCCATTACCTTGGGGAAAGGTTACTGTCAGAGCACAACTGTCCTCCAGGAAATCTGATGGTTCACTTATTCTGTAGGACAGTGGGCACTAAGGATTCTGATAGAAATACTGGAAAACATGAATTAAGCCACAGGCACTAAAAATGTCATTAAATATATGTTAATTTGGAACTCAAACTTTTACTTTAAAACAGTACCCCAAGGAGAATAATTCTATTCACAAAACAACAAAACTCTTCTACATGGGGCATTTTAACTTAACCTTGCAGATCAAGTGAATCCCTCTACTCTATAGGCTACACCCATGGATGGCTTATGTTATTTCAATGGATTTATTCAAGCACACTTTAAAATTCCTTTATCTAGTAGAATTACTAATGCAGAGTTATTATACAAACAAACAGCACTTGCACTTAATGTAACAGAGCCAGCTGCTGTTATGGTTAAATATTTTTGTCAGAAAACACGAGATTAGATTTGAACAGAAGCTCAAAATCGTAAAAACCACTTTCATAATACAAAATGTACATTATCAATTCTCAGTTTACTGGGTTTTGTGATTTTTCTCCTCTGCATTCTGACACCAAAGTTCCTTCATGAATATTCATGAGGATTGTTTCCAAAATCTTATCTGCCCACTCAGGTAGCTGACAAAAGAGAATGTTACAGTCAGATCACTTACTGGTGAGGCTCAAATTTAAAATGACTTGTTCAAATAAATAATAACTGTGAATAAAGGCAGGCATCTGCTCTGAGTATACCAAAATCTGAAATTTGTACAAGGTATACTGATTGACTTATCAAATCTTTATAAGCTCCTGCTATGTAGTAAGTTGCAAAGCTATGGATTGATGATACAAAAATGAGTAATGGTTTTTCACTTTCAATTTCCATGTCCTCCAGTAAATTAGACTGGTGGCAGTGACCAGCATGTAAGTAGACAACAGTAAGAGTGCATTGTTAATATAATATAATATGTTCCAGCAAAGGCATGGGGTGGGAGGTATCAACCTGTTTATGGAGGAGATATATGAGTTGGGCTTTCATGTACATATAAGAGCTCGCCAGGCAAATAAGGGGACCTAGGAACAAGGAATAATGAGTATAAAAAGCTCTAAAACAACTTCAAGAATTCAACGGATTGCCCTAAGTTTGGTAGATATGACAGGAAGCGGGGAGTGAGGTGATAAGACAGGACCTGAGGTGGGAGAAGGGGAGGCAAGGACGTCAGGGGAGCCGGGAAGGGAAACTGCCTTTGTTCACAGGGGCCACCAACATATCACTCAAGGAGTCAGTGACAATCAGAGAAGCATTTTAAAATCAGCTCATCCACACTTCACAGTGTTTACAGTAGAAAGAAGATGGTCAAGGAGGGCAATTCTGAAGCTTTCCTATAATCTTGGTGCCAGATGTTGAGGGTCTAAACTGGCACAGCACTGGTATCAAAATAGGCAACAGACAGGAGAGACATCAATCCAAACTAATTTCCACCTTCTTAATGAGCCAAGTATCTCAAAAATTACAGATGTATGAATCTGAGGGAAACAAGAGAAAACAAACACACCTCTTGAGAATTCAAAGCAAATATAACTGCAATACTGAGTGTGTAACATGTTCCATTGTCCCTTGGCGTTACTACAAGCCCAACACAGAGGCCAGTGCTACCTCTGACCCTACTATCAATTTTCTGGAAAAAGGGACAGTAAGTTCCCTCTTGGTGCATCCATTATTTCTTCCACAATTAAAATGAAATTCCTATGAAATCCACAAGGCAATACAATAGAAAAATAAAATAAAATACTATTATCATTCAGATTTCCCCCCAGTTTTACTAAGAAGTAATTGACATGCATCCCTGTATAACTTCAAGGCACACAGCATGATGGTTTTACTTACATATATTGTGAAATATATTCACCCAATAAGTTCAGCTAACATCCACCTTCTCATATTCATTTAGGGTTTTAACTGGTAACTGGTTCATTCAAAAACAGCCCACATATTTATAACACAAATTTATCTACATATACTATGTATTGTGTACTAAACTGTTTAAATTTTAATATCAGAATTAAATATTCCTTCTGAGTTACATTATTTTTTTCATCACATTCTTCTTTCTTGTTGATTTCTTGATGAGGGAAAGACTGCTTTTCAGAAGTAAAAAGCTTTTGAATTTGCAGACCATTTAATAGTTTTCCCATCTTTTCTGCCATCTTATAGAAATCATTTAAATAAGCTACAGCTGTAATGGAAACTGCCAATCAGGGTTAAAGTAGTTTAACCACCAGTTTACAGAAATTTACAATCTACCAACTAAATCTAAATATCCAGTTTAATGGAATTCAAGCTGTCTCATACCATAATTGAAAGAGTATGAGGCTATTCACTGAGAAATAAAAAGTGAATGTCTTGTGAGCTGAGTTCAACATGATTACGAATCTGCATTTCTGAAACTGAAAAGGCCTCTCTGTCAATGCTGTGACACTGAGTATAGACATCCCCAATAGCCCAGGTGTTACATGGAAATAATTCATGCAGGAAAGCAATGTGAATACTGTATCTTATTTCATAATGATGTCACTCCTGAATGCTCAGCTTTGATAACTGCATGCCATGGTTTAGCTTTTGAACATCTAATATTCACTAACATTTTAAATATTTCATCTTCTCTAAAACCAAATGCATTTTTTAAATATTCAAATGATCAAAAGATTTTTCTACCAGTACAACACTCACTGCTACCACCACCAACCCCTCTGACTTTTTTCTACCACTGTTTTACCTTCTAAAGCAAGTACTTGAGTTTGGTTAAAATATATGGAGGCAGGGGGAGGGCAATGCTTGAATCCTTGGTGTGTGTATCCCTATGAGTTCACATTAAGAACCCCAAAACATACTGGTATAGGAGTAAAAATTCAGAATTCTGGCATAATATCTTTACTTGTATTAGCATATAAAATATACTATTCTGTAATCATAAAAATTTAAGTTTTTGCCCAGATATGTTTGTCATTTTCTAGTAGAAATCGCAACTTCTAGTATTTACTTCAAACATATTTAAAAGCAACTGACTTAACTGCTCTTAGGATCTAAGAACTGGCAATAGGCTATCAGAGCTCACATGTTTACAAAAATACAGAATTTTGAGTTCTGGTGGGGCAAAACAAATGGAAATCCCTTTTCTTCTTTCTATCAAAGGAAAATTTAGGGATCAGAGGATACTACTGGTGGGTAGGAACCCACTTCAAATTTACTCTGACAGAAATATTTTCTTCTAATGTGGAGGCCCTTTTGAGGGATAATCTACTCAGGAAGGTATCACAAAGTTCTCAGCACAATGATGCCAGAGTTATTTTTTAACAAGGTGGAGAGTAAAGAGAAGTTGTAATAAAGAATATGATTTTCTTTTACAGCTCTACTAGGTTTACTCTGGAAAAAATAATAAAGAATAGTTTGAGTGTAGGACTTGTTTGCTCCTAGGATAGTAGAAAAACAGCCAGTCTTGCTGCTGGAGGTTTTTAACTAGAATTGGAACAATCACCATTTTTCTACCTCTCTATCTGGAGTCAGATGAATCCTCAATTGAATCCTCAACCAGGAAAAGTCTGCATTAATATTGGGTTAAAGCCTGGTACTTTAGGATTTTCAAGAAGAGATAAAAGTCAGAAACATCTTTCCTGAGTGAGAAGTGTCGGTGAGGACTTAAGAAAAGGAAACTCTTGTGCATTGTTGCTGAGAATGTAAATCGGTGCAACCACTATGGAAAACAGTACAGAGGTTCCTCAAAAAATTTCAAATAGAACTACCATATAATCCCTTGTAGGTATTTATCCAAAGGAAATGAAAATACTATTTGAAAAGATATATGCACCCCCTTGTTCTTTGCAGCATTGTTTACTATAGCAAAGACATGGAAGCAACCCAAACGTCCATCAGTAGATGAGTGGATAAAGAAAATGTGGTATGTCCCGGCTGGTGTGGCTCAGCGGTTGAGCATCAGCCTAGGATCCAGGAGATAGGAGTTCGATTCCCGGTCAGGGCACATGCCCGGGTTGTGGGCTCGGTCCCCAGTCGGGGGAGTGCAGGAGGCGGCCAATCAGTGACTCTCTCATCATTGATGTTTCTACCTCTCTCCCTCTCCCTTCCTCTCTCTGAAATCAATCAATAAAATTTTTTTTTTTTAAAAAGGAAACTGTGGTATGTGTACACACACACAATGGATTATTATTATTCAGTCATTAAAAAACGAAATCTTGCCGTTTGTGACGACATGGATGGACCTCAAGGGCATTACACTAATTGAAATAGGTCAGACAGAAAAAGACAAATAATGTATGACCTCATTTATATGTGAAATCTTAAAACATACAAACCAACAAACAAAAGCCTTGAACTGCATGGCACTGTGACTTTGCCTGTCAGTGGCACCAACAGCCCCATGTACTGAGCCCAGCTTCCAAACCAAGCATTTCCATTCCTAATATCTGTTTATCCCAAACATCTACCTTACCCAGCACTCCCCCTCCCCCCACATTGCTTCTAAGTTGCTCCCTTTCTTTCTCAGTCCATCACCAAATAAACGTAGTATTGCTCTTAATTTCGGTGAAACATCCCCTTCTTGCTGTCTAGCAGGCTTTGTGCTTTCTCCCACACCAGCTTTTGCTTTTTAAAGGAATGAAAGCCAGTTTTGAGACTGTAAATGAAAATACATTTAAATAGACTATAACAGTTTCCAAACATGGGAAAAATGTAATTTTGTGATAATGGGATAAAATTGGGGGCCTGACAACTAGGCACAAAAAATATTTTTGAACACTTTTTGTGGTCCAGTCACACTTTTCTTCAGTAAATTATAGCCCCTTTATTTTCAGCAAATGCCTTTCTGTGCACATCTATTTCATGGGACAGATGCCCCTGCTGTTTTCAAAGATGCAGTATAATTCTGTGGGTTTGGAAAACAATATGCTTGAAGGGCATCCACATTAAATCGGGGTTAGAAATATGTCACAAATAGCTTATTTCTCAAATTTTCTTTCTCACATGAGGCTGATAATTGCTCTCAAGCAACAAGTTTCTATTTTCTTTCTTTCTTAAGAGTCTTAGGATCACTCAGGCAGCTGTCAAAGATAAATAGACCCAGGTATGGGGAACATTCTCACAGGCCTCCAACAGAAAAAATTACCACCTTTATTTTTAAAATATGAAGCAAAGATTTTGAACACACCCTTCTCAACTCTGTTATGATTCATGCTAAGATATAAGATGATATCACAACTCAATTTTCCTGAAGTTACTTTTGACTTTATAATTTTAAACCAAAGCACCAACTGCCTTAATTATAAAGTCAATATAAAGTCAAAAGACAAATGTTCAAAAAGAACTTGAAATATGCCTGTATATCATATAGCAGCCAGAACTCAAGTAAGTAGGAGGGTAATTGAATCCCATCATTTTGGGAGACAAATTAACTTTTCCATTTTTTTATTTTTATTTTTTTGTGTGTGATGAGAGCTTTTAAGGTTTACTTTCTAAGCAACTTTCAAATATACAACATAAAATTATTAAATATAGTCACCGTGCTGTATATCACATCCCCATGACATTTATTTTGTAACTCGAAGTTTGTGCATTTTGACCACCTTCACCCATTTCACTCACCCTCCATCTCTCGCCCCTGACAACCACCAATCTGCTCTCTGTATCTATGAGTTTGTAGTTTGTTTGTATGTTTTCAGATTTCACATATAAAAGAGATCATACAGTATCTGTCTTTTTCTGTCTGACTTACTTCACTTAGCATAATGCCCTTGAGGTCCAGCTATGTTGTCACAAATGGGAAGAAATCATTTTTATGGACGAATAATATTCCATTGTATGTATACACACACACACACACACACACACACACACACACACACACCACGTCTTGTTTACTCACTCATCCACTGATGGACACTTGGATGGCTTCCACATCTTGGCTATTGTAAATAATGCACGAAGGCACCCAGCTCAGGTAGGAGAAATGCAATTTTCTCTGCACTCCACTCACCTAGTGAAGCACTCTGGCATCAACTTACATCCCTAGGGAGGAAGCTGGAAGTTGTGACTTTGATATACACATGCACATGTGTATACACACACACACACACACAGAGTTCTGCTAAGAAAGCCATATTTGTGTGGGGATCCGTCTGTCCTCCAAGGAGAACTATTTCCTAATTTTCACAAAGGTTCATCAAAGCAGCAGAGACATTAAAACTTGATAAGAGGCTCTGAGCTCCTTCTGATGCCAGAATTCTAGGGTTAGCATGGGTGCAGTGTAGGTTTAATGGGCTCTGCAGCAACAATTTGAAAAACACTGAAATTAGTCACTTGGATATGAGTTCTGACTCCCACTCCATCACCACTAACCACTCTGACCCTCAGCCTTCTCCTCAGCAACAGAGGTGCTGCCTTTTTCTCTACCATTAAGGGTGGCATATGCCTCAAATGAGATGAAATACTCACTCATAAGCTGTAAAGTACTATGGACTTTAATACATAGATGAAAAAGGAGACGTAAACTTGGAAGAGTAAAAACAGCATTTACCTGGATACTATTTATGAATAAACAGAGTAAGATTTTTTCCCCAATAAAAAGATAAAAAGCTGGAGCAAAGTAAAAGCTTTTAACTCCACATGCCCCACAAACTTCAAAGATTCAAAACCGGAACTTATTTATCAAAAGTCTTAAGGAATATTTGATGCTAGAAAATACTCTGGTTAAGTTGAAATGTTGTTTCCTTCTTAGGCTTATAGGGTCTCATATCATGTATAATATATTAAACTTAATGAGCTCTTGAGGAAAAGAACAATGAATAAAAGACAACAGAGGACTTAAAAGATGTGGGAGAGCCCCTGATTATCTCAGTAAACAGACTCCACTGTGAGTGGCTGTTCTCAACTCCAATGTACTTCTCTCAGTGTAAGGACCTCACCAGGAGGAGTAAAGATTTAAAGTTGCATAAGGCAGCTACTTGTCTGATGCTCAGAAAACCAATGATATAGAGCTATGCCCAAAAGTGTTTCTATTAGACGAGGTGCTGCAATATGTGAGGGAACTGAATAATCTTCCAGGGTAATACTTATTATATTTTAATGACACCTTTCCCATTTTAGAATTTAAATCATACATAAAATTTGATTCTACTCTGTTATATTAAATAATTCTAAAACCTATTGGAACTTCTTCCTACTGAATCTTCTCTCGTTCTAACCTTAGTTCTTTCAACTGACCCTTTAAGAGCTATCTGTGATCTTTCTAAAACAAGATTCAGATCATCTGCCTCCCCTGATTAAAATCTTTCCCAATGAAGTTTTATTATGAAGAGTAAATGCCAAGTTATTTAGTCTGGCATAAAAGTCTCCCCTTGACTTGTCCCCTAACTTGATTTTCATCTCATCGCACCAGCCATTCCAAACTCACCGAATGCTCCAGCCAAACTGAACAGGTTATAATTTGTTCTAGACAACAATTATTTATACATGTTCTTCTGTATGCCTGCAATAACTTCCCACCTTCTCTTCTGCCTACAACACTGTTACCTTTGAAAACTCAGCTCAGGTATTACCTTGCTTAAAAAGTCCTCCAACAAAATGGAATTTTTTTCTCTTATCTGTGCTTCATTTATACTTTTGCATATTTGTATTCTAGCATTTTTAGTGCTGTACTATATAACTTTAGTAGACTGAATTTCTTAGAAGCAAGCGCTGTTAACTTACTTTTCCAGTGCCTGGTACAATGCTTGATTCATTAAAGGTGCTCCATAAATTGTTTATAAATGAATCAGCAAAGTGCCATGGCATTAGCTTCTCGCTTTGCATTCCAGTGCCAACTAAATCCCTTTACCATTTTCCTTTCCCCTAAATTCAGAGTATGTCTGCTTGCTCTCACTCTTGACTCAAGATTGTTCATAATTTCTCCCTGAAACCCAATCCCTGTCGAGGAGATTTACTGATTCCCTAGAACTAATTCTATTATTGTCTAGCCTTCTATACTTGTCATCTTTGGTTACAGTAATGAACCTTACGATCTAAGTGGCTCACAACAACACAATGTGTTTCGCTCCCACAGGAAAGGAAAGCTGCAGATTGACCGCAGGGCTGCAGTGGACAGGAAGAGACCGACCCCCTCTCTCTCCTAACTGCAGGATTTAGGCAGAAGGGCAACCCTCATCTGGAGTGTTCTGTTCTCTCCTAGATGAGCCAAGATAAAGAGACAATAAAGCAACTTCACAATAACACTCAAAGTTTCTGCTTAAATCTGTTCAACATCCACTGGAGAAGCAAGTCTTCTCTCCTACTCTGGTGACAGGGCAGGGAAACATCCTGCTGCTCTGGCCCCTTTCCCCAAGGCTTTTTCTCTAGTCCAGGCGAGAGCCTATGGACAAGTCCCTTAAGCTAGCAGATATGCGATAGGGGAAAGAGCCCAGTCCTCCTTTCTGCATACACACAAAAAATTCATGAACAGTTCTATTCCCACCCTACATTACTTTATCTTTGGAAAAGAGAACCACTAGTATACCCTCTCCCTTTCCCCGAAGGAAGAGAAAGGAACAGGTATTGATGTCTTTGAACTGTATACTCCATAAAAGTGATCTGTCTTACCTCCAAGTACTACTTCTTTGTTTCCCAAAGTTAAAAAAAAAAAAAAGTTATCTTGGCTTATTTTACAACTGAGGCATCATCAACTCACTCCAAAAACGTTGGCCTTCTTTAAAACAGTCTTTGCTTTCATCAGGCATTTCCACTGCAATCTCTAAACAGTTTGGTCATTTAGGTGAACGGATAAGCTCTCCACTGGTGATTTATACCATACTGTTATGTGACAGTCACCTGAAGTAGAGACATTCTATAAATAATCAAATGTGAATTTAAATAGACATAGTGTATACCCTGGACATATATATTCTTTTGACAAAGGAGCTACTTTTCCAAAGTGTTTAAAATTTCTATGGCTTCCTAAATTCCTCTTGTAATGTGGTTTCAAATGCAGGATCAAGTTTATCAATAACATGACTTTGGTGCAGTAGTTGCATATTCAGAGAAAAGTAATGATGCCATTGAAACAGCAATTAGAATTTACCGCTTCTCGGATGTTCCCACAAATTCTGTTATATGCAAAAGCTGCCAGGGAATCCCATGAAAAGGAAAACAATTAGTGGCTAGATGCATAATTATGATAGAATATGAGTCATGTCTCTATTCAGGAGTAGTAACATAAAGCATGTGTCAGGATTATAGAGCCATTTCAAATCAAGACGGGGACTAGGGCACAGAGAGCCATTCATCACTGCCATGATTTGCAGTAACAAATGAAGTGCCCAGAGGCCATGGTTTTAGAGACGCTCGGAACGGGCATAACAACAGATTTATAGTTACTCCTCTAACCTTTAAATCAGTGCTGATTACTAAAAGCTCTGTGGGAAGTACTTATAGCATATTCACAAAGCATTTAGGATTTTTTATAGCAAAAAAATCCATGTGTACTTTCAAACTTAAACAATATTCAGAACCAAATTTAAATGAGAACATGTTCATGCATAACACAGTTATAATAGTATATCCTAAAAATATTCTCCATGCACTAAGTTGTTTTACTTTCTAGTTTCCACTGGAATTAAATGCTGATCATTTCCCTAAACTGTAGCTCGTAAAAGCCAGCCTAGAAACCACTGTCAGCATATTTATTGCCCTATGATCTCTCACGAAAAATGGGTACACCCAGAAAATACGCATGTGGTAGCATTTCTGGTAGAACCAAGAAGAGTTTCGTATAAAACAAATAAATAAATCTACCAAATGAGACCACATGCCTGGGGAGTGCTCAGGAAAATCTTTATTCCATGTTATTTACCTTATTACCTACGTATGGGAGTACTCAGTATCACAACCTCCCAAACGCTAACCCTTGAAACCTGACAGCAGATCATGCAGGTCAAAGCAACATACATATGTTAAGAGTTTTCCCAGAGCCTGGGCTCATCGGCATTAATGCAGCTTTACCTAGTTCTTAGAAATACCTTTAAAGCCTGGGGAGGGGGTGTGAGGAGGGGGAGGGGGTCAATGGGCAGGGAGAGGGTGACATCTGTATAACTTTCAACAATAAAGAAAAGTTAAAAAGAAAAAAAAGAAGAGAGAGAGGGAAGGAAGGAAGGAAGGAAGGAAGGAAGGAAGGAAGGAAGGAAGGAAGGAAGGAAGGAAGGAAGGAAGGAAGGAAGGAAGGAAGGAAGGAAAAGACCTTTAAAAATATAGGCCCTTCGTTCAGTCTTCCACATGGGAAATTTTTCTTAGCATTTTCAATCATGGTTCTAACATGGTTCATTTAACAAACAAACTTTATTGATTTATAAGTAAGTGTCTAGTCTGTTTCCCCTCTTAGTTCTGTCAGTTTTTTATTAATAAATTTTGAAGTTCTGTTATTAGTGAATTTAGATTTGTATGTCTTCCTAAGAAATTGTCCCTTTTATCATTATGAAGTATCATACTTTATTGTAGGTAATACATTTTGTCTTAAAATCTAGTGTGTCTGGTAGTAATACAGTTATTCTAGCTTACTCAGACTTTCAAGGGGGAACTTCAGGTGGGAAAAGACATCAAGAATTTCCTGGGCTTCTGACTTGCCCTGGGCTCTAGTATATCTTACATACAGAGTGTTTTCTTACATGATGTTCTCCTGTAATGAATTGGTTTGAAGGAAGAGATAGTGAAGAAAGATGTTCTGTAGTGTTTTGTGGATATTTAGAGATAAATGCATGTTTTCCTTCCTTCTGATTACAACCAGAGTGTGCCAAGTAATTATCTGGACACAAGAAGAAACTGAAGTGGTGACTAAGAATGACGACCTAGGAAAGTTCTGTTATAGCATATTTATCTTCTAATTATCAGTTTCGAGATTTTAAATGAAATGAAAATACACAGAATAGTCACATATAAATCTCAAATAATTGCAAAGCATGGGTGGAGAGTGTGCTCTTTGTCTTTGTAATTCCCATAACTCTCTGGTGTCTGGAAGAGAAGCCAATATACTGTGTATTGAAAAAAATGTTTGGATTAGAAAATAACCAAATTGAGCTACATACTGCTTTCATAAAGTGATCACTGCTTCAAGTACTTTAAACTAGGAACTTGACAAAAATGCCTGAATTCTATCATTATCAACTTCAGTTTCTATTGTCCTTGAAAAAAGCAGTATGACCACCCTCTGGTCACCTGTATGACTTTATATCTCCCTTATAATTGATTTTTCAATACTTTAAGCACGTCACCTCACTTCTGTATCTTTGACATTAAACATGGTGTTTCGATTGCAACAAGGTTTTGACAAACTATTGTTAAACATAAATGCATATGTTTTCTCATCCTATCCTTCCTAAGGTCCTCACAAAATGCTATTGCTTAAAATGATGTGCTGGACTACTGACCTTGGACAAACTAGAAAGTTTTTTTACTGGTTATATCTTATTTCATTTTAAAATCATTTTAGAAGTAAAATAGTCTGAAGTGTCACTTATGATTATTTTGAATGGTAATGTTCACGACCCTCTTCCAATCTCATTTAGGGAATGGGTCTTGCTGGATTCTATGTGGTAAAAGGAAAAAATGGAAAAAGTCCAGCACTACTTAAGGTATTAAAGATTTGTAAAACACTTCAGAACAAACTCAAATTAAGCATTCACCTAATGATAATTACCATTGCATATTTTTAAATGCTTGTATCACATTGAAGACTTAATGAAATCTCAGCAGGCAAAAGTTCTGCTTGTATAATTCCCCAAAAACCTTTTCTAACTATAAATATTCATCACATCACTGTATTTACTGACAAAACTTGTTTACCTCATACAAAAACATCTACATGATTTGTGTATATGTTGGACAATGGCTATAAAGTTTCGTGTATGCTAGATGAATCAGTTCTACAGATCTGTGTTTGCATATATCCAAACTAATCAAATTGTATACACTAGATATGCACAGATTTCTGTATATCAGTTATACCTCAATAGAGATGCTAAAAATAATTTGTATATTCCTGAAAGTGTAAATACTTTTAGAAGGTATTTCATAAACAATTTATATAGCATTGTTAGAGACTCTGGTAAACTATAAATCATGGCATGTCACTGAACAGAACTCTAAAAATTAGCTCAATACTTTTAGAAATCTATCTAGCAGACTAAGAATTTTTTCTCTAATATTTTTCACATCTGTTCTGTTGTGCTTGAGTGTACATATATGTGCACACACATCTACCTTAAATAGTTTGTACTACATGTTTAACTTCCCCAATACCTCCACTTATAACACTACCATTGTATTATACAATAAATGAAATCACTGGAGCAATGAACAGAGAGCTGGAGCGATCAGGCTCATTAACATGGATCAATACACCAAATAATTTTCTTTCCAGAACACTTGTATTCAAGGGTGGGAAAAGGTGGGTGTACAGTTTTAAGTACACAAAACACAGTTTATTCTTGTATTATTATTACTGTATTATTTATTTGTATTATAACCGAAACCTACTTTTGCCCACCCCATATTTATTTCTAAACTCTCTGCCATGCCTCCTTGAGGAGGCAGGAAGGAAGAAAAAAGAAAGCTCTCTTTGACGTGTCCCTAGAGAAAAGCAGAGGTAGAAAAATGAGCTTGATGCTAAAAAGGAATTAAAATCATGAATAAGTGAATTTACAAATGCCTAACATTTAAAAGTTCATCTATAGGGAACAAGAGATTTGATTTGGAATTTGGGAGTTTTCAGCCAAGTACCTTTTGTGGGTTTACTGAGTAATTCTGCCCCTTGTCCAGCATCTGGGGTCACTAATATGACTGTGTTGAGTGTGTGACTGGGGCAAGCTCGGTTATACATATATTTTCTCTCTCCTTCCCTCCCTCCCTCCATGACTTCTCTCTTCTCTTCCTGCACCGGCCCTTCCATGAGGCCCGTCTCTAGCAGGGCAGCCTGAACTTCCTTAGGGTATGGACACTGCATTTCACAGCCCTGCAGCACAACCAAGGTGAATGTTCAGTAATGTCCTCAAACTGATGTTTATATTATAAAATCCTGGTTTGTGTGGGGATTAACAGGCTAATATTTAAAGACACATTGCATTTTCTAAAATACAAGCACAATGCCAATGTATGTCATGACATGGTAAGACATGTTATCTCATTTATTCTGATCCATCAAAAGTGTATTGGAGTGCCTATATTTTTAAATATTTTTATTGTGGTAAAATATATATAACATAAAATTTGCCATTTTTACTATTTTTAAGTGTACAATTCAGTGTCATTAATTACATTCACAATGATGTGTAACCATCACCATAATCTATTTCCAAAACTTTTCATCACCCCAAGTAGACACCCTGTAACCAAGTAAGCGATAACTGCACATTTCCTCCTACTCCCAGTCCCTGGTTACCTCTGATCTACTTTGTCTATGCTGTACTAGCCCGTTCTAAATATTTCATGTAACTGGAATCATATAATATGCGTCCTTCTGTGTCTATTTTGCTTCTCTTAGCATAATGTTTTCAAGGTTTTTCCACGTTGCAGCATGTATCAACATTTAATTCCTTTTTATGGATAAATAAAACTGTATTGTATATATTTACCACACTGTGTTTAACCACACTTTTTGGCTACTGTGAATAATGCTGCAATGAACATAGTATACATATAACTGAGTGCCTCTTTTCCTTTATTTTTTATTTAGTTATTTTTTAAATATATCTTTATTGATTTCAGAGAGAGGAAGAGAGGGAGAAAGAGGGATAGAAACATAAATGATGAGAGGGTCATTGATCTGCTGCCTTCGGCACACCCCTTGCTATGGATCCGGCCCTCAACCTGGGCATGTGCCCTGACCGGGAATCAAACCATGATCTCCTGGATCATAGGTCAATTCTCAACCACTGAGCGATACTGGCTGGGCTCCTTTTGTATGTTTTTTAATTAAGAAAATTTTATTGCCATTTCAATTCTTTTAGGCATATATCTAGGAGTAGATTTTCTGGGTCATAGGGTAATTTTGTTTAAGTTTGGAAGTGGAGTGACTATTTTATACCACATACATGAGTAGGTACTAAAAACCCATTAATCTTTCCACTTAAACACATTTGAATATAAGTTTTGCATGTTTTGTTTTGTTTTTCATTTTAAAAATCTGTTTCCATTTTCATCCATACACATACACTCAGCCATAGATGTTTTCTGCTGTGCTTTGTTTTTTTACTTATTGCTTACTTATTTATGCATTTTATTATTCAGTTGAGAATCCATAAGTATATATTTTGTTTAATTTGACTATTCTCACCCATCCCCCAAACTGGCTGGGGTGCTTACGATACCTTTTAACTCCATCCATTCCTAAAACTACACTGCCTTTTACCCCCTGCAACCTGTTGCATCTAGCCACATAAGCTTTAAAGAGTTTTGATACCCAAATTACCACACCTGAACTGAGGTCTCACATAACATGATAGCAATATTTTACTATTCCTTAAAGGAAGAGGAAGACTATTTTCAAAGTCAATTTTTAAATATTTACCAACTTTTAATTTTTCTATATTGCTCTCAAATAGCTGGAAGCCACTGCCACTTGCTTATTAATGAATGTGAGCAAATGAGTATCTGAAGAATAAAGCAGAAAACTCAAGAGAGAACCTACTCCTATTCTATATGTACTTATTTTTAGTGACATGTGTGCTGAGTGCTTGTGTTTTTATAGAGACACATAATGTAATTTGCCAATAACCCATTAAGTTTATATGTTAAAATGGAATCAAACCATGATTCACCCAGAGCTTCATGACTTCCAGCACTCTACACCTCAACATACCTCACAGCCTTGAACTTGGAATGTTAGAATCATTATGACTCTCAACGGCCTGGCAATTCATAAAATCAGGGAAAATGCCATCAGAGAATGATTGGAGAACAGGAAGGTGATGAATCAGCAGAGCAAGTCCATATGCCAAATGCAGAGTCACTCTCAGCCACCAAGACATTCAGGCAAATGTGTTATGGGCCAATAGATTTTTTTGGCTCTGTTACATCTAAAAAGACATCTTAATGAAAGGGAAATGATTAATGACCAGCCAAGCAAGACCTCTGCTAGGATTAATAAATGGGAAACCTCTATCACCAACCCCATCTAAGGAGGCACCGATCATAACTTGTCATCTTAATAACATTTTAATGCCAGCTCCAGATTCATTGCACTTTTATGGAAATTTAAATCATGCCCAAGTGTGGAACACCTCCAATAATGAGCATGAAAGTGCAAAGAGATTTTGATTAACATCAGCTACTGAAGAACTGGAAATGTTGCGTGGGGAGCTGAGGGGCTTCACAAACTCTTTTGGGTTCTTTTAATGACATAAGTTCAGTTACCATATTTACAGTGTGTGTGTGCATTAGGATTGTATCTTTGAATACTGCTTTTTTAACTAAGATTTAAGACAGAAAATTTTTTCTTACTATGAACAGTTCCTGTCACGGAGCATCCTAAGCAGCTTTATTCAGCAGTGCACTTCGCACAGATAGAGATTTTCTGTTCACAACTTTACTCCTACAGCTGCACAAAGTAGAAGACAGCACAGGCCTTCTCAACTTGATAATAGAAGCCAAGAAAAAAGAGATTATGGTAGTCTCACTTCAGAAATCACATCGAACATGCGCATCATATAACCCCAGAATCTGGCCTCCAAATTATACGACTATCATTTGGGACACACATCAATATGGCATTCCCAAAAAAGTTACATCACACTGACACTTTGTGACAGTGGAAGTCATGAAAATCCTCAATGTCTGAAGAGCAACAATGTCAGGAAAGTACATGAGGCTTGTTGGCATCTCTGAAGCAGAATGGATACCATCCGCTCCACAGATGACAGAATCTAGGCAATAACTTAAGTGATATCTTTATAGCAGTAATACCTTTTTCCTTTTTTTTCAGCATAAATATATAGGAACCTTGTCAATACATTTTTAAAACTATACTTGAATTTATATTTAGGTAAGTATCAAATGAAAATATTATGGAATTAATTTTAAACTAAAATATTTCTAACTTCTAAGCCACTATTATTTACCTATAACACTTATGCATTATTAAGTAATTTACAGTGTCAATAAAAACACCAGACATGCTTTTATTGAGTGGAATAAATGTCGGGTGCAAGGGCACAAACCATCTCTTCCACTGCTCCAGCAATGCCATCATCACAACTTCAGCCCACACTCCAGCCACATGAAACCTCTTCTTCTCCTTAGTCACCTCTCATTAGTTATTGCATGCGTGTGTGAATCTACTTACTGATTTATTTTTTAAATTAAGCATATAAGTGTGCAAGCCAAAGGGCTAAAGGCAGAGATGACCAGTATCGTCATTTACAATGTGCAATCCAGATGAAATGTTTCCACATATTTCTGCATGTGCATTTTCCTTCCTTTGGCATATCTCCTTCCTTTCTCTCCTGCCTGAATTACCTCTGCTCTTCATGGTCATCCAGCTAATGTAGGGACCTTCTTTGAAGCCTTCCCTTATTCATCCTCCAAGAATACCAAATTTTCTCTCTT
Source organism: Miniopterus natalensis (assembly GCF_054644295.1). NCBI lineage: Eukaryota > Metazoa > Chordata > Mammalia > Chiroptera > Miniopteridae > Miniopterus > Miniopterus natalensis. Next base: position 54,498,628 of record NC_142083.1, read on the forward strand.
GAATACTCTCAGCACTCCTTTTACATGACTCTGTGCATATATTAGTAGGAAATATTTGTTTACATATCTACCTATCCCCCACCAGACTGTGAACTTCATATGAATAGGAACCATGGCTAACTCATCACAGTGCTTGGAGTATAGTTAGTATTCAATACATCAGCTGGTTGGATGAATGAATGAACAAGAATAAAGAAGCTGCTTCCATTTACCATCTTTCCCCAAAATGTTTGGCATTTGTTCTGTATCTACATATGTTTTTCCTACCCATAGGTACATATTTAACTTATCTTGATGTGGAAAAACAACTTCTAAATTGTGAAAAAATATCACAAGGCAGAATTTACTATAGAAATAATAAGAAAAATTATAAGAAAATATCACCAAAATTTTAAGATAAATGATAAGTGAAAAAGTTGTCCTTATTAAATGTGACAAATATCTAACTTCACTATTAACCATAAAGTTAATCAATGAAATGTCAACTAAAACAAAAATAAAATCCACCTTCTGAAGAGAGATTTTTTTTTAATTCAATGCCAATGAAAACGTAGCTCATCCCACTTTGCTAATAGTAGCATGAGGTGTAATGACCCACAGTTACTTCTTTCCTTTCCAGACAAATGATATTGTCTATGTTATACTAAGAAATACCCAGAGTATATAGTATATTGACATAAAGATTTCCAAAACAATATTTACAGTTGCATAGGAGATCATGGGCATAGATTTCTGGATGTCACAACTATAATTTAAATACTATATTGTTGATCATGGTGAAATATTACATATTATACAACAAACGACCACCAGAGAAGGGACAAATGGAAACAGACATTTCCCTTTTGTGTCATTTTTTTAAGACCTTTCAGAGAGAAAACAGATTCTGAGTGGCAATTTGAAATTCTCTTATAAAGATAGTCATCTGGATGGCTTCGCCTTTTACCTTATCAACAGCAACTCCCTAGGCCATCACTGATTAATTAATTGAGGCAACGCTGAGAAGCAGTGAGAATGCTAGTGGTAGGTGGGGTTCCCTGCCTGTCTGCATTTATGGATGGTTCCTGGCTCTGTGTAATCTCACTTTCAGTATCCAGAATGCTAACTCAAACTAGTCTTTTAGTGAATGACATATATATACTCAAATATAGAAATTCTCAAATATTATCACATTTAGTCTGTACAGCCTGGAAAACATTATCCCCATCTTACAGATAAGGAGACAGAGGCTTAGACAAATTAAAGATCTTCCCCATCAAAACACAGGTAGTAAATGATAGGACACAGATCAAAGCATTTCTTTCTGACTCCAAAGCCCCATTTCCTTCTACAGGACAATCTTGGCTTCGGGAGCTTCTAGACAGCAAGGCAATTTTAGTTTTGGGAGTTTCTGGAATGAAGAAGCTGCTGGAATAAAGGGGTTGAAGCAAGGAGTGCCACAGTAGAGCTGCCAAAGTCCAGTCAAAGACCCGCTATCTAGGAAGCACCCAGTAACAATGCTTTAAGAGGACACTGGTATTAATGGTCACCCATTTTTAGAAAGTACATAACTGTTCTCATTGCAGAGGCCTCGGCCACAATGTGCAGTGCTGCTGGACGCTGTGATCCCTCTGGTCCCACGTTACCATTTGAAGGTGTTGCAGTGGCCTCTCTATAAACACAGGGCAGCAGTTGCCCTTAGGACAACTTCTAGAAACTTCAAATGATTAAGGTTTTTGTATAATTATTACCTATTTTTGCTTTTCCACTGGGAATAAGATCCAAAGGGTTCTTTAAACTGCCACTTTGAAATTTGCAGACCCCATCCTTTTTTTACTCAAAGGTTTAATAATATTTTGTATAGTAATATCAGTTTTTCAGAATAATCATTTTCAGATTTTTTTTTATTGAAGTACAATTTCTTGGTGATAAGATGCACAGAACGTAAATGTTTGGGATGATAAGTTTTGACAGCTATATCATACCTATGTAACCGCCACACGAAATAAAATATAAATCATTATTATCACCCTGGAAAGTTCCTGCTCCCATACTCCACCCCCTTCAAAATAAAACACTTTCTTATATCTATCACCACAAGTTAGTAGGGATTTGATTTCTTTTGCTCAGCAAAATATCTGTAAAATTTGTCCAAATGGTTGCATTCTCAGTAACATTTTAATCTTTTTCAAAATTTATTGGAGAAAGAAATGAACTTCATGTTGTTGCTCATAGAACAATAAATAATTTCTTTGGAAAGATCATATGTTATTTTTTTGAATGAACTAGAAGTATCTACATTTGACTAACTGGATATTTCCAAAGCACAGATACTGCTTTGGGAGCAACAGCATCAGTACAGGAATAATAAGCCAGTTACTGGCATCTATTGTGCTTATCAGACTAAAGTTTAAAAAACATTCAGACTTCACTAAATCCTTTAATTTAGGATATTCAGCCATGCACTTACTTTTCTAGTTTACAAGAAACCAGCGCTACTCTAATGCAACACTGAGTATTAATTTACCTCTGCCATAGGGAAACAGTGATCTTCAGAAGCATTACATTGTACCCATGCAGACACAATTTAAGGACTGAGTATAAGACCTGCAGAAAGATGTATTTCTCCCATCACTTGCTGCAGTAATCCACCCACAATTCCCAGTATAACATATGTATTTTTTAATACAAAGTATTAAGAAGCACAGAAAACTCCATTTCACTTAAATCAACCAAGGACGCTTTAAGACCTTGACTACCACTGTAGCATTGGCATAAGTAGCTGAAAATGCATTGGTGTGATAATGTAAAATATGTCAAGAGTTACAGAGAGGATCATCCCCTTGATATATGTTGTCCTTTAGGTATAAAACTATCAAGAGCAGGTTGATATAAAGCCCAGTGGCTGCTGTAAGGTATGCATACACTATTTCTCATTTTCAAAAGTAGCAAAATATATCCTAAAGCAAGTGCACCGTTAAGGATTTGGAGTTCAGCTCAGGCTTGAATTCTTTGTTGAGGGTCACGGTAGAGTCACAGTGTTTGACTGCAAAGGACCTTAGTATTATACTGATGACTAAACTGAGTGCTAAGACCGTGCTGCTGGTCAATGGCAAAGCCTATAGTTGAACTCTCATGATCCTAATCCTCTGCATTTGCCATGATGATACATTGCATTCCTCTGAAAATCCTTCTACAACTACTCATGCCTACAAAGCTTATGTTGACACTTACTCCTATTTCTTTTCAAATTGTAACAACGTTGTCCTAGGCTTTTTTTTTTTTTTTTCCAGTTAGAGGATTCTAAGTAAAACTCTTCCCAGAAGAAAACAAGACAGCATTTCTTGTTGAGCCCCAAACAATAAAATTGTAAACTCTATAGCCCATTATCATCCTTCTCAGTCCCCAGCCAAGGCTATTTCTGAGAATATAATCTTAAGGTGCAGAGAAGAAAAAAAGAGGGGCAGGGTCCGGGGAAGGATAGGGAATAGTGAGTTGAAAGAACTATCACTGGAGATGGTAAACTGTCCAATTGTCCAACCTGCCATTACCCTGGACCCAGGGACGGACTGGAGCCAGTGTGCTGAATGTCAACACCGACACTATAGAGCAAGGCCTTCTGCCCTACTGCTGCCAAAGCTAAAATCATGCTCCTGCTTTAATAGCATAAATAAAGTTCCTTACATATATGTGTCAGAGCCTCTGGGATTCCAGACGAGTCTAGAGAACGTACACAAGACCCCTGCCCCAGTCCAGAGGCTCAATATCTTTCTGAATTTTTTTTTTTTTTTTTTTTGCCATCATGGTTATAGCGACCATCTCACAAAGGCTCATGTTTATTTATGTTCTCTTCTGCCTCTATGTGTTGTCAAAACCCTGACTTTTAACTAAGATCCCCAGTTTTTAAGGAACTCTGAGTTTACATCTCCAGTATACTATATACTTCTTAGACTGACAGTAATAGATTGTATCAGCTAGGAACTCAGAACAAATTCATGATTATGCCTCATTCCAGCAACACGACAAAGCTACTCACTTTGCCATTGGAAAATTCAACTTCAGCCAATTACTACATGCTCAACTGTGGATTCTATGATTCACCAAAACTACGGCTTGTATACCTCACAAATACAACAGCTTTCCGAACCTTTATAGGGCAAGATGCTCTTCCTTTTTTTTCATTTTCTTTTTTTGACAATGAAACTTCACTGCTTTCTTTCTTTTTAAAATATATCTTTATTGATTTCAGAGATAGGAAGGGAGAGGGAGAGAGAGAGAGAAACATCAATGATGAGAGAGTCGTTGATGGGCTGCCTCCTGCACGCCCCGACTGGGGATGGAGCCCGCAACCCAGGCCTGTGCCCTGACCGGGAATCAAACCGTGATCTTCTGGCTCATGGGTTGATGCTCAACCAGAGCCACGCTGGCTGGGCCAGGATGCTCTTTCAATCTGCTCTAAACAAAGCAGACATTGCCCTGCCAGTGTGGCTCAGCGGTTAAGCATCGACCTAGGATCCAGGCAATAGGGGTTCGATTCCCGGTCAGGGCACATGCCCGGGTTGCGGGCTCGATCCCCCGTCGGGAGCGTGCAGGAGGCAGCCGATCAATGCCTCTCTCATCATTGATGTTTCTCTCTCTCTCTCCCTCTCCCTTCCTCTCTCTGATATTAAAAAAAATAGCAACAACAAAGCAGACATTTATTGTCTACTCCAGGGCCAGAGCTAGAGCCAGGAATTACCATACAAAGTCACAAGTCAAAGAGGCAAACCAAATCTGTTGAAACGATCTAAGGATACAAAACAACTAAACAAACAAATCAAAACCCAGACTCATAGACACAGAATTGAATTGGCTCATAGATGCCAGAGGGAAGGGGGGACTGGGGGTGGTTAACTGATTGAAGAGGAACAAGGGGTACAAATTTCCAGTCTTAAAACAAATCCTGAGGATACAATGTCCGGCACGGGGGATGCAGTCAATAATATTGTATTAACTTTGTATGGACACAGATGGTAACTAGACTTACTGTGGTAATCATTTTGCAATATGTCCAAAGGTCAAATCACTGTGTTGCACATTATGAAACTACTATATTTTGTGTCCATTATTTTGCAATGAGAACAGGTGTCGTATGCATCTGTGTATTTATGGCTCTTTAATTCAGTTGTGGAAGAGAATCAGTTTAATACTATATGCTTTTTGCCCAACGTGCTTGGAAGAAAGTTATTCAGCTATTCTTTTAAATTTGTCAAGGTTTCAATGTATAAAAAACTGGAAGGATTCTTCTTTAAAATATTTTTTAAAATAAGAAACATTAGGTTCATTTTTAAACTAACTTAAATAGCTGCTTACCAATTATTTAAAGCTATTGGAAACACACTAATGATACCAGGAAGAACTGCGATATGCATGAAGACATTTATTAGCCATTTACCATTATTCCAGTTTGTGCTCTACTCTGATCTCTTCAGGTTTAATGGCCTTCTGCTGCCCTGATAGGAATGTATCCAATTGTACAGCCACAGAATGTGTCTCAGGTCATTAAAGAGAGAAGCCCTTACTCTAGCAAGTTTTTGTGTGTTCTCTACTCCATTTCAAGAAAAGCTAAAGAATATGCATAAACACAATTTTGTTCATATGGGAGCTTTTTTATTATTGTTATTAAGGTCTCCAGTTATAACCTCTTTAGGCTCTATGGTCTTTAAAAAAAAATCTCTTCTGCAATTTGTGTGTTATTGTTATAACAAGTTGAAAATAAATCATGACACAATGTGTAATCTCCCTTCTGTTAATTAAAAAACAAAACAGTTTTATCAAAATAGCTCTTCTCTGAAAAAAAAACTCATCCAATATTTATACTAATTATCCTTTGCTTCTTTTAAAACTAGAGATAATCACATGTAATAAAGAACAAAAAAAGTTTACATTTTTCCATTTTTATTTCTTATGCTTATGTTTTTAAATTATTTCAAAATGTTACAATAAAATTTTATTTACAGCAGGGGAAATAGGAGAAACCTTGAAGGAAGAAGTAATTTTTAAGTGTAGGTAAAGGCTCAGTAGGATTTCAGCAGATAGAGATGAGGAAACTACAGAAAACAGCTTTTAAAAAGATGATTATGATGAGTTGCTATTTACTGATTGTCTACTTTGTTCCAGTATTGCTGTTTGCTTGTCCCCTATAATTTCATTATAGTTACATTTTTCGAACACAAAAGTTAGGCGAAATTATATCTATTTTACTAATTTGGAAACTAAGGCTATGATATAAGAAACTACTAGAGGATCACCAATCATGTATCTGAATTGTACATATAATATGCAAAGATTTAATCCAGGTCTACTTAACTTTAACATTAACTCCTGACTCTCCTTGAGAGAAGAAAATCCTTTGAAAAACTGAATGTGTCCAGTTTACAAATCATTGTTCAGGATGCTACTGCAGATATTCAAAGAGATCAAACTCTGTCCTTTGGTGTTTCTGTGGCCTCTGAAATTTTAATCACTTTTTGAAAACCCAGCCTCAGGGGAGAGATGATATATTACCCTGCATTTTAAAAGTGTTCTGAATCATGGAATCAACAGAGATCATGGAATTTAAATCATAGGTCTTTGTCATTTAAAAAAAAAAAAAAGATGATTTTCTATATGAAAAGGAGGCTATAAACTGTTTTGATAAGTATGATACTAAAATATCAATTGACCTCCACATACTACTTTAGGTAAAGTATTAGAATATATATCAGATCTACTCAAAAAATTAAAATAAGATGTCAGGCCTTCCTAGGGCTACTCAGTGTTTGGTATAGTTGTTTCACAAAATGCAGATATTGCTGGGCTTTATCATTGCCCACTCAGGAATATACTCTATGGTTCTGAACGCACCAATGGGAGGCACTTTCTAAACTGTAACGTATAAAGTTATTCACAACAAGCACAATGCCTCAGCTATGGCCTATGGGGTATGCTCGTTGACTACCTAAGGAACCACCTGTACAAATCAGGTCTCTCAGACTGAAAGTTTGCACCTGAAGGCCACCTAAAAGTGTTCCTTAGTCACAAATTGGTCTGGGACATCAACAATTCAACTTTATATTACTTGTTTAAATTATGAGCCCAGGAATCTTGGATGTTTAAAAAGAACACTTACCACTGTAAATGGATATCATTAATGAAAATAATTATTTACAGGGGAGGTAGAGGGAGTACAGGGGGGATTAATGGTGCTGGAAGGAGACTTGACTTGGGGTGGTAAACACACAATACAATATGCGGATGATGTGCTGCAGAGCTGTGCACCTGGAACCTGTATAACTTTGTTAACGAGTGTCACCCCAATAAATTCAATAAATAAAAAGAAAATAATAATTAACCACTCCACTTGTGCTCTCTCTCTTTCCACCTCTCTCTTCCTCCGTCTTTCTTTTTCTCAAGCACAAACACATACCTCTGGAAGAGACAGCTTCTAAATGACCAAGAAAAGAAACTCTGGTCCCTGGGCACCCAGGGTTCAAATAGCTCATTTTCAGAGGTTAAATAATTGACACCACTTAGTAAGCTGCTACATCCAAGTTTCAAATGGTACCTTCAGATTCAAAGAAGCAACAAGTCAACAAAATACGGACTTTCTTCCAAAGATTCAGTGAGTACTGCAGTAAACCCTTAGGTGATGGCTGAGCTACACAAATACGACATCCCTGAGGCTAACCTGATTGTGTAACACGGGAGTTTCAGAAACCACTAACAAGATCAGGGGGAAATTGATGATGTAATCTAGAAAAATAAAATAATTTCCATCTTTAAGTGACTGCTTTTTAATAATTTGGAAAGAGTACTGTCAAGACCTTAAATGGATTAGATAACATTTCTGTCTTGCTTCCTTATTTCATGACAAGTCTCCAATGATTAAATCTAAATAACAGTCGGAAATGGACATGTCATTGGTATCTAATGAGGCCTAAAAAATAAAGATGTTCTTTTATCTAGAGCTAAATTTGTCATTTATAATAATAATCTTACTATAAAAAATATTTTCAAATGAGATTTTTAATAATTTTCCATAGTCCATTGTTGTCATAAAATATTTTAATTACTCTAGAACATAATATGAATGTAAAATAGTGTCATGATTTCTGGGAACTTACTACCTTGAATCTCAATTCAGTGTGTAAAATTTAATTTTTTTCATATTAAATGATATCTGAAAAATCTTTGACCAATATTACTAATTTAATTGGCCTCATGGTTTGTACCAATCTCTTCATTATGGAAAGAATAACAACATATGAAATGTAAATTGCAAATAAAACTGTCCAAAGTTTTTTATTTTATTTTAAAATAATCTGAAACTTAACAGAAAATTTGTAAGAAAACCTCAAAAATGTTTATATTGAGTGTGAGCCGTTGACACGATGCTACTCCTCCACAAATACATTAGTGTGTGTTCCTTACAAATGAAGACAGCCTTCTACATAAACCAATATGGAAACTGGAAAAAGGAAATTAACATACATTCCTGATTCTCTGTCCTTTATTTTGCATCCTATCCAGAGTCTCAGGATTTAAACTTCTTTCATTATTGATAATGTTCACTTTGATCAATAATTAAAGGAGTGTTTGCCAGGCTTCTCCACTAAGAAGTCACATTTCCCTTTTGAAATTGGTAAGTACTTTGTTGGGAGTTATTTTGAGACTCTGTAAAAATCCCATTCCTAATCCAAAATTCAATTTATTTGTTTTTAGCAGTATGAACGAACATAGGATACCTGTGTCATGATCCGTTGCTATCATTATTTGAGACTCAAATTTTTCCAAATTTGACCCTTGGAAACCCCATTAAAGGCTGGCTCCTATGTACTTCCAACATATATCCACTATTTTTTAACACTTCCTTACTTTATGGTGCAAAAAAAGTTCCAGTCTCATCTGGTACATTCTCTGTCCCAGCCCTGGCATTTCTTTATGGAACCCTAGCTCTTCAGAGGAGAAATCAAGAGCACAGTGTTGCTAACTGCTATTATTTCCATAACCCATCTATGGGCTACTATTGTCATTACTTTCATATACGCTGTAACACCAAAGTGCATTGCTACCTACTTTAAGTACTTACTCCCTTCAGAGCAAAAAATTTATATCATTGCCAACAGCTGGTATTGTCAGATTTTTGGATTTCTGCCATAGAAATAAGTGTGTAATGATATCTCACTGCTGTTTTAATTTGAATTTCTCTAATGATAAATAATCTTGAGCATCTTTTAATAAATATAGTATTTACCATACATATGTGTTCTTTGAAGTGTGTTCTTTAAATAGTGCTGTTCACTTTCTTACTTTTGAGTTTTAAGAATTCTTAACATATTCTGGTGATGAAGCCTTTAACAGAGGTGATTTACAAATCTTCATAGTCTGCCGTCTGTCACTTCAATCTCGGTGTCTTTTCCAGAGCAAAAGTTTTTAATATTGATACCGTCCAATTACTTTTCCTCTCCCAGGGTAACACATTTTGGTTTCGTGTCTAAAATGGATCTTCTGCTGTGTCCCGGGGCCCCTGGGTGTGCTGCTCTTCCCTCAGTGACTAAGACTTTCATTTCCTAAGGAAGTGGGGGCCCTCCAGCCTTTCCCACTGCGCTGGCTACCCTTCTCCCCGACTCTACCCTGGAGACTCGGCCTTCCCCTGTCCTCCACTCCACCTCCAACCTTTCTTGGGAGCACACATTAGAACCCTGGAGAAGCTCCTGAGAATGAGTGCAAATTCCTCTTTTGTCTGCGCAGTGAGGGGGGGTTCTCCTCGCACCACAGTCCACATTCAGCCTTTCACATTTGTTACAAAGTTTAACTGCACCTTGCATGCTCCTGGGAGTCCAGCACCTCACCCTCCCACAGGGTGCGCAGTTGAGACTGTGGTGTAAGGTACAGGACTGCCTTGGCTTCTACATCCTTAGAGGGACCTGTTTTTCATTAGACAGCTGGCAACTTGCTTGTCTTATGACTTCAGCTCTCTTGTGGATACAAAAAAGTTACAATTATTTAGTTTATTTCATTTGTCCTTGTGTTTGGTTGACAGTGACACATCTTTTCCAGTTTTCTATATCCCAGGCAGAAGCAGAACTCTGGGTAATCTTTTAAATTGTTTCTGCATTAAAAACTCAAGAGGCTCTGAGCTGACATTTTTCCAAAATAAGAACTTGATCGTGAATTCCTCAAATGCTGAACCAAACTTGCTATGTGTGCATTTGTGTGTGTGTGTGCACACACAGGAAAGTGAAAAGAGGTAAGTTCCATTTTATTCTAATAAGTAAAGTTACAAAGAAGTTAATAGAGATTTCCAAAAACTCTAAAGTGTGACACAATTTATTACACAATTTAGCCTAATTTCATAGTTGATTTATACACTGGCGTTTTATAGTAGATGCCAGGGAACATAATGAGATATAAAATTGCAGACTGCATAAAGCCTGTAAAGAAGACAAGAATATATATCAAACGGCAGTTACCGTTCAAGGAGATTGCCGATTACCTGTCCTTTACCCTGGATCATCCAAGACCACTCTCAAACAGCCTGAGACTACAGTCGAGGGATCCCATCTCTGCTGTCTCCATGGGCTGAATGAACAAATATCAGTACTTTATGAATTTGGCTCTTCAAATAGTTCATAGTGCTTTTGGTATTTTACCTCATAATATAAATTTTATAGCTTTGCTCAAGCCAACTACCAAAATGCCTCCCTCCAGAAACAAATTTTGTAAAAACTGGCCCCAGGCCCCTAAAGAAATCAAAAGGAACAAAATGATGGTGTCATCTTCACTGAAAATGCAGCCGAGGATACCATCAGCACAGCACTGGCTCGGGACAGCAGGCCCGCGACAGGGCCACTGCAAAGCACTGATGTGCCCCTTAGCAACCCCGCGGAGAGAGCCTGAGCTCAGGGCAAGGGAGCGGAAGGGCGGTGGTGGGAGGCCCCACAGCGCGGAAAACACGCTCACGGTGTCTGGTCGCTCGTCACTCAGGCGAGTGGGACCCACGCCACGCTTACAGGGGCTGCTTAGGGTAATACATTGCTTTGGCTAAAATAAGTTTTTCATCAGATCTATTCTGGGAACTTACAACTCTTCACTCGGAACATCACCAGGTTTGGTGGGAAATGCAAGAAAAAGAAACATCCTATCTAGTCACCAATAACTTTAAACTGAAAAAGACACGAACACATGGAAAGTATTCTGATTTTTTTAGGGTTACCCTCTAAAAAATGTACCCAGCAATGTATCCAGGATGACACGGATCCATGCACAGCGCTCTTGCCAAATTCACAGAAAAAAGAATTTCATGTTTTACCCTCTTAAATTACATCTACAGAGTTCACGAAATTTGCCGTCTTGTTTGTCTCCTTTAGTTCCTGTCAATCCTGCGCCTCTCCCTCAAGAAGAATGAAAATTTCTCTTTTTGTCTAAGTCTATTATCTTTTCTGAACTTTCCCACATTTCAAACCCTCTTTACAGCCCATCAGTAAACCCATCACTAACCCCTAAACTTACCTTTCCTCGCCAGGTGTACACTCCCCTTTCCGCTACTGTCTTCTTCCATTTTTTTCCTTTTCAGAAAGAAAAGAACTTTTTTTCCTGCCACGGCCACAGGTTCTCATTTGTCTACCCCTTTCGCATATCTACCCAAAGATCCTGATGTTTGAAATCGGAATGAAGCACTGTCTGTGTCATTGCTGGGTCAGCCCTAATGAACACTTCCCTAGAAGTCAGAGCTAAGCACCAGCAGGGGAAGGTAGGAGCTGTGGAGACCAAGACCCAGTGACTCAGTTTACTCTGGCTGAGCAATAGGTACTAGTCATTTTTCACTCAAACCAAACGATTTCAACCTGTTTATTATATTACTAATGAAATAAAATTATTCAGAAAGCATGGTATTGACTGGTTAGGCTCTCGTGGCTTCAAATTCAACATGCAGAAAATCCTTTGCCACTATTGTAACTGGACCAGGATGCCGCTTTGTCTACCAAACCTGCCTTTAAACACACTCTGTTCAACTCTATTGCCATTTCCCTGGTCACATTTCAAATATATCACACGACTTTTGAGTCATTTTAAGGAATCAAAATCCATATTCAACAAGAGGTACATTCAGGTACTAAAAACATTCATTCTAAATCAAAACTTCACTCTCACTTTCAATCCAAAGGTTTCCTCACCCGATACACACCTGTACCATTACTGGGATCTACAGTGGGACAGGCAAAACATGTTCTTTCGTTTTTACTCTACTTCTTTCCCCAGTCATTTTCTGGGTTTTCTAGAGCCTGTGAGAAGTTTAGAGAAACAGGGTGAAATTTTATATTTGCATTTCTCTCTCCCTGCCTCACACTGGCTGACTTCCAATGTCCCTCTGTTTGGCGGGCATACAAACCTAGGCTTTTTGTGTAGCACAGATAGTGTTCCTTGGGGGCCCTGCGAGGACTCGGCCTTTCACATTTCCTAAATATGGGCTATTATCCTTGGACTACCGTCTTATAATTCATCCCTACTCAATTCATACTCCCAAAGTATTCAATACAACCTCTTACTTTTGATTCTCCCTGACCCAGCATGCTAAGCTATTGCTTTTAATTTACTGTCTTGGCCAGTGAGAGTGGAGGGCAGAGGCAGTCCTTTCCCACTTATCTTTTCTTATGGCATTTCTTTGTTTATTAATGTTTGTGATTCTCCCATGTTAAAAAATAAAAAGTGTACTAAAGATAAACACCAGCATAAACACTAAAGACCAAATACTAACATAATCTAAAGAATTAAAAATTAGTCATTCTGGGGTATATCACTGCAGTAAATATCTGCACAGTTGACCAGACTCAGCCTCCTTTCTTGTCTTATGAAAGCATTATATTAATGTCTGTTTGCAAGACATCTAGAAATAAGACTGAAGTCTCCAACTCCTTTCCATCTAAATCTATTATTGCCCGGCCGACGTGGCTCGGCAGTTGATCATCAACTCAGGATCCAGGAGATCGAGGGTAGATTCCCAGTCAGGGCACACGCCCAGGTTGCAAGTTTGATCCCCAGCAGGGGGCATGCAGGAGGCATCAGATCAATGACTCTCTCATCATTAATGTTTCTCTCCCTTCCTCTCTCTGAAATATACATTTTTTTTTAAAATCTATTCTTCCAGGATACTGAGAATGCTAAAAATGTCAAAAAGTTAATTTTTGACAATATCGAATGTAAATACACAGCCACAAATTCCCCTTACCTAGGTCAATTTACTCTGCTTGTCTTTTTACATCTTTTATTTTGTAATGAACTATGAACCTGAATGTCAGCTCTGTTCAGAATAATGAATTTAAAATCGCCAGTGACAGAAGCTCCTTATTGTCTGTTTATAAAGGAAAAGGCAATAGAGCGCAGTGGATCTTACAGACCTGACGTGGAAGCTTCTCATCATTGCAGATCTAAAACACTGTAGAAAGCAAAAAAGGCAAATAATTAACACACAGGCTAACATAGGCCACAGCAAGAGGAAGCAAAGTCTATGCATATAATTTTTTTCTACTTAAAGACTTCTCTGCACATGCTCGAGTTTGCCTAAAGTGCCATACGCCACAGAACTAGATAAGTACACACAAATTCCATTTGCATAGTCCACTGGATACACTGCTAACAAATTCTTGGCTTTGTATACCCTATTTGTTTATAACATACCTGCCCCCTTCAAAGAGAAGGCCGTCTTGGGGAAGGGGAAGCGGCCTAAGGCTGCCCAGGGAAGAGCTGGCATAGGGGAAAGCGGAGAGGATTAATTTTCCTCCCTACCTGTACCGTCCCCTATGGGCGAGGACAAGTTGAAACAAGCATTATATAGAGTTTTGAAAAACTAAACACATGCACACAGACACAGAAGGTTCCTGGCATGGCATTCTCTACGCCATTCTCCCAGTTAACTGTCCACACTTCTGCACTGTGTCTCATTGCTACACGGTGAGGACCTGAATAGAAAACATCCTAGACCCACCTGCAGGCCTTCTGCCCTTCTATCAGGTTGGACCAACTGAGAGTCCAGCTGCACACTGGAGGGAAGGATAGGGCGGAGGGATAGAAGGGCAGTGGTGGTGTTCACTCTCCAGTTCCCTCCATGGGGGTCCCCTGGGGTTGACAATATCCTCCACCCCAACTGAAGGTCACAGCTTCTCTCAAGGTGGCTCCTTCCACAGACTGTCTTCCTCCAAGTTATAGAAACCACTCCCTTCCCTTGTTTCTTCAGGTCAAGAGTGATAACAGCTGCTACTGGCCCCAGGATACAACCTTCCACCACTTCTTTTTTAAAACATGCTCTTTATTAAACCGTTCTTGAATTATGCAATTTGGAGTGTGTCTTTGTTTCCTTCTGGAACCCTGACTGATAGACAGGAGTGTGGACAATATACCAGCTTCATTCTCCACTATGCACTGAGTAGCTTGCATAATGCATGACAAGGGCTCATAATAAACATTTAATTCAGAAAAAGAGAGAGGGAGGGAGGGAAGCAGGGAGGGAGGGAGTCTGCCTACAGGACAGATTTGTGTTCCTCCCTTTAGTGATTATCTGGGAGGGGCATTTATGCTAATTGTAGTGAGTCTCTGCCTCAGGTCTCCCCTCCTACACCTCAATTGGACTCTTAAAAAAGCTTTAACTGCTTTATCCCTTTTGATTTTAGATGTCCTACAATTCATTTTCTCTACAGCACTCAGGCCGATTTCTCTAAAAATGCATGTCGCACCCCCCCACACACACACCCCACCCCCGTCCCCAACTCCCAAACTCCTCACAGGCTTATAGATCAAGCCCAAACTCTTGAATGTGGCACATAAAATTTGCCATCTCTAGTTTCTAACATACTCTTTAGACTCATCTATCATTCTGACAACTCAAATATCCTAAAGACTCTTCACTCTGACAATAATCTGCCATGTCTCCTCCAAAACAAAGAACTTTCGGCAGAATGGAGACATGTTCTTAGGTCGAATACATTCTGGCAGCATATACAGAGAGAAAATATTCTAAAAGTAGATTAATAAGATATTCATCGAATGACCAAGTTCAAAACTCCTTGTCTTTACACTTTACATATAATTGTTCCCGGTTTTATATTCCCTATAGAAATCTGGCATTTGATATTTTTAGGTATTATTAAAGTTTGGAATCGATCAGAGATTTTGTTTTTATTGCTTCAACATAAAGTGATTGGCTAACATGATTGAAAAGAGAATTGATTAGGAGATTGTCAGGTAAATCAAAGATCAGTGCCAATAAAATGGGTAAAATGACGAAAGCAGGGGCTCTGCTAAGGTGGAGAATGGTGATGTCGCTAAACGTCCTCACGCAAGAGGCACCACTGGAATGCAGGAACTCCAATTTTTTTTTTTCTCTTTTTCCTGTCCATGAATTATGTAAAGAGCATCAGGATATATATACACCTAAGATTTTGCCAGTGGGGGAGGCAGAGTTTTCTAAAGGGAAATCGAGTGCCGTTAGGAACAGCGTGGAGCCTGGATGCTGAGGTGGGGATGCAAAGCCACGATGTGAAACAGCAAATGTTTGCTGACATTAGATTGTCGATTTTAAAACTTAGGAAATGAAAAAAGGTACATATATTAGTGAATAAGAGAGAGAATGATGGGCTTTAAAATGTAGGCCATAGAAATAAAGTATGACGGACTAACAGAGAATAACTTAAAAATGTGTTTTGCATCACAATATCCCATTAATCTGTATCTAAGTTACTATATCAAACTAAAAGTAAAAACTCTGTTGAATATTTAAATTTATTATTAATGATTTGCTTGTGATATAAACTAGACAGTTTAACCTTTCAAAGGATTTTCCTTCGACTAAAATATTTTAAGACTCCTTTTCTCTTTTTCTCCTCTGAGAACCTGAGTCAGTGGAGGAACACGGCTAATCCAAGGGGAAGCTCAATGCAGTAAACAGATTTGATACACCAAAGAAACATCACATTATAGGAACTGTTCGGAAAAGCAATCAATCAATAGAGTAGGATGCACTATTCTGTGTTGTTCCTGTCGTGATGTGCAAACTAAACACCATGCTTTTTGTTGCCATTTCATTTAGCTTGCAGAACATAATTATAGAATTATCGGCTGTCTACCCAGGATGGATGTCTAAGCTCAAAAGAAGCCGATCACATACGGCTTGTCCCATTTGTTTTGGTCTCCTTTCATATCAATTGCCATGACTGCCAGTTTGACAAAATTTTAGCACAAAGATTATAAGATTATACCTGGTTATATATCACCCATGGAAGGAAAATTCAATGTTTCTCAGCTCTATTACACTATCCTTTTTCCATCTGCCTTCAATATTTATAGCCTTTTAAGGAAAGGAGGCATCAAAGTGATAAGGCCCCATCAGTAAAGATAAAATAAAGCAGCTACATATTTTCATGCAGGAGCTCCTCATCTATTGGTTACATTTAGGACTCTCTTCGTTATAAACCATCTCACACAAACTTAAGTCAAGAGGCAATTGTTTAGTGCAGTGATTTTCAACCGGTGTGCAGCCAGAATTTTTAAAACATATGCAATACCTGAGCATTTAGTCGCACTTGAGGTAGCAAGTCCTTCCCTAAGGAGGGCTCTGGGTGGCTCAAACTCCCACCCACACAGACCCCTGGGCACCACTGAGATCCACCTCTGCATTGAAGTTCAGGAAACAGCACCTTCAGGAATCTAGTAACCCTTATTTCTCCAGAGAAATGAGAAAATAGAAATTGCTGCCCAGTCCACTCCTCATACTGGTTTTCACTGTCCTCCACGACCCATGCTAGATTTCCCTGACTCTCTGCTACCACCTCGGCTGGTCTCAGGGGCTTATTTGATGACATGGCCCAAACTCTCATCCCAGAGGGGACTGCACCTCAAGCCAGGATGCCATTTTCAGGCTGGTGCTGCTATTACTGTTCATTTACAGTAAAAAGGGGCAGCAGGAATGTATTAGTCTACTTGGGCTGACTTAACAGAATAACACAAACTCAGTGGCTTAAACAACAGGAATTTTTCTCACCACTCTGGAAGTCTGAAATCAAGATCCAGCGGGGTTGGTTCGTGGTAAAGCCTCACTCCCAGGCTTGCACATGGCCTTTCCTCCACTCGTGCAAAGAGAGCACTATAGCATCTCTCCTCTTATAAGGATGCCGCTCTTACTGCACCGGGGATCCTCTTTATGACCTCCTTTTACCTAATTACCTCTTTAAGTGCCCTATCTCCAAATGAAGCCATATTGGACACTAGGGCTTCAACATACTAATTTGGAGGAGACAATTCCATCCATAACAAGGGACACCTAGCGCGCCTAAGGACTTCACCTTGGTTCCTGAAGTAGTGCCCAGCCCCAGCAGTGGGTCGGAACTCCTGAATCCTCCTGGTCAGGAGGAGTTACTCCTGCCCAGATGGTATCTGCACTGTTAGTCTCTGAACACAAAAAAGTGCCCAGCTGGCTGATGTAAACTGTAATCCAACAGGACCCTGGTAGAGTATGCTCACTTTGGAGACCAGTATATTTAACCCTGCACAGCCTGGAGTTGCAGAGACAGGACGCACGCAGCCCCACCCGGGTCATTATGAGTAACAGTAACTGAGATTACTCCTGCTTTCACTGTTTGCTTCTGGCGAAGGTAAACACAGTAGAGCACTGGCTAAAGTGGTTAAAACAGATTTTACTCAATAATTACTGACAGTAGTGGAGAGAGCTGAGCTTCATTCCTATTTGTGCAGAGGTAAGAATGAGGGAGGGGGAGAGGTTATGCATATAAAACCTACATTTTAAAGTTTTGGTCGACATGAATTAATTATTAATATTGTCTTTGTGTTTCTAAAACAGATAATTGGGTGAGAAATTTTCTCTTGGCTTTAGGACAGAGCCAAGCTAACTGGGCCCTGTGTACAACTGCCAATATAACACTGCCCATAAACATTAAAACAAAAAATAATAACATTATAACTAACATGTGTTGCCTAATGTCTATGTGTCAAGTGTTTTACATGGATTACTTCTTTAATCTTTATAAACTTTCTATTATGTAGTTACTCTATGTGTATATATAACTACATAATATTATTATAAAGTATTATAGTATTTTATATAGCATTATATATATTTTTAAATTCTATGTCATAAAGGAGGAACAGGCCCCAAAAATATTTAAAAAGAAACGTACACCTGCATATTTCAAACTGTGCAGTCCTAAAATACACTAAAAATTTCTCCATAATGAATCTTATTTTCTACAAGTACCTAAATAATATATTTTTCAAAAAGTAAAGCTCACCTAAATTCTTTCACTGAGAAAAACAATGAACTTTTGAATACTGTTAAATAACTTAGTTATAAAAGAATAGCATTTATTGCCTACAAAAGCTAACACCTTGGTGGAATTTACTCTCTTTCCTCATCTCACAGGAAAAAAAATAAAATCAACATGTCTGCTATTGTTCTCCCGTGCAGGCAATGTCATTCCAAACCTTCTTCTTACTACTTAAAGGGCGAACGCACGGACTTGCATCAACCATTACACTCAAGTCCACTCGAGGAGAAAAGAAGAAGGCAAAGTGTGTGGCTGTAGAATCAGGTGTTGTCACAGTCTGCATCGCCCTGACCGGAGGTCACCCGTCTCCCGAACCACAGCACAAATATTAATACACTGTGGGATATAGTTCCCAGTTCAACTAAAGTACTTGCTCAGAGTGGGTTCACTGTCTTTAAAATCCCCTGAACTAAATAAAACAAAGCTCTAGAACTTTTGATTTTATTTAAATTGTCACATTGCCATCTGGTGGCTGTAGTTGGTAGAAGCTGAAATTGATGATGGCGGGGAGGCCCTGATGCCTCTGTTTTGAATTTGGGTTATAAGGCCATGATACCATCTCAACTGCCTGGGGCAGGAGAGGCTAAAAATGCTTTGTTGCTCTGAGCGGCAGCAATAGGATCACACAGAATACAGTAGAACTACATATAAAATGGGGATGTGATTGCCGATCGGGAAAAGGCATCTTCTAAATTAAGAATAAAATAAGTAGACACTAAATTAAAATCTGAAACGGTCTTGTTACAAAACATCATCTAGTTCTCCAGAGAAGGACAATGAGGTTATTTTCTCAGGAACCTGTCCTATTTTCTCTAACTTGGACAGTTACAGAATGAATGCTTCTCAGGGACATAACAGGTTGGACATCCAGTTCATGCAGCTACAGACCAAGTGTAAAACAGAAGCCGCCCTACACAGGTCTCCCTGCTTGGTTGATTTAAAAGCTCTACAAAGGCCTGCATCGAGACAAATATAATCCCCATGTCCCCTTTGTTGCCTTAAATTACCAACCTTATTTTGAGTTATTTTTTCTAAAAAAAAAAAAAAAAAAAAAAATCTTCCTTTAAAACATAAATGGCATAACCTTAGTAGGGCTGCATATTAACATCTAAATATATTTGCCTGTGGATTCATTAATTCATCCAAATTTGCCAACTTTAATATTGGGATCTAAAAGGAAAAGTGTGGCTTTTGTAAAGCAGTTTTTTCCTAAAATATTCCAGAGCACAGACATTTTCAAAAGAAAGATAATGTATCTGAGTGGCCAAGTAAGCAGTTCCTGCTAAATTAGCCGGGTTGGGGGAGGGGGGTTGTAAATAGTTCAGGGAGCCTGGGAGGGAAACAAAGGGAACAAAAGGCAGTGCAACTGATAGGAAAAGCGTAATTGGTCAGTGGATATAGAACACTTGGATAACTCTCATTTTTCTGAATACTTTCAGGATTGTCTTCAATTCATTTTACTATCGCACATTTTTCACTTGGAACTTCCATTTACCAAAACAGCAAAGCCATGGCCACCAGCGTGAACCAACCGCAGGAGAGCAGGAGTAGCTGCATCTCCCGCTGTCCTGGACAGTAGCGAGCGCGAGGCTGCTGGTGTTCCGGCTCCATTCGGGGCCTTGTCACCGACGAGCAACATTCTTGGAGCCACGAGATAGACCCATCTGAAAAAAATCCATCTGAAAGTTCTTAGCTGGCTCCGGAAATTCTAAAACGACATGAGAGCCTGGCTGTCACCCTGGCTGTCATCCCTGCTCTACGGCGCCTTCTCCTCAGCAGAAACCTGCCCGGGGTGGGCCAGAGCGGCAGTAGGTAGAGGAAGAACTGAGCCAAGGTCGGGCAGGAAGCCGGCTGGGCAGGCGGGGGAATCGAACCTGGGCCCCGGCAGCCACTGCGACAGGCAGAGGCAGGTGTGGGAGGGTAAGACCACCACCGGCCCCGGGGAAAGCTGCAGAAACCTGCCCTGTCGTTCCTCTGAACTCTGGCTGAGAGAACCGTCTCCTCCCGTCCCCCGCCCTCCCAACCCAAGCTCAACAGGCCACCTCACTTTTCTCAAAATCCATATGGACTAACTAGCACAACCATTTATTTTTCAAGTTTTACTCAAGATATGTCGTCTTTAAATAAGAGTATGCTTTCAAATTAATGCACATCAGCAACAACAAAAATTCTGAAGTCTGAGTAAGTCTGCATGAGGACGGTTAGCATGAAGGGCTAGACTTGCTCTGCAGCTCTCACTGTTCTCTCGGGGAAGGCTCGGGTGAGCAGCCCGCACCGGCGCTGCTCTGCACACAGGGGGCAGTCAGGAGGGGGTGCTGTTGACTTCCAAGCCAGGGGAATGACCTTACAGCTGCGAGCTTGACCAGCGGCTGCTGCCGTGCGCTAGAAACCTTGCTCTTCATGCTATTGATGCCAAACCACTGGGAGGGGAGAGGGCAGAAGATGTGAAAGGCTTCTCTCTCCTCACTCACCCTGAGAACATCTGCCATCCTCTCCCTCTGCAGCTCCCGGCCTTTCCATAACGGCTTCTGGCTGTGAAAAGCATGGGTACATATGTGTCTGTCACTATGGCTGATGGCCACCTTGACTATACCACTCAGTGCCAGAACCTAGCTGAACTTTTCTTTGTGGCCTAGTATATAATATTCAGTCGTGGGGTTAAATAGTCACAAATGGGTGAAAAGTTATATTGACTACAGCACATAAAATGCAATACATATCTATTGATTCTACTCTTTTGCTGAATTATTTCTATCAATTTAATTAAATAAAAATTAATTTGGTGCCATTACATGGCAGGTTCTTATTTTATCTTATTTTATCCAGTCACAGATTCGACACTTTACTTAGTCTCCCAATACAATTATATGTATTTGCATCAACTCTTTCTTTTGCTTATAGAAATTTATGATTTCCTTATTTTGATTTTATATTTATTCAACATTAGAACTTCTGCTTGCTTTTACATAGTGATTATTGTTATTGCATTTTATTATTTGTTATCCATGCTTTCCTTAATTTTATTTTAATTGAATTCAGTTCATTATACCTTTCATTGTTATCTAATGTTTTTCTAAGAACTCTAGCTTGTGCCCTGGCTGGGTAGCTCAGTTGGGTAGCACGTCATCGGATGAGCCAAGTTTGAGGGTTCAGTCTCAATTCAGGGCGCATACAAGAAAAACCAATGAATGCATAAGTAACTGGAACAACAAATCTCTCCCCACCCCTTCCTCTCACTAAAAATCAATCATTTAAAAAAATTTCTTAAATGATCTCTAGCTTGCAAATGCCATGATGTTGAATTACATTTATGCTATACAATCAAATCTGAGATCCTTTACCATTAAACAAAAAAGTCTGGACCACTTACTCTTTTTGTCTTAATTATTATAGTAGGATTGATTTTAGTTTCCCTATTTAATACATTCTGCTGCCATGTTCTCTTGACACTTTTTTAAAAATTTTGTCCTCACTAGAGGTATGCACTAGAATGTATTATTTACAAAGCAAATATCTTAGTTTTCTTTACTAGGGATTATTTTAAAACAGAATTCCCAAATATTTTGATAAATCAGTTGTATATTTGTGATAATATAAGAAAAATTATTTTTAATTTACTTTTATTAAGGGCCACTATACAGAATTAAACTGCTTTGTCAAGTATTATAACAGAGAAATGTCATGAAAAATATCGTGTTAAATTCAGACCAAGTAGATTTAAGAGAGTGATTCGCCTTACTGTGGCTCTTTATCTGTAGAAAATAATCCCGTTGCAATAGCAAAAACCATGAGCATTAGCACTGTAAAGAACTCTACCTTCTCAATTTCCTTGTTTACCATGATTCTTGACATGTAAGGTCACCTATTTAGTCATGATATTGGACATAGATCTATTGCTTCATCTTGACTCCCCATTTACATTCCATTTCTCTCTCACAACAATGATTGCCATGTTCCTGTTAACTGCTCTATTTCCATCTTGATTAGGCAGCTGTTGCTAAATTATCTTAATCCTCACATTCATCCTACACAAAGGAAATCAAAAGTGTTTTGAACTTTATTTCAAGAGTTTATACCACTTACAGTCTTATGGTGTAGATGACTACCTTTTCCAAAATGCAAATACTCTTTCCACTGTCAAAATCAAAAACAAATGGAGACCAGCTTTGAAAATTCCCTGAGCAGACAAAACCAATTTAGTCATACATACAAGCAAAGCTTATTTAGCTTATCTGCAAAACTACCTTGACCTGGTTCAATCCTTGTTTATGCCTCTGGAAATCATATGCCAAACTTAAACTGCTTCCCAAGATTGATATGGAGTAACCACTAACCAATTCCCTTTCATTTAAAAAAAATTAATATAATAACCAATCACTGTGAAAAATAAACAGTCACTGCATTCTCACTATATGAGCTGCTTTATAACAATAAACCCCTGAGCCTTATGCCATATTTAGGCTCAAGTGCTTCCGGTTCGTGAACTGTCTTTGGTGTGTGCACAATAAACTTTTACTAATTACCACTCCCATGATCCATTGGTTTTACTTCTTTTATTTCTGAATTTTTGACATCACGTCCTCCGAAATTCATGTTTCAAAAATATCACTGTAGGACTTCTACCTCTAATTATAGAGGGTTAAATTGTATCATACCAACCTACCTAATAAGAACAAAGTAAATAGAGATAAAATACTTTTTAACACTGGAAACTTATCCGATTTTATTAACCAATGTCACCCCAATACATTTAATTAAAAGTTAAATATATAGTTAAATAATATTTTAAAATATCTTTGACAACATCAAGGGCCTACAAAGGCAGGCAAGACTTGAAGTTTTAAGATTCTATGTAGTAGGCTCATTTCAAAAACATCCCCAGTTTCCTACTCCCATTTGCACCTCCTACCATTGCAATTTGATTCTGTAGATCTCCCTGTCTAAAGATAAAAGCTTTTCCCACACGCCTGTGTCTAGGTGGATTTGTGACCTGCTTTTAGCCAGTGGAATGCAACTAAAGATGTGCTCTGCCAGTTTAAAGCCTAATAGGCAAAAAATGTTTGAAGTTTTCTTCTTTCTCTCATGGATTCCCCACCACTGCCACGTGGACGAGACATGAGAACAGTGAAGATGCCCAGGCTTACACCCACCAACTTTCAGAAGAACTGTCTAGTTACTTACAACAGATTTAAAAGAAACAAGAAAACCCAACTGAAACAAAAGTCATCAACAGAGTTCATCCTAAATCACAAACCTACAGAATCATCATTAAATAAATGTTTGTAATTTGAAGCTACTCATTTTTGGAGAGGTTCACAGCGGTTGCTAGGTAGCGCGATCCTGGGAGAGAGTAAAGTATAAGCATTGCTTTCCAGTGAAACTAACTTTCAACAACAAAGGAAAATACATTGTCAACAAAAGAAAATTAAAAGACCTACCTTTGAAGAATGGCTCTGCCTCACTTGGAGCACCTCCTCTGTGCATCTTCATACAAGTTTTGAAAAAATATTGGAGGGGGCAGTAATATCTATTAAGAAACAAAAAAAAATCAAATGTAGAAGCAAGCACCATTTCAAGCCCAAAAAATTGAATTCTGTTGCATAAAATAAGTTAATGCTTAAAAGAGAAGGGGGGTGGGGGGCAGGAAGAGATTAACTAAAGAATTTATATGCCTATACGAATAGCCCGTGGACACAGACAAAGAGCAGTGAAGGCCTGGAGGGGGCAGATGTGGGATGGATGGGGTCAATGGGCGGGGGGGGGGGGGGGGAGAAGGGGACATCTATAAGACTTTCAACAATAAAGATAAATTTAAAAAAGAGAAAGAGAGTAACATATAGTTGACTTGTTAAACAGCCTATTCCTGAACCCAAACACCTGTTACCACATCTTCAAGGCTACAGTCTCATATTTAGCATTGAATGCTTATTTTCTCCAATAAGAAAGCCACATTTTATATTGGAGGAAACTGCAGTCCTAGCATCACAGAGATGTATTTATCTAAGGATATAGCTTTCTCACCCAAAGCTCAGGCTGCACAGCAATAGATGATTCAGGTACAGGGGGGAAATAAACTAAGGTGCTAAATCTGTGATCATTGTCATTTGCTGTGTATTAAAACCTATATTCACTAACTATATCCAGCCATTACCCCGCTATATAATCTCACTTGACACAACATAAAATCACTACCAAAGATAAACCAATGGTCCACACCTGATGCCACTGGGATGGAACTGTTTCACAAATGACAAGTGTCTGTTTAATTAATGGTCACTGTCGTCTACCCACCCACCCATCCTCAATTCCATATATTCTTTTCTTCCATTCAGAAAAAAAAAAGTGGTGCAGTATTCTCCCCTTTTAAACACATTTAGTTTCTTCTCAGAACTTGTCCCTAGTAGCTCTCTTTGCTCAAAGGGTAGAATTAGATTCGTGTTGACCACTTCTTTGATTCATGTAACGACTTCTCCCTGCCCATTTCATATCCTTCCAACTCTGTCCGTTAAAAAAAACAGGGAGTGATAAGTTTTAAGGGTTCCCTCAACAAATAAAATAATAAAAGAAGTCCCTAGATTTTAGGCTTTCAGCTTATTCAAATCCATTTAATCGGGGACAGGGGGAGACTACTTTATTAGGAATGTGTAGCTTTTCACCTTAACTTTAGCAGCACAGTCATACTTATCCCAAGCTGTGATTTAGCTGATGTTAGATTTAGTAGTTTAAGCTAGAAGAGGTTAAGTATTTGTATGGATGGAAAAAGCCAAGGTCTCATTTTTCTGTGTCAGTTCATTTGTGGTGATATAGAATGGGCTTTTTCATGCTCTTACGCTTAGGCAGAGTCCACTAGTCCTTCCCACTAGTCTAAGTCGTAAAGAGGCCTTGTTTTCACTTTCCTATACCTTTTAAGAGTGCTAAGTGTAGATTATTTTATCATCAGGAAACAGTTTTATTGTCCAAAAGTAAAAAGAGTTTCTCTGGTCAATCAACACTACCAGCAAGTATAAAAAAGAAATATTTCTCTTTTCTAAAAGCATCTTGCCCAGCAGTTTTCCATTGCTGCATGATTGGTGGGCTCTCCCTTTTCTGCTGCAGAGGAAGAGATACCCAGACCAGAGGAGGGGCACACATGCTCCTTCTCACATGCTAGGGAGGAGGCTCTGCAGCATTAACTTTTCATCTGCCCATCTGTGTAGCAGCTGCATTGCCCAGTCTTCTACCTGTGCCAAGTTTGCTGCAAGATGCCCTGTCAGAGTCACTTCCAGCCGAGCTAGAGTTGCCATGTGTCCGCCATCCGTCCCTATTAAAAGCTCTGTGGTGAAAGGATGTGATGCTTTCACTGAACTTTCTTATCTTAGCACATGCCTCAGTAGTTAAGAAACTTGAAAGATACTTTTCTGTTCTTCCTTTTCCTTTCCACCCCTGTCTTTACTCCCCAGACTTACTATAAAACATTAGTAAAATAAGAATTAAAATCACATGAATCCAACCAGAAAAAAAAATGGCTAAAAGGCATTCTTCAAACAGAAAATAAATTATAAAAGAATCTTGGAGCATCAGGAAAGAAATAAAACTGGGTACATGCAATAAACTATCTTTATTCTCAAGAGTTTTCTTGTGAGCATAAATTTTTGAAATGTTACCAGATCAAACCAAATTAATATAAAAAATATAAGATCTCATCTTCACCTAGATTTTATTCCAAGGAATAGAGGTAGTTATTAATCAATGTATCTTCTCATTAGAGTATTCAAAATCATATAATTATGTCAACAAATGTAAGAATTATTTAACAAAATTCATTCATGACAAAAACTATTATCAAAGTATGGAAAGAAATAGTTTATTTATATATAAAGAGTATTAATTAAACCAACATAAATCATATTTAATGACTTAATGGTGACCTTTTGAGAGCTTGCCTCCTAAAATTGTGAATGTGTCATCTCACACTACTACAGATAATTTAAATTTTTAAATAGTATAGCTTAAGATAGTATGAAACTATCAAATATCTAGGAATAAACAATGAGAGATCTGTATCCTTCTACATATAAAGTTACAAACCATCACTGAGTAGAATTAAGACATAAATAAATGGAAAGATAAAACATTTGTGAATCAGAAAACTCAGTATTATAAAGATATTATATCCCTCTTAATTTATGGATTCAGTGCCAACCCAATCAAAATCCTAACAATTTGTTTTATGGAAATTTATATGCTATTCTCAAATTTCTATTAAAAGACAAAGAAGTGTGAACACTTAAGACAATCTTGAAGAACACACATTGGTAAGACTACAGTAATTAAGACTATGTGGCACTGGTGCAAAAAGAACAATAGAACAGAATATGTCATCCAGAAAGAACCATATAAAAATAGAACCTGATTATAGCAAAGTTGGTGTGAAGAATAAAAAAAAATACACAACTTTCTAGTAAGTTTTGCTGAATTTATTGGATAGCCATAAAGAAAAAAAATGAATTGGTTGCTATCTCACAACACACACACACAAATCTGTGTTATATATTTTTATCTTGATGATGACTACATGCGCGTGTTCACTTTGGAAAAAAACGTATACTTTACACTCATGATTTGCCCACTTTTCTCTATGTATGTTATACTTCATATTATGATATACTAAAAAGATTTTCTAAAAAAACATCTTTTGTAGATTGATGGCATCATGGCCTATCTGTATCCTTGCCTTTTGCCCTAAAATTGTGTTGATCCCATATATATGAGTCTGCTAGGACTGCCATACTAAAATACCATAGGCTGGGCAGCTTAAATAACTGAAATTTATTTCTCACAGTTCTGGAAGCTGGAACTCCAAGATCAAGGTGTCGGTACGTATGCTTTTTTCTGAGGCCTCTCTCCTTGGCATTCAGATGGCTACCTTCTCACTGTGTCCTCACAGAGGCCTTTTCTCTCTGTGTGCATTCCTGGTGTCTCTTTCTCTTCTTCTAAAGGCACAAGTAATATTGAATTAAGGTCTCATTCTAATGACCTCATTTAACCTTAATTATCTCCTTAAAGGCCCCATCTTCCAATATAGTTCCAACAGGGGTTAGAAGGTTCAACATACAAATTTTGAAGGGACACATTTCAGCCTATAGTATCAACCACTCTAATTTGGGGGCACAGACATGTGACTGGCTTTACCAAATCCAATGTGAAAATGTGGATGCAGAGCCATGAGCCTGGATTCGCTATTAAGGATACAGCAATGAAAGCAAGACATAAACAACCCATCTTTCCAAAAATATAATGAAAAGTCTAAGTGATTCAGTAAAGAAACACACACACACACACACACACACACACACACACACTATGACCCTATTAACAAAAAGGAAAAAAGAAATAGAAAGAGAGGACAAATAATGACATTCATACTCATGTGCCCTCCTCAAGGCTTTGGCCCAGGTTGGGGTCAGGGGATAGTGTACTGGATCATTTGGAAGGGATGTCAAGGACAGAGGGGCTTGGGAATCTGAAAATCTGAACAGAAATCACTTGTAGGCTGACCCACACCATCTTGCAGGCAGCCATGGTAAAGTAGGGAAAACCACATCAAGTCCACAAATGTGGATTTAGCAAATGCCATCCACTTAGACCTGTGCTAAACATTTTTAAAAGTATATGAAAGATAAAATATTTTCCCTGCTTTCAAAGAATGCACAATCATTTTGGAGAAAAAAAAACATCATCAGTAGTACAAAAAATAGACACAGATGGTTGTATTTAGAGGTCATATAATCAGTTATAAGAAAACAGTGCCGATGTTTTTGCTACAGAGTGCTCGTGATGCAAAACTTGTTGTAAGATTAAGCTTGATATTTGAAGAGGAACACCCACCCTGCCAAAAATCTTGCTGCAGTATGTTCCAAAGTACATTTGTACATAAATATTTCATTGTTGAAATGTCAATAAAGCCAAATGCCACACAGGTTTCCAGTCTCCATTCTATGAGGCAACACATTTATAGTTATGGAAACTGAGTTCACATTAACCACTAAATAAGTGTATGTCTAGTATCTTCTTAAGCAACCCATTAGACAGGTGGAAATTAAGTCAGTTAGTGATGCATGATCTCAACCCCTGTGAATGGTTTTGTTGATCTTATAATTGATTTAAGTTTGGGAGAGATCACTGGTTTATATGTTGTCATGTTTCTACAGGGCCTCAGGCCAAGAATTCCAATCTTCAGGCCATTTCTCCTTCTTTCATGTGTGGTTTTAAAGCCAGAGGTACAAAATGTACTTGGTGCTTTGCTTTTCATAATTGAGGTATAGACTTGCTGAGGGGTTGAGTTCAGGGCGCATTTCATTACACATTATAAAACACTTAACCATTTTCAATCACATCCAGTCAGGCAGCAATATTCAGGAATGATTTTAGTACAACCTCATTCCTGTTCTTCCAAATAAGCAATGCTTTTCATCTAGAGCCACGTTTTCCAAAGTGGAGTCAAAACTTTCCATGGACATAGAAGTTTTTGCCAAGGCACAGAGGTCTGAGGCCTGTATCTTGAATTTGTTAACAATTCTTATTCTTTCCATGCGCATAATTTCTGTCTCTGCTTCCATGGAGACCCCTATTGCTTGTTTTTTTCCTGTTTCTCCTCTCTCCTTCATTAATTGGTGTTGCCCGTCAGTCTTCTCTCTCTCTCCTTCCTCCTGGGCCCCCCCCCCCCCCCCGTCATATGCACCCACAAGCATTCTTTTCTTCCTCTCGCCCTAAACTACAGCACGCGAAGAAACCAGAGCCTGACCAAGAAGTTCACTCCGTCCATCCAGGGTGACCTTAAGGCCAGCGGAGGCTGCTCGTGGGCAGACCTGTAGCAGCACTTCCCACTCCCCCGACAGCCTGCGGGGCGGGAATGAGCCAGCGCCACAAGGCTGCCTGTGGGGGCGCCTCCCTTCACTGCACATGCAGCCAAGCGCTGGGCAAGGCACAGGCCAGGCCACCTGGAATCCTCCCCTGGCGAACTTTCTGTGGCTCTCAATGGAAAAGATCTTCTCTCTCTCAGGGTGTGAGCCAAAAGGACAAAACCCCAGCGATGCTCAGGCCGCTCCCCTCATCCAGGGAAGAGGCCTCACGGAATGACGTGAAGACAACAGGGCTTTCCTGCTTTCAAAATCGATTTCTTCAAGCCTCCTCCAGGTTTTGGTTTTTTTCCCTAATAAAGCTTTTTGTTTTATTTCATTTTAATTATTTTGCTGTGTTTATTAGAATTCAAACTGTGTTCTGTTACTTGTAATTGAATAAGTCCTACTCAATAATACTACTTATTTGTGTCTCATTCCTTAACAAAATCTTCTGATTCCATTTTTAAGTTGTAAGATACAATGGCTAGTTTTATGTTTAACTCAACTAAGCCACAGGGTACCTAGATATAGAGCTAAGCATTATTCCTGGGTGTGCCCGTGAGAGTGTTCTTGGAAGAGATTAGCTTTCGAATCTACAGACAGGTAAAGCACATTGCTGTCCGCAATGCTTCGTCCAACCCGTTGAGGGCATCCATAGATCAAAAAGCAGAGAAAGGAAAATGAGAATTCTCTCTCCTCTCTCCCCCACATATTAAACCTGACGAGCTCGGGGGAGGCCTGCATAGCCGGACTTGCAAACCCAGAAACCGAAAGTAACCCCATACGATGGGCTGAACATAAAAATCCCTAACTAAATGCAAGTCATGGTGGGCAGTTACATCCTAGGCCTGTAGCTTCCCTGACAGAAGTCATTCTTTAAGTGAGCCTAAAATGTCTTTTTTGCATCTAAGATAATATACCCTTGGAAGTCAGAGTAATCTTCTTTTCCAGACCCCCTAGGGCACAACCTTCCACCAGAGCACTGAGACCACAGAACCCTTCACTGTTATCTTGTTCCCCCAATACTGTCTCTGTGCTGTAAATGTTCATTATTACCTATTCTGTACCCATGGATGTAAAAGAAATATGTATCTCTCCATTTTATTTTTTATCCAATCTCAGAGACTTCCCTGCTTTGCTTTCTCCCGCCTCCCTAATTTACCACCAATGAATTTCATGTGACGGACATTCCTTCTGTCTCCTGCTTTTATTGTAATGTATAAAATAAGCTGCAAAACTGCCATCCTCTGGAGCATTATCTCAATCCGTTGAGATTTTGCTTCTGGACAATTATCAGGTTAGCTCAAATAAACTCATAAAAATTCTTTACAGGTTTGGATGTTTTTAACATTGACAATACACATGGTAACAGCCACAGGGATGAGCTATATGAATAATGAAATTTCCTCCTCTTTAGTTTTTAAAGCAAAATATGTCCTCGTTTTTCATAAATGTTATTGATGCTATTTTGTTACCTGCAATTCAGTTCTTATCACATACTTTGTTTTTCAGTTTTATTTCTTTCATGGCTGCTTGCCTCCAACTTTCTAGTATTAGGAAGTCAAGGAGAAATATATGAGAAGTAAGGTAGTTTTAAATGAAAGACATCACTTACGATTATAGAAGGAAATACAGTCAAGAAAGAAAGAGTTCTTCGCTCAGTGCTCTCAGTACAGACCATGCACCTGGAGGGAACAGAGAGTCGCCAGGACATTTTCAGCAGCTGTCCTTCACTGATTTCCTCACCACTGCCTGGGGCCAGACATCAGAATGATTCACCCGAACAATCCAAAACCTCATCAGAGATCAAGTCAAAAGAGCTTTGTAGTTCTCATTATCCTGACCTTTTCCAGTGGAGAGACAGATCATCAGGATAAACCAGAATGTGTGAAAGTCTGAGCCTGGGTCAGAAGCATCATTGCCATTGGAGGGGAGCCTGGGATAGCAGAGCTTTTTATGAAATATAGATATCACACAGTGGGTATAATTGTGTGAAGCTACAGTCCTTAGAGTGGAAAAGTTATTCTAGAAATGTACTAATTAAATGTATAGATTGATATTGGGTGGCAACCTCTTTGGGAGCTTCCCAGGTATAGCCTGAAACCAGCCCAATTCTCAGCGCCAGGGAGAGTGCAGAAAAAGGCAGACCATTCCAGGTTGGTGGGTGGCAGGTTTAATAAGCAAGGGAACTTATGAGGCTAAAAGACAAGAAGATTTCTGCACCCACCCGCCAAATCTTAAAATGTTTATATAGAGGCCTTAACTGAGTTTAGTCATATACCCAGTACAGGTCATCTCATCACCACATCTCTATCTCAACGCTGTGTGCTTGGGCAGCTTCTAGTGTGGGGAACACAGGGGAGCACACCTTCCAAGCACCATGAGGGGAGTGGGGAGCCTCCAACTGACCCAGCCCAGTTTCGGTGTCAAACCAGTCTTCACATCTTCTCATCTTCTTTCTGACCTTCCGCAACAACTGATTGCCCATACTTCATATCCCATTTTTTCATGTTACTTATCATTTTAAGTTCAGAGGCCTTGTCTTCCTCTCAACTCTACCTTTAATCAAGTCACTTACAACACTGAAAATTATCATTGCATGAGATTATTGTCTTAAATCCTGCTGAGATTTGTAGTAGAGTTTGTAATACCTCAGACCTTTCAATCTGAAGTTATTTAAGTTGTAAAAAGTCTTGCATCCTGAGTTCTCATACGTATAACATCAGAAGTTAATAAATGTCATCACAAATGACCCTGTCCTCTCCAAGTTTATTTTCCTGCCTTTGCCTCATTCTTACATCTTCTCCTCAGCAGAGTTACTTGAAGTTCTTGTGGTGAATTAACTGAATCGGGCTGAGACTGTAATAGTACTCAGGTGAGAGGCTAGGTGGTCTGGGACAGTGTAGTAGCAATACAAGAGCTAAGAGTTGAAATCAAGCTCGATACATTTTTGAAAATTGAGATGACTTTACTGCTCATGATTTGGTTGTGAAATAGAAGGCATTTATTGAGACTGAGGGACTATCAGGTTTTTGGGGAAAAGGGATTAAGATAATTAAATTTCATAGAGAGCTCTATAGACATTCAAGCACAAAAAGTCAAGCAAGCATTTGTAGTTATTGAGTTCAGGAACACAATGAGTGCTTGCGATATAAAGTGGGAATTACAAGGATCGAGATGGTATTTGAAGTTATGAGATTAGATGATAGCATGCAGGATGTGAGTATAAATAGTTAAAAAAGAAAGACCTGTGGATGAGCACCAAGTGCTCTTACGTTTAGCAATTCAGGAGAGGAGACAAAACCAGAACAAGAATCTGAAAAGTAGCTACTAGTGAAGAGGAAAAGTATGCAGGGTTCTAAAGAGGGTTGTAGGCCAGAAGCCAAATAAAGAAAATATTTTTTCAAGGCGATATAGATCAATGGTGTTAAATGTTATTAAGAGCTCCAATAAAAAGAATAACATGGATTGTCCATTAGGTTTCAAAGATGGAGACCACAGAGCACTCATATGAGATAATTTGAATGGAGCAGTGGAAATGAAACTGGGGAGGGTTGAGGAGAGAATAGGAAGTGAGTATGGGGAGATAATGAGTACATTTAAGTCTTTGGAGGACTTTTGCTATAAAATTGATCATCCAACAGTAGCTAAAGGATCCTGTGAATCTAGGAGGATTATTTTTAATAGGAAACCAAAAAGGAGAACACAGAACAAAAATATAGTGAAGCAAGTAGGTGTGCAGGTTTGCAGGTGGGACAATAAGGCAGTTTTCTTTAGATTGCTCAGATTTTCTCAGGAAAATCAGAGATGAAACAGCTCAGATTAGGAGTGGAAAGAGTAAGCAGAGATTAGCAGTGAGATGAGAATGAGGGATAGTTTTCTTGGAAGTAAGAGAGTGACGTTCTGCGCATTCTTCTGTCCCCATGGTTGAGTAATCTGTGCACCTGCCCAAGTCTTGTCTACTGTGTGAGCAGCAGATACCCTCCACTCTAACATCAAGAACCTCCTGCAATTAGCCTACCTTCAGTTTATCCCATACTGAGTAGTAGTCTCTGTCTCATTTGAGATTTATGGTCATAAATTAAAAATGAGACGTATAAATTGGATATTTTTCCCCAGCTACATTCAGCTGGTTGGGTACAGGTAGTGAGTAGATAGAAATTTGAATGTAATGAGGTTGGGGTTTTGCTAGATAAGAACAACTGACAGAAGAGCAAGGGAGTTAGGTGTTATTCTGTTTCAGGGCCTCTCATTTAATCATCACCAATATTTCCTGCTATCCTTGCAGCTCCCTGCATGTGTAGACACACACATGCACACGCATGCACACCAAATGAGTATGAAATTTAGGGTTATAAGGATTCTCATAAGTTTTCTGGACATTCGCCCTTGCTGTACAGAATTCTCTCAAAGTTTTAAGATCATTTTAAGTTGAACTTTGATGAAGGAGACAAACACACAACATTTGGCTGACAAATTGAAACAGTTCTTGATCAGCTCATGGAAACCCTGGAAACCAGGTAACAATTAAATTTCAAACATACAAACAAATACTGTGTGAATAATTTATGATATAAAAATTATGACCAAACCCTACCCCCATTAATAGTAAAAATAAACAGCAGTGAATCCACTTCGATAGGAGGTAGATGTAAATAAGTATGTTTGATGGAAAAACATAAATTTTAGATTTTAAAAATATTAATTCTACACACTATTCCTAAGAATTCCACTGTTAAAGCTGACTATATTTAGCTAAAGAGATAATTAAAAAATCACTTGGCTTAGACCTAGTATCTGAGAATGTTGGTTTTTATCCTCACTGTGGCATTAAAATTATAGTGAAAAAATAAGTACATACTATGGCTACTAGAAACATCTCAGTCAGATGTTTCTTAAATGTTCTGATTCAAAAACAGGCATGAGTAAAGATATTTATTATCTTCTCATCAGTATTAAATTATTCTATATAAATTACGCTAAATATAGTTGAATATCCACTTCCAATTTGTATAGCACTATACAATTTAGAGTTGATAGAGATTTTATGTGTGTTTGTGTGTGTGTGTGTAATAATACAAAGAGCTGCTAGAACTCCACATGTAGTAGAAACACAATTTGAACATTCCACATGGTTGCTAAGATCACAATATTAATCTTAAAATGCCTTTCTGATTTATTTTCCACTTATCTAGATCATTCATAATTATGATGCTCTACTTTATTTGAGAAAAATAATCCAAGTGATTATTTTAGCATTACTGGCGAAAACGGAGTTAACAGTCTACTTTTTCAAGTGCGTAGTCAATGGCATTTATTTACACAAGTAGGAAAATAAAACAGGTCATGTGTAACAAGTACAATATTTGTTGAATATCTCCTGATTTATATTCTCCTCTTTGTGAGCTTGTTTCTCCCTCCCCATGCATTCCTGCCTCTAGGATCTCAAGATAGGAAACGGGAAATACCATTACAGAAAGGAGATATTGATTTAAGGGAATGCCTAGCAGAGAAGAGAATGCATCCCCACCCCCACTCCATGTCCCCTGAGATGTTAAATAGAGGAGACAGGAAGGTGGTGAGAGAGGACAACCTATGTCCTCATTTTTCCTTTCTGGAAAACTCCTGCTGGGAATGGTGGGTCTTGAGAATAGGAGAGAGAAAGAGAGGATAGTGACATGTTTAGCCAGGATACTCTGGGAAGGCTACAAGCCTCTAGGGCATGAGGCAACAAATCTTTTCTGTAAAAGCCCAGGTATTAAATATTATAGGCTTTGTGGCATAGATTATCTCTGTCACAACCACTCAGCTCTGCTCTTGAAGCATGAAAGCAGCCACAGACAACACACAAATGAATAAGTGTGGCTGTGTTCAATAAAACGTTCTGACAGGATCAGGTGACAGAGGACTTGGCCTACAGGCAGTAGCTTGCTTACCTTGGCTCCAGGGAAAGCCTTGCGCGGGGTCATATTCACCATGGCATGCCAGGGTCACATAGCATTGGAAGAAGAAGTAGTTGGAGAGGAGCCTCAGGTTGCCCCCAACTCTGGAGGCTGTGGAGGGGTGTCGATAGTTTTGTTGTACCCTGGCAAAGAGATACAGGGGATCAGCAGAAGGGTGAGGGACTGGGATCAACAGGATGCTCTGAGTAGGGACTTCACGGCTGGTGGCAAAAGGTGGGAAGCATGCACTGCAATAGTAAACGTCAGTATAATGCCCCGTTACATTAATTGAACAGGAAGGCCATTAGACTGAGCTGGCGCCAGTGCCACGGCAGCCTGTGTGAGCAGCCCAAAATCTAAGCCTGTAACTCCCTCAAGGTTACAGAACTGAAACCTAAGGACGACAGATCGCACACGCCCAACTAGGCTTTAGTTGCAGCTAATAAAAAATTTTCTTATTTTGCTTCAGCCCTTTTTCTATAAAAGTCTTTCCCTCAGCTCCTATCGGTGGAGCATCCTAACCGTTTCCTGTTTGGCGCTGCCTGATTGGAATCAATTTTTGCTCAAATAAACTCTTAAAAATTTTAATATGCCTTATCTTTTTTTAATTTCTATTTATCTTTCAACAGCACAAACATCCATGAATCACCACATCAGTCACTAATCCAGGGAATATAAAGGAGCAGTCACTCCGCAGCAGAAACCAAACGAAATCACTTGATTCCACAGACCTCATCTCCTGACACCACGAGGTGATCACAGAAGCCCCACCTCATGTGTACCAGACAGCATCCAGGCGAACAGTTGGGGATGATGAAAATATTTTTTGAAATATCTAATCATGCCCCCCAAAATTAATTACCAAGTTATCTAAATTAAAATTGTTTAAATTGCTGAATCTGAATGAGTTTACTGTATTGTAAATATATTTACTGCATTCAGGGTGGGAGGACATGAGAACTCTGTTCTCCCCTTACAAGGCCAAGACATTGTACAAAATATCAGATCAATTACAGAAAGTAAAGAAACACTTTGAACAGATAAGTATCAAAAAAATTAAATGTTCGACCCTATTACATAATTTCACATAGTTTTTCTTTTTCCTAGAAAATTTATTTTGTGAAGAAAGGACGGCAGTCCAATGCCTATCCTTAAAATGCTGTACCTTTTCTATATATCAACACAGAAGAAGAAGAAAACCTCATGCAACTTTTAACCTTTAAATCAAAGATTAATACAAGGATTATACTCTAATAGGAAGAGAAAACCGGAACAAATAATGCAGCCCCATAGAATAAAAAAATATATATTCTAAGAGCTGGATTTATTTGTAAGGTTAGGAATTTGCTTCACTTTCTCTTAAGATTGGCTCTCACTTCCACATTTCAAATGATAAAATGCAGACCTGGGAATACCAGGAATGATCAAAAGGGGTTTTTAAGCATGTGACTTCAAAGCTAGATGATGTTAAAAGGAGAGAGAAGATCTGATTTGGTTAAAGTAGCTTTTCCACCCTCAGTAGGCTTGTCCCTGCTTTTATGACATTTCTGTGCCACCCACGGTGCTAAGAAAGCACTTTGCCCTTGCTTTCAGGTGAAATAAGGCTTGTCCTTGCTCCTAATGGCTATCCCATGTCACCTTTGTACCACGGTGATGTTATGGAAGAAAACACAAAGGTGATTCACATTGTTCTGAAGGCAATCTTTCTCTAATTATCTGCTGATGGGCCAGTTTCTAAAAGAATATAACTGAAGATAGAAATTAAGCTCCATTTACCCAGATAACTCTTGTAAAACATCAATGACAGAGACAAGCAGCAAGAATGTGGAAGTATGGCAGTACTTTATAACTAGACTTTGTTTTACTTTTCATTAATTTTAAAGCTTTTCTACTAGAATGATCCTTTAAAGACTGAATAATGATGCCAAGAACTTTCCATAAACCCTATGCTCTTATTTTTTTACTATAATAAAGCTTTTGCAAGGACTCTGCTATTTATCGACTTAACTTTTTTGCTACATGAAGAGAAGCCTCATTCTCGAAAGCAGTGATTCTAACTCGATTTCTCTAAGCATCAGAATACTGTGAACATGGAAAGAACAAATGCCTGTATTCCTAAAGTGACAGATAACTAATAGTATATAACAGAACAGGGCCAAATATTCAAAACAAAGAATGAATACAGGATTATTATGGTAGTCATTATTATACAGAATATATTTTTATAAGAATACCATATTTAATTATTTAAATCCACTTTTTTTCCTCATAATTTCACTCTAATTGAAGGGTATGTGAGTGGTACACAAGCATCCATGTTCTGATCTATGGCTACTTTTAAATTCTTTAAGTCTCACCATTAAACAAAGACTAATGAGTGCATTTAAAAGCTCCTATTAAACTCTGGTTTCTCTTCTGATTGCATAAATCTTTCGCCTTTTAAGAGCTCCTTTTATTTAAAGACATAGTTAATTAAAAATAAAAGAGTACCTTTAATTGAGATCTCCATTTCCTAATAGTTATTCCTTTTAACTACCTAATTCCACGGAATATAATGCATCTAATCGTGAAAAAAGAAAGACATATCATCAGACTTCTCTTTTTTAAGTTCTGAATTTGGAATTTTCAAGCAACTCTGCTGTCAGGAATGAGAAAACGGGCCAATGCACTTGTGCTCTCTATAATAGAGTCTTCCCCAGTTTCCAGGTGGCAACCGTATCTTCAGTGTTTCCTTGCTAAGAGAGTTTTTCAGGGTAGGAAAACAAAATCTTGCAGCCAAGTCTTTTCTCTGTCCTTCGAAAAACAGTGGCCTAATGAAGACATTATTTTAAGTGTGATGAAGGGGGGAAAGAAACAAATCCACAGAGGGTTGTGCAACCTCAATACTGGGAAATAGGATATTGGGAGGTACAGCAAAGGGCCAAGGAAGAAAAGTAACACCATTTTCATTAAGAGGACAGCAACCCTGCAGAGTATCTCTAAGGGTTTTCCCGCACTCCCCAACCCTTCACCTTTGCTGGCAGGATAAAAGCCAGGGAGTGGACAGAGAGGGTGCGCGGGTCAGCGGAGGGCAGAGGCGGCCCCCCTTTTCCTGCCCCACGTTCCTGACCCTGGCAGGGCCGGGCCAGTTACCTTTGGTGCAATGACTTCATTTCTGATTCATTTTGTGAACAGAAGTTAAAAAAGGTAAATATTGATTATAATTGATGCATTTTATATGCTCCTTCGGTTTATATATGAGGGAAAAGAGTCAAATTTTGTCACATCACCTAGATAATTTCCTGAGCTCTTCTACTTACCGAGGGTTTCTGCTAATATACAGTAAATTTTATAATGCATGAAATTACTTCTAAGTATTGAAACATTTCCTGGGCTATGCTTATAGAGCTGTTCAGTACAATTATTTACTGGGTCCAAGGCAGCCTCAGAAAAGACACTTTTTGTGTGTGTTATGTGCAAGGAAGAAAGTGAGATCTTCATATTACTGGGTCTACAAAGCTCCAAAGTGTATTCTTTCATTCATTTTATAAACTGTTGGAAGAACAGTCATTTAACCTTCTCAAATCTCCATTTCCTAATCTATTAAACCCTCCCCCGTAGGTTGTGTGGACTAAAGAAGTTGCTACCTGTGAAGACACTTGCACTGATTTCAGGAACATAGTAGGTTCTTAACATATCTAAACTTTGTTGATTAAGTGCCAAGGATGAGATAAGTGATTAGGATGCACGTTCTCTACCCTAAATTTCTGAGGCACATTCATGACTATGTCAATAGCAGAACTCAAAGCATGACCAGGAAACTTATTACGTATTAGTGTTCTGTCCCTGGCAACGAGTTGCAAGAGGTCCCTGACACACTTCCTGCCTGGGCACGGGAGCCCAGGACGCTCAGCACCGCCTGCAGAACGGGAGATTTAAACTCATCTGGGCTAGACGTCTGCGCAGGCACCCTGGGTCGAGCTCCAGTGTGCTGCTCTTCTCCCACTCACGGACTCCATCATCATTTTAGTCATGGCCTTGCTTTATTGCTTAGGGGAACATTTCTAACAGGTCACAGATAAGCCACATTGAAAATAGCAAGCTCATAATAAATATGCCATGAAACAAAATGACTGGCAGAAAATGCCCTGGGAAGGAAACAAGGTGGATAGGGGACCCATTCACTAGATTTATGTGGCAAGAAATGAAATTTGTATGATTTGTTTAAGGCAGGGATTTCCACATCTTCCTTTAAAAAATGGGCAATATGATAAAAAGAAATGTGTGTTTCATGCTAGCCCTATGAAGACACTGTGAAATTTCTTTTCATTTTCTGACAGATGTTTTGCAAGTTTTCTCTGATATTTCCATAAATCAGTAGCTGAATATATAAGATTGTGATTATGTAGTTTCTGCAAAATCACCAAAAACCTTTTTTTAGATGACTAACTTCAATATTTTCAGTCTGTATATTTTATATATTTTAAATGTCAGTTTAAAACATTAGTTTAAATTATAAGCAATCAACTTCCTGGCACTTCCAGCCTGCTCCATAACTACGTCAAAACTGTTCCCTGTGACCAGAGACTTCCAGATGCTAGCAAGTACAACAGCTGTCTGCGTAGCCTGCTTGGGATGGGCTCAGGGCATGTGGCTGGGCATTGACAAAGTCTTAGTACAGCAAAGAATGCTGAAGAGTTCAAAAGATTTAAGATGATTTGAAACTGTGTAACTCAGGAGGCGAGTAATAGAATAAATATAGTCAGAAAGAAGAGCAATGTGTAGACTAAATCCAGTTTTGGTAGCACTGGGTATGTGAAGCTAATGGGACAACCAAAACTGTGTGTTTGGAACTTAAGAGCTGACATGGGTGACCCTTAAACAGCACAAACAAGAAGACTGGGAACAGGAGAAAAATTGACATCTAGGAGGCAAGAAGAATAGACCACCCCCCCACCCCCGGCAAAAAAAGAATAAGGTTACAGGCTGCAGAAGAACTAGATATTACTAAGTTATCTTTATTGGCACCTAAACTAACAGGATTATGCTAGTTTTGCAATAGTAGAATTCTTTATCCAAGATAATTTGCCTATGGCATTAATTTGGAAACATACAAGAAGTTTATAGAATATTTGGTTTTGCAATGTTAAATTTCACCCATCACTGATTTAAGAGTGGCTATTAGAGAAACTGTACAGATTAATAGCTACAAAAGTGGACATTCTCCAAAACCTGTTTTCAATATTGCTGAATAATTTTTTTCTTCTACTTACAGAGACATTACTCTCAGGAAAGTATGAAAACAAATGTTCAAACACTGAAGTAAAAACTAGGTTTTATTTTAGTTAATTCAAAGTGATTGAAAGTAAGGTATTTTGTTGAAAGATAGATTGTAACCTTAAGTATTGTACTCATTACCACATACCCCAGAATAACAGCCATTTGGTCAAATGACTTGCCTTGACTTTGTTTGATAAAAATATTGTGTGTGTTTTTTAACTTAGCAGTTATCTAAAATAACACCAGCACTGCACAGTTAGCCCATCCTGGGATGGTAAGTGTTACTCCTCTAGTCAGTGTCATACTTTTGGTCCGGGGGCCTAGCATTTCTGTGACCAGAGAAAATATGATGCAATAAAAGCATGTCAGAAATTTACTAGCAAGAGGAAAGAGGGAAAAAAGACTGTGAGGCTTTCTCTTTTTCTAGGAGCTCCTTCAGGCTTATTATCTCTCATGATAGTATCTTAGCAGTGTAATGAACTGTTTTCTTATGATTAGTGTAATGTTAAAGCCTCTGGTATCTAGATATTAAATGAACTCAGTAATGATTTTAGTAGATTATTTCTCATTTTCTCAGCCTCATCGCTTAATGCTGCTTATCAGTAACAGAGAGAGTATGATTACTTTGATTTTCACGGTGCTTTACTGCTACTTACACACAGATTTTTGAACAAAGATCTTTGGAGCCCAAAACTATTAAGGCGCATATTGAGCTAAAATTTACCCCATATGAATGACTCGCGGAGCTTGCCTCTCCGACCAACTCCTGATTATTTTCTTGCTATAAGCTGCCAGTATTTAATTTCCAATAAAAAAAAACACAAAAAAAAACAATGTAAGGTTGTGCTCCTAAGCGTAAAAATAAAGTGTTCTGTTTCCATGCATTTCTCTTACTCTGGTCAAGAAACTTTTTCAAAACTCAGGACTTCAGTCCTTCTTTGAGAAAAAGGTGTGTGTGTGCGCACAAAAGCTTGAGTTATATTTAATCAATCCATAGCAAATGTATTTAAAACACTTTTGTATAAATGCTAGAAGGCATGGAGTTTGTGTCTATGTAAGATAGAAAAATTGGCACCAAGTCAAAAGGCGTTTTGCATTCCCTTGAACAACTAAAGTCTTCCCTTGTTAGTCGGTTAGTCTGTCATCATATGAAGACGAATTGTTAGTATCTTTCCAAATCTGTAGACAAACCAGAAATTTCAGAAAGTCTTCAGACTGTATGCTTCCCTTTGAGATCCATCAATTTCTGTGCATCTTTTTCATAAATATACGGGAGGAATAGAGTAAAAGAGGGTATATTACGATATCAAACTCAGAAAACTG
Source organism: Miniopterus natalensis (assembly GCF_054644295.1). Classification (NCBI taxonomy): domain Eukaryota; kingdom Metazoa; phylum Chordata; class Mammalia; order Chiroptera; family Miniopteridae; genus Miniopterus; species Miniopterus natalensis. The sequence continues at coordinate 54,540,364 of NC_142083.1, forward strand.
CAGCTAAGGAAAAATGTGAGACATGCCACTGAAAAGCCCCAAAACCCTTTGCAAGTCAATGGGATTTTCTTCCCCTGAAACTGCTCAGTTTTTCTAACTGAATTAAGAGGTTTTTAACTGTAATTTAGTCTTTATTAAGTAATATATACACGGTTTGAAAAGATGAAGAATGTCACTGTCTCTAAGAGAAATGCAAATGGAAACCAAAAGGCGACACCACCCGAGAGCTGTGAGAACGGCTGCTATCGATGGACCTGCTCAGAGCTGCGCTAGGTCCACCCAGGCATGACTGCGACCCTGAGAGTCAATGACGGGCGGGAAGGGGTATACAATTCTGGACAACTTAATTGCATTTTCTAGTTTTGTAAAACTAAATAGGCAAACAAATAACTGACTAAAGAAGAAAACTATCCTTGTGAATGTGTGCGAGTGTGGCAGAAAAAAGTAGGGAGCCCGTATGCACTGCCCCCTAGTTGTTAGGGGAGTGAGATTGTGAGGGAACGGGAAGGCTGATAAAGGAATGGTGAAGGGATGGGGGATATTGAATTTGTTTTAATAGTCATATAATAATGCTATAATTTTAACTAACACAGAAGAATATCAGTAAAGTACAATCTCCCAAAAGGAAAGTTCCAGAAACTTACTTGCACATAATTCCTATGTCTTACAAATTTTAACACACAGGAAGATTTTTTTCCTCATAATTTAACCATATTTCTTCGTCAGCCATTAAAAAGAACAAAAAAACATTCTTTCATAAGGCTATGGGAAGTAGGATAAGATACTGAAATGTAGGTGTTGAATTTGACTCTCTGGCAAACCACATACTCTGAGTTTGCTAAAATAATGAAAAAAAATAGTCATACATGTCCCCATACTAACCTTGTCATTTTCTGGAAACCCATGTAATCCCTGTTAGATTGCTCTCTGTATCTAAAAAGAACTTTAAAAAGGAGTGTGATACATGCCTTCTAACTTTTAGAAGGTTGTGGTAATGCTGTGGGACACAAACCATTTCAATATATAAGAAAGTGGGCCCTGTCCAGGTAGCTCAGTTGGATAGTGTCTTCCTGATATGCCATGGTTGCAGGTTCGATTCCTGCTCAGGGCACATACAAGAATCAACCAATAAATGCGTAAATAAGTGGAACAACAGATCGATGTCTCTCTCTCTCTCTCTCTCAATAAAAAAGTAAAAAGTCTGTAAATATAAATCTATAATAACTATAATTTGTTTGCAATGTTTAAATCAGGTCAAAGCATAAAAGATTATAAACTGTGCATCTAGGATCATATTCTGAAACTAAGCCCAAAAACTTGGGGAAATATAATTAAAAACAGAATCCTCTCCCAACAGAAAGAAGTTGCCTTTCTAAAGGAAATGCTCGCTCAGCCAGTGTGGTTCAGTGGTTGAGCTTGAACCCATGTTCAAAACTGTTGTAGGTTCAATTCCCAGTCAGGGCATATGCCCGGGTTGTGGGTTTGACCCCCAGTAAGGGGCGTGCAGAAGGCAGCTGGTCAATGACCCTCTCATCATTGATGTTTCTTTCTCTCCTCCTCCCTTCCTTTCTAAAATCAATAAAAACATATATTTTTTAAAATAAGTAAAAAAAAAAAGGGAAACGCTCTAAGAAAAGGGAGAGAGAGAAATCTCTTCCCTTATTTTCCACAGGGAGAATTAAGCCTCTAATTTTAAATTTGTATTTCCCTTATGCCATAATAAACTCATGAAGGCCCTGTAGGATATTTAAAATTTTTAAGAAAACACAGCAACACAGGATACCTGTTATACTCTGCACAAATTGTTAGCTTGAGGAATTCAGTCTTAACATTTGATTGCACTACGGACATTCCTTTGATGATGACATATCTTTGAAAAGCTGAGTTTTCAGCAATCACTATGATAAAAAGCAAGTACCTGTGAAAATCACTGGGATAGGAAACAAGGATGGCAGCGTCCGATCTGATTCTAAGGCTGGAGAAGCTGTGTAGTGTTCAAGTGGTGCACACCTTAGTAACTGTAATTATTAAGAACTAAGTAAAAATATAATTTCTTTCAAGTTACATGTGTTCTTTTTTTAAGTAACTATTAACTTTAAAAAATATGAATATTTATTCAATTTTTGGACCCATCTAGTTAATAAGCGCAGTTGTTAACCGTTTCTTTGGGTCTAGATGTGCAATAAAAACATTACTGAGACGCTAAGTTTGTTGTGAACTAAGAAAATTTGGGAACCCTGGGACCAGTACCTCATCTCTGCAAAACTCCGAGGCAACGTAACAGCGCAGCAAACGCACTCATTCCTATAACTCACGCCTCTTTTTCCTATAACTTCATTGATTGAAAGGTCCTTGCTCTTTTCCACTCTCTGAGAATTAAGTGCACATTTAATAGAATAGAAATGATTCTAAGACAATATTTTTATCTAGGACAGATCAGAGCTGGCACCAAATTTAGGTTTTGTTTCCCCTCCCTGTACCCAGGGTCCACGGATGTCTTGTCTTAGGACTAATAAAGCATATAATTCACATTTATATGAGCATGAGAATTCATTTAAAAAATTTACTTTCCACCAAAATGGAGACTTCCATCCAATAGAGGGCCAGAATTCCCGGGCCTCGCAATTCACTGAAAGGGGGTAATGCTCTGACTGCAGCCGCAGAGACTTCACTTCTTCAGCATGACCTTTTCTTTCTTTCCTTCTGATTCAAGGGCCTCATCCAGCACCCAGACTCACCTGCCTCCTACTCCCTTGCACGCCCACTCCTTTCATCGGTAAGCCCTCGGGACAACAAGATTCTGATCAGCACCAAACAGCCTTAGGAACAAAGCCTCAGGTCTGCTGACCCCACAGACAGAGTTTCAGTCAAACTAAATGGAACCATCTGAGTCTCGGTTGTGTCTCAGCTCCAGGGCCAGAAAAGCTGAGAAACCAGAGGAAGTGATGCCGTGGCTGACATCAGGAGCAGATGCACTGACCAACTACCCCTCCCTAGTGCCAGCCAGTCAGGACCCCAGCTCCCTTAGTCACCATGATTAATGACTTTCCCCCTATATAACCCATCCCCTGGAAGCCACGGGGAGCCAGGCCTTTGGGCATGAGCTCACCTGTTCCTGGGCATGGGCCACGTCCTGAAATAATCCCTCACTGTCCTGGCCGAAAGCGCCTGTTCATTCATGTCTTATGGGGCTTTGACACTCACGGGCAAACAGGCCCTTTTAGTCCAGGAACATGACAACACCTCTCTCCATCAATTGAACAGTTATTAACGTATAAACCCAGCAGTTTTTGACTGGCGAAGAGGTACGACATTGGAAAAGTCTTCAGGGAGATGAGCATAGCCTATTGCATCTCCATTCTTTCAAGCCCCGTGTGTATGGATTGCATATCTGCAATGCAGCTACTCACCTAAGCATTAAGGAGAAAAGATAGAAACAGAGAAAGGCAAAAAGAAGCTACGCGGCATACCCCGTGTGCGTCTGGGTTCCTATAAGGACTGGATTCATGAACCCCCGCCAAAGAAGGTCGTTCACTTTAACTGAGATGAAGCACAACCGCAGTGTCATTTTCTTAATCTCCCGTATGACTTTCCTTCCCTGCGTCACATTTCCATCCCTCATTTCTTTTGTCTCGTTTCATGTCTTCTGTTACAGAGCCTTTAATATGCTTACTGCCCAATCTCTTATTGGCCCGCATTCAAACCATTTACTGTATGTAATTAGCTTTAGTGTTTCTGAGCCTGTGTTATCACCGCCGGTTCAGCTCGCAGCAGAGTCTTTTATGCTCTCTCTTTACTGAGAATGTAAAATAGTCAAAATCGGATCAATGTCTGTTAAGGACACTGTGGCTTAGTTTCTCTCAGTTTCTAGCAACTAATTGCTCTATTATACTCTTTTGATTAAAAACACAAATCCATTGACAGATATATTGTTTAATTATAAAGTAATAGGATAAGTCAGACTAAAACTTAAGAGCTATTATACTACAGATTCCCCAAATCCAAAATCAAATACCAAGCAACCACAAAGAGATGCTGTATAAAATGTGCTCAGAGAGACTTTAGGGAAGACTGAAATAAAGTCTAAGAACTTGCATCCCCTTGACCAAGACAGCTTTACCATTCCTCTTATGACTAAACCTTAGAAAAGCTTCTGGCTGACTCAAGGCCCTGACCTCCCTTTTCTTAGAACACATATAGTACTTTAGAAACCTGGTCATTGTAAATTCTTTCTCTGCCCCTTTAAGGTGTAAATATTTTTAAAAGCTTCTTGCCTGTTTTACAACCTAGAAATATCTTTCTCAAGCACTTGGGTACCATTCCTTTGAAATGTAGTCACACAGGAAGGTAGCACCCCTTTCACCAGGCCCAACTTCCGTGGGTTCCTTGATCTGCATTGTAAAACTGCTTCCTCTCATGAAGATAAGTGAGAATTTACTTTTCTTTGGTTAAAACCAGTTGGAAAACACAGATGGCCTGTGATGTCCCCCTCTCCACACTCTTAAAAAAACAAAACAAAATAAAACACTACCTCTTGTTTCTATGGAGTTGCTTTCAGACTGAGTTCAGGTCTCTCTTGAATAAAGTCTTTCTTACCTATTTAAATGTGCCCAGTGCAATTTTTGCTTTGACACCCTAATGCCTGATAAAATTATTTTTAAAATATTCAAAACCATCTATTTTATTTCATAGCTTTTCCCCAGGACTGGGTCTGGCCAATCAGCTGGGTGCTGTGGAGCTGGAAAAAAATTCCAGAGTGTAAGCATTTCCATTTTGAGTTTATATCAGCAAGTGATTCATATTTCAGATTACTAAATTATCATGCATTTGTTACAGGCAGTTAGACAGACAAGAGCAGAGCAAGGACAATGGGCCAGGTACAGAAACTCGCCAGGGCAAAAGTCCCAGATGCCTGGCAAGGGGCAAAACTGGAAAAACAAGAACCTCACCCCAGGGTAACCTAACCTCCCCCAGTATATCCCTGGCCACTTGGTTTTGACCCCCTGACTTTTCATATCATTAGTCATGCGGTTTAGACCCTCCTGACCTTTACCTCCATAAACACATAGGCCTCAGTTTTATTTCAGCTCCAGGCCCAGAAAAGCAGCAAAACCAACCAAGTGATCCCATGGCTGCCTCAGGACCAGCTGCATTGACTAATGACCCCCTGCCCTGGCACTGATCAATCAGTCGTGACCACAACCCTGAAAGAGCTCACCTGGAAAGCTGATGAATATTCTATTGAGACACTCCCCTGAGGCCTCCCTAAGATTTCCACCTGCAAGAGAAATAAATATGCTCAGGATGAAGGACCCGCTGCGTGTACTCTTCCACAGAGGAGCATGCTCTTGCCATTCCCTTTCCCCTCCTCCATCTAAGGGACCCCACTTGCAACCAGGGGAGCAATGGGCAGCAGCAGCTTGTCCTGGGCTAATTCCCTGAACCTGTCTCCAAGGTCCCCTTCTCTCTGACTTCCCCGTGAGCAAAGCAGCCCCGCCTGGGCTCTCCAGTTGATTCTTCCACGCCCTTTCTTGGTTCACTGTCCTAAGCATATTTTTGCTGCTGTTGATAAATTCTTACTTTGCTACACTTTGTCTCTTGATTGAAATCTTTCCCTCAAGTAGACAAGAACCGAGGTCTCATCATCTCCCCAGTAACACTTTCATGAAAGAAATGTTTGAAAATAAAAATTAAGCCAAGAAATTAAATTTAGTACTTTATCATTCTTGATGTTTCCTGAATTCAATTGTTTCTTGACAATATATATAGATAATGAATAAATAAAAATTCAGTCTAGATCTAGATATGCCATTTTTTGAAGAAATTTAAAAATATGTTCGTATGTTATCCTTTTCTTGAAATTATGGCCATTACACACAGTAGTTGTTGCTGGTTTATAGCCTGTTGTCGAGACAGGGATTGTTCATGGGTTTAGAATAGGATTGCTGATGGCTTCAGGCTGAAAAGGCAGAGGGGAGTCTGGGAGTCAGCCGGGCACAGCCATTAACCAGAATGGAGAAAGCAAGAGAAGGAAGGAGGCCGACTTGGGGGAAGCAGGGTAGACGGTGAGCTCAGTTGCTGGCAAATGGAGTTTACGATGACTGTGATTTGGCCCAAGGGACATGTCCACTACACATCCAACTGAATATGGGGAGGCAGATCAGGGCTGGAGTCGGGCGTTTGGAAGACATACAGGGAATGAACAAATTTTCTAGAGAAGGGAGAACCTTAAATTCTTTAGATGTGAAAGAGGAAGGGAGAAGAGATTAATGTATTCTACAAAGGGAAATTAACTGAGCCAGGTCCAGAAAAACACCAACAGAGGGACTCCGAAAGGAATGAAGGGGCGAAGTTGGCACATAATTTTTAAAACGAAAGGGTCTCTTTTCCACTGAGATGGTATGAAAACCAGATAAACGTTAATTTGTAAACAGGGTGTAAAGAGATGTAAATAGAGGCTGAAAAGAGTCCTATTTAATGTCTTTCTCTTTTCTGTAAAGCAAAAAGCAGTATCACCTGTGGAAAATGAGGTTAGGATGCATACTCAGGGCCTGTTAGTGCCTGTTCCACTATGAAGTCAGCTCTAACTAAACCAGTTTGGGCATAAAACCCGGCAAGTCGTTTGCGATCAGGTATTGCTTTGTAACATGATGCCAATCCATCACTTTCTAAATCACTAACACAGCTGTCATTCCCCTACATAAAAATTCCAGATAGAGTTGTTGAGTCACTCCCATTGTGCATTCTGGTAACAATTTGAACACTACATATTATATTTCTTTACAGATTTACTGACTGTAAGCACTGGCTTGGGAGGGGCTGTGAGAGGGTAGGATCTATATTTCTGTATTAAGTGCCGTGCTTCACACCAAACTCCTCTACATAAAAAGCCTGGTGATAAAATTGAACTATATTTTAATATAATTGATTAACCATGATTCTATTTACAAAAGTTCATGAGACCCTGAAGAATATAGACTGTTTGGAACTCAAATAGTTCCTGGTATTAAATAAAAGGCCAATAAATGTTTCTGGAAACTGAATGTTTTGACGTTTACTTAAATTTTGAATTGTTTTGTTAACTCTTCACATACTTTGGCTTTATTTCATCAATTAGATGCTAAGTTTTTGAGGACAGTAACTCTAGTCACAGCAGTGCATATTAAAGCCCCAACTGGACTAAAAAGAAACTTTGAGAGAGATAGTTTTGTAAGAGAACTACAGAACATAATGCATTTCCTGGCTAGCCAAAAAGGGCTTGAGATTATAAACACACTTGTATATAATAAATACGAGAACATATTATCTATATCCTCAGAGTCATTTTTTTTAATTTTATCTTCAGGTGGTATTATAGATACTAATGGCAGGAAATCCCAGTATAATAGTAAAAAAATGTTAATAATTTTAGTATGCACAGAACTCATATTTGCCAAAGGAGAGACAACCTGGTCAAAATTTAGAAATTTATTCTTTTTGGAATTTCTTTTCTATGCTTTATAAGGATCAAATACTGTTAATAGGAGAGAATTTAAATAGGTATTTGGTGTTTAAAATAAAATATAAGTATCTAAAACTATATACATTATCTAAAATTCACTCTTGGCCAATATCTGGAAAGAAAAACAACGAAATCTGTGCCATTCCATTTTCAAGTGAGGGGGAAAAAAAAGTAGAAAAAGTGAAAGTTGCACTGACAAATAATTCTCATTAGTTAGTAAATAGTTTCTCTTCTAACTGGAAATCCTTCCAATTACCTGCAGTGAGAAAAGAATTCTGGAAAAATCACTAGGAGAGGGACAATGATAATAAAATATGCAAATGAAAATTTTACCAAGGAACGAGAAATACTCCTCCACGTAGAAAAGGGGAAGGCTCTGAAAGCAAAGCGCCTTTACTGTGGTAGTAAAAACAACACTGCCACCTGCTGGTACAAACATAAATTGCAAATCTGGAAATACGAAAGGATTTCAATTTAACACTTTTTTCTGGTGACGAACACATTTTTATATCTAGTGACTCAAATTTGCTTACTAACTATAACTTCATGAAATATAATTTTTGGATTGAAAGAGATATTGTATAATCCCCATAATTAAATCTGTGCTTTTTGGTTTGCTTGCTTTCTTTTAAGCATATGCCAGTGAAAAAAAGAAAAAGCCCAAGCTTTGGAACCACAGATACTTGGATTCAAGTTCTAGCTCTGACACTTACTAGCTTTTTGCCCTTGAAAATTTAATTCCCCTGGGCTTTAGTTTTCTCTCGTGTGAAGTAATTGTTAGTGCTGCAGAGAGTATAAAATGTGTAATACATCTAGCACATTTCCTCATGCTCAACAGATAAGCAGTAACTGATATTTTCAATAAGCAATAACAGCCTCGTTTTCACTAGAATTACTTGATATTTGCTATATTTTTTGAAAGTGTTTTCACGAGCAGTGTTAGCCAACAGGTTCTGCTGCTTATAATTTTCAGACATTCAAATCACCTGTCCAAGACATAGGATAATTACCATTACACCATTTACTTATATGTGCAAAGGGAAAGCCAATAGATTGACTTAATCTAACCAAAGCAAAAGGAGATGTATGTAAGACAAGAAAAAGAGAAAAAAACCAAATTAGATATATTTGATACAGTGCTTTATTTTTTCATTTCCTTGGGTAAACTGCTTTGCTGACAATAGCAAAGAAACTAGTCAGAGTATTCTGTCACTGGGAAGCCAGATGGGTCAGTTTTTTGCATAATCTTTGGAAGATCTCGAGAATATAGTTGAAGAACATTTGCCAGGATGTCTTTATGTCTGTCAGTGTCTTAAGTATCTCCACTTAGTTATGTCAAATCTGCTCCATTCTCCTTTACCAGAATTTCTCACATTATCGCCACATAGTGCCACACACTCAACTCTATCCTTGGATCTCTCCAGGAAATAACCTGTCTTGAGTGTTGGGCCCACATTATTACGGAAATGGCTCACTAACGTGTTTATCAATTTATCATGTACTAATCTCTAAGTTTTTATTTCTGAAAGGAATCGCTCTGGGAATAACTTAAAAACAGGCAAATTTCTCTCCAATGCTTTCCAACTTTCCAACACCCTTTCTTCCCCAACTCAATGTTTTAATATTTTCAGAAACCCTCAGTTACCCCATCATTCCTTTTCTATCCTTTGCTTTCAAACTAGACTTTTCTTCTCTTAGAGATCAAATTAGAAATAAGAAAACATAATTAAATCACTCGCAAAATGTGATTCTCTACCTTTGCCTAAACTCCTTCAATTTGCTAGTTTCTACTTAGCCGTTTCTAACCCTGACTTCGTTTTAGAATCACCTAGGAGATTTTTAACAAGTGAATTTAATTGGTCCTGGATGGGGTTGAACAGGTGACTTCAACTTCAGCCTTTGTTGTTAAATCACTCAACCCAAATTCTAGTTAATGACTTTCAAAAAGTTAAAGAATAACTTTTCTCACAGGTTAGAAATATACTAAAGTCATAGTGTTTATTGGCTCTGAATAAGTAAAAGGACACAAAGATCGTAACAAAACTAGGAGAGGTGGAACTCCTGTAAACAACCTTATCCCATTGCTACCTTCAAATACATTTTGTAGGATCCATTAACTCCACCTCCTTGACAACATTCTGGTCAGATTCCATAGCTACAAGGCCCTTTTTTAAGTATCAGAAAGGTCTGTTCCCTCAGGCCCCCAAATTAGAACCGACGTATAGAAAAGCATCCCATCAGGGGAGGGGTAATAAACTCACTAGTCCTTCCACCTTCTGCAGGGAGATGGAAAGAGGCAAAACCCTGACACCGCCAGGACCTGCATCATTTTCTCTTAGCTAACACTGGCTGACCTCCACGCCCTCCTTTCTGGCAGGCCTCTCGAGAAGCTGGTTTAATTATGGGGTGCAAGTGTAGGTCCATGGTGACTCCTGAGATGACCCACTCCCAGACAGGCTGATGCTCCCTCCGGCTGATTTCTTACAGACCCACTCACCTTAGTTCCTGCCTCTACAGATGCTCTTCCCCTGACGACGGAGTTACGTCCCAATAAACCCATCGCAAATTTAAAATACCGTATGATATTTTAAATGCATTTAATACTCTTAACCTGCCGAACATTATAGCTCGGCCCAGTCTACCTTAAACACGCAGAACAGTGACACTGGCCCACAGTTGGGCAAAACCACCGAACACAAAGCCTGTTTTATTAAAAAGTGCTGAATATCTCATGTCATTTGTTGAATTCCGCCCCGAAAGTGGAAAACAGTGGCTGGCTGGTCACTCACCATCGACACAGTCGGCTGAGCGCACGCCGGGCCTGAAGGCCGGCCCAGGCTCTGGAAAGACCAGGAGTCCAAGGGTGGTTGCTACCGAATGTTTATTGCTTCCCCGCCCCCAGCAGAAGCTCTTTGGGGCAGTCCCGCCAAGGCCGCTCCCCAATGCCATGCTCGCGGCCCCTGGGGCAGGGAAGTCCGGCCTCCAGGGCACTCAGCCGCCCCCCGCGGCCTCCTGTCTGTGCTGCGCCTCCTCGGCTTAAGCCGGGACCCCAGCTGTGTTCCTTCCCTCACTCAGCATATTGGGGTGTACACTCCATTCTGATGGGCTGAACCCAGCAAACATCCAACTGGGAAGAGACACCAGCCTCCTTCCTGAGAAACATCCCCATCACTAGCATGATTCCCAGCAATGTTTTTGTGGTTTTTTAAAAAATACGTTTTTTACTGATTTTTAGAGAGAGGAAAGTAAAGGGATAGAGAGAGAGAAACATCGATCAGCTGCCTCCAATCTGAGCTCTTTAAAAAATACTGTACTATTTGGATAACCCAATATGAATTAAATATACCCTTTCCAAAACATTACTTTTGCAGTGTCAGGTATTTCACAACAAATTATCTGTAACATATATCCCACTCATATAACTATTTTATATCCATCTTTCATACATGGAAATGACTGTGTGAAGAATTTCAGTATATATTTCATAATGTGTGTGGTTTATATTGAATTAAATACATCTGTTGAGATACCACAAATCACTGGATTAACAAATCACATTCACCAAGTTCAAAAGTACACTGATTTCCCCTCTCCCGACCATCATATGTGCAAGTATTCATAAAGAGACAAATCATATTTCAAAATCCGTACCATTTAATAAGATTAAACACTTAAAACACGCTAGTATAAACAGTCTGATTTTTAAGAAAGGCACGTATATACATTTTGCACAACTGTTTACAATTTAAAAAATCTTGAAAGAAAATAGAGCTAAAATTTTATTTATATTTTCCTCCAATTTACATAGCTAAACCAATTGTATACAGTTCTCTCCCTGTATAAGAGTGTTACATTTGGATTTCCTACAGTAAGGAAACCAAAGGTTAAAATGAAAGTTTTAAGACATACGCAATTAATTACATACAAAAACCACAGGTCAATTTACAGATTCAAGCTTAAAAATCATTACAAATTGTGAAAAATACATATTATGAAAAATTTTGTTTTTAAAAGTAGCATAATACCAACCCGTATAAATCCAGGTGAATCCAAAAGTATAAACAATGTTTATAAATTACAGTAGTGTCTATACTGCCCTATCATGAAAGGAGGTATTCTTTGTAATTATGTATATTATAAATAAGAGACTGACTTCCTTCCTTCAAGTGCCAAAATTACTTTCACTTCAACCATTATTAAAGTTTGTAAAATGTATCATAAAATTGAGTACACAGAATACAATAAAACCCCTGAAAACTAAAAATCATTATGAATGCCAATTATTTAGTGACTTATTCATCAAACTATTTTTATGTATGGGGTGATTTTATTCTTCTCTTAATTAAGTGCCTTAGATGAATATATTTTCATAGTTACTCTGTTTCCTCGCTTGCTGTTGTTTCACATCTTTATCAATGAGTTCCTTGGAATTTGCCATTATTTTACATCCAGAAAAATTTTTTATTCAATTCCCTGCTTCCACATGTAGACACAGAAAGCCTAAGCTGTCCTTTAGCCGCGGCTCCAAAAGGGAGCAGCATTTAAAATGTGTCTGGCTGGGTGGAAGGGAGGCTGATTCTGAATCAAGGTATCATGTGTTTCTTCCCTGTCTACCTTGCACTGTCTCTTTGGTTGCTATGAATTTCCTGCTTCCCAAATACCTGGGTTTTCTGACTACCCATCTGGCCTGAACCTCTGGTTTTTATGTTCCTGGTTTAAGTTCGTCTGTCTCTGATTCCTGACCCACTGCTCCTCTAATTCTCTAATATTCAGTGTGCTTGCTTGCCTAACTCTATTTCATTCCTCTTGCACTTCAATTTATAAATGCTACTGGTTTCTTGAATCATCACTGGCCACAGATTACCATGAAACATAATCTCTTAAATTCTGTAAAGACTAGTGCTTTTGGTCCTGGTTTCCTACCAGGCCTTTACTCTCATTCTGTTAGTCTGGTGTATATAGCACGCTGCTTATAAAAAAGCTAACCTTATTAAGTTAGTAAACTTATTTCACAAAAACTTCAAGTGGTTATGAATCAACACTCTTCTTAATCAGTAAAATTGAGGACCAGGCAGGTGTTATTTTCACTGATGTTCACTGATCTATTTTTCTCCACATTCTAAGTAGACAAAGTTGGCTGAAGTCTGACCTGAATACATGGAGTGTTGTAATGTTATCAGACATGTGAAATGGTTTATCCTTCAAATAAATGGATCAGTTAAAGAGTAGAGTTTGTTTTAATCAACAGTAACAGTGCATGCCTCCTATAAGCAAAGCGCTATTTTAGGTGCCATAAGTAATGTACTAGGTAATCAGTTTTTTAAATGATAAAAATTAAAGTACTGAGTATCTAAACATTGATCAAAAGTTCATTAAATCTTTTCAAAGAAAACCAATAAAAAACATATGTCATTAAAAAAAAAAATCTTTTTGTGTCTAACTGGCACTTTGCTGAAGCTGGTACTTTTCCCTGGAAGATATGTAATTGAACAACACTATCACAGATTCATATTAAGAGGTAAGTGTTAAAAATCAGCAATATCAATAAATTACCTCCTGGATTTCTTGAGTTAAAGTGAAAATATGTATATATAATGCTGATATTTCTAAATTCACTATATGCCGGGACACAGAAGATAATTAACCTATGTTCTAACAGTTCTGTAACTTTCTGTGATAAAGGACAGATTAGTATATGTAAGTTTAAAAACAAATGATATTATTTAGCTGGTTTTTAATTCATGGATTTTCAATAGTAGTTTTTGAAAATCATGCATAAATACAATTAATTTTTGAAACGATAAATTTTAACTCATCACTGGCTTTTTTTTTTTTAGTTGAGAACGTCATACTTAGACAATGGGAAGTGTGTGTGTGTGCGCGCGCGCGTGTGTTGAGGCTTTTGGTGGAACTTTGAAGGCACAGGTCTGTTTCTTACATCAAAATAAAACAAATGAGTCCATACATATATGCCATACATACACAGAAAGCATATTTACTTATAAAACATCGATTTTTAAATGACTGTCCATATTGAGCCGATGACGCTGCGACAGCAATGTGCACTCTTACAAGTGGAGGCCAGTTCCCCAGCTGTACCACTCTCCCCTCTTTTCCTATTTCATCCCTCATTTCTTGCTTTGGTGAGGTCACATTCCACTGCAACAGCGGTCAAAACTGCACTCGAACCGTGAAACGACACATCTGTTTCTACTGGTGGCGGTTTATAGAAAAAGACTGCAAGCCCATTGAAGAGAATGGTGATAACTTTACAAGTAACACCTAAATGTAAGAAGAAAAACTAATCATGCATTTGGGCCTTTAATTATTAAAAAAGAATCAATTCTCATTGAGAGATTCTTTACATCTAGAAGTTCACTATATTAAAAAGTATACAGGCATTATAGTTCTATGTTTTAAATTTTTAAAACTTTAGGAAGGTTATATTCTTCAATAAAAAAATTGTATACATTTCAATGAACTAGTCTGCATTTTTCTTCTAAACAATAAAAATACACAATAATTATTTTATTCTTGGTTATAATTGTACATTCCTTTCTAATTTTATTAATACAATACCATAATCTATAAAAAATTATAAGCAACCAGAAATCAATGACAAAGGAAAACAGCTTATAACATTCTTGAACCTGAAACAGTTGCAGAATTTTCTTGGTCATAATGGAAAATAACTCTAAAAGTAAAAAAGTTTTGGAGTTCTTAGGAGAAAGCCTCTATGAGAATATATCATATTTAGTACTCAGCCAAATTTACTTTTAAGTATCAACTAAAAATATGAAACATCAAGAGTCACTTCGACAAGCTTTGATTTGTTTTCAAAGAACTCAGATTTTGAGCTCAACTATATGAAGAGAAACTAGTTCTGGCCACATCACAAGCCTTTAAGTTCCAGTCTAATATGATAAATAGCCTTACAATGTAGTTTTTACAGTATAGCTACTTTGTATTAATCATTAATATTTTACTCAAAATGTGCATTTGAAAAATAAGAATGAGCTAAGTGTTTCTAGATTTATAGGAAGATTAATTACATAAGTACTACTGTTACAATGTTTTTGAAAAAATTAAAGGTCTATGTGTTTGAGGGGAAAAACTCTCACATTCATCACAGTAGGAAACGGAACAATTCATTACCTTTATCTTTTGGTGAAAGACTACAAATATAATCAATTACATTTTTAAACATAAAAGCACACTGAATAAAAATGTTTTTCAGCAAGTAAAAGTGATAGGAAGATTAATTTTGCCTATTCTAGTCAATATTAACTTTCCCTTTTTAAAAATTTACATATTTATTTCTTCAGTGGATATTTTATTACTGTCATAAATTCAGACAGCATACTCTGGGTTTAAACATATGCAAGAGCAATAAACTATCCTGAAACATATGCCAATATAATTGCAATGAAAATCACACATTATGTAAATATATATTTTCTATCTAGGATTTCTCTGTTTTAAACCATTCTAATTTCTTAGGGTGTTTTAAAATTTTTATCTTACTCTTACAAACTAGATGCATTGTTCTGTTTCCTTAATCTTAATTTTCATTTATTGCTTTACCAAGACTATATGACAGGCTGCCAAAGGCAAAAAGGGTTAAAAATCATGGCTCATCTTCTAAACTTATGAAAAGATTTCTTGTAACATTCCTTAGAGCCAAAAGACACTTCCCTTCCTCAGCTCTATGTGCTTTCTAAAGCCCAGGTACCTAGATGAAATCATTCCAGAGTTTATTAGCATTCTCCTTCAACTTCTGTTAGATTCCCCCAAAAAAGTTTGAGAGAAGTTGTTAAAAGAAAATTAAATGATATGTGGTGTCATGAAAGCTAAAATGTTATTCTCTCCTATTTTAGACTTAGTCCTGCAGACCCCAGGAAAAGCCTTTCATAACCTGCTGATACCTGATCTCTGCTTCAGGACTATAGGAGAGCCCAAAAGTGCAAACTGAACATTTAAAAACTGAAGTAAGTAACAATGAAATTGTTTTTCTCTTGCCATCACAGATTTACTCTAAAGTTATTAAGAAGTCACTACTTACTTATAGCCACTAGCAGATGAGCCATCCTGATGTTATCATACATCCAGCAAGCTCCTTTAACTCCACATTCGTTAACATCCCAGAGAATACATGCGCTGTCTATTGTGACACCAAATATAATCGGTCCAGGTATAGAGCCTAGAAGAATTATATGTGAAATACACATGGGTAAAGATTATAGGTTATAATTACAGATTTTTATGTTCAAGAATATCCATGTATTTTATTTTTTTACTGTATCTTGTTTTTTCCCATCACTATTTATCCCCTCCATGCCTTCTTCCACCTCCCCCCACAGCAGTCGCCACACTGTTGTCCATGAGTTCTCTTTTTTCCTTTTTGTTCAATCCCTCCACGCCCCCAACACCCCACCCCACTACAGCTGTCTGCCTGCTCTCCATATATTTTAAATAAATAAGAATAGGTATTAATCTGTCCATTTGCAAACCAATCAGTTCATATACAAGTAACAAGGAAGAAACTTAGGCAAAAAGTCTAAAATAATTACACATAATTATACATTTCTAATCAATTAAAAATATTTTAATAAAAATCACTGGCATATATTGCATTGACATCTAATTAAATATTTTAATTCACTGCTTTTCTAATTTAATAAGTCTTTGAAATTAGCTATAATACCTTTAAAAATCAAAATAAATTATTGATGCACAAAATAAGTGCTAAGAACAGCGTGTACTGTATGTATGTGCGCACATGAGAATGTAACGTGTACACAAAACATTAATACTAACATGCCTAGTGCTGCTATCTCAAACACACACCCTCCCCTGAGTGAGATCAGAAGGCACAAAACTTTCACATGATTAAGGAACTTCCAGTTGTTACAAGTCAAATACATGATTTGAAGTTGCATTTCTTAGACAGAGATTTCAGCTACATCCAGCCTGTTCTTTTGTGACCTGTGGCATGACGGAGTCAAAAGAGCACTGGTCTGAGTAAGGAGACCATCTTCCTACTCTCATTTGCACCATTAATCGTTTAACTATGGGCAAACCCCTGAATCTCTAAGGGCCTTCATTTACTCATCTGAAAAATGGGAAAGTTGGTTCAGGTGACCTCTAATGTTCCTACATTTGGTTTTTGTTTTTAACATGATCTTAATAATATGTGCATACTATTGTGAATGTAAGTATACACACATAATTATGTGTATAATATAATGCTTGTCTTTTGTATTCTTCCCGGATCTGGAACCTTTATAAATTCTTCCATCAATTCCTAACTAGTCTTCATTGTTGATGCAACATAATCATACCCTAAACATAAATAAATGCTGGGAGAAAAAAATGACAGTAGTAATTTTTAAGATTTTATCATAATTTATGTTGGTGGTAGGTTTTATGTGAATAGAAAAAAAATGTCTCTTACTATGCTCTATTAGAAATGCATTGATGATAATATATTATATTTCAAATAAATACGATATACTCTTTAAGGTTATATTTGCAACGGAATTAGAAACAATAGTTATAACCAGTCAAGGAAATAAAAAGTAAAGTCATTATTTTCTTATGTGATATATGATACTATATCTTGAATATTGGAAAACAGATTCTTCAATGGCAATTATGTAGTTTTCTACTGCATTTAAATTAATTACTTTCTTGGCACATACCATAAATGAATAAATCAGTAACACTAATGAACAGAAATAACCAAGTTACGAATGAATTAAGAAAAACGGCATACCTAATAATCGAAGCATCATAAACTGAATTCCCAATGCTAGAGACCGTTGCCTTTGATTAACACACCTGGAGATAGTAAATGCACATGAGGCCAAAAATAGTTGTACAGTACATTCGCTCTTTGAGCAAATTCATTTTATACCAGGGTGGCATTTCTAGATTAAAGTAAATTTTATGCATATGAAAGAAACAAGTTATTTGTAACAGTTTATATACAGTTCAAACTTTCTGGAATTAAAAAAGGAAAAAAATGTCTTCTGAACTAAAATACTGCAAATTACACCAAGAAGAGTAAAGTAAATTTTAACAAATATACTGAATATATATGAATTTTAACCAATATAAAGGAGAAAGCACATTCATTAACAAGACCTATTTTTTTTACTACTGCTTAATTCACATGTCACATAATTCTTACTCTTACTAACTGTGAAACAAAAATCATACCTATGAGATAAGAGTACAAATTTGAGAAAATGAAAACAGTCGCTGAGGCTCAATCTAATTCAACAATATGTAATGACTATCAAATATGAATGAGAAATGATGCTGGGACATGAGAGTTAGAGGACAGATAAAAGAGATCAACTACTCTTTAAAAACAAATTTGCAGTTGAAAGGTGACATAGATAATTTTTTTCAAAATAAATTTTTAGAAAGCATATTCTCTATTCTGTAAGTAACTCCAATTTCCATGTAGTAAAATGTTAACAGATTCATTAATGTTTTTAGACAGAGTCTCTAAAACTTCCATTTGTCAAAAAGTATGTGAAAAGACACAACTGATAAAGGGTCAATATTCAAAATATATAAGGAACTCATACAACTTAACAAACGGAAGACAAACAATCCAATTAAAAAATGGGCAAAGGACCTAAATAGACACTTCTCCAAAGAGAACATACAGATGGCCAAGAGACACATGAAAAAATGCTCAGTCACTAACCATCACAGAGATGCAATTAAAATGACAATGAGATATCACCTCACACCTGTCAGAATGGCTACTATCAAAAAATCAACAAACGACATGTGCTGGCGAGGGTGTGGAGAAAGGGGAACCCTGGTACAGTGCTGGTGGGAATGCAGATGGTGCAGCCACTATGGAAAGCAGTATGGAGGTTCCTCAAAAAATTAAATATGGAACTGCCATTTGACCCAGTGATCCCACTCCTAGGAATATATCCTAAGGAACCCAAAACACTAATCAGAAAGAACTTATGCACCTCTATGTTCATAGCAGCACAGTTTACAATAGCTAAGATCTGGAAACAGCCCAAGTGCCCATCAGTAGATGAGTGGATAAAAAAGCTGTGGGACATTTACACCATGGAATACTATGCAGCTGTGAAGAAGGATCTCTTACCCTTTGGCACAGCATGGAGGGAACTGGAGAGTATTATGCTGAGTGAAACAAGTCAGTCAGAGAAAGACAAGTACCACATCATCTCACTCATATGTGGAATGAACAAAATAAACTGATGAACAAAATGGATCCAGAGACACAGAAGCATGGAACAGACTGAGGGATCTCAGAGGGAAGGTGGGGAGGGGGGAGCGGGTGGGGAGAGATTAATCAAAAAACTTATATGTATATAGGCATAGCTCATGGACACAGACAATAGTATGGGGTGGGGTGGATGCGGGGTAGAGGGGATCAATGGGGAGGAAGGGGAACATCTAATACTTTCAACAATAAAGATAAATTTTTTTAAAAAGTATGTGAAATGGTTAAGTATCAAGGAACCAAAAGTGAAAAGGGCAAAAGCCAGGGTTTGTCAGGAAAGAGACAGAAAGGCTGAGGGGCTCATGGAAGGGCAGATAGGAAATATGTTTACAAAGTGAGGTGGAAGGAGGAAGAGCAACTAAAAGCACGGACCACTGTGAAGAGCCAGGTGACAGCCAGCTGCTTATCTATCAGGGCTGTTTACAGGAAGGTGTAAAATCGCAGCACCTACTGTAAAGGGAGCATGCAAGCCATTCGGATTCTGACCTATGGGGAGCACACTGTCTCTCCGTCATACTCACCACTCTATTTCCATCAAATAAAACTGAACATATTTCCAGCTTACAACTGAAGCCTCACAAAAGCAGCAGAGAAACTGACCAAGTATATAACAGGTGGGCAATATTAGGACACTTCCACATACATGATCTCATTTACACCTCATACATCTGAGGCTCAATGAAGTAGCTTTTTATTTATTTTTTATTTTATTTTATTTTTTTAAATATATCTTTATTGATTTCAGAGAGAAGAAGGGAGAGGGAGAGAGAGAGAAACATCAATGATGAGAGTCATCGATTGGCTGCAGCCCGCAACCCGGGCATGTGCCCTGACCGGGAATCGAACCCCGATCGCCTGGATCCTAGGTTGACGCTCAACCACTGAGCCACGCCCGGCTGGGCATGAGGTAGCTTTTTAAAAGCATCAAACTAATGATCTTGTAGAGCTGAACTGTTATTAGAACCAATGGTCAATATAAACTTCAAACGACCCTCTGAGTCCTCTCTCTTTCATTCAACATGCTGCCTTAGGGATGGCAAATTTCAAAATCCATACCTTAGGATGGACACAGTTATGGGGGTACCAGCCATAAAAGTAAAAATAACTGCAGCAAAGAAAATGCCGAGGAATATGGGCAAATTGGTACATCGAGTTTCACACTTTCCAGCTTTAGCTTCAAAACCAAAACTTGCTGCCAGAGGTGATATTTCTGTTTTCATTCCAATACAGGAACAGTTGTAATATACCTAGAATATCAGACATAAAAATACCAAAAGTGTTTATCTTGAAAACATGTTTTATCATTGTAAATTAGGTGATCTCTAGACATGGCTCTCTCACACAGTCTTAATCTATACACAAAAAATAATGCTGAGAAAAAGTAATTAACCCTAAGAAATGAAACAAGGGAAAGCAAGCAGCCATAGTTATAAAGTAGAATCATCTCTATTTGACTTTTCTGTTCATTACTTCAACTTGTAACCTATTATTGACTCCGGATTTATAAAACAAACTGACAAGAATATAACAGTTACGTCATCGAGCAATTCCAGACTGCTTTGAACTCATCATAATTGTTCAAACAATCTTCCCGATCACTGTCTTCATTTCCATTACAGGACACAAAACAAAAAGCATGCACAGCGACAATCTCGCCATTACACTAGTTTAAAAGAACAGATACTGTAATTTTAACAAGTGCTTCAGTAAAATAACTAATATGTCACAAGAGTTTGGGGAAAAATTGCTTCTTTCAACTAAAGCTTATTACTATAGTTGAACTTTCTTGAATTGCTTTATCAAAAACAGTCTCCCTCTTAAGATGACATATTTATGAATATCAAAACTAGAAGTTATTACATTATCCGGAAGGCTATTTTATATATAAATAGCATAAATATGTATGTTAACAATTCTTGTCAACACATTTATACATATAAAGAATATGAAATGTTGGAAGGCAACATGTCAAAAAAAATCACAAGTATTACTTTGTATGAAAAAAATTCAGATATTTTAAAAGTTAGGCATAATTATTTTTTAAAGGCTTTTTACATCTCAACTCCATTCTTGCTTTAAATCCTTTTACACATTTGAGGCCTCAATAAAAGAGCAGAGGCAAAGAAATCAAAGGGAAGTGGTACTTTTATTGTTCTGAAGTCAGAGACCTTTTTTGGCTGCTAAAGGTGTTCCATGACCACTGGTACTGACTCAGGACACACAAATAATTAGATGATGCCCCCAAAATAGACTGTTTTATACTCAGCAATCAGGTATATCAAATAATGGAGTAATGTAGCCTTTAAAATTTTACAGAAAGAAAACTGAGAACAGTTTTTTTCTGTCCTTTTTTTAATATTTAAACTTTTTAAAATTTATTGTTGTATTACAGAGGTCCCCCATTCCCCCCTTGACCCCCTCCAGTTTTTTGTCTTGATGAAACTTTACAACTCTCTTACATAAAAAGAGTATACATTTGCCTAAATATAGTTGCTGTTAGTTAGCATCTGTTTTTGTATTTTGGATCACTGGTGTGAAATAT
The DNA here is from genome assembly GCF_054644295.1 of Miniopterus natalensis. Lineage (NCBI taxonomy): Eukaryota > Metazoa > Chordata > Mammalia > Chiroptera > Miniopteridae > Miniopterus > Miniopterus natalensis. Next base: position 54,561,688 of record NC_142083.1, read on the forward strand.
AAAACTAATATTTCTGTGAACAAATGTGCATAGGTATTTATTACGTTAACATCAATGCATTTGTCTATCTGAAATACTCTATAAGAAAAAAAATTCCAAGAAAAAATGAGTTGCTACATGACATAGTTGGACATTAAAAAGTCAGAACAAATAGAAAATTTGGAAGTCAAGATAACATGCTTTTCCTAAACAACCCCTAGAAGACAATTTAATGTTTAAAATAGCGATTATGGCACTTGGTTAAAAATATATAAACATCAAATTAATCATATCAAAATAACCAATACTATTTTCAAGTATGTTCTAGGATTAGATTTTTATTACTATTTACTTATTTAATTTGGGTTTCCTTGTGCAGGATAATATTTGTATCTAAGTATTTTACTATGTAAGTAAAACTCTTCCAATAACTTAACTTTCATGTCATAATTTTCTAATTAAAGTTAGTTAATAGCACTATTGATCACATTTTATATACAGGGAAATTTTACCCACTTATCTACCTCTCAAAGAAATAGTTACCTTCCAGGTAGTTCCTATTCTAAGATATACATCATGCTCTTTATATTGGACACAAACATCTAATTTTCTAAACTTATTTTGAAACTGAAGCAATACCAAATGTCCACTGGTTTGAAGGTATAATAACCCTCAGTTTGGGAATCTTAAAAATATTCCTGGCTGGCCAGGGCTGCTCAGTGGTTGACCACTGACCCATGAACCAAGAGGTCACTGGCTCAGTCCCCTGTCAGGGCACATGCCAGGGTTGCGGGCTCGATCCCCAGTAGGGAGCGTGCAGGAGGCAGCCAATAGAGGGTCCTCTCTCATTGATATTTCTATCTCTCTATCCCTCTCCCTTCCTCTCTCTCCAAAATTAATAAAAACTTATTTTTAAAAATTTTTTTTTAAATATTCCTGATGTCTTATTAACTTTCATAGGCACTTCATGGCAGTGATCTAATTAGTTTCATTCCAAGGATTAAAACTGTACTTAGTCATGTCTACCAGGTCTACTATGACTCACCACAGACTTTTTTTACAGTGTTCTTAGATAATCACTTAAAAATCTGTAAGCTAGGTAATATGAAAAAAATGTACATTGTTTTTCACATTCTGGTTTACTCCCAGGAGGAAGGTCAAATCCTGGTCTTCAAATACATTAACACTGAGATAAGTGTTTAATGTATTTATTACATGCAAAATTATTACAGTTATGCACGTATATACACGAACATGTATTTATGTGTGTACATATGAACATATAAATGTGTATAACCACATACCCATATACACACATCTGTTAGTTTTAGAAGAAATCGGAGGTAATTTTATAGATCATTTCAAATAATTATTTCACCTTATTTATATGGAAATATTTTATAAATTTATCTTTATGTAGAAAAAGAAATGCTGTTTCACTAGTTCATGTTTCAAATAAATAAGATTATGCTGTTTTGTCATATTATTCATTGTGGTCTATTATATCATAGAATATATTTCCCTCAGATCTTTTTAGTGTTACCACATTATCTATTAATGCCTAACATACTATATAGTATTAGTAATGTGAATATTTGTTTCCAAGGCTCTTAAATTTAGCTAAGATGAAATCTTTGGATTGTAGATGTAGTACTATAAAATTCTATTGGATCCTCTTAAAATGATTTAACTGTTAAAAAAAACACATATCTAGGGAAACTGATATGCATTCTAAATCCAGAAATAAAAGTAAATTTGTATTTGAATATGAGTAAATGATTTGGATATTTTCAAATGAATCCATGGTACATCAAATAAAAGCAAAAATACTTATGATACTTCTACTATGTATACTGTAATTAGCAAGAATAGGAAAAGTTCCCTGACTTCAAGGGAGGTGTACAGTTGAGGAAAAAATAATGAAAAAAGGTAAGTAATATTTCACTGCTATAATACAGGTAATGTTACAAAGATGTATGTAACTACCAAGTTAATTTTTTGACAATAATTGCATCTAAGGTATAAAAGAAGACTTTTCCTGTTGGAGTGGTCAGGTTTTATGTTTTGTTTTGTTTTGTTTTGTTTTAAGATAAGACCACTTAACATGAGATGTACCCTCTTAACAAATTCTAAGTGTACAATACATAATTGTTGACTAAAGGGACAATGTTACACAGCAGATCTGTGAAGCTTATGCATCTTACGTGACTGAAACTTTATGCCTGGCTTCTGAATGGAGTAGGTGGGCCAGGAAGGAAAGAATAGGCATTGCATAACTCCGTTAGAGGGATCGAGAAGGCCGTCCATAAGTACACGAACACACTGCCTCATTAAGGTAATGTAGCGGACACAAGTTACCTCGGGATGGCTTTTTGAATCAGAACTTTTACAACCTGCAAAGCAGGGAGAAAAATACTGAACTCCATCTCTGCCACAGACAGGGTAATAATGTGACCGCATGCAGTTGCAATTGGCATTACAAGGAGTGGTCAAGTTTCCCAGGTTTCCTGTCCTGTCAACGAGAAATGAAAGGTGGGCAAATGATCTCTGTTACAGCATTTAATATACAGTTCAGAAGCATTGCTATATCTTTCCATTTAGTCATTTATTCAATCACTAATTCAATTTATTCAGTCATTTATTCAATTCAGCATATATCTATTGCTAAATAAATAAAACAAAATGCCTTTTCACATAGAACTTAATGTCTTGTGCAAGAGAGCAGTGGAAACAATAATTACATGCCTGTCGGTGAAAAGAAAAACAGATAGAGTAAGCAAACATAGTTTCTCATTTTATACCAAAGAACTCTTTTGGGGGGAGGGAGGAGCTGATTCTGAAGACGGTAGGATGTTCAGCAGCATCCCTGGCCTCTACCCACTGGATGCTAGTAACATCCCCTTAGTTGTGATTCTGCTGTATTTAAATCTTTGTATCCCTGAGCATAGTACCCAGTACAGAATAGTGGCTCTCTGAATAAACACCCAACTTTTAATAAGATGTCAATTACTTAAATGAAAAAAATGTACCTATTCTTACACACGAAAAAGCCTTCCAATTAAAAAAAAAAAGCCAATCGCTTATCATTTCATCATATACTTGGAGAAACACACATAGTTGATTACTCTGATAATAATATCAAAAAGCACTGAAATATACCTACCCATTATATGACTGAGACACACCAGCAAATGGCTCATTTTCACAGCTGGCATAAACAAATACAAAACTCAGCACAAGTGCAATTAAAGATGTAAGCAAAGAAAACTTCATTGTGTTCTTACACGTCATTTTGAATTTTGAAACAAGAACACCACCTAAAATCTGACCAAGAGCAGCTCCAGGAATTAAAATAGCCCCTAATGAGAAAGAAGACACAGTGAGAAAACATATAAATATACTCAGTAACTCCTACCAACAATTGGAAAAATATCAAAAACAAGCAGCAAATTGATTTTAACATATGAAAGCACTCATGATTTAGACACATATGAATAAATGATTTAGTTGTTATATTAAGAGATTAATAAAATTAATGTTTTTAATATAAACATTTATATTGTCTTTAGCTATATAACTATATAGGCTCTGTATCTCTCAAGCTCATACAAAAGAATTTTTTAAATGTCAGAAAATCAGGAAATTTTATCAAAATCCGTATAAAGTTTAAATTTCAAGGACTCAGCTATCCAAAATTACATGCTATTCTATTAAATATTTAATATGGAACAGTAAAATTATTAGATTATGTTAGAACAAAGAGGATGTTTTACCTCCAAGGGTAGCTGCAAAGCTGGATGAAAATCCAAATTGATTTTCTATAAATTTAGGTAAAAATGTAGCAAATCCAGTAGTAACTAAGGCTTCTGAAGAAGTTGATAAAACTAAACACATAAAGACAGTATTCCTCATCAAATTCTAAAGAAAAAATACAGTTCACCAAATGAATAACTATGATCATACTGCAAAACACAGCATCAGAATGGCAACTTATTCATAAAAACCATATAATTATCCATAACATTTCAGGCTTTTCCTCCAGCGTAAAAGTATAAATATGGATTAAATAGTTTTATATAGAGAATGTTGAGAAAATTTATCTGGGAAGCATGTGAGGATTGACAAATGATTCATCAGTAGGATGACTGAGCCTTTGCCATACGCAAGGGACCAGAAAAAGGAAGTAAAAACCCACTTGTGGGATGGGGTGGAACGGGTCATTGGGGAGAAAAAGGGACATTTGTAATATTTTAACAAAAATAAAATTAAAACAAAACAAAACAACACTTGGAAAGCCTACTTTCCCAGCCTCACTATAAATCTCCATACAATAAATCTGCCCCTTATTTGACTTTCTTAGTGCGTTCCAGTAAATGAAGAACTTGACTGTGAGCACAATGAGAATGGTCTTTAAGTGTCAAACTTCTAGTATTGTTCCGTGACTACAGGACTCAGTAGTTCAGAACCTTAGACAGGCATAGAGTTCAGTCATTTTAAAAAGGTTTTTTATGTTCCTAGACTTCTCAGAATGTTATTAATCTATCAGAAGAGTACAGAGCTTCATTATTTCAATATATTTAACCATAAAGTGAAAACCAAAGTATAGTTCTGGAATATTTAATGTAAAAATCTTCATAAAACCAACCACAACACACACACACGTGTGCACATGAACAAAAACAAGAGTCAGAGGCAGGTGGTCTAAGGAAAAGTAAGTAATTTCAAATCTGGAAAAGGTAAAATTATAAACTCCTTTATGTGCAAAACTTTTATGATGCTAAATAAAAAGAAGGCTTTTCTGCTGAGTTCAAAAGAATAGACCGTAACACTTTTGTTTCTTTAACCTCAAATTCAAATCAAGTAACCACTAACCACCACTTCTTTCACAAGGCAAATGTATTGGTTTGGCATTCTCAAATACATATTTACAATTCAGTGATAACTGATCAATCCTTTACATAAAGGAAATGGCATGGAATAATGGGCTATAGTACTAATGAGGAACCACTGAATATTGATATTGCCAGTAAGGTAACTCATTTTCTCTCAACTATTCTACTCTGGAATAATTTTCATTTACTCAAAGCTCAATAAAATTAAATCTGGAGAGTTGTTTATAAGAGGTAGAATAATAGTAAATAAGCAAACAACAAAGCATTGTGGAAACATATGTATATACAGGGTGGGGCAAAAGTAGGTTTACAGTTGTATTATTTTATTATTTTCCATATAAACAACTGTAAACCTGTTCTTGCCCCATCTGTATGGGTTTATGTGTCTATATAATGTACACATATGTATGTGTGAGGGAGTATGTGTGTGAAGCATGTTATTTTACCTTTAGAGCAGCTGGAAAATCTTTAAAACTCTTTCCAAAATTCTCATCTGTATGTTCTAAGGAACAAGTACTCTGATGAGTCTGGGAAATTTTTCCGTCTTGAATTTTTGCTGTACCTAAAAAAAAAGTATATGTATTTGCTCTATCACTTCATTCTTCATTTTTAAAAATGCTTACTTTTTAATGAACACATTTCTGCAAGTATGTAAATTCCATAATATAAGAAGCCAGTTCCTCTCTTTCTTAAAAAACTGTATAAATATCCATGTCTGCAATCTGGCTGTCCTACGAGCTCATATTATTACCATTAGCTCAGGAAGTACCAACCAGTGTAAAACTTAAGATGGGACAATTATGCTCTAATCACATATTTATTCTCTTCATTTAAAATCTCTCTTAACATTTTTTTTCTTCCATTCAAATACTTCTCTTTCTCATCCTTTATACATTAAACAAAGTATGTTTGAGGCTTTTTTCCTTTACTCTCTTTAATTGTAAGTACTTTGCAGATGAAACAGTATTTACCCTCTATAACCAGGTCCCTTTGATTTTTAATAATGGTTCTGTGAATCAATCTGAGAATACAGTCAATATATGGATTCAGAAGTTGGATTGGCCAAGGTAGGAAAAAAAAAAATGGTTCCACCTACTTCTACTCTGCCAATGTTTCTTCTGCCCATTTCCAGTGGTAATCATCTATCCTGTTTTATATAATAGAAACGATACCTGAGCCTAGAGAAATATATATATTTGAACTTTATGATTATACACAAGCAAAATCTCAGAGAGAGAAAGAAATGAATATTCTCTTCTATTAACCTTTTCTTTTTTGGACAGACAGGCTAGTATTGGAATAGAGTGAAAATGAGTATACTACAGCATGACTTTAGTGACAACTGAAAGAAAAGCAATTGTACTTTCAACAACAAATAATAAACATCAATGATTTAAGGAAGATTGGCTCTTCAAGTTAGTGACTGAATACCAACTAATAGTTTAAAAGATAATATATCTTACATATATCTATAAAGCAGGATTCCAGATAACACATAAGAAACAAATTTATTAAGTATATAATAAAGAGGTGAATATGTACAGTTTTACTGATTATGAATTGAAAATAAAGCAAAACCATGAATATTAAGATTGTTACCCAATGTTTCCTAAAATAGAGAAAGCTATTCAAAAGTTTGCATGGTCAGACAACTGAGATTCTATAAAACAATGAATTTTCTAGGGTTCTTACCAATCATATAGAAAGCAACACTTGACACCTGGAATTGTACTAAAATTCCTTGGTTTTAAAGAAAACATTTTTACCTGGTAAATGTTTTGGGAAACATGAAAAAGGTATTATCAAACACCAAGCAAAGAGCCAAGCCATAATAAATCCAATCCACCACGCCCCCAGCCATCGCGGATCATCCTCAGTGATATCAGTGCTATGTGACAGAAAAACAAAAGGTCAGAGTCAACTCTATTTTTTGTAATTTACACTCAGCTGTGATAATTATATACTTTACAATTCAAGTGCATTTATAGAGGTGTATTGTTATAATATCCAAAATTTTAAGTGGAGCCATTTTGATGAATCAGACAACAGATAGAATGCAGAAAGGAGAGCTGTAAGAATAACAGTTTGTAATCTATTTCAGAATGGCAAACAAGACATAAAAGTTTCAAATATTCAATAGTAAATGTAAGTATGTTGAATATTTGAAAGCATACACAGAATTTCTGAACATTCTTTATCTGTTGGCTAAGTTTTTGTTCTCTACTATATTAAATACATCTCACAGTGTATCATTGATCTACATTAAAAGCCTATACAGTGCTTCAATTACAGCACTCATTTAAATATAAGTCTTCTTAAAGCGATTTATTAAGTTTTTTATAATGGTTTTCATATTTTATAACAATAGGCTCTTCCCCAAAAGACAACTTACGCAATTTGCCACTGAAATTAAAATGTTCTTTCTTAAAATCCAGCTCTCTGCTTCAAGGGCTTCCTCTGACGCCTTTTTCTACAGTCTCTACAAGATTAACCAAGAACTAGCAGCTCAAAGAACAAACCATATACCCATGACCACATGGTCACTGCTCACAGTCATGCAGACGACTGTGTAGTTGTAATTCCCAATGGTAAAATGAGGACATATGGTCTCCAAAGTTCACTAACTTCTCAATTCAGGAAGAGACAAAGGTAACTAAGTGCTTAAGAGGAAGATTTTGGAGTCAAAAAGATCTACTCTTGACTCATGCCTTGGCCACTTACCTAGCTGTGTATCAACTATCTTACAGAATTATTAAGAGGATTAAATAAAAATGGCATGTAAAATAAGGTAGTACATAGGACCAATATTGTGTGGAAATAGTATGGGATAAATAAACATTACCTATTACTATCCTCCACTGTCAGTTATTAAAACGGCACAACTGTGATCTCTAAGAAGTTATCAGAGCTACCACAGAAGAGCCTGAGAATCAGACTCTTGACTCTTCGAGCTATCTACCTCCAGCTAAATGTACTAAAAACAATCAATTTTGATTAAATTCTTCTTTTGAACAATGCATAGGGTCTTGGATGTGTATTTTGAAAAATTATACCAGGTGTCTATTAAACATCCTTATTTATGAATAAATGTTTTATACTACGAGATGGTATGACATTAACTCATGAAGCAATGCAGCCAAAACATTATATAAAAATTGTGTATATTAGTTTTGTTTCCTGAAAAATCCTCATACTATAGTGAGGAAATACTGTGAAAATGTTCTGTGTATGATATTAACATTATAATAATGAAATAAACTCAAATAAAAAAAAAATAGGTATTGCCTTGCCTTTGTCCCAAACCAACATCAATGTATAGGGTTAACAGCTGTCCTCCCAGCACATAGCCAATAGCAGGGCCTAATATTGACATAGAATAGCCAATTCCTAGAAGGAAAAAGACATGGACAATGGTCATCTGTACAACTTTGTTTTGAATTTCTAACAATAGTAAAGAAACGCAAATACTTTACTATAGAAAAATCAAAATGGTTAGAATTACATGAAAATTACACATATTTTCACTAAAAAATGCCATCTGAATGTTATCACTTGTAAAATCCAGGAACTTAAAATAAATAATTCAATTTAAAAGTTGTTTGACTATAATAATTGCAAAAAACCAATAATTACAAATCCATGGAGGGATATATTGTAAACTGGTGGCAGGGGCAGTATATCGACTACCCTTTACGTATGGTGATAGTAATCATTGTTTACAATCTTTATGGAAAAATGTGTGCTATGATAAGCCTTTTCCACTCTGTACACACTACAAAGGCATTCTTTATTTTGTACCACAGCAGCTGATAAAAACCTGGATCTGGTCATTAGTTTGTTTCTTAAAAGTAATTAACTTAAACATCAGCTTTTAGTGAATCTCCCATTTTTACTTGCAGCAGAATTAAACTGACCTTATTTCTCTCAGATACTTAAAAATTCATCATATATAACTTTTTAATTTTGCAAAGTAAGCCCTCACCAAACTGAATATGTGGGCACCCTGGTCTTGGATTTCCCAGCCTCAAGGTCTTTAAGAAATACATTTCTGTTGTTTATAAGCCAGCCAGTCTATGGTATTCTATTATAGCAGTCCCAACGGTCTAAGACAGTCCTCCACATTAGAATAATAAATTGATAAAGTGAAAACTAATGTGCAAATAAATTACACATTAATTGGCCATAGGGCGACAGATAGTCCAGTTAGTTCTAACTTGCAGGAACTTCAGGGAAGGAATTTAAGAGAAATTTATGCTACCAAAAATTAGATCACAAAGGGGGGGAAAAAATCAAGTCATATATCAAAAGGGTTTATCTGAAGTGGAAAACTCCATAGGGTTTCTGGGTACTATTTTGTGGTTTCTTTTGTTGACTTTAGTCAATAGGATGTAGTAAGTCACATAGAATGACAGAGCTCAATTTCTACACCCTGTGTAAATCAGCTGGAATTCAAGAGTCTACTGGTTGGACAGCACTTCCAGGAAACTGGCATGCCCAGTAAAAGAAAGAGAGCAGGACATTGAACAAAACTCACAACTGCATTCTACTGAAGGACATAATAGGCCAGTAAATAACAAAACAACAAAAAGCAATATTGTATATATCTCATGAAACTCCTATGAAATTACAACTAACTTTAAAATAAGCATATGTTATGCTTTACTTATAAATTAAACAGTAAGATGAAATGATACTGAGACATTTATGTTATAGAGCAAATTTACCTATATAGAGAGAAGATTTGTGTGTGGGCACAGAATCATCAAGAAAGGCTGTTCCCAGGGTATAGAGCGGAGTTCCTCCTGTCCCCAGCAATAGTTGTCCCAAGATGAAGACATACAAGAAGTTGGAAAGCGAAGAACTTGAAGAGGTACAACTGGTTCTGTTCCTTGCTATTGTACAAGTATCTTTAGAGAGAAAAAAAAAAATAAAAATTTGTGAATATAAAGAAATTCAGAGAAAGACAAGTACCACATGATTTCACTTATATGTGGAATCTAATGAACAAAATAAATTAACAAACAAAATTAAAACCGACTCATAGAGAATAGATTGACAGCTCTCAGAGGGTAGGGTGGTTGGGGGCCTGAGTGAAAAAGGTAAAGGGATTAAGCCAAAACAACAACAACAACAAAAAACCCTCATAGACACAGAGAACAGTATGGTGATTACCAGAGGAAAAAGAGGTTGAGGGAAGATAGAAGAGAGTAAAGGGGAATAAGTGGTGATGAAATGAGACTTGACTGAGGGTGGTGAACACACAATACAATATATACAAATGATGTATTATAGAATTGTACACCTGAAACCTATATAATTTTATTAACCAATGTCACCTCAATAAACAATAAATGAGCACAGAAGAAATCCATAAAAAAGAAATTCAGCTAATAATTTAAATATTTATCTTTATAAATTATACCTGCCTAACATTAACCTTCTTTATTTCTTCCAATCACTTCCCTTTGATTATATTTAGCTATTTTAAAATATATATATTACTAAAGAAAATTTATGAAATATTATGTTAAAATTTAGAAAATATAAAACAAAAGTAAGAAACAATACTTATGAGTCAAAATTAACAAATTTCAGGTACATTAATGTGAGCACAACTGATGCAAGCAGTGCCAAGTCATAAATACAGCATGACCACCATACAGAATTAATCTTAAACACATCTGAAAAGTGTACTTGGGTAATAAAATATTTTGGCCAAACAAAACAGTCATTCTTAATGTTCACCACAAAGCAGTAGTATTTGGAAGTTATGTCTAGTTCTTTTTTTACAGCTCAAACTATTTTATTAACTTTATTTTTTGAAACTATGTATGGGTCTATAGAATATTCTTTTGAATATCATCAAAGGAAAAATGGTTCTTTTTAAAATTTGATTAAAATCTTAAAAATCACATTCAAACTCTGGGTATTATAGTAAATCCATATTTCCTAAACTCATATGCTAATGAACAAAGAAGCTTGTTAAAAATATATTCCGCCCTTTCCCTTTGAAGCCAGCGTAGTAGCCAGGAACCTGCATTTTAACGATAGCCTCAGCTAATTCTATTTTCATTTCCTTATTATCAGATCAAGACTTATTTCCTCACTGATGAAATATGTAAGGCCCTTCAAGTACCAATCCTTGACATTCTTTAACTGGTTCATATCCATCAAATTTTTAGATGCAAATTTTATGCATAAAATATGTCTTTTTAAATTTAAAACATACCTTATAATATGGCACGTATTCATGTTATAAGAGGTTGATGAATATTTTGGCAGATAATTTGTTTATAACTGGGCTAGGTCTGCATTATTTGTGTTACCTTCCTGGCCATGTCTGACATTTGAATTGTAACTCCTGGTTTCAATAATCAGTTTCTTGGAAGGAATAGATTCGACTAAGAATCTCATTATTTGATACACGGCAAAATGGGATATATGCATATTTCTCAGTTTATTATTTTTCTTATATTTTCATTATATGAGTATTCTTCGGGGTTTTGGTGTTTGTTTGTTGTTTTTCCCAAGAAGAGGTAATTCATGAGGGTTCCACATGCTTTTTTAAATAAATTTTAAATAGCAACAGAAGACTATCAGGAGAAAAACTAAACTGTCCCTTACCCTGCCCACCTCCACTCTATGCTCTCCCATGTAACTTAGATGGAGGTAATAACCCCTGTTAACAGTTCCTTTTATCATGTTTCATTCTTTTCACACATTCACATTTTATATCATTTACTTTTTTTACACAAGTATGATCATACTAAACATACTATTCTTATATTCAGCAATTTCCAGTTTTCAGATATTATGTCCTGTACGTCTTCATGTTGGAACCTAAAGCTGTATTTAAAAGTCTTTGTTCACACTGTTATATTATTCCACAGCATAAATGTTCTGTGTCTACAACATATATTTAGTAATTAATAATATAACGTATATTATGATTATCATTATATTATACACGTTTAGGTCATTGCAAACAATATTGTGATGACTATTTTTTAAATTTATCATAAAATATTTGTACAAGTCTATCTGTAGTACAGGCTCCAAAAAGTGAAAGTGCTCGGGCAAAGAGTATAAATATGTATATTTCGATACTGCCAAATTGCCTTATCAAAAAGTTATATGAATATTCAATTCCACCACCAACGCAATAATACTTTACATAATAAAACTTAAATAACTACCAATCTCATTGGTTAAAAAATACATATAATTTTAAAATTTTATTTTTAAGTATTATCATTGAAATTAAGCTTTTTTCCATGTTATTGGCTACTTGCATATTTTTTCTGTGATCTAACTTTTCAAATTTATTTCATAGGTTGTGAGTTTGATACTTGACTTATAAAAGTCTTCCCTTCTCCAAGACTACATATAAATTTGCAATGATTGTATCCTAGCATTTTTATTACTTTGTTTTTAATTCATATGTAATATATTTTTGTGGGAAGAGACAGGGATGCAGCATTCTGTTGGATTAACCAAAGAGCCTTTTACATTTCCTATGTATGGGTTTATTTCTGGGTGCTCAGTTTCGTGTCACTGATTTTTGCAGTCCCTCTCCAGCACAAATCTCTTGTAATTACTTCAGCTGCCTAAGCTTTGAGGGGATCAATACCTCAGCCTGGTGCTCACCCCCTTTACAGTACTGTGTGAAAGGCTCTGTAACAGCATCTTATTTTATCATTTTCCCAAATAAACAAGATCTACTTATGAAAACTACTGTGTCTAATATATTACTCTGTCTGTATTATTTCTAAATAATTTTCTTCTATTGCTTTTCTTAGAGTTGATAAAAAGAAATGACATATCAAGAAGTCATAGATGAATATTAAATGCATATTGATAAGTAAAAGAATCCAATCTAAAATGTATACATACTTTATGATTTCAAGTATATAACAATTTGGAAAGGCAAAACCATAGTGATGGTAAAAAGATCAGTGGATGCCAAGGGTTCAAAAAAAGGGAAGGAGGGTTAAGTAAACACAATACAAAGGATTTTTTTTAGGACGGTGAAACTATTCTATATGGTAGTTTAATTGTGGATGTATGACACTATGCATTTGTCCAAATTCATTAAACTTTACAGCACAGAGTGGAATTTAATGTATACAAATTTGAAAAAATCACTTAAGAGGTCAAAAGGTTCCAGGATAAAAATGCAGAACGTGACAAAAGGATCAAACTGTAATATAAATGTATGAAACCTCTAAAGAGGATGGGTGTAAGGGTGCTGATCTAAGTAACTGTGGAAATGAGTGGAGTCTGCAAGACTGCAGGCAAAAGAAACTGTACATAATCACTGTATTCTAGATGATAGTTATTTCCCATTCTCTAATTAAAGGGCCTCTTGGAGAAATGGCTGATTCTAGGACTAACACCAGAAATATACAGGATGAGCCTGGATCATCTCATAGTGCCAGGAAGTAGTGCTGAATACAAACAACCAAACCCCATACGATAGAGGCCTGTCAAAGGGACATAGGAGCCAACTCAAAGGACTCTGGTAGCCAAAGCTGGAATAATTTGAGCAATAGAATAAAGTAGCATTGGATTATAACCCAAAGTATAATATATATATACACACATATATATTAATATATATCCATCCACACTGAAAAATAAATGACTAAGTAAATGTGGGAGAGAAAGACAAATCTTTAGTTCAGAAGAATTTCAAGTAATTATGTCTATATTCCACTCTCAAAGAGGTGGAGCATAACACCCCACGTCTAAAGTGTGGGTACACTTAGTGACTTTCTTCCAAAGAGTATAGTATGGAAAGTGAGAACAAAAAGAGTGACTTAGCAGGGAATTATACTGAAAAAACACTACCTCAGCCAGGTGATCACGATCATCATCAAAAGTGGTAAGTGATGTTGATAGTATACACCCTTGATCTGATGTGATGAAAATGGCATTTTGCCTGTGTGGTCCTCTCCCCAAAAACTCATAACCCCAGCCTAATCACTGGAAAACATCAGGCAAATCCCAGTTGAAGGATATTCTACATCTGACTAGTGCTCCTCAAAACTGCCACAGTCATCGGAAAAAAAAGAGAAGAATCTGAGATATCATCACAGCCAAGAGAACCCAATTGAGCATGACAACTAAATGTAATATAGTATTCTGGATCAGATCCTGGAACAGAAAAAGAATATTAGATAAAAATTAAGGAAATATGAATAAAGCATGGACTTCAGTTAATAAGTACAAACATTAATAGATGATGTATCAATATTAGTCCGTTAGTCATAAGAAACGTAGCATACAAAGTAAGATGTTAATAATAGGGGGAAATGGAAACTATATTCTATCATCACAACTTTTCTGTGAATCTAAAATTGTTCTAAAAATCAAGTTTATTAAAAATTTTTAAAGTACAGAATAAAACAACCCATTACAAATACAGGCTTAATCTTTCACAAAAATTGAAAGTAAATAAATAAATAATGAAAATATACAGCAGCAATTTCGATTAAGCAGATTCTGCCAGAGATGCAAGAATAGAAAAAGTTAAAACAGACTTTAATTTTCAACCTTCTCAGTTCAAGAAAACAAACTGTTACAAGTGGGCAAGGAAAGAGAAGACCTAAACAATATAATTAGTAACACTGAATTTAGGAAAGCAGGTTAAATTCCATTTTCTGATAAAATTGTGCCTTCCAGTTAGGTCCCATGGACAGTTCTAAAAAAACTGACCAAATATTACAATGCAAAAATATCTATATACATTCCAAAGAGCAAATAACAGTAGCATCCTGTGGTCAAAATAAAACAAAATTAAAAACCTCTACTACAACAGAAAATGAAAAGGCCCTTGTATCTAAAATTTTAAAAAATATATAGCTCTATTAAATTATTCTTAGATCAAAAAAATGTGCAATTACAAAATTTCTTGAAATGATAGTAGAAACAATACACATCAAAAATTATATGTTATAACTACTATAGTACTTACAAGAAAAGCATCTTATTAAAACAAAAAAAGCACTAAAAAATCAAATCAAAATAAAATATATATGAAAATAAATCACGCATTAATGAGCTGCTCCCAACACTAACACCACTACAGCTCGATGAGGTTATTACAGAATATCTATAAAGAAAATAACATGCAAAAGAAAACCTAGAAAAACAATAATGAAAAAGGGAAGCAATTAAGAGGCCTCTCTAATTAAAACAAAGAATTAACAAGTATATAGAAATCTGAATAATGGAATAAAAAATATTAAAATTAGCAAAAAGTAAGTCTTTTGAAATAATCAATAAGATAAACCAGTAGCTAACATAATTAAAAAGGAGAAATTACATATATACAAATAATACATGAAAAAAGAAAATAAACCGTGAGAAGAAATTTTTTTAAAATTACAACAGATTACTTAGATCAGATTCTAGCAAAAAAAATTTGAAAATCTAAAATGATTAGTTCTCAAGCCCATAGTTAGAGATAAATTTTATCAATATTTTAAATAATGACAATAATCACATGATTATACTAATTAATGCTACTTAAACTATTTCAGAACATAGAAAAAGGGTTAAATATTACCAAAATATTTTTATGACCTGAGTACAAATTGATACCAGCAGGTGAAAAAGATTTCCAACAAAAGAAAAACACAGACCCATCTTACATCTGAATATCAATGCAAAAAAATCATAAATAAAATATTAACAACAAAATCCAAAACAAATTAAAAAACACAGCAGGACTTTTTTTAAAAGCACAACAGAAAATCTTAGAAAATTTAATATCTAATTAGAAAAACCAAATGATCACTTTCATAGATTTTAAGTAGACATTTGATAAATGTCAACACCAAATCATATTATCAACATAAAATAAAAGTAGATATTTAATTAGTATGATCAAATATATGAGTAGATAAGTCTGTATAAACCCCCATATACGCATATGTACACATACTTACTGCTAAAATCAGGAGTAACACAAGGAAATTTGGAATTATAAAACTACTCTGCAACTTTTCAATATTGTATTAGAGGAAAATACAAAGGAACTAGAGGCTTACAAGTTGGAAATCAAGAGGTAAAGCTATCTCAATTTGCAGAAGTTATAATTGTCTTCTGGAACACTGAAAACAATGAATGGAAAAACTACTAAAAACAGTAAGAGAATTTATAAAAATAGTAAAATATAAAATTAACATACAAAATAAATCAGTAGGCTTTATATGCCCAAGTTAGATGATGTGAGGGATGGAAAAAACAGTGTATAGTAGGAAAAATAAACTAATACACCCAAAAATAAATGTAAGCATCCTATATGAAGATTATGGTCTATCTAGCATCACTGAGAAGCCTGAAGTAGGAGAAAACAAGGAACAGTGTGTCATAGGCAAGATGCCAGAAAAAGACTCTAAATCTGAACAGAAGTCTTTGCATGTGGGGAAAAAGTGGAAGCTTTACTCATGAAGAACATCCATCTCCACAGAATCTCCGCTTGTCCAGAACAGGGTTCCAGTCCTCTCCTGCATGATATTATGTTATGCGGAACTCCAAGACGGGTCTCCCAAAATTTCCCACTCTAATTCCTGAGACTGAATATGACAACATCACACCTTTGACATGGTACAGTGGCAAAAGGGAGTCTGCAGAGTAATTTAAGGTTACTAATCAGCTGACTCTGAACAAGTCAGAAAGATTATCTGATTGTGCTCCACCTAATGACATGAGCCCTTTAAAGCCAAGAAGGAAAAGCAAATGACATGGCAAAATAGTCTCCAAAAAAAGTCACCATGACATAAACTTACAAATTATCATATTGCTGTCCTTTAAAAAAAGTAATAAAAGCAATTGTTTCTTAAAATCAAAAGCTGAAATCAGAGATTTAATAAGACCATAAATGTAGTGAGATCAGAGAAGAAAAAAACAGGCTGGAAGAACTCAGGAAAAACATGAAATAAAATGAAAACTACTATAGAAAGAAAAGATACTGGAATGGACAAAAGGGAGAAAAGAGATTGCGAATTACAAGGACAGGCAAAAGAGGCTTGAGAAATATGAACAAAATTAAATGGACAAAAACTAAGACTTAAAGATTCCAGATAAAATTACAGAAATGAGATCCAAACAAAATTAAACATATGTATAATCAATCAAAATATTAAAAATATATACATTCAAAGGTAACACTCAGGAAACTTTCCTGAAGTAAATGAAGACTGATCTATAATTTAAAAGGGCACAGAGCATCCCAGAAAATTTTGTTACAGGACTTTCAACAATAAGACATTCCCTTGTAAAGTTACTGGATTTTCAAGATGAAAAAAGACTTTTTTGAACAGTCAGGGAAAAAGTCACTTTATGCAGAGAGAAATGAAAAACACTTAGCTGACATCAGACTTCTCCACAGCAACATTAATCCCATAAAGACAGTAAAGAATGGCAAAAGTAATCAGTGAAAGATAGTATGACTCACAAATGCTATGTTCCAACTTGGAACATAGAGGCAAAAGACAAATATTAAAATATATTTAAAATGTCATGAAATTAACCTTTCCTGGAGGTGCATATCAGAGATGCCATGGGGACCTAAATGAAAACCATTCATCATAAGTAATATTCAATAACTTATCACATTGCACCTGTTAAATACATCTTTATAAATACTAGATTTACCTATTATGTAAATACTGTGGTATTATTTGAACCTAGAATTTCAACTTCTAATGGGAAATAATAAAATATCTGAAAACAAAACTCCCAACGCTTATTTAAAAGCACATGATTTGACAATACAACACAAGAGGGAGCTCCTCTGTTGTTTATGAAATGGAGCATTGCTAATAAAATTAAGGCTTAGAACTTCACCTAATGGCCAACTAATGACCTGTCTGGCCCACCAGCATGTGCAGGAAATAAAGACAAAAGGGCAAAATAAAATCTATACAGCAGAATGTTTAATAGTTAAGTATCAAGCTAGGCTCAACCCTCATCCCCACTGAGAGGCCCTCAGCCTGCTCCTCTCCAGGCATTTACCTATAAAACCTGGACATTAAAAGGGGTCATATTTTATGCTTTTTAAATTTTATTAGACTTATAACATACTTCAATAATTTATCTGATGGAAAAAAATAAAGGAGCAAAATGTTAAAGAAATAAATAAACAAATAAATAAAGATCATGTTTTATTGTTGTTTTAAAAAAGTAACTAAAATAAATAAAAAGGGCCATGTTTTCCTCTGCGCTCATCCTGCTGCCTGCAGTAAGGCAGGATGCTGCAGTCTGAAATGAAATCCCACACCCCGAACGACAGTTTTGTGACAGTATTTTCAGGAAATACCCATACCTCCTGAGAAGCAAAACAGTTTTTTGGGGAATTGGGTCTCCCTAGTTACCTGCATCAAGTACTTTAGGGTGGCTATCTTTAATCAAAAAACAACTTCTTCCTCCCTTCCCAGAGAGTAACTGTAATTTTCTCTCCCTGGTTCTACTTCCCATCTCCTAAACAGTGCAAAGCAAACTATATATTCAACATAATTCCTATTAAATACCAACAGCATATTTCACAGATCTAGAACAAATATTCTAAAAATTTATATGAAACCAAAAAGGACCCCAAATAGTACAAACAATCTTGAGAAATAAGAACAAAGTTGGAGGTATCACAATACCTCATATCAAACTATACTACATGGTCACGGTAATCAAAACAGCCTGGTACTGGCATAAGAATAGGCATACAAATCAATGGAATAGAACAGAGCCCAAAAATCAACCCATACCTTCATGCACAATTAATATTTGACAAAGGAGGTAAAAGCATACAATTGAGCAAAGACAGTCTCTTCAATAAATGGTGTTGGGAAAACTGGACAGACACATGCAAAAAAATGAAACTAGACCATCAACTTACACCATACACAAGAATAAACTCAAAATGGATAAAAGACTTAAGTGTAAGCCACAAAACCATAAAAATCCTAGAAGAAAGAATAGGCAGTAAAATCTTGGACATCTCTTGTAGCACTTATTTTTGCCTATATATCTCCTAGGGTAAGGGAAACACATGACAAAATAAACAAGTGGGACTACACCAAACTAAAAAGCTTTAGCACAGCAAAAGAAACCATCAACAAAATGAAAAGGGAACCCACGGTATGGGAGAACATATTTACCAATGATACATTTAATAAGGGGTTAATTTCCAAAATATATTAAAAACTTATACAACTCAACACCAGGAAGACAATCCAATTTAAAAAATCGGTAAAGGACCCGAATAGACACTTCTCCAACAAGGACATACAGATGGCCAAGAGACATGAAAAAATGCTCAATGTTACTAATCATCAGAACGATGCAAATTAAAACCACACTGAGATATGGCCTCACACCTGCCAGTACAGCTACCATCAATACGTCAACAAACAAGTGCTGGTGAGGATGTGGAGAAAAGGGAACCCTACTGCACTACTGATGGGAATGCAGACTGGTGCAGCCACTGTGAAAAACAGTACTGAGTTTCCTCAACAAATTAAAAATGGAACTGCCTTTTGAGCCAGTGATCCTACTTCTGGGAATATATCCTAAGAAACCTAAAACACTAATTTGAAAGAATATACTCACCCCTATGTTCATAGCAGCATTATTTATAATAGCCAAAATCTGGAAACAGCCCAAGTGCCCATCAGTAGATGAGTGGATAAAAAAGCTGCGGTACATTTTTTCAATGGAATACTACACAGCCAGAAGGAAATCTTATCCTTTGGGACTGTATGGATGGACCTGGAGATTATTACGCTAAGTGAAATAAGCCAGTCAGAGAAAGACAAATATCACATGATCTCACTTATATGTGGAATCTAATGAAGAAAATAAACTGAAGAACAAAATAAAAACAGAGGCATGGATACACGGAACAGACTGACAGCTGTCAGAGGGGAGGGGAGGGGGTGGCTGGATAAAAGAAGGTGAAGGGATTAGCAAAAAATCATATATACATAACATATACACACAGATCATAGTGTGGTGATAGCCAGAGGTTAAGGGAGATGGGGAATAGGTGGAGGGGAACACAGGGGAGGAAAATGAGGACATGGGGACAGAAAGAGACTTTGCTTGGGACGATGCAGTGTGCAAATGACGTTTTATTGAGTTTACACTTGAAACCTGTATGGTTTTGCAAACCAATGTCACCCCAATAAATTCAATTAAAACAATAAAATAAAATAAAATGATCTTAAAAATTAAAAAAAGAAAGAAAGAAAGAACACTTACGCAGTCTGGGCTCAGGAGTCAAATACACTTGGAGTGTATCCATAAAAAAACAAAACAAACAAAAAAAGAAATGAGAAATGTGAGCAAATGAATGATTTAAAAAAACACACAGGAAATGTTAAATACACAAGGTGGCCAAAAGAATGAATGATTTAAAAAAACAACACCACAGGAAATGTTAAAAACACAAGATGGCCAAAGGAATGAATGATTTAAAAACAACAACACAGGAAATGTTAAATACACAAGATGGCCAAAGGAATGAATGATTTAAAAACAACAACACAGGAAATGTTAAATACACAAGATGGTCAAAAGAATGAATGATTTAAAAAAAACAACAACACAGGAAATGTTAAATACACAAGATGGTCAAAAGAATGAATGATTTAAAAAAAACAACAACACAGGAAATGTTAAATACACAAGATGGCCACAGGAGATTATATGTACACATAATTGAAGTTCACAAGAAAAAACAAAAAAACAAAATAATACTAACATAATGGAACAGAATCCTCAAAGATATAATTTCAGAAAATGTCTCCAAAATTTCAAAATATGTATATAAATCAATATACTTCAATCTGCATAACTGGGTGTCAGGGAAACATGACTAACAGTCATAACCAAGACACAGCTTACTCTGGACTTGGAAGGGATAGTGATTTGCATAGATATATGGACTATTGACAGTATTCTTTTTAGAAAGCACCAGCAGCATACTGTATATCATGTCACAAGCACTTCTGAATGACTTCAGAATACAAAGGTGGACAGAGGTCATTGAATACTTCAGTAATGTAAGAATGGGGTAAGAAATTCTAAAAAAGGCAATAATCAAATTATAAATGTACAAAGGAAAAACACTGAAGCTACAAATATGAATAGCACCTTCTGACAAATACTCCACTAACCTTTACCTACAATAAAATATATCCTATTTTACTCGCACTGTATTGTTCAGGAGGGAAAAAAAGCTACATAAATACTTAGCAATGCTAGACTCATGGTGTTTCTCAATACTTAAAGCTTTCACATACATTTCCTAACCTAATCTTTACAACTTTCTGCAAACATTTTATTATAAATGAAGAAATTAAAACTCAAAGTCACACTGTGCAACATAGATAATTCGATTCCTATTCTTCTTATCCTACAACGTGCTCTCCATGAGCTTTGAGCTACAATGTAGTAAGATAAGCCATCTTCTAAAGATACTGGTATAAAGCAAGATTTCCCCAAGTATACTTTATGGAGCCCTAGGCTTCTGAGAATTTCCATGAACAAAACAGTTTGCAAGGGAGGGTCCTTATGACTTTAATTTAGTTTTAAATCCTGGCTCTAAAAATCACATCTTCCTCCCCCTCTCCCTCCACCTGTAGAAGGCTAAAGATAACATCTTGGCCTAAGTAAATTTCAGCTCTTAGGTCCTAAGATGGAATGATCCCCTGGCTACTTCCTTATGAGATGGGAACAGAGGGACACAGGAACAGACCTAAGAGCTGTTTTCAACACCAGAAAAAATGACTCATCTCCATTATCTGACCTCTGACCAATCTGCTCCCAACACGGCCCTAAAGCCCTAATCCACAGTGTCTTGTGGTATTGCCCTATATAATGTGTAACCTACATGTCATCAGGGAGGTCGGGCTTTTGAGCATTAGCTTCCTGTTGCCATTCATAATAAAATAATCTATATTTCTCCACTACAATTCTTGGTGTCTAGTGTTTGGTTCTGCTAGCAAAGGGTGAACAAACTCTTTCTGTTCTCTTTTTTTAAATTTGTGTTTGTTTTTTTGTTAATCCTCAGCTGAGGATATTTTTTTCCATTAATTTTTAGAGCGAGTGGAAGGGAGGGAGTGGGGTCCTGCACACATCCCAACTGGGCAGGGGATCAAACCTGCAACTCAGGTACATGCCTTGACTGGGAATCGAACCCCTGACCATTCAGTGCACCAGCCGATGCTCTAACCACTGAAAACACCAGCCAGGGCTTATTTTTTATTTTTTAATTGATGATTTAGAGAGAGAAAGAGAGAGAGAAACATCAATTTGTTGTTCCACCTATTTATGCATTCATTGATTGATTCCTGTATGCACCCCATCCAGCGACCAAACCTGCAACCACGGCTACCTGGACAACGCTCTAACCAACTGAACTTCCTGGCCAGGGTTTTCTGTTCTGTAACAGGTTCCACGGTCAAATTAGTTTGGAAAACACTGTACTCTATTTTTGCACCTCTCCTCTTAGAGAGTAATATGCATGCATTTAAATGTCATATGACAAAGGTTTACATACCATCCATCATACATTTGTTACTTTTTTCTCCATTAACGTCTATCATCTCATAGAACTAGTGCTCTATAAAACACAATTTTGAAAAATACTGGTCTGAAGTACAACAAAGGTATCACATAAAGCAAAACAATTCTGGGCAATATATATATATTTTTAATTTAACCCTTGTATAGATAGGCTTAAATTTTAAAGGGTTAATTTTATCAGTGATGACTTAATGACGCCTACTGTCAGGCTTTAGGATTTCGCCCTTCACCTTCTCTCTTACTCCTCTCCTGAGAGTAAACAGCCACTATCCTTAGAGTAAACAGCCACTATTATGGATGCAGAAACCATTAAGACTGACTCCAAATCACGATGTTGACTTTCCAGTATCTCTTATGATCCAGAGCTTCATTTTCCAATACCAAATTTCTGTCTCTAAAACAAACTCACCCTCTTTCTCACAAAACCAATTCTCTGATTTCCTAATATCCATTTATACATCCATTTTCTAATCAAATTTAAAATATAAAAACACTTCAATATTATATTACTTGCCTACAATGACCACACCACATACTTTTCCTACTGAAATTTTACCCACTGTTCCAGCCCAGCTCCAATTCTACTTTCTATTGAAAGTTCTCCCCTGAATTGCCAAAGGAAATTCTTTCTTCTTTCAGTAACTATAAACTGTGAAGTTTCAAAGGCCTGTATGACTCACCAGTTCTTGCTTATCATTCCTTACATATCTCTTATCCTCAAGTATGTTAATAGCAATAATAACAGTAATAGTTACTGAGTGCTTATCTTATGCAAGGTCCTTTACTGGTAAGCATTATCCTATCTAATACCCAGAAATTTCCTATGAAGATGGCACAATGACCTTCCTCACTTTACAGATGAGTAAAGTCAAGATTAAATTAAATTCTACAAAACCTCTAGGATTTAAGAGCCTAAACTTTTAACAGATTCAACTCATGGTTAATGGTGACAAAAGTAAAATTAATCAGTTACTCAAATAATCTGGGATATAAATTCAAAACATTTCTATAAGGGTTTCTATCAAGATAAAATAAACAGACAAAAGCTTTTGGCATAAGATCTAAGTCAATCTATCTTCTCGAACATGCAAACTTTTGACCTAAGTGACCATTAACCCATCAAAAATTAAGAAAAACAGAATTCAGTACTATGTATATGATAGGAATAACCACAAATACATTTTTTTTAATTTAAAACATTAAAAAATGCTATGTACAATCTTATACCAAGAAATTTTAAAATCTCTTAAAGTAAAAATGTTGACCATACGTGATATAAAATTTGAATGAAGCTATGATTCTAGAATAAACTAAAGTGAGAGTCAAAAGTCTACCTCTAAAATCTACCTATCTGAAATTATTTTTCTAGAAAATTTATATTAAAGCTCAATAAAAATCAATCCTTTAAACTGTTTCAATATAGAAAAGAAAAGAAAAGGTTCCCAACTTGTTATAAAAATATTAGCACAGCCCTGGCCGGTGGCTCAGTTGGCTGAATCATCATCCAGGGCACTAAAAATGTTGTGGGTTCAATTCCTGGTCAGGGTATAGACCTAGGCTGAGGATCCGATCCCCAATCAGAACGAATATGGGAGGCAACAGATTGATGTTTCTTATATCGATGTTTCTCTCTCTCCCTCCTTTCCTCTCTCTAAAATCAATAAAACATATTCTCAGGTGAGGATTATATATATGCAAAATTTCATTTCAAAACAGAAGTGATTTGTGAGAAGGAACTTTAAATATTTTAAAAGGCAAAAGTTAAAATCTGTGTATGGATATTTTTATGTATCAGTTAAGCTTGCAGTAAGATACAAACAAGAAATAACTGAAGCAAATTTAACATTTTTTATGAATGTATATTGTCTTATGGGGTGGATTTTTTAACAAAAGCAGAGTTAAGAGAACAAACAGTGAGGGCTACTACCACTTGGCAGTCACCAAAACCTGGCAAGTTCTGTAGTGGCAGGGGGCATCCTCTATGAGGTGGCCTTAGGTGGAACACACAGTAACTTCTGCAACAAGTCTAGTGGGGAGCAAATGAGGGAACTAAGCACTACAACCTCTTCCCAATATGCAAACTCCCTTAGGCTGAACCCAACTAGAAACCAGGGGCAAACGTTTAGGGGCGATATAGTCCAGGGGGCTTCTGTGTGGTGATAAAACACTTGACAAACAGTGAATGACGGATCTGCAGGGACAGACAGACTATCCAGCACCGTCCAATTTTTCCTTTGGTATCTTAGCACCCTCTTTTATCTTCATCCAGATGAAAAATGTATCTCCAACACAAGAATTCCAAAAAAAAGCCTATCAGCAAAATATCACCCTGGGGCAATGTCAACCCAGTTATTCTACCTGAAACCAAGGCGGAAATGTTAGCCACCAGCAGGTGGGCTCTGTAAAAATGGTAGAGAAAACAAGGGCAGTAGGACAATTAACAAGCTCTTCCTTCTATAGCTGGTCGGAAAGCCTGCATCGACAACCACTGCTTATTTTCCTGACGTGTAGGTCATGTTCCCTTTACTTCTGCCTGCGCCCCAGCTGGTCTGGGATTTTACGTTGTCTTTACGTCTTCAGCTGTTCCATCACTGTTGGGTTGCTGCAGTTTTCCTTTTTCACAGGTACTACTGGGTGTGGGATGTTAAGAGGTACCAAAATGAATTCCTTCAGTCCAAAATACATCTTCTTTGGCAATGTACAGAAACCACCCAATTTCCTCTTGCTAACTGGGATCTCTCACTTCTGCCAGTTCAGTGACCATCTTCTCTTCTGATTATTTTGCATGAAGAGATCAAAAATGAATGGAGAACAGTGTCAGCGTTGATTCTAAGGAGATAAGGACTGCGTTGCCTGATGGAAGCATTCATCCTTTGGGGACTAGGAGTCAACAAGACCAAGGCAGGAAGCAAAAATTCCCCAAGTAGATTTTTGGGTACAGTAGCAAGAGACACGAATCCACAGACACTCCCTAGTTCCCTTACCTATGCATTCTGCCTGTGGAGGAGCCAGCAATACAAAGGGGTTTCTGCCTTATTCAACACATACACCACGTTCTGTAGGGAAGGAAATCTTATTCTGAAACTTGTGACAGACACCATTCTAGCAAGTCAGAGGCTTCTGGGTGTTGGGAGGCAAAGAGAAGTCGATTTCATGAGTAGGAGTTTGTTACCATACTTCTTTTGCTGCAGGTGAGTTTCTTGGTGAGAAGTAATGTTGTTTATGATATAATAATAATGAATAAGGCATTTTGTAAGTCAAACCATTCTGACTGTAGGTAGAAGCATTGCAGGTAGAGAAAACAAATTCATATGTAGAATATACACCTATCTCAGGGGATAAACTGCAACCAGGATAGATGCATTTTGGTGGCCCTGGGGTATACCGGTTACCCTGGGGAATGCTGCAATACCAGAAGCTCTCAGGACTGGCCCCTGCAGTTCGCATATCAGACAATGAAGCTGAGGTAGAGGTAATTAGAACAGCATTGAAGAGGGGAAGGGCATGTTTTTTAACGCTGGCTTAGCTTCTTTTTATGCTATATGGCCTTTTTTTTTTTTTTTTTTTTTATATCTTTATTGATTTCAGAGAAAGGAAAGGAGAGAGAATTGTCATTGATCGGCTGCCTCCTGCACACCCCCAACTGGGGATCGAGCCCGCAACCCGGGCATGTGCCCTGACCGGGAATCGAGCCTCAATCTCCTGGATCCTAGGTCAATGCTCAACGGCTGAGCCACGCCCAGCCCGACGGCTACTTTGTTTGTCTGTTTAATCCTCACCTGTGGACATTTTTTCCCATTGATTTTTAGAGAGAGAGTGGAAGGGAGGGAGGGGGTAGGAGAGAGAGAGAGAGAGAGAGAGAGAGAATGTGAGAGAGACACACCAATTAGTTGCCTCCAACAAGTGTCCCCCAACCAGGCAGGGGATCAAACCTACAACCCAGGTACATGCCCTTGACCGGGAATCAAGCCCACAACCCTTCAGTACATGGGCTGACACTCTCACCATTGAGCCGCACCAGCCAGGGCTATATTGCCACTTTTAACATGGGACAATTACACAAGCATCACAGTAAACAGGGAAAAGTACTGATTGGCATTCACTGGACAGATCATTTTTAATTCCTGATTGAGAGTCTTTTCCACAAAGAATGCCCTCAAATGAGTATTAACAAGTAGCAAAGATAGCTTTACATTCTGAGCCCGTGCCAAGCATATCTCTTAGCTGGAACTCCATATACCTTGTAGACAACTTTCATTCTAGTTTTTTCCAAGCTTCTGACTAGCCAGCTTATCTATTAGTGTTGTTCATGAGTCAAACTCTACTTTACACTTCTATTGAAAGCGAATTTCCACTTATCATTGCCTTTTAGGAACATGCCTGATTATGGCTGATATTCAAGAGCTGTCCACTTTTGGTGGGTGCCAGGCTACACACACTCTTCCTCCTCTGTTAGCAGCCACGGGGAACTCTGTGAAGTCCTTATAATGAAGACATCTAGGTTTCTGTAGTAAGGCCATGTTAACTTCTGCCTACAATGATAACCTTTCTGCATTTGAAAAGAGAGAATTGCAAGGCAATAAAAATAAGTAGCACATTGGTCTGAGATATCTGCCTAAATAATTACTTGTGCCTTCCAAACCTACTTGTACCTGAGATTTAACAATAAAAGCTACAGCACATATCCAACTTTATGATTGGTTATAGTTGATAGCACAAACTTCACGATGGGAGTTCAGGTCACAAGGTGTTCATAATCATGTTTAATCTAACAGACCAGCATCAAAGAGCAATCCAAGAGTTTCTTTTCAAATGGAGACTAGTATAGGCAGAAACATGGTCTTATTCCAAAAACTTAGGGGTTCTCACTTTGATACTGTCCTGCAGACTCGCCAAAGGCTTCGTACATCCTCTCTGTCTGCCGTAACTACCGCCTGTATCTTCCGTGAGAACTTTATCTTGTCCGGCCTTATGTATTACCTAGTAAGCTAGGTTTGAGTTGGAGCAAGGTACTCAAATGTGGTAGATGGTGCCTCCCAAATTCCAAGCCCTGTGTAAGTGCAGGGTGTACAAGGTGCAAAGTGGAAGTTGTGACATGGCCCAGGCCACTGGACCCCTAACATTTTAACTGTTATGGTATGCCCCTTAAGGTTTTTGCGGTGTATCTCCTATCTCTAGCATACATATGCTTTACTAAGGCATCTAAAATACTTCATCTCACCAAGTCAAATTAGCTTAATGCCATCACTATAGAGTCCAGCATGTTTTTTGGATAATAAGATGATCATGGTACCTCCAGATCAGAGTTTCACAACCTTGGCACTATTGACATCTGGGGCTAGGTCATTCATTTTTGTGGGGGCTATCCTGTGCCTTGTAGGATATTTACCAGTGTCTCTGGCCTCTACCAACTAGATGACAGTAGTACCCTCCACCCCGATCAGAACAATCAAAAATGTCTCTAAAGACAAAAAACTGGTCCCAGTTGAGAATGAGAACCACAGCTCTGGACCATTTTATGACAAAGAACAAGAGGATGTGTGTGATACTGAGATAAGATAGTGATGGATGATGTACTCTTGTTCCTCCACCGAAAAGCAAATTATCTCAGTGTCTTTCCACTGAGAAGGGAAAGAAAACATCTGCTAGATCAACAACTACATATTGGGGGTCAGGGTCTGTGCTGACTTGCTCTAGTAGAAGTACCAAATGTGGAACCATAGCTGTAATTAGTATCACCACCTGATTCTGTTTACAATGATCTAAAATCATTTTCTATGACTTTACCCTGAATTTGCACCAACTACATAAAAAAAGGGAGAATAGAGTAGGAATCACAACCCCTATATCTTTCCATTCTTTGATGGTATCACTAAGTTCCATAATTCCCTTAAGGCTACAGTATTGTTTCTGGTTTACTATCTCATACAGGGGCTTCTACTTAGCTCTTCATACAATAATATAACTCTTAATCCACAAGTCAGGTACAAATGTGGGGATTCTGCCAGCTATTATATCTATACACGTTCTACATCCTAAGACTAGGAAAACAAATACAGGATGGACCCACAGTGGTCTTGGGCCACCTTTATTATTGGACCTCCATTAAGTCCTCATTTTACCAGAGGACCATGGCAGTATTCTAGAGTTCCAGAGATCAGCTCAGCTCAAAGTCATTATCGAATCACCTCCAGTGAGTCTGAATACTACACTTTCTCCTCAACACTTGGGATAAAAGGTGTCAGGGTGGGTTTAGGGGGAAAGAAACATTATATACTCCTGGCTATGTTGTAAAGTTCTTCAAAGATTTTTATTTTCCCTATCAATAATAAATTCACTTAGGCCTAGAATTGGTTCAAGAGTTGTAAAACCCCATTATACTGATTCAGATGAGGTTTCTGCCCATGAGACTTTGGATTTTTCCACTTATGTCAACTCAATCTCTGGAACTTGTTTAGTAATTGAGTCAACCTTGCCTCTAAAGGTTAGCATAGGCATTTAGTTTCTATCTTCCCAGGATCTGGATGGGCAAATGAAAACTATCCAGTATAATGTATATCCCATAGGTCTTTTTGAATTTATGAAAAAACAAATTTAGAATATAAGAATACAAGATTAGATTTTATAAAAAAAAAAAAAAAAAAAAAAGAGAGAGAGAGAGATGGGTATTAATTCAATTTAATAAACATTTACAGCAGGGTTGGGGAAATTTTTCTGCCAAGAACCATTTGGATATTTATAACGTCATTCACAGGCCATACAAAATTATCAACCTAAAAATTATCTATGAAAAAAGCT
Source organism: Miniopterus natalensis (assembly GCF_054644295.1). Taxonomy (NCBI): domain Eukaryota; kingdom Metazoa; phylum Chordata; class Mammalia; order Chiroptera; family Miniopteridae; genus Miniopterus; species Miniopterus natalensis. The sequence continues at coordinate 54,590,949 of NC_142083.1, forward strand.
CCTACATTTATTGAATTTTGAGTCCCACCTGTGGTTGCCTTGGCAGGGCCAGACCAAATGATTTCATGGGCTGTATACAGCCCATAAGCCGGACATCCCCACCCCTGATTTACACAGTAGCTAATATAAACCAGGCTTTTTAGCTCCCCAGCCCAATGCCCCAGGCCACTGCAGCCACCTCAGGCCTGCCAGCACTCCAAGGCTCCCCAAGTGGGCACCAGCTGGCACTGAGCACAAGCAGTCTTACACTCCTACATAAGGCCACTCCTTCAAGATCAGGAGAGATAGCTATTTCATCTTATTCACAGAAACAAACACAGAAAATCAAACAAAATGAGAAGACAAATAAATGTGCTCCAAGTGAAAGAACAAGAAAAAAACCCTAATGAAACAAAAATAAGTAATTTGCCTGATAAAGAAGTCAAAGTAATGGTCATAAAGATGCTCACGGAACTTGGGAGAAGAATAGAGAAACTCAGTGAGAAATTTAACAAAGAGTTAGAAAATATATTAAAGAACTTCTTGGAGTAAAGAAGACAATAATTGAAATGAAAAATATATAGAAGGAATCAACAGAAAATTAGTTAATACAGAAGAATAGATTAATGACCTGGAAGACAGAATAGTGGAAATGACCCAATCAAAACAGCAAAGAGAAACAAGAATTTTTAAAAAATGAGAATAGTTTAACAGACCTTTGGTACAACATCAAGCACACTAACATTCACATTTTGGGAAACCCAAAATGAGAATAGAGAAAAAAAGGGACAGAAAGCTTACTTGAAGAAATTATGGCAGAAAGCTTTCCTCACCTGGGGAAGGAATAATATATCCAGGTCCAGGAAGCACAAGGAGTTCCAAACAAGATGAATCCAAAGAGACCCACACCAAGATATATTGTAATTAAAATGACAAATTTTAAGACAAAGAGAGAATCTTGAAGGCAGCAAGAGAAACCAAGTAGTTACAAACAAGGAAAACCCCAAAAAGCTAATTTGAGACAGAGAAACCATAAAACTCTACGAAGAAATCATAGGCCATAACTACTGCCTGTATCTTCTGTGAAAACTTTACCTTGTCCAGCCTTATGTATTACCTAGTAAACGAGCTGGAGTAAGGTACTCCAACTCTTTACATCAGTTTCATAAGGTCCATGGCAACTCTAGTCCAAAACTTCCATCTCGGTAGGAGCAGTCACAGAAGCAGGAACTTGGCAACTGACATGGACATGGGAACTTGGCAATTGACAAACCACAAAGTGACCACAAGCCCCTGCCAAACCACAAACAACCGGTGAGAACACCTGTATCTGTCTCCAGGAATGACAGAAAGAACAATAAGATTGAACTTTTTACCCAACTCCTCACTCCCCCTCCCATCTGACTAAGCCCTATAAAAAACAGTCCCTACTTCCTCGAGGTGGTGACTGCCCATTGAACCTCATCCCACCTGCACCCAGGTGGTTTACAATAAACCTGCTTTTAACTCTCAATAAGCCTCATACATCTCTCCCTCAGGAAATCCCCCTAACAAGTCTTAGCAACAATTTTTGGATATGTCTCCCATGGCAAGGGAAACAAAAGCAAAAATAAATAAATGGGACTACATCAAACTAAAAAGCTTTTGCATAGCAAAGGAAACCATCAACAAAACAAAACGACAACCTACTGAATGGGAGAAGATATTTGCAAATGACATACTAATAAAGGATTAATATAGCAAATATATATAAAAATATATTATGTTATATTAAATATAAATTAAAAACAGAACTATCATATAACCTAGCAATCCCACTTCTGGGCCTTTATCCCAAGAAAACAAAAAGACTAACTTGAAAAAATATGTTTACCTCTGTGTTCAGTGCAGCATTATTTACAATAGCCAATACACACCTAGATGTCCATCCATAGATAAGTACATAAAGAAGACACACACACACACACAAACACACCACAGAACATTGGAATACTATTTAGCGATAAAAAAGAATTAAATCTTGCCATTTGTGACAACCTGGATGGACCTAGAGGGTGTTATGCTAAGTAAAATAAGTCAGACAAAGATAAATACCTTATTTCTTCACTTACATGTAGAATCTAAACAAACAAAATAGAAAGAGATTCATAGATAATACAGAGAACAAACTGATGGTTGCCAGAGGGGTGAGGGTGAGAGGACGGGTGAAAAAGATGAAGGGGAATAAGAGGTACAAAATTCCAATTATAAAAAAATGTCATGGGGACGCAATGCACAGCACAGAGATTACAGTCAATAATACCTTAAAAGCTTTGTATGGTGACAGGTAGTTACTAGACATATCATGGTGATCACATCCTAAAGTAAATAAATGTAGTATCACTATATTGTACACTTAAAACTAATATAATATTATATATCGACTATACTTTAATAAAAAGCAGATTAATTAAAAATTCTACACTTGGGAAAAACACCTAGTATTTAGAATACATGAGCAACTCTCAAAACACAACAGCAAAAAAATAAACAATCCAGTTAGAAAATGTGCAAAAAACATTACACCAAGGAGGATAAGCAGATGGCAAAGGAGCACAGGCAAACATGTGCAACATCATTAGACATTAATGAAATGAAAATTAAAACCACAATAAGATTGCAATGCAACCCATCAGAATAGCTAAAATAAAAAACAATGAGAACACGAAATGCTGACAGGGACACAGATAAACTGGATTGCTCATTCACTGCTGATGGATGCTTAACAGTTTCTCAAAAGCCTAAACATAGAACTATCAAATGACCCAGCAGTTTTATATCTGTAAGTCTATCCCAGAGAAATGAAAAATATATGCAAACAAAAATCTGTACACAAATCTACACTACAAGGAAAGAAAATTACAGGCCAGTATCCCTGATCAACAAAGATGCTAAAATCCTCAACAAAATATTAGCAAATCCAATCCGGCAATATATTAAAAAGATCATTTATCATGAACAAGTGGGATTTATTCAGGAGGCAAGGCTGGTACAATATTCACAAATCAATAAATGTGACACATGACATAAACAAAATGAAGGATAAAAATGACATGATCATATCGATAGATGCAGAAAAAGCAGATAAAATCCAACACCTATTTATGATAAAAACTCTCAGGAAAGTGGGAATAGAAGGATCATACCTCAACACAATATAAGCCATATATAAGCAAACCTACAGCCAACATCATATTCAATGAAAAAATTAAAAGTGTTTCCCTTAAGAACAGGAACAAGACACAGATGTCTGCTTTCACCACTCTCATTCAACATAGTACTGGAAGTCCTAGCCACAGCGATCAGAAAGAGGAAAAAATAAAAATCATCCAATTGGAAAGGAGGAAGTTAAACTGTCATTATTCACAGACGACATGATAATGTACATAGTAAACCCTAAAGACTCCACCAAAAAAACTGCTAATAAATGAATTAGACAAAGTAGCAAGAAACAAAATTAACATCCAGAAACTGAAGGTGCATTTTTACACACCGATAATGAACTCTCAGAAAGAGAAACTAAAAAAAAACACAATCCCATTTACAATTACAACAACAACAAAAATACAATACCTGGGAATTAACTTAACCAAGGAGGTAAAAGACCTGTACTCGGAAAACTATAGGACTTTGAAAAAGGAAATAGAGGAAGATACAAACAAGTGGTAGCATACACCATGTTCATGGATTGGAAGAATTAACATCATTAAAATGTCCATACTACCCAAATCAATCTACAGATTCAACACAATCCCTATTAAAATACCAATGGCATATTTCACAGATCTAGAACAAATATTCCAAAAGCTTATACGGAACCAAAAAAGACCCCGAATAGCCTCAACTATCTTGAGAAAGAACAACAAAGTCGGAGGGTTCACAATACCGGATATCCAGCTATACTACAAAGCCACTGTAATCAAAACAGCCTGGTACTGGCATAAGGACATGTGTACATAGACCACTGGAACAGAATAGGCACTCCAGAAATCAACCCACATCAGTATGGCCAATTAATATTTGACAAAGGAGGCAGAAGCATACAATGAAGTAAAGACAGTCTCTTCAATAAGTGGTGTTGGAAACAATGGACAGATACATGCAAAAAAATGAAACTAGTCCACCAACTTACACCATACACAAGAATAAACTCAAAATGGATAAAACACTTAAATATAAGTTGCCAAACCATAAAAGTCCTAGAAGAAAACATATGCAGTAAAATCTCAGACATCTCATGTAGCAGTATTTTCACTGATACATCTTGTAGGGCTAGAAAAACAAAGGACAAAATAAACAAATGGAAATACATCAAACTAAAAGCTTCTGCACAGCAAAAGAAACCACAAACAAAATGAAAAGGGATCCCACTGTATGGAAGAATATATTTGCCAATGATACATCTGATAAGGGGTTAATTTTGAAAATATACAAAGAACTCATACAACTTAACACCAGGAAGACAAACAATCCAATTAAAAAATGGGCAAAGGACCTGCATAGACACTTCTCCAAAGAGGACATACAGATGACCAATAGATATATGAAAAAATGCTCAAAGTCACTAATCATCAGAGAAATGCAAATTAAAACTGCAATAAGGTATCACCTTACACCTTCCAGAATGGCTCCATCAACAAATCAACAAACAACAAGTGCTGGTGAGAATGTGGAGAAAGGGAACCCAACTGCACTGCTGGTGGGAATGCAGACTGGTGCAACCATGTGGAAAACAGTATGGAGTTTCCTCAACAAATTAAAAATGGAACTGCCTTTTGACCCAGTGATCCCACTTCTGGGAATATATCCCAAGAATCCCAAAACACCAATCAAAAAGAAAATATGCACCCCTATGTTCATAACAGTGCAATTTACAATAGCTAAGATCTGGAAACAGCCCAGTGCCCATCAGTAGACGAGTGGATTAAAAAGCTGTGGGACATTTACAACGTGGAATACTGTGCAGCTGTAAAAAAGAAGAATCTCTTATCTTTTGGGACAGCATGGATGGTCCTGTAGATTATTATGCTAAGCGAAATCAGCCAGTTAGAGAAAGACAAATAACACATGATCCCACTTATATGTAGAATCTAATAAACAAAATAAACTGATGAACAAAATAGGTCCAGAAGCATGGATACACAGAACAAAATGACAGATCTTAGAGGGGAGGGGGCTTGGAGGGACGGGAAGAGATTAACCAAAGAACATATATACATATATGTATAATATATGGACATAGGTAGTAGTGTGGCGAAGGGTGGGGGCTGGGTGCAGGGGGCAAAGGGGGAGAAAATGGGAGACATTTGTAACACTGTCCACAATAAATTTTAAAAAAAAAACTCACAACAAAGGAGAATTGACTAAGTAAGTTATCTATAAAATGAAATAATATAAAAGCATAAATGTTCTGTAGTTCTATTTTCATATGTAACAATGTCCAAATACATTCCAAGTAAAAAAATTTTTTTAAATGTAGATATCCCTAAGTTCAAAATCTTGTTTCCTTAAAATGTGTATTTGAATGTGTATATGTAAATGTGATGTAAAGATGATTATGTATGAATGCTAGTAAGGGTGTGTGGATATGACTAAATGCTGACTGTGCAATGTAAATGGGTGTAATTATGTGTGACTATTTGTGAATACATGTATGAATGTGTATATACATTTAAAGGGCTGAACAATATTAAGTGTAACTAGGTAATACTATGAGGAATTTTTATTTCCTTTTTTGTTCCATTTTTTCCCTTTTATTCCATATTTGTGTTTCCTATCTCCTGAATGTCTTGCAAAGGACATATTAAATTCTTTAAATTAGAAAGAAAGATATTTTAAAAGAGGCAAGTTCGCTATTTAAAAGGCGATATTTCAACATGATGTTTTGAATAGATCCAATTAAGTGGGTCCAATTAATCTGAGCTACATCAAATAAATTTATTTTCTTATAAGAAGAATACAATCCTGGAAACATCTAATTAACACCCTTTCTAATATATTACTTTGCAAGTGGTTAACCACACTTTGAGGGTATGTCAATATTAAGTGATACCAAAAAAAAAAATGTACCACATTGAAAGATTTTTAGTCGTTCACATTATTTTGTAACTACCATTGCCAATAACTAAACAAACCAAGAAAGGCAGTTTTTTTACATTAGTATAGCTGTTACTGAATTATGAACACCATTATTATTCATTGCTCCTATTTACTGAGCACTTAGCAAACACTAGGTACTGCCTTAGAACTGCTTGGGTACAATCTCCTATCAGGTAGCAGTTTTTATCATAATCATGATTTATAGTTGAATAAATTTGTCCAGGGTCACATAATACTATCATACAGTTCTGAAGTAAAAATGTAAGCTCAGTTTTGTCTGTCCCTAATATCCCTGCTCTACTACTGTATACTTTCACACTCAATGTAATGGGCTAATAGTATTAAAATTTAAGAAAAAGTACACTAAAACACACACTGGCTAATTTGTGCATTTTTAAGACCACTAAGAAAATAGAATTTCCTCATTTTGTTCTTGCCACAAACCACATTTTAACCAAACTTTCTGAGGAAGCTACAAAAAGCATTGCTTAATCTTTTCCTCCCAATATATTACATCTGGTTAGACACAACTATATCTATGATCCACTTGAATGCCCTGTAAAAGCATTTCCTTTTGTTGTATATATTAAGCTAAATAAGGGCTAGGCTGGTGTGGCTCAGTTGGCTGGGCATCATCCAGTGCACCAGGAAGTTGCCCATTCCATTCTGGTCAAGGGCACATGCCTGGGTTGCAGGCTCCATCCCCAGTGCAGGGCATGCAGGAGACAGCCAATCGATGTAGCACCATCAATGTTTCTCTTTCCCTCTCCCTTCCTCTCTCTAAAAATCAATAAACTATTAAAAACATAATAAAATAAAAAGATAAATAAGGATAATCACTACTAATAATCTATCAAAAAATAATCCTAGCATTTAGCACCACCTTAGAAGTACAGCACATAGTGAAATCAGTATTTTACAAGTAATTAAGACAAAAACCAAAAGCTACTATTTTTGAATGTGCTTCTCATTTTGGTTTCCTTTTTCACACTGTAAAATTTTCAGATCCCAAAAATTACCCCCAAAAAGATCATTTATGGCAAAAAAACACCTTGCCTCTGATAACACAATTCTTCCCAAATTCAGCGGCCAAAAGAAGAGAAAATGCCCTGTTACACTTTAGGTCAAGTTTATGGAAAATGTGAACAGAGAATTGCAAACTGCTTTTATCTATAATTACCTACTCGTCATGCCTTCTGTGGAAGGACAAGTCATCAGGTTCCTAATATGCCTCCACTGAAGGTATCCATTCATCCATTAGTTCATTTGACAACTCAACACACATTTCCTGAGCACCTACTATATATCACATGCTGTTCTGGGTGCTAGTCATGAGGTTTCTAAATCCAACAAGAGCTTTCATAATCACATGCTTAGATATAAGAGAGCACAGAAGAGATTTTCCCAAAACCTGTTCACTGAAACACTGATCTGGAAGAGAAAATGTGGAGTGGAAGCAGTGTAAAAGGGGACAAGCGTAAGAGCAGAGTCCTTTGGTCAGTAAGTTGAGAACTCTGTATATCATTTACCTAGCTAAAGATTCACAAAATGCGTTCACCTTTACAGTGATGCAATAGAGACACCTCTTTAACTTTCACTTTTTTCACAAACTCATTGAACCATAGAACACATTTTAACATACTCTTAATACCTTCAGAAACTATGCTTTGCAGATCATACTTTGGGGAATGCGGAGACACAGTTTCTTGCTGAAGGCCATGGATTTTTAAAATGTTTACCTTTCTGCAAGTTATAACTGTGAACAGAATTGAGTTTGTGCTAACTTCTCATTGACACATGCTTTTCTACTATTTATCTCTGTGAGTTCCCTCTATTTCAGAAGTTTGGTCACTTGAATTTCAACAAAAGTGGCTACATTAAGGTACCTAGTATTTCATAATGGTGGTGCAACTCCTATTTTAAAGGAAGATATAAAGCAATAATCCTGAAATGAAAAGAAACCTTTCTCTCTATGCCCACAGTTGAAACTTCACAAAATAATTAAACACTAAACTGGACATGTGTTTCCTAAAATGGACTGATAAGATAACCTAGGCAATTTTTTAAAAATATAAATTCCTGAGTCCTACTCCAGACTTACTGAATAAGGATCTTCAATGGATATTAAATAAGGGTGAAAACCATACAGAGTAATTCATATTATTTAAGAATTTTGGCGAAGACTAAGTTGTGCTTCTGATATTAAAAATTGATCATTTCAACTGGAGCACTGGCTAGTTCTAGTTCTTTGTGTATTAACTTTAAAAATCTTTCTGAATAATTTGTTTTATTACAACATTATATCTTCTAACTTAAGAAATCACCTCTCCTCTTTATTCACTTCGATTATATGAACCCTGAGAAAGAACGTACCTACTAAGAAGGGCTCCTGGTGGCTTAATGGGGCTTAAATTTAAAAGACAAAAATAAAAACTATAAAAAATAAATAAACAAAAATAAAAATTATAATAAATAAATAAATAAGACAACAACAAAACAAAAACAGAGCCTGGAAGCCATTTCTTAACAGGGGCCTCTCACACAAACTCTTTCAGGGACAAGTCTGCACTACGCTGCCTTCCTCCTGCGTCAACTCCGTCCTGAACTGTTTCTGCCATCTGAACCAGCCCTGAGGAGCTCCTGGAATCCTGTTTCAAACAACAGGACTGAGGCTTCCCAGTCCAATTGAAGCTGCAAAGCTATATTCCCCATCAACATCTTCACCAACCAATCAGAGCAGCTCCATTCTGACCAATCTAACTGGTTGGATTTGGAGTCCTCATTTGCATGACGATGGACCAATCATGGGCCAATGGTGGGGCATGTCTATCTAAGCTGAGGTGAGCCCACTTTCCCTTTCCACCCAAGACTGTTTCCCCAGCTGGAGCTGAAACATCAAAGATGTTGTCTTGCCCAAGCAGAACAGAGCAGACCTGAGCAGAGCTGCCTAGCTGAAGAGGCCTGGCCCCAGGGCAGTCTCACAAGCCTCCTTTATCACAACTGAACTATCCCACAGCCATGTTGTATCCCCACTGAGCTGTTTGGCACTGAATAAAGGTTTCTTCTTCACTGCACCCCAAACTGGGGATTCCTGTTGGCTCCAATGACCATGGCTTGACAGTTACAATAAAATTAAAACATAAATAAAAGTTATTTCCATAAGGAAGAAGTAATGTTATTAACATTAACAGGCCAAGCAAAGTTAAGGGATCCTGTATTGAATTAGTGCTTGAAAAACTAAGATTCTCAGCCCTATGTCTTCTCTAATCTAGGTAAGCATTCCAAACTTTAAAAAGAAAAAAATCCTTAGGAGTACAAGGTAAAAGACTTAAGTACAATTTTGAGTCCTGCTCTAATCATTTTCCTACTTTAACTTTTCCTACTTTTTTAAGTAGTCACCTTGCATAACCAAAGTCTTTTGGTGCAGAATTCTCCCTGAAATATCAATCTACATTAGAAATGAAGTGCTGATGCAAATGAAAAGTGTTGAGAGCTACCTTTTTTTAAGAGAAAGGGGTGGAAAAGAGAAATAAGAATACAACTTGAGAAACATTATCCAAAAATTGGTCAATAAGGAAAAAGTACTTTCCTGGATTTAGTAATTACTTTCTACAACTCCTAAGTACAGTATTTACTAATGACTAATGAGACTCCCGCTCAAAGTCTGAGAGATAAAAGATTGATAAAAGATTATTTTGCTAACAAGATTAAATTAACACTCATCCAAAAGGAATTAAAAGATACTTGGATAAAAAGAAAATGCTACGTGGTAAAGATTTATTTATTAAGTTTTTTAAATATTTAAAAGTTTTATTAAAATGTTTTGTTACACTAATGTTATGTTTAAATACATCAAAGTGTCAAAAGGATTCACTTGAAAATGTTTTGTAACACTTTTATTTTTCAGGTTAACATGTCCTTAGAAGCATTTATTTCTCTTAATTTTAATTCTTCCCCTTTTTTTGTATCCAATAGCAACCACCAAAACTTCCCTTTGATAAATGCTTTTATCTTCATTCAAAGTTAGATAATCACATCTCACCCTTGTATCTCCATAAAAGCTCCCCTCAAAAAACATTTCCCACCCTGATTGATGTGGCTTAGTTGGTTGGAGCACCTCCCTGTACAGGGAAAGGTCGCGGGTTCAATTCTGGGTCAGGGCACATACCCAGGTTGGGGGTGCGATCTAAAGTCGGGCATGTACAGGAGGAAACCAATCGATAGTTCACTCTCACATTGATGTCTCTCTCTCCCCCGCCTTTCATTTCTTATCTCTCTAAAATCAATAAAAAGCATGTCCTCAGGTGAGGATTAAAAAAAATAAAATACTTTCCCAAACGTAAATTTGTTTTTTAAGAATAAAAAATTCAAGCTGTTTCCACACACACTTTTCTACCTTTTGCTAAGTCCTAGCCTCCTTTTGTGTTCTCACACCTGTAGAAATTATAATTCTTATCATACTTCATATTCTGTTTTCTTCTACTTACCAACTATACTACATGAATTTAATCTTTTACAGAGATTACAATATCCAAACTGAGCCCTGGCTTTGGTTTTCCTCAAATTTAAAAACAATGGCCACAAAAAAGCACACAGGGAATATGTTAATTCTTTCTGTATCAGTTTCAAATTAAATTACATGAATGATTTTAATTAATAAAAAAAAATTCTTAATGTTATGCTCTTTAGGCTATTTATGTTATGTCACCTAAGAAGATTATACATTCCCTTGCTTCTAATTTACCCACAGGAAGTTTTCAACTATTTTGTTTCCTTTTCTCACATAAATCTTTAGTTTTCTTCTACAGTGAATAATTCAGATTTTTGGTTATAGGATCCCATACTTACAAAAGTAAATTAATTCACTTGAGCAGACAAGTTATTATGTTTTAAAGAAAGCGCCAGCCCTGGCCGGGTGGCTCAGTTGACTGGAGTGTCATCCTGTTCACCAATAGGTTGCAGGTTTGATTCCTGGTCAGGCGCATATCGGAGGCAACTGATCAATGTTTTTCTCTCACATCGATGTTTCTCTCTCTCCCTTCCTTCCTCTCTCTAAAATCAATAAAAACATATCCTAGGGTGAGGATTAAAAATCATAATAAAGTACAGACCACTATAACTGGCTATTTGAAATTGGGAAAGAAATGGTTTAAATTCATAAAAATACCTAAATTATTCGATATAGTTAAAAAACCTATTATGAGTCATAAACAAAAATTTGGGAAACATTAAACAAAGCATAAAAACTAGTATTAGTTTTAGCTGTTATTGACCACCTATGAAATCACTAGTAAGTCACCTCTAGTCCTAAGGTTCTACAGTGTAAAAAAGGGGATTTATGCCCAGCTGGTGTGGCTCAGTCGGCAGCTGAGCATCGACCTACGATCCAGGAGATCCCGGTTCAATTCCTAGTCAGGACACATGCCGGGATTGCAGGCTCGATCCCCAGCAAGGGGCGTGCAGGGGGCAGCCGATCAATGGCTCTCATCATTGACGTTTTTATCTCTCTCTCTCCCTTCCTCTCTCTAAAATCAATAAAAATATATTTTTCAAAAAGGGGGGGATTTATGATTTCTAACATTCCTTATGTTTCTAAATGTCTGAGTTCCATTAGATATGTAATGCAATTTCAGTCTTGAGTTTTGTATGTTATATTGTAAACACCTGCACATACCCATAAACACACCACAATGATATTTCTATTGAAGAAAATTTTCAGGGAAAAAAGAATGTAAAAATTCAAAATAGCAACTAGGCATTTTCATATATTGACTGTGAGAGAGTAACTGCTATATTCCTTCCTAAAAGTCCGTGTGACATTATCTATGAAAAATTAGAATGAAGAAGCCCTTCAAACCCAGTATTTGCGTTTCTAGGAATGAAGACGAAAGCATAACTTGCACATTTACATAAACACCTAGGTCAGAGATATATATTACAACATTGGATATATAATATGCAGTTCAAACTTAAGTTACTGATTTTTACTCCCAATTCTGTTCTGCCTAGTTTTCCACAGTCTAGTAAATGGCCCCAGTTGGTCAAGGTAAATAGCAAGGAGTCATTACTCATTCCTCCTTTACAATCCATCCACTAGAAAGTCCTATCTCTTTTTCCCTTAAAACACACTGAAAATCAGTCACTCCTCTAGATCTCTTCTGCCACCAATCCCAACCACATCTGTCACACCAGGACTACAATAAAAACCTCCTGAGTGATTTCCTCCCACTTAATCCTGTTCCTCAGGTCAACAGAAGCCAAAACGATCATTTTAAAGATCATGTTCTTCCTGTGTAATCCTCTCTCACACTTTCCATTGCACTTAAAGGAAAATCTAATGCCTCATGCCTCTACCTGCCTCTCCAAGCTCATCTCAGGCCACGTTCTCCCCTGGTTTGACCATGCTAGGTAACACTGACAATCCTAAAACCTACCAAGAACTCTTTCCTGCTTCAAGGCCCTTGATCATGTTTTCTTCATCCTGGAGAGCATCTTTCAAGGCTGGCTCCTCACCCAGTTATTATCTAAATAGCCTTCCCTTTGCCACATATTTTCCCTTTTGTACACTATTACTTCATACTATCTGTTCCTTTCATACACTCTCCTCAATCTTGTTGTTTTTATGGTTCTTCACACTAGTACATAACATCCAGATGCAATTAACTATTTCACTGCCATTTTCCCAGCAATATGTGTAGTTCATATCAATATTTATTATATGACAGACTAACACAAGGACAACATGAGTTTTTGCCACAGATAAGCTATTATTTAAATTAAGAGTCTTAATTTAGAGTAAAAATTTTACAGATCAGCCAATACCTCTATTTAATGTACTTCAGCTAAAATAAGAAAAGTATCAATACGAATTTGGTGAAAATTTACACAGTATACAATAACGTACTAAAAGCTTATGATCTGGCTTCAGCAATCTTCTTGGCTTCAGCTCTGGCCAAACACACATCTTAATTTGTGACCATTTCCCTATGGGAAATATAAATTGTTCAGATTGGCCGTAACTCAAGGTGCACATGGCAAGAGATGAAGCTAAGAAGATTGCTGAAGACAGATCAGGCTTTTGTACTAGAATAAATGATCATGTTTTAGAGAGTCAGAGGTTTGTTATCAAAGTTTGTATACCATATGAACAGGTAGGGCATCTGGTCAACTACAAGAGTGAGAGATTAGATTCAGTACAAACGTTACCTCCTGCATGCTATAACATAGTAGCATTTTTGCTATCACAGAATCAGTATCATGTTTCTTGTGTGACAGACTAAAATTTAGAGTGTCCTTTACTGTTAAAGGTTTCAAAGGTGTTATACTAAGGCCTGTGTGACTTGTTCCTAAAACTACCCCAGTGAAATTATGTGAAATTGGCTTTATGAAATCTTGTCCAATCTTAGATAACGTACCAGACTCAAAATAAGTATTCTTTCCACTGATAACACATTCACCTTATCTCATTCATAACAAACTATATCACATTTGAAAAACATACTCTATTGGTCCATATGCTTGCACATTCTATTTTTATTTCCAAATGAGGGATGCTTACGTAATAAGTGTACTCCTAAAATCATGCTGCATAATATATAATTTGTGCCTGGCCGGGTGTTGCTCAGCAGTTGAGCACTGACCTAGGACCCAGGAGATCGCGGTTTGATTCTGGGTCAAGGCACATGCCCGGGCTGCGGGCTCTATTCCGTTGGGGGCGTGCAGGAGGCAGCCAATCAACGACTCTCATCATTGATGTTTCTATCCCTCTTTCTCCCTCCCTTCCCTTCTCTGCAATCAATATATATATAATTTGTTACTGAAAACATTTTGCTATTTGTTATCATTCTATAATTGGGAAATTGGTCTTGGGAAATAACACTTTAATATTAATTGTCAATATTAATCCTCCCAAATATAACAACCTTAACTTTTAAAAAATAATGCCTATATTGTAGCAGGCCCCAATTCTCCTTTCTTTTTACTCTAAGCCTTTTCTTCACTTACCTAGACCCTAAAATCTTCTGATTTGGTAGCCCTCTGATTTTATTCTATATTTACTATTAAAATTCCAGGAAGAACAATAGAAATGTTAAGGTCAACTTTCATTAGCTCATTCCTCTGGTACTATCCTAATTGTTTTCCCATTAAAAATTATTCTTTGAGAAAAAAGAAAGTATAAAAACAATCAAATTTCTTTTTTGACCCTCTAAATAAAGCTTCTTCATCTAACTGGAGCAACCCATTAGATGACTCCTGAAGTTCTGGGCCTTTGGAGAGTCATAAGTCCTTCAGTCCTTTGGAAAAGCTTCAGTCCTATAAATTTCACCTCTCTTTATCTCAAATCAGGAATCAACAAGTCCAGGTACAGAGCTACAAGCACAGCAAATAAAACCGCAAAGGGAAAAACTATGGATCTTAGAACTCCAGCGAGTCATAACCTCAAAGCAAAACAGGTTATCACTCTTTGAGGAGGACTGTGTATAATATGGGGAATGAGTATCAGAGGATTGAAAATTTGGACCCACTGAAGTGATGGCTATTGCACAATCTCTCTCTGTAATCTACACACCATTCCCATCACAACAAAGCAGTGAGCAGTGGAAGGCACCTTACCCTACTTACCCGTACAACTGAGTTGCAATATATAGTTAATGACCTAGTTTCATACTACTTCTTGAAGTAGAACAAAAACACAACAGAAACCTACCTTCAAAAGGGGACCCCAATTGGTATTTTCCACTAAAAAATTTTGGCAGTGAAAAGACAAGTGCTCCCAGTCCAATCATAAAGGATGCAAATGCAAGCCATCTTGGTTTGTGTCCTCTCTCGCCAACGTATGAAACAAATAAAGACAACAAACAGAATGCTATATCATAGCTTGATGATATCAGGCCGGTCAGGGAACTCTTCATTTCATAGCGCTTCTCAATAGTGGAAATGCTAATATTTACTAGGCCATTTACCACAATACCTAAAAGAGAAAAGAAAAAAAAAGTATGGGCATTATTACAACTTTACCATATAGATTACGATTATTAGCACAATGTACTAAAGTTTGGTTGTTCATTTTTTTTTAATGTACCAATTTTTGACAGATTCAAAGTTTCAATGGTAGGTAACCCCAAACATACTTCCTTACAAAATCAGTTTGCTTTTAAATTGTACACTTGTGAATTTCCAGGTGTTAAATAAAATTGATGCTTACCACATCCTAAATTGTAGCTAACTTTGTTTTTCTTTAAATGACAATCAAAAAGTCAGACTGGTAAAATCTCAGAGGACAGTTTGCCAGTTTCCAAGTGTAGCATACTTTCACCACCCTCACTTAGGAGAGTACAAAAAGTACAGCAGATTCCAGAGGTCATCTGAGTAATGCTCAATCACTTCCCAAGTTATTCAGTCCTTAAACATATTTATATATAACAAGAGATCCTTGACTTAGTCTTTGAAAGTTGAAATTGAGCTCTCAAGTCTCTTTTTTCTTCTAACACTCCTATAGACATTAAAGTTAAACATCCTGGAGCAAAAGTAAACATAAATCAAGAGTATTATGTCAACCTGTAAGATGCTAAATCATAGGCAAAGTAAAAGAAAAAACTTACACTTCATCTGCTTATTATAACTATAATGGAGGAATATAATGTAAACAAGGAAAGACTGAAAATCCAATTTTGACTGACAACAAAAATAGCCTGTCCAAATATCGATTAAATTTACAGTTTAAACATTAATATAAATTAAGAAGAAAAGTCATCTGGTCAAATTACAAAGTTTTTAATTTTCTCTCTTAAGAAAATATCATCACTTGTTTTCATTTATTTATTAATAGAATGAGTGCACACAAGCCATGATCTCTATAATATTTTTAAATTTTGCTTTCTCAAGAAAATTGATATAACAAGTTTTAAAAGTCCTGCCTGGCAGGTATGGCTCAGGAGCTGATCATCAACCTATGATCCAGGAGATCTCAGTCTGATTCCCAGTCAGGGCACATGCCTGGGTTGCAGGCTCAATCCCCAGTGAGGGGCATGCCGGAGGCAGATCAATGACTCCCTCATCATCGATGTTTAATCTCTCTCTCCCTCTCCCTTCCTCTCTGATTTATAAATCAATAACGATATTTTTAAAATATAAAATAAAATTAAAAATAAAAGTCCTAATATACTTTTATGCCAGTTTAATGAGTCTAGAAGTCAATTACAGTTCCTAAGATTTCAATGTAAAATAAAGTATCCAAAGTACCTAGGAATGACATATGTATAAGGAAATACGGTTATGTGAGAATATGAAAATTTCCTTATCCAAAAATCAACTTCCCAACATATTTGCTTTAGTGATTAAAAAGTCAGTCATTAGAACTCTTTGCCTTTATGGTAAAACTTTTCTGAAAAAGTAAATACATAAACTCTTGTGGAAGTATGGCACTTTAAGCCTATGAATCCCAATGTGAATTTATGCTACAGAAGTTCCAAGAACTCTGCTTAAAAAAAAGAAATTCCATGAAATACCGCATATTATGTCTCACTATTTTAAATACTTGAAAATAGGAGGCATGTTAGGAAATTAAGTTCTAAGAGAAATCCTGTTTATCTCAATGAGAAATCCTGTTAACACAATGAGAAATGTTGGGTTACGTAAATTTACCTGACAAATTTTAGGGTTCCCCCTTCACAATTAAACACTTATTAATATATGATGGAAATAGTCTTCCCACGGATCATGTCTGAGAAACATGGTAATAAATTGGGGACCTCCGGGTAGATGTAGCTCCAGGCTAAACATTTTTTAAGATTGCCAATTATATTTGATAACCATTTTTAAAATATGTTGTATTAAATGTAACATGATGTCTTCTGGAATAATATAGAAATTTCAGAATACATTTTTTAAGATAAAACACAAGAATTTATTTACTTGTGTCCAACTGTTACAGAATAGTAAGAAGCTAGGAAAATTCCAGGACAAGTGGAAATTAAGAAAGATAACTAAACAGCAGTTTCCAGCCACCTAGTAAATCCTATCTTCCCCAAACCAAGGATTCTTAAAAGTAAATGGCTTGCATTTCTCCCCCCCAACAAGAGGGTAAATGGCTTAAATCACCCTACTCAGGGAAACAGATTAAAAAAATATAATTAGTGCCATTTGCCAACCACACCCAAGGACAGACTAGGTAAGAGAATAAATCTCATTTTGGTATATTAGCATAAAGCTAATGAATATTCTATTGATTTCCCCCTAAGACTTCCCCTAAAAGCCCAGCGTTTAAAACCCCTGAAAAAAACCCAAGCTCTCTCCCCAGGGAGCACTCCCCTGCCATTCCCTTCCCCCTCTCCTTTCCCTACAGCCTAAACTCCAAGGGACCCCACCATACTTGCAACCAATGGAGCACCAGGCAGCAGAGTCTCCTCCTGGGCTAATCCCTTTGCACTTGTCTCCAAGGCCCCCTTCTCTCTGGCTTCCCAGTGAGCAAAGTAGCCTCGCCTAGGCTCCTGTTACTTCTTCCATGCCCTTCCTTGATTCACTGTCCTAAGTAAATAAATTCTTGCTTTCTTTTCTACCCTTTGTCTTTTGATTGAAATCTTTCATTCAAGGAGACAAGAAAAGAGGTCTCCTCATCTCGCTGGTAACACAACTTCTTTGAATTCTCCAATCCGTTGACACTGAGATGCTGGGAAATCAGATTTTGAACAACTGAGATCAAGAAATTGACTAAGATGAAGATATTGAGAGAAGGTGAACTTTAGTGGGGACAAGAAAGGTGGGAAGGGAAGTAACTCTTTAGGACGGAAACTACCTCTAGAAGATGATCAGCAGTCCGACTTGCAATCAACACTGAGCACCTAACTTGTGCAAAGCAAGGGACATGATGTTCCTTTGAGACAGGAACAGAAATAAGAACAGGAAGGATATATTTGTATTTAGTCTGTTAATCTTAGAAAAGAGCAATTCCCAATCCTTCCCACGATGTTTCTTGCATGGCATTTCTTTCGATCAAGTCCTTGCTTGCCTCCTTGCAAAATATTTTAAAACTATAACTTAAGTGACAAAACCTATGTACATATTATTAAATTCTAATTAACCTTCAACATGTCCTTTACCATGTCCTCCGCCTCAGCGTCTACCTCTCCTCAATTTGTCACGTTAGTTGGTGTAATTACCCAATTCTTTCATCCCCTGCTTTAGACGCACCACCAGCAGCTTCTACCTTCACTAAGCCACTGTCTTCCACCCACCACTCACTCCTCCAAACCAAGCTTAGACAGCGAACTCCTGAGGCTATAACCCTGGACTCGACCGTAACTCCCAAGAGACTGTAGAAGAAATCCTTGAATAAAACGGATACTGCATAACTCCCGGTGTTTGGAAGACCACATCCTTCAGCAGCGCCCGAAGCCTCCGCTAACTCCCTGGGACAGCCCCGAGCCCCCGTTCAGCGCAAACCCAGGGTACTCGCACGGCGCGAAGGCTCAGTAGCTAACCGCACTGCACAAATTCAACAAGCTTCCCCTTTCACAACCGCCCTCCCCTCACCTGCAAGTTTCTAAATCCTTCCGTTCCAGAAACTGTAAAAAAATCCCTTCCATTGGAGGTGTGGCGAATGCACGCTTTTGTCATGTAGAATAGATCCCCCAGGGCAACCACCCCAAGGGGAGGCTCCGGTAATTTCAGTCTCCCCGGGAGGCATCGAGTCCGCGAAACTGAGGTAGGACACCGAGGAGAAAAGGCTGTGTGGCGAGTTTTAAATCGTTCCTGCGATAAAGGAGAAGCTATAATGTGGAAGTCTGAACCTGGCTGGTTAATGCGGGTTTGCGCGCTCGCCAGCCCGCGGCGGGGCCGCCTAGGGGGCGCGTGGACCACCTGGCTCCCCGCGCACCTGCCCTTCCCCCGACCCCCGCGCCGCCCCGCCCCGCCCTCGCCCCCGGGCCCTACCTTGGGTGAGGGCCAAGAGGCAGTAGTGGACCAGAAAGCCCTGGGGCGTGTTGCAGAGCTGGAAACACCGGGGCTGGAAGTTCCCCCACCCGCAGGGCCCCTCGAACTCCGACCGCGACTCCGGCCCCGACGGCTCTCGGGAGCCAGGGGGGGCTGCTGCAGGCAGAGGCGGCTCCCGTGACTTCGGGGGCGCCGGGGGCTCGTGCGGCAGCGAATTCTCCGGGGGGGTGTTGACGGACGAGACGGACACCTCGACGAGAGAGGGCGATGCAGAGAAACGGCGCGGGGCGTCCGGGCTGGAGTTCAGGAAAGCCGGGTTCTCAATGCCCTTCACCCGCTTCATGGTCCGGGTGGGTCCTCCCGACTCCAGCGCGTCCGAGCAGCCGAAAAGCCCAGGTCGCGCTCTGGCTCCTCCCCCGGGCAGGTGGCAGCGCCCCCGTGCGGGGAGACGCCCGCCTCCCGCCTCCCGCCTCCCGCCTCCCCCAGGGCTCTGGACGCGCAGCCGCTGGGCGCTCCGTCCGCGCGCCCGCCGGCCCGGCGGCGGAGTTGGCGTTCGCGCAGCTCACCTGTCGCCGCCGGCGCCAACCGGAAGGCGCGGCGTGGGCGTGGGCCGGGCGTGGGCGTGGGCCGCCGCCCCAGGTGCGCCCCGCCCGCCGCTCTCCCTCGCGGAGCCCGGGGCTGGGAACCGGGCGGAGGCCGGGGGTCTCGATGACCCTGAAGCGCCCCCGCGGCGCCGGCGGGAGAGCTGCAAACAGCTGCGTCGGAGGCCGCTCGGAAAACACCCCTCGGGTTTCTTCCTTAGTTGCTCCCGAGCCGGGCTGTGCCGGGACCTGAAGCCTCCCGCAGCCACGGTGCAGCACCTGGGATTCCACGAACGTCGTGGTAAGACTGACCTGTCACCCTCCTTGAGAAAGGAAGCCCTGCCCGCCTGCTCCCCATCACGACAGGGCTGCCTTTTTTGTTTTACTTCCCCAAAGCTGAAGGAATAAAAATTAAACGTTAAAAGCATGTACATGATATTCTTTCTGCAGTATGTTGCAGATCAACAGTGTTAATCAGGTACATAATTTCTACCGGTGGAACAAATAAGAAAAACACTTTGAAGAACTGAACGCCATTATACCATCGTAGTTACAATTCATTCATTCGTGGAAAGATTTATTTCCTGGGTGCCGGACACTGTTGGAGGCTCTGGAGGTACACGTGTGCATGGAAACTGACAATTACCCCTCGCCTTACGGTGCTTGCATTCTAGTAAGAGACGGATAAGTAATGAGTATACAGTGCATTTCACTGTGGTAAGTGCTGTGGGGAAAACAGAGCAAGGGCAGGCTAGAAAGTGTGTGTGTTAGAGAAGGGGAGGAACGCATTTTAAACTGGGTAGTGAGGGAAGGCCTCACTGCGGTGTCTTTCCAGCTAAGGCCTGAAGGAGGCAAGGAAGAGAGAGCCTGGTATGTTGGAGAAATAGTGGCTGGGGTGGAATGAGATCGTTGGAGAAAAGTAGGAATTGAGGGCAGGTGAAGGAGTGCAGGTGGGGTGGAGGAGAAGTGTTTGGGGCCACACCTTGTAGGCCATTATAGGACTTTAGCTTTTATTGTGAGTGAAATAGGAAAATTTGGAACCAAGGAGTGACGTGATGCTGACACGATTCGGTTTTCAAAGGATCTGTTCTCGCTCCCCTTCAAAAGATAAGACTAATCTATTTCAAAGTAATATGTTTTAAGCAACAATGTTTTTAAAGCTATATATCAAGATCTCAGAATATTTCTTTCCCTAAATTAAATGTTTATTCCAATGAGGAACATCATAAAACATACATATTTTCTTTTTGCTGGGTACTCAGGGCTACATATACAAAATTGTTATGCTTCATAAGACTGTAGGGTGTTAAGGAACCTACTTCCTCAGATCTAATTACTGATTATAAAATATCTCAAAACAGGTCTCAGATGTTAGTGGGTACTATACTGCTATATTATATTGTTTTCAATGCACTACTACTATTATTCATATATAAGGCCCCTTTTATTAGAAGTTAGAGTACTTCACTACATATTAATTAATCATGCTATCAAGTTCTAGAGAGAATTTTCAAGTCTTGCTATCTTCACTTAACATCTGGCTGATGCCTGCCCAAGAAGCCACTTCTACATTCAATGCTAAGACCCCAGGAAGAGCAATGATTTGGTAACATATGATGGTCATATCTAGTGTAGCCTTTAATCCAGAGAAGAGAATATGGTGATAGAAAGGTTCCCTCTCCTCCTAAAATATGATGTTTTTTATTTCTTCTAACTATAGGCACTAGGCTCAATTAAGATGGCTTTCAGGAATGTTTTTCAAACACTATTACTTCTTAATGAAATAAGCTACAATTCAGAAGAAAGAAAACGCAGTGCATGGCACAAAGTATAAGTAGCATTTTGTGAAAATTCAGTTTCAATTCTTTATTTGCTAAGTTGAGGGATTAAGATTTTAAAAATATATCTTACTTTGAACGACATACATCCTGTTTCTTGTTCCCTCACAGTCAAAAAAGGTCTAGACTGACAACATAGAGAAAGAGTAGAAATAGGAAATAACTTTATTTTTACATTTTTAATTAAATTTATTGGGGTGACATTGGTTTTGAAATAACATTTTTCAATGTATGCAATATATCCCATTATTAATCCTTATAAGAGCAGTAGTAGCTATTATTACCTTGTTTTACATATTAAAGAGCAGATTAGTAACTTACCCAAGGTCATATACCTAAGAAAAGGCCTGCCCCTTTTTTCCATTGACCTTTAGAGAGAGTAGAAGGGAAGGAGGGAGAGGGCGAGAGAGAGAAACATTGATGTGAGAGAGACACATTGATCAGTTGCCTCCCACACGTGCCCCAACTGGGGCCAGGGATCAAACCTGCAACCCAGGTACATGCCCTTGACTGGGAATCAAACTTGTGACCCTTCAGTGCGAGGGCCGACACTCTAACCACTGAGCCACACCAGCCAGGGTTATGAAGTCAGTTCTCTCAGTCAGTTATCTCCCTGAACTTTGCATTTTCTCTTTTAATTACTACAGCCTATCTCTGTTGATTAGAATTATTTCATAGAAATTGTAAGAAATCAAGACTCATATTTACCAGATGTTGATAAGGTTTGAAGACTAATTCTGTTCTGAATACCCCAGAGCTTTCAGATATCCCAGTTAGGTTTAGTAATCCTCCTAGGCCTCCTACCAAAAAAAGTTTAGACAGAAATGGACTTAAAGTGGTGTCTAAAGGTATAAATAGATATAATCACTTTTATCTATGAAATATGAAGTAATTTAACCAATAAGTAAATTTTGCTTTCATGAGATTTAATTAAATATAGTCACATCTTAGGGGTGGGACGAGATGGAGGAGGGTGTAGGAGGGATAAATGGTGATGGAGGGAGACTTGACTTGGGGTGGTGAACACACAATACAGTGTATAGACGGTGTGTTGTAGACTTGAGCACTTGAAACTTGTATAATTTCTTAACCAGTGTCACCCCAATAAATTCAATTAAAAAAATTTTTTAAATAAGTTTAAATCATACTATCAAAGTCAAAGTAGCACAATCATCATGCACTTAAATCTATACTGTCTAAGGAGAAATCTCTATTCTTGGAGTGTTATAGAGTTGTGTTCAAAGCTAGCAGAAGTGCTATTGCTTCATTTTAGAGACAAATTGTTCTTACTAAAAGTGTTATCAACACCACTTTCCTGTTCCCCTACATCCTTTATGCTGCAATGACAGAAGGAA
Organism: Miniopterus natalensis; assembly: GCF_054644295.1. Taxonomy (NCBI): domain Eukaryota; kingdom Metazoa; phylum Chordata; class Mammalia; order Chiroptera; family Miniopteridae; genus Miniopterus; species Miniopterus natalensis. The sequence continues at coordinate 54,613,770 of NC_142083.1, forward strand.
GGAGGTTCAGGTTTGCAACAAAGACAGAAAAGCAAAACACAACAAACAAAATGAAAAAGACCTGATAGGTTTTGTCCTTGATTATTCTGTGGAAAATGGAAAGTTCTTATTTTTTAAATTCTTTGTTCAATCTAGGGTAAATTTAGTGAGCATAGTTAAAATATGACATTAAATTTCAGAAGGTAATTAATAAATTGTTATTAATTTTGTTATATTTTTGAAGGTGGAAAATGGGAGAAAGAACAGTATCCAAATTTTATAGTAAAGCTCCAACAATGTACACAGGAGCACATGCCCCTGCCTATGGATATCAGTCTCTGGGATGTACAGTAGTTAAGTCTTCCCGATCAGGCACTGGATAAACCAAGGAAAGTGACTTACTGACAGATGCTATCAAGGTTATTTCATTGACTCTTCTTGCTCTGATTCCATGCTTAAAAGCAATCTTCTCATTATATTTTGGCCTTCCATGTAGATATACACGTATAGGATGAAACGTACTTATGTACCTATGTTGAGTACTTGATCATTTTCCTTTCTGTGTGCTTTTAATATTGTATAAGTTCCCTTATAGCTGCAGATTGGATGTGAATCCTTTACCAGTATAAATAACACTATGAGCCTCATAGAATATTAGAATTAGAGGGATCTTCGGGAGAGCCTGAATGCAAAGATGGACAAGGGCAGATATTATTGAGGTAAGTTAAAAATGCCAGTATTTAATACTCTTCCCTTCTGTTCTGGCTAATCCCCAGTGCTCCTATCTCAGTTTGCATGCTACCTCCTCAGAGACCTTCCTAGGCCACCCACCTAGCACCCTCTATGGCATCACTGTATGTTCATCTTCCACTTTTTACTACACATATTTTCTTGTTTATTTGTTGTTGATCTGTCTCCAAGGAGTGTAAACTACTTGAGAGTAGAGACTGTCAAACTTGTTCACTGCTCTAACCCCGTAGGCAGAACTCATAGTTGTAGTAGGTACGCAATAACTATTTCTTAAATAGATGGATGGGTGGGTGGGTGGATAGATGGATGAATAAATGATTTAAAATACATCTTGTGAAAAAAATATCCCAGCATTAAAAATTTATTAATACCACTTGATGTCATATTACTAAGTAAAAGCAATGAAGCAATCTAAGCGATCTTGTATTCTTAACCTTTCTTTTCCATTTTAAATGCTCTACAAAATGCATAATTAAAAATAACAAATTATATTTAAGAAAAAATGTAATGCTGAACTAGATTATTTAAAATAATGTTTTGATTGCAGTTATATAAAAACACATATTTATATTAAAAAATTACATCTATACTTTTTTAGTCTTACTAACCATAAATCATGAAGAAAGTACATTCATAAACAAGGCTGGTCATAATTTTTTAAAAAGAAAACAAGTAAACATATAATACAATAATCCCATAAGAAAACTAACCCAATAGGTTATGAAAAATAAACTAGTATTAGTGTAAAATACTATACAGTATCAAGTTAAGCATTAAAAATTTATTAATACCACTTGATGTCATATTAATATGTGATAATTATTATAATTTATTCAAAACATTATGAACTCATAAAAGCATACTTGTGATACAAACATCACAACATTAGATATAGTGAAGAAAACATTGTTGGACTTATATATATTGAGAAATGCTTTAAACTAGAGGAAAATTATTCTACTGTAAATTAGTAATTAGGATATTATAAAACATATTGCTTTTCCACTCAAAATCTGACTTTGATGCCTGGAAACAGTCATTAATATGCTATGATTCGCCCAGCCGGGTGTGGCTCAGCAGTTGAGCATCGACCTAGAATCCAGGCAATCGGGGTTCGATTCCCTGTCAGGGCACATGCCCGGGTTGTGGGCTCGATCCCCAGTTGGGGGCGTGCAGGAGGCAGCCGATCAATGACTCTCTCATCATTGATGTCTCTCTCTCTCTCCCTCTCCTTTCCTTTCTCTGAAATCAATATATATATTTTTTAAAAGCTATGATTCTATAGGACATATGTAATCGCAATGTTATGATCATGACAAAAATGTAATCTTTATTGAATAAATACACTACAACTCTTGATAGTCCCATCAACCCACAATTTAATTCCTACCCATTTTTTTAACAAACAGAAGTAGATGGTGAAGGTTATTAAAATTTAGATTTATAGAACCTTAAGGGACATCAAGATATCATTTGTTCCGCAGCCTGCTTCCAGGAAGATTAATGTCAAATGCACCCAAAAGCTCAATGTAACCCAGCCAGTGTGGCTCAGTGATTGAGCATCAGCCTGTGATCCAGGAGATCGAGGTTCAATTCCCAGTCAGGGCACATGCCCGGGTTTCAGGGTTGATCCCCAGCAGGGGGTGTGCAGGAGGCAGCCGATCAATGACTGTCTCATCATTGATGTTTCTATCTCTCTCTCCCTCTCCCTTCCTCTCTCTGAAATCTATATATATATATAAAATCTCAACGCAGCTGGAAACAGGAAATCGACCAATAACAAAGTGATAGTGAGTGAGGAACTTTTGTATATTCTTCCATAGTAATCTTTTCATAATTTACTGGGAGTTGGGAGAAGTCTAGTATGAGGTTGAGGAAGCTAGCAGGCTACTGTTAATTAGCAAAATAATTTACTTGTAAAAACAAGTAAGAGCTTTAATGAACAGAGTTCAAGGCAGTAGACATAGGGAAAACAAACAAACCCTTACATTGCTACTTTATAACTTGTGAAAGCTTTTAGAAGGTGCTCCTAAAAACAAGAACAAAAGAATGCAGAAAAAGGAGATAAACAGAACAAAAATGGGTAAGACAAAAAGAAAGCAAGTAATAAGGCGATGATTTAAATCTAACTCTATAAATAATCACAGGTGAAAATATGGTAAACATTCCAATTAAAAGGAAATGATCAGATCTGATATAAAATGCAAGAACCAATTAAATAACTGCCTACAACAAACATACTTTAAATATAAATGATAATAACCTAAAAGTAAAAAAATGAAAATTTTGATTAGTGCTTACACAAATCAAAAGAAACCTGTAGTGGCTACATTAATAACAGTAACAGTCCAAATAAACTTCACAGCAAAAATATATATTATCTGGGATAAAGAAGGTTATTTCCTGATAATAAAGGGGTAAATTCATCAAGAGGGCTTAAGCATCCTAAACAATTAGGCACTTAAAAACAAGATGTCAAAATGCACAAAAAAGAAAGAAAAAAAACTGCAGGGAAAAATAGACAAATGCACAGAGATTTTTAATACCTGCCTCTCAATTAGAGTATGATTGGTGATCTAAGCTGAGCAGAGGTACAAGCAGAAGCCAGAATGTGGTACACTGAGGAGTTAATGGAGATGAGATAGGAGACACCCCCTGCACCCCTCTAGTAAGCTATTTGGCTATGTCAAGAAAGAAACATAGTTGATTTTGGTTAAGGTTGCACAACTCCTACCATACTAGAAACCATTGAGTTGTACACTTAAAATGAGTGAATTGTATGGTATGTGAGTTGTATCTCAATAAAGCTGTTTTAAGAAAAAGAAAAATACAGGATGAGAGTGAATGTAGTCAAGGACACAAGGTAAGAGAAAAACTTGAACATATTTATATGCTGAAAGGTAAAAGCCAATGCAAAGTGAGAGTTTAAAGAGCCATGTGGTAGGGTTCCTGAGGAGATGGAGAGAATGTCACCTGAGCATAGGACTCGGAAGCCAGGGCTGAAGGGAACACAGGGTGGCCAGGCAGAGAAGCACGGGGCAGATGTAGATGTGTTTGTGGGTGAGAAGGGCTTGGCAGTTGAGTGAGCTCACCCTAGTGGCTTGCGGCTTGTATCTTCTCTGTGAAGTAAGACTCTGAGAATGAAGAAACCCATCTCTCCTGCTTCTGCCTCCAGCTGGAACCATTTGCTAAAAATGGGGGGTTGGGGTTTAGTTCTAAGACAGAAAAGTTCTAGACCCATTGAATTAGAGCCATACAAAATGGGATAGACTACCTCCATAGATAAATTTTCTATCACTAGAGGAGCTAGCTGGTCGGCTCTTGAGAATATTGTGGAAGGCATTCAAACTATACAGATTTGGGTCTGCAATCACCGAAGCCCTTTCCAAATGTGAAATTCAGTGACACTAAAACTCTGTAATCATCCATTAATTTCCTAAAATACTGACAAGAATATAAATTTAGTTAAATTTGTTTCATCACACAACTATTTAGTGTCAGGTCCATAACTAGCATTCTGTTGTCCTTCCACTGGACCGCTTTCATTCCTTCTCCTGATCTTATTCCCATAGCCAGCAACCTGTGTTTCCCCCAGGCCTTGGCCAGGCAAATAAAGGGACTGTGTTCTAGCCGGCCGGGCGTGGCTCAGCCGCTGAGCATTGACCTGGGATCCAGGAGATCAAGGTTCGATTCCCGGTCAGGGCACATGCCTGGGCTGGGGGCTGGATCCCCAGGCAGGGGCGTGCAGGAGGCAGCCGATCAATGACTCTCTCATCATTGAGGTTTCTATCTCTCTCTCTCTCTCCCTTCCTCTCTCTGAAATCAATAAAGATATGTTTAAATAAATAAATAAAAGAAAGAATAAATGGACTGTGTTCTAAGCTAACTGGAACTATTCGTGATCTCACTGGCTAAGGTGTTTGCTTGTTGTGACCATCTTCCTTTCTCAGCATTTTTGACTGAATAGACAATAAAGCTCTTACACTTCTGATGTACTGCTTACCCCCACTCTTGTTTCCTTTTTATGTCTAAGGCATTCAGAATACACGTTAGCAAAGAGAGAAAGATTCATTTCTGGGATATGGGTGGGAAATAAAACAAGAATGAAGATACTACCTAGTTTTGAGGTCATTCATGGAGTGGAATGAGTCATAATACAGTAAGGCACATACAACTGTATACAAACAAATACTTTCCCAAATAATGGACCTGAATATAAAGGGTATATTGCATGAATGCCACTCGAGCTACTGCCTAAAATAGTGTAATAAAACAATAAGTATGGTATGCTATAAGCATGAAACTACTGTAAGCATAGACATTAATTAGTTACTATAATGTATGTGTCATAATATTTAAGCATCATTGTTAATGACAAAGTTTTGGATTCAACTACACATTCTTTTATAATGGCCATGTTTCAGAAACTTATACCTATATTTCCTTGCCCCCCCCCCAAAAAAAAGTCAAGAGTAAAGGCAAAAATCTTAAAGTGAAATTCAAGCAGTAAAATAAAATTGCCCACAGGATACTGATGACTCCAGACAGTAGAGGCTGATCTGGAAAATAATTTCCCACCAGGCAATAGGTACCAACCTGTGGTTGTCCCAAACTTAAACACTAAAGATAATTTCAATAATCCCCAAACAGTTTTGCATGTATTATATGAATATATAGAAAGAGGTGACATAATGGTTATGGTTCCTGGTTCTTACATAGTAGGTATAGAAATGTTGATTTTTGAACACAAGAAAAGTAAAGGCCAGTATAGCTGTCTCTCCATATCACCAGGCTATTTGTTCCAGGATCCCCCTTGGATACCAAATTTCACAGAAGTTCAAGTCCCTTATGAAAAATGGGGTAGCATTTGCATATAACCTATATTTGCAGATAGGCCGCAGCAGGTTGTGCCTGCTATGGGTGACAAATTCAAGTTTTACTTTTTGGAACTTTCTGGGATTTTTTCCCCCCAGAATATTTTTATCAGTGGCGGGTTGAATCTGTGGATGCAGAACTTATGGATATGGAGGGCTGAGTGTACACCATTTTAGATGTTCTGAAGAGAATATATTTGATCATAGAGACTAATTCAAAACTGACACTGTCATATAATTTTCACTTCACCTGAAGGGTCTATGCAGCTTCCTTGCACTATTCTTGCAAGTTTTCTGTAATTTTGCACTTAGACCAAAACTTGAAAAAGTAAAGTCTTGTCGCTACCCTTTATAAATCCTCCAGTGCTTTCCACCATACTTTGAATAAAATTATGTCCTTCCCATGGCCTATGAGGTCCTATGTATTTTAGCTCCACCTACCACTCCAACATTATCTCATAGCGCGTCACTTCTTGCTCAATATACTTTAGTCATAAAGGGCTCCTGTTTTCTTCATATGACATACTCTTCTCTGCCTCCTGGCCCTTGAACTTGCTATCCTCTCTGCCTAGAATATCACTTTCTAGGATCTAGTAAAGCTGACTTTTTCTCAACATTCAATCTCAGCACCCGTCATCTCAGGGAGGCTTTTGAAATATTCATTACACACACACACACACACACACACACACTGTTACCTTATCCTGATTACTTTCCTTATCACAATTCACAAATATTTTCTTTACCTGTATATTACTGTACTTCTTCTAAACCGGAGTGGTTTTGTATTCCCAGTTCTAGCATGATAAGGGTTTAATAAATATTTGTTGAATAAATCTATTTGAAAGAAAGGCACAATATAGTTATCTTTGTAGTAATCATAATGATAGCCACCATTTATTTTGGCAGCAACGTGCCAAGTCCCTTACGTGTATTACTGTATTGTGCTGTATTGCGCCACATCTTTCCTCACTTACCATTGTATCCTTACCTTTCATACTGCGATGGGCAGCTTCGGAAATGGCTCCAGTGAGCACCCCCTCATGGATACCATTTTGGCCTCTCCTTCCCTGTGTGTACTGGCTGGACCTCCTGACTCGTCTCTATCAAACAGGATACGTCAAACATGGTGGGGGAGGGTGATTTAAAAACAACAACAAAACTGACTTTGCTGAAGTGAAACCTGGCATATACAACCTTGACCAGATTATCAAGGTTAACAACACGGGCAGTGTACTTTGACACCATGTCCCATAATATGATGCAATGGAAAGGGCAAATCATTTCTGTGTTGTTCTTCTTATAATGCAAAATCTCCATATAATCATGAGAAAATATCAAAGCAAACCTAATGGAGGGGCGTTCTACAAAATAACCACCAGTTGTGAAAAATCTCAGGATCATGAAACACAAGGAAATACTGAGAAATGATTACCGATCAAGGAGACTACGGAGGCACAACTAAATGCAATGTGACCTCCTGGGTGTCACATCCTGGAAGAGAAGAGCAGGGGTGGGAAACGTGAATTCTAAATAAAGTTGTAGGTTAGTTTTTTTTTAAAGTGTTGAGATGTCAGTCCTGAGACTAGGCTATAGAAGAATGGGAGTTCCATCTTGTTTGCATTACTCTCTGGGTCTTCTTGCTTGCTGTGCTGATGAAGCAAGCTCCGCGACGCGAGCCCACATGGAAAGGCCCACAGGCAAGGACCTGAGAGTAGCCTCTGGTCAAAAGTCAGCCACTCGGGCCCTTGATCCAAATCCCTTGAGAAAACAAATCCTACCAGCAACCACACAACTATCATATGATTGAGCTTAAAAGCCGACTCTTTTCTATGTAAGCCTTGAGATGACTGCAGCCACAGATGACACATTGATTCCAGCCCTGTGAGACGTGGAGGCATGAATCCCAGGTAAGCTGCACCCGGATTCCTGACCCACAGAAACTGGATGATATATGTTGATTTAAGCCACTAAGTTTTGGATTAATTTGTTAGGTAGTAATAGATAATAAAGACCCATGTTTCTATGCAATTATCATTCCTATTTTTCCAATGAGAAAAGTAGCTTAAAGGAGATAACTGCCCAAAGTTACATAATTGACAGAACATTCAAACACTCATCTCCCAAACACAAAGTCTATGGTTTTAATCACTGCATTATAATGTGCTCATAAAGTCTCTTAAAATAGTGGTTGTATTTCTTAATGAAATTGTTCTAAACCAGAATAAAGTTTTACAAAACATCTGATCCTACTGCCAAATAAATGTAAGAAAAAAATACCCCTTACTATGTAACTACGTCAAAGTAAAACTATGGAGTTTGGGGGGTTTTTCACCATGATCCAAAAGGATAATAAGTAATCCCACTTAATGTGTTCTCTCAGCTACTTGGAAGTACTTTTGGTAATCAACATTTGGTGAGCCCAGCAATGATAGATAAAATCAGATGTCCTATAAGATTCTGTAATGTGTTCAAGGGATTTCAGGGCTGATCAAGGAGAAGGGTATGACCACGAGGTGACAGTAGCACAGATGAGCTTTATTTGGGAAACACTTTTACAAGTTTGCACAGCTCGATATCAGCCAGAGGCTATTGCAAAAGGGAGGAGATGAGAAGCAATGTCCTGAAGGGGAGGAGGGCAGGGAACTCCAGGGGAGAGGAGACTGAGAGGGAATTAAATGTCCAGGTGATGTCACACGGTAGCTGAGCAGGGAGTCTGGGTCAGAGAGCTCTGCAAGGTCAGCAGTAGTTTGGGGTCTTTGATAGCTACAGGATTTATTTTATCTATAGTTAGCATTGTTGGGCACAGTTTCCTACGACGTGCAAAGGAGGCAACTCAAAACGACAAAAAGCCTGTTTGTTTGGTCTATGTTGAAAACAATTGGATGTGTAAAAATTTTAGTTTGGCACCAGCGGTTTTTTGAGCTAACAGATCTCGGAGGCCGCTATGAGAAATAAAAAACCTAGGGACCAACTTTGGTTCATTTATATAAAAGATTCACACTAAAGTTCTATAATTGACTAAGTCAAATGGCAACAGCTTGCCTTCAAAAACCACTAGGTTAAGATAACATCATACCGTTTAGTTCTTTGGCAGGTAGCTGCCAAAGAAGTATTTGTTCAGGCATACAAGAGGCTCGAAGCTCTTTGAGGAAAATGTTGGCTTCTTGACAGCCATTACTCTAGACTCTGCCCCAGGCACTTTCATGAGGAGGTGGGGTTACCTCTAAGCAAAAATAAGACAACCTCTTAACTTGTTTAACTGCATCTTATCCTGCTACTGACCATTGTTTGTAAAGATTGCGTGGATCTTTTCGGTAAAATACAGTCTTTGTGTCAGGCACTAGCCATAGAGTACAATTTAGAATCGTAAATATTGTGTGTTAAAAGTGTAGACGAGGTGTGACAGTCTAAGTGCAATGTCAGCCATAAAGTCTTCTAAATTCTGTAAGCTCTATCTTCAAGCCAGAAGCCCAGAAATATTTATTTCTAGCTCAACATTCAGTGAGGATTTGAGAGTGTTTGCTATGCTCTCCATAGTCACTCAGGGGTCCAGATTGACTGAGGAGCTAGCTACCATCTTGCAGTTATACCATCTAAAACATACAGACACAGCAGAAGAAAAGAATCTGATCTGAAAGTGATCCATTTCACTCTGCTCACACTTCAGCGACCAGGAGGAGTAAATCTAACTTCAAAGGGACTGGACAATTAAAGTGAGGAGAGGGAATAGACTATTTGATGAATATTATCTCTGGGACAATGTCATTCTTAGAAGTATTTGAGGACTAATATGATAGATGTATTAGTTTCTTATTGCTGCTATAACAAATTACCACATACTAGTGACTTAAAAATAACACAAATGCACTACCTTATAGTTGTGATGGTCAGAAATCTAAAATTAAAATCAAGATGTCGGCATTTGGCATTCCTTGGTTTGTTGCCCTCTTCCTTCAATCTTCAAAGCAAGAAATGGGCCGTTGAGTCTTTCTCACATCACATCATTCTGACACTGACTCTTCTGCTTCCGTCTTCCACATTTCAGGATCTTTGTGATTATGTTTAATTTGGATAATCCAGAATAAACTCTCTATTTTAAGGTCAGCTGATGAGAATCTTAATTTCACTTGCAAACTTAATTCTCCTTTGCCACATAGCATAACATTCACAGGCTCCAGAGACTAGGACGTGGACGTTTTTAGGGGCCATGTTCTGCTTACCAAATAGGATTTAAAAAAAAAAAAATTGTGCAGCTTTGGCCTACCTGATATTAAAGATAATGCATGTTATGTAATCCAATGACTTTTATATAAAATTCAAATTTAAAAAATAATAAGAACTGACAAATTTCCTTTTATCAGTTCGTGGAAACAAAGTGACACAATATGTTTTCCTTTTAGTGTTAGAGAAAAGGAAGAAGAAAAATGAATTCAGTAATACATTGCATGCCCATTTAAGTACCAGTTTCCGGAACAAGTAAATCCTGTTTTCCTAGGTACTCCTATAATTTATTTCTCCTTTTTAAAAAATGCTCCCTGTTGCTTCTAATGCTTTTAGAATAAAAAAGTATTAAGAAGTACACTAGTCAAAATATAGAACAATGTCAGCATTGCTGAATCAAAGAAAAATTGTAGAAATTTGGGTGCAAAGTGAAAGGAAAACTAAGTGTTGAACTTTATTCTGCAGAATATACTTATATTTTATTTACAACCACACAGAGATCAAGATATATATGAACTTGGAAGAAAGAATATTCAGAGGAATAAAATAGAATCTCTTCCCTAAGGAGCCCAACATTTATTTAGAATGACAAAACTGCACCCATAACTTGCTATATCTACCAAGAAATTAACAGAAAAGTATCGAGCAATGCTGTAGGAGTTATATCAGGAAGAAAAGATGGGAAACTGAGTAATTACATGATAAAAGGTCTGATGGGACAAGTTTTTAAATAATAGATTTTCTGTTTTAGAGCTGTGTTTTAGGTTCACAGCAAAAATGAGAGGAGATAACAGAAATTTCCCATGTAAACCCTGTTCCCAGTCCTACGCAATTATCAACACCTCCCCACCCCCATCCCCCAGAATGGTACATTTTGTTACCACTGATGAAACTGCATTGGGAAATCAGTCACTTACTTTAGGTTTCACCCTTGATGTTGTACATTCCATGGTTTTGGACAAACTTCCAATGACATGTATCCACCATTATAGTATAGTTTCATTGCCCTGAGAATTATCTGTTCTCTGCCTGTGCCTCTCTTCTTCCCCTTAACACCTGACAACTACTGATCTTTTTACTGTCTCCATAGTTTTGCCTTTCCCAGAATGTTATATAGTTAGAATCATACAGCATGTAGTCTTTTCAGATTACATTTTTTTCAGTAATACGCATTTAAGTTTCCTCCATGTCTTTTTATGGGATGATAGCTCATTTCTTTTTAGTGCTAAATAATATTCCATTGTCTAGATGGACCAGTTTATTTATCCATTGTCTATGAAGGACATCATTTGCTTCCAAGTTTTAGCAATTATGAATAAATCTGCTCTAAACATCCATGTGCAGGTTTTTGTATGGATATACATTTTTGGTTCCTTTCAGTAACTACCAAAGAGTGTGATTGCTGGACTTTATGGTAAGAGTATCATTAGTTTTGTAAGAAACCATGAAGCTGTCTTCCAGAATGGCTGCACCATTTAGCATCTCCAGCAGCAATGAGTGAGAGTTCCTGTCGTTTCACATTCTCACCAGGATTAGCTGTTGTCAGGGTTCCAAATTTTTACCATTCTAGTAGGTGTGTAGTGGTGTCTCATTGTTGCTTTACTTTGCATTTTTCTGATGACATATGATGTGGAGCATCTTTTCTTATTTGCCATCTGTATACCTTCTTAGGTAACATATCTGTTAAGATTTTTGGCTCATTTTAAAACCAGGATGTTTTCTTATTGTTTGAATTTTAAGAGTTTCTTTATATAGGGTGGGGCAAGAGTAGGTTTAGAGTTGTTTGTATAGAAAATAATACAGTAATTAATAAATAGCACAAGAATAAACTCTGTTTCATGTACTCACAACTGTAAACCTACTTTTGCCAAGCCTTGTATTTTAGATAGCAATCCTTTATCAGATGTGTCTTTTACAAATATTTTCTTCCAATTTGTGGCTTGTCTTCTCATCTTTTGCACAGCAGAAGCTTTTAATTTTAATTAAATCCAGTTTATTAATTATTTCTTTCACAGACTATGCTTTCCATGTTTAATCTAAAAAGTAATCACCATGTCCAAGGTTATCTAGGTTTTCTCCTATCTTATCTTCTATGAGTTTTGTAGTTCTGCATTTTACATTTAGGCCTAAGATTCATTTATAGTCAAGTTTTGTGAAGGGTATAAAGTCTATGTCTAGATTCACTGTTGTTGTTTTTTCATGTGAATATCCAGTTGTTCCAGCACCATTAGTTGTAAGCACTAATTTGTCAAAGATCAGTTGACTACATATGTAGCTCTAGTTCTATGCTCTCGATTCTGGTCCAATACCACACTGTCTTGATTACTGTAGCTTTATATTAAGTCGTGAGTCTGGTAGCTTCAGTCCTCCAACTCTTTTCTTTCAATATTTCCTTGGCTCTTCTTAGTCTTTTGGCTCTCTCTATAAACTTTAGAATCTTTAGGCTGGGCAAAAAAAGACTAATAAAAACAACATATTGATCTCTCAAAAAACTATGTAAGACTTTTTAAAATAAATGCAGTCTCTTTGTTGGGCAAAAATCTTTCACATTAACAGACCACAAGGGGGGAAGAGAAAAATTTAACACAGCCTTGTTCCTTAATGGTTTGGAACTATCATTGTAAGTTAGTATTTAAATGTTCTAGTAAGGGGACTATTGAAAGCCCTGCTCACGTAAGCAGTTAATAAGAACACTTCCTCTTATCAAATACACATCTAGTCCATAATTTACATTTATAAATTATTTTAGGATAGATTTTCATTACAATGTAGGAAAACTTTACATTTTATCTTTATAAATTCTAAAAAGCTATTTCCTAAGCACACACATATATATTTTTTTCTTTTAAATATATCTTTATTGATTTCAGAGAGAGGAAGGGAGAGGGAGAGAGAGAGATAGAAACATCAGTGATGAAAGCATCATCAATCGGCTGCCTCCTGCACGCCCCCCACTGAGGATTGAGCCCACAACCCAGCCCACAACCCCAGGCACGTGCCCTGACCAGGAATCGAACTTAGATCTCTTCAATCATAGGTCGACGCTCAACCACTGAGCCATTCCAGCCAGGCAGCACACATATTTTTGAATTTACATCTTATTGATATCAAATGTTTCTCAGTTAAAAAATAATGTGTTAAAAAATAGAGTTGCTAAACAACCATACCCAATAATAAAATAAATAAAAATTTTATATTCAGGGCTGAAGTGCTATTTGTCAGATACACACCTGCAAACAAGGAACAAGGGTAAAGCCAACACATTAGTAAGAGATAAAGCAATTCTATCCATTGTCTTTCCTAAGGGTAAATGACCAACAATTTAGACTAGACAGATCTAAGGGTATAACCTTTGCCTTTCCTCTTCTGCCCCACCTACCACCTCCCAATAAACAAAATTACCTGTGGTTTATTCATGGAGAAATGTATGGGTCAGAAATGACTGCCATAGTCTCCTGCTTTTGCACAAGAAAGTAACCACTTGCATTTATACCTAACTCCCCTTATCTCCTCCTTCTCTCTGAGCTGAAATAAACATAAAGCTATTTTTCCTAAAAAAAATACTGGGAATCCCTGGGTCTGGCCTTGCCTACACAAAGCAGAATTACATGTTAAAAACAGCATATGACAATAACCACTTTAGATAACTCATTACTGTCTAATATATCTACTCCGAGTTTTATTGTTTTATTTTTATTTTTTATATCTTTATTGATTTCAGAGAGAGGAAAGGAGAGGGAGAGAGAGAGATAGAAACATCAATGATGAGAGAGTCATTGACCGGCTGCCTCCTGCACGCCTCGACTGGGGACCGAGCCCGCAACCTGGGCATGTGCCCTGACCGGGAATCGAACTGCGATCTCCTGGATCCTAGGTTGATGCTCAACTGCTGAGCCATGCCCGGCCGGGCTATTTTTACTGACTTTAAGGTGATAAAATATGTTTACAGAAATGGTAACTTGTTTTTTATCTCCAATTTCAATAAAGAGTAAAAGGAGCCCGGCCGGGCGTGGCTCAGTGGTTGAGCGTCGACCTGGGATCCAGGCGATCGGGGTTCGATTCCCGGTCAGGGCACATGCCCGGGTCGCGGGCTTGATCAATGGCTCTCTCATCGTTGATGTTTCTCTCTCTCTCCCTCTCCTTTCCTCTCTCTGAAATCAATAAAGATATATTTTAAAAAAAGAGTAAAAGGAGTTTTTTTTTAATATTTTGAAAACAAATTCCCTTGTAAGCTTATTTTTTGTCAGTAGTGCAGCACTTTTAGAATTGGAACATTCCATGGTTTTTATTTCTTTGTGCTACTCCTAAAATCGTTGAGCATAGAGACTTTTCTCCTGTGAAATTTCTTACATGAAGCCCACAGTTGGTGGCAACAAATCTTTTCTACCACCTATTTAGTCATTGTTGTTTCCTCATTATTATTTGTAGTAATTTAAACAGATTGTCATTTAGAATCTTTCTTCTGCTCAAACAACAACATTGAAATGAAAAAGGAAAAAAAGTCATAAAGGAAATAAAAATATAAAGGCAACAAAGGCAGGTGATGAGTGCATTTGTGTTCTAAAAATAATCAAATTAGGACAGTTTATTGTTTGAATGTTGTATATGTAGTATATATAATATAATACTTTATATATGTGACACTATATATTATGTACAATACTATATTACACATTATATACAGTTATATGTAGTATTAGTTTCCTAGGGCTGGCATAACAAAATACCAAACTGTGTGACTTAAAACGACATATATTTATTCTTCTGGAGGCTAGAAGTCCTGGTCTGTCGCCAGGAGGAGGAAAGGAAGAGTTCTTCCCTATAGCCTTTCGAGGCAGCATGGCCCTGCTGATACCTAGACTTTGGACTTCTAGCCTCCACAGATTTTATACTTGTATTCAGCAATCTATCAGCTGAGAATCTCTAAAAAAAACAAAACAAAACCACCAGACTTTGGTTCCAATGGCATTCAAGATAAAGTGGCTAGCCATTCCTTTGCTCAACTGTGTTTTGAAAGTCTGTTACATAAAAAAGAACAGAGTCATGAACAACACAATCTGTCATTTTTAAAGGCTCTACCCTAGAAAAGAGCCAGGCAGGTAAGCAATTGCAACTCATTGTGTGACATGATCAGACTGGCACTTTAAAAAGACTCCTTTCACAGAAGAGAGGAGAGTGGGTTGGAAGAATAAAAGGCCAAGAGATCAGTGAGAGAGGTATCATGCTGATTATAGAACATAGGTTAGGAAGGTTAGGTCATGCGGAAATGATTGTAAGGACTAGAAGGAGATGCACAGAAGACTGTGGAGCTTGAGGAATTTTCTCAAGTTCCAGCCACCAAATCTGTAACATCACCTGCAGTTGCGCCCGTCCTTTCCTTTGTGCCCTCTGTTGCCAAGGAAGAAGGCCTTTCCCTTTACTCGGCTAATCTTTTCTCCTGTGCTTTGGAATGCATCCTATCCCTTTCTGAGTAATCTAGCCTATTAATTATATTCCTGCTCTTGGGCCACAGTCTCTTCCTACGTGCTCCTCACCAGCCTTTGAACGTGCTCAAGCTACACATCATAGTGCAGATAGCAACCACCATCACATCTGCCGCCCTCAACAGGACTCCAGCCAACCACTGGCTCTGTCTTCTGTCCACAGCTATACTGACAGAAGTTGTTTCCATTTGATGTGTTCAATTGCTCGCCTCCAACACATTTCTTAATCTACTAGCTTTTGGCTTCTGATCCTACAATTCCTCTGAAATTTCTCTCATCCTAGTTTTCAACAAACTCTTTCAACAGACATTTTCACTGCCTCCTTGGCTGGACCTCTCAGCAACATGTGACAATTTTGAATACCCGCATTGTCTTCATATTCTTTTACCTTACCTTTTATTACATTGATTTCTTTTTCTTAGTCTCTTCCTCTATCCATGTTATATGTTATGTTCTTCAAAATTCCTAGTCTGTAGTAGGCTTTCACTTCTTGGGCAAATTTATCTTTTACCACAGGTCAAATAATTGTTTTTATACAGACGATCCTGTTATGACTCCAACTGAGCTTCATGTCTGTATTTTCAATGCCAAAAGTCATTTGGCTACCTCAAAATTAATATGTCCAAAACTAAATTCATATCTCCTAGATCTTCTATTTGTCGTATGTTCCACATATTAATAAATGGTAACACTCTGTATCAAAACATACAAGCCAGCTCCAAGGGTACCAAGTTTAATTTCTCTCCCATTCTCTCTCCCCCTCCCTTTTTTCCTCCCGTCTCCGTCTTGCCCGTTATCCCTCGACATCCACATTCTACCCTAATTCTCAGTGTACTACTGTAGTCCACATCACTCTAACATTTTAACTCCTACAAATTTCTCCTTCTTAAAGAATTATATGTGTGCATGATATATGCCTCTCCCAAACTGCCCATGGGAGCTAGGGGAAGCTGATGGCATCTTCAGCTCCAAGGCTAAGACCTGATTAAAGCATCCAATTATACCAATTATATCCTCCTTGGTATTAATTTAGGAGCTCAAGTATAAGTCAATCGGTTATTATTACCATTGCAACTATTATTGTTCCAGGGGTAGGCATGTAACCAAAAGTTGTCCTACTTGACTGAGGCCAGGGCATGTATGTGTATGTGTTTGGTTTTTTTTTTTCAAACTTGGGAAGAGAGTTTTTCTCCTCCAATGGATGTATGCAATGTAGCATGTTGGCTTTGTTGTTACAATTAATGTTTCATTCCCTTAAACTTTATAATTATATTACAGATGTATATACCCATTAATAATATAATATTACAAGTTATATTTATATATTCAACCTGCAATTTGGCATTTTTTGTTCAAAACTTTTTTGTGAGATGTATTTATTTCTATAGCCATAGCTCAATTTTACACACTTTCAGAGTAGTATGGTTTCCATTACAAAAATATGACATGTGTATTTATATCTTATCTTATTAATACTTATATTGTTTCCTAATACAGACCAAGGTTTCTATAAACATTTCGAGCATGCCTCTTCCTGGTCAAATGTAAGAATTTTCTAAGACATATATTCCCAGAAATGAAATTTATACACTTTCAATTTAGAAGATAAAACTAAATGGCTATCCACAATGCTTGAACCATTTTACACTTCTGCCAGCAGTCTGAGAGAGCCCGTTTAGCCAGATCCTCGACAAGAAATACTGTCATGCTTTTTTAATTTTTGCAATTCTAATGAGTGTGAAATGGTGTTTTTCTCAATTTTTGTTTTCATGCTTACTTAATTAGGTCAACATCTTTTCATATGATTATTGGGCAGTTGTGTTTCCTCCTCTATAAAATGCCCATTATTTTTCTATTGGGGGTTTGCCTTTTGCTGGCTGAATTTTTGAAGTTTTAATATTTATGTATTCAGTATTAATATATTCAGTATTGCCCTAAACCAAGACAGGAAGTAACCTTGTCTTGGGGTCTGTGCTTTAAGAGGCTTCACTGACTCTGGCTTTACTCCAGCTTCTCCCCTTCCCACTGGGTGAAGAGTCCCTGAGGCCAACTGAATACAGCAGGAGTTCCAAGAACTTGAAAGTTTCCTAATTTGGTAGCCCTAAGCCTACTTCCTCAACCCACATGGGCCTCTTCCTTTTCCTTAAATCCATTAGCTGGAGGTCATATCACACCACTAGTATGCACACTCTTAGGCCCTAGGGGTGGCCAAGGGGCAACTGTTTGCAGGGAGGTGGGGGTTACCTTATAGAGTTTTGGGCATGTGATCTCCAATGTGTCCATACACTATACACAGTGCTGGTAAAACCTAAGCCAGCATTTTACTTTAAGATAAAAAAGAATAGAAATTCAGGAGAAATAAAAAGCAAAAGCAAGATAGTAGAAATTATTAAAAACTGTTAATAATTATGTCAGAGTATATGGCTTATTGCCATTTAAAATATAGATAATATCACATTAGATAGAAAAATGTAATTAAAATATAAAGACACAGGAAAAGTTAAAATTAAAATATGGGATAAGTTATCCCAGGTATATTTTTAAAAACTAAGGCTATATAAGATATTGTAAGACAAAAGAGAACATAAAGCAAAGAATATTATGTGATAGAAAAAGTTGTCTTGCACTTGTATCAATGTTATTATACAGGGTCCCAAAAAATGTATACACACTTTAACAGCTGATAGCTCAATTTTGAAAATGAAATATATTGTAATAAACACTGCCTTCATAATTATTCAAAGTGTGTGTATACATAGTACAAAGTGTGTATATACATTTTGGGGATACCCTATACATAATTTTTATTAATATTACTACTACTACATTTTTAATCAGCCAAGTTTGTTCATAATTCCTTCTTTCCTCTTATACTGTACTCCTAAAATCATTTTATATTGGAGATATAAGCTACTTCTGTCTTCTCACTGCATGTGCAGGCAGATTAAGGGACAAAGCACAAAGCAATACTATGCTTTATTTAAGAAACATATTTCAATAAAAAATATTCAGAAAACTTCAAAGTAATAAGCATAGATAGACAAGAAAGTACAACTAAAAAGAAAGGGGTTACACAATTTTAATATCAGAACAAATAGCATTAAAGGACTACAGAGTTATTAACATTTATACAACCAGAAACACAGTAAGTGCTTTTGTAAAGCAGAAATTACACGAGGTTACAGAAATTACACAAGAAGAAATAGACAAACACTAAAAATACAAGACTTTATCATACTTCTCTGAGGCTGCATTCCCCAGACGCACAACCTGGGGCAAGGATTTGAGTGTAAGTGGTTTATTTGGGAAGTGATTAGTAGGGCACCAGAGGAGGCATGAAGTCAGATAGGGAATGGTGCAAAGAAGCCAATAGATGGTGCACTGGTGCACAGCTTACCACTCTGGGCGGCCAGGTGAAACATGCCTCAGAGTTGTCTTGCCTGAGGAGGAAGAAATATGTCGTTTATTCTCCAGCTCCCTTAAGGCTGAGAGCAACTCCTGGAGGCATTAATTAATTCTTTGAAACTTCTGGCCTTCCCTTACTCACAGGCTGAAAGAAACACCTAAGATAGGAAGTAATAGAAGCTTATGGTAGGATGCTGAGAAACTATGAGTAGTGCAGAGACACATATGGTAAAGTTTACCCCAAGCGCAGCTCAGATTTCCTTGTGCTCCATGTTAAGATCACTTAAGTGCCATCATTCATCACTTGGCCCTGATATACGGGTAGACCAAAAAAAAAAAAAAATTAGGACACCAAGGAAGTAAGGATTGTGTAAAAGGCTATCTGATGACTAGGCAATCAATAGTGTCTGCTACTGACTCCCAGCGATCACTCACAAACTTCTCCCTACACATACACATTAAAAATGTCAAAACTACATCAAGAAAACTCATGTCCTCTACATATAGAAACAACCCCAAAGTCTCATCTAATTACTCCATCCAGCTCCAAGCCCAGAACTTCTGTTAAATCATTATCATTAGGTCTACATGTAGCTTGTGCTGATATGGTACTTGATAGAAAACAAATAATTCCTATGTAAATAACCAAGAAAACTTTCAAAAAATTTCATTTAAACTATATGGAATAGATTCTAAAATAGAAATTTAAAAATATGGAGTAGAAATATGGAATCAACTTCCATATTCTCCTTCCCCTACAAACACCACAGCTCTCTCCCTGCACCCCTGGGTGAGCGGGTGAACTAAGAGAGAATGACAATATGAAATATAGATGAAACATGAAAGATGATGGTGACATAGGAGGCTCCTGAACCACATTCTCCCACAGATACAACAAAATATACAGCTACACATGGAGACATTTCCTCTGAAAGAAATCCAGAAACTAGCTGAGCAAATCCTACAGATTGGGAAAACAAAAATATATACACATACAATTGGTCTTGGCATACTCTCAACTACTGAGAGCCATTAAGGCCCTAGCTGGTCTGGCTAAGTTGGTTGATGTGTTGTCCCACACAACAAAAGTTCTCAGTTTTGATTCCTGGTCAGGGCACATACAAAGGTTGTAGGTTCAATCCCCAGTTGGGGTATGTACAGGAGGCAACCAATCAATGTATCTCTCACATCAATGTTTCTCTCTCTCTCCCTGAAATCAATAAAAACATATCCTTGGGTAAGGATTAGTTTAAAAAAAAAAAAGAATAAAGAGGGTAGCTTGGACAATCACAAACATTTGCAAGATAACCAAGAGCTTGGGTGGAGCTGAAGGAAAAGGTACATTACCTTCATAAGAACACTCTGTTAAGAATGAGAAGTGGCTGTTTTATCTAATGCTCAGAAACGAACACACAGAAAAATTTTTTTTAAAAATGAAGAAAAAGAGAAATATGTTCCAAACAAAAGAATAATATAAAAGTCTAGAAATGGATCTTAATGAAATGTAGATGAATGATGTGATGGATAAAGACTTCAAAATAATGATCGTAAAGATACACACTGAGGTCAGGAAAAAAATCCATTAAAAAATCAATAATTTTTAAAAAGACAAAATATAATGAAGTACCAGACAATAATTGCAGAACTGAAAAATACAATAACTGAACTGAGAATTTCAATAGATGGGTTAAACATTAGACTAGATCCCATTTGCAACAGCATCAAAAACAATAAAATACTTAGGAATAAATTTAACCAAGGAATTGAAAGATCTCTACACAGAAAACTAGAAGACACTAATGAAAGAAATCAATGAAGACACAAATAAATGGAAAGGTTTCTCATGTTCATGCATTGGAAGAATTAATATTGTTAAAATGCCCATAGTACCCCAATCCATCTATAGACTCAATGCAATACCTATCAAGATTCCAGTGGCATTTTTTTTCACAGAAACACAGAAAAAAATCCTAAAATGTATATGGAACCACAAAGGATCCCGAATAGCCCAAGCAATCCTGAGAAAGAACAAAGCGGGAGGAACCACACTTCTTGATTTCAAGCTACATCTTAAAGCTGCAGTAAATAAAAACAATATGGTACTGATATAAAAACAGACACATCGAGTGATGGAACACAAACAAGAGTCCAGAAAAAAACTACACCAAACATGCACATACAGACAACTAATATCTGACAAGGAAGCCAACAATACCCAATGGAGAAAAGACAGTCTCTTTAATAAAGGTTGTTGGGAAAATGGGATATTTACATGTAAAAGAATGAAACTAGACCCCTATCTTACACAACTAACAAAAATTAACTCGAAATGGAGTAAAAATTTAAATGTAAGACCAGAAATTATTAAACTCTTAGCAGAAAACAGGACAAATCTCCTTGACATGGGTCTTGGCAATGATATTTTTGATATGGCACCTAAAACACATGCAACAATATGAAAAATAAAGTGGGACTACCTCAAACTAAAAAGCTTCTGCACAACAAAGGAAATGATCAACAAAATAAAAATAAAACCTATCGAATGGGAAAAATATTTGTAAATCATATACTTGATAAGGGGTTAAGGAACTTATGTAACTCAGTAGCAAGAAAAAAAAATCTGATTAAAAAATGGGCAGAGGATCTTAATAGACATTTTTCCAAAGAAGATATTCAAATGGCCAATAAGTACATGAAAAGATCCTCATCACTCATCATTAGGGAAATGCAAATCAAAACCACAATGAAATTATCACCTCGTGTAAAATTAAATGGTGATCATCAAAAAGACAAGAGATAACAAATACTGGCAAGGATGTGACTGTTGGTGGAATTGTAAATTGGTATAGCCGCTATGGAAACCAGTATAGAGGTTGCTCAAAAAATTACAAACAGAACTCCCATGTGATCCAGCAATTCTGTCTCTGGGAATATATCTGAAAGAAACGAATACACTATAACAAAGAGATCTGTACTCCCATGTTCACAGCATCATTATTTAAAATAGTCAAGACATGGAAACAACTGAAGTATCCAATTACTGGACAAAAAAGTTATGATACACACACACACATGTGGAAGGGAGTTTGTATATATATATATGTGTGTATATATATGTGTATATATATATATATATATAAAGGAAGGGAGTCTGTGTGTGTGTGTGTGTGTGTGTGTGTGTGTGTGTATATATAATGGAATATTATAGCCATAAAAAAGAAGGAAATTCTGCCATTTTCAATAATATGAATGGACGTAGAGGGTATTATGCTAACTGAAATAAGTCACACAGAGAAAGACAAATACTGTATGATCTCACTTATATGTGGCATCTAAAACAAAGAAAACAAAACAAAAAAACAAACAAATATTAAACCCAAACTCACAGAAAAAGAGATCAGATTTGTGGTTACCAGAGGCAGGGATTGGAGGGTGGGGGAACTGGATGAAAGTGCTCAAATAGACAAACTTCCTGTTATAAGGCAAGTGAGCACTGGGGGTGTGATGTACAACATGATGACTGTAGTTAACACTGCTGTGTGATATATCTGAAAGTTAAGAGATGAGATCCTGAGTTCTCTCATCACAAGGAAATACACATTGATTTTCTTTTTTCTTTTTTTAATCTATATGAAATGATGTATGTTAACTAAAATTGTCATTTCACAATATATGTAGGTTAAGTTACTATGCTATACACCTTAAACCTATACAGTGCTGTATGTCAATTATATCTTCATAAAACCGGGGGGAATTAGAGTACACTCCTAGTGCTGAAAAGAGAAATATACCATTAATAAATCCAAATTTGATACTTTTCTATTCTACATAAGAAAGATAGCATGTTTAATTTAAAGCAGGCAATCTTCAATCCAATATAAATAAGAATCCAGAGAAGGAAAAGCTTGAGGAACTAGAATTTTCAAAGTAATTATTCTACAACCTTGGAGAAAACACTATTTGAAGAGCACAAATAAATTCATCAATTCTAAAACATAAGCATTTCTGCTATAATATGTATCCATTCCTTTAAAATGTCCTTTTAGGCAAAATCAAGCATCAGAAATAACTAGGTTTAGGAAGAATATATTGTAGAGGTAAACCACTCAAAAAACTATGCAACTTTGTAACCTGTCCTAACAAAAACAGTCAGTCTTAATAAGTCTTAGCACAGCTAAATTCCCACTAGTATTTTCACCCAGCACCACAACCAATTTTAGGTTTAAATGCTGAAGCTCACCTTCCTCCTTTGACATGTAGCTCCCTGGGGGCATGAATTCTCAATGGTGATATTTCATTACAAATTAAAATCTGATACATGTATTTAGAAATACTTGCAGCTTCTCCATCGGCACTTGAGACTTCACTGTATACATTAGTGTTATAGAAAGGATGAAGATTCTTGACAGCATTAAATCATTCAAGACTGGCTCCAAAAGGAAGGATTTTTAGTTGTTTTGCCTTCAGATTTAATTTATTGCTAAGGTCTTCTCTTTAGTAGTGATAAAACTTCCCGATTGTTTCAAAAGCCACTAAACTGGTGTTGAGTGTAAAGTCTGAATTTTGCTTACATCTTTTCTTTATTTACCAATCCTCTGTGAACGAGCTTGTGATACACAAACTGTTATGTGTTCTGTTGTAGCAGAAAGACATATTCGAATTTAAAGTCTTAATGCTACTCCCCAAATATTAGTTTTTATTATACCTTTGCAGTCTGTTTTCTAAAAAAAATACACATACAGATAATATGTATTTATATATAACACACATTACAAGCACCTTCAAAACAGATCTGAATGTTGTTTTACCTTATTTCCCAGTTATATAAATTTTCAAATACTATTTTTAGATAGTAGAATGTTAAGAAAGTATATAAATAACCTAAAACTATTAAACTTTAATTCTCCTAGAAATATCTATATTGTAAACTAATGTTTAAAATCCTATATACATTAAAAACATATTAGAAATGTTTCACAAGAAAGTACTTTATTATGAAAAGAAATATTTCCATAAATATATGTATACTTCTCAGGTAAACATTATATATGATTTTTCTTTTTGAATGCAGGGCACAGCAACACATTTTGTAGACTCTTTGAAGGAGAAACTCCTGTTTTCACACTCTGATCCTCATATTCTGCAATCCTGCTGGTTCAAACAGAGAAGAGTCAAGCAGTTAAGCAGAGTTTCACATGAAGACTAGTTTATAGATTTTCATAAATGCATGTTGACGTTAAGGAAGAAACATATATGATATGAATACTCCCTGCCTCACTCACATTTCTTTCTGCCATATATGGCTGTGAATAGGGTAATGTCTGCCCTTACACAGAGAGTCACTGACTAATGTGAATAGCAGAGGAGAAATTTGTCAGTTGTTCCTTCTCTCAAGAGAATAAAAACCGTGTAGAGAAGTTACTGTTTTATCACAATCTGATTTTTATTACAATATTTGGAAAATTGCTATATAATTTGGATGGACGTACACAGAAAGATACATGAAGTAATTATAACAAAAACTTTTTATTGACACACATTTAAGCTTAAGAAAAATTCCACAAATGGTTGACACATTTTCTACATCCAAATTTGAATATTTCTTCACTTGAAATAATTATTCTTAATCACATAATGAAATATAAAGGCACAAAAATGGATATCAAGTCAGGTTTCAGGTAGTCTTCATCAATAAAATTCAAGTCAAGGTAAAAATGGAGAGGTATAATGGATCATACTGAATTTTATGTCTACTAAAATTAAAGAACCATGGAAAATATGTATTTCAAACTGGCCAATTGACCATGAAAATTTTCTAAGAAAATCTCTCCATGATCAAATAAAGATAAGGAAAATGTTAATTTTTAAAAGTTTAAGGTAGTTTTCTTTTGGAGAATAAATATAACCTTAATTTAAATTTTTATTATATAAACTGGACTGGAAAATTTTATTTTATTTTGAGAAATTATTAAGAAATAAACATCACAATGCAAATGAAAAGCAAAAAAATAAAACATCTGAAACCTAAGTAATTCAGTATAACCAAAAGCCAATAACTAATACGTAAAACATCATTGCAATCAGAATTAACTTGAGCATTTTCCTACTTCCACTTCATCTTTTTCTCCAAAGTATTATCACTCTATTGAAAGTATTAATTGTGTATATTAGAATATCCTTTAAAAATTCAAAACACAAAGACTGTGTTATTATATTTGTACTAAAAATATAATAAAACATAGGATCATAGAATCACATTCCTTTATTAAACATGTAATCATATTATAATTATTTTAAAATTTATTAATATAATATTCCACTAATGGACTAACAATGTATAATTCTTACACAATGGTGATCCAGTTATAAAACAGTTCTTTTCTTTTCTTTTTGTTTTAATTTTGGATTCTTCATGGCTACAGAGAAGGTATCACTATTTTCCTTTACTAAATATTTGGATAGGCTAAATGCAACAGCAGTGACGATGATTGTGAATAACTTGGAAAAAAAACCTAAATTAAAAAAAAATACAATCATCAGATGTGTCAATTTATTTGAAGCAAAAATGTGTCTGGAATGAATGTCATTCACCAGAGAAAAGGTAAGTATATTTTATCTCTAAAGGCATCGCTTTCCCCAATTGTAGAATGTAATTAATGTCATAAACATATCAAGTTATTTAAAGGAGATTTTTGAAATGTTTAGAAAACCTTTTAGATTTCTTATGCATGGAGCCCAAGGAAAATGCAAGATTTGCTATTATTTCACAGAATGTATTAATTCAAAAACAGAAAAATGCATTTCTACTTTCAAAACTTAACTATCAATGAGAACTGGCACCTGTTTAAATCACTGCATACAGCTTTACTCGTCTGGAAATACTCATCCTTTTCCAAATACAAACAAATATTTTAGAAATGTTAACTGATTGTGTAGGGTTTTAAAATTCATTTTCAGATGTCAAGTTCCAGAAAGTTAATATATAGTCAAGTATTATTTAGAAGTACTTGAACTTGTTATCTCTCCTTTGCTTATTACTTGTTTCTGGGAGTTCTTTATATATTTTGGACATTAATTCTTTTTCACCTTCTTTACTTTTTTCACTGTCTTCCTCACCACAGCTCTCTTTTCTATCTCTTAATTATTTCTTTTGATCAAGATTTCTTAGTTTTAATATGGTCTGATTTTTCTTTTATAGCTAGTGCTTTTCATACCCCATTTATGAAATCTCTTCCTACTTTAAGGCCATGGAGATAGTCTCCTATTTTTCTCAAAAGGCTTTATTGTTATATCATTTACATTTAGATCTACAATGAATTTCGAATTGATTTTTGTATATGATTTGAGGTAGGGATCAAGATACATTTTTTTAGATATGCATATATAAAATGAGCCATTACCCTTTATTTAAAGATTATCTCATCATTGTAGTGTCTCCTTTCTGATTTGCCATAAATTAGTTGTGTGTGCAAATATGGGTTTGTTTCTGGACTCTCTATTCTGTTCTATTGGTCAATGTGATGACACTTGCATCAGTACCCTACTGTATTAATTATTATAGCTTGATAATAGGTTTTGATATCTGATAGTATATAGCCTTCAATTTTGTTTTGTCTTCAAGATTCTCTTGATAATTCTTGGCTCTTTGGCTTTCATATGAATTCCAATTCCCTTATCAATTAAAAAAAATACCTTATGGGATTTTGTTTGTGATCACTCAATGCTATAATTTAGGAAGAGTAGCATTTCCAAATCTTCCTATCTGTTAACATATACATTTTTTCACTTATTTACATTTTAATGTCTCTTAAATAAAATTTGTAATTATCAGTATAGAGATTTTCTACCATTTTCAATAGATGTTTTTTCTTGGTACTTCATTTTTTAGGTTACTGTATTTACTGAATTATTTTTGTATTTGGTTGTGCCTGGTATGTAGAAACACAACTGATATTTGTATATTGATTGTATATTAAGAAACCTTACTAAATTCACTTATTAATTCTAATATATTGTATTTCTTGATATGAATGCTAATTAAGGTATGTTCATTTTCTAAAAATGTGTTGAGTTATATATTTATAATATGTGCTCTTTACTGAATATATATATACAGTATACATATATAAAATATACATTTCAATAAAAATTCTACCAAAAAAATAAACAAATCTGATGAAGTGTTGAACATGGAGAAATAGGAAATATTTGCAAAAGACTTATATATCATCTCTCTAGCGCAATTAAAGAAAGAGCTGATGGAATCTTCATTTGAAGTAAAAAGTATGTAATGAGTTAGCAGAATTTTCTTGCTGCCAAAGAGAACTGATGGATTAATATAATAAAAATTTTACCAACTTTTTGAGTGATAAAACATTTGAGATGATGAATGTCACAGCCTTCCTTTGCAGGGGAAAATTTGGGGGGAATAAAATGTAAAAACAGAATTTTAGAATTTCAAAAATATACTAAATTTCAGTGTGGGCTCCTAGGATTCATTGATCCCTTTTGAATATGCTTTGCTCTGTAGCAGTAGTGTGCCTAGAACTTCTTGTGACAATGGCAGTGTTCTACATCTGTAATGGCCAATAGAGCAGTCAAATGTGACCTTTAAGCACATGAAATTTAGCTATTGTTACTGTGAAACTGAATTTTTAATTGCATTTAATTCTATTTTATTTAAATTTAGCTGTATGTGGTTAAGATGTACCATACTGTACAGTGTAGCTCTAGAATCTCTTACTTGTCTTCCAAATTTACTGTGGTTAAAATCACCTGAGGTGCTTTATTAAAAATGCACATGTCTACCTCTAATCCCTACTTCTAAATCTAATTCAGGGTCTCAGAACTTATATTTTTAGCAAGCATTCCAAGTTTTTCTGATTCAAAGACTCATGGAATACCCTTTAAAATGTTCTAGTTTACACAAAATTGCCACAAATGTGTATTCCTGTTACAGTTTCCTGTGTTTTCCTTCTCTTCCTGTAATTTCCTGTGTTCTTTATTATTGTTATCTCCTTTTAGTAGCTCCTTAGCAGGATCTCTAGTAGTTTATCAACTTTCTCAATTATGTACTGTGTTTGAAAATAGTTAAGCATGTTACAGTTTTATCTAAAATGAAAATTAAAAGGCTTGGCAGTATTTTAAGAGGACTTCCTTAATAGTTTTGTTGAATTATCTCTGAAAAATTTATTTTGACTTCTTAAATGTCACTTTTGACTTTTTGATATTTTCCTTAAATTTTACTTTATTCAGGTTAAGTGTTGATTAAATTTGCTGGATAATTAATTTCTGAATTAGAAGGCATTGCTGTATACTGTTTATCAAACAGGTACTTGTTACTGTTAAATATTATAGCCTATCATTATGTGGTTCTTTGAATTACTGAACCCACTTAGTAAAATCACAAAACATATAAGCACTTTAAAATATTTATCACACCAATAGCATCTATACAATGAAATCATTCAATATTAATGATGATTAAGACCTCAGAAATTATGTAATCCAAATCATCCGTTTAGTGACAAATACACTAGAACAATGGAAGATCTAGTGAATTTTCCAAAGTAATACAAACAAATCTAGACTTACCCAACATTTCGACCATAGCTCACACCACCATAGCATCTCAATTCCCCATATCTATTATTTTCAATAAATACTGAATGCTTGCTTTGTGCCAAGCACTGTTATATCATTGAGCATGAGACAATATGAAATTTACATTTAAGTGGGGTAAGAGTATGTTGATACTCTTGAGTGGTGCAAATAAGTATTTTTAATCATCCAATCTTTTACTGTGGAAATGGAAAGTCACAAGGTCAAACAAGTTGGTTGTACATACAGGCAAAATTACTTCCCAAATTGAAATTCTGATAATTATCACCCTTTACTCAGGAATAACATAAAACAATTGTGTATTTAACATAGTGACTCAAATATTTACATAAATTCTATAGTACTTTAGTTTCCAAAATATTTCCTATATGATAATATAAGGCTTCTTTAATCATCAAAGTATCCATTTGTTCATTGTTTATTACTGTACTTTGCTAGAAATAACCATAAGGTTTTAAAACAATTTTACCTCTCTACATTTCTTCAATTGATATCACTTACATATTCCTAGAAACAGGTAGGACATTTTTGTTGCATTATAGAGCCGACAATTTCTTTTGTGTCCACAGCGTCCACCATCCCAATATGTACAAGAACTTTCAACTGCCATTTTAAAAACTATCGGGCCAGGTATACTCCCTATAAAAAATGCAGTAATTGTAAATTCTCCATGGAAACACTATAGGTTGGTATCAGAATAATTTTTATCCTAAAATTAAACATATATATTTAGTTATCATCACTGTAAACATATCATTTTAAGTTATCTAAGAACTGGCCCTGGCTGGGAAACTCACTTGGTTAGAGCCTCATCCCGATACTCCAAGGTTGTGGGCATGATCTCTGGCCAGGACACATACAAGAAACCACCAATAAATGCATAAATAAGTGGAAGAACAAATCAATGTCTCCATCTCTCTCCTCTCTCTCTCCCTCTCTTTCTCTAAAATCAATACATAAAAATTTTTTAAATAAAATAGTCTAAGAATTTACTTATAGATAGTATTGTTAATAACTACAAACAATGTGTTTTTGAAAATTCATTATTCCTCTAAGTATAAAAAATTGGTAGATTTGCATCTTTTCAGAATGGGGTGCATATTGTTATTTAGTTGACATCTCAAAACTATTGTTAATTTTTGAATGAAAATTTTAAGAGAAAGTATTTCAAACAGAGATACTAATTATTGATTTTTAAGAACCGCTATCCAACACCAGATATCCCTAGCTCAGTGAGTGCTGACACTCTGTTTATAGTGGCTCAAGGTGAAAAATCCTAGGCCTACTACGCATTTTTTCTATTTCCCATGATATTTTCCAATCCAAGATAAATCTTTCACACTAACTCCAAACATATATTGGATGTGTTGATTTCTCTCTGTCTCTAATACAACCCCCAGAATCCAATTTAATGCAACTATGACTTAGATTTTAGTAAAAGCTTTCCTCCACATTATAGTCTATTAAGTACTTCTCCCTCCAGCACCAGAGTTATCTTTTAAATGTAAATCAGATATAGTGGTCCCTTGGTTTTCAAATATGCTCTGTTCCCAAAGACTGTTCAAGTTCTGAAATGTTGGAAAACCGAGGGATCAACAGCTGACAGCTGGGCCCCAGGATCTTGCCCTCAGCAGAAGCCACGTGGCAGGTCCGACTCCCGAGGTGTGTTGGAAACCCAAAGCATTTGCTCCCAAGTTTACAGCGTTCGTAACCCAAAAAGCTCATCATCAGAGATGTTTGAAAACTGAGGTACCACTGTAATATATATCCTCTGCTTAAAATTCTTGAAGGCAAAGCCCTGTCTAGAGACGGTCTGTATTTAAAATTTCTGTTTTTACTTGCTCCCATTCAAAAATGCATCAGTTTCACAGGGTTCCTTTCTGTTGTGGAAAACTGTCTACACAGTTGCTGTTTGTTATGTTCCCTCTTCCATCACAAATCTGTCCTTATCTAGTGGATCGTTGTTCACCAAAAAAAAATCCTCTATTTTTTCCCAATTAAAGCTAATTTTAACTCTGCCTACTGATGTAGCTATAGAATGATTTCTCTGATCTACGTCAGAGCCACACTTAAATTTTTCTACATTCTTGACTCCATTTATCATGTCTTTCAGTCTTCAATCCAGTCCAATCCTGTTTCCTTACCCCACCAATGTTTTCAATCAACTTCTTGAATCCGGGGTCCTAATATAGTTATAATGTGGATTTGAAAGTTAGCTTTTGCTAATTTAAAAAAGCCTGGAGTACAGAGTGCATTACCCTCAGCAAAACAAATTTGTTCTTTGGATAGAAATCCTTAAAAACACTGCATTCAGTGACTTTGGTAATGAAATGTTTAAAAGCACTAGTCTAGGTTACTGACTTCCCAAATATGAAGCAATGTATAATTGCTATGCTTATGTTTTATTTCAGCTTACCAAACCACTTGTATGAACTTGATGAACACACTTCAGATCAAAGAGATTATCTCTTCTAATTGAATATAATGTCAATGTATATTTTATTTGACAGGATGGGCTTTACATTAGGTATTATCTTTTTACATTAACTGTTGTCTCCTACATTCTACAAATCAGGTCTCTCATTCATTTGTTTTGTTTCAGTTTACCATTGTTACTTATTTGAAATTATAAATGTACATGTAAACACATACATACATCAAAATATGAACATTTCAATGCAATAAAAATTGCTAAAAGTCCATACCAAATATTCTCAAAATCACAAAGGTTATACCCAAGGCCAGAGAACGTTGTTTGTCAGGTACAATCCTGCAAGCAAATAGCAACGATATAATTAAAACATCATTATTATTAGCTATAGAGAGTGTTTTCTAGGTATGAGGTTAATTTTTTTCCTGTGCATAAATTAGATTAAGAATCTTTGTCCAGTGAATAGAGTTTAATCTGCTTGAATTAAAGAACTACAGCTCCTCCCATTTCTCCACATCCTGCCCCTTGCCCACCAATTCCAAAGTAAAGTTCTTTATAAGTAAGAAGCAGTTATTGCCCAAACCCTCTGCCCCAGCCTCCTAAAAAAAAAAAATCATAGCACTAGCTTTCCCACTTCCGTTTCATCATTCTGTGGTACGTACCCATTGTTTTAGAGTCCTCTTTTTGCCCTGTGAGATCCACTCTCTGCCTTTCCCTACCTTCCTCTACCTTCTGTCTGCTCTGGGAGACTGACCTAAATGGACTACATCAATAGGCTCTCTTGTCTTTTGGTTTCTGATTGGGTTCTGCCAATGGGACACTCCAGAGTGAGGAAGGAAGATGAGGTCAAGATGTTCATTCCCAGGCTCCATCCCTGCAGTTACTTCGGATTGACTGGGTCCCTAGCAATGAAGTCCCCCCCATATAGGTCTCCCTCTTTCCTTGCCATTTCCCTTTTGGCCTGGCTGGAGTGGAAACAGACCAGAGGTACTGTATTATACCTTGGGATTCCTTAAACCCTGCCCATCTTTTAAATGGCCACCTTCAACCTTACTTGGGTAATCCTAATTTAAGGGTGTCATCTACTTCCTATTGGACCTCTCACTGTTACACTCACTAGTCAAGAACTAAAATAAATGAAAAATAACTTTCCCAAACAAAAGCAATGAAGATCTCGGTAGTTCCCACTGATCAAACTATTTTTTAAAAAAGAAAAATAATGCATAATATTACATATTGTAGTTTAAACACTAAATGGAAAATACAATAAAAATAGTCAACATTTCAGAAAGTAAAAAAATAAGAACTACATTTTTAAAAATATGTTTTTATTTCAGAGAGAAGAAGGGAGAGGGAGAGAGAGAGAAACATCAACAATAAGGGAGAGTCATTGATAGGCTGCTTCCTGCACATCCCCTACTGGGGATCAACCCGGGGACATGTGCTCTGACCAGGAATCAAACCATGACTTGGTTCACGAGTTGATGCTCAACCACTGAACCACACTGGCCAGGCAAGAACTGCATTTTATATTGCTATCTTAAATAAACTCTAGGCTCACCTTTTGTTTACTTGTTCTAGAACTTGAACAACAAGCTAGCATGACCAATATTTTCATCCAAAATTACTCAATTTACTCAATTTATTAAAATGTACCATACATACAACATTTTGTTACTATTTTGCAAAAAGTAAGATAATTCCACCTACATCAACCTGGAAAATATGTATATATTCTTTCCTCAAATGTTTACTACTAGTAAAATAAAAATAAACCAATTCTCAAATGATAATTTTTAAATAAAAAAATTTATAATTTTATTATGAGCAGATTCATTAAAGAGAGGTAAAAGAAGTAAAGTTTCACATTTTAGAACCACACTTTAGTATAAAGTTTTTGGTATAAAGTAGAAATGGTCATATGCATAACTATAATTGAGTGTTCTGCTTCACTTAGCATAAGTAGTTTTTTATATATATATGATATTGGAGCTCTCTGAAGCACCTATAGAGCAGACCATAACTCTTAAGTATAATCGTTAAGAAGTGTTTATGTATCTTTGGTTTGATTATAACCCTCTTTCTAACTGATGATATACAAAACAAGATGAAATTATTAATGATTCCCAGGATTCTCCCAAATCAGTTAAATGAATACACAATAATAAATAATGGATATGTATATGAAAAAAACCCCAAAATTTTAATGAAAAACAACTATGTTTTAATAACAAAGTGAATGCTTTTCACTATTCTAACAAGTAAGTTTATGATGGGATGATTTAAGAATTTCAAGGAGTAAACAAAAATTTTGTTAGTACTCTCCCAAAACGTAAAAAGCAGTTCCTACTGTCTCTTACAACTTCAAAATTTACATTTTGAGTCCATATCTTTCATATAAGACATCAGTTGTAGAGTTAAGTTCCTTCCTTGCCCCAGAGGTGTTCTTCCCTAGTGCTCCCTATCACAAGAAGTGGAACCATCATCCACACAGTTTTCCAGCCCAAAACCTGGAAAGAGGCATCCTTGACACCATCCTTTTTCCCTTTCACTGCAATCAATAATCAGATATTTAAAAACAATTTTTTTTTCATATTTCTTTCTCTGATATCTACATCTCTAATTCCACCAGCTTATTCCAAGCCTATATCTTTTGCCTTAAAAAAATACAATAAAATGATTTCCTAATTTACCTTTTATACCTCCCAGCATCCTTACCTTTTCATTGCACTTTCCATATAGAGGCACAGTAAAATTTTTAAAGGTGAAACTCTGATTATTTTACCGCTATTGTTCTTAGGATAAAATCTAGCATTACAAAAAAATTTTACAAGGGTCATCTAATTTCATCAGTTTCATTCCATGATACCTCACAACTTTTGCCTTTATAACCCTCCTTGTTCATGACATGCAAAAATAAAAGTTGACTTTTATTTTTCAGTTGGTTGAGCATCATCCTGTGCACCAAAATGTTGTCAGTTTGACTCCTGGTCAGGGCACATGCCTGGCTTTCAGGTTTGATCCCCAGTTGGTGCATATATGGAAGGCAACCAATTGATGTTTCTCTCTCACATCAATGTATCTCTCTCCCTCCCTTCCTCCCTCCCTCCCTTCTTCCCTCCCTTCTTCTCTAGGCATGGCCTTGGGTGAGGATTGAAAAATAATAATAATAAAAATCTATTTTATTTAAATGGGAATGTATCCTAAGAATCTCAAAAAACCAAACATAAAGAATATATGCACCCCTATGTTCATAGCAGTATTTACAATAACCAAGATCTGGAAACAGCCCAAGTGCCCAATGAGCAGATGAGTGGATAAAAAAGCTGTGGGACATTTATACTAGGGGTAGGGAATGTCTGGTACTGCCAAGGCAACTGCAGGTGGGACTCAAAATTCAATGAACCAAGGAGCTTTTTTCATAGCTAATTTTTAAGTTAATAATTTTGTATGGCCCTCGAATGATGTTATAAATATCCAAATGGCCCTTGGCAGGAAAAAGGTTCCCCACCCCTGATTGATACAATGGAATACTATGTGGCTGTCAAAAAGAAGGAACTCTACCCTTTGCGACAGCATGGATGGACCTGGAGGGTATTATGCTAAGTGAAATAAGCCAGTCAGAGAAAGACAAATACCATATGATCTCACTAATATGTGGAATGGACAAAATGCACTGACAAACAAAATGGAACCAGAAGCATGGGTACATGGAACAAACTGATGGGTGCCAGAGGAGATGGGGTGGGGTAACTAGATAAAGAAAGTGAGGGATTAGCAAAAGAACATATATACATACCCCATGGACAAAGACAATAGTGTGGCGAAGGCCAAGGGAGGTGGAGGTGGGGGTGGGTGGAGGTGGGCAACAACACTGTATTACTAATAAAAAGGTTTTATAAAGCTTCAGAATCTTTGCTTATGTTTTCCTCCACTGTGTGAAATACTCATCCCCCATTCTTTAGGGCTCAATGTGTCCTTTCTTCAGGATATCCTCTCTGAATTCCCAGCTAAGTTAAATCATTCTATAATTTTCTCATTGTATTTTTCTGTATTTTCTTTGCAGTGTGTTGTAATATTACAATTAAATACTTATTAATGAAACTACATTTTTTTTGTTGGTGCTGTCTCTCATGCCACCCTCAAACATCCATCAAGGCAGTAGGAACCTGGTCACTTTTATTACATTTTTTCCCCCTTAAAAGTGCTCATCCATCTTCTTGTTTGAATCCATGGGGACTATCACAGTTGAAAAGACACAAACGTGTTAAAATAATGAAGGATGGAAGGAAAGAATGGAAGAACATTTTTCCTAATAATCACATTGATGAAGAGATACAGATAAATCATGATCCTTTTCTGTTTAGACTTAAGCCTCACACAGCTTCATGTATTTCAGAAAATTTCTCCAGAGGAAAAAGAATGTTGTCATTCTTAGCTTCATGTGATCAGCAAAAACTCTGCCAGTTTGTTTGTCCCCCAGTAGAGACCTTCTACCTGAACCTTGCAGGACATTTGGTCCTGTCCAAATTGTCCATAATCATATTTGGTCCACACCAAATGGTCTTTGATATTTGGTCCTGCCAAAAACATCCATGCTTAGAAAATATACCTGTGTTCAACAGCCCATAATGTTTCTACTTTTGCTCTACAGGATTTATACATTAAAATACTATCATGTTTTTTGCTCTAATAACTGCATTATGACTATATTTCCAATAATCACTGTTCTTGCCTTGGCAGCCTAGGGTGAGGTAGATGGATCTGGTTTCGAATCTTGCAGAAGAGCAGGGTTTATACTACCTATGAACCAAATATCTCCATGGATGTTTTGGACAGGACCAAATAGCCAGGACCTTATGGTGTAGACCAACTGTCTCTGTGGGCATTTAGCAAGACCAAATATCTAATAATTGGACCTAGTTCAGACTGTCAGCATCTACCCCTCATTAAGAACTGGCAAGAATTTCAGGGACAGCTTTAGATCCCAATTTACCTCTAAAAGCTTCCACTCTCTCTGGGATTTTAATCCCTCTACTCCTCTGCTTTCTGCCTTAAACATATGATTTTTATCATTTAACCCAGCTTTTCTAATTATCCTCTGTAGGAGCATTGGCCTGTTACTAATTACTCCATCCTACCTCACATCCATAACTTTAATTACCACTTATTTGATAATGATTTTACATGTCTTTAGCTTTGACTTTCCTTGTACTTTTTAAAAAAATCAAAGTTTATTTGTTAAATTTGTAGTATAATTGCATGCTTTGGAAAGCAAAGTAATATAAAGAGAACATGCTGGAAAGATTTGTTTAAACCCCTGCCCTCATCTACCCTCATTTCTACCCCACCCCTTTAGGTTACCTTTAGGTTACCATTTTAATTATTTTCTTGTTTATACTTACATTATTACAGGAATTATAAAAGACAGAGTCAAGAAAAAAAAAAATACAATATACATAGTCCTACAGAATATTCAGGTACTAGATATCTGAGAGATATTTTAAATTTGGGAGATTAATGTCCAAGAAAACACATGATAGAGAATATTATCATAGAACTAGAATCTACTAAAAATAAAATGAAATTCTATAACTGAAAAGTACACCAATTAAGAACTCAATAGGTGATTTTAATAAGTAATTAGATACAGAGAAGACAGAACTAGTAAACTAGAGTATAAGTAACTGGAAAAGCAGGCGAAGATTCGATTAACACGATAAATAAAGTAACCTCAGTCTGAAGCACAGAGAACAATAAGAAATGAAAACAGAAAGAGAAAGAGCCTAACAGACACATGGACACAATAAAAGATTTATGATATGTATATTTGCTATCCCAAATGAGAGTAGAGAAAGAATGGAGCAGAAGCAATATTTACAGAAAGAATAGTTAAGAATTTTCCCAAACCAGTGAAAGATATGGTCGTAGATAATCACCCAAGATGTCTGTAATTAATTCCTTTGTTCCCCCTATACATGCACATTGCTCCTTACATGAAGACGTGGAATCTAATCACCCTCCTCTTAAAACATAATGACCTTTTTTAACAAATAGAGTGCAGAAAAGTGACATTCTTGGACTTCCAGCCTAGGTTAAATGAAGCTTTACAGCTTATGCCTTGTAGCTTATGCCTGAGTCTTTTGGAACACTAATACTTGAGCTGTACCCTTTTGAAATTGTTAGCCTTTGTTAGCTGAATTACAAGTCACAGAAAGAGGCCACTTATGGCCAATCAATAGCCCCAACTAGTCTACCAGCAAAAATGTGCCTAAATTATCAGCCATCTTGGAAATCCAGCCCAGCCATACTGTCAGATGACCCAAGTGTCATGTGTCAACTGACCACAAGCTCATCAAAAAGCTCAAACAAGAACTACACCATTGAGCACAGTCAACTCACAGGACTATGAAAGATAAGAATAAATTGTTGTGAAGACATTAAATTTGGGGTGGTTTGTTATTGCTCTGAGCTGAATTGTATCCACTCTAAAATGTATATGCTAAAATCCAAACCCCCTGTACCCAGAATGCTGCAGTTCTGGAGAGAGAATTTTACAGGGGTAATTAAATTAAAATGAGGTCAATTGGGTGGGCCCTAATCCAATATGACTGGTGTCCTTTTGGGGAGAGGAAATATCCACATAGACATGTACAGAGAAAAGACAATGTGAAAACTCAGGGGGAGATGGCCATCAATAAGCCAAAGAGAGATCTGTCTTTCATAGAGCCCAGAAATATTCTGCCTGGACTTACCTACCTAGGTCCTGCTCCTAGAACTTCCATCTAAAGGCAAGGTACTCTTCTTCTGAGCAGAAATACATGATGAAAATATCTGAAATCTGTCAATCCTGAAACCCTCTCCACGTTTCCTGTTATTCTTTGTAATATCTTTGTGAAATTACAAGATGGGTTCCAGTCTGCTTCAATTTAGGCAATACTTATATGCAATTTCAACTTCGTCATTTTTTTATGTCTCATAATAGGGCATATGCGTGTGTGTGTGTGCACACATGTGTGTGTTAGTCTCCTTATTGCTCTGTATATTTGCCAGGTTCAGAATTGAGAAGGTTCAGAATGAAACTTCTGGACTATTACTATTATCTCTATCATCTTTCTTATTTCACAGCTGGGACTATTTCCTTGGATGTTTCACATGAACTTTTAAAAAGGCATGTTCAACATTGTCCTGATTGTCTCCAACCTGAGTTTTCTTTTCTCCTTAAATTTATTTTCTCTGTTAGTGGGGTATCATTAATTTAGTTCCCCAGACTAGGAATCTGGACATAATCATTAATTCCTCCATATTTTGTACCAGGAATATCAAAGTAATAACCTTGCCCTTTTACCTTAACTAAATATTTCTCAAATATGTTCTATCATCTCTATCTCTAAAAACCACTACTAAATGCTAAAATGATGCCCTAAGTATTTTCCTTTCTATTCCAGTTTTCGCTCTCAGCATTATCTTCTACACTATTTTCAAAGAACTCTATCTAAAATGCATGTTTGAAAAATGAATAAATAAATAAATATAAAATGACTATTTGATCACTTTTACTTCTGAAGTTTTTTGTTGTCAATGACTTCCAGGTGTACACAGGATAACATCATTCATATTAACACAGCAAAGAAAGCCACCCATTATTAGGTCCTTAGGAAGCTCAAATCTCCTTGTCCCATTCACCATTATGCTATTCCTGTCATAATAAAACTCCTTGCCCACATATTTTATGTATTTTGTCTCTACTTTCATTGCTCACTTTTCCTGTTGAAAACTCATCCCCAAGTCCACTTAGATTATGAGAAATCACTTATCTTCATATCTTAAATCAAGTGCCATGCCTTCTGTAAGCATTTCTGAACCATTTTCTTCACTGTGTTCTGGGTCAGTTTGTACGGCTTTAATCAAAGCACCTCCAAGTATTTAATCTACTTCTTTTTAAGTGTTTTTCTCCCCATGTTAAACTCTAAGCAACTTAGGGTCAAGGTCCATGTCTTGTGGATCCTTATAGTTTTAGTGCCAGACACATATTAATAAATACAAAAGCTGCTTCCTATGTTGATAA
Source organism: Miniopterus natalensis (assembly GCF_054644295.1). Classification (NCBI taxonomy): domain Eukaryota; kingdom Metazoa; phylum Chordata; class Mammalia; order Chiroptera; family Miniopteridae; genus Miniopterus; species Miniopterus natalensis. The sequence goes on from NC_142083.1 coordinate 54,652,605, forward strand.
TGTCCAAGTTTTGCCTCCCATCTAAATTGCAAGCTCACTGCCCTGGCCCAGAAGCTCAGCTGATTAGAGCATTGTTCTGATATGCTCTATCTGATATGTTCGATCATGGGTCAGGGCACATATAAGAATCAACCAATAAATGCATAAATAAGTGGAACAACAAATCAATCTCTCTCTCTTTCTACCCCTTCCTCTCTCTCTCTCTTAAATCAATAAATCAAAAAAAAAAATTGTTTAATTTCAAGTTCACTGAAGGCAGAGACTACATGTGCCCAATCAGATTTTATTTCTGCATATATTTATTCATGTTCTCTAGTCTGCTTTCTTAGGGGACAAAAAAATTGCTCCTCATGACTTAAATTTTTATGTTAGCCCCCGGGAAAAAATAATTTGAAACAATGACCAATTATTCTGCTACTGTGATAAAAATATCAAGTCTACTTTACATATTCAGGAAAAACAATAGAATAATAATAAATGTTGCTTTAATTTAGAATAATATTAAACTTATATAGCAAAATTCTAAAAATTGTGTTCCTTTATGGTAATGATGTTTTTTTTAATAGTTAAATTGGCTAATATAGAAGTGAATATTCAATACATACCTATAACATAATTTGATCTGTGTTATAATTAAGATTTTCCTATATTTATTAATTTTCCAAGTATTTAAATTTAGTTTTAAGTTAAAGCTAAACTAAATGTGATATCTATAGACTATGCAAATAAATTAAAGAATTAGACAAATTTGGACAATGTAACAATTTGCCTAAATATGAATTTTCCATGTTGTAAACTTTAATTTAATTTTAACTAAATGTGATATCGATAGGTTTTATGCAAATAAATTAGTTAAAAGAGAATTAAACATACACATGAATTTTGACAATGTAACAATTTCTCCTCTAGCATTTCCTACCGTGAAACAAAAGATTAAGTCATTTAATACAATACTGTAAAATCTTCCTAAAATTGACTTTTTATATACTGAAAGACAATTATTATAAATAATAATATACATACCGAAGGATGGTCAGGGTGATTGGTACAGCAGAAAAAGCAGCAAATGTAATCGTAGAAAAGATAAAAACAATGAACACAGGTAATTTATAGCATTTTGCTTGACATATCCCAAGTCTGGCATCAATAAAATCACCTTGATTATCTGAAGTTGTTAATCCTTCATCAATGCAAGAACAATTGAAATATGTCTATAAAAATTAAGATAGAAAATGATTTTTTAGAACTATAGTCATAAAGCAAAAATTTATTACTGTAAAATAAAACTAAATCAATAACTACATGGAAACTAGTCAATTTCATCAGTAAATGCCCTTACATTAAACCTGCCAATCATCATTTACAAATGAAACATTAATAAGTCCAAGCTATTTTACTTAACAAAGACTCAGGTGTTTCTGTGTGTGTGTGTAATTAGTTACTTAGAAAAAATTCTATTAATTTAAGAAATTCCACCGAAAATATTTACATCTAATTGCACAAATAATTTTTGGAGAGCTATATAAATTGAGGGCAATTAAGGATAATGTAATAAATAAAATTGAACTTTAGCTAAGAGTTGAAATATGAACAGTTACCCAACTGTGGAAAGTTTTGGGACTATACTGCAAAGGTAAGACTTTATTTTGTATGTAATGATGGCAGGGCTATTATTTATTCAGCAGAGTAGGCATTGTTTATGGCCCCAAATACATTAAGGTCACATACAAATGTAATTCTAGTGTCTTTTTTGTTTTGTCTTGTTAATCCTCACCTGAGGATATTTTGTCCATTGATTTTTTTAGAGAGAATGGAAGGGGGGAAGAGAGACAGAGAGAGAGAAACATCAGTGTGAGAGAGATACACTGATTGGTTGCCTCCCTCACACACCCTGGCCAGGCCAGGGATCAAGCCTATAAGCAACTCAGATATGTGCCCTTGACCAGGATCGAACCTTCAGTCTGAGACCCTTCAGTCTGTGGGCCAACGCTCTAACCACTGAGCCAAACCGGCTAGGGCTGTCTTTTAAAATTAAAATAAATGGACATAATAATAATGAATCCAGTCTAGATCGTATTTGTCTTCATACTAATGCACTTGTACATTAATTTTTTTTTTTTTTTGCTTATAAAAGCAAAGTGTCTAGGATCAATGAAACTCACAATATAGCCCTAAATGGGAGCCAATGAAAACCTGAGGTGGTTGTTGTGGGGTTGATCATTCAAGAAAGATGAATAAGTGATATTTTCTAAGAAGAACTAAATAGTTTGAAGATACAGAGGTCAGTTGGCAATTTATTAATCTATTGAAAAGATTCCAAGTTTAAAAATTTATCATAAATTCAACAGAAATATGGAATTAGGTTACTAGTGAAGGTATAAGAAGAAACAAAGATGGCTTGAATCTGAGTGATCCATAAAATGATGGTCCCCAAATCATCTGTTTGTTTGTGGGAGTTACTAGGTAGTTACTGAATAGGCAAAAAAAATAAAATAAAATAGAAATAACCAAATATTCAAACTGCAATTTATTCATTCCATTGTATTTGTTTTAGTGTCTATGTACTAAACATCATACGAGGTGTTGTGAAAACACACTAAACAATACAATAGAAATACAGGGTTTATAAGGGTGAACTTATGATCAATGACTACGTCAATGACTCAGTGAAAGCTGAGCAGAGATTTGAAGAAGGGAAGGGAAGGGAAGGAGCCATCTGGTTATCTGAAAAAACTGCATTCCAGGTTGGAAACAAAAACATGCTTGATCAGTTCAAAGAAGAGCAAGGAGGAAAATGTGGCTGAAGCAGAGTGAACAGGAAATAAGCTAACAGAAAATAATCAGCTTAAAATTAAGAGAAGAACAAATATAAGTAGACTCAGTTGATCTAGATAGTGGAGTTAACAGAACTTTAATCATGATTAATATTTTTCAAAAAATGGAGGGTAAAGTGGATAAAGTATCTTAAATGATGTGAAATTTAACAGGATTTGGATTCTACAAAAACATAAATGTTAGAACTGAAAAATACAATGAGTAAGCTTAGAACCTCAGTTTTAAAAGCAGACACTACCGAATAGAGAATAGAGAATAAGGCAGGTCAACAGAAAGTATCTACATTTAAACAAACAGATGAAAAGAGATGGAAAACCGAGAAAAAGAACAAGAGTATTGGACACAGTGGAAAGGTCTATTTGTAGCCTACAGTATGCAAAATTCTAAGATGGCATCTAAGGTTCCCGCCCCCTTATTATATAAACCTGCATCTACCTAGGACTGTGAATTGATGGATTTTACGCATCTAAGTTACATTATATGGCATAGTTTATTTTTAAAAAGAGAGGGTAAACCTCATCTAATTAGGTAAGCCTTAAAAGGTACTGAGCTTTTCCTGAAGTCAGAGATTCAAAGCATGTGATAAGGGAGATTCTCTGTTACTAGCCCTGAAGATGGAGGTAGTCATGTTGCAAAGAATATGGGACTCAAAGAGCTAAAACTGGACCTAGCGCACAGCTATCAGGTAAAGGGAGGCCTCATTTTTTACAGTGCAAAGAAACTGAATTGGCCAATCTGGTAAGTAGATTTTCCCAGAGCCTCCAGAAAGGAACACACTCAGCCAACAGCTTGATTTCAGCCTGTGAGACTCTGAGCAGAGGAGCTTGTCATGCCGTATCTGGACTTCTGAATTTAGAACTATGAGCTAATAAATGTGTATTACTTAAAGACAAAAGGCAGTGGTAATTTGTTATATAGCAATAGTAAACTAATACATGCCCTCCCAAAAAAGAAGAGAGAGTGAGGGAGAAATAATAGCTGAGAATTTTCCAACTGATAGCCATAAATCCACAAACTAAAGATGTTCTATGAAACCCAAGCAAAATAAATATAATGAAAACCATATCTACACACATTAAAGTAAAACTGCTGTAAATAAAAAACAAAGAGAAAACTCTAAAAGCAGCCAGAGACATAGACATTATAATGGCATCTTTCAAATGCCAATATAGAATTCCATACCCAGAGAAAACAGGTGTTTTTTTTTTTAAAAAAAAAAAAAAGGTGAAATACGGTTCCTCAGAAAGAAAGAAATGATCTCATATGAAAGCAAGAAAATGGGTAATTATAAGTGCATACTGACTGTACAAAATAACAATAATAGCATGTGTCTTATAAAATATATGAAGAAATAAAATATATGACAAAAATAACACAAAGGTGGGAGGTAAGTAAAGGAAGTTAAAATATTCTAAGGATGATTCAACGGCAAGAGACCCTGAAGCCTGGCTTCCTGTGATGCTAAATGCTTTGGATGAGATTGACCTCCCTCTCTACAGATAATTAGAATGAGGCTCCTGTTGGACTAGAATAGCCTTTAGAAGTCCCCGCTTCCAGTTGTTTTATAATGAAAGCTGTATCGGCGGCTGAAAAGAACGAGTCCCAATGAGAAGATGAAGAAGAAAAACCCAAGATTTCTTTTATATCTACAAGGAAATTTGAAGATCTTTGGTGGCATAGATAAGAAGAATACATATGGGTCTCAAAGAGGCAAAACTGCTCAGGAATATTATCAATATGAAGAGGATGTATCTATTTTCAGTTTTAGTAAAGCTGTGATTTTCTATAGGAATTTAGAAATATTCAGAGGTATAGTATCTCCACCACTCCTCTTGCAAACTTTTGCATGAGCGTAATTAGAGAGCATCCAATTCTAACTCATGTTGATCTTGATCATGTTTTGAAAATGAACATTTAATCAGAATTATCTCAAAATTGACCTATTTTCATTGAAAAATACTTTACAGAGGGAATTTCATTAACACCATTTGATCATTTTTGTATATGATGTTTCTTTTATTTAATTTTCATTTTGTTAAAAATGATTTTTATTGCTATCAATTCTTTCCCATTTGAAATTAATGCATATTTTATCCATTAATCAGTGGCATCCATATCACACTGTACTAATCATAGCTTCTGCTACTGTCAGTTTTCCTTCAGAGCTAACAATTTTTAAAGCCTGAGTCCCTACTTCTGTGCTAACTATCCTGAGTAATTTTTAAGAGATCTAATTTTTGTCAAAAATATTTTATTCTGGGACCATTTGAGATCTTGCTCCCCAGAATGTATCAGTTTGGCTCAAATAAACTCTTATAAAATTTCTCAAAAAATATTTAATTCTTCTTTCAATTTTTACTTAGTATCAAAGGTTACCATACAGTTTGACTATTTTGTTGGTTATTTCTGTCACTGCTATTCATTATGAATTAATTATTTCCTAGAGAAATACAAGAAAATTATAAAGATTTTTAAGAAATAGAAACAAAATCCCTAAAAAGAATTCCCCCCCAAAAGTTGTGTTTTATGCTATGGTGACAGCATGAGTATTTACTTATTTCAAATCATTTACTTATTTCAAACAAAAATGGAGAAGAGGAAGTAAGTAGGAGTATAAAGTTGATTTTCTGTAAGTTAATAAATTGGTGAAGATGGTTAATTGGCGTATAGGAGTTCATTATACTTTTCTATTACATTTAATGTTTTCCACAGTAACATATTTTAAAGAGTAAAAACATATAATCTAACATATAATAAAGACTTTAAAGGGTATGCAAACTTTTTATATTAATAGTCAATACAAAACTGAAGATCTGTGATTAAATCATAACCCACTGAAAGATTACTACGAGGAACTAAAAGTTGGTCAAGTACGCTAATACACTGTAATGAAATGATGTGTAACAGGGAAAAGAATATTGCTATGTAGGTACATAGCTAATGAAGGACTTTACTGCCTAATAAGGGAGGTGCTATAATGTCTATCGGTCAGGAAATATATGTCTTTGTTGCTCTCTCTCTTTTACAAAACTAACCTGAGTCCCTACTTCTGTGCCACTTAAAAGGGAGACATTGAAGTTACAGTCCATTATTTAGATAAAAGCTCATTTATGCAACTTAGAACATAAGAAAATTTACCTGGAGACAAGTAGCTGAGTGGTCAACTGCTCTACATGACAAAAAAAATTTGCCTGGTGGTTGGTAAAAGACTCAAGGAAAGGAATTCTGATAGTAATGGCCCCAAAGATGAGCAAGTAGGGGCATTTTAAAATGAGGCCTGATTTGTGTAAATATCCAAGAACAGAGATAACATATGTTCAACTTTAAGTTATTTGCATTGCTGCTAGAATGTAAACATCATCCACAAGTTCAACCTCTTACTGAAGAGGCAGAAGCATAATTAAAAATAATTACCTTCTGCCTTTTAAATGTTTTAAAATAGGTACAGCCTGCAAAGCAAGGAGAAAAATATCCAATATCATTTCTTCCACATATAGGTGAATAAAATGAAGATGAGCAACTACAATAAGAATTGCAAGGAGCTGTCAGGTTTCCCAACTGCCCTGTTCTGTAAAAAAAGAGATTGAATGTAATTATAATGCCATGGTAGTATATTTATTAATGTACACATCAAGATATCAACGAGATCCATAAAAATATTTAATTTCTTTTTAACAGCTTTATTAAGGTATAACTGACATACAATAAACTGTAATGTTTAAAGCTTACAATATGAAAATTTTAAATATATGTATACACTTGTGAAACCATCATCACAATCATGTTAACAATCAATCAATACCCCCATAAGTTTTCTCATGCTCCTTTGTAATTCCTCCACCCCCTGGCACCTGCTGATCTACTTTCTGTCACTATCATTACTTTGAATTTCATAGCATTTTGTGAAATGGAACAATACATTATGTTCACTTTCTTTGTCAGGCTTCTTTCATGCGGCTGATCTTCATGTGGTCTTTGCATGGTCATATGCTTCCATATCTCTTGAATAAATATTAAGGAGTAGAATGTTTGGATGATATGGTAGGTGTTCATTTAACCTTTTAAGAAACCCTCAGTTTTCCACAGTATGTTATTTTTACATTCCCATCAGCAGTGTATGAGAGTTTCAGTTGCATAAATTAAAAATAAATTAAAAATAGTTTCCGTTGCTTTCCACATTTCTCATCAACACCTGGTATGATCAGTCTTTTTAATTTTAGACATTCTAATAGGGATATAGTAGTTTCATATTTTGGTCTTTAATATGAATTTCCCTAATGACTAATGGTGTTCTGCATCTTTTATCATATTTATCCTTAATTATTTCTTTTTCTGATACGAATGCTAATGAAATTTTTAATATAAATTTCCAGTTGTCTGTAAGTAGTACACAGAAATACCATAGATTCCTGTATATTGGTCTTTTCTTCTACAATATTTATTTTTTCTTGATACTATTGTTAACAGTATTTTTAATATTAATGTCTGCTAATTTGTAGGTAGTAAATAGAACTACCATAGATTTTTGTATATTGATCTTGCATTCTACAAACTTGCTAAACTCATTTTATTGGTTATAGTGTGTGTGTTTTTTCTAGATAGACAACTGTGTTGCCTTCAAATAAACACAGGTTTACTTCTACTTTTCCTATCTGGATGCCTTTATTTTTCTTACAGTAATGGCTAGTCTCCAGTTCAATTTAATACAGAAGTCTTCAAAGCAAACATCTTAATTGTATTCCTGGTCACTCAGTGGTTCATCATTGTCTTAGTCTGCTCAGCCTGCTATAACAAAATATAATCAACTGGGTGGCTTAAACAACAGAAATTATTTCTTACAGTTATGGAAGCTACGTCCAAGCTCAAGGTGCAGGCAGCTTTGGTGTCTGGTATGCGCTTTCTTCCTGGATTGAAGACCACCACCTTCTCCATGTACCCTCACATAGTGGAGAGGCTTTGGTTTCTTCTTCTTCATCTCCAGAGTCACTAATCCCATTGTGGGGAGGGGAGGGTCCACCCACATGACCTCATCTAGACCTAATTATCTCCTAAAGGCTCCACCTCCTAATACTATTATATTGGGGATTAGGGCTTTATACATGAATTTGGTGGGAGGACGAAACACAAACATTCAGTACATAATATTTTCATAGATTCCCTCCATTTCTAGTTTCCTAGAATATCAGAGTGCTCTTTTGGCATCTATTCACATTATATATGTCTTTTGCATTCTTAGTTTGTTGATATGGTGGATTATATTGATTTTCAAATATTAAACCAGCCTTGCATCTCTGTGATAAATCTTGCTTGATCATACTTTATTTCCCTTTTAATACATTATCGGGTTTAATTTACTACGATTTTGTTAAGAATTTTTGAATCTATGCTCATGAGAGATATAGGTGTATGCTTTCTTTTTCCTACGTTTCTCTGGCTTGATAGCAGGAAAATCCAAGTCTCATAGAATGCATTGGAAAGTATCGATTCTGTTTCAATTTTCTCAAAGAATTTTTGAAAATTAGATATATATTTTTTTAATTAATCTTTATTGTTGAAAGTAGTACCTGTGTCTTTTTTTCCCCATTGACCCCTTCTACTCTGTACCTGCCCCCACCCCAGGCCTTCACCACACTATTGTCTGTGTCCAAGGGTTATGCATATATGCATATACATTCTTTGGTTAATTTCATTAATATTTAGTTGCATCTTTATTATTTGCTTCCTTTGGGCTTATATTGCTCTTCCATTTCTAAATTCTTGAGGTGGGAGTTTAGATTATAGATTTGAGACTTTTCTTAATTTCTATTGTATCTTTTTAGTTAGTACTATAAAATTTCTCCCTAAAGACTGTTTTAGTTGTATCCTGCAATTGTGATATGTGGTATTTTCATTTTCATTCAGATCCATGTATTTTCTTTCAATTTGTCTTGACTTCCTCTTTGACCCATGGATTTAGAATCATGTTACTTAGTTTCCACTTGTTTGGAGATTTTCCCATTATCTTTCTGTTACTGATTAAAGTTTGATTCCACTGTGGCAGAAAACACACTCTGCATAGTTTCAGTTCTTTTAAACTTTCCATGTTTGTTTTATGGTCCGAAATATGGTCTATTTTGCTTAATATCTCATTTGTACTCAAAGAGAATATCCATTCTGCTGTTGTTGACTGGAGAGCTCCAAGAGACAAATTAATTCAAGTTGGTTGCTTCTGTTACTCAGTATTTCTTTATTCTCCCTTCAGAAGGTAGTGGTTAACTTTCCAAATATATTTCTGGATTTGTCTTCTTTTCCTTCCAGTTGCACTAGTTTTTCCGTATTATATCTTGAGGTACTGTTGTTAGCTGCAAACCTGAGTAGAATGGTTTGTGCTTCTTGGTAAATGGACCAATTTGTCATTTTGCAATGTCTCTTTATCCCTGAGATTTTCTCGGTGCTGACGTCTGATATTAATATATTCCTTCTAGCTTTCTTTTGTTTAGTATTTGTATACCTTTTCTCATAATTTTTAAACTGTATATGCCATTATTTGATGTAGATTTCATGCAGACTAAATTTGGCTGGAGTTTAATTATTTATCCAATCTGAAATAGCTGCCTTCAGGTAAGTAGGTTTCCACTAGGGATCAGTGAATAGTTTCTGAAATGGGCCAGATAGCAAATATTTTAGGCTTTACAAACCACGTGCTTTCTGTTGTATATTCTTCATCCTTTTCTGATTAGACTTTATTTTTTAGAACAGTTTTCGGTTTACAGAATAATTAAGCATATAGAGAGTTACCATATACTTCTCCTCCTACACAGTTTCACCTATTATAAATACATTGCTTTAGTGTGGTACATTTTTGTATAATTGATGAACCAATACTTTTCCTTTTCCAGAATGTCATATGGTTGGACTCATATATTATGTAGCCTATCATACTGCCTTCTTTCACTTAGCAATATACACTTAAGGTTCCTCCATGTCTTTTTGTGGCTTGATAGCTCATTTCTTTTTATCATTGTATAATATTCCATGTATGAATATACTACAGTTTATCCATTTACCCATTAAAGGGTATGTTGGCTGTTTCCAGTTTTGAGCAATTATGAATACAATTATGAAATTCCCTAATGTCACGTGACACTGGGCATATTTTCATATGCTTAGCACCATCTGTATATCTTCTTTAGTGAGGTGTCTGTTCAGACCTTTTGGTGATTTTTAATTGGGTTGTTTATTTGAAAACAAGTTAAGATTTAAGATTAACAAGTTTTAAATGTTCTTTGAATATTTTAGATATGTCTTCTATCAGATATGTATTATTCTCTCAGTTCATGGCTTCTCTTTTAATTCTATTAACTCTGTCTTTCACAGAGAAAGGTATTAATTTTAATAAAGCCAACATATTTCTTTTTCTTTCATGCATCTTCATTTGGTGTTGTATTTAAAATGTCATCACTAACTTCAAGGTTACCTAGATTTTATCCTACGTTACTGTCTAGAAGTTTTACAGTTTTGTGTTTTACATTTAGGTCTATGGTCCATTTTGAGTTACTTTTTTTTTTTTTTAAATATATCTTTATTGATTTCAGAGAGAAGAAAGGAGAGGGAGAGAGAGATAGAAACATCAATGATGAGAGAGTCATTGATCGGCTACCTAGCCCACAACCCGGGCATGTGCCCTGACCGGAAATCGAACCCTGATCGCCTGGATCCTAGGTCGACGCTCAACCACTGAGCCACACCCGGCCGGGCTTGAGTTACTTTTTTGTAAAAGGTGTAAGTTCTATGTCTAGATTCCTTCTTCCCATGCCCTGCCCCCCTTTTTTTGCATGTAAATTTTCAGTTAGTGCAGCACCATTTGTTGAAAAGACTATCTGCATTCTGATCCAAAAGGTGACACAGGAAGCCTCCTGAACTCACCTCCTCCCATGGCCAAACTAAATCTACAGCTACACATGGAGAAATTCCCTCTTCAGGAACTAACTAACTGACTCCTGCACATTGGCCAAATAAGAAAATATCCACATCACCCACACTGAAATGGATAGAAAAAGTTGAGACACACTCTCACCATAAAGCTCACCCCAAGCGCAGTGCCATAAAATTGGGAAGGAGCTCCCAACTCCCAACATCTTCCTGAGGAGCAAAGCATTTGAAACTCACATTAGCACACCAACTTTCAAGACTCACACATGAGGAATGGGCCCCCTAAACAACAGCCTCTGAAAGCCAATGGGGCTTGTGTCCAGGAGACCCATGAGACTATAAACAAAGAAACTATAAACTCCTAATGAGTTCTACAGGACTTACTGTTGCTATACCCCCATGCCCCACCCCCAGAGTTCAGAACAGAGGCTGCAGGCAAAAATAGCCTGCCTCTCAGAATTTTCCTGAAAGAGAATGAGGATAATCTTTTCAACAAATGGTACTGCAGTAACTGAAAATTTTTTGAATGGTTTCTCTATAATTCCCAACATACATTTACAAGTAATTTAAGTCTATTTTCAAATAACACTATGCCAGTTTATGGGTAGTGCTGGTATCCTAAAGCATTCCCAATTCCTCTCTTGATTTCATAAAACTGTTGTCACTCTTTTCACTATCCATAAGCTGTAATCACTGAATACCTTATTGCCATTATCATTTTTTAACAGAGTTATCCCACCAATTAAAAATAAGAATAATAAAATATATTTTACCTTCATTTATCTTTAATGCTCTTTGTTTGAGACAGGAAAGAAAGTTTAGAGAAGGATTCATTTGTCTAAAGTTGGGTAGGGGAAACTCTGGTAGTTTCCCTAGAGGGCAGGCTTTTGCTACATAGAGCAGACTTCTCTGGGGCATATTGCAAAATGGTTACTTTCCCTCTCCTCCTGCCTAAAACACAAGAGGATTTTTCTTCTTGTGAGAACCTGGTGGGGGCACCTAGATGTAAGAGCCCTTAAATAGTACAAAGTAGAAGCCCTATTCTTTATTGTTTTTCACAACCCTTACTAATATAAAAACTATTCATAGCTTACAGACCATACAGAAAAAGGCAGCAGTATAATAGATAGATATAGGTAGATACATATGGCTCAACTATATACATACCTAATATATACACACACATATACACACACACACATAGTTGACCCTTGAACAACACAGGGTGGGGGTGGTTAGGGACTCTGACCCACACACAATTGAAAATCTACATAACTTAAGTTGACCCTCTGTATATGTGGATTCCTAACCGTGGATCAAAAATACTATTTTCTGTTTATGGTTGAGAATCAGTGGATGTGAAACCCAGGGACACAGAGGGTTGAGGGCATATTTTTTGAAAAAAACATATAGTGTTCCCACACAGTCAAACTGTTATTATTCAGTATCTGGATACCCTGTGGGTCTATTCTACCATCTGTTTTCTCTCATAGTTTTTGGCCATGTCCCTGACCTGCCTGGTAATTTTTTTAATGCAAATTTTTGCCTAAGACAATTTACAGCTCTGTATATCATCTTTTGTTCAGAGTGTTGAGTATCTCTTTATGCTGCTGGGTAGAGTGCTGGCTGCTCACATCAATCCAATTAGAGAGCAAATTAACTCCTGACTAGGCTATAGTACTTTAGAAAGGCCCTCATTCCTAGGTCTTAGCCTTTCAAATATACTGAGAACATGTGTTTACCAAAGTTCCTCCCCCTGGCACATTCTAACCTCCCAGCACATTACTCTCTTATGTAAAGAGCATCATAATACTGCTGAAAATTTTCTCTGCTTTTTACAAGATTCTTCTTGATGTCAGCCTCTTAGCTTCCTAATTCAGCAAATGTATTGAATGAAAACCCAACAGAGTGTTATCTCATTTGTCTACCTCTCTCTTCTCTCTGATAATTCTGCCCTGCCCCATGCTCTAATTTTTGTCTCTTTAGACTCATAGGTCTGTCAAAAATGTGTGCTGATTTCTAGTCATATTACTAGATGCATTTTTGCCCAGATCCTCTGTCCAAACTCTCAGTTTCTTACCAATGTCCAAAATCAGCAAATACCCTCAGAGGGGAAAAACTGCGGAAGGTTGTTCCCTCTCTCCAAGGTTTGCCTTTCTCAGGATTTTGGCTTTTAAATTCCTCATTGTCTAAGTAGTTTTAAATAAATCTTTTAAAACTTTATTCAGCTTTTCTAGTTATTCTCAGTGGGAGCATTGGTCTGCCATAAGCTACTCCATTGTAGCTGGAAGTGGAAGTCTTATTTTGTTTTACTTGCTCAGTTCTTTGGTTTCCAATTCCAATTCTGTTCCCCTGCATTTAATGTCAATCTCTGCCCATTTCTTTGAATTTTTGCATGTTTAGCGTCAAGGAGACGTTACTCATGCATACTTTCAAATGTACTTCAGTTTCATTCTTTGATGTCTTTAAGGCGGCAGACATACCAATTCAGGAACACAAAGTAAGACTCACTTTGTACAGACAGTACTGTCTCCAAGTAGCTAGCCACTTTAATACCGAATTCTACTTGTAGGTTCTGAATAATTTCAATGTGTTTTTTCTTTAGTATTTTATAAATGAGTAAATAATCATTTAACAAGCTATCATTATTACATTTCTGTCCTTAATAAAAAAGGTAAAACTATGCTCTATATTTCTTTTATATGTTCAATAATTCCAAGAATGATAAAAATATAAAGGTCACTGGATAGATAATCATTTATTGACTAAAAAATACATTGTTGGGTTTGGAGGTAAATATCTAATAGATAAAATTATATTTACCCATTATAATTTTCATTGATCCCAGCAAACGGTATTGGTTTACAGCGTACAAAAACTGCAAACACAACCAGTACAAGTGATATAGCAGATGTAACCATTATAAATCTCATAAGGCCTTTATAAGACATATGTAACTTGGAAACAATGGCACCTCCCAGAAGCTGGCCAAGTGCACCTCCTGGAATTAAAATAAGTCCTAAAAGAAAAAAGGAAGAAGAGAAAACACAATTAAAAATAATCAACTAAAGACAGTACAGAAAATTCATACGTTGATGCAATCCCCTCTGCTCTAAACATATAGCAAAAACAGATTTAAATAAAAAGACAGAGAAAAAATGTGAAGGATTGATAAACATCTCAACAAAACTGAACCATAAAATTAATACAAATTTATGAGTGGGGCTGAAGCTATAGGCCTAACGGACTTTAGGACAGAGCTGGTAAATTTTGCTCCCATGTAATAATGACATCTAAGATAAACCCAAGCTTAATCCATGCAAAATAGAAGATGAGAACTGTCCTATTAAGAGCTATTCCTGCATAGCTGCCTGGACTTATGGCTTATAGCAAGAGATATGCCCACAGTGACAGGAGTTCACAAACAGATTTGTTACCAAGAATTAAACCAAGGCTCCATTGCTTCTGTGAATGTATGTGCAATATCAATAATCTCATAACAAAGTGGGACTCCAAGATAGCCATTAGGAGATGTAGTTTTCTTTTCCATGAAGCCTAAGGGCTTAGAAAGAGGAAAGCACAAGAAGGAAAATGGGAAAGGGGAAGAGAAGAAATATAGTTAGAAAATCATCAGATGAAGATAGCACAGTAATGTCATATATTGAGGTAATCTCCTCTGCACCAAATATATGGACATGGTAGATTTAAATAGGAAAATAGGAAGAGAAATATAAGGTAAAAACAGAACAAAAAGATCCTATTAACACCAGATTAAATTTATATAATAGAATTGTCCGACGGATGTAAATTATTTTAGAATGCTCAAAAAGCTTAATGACAGTATAACTTCCATAAAAATGAAGAATAAATAAAATCGTAAGAGAAAGTAATGAAAAATAAGAGCAGGTGGATTAAAAAAAGAACAAGCAAGAACCCTGGATATTTAAAAATCTAATTTTTAAAATAAAAACTCAAATCCCAGACTAGAGAGTGAATTAATAAACTGAAAGAATGAATTGTGTTATTCATCCAGTATCTAACTTAAAAAAAAAAAAGAGCAAAAGGTGAATAACTAAAATAAGCAGTTAAAAGACAATTAGTACAGTGGAGAAATTTGATAGACAGGACCTCAGCAAGATGAGGAAGGTCAAATTCAAAAGTAGTAAGCTATGGAGATAGTGTGTACCCCTGATATGACTGATAAAAATCGTGACACATTACCTCTGTGGCCTTCCTTTCAAAACTCATAACTCCTGCCTAATCATGAGAAAAGCATTAGACTACTTCCAATTGAGGAACATTCCAAGAAACTGACAAGGTCATCAAAAACAAGAGAAGACAGAGAAGCTGTTATAACCAAGAAGACCCTAAGGAGACTTGAGAACTAAATATAATGTGTTATTCTGAGTGAGATCCTGGAAAAGAAAAAGGATATTATATGAAAGCTAAGGAAATCTAAACAAAATGTTGACTTTAGTTAGTAATAGTGTATTAATAGTTGCTTCATTAATTCTAACCAATCTACCATACTACCACAAGACATTATCAAAAGGGAAACTAGGTGTATATATATATATATATATATATAGAAACTCTTTACTATCTTTAATTTTTTCTGTAAATATAAAACAATTCAAAAAATAAAGTTTGTTTTAGAAGACAGTGAAAATATGTGAAGCACCACAAAATGTTTTACAGCAGTCGTGAGAAATATCATGAGAGGTATACCAGAAAAACAATATTTGAAAATTTGTAACTGAGAACGAGAATTTTCCATAATTAAAGAAATATTAGTCCTGGGAATAAAAGTACACTTCAACTACTGAAGAGTAAAAAATAATTAAATCAATTTTGCACATAATGAAATAAGCTAGGGAAATTTATAACAAGACTAGAGCAAAAATTATAAAACTGCCAGAGAGCATGTTACTTGCAAAAGAATCGTAGTTATAGCTAGTTTTTAAAATGATAAAATTAATATCCTAGACCAAACACATATAAATGTTCATACACATGCTCCTAAAAAGTAGTGGTAGTGCACTGTCAGTGGGTAGTTAAAATCTCCTAAGCAAACGAGGGAGATAAAATGAATAATAAGTAAGTCCATTGAGATAAGACAGGATAGTAAGGGAAAAAAGAAGAAAAATAGAAGGGCAATAAATAAAAAAGTACAAATAAGTTAAAAATTACTTAAATAAATGAGAACTCAGAATAATACTAAATAAATAAAATTAAACTATTAAAAAGACATTATCAAATTGGGTATTTAAAAAAAAACAAAGTTTGAAAATAAAATAGTGAAAAAATATGTATCATGAAAATAGACCATGACAATATATAAAATAAATTATGTAAAAACTGCCAAGATTTCAAAAAATTTAAAAATCCATAAGCAAAACAGTATTTTAACTTAGGTTTCTCAAAATAGACTTACTTATAACACTATTAAAGATATCGAAAATATTGATTTGAACAGTTATTTTAAAAGAGAAACAAAAGCATATGTTTAGCAACTAAAAATCTCTTCTATTTAATACATGGATTAAATAAAAATGTGATGATAAAAATTAAGAATACTTAGCACTGAACAATAATAAAATTGTATCTGAATGTATGCGATGCTACCAAAGAAAATCTGTAAACAATGATACCTCCATCATAAGGTTGTTAGAATTAAATGAGTTAATATTTAAGTGCTTAGAACAGTATCTAGTCACAGAGTAAACATTATATAAATGTTTGTTAAAAGCTAGGCAATTATGGACAAACTCATTTATTAGAAAGCAAAAAAGTACAAAGCAAGGGAATATTTATCAAGAAAATTGTGAGAATTGGAACTGAATCAGGAGACTTCAGAGGGTAGGCAATAAGCCTGCAGGTAAGGAAGTCCAGAAGTAAACCACATTTTACTTCAGAATCACAGACATTAAGGAGAGTAGGTACCAACCAAAACAAGAGCGAAGAAGAGTTAAAAACAAGAGGGTGAATGGCAGTCTACATAAGACGTTCGATCCTCTAAATTCCTATTCCCATCTACATGCCATATGACTGACTAAGAAGAGGACCCTAGACCTATTCAGTTTGAACTTGACAACTGTAGATTTGGGAAAACCAAGCACATCTGCAAGCAGAAAACTGAGAACCCAACTTAGGTAAGAAAATATTGGCTGTGAGGCTTGTTGCTGTAGGCCAGCGATTTTCAACCTGTGCGCTGTGGCATACTAGTGTGCTGCAAGAATTTTTAAAACATGCAATACCTGACTATTTAGACAAAAGCACTGACCTCTTTTCCCTTATATTGGCAAATAAAAAAATGACAACAGCCAGCACAATAGTTGTCCGATGTGAATGAATCAAAATTATACCTTTAAATTATACCTTTTTTGGTCAGACAGGTAAAAAATATATATTTTTTGGAGTGCCACAGAATCTTAGTAGTTAGTTTGTATGTGCCATGAGATGAAAAAAGTTGAAAATTGCTGCCCTAGGCAATAAAAAAATACTGGATACTGGGAGTCCAGCAATTAAATAGCTGGGTCCTTGAAACACCACCCTAAAAGGAAACAAAACAGTTGAAAATTCAACTGCAATGCACAGAACTTCCAATAAACTTTTTTTTTTTTAATCCTCACCTGAGATATGTTTATTGAATGCTTGTTGATTTGAGAGAGAGAGAAAGAGAGATTGATGTAAGAAACATCATTTGGTTGCCTCCCATACAAGCCCCCGAACCCAGATCAAACCTGTAACTTTTTTGGTGTAAGGGACGACGCTTCAAACAACTGAGCTGCCCTGCCAGGGCCCAATCAACTTTTTATGTAAATATTTTATTGGTGTAGAGAAAAGTACACAAATCACAACTGTACATATTGATGAGTTTTCAAAGTGAACCTAACATATGTAACCACCACCTAGATCAAAAATCGAACATTACCAGAAGACCCAGAGGCTCCTTCATGCACTTGCAGAATTTTGTAAAATATGGACCACAAAGTATGCATACATTATAGCTTCTTTTGATCGGCATGATGTTTGAAAAATTCACCCATGTATTTGTATATAACAATAGACCATGTCTTCTCCTTGCTGAATAGCAATGTATATGCATGTACCACAACTTATTTGTTCACTGTGATATTGTGAATTGTGCAGCTATTTGAAAAATTCATGTATATGTCCTTTTGTAAACATTTGCATTTCTTTTGGGCACATTCTTAAGAGAGGAACTTATGTTGGGTATGTAAATAGGAGTGAAATTTCTGGGTCAAGGAATATGTATATTCAGATTTTTATGATACTGCCAAACAGATTTATAAAATGGTAAACCAATTTACCTTCTCACCCATAGTAGAAGAAATGCCAATAGCTCTGCATCAATGCCAACACCTCTCTCTTTCATTTTAGCCATTCTGGTGAATGGGTAATAATAATATTACATTGTGGCATTTCTCTGAAAACCACTGAAGGTGAGCATATTTCATATGAATATTGGCCAACTGATATAATCTTTTATAGAATGTCTATTCAAGTATTTTGTTCATTTTATTGGATTATTTGCCTTTTTATTATTGTCAAATATTTTTACATATTTGAGCACAAATCCTTTCTTTGTACATTGTATTTCTTAAAAAAGATTGTCTTGCTTCCATTTTCACTATTTGTGCTGACATGTGATGAGCTGAAATTCTTAATGTAAAACCACTTATTTTTCTTTATGGTTATGTGATTTATGTCCTATTTAAAAAATATTTTGTCTTCTCTAAGGCCACAAACCACTTTTGCTATGCCTTATTCTAAAAAGCTTTATTATTTTATCATTCACATTTAAATGTACAATCCATGTACAATCCATCTAGAATTTGTATTTGTCTATGTAGTGAGGTAGAGGTCGTGATTTATTTATTTTTCATAAGGATATCTAATTGACTTAATATCACTAATATCTAATTAACTCAATTTTTTGTTTTATATATTTTAAAGCTATGTTGTTAAGGCCATACACATGTATAACTATATTACCTACATCATTGGTTGACTCTTCTGATATTATAAATGATCTCTCTTTATATTAAATAATGCCTCTTACTTTGAAGAATACTACAATTAAAATTACTATAGTTACACCAAATTTTGTTTTGGTTAATATTCATATAGTACAGCTTTTTCAGTTCTTTGACTTTCAACCTTTTCATGTCTTCATATTTAAGGAATGCCTCTTGTAGGTAACATAGCAGATTTCCCCCCTCAACCTGACAATCTTTATTTATATTCACATAATTCTACTCTATTGGGCAACAATTCTCCATTACCTCTGATGCTGTATATCCTGCAAGCAGAAGCACTAACTACTCTTTGTTCTATCTTTTCAAGGATCTTTGTACAGTGAACAGCCTTGGATAACAGAGATAGTGTCCTCCTCTAGAGCAGGGTCAGGTTTGCTTCTGGTTTTGGAAGACAGAGATAGTGTCCCCTCTGGAACTATGCAAAGATACGTGCTGTCAAATATAATAAAAATAACATCTCCCTCTGGATCAAAAGGCAAGTATGATTAGTATCCATTATAAAATATTTGGGTTCCCCAAATTCAGGGAATGTAATGCAATCCACTCCTGTAATGCAAACCATTGTGTGTGCAGATATCACTGGCTCTCCTTCACATCATTCTATGGGACTGGATCTCAGAAAACTCTCTCTCTCTCTCTCTCTCTCTCTCTCTCTCTCTCTCTCTCTCTCTCTCTCTCTCTCTCTCACACACACACACACACACACACACACACACTCTAGCTACTGCTATTGCTGAGAGTCACACACTTTCCTTCATCTCTGACCAAGGAATTTTATGTCTTCTGCTAGCATCCATGAAATTATGTTAAACTAACTTGTTAGCTTTCAAATACAGTAAAATTCAAGCCCTTCACGGATCTTAGCACTTATGGTGACAAAGGTGAAATGCTGACCGAGACATGGCTTTATGCAGGGTGAAGAATGACAGCCTCATAGATCAAGTAACAGGACTTGAATGAAATACTGGGAATCAGTAGTGAACATGTTGATTATTGCCTATTAATTATGAAGAATTGGAAAGGTGGCTGCATGCTGAAGTAGACTTAAAGAAGGTGCCTCCTCTAGGCAAAAGGACTTCCTTACAATTCTGACCATCAGCCTCTGATTTGCCCATGGTAACAACTAGTACTAAGATATATGCTGGTTGGACAAAGGATTACTCTGGATTTCAGACAACAGTTACAGAGATGTACAACTACACTGAGTGTGAAAGGAGGGAAATTTATAGCCTCTATAAATTCACACAAACTGGTGAATAATTAGAAGTCTAGCTGATTTGTTTGGTTGATGATGGAATGGAGTGCACTGTCTTCGGGCTGCAATGAAATTTATGGCATAGGCTGATGGTACTTGATATGCTGTCCTGGTCATTGCCAAATCCTTCTTTTCTATCCCATTTGCACCCAAAGACAAAGACCAATTCTCATTCATGCCGCAAGACCAGAAATATGCATTTGCAGTATTCAGGGGTACCTAAACTCCTCTATCATTTACTACAGGGGGTAGGTCAACATTTATTGTGACTACCACTACTCTCTGATGCAAAAAGGTTTTACAGATAGATGAAATTCAGTTGTCTGGAGGGTCAGAGCTTCAGACTCAATGGCTATGACTTTGGTGTTATCACACCTTCATCAGCAAGTGTAACTAATAAAGTCCAAAAAAATTGAGAAGACAGATTCACAATACCCAATCCTTCTGGGAGTTAAGGAAAAATAGTTGAATCCCTTGCCCTCAACGAAAAGGCAGCCTAGCATCACTTTGGACTCTGAGTATTAGAGACATAGATGACTCACCTGGGCATTCTACTTGGTCTTTTGTATCAGATAACTCACAGGGAGTATAATCTGCTAAAAAGCAAGCTGTGGCACACTCCCTACTTTGAGGTAATACAAACCTAATGACCCGTTTGAGCTAAAAGTCTCCATGACTGATGATTTTGTGTGCTGGAGCTTTTGGAAAAGGGAGGCACCCTCCACTTGAAAGTATCCCTTTGGGCTATAGGATTGTTGACTTCCTGAAACAGCTACATTTGAAAAGCAACTCTTGCCCAGCTGGCATGGCTCAGTGGTTTAGCATTGACCTAGGATCCAGATCAAGGTTCGGTTCCCGGTCAGGGCATACGCTCAGGGTTGAGGGCTTGATCCCCAGTTGGGGGAGTGCAGGAGGCAGCCAATCAATGACGACTCTCTCATCATTGATGTTTCTATCTCTCTCTTCCTTTCCCTGAAATCAATAAAGATATATTAAAAAAAAGAAAAAGAAAAGCAACTCTTGGTTTACCTCCGGCCTCCTGTCAAAACCAAAGCCCTGACCAATGGAGGATTTGATATTCTTATTTTGGGATGGACCAACTCAAACTCATAACTAACTATTTGAGAAGTCTCATTTGTCAACTGGAAATGGTAATATTTAAGCCACAGGCATGTTCATAAGAGATTTTCAAGTGTTTAAAGAAACACCTCTAATAGATCATACAGCCCTCAGAAGACTATGGAAATCTCTCTTAAACAAAGTTCCTCTTGGTTACCTAGGGAAGCTTTAGGGAGAGATTGATGACACATTATTTACATGCATCCTTAGGGCAGTTATCTCTACAATAAGAGTAATCCAATTAGAAAACGTTACAAAATTTGTCCCTGATTTTAGCTGAATTAATCAATGACACCACCTCATCCCTGGAAAGCACTCTGGTTAGCCTGTCACTGATCAGCATTGTTATTTATGGATGACAGAATTGCCCAAAACTTCATTCTTGTAGGCGAATGTAGAATATATGCAATAGCTAATAAATTCTGTTAGACCTGGATTAATCAGGCTAAGTGGAAAGGTCAATACAGAAACTTACAGAGAAAGTCATCTTGCTTTCTAAGGTAGACACTGAGGGCCAAGGGATTTATTTAGCCGGCTGGGTATAGGACCTTGCCAGTATGATTAAGGACAATATTGCAGGTAGCCTTATCCTGTTGCTTGAAGTCCTGTTAATATCATCCTTAATTAAATACTATATGAAACAAGTTGAGTGGATTTAGTCCCAATCTCTGTTGATTAGATCAATCATGCCTGTGAAAAATGTGGTATACTCATGGGAAAATGTGTCATTATAGCCCTTGAAACTGGGTCACGTTTTTGGATTTTGTACTATTTGCTGTCTGACAATGATAAGCCCTCTATCATAAAATCTAATCAATAATGGGGTGATAGTAAATGTTTTTGCACATCTTAATGTTTGCATTTTATTTGGCCCACATGTTTCTTAAACCTGGGTCAACTTTTACAAATGGGCACAAGGAGCCATGCGCAAGCCTACTGTTAGTGTATTGTTTGAAAGAGAAAAAAAGGTGGAGGCAACTTCATGTCCATTAGTATGACAATATGTAAATAAACAGTGGTATGTTCATAAAACAGAATCCTATTGCACAGTAAATGCATTGAATAGATAAGAGATCAGCATGGATCTGATGAACATACTTTGAGATGAAAGTAAGAGAAAAATATGTCTAAAATGATACATGAATTTTAGAAATAGATTCTGTATGGATAGGGAAATAAGCATTAAAAATACACAAAGGTGTCAAAAGGATGTACTCTAACTTTAGAAGAGTGGTTACCTATGGGGAGGGAGGAAAAGAGATGGGATAAGGGAGGGGTGCAGAAGTCTTACAAGGTTTTATGTGTTAAAAAATATTAATGGAATGATGGCAAAGTGCTCATTTTTAAAATGTGAGCAAATGGTATTTAGGTATTTAAAGTCTGAGAAAATACTATTATTCCTCTACTTTCTCCTTTTTGAAATATTTTATAAGTACATATAAAAAAAGTTTATATAAAAATTTCAAAATGAATACAATGAGAAGAAAAGTTACCTGAAACTATAGTTGCCTCACTAGATGTTAATATAAACTGATTTTCCGTATATTTAGGCAAAAATTCAGAAGCTCCAATTGTAAGTAAAGATTCTGAAGCTTTAGTCAGAGCTAGGCATACAAACATTGGAGTCTTCATCAGAATCTGAAATAGAAATGTTACATATGGATTATTTTATTTTGTTAGCTAAAGAAGAGCAAATATCCCCACTCATATGTTAATAACCAATCCACCAAAATTTAATCTTTCCCAATGTAAACTGAAAAATATATATACATATATAAATCCAAACAGAAATTTACAATTCACCAATATACACATACTATGAAAGACATGCAGTGTTTGAACCACTGAGCCATTTTTATTTGTAATTTGATCTTCATACCACCTGTAATTTTTATTTATGGGTCTGGCAGAAAGATTAAGAAAAAATAGACATCATTAACCAGGTATTTAGAATTTCCCTTTAGTTTTTTTTTTTCCTTAGCAACTATAGACAAAGAAAAAATAAGCAGTACTAAAGGAAAATCACTAGGATTGCAGTCAAGATTCTATAATATTTTACTCCTGGGAATTCCACATACTAAAGAGTGGAGTCATTTAATTTCTGCATTTTATCCAATTAAAAAATAGGCAGAGTCAAAGCTGCAGAATATACATTCTCCTCAAGTGCACATGGGACATTCTCAAAGATAGACCACATGTTAACACACAAAACAAGTCTCTACAAGTTCAAGAAGATTTAAATAATATCAAGCATCTTCTTGGATATTTACATGTTGGAATACTATGCAGCTGTAAAAAATGATTCCCTCACCCTTTGAGACAGCATGGTGGGCCCTGGAGAGTATTATGCTAAGCAAAATAAGCCAGTCAGGAAAAGACAAGTATCACATGATCTTACTCATATGTGGAATCTAATAAACAAAATAAACCGATGAACAAATAGATCCAGAGTCATAGAAGCATGGAACAGACTGACGAATCTCAGAGGGAAGGCAGGGGTTAGGGCAGGATGGGGACAGAATAACCTAAGAACTTATATGCATATATAATCCATGGACACAGGCGATAGTGTGGTAAAGGCCTGGGGGGGTGCAGGGTGGAGGAGATCAATGGGGGGGAGGGGACAGTTGTAATACTTTCAACAATAAAGTATAAAAAAATAATTTAAAAATTTAAAAATGAGCAGAGGACCTAAACAGAAACATTTCCCATGGATTCATACAAATGACCAACAGATATATGAAAAGATACTCAATTTCACTAGCTATTAGGAAAATGCAAGTCAAAACTATAATGTGATACCACCTCACACCTGTTAGAATGGCTATTATCAACGAGACAAGTAATAACAAGTGTTGGCAAGGTTGTAGAGAAAAGGGAACCCTCATTTATTGCTGGTGGGAATGTAAACTGGTAGAATCACTATGGAAAACAGGATGGCAGTTCCTCAAAAAAATTAAGAATAGAGTTACCATATGACCCAGCAATCCTTCCTCTTGGCATCTACCCAAAAAACTTGAAAACATTTATTCTCAAAGATATATGCACCCCTATGTTCACTGCAGCACTATTCACAGGAGCCAAGACATGGAAACAATCAAAGGGTCCTTCGATAGATGACTGGATAAACAAGATGCGGTACAGGTGTACTATGGAATACTACTCAGCCATAAGAAAAGGTGAAATACTACCATTTGTGACAACATGAATGAACCTTGAGAAAATTATGCTAAGCAAAATAAGTCAGTCAGAAAAAGCTAAAAACCATATGATTTCACTCATACGTGGGATATAAAACTGACTCACAGACACAGACAACAGTGTGGTGGTTACCAGAGTGAAGTTGGGGGTAGGACAGTAAAGGGTAAAGGGGGCCAAATATATGGTGATGGAAGATGATTTGACTTTGGGTGGTGGGCACACAATGCAATATACAGATCATGTATCATAGAAATGTACACTTGAAACCTATATGTTCCTATTAACCAACATTACCCCAATAAATTTAATTTAAAAAAATAAAATAAATTCTGCATTTTAGTGTATTTTTTGAACTTATTCAGAAACCTTACTAGGAAGTATAGGGATGGTTTACTATTACCTATTATACTATTACACTATACAGAATAATTAACATGACTATAAATTACATTAAAATATTAACTTTCAAACTAATTTCTGCATTTCCTGTATATATATATATATGTATATTGGAAATATTTACTGGTGTTTTATGTTTGCATATTTTTAAAATTAACTTAAAATTTCTTTTTCCACCCCAAACACTATTTTAAAAATCTAACATATTCCGTATATGCATCTAATTTGTCTTCTGAATGCTACTTAACTTTACATAGTATAATTCCACCATATTTATCCACTCCCATAGGGTTAAATGCTTAGGCTGACTTCAACATCCTATTGTCACAAATGAAGTTACGTTAAACATCCCTGTGCATGAACCCTTAGGACCTAGGAGAAAGTGTTTGGAAGTATATACCCAAGAAGGAATTTTCTAGGGCACTGGAATTTGGTATACTTCATTCCATTATCTCCAGATTTTTTCTCCAGAATGTATCAGTTTACACTCCCACTATAATATAAGAGACTTACACTTTCTTTCTGTAGTAGTTTAATACTTTCCAAAATTCATCAGAGCAATATTTCTGGTTCCGCATCCCCTTCCAGATTTACCATTCCCTAAGCAAGGGGCACTGAACATGAAAAAGTTTTTATGACAGCTCAACAAAGCAAGCACAGTCATGAAGTGGTGAACAGAAGAGAAAACAAATTGGATGTAGAATCATTGTTTAGAGGTTGGGTGTTTTTAGCTCCATTGTGTCTGTATTGTATGACTTGTTTCTCACCTAAAGAAACAGTGTTCTCCATTTGATATTGAGATATTTTCAATAATATATGCTTTGAGAATATTTGTTACTTCTAGAGTTCTCATTCTAAGTCATTTAACATAATGAAAAGACATATAATGTTAATACCTGTATTTCAGCAGGGGGAAAAATAAACACAAAATAATATAAAAGAAATAGAAGAAGGGAAATACTTGGTATCAGTCTCTGACACTAGCCAAGTTCTTGGCAATGCTTCTTAGGCAAGCTGGGTCCTATTTTCCACTATCCATAAAATGAATAGGTTAATTAAGACTTCAAAAGTCCTACTCAGATTTAAGTTGAACACTTTATGGTTATTTTCTTAAATCCACTATTAGAAAATTGTACAAGTCAACTTAATTGGCTTGTTCATGTAAAATACTTTACCCAAATAGAAGCAGATAAATCTTTGCTACTAGTTTCAAATTCCTGATCTTTATACTTTCTGTCCAACAAATGAGGCTTTTTGTGTTTTCCAGATTTTATCCTTGCTGTACCTATATGTTAACAAGCAAAAGAATCTTATGACGTGTTAAAATAACTAAAATGCATGTATAAACACACACACACATCCTAATAAACTTAGTTTGTCTTGGAATGCCAAGTGAGCTATTTTTGAACAAGCTAAAGTCAATCTAATTAAGTAAAAGGTACATTTTTCTAACATTCCCATCCTATAGAACATTGTTATAATGAAATTTTCCATGTCTGCACTGTACAACAGCTTAGCTATTAAATACTTGAAATGTAGCTCCTATGAATAAGTAAATGGATTTCTAATTTAATTTAGTTTAAAATTTAAACAGCCACATATGCAAGGTACTACAATATTTGACAATACAGTCCTAAAATATACAAGAGTAGTCTTTAATGTTAATATTTTGTGCCAATGAAATGTACTACCATAAAGAGAATATTTGATTTCTCTGATGTTACATGTACTTGTTAGTGTTTTTAAAAGAATGTTGACAGTTATTTTATCTTACAACAATTCTATGAGGTAGTACATGTATTAAATAATGCTAGGTAAATGGATATAAATATGCTTCTTTCTTTAAGAAAATGTATTAACTCTAGATTTAAAGCATTTTTAAAAATAAATGACAAGAAGCAAAAATATGTACTAATGAAAGTCTGGTACATATATAAAATAGTATCTGGTCACATGAGGCTTCATTTGTTCAGATAATACTATCATATATCTCTGTATCTCTGTAACAGAGAGAAATGTAATTCAAGTATATTCTGAGAATGGGGAGTGAGGGTGGGATGAGGAGCCTACTGTCCTTTAACTTAATGAATTATATCATTATAGTCACCTTGTAAACTCTTTGTAAAGCATGACAATGGTATTAATGTAGACCATGCCAAAATTGAGACAAAAATAAAACGAATCCACCAAGTCTGGAACCAGCGTTCATTATCATCACTGACTCCAACACTTTAATAGAGAAAAGTGAAAGATTTCAAGTTTGTATATTTTATTAGAAACAAAACCATAATCTAACAGAGATAGAAAAAAGAGAGAGAAATGAAACATTTTCTGTTAATTTGTCCGTTTCTGTTAATTTGTCTGCTGAGAGTGAGTGAATGAGTCCTCCAATTCTGTAGTTCCCTTTTGTCCTGAAGGATGCCAAATTTTTCCCTTTCCTTCTTCTCCCCATCCACTCAGATGGTAAAGAGTAATTCTTTGATTTTTTTAAACTTTTTTCAATAGAAGCAATGCACTTGGAAGACTATCCCATTAAATCACAACTCTCCTTTAAAACCATCCTTTACCTTTAAATCATGCACCTAGCCCTTTAGCGAAAACCTCCCCTTTAAGTTGCACAATCAATCCTTTAAATCACAGTTATTATGAAATCTCTTTCTTATAGTCCCTTCTCTGAACTCTCAGACTCAAAGGAGTTACCCTTCTAGTGATGTTACTAATCATCCTTAGGAACCTTTGTTAACCATTGTCTTCTCTCTTCCCTGTCATTTTTCTTGCTTCACCTTTGTAAACCACAGCGCCTCACAATGGACAGAGTGGGATGGGAATGTGAAGGACCCTGTGGTGGGATTTTTTAATTTTTTCTTTTTAACTCCCTCTTATTTTACAATTTCAGCATTCTTTGTCTTTAATAATACTGAGGCTATGATTTTGTGGAGAATTTTCATAGCTGTGAAGTGATTTTGTATCATTTAGGGAGGAGATTCAGAGAAGTTGATTACTACACAGCTGCCATTGTCTTCAGTTTCACACACATTTAAGACCTCGTCCAACTATCCATTATGGGAAAATGCCCACATCCACAGGAAGGAGTTTGGGAGGTGCTGGTTTTTCACAGGTGGCTCTACTGCTAACACCTGATGAGTAGCTTGCTTACAGGCCTTTTCTCTCATAGCATGTGGAGAATATCAGTTTTAGTGACGGGCCAACTCCTTATCCCTTGCTACATTATTCAGGGATATCAATTCCAAAGTGCAATGACACTGGGTAGAAACCTTGATTTCCATTATCCAGTAGGTATATGCTATGCCTACAAAGTTTTGACTCCAGATTGCCACTAGGAGTACAAATTTCCTCACTGTTTATAATTTTCAGAATTTTCTTTTTTTCACTTTTGAACCCAGCTATATATTTTAAATATATGCATTATATTACACATGATATGATTATTACATTTGTGTAAATAATTGAGTACCTAAAAATTAAGGAAAATAAACTTAAAAAACTATAAAGTATAAGCAAAGAATTTAATACAGTAACATATATATGACAAACTTAAATCAATATTTCTTCCTACTATAAATAAATGATTAGTAAATGTAATAATACAAGAATTCCATGCACAACACTAACAAAATACATGAAATCAGTAGGAATAAGTTTAATAGGATATCTTCAATAAATAAAATCATAAAGCTTTAGTGAAGAACATAAAAGAAATGCAGAGAAAATAGAGCAATATGCCATATTCTTGCATGGAAAGATAACAATTATTCCCAATTTGACACATAAATTCAAATATTTCAAATCAAAATGCTTTGATTATAACCTGAGATTATCTGGAATTACTTTTGTAAAAACAGCCCCTCATTTTTAATGAATAGTAATGAGTAGGGACTTATTCATCCAAATAGCAAATTACCCAATAAAGCTGTAGTTATTAAATATAACCAGCTATACTTAGTAGTTATATTTAGTTAACTTAGTTATTTTATTTACTTAGATATTAAAACATTGTAGTATTGGTATTAAATAGAGAAATAGATCAGAAAATGGATTAGACAGACAAGAGAGAAGAAAAAAACTCACACATTGAAAAATTTAATTTATGATAAAGATGGTATTTAATATCAGTAAAAAATAAATTTTAAAAAATGAAATGATCCAAATGGCATTACTACAATAAGATATCCCTTTGAGAGAAAAATAGAATCTAGGCCCATGCCTCATATTATATGCAAAAATAAACTGAAATTGGAAGTTACATTTAAACATACAACCAAAACCAGGCAATAACAGAAAATTACAGGCAAATATTCCTGATGAACATAGATGCAGAAACCTCAGCAAAATATTAGCAGGCCTAATTAAACAAAACATTAAAAAGATCATACACCATGATAAAGTGGAACTTATTCCAAAATGCAAGAATGGTTCAACGTCCACAGTCAATCAACGTGACACACCATATTAACAAAATGAAAGATAAAAATCGCACAATCACATCAATTGATGCAGAAAAATAAAATAAAATGAAAACTACACAGCAAAGGAAACAATCAAGAGAGTGAAAAGGGAAACTGTGGAATGGAAGAAAATATTTGCAAATTATGTATCTGATAAGTGGCTAATATCCAGAATATATTTTTAAAACTCTTTAAATTCAACAACAAAATCTGATTTTAAAATGGGCAATAAAACCTTGATTAGACATTTCTCCAAAGAAAACATACAGATGGCCAACAAGTATATGAAAAGATGCACATCACTAATCATCAGGGAAATGAAATTAAAAACCACAATAAAATATCAATTTACACCTGTTAGGATGGCTGTTACAAAACAAACAAAGAAAACAAAAACCAAACAAACAAAAAACAGAAAATAGCAAGTGTTGGCAAAGATGCTGAGAAATTGGAAACTTTGTGCATTATTGGTGGGACTGTAAAATGGTGCAGTCACTCTGGATAACAGTATTGAAGTTCCTCAAAAAAAATCACATTTCTGTCCTGGCCAGTGTGGCTCAGTTGGTTGGAGTGCTGTCTGGTACACTGAAAGGTCTGGATTCGATCTGCGGTCAGGGCACATACCTAGGTTGCAGCAGGGTTGGTCCGATTGGGGCATGTTCCAGAGACAACCAATTGATGTTTCTTCTCTCTCTCTCTTCTCTCCCCCCGCCAATAAGCATATCCTCAGGTGAGGATTTAAAAAAGAAATCTAACTTCTAATTCTAAATTAAATTAAATCTGGAATCTAATTTCAAAAGGATTGAACAGAGAATATCAAAGAGATATTTGCACACTCATGTAAATTACAGAATTCACAACAGTCACAAGTTGAAAGTAAACTAAATGTCCATTGACAGAAGAATGGATAAAATATGGTATATACATACAACGGAATATTATTTAGCCTTTAAAAGAAGAAAATAGTGTCATATGCTACAATATGGATACACCTTAAGGACAGTATGCTAAGTGAAAATAAATCAGTCACAAAAAGACAAATATTGCACGATTCCATATATGAGGTATCTAAATTAGTCAAGCTCTTAGAAACAGAAAGTAGCATGGTGATTGCTAGGGGCTAGGGAGAAGGGAAAAAGGGAAGTTGTTGTGCACTGGATATACAGTTTCAGTTTAACAATATAAAAAAGTTCTAGAGATCTGTTTCACTACAGCGTGCATATAGTTAACACTACTGTATACTTAAAAATGGTTAGGATGATAAACTGATGATTTTTACCACAATTTTTAAAAACACTATATGCAGAATTACTAGTAAGGTTGTCATTATAAATGGTGTTTTTCAAATTATATTTCAAGCAGTAATGGTAAAAATGTACATTTTAGATGTATTTACATATACGTACATGTGAATATCAGTTACATTTACACATATTTTTCTAAAAATATGGTTGTTAAAAATTAAATGTGTATATTTATAAGCTAGAGTGTCTATTGAATAAATATTTTATACAATATAGACAAAAAAGGAAAGAAAATAGCTTACCTATTATCAGAATTATTGTTCTCAAGGGACTTAATTAGGGGTGCTCCGATCGTATAACCCAGAGCATATCCAATTGTTACTGAAAATTCCATAAAGCCTATAAAATGAATACTGAATATCAAACTACTATATAAGCCAGCTTTGTCACAAGATAATAAAAGTTACGTCACTTCACTAAAATGGATTCCTTCTGAAAGCTTCATAGTATACTTTATTAGTCAGGGTTCTCCAGAGAAACAGAATAAATAAGGATTTTGTGTGTGTTAAGTGATTTCTGAACTATTTGTATTCACAGGCGACTATTCCCTGTGTTTTTTATTTTTATTTTTGTTGTTAAGAGTATTACAGATGTCCCCCATCTTCCCCTCCTTTGTTTACCCCCCTCCTGCCAGCTCCTGCCCCATCTTTTCTGTTCAGTATCTCTGATCAAAAGTTTTTTTCCATTTTTTTTCTTTATTTTTTTATTGTTAACACTGTTACAAATAAGATATTTAGAGAGCAAGAGAGATTTTTAAGGAGTTGACTTATACAACTATGGAGCCTGGCAAAGTCCAAATTTGTATGACAGGTTGGCAGTTTGGAAATCCAGGTAAGAGTTAATGTTACAGCCATGAGTCTATAAATAAGTCTGAAATCCACAGGGCAGGGCAGGATAGGACAGCAGGCTGGAAAAACTCAGGCAGAGTTTCTATGTTGCAATTTGGAGAAAGACTTACTTCTTCTTTGGGAAACCTCAATCTTTATTCTAAACAGTTTCAACTGATTGGATATGGCTCACCCACATTATACAGGGTAATCTGCTTTACTCAGAGTCTACTGATTGTAAATGTTAGTCACATCTAAAAAATATCACAGAAACATCTAGACTGGTGTTTGACCAAACAACTGGTTGCCATAAGTAAGCCAAACTTACACATAAATTAACCATCATACATATTATCCAATGCATAGAATACAGAAACTCAGATAATTTAATTATATAATTCACTGTACCTTACTTAATCTATATATTAATGTAATATACATAAATATATTTATATTTAATATAAATTCAATATACCTTATTTCACTTTAATTTGTGGTACTAAAAAAGGATTATACTTTATAATGATACATTATCGTCACCTTTGCATCTTTCATCTAGCTGCCAGGGTGGCAATAAAGTTTCTCTCTGCAGTGCAGTGTGTTTTAATTGCTATTCAGTAGAACTAAAAGTAAAACAAACATATTTGTTTTCACCCTCAGTTAAGATTAATAAATCACTGCAAAATTTCTTTTCTGAAAGCAAACATGTATGAATATCATCTATTTTAGTTTATTGGCATGACTTTCCTTATCTCTGATGGAAAAATAATTTTGATGCAAAATGCTCTTTTCTTTTAAGTCACCTTCATAGTAAGTATAGAAAAACAAATTTAATTTCCCCCCCAAAACGATAGTTAAATAACCCTGTACAAATAGGTGATCTACAAGGACTAGAACCTATTGCAACATAAGGAAGTACAGATGATTCTGAGATGTACCCCAGGATTACTTATTGCAAGATACATCAGCATAAAACACTGTAAAATGAGGATACTACACTGTGGTCAATTAAATAGCATACCACTTCTCTCCCTGAAAGGTTGTGAGAATGTTTTCACTAACTTCAAAATATCAGAGCCCCACAAAAAGACTGAGTGCATGTGTATAAAGAACGTAATACAAGATAACTATTTTAGTACCACACTGAATCTAGTACTGAAGAGGCATAAAACAAAGTTTCTATTCCCTTATGGACATGATGGCAGCAACTTCCCACACACATTCCCAAAGTTTAAACATACAACTACTCAAGAAATTCAATCTGGCAATTTTGAGATTTTTTTCCTAGGGAAATGAACTGCAGCCTATATAATTTGATATGACATACATACTGTGTATACATATACACATACACAAGAGTATTTACATATACACATGAGTACATATATACATCTATATATACATAAGAGTATTTTTCCTATTGCTCTGTATCTTTTAGGGTGGCCTTCAGATGACTTGTCTACAATTCCAAAACTCAAGCAGCTCTTCAGAATTAAGTGGCTCAATGTGATTTTGAAGTTAGGCTACCAGTTTCCATTTATTACAATGTCATTACAATAGCTAATAATTAGCACTTGTATATCAGTTTAGATACGCACACCAAAATACAGAATCTCAACAAAAATTCCAGAATGGGTAAATCATATTAGAGGCAAAAAAACTTACCTAGATAAATACCAGTTGAGTGTGTGGCAAGGTTGTCATCTAGAAAGATTACTCCAAGGGTATAAAGAGGCATTCCTGCTATTCCCTGCACAGACTGCCCAAGGATGAAGAAAGGTACATATTTTGATTGGAATGATAAGGATTTCTTGCAAGTTTTGACAATCTTCATTTCTTTGCAAATATCTTTTGAAAAGATCATTAAATTTTTTGTTAAATGAGCCAAAACTTAACAAATATACAGTATCTTTTATGAAATATTTTACCTTTTACAAGCTATTCCCACCATTATACTCTTAGTTAAGATTTCATTTACATTGAACATAGTAGTTCTACAATCAATCATCGTGTTCTCAGAAAAATGCAATAAAAGAAAGTTTGTGGGAATACTGAAAAAGATGCAAATATTATAAACCAAATATAAATGTGTATGTATGACTATATGTATATATACACACTTGTTTGCATAGGTAAAAATACATATCATAAATTTGGCATCTGGTAACTCTGTCTCTGACCCACGATAAAAGTATTTCTAATGTTTTAGATTACCTGAATTATTAGAGATCACCTTCTGAGCTTAGTTCTATATCCACTTCTTCAGCAATCTTCACATTAACTTTGTGTCACTCTGATTAAATAATTTCCCATTTTATACCCACCAACTTCTAGAATATAGGTTCATAAGGACAAGGCATTATACCAGCAATTTTCAACTGGTGTGCGGCAAGAGGCACACTGGTGAGCCATAAGAATATTTAAAACATGCAATACCTGACTATTTAGTCAGGGGCACTGACCTCTTTTCCCCTAGATTGTCAAATAAAAAAACAACAACAGTCAACACAATAGCTGTCCAGTATGAATGAATCAAAATTATACCTATTTTTTGTTAGATCAGCAAAAAATATATTTTTGGAGTGCCACAGAATTTTAGTAATTAGTTTATGTGTGCCATGAAATGAAAAAGGCTGAAAATCAATGTATTATACAATAAACTTTTTGTATAATACTAACTTTTTGTTAGTCATTATATAATAATCTTTTTAAATTTCTTTAGGGGACAGTCTATTTCTTAAGCTTTTTTTATTCACACAATTGCAAAACAATAGCAAATGAATGTTTGTTGGACTTGCATTTGTAATTAGCTTGGTAGACCCAAACAATGCTATTAGATCATTCTGGTCATGTACTTTTTATTGGAATTTAACAAATGCTCTGAAAATATTATTGTGAAAAACTGGTTAATGTGTAGGTTGCAAAATAGTACACTAATGGCAAATTTCAGCTGGTTCTGTATTCATATGGAAAATTTGATTCCATGTTAAATAGAAGGTCTCTAGAATTGTGATTCAAACTACTGATGATTCAATTTTATATAGACATATCAGTATTAATGTGATATTTCCAACACTCTGGCCTCTTAGTTCCTTGAACTGCTTTCTTCCCAGGTACTTGTACTCTACTTACCTTAGCTACTCAATTTAAACTTTCAAAAACAATGAAATACAAACCTTCTTTCATTGCAATTTCAAGCATCTTACAAATATCTTTACCTTTCTGCCTCACTCTAGTAACCCAATTCCAACAAACCCTAAAACCCACCAGAACCTATATATCCATTGAGCCTGCTCCTTTTCGCTATCCCAATGTCCACTTTATATCCTTACTTCTCTCATTGTCATCGTAACACTTTTAAATCCCTTGCTTTCTTTTATATCACGCAATCCCTCAATAAAATTGCAACCCTAGTCAATTAAATACATTTCCTTACTCTACACCTACAACTTTAAAGCTGAAGGTGGCCACAGAAAAACACACAACCATGCAAATCTCACTTTGAATTCATGATTATTAAACTCAAGGAGGTCCTTCACCCTCCTGATAATAAAATATGTCCCTAGTCTCCTACTCTTCTTGCCTTCTCCTAGAAAATCACCGTGTTTGTTTTCTTTTTCCTAGGGATCATGGGCCTGATATTCCTGCTGTTCAATATATGAAAACAATTGTTTTCCATCAATAGGATAAAACTAATATTTTGGCACCCTTCTTCATTTTAAAAAATCCTTTGTTTGGACTATAATTTCAAGAAGAAGGGAACAGTCAGTACTACAATCACTAGTGATAATTCAAGAACTATAACAAGTAAAAAGGTTTAATTATATTAAATAACATGAATTATGTTGATGGCTTGGTGAAAATAATTTCATGGCAGCGTTTAAGGTGAAAGCCATGTTAAAGTGGACTGAAAAACGAATATGAGATAAAGTCAGAAAGCATGGACATGTCTTTCAAAAATAACTTGTCAATGAAGCCCTGACCAGTGTAGCTCAGTTGGTTGGGCATGGTCATGTGCACCAAAAGGTTGCTGGTTTGATTTTCCAATCAAGGTGCTTGTCTGGGTTACTGGCTCAGTCCCCATTGGGGGATGTGAAGGAGGCAGCTGAGAGATGTTTCGCTCTCACATCAATGTTTTTTCTCTCTTCCCCTCTCTCTAAAAATTAATTAAAATATTTTTTAAATGTGTCAATGAAAATGAGGAGGTTTTGCAAAGTGATTGAAAGAGGGCTGTAAATTATACCTATGGTTGTTTTTGTTTTTTTAAGAATAGGAATTACTTGAGCACATTTAGATACCAATGAGTAGGACCAAAAAAGAAGAAGAATTTGTAGAAGGGGGGAGGAGATCACCATTGGAATTAAGTTCCCAAGTAGACAAGAGAGAACAAGATGTTTAGCAGGAGGAGAGCTCTTCCATTTTAACAGGAAGAAAGAAGTAAAGAATGTGAACATGAAAATATGGGTGGAATTATGCTTCCTATGGTAAGAAATTAAGGCAATTTTCTCTTACAGCATGTATTTTCTATCCAAAACAGAAGATGAGTTAAGTGAGTATTTGCATCCCCTAAAAAAATTCATATGCTGAAACCCAAATTCCCAATGTAATTGATATTTGAAGATGGGGCCTTTGGGAGGTAATTAAGTCATGAAAGTAGAGTCCTCATGAATGGGATTAGTTTCTTTATAACAAGAGACACTAGAGAGCTTGCTCTCTCTTTTTCTCTCTGCTCTACAGCAATATGAGGACATAACCAAGAAGAGGGTCCTTATCGGGAACTAAATTGGCTGGCACCTGGATCTTGATCTCCCAGCCTACAGAGCTGTGAGAAATAAATTTATATTGTTTAAGCCACTCAATCTATAATATTTTTGTTATAGCATCTCAAACTAAAACAAGAAGAAAGTCTAAAGTCCTTGTTGTGAATTATGGAAGAGAGTAGACTGGGAAAAAAAAAAAAAAGAAGTATCAGGGGAAAAGATCCATTTAAAGAGCATAACTGAGGTTGACAGTAACAAATTAACTGTGGGACTAATCTTGTGTGATTTTTCTCTAAAACACTCATCATCAGCCCAGGAAAGATATATAGTTGGATCAAAAATTTTCTGGCCAGGAACAAAAAAGGGCAATAGGACAGGGATCTTAGAATTATGATTAGAGCAAGTTTGAAATACTCTAATATTTCATATTAAGGAACATAAAATAAACTACAAATGAAAGAAAGTGATAAAAGGAGTCTGATAAAGGAAGAAAATACATGTCAGTACACTGAAGTTTCCAACAGAAGAACTGCTGTTTTTAATTATATGAGTATTCAAGTAGGAAGAATTAGTGGGTATAAACAGAGAGTGGAATAATAGATATTTAGGGAGTTCTCAGTAAAGTGACAGCTCACGGCAACCATGGGTATGCTGGGTGATCAATCAAATGTAAAGATCTAGAAACTAAAGATCAGAGTGTGATACAAATGTTTTCACAAACTAGTGGAGAAAATTCAGTTTTAACTGCTAACGGATTTGGTGGAGTATAGTTATCTACTTGCTGGCTGAGGCATAGGGCCTGAAGATCAACTTGTCATGAGTATGGAAAAATGTGATGGGATGGAGGAAGCAGAGAAAGGGAGTGGAAGGTGGTGGTAAATAGACTGTTCCAAAGAGAACATAGAAATTTTACACACACACACACACACACACACACACACACACACAAACTGAGGTATGAACATAGAGTAGAAAATGGGTTTTGTAAGAGATAAACATATAAACAAAGTAAGTAATACATCTATATAGATAAGTGTATGAAATGAGCACTTTACTGCAAAGACTGTTTACTTTATTCTGCTTCTCTAATATAAGCGGAGGGTCAACACTAAATAGGCGTTGTTAGGTGAACTGCATGTTCCTAATCACAAGCTGAAAATAAAATATGTAGAATAAAGATGATATAAAGAAGACACAAAGAGCCAGGCAAAGAAAGACAAATATCACATCATCTCGCTTATATGTGGAATCTAAAGAACTTAATAAACGGATGAACAGAATAGATTCAACGACATGGAAGCACAGATCAGACTGACTTGAATCTCTGAGGGATGGAGGAGGGCGGGTGGGTGGAGGGGGAGAGATTAAACAAAAAATTTATATGCATATATGCACAACCCAACGAAGACAAGGACAATGGTGGGGAGAGGGACTGGGGAGGGGGATGGGAAGGGGTGGAATGAGTCATTGGGGAGAAAAAGGGACATCTATAATATTTTAAACAAACAAACAAACAAAAAATAATAATAATAATAATAATAATAAAAAGAAAAGAAAATGTTGGTTTTGTCCATTAATTATTATACATATAAATGCTAGTATTTTTACTGTAACAATGTGCTCTGCACAGTACTTTTGAAAATAATAAAACTGGTTTTTTTAGAGAGAAAAAAAGAAGACACAAAGGAAGAAAGATTGTACTATTTCTACTCCCATGACTCCTATTAAGTGCTAATCAAGTAGTATTGTAAATATGTCTCAACAGTGCTTCCCAACTTCTCACCCTCTCTGACCAGGACAGGGCAAAGGGAAGGATAGGAACGATATGTTTTTCGTTTTCATGTGTTTTTCCCTTCTTTCCATAATCCGTCTTCTAGTTCAATTAGCTGTCCACTCTACAAATATAATAAGTATATTATATGTATATTCTACAAATTAATAAATATATTTATTTGAAATATTTATATTCTACAAATATTAGCAATATAAGTATACGTGCATAGTATATAGTTGATATATTGATATGATGCATATCAGTATATTATTTAACATACGAACTTTATAGTATGTCTATTAATTATATTAATATATTATGTAATTTATTGTATTTAATATGAATTCTTTTTATTTATATTGTAAATATATATTATAAACATACATTTTTAAAACATCATAAACTCATATATACACATACACACATACACAAAGAGACATCCTCACGCCTTTTTCCATCATGTCTAGAGACATCCTCATGCCTTTTTCCATCCCAGTTTAAAGTTCCCAAAATGGGTGAATGCATTCCAACACTTTTATAAGCCTATTCACAAGAAAGTTATGAATAGCGTCAGAAATAGTGCTATGAAACTTCAAGTAGTCTTTATCTACTGGGAGTAGCAAAAAGATTGTGGAATAAATTTTAGAAAATGAAGAAAGCAAAGAAGCCACCGATCGTTTTAGATTCAAAATCCTATGCCAAAGAGCAGCTCCCATTTTGAAGTAGTAGGAATAGCTAGAAAATGTCTGACATTTCTTTTTTTGCATAAGTTTTTTATGTTTGTATTTGTGTGCATGTGCTTTGAAGTAAAAATAAATGGATTAATTAAAGCATATTGTGGAAGGAATTACTAAAGTTTTCAAGAAACATATAAAAATTGATAAAAGAAAAACAATTTCACAAAATAATTATCACAAGATATTCTTTCTTCTTCCTAGGTCCATCTCTTATATGAAAGGATAAATGATCATGAGATGAGAGAATGAACATATATTACTAGGTAGCTACAATTAATTAGCTTAATAAACTTGATCATATAAATAGATACAGATGAACAGACAAGTATCACAGTTTATTTTAAGTTCCTAGAGGCAATGATTTAAATTAATAATGATTTGATATATGA
Organism: Miniopterus natalensis; assembly: GCF_054644295.1. NCBI lineage: Eukaryota > Metazoa > Chordata > Mammalia > Chiroptera > Miniopteridae > Miniopterus > Miniopterus natalensis. The sequence continues at coordinate 54,691,645 of NC_142083.1, forward strand.
CAGTATCATTTAAATCTTACCTTCAGTATCTATGTTCAATTGATAATTTTCACCACTGAAGTATGGATAAGCAAATAAAAGTGATCCTAATCCTATTAAAAGGGAGGAAAACATAATCCATCTTAGAACATTTCCTCTCCCTCCATAGTATGATATAAACACTACTACCAGGCAAGATGAAATATCGTAACTTGATGACACCACCACTGTCTCAATGGTTCTCAGGCGATTGCCCTTCTGAAACATGTCAATGCTCAGATCTACAAGACCAAACACAATACCTAAAACATAAAAGAAAAAAGAAAGCAATAATATGCATTTTAAGAGACAAAACAAGCCACCATTGTAATCATTACAAAGCAAAACTTAATTTACAGTGATTTAAGTTTATTTCATCTTATTCTGAATGTTTAAGATTTATAAGCGCATGATTCCTGTTCTAAAACATTAATAGGCTTTAATCTCTGTGAAATATTTGCCAATGGAATTATTGTAGTGATTTTTAAATACTATATTCATGTGTAATTTGCTGAAGAATATGATTTTTAATCATCTCAGTACTATTTCTTACTCAGTACTGAGTAATATTTATTTTGATGTACTATATTTCAATTCTAAAATGAATAAATAACAATATAATATCTAACATCCAGAACAGAAAATAAAACATTATCAAAATAGTTGGTCCAACATGTACTCCCCAAACGCATTATTCTTTCTCCTTCCATAACCAGTATCCTATACTTGAAGTTGACCATTTCCTAGCCTTCTCAACACTTTTTTTGACAATGTGTATACATCTTTGAACAATACAGAGTATTGTTTGTCATGTTCTTGAACATTAAATAAATGGTATCATATGTGCCCCTCCCCATCACTCAGCACCCAACTGGGGAAAAAATAATCACACTAAAGGTTTGAAACAAAAAGAAACGGCCACAGAGGTTGTTACAAACTAACACATTTGTTGGATTGGAAAGAGAAAATAGTTACTAATAAAAATTCATGGAATCTACGCTACCAAAGTTGCTGGAGCATAGGCAGCTGCAGGGGGCTGCAACCGCTACCGCTGCTGCTGCCTTTAGACCTGCACTCACCACCTCTTTCGCAGGAAGCCAGTACCAATACTTCTGCTAATGCTGAAAGCTAGCTGACAATCTCCCAGCTGCCAGACCAGAACCTATGAGAACTGTGCTGCTGAAGCACCACTGTTGCTGCTGCTGGAGCTGCACTGATAACTGATCATAAATCCTGGAGCCTTCACAACCCCAGGATTGCTGCTGCTGCCAAAAATATCATCAGAAACACGGAAAAGAAAACAAAAAATGGGCTTCCCTTTGTTCCTTTTTCAAATCTACCGCCACAGCTTCTTACTGGTAACACGTAGGTGAAGCCAGCTGACAAGGAAATCTGGGAAAAGTAGTTTACAGGCTGCCAGTCTCCTTACAAACAGGAATGGATCCAGAAAAGGAACAATCGAGTTTATGCCCAACAAACAACTTGCAAAGTTCACCCTTTAGATTGCTCATGATACATTTTCACCCTTTCCCCACATTTAAACTCCCATACCAAATTAATAGGAACATCATCATGCTTCTTCCTATCATGTTTCAATTATTCTTACAAAGACTTTCTTACTCTTTCCCAAAAAAGGGAGACACATCGAAGACACATAGTCCAACCAGCCACCATATCCATATCAAGGTAGCGTTAATCCTTCTTCTAGTTTAATCGCAAACATGAATGGGTTTTCTTTAACATAAAACTAAATTGCAAAGGTATAAATGGTATAAAAAGGTATAAAAGATATAATTAAGCAATTTAGGCCTATGATAAACAAAACATATCATAGGCCTAACTAAAGTTGTGAGGGAGTTGTATTGCAAGAGACACCATAAATCTGACTTAGAACCACAATTTAACAGACTGAGAGCAGCAAGAAACAACATATAAAAACTTTGCTGCATCAAAGAGAAGAATTTTTTTCAACCCTCATTTTACATGTGGCCCAGAAGGATAATGGCCAAGGTAATAAAAGTCCTGTCAATAAGTGTCCATCTCTGGGGCTGGGGTATTAATTCCCCTTCTAATTCAGAAATATTCTGCAACCTAGAGGTGACGTTGTAAAGTTATCATCCACAATACTCTTTTATAAAATAGTAAGGGAAAGAGAATGCAAAAAAATAAAAAATTTGAAAACACACACACAAATTACACATGAAAGAAACAAGAAAGAGAAAAATGCATAGTTGCTACAGTTTTTATTTCTCTAAATGGTTATGAGGCACAGTTGACATTAATAAACTCCTTTCCTATTCACTTCCTTTTCTACCTCTCAATCTCATATAACATATATAGGTTATTTCAAAGCAGACATTTTACCCTGTAGGACAGCACCCCAAACTTTTTGATTGCTGTCTCCTTGCTGGAGCCCTATCTGAGTCTTCAGTAGGACATTATAATTATCTATAAAGCTAAGAGTTTCTGGTTATTGACATATGTAGTAAGATCAGTGAATTCTATGAACATGGATTCTCTATACTTCTTTTGCTATAAAATTAATTCCTTCATTAAAAGCAATAAATAAGATGATCATGATGGTGTATAAGGCATTCATTAAGTCCAAGTATAGTTGTTTTGGAAGAACCATGGTGATAAAAGAACCCATATGCAAAACAAGTATCTATTTCAGTGAGAAGAAATTATTGCCCACTCCATAATAGAAGGAGATGATGTAATCAACTTGCCTCCAGGTAGCTGGTTGATTTCACTAAGAAATGGAGCCATTTCCTGGATTGTATTGACTCTTCCTGGGTGGCAAGACACTCACTCAGTAGTGCAATAAGCCGATCAGTTCTTGTGAAGATAAATCCATGCGTTCAGCTCTTGTATAACCTCTATCCTTGATGCAATTGACAATATAAACATGAACCCACTGAACAAGACATACAGTGGCTGGGAAAAGAGGCTGGCTAATATTCACAGGGTGGTTATTTATCTACCTCACTATTGAGAGCTTCCTCTGCAATGGATTACTTTGATGAATATTTGCACAGGATAACTGTCCATTAAGATACACATACCACTTACCCAGCCCTCCTAGTCACCAAACGGTCAACCTATTAGCCAATGGGAGCATGGTATCTAGGAAATACAATCAAATTTTACTGCCTAACATTCTGCCCATTGGGAGGATTTCTTTCCTCTGTTTTTCAGGGACTCCCCTAAGTGGGAGTCGCTGAAATGGTATAATGGTATACCATTACGGTATAATGTTACCATAGCATACTTCCACCTTCAAAAACCACAGGCACATAAGATTATGTTTCTTTCTTAGTAGTAAGTGGTATAAATGAAGAAATTTTTCCTTCATTTTATTTTATTTTTAAAATTTTTTAAAAAAACATATCTTTATTGATTTCAGAGAGAGAAAGGGAGAGGGATAGAGAGATAGAAACATCAATGATAAGTCACTGATCGCCTGCCTCCTGCAGGCCTCCGACTGGGATCGAGCCTGCAACCCGGGCATGTGCCCTGACCAGGAATCAAACCCCGATCGCTTGGATCCTAGGTCGACACTCAACCGCTGAGCCACACCCGGTTGGGCTTTCCTTCATTTTAGAAGAGGTAGCCCTGCACACTCCAAAACAATTTGCCTGAAGTGGCAAGCAAATTTTTAGTGTATAAGAAATTATCTCCCAGGGCAGACTTTATGTTAATCATTCTGGGAAGCCTGGGATCTCATTCTAGTTATGAGTCTGGCAGCCATAAAGGGGGAGGGAGGGTTATGAGGGCAATCAGCATTCCCTTAAGTAGGGTGAGGAAAATTCAGTGTCTTCAAGCAAGGAATTGCTTTTTCTCAGCCATAGGAGGAAAAGTTGCTCCTACTGGGAAAGGAAATTTGGGATTTCAGGGTTGATGGTTCTCAGATTTACTGAATTCCACCCAATTCTCATGGTCCACTCTTCTCCAATCAATGCCCCAACTCTCACATAAGTGATTTAGTGAATCTGTGAAATCAATTTGTGTTATAATTCTACAACCATGAATTAGGGTTGGTACTATTCAAAATATGCAGTATGTCACTAAAAGTGATAAGATTCTCTTACAACCATCAGAGAAGCTCACACATTTTCTAATTATGCCCTAAACTCAGTTTCTTTCTGTAAACTTTCCAGTGCAGTCAGAAGCAGTCAGTCAACCCCAGAATCTCTGTAGTCTGAAGTTCCACCGCAGATGTCAATTGCAGAAGCTGTTGGTCTTCCAAAGCCTTGCCTTCAATAAGAAATTTATCTCAGGCAACATTTTAAATAACTCTTTTTGTCACTACATGCCATGGACTTCCAGTGTACCATTTTCCACAGTCAAGGATACTGTTGTTTTTGTTGCTTTCAAGTCCAATTAGTCATATAATGAATTGCAGATTCCCATCTTTGAGGGATGGTTTATTTTTTCCTGGTTCAACGTTGGGTATAAAGTACTGTTAGAGAAGGCAGCTAGGTAGACGTGAGGCTGGGAGAGGTAGCTGGGGCATAGAGGGAGTATGTGTGAGAGATGACAAACCAAAAAAAATGGAGGCAGCAGACCCCTATGTGAGGAGCAAGGATTTAGACCTCCTCCAGGATGTGATCTAACCGGTGGCCTAATGCCTGGGTGAAGGAGTCTTTTAGTTTGAAGATGTATTTTTCTGAGACGTGAGGGAGAGGATGACTTGCTCCTTGCCTAAGGGTCTTCAAGCCTAGGGGTATAAATCCTCTGAACTTCCAAATATCGGGGTACTTGGTTTGGTTTCAGCCAACAGAGTCGCCCACTCCGGTTCTGAGTGTATTTTTTTCCGACAAATAAATCCTCATCTGTTTTTGCTGCTATTTGTGGTCTCTTGTTTGAATTCATTCCTACAAGCAAGACAACAACTGGGGGTGCAGAGTACTGTCTCTGGTCAGGGGCTATCTCTTGCCAGAGACCCTCTTGACCACTGCCAACAGTACTATGTCAAAAATTATATGATTTTAATGCTTTATAGACAAATTAGTTTTATTACCTTGGTGATGCTAAAAGTTCAGTCAAAATCTTTTCAAACATCTTTATATTTATATTTCATAACATTTTAAAAAGGAATGTTATTTTTGATTCATTCTTTAACCAATTTCTTAGCCCTACTTATCTCTAATAAAATGTTATTAATATTTTTCTGAATATATATTTTAATATGATCTGATTTCTAACTGTTCTCATTAAATTAGTTGTAATTCTTTAAAGTTTCTTTTTATAGCTTTGCAGCAAAGGGTTGACTCAGCAAGCCTTGGTTGCTGAAAAAAACCTGTCTTCAAGACTGACCTTTGCTTGTCTCCTGGGAGATGACTCTGAGTCCTTGAATATTATGCCTGATTAGAGCACTTGCATATGCCTGAAGCCTTGGGCCACACAGTACCAATTGAATCAGATAGTTTATACTAACAAAGTGATTTAAGGTGAACATCTGTTGTTGTATGCCTGAGATCTTTGGCTATGCTGTATCAGTTTGATTAGCTTATGTTAACAATGTATTTATGGTGAATACCTTTTTTGGTGTGTGTGTGGGGGGGATGGAATCTGAAAAGCTGAAGTCAGTCACACAGACGCTACATGCCTACATGATCGACCCTCCCCCCAAAAATCTTGGACACCAAGGCTCATGTGATCCTCCTTGGTTGGCAAATCTTTGCAAGTGTTATCTGTTGGAAGCATTAAGCATGTCCATATGTCCCCACTGGGAAAGGACACGTGGAAGCTTGGGCCTGGTTTCTTTTAGAATTTATCCCACATGTCTTTTCCCTTTGCTGATTTTAATCTTATCCACTCACTCTAAGAAATCATAAGAGTATAACATCTTTCTCTGATTCCTCAGTCCTTCTAATGAACCATTCAGTCTAAGCAAGGTCTTAGGGACCTCCAACATAACAGTTAATAAATTTGAAGTCTGTTAAGACCTCCAAATTACCTTTCACTATAGATTATAACATTTTAATTGAGAAAACACTTTCTACAAATATATAGCTAAGAAAACACTACTAAATCATTTTTTCAGTTCTGTTTTTGTACTGAAATATTTCAGCCAAAATCATTCAAAGAATCTTTCTTTGACAAATACTTTACAAAACTCTTCAAATAAGTTGTCTTTATTTATTATTACTTTAAATGTTTTGCCAAAGTTAAATGTCAAAGCCATGGGCCTCCTTAATTTCATTTCAATGTAAGAACATAAATCAATGTAATTCACTGTCTTAAGATAATAAAGGACAAAAACCGCATGAATATCCAAATGCAGAAAAAATTTGACAAAATCCAATACACTTTCATAATAAAAATATTCAGTGAACCAGAAGTAGACAGCAACTTCCTCTAACTGATAAAGTACATACAGAGTGGGGCACAAATAGGTTTACAGTTGTTCATATGGAAAATAATACAATAATGAATAAATAATAACACAAGAATAAATTCTGTTTCACATACTTACAACTGTAAATCTACTTTTGCCCCACCCTGTATATGAAAATTCTACAACATAATTATGAAGTTAATAATAGTTACCATATGACCCAGCAATTCCACTCCTAGATACAAATCCCAGAGAAACAAAAACATATGTCCACCCAAAAACACTGTTCCAGCTCTGCATGTAAGGAGCTTAGAAGTCACCACTCTGCCCTAACAAGTAACAAACTGAACAGACCGAAAAAATTAACAACTCTTCTTGGATATATAAGAGGGGAAGAAACAGGGCAAACTTGATGAGATTGTGAATTCAACTGTCATTATAACTCAACCCATACATTTAAATTTTGTTTCATTCCCAGAAATATCAGCTACTGTTAAATAAATAGAGAGCTTACTGTAGGGCTTTGATGGGAGTTTTTGAATTCTCAGACCATGACCTGAGCTGGAAGTTGAGACCTGAGTTTGCCATTTCTCTTCATAAGTGCTTAAGGACACTGAAAATATTCCAGCCAGCACCAGGGTCCTTACAGTCAATATTACTACTAAAGGTGCAGCTGCCACTTGGGCTTTCAAGACACATGCTTCAATTGACACTTCCTCCCAATCAAACACGGTTGATAACTTGATGAATTATGATGCCACTGCATGCCAAGAATTATTGTCCATTTCCCATTGACAAAGAGCTCAGTACTTCACTCAACATTAAAGGCATACTAAAACCAAACCTATATCTTCTGGGACTATCCCTGATACCAATTCCATAATAGTCTAGATCCAATCAGGAGAGAGAAGTTTGAACAAGGACAGTTTGCTATAAAGAATTATTAGCTATAACAGAGGATTACAGTAACAAAGAATTAGCTAATAAGAAGTAAAGAAATGCTAAAGAATATAGAAATAGCTAGTATAAGGAACAGCCACTTCCCCTAGGGCTGAGATAGAGCACTCAAGGGCTAAAATCAGACCTTGTTGAAGAAGGTACAACAAAATTTTGGCAAATGGAATCCAGCAACATATACAAAAGATAATAAGTAATAAGGGTTTACCCTAGGAATGCAAGTTTGGTTAAATATCCAAAAATAAAAGAATGCAATATGTAATATTAATAAAATAAATAAGGAAAATCATGTAACAGTCTCAGGAAATACAAGGAAAAAAACCCCACTTGATAAAATTCAATACCAATTCATAATAAAAATTCTTAACCAACTAAGAATAAAATGCAACATTCTTAAACTTATAAAGGGCATCTACAAAAAACCTACAGTTAACATATTTAATTGTAAAAGTCTAAATGATTTCTACCTAAAATCAGAAAAAATAAGTGAACTGCTTTTTTCAAATTTCTATTCAACATCTTAACCAGTGTAAAAGAAAAAAAGAAAAAAAGCACACAGATTGGAAAGAAAGAAGTAAAACTGTCCTGATTCACAGATGAAATGATCATGTATGTAAAAAATCCTAAGGAATCTGCCAAAGACCCCAATAACTAATAAGTTAATTTATCATAGTTGCAGGATACAAGACCTAAATAAATAGAGATATTCCATGATTAGGCATGAAAACAATATTGTTAAGATGCCGATTTTCTCCAAATCTGTAGAATCAAAGAAATCCCAATTAAAATTCCAGTACGTTTTTATAGAAATCAATAAATTAGTTCTAAAATTAATGTGGAAAGGACAAAGTATCTAGACTAGCCAAAACAACTTTTACAAAGAACAAAGACAGAACACCTGATTTCAATACATATAATAAAGAGACAGTAACCACTGCAATATAATATTTGCATAAGTATAGACATGTTAGGTTAATAGAACAGGATACAAAGGCTACAAATAGACTCAGAAAAAGTCAGAATTTCAACAAAAGTGCCAAAATAATTCAATGGGATAAAAAAGTCTTTTCAATAATGTAGGAACAAAGGTTCTCTATGGAAAAAAAAATAAATTTTGACCCTTTGCATACACACAAAAAAATCATTCAAAATGGATCAGAGGCCTAAACATAAGAGCTAAACTACAAAACTTCTAGAAGACAAAAAGGCAGAAAATCTTCATGGTACTGATTTAGGCAATACTTTTTTTAAAATTTTTTATAGAAACAAAAGAATAAACCACTTAAAAATTAGCAAATTGGACTTCAACAAAACTGAAACCCTTTTTCATCAAAAAAGATCAGGTAAGAAAATGGAAAGACAAACCACAAATTGAAGGGAGAAAGGGAGGGAGAGGGGCAGGCAGGCAGGCACGCATGGCCTGAGTCTGGTCATAAAGAAACATCAAGCATACCCAGGTTGAAGTTCAACACAAGGAATGAAAAATCCATATACTTTAAGACTTGCATGGCCATAAGATATGGAAGGGGGCAGGGGGATATGGAAGCGTTGCAGATTAAAGAAGAAGTCTAAAATAGGACAACTAAATGCAATATGCATTCCTGGATAGAATTTTGGACCAAAAAGGAAAAGGAGACACTACAGGGATAATTGACAACATCTGAGTAGGGCCATCAATTCATAGTTTGAGGTAGTGTACACTGACACAGTCCTGACTGGGAGAGTGAATGGTGATTGTATAGGAAAGTGTCCTCATTTTGGGAAGATGCACACTGGAGTATTTAGCAGTAATGGGGCACCATGTCTGAAAAAACCTGTATGTATAGGGAAAGAAAAGGTGAAGGAACAACACATGTGGTAAACGTAAACAACTAGAGAATCTGAGTGAAAGGGACTCAGGAATTTTCCGCTGCCTTTGCACCATTTCCCTATGTTTGAAATTATTTCAAAATTGTTTAAAATGTAACAATAAATATATCAACTGATAAATACGTAAGTGAAGAGATACACCACTTTTATGAATGGAAAACTCAAAATAATACCTAAGCTGAGCTAATGACCTGTATGAAGTCAGTTAATAAGTAGTAGAGTTAAACATTCACTGTCAATCACTTGTTCAAAAACCTTCAATGGCTCCTCATTATCCACATAATAAAGAGGTTATATTAAGTGAGAAAAAGCCTGCAAAGTACCTCATTCATCATCCAGTACACTAGTAGGAAGTAAACACTTTCTAGTATCCTTTTAAAGTTCTCACTTGGGTATTTAAAGACCATCATAATGTGGCCACAATTTGTATTTTCCTTCTTTTTTATTTATTTATGTATTCCATACATATTTATTGTCTTTTCTGCCTCAGTCACTATATTAGTTCCTTGTGTGTGTGGAGAGGGGGGGGAACGGACAATAAAGAAAATAATTACCCTTTTTGGTGCTTTGGTAAAACCATCAACCAGCCAAATCTGTCACTCACCATTCTGAAACAAAGTTTTCCTGCATCTAAGTGTTTATTTATCAAAACACTCCACTTATTCATTCATTTCCCTATTCAATAAATATTCCTTAACTACATCCCCAGCTATCAGAACTGTACCTAGTTATTAAGGCGTATTTCAGATGCCTCTTCCTCAGGGAAACTTCTTTGATGATTTCAAGAAAAATAAACGGATGACTCTTTGTTCCTCTTGTGATCCTAATCACATTTAGACTTTTTAAATCGCACTTATTTCGACATAGCATTTTAGAGCAAAAAAGATACCATGTTTGGCAGACTCCCATGCTGACAGTGTATACAGGCTAGTAAAGAATCTAGGTGTAAAGGGAGTGGTGAGAGCCTTGGCCAAGTAAGGAACGCATGGCCCCCACAGGCCTTCAAGCCCACGTTCTTCTTCAAACCGCGCGCGCTAAGGTAAACATCTTCGCACTGGGGTTCTCTTACGTAGCTTGTTTGAGGCCCTACCCTGTCTCCTCGGTTCACACGCAAGGAAACAAGATCCAAGCAGGAAGTGGCTTGGCCAGCGCGTCGCAAAATTGTTGGCAGAAGCAGAAACAACTTAGGGGGTCCCAGATACTGTTTTCCACTTTATTTAATCTCCCAAGGTATTCAACCCTGAGCTTCTCAGGGGTTGTTGACCAGACAACAGTAATGTACTCAACACTGCTGTCTCCGGCTGGCTATGTGGAGGCCAGGCCCCTGTCAACCGCACTGTGAGGGGTAACCGTGTCGATACGGTGCTTGATGACAGGAGCCCAAACCCGAGGCGGCCGCCCATTTAGCCAGCTTTGATCCCGGTCACACCCTGCCAGCGCTCGGGAGGGCAGCGGCCTCAGCCGGGCCCACCGGGCGCCTCTCGGGCCTACCCCGCCTGGACAAGCCCTGGCGGCCCCCGCTTCCCTCGCCCCCACACCACGCCCTCAGGCTCACCCTGAGCGACCAGCAGGATGCAGTAGAAAATCATGAAGCATCGGATGTTATTAAAACGCTGGCAGGAAGTGCAGCCCAAACTGCAGAGCCCCTGCAGATTTTCAGGCTGTTCTTCCGGCTTGTTGGTGATGGGCACTATGGTCGTAGCCTTGTTTCTTCTCTTTTTTTTTAACTGGTGTAGCCTGACCAGGCTCGGTGGAATAAGCTTCATAAACCAGGTACTTTTCCCGGGCCTGCGGCGCTTCGTGGGCGCAGGGCTGTCTTCCGGCAGGGCCTTCGCGGCCTGGGCCTCCACTTCCACCGGGGCCTCGGCGATGGCGGACGGCCGGCTGCGGAGGCTGAGGCGCGGCTTCCGCTCGGAGGGCGCCTGCGGGCTGCGCGGCCGCTGCTTCTTGGAGGCAGCGCCGCCCGTGCGGCCGGCTCTGGCTGACCGGCGCAGCTGGCCCGACATCAGGGAATCGGCGCCCGCATCCAAGTCTCCAGAGGGAACTTTCTTCGGGGCTAGAGGCCGACGTCGCCGGCGGAAGTTGGCGGTTGCCGGGGGGGGGGGGGGGGGGGGGGGACTTCCGGGCTGCTCCCGCCTCGCTTCCACGTGGGCGGCGGGCGCAGAAGCTGGCGCCGCGGGGCGAGAGCGGCTGGCGCGGGGGCGCGGCCTGACCCGCGGCGTCTCCTCGCGAGCGGAGCGACGGAAACGGGCAGCCGCGGGCCGCGGGCCGCCCCGGCCCGGCCCTACCCTGGCGTCGTGTTTTTCTAACTGGATAATCTCTCCAGGAACGACCTAAACACTGTGGAAGGGGGAGGAGAAATCGGAAGACCTGTTATATATAACGTATTAAACGGTCTAATGTATGTGTAACTGGGGTACAGAGAGGGGGCGGCGGCGGGAATTGAGGTCATAATGGTCACGAGTTTTATACGGCTAACGAAGTATGTAGAACCGCATCAGCAGTAATCCCAGAAAACCCCAAGCAAGATACATACAAAGAAAAACACCTAAATATAACATAGGCTACTAAAAGTCAAAGCTAAATGGAAGAGTTTGAAGGAAGTCAGAGAGAAGAGGACCATAACTGGTAGAGAACTTGCACACATCAGAATTGCGCAGGCCGCGCCGCGGGGAAAGGAAAAGACGGAAGGAACAGCTCCAGCCAGGACGAGAATTCTTTATCGAGCAGAACATCTTTTCAAAAATGGGTCAAGAACTATGAAAAATCCTCAACAAAATACCAGCAAACCAAATCGAACAACATATAAAAAGAATTATATTTTATGACCGAGTGGGATTTATCCCAGGAATGCAAGTTTGGTTTAACATCTGAAGATCAATTTTTGTAAAATACTGTATTAATAAAAGACAAAATCCACACGATCATTCTAATAGATGCAGAAAAAGTATTTGAAATACTTACTTACCTTTTTATGATTAAAAAAACCCAAGAAGTTAAAAACAAAAGGGAACATGTGCAAATTGATAAACGGAAAGCTGAAAAGTGAAAAACTTCCTTATCATGTTTAAAATGAGGAATGACTGAATGCCCCCCTCCCTACGTTCAGAAACAAAACAAGGACATCTAATTTGGCCACTTTTATCCGATATTGTAACGACAGTTTGCTTCATACTAAATGTCTGTGTCCTCCCCACAATGTCATATATTGAAATCCTAAACCCCAATATAATGGTATTTGAAGGTTGGGCCTTTGGGGGCTGAATAGGTCATGAGGGTGGAGCCTCCTGAAAGGGATTAGTGCCCTTATAAAGGGGATCCCAGAGAGCCCCCTCCAGGGAGATAAAACAGTCATCTTAAAGGTTCTCATCACAAGAAAAAAAATGTGTAACTATGTAAGGTGATTGATGTCGAGACTAAACTTACTGTAATCATTTTGCTATATATTGTTGTACACATAAAACTAATACAATGTTATGAGTCAATTATATCTCAATGAAACTTGGGGAGAATAACAGAAGAGAGAAAAAAACAGTATAGCAACTGCAGAGAGAGAGAGCGGGAGAAGGAGAGAGAGAGGGTTGGCGTGTTGTCCCTTACACCAAAACGTTGTGGTTCGATTGCCAGTCAGGGCACATACCTAGGCTGCAGGGCGTGTTCGAGAAGCAACTGGTCAGTGTTTCTCTCTCACATCTCTCTCTCTGTCTCTCAAATAAAAATCACTAAAAACATGTTCCCAGGTGAGGAATTTAAAAAGTTTTTTTAAACCAAAACAAGATATTACTGTTCCTACATGTGTCCATAATACTGCTTAAGAAAATAAATCCAAGAGCTCTCACCGTTATATTACTAATATTTCCAAATTATAGGGATAATTGAATGCAGAATGAAACTGTTTACCTGTAAAGATTTCACTTTAATAACACAATAAAATTCTGTTCTTGCAGAAAACTGTGGAGCTAGGAGAGCATACAATTTTCCCTAGTCCAGTATATTAAAATTTTTAAATCACACCTACAATAAAAAAATATTTACACTGTGACTCAGTACACACATATACACCCATAATGTATATGTTTGTATCTGTGCACTTTTATGTATGTGTATGATTGAAACGCATACACACATATACCATAATAATAACATGAAATGAAAAACACAGGCCTAGAATGTTTTTCATTCTCCTAAGGATTTCTTTACCAAGTGATTTAACAAAGTAATTGATGTTCTGCAGACTTGAAACTACTGCAACACAGTATGCATTCTAGACATAGTTCCCTTTAGGTTTTAGGTTATGACAACTAAATTAGTATTTTTAGACAGCATTTTAAAAAATTCATTAGTATTTTCTTTGCATATTTTATTAAAATATTATTAATTTTTAACTTCCTCTCTCAAAGTTTTTGTCAGTGTTGTTCATGACAGGTAAAAGTTCATGATAGACTTTTATTAAACATCTAGTGGAAATAAGTGAATAACTGTAAGGTGCTGAAAAGGAACTTAATGTGTTGGAGAAACACTTCAAATACTTTTTGATACATTATTAGTGCAAATGACAGCTGTGGTGACAAACTTAGGTCCTAAAGTATTATGGGAATAATGCAAGTTCAATGATGGCAAGAAAGGCTTCTAGCACAGTGCAGGTGGCAGAATAGATGTTTAATAAACCGCAATTTGTGTTAAGAAGTTATCAGATTCATTTTAATATTCAATCTTTTGAGCAGTTTAAAGTTAATTCTCCTACTCCTCAAATTTCGTTCAGTACTGCATTCTCTTCTTTCCTTTACCTCTTTCCTCTGAAAGTAATAATAACTGCCCAATGTTAGTTTAGAGATGGTTAGTAACTGAGAAGCTGTATAAAGCAAACCATAAATGGGAGCTCATTGACAAACATTACTGGTGAAATACTGACTACCAGTTTGGCTCTTGGTTTCATCCTTTCTTGATCCATTGCATGTATTTGGAGAGATATTTACTAATGAATATGAATGATATACCCAATATTTTGTTGGCTCATAATTGGTTGGGACCTCATAAGCCTCAGTAAATTTCCAACAATTCTACAGACTCCTTTAACTCACCAGCAAAACCAGAAATACATAACCTGGACTTCATATTAAAAATACTTTTGATGCTTATAAAAATCTCAATACCAGGTCATATGCCAGGCGAATTAATTCAGAATCTCTGGTTTGTGAGATCCAAGAATCATGATTTTTTAAATTTATCTTTATTGTTGAAAGTATTACAGATATCTATCTCCCCCCCCCTTCCACACACCCCCGCCAGTGATTCCAATATCCTGCCAAGTTGCCCTTCCTCTTTCCTTCCCTTTCTTTTTCCTTCTGCCTTTTCTGGATCATTTTTCATTTGACAATAATAATCTTTGGAGGGCACTCCAGCCATTCAGCTCTAGAAGCTCAAGATGAGTTCAGTGGCTGTGCAGATTACTTTAAGAGATATCAAACTGATCTTTATAATATCAAGATTCACAAGTAGATTTTTGGCTAAGGAGCTTTCTCCTTTCTCTTGCTAACAAAAGTAGTAGCATAGATCACAGGCTAGTCACAAAAGGGAATTCTTCAGTTAAATTAAAATTTAAACCAAAAAATCTTATTTTTGGTTCCATGAGTTTTGAGGTTAACGAGTTAGACCTTTCTCATCTTTCCTTATTTTGAGAATAAACGCCATTTTATTTTCCATCCTTCATAACTTTTTCAAAGTTGTACGAGTACAGTTATAAATTAAGATATTTTTTGTACTTCTACTTTTTTTCATGTAGTATCTGATCATTTGCTGGTATTTGATTCCAAAAACTGTTCTGTGATTTCAAGTGTGTCAAAAAGAGCCAGGAGGCTTTGACAAGAAATAAATTACAAATGTTTGTTCAAGGGTCTTAGTGTTTGCAAACTAGAAACACACCTAAGCAGTATCAGGAGTGTTCTAAAGGAAAAGGCAAAGTCTGAGAGTTTTATAGTAAAAAGTACATTCTTGAGAAGAATCAGTTCTGCATTCACAGTCCCTGGATTGGTGGTTCAAGATAGTAGTCACCAGATGTCTGGTGGCCTAGACAATGGAACATTTTCTTCTTGAGGTCATTCAGATGGTTAACTGAAGGTCTGATCTATGTCCAGGCATTAACACACAACACACTGCTATGCATCCAAGTACTGACATAAGACTGAAAAGTTTCAAAGTTTAAGTTCCCAGAGCCAGTTAAAATAAGGATAATAATTTCCTTATGCCTCAACTCACTTGAAGTTAAAAATTTAGCAGCTTGACCACAGTAACTCCTTTTTATTTGTTCACTTTATTTCTCAATGATAAATTATAAAAATAAATACCACCAGCTAGGGCTACTCAAATAGAACATTAACAGTAGTTACCATGCAAGCAAAACTGGTTTCTCTTGAGAAAGAAGGATTTTTAACTAGTGATGTGGAAGCTCTTTCCCTATGATTAAGAACATATTTTTATTGTAGAGTCTTGGCTTACAGACACAGGTTTTTAAAAAAAGGAAACCTGTTCATGAGTTAGTACAGAGAATTGTACATTTGGGCAAAAGCCTATTTCGTGTTTCTGTATAATTTTTTTCATAACATTTATTACATAATAAATTAAGTGTAACTTTTATAAATTTTAAAACAAGCTAAAAGAAACATTTAAAAATCAAACCAGTCTGTTCTTCATCCCCTTTGAATCTTGAACTGGATTACATAATAGTAAATAAATGTCAAAATCTTTAAATAAAGATAATATGTGCTTCAGCTAAATATGCAGCATTATATTCCAGTAATATATTTAATCTAGTAGAAAGTAGTTATTATAAATACAAAGCGTACCATATTTGGAATCAAAGACCTAGCTCAAGATTCTCCTCTCTTTTTATTTATTTGTTTGTTTATTTAGTTAGTTAGTTAATCCTCACTTGAGGATATTTTTTCCATTGATTTTTAGAAAGAGTGGAAGGGGGGGAGGGGAGAGAGAGAAGCATCGATGTAAGAGAGACACATTGATTGGTTGTCTCCAGTACAAGCCAGGGAACGATCCTGCAACCCAGGTACATGCCCTTGACCAGGAATCAAACCCACAGCCCTTAGGTGTGCAGGCTGACCCTCCAACCGCTGAGCACCACCAGCCAGGTGGTGTTTATTTATTAACCTAATGTCTTTGACAAGTCACTTAAACTCTCTAAACTCAGGAATCCTTATTTATAAAATGGAGATTCTCCCTACCCTATTTCATGTGGTTGTTATGAAGATAACAATATAAATGAAAATGAATTAAAACTACAAAATATATAATTTCTTATTTAAAATAAAGCACATTGTAAAATAAAACATTTAAGTAATTTAAATTTAAAAATTAAAAAAATATGTCAACAAAATAGCCACAGTTCTTTTCTAATGCTTACTGCTTGCATTTACTTCTAGTTTAAAATAGAGTTAATTATTTACCACACTAAGATCCTAGAAGGTAAACGGTTTTGTTAGTATATGTCTCCATTTCTAGAATCTAAGATAACTCATTAGATATTCAAAATTGAAAAAAAGGAGGAAGTGAAAAAGAAAATTGCAATTTGTTGTGTGCTTACTCTCCATCAATCATCATACTCAATATTTAACATTTTACTCAGTGTTTCAGATACACTGGCCCAGGGAAGTTAAGCCCCTTGCCTGGAATTAAATACACTGATAAGGAGGGAGGTGGGAATTCTGTGTTTGGTCCAATTCAGGGATTCTTGACCAAGGGCAGTTTTGTCTCCCAGTGGTCATTTGGCAATGTCTAGAGACATTTTTGTTTGTCACAACTCTGGGTGAGGAATAGGATGCTGCCAAATATCCTTCAATGCACAGGACCAGCACCCACAATAAAGAATTATCCAGCCCAAAGAGTCAGTAGTGCCAAGGTTGAAAAACCTGGTCAAATTTCAAGGCTCATCCTCATTCTACCATGTAATATTGAAAATGAAAGTTGTTTCTAAGTTCAACTATTTCACAGTATTCAGCTGTCACATATGTATCAGCTTCAGTCTGTTATATTCTCTGTGTTCTGAGTGTATCTGGGAAGCTCCCATTTAGGTCCCACTAAGTTATCTTTTCATTCAAGCAATAAAGGAGATTCCTGGAAAATATTCATGCTAATCCATCCAAGGAAAATGACTCAGGGTCAGAGAGCAGGGATGATTCTGAAAAAGAGGGTAGATCTATTACTCAGATTATGCCCTGGCCTCTTCTCCCTCACCCACACCATATAGCACTGTGTCCTAGTGAGAGGAATGCAAGCAAATGCTAAAGGAGCTTCTTCATGAAACTCTTCTTTAAGGCCCTGGGAAGCTCTATAATAGCTCTATAACAGTATAATATCAAAGAGAGGAAAATACTATTCCCATTTGGTGTTGCTTCTTGGAGCATGATGTGGATACAAGAATAAGAGCAGTGTTATACCCCAACCTAAGTTTGAGCCAGATAGGACTTCATATTTGGAAGCAGACCATATGTCACTTAATAGTGTTAGAGGATTTGTAGCTTCAAAATACTTTTATGGCACGTTGGCAGTCAACAATAACTCTAGAGCTAGAGAAGAATAAAAGGACAATCTTTTTGTATGACTTGACTCTGTGAATGGCACCAACATCCACTCAGTGTTGGTTAGAAGTCATGGTAGTAGTCATCCTTAATTTCTTCATCTTCTCAACTCCCTGGGCATTCTCTGATTCAGTGATAGAGAATTTCCAGTATTGCAGTCTATTTACCTGTTCTACTCACTAAGACACTATGTAATATTTTATTTGAATAAAGGATCTCATAGTTCAATAACTGTTTGGAAGCCTGTGATTTTTAGAATTAAATCTGCAAGGCTCTTCACAGTCTGACTGCTGCCTTTGGCTGAGTTTATCGTGGTAAAGTCCCTGGTCTTCATGTTCCAGCTATATTTAATTCATTGTGACTCTCCTATGACTTCATGCTACCATTTCTCTTTGACCATACTAATTTCCTTTAAAGCAAAGGAAATTGCTTGTGTGTGTGTGTATATACATATATATATATGTGCATACGTACCAAACTTCACCAAACTGAGGGCATAGTGCTTAGCATTTTTAAGAATTCAATTAATACTGATTATCAACTAACTTTAATCAATCATTCAATTAAAAGGTAGATGCTACATGATGTCTGAGAAACCAAAGACAACAACCCATGGAAAGTACTAGTAATAGTTTGGGAAATTTTTAAAGAAGCATATCTGAGCACATTACTGAGGTGAAACTAAAACCAGAGAAATATTGTCCTTGGATTAGTTTACCCTGGGAAAACTATGCAGAGAAAAAAAGAACATTCTATGAACAAAAGAGTTTATAAGAACTATTTTTAGCCATAAATATTATACTTCAAAGTTATAATAACATTTTACCCTCTTAATATCTGCACGTTTCTAGATTCTGAACTGCATGGCTTTCTTGGGTAGCACTAGTGCCTTACCAAGGAAACTGAGCGATGATCTTCCCTCTTTTGATTCTGATTTGTTCCCTACTGACCTTTGTCTTGCTTCCAAGATTATTTGAGTAATTCTTTATGCAAGGAGACAACTACATGGCCATGTAGTCATATTTTAAATATCCAATGATGTTTAAAACATACATGGAGAAAAAATTATCCCCTTAAAAAAGAAAGTTTGGGAATCACTACTGGAAGCAGCAGATGACAGTCATAAACTAAGTCCTTTACAGTCGGGGAGAGAGCATGAGCTGGAAGGTCAGGGCAGCCACACATGCAGTGTTGTTTATTAACATAACTGCATCCCCAGGGGGAAAATGCTCATTCTCCTAGGGGAAGTTCTGCCCATGTAAATATGGCTTTATGATGGTTGTTGTTCTGATCACAAAATTTTTCTTAAGTCCAAAGGAGAGTCAAAAAAAAGTAATAAGTGGTCCCTTACTAACTTCTTTTAGTTTGAGCCAGAACAGAGACCTTTGAAGTTTTAAAGTCTCTAAGGAACAAAAGTTATAGAGCAGGGTTGTCCTGTAGAAATAAAATGTTAGCATATATGTAATTTAAAATTTTATAGTACCAACCATAAAAAATAAAAGGAAACAGGTAAAATGAACTTGATAATATATTTTATTTAACCCAATATGTCTAAAATATTATCATTTCAACATGTAATCAATGCTTTTTAAATCATTCCTTTTCAATGAAATATTTAGCATTTTTTATTATTATGTAATCTTCAGCATTTAGAGTGTATTTTACATTTACAACACATTTCAATTTGGACTGTTTGCATTTCAAGTGCTCAATAACCACATGTGGTTGGTGGCTGCCTTAAAGGAGAATGCAGTTAATTATAGATGTCTCTTTCAGTTCTAAAAAGTTAAATGTATAAGGTATTTGGGGGCCAAAATTTGTTAAATCACGGAATTAATAACAGCTATTAATTACATAACTGAATCCCTGGTGTTCTATATCTTTTATATTTTACTATAAATTATGTTTTTTTTTCATTTTATAATAAATTTGCTTTTTTAAAGCCAAGCTCAATGACTTAGTTGTGTCTTTTTAAATATTAGCATTTATTCAAGTGGAGAAATGTCTAACCACAGGGTTTTTATTATATAATACAGGGTGTTGCCATCCAGCTACAATAGTTGTAGTCTAAATATTTAAGAAGGAATAGTGGATCTTTGTTTGCCTTGCACATTTAACTTTAGTTAACATCACACTCAGTAATCCATGTTGGCTCTCTTTATATGAAGAAACAATGTCTGTATTGAATTCCATTGTATGAATTAACTGTAATTTATTTAACCACTTCCATATTGGTATATCCACTTGTTTTCAATTTTTGCCCTTATAATACTGAACTGAGCATCTTAATATGTATTTTCCTGAAAGACAGATCAAATTTATCAGGAAGTGATTTAGTCGGTAGCTATATTTCAATGCCTACATTCAAACTTTATGTAATAGTCACTTATAAACTTCTAGAAAACATGCAAAATGACTTTAATATCGATACTTTTATAAATTCAAAGAGCTTTATAAATATTGAGAGACCAGCTTGAATTAAACAATAAATGTGCAAGAGGTGCTGTTAAATACTCTCCACATAATATCAATTTCAGCTAAACATGTATGTAGGAAGAACTAAAGTAACTTATGGAGAGTAATTCATGTAACTCTCTTTAACAAATGAGTCAATAAAGCAGATAAACAGCATGATCGTACAAATTAACGTAGTTTAATATGGGGATGACCTCAATAATTAAGGGATATAGAACCCTGTGCCTTTAGCAAACGGCCCTTGTTTGCTTACCTGCCCTGGTAAACTTTTCTTGCTTCCTCACTGATTGAGAGTAGTTACTTTTGCTACAGTTTCTAATACGCTGCCTCCTGTAATTACGTAGTCAAGCATTACATATTCCACACAAAAAATAATACCTGCAGGTTCTAGGCTAAAATGACTGCAATCTACTGCTAAAAATATTTAAAGTGTGGGTGCTATAAGTACTACTTTTTCAATGATTACAGGCTTTCTATTTAACTTTACCTTTTGGCTTCCCACGAGTCTCTTAATTTTATTGAGATTAGAAGTCTAACCACTGGATAAATGAAATGCTAAATAATTTTAAAACCCAGAGAAGAAAAAAACTGGGAGAACATGAAAGAAGCATCATGTATAGTGAATAAAACATAGACTTTGGGTCCAGCTCTTCTGCTTATTTATTATGTGATCTTGGATAACTCTTTTACACATTCTTTATTTGTAAAATGAGGATAATAATAAACTATTTGAAAGATTAATGTGAAGATTAGAACTAATATAATAAAAGTGTCTAGCACAGTTACTGGCACATGGTATATACTCAGAAAAGATTATTATTTATCAACTTACTAGAATCATAAACCTTCATATTAAAAAGTACCTACTATGTATAGCCCTCTACAAGTTAGGCCCTCAACTGATGGGTAGAAGTTGAATAAATTGAGGGGGAAAATATATTAGCAGATGTTCTCACAAAGGCTATGGAAAGAGGGCAACGTAAGATTATCCTTAAAGAACTGGTAGATTGTGAATAAGTAATAATGTTTGCAAGAAGCATAACAGCCTAAGTCAATGTTTGCTCTAAGGTACAATAGAGATAAAGTTTAAGACACTTAGAAAGAAAGCCAAAAGCTGTCACAATGAGTTTTAAGGCTTCTTGAAGTAGTTTTACAGATAACAAACTACTCTGAAAGAGAAGGAGCTGGAATAAAAGATAAACAATGTGTAGATGCCCAGGAATGACTTCCTAATTGACATCTTTGCAGAAATAGGGGGCACCTAAATGAGGTATTTTGAATAATAATGTGTGATGTTGAAATAAACACAGAGTTATATTTACTAGTTAGGTAGGGAAGCTTAGGAATTCAGTGTGCAAGATGATTGAGTGTATTGGAGTTGGAGATACTGGAAGATCATTCAGGTGGTCTATAAATGAAGCAATATGCAGATGAATGAAAAGAAAGATGGTGAAGAAAAACTTTAGAAATGTATTCTTGTTAGAGATAATGCACACTTTAAAAATAAATTTGGGCTTAAAGTCATTCAGAATAATTGTTAGATTACATGGTAAAGTTTTAAAAACAAGTAAAAAATTAAAAAACAAGCATGTATTATGAAAAAGAAATTTTTCTCACTATTGTTCAAATGCTAAAGAAGACTTTATTCAAAACTATTGCAATAGGAGCCAGAAATTGTACTTCATTCCAAATACAACAAAGATAAATGGGGTTTATAGCCAAAGAGCAGGTTGAGGGTGTTAGTGGATGGGAAATTACTAAGAGGAGACATCAAGAGTAGAGTAATTCTTGCTAACAGGATTCTTGCTAAAGACAGGCCAAGGACTTATACATCAAAGGTGGGGATGAAGAACTTGACCAGATACTGAGAGTGATCAAATATCAAGGGCAGGGGATGATGAAGACCTACTAGGGTTCTTTGCTAAGACTGGCTTAGACTAGTTGAAAAGAGGGCTCAGAGGAGCTTATCTAAAGTTTGGTCAAGGTTAGAGTTTTTGTAAGTATGTATATCTGATACACTGTTGATAATATTTGACTTACATTACCTGAAATAAATCTATTTCAATGTTATAAGCAATTGTGAAAATAATTTCTCAATAAGTTTGAAAATAGCATGTCTCATTGATGTATTAAAACTCATTAGCAGATACCACCAGGAACAACTCTACAAGTGTAACTGCAAAGAGAGGATAAATACCAAAGAAGGGATTTAGGAGAGGGTACTGAAAAGAGTTGGTGTGCTAGAGTTAATCATGGGGTGGTCTTGGCAAACATTGATAAGAATTTGTAACTTAGCCTGGTCTCTGTCACAGTCAATTATTGTATTTTTGGAACTCATAAGACTGGACAGTTACTGTGGGATCAATTTGTGGTATTATCTCAGAACATATAGGTCCAAAGGAATTGGTGTTAAAAGAATTTTACTTTAGGAGACCAATATAGATTGTCTGTAATCATAATTTGGTTGGTAAGGTTTATCTGATTTGCCATTGCATTTTGCAGGTGGTCTCTGTCTATATTCCTAGCTCCCCCTGACAACTGCCCTCAGGGATTTCCTTTCCTCACCCCTTTATCAGAGGTACTGTGTTAAAATAGTTGTTTTGCTGCCATCTAGTGGGCATATACTTTCATTTTTTTTAAATATTAAATTTAAAAGAAATGGATTTAGACATAAAATAGACTTCATATGCTGTTATAATGCTACATACCTTTCCTTTCAGGAAAATATTTTCAAGATTTTCAACCACAAAATGCTTTAATGGTCCTAATCATGCTTCCGGTATTCTGTGAGAGTTGAATTGGAGTTGCTGATTATATTCAGTGTGCAACAGTATATTTTTCTTATATTGTGCTAACTTTTATAACAGTGCATAATATATTTGTAAAGCTTTAAAGAAAATTTAAAAAAAAATTTAACTCTTTTAATCAGGATTTTAAATTTGTTTTAATAAGGAATACCAGATTTGCAAAATTTTAAGGCAGGGATTGATTGTATACAAATTGATAACTAACTGGGCTAACCTAGCCTACAATTAAATTTTAGCACATTGATTGACATTTTATGTAGGAAGTAATTTGATTGGTGGGAATACCTATTATCTTTCCTCTCTCATTTTTACAAAGAGGTCTTCTCCTATATTCCCCAGAAAAGAATATTGGGGAATACTTCTGGTCACTCCCTCCACCCCATTATTTGAATGTCCTCCAAGAAGACAGACTGATTTATCAAACTGTGAAAGTGGGAAAGGACACTTAGCATATAGGACCCTGGCCTGCAGTTATCTGTTCACTCTACCTATGACAGCACGTAAGTTCAATTCAGTGGGAAGTAAAGAGCAAATTTCACCTCCAAGTTTCTGTTGTGCTTTCCAATCTAGCTTTGTGGGCAGTACAACTGATACTTGCTCCTTACCTCACTTCTGTATCTACTTTTTAAATGTGTGCAGAGCTAAAAGGCAAAAAGGGAATGTAATTAGTATTACCACAAAACCCAGTATTTTCCATGTGCATGTGGGAAACAGAACAGCAACTGAATTAGAGGGAGTGGCATCAATAGTAAAAGGTTTCTTTCTCTGAGGGGTTTAGAAATGAGTCATAAACAGAAAAGAATATCTTTGGGAGGCCAAGCAAAAGAGAAATACTGAAAAAAGTATTACAGTAAAATTCAGGAGTTGAGAGAGTGACCATTTATTTAGCTTGACTAGGTTAACTATCTTCAAATACAGGTAATCTCAAGAAACACAGAACAGCCCTTTGTATTCTTAGAAAGTTTCTGACCTGATTCAAAGTCCTGGAACAAATAATAAAAACACTTCTTTACATCTCCTAGGAGCAAGATAAAGAATCTAAAGGCCAATGAAATTGAAAATTTGAAGAAACAGAAAATTAACCTTTTTGACCTATTATGTGTCCCACTAAATAATGTACCAGTACTGGCCCGTTTCCTTTCTCCCTCCTTCCCCCCCCTTCTGCTCTTCTGCTCTCCTCTCCACGGGGCTGGCCCTGCAGGCTGCGGTTTCCTGGCTTTTTAATCGTCTGTTCCCGGATAGATTTGCTCAGCGGGAGGAGAGAAGAAGGGAGAAACCAGGCTATTTCTTTTCTTCTCCATCTACCTAGGCAGTTTCTCTGTCAAAAGCTGCATCTTCCCCATGATTACAGGATCTGCCTTTTAATACCAGCCCATGAGCTTCAGAAACACTGCCCTCTCCTTTCCCTCCAGCCATAGGAGTGGAGCAGCTTCCTGCCCTTGCTAATCTCTGGGGTGTCTCATTGTCCTGTTGTTTCTCAGCCTTCCCATCACCTATTTAACCAGTTCCTGGCATTCACTTCTTTAAAATAAACAACAGACTTGTAGAGTGGTCTCTGGTTTCTGTTTTCCTGTCAGGACCCTGGCGATATATACAATACACATGTATAAATACATGTATATGTATAGCTTGCTTCTGATTTTGACTTCATCTCCAACTCCTTCTTAGAAAAGCATCTTCCGTGAGACTGAGGAAAGCAACAAAGACTCCATTGGGATCATAATGTGGTATAATTAAGCTTTAAGAAGACCATCTTGGTAAGAGAAAGGTTTGACTTATAGATGTCTTGGTTTGAGTGCTTGGAAGAAACTGCACCTCCCCCAATCCCCCTGCTTTGATAGAATCCATTGACTAATCGAAGCACTCTTCAGCAAGGGATGCATCAGCTTCTTACCATGTGTTTCTCTCAAATAAGGAATGACCATTTTACTTACATTAGTATTAGCTCTTATTGATTTTTCTTAACAATCTCCCAACAAATATTTTAATAAACTACTTCAGAAATAATACCTTCAAAGTTTCAATAATCTTTAGAATTGAATATTGAGTAGTAAATTAAACTAAGTTCCCATTGAGAGTAATTGTTTTTCCTGCATGACAATAAAAAATAAGCTGGCTTTGAAATTGTGATCTTCAGATTCATGCCTCCGTTAATTTCTGAATCTGTGTTTTGATTCATGAATTTATAAGAGGCTGTTGGTAGAAAGAATCCAGAATCTTGCTTGGAATTGTGCTAAAAATCTAGGGTATTCCATAGCAAAACAGCGTCTCTGGGGAAATCATCTTACTGTAAGTAATAGTAATCTTACCAGCTTCAGGAAACTCCATTTTCCACAGTCTCAAGGATAGTAGATTTAGCCACACTATTGCATTTCTATATTAATTCAACAGGCTTTTGCAATTTGGGGGCTAGAAATCAGTTCTCAGAGTTTCAGCGAAGACCTAAGACCTACTTGTCTGAAATAATGGGGGTAGGTGTACAGTAATGGTGTGAGCCACAGAACAGAAGGTGTCACGGGTACTACCTTCCCAGGACACGCTCATGTTTGGAGAGTGAGGGGCCATATATATATGAAGGGAGAGAACAAAATATGACATATTGAGCCTTAAGTGGGAAAACAGTGTTGTTAAAAGTTTAGTATGTTGTATATAGAGAGACTCTGTCCTATTTGTTACTTTCAGATTTGAGATACTATTGGTCAGTAGTGTGTTCCATAGGGTAACAAATCTCTTTGACTACAGAGACTTTGCAAATAGAGACTTCTATTATTTATTGAATTTCTTCTTTTTTTCCTTTTGGTCTTTTTACGTTTATAATTTTGTCAGAGCATTAATCTCTTCAGTCAAAATTTCTACTCTGGCTCTGGCTGTGGCTCAGTTGGTTAGAATGTCCTCCAGTACACCAAAAGGTTGTGGATTTGATTCCCAGTCAGAGCACATACCTAGATTTTTGTTCCATCCCCAGTAGGGGTGTTTACGGGATACCACTGATCAATATTTCTCTCTCACATTGTTGTTTCTCTCTCCCTCTCTCCTTCTCTCTCTCTCCCCCCCATTCTGTCTAAAAAAATAAAAAATAAATAAAAACATATACTTGGAGGATGACTAAAAAAAAATTCTACTCTGCCAATATAAACATTTAATGTCTCTGAAACTCAGTTTCCTTATCTATAAATTGTAGGGAATAATGCCTGACTTTGTACTGGGTATGAATTAAAATTAAGTATATTAAAACCTACTACAGTGCAAACACACTGTAGGTGCTCAGTAAATGATGAGAATGGTGGTCATTATTAGAGTCAACTAGAAATCATAGCAAAGTATCTAGTGGAGTACATAATACAAAAAATTGGAACTCAGTATATGTAAGGTGCTGTTACTATTCTAGAAGCAGGGAACTTCTTGTTCAAGTTATTTAACTTGGACACACAGGGTACATCATACATGAACGCATGCATTAGTAATCTTTGTTCTTTTGTGAAGGAAAAGGTTAGCTCTAGTCTCTCACCTTGTCAGTTCTCTACTATGTGCATTTGTTTTCATGTGCAGATCACTAGAACCCAGGCTGTATCTCTCACTATTGAGATAGGGATGATGCTAGGACAAGGCAAGGTTTAAGAACTGTGCTATAGACCAAAGGAAGGTGTAGGCAAAATTGTGACAGAGTTTTACAATTGCTGAGAGCAAAGGAAACTTGGTCTAGAGTTCAAGAGAGGCATATCAGTAATATTAATAGTTCGAGTGTGAAGAGTTGCTTCAGCAGTAAAATCCTAGCATTAAAAATGGCATTTGAGATTAGTGATATTCTTTCTTGCTGTTGAGTTCTAGGTATAATCTTTACTGAGTTTGAAGATTCACCCATGGTGGCACCTAAATCGTGGGGGTTGATATTAGCTCAGGTTGGAGAATGGCTTTAAGATTCCCATCAAATGTCACTGCACATTAGGATCAGGTTTCCAAAAGTCTGTGTGAGTCTATATTAGTTTTCTGCCACAAACTGAGTGGCTCACAATTCTGGAGACTAGAAGTTCAAGATCAAGGTGTCAGCAGTTAGTTCCTTCTGAAGGTTATGAGAGAGGATCTATCCTGTGGCACTCCCCTAACTTCTGCTGGTGTGATGGCAACCTTTGGCATTCTTTGGCTGTTGAAGCCTCAGCCCGATCTCTGCCTTCATTTTCACATGCTGTTCCCTTTGTGCATGTCTGTGTCCAAATTTTCCATATTTATAAAGGCCCCAGTCACATTGGATTAGAGGCCCAACCTACTGCAGTCTGACTTCATCTTAACTAATTACATCTGCAGCAACTCTATTTCCAAATAAGGGCATATTCTGAGGTGCCAGGGCTTTAGGACTTCAATACATGAATGGGGAGGAGGCAACAAGATCCTGTCCTTAACAGGATCCTTGGGATCACCTGTTGTTAAGATCCTCTGGGAAAATCCATGATATTATGGCAAAAGGCGTGCAAGTGCACTGACGCAGGAATACGTGTGTGAGCACAATGCAGAAAGCCCATGCTAGGATATCTTTGCAGTGGAGTGAATTAGCCAAAATAATGAGGGATTCATTGGATAACTTAGTGGAAAAAGAGCCCTGAATGTTGGAAGACAATTCACTATGCATCCCTCTCATTTCTACATATCTATCTATGTGAAGTGAACAGATTGAAGAGACCTTAAATATTGAGATGTTTTAGTAAGTTAAGGGCTTATAAGTATGATTCTAAAATCCTGATATTAAGACTGGATATTAAGAAGATAATGGAAAAAGACCTAATTTTAAGGGAGAATAAAATTATTGTTTTGCAACTACTTATTTGCAATTTATCTCAAAGTACATAATATTATGAGGAGTCAAAAACAGAGAGCGATTCATTTAAAGAATGAAGGGAAGGCCATGAAGGTCTTGATAGTGAATATGTGTTTAAGTGGCAGTGGAAGAGGCACCAGGCAATTGTAGAGCTCAGATAAAAGAGGAGCCTCTAGCTTTATCTAGGGAGCAGCCAACAAGTGAGGACGAATAATGATCTTTTAAATGAGAGTAAGTTGGAATTTCATAAAGATAGTTTTTAAATGAACATAGAGAAAGGTTTTCCTGGATATGGAATATGGTGACTATTCTGCTATTTGGAGTCCAAAGCTCATTACCTTTTAAACAGAAATTCTGCTTCTGCAGACTATGATTTATTTTAAGAGTTTTAGGGGTTTTTGTTTTGTTGTTTGCATTAACCCATCATCCCTCTTTACTTCCATTCTCTAGAATCTATTATTATCCAATCCATTTCAAGTGTTTGTTTTGAAAGTCAGTGTTATTCAGGCAGAAGTAGCCACATCTCACCAGATTTCAGAGAGCTATGTGTCACACCTCACTAAAAACAGCTGCATTTCCAACCAAAGCAGACACTGTTTCAATAGCACTGTCAGGCAGCATTGTTCCTGAAATGTCCAGGGACAAACAGTAAGTGACATTTAGTGAAAGGCAAGATAAATGTATGTAGGTTACCATACATTTGACTCTTGCCTCAAGAAAAAAATTAAATATTAAATGTATATATTGAATTGACAGCACATACTAGAGAGGTGTGTGTAGGTGTGTGTGGGGGGGTGTGTGTCTAAATCAAATGCTATGGTTTTAGTAGATCAAAAATTTCTCCCAGAAACATGTATCTTGCTCTACAAAAATACCTTCACATTATTCTAAAGGTTTTGACTAATTAGCATTACATCCATAAAATATGAAAGATTTGGCTTCTCTGTCTCCTTTTTAAGTGAACTAATATCTATTTGGGGTTCTTTGTAATTTAAACTTTTTTTTCAGTCACTCACGGCATAGTATTAGGGTTGGTTCTCAGTAATCATTAGGCCATTCATTTAATAAAAATCTTTGAATTAGAGGTAATATACTATAGTGATTAAAAACATAGATTTAGACATTAATCTACCCGAATTTGTATCTTCACCCCATCGCTTATCAGTTCTATACCATGTTTCAGTGGGTTTCCTCAAATGTAGTTTAAAGATAACAGTGCTATGAGGTTGCTGTATTAATTGAGACATGCATCCTTCCTAGTCTAAAAAGCTATTTCAGGAGCAGTAGGGGACAGAATAAGAATAGAAGTTAGATCAGTGCAAGGCTGTGGGGCTGTGGACTGGGTAGATTTTCTTAGAACCAAGAGTGTATGTGGCAGACAATATTGACATTGCAGGAAGAACGAGCAGCCCATACAGAAATATACCACAGTATAGAAGGAGAGCACATCTGGAAATTTTCCAATATTTTTCTATGGCTGGAAAAAAAGTAAACATAAAGGAACAGTGAAAGTGAGCCAGGAAAGGAAGGGGTGAGCACACATATCATTAGGTATGTTTTATATATAGTATTATATATGTTTCAAAGAGTTTATGTTATAACATTTTAATTTAAAATTAAGTAGCTGACTTTTATTGATCACTGAAAGCAACTTAGGATCCATTATAAATAATAAAACTTGTTTTTCGTCCCTTTAATGATGATAAATAAAAACAAAGTCTCTATAATTCATCTTCACCATCTTGCTCTCTGGGAAAATAAGAAAAAGGGTCCAGCAATGTCTACTACGATTGCCATTGCCATGAACATCTCCACGTCACTTCCTATTCTATTTTCCACAGGAAGACAATAACAACAACAAACC
The DNA here is from genome assembly GCF_054644295.1 of Miniopterus natalensis. Lineage (NCBI taxonomy): Eukaryota > Metazoa > Chordata > Mammalia > Chiroptera > Miniopteridae > Miniopterus > Miniopterus natalensis. The sequence continues at coordinate 54,721,376 of NC_142083.1, forward strand.
TTAATGCTACTCATGGGGATATTCCCACACTTGCTGGACTTTTGTCCCATGCTCCAAGGTTAAACAATTACCAAGAGAGCCATAAGAAATATTCCACGCAAAACAATACTGACTATTTTACACTGTTTAAATGAACATAAGAGCAAGGGCTTGTGGGGATTCATTCTCAAGGTCATTGCTAAATATCAATAACGGTGCTCACCGGAATGAAGTTAGCGTGCATTGTTAATCTCCCCTGCTGTCCTATCGGTGTTACCATTTATAACACTGGATGACAAGCTCTATTTCACACAAACACGATGAAATGAGAAATCTATACAAGCCTCCTGTCCAAGGCCTGATATATTCTAGTTATTCAAAATATGTAATAAATATTCATCCCTTTCCTTGATATATTGATACTAGAGCATTTAGTTACTCCTGATTATATCAATATGCATATTACTAAAATTAAATAATATTAGCTATTATCGAGTACTTATTTGTCAGGCACTGTGCAGAGCACTTTCCATGTGCTTTGTTGTTTAATCCTATACTCCATGAATTAGCCACACATTGTCAACCCAATTTCACAGATACAAAGGATAAGAGGCAAGAGAAGTGCCTAATTTACTAAGGACACACAGCTAGCCAGAATTCAACAAGTCTAAAACACACACACACACACACACACACACACACAAATCCCTAGTTATTAGCCAAATGATAATTATAAATATCACTAAATTATTAGTTGGTTAAAGACAACACAAGTTCTAATGAAAGATATCCTAGTGATAACCACTAGAAGAGCATTCTAATAATCCAAGCTGAAAATTCTGTCAAATTAATCAGAAATTCTGTTCTTTATTAAGTACTGACTATTCAATATGCTTAATCAATGCAGATATTTCATATATTAGAAATGTTACAAAATTTCAAGCTCCAAATTAACCAAGTATTTCTGGCGTTGAAAAACAAAGGCAAATGTAGAGCTGGCAGGGCATGAAATACAATCTTGACTACCAGGATGGTTTCCAATGTGTTAGTGTAATTTAGCACCAAGGCTCAGAAATAGCCTTGCTAACAAAACATTCTGAGAGATGCTGCTTATCTGTTTCTTTGGGTTTCTTTTTGTTTGTTTTGCCCATTCTGGAATATTATATTATTTTTCTAAGTGACATACTACTGGCCCTGACTGGTTTTGCTCAGTGGTTAGAGCATCGGCCCACAAACTGAAGGGTCCTGTGTTCGATTCCAGCCAAGGGCACATACCTTAGTTGCAGGCTGGATCCTGGGCTCTGGTTGGACACACACCTGAGGCAACCAATCAATGTGTCTCTCTCACATCAATGTTTATCTCTCTCTCTCTCTCCCTCCCTCCCCCCCCCTCTCTCCCCCTTCCACTGTCTCTGAAAAGCAATGGGAAAAATATCCTTGTGTGAGGATTAAAAAAATAAAAAATAAATTTAAAAAGTGACATACTACTACTCAATTATGGCCACACACTATAATCATTTAGGCAGCTTTAAAAAACTACTGACACCTGGGTCTCCTGCTTAGAGATACTGATTTCATCAGTGTAGGGTGTGATCTGGGCATCAGGAATTTTTAAAGCTCCTCAGAAATTTCTAACATGCAGCCAGGGTTGATAAGCACTATCCTAAAGCTTCTTACCCCAAATAAACATTTCACATAGCTTTATATTGTTTCTCTATGAAAAATAATATTCTGGGTGACTCAGCCTTACTCTCAAAGTGGATTTGAGGAGCTATACACTCCACAGAGCTGTAGCCCTCTTTGCTGCTCCGTGTAACACACCTGCTAGTAACTCAGCCTTGTCCCAGAGGGGCGTCACAGAGATGCACATGGCTTCACTGCATGAGCTAGAACTGCTTGCAACTCTGCGTTGCTCACCAACAAGCATTCTACCTATGTAGAATGCCACCTAATGCAGTCAGTTTGTATTCCTCAGAAGAAATTGGATACTAGGGAATAAGTCTCCTAAATACAAAAGGTCATGATAAAGGGAAGATACTTAGTTTCAAACATTGGGGTTTCTCAAAGCAATAGAATATATTCTAAAAGATGAAATTCCTACATCTCTATAATAATCTAATGCATATTAACTGATTCTAAGAGTTCTTAATTTGGAAAATAGAGGGCCTGTGATATGAGATATTAATGGTATAATTATTCTAGTTTAAATGTAAGTCCTGTGAAATCTTGGAACATCACAAATGCATGCTGGTAATTCAGTAGTTTTGCTACCATGTGTACTTGGCTATTGTTTCAGAAAACTGAAATGAAAAAGTATATCTTTGCTGTCCTTCAGGGGGCCGGATAACAGAAGGAAGTTCTTTTGCATATTCTAATCTCTTTCAACCTATTTTATTTCCACTTTCAGAAGAAAGATGATACAGGATCTGGAATTGTTTAAATAATATATGAATTACCTTTTGTCAGTTCCTATTAGCCAAGGATCACCTGTGCTCAGCACAGGAAGGTTTATCACTTGCAGAAGGAAGACTGCACATCAAAAGTAGGGAGTTAGGGGAAAAAATCTTATAGGGCTTGAGAACCATGAGTCAGAAATAGGATGGTCTAAGCAGGATTAGTCATAGTTTGTAAACTAAGTACTTGCCAAAATATTAATGAAAATTAAGTGATACCTGACCATGTTAATGCTGCAGAAAGGCCTTCTCTACCCATCCTATCTAAAGTAACCTCATTTCCTAAGCCTAGGGCATGAGGTTCAAACATGAATGCACATTGTCTCTCACTCAATCTTATTGTCTGCATAGCATTTGAAAGTCTCTTATTTATTGATTTATCTGTCATCTTGAAAAGTAAGATCCAAAAGAATAGACTCTCGTGACTGTAGTCCCAGGGTCTGGATAGTATCTACCACACAATAGGTGTCCAATAAATATTTGTTGAATGAATAAAATAAAATATTCACACAATAAAAAAATATTCTCATGATATAACTTGATTTAACATATTGATTAGGAATACATCACAGTGAGTTGATAAATAATCTAATTATGTTTTATATAATCTTAAAAGTTTTTAGAACTCATCTACATTACCAATTTCATGATTGAAAATATAATGTAGCATTTTCATTTTAATTTTCCTCTTTTTGTAGCTCCAAAGGAACAAGAACAATAATTTGGTACAATCTCATGAAGTTATTGGGGAAAAATAACTGATAGTCGAATAGCTTAATCGTGAATATTTAAGAAATATATTTACAATATTAAGTTAGATGGATCTAGCAGCATTACCAAAACAAGATAATTTTATTTTATTATTTAACACTTTGAGGAGTTTCTCTGTTAGGAAATATATATATATTTTTAAATTATAAATGTGAAATTCTACATAGTTTTTGTTTTATGTATGTTAAATGAGAAGCTTAAAATATGGGATTATGCTGCTGTCAGTGTTCACTTTCATTTTCAAGTTTCTTTTTTTTTTTTTTCATGGACTGAGGAGAATAAAAAGAAAAAGAACTTTCCTTTCTATCACTTTCTCTTAGCTCACAAATTAATTTTAAATTAAAATTAGTTATTCACATGGCAGAGCGGGGGAGAATGCTCTTCCTAGACTTTTAGAATAAGTTATATTTTGGAATGCTATTTTTAAAGTTCTAGTAAATGTGAGTATTTCCTTCCAGTTCAGTAATGTAAATATATTTTAAATTAACATCAGCAAACTTTATACAAAGATGGCCCTGAATATTTTATAATTATTGACTTCTAGGTAACACTGCTAGAAAACACTCTTTGCAATAGTGGAGGATTGGTAGTTGCTACTGGGAATGTCAAGAACATGAACTGATAATTCCATATGTTGTATATGACTGAGATATCAAATCTTCTGTGAAAAGGTATACTCAGTGTTTTTCATAAGACATGTCAAATCTATCTATGAACAGATAAAACTATAGGCTTTAGGAATCCATTTTAAAAAAATAATTTTATTTAATAATTATTGATTTAAGTTAGCAACATATAAATTTTAAGAGACTTGCTGCTCTGAGGAATTACCTTCATTTTGTGCACCCTGACGACTATCATCAGTTTCATGTCAGCATTTTGTTTTCTACAGTGAACACGAGTATATTGCACCTACAATCAGAATTATTAAACTTCTGTTATGTATAAACTTTATTTATACGCTTCTGCCACTCAAGTCAATTAATTGAAATTATCATAATCTCCCTTCAGCGCCATTTGCCTATAAGATTTGTAAACGTAATCAGTTACATTGAGATAGATTTTATTTTTTTAACTACATAAAATGTAAAGATTAAACATGAACATGAGAAGCATTAATAAATAGGCTGTACTATCTATTTTACCTATAATTATAAAATACACTTCTATGGTGTTTTGCCAATAAAGTGACCTCACTTGATTTAAAAAAAAAAAAAAAAAATCAATGCTCATAAATGATCCATTTCACTATTCCCAATTTAAAATATCACTACAGTAGGGAATCTTTGTTGATTTGTCTGTCTAGTATTTTTTTCTGTGGTAACTACAAAGTTTTCTCTCATGTGTTCTGCTTTGGGCTATTCCACCTAGCACTCCTTCCCCTCTTCAGAGTGGCCACATGACCCAGCTGGCCCAGGGCTGATCACAGGACTCAAGTAGGAAGAATCTTCATTGAAACTGATCTAGAGATATTAAAACTTTTCCCAGGCAGGTTCTACCTAGCTGGATGTAAATCTGAACTAACAGCAATCTTCTTCCCTTAGGAAAAGAACCTGTCTCTACAATGAAACCAACACAAAAGTAGATGCAGGAATGCAGACAGAAGGAATTCTGATTAGATTCTTTAAATCTCTTATACCTGAGACATATCTCTTCAATTCCAGCAATGGGTGCCAGTGAATCCTTGTGTATTTATTTTCTTTAGCTCGTTTGACTTGTGCTTTTATCCCTTAGAACATAGTGATTAGTGATTCCTAATACAATTTGTTTCCTTAAATGTGGTATAGATACCAAATTCTCCAGCAAAGTCATCAATTATATTTTAGCTTCATCAGTAAATCCCTTTTTTTTTTTTTTTAACTCTTTTTAGTATTTATAGAATTCACATGCTTCTAATATTGTGGCATAGCTATCTTGGAAAAGTTTTAGGAACATAGTTTATGTTTTTACTTTTGTTAATTATAAAGTATGTATATTATCCTTGATGTTTAACTAGTTTCCCATTGTTCTCAATTTTGTCCTTAGTGTGCCCTATTTTGTTCTGTTTAAAGTAACCAGTTGCTACCTTAGTTTTTGTTGTTGTACTGAATCCTCTGCTACATTCTTTATCATTACATTTTATCCACCTTTCTCTTACCCAAACCTTTGTGATGTGAGACAAAAACTAAATCCTTTTTTTTCTTTTTTTTAAACTGAATTTATTAGGGTTACATTAGTTAATAAAATTATATAGGTTTCAGGTGTACAATTCTGTAATACATCATATTGTATTGTGTGTTCACTACACTAAGTCATGTCTCTTTCTATCACTATTTATCCCCCCTTTACCCTCTCCTGCCTCCCTCAACCCTCATTTCCCTCTGGTTATGATCATACTGTTGTCTGTCTATGAAGGTTTTTTGTTCTGTTTTGCTTAAAAACTTAATTCTTGAGTACTTCTTCTGCTGCTTAGCTCCTTTCAAGTAGGACATCTTTCTTTGGCAGACATTTACCTTCGAAGCAGCTTGTGCCTTGGAGGGGGAAGCAGTTGCCACACCCTGCTATAAACCCACTCTCCCCACCCTGTGGAGTTTCTACAGCCTGAGGCTCCTTGGGAGACCAATAACAATCAGCCACCCCACCCTGTGGAGTTTCTACAGCCTGAGGCTCATTAAAAGACTGAATAACAGCCTCTGGATGCTTTGAGTCTTTGCCTGATTTGCTTCTGGACCCAGGGCTTGGAAAAGCAGACCTTGGTGCACATCTTGGTCCTGTCCAAACACACCCAGCCCCAGCAGAGGGAACCAGAAGCTGTGGAGTGTGAAAAACTTCAAACAGGGTACTGTACTCAAGGCCAGTCACAAAGGTCTAACACTGACCTGCACCAGAGACCATCCAAAAGACTGGGAGTCCTAGCAGATCTACCTAATACACAGAAACAAATCCAAACAGGCAGTCAAAGTGGAAAGACAAAAAAGCCCCAAATGAAAGGAAAAAAGAATCCCTCAGAAGAAGAGCTAAATGAAATGGAGATAAGCAATCTATCAGATATAGAGTTCATAATACTGATTGTAAAGATGCTCCACAGCATGAAAAAAGATATAGAAACTATGAAGGAAATTAGGAATGACACAGTAAAATTTTAAAAATCATTGGAGGAATGAACAGATTAGCAGAAACTGAGAATCAAATCAGCACATTAGAAGACGGGGTAGAAAAAAAAAATCACTCAATCAGAGACTCAAAAATAAAATAAAATAAAAAAACAGGAGGACAGTTTACGGGAGCTGTGGGACAACATGAAACGTAACAATATTCACATCATAGGAATGCCAGAAGAGGTTGAAACTAAGCAAGGTTTAGAGAACCTGTTTGAAGAAATAATGCCAGAAAACTTCCCTAACCTGGTCAAGGAAAAAGTAACACACGTTCAGGAGGCACAGAGAGTCCCAAGCAAGAACCCAAAGAAGCCCACGCCCAGACACATCATAATTAAAATGCCAAAAATTCAAGACAAAGAGAGAATCTTAAAGGCAGCAAAAGAAAAGCAAGCTGTTACCTACAAAGGAAGGCTGTCAGCTGACTTCTCATCATAAACTCTACAGGCCAGAAGGGAATGGCATGAAGTATTCAAGGTAATGCAAAACAAGGATCTGAAACCAAGACCACTCCATTCAGCAAAATAGATGGTGAAATAAAGAGCTTTCCAGACAAAAAAAAAAGTTAAAGGAATTTACAGCCATCAAACCAGCATTGCAAAAAATGTTAAAGGGACTGCTATAATAAGAACTTGAAGTAGAGAGAATGAGAAACATACGCATAAAGAAACAAAATGGCAATAGATAAGTACCTATCAATAATGTCCTTAAATATAAATGGACTAACTGTCCCAATCAAAAGACATAGAGTAGCTGAATGGATAAGAAAATAAGACCCAAATATATGCTGTCTACAAGAGACCCACCTCAGAACAAAAGACTCACAAGGCCTGGAAAAAAACACACAAAATTTCTGGAGGACTTTAAAGGAGAGACAGCAATACAGTAATAGTAGGGGATTTTAACACCCCACTGACTTTACTGAATAGATCTTCCAGACAAAAACTCCACAAGGAAATAGTGACTCTAAATGACACACTAGTTCAGATAGATTTAATTGACATTTACAGAACATTCCACTCCAAAGCCGCAGAATAGGCATTCTCCTCAAGTGCACATGGGGCATTCTCAAAGATAGACCACATATTAGGACACAAAATAAGTCTCTACAACTTCAAGAACACTGAAATCTTATCAAGCATCTTCTTGGACATTTACACAATATAATACTATGCAATTGTAAAAATGAAGGATCCCTTACCCTTTGAGACTGCATAGCGGGGCCTGGAGAGTATTATGCTAAGTAAAATAAGCCAGTCAGAGAAAGACAAGTGTCACATGATCTTACTCATATGTAGAATATAATAAACAAAACAAACTGATGAACAAAGTAGATCCAGAGACACAGAAGCATGGAACAGACTGACAAATCTCAGAGGGAAGGCAGGGGTGCGTGGATGGGGAGAGATTAACATAAGAATTTATATGCATATATGCATAACCCATGGACACAGACAATAATGGGGTGAAGGCCTGGGGGGAGGGGTGCAGGGGGAGGGGATCATCAAGGGAAAAGGGGGACATTTGTAAGACTTTCAACAATAAAGATAAATTTAGAAGAAAAAAAAAGAATGTTTACTGAGCTGCCACTATGAGTTATATTAGATAGTATATATGTCTTAAACTAAAATATATTGTACCTTATAGTGAATTATTTGGGCAAACTGTGGAACTTAAAGATTAGCATATTTCCTCTTTAACCTGTCACAGGTATGCTGAGAGGAGCAAAGTGAATTTAAGGAATGGTTACTGTTCTTCACTAGGACTGAGAAGAGAATTATATGAGATTTTACCAAGTCCTCTTGCATTTTATAATTTTCATTATACTGCAAATTGTGCCTCAAGGGAATAAATTTTGAGGTAGCTTTTTTCCCCCTGCAAAAAGCAAAACATAAGTCTGTATGAAGTGCAAAAGAACATGTAAGAAATTGCAGTGAGATACACAGACTAAACCTTTTGAATTCAATGACATATTTAATTTGGCCTGACTTACTGGCATAAAAAGAAGAGATAAAGCTGAAATAGGTATCATGAGTTAGGGAGGAACAGAAGAAAAAACTTCCCAGAATATCACAGGAGAAAGCAAAAATAAAACCACAACAAATGTATATTTTTAATATCCCTTAAATTAAGATACCCCTTGGAAAATTTAACCAGATATTTCTGAAATTACAATATGATATGACTTCCATATCTTCCACTTGTCTCTGTATTTTTAGGATAGCACACACCACCTAGAACCTGAATTCTTTGCACAGATGCATGGTCTATAAATTCAGGCAATTGTTGCTAGGTTGCTGAAAAACTAAAATCCACAATCCATGTAGGAAAGATAAACAGTGGCTGATAGAAAGAGATAACATAAAGGAGAAGAAAACTTTGTGCCTCTACAAATCTGATTTAACTGAATATATGAGAATTTGTGTTCTGACCATTGAGGCTGCGCTTACACACAAGACCCAACTTAGCTACTTTCTTGAAAATAACCTGCCAATTGTCAGCCAAATCATTAATTCATTTTTAAAAGAGACAGAGATTTCCTGATTGTAGGTTTGAACTAATTGGTTGTTGTTTCAACTGATTGACAATTTTGCTTAAAAATAATCAAATCAGAACTACATGTATCTGGATAAAGTAATTCAAATTGCTTAATAATCTTAGCGCTTCACCCACACTCTTAGGATTAATAGCTTAAATGCATCGGTGCCCCATAAACACTTGTTGAATTTTGGCACAAAGACTTTATGTTTCATGAAACACTATTTGGTCAGTACCAATATCCACGCCAAATAACAGTGAGGGAAAAAGTCCAAAGTTACAGACATAATTCCTTATTACTGTGCTTTGTTTTATTGCGTTTTGTGGATATTGTGTTTTTTACAAATTGAAGATTAGTGGTAACCTTATGTCGAGAAAGTCTATAGGCATCGTTTTTCAACAGTACTTGTTCACTTCGTGTCTCTGTGTCACATTTTGGTAGTTCTCGCAATATTTCAAACATTTTCATTATTATATTTGTTATGGTGATCTGTGATCAGTGGTCTCCGATGTTATGTCGGCAAAACCTACCAACAAAAAGATTACTGCTCACTGAAGTCTCAGATGATGGCTAGCATTTTTTTAGCAATGAAGTATTTTTAAATTAAGGTAAGTACAATTTTAGACATTATGTTATTGTATACTTAATAGACTAAAGTGCAAACATAAATTTTATATGTACTGGGAAACCAAAAATTTCACGCAACTCACTTTACTGCGATATTTGCTTTACTGTAGTAGTCTGAAACTGAACATACGATACTATATCCAAGGTATGCCTGTATTTTAAATTCTGCAATACAGTAGACCAAGTTTAATCACAATATTGTATATATAATATTTAAATAGTTCTGAAGTAGTGTTCATTCAGTTATTCATTATAATCATATTTTAAAAATGGGAGAGAAATTATTAAAAGGCCCTTTTAGTAACTAGACCAAGAACCCCCATAAAATGACTGCATATGTATTAAGTCTAGAATTGCCCCATTTAGGATGATGCCCTTCTTCTGTCACTGGCAGGAAAACGCAGATGATAATTTTGATGACCAAGCAGACATAGATAAAAGGAAAAATTGTATGTGTCAAGATAAATTTAAACATAAAGCTTTAGGAGAATGCTGATTACCTCCAAAACGCTACACTATAAAACAGGTGCAGAAAACTCAGTCTCTTGAACAGCATCATCTTTATTCCACATTGACTTGTAGAATTTAAATAATTAGAAACTCTGAGCTTAAGGAAGCAAAACAGAGATTGCTATGGATCTGTGTTGTGTGACAAATGCAGTCTGAGTGAGTGGAACGGACTGGAGGTTAAGAGAGTCAGACCTGGCCCTTTGAATGACTTCTGTTAAACCACTTACCTTCAACAGACATGAGTTTCCTCATTTTAAGTTGCAGAAAGCAAGTTTTACCTCTTACATTACCAGAATGTTGTAAGGGTATTGTAATGAAACATACATCAACTTCCTTTGGGGGAGGAAATTTGTAAAACATAAATTCATTAGGGTACAAACTCCTTTCTACTAGAAGAGTTGAAACAGGATATAGCCCTGTGTAAGCAACAGTTCTTAAGAACAGAGATAACCAATGTAGCCACATAGGATGCATGCATCTACAGCCTACTAGAAGCCATTTATTGTTTTCATACAGAATTTTCACCACAAAATAGACACAAATTATGATATACAATAGGGTAAAGGTTTATGGTTAAAATATTCTGTAACTTACAGCTAACCATGCTTAGTATACATGGAAACCTTCTTCTATTATTATAGAAATTATTCTCTTAAAAGCTTAGAATTGCATTCTTTTATTTAGCTATTTCTAAAAGTTGAATCAAACTGCACTGAGCAGTTTGTAAAGAGACATACTATAGAAAAGAAATATTCAATAAATTAATAAAGTTAAAAATTTTAATATGTTCTAGGTACTTGGTATAGTCTGTAAAATTAAGCATAGGCAATATATTCAATAATTTAAACAACACATTTTTAAATAAGATGAGAAACAATTTAGCCCTTGAATTCTCATAGCCACAGTGGGAATGACATCATGATCTTGGCACCCATGCTGCTCGGACACATGAGAAACATGAAGCTTTCCAACCATGTGGGATAACCATTCTAAATTGAGAATATAAACAGTTCCTGGTTGCAGCAAGTCTTAGAAAAACAATAGAACAGCTGGCCACTGATGAGAGCATGTCCAAACCCTAGAATGGCATTCCAAAGACTTATATTAATGATTTTCTCTCTGAAGTCCAGTATTTATATGGGGGAATTTTGTGTCCAGTTTCTCCTGGAAAGTATTTAATCCAAATTATAAAACCTATTAAATATTTTTTAAATCTTCTGATATAGAATATAGAATAATAAATGTATTGGGGTTTTTTTTAAAGAAAATACAGTCTAAAATGTACTTTTCATAGCACAAACATTTAAAAAAGCATTCCAAATGAACAAACTCCCTGATGTTTTCTACTACCCAAATATTTCTGTCTTATATGTGTAATTGAATGTATCTGGCCATTTAGGAAAACATTCTCTGTTCATTGAATTGAAGAGGTTTTTATTAGATGAATTTTAAAAAGCACTTGAAATAATTTATTTCTAGTTCTTAACATTGCTAGTTTAGAAAATTTTGAAGCCTTTTAAAATATTTTTTTAAAAAAATACATTTTTAATACTTGATTTGCATTTAGCTTTTATAGTCAGTATTTTTGAGAATCAGTGTATCTACAATTACACCACTGTTTGTACAATGTGATTTTATCTTTCATGATTTTAAATTTGTTGTTTTTATTTTTGTTGTTTTTATTTTTATTTAAATTTGTTGTTTTTATTTTTGTTGTTTTTATTTTACTAACAGTTCTAGAAAACATGAACTTCTAGAAGTAAACACTATGCCTTATGTTTATCTTTGCATCTGCTGGGCCTAGTGTTGTGTCTGGCACATATTAAATTCTGAACTAAAATTTGAAGGATAAATGAAAAAAAATGAATGTATGATCAGTAAAATCAGAGAACTTCATAATCATCTCCCCATATATTTGTTTTATGTACTAATATTGCTACTCACGTAAAAAATGAATTGTTTTTGTTTAGAAGCATAGGAGTTTCTTGTTTTCTTAGTATTTTATTTCAACTTAACAGTTTTCCTTTAGAAAACAAGTTTTTTTTTGGGCGGGGGTGTATTTTTTAATTCTATGTCTGGGACCCAAAATTGTATAACATTTTCCTCCCTAATTCTTTCTTCTATTAAAAAAATAATGTGTGGCACAAGAAAGAAATGGTTATGTGATGTGATGAAGGTGTTAGCTAATGCTATGGTGGTAATTATTTTGCAATCTGTAAGTGTATAAATCAATACATTGTATACCTTAAATTACATAGTATTATATGTCAATTATATCTCAATAAATCTGGAAAAAATATCATTCTTCAGATTCATAGAAAGAGAAAGTAGAATAGAGGTAACCAGGGACTGGGGAGTTAATGTTTAATGTTACAGTGACAAGTTCTGGAGATGGATGGTGGTGATGGTTGTACAACAATGTGAATGTACTTAATGATGCTGAACTATATACTTAAAAATGGCCAAAATGGTAAATTTTCTGTTATGTATATTTTACCACAATAAAAAATATACTTCCGTAATATTTTTTTAAAAGAAGAAAATAGTATGTGGAAAGATTTTATTTTATACATTTGATTATTCTTTGGCATTTTTCTTTTACCTTAAGCTCATAAACTACCACACAGAAATAAAATTCAAAATAAAATATGAATGTCTAAATAAAAATAGGATGAAAATGGACATGCTGCAATTCTTATAAATCAAATATAAATCTAGATTTTATAGGCATTTTTTCCATATATACACTAGGTGGAGCCGTTTGCTTAAACTAATTGTAGGAAAATTGGGAGAGTGTATGTTTAATTTTATAAGAAACGGTCAAACTACTTTTCGAAGTATCTATACCATTTGGCATTCCCTCCAGCAACATATGAAAGTTTCAGTTGTTCTGTACTCAGCCACTCTTATTTCAGTCACTCTAGCGGCTCTACAGTGGTATCTATCTCATCATAGTTTCAATTTGCATTTCCTTAATGACCAATGAGGTTGAACACCTTTTTTTTATACTCACCCAAGGGTATATTTATTGATTTGAGAGAGAGAGGAAGAAACATTAATGTGAGAGAGAAACATCGACTGGTTGCCTCCTGTACATGCCTTGTCTAGGGACTGAAACCTCAAACTAGGCATCTGCCCTGACCAGAAATCGAACCCGCTACCGCAACCTTTTTTGGTGTAGAGGACAGCCCTCCAACCAACTGATCCTCCCAGGTGGAGCGTGAAGTTGAACATCTTTACATGTGCTTATTTTATGTGCTCGTTTTTGTGTATCTTCTTTACTAAAATGCTTACTCACATCTTTTGCCCAATGTTTACTGGATTGTTTTCTTAATGTGGAGTTGTGAGAGTTCTTTATAGTACCACCCAGCAACCTCACACCCTTCCGTTTATTCAAGATAAATGAAAACACGTGTCATCACAAAAGTAAGCATATAAATGTTCATAGCAGCTTCATTTATATTCACCAAAACTGAAAACAACCTATCAACTGGTGAATGGATGAATAAACTATGGTACACTCACCCAATGAAACAGTACTTAGCAATAAAACTAATGAACTACTGATAACATGTAACACTATATATGACTCTTTTAAGTATGAGAAGCTGAGTGAGAGAATTCAGACACAACAAAGCTACATACTCTGATTCCATTCATATGATATTCTTGAAAAGGAATCAGTAGTTGCCAAGGACTGGGAATCCGGAGAAGGGATTCACTGCAAAGCAGTGATGGTAAATCTTTTGCAGAAAATTAAGCATTCCATATCTTATTTGTAGTAGTGATTATAAGATTATCAGCATTTGTAAAAATTCATTGAATATACACTTACAAATGCTGACTTTACTATTCAAATCCTTTGTTTAATTATTATTGGGTTTTATTTCTTAATATTGAATATTTTAATATTCAATTAACTTGCCACTGAAGAATATCATCACAGCTGCTAATCACATCTTCAGCAGTGCTATAAAAAGTTGAAGACCTCCCTTAATACTGAAACTGAAATTGTTCCAGCCTAGGAAGAAGCCAGCGGCATTTACATGAGTAAACATGACTGGGCTACATTCAAGTAGCCTGGCTGGCCAGTGCACAGTGGTCCATGTTGACCTTAAGGACAACAGTGGCCTGCAGGGGTATAAGTGTGGTTATGAAATCCCATTTACCTGTGGTAAAATTTCCTAGTAGTCCCTTTAAATTAGTAGAATTTAAGTCCACAGGGAAGCCGCAGTACTGAGCTGAACCGCCAGTTTGAAGACCTGGCTTCTTGCTGCAGCCCCACCGCTAAGCTCATCTGCAAATCAGATACAATGTCAACACAGGGCTGTTTTGAAGCTTAAATGGGAACATAAAGAAGGGTTGATGTATAAATAGGCTGCGATGGCAACATGTTGTATATACTAAAGGAAATTGCAATTCAAGGTCAAACAATAGGAAGTTACAGCTCAGACCAGAATAGCGATCATTCTAGGATTTCCCAGAAACTACACTGCTTAGGTTTAACTTTACTCTTCTGGCAGCCACTTACATTTCCAGTATGATAAGTGATAATTTCCCTTTATTAAGTGAACAGATTATTAAAGCCCATAGTAGCTTGAAATCTATGTACTTGAAAAGAAATAGGAATCTTTTTTTCAAGGCTGCATTTAATTGGCATATGCATAAAAGCAAACAACGGAGCATGTCAAAACCTCTTGCTTATAGGTAAGTCCTAGTCTTGACTGTCATGGGGGAAAGAACACTAGAATTTTCAAACCTAAGTGTGTAAATATGCTTACATCTTCAAATAAATTCATGTAATGTTTTTTGCTAACTCACCAAAATAAGATGGCCGTTTGAACAACTTGCTGTACAAAACTGAAGTGCACGGCACAGCGCTAACATTTTTATCATTTATCTACTTTAGAAAATACTTTCTGAATTCTTTCCCCCTTTATACCGTACTGTAAAGCAAAAACAAATTTTGAAGCATTAAAAAAAAAAATCTTCACCCAAACAACTATTTGGTAACGAGTTCAGCTGCCTTGTGTGAGGATAATAGATCCAGCAAGCGCATGTATACTACGAAGTAAACTACGATTTTATTGTGAAATTCTCATAGATGGAAAATTAAATTAGATATTTATTCTGTTCACTTCATTTTACAATAATCTTACCACTTATTTTTGTACCATGTATTTCAGTTGCTTGTTTAGTGAAAAAAAACCCAGAAACTTTAATTAAAAATATATATATTGCCTATGAGAAAGCAATTATGATTATAAATACTTGAAGAACTTTGGCAGATTTTCTAAAAGTCTGTCAATATGCAAATCTTTTGTTTCTCTTCACTACCATATTTTAAAGATGTGCATTGATGCACCCTAATAAAAGTGTATTTATTTTAGAGGCTCAAACATACTAATTTGATAGGGATGATGTTTGTTTTATAATGAGCAGTCCACATGCAAACTGGGAAACAACATAATAGGACAACCTGGTGATCTTTACAAATCATGTATCACCACATACTATTCTTTCATAATTGTATGCTGTGAAAATTATTTTAGTGTTAAATATGAGAAATTAAATTAGTATTTTTTATGAGACAGAAGAGCATTCTGAGACATATACATACATATATAAAATATATATTTCTTTTAAGTCAGATAAAAATATCATCTACTTGGGAGTTACATAATAAATATATTTAGTTCTAACTTTAGTATTTTAGCCTAATATTTATAAATAAAATAAATTTCATCTTTAGATATATTTTATAGAAATCTCCATCTGTATTTCATTTGAAGTAACCAGACTTAAGTTTCCTAGAGGAATAACATCCAGTATATCTGAAAAAAAAATCATGCTTGTTGGCACTTTTTAAAATATAGTCAGTGAAATCTCATATTTAATTCATGTAGTGAGAAAATTCTGAATTTGTAGACTATGAAGTAGCCAAGAAGAGGGGTTGGCAGAAAAGCTTCAATAATGTACAGAACATGAAAATATTTTTGAGTGAATTTGGCATAGGGAATTATAATAGACCTGTAGTCTTCAACTCCATAGAGAAATAAAACTGGATTATGAAGTAGGCCCATAGCTATAAAGTAACAGGATACTAGCATGTCTATGAGTCCTTCTGGTCATGTTCTAATTAGGGTACTCTGTCTTCCTCTTGGCTCTATATTTGAGAAGAATGCCTACAGCACCAAAGACATCCGATTCACATGAAAGACTTCAAAGCAGCCATTACAAATACGTTCACAGAACTAGAGAAAAGCATGATTACAGAAGTAAAGGAAGGCATGATGACACGGTTCTCTCAAACAGAGATTATCAAGAAGGAGATAAAAATGATTTTAAAAAACACCAAATGGGAATTGTGGGACTGAAAAGTATATGTGAAATCTGATATCTGGACACTCCTATGGTTTCTGTTTGTTTGTGTTTTTCCCTTTTTCTGGTTTCTTTACATCCTTGTAAAATTTTTCAGAAACTGAAAATTTTAGATAATATAGTGCAGAAACTCTGGGTACTGGTTACTCCCCTTCCAGGGCTTGTTATTGCCATTTGTTTTTTTATTTGTTTAGTGACTGGTTGAATTATTTTAGTGTAGTCTGTTCACCATGCACACACCTCCAAACATAAAGTTAAGCCTTTGCTGTTGCTCTTCAAGAAGTCACAGTTTGAGGAATGCCCACAGTCACCCTGGGATGACAATAGCATTGGTAACGCTGTCTTTCTCTTTCACTGACCATATGCAGTTGTTAAACTCCATAATTGCCAGCTGGTTGCTCTATTATTTTCAACAATTCTCTGAGCATATAAGGGCAATATCTTTGAGGCATTGCAGGTTAGGTTTCAGACCACCATAATAAAGCTGAGTATTACAATAAAAAAGAGTCATAATCTTTTTGCTGGTGGAAGATCTTGTCTTCAATTTATAAAAAGTACAATATCTGTAAAGCCCAATAAAGCAACGCATGATAAAATAAGGTATGCCTATAGTGTTCTACAAACTGGTCCAATCAAATGGTGGCTCCTTTGAAGAAACAGATTCTGTGGTCAGTGTTTGATAATTCTTCTAACGCAGGGAAGACTTCCCCAGCTATCTAGTTCTCTAGTTCTCTCATGCAAACTGGTCAACCAAGAATCTAAGTTATATCTTCATTAAGTCCAAGAATCTCCTCCCAATTACCTTTCACCACAGACTCTACTATTCTTTAGATTGCTTAGACTTGAACTTCATGCTGTTGCAAATAAAGTCACTTCCTTCGGGGAGAGATTAGAAGCTCTCTTATGGCCTGATTCTCCCCCCAGACAAACTCCGTTAGTCAGGGCTCTGGAGCTGGTGGTGGTGACAATGACAGGTTTCTCTCTGCATGACCACCCCACTCTAGAAGCTGAACACTCAGTAGAGGAGGTCAGCAGCCACATGCCTCTCAGCTTGTCTCTCCTAGTGGGAAACCACGCCCTCGTGAGCAGAGGCAAATACAGTCAGGATCCCGGTATTCTCAGTGCTACACCCAAAGCAGAGCCTCCATTCCATGAGTGGGGGCTGAGTGGAAGAAGGGGGTCCCACCCCTCCTTAGCAATCTCCGGAAGCTTAGCGTTAGCAGCAGGTAGCTAGGGGCAGGATGGGAAGCACTCATGTCCTTCTTGAGCAGGGAAAAAACCCCTGCCTAGGTGCCGGGGCAAGAAGGGGTCCTATGTTTCTGGCTGCAGCAGTCTGAAGTGGACTCTCCAACTTGTTGAGCTGGGAGGGAGAAAAGGAGCTACCAGTCTGGGATCAAATATCAGAGTCTCACCTTTCTTACTGAACGTTCATAGATTTCCCATGGGCTGTCTATGTTCTTGTTTTCTTTTCCCATAAATATCCTCCCTGTTTCAAAATCAGCTCAAGAAAACCAAATTCCTCTCAAGCAAACAGAACAATTTAAAAACACACACACGATTTGGCACAGAGAAGAAGAAAAATAAAACTGAATCCTCTGCCTTGCCCCATCCCTGGGACAGCACATGAGTTTCTAATTCTGATGTAGGAGGGAGAGCTCATTGGTTTAGCTTAATCCATATACAGCTGTCGTTGGAGTGGACCAGTGCTGAGTAGAAACATTTAAAATGTCATGACTTTGGCCAAAAAGCTTGGAGTCATTGAGACTGTATCTGGAATACCATAGGAATTGTTAGAACCCTAGGATACAAACATAACCTGGTTTTTACTTATGGAGTGGAATTATTCATTCTATCCTCGAAGAGTCCTCCGATATGCTACTTGAACAGACTATGTCTACATCATGATCACTGGTTTTATTGTTGACTATGAGGGCTCTAACTTAGTGCATGTCCCTGTCCTTTCTCCCATAATTTTGGCCAAACCATAGTCATAGGCATTTAAAATCACTGTCTCAATTGATCCAGCCAATATTTAAAAAACTATTATATTTACAATATAAAAAAACTATTGTAAAAAAACACTTGATCTCTGACACAGGCATTTCATGTGGTAATAATGACACATGACAAGAATAAATGATGGATTTCTTCACCATATACGCACATTTGAATTTGAATATAGGCTGACTGGAAATAAATCAGAATGATGGAGGAGAATGGTGTGGAGTTTTCATAGCATATTAGTTTTTTTCTCTTCTCAGATGTCACCATAGATCACAATTCCCTTGGGCTTAAGTGATTAACTCCACATAGTCTTCTTTCAGAAATGAACAAATGTCAGCCGCTCTTCTAGTGAAGTCTCTGTCTCATGGCACTTACAATAATGCTACTGTTGTAGTATTTTTCTTGAATTATGTCAGTCACTGAAATCTTCTGGCACCAGGTTTCGCAAAAGACAACATGATGAACAGTGAGAAATGGAGGTGAGGTGTGATTAATTGTCATAGGAGAGACCCACAGAAGCGTAACTCTATGTCCTGACAGATGCTCCAGCAGATGACACAGAGTCACGTAATAGCATTGTTACAGAAATTTGGCCAACTGCTCTAGGCACCATCTGCTCATTTCCCCCCCAGAGTACTCGCTTTCAAAGGTTGAAGGGGAAGTTAAAAAGGTTGCTCAGCCACTTCCCAAAATTCCATCCATTTCCAGAATTGTGAGTCATTCAAATGTAACCCAAAGAAAAGTTAACCTCAAAAATTGCAAGGGCCATTAGAGCTGAACCAGACTG
This sequence comes from Miniopterus natalensis, assembly GCF_054644295.1. Lineage (NCBI taxonomy): Eukaryota > Metazoa > Chordata > Mammalia > Chiroptera > Miniopteridae > Miniopterus > Miniopterus natalensis. The sequence continues at coordinate 54,740,564 of NC_142083.1, forward strand.
GAAAAAAATTTTTTTTTTAAATTATAAATGAAATTTGTCATCATAGCTCTTGCTCTTCCTTTCTGAGTGTGGGGTGTGGTCTGAAAAACAAATTGACTGAATCAACCAGAATCCCTATCTTAAGCTGAACTTACCCAAGTGAGCTCTTCCTATATCTCTTCTTAGGACTGAAATATGGAAATGGAATAGAAAAAGCAAGTTTGGGAGGGAGCGGTGGACAGGAAAAGAGGTATTTGCGGAGAATCTATGTGATCATTCTAAAGAACACCCCACAGCGATGGCACCGCATTTTCTTCTACAGTATCACTTACAGCCTAAAAGACACCATTTTTCTTTGCTAAGGATTTGAAGTCTGAAAGCAATTGAGGCAGTTTAGCGTAGTTGTTAAGAGCATGAGGTTTTCTTTTTCTTTTTTAAATAAAGCCATTTGTTTTTTTAAAAACTGGTTTGTTTTTTAATAAACTAGCAGATACACAAGAGCATGAGGTTTTGATTTCAGGTAGATCAGTGTTTCACTCCCAAGTTTACTATTTCCTAGTACTGTATGTAATCTTGGGGAAATTACAATCCAAACCTCATTTCATTGTGAGTTATTGAAAGGTGCTCCCAAGGGTAACCGCATCACACAACTCCAGGGGTGATCCATTCGGGGAATCCCACATGAATTGTGCATCCTGCAGTCATTTGGTGTGCCTAGCCCTGTGCCTAGCATCTAACGAGCATTTGAAAGGCAAGTAGGAAATATTCAGCATTTAATTCAGTCCTCTGCTGTGAAGAATGTGGAAGCTCTGTAAGTGTCGGTGCAGCACAATGGATAGAAACGTGAACCACAGAGCCGGACAGTCCGGATTCTAATACTCAGTTGTGCTGCTTCACGGCCATGTGATCTGGAGAAGTTTACTTAAATTCTTGGTGCCTCAGTTATTTTCTTTAGTAAAGGGGGGATAACAATAGTACTTACTCTTTAGGGTTATTGTGACAATTAAATAAGTTAATACATATAAAACACTGAGAACAAAATCTGGTACATAGTAAACACTAAATAAGCATTAGTTATAATTATTTAGATGTTATGTGGAAAATTTTCCTAAATGTGTTGTTAAAATGAAAAGCAAAGTGCTGAGAAAATAGGGGAATTATACATGTTTTAACTTATATAAGGGGTGGGCAAAAGTAGGCTTACAGTTGTAGTACAAATAAATAATTAATAATAATACAAGAATAAACCCTGTGTTTCACATACTCACAACTTTTGCCAACTCCTGTATACAGAAAATTTCTCTACAAAAATAGCTTAAAAATTAATAACATTTTAAACCTATCTAGACAGGAATTGAGTGGAAGGATGAGGGGGAAGGGTCTTCTTCATATAGCTCTTTCTGCTAATAAATTTTGAACCCTCTGAATGTATTAGCTATTGAGAAATTAAAATTTAAAATATAGCTAATATTATCAGTTCAATATTATTTGCCTTATAGCTATTACTATTATTATAATAATAAAATGTTAATTGGGTACTATTTTATACTGTAATACATTGTTTATTACACAAAGGAGAAACTAATCTTCTCATCTAAGAGCAAATATATACAAACTTACAGCATGAGAAAAAAACACCATGAAAGAAGTGTGCAGATTACATTCTGAAGGTAAGGGACAGGTCAAAGACTGAGACACCACTTCCTGCGGGCTCCACCAGGGAAGCCTTTGGGGATGCATTAGCTTTCAAAGGCATTTAGGTAGAAGAAATGGCATGATTTGATGACAACAGGTAGTACATGACTGGGAAGCACCAAGAACTATAAGGTGTAAAAGAACAAAGAATATGACTGGTGCTGGAATTTGGAAGGAAAATAACTTCATTTACATTTCAACACATATTTTCTAACTGGAATAAATAAGTGTGTGTGTGTGTTTGTGTTTATCTAGGCATACATATGGAATGAAAGATAAAATTACTCAGAAGAAGGGAGAGACCTTATTAAAAATAACATTGATTGATTGATCCATCAACCCTATAATTACAACTTTCAAACATCTATGTAAATAGAATACCAATTATTAATTGTTATCTTCTCATGAAAGTTTGAGGCCTTTAGAAAATGAATTTGTGATTTCAATCAGTTTATAAAGCCTAAATCAGTTTAATGGCAAACCATAGATAATTTTCTAATATTTTCTTGAAGGTACCTCTGTTAGGATTTTCTATGGTTTCTTCCAAGTATAGAAGCTAAAACCTAGCTCTAATTTTTCTCATTTATATACTATTGTTGAACAATAGTCTTTGAGTTAAAAATAACAAAGTATTTGAATTTGACACTATTGTTAAGAACAATTAATAAATAAAGTAACAATAACGAATACATTAATATGTTTTGATGTCACTACGGAAAATCCCATTTGGTGTGGACTGAATGTTTGTTTTCCCCCCAAATTCACTTATTGCAATTCTACCCCCCAATGCGATGATTTCTGGAGGTGGTGCCTTTGAGAGGTTAATAGGTTTAGGTTAATCCCCTATGATGGAATTCATGCCCTTAGAAGAAAAGGAACAGATATCAGAGTTTCCTTTATCTGCCATAGAGGATACAATGAGACTATTCGAAAGTCAGGAAGAAGGTCCTCACTAGAAGCCAAATTTGCTGGCACCTTAATCTTAGATTTCCTATCTTCCAGAACTGTGGGAAACAAATATCTATTTAAGCCACCCAGCCTATTATATTTTGTTATAGCAGCCTGAGCTGACTAAGACAACATCCTTAACAAAATGCAATTGATGATATAGTCATTTTGAACTACTCTCACTTCTCAGAATGGACCAGGTTCTCTCAACTCCAGGCCTTTGCATAGGCTGGTCTCCTAATCTGAGACACTGGTCCCTTCAACTTCCCCAGTCCTTTTCTGGTCAATCCCTATGCATCATTCAGATCTCAGCTTAAATATTCTTTTCCTTCTGGAAGCCTTTCCTCACCTACAAGATTGACTGCATTGGATGCTTCTCTCTCTCTCTCTTTTTTTTAAATGTATCTTTATTGATTTCAGAGAGAGGAAAAGAGAGGGAGAGAGAAAGAAACATCAATGATGAGAGAGTCACTGATCGGCTGCCTTCTGCATGCCCCGACTAAGGATCGAGCCCGCAACCCGGGCATGTGCCCTGACTGGGAATTGAACTCTGATCGCCTGGATCCTACGTCGACGCTCAACCGCTGAGCCATGCCCGGCGGGGTGGATTTTTCTCTTAAATACATAATTCTCCAATTGAGGGATTGGAATTAATACATAATAAACTACTTGAGGGCAGGAATGTTATCTTGCTGATCATGCCTAACAATAGGAAATCAACAAATATTTTTGACTGCTTTTATCTTCCTTGGATAAACCTATGTCTAGAGTCTCAGCCAATTGTTCTCACATAGAGTTGCTCTTAACACTAGAGAAAGTTAACAAAGTTCTTAGAAACGTGATGAAGTATTTGGAAAAGAGAAACACTTGCCAAATCACAGCTATGAGTGGTGATCTCAAAAGCTAAATAAAAATCTTCACAGAGACATTTTTGGATCCTTCACAGGTAATCATTTTGAAAGCACTTTTCCTTCTGTGAAGAGAAGGAAGAGAAGTTTTACAAATGAGGCATCTTGACAGAGCCAGGCTGTGAGCTTTTACATTTTTGTTGAAATACTTAAGAGGAGACTGACTTCCTCTCAGAAACATTGCTCTTGTAAAACTTTAACTACATTTTCTTGAGCCAATATTTACCTTTTGGCAACTGAGAATGAGAGATTCAATTTTTAGGATTACTGTCCATTCTTGAATAGTGATGTACTGGGGACTTTATGAAAGCCTCATTAATTGTTTTATCTAGAAGGTGATATTCCTTTCAAATATTCTAATATCACTTATCTATTTATTTATTCTATTATCTGTACAAATTTATCTGTGTTGCCAGCTGAGAGGAAGAAAAACTATCACAGACTTCATAACATGGTGGATGCAAATAGCTCAGATGGGTCTGCCTGTGTGTGACAGTTTCTTATTTTTGTAATAACAACAGGGGTTATGAAATATGTATGCAGGAATAGAATGTCACCCTTTGGAATGATATTTGAATAGTCTAGGATGAACATAAATTAGCTATTTAAGCCAATTACATTCAAAGTGTTCTAAATGGCTGCAAATTATGAAATACATATATCAAACAGTATGGAAGCGACCTAGAAAAATATTTTTCTAAGCTGTGCCACAAAGAGATGGGCACAAAAATATGTTCGATTTCCTCCATTCATAGTTGTTCTGGGGAAAAAAACCCACTTTCTTAATATAGAATAATTTACAGCTGGTGTAACATGTGTTGGAATTTTGACCATCGCTGCTTTTCATCATCAGCTGCAATTAATAAGCATCTTTATTCTCAACATTATGGCAGCAATATTAAGGGTTATTAGGGCTAAACTTTTTAGTTCTTAGAAGCTTAAAACTGCAAATGAGCATATGTAATATGCATAGAAACTAGCCAGTTATGCACTTAAAGTACAAGAGCCAAACTCTGAATATAGGTTAAAGAACTGGTGTCACTCATCACACACCTTTCACCCCTGTGGGAAAGGCGATTAGGCAGCAAGTGTCAGAAAGGTGCACAGCTGTCTGACACGCGCCGTCGTTGGCAGGTGCAAACGAGCCGAGAAGTGACTGAGAAACGGATATGTAAGGATGTTCATTGGGCCACCGAGTTTCCAGACATTCAAAATTGGATGTAGATTAACAACCTAAAAAAATGCTCCGTAAGGAGAAAATGGTATCCATAAATCATTTATGGAACAAAGCTTCGCACTAACATATCCTAACAATAGTGTTTTCTCGATTGTACAATTGTTCAGAAGGGCATTTGAAGATAGATTTCAAAGCCTCACATGACCCGGCGCCTGCCTTCCCCAGCGGTCTGGGTCTCGAGCTCCACCCAGCCACACCAACCATGTTTCTGTCTCTCCTTCTTTTTGCCTGGGGGAAGGGAGGGGATTGTTCCCAGAACACACCTGCCTTGGAGGCTTTGCACGAGCTGTTTCATCATCTAACCCCACAGACCTGACTTCTTGTCATCGTCATTCGAGCTTAATTTTCACTCCCTCAACCAGTGTTTACCTCCTAAAGAAGTTACGGTGACACGTCACCCTGTTTGATTTTGTATTAGGCCCTCATTGCTACCTTAATGCCATACTTGTTCCTGTGCTTGCTTGAGTGTTTCTCCTTTCCCATTTCCTCCCAATAGAATGTGAGCACCATGAGAATAACAATCTTCTCTTATTCATTGCTAGCTTCCCAGTGTAGAAGCAGTCCCAACACACAGCAAACACCTGTAAATACTAGTAGAATTAATGCGTTTTGTTCGTGTATCCTTTCATGAGAAAGAAAAAATAAACCAATGACAAGCTCGGTGCTTTTAAAAAGCAGTATTTAACATACTCTTATACCTCAAATCCTTTGGGATGTAGATGGAACATAAAGAAATAAACATATTCCAGGAAATCTTTATCTGCCTCAGGCCCACCAAAATATCATAACCAGAAGATATAGAAATGCATACTTTTAAAGAATTAATGCCGTTAAAGGAAAACATTTAATAATTCACTTATATATTTTGGGGGGGGGGAATTATCTGCTCCATTGCATATGCACACATAGCAATAAAAAAAAGAAATAAAGCTAAACATTTTAACATACAAGCTAACTAAAAAGCACCAATAATCTTGGTCATTTGTATAATATTCTAAAAGAATATATATTATGATCTAGGAACTGAAGGAGTATCTAAAAGCATTAGGGAGGCAGTAAAATCATCTGCACATAGATTTGGTTTTATCAATCCCTTTAATGATTGATTAGAATTGCATCAATACCAACTGGCCACAATGATTGCTATTGGGGTAAGTGTGTGAATTGAGCAAACTGCTATTCTAGAAGCTGAAAGTGTATTTATCATTACTTGTAACCATAGTACCCATGAGAAGTCTGTCTCAAATTGATAGTTATTGTATTTTTAAGGAAAGGCCTTCATTATTCATGACTTTATTTCTTAGAAAATAAGCAGGAGGAAAAGAATGAGAGACTAACTAGGAAAAAATAAGAACACTAAGAATATACTGGGAAGGGGGGTTATAAGAAAGAATGGTGTAAACAGACAGATCTCTCATATACAGCATTTTCATTTAGTATGTACGAGACCATTAGCTGAAGCATAATATGTTGACTGCTTGTAGAGACAAATGTAAAAAATGTAAGCCTTAGAAATCTATATTCAGCCTCTTCAATAAATGGTGCTGGGAAAATGGAAAAGCCTCATGCAAAAGAATAAAACTAGGCTACTGTTTGTCCCATATATAAAAATTAACTCTAAATGGATCAAAGACCTAACATATAAGACCTAAAACAGTAAATTACACAGAAGAAAATATAGGTACTAAACTTATGGACCTTGGTCTTAGGATTTTATGAATCCTAAGGTAAGGGAAATGAAGGCAAAAATAAATGAATGGGACTCTATCAATGTAAAAAGCTTCTGCATATCAAAACAAACTGCCAACAAAACAAAAAGGCAACCAGTCGAATGAGATAAGGTATTTGCAAACAAAGCTCTGATAAGAGGTTAATATCCAAAATATATAAAGAACTCAACATCCAACAAACAAACAATGCAATTAAAAAATGGGCAGAGGACCTGAACAGACACTTCTCCCAAGAAGACATACAAATGGCCAACAGGTGTATGTAAAGAAGTTCAACTTCACTAGCTATTAGGGAAATGCAAATCAAAACTATAATGAGATACCACCTCACACCTGTTAGGGTGGCAAGTAATAACCAGTACTGGAGAGGTTGTGGAGAAAAAGAACCCTCATTCACTGCTAGTGAGATCATAAACTGGTATAACCACTATGGAAACACTATGGCGGGTCCTCAAAAAATTAAGAATAGAGTTACCATATGACCCAGTAACTCCTCTTCTGGGTATCTGCCTGAAAATTTTGAAAACATGTATTTGCAAAGATATACGCATCCTTATGTTTATTACAGCATTATTCACAATGGCCAAAACATGGACACAACTGCGATAGATGACTGAATAAAGATGTGGTACATATATACAATGAAATACTACTCAGCCATAAGAAAAGATGAAATACCACCATTTGCAACAGCATGGGTGGATCTTGAGAATATCATGCTAAGTGAAATAAATCACAGAAAAAGTCAAGAAACATGATTTCATTCATATATGGGATATAAAACTGAAAGCAGCAAATGAACAAACAAAAAAATCAAACAAAAACTCATAGACACAGAAACAGTATGGTTGTTGCCAGAGGGAAGGGGGTTGGGGGTCAACTTTATGGTGATGGAGGAAGGTTTGACTTTGGGTGGTTGGCACACTATGCAATAGGCAGATGATATATCACAGAATTGTATACTTGAAACCTGTATAATTTTATTAACCAATGTCACACCAATTCATTTAATAAAAAAAGAAAAAGAAAAGTAATTTATTTCAGATAATGGCACAAAAATACTGAATTAAAATGTATTCTTCTGGCCATGATGAAGTAACAGAAACTTAATTACCTTTCCACCACAAACAACTAGAAAATGAGATAAATATATATTAAAGGATTTTTCAGACACTGGACTACAGGCAACACAGAGATGTGCCCTCTGAGAAATGGAGAACAAGTGAGGTTAGTCATACAGCTGGCCAGCTTTCATCTCAGGGGAGCATCCTGAACACTGGAGCAGAAAGAAGGCTCAAAGTACGGCGCTTGCTTATTCAAGAAGCAGACACCAGAGTTCAGCAACTGAGACAGCTGTGAGTGTGGAAATCCAGAGAGGAAAGAGCTACACAGAAAACCTAGGAGCTGCAAAGACTGGAGAAGAGCACCTGACTATTTATGAGTTGACTTATTCCAAAGCTCACTTAGTATTGGGAGATGTTTGAGCTTCAATTACCTAGAACATAAGGTCTTTGGGACACTCAGTAGAGATTTAGTTGGTCAGTTTCTTGGTGATGGGACTAAATTATTCCAGGACAAAGGCACCCCAGACCCATCCAAAGAAAGCTTAAAACCAAGCCACAAATAGATCAAACTAAACTGTAATGAAATTGACTATCTAGCAAAACAAACTTCAACTTTCTTTAAAGGAAGACAACAAAATCTAGACATTCAGCAATGTAAAATTTAAAATGCCTTGCATCTAACAAAAAATGACTAGATATGCAAAGAAGCAGGAAAATGTAAATCCAATCTAGGAGAAAAATTAGTTAACAGAAGGTTACACCAAATGATGAAATTTGAAGGCAAAGATGTTAAAAAAGCTATTATAACTATCTTTAAGTGTTCAAAGAAAAACATCAACATAATGAGGAGATAAATAGAAAATATTTTAAAGAACCAAATAGAGTTCTGCAGATAAAAAGTTTAATACCTAAAATGAAAATTTAACTGGAAAGGATTAATAGCAGTTCAAACACTTCAGAAGTAAGATAAGTGAACTAGAATACATAGCAATAGAAACTATCCAAAACGTAGGGAAAAAATTCTGGAAAAAAGCAGAGTATCAGTGACCTATGGGGTAATAGCAAACAATCTATGTAAATATAATTGTAGTCCTAAAAATAGAGGAAGCAGGGATGACCCAAAATGTACAGATTTAATGAAAACTATAAATCTATATATGCAAGAAGCTGAACATACCCTTAATAAAATAAAACAAGTAAAATAATACCAGGGCACATCATAATAAAACTATTGAAAACCAGTTATGTAACAAAAATCTTTAAAATAGCTAGATAAATGACATTCAATATAGGGAAACAAAGGTAAGAATAACAGGGATGGCAACCTGTAGTATCATCTATCACTATGATTTACAGGCTACTAATATCTAGTTAAAAAAACCAATATTTGTGAAAATCTAGACTGGTTTAAGTTATTTGGTATAGATTACTTAGGTCAGTTCATTTGGCTTAGGTTACTTAGGTAAGTGAGCAAAGAATGGCTAGAGAGCCACCAAAATTGGCTCTTCTTTTTATTGAGCACACAGCTACCCTATTTGTCTATGTAACCATATGACTGAAATTTGGCTGATGAAATATGGATGGATGTGATTTATGCAAAGTCCAGACCTGGCCCACTGAATCCTCCCTCTTGGTTCTCTGTTTCTGTCTCCCAGCCAGCAGAGAACTCTGATGAACTAGGGGATGGCAGAGCCAAAAGATGTCCCCCAACCCAGTGATTTAAGTCTGTGACACAAGCGAGAAATAAGTTTTAGTTGAATTAAGTCACTGAAATTTTAGGATTTTCTATTTATATCAGTTAGCCTACCTTGAATAATATAGTCAGTTTTGCAAAAATTAATAATCTTTACCTGTTTTCATTTATAAACAAATCTTGGCAAGATAATAGGTATTAATGAGCTATTTTACATATGAAATTGACCAAATTCACAGTTAATAAATGCCAGGTTCAAAATTTAAACCTCAGTCTTTCTCATTCCAAACCCCATGTTCTTTTTGCTGCCTCCCATCACACAATACCCATGCTTATTTCAATGAAATAAGAATTGGAAAATGGGGTAAGTACTGATTTACATTAAATTAAGATAATAAGAAAGATTTTCTAGCTTATCAACATTAAGCTCTGAATAATTAAAGTTAAGTATAGTCTAGGAAAGTAAACCAAACTAAAACTAAAACTAAAACACGGTCTACAACAGAGCTTCATAGCTGAGAATTAAATATACCAATTTTGCTATTCTCTCACATTAACACAATCCAGTATTTATAGTCTCATATCCAGTTTATTTCCCTCATATAGAACCAGATACCAACCCCTGAAAAAGTTTCTTCATTTTCATAGCTCTGAAGCAAGCAGCAAGAATCTCTATTTTTAAATATTTTATGCTTCCAATATTTAGTAGAGTTTATTTCACCCATTAAAAGGTACTTGTGTACCAACATAAAACAAAGCAAGGGGTACTACTATCTCTGCCTATGGATGTAATATAATGCAAATCTATTAAAATGTGTGATTTTTTTTCTCCCATTCAGCTTCATATAAATTCCTTACAGTCATAAATCACATCCTCTGAATGCATTGCATACTTTTAAGACATCTCTTTCCTGCAATATGCAATATATTATTAATAACAAAAAATCTATTGTTTTTCTTTTATATATTATCCAGATACAAATAAATATGTCCAAAAAGTGCCCACCCTTTGTCTAGGGAAATGGTTATCTCATATAACAGAGAGAAAACATAAAATGACTAAATTTTCAGATGCATGCTTCATCCACTTGTATTAACTGATTAAAATATCCATAATTCTGCTTCTAAAATTTATTCTAAGGAAATTATTATGAATATGCCCAAAGACTTAGCCTTAACTTTATTCATTGTGGCAATTACATTTTATTGCATATAATTCTCCTAGTCATTAAAAAACGAATTAAGAATAAAAAAACAACTAAAAATATCTAAACTATTTTTATGAGGTAGAACACTATATTTAAGTCATATCTCCTTCATTGGGGATAGAACTTGATTTTTGTCATGTTATAGACATTCTAGGGTTACTTGAAACAAGAATTGCTACACTTTCCTCTGTGTCTTAATATTCTGGCAAATGGAAAGTAGCCAAAACAAGTATTTTTCGAAGTTTTGATATTATACAGTGCACACCCTAAAATGTATTCTAGGGTAGAAAAATGTCATCAAGATCATAGATTGTATCCAACAGATTAAATATATTGATGTAAAAGAGGTATCAAATATTCTAATCTAGTTTAACTTCTTATCTGCAGAACACCTCTAAATCAGCACTTAATATTTTTTGTAACAAAGGCTTTCCTGGTGTCCTTAGAAACTCTGCTTCCCCTCAGGAAATGATTGGCCAAAGGGACTTCCAGCTAATGAAGTCATGGTTGCTGAAAATTCTTTATAAAATATCAGTTATTCTAACTAATTTCTAGATATATAGTTACTTTTATTCTAGATGCCATGTTTTAATATTAACTCTTTAAATATGACAGTTACTTTGCTTCCCTAACTATGTTGCTCATAAATGGCTTAACAGGCAAAAAAAGCCAAAAACCAACCGAACAAAAAAACCCATTTGAAAGCCTCAATACCCTGTGATAAAGTAACTTTAGCCTTTTCTTCTTGAAACTTCAATGAAATAATATTGTTAAAATAGTATTATGCTATGATGATTATTATTTTAAATCATAAAATAATTATTCTAAGAAAACAGGTTTTAAAATATATTATTTGCTCATTGGAATGACCTACCTCTTTTTCTCACACATAGACATTTGGATGGAAACCAGAGGGGAAATAGTAAGTGTGTAGGGCCCTTTCTTCAGACACAGCATACTGAAGAGTCAGATTTTCCTGAAGATTTTCAGGAGGCACTGAGTGTAAAACACAGTCCTCTTTCCACAGGGTGGAGAGGCCGAGGGCTGACTGCGGCACTCGGTGAGAATGAAGGACGGGGGACAAACTAAGCTGAGTCCAGCCAGTTACCCAGCTCTCCAGCGGACCCGAACCAAGGCTCTTTGTAGAAGAAGGACTGTACATAATACATTTTTTGAGTGAAAGGGGTGATAGGATTCAGCTCCTTTCAAGCAAGTCAAGTATTTTATTCTAAGTTCACTGCTACAGCACCTGAGTGCAAGAGACTGAGCCTCTTGCCCGTTGGCATATTGTAAGTAAGCAGCAGAAACAGAGAGGAAACCTGGGTCCTGAGCTTCCTGGTGAAGTACAAGCTAAGAACTACCACTGGGCTTCACGGTCCAAAAGGGCCTCAGATGTAGCCTTTTGCCTTTGATCACCAAAGAAGTTTTTATATGCATAGTCAAAAAATTGCATTTGTGTTAAAAGTCTGCATTTGGTCAACATCAGCCTGTAAAATATAGCACAATGTTGTTAGTTACCCTGTTTTGGTAGCTCTTCACTTTTAAGATGCTAGGATTTTCAAAGGATAGATATATCCCAGATATGTCAGAAATTCTGTGGCACTCAACATGCTTATGTTTATTTCACAAGTTAGGGAAATCTTGATCACATTTCAGTTTATGTACCTAGGTTACTTTTCTAAAATAATGAAAACTCTATGAGTTCTGAAATTTTAGGGAATTTAGCCGGACTTATGGCAATCTATTTATGGTTATTAAAGGCTGAAATTAGCTTTTAAATAATGGTATACCCTTGAGTTAATTCGCTCTTCATTGTTAAAAAATTTAGGTAAATAGCTATCTATCAGGCATTTTACTGTGATAGTCCCTAAATAGGCTGATACTCATGCAAAATGCTCTAGCACCACCTGGAGGGTGCTTGTTTGGGTATTATATTATTCACATTATTTTATATTTTATATTCAATATTATATTCATGCACAAAGACATCTAGTTCTGTGTACCTGTCTTGCAGAATTCGACAAAATTACATGGAAAAACAATTCGAGTGTACTGAAGAGAGAAAGATAAACAAAGATAACAAGATCCTATTTGAGAAACAGTTTAATTCTGGCTGAATTACAATTGCAGGTTACAGATTACTGAAATCAATTATTAAATATTTCTCTTCTCACTAAAATGGATATGGTAACCTTCAATTAAAATTAGAAGGACAATTTAAGTGTTGTAAAAGATACAGAAACGAGGGATAAACTGAATGGTATTTCCTAACTGGCTAGAAAATTGTCACTGTAGGTGAATGGCTGAGTAATATATTAATTAGCTAATAACATATTAATCAATAATATATAAATATATATTTAATGTGTTTCAGTTCTTTACTCTGCCTTCTTTGACCAGTGGAAACCTATTCAGATCATCTCTTTAGTTCTTTAGACTTGATCAGCTTACTCTTTCATATCATTTTTGGTTTCTAGTAATAGGAAGATTAAAATCAATTTGTATATTTCCTGTCTCAGGAATCAAGAATCTACCATCCTGGAATCTACCATTTCTCCCAGGAATTCTGTTTCATTCTGGTGGAAAACTGTATTTAGAAACCATAATCTGTGCACACAAAAAATTTATTGTTACTGGGCTGGGGTCATTATTTCTATAAGGTTGCAGTGGAAAGAGCTAAAAATATCTTTTCGACAAAAATAAATCTCAGTAGGTCATACCAATACTTCCAGTTTAAATTCTAGATTTATTGACCTCGAATCTAGATATACTTTCTCTCATGCCAAAAATCTCAGTTCTCAAACTGTTTCATAGTTACCTCCTCTTCCTGGAGATAATTTCATAATTTATATTTATTGATATGACCAATGTTTTGACCTTACTTCTGTCATATTATTTTATAGATTCACATATTCACTTATATGTACATTTGTCTTTTATAACAAATATTTTTCAGAATGTAGCTCATTTTATTCTACTTTCTCTCAGTATACCTTTTGGTATTTAGGAAGCTTGTAATTTTTTTCTAACAGTTTATCATTTTGGAATTTTTTTTATTGTAATCATATTGAATTCATAACTTAATTTGGAAAGAATTGATTTATTTACAATAGTCTTCCAGTCTTCATGATTATCATACATCTATCTATCTGTGTCTTCTTTTAATTCTTTCAGCAAAGTTTTATATTCTCCTTAAGTTCTTAATATTAAACATTATTTATTATGTTTCTTTCATAGCATTTTACTGTTGCCGATGCTATTATAAAAGATATTTCTCTCTTTTATTTTCTAATTGGTTATTTCTGGGATGGATAAGTTATTGGTTTTTCTTTGTTCAGTTTGTATTTTATCTTACTGGGCTCTCTCATTACTGTTAAGTTTAATTAAATTTTTTATTTTGAGATCATTTTAAGCTTACATGCAATTTAAAAAAATAATGCAGGATTCCTGTATTACTTTTTTATTCAATTTCCCACAGTGAAAACACCTAAAATTCTAAAAGTAATTTGTTTGCAATGTAATTACAACTTTGCAAAAGCTATTCTTGTAATTTTTTATCAGTGTCTAGACATATATTTTATGATGTAAAACAAATCTAAATAATTTATTATTAAATTTTTCTTAATACAGTCTCTGTGATCATTGACTAAAAATATAAAACTTTAGTTATAAAAACTGAAATATAGTAAAAAATCTTGCAAAATACACATGCTTTTCATTTAAAATAACAAATACAAAACAAAGCATTTGACAGTAAGCCAGGAGCTGTTAATATCTCGGGTATATAGACTGTGTTACTAGTCTATTGTTAAATTCTTAAATAAAATACACCACATGATTCATATGTTACCTATTCACCAAAGGTCATGGTGCAGAGAATTGATTTAAAAGTTGTCTAATGGTTGTTAGATTTCTGTTTATCTGTAATAGGTGAATACTTTTACAACGAAGGTTCAATAATCATCTAAGTATACTGTTTTCAGACTTACTTAGTAAGCTGAGTTATTTTGGAGTTTGAGCCCATGCTTTCATATCCTAACAGTTACCTTTCTTTTTCAAAAATGCCATGCTGACAACACATAGGCTAAATTTATTGAGCTGTGACTAGAAAGATAAAATGTGTACTAAACTCATTATATTCTCCAGACTTTTGCTTTCACTTAGAAGAAAACATGCAAACGCATTACTATTCATTTTAGGCAAGTATCAGTACATTTAAGTTAAAAATAAAAATTGACATAAATTAAACAATCACATCGAGAAGAATGGCACTTGGTTGGAACCCTTGAGCAGCTTTCATTTCAACCACCATCCTGAGTTTGCAGATATAAACTTTGGTGTGAAGATATACCAAATAAATAGGAAGAATTTTTTTAATATATATTCTCACCATAAGAAATTTCACAGCATAAAGCCTTTAGAAATAGATAAAATAAAAATTTTATTTCAATTATATCTAAAATGTTCATACATTTGTATATTTTTAGACTTACTTGAGTAAAGAACATAATAAGTTTAAAAAAAGAATCTAACCAACTCTCTGTATGCTCCTCTCAGCTCCTTGCTTAGATTTATAAAAAATTAAGTATGGAGAATAAGAAGCTATTAGTACCTAATAATTAACCCTACATAAGCAATGATTGTTTAAAGAACTCACATTTTGTCAACAAGAATGCAATTATATATTTGTTCAACAGTATGTGCATATTCATAATTCATATGCATTATTTTCTGTTCTCTAGAAGATTTTGCCTATCCTGCAAAATAAAATATTTAAAATATGCACTTTTAAAATTATCAGTTTATTTTAATCTTCAGTCATCCTAAGTTTTTCTATAATTTCTGGGTCAGCATTGTTTAATATAAAGTGAGCCACAAACTTAAATTTAATATTTTAATATCCATTTTTAAAGTCTGAAAGAAATAAGTAAAAAGTAATTTTAATAATATATTTTTAAATTCAACATATCTAAAAGTGGTTTAGTAATACACAAACAATGAACCACAAAAGTTAACCTCATTAGCTGAAAGTCCCTTTGGCCAATCATTTCCCGAGGGGAAACAGAGTTCTAATGACACCAGGGAAGGCTTTGTTACAAACAATATTAAGTACTGACTCAGAGATGTTCTGCAGATAAGAAGTTAAACTAGATTAGAATACTTGACACCTCTTTCACAAAAATGTATTTAATCAGTTGGTTACAATCTATAATCTTGATGACATTTTTCTACCCTTGAATACATTTTAGGGTGTGCACTATGTAATATCAAAAATTGTCCAGTCACATCTTAATCATAAGGACTTAATTGTATGGCCATACCTACCTAGGTAGCTATGGAGAAGTTGGAATTAGTCGGACTTTTATTAAATAGTGGAGGAGATTGGATATTGGAGCTTGAATTCTACCATCTATCATTCATGCCTTTCACAAGCATTTAATAAGCACTTAATGGGGTGCTTATTAAAACACCCCAAAACAGTAAAAAAGATTTTAGAAAAGAACACAGTTACTATTCTTGAAAAACATAGTGTAATGAAAATGCCCCTGGAAAAATTTTAGCAGAGTAACTGTTATATGAGAGTATATTTATGAGGTTCTCTGAGCATAGAGAAAAAGCACTGTTGTCCACATGAGAAAGTTAAGAAAAGGCTCACAGAACTAGTGTTTGAGCTGAGTATCTTTAGATGATTAAGAGTTTACCAAGTAAAGTAAGAAAGGGTGCTTTTGGTCAGCAAAGGTTTGGTAGAATGTAGTGGCCTTGGGGAGCAGCAAATAATTTTGTATGAGTAGATCTATTCAGAGAGAGAGAGAGAGAGAGAGAGAGAGAGAGAGAGAGAGGGTGTGTGTGTGTGTGTGTGTGTGTGTGTGTGTATGCATCAGTGTTAGGGCACAGAAGTGAAGTGGACGAGTGAGAAGTGAGAGTGTGTGTGTGTGTGTGTGTGTGTGTGTATGCATCAGTGTTAGGGCACAGAAGTGAAGTGGACGAGTGAGAAGTGAGAGAGAGAGAGAGAGAGAGAGAGAGAGAGAGAGAGAGAGAGAGAGAGAGAGAGAGAGAGAGAGTGTGTGTGTGTGTGTGTGTGTGTGTGTATGCATCAGTGTTAGGGCACAGAAGTGAAGTGGACGAGTGAGAAGTGAGAGGAGATAAATAAAGAAATGTGCACAGGGACCAAGTTGTGACTGACCTTGTAAGGTGCTTGGACTTGATTATAAAGCCACTGAAGAACTTTTAAGCAGAAGAATGATGTGGTAGATTGGCATATCAGCAATTTCATTTTGGTTGAAGTCTCCTCTTGTGTGGGCTGTGAGGGAAGAAACATTCTTCATTTTAATTCAACAAACATTTATTGAACACTGTCTTTGTGCCAGGCCTATTCCCTGTCTTCCTAGAAAAAAACAATTTTCAGTGAAATCAAGACAGAGGAATGAAGTTTGTTGCCTGGAGACATTTCCCATTTTGATAAGTTTTCTCTTAGGACATATTTTAGTTTTTAAAGAACAGAAAAGATGAGTAAAATATAGTCTTTAATTTACACTGCTCTCCAGCTTCATCTCCATTGAGTTCACACAGCAGGCTCCTCATACACACACAAAAAAGATCCTTCCAACAGTCTACCCAGTGGGTTTCAGACATAACCTCATTCTAGTGGTGAGCAAAGTTTAGAGGGAATCAATAAAGCATCCTATCTCTTCAGGCAGTTGGTACGTCAACCACAAGAGCAGCCCTGGATTTCATGGATGGGTCTCATTTTATTTATGTGTGACCACAGAGGAAATGATAACATCAGATACCAGGAAATTACCACTTCTAGCTACTTAAGACGAGAACCAGCTCCACGGCTTTACACAATTCTCTCGATTTCTCACCACTCTTTATGGGTGAAAAGAACATTTGAATTGGGAATTTTGTTACTGTATAATTGGAAATGGCTAAATATATCCGAAATTATTTATTGGTATCTGATGTGTAAAATCTTCATTTTACTTCCCAATGATCTCAGTCAATTGATTAAAAATTGTTACAGTAATAGAGCTATCACGATACAAAAGGAAATTTAAAAATTTTAGAAATATCATCCAGTTATTAATGTATTTATTTTCGCCACCAGGTGGCATTATTTAGTTTTTTAAAAATTAAAAAACAACAACAAAACTATTGCTAACATAATACCAGCAGCAAATTATTCAAAATAGTTTAATATGAGTGTGAGCAATCTTGTCTTAAACAAAAGAATCATCAAAGAAATGGATTAGTGTTTTTCCTTTTTTCCAGCACCATCCACCTCTACAAGATATTGCTTCTTTGGAAATCAGCTAAAGATTAAATACATCTATGGGACACACTTCGGGGCACTGAGAGAGCAGAACTGGGCCACAAGTGCTTGTGTTTGGAAATAGATGGTTTTAAAATGAATAGAGGTAATTAATAATGATGATGTCTTAACTGCAAGGAGCAGCTGTCCTGCTCAGGCACAGAGCTTCCTTCATTACCTCATTCATTCTATGTCTAATCATAACATTAAGAATAGAATGGACACACCCATTTGTTTTGTTTTCTATTTTGTTCTCTGGGACTTCAGACAGTAAGAATCCCTCCCGATATAATAGATCTACACTCATGGTTATAACCATAACATATGTAAATACTCTGCAGGTTGTTTTAAATAATGGGAACAAAACTTTAATACCGCAAATATGTATAACTGCTTGAGCTGGTGGGAAAGGAAGGTAGAGGAACTTGGAAATATTTGTTATAGAAGTTCAGACTCAAGAATACTTTCCTATGTATCAGATAGTTTTTTAAATGTGGATTGAGATTGAGATGAACTCTTCATGTACGATCTTAACCAGAGCACAAGGTATCTAATTACTAAATTAGAGAATATGTTTGTTTTTTTATTCCACTGGCACTATGCCATCTTCTTTCTACAATTCTAAGTCTTATGACTATTAAAGAGACTAAAATATACTTGTTTTCTAAGAAACCCTAGAACTTAAAAGCATAATTTGCTAACATGTTAATCTGAGGAGAGGTATAACTTTTAAAAACCTATTTACTGAGAAATTGTAATCTAATAAGAGTATGTCACCTTGGGAAGTAACAATTTTTTAATTAAGTAAAAAATGTGAATAATTTAGAAGTAATTAGCTTAAAATGTGAGTTCAATACCTATATTGGAACAGTATTTCAAAAAAGCAGAAACTGTGTTAGGGGCCTACCAGAAAATAGTGAATCAGATCTGAAAATCCTTTTTTTTTTTTTTTTTTTTTTAAATTCTGGGTGGAATCCTTCATCCATATTCCCTTTCTCTTTCATTATCTAGTGGGCTGCTTTCAACTTTTCATTCCAGCCCCATCTTCTTTCAAATCTGCCCATCGGGTATGTCTCTAGCTGAGAACAGCTCTCTGTGTTTTTTCTCCGTTATTGGCTAGAGATCATAAGATGTCTCAAAAAGAAAGAAGATAAAAATGTTCAGAATCAATGTCCAAGAGAAAAGCCCTCCTCTCTTAGGCAAAGCCCTTGATAAAGTTCCCATGAGGGTTTCTTTCAGCATTTTGAAATGTTATTACGATTTTTCCCCCCTAGTTCTACAGATCCCCTCCTGCAATGGAATTTCAAGAGAAGCAACATTCCCCATAAATCACTTTATCTATCACTTCCCTTTAACTCTGAAATAACTGCAATTCTGACTGCATGTCCACAGCTTGTACAAGGCATTACAGGCATGGGACTGACTTTCACCATGGAAACCTAAAGAGACACTAGCATCATGAAATTAGTGCCAGGTTGACAAGGAATGTCAAGGAATCCCAAAGTACCATAAGGTCTGCTTCAAATCTGGGCTGGTTTCCAGGTTTGCTTCTAGTTTAAGGAATCCTTGGAATGACCTAGCAATCCAGAACTCTCTTGTAAATTCTTACTAATTCCGGGACAGCCATGTTTGAACCCACAGTCATTCTTCTTTCTTCATCCCTTGAGCAGCTGTGGGCCCTTCTCCCTCCATGCAATTCCCAATTCTTTACCCCTAGCCTGCACATAAAATCATTAATTGTTCAAAAACCTTTTATAGAAGCTCTACCATATTCCAGGAACTGTTTGATACATTAAAAAATAAGAATAAGTAATAAAAATGATCTTCATATATTTTAATATATTTTAATGACTCTTGGGGAACTACAAAGTAACAAGTGTCAAGTAAGAGAAGTGTCAGGTAACCAGGACATGAGGACCTGAGTCCAGAGGAGCTCAGTTTATTCTTTTTTTTATGGCTCTTAACTTGTACTTCCAAAGCCCATATGTGCTAAAGGAAAGAGTGTGTTGTCAGATGAATTCAAATCCCAGAATTTATACTTAACTGTTGGGTGACTTGGGCAACATATCTGATTCTTCCAGCTTTCATTTCCTTATCAGATTTATGGGGATAAACAATGTCTCCTTCACCAGATGGCTGGGGGATTAGATGAGATGGTATCTGGAAACACTTAGCACAATGCCTGGCCTCTATCAGGTGCTCACTATGAACATGACAAGATTAACATTTATTGAGTAGCTTTTTAGACCCAGGATCTTTGCACTTATACCATCTCATTTTTTCCACAGCATCCTGGGGGTTTCTCATTTAATGAGACTCAGAAAGGAGACTTGTCAAATTTTACACAGCTAGCAAGTTTGGGGATTAGATTTAAAATTATATCTTTTCATTTCAAGCCCAAAGTTTTTCCTTTATATAAATTTTTAAGGATCACACATTGTCTTGAAAGAGACATCTCCGAGACGAATTTCACAAGGTGCTCTGAATTATTTTATCCAGCTCTGCAACCCCTGGGTCAAAGCTTGCCCCTGAAGCATACTCTTGCAGGTTCCCGTAGGGAAGGGAGAATCAAGCCTCCTCCCTCCGGATGAGGCAGAGCTTTTATGCTTTTCCCCACAGAGGACATGCTGCAGCAGTCTGCAGACTGGGAAAGGAAGAATTGAGCTGATTGTTCTTTGTGCAGTAATGAGATGGGTGGATTCTTAACGTTAATGGTACCCCAAATGTGATGGAGCAATTGGCAGAGCAAGATATATGGAAATGGTCTCTCTGTGTCTGCTCCTTAGAACAAACCTTCAAAGGAAGTCAAAGCTTCAGCATGAAAGGTGAGAGAGCAAGGAGGAAATACCAGAAGCCTATCAAAGGACTCAGAAGGTTTGAGATCAGTGCCTAGCTTTCCTTTATAAGCTGTTCTTTGAATGGCCAGGGTTCTACCTGCATGTAGAGTCATGTCATGTGATGAAAGATTGATGAACTCAGAGTCCGGCCCTTGTATTACTAAATTTCTTGATTCAAAAGAGTGTTGGAAGCAGAATATCTGGTATGTAAATTATATCATTTGGATTTATTTTACTGTAAGTTACCATCCATCATTCATATGCAAATAGCAACCTGGTAGTGTTTTGGGTCCATCAACTATAATGGGCTGGAGGTTATTAATTGCTCCACTTTGTTTGCACTTTTACTCTGCTTCGTATTTCCCAATGCCTGCCTTTCACTGACAACATTTTTAATCCACTAGACAGGAAATTTGGTTCTAAAGTCTGTTTAATAATTTGCACGTATTTTTTGTATACATAGATTGTTTGAAATCAATGTCCTTAAACATAATATTAAACAATGAAATGGTCTGCTGTTCTTCAGAATTTTAACCTACTACCAATTCTTTTTGTAGAATCTGAGGCACATTGTTATGGTGCAATGGCTACTTGGTCATAGGAACACTACAAAATCATGTTAGTAAAATGAACTGTAATTGGCAACAGAATAGATCTCATAGAAGTGGGAAGGGCAAGAAATCAAGCCACAGTAGTAGGATACCTGGGAATAAATTAAATGGGTTCATGTCTGAAGTATCTGATTACTTTTATAATGAGGTGTTTATGAAATTATCAGGGTCTTTATGGGTCAACTAGCTGCTACTTTTGAGAATTTAAACAAGATCATACAGTTTTCAGAAGACAGCAATGGTCATTCCATTTCAGAAAGGAAAAACTGGCTAATTGGAGCAAAAACTTTTAGTTGGAAAGAATATTGAGAGGAAATCAAGGCCAAAATGATTTGCAAGATCCTTATAAAGAACAGGGCAATGGGTATTAACCTGCTTGTTTTCTTAAATAATAAATTTTAAAATAATAATCTATGCTAAGGTAGCAGCCCCTGTATGTTAGGGCAGAGCTATAGATTTTAATTTATTACAAATTTATTTAAGATTCTACAGGATGTTCTCCAATCAATATTACAAGAAAACAAGCCCACACACGACAGCTATAGTACTTACTATTTTATCAGACATAATTTAAAAATGAGGTCTACTCTTCTCCCCTCTGGTGTATTTTCCAGATAAAACAGGAAAGGAGCTGAAGAAGGGACCCAAATGTCCATAGAGAAACATTATGGCACAGTTACCTGTGCAGACTAGGCATTCAAACACCTTAAATTTAAATCTTCATTCTGTTTCTTACAAGTAATGAGATCTTGAGCAATTTACACAATCTCCCCAAGATTCATTCTCCTTACCTGTGAAATTGGAATAATAATAGTATCATCTAAAGAAAAGTAAATGAGATTATAAAAGACTTGGCAGAGAGACTGTTAAATTAATGATAGCACAAGCTCATGTAATAATTTATTAGCTCATCTATTTTTCCCACTGAATTGTGAGTTCCTCAAGAACACGGATTACACATTGCTCTGCTATGTTTCCACTGTATAAGAAGCCTAATGCAAAGTATGGTCATGCCATACATTTAATATTTTATATTTAGTGTTCATATTTTATACTTAATCATTTACATGGACAGATATATTTCAAGTACGAGTAAAGAAGACAGTGCACACTGGGACATGAGACCGTCTGGAGGAGACAGGAAGGGAAGGGATATGCCTCATCTCACTGAGGAAATGGACAATCAGTTATCCACCCATCAAGACAAGTAAGAGTCAGATATCCAGGCAGGAAGATTAATAAAATGGCACCAGAGACAGAAATGTAGGCGTGAGTTTTATTCTTGACACAAGTACCCTCTACTTCAGCTTCTTTTATACTTCCTGTTAGAACCATAGATGTTTGCAACAAGAAACCATAACCTGCTGGTAGACAGAATCACTATGGTTGTATGTGAATTTATAACTAAGGAAAAATAAGAAAGCTGGGATGCATGGGTATTTTCAAACTTCAAAGAACTGAAGGCAAAAACAAATAACTGTTTATTCTTTCCTTCAATACTGTGGAATGCTTACTATGTACAAGGTGCTAAGGATGCAAATATACATAAAGCATAGTCCTTACCTTCTATCTGTTCATTGGAAAGGGCTGACAGGCAGATGTGTAAACAAAACAGTACAACTAAGTTTTCTAGGAGCCATAGAAATGCATACAAGGCTCTGTCAGTGCACTGAGAATGGAGGTCTTAGAGCAGACATGACCAAAGAGGTGTGTGAGCGGTTGGGGTACCGGGTGAGTAGGCTATCCAGAGTACAAACAAGAGCAACGGTCACCAACCTGAACCTACACACACCACAAAGACTTTACACTCGAAGCTGGTATGAAAGCCATGTACAGCTTCCATGAGAGCTCTCTCACTCACTGCTCACAGAGGTTCTTTTGCACTGTCAGGTTTAAGCTGTGTCAGGTAGTTGAGGTTGCTAGGATCCCGCCTTTATTGCATTATATGAGTTAGTAAGGGTTTGGAGTGTGTGAGGGAGTAGTTATCAGCAGGTTGTTATCAACTCTGGAGGAACTATTTGGGAATATTTCACTGTGACTGATACTGTATTCAACATCCTTGCATTTTCCTTTGACTTGGATAATGGGAGGCAATTATGCTTATTGAAACTAGAGGTGAAAGAAAGCCTAGAGGACTAAATTAGACCTTTCCAATCATGATGAATTTGACTAGTGATTAGAATAAACTTGACTAGCTAAGTAGTGGCAGATACTAGCATACTTAGGGAGAAAATTCAAATTAAGGAGAAAGAGCACTCTCTGGACTATGTATAAGGAAGTATTGTGAAAAAATGTATTAGAGTCATAGTGTATAATAATTGTCCTATGTGCTATACATTTTAAAAATATTTCTTGACTATGGAAAAAATCACATTTGTAAAAGAACTTCAGAAACTGGAGAGCAATTAGAACAGTGCCATGAAAATGTCACAACTTAGTGTTATTCCGCTTTTTCACTACTCAGAGTATCAGGCCTCACCACCACAGAAATCCTAAGGTCAATTACTTTTATGTTTATAAGCATTCTGTTCTGTTCATGTCTTGTCAATTGTTATGAAAACTCAGTGTCCCATTTAGACCAGTGCTTCTGGGTCATCTATGGTAACAGATTGCTTTTTATTTCTAATTCATTAAAGACTGATGATCGTGTACAATACTATAAAAATTAATTACTAGGTAAATGAAATTACAAGACTAGACACAAAACCCACAAGTTTAAATTATTGCTTATTATTGCATTCAATAGATATAAGTTACACTGTGAAATTGCTTATAAAGTTTCTAAATGCTTACTTTCAATTACTTATCTCATCATGGACCAGTGACAAACTTTCATGGGTTAGCACAGGTCCATGAACCACACTGAGAGTGGCACTGACTTGGGCCCTGATATACATATATATCTAACTGAAAAACCCCAGTAGAGCAAAAGAGACAGAGCAATGTAATGACACAGCATTAAAAGCCCAGGCTAGATAGGGAGACTTATGTTCTGTACTGTCTCTTTTACTAACTAAAACTCTCTAGTCTTCCAGTTTTTTCACCTGGAAAATGATAAATCTAGGTTATTTTAGCATTCCTGTCTAGCTCTAAAATCCCATGCTTCTATGAATAAAGATCTTAAAATGAAGACTTCTAAAGAAAAAATGGGCTAGGTTATTTTTCATGGAGAAGAGAATGTGGAAAAATGTCTTACTATGTTGTTAACTGTATTTGCATGGGTGTAGTTCATCCTATTTCCCATGACCCACACAAAATTACACATGGATGTAGACATGAGTCTGCCACCCAAATGACCACTTTAACTGCCTACAAGTAACTTGGAAAGACGGAAATAAACTTTAGGTACATTTAAATTTCCTATTGATATCTCTAAAAATTATAACTCTGGTGCTGGTACCACTTTTCATATATATGAAGTTTTATAATACTGACAACCAGGGTCACTGGTCCCATATCTATTAAGCATAGAACAAAAGGGCATAGTCTTCGATTTTACTGTCAGTTATTTATATATGAAATGCCCTTCCCTGTTTAAAACGTGTTGCTCAACTTTGGAATAATTTACCAAGAAAGGTTATCTACTTTCCGTCTTTAAAAATCATTAAAAAGAAGGCACTTTTTCTTTCCTGGAAAAGTTTGGTAATGATCAATATAACAGCAAAGCAATGAACAGGATGAACTCCAGCATTATATTTTTTGTTGTTGTTGTTTAAGGCTGAACTTAAAGAAAAAAAATAGCTGATAATAATATTTTGTTTAATTCTCCTGGAAATAACTGTATTTCTATTCTTCAGCTCCCGTGCCTTTCTTCAGGCCCAGATCAGCTTCTCAAGTTCTCTGTTTCAATAAGTAGGTCCCAGAAATTGCTCTCTCCCCCTCCACTTCTGATCCTGACTTTAGATTATTTCCTCTTTCATGTGCCTTCTACAGAAATTAGTCCTGAAGATACAGACAAAGGCATCAGAGCAGGGAACTGCTTTTCCAGGTCACTGAGTATTCTGACCTGTGGAGAACTTATTTCAGCTTGGCCTTCTTTAACAATAGCACCATAGCCTTCAGGGTTCAGAGGTGAAAACAGTATAAGTCTGCTGTCTTCACAAACCTCTGAAAAAATGAACTGTTCCTCAGCTTAATACAGAAAACTGAAAAATTACTGCTGAAATAGTCGTCCTACCAAGCTCCACACAGTAGAAATAAAATATCTGCCTTTGTTTGCACTAAACGATAATGTTGTAGTGGGAAAACTTGACAGGGGACTCAAGAAGTCCACTGAACCTGACAAGCCAGTTTCTTTTCTTTCAAGCTTCCATAGCCACTTGGAATCAGTTTCCAATTACTGACTCTGCACTTGAGCTTAGGGTATATGGAGTTATTGCAACCTAGCTTAGATGAAAATGTGTTCCAAAAGTTAGCTCCATTCAATTCAACAAAATGTGTCCTAGCACCTATCAAAAGCAACCAACTTGTGCTGAATAATATGAGCCAATATACTCCAGAGCCTTCAGTCTAGGTGAGGAGAAACACACATACACAGATTAGCAAAGGTCAGCTCTGATAAGTGGGATAAAAGAGGCTCAGGCACCCAAGGAAGTCAAGGGAAAAATTGATTCAATATGAAGAAGGACTCTTAGATACTGGGGCTTAAAGAAAATGAGTAAAAATCCTTTTAATTTTTCTCACTTCAAAAGTAATATACCTTCACTGTGGAAAATAAAAGAAGATAAAAATCACATACAATCCTATCACCTGAAAATAATTACTTTAACATTCAACGTTTTTATCTAGACATGTGTAAGCACGAATACTCTTTAAAGAAAATGCAATCATCACTGTATTGTCGTTAATAATCTGCTTTTTTCCCTTAACAATGCATAATGAACATTTTTCTAAGTCATTAGCTGTTCCCCTACAATAGGTATGGCTCATAAGTTTCATGTTTCCTTTTATTTCAGGTCCCGATTATAACTGCTGCGAGCTTTTATTAAGAGGATTCTGAAACCACATTCTCAGTGAGAAGGAATGCTTCGATCCATTTAAAAACGTCTCCATTGTAATCAAAACGGCCTGGTGTTGGTACAACAACAGGCATATAGATCAATGGAACAGAACAGAGACCCCAGAAATAGACCCACGCCATTATAGTCAGTTAATATTTGACAAAGGAGGCAAGAACATCCAATGGAGTAAGGACAGTCTCTTCAATAAGTGGTGCTGGGAAAATTGGACAGATACATGCAAAGCAATGAAACTAGACCACCAACTTTCACCATACACAAAAATAAACTCAAAATGGATAAAAGACTTAAATGTAAGTCAGGAAACCATAAAAATCCTGGAAGAAAACATAGGCAGTAAAGTCACAGACATCCCATGTAGTGGAATTTTCACTGATACAGCTCCTAGGGTAAGAGAAACAAAAGACAAAATAAACATATGGGACTACCTCAAACTAAAAAGCTTCTGCACAGCAAAAGAAAACAGCCTCAAAATACAAAGGAACCCCACGGTCTGGGAAAACATATTTGCCAAGGATGAATCTGATAAGGGGCTAATTTCCAAAGTACAAAGAACTCATACTACTCAGCAAGAGGAAGACAACCCAGTTAAGAAATGGGCAAAGGACTTAAATAGACACTTCTCCAAAGAGGACATACGGATGGCCAACAGACAGATGAGAAAATGCTCAATGCTGCTAATCATCAGAGAGATGCAAATTAAAACCACTATGAGGTATCACTTCACACCTGTCAGAATGGCTCCATCAATAAATCAACAAACGACCTGTGCTGGCGAGGGTGTGGAGAAAGGGGAGCCCTGGTACAGTGCTGGTGGGAATGCAGACTGGGGCAGCCACTATGGAAAGCAGTATGGAGGTTCCTCAAAAAATTAAAAATGGAGCTGCCGTTTGACCCAGTGATTCCACTCCTAGGAATGTATCCTAAGAATCCTGAAACACTAATCAGAAAGAATATATGTACCCCAATGTTCACAGCAGCACAGTTTACAATAGCTAAGATCTGGAAACAGCCCAAGTGCCCATCAGTAGGTGAGTGGGTAAAAAAGCTGTGGGACATTTACACCATGGAATACTATGCAGCTGTAAAGAAGAAGAATCTCGTACCCTTTGGGACAGTATGGGTGGACCTGGAGAAAATTATGCTAAGTGAAATAAGCCAGGCAGGGAAAGAAAAACATCATATGATCTCGCTTATATGTGGAATCTAAAGAACTTAATAAACTGATGAACAGAATAGATTCAATGACATGGAAGCATAGATGAGACTGACGAATGTCAGAGGGATGGAGGCGGGTGGGTGGGTGGAGGGGGAGAGAGTAACCAAAGAATTTATATGCGTATATGCACAACCCAAGGACACGGGCAATGGTGGGGAGGGGGCCTGGGGAGGGGAATGGGATGGGGTGAAATGGGTCATTGGGGAGAAAAAGGGACATCTGTAATATTTTAAACAAAAATAAAATTTAAAAAAAGAAAGAAAGGATCTGGGTGCAAAGTTAAAAATAATAATAATAAATAAAATAAAAATATCTCCACAAGTCCAGGTTAGGGAAGCTGTGCTATAAACACCAAATATTTGCTTGCTCATTTCTATATCTCTATTGATATCACATATTATTCTGTCATATAACTGCATACATATTTTAACTAATTCCATATATTTGGACATTTAGGTTATTTTCAATTTTTTCCTGCTACATAAAACACCATGATGGCCATCCTTATGCATATATACTTGCCCATTTGTGTAACTATATTCTTAACAAAACTTTCTAGAATTGTTATTGCTGAATCAAAATATATGCAAAATTCCAAGGCTTTTAAAAAGCATTGCCAAATTATAGTGCAGAGAGTTTATAGCTATTTAAACAACTTAAAAGTATGTATGAATGTACTAATTTTCCGGATCTATTCCCTAAGCTACATAAAATGTTTTCTTTTTTAATCTTTGCTCACCAGTTTGAGCTGGTACACGATCAGTTTTATAAATGTTTCAGGCAGCTCAAAAATGCAGGGAGTGAATGGATGTTCCAGGTGCCCCAGGCCCACCCAGCAATCACAAAAGTGAGGAAGTCAGTATCTTAGCACACCTGTAACCCATGGGGCATACAGAAGTTCTGCTATATACCATTATTAATTTTTAGTCTGTTACTCAGAAGTTACCCACTTCTGATAAGATCTCCTTAAATGTCTCATTATGATTCTGGGCCTATCCAATTGTCTTTCCAATTCTGTCCATTTGTGTCTTATATATCTTGAGACTGTGAAGTAATGAAAAAACATTTATGATTATTATGTCTTCTTGATGGGCTGTTCATTGTATGATTATATAAAGCCACTATCTCTATTCATGCTTTTTGCTTTAAATTATATTTCCATATTGCTGTATGGCTTTTTATTTGTAAGTAGCATATAGGCTAGGTTTTAAAAAAATCTAATCAACCACCTTCCTTTAATGGATGAGTTTAATCCATTTATAATATTGTGACTTCAGATACATTTGGACTTATTCTTGACATCTTTATTTTATGTCTTCTGTTACTTTCCTGTTTCTTTTCTTTTTAATCCTTTGCTTTTGGTTGATTTGATAAAGTATTCTATATTTCCTACACAAACCTCTGCTGGTTTTAAACCTTAGATCTAATCTTAAATTTTAACATGTAATTAATCATAAATTGTACTAACAAACACTACAATTATTCCATATTTTGATTCTCCTACTGACAATGACAAGGACCTTGGCAGTCTTTTACATCACCACCCCCATCTTAGTACTTTGTTAAAATTTTAGTATCAACAATTTTCAAAACAAAACTGCATAGTTATTTTTAATACACATAATTAAATTTACCAACATATCAGTTTTTGTGCTTTTCATGGTTTCTTGTATTCCTCACTTTCAGTTCATTTTTTGTCGTGTGAAGTTAACTGGAATCTGGGGTTTAAAAACTCTTTAAGGCTTACAATGACTGAAAATGTCTTATATTTGCTGGCATTCTTGATTTATAAGCTTAGTCAGATGTAAATTCTAAATTGAAGAGCAATTTTCTCTAGATACCTTGAAAATATTCCTTTGCATTCTGGAATTTACCAAAGTTTAACTTCTCATTCCATTGTAGAGTAACTCTCTGATAGATTTAAATAATTTTTTTCTTAGACATTTTGCAGTTTGATTATAGTATTTCTAGGTATAAATATGTTATTATTTATTTTACTTGTTATCAAGAGTTATTTTCTTTGACCTTAGAACTCATTATTTCTTTAGTTTTGGAAAATTCTTAGCAGCTATCTCACCAAATATTGCTTCTTTGTCATTCACTCAACTCAATTCTTCCTACCAATCTATTCTCTTAACTGTCCTTTCATTTTGTTCATATATTTTTTTCATGCTACTTTCTGGGTTAATTCCTCAATATTATATTTTAATTCACTAATTTTTTTATGAAGTTTGTTCAGTACTATTGTGATAGATTGTGTTTCTAAAGATGACCACACACTACCTTCCATCCAACATGCTTTTTGCAGTGAAACTTTGCTATTCCTGTCAGGAAGAGATTAAATCTATGCTTCTTCCCTATGAATCTGGGTCAGCTCTATGACTTGGTTGACCAATAGGCTCTAGCAGAAGTGACACTGTGCCTGTTCCAGCCCTTTAAGGGGTCTGGTATCTCATCTCTGCTTTTATACTCTCTCAAGGAAACAAGAAAGATGGTCTCAGCCAGCGATTTTCAACCTTTCTCATCTCATGGCACACATAAACTAATTACTGAAATTCTGTGGCACACCAAAAAATATATTATATTTTGGCCAATCTAACAAAAAATAGGTATAATTTTGGTTCATTCACATCAGATGGCTATCATTGTGTTGGCTGTTGCTTTTTTTTTTTTTTTTTCCAATCTAAGGAAAAAGAGATCAGTGCCCCTGACTAAATAGTCAGGTATTACATGTTTCAAAAATTCTTGCAGCACACCTGTTGAAAATCACTGGGCTAGACTAAGAAATGATAAGACAACATGTGAAAAGAAAAAAGCTACATGATAAACCCCAGGCTTGTGAATGAAGGCTTTTGGAACCTTTCAGCCCAGCTGACTACAGCCAAGTCAGCCAGCCCTGCCAAAGCTCCTAACTGGCACTGGCCAAGGTCCTGACCCAGAATGAGGAGCAGACTGGGGTTTTAAGCCACTAAGTTTTGGTATAGTTTCTTACACTGTAATGGATAACTGAAGTAATCACTTTTTTTTATTTCAATTACTGTATTTTTCACTTCTAAGATTTATAATAAATTCTGTGTTATAACTATTTTATTTCATTTTTGTTTCATGTGATTAATAATTTGTTGCCTTTTAAAAATGGAAACCATGCTTCACTCATCTCTGAACATGCTAAGTATAGTTATTTTAAACCATTTTTAGCTGCAGTAAATTCTTCCATCGACCATTGATTTTGTTTTCTGTCTGTTCTGGCATTAGCTTTCACCAAGTCTATTGGGGGGGAGGGGGCGAGAGCTGGCAAATTACAAACAGTAAGAGACTTTTTTCTCTCTTCATTTTTCAACAACCCCTCCCATATCCCTGCCAGTCTACTGATTTTGCAGTTACATAAACAGTCTTCCAGAACCTCAGCCCAAAAGTATAGTGGTTTGGGGTCTTGTTTATGGAGATGTTGTACATTGTGCAGATTTGGTCACAGAACAAGGGGTCCCATGGCTGTGTTTCCTTCTGCCACCCTAAGAACAGAGCTTTCTCAAAGTCATAAGAAGTCAGGTACACTGTGTCTGTTTTTATTTTTAAGCTTTCTTTCACAAATGAGGCAGTCCCAGTTGACCTCCAGCCTCTGACTTCCCTCCTCCATCTTTTACCCTAAAAGATTTCAAATCTCAGGCACAATGACTTAGAGACCGATAATATGCAGTTCAGCCCTGTTCACTGTATGTGTTTCTATTACCTTCTCATTTCACAGAGGTGGTTATCTTGTTTTTG
Source organism: Miniopterus natalensis (assembly GCF_054644295.1). Classification (NCBI taxonomy): domain Eukaryota; kingdom Metazoa; phylum Chordata; class Mammalia; order Chiroptera; family Miniopteridae; genus Miniopterus; species Miniopterus natalensis. The sequence continues at coordinate 54,771,788 of NC_142083.1, forward strand.
AAATTGGATCTTTTCCCTCCTTTTTATATTCTATTTTTGCTACAAGTTCAGGCCACAGGGAGTGAGCAAATCATACATTTACTATGCTACCTGGGCTACAGGTCCAGTATGTCATTGAAATGTCTTGATCACATATCAAGATCTTGCATATTCTTGGGTCTTTAGCAAGACTTACTATTCTATTGACCTTCTCTTTTCAGAGCTCACGTAGTTAGATTGGACTCATGTGGATAATCCAGTATAATCTCCCTACTTTAAGACTCATAGCTTTAATTACATCTACAATGTTCCTTCACAGTAGTGCTTATGTAAGTGTTTGATTGAATGACCAGAAGACAGGAATCTTGAGGGGACATTTTTCGGATTCTGCCTACCACAGTAACTGATGACCGAAGCCTTGTGTGACAGGATGGGAAAATGTTATTTAAAATCAGAATTGAATGGAGGGACTCCTGTCTCCTAAGGAAAGGTAAGGATAAAGGAAGAAGCAAAAGGAGATGTAATTTTTATCAGGAGGAAAATTAATCTACATACTGCTCCAATTCCATTTTAAGACACTGGTAAGAGAAGACTGCTGCTAAGAGATGCCCAAAGGGATAGAAATTTAAATCACTTCACATAACAATATGAGGATAACTAAGGTGTGAAAAAGATTTCTCAGCAAGAAAGGACTCAGGCATATGGGTGGAACTTAGAGTCTATGTAGAAATTGCCCATGTCTCTGCTTTAAAAGCCCTTATATATTGACTCCCAACCCTTACTTTAACCCAAATCTTCAGTGATGTGTGCCATCATAAAACAGTCTTCAGTGTATGGTTCAGAGAGATAGCAAGGAATGGAGGCTGAGCTCTACATCTGGATTTGTGCAGAGCAGAGGCAAGAGGACCAGTTGGTTTAGGAAGTAAGATGCAAGTGATACCAAATGTTCAGGCAGTTAGAAACTTGGAACTAGGAGGGACCATGAGACTCTCACTCTCAGAATTCACAATTATCTTAAAGACAACCTGGGTCTTCCCATAGGGTGGGAGCTTGATCCAATTTTGTCTCAAAGAAAATAATAGCCTACCCTGAAATGTGATTTACAGTTTAAGACAGTTCTCAATCCTGGTGGAGTATTAGAATTGTCTGGGGAGCTCTTAATAAAAGCTCCCAGCACTCAGGCTACACCCAGAACAACTAAATTAGAACCTCTGAGAGAGGGACACAGGCACCATTAGTACTTAAAGCTTTCCTGGGTGATTCTAATGTATAGGCAAGGCTGAGAACTACTGGTTTAAGCTGTGGAAGTACCTTGCAGAAACTTTTACTTTTGAACTGTGGGCATTAGAAAAGAAGTGAGTAACTCAGGCGTTCTAAAAGATGGGAGAAAACCGAAATCATGCGTGTGAGAGATCGCTCAAGTCTGCAGTGAAATCGAGTGAATGGCAGCATAGAGGAGGCCTTCATATTGGACTAAGAGGAGGGCACCTTTTTCCTTTGACAAGTACATTAGTAAGGCGGTGGGGACAAATTTGTATTTCGAAGATTTGAAAGTGAATGTGGAGAGGAAGAAGTAAATGCAAACTAATTTTTCAAGATATTAAAAGGGGCAATGAGACAAAAAAATGGAGACCATGACAGGGAAAGAGCACCAAAATAACTAGGAGGCACAAATGCCAGGAGGGGGATATTTATAAATCAAAGACAAATTTGAACAGTGAGAACATTCTGACTGTTCCTGAATCCACACCTATTTCTTTACAGTCATAAAGGAAAGGACTGGGTCCCATGTTTATACAAGAATGAAAAATACTCCTTCGCTTTTCTCCATAGGAGAAACAGAGAATGAAAATTAATTATAGCACAAAGTATATTTAGGTATAATTTAATTAACCATTATTTATAGGTGTGGATGGTCTTCTCTTTTATTCAATCTATCACACATCTGTGATAGGTTTCCTAATGTAGACTACCAGACAGTAATAACTTATTGAATTCAAATAAGTAATTTATGTCCATATGTGAATGACTTGAGTTTCTAGACCCCTTAGAGAGATTTGCCTTTTAAAATATAGAAAACTTATTAATATAAATGAAGCTCTATGTGGCAATGTGAATAAGAAACATGAAGAAGGCCTGCAGCCAACTCTGCCCTCTGGCTGGACACAAGACCTTCTTTGAAGTCAACACTGTAAACCTGCCTTAGGTCTTTTGGGACTCTACTTCTGAACACCAGGTTATCTAAGAAGGCCACTTCCCCCATGGTGGGTCCCAAAGTAGCTGGAGATGATGGAAGAGGGCAAGAATGATAGGAGCTATTCTCATGTGTGAGTCAATGGTACTTACAATTGAATTCAGAATATTAATCAGTAATTTTATTCCAGACACTTTGTAGGAAAAAATATCCCTACAAACCACATGACATGTTTGTATTTAACTATATCCTTACCTACAAATAGCCCTTCAGAAGTCTCTCTGCCACCTGGACCTTGCCCACTTAGAAGGCTTTTTGGTTTTCCTCTTGAATGCATATGTCCTTCTGAAGAAGAAAGAAACTTGCCATTGGATTTTCAGTGTCTCACTGTCCCTGCTAGAGTTTTATAAAAAAAATTGGAAGTGGTTTGGGAGAGCAACTATTTCTAAAAGTTCTTAGAGAAAGGACACAAAGTGTCCTAGAGGAGGTGCTGAGATAGACTTAGTGAATAGTCTGTTAGCTGCAGCCAGCCTTTGCCTAAGAGTCAGAAATTCCTCATTTACCGAGCCACAGGCTACCAGTGAACAGAGATTTTAGGGTAGAAGCATGGCAGGTTTTCACAACAGCGACCCTTCAGTTACAGAATTTATTAGGAGATCTTATTTAAAAATCAGTTATCAAAAGTAAAGTGATTTGAGACTTGATGGGGCCATCCTTGAACAGAATTTAAATAGAATTGCAGTAGAGAACTAATGTCCACAATACCAGAGATTATATTTTATAGATAATGGCCATGTGTAGACACTGAATAACCTCTGTTTCTGATTATTTACAGTACTTTTCTCTTTTCCTTTGGTTTGTAATAATATCCACGATTTCATTGAATACCTTCTATGTGCTGAGTATAAGACAAAGCTTTTTTAATTTAATCTCCTCACATAACACCACAAGGTAAATAGTTATGTCCCTGCTTATAGATGAGTAAACAGACTCAGACATGCTGAGTAGCTTACTCAAGCCCAGACAGTAAATTAGCAACAGAGCTAAACATTTTTATCTCAGATCTATTTGCCTCCAAAGCTTGCATTTTAAAATTATATACAGTATACTTTTTTTTCCTAAATGTTTAAAGGAGCTTCACACCTATATAAGAAGGGACATTTTCAATCCTTCATGGCAGCAGAATTTCAGCTCAGTGCTATGCAAAGCAGTGAGCTTATCAAAAGGTAAAAGTAAAGCTAAAAGAAGCTGCTGGTAAAAACAAGGCTACATAAAGAATAAGTAGCATCACATCTTAGCCTTAAAGGATGTCTTTCTAGAGAGATGGAGATAGCACACCATTACTATGGTTTAGGAGTAACAGGTCATTCGTAATACCCTAGCTTTGACTCAAGAAATAATTTGAGGAACATTAGACTGAATTTATGAGGTTGACATGAAGGATCAATAATAAGAGCATTCTGACTGAATGACATCAGAATGAGGAAAGGAATCCAGGTCTTTTCATCTTGTGACCCTTTGGAGAAAGTTGAAGTAGAGGTTTAAGATTTTGAAATTGTTATGATAGGGGAAGAAAACAAGAAATAGTGAAAATTAAAAAAAAAAAAAAAGATAGAAAAAATAAATTGCAAAGCTTAGTAGGGTAAATGGATTTGAGACCAAAATAAATCATTCTTTTGTTGTTTGCACAGATTATTATTGAATTTCCTTTATGTCAACACTGTACCAGGTGCTGTGTAGGTGGACAAGATAAGTAAGGCATAATACTTTCCCTCTAAGAGCTTATAATAGAATCAGGAAGCAAGGCATACATACAACAATAGATAATTTAGTGCTAAAGTAAAATGTACTGATAATAAAACTATAAAACTCAGAGAAGAAATAAGGAAATGAGGACTGGAGTGTGGATTCACTCAACTAATAAATTTATTGAATACCTCCTGTGGGCCAAGCAATGTAAGATAATTAATGCTACAGCTAACCTATAGAAGCTTTTGACAGATGAGAGATTTGAGGTGAACTTGTAAAGAAGGAAATACTTAATTAGGCAGATAAAAGGGCAGTGACTTTCTAAAGAAGGGAGAATTTTTAAAGCAGCAAACTTATTATAGATATAAGCATTATATAGATATTGTACATTTTACATAGATAATATATATCATATATATTTACATATATATCATATAGATTTTACATCAATAATATATATTATATACATTTACATAGATAATATATATTATATATATAAACTCATTTGATCATCACTGAATGAGTTAGATACTATTAGTATTCCCATTTTATAGATGAGGAACCTAGGCTCAGAAAGGTTAAGCAATTGATTCCCTCAGGCATGAAAGCAGAAATTAGTATAGCCAGATTCAAATACAGTAGGTAAGGGATTTCATTGCTTTGCTATACATCTTCTCAGGCCACCATGTTGGAGAGGACTCATCCATGCAAAAAACAAAAGATTAGCACACCTTAACAAGTATATCATCAGAAGTTTGGGTAACATATTGTCTTAGACCTTGGTGGTTCTGATTAATCTCTAAGGCAAAGGTTCTCAAATTTTGTGGTACACCTGGAAGACTTGTTAAAACAGACAGTTCAGCCTTGTCCATAGAGTTTTTAATACAGTGGTTCTGGTATGGAGTCCACCAGTTTTCATTTCCAAACATGTTCCCAGGTGGTATTGATGCTGCTGGTCTGAAGGCCATATTTTGAGAACCGCTGATTTAAAAAGAGAACTTCCCACTTTCCCTGACAAATCTTATATCTGGGGCCTTCTATCACTGAGCATAAAATTGGATATCTCTTTTTCCACATCCCAGGGATCTCAAACTCAAGATGTCTAGAATTGAAATTGCTATCTTTTTACTGAAAATCCACTCTTGTGTTTTTGGCATCTTAAGTGATGGCACAAGTTAACACTTAGTACTTCTGAGGCATCCCTGATTCTTTCCTCATCTACCCCATCTAATCAAAGCAATGTGTCATAGTGATTTTCTCTCTTAAGTATCTCTTTCAAAAAATATTTATTGAGGACCACTACATGCTAGTCTTGGCTGGATTAAGACTAAAAGACATTGAGTACCTCAAACTATCACCATCAGACAATGTCTTTTCTGTAGTAAGGGAGAATATCACTTCAACAGAGTCTTAGCAATGTCACAGAAGACAGAGTATTCATAGGGGTTGAGAGTCTAGGCTCAACTGTTTTAAGAAGGTTCTTTCAAAGCAGAAAACTGATTGAGATTGAACAATGGTAATGACACATTAGTTTAGAATTGGTCGTCATAGTGAGATGAAGGTTGGGATGAGTAGACTGCTGTTTGATAAGTGAGCTGTTTGCCTAGATGAGCAGACTGCTGTCTCAGATAAATTGATTTGCAGAAATTACCTGACACAAATAGTGAAACTATTTATTGGTTTACAGTCTTATCTTTTTTGAGCAAATGTTTCCTGGAACAAAATACTAACTCATGTTGACACAGGTAGTCTTGGTTCTTAGTCTTAATAACTATGACATGTTGATATAGGTGATTACAGGTCTCAAAGACACTGTCTCCTAGATTTAAGAAAATTACATTCTGGTGAGCAGGCAGACAGGGTTTCAACAAACACCTCCATGTTAAAATTAAGTTATTTATTAGGTAGAAAGTGTAAATATAAGAAGAAATATCTGAATCTTTTTATGGAAGTTCTCACAGTGGTGGTAGCACTGACTTTGAATGGATAAAGGAGTGAGGGCAATATAGTCCAGGTGGAGCAAGAAGAATATGAGAAGCCCCAGAGACATGAGATGTCATGAAGTTGTCTCCTTTCTGTTCATACTCCCAAGCTTTAGTTGAGACCCTCTTCTTTATTCAAACTACTTCAAAAATCTTCTAATTCATTCCATCTCTCCCCACCCCCAATTTTTGTACATTAATATCCCAATTCACTTTGAACCCAATGATGCATCTACCTGCAACCCAGGTGGCTTTGTCTTCACCCCATGGAGGGGGGTGTGGTGGGAGTAGGGAGATAATCTGACAAGTACTCTGCCTCCTTCTCTTACCGTGTGGAGTCCATAAGTGGCTCTTTTTGCTGCCCAGTCTCTCATTGGAAGGAGAAGATGCCAGCCATTCCAGGGTGGGGGGTAGTATTTTCTCTTCTTTCTGACTCAAATTCACGGGACCCCAAAGAAGAACCAAATGGGTCTTTAGTTGAGGCTTCAAAGATAAAGTATAAATTGTATAGAGTGATAGGGTGGAGTCAAAGTGGACTTTGGATCATTTTGCATTCTATTTTATCTAATCCCCATTCTTGAAGGTCCCTTCCTAGACCTTCAGCATGTCTCCACATGGATATTCCCTCCAAAGGCAGAGTTTCTCCCCGTTGGATTTCTTCCTCTCCCTTCCTCACGCTACCTTCTTCTTGCCTCCCTTGTGCTTAGAGTTTTACTCCGTCTTCCTCCCCCTTCTTGAATAGTGGACCTTTCCCTGGCAATGATCAGGCCTCTGACCTCTTGTTGGGTCTTGGAAATCTTTATGGTGACAGTTGCTAGGTTTGAGTTGTGAGTCACAGCCTATTTTCTCCCTGCCCACTTCTACTGACGGTTATGGGGAGGACAGGAATTTCTAGTTCTGAGGAGAAAAATGACAATGAGATTAATAGCCCACTTTGTATTGCAGCATAATTTTATTTTTCTGTTTTTCTTAAGAGGTTTTTAAAAAATAAAATAAAATCAGAGGTTTTATCCTGCAGGGATTGCTCTCCAACAAATAACAGTTACTGAGTCTATATTATCCTCTCTCCTAGAGTAATGTTCAACCTTAGTTTGCTTTTGTGTTTAACCTTACCAGCCTGAACAACATTACAAATCCATTAACCTAGCCTTGAATGGTGTCATGTCTAATCACCCTTTCTCAATTTCTGGCTTCTTCTCCCTCAACTGCATCAGGAAGAGACAAGGACAGCCTATGACAAATCTCATCACATAACCAAGCTACTTAATAATGCACATGCATAGTTAGGTTTTTTTCCTAATAAACCTAAAATAATTCAGTATTTCTAACCAAACAAAATCAAATCTTCCATAGTTTCCGTATTGCCCATCAAGAGAGCATATGCACCCCTGAAGGGGCAGACTCTACTCAGCTCCGACAAGTTGTTGTCATGAGCAAATGCATATTTATCGTGGCAAATTTCCAAGAGAAGTCAGAAAAAATCTGAGTTTTAAGTGAAATATCACTGTTTTTAAACCTTGAATGACATGAACAAAATTAAAACAAAACTGAAAGAGAAAATTCATTAACAAAAAGAACATCTTCAATTTCTGACCTAAAGGATCAAGTCCAAACTTATCAGAGCATGGGCTATGACGCCGAACTGGCCCCTGCCTCTTCTCTAGCCCCATGGCCCCATTTTACTTTCCACAAATAATGAATGAAACAGAAATCATAAACTGTTATCAGTTCTCACATTTCTCACTTCCTATACCTTTGAAAGTGTTACTTCCTGTACCTGGAGTCCTTTCACAAATGTCATCTACCTGGCAAATTCCTATTTATGTATCAAAACACTTTGAAGGCACAACTTCTTCTTTGAAGCCTTCCTTGATGAGTCCCTCAAAATCATTCTCTCTACTATATTACCTCTATACCTAATACACAGATATTATTATTAGCTTCCATTTGTTGAATGCACATTTTTTTTCCAGAGATGACAAAACAAAGATTATTTAGGAAGAGTAAAGTAGCTTACTTAAAGCCACAAAATTAAAGCAAGACTCAGGATTGTAACCAAGACCTGTCTGGTCTCAAAGTCCACACTTGCCCACTACCACATTCTACCTTCTACTTCTGCATGTATTATTTGTTCATATTGGCTCCCCACCCCTTAATGAAATTAATTGAAAACAGGAACAATGTTTCATTCATCTTTGTATCACTGGTACCTGGAATACCATGTGCATTTAATAAATGTTTGTTGAACTAAAGCAAGCTGTGTTTTAAATGCAAATCATATCAGTTTTATTCAGTATTGCTCAGTCTTCTCATTGATTAATTCTTGAAATTTATCTTCTACATTTTGGATCATTAAAAAGAGGTTCAGTGTGATGTTTTTCAAATTCATTACCTTCCAAAAAGCTAATAAACCAAAAGGTAGGATTGTCATCACTTTAATAGCAAGAGATCATTTCCCAGGCATGCTTTAGGAAGCAGAACATTAGCTCTCAGTTACCAAATTTCAAATCTTGACTTAGCAGGAAGAGGCCTAGTTTGGAAAAAAATTTTCATCACTGACTCATGCAAACATACTTAAGCTACAGTTGCTGTATTCTCTCTGAATCCTGAAAGATTTTTACAGATGGAGTCAAATTATAATTGTGTCTTCCTCTCTAAATTATTGATAATGATATGTGTGTTCTTCATATATGGAAAGATGACCCCACTTATCCACAATTGATGAGACATATTTACACTTTGAGTTATTTTCCGTAAGGAGAAACCATTGAACTGTTTCCCCACGTTCCCCACAAGAGGGAAATACATGGCCTAAGGGAAAGACTTGATGAAAACTCTCAGTGGATGGAATCTATGAACATAATCTTAATGTAACCAGTCTTAACTCCAGTAATTACCTTTTTAATATCCCAGCATCTCTAAGGAATCTGTATTATCCATAGGGTTGCCTAGAATTCTCAGAGTGGGAGGGAAGGGATTTGGGGAAGAAAAGAGACTCTCACCTAAGGAGCCATATCAGAGTATCAGAAGAATGTGTGGCATTTCCCCACCATGTGATTCTGACCATGCATCCCCAAGATGGGCAAACTCATAGCCTCCTGCTGAGACTATTCTTGTCACACAGAGAGATTCTACTCCAGTGGATGAATCGGGTACAGATTTCCCTTAGGGACATTCATTTCTGAGCCTGAACTGAAATGCATGTGACTAGATTACCACTATGAGATTTACTTTGAAGTATTCTGAGAGTAACTCTCTTGAGATGCTGAAAACACTTCAGTTTTGACATTTTGGTAAAAAGAGTTAAGTATTCCATTTCAGAAATAAGGAAAATGGGGTTCTTTGGGGGTGTTTTAAGTATAGGTATTCTCATTAAAATATCACAGCCAAATGCCTTCCTTCTTTCTCTTTACTCATAGGGCCTAAGTAAGGTATCAGTTTGTCCCCCATCTCACCCATGTGGGTGACTACCCACACTGGTGAAGAGAGAATTTTACTCAGTATTTTATCCCCGTATGCCTTTTTGGGAGTCCCCAAAAGGGGGACTACCTTACATATAATCAGAGTCATGCCTGGAACACTCCAATTTTCATAAATTTTATAAACCAAGTGCTGGGTGAAATAATCTTGTACTTTGAGAGTCAAACAAAATTTGGTTTGAACAAAGTGCAACATGTCCCCAAGTGTTTTCAATAATCCTATGGACTGCTAGAACATTAATGTCACTGCTGCTTAGAACACACCAGTCTGTCTACAGATTGGCTATGTCCCAAAGGCCCTATTGATAGATGCCTTGAGCTCCCCACACAGTGTTGATGACTCTCCCTTTACCTCCATGCTTTCAAGCAGTGGGTTTCAAAGTGTGGTTCTGGGAACAGCAGCATCAGCATGACCTGGAAATTTTTAGAAATGCAGAGTGTTGGGTCCCTACCCAGACTTACTGAGTCAGAATCCCTGGGGATGGAACCCAGCAATCTGTGTTTTAACAAATCCTAATTGATTCTGAAGCTCACTGAAATTTTAGAGTTACTGCTTTAGAGCAGAACTGCTCAAAGTGTGGTCAGACCTGTAGCATCAGATGAACAGAGAGCTTATTAAAATTTATAATCTCTGGCCACATTTTGAACTTTAAACTTGGCAAATCAGAATCTCAGATTTCTGTTTTAAGAAGCTCCCCAGGTGATTCTTATGCTAGCTAAAGTGTGAACAGCACTACTTTAAAATCATTTCCCTTCACTATTTCTCACTCCTGGGGCTCTTCTAGTCTCTTTGTTGCCCAGGAACAGAGGGGCTGGAGACCCCAAAAACACAGTTCTTTCACATTTATCCCCCTCTCTCTCCTTTCCTATGCATACAGGTGCTGCTAACACTCTTGATGTGATGGGTCAGACACTGTAAGGGCTTGCTGCTGAGTCTGGCCTACCCTGACAGATCATTTCTCTCAAGAGGCCCATAGCATCCCCAAGGATTCTATGACAGCTAAGAAGGCTATACTTGCACAGAACACACACACACACACAAAAGTACCTCTGGGATGGGAGAGTTTGTCAAACTGCACACAAATAGCACTGATGAGCCTCAGCACATATTCAACACTTTGTTACAAACTGAGGGATAGAAGTATTCAGAAAGGAATGACCATATGTGAATATGCTGGGTTTGCTTTGACTTTGTAAACTGTATTGCATTCTATTTGAGCATATGATGGATTTTCTACAGAAAGAGAAAATATAAAAACAATAAGATGCAAAGAATTCACTGTGTCTCCAATTTTTCTTTCCACAAGACACAAGTGATAGCTAAGGATTCAAAATAACCCAGGAAACCTTGCACACATTGGGAATGTAGAATATTGGTTTGGAAGTCTGGGGGGGGGGGGGAGCTCCTTTGAGAGCAGGTATCAGATAATCATGGAAAAGATGAAGCAAGAAGGCAATCTACTCAGAGTAAAGAGAAGGCCACACAAAGGCTGGGATTGGGTCAGCATGGAGAATCTCCTTTCTCACGTGCAATTTAATGGCAAGGTTGTGGCAAGTCATTTTCTAGTGGTTAGCTTCCATTACAATAACCTCATAGTCAGCTTCATAGGTGGCTAACAGATATATCCCATCATTTAACTACTATCAAGGTTCTAAGAGAACTTGGAGGAAATCTGCCAAGTCACTGTTTTGTACAACCAGTCACCTGAGAATATAATGCAAGTGTAAATTTGGGTACTGGTTTGGATGTGACATTACAGATTCTAGCTTTAACTGTGTTTGTGTCCCCCCAGCAAAATTCTGTGCACACAGTAGGGGTATCCTAAATAAACAAGAAGTAAATTAGTATTATTTAATGTTTATTGAAATGTTTATATATATTCAGCTAAAAGAGTGGGGGAAAGTTTCCTAAGTTTTCTCCTGTTAATATTTTATCAAACCTATTTCCTTGATTCCTTGCTCGATTCTTGTCCACCTTGCATAATGCTTCTCTAAAAATTTTTAGGGCCTATTTTCTTCTCCATGAAAAAAATTCTTATTACATTTAATCTGATTTAGGAAAGCAAGAGTGTTTCTTGTAGCACATAATAGTCGAGTCTGTGGTTTAAGCATATGCAGTCTGTTTTTATTAGCACAGTAATTTCATTATTTGGGGGTAAAGGAATGGCTAAAACTTGCATAATTCAAAGAAGTAAGGCAACGATGGTCAATTAGGATACACAAATTATTTTCCTAGAACTCAAAAGAGACTAGAATTATTAAGAACAACTATAACATCTAAATCAACTGCTAATGACCAGATGATGGAATGGCAGACCATAAATATGTTCTAGGTATTAATAAAGCCTTCAAAATATGTGCTTTTCCCCTTTTTCTTTCTTTTTGATGGCATATCCAGGTAGGCCTTTACAAATATTTCTTCTAAAATATACATCAGTTCTAGTAATTCAATTTTCCTTGAACCTCAGTTTCATTTAATGGGAGCAGCAAGTTCTTAAGCCATTTAGAGCAGCAAATTAGAAAGGGAAACACAAGAAAACAGAGTAAGTCAGAAGTACCTTATAATTTGTCAAGAATGAATGTGAGCGCCCACTTTTAAATTCTATTAATGCCTTCTAAAAAAATACTACATAAGGGTTTTTGATTAATATCATTCACTGTGCTCTGGGCTTTGTAATCTAATACAGGGGTGGACAAGAATAGGTTTACAGTTGTGAGTACGCAAAACAGCTTGTTTTTGTATTATTTATTAATTTTTGTATTATTAATGCAATATACCTGTAGACTTACTTTTGCCCACCCCTGTATTTTCAAAGCTCCTACTTATCAGAGATGGTGGGACATTTATTGTGACATGTCAAAGCTCAGACTTTGTGGGGAAGTGCTTTCTACTTACAGAACAGACATATTTCTTGTTCAAGAAAAAAATCCTCCAATGAAAGTTTAAAGAAGAACTGAGGTGAATATTTTTTTAGGTGGCCCACAAATAAGTCCTGATCTCAACATGTCCACAGCTCTCCAGAGCTGAAAAGCTAAGGATGGTGCTACAATATATTTCAAAAGCAGTACAGGGCTTAGCTGCTAAAGCAATAAAGTAGTTTTTATCTCAGAAACATTCAGCAGCATGAATAACATTGTCATCTACAAACAGTGAACTGGTAGGTACCATTCTGGGATATAATTAGGCAGGCTAGCATCATTGTGAATCATGAATGCAGTCCTGCCCACTCCACTTAAGTTGACGTTTATATAGGCTACAAGAAATGTGTGGTATGAGATCAATAAGGAAGTAATTAAAAGTAAAAGACTCTTAATGATTGTAAATGAAGCTGAGAACACACACTTGTATCTCAGTAACCTAGAGTTATGACTCTAGGGCCCTGGTCTGTTAACATCTGCTTCTTGGGTAGGAATGTTTTTCTTTCAAAATAGCAGTGCTACATGAATCAACAGCCTCCAAAGGAACTATTTCATGCTATCCAACCTTAGGTCTCAGACTTAAAAAATCTCATTGATCTTTGGTGAATTCTCAGTTATATAACTAAGAAGTTATTTTTAAAGTCATACCAGATGCTACAGTTCCTCCTCATTGCTCCCACGTGGATGTGCACTATTTATTCAGAATTGAGCCAAGAGCCCTGAAATGAAAAAAGTTAAGTAGGACTCCCTGACAAACCTAGAGAACAGATTTGTATGCAATGGGTCTGTAAATATTCCTTTTAGTTTTATTATTTGGCTGCTGGCTTCTGAGCTGCCCTACTCACACACACAAAAACCTCAGAGATTTTTCTCAGGAGACACATGGTTTCATTCTGGAACTGATTGCAGCATTTCTTTTTAATGTAAGTGATTTTTACAATTTCCTTAGTAAGACTAAAACATTAACAGGTAAGCTGCAAACCTAGCTCATCATTTTGCCAGAAAAAAAGGTGAAGTAGTACATGCTGTCAGAAATAACCTTTGGTAATATAAAAGTGGTAATTAATTCAGTCATATTGAAACTCAGATTAAGAGAAATTTTTATTACCATACTGTATTCATGCTTTGAAGGGCTCTTTCCACTATATGAGTTTTTCTGTAATTTAGGGTTAGAATTTGTACTCTCATAAAGGAAGTTAAAGTCCAATGATCAGGTCTCATTGAGAAGGTAAGTCTCTGACTTTATTTGGGACATGTCAGAGATGAAATGACAAAAACACATAGACTTATCTTATGTTTCCCCAAAGAATGTATTAGTTCAGTTTTACAGCACTAGTTCCTAGTATAGTAGCTAGGAAGTGCTCAATAAATGAATGAATGAGGCATTGCATTTCAATGATCAGAGAATCTTAGTTTTTAACACTATAACTATCCCTCTTTTATTTTCTAATAAGCCCATTGGTAAGCATCCTTACTTGGTGAGTAAGTCATCAGTATTATTCGCCTCTATAAAGTTTTATGTTAGCACCTATTACTGCCCTAGTCATATATTTTATGATTAATATATCCAATACTATTTACCATCTATTTCCATGTAGAACTATCAACACTATTTTAAAAATATATATCTTTATTGATTTCAGAGAGAGGAAGAGAGAGGGAGAGAGAGAGATAGAAACATAAATGATGAGAGAGTCACTGATCGGCTGCAGCCCTACAACCTGGGCATGTGCCCTGACGGGGAATTGAGCCCCGATCTCCTGGATCCTAGGTCCATGTTCAACTGCTGAGCCACGCGCGGCCAGGCCCAATACTATTATTTACCATATTTTCATGTAGTACTAACATTGTATCTTTAAATAAGATCGAATAACTCCTTAAAAGTTCTCTAATGCCTATATAATGCTTAGAATAAACTTCAACTTCCTTGCCAAGGCCTGAAAAACTATGCATGATTAAGCTTTTGGTTATATTTCCAACCTCCTTGGCCTTTATACTGCAACTCATTCCAACTTTAGGAATTCTGGCTTTCCATAAAGGTAAAGTAGCCCTCCTGCTGGTACCAATTAGAAACTCTGGGGAAAAGAACTACTGTTTAAAGGCATGGAGGAGTGACAAAATCAACATAAATGAAAGGAGATTAGACTTCTGAAAAAAGGGAACCACACTGGTAGAAATCCACACTTATATGCTTTTTCCCTAATGATGCTTAGCCCAGGGTAGATATAATTCAAGTAAAGCATTATTAACTTGAGGAGTCAGAGAGAATTGGGGCTGCCTGAGTGCATAGAAATTGAGATGGGGAAGTTCAAGAAAGAGGAGAGCTACAGAAAAGAAACCCCACAAATCTATGTATAACCCACTCAAACCTTTGACTGACTCCTAAACTGCAGATTGGTAGGGTGTTGGGGGAAGGCAGCAGTTAGAGAATTCAGTGAATACACACTACAAGGGAGTCAGATTTTGGAATTAGAGTTTTGCCAAGTTAGAATGGCTTGATAAATACATCTGGATTTTCATTAAAGTCCCAGAAGAACTACACTTTAGAATTAAAAGCTACAAAACAGAACTAAGTGATTTACCAACAATTTAACTGCTTGATAGCAAAGAAAAAACCCTTCAGAGGAAGATAATTGAATCCAGAGTCTCTATAGTGTGTCAATACAATATTCAGCAGGCAATCAATGTAAACAGACATAAGAACAAATTGAAAAATATTAACCATAGTCAGGAGGAAAGAAATAATTACTACACAAAGATAAACCAGATGTTAGAATTAATAGACAATTCAACTTCATATAAACCATAATTAATGTTAGAGAATCTATAGAAAAAGATTTACAATAGCTAAGATCTTGAAACAGCCCAAGTGTCCATCAACAAATGAGCGGATAAAAAAGCCGTGGTACATTTACACCATGGAATACCATGCAGCTGTACAAAAAGAAGGATCTCTTGCTCTTTGGGACAGCATGGATGGAACTGGAGAGTTTTATGCTAAGTGAAATAAGCCAGTCAGAGAAAGACAAGTACCACATGATCTCACTCATATGTAGAATATAATAAACAAAATAAATTGATGAACAAAATAGATCCAGAGACACAGAAGCATGGAACAGGCAGAAGGATCTCAGAGGAAAGGCAGGGTTGGGGGAGTGGATGGGGAGAGGTTAATCAAAGAATTTATATGCATATAGGCATAACCCAGGGACACAAACATTCCTCTGGGGAAGGCCTAGGGGTGGGATGGATGCAGGGTGGAGGGGATCAATGGGGGGGGAAGGGGACATCTGTAATACTTTCAACAAAAAAGATAAATTTTTTTAAAAAGGTTGGATATAATATGTGAAGAGGTAGAAAATTTCAGAATAGTGTGGAAACAAATAAAAATTTTAACTGAAAAAACCCGCAATGGATGAAATTCATAGTAGATTGCATATAAGAGAAGAAAAGATAAAGTGACCTTGAAGACAGTCAAAAGAAATCATCCATACTGAAGCACACAGGGAAGCATGATTGAAAAAATAATGAACAAAGCCTCCATGAAGTTAGGACATGTAGTAATTGAAGTCCTAAGAAAGAGATGAGGGAGACTTGGCCAAACAGATAGAAAGATGGGGAGGGGAGGGGGATAGAAAGAGAGAGGGGAAGAAACAAGATGGCATATAGGTAAAAGCTGCACCCCCTTCTCCTGCAACCACATCAAAATCACAACTAAAATACAGAACCACCAGCACTCAAAGCCTCCTGAGATCTGGCTGCACAGAAGCCCTACAACCAGGGAACTGAAGCAGCACCAAGACTAGGAGGAGGGGTGGAGATGCAGGCGGATCGGGGATGAATCAGAGATGTGGCCTCGGGCCCACACCTGGTGCCTGGTTTAAACCCAGGAGGGAATCTCCGAGGCGAAGGTTCCCTGGAGGAGTGAGGGGGTCCCAGCCCCACATCAGGCCCCCAGCACAGGGCTCCAGGGGCAGGAGGAGAAGTCCCCACAGCTTTAGGCTATGAAACCAGCAGGGACTGTTGCTGAGGGTCGCGGAGGATGTGGGAAAAGGGCCGCACGGACTCACTGGGATGTGCTCCCTCTGAGCCCAGCACCAAGCAGCAGCTTGAAAGGACCTGGGACACTCGGGGAGGAGCTAACCTGCCTGAAATCTGGGTGACAGGCGGAGGGGTAGCTTCCTCCCAGGCAGAAGGGCTGGCGGAGGCCATGGCTCCTTTGGCGAGTCCTCCCTGGACACAGCCAGCTGGGAGGCGGGCGCCATATTTGAATCGCCAGCCCCTGACTCACACCTTTGGCCCCACCCCGTGATCCCCAGAGGCCCCGCCCCTCCCCACCTGCAGGCTCATCCGGGCCATTCCCAGGGGCTTTTCTGTGCAAGTGGCCTCTCGAGCCTCATGCTTAGGACCTTCCTAAAATCTCTCAAACAAGCAGCAGCATGCCCCATATGGCTTGATAATTGGCCCCAGGCCTGGCACTAGTGGCAGCCTGCACTGGCTCATAGCTTGGCCTCTCCTGGACAACACCAAGTCCAGCACAAGTAGCAGCCAACTACGGTTTGCTGTGTAGCTCATGCTGGGGGGCCCTGGGCAAGGCACTGGCAGAGGCTGACTCTGCACCTCCCAGGAGGCCCCAGAGACAGTGCACCTGGTGGTCAGACTCGATCACGCTGGAGTACAACCCTACCACATCCACGAGTGACACACTCAAGGGGCACACTTGGTGAACACCAAAGCTCCACTGAAGTAAATTCTGCTCCATAAGAGTGTCTCTAGCACAGCAGCTCTTAGGCTTTATTTGCAGCTGGTCCTCACAGCTGATTGGCCTGGGGGTCAATTCCTCTCAGTGATGCCAACAGCAACCAAGGCTCAACTACAACAGGACAGTGCACACAGCCCACACAGGGGACCACCTAGAAGGCCCAGCTCAGGTGACTGGGGAGGCTGAGCCACTGCGCCCTACAGGACACCTACTACACAAAGCCACTCTACCAATTCCAGGAGACATAGCAGCTCTACCTACTACATAGATACAAACACCAGGAAGCAGCCAAAATGTGGAGGCTAAGAAACATGTCACAAAGGAAAGAACAGAAGAAGCCTCTAGAAGAGGAACTAAATGAAATAGATCCAAGCAAGCTAACAGATACAGAGTTCAGAATTTTGTTTATGAGGATGCTCAAGCGTATTATTACAAAAACAACTGAGAAAATCGATAACATAATAAAGTACCTATTTGAAATGAAGGCTACATGAACTGAAATGAAGAATAATTTAAGGGAATCAACAGTAGAGTAGAGGATGCTGAGAATCAAATCAGCAATTTGGAACATGAGGAAATAAAAAACACGCAACCAGAAAAGAAAAAAGAATCCAGAAATATGAAGATAGTATAAGGAGCCTCTGGAATAACTGCAAGAGGCCCAACATTCGTATTATTGGGGTGCCAGAAGGAGAAGACAGAGAGCAAGAAATTGAAAACCTATTTGAAAAAATAATGACAGAAAACTTCCCCTACCTGGGGAAAGAAATAGACTTACAAGTCCAGGAAGCACAGAGGGTCCCAAACAAGAGGAACCCAAAGAGGCCCACAGCAAGACACATCATCATTAAAATGCCAAAGGTTAAAGACAAAGAGAGAATCTTAAAAGCAGCAAGAGAAAAGCAATTAGTTACCTACAAGGGAGCACCCATACGGCTGTCAGCTGATTTCTCAACAGAAACCTTGCAGGCCAGAAGGCAGTGGCAAGAAATATTCAAAGTGATGAAAAATATGGAACTACAGCCAAGATTGCCCTACCCAGCAAAGCTATCATTTAGAGCTGAAGGTCAGATAAAGAGCTTCACAGGTAAGAAAAAGCTAAAGGAGTTCATCACCACCAGACCAGCACTACAGGAAATGTTGAAGGGTCTTCTTTAAGAAGCTAATGAACAAAAGAATCTGATGAACTAAATAGATCCAGAGACACTGACTCATGCAACAGACTATCATATTTCAGAGGAAAGAGGGAAGGGGGTGGAGGGTGGTAAGAGATTAACCAAAGAAGTTATATGCATATAAGCATAACCCATGGACACAGACAATAACGGGGTAAAGGCCTGGGGAGGGGGTGGGAGCGAAGTGGAGGGGGTCAATTGGGGGGAAAAATGGGACACCTGTAATACTTTCAACAATAAAGATAAATTAATAAAAATAAATAAGTAAATAAATAAATACAAGGAAGAGCTGGGAGACAAAAAGGACATAGCATATAGCAAACAGCTTGGCTTTTCTATGAAGCTATGTCCGCTGATCCACTGCATAGATCCATGGTGGTGGTCAGCCCACTTTATTTTCCTGCTTAGTTTTTTGTATTTGCACAAAGTAATAATAAAAGTTTGTACTTTTATGAGATTTAAAAAAAAAAGAAAGAGAAGTTTCAATTCAGTTTTAAACTCAGTTCAATCTGAAAAACCTAAGTAGTTTCCATAAGTAGCAGTATAGAATCTTCCTGGACAAAAATGCTCCATTTCACAAACAGTCTCCATTTCCCTGGGTTCTTTTCCCAAGGCGATGCCTAGATGTGTGTTAGGAGGAGCTGGCTGACTTTGTGGCAGAGAGAAGGCTCAGGGTTCTCAGGCCCAGGGCCCCCTCCTCTCCGGGACGATGTCCCTGCCTACCTGAATGCAGCTGCCCCTCCTAAGCTAAACTAAAGCTTGTGTTTAGTAGAACTCAGACCTGCCCCGGGTAGGAAGAGGCTGACTGGGCCTTACCTCTGCTCTCATTCCTGTCTACTCTCAAGAATCTGCCATACTCTTCCTCCAGCCTCTCGGCCAACTGGTTCTACCTCAGTTTCTGCTGCTATAATAGACTTGTGGGCTTAATCCTGAGCCTCACACCTCCTTTCTGACCACTGATCAGTCTCACTGAAGTGGCTTAGCCTCCAAGATAACACAGGTACAACCAGAGACGTGAACACTTGTCAGAGTCCTAAACTGGGAGCAAGATGAAACCTCACCTCTCCCCAATCTCCTTCTACCCGCTCCATTCACAGACCTCTCTGACTTACCTCACATCCTCCGGACTTTAGCTTAGAGAAAGAAAATACATTTTGATTTCTCAGTGACTTACAATAAATTCCCAGGCCAGGAAACGGTACCCTCACTTCCTGAGTCTATATCCTCCTTACTCTGTCAGTAAGAACCATCTGGTGGCTTCATTGTCAAAGGCAAAGGAGAAACTTCTTTACTCTACAGGAGAATCTTTTATTTTTTTATTTTTTAAATAGGTTTAATCTTCATTGTTGAAAGTATTACAGATGTCCCCTTTTTACAGAAGAATCTTATAAGCAGAGTTCTACAACTTTAATACCCAAGCTATTAAGAGCAGGAGAGAGATAAAGAAAATGGAAATCCTGTCTTAAAATAATTGCCTAGCTATTGTGTTACTTTATAATCTTCTTTGGCAAAACAAAAGCTATTTATTCCCTGTCTTAGCTTTCCTTTTCCAGCAAACTCTGATCTCTCCCCAGACATTTGGACTGCTGATGCTGAATAGGGGAGAGTTTTCGAAATATAACTATTACTCCATAATTTATTTTAGTTATGATTATGCAATATGGATAAAGCCGTAAGATATAAATCCATTGTTTTAGGATAACTTTAATAATCCTATGAATCTTGAAGTCCCTTGCATTTCAGAGTTTGTTAGCACAGGATGCTCAGATTAGGGAAGGGAGTAGCTCTGTTCACAAGCCTCGAAATATTATTTTATGAAAGTGGCTGCTGTTTTCCCCAACCCTCTGAATCTGTCATTCTATCAAATCTAAGTTTCTCAGGATGGAAGTAAGAGTAATTTGGAGAAAGTAGTATCTCAGCTCACAAAGTGTCTATAGATTCTTTTCTCTAGCATTGACTATTGCCTCCTCTAAGTCATTATAAACTGTATCATATCCCATTCATAGCAAGCCCTGAATTAAGAGTCAAGTTTATGACACATTATGATTGTTTTTAATTTCCAAGTGTGTGTTTATTTGTTAAGGAATTCTCACTCTTCTTTTTTAAAAAAATGTGTTTCTCAATTGAATCCAGTGATAAATTTCCAAATTTACTCATGGTAATTAACAGAAGATTTAGCACAATAATTGATGGCAGAGTCATCTAGAGACAGGCTTCCATGGAATTTACTTCAAGGAAAGTTTTCAGATGTCCACATTTTGATTTTATATCTCTCTCTCACAGAACAAATCCCTCAGGTGCCGTGAATTTTGGATGTGTTGACTCTGCTGGTTTATTAATGACACTATCTGGTGGACATCAATGAGTCACTCAAGAGCTGTAACAGATTCCCATCTTTCCTTAAATGTCTTGTTCTAGTTTATATCAGTATAGAAAGGTAGAAAACAATTCATGCATATAAACCTTAGGCTGATGTGGCAGCTGAGTTTTATGTGTATAACAAAGTTCTAAATATTTAATGTACAGAGTTCTTTCTAATTTCAGAAGAAATATGAAAGTAGTGCTCCTGAAATCCCACAAGCTAGTCTATCATTTTATATCCAAAAATGAAGGATTATGGTTCAAATAACTTCATGTTGGTATTAGTTGGTTGAGAAGAAATGAAACCATTTTAGAGAAAAGCACACTTTTCTCTGAAAGGAAAAGAAAACAAATTTTTAAATGTGTGTTTTAATTTTTACATAGAAACCATAATATTTCCTTTGATCAGAAGAGCATGACATAAAGCTAAATAGCATTATGAAAAAGTTATTCCTTGGAAATGAGGTGTAATACCTCTTATTGGACAAATTAGAACTGTTTGGAAATATTAGAAATCTTTTCCTATAACAAATTGATATGATATTACTGTGAAAAACATCACAGCTTCTCTCTTCCTTAAGCTTTGACATTTATCACAATGTGTAGTCTACCTCCACGTTTGTTTCTATAATAACAGTATGAACAAATAAAATATCCACGGAAAAAATGCAGTCAAAATTGCGTATGTCAAAAAAAGAAAGCAGGGCAAGTTTGAGCTTCACCAAAATAGCTATATATATTACTTTTTCTTTGGTCTCTTAACTGTGTGTGTCTGGAAAATCAAATGCCTCAAAGGTTATACAAAGAAAAATATTTTAAAGCTGATTAGAATCATTTAATGAGAAAATCCATGTCTCCTCAAGGTAATAGGGACTGATTAGGCATAGCCAGCTTCCTTCTCCTCAGAAGATTACCAGGGTACAGACCTAAGGGATCTGAAGTACGCATGCAGCACAAGGGCTTATTTAAGTAACATTGAGTCTATATATTTGCATCATGTCAGGGTATTTGGGTAGGACAAGAGGTAATATTCCAGTGTTTTAAAAAATGAAATAGTCTTTACATTATCAGAGGCTTACATCTCACAAACAATTCAGGAACTAGTTTTCCAACATTTTTCTTAAATCGCTTTGAAGGTACTGAATCCTACAAATAAGTCTAATTAGCAAAAAAAGGAACATATTTTAATAACATTTTAAATATAAAACAGCATTGACATCTGATGCCTATCCAGAGAGGAACTTAAAATTGACTGAACTGTTTCAAATGCTATGTCTTTAAATTAATTTATGTTGAACACAGTGGGTACCAGAGTCAATTCTGGTTGCTATGACAACAGACACTGAAAATTTAAAAATCCAGCAGCAGGCTCAATTCCCAGCAAAAAGGGCTATTTTACATTAAAATTACATACCACTGCAACAGTTTTGATAAAACATATTAAACAGATACACATGCAAGCCATCTTTTATAAGACAATTTAATTAGTATATGTGAGATGCCATTTGTCATTATAACTTAAATTTTCTCCTAGCTAGATTTAAAGAGTGATTTAGAATCTAAATTTCAGAAAGCAAGCAACTAATTATCAAAATACTACACTAGGGAAAGGAAAGATAGCTAAACCATGTAATAAAAATGCTATAGAGTATCATTCTATAGCATTTGCTTTGCAAATGCACCCTTGGCTTGTGGGCCATTCTCCTAAGATGGAACATAAAAGAACAACAAAAGAGGGACATGCTTTCAGACGAATCACTGGATTTTTTAGTTTGATAAAATGCATTATATTTTCCCTGAAGAGCCTTTTAATAGGTTGTAAAATTACTGGATTTGAAAGCGATTGTGTTTATATCATTCCAACACAGTTTTTATGGGGTCAAGGCTCATCAGTTCTATCAAACAAACATACCCACTCATATAGCACAAAAACCAGTCATCTTGTGTTTATAAGCCAAATGGAGGGAAATGAGATGTGAGGGGCTGTCAATTAATGTGTGCCAAAGAGGAGAGAAAGACAGAGGTCTCAGGAAGTGGTACTCCTCCATCTCCTTCCATTGGAGCACGAAGGGCAAGAGGGATGACTTCTGGGTTATAGATAAACGCACATTATGATAACCCAGTTTCCCAATCTGTCTTTAAAAACACCCACTTTTTTCAGGACAGGCCATTTTCTTGTTTAGTCTGCTAAGTGTAACACTCCTCTTAAACTGGCTCATCTTAAGACACCGACTAAAATTGGTTCCTTTTGGGGGTGTCCCTTATGCCAAGAATTAATTCCATTTGAAATACAGAGATTTCCTTTCTTGTGCTCATTTTATAATTTTAAAATTAGATTATTTAATCAAGTTGTATGTTTTCAGATTTTGTTTGAAGAAGGAACAAGAGATGTGGAAGATTATAAAAAGAAAAAAACTTTTTTTTCTTCTTAAGTAGGTTCCCTATATAAAAGATTTCCCTAACACACAAGAATTCTAAGTCTACAAAAGATCTTAAGTGCCTAAGGGGTATTTATTTGGTACATTGACCCTATTTTTTACAGCTTACAGGGATACCCCAAAACTTCATTTTATTTGCCTTCCAAACTTTTTTAAACAGAAAGAAAACACTATTTGGGTCCAAAATATGCAGTGTTCTTGGCATATAGACGGTGGAGACAGAAATCAATGAGAATGTCCACATTTCAAATAAACTGTAAAGAGATGGAAAATCAAACTATTTTAATATGTGAAATCCAATATTGCTTCTCCACTCTGAAATTATAGGACATTAATTATGTTGAAAACATGTTCATCGTCAGAATAACTATTACCCATGATGATTCAAAGGAAGAACATTTTTCTATTAAAAAAATACATGGGATTAAAAATATTAAAACTCATTCATGTTATATATTTTCATTTGTTTCTTTTCAAGTGGTTTGAAAATAAAGAATTAGCTAAGATTCAGTGGGTAGAGAACTACAAACAAGATTTTAATTTTGTAGTTTTAGAACCATGTGTTTATATAATCTACATGGAACATTGTGTACTATTAAAACGATCCTTCAATCTTCAACAGTCCTCTTTAGGTATTTATAGGCCTTGAGATACGCTCCAACTGTTAGAGTTTGCAATGACTTTTCACACATTCCTGTTTAACTTGTCAGCAACAACATTTATAGATGTGCTATATGGCATAAGAAATTGTTTTTATTTAATTTGTACTTCTTAAAAATCATTCAATGTCAATGTTTAAATAGTATAAAGATGTCTAACATTACTAATTTAGTGTTATTGTTGAAGAAACATTGTTGCCTCCCTTTTATCATTCAGAAAAATCAACATATTTTAAACCTCTGTCATGAACAATGGTAGATAAGACTAATACATTGATATTGATTATTCATGCAATGATGAGACAAGGTAGTAAAAATGATTTTTGCCTGAACATATCAGGAAAGACTTTCTGGAGGAGATGGCATTTGTGCTAAAGCTTGAATTTGCAGAGTATGGAGACCTGTACAGATAGAAAGGAAAGACCTTCAGGAAGTAGGGCCAGTACAAACAAAGATGCAATAGGGGAACACGTTGACTGTTACCTCCATACCTGTAGCTGGTGCTGAGATATGTAATACCATATCCCCTCAGCACTCACCTCTCTACACCCATGGCTGCTCACTGAAAACACCTGTGACTCTCTAGCATAAAAGAAAGCTTGGTCCACTCCAGGCAAGCTGGAAGTGCAAGTTATTGATCTCAGATGTAGCCATCAACCAATGACAAAAGAGAGATTGGTGGATAGAACACCCCAGTTTCCTTGTGCCCCAGGTGGAATAATTTGAGGTGCAGTTTTTATAGGGCCTCCAGAGTTCCCCAGTTTCCCAGGACACAAGTCCAATTTAACCACAGTAATCACTTGCTTGATAATAAACTCTTTATTGGTTTCATTTCCTTTCCTGTCTAACTTGCCCACTTTCCTGCTGCTGTTTCCTGGGATGACCTTGAATAAACCACTTGCACTTGAATCCTTGTCTCACATTATGTTTCAGAGGGAAACCAAACAAAGGCAGTATTTATTCCCACTTTGACCAGGCCCTGCCATCTTTGTCTTTGTCTGCCTGGGAGAAATTTCTAAAGCTTGGAAGTCTAAACCACACAGGAATTCAAGTCTGAAGAATTCTTGTTTCTTTCTTTTAATACACAGTTAAAATCAGAATTACAAATTTTCTGTTAATAAAATACAGTGGATGACTTCCCCCCTGGATGACTCAAGCCTACAGTCTAGCATTGCCAGACCATTTTGAGAAGGTCAAGGGAGCTCTGACTCAGCCCATCCTTCTAGGCTCATACTTTAAATCAGCAGGTTCTTCTATCCAAATCTGTTTTATATAGAACAATAACAACTAAGTAACTAAATATGTTCAATATCTAAAGGCCATAGGGCATTAAAAGCACCATGCTCTCAAGAGCCACTGGTCCAAATTTCATGTCGGCTTTGCATTTGTACAAAAAGTAGTATTACTAGATCTTTCTTTTGATTAATAAAACACTTTCTCAAAAGATGTTTTTTATTTAGTGTTTATTTTAACTGGAAATGTCAGCTCGAACTATGAAATTAGGAAGACCGGGGTTCAAGTCCTGCCTGCAACTCTCACTAGCTATAACATTAGACACATTACCTGTCCCTACAGACCTCCTTTTCTTCTTTCCCTAAATTAGAAATAATAAAATTACCCAAATTTACAGTAACCATTAGGGATAGATGAAATAAGGTTTGTACAGACTAATATGCAGTAAGTATTCATGTTAATTTATTTAAAAAGAGGTCTGCTAATGCTTCATTCACTTATACAATTAACATTTTTTGAGCGTCTGTTTATTGCTAGACCCTGTGATGAATAAAATACAATCTTTCTCCTGCCCTCCAGGAGCTTATGGTTTATTGGGAAGACACATATACTTTTTTAAATGAATAATTAAAACATATAGACTACATTATATCATATTCAATATACTGTCACATATCAATATTAAATTGGATGATTACAATGGAAACTACATTATCCTTAAATACAGCAACAGCAAACATGCTATCCATAATTTCTATGCTATATAGACCACAGCAGTACTCAGTATCTACTTATCTTATATTCAGCAGGTGAAATTTCATAACCTTGTAATTCTTAAGAACTATTTTCTTTCCATTACCAGAGTGTTAACATTTGGATGGTTGATACTTAAGAAAATGAGAATGAGAGTGCTATTAAACCCTGGGTCATGGTAAACATAAAGAGAAAACTATAACCATGTAGGGCTTTGTTGTGGTCTAAGAGAAACGAATTGTGGGTCTGCCTAACTTATCATGTCACTCCACTAAAATTATCATCAGTGTCATAAACTGATATCAACTGGCTAAGTGTTTAGGGCTCTGGTAAGTTTAATATTCTCCTGCCAAAAATACCTAGTAATCACCTGTTGATCACTGTAGCAAAAGCTCACCCTGCCTCCTGTTCTACACATTTGCAGCATGTTTCATTCTTATCTAAGAAAGTGTTTTGTGTATGTTTTGCATGCTCTTGACCCAGCATGCTCCAAACCTGCTCATTTCCGTAGCTGATCCTCACATGCCATTCCTCAAATGGGGAGCACGCAGCATGGGGGCCCTCCCAGACCTCTCTCACACCTCTTGAGGATAAGCAGGGTGCCATTTGCTAGGATTACTCATGAGACGAAGAGCCTGTTGATGAAGTGGCTCAAGATCTGCCAACAGGTTTAGGGAGGTGTTTAATTGAGACATGGAGAGCCCTAGCTGACACTCCTAACTCAACCATCACGCGCTCATCTCCTAACACCTGGCTCTCACACCTAAGTTTTAAACTGTTTGTGCCTACTGCCCTGTAATAATATCACCAACTTTCTTTAAAAAATGATAAAGAGATGTCTCTTAGCACTTAGAAGATAAATCAAGGCTTCATCTTAACCTTGTCTTCTCATCTTTGCAAAAGCGAATGTTTAAATTTTTTTTTACGAATCATCTGCCTATAAGACATGTATTTTTAATAACTATTTATTTCTACTTTGAAAACAATTGAAACCTCCTTAATCTTAGTTCTTGAAATCTCAAAGACATCTTTTATAATGACTAACGTCACTTTATTTCTGCTCTTGATTAAGCATTACATTTTTTTTTTATGAAGAAAAACAGCATCAATTCTGCAATTAAACATCAAGCTAATCATCTTATTTTAATTCTCAAAGGAGCTTCTCCAGAATTATTTTAGAATAAAATACTTATGTTTGGAAAGGGCTTAGGAATGAACTTTTCCAGCATATCTGACCCTTTCGTATTACAAATTCAACCAGTTCTCTGTTGGGAAATACCAAAGGACAAAGGAAGAGGTGGCAAGAAGCCAAGGAACCAATACCACTATTTTTCCCTTTTAAGCCACAAGGGAGTTGGAGAAAACAGAGAGCCAGGAGCAAGTAAGGACCAGGAGGTGCTAATACTACTCCTAAGTGAGCGCAAGTGCCTGGAGAAGAATCAATGATTAATTTAAAAAAACAGACAAGGACAGTACAGGAACAAAAGTTGTGGGATAATTTCATTTATAATCATGGATATTAAAACATTAGCAACTGACATAAAAAAACACTTGTGACTAAGTTAGGTTTATTCCACAAATGCAAGAATGGTTTGAATTAGAAAACCTAGTATTGTAATTGAACATATTAACAGATTACGGAAGAAAAACCATATGGTCATCTCAAAAGATGGAGAAAAAATGTGTTCTGAAATTCAACACCTGATCATAATAAAATTTTGAGCAAATTTGAAATGGAACAGAGTTAATGATAAGGGTTTAATCCTAAAAACCTAAGTAAATTAGTAGTAACTAAATCATTAGGTCGAGGTCTGTAAGAAATACACTGAGAATTTTGTTAATGCTGTAAATAGTCTGTAAAACCACTTTTAAATATAGATTTCAAACTTAATCCTGTAGCTAGGGATTAAGGAGGTAAACCTTTACATCTTCAAATCATCTTCCACATGAAACAAATGATTAAATACTATCATGTAGTATTCATCACTCAGTGAAGCTACAAAGTCAAGAGAGCTCTACCTCCCACTGTAAGTCAGCTTTAAACCTCCAGGGCTTCAGCTTCATATGAATGGACGTGAGGCCAAAGACAAGAGTTAAAGGGCGAGGATAAGCTGGTGGATGTATAAATATCATACTGAATACTCTTAGTGGGCACAGTGACACAGACTACTTTTAATCACTTTCTACTCACTCTTTCGACAATAACAACAAATCATATAGTTTAATCTTTACTTTTGCCTTCTGAGTAATAAAATCCAACATAAAGAATACTTCAAAAATTTCAGAAATGTAATCCTCTATATTTAAGGAGAAAGGAGAAAAAAACCCCACCTGTTTATAGTTACAGTATCGTAAACCTAATTGCTAAGAAAACTTAGAAAATTATACGATAAGGTTGATTTAATGTGGGAGATGAAACAGTCATTCTAGTTTTGTCATTTGGGGGATTCTTTATGTTGCCATGTTATATGATTTTAATAGCATGTAGTGGCAATGTACTTATTCCTGTAAATTATATACACACCCTTAAGTTTATGAGAATAACTTATATGGAAGAGGAATTACATGCAGAGACCAGGTATACACAAGGTTAGAGGTAGAAATCCAAGCAGCATGGTTTGGGAACAATAAATAAAACATTTTATCCGGAGAATAGTTAGGAAGTAAATAAGGTCAGTGTTATGAACTGAATGTTTGTGCCTCTCCACAATTTATATGTTGAAGTCCTAACCCCCAATGTGATGGTATTAAGAAGGGGGCCTTTGGGAGGTGCTTAAGTCATGAGAATGGAGGCCTCATGAAGGGCCTTTATTAAAAATATACATAAGAGAGCTTTCTCTCTCTTTTCTCTCTCTCTCTGTCTCTCTCTCCCCTACCCCTCCAATTCCCACTCTGTAAGGATACAAGGAGAGTAAGGTGGCCAATTTCAAATCAAGAAGAGGGCTCTCACCAGACACAGAAATTACTAGTACCTTGATCTTAGACTTCCCAGCCTTCAGAGCTGTGAGGAATAATGTTTGCTGTTTAAGTCACCAAGTTTACGGTATTTGTTATAGCAACCCAAACTGACTGACAGGTTCCAGAACACCTCACAATGAAGAGCTGAAAGAAAACACTTGGAGAAGTTTACAAATAAAAATGTTACAATATATGTAATTTCAGCTGTTCTGTTATGCCCTTTTCCAGGAAAGACATTCCCTGCTGTGTAATATGAGGAAGTTGTGCTTCTGCTTCTTCTCAAATGGTCCCATTCTGAGACTCCCTGAACCCAGACAAAATAAATCTGTCTTTCAAAACCTGGGAGCTAATAGAAGAGCCTGTAAGGGTGTGGGTGGGCAGAGCTGGGGGACAGTCCCTGAAACAATTGTACCTGAAAGGAGGGAGTCATTTAGGGACCTACAACCAGGTTTATATCTGTTGTCTTGGTTCTTTATTACTAGTGCTCCATTTCTCTATCAAAAATGTCCCAGTTCGGACAATAAATCATATGGCTGTCTTATTTATTGTCTGCCCACAGAGCACCTGTGGCTAAGCCCTTGGGAAAGGAGGCAATACTAGAGCTAGTTCAGGCTGAATTGTCTTAAATAGAAGCTTTCCAGAATATCCCCTAAACTATTTTGTAGATATATTTTAAAAGAACAAAGATATATATGAAGATAGGGCAGGAGCTTTAATCTATAAAAGTGTTCATTGAGCTTAATGCAAAAAGAGCACTCCAATAAAAATATTCATGGCATTATTTTTTAATTTTCCATGTATGCCGTCCAAAAATGCTGTACAGAAAATCTGGGGAGAATGAATTAAATAGTAATATCCATATTGTTGGACATTTTTCATGTGACAGGCACCAGGCTAAGAAACAACAGTCTTATATGAAGACCCATGCATTTCTAAAGAATTTATATATGTCACTTCATCTAATCCTTGTGAAAATCCTGTGAAGTAGGTACTATTTTTCTGCTCACCTCAAATGAGGAAACAGAGGTATTAAAAGTTTAGTTCATCAGGGACTCATAGCTGGGATGTGATAGAGTAAAAACCCACGCAATCTGATCTCATAGTAAATTTTTTTTAATTACTATACCATAATGACTCACACTATGAGCAAAAGCAAAATATGCTTCCATTTCAAGTTCATTTGAACTACTTTTGTTAGAAATAGTAGTTTTGGGTGTCAAGCATTTGCTGACTACAGAGTGTGTGCTAATCTGGTTCCCTAGGCAAACAGTGGCCCCTGTATCTCTGATATGTAGTCTTACATAGCACTAAGAGAAATTTGTCTCTGATGTATGTCCCTGAGATAGCAGGATATCCAATAAAAGAACTGCCACCACTCCCTAAGAGGTTTCTAATTTGGAACCATAGATTTTATTTAACAAAATAAAATGTTTCTTCTTGGGCCTATAAGAAACTTGGTTCTAATCCCTAAAGATATTGACACTGGGCTTATACCCACCAGTATTGTGCAAGCAGATATTAGAAATGGCCTGACATTGTGTCAGTTAAGAATGCTTTCAGCTATCAGTAACAGAAATCCCAATTGACAGTGGCTTAAACAAATTGGGGTTATTTTTCCACAACCCAAACACCTAGAGTTATATGGTTCTGTCATTGTTACTACTGCTCAAAAATGCTGTCAGGGGTCCGGGCCCTTCCTGTCTTTTGACTCTGCAAAGCTTGTTACCTCATGACCTCCGGTGGCTACTACAGCTTCATACTATGCTGTGTTTAAGGTGGGAAAAAGAGGAAAAGCAGCTTGTACAAACTTCATTTAACCCTTTCACCAGCAGACTTTAAAATACATCCTCTTGTTCACCTCTAGCCAAAAGAAGTATATGGGTTTCTAGCATCTGGAAGATGAACAGAGATGGAGGTTGGGAATATGCTTGGGGAAAGCCAACCAAACACCTGCTGCAGGAGCCAACATGTGACTTGGGATCTACAGGTTGGTGTGAACTCCACGCCTTCATCCAACACTGAAGGATGGGAATGCAGGTAATGGGGAAGTAATCTCCATTCTCCATATTCTTAGAGACACTTGTCTGCCTCACTGTACCCCAAACTCTTTGGTCATAGAGAAAAATATTTACTGAACATTTTACTATTTTCTTCAGCTCTGAAGTGATTGTAACACCTTTCTTTTCTCCTTTCTTCTCCCTCACCAATCTGAGAAGCTTTGGACTTGAATATTATTATTCAAATTAAAATTCTTATTAATATATTGATATGTGAATGCAGAAAAGTGTAGATGAGTGTATTTATATATATATATATATACATATATATATGTGTATATATATATATATATAGTTGCTGGGGAATGACAGGGATCTTTCATTCTGAGCACATACATTTCTTATCACTTCAATTTTTTAATACAAGCATGTATTGTTCTTTTAACCAGTGAAAGCAATGGAGATAGAAACAAATAGTTATTAAATTTCTCACTAGCTTCAAGCAGAATAACCCCAGTTCAATGAATCTTCCTAAAGGTCTTATTTTCTAACCAACTTTGTAGTTTATCCCTGAACCTTCAATAAGTTTTCTGCTATTCTCTAATAATGAGCAAATTTGCATGACTTAAACCACTCAAGTCAAAGGACTAAGGTGCTGAAACATTCATAAACCTCCCTCCCTTTTGCAAATGAAAGTGAATGACGTACCCTCTGAAGTGTGCACGCGTTCCTCAGAGCATGCTGACCTTGCACACTTTTTGCTTGCCTTCTAGCTGTCAGGTTACACTTGCTGGCTTGTGAATAGTGACCTTATCAGACTTAAGGACAAAACTGGTGTCTTCTATAGGAAAACATCTTAAACTCTTGCCTCAAGCTGGATACATTTATTTTGATTGATAAGCCTAGTAATTTGTCCTAGAACTTTTCATTTCAGTGAATTACATAATAGTATGTCCACTAGCCTTTGCCTTAATATGATAGAAGCAACTGCGAATTTTGCCTAATTGTCTCTTCCCAAAGACACGATGTGACTGAAAGGTGAAGCTAAGGAAGAGGAACACTGTCTAACAAAAAATTGAGTCCTGGTTTATGTGTTCAGCTGTAAATTCACAAGGTGAACACGAGTCATGACCAGGAATAATGCCATCATTTTGTTCAGGAGGCTGCTCTCACATTCTTCAGAAGCTTTTTTTCTTGATGACCCATACTACGATGAGTCTAGATTTTCTTGCTTGTATGCCTAGGAGAGTGATGGATCAATATTTATTCACCAATATGGTAAATATAGAAGAAAAGGAATATTGGTGGTGAAGGGGGCATCTTCCCCACTTGCCAAGAAAAAGAAGTTAAACAGTTTCCACCTTGCACTTTCCTTTTTCTTCTACAGAGATAATAATTTCCTGTCTTTGATAGAGATAACACTTGTCCTGTGACAGTCTGTAGTAAATCACTTATCTTTTTTGCCCAATGTTTGACACTCTGTTTTTATGACATTGATGTAAAGTATGTACATGAAAGTGTTGTAATAATATATTTCCAGTTATTTTAACTATCCTAAAGTAGTTGGAAAATAGTAATGAGCAAAAAAAGCTTTCTGAGTATCCAAAAGGGATACTCCAATATTGAAACACCAAAACCTGTGAGTTTCTTCTGGACAGTATCTGTCTTTACTGAGAGCCTTTCGTCACCTTGCCTCCTAGTTCTAACAATCTTGATTATTAGTGACGATATGATGAAGAAGATGCTGACAACTGCTACATATCCTAGGCACTGGCATAGGCATGTCTCAGTATTTCTAATTATCCTGATAACTATTTTAGCTATCCTAAGGGTAGACAGTATTTACTCTCACTTAATAGATGAGAAACCAAGACTGAGTGGCTAAGAAACACCCAAACTCGTAGGGGAAAAGCTAGGCTCCATCAAAGGTTTGCTTCTTTTCTACACTCCACCGCCTTCCTGAACAAGATTATCATTTATGTTCCCCAGCATTGCACCCTTGGCCTGTGCTTTCCTCGTGCATACCCATAAGAGGAGTGACCTCATCCAAATGTATGGGTGCAGTCATCGCTAGAAGCTAACGACTCCTAGAATCACCTTCCAGTTCAGTTTTCTTTCCTGAGTTCTACATCTATGTATCTTACTACTCCTAGGATACCCTTACTTCAGTGTCCAATAGTTACCTCCAACTCAACATATCCTGAATTATATATCACTTTCCCTACCCCTCCTAATATTGGCTTCTGCTCATCCCACCCTTTTTCCCTGTTGGACAGTGTCATACACCTAGTTGCCCAGGCCAGGAGGTATCCTTGACATTTTCCTGTCCTTCAACCCTCACAATCAACAGAAAACTGAATCCTATTGATTCTACCTCTTTAGTGGTTCTTGAACCCCTAAATCCACTCTCTCCTTTCCACCTCCACTTCTAGTACCTTAGTAACCTCTTTAGAATATGTTGCCTAGTTTATTGCAAAAGAGTCCAAGATTCTAATGCCACTCCAGACTCATTCTGTGCTTTATGGAAATTTGTTTAACTTCTCATTTAACTTAAATGTCTCCATTTCTTAAAACCTGAAAGCAGAGCAGGGTAAGTAAATTTTCTAACTTGATTATTTAAGCTGGATACAGTGACTATAACTATTATTACTAAATGGTTTCAGGCATTTTACAACACCTGAATAAGTGGAATTTTTCAATTCTTTTCTTTTACCTGTTATGCTTGAACTATATTCATTATATACAGTGCCTACATGTATAAATTGTAGTCTTCAAAGCATCTTAATGTTTTATTTCTTATAATACCTAGTCTCCTATCTCACTCCTTAAAAGTCCATGCTCTAAATTGCTGCCCTAATGACCTTTTCTAAAAATGTAAATCTGGTTCTCTCATGGTTCTGCTTAACATTTTTCAATGGCTCCTTACTGCCTCGAAGACAAAAATTCAAAATCTTTAGTTGATATAAAAGAAGCAGTCTGAAGCCATTTTCTATGAAGGCAACTCTCAACCAGCCCTACCTACATAACAGCCCCCAAGGACATTACTAGATTATGTTAAAAATGGTGACCTAAAGTCACACAGTACAGTTCTATCCACCATACTGAACTTAAGAAGTCAAGATTCCATTTAAAGAGATTTCCTGAAGAAATGTTTATATGTGAACGCCCAAATAAATAAATGCCAGTAAGTTAAAATTTTTATGTCACTGCACTTTCAGATTTTACAAAAGGGAAAGTTACATGAGAAGTTAAATGAATTATTTAAAAATATAGAACTAGTCTAGAGTGGCATGAGGTGTTGAATCCAGGTCATAAGAGAAATTAAATATTAAGAGACTTAGACCAGGCTTACCTAGTGCAGAAAAAATGGACAAAATGATGAAATATGAGAAATTTAAAGTTCCCATTATATAATCAGGGGGTCACACTACAGGTCAGATTTTGCCTGAAGGTAGATTTTATCTGGTCTGTACATATTTTTAAAACTTCTGAATTTTAATATCCTTAGCTTTCTCTAAGTTTCATCTATAAACAGGTGTCAATTCATGTAATGTTATTGGTCGGCAACCAGTTGACTACAGAAATTGAGCTTCAACTTTAAGAAATGTTTCTACATCAAAATAAAAAGCTTCTGCACAGTAAAAGAAATCATCAGAAAAACAAAAAGGGAGCCCACTGTATGGGAGAACATATTTGCCAATGACACATCTGATAAAGGGTTAATATCCAAAATATATAATGAACTCATATAGCTTAACAAAAGGAAGACAAACAATCCAATTTAAAAATGGGCAAAGGACCATGGAATACTATGCAGTTATAAAAAAGAAGGATCTCTTACCCTTTGGGACAGCATGGATGGAACTGGAGAGTATTATGCTAAGCAAAATAAGACAGTCAGAGAAAGACAAGTACCACACGATCTCACTCATATGTGGAATCTAACAAAATAAACTGATGAATAAAATAGATCCAGAGACATAGAAGCATGGAACTGACTGAGGGATCTCAGAGGGAAAGCAGGGGTGGGGGAGTGGGTGGGGAGAGATTAATCAAAGAATTTATATGCATATAGGCATAACCCAGGGACACAGACATTGGTATGGGGAAGGCCTAGGGGTAGGGTGGATGCGGGGTGGAGGGGATCAAGGGGGAAAAAGGGGTACATCTTTAATACTTTCAACAATAAAGATCTTTTTTAAAAAGAAACTTTTATAGCCATTTGGCAAACCAACTGTATGTCTCTTAAATCCAAACAGATCATTTGAGATGCACTGTTCTGGTTTAGCATAATCCCCACCATCCCGTTCTTATTTCACTCAAATGCCAGGCATTCTAGCTGAAGCCTCCTCCCTCATTCAATTAAACGCATTTTCGCATGAGGATGAAGAGCTATAGCAGGTATAGCAAGTGTCTTGCCAAAGCCTCAAAGAACCTTACGTATCCTCCACATATTGAATGAACTCAGTAACATATGCCTGGGGACTTAAAATTGCTAAGCCCCTCAAAAGACCTACAGCAAAACAGATGTATATTTGAAAGCTGTTATGAGTACATGATGTTACACTTACGTACACATCATGTGCTACCTTTTTCCCAGTAAAGAGTGAGACCAGAATTGCTGGAGGGGAAAGGGCACATGGCAGGGTCTAGACGCAAGCTCAAACAGTTGATGATCTTCAGAGAGCAAATACAAGTTTTAAACCATTCTGATCCTTCTTTTTGTAATTTATCCATTCTTCAAACCAGTGTGATCATCTGATTCCAGGTGCCAAGACTTTGGTTTCCTGTAACAATTTTCTTAACAATTTCAGCTTACTACAGCATATCATATCTCCGAATGCTACAATGCACAGAGTAATACCACGATCTCGGAAAGCAATTACCTCCCCTGCACCCAGGACACAGCCAGTTCTTACCTGGAAGTAAAGCTGAGAGCAGAAATGTTCCCTAGTAATATCCAAGTCTTTCCAGCTGTGTTAAAATAAATTTAATAATTTGAATTTTCTCCCATACCTGTTATCATGAATTTTTTCATGTCTTCTCCCACCCGCCCCCCCCCCACATACGTGCTTGCGCACGCACACACACACTGAGTCATCTCTAGCTTATTGCAAGCAATGAGAATGTAGAGTTGAGATTTACAATCATCCATGTTAGTTAGAAGAAGAAAATCAAGACTAAGAAAGTGTGGAAGCATAGCTGAAATGCTAATCCTTTACGCCTTATTCCAGATTTAAATCCATGAGCGTTTTGGAAATGGGTTATACATTTTAATCCTGGACAGTGTTACAGAAAAGCTGAGTTCTCAATTCAGAATGAAGCCACAAAAGGGTGAATGTTCATATATAATACTTCTCAAGAGGCTAACACATAGAAAGCACATGAGAAATATTTATTTAGTGACTAAATGGATGAATGAGTGAATCAATAAATCAATGCACTTGCTGTAAGACTCACTTGAAAAATTCCCCTTGAGGCACTTCTTATCCCAAACTCTCCCTCTTCTCCCGTCCCCAGATTCTGAAAGTGCCCGCCTCACTTCCACAATGTCGGACACTTGCTGTCAGCTCACCACCAGTTACCAGAGTGTCCACAGTCGAGCACCATAGACCTGCTGCTCTAGGATAAAGGGGACGTGGCTGTGCCTGGCCGGGATCCCTGCCGGGGAGCTGACAAGCTGGCAAGCTTCTGCAAGTAGATATGGAGCTAATGAGCAGCATTACCCAACCTTGCCAGGGCAATGTAGGGAAGGGATATGGCCAGTGAAA
Source organism: Miniopterus natalensis (assembly GCF_054644295.1). Taxonomy (NCBI): domain Eukaryota; kingdom Metazoa; phylum Chordata; class Mammalia; order Chiroptera; family Miniopteridae; genus Miniopterus; species Miniopterus natalensis. Next base: position 54,808,197 of record NC_142083.1, read on the forward strand.
AAAACAACAAATAAAGCAATATTTCATATCTGGGTTCTTTATGTTCTTTTCCACACAAAGGTCTTCCTCCAAAGAGCCATTATGTAGGGAAAATTAATGCCATTTTCATTGATCATGAAACCCACAAGTTGAAGCAATTCTAGGGTAATTTAGGAAGAGTTACTGAAACTAAAATTGGTTAAACCAATCCTGGCCATCAAAGGAGTAACAGATGTTGTGGCCAGGCTGCCCTCACATTTAGCAGAAAATTGTCAGGATTTTAGACAGATTACAACATTTTATACAATATTCCAAATGGAGTCATTCTAACAACTAATACCATAGGGTTACTGAGGAAAAAAAGAAAGAAAAGGATTATTTTACAGAGAAAACAAAGAGTTCCAGCCAGGCTAGGTGTCCTAAAAAAACAGAAATTTTCTGGTAAACCCAAAGAGCAGGACCACAATGTACAGGGTGTCCCAAAATGTGTATACACACTTTGTATAATTATTAATTCCAATGGGTTAAATGTGAAAAGAAAGAAACATCAATTGAGCTATCAGCTGTTAAGTGTGTATACATTTTTGGGATACCCTATATTTCCGCTATAAGTAATTTCCACAATATGAATATGCCTCTGCAGTTTGTTACCAAATAACCATAGGAAGGAAGGTAAAGTATTTGTTTCCAGTCTGCTACAAGGTGTTTTCATTACCAAGTCACTGGTAAGTGGTGAGATCTTTACTCAATAATATTATTTGCAACCAGCATGGAATGGCTGATGAAGGTGGGCGGTAGGTTCTCCATCTTCCTTCATGCTTCATATGGCACTTATTAAATTCTCACCTACACAGGATACTGCCCCGGGCACTGAGCAACAAAGTGCTTTACATGCTCTGGGGCATCATCAGCCATTGCTCCACCCTTCAGCCCTACCTGGGCCAAGGAGCCTTCTGTGAAGCGAGATGATGCTTCCAAAATTCCTCCTACACAATAGTTGCAGATGCATTAAATCCTAAAATTTGTGTTTTTTGTACATTACACATTAGAGGGGTACCTAAACAATTTTTTGAAAATTAAAGGCCAGAATAAGTGTGTAACCTAGCTATTTTTTTCTCAGTCCAGCCCTAGCTTTCTCAAAAAGCAAAAACATATCCCATATTTTCACATTAGCTTTTCTGATAATCATAATTTTCAGTAGTAAGTTCTATTTTCCTCTGGGTCTCTAATAACATTTAGCAGAAATATGGGGGAACTGTTTAAAGTGCTCTAAGCCAGGCCCCATTTGAAACTAGACATCTTTCCCTTTTTAAACTACCCTGCCAAAGGTCACAAATTTCCATTTTATAAATTTATATATTCCCCTCAACCCACCACCCCAAAACCTTTCTGCTAATGTTTGAACGAGCTATTCAGTTTTTGCTTTATCATATTTTGTATTGGTACTGCTGAAAATTCTTATGGAATCACTAGTCTTTTCTAGAATCCGACTCATATATTCTTCTAGGATAAAACTTGAATTTATTCCATCTGCCTACAAGATCAATAGCATGTATTATCTTTGTCCTTGCTCTTCACACAACTGTAATAAAAGCTCTTTCCCAGGTGAGACCCAAAGAGTCCTTCCCCAGCCAACTATCCTGAAACATATTTGCAAGCTGGCTATCCACTAAAATTTAGGCTTTCCTTTACATACTATTGGATTGTTACTGGGCAATATTTTGCATCATCTCTTTTAGCAACTGTTGAGACTGTATGTCTACTTCCTGCCAATGGAATGTAAACAGAGGAGGTGAGTATGACTTCTGGACCAAAGAGCATAAAAAGTACATGTACTTTCTCCATGATATTTTTAAAAAAATTTTCTTTCAATAACTGAATCAGAAAATTCTGAAGTCCTTACTAGTGGTAGAGCCGCGAGATGAAAGGAGCCTCAGTCTCTGAATTACTATACTTAGGAAACTCTTGTCTACCTGAAACACCTCCATAGACTGGATTATTATGAGAAGGAGAAATACATTTCTATTGTGTTAAGCATTGACATTTTGGACTTTGTTATAGCTCCTAACTTGAATCTCACTAAATTAGGTACTGAGACTCATTCTACCCTCTACCTTTTGTTCTAGCCAATATCTGATGTGGCTTAAATAGGGTCCTTGTGTCATAGACACCAGACACAAGTATCTCAACAGCCTCACATCTGGCCCTGGAAATTTTCTCTCTCTTCTTCCTTTGAAGCCAGTACTCTCTTTGATCTTACTTCAAGCTCTATTTCCAATGTGAGGTTATTATCAAAATAGAAGGAATTGGCTTCTGAAGACCAAAGGCTGGACAGGGCCAAAGGCTGACCAAGTCCTTTTTGACTTAGATTTTTTTTTCACCACTCCTCAGTCATTCCTCAAGGGATGGCTCATCCCATCCATCCTACCCCAGGAGGATAATCTTTTACAATATTAAAGCACCTTCAAACCACAGTAGCAACTCAATTTCCACTGAGAGTCAAAAAAGAATCTCTCCCTTGCCTTTAGTAATTTGAATATTTGGCAGTGACCCAGCTGTTTAGATATTCAGGTGAGCCCTTTTGTTTTGAGATGGTTACAAGAAACTGTAATTAATGCCCCAAAGATATTAATACCTTCCTGCAAACCAGTCAAACCCAGGCATGTCAAAAGAAGAAAACTGCCTGGACATGTTAGTCATGACAAAAACCACTTTTACATATGTAACTTGCAGAATGAAATATGATATTGGCTTCAAGTCTAAGGTATGACCATGTTCCAATACCTTACTGTTAGAAATCTGATCTCACCATTTGATATCAGAGTCGGTATGCCGGTGATGCCAATGGAATTTCCCCACCAGCCAACTGTGCCTGTAAAGGACATAGGATTCAAATAAAACCTTATCAGCTTTGATGATCGGCCTGTGCTGGTGCCACACAGCTGCCCTCCCCCCACTTGTCAGCCCTCCAAGAGACACAATGGCTTCCATTAGGCAGAAGCGACACCACAACAGTTATTACAGGAAGGAAGAGACATTCATCACCGGAATAATTTAGCAAATGATTCACAACAGACCGATGGCATAACTCACATTCTAAGGCCAAGAACAAGAATTACATGGTTTATTTTAAGACAGCAAAAGAGTAAAAAACAGATTGAAACACATATGATACCCCCTCCAGCTCAAAGCTCTGCAAACAGCAGTGGCATTTGCAAAGTTCTGCGTGTCTTCTCAAATGTGGTTTCAGTCTTAATGTGTGTTGACATCTTTCTCTGTGTGCAGAATTAACTGGAAGAACAACAGCTTGTGCCTTTTTTTTTTCTTTTGCTACAGGATGAGAAGAATAGGAAAGAGCCCAGCAATCTATATGTACATTGAGCAGCCCTATGCTGTGAAAGGGCACTAAGATGTGGTTTCTTTCAGTGGTGCCAAATTACTATAATGAAAACATGCTTATCCCTTAAGCCATTAAATCAGTATAATGCAGCAGAGACGCAGTAGCCATGGCGTCTCCTAATATTCTACTCTTGAGCACAGACAAATGAAATAAACAAATGAGATGACTGGAAAAGAATTTTCTTCTCCAAAACAAATAAATGGTAAAGGACCTGATTGAGTGCCGAACTTCACAGAACCACACAAAGAAATGGAGCTTCAAACTGTAATTTTAAAAATAGTGGAGTAAAAAATTAAGGGGCTCTAACACGAAACACATTTAGGAAGAAAGAAAGAAAAGGAGTGCCAAGAACTGTACTGATTAGGAAGTAGGCAATTTAATTTCTTCAGGAGAGTAAATCTCCAACATGAATTAATTTGCTTCATGCTGAGTCCTGCTGGTTTTTCTTCTTTCCTCAATCACTGTTTATTTCACAAAATCAGCATTCACCTATCTCCTTTGGTTATTTAATTTCAGGAGGATTTTCCTTTCACAAAGCAGTTAGCACAGCTAAACTCTGCTCTGCGTGTAATGTGTAAACGTATAATAATGGCCTGCCTAGGTGTGGGGATTATTTCATCTTGGAGACATTGTTTAGATGCTCTACTTCCCCTCAGGTGAAATCTCTCTATGACATTCCTGAATTTATTTCCCACAGTGTGCATCTTCCATTGGCATTTACCAGATGCACAGGTTCTGATACAAAATCAGGAAAGCAGTATTCAAACAGTGACATATATATTCTTATTTCTAAAAGAGAAGTGAGTCATGAAACATAGCTGAGGAACCAGTAAATAATACACAAAATGTCATTTTAAAATAAAAACTGGCATTGATTTCTTCATTACTAATATCTCAGGGGGTAGCTAAACTATTCTGAGTTCTGATTTTATGCTCACAGGTCAGTATAATAGCAAGGTTTATCAGGATTCAAGGCTATGGCAATTTTGGAAAACAAGGCTAGTATCTCGGTGGATTTTCTTTGGCAGAATATTTAAATAAAGATTATTTGAAAATATGGTACAAACATCTAGAAATAAACAAGTAAAGATTCTCTAAAAAGTGCCACATAGTTTGTTTTCTACTTTGCCTCAAGGACAAGCATGACGCATATAGCCATTTCCTTTTATCTTTATTTAGGCTTCTTTACTACTTCTGATTAGTGACCTCAAATGAGACTCATTGCTCATCACGAAGGCTGCTAATGGAATATTTTGAGCCTGAATGTGTTAGGATGGAATATTCCTTCTTCTAAGACCCAAGGCCAGAGTTTTTCCACCCCCAGTCCATTCTATGCAGAATCTAGATAATGATAGACAGGTTATTCAAAGGGATAATTGTGTTTTCCACTTTTTAAAATAAAATATCCCTTTATTGTGTTCTATGTAATAGTATTTGTAGTCTTTATATTCAATAGCAAGCTGTCACACTGCCTCAATTTGAGCCAAGGCATTTTTTTAATCAAAACCCATCACAGAAGAGATAGGATCATGAAACCCAGGATTCATATGTATCTTCACAGTGAACTTTAACCACGAGATAACCTCTCAGATTATTATTCTATTGTGATTACATTTATATTTTGTACTCATATGCTTTGTCACTTTAGAGACATGAAAATGCTGTTCATTGTTGCTAGGAGATGGGTGACTATGGCAACAGTGTGGGGCAGAGCCAGATGGAGTGCCTAAAGCATAGTCAGGGTCTTTTTTGATCTCCAAGTGACTCCATGGCAGTCCTGAGCAAGGAGGCCCCAAATCCCTGCCCCTTCAGCTTGTTTCAAAAGATATGCCACATGGTTACTCCTTGCATGTTGGTTCTCCCTACTTAACAAGTGTCTTTTGGTGCTTAACTATATACCACGAGGTCGTCTAAAAAGAAAAAAATCTGGATAACAAGGCAGATTATCACTATTTAACTACGTTTTCATACTGTTATTAATTTAGTTCAGATCTAGTGCCATATGCTTCCCTTCATCATTCCACTGAACTCCTAGTGACTTTTGTGGAAGTTCCATGCAAAGAATGAGGGCACCATATGGCTTTAATAGTGGTTTGTTCATTCCTCAAAGATTTACGGGCATTTTAAAGTCATTAATCATTATCGTTAAGACTCCCTTCAATGTCTTCAGAAGAGAGTACGTTCACTGATTTAAAGGAGTTTTCAGCACACAGCTACATCTTGTATGAAAAATAATGCCTAAAGCATTTTTTCTTTAAAAACTTGGAATCAAGAGAAATATATTGACTTGTTCCTCTTGCAATCAAGTAAGAAGGCAGCAAGTTACAGCCATTAGTGGTCATGGTGATATAGCTATTATTCTAAAAATAATTTGCTTATCAGATCATGAAAGCCTTAAATGACTTACTCATCATTTTTATCATGTCACTCCTCCTCAAAAGACTCTAACTCCCTGTTACCCACCATATCAAATCCAAACTCCTGGGCCTGGCACTCCTCTACTTGTGCCCCACCAAGCCATCCAGCAAATTTTACTCCCCTAAGTAAATCGTTCTTCTCATCAGATTAGAGGAATGATATCATCATTTCTCCCTTTCCACTCCCACTCCTCTTACTATTGCACATATTCTCTATTTCTATTTCTATATCTTTGCTGCTGCCATTTCCTGAAATCCCTTCTCCATTTTAAATGCTCATTTTGGTTCAAATATTTATCAGGTGCCTACTATGTGTCTGGCCCCAAGCTAGGTGTTAGTATCTAAAGAAAAGCATGAGAGCCCCACACCAGCAAATGAGAGCAACAGACCCTTAAAAAGTAACAATAGGCATCATTTTTGAGGTGTTCACTATTTGCAGGGCTCATCGAGACACCAATCCGTATTTAGTGCTCAGAACATTGTTATTACCATTTCCAGCTGACAGGACCTCAGGCTTTGCTCAAATGGTAGAGGGCAAATGATTTGCCCAAAGCCAGAGAGCCAGTGAGCAGTAAAACAGATTAGAACCTAGGTCTGTCTCTTTCCAAAAGTGATACTCACACTGCTGTTTTGACACAATGAGGTACTTAAATAATATAAATGTGTATTTTTCAAGTATAGGAACCACTAGGAGAGAGAGAGAGATCAGTTGCATTAGAGAGGGTCATAGAAGAGTTCCTAGTGTTTAGATAGGGGTCAACATAAGAAATTTGACAGTGAACGAAGTAGGTGAAGAACATTTTTGGAAAAGGGTTGAGCTTAAAGTTTTAAAGCCTTTTCAACTCCTTTTAATAGCAGCCTGCTCACCTCCCCCATTTCCCTCTTTCAAACTGCAACTCAATCTTTGTACGGGTCCAGAAAATTGAAAGCAGCATGAGGTAGCTAATCAAGACCCACCTCTTCCGTACTGTCAGTCTGCACACTGACCCTCACTCGTCTCGTTCTCCCCTAAATTCTGATGGTGCTTCTGCAGCAGCCCCCCTCGGTCTTGATTAGCTACCTTGTGCTGCTCTCCACTTTCTGGACCACACAAAGGCTGAGGGCAGAAGTCACACCTTTTATCTACTTTATATCCTTCAAAGCACCTGGAGCCGTGTCAGGAACACAGTACATGATCTGTACGTACCACTTATTGGAGATGTCTTCACATCTGTATCGGTTTATAGTTTGTAAATTCTTTTATTTATGCAGTCTTCCTGGATCCTTATTATAACCCAGTGAAGAATGCTGGCTTGCTGCTTTTAATCTTATTTTGCAGATGAAAGGGAACTATGATACAGACTAGTTCATAGTAAAACCCAGAATCGCCCTGGCAATAAATAAATGATAGGTCCAGGAAAAGAACTTAAGTCCTCTCTCCACTATCCAATTCTTAATTCAGAAAATGATTGATAGATAAAATTCCATATTTTAACACATGTACCAAGTATCATGTCCACAGCATCACTACTAAGCCTATAATATAATTCTCTCTGTCTTTATATAACTGTCCAGTTTTATCTCAGAGAGGGGAACTGCAAAATATTTCATTTCAGCCATTCAACCATTTGACAGTTGACCAAGATCAAAGGGATTTTGAAAATGCTCATAAAGAAGCATGGTGGGCACCCTTGTTCACATGAGATTCCTGGAAGAAGCAGCCTAACAAGCCTTGTACCAACCATAAACAGCAAGCAGGTGGGTATTTCCCAGCCATCTATTGACTTCTCCAGTTGAGAGCCCTTGAGAAAATCACTGACATGGTCCTGATTAGGATGAGTGGCCTCACTCATTAATCAAAGTAGACAAACTTGACTGTCCCTGCTGAAGGCTGGGCACCCTGTCAAAGCCCGAAGGGTGGATAACTGTCTCCTGTACCCAACACAAAGCTTGTTTCCCTAAAATGGAAAGATCCTCAGCCAGTGGCCCTTGGAGTATTCCCTGTGAACACATATCCCAAATGAAGGCAGGAGCCCTAAATGAGCCCTTGACAGGGTTTCCTAGGCAGAACACTGTTTTATCTCATCAGAAGTCAAACTTAAAATTTCTACCCACTTTTAAGTCATGCACCAGCAGGTAAATGTGTTAATAAAGCATTTACTAAGTCTCAGAGGGCTTCTTGGATCTTCCATCTGGTCTGTTCCTCTGTCCCCAGACCCATAGATCATTCTCCAACATTGACCACTGGACAGAATTCAAAGGAGGTGTGTGAGCTCCAGTCACCAGTGGTTCTGTTGAGAGCTTTGAGGCTAGGTGCTTCGAAGTGTGTCTGCATCTAAGAGCCCTCCACCCCTTCCTTCCGCCCTCCACGCCATTCTCCACACGGCTAGGTGCTTCGAAGTGTGTCTGCATCTAAGAGCCCTCCACCCCTTCCTTCCGCCCTCCACGCCATTCTCCACACGCTGCTCTCCCCACCCAAGTTCATGGCTTTAAGAGAAGGGATCTGTCATTTTATAAAAAATTTCTCCACTGCCTCCTCCCCAGAACATTGGCACCCTACTTTCCATAGGTGATCAGTAAAAAGGAGGTAAATAATATTTACTAAAGGTAAAGTGCTATAATCAATTGAAGGGGAAAAATAAAATCAGTTAAAAATAAACAAAAAAGCTACATATCACTTTCTCCTTTATGCTTGGCAAAGGCCTTTGAAATTTCTTTTTCTCGTCATTTTTAGAAAGTTTATTTTGTATTTTGTAATAAGACTTCTCAGTGGTCCACACAAGAGCGCTGTGGCCCAGGCTGCAAAGTCACTTTGTAAGTAAACTGCCAGAAGTCATTCGTTCCTGATCACATGCTTAATGGCATGCTGTTCTCTGCTTCGAGGCCAGATGCCCTCCCTGGGGGTCTGGCTTTGCATCCCTTGACTTTGTCCCGACAGCTTTCCAAGTGTCCCCTGCTCTGATTTCTTTTCATCCTGGTGATGATTTCTTCCTCCATCTTGGACCACTCGGCCATGGGTCCACACCGACCGCATCACGGCACAGGAGAGTTAAAGCCGGCCGTGGTCCACACCCGCTCCCACCCCTCCCAGCCTACTACCCTCCCCTGGCCGGCGCAGCCGTCTCCGCCCTCCTCTCACTCGGCTTTTAACGGGACTGCACACTGACCAGCTAGCTCGATTTCCATCTACTGCAGTAAGTAAAAAATAACTCAGATATGATTTATATTTTTGATGTTTTAAAAGTGCCAGAACAATTCTAGTTTTTTCAGTCCACGTATCCCAGCTTGGGGAGCGGTGTCGGAGAGGAGCTGAAATCCACCCTGTGTCTGCACGTCGGTTATTGGCAGAGAAGCATTAACTTGCCTCACGAGCACTGAGATTCCTTATCCAAGTACTTCTTCCTCACTCTGCCCTCTCTGCATTTCTTTTCCATGAAGAATACATTATTTTCTTCCCCGAATGGCCACGGCCGTAAGGAATGAGATGAAAGAAGCGCACACAGTACGCACCCATGTGACTCTGGAAATGACTGAATGTGTTTCTCCCTGAATTCTCCGTCTTTGGAGTTTCAAGTTGTTATAATGTTACTTTCCATGGACTACTCAAGATTCTCTTTAAAGTGACCTGGGCACTTCCAAGTCCGTCAAAGTCTATTTTTTTAAAGATGGCAGGAATGCTTTGTCACAACATTTTAAAATACATTTTAATGGAACCAAGTTTTACAGTGGCATGAATCAATTTTATAAATTACGTTGTCAGAGCCTCAATTTTTATGCCAAATTGAAAATATAAATAGTATATACAGATTGATCCTTAGAATACCCAAGACCACATTATATATCCGTTTCAATTTGTTTCTCCACCATCATTATATGCAAAGGTGGATTAAGCCCTGAGAAAATTCCTATACTTTTTCTTATCAAATCTCTGGTCATGATCGTTATAAGCAGAGAGGATTATTCAAGGGCAGGTAACCAGAGAGAAAACAGGCAAAGCAACAGTCTGTATTATCTTCATATTAGATACAAAAATTAATAGTTAAAATATACTTCTTTTTGTTTTTTGATTACTATTTCTGAGAAATAAGTTAATTAGTAGTGTCCCCTTTAGCACAAAGCTAAAGAAAACACATTTTAAGTTCACAAGCTTTATTATTATTATTCTCATTGATTTAGTGTAACTTCTTAAATAGTTTGGAAAAACAGTGACACATATTTTAAACGTTTAAAAAAGTGATATACAAAATAGGCTTTCTCGTGCAAAAATTGGATTTCTAACAGGCTTTGTATCATATAGATGACTTTGATTCAAAAAAACAAGTCAGTGTATTTGTTGACGTCAGCGAGATTTGTTTTTAAGTTCTCTTCATGACAGTGCTTAGGCATTCTTACTGTTGAGAGTTTTTAAATGGTCTATTTCCTAAGAAAACAAGCTTGGAAAATAAGTAACTACATCAGTTTTTACTCTTCAAATTGATAGTAAAGTAACAGTTTCTATTTACCACATAATTTTCTCTTTATTTCTCAGTAAAATTTAAAAGTGGGTAGATTCATTCAGTAAAGCATTAAAACACATTCTCAAGTGAGTGTACAGTTATAGATAATTGAGAAGAAACACAAAATTAGTCTCTTTAACCCTTAATATTCTAACCCTAATATTCTGAACACAATGGGACAGCCATAGTTTCAAATAGTTGGTACACTGATGTGTCTGAATTCGGGGTTGAAAATATACGATTACTCCACCCATATGATTCTGAGGGTTGACTTTGGCTGTCTTACTTTCAATTAGTGAAGAAATACTCATCTCCAGAGGTTAGTTGGAGAGTAACATACTCCAATGTGTATGAGGTAGTTCTTGAACGACCTTGTAATTTCTGCAGTAGAGCCTCCATCCTCTTATACTGACAGTCTCTGATCACAGAAATCATTGAAATTTTTTTCTGAAGCCAATTTGTCTTGACTCCGCATACTGAAAACCAGCAAGGTGGTATGGTGCAAAATACATGGCATTCTGTGATTAAAGGAGTTTAATTCAAAACATTCGAAGCAAATTTAAAAAATATATATATCTTTATTGATTTCAGAGAGAGGAAAGGAGAGGGAGACAGACAGAAATATCAATGATGAGAGTCATGGATCGGCTGCAGCCCGCAACCCGGGCATGTGCCCTGACCTGGAATCGAACACCGATCGCCTGGATCGTAGGCTGACGCTCAACCGCTGAGCCACGCCCAGCCGGGCAAAGCAAATTTTTAATAAAGCAAGCTAAATCACACATTCAAATGTCATGCACTCTGACAACTTTTATCTCCCCTGCACCAAGAGAATGAACTCTGAAGCTAGAGAGACATGGCTCCATCATTTGCTAGCTGCAGGATATTTGTGACACTTAACCTCCAGAGCTTTGTTTCTTCAATGGTGAAATGGGGTGAAGAGTTTATAGAATTGCCAGCAGCTTTACATGAGCTAAAGAAATGTGAGGATGCCTGGCACACTGCCTGGCATGTTATAGATACTCAATAAATGTTAGTTTCATTTTCCCATCACCAAAATACTTTAGTAACATGTCCCTTAATTGTATGACCCTGCATTTTATATTAATCACTAACTTTGAGATACTCTTACAATTCAGATACCAATCTTCTCAATGAAGTTGTCTGCTAGCTCTTCTATGTGATTTCAACAGCAACAGAAAGTCCCCTTGACTTCAAAAACACTTCTCTTTGCTATTGCTCATGCATAAAGCTTCTTTTACAGGAGACAAAGGCATTTATTCAAGAATTATAGATAAATACAAAAATATAAATCCCCCAAAGAGAGATAACATGATGATTTAAATTCATACCAGGTTTTACATGACTGATAAGAGAGATTCTCCTTTGATGAATGAGGGAGAGCAGGCAAGGGAACACAAAGGAAATGCAGTAACCTGGGCTGGGAAGAGGGCTCAAAAAGCAAAGGGAGGGAAATGATTTTTGAAATAAAAGACAAAGTCAAGGACAAATTTCAGTCAAACAACTTTTCCTTCAGACCAGATCCTGCAAAAAATGTGATTTAATCACAGTGACTTTTTTCCCCCTTTATTTAATTTTTTTCCCCATCACCATTTATCCCCTATACCCTCTTCCACCTCCACCCCACTCTCCCTCCAAAATATCCACACTGTTGTCCATGACCATGAGTTCTTTCTTTTTCTTTTTTTCTTTTTTGCTCAATCCCTCCACCACCCCCACAATATCACCCCTGCTACCAGCACTGTCTGCCTGCTCTCTATCTATGAGTCTGTCTCTATTTTGCTAGTTAGTCCAAAACAACCTTTTGCCTGGTGGTGGTAGGGAATCCAGTTTAAATTATAAACTTATGTTGATCATGGTAATATTTTCTGTTATTTCTGATCACCAGCCTAAGGCATTTATGTGATCAGAGATAGTATAATTAGAAGCATGTCAGTGTCCATGGTGTGACAGGCTTTGTCCACAGGTGTTGCTGGTAGGTAGAGCTGTGTGTGTCTTTTTCACTCATAAATCAGTGTTATAAATTAGTCTTTTCAGGCCCGGTTTCCCCATGGTTGGAGGAGTGAATAAATGAACTATTGAGTGGAACTTACAGAGAAGCCACAAAAAGTATTCGACATCAAGGTTTTTTAACCAATCAGTGTTTCCAACCCCTTGTCCTCTGGAATAACTAGAGGCCCCATCTGCTTTCTGAAATTATTCTGGACCCACCAGGCAGTCATCCAAAAAACAGAAGCAAAGGGAGGAAGAGTTTTGTTTTTTGTTTTGTTTTGTTTTGTTTTGTTTTAAAGCCAAACATCAATGACTCTTTGTTGCATGCTTCAGCCCAAGACACATAACCCACTGCTTTAGTTAGAAGCAGTAGCCTGGTGGGAAAATATCAGGTGATTTAAGCAAATTCTGAAAGCACCAAGCCACCAGGCTTAAGTATTCGCAGTCTTTGATTGCAAATTTCCAAAGAACAAAGACCATGCCATGTGTATTCTGAACCAGCACTCTCTGGATACTTGGGGAATATTAAACAATAACACTGTATCACAGATGGCTTTTAAATGTCCTCTCTGACAGTCAGGCTAGGCTCCTTAAATGGTACTGAATATTCTGTATTCATTCTGTAGCTAGTGCCTTCCTTGAAGTAAAATATTCTTCCTCTTACCCCTCTCTTGAAGTTAATAAAATCCTAGTCATTATCATTCTAATACCAATCTCATTCCAATTTCTTCTTAGCCAATGGTACATGATTTAAAAAAAAAAAATTTTTTAAATTGATTGCTTAATTGAAAATCAGTTGAATTATTAAAATCCACATATCGGCACTTGTCATGGTTGTGTGTTCCCCCCAAATTAATATGTTGAAGCCCTAACCCCCCATGTGACTACATTTGGAGATGGGGCCTGTGAGGAGGTGACAGAGGTTAAATGAGGTCATAAGGATGGGATCCTAACCCAGTAGAACTGGTGCCCTTATTTGAAGAAGAGGCACCAGAGTGTGTATGCTCTCTCTCTCTCTGTTGTGTGCAGACACAGAGATAAGACAGCTTTCTGAAAGCCAGGAAGAGAATCCTCACCTGAAAATCACCATGGCAGACCTTGCTCTGGGACTTCCAGACTCCAGAACTGAGAGAATAAATTTCTGTGTTTAAGTAACCCATCCATAGTATTTTGTTAAAGCAGCCCAAACAGACTAACACATCATTATAACAAAACAAACAAACAAAAAAGAAAAATAAACCTGTTTTAAGGAAGCGATGTGCAAATCCAATCTGTATGTATTTAGAGAAAAAACTACATTCAAAACCATAAGAAATAAATTCTTTGGTTTAAGTGTTGAAAGAAAGAAACCATTTGCACAATTCTGGTCGAACACTTTGTTCTGAACTTTCAGTAATGTAATGTTAATTTTAGAAAAAGATCTTCAAAAGAACTTAAGAAATTCCTCATAAATTTATGAAGAAAAACAGTCAAAATAAGCATTTAAAAAACAAAAATACTAATTTTACAGTAATAACAGTCTCTATACAATATTTATATAACTTTAAAATTTTACAGAAAGCTTCCATAAGAAGTACCTCTCAGAGAGAGACAGAGAAAGGGAGGGAGGTACCTCTCAAATGTTACCGAAATAGCTAAGATTGTCCTGAAGGCCCAACAGTCTTTGGTCACCAGTAGGGGGCAGCATGGCACACCAGGTCCCTCATTGCCTGAAACTTGAAGGAGCCTTGTCAGGTGAGCTAGGAAGCGTGTAGGGAGCACCATGAGGCATGGCAGCATCAGAGACACAGGAAAAAGAAACTCGTGGGTCAGGACAAGGACCTAAAAAGAGGAGACGTGGGAATACAGGTCAGCATTTTATGCACACCAGTGGAAAGCCAGGGTTGGAACTGAGAACGTTTATGCGTCTAGAAATCAGTGTGTCAGCAATTTCTTAATTCTCCTGCCAAATTCACGAAAACGGTACAAAACGCTTGGCATCATTATCCCGCCGCGATTTCTCACAGTTAGATCTGAGTGCTTTTCCTCTCTCTTCTACTCACCGCCTTTAAGCCTGAATGGAAAGCAGCTCTACAACATTTTGAAGTTCGGTGGTCTACGATAAACGATAGGGTGACTGTGTTTTCCCCAGGAAAAGAGAAGAGGAACTGTCAGTAGTGCAGAACTACAGAAAAATTAATTTGGTCCAAAAGTAGACCAGCCTTTGCCTTTCAGAATATGCCCAGAGAGTTAGGCCCAGCAAGTAATGAAGCTAGATCTAAAAGACCTCAAGGAATGAGAAAATTTAGAATTGTTTAATTCCTTGCTAGTCTCACTCACTGTATTAATATGGCACTCCTTCATAGTTACTATGCATTTCACAAATGTAGGGAAGTTGATAAATATTTTGCTGGTTCATCAAAAAGTTGTGAGATGATAGATCAGTTTTCTCACTTAGCCACAAAGTAAGAGCTTACAGCTTTCCTAACTTACCAAAGTAACTTTATAATGTTTCTGTATAGAACATTTCAGTGCTGAAAAGACTACAAGGAGTCAGAAGGGAAAGGAGCCCAGTGCTTATTTTCTGATGAATGTATGTACAACTCTGACTTCCTTGCTATTTTTTCACCGAGCAAAGTCTATATATTGATCACAGAAGGATCAATTTCCATGATACAAAAAAAAAGGGGGGAGCAAGAAGAAGAGAGGAGGGGGAGGAGGCAGAAGAAGGAAAGGCAAGCCAACACACAGATAAAACACCAGTACATTGTACCACATCTGACAGCACCAGGATTGACGCTAAATTTTCAGAAATAAAAGTTTATACATATTCTACCTTTTCTGGTATCTGACCATCTTAGTCTCAGAAATATGAGCAAATGCTTCTGCTGGGATTAAGGAAAAGATTTCCCTTCAAAACTTGATTTCAGCCTGCAGTGAATTTTTAAGACCAAGTGATTAACCCCTGAAAAATGAAATTTATAGTGGAAATACCGACAGATTCTTCATGGTAGCTGTGCCAACAGGCATCTATAAATTAGCCTTAATAGCGTCAAATTGTGAAACTAACGAGATTGAAAACCTACTAACTTACACTAAAGGAATCTCTGCTTCAGTAATTTTTGATATCTCCCTCACTGGAATGATTTTTCAGGCTGTTCTAAACACTAGTGTCTTATATTTGTGAAAACGAGAGTTATAATACAACCGGGCTCTGTGAACATCATAAACTCAGAGCTGCATATTTATTTCTCAACAGCTCAAGACTCTGTCATCCTTTCCTATTTAAGAAATTTACCTACGTAGAAATTTTGAGTTCTCCAGCCATAAATTCTACAGCCCAAGACCTTCCTCCTTTTCCTTCCACTTTTATGCATTTTATTCTCTCTATTGGCTCATTGAACCGCTGAAGGGGATAACAATGTAATTTCATGAACAGTGACCAAAAAGACAAAAAAAACAACCAAAAAATTATTCTCAAGTTGGTTGAATAAGCAGACTCTCCACGATATTAGTAGAATTACAGATGGATGCCAGACTTTCATTGGCTTGATCTCATTACATAACCTATTCCCTGCAACTGTCTTCTGTTACGGTCTGTTTTATGTGACCTGACAGCCTGTGTACAGATGTAGCATAAATACATGCTGCCAACGCTTAAACAAAAATTTTCCCTATCATCATGTTTATCAGGATAAATGTGTTGCCGGATATATTCTTCTTCCTGAGATGATATTAGCAGAGCATGGCAAATGTCATCTCTGCTTCCTCAAGGGGCTCTTCTGAAGCCCTCATTTGGCATTTGAAAACATTGAACATGGTTGAATGGATCCAGATGCATTCTCTAACAGAAGTTATAGAAACATGGAGAACAGCTTCATTCTATCAAGTATTTTATTATTGCAGCCCTACTCAGACATGGAGCAGGAAATTCAAAGTATTTTTGTTCTGAACTGATTGTATTATACAGCACAAGAAAGAAAATCAGATCAGTTACTAGAGAAAACTTTGCAATCCCATGATGCTTAAAAGCGTTTGGGGGTGAGAAGCCATTTCCTATTGATTGTGTGTTTTTCAAAAATAATTAGAACAAAATCATGTAAACATCATAGGTTGAGAAATTGTGATGCTGGTTCTGATTCCAGAGGTATGTTTTTAAATTTCAAACACACAGCACACACAGAAAATAGCAATAGTACCAGGATGCAAACAGTACATTTATACAGCCCCATTACAAATATTGTCCTAAACAGAACTTGCATGGATGAAATTTTCCTGGAGCCTTTATAAGTCACTAAGAACAATGCAAGAATTCCAAGTAACCACCCAGTTTTCCATTTTCCATCACCCAAAGGCTCACTCTTTGCGTGCAGACCTCTAGCTGTGGCTGCCGGCTATAAGCCCATTATATTTCAACCGCCATCTGGCAGCAGAGACTCAATCCATTGCTTCAGTCACAGTGGCCTGTCTTCCCTAGCTCTGGGAATTGCACTAAAGTGCATGATTTAAATGTCTTTGCTGTCAAATTATTGTTGTTTAGTTCATCAAGATAAATTTTTCAAAAACGTGGAGAAAAATATTCCCTAGAGGGTATTATTTGTTGTGGAGAAGAAAAGTATTTGAAAATCAACAGCTGCTTTAGAGACGTCAAATTAGTTTTATTCGTAATGCTAGGTTTTCTAAGTGTGAGGTAGCAGAATAATAATTACCAAATAAGCCAAATGCTTAATGTATGAAAGGTCCAATTCAAATATTTTGGTAGGAAGATGCAGTGTTTAAAATAATTAGAAGTTTACAAAACCTTTGCTTTTTCACTTCTGCCCTTCCAAGATCATTTCTCACTCATTTTGCAGCACCTCTGTTGGGCGGCTGTTGTGTACCAGGCACTGTGCAAGGCAGTGGGCATAAAAGGATGAATAAGACATAGACTTGCCTTCTAGACACTAGTTGAAGAAAGAAAACAGCATTTGATTTATGCCATACTGGAAGTTACTACTTTGTCACAAAAGCCCACAACTGACAGTGGGGAACTGGGAAAAATCATGGCTGCCAGCTTTGCAAAATCATGCCCAGTTTCTGGTGTTTCCCTGCACAGCACAGCACACATGCCAGAGGATGTCTGCAGTAATTCTCATCCTTTTATTTACCCAGATGCACCTGAGGGATGTGACAAGCCTATCAGCAACTGTAAATCACTTGAGCAGTAACATTC
Source organism: Miniopterus natalensis (assembly GCF_054644295.1). Lineage (NCBI taxonomy): Eukaryota > Metazoa > Chordata > Mammalia > Chiroptera > Miniopteridae > Miniopterus > Miniopterus natalensis. The sequence goes on from NC_142083.1 coordinate 54,825,672, forward strand.
AGTGGGGCGGGGCAGTGGGAGAGTGCCCACAAAACTGTGTTTGCAAAGGCCCAGAACTGGTCTTGATGGTGCCCTTCATGCCCCTTGAGAACCCTCGTTCCATCCTGCAGCTCTGAACTGTGCAAGGGGGGTGAGTTTTCAGGTGTGCTCCTTGTGTAATTAAGAAAGACAATCCAGAAGCTAACTCTGAGCTTTACTCACTATGAGCTTTATGTATAAATCCACCCACTTCACCCTGTCCACTCCAGGGAATATAAGCTTTCTGTTTACGAAGAGCAGATTCTCTTTCTTATCTCCTCACATTACTCTCTTAAGTTCTTTGGCTCCAATATTTTTCTTGGCTTTATTGCAAACAATACAGACAATTTTCAGATTTGGGATTTGGGGATTCTTATTGCAATTCTGGGAGAATTCCAACAGAATATCTGGTACAGCCCAGAACCCCTATGTTTACATAAGCCAGGTCTCCAGGGCTAGTCAGAGAATGAGACTCACTCAGACATAGCTATAAAATGGAAGTTCGACTAAACTAGATTAAACATACAGAAGAAAGACTGAAAAAAGAATAGAAGGGGGCGGAAGCTATCATAAGTTACTGCATTTAGTTATTAAATTCTGATCTCCATTGGGTTATAGAAACAAAAGGCAGGGGAAGGCAAGAAAGGAAAAAAACAATAAGTTAATGAAAAGCTTCTGCAAAGGGTATTGGTTGATAAAAGGGCATCCGGGTGATGAACCATGTCCTTGTCTCCTCTCCATTCTCCACAGTGGAGCTAGAGGGAGATCTGACCATTTCACTCCTTAACCCACCTGCAGTTCCTGTCATTTACAGAATGACAGCCAGTTCACCGGACTTTCAATGTGTCAGTGTAAGAGACTCCATGCCCTGAGCACTTGCTGCCTGCCTGTCACAGCTCTGCCCTGCATTCATCTCAGTTTGGCAAAGCCCAATTGCTTGAAATTCTGTGCACCAACCCCTGGCCTCTCATTCCCAATGGAAGATTTTAGCTCAAGGATTCCTGGCTGGGGGCCAATGAGCCCAACACAAATATTTTGCAGTAGAGACTAATATGTGAAAAAAGATTAAAAAATCTTAAGGAGGCCAATTTAGGCTTTTTCATTGCTCATAGACTTATCTCCACTGATTATACACTCCTTTCTACTAACTTTGAAATACCTCAGACTTTTCCACATTATCTTTAGGTTAAGAACTGATGACTTAAGACCCTGGCCAGGTAGTTCAGTTGGTTAGAGCATCATCCTGATATGCCAAGGTTGCGGGTTTGATCCTGCACATACAAGAATCAACCAATGAATGCATTAATAAGTGGAATGATAAATCTCTCCTCTCTTCCCCTCCCTCCTTCTCTCCCTCCCTCCCTCTCTCTCTCTCTAAAATAAAAAAAGAATAACTTTAAACATTAAATAGTATGCACCTCCCACAACTCAACACTCATTTCATTGTGCTCCAAAACATGGGACAAAATTTGTTCTAAACAAGGTTTTTTTGATAGTGTAACATTCCCACAAAGCTAAAGAAAGGGAGTATAGCATTGGATTTGAGGATTACAAGAACACTGCCTTGGAATTATGGGTGAAGTGTCAGGGCTTCCTCTGTTAGGTACAATGGAGCCCGTTTCCCATCGCCATGAGCCCTTTACCCTTTTTCTCCCACTCCAGCCAGGCCCAGGCTGCACGTGCCACATGCAGTACTGCCATCCATAAGGGGCCAGCGGCTCTTTTGTGCTTGTCTGTGAATTATGAATTCTGAGAAAGATCCTCATTTATTCATTTATTTCATTGGGCAAACTGAACTCATATGTCATTAGAAGTTGCTGCTAACTTCTTTTCATATGGTCTTCTGTAGAAACTTCAAATCTAAATAGATTGAGAGAGAAACTATTCAACCGTTGAAGGTCAGGTCATGGTGCTCGTCTAGGGAGAGGCACTGAGGGTTATGATGAAGTCACTGATTCCAAATATGTTACTTTTCGTACAGCTCTCATACAAAGCCTTAAGTTAGCCACCAAGAACTGTGTCACAGGCTGTCACAGCCATGATGACCACAGGCCGGGGAGCAGGAAAAAGAATGCTCACCACATGGTGACTCTGGTTGCAGCGCAATTTCACAATCTTGAAATCACAATAAATAGGGTTGTTCCATTTTTATTAAGCATACGTGACTTTGCTCTGAACCAAAAGATAGATGGGCTGGAATGTAAGAAATAATGTAGCCATTTAGTAAGTAATATGGCATCAAAACCTGCTAGAATTTTGCTTGTGAAGAACATTTAGATGAAGCACTTAGAATGCCACAAAAATAATGCCCCCAGTTAAAAAAAATAAATTCAAAAAGCTATAGCAGCCTGTCAATGAAAGAAATATCAAGCAGATGCTTCCCTTATTTCCAAATATATTTAGAATTCTGAGGGAAAACTACAAAGGGTGTTTTTATTATGCACCTGTTGTGGTCAACATCTGGCACCAGCTCTCACCAATCCATCAATCCCACGACATTCTGTCTTCTTCCAGCTAACAGAGATTGTAAATAAACCCACACTGCAGAGCACAGCTTTCCTTTTTCCTTTATCTTTTTTTCTCTCTTTTTTTATTCTTGCTTTTGGGGTTTTTGTTTGTTTGATTGTTTGTTTGTTTTTTATAGCAAGAAGGAACCAGAACAGAAAATCTCTTTGTACCATTTATAAATTGTATAGTAAATGCACCCCCTAAAGAAGGAATTACAGATGCAGTTGGAAGAATAGGATGAGAGAATTTAAATTCTTTTTTAAGAGAAAATGAGTATCTGGCATCTGCCTATCTTCCACTCATTTATTCATGTAACAAGTATTTTTCACTAATTACCAGTACATAGTACATATTACATAGCACAGTGTATTAGGGTCTATGGCTACGCAAATTAAAAATACCCAGTCCTTGCTCTCATGCATAACAGGGCATGCACTCAAAGAGCTATTATTAAGATCTGTAAGTGAGGGGTTAAGAGCTGCTTCAGATCTTATTTATGAGACTCTCATTTATGCAAACTGGAAGGAACATTTTCAGGCATGCCAGCACAGGAAATAGGGGGAAACTTTCTACCAATTATCCCATGGAAAGAGAGATAGATCAAATTCTATTATAAAGAATATAGCTATCACCCAAATTGTCTTGTTATTTTTAGACTTCGGATAAATGGGTCATTGACTAAAGATTGAAACTCTGTTTCTGTAAAAGAAAAAAATATTTTGTTACCACATGTCTTATATTGGACATCTTTATACAACAGATTTTTTTAAGTCACTCATTCATTTTTTTAAAAATAGGTTTTTATTGATTTCAGAAAGAGGAAGGGAGAGGGAGATAGAAATATCAATGATGAGAGAGAGTCATTGATCTAAGCCACTCTCTTGATTGCCTACAATCTTATTGAAAATTTCAAGGAAGCAATGAGACTAGACTTGCATTAACCAAGCATTTTCCCACTTGGGGGAACTTAGTTGTACACACACACACACATACACATACATACACACACGTATCATTTCTAAACAGAAGTTCAGGATGTGTGTTAGCACTCTTGATTTCAAGTGAAGAAACTCTTTTTGCATTAACTTGGGTAGAAACAGAGAAAGCATAACAAAGAAAAGGGCGGGGGTGGCTGGAAAAAGGACTTAAACTTTTTCTCTCTCTCTTCTCTGTTTTTTGTTTTTTCTTCTGTAAGTTAGCCACTGCTTAATTTCTCCCAGGGCAATAAGGTCTTCCCATACTATAGAAGACTTAAATATTGGCAACAAGCTCTGGGTTCAGATCCTCCACAATTAAAAAAAATTACTTTCCACCATTGTTGACTCTCGCACTGATCTTAGTGTGAAACCTCTCTAAGATGGACTACTGAAGTACTGGCCTCAGATTCACTCCTAAAGCCAGGGAGACAATGTCAGGTAGGAAGAAAAGAAGCTCCAGTTCAGACTATGGGGTGATAGTTGGGATGGGAACCTGGGAAAGGAGAGAAATTCTACAAAGGTAGGAGGAGCCGGTCCTCCAAAAAGAGGGACGCTAGACAGACAAGTAAGTAATAATTTCAAATGTGGTTTAGATATCTTAAAATATTTTATGCTATTGTGATTGTTTTTTATCAGAGTGCTATAGCTTCTGTGTAGAATATATGTTTATTGTTATTGATAAGGAGTTGTAATTTTCTTTTGTTTTGTTGTTTTAGCACAAAGTACCTTACTTGTGATGGGAAATAATGGAATCTCATCTGGAATTATTTTACTCTTTGTATTTTGTAACATTTCATTTATACTTATTTAACTGCAATAACAGTATTCAAATACTTCTCAAATACTTAGCTATTGCAGTGATAGTTGTGTAATGACTCAAAAATATGTTTATAATGCTGGTAAGTAAAAGCAACATATTAGAGATTTGGACCATTTCTACTATAGCCCATATCTTTAAGTATTTACAGTGAACCTATATTTTCACAGAAGAGTTTCTAATAAATTTAGACAGGCCTCTTCTTATAATGCAATTTCTTTCTATATTGATATAATCAAAATGTCTTGCTCAAACTGCACTTGCCACCATGATTTATGGCGGGAAATGTACTAGTAGGTAATTTTAGCTTTCTAAATGGCAGTTTCTGTTTAAGTTAATATTGGAATTGACTCAAATGAGTGAAAATCGGTTTCATTATTTTCCTTTTCTACAATGTCCTTCACTCTCATTTTGTAATGCCATGAGCTATTCATTCTCTATTTTCTTCACTTTTATTCCAAGTGGATTCATCTACATAGCTTCTAATTTCCCAGATCTGCTATTTTTACTTTCTTAGGGTCTAGATAGATTCCTAATTTTGGGCCTTGTAACATAAAAACCTAGAAGGAGTCAGACAGCTGAATGTAATTAAGATTGATTGGTCCATTGATTCAACAATAAAAAGAAGTCAGATAAGGGGTTAGTTGTTGTTCCAAGCAAGTTAGAGTATCAAATTACCTAGTTGTTGGAATGAAATCCTTAATTTTGAAAAGACTGAAGACTGGTGATATAACAAATTTGCAAGCAGGGTGCCAACGTCTATTAAGATGTACTGCAATGAGCTCTCTTTGGGCCTAATAAGATATAATAATGCCTGCTAGGAAAATCTGGAGACATGTGTTCAACTAAAAATAACAATCTGACAGTAGATGAATATTCAGGTGACATGAGCATATGACTAAATCTGGAAAGCATTGTTCTAGCACATGTGGCACACATGGTAATCCTCTTGATCCAGGATAATTCTGTTGGCTCCCTGGAACAGGTAATGCCAGGATAAGCCTAAAGAGTATGTTTCATACCCAAGAGATTACCACTACCTTCTAAAGCATCGGGCTAGGTATTAGAAATATAAAAATTGAAACCATACACCTAAACTCAAGAGATTTGATTTGGGAGATAGAACATATATTTAAATGACACATAATAAACTCTCACAGATTATGATTTAGGAATTCTGACAGCCTGGTGAGTGACTCTCCTCCTGAAATTAGAGGAGGAAGGAGAAAAGACATCCTGGGCTCACACTAGCAGGTGAGTTGTTTCAAACAACTGATATCCCATTTCTCTTCTGAAGCTTCTAATAAACACCCAAAGAGTGTGTGTTGTTTTAAAACTTGAAAATCTTTTTGGGTGATTTAATAATAGCCCTTAGGTTGAGAACCACTCACCACACAGACAGCACATTGAAGGATAGGATATTCTTTTGGGACCTGTGTTCCTCATTTCAGAATTAAAATGAGTGTACAGTTAAACCCCACTGTGAGGTGGTAAATATAGAAAAACTGGGAAGAGAATAGGTAAAGAAAATGAGTTGAGTCAAACTTTCAATTGTATAAGAAAATGTAGTGGCTAGATAGATATAAGTTGTCCTCGAGAGCTGCCATAACAAGATACCACGGACTGGGTGGCTTAAACAACACATTTTCTCACAGCTGTGGAGGCCAGAAATCTAAGATCAAGGTGCCTTCATGGCTGGTTTTTTATGAGACCTCTCTTCCTGGCTTTAAGACGGCTGCCTTCTCACTGGGTCCTCACATGGCATCTCATCTATATGTGTACTGAGAGAGATCTCTGGTTTCTCTTCTTCTTATAAGGACACCACCCTTTTGAGACCCACCCTTTTGAGGAGCCCCACCCTTTTGACCTCATTTAACCTTAATTAACACCACCCCGAAGTCCCTACCTCCAAACACAGTCATATTGAGGGTTAGGTCCTCAACATATGAATTTTAAGGGGACACAGTTCAGCCCATAGCAATATATATCTATAAATGCCTATACATTTATAACTATCTATAGCTATTCATATAAATCCAAATCTGTCTATCTATCCATCTATTAAACTGCTGGCTACAAGTAACCCAGTAGGGGGAAAAAGTGTTTTGAATTAATTGTTGCAGCTCTTTTGATAGGCAGCAAGCTTGTCACTTTGAGAGGGAATTGGTTTCACTTTGACTGCATTTAATTAACATGGACCCCAAAGAAATAAATCTTTTGTGTGTGTTTGTCCAAGTGCCCATTTGGGGAAAAGAGCTATGGCTGTGAATGGCTGCCAAGTTATATAGCCTGGGTGCACCTCTGGAGGGAGAGTCAAGCAAAAATCCTCGCCTGTGTCAGAGCTCTTACTAGTTCTGGACAAGTGTGTAGTGCCTAATAAATGCAACAGTAGTAATTCTTGGTAGAAGTAATGTGCCTCTCTCACCTCTCTCTAGCACAAGGCGATCATTTCAGTGGCCTCTGTCCTATTCACCAAACCCTTTTCCTAATTGCTATGCTGTAGGATTGTACAGTTCATCACCCTTTTTTCCAATTTGGGTCTTAGCTCTCACTTTAACTAGCACTGTTTTACTAGAATGAACTGAACTTGCCACCTTTAAGCTCTCACTTTAAATTGATCTAAACTCTTTTGCATTATACCCACTATTACACTTTATTTCTTCCAATTGAATCTTACAAATTGAATATCATCTGCATATGTGAAGTGTCTCTCTCTGCAGTCCTTCTTGTGGATAACAGTGATTCTAAAATGTGTTCATGATAAACCTTCACTTGAAAGGAATTTAGAGAATTTTCAAGTTGGAATGCACATGGAATATAGAGTGTAAACTTCATTTTACAGATGAGGAAACTGGTCAATAGAGATTCCATGGCTGCTCAGAATTACTCAGTTAATTTATGTCAGAGGAAAAAAACTAGAACACAGGGAACTTAATTCCAAATCAAAACAAAGCTGTACTAAAATGATCATACTGAAATGTCTTAAGAGCCAATTACTCATTTCTTGGATTAAAAATCTAACGGCCAATATTCTGTCCCCATTAATAGATTATCACTGAGAAATCATATGTTCTTTTGTTACGCTTTATTTATCTGAAAAATGAAAGAAATAGTCTTCTCAACCACCTCAAAGGGATATACTAATTCACAGTACAAATATTATTGGCCAGTGATAGTCACAAATAGTATTCTGTGGTATGATAATTTTGATATGCAACTCTCAAAACCAGAGTTGATAGGTACAATCCTTATATTTTTAAAAAATAAAATGCTCTGTCAAACATATAGAAAGTTGTTCAGGAAAATAACACTGTAGAAAATGTCAAAAGGTAATATCCTGGCCAAATAGATGTTTCTAGAAATTGAAGTTTCAGTGGATTTTCAGTTATTGAAGTTTCAGTTACATGATCTAATCATTATAATGCCAAACATCAAAATGATGGCGACAATGATGATAATGACAACATTTAACATTAACATGGTACAATATGCCAGGCATCATTTCAAGCATTTTACATTTATTTGAGCCTCAGAAAAGCCATATAATAGGGTATCATTATTAGCCTTTTTAAAAACATCTTTCATAAAAGACTTGGGGGGGTGTTATAAGATTAATGGAAAAGAGAAAGACTAAGAGGAGCAGCCTTGGGAGGAAGCCTATCTTTGGTATATGTAAGAGTAGGGACTATTGGCTACCTAGAAAGAAAATCCAGCTCAAACAAGCTTAATCAAATGGAAATTTATTTCTTGTATAAATTGAAATCAAGATCCTAGGGCTTGTGTCCTCAGCGTTTCATCTCTCTCCATCTTTTGGGTCTGCTTTCCTCTGTGATGGTTTCATTCAGGTAGCTCCTCCAGGGGAACTAGAGAAAATCAATCAGAGCTCCAGGCTTAGCTCTTATCACTTTAACATTCCCATTAAAAAAGAGAACTTTTCTATTCCAATTGTCAAAGTCATATTACCATGTTGGAGTTTCATGGAACCCATGCCCATCAAATTGGGAGCAAGGTATCCTTGTAGTCATAGAGCGAGAATATAATTCTAGGTCATGTGCTTATTCCCAATGCTAATCATCCTCCAAGGAAAAACAGTTTCTGTTATTAGATGAAGGGAGAATGATATTGGGAAGGCAGAAGTCAACGTTGTTCACCCCAGCATAGAAGTAGGTGCATAAATAAGCAGAGGGAGATAGAAATCACAAAATATTGGTGAAGGAAGCTCAGGTAAGAAAGTTAGCTTAGGAAATGCAGAAAGCATATAGGAGGGAAAAGAGAAAATTAGAGTAGGGTATAAAAGATAAGAAAATCACAGCAGGATTTAAGAGACATGTTATGACTTTTATTCTGCATTGGGCTTTCCCCTAATCCTGGGGCTCTATGGAAATTAAAAGACTACATTCTATTGGGTTCTGCATTAAATAAACTAATAGAATGTAATGTTAGCTCCCAAATTCAACCCAACGCTACAACCAAGCTATTTGTGAAGTACTGTGTTAGGCAGTAACTGATTGACAAAAAAAAACACAAAAAAACAAACACATTCAAAAACAACTACAACTCAAAATAGATCATGATAAGCACTATAACTAAAATGCTGATAAAGTTCGTGGAAGGGAGGGGATCTGTAGAAGTTATTAAAGAGGGACAGATAGTCACAGAAAAAGGCATCGTGGAAAGAAGTGACACCTGAACTAGACCTTGAAAGACGGGAAGCACCTTGATGTAAGAGATCATGGGAACAAGTGTTTAAGGTAAGAAGGAAGGCAAAGAAGATAAAAGTAGTGACTAGTGGCTTGAGGCTAAAATGTTTGAAGGAATTAGAAAAGGAGATGAGCTTGTAAATGTAGTTGGTGAATAGAGTATGTGTGCCACACTGGGGGGTGGGGGGTAGAATTGTTCAGGCAAAAAGGGGCAACTGACAAAATCTTCAAGCATAAAGTTGCGTTATAGGAAGTATGCTCGGGCAGTAGCTGTGAAACAGATTGGAGGAAATAAGCCAGAGGCAAGGAATCCCACTGGGAGTTTATGGCAAAATCCTGAGTGTAGTAATAGTGGAAATGAAGGCAGTAATAAAGGGAAAAGGTGAGAAACTGAAACAAGAAATGTTTTGGAGCAGAACCCATAAGACTTGTCAATAACTGGTTGTGAAAACTGAAAGAGGGGGAGATAAAAACTTTCAAGACTGGGAACTTAGAAGAATGGTGGCACCATTAATGAAACTGGATATCACAGAAAGGAAGCAGGTTTGTATTTGTGTATCTGCTTTGTGTGTCTAAGTGGAGGGGCAGGAGTTTGAACAAAGGGTGAAGAATGACCTCATAAAGAAAGAAAATAAATGCGTCATGAAAAAGTGTTGTATGATGAAGCTGAAATGACAATCCTCTGCAAGGTGTGAATGTTAAGATAAAATCTATAGTATGTATAGACTTTAAAAAATGTTATTTTTGTTTTTTACTCACAAACTCTGAATCAAACATATAAAATAAAAGTTAAAAAAAATAGCAATCATATCTACCTTTATTTCCCTGACTACACCTTTAAAATAATCCTTCTTAATAATCCTGAACCCTTGCCAACTAGACCTGTTGCTTTTCTTTGCATTAAATAATCCTAAACTTTTAAAAACCTTGTACAGATTTGTATCATCTGTACAAGGTTTAATTCATTTTGTTTTTTCTAGAAAGCCCATTTTTAACTTGTGCCCTCTCCACTTTCTTTTCTCTAAAGACACTGGAAAAGTAAATATTTAGTGAATATACCCTTATCCTCTGACACAAGCTCTCTAGTCTGATTTTAAAACACACTGCAATTTCTTTCATCTTAAAACTAGCCAGGGGGAGAGGAAGAAGTTGGAGGTGATAGTTTGAAATCAAACATCATTTTTTGAAAAACGTCAAAGCACTTGTTTTGAGTGAAATTATGGCTGGACAGGGGAGGGAAGAAAATGAACCCCCCCAACATTCTTAAAGGGTTGTTTCGGTGATTATAATGCCATGGCAAGTCTTTTATCTTCAGCCTCTATGTTCTCAAATCAGGAGTATTCCCTGAAAAACTCATATCAGAGTTAACATAATAAACAGCATGCACCAGGATGAATGTGCGTGAGGGAGCCTGCAATGACTCTAGGTTAACTATCAAAGCTAGAAATGCTCTATAAAACTGCAACTTTCTTCCCCTAATTCAAGATGTTTGGGGTATTAACTGAAAACTCAGTGAATGGAACTACAGCAGTAGCAAAGACAAATCAACCAAGAAAGGAACAAAAAGAGCTGGGACTAGAGGAGAAGATGGGATGAAGGGTCAAATAAAGATGAACGTTGCCCTTAAAGAGTCTAGTCAAAGGTTCCCTGTCCAGCAGTGGTCCGCGAACATGGCAATTAAGAATTCAAGCATGATCTGCTGGCATTCTCATCAGGAAGTCTATACTCCAGAAGGGCTATTACAAGCACTCCTGTTACCCGTATCTTACTCAATAACCTGCACTTTGCTAATTAGCATACTAAATATCAGAAAAGGGCTGTTAGTGATAAAAATAGCAGCCTGTTGACTAGCATGATGAATGTTAAAACTGAGCTCTCACTGGTGAAATTAAAGGTATTCAAGTTATGTGGATTTGCTAAAAGTATTTTATAGACACTTTCTATTCTTGCATGATTAGAGAATAGGAATCTGATAAGGTTAGAGCCTGTGTTCCTTGGGATTTTGCCTCGGGCTAAATTCCCAAACAAGATAGTTGCTAGCCAGAGAACCTAGAATTCTCCTTTCCTGCAATCAGTGTAAAGATGGCAAAATCTTGACTCAGGAATCTCAGTGATTGCCTTCAGTGACCTTTCATACACAATGGTGGTCTGAGGTGCTAAAAGGTGGGGAGTTAGGACTTCCTGAAGCCTAGACAATGGATTATGTGAACTCTTTTTATTCATTTGCTTACTTATAAATGTTTAGTATAGTAAATATAAGAGTGTCATTGTACTCAGATTATTTTGCAATACCACCAAAACTTGGGGCTGCTTGCTTTGAGAATGATATACTTTATTTGTTTAAGCCAACTGATTCAGAATTTCTAATTACTTGCTGCTGACAACATCCTAACTGATGCACCACAATGCCACCACCAGTTCACCAGTTATCTCTGATTTTGGTTGCAGTTGCAGTAGAAGACAAAGCAATGGGATAGGAAATCAGGAGAGGAAGTTTGAGATCCCATCGTGTGCCAGCCTTGGATCTGTCATTCAAACTCTTTGAGGTTGAGCAACAGCCAAAGTAGTAAATGAGGAGAGTCAGAAGAGCTGGGATAATCCTGGCCTCCTCATTTTCTAGTTGTAGGACCTTTCTAGGCCTCAATTTCCTTATCTATAAAATGAACTGGCGCCTATTTATAGTAGTTGTGACGATTAAATGAGACATTCCCTAAACACAATGCCAAGCATGATAAATATCATTATAACCTCTAAAATAAGAGAATCCATCTGAATGGTCATCTCATCCCTCCTCGTTCTAAAATTTTGCAATTTTACTTTCACTGTTGTACAAGCATAGAGAATACTAGAGAAGAAAGGTAAAATGCATGTATTCTAAATTCAGTGTCAGTGCCTAGGCAATGCCATTCACTCCTTTATTTATGCAGTCAAACATTTATTGTGTACCTATTGTAAATGAGGCACTGTGCTAAACACAAAAAATATTATCTGAGGAGCTCTCAGTCTTATAGGGAAACTAGGAATATTTATTTTTCTCCCAAACTGAAATTTCTGCTTGTCCAGACACCCTCAAAACTTATAATAATCCTGTCTCAAAACAAGTCTTTGGTACAGATTTGCGTTCCATGTTATATAAATCTGTGTTCCAACTTTGAGCCCCTCACTCAACAGGGAAGTTAACGTGTATCCCTTTGCAGGTGGTGAGGGAACAACAGCTGTGACTAAATGAGATGCCTGCAGCGAGTTAAAGGGAACAGGGCACCACTGCAATTACAAAGGCCTTTGTTGACACACCTTCTGAGATTACAGTTACTTGTGATCTGACAGCCACACCACCAAGATCACCTAAACCGATGAAAGAAGTGCCAAAAAGCAGGATCTGGGACAAGCAACTTCCTTAAAATTAGGAACTCTGCCTTCCTCTCTTCTCCATAGGGCTGTTTAAATTTGCTTCTTAGCCAAGAAAGCCAATATTTTCCCCTCTAATCATAAAACACTGCTTATAAATTGGTCTCTTTTTATCAGATGCATTCTACTATGTGTGAGAGCACAGTGAGTTTTGGCAGCCCAAACAAAGCCTCCATGTGTTTGGAACCCACTGCATTGTACACACTTGAAACACCATCTGCAGGCAGCCTTTTCCTCTCCAACTTGTCAGTGTGAGTGGTAGAAGAGATTCATGAGCTAGGATACTTTGTTAACTGGTGGTGACGCTGCCAATACATGGGAAACATCTGTACCAGCCAAACCTGGTGAAAATTAAACAGCTAAGTAGTGAGAACACATATGCGAGTGAGAATCCCAATGTCCTTAAGAGAAAACCTGTGCCTCTAAGACCCCTAATTGATGTCTCCATATCTAAGAGTTCCCTGAAAGCACTGGAGTCACTCCAGAGTCATAGTTTAAATCTGTGGCTGCATCTTGGAGAGGATTCTTAGATCTTTAGATTGTTGGTATCCTAAGGGGAGTGTAAGAGGAAGCTGAGAATCAGTGGAGCCTTGTCCTGATCTTTCTTCATCTTTCTCCATGGTGAGAAAACAATGAATTATCTCAGAGTGGACAGTATTTTTAAATCTCCCCCTGAAATAATATTTTTTTAAAAGGTGTTTATGATAGGAGGTTTTGTGAACAGCAAATTTTTTTAAAAATTGAAACTCTCTACTTCTGCACAGACTGAAACAGGATGATCCAGTCAGTGTGATTCCTGAATTTAGGTTTGTTTAGAAAGTTGGCTGAGGAATTCTGAAGAAAATTTGTATGTGTATCTGGAAAAAATTGGACAGCTAGGATGGTAAGTAGCCAGACAATTAATTATGGCGATAAGGTCTTTGTGGGCTTAGCCACGAGGCATGCTAGAACTTCAGTTAGTAATGGCCTCTGCGGAAAGGGAGTTGAGAGGTAAGTGCAGGGAAGACCATGGTTCATGACTCAGAGAGTAACCAATGTTCTGAACCATGGTTTCCAAAGTGTCAGGGCAAACTACGGCTCCAACCAGACCAGACCTAACCCCTAACAGGCAATTGACAGAAGACAGCAGTTTCTAGGCTGTGGGTGGCAATTCTATTTGAGAGAAAGATCTAAACCAGGCACTAAATGTGCAAGAAGCAAGAATATTAAGAGACAGCCACGACATTCAGGCCTCAAATAAATGAACTGGTGTTAGGACACTATTTCAGTTAGGTATTTGTAATGCAAACAGCATCTGATGAGCTAAGTGTATCACAGTGCAGGCTGAGAAGAAAGGTGGAATATGGCAATCAGGTAGATACCTAGCGTCTCATCTCAGAGACTCCCAGCTTACAGAAACAAGATACGCTCCAAACCTCCACTTGTGGGAGGCAGAAGTATCCTATTATATACATTGGCAGGCTTAGCCAGCATTAGTCTAGGAGCTAGGTGGTTCGGAGACTGCCTGCAGCCCTCAAGTTTGGAAACTTGCTGCTGAGCAAGATCTAGAAAGACAAGACTGGCATCTGGCAGGAATTTGTTCCTAGACATCTCCACACTCAAAAGCATGTTGTCTTTGGCCTTGGTCTTTTTTTTTGTTTCCTCATTCTTGGTTCTCGGCCACCACTGTACAAGTTGGAATGTATTACATATTTTAATTTGAGATTCTGGACTGTATCTATACACACACTTGAGTAGACTGTCCGTATAAAGTTATCCATCATCTCAATCCCAGCTATTACCTCATAATTATATTACCCCCACTCTCAGCATGAATATAACCATCTAGTGTAACCACTGAATGGACACAATTATCAGTAATTAAGAATAAATTAGGGTAAAGCCTTGCTTTAAGATGTAATAATAGACTTTTTTTTTTTTTTTTCAAAATAGGTTACAGTGGTAGTAAAAGTGAACCATAGAAGAAAGGGCTAAGGAAACAAGTTACAAAGGCAAAAGTAGGGCCCTTGAAGCTTAGGAAAGTACACTTGAAAAGACTTGAGCAGGTGTGCTCTAGGGAGGGGGGAGGGAGGGAGAGACAGAAGGAGGTTGCCAATAGACATTTTCTTATCAAGTAATAGGAGGAGAGTGGAAAATCTGAGATAACAACAGTGGACAGATATTTCCATGAGTCACTGGCATACCTCTAAAAATGACATAATAATGTTTTGAACTCCAGAAATGTTCATCTATTTAGCAAATGCTGGAAAACATCAGGAGCACGAGGGGTGAGGTCAGCTCTGTAAGTATGTCATCCCTGCTCCATGTCATCTGTTGATGACTGAACGTGTTTAAGAGGGTGAGTTAGCAAGAAGAATACTTACTGGTTTTAGCTTGTAGTTCATTCACAGCTACTCCTCAAAGGAGAGCAAGGTGTTCCTAGAATCCCTTTCAGGAGCGATTGCATTGATTAACTCATGAGGAGAGAAGAGTGGGAAGGAGGTTGCAAAAGAGAAAGGTGTGGGAGGGACGTTTTGGTGGGCTTAGGAAAATAGCAATGATTGCACCGAGGTCATTGGCAGGGCCCTGAAGAATGGCTGAATATCCACCTTAACCCCCCAGAGAAGCTGCAAACTAGGCTGAAACTGACAACTTCATGACAGATCCCATGTGCAAATAGGGCAGGTCAAGAACCAAACACTGGCCAAGGAGACTTAGAGTGAGGGTGTCCACAGTGACCCCTAGAGAGCAAAGTTGAGAATATCCTCTGTCCTCTTTGAGACTGCTTCACACACTGGCACCTGAGCATGAGCCTGAGGAAGGGAGGCACATTACTGACTGAGATCGAATTTCTAGCTATACCTGAAGAATAGGGGCTTTCTAGTCAGATATAATTTGTTTTTGAAACATGAAAGATTGTAAAAGTTTTTTCCGTCCAAGTTTTGAGGAAGGTAAAATTTATACCCATGGTCCACGTTATAGACTAAGAATACTCTTCACCAGTGTGTATGTATAAGGAAAGAAGGGTACTAAAAGAACCCTCCTACTAGATCGTGGGGAAAGGTTTGGAGCAAAAGAAGTAGGAAATGTAGGGGAATGGCTCCCCCATGGTTCTTGGCAACCTTAGCCATGGGGGCAAAGGCTTGAACTGTGGCCCCTCTGAGCCATGGCTTGTGATCCTCCCAGAACATAGGCACATGGGGGGTGTTGAGGTACTACCCTGGGCCATTTCTCACCACCCTTTCTCTCTCCCTAGGAGGCTCATGAGACAGTTTCTAATCACCTCTGATGAGGTATCAAGATTTCTGCCCCACACTCTTCAGGGTACAGTGGCAGACTGTAAAACCTCTTAGGTGCAGTACAGCAAGGGCTGCTCAGTATAGGGTGCCCCACCACGTGCACTGCAGTTACTCAACCCCTTTGGTTTTGGTGGCAACCTTTTGGTGTGTTGGAATAAGACCTGGAAGCTGGCATCATTAGTTACTCTTCCTTTTGCAGTCTATGCAAGTAATAAACTCTCTAAATCTAAAAGTGGCTTGCCCAGCCTGGCGTGGCTCAGCAGTTGAGCATCGACCTAGGATCCAGGAGATCAGGGTTTGATTCCCAGTCAGGACACATGCCCGGGTTGCGGGCTGCAGCCGATGAATGATTCTCTCATCATTGATGTTTCTATCTCTGTCTCTTCCTCTCCCTTCCTCTCTCTGAAATCAATAAGATATATTAAAAAAATTAAAAAATAAAAAATAATAAAAGTGGCTTATTGTCCCTTTGCCTGCCAGATCAGTCAGGGCTTGGTCTTGGCCTTCCTTTGTCTTCTGTGCTTGATGAAAGAAAAAAGGTTGAAAGAACTATCAAAGTACACAAAAAAAAGGAAAAAAAAAAGCATGGAAACTATGTTTTGAAAATTCATTTTACAATAAACTTTTGATCAGCAGTTAGAAAAATGTAGTGAAAGAAATGGCCTTGTTTTTAACTCCCCGTGTCCACACACCTGAATGTGAGCCACGTCTTCCTAAGTGAACAACACTACAGTGTGATCCCCTCAAACCAGCTGACGTGGGCAGCTACACCTGAGCAACGGAGTGGCTGCGACACCCGGGCCCATGGGTTAGGCACGCCGAGTGTTTTCCCTACTCTTAAGTTTTTTCATTCTTCATTTTTCTATTTTAATGTTCAATGGAATGAGATAAGAACAAACTTTATTAAAAGTAGAGTTCCTTTTGCTTTCTGATTCCCACGTTCTAATTGACATAATAAAGGTTAAAACTGTGCTTCCTCCTTAAACAGAGTCAAACCTCAAGAAAACACCTTGGATTTGTTTTTAATATTCTCTCTGAAGAAAACCCTAAATGCTATAGGAGGCACAACCACAGTGAAAGGGCAGGGCTACAATCGTACAATCGGCACACTATTAATTTTACTAAACTCATATCATGTGCCAGACTTCGTGCTATGTGCTGTACCAAACAGAAAAACAAAAATTTTATTTCATCCTTATAACCATCTTGTGGAATAGATGTTAGTGAGCCTCCCACCATGTTCTTTCACATCCATTCAGTTTAGCTAGTAGCAAAGGCTTAGAGAAGAAACTAGAAATTTAGAGAGAGAAACTGCAGAATACACACAGACACACACACACACACAGACACACACACATTCATATATGAAACATAAATTTTGGTATTTGACTCACGTCAAGAAATGAGACATAAATGAAAGTGTTAACGCATTTAAGAAAGCATCTAAAATTTCCCCACAGCAAAGAATTATGTGGACCCAATTGTCAGTAGTTCCAGGACTGAGAAACTGAGTTAGGCTAATGGCACCACGAGTGTGGTGAATACCAAGTCCCCACTGCCTACGCCACGCCAGGCCGCTATGCGTGTAAGGAAAAGGTATGCTCAGAACAATTAATGTTTCTGCTACTGAATATGTAAGCACAGCTATAGTGATCACAAATAGACAACTTCAAAAATTCCTTATAAAAAGAGCAGAAAAAAATAGGTCTTTTATAAGGGTATCCCATAGCCTCCCATGTTTATAGTAAGAATTGATTATAGAAAACAGATTTTTATCTTCTGTGTTCATATCAACTACATCAAGTTATTTATTGAATGTACATGATGTATAGAGCTCCAGAGAAATTTGGCTGAAACCATGAAACTTTTTAACCTTGAAAAGAAAGGGAAAATATGTTCCTGCCATCAAGGATCTCATTGCCTCACCTGTGCTACATAGTGTTCTTTCCTTTGATGTATGTTGGGGGGGGGGGGGAGCTAAAATTCTGCCAAATAACATTCACTGAAAGGTTGGTGTCTGGGCTACCAGTTAATTAGAGGATGATTATTGTAAATCCTAAAGCAACATGACTATATAATAAACTTTGGAATTACTAAAGATTTGACTTAAGAAAACACCTAATTCCATTTTATTTTTAATTTTGAATATTCCTTGACAATATGAAAATAATTTGTTAAGGCTACTTTAAAAAAGTTAAGGAAGAAAGCTCACTTTTCTTGGAATATTGGTCTCCTCAATTTGGACCGATTATATGATTCTTCATGTTGAGACTCAGAAAGAATGTGACCATTTGAACTTCAAGCCAAGGGTCTAATTTGTTTCTGAACTGCAGTCCAGTATTAAAAATGAGACAGTGCCAGGCATCATGTTTGATTTTAGTTCTGGACCAAAAGATTTAATGGAATCTTAGAGATTAAGGGAGATAGGAATTGCTTCATGTAGACCAGAAACTGGAGATGTAATAACTTATTACAGAAATATGACTGCTTTAATTTTTCTTTCAGATAGATACCATTATACACCCATTACATACACATTTAACAAAGATTTAAACAAATAGTTAGCCATTATTAGCAAATATTTGCAAAAAGGATTTTCATTATTGCTAAATCTGTTAAACAATCCAGCTAACAAGTGAGTAATTTTTCAGAATATTTATACGTGTCAAGCCTAGAATATAACGCATGCACTACAGCACATTAATTTTCTGAAGTGTCTCCATAGGTCAATGGAATAATAAACCCCAGGTGTTCATTATAAAGATGAAATGCTGATGCGATTTTCTTGTTACTCTAAACCATATGACTTCTACTCTGAAAATATCGAATGAGTTATACTTCAAAGATAAAGTATCAAACAGAGATTATGCTTCCTAGTGTTGGTAAATGTAAAACGACAATAAGGCAATGGTCAGAAAACCATATTTTCCTGTTCATGTTATTTTATAGACATGAAAATAAACCCCAGGACTTAGAAATTCAGACAGCTTTAGAGCATTTATATCTCTGCCTCTTTTTCCTGCTCCAGTTTATTTGGTTCTCGTGAGATCCTCTTGATGAGATATTCTGACAGCCTTTTGTGTTCCTGATCTAGTGACATGAAAAGTAGACGAATATAAAGGATCTGAGGCGGGAAGAAATGCCATTCATTCCAGATAATATAAAATTTCTTGCTCTAACAAATTACAGAATTAATGATTTCTGACACTAATTCTTGGGCTAAAGAAATTCTTTAAGAACTAATATAAAAAAGTTATTGTGACCATTTATTACGAACCCAAATGTTCTAACTCTAGTGAATAGAATGTTTTTAATTCAACAAAAAGAGAGAAATAATAGCTTTAACTGTCTCTGATCTATCCCCCACAAACACTAGCATGAAACAAAGTAAGAAAGCCTAATACTAGCACATCTTACTATCACGGAAATTAAATAGATTTCTAATTCACTGCATGCAATTTTAAGTATATTATACTCTTTTGACATGCATTATAGTAGCTACCAGTTTATAAACACGTTTTCCACAGATATTTCTTGAACACCTACTATGTGCCAGACATACTACAGCTACCCTTAGCAATGCATGGTTTACCTCTAAGCTGGTAGTTTTCACACATTACAAGAATGATTCATTCTCTTATCTGTTCCTTCAACTAGACCTGTATTTCTGAAAGCATAATCAGGGTCAGCAGGGTCCTTGTGAGTAACAACTTCCCAGAGAAGAAGACACTTGAAGAAAATTTTGGAAACCACTAACAGTAATTATAATATTAATAGTAATTACAATACTAAGAAGGAGGAGGAAAGGGGGAAACATAGGGATGCGAATTGCCAGCGTCCAGTGCTTATTTTTCCATTTAACTCTCTTCATAACTCTATGAGGTAGGTAACACTACAGACCCATTTTACATATCAGTAAATCAAGATGCAAAGCCATGTTAGCGTCTAGGTGTTAAGTTGATCAAAGTCACCGGAGAAATAAAAGCGAGTGTGTACTGAGAGATAGAGGAAAGAGAGACAGGTGCGTCCACGGCCCACCCTCAGGAGGTACTTGGACATGTGTGTCTGGGATGTGGACGCCAGGCATCTGGGTCATAGACACAGATTTAGGAGTCCTCCACTTACTCAGCAGTCAAGGGCTTGAACGTGTAGAAAGAAAGCAAGGGGCGTCATGATGGGTGAAGAGGGCACTTAAAGAACACGAAGGGGAAATTGTCATGCCCAGAGCTATGGAAAGAAACAATGGAGATACAAAGTGAAAACTCTTTTCTCATGAAATTTGACTATAAAGGAAAAAGTATAGAAGTAAGAGTAATGGAAGATAGTAAAGATATTGTATTGTTTTTGAGATAGGAGATTTATAAATATGTTTATGCACTGAGGGTAACTCAGTAGCTTCCAGTAACAAGGGAGAGATCTGAGGTGGAGAAATGAGGTGACTAATGCAGGAGGTTGGGATCATGGGGTCCAAAGCAAAAGTGGAGAAATTAAGAAAAGCTGGAGTCCCCACAGAGAAGAGTTTCTGAATTAAACATGGATAAGTCATTTCATAAGGTACATCATTAAACAAACAAACTTACTGGAAAAGAATATTTACACTTTGTGTTACAAACAGCTAATCTCCCAATACATATAGGGCTCCTTGGACTCCATAAAATATTTGACCAACAATCAATAAAAATAGGGATATGATATGAGTAAGCAGATAGTTCACAGGAGAGCAAATATAACTGGCTCTTAAACCAACATATAAGAAGATACTTAACCTCACTCGCAACAAGATATGCAAATGAGAAGTACACAGAGATATTGTTTTCCACTCATCAGATTGGCAAAAAGTGCAAGTCTGACAACTTTGAACTACTCTGTTACTGTTATAACCTTAAGGAGGAAAATTTTGCAATAATACAAATACAAATTTGTTTACCCTTTAAACCAGTAATCCTGCTTCTGGGAGTTTATCCTATCCTATCCCCCCAGATTCTGAACTTCTTGGACCCAAAACCCCATGCCATTTAAAACACTTCATTTTTTAATGAGAAAATATTTATATCACGTATACAAAATAACACATATACAAGTTTTTGCAGCAGTTTTAAAAAATATATCTTTATTGATTTCAGAGAGAGGAAGGGAGAGGAAGAGAGAGAGAGACAGAAACATCAATGATGAGAGAGTCATTGATCAGCTGCTTCCTGCACCACCACCACCCCCCACTGGGGATAGAGCCTACAACCTGGGCATGTGCCCAGACCAGGAATCAAACTGCGATCTCCTGGATCCTAGGTGGATGCTCAAATGCTGAGCCACACCGGCCGGGCAGTTGCAGCATTTTTTATAATTGCAAAAGATTAGAATGATCTCATGTCCATCAACATTGGACTGATTAAATAGTTTACAGCATGGACTAGGTAGCTGTAAAAAAGAAATACACAGAGATGCATCTACAGGGTGAGGAAAAAGTAGGTTTACAGTTGTACGGGAAATAATACAATGATTTATAAATAACAGTACAAGAATAAAGTGTTTCAAATACAGCTGTATATTCTGTGTCGTGATACATTATCATAGTATATGATATAGAGTACATGAGGATAGATTGTTACATTTTTTAAAACCTTGTGCAGAACAGTGATTATAGCAGCTTTCATTTGTGAAAGGTGTAAAGTAAGAATATATATTTGTGTGTGTTTGTATTTATTTGAAAAAAGCACAAGTAAGAATCTACCAAATGGGACAAGAATGGGAAAGGGTTAATGAGAACAGACGCAAGACTGAGACTTCTCAGTGTATATCCCCTTATATAATTTTGATTTTAAATAACATAACCATGTTAGCTATTTAAAAAATAAGACCACTAAAAGAAAAATGAAACAAAATCTATTGTTTGCACTCCTAACCTCTTCATGATCAAATCAGTGAATGCTGCCCAAAAGCTCTTCGCCGTAATGCTCTGAAACATTTTGTCTCTCTCAGATATAAACCATTCTCTATAATAAAATACCAAAATTTAGGAATGATATTTTAAAATAAATTCTAGTAGAACCAATGTTTTCCCCAACACTCTCGTGCACTTAATATCCAGTGAGTTTTCTTGACTAGGAGAGAAAGACAAGAAATTAAACTGCTTGCTAGGAATGCAGAAGTGCCACACTTTTGGCCTCTGTTGGCTACTGGGCAGCCTGTAAGCTGGATGCACTTCAGGAATGTGACTCACATGCAAATATTATGGTCTCATTTATTGCAGAGGGGCAACAGTTTTAGCAAATGCTTCTCTAGGGTGCCAAGAAAAACATGTTCAAGCTACTGATTTCAAGTTGTTTAGGTCACACCCTTACAAGGTGAGAGAATTTCTGCCATCAAAAGGAGAACTACCATGTCTCACCAACACATTATCCTGAACCCAAGAGGGACCTCATCTGCCCCGGTTCCTTTTGCTCAGGTTCTGAACTTCTTGGACCCAAAAGTGGAAGTTCTTGGAAATGTATTTTGATTTTTAGTAAGAAGAAGGGTATTTACTTTGAAACCATAGAGTTCCACAGACCAAATAAATATTTTTTTAGTCTCATGTCCAAACAAATTGAGGGAGAAAGGAAAATCATTTTTTCATAGGAGCTATTTGTATCTCAGTCCCAAAGAATGAGTACTCTCAACTCTGCTGCATGCAGCTCTCAGCTAGTGAAATGTCTGCAGCACACACTATCCTCCTGGGAGTGCGAACTAAATAAACAAACCCTGCCTCAGTATGTCTGGTAGCTTGAATTCCAGGTAGTAGTCTTAATTTAGAGTTACAAATTAGCTTAGCTCTGTATATTCAAAACCTAAAAGAAATTACACAGTAAACAAGTGAAAATCTACTGCCACCACCACCACCCCAATGGAAAAAAGTCTCTATAGCACTAGTTCTGATACAGATCCTTAATCTGTAAAATTAAGAATTTGGAACTAGATTAAGTCTATGGCTCTCACTAGCTTAAACATTCTACGATTCTTCTTCCCCTTGGTTGGGCTAGGAAACAAAGCTACCTTTTTAAGCAGTTTTTCCTCATGAGAGCATCGTTTCAATCATGCTACTCACTGCAATAGGCAAGAAAGTTTAAGGCCTAAACTGGACTTCCCGACAAGAAGAATTTTAAGAAACATATTCCTGAACAAAGGGAAGCCCTCCACAGTGCAGGGCTCTGAGAAATGAGAATCTTCTTTTTTGTTCCAAGTTTTTCTGGAATTCAGAAAGAAGCATTATCATTGTTTCATAGCCTCATTGTGCAATATAAAGTTTCATAATCCAAATTGAAAAATACCATTATGGGGGGGGGGAAATCAGAGTAATCTAAAAGTGTTCCTTTAAGGTGGTCTGCAACTTTTGCCCTTTCTTAATTGAATATTGAAAAATCTGAAAAAACACAGCTGGAAGAAAATAGGTTTTATCTCTTTATTAACTTTAGATGTTTCTCCCAGGAAAGAGAGAGAGGTTGTTGGCAGAAAATAATGAAAACACAAGGTCTTGTGCTATGTGCTGGGAAAAATTGCTCCTGAGACGATAAAGGTGGAATGCAGATAAGGACAGTCAAGATGCAGCCTGTTTGCTTTTTTTTATTCCAAGAAAATTGTGTTTCTGTTCTATTTCTATCCATTCTGGCTAAGAAGTAATTGTCAACTCAGAGATCTGGAGGCTCCAGTTAAATAATGTAGACTTAATTACTTTGGTGCCCTTTAGGTATCCAGTTCATGCTATAGATGATTGCACTGTCATTTTATCACTGGGAGGTACAAAATAATAGGCCCATCTTCAAAAGATGTGGTTTTAGCGGGAGTATTTTTACTTTTAGTATCCAGAGTACTGGAATAAAGGAAACCGCTAAATATAACTTAAAATGGAAGTGTGCATACATTTAGTCATTGCAAACACTGAATCGCTTGGGGTATTTCTTTCAATGTTGCATTTTAACAGAGCCAGATTTTCCCACCTGAAATAGGAACTTTGTAATAGTCATACTGTTAATGGAAAACAAAACTTCTTGGGCCATTTCTGTGCCATGTAATCCAATGAAACTGCTATTTTGAATATTTTATTTGTTTTAAGACACATTTTATCACATTTTAACAAGTATCAAATCAGAATGCATCTTATATTAGGTAGTGAGTCAGTTTAATTGGCAGTGTTTTCTTTTTTTATTGGTGCATGAAATAACAGTGAATCTTTGTGATCATGAAGAATGGTAGATTACTGATGCTATTGTTGTCTCATATAGTAAGAGTCCTTCATAAGAGAGCATTACTTATTTCATGGAATGGGCCAAACAGGTAAACAATTAAACTCAGCATATATTTTTTTCCCTAGAACTAAAGGATGCTAATAGCAAAACACACAGTAAAGACCACAACACAATATCCTGTGATGAACTGAAAAATGGCTTCCTAAAGATGTCTGTCTTCTGATCCCTAGAATCTGTGTCCGTGTTAGTTTACATGACAAAAGGGATTTTGCAGGTGTGATTAAGTTAAGAATCTTGAAACGGAGATTATCCAGGATTTTCTTGGTGAGGTCAATGTTATCACAAGGGTCCTTACAACAGGGAGAGAGGAGGATTGGAGGACGAGAAGGTTTAAGGGTAGAGAAAAAGGTTGGACTTTGAAGGTGGAGGAAGGGGCCATGGGCCACGGGATGAAGGTATCCTTTAGAAGATGGAAAAAGCAAGGGAACTGATTTTCCTCTGAAGCTTTCAGAAGGAATGTAGCTCTGCTGACACCTGGATTTTAGCCTCTAAGACCCATTTCAGATTTCTAACCTTCAGAACTATAAGATGAATAGATCTGTGTTGCTTTAAACCCACAGGTTTATGTAATTTTTTACAATAGCAACAGGAAAGTAATACAATCCTCCCCAAGAAACATCCTCTAAAAAATACAAAATATTTTACAAACCTTCTGGTTGATCTCAAGATATATGCACATACTAGCAGTTCTATCCTATTTTTTAAAATTTATCTTTATTGTTGAAAGTATTACAGATATCCCCTTCTCTCCTATTTTTTAAAAAGATGCAGACCTCAAAAAATGGAGTGATGGATGGATAGAAGGTTGGGTAGGAGAGTAGGTATATAATAAAGCAAAAATAGTTGCATGTTAATTATAGAATCTAGAAAGATATGGATGTTCATGGTATACTTTTTCTTTCCACTTTTCTATATTTTTAAACCATTTTATAATAAAATATTGGGAGGGGAAAATGATGCATATTTGACAGTCTTAGAATAATGCCATTCTTTAAAAAAAAAAAAAAAATCAGCTTTTAGCCAACTGACTCTCTAAAAGCAGAAGACTCTGCATGAGTAATACTGTGTAATTGGGTTAAATTATACCTTTTGTATTAGTCCTAATTTTCAGTTATGATGTTTCTTTATATATAAAGTAGAAACCCTGAGTGAAAAACTGTGTACTTTTCCTTCATTAAGAATATTTTTTTCTACTAAGGACTGACTTTTAAGATGCAAAAATAAATCACATAGAGAATTTAACAATGTGCACTGAAGGATATGCTTGTTGACATTCTTATGTTAGCAAAAGAATTTTAAAACAACCTTAGTAGTTCCCAATCCTAAGAAAAATGTGAAGAAGAAATTCACCTTTGATTCTCTCCTACTCCCTTCACCAGCACCCACTCTCGCTCCCTCCCTCCCCCCTCCAAAGGGATTGGTTCTCTGTTGGAGTTGGAAAATGAACATGTAGTTTTTCCTCATATCCAGGTTGTTCTTTACCAAGATGGCCCCATTTTTTTTTTTTTTTTAATATATCTTTATTGATTCCAGAGAGAGGAAAGGAAAGGAAGAGAGAGAGATAGAAACATCAATGATGAGAGAGCCATTGATCAATCCCACAAGCCGGGCATGTGCCCTGACTGGGAATCGAACCCTGATCGCCTGGATCCCAGGTCAATGCTCAACCGCTGAGCCACGCCCGGCCAGGCCAACAGGGCCCCATTTTAACAGGCATTTCTTTAAAATTTTAGTGCCTTCGGAACCTCTAGTGAATGAATAAATAATGGCAGAGTTTCAAGTCCTACAAAGTGCTACAGATAGCTCTGAAGCTCTGAAAAATGAAGCCAAGCTTGCTTCCAAAATCTGTTCCTAAGGTTAGCACTGCAGCCTACAGATGGTCAACAGCTCCTGCTATCTGGTTAATAAGGGAAATCACGTAGGAACGGTAAAGTAGGCTATTGGTTTTCGGTTATTTCTTTTTTTATTCCCAGTTATGCTCACGGTCCACAGCACAGCTTCTGAGATTTCATGAAAGTAAAACACATAACAGAAACAATAAGATATAAAACTTTTATCCCACCTTTAAATTCAGTGACTGATTTTAATTATCACACTTATATCTCAATTGGTTAATTGTATTTAATTTTTGTTCATATTCCTGCTACTTGTTTCATTATATCTATCATCCTCTTAAAATTGCCTATAACCTACAGTAGCCAATTAAACAAAGGCACAGACCATTAAATAACTTAACTGTTTGTCAGTGGGACTTTGCCAGCTTACGTTAGATTTCCCTCTTTTAAAACTTCACTTAGACGGCTGGCCAACATGTAAATGCCTGTTTGATCTCAGCTGGAAACCATACTCTCTTATTACATCTTTTCCACATCACCCTTGATTACTGATAACAATTTCCCTTTTTTAGGCTTTAAACTGAGCTCCCCCAGAAAAGCCTCTCTTATATCTTCACCTTCTTTATTAGTAATGTAAAGAACAGAGTGTCCTGTCCCCTCCCCCCACCCATTGCACTGGATTAGATTCCTCAGCTGGGTCCCAAGTGCTACTCAGAAATTCTTTTCTTTAACTGATTCCCTATTGCATTTGCCACAGTTGTTTGAAAATGCATCTCAAGGCCCCTAACCCATGCCTGTCGCCTTTATTCTCAGTAAATAACTTTGCCATCCACCTAAATTACAAAGAAGACCAAAGCCCTCTGAAACAAATTCCTCTTCTCAAATTTGCATATCATTTCGAATTTTCTCAGAAACTTATTCTTCCTAATTCTTTTGTGAGCTAAAGGAAGCAATGTCATTCCCTCCAAGACTCTCTTCCACTGCATAGGAAGAATCCCTGCTCACCTATTAACACGCCCCTTAAACAACAAGACCCCCTTTACACCCCATAGCCACACCAGAAACAAGGCAGAAATATTTAAACCTGACTTTACGGAAGGTGCAGGGATAATAAAAGAGAAAATTCTAATGGAATACATGTAATTGGAGGACCTCATTTGTAACACAGTTGACTCATTTTCAGTTTATGACTGGTTACAGGGTTCTGTGTTCTTAGCTTTCTAGGCCACCCACCCAGAAAACAAAAGCACACGAGAGCGCACATGTGCGTTGGTGTCCTCCTAGGAAGAGGCCAAGACAGTGGCATCCAAAGAGAGAGAAAAGTTTCTTCTCTTATACTCTCAGGGACCAACTTCAGAGCATTCTTTCCTTTTCTCCTCAGGACTGACACTAGGAATGTCCCCTCTACTATGACAATCACTGTGTGTCCTAGACATGAATTTTTTTTGCCCAATTTCTAGAAACACTTTTCTTATCTTGATTTATAGTCTTTCTTCCTGGAATATATTTCCTCTGCTTCTGCTGCTTCTGTCACTGGTCTATCACATTTTCAACTTTCATTTCTTCCACACAACCTCCTAGGGATCTCCTTGGTCTCTAATTGCATATCTTTGTTCTTCCCGTAGTGTAGGTGATTATTGGTTTATATGATATTAGTTAGTTGTGTATTTGGCTGCCCCTCTCAGTGGATTGAAGTCTTGGAGGCGAAGAACTCTTTTTCATAATAATATCAACAATTCTATATAACATAATTTATACTTACATGTCTTAGTCCCTTCATGCTGCTTTAACAAAAATACCATAAACTGAGCAGGGGGAAGGGGGTTGTAAACAACAGAAACTTATTTTCACAGCACTGGAAACTGAGAAGTCCGAGACTAAGAGGCCAGCAGATTGATTCAGTGCCCGGTGAAGACTTGCTTACTATGCCCCTATCTGGAGGAAGGAGGGAAGGAGCTCTCTGAGGTTTTATTATAAAGGCACTAATCCCACCAGTGTCCACATGACCGAATAACCTCCCGAAGGTCCCACCTCCAGATACCATTTCACTGGGGACTAGATTTCCACACATGAATTTGGGGAGAACATATTCAGTCTATGGCATCCTGGGCTCCTATGTGCCAGACAGCCTGCTGAGCACTATAAATACATTATTTCATTTAATCTTTCCCACAACCTGAAGAAGTAGGTTCTATTATTAGCTCTGAGAAAATAGTGAAACAGAGAGGTTCAATAACCTGCCCAAATTTGCATGTACAGTAAGGATGGAGGCAGGCTTTATGTGTAGGCATCTAACTCCAGTGCTCTTGCTTTTGTCCCTTACACGAGCCCCACAGCAATCTCTTTGACTTATAAGCACTCCTTAAGTGTTGGTTGATATTGGAATTAAATTGGCTCTTCCATTTAAAACAAGATAAGTTTTATCTTTCAGTACATTCCAAAAGAAAGAAAAAAAATGGACTTTAAAAACAAAGTATATAAAAAAGCCCACTGCAAATTTGACACCTCAACCAATACAATTTGTAGAAAAAAAGCATAGTTTTTATTTATTTAGAATATCAGGATATGGGTTATTGATTTAGTATAAAAAATTTTTGTGAAAAAAATAATAAAAACTTGAGACCCTGAAAGGTTACTTACATTTTCATTACACACCCTCACACACACCCAACACACACATTTATCCACAACTAAGTTATTAACATGTCACTGATTCAGCAGAATACGCTATTATAACAAGTCACCATTATATTTAGTATTATCAGTAAACAGTTGTGCTATCCATAGTACTTTACTTTTCAAGCTCTTAAGAGCTATGTCTTTGAAATTCATCATCTCTTATGTGACATTCTTGCTGAATGCCTCACAATGTTGACTAATACAAGATAAACTTGAATTCTCTTAATAAAAGTAAAAGATGATCCATGGTTTTGATGGACAAGTGAAAAAATTGGGCCAAGGCAGGAACAAGCTGCTAATGAAGCTCTCAATGATATTTTTTTCTCAAATAATTAGGGAAGAGAATAATATCAAAACAACAGCTATCGAAACCACCCACTTAAAATGAGATTATGAGACTAGAATAGAAAAATATATATAAGCAAGAGGCAGAAAGTAAAGCATTTTATTGGATGAGCAATTATAATTCAATATTAAGTGTTTTTAAAATATTTCCTCATTCCCCTAATTGTTTCCATATAATTGTTTTTCTTTTCTTTTGAGTGCATTTTAAAGGAAAACTGAAATTATGAACACTACCATATTAGCTGCTGCACAGAAAAAAATTATTCCAATTGTTTATGGTAGATTAAAGAGATGGGAAGCATTGAATCCTCTAGCTCATTCCAACACTACTCAACTTTTTTTGCAGTGCCTTACTTGTGCAGAAACAAAAATGCAATAGACTAGAGAAATCTCAAATACTGCTTTTGGATTATTTATGGTTTGTTCTCTATTGACTTTTTAAAACAATTTGTTCCTCTTTTTAATTTAGTGGCTCAGCACATCAATTTAAGAGTACTGTGCCCTGATGGGTAGAGTCTGGATCTCAACAGGATTCTCTTTCTATTAGAAGCTCATTCTAGTAGGATGAGCTACTAGAATTTGATGGTGGGTTGGGGGGAACGAGAGAGGGCAGGGTGAAGGATTCTCAGAGAAAATATCACGAAGGGACCTTAAGCCTGCAGGAATGTATGGGATAATTTTCATCCTCAAAAGAGAACTTGGAAGATTTTCATGCTTTTTTTGTTGCCAGCAGTGTCTTCTGTTGAAATGAGATAATTTCTGTAACTGCATATTTCAGAAGAGCAAGAGGCAAAAATCGATATTGGCACATTCTTTCTAAGATACCAAACTAAACAGCTGGAGTTAAGGACAGAGACAAATGTAAGCTTTGCACATGCATGGCTTCAGATATCCTGTCATATATTCGGTTATTATATGGGTAGTGTTTGTATACTTAAAACAAATATCTGTGGGAGATAGTTACACAAAACATGATAAAGGTGACCAGAGTTTACTGGTGAAGTACTTAAGGGAGCAGAATTTTTTTTTTAAATGTCTGAGTTAGAAGTAATTTGTGAGTTACATAAGAATGGTACATCTGGTGCATTGGTGTAAAACTATTCCAAGTCTTCATAAAATGAACATATATGAACGTATATAGAATATCTCACAGGTTTCATTATCCAATTTTCTACACATAGTACAAATTTCTTTAAAAATGTGCTTCTTGTTGAGTTTATTATCCAGATTTATATTTCCATGGTATTTAAGCAAAGGCTGAAAAACTTTTACTAACATCTAAAATTTAGCCCTTCTCACTGAAATGACATGAAATGCCCCCTCCAAAAACCAAACCAAACCAACCAGACATTGCATTTTTCATCAAATATTAAAATAGAGATTATCTATCTAGTAAGTGCAGTTATTTTTTCTAGGAGCTTATGGGAAATGATTTGTATGTATCTGACAGAGATCTGGGCATCCTTCATTCTGCATATATGTGTGTGTACACTCCCGCATATTTTAAACAAAAATGCCACACTGCTTCTAATGTCCTGGCCCTCCAAGCAAACCAACCAGAGCCCTTCCACCAGATATCACTCAGCAGGCCATGTCAGGCCATGTAAAGCATGCTGACTTGCAAAGTGAAGGACAGAGGCCCATGACCACATCCTCTTGTTTCCCCCTCCCCTGATGTCACTGGTGTTCTTTCTCTTATTCATGTGAAAGTTACTAGCTTAGTCTTCCAGATTTTAACCATCTACTTATCCAACAGTGTATACCTGCTCACCTACTGCCTCTCAATCAAGAGTCTGCCTCAGAGTCCTCTCTTGAGTCTGTCACCTTGACAACCTTCTGTGCTTACTCTGTTTCCCCTAGATATGTATAAATTCCCAGCTGCTCAAAATAGTGTGAGACATGACTGTATTTCATGTCTTACGAATTTTAGTATAGTCCTAGTAAAACACAGAAATAAGAGAAGATAGGTTAAAGCAGCAGTTCTCAATGGTTTTGGTCTCTGTAACCCTTAATAATCATAAAAATTATTGAAGACCTCAAAGAGCCCTTGTTTATGTGAATAGTACTTATGGATATTTATTGTATTAAAACTGAGAAACTTTAAAATATTTATTTATTAATTCATAAAAAATATCATAAACTCATTACATGGTCACATTAATAATGCATTTATGAAAAAATATCCTATATTTTCCACAATGAAAAAAAATAGTGAGAAAAATGTCATTATTTACATGTTGGCAAATCTCTGACTTAATAGCCAGAATTACATGTAGCTTCTGGTCTCTCTTATCTTTTTCTACAGTTAATCTCTTGTGATATTACACATCATATAGACTCTGGAAAATTCCACTATACACTCCTGAGGGAGGCAAATAACTGTCTTTTTAATATTTAACCTCACTGATTGTGGAGTCTTTCATACTTTGTGTGGTATAACCCTGAAAGAATCTCAGCATCCCGCAGCCATCCTTGGATTTCATTTTGAGCATCTCTGAAATAAAGGAACTGGAGAAAGGGGCCATTGAAAGGCACCACTGAGAGTACAGTGCAGTGTCTCCTACAATACAAAATTATTTTGAAATAAAAATAATTTCATGGCCCAACCGAACATGGCTCAGTGGTTGACCATCGACCTATGATCCAGAAGATCGCAGTTCAATTCCCGATCAGGGCACATGCCTGGATTGGGGGCTCGATCCCCAGCAGGTGGCATGCAGAAGGCACCCAATCAATGACTATCTCTCATCATTGCTGTTTCTCTCTCTCTCCCTCTCCCTTCCTCTCTCTGAAATAAAAAAATATATATTTAAAAAAATAATTTCATGGACTCTCCAATGATCACTTAAATTATCTCCAAAATAATATAAGTATAAACTAAAAACAAGGTGGAAATTTCATTGCATAAGTACTTAGACAACTATTATATTAAAATTTTAAATTATAAGGTAAATATAAACAAAAAATAAAATTCAAACCTTAATACTGACTTAATGTGACAGATGATTTTTGCTGAAACAAAATCACCCCTTGTAGCATGAGTATCATCCCCACTGCTCTAGTAGCAAGGTTCACTAGCATGTTTGTGCTATTGTGTGCCATGTATGCCCTTTATAACACCTCTCTCTCTCTCACTGGAACTCAGGTGCACAAAATTGAGTAAATCATAATCTTTTGTTCAGTACACACTGTCATCATTGATCCATTCATGGTCCGCTTTTATTTAGTTAGCTAGTTAATTTTTACCGTGTTATAAATGACAGTAAACCCACCATTCAAAATAAATCTTTGGATCTTGACAATAATACTCTAACAATACAGCCTTCCTATTCCCTAGGCTCTTCCCACCAATGACAACTATCATTCTAAAGTCTGTATTTACCATCCCTTTTGCTCTTTAAAATATAGTTTATTTCATATGCATAGTTTTATATAAGCCTTAACAGGTTTTACATTTTATTAATTGTTTTTAACTTCATAAAGGAAGAAATATGATATACAATATTTGGAGACTTATTTTTTCTTTAATATATATGCTAATATCCTTCCATATTCTGCTGTGGCATGGTGCAGCACTTCACTTTAACTACTGTATAATATTCTATTGTGAGCGTGTGGCAAACAGTGTTGCTTTGACCATTCTCATTCACATCTCCTATTGGACATGTGTAGAATAAGTCACTTCTTCTACCATTTTCCTCTACTCAAACCACAGCAAAACCTATAGTTTATATGACATTGCGTGTCCTTTGGCTCAAAAACATTAGTTATGTAATAAAAAGAAGAGAGCATTATTGAGCATTTACTATATGGCAGATAATTTACCAAGATCTCAACACATATCAACTCCTTTCATATTCATAACAAACTTATGAGATGGGTACCATCATTTTCTCATTTTACAGACAAGAACACTGGCAAGCAAAGACTAGAATAAGTTATAAGGGATACTGTCAGGATTCAAACCCAGGCAGTCAGGTTCCAGGACTTGCTCTCTAATTACAGCACCATTACTTCTTTTTCTTTAGCTCACAAAAATAACTTGCAACAAACAAAAGCAATGAAATCACACGACAGTCCTCAATTAATAAGGGAACAATTCAGATAAACCAGACTATTGTTACATTAATTATTTTAAGTTAGACTTAAAATAAAGGCAAACATTTTAAAATCTGTATATAGTTTTCTGGACATTCTAAAAATAAGTCTGAAGACTCTAGTTTGAGAAACAATGTTATCATAGAATGACTGACTGGACCTTCTCCACAATCTAGGGCTTAAATCAAATTTATTTTCAGTGGTAGAAATGCAACTGAAGCTGGCATAAAATAAGATAATTTATGGACTTATAGATGTGGGAAGGAAGTAGAGTAGTCAGAAAAAAAGCAATGTTGCAGGAGAAATAGACACAATGATACTTGGAGACTTCAACACCCCTCTTTCAAAAATTAATAGAACTGGACAAAAACAATCAGTTTGAATAGAGAAAAATTCAATAGCACAATTAATCAACAGGATCTAATCAATATTTATAAGACACTCCACACATCTCTTCACATTAAAATCAACTGATTTATCTTGCATTATAAAAGAATCTTTTACCCAAGAATGATCCAGTATCATCAAGAGTGGTTATTTGAAAAATATTGGTTTACTGAGTTATGCAAATCTTCCAAATGTTGACACATTTCATTATACAATATGAAAAATTACATTTGTCAATATCATCAATGATCTTTAAGAAAAGTCTTTAAGCACTGGCAAATACAAGTTTTCCAAAACTGATAATTTTTGTTTCAAATTTTAGTATTTATTATTGGCAACAAATACTGTTATTTTCCTTGAAACCACAGGCCCACATTGTTCATTCTCTAGAACATATCTCCCAAATACCTAAGTCTAAATAACTACATTTTTCTCCACCAGTAATTTTTTTCAAGTAAAAATGGTGCTGCATGCAAAAAGCTGCTATTTTAGCTCACGACTCCAACAACTGCACAAGTGCTGTTCTTCATGGCAAGAGTACTTGAGTATGCAGAGGTACTGAATTTGGTGGAAGTAATTTGCATTTGGTCACAAAGAACATGAAGAAAGGAAGTCGAATATCAAGTGCAATAAAGTTATTTTTGCTGCCATATCTATGACATTCTTAAGTAAAAATGGCATTAAATATTTTTAATGTGAGGGTATGGCTATGACAAAGACAATTATTATTATTATTTATTCTTTTTTTTAAATCCTCACACCAAGGATATGCTTTCATTGATTTTTAGAGAAAGAGGAAGGCAGAGAGAGAAAAAAAAAAAACTCACACAAAACATCGGAGAGAGAAAAAAAAAACCCACACAAAGCATCGATGTGAGAGAGAAACACCGATCGGCTCTGTCCTGTACTCGCCCCAACCAGACATCGAACTGGCAACCTAGGTAGGTGCCTTGACTAGAAATTGCACCTGCAGCCTTTTGGTGTATGGGATGATGCTCCGACCAACCAAGCCACCCAGCCAGGGCAAGACAATGATTATTAATATAATTTTGTGCCACTGACTTGATTCATGTTAAGGCACCAGCAATTTTACCCATCATTTCTTTTACACCATCACTGCAGATAACAACACAGTGAAATGGGCAAATAATGTCTTAATATGATTATTAAAGTAGTTTTGACTTCATGGGCCCCTGGGAAGGGTTAAAGAAGCCCAGGGTTCCAGGGACTACATTTTTAACAGCAACTGCTCTGTTAGAACACATCTTTTGCTTCTTCATTAAACTAGTGTTTCCAGGCTACTAGGACAGTAACTAGCATACAGGGGATTTTCAACAGATAATTGTTGGATAAATAATGAACGGATGAATGGAAAGAATTAGTATTTGGAATAAAGAAATCCAAAATACTAATTCAAAAAGATATATGCATCCCTATGTTCATTGCAGCATTATTTACAAAGACAAATAATTCATCCACAAATTAGTTAATTTGCCTTATTTAATAATGACTAACCCATGAAAAAAAATAGTTCTAGTTTGAGGTCTAGTGTATAAAGTCAGATGCAAATAAGTGAATACTCATAATATGGGTACAAAACAAATATTCAGGTATCCAAACTGAAAAAAAAAGAAGTAAAACTGTCCTTATTTGCAGATGAAATGATACTGCATAGAGAGAACCCTAAAGATTACACTGAAAAAGTATTAGAACTTTTACCAGAGTTCAGTAAAGTAGCAGGGTACAAAATTAACATTCAGAAATTGACTGTATTTTTATACACCAATGAGAAAGAGAAGAAAAATTTAAATTTCATTTACAACTACATCAAAAAGAATTAAGTACCTAGAAATAAATTTAACCAAGGAAATGAAACCATAAAAGACCGCAAATAGCCAAAGCAATCTTGAGAAAGAAGAACAAAGTTGTAGTATGTTGCGCTATACTACAAGGCTATAATCATCATCATCAAAATAGCTTAGTACTGGCATAAAAATGGACACGTGGATCAATGGAACAAATTGGAGAACCCAGAAATAAACCCATGCCTATAGGGTCAATTAATCTATGAAAAGGAGGCAAGAATATACAATGGGGTAAAGACAGTCTCTTCAATAAATGATTTTGGAAAACCTGGACAGACGCAAGCAAATAAACAAATAAATAAATAAGCTAGACCACTTTCTTACACCATATATAAGAATAAAATAAAAATGGATTAAAGACTTAAATGTTAGACCCCAAACCATAACATTCCTAGAAGAAAACATAGGCAGTAAACTGACGCTATTCTTTGTTGTGTGTCCTCAACAGAGGATATTTTTTTCCATTGTCTTTCAGAGAGAGTGGAAAGGAAAAAGAGAGAGAAACATCAATGTGAGAGAGACACACATCGACTGGCTGCCTCCCACACGTGCTTCGACTGACCGGGGCTGAGCTTGCAACTGAGGTACGTGCCCTTGGCTGGGATCGAACCCAGGACCCTTCAGTCCGAGGGCCGACACTCTAACCACTGAGCCAAACTGGCTAGGGCAAGCTGACACTATTCTTAGTAATGTGTATGTGTTTTTTTAATATGTCTTCCTGGGCAACAAAAGAAAAATAGACAAATGGGACTACATCAAACCAAAAATTTTTTGCACAGGTAAGGAAACCATCAACAGAACAAAATGACAACCTAGTGAAGGGGAGAAAATATTTGCTAATTATACATCTGATAAGGGGTTAGTATTCAAAATATGTATACCTTTACCCTAAAAAGACAAACAATCCAATTAAAAATTAGGCAGAGGACCTGATTAGACATTTCTCTAAAAAGTACATACAGATGGCCAATAGACATATAAAAAGATGCTCAACATCACTAATCACCAGGGAAATGCAAATTACAACTACAATGAGATATCACCTCACACCTGTCAGAATGGCTATTATCAATAAATAAACGAACAACAAATGGTGAGAATGTGAAGAAAAGGGAACCTTCCGTGCACTGCTGGTTGGGAATGCAGATTGGTGCAGCCACTATGGGAAACAGTGTGAAGGGTACTCAAAAAACTAAAAATAAAACTACCATATGACCACTTCTAGGTATTTTTCTGAAGAAATCAAAAATACAAATTCAAAAAGATATATGCATCTGTATGCTTATTGCAGCATTATTTACAATAGCCAAGATATGGAAGCAACCTGTGTCCATAGATACGATGATTGGATAAAGAAGTGATACATACAATGGAATATTACTCAGCCATTAAAAAAAAATCATTTGGGAAAATACGAATGGACCTAGTGGGGATTATGTTAAGTGAAATAGACAGAGAAAGAAAATACCATGTAATTTCACTTATGTGGTATCTAAAAAACAAAATAAATGAACACACAAAACAGAAACAAACTTATAAATACAGAGAACAAACTGTTGCCAGATGGGAAGGTTTTGGGAGATGGTTGAAAAAGGTGAAAGGATTAAGAAATACAAATTGGCAGTTACAAAAGAGTACAAAATAGTCTCTGGGATACAAGGTACAGCCTAAGAAATACAGTCAATAATATTGTAATAACTATGTATGGTGTCAGGGGGGTACTTATTGGGAAGGATTAGTTCATAAATTATATAACTGTCTAACCATGACACCATATACCTGAAACTAATATAATATTGAACATCAACAGTAATTTTAAAATAATATTTATAAGACATCATAGAAACTCTGAGGTTTTGTTGTTGTTAATCCTTACCTGAGGATATTTTTTTCATTGATTTTTTTTTTAGAGAGAGTGGAATGGAGGGAGGGATAAGGGAGGGGTAGGGAGAGGGGGAGAGAGAGAGACATCATCTATGTGAGAGAGACTCATCGATTGGTTGCCTCCCTCACTTGCCTGACCAAGGCCCAGGTATGTGCCCTTGACAGGAAACTGAACCCTCGACCCTTCAGTGGATGGGCTGACGCTCCAAACCAGAGCAACACCGGCCAGGGCCCCTGGGTTCTTTTTTATCTCAAACTTCCAAATAAGTCCATAGGGGATGGTAGTAACCCTTTTATTATTAAGATGAATCAAATGATAAACTCATTATAAAAATGTGGACTTTACTTTATAATTACTTTATAAGTATCAGTTAAACCAGATTATCCCAAGAGAGAAAGAAAAAAAAAGCCCATAATAGTATCCCTTTGGCATTATTACCCGAAAATCTAATATAGTTATTATGATTGTCGGTGTTTCAGATCAAATGCCAGTAGACAATACTCTGTGCATTAGATTTTATTCTTCAGCAAATTGTATATATATATTTTATAAAACATTTCACTTAACCCGAAACACCAGGAAAAAGAGTCTTTTAGTTCCACAAGGAACTGCTAGAATAAACAGCAAGATTCGCAATCTCCTTTGAATGGCCCATCAACCATTCACAGGCAGCAGTATATAGTCAAGAGTTTGCGGGCAGAAGGAAAAAAATCATGTTTGGAGGTCCAGCTTTATTCCTTTTCAGTTCTGCATGTCCCTGGGTGAGTTTTTGATTTATCTAACCCTGAATTCCCTCATGTATAAAAGGGAGCTCATAAAATTAATTTCATTTAAAAAATTTTTGTGGGTTTCCAATGAACTAATGAATATGAAAGTGCCTTATATATTTTAAGGAAAAGATCAACTGATAGTAATATTGCTATTTTTCCAATTCAAAATTAGTTATATCAAAACAATCTTCTTCTTAAGCCACCCATATTGGGAAAGAACTTCTTATTTATGGATATTAAACTAACAAAAAACCCTCTTAATTTTGAGTATAAAGAGTTTTGGCAATTTAAATAATCATTTCCTATGTTCAAACTGATGAGCTCTGAATCATCCATGTTGTAAGGCTCCCCCCTCAAATAAAAAATAGGGAAAAAAAATTTAAGATCTAAGCAGATGAAAAAAGAACAAAGAAATGTAACATACAAACCACAGAAAGAGCACCTAGTAGACATTTAGTAGCTAGCTACTCTATATGGCCACATTAAGGTAATAATACATTTTGTCCTGCCTTTAAAATATTTTTGCATGTAAAGTATGTCTGTCTATAATGTAGTCAATTATCTCCCACAGCATGAGACCATTTTCAGCATACACACGAGAGTAATAACACAGTATATTGTTTGTTTGAAAGTAATTGGTACACTAATGTATTCTGCTATACTGATATACCTTTAATGTCCCAGTGTTTCTGAAAAGGATCTTTAAGACTGTGAACTAGCAATAGTGTATGAATGCTCCAGTATGCAGTACTGATTGAATTCTTAGAATAAATGCATTGGGAAACCTTTCTTTTTATTTTATTTTCCTTATAAATGCAGCGGGCGGGGGGGGGGAGGGGAGCAGGGGGAGGTTGGCTATAGGGACCATTTCTTGTCTTAGTCTGAGCACCCCTGTGGAGAGGATCCAAGCATAAAAGTTCCCTTTGAAGTGAATGGAATCTCCACACTCAGATCAGCTCTGAGGATATACAGAGTAGAACAAGAAATGGGCTGCATGAAGGAGACATTAGCATTTAAATGAGGCTAGGTTTAAAAGAAAATTTGTGTGTCAAAAATACTAAGATTTGAAAACTAAGATACAATCTTTTCAGTAATCCTAGGTCAAACCACCTTGATTCAGGTCTTTCTACAATCTAACACAAAGAAAACAATAGAAAATGTTCAAAAAGCTTAAAGATTAGGTCAAAAATAGGGGTCCTATATCATATTGAAATATCACAGATGCCAAGAATCCTTACTGTGGATACACAAAGAAGCTTGGAAACATACAGGGGTTATATGTGTCCCAAGTCCTAATTTTCATTCTGTATATAATACTAGTAAACTGGCAAAGAAAAAAATAAAACAAAAATGGCCATCACAAAACAATATTCCAGTTAAGAATTCAAGCATAAATCTTGCTGATGTAAGTAAACTCAGCATAGAAAATAAAATCTTTGAATGCAAAATGTATCTGCCATCTATAAAACCAAAATAGAAACCAGAATCAGAGTTATTTCTGCAGTATCCATCAACTGTCAGTCAAGAGCTAATCTATGAATAACATTACTGTTCAAGACACTGTGCTCAGCTGAGTTTAAGTCATGGTTCCTGACTTTGATGTTTATACATAAAAAGAGAGTTAACTTTATAAGGCAATATAGTTGAGCACCAAAAATTCTTTGAGAGAAGAGAGTTACAGTAAGCGAAGATGGCCTGGAGAAGACTTTCTAAGCAGTTGGCGAGGGATGGAGAGCATTTAGCTCAGTGGGGTAGAGTGTTGGGGTCCTCTACACAGAGAGGGGCCCAAGCAGAGATTTGGAAACAGGCAGGAAGAGTGAGTTTGGAAGACAGGAAGAAGACCAGCTGGACTAAGCAGAGGGTGCTCTCAGTGCCTGGTGAGAGACAAAGGAGGACAGGGAGGGAGGTCGTGGTCTGACTATAGAGGTCTCTCCATACCACATCTCTCATGGCCAGTCATAGACCCATAAAACCATACATTGAAAGGGACAGTAATGATGATCAGTTCCAACATACCAGGTAACCCTTGATTCCACTCGCTACAAGTTGTCGCCCAGCCTCGGCTTGAAGAATGATGCATAACTGGTGAGCATATTGTACTGAAAGCAAGCTCCTTAACTATCTTAAAGCCCTGGCCTCTTCTCCTTGCATACATAATTATTCTTATAATAGGAACCTCCAAATTGTGTTTTAATAAGTGACTGACTAACATACTCTAATTGCTAGGAGGCTTCAGAGAATGCAGATGGGAATAGCCAGGGAAGGGATCATAGATAAGGAGGACATAACAGGGTTTGAAGAATGGGCAGCACTTAGGAAGCAGAGAGGAAAGGGATTCTGGGTAGGGAAAGTTTAGGAGCAAAAGCTCAAAGGCAAAAAGAACATGCATTTGGGGGGGAAGATTATAAAAACCAGCCTATTTAGTACAAAAAGTTTTCACTGAGAAATGATAAATATTAAAACTCTCAAAAAGACGTCAAAAGAGTTTGGATTTGTTGATGTAGATAATAAGTTGCTATTGTGTGTGTGTGGGGGGGAATAATTTTAATTCTACCCTTCTAAGTTCTTCTGGTTGATCTAATAATCAAATTGACATGAGACAGATTAACAAAAAAAAATAACCAAATTTATTACATACGTACATATGGAGATTCTGTAAGAATATGGGACCTGAGGCCCTGGCCCCAGTTGGCTCAGTTGGTTGGAGCATCATCCCATACACCAAAAGGTTGTGGGTTCAGTTCCTGATCAGGGCACATACCTATGTTTCAGGTTCAATCCCCTGTCAGGGCATGTGTGGAAGGAAATCAATTGATGTTTCTCCCTCACATCGATATTTCTCTCTTTCTTCCTCTTTTTCTGTCTTCCTCTCTTTCTCTCTTTCCCTTTCTAAAAAAGTCAATAAAAACATATCCTCAGGTGAGTATTAAAAAAAAGAATATGGGCCCTGAGGACAAATTAGGTAGTTGAGGTCTATATGCAATTCTGGATTAAGAAGAGAGAGGCAAGGGCCTGGGATTTCAAAAGCAAAGTAGGCAATTCACAGGTAGAGGAAAGAGTAAACATTTGGTAAATAAATTCTTGCCAGGCCACCCAGAAACAATGGGACAGAAAGGGGAGTCTAACAAACAGACTTTGCTAGGTTCCTTCCTGTCTCCCATACTTAGTTCAGATTATGCTGAGGTGATAGCTCCCTTTCAGCAGGTTTTTCTATCTGAATTCTTTTAGGCAGTTAAGGAGGAAGTAAAAGGCTCTTCTTGTATCTTTTGTTTTCTTAAAAACAACCAGCTCAAAATAATCCATAGCCCCCAAAAGGCTTATTTTGGATGGCAAAACTCTGTTCCCCAACACTGTAGTAGGTTCTTCAGTAAAATTAGCATTCAGGATATGTGGAAAACATATACTAAAAGCAGTATTTTAGGAAGACCAGACTAATGGTAGTGGACAGGATAGATTAATTTAGAGAAAAACTGGGGGCAGGAACACCACTTAAGAGACTTTTTAGCCCAGCCACGCGTGGCTCAGTGGTTGAGCATCGACCTAGGATCCAGGAGATCGCTGTTTGATTTCTGGTCGGCGCACATGCCCTAGTAGTGGGCTTGATCCCCAGTTGGGGGAGTGCAGGAGGCAGCCAATCAATGACTCTCTCATCATTGATGTTTCTCTCTCTCTCTCCCTCTCCCTTCCTCTCTCTGAAAACAATAAAGATATATATATATAAATATAATTTTTTTTAAAAGAGTTTTTAATTAGAGAAAGTAATAAGGGTGAAATCATTGCAACCACCTCGGAAAACAATAGCATCACTTCATAAAGCTCCATAGGCACATAGTCCATGGCCCAGCAATTCTGCTCCTTTGCCTAGTCCCCAAAGAAACTCTTCAAATATGCACCAGAAAATATGTGTATGTTTGCTCAGTATTATTTTTATCAGTAAAATCCTAGAAAGCTCTCAAATATTCATTAAGAATGTAATACATTGTAGCATATTCATATATAGCAATGAAAATGAGTGAACTTCAGCCCCATCAACATGTAAGAACCACCAAAACATAATGATGGGGGGGAAAAATTCACAAGAGAATTTTATATATTACCTTGCTAATTATATATATACATATACACACATTTAAATATATATTTTGTGTGTATGCATATATAAATCCTCTTGTGAATTGTTCTGATAGCATATTTCATTTTTACAAATTTCAAAAACATATAAAACAACTATATTTTTGTTTAGAAAAACATACAAATGTGGAAAATCTGTAAGGAATGGTAAGGGAACAGTAATAAAGTTCAGGATGTTATTTACCAGGAGGGGTATATGACTGAGGAAGGACACATAGGGCCTTTCTGAAATTCTGGCAGTATTCTACTTCTTAAAATGGGTGTGTATATCTGAGGTTAATTTCTTATTATTTAACTGCATAGGTACATTTATACACCCCTCAGTAGTTGTGATGTATTTCACGAGTTGAAAACTTGAAAACAAATAATAACTTGATCTATGGTGATCACAGTGGCCATGTAAGAAAATACACATGTGGTGAGATTCATGATTTATTTGGGTCAGATTACAACAAGAGTTAATCTTGTACTAGTGCAGAGGATAAACTATGTAAACCAGCAATGCTCTAAAACTATTACTTGGATTTGCTTCAGGTGTCCTTTCCTGAGGAGGTTCAGGCCTTTCTCTCAGGAGAGTAAAAATGCCCACTTGTGTATCTGCCTAGCACAACACCCTCTTACAAAGGGTCACAGCAGAGTGCCTGGTGCTCAAGCATAAAGAAAATGCTGGCATTTTAAAATAGTTTTTTCTTGTAGCTATCAATATTCAAAAACATTGAGGTCTAATCTCAAAGCACTTCCTTGCATTAATTTTTGCCTTTTTTCACAGAATAATCTCATGTTATTTTTGAAGGAAATTTGCAAGCCAACCCCTCACTGTGTATTGGAAAAACTAAGACTCAGAGAGAAGTGATGTGCACATCACACAACTCACTAGCAATAAATGCATGATAAGAAGAATCAGGTACTCTGACTTCCCGTATGCTACTTTGAAAAGTTTTTTTTCTATTCATGATAAAAACAAAAATTCCCAACACCCTCATGTGGTTTTTCCTTTGCTGCTAAATATAACTGGAAAATCTATGTCATTCTTTATACATCTGGGGATTTTTCTTGTTGAAACCAAATCTCCAATGCCATCCCACTAAGAACCTAAAATACAGACTCAAATCTACAGCTGCAAAATGAAAAGAAAATACAAATATGATGAGAAAGAAGACTATTTGTGAGGAAATATACTTCATTTTCCATTTTCAAGTCACTGAAAAGAAACAGCATGCTATGACAAAGGATGTAGATTATGCCTTTTGAAAATAACATTGAACATTTTTCCAACAATAATGTATTACATGCTTATTTTGGAAAATCCAGAGTAGTACAGTAGTCTTCCCCTTATCCCAAGGGGGTATGTTTCAAGACCTCCAGTGGATGCCTGAAACCATAGATAGAACTGAACACTACATATAGTGTGCTTTTTTCCTATACATACATACCTATGATAAAGTTTAATTTATAAATTAGGCACAGTAAGAGATTAACAAAAATAACTAATAATAAAATAGAACAATTGTAGCAATCTACTGTGATAAAGTTATGTGAACGTGGTCTCTTTCTCAAAATATCTTATAGTAATGTACTCACCCTTCTTGTCATCCCGTAAACATGATGGCTGTCATCCAGGCTTTATGATAATGTTGCCAGCACATGGGCAGATAAATTTTGTTTTTGTTTTTGAAAGCCTCTGGGCTCTTTGCTCTGTACACGCCCTGGCTTTATCATATGCCCTGCAGCATTGCCACATAGTTAGAGTTCACCTGTCCTTCCATGTTTTATGCCCTGGTGCCTCCTTTGCACTTCATGAATGTCGGCTCTATTGGGCATCTTACCCAGAAGAGTCCAGTTTCATGGCCATTGAAGACTTGCTTCGGATGGTATCTTTCTCCTTAATCGACTTCCACTCTGCTGGGAATGTGGCAGTAGCTTCTTCATCAGCAGATGCAGCCACTTCCGTAATGATTGTATTTTTCAGTTCAAACCTATCCCCGCTGTGTGCCCATTCATCACCCGCAGCGAATGGCTCGGTGTCGCTCGTCTCAGGATCCCTCCCTGAAGGCTCCGTATCATCTCAGTGCTTCCCCGGCAAAAACATTGTTCTCGGTGGAAATACCTTTTCTGTTCACATCTTCCACCCAC
Source organism: Miniopterus natalensis (assembly GCF_054644295.1). NCBI lineage: Eukaryota > Metazoa > Chordata > Mammalia > Chiroptera > Miniopteridae > Miniopterus > Miniopterus natalensis. Next base: position 54,869,782 of record NC_142083.1, read on the forward strand.
AAATATAACATCGTTTCCATCTTGACTAAGCACTTACTGTGCGGCGTGAAAGTAACTTTTGAAGTATGAGGTACAACAGCAGAACGAGCGCGGATTCTTTTTCTTTCTTCACAATTTCACGAAGAGAAGATTCGTTCTCACTATAGATCTGAACCTCGGCACAAGATTTTTTTCTTTATTCAGTGGAGAGCTTTCACCTTTTCCCTTAAAGGAAGCACTTTACAGCTTCTCTTTGGCACATCTGACCTGCCAGCATTACCACTCTTGTATTGGGGGGCCCTTCCAAGTAAAAGAAGGGCTACTTACTTGAACACAAGCACGGCGACGCCTCCAGGGCACCTGCTGCCCAAGATGGCGGCCAAGCGCGGCAGCGTAAAGCTTACCCGGCGGGTTACGCTGGGCTCACCTCGCGAGACAGCCCGAGATTTCATCGTGCTCCGTCCAACAGCGGGCAACTGGAAACTTACGAATTGTTATTTCTGGAATTTTCCCTGTGGTATCTTCAGGCTGGAGTTGGCTGGAGGTGACTAAAACCACAGAAAGCAAAACCACAGGTCATAGGAGGTACTACTGTATAATGTAATGCATAACAGCTAAAACAAAATTGAGATCATACACTCAAATATTTTCAAAGGACGGATCAGTCCTTCTAATATCATTTCCATGTGCTAATGAGCCTTTGTACATTTGTCATGAAAGCTTGTGCCCTGGCTGGGTGGCCCACCTGGTTGGAGCGTCGTCTGGTACACCAAAACGTTGTGGGTTCAGTCCCCTGTGGGGGCACGTAGGGCAGGCAGCAGATGGCTATTTCTCTCTCACATTGATGTGCCCTTCTCTCTTAAAAAAACAACAAACAAACACAAAAAACATATCCTCAGGTGAAGATTTTTAAAAAAGGTTTGCGAAGCAGTGATAGAGACTGATTTCCACATTCAGTGGATATGCTAGCCTTCACCTCTGCCGTACCAACTTCTCACACTGCTGGTAACCTCTCCAATAAGGCAATATTGTGAAGAAAAGCAATATTTATTTAGGCTTTACTTGACCTTGTCATCTCTACTGTTCAGTCAAATACTATTAGCTTATTCACATTCTCCAATATATCCATTTCCTGTCTATCGATTGCCTTCTTATATCCCCCTATTTCACCTCATTCCTTATGCCATCCTACTAAATTTTGCATGGGGAAAATTTTTATGGCTTACATCATGATATTATATTTAAAAAACCCATCATGCATTCTTTGGGAGGTTAGATTATTTTCATTCCACAAGCACATTCAAAAAGTATTAACAACTTACGTGAAATTGCCAGAAGCTTTTAAAACTTTCTCAGAATCAAATATTGGGTTTTTCATTAACACTGAATCTACATAAAATTGATGATCCTGGTTGTCCTTGAAATTATTTTGTTTCTAAACCTTGGACTTTAAAGAATGAATTAATTATAGCATGTATCTCTTTTTTAACTGCTAAATTGGGTAATGGTTTAATAGCTCAAGGGGATTACTTTGGGGATTTTAAGGTTTATAAGATTCGCTATTCCCCAAGTCTGTTTTCCTACAGTGATCTATGGCTTTGATTCCAGTAACAAATTCACCAAAATGAGGATAGGTCATGGACTTTCACTGCCAGCCAGCCTTCCTGTCTTAGCCAGAAAGCTAGGTAGAGAAAACATAATTTGGTATGAAAAATTTACCTTGTTAAACCAAATGAACAACTTTCTTGATTTAAAAATAATAAAAGGTAAAAAACTGCTCCTAATAGGTGTATCAGTTCACATTAAAGAGAAGTGTATTAAAAAGAAGATTGTTTTGCCCGGCCGGTGTGGCTCAGCGGTTCAGCATCGACCTATGAACTAGGAGGTCATACAGGGTTTGATTCTGGTCAGGGCACTTGCCTGGGTTTCAGGCTTGATCCCCAGTAGGGGGCGTGCAGGAGGCAGCTGACCAATGACTGTCATCATTGATGTTTCTATCTCTCTCTCTCCCTTTCCCTTCTTCTCTCTGAAATCAATTAAAAATATATATATTTTTAAAAAAAGAATGTTGTTTTTAATTTAGTGTTTATACGCAGAGAAAGGCTGCCCTGATTGCACATAAAAAACATTTAAGGAATTAAATGAACACCTATTCTCAGGCCCCACACTCAGAGTGACTCGATTGTTTGGTCTGACGCAGGGTTGAGGCATAAGGATTTTTAAAGCTCCCCAGGTGATTTAAATCCTGCAGTCAGGATTGAGAATCACTGTGTCTAGCCACTAGGACTGAAATGTATTTTTTGCCTCTGAATAAAGGGACTGTGTGGAATTAGAAGGACCAATTCCTAGGTAATGTGGGATATATGAATCATAATTAGACCCTCTAAGTGTCAACCACAGTCTGGGCAGGGAACACCTGTGGAGCCAAGAATTAAAAATGAATGATGCCCTTTGTACCATAATGATAATGCATTCTACTCTCTGGGAAGCTATTAAAATATTCCTCTTAAGAATTTTTTTCAAGCCTATTTTTAAGTGTCACAGGAGAAAGTAATATGAGGTTTTCAAGAAGGCTCTGTGTGCTTAATCTGGTAGAACTGTCTGCAAAATATTTTGGTATTTTATTTATGTGTGCATCATGCAGTGAAAGGGGAGAATGGGAGTTTGTCTGAGAAAAGAAAGAGGGAAAGAGGTTTCACATTTACATGACATCAAGAAGTTTGACTTGGCCTAACTACCTCTTATTGCACTTTTCAGTTCTTGAGGTCTGTTTGATGCATAAATTCTCTTAGAGGCTAGCCTCATTTAAATGATAATTTATGTCTTTGGAATGCCATTTCTAGTCTTGTTCTTCTGCACACCCGTGGAGCTGATCAGAGCGTGGTGATCCGTTTGTTTTCAAAGGAAATTTCATGTTCACATCCTCTCTACAGGGGTTAGTGGAGAAAGACAAGAAAATAGTCCCATAGTGTTTCAGCCAGTTATTGGGAAAATTTTTTCCTCCCATATATATCATAATATGCAATTGAACTGGTACTCCAGTAGGAAAGGGTTTGCTGTTTCATACTCCTATAGTTTTTTCCTAACACCATGAAATTAAAGACATGCCAGCATGGAGCTGAGTATTTCTGATTACTTTCAAATAAGCAATGTAGTATATTATTTCTTTATGTGCTTTTATAGTCCATGCTGTGCAAGATAATTGACTTCATGACAGATGTCTATATTTCAGAGGAAAATTTATTTGTGAAAGAACAAAGATATATTAGAGGAAACAAATATGGGGCTATTCATTATGTTGCCAACAAGGTGCTTTTTGATGACTTGTAAATTGAAATTAATATTTTCTCTTGTTATTCTGAATATGTATACGCAAATTTGTTGATACAACCAATTTGAAACGTATTCTACTATTTGAATCCAACTTCTGGTTCTCAATCAAAGTTGGGAGTTGGGTGCTCTTAGATTTTATTTGAAATGCCAGAGAATGAGGAAGGTGCACTTTTATTTCTTTTCAGAGAAGTCTGTAGGCCTGCACATTCTGCAAGTTGGCCAGGATAAGTTATGTCCATTCAACCCATCTTTACAATAAAATAACTACTAGAAAGTTCTAAAAATAAGTTTAGGAAAGATTCTCCATGGATCTTTCTTTACTTCTCAAAATGAAACTCTTTTCCAAGACAAACACTAGTAGTAGGCAACAGCATCTGAAGTCCCTAACATGTTTGTGTGAGGTGGACTGGCTTGGAGGACCCAAAAAATTAGGTGGACAGGCTGCTGCAAAGGCAACTTGAAAAAAGGGGAAGATACGGAGGAGTGTCCGTCTCCTCTGTAACAGTGCCTGAGTCCCATTCTGCTGCCTGTAAATAAACTCTCCCATTCTTTTTGGCTACAAGAATTTTTCCTGGGGGTGGGGGTGGGAACTATACCCTTTATCCCTGTAAGCTGACTGGACACTTTTTGCAATATGATTGTACCATTAACATAAAATTAAAATAACTAATAGACACAGAGGGATTGCCATATCCAGAAAGAATGTAAGCTTAATAAGGTTCCATTTCAGAGATGATTTTTCTTTTAATGAGGAGAAAAGGAGACACTTAACTTTTTGTGCACTAGAGGAAAGAAGGGAACAAAAGGAGATTTTATAATTAAATTGGAGGTAGCCTTTACAAAAGCAAAACTGGGACACTAAGGACTTGTTTGGTAATGACACTTCTAGCGTGCAGAGCCAACCTCAGGTGAGGTGGAGCCCTGAGGCCAGGAGAAAGGAGTCTTCTTCTCACCCACGCGGCGGGGGTGGCTGGCTCCACTTCATAGGTACATGCTAAGCTTGTGAGCTCAGTGGCTGGACTACACACAGCCTGCAACGCCCTGAGGCTGTAAAGTCTGAACTGGGCTTGGTGGCGGCTTCCTCAAACACCCTTGCTCTCTGTCAGTGCAGATGGAGCTGTGGCTGTGCCCATCAGGACCTTGAAGTTATGAGAGAAGGTTGCCATCAGGTAACATTGAAAGTGTTGTCCCAGACATTCTCCCACATTTTAAGGTAAACATGTGGTCACCCACTGAACAGGAAAATTATCTTGACATAAAAATGCACCAAATAGAGCTTAAAAATAATCATCACCACAGCCTTAATAATACTCCTGTCCCTCCCCATCTTCTCCTCTCACCAAAAGTAACTTATTCAAGGGAGGGTCCTAAGTGTTTGCTTCAGTTAACCCAGGTCCGGGGGGAGGGATACAGGACTTAGGGGGAGGCTAAAGCAGAACAGTCCAGCGAGATGTAAACTGACCCAGCAATGTTTTTTTTTGCATCTTATCAGTGACCATCACTCTCCAGGATGAAGTTCTCATCGCTGGCCAAGAGCTTGGGGTCATCGGCCTTCCTCGGAATTTAGTTTGGAAAGTAGGGCGGGTCAAGACTTGCTGTAGGTCCTGAAGTTTGTCCTCGACTCTCCACTGCTTGCTGGGAATTGTTGGGGGGAGGTCTAGATTTTCCAACCTACCCACTGCAAGCAACAGTGGTTTCCCTACAGAGAAATTTTTCTGAGAGTTCCCCTAAGGCTGGAGGGCTCCGTCTCCTTCATCACAGCCTGCCTCCCGTGCACGCATTTGGTTCCACTTTTCTTCCTTGCCCCCAGCCCACGGGCCTCTTCGTCTTCGTCAGCGTCCCTCCTCCCAGCCTGCTCCCGCCGTCCCTCCGCCACAGACCCGGGGGAGGAGGTGCTGAGCACCGCCCTGGGGACTCCTGCTAGGAGCTGGGGTGGGGGAGGCTGGGGGAAGGGAGGGTGGGACCTGAGGGTGTGGACGCAGCTGGAGCTGGAGAGGAAGGACGCGCGGGAACACGCGCGAGCAGGGGCTAGGGCAGTGACAAACACTTGTCCTCGAATTCAACGCGGATCAGTTTTGTGTGGGGTCAGGACGCAGCATTAAGCCCCCTGGGTTAGGACCTTCCGGCTGGAACTTCCCAGCTCCCTGGCTCCCAGCGCCCCCACTTTGGGGTAAGGCGGGTGGGGGTTGGTCCGGGGCTCCCCGTCCGCAGTACTGGGAAGTGGTCGAGCGCGCCGGGCGCACCGCGTCCAGACGGAGGTGGGAAGACGAGCCCGGGAGCCCGGGCAGGGGCGCCGGCAGGGGAGCCCCGCGAGACCCGAGCCGAGGGCCCGCGCAGGGACCCGGCGGGTGTGCCTGTGGGTGGCGCCCCTTCACGGATCCAGCCGCGGTGCCCGTCTGCGGGTTCTGCACACTCTCCACCAGAGTCCCAACCCCGGGCGGGGCGGGGGCAGGGTTCCTAGGCTCTCACGGGGAACGTCCTCCCAGCCCCGCGCCGGGCAGACGGAGAGTCGGACATTTTTCTCGGCTTCTCCGGGGACAGCCGGCGTGGCCACCTCGCGGGGCTGCTTTTCGGGACGCGGGACTGGGGCGGAGCAAAGGGAGACGGACTTTCACGCCCGCCCCCCCCCCCCCCCCCCCCCGGGAGTCCAGCTCTTGGCCACCTCCCGCCCGCCCGGGAGCCACACACTCAGGACAAGCAATCCCCGCAGGGAAACCCCGGGAAGCCGCGGGCGGCTGAGAGGTGACTCTGCGGGGACCTCCTTCCCCCCCCGCGGCCACCGCGCCCGGGGGGCGGGGGCGGAGCGGCGGCGGCGGGCGCGGGGCGGGCTCCGGGCGGCGGGGCACCGCAGGGCCGCCCCGGAGGAGGGACTGGGAGCTGTCCCGGGAAGTCGAGGGCGAGCGGCGGACGGGGTTGGGCCCCGCGCGCGCCGGGAGGAGGGAGCCGCCGCCGCGCGCCCCGCCTGTCCCCGCCCCGGGAGCAGGAGCCTCCCAACTAACTCCCTCCCGCGCCGCCGCCCCGCCGCGGGCAGCTCGGGCTTCCGTCCCGGACAGTGTCCGCGGCCGCGCAGGTTGGTGTCGCCGCCGCCGCCGCCGCGGGGCGGGCAGGGGAGGGAGAGGGTGGGAGCGCCGAAGGGGGCTCAGCAAGTTGGGCAGATGCTGGGCGGCGACGAGGCTCCCGCCTCCGCCGCCGGGGTTCCCGGCGCCCGCGGTGGAGGTTGGTTTCCTCCGGGCTGCCCGGGTCCTGGGGGATCCGGCGCCGCGGCCGGGGCGGGTCGCGGGACCGAGCCCGCCTCGCACTCCCCAAACCTCTCCCGGCGCCTCCCCGCAGCGCCACGGCCTCGGCGGGCTCGCGGGGGCCTCCCCTCCTGCCCTCGCCTGGCCTCCGGTCCCCGCCGGCTCCGCTCGCCTTCCTGCCCTTTAGACAGCCTTGGAGCGCGAGGGCGATGGCAGAGGCGGGATGGAAAGTATCCGCGACTTGGCGTTAAATCGGGATTCTTGTCCGGTGTCAGTCACCTTCCCATGAATACGGCCTTTTGGCCCCTCCGTGTTCTTAGCCAAGAACAAAATGTGCGCCTGCTCTGCCGGTCGCTGAGGGTCGGGGTAACCATCCAGTGGAATGACTTAGGTGTAGTATTTGATTTTGTTTTGACCACGGTCTCTGCTCTCCTCAGGCTGGAGACCTCCTGACGGCAGGTCCTGGGTTCTAATCCTCTGAGTTTAGACCCTTCTGCTTAGATGGGATTCTGTCTTTAGCTGATTTGGTCAGTAGCTTTGTTGGGATAAAAGACTCCTGTTTCTGAATCTGGTCATTCGTATTGAAATCATCCATTTCCCCCCAACCCTATGTACAAAGCTGGATCTTCCTAAGGTTGTAGGTATTCAGATAGCAGAAGGTTAATATTGGCCCCAATCTTTGGAAATCAGCAAACTGTATTTGCTTCAGGTGTTTACCAATCTTTACAGTTTCTTTTACACCTTAAGTGCAAATTTGAATTTGCTTTTAATTTTAAACAACTCAGGAAGTAGACCTTCATTTTTCCAAACTTACAACATTTAGCTCAAACAAACGACATGTGCCCTATCATTTGTAAATTTTTCAATTTAAAATCACAGGCACAAGCATTCTTAACACTATTTTAATTATTTTATGAAGAAAACAAGTAAGCGACCTAATATTGTCAGCTTCAGACTTGATATTAATAAGTCCTTTCATTCACGAGTTCCTGATTTAATAGTTCATGAGTTCCTGTATTGTGCAGTGTGTCGTGCGTTTAAAGATAAATCTAAAATACGTTCCTTGCTCTAACAGGAGTCGGGAGCCTTTTTTCCGCCAAGGGCCATTTGGATATTTATAACAACATTCGTGGGACATACAAAATTATCAACTTAAAAATTAGCTATGAACAAAGCTCCACCAGACCAAATGATTTCGCTGGCGACATGCGACCCCAGGCCGGACGTTCCCTACCCCTGAAGAGACTTCCAGTCTAACTTAGAGACTCATATTTTTATTTCATATTTTTTATGAACATTAAGTATATTCTCATGACTACATATGGCAGGTAGAGTGATGTCAAGAATACATGACTGAAGGCCCTTTCAGATAATTATTTAGCAAATCTACTTAATAGAATGGCACAAGTAATAAGTTTAGCTGAGTTAGTGTTTTCTGAAATAAAATTTCAAATGCTTCTACTTCAGCAAATAAATGTTTAGAATGAAAGCTCAGAAGACCATATATACATGTATGATGTATTAACAAATGTTAAAAGCTGTAGAAATTTCAATTCTAACTTATTAAGTCAGTTTATGGTGCCCGGGTGCAATTTTTTCTCCATGGCTTAAGAAATGAAATTATAGCCGGGCCGGCATGGCTCAGTGGTTGAGCATCAACCTATGATCGAGGAGATCCAGGTTGGGATTCCTGGTCAGGGCACATGCCTGGGTTTCGGGCTCGGTCCCCAGAGGGGTGTGTGCAGGAGGCAGCCGATCAATGACACTCTCTCCTCATTGATGTTCCTATCTCTCTCTTCCTCTCCCTTCCTCTCTCTGAAATCAATAAAGACATATTTTTAAAAAAAGGAAGAAAGCTTTTTAAAAAAAGAAGAAAAAAAAATTATAATGCATAAAGAAATACAGAGATTGAATGTAATATTTTTTATAAATTGAAACTTGAACACTTAATGGCCTGATGGACCCTGGATTGACTCTGGAAATTTGACTTTAAAAAGGTACAAGATTCTTAGTGAGAGTTTTGTTTTTAACCATTAAAAAGAAAATCTGGCTTGGTGCAAACTACGGGCAAGAATTCCACCTGGAAAAGACTGACCAAATTAGGTTGTATTTGGTGTTTCTTAATGACATCTCTGATTCTTTTCCTGCTTGTTGGAAGAATCCATCCATCTGCTGGATTTGTGTAGAATTTCTTAGTCTTTGCATACCAGTACTAGGCTTTGAGAACTTTGATTTAGCTCACACAGTGAGACAAGGCAGTTTGAGGGGCAGCCTGAGGGATGCGAAGTTAACTTTACACATGGCCTATTGCTGTGTATCTTTGTTTTCCTCTTTGTGAAATGAGATTAAAGATCCTGTCACTGCCCTGGAAACCGTGTGGTTTGGTATAATAGTCAAGAATATTAAGCCAGGAAGCTGCTTTTATGTATAAGAATTTTCTTCACCCCTTTAACTCCTTCAGCCAGTAAAAGTGAATTGTTAAAAGCACATACAAATAGCTTTCAGAAAAGGCTCTGAATAAAGTTGTTGGTGGTATCATGTACTCTGAAGTCTCCTGATAGAAGTTCAGGTCATCTTTATCTTCTAAAAGTTACTATACTGATTTGAGAATAAGACCTTCATCTTATCCAAGGTTGAACAGCTAGCTAGTTAGTGGCAGGAGTGGAACTATAACTTCGATTGCCTGATAAATAGTTCTATAGTTTCTCCTATTATCTGTGGTCTTTTATCGGGGCACATTTAAAATCTCACATTTATAAATGTTTATGGCTAAACATTTTGACTTCAGGTTCTGATGGGTCTGGGTTGGAGTCCTGCCCCAAGCATTTACTAGTCATACAACCCTTGGTAAGTTATTTAACCTCCCAAGTCCTCAGTTTTCTCGTCTCCAAAATGGGAATAATGGAAGTGCTTAGCTCAAAGGACTGTTGTAATGGTTAAGTGAACTAATTGATGTGAAGTGCTTAGCATATTGCTGGCTGTTTATTATGTGTTTACTACTCAAATAGTTATTTCAGTTTCTTGAGAGTGGGGGGGATGACATTTTAAAGGTCCAAATTAAAAATATATATATAAAAACGTAAACATAGACACCCTAAATATTTTGAATTAGCAATTTCTCAGCTAACTTTTGTTTCATTTACTTATTCAACAAGTGTTTATGGAACTACTACGATGTGTTGTTGGGCCTCTTTCTATGCACTGGAATACAATGGTATACAAGACAGTTATATAGTCATTCTCTTATGACCTAGAAGTCTGGGAAGGGATCAGAAAATTGCAATCTTATGTGATTTGCACCATGAAGGGGTAAAGCAGAGAACCACAGAATACGGATGGGATGGGATGGGATGAGAGGCCCCTGGGTGGGTAGCTGTCATAGTGCGTCACCTCATCCTAATTGGGGTTGGTGGTGGACAGAGAAAACTTTCCGTGTATATACTTAGACTCGAGATAAGTGACAGCCGGTGAAGAAGTTGGAGAATGAGGAGTGTTCTAGACCAAGGGGAATGGAGCATGATCCATTAGGATGGGAGTCAGGTAGATAAGGTAAAAGAATAAATAAATGAGAGGAGAGAACCCTGTGGCAACCTGGGGAACCCAGGCTTTGTGTAAAGGATCAGTAGATACTCAGTTCCAGCCAAGTGTTGTCAGGTTGGGATGCAGGCCAGGTATTGCCAGATGCCATGATTTTTAAAGAAGAGCTTAAGATTCATATTTTATAAAAGTGAAATCTCCCAAAGTGTGAAATGGGCCAAATGATTTTTAAATGATTATGTGAGCCAATTTGTAGTTGGAATTCAACCCAGGGCCACCACTTTATGACCTCTGCATTTAAGGAAATGAAAAAGGTTTAGTGGCTAAAAGAATGCATTTTAGAAAGAGAGGCAAGGGAAGTGCCCACTGGTATGGGCAGAGTTATATCATCCAGGACCTGTGGAATTTGCTAAGGAGGGTTGGGTTAATCCTAAAAGTAGTGGGTGACATTAAAGACTGAAACGAGCTACATGATTAGATTTGTGTTTACAAGGTACATTCTGGCTACTGTATGGAGAATGGAAAGCCAGACCACAGACTGTAGTGGTAACCATTTAGGAAGCTATTGTAATGGCCTGAGCAAGAAGTAAATACGGCTGAAAGCTGGGTATTTGAGCAGGATAGGGAGAGAGATGGGTGGATTTCAGAGAGATGTGTGATACCTCCACTGTTGGAGATAATTCTCCGTTAGTCACTCAGGTTTCTTGGAGCAGAGGCACTGACTGCTTTCATTCTAAGCTATCTATTCAAGGACATTTATTTTGCAGATAGCCTTGGAAAATAGAGGTAGTCTTTTCCCCTGGAGCAAAGGGCAGGTAGGCTTACTGTTTAGTGTGAAAGATTTGAGTACTCTCAGGAGTGGTTCCCCTTCTGTAATGCAAGTCATTTAGTGTATAGGTATCACCTCCCCTTCTGCACAACATACAATGGGAATTAATCCTCAGAGGATTGGTGCTGACTATGCTAATGCTCCTGCCACTGTTTCTGTGAGTAATGTAGTCCTTTGTCTCTGACCCAGGAATTTCTTGTCTTCTCTCAGCATCCATGAAACTGTGGTGTGCTTATTTGTTCACTTGCAAGTAGGGTAAACTCTAATATCCTTCAAAGCAACTAGCCACAATGTACTTAATAGCTACATGTGGCTAGTGGCAACTATAGTGGCAAAGCAGATGTAGAACATTTCCATCATTGCAGAAAGTTCTATTAGATGTTGCTGGACAAAAAGGCTTAGATATTTGTGTGTGTGTGTTCTTGGGTGAGTAGAGGTGGTGGAAATTGTTGATTTTGACACCATAAACATGATGCTTATTTTTATGTTAGGTGCACAGGTGTTCCTTTATATAAAGGAAATATTTCAGTTTGGTTAATCAGTACAGTATTCAGGCCTGTTGGAGGAAAAAAAATAGAAAATTATCTACAGTGTCAATTTGGAGACTAAGCAGACTGGGGCCATGTGGCAACAGAAATTCTACATATATATGGCTTTCCTTAAAATCATGTGTGATTGTGAGATTAGGGTCTGTGCCCAAAGGAGCTTGAACTTCTGAACACTGTCTTCAGCTCATCTACTAGCCATGCTTGACATAAAAGGACAAGAGTGATACATTCACAGTGAGATCCTGGAACATGACCAGTCCAGCAGCACCCACGCAGCGCCTCTGCAGCCCAGCTGTGCCGCCTGAACTCACAGAAAGGAGGGAGGACAGGAACAAGATTTCCAAATAGTTCTCGTTCAGGGAGTTTAAGAGGACAGCCTCAAGACAAGAGGGAACTGGACTCAAAAAGAAAGAAAAATTGTACTGGAAAGCACAATTTTAAATGACACAGTATAGATAGGGGACAATGCCAAGAAACAATAAAAGCAGCAGATCCCTTTCCTGGTCAGATGGGGAAAGCTCATTTTGAGGAGTGCATGGACCACAAGCACTGGGAAGCAAGAGCACAGCATTGTTTCTATCATTATTTCTGTCATTTTATAGGCCCAGCCAACTGCAGCTGCAGCCACAAGAGGACAGTTTTTTGTTTTGTTTTTTTACCTGCATTGAGTGTGCAGTTGACTGCTTAGTCACGTAGTTATACCATAAGCAAAACAAAGGACGGTGGTAGAGATTTTAAAAAGTGAAGGCGGAGGCCCTTATTGAAGAATTGCACTATGACCTGCTCTTTTCATGGCTGAAAATATCTTATTGAAAATTTCAGATATTAAGAATTTTATTTAACTATGCTGAAGAAATTTGCTTTAAAAAGTTCTTATTTCTAGTGCAGTGAAAATTTATTTACATGAAGACTAATTATAGGTTTTTAAAAATCTGAATTTTAGAATATTTTTAAAGTTGACTTTATTATTTTTAAGTGCTAACATACATAACTCAGACCCTGCTAAAGAAAGATCTTACCTTTTAGAACTCTTTTGAGAGAAACTTTTATAAAGAGATATGTTAATTTTGAACCAACACTGCGATTGTTTATATGTACCCGCAGGGTTCTGTAGTGTTTAAAGAAAACCTGTGTAGATTAAACATATACTCCTTATTTGCACTACTAATTGCATCAACGAACTACTATTTACACAGATACGTCTTCTCAAATTTCAGTAAATTCAGGGAGAGCCAAGGTCATGTGCTGTTAGTGTTTGGACCAACCTCATCCCTTGCATAAATTTCTCAATTAGTGAGGTTTTACTCCATTTAATGCTTCAGTACTACTTTGCTAAATGTCTTTTTTTTTTTTTTTTTTAATTGTGAATTTAAAAATCTTATTTCTGTAGGGGTGAAAAAGGTTGGTTGTTCTCCTAAATTAACCCCTCCCCTGGTCCCCTCCCCCCCTAAATCTGCTAACTCCAGTTGTTCAGCCTGCTTTCATTTTTCTCTTTCAATTTTGTTTGGCACAGACCTTTCTTTGTGCTTCCATTCTCTTCATACAAACAGCATGAAATTGGAAATAATCATTGTCTGTTGTATTTTTGAAGATCAGAATTTTCACCAGTTTCATGCAGTCCTTTCTCAGGCAGGGTGTAGTAAATCATCTTTGGAAAACTGGCTCCAGTAAAACTGGAGTATGCAGTGGAAATCGTTGGTGTGACCTCAGAAACAAAGCCAGGAGACTTGCTGTTTATTGCATGAGTCACTGATGGGCTCAATTGAAAGCAAATGATACTCGATTGCTTCTCATGCATGTCAGTGTTACATCTTATTTTAAAAGAAGCCTGAGATAAAGGCATAAAAATAAATTAATAAGCTCTTTCTCCCAGAGAATTTAGAATTATATGGATTCTAGCATTAGATGATTAAAACAGTAACGGCAAGGGCTACAAATTAGGCCTTGTCCTTTAACCCGTAATTTCCTGGGGTGCTCCGAATTTTTCATTGTGTAGATTTCCTCAGGTTGCACATGAGTGACTTTAATCAGGAGCAAAGTGGCTTCTTTCTGTTATATGCCATTTCCTCCATGGCCCTTGCCTCACTTAGCTATTACTGTATGCCTAATCGACCACAGTGAAATGTCTTTAAAACATTTTCGAGGGGACTAAGGACTTTCTGGAGAATTTTTATAAAGCGAAATGCCAAGAAGGAAAGTTTGAATGGTTTCCTTTCATAGATAAATGTTTCCGGAAGGACTGATGAGTCAAAGAGTTGTTAATAGGATATGTGAATGTAACCTTTCACCTAGTTGCTGTCATTACCTAACTCATAACTATATAGTTTTAGCAAATTGTTTGAACTGGTTCTTGTCTAGTTCTTTAATGAAACACACTCTCTTGGTTCCATTCTATCCTCAGTGCTGTTTCAAAGCTTGCATTGCTCCAAGCTCCCCCTCTCTCCTTCTCTTTTACCAGCAGCTCGTCATCATATAGAATTTCACTAATATCTTTGTCTTCAGCGCTACTTCAGTATTTGTGGAAAAATTTTATATTCATGTACTCCATGTTGATTTCCAGCTCTTTGGTTCCTAATAGCGTGCCTTCTTTTATTTGTGCAACAAATATTTCTTCAGTGCCGGCCATGTACCAAGCACCCTTCCTAACCCTAGAGATTGAGTAGTGAGCAAAAAGTTCATGGTCTGTGCTAGCATAGAGCAAGGAGTCCAAGATGAAGGCAGTCATTAATTTTTAAAAAATCCCAGCAATGAATAACAACGTAATGACAAACAAAAGTAAATGCTCCGAATAGAGCCATATGATTTTGTAGGCTTATATAACAGGAGCCCTAGGAAGTGACACTTGATTGATGTCTAAAGGGTGAGTAGAAGAGTTTGAGAGAGGGCTGGAAGAAGAGCGTTCCAGACAGCAGAGGGGAGCTTGTTCAGAGGCCCTGCAGCAGGAGGGAGCAGAGTGAAATCAAGTCCCTCAAGAGAACTCAGGGCAGAGTGGAGTGCGATGAGGCTGAACACCCAAGCTAGGGCCAGTCCTTGTAGGGTCTTACATCAAGAATTTGGCCTTTATCTTAAGGACCGTGGAGCGTGTTTTCAGTAGGAGCTGGTGACTCCATGAGACTTGTGTTTTGATTAAGATCATCTGTGGGGAATGAATTGCTGGGGGCCTGGGTTCCCAGGGTCACAGTGGGGAGATGGTGAGTGGCTGCTGCATTAATCCAAGTAGAAATGACAGGATGTGCTAGGCTTGCTGTATGTACCAGGAAGTGTCAGTGAAGATGGATTAAAAAGTTTTAAGGGATAATATTAATTGTACTTATGAACGGATGGGATTTTCTTTTATTCAGTCAGTAGATATTTAGTGAATAGTACCTTTATGCCAAGCTCTGTGCCAGGCTCTGGGGACACAGTTGTGAACAAGACATACAAGATCCCTGTATGTGTGGAGCTCACCTAGTATTGGGAGTAACAGGTAATCAATGAGTAAAAAAATATAGTTTCAGATAAAAATAAGTCCTGTAAAGAAGAATGAAGTCGTAGGAGGGAATGGAGACTGACAGAGGAGTGTCCTCTTATATAGGGAAGTCAAGAAAGACGTTTCTGAAGAGGTGGCATTTCAGCAAAGACCCAAATGAAGAAAGGGGAGAGGGAACAGGTGCAAGGTCTTGAGGCTGGAGCAAGGACACCTTACCCTCAAGGAATGCCAAGAAGGCCGTATGCCTACAAGTACAGAAAGGAGGGAAGAAAGTCGGGCGTCATGAATGCCTTGCCAGTCGTTGAAGCTTAAAGCATCTAAAGAGATTTATTATATTCTTTTTAGTCCTAATCATCTTTTCAAAGTCACACATTTTACCAACCACAATCCCAGGTTGCTCTGCCACTAGACTATTTTTAGCACTGCTCCTGGAACAGCTTCCTTTATCACATCACACCCTACTAAAGAACTGACAATGATAACCACATGTCCATCAGGTCACGGAAGGGCCTTCCCTTATTTTAACCACATTTCGCATTACAACCCTCACTGGACTTCTCCAGTCAGTCAGTTGAAGGCCTTCCTCAGTTTTGTACAGGCCTTCCATATAATGTATTGCTTTTATCCTTGGTGTTACATTTATCACTGTGGTGCCTCTTTCCTTCCTATTAGTCTACTTCCATCTCTTCCTTCAAGGCCGGGTCCACGAGTTTTGAGTTACCTTGTCTACCAGGTTTTTTTTCTGATTTATTCCATCTTACCTTGATCACTGGATCAGTTTGAGGGATATTATTTTTTTTTCTTCCTGAGTCATTTGAAGAGGCACTACTTTAAAGGGCCATTGTTATTCTAAATTAAAATATTTATGATCACGCTCTTCCTAAAAGAGATTAGGTGCCAATACCAACTCTGCCATGTGTGTATGTGACATTGGCCAAAATAATCAACTATCTGAGGTTCAGGTTCCTTGTCGGTAAGATGAAGATAATAAATCTCCGCTATTTCATTTAAGGTGTGGGTGTGAGAAGTAAATGAAGTAAAATACAGAAAACATGTTTTTAACAAATGCAAGACATTCTATTTAATATTTTAGATGGTCGTGTGTCATATGCTCCTCTAAACTACAGGTTTTCCACACTAATTCATATAGCATGGAATCATGTGTGTGCTGCAGGAATCCTGTGAGGCTTCTAGAGCTTTTAGCCACACAATATGAGCCTGGGACAACTCAATCCACTGCATGTGTATTACTTTCCTGGGGCTGCTATAACAAAATGTCACAAACTGGGTGATTTAAACAGCAGAAATTTATTTTTTGCTGTAGTTCTGGAGGCTCTGAGATCAATGTTTCCCTCTGAGGGTTGCAAGGGCAAATTTGTCCCATTCCTCTCCTTACCCCCAGGTGTTCCTTGGCTTGTGGATGGCATTCTTCCTGGGCCTTCACATTGCCTTTCCTCTATGTCTCTGTGTCCAAGTTTTTCCTTTTTATGAGGATACAGTCATTGGATTACTCATAATGGCCTAATCTTAATTTGATCATATACAGAGATCCTATTTCCAAATAAGGTCACATTCACAGGTACTAGAAGTTAAGACTTTAAAGTCCTTTTAAGGCACAAAATTCAACCCATATCACCATGATTCAGTACACATACAAGGAAGAATCATCACAAACATGGTGAGTTGGTGCTGTATTACCAGAATGATGCATTGAGATAAATTAGTGAAATATTTTTACCAAGTATTTCACTTATTTTGCCCTGTGTCATACTGGAAACTTGCTCTTACGTGCCTGATTGGTAAAATGTATTCCTTACATTTTTCCTGAGATAAAATATAAAATTATTTATGTGAAATTCTGAATGTTCACACATATCTATTTTAGAGTTTTACAAGTCCTGTTAATTTAAAATTGGTATAAATTAGATCAGAGAGGGCCAGCCAAGAGAAGCAACAAACCCAATAACTTTTCTTCCAAGTTTTAATAGTATGTTCCATTATTGTGCTGATGTGAATGGAAAAAATATACAACCCATGTGCTTACTCATATCATCTTTATGTGGACATTTTTATGTGAAAAATTTTATTGCTTCAATTGTTTTTTTTTTTTGGTACAGCATGCTTCTCTTTGATTTTCTCAAAGGACAAGTGTGGTCCTATGACACAGGCTGATCCCTCTCTGCTAAACACCCAGAAGGGTCTGTGGTTTTTAACTTAGATAACTTCAGCCTTGGTTGACTAAAAACCCACTCTTCTCTTTGACTTAAAAATCTCATGGATATATTTTTTCTCATCAGTTTCTTTGTTTTTACTTTGTTTTATTATTTTTTGATTGGGTAGGGAGCTGTTTGATACACTTTTACCTATTGATGTTGGAGAATACCTAACTGCATCTCTTATGGGGTTTTATCAGATGTGCCATTACTATGTTCTATTTTATCTGGTGAATATGTATTTGTCTTCATATGGCTCATATTCTGGTATTTAGGACATCCTTTGCTTTAGGGACATTGAGGAAGGTACCCGAAGTGGGTGTGGTGGTATTTTCCTGTGTACTTGGCTGACCAGTTTAAAAGTTTAACCATTTTTAAATTCCATGACAGTTTAGCACATAGATGACACCTGAGATGCCTATCGTAGGAAGTCATTCAGATATAGTGAATAGAAATGGAATACTTGACCTTTACCTAGTAAAGTGAACATTGTTTTGTTGACCAGAAGAGCTTTCTTAGCACAGCTCCTATGTTCCAAATAGCTATGTGAGAGAGAAGGTTTTTAATTGTCACATTTTCATTAATTTGCTTCATAATTACTGCTGTTTCAAAATTTCTACTAAAAGAAAAACAGCTAAAGATTGTTCATTCCTGCTTATAGTGTTTTGTAAAAAAATATTTTAAAGAAAAAGACACACAATGACTTTTAGATTTCACTGTTATTGTGGAAGTAAATTTGTTCTTGGTATCCTATCAAGTAGATGTTACCTGGAGAGAGAAAAAAGTTTTGATCTTAAAATTCCAAATTTGACAGAATATCTTTTTTCGGAAATGATAAAGAAGTGGGTTATATGAAAAAGATAAAATGAGGGATGGGAGGTTAAGTTTATTGCCACCTCAGTACTCATTACCTGCAAATTTTGATTCTTCCTTGTTCTTAAGTAAAGTTCTTGACAAATATTTCTCTTCTAAAGTAAATATTGGAAGGTGGGAACAATTACTAAAGTGACAACCTCAGCCAACAAAATGTGCTGAAGAGAGAAGCATTGGATAGAGACTTGCATGTGCTGAAGGTGGAGCGGGGAGAGGCGGGGGGGGGGGGGGGGGGGGGGGGGGGGGCAGGGCGGTGGGCGGTGGTGGTTAGGGCAGGGCGTTTTAAAGGAGTGCATTTGTTCATTGGAGCCTGGAAAGACCTTGCTTCTGGCCATTTACAATGTTCTTTTTGCTGTTTTTGTTTTCATCTTCCATTGTTGTTCCAAGGGTGTGTGTGTGTGTGTGTTCTTCATAAAACATGAACTTCAGGCCACACCTGGGACCATCTGGTGTTTTGTGTAATCTCAGCATCCAGTAGAGGTATTTGACCCAGGGGCGCTTAGCCACTAGGTTCCAGGGCAGCCATAACCTCATTGATACCAGGTGTCTTATTTGATGAATTCCTTACATTTTTCCTGAGATATAAAAATAAAAATACATAGACTTGTAAACTGCAGGGGCTTTTTTTGAGGTGGTTAATGGTATGGAATTGAGAGTCACACAGCCTTGGGTCAAACCTCCGGTCTGATATTTACCAGCTGTATGACTGTAGAGAAGTGAGTTACCCTGTTTATGCCTCAGCTTTCTTATCTCTGAAATCAAATAAAAATAATAATTAATAATAACTGGCCCTTATGCTATTTATTATGCACCAGGCACTTTTCTAAGCATGTCACGTATTTTAAACACATTTAATCTTCAAAACAACCTTGTGAGGTAGTTACTGTTATCTCTGTTTACAAATAAGGAAAATTAGGTACACAGAGGTTAAAGTAATTTGCCCAAGGTCACAGAGGTATTAAAGTGGTGGGCCAGGATTTGAATACACAGATTTTGGCTTGGAGGCCTGTATCACACTTGAAATAAACGAGATGATCACTTAATGCACTTGGATGGACACATAGCAGGCCCTCAGTCAACTACTCCTCACCACTGCTAATGTTACAACTACATGATGATGATGACTACTATTATTACTATTAATATTGTCTACTCTGATTCATACCTAACCATATTTAATAATAAACATTTTCCCAAACATTTTCTATAGACTCTGAAAAATGGCTTTAATAGTGTCTCTCTCTCGTTTATTTTTCCCAAGGTGGTAACTCTTGCATTGGTTCTCAAAGGGGCTTATATTTGTTTTTTTTTGTTTTTTATATTTGTTTTTAAATCTATTTTAACATGTTAAATATTTTATATAATGGAACCAATTGAAGGTTGTAGCTGTACAGAAAAAAATATAAATCCACAGGGTTTTTTTTAAGCTTTTGGGGAGTTATATACTCCTGATAGTATTTTAGATTCTTTCCAAAGAATCTTAGGTCCTGTAGCAATTAAAAACTTCTATTTTTTAGTACAATATTTACATTGTACTAAATATATACATTTAGTAAAAAATAAAGTTTCCCCTTATTCACTGTTCTGCTTCTGTGATATCAGTTATCTGCAATCAAGTGCAGCCTGAAATATTGAATGGAAAATTACAGAAATAAACAATTCATAAAGTGTAAATTACCTGCTATACTGAATAGCTTGATAAAATCTCTCAATGTCCAGCACTGGATGTGAATTGTCTCTTTGTCCAGCATATCCACCCTGTATGTGCCCCTGCCCCTTAGTCACTTAGTAACTTCTGGGTTATCAGATCGACAGTGCTGTGTTCAAATCACCCTTATAGTAAGTAGCCTAACACTATGTCACAGTGTCTCCGTCACTCACCTCACTTCATCTCATCATGTAGGCACTGCATCTCATATCACAAGAAGGGTGAGTACAGCACACTAAGATATTTTGAGAAAGAGACCACATTCGTCTAACATTTACTACAGTATATTGCTATAATTGTTCTATTTTAGTATTAGTTGTTGCTATTAAACTCTTATTGTCCTAACTGATAACTTAAATTTTATCATAGGTATGTATGCATAGGAAAAAACAGTGTATAAAGGGTTAATGATCATCCTCAGTTTTAGGCATCTACTTGGAATGTATCCCCCATGGATAGGAAGGAACTACCCTCACTCAATTCCAGGGGGTAAGTTCTGAGGGTGGTTGGGAACTGTATCACCCAATAATCTTTTTTAGGTTGCCTGTATACTTCCTGACCAGGGATTGAACCAGCAACCTAGGTATGTGCCCTGACCCGGAATCGAACCCCAGACCTTTTGGTGTACGGATGATGCTCCAACGAACTGAGCTACCTGGCCAAGTGCCCAGTAATATTTTTCCACCATTCCTAAATATTAGAATTGTTATAATGATTAATGATCATTTAGGGTGCCTTTTAAAAATGAAAATAAACCCATTTTCCAGGTGGGAGTGAAATTGAAAATCTTTGTCATTAGTGCTACACTCTTAGCTGGGGAAACATAGAAGATGGGAAGAAAGTAGTTTTACTTTTTAAAGCATAACCCTCTGAAGTTTAAACTCACTAACTTTGTAATATTAATGAAACATTTTTTTTCACCTGAATAACAAACTTGGTGGTGATGTTTCTGGCTTCTTCCCATAAGCACTGCGTACTTATGCCTAGAGGCTTCCTCTAGAGTTTTCAACTCAGAATCACAAAGGGAGGAAAGACTGGGCCAGAGAGGGACCCATTAAGATCCTGAGAAGAGGAAATTGATGCTTACACTGCTGTCAGCTAGAATTTTGAAGCCTTTCAAAAGTAAAGTTACACTGCATGCCCCAGATTTTATAGAGAGAAGCCTAGTGCCAATTGAAAAATAGAATTCTGGAAAGGTTTATGACCCGAGTGGCTCAGAGGCCCCCTTGAAGGCTGTGGAGTGCTAGAAGGTCCGTGGCTGGGTTTAAGAGAAGAAACGTTTCTGTGTTCTCATTCTGGTAAATTATGGACATCCGTATCCTGATAATTGCTCCCATGTATTGAGGTAGTTTAGTACAGGGAAGAAACCAGCTTCCTGGCATTAGACATCTGGGTCAGTTCCTGGCTCTGCCTCTTAGTAGCTACCTGACCTTGGGCACATTACTGAACCTTTCTGTCTCAGCTTGACCATCTTTAAAACAGGGATATGCTGGCACCTATTTCATACAGTGTGGTGGTTGTAATTATTCTTCAAGGTGATGCATATAAAATGCCATATGCATATAAAATGCATACAAAATGCCTGGCACATGGTTAACTGCTTAGTACCTAAACATTAGGTATTATATGTTGTATACCGCACCTAGAGTATCTCTAATGCTTTCTATAACTCTGTGATGTAAACCAGTAGCCCTATTTTACAGAAAATTGAGGCCCACAAAAGGGGAGCCGTTTGTTAGGAATGTGAAGGCCTGTGAAGATTTTCCTTTGCTCCCTTCCTCATCTCGATGGTGGTTCTCCGCTGTTGTTGGTCAATAACTACAGGTGTGAGGTAGAGCAGAAGGTGATTGTAACCATTTTTTTCTCAAATTTATGTGCTAGGATGCTTATGCAATTCGTAAGATATGCATAGTGTTCTCAGGCTTGTGAAATACATACCGGCCCCTTTCAGAGGAAAACATCCTCACTTACACTTGGACTTAAGTATGTTTGTCATAATGTTACGTAAATATATTCCAATGTGGAGTAAATGTCTTCGTTTATAGCACTTATGTAGTTATAAAATAAGACAAATTTGCAGATTTAATGCCAACAAAACTATAAAACCAATAAAATTCAAGTAATTACATTAATTTGTGTTATTTTGCTGAAAGTAAACTTTCAGTTTTGGGTTTATCCATGCTAATGATAGATTTTGTTTAATCTGTATCTGCCTTTTAATGTCATGATATTAATGTAGCATAAACATTTGAATATCTGTGGTTTAATATGGTGCAACCAAAAAGAAGTCTTCTTCAACTAATATGTCCTATAACTTGGTTGTAATAACTTCAGAATGTTATTTGATAGTTCAAAATAATAGGACTTCAGGAATACCAGTTTTAGTGGGTGTTACTTGATAAATTTGAAAGCTGTTTTTTTCCCTTTGAAGTCAATATTTAAGTGTAGACTTCACCCTAGTCCTGTTCCTGAACTTTGGACCTGGAGTCAGATTTCCTGGGTTCACACTGCTGCAAAAATATGTTTTACCTAAAAATTTCTGTGAATTTTACATTTCTTTGTAATAAACTAAAATTACTGGGTCAATGAGTATGTAGATACAAAGTTCTTGCTTTATGTTACATTTGCCATTTACAGCCCCAGGTAGAAGAGAGCCCAGCTTAGCACATCCCATATCAGAAGTCAGCAAACATTTTCTGTGAGGGGCTGAATGGGGTAAAGATTTTAGGCTCTGCAGGCCTCATACAGTCTCTGTTACAACTACTCAGCTCTGCCTTTACAGCATGAAAGCAGCCATAGGCAGTACATAAAACTTTATTTAATTTAAACTTCATATAATTTTCACATGACAAAATGTTATTCTTTTATTTTTTTCCAACAATTAAAAAATGTGAAAACCGTTTACTCTTAGAATGCTGGCTGTGCCAAAACCGGGCTCCCGGGCTTTGACTTGAGGGCCTAGTTTGTGGAGGCCTGTCCTAGATGACATTTGAGAGAATAAAAAGATAGCCCTTTTTGGCTTTTATTTATGGAGGCAGTGTAGTGCAGTGATTAAGACAGTGGCTCTGAAGTGAGACTACCTTCCCTTGGAATGTGACCTATTCATGACTCAGTTCCCTCATCTGGAAAATAGGGGAAGATTTTTCTTTGTATCAAATAGTTGTGGGAGATGAAATAAGAGACTGGATGGATGTATAACATATAACATTGAGAAGTAGTTTGTAGCCTTAGCTCTTATTTCTTTAGTTACTATTGAGGTTGTCCAGTTTATCATGTGCTTATTGGCCATTTAAAATTTTTTATTTGTTCTTTTGTGACTTCTATATTTACATTTATTATTTGTTCTGTACAATACCTATTTATATATTAAGGTTATCAACTCACTGTCAGATATTTTCCAAATCACTTTTGTCTGTTTTTTTTTTGCCTTCTGTTTTTATGTGTGGTTGTTTTTTTCAAAAGACAGATATGATCTTTTATATTGCAATTATTGAAGATAATGGTTTCATTTTTTTATTTTTATAAAAATATTTTCAATCTAAGGTGAGATGATATTTACCTGTATTTTTATTGTATTTTAACTTTTATAATTCTGGAATTTAATTTTATGTATGTCATAAATATCTAAATGTCTATTTTTATATAGATTTTACAAATTAATTCAGCATCATTAATTGAATAATTCTTTCTTTCCCACTGATTTAAAATGCCACTTTATCAGACTCTACATAATTTGGTTGAATGGAATTTGGCCTGAAAAAAAAAATTTAAAAACGAGGCTGTTAATATGACACTATTCTCTGGTCTTCGGTATTGATAATTTGGTGTAATATGAAGCCTTTTGTGTTACTTTAAAATTTTTTATTTATCTTTTGATTGTGGTAAAAACATCACATAATTTATCATCTTAACTATTTTTAAGTGTACAGTTCAGTAATGTTAAGTCTGTTTACATTCTTGTATCACAGAACTCCAGAACTTTTTCATCTTGCAAAACTGAAACTCTATACCCATTAGATAACAACTTCCCGCTTCCTCTTCCCCCTAGCTCTGGGAACCACAATTCTGTTATGCTCTATGAATTTCATTACTTTAGATCCCTCATATAATTGGAATCATACAGTATTTGTCTTTTTGTGACTAGATATTTCACTTAGCTTAATGTCCTCCTATCCTTAGAACTTTTTTCTTTTTTTAATATCTTGCTAATTCTGGGTGGAATAGTAATGTTTTTAAATCTAGTGTCTCTGATCAGATGGGATAGAGGTGTATTTTATGTGCTTCAGCTTTCAGATTTATCTTAAAGAGTATGCATACATTTTGCAGGAAAAAAATGATTCAAGAATTCTGTTTTGGACATTCAGATTGTTTCTGCTGATCTTTTATGATAGGACCTTTGGCTGGTCAACAACCCTATTCTGACTCATTTATTGAACAGTTATTTATTGAGTCCCTTCTGTGTATCGGGCAGAGTGCCAAATACGGTCATCCCCTGCTGGCAAATTTAGCTTGCTCTAATATATCTCTTTTATTGAATACTTAATTGTCACAACTATTGCTATCATTGGACATTTATCACTGGACATAGCTATTCCAGCTTTAAAAATAATCATGGCCCTGGTCAGTGTGGCTCAGTTGGTTGTGTCATCCAGTGCACGGAAAGTTCACCGGTTCGATTCCTGGTCAGGGCACATGGCCAGGTTGTGGGCTCTATCCCCTGTTAGGGTGTGTGTGGGAGGCAGCTGATTGATGTTTCTCACATTGATTTTTTTTTTCTCTCTCTCCCTTCCTCTCTCACTACAATCAAGAAAAACATATTAAAAAAATAATTATGATCTGCCAGAGCAGCAGTTTTCAGCAGCTGAAAATTAATAAGAAACATTAGGGGAAAACATTTTTTAAAATGAACAAAATACTTAAAAATATATGAAGAGTTTTAAACCTGTCTCAATATGTGCCCATATTGCCATCATATAAAAAAAATTAATGAACAAATTAATTAAACAGCTTTGAAAAATAGATAATAAAAAATTAAAATGTGATACAAATTTATTATATAACATAAAGGAACTAAACACAAACTAAGAAAAAGTATCAGCCATAGTTAACTGTTAACATTTGATTATATTTCTTTATAAATATGTATGTGTTGATAAACGTAGAATAAAGTCATACCGTTCTTACTGTTTTGTAACCTCTCTGTTTACTCACCATTTGTATTCTAACTTAATTTGTAGGACCATGTCTGTTGCTCCTTTTTACTCCTTTCAAGTGATCTGGTAATAATGACCTAAATTTTCTTTTTCAATCACTTTTTCACTCTGAATCTGTGTACCTCTCTCTTTCCCTCTTTAATTTTTTAATCCATCTGGTGTGCCTGTGTGTGTGTAAAGTGTGAGGCATAATTAAAATTTGATCCCCTCCTCACTTAAAATAATATAAAGAACAGTCTACTTCTCCTCCATTGGTTTGTGAATTTTCTTTTATCATATATGAATCCAGGGCATCAATTCCTGGGAAGTATATAAATTCAATCTCCATTGATATATCTGTGTATTCTTCACTTGATCTCACTTTTGGAGCTTGAAATAGGGACAAAGACTGACAGGTGTACATTCTAATCATTTTTTAAAAAAATCAATTAGCTTTTCTCTCACTTGTTATTTCTGATCATTGATTCTTAACTGGCATTGTACATCAGCTTTGTGCATCTGGGAAGCTTTATCAAAATATGCATCATCTTTGTGAATTATAATTTAGTAAATTGAGGTGGGACACCACCATATGTATTCTGAGAAAATTCCCTGATGGCTTCTGATATGTGTCATGCTTAAGAACCACTGTTCAAAGACATTAGCATTGTTCTACTCAGTCTTATGCTGCCTAGAAATTATTAATGGAATTGCATTAAACGTATCAATTAATTTTGGGAGAAATAGCATTTTTACAGTATTTAGTCTCATACTGGGTAAAATATGCATTTTCCATTATTGCATAAGTACATTACTAGCTCTCAGCAAAATTTTGTTGTTTTTCTTTGTTTGTATCCCACACATATCTTAGTAGGAATATTACTACATATTTATTTAATTAAAAAAAAAAAAATTGTGAATGAGTACTTTTCCCTTCTTTCTCTCTCTTGTTTTCTAATTTGTTTGTGTGGGTGTGCAGAAAAGGGTTTTTTTTTAGGGGGAGAGCGAGGGATGTTTATATTATAGGGCAATTTTATTTACATGGAACTTCATCTTAGTTGAAATAGATCTTTTTCAGATCACCACGTAGCAATTAAAGTAGTGATATGGAAATGGAAAAAATGAGGCAACATATGAATTGACATAATCTAGAGAGAAAAGGGGATTTTCTATGAATTGAAGACTGTTTAAGCCACTTTCTCATTGAGACCTACCTTGACTTATCTATTTAAACTTGCAAATCTTCACCTCTAGTTCTTGATCCTTTTACCCTCCTCACTTTCCCCCATATCACTTCCTATTACCTAACATACATAATTTACTTAAATTTCCCCCCCTTATTATCTGTCTCCATTAGAACTGAAGCTTCAGTGGGCTGGGATTTTTAGAACATAAACATAGCAGTGGAACATACCAAGTGTTCTAGAAATTTTAATGGAATGAATAAAATTTTAATTGGGGAAAATCAGATATGTAAGTGGGGAGTTTCTGAAAATAGTGACCTAATTGAGTAAGGGTTAGAAATCTGATTCTACTAGAAATTTAAAAACTAGCCCAAATGAGACCTTTTCTTCCTAGAAGGAACCTGTGGGTAAAATACACATTATGAAAACTGCCTTTCATCTAAGAGGTAAGTAATTCATATTTGAATATGTAGGAACAGGGATGTTGCTGTTCATTGCCAGGGATCTTTTTACTATGTGGAGGTCTTTTATTGTCCCTTGAAAACAGAAAGTGTATTGGGTAAACCACTTTTTAAATTTACCCTACAAAACAGAGGTCATTGAAGTCATCTCTCCATTTTTATAGATGAAAATTAAAAAGAGAGAGAAAAGTTGTTTCGCTAGATTAGAGATTAATACGGGATAGCTCTGTTTATTTCTTCTGTGTGCTGATAGTGAAGGGTCATCTGCCTCATTTCTGCCTGCCCTTGAGAGACCTGTGGTTATGTCTTTTGCAGTCAGAGCTGTGTTAATTGTGACTTAAGATTTGAACAGTATTGTTCCATCTTGGGGTGAGCACCTACCTCTTGGACCCCCATCTTCACCCTTCCACCCCCCCCCCACTAGATAGAGTTCAAAGGAAAAAGCCTGCATCACAGAAAATTTAAAAAGGAGACTTGGGAGGATTGCCTTTCAGCTTCACACATTTTTGTTTTTTAAGATTTGAGTTGTCTCCCCCTTTAACACTTCTCTTTTGCATATTGCTCTTTTGCAGTCTCCTTGATTTTGCCTTGTACTTGTGTTTATATGTTTATATTCTGTCTCCTCTTGTAGGTGGCAACATTGTAAAGGCAGACAGTTTATCTTCTATTTCACAATTCCCCAGAGCACTGTGTACAGTGTCTTAAACAAGAAGCACTCAATTAATGTTTGCCTCACAGGTAAACAAGAGGGAAAATTAAGGTTTCGGGAAGGAGACTGCAATATTACCCAAAATCATATTAAGGAGTCAGAGTAATCAAAACAGGCGTTTGGTCTCCCTGGCATTTAGAGTGAAATGAAAGCTGGACCCCATATGAATGGATAAAATGAGTTGTGGGACTGCTCAAGTAGATGATTGTTATTGTTTCCTTCCAAAACCTGGTCTGTGGCATTTTGTTCCAGAGGAAATTCTAGACCTCTGGTGATTTAATCTTGCCAAATTAGAAACCTCTGAAATGAGTCAATTCTCGTTTTCATTCACTTTGTTTTTACATGGAAGATTGCATAGACAACCAGATGAATGAAGCTTAGTTTTCTGGTGGGTTGGTGGTGATAATTTTCTCAGTTTGTCCTTGTCATGGTTCCCATGGTAATATTTTGTATGTTGATGATGTACAGGTTAGGTTTATATTATGTGTTTGGAGGGAATTCTTTGTGTAATTTTGAATCAAGCAGTTCCTGGTACTCAGAGATTTGTTGATAGCATGGATCCAAGATCAGAATAGAAGAGAAAGACGTGCTGAGGAAAACACCTGGGCTTGCCATCTAGACCCTTGGCTTCCATAAAATGAAGGGGTTGAATGAGATACTCTGTAGAGCACAGATTCTCAACCCTATTAAATCTAATGCCTCTTTTGTATAGCATATGTTTTGTAGTGCTCTTTTTACTACCATGAAATGAAATTCATATATAATATAGCCTGCCAACATGTATAATTTAAAATATATATATAATCCCTAACTATAATATAAAAGAGCAATACAAGTCAACAAATCAAGTAATTTATAATAAAGTAATATGTATTTTAATATGTAAATGCTTAGATATGATCACACAGGAAGATATAATGAAGTATACTCAGAAACCAAACACTATATGTGATGGCTACAAATGCAAATAGATGTCAGTTGTATTGGCCATTTAAATGCTATGAATGGCATTGTTGTTAGTGATGTTATTTTTCCAGAATCCTGAGCAATTCTTGATGAAGTTTCAAATCAAACAAAATATCAGTGTTCTTTTGATTTACACAATTTCATTTTCTAATAATAGAAGCTTAAAAATTTTAAAAATTTTATTTTAAATTTGTTTTTATTGATTTTTTTTTAATAGAGAGGAAAGGAGAGGGATTGAGAGAGAGAAACATCGATGAGAGAGAAACATCATTGACTGGCTGCCTCTTGCACACCCCGCACCAGGGACCAAACCCGCAACCCGGGCATGTGCCCTGACTGGGAATTGAACCTGCAGCCTCTTGGTTCATAGGCTGACGCTCAACCACAGAGCCACTCTGGCAGGGTTAAACATAAAAGTTTTTAAACCATGCAAAAAGTTCTTTGCTTTTGTATGTAAAATGGAATTAGGTTCTAGGCTTAGATAATCATGAACAGGTTTGTGACCTGCATGGTTCATGGGACATTTGAAAGTTGGGTAGGATGTGGTACAGTACTTCATTAAGGAGGACTGATTGTATTGCACATTGCATGATGTAGCTCTGAAACCCTGCCTGCTAATGCCAGTCCAGTAGCCGTCTCCCCACACCAACCCTGACGACCAGATTTCTGAATCGTCCTCTAGGGGACAGTACTGCCCCCACGGAAAACCACTGCTCTAGGACAGGCTTTCTCAGCCTCAGCCTTGTAACATTTTGGGTAAGGGAATTCTTTGTTGTGCGGGGCTGTCCTGTGCATTGGAGGATGTTTAACAGCATCTTTGGCTTCTACCCACTCTGTACAAGGGCACTCCACTAGTTGCAATGACCCAAAAGGACTCCAGATATTGCCAAATGTCTCCTGAGGAATAAGTAAAATTGCCCCAGGTTGATAAGCACTACCCTGAGAAGCACTAATCTGTCATTAGTATAATATAATATTTGTTAATATGGATAAAAGCTTTGCATACAGCACTAATAGGTATTATTAATTTTTCTGCCAGGCTAAGCTGGTAATGGAAGCTTTTACTATTGGCATTATTTAATTGTCTGGCTTTGAGGGGTGGGAAGTATGTATAGTAGAGGATGATAAATTTTCTAGTATGAGAGCATAGAAAATGAGAACTTCAAGAAAAACTGCCACAAGAAAGCCCTTTGATAAGTAGGAGTTCACCGAATTTCTTTTTGACAAGTTCAAAATTAATGTTAAAGGTTACAAAATCAGAATTTTAGTTCTGCCAGAAACATTAGAAATTCAATGGATACTTTTGTATTTTGCAAATGAGAAAAGTGCAGTCACAGTTTAACTGAACCAGGACGTTAATCCATGTCTTGGGTGTCTCCCACACTGCTCTTTGTGCGTTACAGTGCCTGTCAATCAGGGTCTATTTTAAAGTAGCTTTAGCTTTCTGCAAGCTCTGACTCTTGATAAGAAATAAAAGACAAAAATAACACTTTTCTTTAAAACCTTGATCTCTGTTATGCATGCCAGGAAAAATAAGTGAGAAGGTTAGCTATTATATACAGGGACTTGCTTTCATATATTCAACCCAGAAATATTTTTAATGCTAATGTAATAACAGCATTTTTGTGATACTTTTGAGGACTAGGCATTGTTCTAAGAAATGCACCTTTTAAGGCTTACAAGAACTCTAGAATAGGTACTGTTATTATCATTCATCCCCCTTATGTACATGAGGTACCAAGAGCCTAAGAAATTTGTGCAGGGTCATACGGTTCGTAACTGACTGAACTGGGATCAGGCCTTCTGCTCCATGCTCCTGTCTACTTGCTTCATGCCTTAAGGATAGATTGCTGTTATATTCTGCTTGTGAAATGGATATTCCTAGGAGCTAGACATTTGGAGAAGTTCAGACCCGAGCACATTGTATTTTCTTCAAAGGTTAAATCGGTCTGCCCCAACATTTACACCAAAAGTGAATTTGCTCTTTATAGGATATAAGTGCTTCTTTCATGTTGTCTGCATCTGAACCACAGTAAAGCAGTACTCAGGCATGAAGTTCATAGCAGGAAGGAACCGGGATCTGAAATGAAAGGATTATATAAAGTCGTCTTCGTGTTTGTTTCACCCTTTGTTGTTCCCCCAGCAGAAACAGCGAAGATTTTGAAATCCTTTATTGCAAAATGAGTTGGAAGTAGACACAAATAATATATTTGATTGACAGCTATAAAAAAAAAAAAGAAGCAAAAATACCCAACCCTTATTTCAAAAGACACCTGAAGGAAAAACAGCTATATTTATTGAGAAGTGGATGCAAACCCTTGAAACATAATATTTAAAAATTAAAATAGCATCACAGGTTTTAGAAATACTTCCAAAGTCAATATTAGGTTTATAAGTTCCAGGTAGTAGAAGAGGCAGAATCAAGTAACTTCTGTGTTCCTAGCGCACTCCCTCTCTCCCTCTTTCTCTCTCTCTCTTTCCCTCTCCCTCCTCCTCCCTCCCTCATTTTATTTATTACCCGTGATATGGGTACAGGCATCATTTTGGCTGCTTTTCCCACTTTTTTTTTTTTTTTAAGAAATTGTACTTTAGTGAAAAATCTTTTTAAAATTTTCTTTCTTGCTGTTATATTCTCCATATTGTTGATTGTAGCAGAATCGCTGATGGACGTCCATTTACATGTTTTTATTTCATAGTTGGCAGCACCACTTTTACACCTCGAAACTGGAAACTTGGCAGGAAAGTTGCATATCAGGATGTGTTTATGGGTGGTGGGGGTGGGGTGGTGTGAGGACAGGAAAGGAAGACACTCAAAAATAAAGTTTTCATTTATTATGAGCTCAGCTGGTGTCATGTATTACTCATTTCATCCATTTGCCTTATGAAATGAATATTTAAATTTGTTTTCATGATCAAGATCCATTACATAATTTGTAGGGCTCAGTTTGAAATGAAAATGTTGGTAGGTTTGCCAGATTTTGCAAATAAAAATAAAGGACACCTGACCAAATTTGTGGGGGTTTTTCAGCTTTATTGAGGCATGACTGACAAATAAAAATTGTATATATTTAAGGTGCACAATGTCATGTTTTACTATATATACATCATAAAGTGATCACCACAATCAAGCTAATTAACATATCAATCCCCTCATATTGTTACCTTTGTGTGTGTGTGTGTGGTGAGAACAGTTAAGATCTAACCTCTTAGCAATTTTCAAGTATATAATACTGTCCACAAATCAGAATCTCCTCTAAGGTTAAAAAAAATCAATGCCTGCATGTAATTGGTTTAGGGTTTAGCAGGGCATTTTATAAAACTGTCCCAAGTAGTTTTAATGCACAGAACTGGTTGAGAAACTAAAGTGTGGTCACTGGCCCAGCAGTATTAGCACCACCTAAGAATTGGTTGGAAATGCATATTCTTGGGCTCCATCCCAATCCTGTTGAATCCAAATGTTGGGGACTTCTGCCCAGAAATTGAAGTTTGTTTTAAGAAGCCCTCCAGGTGAATCTAATACACTTTAAAGTTTGGAACCTCTGCTATAAACAATTGGAAAATGCTAAAAGCTTTGAAAACTTTATGTTTTAGAAGAGAACTCTGGAAGATATGTTGGGGACTGATTTAATAAGGAACAGAGAGGATAAGGCAACCCTTTGGAAACTGTTACCTTTACAGGATCATGGGGGTAAGAAGACAGGCGAAAAAGTAGAGCAGTGTATATAGGAATGAAGGTTCAGGAGACATTTCAGAAACAGAATTGGTGGAATTTTGTGACTGATTGATTGGATTGAGGGGGTTGAAGGAGAGAGCCAGATCAAAGAAAATGTGTGAAATTTCTTTCTGGATAATTAAAGGATGTTTTCATTAAACAAAACTGAACTGTCCTTAGCAAGTGTAAGCTTGGGGAAACAATAAAGAATATGAGTTACCTTTAAGTATCCAAGGGACGTCTTGCCTAATTGAGAATTTGGTTCTAGAACTTTGAAAGCAAATGGGCATGGGTGTAGCACTGGGAGTTCTCACCATGATACTTACATTTTTAAAATCAACTTACTCAAACAGTTATGTATGTGCACTAAATAATTTATTTTAAAACATTCATTTCCTTTCATGTTGAGATAAAGATGATGAGCTTTAAACAAATCTATAATCTTTTATATTTGTTCAGACCATTTATATGAAGTTATTTTTAGTAATTAGTAGAATCTGTAGAATGTGTTAACATTATAGTAAAACAAAAATAACTTTTTGTAAACTTACTATTCCATTCTTGGGTCAAACATATACCAAACATTCATTTTCAGAGGAAAAAACAGATGGGGAAAACAAGAATAAATTTCTCATTGCAGCTGATAAAGGAGGCAGTTTTGTGTCATGATCAAATCTACTGGTTTGGGAGCCAGACTGAGTTCCACCCACTTATAGCAGATGTGACTTTGGACATTTTACTTAAACTCTCTGTGCTTTGGTTTCCTCATCCGCAAAATGGCTAAATTTATGGTATCCATTTTATAGGGTTTTTGTAAGGATTGAATGAGTTAATAAAAGTACTTTGAAAAGTGCTCAGCATTTAGTTAGCAATCATTAAATACAGAAATCCACTTTCTATTTTTCAAATTATTGCTATCAATAATTTCTGAGTCTTTATATTATTTATGTCTGTTTATGAACTCTGAACGTTGAAGGGAATGATTACAAACCAGATAATTTCTAGGAATTCTGAATAATTCATGGAGAAAATGTACCAAAAACATAGTATAATTTCTAAATATATAAAATTAAAACTTACCTTCCAATTTAGACACATTCACATTTTTTAGCTCAAAGTAGGGGGTCAGGAGGAACTAGGCTTTAAATTCTTTACAATTTTATATCTTATTTCATTAATCCTCATTCTGAGCATAGTCAGTAGCAAATCATAATTTACTCCAAACAGGAATAAGTAAATTACTACTCTTTTGATCCATAGTATGAAGGTCAAGAATGTATCATAACAATTTCTACATCAGAAGTTATATAAAAGAAAGCTACCAAGTAAAGTGTGATTATAATTAGTAATAATAATGGTAATTCACAGCTGTTTGATTTGACCCTTAACAGGGCAATGAGAAGGAGGTGGCACCCCTGGAAGCAGAAAATGATCTAATTCTTCCATCTGAGATTTGTAAATTAAGGCTGTTCATCACCACTCCTCAGTTATTATGATCTGAATTTCACACCAAATCTTCCCTTACTTTAGAAATCATTATGCTGGTATAAAGGCCAGGGAGAAATGTTTCATCTTTAACATTTTGCTTATCCTCTCTAAAATGGTTTTACAATCCACGTTTTCAACCTATTTCGGTTGTGGGGACCTGGCAGGTGTATTCTGGGCATTTGTATTTCTAGGGTCTGTCAGAGCCAGGGAGCTCTTGTAACTTGGGCACATGTCCAGGCAGGTTCTAAATATAGCTAACACTATCTTGTCCTACTTGGAGTTCTTCTTTTCTGGGAATGACCCGCAGTTGGGACAAACTTCCTGGGCTTTGCAGAAGGTATTGAAAATATGCCATTGTATGCTCCAAGTGCTTAAACTCTGCCTGGGCAAGACCCCAGTCAGCTTTACTCCCAGAAGGAAACTATTGCCAACACTCAGCAAGGAAATCCATATTTCGTGATACTCCTGCAGGGCCAGTAACCCTTTTAGAGGTGGATTCCTTAGTGAATGAATGGAAATATACAGGGCTTTACAGAGGTAAAAACTAATGTTGGTTATTCTCAAGAAATATTGGGTATTTACAGTATTTATTTATAGCTCCTCATCTAAGGAATTGGAGTTCTCTAAGTCATGATTTGGCATGTATAGTGAGTACATGAGTTGGGATTTATTAAGTGATACATATATTATAGATATTTCAAGGGTGCTATCCTTGTTGACAGATTAGGCAAAATAGATTAATTGGCTTTATATTTAAGAAATAAAATTGTATCACATCTGTGAAACATCTTTTGCTCTTCCTCATTGTAAAAAATGCTTGAGGAAAGTCTTATTTTAGTTAATTTGCCCGTCTGCAGCTCCGACTGACTTCAGTGCCATCACTGGGCCCTAGTAACAGAAATCATATATTTGATATCTTGGCTGAGAAATAAACAGTTATGAAGTAATTTTCTTTTATAATTCAGTCACAGAATTCAGCCTGCTTTAAGTTGTTTGTTAACAGAGTGTGACAATTTACATATTAAAGATAAAAATTTATAATAAGAAACTGCCCACATACTTTACTTGAAGGGTAATTACCCTGCATATACTCCATAACTCACCAGCAGTGAATTATTATGGTCTTTACTTTGTCAGAAAGACTTTAATAACTTTATTTTGCCCCTGGTGTCTTAAAGTTATGGATTGTATGCAAGGCATCACAACGGTTTCTTTTTGATAGGAAGTAGACTTCTCTTCACAAGTGGTCAGTAATTCACTTCAAAATGATGATTTTGTGTCTCTAGATTATATATCCACTAACAGCAGTGATTAAATGCCTTACTTAAATTTACATAATTTGAAAACCACTCACATATTAATATGAGTAGAATACTCACATATTAATTGTTTAAAATATAGTGGAATCCTTTTGTAACACCACTGAGTAACGGTACTTACAGTAATGGTAATACCTGTATTATGGGTCAACTGTATTACATCTGATTGTTATGATAGTATGAAATTGAGTGTTGTGTTGAGGGAGGGTTATAATTTTATTTGAAGCATACTACTTTGTTCTTATTCCATTTGGCTGGAATTCTTCCCATTTATTGATTATTAGTTTAACAGCAAAATTGTGAGCCACTGTGGTGTCATTATTAAAATAGGTATGTGTTATCTAGAAGTGG
Source organism: Miniopterus natalensis (assembly GCF_054644295.1). Taxonomy (NCBI): domain Eukaryota; kingdom Metazoa; phylum Chordata; class Mammalia; order Chiroptera; family Miniopteridae; genus Miniopterus; species Miniopterus natalensis. The sequence continues at coordinate 54,904,889 of NC_142083.1, forward strand.
GAGATAAGAATGTGTTAATAGTTGGAGGGGAACATATCAGCTAAAAGAACAGAATAGTTTGGTGGTTAAGTGCCTTGATGGTTGACACTAAAGGGTGATGGCTAGAAGGTGTGGGAAAACAGGAAGATTATTTATAGATGACATTACCAAAGAGTGATGCACTGTGCGAGAGAATAGTTGGCTAATATGCATTATTGGGAGACATAACTTTAAGTCATAGGTATGAAAAGTACTTTTATTTTAACTTGGTTTTTAAAGCATACAATGAAAAGGAATAAAAATAACTGTTTTGCTGTTAAAAATTCAGTCTAGAGGCAGAATTTGATGATATTAATTTTTTAAAAATCAAGAGACATGTTTATTGAAAGTTGAAATTTCTAGTTAAATTTATTAGGGTGACATTGATTAATAAGATTATATAGGTTTCAAGAGTACATTTCTATGATACATGATCTGTATATTGCATTGTATCCTACTACCCAAAGTCAAATAATCTCTTGTCCCATACATTTGACTCTCTTTACTCTTTCCTGCCCCCTTCACCTCCCTTCCCTATGGCAACCACCCTACTGTTGTCCATGTCTATGAATTTTTGTTTATTTGTTTTTCTTGTTTGTTCACTTGTTGCTTTCAGTTTTATATCCCAGATATCAGTGAAATCATATGGTTTTTAACTTTTCTGTCTGACTTTTTTCACTTAGCATGATATTCTCAAAGGCCATCAATGTTGTTGCAAATGGCAGTATTTCATCTTTTCTTATGACTGAGTAATATTCTGTTGTATGTATGCACCACATCTTCTTTATCCAATCACCTATCGAAGGATACTTCAGTTGTTTCCATGCCTTGGCCACCATGAATAATGCTGTGATGAACAGAGGGTGCATATATCTTTGCAAATAAATATTTTCAAAATTTTGGGGGGAAGAGGGATTGCTGGGTCATATATAACTCTATTCTTAATTTGTTGCAGAACCTCCATATTGTTGTCCATAGTGGGCAGAAGACCTGAACAGACACATCTCCGAAGAGGGTGTACAAACAGCCACTAGATACATGAAAAGATGCTCAACTTCACTAGCTATTAGGGAAATGAAAATGAAAACTGGAACTTTTAAAAGAAAAACTTATCCAACAATTTCACTTCTGAGTATATTCTCAAATGATTTGAAAACAGAGACTTGAAAGGTATTTGTACACCAGTGTTCATAGTAGCATTTTTCACAGTAGCCCAAAGGTGGGAAAATAACTCACATGTCCATTGATGGGTGAATGGATAAACAAAGTATGGTATATACATACAATGGAATATCACCCAGTATTAAAAAGGAATGAGCCTGGCTGGTGTGGCTTAGTGGTTGAGAGTCGACCCATGAACCAGGAGAAGGTAGCTGATCAATGACTCTCTTTCATCATAGCTGTTTCTAACTCTTCCTCTCCCTTCTTCTCTCTGAAATCAATAAAACATATTTTTTTAAAAAAGGAATGAAATCCTGACACATACTACAACATAGATGAATTGTGAAGACATTATGCCAAGTGAAATAAGACAGACAAAAAGGACAAATATTGCAACTGAACTGTATACCTAAAAATGGTTAAAAGGTACATTTTGTTATGTATATTTCACTATAATAAAAAAGGAAAACTTACTAAAATGGTGCTATATAATAATTAAATGCTTCCAGTTAGCGAACAAGACAAATATAGGGGTTAGCCAATTATTCATAGTCATAAATATTCAGTAGTCGTCATCAGACTAAATTTTGGGAAAATACAATTTCCTTTTGTTGTGTGTAATCTTGGGAATGATTTGCCCATATTTAAATATACTTTCTTTCAGTACTTGATATAATTCTTGGTACCTGGAAGATGCTAAATAAATATTTGTTGATTGATATTTATTTATTCAGTAAATTATAGTCATAACTTCATGTACAAAATAATAACCTTAACTATAACTCATTAAGCCTACTTAAAGCTCAGAGAACAGGTAGAAAATAAAACCTTTACAATAAAAGCAATAAAAATGTAGTGTACGCCTTGGCTGGGTGGCTCAGTTGGTTGGAGCATTGTCCCGTCCACCAAAAAGGTTGTGGGTTAGATTCCTGGTTAGGGCACATACTTAGGTTTTGGGTTCAGTCCCTGGTCAGGATGCATAAGGGAGGCAGTTGATCAATGTTTCTCTCATATCTATGTTTCTCTTTCTCCCCACTCTCTCTCCCTTCCTCTCTATAAATCGATAAACATATCCTTGGGTAAGGATTTAAAAAATGTAGTGTACAGTATACTAGATTATGGGAACTAATGTATCTTAGTTATTATAAAGCATGCCATGGATTTTAGTTGTTTATATAAAACAATAATAATAATATTTGTAATATTTTAAGAAATCACAGCTATTTGCCTGAAAGACTGCCTCTAGGATCAATTATCCTATTTTATAGATGTAGAAAGAATCACAGTGTATCAGAAATTCTGTTCTGTCTATCCATTTATGCACACACATGAACAGAGATACAAAACTGGGATACATAAAATTAGGATTCTAATGATCATTCTGTTTTACAGCCTGCAATTTTTTTTCACTGAGCATTAAATAGTGAACATTTTCTCGTGTCACTAAATATTCTTTTTACAGCTGCTTTCTAAGTAGCTGCATTGCCTTTTATTTTATGCCTATGCCTGTACGAATCCTCTATTACTGGGATTTTAGATTTTTTCGCTTTTATAAGTGGTTCTGTGATGAAAATACTCTTATGCCTATCTGTATTATTTTCTTAAAATAAATTCCCAGAAGTAAAATTAAATCAAAAGGTATGAACATTTTAAAAAACGTTTGATACATATGTGCCAAGTTGTCCTTCACAAATACTGTGCAGGTTTATACTTCTATAACAGACTATATGAGAACACCCATTGCCCCTCCTAGAATTAGGTTTTTGTGTGTGTTTTTAAACAGCCTTTGGAGAAGTGAAGAATCATAATCATTTCTTTTAATTTGCATTGGTGACTTGAGCATTTTTATATGATTGTTGAGCATGTGTATTTCTACGTGTCATGGTTAATCTGATGTGTTCCTCATTTCTATTTGGAACACTGATTTATGTGTTAAGATAGTAACCTGGTTGTGTGCTGTTTCTTTTGCAACTACAGTAAGTCCTCACTTACTGTTGTCAGTATGTCTTGGAAATTGTGACTTTAAGTGAAACAACACTTAACAAAACCAGTTTTACTGTAGGCTAACTGATAGAAACAAGAGTAAGTTCGTATGGCGTATTTCTCGAAACAAAAACATCACCAAGCTTCTAAATAAAGACCCCAAACCCTTCTTATGTTAAACATTGAAATAAATGTGAGCTGCACATATGTTTAAGAAAGATGAGTGAAAATAAGTAAGAGAATTCTTTATCAACCTGCTTATTCCAGTTCAGGGTCCCAGGTAGCCAGAGCCTACCCGGCAGCTCCGGGCACAAGGCGGGCACCCACCGTGGACAGGAAGGGCACACTTACGGTCACACCACACTCACTCAGGCTGGGACAGTGTTGACAGACCAGTTTACCTAACGCTTATGTCTCTGGTATGGGCGGACACCAGAGGACCCAGAGGAAACCCATGCAGACATGGGCAGAACATGCATGTTCCGCACAGTTGTCCCAGTGAGGAATCAGGTTTTTTTTCCTTAGAAACGTTTTAACAAAACAACTTAATTCAAGGATCTGCTGTACTTTTTCTCCAGTGGTTTTTTTCTGTTTTCAATGTTTTGCCAAGTGTTGCCAAGGAAAATGATAAAGTAAATTAAAAAACAAACAAAAAAACCTTTTAGATAGATTACTTAACCTTATATGAGATTCGTTTCTGAATGCGGGATAGATATGGTAAATTCCCTTCCTTCAACACCAGGTGAGAAAAATGTACCCTGTTACTTAGGTGTAAAGCATTCAGTCTTATGTTATACCAGATAACTTCAGATAGCTTGTTTCTAGGGTTTTATTTAAGACACGGAGTTTCTTGAAGGGTAGTATAGTTATAATGAACGTTTTCATTTGGGTCTGCTTTAAGTATTTTTGAAACACAACAGCAGTTGACATTTTTACTGGGGCAACATTGAGAGAAGTTGTACCCATGCTAATAAGGAGGGTAATAATAAATTGACTATTGAGTAGAATTGTGTTTCTTACAGGCAGAGTATTTGAGCAAATCTCCAAATGTTTTTTCCATGATTGGAAAATAGAGCTATTTTGTTTTGGGGTTATCATTTATATTTAAACATGGTATGAACGGAATTTAGGAAATTCATTTCAGATATATGAAACTTAACATTGATGTGTGTATATGTGGTTTTAGTATATGTTGGAGGGGCTGGGAGTGACAAAAAAAAAAGACAAAATCATAATATTGAGAAAGATATTAAAGTATATGAAATATTTATTGTCATAAATTGCTCTCCAACCCAGTAGTGGTAAAGGGCATGTGAAAATACTATAAGGTTACTTTCAAAACAAATACTTAATCAAATTCCAGGAGATGAATGTATCTGTATAAAAGACGCTTGGCAATTGCATAAGCCTTTTTCTTTATCTGTTTATCAAGCAATTGACTGTTGAATTGTCTTTGTTTGTATTAGGAACACTTGGTGTGTAGTTTCCTTAAGTTTTCAAAAACATAATACATGGCCACCCATTTGCCACTGATTGGCATTATGAAGAATTGGAAGGGGAGGTGTACTAACATAAAAAGTTGACAAGCTTAATTTTTGTAATTTTAAATCTCCTAAATACAGGGGTTGGCAAAAGTGGGTTTACAGTTGTAACACAAATAAGACAATAATCAATAAATAATAATACAGAAATAAACTTTCGTGTACTGTAAAACTACTTTTCCCCTCCCCCGCCCCTGTGTATTAGAGGTGCTCCCTGTTTAAAGGAGCCCTACAAACCATAATTTTGTCAAGACATGAATTGGTAACATAATTACCATTGGTTTATTCTTGCAAATCAGAATACAACTTCACAGTTTTTGAAGCTTATGGTAGTTCTCACACTGAATGACAGTTTGATTATGAGCAGGATATGTGCTTTCTGTAGCCCTTATTAAAAAAATAACACAAAAGTCTTGGGTAGCAAATAAGAGTGCTGCCAAGTAGAGTTTAGTGTTAATCAAGTAACACGGAAATGACTTTTTTTTCTTTCTAAAAATCTTCCCTTTGGCCTCAAGGTCAGAAGTCTTGATCCTCATAGGAACAGAATACATTCTTTTCTTTGTACAATAAAATAATATCTTAGTTCTACTTTTTCCCTTTCTTCCTTTAAAAAGTATGTAAGATATCATCTCTGAATTCATGAATTTCTTGTAGAACACCTGATTCTTTGCTTTAAAAAGAACTCTTATAAATGGAAAATTTTAAGTTTTGAAACTATTGGAAAATATTTAATTAGAACAGCTGTTGGTTAAGTTCAATATCTTAAGTATATTATGTATGAAAAGTACTGGTTTTATTTTAAAGTTCAACAATGATGCAGTAATAGCCTTTCTCATTTAAAAAACCAAACTAGTAAAATATTTCTAAAAGATTTTTGAAAACATTACATGCATTAAGTAATTATAGCAACACTTTTATCCTAGATTTATGTACAGAATTAATTTATCAATTTTGTAAATTGATTAAAGTTAAAGCAGATTACTTTACATTTAGAATTTAAAAGTTTTAAATCAGCAATTTGTGAAATATGTATTGAATATATTGTATTATATTTACCTAAGAATTTCTGGTTTAACAGATTAAATGTACATTTCTTTATTTTTAAAAATTTATTGAATATATCCATATATCTATTGTTTTCTTTAAAATTTAGAATTTAAAATAAAATACATTACTTATTTAATACTTTTGAATTTGAAATGTACTTGAAGTGGTTTATTTATTGTTGTCCAGTTGCCCCTTGAGACTCTGTTTTGTAAAGCTGATTTAAATGATTACTTAAATGTGAATTACTGTTACTGGTCATCTACTTCTGTTATACTGAAGGTCAGCATAATACAGCACTGACCATGATGACTGGGTCCCACAGAGATGAGGGAGGAGGCAGGGCATTATTCTCCGTGAAGGCCAGGAGTGGCCCCAGCCTGGAACAGAACAAGGGTGCGATTTCAGCAGATGGAAAAAATTTTCCTGGAATGAACTGGCAGAAGTAGAGAGAAGTTACTAGTATTATTAAAGTAGCAGATTCTTCTAATCTGTGTGATTTTTTAATATAGCCTTCTAAGAAAAAGAAATTTTTGTAGAAAACTGAAAACACTGATTAAATGTGAAATTTATAACATGGTTATGTTATTCCCTATCAAAAATTATGTGAATATACTAAAGATTATCATCTGTAAAATATACATCTATTGAACATGTAAAATATGACTGAAAATGATGATATGAATTTTTTGCTTGATAACCGGTGTGCTTCAAAATCTGGCGTCATCTGCCCTGGCTGGACAGATCAGTTGGTTAGAGCGTCGTCCCAGTATGCCAAGGTTTCTATTCAATCCCAGTCAGGGCACATACAAAAATCAACCAGTGGATGCATAAATAAGTGGAACAGCAGATCTCTCTCCCCACCCTCCCTAGGCCTTTCCCTCTCCCCAGCATCATCTTTCATGAGATTCAAACGTCCTATTTCCATCATTGTATTGTTTACTTAGGTTATGAGGCTTTTCCCAAAATTGAACAAGTGTTAGATGGTTCTTCCAAACAGTGACAAATAAAAGAAGTTACAGAAAAGCAGTTGGAAAGGGAAATGAGATACCCTGGCCTGATACTTCTTTATTCCTTTTTCTGTCACTATCTTTCTCTGCACATCCTTAGATAAAACTCAAAAATAATTATTGAGGTTTTTGTGGGAACCAAATGAGACAAGGAAAATTTAAAACTGTTGTCTCACCCCTAATACTAGTGATACTGAGATTTTGAGTACCAGGGACAGTTTAAAAGTACTTACCAGAGCAACTTTTTACTGCCTTAATTTGTGTGTACAGATTGCTGTTAGTGTTGTTGCTGTTTTGTATCAGATTTGCTGGCTAATTTCCTTGCTTATTAGCGAAGTGATTTTCTTAATGGCTACCCTTTTGACAAATGAAGAAATTTTAGCTGCTTTGAGAGGAAAAACCAAATTTTCAAAATCACAGTGAAAAAGATAAGGAACATCTGTATTCATGCTGCTACTGTGTGGCTGGTGTGGGAGAAAATCTGGTGATTGACCTTGGTTCTTCACTAAAGTCACAAAAATATGCATAATTTGGCCTTTATCCATAAAACATATGGCAACAGTCTCCAGTTAAAGCAGGGATTCAACTTCCTTTGTTTTGGGTGTGGAGAAGAAAATCTTTTCCAACCTCATTACCAGAGAGTTTTGTGAATTTTTTCCTGAAATATTTTAGAATCTCCATTTTGACAGGAGCGTTTTGTTTGAATTCATATTTTATTAACCAAGAGTTATTTTGTTTAATTTATACCTGATGATTTGGAGGCCTACAATACTGTATTTAAAGGAGAAATGACATTTTATTAAATAATCAAAGAATGCCCCAAAACCCAGTGGCATCAATACAACTCCACCCCTCCCCATGATCTGGTGATAGATTTTAGATTAGGGCCCCTGGAAGGGACACTAGACATTTATATTAGGTAGCCAGTTTAAGATTTTTTACAAACAATTTTAGATTGGATCAAGTCAATGAGGGCAACACCAGTGGAGCTGGAACCTCTAGAGCTAACAGCCTGCAAACCTCACTGACTCTTCATGAAGTCAGCCTCCCAGGGTCCCCTTCATCCATGTCGGACTCAGTCTGTGGGTGAATAGTCTAGGACTCACACACCCACCCGTGCCTGTACAGCCCAGGCATCTGACATGATATCAAAATGTGTATTTTTTCATCATATGTCATCTCACAGCTTGGGCAGTGAGATTGAGTATTTTTAGTTCCACACAGAAGAAATCCATTTTTTAAGTAAGGCAAGAAAATGTGAGCTTCCTGGTGTTTAAGTAGGAGTTATCTTTGCTCTCGAAAACCTGGTTACAATTCTTTTTATTTATTAAGTACGCCACAGTCAGCCAGATAAGATTAGTGAAAATAGTGAAAGAGAAAGCATTTATCTGTTTCATTTGACTCTTTGTACTTTTGCCTTCATTTTCTTTCCCTTGCTTGCCCATCACATTAGGGACCTCACATTCTATACTGCGTAAGATTGTCTCATTGAAATGTAGCTACCTGCTGTCTGTGTAACTATAAGCAAATTATTTAACCTCTTTGTGCCTTGATTTCCCTACTTGTAAAATGGCAGTTGGCTATTGCCAACGTCACAAAGTTGTTAGGATTAAACACATTAAGATGTGTCAAGCACTTATCTTAGCGCCTGGTTGTACAAAGCGCTGAGTGACCGATTATCTAGTAATTACTAATAGTACCTATTAATATAGTAATGATTGAGAACCATATGCTTCATTGCCAAGTATCAAATTGTTAAACAAGACAGAATTGGGATTCTTTATGCGCAATAGCACGGGGTTTTGCTTTTTCTACATGAATACACTTACAGAGTGTCTTAAAGATACAAAAGCACTGTTGGGTCAGCCCCCAGAAGACTTCTGAATGGTAAGAGAGAATGTCCTAAGAATCCTAGGAATCATATTGAATTTTTTACTTTTATTGGAAAAAGAGACAGCAGTATCTATATAGTGTTGAGCTGGTTGGTTCTTTTATGTATTAATTTCTCTCATAGTAAACATGGTGCTTTCTTTAGCCAATGTGAATATTCTACATTGTATGGCCATCATTAAATCTTATTTATAAATTAATTTCTGGCATGGTGAGTGTATTTCTTTTTGAGGCATCGCATTTTTAAACATTTAGAATATAACCTCACTCAGTTTGAGAATACTTTATGCAAAATAATTTTGAAGGACATTTTATTTTCTAGTATGTATTTTCAGCAGGTGGCTAATGGCATTTGACCTGCTGTACCAGCAAACAGAACTGAATGTCAGATGAATATTTTTTAAAAAACTGCATTTTCATCTTGCACAATGAAGCAAAGTAATTCTTTTTGGGATTGCCTTGCATATTTTTCCAAGTAGTTATTGATAGCGATGTGTCAATTTGGTAGGAGAGAAAAGAGAAAATTTTAATGTTATGCATTTAGGTCTTAAGAATATTTAAATATATTCAGATTGGTAAATGCAACTATTTTAACAAATAATATACCTGATATATTTACATGTTGAAAGCCATTTAAAGTACATATCAACCTTCCATCTTTCCCATTTCTTTGGGTCATTGTTATGAAAAATCACATATTTTAATCCACATACTTTTATTTTTAATATTTCCATTTTTCTCTTGAAATTTATACAGTATATTCCATGCCCTATTTTCACACAACCTTTAAGAATTATGCATACTAAATGATAATTCTCAATTTTTATGCAAAAATAGACCATGGCAACATTCTATAAATGATAAAGGTTGCTCAGGGCTCCAAGATTAGCAATTTTAGATCATTGTCCATGTTTATTTCAAGCTAAGTATTGGCACAAGCGTTTATACAACTATAGTCTTTGCAGTAATGTGTTGCGTAGTTTGTGTGTTGAATAACACTCCAATTTAAGTGTAGTTCAATTTTTGAGGTGAAGATGTATATGCAGCTTGATCAATGCCCAGAGTACCTTGTAGAGTGGGCGACTGTGAAAAAATGACAGTGTAAAGAGTTATATTTCCTGTACTGAACATATTAGAGCTGGCATTTTGCCACTGAACTGTTTGATGAGGGAGGGATATTGTTTGTGTGCTTTGCATTTAAGGCTTAATTTCTGAGGCTGAATTCCAATTTTGTTTATTCCCTCAGGTAATTACTGGTTTTCTAGATGCAAAAGAAGTGTATCATTGGATTAAAAAAAATTTTTTTTTAATGGTTAAACTTGTATTGTAGATGTCCTTTCTTTAAATTTAGGCACTAGAGATTCTCACACATCAAAGGAGTGTGTGATTCTCATTTGTGGCTAAAGAGTTAATCATCTCTCAGCACTGCTTTGAAGTTAGTTTTTTTCTCATTTTTCTTATCTTAACCCAGCATGGGTTCATGAATAAAACGAACCACTCTGATAGGTATAGTGTTTTATCGCTTTTGCCTATGGCTTTTGCTAATAAAAATTCAAATTCTCGTTCGTTTGCTGCAATCAAATCAATGTAGTGTATGGCATACTTTTTCCCTGTTATGAATCCCTCCCACAGAAAATAGGCAGGGGAAACCAGCATGGGGGTGGAGAGAAAGGACAAGGCAATTCAGGGTTAACTATAGTTTACCTGTTTTGCCGAAGTTGTGGTTAGTCTGTAACCTGCACAAGAGGTTTTACTTCTCACTGCCCTACAATCCTTAAAATTCCTATTCCTTAGGATTAAATTCCTAAAATTCCTGTTCTTTAGTCAAAGCATATGAATCTGCTGTTTTGTGGGCGAGGCAACAATAACAGCAATAGCAGTACCTTAATTTGATAAAGTGTGTATGTGCGTGCTTTCAAAGGCAGCTCTATGAGAATCTGCTTGCTGGAGAATAACTGAGGCAGGTGATGAAGAATGTGAGGGGATGGCTGAAACAACGGAATTCTGACAGTTGCTAAAATTAAGTCATCCTGCTTACAAGATGACCTGATCCGTAAGTCAAATAGGATTTGGCATTTTAAAAACAAGGATCTTCTCCACTAACATCAACACAAAAGAATTGTGCCTGGATGCTTTCTTCAGAAGGTAGCATGTGAATTTAGAAACCAGAGAACATGCCAGGAGTAGACTGATGATTGTATGAGACATTCCATGCTGGAACCAGACACTAGGCTCTGACTAGGCTCAGCTGGAAAGACACTTAAAGTGCAGTTAGGGGAATACAAATAAGGAGCTAATTTAGCAAATTTGCATATACATGTCACAGTGGGTAGGATCGTGGTCTCAAGGATTTTAATTATTTGAAGGCTGGTCACTTTGGGCAAATAAATTATTCTCTCTGAGCCTCAGATTTCTTAATTATAAAATAGGGATAAGTAATGGTGTCTAATTCATATTATTATTTTGAGAAATAATTACCAAATATGAAAAGAAAATTAAATGAAACTTATAGTGAACAAAAACTGCCAATCACAGAGCCTTGGAAATCTGTCACCATTTATATATTTTGCATATAATGGAACACTTCATTACAAGGCCCCTGTTTGGCCTCGGAATCCTGCTCAGCACAGAATGCTGGGAAGTTCCCACTGTTTTGTAGAGTTGACAGTCCACGTGAAATGTATTTGTTCATCCTGAGTGAATCCAACTCTACCTGTCTCCTCTCTTTCCATTTTGCCGACAGTCTCCCTAATGCAAATATCTGCTCAGTTACTTGGAAAAGTGGGAATGGAGGGATTGGTTACCAATAATCATAGTGTTCAGGCACCCGTGCTGGGTGCTTTACAGAGATTGGTGTTAAGTAGGTGATCCCCAAAATTTATATTTCCAGTTTCATTCTCTAACCCGGGCTCCATTCATGGATTTGTTTATCATTTGTCTCCCATGTCTTGGACTTTTGTTCTTGCTGATCTCTATGCCCGGAAGGCTCTGTCCTTTTATTTTATGTACCTTGCTGCGTCTCATTCAAATGTCATTTCTTCTGAGACTGAGGTTTCTCTCTGACAACTGTATTAAGCCAGTCTCCCATCCAGTCAGTTTCTTATCTCATCACCCTGTGACATGTTTCTTCAGGACCCTTTTCCACATATATAAAATCATGTTATTTATTTAATTGTTTATTGTTTTATCTTCCAACCCAGAATGCAAGCTCCTTGAGAGGAGTGGCCTTGTGTGGCTTGTTCAACACTCTACTCCAGAGACCTGAAACTGCGCCTGGCTCAACAACCTTCAGAGGTATGATCATTTATTTCCGTAATTTTATAGGTGACCAAAGTGAGGCCCAGGAAGGTGTAGTAGCTTGTCCAAGATGACGGGCATTCGAGGTGGCAGAGCTGGGGTGTAGTAGGCCCAGTGCTATGCTCTGACAACTTTGCAACAATGCGGTTGAAGGGCAGGAACGTTGATAGGGGGATGGCGCTGCGTTGAGTGCTTGGAACTTCCTTTGAGTCCCCGGGCTGGCAGTTATTGTTTCTCTAGCATTGTCAGACAAGAGCTTGTCCTATTATTTTATACTCTGGCATACTTGGCTTATCTTTCTTCCTTTTTCCTTTTGACTTAGTGCCCATGACACCCATGGTTTATATTTTACAAGAATGCATTCAATCCCTTACTGCTTGGGAAAAACAAACACTGGATTTTAAAGAAGCCCCCCAAAGGCCTAGAATTCATGGTTTTGAATCCAGATGGAATTTTTCACCTGGCTTGGGTTCTTCCTTTTAATATACATGCTGTTTTCTGAGCATTTGTTACTTGACATTGCCATTTATTATAGCTATAGCTTTCTTTTTGTGAGTTTGTGTTGTACTTGGCCCCTATTGACTAGAATAGTTCCACCTCCATACCTTTCTGTCCCCTCCTCCTCCCCCAGTGCAAAACGTGGTGGTGCTTCAGCTGGGCTATTTATCTTGTTTTTAGCCAGACACACTGCAGAATAAAACAGTCTTGTCATGTGTATCATTAAGATGTATAAATATGTTTTAACTTTGGGGAAAAAATGAAAAGAAAACCAGCACAGTTGATTAAAATGGGATAATCTACTGCCTAATAAATCACACCCAGGAGATTTTAGAGGAAGAAGTTATTGGTACTTTTTACACTAGGACATTTGGTGTGCTTCACTGCATTTGACCTTTTAGAAGCTTTTGACATCACTTGGGAACTGCCGGTAAACCTGCCTTAACCAGTTAAAGAGAAGGAATCTTCGCATTGTGGGACTGACTTGATTAATTTAAATCCAAACACACACAGTCCTGCCTGTATGCCCTTTGCAGTGCCCTTGCACAAAAGGATTTCATTCAGAAGCGTTATAACCCACATCCTGCTGTCAGACCCGTTCAGCTCTATTGGTCATTTTAGGCTGCAGGTGGCATCTTTAACCCCTCTTACGCTTCCTTTTATTTCATGAAAACAGCATCTATGCTTAGATTCACACAAATGCTCTACATTTCACTCCAAGTTCTTTCTTTGTGTCCTAGGGAAAAGGTATTTTAAAGTTCCACTAATTGAGAGACTAAAATGGGAACTAATCTAAAACTGGCTTCTTTAGAAGAGTATATTAGAACTTAATCCAGTGCTTCCTCTGGGAATTGCAATCAAAATTAGAATCATGAAATGTTGAAATAAGTTTTTGGCATTAGAGTAAGCCATCGTCTATAATACCTTTGTCTTTTAGATTAAAAACACTGAAGGCTTTATAATCCATGTTTAGTTTTGGGAAAACATGAAAGTTAATTGACTTGTGGGTGAGTTCAGAGTAGTATAAGGATCTAGTCCTGGATTCTTAAATGAAAGCAAAATGAAAATCCTTTAAGGATAAAACTTTGAATAATTTCAGTCTGTTACAGTCTGAACTGAGTGAACTACCCCCACACTGGGCACTCTGCTGGGCTTGGTTGCAGAAGAGGGCAGATGTTTGTGTGGGAGAAATTTAGAAAATTGCTACAGAGTGCTTCCTAACACATAGAAATGTTAGACTGGAAAGGACCAACACCGTCATTTTAGACAGCAGAAAACCTAAGGCCCCCACTACTTGATTATTTAAGCTAAGTTAAAGGCCCTTACTTGGACAACTTTTGCTTCTTCGTTACCCACTCACAACGCTCTTCCAGAATACACACGAAGCCTCTAGAGAAGGCTGCATAAGCCCATTCTCTGTGGTTTTGTTCATTATCAATTATTTTAGTAACTACTGTTTTAAGGGCTTGTGATGCGCCAGTACCTTATGCTTTATCTTTGTCTTCACAACTACAATATGAGGTACTGTTCTTCTCTTTTTAAAAATTAGGAACTGATGTTTAGAAAGTGAGGGATTGGCCCAGAGTATTAGTTACTCCGAGATGGTAGGCTGGAGCCGAGGAAGCAGCCTCTCTAGAATATCCTTAGGGTAACAAGGAGTGTTCCCCTCAAGCCCTGTAAGCTGACTTGAGAATGTTATGGTGAATGAGTAGGCCGTGAGTCATTGGTAAGAAAAAAATTAAGGCAGTTTTGGCTTTAATTCTTCAGATACAGTGTGTTCGCTATAAGGGAATATGAGAGCACCTCCTTTCTGGCTGCTGTTAGAAGCAATAGGTGTCTGGATGAGGAAAGTATTGGGGAATCAGGGGACCTAGAAGCTATGTGGCACAAAAGAAATCACAGCACTATTTTGAGCCTCTGTTTATTTTCATTTCAACAAAAAGTGAAATTCCAGTTTCTCCTTTATCCTACCACGTTAGGCTGTTTCAAAGATTAAGTGAAATAATTGAATCTTAAATACTTTGGAAAATGAAAATAATTATGTCCTTGACTCATCAAGGACATAAACTTTTTGTCCATTTATTCAGTCAGTATTTATGGAGAGAATGCCAAATGTAAGATGTGGTGCTATATGGAGGATAAGAGACAAATAGAAACTTTGTCTCTACCTCACAGAAGATTAAAATGAGTAGGAAAATAAGATGCTTGATAATAACTAGGCAAGAGAATGTTTTATTATTTATTTTAATCCTCACCTGAGGATATTTTTTTCCATTGCTTTTCAGAGAGAATGGAAGGGAGGGAGTGAGGGGGAGAGAGAAAGAGACGAACATCGATGTGAGAGAGACATATTGATTGGTTGCCTCCTGCACACGCCCTGACTAGGGCCAGGGATGGAGCCTGCACCTGAGGTATGTGCTCTTGACTGTGAATTGAACCCAGGACCCAGTCTGAGGGCTGATGCTCTAACCACTGAGCAAAACTGTCTAGGGCTAGGCAATAGAATGCTTTAAATTCAAGGTAGAGAACACGGGAATTTCTTAGGAGGATCCCATTCCTGATGGAAGAGATGGGCCTTGAAGGATTGGTAGGGTTTAGATTGGTGGGGAGGAGAGGCAGGAGTGTGGTGGGAGGAGTGGGTAGGTATGTGTGGAATTACAGGAGGAAGAAGCAGTAGGAGCAAAGGCCTGGAGGAGGGAAAATACTGAGATGTATTAGTGTATCAGGCTGTCTTAATTGGCTATAGCTCAAGGTGCCCAGAGTTAAGTCTGACGAAAATGGGTTTATGTTGAAGCTGTGAAACCTGCACTTGATTCAGTGACCCCCAGGGGGAGCCTTTTAGGAGTTTGGAGTTTCGTGGTAACCCTGTAAGGCAATGGTTGTGAAGACTCTTCAAGGACAAAGTGATACATAGAATGATTAAAGGAGTTAGACACTGAGCATTCTGAGATGACTGTTGGAGAAGACCTAAGCTAGAGGGAACACTGCAGGACTGGAACAAGGAGGAGAGAGATTAGTGACATTAGGCCCCTGACTGGACTTAAGGGCGATGGAGAGTTAGAACTTCTGGCCATTGGAAGTTCTGTGATACTTTTTCATTAAATCAGTATGCATTTAACAAATTTAAACCCAAATGCTAATCATAAAATCCCATATCTCACTGTTGTTGTTTTTAAATAATATGCTTAACTGATAATAGGAAAAGTGTTTTATGAAGACCAGAGGAGCCAAGAATGTTGCTCATCTGGGCTAGGAGGAAGTTCAACATAAATTTTGAGGCAAAGCTAGTTTAGGATGGAGGCTGTTTTGCCTTATCATCGGAAAGGTGATTTGGGAGAGGAGGCAGGCTGGCCGCTGTAGCTGACTACTCAAGGCTTTAGAAATCCTGGCCAAATATCCCCTCAGAGGTAGCACTGTAATCCCCATTTGCTTCTGAATTGGCACTTGGCAACATTATTTCACTTTAGTTTAAGAAACAAGTTAAGCTCGGGACCTTGTTGAACCCCAAGCTTCAATTTAAGGATTAAGGTGGTTGCATGGGAGTTGATGAGATTTAAAATGTTTTCTCAGCCAAGGAGATATTTCTTTGGGAAATGTGCTGTGTCTCCCCCCCCCCCCCCCCCCCCCCCGAAAGAATATTTCTACCTTTAGCTTTTGTTTTCTTTCAGTTTGAGAAATTATAATATTGTTTCAGTTTGAGAAATTATATTATTGTTTGGAAGCTTTAGGATCCACTGGGAAATAAGAAGTAGATTTTCTGGAGTTTCGGGAAGATAAAAGGGGGTATACAGTTATCCAGGAAAAATACATCAGGGCTTGGTGGAGCTGGTGCTGTTACTGGGTAGATTTTGGGCCTTTTCCCAGCTCTGTGCTGTGAGTGACCTAATGTGGGTGTGTCCTTCACAGAGCCTCTCTGTGCTATCCTTGGGAATCCAAGGAAAGGAGGTGGTGATTTTTGTATGAAGTTATCCATTTAAGAAAGAGTTTATGATCTCTGAGAAGGTGGTGAGGTTGCATTGATCAGAAAATGTAGTGGAGTGCCAAGAGGAAATAGAACGCAGAGGAGAACATGACACATTGAGCTGTTTTTGTAGAGTAAGAGGAGAATAAAAACTAAGTGAAGCCTGGAATTAGGAAATGGAAGTTGGGGAAATTAGGCCCCTTTTTTCCTAAAGCAAACATCTTTAACTGGACACTTACTCTGGCCACCTGGGACCGTTTGTCTCACTGACACTTGATTTTTACTCCTGCTGGTGGTCTTTCCTATTCCCTTCAGCCTTTGTAATGGTCAGAGACCTCTTGGTTTGCTCTTTTTTTTTTGATAGGCTCTTTTTAAATCGGTGGTGCCTTTAAAAGAAAATCTAACAAACCAGCTTTACTGTTGGACTATTTCTTTATGACCATCACATCTGTGGAAAAGTTGATAAACCTGCTGTCTTTTGAGTGTGTGTTATATAGATAACCTTTATTTGCTTTATCTATCTTAATTCTGTTGAGACAGGTGGATCATCCTTGAAATAGTCTGGCTAGTATGTTAGGATCCAGTCCCCTGCACCTCTCTTTGGTCTTCTCTGAAAGCAGGTAAACCAGGATTCCAAGTTCAGAACACTCTGAGATGAATTTCCATTTTTCAAATTAAATAGTAATTCATATCCATGGTTAAAAAACATTTAAAAGTTTAAAACTATACAACATAAAAATCGGAGGGCGCTCTTAATCTGTGATTGAAACCGCCAGAAATAAACACCCCTAGCAGTTGGGTGTGTATCTTCTAGACATTTTTCAATACATGTTTAAATAAACAAATACATTTACTTTAAAATTTGAATCATATTTAAGATGCATATGTATATATGTGTGTATATATACACATTATTTTCACTTATATCCTGTCAAATTTTGCATATATGTTATTTTCACTTATATCCGGATAAAATTTGTATGTTCTGCTTCTCAAACTTGGGGTCTGGGGAAGATCAAGTGAAAGGATAGCAGTAATTCCCTTTTTTGTTATAAAGCTTTTTCACTTTATGTAAGTTAAGGGAAACCAAACTATTGTGGTTTTCGTGAGGGCAGATTTTACCATTCTTTCAGAGTTCTCCCTAACCACTACAGTATGAAAAGTTAAAATTGTCAAATAGGTTTAAATTCTGTGTAGTTTTCCAGATTGTATAGTGGGGCTGTTTTATTCCATTTTACTATTTTTGTAAGCAGCATTATTGTGATTCATCTGTATTCTTTTTTTTCTCACAAGGGAAACATTAAAAGCGTGCTTAGCTTCATCTAAATTGAAGTAGAGATAATAATAGTTTCTTTGAAATAGCTTAGATCTAAGTATACAGTACAGAACGACAGCCTTCATTTTTATTGTTATGACTGTCTTTAAGAGGATCTGCCAAGTTACTTGCTTATCTTTACAATTACAACATTTGCAGTAGAAAAATTAGGCCATGGTATTGTTTAAAAACATGTCAATCCAATATTCATGGAGAAGAAAACAATAGTTTTCATAGTACAGGTGATAAATTATATACTTATTAAAGAGTTGCATCTGATCAAGTAAGCATGATCTGTCATTACAGACTCAGTTTGATGTTGGAACATTGTTATTTTAAGCAATTACTTTCAACCTGGTATTTTTAGGAGGGGTTGTAGTCCCATGAATGTGGGTGACAGATTGCAGGGCAGGACAAATAGTTCAAAGGGAAGATTTAAATTGTGTGTAGCTCTGGGGGTTGTTAGAAGTAGAGGAAATTCTGCCTGTGATAGAAGAGACTTAATCAAGAAGACTGTGTAGCAGGAAGATGGCAGATTTCTTCTGATTTTATCTGGGTGTCATAATTAGGCATTTCGCTGGAGGTGTTTTCGGGATAAGTGATGTATTGGCAGGGCTTTGCTGGAGCTTGGAGATAAATGGCCCGGGCAGCTGCCGCCTCCTGGAGAAGTAAATAGAGAGAATCAGTTTTCATTGTTATCAGCTTGCTGACCTCGGAAGGCACAGATGCGAGCTTTCTTTTCAGAGGGAATCAAGTATTCACCCTCAAGGAAAAGGACGTTTTTGATACAATAATATTAATGTCTGTTAAATGAGAAAACCATCCATGAATACTTATACTATTGCTACCTGTGAGCATTATTTATTGACCTGTGACTTCGTCAGAGCTTCAGCTGTGAGAGAAATATTGCTAATGGATTCATGTAATGACGTTGGTCATTAAAAAGTCACATTGCAATGAATAGATTCAGAATTCATTGAGTCCTTTTGCTCGGTGTCACACTCACTGCTCTGTGACAACCTTCATTTCCTACTTAGCAAATCCAAACCTGGTAGCTCCAGCCCCAGGAAGTTGTTAAAGCAATTAAAGGCTTCTGTCTCCCAGCACATTGCTTGGTTACCATAGTATCCTCTGCCTCCAAGTCTCTCCTGATGATGTCAGTATGCATACAGGGGTTGTTCAGAGCATCTACGTGGGAATGATTCACCCTGCAATAAAGCCCCTCTCTCGTTGCTGGGTTTCCACTGCGATTTTAGACGTCTCTAGAAATGGAAGGTAAGTGCCTTCTTTTGCATATCAGAGAATTACTAAATGCCTCTATTATTCTGTTGTAGGTGTGTGAATGCTTTCCAAGATATACTACTGCCTAAAATCATAATGTATTGGAGCATTTCAAGCCAATTTCCTAGAACAGACACAGTTTGTACTGTGTGTGTGTGTGTGTGTGTATGTGTGTGCCTGCACACGTGGAACAGACATAAAAATAATTGCGAATGCACAACGTAATGCCTGCTACTCTCCCTGGTTAGCAGCAATTGCAAACACAGTAGAGCTTTTAATTTCAAACTATTTGAATTATATAAATTTCATGAAGTATTTTGGCAGGTCTCAGCGCAAATGGAGCTGTATTTCAAGTGTGTGAATTACGTATTTTTTGTTGATATTTTATATGTTTTATTCAGCTTAAACAATATTAACATATGAAAGGTCTGAGATAATATTGGAAGATATTATTAGAAAGAAGGGCCAAGTTAGGTTTAGAATTTTTATGTTAGGGAAATTAAAACTTCCATTGTAGGACAAAGATGTAGTTATGGGGCAATATCTGAAGTTGAAAGTATATTGCTAACCATGATTGCATACCTATTTCATGCTTTAAATGTTTTTCAGAATATCTCACAATTTGATATTAAAAAGAATGCTTCTATTTTGTGATAAATGCTTCATAAAAGTTTTCCATAGAACATATCTGGGTTTCTTAAGGATAAGCCTGCTGTGTTCAGCTTTATGAAAAGAATACTGTAGAATCACTTACAACATTCAAATAGAAGAGCCATGAACAGGTATTTCCTTCCAAAAGTTTTCTGTTTCAGTTTTTTTACTCGGCATGCCTCAGGAATAAACAATAAATGAGGCACACAAGATAGGTTTCTTCCTGCCAGCCTACTTCTGAATCTCTCCATTCTGAGAGTTCTATGACAATATTAGTTGTGCATTATTTCTTCTTCTTGATTCCTAAGGGACTACTATTTCAGGATATTCTACAAGGAATGTAATACTGTTTAAATGGAGGTGGTAGGTAAAGGTAGTTTCTAATTAATTAATGGATAGCTTAGCAAGTGAAAGAATGAGAATGGAGTGGATGGGGTGGGGAATTCTAGCATGTCTCTCTGCAGCTTAACCTTTACTCTGTGTAGGAGGTAGACAGATGGCTATTTTGAGATGTTGGTAAATGGTGTAGAGATTTAGACTGTCCATTTCTAGAGAAACGTTGATTAAAACTGGCATTTTGTTTTGTGTATTTTTGGAGTCTTCTGGAATATGCCTTGCTTTTGTGTGAGATTGTATTAGTGGACTGCTGAACCCCTTCATTCCCCTTACTTTAAAGAATCAGGGAGAAATACAGTGTGAAAGTGTAAAAATAGGTTAAAATTTTAAATTTAGTTATTTGTATGTCAGGATATCTGTCTTATCTTAAATATCATAAATGATTAAGTGAATTACTTTCTACCCTGAAAATATGCTAAAATGCTTTGACTTTTAATTTCTTTTCTATATTCATACTTAGTCCTGTTTTTGTGTTTGAAAATTTTCTAGTTAATTGCTATTAAAAAAATTCCTATAAAGTAGAGATAACTTATGATACTGCCTAATTTAGGTTATGGCAGGTTAAATATTAAAGAAATTGAATCTATGTAAACTGTTTTCATACTTTTTGAAACCCTTTTATTAAAACACTTTCAGGATGCTTATGTTGAGAAGACTATTATATTTCAGGATATATTATTTTAGGGCTTTACTCTGTTGTATGAATGTTTTGGGTGCTATAATTTAATCTGTTGAGTAGCTAACTCTGCAATAAAAACATACTTATGCAGCTTTGAACCCTTAAGATAGCCATGAAAATATTCTCCTGCTGACTTAACCAGTACAAGTAGCAGTTTATATAGAGCGCTCTATAAAGATTGCAGTTTTCTTCTTCGGTCAGAAAGTGTTTCCAAGCAGTTTTAGGCAGCGTGGTTTTTAAAATTGGTTTAGCAGAGTATTCATTTTATTTTTATGTCATAATAAGAATGTTTTAAGTTTTACAGATATTTAAACTTATTCCTGTTGAAATATGGAAATGCCAGGTCTGCAGACTTGGTAAAGCATGAGATGGTGAAATATGGCAGCAAGGGGATCGCTTTGGCTCTCTGCAGAACATAAGTTAAAACAAACCAGTATCCAAAAGAATTAGAGGAAGCTGTATGGGGAACATGGATCTGGAAATAAACATTTTGTCCAAACTTAGCAGAGAAACTCAAGCTGTGAGGAGTTGGTTATGTGCTTTGCCTAGTTTCTATGTTCATTTAATGGCAGAGCCAGGGCTGGGACCCTGACTCCCACACTTACAGGCGGGCTTTTCATTTGCATCGCAGCACGCTTCCTACTTGGAATTGAGTATTCTTTTCCTAGGCAACTTTTCTCCCACAAAAGAAGTGATTAAAACAGTATAATAGCTAGGAAGGTGTATTAGTTTTCTTTTGTTGCTATAACAAATGGCTTGCAAACTTGGTTGTTTAAAGGATACTAATGTATTATCTTATAGCTCTGTTGGTTAGAAGTCTGACATAGGTCTCAATGGACTACAAAATCAAGGTGTCAGCAGGGCTACATTTCTTTCTGTAGGCTCGAGGGGGCGATCCATTTTCTCGTCTATTCCAGCTTTTATGGGCCACCTGCATTCCTTGGCTCAGGGCCACCCTCCTTAATCTTCACAGCGAGGAAGTGCAGACCAGATCCTTTCACAGCCACCTCTCTGATTCTGCACATCTGGTTTAGGTTCTCCACATTAAAGGACATGGATGATTAGACTGGGCCCATCTGGATAACCCAGAATAATCTTCCCATTTTAAGGTCTTTAACTTTTAATCACATCTGCAGTGTTCTTTCTATCATGTAAAGTAACATATTCACAGGTTCTGGTGATGAGGACCCAGACATCTTTGGGGACCATCACTCTGCTCACCACAGAAAGATTACATAATGCACGGTTGATTCTATCAATATTAAATCTACAAACCATATCTTTTTACTGACAACTATAAGCGAAACTGGTGATTGCCAATAGAGACCATGAAATTTTGACCTAATTTGGTGGATGCAATCTTCCCCAAGGATATTAAGGTGCCTCACGATAGTTAATGAGGGAAATCAGATTAGAAAGAAATGTTTCACCAAGTCAAACATTCAAAACTCTGAGGTACAGATGTGAGCCTTATAAAGTGACACTTTTCTCAGTTTAATAATTTTAGCTCGACGCTCACATCAGGTGAAGTTAATTAAACAAAACTGATTTGGGACTGCGAAAATTCCATTAGTTAACTCCTATGTGAATGAGCCTGGGTTTCTTTAGAAACTGAAGGGTAATGGCTGGGCCACTAGAGACCCAGATGGGAGTTCTAGTAACCCTGAGTTTTGAATAACACTGTCGTTCACTGCTCTGGCTTTAAGCCATATGAGTCACAAGACCCAGTTGATGAATCTGGCAGGTATGCATTACATGGTTCCCTAGGAAAAGCACAATATACTATCGTAATAAATAACGCTAAACTTGAGGCCAGCAGCTGCAAAAATAGTGTCTTTTATTGTTCACATCCTGTGTTTATCATAAATTTGAGCTACTTCATGGCACGTGGGTCTATCCACACTAAGCGTAAGAGAATTTATATCTAGTAGTAGTTTTTAAACCTTCTTTGCTAAACACCAGTGGTGAAAGATGCAGAAGAGAAACTACTTTAGCATAGTATTTTTGGACAGAAAGCCTAAAATTACATTTTGCTGTGGTTCTCTCAATCAGAGGTGGAAGGAAACCCAGCTGTTTTCCTGCTTGTATTTCTTTTTATTTTTAGAATTATTTTCTGGAGGACAGCTGAACAGTATGGTAGAACCTTTGCTTAGAAGACAAGGGCTTGTGGAAAGTTTCTTTGTAAGAAGTAATTTTAACATTGTTTCTTTTTGGTTAGAGGAGTACAACTACTACTTTAGGATTGTATATAGAAGCAAAATCTGATTTTATTCCATCATGGGATTTGTCAATCAAAATGTGATCATGAAAAGAAAAGATGTTATTTGACAAGGAAGTTAAACTCAGCTAGTTACATAATTTGATAAATGACAAAATAGCTCTGCATCTATAGAAAAACATCTCTATAACTAAAAACATATATTTAGTTGAAGGAGTTTCTTTATGCATATATGAGACTCACTTCAGTGTTCAGTTTATCTATCAATAGTAGATACCATTTCAAGTGCTAATATAAATAAATAGAACCCATATACCTTTAAACAAGTTTTCAAATGTATACAGAATTTTCAATTTAATACTGAATTTCCCCAGCTATGGTAAATTAGAATGAGTAGAGATCAGGTCTTTGTTTCCTTAAAAATGAGAGAGATAGACAGAGGGAGAGAAAAAAAAAACAAAAAAAACTTCACCTAGCAGCTGCCTTCTCTATGACAGAAGAGACTGTTTAATCTTTAAATCATTTTGAACTGGCTCAGTTGCTTTACTGATCCTTTAACTTTGTTAAAAATTATCTTAAAAGTTTATCTTTTAGAGAGATCAGAGATAAAGGAACTAATGGAGAAGAGAGTTTTGAGGTTCTGATTGGTATTTGGTCAGTGGTATTTGATAAGATGGAAGGAGACTTCAAAATAAGAAACTTCAAAGACTGTTATGATTTCTAATTGACTGTTTTGAAACTAGCTCAGAGACTTTAGGTCTAGGGGGATTTTCCTGGAATGGAAGTAAAGGCAATCAGCAAGTCAGTGAAGGAACTAGGAAGTAATCCTCTCTTCCTGCTCCGAAGGCTCTGCAGATCTGAGAACCACCGAAAGCTGTGCTCATTTTCCGCGCTGACCTTGCATTCAGTTGATTTCCTTTAACTTATTGTTGCTTTAATTTGACTTTCATCAATAACTGCCAAAAAAAAAAAAGAAGCAATTATTAATCTGCTGGCGTAGCTCAGTGGTTGAGTGTTGACCTATGAACCAGGAGGTCACAGTTTGATTCCCAGTCAGGGCCCAAGCCCGAGTTGCGATCCCCAGTAGGGGGCATCGGATCAATGATTTTCTCTCATTGATGTTTCCATTTCTCTCTCCCTCCCCCTTCCTCTCTCTGAAATCAATTTTTAAAAAAGCAATTATTGAAATTATTTATGAAGAAAATTCTGTTATTTTGATTTGTGGATTGCCCCTATTTCTGCCAGTTTCTGGTGTGGAAGTGAGGTTCTGTAAGTGGACTAATTTTTTTCCATTAATTCCTCTAAGATAGCCTGCATCGGAGTGAGGATTAATGGAGATAAAGGGTACCTGTTCTGCAAACAAAATCTGTGGCCCGGAGCAATTAGGGAGAAGAAAGGTTGAGCAGCAATACCTTGCAGGGCATGAGGGCATGGGGACAGATGTTTGCCGTCTTCCGAGGGGTGTTTGTTGTGACCACTGCTTTGTAGGACTATCAGGAGATGGGAGAGATTAGAGAAAATTGTGTCTCATGACTGCTGCTTACCGTCTCCCCTAGGTGACTTTACAAAAAACCTAAACCTATGTTGGGAGCTGGAGGTTGTCTCCTGGGTTTTAGCCATAATCATGCTGGAAAATAGATGCTTTTTCTCCATGACAGGGTACAAGAGAGGGGAGGCAATTAGGGACCATCCGGCAGCCTTCAATATTCATAAGTAAGGGAATGAGCTCACCAGCAAAAAGATTTTTATAAATTCAAACCTCCCAATAACAGATACATACCACTAATTTAAGCTCAAAAATTTCCCAAGAGTCCTGGGAGAAAAAGTGACAGAGGAATATGACTCACCAGTTGGAATATTAGAGCGGGACAGGAGTCATGCGGCATTGTTTTCCTTACTGGCAAAGGTCAGTCTTCAATCAAAATGCAATCTCAGTAATTACTATTGAATGCCCTCATGTACATGACAGTACACTAAGCACAACGCAGAATTAATCAAAGGACAGCGTGACCTCAGGAGTTCCAGCTAAGAGCAGAACTATATATGGAGAAAACTATTGTTTCATTTTCATGGTCATTTTAGCCAAGTGGCAAATTCCAGTTGGGATTTGATAAATTCATTTTATTTGCATTCCACTGAAAAGTAAATTTATTCTAAAATTCTAAATGAATTGATGTGTTTTCTTGATGGCAGACCTACTGTTACCCTGATAAGCTTTTTATTCCCCCACCTCTTAGTCCCATTGGCTTGACTTTAAAATTCACACTTCTCTCTCTTGTGCGTGCTTAGAAATGTCTCTTTTTTTCCTTTCTCGTACACACACAACACACAGCATGCATACGCTCACAGACACAGAGTTTCTTTACAACGAATGATTCCTATCCTAGTCCTTCTGTTTGCTCCTGAAGACCTCAAAGCGTTATATTTTTTCGATATCGCTGCCTCCGTCTCTCAGTCCCGCCCACTCTCTGGCCACCATTACTCATGCTTGGCTGCTGGCCTTTTAAAGTGAAATCCCTACATTCTGTTTAGAAACAACTTGTGTTTTATAAATGGAACTTAAAGAAAAGAAGGTGTTCTTATGCCAAGAACCAACATGCATTAGACTTGGTAATTATCTAGAGTTACCTCCTACCACATTAGCTCTGCGAGGGTTTTCCAGTCAGGGTTAACCATTGTTGAAAGACTGTGCAGAAACAACAGCTTGAAATTTGTACAGATTTAGTAAAATGTTGAAAATTTGAAGAATGATTGATTTTTCTGGTCAGTGTATTTTTCATGGTAACAATCGATTTGGTTTTCAGTCTGTGGTCTTTAAGTGTTATAGCAGATCTCTCACTGTTATCTGCCTGAAGAGTTTTTCATCTTTGCCATAATGTCAAAGAAACGTGGGAGTGAGTGGTTTTTAACCTTGGGATTTTGCAAAAAGAAAAAGATCCTTCTTGATGAAAGCTTTCACTGAGTTATCCAAAAATTTATACTTAAGCTTCCTGACAGCCAGTAATGATCAGATTGCAGTTACTTCTCAGAGGTGTTTACCCTGAGTTGAAGTTTTTTCCTATTGATCTGAATCATGAACTAACTTTCATGTTAATCCAGTCGTTTACCTCAGAAGTCAGTCTGCCAGCCTGTGTAAAGTTACTGTTTCACTGCTAGACACACATTTTTTTTTTTAGCTCCTCACCCAAGGATATTTTTTCCATTGCTTTTCAGAGAGAGTGAAAGGGGGAGAGAGGGAGACATGGATTGGTTGCCTCCCGCACGTGCCCCGACTGACCGGGGCTGAGCCTGAACCCGAGGTGCGTTCCCTTGGCCGGAATCGAACCCTGGACCCTTCAGTCTGTGACCAACGCTCTAACCACTGAGCCAAACCGGCTAGAGCCAGACGCACGTTTTAATTCTTTGCCACAAAAGCAGTACTGGGCTCAGAGAATGAAGGCATCCCCACCTTCAAGGAACTAGCGTTACAGTGGGAGAGATGAAATGGGAACACAAGGAGTGTGATCCCACACTGACCCGAACACGGCTACTTATTTGTCCCCCTTTACAGCAAAACTGCTCGGGCGCGGTCCCTGAATTTGTCTGTTACAATCCGCCTGGACTCTCCTGAACCCACTCCTTTCAGCACCCGCCTCCACCGCGGCTGCTCCCGTCAGGGCCGTGAGTGGCTGCCCGGCCATTGCTGTGGCTGGCTCCCCTTCCTCCTCGGAGCTGACTTTCAGTGTCGTTGGAAACGGTGGATCATTCCCTAGTCCTGCAAATACACGTGCTTCTGGTTTCCCTCCAGCTTGACGTGCTTTTCTTCCCCATCTTGTTTGCTGGGTCTTCATCATCTTCCCGACTCTGAAAGTGGGACTCTCAGAGGACGCAGTCCTCGCTCCTGGTTTCTCCTCTGTTGGAACTCACTTTCTTAGCCATCTCCTGCAGCCTCCTGGCGCTACATTCCATCTGAACACTGACAGTTTCCAGATTCATGTTACTGCTCTGAACTTTGAACTTATTTATTTATTTTTAAAACATATCTTTATTGATTTCAGAGAGAGGAAAGGAGAGGGAGAGAGAGAGAGAGATAGAAACATCAATGATGAGAGAGTCACTGGTCGGCTGCCTAGCCGGCAACCTGGGCATGTGCCCTGACGGGGAATCGAACCTCGATCTCCTGGATCCTAGGTCGACACTCAACTGCTGAGCCACGCCCGGCTGGGCTCTTGAACTTTAGACAACTTGAGGTGTGTCTAATAGGCGCCCTAAGCATAACGTGTCCCGGACTCCTGATCATCCCCTGTGCCAAACCTGCTCTTTCTACAGTCGTTCCTATGTCAGTTATCTCAGAAATAATCAATGGAAACCTTTTGGTACATGTCTTTCCAGACTCATGTGGGTGTGTATGTGTATGTCTCACCACCATTCATGACACCATTTTGTGTATACCGTTTTCTCTTCTTTCACCCTACCACCCCCACCATTTCCTGAACATGTTTTGTATACCCTTAAGTATTCTTTGGAAACCTAGCATTTAGTAGCTACTTGTTTATACCATAACTTATTAATTCCCCTTATTAGTGAACATTGAATTGCTCCCATGACTTACTCTCATAATATAAACTATGGCTAGTATTCCCCTGACAAAAAAGAAAGAAAACCAGTACTTCATCCCATATCCCAATATGTGGCTATTGAGCTCTCAGTGTGACTAGTCCAAATTAAGATGTGCTGTAGATGTAAAATACAAACCAGTTTTAAAAGACTTAGATAAAAAAATGTAAAGTCCCCCTCATATTGATAATTTTTATATTGATTACAATAAACAAAATAATATTTTGTTATTTTGTTTATTGGGCTAAATAAGAATAATTTAAATTTGGTTTCATCTCTGCCCTTTCACTTTTTAAATGTGACTATATGAAAATTAAAAATTATACATGTGGCTCACATTACATTTCTATTGTACAGCAAGGTTTTAGTTGCTCAGTTTAAAAATCTTAGAGTTATCCTTTCCTCCTCTCTTCCTCTTATACTCCATATCTTGTTAGTGCCACCTTCAAAATATATCCAGAATCTGACCACTTTTCACCTCAGGCCCAAGCCATCATCAGCTTTTGTTTAGCTTCTTGCAACAGCTTCTTGACTTGTCTCTAGGTTTCTGCAGCCTAACCTCAAAGTTATTCTTGAAAACATGTCAGATCATGTCTCTCCTCTTCTCAAAACCCTCCAATGGCTTCTTATTCAGAGTAAAAGTCGAGTCCTAAAAAAGCTGGTGACCATCTATCCCTTGGACTTTATTTCTATACTCTCCCTATCAGAAGCTAAACATGTTTCCCACTTTGGGTCTTTCTATTTGCTCTTCCCCAGCCAGGAGTCTCTTCCTCTAGATATCTGCAGGGCCTATGCAGATCCTTCAGGTTATTTGCTTCTTTGTGAAACCTGTACTGAACACCCTATTTAATGATGAGCTGACCCCACCCATCTGCACCCCAACAATCCAACACCCTTTCATGCTTTTTTCTGCTTTTTAGTACCTACCAATATCTAACATATCGATTGAATTTATTTTCTGTCTTTCCCTACCAGAACTAAAGTTTCATGAAGGCAGGAAACTATTTTATTTACTGCTATACCGCCAGCCCTGAGAACAGTGTTTAGCACATTAAATTAGGTGATAAGTAACTATTTGCTGAGTGGATGAGGAAATGAATTTGTTAGTACCACACATGCTCCAGGGGTTCGAAGAAATGACTATAGGTGTTTTGGGAAATAAGAGGACTGCTGCTTCCTATACTGAGGCTGTTTAGGAAATTAACCAGGAGATAAGGCTGACTGGTCAGGTCGGGCATTGTTAGAGAGGGCCTTAAATCCTAGGCTGAAGGATTTTATTTAATGCAGTGGGAGATAAGGAGCTGTTGAAGTTCTTTAATCTTGCAGCTGAGAGTATAGATAGGTGGAGAGACCGTTGATAACTGAGCATAAAAGAATAATTGCTCAGATCCTGGAGAGACCAGAGACAAGAAGACCAGTGTAATGGATAATAGTGTTGTCATGCAGTTGAGAAGTAAGGACTTGCTAGCTGTGAAAGTGAAAGAAAAAGATGCATGAAACCATCCACTGTTAGAACCTATAGGGGTTGGCAGCTGATTGCATGTGGGTATGGAGGGACAAGTAGTTAAAGATGACTGCTAATCCTCAGTGACAGAGTGTATGGGGAGATAAGAAATGGGGAGACCTGAAGGAGGCAAGTATTGAGGGAAACTGATGATTTCAGTCTTGGGAAATCTTTAGCTTGAAGAGAGATGTCCCCTGAATCCTGAAATGTTTTCATGTGCTTTTCAAGTCTCTTTAACAATTAGTGCACATTTGACCAAATTTAGGAGCTTGTTACCTCTGAATTCATGCTGCGAAGGTATCCTGGGAAAGATAATTGAAAAAGGACACTGCTTTAATTTGCCAGTGGAAGTCTGGTGAACTCAACTTTAGATTTGCATACTGCAGAAACATTAATTACCCCCAAAGAAGTCCAGTCCTAATAATAACCTGGCGCACTGGTGAAAGAGATTATGTCTAGTATAGAGTGTTTGCTTGCTGCTAATTAGGAATGTTGGGATTGGCATGTTTGGAGCAGTCAATGGAGTCAAACTGAATTATTTTAGTCATGTTTGCAAAGAAACTCAGAGAATGCTTTATAAATTATTTTAGTTGTGAAATTATAGTTTCTACTTCATATAGTCTTTAAAAACCTAAGTCTGCATGCCGTTGCCCATTCGAAAGCTTTCTGTACTGACATCAAGGAGCCTTAAATAAAGGTGCTTTCGATGGTTGGCCAGCCGTTGTGGGCATGGGAGATGATCTCATCAATTTCTTCCGGTTATTTACGATAGACTCAAATTATTGACGTTGACTTTATCTCTTACGTTTCATTACCGGTCCAGGCCTTCACCTGTTTCCGTCACATTTAAACCGTACCCAAATTGTAAACCTTTCCACCGTCTCCTCTTTAAAACACTGACCCATTTCCCTCTTCCTCCTACTCCTTTCCCTTCGCCTCTCCCTCCCCTTCTCTCTCTCCTCCCTCCTTTCGCTGCCAGGCTGCCACCCGCCTTACTTCTCATTCACCCAGACTGCTGCCCACTCCCTGGCTGCTCACTCGGTCCTGCCCGCCTGCTCCACGCCTGGAACTACTCCGTAAGAACTCGCCAACAGCTATTCCGCGCTGAGTGCGGCGCGCCCTTCTCAGGCCTTTTCCCGAACAACCTCGTGGCAGCATTTGGCCCCGTGGGGCGCTGCTCGCAGGAGGCAGGTGCGCCTGGGAAGCGTTGTGGACTCTCAGGCGTCCCTGCCCTGCCGCATGCTGCCTTCTGCCTGGTGTGTCCTCCCCGTCTGCCCTACTTGTTCCAGTGAAAGCCCACTTACCTCTCTGAAAGAGTCCCTGAGTCCGGCAAAGTCACTTCTTCCCTCCTTTCTGCCACCAGTCACATCCCTTGTTCATACGTCTTGTTATATGTGTATCTTTGTTTCATGCTCAGCGATTTATAGCGTTGGCCGCCTTTCTAGATTCTGAGCTCGTTTAGGGCAGGGGCCATCTTTCTTCGTCTTTATACATCAACTCTCAACCTATAATAAGCACTTGATAAGTGCTTCTTGGATGAATGGATTTATTTCCTTATGTATATTAAGAGTTTAGAAATATTTTCATTGTCAGTATTTGTGTGTGCCCATACCCCTTGTCAAATTACAAAACCTAGCTGAAGCGCTGAGGTTGCTATGAATCTCGGAACTTAGCCTCTAGTCCCTGATACCGAATATTTGGTGCTAGGGAGAGGGTTGAAGACTGAGCTGGGGGAACACAAAAATGGAAAGACAAAGGAGAGCTCTTTCCTTTAATCCCTCCCTGTATTTCTTTCCGCTTGCTTGCACGGCCTCGCCACGAGAGCTCCAGAAACCCAACCTCCTGGGTCGAAGTGCCAACTTTAAGTTATATCTGTACTTTCACATTTTCTGTTCACACAGTAATGAAATAAGGCTAGTCCCAGAAATAAGTTCATTTATCAAAGTAACAGCAAACAAAGTAAAATAGAACAGCAAAACAACCTAATATCATTTGGGAGAAAATGAAGCATGTCACTTGTTAGAAAAGTCCTGTAAGTTCTGGTATTTCTTTTAATAAAATAAGACTTAATAATAATATGAATGTAAGAATGTATTAATAAATATAATGATATAAATATATAAATGTGTACATTTGGAAATTTTCTCATTTTATTGAATTTTAGTTAGGATTACTCTTAGGTGTCCAAAATATTTGGGTAATTTACTTTTCAGGTCTTCCTTCTTTACTTTACATATGTAATTCTCTCATATACTTTAGAATTGCCTTAAAGAAAGTGTATAATACATGGAGCTGCAGTAAAATAGAAATAAAATAGAAATATTTTTGAGAGGATACTTGTACTGTCACTAGATTTTGCTCTTAATTGACAGTACTATATATTTTTTGCCAGTACTGTATATGGCAATTTTTACTTTCATTTATGAAAGAAAGTACATGTTGTGTCTCTTGTACTCTGTGAAAATGTGCAGCTCTGGCAGTTACACTGGGTGGTTTTGCTGTAGTAATTAAAACACAGATGGAGCTCATTTCTTTCCCAAGTGTTTGATTGGCAGATACTCTGTGATCAACACTTCTCTCAGCTGAACACATCGACACCATCTGCCTTCAGTCAGCTTGGAAAGGGTGGTCGCAGCGGAATTTCCTGATCATCACATGAGCCAGTTTAAATAGAGTATATTCCTCTTGCTGAAGCTATGAAATGATTTATGAAAAGTTACATATAATATATAAGGGGTATCATGACAGTGACTTTGCAACTTAATGAGATATTCGTTAATAAATATTTTTGAAGTCCACCACTCCTTTTCTTTGATTAAGATATTTAAAGCATAAGAAAATCACTACATCTTAAAAAGTTAAAGTTTCTAAATAAGTTGAGTGGATGGGGCATTTTGTTTTTAGCGAGGTTGTTGGAGATGATTTCAAATCAAGCTTTTGTGTTTTGAACCATTAGTGCCAGCACTAGTTACAAGTAAAAAGTACGTTAGCATGCCGCTGCCTCCTAAGCCCAACACTAAAACACTTTAGAAGAATATCCTAATCTAAAAATTTTTGTATATTTACAGCTGTTAGAAATAGATTATGATAAATGGTACTTCTTTATTTAAATATTAGGATAGGAAATGGGTAGAAATTTATGTTCGTCCAGTTTCAATGCAGATAAGTGAATGTGGGCTGATTATTATGTCGAAAAACATACATTTAAGACATTTGAAAGCACAGGAAAAAATGACAGCTTTGAAAAGGAGGGGAAAAATAATTATTTTATTGGCCTAGAACTATATTTTGAAATGTATACTTACGCAAACATATAGTCTAGGTTTGTAAAGAATACACATGCATTATGCATAGTAACATGAATTCTGTACATAGTTAAATAATGAGAAACTGATTTTAGTTCCCCTTCCCTGTCCAAACGGATAAATAATTATGGTTGCTGAGATGAAAAACATGCTAGGTAGTTCTTAAAGGGAGAACTGAATGAATTAGATTATTGCTCACAGAATGTTAGAGCAAAGAATAACATAATCAGGTTGAAAAATGTTCTGGAAAACCTTGGGATACGCCTATTACTTATGGTTCCTGGGGAAACCCTCTATGGTAAGGGGCAAGAGGGACTTTGGACTTTGGCAGGAAGTTGAAGTTTAAATTTGTAAAGCTAACCACTTCACAGTTGGAGTGAAAAAGACAATGAGTTTTGGAGGCGAACCAACAGAAAAGAAGGAAAATAATTGTGGCTGTATAGAAACCTATCTTCAATTACCAGAAACCCTTAAAGATAAGCTTTGAATTAGCCTTTCTTTATGTGTGAATATATAATCACCTCTATTCAAGCGTGAAATTTTTCAAGGTGTAAGGCCTGGGAGACTGACCGAAGAAAAGAGTTAACTTTACTTATTAAAATGCATTTTAGCTTATGT
This sequence comes from Miniopterus natalensis, assembly GCF_054644295.1. Lineage (NCBI taxonomy): Eukaryota > Metazoa > Chordata > Mammalia > Chiroptera > Miniopteridae > Miniopterus > Miniopterus natalensis. The sequence continues at coordinate 54,937,855 of NC_142083.1, forward strand.
AGTAACACTTACCGCAAGGAGCCTACATTCTCATAAGGGAAGGATGTAAACAATTTCCATACAACAGACTAGGAGGAGTACCACAAACAAAGTGCTGTGGGTGTTCAGAGAAGGGACGTCCCAAGTTAAGAGGAGCCCAGACCCTGTGAACATTCACTCATTCACTCAGGTTCCCTCCTCACCTGCACTGTCTTCTTTCCCAGCCTTTCTTCTCTCTGTGCCACTTTTATTGTGTCAACATTTTCTATATAGTTTACATTTGCAACACCCATCCTATTATGATTCATATATATATGTGTGTGTGTGTATATATATATATATATATATATATACACATATATATATAATCTAGATATGATCTAGGTATATAATCTCCAGAGAACTTTATCCAGTGTCACCTGGTTAATAACAGCATGCATGTGTTGAGTGCTCTCTGCATGCCAGACACTTCTCTAAGAACTTCCTCATTTCATTCTCACAGCGACCCTATGAGGAGTGTACTATCATTTTTTACCCTATTTTACAAATGAGGAAATTGCCTCAAAGCACCCAGCTTATCCGGCAGCAGGGTTGGATTTACTCCAGGCAGAATGCCAGACTCCTGCATTCTAGTGCCACCCATGCCCACCCCGCCCCTGGCAGCGCCCTGAGCGTGAAGAGTGAATTTCCCCCCATCCCCACCCCCTCTGGGTTTACACCAAGGAAAGGGCAGCAGAGGAGACTGAGAAGAGAGCCTCACGATGGGAAATTGAATTTAAAAAAGGGAAGAGAGCCGAGAAGGGCGGTTACAGCCGGGAGAGACAGGGCAGTGGGTACATGTGTGTGCACAAGCACCCACCTGGCAAACAGACCCCCTGCTTGTCCAGAACCCACCCCCCGTCCCTCCACCTTACCCCGGCTATGCCCCACCACCTATGTCTGGTCTAAAAGCTGAGGGCACCTGAGAGACAATGTGAAGAAAATACTTCTTAGTGGAAAGGCAGTTTCATTTCATTAATTGTTTTTCCAGTTAAAAGAGATTCCTGAGCACCTGGAGTAGGCATTGGCTAGGATGGGGAGCATCAGATCTCTCCCTTAAAGCATGACAGAAAGTGCACAGCCCTGAAATATTTATGAGACCATTTGATTTTCTCCCTTCTGGTTTTTTTAAAATTGCATTACGTTTTGTATCCTTTTTAAAAAAATTAGCTGCTGCTGTTTCTTCAAATGACCCTCCCTACTTTCTCTTCTAAATCTGGCAGTTACTGCATAAGGCTCACACGTCTAGTCAGCTCTTGGCACATAGTTAACACCCCATAAATATTAGTTGTAAGGAACTGTTGAGTTTATATCACGATAATGCTACACATTTTTCTGTTTATTCAACTAACTCCCACCCTTTTTCTACAGACAGATGATGTGTTTGTATACTTTTGACTGTTCCTTTAAAACTTTACTTTGTAATTTTAGTTTAAATTCTTACCTTTGGTTAAAATCTTAAACTGTTATTTCACCGCAAGTAGCATATTAATAGTGACATTGATTGAGATCGGTTCTTTCATTATGTCCAGTCTAAAAGTAAAAAAAAAAAATGTTGTTGGCAATGCATGGTCTGCTGTATTAGATGACACCAGTGTTAGGAGATAATATGATTAAAAATGCATTATACTAACGTGTCGTGCATGAAGCAAGGTGGAAAGACTGAAGAGAGGGAGTAGATGGAAGAAGCTGGAATAGTGCTCAGCTCAGAAGATGAGTGTTGAGCATGGAAAGAAGCACAGGTAAGGGAGGGCAGCAGAGTCTGTCACGCTCATGATGTTCCTTACATTCTGCACTGTCCCAACTTTGTTCACAACGTCAGGCAGTTAGATTTTTGCTGGTGTGAATTCTGGGCCATGCTGATTTAGTATTGGTTATTTTTGGTCTCTTTTTTCACCTGAGTCCCCTAAGCTCTTAAAGTCCATGCTCAATGTTACTTGTTTCTAAAACCCAAAAGGCAACACTGACCCTAGAAAGTGAGGGTAACAACAGAAAGTGGAGTGGTGGCGTAGGCATCAGTTATTGGAGTGTGGCGGGTAACACTGAGGCAGACGAGACGCAGGCCAAGAGTGTGACCAAGGTTTGGTTCAGGAAGGCTGCTCCTCACTTGCCCATTGCCCAGCAGATAAATTCATGCTGGACTCATGCTCAGGCAGGTGGGGAGGGGAGAGCATTTGGGCACAGTAACTTACATGATTATAGCCCTGGCTCCCGGGAGAGCTACCTCCCAACTCCCAATAAGTTTAATTTGACTTGGTTTTGATACCTAAAGGTGTCCAATCTAAGAGGTTTTTTTTTTGATAGAGCAGGAATAGGCTATGGGCAGTGGCAATATCTGAAGTCAGGGGATAAAGAGAGAAGATTTGAAAACGTTTATGAAGAGATAAACATGTTTCTAAGGTTTGTACAAATTTCAAAACTTTGATTCTTTCTGGTGTAGTTCAGTGGGAATCTAATCCCCAAGATTAATGAATCCCCAGTGGGGCATGAGCACCAAACAAGGCTTCTCTGAAGTGAGGCCCAGCATCACTTCCTTTCTTTAAGGTTCCTGGATTATTAAATCTAAAGGCCAAAATCAGGTTATAAAAACTGTAGCGTATTATAAGTGTTTACATTTACTGTAATTCATTAAACTCCTCTTAACATAGTCACAAAACACAGTGGCTTGATGTATAATGTAATTTGAGGGTATCATTAGAAGTTCAAATTCAAGGTTCTTCATCTAGCCAACTTACTCTCTGTTTTCCCATAATTTCTGAATTGTGAGTATTTAAGCTTTTCCAAATGGATGTGATAGGGGTTATTTTATAGAATTGATTGTACAATATTGAGAACAAAAAAATTCTCAAAAGTTATTTCTTTGAAATAGAAAATTTTGGTGGGGGAAGAGGAGAATGAAGAGTGTAGAGTCATAGAGAAGATCAAGAAAATATAAAGAAAAAGCCTTAGGTACTTTAGAGCCCTTACATTTATAAATTTTATCACCACAGCAGAGTTTGAAAAGTATCAGAAGTTGTTACAGAATAGAATAAAATAACAATGTTTATTTCATAATATTGAGTTGAAATAGTCACAAATTGCTATAAAATCTTAATAAACTTTAGGGAAGAAAGTTAAAGACTATTAAAAAATAAAATAGGAATTAATGGTATGTGATACCCCTATTTTTTCTCCTTAAAATGTTTTAAGTATGTGACCATCATGTAGAGGTTGGTGTGGGAAATAGACCTGAAACTCTGAATGACTGGGTGATTCAGGCTTTCCTGCATCTGAGACTTGATTCCTGGAAGGAACACTGGAGCAGATGTCAAACTGCATTCAGGGTGAGCAGTTAAGGCCAAGCAATCTTAGCGTACTTGACTGAGAATTAGAGTTTGGATCCTCTCTTTTCCCATGGGCATTTCCCCCCAAAGAATGGACATAAAGACAGAAACTGAAAATGACCCCAAATCAAGCTCTAACCTCTTAGTGGTCCTGAGTTTAAATCTACTGTAAACTCTTGTATCCCGAGATGACTGGCTAGCTGTGAATAGACCTAATCTCATGTATACTTTAGAAAGCAGAGTCCAAATTTGTGATGGTGCATCATAGAAAGGGAACTAACTGTGTCTCAAATAGAGATACAGTTAAATACGTGAAAATCATAGCAGTTTTTCCCCCTTCCCTACTTAGGGGGAAAAAATACTTACACTTTCATTATTTTATCTTTTCTTTGTGTGTATCTAGTTTACTAAGCAGTAAGTTAATTTAACTTAATACTTTTATTTTACTGTTGTTAGGAGCATTGGAAATGGAAACATTTAAGATGACATTTGGTTTATTAAAAACCCACAAAACTAGCAGATGGTTTAGGGAAGCAGCATTAAGGATGCTACTTGATCCTTAATTCAAGACCATACTTGATGCTGCATCTGGAAGAAGAGCTATGCCAGGAAAAATGCTGTTGCGTTAAAGACCATGCTATTCATAAATATTCAGGAATATAAAAGACAAGTGTTCATGAGCACAGTAGTTATATGAAACCAAATAGATATTCCACGGGAGAAGGTTTCCACAAGCATCTCTAAATCTATAGTATTTCCTCATATAACACTTTAATAAACCTGTGAAGGATAGAATTTTATAATGAATCCAGCCAAAACTTTATAGCTACATTGTTTTATCTTATTCCTTCTCTATACAAATAGAAGTTGTCATTTGTAACGGTCACTGGGAAAAAGAGTCATTGTGTATTTAAACTCCCTCACACCAAATAGAGAATCTCCAGGTTTTTGTCATTAAATATTTCCCAACACTTACAATATTAAAAAGCTGTGTATAATCAGTTAGTACTGTGAATAATTGTGATAGCTGGCATCTGATTGCTTTCTCTGTTATTTAGTTTACTGTTTTGCTATCATCACTGTATTTGTGAGTTTTTATGCTTTTTGCATAATACAAGCTAATTTTACTTTTTCCAGTGAGGAAAAGAAGGCTTCAAAGCAGCATTAAATACAGGTGACAGGTTTCCTAATTAGTTTTATGACAGTAGAAATAAATCACTTAAAAATTCATGAGCTCTATTGACCTCTGATTTTTTAATTAAGAAATGTAAACTCTTTGGAATAAAGACTCACTCTAAATAAACATTTGTGTTATAATCCATGCAGTTAGCATATTGTTGCTAGATCTAAAAGCCTGTGTCTAGGTGCCAAACTAGGCTCATCAGGAAATAGGAAATTACCCACTATTGACGTAGGTTCTGGTTTGATGAGAGGCCTGTGTGGGCTTCTTAGGATCCCAGAGACTCAGCAGCTGGAGAGGAAGTGCCTTTTCTACCTGAGCCCTGATCCTCTGTGAGAGCCCTGCAGGTGCCTGACCTGTCACACCGGAGCCTGTTGTGTTAACAGAAAAAAGAATGAATCTATTTTAAGCCATTTCCAAATATATGAATTAAATGGCTAATAGTTTTATTTTTAAAATCAAACATTTCCTTAGAGGGCTTCTGAGAAGAAACCTTGGATAATGGGTCTCCCTAGGTACAGGTGATTTTAGTTTCTATAATACTGTTATCTTTCCTTCAACATTGCAAATTTTAGATCTAAGCTTTGGATGAGAGATTAAATATGACTCAGATCAAATATATTCTTAATAGTTCCAGAGAAATAGACTCAGAAGAGAATCATGGACAATCTTCATAGGAACTGGGCCATTTACAGCTTGTATGAGATCTGATATTGAATGCCAGATTTTAATGTCAACATGCTATGCTGGAAAGACCATTTAATATGGAGTGATCAGTGTGTGAATTTAGCCAAGCCATGAGACCTCTTTGCGTCTAAATTTTACCACAGCTAGTAAGAGTATGAGAAATACTACCACATTTTAGAGTATTATGAGAAATAAATGAGATTCTTTATGAAAGTGATTTGTGCATTATAAAACCTGGGTTTGAATTCTGACTCTACCATTTTTTTTGGCATTGTAATCTTGGATAAATTTCTTAACCCAATAAATTCTTGTTTTTTTCCAAAACTTAAAATAAGGATAAGAATACAGTGTTTTCAAATTGATTGTTACCCAGTAAGAGCTCAACAGTGATAGTTGTTGGTAACACTTACTATTTTTACTAAATCTTGACAAATATATTGTCATCTGGAGATTTAAAACAGTCATGAAATTTAATTTTGTTTAAAGTTATTTAATGCCTATTTCAATAGGTATTTACTTTTACTTGAAAATGTGTTACTCCACACACTTTCTTAGAAATAAGAATAACTTTTAAGCTCAGTATTTATATAGAATGAGAAGTTTTCTTCCTAAACAGATTATATCCCCAACATTAGTAGTGTTTTAGCTTTCTGACACAAGGGACTTGAAGAGGAGAAATGGATCTCTGGAATTCTCTCATTGCTTATAGTTTGCCTTAATAACAATTTAAATTGTTTTGTTGGTGGATTTGGTGTAAAATGAGAGAAGTTGGTATGAGTCTATATATCTAGATGTATTATTTTTAAATTTGAGAGGAAAAAAGCATTTGAGGACACTCTGAGCTGCTGGTGCCCTCCTGAGAGAATGCATTTGAGATGTACCAGGGGTTGCCTACCTCTGGCAGTCGTTTTAGAGACTCAGCCTCAAACCTTTCCTGAAGTAATAGGATTAGCAGTCTGTTGGGACTGCAACCTTTAAGGATGCAAATTTGTTTCTAAATGTTCTAGTTAGTAATACTGTGCTCTTTGACAGGATTTGCAAGGTAACTGACACTCTTGGAATGGAAAATGCTGACCTCTTTCTGTCTGCTGGATTAGGAAACTAAGACTTTAACAGAGAGTAGTCTAAGAGAGAGTTAAAATTAGTTAATCATCTTTGTTCTTCAATGATGGCATCATTGAAGGAATGTGGGAGTAACTCAGATTTAGAATACAGTTATATATAGATGCTTTTATAAGCCAGCCAACCTATACGTGGAAAATTTTCCTTTTAATATCTTTAATTTTTACTACCTTAAAAAAACTATACTAAGAAATGTTTTTAGCTTAAGCATATTGCTTGGTAATTAAAAACGTTCTGAGACAGTCAGTTTGGTTGGAATTCAGTATAAAAGGAATAAAAGTCAGGGAACTGTTTGGTTCTTCTATTTTCTATTCTCTTTAAACAAGCCATCCTTTACTTCCTTGGAGGAACAATGTAGGTATTTGAGACATTACGATTCTTAGAAAACGAGACAAGATAAAAATCTTAGTAAAGATGTTTCATGACAGTTCCTGATTATAGTCTAATATTTTTATTCCTTTTTATTTTTTATTATATCCTAATATGAATAATGACTAAATATTATAAGTAAATATTACTTTCAGAAAGTGCCTATATATTTGCAATATCCTAAACCTGTTTTCATGAGGCATATTTTTTTATCAAGTGTTCCAATGGTATGTAAAATATAATTACAGTATTTTTTCAAAATGTAGCTTTATTGATTTCAGAGAGAGGAAGGGAGAGGGAGAGAGAGAGAGATGGAAACATCAATGATGAGTCATTGATCGGCTGCCCCCTGCATGCCCCCAGCTGGGGATCGAGCCCGCAACCCGGGCATGTGCCCTGACTGGGAATCATACCGAGATCCCCTAGATCCTAGGTCGATGCTCAACCGCTGAGCCACGCCCGGCTGAGCAAATTACAGTATCTTTTGAAGATCACTAAGAGTTTAATATAAAAACTACTCTTGTACTACATTGGATAATTTAGATGAAAACAAATATGGTATTGTAAAAATGAAATTTACTGTAATTTTTTTCTTGTGAAACTTTTCTCAATTTTTCCTAAAATGTTCTCTTCATTTCTTTTTCTTCTTGGATGTGTCATATTGAATATATATATGTGTGTGTGTGTATATATATATATATATGTGTGTGTGTGTGTATATTTACCTCATCTTGATGGCTTCTGGTCATGACTTTGAATATTGGTCGGATCTCTTCTATGGAAAGCACAGGGTATACGCTATATGTCTGGCATATAGAAGATGCTCAATAAGTTTAGTTCCCTAATTCATGGTAGATGGAAATGGAAATGCAAATGTTTGGCTTTGGATTTGGGTTTGGCTTTGAAACTGAATACATGCTGATATCAGCGGCAGCCTTGATCATTTATTTGATTATTGGTCATTGCTTTTTATTAAAAACAAACCAAACAAAAAGGAATGAAGCCATGTAATCCCTAAGGTAGTATGATATGGCTCTCGGCCAAGGCTAAAAATATATGACTTAATCAACCGCATTTGCAGATAAGAAGTTCCTACCTCATAAGGTTATTTTAAAGACTCAAAGATATATAACAATTCAAAGAGTTTAGCATATGCTAAATGCTCAGTAAAAGTAAGCTTGTGATAGAGGTTGGGAACTCCAAATTTTCGCTAAAAGTCAGAACGTACCAAATGTTTTCTAGGCACGCTAATTTTAAAAATTTCATTTTATTATTTTAGGCTAAGTTTTAAAAAGTTATAATTAACAATTAAAGTTGCTAAATTTGGGGAATATATGTATTCCATAAACAAGTGTTCCCTTTGGATCTTTAATATGTAGTATTTAAATGAAGGATCCAAAAATCAGTACATAGGAGCTTTTTAATTTAGAAAATGGTACTTTTGAGAAATACAGTTTCACCCTTGAACAGCACAGGGGTTAGGGGTGCTGATCCCCACCCCAATCCTATGTAGTAAAAAATCTGCATATTACTTTTGACTTTTGAAAAACTTAACTACTAATAGCCTGCTGTTGACCAGAAGCCTTACTGATAACAGCTGATAAATACATATTTTGTGTGTTATATGTATTAGATACAATATTCTCACCATAAAGTTAGAGAAAAGAAAATGTTATATAGTATTTATTGAAAAAATCTGGATATTTGTGGGCTCACTCTGTTCAAACCCATGTTGTTCAAGGGCCAACTGTAATTCTGAATATACCTTATCTCTATTCAAATTTATATAGGTTGTTTGTGTATTACTTTTAGGAATCTCAGAATCTGGAAAGAATTTGCTTAGTTTCTATTTCTGGGCCTGGTATTATACTAAGTGATTGGGTCAATATTCTACTTACCTAGCAGCATATAAATTTCTCTTAGTCTTCCTTGGCCAGAGTGGCTCAGTTGGTTGGAGCATTGCCCCATGCACCAGAAGGTTGCAGGTTTGATTCCCAGTCAGGGCACATACCCAGATTGGGCGCATATAGGAAGCAGCACCCTATCGAGGTGAAATGCATTGTTGGGTCGCCTTCATCATTGTTTATTGACTTTTTCAAGTGTTTTTTTTAGGTATAGCATTCATATTGCTTATCTGTGCTTCTCCGTGACTCTATTACCTGAAATCCCTGTGGTGAGAAGGTATCCCAGAAAGTCCTGATCATTAAGTTTGGGTGGCAGAGGTCTTCGTTGGAGTTTTGATAATATTAGAAATCAGATTCACCTTCATAAAGAGAATTTAAATCATCTTGGTCACTTAGCAACCTAACAGGTGATTTGACACCATCAGATGCCCAAGTTGCAAAGAATGTGGCCCATGCCTCTTTCTCCTGGTATGTTGTCTATATTGCTGATTAATATTTGTCTACTGTTAATTAAAAATACTCTACATAGCATATTAAACATTTTTACTTTGAAAAACAATGGAGGGCTGAAAGGAGTCTCACAAATTTTATAGGAACAATGCTTTTATCATATGTTGGCCCTTTGACTCTTTTTTTTTTTTTTGGTTATCTCAGTTTTAGTGTTGCAAGGCAACTCAGAAGCCAATGCTCTCAATTTATAGTTCAGAATACAAAGTTCATAGAAGTTAAGCTACTAGTCCAGGGATGGATAATTTTCAACTTCTGTGTCAGCTCTGGTCCAATGGGATTTTTGCTCCTTGAAAGCCGTAGATTTGTTCTCTTCAAGGTCATATAACTAGTTTGTGGCAGAGTCTGGATTAGAACCCAGTTCTTTGGGTTTCTAATCTCATTTTCATTTATTCTAGTCATTTTATTATAAACCTCATGGAAACTTTCATATTGAATATGTTTTTTTAAACCTTGTAATAAGTTATGTAAGCATAAAGAGTTAAGATTCTGACATTTGTATTACATGCAAAGAAAGTGAAAATTACCTTTTTAAAAATACCATGCTTATTATTCAACTTCGAAAAGCAGAAAAGATGTGTGAAAGAGAAATGTTGCTTCATATACATATTTTTAAAGTATGACCCTTCATTACTGAGCTATTCTGCCAAGGATGCTATCAGCTTTTTAAAGGACACATATCAACATGGATTAAATCTTTGGGAATTAGCTTGAATTATTTATAGGTAATTGTCAAAGCATGCATATATCTATGTGTGTGAAATAGAAATATATTTATCCATAGCTAAGAGTAATTGTTTTTATTATGATGTTATGCACAGTACAACTATATTTCATACAGTTTTTAAGCCCAGTGGGTGTAGTTTGTGCATTTCCCTGGGTAACCTTCTTGGCACACAGTAAATATCTAACAATAATGATCATTCTTTCCCTATGCAGTATTCATTTTAACTAGAAAAAATTTACTGCTGTGCTAACATGGTTCAATTTTAAAAATATGTTAAAATGTTAAATGAATTTTGTGGTACTCTGCTATAGTATTACCACTTTTTTATAGGAACTTGTCTCTCTCTTCCTCTCTTTCCCTCTCTCCCCCTTTTATACAATGACTGCACCTGCCTTGGGGAAAGGTGGAGGCCCTGGCTGATTATATCATGTCAGCTCTGCTTCCCATTGTTTATAAATCTTTTTCCTAATTTTTCTTTGATGATGTTATAAACAGGGATTTATCCTCCTCAGGCTGAGTATTTATTAATTGAGGATTTCTGCCTTCAAGGAGCTCTTAATGTAGAAGCAATATGGATAAACGAGAAACAGTTAAAGCACCAAGCTTGTTAATAAAGATCATCAGTGCCACAGGATATTAAGGAAGGAAGGAACAGGTGGTGGAGATCAAACACTGTATAAATGACAACCTCACTTTTCTGTTTTGATGTGGCCATTGAGATAAAATGGCGTAAAAGTATGTTTGACACCAGGTCTCAATAAGCTTAATTCTGAAACAGCTACTATAAAAATTATAATTTTGCCAACTCGTTTGCAAGATTTTTATTTCTGAGAAGAAATTAGTTTTTTTTTTTTAAGTATTAGATTCATTTGTCATCGGTACTTGAAAGGCAGAGACTTAGTTTCTTCACATTCCAAATGAGTGGAGCCCAGAATGACCCAGGTGAAGGAGTCTGGGTTCCCCACCCCTGTTCCCAGGAGCCCACATTTTCTAAGAAAAGATGCTACACTGAGCTCTTTGTGATTGTTCAATAAGTTGTTAGAGTACAATGGTCAAAATACAAACTTTATTTTTATGTGTTTGTGGGAGCAAAATGCGGAGGTACTGGAATCTCCTGTTTGTTTCTGTGGCAATCTTGATTTCATATAGAGCAGAATCAAAGGCATATGTGATTAATTTAATTATTGAATATGTTTGACATTAAATGGTTCCCATCTTTTGTTTTTTTAAAGTTTTAATCAAAGATGCATTTGAAATGCATTCTTTAATGCTGCAGTGATATTTGGAACTCTCCTGAATGTCATGCCAGTTTATCCATACATAGGCATATTTTAGTTTATTTTGTTTCGTGATGATTTTTAAAAGGAGAAAAATCTCACTTTTGTTCTTCATTACTTGTGAATCTTTCTCCCTTCTTTTAGCTTGAAATGAAAGTTCAACAGAGTTTGTTATAATACAGGGTGGGGAAAAAAGTAAATTTACAGTTGTTTATATGGAAAAAAAATACAATGATTAATAAATAATAATAGAAGAAATAAACTCTTGTTTTGCGTACTTACAACTGTAAACCTAGTTTTGCCCCACCCTGTATTGTAGTTTACAGGTAGTTCACATATGTGTATGATGTGAAATTCCCTTATCTCTTAATTTAACAAATTTACTGATGTGCTGCTTCTGTGCAAGGCACTGCACTAGGTATCGGGGTAGAGTAGTGAACAGAACATCCCCAAATCCCCACTACATAGGGCTCACAGTCAGAAATTAAGCAAAGTCATGAGTAAAGTAGGTGATATTGTAATGAAATGAAATATTTTGGAGTAGGAAAGGGGAGTAGGGCATGCCAGGAGTGTGGGTAGAGTTGCGGTTTTAGACCTTACCTAGAAGGTGACGACTGAGCGGAGACTTGAGGTGAGGAGAGAGGAAACCACATGGGTACACAGGGTGAGAACATTCCAGGCAGAGGAAACAGCAAGTGCAAAGACTTGGAATTGAGGACATGCCCCTGTAAAGAAGAGCAAGGAGGCCCCTGTGCCTGGAGGATCGTGAGCAGGGGAGAGGAGACACCCATGAGGTGGGTGCGGGGCAGGGAGGCTGCTTTTGTAGGGCCTTGCCTGCCAGCCTGGGGACACTGCTTTTACTCTGAGGGAGCTGAGAAGCCGCGGAGGGGAGGGGTCTCGAACAGGGCAGTGATATGAACTGCTTTGTTTTTAAAGGCTTATTATGATTGCTGCACCCTGAGAACAGATTATAAGGCGTCAAGGGCAAAAGCAGAGAGGCAAATTAGGAGGCATTTACAATTACCCGGGTGTGAGAAAATGCTGCCTGTCTACTTACTGTGAACTTGATGCTGGGTGTATTGTAAATGGAGACCAGTGCAAAGGGGCCATTTGGTTTATTTTCAGTCTCTGCACTTTCCCCCTTTGTGGTTCAAATCTTACATGGAAGGGGAAAAGATAAATCAGTGACATGCTGCACTTTTTAAAGTCATTGCTGGTAATACTATGAATCTTGCATGTATATGGCTTTTTTTAGTTTTTAGGACATTCTTGCACGTCTGACCCTCACATAGTGTGTTTAATGGCTGGTGATTTACGGGTTTACAGGATGTGCCCAGAGTCATGTAGCTGGTTTCTTCTCTTCTCAGGAGTGTGCATATTGGCTTCACTGAGTATGTACAAACTAAGCAATAACCAATAACCATCTATTCTGGAGGATGGGATCTGGGATCACTTAAAGAAATTTACTCAGTTGCCGACTCATTATAGAGTATATCCATCATTGGTGGTGGCTGGGTTGTCAGGCTGAAAAAACTTTACTGTTATTGGAATTGAATCTTTAAATTGTTCAGAGGAGATTGTTTATAAGCAAGAACATTTATGGTTTTCTCCTTATAGGTTCATCTTTGCCCTTTGCTGGATTCATATATTTAAAGATGAAATAGGAAGAAAGTGTATTAAAACTGGAAGAGCCCCTCCTAATGTAGGGGAATTATAATACCAAAAGATATTTATATTTTTTTGGAGCAGTAATACTAGGTATAGTGTTGCCTTGCATATGTCAAAATATTTCAGGCAAAGGTAGTTTTCCTATATGGAATTTAAATAATGAGGCTCATGACATTTTACTTTTAACCTACAATATACATTGAATAAATTAAAATACTCAAGTTATGTCAAAGGAAATAGCATAAGTAACTTTTCTGTGTGACTTAATTTAAATTTAAGATATACTTTGTTTCAGAGAAAGGATGAGGGATTGTAGAAATTGCTGTATGTTATGGTAGTTGAGAAGCCAGAGTGTTACATGAATATCATGTAACAGCTGTTGCAAAATTTGAATGAAAAAAAAGATCTGAATGGGCAAATATACCTTTGTAGTCAAAGGAACTAACATATCACTGAAATTTGAATGTGTTCTTGAATTGCCATTTGTCTAGGAGATTGAATTTTTGAACAGTAGCAGCAGTAAAATGCAAAAAAGGCAGATTAATATCATGATGTTTGTAAAAAAAACACATTTAAGTATACTCAGGATAGGAATTTGAACTTATGGCTCACACAATAATACTCTATTTCTTTCTTACAAATAAGATTATTGAACAGATTAATATTTTATGTTGAAAACCCTACTTATTTGAATAAGCTCCCAATTATAATATCCCCATTAAAAATATATCTTTTTTCACTTTTTGTTGGGATAGCGATACGTGTAAAATGCACTCAGTGTTCTCACGTCCAAACTGCCGAGCTCTTGGTATGTAGAGCATGTGGCGAGCATAGCCCTTTCCAGTTGTTGTCTTTGACCTTTCTGGTAAGGAACAGTTCCCCGGGCTGACCTCTGATCTGAGGCAGTGCTTTATAGTTCACTATTCCTGTCTTTTTAATATGTGGACTACTCTTCACATCCTCCTTGTCTCCATTTCCTTTCTTTTCTTGATTTAATTCCCCCTTGGTCAATATTCTCGAGTGCCTGCTATATGCCAGGTGCTGTTCTAGGGGCTGGCAATGCAGCTCCGTGCTCTCTTGAAACGAACCATCTTGTGAGGAGGGTGAACGATAAACAACTTAAAACAGATGAAAATATTCACTGTGAATAGGCCAAGACAGGGAGTCCTGAGAGGCCAGTGCATATGGCTCTGGGGAGAGAGGGAGGGCCCCTTGCCTTGCGGGAAGCTGGAACCTGAAGGGAAGACAGAGCCGGCCACGCGTCCCTTCTCGGGCCTTTCCCCGCTCGCCCCAGCCCGCAGGTTCATGCCAGCCCGTGCGCACGGCTCCTGCCTACCCAGGCCGGGCCAGGGGCACTCTGTACTCTTCTCCGGGGACTGGCATTCCCTCACATGCCTGCACCTCCTTACTTCCCATTGAGAGGCCACTAATGATTACGCATTTTAGAAGCCTTTCCTGAGCCTTTCACCGCCCCTTGCTTCATCCACTTTGTACCACACAGCATGTTGTGCTCGATTCTACTACAGCCTTGCAACACTGCCTTGCAATATTTGTTTTCCATCCCATTCCAAAATGCCACCCCCACCTGCTCCAAGAAAAGCCAGGTAAGCACCATCTTTAGTCCTCTCTGTTTTTGCAGAGGGCTAACACAGTGTCTGCAGGAAATAAGTTTCAATAACTGTGTTGTACTTTAACCCAGATTAATCAATTGTTTAATCTTATAGTGCTTGCTCTTATGCTGACTTCAACCCACAAATGTACTCTTCTTTCTAATACCTAAGTGATTAAATGAAAGCATAAAATGTAATATAACGGGTTAACATAAGTAACCTAGTGCATTCTTGTCAGTTAAATAAAGTGTAAAAGTTACATTAGTAATGCTTCTTGTCTTTTACTATTTATATATATTTTTTTCATGCAAAGAGAGCAGGTTGCTGAACCACATTTAGAATTAATCAGGAGAAACATGAGACATGTAGAGAAACAACATGATTATATATGAGCTTTTAGACTGCAAAGTGAAATTAATAAGTCATTTGAAGATCTATATGATTCATTATAATGCGATCCATTATGTGGCTTACCTTAAATTATACTGTAACACTGAGAAAATGCCACAGCCTGAAGACATACTTTATGTGGATGATGTCATTGTGCATTTGTAGGAATCAGTATAGGTATTTATAATTTTTCATGGAAAAATTTTTAAACATTTTAAAGCAACATTTAAAAACAGAATTACGTTTTGAATATTTGTTATACATGCTTTTATTTGCCCAGTCCTAAGATGGAAAGAAATTGATGATAGTGAGTTCATTTTTATAGTTTTAAAACTGTTTGCCGTTTTTTCCATTTGCTTTTTAAAAAGGTATCATTGATTTACAGATTAGTAGTCATTGCCTTTAAATATCATGGTATTTTTCATTATTTCTGGTAAAGTCTTTTAAAGTCTGCAGATGATTACAGTCTTTTTAATTATACCAATCTTAGAGAATGGCCATTATGTTCTTTGGACGTGAATTACTCCCAAAAGAAGGAAAGCATATAAACAACACAAATACTTAAGTTTATTTTTTTGTGAAAAGAGCAGCATTTAAGACTATTTTTATATTGTTCCTTCTAAAATGCTAATTACTAAACAGCAAAAAGATAAATTCAGCTGAATATAATAGAAAGAAGGGAGGAAAAGATATGGATGTGATTTGATATTTTCCAGACTTTGGTTTTCTTCATGTGTGGCAGAGAAACTTATTTAAACTCCTAAGGTTTTACTTGAATGATAATTCTTATTATTTAAAAGAGAAATGTATTATTGTAATTGTATTCTAAAGGCAGATCACTTTCGTGTTGTTTTTAATTTATTGTGAGTTCAGAGGGGACAGTTCATTCATAATGAGCTGCTCTTCATCATCAGTAAATAAAAATAAGAAAATAGTGCAGAGAGGGCAGCTTCGCAGCTTCTGCATTATAGATTCATTAGTGATAACATGTGTATCATGAATGTGCTTAATTCTTGCTTTAAAACCTTGATTAAGATGGAAGAGTTTCTGGTTTTTCACCTTGAAATATTTTTTTAATATGGAGAGTTGACAGTGATGGATTGAGTAATATGTAATAAATATAGAATCAGAGGTCTGAAATATACCTTGAAATACCACCTCCAACTCCCCGAATCTCAGTAGAAGTACATCTAAGTATTTTAATTCCTAAAAGATCTTTGAAGAAAATTTTATTACTTTTTAAATGTGATATACAGTCATGTCTCAGTATCTATCCTCAGAGGATTGGTCACAGGACCCCCGCAGATACCAAAATTTGCTATGCTTGAGTCCTGCTATCTAATGAAGCAGTGTTTGCACATAGCCTCTATGTGCATACAGGCTGCAGCAGGGTATGCCTAACATCATTTCATTGTTGTCGATTCAGTATAGTATGTGGTACATGGCAAAATCAACTTTTGTGTTTTGGAAGTTTTGGGGATTTTTTTCCCTAAAATTGTTGATCAGCAGTTGATTGAATCTGTGGATGTGAAACCTGTGGATATGGAGGGCCAGCTTTTTATCATATGTATAAGTGCATATCTGGAACTTAGATAGTTTAAAGAATAGCTATAAACTCCTATGGAACCACCACCTAGGTCAACAGATAGAACCTTGCTAGTATCCAAGAAGTCTCCTCCATGTGGAATTTTGTTTACTTTCGATCAAAACCGATCTCAGTTGTTTTCAAAGTTTATATTCAGGGATTCCATGTAGAATCATTCTTTCTCTTCCCCAGAATTTCAGGGCTTTATCATTGGAAAGAGTTCAACTCCATAGAAACTCTCTCTGTGTGAGAGGTATTTCCAGTCCTGGTGCATTTGAAATATATTTAGTGGCTGAAAGTAAAAGGATATACTTAGGTAATTGTGCCAGTTGGTGCATTTGGTGAATAAGCTGTGAGAAACATCCTTCTTTCTGTCTTTGAAATTCAGAGGCTTCAGATGAGAAGTTATGGAGGTTTGGGTGGATGGGGTTGAGAAGAGATTCTTGGATTGACACCGATTAAATCCATCTTTCATGATGATGTAACAGATCCAGCAGAACTTCAGTCAGCCGTTGAAATAGCAGAGTAGAAGGCAGCTACTAGAAGGCAATTTTCGATTAATAAGACATCAGACGAATGACTTAACAGTAATGCAATCAGATTTTTCAGAAGAAAAAATGTCCACTGCCATTCTTGACTAGACACTAGATCTTTAAATATACACCTCAGTGCTCTGCCCATAAAACATGTTGCTTTTCTTCATTCTGACAGCTACTGCGTGATGTCCAAACTCATTTCTTATGCTGGTTTCTTACATTGGGGACATTTGCTTCATTTTGTTTTACTGTATTTTGAATTATTAACCACTGAGCAGATACTTCATTACTGTAAAAAGAATTATAAACATCATTGAAATGGTGCCAGTGATAAAGGAGCAGATGGGTACCATTTTCTGCAATTTTTTGGTTTTCTTTTTTCTTCCCCTGGGAGAGCTGTTGGCACAGTATAACAATATGCAATTAGATTACCGGAACAGAAAGAAAAAAGGAAGGAAAATTAAATTAGCCCTACAGAAGTGTTTGTATATTTTTTTCTAAAAAGGAGAAAAATACTGTCACCTTTAACTATAGGTATTTATTATAATAAAAGGGTGTAACACATATTCCCCTATCAAATTTAATATTAGCGCTCCCGCTTCATTCTTTATTTCGTTCTCCCGTGCCCTCCTTGTTCACTTCTGTGCTCTGTAGCGGATCTGCTTAATAATCATTGCTGCCAGGACAAAGCTGCCATCAGCAGAGATGTGACAACTCACAAAGAGAGATGTTCTGTCATTCCAAGACACAGAGGACATTAAATATGGCACAAGACAGGACGGGTCTTTTTTATTTTGACCTATAAAACAAAGATGCTATTGTAAAAAATATCACTATACAAAATATCTTCAGCCAGTAACTTCAGATGATATCAGTAGTCAGGGTTTGCACTGCATTTTATTCCTGCATTGTGTGCCGCCTCCTCTTTACATTTTGAAAAGAAAACCAAGTGGATTTCTATACCATATATCAATGTTGGAACCCCTTGTCTGGTTTCAGAAGCACCTCTGAATGAAGTGTTCTCTTTTCTTGTTGGAGTATATTCTTTAATGTGTTAAAGGGCCGTGGTTTTTATCATCACCAGCTGCTGTGAAGAACAGGAACTAATCAATATTTTTCCCCAGACCTTTCCCTAGGTGTCCTGCAACCCCATCTGTTTCTTCTCTCTTCTTTACTTTTCCTGGTTGAGATCTCTTCTAGTTTAAGTCTCTCACATCTCATACACAATCCATTAGGATATTCTGTTTTTTTCTACCTTCAAAATATATCCAGAATCCAACCACAATAGCCCCTCCCCTTACCCCTAACCATGGTTTGTTACCCATTGCCAACCTAATCCAAAAATATTAAATGAAAAATGCCAGAAATAAACTTTCATGAGTTTTAAATTGTGTGCTGTTCTGAGTAGGGTGTTGAAATCTGGAGCCATCCTGTCCTGTCTTGCCTGGGGCAGAATAATCTGTTTTCTAGCACAACCACGCTGTATATGTTACCTGCCTCTTACTAACTTAGTAGCCATCTGGGTTATCAGATCAGTTATTAAAGAGAGAAAGAAGCCATTCACATAACTTTTATCACAGTATATTGTTATCATTGTTTTGTTTTATTGTTAGTTGTTGTTAATCTCTTACTTTGCCTAATATGTAAGTTAAACTTTATGTATAGGAAAAAACAGTGTATATAGGGTTTGGTGCTATTCACAGTTTCAGGGATCAACTAGGGATCTTGGAATGTATCCCCTGCAGATATGGGGTTACTGCTGCACTTATTTCAACCACCCTGGACAGAACCACCTTGGTTACAGCAGAAAATAATATAATTTATTTGCTCATGCCCTTGCTCCTCTGTTCCCCTCAGTTCATTCTCAATAAAGGAGCCAAGGTGATCCTTTAGAAATGGAAATCCAGTCATATCATTCTTCTCAGACTCTGCAGTGACTCTCCATTTGACACAGGGCACAAGCCTCAGTCCTTGCAGTGACCTCAAATCCCTACAGATTCATTCTCTATTACCTGTCTGATCTGCTCCCCAACTTGGTTCAACCATAGTTGCCTCCTTGTGGCTGTTTAGCCGAAGCTCTTTCTCTCTCTGGGGACATCTACCGATAATCCACTGTCCTCACTCCCTGACCACCTGTGAGGCTCGGTCAGATGTCACCTTTATAGTCTTGCAACGTAACCCGTGTTTGATGTAGGTTTAGTATCCTTCTTGATTTCTGTATGACTCTAAATGTAATACAGTTCTTCATTAACTTATAGATGAGAGTGAGGAATGAGAATCTTAGAATAAATGAATAGTCTCAGATAGGAAAATAGATTATAATCCTCTTGTCTGAGTCAGTTGGCCTGCTATAATAGAATACCATAGACTGGATGGCTTATAAAGAACAGAGATTTATTTCTCACAGTTCTGGAAGCTGGGAAATCCAAGATCAAACACCTGCAAATGTGGTTTCTAGTGAGAACCCACTTCCTGATTCATAGATGGCAATCTTCACTTTACACCCTCACACGGAGGAAGGACAAAGGAGCTCTCTGGGGTCTCTTTCATTAGAACACTGATCCTTACATAGCTGAACCACCTGCCTTAATTCCAAGTCCATATTCTTTTCATTATTGGCAAGAAGATTGTAATTGACTTTAAATATTTTAAGGTTGTTATACCAAAGTCAGACTTGATTTTTCTCCCAAGAAAGAAAAAGTAGACCAAATTGGACTGTTGGTACGAGGATCTTGTGGCTGAGCCTAAAGAACTTTTAAGTAGTGCAGCTATCTGAAGACACAGAGGGCTGCCTCATGATGTAGTGGATATATTTGGTCCTTTAGGTGTTCTATACAGGTGGATAATGATGGATTCTTAAACTACTTCACCTTCCATCCCTAAGAGTCTACAATTAGAATTCCTACCCCCTGACACCACTACCAAAAGCTATAGTGGTAGAATATCACAATTATTATTTACTTGTGTTTTAGAGTAACACATTATCAGAGTATAATGTCATATAGTCTGCAGTGCTTGCAATATACTATCAAACAATTAAATGTACCCCCAAGAGCTCTTTGAGCTAAGTGTTATTATATTATGTCTGTTTTATGAATGAGGAAGCCAATTCAGAGTGTATGTTGGCTTGCCTAGAACAGAATGCCTGGTAAATGATGGAACTGGGAGTTCAAACAATACCCTTTAAACTCACTACTTTTTTTACTGCATGGAAATAGTCAGTGAAACTGTCAAAATTTACACATCCTGGGAAAATATTTCAGTAGAACTCAAGAAGACATAGAAAATAAGGTCTATAACCATTAAAGATATTCAGTCAGTTGTTAAACAAAACTTAATTACCAAAAATCCAAAAAGGCCTAAACATTGTTACAAGAAAGTTCTATGAGCAATTCTAATCTTATATAAACTGATCTAGAGACTAAAACAATGTTTGCTTCCTAAGTCATTATATAAGACTTGGATAACCTTGATGTCAAAACTAGAGCAGGGAGCATGATAAGGGAAAACTGAAAGCAAATATCACTTGTAAAATTACATAGCTGAACCTAAATACAATAATGAAAAATCCTAAATACAATAATGAAAACTGAATTTAGTTATGTATTTAAGACGTGTCATGACCAAAGAAGTTTTATCGAACGTTAAAGAGTGGACTGGACATCAGAAAATAGGTTAAGGCAATTCCCACATTAATAGAGGAGAAAAAACATTATTTTCTTAATAATTTCCAAAAGATGTTTTATAAAATCCAGTATCTTATCATAATAAAAACTCTTAGTAAACTGGAAATAGAAAAGTAACTTTCATGTTGATAGGCATCCTGCATAAAGGATGTCTACCAAATATAATAAATGTCATATTTGATGCTGGAACATTAGAAGTGTCCCCTTTACAATTAGAAATGAGATCTGTGTCTACTCGCAGTGATTCTATTCACATTGTACCACAGGTCTTAACCATAGCAGTAAAATAAAAATTCAAACTCAAATATTCTCTACATGTAAAATTAAAATTAATATATTTATAGTACATGTAATTTTATACACAAAATTGATATACATTAAAATTAGTCTGTGGTCTTTTCTTTGAAACAATACTTATCCAAACTCTTTTTCAATGATGATACCTAAAAGGGAAGAAAATTGGATTATCTTTAACAAATAAAGATATGCTTATGATTTTTATAAACATTCTTTGTTTCTGTTCAAAAATGTTCACCTTGATGGGAAAAAAAACCATAGACAAAATAAAGTCTAGAGAAAATAGTAATTATCTATTTTGTCTTGGAAATTTTTGACATAAAAATTCTTTAATTAAAATGTATTGACTTGGACATAGCAAATATTTATAACAATAATAATATAAAGAGAAGTTTTTGTACAAAAATAGTTTAATACACTGAGTCCTACAAACTTTCATTTTACTAGTCAGTAGTGGTATATAATTTAGGATTGGGTTCAGATGTATCTAACAAAACAAATGAAAATGCCTTCAATAAGATAGAAGTTAATTTCTATCGCAAATGAGAGAGATTCATTTCCTTTGGAGATGAGATGGTATGGTATGATTTTTCTATATATTTATCAGAGACCCTGCTCTTTCCAGCTCACCACTCTTTCATCTTTATGATCTAACCCCTGTCTTTATGGGCCAGTAGCTGTTAATCCTCCAGTCACCCCATGTCCCCTGAGCCATCAGGATCGAAGGGGCAAGAAGGGCACATACACAAAGCTTTGCCACATGGTTTTCCCTGTCTGCCGCTGAAGCTGGGGTATGTTGTCCTTTTTTTAAAAAAAAAATAAAAATATCTTCATTGATTTCAGAGAGAGGAAGGGAGAGAGGGAGAGAGAGAGAGAAACCTCAATGATGAGAGAGTCATTGATCGGCTGCCTCGCGCACGCCCCCAAGCGGGGATCGAGCCCGCAACCCAGGCATGGGCCCTGACTGGGAATCCATCCTCGATCTCCTGGATCCTAGGTCGATGCTCAACCGCTGAGCCACGCCCGGCTGGGTGGGAAACTGGGCTATGTTGTCCTGTAACTGAGCAGCAATATGGTGAGCTAACAGGGTCCTTGTTATGAAGGCAGAACAGGAAAAGGGATATTATAAAGCGAGTGGTCTCTGTTACAGGTGGATATTTTCACTTAATAATTAAGCCAGTTTAATTGTTGGGAGATTAGAACAAATGTACTCTTTGTTTAATTTTACCTTGTCCCTTTCAGTGTAGGAATAGTGTGTCATGTCATTGAGCTGTTTTTTCTAAGGCAATTTTTCACTGTGAATAGTAAACACCCATAATAAGCTTCATTAAAATTCAGTTATTTAGAGTAAAGTTGCCTAATTCTTTCAGGCAACTCATGCTAATGAGTTGTCCTTAGCATAATTGTTGGGTTAATACCGTCTCTTTTTCCAGATTAAATATTTTTGATTTGCATTTCTTACAGCATCTGTCCTCTGCACTTAGAGTTATAACACAGTTTATTTATATATTCTATTTATATGTTCTAGGACTCAGAATCAAGCCTTGCTTTTTCTACCTGCTCCCTCTCCAGTTCCTACAAACATACACACATATAGACTGTTGTTTCTCTGCTTTGGAGCATAAGGATAATTCTTTTCTCATTATTTAAAAAAAATCAAACTAAGTAGTTACCAGAACATGTGCATCTGTGGTTTCTCTGGTCTTTGAAGACTGCGGTGTCTTTCTTGCGTGTACATAAAGACCTAAAGAGCTTTGAAGGTTAAAAGAGAGAGGCATGCCATTTAGTGTTTCAAGTAAGTTTAGAGAGTATTCTCAATAATTTCTTTCAATCTGCATTTTATAACTTTCCTAAGGGACATAAGTGAATAGTCGTAAAAATACAGAGCACTCCCTAAAAGTATTTATAAATTTGGTCATAATCAGAGTCTCACTAGGGCTGTTTCTTTTTGAACTTAAAAATAAGGTTCATTAATTTGTCTTGAAAAATAAGCTGGAGATAATAGTAGCCAACAAAATATTAACAGATAAAGCAAGGAGAACTTGACTTTTCAGATGTCTAAAGATATTCATTATAAAGTTAAAACCTGACCCCTTCCCCCCAAAAAAGGATAGTTAAATCAATGAAACAGAATAAACATATGGAAAATATGTTTAAATTTATATAGATATGAAGCATGTGTCAGGACTATCTGGATGGGATTTAATATAGCCGTACAGAAAATCGGGTAATTATTCGTGAAGAATAAAAGTTGATTTCTGTTCTATGCCGCACACAAAAATGTATTACAGATGGAATGAATAGTAACTCACAAAAATGAAACTGTGATTCAACTTGTCTCAGGATGGGGGAAGGACTTAAAAGTGTGAGACAAACACAAAAGAAAAAATGTTAATTGCTTGATTTTACAGAATGTAACCTAAATTTAGGTATATGCATATCTACATACAGCAAGTCCTCGGATAATGTTGTTTTGTTCAGTGTCTTTATGTTCAATGTCATTTTGATCAATGTCATTTTGTTATAATGTTAATAGATGCCCAAGGAACTTAACTTTGTTTATATCAATTAACCGATGGCAAAATTGATTTTATTATACGTCATTTCACTTAAAGTCACAGAACCTATTGAGGAAGTTAAGTGAGGACTTATTGTGCATATAAAGTCATGGAAAATACACTGAAGGATACATGCAAAATTGTTAACCGAAGTTACTTTATTTAAAGAAATGGAATTGATATGGGGTATTGTCTTTCGCAACTCTTTCTGAGTACTGCTGTGTCACTTTAAGTCTTAAACAACAAAAATGTAATGAATCAATGCATTATTTATTAAACCAACACAGTTATGAATGTGAGAAAAAACAATTAATACACAGGCTGTTTTGAGTCACTTTTATGAGCAGACTTAGAGCCAGACATAACTTCTCCATTGGATACTCGCAATGATATTAGGATTTGGGTAGTTCCAGAATCTAGACACGTTCTTATTCTTCCATCAGGGGTTATTCTACCGGAGGAGAGGAAGAAGATAAAAAGATCATCAGCATAGCCCTAAGAAGCAAGTGAGCACTACACCATGAGAAAATGAAGAGTCTTCCAGCTTGGTCAGTGGTATAGTTGAACAATGTTCTACCCTCAGGCCTAGTATTTTAAAGAAACCACTACAGCTTCAGGGTTTGCTAACCTGTGAGTACATGCATCACCAGATGTGACCTCATACATGGGGAAACATTTTAGTGTCTCTAGAACTCTGGTTTCTTACATTTAATATGTACATTTAGGGTAAGGACTCTTAATTTTTTTTCTTGCAAAGTTCTATTAAGTTGAGGGTGCGGGTCAAAATTGATGGCACAAGCAAAGGGGCATTCAAAGGAAAAAAAGAATTTCATTGTAAACCTCATAGCTTATATAAAAAGCTAACTCAAAATGTATCACAGAGTTAAATGTAAAATATAAGATTATAAAGCTTTTAGGAAAAAACACAGGAGAAAACCTTCAGGACCGAAGGCTAGGCAAAACGTTCTTAGACTTGACACTGAAAACACAGTTCATAATAGGAAAAATCGATAAAGTCCTCATCAAAACTAAGAACTTTTGCTCCACAAAAGACCCTGTAAAGAGGGTTAAAAAGACAAACTACAGACTGAAAGAAATAGTTGCAAACCACATATCTGACAAAGGCCTGGTTTCTAGAATCTATAACAAACTCTCAAAATATACAGCAGTTACAAAGTGGACAAAAGACATGAATAGACATTTCACTGAAAAAGATATACAGATGGCTCATAAGCACATGAAAAGATGCTCAACGTCATTACCCACTAGGGAAATGCAAATGAGAAGCACAGGGAGATGTCACTGTATACCCATCATACAAGCTAAAATTATAAAATAGCGACAGCCTGTGCATTAATTGTTTGCTTTTCCTCACATTCGTAATGTTTTGATTGAATACAAATTAACACCAAATGATGTCAAGGACCTGGAGAACTGGATCATTCACACATTGCTAGTGGGAATCTGAATGGCATAGCCACTCTGGAAAAGAGCGTGACAGTTTCTCATAAAATGGCCACATAACCCAGCAATTGCGTTCTTGAGCATCTGCCCCAGAGGAATACAGAATCTTGTACATGCCTTTTTATAGCAGCATTATTTGTAGAAGCCCCAAGCTGGAAACAATCTAAATATCCTTCAAAAGGTGAACAGTTGAGCTGTGGTGCATCTCTACTATGAAATAGGACTCAACAATAAAAAGGAGTGGATTATTAAGGAGTAATTAAGGTGACTTAAAGAATGCCTTACATGCAACAACTTGGATGGATCTCAAAGGAATTATGCTGAGTAAAAAAACCAATCTCAGAAGAATACCCACTGTGTGATTCTGCTTATATAGCATTCTAGAAATGCCAAACTTATAAGGGATGGAGAACAGATTTCCTCCTTGTGCCGTTGTACTAGTGTAAGATGTTACCGTAGAGGGAAATTGTGCAAAGGCTATTTGGGATCTCTGTATTATTTCTTCTAACTGCATATGAGTCTACAATGATCTAAAAAAACACACTAAAAAAACAACAACACCCTAAAACAAACTGAAAACAAGGACAAAAAACTCAAGGAAAGAGGGATAAAAGACTCAACAGTGTGGTTAAGTAACTTGCCCAGGGTCCCGCTGCATATGAGCAGCAGTGCTTAGATTTGAACTCATATCTCTTTGGCTTCAAAGTTTGTGTTTTCCCAGGACATGCTCTCTTCCTGGAAAGTCTTGCTTACGGTAAGTAGCAATAGTTTTTACATGTAGGACTTGGAAGCCATTTCTACAGACTAGCAAAGAAAATTGAGACCAGGTCTTAGGTTTTAGTCAAATTCTCCTCAACTGTGTTTTCAAAAAATGTCTGGCAGTGTTTCTCAGACATCATAAGATCACCTGGGATCCTGATAAGATACAGATTGCAGTCAGTCTTGGGTGGGGCCTGACACTGGCTATTTCCAGTTTCCAATAAGCTCCGAGGTGATGCTAAAGCTGTTATTGGTGGATTTCTCACCGCACAGCAAGAATAAAAGGAATCTCTCTTATGGCAATTTGTAGTTAAGGTGACTTAAAGAATGCCTTACAACAAACAACATTTCAGATGTGGTTAGGATACCACATTCCAGAGGCACATGGAATGAGAAAGGAAGGCGACCATTGTCAGGGTATAGTTTAATCATGGGGATCCAGCCCTCAGTGAAGGCAGTTGACAGATTTTGAGTGTGGAAAGAGACAAGCTCAAGTCAAAGCATAATGTTAAAGTGGTGCTTTGTGGTTAGTTGTTTGTTGTGATTGTAATGTCTACTTTCTACATTCATGTGTAAGAGAAATTACTGATAAGGTGGGAAGTTGATTATGTCCACAGCCTACTGTCATCAAACCTGACAGCTCCATTTCCACCCATTTAAGTATCTGGGGATTTGATTTGCCCTGTCATCTAAACTAATTAGGATCAGAACATCCATAGCTTCCATTTATTCAGGGGCGCTCATGTTTTCCTTTTGTATTACAAAAACATTGAGCCAAAGAATTTTAGATGCCCTTCTTTCAAAGTCAGTCTTTAATTATTAATGCTTTTATCAGGCTTTATGAAAGGTGCCATGTTCCTTGAGGTAACTAAACCTTGATGTGGCTTTATGTTTTGAGGGAAAATTAATAAACTGGGAAAATGAACTGTGAAATTGTGTGCTATTTCTAAGTGTGAGTTTCTTTTGTGATCTGTATTTTATCATGTACTAGGTCACATTGATGGTGCTTGTGGGTCACTGAGCCCTTAGGTTCTTTAAAACATCAGGCCTGAGGGTGGAGCCCTGTGTAACTTATACCACTGGCCAAGCTACAGGACTTATTTCACAGGGAGTTGTGCCGACTTTCTTCTTAGGACCAAGTTGATGCTCTTTTCTTTTTCCTGCTCTGTTACAATAGTCCCCGATGTAATAAAGACATGCAAAAGTGCCCTGGAGAAACTCTGTTTCTCATTGGTCTTCTGCCTCCAGTCTTGCCCCAGCCTCCTCCACTTCAGCCTCCACATCACGGCCAGAATGATCTTCTACAGCACACCTCTGATCCCGTCCATTGCATGATAAGGACTGAATACCTCGCCAGATATCACGAGGCCCTTCCTGCATTGCCTCCTGCCCGTCTTTGAAGCCTTTCCCCCACCCCTTCACCCTTCCAGTGTCCCTCGTGCTCAGTCTGTACTTAGTTACTTATAGTTCTTAGAATTCAGCTTGCTCTCTCTGGCCTCGGCGTTGACCTGTAGGCTGTTCCCTCTATTGGAGATGCTTTCTCCATGGGCCACCTGGTCAACCTCTGCTGCTTAGCTTACTAAGCCGATAGTTACTTCCTCTGTGAAGCTGCCCGTCTTAGTCAGGGCTGTTTGGTGTCAAGGAATAGAAACCCACTCAGATTATCACAAATAAAAATGTTTATATAAATGAAAGAGCAAGTCACTTCATGGATATTCCCAAATAGGACAGGAAATGTACTAGGCCACTGGGGATAGAAGAGTTCAGTCAGGAACCAAGGTTGGTCCCATGGTGTTGCCTGATTTCTGTCACTCCTCTCAGTGTCTGCTTCTTTCTTCTCTTTTGATATGCAAAGTGATATTCTGCCTTCTCTACTCTTTTGTCACTTAAGCTTGCTCATGGCTTCACTTTGGCTTACCCTAATGTCGGCGTGGCCCTGACTCTGCATGAATTGTCAACTCAACTAACATCTCATTTCCCTAATTTCAGATTCCCAGGGAGCGAAATTTGGATTGGCCCAGTTAAGTCAAGTGGCCAGTTAGTATGGCTGGGGAGTGAGGCCATACCTTACAGTAGGGTACACTATTTAAGGCTGAGAGTGTGTTTGGTGCTACTGCTCTGATTTCACTACTTAGAGGCAGATGACCCTCCGTGTTTCTCCCAAGTCCCTCTTTACTGGGCTCTAAACACACAGTTTTACTTACCCTTCACTCAGAAGGTGCAAGGTACTCAGACTTTAGGGTGTAGCATCTCACTTCATATTGGGAAATTCTCCAAATTCTTGTGTTGTTTTTCCTCTCACGGTTTCCTTGCCAAGTAAGAAGAGCAAGTCCAGTTTTTTGACTAGACATGCTCTCACTGAGATTATTACAAAATCTGTTTCTGTTGTTGTTGCCTGGTTCAGGGGACTTAACTCTTTGTTTATTTGGGAAGAAAAAATTGGGATAAAATGTAAAAGAAAGATTTTAAAAATCCCTTCTGCTGTGGAAATTTATCTACCTTAGTGAGCTAAAGATAGTAAAATTATATTTAGGTTAATATCATTCAGCTTTCTAAACCACTTCCTAAGACTATTCCAGTGAGAGTGCTTTAGATGATAGGGGGCAAAATTTTTTTAGGAAAGCTTATTTAAGTGGAAATATCTTAAAGAAACTCAATTAAAGCTGAAATTGGAGAATTATAGAATTTTTTTCTTTAAATGCATACCACATTCTATAAATTTTTCTATGATGACCTATTTTGAGAATTTATCTTATAGAACCAGTTCTGTAATAGGGAATAAAAACGTAATAATTTTATTGATTATTACCAATGAAAAATACTGTGTTTTTTTAAAATATATTCCAAATATCGTACATGATCCTCTTGACAGCCCTCTTGCTTTATGCTGGAATTTGCAGAAAGTAAGCATGATTTCCTACTGTGAGTGTCAAAAGGAGGGTATACTGGAAAAGGAGAACTGGGTAATTTTTTTTTTTTTGAGTTTTCAAATATGTTCCCTTTCTTTCTCTCCACTACCTTATTTTTCTCCCCCCTTTTTTTTCTTTAACCAGGACACATAGGACTTGATTGTGCATTATGTTCCCCATCTATAAGGGGCTACTGATACCTCTTATGTTTGTTACTTAGGATTATTTGGGGGGATAATGTGAATGTACCTTATAAGCTGTTGTGCTTTAGAAAAATGAGATGCAGTTGGAGCCTACTATGTGCAGTGAAGGGAAAAAAGATGTTGACATTCAGTCCCTGCCCTAAAGGATCAGTGCTTGGCTTGGGAGTCAGACAAATCTAGGCTCTTTGCCTCAACTTTCTGAGTCAAAAGGTTTGGAGTACATCCTGCTACTATTCTAAGCGATCTTTCCCCGCCTCTCAGATTCTTGTTATTGGGCAAGTTTGGGAAATACTTGCAAAAGATCTCACTCTCCTTTCCTTCCTTGATTAAATGGAAGATAAAACGAAATGCCTACCCAGTAGATTGTGACAAAGTATGAATAAGGGAACATCCCTGAAAGTACCTACGTGGTGCTTGGAATGTGATAGGTGTTTAATAAATGGTTGTTCTCATTCCTTTCAATAAAATGAAGGTGGAATTGATCTGAATCCTAAGGGAAGTACAAATAAAGTGTTCTGGTACTTCAGAGCTGTAGGGGGAAGAGCTTACTTCCATTGGGAAGGAGAGGAGAGGTGTTCCCTGTGCTGGCCTGTCACTGTGAGAGGTGGCGTGTGCAGGAAGTGGTTGGGGTTAATGGGCAGGTGCCAGTGTCTTATAGAACTTGGTTTCAAATCCTGGATTTTCTATTTAATAGCTGAGTAGCTTGAAACATGTCACTTTACTTCATATGCATCAGTTTTCTCACTTATATACTAAGAGTAATAATAAAACCTAGCTCATAGGATTGTTGTGAGACACTAAAGCACTCATCATTCATTCATTCATTCATTCATTCATTCATTCATTCATTCATTCATTCAACAAGTATTTCTGAGCACTTGCTGTCTCTCAGGCATTGCTCTGGATGCTAGGGATAGAGCAGTGAAGAGGGAGAAGCGGAACACCATATAGTCAGTGTTCAAGAAATGAGAGTCATTATTATGCTTTAATAAAAAGCCTGCCAGCCCTGTTGTCTAATTTATATCTTGTTACCATGACACAGATATAAATTAGTAGAGCTTTAATTGTTTGGCTGGAGCCACAGAATGAAAATTGTAGGCTTAGCTAGAAGGGGCCCCAGAGCTCCTGCATGATATTGTTGATACCCACTGTATACACAATTGGTAGCTGTGCCCAGTGAGTGTGCATTACTATATTTTTCTAGGAGTGGTTGATTGATCAGTGTCTGATCCAGGCACATGCTCCTATTAAATTCCTCCTGTGGACCAGGGCTCATGTTTTTTTGATGGTTGGACTTAAAGCCACTGGCCATGGGAAGTGGTAAATTTAAGAGGTCCGCATTATGTGCATATATATGGTTTGAAGGCAGAACATTGACACAGAAGGTGAAGGAGAGGGCAGAAGTAAGGATATACCCTTTTAACTTCATTATCTTCAGGCATGTGATTAAATGAGTCAGCCACAGTTGGCCAACAACCAGTTTATTACTATCGAGATTAACGTATTAGTAGATTATTGTACTGATTATTTTGTTCCTAGTCTATTGTTTATTTATTTTGCTAAACACTCTCCTTGTATATATGGCATTTGCAGTATACCAAAAGCATGCATAAGGATTTTGGCAACATACCAAAATGCCAGTTACTCTTTGTTGAAGTGTGTGGTAACTTAAATAGTCAAGAAAACCAGGCCTAATGATAGTGAGCAGCAGGAATTTTAAGAGGGTACAAAGAAAAAGGCCACTATTAAACTTTAGAGGCAATATTTTTGAGCACAAATGTGTGATGTCTTCCAAAATCCCAAAGCTGAGAATTAGCACTATAAGCTTTTGCTAGAATTAGTGCTGTTCGTGCAATTTATTGATGGTGTAGATGCTACACTAAAGACATTTAGCACTTTTATGAATGAGAATACTCTTTTTGGTTCTATTTTTAGCCATTTAGTTTAGGAAACAGTTTTCTTTTGGTTTTGGAATGGAAAGTTAAATGCATTTTTATCAAATAAAAGTCATTCACACAATATTTTTCAGAAAACAATTATTGTCTTCAGAGTGGACATATGTAAATTAGCTTCTAATTTGTCAGTTGTCTATCCCTTCTGTGTTTATCAGCTATCATAAGTTATATTTGGATTTATGTTGATTTGTTTTTTAATATTTTAGGTGGTTAAACAAATATCCAAGTTTACCTCATTGTCATTCAATTAATAGAATAGTTTTCTGCCTTCTGGGAACAAAAATATCGTATAGAAAATGATAGTGACTTCTGTGCAAAATAGTGACTTCTTTGTAGTTCTGCAAGGTGGTGTACTCTGTGACATGTTCCTTTGGTCCATACGAAAAAGTCTTTGCTCTTGCCAAGGGC
The DNA here is from genome assembly GCF_054644295.1 of Miniopterus natalensis. Classification (NCBI taxonomy): domain Eukaryota; kingdom Metazoa; phylum Chordata; class Mammalia; order Chiroptera; family Miniopteridae; genus Miniopterus; species Miniopterus natalensis. The sequence continues at coordinate 54,968,997 of NC_142083.1, forward strand.
CAGGAGATGTTATGAAGGCACCACTGATCCTTGAATACACTGTGGTCTGGACTAAGTTGGGGACAGGGAGACTGAAGCACTGTGTGCTCATGAGGACTTGTCTTGCCATCTTGCTCTGTTCCAGTCTCAGCCACTGACTTTCAGTGTGTCACTACTGGAAGGGAGTAGGGGCAGGGGACTGTGACTAGAAGACTATCTAACTATAGTCTGGTTTCCCTCGTACATCAAAACCCCACGCAGGCCCTCATGGTAGCCTCTGAGCTTTTAATTCTCATCCAGATACCACATTTAGAAACAAAATCTAGAATCCTAGGTTAGTGTAAGTAGAACAGCTCTTCAATGCACCCTGTATTGTAGACCAGTTTAGATGTGGCTGACTCAAGAAAGTGAAGACCAAGAAAGGAAGGTCAAGGCGGGAGAGATTTATGGGAATAATAGACTTTGGTCTCAAATGGCCCTGAAGAGATCCTGTTGTTTGGGGGATCTTAACAGTAGGATGAGTTATTATGCATCAAATTTAAGGTGATGGGGAGACCTCTGCAAGAACTGGGAATGCCCAGCCTGTTACAGATGGATTAAAACTGCTACGTCATTGTCTTCAAAATTGATATTCACCCTCCCCCTGCATCAGAAAATACACATTTTAGGGCGTTACCCAAAGCTACTAAATCTGAATCAGTAACTGTGAACTCTGGAGTCTGCATTTTAAGTTACCTGAGTGCTTTTAGAGTTTGAACATTGTGTTATGGGTTGCAGGAATTTTGGAAGACCCAAACATGACCTGAATCCCAAAGACTTTTTGCTAGAAACAGCTTCCTGGTTTTACCTCTGATGTGGCCCACCTAGACCTGAGCAGATAGGCTTTAGTGAGAACAGCATTGACCTGGAGAACAGAAGTTCTTTACATGAAGAACTTCTTAAAATTACACATGCTTTACCCACCCCCAGAGGTTCTGACTCAGTAGGTCTGGGCTTAAGCACTGATTGACTACATATGTGTGTGTGTGTGTGTGTGTGTGTGTGTGTGTGTACATATATATATATATATATATATTTTTTTTTTTTTTTAAGCTTCACAGATCCTATAGTCAGGATTCTTGGGCCAAGCAAGCTTATGACTTCACTTATCTCCTCTAATTGCTCAAAAATAGGCTTCAAGATATTCCCAACTCCAAGTTTTCTTTTTGACCTTTTAATTTTCTTTGAGTGCTCAGTAGGTGGACACAGACCAGACTTTGATACTGCAAGATTGATGCTAGAATATATTAGATGTTTTGGAGCAGTTCCTATCTTCCTGACTGACCTTCATAGAAGGAAGTTTTTTTAAAGTAATATATGCAGAGCCTCCTCCCAGAATCCCTATGAGGTAAAGAAGACAGGAATAGCTTTTGTTGTTCTTTTTAAAATACTTATAATTAGAATGAGTGCTGGAAAATTCTGTGGTAGAGCAATCTTGGACATGATATATGGGCATGAATTAGCTTGCTTCAAGAGCAAAGTCAGGAATGTTTCTTGACCATTAATAAATCCACAGTTATGGAATACTTGGATCTATTTTTGTTACTAAGTCTAAAGGGAATTGAATAATCTACCTCTTTACTGCCCCTCAATTAAGTTATAGTTTCATCAAAATAGTCTAATTGCATTCTAGGCAGCAGGATTCCCACCACAATCCTGAGCAAATAGCTAAAGCACACATATTTTAAATCTCTAACTATTTCTACAATTTAATGGAATTAGATAAGCAAAAAAAATTAGGAGGAAGCATGTGGAAAGGTTTTTGCCACGGATTACGTGCTTTTTGTTTATGCCTCATTAATTGGAAGTGTTTTATTTTGAAATATCCAGTTATACCTTTATACTTAGGTTGACAAAATTAAATAGAAACTAGCCTTTTTCCATTGAAAGAGGCAGTGTATATGCTAAGGCCATATAATAGTGGAGGTTTTGTGATATTTTAGCTATAAAAACTGCCTTGAAATACCAACAACAACAAAAGTAATTGCGGTTGTATTATTGTTTAGAGTTAAATATTTAGTTGTCTTCTAAGAAAGATAAGTATTGAAATACAGAATGGCGAAAAAGTAGGTCTACAGTTGTGAGTACATGAGACACAGAGTTTATTCTTGTATTATTATTTATTAATTGTGTTTTTTCCATATGAACAACTGTAAACCTACTTTTGCCCCACCCTGTACATTATTTTAAGCTTTTATTGGTTATTGAGAAGTGTTTCTTCATGCTCTCAAATTTCTTTTGAAATATGACATAGAAAGAAAGGTAAGTAGAAAATTTTGGATGTTTTTTGAGGTTAGTTGAATTTTCAAGATTCTACCTCCCTTAGCTATATTTTTGACCTATAATTACTGTTTGAGTCCTTAAACACAGTGTCATATATAGAAATATTGAAGCTGTGTCAGGGTGTGCAGTTTGGAAATGACTGTCAGGTATGTAACTATAATAAAAAATGAAAAACTACCCATTGCTTCCACAGTACAAACTGCAGAGAGTAAGGACAATAGGAAAAAATCCTATTGTCGGGTACAGATGGAGAGTCCAGAAGAGCAAGCAGCGATTCTGGTGGTTTGTGTGTCCTGGGCACTTGCCAGAATGCAGGATGCGAAAGGGATGTGTTGTAGGACTGGATTCTACCTTCCATGAAAGTGGCCTGGATGAAAGTCTGGGGAGAACCCACCCCTCACTGCTCCTGACATAGACCCTCTGCCAAAACACTGCCCTTGTTCAACCCTTACCTGGAGTTCCTATCACAAGATCTAATGCAAATCTGAGCTGCTTCACAGAGCCTTTTGGAATTGTTGTGGCCCTCAGGGGCCTCACCTTCTCTCAGCATCTTGGTGTTTATTATTTTTGACATACAGCATTCAATGTATGTTCCCCTTGTTACTAGTTTCCTTTTTAAATTATGTAATTAATGAATGGTTCAGTGGTATATTTCTTATGCCTCATCCAGAAGGCCAAAGCATTGCTTTTCTTATGAAAGACATTATGCTGGGAGTTGAAGAGATGGGATGCACCCTGCACCTGGTCCTGTTCTGAACTTAGAGAAGGAACATTGAGCAGAGCACTTAACCTGTCCTCAGACTATTAAATGAGGGAGTGAACTAGGCAATCTCCAGAGAATCTCTTTTAAATTGTATTTCTGAGACTTCATGTTCAACGTGGCAGATTGTGTAAATGCTTTTTATCTCCTTTACCTCCTCCAGTCCCTCTAAAATGGATGGAAAAGGAATTTTAAAAGTTATAAACCAGCAAAGATAAAGAGAATAGGAGAGATTCCACAGTAAGTAAGAAACTAATACATATTTGGAACATTTAAAGTAGGGGACTGATAACAGATTTATTATAGTTGTAGCTTCTTCAGCTAAGTGCCCCTGAGAGGCAAGACACAGGAGAAACAAGCTGATTGGCCTCAAAGTCCACACGAAAGCTTTGAGCCTTGCTGGTACCAGTGTCATGGAAGGCTGGGATTAATGTGAGCCCACCCGAGCCTCCTCTCCCTGCCTCACCCTCAGAACACTGGCGGCATGTGTCACTCATTCAAGAGATGGTTGTATTCTTCTTTAGTGAATTGGAAAGCCCTCGGGGCAAAAGGCGGATTTAGGGAGGTATCTGACTTGAAAGGGAGAATTCAAAAAGGAAAAAAAAAAGAAAAAAGAAAATGGAACTTGTCTGGAACAAACAACATAGAAAGGAAAAGAAAATAGAATTGAAACTAGAAAATTTTTAAAAACTGGAAGATGAAGTAGAGGAAATCTCTAAAGGACGAAACCGAAACAGAGGGACAATGGAAAGGAACTGTAGGACAACCGGAGGGCATTCCAGCAGACCCAACATCCAAATATAGGAGTTCTGTAAAAGATAACAGATAACTGGAGGAAAGAAATTATCAAAGCCCTAGCTGGTTTGGCTCAGTCGTTAGAGTGTGGGCCCCTGGACTGAAGGGCCCCGGGTCCGATTCTCACCAAGGGCACGTACCTCAGTTGCAGGCTCAGTCCCCCACCCTGGCCCGGGTGCACACGGGAGGCAACCAATCCATGTGTCTCTCTCACATCCATGTTTCTCTCTTGCTCTCCCTCCCTCCCTTCCACTCTCTCTGAAAAAGCAGTGGAAAAAATACCCTCATTGAGGATTTAAAAAAATTATCAAAGAAAGATATAAGAATACTTATCAATAGAGTAGTTCATAAGTCTGCATATTAAAACAGCTTTGCAAGATAAATGAGAAAGGCCCAGGAGAATGAATGAGAAAAGACTAGTATCAGTGCACATCGGTAAATATAAGAACAGGAGACTAAGAGGAATTTTTAAAAGTTTCCAGAGTAAGAGTAGAGGATATTGAGTAAGATCACAGAATAAATTATGAAAAATCAGAATGGCATTAGATTCTCCAACAGAATTATGAGAAAGAAGATAGAGGAGTAATACTTTTAAAATTCTTAGGAGAAGTCATTGTCATCTTGTAAATCTATATACAGCCAGATACAATGAAGGATGAAGTTAAAATAGAATTATTCCAAACATGGTTCAGGTACCGTGCTGTAGTTCCTGAACTTTAGTAAAAGGAAAAAGATGCACAAGAAATGTAACAATCATAGGACACTTACTTGGCTCAATGGAAAACAGTATTTATATAACTTTAACAATTTAAATATTGACTTTACTTAAAATTGTGATATGTCTATTGGAAAGCTTGTAGGATGGGAAGGGGTGTAGAAGAGACTTAAATCCTCATTTTCCAAAGTGAGAAGTAAATTGGAATATCAACACCTTTGGGAAAATGAAGGTAAATACCAGGATAGTCTGCTGAAAGTGTAGCAGAAATTTGCATCTGTGGAATAGGAATTTGGGTAGTTGGGCAGAGGACTGCTATTTTCATTGTAAGATTTTAGTACTATTTGACTTTCAACTATGTGTATATACTACTTTGATTTAAAAAATCATTTTCAAAGTTTATTTCCTATTTCTAAAACTTGATATATATTCAAAGTTGGTATGTATAATTTTTCCTCCAATGTTTCTGTGAAACCATGGAGAATTGTGTGATGTTACTTCTTTGTTCCCATTCATTTCTTATTCCCATTTGTTTGCTTAACATTTATTGAATATTTTAATGGTGGAGCAGGTAGGATGAAGTGCTAGTCCAGAGATTTTCAACTGGTGTGCCACAGATGTCCCCCAATTTCCCCCCCTTTTCCCCTCCTCCTCCCAGCCCCTGCCCCACCCCAGGCCTTCACCAGGCTATTGTCAGTGTCCATTGGTTATGCATATGTGTATATAAGATGGTTAAACTCTTCCCGTCTCCCCACCCCCTGCCTCTGAGATATATTAGTCTGTTGCATGTATCGATGCCTCTGGACCTATTTTGTTCATCAGTTTATTTTGTTCACTAGATTCCACTTCTAAGTGAGATCATGTGATATTTGTCTTTCTCTAACTGCTTAATTTCACTCAGCATAATATTCTCCAGGTCCATCCATGCTGTTGCAAAGGGTAAGAAATCCTTTTTTATAGCTGTATACATAGTATTGTATTGTGTAAATGTACCACGGCTTTTTTATCCACTCATCTACTGATGGGCACTTGGGCTATTTCCAGATCTTAGCTATTGTAAGTTGCGCTGCTATGAACATAGGGATGCATATATTCTTCCTGATTGGTGTTTTGGGCTTCTTAGGGTATATTCCTAGAAGTGGGATCACTGAGTCAAATGGTAATTCCATTTTTAATTTTTTGAGTAAATTCCATACTGTTTTCCATAGTGGCTGCACCAGTCTGCATTCCCACCAGCAGTGTACTAGGGTTCCCTTTCTCCACACCCTCGCCAGCACTGTTTGTTGATTTATTGATGGTAGTCATTCTGGCAGATATGAGGTGATATTCCATTGTAGTTTTAATTTGCATCTCTCAGATGATTAGTGATGTTGAGCATTTTTTCATATTTCTATTGGCCGTCTGTATGTCCTCTTTGGAGAAGTGCCAAACTGATGACAATTGCTGGGAAGCAAAATTGAACAGATTGAGAGAACACTCCAGAGAATGGCAGTTTTACAGCTTATTTTATACATTAGAATCAAAGGAGAAGATGTGAGGGGTTTTCATAAAATCCATTGGTGGTAGATTAGGGAGGCAGGAGAAAGTAAAGTGGGGAAATCTCTGAGGTTGGTTAAAGAGCCAAACAGAGAGACAGATAGTTCTTTTACATTGATAGGTCTAGGACAGTTAACAGTTAACATTTTCAGCACATAGAGGTGGTATTCAGGGAACAAGATTGCAATGAAGGGTTCTGTGGTCACATGATCTGTTGAGGTGGGTGTACCCTGAGGGGTCTGGAAACGGAGATTATGCTGACATTCCAAGGGTATATTATCTTAAATGCAAAAAGACAAAAGTCAGGCATATTTAAGGTAAAGATTGACTTTTGTCAAGGAAGATGCTGCCTAGGATATGACTACCAGCCATGACTCCCTTTTAGTTAGGGATTTTTATATTCATTTATGTGGTTACTTTTGGTTTCTGAGTTTGTAGGGCCAGCCATGCAGGCCTCCTCTGAGTTCATCAGACTTAGTGTGTAGCCCGTTTTTTGTTCACACTACCATTAGGTCTCAAATTCAAATAAATTAATTTGTGGGGTAAATATAAGGGGACAGGAAACTCATATTAGCAGGTTCCATTTTGGGAAAGAAAAAATGAGAATAATGTACCGATTGGATCAATGTGAAGCAGGTAGGAATGTCGGATGGAGAGAATCTGAAACCGAATGTATGGGGAGAACTTTGCTCAGTAGTCAGATGGACTCTCCACTTAGTTTAGAAAATTATATTTTATGTGCATATAAGTGTGATATCTTCTCCTTAAAAATTTCCTATAATTTAATGATGTTCTTAGGAGAAGAATTCAGCAAGTTTCAGGAGTGGATGAAATACTTAGGTGTGTGTATATATATTTTGATTATGTATTGGAACATGTTGCATAATTAAACTTAAATATTTTAATGATATCTCATTTGCTATATCCTTGGAGGGTAATTGTAACTCAATAAAGAATTTTCTCTCTAGTGTGTTTTGTTTTTACATAACAAAGGCTGTCTTAATGAACCTTTATATCATTACTATGTAATACCAATAGTAATTTAAATATCAAAATGAAAGGGAAATTTTATCACAGTTTTATTCTCTTTTAGGCAAATTAATACTGCTTAATCCATTTATTTTTCTGGTTTTAAAATTAGCATTTGCTTAAGATAAAATTTAGTGATAAAAGATGTTGACCTCTCTGATAGCAAGAAAAGTTTTGAGATTTTTATGAAAAGATAACAAGACAATTACCAAGTCTCAGGAACAAGAAATGAGTAGGCCATCCAAAATGTTAATTTGGCTTAATCAGAATGAGACAATTAGTAGTACTTTTTAGTATCTTAAAACATCTCTGTAGCCTTCAGTTCAAGACAAAGACAGCACGCTAGTGCTATGTTATTATCTGTGGAAAAATAAATTTTGCTTTTTTTCTTAACCTTAACTTAATTGATAGAGTAGTTTAAGTGTATTACATTTTAATTAACTCCACTCATATTTAACAATATTATTCTTCATTTCTGTCATTCGGTTTATCTTTTGTTAAATCATAGAGGAAGATAGCATGAAATAAAATACAAATTCCACCAGGCCAAACGAGCAGTAATGGGTACAGTATTTTCCTTGATGTACACTAGCATGACCAATCTAGAAGCTGCCTTCCCAGTTGGTATCCATCCCGGAATTAACAAAGAGGTCATTTGCTGGCCCTTATGATAGTGGAAATGACCTGCCGGTCAAGCATGGGCCATTACTTTTGAATGCATTGATAGAGACATAAATTTTTCTGAACATCATATTGAATGATAAAATGTTCAGTTTCTTTTAAGTACATTCTGATATACTTCAGGGCAGATTATGGGAACCATTGATTATTTTATAGTTTTATTTTGTCACTGGAATTTTAAAGGATTTGACTATGACCTTAATGTATTTTAAAGTGACAATAAAAATGATCACTCTAAATCTATAACTACCGTACCTTTATTAATAGTATATTTAAAAGCTTAAGGTCCTATTTTTTCTATTTGTTTTCTATTTTTATGCAGATTTTAGGAATATGCCATTTAAAAAGAGATAACAGTCTTTTGTGGAATTACTGGAGTGGAAGGACATTGTTTGCTTTATCAGGAGTTTTACATATCAGGAGTTTATCATGAGTTAGTTGTATCATGATCTAAGTTTTTTTATCTGCATGATTTTTCACCATTTGAAATACCACCTTATGATAATAGAAATTCATTATAATGGGAAACAAATTAAAAAAACCAAAATTTGTGCATATATATGGCCTTTTAAAGTTTCATTTGAAAAGCTGAGAAAAAATTCCATTTCAAAACAACCACCTTCCAGTAAAGGGAATTCACATAACCCCTGTATTTAGGAGTAAATATTCAGCTAAATAGAATCAAGCAAGTAGTTGTAAACTTGATTACTCATATAGCATTTAGTATTTGTATAATACTAAGTAGTCATATAGCACATTTCATTTTTAAAATGCTTTAGCAACTATAAGTTACATTTTTTTGTCAATACTCCTATAAAAAGATAGGCAGGTATTACTAATAAGAATTTGACTCATTTAAATCTCAGGTACCTAGTTGGGTCTACTATTTTATACTTATGTTTTTTAAAATTTATTTTATATTTATTTGTTCCTAGAAAATATCTAACTGCTTTTGGAATATAAATGCGTGTTATTTACCTCTACCACTGATTTCTTTGTGCAATTGGTTCCACAGGCCTGTCATTATATAGTCTCTTTAAGTCATGCAAACAAATTTGAGGCCAGGGACACACAGTACCTGTCAATGCCAGTACCCAATGAATGTTTCCTAGTAATCTGGACATAATGCTGGTAATTTCCTTGAAATATAAATTTTTATTCATGATTACTAGAGCATATTTCAAATGATTTAGGTTAAGATTTTAGCTACATTTTTGCTGAATGATGGAGTTACTGTTTTTGCTCTTATTTTTAGTGTTAGGAAGAATGTTTAAATTTGGACCTTTTAGCCCTGTCCCCCCTCCCCGGCTCTTCAGTGTTTCACTGTCTGCCATATGAAGATGTTGTGGTACTCTGAAACTTTACTCAAAGGTGAGATATAAGTAGATTCAAAATGAGCAGAGCAAAATTAGAAAAATAAAAGAGACTGTAAAATTTATCCATTGACATTGTTCTCGGACTAAAGGGGCCCTTTTGCCTGCATGCATCAACGCCTAGTATGACAGGAACAGGGATTTGCTGCAAAGAAAGTAAGGGTTTATTTTTAGGAAGTGGTACATTCCTGGAGTCACAGGTGAGCTCATACTCAAAGACCTGGCTGCCCAGTGGCTTTCAGGGGATGGATTATATAAGGGAAAAATCATTATTAATCATGGTGACTAAGGGAGTTAGGATCATGGTCAGGGTCATGGTTTCTATTAACTGGTTGTAGGGTAGGAGTAGTTGATCAGTGCATCTGCTCCAAATGTCAGACATGGTGTTACTTCATTTAGTTTTGAAGCTTTTCTTGCCCTGGAGCTGAAGCACAACGAGGCCTAGATGTTATCTTTAGTTTGATCAAAACTCTGCCTCTGGGGTGTACAGACCAAAGGTTTTGTTCCTAAAATTATTTGATGCGGATGAGAACCTCATTGTCCTGAGGACTTAGTGATTAAGGGGGTGGCCCTGCAAGGGAGAGGGAGGTGGTGAGTCAGGGTGCTGGATGAGGCCAGTTTGAATCAAAAGGAAAGAAAGGAGGAAACGTCATGTTAAAGTGAAGTTTTTACGCAGTTACAAGAAAGCTGAATATGAAACAAGAACTTGTATCTCTGTAGTGCTTCACTCATTTCAGAATTTGCTCAGATTATTTTGTTTCTCATGCTGACCCTTTGGTATTACATTTATCAATATTCCCTATTTATACAGGAGGAAACCAAAACTCAGAAATGTCAAGTGAATCCCTAAAATGGGATTTAGAACCATGATTTCTGATTTCAAGTGCAGGTCTGCATTCCCCATTATATACTGCCTGTTGGCTCAGCTGAAGGAGGGAGATTGGATGTGTAGCCTGAGTCACTGGTGGGAAGCAGGCATTGTGTGATGTGAAACGTGCCTTATAGTTATGTTACTATTGATTTTAGCGATATGTAGAATAAAATACAGATTCATTTAAAAGTGTTACTGAATCAATAATAGTTGATTTATCCTTTACATAATTTTTTAATAAGCAAATACTAGATGTATAGCTTTTGTCAAGTGTAACCTGGAGGTGGATAGCGCCTACTTCTAAAATCAGCCAATGTCAATGTCAAGCAAGTTCCTTAACCTCTCTGTGCCTCTATTTTCTCACCCATAGAATGGAGATATTATTACTCATAGGATGTTGTGAGAATTTAATGAAATAATACACGGAAAGTATTTAAAATGCTGCCTGGCATATAGCAAATACTCAATAATTGTTAAATATCATTTTCATTATTAGTAGTATCAATGTTACAGTGTATAGGTTCATGAAATGTTGTGGTTTTAAAAACAGATTTTCATACTTCAAAGATGGGAACCAGTTCTTCATACTACTTTGCCTATGGGCCTCTTTTGGTTAAAATTGGCAAAAACAATGGGTTATTTCACATTTTTCTCTTACTTAAAAACTCAACTTTTAGTTATGATATAACTCAAGGTTAGTGCATATAACTTCAAAAATGCAGAGAGAAGGCAAACAAGGTCAATGGGGTACTTTCAGTCCTCACTTCCCTGGAGTGGTGCCCCTGAGACTGAGCCTAGTGTGTTTTCTCTCAAGTCTGTAGGATCATGGGTCTTATCAATTTTTCAACTCTCACTTTTAGTCCTAAGGTGTAGCACAAATCACTCTAGGAAACCTTGTAAAGAAAATTAAAAATTGGGGAAGAGCAAGCGAGTCTGTAAGCACTTTGTTAAAATAAACCACTTCTTCCTAAACTTGAGACAGCAAGAAACAGTTTAATGGCAAGGAAATAAACTCACCACCTGTTTGTGCACCAGTGTCAGAGAGTTCTAGCAAGCATAAGAATGCTTTGATCTGCTTCAGCCAGAAGAAAATTAGGAAGCTCTTCATTGACAGTTCATGGGAGTTTCCGGACACCAATCAAAGAAAGCTGTTATTACTATAGACTAGAAATAAAAATATCTGAATATAAACTACTTCATTGTACTTCTTTCAGTCGTGAATTGCATATTTAAAAAATTCAAATGGTCTTTTAATAATTAAGTTAAATTTTATTGTAGCTTCTGTACCCTAAAATAAAAGACATTAAAATGTTTTTAAGCAACTGTGTTCCTTTGTTAATGGCTTTGACATTATATAGTTAAGATGGAATGAGGGGGCAATGAGTAGTGTATATTTTATAGGATCCCTCTATGTTACTATAAACTCAGTTGAGCAGAATTACATAAATTAGAGAATATTTTGACATTCTTTCATGATCTTAAAAATTCCCATAAGTTTTTCAATTATATAATAGTATTATATGATTATAGATTCCACTTTACTATAATTATACAGCTGAGAGACTTAAAGGAAAGGATAGCAAAAATTTTATAATAGAAAGGGGTATGTTTGTGGGCATTTTAAGTGTTTGAACATTTGAAATGGGAAACATAAATATCATTTGAAAATATGATTCTGCTATGGGAGAAAATGTTTCTTTGTGAGTAGCACAAGAAATAAGTTCAGTGTTATTTTTGAGTGAAAATGTAGACATTTCCTGTAGCTTTTTTACTTATCAAGAAAAAGAATACTTGCTTTGTATTTGCATGTTCTGGATCTGAACCAGGTTTCCTGTGTAGTTAATAGCTCCTGCCTCTGAAGTCATCAGGAGGCATTTAACAGAATATGTATTAAATGCTTCAGGAATAACTATGCCCAAGGATGTGGAATCATAAACAGGAAACAAATTTCAGCGAAAGAGGACAGCTCATTAAGAAATGTGTTGAGTAACTGTAATAAAGACAGAAGGAAAGGCAGATCCTCACCTTTAGACCACATCCATCTAAGTAAGCCCAGTGCCTGGCACTAATTTACACTTACATGCCATACTCTCCCACCCTCCATTCTACACTAGCTTCCTCTTAGAAATACTAGATGGCCCTTCCAGCATGGCTCAGTGGTTCAGCATTGACCTATGAACCAGAAGGTCACGGTTCGATTCCCTGCCTGGGTTGCGGGCTTGATCCCCAGTCGGGGGCGTGCAGGAGGCAGCCGATCAGTGACTCTCATCATTGATGTTTCTATCTCTCCCTCTCCCTTCCTCTCTGTAATCAATAAAAACATATTTTAAAAAAAGAAGAAAATCCTAGAAGAAAATAATATTGAAAGACCACAAAGGAAGCACTACAAAGGTAATGCAAAAGATCTCTCAATATCTAAATCAGTGGTTTATTCCATGATTCAGACTTTATTGTAAAAAACAACCCAGACATTTGAAATTTAGTCAGGTCTTGGGTATTGGTTTTAAACTAGTTTCTTAAGAACTTTACTGAAGGGGAGGAACAAGAGCATCTTAATTTTTTAAAGTGTCGTGTTGTGGGGATAGCCTGTAAGTTTAAGCCCTCATTACTGACTTGTCCATGAGTTAGGACAGAAATCACTGAGGACTTCCACCTTGCTGAATGACTGCAGGACGAGGTTGATCGCCTGTCTTCCCCTTACCCTCCACCCTCCCACCCCCCTACACACACTCAGGAATAACTTTTAAAGGAGAAAAGAAGTGATAGCTGCAAAAGTGCTTATTGCTCTTCTTCTGAACCTAAAGTCTATGTCACGTCGTTAGCTTATAAATAAGATATCTGCTGGGTAAATGAGCAGCATACAAAGGAGCCATTCTCCCTCTCTCATGTCATCAGTAATGGTTAATGATTTCCTGGGCAGTGTACCAGTCTCCCGAGAACTTCCCAGTGCCTCCCTTACAACTCAAAGATTTGTGCTGATTGGAACACAGGGATCTGTTGTGTCTTACATTAAAATATGCGAGCACTGAATTTAGATACATGTGTTATGAAGTAAGGTTTGTATTAGCCAAAGTTGAGAAATTTAATTAAGAATAATGACTCTTGTTTTTTTCCCCATGGAAGTGTTTACAGGACTAAGTGATCTGATGACTAATGGGCATATTTGAAGGGCATCTGCTACTTACTGACCATGGAAACAAAAAGTAAATAAATAAAATTTGTTACTCTTGGCAAGTTTTTTTTTTTTTTTGAAGTAGAATCATATGCTGAATGATACCCCTGAGATTTTTTTAACATATATTTTAATAAATAACCGAACAATTTTGACGCAAGGGAAGGGTACTTCAAATTGGCTACATGTTAAAAGAGATGAGTCTAAACCAGTGATTTTCAACTGGTGTACTGCAAGAATTTTTAAAATATGCATTATCTGAATATTTAGTCATGTACACTGACCTCTTTTCCTTTAGATTGTCAAATAAGTGACAACAGCCAGTACAACAATAACTGTCCTGTGGGAATGAATCAAAATAATACCTATTTTTTTTGTCAGACTGGCAAAAAGTATATTTTTTGGTGTGCTTAGAATTTTAGTAATTAGTTTATGTGTGCCATGAGATGAAAAAGGTTGAAAATCACTGGTCTAAACAAATCCATGTGCAGAAAATGCCGTCCAATTTGGTGCACCTTGCGAATGAAGATAAACAACCTTAAAAGAAAAGGGAAAAGAAAAGAAGCAGCAACTTACTGTAAGTGTGGCAAACTCTTTGCTTTATAAATGCTGAAGTTTACCTTCTCACATAAAGAAGGGTATACCTCTGGGATCACAACGCAAATGATTTTAGGATACAGCTAGTAATGTTAATGAGAAAAGATGGCCATGTGTATATAAAAACAAAAACAAATGAACAGACTGACACCTGCACCTTAGTGCTGAGTGGCAGTTCATATAGCTACTCTGGGCTTCAGGATCTGGGAGCAAATAGGGAGTGGTGGAGACTGTGGCAATCTGCAGACTGCTGGCCCTGTCCAAAAATGAAGACACTTGGCTCAGCTAATTGTTGCCATATGGAAATGTGGGAAGAGTGATGCCAGATTTCACAACTCTTCAAGAGTCACTGGGAATCTGGGTTTTATGTGAAATAGTCATTTTGAAATGTTTACTCAGAATTCAAATTCAGGGGAGGAATTGGAAACAATTCTTACAAACCAAACCAGACCTACTTTTTGATCAGATTTAGACCCAAGTCACAGATCTTCAATTTGTTCTGAATTATCTAGATGAGTGATGTTGGTAAGGTTGTAGAGGAAATGTTCATGCTTCCTAATATGAGAATGGAAAAAAAAATCATTACATTTATAGCAGAATAGTTAAGGGGTTTAACTATTAACTATTAGACGTCAGATTGCCTGTGTTTATATCCTGGCGGTGTACTGTGGGCAAGTTACCAAGTCTCTGAGTCCAGTTTCCACTTCAGTAAAATGGGAATGATAGTGGTACAAGTGTCATACAGTTTTGTCAGGATTCAGATGAGCTAATTTGTATACAGTGTTGGACTGTAACAGCTTAATAAACATTGGCAATTACTATTTCACAATAAAATCATATTCAGAGAATTTGCCTTTTGTTGTACTTGAAAAAAATATCCACTGTCAATGTAGTGAGTCTGTTCTGTGTTGAAGAATATGAGTTAAGAGGATAGATTGTGGAGTCTGCAAGTCAGGATTTGAATCCTTGCTCTCCTGCATTGTAACCAGAGGAAGTTACCTAATTCTTCTAAACCTTAAATCCCTCCTCTGTAAAATGGGAATAATAACCCGTACTTCAAAGTCATAAAAACCCATCCAGGCTGGTGGCTCAGCTGGTTGGAACATAGTCCTGTACACCAAAAAGGTTGCAGGTTCGATTTCTGGCCAGGGCACATACCTAGGTTGCAGGTTCTATCCCTGTTTGGGGTTGTGTATGGAAGGCAGCCAATGGATGTTTCTCTCTCACATCCATATTTCTCTCCCCTCGCCCTTCCTCTCTCTCTAGAATCAGTAGAAACATATCCTTAGGTGAGCATTTTTTTTTAAAAAGTCATAAGAACTCAGTGAGATAATATGCATAAAGTCAATGCCTGGCATATAGTCAATACATATTACTTGCTGTAATGATTTTGTCCCCACTCTTTAGAAGTTCCATATTTGCAAACTATTTTAGGAGATTTATGTCTCATTACATGTATTTGAAGGGAATTATATCACATTTGACTTACAAATTAAGTTTCATCTTAAGGAGCAATATTATGACAGTGGCACTCAACCAGGGTGATTTTACCTTCCAGGAGACATTTGGCAGTGTCTGGAGACATTTTTGGTTGTCACAGCTGAAGGAAGTGCAACTGGAATCTAATGGGTAGAGCCCAGAGATACTGCTGAACAGTCTGTAATACACAGGACAGTCCCCTGCAGCAAAGAATTACTCAGTCCAAAATGTTGCTAGTGCTGAGCTTGACAAACCCTGCATTACAGCTACACAACCACTGTAAAATTTAGTTTGTGAAGTTTTTGCAAAGCAAAAAATGGAGAGTTATTTCTCTTTTCTAAACACTGCCTAACTGAGATATTATATGTAAATTGATATCTGTAGAATCATATTCAATAAAATATTTTAAAATACACACACATATATAATATGTCATATATATAATACATATATATATATATATATATAGAATACTGTTTCCTTCTGGTTACAAAAGTAATATACACTTGTAAAAGTTAAAAGACTACAAAAGCATATAAATAAGAAGTGAAAGTCCCCCCTTTTCCCCAATTGTTCCCATAGAAAACCATTGGAAATATAGTTAGGTTATATTACCTCAAAATTAAAAAAAAATTTTTTAAATATATCTTTATTGATTTCAGAGAGAGGAAAGAAGAGGGAGAGAGAGATAGAAACATCAATGAGGAGAGAGTCATTGATCGAGCCTGCAACCTGGGCATGTGCCCTGACTGGGAATCGAACCCCGATCGCCTGGATCCCAGGTCAATGCTCAACTGCTGAGCCACGCCCGGCTGGGCCAAACTTTTAAATACATGTGTACACTGTTCTATAATTTCATTTTTTAAAGTTAATGTCTTTTTCCCCCCTTTCTAAACAATTCAGCCCTGCAGCTGTTATGTGGGGAGAAGCAAGGTAGGCCTGTAGGAGCAGTGACCTCGCCGGGGTATGGAGTCCACCTGGAGTAAGGAGGGCATCACTGTGGTGGGGTTGGTGGCCTGGCATGGGGTGTCACAGTCCAAATAGGGTAAAGAAGGCCTCCATGTGTGTGGGCAGCCCAGTATAGGGTATCAGCAAAGGCAAAATGGGGTGAAAGCAGGAGACAAAGACCTAGCGCAGGGTTTTGAGGTCAAATGGGAGAGGGGGCAAAAAGCAAGAAAGTGCTCCAAGGATGGTGGGACATGTGAAAAGGAACAAAAGCTAGCTAAAAGGAACCACAACAAAGACAATTTGAGTATCAAAGTAAGAAATGTAAATAAAGATAATAACATTAAATCCTTTGAATAAGATAAAAAACATGAGTCCATTAGGAAGTGATAAATAAATGAAGAAACTGAAAGTTTGATTAGAAATGGAGTATGATCCTCATGTCCTAGTATTCATGCCCTTGGGTAATCTTTGTCCACACCGAGTGGGGTTGACCTGGGTAACCAATAAGATATTACAGAAATTATGGTACGTGACTTCTGATATTAGGTCCTCAAGCAGTCCTAGAGAGAAGGCCACATAGTTAGCTGTTGTTTCTGCCTGTTGCCACCACTCACTTGCCAGCCCTGTGAGTCACCTTGCAAGCAAATCCTTCAGCCCTAGTCAAGCCTTTGGATGATTGTAACCCTTGCCAGCATCTTGATTGCACCCTCATTAGAGAACCACCCAGCTAAGAGACTTTTTTAAAAAATGTACATAAACTATGCAAAATAAAGTTTATTGTTTTCAACTACTACGCTTTGGGGTAATTTAATATGCAGGAATGAACACGAATACAGATACAGTGAGAAGAATACAGCATATTCCTGCCAGAGATACATGGCCTGAATCTATCCCTGATGTAATAGAAAACAAACACTAATTGAGAGGCATTCTGAAAAATAGCTGGCCTGAGGTCTTCAATAGAGTCAAGGTCATAAAAGTTAAAAACAGACTGAGAAACTGTCCTAGAGGGATGGAGACTTTACATGCCATGCTTTACATGCAATGCTTTACATGACTACTTTACATGCAATGCTTGATTCTGAACTGAATTCTTTTGCTATAAGGGGGGATATTATTGGGACAGTTGGCAAAATTTGGAGATGAGGATGAGATGATAGTAATGTATCCATGTGAATATTTTTATTTTGGTGGCTGTATTGTGGTTATTTAGTGGGATGTACTTTAGAAAATACACACTATTCAGAGGTGAAGAGGAATCATCAGGTCAGCCATTCACTCTCACATAATTAAAGAAAAAAGTTCTTTGTGCTGTACTTGCAGTATTTCTGTTTGAGATTGTTGAAACACCTTTTAAAAGCATGCAAAGAGAAAAAATATAGTATAATTTTAAAAATATATTTTTAAAGCGATGTATAGTGTTCAAGTTTTGTATCAAAAAGTAATTTCTTTTACCAATCTTTTATTGATGGGCATTTAAGTTTATTCCAGTTCTTTGCTCTTATAATCATCCAGTTATTTGTTGTTATAAACAGGATCAGTGCATATCCTTATCAATATGTTTTTATTCTACTCAATTTTTGCCCAAGAATAAATCCCTGGAGCCAAATTGCTATGTGAATGGATATGCATCCTTTAATCAGTTTAATCGGAAGTTATTGTAGAAAACCATGTAAAATCTCCTTAAAATAAAACAAAATTGCCCTCCTGGCATGGCTCAGTGGTTGAGCATTGACCTATGATCCACGAGATCAGGGTTTGATTCCTGGTCAGGGCACATGCCCGGGTTGAGGGCTCCATCCCCAGTAGGTGGCGTGCAAGAGGCAGCCGATGAATGACTCTCCCATTGCTGATGTTTCTCTCTCTCTCTCTCCCTCCTCATCCTCTCTCTGAAATCAATAAGGATATATTTAAAAAAATAAAAATAATTAAAAATAACTAAAAAATAAATAAAATGAAATTTATATTTGGTAGTTATTTTCATTTGTTTCCCCCCCACTGGAACATCATCTTTTTAAGAGTAGGAACTTTATCTGTCTCAATTATTACCATCCCCAGCATTAAGATGGCCTGAGGCATTCAATAAATATGTGTTATAACAACAGTAATAACATACATTTATTATGTGTCTGGAACTCTTCTAAGAATATGAATTTATTTATTCCTTGTGACAACCGAATGAGATAGATAGTAGAATTATTTTCATTTTGCAGATGAGGAGACTGAGTTAAAGAGAGGCTAGATATTTGCTTAGTTTCACAAGGCTTGTAAATGGTGGAGTCCAGGTAGTTCTTCTGTGTACAAGCTCAGCCACTATGCTATCCTGGTTATGAATGATCAATATATTTAATTGATGCTTTGACCAGTTACAAATTTCAGCTCTTTTGGGGTTTCTTTTCTTTTTTCAAATGAAAATTGAAAGGAATGGACTGCTCACTTTCTAAAAGCCAAATTAGTTTTATGATCTGTACCAGGCTGGACTTCGCTATGTAATAGTACTGTTCCTGGAATTAATATCCACCCGTACAGGTATAAACTATAAATTATTCTTACCAAGAATTTATGGATGTGTAAACAGAATATTTGCTTTGTATTACAAATGAAATAGTAAATCTGGATCTGCAGCTGGAGTCTAGGAGGCAGAACCTATATTACCTGACTTATTTTTTAAACCCATCCTCTGCCCCCCCCTCCCCCGGCTCCTGTGCCCCTGCCCTTTTCTGCACCTGGAATGCCCGTGGCCATCTCCCACAGTGGAAACCCACCATCCTCCGAGCTCCCCTCAGTAGTCACCCCCGCACTGAAGACTGCTCTGCCTTTCTGTTCTTTCTTACCCTCCTCTTGAAGGTTGAAATGATCTTTCCTACTTCAAAATTCCAAGTCCTTTTTATAGTACTCTTTTTATACTACCTTGTAAACATACCTTATATTAATTTAGTCAAGTCCTCATCTCCTGTAATAGGCTGTATTCTCTTTTAGTTTTATTTGTTTTTTTAAAACCCCAACATATTACAATATTATGTACAGAATATGGAATTATGTATGGGCTTTAATGAGGGAATAAATTATCTCAAAGAAATATATTTGAATTTTTAAAATCCTAAATCAGAATACTACATTTAAAAATATATATATTCCAAAATTATCAGAAATTACAAAATAACAAATGAAATGGTTAGACATGATTTTTTTTAGCTGATGATTTGTATTCCGTCTCTCGTTTACAAGGCATCAAGTACCAAGAAGTGTAATTGGCTTTCGTTCCTATAAGACCTTGTGTTTAGTTCATGTCTAAATATCAGCTTTGCTTCCACCCAAAACTTCAGTTCCCTTTTCTTTTAGTGGGTGGTTTAGGTACATCAAAGGTAATAAAATCAATCAAGGAGATAAGTGGAATTTTTTTTCAAAGGCTAGTACTTAGGATCTGTTCCTATAAAAGAATTTTAGTGCTAAATTTGTTTTCAAGTGTTTGTGTAATACCGAATCTCTCTGCCAACTGGAAGGACTGTCCTTGAATCCTGTTCTGCATGAAATAATAAAATATTATCCCTTCTCCACATATATTTTAAAAACAAGAACTTCAGGGAATGTTAAGTGTTGTCATCAGACAGGATTATACTTTGTTGCTAGCAAAGGCAATAGCATAGCCTTCAGGCCAATTGTTTCTATTCCCCCATAAGGAGTTCTTTCCTTTACCCAGGGACTGGGACAAAGCTGAAGTTTTTTGTTGCTGAAAGTTCAAACAAATATCATCAGTCTTTTAAAAATGTCATTGCTTATGTAAATTAGCTGTGGTCCTTGGGTGCTGCTGAGCCCCAAGCATCTTTGGATTGGTTGTATATTCTATCATGTTTTATTTATATTGGTGATCTTCTAGAAAGCTTTGACCTCAGTGAAGTCGTCAGGTTTAATTGTAGTTCATGCTTTTTTGTTTTAGTTTTGGGGTTTTATCATTTGTTTTTTAGATAAGCTTCACTATCTTGCAATTTCCAGAGGATAATTTAGAGGCTAATGTATTATTGTGGAGCACTCTTTTATGATCTTACTGATTGTTGGTTTTCACTGTTATCTGGCCATTGGATTTGAGGTTTCCCAAACTATGTTTATAATCAGTGATGAAAATTATTTAAGAAATCTTTTTCTTTGGAGGTGTTTTTATATTGGGAAGGGTAGATTTGAAAACAATGCCTTCTGACTACAATTTAGAAACTTTACACATAATCTGAAGTATGTTCAGGACAAAAGTAAAGTCAAAACATGCATGTTTTAAAATTTAGCCTGGTTGAGTCTCTTCATAAAATGTTGAGATGTTGCACTAGGCCTCTCTTTCATACTAATGTTAAGCTCTTGATCATACCCTTTGTATTTAAATTCATTTGGGGGCCAGCTGAGATTCTCCCTGCTGTTTCTAAATGCTTTGCATTGTAAATTTCCAAACTTTATTCCGGGTGTTTTGGGAGGCATGCGTTTTAAGTAATGATTACTTTGTATATTAGATGCAGAATTATTAAATAGGCGATTGCCTGGTTAGTATATCATGTTAACTGTAGACTTTTGGTTGGTTTTGAAAGGTGGTGAGCCTTCTTGGCAGGGGGTATTCTTTCTCCTTAGATCTGTAGCTCTGTGGTGCATATACATAAACATGCCTTTGTTCTCCAAATCTGTTTCTATCTGATTATTGTTGCATCCAAGTGCTTTGTCTCTGCTTCTCTTAGCCCCCCCCTTTTCTCTCGCCCTTAATCTGTCATCTGTGTGAATAAGTTTGTTTATATCCAGCAGAGTATTAAGTGAAATTTTGATGATAGAAGGGAATGATATAGTAAGGAGAAGAAATACCTAGAGTGGGGTGGATAAGAAGGGAAAGAGGGGAAGCAGTAGGGGGGAAATAGGAGAGTGGGCGTGCGGTAGGGAAAAAGAGCAAAACGGACTGGGGGGCGCTGTGAAATCTTGGGGGCTGGTGCAGGGGAGCGAGATCAACTGACCAGCATTTTCCCCAGGCTTGGGCTCAAGCTTCCGAAACTACGAATGTATTAAAGAAGCTCCGCGGGGATTTGCTGAGGACAAATGCTGTAATGTGTTAGTCATCCATTATCTGCTTCTATTTTTGCAGGTTCTGAACGATGACTGACGCGGGCTTCTGCGATAGCCCTCGCAGTCGCCGTGGCTGCGCAGCGATAAGGCACCCGCGCGTCTAGCCGGGCGCCGGCACCCGCCCCCCAGCGCTGCCGGGAGGAAGCTTCCGCTCGCCGACCGGACAAAAGTACCGCCTTCGCGCGGCCGTCCGCTGGACGCTGGGGAGCCAGGCGCCTCGCCGTCCCGCTCGCCGCTCCCGCCCGCCGATGGTGTGCGGCCGCCGCAGGACGCCCGCCGCGCCCCGGCCCTGAAGTAGCGGCTGCCGGCGCCCCGCCGCCCGCCCGCGCGCCCCCGCGCCCCCGCCCGCGCAGCCCGGCCCTCTCCCCGCGGAGCCCAGCGCCGTGGCCATGGCCGGCGTGCGGAGCCTGCTGGCGCTGCTCCTCGTTTGTCACAGCAGCTGTTTCGTCTTCAAGAGGAGGTGAGCGTGCGTGCGTTTTGCGAGCGGGCGGCCCGCTGTCCGGGCGGCTTCTGGGCGCGGGTTGGAAGCCGCGCGCACTTTTACGCACCGAGTGGCCGAGGCGGCGGCCGGCGGCTCCGCTCGCCCAGCCACGGGGGCTTGAGCACCGCAACTTCTTGCGAAGTGCCCCTCGCTGGAGAGCCCCGCGGTGTCGCCAGGCTGCACTGGCTTCCGAAACTTCTATTAGAAGTTGTGATTCCCAATCCAGGTCGCTCCCTCTTGGGGAGGTATTTCAGAGACTGCATACAGGCGCGCAGACGGGGATGCCTTCTTGTGTTGAAATAGCGGGAAGAATAACGTCTCAGTGCAGGGGAGCGGGGGAAGCGTGTCGCGGAGCCGGCAGCTCAGGGGAGACGCTGAGCTCTGTACGTACGCTCACAGCTGCCACGGTGAACACTTATGCACTTGCACATTCGTAATGCGCGTCGGAGTCTTCCCCCCTCCCCGCCCCCCGACTCTCCCTCCTAGCATATTATTGTTGGGTTTTGTTTCCGACTAGTAATACTAGGCTCTCGTAAAATAGTTACAAAAATTTTAATAGGTTATAGTTAATAATATTTCTTCCATTAGAAAACAGTGTCAGGACTGTGATAATTTCTAACTTATTAATACTGTGTTTTCATTAACTAGAAACAAATATTTTGACAGGTTTTTATTGAATTGAGTTTTAAATGTAACCTGCTGTTTGCTTTAATTATGTTTTGTTTACAAGTTAGGCATATATTGCTCATGGACTATAAAGTGCAATTCTGAGAATGTTTTAGAATATTATGTAGTTATTGCATCTTTCACTGGGTCTAAATCAATAATCTTTCATCTTACAGTCATAGAATCTCTGTGTTTTTTGCTTCTCACGTCAAGTTAAGATTCCATTGTGTTCAAGGATATTGAAATTATCTTTTATTTTTTAAGGTTTAAGGAAACTACCAGACCATTTTCCAGTGAATGTCTTGGTACCACCCGACCAGTAACTCCTATCGATTCATCTGATTTTGCATTGGATATTCGAATGCCTGGGGTTACACCTAAACAGGTGAGAAGGATTCTCTAGTTCATCGTTTACTTGTTCCATGCACAGTTTATAATTAAAGCAAAGAAACTGCACTTAACAGCAGTAGTCACTTCTTTAAAAATAGAAATTTGCTTTCAAAACTCCTCAGGGCTAGAATAATTGAATATTATGAAGAAAAGTAAATCTTTCAAGGTAAATGTGTGTGGGGTTTTTTTTCCAAAAATTTTACTCATAGTGTTAGTTGTGTTTTGAAATGGAACCTTGAAAATTTATGTTTTGAAATTCTCAACCAGAGTAATAGCCTCTGTACTGCAACATGTAAGTATATATTAAAATACGAAAAATTATTCTAATAAAAGGAAATGATATTGAGCAGCTACATCTCAGAGATTACTTTGTTTAAATACCCTTCTGTCGCAGCCACAAGTTGAGAGACAAAACCATGTGTTTACTCATGGAATTTGAAAAACAAAATATTTCACACTTTTAAAAGTTAAGAGAACTGTTCATACAGGTGGTGGATTGTAAGTGTTCTTTAGTACAATTTGCTTGTTATAAGATATATCTTGAAGAAATGATTGCAGAGCACATGTAAGCATGAAATATAGAGCATTTTTAGTAGAACTAGGTTGTTGCTAGGGCTTTCCCTGTTTTAGGTGTGCACAAGAAGCTCAAATTCCCTTCTCTCCTGTGTTTAAGGTGTTTCATTAAGGATAAAAAGGCCAGAATTAATTATGCTTTGCAACCAGGCAGTGCAGGGATTTATGTGTGTCATTAAAAGATGATAGTCCTCTCCTTTCTAAGGGCTGCTGCAACAGAGAGAGACCTGGGTGTTGTAGAACTGCAGTGGCTGATGACTCACTGTTGCAGATAACATTCTATTTTTCTTTTCTTTCTTTTTTTTAAGCACTGGGAAAATAAAAGTATTGTACTTACTGGTGAGAATTCCTTTAAAACTGACATTCAGAAGCTCTAGAAAATATACATAGTCCTCTTTGGCGGGGACTAAAGATTGACATTCATTTATTTGAATACCTGTGTATGATCTACCTATAATTAACTACTTTTACTACTGTGAAAGTTACCCTCAGCCCCCAACCCCTGCCCATCCTCAAATGACCAGGCAGATGACTCTACTGTATGTTCAGTTGTTAATGCCCTGGCCTTTAATTCCATAAGGTCTTTATTTAATATTTAGTTAGAAGAGGGGTATTGAGATTGAGAATAGAAGAGAATGACAGTTGCTTACTTATGAAATGAGCTTCTTGTCTCTTCTCACTTTTAAAAGCGATTTTTCTCCTATATTTGCTTAACTGTCTTTATATCACTTCTTTTTAAAAAAATTCACTGAGTGATCTTTAGCACTTTTCCCCCCCGCAAGAATATCATTATTTTCTAAAGTAGTCATTTGTTGTGGTTCTGTTATTTTTTTCTTCTCATTATTTTACAGTAAGAACATTTAAATTATTTAACAATAATAATAAGTAACTGTGTTGAGGTCAGTAGTCTCAGAAAGAGTTCCTGGAGGAATTCATTGTGAAAGAATGTAGAGGAGCACCATTTCCATAAAATAAAATGTGTTTACTCATTTTCATAATCCTATAATTACCAAATAACTCCATGGAAAAAGAACATATACTTAGTAAATTGCAGGCTTATAGTTATTTTGTACTGTCTGCATTCAGCTTTGCCTCAAGCGGTAGAGATGTGCTGGTTCCCTTCCCAACATATAATTCTTTGGTGCTCCTTCTCTTGAGACCATGTAGTTCCCATGAGTTGTCTATCCAGGACCCAGAGGTGGAGCACTTGAACTAGGATTAGCAGATCATGGCATCCTACCTTCCCTTTCACAGTGATTGCTTCAGAAGAAGCTGTATGACCAAGACTTGTCCAATTAAATCTTAGGAATTTTGCTGGGAACCCATTTGCCTGTTGCATGTGAGCCAATGGCATGTAGTCCTAGGATTGGCTGAGTTCACTAGGGGAGCCATGGCTAGATTAAAACTGATACCATAGAAGGCAATGCAGAGAGAATGAAAGAATATAGGTTTTTTTATGGCATTGTTCCTTAGGGAGTTTTTGATTATGTTAGCCTTTCTTGTTTCAACCAGGTTGAGTGGAGTTTTCTTTGACTTGTGACTCTAACTGCCTAACTGGATAAGTGATTCACTTGTTCTGTCTGATCATCTCAGAACAGGCTGTTGAAAGTTCCTGCCACATCCCGATCACCCTCTATTGACCGAATGCCACAAGCACTTACTGACTTGATCTGGCTGCCGTACAGGTTATATACCTTATAACTTTTGTGAGAAATGGTAGTTATATTTCCTACTAAGTATACTCAGAAAGAGGTGGATAAAGAAACCCCATACCCCTTTCTTCCTGAACTTAGTGTTCCTGGTGAGGAAGACTCGGAGCTGTACTTGAGTGAGTACTTTTGATGAAGAGGGTGTTCCTTCCTTTCAGCACTTGGGACGACGCCCAGCCAGCTGAGCCGCACCTGCCGGGGCATGAAAGTGTTACTTTTTTTAAATGCAGCTGAAACTAAACTTAACACAGATCCTTAAGAGGAAAGGAGATAAAAAGGCAAGGAAAGGAAAAGAAAAAAAATACTAGAGGAAAGAAGCAAAAGATGGAAGGGATTCAGAAGAGTAGGCCCAAAGAAAAAGAAATCAAGAGCATAGCATGATCAAGAACAAAAATAAAGGGAAAAAGAAATCAAGAATGACTATAATACGAAGAACACGAACAGTTAAAAGTTATATAAGAAAAAGAGGAATAAGAAAAATCATAAAAACAAGGAAGGCATTGAGGAGTTAAAATGTTTATTTTTTTATTTCTTTGTATTGGCAAAAGATTAAGAAAAGAAACAAAATGGAAAGGAGGGACTGAGGAGCCAAAACTTGAGTTGGTTATTGAGGCACACCAAGTTGATTAAAGAGATGTATTCAGTGAATAGATTTTTAAGTAAAGTGCACCTTAAGTTTTGGCAAGAATGAAAGATACATCAATGAACCTGATGTCAGTCCTTTCCTTGGAAAACTTGAGGTTGTTAGGTATCCTTGGATGGAGAAACAGCAGATGTAGAATAGAGGCACAGAGAACCTCATGTATAATACAGATAATACAACTAACTCATATTGTTGATGAAGCACAAGTCTAGACTAGTGTCGTACCAAAGAAGATCCAGTCATGTCAGGCCTCTGCGCTGCAGTCCACTCTGCCGTTCCATAGACTTCAGAGCAGCCTTTAAAAATCAGCCCCTTTAACCTAGCTCCAGAAAGCCTGGGCAAAGTATTATCTATTGCAATATCAATTTCATAATAAAAGTGAACTCCTCCTTTTTCTTGTCTGACTTGAAATGTAAAAAAATAATTTTTGTCTTCTTTCGTAAGTTTCTCATTAATCAACGTTTTTTCAGGCTTTGGGAAGATTAGGGAGAAGACTAAACAGCTTTTAAGTAGCCCAGGGTAGAGTCTGGTGTCTACTGGCACTGCCTTCAGATTCAGCAAAGCCTAGAAGTGGTGGTACCTCCAGACTCTTCTTTCAGCTCTTTTCTTCCTCATTTGATTCCCTTTCTCACTGGGGACCCTGTGGGCTTTTACTGTCACCAACTCTCCTATCAACAAACCTAACAATTTGATAAGCTGCAAGTTCATGGTCATGGTAAGATGTTATCATCATCAGTGTTAACTATTCCATAAGGGGTTGATTTTTAAATAAAATAAGGCATAATTACAGTGATTTTATTTAAGGATTATTGTCGAAATCTAAGCCACATCTAGTGGGTTAGAATGTAGGGCCAGACTGACAGCATTCTTGTCCCAGTTCTGGATGTGTCAACTCAGGTATGTTCCTCCCTCCCTGCCTCCCTCCCTCCCTTTCTTCCTTTTAATCCTCACCTGAGGATATGATTTTATTGATTTTAGAGAGACAGGAAGGGGGAGAGAGAGACACATCCATCAGTTGCTCCTGTACCCTCCCGGACCTGGGATTGAACTGGCAACCTAGGTATGTGCCCTGACTGGTGTTCGAACCCACAACCTTTTGGCATATGGGACAAAGCTCCAGTCAGCTGAGCCAGGGCTCAGGTATATTTGTTAACCAGCTAGTCCTACTCCCTCATCCATAGACAGGATAATAGTAGTATCTGTCCAGGATTATTTGGGGGAATAAGGAAGGTAAGACCAGTTGCTTATTCCAATTGCCCTTCACATGGTGAGTTCTCAGAAAATGTGAACTCATTATTTTTATTACATGTGTTGAGGAAAATGTGAATGAGCCTTCAGATGAGAAGGAAATTGCCAACCCTTATGCCTTCAGTAATGACTTCATGGAGAAAGTAAGACATTGTAATAATTCTGAAGGAGAGGAAAGGTAGCCAAATGAAGGAAACATAGAAAATACAAACCTGGGCAAGAGAAACCTGGATAAAGTAATCGAGGAAGTAAATCTTTCAGTGTGCTTATTTTTAGGTAGTTATTTCCATTAAATGTCCCTTATGATCAGAGAATGAAGGAACGCTGAGAATGGATATGTTTTCCTACAAGTTCTTATATATTTTTATACTGCTTAGAAAAGAAGTTATCAAAAGCAGTATGAGGCTCTAATTTTCTTATATCAATTTGAAATCAGCCTGGATTTCTTCACTTTGCTGAGGACTTTGTACATTGACCTTCTTAAAAAGTTACTCTTTTTCTAAGTAAGTCCCTTCAACTCCTAGGTTTATATAGCATTTTATTTATTTGTTACTTATGGACTTATAAATGCAAACTAATTTGTAAATAATATAATTTTACAAAATTAAATATTTACTTTGAACGTAATAACTTGAAATCATGTAATTGATTTTTCCCCCCTTTAGGATGTGTTAGACTGTTGTCAGTGTAGTCATTTTCCTCTCTTATTTTGGGAGCAGTTTGGAAACTATGGAGGAATACACGTTTCCCTTTCCAGACCTCTTGCAAATTCTTGTTTCATTCTTTATTTGTTTTTTGAAGAGTCACATATCATGCTTTTTTTTTTTTTTTTTTTTAACATATCATGCTTTGAAATCAGAAAACGGCCTTCCCCTGTGTTCTTGAGCACAAATATCTATCGCCAGCAACCCCAGGAAATGGAACAATTCTGAGTTTAAAGATCACATCAGATAACCCAGAGCAGCAAGTTGAAAACCTGAAATTAGAGTCTTAAGTTATCACCTATTTAAAAATAATATGAAAGAATGTAGTCACTGGAATAAAAGCAGAATGAACAAATACTCCTACAAAATTTTTTGAAAGTTTCCCAAGGTGTTTATCTTTGCTTTTTTCTTTAAAATGAACAATAATTAGAAAGTGTTTACTAATATATTTTAACTTTTTCATTTTCTAACAGAAGAGGGAAGAGATTCCCCTTGCCTCAGTGTGTCTATAATCATGTAATAAGAACCTAGCACTTACAGGGTTGTTTAACAGCATCTGTTTAAGAAGTAAGTTTTAAACTATCAAGCCATACTCATGACATCACTCATAAGCAGCATTTGCTCATGATATGTTTATCAAAGAGGTAATATACAAGTTAAGTGCAGAATTGCTGTGGTGCCTTTATTTTCCTTAAGTTAAGAATGCTGATTAAATTAGACTTCTTCATGTCTAGTCACTTAGTTGACTAGAAGTTCAGCTTTCGGCTGAATTTGCGGATATTATAATATGTTAAATCTACATATTTTAATTCAATCATTGTGGGGGGAAAATATCCCCACTCAGTGCTTAAAATTCAGAACAAAATTTGCGAGGACTCCAGAAAAATGATGCTTTGCTAGAATAATTTTTAGTTCTTTGAGGATTCTGATTTATTTGCCTCCTTTTCTTTAGTTATGAGTATGTAATAACATTTGCATTTAAAAAAGTGCTGAGTGTTCTTTTGAGTACAAGAATGAGGAAGGCAGATACCCGACATTTCTCCGAGAAACATCTCATTTCTCCGTTTGCTCTCATGGGCTAGCTGCACTTTCAGATCAAGCCTCATTACGTCAGGAGAGAACATTAATCTGTGGGTACCAGTAGCCTTCTGGGCCTCGGTGGTAGGTTATCTGCTATACTCATTAGAGAGAATGGATCCAGCCTCTTCCCAAAGCATCTGGGTGATTGCTGGGGAATGCCCAGAGAAGATCCCCACCTTCTCCAGAGTTTAGGTACCAGGGATCCCCCTGATCACTTTTGTGTGGTCAGCGGCCACATTCCATCCATTCTTCTCTGGTTGTCTCACCTCTGAAACCCTTACCCTCATCTACTTCAGTCTGTTCACTAGGACAAACATGGCAGGTGGGTTTGCCTTTTGACACAAGCCCATTCAGTTGAGAGGACCTGCTGGAAAGTGTTAAGAACTATGAGGCCATGAGTGTGAAGAACAGAAGCGGTGGCTCCAGTAGCCAGTCCTGCACCAGTGAGTTTCCGTTGCTTAGAAAAAAACAGACCCTGGGTGAAGATTGAGTGCATTAAAATCATTATCTAAAAACGAACATGACTCATGTCTTTTAGTGTTTCTTTTTCCTCCATTCTTAGTTTTTTCTCCCTTCACAAAAAAATAAAAAAAATAAAAGTGGCATAGTGATCTTGCTATTGAAGGAAGAAATCGAGGAATATTCTAAATCTGGACCAGCATTTGCTTTTTGTTTAGAAAGACTTAGGCAATGTGGATAAAATTCTAAAGTTTGGAAAGAGAGCAAGAAAAGAAATTAAAATGCTATACCCTGGCTTTTCCACAAACTGAGGAAGTAATATTATCTATTTTACCAACGGAGAAGCTGATTATTAGAAAGATAGTCACCAGGCCCTTGTTTTGTTTACTTATCTGTCTCACATTAAATTGGTTTTTGAAATTTGAAAGCTCAGGGTTAGTATCAGTTAAGATTCTGCATGTCAAATTCTCAACATGTATTTATTTGTATAATTCTCCCCTTGCTTCATCAGCGAGGCTCAGTGCTACAAGTTAAATAGAAAACAAAAAATGTTAAATGGAGCTTATAAACAGCAAATTAAAGTTGCGTGTCGTTTATTGCTAATTGTTTAAGTTTAAATTATGATACTTCCTCTTTATTTTTACTAAAACCAATGTAATAGTCACTTAGGGAAGATATGATTGACCTACGAACAGTGTTTTCCTCTGTGAACTAGTCTCAACATACCACGTATATGGATTCAGAGCTGCAACTATACATTGACCTTTGCATTTCTTTATTAAAAACAAGAAACATAAAATGATTTTTTATTTTCAATTTTTTGATATTTTTGAATTAATATGATACTTAAGAGAATATTAGAAAAGGTATCTACTCTATAAGAGACTCCCCTATGATCACCTATTTTCTCAATGAGGTTTAGAGTTCTTTTTCATTTGTTCATTTTTGCTAGTAAGTTTTTAAAGGAGAAAATATACTTAATGAGTGCTTATTATGTAATACTACTTTATTAGGCACTTTGTAAGCCTTGACTCATTAAAATTCTCATAAGAACTGTTCAAGGCACTATTATCCCCATTTATTATAAGAAATTGAAACTCAAGGAGATTAAATAATCTGCCTATAGCCAAATACCCAGTAAATAGAAGAACATGGATTTAAATACAGATTTATTTGAATCTGAAACCCATGCTCATTTTATAATTCTGTGTTGCCGGTCTGTTAATGGCCTATGTGTTTCCCAGAGAATGTTACCAAATATATATTTATGTGTGTATGGTATTTTTGGCTTTAAATGTGAGGGATATGTACAAACACACATATATTTTTTATTACACATATATTGTAAAAATACACATATATTATAAAAATAAAAGCTTCCTTTTGTTCAACAACCAAAATAAAGATTACTGGCTCCATTCTAAATCCTTGAATAACTTTTTTCTTACATTTTCATGTCCATCCGGAGAGAAATGCTGCTAATATGAATTCTGGCAAGATATTCCTGTTCATCTGGCTGTTAAAAGACAACCTTGCAGTCAACCTGGTTCAGTTCAACACAATTTCAAATTGTTCCTATCTAAATCTAAGCCAGAGATTAGCAAATTATTTCTTAAAATGTCAGATAGTAAATATTTTTAGATTGAGAGCCATATGGTCCCAGTTGTAACTGCTGCAGTTAGAAAGCAGCCATTGACGGTATGTAAATGAATGAGTTGGCTGTGTTCCAATAAAAAATTTCATTTACTAAAACAGGCAGCCACCCACAGGCTGTAGTTTCCTGATTCCTGATTCCTGATCGAAACCATTGCACATGCCATTTACGCTAATAAATGGATTTAACCTTTGGCCGCTCATGAACTTATAGAACATAGAGAATAAAAATACCAATGAAAGGTTAATAGCACTGTGTTCCTTAGTTACCTCTTTGGTTTTCATAAGTAAATGGTCATAAACTAGAGTTTTCTTATTTGGAATATTGTATTTTAGACTTCACTATCTCAGTAAGTGGTAATTCCTGTGTTATAGTTCCTCTAGGCCAAATATACTAGAGGGATTCTTGGCTACTCTTTCTCATACCCCATAAACAATATGCTATCAAATCCTATTGTTTCTACCTTCCAAATATATCCAGAATCCAGTCTTTTCTCAGCATACTAATCTTTCCGCCTCTGGCCCAAGCACCATCCTCTTTCCTGAATTATTACAGTAGCTTTCCCAACTGGTCTTCCTTGCATCCCTAGAGCCTGTGCTCCATGCAGCAGCCACAGGGATCCAATGAGAACAGAATTCAGATCACATCACCCTTCTGCAAATACCCTTTCAAGAGCTTTCCATACCCCATTTAAAACCAAAAACTTTATAGCAACTTCCAAAGCCTTTGTTTTCCTGCAGTCTTTTCCCACTCCTGTCTCTCATCCCTTGTTTCCCTTATCAGTCATTATAGGTACAAAGCAGTTCAGAACTCTAGTTCTACCACTTGCTGGCTACAAAATCTTAGGCAAGATACTTAAACCTTAGTGAGCTTCAGTTTCTTTCTCTGCCAAACATGTGAAACAAAAATTCAAAGTGAAGGTGGTTAAAATATAATTGTGGATATTTGGTATATCAAATAGACTCCAAAAGGGAGGTATATAAATAAAGCATTTGAATATATCAATCAACAGAATAATATATATTTAACACAGAGTAAATATAATTTAGTATCTATATGGATATAAAATTTTACGAAAAGAACATATATTCTTTTTGAACGCATATAGAACATTTATCAAAATTACATAGCTAGACATTAAGAAACTTTAGTTTACTACAATAGAGTTTTATAGCTCTCATCCTCTGATAATAATAATCAAATAAAACTAGAAATAGGCCATGAAGAGATGTCATGGAAAACTTAGCTACTTAGAAATTAAGGATAATTCTTCTGTACAACTTCTGAAACAAGGAGAAAAATAAAAATTGAAATTATAAATTATTTAGAGAGTAATGGTAAGGAAGATACTTTCTAACAAAACACAAGACCCAGCTAAAGCAGTACTCAGAGAAAAATTGATAGCCTAAAATTATTTTTTTTAAATATATCTTTATTGATTTCAGAGAGAGGAAAGGAGAGGGAGAGAGAGAGATAGAAACATCAATGATGAGAGAGTCATTGATCGAGCCCACAGCCCGGGCATGTGCCCTGACCGGGAATTGAACCCTGATCGCCTGGATCCTAGGTCAACGATCAACCGCTGAGCCACGCCCGGCCAGGCAACCTAAAATTATTTCTTAATGAAAACTAGAATAAAAGTAAATTTTTTTAAAAAAATATATCTTTATGGACTTCAGAGAGAGGAAAGGAGAGAGAGAGAGATAGAAACAAAAATGATGAGAGAGTCATTGATCGAGCCCGCAACCCGGGCATGTGCCCTGACCAGGAATCGAACCCTGATCGCCTGGATCCTAGGTCAATGGTCAGCCGCTGAGCCACGCCTGGCTGGGCTAAAAAGTAAATTTATGTAAACATTCAACTTAGTAAATAAGGAAAAGAGCAATTAAGTCAATGAAAAGGGAGAATAAAAATAAAAGCTGAAATTAATAGATTAAAAAACAAAATGTATAAACAAAATAAGAAACCATTTCTTTAAAATTGTACATTATTAAGCATTAGAAAGTGTAAAGAAAAAATTTTAGACACTGTTGTGTGCAACTCTATGTCAATAAATTTTATAATTTTGAGGAGATGTGTGATTTTCTAGAAAACACTTGGCTATCCTAATTGACCTAAGAACTAAACAGACCACCAACTATAGAAGAGACTGGAAAGATAAAAAGGTTTTATATGTATACACACATATACATGCACACACACGACTTTTAAAGATGAGAATTATATAACCAAGAACACATGACAGGAAAAGGGCTAATATACCATGTATAAAAAGAGGTCCCCCAGGCGAAAACAAGCACCCCAAAAGAAAAGGCAGGTGAAAAATATTAATGTTAAATTAACAGAATGAAAAAGTTCAACCCTGTTAATAATCATACAAATTAAAATTAAAGAAAAAAAAGATACCATATTTTTTCACCCATTAATTTGCCAAAAAATTTTAAAAAGCTATAATATACAGAGCGTTTAAGGATGAAAAGATAGTCTCATACATTGTTGGTGAGAGGGTGCATTGCCAAACTCTTTAGGAAAGTTATCTGGAATTGTATCGTAAAGTAAAACAACTCATATCTTTAAAATACTGGGAGATTATTCTATAGAATATTATGTAATAAGTGAAAAACTGAGCTAGATCTGCATGTCTTGCCCTAAAAGTATTGTCATTGTGTATTAATTGATAGCCGCAAACTGCAAAGTCATGTTTGGAGCGTGATCTCATCTTAATAAAAATAAATAATAGCAAAATCCATATACTTGTGTGTCTCTTTGGTTATATACTTTTGTACATGCATAAAGGAAGTTAGAAGGAGGCACATTAAGCTGTAAATACTGGTTCCTTGGAGAGGTAGCAATGGAGGATGATAGATTTTTGGCATATATATATATATATATATATATATATATATATATACACACACTGAACATATATATGTGTGTATATATATGTTTTATCATTAGAGATCATTTATTATTTTATAACTTAAAAATTAATAAACAAACAATATTACTAACAAAAAGAGTACCAACACAAAGGATCCCCTACCTTTTTGATATAAACTCCTAATGTTTTAGAAATCTCTAGAGGGATTCTCCACACAATGCCTTTAATAAAATTTTAATTCCTGTTCCTCTGCTTTGCAACAGTGCTATTAAGAGATCCTGATTAATTAAAGAATTTAGGAAATTTGGTACATGTTTAGAAACAAATAAAGTCAGATTTGCAGGGGGTCATTCTTCTGTTACAGTCAGTCTGAAGATATTTGTGGAAGGCAATCATGCATATCTTTCCATATTAGCAAGAAAAGTGTTTCCCTTTGCACTCATTAGCCGCCACAAAAATCCTCTTTGTTTGACTTATTTTCAGATTTATGTAGTCTGAATTAATATTGCCTTTTTTTGGAGTGTTTTTCTTTTCATTGAATTTATTAGGGTGGCATTGTTTAATAAAGTTATATGGGTTTCAGGTGTACAATTCAATAATACATCATCTGTATACTACATTGTGTGTTCACAACCCCAAATCAAGTCTCCTTCCATCACCATTTATCTCCCTAAACCCTCTTCTATCTCCCTCCACCCCTCCTTTCCCTCTAATGATTACCATGCTGTTGTCTTGGTCTATGAGTTTATTTGTTTTTGTTTGTTTTTTGCTTACTCCTTTCACCTTTTACACCCAGTCCCTCATCTCCCCCACCCCTCTGACAGCTGTCAATCTGTTCTCTACATCTGAGTCTGTTTCTGTGTTGTTTGTTAGTTTATTTCGTTCATTACATTTCATATACAAGTGAAATCCTATGGTACTTGTCTTTCTCTGACTGACTTATTTCACTTAGCGTAATACTCTCCAGGTCTATCCATGCTGTCACACAAAAGGTAAAATTTCCTTCTTCTTGTACCACGGCTTTTTTATCGACTCATCTACTGATGGACACTTGGGCTGCTTCCAAATCTTGGCTATTATAAATAATGCTGCAGTGAACATAGAAGTGCATATATTCTTTTGAATTAGTGTTTTGGGTTACTTTGGATAAATTCCCAGGAGTGAAATTGCTGGGTCATAAGGCGGTTCTATTTTTAATTTTTTGAGATAACTCCATGGCTGCACCAATCACCAACAGCGCATGAGGGTTCCCTTTTCTCCACATCCTCGCTAACAATTGTTGATTGTTGATTTATTTATTTTGTTTGTTGTTGATTTATTGATGATAGCCATTCTGACAGGTGTGAGATGATATCTCATTGTGATTTTAATTTGCATTTCTCTGATTATTAGTGATATTGAGCATTTTTTCATGTCTATTGGCCATAGTATGTCCTCTTTGGAGAAATGTCTATTTCGGTCCTTTGCCTATTTTTTAATTGGATTTTTTGGTGTTGAGTTTTATAAGTTCTTTAAAAATTTTAGGTATTAACCCCTTATGAGATGTATCATTGGCAAATATGTTCTCCCATTCAGTGGGTTGTCTTCATTTTTTGATGGTTTCCTTTGCTGTACAAAACTTGTTACTTTGATGTAGTCCCATTTGTTTATTTTTTCTTTTGTTTCCCTTGTCTGAGGAGATATGTCAGAAAAAATATTGCTATGAAAAATGTCTGAGATTTTATTGCCTATGTTTTCTTCTAGGACTTTTATGGTTTCGAGACTTAACATTTAAGTCTTTAATCCATTTTGAGTTTATTCTTGTGTATGATGTAAGAAGTTGGTCTAGTTTCATTTTTTTGCACTTACCTATCGAATTTTTCCAAGACCTTTTATTGAATAGACTGTCATTACCCCATTGTATGTTTGCTTCTGCTGGCAAATATTAATTGACCATAAAGGTTTATTTCTGGGCTCTCTCTTCTATTCCATGGATCTATGTCTGTTTTTATGCCAGTACCATCTTATTTTGATTACTATTGCCTTGTAGTATAGCTTCATATCAGATAGCGTGATTCCTCCAACTTTGTTCTTCTTTCTCAAGATTGCTGTTGCTATTTGGGGTTTCTTGTGGTTCCATATATATTTTTGGATTGTTTGTTCTAGTTCTGTGAAATATGCCATTGGTATTTTTATAGCAGTTGTGTTGGATCTGTAGATTGCTTTGGGTAATATGGACATTTTAATGATGTTAGTTCTTCCTATTCATGAACACAGAATATGCTTCCACTTATTTGTGTCTTCTTCAGTTTGTTTCTTCACTGTCTTTTAATTTTCCAAGTACAGCACTATTACATCCTTGGTTAAATTTATTCCTGAGTGTTTTGGGTATTTTTTGATGCAATTATAAATGGAATTGTCTTCTTAGCTTCCCTTTCTGACAGCTTATTATTGGTGTATATAAATGCAACTAATGTCTAGATATTTATTTTTTATCCTGCTACATTACTGAATTCATTTATCAGTTGTACTAGTTTTTTGGTGGAATCTGTAGGGTTCTCTATAGTATCATGTCATCTGCAAATAATAACAGTTTTACTTCTTCCTTTCCAATTTAGACGCCTTTTATTTCTTCTTGTCTGATGGCTGTAGCTAGGACTTCCAGTACTATGTTGAATAAAAGTGGTGAAAGTGGAAAAAGTCTCTGTCTTTTTCCCAATCATAAGGGAAACACTTGTAGTATTTGCCCATTGAGTATGATGTTGCCTGTTGGTTTGTCATAAATGTCCTTGATTACGTTGAGGTATTCCCAATTTGCTGAGAGTTTTTACCATAAATCAGTGCTGGATTTTATTAAATGCTTTTTCTGCATCTATTGATATGATCATGTGATTTTTATTCTTCATTTTGTTTATGTGGTGTATCACATTTATTGATTTGAAAATATTGTACCAACCTTGCATCCCTGGAATAAATCCCAGTTGATCATGGTGTATGATCTATTTAATGTATTGCTGGATCCTGTTTGCTGATATTTTGTTGAGGATTTTAGCATCTATGTTCATCAGGGAAATTGGCCTGTAATTCTCTTTATAGTGCCTTTATCTGGTTTTATAATTACGATAATGCTAGCCTTGTACGATGAGCTTGAGAATCTTCCCTCCTCTTGAATTTTTTGGAATAGTTTGAGAAGAATAGGTATTAATTCTTCTTTGAATGTTTGGTAAAATTGGCCTGTGAAGCCACCTGGTCCAGGACTTTTGTTTGTTGGGAGTGTTTTGATTACGGCTTCAATTTCATTAGTTGTAATCTCTCTATTCAGATTCTCTAATTCTTCCTGTTTTAGTTTTGTAAGATTGTATACTCCTAGGAATGACACACTAGATCAAATGAATTTAATTGATATCTTCGGAGCATTTACCCCAGAGTTGCAGAGTACACATTCTTTTCAAGTGAACATGGAACATTTTCTAGGATAAACCACCTATTAGAACACAAAACAAGTCTCAATAAATTTAAGAAGACTGAAGTCATATCAGGCATCTCCTCTGATCATACTGGTATGAAACTAGAAATCAGTCACAAGGAAATAAACTGAAAAACACACAAAGACATGGAGGCTAAATAACAGGTTATCAAACAGTGAAAGGGTTAACATTGGGATCAAGGAAGAAATCAGAAGATGCCTTGAAACAAATGAAAATGAGAACAAAACAACCCCAAATCTATGGAACATAGCGGAACAGTCCAAGGAAGGAAATTCATAGCATTACTGTCCTACCTCAAGAAACAAGAAAAGTCTCAAATAAACAATCCAATTTTATACTTAAAGGAACTAGAAAAAGAACAACAAACAAAGCCCAAAATGAGTAGAGGAAAGGAAATAGTAAAGGTCAGAGCAGAAATAAATGAGAGTCTAAAAAAAAAAAAAAATACAAAGATCAGTGAAATCCATGAGCCGTTTTTTTGAAAAGATAAACAAGATTGGCACACCTTTAACCAGACTCTTCAAGAAAACAAGCGAGAAGACCAAAATAAATAAAATAAGAAATGAAAGCAGAGAAGTAACAACTGACACCAAGGAAATACAAAGGATCGTAAGAAAATATTACAAACAACTATATGCCAACAAGTTGGACAACCTGGGTGAAGTGGGTCAATTCAGAGAAACACAGTCTTCAAAAACTGAATTAATATTTCAATAACCCTATTCAAAAGGAGCTTTTGGAACCACACCACTTGTGTTACATTCTTTAAGCAAAAATGCAGAACGTGCTTTTTCAAGGCATAGATTGCTTTTCACAGATAATGTATTCTACTTAATCATGTCTAAAGGGACAAATCTGAGGTACACATTAAAGGAAGATCTGTGTCTTAGCATACAAAAGTCAACTCCACCCAACTAACCTGAGAGCATTTTTAAAGAGGACGGTATCTAAAAATAGGCAGTACATTGCTGCTGTACATTGTGTCATCCTCCCACCCTCAGCTCATCCAGTATTAAATGAAAACATTTGCCATGGCAACATTGATTTACAAAGGGCAAATGATGTTTCTGAGAGATTGGAATATTTCCTTTCATAGATCTCAGATGTGTACTCAGAGTTAACACTTTAACACCCTCATTTAATAATTTTACATATAACTGAAAAAGCTTTACTTGATTTTTTAAAATGTTTTAATTTGGAAATAGAATCCAAAACAAAACAACATACTCTTAACAAAAACTGGCATCGAATTAAATGTAAGCAGGAAAATACTACTAAAATATTTTAGCCTTCACTATTTATGGAAATAAAAATTATTTCATATGGTAAGTTGTGCTGAACTGTGGTTAAATCATTTGCTTCCAACTGAATGATCATTTTGCTTTCATAAAAATGCAACTTCTCTTTACCTCACTATTTTTGCAATTAATATTATTAGTTATGATATTTAGCTTCTCCATTTTGGACATGTTAAAATATTTATTTTTTTGTCCTTAATGTATTTTTCATAAATACTAAGGCAGTATTCACAGATATTTTATTGTTGTGGTTTCAACTACTTTCCTCAGACTTCGAAGGCAGACATAGTAGATGGTAAATGCAAGCATTAAAAAGGCAACTGTAATGACGTCAAACAGGATTAGAAGGTAACAAATAGTTTCTGTATTGTTTTTCTGTTTTCAGAACCACCCCATAATACCAAATAGAGAGGATTAAGTTCCTATCCAAAATAGTTCGAGTTTACAGTAAAACTTTATCTTACTCTGTGAATTCTCGGATTCTGCCAGAGGTTATATATATACTGTTCTGTCTTCTACCTATCATCTGTCTAATCAGCACCCCTAAACGTGTGTCTGGAAACCCACTGTGGTTCCGTGTGAGGGGACTTTAGTCCTTCAATCAATTATGGCAGGAGTCAGTTGAAATAAATTAGGAATTTAACATAGTTACGGCCCACGATATTCCCTTTTCACTTTGGCTTATGATGACCTGAAAACTTTCTATAATAACCAAAGAGATTTAAAGTACCACTGAAGCAAATAAAAGCCAAATTTAGCACTCTTTTAATGCATTCAAGCCTGCTGCTGTTGGAAGGCTCCAAGTTCACAGAAACACTAAGTATCACATATTTCCCCACTACCTTTCTTTTCTCAACATGGACGCATTTCCCAAGGCCCCAAAATGTCTGGTGTCCAAAATAAGTTTACAAATATGTGACTTTAAGATAGTTTCCTTGCACTTATTTATTTACTTATTTATTTAATCGTCATCCAAGGATATGTTTTTATTGATTTTAGAGAGAGGAAGGGAGAGAGGGAGAGAGGGAGAGGGGGCACCATCTCTGTGAGAGAAAAACATCAATCGGTTGCCTCCCAAATGCTCCCTGACTGGGGATCAAACCTGCAACCTAGGTTTGTGCCTTAACCAGGAATCCAACCAATTGAGCCACCTGGCCAGGACTCCTTGCATTTATTTTTAATACATCTTCCAGAACATATTTATTGTGCTTAAGAAATTTACAGAGAAAGAAATTTGGAAACTTGTGAATCACTCTGTTATGGAAACATTAATTAAATTAAGAATGATCTTGTCTCCTCCTTGCAGATGTCGGTTCAGGAAATCATTGACTGAAAATGAGCTTTTTTTTGGGATAAATTCAGATCTAGTAAAATCTAAATATATCATCACATATGTATTAATATTAGTAGAGTTAATTCAGGCATGTATAAAGTTTTGAAGTAATTTTGCTGGTACATTGAAATGTAAGCAATATTGAAATTATTTTTCCAACTCTTTGCTTTCTAAATATTAGTCTACCAGACCGTTTTCTCCCCTGAGCTCTTATCAAATAACCTTATGTCACCATTGTGACACCAATATAGTCAGTCATTATAAAGTACCTAACCTATTGTATATTGCAATCAATAAAATACCCTTGTTAGCTGGCAGTTATTTAACTATTACTTCTGTGGGTTGGGGGAAGCCTGAATTTCATCTGTGTGTTCATGACTTTAGGAACAAATCTCCATTTTATTTCATGTCCCTATTGAATTTTCACCCCCATCTCTTATCTTTCCTGAGATGTACTGTCAAGAATTTAAGCTCCTTGAGAGAAAAGACTTGTCTATCTCATTCACTGCCGTATCCCCTGGGCCTAAAACAATGCCTAGTGTCCAATAAAGATTAGTTGAATAAGTTTTTTTTACATAGAAGAAATACTCTTTATACCAAAAATAATCCCTGCCCCTCCACACCACCCAAAACACACACACACCAGCGACTATAGTATTTTTATTGTCTTCACAGTGATCACAAGTCATGAGTCCCCTGCTGCCATGTTCTTCAGTATGTAAGAAATATTCCGAAGTCCAGTGTTTTAATTTTAACTACTATCTGACTTTTTACTCTTGCATATTTTTCTCATTTTTATCAGCTAATTTGAGAGATAACATACTAAAAATTTACCAATTTTAGGTGTACAATCGAAGCATGCAAACAAGTATATGCAATTGTGTACCTGTCACCAAGAAATGATAAAGAACATTTTTACCACCAAAAAAAATGTTCTCTTGGGCTCCTTTTGTCCCCCTCTAATCCCCACCTGTGGCAACTATCAATCTTTCTGTCACTCTAGGTTGACCTCTTCTGAATTTACATATAATTTAATCACAACAGTATCAAATCTCTGGTGTCTGACTTCTTTCACATAGCATGGTGCTGTTGAGATTTATCCCTGGCATTGAGTTTATCAGTGGCTTGTTCCTTTTTCTCTTAAGTCATAGCTGTGGGAGAGCCTGGATCTCAGCACAGGCCAGCTGGTTCCAGAGGACCCTGTGCTTTTAACCATTATTTTACCTTTTCAGTCCATATACTTTTCTTAACAATCACCTTGGATAATGCTACTCTCTGACTCAAAAGTCTTCAGCAACTCCTCATTCTGACCAAATACATTTTCTACTCCATATTTTGGGTTTTAAACTCTCTACCCTATGACCCCCATCAGTACTGTTTTATCTTTTATATTCTGCATTCTCCTACCCGAATTCCCCTGTTTTCTGCCACACTTTGCCTGTTATGCCTGGGTGCTGTTGAATCTCCTGATGTTATTCTGCCTGTTAAAATTTCTTTGCTCTGAATCTTCACCTATCGAAATCAGACCCCATTCATTAAGTTCCAGAGTGTTTCCCTTTCCCTGTGAACCTAGCAGATGCCCTGAAACTGGTCTGATCTGAAGGCCATATAGTTTGTATCACTATTATAGACCTGTTGTATTGTTGCTTACCATGGTTTATTTTCGTGTTTTAAATCTTTCACACTAAAGGGTCTCTGAAACCAATTTTTTTTTTTTTATAAATATATCTTTATTGATTTCAGAGAGAGGAAAGGAGAGGGAGAGAGAGAGATAGAAACATCAATGATGAGAGAGTCATTGATCGAGCCCACAACCCGGGCATGTGCCCTGACTGGGAATCGAACCCCGATCACCTGGATCCCAGGTCGACGCTCAACCGCTGAGCCACGCCCGGCCGGGCTGAAACCAATTCTTATTCTTCTTTGTGCATATTTTTGTCAGTTTGTGCTCATACTGAGCAAACAGACATCTGTATTTAAAAGAAGCCAGCTCATACCTGTGCTGCAGACAAGACACTATTTATGCAGTATTTTGTATCATGTCTTTACATACAAGTACTTAGTGAATATTCATTAATTGATCTTCCGTGAATCTGTGCCCAGCTCTTCTGCTCTTGTGTATACATAGGAAAGCAAGTTGGCTGATGACCCATGTGATGTAATAAAGATTATCTAGTTAAAGCTGTGTTCCCAGTGCCTTGCACAGTGCCTAATAAATATTTGTTTAGATTAAATATCTATTGGTTATGTTGTTTGGTCAGGGCACAAAGCACATTACCAAATATAGGTTCGTTAGGTAATTAAATGTTTCATCTCCTTGGTTAAAATGGTTAAAAACACATTAGACTGTTTACCTCTTTAATGGTCTAAATTCTAGGTGTCTACAGTTTTTACTTCATCTTTTGACATGTCTTTCAAATTTGTCCCTTTTCCCCTCTGTTATGGTGACACTGGTTTCCTTCATTCCCTGTGCTTCCTACACTTCCTGTGGAGCCTTTGCCCTCGCTGTGTTCTTGCTCACCCTCCCTGTCTGCACTGGGTAGTGCCTTCCCAGCCTTCACACGTCACCCTGAGCATCATTTTCTCAGAGAAGCGTTTACTGGCCGCCACCCCATTCCCCCCACCCGTCCTTCTCCACCCCACCCCTGCCTTCCAGAGAGCTGTCATAGCTCTCATAGCACCTCATGCCTGTTTTCAGTGTGCTCTTCACAATGGCACTTTTACATTTGTTCATGTCATTACTCAGTTCATATCTCTGTTTGCTCATCAGACTGCAGACTATGTGAGGGCAGGAAAATATCTATTTCTGCTCACCATTGTTTGCTCCCTGTCTAGTCCAGGACCTGGCAATAGTAGACTCAGTCTATGTGGGATAGTTAGATATATGGGACATCTATCTACCTGGGTGAATGGATGGATTTCCACTGCTGCTCTCCTGTAATAGGCTTCACCAAATGGATAGTGACAGCTCCTGGCTTGTTTCCAGACTCCATTGACTTTGCCTCCCATTGTATCCACATTGCTCATTCTCAGTTCCATGGAGGTGTTCTTCCTAAAGGACTGCACTCGTGATTTCATGCCCCACCCTTCACTCCC
Source organism: Miniopterus natalensis (assembly GCF_054644295.1). Lineage (NCBI taxonomy): Eukaryota > Metazoa > Chordata > Mammalia > Chiroptera > Miniopteridae > Miniopterus > Miniopterus natalensis. The sequence continues at coordinate 55,012,027 of NC_142083.1, forward strand.
TGGCCATGACTAATATCACATCTAAATAGATCTAGCTAAAGTCTCATCTCCCAGTCCCCTTCATGATCTGGCTTTATTCAGCCCATCCACTTTCCTTTCTCAGAAATCCCTGAAGTGTCACCTCTGTGCCTGTTAGTCCAGTCACCAAATTGTCTCTGCTTTCTCCATGCTTACTTCCATTTCTAGGTTTTGTTCAAATGGAGTTTTCAACTCTGGGGATCTTCCTGTTACCTCGGAATTCTTCCCCTCGTAATAGAGGCTCAGCTTCTCTGCTCAGGGCCTCTCAGATGCTAAGAGAAGCGTAGGGTCACTGCCTTTTTTGAGGCTTCCATTTTATCATTTTCTAAATATTAAGAAATGCCAAAGCAGGAGTATAAAAACAGGAAGCAATCTATGTGCTGGATGTTCTCCACTGGCCTCTCCACTCTTCTTCAGCCTGCTCCTGGCTCCAGGAGACTGACCTTTGTGGGGGCAGCAACAGGCGCTCGTGCTCTCTGGCTTCTGGCTGCTGTAGTCAGTGGCAAGAACGGCAGAAGCCTGGAAAGCAAGAGGATGAGGCCACGGCATTTATTTCCTTGGCTCCTTCTCTGTTGGGCAGCAGGTCGACAGGGACTGGGCTTCTCTCCCTTTGCCATAGTTCCTGTCATCTTCTCCTATGGATAAAGTAGTTTCTGGTTTTGATAAGTTCCTCTCCTTGCCGCACACATCTTTGAGTGGTGACAGCTTGCTCCTTTATAAATCCCTGGCGTGTTTCAATAGCCCATGCATGCTTCCCTTAACCTAGCCCACGGCTTTGTCCCTGGTTACTTGGTTAACCCCTCCTCAGTTGCCCCCTTTGTTTGTGCCTTGTTTTCTAAAGAAACTTTGACATATCTTAAATATTAAATATAGCAAATTAATACTTTCATTGTAGAAATGATATAGTAGAATATATAGTGCTACCTGAGAAAATTACAGGATTTGTAAACAATATTAAACCTGTGTATTACAAAGGGTGGGCTCTGGAGACAAGTTGAAAGTTGTAAGTTGTGTTATCTTTTTCAGTCCTGTCTGAGTCTCTCACTCTCTGTGCAGTCTTGTTGGGAGAAAAGCTCCTCTGGACGTTAGGCCCAGCCAAGTTGCCCTCCTTCCCTGCACCCTCACAGCTCCTGTCTGGGACCCAGTCAGCCTTTCTGATCTCTCCTTTCTCTGAACTCCTATCACTCTTCTAGTCCTTAACACAAAGCTTAACGCCTCTCTGTTTCCTAGTGGTAGTCTTTGTCTCCTCCATTAGAGTCTATAGTTTCTGAAGGAAGATAATTTCTCATATCTATTTTTATGCCCTAAGAAGCAAAATCTATATAGAATCAATATACATTTGTTATTCGGTTTCTTGGTTGTTGCACGAATTGGTTTGTAGGTTAGTATCAAAGATTCTTGGGGACAAACTATTTTTTTTATATTTTAAACATTTTAATTGAAAACTTTTAATATAAAAAAACTGAATTTCAGCTTGTATAATGAAACCCCACACACCCATCAATGATTATCAGTTCATGGCCTCTTGTTTTATCAACATCCACCTACCTTTTTCCTACTCTGCAAACACACTGAACTATCACAGTATTTTAGTATGTATTTTGAAAAGATGAGTACTTTCTTTTTTAACAAACCACAATCACCATTATTACCATTATATCATCAAATATTTAGTCAGTGTCAAATTTCTCTGATTGTTACAGTTTTTAAATGTTAAGTTTGTTTGCATTGGCATCCAAATGCAGTCCACATGGTAAATGTTGTTGATATGTCTGTTTTAAGAATCTGGAGATTCCCTTTGTCTCTTTTTTCCCTTGTAATTTATTGGGGGGGGGGGAGCCTTTGTCCTAAACTGTTTTCTGCATTCTAGGTTTTGCTGATTGCATCTAGAGTATTATTTAACATGTCCCTCTGTCCGTTGTATTTCCTACACTGGTATATCTAAAGGCTTGATCAGATTTAGGTTAGAGTTTTTGGCAAGAGTATTTCATACGTAAGAAGCATACGGTACCTGACTGTCTCTCTTCTTATAAGAGATGTTAAACTTATTAAATTGGGAATTGTGAGATTAATTAATCCATTATAAAGTTTTCTGTCAACTTTCACCTATTGGTTTTAGCAGCCATAGGTGATGATTATTGCTTAGATTCATTAGAAGTTGCATTTCATGTATATTCTAATTGTCATTCCTTCTGAATTTGTCAGTGGAAAAACTTCTGTAGAAAGGAACTTTTCCCCCATAAACTGTTTGATCACTTTTAAGTTTAGTTTATGTTATTTATACAGTTTATGTTCTATAACTGCTGGATATAAAGGGTCAAGTTTTCTTATAATGCCTACTAGGGGCCACTCACTATAGAAATCTAATTGTATAATGATAATTTAGGATTATTTAGTTTTCTTGTACTTATGTTATACGTGCGCATAAGTTTGAGAAAAATAAGAAAATAAAACAGATTTTAAAGCATTAAATTTACTTTTTCATTTAGTATCAGGAACTTTCCAATCTGGCTTAAAGGATAGCATGCACTGAAGTGCCGTATTTCTGTTTATAATGTAAAATGAACTGATGACAAGTAAACACATGTCTGGGAAGTGGGCATTTGCAGTGTCTACAGCTATTTGGTTTGTTATCATAATAACTCCATTAACTATATGACAGGTATCTACCCCTGGGAGTTCAGATACAAAGAGGAGACATACTTGTAGGGTCCTTCGTTTCCTTCAATTATGAATATTTGTCTTTCAGGGGAAGTTGGAAAATTACAGTGGGATAAATTTGGTTTGATAGCCTTTTAGAAAAGCATAAATAAAATCTGTAAAGGAAAAAATGACTCAGTGCTCTGGAGCTATTTTGGGAGGAATAGGCCCTTTATGAAAGGTTATTAGTCATGTAGCATAAGAGAATTCAACAGACTAATTCCACCAATGTTCACTGCATACCCAGTTCTCATGCCAGGTGATCTTTGGGAATACAAACAAGAATAAATCGAGGCTTCAGCCCTTCAAACACGGTCCAGTAGCAAGAGCCAGACTAGCAAACAAGAACCTTTGCTGTCAAGCCTAACGTTGAAACAGATGTTTGTAACCTGCAAAGGAAAGCAGACAGTGGTCCAAATAATATTTTTATATTTGATTTTATAGTTCCTCCTAGAAGTTCAAGGCAAAGGGTGCAAATCTGTTACAATGTTTTCTTTATGAGTTGCAAGTCTAAAGAAAATGAGGGGGTCATGGAATGACTGTGAGGGAGGTGAAGAGAAGCAGAATGACTTTGCCCTTGATCACCATAGTTAAATATATGACTTCATCATTAAACATAAGGACTCCAGGCCTGTCATACCCCTTCTTCTCATCTTCTTTTAAAGAAAAAGTACCATTTTGCAGAATTTGCAGTTGTCTTCATTTGAGCTAGAATTGAATTGGCCTCTCACTTCCCGCAAGATGGCCAGTCTTGCTGAACAGATTGATAAATATAGTCAGTTTTCAGTCATTTGTGCTAAAGGAGAGGAACATAGCTGTGACTAGTTACTGTTGACATAAGGTTGAGAAAGTTGACTGCTTCCATATTCGGGGAAACTTGATGAAAGGCATACACCACTGGCCTCAGCTTGGGGAAGGTGAGTAGTACAGGTCATCAGCAACTCCCTGTTCAGAACTGTAGAGTTTCCCTTCACCTAACTCCCCCCGTCCCCGGGAAGCCAGGGAGGACCCCACCACTGTTACCGCCCGCTGTGCCTACGGAATTCCTTTATCAGCATGCTCCTACAGAAGACCATTATCAGCATGCTCCTTTTTAGTTCCTCTTAAATGAAAGTGTGTGAAAGCTCTAAGACAGAGGTGTTCCCTCACCAAAATATTTTTTTTCTTCATCATTTGCTAGTACACATTGGTAATTCCCCCAAAGAAGACGCCAGGCTTTGCCAGGAAAGTGGCTTCCATTTCAGCTGTTTGGCATTGAGCATCTTGTCATCATCAGCCACAATGTGATTATAGTTTAAAAATGCAAATGGGATTCTGGGATGAATCAATTGAAGGGTAAAATTCATATGAAAAAGTGATGCTGTATAAAACCCTAATTAGGCGGCATCTATACTACAGGTTTCAGTTCAGCTTTTCTTAAACTGAGTTTGTTGTCACCAAAGGAAGAAGATGGTACATGCAAAACTCAGCAAATATTTATGGAGCTCCCAGTAGGTGCCAGATACTATTCTAATGCTTAAGATGCTAGCAGACATTCTTATAACAAGATTACATTCTAGGTTAGGATAAACATCCACAAAGTTGTTGGGAATGGAGCTTAGCTTAATGGTAAGGACAGGAATGGAGCATTTTGCAGAATGCTCATTTAGTCATTTAGGAATGTTTTGACATAAAATCTTCACTGCGACTATTTCTTCCAGAGCCTAATGAATATAAATATAAGTGGACAACATATTTTTTCATTTATATGGTAAGAGAAAGACTTAACAGGAAAAAGAAAATTAGGATAAACTGCATAAAAAAGTGACAGCTTAAGGAATTGTATCTGTAATTAAGTGTTTTAAGTTCTGGTTTCAGAGAGGTACATTTTTTAAACCTGAGTTCTTTGCTGCAGAAAATCGTCTGTGCTTTGGTGTAGTTTTCCATTGCTCTAACTTCCTTTCACAGTAGATGAGGTTGAAAATACAGGACCGCTGAGTCCATACAAGCTTCATATGCATATATTAAAATTACTTTGGGAAATAGCAATTTGGTTCTATTTTCTATCTGGATCAATTCAAAGAAAACTTTAAAAATAATTTTCCAATTGCTTTCTTCCTCTCAGTGTAACTCACATTCCTGTCAAAGAGGACTGAGCACTTTCTGTACTTTTCTCTTGTTGGTCTGGTAGAACCACTGTCAGTCCCTGAGATTTCTACCAGTTCTTTGCAGAGCTGAAGTTATTTAAACCCAGAGTGAGTACCGTGTGAGAATGTAGGGCTTCATAGATCCTCTGGAGTTCTTCTGGATGGGATTGAAAATGTACATGATCTGGGTTAGTAGAGAGGTGGGCTACCTACTTTTCAAACAGGCCCAAAGCCACCATTGCCACCATGAGATGGTTCCACTGCTGTGGTTATTTAACAAGAGAAAAGTTACTAGAGACCGTACTATACACGATGTAATATTTCTATGGGTTATGGCTTGTTTACAGAGAACAACCAGTTTGCAAATAGCCACAGAAATAAGCAAAAGGCCCATCGCCAGGTCAAACTGGGTGGTGGTGTCTCTTTGTATACCTATTTGTGTTACCACATTGAATGGTCTCCGTTAGAAAGGTAGTCTACAGGGATTCTTTAAGCCTGAACAATAAAAGGGCAGTGAGGATATTATCCAGTCAGGATCAAATCATAGCACTCAGCACTAGAATCTGAATGGTACCTCTGGTTTCCCAAAACAGAAATTACTGGTTTCATGTGAACAGTTTTCCCATGTAATAGTATACAGATGGTTTTGTTTGTCCCATATTGATTTAAATAAGCAGTTGATGTTATTAACTACTTATTCCATAGAAACCACTGTATCTCTGTCTAACAGATGACTAAATCGAAATAAAGAGCGCTCTTTTCTTAAATAACATAAACAAGGTTTTACTGTGACTTGTCTGCATTGAGAACTCATTTTAAAATGGGTAACAATGCAGTATATAGTAGGAGGTCTTTACTAACAGGCACATTTGTTTTCATTTCTAGCACACTATTTTCTTTTGTCAGAAAAATGTGCCTTTTTTGGATTATTCCCAACAGCAGCAGTAAAGAGTCATCAGTGATATCATATCCCTCTCGATTCAGATTTGGCTGATGTGCCATAGCACACAGCACCAGGAGGCTGGCTATACACAGTCACATTATATGCCTCCTTTTTTGTGCAGTTGAGCATTATGTTAGCAGTTTGAATCTGCAGTATTTTATAGACAGTCCCCTGGTACCAAGCACAGCTACAGTACTCTTCCCAGAGAGAAGAAAAGAGGGGTTCATGATGATGATATATGGAAAATTGTAAAAGGCTGTACTGGTAGTTGGGGTTGAATTATCGAAGCATCCTTTCTAGGACACTGTGTTTGAATGAAGGAACTACTATAATGGGCAGTAAGGTGCTGTTTTTGTGTCTTCAGAATGTGTTAGAGAGAAACATTGATCTGAGTTATGTATATGTTTTCAAATAGCTTTACTTTGCAGAATCAAAATAATGACAGAATTCAATAGCTGTGGCTCTAGTCTGGCTTTTTGTAGTCGGCAAGCTTTCATGAAATGTTTTCAAGTGCTGTTGGAAATTTAGAGGACTTGAACGAAAACTTTTTGTTAAGTTTTATACGTCTTTGATTCCTTTATTTCTCCCATTAATCAAGAAAACAGCTAAATTGTGTCTAAGAACTGATATTTCTTTTCAAATATTAAAGGGGTTTGAAAATAGCCTTTTAAAAAAATTATCTTTATTGTTGAGAGTATCACGGATGTCCTCCATTTTCCCCCATTGCCCCCCCCCACTTCCTGCCCCACCCCAGGCCTTCACCACACTATTGTCTGTGTCCTTGGGTTGTGCATATATGCATATAAATTATTTAGTTACTCTCTTCCCCTCCACCCCCCCACCCTCCATCCCTCTGAGATTCGTCAGTCTGATCCATGCTTCCATGTCACTGAATCTATTCTGTTCATCAGTTTATTAAGTTCTTTAGATTCCACATATAAGTGAGATCATGTGATGTTTGACTTTCTCTACCTGGCTTATTTTGCTTAGCATAATATTCTCCAGGTCCATCCATACTCTCCCAAAGGGTAAGAGATCCTTCTTTACATCTGCGTAGTATTCCATGGTGTAAATGTCCCACAGCTTTTTTATCCACTCACCTACTGATGGGCACTTGGGCTGTTTCTAGATCTTAGCTATTGTAAATTGCGCTGCTATGAACATAGGGGGGTGGTGGTGGTGCATATATTCTTTCTGATTAGTGTTTTAGAATTCTTAGGATATATTTCTAGAAGTGGGATCACTGGGTCAAAAGGCAGTTCAGTTTTTAATTTTTTGAAGAACCTACATACTGTTTTTTCATAGTGGTTACACCAGTCTGCATTCCCACCTAGCATTAAATTCTTAACCCAACTGCTTACAGCATGGAATTTAAATTTAAAGTATCTATTCATCATGACCTGCTATAGAAATTAATCTGTATAGATGAGCTTATAAGAGTTTGGCAAAGGCCATTGTCCTATCCATTCTTCAATAATATAAAAATATTGTCAAAAAAATAGTTGTTCATTTGCTTATGAAGAACCTTACATTTTATTTAAAATAAAGGATTTAGTCTCATAGTTAGAAAAACAGAAGTATGAAGGTGGAAAGACTCTCTAGAATCACAATTTAACTGGATTAAACTTGAAACTAATGTAATATTGAATGTCAATTGTAATTGAAAAGTTAAAGAAAAATTTTAGTCATTGAAAAATTAAAGAAAAATTTTAGTCAATGGCAAGAAAGTGGCAAAAAGGGTATATAATTATCTGTAATAGTCGTGAAGGCGTAAACTCAAAGACTTTTATTCCTAACTCTGACACTACCTACCTGGGTGGCCTTAGGTAGATCAAAAACCTTTAGTGAATTAGTTCCCATTTCTGTAAAAGAAAAGATGCACTGCCTGTTAGGCCTATTCAGGGAAAGACTGGGAGGAAAAATGAGCACAAAAGGAGCTCTGACTCATACTCAGCCAGCCTGAGGGAGACAGAACTTGGCCCTGCATCATCTTTAAGAGTTGGCTTCTCCAGTTATACCGTGTAAACAACCCTTAGGGGTGTATCTTCTTCACATGGATATTGAGGTCATGGATCTTGGGCTTTCAACTTAATCCTAGAATCCACACTCTGGAACCAGAGTACTCCAGACCAAAACCACTGATACCTTTTACAGATGCAGAGAACAGAATAAAGTACCTTTAGCTAGTCTCTGTTCTATTGAACTGTGGTCTTCAGAGCTTTCGGGTGAAGGCTAATTACTGATTTGATGCACACTGTATTTTTTAATGTGCTTAGTTTTAGAAAAAAAAGTTTTATTTTTTTTCTTTGAACAGAATTAATCTTTATCTTGAAAAATGGCTCAGAAGTAAAATCCTAAATCAGAGCATGGTGGTGCGTGGAGACCACTGATGCAGTACCTAATTTAGACTTTGCTCCCCCAAAGTAATTTTTCAGGAGGACATCTTTTATCTCCTCTTCTTCCTGTTCTTTCTCGCCCGAGGATATGTTTTTGTTGATTTTAGAGCAAGAGGAGGGGAGGGTTGGAAAGAGTGAAACATCGATGTGAAAGAGAAACACAGATCGGTTGCCTCTCATATGTGCCCCAACTGGGGACCGAACCCGTAATCTGGGCATGTGCCCTGCCCAGGAATCTAACCCGAGATCTTCTGGTGTATGGACAATGCTCCAACCAGCTGAGCCACACTGGCCAGGGCTGCTGCTTTATCTTTTTTAAATTGGCTTTAACATAACAGTAAAGAAACTGTTGAAATCTGATTAATAGAAAAGTTATAAACCAAGAAATACAAATTGAAGAAAGACATTCTCATGTTATTCTGTCATTTTAAGTTGCTTAGCTGATGATAAGAGCAAAAATTACAATATGGATCAGATCAATTTTCAGTATAAATAGTAGTTTCCTTTATTTTAAAAGTATATGTAACCATTATTGTGCTTAGCTGTTTTTTTCTTTTATCAAAAGAACCCACTTGCTGAGTTTCATATTTCTATTTGTTGTCTATTCAAAAAACAACTTGAGATGGCTTATAAAAAAGTCAGAGATAAAATAGACCAAAAACTATTAGTCCAAATTTAAAAGAACTTCTGTTTGGTTTGCATTACATTTCAACCTTTGGATCCTTTTGCATTATAGATATATACTTTGCTGCTTTAAATTTACTTTTTAAAAATATTTGCCTTTAAGCTATTAATTGTTCACATTGCTTTGAATGATCTGTAATGCATTAGTCAGATTGCTGATGTTCAGATCCAAGCTCCTGCACTTATTAGTGTCAAAGATAAACTAGATGGGCACGAAAGTGGTAAGGACAGATTTCTTCAGCATTAACTATTGCAACAGGGAAGGGAGTCCAGTGTGAACTGAACTCAACTTTGCTGACACAAAAGACAGGAGACCTTTTAAAAGCTAGGGGTGTTAAGAGAAAGGGACCGAGGGGTGTTGGGGAGGTTGGTCCATATGACTAGGCCATCTGATTTTGTTGATTGGCACTTAACCGCGGAAAAACAAACTTCTCTTATCTTTATGAGAGGAAGCAGAGATGTAAGTTAGAACAAGGCACTCACTGGCTGCGAATCAGAGCAGAATTACTTCCTTGAGTGTCAGAAGACAGTTCCAGGTGGTAGACGCTTCCGATCTCAAAGAGACAGAAAAAAAGATTAATTTCAAGATTTCTTAAGTAACTGCACTAAGAAGGGGGTCCAGAAGCCTATCTGTCTATTGTCAGGTTTTGCTTAGAATAAACAGTAAAGTTACTTAACCTCAGTTTCCTCATCCTTAAAATGGGGATAATAATATTGCCTATATCATAAGAATGTGTTTTGAGGATTAAAAGAGTTAATACTTATAAAGTGCTTAGAACAGTGCTGGCACATACTGAGCTCCCAATTAATGTTATTATTCTTAGTAACTTTAAAATGGAGTTCATAATAGTATCTATCATATTGGATTGGTTTTATTTATTAAATGATATAATACAAGTAAAACATTGAGAACCATGCCTGGCACATCATAAGCATTCAATTACTGTTGGCTAGAAATAGTAATGGTAACAACAGTAGCTATAATCGCTACTAAATATCTTCCAGTTGTGATTTTACTCATGGCCGAAGATGAACAAGTAGAAAAGAATCTTGAGCTTACTGGGGGTTTTTTTATGAACAGAGTAGGAAAATTTTGTAAAGTAGTAACTCAGAGGTTGGAAAAATATTTTTGAGCAATCCTGTCCATGGTTGTGAGATCTTTGAGAATTATTTTGCCAGTATATTTCCTGGGGTTTGGATAACCAGTTCACATCTCCAGCATTTATGTGGCTTAACCTCCTTACTGTGAAACCCTCAACATTCCCCAGTACATTTCCTCCTTAGCAAATCAAGAGTGAATTGAAACAATTATAAAGTTTTTTAACAAATGAAACAGTTTGCTCAAATGAGAAAAAATGGCATATACAAAAATAGAAATGAAGACTAAATCATATTTCTGTAATTTTCAAGTTACAATAATATACTCGTTTGATGTGTATTTGAGCTTCCTCGAATCCCAGCACAGACATAAAATAAGAGGTACAAATTCCACAATTTTTTGCCACTAACCAGTAGGTTTAGAGAAGCCCAAATGATCTCTATTCATGTTTGAGGAGTCTCTTGATCCAGCACTGTGCAGTGATAATCCATGAAGTATGAATTATTAAATGAGTTAAGCCTCTATTTGTATTGGGTATATTATCAACCATAGCACACACTTCACTGAATATGGATTTCCAATAAGGAAGTGTAACGCGTAGATCAAAAGAAGCTTGTTCTCCTTAAATTGCAAATTTCTCATTAAAAATTCTTGATGTTAATATATTTGATGGTGGAAAAGTAGCCATTTAGATAAGAGACCAATAACTGGAAAAGAAAGAATAATTTAGTAAATGTTGATTTCTTTAATAAACTACATAAACATTTTAAAGTAAGGAAGAACAACCAATTATAATATCACATTTTAAGTCCAACTTTTACTCATTGTACTTCTCTAACATTTTGGGCAATTGTAAAGTGATTCAGGAAATTAAATCCTTAATTATGCAAATAGCAAATATGGTCAAAACCAACTCTACCATTTTCAACACAAATGCATTAAATTGTATCACTCTTCAGGTAAGCATCTAAAGTGTTGCCTTTTAACTGTGACATACTAGGAATATTGCTCATGATCATTGGTTTTATAAGTAGGGTTTGAAGAGTCTTAGAAAAACTTTAAGACTACGTAAGTTCTAGATTTAGCCCCTCCATTAACCTGGCACCAGTGTGTGGCAGGCAGCTTCACCTGCCTGGCCCAGCAGTTCTCTTTCAGCCATATAGCCTATTTGTTGACTAGTTATTATTTCTTCTTTGCTAGCAGCAATTTAATTTGAATTTTGTATCTCTCTTTCATAGTCTGATACATACTTCTGCATGTCAATGCGTTTGCCAACGGATGAGGAAGCCTTCGTGAGTAAGTAATAATTGGATGGGGGGGGGGTTGGCAGTTGACAGGAAGGCGAGTTATTTGAAATCAGTGAAAGGCTCCCTTTGACGGTTATGAGCGTATTAATCTTTTACTGTCAGTTTCTAAAATGCATTTATCATGCCTAATGCGGAAACAACTAGAAAGAGCCACCGAGAGAAAAGATTACAAACTGTATCTGGAGAGATGCATGAGTAATAGCAGTTAAGGAGTTGCATGCAGATGTCAATGGCTGTCAATACCATGTGGTCCCATTTGTACTGTATTGGCTTTCTGTCTGTGGCTGGATGCTTAATTCCGCTCCGCTCAACACACTGTTTATTTACTTGCTAGGTCATGCTGTAAATCAAATGCACTTAGAATCGACATTGGAGAGCGTAATATTTTACCTGTTAGGTAGATGGACAGGAAGGAAGGAAGGAGAGACTGAGAGAAGGGATGGAGGGATGGTGGAAGGGCGGAAGGAACATGGTTCTTGTTGTCTGTATTGCAGAATGAGAGGACTCTTAAATGACAGGTCCTTCCCTAACTGGGTCTTCAAATCAGATAGGAAAAGTGACAAAGCACCATCTGTTTTCATCTAGGTTGTTTTAATTTAAACCCGCCTTATGGCAGACTTTTAACTGTTTAGGGAAGAGGTGTGATTGGCAAAATTATTCATAGATTTGCTTTTTTCTCCTGCTTCACTTTTCTGGTTTGAAATGTTGATTTTAGAGAGAAAGTGATGATAATGAGAGTTGTACTTTGGTCCCTTGGAACTAATCTTCAAGTGAGCTGTCTGAAGCAGCTATTATGTGGATTGTAGAATGTGTACAGTAGCCTTGGGGCCAGCTGAGGATGAATTTTTTCATGAAGTGCTCTCCACAGGAATATATATTATAGACCTATGAAGCCAGGGTAATGTGCCTTTTTTTTTCTTCTTCACATACTTTGGTGGTAATCACAAAAGAAAATATACCTATAACAAAACTCATTTCTAAAGATGAAGATTAGACCTTGGGAAGTTGAGCTTTGCCTGACTGCTGTTACTTTGTGTAATCATTGAACATTACTAAGAAAAAGTTAGGACAGTGCTCCCAGATCCTGAACTTTAACTGTAAAGGCAGAGAGATAATTTAGAGTCCTAATTGTAGTAGGTTGAGTAACACCAAATGTGATTTAGAATGTAAATTCATCATTAAAATGTCAACATTAAAGATTTCCTTAATTTCATATCCACGTGTTTGGCAGCTAGGAGGAAATAATAATTACTCATAAAAGGAATTTTACATGAAGTTTTTTTTTCATACTAATTCTATGTTTTCTCTGTGCAAGTTCAGAGGTAGTCTTGTTTCCTCCTGTTTCATGCTTGCTGTGAATACAAGGCCACTCTACATATCTGTGTTACTATGAAGGCCATGTTTCACAGCAGTACTACAGGTCTCACATTAAGAGGTTACTGGTTTGTGTCTGGAGGCTGACGGTAATATATGATTTCAGAGCTGGTGACTATGAGGACTATAAATATATATCCTGGAATGTGTTACTGCTCTCTTAATATAAAATGTGTTTACTTTTACATAATTTAAAATTGAAAAGTACAAGTGAATATATTCAGTCAAAGAAAACATTCATGGGAAACACATAAAAGGCTATATTAGAACCAGGGTACTAAACATTTCTGCATTTTCTTAGGCAGCTCTCTTCTAAAACTGTTCCCAGATTTAAGGTCCTTACAGGATCTTATGAGATTAATAAGTAATTTCAGTATTCTCTTTATTGCTGGGAGGATTGTATGAATACTAAAGATTTTTTCACCTTTTCTAAACAGTTGTTTGATTTTCAGTGTGAGTCCTTTAAAGTACTACCCACAGGCTATTTGTGGTTACCATTATTTGCCTAATCCAGCAACCACAGAAATTTAGGTGTAGGCAAAAGTAGAACTGGAAAATTGAAAACCAAGGAGAAGTACCAAAAATTATTTCAATAAGGGGTTAAGTAAGGGAAATTTTGCATGTGTTGTCTCCTTAATTCTTAGAACAAGCTTGAAGTTAGTCCCATTTTATAGTTAGAGAAACAGAGACAGGAACATCAGTGTCTTTGATTTAGTTCGGTGCTAGGACAATAGTTAGTCTGGAATCCTTGTTCATGTAATCAGCCTACCACCAGCCATCGTTTACTGACAGCCTGCCAGACACTAGGCTACTGAAAGCTAAGCATGTTTAAACCACTTTACCAGAGAGGAAAAAAAGAGTCAGAGAGGTTAAGGAACATGCCCAAGGGTTTTTACTAGCTATGTGCTACCCTACTTGTATGCCGTTTAAATCCTAACAGATTTGGGTGTGGGGATAGTGGTACCGGGAAGAAAGAAAACAAGTTATCAAGTGGATAGATGGAGCTGAAATACAGCAGTAGCACATTTCTGTCTTCCTCAGATCAAATACAATTATTCTTCCATTCCCTTACCTTCACTCCCTACTAGGAACACTCTGGTCAGTTTTGTCAAAAAATAAGTAAACTTTAAACCATCTTACAAAAGAAAACCCAGTACACGTGAAATTTTAAATATTTGCAAAAGGAAAAGGGCTTGGATGTTTAGGTTGTATGTTGGGAAGGTGATCACACGTAGCTTTTCTAGTCTTCCCAAAGCGAAAGTTTGGTAGTGATAACCAAGGGGTTTTTCATCAGTGAAGCCTTTTTTGTGGGTCTTCCCAAATTCTAGGTTGCAGGGTGCATTATCATTGGAACTGAAGGCTTGTAAAGGCCTATAATACTCTATTTCTTCTTTTCTTAAGACATTTTTATCATTTTATACCTTCTGCTTTTATTATCATCTATGCCTTTTAAATTATTGAATGCCAGCAGGATATGTGCTACGGAGCATGTGGGGACTCAGTAATTGCTTGCTTAATACATGAGTGAACACTGAACAAGTGTTTTGTTTGGCCATTTTCTGAGGCAACATATCGAATAGTAGAAATTTACCTTTTTGCCTTAAATTATACTCTTGTTGGAATGTAAAGGAATAAGTGTTTTTTAAGAAAAGCCACTTGTTCACAAATTCTGCTGTGTGCCAATCAGTGTGTGATGCAATGGGGATGTTAGGTGTGATACAAATTCAGGGAACTCCCAGCCTGGCAGAATTCTAGAAGGCAAGGCTACAAATGCCAGGACATATGAAAAGGACTTTCTCGTTTTTCTTTTCAGATTTCTAAAAAAAAAAATCACCAAAGGAAGAGTACAATTCAGATGACTTGTTAGGGCTAAAGCACAGTCTCTGGATGGTGTTAAAAGCCAGAGTTGCATTTGAATAAATCACAAATTGGGCTTTATGCTTGGGTGACTAATTAGGTAACTTGTTTTCGATACCCATACTTCTTAATTTTGAGAAAACACATCACATTTGTCATGGAATTTATCTGTGCCTATATGCCTGTTATGTTCACCTATGAGCATGCACAACATTTGCTGTGTTTGTCCGTATTGAATTATTAAACGTGAATTAAAGTAGGTATTTAGGGAAATACTAGTCTGAAGATAAGTGTGTTTTTTATATTTTGAAAAAAATAATAGCTCTCCCTAGATCATTGCTTTTGTTTATTAATTTACTAAGAAATCCTAGAATTGGGATGGGTAAAGGTCTGATAAAATCTGCATTTGAGCACTGAACTGTGATGCTGTCTAAAAGGTGTTTTACAGACACTCAGAGGAATTGGCCCTGACAGCAGCCCATTCAGCCAAGAAATTTGACTGTCATCTTCATTGCTTGCTTTCCTTCACATGGATGACCAGTAAATAAATGTGTCTTTTCCTGAGTGAGTGATGGCAGGTCCCTATCTATCAAACTGCACTATCCAAATGAGATAGAAGCCACTGAATTTAGAAACAGATGAAATTAATCTAATGAGTCATTGCTTTTCGTTTTCTTGGGCTCCTCTCTTGAATGTAGAACAATTTCTACTCCAGCATTGCACAGTTAGACGTGAATATTTCCAAATGTGACCTTTCTTAAACAAAGCACATGGTAAGGTGATGCTGGGATACTTCAGAAACTGCTGGAACAACCTAATTTTTCATCATGTTTATGGGTTACTACATAGTGTGACTGTAAAGATCAAGGTCTGGCACAGTTACAATTCTCATATATCCACATTTTATGGCTTTGACAGCAGTTAATGAAAGTGTGTGTGTGTGCCTGTGTGCTAACATGTGCATCAATCCCCATCGGTAAGCAATCCCTCTGTCGCCTTTTTGCTTCCAATTAGTTGACTGCATACCCTTTCCCTTCTCTCTCAACTGGGATTTCGTCCAGCATGAACAGTCTCTGTCTCCACATGACCATTGGGTACCTTCTCGCAGGCACCCTGGGAAGCTGTTCTGGTTCCTGAGTGAAAGCCACCTGGGGAGAGCTGAGATAGCACAGATAAAATACTCTGTACCAGGGTCTCTGATGAGTGCACAAAACCTAACTTGCTCGGTGATAATCATGGAGAAGAAGCTGCTGCTATGGACCCTGGCTCAGAGTATTTCTTAAAAGTCCTCTGTCCTTTGGTCACCCAAATGCCCATGTTTTGAGCATGAGCCCCAACAAACCTCAGGGTTTTCTCAAGTAATAAAAAAGGAGGGGAGAGGAGTAGGAATCATTTTATTATATTTTATAATGCTGAGATTTAGGAATGTCTTTTAAGATACATCTAGCCCGGCCAAGCGTGGCTCTGCGGTTGAGCATCGACCTAGGATCCAGGCGATCGGGGTTCGATTCCTGGTCAGGGCACATGCCCGGGTTGTGGGCTCAATCCCCATTTGGGGGCGTGCAGGAGGCAGCCCATCAATGACTCTCTCATCATTGATGTTTCTATCTCTCTCTCCTTTCCTCTCCCTGAAATCAATACAAAAAAATATATACATCTAGAGATTATCAAAATGTAACTGATGGATGTTAACTAGACTTATTATGCTGATGATTTCATAATATATACAAATATCGAATCGTTATATTGTACACCTTAAACAATTATAATGTTATATGTCAATTACATGTCAGTAAAAATATATATATGTATGTATAAAAAAGTAACTGACATGTGGACAAAGTTGTTTTAATGCAGTAATATCAAAATGCCACCCCCAACCCCACACCCCCAGTAAAATGGCCAATCCAGAGAGCCTGGGTCTGAGCCAGAATTGATGTGTAAATGTCCTGCAGTGGCAAGGGGTGTGTGGCACTTTGACAGTCATACTGAACTAGCCATTTCAGCTATTTCAGTGGGGGAACTTCTCTAAAGATCAATATGAATGTTTTTGGTCAGGGAAGATTTCCTGAGAGAAATAGGCAAGATTTGATCTGGGTCAGGGAAGGAGGGAAGGCGGTCTCTTTGGATCTGCAGAGGGGAGGACAATATTCCAGTGGCCAATGGTGTGAGCAGTGAAGGAGCCTGCTGGGCAGGAGTGTGGGCCTTGCTCCTTGCTAAGCTGCGTGGCCCAGGACAAGTTCCTCGGCCCCTCTCGCCTCAGGCTCGTCTGTGTGGGGGAAAAGAGACCAGGCTCCTGTGGGCGTTGTGAGAAGTAAATGAGCCTGGCAGAGGGCAAGCCCTCAGGAAATGTTAGTGCTTCTGGCTGTTAGTGAGGGGGGCTGTCAGATGCGAGTGCAGCGTGGAGTTGCAGGCTGTTGTATTAGAAACCTGGTGGCCAGCAGACTGGCACAGTGTCACGCATGACCTGGAAAGGCAAGAGGAAGGATATGGATTTGATTCGGGAGGAAATTAATTGGGGACTGTTGTAGGAGTGACATTAAAAAACTGAGCTTAATGAAGCTTATGCTATTTTATCTTGCATAGCCTGGCTGATAAAGTGTATTTATTGATTTATGTAGTTGGTTCTGGCATATACCAATAAGTTCAGTTTTAAACGGTATATCATCTAGAAGTTGAATTCTTTTTTTGTGCTAAAATTCTTTTATTTGGAGGTGAGGGTTATTTCATTTTTAACTTGTGTTCGATTTGTGGGCCCGCTCAGGTATCTTATTTCTTGGATAATTTGGCAACAGTAGTTTAAAGTCCTTATAAACCACATTAAGGATGCTTTCTGAATTGTATATCATTGTCCATGCTAGTGAGAGTTAATGACAATTTCTCTATTAAATTTTCTGATTAAAATGCTCAAGCAGAAGGCCTTTGTGTTAGTGTAGAATTGCTTTATGGGTGTGCGGAAGCTGGCAGAAGATAATCTAATCTGCCATTGCTGTGGGTTTCTAGCATGCTGCCAAATGGACTGTACTGCTGTGAGCCTTACATTTTTCTGATCCTTTTGGCTCAGCTGCAAGATGATGCACATTATGGTTGATCATATCCTACATTTAAGTTACAATTTAGAGCATTATCTTCAGTTCCTATGAACGGTTGTCGAAGTATAATCTTTATTTTTTGGAAATAAAGAACTATTTATGTGAGTGATACTAAAATTTGGGGGCCTGTAATGGTTTTTCCATTATGACAACTCCTTTACATTATTGTTTCTTGAACCTTACATCTCTCTGTTCTCTCAGTATTGAAATAATTCTAAAGAGTCAACTAATTTTTACCTTCGGAAACTCTTTTTACATATTTATTTTAAAAGAAACCTTGTTTTTACTATTTGTCCTATACATTTAAAAGAGCGAGGCAATCCAGGTTAACTAAGATGAATTAGCTGAACTCTCAATATGCTCATACAGTACAATATATTCAGCCACTGAAAATGTTAATTGTAGTCAGAGTCACCTGTTACTCATCTGTGAAACTTTTCAAAGATACACTTGCCTGGAGAGGTAAATGACATATTCTGAAGGAAGGGGCAGGACTGATGTAGCGTGGACCCTGGGCAGCTGTATTTTGAGCAAGGTAATACTGATGCACAGAACCAAGTGAAAAGTACTGTTGACAAAAATTGTTTAGTAACATGTAAAAATACTGACAGTATGCAAAACAAACTGTTTATTGTGTGTAATATGGTTACACTTGGAGGAAAAAAGAAACAGAGTTAGCAATAATTATCTCTAATGATATATACAGACAGCAAATCTAGAATGCCTATTAAGTTCTGGAGACCCAAACTTGCACTTGAAAATCAGTTCTTTTCTATTCAAAAGGTTAATTATCCATAGCCTGTAGTACTCCTTTAGTGCATATCTTTAGCTACAGAGGGTGTTCCTCCCATGGTCAGTAGTAATTTAGGGTTGGTTATGTGTGCATGGATATCTCCTTAATCTCTCTTTCCTCCCCTTGGCTATAGGTGTTCTTTAAAGTCTTTCTACGTCCTGGGTCTGACAGATGTGTCAAAATTTGACATGCAAACCCGGATATCATCTTGGAAAGGAAAATAGAAAGCCAAGTGCTAAATGAAATTCTGTCTTAGTCTCACATTCTTAGTGTATTTTATGGCCCTGATTGTAGTCTGATGTTAGCTAAAAGAGGCCATAAATCCCCAACAACCTCATGCAGTTAGAACACATTTTGCTTAGAACTCCAGAAAACAGACCTAGTTATCTCCATGCTCAGTGTGTCGCCCACACACATACTCTCAGGTCTTTCATTTCAGATGGCATTAATAAATCCTTCAACCTATGCACTGTGTGTCATCATATTTTCTTAATTAATATGCATGAGTCACTATTTCTGGAGTTTTAGTCCTTCAGAAGATTTTGGGTCCCAGGACTTAAGTCACAGTTATCTGCCTATGAAATGTCCCCTGATCTTCTGCATCAGGCATTCTGAACTGTTAACACCCTTTGAGACGGAAGTACCATTTCCGCTTAAGCAACGGTCATCTTATTATTGAGTTAGAAGTGTCAGTGGCCGTTTTAGTCCCATCAGATACAACGTTCCCGTGGTTGCTCACAAGGCTGTGTTTTTGCCTGTGTGGCCATCCTGAGGCTGCCTTTGTTTATCCTGCCTGTCAGAACCGCACACTCAGATGCAGTTGTTTTCAGTATTAGCCTCTAGTTGCTTCCCCTTGGATATTTTATTTATTTGCTGTACGATGGGAGAAAAAGAAAGAAGGGGGGATTTCTTTTAAGATGTGATTTTAAACTATCTTTCCATATTCTGTTTTGTGTAGCGTTGGAATCTCCAGCCTGCTGAGTGGACCTCATTGTTATTTATTTACCGGGTGGGGCCTTGTTTTGCACAGTCAGGCGTAGTCAGTAGGACTGGAGCAAGCCCAGCAATGAGCCTGGCAGCCAGTCTTCTCCCAGCTGACTCCGCCCACCACTGGTGGCAGGCCATTCAGTGAAATTGTCTTAAGTCCTGCTTGATTTTATGGTATCTGCTGTTTGTTTTAGATTCACATTTTGATGTGACAATCTTTTTGCTGGAGGTCTTTCTCATTTCAACTTGCAATGAAGTGTACTTTGAGCTATAACAATACAAGTATTTCAGTATACTCTTTTCCTTAGGATATGAAAAAGTTGTTCAGGTGCTTGTTTGCACTTTGTGCTAATAATTTACTTAGCATTTAAATTAGATCTTGAGTTTCTGAAAGAATGTACGAGTCAGTGTTTATGAAAGGGAATTCTGAGGAATTTTCTTTTACTACCACTTAAAGATATTGATCCACTTCTGTGGAGGAGGCAGAACTTTACTCTCAAGTGGGTTTTTTTTGGCTGATCTAATAATCAAATAGACATGAGACAGGTTAACAGGAGAAAATAACCAAATTTAATTACATATATATATAGATATATATATATATCTATATATATATCTCCCATATATAGAGTCAGAGACCCTACATACATGAGAGGTTCATAGACAGAAAGGGAAAATGGTTGTATAAGACATTCTGAGCTAGGAACAAGGTAATGCAACTTGGGGCTTCAGAAGGTAACTGCAGGGAGACCACATGCTTAGCAATTATTAGTTTCCACTGCGATATACATAGGCAAAAAGTCATTTCCGGTGATAACGCTCATCATGTGCCAGGCTCCTAATTAAAATTCTAGATAGTTAAGGGAGGGGAGCCGAAGTTTCTTTGAGCCTGTAGGGTCTCAGTTGCCTTTAGCTTAAAATAATCCCCATACCACTGAGGCACATCTTGGGGTGGTTTGTTCTGAACCCTACGTTTCTCATTATAGAAACTAAACTTAAACACGTGTCTAGTAAGCAGTTTCTAAAATAGTATGTCAGAAGGAGACAAAAAAATCAGAGAATAGTGAGAGAAGTTACACTTTGAATAATTTTTGCCCTTTACTTTACATTGGACAATTGGAAGATCACCTTGCATAAGCAGGGGCTCAGGCAAAACATTCAACTTTCCTTCCTAATGAAAAGCCACAGAGATTATATATTGTCTTCATGATCTATTCCTCTCTCAACAGGTCTCCTCTCTCTGTTCTTACCTGAGCCTTTTGCTTAGTAAGATTTTATTTTAGAAATTTAATGGTAGCCTACTCCTTTTTCAAAATGTTGCACTTCACAGTGCATTAATATAAAAAAGAAACTGTGGGGTCTCCTGCACGGATCCTGACAGCTCAGAGCTTTCTCTAAAACTTGTCCTGAGCCTTCTCTGTGGTTCTACTTTCATTTTTGGTGCTTTTGCCCACCCTCCTGGCTTCAAAGTTCAATTTTTGAGTGATTTCCAAATATTCCGTTCTCTTCTTTCTTGAATAAGAGTTACACAATTCTAGTATTCTGCAGGATATTTCCAATTGGTTTGTTCAGTTAGTTTGTTCTGAATTTTTAGCTGACACCTCAAACTCACATTGTTTTGCATCCAATAGGTTTTTAAAAAATTAAATCTATTGTGGTAACATTGATTAATAACATTATATAATTTTGGGGTATATAAGATTATATTTCAGCATCTGTGTACTCTATTGCATGCTCGCTACCTGAAGTCTAGTTTATTTCTTTTACCATAATTTGGCCCCCCATACGCCTGGGTTGCCCTCTCCCTGCCCCCTTCCCCTCTGGTAACTACCGCTCTGTTGTCTGTATCAAGTAGTTTGTTCTGTTAGTTTGTTACTTTTTGTTTTGTTCCACATGTAAGTGAAATGATACAGCTTTTTTCCATCTCCACCTGACTTATTTCACTTAGCATAATACCTTCAAGATCCATCCATGTTGTTGCAGATAGCAATATTTCATCTTATTTTATGGCTAAGTAGTATTGTGTTATACACATACACATACACCCCCCCCCCCCCCCACACACACACATCTTTTGTATTCAGTCATTTGTCAGTGGACACTTAGGCTGTTTCTGTGTCTTGGCTATTGTAAATAATGGTACATTAAACACAGGGGTACATATATCTTTATGAATTTAATTCTTGATAAAATACACTTGGTCATGTTGGTTCACAGCAGAAATTCCCAGAATAATTCAATTTTAGGAAATCTGTTGATGTAATTCACCCATAATAAAAGAACTGGAGGGGGATGGGAGCCGTGTGATCATCTCTGTGGGTTCTGAAAAGCGGAGGAGTTTGCCTCGTTGGACAAACCCCTCCTGGATGGGCACAGAGAAACTAAAAAAAAAGACTGGAAGGTGGATACAGCTGGATCAAAAAGTTATAGATGCCCATGGAGTGATATAAGCCATTGACAAATGAATGTAACATAAAGTGTATCCCATACCAAAACAGATTTAAGGTGGATAAAAGACAAATAAAGACCAGATGCTCCCACCTCAGGGCTTTTTCAGTTCCCTTCTGCGGGGAATGATCCCCTGGGAGGACTGCGGGGGAGAGGAAGGAGGTCCTGCCCTCCGTGAGAGTGTCTGTGAGATAGAATCCCTCTTCTCCCTCCTGTTTCTCTTGCTAACAAACTAAGACTTGGCAACAATATGATTTTCTATGATTTGCGAACTGTGGTAACTTCCAGTTGATCCTTCCAAATATCTTCTTCAGCCTCTTAGGCTGATTGTGTTCTTTCGTAGTAGAAACCAAGGCCTCAGGTTACGTCAGGTCCATTTTCCAGCCATCCTCTGTTAGCTTTTTAAATGGTGGTACAAAAATCTCAAGATGTGGGGTTTTTTTAGGCTTTAAAGTCTTATTTTCAGTGCAGTGAATGAAAGGCTTTTTATTTTCCCTGAAAGTTGTTAAGATGTCTCAGAGTAGGTGGCCTGTGTTTTCTGATCAGCCACACTTTGCAAGTCATGGTGCTATAGTAGAACATATTTTATTTTAAATACTCATGTCTCGGACACATATTTTAGCACTAAATGATGCTTTATTAATTTTATCAAGCAGACAAAAAGAGCTAAAAGATGCAGTTTTACACACACTTGAGACTGAAAATCATGTTAGGCTAGTTAGCATTTCCATGTGTAAAGGTGACTTGTAAACCGCCCCTAAGGACAGTATTTTGAGAGTAGACAAAAGAAGATGCGCCAAACCCAAAACAGCAAAGGGAGCTCATGCTCAATATTGATCTTACATAATAATACACTTAGCTTTGATTTTTTTCTTTGTTTTACCTCTGAACTGATTTTTGTTTGTTTTAATGTCTTTCAACCACTATTGTTAGGAGAAAAAGAGAAAGGACCTTGTGTAAGTTTCAGTATCCCTTTATAACAAGTGCACAGCGCTCATCCTGGACAGTAATTTCTGTAGTTTTGTAAAGATATGTTTTCCAGTTTTCTAGTAAATTGTTTTTCCAGACCACATCCTAGTGGCTACTGTTATTCTAAGGTGGTAATAAGCTTGTATTATGAATCCTTTTGCTCCTGTTTGACCACTCACTGTGGTTTCTATTTTGTGCAGTGTTGTGCAGTGTTTTTATGGTATTCAGCACTCTGCTGAAATCTGGAAGGAAATATATTGTAAATCCATAGCCTGAGGCTTTCATTTTATACCCACATAATGCTCCCATCACTTTAAAAGGCGTCTTCTGTTGAAAAGTGTGCATGGGTAGATGTGTAGTTTCAGCCTACTAATTAATTATTTTCTTTTTGTTACGTAATAGTTTACTATTGTACTAAATTAAATGATCAAATCATGTTCATCTTAAGGAATAAGACAGTATATGCAGCCAGGCCATTCTATCCTAACAGTATCAAAACATCTTGTAATACAGCTACTTGAATTATTGAATCGTCTCTTGTGACATTTGTGCACAGAAGTGTAACTTGTATCCACATTCATGTATTATTTTCTCTTAACAGTTGACTTCAAACCTCATGCCAGCATGGATACTGTCCACCACATGTTGCTTTTTGGATGCAATATGCCTTCCTCCACTGGAAGTTACTGGTAAGGCATAATGGGCTCATACTACAAAGGAGTGTAGAAAATGTGTTTTTAATAAGTACAGAATGCATCTGTGCAAATATTTTATAACTGATTAATAAATAGGCAGAATTTTTTTTTTTTTTTTTTTTAGAAAAGAACTTTGTTCTTTTGCATCCAGTAGTTCTCATGTTTTGATTATCATAGTTATTTAATCTGCTCTGGAGCACATCCATGAGTCTTTGATTTAATAAGTATATGTCATCATAGGAGTGTGTCGAGGTGCATACAGCTTGAAAAGGAACACTAAAAATTTAAATAATGAGTACTCTGATGCTTATTTTTTTAAGTTCATAAATATAGCACCCTGGCTGTGCTCATTGAGCACTCTTTTATTCCAGACACCGTGCTAGGTGATCTGTACAGCATTTCATTTTATCCTAACGTCTCCGCAAAGCAGATGTTATTCATAACCCTGACTTTACAGACAAGAAGCCAGAAACTCAGAGATTCAGTAACTTGCTTAAGGTAACACAGCTGGTTAGTGTCAGACCAGGTTTGAACCCTAGGCTGTCTGGTTCCAAATCTAGTTATTTCTGTTTCACCACACGGTGTCTCATTTATTCAAGTAAACTGTTGCAGTTTTAGAATTTATTTTAATCACTGTGGTGAGCCTTAATATCCTGTCATGAACAATCAGTAAACATCTATTAAATGCTAGTTACATGTCAGAGCTGCAGCAGATGCTGTGGGGGGTTCTAAGATAGATATGTTTTCTACCCCCAGAAGCTTCCAACATAATTATGGCTTGAGCTCTTCTCTTTCACTTTGTTCTTTGATGGTAAGAAGATCAGTGAACTTTGAAAATAGCTGTGCATTTTAAGCCTCATATGTAACACCAATAGCCAGAACCACTGTTACATATTTAACAGCACAGAATGAGTGTGCCTTTCTTTGCACTGGGAAGGGGTCTGTTTTGTAGTCCTGTTTCTGCATAATCACATAGACTGATAGACCTTTCTCTGAGCATCCCAATACTGACAGGGCTGATGCGAGGCACACAGCAACTGCTTTCTAGTCATTTTTATAATAAACAATTGTTATATGTATTTGGTACTGTTAAAACACAAGGCAATTAGTGGAAATCTCCTTGGACCAAATAACATCAAAGCATTTGTTAATAGGCTTAAGTATTTGATGAAAGGGGCATATCACATAGGAACCCCACTCACATGATTGGGTTTATGTCAAAATGGAGCCAGGGAATCACAGTTAATACTCTTTGATATCAACATTCCAGTTTTTTGCTCTTCAGTAAATTTTGGTAAATAAATTTTGGAATTAAAAGATTATTCCCTGGACAGCTTTTCTGAATCTGATTCAGCAAGTCACGTCCTTTGGTTTTTATGTTTTAAAAATATTTCTTCTGAAATTAGCAAAATTTACCTTTGGATTAAAATGATTAGAAATAGGTAGAAGGGATGTGAACTGAAAAATCTGTTTCGCTTCACCTTGGTTGAAGAGAATGAGTAAAAAAATAAAACAAACAAACAAAAAAGCTCGGCCAGGAGTGGCTCAGCGGTTGAGCATCGACCTGGGATCCAGGCGATAGGGGTTCGATTCCTGGTCAGGGCACATGCCCGGGTTGCGGGCTCGATCAATGACTCTCTCATCATTGATGTTTCCATCTCTCTCTCTCCCTCTCCTTTTCTCTCTCTGAAATCAATAGAGATATATTAAAGAAAGAAAAAAGAAAACGTCACTTAAATGTTATGGCTCTAATTACTTAAGGGAAAGTATTTAAAATGAACCAAGCCTAGTTCATTGTTCTCATGTTAAGGGAATATCAGAGCAAACATTATTTTGTCCATTTTAAAATATTTGTTCATACTCTTTAATACACCATTTTGATATTAAGCCTTTCCATAGAACTTTTAAGTTGGGGAAAGAGAATTCAAAGAAAAATGTAAATGAAAGTGAAAACAGTAATTTTGAGTAACGTAATTGCTGCACGTATTATTTTGCTAAAATTATTACTGGAAAAGCAACATTGTAGAGAGATAGAGTAATAAACTCACTGGCTAGATTCCCTGGGCGTGTTACCTTCCCACGTGGGCTGGCCCTGGTTTCTTCATGTCATCGGGAGACTCTCACTAGATCATTTATAGAACTCCTTTATGCTCTAAAATGCCATAGTTCTGTGACTCCAAGTTGCATGCAAACGGTGGGTCAGATTGGAAAGGCATCGCTATTAGGAGTTGGAGATGTATGCACTGGTTGAATCACCTCAAGCAGGCAGTCTACTGCGGTTTGCCATTCAGCTGCATCATTAAGTAATTGGAATTCTTAATGACATTATACCCATAGCATTTTAAATAGATTTTAAAAATCTGTCTGGCAGCCCATATTTCCACTTAATCAGTAGGCTTGTTATAATTGACATTGTAACCATAAAACAAAGTCAGTAACCGTTGCTGTTACTCATCTTTTTCTAACCAAGCCCAAAGTGTTCAGCTAACATTTAAGTAGGATCTATGTGAAAACTGTCTGTTTGTTCAGTGTGAAAACTGGGAGATATGCATTAAGTAAAACTGTTCTGGTGACTCTGGCTTCCGCAGTCCAGCCTCAGTCTCCATTGAAAGGTGGGATAGACTTTTTTTATCTCCCAATATTTAGCAAAATCCATTGGTCTTTAATGAATTAGAGCTTGCAGGATATTTTATGGGCTGAACTTTTCAGTTGCTTCACAAAAACATCCTCTGCTCCCTACTCCCAGTGCTACGCAGACTCTGCCCTGGAAACAGACAGCGGATGTTTTCCAGCTGCTTAGCCTCTTATCTGTCCCACCTGAATTCTATTACTAATAGCACAAATCCATCACTGTCAAAAGCCCTGCATTATTTTTCTAAGATAATTAAGTCATGGAATTGATCACGCTCATTTTACAAATGCAAATCTGTTTTTCAGCTGCTCTGAGATATATACAGTACTTAAAAGATTTCCAAATTTTCATATATTTTTGGTTATTATACCTATAGTGATTTTTGACACTTAAGAATATCAAGAACCTATTCACGCGCTAGGGAAGTCTGTATGGGAATACAGAGGGGTTTTAGTGAAAGAAGAAAAAGCTAATATTAGGATATTTTAACATCAAAACATTAAGCTGGGATTTCTTCTCTTTACTGTTGGTTAGATAGGCTTTCCCTGTTTTCACTTGACTCTTCCATTTTCATTGCCAGCAGGTTGGCAAATAGGTCTGTGTCTCTCATAAAGTAAACATTTCCCCCTGAAATTATGAAGTTATAATTCATCCCTTGTCTTCAGGCAGCACTTTTAATATCGAGGCAAAGAGCTATTCTGATGATGTTTCACTGCTGCACTGCCCTCCTTTGCTCTCTGTAATTGCCTCTTTCTACTGTTCATTAAAATATATTTACAGTTATATTAAGTTTACATGAAAATAGTAGACACAGCATGAAGCAGTTTTCATTATGTAGTCATTTTAATTTTGAAGTTTTTTTCCTCTGCACATATTCTAGTCTTTTGTGTCTCGTTCCAAATTAGCAGCTCACACTGGTAATGTGTCTAGTTAATTATATGCATGTGCATTTAAATTGCATACATTGATGTGAACCTTTTAATATACCGTGGGGTGGTCCCTTTATAGTTAGAGTGGGCCTGGTGCTCAATTCCGAATTTACATACCTCTCGAGGATGCAAATAAGGACCAGCTGGTGGAAAAGCAGCAGCTCTGCTGGCCCACGCAAAGAAGGGAAGAGTACCTGTCAGATGTAGCCCGTATACCTTCTTTTCCTAGGCTTTTAGAGAAAACAAAACATCTAGGGCCCAACAGAGCGCCAAGATTGGAGCAAACAGCAATAGCATGATTTGTTGGACTTCGTTTGTGCTTGCAGACTTAATTCGAAGCGTAGCATTCTAAGTTCCTCAGATTTGTTGGCTAAAGAGGAGCCATCGGTGAGCAGATGCTCTTTCGGGCCATTTAGAGTCAGCAAGGAAATAAGGTGTTGAAAACTGAGTCATTTAGATATAGAATTTAATTACTGCTCTCCACTAAAAAATGGCAAACTTTAGGAAATCTTGGAAATTGAAATACTGCATTTATCTATTCTATGTATTCTTTCTCTAGTTTTTTTTACTCTAACGATAACATTTTTAAAAATAATGAGCGGTTAGCTACAGAGAGTTCCAGGCTTTGAAAATCATGGTATTTTCTTCATATAAACTGTTTTGGCATTTGGGGTAATCCAGGAGCACTGTCTTTTTGTAACGTGAGATTGCATAGGCTCATGCACCTTTATTCTGCTGAGCACGGCACTTAAGGCTTAAAGCAATTTACGACTGCCCACCCCAGGACTGCGTTCATAATATTCCGTGACTAAAGTGAATGGGCTTCTTAAGTGTCCTGCTTTGTACTTTGACGAGATCTTCTATGCAAAGCTAAAATTATGTTTAGCCTTAGCAGTTAATTTTTTATTTGAACACTATTCCTAATGACGCTTATTGTGGCCATCTACTCTTTACAAACGAAATATGGCTTCTGTAGGTTGTTTGATCTTTTTTGAAAAGAAGAGTCCCAGCTGATTAAATGAGGCTGTTTCTGGCTGTTCTAACCTGGAATCATTCTCCAGCTGAAGCAGCAGTGCCTTACCGTCCTATGAAGCTTCAGCTTAAATCCCTTTCAACTGCTCCTATTTGTTAACCACCTGCTGTGTCTTTTTAAATGCCACCGTCTCCACAGGGTTACAGATGCTGATGAGGGGAAGGAGAAAATGGCTAAAACATATACGTAAATATAGAGAGAGAGAAGCCTGTATGCGAAACACTCTGCTTGGTTACTCACTTAAATGACTTTTCTTCAGGGTGATGTTACTGAAGCGTCCTTGCCTCCCTCAGGAGGACCACGACGCTTTGCTTGAGAACGGCGTTTGCATCTGCTGCCTCTGTGTACCCTCTCCATGTCCTCGCTACCTGTCACCTGTACACTGTGCGGCAAGGTTCACGGTGTGCCTTCTGCAGTGCCCTCTTTGTTTCCTCCATAACAAACTTCTAAAGTTAAACGTACATAACATCCTTGTCAGTATAAATAAAAACAACACCGTCTCCCAAATCCACCCTTTTCCTTGTTTGAAGCACTGTGAAATGTGCCTTTGAGTGTAGTAGCAGAGTTTCGACATACATTTTTGCTAGGCTAAAATTAATTGTATTTGTTTCTGCTTTAACATCGTAATAGATTTATATTATATTGCATATCAGGATAGTATAATAGGTCATCATTAAAGAACTTTTGGCATCTTTAACTCCTAGTCACCAACGATCATATTTCTTGGCTGATTTTTAGATGCCTGGATTAGAGGCGTTGATAGGCGTTCCTTAGCCCCTGATCAGTTCCTTGTAGACTAGTATCAACTTGAATAAAATAGAATGTCATAGATGTAACTGTTTTGACAGTTTCAACAGAAACAAACATTACATAGTATTGGGCATTAATTTTTCTTCTAAAGAGACTAATCTTTATGTTAAACAGAATAGCAATATTATATACCACAGCACTCACTTAACATTTAACATTTAACTTAGAGCCAGAACTTTGAAATCACAGCGTCTTTCGTTCAAGTCTCAGTTCTAGTACTTGATAGTAATAATAAATATTATTCATATTATTGAACCTGTATTGAGCTGTTTCCTCACCTGTAAAATGAGGATATTAATCCTGCCTGGTTGGGCCATTGTGAAGGGTGAGGGTAATGTGGTTGGCACAGTGGCTGACACATAGAAATACTTAATAAGTGGTAGCTGTTATTCTTCTTCATTTATTAATAAAATGTTTATTTACTATCCACTATGTGCAAATGCTTTGTTAGGCACTGAGAGTTTGGTGTGGGCAAAACAGACACACTTGCTCTTATGGACTCGACTGCTTCTCTAGTCTCACGGAGGGTTATGGGCACTGTGGCGCTGTGGATCAGGCTGCGGCTTGTAACTAGCTCTCCCATGAAGTATCCTGATAATTACCATGTTAGTGCACACCCATTGCACTGAAATTCACATAGGGTTTGCCTGAATTGGGAAATATGTTCTCTGGGTTTATAGACACTTAATGAAATTAGAATACCTGACTCAGTGGATGCAGTTTTGAAAGGTACAGACATTTCCATATATGCCATTGATTTATGTTGTGTTTCTTAAAGAAATGTTCTAACTTTGGATTCATTTTCCCGTGGTTCTGTTGGAGACTAAATGTGTTAAAATTGGAATTGAAGGCCATACAGACTTAACTTGAGGGCCTGATAATTTTATTTAAAAAAAATTTTTTTTTAGGCAAAAGAAGAAATGAGTTATCAGTTCTGATCTTCCCTGAGTAACCTTGGGTTTTAAACAGCCTTTAACAGATACAACCGGAGAGGATTTTAACTGTCGGTCGTGCTTTATTTGGATAATTCAAAATGACAGGCTAGCACTTTTCAGTTCTTGGCATCGTCTAAAAATATTCCTGCCGTCTGAATGGTTTCCCCGTGGATTAGGGGTGAAAAGGTTCTACAGCAAAGGTTCAAGAGTCCGGAATGGTTTTATTTTCAAATGGTAATTCTCATCATTTCTGCAATGAATGCTAGGAAGCCACAAGGGAGCTATGTGAATCTTTTCACAATTAATTGGCTTAATCTGGAGGAGCCTTTAGGAGAAGCTGCTATAAGAATAAGGAGCCTGGTTGATGAGGCCTGAAATTACAACAGCCATTGATCAAGGGTTGGTTACATTGCTTCCTAACCTTAAGACTCTTCTTATTAACAAGGACAGTAAAAATCCTGCTTTGGGAGGACCCTTTTTGGAGAGCCAAAATATGCAGTATCACCTTTTTCTTGTTGGTATTTTTCTGTGGAGAAAATATGATGCTATCTATGGTCATTTAAAATGGGAAATGGAAATCTGGGAACGAAGAGGTGGAGGGATTTGATCCCGGCGCTCGCTGCCACTCTCCTGTGGCTTCCGTTATAGAATCCATGGCTCTCAGCCTCTTGTTTTCCCTCTTCCTCAGTCCTGTCACTCATTACATTTTAGGATTAGTTTCAATATCCCAGTAAGTCATTCTTCACTCAGCCTTGAGTTGTGCACATTCTTTAAAAAAAAAAAAAAAATCATAAAACAGGATTCTAAAAATCAAACCAAACTTTGCTTTTGAAGGTCTTCTTTTACCAGAACTGATAACAGAACTAAATAGAAGATCATTGTCTCTTTGCGGATAAGTCAGAAGAACTTGTGTAGAATTTGAGTTTAGAATTTCATGCACAAATTGCAGCCGTAGCTCAGATGTGACAGTAGTCGCCAAAGCTTATCTTCATAGGACACCTTTCTCTGCCTACCAAGCATTCTCACAAATTGAAATAGAAGGTGGTATGACAGCCAGAGGTTTGAATCGTGGCTCGACTGTGTGACCTTAGCGGTTATTCACACTCTCTGAGCTTATTCGGCTGTAAAGTGTAACCTACTTGCAGTGTTCTTGTGGGAATAAATAGAAGCTTGTTTGTACAAAAACACCAGGCAAGCAGTAATTCAAATTTATCATTATTTAATATTACAGTTAAAATTTCTTAACTAAATTTTTTAAAAAAAATTTTATACTTGTCATTTCAATACAATTTAGGTCACTTCAGTTCTTTAAGTATTTGTATATGAAAACTTAAAATCATACTTAGCAGTTCACTTCGGCAGACATTTCTTGAATAGTTACCAAATGTCAGGCAGGGTTGTAAGTGTTGGGAGCACAGCGCGAAAGTTCTGACGCCAGCCTTCAGTATGCACAGCCTGGTTGAAGAGGAGATACATGAGCCGATCCTCAGGGTGAGCGCTGTGGTTCAAGAACGAAGTTGGGTGGGGCGGGATCAGAGAAAGCTTCCCTGAGGCGGGAGATTGGAGCAGAGTCTTGCAAGAGAAGGTGAGTAGGACAGGTTTGTCAGGCAGAGAGCTAGGGAAGGGGCTCTCCAGGCAAAGGGAGCAGTGGAGAAGACAGGGATTAGGGATCTGGCAGCCACTTGGCATGACCAAAAAGTTTTTATTTTTTTCTGGAGCTGTAACAGTGTCCCAGATCACGAAAGGCCTCATGCTACAATGTTTGGGTTTTGTTTTGATGTTATTCTTGGGAAGCATTTGAAAGATTTTGTGCCAGCGAGTGACATAATCAAGTATGTCACTTAGAAAAATTTACTAAACCAGTCTTCTCTATTATATTTCCTTCTGGTTCTTACTAGTCACACACATAGCAGCAGAGGAAATAATTATCTTGTTTAACCTAAGACTGTCATCACATGGATGTGAGACACTGTACCTTTATGGTCTTTTGTTGAAAGCTATGAAAATTGTCACACAGATCTTTAAGTTTCAGTAGCTGACAGCAGCGAGATACAACGTTCATCACATCTGACAATCTCATTTTTTAAACCATTATAGCCTGAGGCCAAGTGCTTCTGTGCACTGTCCAGGACCCTCAGCCTTTTAGCACACTTGGCACAAGGACGTCACAGACATTTGTTCCAGTGCACAAGTCTCACGTGGTGAGGTAATGATCCTTCACCACAAGTATATTGTTCTTGACAGTGACCAGTAAGAAACCACTGGTTGATGTGTTTCACATGGCACACTACCCAGTTTCTTTCTGCAGCCTGATTTATAGAAGCAAGAATTTTTGCCGAAGGTGACCTTCCGAGACATCCTGGTCCCGGGCCCCTCCCCGCCGTCACTGAGGCAGGTAACAGTTGTCTGTACTTAGTGCCTGTGCTTTCACCCCATTTCTGGCTATAAGCAGGAAACACGTTAGGAGTCCCTTCCTGTGAATATGAAGGTACTTCTCACCAGTGGTTTTCTTATTTGTGACCTGGCTCTTCTCCAGGTTTCTAGCCCCAGTTTCTGACCTCTTTGGGAAGTGGCCCCGGTCTGCCCTTCCGTCCCCTCCAGGCCAAGGGCAGTGCACGTTTTCTCCTCTGTGAGCCAGCCTCCTGCCCAAGCAGCCGTGTTTGCTCTTATGCACGATCGTCCTCAGACCTTTCAGATCTGCCCAAACTCCTGATTCTGACCTTGTTTGGTGCTAATTTCTCAAAACACAATATAAAGACAGCATAAATATGTCACCTAATGGTGTTTTGAACAAATCTAATTCTATAACAGAACAAACTAAGAGATACAGTGTAATGGGGGACAAACAGCCATGTGGTTTGGGGTCAGACAGCTTACCGTTTATGAGATTGGGTCCACCAGTGAAGGTACCGATGTGCTGGTTACCTTACTGGGTGCCCTGCACGCATCACCGTCACAGCCCCACCGGGCGGGTTTCCGTACAGGCCTCCTCGGGCTGATACGCAGCTGTGAAGGAGGTTGTGGGATTCAGCTCCAGATGCCTTTCTGCCTCTGCTCCTTCCACCACCCAACCCTGCCTCTCAACAGTGAATCTTAGGTAACGTGAACGTTTTGTTAGATGATGCATTCCCCAGTATTATACTTTGAGGTGTATAAAGTGCTTTCACTCACTTGACTTGCTGAGTAACTCTGTGAGGTAAGTACAAGAATCTCTGTTTTACAAGAGAGAAGACTGAGGCTCGCTGAGATACAGGGACTTGCACAACATGAAACAACTTGTAAGTGATGCACCAGTATTCATAAACTTAAACAAAATCATATATAGATATGTGTGTGTGTATATATATACCTAAACACCAAGAGCCCTTTAAGTGGTGCATGCGTGGGTGTTCACCGTACTAAGCATAAGCACTGCATACTGTTTGCTGCAACAGCTAAAGACCTGTCGATAACACTGGTCCCCAAAGGAGAAAGGTGTTCCGTTTCTTTTAATCCACTTCTAAACTTCCTGTGCATTAGCTTTGGTTTATTCAGACTCTCTATGTGATGCTTATTTTTCTACCTGATTATATCGTGTACGTTCCACAAATGAACATATTGAATTAGAAATTGTATGTCTGTCTCAGGGTTGTTTTACACTGGGCAATAAACAAATCTTTTATATGTGCTTTCTTTTCACACTGAAAAATACTCTTTGCTGCAGTCTTCATTAGGATCTTAAAGCTGATGTGACTACAGTGATAATAGTACTTTACTTTGTTTTCATACATTTTCCCCTATCCCTCCCCACCATGGTGAGTGACTTAATGCATTTTACTACTTGAACCTTCGTTTATAGCTACTTTTTTCTTTCTTTCAGGTTTTGTGATGAAGGGACCTGTACAGATGAAGCCAACATTCTGTATGCCTGGGCAAGAAATGCGCCCCCTACCAGACTCCCCAAAGGTACGTCTGAGGCCTCTTGGATGGTCTTGTAGTCACTGCTTAATTTCTGATTCCAAAGCACTTTTTATTGTATGCCCCTTCCGACAGTTGTTGACAATATTCCGTCCTGCAGTTTCACACTAAAAAAGGACCTGTATTGCCTGCTTCGTATTGAAAAGGTTTCATTTAGATAGCTACTCTCTCTCCACTTCTCTTTGGTTAAGAAATTTGCCCAGATGACAGTGAAGATAGAAAACAACCAAGTTCACCTCAGGCCACCTTTGGCCTCGGGCACATTGGTTTTGCCAGCAGGAGCATTTCATGAGCCAGGAGAGCTAGGAATGAAATAAACTGCCATTTCAGCAAACAGGTTTTTTTTATAGTCCTGGAACCTGGGCATTGAGTGTGATGCCAAACCTCAGCTGGCTTTCTGACTTCACCTCTAAATACTGTTTGCAGCTTCCAGTGTGTGAGCGAATTACTAGACTCTGTTTTATTACCTGAATCTTTCTTAGTATCAAAGTGGATGTGCAGTTCTGTTACCAAGTAGGGCTGGCAGGGTTAGGGGACAGCGGCTTGGGAAGCACACGCTGCTCTCTGACCTGCCTAACTCATGTCAGCTCTAAGTGACGTCTGTTTTGCTTTGCTTCAAATGAGCCTCAGGATCGTCTCTGTGGTTAACCAGGCAGCCATTGCCAAGCAAGTTTGGAAATTAATAAGGGGGCCAGTCATGAATATGTTGACATTTTAAAGACCCACAAGTAGAGCAGATAGAAAAAGAAATTTCTGTACTTCTCAGTATTTTCTCTGTAGGTAATTTTTAGCTTACTAGCAAACTCTACTAATAGTAAGACTGTTAGGAACCCATCAGAGTCCAAAAATTTCTTGGCATACTAGAGTTTGTAAGCTACATTGGTAATGGTTTCCGCAGTGTCATTTTGGCAGATTCCTGTTTTCATATGGAAAGAAAAGTAATTCCTTCGAGATGCTCTAAGAAGTCTATTTCCTATATTCAGTCAGAAAATAAAAACACATATGAATATATACAAAGTCAGATGTCAGTTATATAATCAAGGACAGAATTTGTTTTGCTTTATTGCGTTTCTTTCAAAAGAAAGAGGGTACTGTGTATAAAATGCTATCAGAGCTTTGAGAAGGATTGATAGATTATCTTAGAAGTTGTCAGTAAATGCCTCGTTTACTTTCATTTTCATGTAACATAATTTCATATGCGATATGCTATTTTATTTCCCTTTGGATTTCACAGATCCGCAACCCAAGATTAGCTCCGTTTTAGAATTCCATTTCTAAAATATTAATTTATCATCTTCTGTAAATCTTTAGGTGTTGGATTCCGAGTTGGAGGAGAGACTGGAAGTAAATACTTTGTACTGCAGGTACACTATGGGGATATTAGTGCATTCGGAGGTAAGTTTAAAAATATTGGAACTCAGCACAACTTTCAGTACTATATTGTTTAAAATATATATGTTATTATCCACATAATAAAATGAAGACTTGACCACACCGTCTTCCCACTAGGAAACAACTGCTTTTGTTTCTTTTAATTCGGGACTGCTGGGGAAATGACTTTCCTTTTGAAGGGCATGTTATCGTACACACCTTGCTGTGCTTTCTCCTGCGCTGACTTCAGGGTGCTTTGGCTTTCCAGTGTATTATCTTATCTGCCTGCTTCTGTTAGGGGATTCCTTCCAAGCAGCACTGTCAGAAAGTGTAGGGACTAGTAAATTATTTAATTCTGTAAGCAAGCCCTTGGGAGAGTCAGCAAGTTTTGCAGGAACAGCGAGGCTCGCCGACGCTCGGCTCGTGGCCGCGCCTTGTCCATATCCACGCGTGGCACGTCACGAACTGGCCCGCTGCCCACGCGTGCAGAAACCGCCCGCCCCCAGACAGCGCTGCCGAGCGCGGCCCCGCACACCTGCCGCTCGCCCGAGCTTGCTGTGCAGTTCACGTAACTGCTCCTTTCCCATGACAGAGTCATTAACCCGAGGAAGGGGCCCGTGCCCAAGGCAGCCGGGACGGGTGCCTGTTCTGCCTTCTGCCGCTCAGTCACAGGCCACCTGCACGCCAGGCTCACGCTCCGGCATTCGCGGGGGTGTAGATACTCAGCAGCCTTCTCCTTGGCTGTCAGCTTCCACACTGTCTTGCTGACTTACGCATATTCCCCACGCTCTCTAATTTAGCATTATGTTTCTGTTAATTAATCCGATACAGTTTCCCCTCCAGACATACTGGCTTTCTGTCCCACGACTAAGTCTAGAAGTACGTGTCCGCCTCCGCCTGTGAATGTCCGGGGCCTTTGCTGCGACGCCCCATAGGTTCTCAGCATCCAAGACAGGGGCAGTAAATGCATCTTTCTCTGGAAAAAGATGTTGGAAAAAATACCTTTATGTCATTGAAAAATTATAATTAGTTCTTCAGTCAGATATATTATCAATTAAGCAAGCTCCTGTGGACCAGCCTATGAATCCAACTTCCAAAGAAAATTTTTTATATTAAAAACATGCTTTGAGTTATACAGAAATAGCTTTTCATTTTGGAAACAGAACCTAGTCTTACACTGCTAACTGTCTATAGTGCTAAGACAAGGTTTTGTTGAAGACAAAGGAATAATTAATGTTTGTGTTTAAGGAACAAAGGCAGAAATTATCTGCTCTAAAAATGTACTGTGTTGGCATCAGTGGAACAGGCGGACTCTAAGCCTGCTGACTTCCAGAGCATTGACAATACAATTGTAATTTTTTCTAAAAAGGCAAGGAAGGCTTTCCCTGACCACCACAACTAACATACCCACTCATACTCCCCTCTCTCCACACTATATCCCTCCATAGAAGCCCTAGACTTTACTTTTCAACCTAATTCTTAGCTTTGTAATACCTCCTAACAGATACCGCATTGATGCCCTAGGGAAATAGATGATATTTACTAGTTCTTAAAATATATTACTGTAATAATTTAATTTAAATTAATTTATTACTGATGAGGAATTTGGACCTAGAGATTATTATGCTAAGCGAAATAAGCCAGAGAAAGACAAATTTGTCTGAGAAAGACAAATACCATATGATCTCACTTATATGAGGAATCTGATAAACAAAATAAACAAACAAAATAGAACCAGAGGCATGGATACATGGAACAGTCTGATAGAGGTCAGAGAGGAGGGAGGTGGGGGACTGGATAAAAGAAGATAAAGAGATAAGCCAAAGAACACACATGCATAGCCCATACACCCAGACTATAGTGTGGTGAAGACCAGGGGAGGGGGTGCGGGGGCTGGGTGGATCTGGGCAAAGTGGGGGGAAATGGGGGATATCTGCAATAGTGTCAACAATATAAAGAAAAAAAGGAATTTGTAATTGTTTAAGGGTAATTAAAAAGTATTAATTATTACTATGGAAATATATATAAAAGATTGATGAGAAACTTTTAACTTTTATTTTTCACTTTTTTGAGGATCATTTTTATGAAAGAAGGTATGAGGTGGAAAGATTACCAGTGTTGTAATTCATAGACTCTATTGTAATATAATGAAAATAGAAACAAAAGGTTTTGTTCATGTAACTCATTCCGTTGTATTATATAGTATCTTGTGCCTTAAGTTATATGTGGCTTAGAATAGTAAACACATGGGAAAATGTTAAATCTCACTAAAACAATGAGAGATCATTTTAGATTTATTAAATTAGGGGTGAGTAGAGGTTGAATTCTAAAACCCAGTACTACTAGGCTTTGGATGAATCTGGTACAGTTTGAGGAGCTTTATAAATTAGTGCAGTATTTGGAATGCAACTTTACTATATTATATACATTTTATATAGAACATTAAAATCTTGCTTTTGGCTTTTATCCTAAAGAAAGAGATTTTTTCTTGTTTTAAAAAAATTATCTACCCACAGTTATTTATGTACCATTAACTATTCATATGAAAAACTAGAAGTTAACAAATATCCCTTAATAGGGGACAAGTTAAATAAATGTTATAACAAAAATAGCTAAGCATAAAATTGTATATAGATTACATAAAACTGTATGTATGCTTGTATGTTTCCAAGGATTATAAAGAACAAGGAAAATAGGAAACAGTCAATAAGCATGAAAGATAGAATTGTGTGGATTTTTTCCCCTTCATAATGTTAAAACACCATATTTTTAATTCTACAAGTCGAAGCACTATGCTAAGTCCTCCAGTACCTGCCGGTTAGTGAGCTGCATTTCCACCCACCCTCTTCTGACAAAGAAGAGTTCATGTAAATCTCTACAAGCCTGACTTGATTTATGTAAGGAGTGACTTGTACTTTTAAAAGTCTCTGTACTGTGATTGTACACTTCCTTCCAGATGCACCTAGAAGTGGAAAATAATTTTATCATCATAAAAATACATTGTATGTGATATATGTGTAGTATATAGAGCCATATATAATCATATTAGTGTTAGTGAAGATTTGAACTATTGGTGATGCCTTAAGTACATCAATTGTCCATCAGAAGCAGACTGAGACTATGAGGGAGGAAATCGCTGCATTCTTTTGAAGAGTAGGGAGATGTTTGGTGTAAGGCTATGAGCATTTTTTCACACAGGGAGATTTTAGACAGGTGAGTGAAGCACCAACAGTGGAAGTAAAATATTTTCTAAAATTTGTTGGAATGTGACACAGTATTAGAGAGAATATAACCTAAAGCCAACTGGGTAAGCTTGGTCTGTGCTCTCTATTGGTAGGAAACAAGTGGGTGTGAGTTCTGTGGGATAACATGCAATGTTTGTTTTGTTTTGTTTTTTGTTTGTTTTGGAATTTGCCAGAATGTGAAGCTGTAAAAACATTTATAAGCAACCAATTTCATTAAATGCCAGGTCAATCATAGGGTCAGACCTGTGCTGGGCATACTAATCTTCCTGCCCGCAGGCATTTAGTATATTCCAGCAGGAGAAACAAACACAAAAACAGGGTGTTTATAGGCAATAATAGAAAGGCATTCCAGATATGGAGGCTGTGGAAAGGCAGAGTGGATAGTTCTGCCTGGAAGGAGAGGGAGATGTCGTCTGTGAAAGGCTTATTAGAAGATGGAACCAGGGCAAGGATTTGAATGATCAGGAGTCCCCTAGGAGACAGGGGGAAGGGGAAGACACAATCCAGACGAAGGTAAAAGCATGTGCATAGGCACAGGAGAGCAAAAACTGACATGTCCACAAGGAACTCATGGTAATTTAACGTTACTGGGGTGTGAAATGCAAAGAAGAGAGATGAAAGATGGGGACCAGAACATAAAGATTTTTGTTAGGACTTTATTCTGAAGGCACTCAGAGTGCTTATTAGCCAGGCAGTAACCTGATCAGATTTTAACTTCAGTCCTAGGCTTGAGGGCATGGAAATGCTACTAGCTTTATGAAGAAAGGATTGGGGCTCCAGGAGGCCAAGGTGAGCCATAATTGGGGCTCTGGAAGGCCAGCGTGAGTTCTCTTTTTAAATGTAGGTTTTCTATAAATTAATATTCTGTGGGAAACAGAATGTAATCTAATTAGAAATGAGAGTCCATATAGGCAATAGCATAGTACAGGGGTTAGGTGATTGAGCTCAGACCAGGTGGCCTGGCAGTGGCAGTTGCTGGTTTTGTTACCCACACCAAGTGTCTAAACCTCCCTGCCCACCTTGTCTGTAGAGTAGGATCATAATGGTTCATTTAAAGGTACCTGGTAAGTACTCAATAAATGTTAACTAGTATCATTATAGCTCCTGTAAGAGGCTTCAAGGGGACATAAATTCCCCTAAATGCATAGTTGTCATAGTTGCTCATAGTATGAAGAGTACTTTGGGGAATGGGTCATTGGGGAGAAAAAGGGACATCTGTAATATTTTAAACAAAAAAAATTTAAAACAAGTATACGTTGGTTACTTTTTAAGGGTGTTGTAATTTCTGGTTATGTTTAGACACAGAACTGTGTTCACATCTGTCACATCACCAGTAGAAGTTTCCTAGTCATGGTCTATGTCCTGTTCTCCACAGCAGTTTTGTTATTTTTAGTTCAGTTATACAAAGAAATTATGAGATCAAGTCTCTGCACTTAAGGAGATTAGAAAATGAGAACTAGAGATTCCTCCTGGTCTTTTTTGTTTTTTTTTTCTTTCTACATTTTTTCAGTAAAGTCTTCTTCCAAAAAGACAATTCTCCTGAGATTGCTGTAGAATTTTGCCACGTTTCTTCGGGATGTTTGGCCCAGGGCAAATCTTAAGAAAACAGGCCTCTGCTTTCCAGAGCGCCTGGCATTATTAGCTTACTGGTCTCCAACAGTAACTCATTTCCCAAACTGGAAAACCCCACACCACCAACTGAAGTTGGAATTGATATTCTTAAAATTCCCATGTGCATAAGCTCTGATTCTCTTTGGGTTGACAACATTTCCAAGCTGCTTATTGCCCTTAAACTCTTGGTTACATATAGGAAAACTAGCAGGTATACCTCATGAAGGACATAGACCACACACACACACACACACACACACACACACACACACA
This sequence comes from Miniopterus natalensis, assembly GCF_054644295.1. Classification (NCBI taxonomy): domain Eukaryota; kingdom Metazoa; phylum Chordata; class Mammalia; order Chiroptera; family Miniopteridae; genus Miniopterus; species Miniopterus natalensis. The sequence goes on from NC_142083.1 coordinate 55,052,311, forward strand.
CCCATTTTAGCATGTTCCTAGTAGCAGGTATACCTCATGAAGGACATAGACCACACACACACACACACACACACACACACACACACCCATTTTAGCATGTTCCTAGGCGTAAATAGCTGCAAGATTTGTTTCCCTTAGATTGGGTGTTTAATACTTATATTCTTAATGAGAGGAATGATATCTGGGGATTGTTTTCAGCTCTCCTTTATGTGAGCTCTAAGAAGCTTCATCTCCAAATTCCTGGGGTTATAGTAGTTAAAATTACATCATGACATTTTAGTTTGAACCCTTTAATAATGAACCATTATCAATGGCCAAGTTTTCCAGAAAGCTAACGTTTTAACTCTTTAAGTACTATAACTTCAGAACATTTTGGACAAGAATCTTTTTCAAATATAGCATGTGCTTTATGAAATTAAAATAGTTGGTGTATATTAAACGCCTACAGCCGTGCCCAGCATAGAGCAGACTGGCAGTGAATGTTAGCTGCCTTCTTCATCTCCTACCCCTCTTCTCTTCATAGTTTTGGGATGCCATTCTGAATATCAACTACTGCACAATGATTTCCCTCAAAATTTTAGGAGTAGATAAGTCTTTCCATGTTACTGAGCTTGCTGCCTGTTTCTATCTGCTTTTCTATATTTTCTGTAGCTTCCTCTGTTGTCAAGCGAACACTTCACCTCATTTTAATTCAAACAGAGCACTACATGGAGGGGGGCAAAAATGAGTAAGAACAGATTCTGCCTTTTGTAGCTCACCATCCAATGGGAGCAAATAAAACAATAACTGTAATCACATGAGTCAGTACACACTTGGGGCAGTGAGAGAGGGGTTGAAAGGCAGGCACGGCCACCTGGAGTTGAGAAAGAGATTCATGGTGCCAGGTTATTTCCTACAGGCACCCTTCTCCCTTGTTCTAAATGGACGCTTTAGATGTGGAGTCTAGGTAGCTGAGTTTATCATTAAGCAGAGTCCTAATTGAAGCCAATAAAGGGAGCTTTTTGATTGAAATCTTGGGGAACACTAGTGCGTGGACTTGGTGACTTTCAGATTTGAATTCTTGCCCTCTCTGTGCTGTTCCATCCTGGCTTCTCAGTGGCTTAGTTCCAGACAGGTGGGTGTCCCTGGACTTGGAGCACGGGTTGGTGTGTGCACACTCCACACTCAGGCACTTCCACAGCGGGACTTCCCAGCTCGCCGCAGCTGAGCGAGTAGTAGAAGGAGCCTGAGGGCCTGCAGACAGTGGCAGGAGAGAACAGAGGACTCCAGAGGAATTCTGATTCCACTGCATGTCTGCCTTGCAAGACTACAGCCAGGAAGCTATTGGAAAAAGCTTTGAAATTGTGAACCCAGGAAAAATCCCTTGCTAATGCGTTTTTGAACAAGATGGAGCATAGATCAGTGGCAGGGCAACTACACTTAAAATTGTTTCATTCCAGGATAAAGCAGACCCCTGTGACTTCAGGGTAAGCGTTAGAGTGCTCTTGACTCCTTGCTACTTGATTGCTGAGATAGCAGGAAACTGGGTGGAAGATTGCTCCCCATTGCTCCCGCTGTTGTCATCTCTAAATCTGTCCTAGTAGCTTCCCTCTGCGTGCTTTCTAGCGAGATGCACAAGGCTGCTTTTACTCCTCTGCAAAGTGAGGGGCATTATGGATCAGAGCATTTAAACCCATGTGTTTTCAAGTGCTCTGGATTAATTTTCATATTTAACAATTTCCTTTGAAACTGAAAATATGGATGGTGGCGTTAAAGCTTCCCCACCCCCAGGGAGATGCCTGTAAGCCATTGAGTCTCTACAGTGACAGGGAGACAGGTGCCACCTTTCTACTCAGCCTGCCTTCCCTGAATAGGACCCTGACATGCATGAGTTCCAGCAAGCCCAGTCTCCTCCCACTCCTTCCAGCATAAGGCAGGTTAGTTCTCACCATGATCTTTCATTCTAGGGCACACATGTTTCCAAGTTCTCAACACCAGGGACAGCCACCTGCTTAAACAAGCCTCATCCTCAGTGAATACAGAAACGTGTTTCCAGGAAGGGTGCACGTTACCTGTTTCCCTTTCCTCTCCCAAGGCCATTCATATGGCCTGTGCCACTCAGCAAGTCTCCTTTCTTCCCTCCCAGACTCCCACTTCCTATTTCTCTCCTATTCCTTAATATGGGGATACAAACTTTTATTTAAATGCTTTGGGCCAGATGTGGTTTAGTATTAACAACTTAAAACTTTTTTGAAAGTCCTCAAGTGCATAATTTATATATTACATTATATCACCTTTGGGTGTCTGAGGCACCATCTCTAATCAAATACACTAATATACCTATAGTGGAATGTTCAAATAGTCACACTATAATGGGTAAATAAAGACCATAAAAGCATCACATTCATTCAGATCAAATTTTGCTGTCAAACTTTATTATGAAAAAACTTTAGGCTTTTCAGATTTCAGAATTGCAAATAGTTCTAGAGTTAGAGCAAAGAAATCTATTCCTTAATACATGAATTATTAAAATACTAACAGATTGGAGGACTCTGGATAAATTTGAATATTTTCCCATTAAAATAATCTCTCTCAAATTTTATTTTTCATCTTTTGGAAAGTATAGAAAAATATTAAAAGGAAAAGTAAAAAAATCACTCACAGTACCTTACTGTTTTAAAAATCTATAACATGAGGTGATGGTTGCACATGTTGGTGTATATAATAAAAACGATTGAATTGTGCACTTTAAAGAGGTGAATTGTATGATGTGTGAATTATATCTCAATAAAGATATTGAAGAAAAGGTATGTGGATTTAAAAGAAAAAATATATAATACCCTCTTTAATCCCACATCCCTTTCCCACCCACCGCCACCTCTAGGTAACTACCACTTATGTCTGCTAGCTTTTCATATGCTTATCCCAACATTTCTCTATACACACAGAAACCATAGACGTGTATATAAGCACTTTTTTCTCTTTTGGACAAAGATCAGTCACACTCTCCACAGATCTGCATCTGCTGCTATTTTTAATTTAACAATGCACCCTGGGCATATTTCTGAGGCAGCACATGTAAAGTTCTTTCATTATTTATAATGGCTGCCTAGTATTCTGTTGTGTGGATATACTACAATTTATATATTCTATTCCCTATTAAAGACTTTTAAGTTCTGGTGTTTTGCTATTACAAGCAATGTCGCAGTGAACATTAGTGTTAGAAATATTTTAGGTAACCATGTATTGCCACTGCAGGGTAGATTTCTAGAAATGAGATTTTTGGGTCATGAAGTATTTAAACCTTAACGGATTCCACCAGACCCAACAAAACAGTTTTTCCAGTTTGCAATCTACAATAAATGAGCGAGCCCCATATTGTTACCTGCATTAGATGTTTTCATACTTGAAAATTTTTGCCCAGTGTTTACTTGAACAGAGAAACTCCTTTTATTGTTTCATTAAAGGATCTGAATTAGCTAGAAGGTCTGGGCAGAATTACCTCGAAAGTACATAGTGTAGGTCAGGATTTCTCAGTATCTGATCTGAGGACTACCTGCACCAGAACTTCCTTGGGTGCTTTTTAAAATGAGAATTGCTGGTTCCAACAAACCCACTGAATTAGATGCACAAAAAATAGAGTCTAGGCAGTGGTGTGCGGGAACTGGCTCATACTGACTCACAAGAGCCAATTATTAATTTTCATGTCCTTTATGAGCTGATTGGTTTTTTCCCTTTATTTTAGTTTATTATTTCCCCCCCTCACATTTATCCCCATATACCCTCTTCCACCTCCACCCTTCCCCAGTCACCACACTGAGTGGCTTGTCACTTGTAGCCATCATTAAAAATAAAGGCAATGAGTACATTAAAAATCATTAATTATTTTACAGTTTACTGTTATCTATGCTCTTGAGGGGTTTTATGTCTATTGTATCTCTGTGGTGGAAATACTAAAAAGTGATGTGTTAACTGCTCGTCTCTTCCCAACCCAGTGTTCAGTGATGTCACATTGGTAGCTTGAAATCAACCAGGGTGGGAAAACTGACACCATGGAAATTGACAGATTTTACAAATCATTGCTTGATAAATTATTTTGCTGGTTGTTTGGATTTAAGAAGATGATGGAAAAGATGTTAGTAATGCACATTATTATGAATAGCCAAAAAATTGAGGAGCTATTCTTCAAGTATTTAAAAACTGCTATCCAATACAGCAAAGATTCTGCTCACATCATTGATGAGCAAGTGCAGTTCCAACATATGTCTTTGTTGTTTCAATAAACAAGAATAACAACAAACATTCTTGTCTTAACCACTCACTCATCAGCTCCAAACTTAGCAAAATTTTTTTTAATTCTGTGATATTCAATTGGCTATATGTAATTTATAATAAACAGTGTTATATATTTTATTATGTGTAAATTTTATATTAATAAAAAAATATATATATACACACTTATGCATATTTTTTCAGAGAGCTACTGCACTCTACTGAGCCTATGATTCTGAATTTTTTTTATCTTTATTGTTGAGAGTCCCCTCTTTGTCCCCACCATTGTTTGCCCCCCCACCTGGTTCCCACCCTGCCCCAGGCCTTCACCAACCGATTATCTGTGTCAGTGGGCAATGCATATATGCATTTTAATAAGCTCCCCAGTTGACTTTTATGCAAACCAAAGTTCGACAACTGAGGCTCAAATTGTCCTAGTAAGGGTTGAAGTTACTCTTGAATTTTCCCACCTGTAGTACAGGTAGGTCAGGGGCAATCTCCTGGGGCGTGAGACAGGAGCAGAATAACTTGCTTGTACCAAAATAACTATAATTAAATCTCAATTCTCTTAAGAAAGGGGAAGCTTTGAAAGAAGAAAATGCATTTAACTACTATCTGGTTATTCTAATACTTATTTTACTTAGAAATTTGAAGGAGAGTTTATTTTTATTATTTTCCACAAAATTTGGTCTTTGGATTTTAAAATGCTATAATAGCAGAAGCCAGTTACAATGCATATGTGACTTTCTTGGACACCCCTCCCTACATATAGGTGTGCCAGTGTTCCTTCTTTACCTAACCTAGATGAGCCCTTTTGAAGAATGAACAAAAATAAGTTATATCCCTTCATTTTTTACAACTTTTCTTTTTAAGTGGAGTATATGGGGTGACAAGGACTAGAAAGTAAAAAGCAGAAATCACTAGACCAACTCCGAGATGAAATGATTGCCGAGAAGGTAACGTTCAACTTGCACGAAATGCCACAGCCCCCTGCGCCTTTCCAGATAGAGGGGAGAGATGGAAACATGGCTGAGAAGGCATTTTGAAGAGGAAACAATGATGCTTTTCTTTTCTCTTGGAAAGAAAGGAGTAAACGCCATAGATCTTAGGTGTCATAAACTAATTCCTTTTTAAGGCACTTGTTTTTATAGTACCAGAGACTGAGTCTTCAGGCTGATTGCACGAGCTGTGTGATCGGAAGGGATCATCTAGCCCAGCCCCTCTTTTGCAGAATAGAAATCGATGCTGAGAAAGGTTAAGTGACTTGCCTAAGGTGGTCTAGTTACTAGACCAATGCTTTTAAACACTAAATGAATTCAATTTGTGTTGGATTTCTAGTTTGTATATGTGCCATAGTTCATGTCCTAACTACATAAAACAAGTAATGGAGTCAGTGTTTCTAAAAGTCCTTTGAACCACTGGGAATGGAGAGGAATGAATTTATTCATGCCTAATAGAATACATATGAATAAAGATTGGAATCGTTTACCTCATCTCATTTATGCCTTTTCATTCTGATGTATGAAGTCATCTGCTTCCCTTATCACGTAGGGATATTTCTCCATCAGGTTGCTTGATAATCCCACTGATTTCAGAAGAATTGTAACTGGATGTTCTTCATGTTCTTCTCTAACCTTCATTATACACAAGCAGCTTGATGTGAGTCACGGGAATGATTTTAGGACTACTCTGTACCTCTCAAACGATCCAAAAGGAGCTTATTATGTTGAAGTATTCTTTTGCTTTTGCCAGTCTCTTCACATAAATACGAGTGCCCTGATTCTCCAGCTTCCTGCATTTCAACTTTGCTAGTCATCTTCAGTATGGAAAACTAATGATCCTTATTATCACGCCTCCCATGGGACACCTGTCTTTTTAATACCTAAATATGGCCATTAAGTATCAGGAATTATATTTTCATTCATTTGGCTATGAGAAGATATGTAAAGCACTACAGCATTCTTTTTTAAAGAGTATGTTCAGAATGTTTTCATCCTTTAAAATGTTTTTGAAGCAACTAAATGTTGAACAATATAATATTTAGCTTCATTGATGAGTTTTTTTAGGAAAAAAAATTTCCCTAATACCATTTAGTTTTTTACACTTGATTTTTTGAGAAAGCCTTTTACTTTACCTTTGCTTACCCCTTACAACTCCAGCTGGTCAGGGCTACACAGTCATCAAGTAATTAATGCCATTTAAGTTAATAGAAGATAACATTTCGTTTTTAACCAAAAGAAATTAAGAGGAAAAATCAAGTTACTTTCCAATTGTCTCATAAAAATTAGGAGGTGCAGTTAAATTTCGGTGAAATCTAGTGTAGGTCACTAACAGCACTATCTATGGCTTTTTCCCCCCCACATACTCCACACATACTCCATCTGCTTTCCTACCCCTCACCGTGCCGCTCACTGCTCCCCTCATTGCTTAGCATGTTTATATATGTGTTTAGGAACCCCAGTAAAAGAATGGAAGTCATTAGAGAGAAATGCTAGGATTTGCACATTTCCATTTCCTATTTCCTATTAATTCCTTTTTATGTTAGTTGATGAACTTACTTGTAAAATGGAAAAGATACCCTAAATAAATACATGACCAAAAAAGCATTTGATGAAAACCATTGAGATAACGTTTAGTGAAATTGACAAAAAATAGATTACAAAAATAAAATTCAACCTAGGCCCGGAAGAGACCCTTCTACTCTCCCTATTTCTGCCAACAGAAACATTACTCTCTGCTTCATCCAACTTGGAAACCCTTCACCCTGCTCTCCATTTCTTTTCATTCCATATTAATTCTCCTTTTCTCCATCTTTGAAAACTTTCAAGGCTCTCTCTTAGGGGATATTCCCCCCCCCCCCCCACTTTTCTAGCCCCATTTCTTTGCAAGCATTCCTTACCCCTATTTAACGAGCTTAACTGTAGCACACCACCTGCTAATAATTACTAACAACTGAAAAGGGAGAAAATCTAGTAACCACAGACCCTTCTACGCTGACCCCCGATCTTACAGTGTAAAGACTTGCTTAAGATCTGAGGGCATTTTAAGAGGTAATGTGGGTCACCTGAGAATTTCAGTGTTTTTCCATTGATAGAGTAGTGATACTTAGCATTTTACACTACTTCTCAATTCAGAATTGCTTTATAAGTGTTGCTTAATTAATCCTCATACTGCATTACAACATAAACATACCGAGTAACTGCAGATTAATGCTAAATCAAATATATGAGCTATAATCAAAATGTGTTCCCTAATTAATACCAAGGACTCCATATGTGCATAATTATATGTAAATTATATGCTTTGGATTTTTTTTTTCATTGGAAAACCAAAACACAATACATAATAGTATTTTAAGCTGATGAAGATAATTGGGTTGAAAATGTAGCCACTGATTTTAGGTTGACTTTCAAAAATATTTCAATTAAGTCACAGCTTTTGCAGAATAGAAACTTCCTATTGTCAAAACAAAATAGGATGGTGCTGCCCCTAGGTTATCCTCTGTTTATCATTCAGGAGCATTTGGAAGTTGAAGTTAAATAAAAGAGAGAGAACATGTTGTACAGAATAGTGGCGAATTTGAAAGAGTGTGGAAGAAGGCAAACCTTTTATATATACATACATGTAAATATTCGTTAGATGATTCAAAACTCCATAATAGAGGATTTTATATGAGAAACATGTTCTTAGGCTTTATATTTCAAATTAAATTTAAAACTTTATTTGATCGAAACTTGAAGGTTCCTTCTCATTCCAACATTTTTATGGGTTCATTCTGCCCTCAGTGGGAAGAGACAATAATTGGAAGGATGCGAGAGAAACTTTAAGTTATCGTTTTAAAAGTGTGCCTGGTTTTAGCCAAAGACAACTCCTTCAGAAAGACAAATAGATTTTGAAATATTGTCTGTACCTAAACATAAAGATTTAAAATGTAATGCCTCAGGGAGGGGACACAAGTGGAGGGTTGTTGCTGCTCGATCTTGGTGCTCCTTACAAGGATATGTTCGTTTTTTTAAAGTCCTGAAGCTGAGCCTTCTAATTTGTACATTTTTCTGTATATTATAGTTCAACAAGAGTTCAAAAGCCTATCAATAATTTAAAAATTCAGTGCCATGTTTTAAAAAATACTATATTTACCTGTGGTTTTGTCTTTTAATTTTACTTCCTTAGAAGTGTGATTCTGAAACAGGTTCATAATTCTGAGGGGGAAAAATAGTATAAATCCTAAGCTTTGCTGTAGGAATTTTTTTGTGGGTTTTTTTTTTTTGCATTCATAAAAGATGAACACTGGAACGTGCTCTGACATGAGTCGTACCTTAACATCCTCCACACACAGGGCATTGTAAAAGCAGGCTGGTGAGCCTGCCTGCCTGCCTGCCATTTGATCTCTTGAAAGCAGCAGAGACCATCATTTGTGAAAGGCATCTCTTGCAGGATAGGTAAATGCTTTCTCCCTTCCTTGCCACAGGACAAATGGAAGCTAGTAATTTCTAGTCCCATCGCAGGGAGTACAAAATCAAAAGAGGCTAACTCACTGCAGTGACAGCTTCAAAAGGAACTCTTTTTTGAAGATTTTTTCCCCCCTAGTGCTGGTTTATTTAGCACTGAAGCTTGTCTGCTAAGTCAGCTTTCAACAGCCTCCAGGAAACCTGTGCTGTTTGGGTCCTATATTAACAGTGCCCCCATTTCAGTTACCTTCGCTAAGCAGATACACATTTGCCGTGACAGCTTAAGGTGTTAGTGCTTTTTTGAATGGAGACTCTTGTATATCAAGGTGTCTGTAACTGAGGAGGCCTGATATTCTGCGAGTATGTTTTCAGGGATCCAGTCCATTCCCTAGGAGAAATTTGGTGACTTGGATTTTATTTTTGAAGAAACTCTAATGAAAGACTTTAATATATGCATTTTTCTGGTTAATATGGAGGATCATCTTTTTACTGAGTACTGTCAAGTGACCTTTAGGGCCTGTATTTAAAATCCAGGTGGTACCAAAAAAGCAATAAAGGAGCTGTGTCTGCTTCATTAAACCTAAGGTTCCATGTAATGTGCCTGTGCCCAGAGTGGACACAAGAAAGAGCCTGATCTTCTGTTCCCTCTGCTGTTTCCTGTTTGCCTCCAGTGCTTGTGTTCATCTCTCTGCTGCTGCGGTGTTTCAAATGCACAGAGATAACCTTTTTATATAGAAACACAGTCCAAATCTATGGAAATAACTTGTTTGTTTCTTAATAACATGGCCCAGCCGACACACCTGACAGCAATCTGCTCATTGCTGAGGAAACTGGCTTTGTTGGCTCCTCAGTCAAGTCTCTCCTAAGGGATTTTCCAAGTCATTTTGACTATATGAAAATTTCCCAGACTTCAGAAATGAATCCCCAAGTAATCTCCTATTCTTGGCTGCCTTGGGAGCCATGATTTAATATTAGGAAGACATCATCTATCCCATTAATTTATTGTTGTTAATTTAGAACAAAGAACCATAAGGTTTTTAAATATTAAGCCAGCTGAATATTCAAATAGTTATTACAATACCTATCTATGTACATATATTATTGCAAAATTATTGGTGTGTACTATGATATACTTGATTCATTTTTGTTTGCTCAAGACAGGGAGAGAGTCGGGAAGGTAGCTTTGAAATTATGTTCAGGACACTGAGAAGGTAGAAAAGGGTATAATAGCGTTTAAAACTACTTGCTTACACATTTTCCAGAATGTGTTTTTATTATCAAAGATGTTTACTTCTTTGTTTCTCATAAGACTTGGCAGTGGTTCCAGGCATGCTTTCTCAGGACTTCATGAGGAAGGGACCCATTATCCAAAACTGTGGTTGGGATAGTGGGTCATGGGTATCCTTTATCCTGTACCCTTTACCTTCCTAGGAGAGAGTAGTGAGTTGAAATCCACCCTACAGTTGTCTTTCTGGAGGACTTTTCCAATTAGTGGAATGTAGTTCATAACACCACACTGGCTCCCTCAGGGTCGATGGTTAGCCTATCCTTTTATTGAGGCAGGAAGCAACCTGGACGAGATGAGCTCATGACGAGTAGAGAGCTATCTCTAGAGGGAAAGATTAAGAGACACCAAGAGACTTCTAAGGACCTAAGATGTAATAGGTTATTACCATGCATTATCCCGCACACTTACTTTGCTACTTAGCTACCAATCCAAGCAGGAACTGTAAGCTGTTATTACAAAAGCAGGCTAAATAGTTTGGAATGGATAGCCTCATATTCCATGCATTCACCTTCCATTAAGAAAAATGAACTTCCTGCTTAAATGGATGCCTTGAGCACTGCCGGTTACTTATCCATTCTTGCTTAATTCCTTTATCATAGCTTCAGGATATTTCATAGATAAAATGCCTTGGAAGTTGCTAATAAATAGAACTCATTTTTTCTTCTCAAATAAATAATGTTGACTAAATATTAACATTGGAGAATTAGTTTTGATCCCCGGTGTGTCACCAGTTAGCTGAATTACTATGGCCAACATTCTAAATCTCTGTAACCTCTCTTTTCCTATCTATAAAGCGCAAGAGTTGAACTCCATTATTGCCAGGGTCCCTTTCAATTCTGAAATTCTGTGAGTCTGTGTATTTGATACAATACATCACTGTGTTTATCCATCTCTGCCTAAGCAGAGGAGAGCAATTTCTAAAAGAAAAAAAAAGAAAAAAGCAAGCTGAGACCCTTGTGGAGCGGTCATCCAGTTTTCATCTTGCTCGAGATTAGATTCTGATTGAATGCTATTTTCAAGTGTCATCCAGTGTCTGGAAATACTTCTTTCATTACCAGACGACGCCTTAGAAGTCTTACTACTGAACTACCAGTACAGCAGTATTGTCCTATGCTGTGATATGCTTCTGAGGCATTGTTAGATTTTTATGTTACATTTCTTTTTTTTTTAAATGATTCCTTTAACTTTTACACTGCTCATATATTCACCATTACAAAAGCTACCAGTACATACATATGTCATTATAATAGAATATAATAGAATGAAATATACCTCCTAATGTCATCCGATACCTATCTAGTGAGTGAAATTTCATCTCCATATCTTGAAGTCCGCTAGGCTAAAATTATGTCTTACTGAATGAGAACAGCAATCATGAACTATGTCTTTAACAGGCATGTCTTGGGTTCAATCATTTGTAAATACAGAACATGAATAGCTAAAAGTCAAGCATTCTCCAGTATACCTTGGAGAGAGGGTGAACCTATAGCCCAGTCCAGTGAAAGAGAATGATTTTATGATGGAATAAGAAAACTAAAATAAGATAAACGAAGCTACCTAGAAAGAAAAGCTGTCACAATTTTTGCACGATGACAGTTGTATAAGTGAATAAATACAGATTAAAACAATTTCAATATCAGTATCAAAATAGCCTCACTCTCTTTTCTACAAACATAAGATCCTGTTGAACTGACTCCATCTAGCCCAGAACTCAGAAAGCAGCAGATTGTCTTGTGTCTGGTCCAGGGGAGCTTTATAACTAAAATAATGCGTTATCAACTTCTTCACAGTCCTATTGTTCCTAATCCAAGAATTTCCATTTGGCCAGACCATGGTGTTTATTTCTTTTTTCCCCTGTTTATTCGATATATTGGGGTTGCACTGGTTAACAAAATGATACAAATTTCAGGTGCACAATTCCACAACACATCATCTTACCCTGTATTGTGTTCACCACTCCAAGTCAAGTCTCCTTCCATCACCATTTATCCCCCATCCTCTCCCCTACCTCCTCCCACTCCCTCTGCCCCCAGCAAACACCACAATGTTGTCCATGAGTTTTTTTTCTTTTTCTTTTTTGCTCAATCCCTCAACCTCACCTCACCCAAACCCCCAACCACCCCCTGACAGCTGTCTGCCTGCTCTCTATCTATGAGTCTGTCCCTGTTTTGCTTGTTAGTTCATTTTGTTCATTAGATTCCACATATGAGTGAAATCATACGACACTTGTCTTTCCCTGACTGGCCTATTTCATTTAGCATAATGCTCTCTTACTAAAAATGTCTTTATCTCACTAGTGACCCTATTCTGTATCGACCTAATTCAGATCCTTCTGAATCAGCATTTCTAGTCCCATTTTGAGAATACATACTTTGTGCAACGTCTTTAACGTACCATTTCAATTCTAATTTCTCTTTTTAACCATCTCTTCACTCATTTAGAATTCCCAGGTTGCTTTTCCCTTTCTTCTATTCCTGTGCTATGAGTTGGAGAAATTTGATGTGCTTTAGCTTCTTCAATTAAAGAAATTCCAGACCTGTGACTGAAATACAATTTTTAAAGTAAAATATCCATGTTTTGAAATTTTTTGGAATCTACCAATAAAAAGGAGAATGATATCAGTAACTAAAATTTATTGTATTTTTCCTATGCTCCAAATAGAGTGCTATATTCTTTATGTAGATTACTTCATTTATAGACTGAAGGTCCTTTGTGATACCAAGATTGATCATGAGCAGGAATCTGTCAATTATCAAATAGATAACCGTCCAGATTCTACTCATTTTAGACAAAGGAACTCATTAAAGACCTAGTTGAAATCTGATGATGATCTTACAAGGCACTATGGTCAAGAAATTGTGTGTGATTAAAATACAGAGATTAATTTCATACTTTCCACACAACAAATCTTACATACTGTACAGTATTTATATTGAAATATAGACCAAGGAAATAGTCCATTTCCTAGTCTACCTTTCATTTGGACAAATTTAATTCTATAATTTCAGACCATTTTTCATCTTTCTTTAAGCTATGGTATTCCATTTCTGTGGCCTTCTGCCTTGCGTTAACTTTTCCATCTATTTCCTCTCCTCTCCTCTCTCTTATTTATTTTCATTTTATTCACAGAATCAGCCTTTCTGACCACTTTTTTCAACCAGCATGTGACTTTGATATTCTGAGTTCATTTTCTGTGCATTTAACTATCTCAGTTCTGACTTTGTTTTTTCATCTTATGTGGTAAAATATTAGCTGAAGCACTGATGTATTTATTTATGATAATAAACTTTTTAAGCCATTCATTTTTATGATGATGCACATGAGACAGATTTCATATATAGCCTCATGAATGGAAATGAACTCATTCTTATGAGGCTTCCTATCTTGTGGCTAAAGAACTGTGTTACAATAGAAGGGCAGACAAAGTCAGAGCACACTGGAAATCATTGGTAAAATATGCAAAACTAGCTGAAGTTTCTGAGCTCACCAGAAGAGCAGTATAGAGGTTATGGAAATAATAATGCATCACTGTGCAAGGATCCCATTGGACTTAGAAGGTCAGAATCTTCACACCGAACACTAGCTGAAATGTGCTTCTCTCCAAAGCTGCCACTTGCTTTAAGAATAGCTCTGTACTCAGGAGCCCTCCAGACCCCCAGACCACCCTGTTTGAGGGAGTTTAAGTTGCTCCCTGTGAGACTTCTCATTGTGTGTATATGCAAGCACATGGGCCCTGTAGGTCACACTGTAGAAAGTTGTACTAGAAAAGATCACTGTCATTTACAATAATAAAATTGATTTTGAAATAAGGAATATATGAATAGCAGCTGACTCTAATAATGTCTAAAATGTATATAAGTATGTTTCATAAGAGTTTACTTTGAAATAACTTCTAGAATTTTGGTCAACTAAAATACCATTCTTTAAATGTATATCCATTACTAAATAACAGCATTTCTTAGGCACACAGAATTGTAATTCTATCACCCCATGGTTAAATAATCATGATAACCTAAAGTGTTACCCATAATTTAAGGCATAATATCGACATGCTCATACACATGTGCACCCTCAAACTACGCACACAGCATAGTTTTTAGAAATGCCCTGTTTCGTGCTGATTCACTGCGTCAAACTGGCCAGATAAATTTGCTGTAAACAAATTCCTTCAGCCATGACTTAGAAACTCCGGTGTGGTTTTTAAACTGTATCTTGTCACTAATTTTCCTTCTGTGTATTTTGTTTTCTAGAGTTTTTTTGTAAAGCAAGCACATTTTCACTTTGGATCTTTATATTCACCAGCCCTGTACCCGTATAAGATTTACATTCTATTGGACAAAACGTAGAGCCTCTAAAATCCAGTTTTTCCTAAAGTCATTATGTTATATAATGTGTAAGTCAGATGTTCAGTGTATTTTTCTAAAATGTGTTGATCATCTCATATTATTACTGGTGTTTTTAACCATTTTGTTATTGTTGGGTGATATCCTTACTTTCTTATAGGATATGACATGTGATTGAGAAACATGTAGGACCCAAGGAAAACCTGCTACTCTGTCTTTGCAGTGGAGTGAGTGGTGAGACTGGCTCACCTTTAAAACTCTAGAAGGAAACAAGTAGACAACAATGATAGAGCAGGGGCTATTCTTTTTTTGAGTAAAAAGCTCTCAATTTAGACAATTCCGATAAAGAACATTATCTAACAGAAAGATGCACCACTACTGGCAGTAGTCATATTCCTATTGATCTTAATTTGGTGACACATTTCAACTTTAATAATAAACTTCTTTAATAATTCTTGAAATGTGTTAGTTTATTTATTACTATTTTCCTTTTTTTTTTTTAAGTCATCATAAAGAATATCGGCCAAATTAGATTATCAAAATGTAATTCAGTTAATTCATTCAATGCAAAGATGTAACATAAAATCAGTGACAATTCTCATTGCACATTTATCTTTTTGCTTGGATGGACACTGTATGGGAAACAGACTCTTTCCTGGTATTGTTAATTAAAATAAAAAATTCCAAAACCTGACATCCAGGAATTAGTAAATAAGTACCACATACTGTGCTTGGTGAATACCTTACAGGATCCTGTCAGTCCATTGCTTAAAATCTTCCAGTGGCTTCTTTACATACAGAGGATGAAACACAGATTTTTAACATGCTCTGCCTGGCCCGGATAGTCTCCAGCCTCATGGCCACCCTTCCTGGACCACAGGAGATAAAACGGCTGCCCTCTTTCACTTCGTCCAGTCGAGTTCACTGTGTGACTTTATCTTGCTTATATATCTGGTGTTTTGTTTTTTCCTATTCTGCCGCCCTTGTTCCCCTGTATCTCCACTCCCATTAGAGGATAAGTACCACGAGAGCAGGAAACTTGAATGTGTTTTTCACTGTATCCACAGTGTATAGAACAATACCTGAATATCATGATTGCTCAATAAATATTATTTGAATGAATGGATGACTACCATTTCTCAAAATAACCTTTTAAGATAGGTATGATGTTTTTTATGCATGAAAAATATTTCCTGCAATCTATTAAGGTAATTAGGTGAGTCTCTAGAGTTTAGAATTCATTTGGTATGAATGAATGGTATACTTTCTACCATTCTCTTTTGATCAGTAGAGATATTTAAATATTTCTGGATGAAGTCATTTTGAAAGTAGTACAGACTAGGCAGATTTATTAAATCTCACGCAGTACATTTAGGAAACCTGTTCTCAAAAATAAAAATTTTCTTTTAATAAATTAAAAAACAGTACTCATTTTTTCCATATTTAAAAGCATAGGCAAAAATGAAGATAAAACTGTAGTTGCTATTATTATTATTATTTCGCCATCTCTTTAAAGTTCATTTGAAATCACTGAAATTATTTTGAAAAATAGCACTCCACTGAAATTGATTTAGATCGGATAGAGAGATCCCTTTGTAAAATGATAAAAACAAAACCCCCCCAACATATGTATATAAAATGTTTGTCATTGAATTTATTTCTGAACTATCTTTTTTAAGATCAAGGTTAATACTATACTGTACAGGGAAATCTTTGCGTTTTATTACCAAAGTATTAAATATGGTTTGTTATACTTTCTAAACTTTATCTGTGATAAATCAAAATGCATACCTTGTTAACTGTTATATATTTCTATGTGAGGCTACCTTTGCTTTTCTCATGAGAATTACAGCTAGAGGGGGGAAAAATTCCCTTAAAGAAACTGTTCTATCTGCTGTTATTTATTAGCACACTTCACTTCTTAATTTCTAGTATAAATCTATCACTCTTACACATGCACACATGCAAAAGTTATTTCTATTAAAATCAACTCTCAAAACTGAGATATAATGGTTTATAATTGCTTAGAATAGAACACAAAGTAGAAGGAATTTAACATATACAGAAACAGAATGAATGAGTGTGAGTTACTATTCATGGTCTCTGTTGTGAGGCATCAGCAGATTCAACACGTGTAAGGCTTTGAATAAGTAGTTTAAATTTTTACCTTATTTCTACTTGGGGAAGGTAAAGAAAGACAGAAGAGAGAAAGTTTGTAGTGGTCTCTGAAATATCCTTGGTAAAGATAAAGAGATACTCAGAGTCTTTCCACTGAAGTTAGGGTTTAAAAAGAATGAATAGGTTTCTATTTAGAATATGAGAACCAGCAAGTCTTAGGAACTAAACAAGAAGATTTCATGTATATATATATTTTATTGATTTCAGAGAGAGGAAGGGAGAGGGAGAGATAGAAACATGAATGATGAGAGAGTCATTGATCGGCTGCCTCCTGCACGTCCCCCACCAGGGATCGAGCCCGCAACCTGGGCATGTGCCCTGACCAGGAATCGAGCGGAGATCTCCTGGATCATAGGTTGATGCTCAACTGCTGAGCCACGCCAGCCAGGCTCATGTGGTTTCTACTTTTAAAAAGTAGACAAGGTAGCTGCTTGGAGCACCATGGAACAACTTTTCTGGATGTTTCAACAATATATTTAAACAGAGATCAGCAACAACTTCCTTCTGTGAGTTTATAACTAGTACCCGCAGGAGAGCATATAACTGGTCAGTTTGATAGGCCAAGAAAAAGTGACAGAGTGCTTGCAATGATAGTTTTCTTGCTGTGGTTGTGATACATTGGCGATTAAATGAATTCATGAGTATGAAAGTACTCTATAAATTATAAGGCACCATACAAATGAAACATACAGGGTTTGGTTTTGTTTTTTGTGTTGAGTCATAATCATTTAAAATTTATTATTTTGAGATTTATTTTGCATGTTTTCATATTTAAGATGTGTATTTTGTATGTGTATTTCAGATAATCACAAAGACTGCTCTGGTGTTTCCTTACATCTCACACACCTGCCGTAAGTACCTCTGGTTATCTAAGCTGAGTGACAGCTTTGGAGATCTTTGAGAATTTAAAAGTGGGAAACCCACTGTGTTTGTTATCTGTTGTAGTCTAACAAATTACATTTAGTGGCTTAAAGCAACAATTTCTTATTGTCTCCTGTGGCACATCTTAGCTATGGCTGGTGGTCTCACTCTTGGCAGGTGTTTCAGTCATCTGGGAACTCGACTGAGGAGGAGCCACTTCCAAAATCACTCACCTGGCTATTGACAGGATTCAGTTCTGGCTGTTGGCTGGAGGACTCCCCCGTTTCCTTGCTGTGTCAGCTCTGAACAGGGCAGCTCACAGTGTGGCAGCTGGCCTCCATCGCAGCCAGCAAGGGAGAGAGCAAGGGAGGGCGTGCAGGGTGGCCGCCAGAGTCTTTCTTATGGCCTAATCTCATGAGTTACTAAATAATAAATGCCTGACAGGTAAAGAAAATAGTTCACCACAAATTTCATGGTCTGACTCCTGTAGGAAAAAAATGTGAAATCATTTTACTGTATTCTGTTTGTTAGAAATAACAAATTATTGGGTCCAGATACTAGGTCAACCCACACTCAAGGGAAGAAAATTAGACAAGAGCATGGATGTCAGAGCTAGGAATCACTGGGAGGCATAATAGTCAGTGTTTTCCAGAGAAAATGAACCAATAGGATGTTTATGCCTATACATATACGTGAGAGATTGAGATTGATTTACTTTAAGGAAACTGGTTCA
Source organism: Miniopterus natalensis (assembly GCF_054644295.1). Lineage (NCBI taxonomy): Eukaryota > Metazoa > Chordata > Mammalia > Chiroptera > Miniopteridae > Miniopterus > Miniopterus natalensis. The sequence continues at coordinate 55,070,413 of NC_142083.1, forward strand.
TACGATTGTGGGGGCTGGCAAGTCTGAAATCTGAAAGGCTGGCTGGCAGGCTGGAAATTCTGGCAGGAGTCAATGTTGTAGTCTTGGGTCCAAAGGCAGTCTGGAAGCAGAATTCCTTCCTTTTCATGGGACCTCAGTCTTTTCCCTTAAGAGACCTACCCACATTGTGGATGGTAATCTGCTTTACTCACAGTAGGATTTAAATATTAATCGTATCTGAAAATACCTTCACAGCAACATTCAAACTAGTGTTTGACCAAACAGCTGGTCACTGTAGCCTAGCCAAGTTGACACAATCAGCCATCACATTTAGTACTGCCCTTCACATTCACCATGCCATAAAAATGTGTATTAAGTTATTTACCAAAGAAAGCAAGTTATTTTTAAGAAAAAAATTCTACCTCTTTTTTCATATTATTTTGTTTTAATTTTCACACAAATCATATTTTATAGACCAATATATTGAAATATGTATTATTTTTCCAAGGCAATAGTTCTGACTTCTCAAATAGTTGAGATAAATATTACTGTTTTCTATAGGCAGCCCTTAATTGCTGGCATGTACCTCATGATGTCTCTTGCCACTGTTATACCAGCAGGAGAAAAAGGTGAGTAATGATCTTTTAGTATTTACCATTATCTCATTACCTAATCTATAGGAATGGATTTAGTGTATAGTTTTTATAAATTTTATTTTAAATCCTCACCTGAGGACATGCTTAGAGAGAGGAAGTGGGGGGGAGGGAGAGAGAGAGAAACATCAATGTGAGAAACACCAATTGGCTGCCATCCACATGCTCCCTGACTGGGAACTGGACCAGCAACCTTTCGGTGCGCAGGACGATCCTCAACCAGCTGAGCCACTCCAGCCGGGCAGTTTTTATAAACTTTTGAAATGACCAATATTTTTGACTCCCAGAAAAATAAACCAATTCTTTATTATCCTTGGATTTAAAATAGATTTTTACATTATTCCAAGCCAGTAGTTTATTATTTTCCATTATTTTATTGAGATGCTCGGAATTGAGGCCCATGGGTAGGTAGTAGATTATATAAATTAAAGAATAAATCTTGAGTGTTTTTAGAACTCAATCACCTATTCTTTAGATGCCAAAACCAAACTTCATAACATACTGTGGCATAAACTACTGCAGAGGATATTAGGTTCAAAAATCAGGAAGCTGGCAAGCTCCTTGAATTTAGATATATTGGGTTTATTTCCCCATTTGTAAAATGGGGATAATCATAGCTGATTCTCCTAAACTTACAAAAAACTACTGGAATAAATAAAATATTATTTATCATTGTGTCTGATCTTCTGATGAAAGCGCCATATTAAATATTTTTATTTGTTTTTACTGGGAATCTTTTAATTTTTTTTTCTTTTAAATATATCTTTATTGATTTCAGAGAAAGGAAGGGACAGGGCGAGAGAGAGAAACATCAGTGATGAGAGAGTCGTCATTGCTCGGCTGCCTCCTGCACGCCCCGGCTCGGGCCCGCAACCCAGGCATGTGCCCCGACCGGGAATCGAACTGTGATCCCCTGGATCCCAGGTCGATGCTCAACCGCATAGGGCTACTGGGAATCTTTTAGAGTTAATGACAAGTATTGTCGCATTGTAACTGTGCACTCAATACAAAAGGCATTTATTGAATAGCTACTGTGTGTTAGACTATAAGGAAGGAAAAGTATGTGAAATGGTCCCTTTTGAGTAGGAACTATGAATCTAGTTATCTTAGGTGTTTGAAATTAATTTTTCAAAAATCCTCCTGTTTTAAAGATAAAAAATCCAGCTTAATAGGTTGGAGCATTGTGTACCCCAAAAGGTTTCAGGTTTGATTCCCAGTCGTGGTGTGTACAGGGGACAACCGATCGATGTTTCTCTCCCACATGATGTCTCTCTCTCTCTCTCACCCCCTTCCCCTCTCTCTAAAATCAATGAACACTTATCCTCAGGTGAGGATAAAATAATAATAATAATAATAAAGTAAAATAAATTTAAAAAATAAAAGAACAGTGTGAAAGCTTTACATCTGTGTAAATATCATGATAAAGATAAAAATTAAGCCAGTATTTTCACTGATAGGATACTTTGATTTGGCCCTAGTCATTTTATTTGTGAATGATATAAAACGTATAAAACGTGAGGACAAAGGAATTTCATCTCATCATAGTAGATTGGCTGGCACATAAGAAGTGCTTAATGTCTGCTGAATATGTAAGTGTGCATTTACTTCGTAAGAAGACCCCCATGCCCAGCAGCTTGTGAATAATACCCTGTACATACTTTTAGACAAGAATCATGTTATTTTTCCCAACTGAATAGTGACTTTTTTCTGTGTTTTTATTTCTAACAGTGGTGAATTCTGACATTTCGTGTCATTATAATAATTATCCAATGCATGTCTTTGCCTACAGAGTTCACACTCATCATTTAGGTAAGAACTTTAAACTACATGTTAAATTATAAGTATTTACCATCATGCTTGCTAATGCTAAAAATGTAAAATGCAGATTGACATTAAATCTGTTTCAATGAAAGCGATTTTGCTCAATACTTGGATATTCTGTATGATTTTCATCATTTTGTTTTCATGAAAACACCTAGCATTTTGGGTTCTGAAAATATTCTGATTTTATTTTGAGATAGGAAAGAAAATGATTTTATTTTATTGTTCTAATACCTTATTGTATTATATGATTATAATTTGTGTTCATTTCAGGTAAGGTAGTGAGTGGATACAGAGTAAGAAATGAAGAGTGGTCATTGATTGGACGCCAGAGCCCCCAGCTGCCACAGGTGTGTAGAATCTAGTTTAATTTTGAGAGAAAAACAATATTAAGCAGCAGATAGTAATTTTAAAATCTCTCATAGAACCATTGTGAATTTCTCTAGAATCTAAACATCCCTAAATCTATTTTTACTGTGTATAACTCACTTTTTCACAACTTCCAATTTGGTGGTTTCCTTACCAGTTCTCTTAATATTTCTAAACATGGTGGTAGTGGTGATGGTCATGGTCACTGGGTGTGTGTGTGTGAGTGTGTGTGTGTGTGTGTGTGTTCATACTTTCTACCCAGGGTGCTCCAAGCCTCATGTTATTAAAGCAAGTGGTTCTGGATGTTATTGGTAATTTTAATGAAACTTCATGTTTGACTTCTTGGTAGGCTTTCTACCCTGTGGAACACCCAGTGGATGTTAGTTTTGGTGACATATTGGCAGCAAGATGTGTATTCACTGGTGAAGGAAGGACAGAAGACACACACATTGGGTATGATTCTGCAAAGTTCACTATTTAAAAAGTTTTTATTGGGACAAGACATGATTATAGTGATAGTTATCTTTGTTAATGAATTGTGTATTTTTTTCCTGTCATGAACAGTTACAACAAACTATAGCATTTTATCATTTTAGAGCTGATTGATTTGGATAAACTCTGGAACATGTGCTTATTTTGTTGTGCTTTATTTCTTCCTACTATTCAAGACCTTCAATATCATGCTTCTACATATTATGGTTACCGCAAGAGTTTATATTACTCATCTTAATAAAGAAAAAATATAGTGATTATGAATTATTTTTCCTTCAATTGTCCTTTTGCCTTGTGTTCAAACTTTAGGCAAATATATGGTTTCTGCATTTGATGGTGCACACTAACTACTCAGAACCATGATTTTTTTCCTCCTGTTAAAACTTCCGTATATTCAGTGTTTTCCAGTTTAGTCTACCAAATGAGAATGATGACATTGAGCACTTTGCAAAAGAGAATCAGACTTTTAAATAACTTTCAAAATATTGAGCCTCCATGAAATAAGTATATTTTATAACACTAAGTACAATTTCAAAGCACTATGAACTCTTTCAAAAAAGTTTTGCCAAAATTAAACATGACAGATAAAGCCCCTTGTCATATTTTTTGTTAGAAAAAAACTAAGAAGCTTCCTCTTCATATTAAACTAGGTTATAAAATATTTACTGATGCCACCTGCAAGCTGGAAGTTCAAACCATTTGTCTTTTGATCAATGAGAAGTTAGAAAAAGTAGGCATCTGAAAATAAGCATTAGATGCACTGAAGATGATTCTTGATGATGACAGTACCAGGTTAGTTGGTTGTCAGGGGAAAAGGAAAATGTACCGATACAGGTAAAAATAAAAGACACTTGAGATGGTGGAATAGGACTTTTTAAGTTACTCTAAAAGGGTTTTTATATTAATAAGCACCAATTTTAAGGCTAAAGATAAAACAAATTTTTTAAATTATTAATTTATATTAAACAAGGTGCTTCCAACACCTTTCCTTTTCCATAAATTTGATAAATTTGGGAAAGAAACTTGAGGAAAGCAATAAAATTATTGAATTACATGAAATGGTAATGGTAAGAAAAGGGTTGACAAAGTAGACATAATTAGATTTGGGGAGTCTGACAGTTCACTTCTTAACAATCTTTAAATACATGAAATACATGAAGTAATATGATTCAGAGGGTATTGACCAGTTGTTCTCTGATTTATGTTAATGTAGAGCCCAGGAACTTTACTCAAATGCCATTGGTTGTTTTATTGACCTTTGTAATAGGTATACTAAGTAGTAAAAATAACCCGTTCAACACATTCTCTGTTAGTCTATAAGTTTAAATGTGGAATTAGCAGAATGTTTTGCTTAGAGGTCCCATTACAATTTGGGGGTAGGGTGGGTATCTTGTAATTTTGGTCAGATTCTGTCCTTTCAGTACCTTCTGTGAGGCAATATCAACCACAGAAATTAATGACTTGTGTTAGTACCAGGATGAGAGGCCTGAGTGGTCTCCGGAGGCCTCTCGCAGTTTCATGAGTTCAGAATAATTCTGTCCTTCTTTAAATGTGCATTTTGCTTTAAAATAATGCCCTAAAATGACTATACTTATCCATCTTTTTGTAAATCTCATGTGGGCTATAGGAAATGCCATTTTGTAAGATAAATGGAACAAAGAAATTATAAGAAATTAAGCTATTAAGTCCACAGTCTGAATATTTAATTTATATTAAAGAAGCAGTTTTCTTCCAGTGGAATAATAAACTAGTAAGACAGTTTGAATAAATGTAAATATGAATAAAATTCTCATAATAATGCCTACTGTTCCTATAGCACTTAATATGCTTTTTTTGTGTTAGAAAGCTAATAGTGGCAGTGCTTCCCTGTTTTGTAAAGTAATGGATACCACTTCCATAGAGGACTATAGAATCGCTGTGAGAATGTAATCAGTAAAAAAAGAAAACCAGTGTTTTATGATGTCTATTGAATTAAATGATACTCTATAGATCTCCTCTCCCTCTTTTCCCTTCCCACCTACCCCCCAACCCATGTGTTAGAGCCCTGGGCACGAAGCCATTTTAGGTTCAAATCCCACATATCCAAAGGTAGTATTGGGTCAGTAGATGCCCCCTCCATGCACTGGGAGAACTATCAGCTTCAAGTTTTTAACTTTATTCTGCAGCCGTCTGGAAACTAGGTTTTACAGGGAAATTATGTCATCAGTGGCCTACTAGGAAGCTTTTCAGTTGAGTGATTCTTCCACCCAATCCAGGCTAATTTCCGTTTTCAACTGGAAATTTTAGGAGTGGAGAAAATGTTGCTTAGAGTTCTAACTAAGAACAATCAGAGTTAACTAATAAAAAGCACTTTAAAAAGTAGGGACCGATTTTCCCTTTCCAGGGATTTATCTCAAACTACAACCATTAAAAGATAGGTGGGTTGCCCGGCCAGGTGTTGCTCAGCGGTTGAGCGTCAACCTAGGATCCAAGTGATCGGGGTTTGATTCCCGGTCAGGGCACATGCCTGATTGCGGGCTTGATCAATGACTCTCTCATCATTGATGTTTCTATCTCTCTCTCTCCTCCTTTCCTCTCTCTGAAATCAATAAAGATATATTTAAAAAAGAATTAAAATTAAAAAAAAACTAGGTGGGTTTAAGATAGGGCATATTAATAAATATATTTAATGGTAACATTTTTAATCCAGTATATTTCTTTTAAAATAGTAAATAGTATATTTTAGACCAAGTTATACCAATGTATAAACTGATAACATAGTATTAATTAACCTATGAGGAAGCAATATTTTGTGCCTGACTGCCTTACATATTTTATATTTAACCTGACACCTAAATTAATTTTGAATGTTTAGTCAAGTTTAAACAAACAAAAGAATTTAATTATCAGCCAATTAAGCTAATGAGCTGAGCTAATTTGCCTGGAACTTTATATGCTAAAACTTAAAATTAATCTCTGAGAATTGGTCAGTTTCATTAGTCATATTATTCATGTGGAACCAGTAATTTCATGTATATATGAAAATATCTAATGAATATTCATAGATACCAAGTACAGCACTTTAATCAGCATCTAAAAATGTATTATATGCAAAGATAAAAGTTACATGATCAATAACTCCTTATGTATAAGTTTAAAAGCACCATGAAACCTCTTAGAAAATAAAAGTTTTGTAAAATAACTTCTTTAAAGTTTTTGTATTTCTTTCCAAAATTAGTAGCACCCATCATTGGTTATTTTTAAGCCTCATATCTGTTGAGTGTAAGGGACAGGGGCTAGGGATGGGGGAATCATCAAAGCAGAGCATTACTGTCTGAAACATAGTCATAGTGAATGTACAATAATATTTGGGGTTTTTTAATGATGTATTTCATAATACCTTGTACTTTCTTAAATATCTATTATATATTCTTTATAATATGAAATACTTTATTTTTATAGAAACTCTCATGGAACCTGGATGGATGGATGGATGGATGGATAGATGGATGGATGGATGGATGGATGGATGAGTCAATTAGATACTAGATAGATGATGGATAGAAATATTTTCAAAAATGCCATAGATCAATTGAGTTTGCAAAATTGCCCAACTTGGCAATATGTTATATCTCAGGGCTAAGGGTTTACGCCACAAACATTTATTAAGATAGATTATTCATTCTTTCTTTATTTAACAAATATTTGTTGAAGACTTACTATTTCCAGGCTCACCACACTGTCAGATTTCAGACTAGCTGGTATAAAGGAGTAGTTATCCTATAAACACTTTATTATGCAAGAAGGTGAAAGAAAGGCACCACTGTAATTTTGGAATATAGGTGATGCCAGCAGTCACCATTTAGAGAATCACACTAGCGTAAGGGACTGTTTAAAGGGCCATTCAATGGAGTTGGGGCAGATGTGTGAACACAATCTCCCTCCATATTTTCTCATGTGAATGATCATTCGGCTTCACAGAGTTGAATTACAGAGCTGTTCTCTCTGGAAAATAAGGGCTGGTGGGTCAGAATTTCCCCTTAGGAATACTGGAAGCAATTTCTCTGGCTAAAGTCAGGTTTTTGGGGTCATTTTCTATTTTGAGTGAAAGAAAAGTGAATGTGAAATAAAATAGGCAAACTCTGACATTAAAAATTATTTGAGTCCTAACATGTTTAGGATATAATAGTCTCTCTTTCAGATAAGAGCTCAGAGTTACCTTGACTACAAGTTTAATTACAGATGGAAAGGAATAAAATATGACTTCCTTTTCAGCTCCTTAATGAAATTTTCTTTGTACTAGCAAAGATTCTTAAATTATTTGATCAACTCGGTGAAGGCCTGGGCGGGAGGTGCAAGGTGGAGTGGATCCATGGGGAAAAAAGGGGGGATATCTGTAATACTTTCAACAATAAAGATAAATTTTTTAAAAAATGGGCAAAGGACCTAAATAGACACTTCTCCAAAGAGGACATACAGATGGCCAATAGACATATGAAAAGATGCTCAACATCACTAATCATCAGAGAAATGCAAATTAAAACCACAATGAAATATCTCCTCATACCTGCCAAAATGGCTATCACCAGTAAATCAACAAATATCAAATGCTGGCAAGGGTGTGGAGAAAGGGGAACCCTAGTGCAGTCTGGTGCAGCCACTGTGAAAAACAGTATAGAGTTTCCTCAAAAAATTAAAAATGTATATATGCACCCCTCTATTCATTGCAGCATTATTCACAGTAGCTAAGACATGGAAACAACCAAAGTGTCCTTTGATAGAGGACTGGATAAAGAAGCTGTGGTGCATGTACACAGTGGAATACTGCTCAGCCATAAGAAAGGGTGAAGTACTGCCATTCATAACAACATGGATGGACCTTGAGAATATTATGCTAAGTGAAATAAGGCAGAAGAAACTAAGAACCGTATGATTTCACTCAAATGTGGGATATAAGACTGAAATTCGTGGACACGAACAGCAGTTTGGTAGTTGCCAGAGGAAAGGGGGGGCAGTGAAAGGGGTCTTAATACATGGTTATGAGAGAAGATATGACTTTGGGTGGTGGGCACATAGAGCAATATACAGATCTTGTAACATAGAAACCCACACCTGAAACCTATATGTTCATAATAGCCATTGTCACCCCAATAAATTTAATAAAGTATTATAAAAAAATTTTGTAAAATTATTTGATCAACTCAATTTTGTATTGGAATCAGTACTTTAAATGAACTACAGCGGTGAGTTGATTGGGTTCTGTCACTAAATCACATGTTAGAGCGAACGTGGGCACGGTGTTCCCAAGCAGATAAAATATGAAAGGATCTGTCCATAGATTAGTTACAAGTTTTATTGATTATTATATAAATTTAATAATTTTTTATTTCATTAATTTGAGAGGCTTATATGATTATTTTGCTCTCCTCTGCTAGATGATTCAAGGTTTTCTAAGCAGGAATCACTATTTCAATTTCTTTTCTTTCATTTTTCTCTCTTGATCTGTGCATTTTCCTCATTTCGAAAAGGGAAAGGACACTATGGTGGGAGGTTCTGACTTAGTACTTTGGTACCAGCCATTCCTTTAATAGAACATAATTTTCTGACCAACTCCAAGGCTGTTAAAATGTAATTCTTAGGAATGGTGTTTTGACACCTAGAGGTATGTGTGGCGAGCAGGTGTTTGTTTGGGATTGCACTTCAACTTTTGCTTCTATATCACAGGAGAGACAAGTACATTTACAGGTATCAGATTCAGAGAGTGAAAAGCCAAATTATTTTTGAAGCATAAACAGAGCTTCCCAATGGCAGGGGCTCATTCCTGTGGTCTCTCAGGGGCCCATCATTTTCAGAGCTGAAAGAAACCACGACCCTGTTTGGAAAAGATTTTTATTTTTTTCCTTCCCTTGCTGATGTCATTACTGTTGCTATGGAGAGGGAGCAAGTGCTGCATGACTTTGCTGGAAAAATCAACAGTGACGCATTTCCGTGCAGCAAACAGTCCACTTCATAATGTGTTTATTAGTATAGGCTTGCTAAATATTGTCAGAGTTAATGGAATATTCCTGTGTCCAGCCCACCCTGGTATATAGAAGTTTTGTGGTGGTGTAAATAATTCCTTCCTAATAATAGTGAAGAGAAAGAAATACATAGTAACCCATGTGGATTGAGGAAGAAAAAAACATGTTTTATAAAACACTAGGCATTATTTATATTACTGGGAACTTTTTCTTGGAAATGCCCATCCCAGTGTTGTAAAATCTGTTTTTAACATTGAGTCATTCAGTCATACAGCAGATCCCATGCAGGTTTGAGCCCTTAGAAGAGATTAGGGCTGATTTCCTTTTGTATCATCCAAACCCTTCCCCCCCTTTTTCTATTGCAGAAGCCAAGGTGTCGTCGACTAAGATATCAGGGGTACATTTATGATGGCTTAGTATGAACACCTAATTGGTGATTTGCCTGACCCTGAGGAAGGAGGCAGTAAGCAAAAGAAACTTCCCAGACTCTCAGGGTTAAATGAAAAAGTCATTTTTAAAGACTTATAAATAACATATGACATCTCTGTCCAACTGTTCTGAATTTTACTGTTACTAAGTAAATAATTAAGATTTTTTCCATGAGCAAAGTACTTAGCCCAATCTCTGAGTTTTAGCAAATGGAAGAAAGACTAAAGAATAAAAGGATTTCGAAGAGGAAAGGCAGTTATCTCACTGCTACTTAAAGGCCATTTCCATCTGTGGTATTTGGTGATATCCATGGAGTGACTGCAGATGGATATTCCATTATTAAGCGGAACTCTGCCTTTGACAGTGTGCTTTTGGTGTTGAAAACTGTGATGGGTTTTAATGAAAGCCATAAAATAAATGCACAATATTTCCACCTTAGAATCCATTGCTGGCAGATTTACTGGTTGCATTTTTCTTGCCTTAGAATGTGTTTTATGTGACTGGCTGATTTGTTGTGTCTGTTTTTTCCAGTGGCACATCTAATGATGAAATGTGCAACTTATACATTATGTATTACATGGAAGCCAAGCATGCAGCTTCGTTCATGATCTGTACACAGAATGTAGCTCCAGATATGTTCAGAAACATACCACCAGAGGCCAATATTCCAATTCCTGTGAAGTCTGATATGGTTATTATGCATGGACATCACAAAGGTAAAATTGGTGTCATTTAAAGTAACATATGATTTAGTATTTTCTATTTCCTTATATGTCTCACTTGACTCTATCTATTATTAATTTTTAAAATCACTCTCTTCTGTCAAACAATCACAAGTGCTCCCATAATCTGATTTCCTCTTTTCCTTTTCACCCTACCTTCCCTCCTGACATGCCCCCATCAAAACAGTTAAAGTGAAAAATATCAACTAGTGATGCAAGAGATTCGTTTGGGAATTGATTCCGTAAATGTAGATCTTTCTTCATTTAATTCATGTTTTCTAGTTTGCACATTTCATTCCTGCCATACCAGTAATGACTTATGCAATTTATGAATTTATACACCATGTTCTAAAGAATGCTACAGTTTGCCAAAGAAAATGGTTATCATCTCCAACCGCGCCCTTAATCATCTGTTTCATGGACCTCGTCAAGCACAGAACAATTCTTGATTTATGAGGCATTACTAGTCTTGGCCTTTTTAGTCTCATTCTAGAATTGTTGCAGAATGGTCATATTGATTGTGATTTCTTTAATTTAAAATTACAAGACCCACACCCTGTTTTATTGAATGAAGTATGCTGAGATTGTACTGAGTTTTGCAAGTTCATTTTTAAAATACCAGAGCAACTTATTCTTTCTAATGGAAATTTTATGAAAGAAGTTAACATATCAGTCAGGTCATTTATTAAGACCCTAAGATATTTAAAGAATGTGCCTTAAAATATTATTAAAATAGCCTTAAAATATTACTAAATTCCATTTTTTTAAAAAACAAATATGGGCAGTTTTATTATTGCATGTTTAAAATTCTGTATCATGTATATATTACTAAAAGGATAGTGCATCTAGTTATTTAGTCAGAAGTCTGGTAATTGGTGGCTATGCTATAATTTTTTTGTGAATTAGAGCACTTCTACCATATAAATTCTTAATACTGTTGTTTCAATGAAACATAAGATCCTGAATAATATTTTTATGTTGATGACATATTTCCAATAAACTATTTAGAGCATGTAATATATACTACAAATTTATACTCAGTTTCTTTGATCTTTTACAGGAACAGAGAACAAAGATAAGAATTCTTTACTCCAGCAGCCAAAAGAAGAAGAGGTGTTGGAAAAGGGTATGTATGCTCACTTCTGTGACTAGGCCTATACAAATATTCTTTATCCAAATAGGCAACCGCATTTTAAAGTTATTGAGATATTTTAGGTCTTTATCAGCCTCCAACCTTACGTGTTGCTGTTTTTATGTAATGCATAATTCATGAGAAAATGGTCAACTATTGCACTTGCTGGTTGCATTGCAAGTAAAATTCATTAGTGTAATTTAGTCCCATTAGATTTTTCTGTCTGTTTTAGTTTATTTAATATTGTAACTTTTATAACATAGTGCAAATATAATCATTAGAAACAATTAACTGTTTGCTTTTGAAATCTAATGACTTTTACTATTTAAGTTCCTATGTACTTAGTATGGTGTGTTCATTAACTATATTTGAGGTTCAAGAAAAAAGAAATTAAGAATTAAAACCCACCTCTTGACTCTCTTAAGTCATTCTTCTCTGCCTTCAGTAAGGTAGGAGGGATTCTTGTTTTGTGCATTTGTAGTTTTGTGTTAAATTGCCATCTGATGAGGTAAGAAAACATCATTCCTCCTGTGTTCTGTTTATTTGAAGTGGTAATACTTGATGCTTGTATGTCAAATACTGCATGTGCTGGCAGGGAAAAATTGCTCTCTGGAATCTTGGTTTATTGCCAGTTGTTTGGAAGATAGTACTTTGTGTTAGGTGTTGGAGACTGTTATCAAGTTGTATTTGGCCTAGATATGATGTATTTTAAAACATTGGTTTAATGTTAATGCAAACACATTTCCACTGGTAACATAAAGTGTACAGGAAATAGATGAGATTTTTCTGTTAGCAACATTTAGAAATCTCTGACTCTGGATTTTTGTAAACCACTGTTGGAATTTTTCAAAAGTTATTCTATTAAATCAAAGCTATCACTCTTGCACTAATAGTATTTGCAAAATTAAAGAATCCAGACTTTTAAAGGGGGGGGAAAAATGCACTTTGAAAGGTGTATAGACTAAACTGTAATATAAAAGTTTTTAAATTATATAGGGTATATTCCATAGCATCTCATTCTAACAAGTGGCCTTAAAAAATACAACTTAGCTCCAATAAAAAAAGAGAGATGATTTTTATAGTAAATAGTTAATACTAAATTATTATACTAAACTCTTGAGTATAATTTTAAACTTAATTCTTTTTTAAAAAAATATATCTTTATTGATTTCAGAGAGAGGAAAGGAGAGGGAGAGAGAGAGACAGAAACATCAATGATGAGAGAGTCATTGATCGGCTGCAGCCCACAACCCGGGCATGTGCCCTGACCAGGAATCGAACCCCGATCGCCTGGATCGCAGGTCGACACTCAACCGCTGAGCCACACCCGGCTGGGCGAGTATAATTTTAAATAGCTAAATTTATCAACCCTGTATATATATTTGTAAGGAATGCAGTAATTGCAGCCAAATAAAGTAGGATTACCAGAATTTACTATAATTGTACTGAAATTTAATCAGACTTAAAATGAATTATTTTGAAATTAATTATTGCACCTGTTTGAAATGTTTGTTTTTTAAATAATTCAAGTCATCTTAGAATACCAATATATGTGGTACAGTTTGGACTGAGACCACCATTTAGCAGATGCATCCTGTAAAATAGTCAGTTCCTATGGAAATTGAGGCTGGACTATGTTTTCTTTCTAAAGTTAGTTGAGTTGATTGAGGGAAACATTGAAACCTCTGAAAGATTAGAAAACCCAGAGGTTTTGTTAGCAGCGGAACCTTAATTGTTAGATTTAATCTGTTCTTTCTAAATAATGGGATTTAGGAAGTGTCATATATGCCTGCAAACCAAATCCTTTAAAACACTTTTATACTTTGTCATTCATTTATTTACCCTTTTGTATTTGATAGCTTATAGTATTAAGAAGTTTAAATATGCCCAAAGTTTTATTTGTCCCAGAAAAGAACTTTGTGAACACATAAATTATTTTCCTGTGGTTACTGTTTTCTTCTGCTTACGAATAAAAATGCTGTGAAGATATTTCACTTGGGAAGTAAGAACACATGATTCCGACTCAGTTTTAATACTGAAGAAAATGGTCTATGGTATTCATATGTTGACATTAGTGGGTCCATCAGAGTGTCACCTCCTAAATTTTGTGAAAACAAATGCCTCACCAAAAGCCATTTCAATGGCCAGTGTGCCTGTGTATTATTCTACTGGTTTTTAGGGACCACTGGTAGAAATTTAAAGAGAAATATAGAAATAGACCAAATATGTATTTGTACACGGTTCATTTGATTCACTATGAGATCAGTCTGTCTCCTCGTAATACACAGGGCAAATCTACTTATTACTGAGAGTATCCTGTTCTTCTCAGAGATGTTGGTTGGCACAAGTGTCTACTTGTATTCATTCCCTCGGGAGTTAAATGAATCAAGTAGCTAATAGAAAGGTGCTGATTAGTCATATAACGTATGTCATGTATGCGGATTTTTAAAGTAAGCCCTCAAACTTAACCCTTTGCCCTTTTTTTTGGTGTTCAAGCCAAAACAGTTTATGTTCCAAGTAGTCTTCCAGGTTGTACTGATTCTTTAAATATTTTAAATCCCCAGTACATAAAAGCCCTGAATTATCTCAGTTGTCCTAGTCACAAGCTAACAAACGGCATCTGTGTTGGTCACACAGATGTGAAACCCTCCTTGGAAAGAGAACAGGGGAGGGGCAGGAAGGAGAAGACCCAGGACACCCGAGGACACGCGCTCAGGGCAGGCACCCTGCGGGCAGCGCCTTCCGCCCGGAGGCCGTTCTGCGCGAATTATCCAGCAGTGTTTTTTTACTTTGTATTTTGAAACATTGGGAAGCAGATAGGAGGAAGAGAAGCGAAGATATGTAATAAACATTGTGTTGGAAAGAAGGTACAGCCTTTAGTAACGTAGTGAAAAAGGAGAGAAATACTGATATTTCATGAGCTGAAGAGAAGAAAGGTAGCTGGACCTCAAATGGGCAGGAAGCAGCAGGCGCCTCCGACATGGAGGCGAAAAATTCACAGCAGACCAGGGACCTGTTTAACACAGGTTTATCTGATATTCTTTCTCCAGGAGCAATATAAGTGTCTTTTTAAAAAAAAAATTCTTATCACTAAGATTCTGGCTATTAATTTTTGCCAGAATATTAAGTTTGATTGGAAACTAAGTAGAGTTTGAAAGAAATATCTGCGTGGCGCAAATCCATGTAGCTCAGCCTGTGCTTACTCGCAGCACGTTAACCTTCGGCGGTATCCTTGTCCACACCTGCTCCTTTTAGACCAAAATGGGCGTAAGGCAAATGTATCTCAGGTGCCATCTCAAAAGATGTAATTGTGGAGACACCAGAAGAACCTCATTATATGACAGCTCTACCTGTCAGGTTGTCTGTATCATGCAACAATGGGAAACGTTTTAGTGAGGCTTTAATTAAGTCTGCAGAGATTAAAAAAAAAAAGAAAAAAAAAAGCCTAACTGATTTTTAAACTAACATTAATTATAAAAGATATGGAAATTACAGAAAAGCATGAAGAAGCAAATAAAAATCATATATAATCCCTAGAAATATGGGTATATACATACCTCTGTGTGTGAAATGTGTATTATCCATATATGCAAATTATTTTAACAGTATTTAAATCAAAATATATACATAGTTTTAACCTCTTTTTAACAGTATTATTTCTTGAATACTTCCCCCTACTGTAGAAATTATTGGCAAGCACAATTTTAAAAATTTATTTTTATTAATTTTATTTTTCAGTTACAGTTTACCTTCATTATTATTTTGTATTAGTTTCAGATGTACAGCATAGTAGTTAGATAATCATATACTTTATAAAGTGTCTCCCATAATATTTCCAGTACCCACCTGGTACCATACATAGTTATTACAATATTATTGTCTGTATTTCCTTTGCTGTACTTTATACCTCCATGACTGTTTTGTAAGTACCAATTTTACTTCTAATCCCTTCACCTTTTTACCCAGTCCCCCATCGCCCCTCCCCTCTGGCATTCATCAGTCTGTTTTCTGAATCTATGAGTCTGTTCCTGTTTTGTTTGTTCATTTATATTGTTCTTTAGATTCCACATGTAAGTGAGATCATATGGTGTTTGTCTTTCTCTGACTGACTTATTTCACTTAGCATAATATCCTCTAGGTCCATCCATGCTGTTGCAGATAATAAGATTTCATTCTGGTTTTTTTGCCAAGTAATACTCCATTGTATATATGTACCACCACTTTTTTTTATTCACCCATCTATATTGATGGGCACTTGGGTTGCTTCCATATCTTGGCTACTGTAAATAATGCTGCAGTGAACATAGGGGTGCATATGTTCTTTCGAATTAGTGTTTTGGGTTTCTCTGGATATATACCCAGAAGTGGAATTGCTGCGTCATAAGGCAATATCATTTGTAATTTTTTGGAAAGCCTCCATACTGTTTTTCACAGTGGCTGCACCATCTGCATTCCCACCAACAGCGCACGAAGCTTCCCTTTTCCCCACGCCCTCGCCTTACTGACTTGCTGATGGTGGTCATTCTGACAGGTGTGAGGTGAAATCTCCTTGTGATTTTAATTTGCATTTCTCCGATTAGTGACTTTGATCATCTTTTCACATGTCTACTGGCATCTTTATTTCCTCTTTGGAGAAGTGTCTATTCAGGTCCTCTGCCCATTTTTTAATTGAATTGTTTGTTTTTTTGGTGTTGAGTCATATGAGTTCTTTATAAATTTTGGACATGAACCCCTTCTTATATGTATCTTTAGCAAATACCTTCTCCCACTCACTAGGTGGGCATGCACAGTTTTTAATGGCTAATATCCCTGCCCAAACTGTTTGGAAAATAGCCTATTTGCCTATAGGTGATCTTACCTGTGAAGGACTTGATTATGCCTGCCTGCCTTTCTGCAGAAAAACACTAATAAACATTCAAAATAAACTGAAATGTCCTCATCTTTTAAAACATTGTAAGTGAAGAATTCTTTATGTAATAAGCACAATAATCGAAACAATAAAATCCAACTAGACAGTGATTCTGGGTGGAGGAAATGAATCCTCGGAGACCATACAGAATGAGGACAGTGGTGCTGACGTTTTCCTGTGCAGGCGCCCACACACTTACCCATCACTTATGTGTCCGTGGTTGACACTTTAAGGAAACTAAACTACGTTTTGTGCATTCCCTTTATTTTTTATCCATTATGATTTCTTATATATGAGCTTTGTATTAACACTGTTTAGGCAAGGAATATGGGCTGAAACTATTTAAGAGTTCTGAATTTGAATGTTTCTCTCCTTTAAAACTCAGAGTACAGTTGTAACATTGAGATTTATTACGGTTGTGCTGGGAAGATCCGAGGTATTTAAAAAAACTCAAGGCACTATTGAAAGTCAATTTCTATAATACCAGGATGTTCTTGTTATTGTACATTACGCTCAGGACAGCATTTCTTTTTCTGAAGAAAGGGCCTTTAACGTATTTTATTCGGTTCGCTCCAAACTCTTCTCGTTGTAGCCTTTGGGCCCTTACAGAATCAATCATTCTACTGAAAGGTCAATGCGAGCCACTATGTTCCCAAGGCAGGGGAAATGTGACCAAAATGCAATTTGCAGAGGGAAACACTTCATGACCCTAGGTAGTTAAAGGTCCCCAGACACCTTCCGTGAAACAGGGTAATTGCACAGTGGTTTATGCTAACAAAAGTGAATTATCATTGGCCTGTTTATCAAATCAAGGGAATAATACTGCAGGTTAAAATGACAGCAGCCTGCTGTAAAAGCTCATTAAAGTAATAGTTGGTAAACCGTGAGAGCAGTGAAACAAAGGCTAGGCTTCATAGCTAAAGTTTCTATTTCTTTGCTTTGTTCAAACTGGGACACTCCCTTCATTTCTTAATAAAGTAAAATTATTTTAGTGGCATCTTCTTAACTAATCCCAGGTACTCTCAATGCCGCTTTGCTGTTTTAAGGAAGGTACAGTTCTCGTTTGTATGCCCATTCAGTAAAAATGTATCGGTTTGCTATGATTTATGAGCAGCTCACAAGTCTTTGTTTATTGAACTCATTTATCAGACACAGCTCTAAATACCCCCGAGGCTCTGGGAAGCTGAGTGAAGGCTGCTTTGCGTTGGTTTCCTAATAACAGGATAGGCCGATGTGAATGATCGTCTGTCACATGGTCGGGCTTTCCCATGCAGACCTGTGTGGGCGGTAGTTGCAAAAGCCATCATCTTCTAATTTCTCCTTTATATATTATATATATTTGTCTTTTTCTTTTTTTCTTTTTTTAAAAGTCATTTTTGATTGTTTTTCAATCAGATGAGTCCTGTAAGAGGAAAAAAAATTCACTTTATTTTTGATCCCTGAGCTGGTCATCATGATCATGTGTTTTATTTTTCTGAGGCTAGTTGGATAAATGTGGTGGGTTAATAATGAGTAAACTGTCAATAAACCAAACGGACTTTAACCAGAAGGGAAAGTTAGCCATGACCGAGTCATAAAGCAAAACATTAGAATCTAAGAAGAAATGCTCGTGCTGTTTCGTTCCTCATCTCTCTCTCAGCCCGGCAGTTTGGCATACTTAACAATGGTTCAGTTGCTGATGAACATGCTACTTACTCTCTTTGTAGCATAGAAATCACAGAGCAATAAGCGGTAACGAGAGCTGTTTGCTTTAGGTAATGAAATACCAGTGATATATGTGGGAAATGGAAGTTTATATTCTGAAAGATTACTAAGAGGTTCTTGATTGTTTTTAAAAGTGCCTGCCACAATGAAGATTTTATGCTGTCTTAAATAGTGAGATTTTTTTTTATCCAATAATCTTAAAGCATTTATTTAAAAAACCCACAAAACACTTTATGGGGCAATTTTTTTCAGTGTATGTTTCCACCTGTTGTAGTTTTATCTCACCATATTCCTGAAAGTAAGCCGGAGAAATTCCCGTGCCGATGGCAGGGAATAGGAAGTGATCCCCACTAAATAACAACATGCCTGTTGAGGCATGAAGAAATTATCGCAGGCACACAACTTACAAACTTAGAGTTTAGTTGGTAGTGTTTTAGATGCCCTTGTAACTCTGCTGCGTTCCTTTACCTGACATATTAGCTGCTACCACAGTTGTGTTTTCCAAATACCAAACCCATTCAGTCAAATTATTTAGAAGACCCAGAGCAGTTCTGCATTTCATAAGATACGAGTCAAAGTTTGAATGAGAAAAAGAAAGGACTTGCTGCAGCCTAAAATCATCAAAGAAATATTTTTATCTCTACTGATGCAGAAGCTGGGGGTCACTATTTTAACAAATTATTATTTATTCCAGAATCAGTTATTGAATACCTGCTATCATAGGAACAGTACTAGTCACTGGAAATATGACATTAAATAAAAAATGAGAGGGTTTTATTTTTTATATAAATCACATTTATACCTTGCCACTTGTCCCTTCCTGGGTAACTTCAATGTCCAAAAAATATTTTTAAAACATCTTATAGAATTTTATAATACATGTAAAGTATATTGCTAGTGGTAAGTGAAAAGCACTGAAGAGAACAGAAAACTCTTCTACTTTTTCAAACCCAAGAAAACCAATTACTATTCTTTAGGCCAGTTTTGTGCAAATCAGTATGTTATGTATGTAATGACTAGTTTCCAAGCATCTTATGTTATAATAAGGATCTGAAGACAAGCCAGGATAGGACAAAAAGAAACTTGTTCAATGAAAAAGTAAACCCATTACCTCAGCTCAGAAGATAGTTCACTTAAAAAAAAATTCAATATAGAAAGATGGACAGGTCTGAGGTGAGTTCACAGGAAAGAGTTTATTGGCCAGTACAGAAAAGAGAGGGGAACCTGGATTTAGTACAGTGATCAGGTGGAAGGGAGGCCCCTCGGTCAGGCTGTCTCTCCTTTGAATCCCAGTTCTTCCTAACAGCTGGGCAGGTTGGTACTGTACCATAAGGCCCTCGTCTAAAATGAAGACAGTAAGTATTTCATGGAGATTAAATGTGTTAAATTGTATTAAGCACTCAGCAAAGTGACTGTATCATGCTGAGCTCTCAAAAAATATTAGCTGCTATTACTGTTACCGTCATTTGTAGTTTATAAAGTAATTCTTTGTATGTTATCTCTGTCAACGATAGGTTGGGCAATAATACATCCCTGTTTTTCCAGGACTGCCCTAGCTTATGCCTAGAATAAGTATTGACAACACCCCTTTCATTCTCACATGTGTCCCAGTTTGGGAAATAAATTATATAGTTACCTTAGCAGTGGGACCCAGAATAAAATGGGAGACCACTACCCTGAAATACGTAGGCCGACAGAGATGAGGGAAAGGTGGGATATAACTCAGGATGTCCAGAGGAGTCATGCTGCCTTCAATGACAAGTCCATTCCACAGAGGCGGAGCAGCTTCAATACCATTCGACGGATTTTTGACATCAGAGATAGAGATGAGGGTTTGTTCCAAGGAAGGGAAGAGTTTTCCATCATGCGCATCAGAGGGCGATAAGAATCTCAAATAAGTAAGGGTGATTGGGAGGAAAGAAGTGATGTTGACAAATCAGCATGACGCACCAGTTGACTCTGTGATTCACAGGTAAGAGGGGGAGGAATCTAGTTTTCTGGATTGATTGGCCCCAAACACAGTTTCATCACCGAGAGAGAGATTGTAAAAAAGATAAAATTTGGGGAAAGGATTAAGAGCTCAGTTTTAAACATGTCGAGTTCAAGACTCCTATGAAACAGACACCCAAAGGGAAATTTTCTGAAGGCGGTTGTATATACCAATTTGGTACTAGGAGAGCTCCAGACTTGAGTGTCATTTGTCTGGAGATAGCAGCTTAAGCCTTGCGAGTGGCCAAGCCAGGAGAAAAACTATGCCGGGGATAGACCTCAGAAAACACCAACAGTTTCATATGTTGGGCAGCAGAATAAGAGAAAGCAGAGATGACAGGTGGAGAAGATCTGGAAAGAACACTGTTATAAGGAGAGACCTCCTGCCACCGGTAGGTCAAGATGAAGAGTGTCTTGACTTTGGCAACTAGAAGCTCTTAAGCAACTCATGCACAGGCCACGCAGGGGTGAAGGGAGAAGTGGAAATGGAGTCCTTTGGCTAGGAGAGGAAGAAGATGTGAGGAAGGTTGTAGCAGTACATAGCCCGGCGCTGTCCCATGTGGTAGACACTGGCCACATGTGGCTATGTAAATTCAAATATAAGTTAATTAAAGGTAAGTAAAATCAAACATTAAATTCCTCAGTCACACTGGCCACATTACAAGGACTCAGTAGCCCCATGTGCCTAGTGGCTGTCATGTTGGGCAGCACAGATGTAGAATATTTCCTTTATCGCAAGAAAGCTCTCTTAGACAGTGTGGGAACATGTTAAAGGAAGAAGGAAGACGGAAAAGCTTGAAAGACGTGTCAGGGGAGGGCCTCTCCTCGCCGCCACGGCCACTCCAGATAAGCGCAAAGTACGTGTGTTTATAGCCTGTGAGTCAGGCCTTTGCCAGAGAAGTTGTATTAGAAAGTAGAAGAAAGCAGAGAGGAAAGGCTCCAGGGGGAGCTGGGAGGGCTGGCCTCCAGAACGCTGAAGTGGGGATGGTTCTTTCTCCAAAAGTTGACTAAAAATAAAAGGAGAAAGTGCAGATACAACCTCCTTTGGCAAAGCTAGGAAACAAATTGCTACAGCAGCCCTAGTGGCTTGAGAAAATGGAGGGCTGTAAAGATTTTATTCATTTTGAAAATTCCAATTCTTGAATATGAAATAAGGACTTTTAAAATTTTAGGTGAACAGTAGATTGAAGCAGATGCATGTTGCACCTACAGTTTATATCTTTCATTGGTAATTACAATAATTACAATTTAGTAGTACCTACTTTATGATATACAGTGGACCGGGCATATTACATTAACAATCTTTAAATCTGTAAGTCAGTTCTTAAAGGTAGTTGTCATCATGTTTAGAAGGTTAAATAACTTGCTTAAAGACACAGAATAGCTACTAAGCATCAGGGTTGGATTCAAACCCTAGTGTGAAATATAGACCAGGCACTGGGCAGTAACAATACCAGGAAACACCAGACTGCTGTAAGTGCACATAGTGGAGAACCCCAATTTGATAGTCAAGGAAAGTTTCTTGGATATAAGTGATGCCTAATTAATATCTGAAGGTTGAGGAGAGAGTTGATTACTAGCTAGAGAATGTCCCAGAAAGAAGAAACATCTTAGAGTTAACATTCAAGGAACTGGAAGTCCTTTATACCTGGAAAGAAAGGAGTGTTGAGAGATGAGATTACGGTAGAGACCACAAAACTTCCTCCATTTATATTCTATTCTATCTGCTACACTCAAGGTTAGATTATTTCCTAAATCAGGATCTTAATATGACTAAGAAAAATGTTTAAATTTCAAGATTCCATATTTTTTGTACACCAGAAAAGGGAAAAACCCTTTCTGGTTTGTGCATAAAAATGGAGATCTCTGTCCCATGCAACAAACTATTTACAGAGATGCATCTCTGAAACTATGTTCTCACAAGGCCAATACAATCTGTCTCTGGACAAGCCTATTACACGGTTAATTTTTTTTTTTAATATATCTTTATTGATTTCAGAGAGAAGAAAGGAGAGGAAGAGAGAGAGAAACATCAGTGATGAGAGTCATTGATCAGCTGCCTCCTGCACGCCCCCGACTGGGGATCGAGCCCGCAACCCGAGCATGTGCCCTGACTGTGAATCAAACCCCGATGCTCAAGTGCTGAGCCACGCCCAGCCGGGCTACACTGTTAAATTTTTATTTTACCAACCCAATGATAAATGTAAATGATAATTTCAAAAGAAACGAGTGCTCTGTATTTGGTATATGACCACAGATTTTAGATTTTAACTGACAAACCTGAATAGCTATATGCATAGTTCTGAGCCTGTGTTCCTCCAATATTGGCCTAATGACATTGATTCAAGTTTTAAAAGTATGTTGTGCCCGGCCGGGCGTGGCTCAGTGGTTGAGCATCAACCTAGGATCCAGGCGATGGGGGTTTGATTCCCGGTCAGGGCACATGCCCGGGTTGCGGGCTCGATCCCCAGTCATGGGGTGTGCAAGAGGCAGCCAATCAATGATTCTCTCATCATTGATGTTTCTATCGCTCTCTCTCTCCCTCTCCTTTCCTCTCTCTGAAATCAATAAAGATATATTTTTAAAAATAAAAGAATGTTGTTTCTTTGTCCCTGAAATAATCTTGTATTTTATTTTCTATGTAAAATGTTTCATTGTACAGCAGCATGTTGTACTATTTATATTTAGTGTATGAGGCAGGAGAATTTAGTAGCAGTGGATTAATTTCTCTTTTGTGAGGCAGAATGCCACTGTGGCCTAACAGATTTGGTTGAGTTGTAATTTGCTTTGTTCATTCTACTGAGATTGGCCCTATTAGTTGGTAATTATTTTCTGATTGAAGATTTCACCTGGGATATGCTGCTTTCATGGGCAAGAATTGAAAACCTACTTTGAATCCTTAACCCAAGAATATTTGTAAACATGACAGGATCTCTTAGCATCATTTTGGAAAGATTTCATATCCCCTTGCACCAGTTTCTTAATAGCGTATTCTTTAGTGAAATATATCATGGCTAAATCAGTTATTGCTTTCATCTCCTAATGATCATAAGAAAGATTTCACAAGTGTTATCTGATGGTGTTGGAAATGTAATTAAAACAAGCAATAGGACTCCATAGTCATAGTAATTTTATCAGCAGGACTTAGAGTAAGGAAAAGGAAGAGCTGTGGGTCACCTTTGGGTTTGGCTTAGGAAAGCAGGTTTATGCTTCTATTGAGAATATACATATGTTTCCATTCATACAGCTGGTGTAAATGGATTTGAAGCCATAAATGTAAATGATAGGATTAAAATGCTTCATGAACTTTCCATGGTCATATTTATATGTCATAATATTTTATAAATAATTTATTTTCATGGAATTTGATTATCCTGTCCAAGTTACTCCTTAGTATAGGAAGGCATGAAATACATTTTAGTGATGAATTATTCCAATTGTATTAGTTTGTTAAAACCTTCTCTTTTGTTTGTAACTGATTTTTTTTTTAATATGTCTTTATTGATTTCAGAGAAAGGAAGGGAAAGGGAGAGAGAGAGATAGAAACAGCAGTGATGAGAGAGAGTCATTGATCAGCTGCCTCCTGCACGGCCCCCACCAGGGATTGAGCCCCCAACCTGGGCATGTGCCCTGACCGGGAATCGAACCTTGATCTCCTGGGTCATAGGTTGATGCTCAACCCCTGAGCCACACCAGCTGGGCTGTTTGTAACTGATTTTAAAAGTATTCTTTTCTAACAAAATTATTTTTCTGGAACTTGTTCATGTCTTGTTGAAATGAACAATGGAGCTACTTACAGTAGCACTGCTAACATAATAGCAATATAACTTTGGTTTTCCAGTTGCCAAGTTGATTCGTATTTGTTAAATTTCTTGTGTTTTATAGCACCTGTTCAGATATACACATTTAATTTCTTGTGTTTTATACTTTAATAGGCTTTTAAAGACAACCTCAAAGGGTTTGTCTGTAAAGATAACTGTTTTCTGATGTAGATGTTGATAATATTTCATTTTAGAAATCTGATGAACTCTAACTTCCAAATCAATCCAACTATACGGTGAAAACTATTTATTGAGAAGTGCAAGTGCCAAACAATCATATATGCATTATTTTGTTTCTACTAAAATGCTAATAGAGGTTATCCAGGATGGTTGGCTTCTGAGATAACAGAAAGAAATAGGTGGTATACAAAATGAAATGTGAAGCATATTATTTATTTCACTTTCTAGAAAATCATCTCCTTTTTCTCCCCTCCATGCTTGAAAGTTTGAGAGCAACCTTCTCTTTCACTTATTTGTCAGGCACAAAATTTTGTAAATTTTGCAATTTTATCAACCTCCCCCACACCCGTTATCTCTTCTCTTTTTTTCACAGGTGATTTCTATTCACTGCTTTCCAAGCTGCTAGGAGAAAGGGAAGATGTTGTTCATGTGCATAAATATAATCCTACACAAAAAGCAGAATCAGAGTCAGACCTGGTAGCTGAGATTGCAAATGTAGTCCAAAAGAAGGATCTTGGTCTATCTGATGCAAAAGAAAGTGGAGAGCATGAGGAGAGGGGCAATGCTATTCTTGTCAGAGACAGAATTCACAAATTTCACAGACTAGAGTCTACTTTGAGGCCAGCAGAAAGCAGAGTTTCCTCATTCCAACAGCCCCTACCTGGTGAAGGCACCTGGGAATCAGAGCACTCAGGAGGTGCGTTTAGGGCTTTCTTGAAAAATAAAATGAAATGCTGCAGTCTACATTAGCAAAATCTGAAGGGAATAAAAATTAATGGATGAAAACCTCATCAATAAAAAGGACTTATCATGAGAAAAAGTATTACTCAGATTTGGGTTGTCAGATATCACATTGGTTTGAGGAGTAATTCTTTGTGTTTTGGTCCAAGTAGTTCAGTTCCCATTCCATTGGTGAGCCAGAATTACCAGGACTAAAAAATACTTGGATCGTGTTGGAAATGGTAGCAAATGAAGTTCAGGGTAACAAATTCTTATTATATCAACATTCTCCATTTTGCTCCATGGAGAAAGAAACTGAAAATTCAAAAACATGGTATGCAAACTCCCAGTGTATGAAATACTTACTACCTTCTATTAAGGTATCTACCTCCCTCTCAAAGGAATCTTTTACATCTCATCCAGTGGACTTGTACATTGTAACTGTGTTTATGACTTTGGCTTCTTAAGTTCCATCATTAATTACTATTTTAATTGGAAAGTTGAGTAGTTATTTCTGAAGGGACCTCCAGCAAGGGAGTAACTATCAGATTTATCTTTATTTCTAACCGTGATCGGCTTCCATAATTGGAGGACAATACCTTATTCCCTTCAGGTTTCGTTCTGTACCAGCAAGCGATGGATGCCTCATCTTTGTCTTTAACTGTGTTGTGACCTCTGTGATATTGTGTTTCATGTTACTTGCTAATGTGGAAAGCCAGATAATACAGCATGCGGAGGCGATCTCCAAAAAAGTAACCGATTGTCGTGCATGGCAGCTGTCTGTGCGGGGGCTGGAATGGCACAGGCTGCCGGCTTGATGTTTTCAATACAGCTTTGCAGGAAGCCATAAATTATTCAACACCCAGCTGATTTTTATTTATAATTGAAAAAAATTAGCATGCGGTGTCTTTTGTTCACAGGGAAATTTCGAGCATTGTCCATTGGGACTGGCCTAAGGGTCTCTATGAGATGTTAACTGGAACCCAGAGTTTTACCTCTTTGTATTTAAACATTAGCCCTCCTCTAACTGATTCTATCTTTATCTCACAAAACTGTGTTTCTTAAGACCCCCATGCATCAGAATCTGGGGTGCTTATGAAAAACCTAGACTCCCGAATCCTACCAAACAACAGTGAATTGCATGTCTTGAGTATGGTGCCTAGAAATTGACAGTGTATCATCCTCTTCTGCATTTCATAAACAGACTGGGGTGTCTTCTGCACCTCTATATTAAAGACGGTAAATTGTAACCCAAACAACATGGAAATAAAAGGCAAAAGGGCCTCTGGTGAGAATAATTCTATGCAAGTGTTCAGTGTTAGCACTGCAGCCTGCTTTATTCCATGACTTGTGTTTGCTTGTTACTCTTGGATTTGAAATAATATCATGGTCACGTATAGGCATCATAAGTGCCAATGTAAAAATCATAGCTTGTGACTTAAGACATTATATTCTAGAAACCTATTTAGCTTTCCTAAGAAAAAAGTGCTTAAAATACCCAAAATATATTTCCTTTTCAAATCTCTTTGTACTTTCCAGGGTGGTCAAAATGGCAGTGCCCAGGAGAAAAATGTTTCTCCGGGATCTGGTGCAGGAAGTTTCCTTTCACTTTAAATATGTTGGTGAATGTCAATGAAGTAAATAAAACAGTGGGTTTTGTAGAATAGTAACCTACAGCACAAACCCTAATTATAGAAAGGAAATGTGCACATGTTTCCTTTGTGAAATGGTTTATTTTAGTGTTCTTTCACTACTGTGATTCAAAAATGTTTTCAACATTAAATGCAGAATAGCAAACTCATATTTAGGTAACCTATTTCTAAACGTCTTTTTCTTTTCAATTCTCTCTCACTGTTTACCACAACAATGGAATATCTAACTTTAATTGAAGATGTTTCATTTCTTTGAATAACGCAGAAAAAGACCTATCCTCAGGAAGCTTTCATTTGCAAAAAAGAAAGTAGGAAGTTGTTAGCATGTAATGCCCTAATAAAATGTATTAGTAGTCTAATTCATGTATATTCCCCAGGGTATAAACAAGGAGAATAGATGTAATGGATAATTCTCCATTGTTTTTCTCAGACCCTTTCGTTACTCCAGGCAAAGCTGAGAATGAGACCCCCTAATGAGGAATTAACTGTGTCCTTGAGTGCCTACTTTGCTATAAGGAATTGTATTAGCTGCAAAGAAGAAAGTAGCTTTTCATATAGAGTATTAATAAGACTAAAATTTAAAGGCTATTTTATTAATATTATAGCTTATACTCATTTTACATATCTTTGATACCAATTATTAACTTTCACATGAAGGACTGGAGGCCTATTTGAATGAGATCACGGAGTCTGAATTTAAAACTTGGACTTTATGACTTATAATGTGCACCTTCTAGTTCTTTACACTCCAGTACAGTCAAAGAGGGGCCGGCTTACTTGCCTAGTATAGATGCGCCTCCCTGGGACTCTGGCCCCCATGCCACTCAGAAGCTGAGACTTCCACTCAGGACCCTGCTCTGTTATCCTCAGTTCATGGCACTAGCACAGCCCAACACAGTGGCATTTTCAGAATTAGCACTTTAGATTTCAGTGACCCACCCAGACTTTAGAATTGCAATATTGTAATGGATCCCATCCAACTGATTTGAGGGTTCAAGGTGAAATTATTGAATCAGCTCAGAAATCTGGATTTGACTGTGTATAGTAGACCCAGGACTACCTGAGTGTTCCAAAGGCAACACCATTTTGTGGACCTTCAAGTTGGCCTGAATTTCACCTGGTTCCATACCCTGCCAACTGCCTTTAAAGTTGAGTTTTCCACCTCATTATGGGTTGATATCAATGGGCACCAGGATTCATGAGGAGCACCATTGAATGACATCTTCCAGCTTTGCAGAGCTGAGCGAGTCCTTGGCATTCCTAGGGACAACCTGGTTAAGCGCTGTGCCTTCATTGTGTCTCTAAGATGCAGCCGTCCACAAAGACAGCACCTTCCTTCTTAGGTCTTGTCTTCATGCCTTTCGGTGAGGTTCAGAGCCCGTACTGAAAACTTTCCTCCCAGTAATTGTAAAAACAGTATTAGAAACAGAGAAATTTCCTGGACAGGCTCAGCTGGCCCAGTCTGAGGCTTTCCAACTGTTGTTGGATAGAGCATGCCTCAAGCTGGAAGTAGTCGCAGCCTCCCCGCCACACATGCACAGGAGCACACGCCACAGGCCCTCCCTCCCCCCCCCCCAGTAGTTCTCTATTTGTCCAAAAGAAAATTTGAAAACCACTCCATAGAGGTTAGTATGATGTATAACTCTTCAGACTCTGGAGCCTGACTGCCTGGCTTTGAATCCCAGCAACATCATTTGTTTTGTGGTCTCTATGCAAATAATACATGGAAAGTGCTTTGACTGGTTTCTGGCACAGCGAAAACATTTAATAAATGTTATAATATGTTCACAATAATTATTATTATTATTGATATCATTAATGTTGGATGAAAATTTCAAAAATTTCAACAGCAAAGTAGTGGAACTAAATAGCAATTACTTTAACTTAAGCAACATCTATGAGAGAATTTTCTTGCAATGTGTAGGAAAGCTGCAAAACTTGGCACTCTAATTTGATAGATTATGAAAATGACTTGGCAGGGTTCTATCATAATGGAAGTTTATGGCTCTTCAAATCTCTGATTACTTATTGATCTGCCTTGATATTTGCCTGTGATATATGATGTACAGTGTGAAAGTATTCAACTTGGTAAATTGAGAGGTAAATGCACCCCGTTTTATACCTAACATCGTTTTGATTTCTACCATTAATTTGATATCTATATTGAGGCAGCATTAATGGAATAGAGACAAAATGTTAGGTGTCTTTATTCTAGTTGCCTTCTGGAAACTAGACTCATTGAAAAATAAATTAAAGCTACAATAGCTATCCTCATTGGCAGATTTGATTGGACTACTGTTTGCTAGCATATGGAAGCTGATTCAGCATGTATTGTACACCACTGGACGCATCTAAAAATACATCTGTATTTGTGCAATGCTTCCCAATAGATAGGAGAACTCACAGGGTCTTTAAGTATTCTGTGATACAGTTAGATTGAATTAAATTTCTGTGAACAACTTTTACTTAACTGACTCCATCATTTTAACTTATTTCAGCCATATGCTTACCTCTAGGTCCAAGTCTTACAGCATTTCCAGGTTAAGATTAGGCATTCAGTTGGCCAATTTTTTATTTCTGGAGGGGAGAGGAATAATAAAGACAAGCACATATATAGCCCTTACTGTGAGCCAGTCTGAATGTTTTGGATGCATTAACTCATTTCATCCTCGTAACAAGAACCCTATTTATAAACCTATCTAGAGAGGAAGAAACTGAGACATTGAAAGAATATAGCTCAAGGAACCCAGATTCAAAGTCAGGCAGACTCACTCCAGGTCTTGGTTTTTAATCACTTTGTTATTCTCCTCACAATTAAATAAAAATAACAGGTGGATGGATGGATGGATGATAGGTGATTGATTGATAGATAGATAGATAATAGATAGATGATAGATGATAGATAGATAGATAGATAGATAGATAGATAGATAGATAGATAGATGATAGATGGATAGATGATAGATAGATAGATAGATAGATAGATAGATAGATAGATAGATAGATGATAGGTAGATAAATAGATGATAGATAGATAGATAGATAGATAGATAGATAGATAGATAGATAGATAGATGATAGATAGATGATAGGTAGATAAATAGATGATTAGATAGATAGATAGATAGATAGATAGATAGATAGATAGATAGATAGATAGATAGATAGATGATAGATAGATGATAGGTAGATAAATAGATGATAGATAGATGATAGATAGATAGATAGATAGATAGATAGATAGATAGATAGATAGATAGATAGATAGATAGATAGATAGATGATAGATGATAGATAGATGGATGATAGACAGATAGGAAGACAACTGCCTTTTCCCAATCATCCCATTACCTCCTCTACAATCATAACTGTAATTGCATATTACCTTTGCTCATGCTTTCTGAATCTCTGTCCAAACAAATTGACCAAGATGATTTCATTTGCAAAATGATGATCTAATTTTCTTATTTAAAAAGAAAACAAATTCTGTTTTTGCTTTTGAGTCCCTAGTTATGTCTTAACTCTCTTCCTCATTTCACTCCCATTAACTAAAACATTATAATTAGTTCTTGTTTTTTTTCTGACGTGGGTATAAATATTTTTCGTATAGTTTTAGTTAATTATAGTCATTGCTGGTACCTCGGATGAATAACAGTCCCTGACCAAAATAAGGCACCTTTTCCTCACTAGATGAGAATTTGCGAGTGTAGAAAAAGCAACCACTACTCGATGTTCTTATTGTTGAGGTCTTCCAGTGATCTCATCAGGATCTTTTCCTTAAGATTAAATGTGAAGAGCCTAGTTATGCTCAGATTAAGTCATAGTTCTGGGTTTGAAATTAAATTTTTTTCTCAGCTTCATCTAATTCTATTAGTCCTTATGTAACACAGATAAATGAATGACCTTTTAAATGCTTATTGCTAATATCATATGAAAGCAGCATTGATCATTAACATTAATCTCTTTCTTGGAAAGGTGTAATTCATTAATCCTTTTAGTGATTTATTGATACAATTTTAATAGTAATGTTTAATTTTTTTCTGAAAGTAGTAACTCTTTTCTTAATTTGTGGTGGAATATGAGGCTGTACATTTACCTTTATTTATAATAAATACATGGGTTCTTCTGAAATAATCCTATTATTTGACATGAGAATTTAGAGCAGCTGACACTTGGAGTTGGGAATAGCTTCCCAAGGTCATGTGTAAGAAATTTGTATTTAATTTTCAAATTAAAACTACTAAAGTCTACAGAATTAATTAATCATGTACTGGATCACTTCTTAAATAAAAGCTAAGAGGAGTCTGAACTCAAAATTTTAACTTCTCTGTGATTGTTAATGTTTAAGTTAGAACCCAAATATATTTTATCATACAATTTCTTTTTAAAATATGTCTTTATTGATTTCAGAGAGAGGAAGGGAGAGGGAGAGAGAGACAGGTGGAAACATCAATGATGAGAGAGTCATTGACCGACCTCCTAAAACCCCCCACTGGGGATCGAGCCCATAGCCTGGGCATGTGCCCTGACTGGGAATCAAACCGTGATCTCCTGGATCATGGGTCCATGCTCAACCACTGAGCCACGCTGGCTGGGCTATCATACAATTTCTTTAATAAGGATTTGAGATTTTTCTTCATTGGAGAAATTATTATTATTAATAGGTGATTATTAGAAAATAACCATCCTTAATACTGTTTCCTGAAGTCTGGCTCAAGCCCAGAGTTTCTTTCCTTTGAAATAAGAAAATGACCTGGGATGAGCCAATATGGTCTAGCCTTTTTATGATTCTCATATAGAGATGGCCAGGGATTGAAAAAACATCAGTATTAATTCCATATATACACCACTAATCCTAAATGAATGCCTTGATTCTTGATCATTTAATCTTGAGGCGAACAGCCTTCAACTACCTAATAATGAAAAAGATAGTGATATCGGAAGCAGAAACATCAATTAACTGAGCTAATGTTCACAGAAGAGAAAATGAACTCAGTTTTTCTTTAAACTATCCTAGAATGTCTAACACAGAGATCTAGATCCTGAAAGTTTTGAGTTCTTGGCTAGGTAATCTTAATAAGTGTGCAATTATATTTTAATGAAATTAAAAATAATTAATGTAATTTCTCCAAACATTCTTGCCATGCACAAGGTAGTTCTCCTTTGCGTTGACTCAGTACTAAGAGAGCCATTTGCTCAATGTTAGCCCTCATATATTTCCTCACATATCACCTTTACTATTTTGAAAATTCACCGAAAGTATGTTTTAATACATGTGTACACATTTACACTGAGTTTTCTTCTTGAGAATTTCCAGCCAAAAAGGATTTTTAACATAGTTTGTTAGCAACCTGTTAGTCAATGATTTTTGTAGGCTTTCAAGCACTTATCAAACTAAGGTCAGTGATAATTGGGGCCTTTCATAGCTAGGTGAAAGTTCTTTACACAACACTTCCAATATTTTACTAAAATCACGTTTGGTCCCAGAAAAATGTATTGATTTTGAACAATGCATAGTTTCTATCACAGTATCTCTGCACCTTTATGAGCATCTAGCCTCCTGTACCAGTTGGTGAACCACTAAATAGAAAGGTTCCAGGAACCATAATATTTGTTTATTATATTTAATGAAAATAATTAGCCAGCTATCCGTATTTTTATTGATTCTCTTCACAATGTCTTTAATACAGTGCTAGGGATAAAAAGAGGTAGTACAAGTTAATTATAAGATTATAAGGCTGTTTAAATGCTAGTTGACAACATAAGCAAGAAAGACTGGAGCATAGAGTTCAGGTTAGTGCATTTACTAGGCCATCGCAGGGGGCCAGGCCCTGCTCAAGCCTCAGTGACAAAACTGAATAAGACACGATCCCTGCCCTCAAGAAATTCCATCTAGTTGTTGTAGTTCTGGGCTTTGAGACTCTGATGAAAGCAACTAAATATATTGTCACGATGGTCTCTTGGAGCCCATCCAGAATCTTCAGGAGCTGGTGAGCGATTATGGAATGATGACCCCCAAACAGACAAGCTGTAACTGAGATGAGCATGAATGAAGTACAACCTGAAATTCAAGCAACTTTAAAATAACCTGAAACATTTTCTTTGGGGAATGATTTATCCATCTGTTGATCCATCTAGACATCTCTAATTATTATGCTTATGCCCTATTTCTGTAGTTTACTTTCATAAACACAGTTTTAATTATATCACCCCGTGCTTAAAAACCTTCAGTGGCTCCCTGTAGCAGCGACTTGTGTCCTTTTTTCCTATTACGACAAGCGTGATAGATGATGAATGCTCTTCATCTGAGCAGCCCCTTTCACATCCACTGCTGGGCCCAGAATGGTTTACAGATTTAGAAATGCCAGCTGTAACTCTGCCCCCCTTCTCTCCAACTCAAGAAAGCATATCAAAGCACACGTGAGTGAGATTGACATTCTGGTGTGCCCTAACGTATTTCAAAAATAAATTATTTCCAAACTCTGTGCTTTACTGCTACCAGTAAGGTACGCGCAGAGTGCCTCAAAATCATAGCGTAGAGCAGGACACCACAGCTCAGAACTACATTCACTCATTTTTAAATCCATACTCCTTCGTGTTGTCTACAGAACATTTTCCAGTCTAAAGTGCATCTCCGGGTCAGTTAGTCCTGCCTCCTACTTCCCTGTCCCCACCTGATGTGCACAAGTATTCTTTCCCTATTACATAAAGATCTTGCAGCACATTCTGCAATTATAAACCTCCTCTCTTCTGATCTTTCTGACCTAAATATTCTCAGCCCACTTCTATACTCAGTGAACCCTCCGCTTACCTTTAAGTGCAAACACAAATGTTTCTTCCTCTACAAAACCTCCCAGGTCTGACCTTAACCCTACCCTCTCCCGGCCAAGCCGCAGGAAGGATCACAGGCCCCCTCCTTCGTTCCCGCCCTACTTGGTGTCATAAGTATTTGGTTTCTGGTTTTTTCCCCTTCCCATTATATAATTCCTCAAGGCCAAAAACAGTGTTTTCTTTCTTTGTGTTCCCAGAATCAAGCATAATGCCTCACCTAGACAATACGCTCAGGGAATGTTTGTTAAAGATGCTCCAGCAAAGCTTGTAGGCAGAACTGATCTATCAGCCTATTGATTGTGCTATGTTTTGTTAATTTTTATGAAAGAAAAGAGATAAATGGGCAAAGGTAAAATATTTTGACTGAGGAAGTACTATCTTTTTGTATAGTTGAGGGAATTATTTTAGAGCATTTATCCTCACGCTGGCATCCTCTCAAGTTTTCAGAAGCTAATTATACAAGCCCCGTGCTTCCCGCTCTTCCTCTTTAATGCTTATCTCTGAGATGTTGCCGTGTGTCGCTATGTCCTTCAGAGGGTGGGGAAGATAAATGAGACTCGAATTGCTGCTTTTCTGCTTCTCAGCATCTCTGCTGAAGCATTGGAGGGGGGAAGAAATATTGACACTGATGCAGCAGATTTCATGGTACCTTCATAACTATATATCCTAGCGCGGCTCCCTCACACATCATCCGTCTTTACTTGTGAGCATGTTTATGACGGGATTAGCGCAAATGAACCCAGCTATTCTCTGTAAGTGTATTCAGACCAGAAATGAGAATGATTTGGAAGCCATTCAGTCACAGAGTTTCTGTGATTTTTTTCCTCTTTTTATGTTAGGAAGCAGTGAAAGAGAATCTCCCCACTCCCATTTTTTATAGGAACACTGAAGTTAGGAAAAATGAAATTGGTATCTTATATAGTTCCTTGTACAAGGGACGGTTTATTGTAGGATCTAATGTATATTGAACATCCAGAATTTACACAGGAGTTAACTGAGAGAGGGAAAGAGGGAGGGAGAGACAGAGGGCATGGGGGGGCTATGCTTATTGGCCGTGGTATTTATATTAAAATGATGCCATCCATGTTGCCATATTTTCCAAAGGTACTCATTTAAAATAAGAATCTTGTTAAGAAGAAGGCGGTTTCACATTTGTTCTTAATAACTTAAGGGTAAGCAGGTTTTACAGACATTTTATCAATGAGAAAAGAGAACATGTAATTCCCAAACAAGTTCACAGTCGCTTACTTGATTTCATAGGTCCAGAAGCTACTTGGCATGTGCATGTGGTATATCATATGTAGAGCATGGCTTGACTTTTTTTTCCTCTTTGCATCTAGTGATGTTACTGCATGCGCTGCTTATAACCAAGTGAGTCTTCATGAGGTTACACTAGCTTTCTTGTTTACACTAAATGTATGGATTTATCTTTTAGATTTCCATGTAGAAGAGGCCCTGGATTGGCCTGGAGTATACTTGCTACCAGGCCAGGTTTCTGGAGTGGCTCTGGACCCTAAGAATAACCTGGTGATTTTCCACAGAGGTGACCATGTCTGGGATGGAAAGTAAGTAATATTTTCCTGTCAAAGAGCAAATGAAAATAAAAAGAGCATCACTTTTCATTAAACTAAAAACAGTGGTGAGAGAACAGTCAAGGTTCTTTCTGAACTTGATTTTTGTGAGCAAAAGATGTTTGTTCTTTTATTGTATTACTGTGACAAGTAACAGCACATGTGACAAGTAACTCTAGTGCATTTTAAAACAAAGTTGGAGTTTTATCAACTAGTTTATGAAAAGAAGGAAATAACAATCTATGATTCTGCCTACTTGCCATTTTTTGCTCCGTACAAACTTACCTTCACATTTCTAAGGAGAAGAATACTGGAGGCAGTTAAGAAATTGGCTGAGGAATTCTAAGACTTCAAGGAAGTATGAGAAAAGTTATTACTGGACTATTAATAAAGCACTTTGTTATTTAGATACTGGGTAAGGACTATTCTAAGGTTGCTGGACTTTCCCTTTCCTTTGGATCGCTCCATACCAGTTACAACAGGTAGCTTTCTGGAGATTGTGGCTGGAGCAGTGTGGCCACCACATGTATAGAAATAATCAGTACCCACGTTGAGATGCTGCCTGTTATAGGATTATAAGCACATTTACATGATTGTTTTTTTAAAGATTGCTCCAAAATTTAGCTAGTTATTTTAATTCTCCTGAGTAATGAATATCCATTCATTCATTTCTTTTGTCACAAATTTACATACGAAGGTAAATTTTTAAATATCAGTTAAGTGGATCAGTCTCCTCCTTTCAGGTATACAGCTATAGGGTCTGGGAAACTGAGGCTCCACATATGTAGCCCCGTTGTTCTTGTCCTCCATTCTCACAGATGTTGATTAAACTTATGCTAACCCTGCTCTGTCACATACATGTCTATAGTTTTCTTTGTGCAGGTGAAGGTGGAATTTAATCAGCATTTCAAAATAGATTGGTAGCTTTGTTACTGTTTAATTGTCCTTTCCAGTTGTCACACTTGAAAATGGACTCGGAGAAAGAGATCACTTCAGAGTTCAAAGGAAACAGTGGAACTCAATATTCCTATCCATACATCTTTGTTTCATCGTCTTAATCATTACTGAGCATCTAATGGTATTTTAACAAGTGCTTTTAAAAGCAAACTATAACTATTCATTGTAGAATAGTCTTCATTTTAATGAATATTGCCACGTTTTCTGCATGGATTTCTAGCCTCATTTTACCAGACAAGAAAATTGCAGCATCATTTTTCTCCCATTGATGCTATTTCAGCTGGCTAAAGCTGAATTTGACCAAGTCCAATTTTCCATTTTTATGTCATGTTTATTCCAAGTAAACAGCAGGGGCTGGATTAGCTTAATTGAAAAAGGGGGTCAGTAAAATGCAGCTCCGGGTGGGAGATGACACGAGACTCTGAAACAAGAGCCACGTAAGAACATTTTCTGTGACTTACATGGTCCTAACTGAAAAACTGCTTTTCCCGGCATCTAGCTTTCATCTGGATAACCAGTACCATGTGTAATAGATTCCAGTTTCATTGCCAAAGCCCTGGTGTGTTTATCCTGATAAATGGCACCAACAAAGGGGTGCTGTTGAAAATGCAAGAAAATGCCCTGTTCTTCAGGGCAGATGTGCTGATTCAACTGGTTAAATCTCTGTTTCTTCTTCAGTCTTCATCTACATCTTTCATACATGAGAGTATTTGTTATCTCCCTCTCCTGCCTCCCCTACGTTGCCAGCTGGCCTCTAGCACCCTTTGCAACCTGTGGTTGTGAGAAAATTCTCTCCCAGCACTCAGATCTCTGCTTTCAACACTGTCTGCTTTATTATTCATGAAGGGAATTAGAAGTGGGTTGCTTGGCTCGTTGTTTGCTTTTTTTTAGAAGAATAGATTCGGATTTGTGGGCTCTGCTCTTTGAGCAGTCATGCATGATCACCCTTCCTACATACGTAAGTCACATTATTTAAAATAAACGGAGTGCATAGTTTTTCTTCTTTCTCATTAAATACTCAAGGATTGTACCCCCAAAAAAGCACTTTCCTGTAGAATTTGTGATGTGCTGGTGAGAGACTGGATATTAAAGATGGTGTGGAAATTGCATTTGTGTTGCTACCACTGCTTGGATAGAGTTGTGATAAATCATGCATTAGTCTTCCTTGGAATCTTTCCTATCCTGATGGTTCTCATGTCCACAAAACTGTAGGTTCCATAAGGCCAAGGCTTGCTCTAATCAAACCTGAGCACTCTATATCCCCCAGTTTTTATACGGTTATTCTTTTAAGTGTCAGACAGTTCTCGGAGTTAATAATCTCTAATTATACTTGTTACCCAAGGCTCCTTTGACTTCATCACACCATCTGTCTTTGTATCATTACTCTTCATTCTTACCTGATATCCCTAATCAGCCCTCGCTTTTGTACTTAACTGTGCTAAATAAGCATGACAGCCAAAATCATCCTCATCATCATCATCGTCATCATCCACTTAACCTCCTGACAGATGATTGTGACTCCCTTTCTCAATTTGATTTCCGTCTCCCTTCCTCACTGTCTCTCATTTCAGTATGGCTACTTTAAGAAGCTTCTTAGCGCTGAAATAGGAAAGGCCTATTACCAGCAGGGTGTAATGAAATTTTAAAGAGCCTCTTGTCTGCCCTGGTGTTAGGGCAGCATGGCAGCTAGAGCTCTTTAAAGTGTAAATGTTCCCAGCAGGAGCTGGGTAACTCCTGGCTTACTAACAGCTGTTCCTGGGTCTCCGTCTTGAAATCACCCCCACTGTCAAAGACTCACTTCTTGGCCTTTTATTTATCTCAGCTATGGTCAAAGTTCTACTATGCAGGACTCACATCACATACCCACTAAGCCTAACCAACTGTTTTACCCCTAATTTTTTAGGTATTAAAAGTTGTTTCCTTTATATCTTTTATTATTTCTTCACATGGAGTTGAAAGAGATCTTGGAAGTTATATCACTTGTGATCCTTTCTTTTACCAACAAGAGAGAACATCCAACCCACACTAGCTTAGGAAAAGAGGAAATCCGTTACTGTGTATAAAGGAAAGCTTCAGGAGTATGGTGGCCCAACAAACATCAATGGGATCCTTTTTTTTTTTTTAACACACTTTCTCCTGATTGGCTCCATTCTTAGGCCCTGAGAATCCATTATCATACTAGTTTCACAGAAGAGATAGTCTATATCCCTGATAATTCAATAGAAAATTCTTAAATTGAGTCTTTAGGCATCCTTCAGTCTGCCTTAGGACATGTCTCCCCGGGGCATCCCTGAAGCAGTCATTGTGGGCAGAGGAGTGGAATCCACTCTTTGGCTTAGCCTCAGGTTTTTTGTTCTATCCCTGGAATGTGAGAGTAGAGTTGACATCATCTGGAAAAAATGGGCTGAGAGAAAAGCTCAGAATGTTGGGTCAACTAAAGAAAAATTGAGGTTTCTTTGGTGCAAAGTAGTGCAGTAGACATCGGGCACCCAGAATAGCACATGTCTACCAGAGAGCTAGTCTCCAGCTCCCCCGCTAAGGCAGACATCTCTTTACAGAATCTTCTACAGTCAGCCAGTGCTTGAGTTCTTTTAGTGCCAAGAAATTCCCTAGAGATGAGGCATGCTTTTCAATTATGGGACTCATCTAGATGTTACAAGGTTCTTCATTATGTTAATCTCCTTTCTGAGTCCATAACTCCACCTCGTGATGCAGAATGAATTTACTCCCATTTACCCAGGTCGGTTACTTGCCTGTTTGAAGAGAGCCTTATCTTCTCCAGACTAAATATCCCTCAGGCCCTCGCCCAGTCTTGATGCTGACATGATACCTTCATCTGAAAGTGCCCTGGTTTCTCAGCCCTTTAAAATGTTTGGTTGAGACTTGGCTGCAATACCTCATGTATTATCTGATCTGCAATACAGTTACTTTCCTCCATGTGTATTCTAGATAACTATTAGCATTCAAAGATTGTATTCACTTTTCTCCAGCAGTAATGTCACCTTTTGTTGCCTTGTGTTGAATTTGTAATATACTAAGACCTTCAAATGTATTTTATAAATCGTGCTCAAGTTTTTACTGGAAATTTAGACTCATGGAGTGTTTTTAAATTCAGGGCTTCATTCCAATTACATTTCACTTCGTTAGATTTAGCATTGCTTCCATTTTCAGATATCATTTTATTCTTAATTAACCAGAGAATGAGCTATCCTTCCCAGCCTCGTTTGTATTAGATCTGCTCGATGAGCAGGCCTGTCATATCTTCATAAATGTTGTTTATAAAATTTGAATAGTTGAATGGTTGGTTAAGCAAGTTTTGTTCTTAGAGATGTAGTCTTCAGGGAATCTTCTTCCACTTGCCCCCCAAATACCTCACAAACCTTCTCTTCATCAAGGCTTTATGGAATTTTGCCAAATCTGTTGTTGCAGAAATCTATCTGCTTCCTAACTTTCCAGACAAGCCAGTTCAGGATTTGCCTCACTCGCTTTCTGGAGACTCGTTTAAGATACCTGCTTGAAGTTCTACATCTGCAAACTCTTTCATAGCCTAAGAGTTAATTATGCCTGGAAAACAGAACCCAAAGTGACCTTAGTGCCTGCATATCTGAGAGAAAATTGTAAGGAATTCTACAAAAACAATTGTTTCCGTTTTCTACCCTTCTCTCTCATATTGCCATTTCCCATTTTACTCGTTACTTTCTTCCAGTTTTATGCCACATCCTCTCATTCTTCTTGGTTTTGTGACTATTCTTGCATCTCTTCTACAGACACAAGTTAAATTTGATAGAGTACATTCCCAGTAAGATAAAACCACTTTTTTTTTTAAAGACAGGAGACCTGGGTTGGAATGTTGGTTATCACTTTCTAGCCTTGAGACCTGCATCAAGACATTTGAAGTCCCTAACTCTCAGTCCAAAAAATGAGGGCTTTCATACCTGCCTTATTCTGTTCAGTAACAAAAACCAGGGCTAAGTGATTTGTCCCCAAGTGCCCTTACTGATCAGACAGAACCCAGCGCCATGCTACCTGGTTCTCTGTTCTTCTCATTCCTGTTTGTGGTTTCTCTGGTGCTAGGTCCATCTGGGCACTAAATAGTCATACTGGTTTCTTTGCTGCCTACCTTCTTTGCTCAGAGGGATTTTTTTGCAATGAGTATATATTCAGAAGTAAGGGTTTTTAACGTCGTATCCAATTATATCCCATTGACAGTCTCTGGCCTTTGTACGGTATGCCTGCGCTTTCCTCACATGGAGGGCACGTTTCCATTTATTTTCTCACTTGACAATCTATAGCTCTTTCTCCAGCTTCTTAGTTTATAGAATTACAACATTATACTTTATTTCTCTCTTCAGTTGCTATTATTTATTTTGTATTCCCTTAATTTTGATGGATGACGCAGAAGTTTATTTTCTTCCCATTCTAGTTCTTTCTCTTTGTGACTATAGTAAAGCATCTCTTCTCCGCCTTATCTAAACTGTTTGATTAGCTGCTAATGTGCAAAGTCATTAATGGGGGATTCAAACTGCTAAAGTAAAGAACTGATGAATTACAGCCCACAGGCTGCAGTTCAGTCTTCTCGGCTGAGCGCTTTTTCAAAGGAGCAAACAAAGATCAGCAGTGCTCCAGGCACTGTGAAATGTACAGGGTGTTATTATATCCTGTAAAAAGTTAAATGTGGTTGAAATAAGACTTTTCTGCAGCATATAAGGCAGCTGCTTTAGAACGCCAAACAAGCAGTTTGCTGTAGCAACTGTGTCTCCAGCTCTCTAGTCTGAAATCCATTTGTGAACTGTTCAAGGGTTACCTTCCTTTGAATTACAAGAGCGTTTATAAACTAGTTTATTTGGCAGATTTTGTGTGTGTTTGTGTGTGATCTTTCCCAGTTAAGAAAAAATATCAAGTTATTTTCCTACTTGCCCTGTGTAACTACGAGGGGTCAGCTGTTACTTGCACGAAGCTCCAGCCATCCCATGTGAAAGGACTGGGACTGGCCCAGCAATCAGGTGAATGGCTGAATGTCCCTGGACGCTGCCAGTTTAAACATACAGTCATCTGTTGAAGAGTATCGCAAAAGATTTTCAATGTAACGGCTGGGCCTATTGTGTTGTGGTCAATTCTTTTAAAGCTGTAATCTTCCAAAGAAATCTAGAATTTTATTTGCTATTTATGTTTCTTAAGTAAATTGGTATGTTTAAGTAGAGTGCCATCTTTGGTTTTTGTTTTGTTATGTTTACTTTGTGTTTTTTCTGTTTTGAGAGGTGGTAGTTAAATGAACAGATTCTCTATAAACAGCAACTTCAAGAATTTATCTAATCACTGAGATCCTTAATGGATACAGGGGAATTGTAGTAATACTATGAATAAAAATCATAGAGATAT
Source organism: Miniopterus natalensis (assembly GCF_054644295.1). NCBI lineage: Eukaryota > Metazoa > Chordata > Mammalia > Chiroptera > Miniopteridae > Miniopterus > Miniopterus natalensis. The sequence goes on from NC_142083.1 coordinate 55,111,722, forward strand.
GTAGTAGAGATCTGATATTTTCTGTATATCCAATTTTTATTTAAAATATCTGGTAAATTTACTCTGTAGCTTATTTGGTTTTGTTATTATTTTTCTTTTGGCTCCTTCATTTGCTGTTTCACAATTTACTATAACACCACCAAAAAGTGAATAATAAAATGAAAGAGCGTGGTCCTCAGGTTAATTAATGTTACTATTTATTACCACCACTTGAAATTTGACATTTCTAGATTATGAGGACACGTGCCCACACACAAATTGTTTCTGTTTGATACATTTTTTTCCCTACATTTGTGGGCAGTGTGGAACAGTGCCATTGATAAAGGATGTCTGTCCCTTACCTCTCTCTCAGTTACATTTTCATTCAGTCTGACTGACATAAGGACTGTGGGTCTGGGTTATTTATATTTCTTCCTTTACCACAGCCTTTTTTTTGGAAGACAAGTTCAACATTTCAGGTTCTTGACTGAGATACGTGGCTGCCAGTGAATTAGAGTTTAACTTAGAGTTTACATTTTGAAATATTTGAGTGCTGGAGAAATAAGCTGGAGCTATAAAAAGCATGCTTTAAGTTACAGTAGTTCAGTATATGCTCCTGGGGAAGGGGGTCTCCTTTCTACTTTCTCTTCTATAAGTTGTAGGAGTGTTATTTCCTAAAATAGCAGGACTGTAGGGCCAGAGATTTAGGACTGATGGGGAATATTTAAGTGAATGACAAGACAGACGAAAGGGGCAGTTTCTTCCAGAATGACTGCAGCCCATTTCTTGAGGAAGTTATGAACAAGTAAATATGTCAAGCTTTTTGTTCGTTTTGTTATTTTGCAAATAAGAGGTGATGCGAAGTTAGGTGTGCTGAGGTGTGATATGCTCTAGTTTTATCGGGATATACAGTTGGACTGCCACTATTACTAGCTGTCAGTAGTGGGTCAGGACACTCTCTGCATGTGCAGTGATAGTACTTGGTAAGAATTATGAGGACATGGTGACTTTCCCTGTTCCTAACTCTTGGGGGGGGCAGGGTAGAGAAGTTGTGTACTAATACATTCCATGCCCAAGCAAATATACTGCAAGAATTAAAAAAATTTAGGAAATACAAGAGGAAAATCTAAATATAATTAGTGGATTTTTTCAGTATCAATCTCGTGGTTATGATACTATGTTATAGTTGTGCAAAATGCTGCTATTGGGGAAACTTAGTAAACTGTACAAGGAATCATTCTGTATTATTCTTACAACTGCATGTGACTCTACAATTATCTTAAAATTTCAATTTAAAAAAAGGGTAAAACAGATCTTTAACTTCTTATAGTCAGGGAAAGCATAATTCCACATAATTTAGATGGCCTCTGTGCCATTGCAAAGCACTGAAATGTTTCTAAATAATGATGAATATAAGACTTAAACCATAAAGGATAACAAATGAAGAGACTTTATCCTATTATACACGAATGTGAAACTTACAGCATATTATGAGTCTCAGATATGAACTTACATTATCCAATCTCACAGGTTGGGGAAAAAAATCTCATTGATGGTCGAATCTGGTACCTTCTTTTTCTAGAAAATTAGTTCTGATGTTTTTAGTACAAAAATTCGTATTGAAAATAGTTTCAGATATAGCATAAACTCTTTGGTGTTTTATAGTACTGAAAAAGACTGACTTCATGCCCTGGCCGGGTTCCTCAGTTGGTTGGAGCATTGTCCGTACACCAGAAGGTGGCAGGTTCAATTCCTGGTCAGGGCACATACCTAGGTTGCGAGTTCGATGCCCAGTAGGGGTGCGTACAAGAAGCAACCTGTAGATGTTTCTCTCCCTTTCTCTCTCTCTAAAAATCAGTGAAAACATATCCTCTTGTGAGGATTAGAAAAATAAGTAAATTTAAAGAAAAAGATTGACTTCATGTTTGCCCTTTACCAGTTTCTCCTGATTTAATAACGCCTTTTATACTTTTACATTGGGTCTAATAAAATTTCACATTTCAACTTAATAACGATCCCATGAATATCTTCTAAAATCTGTTTCATTAGTGATGTTGCTTCCATTTCATAAACTTACGTATATTTTTTCTAGATACCACTGTGTGGTTTTAACTACAGCATATACAAAAGTGTTACTTCAGTTTTAGGTTGACACACCTGAATCAATATTTTGTGCTCAATTGAATGGGTCATTAATAAGAACTACATCAGGGACTTAATGTTATCTTTCAGGAAAAATATACCCAAAAGACTATAATAGTCAAGAAGCTCAAATAATTGTGTGATGTATATTCTTAATGGCAAGAGAATGTATTTTGAAATTTTTGTTTTACTGGGACTCTATCTAATTTCCATAAAAATATCAACCACCTAATCAATAGGTGTATGACAGATTTGAGTAGCCTGTTGGTTTTCCAAATTACAAATATGTCTCCATAAATATTTAATGTTATTCAGGTTTTTTGTTTATATAATTGAACTGCAAAATATTGTTTTTTACAGCCTTGTCTGAGTCTATAAAAAAATTTTTATTTTATAGAAATAGTCATTGATCATCCGTTGACTTTCATCTAGGAAAATATACATGTTTTACAGACACACACACACATGCACACACATCTCAACTATGTGCTGATCCAATTCTTTGTGTTTGAAAATGTAAGTTGGCCTGTTGGTGCTTAGTATATTTAAATACCTCTATTACATAAGCTTATATTAGAAAAGTTTGTCTTTGTCCCTTATCCCAAGTAATTTTCCAAACAGGAATTGAAATAAGTACAATGTCTGTGATAATTGTCAACTTAAGGAAAGACATTGCTAAGCTAACAATGCAGATAGAAATATAAATGGAAAAATATATATAAACATATATGTTCATACTGTCTTATAATAACCTGGAAGGCATAGAGTTTAAAAGCAGAAATTGTCACATTCTTTTTAGTTTTTACATTAATTATTATACAGTTGTTCATTTTGAACTTATAGAAAAGCTGTTATATGGGAAAACTTTTGTGCCTCTAAGTATATTTTTAAGAATCAATTATGTTTTATAGTTTTGAAAAATTTTGGACATTCTGCTTTGTATCCTTATAGTATGACTTGTCTGTTGTACCTATGGCTAGTACAATAGCAACATATTTTTGATCACTACCTTCCCTGCAATGATGTACACTTTCCTTATCATTACAGAGAAAGTTAAAATAAGTTACTCTTTCTTTTGTAGTTTGAAAGAAAATAACTATTAGAATATTTTGAGGACCTTTTAAAAAATATTAGTTACATTAAGAGTTTTAGGTAGTGTTCCTCAAATTCTCACGAGTATGAATCACCTGGGGATCTTGTGAAACTGCAGAGTCGGATTCGCTTGATCTGAGACCTTGCGTCTCCAGGCAGTTCCCATGCCGCTGCTCCATGACCATTCTGAGCAGCATAGCTCTGCAGGCTCATGGTGTGTGTGTGATCCAAGATGCTGAAATGTCAAGGACAAAGAGTGAAGTCACATACATCTGAGCTCTTCTCTTTATTCTGTATTTAAAATCTCAAATAAATTGTCTACAGTTCTTAAGTTTGTTGATTTGGTTTATTTATTTTTTATTCTAATGCTTTTTTTTGCTTTTTTTTTTTTAGCTCTTTTGACAGCAAGTTTGTCTACCAGCAAAGAGGACTTGGGCCAATCGAAGAAGACACTATTCTTGTTATAGATCCAAATAATGCTGCAGTGCTCCAGTCCAGTGGGAAAAATCTGTGAGTTAAATTACATATGTTGTTGAGGCGTGTGCTATAGACAGTGTTGGGTACAGAATGCATGAGAGTGCATCGTTAGGTCTGGTCTTGGGAAGAGCATGTTGTGTAGCAGTGGTGAGAAAGCATAACTTAAGAAAGCAGGAGACCAATTGGGCTATCTCACCTTTCATTTTCTAAATAGGTGGTTCTAAACCCTGACTGAATATTAAAATCACCTGGAAGCTTCAAAAAAGGTAGATTCACATTTAGTCTGGCATGAGGCCCAGGCATCAAAAGACTACTAAAGCTCCCCATGTGATTCTGATAGGTAGTCAGGCTTGACAGAGCCATGGATACACGTAGCTAATAAAGTGAGTTGTGGGCAGCTAGATCTGAAGATTAAAAAAATGATTATTCAGCAGAAAAGTTATATAAGGCTTTTCTTTCCATCTCAAAGTGAAGGTGGAACAAAAGTCCTTTTTATCTTTCCTTGTTATGCATAGGTAATTTGGCTTTGAAAGCCACTCATTATCTGGTCTTATTCCTAGATGGCATTTGGCAGCCAAAAAAAAGTTGGCTGACACATCATGGTCATTGAAAGAAAGGGGCACTTGCTTACAGTGTCCTCAGCCGTTTTAACGTGGCATCTTCAGGACTATTCTCTGCTCCACCTGCTTAGGCACAGGGAGAGCCAGCTTCTTTGGAAGGCAGGGAGCCATCACTTTGAATGCAGCTGCTTATAGAGATGGTGATAATTAGAGTGTTTATAGGATTCTAAGATGGTGAGTCAGGGGCCAAATTCTAATTCCAGCTCCACCACCCAGTGTGTTTGAACCTGTCTGTTTTGCACTCCACCCATTAATCAGAAGCATTCTCATTCCAGAAAGGAATGAAAGAGGGAGGCAGAGCAAAGGCTGCTAAATCAAGTTGGCCAGCAGTGGAGTGTCTGTGTCAAAAGCATATCGTAACTCTCACATTCAGCCACCAAAACAGAGATCTAGTTCAGTTAATTAATCAAGATCACAGCCTTGGCTCATGAAGAAAAAAAAATCTGTCGTGCTAGCGTGATGCTAACTCAGGCTACAAGCTGACAAACATAGCCTGGAGATTGTCAGATGTCTTTTGACCATAACCATATTAAGATATTGTCCATGTGTTTGTTAATTCTGTCCAAGTTCCTTAAGCCTATGAGCTCCTGTCTACATTAATTTAAATTCTCTTACCCAGATCATCCCCATTGATTTGTTAAATAGATTAACCTTCTCTAATGATTATCCAGCACACTGATGGGCCCAGCCCATGTCTACAGAAAGTTTTCTTTGGGTTTTACTGTTTTTAGTAGGCACTTTTAAACCTTTTAAGTCATATATTTGATATTTTATATTAATACCTTGAATAATTATATTACCTTGCTGTATATTTAAATGATTCAAACTATGTAAATCCATTTATATTTCTCTAGACAAATGTGTTTATGTTAACGTTTATGATCTTAAAACTTGTTTTTAAATTGATGCTATTTGTGGGGTTTAATATACCATACTTTACAATAAATATTTGTAATTTACATACATGTAGGCTTCATATACAGATTTTTAAATGATTAAATGCTGCTTAAGATTTGTGATGAGGAGGTCTCTTTTTATAACAGGTATTTTCATTTAACAATTCATTTTGGTCTTCTTTTCTATTGTAATGCAGGTACACATTTATCAATTTATATTGCCTTTATGGATTAATTACCAAAAAAGTCATCGTATGTATGCTTTGGGAATTAATATGAATTTAAGACAATTATTTTTATTTTGCAGGTTTTACTTGCCACATGGCTTGAGTGTAGATAAAGATGGAAATTACTGGGTCACCGACGTGGCTCTGCATCAGGTAATCTCCCATTTGGCAGTTATTCAAATGGAAGCTAATGAAGTTATGCTTTCAAAATGCTCTGGCTTTAGCTGGGTCTTTTTCTGTGACCCAGTAAGTTTATAACAAGAAAAAGGAACAGCCCCATCTCAAATATTTCTCTTGGAAGTCAGTGCTGTGGGAAAAGGTAGGCCAAGCCACCTCTCTCCTTTGAATTGGCAGGAGCCTGATGGCCAGCCTCCTCCTTTGCTTCCACTTTGCTTTTCTCCTCTCTGTCCCCAGGTCTTAGTTCTATTTCATCACTTGTGTTTTATGTTTTCTTTTCTTAATCTTCATTAAGTTGAAGGTGAAGTCTCTGGTACATACATGTTTATGTATAAAATATCAAATTCTTGTCCTTTTATAAAGAAGTTATATTTCAGTCACAGAAGAGTAATAAGGTCTTTCCCTCAAAAGCAAAGTTCACATTTGATACCTGTTTTGAGAGTAGGTTGCAAAGAGCTAGGAAACTAGGTGAGGGGGGAGCTAGAACTCAGAAGACAGAGCTCCAAGGGTCTTCAAACATTTCCTCAGTAAATACTTATTGCTCATGTATTGCCCAGAGAGCACTGTCAGGTAAGGAGAGAGAAGGAAGTGCAGGCGTGGATGGAGCAGGACACCCTTTGCTAGTCTTCACTGGCCATGAGTTACCTGGATGACCTTGAGCAAATCAATCAATCCCTATAGCCCTTATTCCTTAAATGAAGGAATCGAACCAGATGATTTCCAGTTTTTAAAAAAGTATCTTCTTTTAAATAAGTCTCTGGGAGCTTACACTCTAATGGCCTGTGCCAGTGTCCTTAGCCATGTGGGCAGGTGTCAGTAATAACCATGCGAATAAGGCTTTTGTTCCTTTTGAAAAAGGTGTTCAAACTGGATCCAAACAGTAAAGAAGGCCCTCTGCTAACCCTGGGAAGGAGCATGCAACCAGGCAGTGACCAGAATCACTTCTGTCAACCCACCGACGTGGCTGTGGATCCAGAAACTGGAACCATCTATGTATCAGATGGTTACTGCAACAGTCGGATTGTGCAGTTTTCACCAAGTGGAGTGTTCGTCACACAGTGGGGAGAAGGTACTCAATGAGACTAATTGTAATTCGTAGCCAGTATCACTAGGAACAGGAGACTGGCACCCCTCACTCCCTTTAGGATATAATTGTTCCCTGTACTGGGGCTCTATATGTGTCCAGCTGGCTTGTTCACACACACACATACACACACGTCTTATAAGACGAAAAAGAATACTTCTACCCCAGATTTTGTTCAAATAGACTGCAGGTGTGGGGAACCTTTTTTCTGCCAAGGGCCATTTGGATATTTATAACATCATTTTCGGGCCATACAGAATTATCACCTTAAAAATTAGCCTGCTCTATTTGGTCAAACATTTAATTAACTCACCCCTAATGTGATGGCTGAAACTGCTTCTCTTTGGTGGGACCAGACCAAATGATATGGCCCGTGAGCCAGACGTCCCCCACTCCTGAAATAGAGAGTAAATATGTAATGTTTGTGGATAAGAGATATTAATGGAATGCATTTATAAACTGCTTTACCTTATTTTTCCTCTGGTTCCAGATATTTAATGTTTTACTATCACGAATCTGGAAAAAAAAACTTTAGAGTCAGACTTCTGGTGCTATTGCAAATTCTATATCTGCCATTTCTCCGTGTTTCGTAGAGTCTTCAGGGAGCAATCCTAAACCAGGCCACTTCAGTGTTCCTCACAGCTTGGCCCTTGTGCCTCATTTGGGTCAATTATGTGTGTCAGACAGGGAAAATGGTCGGATCCAGTGTTTTAAAACCGACACCAAAGAATTTGTGCGAGAGATTAAACATGCATCATTTGGAAGAAATATATTTGCAATTTCATATATACCAGGTATGTCATCTTAAATTATTTTTGTGTGTTTTATCATAATATACTCCATTCTTAAAAATTATTTGTCTTATCTTAACATGCTCTATTTATAATTTTTTTCTTATTAAGGGATTGAATATGCCTTATATACTAGATCTTAAAATAATTTTAAAACTGGTAGTGCATCGTAAATCAGTTTCAGCTGAAAGATTATTGTTGTTTATATGGAAATAATGGAGAACTCAAAGATTTAACAACCATTTGTAGTGGGTGAAAACATTTTCCCCAAACATTGATTTTTATTTTTCCTTAATTATGATCATCTGCTCTAGTTAGTAAATGATTAATATTATGGCTTCATATATCATCAGCAGATGGCATATGCTTGAATAAAATCAGTATTCAAAATACCTCTGTTAGGCATTTTTTTTAAAACTGGTGGCCAATTTTTTTTTAAAGATAAATATGTAAAGTAAGCAAGGCTCATGTCTAAATGCCAGGAGGAATAACCAATAAATTATGGAATTTCCTTCTCATTTTCAACATAGATTTTCTTGACTTGAAGAAAACCAGAAAAACAATCCAAACTTATAAGATCTACTTGATTCACACTACAAGATAACTTAGCATAATATTTCTTTAAATAATGAAAACTTACTGAACAATTGAAAATGCATGTAATTTCTAAAATTCATATTTTGCCATAAATTTTATTAAGTATATCTAGTATATCTATATTAAAGTAGCATTGACTATTTATAGGCATCACTATAATATTTATATTTCTCATGCTTTTAGAGTTGCATGTGGCTACTCTCTTCCCAAGCAGCCTCCAAATTATTTAGGACATAAAATAAAGGGATTCAGGTGGCTGGTTAACCCCAAAGAATAAAAAATTTTAAAAAGTGATAAAAGACTCTCATTAATATCCTTAAAAGAGAGTCTCATTTTGATTTTTACCTCACATTTAAAGAATACATTTGGCAAGACCTAATAAAGAGGGTGGTCAGGTTTATAGCGAATAAAAACAAATCAGATACAAAGAGAAAAGCACCAGGAGAGAAGATGAGAGGAAATCTGATTCAAAACAGAATCTAAGCAAAAGATGACGTGTATTACAATTGGATTTCTCTCTACTATATTGCACAACAGTAACTGATATTGACAGTGCTGTTTTTTTACAGTGACGTGCAAAAGAACCCTATTCTGAAATCCTTAAAGAAAGATAAAAATATCTCCAATAGTGGTTTAGTGTTGTGCATATTTTGTGTTTTAATTCTTTGAAAAATGTCATATTCACTCATCTGAAGCACTTAATTAGCCAAAAACATCACAGTCTCTGTTTTGGATAAATACTACTATACTAAGAAATATAATTTTCCTACAAAGAGTACTCATTGAATTAATATAAATAAGATGGTCTAATTTTCATTAATTATGAAAAAAGTGTATCTTTGGTAATCTGAAATATGCATCTCACATTTTCTAACTTGTTTAAAATCAGACCATTCTTCTACCTATACTATAACTTACTTTCTTAACATATTTTCCTCTAATTCATCTCTTAATTATAGTTGATGTTACATACGTTTTTTAAAGATCTGATACTTTAAAATGATTTGCTTAAATAACCTGACTCTTCCCAATACCTATTTAGGATGCCCGTAATATCTGTATCTGTGTGTCTATACCTATATGTATATGTTGCTATTGCTATACCTGTATCATCCATTTCTATATCCACATCCATATGTATATCCATGTCTATTTCTATATCTATCTATATCTGTGTATTCCTGATTTCTACTGACTTCCTAAGTGGAACAAGCCTAGCATTTTCTGTTTTTTCTATTACAAGTTTAGTCTCCTAACCTGTTTGCCCTTGATCTAATTATTACTCAAAAGGAGACATTTGTTAAGTGTTTTATTTTCTGCTCTGGTTGCCAACTGTAGAGACCAGATTGACCCTATATTTATTGTTTGTGTAAATGTGCATGCACGTATTTGAAGGCCAGTCTTGCCCATATTTTAAAGAAAGGTTAACTGAGTATCTTGTCACAGGTTTGCTCTTTGCGGTGAATGGGAAGCCTTACTTTGGGAACCAAGAACCTGTACAAGGATTTGTGATGAACTTTTCCAATGGAGAAATTATTGACATCTTCAAGCCAGTGCGCAAGGTATTCACGTACAATACCTAGGTATCAGTTTTCATGAGAAAACACTAAAATGTAAGCTTTGGCATTCAATTTGTACTTGAATAATCTTTTTAAAAACTCTAAGGAGATGTGATCACTTTCTTAGGTAGGTTGGTGGGCATGTTCTATTACAATATTTTATTTAGAATAAATGTCCTTCTCTGTTCTGATCAATTTCTTCAGCTGCAGATGAACACTGAATGCAGTTCTAAGGTTCTCAGTAGACTTTGCATACAATGGCAGACTTAAATTCACTGTGGTTAGAATACCAAAAAACGTTAGCCTTTTCTGGTTTCATCTTAGCAGAGAAGATACTATAGTACGCTAAACTGTACTTTTTATAGTTCTCTTAGATACAAAAGAAATCTTGTGTACTTTTTTTATACTATGACTGCACTGAGAAAAAAGACTTGAAAATAGCACCTCCTGGAATTTATTCCAGTCCTAAAGACTTGGTTTTGGTAAAAGACGAAAGGCTAGTTTTGGCTTCACAAACGGTTTACCACTGTTTATTCTGACAGTGACTTTTACAAACACGGTAGCTGTGGTCCATGTGCCCACAGCCCTCTATCTTCTCAATTTACTTTCTCTGCAGTATGATCACCAAAACTATCAGAGTGTTCGCACACTGCCAAATGTGCTTGTGGTACCTGGGTTTTAGAAAATGCAGCCTGCAAAAATGCTGCAAATTAGAGTTATTTTTCAAAACTTGTAAACATTTCTTGGGCTTATTCAGATCAAAATGCATCTGTCATAAGCTACCAGACAAACTGGATCTCCATACTCATAATTCTTATAGTCTTCTTTAAAATACTAAATTTGCTAGATTAAAAAAAAATACTTAAAAATGCTTAGAAGGTAAATGTCTGCCTCTGCAGTATTGGGAATGACTTGGCACAGGAATCCAGAGGGGTGCCGTCTGAGCTCTATCTCCAGAGCCCACAACCCTAGATTCTCCCCACACAGCTCTGGTCGGTCCACTCCGCCTTCCCTTTACTAGAGCCCAAGGTGAATGGCTGCATACAAAACTTTGTGTGTTGGCTCTTTATAAGAGGGTGTCTGCATTTCCAGCCATGTCTCCCTGGCAGACAGAACCCTGGCTGCTTTTCACAGCCAGATGTTATGTGGGCACCTTTCTCAGTTCTGGTGCTCTGGGCTGGGAAGCCCAGCCTGGGGTTTATGCCCCAGAGTCCTCAGTGGGAACCCCCCACAGCTGAGATCTCCCTCCAGACCTTCAGCTGCTGCTTGTGGGAGCCCAGCCAGTGGTCTCACGCCTCTGCACTTCCTACCAGCCTCTATGCAGTCTCTGCTTTAGGACCTTGGCCATGAGGATGCTCTCCAGCTCATCTTCAGTTGCAGTTGATTGTTCAGGATGGTTTTTCTATATTTTAGTTGTACTTCCAGTTTGGTCCCGGGAGAGAGTCAGTGTAGCTTCCACTCGGTCTGCTGCCATCTTTAATCTCTTGAGATATTTATTAAGTACCCACTGTGTGTCAGGCATTGTGCTAGATACTAAGGATATGATGGTGAACAGAACAGGACACATCCTCTCCCAAAATAGAGTTTTAGCAAGAGTTACAGAATCTGATTTGAAGCAAACTGAACCTGAACTAAAGATTCCAGTATAAGTTCCCTGTGTGGTTCCTATTCATCTATAATAAATAAGACTTGTCACAGAAATATTTTACCTGAAAAGCAATAAGCAATCAAATAGCAAATCATAGTTGCCCTTCAGAAAGGAATTAATTACTTTGAAAGCATATTTTACTTCATTGGTGTTTCAGATCCTTATTGATTATCCCATCTTGATTGTTTTGCCACTTTAAAACAACTTCCTCTTATGTATTAATAGAGTGAGAAGATTAACTTTCTTTCAGGTCTTCACTTTGTATTAGTTTGCCTGATTTTTCTTTAAAGATGATATGCTATGTCGGCCAGCACATTAACTTTTCATTCAAATAGGCATCTAGAAATCAGAAGTAAATGCTAAGGAAGAGGTTAGAATCTAAATGAGCCTCAGGCTCACAAAAATGTGAACAGCCCTGAATTAAAATTTCAGAAAGCATTGTGCTCAAACATCAACTTTACCAGACCTTTGATGATGAGTGAGTCACAGTATATGGATCAGCACAGCAAACGTGAAAAGAGAGGCTAACTCCAAGGTGAAATTTGCTTTTCCTTTCAATAAACAAGACTTGATATTACACCAGAACGTAGAACTTGGTTCTGTGTTGACTCAGTAAACTGAAAAATCAGTGCATGAACCTCTCCGAATTTTCATCTAATTAGATTATCATCACAAAGATTAAGTGTAGGTGAAGGAAATAATAAAGTGTATTGACTTCTATATAAGAAGATAGTCTTCTTCCAGGTCAAAAGTCAACTTGTACATAATATGTTTGTGCCTATCCACTACTTATCTCCTCTTGTGTTTCTTTTTTGTTGTTGTTGTTTTTGTTAGTCTTCACCTGAGGATATTTTTTTCCCATTGATTTTTAGAGAGTGGAAGGGAGAGGGGCTGTGTGTGGGGGGAGAGAGAAAGAGAGAAAAAGATCGATGTGAGAGAGACATATCAATTGGTTGCCTCCCACACATGCCCCGACTGGGACCAGGGATTGAACCTGCAACCCATATAGCTGCCCTTGACTGGGAATTGAACCCAAAACCCTTCAGTGCGTGGGCTGATGCTCTAACCACTGAGCAACACCAGCCATGGCCTCGTGTATTTCGATTCTCCTTCTACTATTACTACATTCTTTAAAAATATTTTTGTCTTGAATGTATGATCTTCATCCTTGTGTCTGTGCAGGGAAACTGAGACAGTAGGACAATAAAGACAATAGTTCTATAAAATGCTATCAAAAATCTATGAGAACAAAGGCACATAGTTGTCCCCCAAATTCTACCCACCCCCCATTAATCACAGGAAAGACTTAACAGTCTTAATCGTGTGCTTTCACACACATCTTTCAGGCTGCCATTTTTTGTTTTCTCTCTTCTGTAAGACAGCCCCTGTGGAAAAGGAGGGAAATGATCTCCACCCCCCCATAGAAAACACCAATAACAACAATAATAAAAACTCCAGTAGGCCCAGGTTTATGTTATTTCTCTAAGCTTAACCACAGAGATTGAAGTTACAATATTTAACAACACCCTAGGTGAAAGGGTCATGAAAGTTAAATTACTTATCCAAAGCTACACAGTAAGTAGCACACCTGGGTCTCAGACACGAGTCTTTGGGACTCTAAAATGTGATTCACCTTTTAATCACCTGAGGTACGCATTGGTCCACCAAGGGATATTTTCAACCGCAACATAAACTTAGTGCAACGTCTTAGAGAACTGTTTTACTTACTATTAAGTAAGTTTCAGCATTATTTGTGTTAAAGCAAACAAGTTATGATATAAAGAACACAAATTCCTTATGAATATTTAAGACAGAATAACAGATGTGGAGGGCAGGTTGCCCCGGGCTATGTCACCAGGTGGCCCAGGAGGATGCTGTCATTCTTTTCTTCTATTTTATTTTGCCAGGAAGGAGTACCTTAAAAGAAGAGTTTACAAAGCCTATGTCAGATCTTTAAATCTCTTCAACTCTGAAATCCTAAAGCTTACAACATAATTTTCAGATGACACAGAGCAATAGACTGGTTCATTAAAAAGCACCTGATTGCAGCAGTAATATAGATGCCAAAGTCCCAACCACTAAGCCTCCCCTGAGCCCCTCCTGTGGCCCCAAAGTATTTCTAACAAAGCCCTTGGCTTCTTGTGTCAGTTTGAGCGCCACAGATAGAGGCTTATTGTTATTTTAGCCTTGAGCTGATGCCATCCTGCGATTTACAGATGAATCATTCACACATTCCCCCCTCACCTTCATTCCCCCACCTGTTACAATAGTTTTCCTATCGGAAAATATGGAGCACTTTACAACCATGTTTTGCAAAGCTGTTTTTAAGAACATATTTTGGTGTAGAAGAGGAACGGCCTATAATTTGCAAGTTGGTTGCCACCCATTAGCTGAACCCAAAATAAAGATGAACATTTAATGGCAGGCTTGTGAGATTTCAGCAGGGCATGCTGATTTCCGGCTCTCTGTCCTCACGCACATTTGTCACCGCTCGTTTGATAGTATAAAGGAGTGAGCCTCCTTGGTACTGCTGTCTCATTTTTCTTTTCATTGTGACAAATTGTTGCTGATCTTTAAAGCACAATGGTATCTTCAAAGCATGGATCCGGCCCCTCCTAACGCGAGCTAAGCACTGCAATTTGCCTGATTAGTGTTCTTTGTACTCTGCAAACTAAAGTGGGCAGATACCGGGTGATAAGCCCACAGCGGAGATAATGCTCCTGTTCATACTCACAGGTCCTGTTTTTGAGAACTGTGTACTCAGGCAGGCCTGCGGCCCCCAAACATCACCCGCCTCCCACCGACTGGCGGACACGTGGCACCGTCACAGGCTTCAGGAGACGGGTGGAAATGGCAGCACATTTTAAGGCTGCTCTTCCAGGAACTAGCACGGTGACCCTGAGTCCAACTGAAAGTATGGTGTTTACAAAGTGCTCCCGTCTCCTGTGTCCTGGGACTGAGATGGTGATGACTGAAATGGATATATGTCATGAAGAAAGACATAGTGAAACCCCGAGTATCTAAGTAGATACCCAAGCTGAGGAAGTACTTGGAGGTAACACTCACTTGGTTTCCTTTGTTGACTGAAAACATTGTAAACACTATGCTTCAGAGCATGAAACCCCACACTGTTGTCTCCTGGTACACATTTCAGAAATAATCTGAATGCCCTGCACCTTTGAAATGAGTTCTCTTATCAGTGATGTATAAATAGTTTTTAAGGTAGCACGTGATAGTTTGATGGGAATAATAACCAAAATTAACACCTAGTCTTTTTTACTTGACTAGATTAAAACAGGCAAATGTGATAGTGATTAAAAGGTAGAAGAAATGTGAAGGTAAAATAAATATAAATAAATAGGTAGATATTGTAGCACCAATCAATCAACACTGTAAAAAAAAAAAAATTCTAGCCCTAGCTGGATTTGCTCAGTGGTTAGAGCATTGGCCCAAAGACTGAAGGGTCTTGGCTTTGAGTCTGGTCAAGGGCACGTACCTCAGTTGCAGGCTCGACCCCTGGCCCCCGGGCGCATGCGGGAGGCAACCAATCGATGTGTCTCTTTCACACTGATGTTTCTCTCTCTCTCTCCCTTCCACACTCTGAAAAGCAATGGAAAAAATATCCTCGGATAAGGGTTAAAATGTGTGTGTATATACACACACACACACACACATTTTAATATATATAGGCCAAAGAGAAAATATATATATATATTTGGTATCTATCTATCATCTATCTATCTATCTATCTATCTATCTATCTATCTATCTATCTATCTATCTATATCTGTCTATCATCTATCATCATCTATCTATCTATCTATCTATCATCTATCTATCTATCTATCTATCTATCATCTATCTATCTATCATCTATCTATCTATCATCTATCTATATAAAATCTACTCATAAATGTTCACTTTTTTAAAGACTTGAAAGTCAGTGGTAAGGGTCTCTTGGTGTTTCTTAATGTTTAGAATTATGCCTGGCTGTCAGCGCCCAGAGAGTGAATGCTTCTCTTTGGCCAGAGTTGCTTGGATGGGAGTTATCGTTTTTGTTTGTTTCGTTTTGCTTTTCCTTTGTTTTCTGGCTTGAGTAATGTGCTCATTGCTCTGCGGGGTGCTTCGCCTTGTTTCTCTGCCGTGTGCGGAGAGCTCACGCGCAGCCCCCTGACGGCGCTTCTTGTTCGGGCAGCTCTTCGACATGCCCCATGACATTGCCGCCTCTGAGGACGGGACCGTGTACGTTGGGGACGCTCACAGCAACACCGTGTGGAAGTTCACCTCAACTGGAAGTATGGTTTTCACAATACTATGCTGCATATTTTCCTCCTCGGTTTTATTGCTTAAAAAAATGTGGAAAAAAATGCATTTCTTTCTTTTTATTGATAGGAGCGGGAAGTCAAGGTATAAGTGGTAGCTGTTAAAAGGCCTGTTTCGTATTCCTTTCAGGAATTAAATTTTTTAAGTGGAGAGAAACTCTTTTTTTGTTGGCATTTATCCCCTTGTTTCCACAGATATTCCACAGGAAATGCTTGACGCCTGAAGTAATGTCTGTTATATGAAAGCCAATCTTAATGCCAGCTCAGCTCCAGAGGGAGGGAGATGGCTTTGGCAAGGCAGACGGGCTGACTGGTTTCCACACAGGCATCACTTCCCAAGGGACTCTTCAGCCCTGCGTAGCTGCCGAGCACCTAGGACGCCAGCATCTGAGTCAGACACATGTTATCCCAAGTAGCAGGCGCTCTGCGTTTTTCCTTTAGGCCCCAGCTTACTCAGAATGCTGAACTGCTGTATTTGCATGTAACTCAGAAGTATGTATGGGGACGAAGAGTTTCCCTATCAGGACCAGGCAAGCTAGTATGGGAGTTTTCTAATTGCTATAAGGATGTTATTTCTAATTCTTAAAAAGTATACTAACCAAGCCTCTGATATCAGACTAAAAAACGTAAGCTTTCTAAATTAGCACTGAATGCTTAGTAAGCCACATACCTCAGTGTCCAGAAATGCTTTTAAAATATGGCAGGGTCCAAACAGTAGGAGGTGGGGTTAAGAAAAAGAGCTGAGATGATAAATTGGTGGTATTAGAAGCTGCAACAGGCAGTTTTAGAGAAATAAGGACATGTGATGAAGATAGGAAATGCTAACTAAAACAGGGGAAAATGCAAATTATAACAAGGGGAAAAAACAAGTTACAACAAAGAAATCAGATACCATACAGGTCTTGGACCCCAAGTGAATTTGATAACTGCTGTCTTCAGAATTATCCTTTGAGTAACTTTTGCTAGTTTTGCAAGAAAGACCCAGTTAGAGTTGAGTGCACAGAGGTGTCCATGGACTGTTCCCCGCCAGCATTAGCTTCACATCCCCCTTTGCAAGTGCGGCTGTCCCACCACCTGCCTCCTCAAAGAGGAACGAAAGGTGTGGGCAGACAGGAAAGCAAACAGAGATGGATAATTCCCAATTGCATGACTGAACCCAGGTTTTTCAGAATAAATACCTTTCAAGGTAGAAAAGACTTTCAGAAACCTGGCCAATATCTTCATTTTGCAGATAGGAATATGCTACTTGAACTTAAGATTCTCAGTCTTAGGCTCTTTATACCACCTTTGTGGTTGGTACTCAACAGAGATGCGTATCCAAGTCACCAGGGGAGGATTTTCAAAATACACATGGCTGGACCTCACTTGAGATCAGTAGAAAGAAGAGGAATGATGGTGTGTGCATTTTAGAAAGGCTTCCCAAGTGGTTTTGATACATCTCCTGATTGAGAAACACTGCAATGTAGCGTTCAGCTTTGCAGTAGAAAAGCCCTCTGCATAGTTCAGAATGTAACCAAATGATAAATCAGGAAAATTGTACCTTTGGGATTGTAAGACTGTCATCAGAGGCAAAACAAGTATCTTGTGTATTTGCATGCTAATATGTAACTAGTCAAATCCATATATGTCTGCTAGAAGACTCGTAAACATGGCAGAACTAGCTATCTCTAAGATGTCCACGTGAAAACAGAACTGCTTGATATTTCAGAAATAAAACAGCATTATGAACTCCATAAGGAAAATCTCATTTTAAATATGAAGACCTTAGAAATACTACTTCAGCTTTCCCTAGGAGATTTTATCCAGGATTCATCGACCTCGCATCTAATTAGTGATTTGTATTAAACTCTTCTTCTAATACGATAAAGAATTTGATGAATTAAGGAAATGTTTTCTACTGAGTAAAATTAATATCAAAATTAAATTTTCAGATGTTCTTTTTGGGGATTCTGATACTCTGTCTCTTTGCTGTGCTGTGTTACAGAAATGGAGCACCGGTCAGTTAAAAGGGCTGGCATTGAGGTCCAGGAAACCAAAGGTTGGTCCGATTCCTCTTCTGACTGTGAAACCCAAGGCTGTTTGTGTTGAATTCTTTTATGGCTCTTGATTACATTTGAAAAACTATCAAGCTAAAAATATAACCTGGTAAATTATCAATAACCTCTGCTGTGTACTAAACCTTTAAACCTACATGTTGCCCCTCTTTTTCTGATAAATGGAGTAGTAGTAATAGCTCAGATTCACTGATTTCAGGTGATGAAAAGTGATTAAGAAGTCCATGTTAAAAATGGGCCAGAAACATTCAGGGAGGAAAAAGAATAAATCAGCAACTTTTATTGTAAGTATGTTAACCTCAGGCAAGCAGAAAAATACGGTTCAGTGTTCTGGAAAAGGCCTTTTCCTAATGGGCTCTAATCTAAAGGAGTGCAAAATACCTTTGTTGAGTTGGTACTATAAGGGCCTGTCAAGATTAGCTGCTCTCCAAGCTCCTATCTTAGTACCATTCAGCCCCCCAACATTTACTGAGGGTCATCTGTGTGTAAGGCACTATAATAGGCTTAAGGGAAATGAAATGGTGCCTGACTTCAAGAGACTTACAGCCTATAAGAGAGAGAGCATACATATACATATATACAAGTGAGCATATCATTGGTATATATTATCAAGAATGGGCAGATAGGATTAAGCTACTGGTAAGCAACCACTTGGTTCATATGGAACCCCTGTTGAATTATTTTCTCTCTTGCCTAGGATCAGTTAATATTTGTGCATTTTCTAGTATCTACAGGGTTTTGGCATCGTTGTGCATCGTTAAGAACTCACTAGAGATGCTCCTAACATTTAAGTAGCAAAGTGATTCCATTATTAGTTGATTTACAAACAACTCGCATAGATAGTCAGACTTCACCCTAGGCTTACCTGTTCTCCTTTCTCATGAAAGCAGGTGGAAAAGAGATGAAAAGAAGCAAGAACCAAGAGGGAGTTTAGGGATTTTATATAGGCAGATAAGAAAATACAGCTGGCTCAAGGTGGAAAGGGGTAAGATAATCTTATAAAATAAATAAGTAGCAAGCGTTTGGCATTTGAAGAGTTTCCACCCAGGGGATACTACTGAGTGGCATTCATATCCCACTCATGCAATGAAGGAGCTTCTGGTCCCCTTTTTTTTTTTTTATCATTATGTATAGAATTATTGATAAGTGCTCTTTGCTCTGGACTAGAGATATGTTGGGAAAGATGTTATTAATAGCAGCTGTCTTTATGGAGCACAAACAATGGGCTACACAGAATTATCAAGTTTAATTCTCATTCCAAGCATGTGGTAATTATCATTACTCCCGTTTTACATGTGAGAGAGGGAAGATAAGAATTACTGCTATGATAATATGTAGCAGAACTAGGTTTTAATCAAAGTCTTTCTGGCACCAGAGCTTATGTTCTTAACCACTATTACTGTGCCACTGAGGAGTGATGAATATTACCAATCCATTCACCATAAATTCTCCCAAAAACTATAGGTTGGAGAGGGCCGTAGATTTCTCTGAATCCTCTGGGGTTTCACAGTGGCCTCAAGCCATTTCTGTTTAATTAGATCCCACCAAAAATACTCTGGATTGTACTGGTCGGCCTGTTGAGAACAGCCCAACCACACTGACCTCATCTTGGCTGGCCAGTGAAGGATGACCGGTGCTCATCCCTGTGGTTCATTTGGTCTCTCCTCGGTGCACACCACTGAGTCACTTGGTTGGAAAACCTCCCAGCCTGTGGCAGAGTGGTTCGAATAGTAAATTTTACTGGAGTGTCTTGTCGTGACCGTCCCATTTTAATAGTTAGGAGTACCCAGACTCATATGAAGTTTTCTATTCCTTTTTGAACCCCAGTGACTCTCATTAACCTTTGTTTTAAGGATTACTTTCTTTTTTCAAAAGGAATATAAATCATGCTGGATCTCCAGCGTTTTTTTATCAAAATCCAGAAGCTTAATTTAAACCACCCCTTACAAAAGAAAGGGAGATACACCATCCCTGAATTAATAGCCCTGTATATACATGTTCATTCTAAATTTCCAAATTCAAGTAGCCTTTGATGGCACTCATCCCAGCCATGAATGGTCACATAGCAGTTTCAGAACCAGTCTTGTGTTCTCAGGGAGTTGCGGGGATAAATGAATTTGGAAAGGAATTTAAATTTTCAAATAAAGTTACCAGGGATAAAACAGATATGCCAATATCCCACCAAAAGCATAGCCTTTACCCCTCCTTCACCTCACAATAAAAGATGATGACAGTCAAAGTACCAGAAGGGGTATGGGAATCAAGAATTTCAAAAGTGCATTAAGTGTATCTTAGCAAGTTTCCTGCCTCATTCTCACACACTTTCTGTGAATGCTAAAGGGATCCTTTTAGGCTCTCACCTACTTTATCCATAATAGAGCCAGGTCCTAGTTCTGCCTTATGAAAGAACCTGGATATGAGCTGGCACAGTCTGACCTTAGGTGTAGGTAAACACACTTAAGGACAGGTAGAAAATGCTAGGTAATTTCTCTGGTTAGAGTCACCTTCAAATAGAAACAAACCTTTCTTCCAAGGCAACAAGTCTTGGTTGCCAATCTGCATCTTTGGCCTGTGTTTTTAAAAATTCTATTGTCTGTTTTTTGTTTTCCTGCTTAAATGTAGAATAAACTTAAATATGGAACAACTTGTATACCTTTTGTGCAGTAACAACAAGACAAAACAGTGATTGGGAAGAGTGAGAGTCCCATTTATAGCCGTCCTGGAAACCGAGACATAGGAAGGTTAAATTTGAACCGTCCAGATTTATGAACCAATCCCTTTCCTTCTCTCCACTGAAGTTTCAAGAGCTACTCCACTTGACAAAAGAAGAGAAATAATGGCCTCGCCTTAAGCATAGTACAGGGAAGGAAATGAGGACTATGACAGGCCATCTGTAAGATGGTGATAATAATAGTGCCTACTCGTAGGCTTGGTGTGATGATTAAATGAGAACAATGCCTGATGTAGCTTTAAGTGCTCAATAGGTATCATTGAGACTGAAGGAGGCTGGCTCAGAACATTGAAGCAAAAGGCTAGGACCTGCCATTTGTGTGTATCATAAATTGTGTTTACGTGTCTTAAGTAATTTGAGAAATGCTTCCTTGGAAAAGTGTCCAGCAATCTACTAAGCTGTGTCTGTGTATATTAAACATTAACCAAAGATTTTCCTGACAATGTTAAGCCACCTATTCCTGCCATTTTGTCAAAATTTCCATGAGGCCATATGATTCACTTTGAATCATAGGGTAGAAGGGCACCCCAAGAAACTGAAGTTTCAGAAACTGAGTGTTTTGGCACAGTAGGGTTTTTATACCAATGCACATCTGTGCCTCTTGAGGGCAAGAGTGTCTCAAGGCTCGGGTCATTTTTAAGTCAATAGTTATTAAGATCCCTGCATGAGCTTATATAGTTTTATTGTATCAATTTCCCAAACAGTATTTTAGGTCTGATATCTACCTAATACCTGTCAATATCAAAGAATAGTTGTCTAAGTTATTTTTATCAACAGCAAAAGGATATATAGTGCATCTGTGTGCACTTACATTTTGCTGGGAACTAGAAAAGAAACTGAAAAGGACACGCTTCTTCTTTCCAGTTTGTAATCCTAGAATAAATGTTTGTGGCTATGCATATGATGTATGAATAATTCATTGAACGTGAAAGCAATTCATAAACTAAAGATACAAGGAAACAAAATCTTATTAAACAACTTCTTTATGGTAACATTTACACTCAGCAGTTTTATAAAGGAGGTATATTATATCACAGTTTTACAGATGAGGTTACTAAAGCCCAGATCATGTAAGTAACTTGCCCAGAGTTACGCAGCTAGAGTTACACAGGTGCCTGGGATTGGAGGCCAGATCACTTGACTCCGGCCTGCACACCAGTTCCGTCCCCTACACCATGCTGCCTGTTAATTTTATCTTTGAAAAAAATGCAAAAGGCGGATATATTTTTTGTGGACTTATAGCTAAAGGAAATAAAACATAGAACCGAAGAAAACCAATTTAAAGGTGAAGAACCACTCAGTGGAAATTACTAATGACAACATGTGCCGGCAGCTTGGTAGATTCAGACATTGAAATGTGAACCCCACGCGCTTGGGCTCAGCAAGTTCTTTGGGAGCAGTTGTTGATTTGGGGTGGGTGGGATGATTTGGGAAACTTTGAGTCAGCTGAATATTGTGAACACTTCTCTCCCTGAAGAATCCCAGGCCATTGTTGAAACCAAAATGGAGAACAAACCCACCTCCTCAGAATTGCAGAAGATGCAAGAGAAACAGAAACTGATCAGAGCGCCGGACTCCGGAGTGCCTGTTGTTCTCATTACAACCCTCCTGGTTATTCCGGTGGTTGTCCTGCTGGCCATTGCCATATTTATTCGGTGGAAAAAATCAAGGGCCTTTGGAGGCAAGTAAAATGAGCCCCTTGAACTTGGATCCTACTTTTGAAAAAATGTTTGGCCTTATTAGTTTCAAAGTTCTGTTGTGATTTTTTTCAGTGTTTTTTTTAAAGTGTTCTCTCCCTTTTTTGATGTTACTGTCTATGTTTTAAATATAGGTAGAAAATATATCTGGAGCCTCAGAAATTTTCATATTGGGATAGATTAAAATATAATCTTTAATTTTGCCTTTTAGCAACTGGCTTAAGTCCAGTTAATGTCTGTAGACCATATACATAAGTATAGTCAGGATAAATTAGCTGAAGGGTCAGGAAGGAGGAGATCCCTGCTGTTAGAAGAAGGCCCAGTCCTCAGAATAGCCGGGTCAGTTATTTGGGAGTTGTATTTCTCCCCACCTGCTGGTCCTGGATCTTGCTCTTAGCTCCTTGAACTTGGGCAAGTTACTTAATCTCTCTAAGCCACAGTCTCCTCATTTGTAAAGTGGTAATAAAAGACTCCCTCAGGTTGTATGAGGATTTAGTGAAATAATGAACATAAAGTATTTCTCTCAGTACCTGGTACCTATTAAGGAATAATATTGGTAATAAAATAATAAAAGTCATCAGAAGTCAATAAACCTCAGCTTTGTCAGGAAACCAACTATTTCTATAATGAACCATTTGGTAGTTTTTAAATAGTTATAAAGTAGGCCATCAGTCAACTTTTCCTGACCGTACAAGGCAGGGTCCAGAACTGAAGCCAGTATTTTAGTCTATCACAGTACAGAACCTAGGAGCTGAGTCCCTTTCAGGACATCCAAAAACAAACAATTCGACCTGTGATTCTCACCTCTCAGGAGTAGTCCCTTGGCTGGGTCCCCAGGTCCTAAGGCAAGAATCTACAGCTCCATCTGCGAAGGAATCCACAAGCCAGGGTGGGAGGCAGCATTTGATTAAGAGACAGCATCTGACTCTATTTCAGGCCAAGGTGGCCATGGCAGGAATTCAGTGCCCACGGCAAAGCCCTGACACAGAAAAGGGCCCAGAAACAAAAACCAGACGATTCAATTTAAGAGGTTGTGAAAGGGAGTTTTTCTAGGACTTGCTTTTACTTTTCATCTGCAATCAATAAAGCCCTGCACAAAAACAGTTAACTCTTCCTCAAAAAAGGCTTCTGTTGAGCCCCCATTATGGGCAGGGAACTTGGTAAGCAGGGGCAAAGGGAAGTAAACTTAGTCATTGTCTTCATGGACTTAGATGGTGGCTTCAGAAGAACAGGAATCTTGTAAGTTTGCTTGTTTACTGATGTGCCCCGGGACAAGTAGCAGTTCCTTGGCACTAGGGGTTTGATAAATAATTGTTGGAAGAATGACTGAAGCAATAAATGGAGCCCACAGAAGAGATGACATAAAAAAGAGATGACGCATAAAAAAAGAGATGACACATAAAATTGATTATCAAGGGTGGCAGGTGCAGTGATAAATACCAGGAGCTCCAGGAGCATGTGGGACTGGAGGCAGGTAGCAGGACTGTTGGTAAGCATCCTGCACTGGACAAAGGAACAGCGGGAGAGTCAAGAAAGTCCGGCCTCTCCCATTTGCTGTTACGCGTGGGTGGCATGGCGCTGTTACAGAACACTGAGTCCACGCGAGTGTCTTGGGAGGGCAGAGACCCGAGCCGAACCATATGAAATTACTATTACGCAATCACGTTTTCTTTAGAAAAATTGAAGTTTTATATGTTTCAGTCTGACACATTTAATTCTAAAAGGAAATCAGCCTCACATTTTTTCAACATTTGTTCCTGATAGATCTTATCCGACCTGTGAGGGTTTTTAGCAACCCTCTAAAGGGCCTTCCTTTTATTCAGCACACCCTGTTGCATGTTAGCTCCACACCAGACACTGTAGTAGGCTCGGGGTGAAAAACCAACTAAGGACTGTCCGCACCCTTTTAGAACTTAAAGCCCCTTGTGTTGGCTTTCTAACAGTCTTATTAATTCTTCTTCCCTTACCTATTTCCTTTCCCACCCACTAGGCTACCTCTCCTCTGTTACCTATCTGCCTGCTAGCTTTCTCCAAAATGCTGCCTCCATTCCTGCTTAGCGACTTCATAGGAGAACCCGGAGCCTGGCTTCCCTGACAGCTCTTAGGCGGGTGGAAGCCGGGCAGAGAGTGCAGGGAGATAGATACACAACAGAAAAAATAAGGTCCAGCTGGAGTTCTGCCTCCCCATAAGGAAAGAAAGGTGGTCTTTCACGGAGGTGGGCAGCCCCATGGGGAACACTTGGGTCACCTCGTATGATTGAAAATACTCAGGGTTTCAAGTCCTTTGTCTCCACTTAGGTCATGTAAAGGGGAAATGATGTACTTGGATCCCAGGCTTTCTCAAGCAGGGCACATACGGTTCCTCATAGAAAGACTAAAGCTTAAGATCAATATTTCTAAAACGTCAAAAATTTTTGAAATTACTGGTAATTTAATTTTGTTCTAATAAAGATAAGTAATATTGATTGAGCACTTATTGTATACTTAGCAGGCACTGCTTTAACTACTTCACATGCAGTATCCCTCTAAACTTTATAGATGGGTAGAGAGTGTCATTGATCCCGCTTTCCTCAGAGGAGAAAACTAAAGCTGAGTATTCACTGAGATTGCACAGCCTGTAAGACACAGGCAGGAGGAGCACCCAGCAGTGGCCCTATGCCCATCACAGTAATATAGTACCTTTTTTTTTTTTCTTCTCGGAATTGCACACAGGCCAGAGCCAGACCTTGTTAATCATTTATGAATTCCTGAATTTGTATTGAAAGTTGACCCATGGATTGAGGAGGGTGATTGGGGCTCATTTTGAAATGTGCCATCTTTTTCTAGCAGATTCTGAGCACAAACTCGAGTCAAGTTCAGGAAGAGTGCTGGGAAAACTTAGAGGTATGCTTGTGACCTTTTAGAATCCTTCACATTTGGTTCAAAGTCAGCAAGCTCATGTCTTTTAAAAAATATGTTGGTTTTTTTTAAATTGATTTCAGAGAGAGAGAGAAAAAAACATCAATGATGAGAGAGTCATTGATCGGCTGCCCCCTGCTCGCCCCCTACTGGGGATCGAGCCCGCAACCCGGGCATGTGCCGTGATGGGGAATCCAACTGTAACTGCCTGGTTCATAGGTCAACACTCAACCACTGAGCCACGCCGGCCAGGCAACAAGCTCATGTCTTTTAAAGAGCAAGGTGATAATTCGTATTTTCTCTCTGGAAATTAAACCCTTGGGTGCAGCATAGCATCCTCCAGCACTGAATGCAGAATGCAAGCTATAAACCAAACCAAAGTGTGTGGCTCTGACGGCAGGTTTCCCAGTTTCATTTCCTACCCTGCCATTCTATATTATCTAATTCTCTTCCCCTGCCTTTTATCTGACTTCATTTGTCTTCGGTAAATTTTCTGTCACTCCTGTGGGCATGTCAGCGCTTGTCATCATGAAGATGACCTTTTCATATAGTCATTGAAATGGAGAGCTGCTTGTGGGATGCCGATTCCCCAGAGCCTAGAAAGAGTGCATCTGAAATAATCCTGCAGAAACACACAGTCCTGGGGAGCTTTGCTTTTTCCTTCTGTATTTCAATGAACGCGTGGAGTATCTGTCTGACTTTGTCGGATAAGTGTCTTTGTGTGTCAATCTTTTTTTGTCTCTTTTTTGCTAATATCTACCCTTTCCCATCCCCAACTCCCAACTCTACCATTTAAGAATTTACAAAGCAACTGCGCATCGCTCCTGTGAACTTCATCTCACTTCTTTGTTATTTTGCTTTCTCCAGGGAAGGGAAGCGGAGGCTTAAACCTGGGAAATTTCTTCGCGAGCCGTCAGGGCTACAGCCGGAAAGGGTTTGACCGGCTGAGCACCGAGGGGAGCGACCTGGAGAAGGAGGACGACGGCAGCGAGTCGGAGGAGGAGTACTCGGCCCCGCTGCCTGCCGCACCGCCCTCCTGAACTGCCGGCTCGGGCCCAGGAGACTCCAGGAGGGCTGGATTCCTTTCCCTTCGGCACGCTCTAGTTTTGTGCGTTTAATTGTAAACTGTACCGGTCTGTGTGGGACTGTACACATTTTATTTACTTTACTTTGGTTTAGTTGGCTTCTGTTTCTAGTTGAGGAGTTTCCTAAAAGTTCGTAACAGTGCCATTATCTTTATATATGAACATAGAATAGAGAAACTGTCCTCTTCTTTCATCACACTGCTAATTTATGGTGGAAGGTTTGCTCACTTACACTTTTGAGACTTTTCTGTAGATGTAAATAACCCCGCTCTCTGCTTGACCACAGTATTTTCCCAGTAGCGCTTCCATTGCCAATGTCTTTCTTTGGTGCCTTTCCTGTTCAGCATTCTCAGCCTGATGACAAAGCTGCTAAATCTCCTTCTATTTTTTTAAAATCACTAGCATTATATTGCAACAAGGGAAAGAAAAAAAGTCTCTATTTAAATTCTTTTTTTAAATTTTCTTCTTCAGTTGGTGTGTTTTTGGGAACTCTTATTTTTAGATGGTTACACTGTTAGAACACTATTTTCAGAATCTGAATGTAATTTGTGTAATAAAGTGTTTTCAGAGCATTATTGTCAGAGTGTATTTTGCAGTGTTTGCATTTTTCAGACTTTTATGCACAACTTTTGTACTAATTACACAAACCACAGTTATAGTGAAACCTACTCAATGTCTTCAACCAAAAGAAATGTTGTATTTTATTGAAATTAAAAAGATATTTTGTTGGAAACAGCCCAAGCGCCCATCAGTAGATGAGTGGATAAAAAAGCTGTGGGACATTTACACCATGGAATACTATGCAGCTGTAAAGAAGAAGGATCTCGTACCCTTTGAGACAGTATGGATGGACCTGGAGAATATTATGCTAAGTGAAATAAGCCAGGCAGAGAAAGACAAGTACAACACAATCCACTCATATGTGGAATATAATAAACAAAATAAACTGATGAACAAAATAGATTCAGAGACATAGAAGCAGGGAACAGACTGAGGGATCTCAGAGGGAAGGTGGGGAGTGGGTGGGGAGAGATTAATCAAAGGATTTATAGGCTTATATGCATAATCTATGGACACAGACCTTGGTATGGGGAAGGCCTAGGGGGTGGGGTGGATGCAGGGTGGAGGAGATCAATGTGGGGGAAAAGGGGACATCTGTAATACTTTCAACCATAAAGATAAAAAAAAAGATATTTTGTTATGTAGGCAATATAAGTTAAATACCAGCCTAAGGGTTTATATACATGTGTAAAACCAGGCTCTCTTTTAAAATGCCGAGAGTTTTTGCCTCTTTATCAATCAGAAGGTAAATACTTTAATAAAAGGTGATCAGAGCTAATAGGAAAACTGTGTCTCAAATTACATATGCAAGTGTATCCATCAGTGTAGGTAACTAAGTTTTTAAAGTAAAATTTTACTCAAATTTCCACGTATTCATAGTAATATTGATCTCTAACACTGCAAATTAATTTTAAAAGCATATTTTTCATATTCCAGCAATGCAATGTAGGAAGCTGATCATTTTTCTTTTTAAAATAATCAGACTCTAGGATTTTTTAATTCAGGCATCATAGTAGTTGGGATATTAGCGATTTAATTGGCTAGACCAGTGATTTTCAACCTTCTTCATCTCATGGCACACATAAACCACTTACTAAAGTTCTGTGGCACACCAAAAACACAATGTTTTTTGCCAAAGCGACCAAAAAAAAAAGTATAATTTTGATTCATTTACACCTGATGGTTGTTGTTGTGTTGGCTGTTGTCATTTTTTTTTTAATTTGACAATCTAAGGGGAAAGAGGCCAGTGCCCTTGACTAAATAGTCAGGTATTGCATGTTTAAAAAATTCTTGTGGCACACCCACAGCACATCGGTTGAAAATTGCTGGACTCTAATCATGAAAACAATGCAAGCTTCTTTGCAAAAAATATAATGTCTTACAGCTATGTTATATAGAAAATCTAACTTAATATAGACTTACTTTCCTTCATAATCGACACCAAAGAAAGTCTGATTGAAAGAATTGTCGCTTCCCATGTGTTTACTTCACTTTCTTATTAAAATTTAACTTAGGTGCCCTCCCCAAGTAGAAACTTCACCTTTTTTTAATTCCTGTGATGTTGCTTCTCAAAAGACGAGTGCATTTGTCCACTCTGACTACTCCTTTATGCCCCTTTTAGCGCATCAGTGGTAATTACGGAAATAATGATGGATTTCTAATTCTGTCATGCTGCTTTCATTAGCTGGCATTCTTCGGTGAATGAGTGAGAGTCTTACTGACTCTCAGCCCAAGAGATACCGGCAACATCCACTCAAGAGTATAAAATACTCCCCTCATTTTATAAGCAATATGTAACCAAAATAACATGCTCCCAAACTCATGGTACAAATATGCAAATACCTTTTATTTTCCCAGCTACTTGCTCAAGTCTTTACCTCTTATTGGCAGAAAGTCAATTACCAGCCTTTTGCTGGTAGGCTCCCCCTGCCTTTCCTTCTCTGGAATTATCAGGAAAATTCCAGATCCCTAATGGAGAATGCGGGGCATGGAATCAGTAGGCTTTCAGATACCACAGGGGCATATTCTAGTCCAATTTGTCCGCACCGCAATTGCCCTGGCTGCCTCGTGACTATTGAAGATTGTTCTGGAAACTACTCCTAAGAAAGCTTGTTGCTCCCCTGCTGCCCAGAGGTACTCCAATCCAGATCGCCCTCCCAGACTATACTTGGCCTCTGATGACTGAAGTTTTCAGGGCTGGGCACTTAGGTCACACACATAGCCACCTTCTTGAGGGCTGATAGGCCCAAGAGTCCTGAGTCAGGGCTGACCCTCATACCTGTGCCTTGTAGACACAGAATTATCACCTGCCTTCCCTCCCTATAATCCACATTAGAGATCAGAAGTTTTTCCTCTTAACTCTTCAAAACTCAGAGTTGCAGTAACCCTTTTTTTTTTTTAAATTGTGGTAAGAACACAAGTTCTACCCTCAACAAAATTTTGTGTACAATAGAGTATTGTTATCTGTAGGCGCAATGTTGTACAGCAGAGCTCTAGAGCTTACTCATCTTGCGTAACTGAAACTTTGGAACTTGAATAGCAACTCCCATTCCCCCTCCCCTCGTGTAAGTGAAATCAGATGGAATTTGTCCTGTGACTGGCTCACTGCACTTAGCATAATGTACTCCGGGTTCATGTGTGTTGTCTCCTATGGCAGGCTTTCCTTCTCTTTCAAGGCTGAAGAGTATTCTATTCTATGTTTATACCACATTCCCTCCAACCCTTCAGCAGTCAATGGGCAGTGAGTCCGTTCCCACTTCTCGGCTATTGTGAATAATCCGTCAGCCCTTCCCGACCAGAGACGGGCTGGCTGTCGGCCCTCAGTCCCCGGTGAGCCTTACGTGTTCCAAAGGGCCCTGGCCAGGGAAGTTCCCTTCCATGATTCAAAGGTGATTTCTGACACCTGTTTGTCATTAATAAACACTTCGGAATACCTGACAAGCAAGACACTCCAAGTCCTGGGGACGTAGTGCTGAAAGGCAATATCCTGGTTTTATGGGGATTTACATTCTAGTGATGTGCATATTTTTCCCTTTTCTTTTTTCCTTTCTTTTCCTTATTAAAAAAGAAAAAACCAAATGTAATCCTTGACTGGGTACCCCATAGCATGCATGAATGGACTTTTAAAAATGATGCCCAACGAAAGGAATTGACTAGCCTAGCTATACTAATCCCAATGCCTCTTCGCGTTGGTTTAGTTTCTGGCGCTTTGATTTTTCAGTTTATTTTCTCTTGTGTTTTTATATTTCCCATGTCATACAATTCACCAAAACCTTGAACAGCTTTGCATTTTTGGAGCCTTGTTCTGAGTCTAGTTTGGGCTCCATTAGAAAAGAAGTGCTCCTTTCTTTAAAAAACAAAGAAAGAAACAAATCCACAATTCTCACATATGAAATATGTCCCCAAGTAATCCAATAAAAATTAAATAAAAAGTCAAAGGATTCATTCAACAGACATTGAACAAGCTTCATGGTGTGCAAAATACTAAGATTTTTAAAAGGCCCACTCTTGCCCTCCAGAGTTTGTAATCTAGCAAGAGAGCTAGAATATGCCTGTAAATGATTGCAGTGCAAGGTGTAAGAGGAGCCCATGCAAAACGCTATCCACTTCTGATTGAAGAGCACTGAATTTTCCTAAAGAAGGTGATATCTGAGTGAGGGAGAGGAGAGCTAAGGGACAATGCTGGTCACATTAGGGGATTAGCAACAGGCCTTGAGCCCAGGGTAGTTTACAGAAGCCGTGGTAGATGGGCTGGGCAGCCAGGTTGCTGAAACAAGAAGTGTTTCAAAACCATGGGGAGAAATTTGGATTTAACTGCAGCTAATATATTTGACTTTATCATATACACACTCACACACACTGGTTGGTAAGAGTAGGGTTACAGTTGCAATACAAATACATAATACAATAATAAATAATACAAGAATAAACTGTTTCATGTACTCATAACTGTAAACCTACTTTTGCCTAGTAAGTTTTCACAAAAGTACTTTATTGAAGATGACAAAGAAAATAATATACTTGTAATATAAGGACCAACTAAAAGTAGTACAGATTCTTAGGAAATGGGGTGTTGTTCTTTATATGTATTACAGCCCTTTATCAGATATTTGGTTTGCAAATATTTTACCCCAGCATGTGGGTTATCTTTTGATTCTCTCAACCTTGTTTTTCAAAGGGAAGTTTTTAATTTTTGACGAAGCAAAAATTTATTATATTTACCAACAGTCATGAGTCACAGAGCTTCGGCAAGGCTCTGAGCTTTCTGTTTCAATTCCGAAAAGGGAGGTGAACACCAAGGGGACCTCACTCCCCAGAAGCCTGCTGACCTCTTCAGCCTCATCGCACCCCTGCCACTCCTACCCTCCCCCCAACTCTGCCCACCACCTGCACTCCAGGAAAACCGGGGTGAACTTTCTCTCCGAAACAGCCATGCCCTCCCTGCCCTCCCGGCTTCTCAACATCTTCCCAGCAGCCGCAGACAGACTTTCCCAATCAAAGCGCTAATCTCATTGAGTTGCATTTGTGTAAAATGAGAGAGAGAGACTGAGATTTATTGGCTCACTGACTCATAAAAATTGTAGAGTAAGAGGATCTAGGGACACAGAACAGTGTCAGCTCGCTCTCCCAAAGCTGCTCTCCATGTTGGTTTCATTCTCTAAAATGGTTTTTCTGTGTGATATGAAAGATGCCTCTGGTAGGTGTCTGCAAACTTGAGACTCCCCTACTCCTCTACATATCTATATCAAGACCCCCAGAGGATTCAGAAACACAAGAACAATTGTGTTTTCTTTTTCAGAAATGACAACAGATTTGCAAAGATTTATCCACTAGTCCATCTTGCGGTTCACTCCTTCAGTAGTGAGGAGAGTTTTCCTCGAACCTTCTAAGAAAATTTTTCCTCACATGCATCACATGGTCATTTCTGAGCTAATCCTTAGCAAAGGGTATGGGATTATTTTAGACCACTCGGGTCCATGCATGAAGCTTGGGTGAGATCATCTTTCCCTAAGTTCCATGGCCCCATAGAGATTTGCTAGATTTGTAAACAAAATTCAGATAGGAAGGAAAGATAGAAGAAAATTGGTTGCCAAGTAGGCAACCAGCAATCCGCTACAGGCTGGCTGCCATCCCTTTTTAGAAAATAAAATTCACTTATCAAGAGATACCTGCCAAGCTCCCAAACTTCAAATAACTCACAGTCTAGAGGGGAAAGAAAGCATACATTCATTGTATTACGTTCGGCGATGCAAGGAGAGCCAGGCACCTGACCAACTTTGGAGTGAGGGGTCATAGAAGGTAAATAAAGTTCAAGAAGACATTAGATAGAAAAAAAATTATTTATTTTTAAATATATCTTTATTGATTTCAGAGAGAGGAAAGGAGAGGGATAGAGAGCTAGAAACATCAATGATGAAAGAGTCATTGATCGGCTGCAGCCCACAACCCGGGCATGTGCCCTGACCGGGAATCGAACCCCAATTGCCTGGATCCTAGGTCGACGCTCAACCGCTGAGCCATGCCCGGCTGGGCAGAAAAAAATTTAAATAGAAATTGCTGGCACAGGAAAATTCTCTTTGCATAGCTCTCTAATAGTTAGCTTTTTAATCATCCCAAAGCCTTTCTGAAAACCAAGTATTGCGTAGTTTTCTCGATACGTTGTTGATACTCTTCCAACAAGAATATAATTCCAGAGTAACAACAAGAATCTAATAAGAGTTCCAAAAAGCAAAGGTTCTGCGTGACAGTTGAAAGTATGCTTTGAAACAAAGGCTGAATATGTTGCATTAGTCCCTAAGTTACTGGGCTGAAAGAGCTTGAATTCCAGATCAAAGCTTAGAAAACATTTTAGTGTCATTTTCACACTTGTATATGTAAATATTTAAACTATTTTCCTTAAAATACTGTTTCAGTATTTAGCTAGATTAGAATATATATGTGCATTATAAGTAAATAAATAGGTGATAGATCAACAGCTGATTGATTGGTTAGACAGACTGGCAGTCATAGCAGGAAGGACTGAAAGAGGGATGGAGGGAAGGAAAGATGAAAAAGCCATCCACATGCATGGATTCCTCATAAAGATTTCTTTAGGGCAGTTATTACCAGTGCAGTGAATGGCTGACATCTGGTGGTAAAACTCAGTAAAAAAGGTGCATGGATTTGTTCCCTTATAAAAGCTGCTATTCAGTGAATAATGGCTCTGTTTGCAAGAATGATTTAAAATGCTTCTAGTTGTCCAGTTTTTATGTCTGCATCATGCCAAGCATCCAGACACTTGAAAATATCTGGACTTTCAGGTGTCACACAGACACTGAGAGTATCCATGTCCTCTTTGCTAAGAGTCACTATTCTCTGACCAGAGACCAAAAAATCATGAAATTGTTTATATATTTAAAAATATATATATATATTTTATTTCAGAGAGAGGAAGGGAGAGAGAGATAGAAACATCGATGAGGGAGAGTCATTGATTGGCTGCCTCCTACCGGGGATGGAGCCCACAACCAGGGCATGTGCCCTGACCAGGAATCAAGCTGTGATCTCCTGGTTCATCGGTTGACGCTCAACCACTAAGCGACACCGGCCAAGCTAGCTATATTTTTTACATGAGTACTTAAGGAGGCAAACACATATAATGTTATTCAAAATCATTTGCATATTTTGTTAATCTAGTGTCATTTTAAGAAATTGTGCTGAAAATAAAAATAGGTTCAATGTTTAAAGAAAGAAAGAGTTGGGTGAGTACTGCTAGACTGAGAAGAGACAGGAGCTCAGTGAGCAGCCCAGCAGCGACGACCATGTGTGAGTGAATCTCTGCCCATGGGGCAGGCGGGTATCCTGACCGTCATGCCTGCTGGGAATTGTATGGCCTAGATCATGGAAATCAGCCCAATGATCAAATGCCAAGTGACAAAACCATCAATGGTGGGGTGACTGGTCAAAACACTCTTCAGCGAGCCTGGGGCTGGCGAGCCTGTGCCCAGAGCTGTTTGTGGGCCTGGAGCCCCTGTGGTTGATGAAGTGAACACAGGGACCTCCAGGCAGCTCTCCCACCTGAAGCAGACAATCACTGGGGAGAAAGATGCAGCCAGTAATAATACCGGAGGCCATTATACCATTTGCAAGGAGATCATCCTGATCCTGGATGGTCCGCTCTGTGCACAGGGCTTGGGGACCAGCACCAGCTCTGAGTTTGTGTCTCTGCCCATGGAGCTGCTCTAGGTGGACTATGGAAAAAAGCCCAAGTTTGAATTTGCCATTTACCCAGTCCCCCAGGTTTTCACAGCTATGGTGGAGCCCTACAACTCCATCCTGACCACCCACACAAACCTAGAACATTCTGACTATGCCTTCATGGTGACAATGAAGCCATCTGTGACATATGTCAGCACAACCTGGGTATCGAATAGCAGAAATACACCAACTCAATCGTCTTAATTGGGCAGCTTGGTGCTCCATCACTGGCTCCAGGTGAGTTGACAGGACCCAGAAGTAGACATGATGGATTCCAGACCAATCTGGTCCCTAGCCCTGCATCCACGCCCCTCTTGGCCACCTATGAGCAACTGTCCTTGGCCAAGATCACCAATGCCTGCTTCAAACTAACCAACTGGATGATGGAGTATGAACCTCACCATGGCAAGTACACAGCCTGCTGCATGTGGTACAAGAGAAATGCGGTCCCAAAAGACATCAATGTAACCATCAAGACCAAGTACACCAAGTTTGTGGATTGGTGCGCGACTGGATTTAAGGTGGGCATCAACTCCCAGGCCCCTACTGTAGTCCCCGAGGGAGATCTGGCCAAGGTGCAGAGGTGGCTGTGTGTGTGCTGAGCAATCCCACTGCCATGGCCGAGGCCTGGGCCTGCCTGGACCGTTTAAGCTTGATTTCACGTATGCAGATCAAGCACTGAGTCTCCGAGGCCTGGAGGAACTAACAGCTCCAGAGGAAGACTGCAAGGAGGTTGGTATGGACACAAGCAGAAGAAGGGGAAGAATACCAAACAGGAGAGTGCGGCTGCCAGGTGTTTCTCTCCTCTCTCTCCTGCCACCCCTCAGCACAGCTGGTTTCAAGTTGTTTACAATTAAAGTTTCTATATTGAAGGATTAAAATCACAACTCTGTGAATACTAAAAACTATTGATTTTTCAACCTTAAATGAGTGACCTGTATGGTATGTAAATTATGTCCCAATAAAACTCTTTCAAAAACAAATTACAATAATCTTCAAGCCAGGTAAACCATTGTCCATCCCCAAAGCCTGAAAACTCCCAGTGACAGTTGGGCCACATAGAAATAAATTCATGGCTTCCAAAATTGAGTCATGGCTCCTTCAAACACTGAATCATTCCATTCCTACCCAAGTAATCCTAGCTAAGTAATTCCTCAGCTTCTCACTGTGAAACACTCCGCAGATGGTCTCCTTAGCCAACTCTATTCCCTCCCCCAGGGTACCCTGCAACACTGTCTTCCTTACTTAGGGGGAGGCCCATAGGTATGGGGAAATTGCAGTTGTGTGTGAAAGTCTGTGTCCCACAGCACAATCTCCCCGCCTGGTGTTTTCCTCTTATCATGGATAAGCCCTGGACTCCACCACTAGGTGGATCTACTCCCTACTTTAGCTTTCTAGTAAAGGAGCCTGTCTGTGAGGTTCAAACCCTAATGGACAGGCCTCCCAGAGGGGAGAGACGAGAAGCTAGCTAAGGGGAGAGCTGAATCTGTGTGAGGGCTTTCAGCTTCTCTGCTGCCTTCAATGACCACTGTCTTCCCCAATTACACATGACCTTCTAGTCTTTTATCATAGTTGGAATAAAACTCTTTACCACAGGAGCCAAGCATGGCTTTCTCCTCTGAGAGGACTAAAATGGCCTATTGTTCAGCTAAGTCCTGTATCCCAGTGACCTAGGTAACTTCAGTCTCTTAGTAAAACTACATACAATGCTAAGACTTTGTAGGCTCTACTATTCACTGACAGGAAGTCAAAGGAAAGTTTATAACTAAAGGTTAGTAACTTCAAGTTTGTGAGGTGGAATAAAAGAAAGATTTTCCAAAGAATTTCCAACTCTTATTCTGGAAAAAAGAAATTCTCTAACCAGTTTTCAAATTGCAAGTTGAGGTTAAAATAGAAAAGTGATATTAGAACAACCTCAGAAATTCTAAATTACATTGGATTGTGAATTCCTTCCTTTGTCAAAGCCAAATCACTATGTGGATAATAATGTTACTAGTGTTTTGCCTCATTCAGTTTCCACTGACAAATGAGAAGGAGATTCTTGAGAACTTGCCTGCATTCTTTGTAGTCCCTTAAATGTGGTGTTAGCATCAGCTATACCCATCAAAATGGGGAAAGGGGTGGAATGCTCTGCTGCCATCCTTCATAAAGCTAGGAAACTTGCTTCAGCATCTGTTTGCTCAGTCAGGTAATATAAATAATGCCCCAGATTATGTTTAATCATCACCAGATGCTCTGGATCGCTGCCTCAGCAGTGATGAAGGAGTGTGGCAGGTCAATGGCAAGTGCAGATCTCTGCAGCAAAGAGAATGCCTTGGCCACCCTACAGGGACACATATTAATTAAAGTTGTATTTTGGAGAGTCTGAGCCGTGCATAAGTGAATGCTGAAATCCCATCTCCTGAACTCCAGACTCTTATATGCAAATGTCTACTCAACAGATCCACTTGAATGTATAAAAATCAACACGTTCAAAACTGAACTCTTTTCTTCAGGCCTGCTCCTCCCCGTCTTTCTCATTTCAGCATTAATTCCATCCTTCTAATTATGTAAGCCTAAAAACTTTAGAGTCATCATAGACTTTTCTAAATTCCTACATCCAATGCCAGCAAATTGTTTACTCTAGCTTCAAAACATAGCAGATCCTAACCATGTCTCACTACCTTCACTGTTACCAACGCCACCATCACCTAGTACCTGAATTGTTCCAACAGCCTAACTAGTCAACCTCTCTTTTTCAATCCATTCTCATTCCAGCACAATTTTCCTAGTGGCTGTCACAGTTCTGATTTGTTATGGTTCTGGCAGAGGCCACACTCCTCTATGGCTACGAATACTGGTTAAACCCTCTTCTCTGACTGGGCATTTCCTTCCCTGGCCCCTTCTGGGCCGAGATTTCTGGCTATTGCTGATCACCAAATGTTGCGCCATCCCTGTGAGTTCTCTTAATCCTTCTTTAAACAGTTCTCTAAATCATCCTCAGTTAAAACCATTTTAGGTGTTTCACCTTTCTTGCCAGGTCTCTTAGAAATGCAGCCATTAACTGTATGAATTGCTTTTTTTTTTTTTTTTAATATGAAATCGACCCTGCACTTTGGGGATGCACTCAATTTGGTTGTCATGCATATTGTTGTAGGTCATTGGACTCAGTCTGCTAATTTCTTGTCCGGTCTTTGTATTTGGTTCCTGAGAATGGCTCGTTATTTTCCTGTCTCATTCTGTCCTTTACAGATTTTCCTATCAAGATGATGCCACCCTCATGCCAAGACTTAAGAGTGTTCCTTCAGTTTCTACATTCTGAAAAATTTACGTAAGATTAAAATTATGCATCCCTTAAATCTTATTATGTTTGGTAAAATCATCTGGCTTATTATTTCTTCTTGAACCACTTTTGCAGGTTAAATTTCTTCAAAATTTATCCATTTTGTTAGTTTCAAATTTACTGGAAGATGTAATATCCCTTTTAAACATCCTCATTATACACGGTTCTGACCCTTTTACATCACAATATTATTTATAAATTGTTTATTTTTTTTATTAGGCTTCCTAGATTTGTCTCTTGGTATTTTCAAAACCAACATTTGGCTCAGTTACTCCTCACATTACCCTTTTATTTTCTATTTCATTAATTTCTAGTATCTTCTTGACTTTAAACCTTCTATTCTCTTTTTGTTTATTCACTTGTTCTTTTTATACCACATTACATTGGATGCTTATTTTTTATATTTATTGATTTTAGAGAGTGGGAGAGGGAGGGAGAGAAACATCAGTGATGAGAGTCATTGACCTGCTGCCTCCTGCGCGCCCCCTGCTGGGGATCGAGCCGAAACCCAGGTATGTGCTCTGACTGGGAATGGGACCGCCCTCTCCTGGATCCTAGGTGGATGCTCAACTGCTGAGCCACACTGGCCCGGCGGATGCTTAGATTCTTATGTTTTAACTTTGTTGTCCAATATAAGGCTCAGTCCTTTTTAGACCTCTAATAAAATATTGTTACAACTTTCTACACAGTCCAAAAATTAGTGGAACAGAACACATGCTTTTCAAGGCTTAAGGTAAGGATCCCAACAAGATGTCTGTGCCAAGGCTATAAATGAGATTTTAAGACTGATTCTAAGAAATATATTAAGAACTGCTGGTCACTATTTCACTACCCAAGTGGAATGTAAACTCTAGGAGGCAGGGATTTTTGTTTCTTACTGATATAACCTCAGTGCCAGAACAGTACCTGGAACATGGTAGGCATTTAATACATAACTTTTTTGAGTCCATTAAATGAATCCCACAGTTAAACATGTATTAAGTTTTCTTTTACAAATCTAAGTGAGTTAATGTTTTTTAGATAGCAGTATTAGAAAATTTCACACTTGAAATGTTAATCATAATATTTAAAAACTTTTCAAACCGGGCAATTATTCTCATTCAGAATGTTCTTCCTCAATTTTAGCTCAGCATCTCCATTCCCTTCTATATCATGTTAAATTTTAAGTGTTCATAGTAATACCACAAGGTGGCATACAAAACCTCATAAAAACATTTCTGGATTTTTTGAGTCAAAATTTTACTATACACTCATCCTATTAAAAAACCTCTTTAAATCCAGGCAAGAGGAACCCCACTCTGGACACTGTGCTTGAGGGCTAGGCTCTGCCCTATGTAGTCTATGTCCTTCCCTGTAAGATGAGACCACAGGGCCTAGAGACATGACCCTCCTCCCCTGGAGAGCTTTCCTGGTCTGTTCCAGGAGGGTAGACAGACAGCTGGAGAGTACATTCCAAGGCTTGGGCTGATCAAGGGACATTTAGAAGCTGGGGTGGGTTTTCCGTGGGAAAGGATGGAGTTGGGACAAAAAGGGCTCTCTGAGACCAGCACTCTCTGCTTTGCCATTCATTAGTGCAGGGCTTGAGGAGGCCAAGAATTCTGAGAACATTGAAAGGCATACTTGCCAAGGTAGGAGCAGTCTATTAGCTGGATTTATAACTTCTAAATATTTAGATATATAGTATGTGGACCTGTATTTTCACTCTTGACAGGGCCCTGCAAACTTAGAGATAAGACTATGTGTGCGTATATAATTTGTGTGCAGTTGCTTACTTAAAATCTGTATTTAGGATTTCTACATTAGAATACTGGGATTTCAATAAAATTTTATTTGAACAGCTTATATTGATTATTTATCAGGAAAATAACTTTCATCATATATGGCCTCTAACAGAATTTGCAAACAAAAGTGTACAATTCAATGAATTTTAGTATTTTCAGAGTTATGCAGCCATCACCACTTACTTTAGAACACTGTCATCACCACAAAAAGAAACCCACACCCATTAGCAGTGTGTGTAGGTTTGACCACTGTAATGTGAGTAGGAAGGATATGCATAACTTCACAACAAACCTTTGCAGAGCTAGTGATTGTGTTGTACATGGCTTAAATGGTCTATATTCCTTATCAGACTGCAAGTCTCTTAAGATGATGAGACACAGGCCTGCCTCATCTTTTAATTTTTCCACAGTATTCTTCAAGGTGCTTTATAACAAATATTTGTTAAATAAATTTATAAACATCATAAAAATTATAGTTTAAAATCTTTGATATCGGTTATTTTATCATTATTTACTTCTTTAAGATTGTAGAAAAAATCTTATTAATGAATAATTTTGGCTTTAAAATATATTATGAAAATGCACAAATGTTTTCAAACCAATATATA
Organism: Miniopterus natalensis; assembly: GCF_054644295.1. NCBI lineage: Eukaryota > Metazoa > Chordata > Mammalia > Chiroptera > Miniopteridae > Miniopterus > Miniopterus natalensis. Next base: position 55,151,306 of record NC_142083.1, read on the forward strand.
GTTTCAGATCCTAATCCTGAGTCTAACAAGGTGAAATTACCAATATCCTTCCTGTAAGAACCCATTAAATAACTAAGTATTTACCTACAACAGTTTTTAGAAGTTCCAGTGATACAGAAAGAAATTTCACTTAATTCATTGTTATGATTGAATAAATATTTATTAATCCCATTCAAGGTAGTTCAAACTTATTTTTTAAAGAAATATTTAAAAAATAAAAACTGAAAACACGGTACTGTACCAAAGAGTTGAGTTTTGTGCTGAAATTTACTTTACTTCCTAAAAACAAGCATTCTTTGCCTGTTCCCTTTTTAGAAGAAAAAGTGAATTCTATCTATTATATGCTTCCTTTGCCTTTATATATATGCACTGACATTCAAACAGTACAACTTTAAATCAATAAATAGTTATAAAAAAACCTTCAGAATTTAGTCATTAAGAGTGTGTCCAGACACTTCTATACAAACTTTTTCGATGGAAAAAATACCGTTTCAAGGAGCTACATATATTCTAAACAAGCACTGTAAATGAATTTTAGTATTTACTAACTTAAGTACTCAAGGACTTGGTTTGAGGAGTCCAACAGACTGAAGGTCTGCTTTTCAAGATTACTATTATCTTCTATCAATGGAGAGATTTTGGCATTTCTATATTCTAATAGTTCACCATCCTTGCTTGATGTCAGTAATTCATTATCGACTACACCAATAGTTGCATCTTCTACCAGAATACTTGCTTGGTATGCTCCAACTGGAATTTCAGGCAATCCAATGTAGTCATGATCTGCCACTACTGAACCTTGTAAGAGATAAAGACTGTCTGAAAGAAGAAACATCGTAAGTTTGCCTTTTAGAATTATAATTAAATATTTTCAAATTAAACAATGTTAAATGAGGAACAAAAATTCAAGTAGTAAGAATTAACTAGCAAGATTAACTTCTGGTGCGTTCTCCTACCTACTAAATAAATAAACATTTCAAAGAATGAATAAAATGATACATAAACCTGAGAGTTTACATATACAGAATTCAAGAATAATGAAGGATTTTAAGAGAGGCAAGTTTTCCTGTTCCCTTGACTTGTCTTTGGTAGATGTGGACAAGAGGGTGGAAGGGGCTAGGGATCAAGGTAAAGATTAAAGCCAAAGTTATAAAACCATATTTTTTATGTTCATGATATCATTAATATGTTTCTGCAAAATATTTTTTGGGTGAATTAATGGGGTATTGAAAGATATTTTAAAAAGTAAAATTGTTAAATCCTTCTATTTACAACTTTGGATAATTCCCCAATCTTTATCGAACCCATATTACGACAATATTATAAAATTTTTACAATATGAAGTTATAAGTGAAAATAAAGTTCCTAGAATCAGGCTTAAGTGATAGGACTATGTACAGAAACAGGTTGCAATGCAGTAGTATTAAAAGCTTAGCTTAAGTCTAATTTAATACCAAAATGCTCATGAACTTTTAAGGTTTTACTAAATCCATACTGAAATACTGACAAGGAATTTTCCTTGTTAGCATTTTATTCTATTTTGAGCAAATCTGTCATCTCTTCTTAAAAAAATACTTAAAATGAATGTTAAACTGATGGCAAAGCAGCAGCATCCTTATAAATAAAGGATAGTATATATAAAAGGATTCCTCTCTACCTGACATTTTAATCAATTACAACAAGGAACTCTTCCTCCATGGCTGATTAACTTCCTGGACCCCTGCCTTCTCTTTCTGTATTTTCTCCCAAAACATTAACAGATTGTCTTGAAGATTTCAATAGCTTAAAGAGTCCTCAAATTTTAAGTATAAGAAATAGCAAAGAAAGATTATTTGCCCATTTAGATTAGAGATCAATCAAAGTTTCTCAGAGCAGATAAAGTTGCTAATATAGCCTGGAACACAATCCCACTCTACCCATCCTTATATTGATGTATGAAAAGCTCCCTGAGCCTATTCCAACTCCAGAAGTATACACATTAAGAACTTTCAATTTACAAACTTCAATAGATCAAACAAATCTATGCTTTCTGCCAACAGATGGCATAAGTGGTCCTGGGTTTGTATGGACATTTAGGTTTGCTCATTTAGTTCTTCGTTAGTCAAAGTGTACTTGGTATTTTGATTTTGCGAGGTCTTCCAAGTTTAACCCCACCAATTCTTATTAATACAAATGTAGTCATTAGATTCAAGATCCTGTTAAAAAGATATACATATTTATGATGCTAAGTATGGATAATTGAAGGTGGTAAGAAATGACTTTTGTATGTTAGTGTGGGATGAATTGCTGGAAAAGAGAAACAATTCTGAAAGATAAAAATTAAGTCATGCAACCCATGTGAAGTATTTTGTCCAACAGCAGCAAGAAAGGGGGAAAAAATGATGAATGAAATTGAAACATTTTTAGATTCTGTTACTAGAGGTTCAACATCAAAGTTCCCTATTAGCTTAATACTGGAGAAGGCTGGGTAGTAGTGGTTTATAAGAGAACTTAAAAAGATTAGGTATGGTAAAAGTGTTGCTGATGAAATTGTTCTAATGAGCCACAAAGAATTCCATAGGTTCAAGGCCTGTACTATGTTGCAAAGTATCAGTGACAGCAGATACCACAGCATTTAAGGTATTTCCAAAGACCTTTGCAGACATTTCTAATGAAGTTTTCTGTCCCCAAAACTTTTTTGCACACAGATAAATCATGTCTATTTAAAAAAATATTTTCCAGTAAACATGTATCAAACAGGGAAAAGTATGCATAGATATAAAGCTCATCAAAGTTACCACTTGGATTTTCTAGAAATGCATTCTTAGACCTTGAGCTTAAGTACTCCCCTTCCTAGTTATACTAGACTAGGACAAATGGACTAGTCTAGTATAACTAGGACTTTACCAAACTCATTTGTCAGAAGAGAGGTTGTGTATATAAGTGATACACACACACACATACTTTTTCTTTTAAGTGATAAACTTTAAAGTACCTTATTGTTGTAAGGATTATACTCAGCAAATTCTACACAATCACTTTATATGCAATAGAAAACTACTCTAGAGATTTCAAGCCTTGTTTGTGTAAAAAGAAAACACCACAATATTCTCATTCATTCAGAAAGGTCAAATACGTTTCAACTCCTACTAAATCTACTGGAGCCAATAGAAATGCTCTTTAACTTCAAAAAGAGATTACAAAAAATTACAAGAAAAGTGAATCTTGAGACCTTATGTACATGTTGAAATAATATTTTAGATACACTGGGTCATATAAAATATATTGTTAAAATTATTTTCACCAATTTGTACTTTTTAATGTGACTACTAGAAAATTTAAAATTACATATTGCATAATTTTTGCATTCCATATCTATTGGACAATACTGATCTAGAATTCTGAGTGAGGGATACAGAAAAGAACAAGATAAGTTTCTGTCCTCATTATAGACATAAACATTTTAAAGGACTTTTCTACTCAGTCACAGTACATAGAGACTTTATGTATTTTTCTTTTCTCACTCTATTTAGTTATGATTACATCATCTGTCTGATGAAAGCAGTATTTCAGTTTAGACCAGATTGAATAATTAAGTCTTTAGTTGCTTAGAAATGGAAGTATTTTCAAGACATTTCAGGAAGGTGTTATCAGTATTTCTGACATACTTTTCCTCAGGCAGTTTTAGGAGTAAAAAATGAGATTAAGAAGCAAATTATTTTTAGGCTTTTTCAGGTTTTTCTGTGTTCACATTACCCTTTCTGAAGTTATTTATTATTTTTAATCATTTAAAAAATTTTTCAGTTACAGTTGACAAACAATATTATATTAGTTTCAGGTGTACACCCCAGTGATTAGACATTACATAACTTACTAAGTGATCATCCCAATAAACCTCATACCCATCTGGCACCATATATAATATTAGAATATTATTGACTATATTCCCTATGCTGTACTTTACATTCCCATGACTATTCCGTAAAAAATAAAAAAAATAAAAAATTTAAATTTCCCTATGGAGAAAAATAAGTTAAAATCAAAGGCTCAGAGAAGTCTGAGTGATTTGGATTAATTTATTTCTTCAAATAGAAAGAAAAGTGTAAGGCTTCAGAATACTTAATTTTCTTATTCTGAAGAGAGGTGACTAGACTATTCCTATATATAGCTTCATAATCCTAAAGGTATTAGAATGTGCTGCCATACTAGTACATCTTCTCATGATAAAATATTAATAACTATAATTTGATACTACATAAATTGTTGTTATAACAACCAATACTAACAACAGAGAACTGAATGACTGAGTTTAGAGATTATATAAGTAAGAGGCCAAAGGGAGGCTCTCTAAATAAACTACATTAAATAATAAAGTCAAGATCACGGGCTTGGTAATATAGGGACTAAGCTTTGTTTTGTGGATATAGACCATATTGTGGTGGAGAGAATAATGAACCACTAAAGATCTCCATGTACTAATATGTGGAACCTGTGAATATGTTCCCTTACAAGGCAAAGATGAACTAAGGTAGTGATGGAATTAAAGTTACTAACCAGCTTATTTTAAAATAGGGAGTTTATCCTGAATTATCTGGGTGGGCCCAAAGACTAGGGTCCTTAAATGTGGAAGAATAGAAGGTTGGAGTAAGGTGATATGAAAAGGACTACCTGCCAGTGCTAGCTTTGAAGACAGAGGAAGAGGGCCACAAGCCCAGCAGTGCACGTAGCCTCTAGAAGGTGAAAAAGGCAAGGAAACAGATTCTTGTCTAGGGCATACAGAAGGGAACAGAGCCCTGACAATGAATTGATTTTAGCCCTATGAGACCTCTCTTGGACCTTCTAAGCTACTGAACTGAAAAGTAATAAACCTGTGTTGTTTTAAGTCACTAAAGTTGTGGTAATTAGTTATGGCAGCAAGAGAAAACTTAACATATAATAACCTTTTCACAAACTGTGAAGGGCAATCACACTAAATCTTTTGTGGGAGGCAGGCACAATCACAAAACAAAACAAATAAAACTATTAAAATCTATGACAGATAAAATAATGGTTCAATGACCTTTTTCATTTCAAAGGGGAACATTATGATTACAGAAAGACACTATGTTGTATCATAAAATTTATTGCTAAAATAATTAGTCTTGAAAAGGTGCCTGCCATTTAACTAAACAAAATAACAAATAGGATTGCTTAAAATAACAATGAGAAGCGTTGTAGACATGGTACGAAATGTGCTCTCTCTACACTATGTTCTAGGTAAGAATGGATAAGAAGTTGGCAACACAAGCATATCTGCTTTGAACAGTGAGCCTTTAATACAACTACGATATCTCAAGGCTGGTAAAAGTAGCAATGACAAGTACAGAAAAATTCTTTTGGCTATAGCTCATCCAAATTTTAAAAGAATGGGATGCTTATTCAAAGACATTTTGTTTGCTTTAAATTCAGTTTAAGACTCTTTAAAATCAGCTTCTGAGGTAAAGATTTTCAGACATATATGTGATACTGAAAAAAAAAAAGACTACAGAAATCACATTGGTTTGAATTTCTACAAATAAGAGAAACATACAAAAAGGAGCAAATAGTAATAAAGAACCAGATTCCAACATGGCCAGATCAACGCTTTCTTGGTTAACAAGAAAAAACAAGTTTACCCACCAGGTTCCTTATGTGTACACTAGTACTAAAATTTCAATTTCCTTTATATTACTGGAAAAAGTATCTACACAGAATTCAAGCATGATGCAAAGATTATACTGCCTCTTTTTGGAAACTGTTCTACACAACTGGATTCTGAAATATTCAGGAATAGCAAAATGCTTGGCTTTGTTTCTTTGGCAAGAGCAAACTGCAAAATGTTAAACCAGATCCTGAAACAGCAACACTTTAAACATAAATTTTGTATTAATGAAGGAAGGTTAACACATTAGAAGGAAGCTGAATGTCAATGATTAAGAAGAAAATCATGCTAAAGAAGAAAGGATAACATGTACCTGCATAAACTTTTTCTACTTAAACTGCAGAAGGGAGAAATCATAAAGGATAGCTCAGAATTAAGAGACACAAGAAATAAAGTGCTTATCTTCTAACAAAGAGAATGAAGCTACTGTGAGCTTTCAGAATTACAACAGTCAAAGATAAGATTACTACTAGAGCAATTGGGTCTGTCACAAGCAGAAGGAAAGGTATTAAGAGAGTTGTGACCCAGATCAGAAGCATAAATGAGCTATTACTGAGCAAACAGACCCCAAGGGCTCAAATTCTATAAAATGTAGGTTATCTGCTATTCTTCTAATTATTATTTACTTAAGACTGTTAAAGAACTCAGTTGTTTATACTGTTTAAAACTATACTAAGTTGTATCTTCCCTTAAATGTTATTCATATTCAAATAATATTTATGCTTTATCTTTCTTTATAGAAAAGGCAAAGGTAACTGGCTAAAGGTATCAATGAAGTTCCTCTCAGTTATCCACCCCAGAGGAACTCTAGGGAGCAGATACACTACGACAAAACAATAGTCTCAGAAAGCTCTAGCCTATGAAAGGGTTAGAGAAATCAGGATATCTTGACTGCTCAGAACCATATTTTGGGGAAAGTATAACTTTGTTTAGGATGTTATCACCTCTTCTTACAGCACCCTTATAACATTCTGAGTATGCTCCACTCTGCCCCCTCCCCTGCACCCATGATCTATGATGCAACATTAAAAACTAATCACATTTTTTCGAAGTCCCCTAATAAATTTATCTCACAACAGGATTCTGGACAGTATGTTTGTTTTTTGCATTCATTACCTTAGTTGCTGTTTTTTCATGCTAAAACGAGGCAGAAAGTTGCTCATAAAAAACAATGTGAAAACAGACAACACATAATTCTCCTTTCTGTGAACAGGTTCAGTATCTCCCACATGATTATGGGGAAGTGTGTGAAAAGCACACTAGCAATCAAAATAAAATCTCTTATGGTCCCAGAAGAGACATTCTAATAAAACAGACTACCTGGGATCTAGTTATACCAAATTTTATAAAAATGAAAAGGGAAAAGAAAACCTAGCCAAAGCAGGGGTGTGGGGTTTTATTTTTAACTTCTCTCCTCATTCAAAGAAAGTGAAAATATAGAGAAGTGAGAGATATTTACCTTGTTCACTGGATTCTCTTACGTAGGGCTTAAGGTGAGACATTTTGATAGGTCTTTTAAGTCTAGTCCCAGTGTTGTCTCTCAGAACAGCACATCCACTTTCTGTAATATAGTCTATGACGCAAGGACCAACCCATTCCGACTGGAATCGACCATCCTTCCACCAGTTTTTCCTTTGTCTTAAAACTTCATGACCTACTTTTAGATGAAATGGATTTAACTGCTTTGGTTTCTTTTTAACAATGATTTTGTTTTTGTGTGTTTCATCAACAGTGTTATTCTCCACCTACAAGTGCAAAGAAAAGAGAAAGAGAACAAAGGGATGAAAGAGCTACAGTTTCTTGAAGGTAAATGCAGATAATAATATAACAGAATGATTATTTATTGAGATGCTCCTTAAAAGGTAGGCATGAATCCCATTTAATTCTTGAAACAATATTTCAAAGTCAGCATTACCCCAACTTCACAAACAAGGTAAACTGAGGTAGGTTAAGTAATTTGCCCAAGTCAACTGGAAAGCAGTAAAACCAGGGATCTGAATTCTGCTCTGATTCCAAAATGCATAGTTTTACCATAACTGTCTCAGAATTTCATAGCTAGTAAGCACAATGTTTAATTAAGGCAAGCAGAATTTGATAGAAAAAGAATTTGGTTTAAGGGTGTATCATCTGTGTGTGTGTGTCTGTGTGGGTATATACGATATAATTTTTTAAAACATCACTTTATAGATTTTTCTATTATAGAGTTTTCTATTAAATAGAATCACCTGGCCCACTGAAGTTGTCTTAGTCTCCATTATTTTATCAGCTTCTTTAATTGCACCTAGAATTTTGGCAAACATACTTGTATTATCACCATCCACTTCATGGAGAACATCTGAAGTCTCAGGCATATAAGGATTTCGATTAAACATTTGAAAGTATGGTGTGTTTTTAGTAGGCTCCTATTTTAAGGAAAATAAAAAACAATTTGCAATAAAACATTTATCTAGGCAAGAAATAATCATAACTTAAAAGTATAGAACTATAAAAAGGCACATACCAAATGAGTTATATTGAAGGCAAATGAAACAGCTGATAGGTGATCATCCCAGTTGTTTGGGTGGTCAGCACAGTGTTTGGAAAGAAATGTTTTGATGGTATTAGGTATACCTTCAGTTTGGTTAACAGCTTGAGAGGCATGTGAAATTACAATTTGCTTTGTGCCAAACAATCTACACAGTTCAACATTGATCTGAAAAATACATAAAACAAAGCTGACTTTAAAATTTTATTTTTGCCTTGATTAAAAGGCTTCAAAAGAAATTGAATCTTGCCTTTGGCATTGATCATAGTCATTCTATATAAAAACATATATATTTTATTTAAAACAGTAATTATCATTAATTGAGTCCTTACTATGTGCTGATCAATGCACTAGGTTGTTGTCATTATACATTTATGACAATCATATAAGGTATTATCAGCTCCATTTTAAAGATAAGAAGGTGAAGCTTTGGGAAGTTTAATGCCTTGCCAGAGACACACATACATCAAGGAAGGGGAAGAACGGAATTTAACATCAACTCTGAGTTCAAATAACATTTTAATTTAGTAAACAGTTTCTCAAAAAACACACCAGGTCACATAATCCAATTAACAGCTACATGACCTTGGCCAAGTCACCAAACCTCTGTGTACTCAGTTTCCTAATCTGTAAAATCAGGAAAATCCTACCCAGAATTCTTTTGAGAATTAAATAAGTAAACGTAAAAACTTAAAACAGTTCTTGGCAAATATTAATCAATTTATAATTCTTAATGTCACTATTATTGTTGTTATAATGTACAGGGCCTAAAAGAAGTCAAAATGAGTTTAGAGCCCTGGCCGGTGTAACTCAAGTGGTTGGTCATGGTCCAGTGCACTGAAAGTTTGCAGGTTTGATTCCTGGTCAGGGCACATGACTGGGTTGTTGGCGCGATATCTGGTAGGGGGCATGCAAGAGGCAGCAGATCGATGTTCTGCTCTCACATCAATGCTTCTCTCTCTCCCTCTCCCTTCCTCTCTCTCTAAAACTCAAGAAAAAAAATCTTTAAAAAAATTAGTTTAGAAAACTTCTAACAGTAAGCCTGTTAAATGTAAAATAACTTCTTTTTCCTACCTTACTCTTCAGACTACTTTTCTTATTTTTTTTAATTGGGTAAACTTTTGGCTGATAAACTTGTTTTTGAAAAAAAATAATATTACATTTCTTGTTGCTTAATTGTAAGAAGGAAAGTAGTATCAGAGTAACTGAAAAGGTAAAACTATTAAATGAAGGGGAAAAACAACTAAAACAAAACCACATTTCCCAAGCTCCCTTGCAAGATGGGTTCAGTCACGTGATCCAGTTATGGTCAAAAAGTTACAGGTGCCATTGTTGGGCTTTTAATTGTTGTTGGGCGGACTCAGTGGTACTAGCTTTGTTTTGCCCAGTCCCCTTACCCTCTTTCTAAAATGTAGACTTTGTGGCATGGGCTCTGGCAGTCACCTCTTAAAGATGGTGGAGCAGTAAGCTAGAAGCATCAGTCCCTAATGACATTCAGAGTTACCCTTCCAACCTCAGACAGCCTGGCCTTCTTTTACCTAAATTTATATACTGGGGGGAAGAGAGGTGTTCTGTGTTACTTGCAGTTAAATACAATTTCTAGCTAATATAGCATGTACTAATAAGCTATCTCCTTTTAATTCAAAAGTAATTAAAAAGAAATTCCAGAGAATAGGTGTGTTTAGGTAGGCCTCAATCTGGGGTCATAATCAATAGTTTTAAATGACTGACCTTTGGAAAAGACTTCGACTTCCTTCTTTCAAGAAAATGCCTAGGAATGATCCAGTGAATCCATTTGTGAGGTGCTATCTTGATATCTTTTCCCCAATGGCCTTTTTTTCTCCCCATCAAACCAGACATTCCACTAGTGGTTACAATTTTGGTTTTCCATAAGACATATTTTTAAAATTTAAGATGTAAATTTTACATTTGAAAGTGTTTATTCTCTTTTCTTCAGAGGTTTACAAAAAATTCTTTGTATATTTTACTGAAATAATTTAGCAAATACTCTAAGCCAAGTTATGTTAGAAACAAATATTTCCATCCAACTATGTAATAAACCTCCCACTTTGTGTATATTGGCCTAATCTTATTACAACACTTTGGCAGTGTTTTCTGTCAGTATTTGCTAACAAAAATAAAACATTTTATTTGGTAACCATTATGCTTTCTGTGTAATATGTAAGCCATTTAAATCACAGAAAACAGAACACATTTTCCCAATCATATGTAATTTTTAGTTTTTTTGTACTATTAAACCTCTTAAAAGAGACTTGTAAACATTTATTTCCATCACCCAGTATAGTATAGTATCTGGAATATTCTGTCAATTCTCCACAGAAAAGAGTAAGACTGGGAGACTGAAGAATGGGGCATGAGTTTTTCACTACCTCAGGCTGAAAGTGGCACACATCTACCCACTCAGTTTCTTTGGCCAGATCTAGTTACTTGGGCTTGGCTACCTTCAAGAGACTATAAGGAGCCGTCTATATTTGACAACTAGAACTAATTATTGCTGAGCACTAGTAATTTGTATCACAAACACAACAGATGATTATGCATATTTTAATCACTAAAAATTATAAAAGCCACATAATACATACAAACTGAAAAATTAAGAAAAAACTGTAATCTCATTACTCTTAAAAAGAACTCCATGGTGAACCTTATGGGTTTTTATTTTAGTTTTTTTATATCTATTTTCTACATAATTATCTATGCCAATATATAAATATGTAAATATATATGTAATAAAATTTGTTAGTCAGGTTCTGTTTTTTGGGGTTTTTTTTTAATCATCACCCAAGGATATGTTTACTGATTTTAGAGAGAGGAAGGGGAAGGCAGAGAAACATTGATTGGTTGCCTCTCATATGCACTCTGACCACGGATGGAACTCACAACTTAGGTATGTGCCCTGACTGGGAATTGAACACACAACCTTTCAGTGTATGGGATGACTCTCCAACCAACTGGTTTTATTTTATTTTATTTTATTTTTTAAAAATATATCTTGATTAATTTGAGAGAGAGGAAAGGAGAGGGAGAGAGAGAGAGAAACATCAATGTTGAGAGAGTCGTTGATTGGCTGCAGCCCGAAACCCGGGCATGTGCCCTGACCAGGAATCGAACCCTGATTGCCTGGATCCTAGGTCGACACAACCGCTAAGCCACGCCCAGCCGGGCCTAACTGGTTTTATTTTTAATGTGCTGTGAACACTATTCATGGCATGTCCTTTTCTTTCTTTGTAAACATCATTTTTAATGGTTATGTAATATTTTATCATGTGACTAGACATATTTTTCTGAAACACTTCCTTTTTTTGGATATTTAGCTGCTCCTCACCCTTTTGCTAAAATAAAAAGCATTGTGGCATTTAATAAAAGAGCCATTTTCATACTTCAGATTATTGCCTTATAACAAGTTCTTAGAAACAGGATTGCTAACCAAAAGACAAAAATATATCTATGGCTCTTTATATACCTCCAGCAAACTACTTTACAAATGAAATAATTTCAAGCTGCAGTGCTACAGTAGTGTAAGGCTGTATCATTCTACCTGTAGTCTATTTGGTATTATTACTGTTTTTGATGATCAGATAAGCAAAAAACAATCTTAATTTGCATTACTCATTTGAACATTTTTCCATGTTTCTCACTTTTATTACCTCTTGTGAATTGTTTTTGACACTGACTAATTTTTTAATTTGTTTAAATCTTTTATAATAAAAATATTAGCCCTTTCCTGCATGGATTTGCCTTATTTTTGTTGGTCTACTTCTTGCCTTATGATTTGGTTGTTTGACCACAATAAGTTCCTAATTTTTATGTAGCCAAATTTGGTAATGTTTTCTACTGAAATTTATACCACTGTTCCCAAGCTTAGAAAATTACCTCCATCCCTAGAGATAAAAAAAAAGTCAGTTGTATTTTTTGTTTGTTTCTAAAATCATATTATGTAAGCCAAGACAGTCTGGCTATCTCTGATTTTTTTTCTTATACCACTACCCTGTCAATTATATACCTTTTTAAATATGCCTAAAGTGTAGTAGTTGTATTCCTTTTGTCTTCTTTAGAATTGTTACATACAGTCTTGCTTGCTTATTGTTTTAGGTTAACTTTAACCTGGAAAAATGCCAGGGTAGAGGGAAAGCTCCCTCCTTTTTAATGCTGATTAGACATTCACTAATTATATAAATCATTTTAGGAAAAATCTATACATTTTGATACTGAATATTTTCATTCATGCACATGATGTATTTTATCATTTAGTCAATTCTCCCTCATGTCAATGAGAATTTTACACTAGAAGTAAACAAAGATTATTTGGTCCAACTACCTCATTTCAGTCTCAGGAAACCTGAAGATAGATTTACTATTACTAAGTGGCGTAACAAGTACTAAAATCCTGAACTTTTAATTTCTAGTCCAACTACCTCTATAGTAAAGAATATTAAAACAATTTATCTAAACTTATTAAGCATCCTATAATCTACAGGTATGCTGGGTACTGAATGGTGAGAAAAATACGCTCCTACACCTAAGTTGTCTTACCTGATGAATGAACTCATCTCTTTGGTCCATTATTATTTTCTGAGGAGGTCCGTATAAAAAAAATATATTGATAATAGCTTTAGAAATTTCTGATGTTGAAACATCACATAGAGGCAAAATCACAACCCATTTAGTGAACAAATCTGTCATGATTATAGCATATACATGACTTCTCTTGCTTGTATGAAATGGGCCCATTAGATCAACAGTAACTATACTCCATGGATTTTCCACCTTGAGGTGCTGTTTAGGTGCTAAAATAACTGTATTTTTTGCCACTTGACAATGATGACAAGCATATACCTACAAAACAGGCACACAGTAAAGGAAAGACATGTAAATGTAATATATTCAACATAATAAAAGCAGGCTTATAAATCTGAACTTAATAATTAATAGGTACTTTGTGTTTTGAAGAAAAAATTTTTGGACTCTTCTAGAATAGAATAAAACCTCCTAGTCAACATAATAATAGTATAGCAAATATTAGTTGCTATACTATTCAATGCCCATCTTAAGGAGTCTTACTTACATGGACTAGTTTACATTCAATAAATGTTTATGAAATGAATAGATCTGAAAACAACTTTGCTATAATTTTAAGTCAGTATATAATATATAATTTCTATAAACAAAAGATTTTAAAAAATTATCACTCTAATAAATTAATTCATTCATCTACTTCAACAAATATTTATTAACACAATTTTATTCAAACAATATTTATAGATGCCAAAAATTCCTTTAGGTCCTGGCAAAAGAGAATGGACAAAAACCAACCCCACGTTGTCATGGAGCTTTCAGGTGAATGAAATGAGATAATTGATCAACTTATGGATGGTGTCTCTGCTCAACATATTTCTGGAATTCCACTTTGGAAGGAAACTAGTTTCAAACTGACTCCTGAACAAAATTTTAAAATGATCTTATTGCATTATAATTACTTTTTTAGAAAAAAACTTTTTTTTTTTTAGAGAGAGGAAGGGAGAAAGAGAGAGAGAAAAAAACATTGATGTATAGTTACTTTTGACCAAAGTTTTTATTTTCCAACTTATATAAAAATAACCTCTGGTTATTTCCAAAAATCATATCCATTCTCAAATGATAAAAGATTTTATAGAGATTTCATCAAATCATTTGTAAAGGAATTGTGGCAGTTTCTTGATTTTGTCTGAAACCCGTATAGTAACCAGTGTGATAGCCATTCATGTACCCAGAGATTAACATACTTCCCAAAGCCTTTGGAATACCTTCATAGATTAATAAACTGATAACTCATAAATGATATTTTGTTAAATGTTGGACTAATTCTTTATGCCTAAAATGACAGTCTTTTTAATGCACTATTACAATTATTAAAGGGATCTCACATACATATCAAGGAATTCCTACCATTTGCAAACTGAGTATACTAGAAAGAGTAGAAATCAGTTGATCTACCAGTAAGAATCCTAAAATTTCTGGGTGAATTTTTGATTATAAGAAGCTGAAGGTCCTAGTGGGTTATAAAATTACAAAATTCAGACTAATTTCACTATCTTCACAACTTGATTTTGCATTTAATTGGTTTTGAGTTTCTGCCATATTCGAAATTTTCTATGGCAAGGTGAAATGGGAATAAAAGATGAGAGCACACATGGCCTGACTTTTTATGAACATATGCACCTCAAGAATTCACATCAAGATTGGATGACTGCCATCAGTGAGGGAATGATTTAAAGGAATTTTAACCCCATTTATATTCTACCTATAAAAAAGAGGTCAATGATGAAAATATGGTTCTAAAAAAATCTATCTTAATATAATGTTTAAATAATGCCTTGTTCTAGTTCAAATTATACTTTAGTGATTTTAAAGAAGAATTTCAAAGGAAAGTAAAAGTCCTTAAATGTTTCCATGTAAAAACTACCCACACAAAAAGTACTTAATGAGAACTACTATCCAGAGTAAATCTGGAGCAATTGTAGATATCTATCACAGAGACATTACTGAAAATATTCTAAATAATAGCCATACCCACTGTTTGACATCATTGGTCACAGAAGTCCAATAGTAACTGGATTCCACTAGAGTCAGGGTTCTGGATATGCCATGATGGGCTCCAGTGTCATTTTCATGGCATTCTCTTAGAACTTTCTTTTTTTCTTCTTCTGAAACAATTACCAAACGATTTTGTTTTCTGTCTTTTCCAACATAAAACAACTTTTTTTCTGGAATAAATGATACCAAAAAAGACATAATTACAATTTTTAGAGATCTATATAGTTTTAAGATAATCATAGCCTTATGTTTAAACCATGAGGGTTTTCTAAAAAAATTAAAAACCTTTTCTTTCTAGGACAGAATATTTATTTGTAATACTATTAATATATAATCTGAAAGGTCCTCAGCTGTTACATTTAATAGATGTGTAAAAGGAGCACTAGCTGCTATAACTTTCTATCTAGCAATACAGGTAGAACTATCTTGCTCACCAAAGCATGTGATAACTATGGGAGTATGAAATTATGTTTCTATGGGTTACTCAAACTAGAAAAATACTTGCAGACACCTCCTAAAATGGCGTGAATTAGAAATGAATTATATACAGATAAACCACTTCAGAAACAAAATTTTCAAAGTAATATTTCATCATAACTGCATTTTTGTAAGCAACCACCTCTCTTAAATTTTTCTGGATTTGAGTAGGAGGTGGGGTTGGTAAAGCCAGAAAATGGGAGAACACTAATCTTCAAGACAGTTCTCTGTTTTCCTTTGGAGGATACCTGAGAAGAATCTACAGCTGGGAAGCAACCAGGGCAGGGAGAGAACCACCACCTCTCCAGTGTGGATGAGGTAATTGTTTGAATTCCACATTACACCATTAAGCTACTAATAGGCTTAGTTAAATACATGCTGAGTAGAACAGTCCTTACTTGAATCAGAAGGTAAGCAACTTGAGGGCAGGAACTTTATCTATCTTATTCGTCAATATATTCCCAAGGCCCAGGTGTGACCTGCACACATTAGGAACTTGGTAAACATTTTTACATAAATGATTAAATAAATTAATCAATGAATCCTCTTTAGTCTAAGAGGTATACCTGTTCTTAAGCTTAAGGGAGTTATTGGAAATGGGGTATGTACACAGGGAGAAATGAACAGGTATTTGTTATGTTAGAATTTTCTTGACTTGCTTTGAGGAAAGCCTGATTCTGGACCTCCACTCTGGGCAAAGCTCTCATTAATAGCACCAACATTCATTTAGTTACCTGGTGACTGTACCTCTTACTTATTTCATTCCTAACGTCTCTTTCCTTTCCCTCTGGAAGAGGAGAAAGAGGTAAAATTTATCATAAACTTTCAAGATACACATTCTACTGCCTTTCTAATATTTAATCCAGTCAGAGGGATTTGAGGGTCCAAAAATAAATGTAATCCTGAAATTATTTAATGGAAGTGGGAGGGGGGAACCACATAAATAAATATAGTAAACAAACAGCTTAGTCAACATTTTCAAAGCATCAAGTAAGTTTTTCATTGATAGTGACATGATGCTTCAAAAAGCACCATTAGAGTAGGGACCACCTGAGGGAAAAAGCAGGCAAAGTTAACTTAGGTAAGTGTTGTTTTTTTCCCCCCATAGTATCATTTTCTGTCTATAATTTTAAATGCCCTTTTCATGCTTATTGGCCTTCAGTTAACTTCCGTGTGATTTTTAATTTGCTTTTGACTGAGTGGCATTATCAATTCAACTGGTAATTGTTTAGCAACAACCAATTACTACAGAAATTCTCAGGATTCCACAAAGAACACATATGAAGAAGCATCTATATTAACTTTATATATTTGGGGCCTTAATTTTACCTTTGAAGACAAATTTTTTTGCCGCTCTTCTTATTCCACTCCTCTCACTCGGTAGTGTAGTTGGATGATATTCTCCAGTTCGTTTATAGTATGCAATCTGTTTAAGATGAAGGTCACCATTTTTCCCACTACGGACCATTGTGAACCTAGGTAAAAGATATTTAAAGACATGCTTTAAATGATAAATTCATTCAGCTGCTATTTCAGTTCAGGCCTTCTGCCAGGCCTTCAGTTCAATTCATACTTCTGCTTACATATGAATTGAACATTCCCAAAATATTATCTGTGAGAGAGATAACTGCAGTACAGAAAAGGAACAGTATGATGTATATGAACCAAAATATTCAAATGCTATTTTTGAGATACATCATGACAAATTATCTTGCCTCTTTCCACGTGGTAAGAAATGCTGACAATTTTCCACATACTGGGGAAAAAAGGAAATGAACAAGTACACTTCAGAAAGTTTTGCTTAAAGTCTCTCTTCACAGTACCATTAATTAAAGTGTTACTTATATAGGATAGTCCTGTTATGAGACATTTAAATAAATGATAGATTATAAGGTCAGAAATTCAGTTTTATATTACTTCTAAATATATTTATGGTCATTGCAAAATGCAAAAAAAAGTTCAAATCATTTATGAGAAAGGTATATTTTGGAAATGTTCAAGTAAGAACATGAGAAAGCATTCTGAAGATGGATGGTGGTGATGGTTGCACAACAACATAAATGTACTTAATGTCAGTCTAAGAGCTCTAATGAAGATGTACAATGAGATTGATGTTGTTTTCATGCCTGCTAACACAACATCCATTCTGCAGCCCGTGGATGAAGGAGTAATTTGACTTTCAAGTCCTATTACAGTCATGTGCCATTAATAATGGGGATAGTTCTGAGAAATATATCTTTAAGCAATTTCATCATTGTGCTAACATCATAGAGTATACTTCACAAACTTAGATGGTATAGCCTACTGTATACCTAGGCTATATGGTATCGCCTATTGCTCCTAGGCTACAAGCCTATATAGCATGTTACTGTACAAAACAACATGAGATTAAATCAAGTACAAGAGAAAATGATGCAATCAAGAAACACAGTAAACACAAGATGTATGAGGCTGCTGGTGTAACACTGCATACTATTTAACAGCAAACTTTTTATGTAAGTATAAAGAGTACACTCTAAAATAACAAAAGGTATAGTATAGTAAATATATACACCAGTAACACGTAATGCATTGCATTAGGACGTAAGGATGGCTATGAAGTCATTTGGTGATAGGAATTTTTCAGTTCCGTTATAATCCTATGGGACCACCGTCATATATGTGATCCGTCATTGATCAAAAAGTGATTCTGTGGTGCATGATTGCATTTGAGAAATATATTTCATAAGGCTATATAGCTTCCATAGTGATTCCTCTGATGGATCTGGGCAAAATAAACTGAAAACCTTCTGGAAAGGATTCACCATTCTAAATTCCCTTAAGAACATTCATGATTCATGGGAAGAGGTAAAAATATCAACATTAGCAGGAGTTTAGAAGAAGCTGATTCCAACCCTCAAGGATGACATTGAGGGATTCAAGATTTCAGTGGAGGAAGTAACCACACATATGGTGCAAACAGCAAAAGAATGAGCATTAGTAGTAGCGCCTAAAGATGTGACTGAACTGCTACGATGTCATGATGAAACTTTAACAGATAAGGAGCTGCTTTTTATGAATGAGCAAAGAAAGTGGTTTCTTGAGATGGAATCTACTCCAGGTGAAGATGCTGTGAAGATTGTTGAAATGACAACAAAGAATTTAGACTATTATGCAAACTACTGGATAAAGCAGTGGCAGGATTTGTGAGAACTGACTCCAATTCTGAAAGTTCTACTGTGGGTAAAATGCTATCAAACAGAATTGTTTGCTACAGAGAAATCACTCATGAAAGGAAGTGTTATTCAATGCAGAAAACTTCATTTTTGTCTTAAGAATCTGCCACAGCCACCTACACCCAACCTGCAGCAACTACCACCCTAATTAGTCAGCAGCCATCAGCATAGAGAAAGACCCTCCACCAGCGAAGAGATTCTGACTCACTGAAGGTTCAAGTGACGGTTAGCATTTTTTGGCAATAAAGTATTTTTAATTAAGGTAAGTACATTTTTTAGATATACTGTTATTGTGTAATTTATAACAGACTACAGCATAATGTAAACATAACTTTTATATGTACTGGGAAAACAAAAACTTTGTGTAACTTACTATTGTGATATTCGCTTTATTGTGATGGTCTGGAACTGAACCTGCAATATCCACGAGGTATATCTGTAGTAATTATGACTGTGTGGTACTGGCAAAATGATACCCATTGGCCTATTGAACAGAATAGAGAGTCTAGAAACAGAGCCACACAGAAATGATAAATTGATTTTTGAAAAAAAGTGGCAAGGTAATTCAATAGAGAATGAATAATACTCACAAGAAATTATGCTGGACCAACTAAACTTCAGACAGTTGGGGAAAAACATTTGCAGTACATATATATAATAAAGAACATGTGTCCAGAATTTATAAAGAATTCTCTAAGTTCAATAACAAGAAAAAAATACCCAATTTAAAAAATGGGCAAAGGATTTGAACATACACTCATCCAAGAAGATATGGGTGGCAAATAAACACATGAAAAGCTACTCAACACCATTAGACAATGAAAAATGCAAATTAAAACCACAATAAGATACCATTAAATATCCATCAAAATGGCAAAAAACAAAAACAAAACAAAACAAACCTAACAATATTAAGTACAACCAAGGATGCAGAGAATTGCTGGTAAAAACACAAAATGTTTACATGCTGGAAAACAGTATTAACTCAAGAGAAATAAAAGTATATGTCCACACAGAAATCCGTATGTGAATGTTTCTAGACACTTTAGTCATAACAGCCAAAACCTGAGAGCAATCCAAATGCTGAACCGGTGAGTGAATAAACAAACTGTGGTATATCCACGCAGTGGGCTACTGCTCAGAATGGATGAGGAACTATGAAAATGCCCAATAATATACGGACGAGTCTCAAAATCATGAGGCTAAGTGAAAGAAGCCAGACACAAAAGGCTGTGCACTATCTGCTACTACTTATACGACATCTGGAAGGCCAAAACTACAGGACGAGGAAACAAGTTTTTCAAAATTAAAAAGAAAATTTTAAATAACTACATAAGCAATTATAAAAAATAACTGCAAACATTTATACAGTATTTTACTGTGATGATCCTCATAACATTCTATGAAGTAGGTACTGGTTTTATATCCATCTTATACATAAGAAAATGGACATTCAGAGAGATTATCCAGTTGACTCAAGGCGGCACAGCTAGCAAGTGCATGCACTGACATTTGAACCTTGGTCTCTGTTGCTTCAAATTTCATGTTGGTTTTTCCCCCTGTGTACACTAGAAAGTAATTATTTGTCAGCCTCCGCTTTCATAATACTTGGTTCAGGTACCTGCTAGAAAAGTTATAGAGTGACTTTGTAATATAATTTAAATTATAAATAAGGAATAGGTCTTATTAATTCTTAACCTTTACATTGTTTCACACAGTGTTTGGGACGCAATGGACATTCAACTGTCAATAAATAATTACTTGCATTTGCTAAAAGAAGAGGTAGCACTGAATTAAAAGAGGGCACAGGTTTCAAAGTTCACTTTGGGAAAACATTACTTGCATACATAAGGTACTACAAATCCAGTGTGTCTATGAAGGTAAGGCTTTTAGGAGTCTAGTGTGAGAGTTACTTAAGCCTCCGTATCCACATCTGGAAAAAGGACATAATACTTATCCCTCCTTTTTCCTAATTATGTGGATCAATGAGATAATGGATTTGAAAAGTCCTTTACAAATGGTAAATCAATATATAATTATTGTTCAAATATTTAAGTATTTTCATCCATAGCAAGCTGTTCGAAGTAACAGAGAAACTTTTTCTCAAAATCTTTACAAGGAATGAAGTTTTAAAACCTTGTTTCTTTCATTAATGGTTGATTAATGCTTTCTGGCAATGTTTATAATGTTGTATAAATAACAAAACCTACAAGACTCAACAGTTGCATACTTTATAATGAGATTATAGTCTCCTGGGGTTCACAAGCTTCTAGTTCTGGCAGCAGGGACAGATGACATAGAGAAATAGAAAATGCAAAAGAAAGAAAAATCACTTCACAGAAGTAGTGTTTTAAGTAAAGCTTTAAGAGTTTGTTACTAATATCTGGTAGTTACATACAAGAATAAAAGAACCAGTAGATCTTTTTCTTTTCAAAGTATATTCACCATTTGATCCGGAGAAACCATCCATTTGCGAAGTTAATTAAAAAATGGATGTGCTCAAGTTTCAGGAATTTCTGTTAAAATAATTGCTTGTGTATTAAAACAAGTAGGAATAAGAAAAGGTATTGAAGGTGCCTCCTTACTACTTCTAGTTTTGCAAGAGGAAATGCCACGGTCATATTTGGTTGAACTTTTTACACTATATCCCTTGTACAACATCAAATAAAATCAATGAATACCTCTGTAAATATTTATTAGTTAATTCCTTTAATAATTGTATCATGTGTGTACAATAAAGGCAGTGAAGCATCACTTTAAGTAAAATCAGGATTTAACTGTTTGACCAAGGGCAAAACCCATCAAGGCACCAATTTAAGCCTCTAAATGTTATACGCATGTGTTCCAACTTGAAAGCTTAAAGTCAGTAATATTTCACTGAATATGTTAACTTGTGATCAGACTTTTACAACTATTCTACTTTAATTTCTGAAAAATGTAAGAGCACAGTTTTATGTAACGTCCAAGTCTGGGGAACCTACATACACCAGGCACTTCTCTATCATCTGCTTCACTTCAACGGACCAATTCGCTTAACAAAAATGTCTTCACCTCCAAATGCACAGAAACGAAGCCATATGTGGTAAGTGAATGTCCATTTTGAAAATTATTTCTCTAGTTTAGCTCAGAAACGCCCATTGAAGTTAAACTCGGAGATAAAATGGGTACTTTTCCTTTAAAACAGCAAGACAAGATTCTCCCTTTCGCTAGCGTTTCTCCCCGCACAGATTTTTCATTTGGGGCAAAAGGGTATTATTTCAGATTAAATGGCAACTATGATAAAGTAAAGGGGGAAATTAATGCCAACTAAGTGCCGCCCTCAACTTTTGCATTTGCTCGGAGTCTCGGGCGCTACTTTAAGCGTGAAGGAACATTTCCAGAGCGTTTACGCGGCTCGTTAGCTCAATCTCAAAGGCAAGGTCCGGCTAAATTTAGCACAAACAGAAAAACGACCATCAAGTAAAACGGTTACACGGAGCAGGCACCTCCCCAGGCCCGAAAACGGAAACCGCCGGGCTCGGCGCTGCAGGCGGGGGACATCGCGACGCCCAAGCGAGGCCCTCCCGTCCCAAGGGCGCCTGCGCAACATCCCATTCTACCCTCCTGAGGCCAGGCGACGCGAATGGTTTTGAAATTAATGTCAGGTCACGCCTCACTTTAAAACGCATTAGGTATGACAAAGCACACCAAGAACGACCACTCACCGAAGTGGTCCTAAATGCAAGCGACAGGATTTAAGCTTCCTCTCGCGACTTATCTGGTGCTGCCGGAAGCGGAACTACCCATGTCGTTAAGAGCCGTGCGCTTGGGGGGGCAGTGCAGCTCCGGTCCGGCAAGGTTAGGGCGGAACCTTGGGCTCTTGCGGGAACTTTGTTCTGCCCGGTGAGTTGTTTGAGAGACCCGAAGCGGGCGAGGGGGAGGCGTGGCGGAGATTCGCTGGTGTGGTAGTTCCTTGCGCTGCCTCCATGTGGCTCTTGTGTTACTGAAGAAAGAGAACCCGCGTCCGCGCTAACAGCCGGAGTCTCTTGACCGACGCCTCACCCCTGCCCTCGGGATTAAAGAGGAAACCGAGACCTGTATGGCATGGGCCATCTTCAGCCGCTCGCGTGACAACTGCAGCCGTGGCAGGTGAGGGGCCCGAGACCGAAGAAAAACCGAGACACGGAACCCGGTCCCTCAGTGCGTGCAGCCAGGCGCTGCTCAGCGGTTGCTTTGTCTCCGGCAGAGCTCTGCGGAGCCTTAAGCACACGCTCCTTCGAGGGGCGGGTGCCAGAGCGAAAGGCGGCGTGGAGAAGGAGCAGAACAGCCCTGCGGGTTGTTTCGGGTTTTGATTTCTCCTCCGTTGCTTCCCTTTTTCATTTCTGGGGTTTGAGACACCAGAGGTGTCAGCTCAGCAGGGAACAGCCGCGCTTCTGTACGCCAGGCTGCGGTCTCGCTCCACCAAAGTAGGCAACCTCGAGTTTGGGGGCTGCTGTGGGTAGACATGGCTATTTTTATTTTCCTTTTTCAGTCTTTTCCCCTCTGCCCCTCGCCGCCTCCACCCGCACTTCAAAAGAACGAAAAGCCGCGCGCGTTGCAGCTTTCCAGAGAGAGGACGGAGGCTGCGGGTCGCTGCCGCGCCTCATCGTTGGAGGGGGCTGCGTGCTTTCGCGCCTCCGGGGAGCAGGGGCGAGGGTGTGGATCTAGATTTTTAGGCTCTCGAGGACTTCCTGGTAGTTAGCGACCTTTGGAGCCCTGCCGGTAATATTTGTCTTGCTTGGCGTGCTGGAAGGCTTGACTGGAAGTAAGAAGCATGGCTGACTTGAGCGCCTACCATTATTGCTCTACACTGGGATAGGCGTTTGTTTTACTGTTGAAAATTCTGCAATGAAAAATAAAGGTTTTGTTTCGGGCAGATAAAATAATAAGGATAGCTTGACATTAACCGAGTTCTTCTGTGTGCCAAGTGCTCTACATATTTTCTGATAGGCCCTTCAACAGTTCCATTAGGCATGTTAGATTATTATTCTCATTTTACAGAAGTGGAAACTGAGGCTTAGAGAGGTCACATAACTCGCCCTAATAAACAACTGCTACTATTAAACATTTGAGCCTGTATTAGAAACCAGATTTTTCAGACTTCATAATCTGTATTTTTAACTATTATACTACTGTTGCCCTGCCGGTATGCTTCATTGCTTCGTTTCCTTACTAACATTTGCAGTGGCTGAACGTATTCATTGATTTTTTTTTTTTTTTTTTTTGGTATGCCTATTTATGTGTCTAACAAAAGACAGACATGATCTCTGTCTTATGGAGCTTCAGAACTGTGAGGCAGAATTAAGTAGTTCAGAAACCAAAGTACTATACTTACTGTAGCATGGGCTTGTTTAAAGCAAGTGATTAAACCAGCGATTTTCAACCAAAGGGACACTGGGCTGCTGTAAGAATTTTTAAAACATGCAATACCTGGCTCTTTAGTCAGGAGCACTGACCTCTTTTCCCTTAGATTGTCAAATAAATAAAATGACAACAGCCAACACACTAATAGCCGTCCCAGGTGAATGAATCAAAATCATACCTATTTTTTTTTTGTCAGATCGGTAAGAAATATGATACATTTTTTGGTGTGCCACAGATTTTTAGTAATTAGTTTATGTGTGCCGTGAGATGAAAAAGGTTGAAAGTCTCTGAATTAAACTGATGTGTAGAAGGTGCAGAGTTGCACCTGAGGTGCAATCAAAACTTACTGTTTAAGTTTTAAACTACTACTTGCACAGAAGTTTTGAGAGTATTAAACTGAACAATTGGTAGAACATTTGTTGATCACGCAAATGAGTGCTCTGCACCAATTAAGTACTGGGAATATAGATGAAGTCCTTCTTCTCCAAAAGCTCCCATGCAGCTACCTATAAATAGTATTATGGAACAATTCATTTTCTTAAGTGGAAATGATATTGTGGTCATGCAGGAGCATGTCCTTATTTTTAGGAAATACTAAAGTATTTAGAGATGGGGTGCATTGATATGTACAACTTTCAAATGGTACAGCAAATATATGTGTATATAAATAGAAAGTAAATATGGCAAAATGTTAGCGGTTGTTGAGTCTAGTTATGGGTGTATGAGTGTTTATAGTGAACTGTTCTTTCAACTTTTCTCAGAATTTGAAATTTTTCATAATAAAAAGTTAGGGAGTAAAAACCCCAACTCTAATGGAAACAGATAATTGTAAAGAAAAATTCAGAATGTTGTGGAGCACAGAGGATGGGAAAAGATGCTGATATGTATTTGAGGCCTTGCAGAGGCTTGATAGCTGTCAGAAAAGCATTTACTGAGGACTCTCCAGTTGGTTTTGAAAGAGAAATAGGAACTTTTAAGGAGAGTAGTGAATTCCAGGCAGAAGGAAAGGCAGGCTCAGCAAAAAGGTGTTGCACAAACATTTGAAGAAGGAAAAAAATCAATGTGAAGGTTGTGTGGCACTTGACATGTTACTTGTATAAGTAATGTTATAAATGATGTTAGTCTGCCTTTGCCGGCCTGCTGAAGCCTATTTAATAACCTATTATGTATCTGTAGGAATGGTGAACGAGTCACCATTTGTAGCAGTGTTTCCACTGGAAAATGCTTTTAGGATTTCAGGAAAATTGGTTACAGATGTGTCTGTGTTCAAGCTGAGCATCAGGAGCTGGAGGTCCTATTTTCTCTGATTTTGAGAACAGAGATTTACTAGTTCATAGTTAAGCTTCTGAGGGAACCTATAGAAAGGGATACAGTGATAGCTTGGAAAGATTTTTAAGTTCAGGTAAGGGAGGGTCTGAATACTACATGGGAGTGATGGATGATCCAAGGTGTCATTTTAAGGATTAGGTAGCTGTGACTATGACCAGTAAAGATGTGGAGATGATAACTTTATTGTAGGCAGCAGTGTTCATGATATTCCCAAGCACTGTGGTAAGACTGGAAAAGATGTAATGAGGTCTTCCGGCAGCAGCAGGTGGCAAAAAGGAGTTTCTATGGCTTCATTATATACAAGGTAAGGAGGTACATTCTAAATTAAATTGTATATATTTGTCCTGTGCCAGTTAAGTTTAGGTCAGAATCTCTGTCTTAATTATAACAGCTGACAAGATATATAAACAGCTAACATTTACTTAAAGCTTACCATGTGCTAATTGCCATGGTTTCTGCATTGTCACTTAATCTTCAAAACAATCTCAGGTTTATCACCCCATTTTACTGGAATTAGATATTTGGAAATAGGACTTTCGGAGTTATACTTTGTAGTTCTATCTAGCAGAGTATTCAACTCTTAAGAATATTTGATCAGCCCGGCCAGCCGTGGCTCAGCGCTTGAGTCTTGACCTAGGATCCAGGTGATCAGGGTTTGATTCCCGGTCAGGGCACATGCCCAGATTGCGGGCTCGATCCCCAGTCAGGGGCATGCAGGAGGCAGCCGATCAATGACTCTCTCATCATTGATGTTTCTCTCTCTTTCTCGCTCTCTCTCTTTCTCTTCTTTCCTCTCTCTGAAATCAATAAAGATATATTTAAAAAAAAACAAAATTGATCAAGTAATTTCTTATATTACCAGTAATCAAATGAAACATTTGATCTCTAGTTTCATCTTGATAGGTAATTAGTTTTAATATGACCAAGGAACAAGTACATGTAAACAACCTTGAGGTTATATCAGGGTTATATGTAGTTCTTAAACTTATGTTCGTGGGCATCTGTTTATGTAGAGGAGTTTGGATGGCAGTCAGTCACATCCAGTTGCATGTAGGAGTTAGTGCACATGTACATTCTTTTTCTGAGGAGAGAATCCATAGATTTTTTTCAGATTTGCGAGTTTTTTACTTCCAAAAGTTTAAGGGCTGCTGTTACAGTCAAATACTGTTTTCACTCTAATCTTGTTTTATTGATTTATATATGAGACCAGAATGAAAAATAGTTATATTCTCTAAAAAAAAAACCTGTTTGCAAACTGAACTTTTACAACTTGAAGCCTTTTAAAAATTGATTTGGCTTCCACAGTGTGGCCGGCGACATTAGTAGCAGTGGCTCTGCTTTCTCTAAAAGGGAAACAGTAAACTACAAGAGACTGAACTGTATCTGCCTCTATTTTGAACAGACTCGCTTTCAACTTTCACTCACACACATACACAAAAATAAAGCTGGGAAAATTTTTATTAATCCTTTTTTTTTTTAAAAAAAGTTAGTATTGTAGCAAAAAAAAGAACCTGAATTTTAGTAATAACAGTTGGAACAATCCTTAGCAGCAGCTGGAGAAGAGATTTAATTTAGTTGATTTTCTATGGTGGTTGGTTGTTCACTAGTCTCACTGAAGGATGCTGGACGTTTTTTTCAGAGGGACCGAGAAGCTACTGGAGGTTTGGTTCTCCAGGCAGCAACCTGACACAAATCAAGGATCTGGGGATCTTCACACCATTCCAAGATCCAAGTACGACATACTTTTGAAGGATGTGCAATGTTCAATTATAAGTGTGACAAAACTGGCAAGCAGGGAGCGTATGTACTCAGTGAGAGTAGCATGTTTGTCTCCAAGAGACATTTTGAAGACATATGGTATCACCCTCTTCCTGAAAGCACTAATTTCCCTGTTAAAACTTGCTAGGGATTACAATGGGTGGGTTTAACTCAATTTTTTTATTTTTATTTTTTGGGTTTTGTTTGTTTTTTTATTGATTTCAAAGAGAGGGAGGGAGAGGGGGAGAGAGACAGAAACATCAATGATAAGAGAGAATCATCGATTGGCTGCCTCCTGCAGGGGATCGAGCAGAAGCCCGGCTTATGCCCGACAGGGAATCGAACCTTGACCTTCAGGTTCATTGGTTGGTGCTCAACCCCTGAACCACGCAGGCTGGGCAGTTTGACTCAATTTAAAGCTTCTTTTATTCTCATAAGAATTTCATGAAGCCTTCTCATCAAGGGTACCCACACTGGAATTTCCAGGAAGAAATATTTCTTAATGCAGTTTTTCCAAATGGAGCAGCATATTGTATGGGATGTATGAATTCTTACTGTTGGTACTTGTATACTTTGGATTTCTCAGAGAGTAGGGTAGTCAGTCAGCAGATCAAAGCCTGGAAATTCTGATGAGTGAGATGGACCCAGCAGTTATGGACCAGTTCTATATGACAAAGAGTGTTACTGCAAAGGATGTCACTCGTTAGAGTGGAATTCATGACCAGATGCCAGGTTCTGTCATTGATGCCACAATGTTCAATCCTTGTGGGTATTCAATGAATGGCATGAAATCAGATAGAATTTATTGGTGGACTATTCACTCCAGAACCAGAATTTTCTTACATTTGCTTTGAAACAAACTTAAGTGAGACCTCCTATGATGACCTGATCAGGAAAGTTGTGGAAGTCTTCAAGACAGGAAAATTTGTGACCACCTTGTTTGTAAACCAGAGTTCTAAATGTTGCAATATGCTTTCTTCATCCCAGAAGATTAAAGGTTTTAAGTGTCTTGATTGCCAGAGTACTATGTTCAGTGATTACAACTTTATTGTTGCCATTTTTGCTAAGAAGCAGCAACAACAATAGAATTAATTTAGGAAAATGAAGAAAAAACACAAAAAGAGAACACACAGAAGAAGATGGCTGCTTTTTAGGTATTGACACTGGGGCATGTTTTTCATAACCACCACCTCGTAGTTGCAGAAAGCCCTAGATGAAATGATAGTGTAATCATTGTGAATTGTATGCATTATTATATCAAGGAGTTATATATCTTGTATGAATGCTCTTCTGTGTAGGTATCTTATGCCACTCTTGCTGTGAAATTGAAGTGCATATATAGAAAAAAGCTTTTACTATATAAAACTTTATAACACTTATAACAACCATTCAGTTTGGTTTGTGCACAGTGTAATATTTCTCCAGATATCGTCCAAAATTCCCCACAGACAAAGCTTTTCTCCTTCTTAGGTGTTGGCCTCAGCCTAACTATTCAGGACTGTTCTATTAGATTGCTGCTAGGTTGTTACATCCAGTTACCTCCCCTTTGTTTCATCAGTGTTCTCTGCTGATGTTACTGAAACCAATTTCTACTTCATACATATGTTTTTTGCAACAGCAGCTAAGGGTTTTCATCCACAATTCGAGTCCTCTTAAGAAAGTGATTGCAGTTATCCATTTTGTGTATTACTATTTTAACATTATTGCTTTCTGTGCTTATATCCCTTTACTTGATTTTGTTCCTCACCATAGTGTCTCTCCTTCCAACCCTGCCCCAATAAAGCAATACACTGTTAAAAAAAATTGATTTAATGTCATTTCAGACTGATGTATGGGGGGGGTCGATGTTTTTTGAACCCCATCACATTTTACCTATTGTTTTCCATTCAGATATTACTGAATTATATGCAGAGGAATTTAGCTTTTAATGTTAATTTTGTTATAACTTAAATAATTTTTTCCTAATTTATTGGATAATTTTGGACCTGAGGACTTTAGTGTATAGTCTTTTTGTAATTTTGTATCATTCATCCAGTTCCAAGATGTATATTGAAGATCAGTGTCTTAATTTCTTAATTTTATGGAAGAAAATTATCTTTTCATTTTGAAGGTATATATCAAGTTATTGGTACAGATTTTATATAAGTATCTTTTAAAACTAGTTTTTTCATTGCATTTTAGGTAAAAGGATTGCTGAATCATCTCATTGAAGCAATAGCCTTACTATCTTTGTTTTTTAAACTGCATCAACAATGAAGCAATGATATTTGAGAACAAAAGAACATTTGCCAACTAAGTGTCATCACAATTCAAGTGACTGTATAAGCTGCAACAGACCCATGTGTCAGCTGGTATAAAGAGAATGCATTCTTCTGAAGCTATTTATTTAGAAGCAGTTTTAGTATAGCACATTTAAATTATAACCTATATCAAATGAAATAAAAATGAGTGAATCCCCGAGGTTCTTTGTTGGGCCTGAAGATACGGAAATCAACCCTGGTAATTACCGACATTTCTTCCACCATGCAGATGAAGAAGATGAGGAGGAAGATGAGTCTGTAAGTTGTTTGTTTTTTTGGTGAGAGAAGACCAATACAGGATAGGCTTTTTACTGATCACTATTAAGGTGAACTAATATTTTGTCTAAAATTGTGAAGACATTTTTTCACATAGAAATTTGTTGGAAATATTTCAAACTGAAAAAACATTTTGTTTCGTGAGTGACATTGAACTTACGGTGCATCAAGAAATTCTGTCAGGGGTCAGACTTTTAAATTGTTTAATGATGCCTATTATAGTGTCTTTCAATGATATGCCTAGCACAACACAGGACTGAGAAGAAAAAGTGGTGTAAATCAGAAGGGTTTCTTGTAAATGTAGAAATATATGACAAATACATCAAGATAAAGAAGTAGAAAGAAATAATTTCAAAGGTACCAAAGTCAGACTACTAAACCAGCTTCGTTAAATTCGTCATGTCAACACAAGTAGTGAATGACATAAGATAACCCATTTATTAGATAACCCATTTATTAACTAATTAGAAGTATATAGATCACGTGCGTAGAAGGAGAGGCTACCTTACATATCTACAGATTGTGTGTGCATGTGTGTTTATGGGTAAGCATGTGCAAATTCTGTTTTCTTTCTTATCTGATCTATTAGAATATGTATCCATGTTGGATCTTTAGGAATGACGCACATTTATTATGTTCATTTTGCTATAGTTCCATTAGTCACTATTATTCTTGTCATTGTTTTCCCTTTACAAGTAGAGATTGTGTTACTCTGAGAACTGACTTAAAATACAAACTTGTAATATTTTTTGTGTTTCTTATATTTCTAATTGGAAAGATAATTTTGTTCTAAAATAAAAACCTGTTATACTTGGTAAAAGTTGTAAAAACAAACCAAAAATAGCTATTAGATGACTCTTTAAATTCTTTCACAGTGCAATTATACCTATCTAAAATGCAAATCAGACTGTCACTCATTTAAAACCTATCCCACCACCCACCTCACTCCAGAAAAAAATGATTTTCAAACTTTTCTTACCAGCAAAACTTTTTTTTATCTGAAGTCTTATCTAGAAGGCCCGTAAGTAAAACATAAAAACAGAGCTGCTCTGGCTGACTTAGACTGGAAAGTACTATTGACTTAGCTTCTACTAAACTTACTCTTTTTCTTTATAGAATTGTGAACACCACTGGTACATCAAGTCCAGTATTCGTATACATAAGGACTTCTCACCTGTATCTAGACCCGTACTGTCTCTCATGCCTTATTTCCCACATATTCCATGCTGTATTATGCGTCTTTGGTGTTGTGTGTACTCCTTTATCTCTGAAATTCCCTTATTTGGGGGTACTTGTTGAATTGTTTTCATTCTTTGAAACAATGCTCAGATTTCATATTCACTATTCCCCCTCTCCATGCTCTTTTCCACATGAGAAACTTGAACACTTCTTCCTGGGTACTATTTCTATACCTTGATATACATACTTTTATTTCATGTATCATAATATACTATATTATTACTCTGTCCCCCATTAGACAGTACTTTGAGGACAGGTAGTTTTTGTATATCTTACTCTATAAGTAAGTATAGTTCTTGGAATATTCAAACTAATTTAATTGAGCTTATGTTCATGATGTGTAGTCACTTTTGAGGAGCTTGATATGGTTCATTTGAACCATAGATTGATAAAACAATTTGTGCCAGATCATTTTTCTGTTAAGATTTCAAATAATTTCCTTTAGACATTAAATCTAACAAAATAACTTGGATCTGTTTTAAAAATTATTTTCATTCTTCTAAGGTTTTACCTAATAGGAAAATTCTGTAATTTTTTCTTTTTTTTTAATGTTTTAAAAAAATATATATCTTTATTGATTTCTGAGAGAGGAAGGGAGAGCGAGATGGAAACATCAGTGGTGAGTCATTGATTGGCTGCCTCCTGTAGGCCCCGCACTGGAGATCGGAGCTTGCAACCCGGGCATGTGCCCTGGCTAGGAATCCAACCTCAATCTCCTGGATCATAGATCAGTGCTCAACCACTGAGCCACGCTGGCTGGGCTGTAATTTTTTTTCTTAATGTAGGTTTATTTGTACATTTTAAACTGGAATGTTTTCAGTTCATCTTAGGTAATGATCAGCTATGCATAAAATAGATCTATAGTAAGCAAATGAAACTTAGCATAAGCATATTAGCTTTTCTTTTTTTAAACAGTAAAGCAGTATGAAATGTTAGGCGGAATACTTTTGTTGTCTGAGAAATCTACTCCAGGAACAACATGATGAGCTATGTGGAGGCTTTTCATCAGGAAAGAATTGAATAAGAGACTATCAAAGTGGATGACCAGAGGGAGAAAGCAGACCCCAGGGAGGTTAGGATTTACAATCAAATCCAATACCAATTTGAATTTTATATGAATTAGAGCAATGAAGAAATAATTCTAGGCTAAAGAAGAACAACAATTTAATTTGGATGTTATCCAATTTTATTTTTAGATTTATAACAAGGAAAAGTCTAGTAAAACGTTCTAGCTCTAGTATAATTTGAGCCCAGCTTATAATGTCCTATGAAATATATAAAATGGAAGAGAGGAGAATTGCAATATAAAACTGGGAACAACTTTCTTTATATATTTGATAAAACTCTAAATACCGGAATGCAAAGGCCTCAATGAAATTTTTTTTTTTTTTAATCCTCCCCCAAGGATACTTTTTCAATTGCTTTTCAGAGAGAAAGGGAGAGAAAGAGAAAAAGAGAGAAACATCGATTGGTTGCCTCCTGCACAAGCCCGGACCAGAGCCGGTATCAAGCCTGCAGCCGAGGTACATGCCTTTGGCCGGAATGGAACCTGGGACCCTTCAGGCTGAGGGCTGACACTATAACCACGGAGCCAAACAGGCTACAGCGGCCTCAGTGAATCTTGAGTAATTTTATAAACCTGTGAGCTACTCATAAGTTATTTCCATTTCCTGTTTTTTTAGCTTCAGGCCAAATCGTGGCCGTTAAACTGTAGCCAGGGTGCCAGATGAGCAGCACGACTAAATGGGGATATTAGCATACGAAGTGTCAAAGAGCACTGACCTTTTAGCAGTGTGGCTTTTTCCAAAATTTCCTTCCAAGTTGTCGTAGTTGACTGACTGATGTTCGTACTCAACCTACAAAAATAGTTTGATACTGGATAGCTTTGTAGTCAGAACAACATTTTAGTCAAGAGAATTTTTTATCTCACTTCCATTGGCCTTTTACGTGGATTAGATAGGTTTGGGCTTTTATTTGCCCCTTTGTGAGGTGAGGATAGTAAGTAAATATTAGGGACAATTAAAGTAGCATTTAAGTTTAAATTTGAAAGAAAATAGTAATTTTCTGAAAGCTTTAAATTTTTTGCAGACCCTTCTAGAAAACTATTATTTTGTTAAGTATGTGTTATAACAGTGATATAATTTTGACAAATGCCTTTTTGGTTAATGTGTCACTTTTATTGATTCATCACATGCCTCATCTACTTCTGAAAAAGATTTAAGAAAGCTGTACTTTGGTGTTCTTGTTGAGGTCAACCTGATTTTTTGTTTCTTTCTGTTTTAGCCACCGGAAAGGCAGATTATAGTTGGAATATGTTCCATGGCAAAGAAATCCAAATCCAAACCAATGAAGGAAATTCTTGAACGGATCTCCTTATTTAAATATATTACAGTAATAGTATTTGAAGAGGATGTTATTCTGAATGAACCAGTGGAAAACTGGCCTTTATGTGATTGTCTTATTTCTTTCCATTCGAAAGGTATTAAAGAATGGGGGTGGAAGCCCTTTAATCCTCTCTGGTTGTAAAACTAATACATATTCATTGTAGAATGTTAGGTAAATTAGAAAAATAAAATTAAACTCATGTACTCTCGAAGATAGGTTATGTATTTCTTTCCAGCCTTTTTTCTGTGTATATTTTTAGAAATATATTTAGTATTACAGTGTATATGTAATTTTTTATTTACTTTTTTCACTAATTATGTCAAGGGTTTTTTCTCCATATCATTCTTCAAATACCTGATTTTTAATGGTGTTCTAATGTGTCATCATGTGATGTACTATAGTGTATTTAACCAGTATTCTAACAATTAGATGGTTTCCAGTTTTCACTATTAATAAGGTTTTGGTGAACTCCTCAAATGTATCTTTGCTTTCACAACTAAGTTTTTTAGGATAAATTCTTGAATTCTTGAATATTTTAATCCCTTATGCTTTTGCCATATTGGAAATGATCTGCTATTTCTTATATATATATTCATACTTTTTTTCTTAAGCACTTAAGATTTGAATTTTAGATTTTACTTACTACCTTCTATAAATCAAACTGAAATGTCAATTAAGCTTAAGTTTTACTTCCTAGTACTTCATGGTAAGTCTACTAAGCAAAATTATTGTTAAATGTATGTCTGAAAATTTGTAACCTAAGACTGAGTTAAATGAATTCTCACTAAGAATTATAAAAGATATGAGTTCTTTTATAAATGTATTTATAGTCTATAGCTCTTGTTACCAATTATGTAGTCCCTAACTGCGTGAAAGTCTCACTTTTGTTAGGTGTTCAAGAAGCACCTCCTTCAGCCAGAAGGGGATGGACCATAGTTGAGACCTTTTGTGCTCCCACAGCCTATGTTAATTTTTATTATTTCATAGAGAAGCCAAGGCCCTGATCTTCTTTATAGACTGAAGTTCATCATTTCAGAGAATCTTAAAATTTGCTTATCCTTGAGAATAAGGTGTTCTTCCCTTACTATCACATGGTTCTTTCTATAAAACCTGTTTGTCTATAAAACTAGGTGCTATCTAAGGTCCTATCCCATGTGCTGTCTTTTGGTGAGGGAAAAGTTCCTCTTAAGGGCAACAACAAAAGCAGAGAACTGAACTGCTGAATTCTGTTAGGCTTCAAATCATAGACATTGAGACATTTTTACAAGTGAAGAATTCTTCTGAGAGTCTTCATAAAACTTGGAGGGCTTGTAATTCGTGGTCAACTGATTCTTAGTATCAAGTATTTCTATTTAAATTTTTAAAAGCTAAGAGGAATTTTGGAATAAATCTTTAATTGACTATAGCTTTTTGTTTTAACTTCGGTATGCTTTAAAACTTCTTTCCTCTACTATTCTTGAAATGCTACAAAATACCGTTCTTCACAGGTATACTGTCATATAGTTAAATGCTAAAGTTATGCTTGCTTGCTGATTTTTACCCATTTTCTTACATAAAATATTCATTAAAATATTGTCATTAAGGAATAATAACAGTTAATGTTTTTTGAGTACTTGCTGTTCCAGGTTTTGTGTTAAGTGTTTTATTTACACTTTTATTTAATTCTTCAAAAACCGTACTAGGTAAGACTGGTATAATACCAATTTATAACCAGGAATCAGAGGCCTTGAGATGTTAAAAAAATTTGCCCAAGGTCACATAGCTAGTGAAAGATGAAACCAGGATTTGAACCCTGATTTATGCTCTTAACCTCTATGATATACTGTCTCTCTTAATAATGTGAATTGGGTAAAATTATAGACTTCTACTGTCAATACAGAGTGACATATAAGCATTAAAAGTTCTTAAATTTTTAAAGATGGTATTTGCCATTTGATTTGTTTTCATTATAATTAGTAATTTTAGCAAAGTCTAGAAATTTTAGAGAGTTAATAGCTGATATTTTAAAACTGACCTAGTAGCAGCAAGTGTTATACTGCTCATGTATTTTATAATTTGAGCATAATCTGTTGCATGTGAATTAATTTTTGTTTTGCTCCTCTTATTGAAGATGCGTAAGTTCTTTGAACTATCAGCTAGTTTATATATATAAGCATCAAAATATTTTAAGTGAAAAGGGGAGTCATATATATTTTTTTTTAAATCAGGTGATTGTGATACACTTATTTATAGAGAGATTTCTATTTGATTATGAGGTAATCTTACCATGTATCAGGCAACTGAATAATCAAGCAGTGACTAACAAGTCAGTGCTCTAAAGTTTGTTATATAATCACTGGCTTGCTGTGCCTTCTCAATCAAATTAGGAAAAAATAAGGTTTATTTAATAGTACACATTAAATCAAGTTTTATGTGTGTATCATTCCATGCCTTTATGGAAAGCAGTTAAATACATAAAAAAATTCAACTTTTATGGGAGGTGGCTTAAGTTCAAGCTGATAAAGTTATAGATGTCAACTTATCCTGAGATTGTACAGAATATGTTAATGATATGTGTTCTTAGGATTTCCACTGGACAAAGCAGTTGCCTATGCAAAACTCAGGAATCCATTTGTAATCAATGACTTGAATATGCAGTATCTCATACAAGATAGGTGAGTGAGTGGTGAACTTGGCCGAATTAAGGGAAGGAAAATTAACTTTAATTTAGTATCTACTGTAAGCACACATGGTATCAGGTGTTTTCATATACATTTGTGCTATCCTTTAAATAATGCTCGGAAGTAGGTATTCATACCCAATTTTACAGATGGAGAAACTTGAGAACTAGGAATATCAGTCAACTTGCCCAAAGTCATGTGTAGTTCCACAAGTAGTGGGACAAGGACTTATACCACACCTGGTTTGTTTTGTTTCCAAAGCCTACTAAACCATTGAAAATAGTGAAGTTACTTTATCAGGTTACTGATGAGGAAATTAGGGCTTTACTCATTATAACTAAGTTATTTTTAATGGTAAAGTGTAACCATTTGAAAAATATTTCACTCTATATCTTAGTATTCATTTAATGGGCCAAAAGCATGAATTTCTAAGAGACATGGTAAAATATGAATGTATTTATGTATTTCATTTAATGTTTCACTCTCATGGCTGCTACCCTTATAATTTCACTAGCATTCTGTTTTCTTTTGTGTTAGCATTATAATATGAGATTATATATATGCAAATACTTTATAAAGTATATGGCCCTATAGTTTTTCTATTTTTGTTTTTCTACTATTCCTTCAGATACTAACATTGTTAATACCTAAAACTTTAAAACATTTTTCTTAGGTTTACATAGTAATTCATGTTTATATATTACAAATATATATACATATATAAATTCATATTCATTTTAAGAAGTTTGGGAAAAAAGCATAAGGAAAGACATTTAACCCTACCACTATATGTCCCATATTTGTTCATGTAGAAAGCAATACATACATTTACTCACATTTTACAAAATTAGGATCACTGTTCTCTTAAACTATAAATATTTTCCCGTGTCGTTAAATTTATATAGAGTATAAGGCTTTTAATGGTTAGGTAATTGCAATGTAGCAATTTTAACCATTTCTTTTTATACATTTACATTCTTAATTTTAAAAATTAGTATTTTAATATGCCACATAATGTATTGTGCATACATTTTTGTTCTAATTTTTACAATATATTTTTCAATATTTAAATGACATTTATTTAAAAAATAAAGAGACTTAATATACATTTCTTTTTTAGTGTTAGAACAGTAGTAAAATACGAAGAGAACAGTGATGTACTTGTGAAACAACTATAAAACAATAAGGATGTTTATTTTCCTTTTTCTTCAGGAGGGAAGTATATAGTATTCTTCAAGCTGAAGGTATTTTACTTCCTCGTTATGCAATTTTGAACCGTGACCCAAATAATCCCAAAGGTAAGAGATTTTAAGCAAGCTACCTTCTGTCATTCAACATACTTTTAAGCCACTTCCCTTCTATAATTAAGTGGAAGGAATTTAAAGAACTCATGGTATTCACACAAACAATAGTGTGGAGAAGGCATGGGGGGGGGTTGTGGTGCAGATACCGGGAGGAGGGGATCAATGGGGGGCAAAAAATGGGGACATCTGTAATACTTTCAACAATAAAGATAAATTTTTAAAAAAGAACTCATGGTATTCTATTCAGATTTTTTTAATGATCTAAAGAAACAAGCAATGTATTCAGTTAAAATGTGACATTCATAAAAGGCTAACTAATTTAGTAGTTATAGATCCTATTTTTCTTTGGCTTATATATGACATGTCTCTGAGAATCATAAAGAATTTTTAAATTACATGCTTGAATAAACTGGTATTGATTAGAGGTAAACAAGTGATTTTTCTATGACTACTGAATTAAGTGTTGGAAACTTCATGCTAAGATGGCACAATTAAATTTCTGATGACTGAGAATTTTGAAATATTGCTATTTATTAATATTTTTAAGTACCCTTTGCTTCATTTTCCGGGTTAACTAAAACATTATGTAAGCTATATATAACTTAGTCTAAAAAAGGCAAGATAAACGTTCGTTTGTCTTAAGATTTAATATTCTGATAACAAACAGTATTTGGGGGAATTCTGATAACTTTATTGTACCTCAAAGCAACTTTTATTAAAATACAGGTATAGCATTTATCTGTAACAGGGATTATTTCTTGTTTGTCTAAAAGTGAAAAATTTACTTTCTAATTGAATCAACTTGCTTACTCTGTGTATCAGTTATTTTTCCAATTTAAGTAATTCCATGTTTTGTAGTATCTGTGATATGAGTG
This sequence comes from Miniopterus natalensis, assembly GCF_054644295.1. Classification (NCBI taxonomy): domain Eukaryota; kingdom Metazoa; phylum Chordata; class Mammalia; order Chiroptera; family Miniopteridae; genus Miniopterus; species Miniopterus natalensis. Next base: position 55,189,283 of record NC_142083.1, read on the forward strand.
ATCCCATATGTTTTTAGGAAATGACAGCATTCTGGAACTATTTCTCAGTCTTTCTGATTGGTATCATTTTATATCTAACTTTGAATTCTATGAGTGAAATGGCAGGTCCATAAGATTTTGAAGAACTGCTATAGTTCCTAATGCCATATTTCATAAATGTTGGTATATGTTGTTTGCATAAGTGTCTTAAAATCAAATCAGTACTTTATCCAAGGTTACTTTTCTTTGTAATCTCTATTTAAGTAAAAAAAGATTATCAATAATAATAATATATCTATATAATATACAATATGTAATTTTTCTTGCTATTATGTTTTATTTATAGAATGCAGTCTGATTGAAGGTGAAGATCATGTAGAAGTAAATGGGGAAGTTTTTCAAAAGCCATTTGTAGAAAAGCCAGTTAGTGCAGAAGATCACAATGTTTACATTTATTATCCAACATCTGCTGGTGGTGGAAGTCAAAGACTTTTTCGAAAGGTAAACCTTTGTTATGCTAGTGAACACTGTTCTTCATACATTGTTGTATAAATTTTACTAAAAGTAATCAAGTATTTATTAAAACTATGATTAAATAAGAATGTATCATTTAGATATAAATTATTAAAACTGATACTATACTATGTTAGAAAAACAAGGCATCATTTTAGTTACTTAATGTTGCTTATGCAAAATTTCACCTATGGAATACCAAGAAGTTACTTAATTTCTTTCTACCTTTCATTTATATATCTGTCATATAATAAATTTAAGTAAAGATCAGCAGTCTTTTAGAAAAGATCAGCAGCCCCAAAATGGATAGTTCATAGAAAATATAATACCAATAACTCCTACATACTTACAAGTGTGCTCAACATTGCACCCTAATAAAATAAATGCAAATCAGGTATAAAAGATAATGACATTGAGTTACTTTTTGTATTAACAAAGATCAAAAGATTGAGATAGTTGGAAAAGAAGCACAAGTCCAAACATTGTTGGCAGGAATGCAAATCAGTGTAGCCTCTTAGCAACATTAGTAATGTATCAGTATGAAAAATTCACATACACTTATAAGTAGTCATGGACAGGCAAAGAAAACAATGAGATACTATTTTATATCCACTGGAGTGTCAAATACTAAAAAGTCTGACCATACCAAGTATAGACAAGGATGTAGAGCAGTGGGAACACTCATACATTGCTGGAGAGACTATAAATTGTTAAAACAGTTTATAAAACGATTTTGACATTATTTTTGTAAGTTGAATATGGGCATATTCTATCACCTAGCAATTTCATTTCTAGTACACACCTTAGAAACACTTGCACACGTGTGCCACAGGGACACTTAAGAATGTTCAAAACAACATTGTTCTAGTAGCTAAAGTTTGAAAACAACCCAAATATACATTGATAGGAGAACGAATGAATTACAGTATATTTATTCAGTGGAAACTTCTATAGTAGTAAAAATGAGCAAACTAGAGTTATGTGCAGCAACATGGTTGAATCTTAGAACAGTTATTCTGAGTGTTCTTTGTAATTTTTAACGCTATTTAACTTCCATAGTAAGTGTTGTTAAATATTTGTGGATTAAAACAATTTTTTTTTGTCTTAAATGGCAATAGATGCTAAAGGGTTATATTCTAAAAATGAGGGGAATAATTTAGTTTTTATGTTGATGGACATCTTTTGTTTTCAGATTGGCAGTAGAAGTAGTGTTTATTCCCCAGAAAGCAATGTACGAAAAACGGGCTCATATATATATGAAGAGTTTATGCCCACAGATGGTACTGATGTTAAGGTAGGGTTGATTAAAGTATATTTTAATTTTGTATTTAGAGTTTACCGATGATATTAGAAAATAGAGCACCCTGTAATTAGCAGTGTCTATCTGTTTTGTACTGTGAATGCCTTTGGCAGTCTGAAGCCTATGACCCTTTTAAAAAATAATTGTTTTTTAGAATAATATTCTTAAAAGCTTAAAACAGGATTAAAAATGAGACATTTTATTGAAATATAGTTACCAAAATATTTAAAAACCAACTTTGTGATACAATAATGTGTATGCTTCTTTAAAAGGGCATTAAATAATAAAATATAGTGGGGAAGGGTCTAATAGCCATCATAGTCTCCAAGCTCTGATCAGTGTGAATTATGTTTTGCGATATTATTTATTTCATAGTTGCCTGCTGTCCTCTCAACTTTATTCTTATGGTATAATCCACACCAAATAACTTACTCTTACCTGAATACCTTTTGCTATTTTATGCCTCTGCCCTCTGTTTTATTACCTTTGCTTAGAGCACCTTTCCCTCTCTTGTCTGCCTTCAAATTTATGCTACCCCTCACCTCCCTGCTTTTTAAATCTTCTTTTGGCAGTTACTTCCTTCTGTAATGTTTTTATAGTTATTCATACCTCTCGTTTGTTAAACTAATACAATTTGGGAAGAATCACATCATATACATCCTCATATACCCTCAAAATGCTTAAATCTTTTACTATAGAAAATAGAACTCCACTTTACCAGTTTTGCTATATAATTAATTATTTACAACCTCTTCCCACATTGAAAATTTTGGCATGTAAATAGAAAGGTGTGTGAAAGTATAGTCTGCAGACAAATATTTTTTACTGATTATTTTCTCTTTGAATTTGTTGTCTGCTGTTATATATACATCAGTATATTTTTTATTTATTTTTTATTTTTTTAAATATATCTTTATTGATTTCAGAGAGGGGAAGGGAGAGGGAGAGAAAGAGAGATAGAAACATCAATGATGAGAGAGTCATTGATCGAGCCCACAATCCGGGCATGTGCCCTGACCGGGAATCAAACCCCGATCGCCTGGATCCTAGGTCGACACTCAACCCCTGAGCCATGCCTGGCCGGGCATCAGTATATTGTTTAATAAAATATATACCTTACCATTCATGAAAGGTTTATACAGTGGGTCCAGATTATGCCCATGCTGAAGCTCGAAAATCTCCAGCGCTCGATGGCAAGGTGGAGCGAGACAGTGAAGGAAAAGAAGTAAGGTACCCTGTTATTCTCAATGCTCGGGAGAAATTAATTGCTTGGAAAGTCTGCCTTGCGTTTAAGGTAAGATGTTATACAGCCCATATAGGCCCTCCTAAAGGGAATTCTAATTTTCTTTTTTTGAATAAAATGACTGTTATTTGGGCTTATAATTGGAGAAGTAAGTTGAAAAAATAAAAGTGATATATCTGAACAATGAATCCACTCTTCAAGGGATTCTTGTAGTGCCCATATATAATAAATTAAGATCTTTGTCTTTCTGTGTTCTTTCTGTATTGTATAAAAGGGAATTTTGTCAATTTATTCAGAAATTAAAACTACAGGGGAACACAAAACAGTAGAGTTAACTAGTGTTTAGGGGTATTGTTTTACATATTTAAAACAAAACTGGTTGCAAGTGTGATTTACTCATAGAATTGATAAATGATTTTTGTTGTTGTTGAGTAACAAAGGTCCTCAGTATTCTTCTAGCCTTGACAACCCATCTTTTGGTCTTTTATATATGATAAGATATATTCATGAAAGCAATGCAAATATATTTCTTAAAGAAAACTTTGTACTTCTGACATTTGACTAATTCCCTCAATTAATCTATATTGTGAGGCTTTTACTACTGTAAAGATTTAAACAGAAGTTGTACAACTTGTGTCTAATAACATCAAAATTTTTTACATTTTTGAAGCTTTGCCTTGGAAATGTAATTTAAGGATGAGTGTATATTATTGGTTAGTAAATAATAAGTAAATTTTTTATTAATAATTTGAAATCTCTATCACGGAAGGAAAATTAGTCTGTAAATGTGTTTAATATGTTTTACTAACTATATATAAATCATTTTAACTTGTAATACCCAAGATTCCAAAAGCCATGACTTAAAATCACATTATACTAATATATGATGATTTGAATAGAAAATAGGAAAATTCCTGGAGCTTGGACAGGAAATTCATACCTTTCAACTGTTTTATTCTCCCAAATAAAGGAAATTTATTTTGGGTACTCACAAGTATGTGCTTGTCCGAGTTTAATAGATTCGTAGGAATAATTGGACCTTTCCTCTGGGATATGTCTTCACAATTGTTTTGTTGGTTTTTTTTAATTAAAGTGATATTTCTGCTAGCACAACACTTATCAAAGCCTTTAAATGTTTTTATTTTGATTTTTAATGAAATGTTAATGGAAGAATAGGATAAGATATTTAAAAGTTTTTGACCTCCCTAGTCCTTTAAACATTACTGCTCTACATCTACTTCATGGTAATGATTGTATGGTATGTGTTATATGTTTTCTGAGTATGAAGTTACAAATAAGTATTTTCATTTTTTTACTTATTATGAAGTAAGCTAATTAATTTTTTGGCATATATAAAATTTGATATGTTCTAAAAAGACTGGGAAATCGTGACTCTTAATTCAAATGGAACTTTAAAGCTTATAATTTATTTTGAATAGCAAACAGTTTGTGGCTTTGATTTACTGCGGGCAAATGGACAGTCCTATGTCTGTGATGTCAATGGCTTCAGTTTTGTGAAAAATTCCATGAAGTATTATGATGATTGTGCAAAAATACTTGGGTAAGAATTTTTCTTTATATTTCTTTTTCTTTACTTTTGTTATAGCTACTGCATGCTAGTTATTCAGAAACTAAATAATTATAAATATCAAATGATTATGATTGTTTTAGAACTATAGAGTAAAAATCAGTATTTATAAAATTACATCCCCAAAGACCGTGCCAAATCCTGAATTATAATTTGAGTTATCAAAGATAAATTTATAACCAGTATAGATAAAGGCTTAAAGGTATTTTAACTTCATAGATTTAGAAATGCTATGGTTTCATTTTCTTATATGGCACAAAATTAACATTCATGAAATAAATAACCAGAGTGAAATAGAAATATTTGGAATTCAGGATTCTTTTGAATGATGCTGCTTTCTGAAAGCATATATACTTAAAGATCTTTCTCATGAGATTATTATGTGAATGTAAAAGAAATTATTGCTTACAGCAATGCTATCTTTATCATCTTTGACCTGTTTTCTTATAGCTTGATTTAGAAAGCTTACAAAACAAGAACTATCTTTAAACCATTTCAAAGTGTATACACAAAGCTATAAGAAACTTATACTTTAAAATGTGTTTTCATAATTGGAGTTAGCTTTTATTGTATATTTCAAAGATTTGTGAAGTTATCCTTAAAGTGAAATTTGGGGGAGCATAGTAAATTTTAGCATGAATAAGTGCTAAACTTAAACAAAACCAGAACTATTTTATAATTACTTAAACACATTTCCATTATTAACCCTATTAGTAAAATATGATAGAAATTTGTTTAAAATGGGCAATGGTATTTAGAATAGCTTTATAGGTGATCGATAAAATGGTAAGAAATGATTAGTGACTACACTAAAGAGATAATCTTGGATTCCAGAACCTTTGTAAAGTAGATGTGATGCAGGTATAGTGAGTTATTTGAATCCAGTGTGACTTATATTTTTAAAACTAAAGTATATAAGTAAATGCTTCCAAATTTATGACGTCCCATTAGTGTGTTCTGATATACCAGTTTAGAACTGCTCATCTGATTTCTCTTGATCAGGATCAATTCTTTGGGTTACTTTTAATGTGCTGTTATCACATAATCACTGGCTAGTTTGACTTTAACTCCTATGATTCTCTATTACTTGTCATTACAAGTACCTAGTATTGTCTTAAAATGAACTAATTTTTGAATTTTTTTATTATTCACAAAGCAACATTGTGATGAGAGAGCTTGCTCCACAATTTCATATCCCCTGGTCAATACCCTTAGAAGCTGAAGATATCCCAATTGTACCAACTACATCTGGAACTATGTAAGCTTGAGTATTTTCATTTAGAAACTCCTTGGGTTTTTCCCATTAGCCTGTGCTATTGCAATAAAGATTCAGTTTCTGAATGATTATTAGATACTTTACTGAGTATGTTTTCATATGATTCACTCTGCAGATGGAGCAGATTACATGCTTTAATAAGGGTTTTCATAAACTAAAATTTTTTTATATTATTTCAAATAAAATCCTGAAAATGCTTGGATAATTGTAGAACTGTTTTATTTAACATAAAAATAAAGGAGGTGACAACAGGTGTATTACTTAAAGGTTTATACTCAGTGTTCCTGCAATTTTGGCACTCTTAGCATGTAAAGAAAAAATATACAGTTATATTTTGAGGTAAATTAATTGAACCAATATTGCCAAAGTGTTTCATAACATTCCAGTGAAAGTTACTGCTTATAACTCACCTGTACTCAGGTGAGTTGACTGTATTCTTCACATTCAGACTTACATTAGCATATTAAATATTCTCAGAAGTCCTAGGGATGGCAGGTGACAAAAGTGTTTAATTTTGTTTTTAAACCCATATTTCCAAACTTATTTAACACAAAATTTTTTTAGATAAATTTTAAAATCCTACAGGAGTGTGTTCTATGGCTCACAGTTTGGCAAAACTAAATTATACCTTAGCATTCCTCCAAAGAGCTTTATCTCCAGCAATTTGAGTTGGAAACACTTGTTCTTCTTACATGGGCAAAATAAATACAGTAAAGCTTTATTTTGTTTTAACTTAATGAAATATTAGTCTATAATGACTAATGCTGTAGAGCAGATATTTATGAAGTTCTAGGATTGCAGTCCATCATCCTAGAGAGGAAGCAGATTTGTTTTTAATCCCCACCCGAGGACATTTTTTTCCATTGCTTTTCAGAGAGAGTGAAGGGAGAGAGAGAGACAGAGAAACTTCGATGTGAGAGAGACACATCGATTGGTTGCCTCCTGCACATGCCCCAGCTGGGGCTGGGGATCAAGCCTGCATCCAAGGTGGGTGCCCTTGGCTGGAATCGAACCCCAGACCCTTCAGTCCAAGGGCCAATGCACTAACCACTGAGCAAACTGGCTAGTAACTTCTTAATCTTTTTAGGGTTTGATGTGATAAAATTAAAACTAGTTGTTACAAGTACTATTCTTCATAGGGAAGATCTTGAAATGGTAAAAGATGACTCTAAATAATTAGATGTTGTAGTCTGAATTATCAAAACAAATCATTGGTTAAAAATTGAGAATTTCTTTTGTTTTAATTTTAGGATGGAACTTAGATGTGTCATAGCTGTCATACGTCATGGGGATCGAACACCAAAACAAAAAATGAAAATGGAAGTGAGGCATCAAAAGTATGTTTTAAGGGGAATAATTTAACGCTCAGGAGATAATTTATCATTTTTAATAAATGATTAGCTATTTCGATTACTACATCATATAGAAAAACTGTTTACCACCATTTCTTGGCCATTAATATTTAAACCACTTGTTGCAAATAAAATCCATTTAAAATAACTGTATATATCAGCATCTGAAAGTTATTGTGGCAGTATCCATAAAAGACCATAAAACTGACCTGGCTTTTGTTTACTGTTGTAAAGATATTCTATTTAAGCTTAGTTTATTCTCTTACATTGCTCTCTGACAGTCATTAACCTCCCAACCTTCTAGAAGAAAATTAGTAGAATGAAAATTTGTTTTGTTTTATTTTATTTAGTATTTGACATGGAGATAATAAAATTTGAAAACCTGAGCCATTAAATATGTGTTGAAACATATTTTAAAAATACATATGTGTATGTAGTGACTTCAGAGAACATGAGATATTTTGTATTATAAATATATGTTGTTTTTATCATGAGAAAACTTTTTCAAATAACCCAATGATTGTTAGTTTGATATGGTTTAGGAAAATATAAAAGTTTATCAGTCAGAGTAAAGAAGCATCATGCAAAGACATGGAGTCCCAAACCTATCATTTATTATCATTATAGTTCTGTCTATTATTTATTATACTTGATCTAACTATATGGTGGTAATGTTAATTATTGCAAATGACTAATAGTGCTCTGTCTTTTTTATAAGATTTTTTGATCTTTTTGAAAAATGTGATGGATATAAATCTGGGAAATTAAAACTCAAAAAGCCAAAACAATTACAGGTAAGTGCACTTGATTTCTTGTTGAGTTTTAAATTGCTAATGGCAAAGTTATATAAAAATTGAATCCTTTCTTAATTTATTATACAGGAAGTGCTGGATATTGCACGACAACTTCTTATGGAGCTGGGGCAAAATAATGATTCTGACATTGAAGAAAACAAGTCAAAACTTGAACAACTTAAGACTGTGTTAGAGATGTGAGTATCTTTTTTGGGATCTTTAATTCTGATAACAGCATGTATTGCTTTTTAAAAAATATGAGTGACTTTCCATGTTAATTTCCTTCACAGTTTGATCTTTTTGCTCTTTATCACTGTAGCTGTGGAGAAATTAGTGAAAGCCTAATGAGCTTTTTATTTTCACCAGTGAGAAAATAGATGTTTTATTGAAGGTCATTGTTTTAGTTTTAATTTTAATGAGAAAATGAAAAGAGGACATTAAATTTGGATCTTCTATGAAGTACTACTTAGCATGAAGTCCACTTGGTAACTTGACAACAGATTCAGTGCTGTTTAAGAAATAATAATTTTGAACTATGTTTTAATCAAGTGAAGTAGGTACCACCTATATTCCTACTATAAGCATTACAATTTTGACCACTTACAATCTTATTTCCTTTATTTTTTTAAGATGCATACATTTATGTTTTAAAATATTTCTTCTATACTCTGTCATCTCTTCAAAATCATTTAACTTTTGTAGAGAAACTTTTTTGGATTATTATTATTTTTTTATATCCTCACCCAAAGACATTTTCATTGATTTTGAGAGAGAGAGAAAGGGGGGGAGAGAGAGAGAAACATCCATGGATTGCCTTTTGCACGCGCCCTGACCAGGCCAGGAGCAGCCCACAGCCCAGGTTTGTACCCTGACCGGGAATCGAACCTAAGACCTTTTGGTGTACAGGATGACACTCCTACCAACTGAGCCACAGTGGCCATGGCTGTATTTTCATTTTTAAGGTGGTTAGAATGACTACCTTTGCTACAGATTTTCTACTAGGATATTATGAAGAATTCAACAAGGTAATTACAAATAGAGGGGGGCATTAATATATAAGGTTTAGTTTTTTCTCTAGGTGGATTTAATTTTTCTCTGGGAGGTCATATTGAACATTTACTGAATATTCTTCATTCTGCTTGCTGTTTTATTTTTCAGGTATGGCCATTTTTCTGGAATAAATCGTAAGGTACAATTAACCTATCTCCCTCATGGTTGTCCTAAAACATCTAGTGAAGAGGAAGGTATGTGATTATTAATGCGTATTGTGTTTTAATTATATGTAGGGACTTCCTGCTTATTGTTGGTTAATTACCTTTGGACCCTCTCTAATAGTTTGCTCTTTAGTGGAGAGTTTGTGTGCTGCTTTCTATCTAAAATACAGATTTTATCCTTTACCTTTAAGTAGGAGGCAGATTTTTATTATTTTGAAAACTGCGTAGGACTTCCCTTTTACTCTGGGGTTGTTACAGAAAGCTTATTTATATATAACTAAATGTCACTTAATGAGCCTCTTCCTCTTTTGGTAGAAGAGGTCAAAGTATACAGTATGAGAGTTCAAAACATATGGAAAGACTATTCGAAAAAATACACAACATTTTAAAATAGATATTTTTCTCCAGAATAAGCATTTAAATAAGACTAGTCTTCTAAGAGAAGTCAACACAAAAGTCCATAAATTCATTTACCTTTCAAAAGAAAAATGGGCAGGGGTTAGAGAAGCCACTTCAGAGAGAAATGCAGATGCTTAATAACATGAATATAATATAGTAATAATCACTCTTGCCTATCACATTGGCAAAGTGTTTTCTTATTTTCTTTTTTCAAACTGGTAATAAAGAATGCTGATGAGAATATAGTGTGGTAGTATTTCAGTCTGCTGGTAGGAATCTAAATTGACATAACTCTTTGAACAGTAATTTGTCAATATATGTATATTAGAAACTTCAAAAAGTGTTCATATGCTTTAACCTTAATTCTTTTTATACAAATTGATTCCAAGGAAGGAATTGAATATTCAGAGAAAGACTGATCTGTTGGGATATTAAAAAAATGGAATTATTTATACTAGCAAAAGTTGAAGTAATGATTATCTTACATGCAAACTGAAGTTTGATTATGTTGATCTTTATATATTTATTTTAAAATTTGATGTGTTCTCTTATCATACTTGGTGATTAATAGCAATAAGCTTAATTTCCTCTATCTTTATGATCAAAAACATTCCATAAGTAACTAAATAAAAATGTCAGCTAATTAAATGTTCCTTCATAAATTAATATTGGTGTGCATGGTAAAAGCACATGCAACTATTAAGGGTGATTTTCTATCCCTTCTAATGAATCATCATTATGTTGTTTAGCACTTATATTGCTTGTTTTTAAATTACCTTTGTTTCTGTAACATAACACAGATCTTTGGACATAATAAAGGGAAGGTCAAAATTAAGTATAGAAACTCATTTACGATACCTCCTCCTCTAAGTAAGAAAATACTTGGTCTGCGACATACAGAAATTCCACAATTCCAAATTTTATTTTATTTTTTAAAATTACAGTTGATATATGCAATATTATATTAGTTTCAGATGTACAACATAGTGATTAAACATTTCACAAGTCTTAATTTCAGAAGCCATTCTTAGCTACATTTTTTTGTATATCTCACCCATAAATTTAAATTATGATTAACATGAGGCTTATCTCACATCTTCCTAAAAATTATGCAAATCACTGATTCCTAATCATAAAGAAGAAATATATCGTCTTCACTTTAGGTCTTGGTATAAAGACAAGATCTGGATCCTGTCATCAAAGAACTCTTAATCTAGCAAATATAACACAATTAAACACATTAAGGAAGTGCCATTACTATCATACCACTGTGAGAACAGTGATGAGAGAAGCAACACTTCCTTTCAGAAAACTGGGAAGGAATCTTATTCCTAAAGTATGGGGGAGATTTTGAAATTTTAGGAAGATTTTAACAGGTAGAACAAGGGGTATTCCTGACACAAGCCTACAAAGAAAGGTACGTTTAAGGAACAAAATAACACATACAGGCCATATTTCACTGCAGAAGAGACCACAAAGGAAAAATTAATCTTGAAACATGTCTGTTTAGAAAAAATATAATTGACATTTGCTTTATCCATTCACGTGTATCTTAGACAGCCGAAGAGAAGAACCATCCTTACTTTTGGTTCTAAAATGGGGAGGAGAACTGACCCCTGCAGGCAGGGTCCAGGCGGAAGAACTTGGAAGAGCTTTTAGGTGTATGTATCCTGGAGGTCAAGGTAAATCTTGGAGTTTCTCTAATTTGGTTAAATTTATACATTGTGTTTTCATATCTTTATTTATTTTGAGATGTTATTAAATATAGAAATACAGTGAAATAAAAATATAGCTTAAGTGATTTGAGGATTTATTTTCAGGAGATTATGCAGGATTTCCTGGTTGTGGTTTACTTAGATTACATAGTACCTACCGACATGACCTCAAAATATATGCCTCTGATGAAGGACGAGTGCAGATGACTGCAGCTGCTTTTGCCAAGGTATAAGTCAATGTTTTTACAGTTAATAGAATTTTCACTTAATATTGCACTTAAAATATTTTTACTAAGGCAATATTAAATTTCCAAATTTGAAACTTCCAACTAAAGCTTGAAATGTCAGGGGTAAACTGTACGATTAATAACGTGTATTTATTGTAAATAGTTTATACCTTATAAAATTCAGCATGTAACAAAATAATTATGATACTTTCTATTATTTCACATACTAATATTTAAATCTTTGTTGGTTTCATTTAATGTTTAGGGGCTATTGGCACTAGAAGGAGAGCTTACACCCATTCTTGTTCAAATGGTAAAAAGTGCAAATATGAATGGTCTTTTGGATAGTGATAGTGACTCTTTGAGCAGTTGTCAGCAACGTGTGAAAGCAAGACTTCATGAAATCCTTCAAAAAGACAGAGATTTTACTTCTGAAGATTATGAAAAGGTGGGTCTTAGCAAATTCTTTTAGATGTGAAATATTATACACAGAAAAGTACAAAAAAATAAACTTAGCCTTTATTGAATTATCAAACAAATACTCATATAATCATCACCATCCAGGCAGAGAAATAGAATATTGGAACAACTCTAGCCCCTGTGTACCCCTATCCTAACTGCAATCCCTTCTCTTAGAAAGAACTACTATCTTGACTTTTTATGTTGCTCTTTTTTATAGTCTTATCACATCCAGAATACTTGTTTGGATAAGTCTTCATCTCTAACTACTGTAGTCACAGTTTTGGCTAATTTTTAAGCCTCATATAATAGAATATATTTTCTTTTATGTTTGGCTTCTTTTGTTCAGTATTATTTGTGAAACTCACACTTATTTTTGAGAAGTTTAATAGTTAAAATCATCTCTGTGTAGTATTTTATTTCAGATGTTGGCAAACTTTTTCTATAAAAGACCAGATAGTAAATATTTTAGGCTTTGGGGGTCACATTTGGTTTTTTGTTGCATATTCTTTTTTTCTTTTTTCTGACCATCTTTTAAAAATGCAAATACTATTCTTAGTTCATGGGCTGTGCCACAGGCCACATTTGCCCTGCAGACCACAGTGTGACCCCCATGTTCTATTTTTATGAGTATACTGCAATTTATGTATTCTTCTACTATTGTTACAGTCTTGGGCTATTTGATTAATACTGCTATGACTCTCCTTGTTTGGCTCCTAGTGCATATGAGCATATGTCTCTCTTGGATATATTCTAAGAGTGGAATTGTTGTGACTCACAGTATACTTATGTTTCAGTATTAGTAAACTGTGTCAAACTGTTTTCCAAAGTCATCGAGCTACTTTACACTTCCCTCAGAAGTCCACCAGAATTGTCATTGCTCCACATTATCTTTATTCACGTTATTCTCAGACTAATCAATTTTGGCCATTCTGAAGGTAGATGTATAGTAGTACCTCATTGGATAATCCTCTTTCCTGAGCACTTCTCTTCAAGTCTCTTGGCCTTTTTTCCTACTTGTCTGTGTTTTTCTTTTTAAGTGGTAGAAGTTCTTTATATATTTCGGATACGAGCTCTTTTTTATATGTGTTGTAAATACTACCACCTATTCTGAGCCTTAATGATGTCTTTTGATAAGCAGAAGTTCCTATTTTTCATGAATTTCAAGTTCATTTTTTTCCTTTATGGTCAGTGCATTTTTATGTATTGTTTATATCTTTTTCTAACCAGAAGTCATAAGATATTCTTATATATGAGCTATAAGCTTTACTGTTTTGCCCTTCACATTTATCCACAGTTCAGCTAAAATTGACTTTTGTGTACGCTATAAGGTAAAGATGTCAAAATTTTATTTTTTCCCCAACTCTATGTACATCCTGGTGTCTCAGCACAACATGACTGTCCTTTCCCCATTACTTGGTAATACCATCTTTATCAAATATGTTGGTCTGTTTTTAGACTATATTCTTTTGTGGATCCCAAATCCTACATGCTTCTTTCTTCAAGTTTTTCTTGGCCTGTCCTACATTTCCATATATATATTTTAAAATAGTTTGGTCAAAAATTCTGTTGGGATATTGATTAAGATTGCATTAAATCTGTAGTTTGTGAAAATTTAAATATTTTTAAAAATTTTTTGTGCAATTGTGAATATTACCTCAAAGTTTTATTTTCTAATGTTGCTGCTATGTAGGAGCATTTTTAATATTGACTTTATATGCATCAACCTTATTAAATTCAGTTATTAATTTAATAATTTTATCTATAGATTTTTTTTTTTGCTTTAAAAGCATATACAAGAGGATCTTATTTGGGGGGAATAGTTTGTGTACTTATATTTTAGTAAATGTTTGGTAAAATTTACTGGGAAATCCTATGGTAAATTTTATAGGCATTTTCTTTGTGGGAAAGTTTGTAATTATGAATTCCAGAGTAATTTAGTAGTTTCTAGGTATATGTCTTGTGTCAATATTAAGTTACATTCTTCTAAAAGTTTATAATAACCTCTTTAAGTTCTTTGTAATGCCTGCAGGATCTGTAGAGACATCCTTTTAGTTTTATCACATTATACCATTATTATTCTTCATAAGTTTCACCATGGTTAATCAGCTTTATTAACTCTTTCAAAAATCTAACTTTCAGATTTATCAGATTTGTTGGTCTTCTGAATTATGCACTTGTTTTCCATTTGATTAATTTTTATTGTTTAATATTTTATTCCTGCTACTTCTGTAGTTTTAGTTTGCTATTTTTCTTATTCTCAAAAACTAATGCCGCTAGATGGATGCTTATTAAGTCATGAATTTTTCTAAATACATGCTCTAGGCCATAAATTTTATTTATGCACTGTTTTAACTATATTCATAAAATTTGAGGTTTATGCAATTTGGGGACATTTTCTAATTTTCTTTGTGATTTGTTCTTTGGCCACAGGTTATTTAGAAGTATATTTTTTAAAATTTCCAAACCTATGGCATTTTAAGGTTATACTTTTGTTATTTCTAACTTTATATCATTTTGTTTCAAATAAAAATTCCTCTGGATTTCTTTGTGTATTTTTTCTTGCCTTACTGTCTGTGTAGGTGTTTCTCTTAAAATCTGTGTATAGTTGTTTTATAAGTAATTATTATGAAAATTTTCTTTAGGTCAATTATTTCATTTATGTTAATATTACTATGTATGAATTTATTATCCTTTATATTTGTACTGCCTGTTTTTATTTTTCTCTCCTTTCTTGCTTCATTGGAATTGATACTTTATTTTTCTGTTAGTTTGAAATTTTTATTTGATTTTACTGTTTGTTTTGTCATTACCTCAGAGACAGCAATAGACTCGTATGACTTCTAAAAGTTGAATGTTAACATTATGCTTTTACTCTTTTCCTGGACAAAAAAAGGACTCTAAAAGAGTGCTTTTCAAACTTTAACTTTCATAAGAATTGTCTGGGGCCGTGTTAAAAATGCAGGTTCTGATTCATCACATCTGGGGTAGGGAGTGGAATTTTGCATTTTTAATAAGCTTCCAATTCATGCCAGTACTACTAGTCTTTGAACCATATTGCAGCAAGGCCTAAAATGATAACATTTGCTCAGCCTGCAACTGACATGTTGCAATAAATAATATTGTTAATTTTTATTCTGTATATTTTAAATCCCTCAATATGTAATTGTTATTCTTTTATGCAAGCAGTATTTATTTAGATTTATCTATGAATTTACCCTTAGATTACCTTTTATTCTTTCTGAATTTCAGAGATTCCATGTAAGATCATTTTTATTCTGTTTGAAGAACAATATAGTAATTCTGTTAGTATCACTCTACTGGTGGTAAATTCTTTTTTGTTTATCTAAAGATGCTTTTATTTCAACTTTACTCTTAGGATATTTTTTACTGGGTATAGAATTCTAGGATGGCACTTTCTTTCATTACTTTTAAGATGTTGTTTTACTATCTTCTAGCTTCCAGTGTTTACCTTGAGAAGTGAGCTGTCAATCTTATTACTGAACCTTTGAAGAAGATAATTTTTTTCAAATAACTCCTTCTGGAGTTATTTTTTTTTTAATTTTTAAAAAATATATCTATCTTTATTGATTTAAGAGAGAGGAAAGGAGAGGGTGAGAGAGAGATAGAAACATCAATGATGAGAATCATTGACCAGCTGCCTCCTGCATGCCCCCAACTGGGGATCAAGCCCACAACCCGGGCATGTGCCCTGACCGGGAATTGAAACCCTATTTCCTGGATCCTAGGTCGATGCTCAACCACTGAGCCATGATTTTTAACATTTTATTTTTATCTTTGGTTTTCAGCCTTTTTTCTATTCTATGTCTAGATGTCAATTGCTTTTTAATTTATCTTGCTAATAGTTTAATAGGATTCTTGGATCTTGGGTTTCAGTTTTGGCAAGCTTTTTTTTGTTGTTCTTTTTTCTGTTTCTTTCTCTTTTTTTAAATCCTCATCTGAGGATATGTTTTTTCATTGATTCTAGGGAGCGAGGGAGGGGGAAAGAGAGAGAAACATCTGTCGGCTGTCTCATGCATGCACCCCAACTGGGAATCGAACCGACACCCTTTGGTGCACAGGACAATGTTCTAACCACTTAGCCACACTCGCCAGGGAATCTGTTACTTTCTCCTGGGTCTTCAAATATATGTTTGCTAGAACTTTCTCTTCTCTTATCCTTTCTTTTTATTTTTCTTTCATTCTTTTGTCTCTATGATTTAGTCTGGATAAAATCTTCTAACCAGTCTCTAATAAATTTATCTCTGGCTGTATCTAATGTGCTATAAATTCAGTCAGTGTATTTTTCAATCTTAGAATTTCTATTTGCTTTTTTTTATATATATATAATATTTTCATTTTTTAATAATATGCAGTTCTTTGATGATTTTCAATGTTTTATGTTCTTGAATATAGGAAGTCCCTCTTTTTTTAGTTTTTGATAATTTTATTACTTAGAGTCTCTTTGGTTCTGTTTCTGTTGTTTATTCTGCTGATTGGTATTCATGATGTCCTGTTTTCTTGTGTACCCAAATATCTTTAATTAGGTTGGATATTTTATTTGTGGAAATAAATTGAATATTACCATCTTCCAATGAGGTTTTTTTATTTGTTCCTGCTATGAGCATAGCAGTGGACGTAGCAGTCTAGGATTCCCTTAATCCAATTTCAGAACAGATCTTTCTGGGTCAACAGTTGACCTGAGCCTGATCTGCAGTTTGTTGTTTAGTTCGTTTGCTTCTGATTCACCTTACTGTTTTGAACCCTAAATACAGAGAGTTTACCAGCATTCCACCTTTGGGAATCCTGGATTTCACTTTTGTTCCCTTAACCTAACAAGACTATTAAAGCTCTATCTGCTATCTTTTCAGGATCAACAAATGTTTCCAGTGCAGAAACAGCCTTAAATGCCAGAATTACTCTCTGTATGAGTTTTGGTTCTATAACTCTTTATTATATTATTTCTCAGATACCTTAAAGCAGAAGTATAGACGTTCTTTGCCTAGAAGTTTTACTTATTTACAATGGTTAGATTGAGCCGAACTACCTAGTTCATCATAACGAGGAGTGGAATTCTACTTTACGTTTTTTATTATTTGTAGAAATTTATTTGATGGGTTTAAATTACTTGCCAAGCTAAGTGTAGAAACTAGAATTTGAAACTATGTTGTCATTAATGGCTTTTATTGACGTATAAAAATCTTATAAAGGGATTAGCATCATGTTTAAGAGTACCAGCTCTATAGCCAGACTATCTGCTTTTTTATCCCACTCTTCACATACTAGTGGTTTGATCTTGGGCTTAACCTCTAAGTACCTCAACTGGAAAAAAGATGATGATAATAACAGAGTCTTAGGTTTATTACATGTAAAATATATGTCAAATTGTTAGAACCATATTTGCTCATATTAAGTGAGTCAGTAAATTGTCAATGTAAGTTAAAATAAAATGTCATTGTAAATTATAGTGCTTCTGCTATATTTTCTCTGTAGATTATCTCATGATATCTAAGGTTTAATTTTTTTAACATGAAATTCTGAGGCTTATATTTCCTCCTTGATCTTATTACTATATAGTGCAGCTATCTTAATTTGTAGTATGGAATATTATTCAACTACTGGGAAGTTTTGTATATTGTTCTCTTGGACAGTTGTGCATAAACAGATGTAAAATATATACTTTACCCATTTATAGCTTACACCATCTGGAAGCACTTCTCTTATTAAATCAATGCATTTAATTAAAAATCCTGTGAAGACCTGTGACAAAGTTTATTCCTTGATACAAAGTTTGACTTCTCAAATCAGGCATCGCATGGAAGATCCCAAATCATCAGGTAAATATCATGTTTTTCTTAGAGCATAAAACAAATAAAAATTACTATTCAATTACTATAAACATTTTAAAATAAGATGCACTAATCTTAAGGAATAAATAGCTAAGTTATAGTTGCTTTTTTTCCATGACAACATGAAAGAGATAAAACATTCTTACTTGGTTAATTCTGTAGCATTGCCATATAGCTAAACAGCAAATAGGCAGCATAATCAGAAAGAGCAAGCAACAGGAAGGTGATCTGGGCTCTGGCTCTGAAACTATCTTGATTAATAACTTAGGCAACTTTGGAATATTGGCTTGCTTACTAGTAAAAGTGGATTCTTTGAATTGTTTAGTTTTTAAGGTTTCTTTATGGTAATGACTATTCTGTTATGTGAATCTAATAAAATAATAGATAATAATTTAAATAACTTAAAATTCAGAATTGAAAATGTATTAGCTTAAAAGGGTTTTGTATATAATTGTTCTTTTTATTATTATTGAAATGTGTAACATATGGAAAGGTCTTTTACAGACCAGGTTTTTAGCCTATGTATGTATACCTTTATTCAAGTATACAAAATATGTGGTTACTAATAGTAATTTGCTAATGGTAACATTTCCTAGCTTCATACTCTTAATTTGATTTTTGATTTTAATATACTAAAAATTTCATGTTTTAGATATTCAGCTTTACCATAGTGAGACATTAGAGCTTATGCTACGTAGATGGTCCAAGTTGGAGAAAGACTTTAAAACAAAGAATGGAAGATACGACATTAGTAAAATCCCTGACATATATGACTGTATAAAATATGATGTCCAGCATAACTGTTCCTTGAAATTAGAAAACACAATGGAATTATATGGGCTTTCAAAGGCATTAGCAGATATTGTTATCCCTCAGGTAAGTAATTCCTAGGACAGTTTTCTTATAGTGTTGTATAAATACCTTGCAAATGTCTTCTAGTGGATAAAAGACAGCTGATTTTCATGTCCACTTAAAACCCATAATTTCAAAAAGAAAATTAATTAAATTGATATTTTGAACTTTTTATTTGTTATATTAAATTATTATTTTATTTTCTAATAATTTATAGTGACTTTTCAAAATTTAAGTATTGATACTTATAAAGAACAATAATACATGAACAAACAAGACAACTAAAAACAGGATGGAATAAATTACTGAAATATTTATTGGGCACCTATTTGTACATCTACCAGCCCTATGCTTTGGAGATATAGTGGTGGCCTTGTATATAAATTTTATAATTATTTTTAAAGTATCTTGAAAGTATCTTGAAAATAATTTAGACGTCAAGATGTAAGTAGTTATTGGGAGGGGGTAGGTGTTCGTGGGTCTTTTTATTATAGGAAAATAAAAATAAAGGTAAAACCAGAATTCAAATAACTGAAATGTAATTAAGCAGAGAAACGGATTGATTATAAAGAGGTAAGTGACAAGACAAGTTGAGGTAAGAGATATCTCAGAAGAAAATAGTTCTGGATGCCCTTTTGGCATCTCAGTTACTAAAAGATTATTTGGATATTATAAAGGGGAGATTGGAGTAGATCAGACATTCCAGTTGTGAACCACAGTTAAAAAGCAGAAAAAATGAACTGCATGAAATGTATAAAGATTATGAGCAAAAGTAGCCTCATTTACAACTATTCATATATAAAAATGGTAAATAGTAATACTCTCCTTCTGCTAATATTCACAGAAAGTCCAAGAAAAACTAAGGACTTTGAAAAACTAGGAATTCAGACAGTATGCAACTTACCTGTGGTTATTTGTGTAAATGTTAAAGAAGCTTATTCTTTCAGCATGAAAGATTGGTTACTTTTAATTCTGGTAAACATTAGTTTGCATTGGAAGCATATGTATAAGACACTGATTTTTTTCATTATCTTGGATTGCATTGGCATTAGTCCAGGCTCAGTGCATCTTAGTTGTACTTATCCTTACAATAGAGATGATTTAAAAGTATATTTTTTAACAGATAAACTTTAAGACCCTCTTAAGTCTTTATGTTGCTTATATGCATTTTTCAAGGTATATTTTCAGTGTATCTAAATGTATCATGTACTCAGTGGCTAAATAAATACACAAATGATTGTCTTGTCAGTACATGGTTTATTTAAGCTCGTGCCTCTTCTTTCTCAGTTATTTATACTAAACGTTCAAGAATTGAGGATGAAATTTTGAGATACATGAACAAACGACAACTAAAAACAGGATGGAATAAATTACTGAAATATTTATTGGGCACCTGTTGTACATCTACCAGCCCTATGCTTTGGAGGTGTAGAGTTGAGATCAAAAGAATACTCAAGTATTAATAGGATTTTAGATCATTTCTTCTCCTTTTTATGTATGTATTTAGCCAAAGAAATTTCTCACCATCTCCTTGTAACTCCAATATCAGTAGTCTCCCCCTTATCTGTGGTTCACTTTCTTTGGTTTTAGTCACCCATGGTCAACAGCAGTCCAAAAATATTAAATGGAAAATTTTAGAAATGAACAATTCATAAGTTTTAAATTATCTACCATTCTGAGTAGTATGATGAAGTCTCATGCTATCCTACTCCCGCCTGCCCGGGATGTGAATTATCCCTTTGTTCCAGCATATCCGCACTGTATATGCTACCCACACAGTAGTTACTTAGTAGCTTCCCCAGTTATCAGATCCACTGTTACGGTATTGGAGTGCTCGTGTTCAAACAGCCCTTATTTTACTCATAATGGCCTCAAAGCACAAGAGCAGTGATGCTGGCAATTCAGATATGCCAAAGAAAAGCATGAAGTGCTTTAAGTGGAAAGGTGAGTACAGTACAATAAAATATTTTGAGACAGAGAGACCACATTCACATAACATTTATAATAGTATATTGTTATAATTGTTCTATTTTATTATCAGTTATTGTTGATCTCTTAGTGTGCCTAATTTATGAATTAGACTTTATCATCATAGGTATGTATGTATAGGAAAAACAGTATACAAAGATTTTGATACTGTTTTCAGGCATCCACCGGGGATCTTGTAGCGTATCTCCAGCAAATAAGGGGTCCTACTGTACATAGCATTCATGCAAATAAAAAATATTTCAGACTGAGAGATTTGATGACTGAGTCAATAATGTAAAATTTTGACTTGTTTAGAATATGCTTATTTAGATTAAGTGTGTCACTATCTGTGCAAGAAAAATGTATATGCTTCTGTTGTAGTGTACAAAGTATTGCTCTGCCTCTAAAAATTTGTTTCCTTTCTTACATTGAATTAATTCATATATCTATGCAATATGAATTAGGTAAATCTAATCATATCTAAACTTAAGTTTGACAAACATGGTTTATTACTCCTAGTTATTTTAACAAACTAATTTTAATTATGATAGGTATTTTTGCTATAATAGAATCAACTTTTCACTTTTTAACCACTCTTAATCCTCAGAAAATAGAGAACCCTGTAACCACTCTTAATCCTCAGAAAATAGAGAACCCTGGTTTAAAATGATACTTTAAAATAATGATGGTATGGTGATAGAACATGTAAAGACTAAATTTGGTATTAAGATTCTCTTCATTGAGATGGCACACATTTATTGAAATTCAAAGACAATTTCTTTGGTCATCTGTTGATTTTGAAATACAGAGGCTTCTTTATAATAGCATTTTCCATGTAAAGTCTAACCACACTCTCATTGAATATCACCACATAATAATCTTTCAAATAGCCTCATTTGTTATTTTACTCAGTTCTATTTATGGCAGAAACATTGTAATAACATATGAGAACTTAAATGTTTTAACAATTACTTAGTCCTAGTTGGTAGCAAATGAACAAAATGTCACTGTTGAAGGGAAATATTTATTTTTGTTGTAAAATTAGAAAATGTAGATAAAGCAAAGAAATCACTATGACATTACCAACTAGAGAAAAACATTTTAATGTTTTAAAAACTCTTAAAGGCCTTTTCCTTTAAATTCATGCAGATTAAATTTTTTCTTAAATTTATATATATACATAACAATTGTATTCTTTGTAAAAATAGAACCAGGAAAAGCATACTGACTGTTTTACAACCCGATTGTTTTTTCCTTCACTTAGCATCAAAAACTTTTCATATCAGTAAAGCTATATAAACATCATTATTCCTAATGGCTGAATGGTGTGATGCTACAATAACTTATTTAACCACTTCTTGTATTTGGAAATAGATAATTTTTATTTCCTTCACTGTTTTAACACGTTTTTATACGCACTCAGGATTGTTTCTATAGCTTCATGAGAGTGTGTTTCCTCACGTCTTGCTAACACAACAAAAATTTCCCCTGATGATTTTTTATTTCAGCCCCTTCCTTTTATTTACTTATACATACACAGTTACATTTATATCCCTTTTGCATTAATTCACAGTCATCTATGTTGGCGAGATAATTGAACCAACCAAGCTTTAGTTTAAGGGAAGTGACCCCAAGAAGTTCCATTTTCATAGGTCTTCCTTCAGTAATCAACCAGTCTTTTCTTCTCAGGCAGTCTTGAGATCTGTTACTCATACTTATCCTTGATCATCTGGGAAGTACCTGATAGCAGAATGTAGCCTTTAAATTCAGGCATCCCAGGCTGTACTTGGAGAGCGAGGATATGCCTGTTTGTCTTCTCTCCAGTCTCCCTTCTTTCCTTCTCTGCCCTCTTTCTTTTCTCCCCTCTCATCCCATCTACACACAAATCAGATTTTTCTCATCTCATATCGTAGGTAGGTCATTTCCTTCCTACCTCTTTGAACTGTCATTTTTATTACAATTATTATTACAATTAACATTCTTTCTTGATACCTCATATTATAATTTCTCAAAAATTTAATTAACCTATAATAATTATAGACATCATGAAATTTGGTAATTTCATGGCATTTTTTGCCCACCACTAATTAAAACTTTAAAAGTATTGGCCAAAGGCTTTTAAATAATTTGTTAACCTTTTTAATCTTTGACATTTGAATAGCTAAAAATCTCACTGGAATTATATATTTTTTTATATGTTCATTGACTATTCTGTGCTTTAGTGTTTGTGTCCTCAATCCATTTCTCTTTTAGGGTTGTTTCTACATTTAAAAACTGCCAGTTGAGTTGAACTCCTCTTTAGAAATCACTTGCTTTTTCAGTTCCACCAAAAATTCTTTCAGTTATACTAAATAGTTTTGGGAATAGTGTACTTACAGTTGCGGAAGTGTAAACTAGGAGTTGTATAGTGTTCAAAAGGCTTATTATAGTTCTTTAGCAGTGCATTTGTTAGAGTTATTTGGCATTATACCCTTTTTTCTAATATCATGTGTTTTCTGCTTAGGAATATGGTATAACCAAAGCTGAAAAACTGGAGATTGCCAAAGGCTACTGTACTCCTCTAGTTAGAAAAATTCGCTCAGACCTTCAGAGGACCCAAGATGATGATACTGTAAACAAGCTCCATCCTGTGTAAGAGACTCTACTGGTATTTAAATCAATAGACGCCTATTTTGGCATACTTCACATCTAAATTACGTTTTAATGTTCCTAAGAAGAAATCAGGAGTGTGTCACTTGGCACACTGTGGAAATAAGGATTACCTAAGTATTCCTAGTAGTTAACTTCCAACCAGGGTTCTTTTTCACTCCCAACTGGGTAAGAACTGGAGTGAACAGGGAAAAGGAATGTGTCATTTACATTATTCAGCATGTACCCCATTCAGCAGCATAAACATCTGTGAGCTGCTTTAGGTCTATAGCCTCTGTTATTTTTAGTAGAGAAGCTACAATGACAGTGAACTCGACTAATATTAACTCTTCTTTGACTAATCCCAGAGGTCCCAGTTAGTTCCAGTTATTAATCATGTTAAAGGAATATCTAAGATAATTCCTCAATTGTGGTTGGAAGAGGGATGGATAGATTTACTTACGGTAGTCTTTTACTTCTAGTAAGATTACATTCCATTTTACAAAATAATTTCAATACTTAATAAGTTTTGACTATATGGGTATGTTTTAACATTGTCTGCTTTTAACTTTAGGTATTCCAGGGGTGTTCTGTCTCCTGAACGTCATGTCCGTACCAGACTATATTTCACCAGTGAAAGTCATGTTCATTCTTTACTATCTATTCTTCGCTATGGTGCCTTATGCAATGTAAGTAGAATAAGTTATTCCAATATACTTAACAAATGTTTACTTGAATTTGTGTTTTTACTGTGTTAGATGTTGGGGATAGAGACATTTTCTCTTCCCTTGGAGAAGACCCATTTAAGCAGACAATAATATAAAATATTTTAGGTGATATTATAGACTGGTGTTAGTGAGATGAAGAGAAACTGATGAATTTGATCAAAGTTTAAGGCGTTGACTGTGTGTCATCACTTAGCAGTTTTATTTTGGGTCTGTCATGAAGTTGCAATCAGACAGGGGCTCGAATCATCTCAAAGCTTTCCTCTCATGTCTGGTACTTGCTGCTGGCTATCAGCTGGGGCCTTGGCTGAGGGTGTTTGACAATACCTATACCTGGCCTCTTTATATGACCTGCTCCCTCAAAACATAGCAGCTGAGTTCCAAGAATAAGATTCCTAAGAGAACAAGGTGAAACTGCAAGGCTTCTTATGATCTAAGTTACGAAGTCACATAGCATCACTTCTGGTGAGCTTTATTGGTTGAGGCAATCCATAGGTTCATCTAGGTTAAAGGGGAGGGGAAATAGACCCACATTGCTGGATGAATGGAGTTTCACCATCACACTGTAAGATGAGTACTTGGCATATAGTGTGGTGGCTATCTTTGGAAAATAGAATCTATTATAAAATGTCCATTGGCCACATAATACATATTTCCCCCTTATGCAAAATTCACGTAACCTCTCCAATATTCCCCCCATCTTATTCTGTTACAGCACAAACTTGACAGCTAGGATCTCGTCTAAATCAGGTCTAAATGTGGATGGGGTTCCTTGGACACAGATTCTTGAGTATTTAAGAGTATTCAGTCTTAATTCAAAGACCTGTAAACTGAAGAGACCAATTATCTGTCCTTCAAACACCCAATATGCGATGGTGGGATAGGCATAGGATAACTGCTGTAGATAACCTTTTCAAAGGAGGGAAAAATGGAAGGTATACTGTAGTCACTGGTCAAACCATAGATTAACTAGAATACAATGTCATTTCTACTATATATAAAAAATATCTTTTCAGCCATTTCTAAACTCACAAAATATAAGAATTTTTTTTAAAATTTTATGTATATATTAGTGTACACACATATGCACATCTATTTTTCAAAAGAGATTTTTAAAAGAAAATTCTTTTTTTTCTTATGTACTTTTAAAATAAAAGGCTGTGAAATATATAAGGAAGATTTGGTATGTGTCTCTAGATTCTTTATCTTATTATTGGGCCTTGATGAACAGTTGAATATTATTATCAAAGTTACCCTAAGACTGTTTCAGAGTTCTGTTCCTGTCAGATTTTCCAGTTAATAAGTTCTTGCCTCTTGTTTTGGTTTCTTCTTTGTCCCAACGAAGAGTAGCAAAGTGATATCCTTCGCAACGTATGTAGATTAGTGGAACTTTAACAAAAGAAATACTGAGTGAAAAAAAGTGATTCTTAATTAGCAAGGCAGGAGCCTATATATTCAGTAGTAACAGTGGAATTGTTTTTGGAGAGGAGGGATATATCTCTTACTCGGTCCCCTTCTGCACTTAATTAGAAGGTAGAAAGAATATGCAGAATATAGAAACCAATAGAAGGCCTGTGGTTGGAACATAATAATAAGTGATGGATAAATGGCAACAGATAAGTTTGGAGAGCCAGTGCCTTGGATCATAAGGGGATTGGGAAGCCATTGAAAGGTTTTAAACAGGGAAGTAAGTGTATTTGGTTACTGTGTAAACAATACATAGGTGGAAGTAGATATAAGGAAACCAGTTAGGAAGTTATCACAGTGATCTAAAGAAAGATGGTATAGTTTGAACCAGGGTGGTGGCAGTTAGAACTAGAGCTTGTTGAGTATACATTGTATTTGGCTGCATCTCTGAAAACAAAAGCTGAACAATTCCATTCTTTTAAAAATCTGTGCTTCCAGAATAAAAAATTACATGTATTTACTAAAGTAAAAACTAAGCTGATACCGAAATGATGTCCTGTTTTCTGATTTTTAAAAAATTTAATTTATTTGAACTATAATTATCATCCCAATTCAGATTTTCCTTATAAGATGCTGTATGTAATATACTTAAAATCTTGTTCAGTATCTTCCCAGGTGAAAGTTTTGATTTTTCAGTGTGGGCTGGGTAAAATCTCTCCATAATAGCTTTTTAAAAAAGGTTTGTTAAGGAAATAAGATTAAGCAAGATTTCAGGGAATATGTATAATGAGCCTTAATTTAAAAATATTTTTATGAATTCTTGAATATTAATTGTGTTCAGGAGGATGATCTTAAATATTAAATTTTATGCATTCATTGAAACAAACCTAGCAAAATATAACTGCAACACTAAATTAGATATTAGATGATGTTCTTATTAATAATGTAGTATCATGAAATCTAATAGATCTTTACACTTATTGAAAAATTTTAGCATTTAATGTAAACTCATCATTTACAGTGATTCAAATCTAGTGAAAGTTAATAAGTCTATGCTAGTTTGTTTTCTCTTATCAATTTTGAAGAAAACATATATGTCTTTGCACATACCTCCACCTCAAACACACAATCACACACAGATGCAACTTTTGCTCCAGAGTGTTGCTTAGGTTGGAAGTAGCTGCTCTGGTGGCTTGGCATTGGAGCATCGAGAGGTATGAATAGCCATCCTGGCGATCAAGCCCACAACCTGGGCATGTGACCTGACCCAGAATCGAACTGGTGACCTCCTGGTGCATGGGGAAATGCTCAACCAACTGAGCCACACAGGCTGGGCCCTACTGATTTTTAACCACCACACATGTGTGTCTACCCAGCCTGTTCTGTGTTTCTGCCCCTTCTAACCAGTCTCTCTGTGGCTTCTGTATATCCTTAGTGACAGGTTTTCTGTCCAGATAGATTTCAGGTGGTTCTCAGTGATGGTTGTTCTGTAGTTTAGTTGTAATTTTGATATGCTTGAGGGAGGATGCCAGTATCCTGGTTACCCACTCAGCCATCTTGACCAGAAGCCTTATTTTAAGTTACAAGAGTTTCTAATACTTCAGGTAAGAGATTTTTAAAATAATTTACTTAAGCTTAAGTAATTTATTCAGACTTTAATATAGTGGAGTTATTTTGAAAGATTTGTGCATATATAAGTATTTACTTTTCTTTGTGGTAACACTCAGAATTAAGCAAACTACCATAATGAAAAGAAAGTGACTTTCAAGTAATGCAATATTAGAACATGTTTTCCATTTACTTTTTGTTCAGGAATCAAAAGATGAACAGTGGAAACGAGCTATGGATTATTTAAATGTTGTCAATGAACTCAACTACATGACTCAGATCGTTATCATGCTTTATGAGGATCCTAACAAGGTAATCTAGTTCTTGATATGTATGTGTTACCCAAGGTAAATAAGTAGCTTGAAGTTTCTCATTTTCAAAATGTTCTGTGATATTTTTTAGGATCTTTCCTCAGAGGAACGCTTTCATGTTGAATTACACTTTAGTCCAGGAGCCAAAGGATGTGAAGAAGACAAAAATTTACCATCCGGCTATGGATATAGACCAGCTTCAAGAGAGGTAAGGAAGATGAAACTCTCAGTGCTTGGTTACTACAGTTTTAGCTTTTCATGAAGTTTCTATAGGAATTTTCTATCATGTACTATAATTCTTAACTCAAGTACTAAGTAGCAAGATGGTTTACCCTTTTAAAATATGATTTAGGTAGACATTTTTAGGCATATTTGAATTCTGCCTTTTACATTGATTATTATAGATTTTTAAGACCAGAATTTAGAATGGATAAAAAATACAGTTATAGTTTTGGTTTGGGGTTTTGTTTTTGTTATTGTTTTACTTGAGGATTAATTCATGCTAAACACTGTGCTAAGCACTTGGCATCAATTATTGCATTTTAATCTTTATAATCTTACAAAGTTAAATATGTACGCGGCTTAAGACTTTTTTACTAAAGTATATTACATGTTGATAAAAGTACCTAAGTAATAAATATATACTTTAATGATATATTAGAAAATGAAAATAATTGTAAAACAACCAGCCAGGTCATAACTAGAACAATATCATTATTCCAGAAGGCCCAATTATGCCTTTTCCTTATCACAACCCCCTGTCTTCTCCCCAAAGGTACCTATTATCATAGATTAATTTTGCTTATTTTTGAACATTATATATATGAAATCACAAAATACATGCTTTTTGAGGGTGGCGAGTGGATTTGGCTTTTTTCTTCCATTATGTTTGTGAGATTCATCTGTTCTTCAATTTTGTTTCCATGTAGGATTCTATTAAGTAAATATAGTGGGATGCGTTACTCTATTCCACTTTGTAAACATATGTACACATTTCTTTTGGATATACAGCTAGAAGTAAATTGCTAGGTCATAGGGTATGCATATGTTCAACTTTAGCAAATACAAATAGTTTTCCCAGTCATTTTCTAAAGATACTGCCATATCCTTGTAAGTACTTGATATGACTAGTGTTTTTAATTTAACTATTTTGGGGGGCATGTAGTGTTATCTCATTGAGGTTTAAATTTACATTATCCTTATGACAAGTAAGGATTAGCACTTTTTAACATGTTTATTATGTTCCAGAGAGAACTTTCTGGAATTTTGAGATTTACATAAACTCTGCAGATCAGTTTTGAGAGAAATAACACTTTCACAGTGTTGAATCTTCAAGTCGAGGACTTATTATGTCTCTGAATTTATTTAACTAGTTCTTTATATTTTTTTGATAAAATTAAGATTTGTTTTTTACGTGTTGTACCTTCTTTGTCAGATTAACTCCTAAGTTCTTTATATTTTTACACTCTGATAAATGGTGTATTTAAATTTCATTTTCTGTTAGTGTCATATTGAATTTTTACTCATTTTTGTATAAAGATTTTATAACTAGCAACCTTATTATATACTGTTAGTCATTCTAATAATTTATCCATAGAGTCATTTGGATTTTCTATGTATATGCTTGTATCTCTGAGTGATGACAGACGTCTAGTAAAATGTTGAACAAATTTAGTTACGGTGGCATTCCTGTCTTTCAGTGACTTATTATTAACCACCTTGTTTCAGGTTTTTATATATCCCTTACCCAGTTAAAGAAGTTCTTTCTTTTCTTTCTTTTTTTTTTTTTAAATATATCTTTATTGATTTCAGAGAGAGGAAAGGGGAGAGAGAGAGAGAGAAACATCAATGATGAGAGAGTCATTGATCGAGCCCGCAACCCGGGCATGTGCCCTGACCGGGAATTGAACCCCGATCGCCTGGATCCCAGGTCGATGCTCAGCCGCTGAGCCACGCTCGGCTGGGCCTTCTTTATTTTCTATACCACTTAGTTTGATGAGGGTTTGATGTATTTCTGCTTGGCTTCTTTTTTCTAACTTTATGAGATTTGTTGATGTAATTGTATTTAGTTTTAGTTTGTCCATTCTAATTGCTTTAAAATGTGTATTTCACGGTATGATTGTGCCCCAGTTTACCCATTCTATTATATATAGATGAATATTTGGTTTAACATTTTTAGCTTATCTATCTCCTATACATATACTGTGAGATTCTTGCAGTCTGGGACTGTATCTTATTCATCTGTGTCCTGGAACATGGTACCACTCAGTAAATATTTAGTGAGTCATCAAATGATTGTTATGTATATACATGGTCATCACAAGTGTTGGAAATATTTGGAATAGAATTTAAGTATTCTAAAATGTATAAATTCAGATGCAGTTTAATTGATGCTTGGGTTCATGCTACTCTTGTATAACAAAACTCATCTCTGCTTGTTTTTACTGTGTTATTATTGTTTATTTATTTGGGCATTTGATGGAATTTAATTAGGCAATTTGTTTTATATGGCTTTTTTGTTGTTGTATTATTATTTAATTTCTCCACAGAGTATATGTATTTCTTAAAGTCAGGAACTTGTCATCTGTTTCACAATACCCAGAATAATACTGGCTGTTGTAAGAATGTAATTACTGTTAATTCACTTGAATAAACAAATCTGTATATGTACCTCAAGTCACAATACCAATTGGTGCTTCAGTTTGTTCATCAGAAGAGATTGTTGTTTTATCTGACTTTTATATGTTGTATTCTTTCCCCACAGAATGAAGGCAGGCGATCTTTTAAAATTGATGATGATGAACCACATACTTCTAAAAAAGATGAGGTTGATCGAGGTGTGCTATTGTTCAAAACTATGGTGTCAGAGCCAATTCATATACACAGGAAGTCTCCACTTCCAAGATCTAGGAAGATGGCTACAAATGAAGTAAGTGCATGTGTCAGAGCATGTTTTTCACAAAGTAAACTAACTATATTTTAATAAAACAGAAAAGAAAATACAGCTTTTATTACGGAGCAAGACATAATTTTTTAATAATGGATCAGGAATTATTTTCAGTTTGCCAGAGATGCTTCAGTAACAACTGATTCCAGTGACACTGTAGATTAAGATATGAAATTCTAAATTGTTAGCCTGATTGCAAAAATCAATATAGGAATTTGATATAATTGAAAAATTTACCTTTGTATTAATATCTACAATTAAAATAACTGAAGCTAATTGTTATGCTCACTAATAAAATAGCATTTAAATAGCTACTAAAATAACATTTAAAGGGAAAGTTGAACAGATGGAATGAAGCTTGTTAAGTAAATCTCTAATATCTGTATACATTTTTATACTTTAAATACCTTTTTAGTTTGGATTCTCTATAGTCTCTGTAAGATGATTTTCTAAACACTGATTGATATCAGTGCTTACAAATGTTTTCTAAATGCTTGAGTAAAAGTATAAAGCAAGAATTTAACTTTAACACAGAAGAGCCATCAAATTCTAAGTTAGAAAATATTTTTTGTTGCTAATTAAGTATGCCAAGCCTTAAGAGTATAACATTATCCAGCAGTTGGTGAATAAGAATATAAACAACGAAAAAGAATTATGCTCATTTCTATGGCCCTGAATTATACAAATATAAGTGCTTTATGATTCTTAAGTTTCAAATATATATGTGCCTCAATTTGACAATTATGTATAGAAAAAACATCCATCAATACAATAAACTGTTGTAATTTTATAATGAAAATTGTATAGTAGTTAGAGTTCCCTCAAGTGTGATATTTTAAGTTTAATTATCATAGAGGATGATTAACAATTGTAGAAAATGGTTTATTAGCTCTATCATAATTTAATTAATAACTATGAAGCGTGGAGTTATCTTTAGGTATCTTTAATATCAGAAAATAACCTAAACTACCACTTGAGGGCAGTGATTTTGATGTTGTTGAACAAAGCAATCTGCAATTAGTTGGATTGTTCAGAATTTCAGCATTCAGTCTTCTGCACTCCAAAAAGCCTATAACACTGATATAGCCATCATTTTGCAACTCATCTGTATTTGTAAAATCTTCAACAAAATCACTGCCCTTCGTTAACTCTTAAAACACAGAATACATTTATAAATATTTTCTCATAAATACTTAAATAGTTGCTTTCAAGAGTTTATTTCTATGCCATGCTAAACTTTTACTTCCATAAGGTAAATTATTCAAGTAAAACCTTGAAGACTCTTTCCAGCGTCTGCCATCTGCATGGATATCAGAAGTTTGTACTTCCAAAAGACACACAGAGAAAAAGACTATTCTCTTCATTTTGTGCAAGTAGATTTTACTCTGTCCTCACTGTCTGAAACCTGAACATGCAAACATGTAAAATGAGAATGTTTGCTGCATGTTTTGCCTACTGTACTCGATAAATAATCTTTGGAGGGTGTGAACAAATCAGAGGCTTGAAAGTATAAACAAGTAACATTGGAATCCATCTTATGGTTAATTTTTTTTTAGTGTCTGGCAGACAGATTTTCTTTTCTACATTATATACATTGAAATATCTTCCACCCTTTGCATGATTCTTTCATGCTTTGGGTTGGAAACTGTACCCAATATAGCACAAAACCTCTGGAATATCTAAAATTAAGCAGAATACTTTCATATTTTTTAATTGCTAAGGTAAAAATTATTAAAATCTCTCCAGTTTTAAGAAAGAAGGGACAACTATTAAGCAGTATATTTTGTATATTTAAGATAATAAGGTAATTTCCATAATTGTCATCATTTACAATTAGATATATGTTATTCATATCAGTTTCTCAAATATTGAAATATTTGGCTCCCAAATTACTGTTTAATAGTTTTTTAAAAAATTGATAAGCAAATGCAAACTGTATTTTTTTTTCTTTCTGGTCATTGGCTCTGTTGTATCTAACTTTGCATGCTCTGCTTTTTTTTTTTTTTTTTTTTTTTATGCCCCCTTTCTCACTTCCAGGAAGAGAGCCCCCTGAGTGTGTCTAGCCCAGAGGGTACTGGTACCTGGCTGCATTATACCAGTGGTGTGGGTACTGGGCGTCGAAGACGCAGATCAGGGGAACAAATCACTTCTTCCCCTGTCTCCCCCAAATCATTGGCTTTCACATCCAGTATTTTTGGCTCATGGCAACAGGTTTTTAAATTTTACTTCATTAAACATTTTTCCTCCCCGCATTCAGAGCAACAAACAGCTATCTTTGAGGACATCTAATCCCTTATATTTTACATCAGAGTAAATCCTTCTGTTTTTTAATTTTGAGTTTATTGTAAAATGCGTGTAATCTCTAACAGTATTTGAGGGAAAGAAATCACTTACAATGCATGTGTTTATCATTTTTACTGAGAGGGTTTTAAATATCCAGGATTTAAAAATTAATTAGTAAATTTACACTCCTGGTACTTTAGTTTGTTAGTAAAATTTTTTTAAAAGAAAATTCTTTCTTTGACTTAATTATCCTTTAAAACATTCAATCAAACTTACATAATTCAATGGTAAGAAAAATAACTTTCCCCCCATAATTGAAAAATTAGATTCCACTTGGAATTTGCTGAGAATGTGAACATTTTTAAAATATCAAAATTTATGTGGCCCTGTGTTAATTAGCAGGATACAGCTAATACTGATCATTCTCTCCTTCATTATTCCATTGTCTGGAAGTACCTAATTGAAGGGATACGTACATTGGGGTTTTTTAGTTGTATAATATTTTAATGCTCTAAAATAAGAAGGGCAATGTATATATGCCCATCAACAATATGGGTCAAATAAAATGACTTCTGAAGGACTTTCTGTGATATTTGGAAATTTTAGAAGTTTTTGTTCTGTGGGGTTTTTTGTTTGTATGTTTGTTTTTTACAATGGAAGGTCTACCTGTTACACGTGACTTTTCTGAGAATTTCAGCAATTTCCTTTTGGAAATATAATGCTTTTGATTATAGGAAAAGGGATTATGGTATCCATTAAGGCTGTGAATATTTAAAGGTTACTCTGATAAAGCCCGTGCATGGATCAGTAATTGTATGGTGACCTCAACAGTCTCTGTCTGTCTTTTCTTTTGTTTGTGATTGTTTTTTCCCCCTTCAAATACAGGAGCTGTGTAAGAGTGGGCATTTGGCTTCTTTTAAGAGAGTGAAATTATATCAGTGTATTGTTTCTTTTCATCTGTCTTGCTTCATACATGATCTTTCATTGTTGAATGCCTGCTTCGCACCACTTCATTGCAAGGACTTCATGTGAAATGGACTCCCTTCAGAAGGGGATCTTGCATGATCTTTCATGTTCTATGTATTTCTACTAATATTTATCATACAGCTTATTAACCTTTGTCTGTCTGGAACAGGCTGCAAATGAAATATGGATTTTTTTAATTCATTTTACTGTTTTACCTCATTTATTTTGCTTTCCTTGTGCAGGTTGTATCTGAAAATGCTAATTACCTACGAACACCAAGAACTCTTGTGGAACAGAAGCAGAACCCTACTGTAGGTATGTGGTCTAAAAAAGTTGTATTCCAAACCTTAAACTCAGCATTTTGCACACATATAAAACTCTTCAGTGGTGAAAGCATGACCAAATGCTATGCTTTAGTTTTTGTTTAACGTACACTAATTCCAAAATGTTGAGTTTTACAACTCAAAATACACAACAAAGTTTTGATAAACTGAATAAAAAATAGCCTTTAATTTTGTTTTATAGCCCTTTTGAATACCCACAATAAAAACTACTTAGTCCAATTGGCAATGCTGGTTTTTAATCTTTTATTCTATAAGTTAAAACCCCAACGTGTTTCAGTTTAAGAAGGAAACTTTATTTTCCCAGTTGATAAAGATGAAAATAAGCTATTACATACAAAAAAGAACCTTTTTTATTTAAAAAAAATTGAATAGAGAGTGTTTTCAGACCCTATCTGGGATTATTAATTTCCTTTTGATCATCTCTTATGGAAAACCAAATCGTAACTAATGCACAATTGGCAGTGTTACTCATTGACCTGTAGAACACAATTGGTTCTTTGCTAATGCTTAAGCAAAGCAACATTAAAAAAGGCCTCTCTAAACTTAATTGGTTTTAAGCTCATTGTTTATAAACTATATGAGGTGATGGTATATTCTGTAAATAGCTGTCTAAATAGGTTTAATAAAAGCATAAATAAGTTTTCAACTATGTATGTACTATGATCTCTATACTAAGTATATGAACTGTCTATTGATGCCTACCTACTTGAAGATCTTTCTTTAGTTAATTACATATAGCTAATGTTGATAGCTTTTACTATTCCCACAGTACCTTGTCAGAAATATATATATATCTATATATATTTCTCCTTCTTTTATGTATTATAATGTATTAGATAGGAATTTATTTAATCCTTACCCAGTGGTAAAAGTTTTGCTTGGTTGTAAAGACTTTTGCTACAAATTAAGCATCAATTTATACCGGCTGTATTTTATTTGGTAATAATGTGTTTCATTGGGGCCTTATTAAAGATCTTAAGTCATTTAAGTATGGAATTTAATCTGATTTAGGCCTGGAGGACCTAAAAGGAATTGTTTTTACCTGGTCTTCTCACAAATAAGTAAGATTTGATTTGCTTTATTTCATAACAAATATTGATAATTTTAAATTAGAAAAGATTCTTTATTTAAAGCCATACCTCCAAAAATATTGATTTAATGTGACTTAATTAGTGCTAGGAGAGATTTTTTCCTGTGGCCTGCTCATGCAAATTGATTGACAAAATCCCTTTATCATCCTAAATTAATTTTTATGGTAGTAATTTTAATACTTTTCGTATGTATATATCTAATTATTATATCGGCATATTATTTTCCTCAAAGACAACATTTTGTCCAGTGTTAAAAAATACCCTCATTTGTACATATGATAAATAGTGGTAGTTGATTGTATTAAAGTTGACATTACAGGCGAATTGTGAGCCTGTTCAAGGCACTGCCAAATATGTGTGGTAAGAGCCATATTATTGCATGCTGCATGAATTCCCAATGTGAATGGAAGAACACCCGTTGTTGTATGTATTTTCTCTAACTCCCATCAGGGTCTCACTGTGCGGGCCTGTTTAGCACCTCGGTGCTCGGGGGTTCTTCAAGCGCACCTAACCTACAGGATTATGCTCGTACTCATCGTAAAAAGCTGACCTCTTCTGGCTGCATCGATGGTATGTGCACACATGCACACACAGATCCATACCTGCACCCATGCAACACCCGTGAGGATACAGTATTTCACAAAAGCAAACCTAAGGCCATTGGCTGAATCGAGTGGAATCCTAGCATCCTTTGCCTAAATGACTATCAATGCTCTCTGTTATCCACAGCTTGGATCCATGTTTCATCAAACAATTAATTGTAGTTAGGCTTACAGTACTTATTCAATGAGTAGTTTGTTGAAATGTGAAATTTAAAACTGCATCATGTGTATTATTCTTTTAGATAGTTGATAAGCCACATTATAAAAGAATAAATCTTCCTTTGATCTTTTAAACTTTGTTCACTGTTAATCCTTATTTTTACTTATTGATATTGATCTAATAGAAGAAAATATATTGGCAATATTTATAGACATAAACATAGGATGAGAATACCTTAGAATCCCTAGTTGAAGGAGATGCTCTCACTACTGTTAACATACTTTAAGTTTTAGTATTTAGAATTTTTTTTTCCAATTACATGAGGCTCATGGAAGCTTGTCCCTTTTGTTAATAGGAGTTTTTATTAGCCTTCTCAGGGTTAGCTTTATTTAAAACTTTTTCTTGTGTATCCACAAATTTACTTTAGTCGGCAAAACATGGATTTATCAGAATTGCCAGCTCATCCTGCTTTTCTTTCTTTTGTATATTTCATTAAATACTTTGCCTCTATCATCAAGCCATTTTACTTCTTTTAACTAGTATTTGGCTTATTACCTTCTCTCATTGTCCCTTCTGCATGTCACCTAAACTAACCTCCTTATATATTTGTTTTTCCCCTTTTTTTAAGTGTCCTCTTTTGGTAGCTGTTACGAATTTCAGGTACCTGTTTTTCTCTTTCTCAGACGCCACACGCGGTTCTGCTGTTAAAAGGTTTTCTATCTCATTTGCTCGACACCCAACCAATGGTACGTTTTGCTTTTATTTTAAAAGATACTCCCCTGCTTCATCCTTTTTTATTTTTATTTTATTTCAAAATTTGGGGTATGCAGTATCATTCATTTCTTCATCCTTAATTTCAATTGGCATACAATTCCAGCTTATAATTCACCCGAAGTATTGATACTGTCTGGCTCCCTTTTTCAGCTGTAATTTACAAAATAATTTAACACTACTCATCAAACTTTTAAATGAACACAGTGATGATGAGTTTTAATGCTATATTAGCACCTGAAAATTCCTTCTAATTTCTGAAGTGATCAGTCTACACAAATTAAAAAAAAAATAGTATTCTTTATTTTAATTCATAATAATTTTAATGTGTGGTTTTTTTGGTTCCTAATTTCTTTTCTGATCACATAGTTGTTTTATTTGACTATTTAACAGAAATACAGAGCCACACTCGTCAAATAGCCAAATGAGATGTGTCTGAGAAGTTCTTGGGAACCAGGGGATGCAGATTTCACTGTGTAGCGTCATTTATCCCTGGCTCTTTGTCTAAAGCAAAACCCAGTTTGGTCTGGAGCACGCTGAAAATTTCATCCAGCATTCACTTTGTCCTCATGTAGCAATATGGTCAAGCAACCAATTCCTTTTGGTACCGCTGCTTTTTGTTAAAATTTGGAGAACCACTAATAGGAAGAAGACTAAGCTAAAAATCTGGAAATCCAGTTCAATTAAATTGAGTTTTTGAGGCTGAACAGGAAACTGTTTTGTGGCCATTATTTAACTACTTAATTGTTGCTCTATTACAGCTTTTTTTTCATAGAGCTTGTTCTTGTGGGGCAAGAAGGAGTATTTACTGATCATTTTTAAATAATTCAGTATTAAATAATTTAAACGAAAACATACAGGGTTTTGCTGTTATCCAGAATAAAGGTATTTTTATTCCTGGAACTTTTTTTTCTTTTTAAATGCAAATAAGTCTTTCAAAAACTCAAGTCAGATCTTTTAAAACTTCTGTGAAACTAAAGGATTGAACACAAGTTTATAGTGATCTTGCCTTCTAGATCCTTTAACAGCACACCTACATAACAGTGCACTAATACTTCTTTAAGGTGGTGTAAGAAGATAACAACAAGTGAAAATTTAGCCTTAAAGCTTAATGTGTTTTCCCTCCATTGTAGCTGTCTAAATGCTACTTTTTGAAGAAAAAGATCCTTATTTGATACAGCTGCGGCTTCTAAAGAACCCACATGCATAAGAACCGAAGTCACAAGAAAAAGAAGTCACAAAATTCTGAGAAGAGACATTGCAGGTTTAAGATGAATATAGTTTTTGTGCAGAATGCTTGTGTTTATAGCCAGTATTGCAAGTTGTACATAGGCGAAATTTGTGTTTACTGAAGCTTTAAAAAGTACTTTTGTTAAATTTAACAGAAAATAGAATAATTTTATATTTCTTTGGTTTAGGCTTTTAAAGAATGTGGCTATTCCACACATTATGAGACAATGCATATAAAATGCATTCTGTTCAACTCCAGAAATATTTCCTTTGGGCCTTTTTTCCTTTTTCATACTGTGTTGTCTTATCTGTCCTATAAGTTGTCATTTGACTCTTTTTATTTTTCCTAACTTTCATATTATTTCCATCTTAACGTATCATGGATTTACCCTTGCCTTCATCTTTAGTTCAAGGAACATGGTGAAACAAGTTAACTTCTGACAGTACTTTACCTTATTTTCTGGGCCTCTGCAGAACACCTACACTTCTGTAGGTGCTGGTTTGTTTCCTCTGTGGAATTTCTAGGCTTCAGTGGTATGTTTTTATAGCTCCTAAACATGACAGCAGGGTGGCTTTTTAAACTGCTGCGCTAACCCTTTCATTGTGCATTAAAGGGAATGTGTACTGAAGATAAATGGGGAAAAATGCAGTCCAGAATATCTTGATTATATTGTCATTTGCCTGTTATAAAGCCTAACAGTCAAATTCAGGAAAATAGTTGTTGCAGAAGACTTATAAACATGCCAAGGAAAGAATAAAGACCACACTGTTAATTTTAGTGTATTGCAAAGAAAGGGTTTGCGCTTATTTGCATGAATCTTGTACTTTTAAAAAAAGGTAATACTTGTGCAAACCTAATTTCTTTAGTGTTTAATTTAGGTGCTTTAGCTGTTACTTTATGGTAGTCGTGTTATGGTATTATAGCTGTTGGTGGTTTTTTAAAGTATATGTGTGTTCTGTTGTGCTTTGGTTTGCACCTGAAAATCAAACATACCAGTTTTGTACATCCTTCGGTTATTTTCATAGGAAGATTAACTTCTTTTTAACCAAAGTTTTCCTATTCCAGCTAAGAATTAAGCAGTTTGTAGGTCAACATTTTCTCCCAAAATTAAATAAATATGTCAGTGTTAAAATGAGCACATGCCTATTGAAGCAGACAGTTTTGCAGTCCATTTGAGTTTAATATTTACTTTTCATTTAATAATATTAGACTTTATGTACAACTTTAACCATTAAAAGCATTATCTTTGGAGGACAATTAATTTGTATTTTTGAAAGAGTAGATGCAGAAAGACTTGTTATTTTGATTGTATATGAACACAAATTTAAAAACCATTCAGTTGAATATATAAACAAGCCATTTTTATAAAAAGCAAATAACCTATATCCTATTTGTATTCAAAGAAAACTATATTTAAACACTTTTTTTTCACTGATGGTATTAACACATATCTGCATGGTTTGTTTCATGAAATTTTTGAATTTCTGTGCCATTGTTGAATGCAAACAAATGTATTTTGTATTGCTTTTTACTTGACTTAACTACCCAGCTAGCAATTTCCAATAATATAATTATTGTGTTAATTCATTAAAGGTAGGTGAAATATATTTTGGAATTTTAATTTCAGCATAAATGAATGAATGTTCTTTTGGGGTCACATTGGAGAGTATTGTTGGCTTTGGTAAGACTAGAAAATACGTAAAATCACTCTTGGCAAGTAATTCCATAATTGTTTTTCAACAAAAAGTTACCTTCAGCATCCTGGCATCAGGGACACATCATGGCATCAGCTTATTCACCTCTCAAATAGACCTGATTTTTTAAAGTAAACAAAATGAAAAATTGTATTTTTTCTCTTTTCCCCCCCCAGGTTCTTTTCTTTAAGTATTATTTTTAGATTTTACGAAAATATAGAATGAAATTATGTGCATGCTGTACTATGTGATTTCTTTAAAATGAAATCTTTGTCACATCTTGTTCCAACCCCGTATTGCATAGCATCTGGTATCATGACTTCAGAGATCCGTGTGTTTGCATGTGATAGATTGAAAAGACCTAAACTATCCAGTCCTAAGCCGTGGTCTGCTTCCTTTTTAATTATAGATTTTTTTCAATATCCAACTTTTGTTTTTGTTTTTGTATTCCAGGCTTTGAGCTGTATTCCATGGTGCCATCTATTTGTCCTCTAGAAACTCTTCACAATGCCCTGTCTTTAAAGCAGGTGGATGAATTTCTTGCTTCCATTGCTTCTCCATCAAGTGAAGTTCTGCAGACGACCCCTGAGATTTGTAGGGAAATTCTTCTTCTTATTATTTTATTTGGGAAATATAGATATTATCTGAATATAAAAAGAGTTATAAAAACATGAACTCAAGTAGTGGTAGCAAATAGAATTTTAGGAGAGAAAGGGGTGTAAAGGAACATTATTTGTAATTCTTTGTTGTAATATGTAATGTACTCCTTTTTTTTTTTTTTTTTTGACTCCTCAAAACTATTTATTTATTTATTTTTTACAAAAAGGAAAAACAAAAATCTGAGACCCGGCCTTAGAAGTCAACAACATAATATAGTCGTGGCCTTTTTTTCTCTCTCACATTCCTAGTGTATGTTGTTGTATAACAAACTTTTTAGAAATTGTAAAATATCAGTGTACATTAAGCCACACATGCCCGTCACCTCACCACTTTGGTAAGTACTCATATTGATTCAGAAAGAGCTTCTGACTAAAGAGAAAGTTAGGATAATATTTTTTCAAATTGTGTCCTTTAGCAAATATTCTTCAGAAAATATTTGTGTGTATGATAAAAAGGGATTTATGGCTAAGTAAGTTTTGGAAACTTTGTATTATATCCTACCTCCCTTGAAAGAGGTATAGTTATAATGGCTAAAGTTCTTCTGTAAGGAAATCTGTGTACCCACATTTTCCAAAACTTATTTTTTGAGAAACCAGTTTTTTGGTCATACATTTAAACATCTTGCAATACTATTCTGAGGAACATCATTTTGGGAAATGTTCAGGGCTATCATTCTGGGTGTGAGAAGTCAGCTGGCTGTTGTCATTTTCAGCTCGATGAGATCCTTCAGCACATTGGGACTTGCAGTATAGGAAGCATTTGTTTTGGGAGAGAGTGCTCTGCTTCGAGTTAAGAACCTTGCTAGATCTAGTCATATCTTAGAAAAGCTACAAGCTTTCTGTGTATACCATTTCCCTTTTTGTAAGGAGAATGCTGTAAATATGCTTCTCTGAAGAATGAAGCTGGAGGTCCTGGAACGAAAGCCTCTTTCATGTCTTGCTATTATTCTCCTTCCTTTCCTGGGCACCATGTGTCCTATTCAAGAGAATTCTATTCACATCATATTCTGTCCAAATGGTGCCCCCTGCATTTCTGCAATATAGTGGCCTTTCCCTTTTCCTCTGCTTCTGTAGTAGAAGTTAGCTTGCAATCATTAATTGAAACAGAGAGATATCTTGGTGTGAATGTTCTAAAATCTTTCACTATAGGAATGGTTTGGGGGAGTAGGCTTTAATTTCAGATTTTGCATATAGAACATAAAAGAACTTGGTAGATATCAGTGCTATTTAGAATTTAGAATAGATTCCTGAGGAATGACTTAAAGGTAATAGCATCAGTTTATTTTGGAAAGAGAATTTTGGTGGAATATTTACAAAAAGGTCATTTTTGAAGGTTTATTTCGTGGTTCTGTTATTTTATGATGGCTTTATATCTGTGGTTAGTGAGTTCAGTTCATCAGAGTGCATATTGAGATAAATAAGAGAAGTGAATAATATTAAATTCCTTTTCCAGTTCTAATAAGCTCTCCTCTGTATCATGGATACAAGTTGTACCCCAATCCATCTGGCTCACTTAAATTTTCATGCCATTATTAAAGGAACTAGATAAGAAAGTATTGTTAATGCAGTTCATAGAATTGGATGAGCCTTAGAATTAATCTAGTGCATTGGTCTTCAGACAATATTCCCAAAAGGTTTTGGAAGTTCCAGAGAAAGACAAAGGTGCTGAATGTGTCTTTCAGGGCTATTTCAACCAGAGCATATTTGCTTTGATCCATTTTATGTAACATTTCATTTGAGAAAAGGTTACTGTTTAAAGAAAAAAACTTAGAATGACACTGCTGAGGAAATCAGCTAATTAGTGATCAAGCAAGACTAAAACCCAGATCTTCTAAAATATATGTGTTTTTTTATTCTTTTTGAATATTAAAATAGGGTGCCAATTATGATAGAAGTATCTGAATCCTATATTTTATGGTGTAGCTGCAGAATTAATGTTTAGTAATCACAGTATACAGGGTGGGGTAAAAGGTTTATAGCTGTTCGTATGGAAAATAATACAATAATTAATAAATAATAATATAAGAATAAACTGTTTCATGTACTCACTACTGTATTCCTATTTTTGCCCCACCCTCTATTTACATTATATATACCTTATTCCCTAACTTGTCAAGGAAGTAGCGTCATAATATAGAACTATATTGATTTTGTGGTATCACAAGGGAAAAATTATTATTAATCTTCTGTCATTACAAAGTTTTTTTTCCTCACCTAGGACAAAATTAATTTTGTGGTAACTAGTAGATGGCTTATTATTGGGCACTGAGAGTATCAGATTGATGAGGGAAAAGGTGTGGGAATACTAACAGGATAAGTTATAGGTGGAAGTTAACACAATAGGATAAAAAATGCAAGCAGAAAAGAGCTAACTAAGCAGTGGTGTAGTGCTTTATATGATGTTTTAGGGACTTTTTGGTCATTTGTATATTATTTCACTAATGACTACTTTGAACTTCTGCCAGTGGAGTTTATATTCACTCAGTGTAGGTGGCTACAGCACATTTGCCATAACTGTCCCATGTACTGATTTTTCAGAGACACACTATTTATCACTATCAGGTCCTCCCCCAAAATTGGAAAAAAGGCAAATCTCTCTGTTTTATTTTTCAATTACAGTTTACATTCAATAATATTTTGTATTAGTTTCAGGTGTACAGAATAGTGTTTAGACAATCATATGCTTTACAAATGTTCCCCTGATATTTCCAGTACCCTCCTGACACCATGCATAGTTATAGGCAATTTTTTTTTATCTCCTCACCTCCTTTTATTTGCAAACCCACAAGCTCATGCCAATAGCAAGCTTCCCAACTCAGCCTGCTAGTCCCCAGAGGACTCCGTATTTAACAAGTATCTCTACTTTTCCTTTTCACACCTCTCAATCTTTCTGCTTTCATTAGAGAGAGAAAAAAAATCTGTAAAATTCCTTTACATGAAGATAAATCTTAGCTGGGTAATATAGGAAGACATTCTGATTTAATTACTTATAATGTACTTAGTTTATTCTTAAATATGATAGTTTAAACCATTGTGTTTTTAGAAGAACTATCCCTGAATCTCTACTTGATGTTTGGAGTAAAGAACTGTTTGGAGGCCTTTGTCTTCTGATACCACACAGTGAAACTAAGCTGTGAGCTCTGTCATCCCTTAAGGACCTGAGTCTCCATCAGGGCGGAATACAATTGTCTGTTGCTCTGTCCTTATTGGCATTCCTTGGAGAATACTGTCAAGTGCTTATTGTTTTCAGTATAAACAGAAGATGTGTTTGGCTAAGAGCATCAGAGAACATTTTTTAGGAAAGATGTATTTGTGGAATTTACTCTGAAAACCTTGTCTTGTCTGTTTTCCCGTTATTTATTGTGTATATTCATAGGGCCACTAAACATGTCCTTAGAAATTTTTTAAGATGTGAAGATAGAATTGGTAGGAAATTACTGAATTACCGCTTTTGTGTTTTCAGCCTCTACAGCTTCACGTTCCAGTCCAGCAATGAGAAGAAAAGTACCTTTAAATACATATACACCTACAAAGATCCTCCCAACACCACCAGCTACCTTAAAGAGTACTAAAGCAAGCAGCAAACCAGGTTAGGCATGTGTATGAATGTATAGATTCTGTATAGCAATTAGCTTGCTTTTTAACTGTGTAATCTATTTTAAGTAGCATCATTGCACTCTAGGAAGTTATTCGATCCTAACAGTTAAAAATCTTACTGTAGCCCTTGCTGGTGTGGCTCACTTGGTTGGGCATTGTCCTGTGCACCAAAAGGTTGCTTGTTTGATTCCCAGTCAGGGCACATGCCCAGGATGCAGGCTCTATCCCTGGTAGAAGGCGTGCAGGAGGCAGCTGATCGATGTTCCATTCTCACATAGCTGTTTCTCTTTCTCTCTCCCTTCCTCTCTTTCTAAAAATCAATAAAAATATATATTT
The DNA here is from genome assembly GCF_054644295.1 of Miniopterus natalensis. Lineage (NCBI taxonomy): Eukaryota > Metazoa > Chordata > Mammalia > Chiroptera > Miniopteridae > Miniopterus > Miniopterus natalensis. The sequence goes on from NC_142083.1 coordinate 55,233,371, forward strand.
TTAAATCTTACTGTAGCCTATTGATAAACGCTTTTACTGTTAATTATCTTCTCCCCCCACATCCATCAATAAAATATATTTCATATTCATACATTTTTCCAAGTTAACTTATGGACTGTCTTCTTTTGCTTTTCTGTTGAGCTTAGGCATCATTTTAGTCATTTAGTATGAAAGAGTGTTTTTAGGGGGAGGGTAGTAGCCCTTGTTGATGTTCACTTTTACCTGTCATTTTCATTTAACCATTAGATCAATAGTGAATTTTTATTTCAGATATTCTTTAATTTTAGACATTCTTTTTTATTCTTCTTTATAGTTTTTTTTCAGAGATTTTGTATATTTTTATTCATTGTAAACGTATTTTCCTTTGTTCTTAAACACAGTTAAAATAGTTGCTTTAAAGTTCTTGTCCATTAATCTGGCCGACCTCAGCATTACTCTATGAATTTACCCATTCTCAAAGAGAAACATGTTTTCCTGTTTTTTCAGATATTGAGTAATTTTGGATTGTATCCTAGACATTATGAATGATATGTTGTAGAAACTTTGGACTCTTTTATTTCTGTTATATTCCTCTAAAGAGTACTGGTTGTTTTGTTTTGTTTTGTTTTTAAAGCAAAGAGGTAACCTTGACTGAGCTCAGATTGCAAAACTGTCTCGCTTGAGGTGGCTGACAGCTCCACTGTCAGTTCACTTCCTTTGGCCTTAGCTGCAATTCTTGGAGCTTTCTCTGCTCATGCCATGAATTTGATCAGGGTTTATTCAAAGAATTGGGGGCTCCCTGGGACTTCCCACCTGTCTTTCCTGCAGCTGTAGTTGCCCCAGTACTAGTCTTCTGGTTCTTTGTGCTAGTAAGACAGAGTGTTATGTTGGCGTTTTAGCCACTTCACATGGGTGCACACTGCAGCCTGTCCTTGGGCCAAAAGCTTTTAAAAAAGCTTGCAGGGGTGGGGGAGGGAGCAGTTTGCGGGGCATACCCATCTCATGATGTTCACTTCTTCCAAGTGTTGATTTTTTTCCAGTATGTGCCTGCCTTTGTTCACTCTTCAGTGTCTTCAGGTAGTTGTTCTCATACTTTATCCAGAGTTAATACTTGCTATGTGCAGGAGGATTGGTCTGACATGAGCTTACCCATTTGTATAGAAGTGTAACTTGGCTTAGAATTGCTTTTTCATAACTCATTAGGGTTTGATGTTGGTTTACATGTAGAAGGATGTCCTAAGCCAAGAAATTTTCTAGTTGTCTAACCTTTTACTTTTTAAATAGGGATAAGATAGGAGATATAGGAGAAAATAGATGTTGATAGGAAAAATGATGAGTTCAGATTTAAATGTTAAGTTTATGTTTCCTGTCAGATATCTACATAGAGATTTCTAGTACGATATACAGATCTTGCCCGGCTGGTATGTTCAGTGATTGAGCGTCGACCGATGAACCAGGAGGTCACGGTTCAATTCCAGATCAGGGCACATGCCTAGGTTGTGGGCTTGATCCCCAGTAGGAGGTGTGCAAAAGGCAGCCAATCAGTGGCTCTCTCTCATCATTGATGTTTCTCTATCTCCCTCTCCCTTCCTCTCTCTGAAATCAATAAAAACATATTTTAAAAAAAGAGAGAGAGAGACAGCTTTTGAGGTAAAGGAAAAGGCCTGGCCAGAAGTATAAATTTGAAGGCTGTTAGCACAATAGATGGTAGTTAAAAATGATATATTGAATAAATTAGTTTCCCAGGAAGAATGTAGAGTGAAAAGAGAAATTTGTCTTGTGAATGCAGCACATTGACATTACTTTTCTGTATTGGTGTTGAATTCTAAAAAAGTAAAAGGTTAAAAATGCTCTGTTAAATGTTTACAGTGTTTCATTTATATTACAATGATAACATAAAGTGTATTATTTTGTCAGCAGTATTAAACTTTTGATTGCTTGTGAAAATCTAAGCAATGCTTTTGTTTTTGTTTTTTGTTTAGCTATCAGCGGACCTTCTAGTGCAGTTGTTCCTAATACCTCATCCCGGAAAAAGAGTATACCTAGCAAAACAGAAATGCATGAACACAAAAAGAACACTGGGAAGAAGAAATAAAGTCTTAGCAGGAGCTGGAAATTCTTATACTTACAAAAATCACATGTTTATTAGAAAAAGACAGGTGATAAGCCTTAGCTAAAAACTGTCACAGCAAGTAGTTTGTGTTTCTTCTTATACATTTCTGTATTCATTTAAAAATGTTAAATCTAGAGCATTCTTTGTATATATTCCGATAAGAAACTTCTGCCATGATCTGGAAATGTTTATTAGCATTTTATGAGTAGCAAAAGTTGTGGTGATAGAGGTCTGTCATTCTTAATATGTTTACCATGTGCCTGTGGTAAAGACAAGGAACATGAACGCCCTGCTGGCCTGTGCCAATGTGGCTCCAGTAATGCTGTTTGGTGAAGAATCTGTGAAGTAGTCTCCGCACACACTTTTATTTTCATGGGATTGCTTCGTGGCTGTGAAACCTGTAGCTTGGGTTGAAGTTTGATGGTCAGGATTTCATATTTGAGGCTTTAAAAAGTACATTTCCAAAGAGATATCATTGACCGTTTAGATTAGAAACTTTCCCCCGCAATTGTTATAATTACATATATGCTGCAATATTTAATAACTGGAGTTATAGGATATGGGTTATTTTTTCAATCTGTGCTTTGAATTTTTTTATTGTGTGTTATTTAAAATATTACATATACAGCTGGAATAGCTACACCTTTATGCACAAAAATATGTATATTAATTTGTAGAAAATATTTTCTTTATATATTTTCTTATCATAAGGTGCTTTTGTTCATCAGGAAAATTTTGCTTCATAAATTGGCAAGAAAGACATCCTTAGAGTTTCTTTTTAAGCGATATGGTTGACAAGTTTTTAAATGTAACACTTATTTTCAGAGTTCTTTTTAGATCTAAGGAACTCTGTTCAAAAATAGAAATCATCAATGTGAGAAGACTATCTGAATTCTGTAGTTAGTACATGTTATGTATAGCGCCTGTTTTTACTCTGGCCTTATCTCTGGTGTACCAGTTGATCTCACTAAGAAGGCTTAAAGACTGAGCATTTGAAATAAATGCTTTTTCAAATGATTAGATTTCAAAGGGAAATTGAGATTATTGTGTTGTGATTTCATCTATGATGTGAAAAAATATCTTTGGTGCTTTTTTCCCTCTGCACAAATAGTTAATTATATACCACTTGAAATGACTTATACTGTAAACCGAACAGTACAACCTGATAAGAATTCCACGCATTGCCAGTCAGGTAACTTAAACTGCTAAAGCTTTAGCTTGAAGCTTATAGTTAAAAAATTACTGGCTTCTTATATGAATATAAAACTATTAAAATTCTTCAAAAGAGACTCTCCTAACCTTAAATCATCATATATGAACTGACTTTTAGAAAATAATCTTGTTACCTGTTAGTTTTAAAAGGTACCAAATGTGAAAGTCACAAATATATACAATTATGTAAGTTCATATACGTCACATGAATGTAAATGTATTATATAGAGACATGTCTCGTTAACAGTTGAATGTACCTAAGCTTTTTGTATGTGAAAATGTGGTTAATGTGCTTATAGTGGGAGTTAGGAAACTACTTTTATTTTTTAAGTGGAACTGAATTAAAATATTTTGTTTCCAGAATCAGAGAATGACTAAATGGCAAATGATTATTTATTTCTAAATATTCTTCATCTCTTTCCTTTTAGCTTTCAAAATAGAATGAGGGGAACTGTTTTAATATTAAACAATGCTTATCATGTATATTAAATAAAATTTCTTATTGGCTATATACATCACAACATACTAATTTTCTAGAAATTATCTAGAAACTTCAGTACAACTCTTTCCATTGTTATATAAGAGCTATGATTTCACTGCAGTTACTAAACTCAGTAAATTTGTTTTGTAGACTGGGCCATTTTATTTGTAAAAATCTCAGAATTATTTTTTAAAACAAAAAGTATTTTATATTAGCAAGAAATTTTAGTTATCCCTATTTAATGGAAGTTTTACTGAAGCATCTGTTTCTCACTTGATTCTCTCCTTGAGAGGTGTGTTTTTTCTTTGTTTTAAATACTAGAAGATATTTCTTTCTGTAGTCTAATCAGTCCTCTGAGCAGCAAAGAGAAGAGAGAGCCCAGCTTGAGGGACTGTCTGGCTATCCTGGGATGTTAGACTTCACTCTGCTTTATTCAGTTTTGTCACCCTTAAAAATACCATACCTGTACTCAGGTCCAACTTTGCCCTTGAAGTCTACCACCAGCAGATTCTGCTGCTCTGGTTCTAATGCGTTCTCATAGTCCATTCTCAACTACTATCAAATGTTCTGGGGATATTATACCAGTTTTGAGTTAAGGAGAAAAGTGTGCTAAACTCATCCTCAGATTTCCTTTGAACAGGAAATGAAGGCAGAAAGGGACACAGACCATGTGGCAGTGTGCTTAGCAGAGACATAGAACAAAAGGCCATAGATGGCAATTATGAGAAAAGTTGAATTTATAGTTCTTCAAGAAATATCTAATTAAAACTTTTTAAACAAGGGAAAAGCCACCCAGAATTCCCTCCAGATTCTACTGACTCTGATCTATTGCTTTGCTTTTTTACTTTTAAAAGTCTTTTGTAAAAGAATACTTTTCATTGCAAGTAAGAAAAACTCCAATTGAATCTGACTTAGAATCCTAAGGAAATTTATTATTGCACATTTCTGAAGGTGAGATGGGTTCCAGCCACAGGCCCATCAGTCATCATGTCAGGGACCCAGGTTCTCTCCTCTAGCACAGTCTAAGCTTTACCCCAAAGTTGTTTTCCCTCATATTCACACGATTGCTGCCAGTGGCAGAGCTATATGCATTCTTGTTCCTGTCCAACGCCACAAAAATTAAGAGAAAGCCTCCCTCAGCTATGGAATGGTAAGTCTTTTTTTGTTGTTTACATTTGAGAATATATTTTTTTCTCTTTATTTTATTTTTTCCCCATCACCATTTATCCCCCCATACCCTCTTCCACCTCTCCCCACCCCCTCCCCCCACAATCACTACACCATTGCCTATTTCTATGAGTTCTTCCTCTTTTTCTTTCTTTTTTGCTCAACAACTCTCCCAACCCCTGCACCAGAGCTATCTGCTTGCTCTGAGTCTATTTTTGTTTTGCTTGTTAGTCCAGTTTGTTTATTAAATTCCATATATGAATCAAATCATATGCTATTTGTCTTTCAGCTCAATGTGATTGGACCAATCTATGTGATTATCTGTCTACTGGATGAGTAACATTCTCCAGAATTCCATGAACTTATTGGCCCTGGAGCTGGTGCTGGGGTCAGGTTTCCCAAAAGCTTCAGCACTGTTGGTATTTGGGACCAGATAATTCATTGTGGGAGGATGTCCTGCACATTGTAGAATTTTTGGCAGTAGTCCTATTCCAAGCTGCAAGGATTGAGGTAGTTTTTTAAGACAGTGAGCCAAAATGAAAACAAGTTTTTATTCACTTATTGTGATAATATAAGCAAGAGACCAAGAAGAAAAGTAGTGCTGGCTCCTTGCTGTGCCATTTTCTCCCCTTGAATCGCACCAGGCAAGGGTCAATCAAATGACATGTGCAGATGGAGGAAATTGTCTCACTGCTGATGAGTGCTGAATGAAAGGTTCCTGCCATTTTATGGGGAAGGGCTAGGAGTGGAAAATGAGTCAGAGTAGAGAATAGTATCTTGGTCAAGGCTTCTCCCCCATAAGGAGGTCTTCATGAAGACAGCTAAAAATTGTCTCAGCCAAGATCCCCTGATAAGGAGGCCTCTGGAGTTGCCTGGGCCAGGAACGCAGGTATGCACATGAGCATGTTGGCTCAGGGGGTCCTGACTTTGACTACAACTCTCTTGGAAGACTGGGTAGAACAGCTTTGTCCCTTGAAGCCTGCCAGGCAAAGCCTTTGTAATTGCCTATGGTAAGGCCTGAAAGATCACACATAGGATTTTGGTCTGGAGCCCGTCTTCTCATCCTGGCCTCTACCCTAAGTGCCAGCAGCATCCCCCTAAACTGTGAGAATCAAAAATGCCTCCAGACATTACCATATGTCTCCTGGGGGGCAGAATCATCTGCAGTTAAGAACCACTGCCCTAAAGCACAAGATTGTGTGAAGAAAGGATAGATATGTGACCCAAATTACGGTTCTGATACAAAGAAGGGGGGGGATGGATAACATAAGTAATCAACATACACTGTACACTACACATATTATCTATGTTTGCTATTGTTTTTTTCTGTTGCACTAGTGGTTTTCTTAACTATAACTTTGAATTATATATTTAAGTTTTTAGATGCTATTGACTCCTTGCTAATTGAGTGATACCCAGTTAGAATACTTAGTGCTTCCTTCTGCCTTTCCTCTACTGCCGTTTTAGTTGATTGTATTATTCCCTTGGTGGTTCTTGTGTTTAGCTTCATGCCTATAAATACATACGTGCCTTTATTACATACTTATCAATTAAATGCCATGTTTTGAATCCCTGTTTAATCAAGATGAAAAGTCACTCCGCTTTATCTCCTTTTGCCTTCTCTTGATTTAGTGTATCACCTCTGCGTTCCTTCGATGAGGCATTGAAGTCTGCAATGGCCTTATTTTTTCTTTGCCCTTTCTTTTCCGAGCTCTTAGTTCAGGTTGCTTTTCCTTTGGTCGTTTTCCCACGGTGGTTCCAATCACTGTCTCTATCTCTATATGAATTGTTTGATTCCTTGAGTTCTTTGACTTACTACAGTATATTTGGTCACATATTTCATGGCCCCCGCGGATTCATTTTTTTTCCTTTGAATGGTTTTATCTACTGTTGTGTCTCCTGTTTCTTTCCTCCTTTCCTTGGAGTGTTTTTGTGTGAGTGCTGCACAGTTTCATTGTCAAGTATTACTCACCTTTACATGAGGGGAGTTTGCTTCTGGCTCCCCTGTTTGATACCAGCTCACAGGGTGGGTAGGGCAGCCCAGTGGGCTAGCAGCTCTTCCTGGGCTGTGGTGAGCTGCCGTGATGCGACTGCGAGTCAGAGCGTTCGGCCTTTCATGCTCTCACCTTTGGAGTCCCGTGTTGCCGCTCCGTCTCCTCTACAGACGGCTTCTTATAAATGTGACGGCTGCATTTCCCCCTTCGGCCTCACCTCTCCTGCTCCTCCTGGGTACCAGGCAGCATCCAGAAAGTCCCCTGCTGCTGGCACTCACCCCATTTCCATTGTTTCAGACTAAGAACTGGTTTGCCCCTCAGATTGGGCCACCTGGTTTGCAGCCTGTTGCTCTGACGGCTGCGACCCAAAGCTGTCCACGTTCTCTTCAGGCACCTTCCCGCCTGACCTTTCCGACGTTCCTTGGCTCTTATGTATTGTGGCTGAGGTTGCAGGTGTTTTCTAGTGTTGTTGAAGACAATATACATTTGTTTTATATTTGGAATTTTTTTATTGGGAAGTGATTTCTCCTTTATTTTCAAACGGGGCATTGCCTCTTTCGTTACCACAAGAGGAAAGAGGAAGAGGAAAGGGGGAGCCCGTGTCCTCTCATCACAGGTATATGTATTTTTAAAATGGAGTTCGTAATGCCAGCCCTGCCTACAATAAACTCATCAGGATCAAATGGAAAGATAATTTGGAAACTGTAAAGGGAAGAACAAATTTGAAGCATTATATGTATTCTTTTGTTGTAATAGAGTTGTATGCGGTTCAAGTGTCAACTGTGCCTCTGTTTTCAATGGTATTTCAACACTTTTGCGGTCAAGGATTTTCTGGACAGCTGCCAATACTCTTTTATGGTTGCTCTTGTTGCCACGGGAACAGCCTGCCTAGTAACAATCTGACAAACCAAAAAAAAAAAAAAAAAAAATCAAGGTTATTCTGACATCTTTTCTTTTTAAAGAATCTTCAAAATAAGACAATATAGTCATTCACAAAACAGGGTGTTTTGTTTTGTTTTTTTAAAAAACAAACAAAACAAAAACAAACCAGTATTTAACAAAATCAAAGCAGGCCTACCCATCCGTCTCATATTGTGTGTGGTGTGAATGACTGGTTGTGTGACACTGGATGTACAGTGTAGACACCCATTTTAAAGAACTGATAAGGATGTGTCTCCACGAGGAAAGAAGGCTATTTCTTTATCAGTCTGTGTAATGTGCTTTAGGAGTACTTGATATATGGAAGGATGACTTTTTAAAGAAAATAACCAATGTGCCTTCTGAAGGTGTTTTTGCTACAGCTAGTCAGTGCTGATGAGCAGTGATAAAGATGGATGGATGGAGAATGGATGGATGGATGGACGGATGGATGGATGGATGGAAAGAAACACGGATGGATGGATGGGTAGATGGAAGAAATAAGAGAAAAGAGAAAATGAGGGAGCAGTAAGGCAGAGAGAATAAAAGAACACAGGCTCTAATGTTAGAAAATATATAATTGCTGATATGAAGAACTTGGAAGCCAAATAATTAAAGACTCTGTCTTTCACTACACATAGAAATGCTAATTTGTTCTATAATTCCTGGCTCAAAATTGATGACAAGAAAATGAGACCTTGGAGTCCCAAATGTTATAACCCACCACAATTTTGTATAACTGATTTTTCATTGGTCATTTAGGAACATTTTTGAAAGTCCATATGCCATTCCCACCTCCCAGTGAGATAGATGGAAAAGCCACAATGAGAGACTAAGCCACACAATAGTCCTCAAGCTGGAAGAGAACAGTCTGCCCCACCTGAGGGAAATGTAATCAACTTTTAAAAATATGAAAATAGAACAAGTCACTGTTCAAGGCAAACTTGGAGTCATTTCAGAAGGCCTGAAAGAAATGATAAATGTCCAGCTGGACTCATGTGACTGAAATGCCACCATGTGCTCATGGTCCATTTTTGACAATGAACTTTGTGCATGTAATAACATGTATACTGAGCTTCCTGGTTTTTTGAAAATATATTTTTATTGATTTCAGACAGAGGAAAGGAGAGGGAGAGAGAGAGAGAAACATCAATGATGAGAGAGTCATTGATCGGCTGCCTCCTGCACGCCCCCGGCTGGGGATCGAGCCCGCAACCCAGGCATGTGCCCTGACCGGGAATCGAACCCCGACCGCCTGGATCCTAGGTCGATGCTCAACCGCTGAGCCACGCCCGGCCCGGCAAGCTTCCTGGTTATAATGGTTTTCTCTACACTTTTCAAAGCCTACAGAGGAAAGATCAAAGTCATTGCTATAAAGGGTACAATAAAGGCCCGGGGGAAAGGAGACCTGGGTTTGAGCCTCAGTTCTGGTTGTCTGAGAGACTACACTGCTCCAGAATCTGCTAGGCCCTCATTCCCTCATCTCCACATCCACAGGCCACTCCATCTCAAAATCTGTATGAACGTTTTTCCTTCTCTTCTTCCTCAGAATTGTAGACCATTAACTATTCCTTCTTTCACTAGCTCCTTCGTCATAGTCAACATAGGTAGCATAACTAAAAAATGAGTTAGTGGACTGACTGATCCCCATTAGTACTCCCTCTTGCTCCCCAGAGGCTCTTTTGAGGAATTTACTGTTAACACAGCTAATGCTACTATATTATAGTAATTTTGAGAATTATCAACCTGAGAATATTTATCTAATAGCCCCTCTCCATTTCCAAGAATGCATTTAATTCTGCATATTAGTTGATACTGTAAATGCAAACTATTTTTTGTATTAGCCTAGATGAAAGAAATATAGTTACGAAAATGCTTTTACAGCAAGAAAAAAATCTTACTCAGTATCAACCTGGGTAGTTTAACCTGATAGAGTTGTGTAAAAGCAGATGACTGTAAGGGGAAATTTGTGTGTGTATAGAACATGATTCATAGTCCTCCTATATGTACACTATTACCCTTGTCTGATTGGTTGCTTAGACTGATATCTGTAAAATGATCACCTGGGCTCTGACCTCGCTTACAGTCTATAATGCTGTGAGTCTAAGGAAGGCCTTTGTCTTGTTACATTCTGCCCTCTATATTCTGGTAAATGCTGCAACCGCAGATAAATATCTTTCTTGCTCTATGAGAGAAAAATAGACCCGATATAATGTTATCATAATACTTGGTTATAACTCATTTTGACCAAAAAAAAAAAGATTATCCCCAGAAAACTAGAGTGACCCATGGGAATCAGATGGCCTCATATTGCTGAGTTGGGCCAGGAGGCTACTACATAAGCAGAATTGTTTGCCAATAAGGTGTGAAAATTTGGAAGGAATTTATCTGCTCAAAATGTCTCACCTTCTTGTTAGATCTAGTGTCTGAAATGTCAACACTGGAGATCCTATGGGGGGGGGGGGGGTCATTAAAAAACCTTAGTGAACTCCCTGTCAGAACTTTTTAAATTCAAATGCCCTTGGAAGGCTTACCTCACTAATCCAGCCATTAACCCCATAATTAATCCAGCCATTAACCTCATAATCAATCCAGCCATTAACCCCATAATTTTCTCACAGTCCTCAGAGAACAGGCATTCCTTCACCAAATGTGTGCCGACTGCTAATTATAAACCAGTTACTGTGCCACACCCTGGTGATACAAATATAAAAAGTCCTGTTTCCATTCTTCAAGAAATTTACTATCTAGTAGGGGCCAAGTGCTCTAAAGCAATTATAGAGTCCATGGCAAAATGACTATGTAACTCTTCCATTCTAAACACTTAAAAAGTCAGGATGAAATATTTATTTTTAAAATACATGTAACAGCTTCAAACCAAGAAATTAAAACCAGAAGTTTTCACAAATATAAAGGAATCAACAACTTGAAGTCTTCCTGTCCAAGGGATTCGAAGGGTACCTCCATCCCTGATTTTTCCAAGCTAAGTTATTTGGTTAGCATGAGCTATAGCTAATGGCACTCTTGAGAAGATCGAACAGGAGGCGAGGTTGCAGACTGTAGGCGAGGCGAGGCATACAGTTGCTGGAGCTGGGCCCATTCAAAAGGGAGAGAGCAGCAAGGATTCTGCACTGCCAGGGAACCAGAGCTGTAAAGCCTCAGGCCTGTTCATCATCTTGATAAGCCCTGCAGGTCCACAAAACGCAGCAAATGCAAAATATACCATGGCCTATTTCACTCCGCATATGCTCTCCAGGACCATCCATGCTGTCGCAAAGGGTAAAATGTTCTTCCTTTTTAAAGCAGAGTAGTGTTCCATGGTGTAAATGTCCCACAGCTTTTTTACCCACTCATCTACTGAGGGGCACTTGGGCTGCTTCCAAATCTTGGCTATTGTAAATTGTGCTGCTATGAACATAGGGGTGCATGTATTCTTTTTATTAGTGTTTTGGGTTTCTTCGGATACATCCCCAGAAGCGGAATCACGGGGTCATAAGGCAGTGGTTCCATTTTTAATTTTCGAGGTAACTCCATGCTGCTTTCCACAGTAGCTGCACCAGTCTGCATTCCCACCAGCAGTCACGAGGGGTCTCTTTTCTCCACACCCTCGCCAGCACTGTTGGGGGTGGGGCAGGGGGTGGAGGGATTGAGCAAAAAAGAGAAAAGAGAAATAACTCATGGACATGGACAACAGTGTGGTGATTGTGGGGTGACGGGATGGGGGAAGTGGAAAATAGGGGGGATAAATGGTAATGGGAAAAACAGAATAAAATAAAAACAGGAAAACAAAAACATAAAGAGAAAAGCCACCACACACACACACACACAGTCCAAGGCACATACAGGGCACTCCCACAATAGAAAATCACACTAGAGAATCTTGCAATTAAAAAACAACTTGCAAATCCCATGAGAAAACTGCAGGAACAATTGACATCCTAGGAGACTGTATCTGAGGAACTAGACGGGTGTGTTACTGTGGCATATAAGGAACAGAACAGGGGCGGGGTAAGAACAGGAACTTACAGGGGAAGACAGGAAAGGCAAACGATGCTGACTTCATAAATGTGGCTGCGCTGGCCCTGAGGGGGGAGCTTTAATTTAGGGGCTTAAAGAATTTCATAGCCTTGATGCATAAACTACTGCAGACAGGGCTGGTTTTCATCCTAACAGAATCCCGAATAAAGTGTGTACGCTCAAATGTTACTCTGTAAATTATAAAAGCTTTCCAAAATAAAGTGATGTCAGTCTAATATTATAATATGAAGTTAAAAATTGTCTTACAATCATTTATTACCTCATTATCCTAAAACTGTTTTTATTTTTCCATGGTCTGGCCCAGTTATTGTTCTCAGGCGTCTTTACACAGTCGTGATCCTTCTGCCATAAACATACAACCTTGTTTTTCCCGTTTCCTGGTCCTTTACTCCATATTAGATGACATTTCCCAGTGTTACATAGTACTTCTAATGTTCATAATTATCACTTATCATTCTGGCATTTATTTAAAAATTTTAAAAATTGTTATTAAAGTAATCCATGCACATTAGGTCAAATGTTACTAAAATGTAACAATGGAGCTTCAGTTCCCTTCCTTTTTCCCTTGACCTCTATCCACCCCTACCCCAAGTTTCATTTTCTAAAGTCATCTCCTTATCAGTTTTCTAGCTTTTTCTTAGATTTTTATACGTTAATCTTATACACTTGTTTTGATTTATCAATTTTAGATATTATCTATTGACATTATTATGGTAAGAATTTAACTTTTTAAACTCTAATTTTTCTTTCTACCCTCTAATATTATAATATTGTTAAGTCAGTAATCAGTACTTACAGTTTTAGTGACTATGTAAATATTGCTTATTGCTGAGCCAAGTAATAATATATATTTTAAATATATATATACATTCTTGTACAATATTTGTTTCTTCTTGGAAGTAGTTGTTTCATTGGTCTTCATCCAGTGTATGTATTGTGAGTTCTTCAGCTTCTCCAAAGGATATGTAAAGTTCAGTATTATTTTCAACATAATAGATAACAAATTGGTTCCATTTCCCCCCTTGAATATCTCTTTGCTGTTTCTTGTCAGTAGAATGACTTTAGAAGTTGGGCTCACAAGTCTAGAAAAAACAAACAATGCCAGATACTCTGAAATCAATTCAATGTCATCTTATTGTCTCTAAGAGTTGTGTGGTTCTACCAGTCAAGAAAAAACTTGAAATGAATAAAAGATTTATAAAGTTCAATTTTTAAAATTAAGTAGGAAGATATTTATGCTTTGAGAAGGTCCAAAGACATTCAAAATTCAATCACGTCATATAGCCAATTAGATGGAGCCGGTAGACATAAAGACTTGTATGAGTAGGCAAAAAAATTAGGTAATGTAAATTTCCAATCTAAGAGATGCAGGCTGCTTGAAAACCTCCCTGTTTAGGTCACAAAGTGCTTAATATAGCAACTCAACAGTGCGAAGTCCCATTAATGTTGAAGGCAAAACTTCAGTCCTTGACCAGGCCAAGGTCTTCTCCGAACAGAAAGAAACTTTAAGCAAGCTGAAAAGGTGGTCACAAAGATGACGTGGGATGGTAACTTCAATATTGTGGTTGTGGGTAACAAATTTTTCCTTAGTGGGAAAAAAGCGCTTATCTTTTTACCTTAGAAAGATTTAGAATTATGTGGAGGAATATTTAAGGGATTCAAAGTAACAATACTTTTAATGTTAAGGAATCTGCACTTCTGCATTTTACGCAATCATAATATTTAAGAAAACTTGGTCAATCGGAGTAAAAAGATCAGCCTTGTGATTCCAATTTTATAATGTATAATTGATTTAATTTTATTTTAAGTTGAAATTAAACTTAATTTATTAGATTTCTAAAAATTATGCCAGCAACTTGGAGTATTTGTCAGACATTTAAAATGCAGTTTCAAATGCTTAAATGGACATCATGAACCAAGCTAGTAAATGAGACTAAATATCAATAAAAGAATTACTCAAAAATGATCAAAATTTGGCCTGGCTGGCGTGGCTCAGCAGTTGAGCGTCAACCTATGATCCAGGAGATCGCTGTTTGATTCCGGGTTGCGGGCTCGACCCCGTCGGGGGTGTGCAGGAGGCAGCCGATCAATGATTCTCTCATCATTGATGTTTCTATCTCTGTCTCTCTCCCTCTTCCTTCTTCTCTCTGAAATCAATAAAGATATATTAAAAAATTTAAAAATGATTAAAATTTGCTAGATTTACAAATGGAACAATGTTATCTTTAAGTGAACTTAAGTAGTTAGAAATTTTGAATTTGTAGCTTTACTAAATTAAGCATTTTAAAAACCAAAGTGCTCTCTGAATAATTTTTTGTGCCCCAGGCTGCCCTGGAGGGCATCACAGAACTGACATTAACAGAGTCCCCTGCCCTTGTGCTCCAATCCTGGCAGATTGCTCTCTGAGCCTCTGTCCCCTGCTTCCCTGTGTTAACTCTAATTTTCCCACAGTCTATGCCTTTCTTCCTCCAAATCACAGGACCACACCAGCACACTCAGAGGACTCAGTGTTCTTCCAGGAGGGGAGAAGGAGGAGCATGTAAGGGGCTGGGTGAGAAATAGATATGGAATGGAAAACCACTGGCCTTCCTCCAAGCCCGTCCTGTCCCGCCTCCCACAGCACCGCATGTCCCAAGCCTTCCTAGCTTTGGGGCAGCCAGTTTGCTTTGCTTTCATTGCAGTTGCCTCTCTCTGCTCTTTAAATCCAGTAACACAATGTTGTGTGCTTTCTACTCTCTAAAAATTTGTTGGTACCTCTCATCTGATGTACTTTTCATTTTCATTCACACTCTCTTTATTGTTTATTATATTTATTCTTCCTTTCTTATCATTTAAGTGTGGTTTGGGAAGGAGGTGTAGATAAATTACATGAGTTCAACTGTCATTAATAGGAAATCTCATTATTTTCACAATATGTATAATATAATATAGTCCATTATTTGATCTACCATAATTTGTTCAAATGTCCCTTATTGTAGAGCACTTAAATTCCTTCTTTTACTCTCTTGCCAGCTTGTTGTTCTCCGATGAATTATTTTCTTGCAGTAAATTACAAAAGGTGAAATTATGGGATAAAAAGCCATAAAAAGATACAATGTGGGATAGTAGAAAGAATGTGGCCTTTAGTACACAGTTCAACTCCTAATTCCGCGTGATAAGCAATTTTTTTGATTTACCTGAATCTTAATTCCCAAATTCAGATTGAGACATTTATTCCCCAAATCAAAATATTCTGCAAAGTAAATAAATTACAATAAAAGTAAATAAATAAAATTTAAAATAGCTATAAATATGGTTTAAAAAGTAAAATAGTCCTTCTGGTGTTAATATCCTGCTCCATAACCTCTATAGCAAATTTAGTTTCATTACTTACCACTTTCTACCCTTAAAAAGTCTCCAGTTTTGAACATTTCTAGGTAGCAAATCATTTTTAAGTTTTATTCAACTGTTCACATCCTCAAGGCTCCCTAGGTTAGGTATCTGAAGTTTGAAAAGTGCTGTTGTCACCTAATAAGAGCTTAGCAAGTGCTATTATAATACAAATGAGTTCTCTCAGTGGCATTTTTTGGTAATTCATATACGAAGTTATACCTGTCTGGAACCTTGCTAGCTTTCAGATAATGCTAGTAAACTAGCACTAATGGGGGGATGGTTTCCTTACCTCTTTGCCCTACTTGTACTAAAAAGTTGATTGCAAAAACTGCACAGAATAGATTCCTAGCATTTCTGTTTCTGTTTTCAGTTTGGAGAGAATAGTTTACGACAAAATCTGTTTGGATTGAATCCTGCCCAGTTTTTGATTCTTGTTTCACTCTCCTCAAACTAAAGACAAGCCATTGAGTATTTCCTTGAGTATACATATCACCTTCATGTCACCTTTCATAAAAAGAAGAGTGTAAGCAAAAACAGAGTAGGTGGGAGTAGAGGACATCAGAAAGGAACATAGTATTATTTAACTACATTTTCCTGAATTTTATCAGAAATAAAATACACAAAATATGCTAAGCCTACTTATTATTCCCATGGTTTTGAACAACTGAAGTTCTGGTCAAGTAATTCAACTACAGGCCTTTCATTTGTGTGGAGACAGTCTTCTCAACTCCTTCATAAATAATCTGGCCTAGTTCTTCAAAGAGCCTGGGAGGTTAGCAGAGCAAGTATCATTATTCTCACTTGACAGTTAAGGAAGTTGACATTAGAGAGTTTACCAGAGGAAACACAGTAAGTCAGCGGCAAAGCTAGAAGAGCTCAGGTGTCCCAATGCCTGTACATTTTTGTCTCACGGAACCATCTCTCCGTGATTAGGTCGCTCCTGTCCCTGTTTCTTACTTTAACTTTCTAACCTTGCTGAGTGGCTGTGGGTCCCAGGGGATATCACTGGGTTTTTGTAATGCATGAACACATATGTTCCAAATTAGAAGTATTTTAGTGCACAGAAATTCTGGTAGCTTGACTGGGTTACAGGAGTCTTCTTTCAAGAAATATAGCTCAATTTTATCTCTTACTTATTCAGCCTATGTCGCAACTCTTTGGGGTATGGTTATGGGCAGAGAACTGGTGACAATCTGGGAGGCCTGCCTGTCTTATCCTCTACAGGTACTTGACCCTGGGAAAATGAGTCACCCCTCTCACACCTCAGCTGCCTCAAGGCAAAACAGAATACCTTCTACTTTTCCTGCTGTACTAGGCTTTTTTTAAAATAAGCACCAATAAGATGATATTCAAGGGAGTGCTTGGTAAATTGTCAAGCACATCACCAAGGTAAGATACTATTATTTCCTCAAGACACAGAGGAGGTGAAGAGACACTTAGGCTAATGCAAGGCAGAAAGTGAAAGGACACTTAGGAGGTTTCAGCCTCAGCTGTCGTTAAGGTTTATTTGCTTGGATGAATGATACATGTCCCTGACCTTTAGTAAAAATTTCCACCGGGAAAGCAATTCAAGGGCGGTGCTTTACAACAGGCCAGGGGTTTCTTTCCAAAGTATACAGGTTAGAGCGAGGTAAATTCTTAGTCTTCAGGGGTAAAAGTAAAGGCATCCAGCTGTAGAATTAAATTCAAGTTCACAATAACTTGGTAGTTTACAAGTTGTTTTTGGACTTTTTACCTTGCTTCTGGGTTTTCAAATTCTCTTACCAATGAATGGCTTTTCTGAAAAAAATAATTTAGTAAACGGTGTATGTGTGTGTGTGTGTGTGCACATAGGCACTCAGGCAGGCAAGAATTAAATGTTCAGAGAAAAACTGAATTGTTCAAAATTGTTTTTGACCTTTTGTCACAAGCAGAGTTATCAATCATGGAAGATTCATGGAGCTAAGACTACAATCTGGTGCCTAGCCTGGACAGCTCATCTAAAAAACCGGACTGAAATGTGATATAATAGAAGTTTTAAGCCTTCTGTTCCACTTTGGTGGAGGGAGAGGGGAGCAGAACCTACCCAATTAACATGCGCCTGCGTGGTGGATTGTATTTGTGGTTGTCCAGATGTCCTAGTATTCTTGTCGCACTGAAGAAATCACCCTACTCATATCTGCCTGCTGGCCCTGACTTGGACATTCTTTTACTGTATAGTCCTTAGATAAGGAATTTGGATCAATAAAAGTAGATAAAAAAGAGTGAATAGAAAAGAGGGAAAAAGGAAATAATTCATTTTTTAAATCAAAAAGAGTACCATAGACAATAATTATTCCTCTTTCCAATTGCAAGATAACTTTTTTAAAAATAATTTTTTAATATTTTGATTACAGTTGACATACAAATTATGTTAATTTCAGGTGTACAGCATAGTGGTTAGACATTTATATACTTCACGGAGTGATCATCCAGGTAACTCTAGTGCCCCTCTGACACCATACAGTTTTTATAATATTATTAACTACGTTCCCTATGCACACACTTCTTTTTGTTCTTTCAAGACCACATTGTTGCTTTAATCTTTGCCGGACTCTCATCCCACATGTGGCCTGTCCACATGAAGCATTGGTAGCACCCAGGCCTGTTTGAATGGTTGATAACAAGCTGTTCATTTCGAACAATTATTAATGCAGATCCTCTGAATGTTAGCAGCAATAACATGGGGGGGGGTTTCATTGATTAATTAAATCTTGGAATAAGCTTAGATTAAACAAAGTTAAATGGGCTTCATTAATGCAGGAACCCTCACAACCTTTAGAAATGATAACAAGTCTCTGATTCTTCCAATGCAGATTTTAACAGACCGTGTTTCCCTAACGGGTTTGACCATGAAATCCTTTTCTCATGAAGGCATCTCTTGGAAAAAAAGATAATTTAGGAATTGACATTCACATGCATATCAGAAAGGCCTTTAAAACTGGCTGGATCGGGATGACAATCAGAGTTCTAGTCCTAGCTCTGCTATTATTAACTGTCCCTGGACATGTCACAAAAACCTTTCTGAGCCTCCATTTCCTCATCTGCAAATAAGAATAAGAATACTTTACTTCAAATAGTAATTATGAGAATTAAAAAACACAAAACACCTCTATGAAAGTACCTTGTATTGCAAGGCATTTCAAAGATACAAGATGCCCGGCCGGGCGTGGCTCAGCAGTTGAGCGTCGACCTAGGATCCAGGCGATCGGGGTTCGATTCCCGCTCAGGGCACATGCCCGGGTTGCGGGCTCCATCCCCAGTCGGGGGTGTGCAGGAGGCAGCCGATCAATGACTCTCTCATCATTGATGTTTCTATCTCTCTCTCCCTCTCCCTTCCTCTCTCTGAAATCAATAAAGATATATTTAAAAAAAAAATAAAAACAAAGATACAAGCTTGGTGAAAATAATGGATGCAGCATTAAAAGTCAGTCTCACTAAGAAAGTTTGACCTACTCTTTAAAAAAAGAAAGAAAATGTGCTTTGACATTAGGTTAATGATGTGTAATAATCAGATTTCCTGACTCAGAAAAGGAGAGTTCTCTTTCAAACTGTTCAGGTAGTGAAGTATTAACTTTAGGAGGAACAACTGTAAAGGAATGAGGCCAGTGTTTCCATGTGGCTCACGATTTTATAACCCTATCACATGTGAATTCCTGCATAGTGCTTATTGAACTGGAGATGATAAATGTTAAAGAGTAGGCTTCATTATGGTTGGCGAAATACCAGACTATCATTTTTCTCACTTGGATTAGCAGCCAAATACTAACAAATGAGGGGGGAAATTATGTGAGTAAATCATAAAATGATTTTGAGTTTCACCCTCCTAGCGTCAACTAGATGGGTAGTGGAGATACTGATAACCCCATAAAATGACAATAAGCAGGCTGGAGAAGAGTAAAGAAGCACAGGTGCTAAGACATGTTGTTAGCATTACCGAAATAGTGAGTCGGTTAATAATATCCCCCTAAATGGAAAGTAATTGTTATCAGCTGATTTATGCCCTTCCCCCTAAATTCAAGTTTTAACCCTCAGAGCCTCAGGATGTGACTGTATTGGAGACAGGGTCTTTCAAGAGGTAATTAAGATAAAATGAGGTCCTAGGGGTGGGCCCTAATCCAATATGACTGCTGGTCTTATAAGAAGAGGAGACATAGGGCCACAGACCATACACAGACTAAGAGGAGCCCCTCTGAGGACACCGTGAGAAGACAGCCATTTATAAGCCAATGAGAGAGGCCTTAGAAGAAACCAAACTTGCCAGCACCTTGATCTAGGAAAGACAAAAGAAAAGTTATGAAGAACTCTTCTGTGTGCTTGTCCATGATTAATGTCTTAGGCAAATCTACTCTCTTACACACCACTGCTTTCTAATAATAGTTTATGTGGCTTACTCAGAAGTGGGATCCCGAACCTGAAAGTCTTAATTGTTCCTACATTAGAGAAACAGAATATAATAGTTAAGAATAAGATTTGTAGCTAGATAGCCTGGGATCAACTCCCAGTCCTGCCACTGTATAAATTTATTCATAAAATTGGTATACAAAAAGTTCCAATTTTGTAGTTGTGGTGAAGAATAAAAGTGTTAATGGATGTAAAGTTTAGAAAACGACGGTTATGGCCCTAAAGACCTATCATACAGACATTGAACTTGCAATTCATATATCCAACACCAGATGGCAGTGTGGCCATCTAAGGTAGGTCATTTCTGCAGTGTGGCTGGTGAGCTAAATTCTAAAGTTGCCAAATTGCAGAAGATTTCTATGGAAATAAGATTAATTTAAAACCTCTATTAAAGCAATTATATACAAGGTCACAGAAATATACATAAAACAAAGCTCTAATGAAACACATCTGATTATCCTTAGTTGTTTTAGGTCACTAATTATTCAAGTCATGCTCTATGGTTTACTAGCTGAATAACCTTGGACAAGTTACTTACCTTTTCTAACCCTCAGTTTGCTTATCTGTAAAGTAATACATGCACTGAACAAAATTTGTTGAGTTCCCACCGTACGTCAGGCGTTGTTCCAGGAGCTGGGGATAGAGCACTTAAAGAAAGGACAAAAATCCCTGCCTCCATGGTGCTTACACTCTGAGTCACTAGCATCCAGTAATCAGAGAGCCTCTATTCTTTAAAATCAGATACTGGTTGTTTACCAGGGTGCTAAGGTGAGTCTCTCTGCCTTAGTCTTCATTGGATCCCCAGAGGCCGGAACAAAACAATAGCATATAATAGTAGAATATAATAGTTAAGAATAAGATTTGTAGCTAGATAGCCTGGGATCAACTCCTGGTCCTGCCACTGTATAAATTCATTCCTAAAATTGGTGTACAAATGGTTCTCATATTCTGCCTTTTGTAGCAAAGTATTCGATAGACCATTGGTGAAGTACCTGCAAAAGGAGTGGTCAAAACCGGCAAACCTCAACTCAGTACCCTTCTGAAGCGTATGAGAGAGCTTGGGTAGGTGGAAAGAAAGGATTATTTTTAGAGCATGTGTTTTTGAAGACAGTTTTTGTAGGGCTATGCATCCCCACCTTAGTGAAGAGTGGGTCATATTTCTTGTCACCTAAGTGAGAAAGGGATCTTCAGGAGAATCATTGTGGAGGCTTGGCAGGAGTCCCCTGGAGTTGAGGCACAGAAAGACTGTGAGAGGCTGTGGCTGCTTAGGCCTGAGGGGACAGAGGAGAGTGTTCCACTCTAAGTTGTTCGGCTCTTTCACCGACAGTGGGATAAAGGTTGTCAAGGACACCACAATAGTGTACTGTGAAGAATGGACTAAGCAGAACTCAGCCACACCTAGACGGGCTCTGCCCCTCAGGGCCCTGAGGAGGGGGAAGTGGCTTAGCTGAATGTCTGGTTCAGAGTTTCCGACCCTCAACACATAGTCTTGTGAGCTGTGGGCAGGGCTGGGCAGTCGTGACCGTGGAAACGAAGCAGGAGTGCGGCCCACACAGCTCCTGGCCCCTGTAAGTGGAATGAATGCGAGCACGCAGTCCTCCGGCAAGACCAGGGCCTTGAATTACTTCTGGGAACTTGGTGGTGAACCAACTGTGGTCACCAGCGCAAAATGGTGTGATGTGAATGGTGCCTTCAGAAACACCCCTTTCCCACAAGACCACGGGGTGCTTTTACAGCAGAGTGTCACCCCTTTCAGTAAAGGCAGCACTTTTCAAAGTGGTGGCCTGCCCACTCTTCAGTTCTCAGGAGGAGAGAGAAAACACCAGGTTTCACTAGCGGAACCAGCTGGGAAAGGCTGCCGTCTGCCCTCCCCACAGAACACACGCGGCCTATGACAGAGCCTTCGACAGTGCGCCGGTTAGGGCTGCTAAAGCCGCGTGCTTTCCCGCCTCACGGGGCTCAGAACTCTTCTCTCCACGCATTAGCGAACGGGCCTCTCCAGTGCTCTAGGAGCTGGGGATACAGCGCTCAGAAAAAAGCACAGCCTCCCGGATGCAGAGGGTTGAGGCGCTGTTTCAAACAGGCCCCCCCAAAGGAACAACGCGTGAACAAGTCAGTGTAAATCAGTACCTAAGCCGTGATTCTGAAACGTAGAACGCAGGGCCCCAAGAAAGCAGGGGTCATGGGGAGAGGGGGCTTTTGATGAGGCGACAGAGGGCCAAGAAAGGAGACCTGGGGACAGACAGGCGGCAGGAGCTCGGTGGAGAAATGCGGCATGTTTCACAGCTCCGCGGATGACAAGGTGCAGAAATCCTGTGATGGTACCAAAGGGGGCAAAGACTGGAGGAAGACAGAAGTGCCAGAGCCGATAGTTTAGAGTGAATTTTATCTATTCAATTAAGACGTCTATACCAGTCACTGTGTGCCGGGCACTGTTTAGAATATGTTACAAATATTGATTCATTAAATTCTCAACGTAACTATAAGGTAGGTATTATTATTATCATCCTCATTTTACAGATGCAGGAGCTGAGGCACAAAGATATCTCCCGGCTTGCTCAGGGTCCAGGACTCCGGTCGAGAGCCTCTGTCTCGGGAGTCCATGCTCCTAACCTGCTCTCTGCACAGCCGGAGGGGGTGCTGCTGGAGGTGTGGGGATCATTCAGGAGCACAGACGATCGCAAATACAAAGGAAAAAGTCCCCCCTGGAATGGGAGGCATTTCTCCACTTTAATCAAAACTGACTGCCATTAATGTTTATTCCTATAACTTCTTGATCTGACCTTTTATATACCCAAGATGAAACTAAAATTGATGTGAGGGATAGCATTCCAGGTAAGACAACTTAAGTGATAAAACCTGTTACCTCAGCAATGTCGCCCAAGGGGCAGACTTACATTTTTCATGAAAAACGTTAGGCAGAAGGTCTTGATGTCATTTCATGCACCATTTAATCAGTTTTAGCTCTAGAAACAGGGAGAGATGGAAAGCTATATTTTTCTTTTAAAAAATATAACTCATATTTTAGTATCAAAGTAATTTACACTCACTACAGACAATTTTGAAAAAACATACATTATAATTAAGAAAATATAAATCACTCATAATTCCACTGCCCAAAGACAAGTAGTTAGATGTATTTGCTTCCCCTTTTTTTCCTGTGTTGAATTTACATGGGGTCATTCCAAATACCTTTTATATCTTACACATTTTACTTAACATTGTTGTAAACATTGTCCTATATCTCAAAAACTGTTTGTATAAATACTGTGTTTGTTCTGTCTGTCATTTTGTTTAAGTTTTTAACATTTGTTTTGGTGCCGTGTCTTGTGTTCTCTCAACATAAGGAACAGGGTTCTTTTGCTTTGTCTTCTGCAGTGATTTGTATGGTTTCCACTTTTTGTACTTGCATTGGGCAAATAGGTTTCTAATTATGCAGATCATGATTGAAACTGATTTTTTTGACTCAGCCCACTTCAACAGGTGAGAAGTTTGCTAAGTTTCTATTTCTTCTTACCAGTCCTCCTCCACTTCTTGATCTTTGTTAACACCATTTGGGGTTTAAACTAATATAATATAATAATAATAATATATAATATAATATGATATAAATATTATATTACAATGTTATATAATATATAATTAATAACAATATATATTTAAAGATGATTTAACATTTATAAGTCTTGTGATCATATTTATAACAATTTTTTTACCTTTTTATTCAGGAATAATTGCAGACTTTTAAAATACTGTAAAAACAAATAGTATAAAAAACACTCTTATAACCTTTACTCAGACTTGCAAAATATTTCAATATATTTCAATATATACTTCACCAAAGAGATGTATGGACAGCATATGAAAAATGCATAACATTATTAGTCATTAGGGAAATGTATATAGACATATATATCTATATACATGTATATGTATTCATACAGATATGTTACACACCGAGAAATGTACAAATTTAAATACATCTAAGGGGATTAGATAGATCTTTAGGAATCTATTCATTAGTACCTGGACATCAGAGATTTCAATTTATTAACAAGATGCATATATAATTTTATTAACCAATGTAACCTCAATAAATTCAATAAATATATATATATATTTTAAAAAGAAGTAAATTGTAGTAGTTGCAAAATAGTCACGAGGATGTAAAGTAAAGCATAGCGAATATAGTCAATAGGATTGTAATAACTATGTATGCTGCCAAGGGGGGAATAGATATGTCAGGGTGATCGCTTCATAAATTATATAAATGTATAATAACTATGTTGTACACCTGAAACTAATATTCTATGTCAACTATAATTGAGAAATAAAAAAATATATTTTTTAAAAAGATGCTTAGGTCTGGCCAGTTTGTTCAGTGGTCAGAGCATCAGCCCCCAGACCAAAAGAGCCTCGGGTTCAATTCTGGTCGGCATGTACCTCGGTTGCGGGCTCCATCCCCGGCCCTGGTTGGGGCTTGTGCGGGACGCAACAAATCAATGTGTCTCTCTTGTGTGGATGTTTTTCTCTCTCCCCCTCCTCCCTCCCCTCCACTCTCTCTAAAAAAGCAATGGAAAAAATATCCTAGGGTGAAGATTATTTAAAAAAAAAAAAAAAAGATGCCTAAAGCATAGTTGGCATTGAATAAATATTTTAAAAAATAAATCAATGAACAACATTGTGTCTCAAATTATTTATATATTCATGTAAAACCTTTTAATAAAAGATAACTTCTAATATTTAAAAATCAGTTTGTTTTGGTCCAGTAACTCTAAACATTGATATTGTTTATAAAAACACCACTTTTAAATAGCTTCTAATTGAAGGCTAAATAAAATAAATGCTGTTCCAAAATTATTCTGGCATTGAAGTTGGCATTATTTGTGTAGCAATAATTAGAGACCACTGAAAGGAAGATAGTCATTCAATGATTTAATATCAGGAAATAAAAATAATACTATCTTTTCTCTTGTCTAATTTTTCATAATTTGCAGATTGTCATGCTATCATTACAAACTGGTTTATCAAAGCACAGAGCTCATTGTAGAGTTAATATATTTTTTTATAGTAAAATTAAGTTAAGTTGAAAGAAAGGTGAAGAGGAAAGAAGTAGGAGAAAAAGGAGATAGAATGCTGAAGATCTCTACTATTTGGATGTGAAAAAATACTAAATATGGCCCTACCCGGCTTTGCTCAGTGGTTAGTTAGAGCATTGGCCCTTGGATTTCAGGGTCCTGGGTTCGATTCCAGCCAAGAGGTTGCAGGCTCGATCAAGCTTACAGCATTACTGTATTGACACGGCATTTAGGACACGTGGTAGACATTACTAGCTCATCAATATCCCGTTCTCGTCTCCTTTCAGGCATGTAGAGAATATTTCCATCCTCCTTGCAGGCAGACAGGGCACCTTGACTAGTTCTAGTCAATGAGCTGTGAGCAGCAGTGGCAGGTGTGAATTCTGTGGCAAGACAGAGAAGAGCAGAGATAAAATGGCCTTCCACTCTTCCTTGCCATGTGTAGGGGTGGTGAATGTCCCTCAGCTGTGTCCTTGGATGACCACATGGACAGAGAATTTTACTGCAACAGATAACATGAGGGAGAAATTCACTTATATGGAGTCAAACGACTAAGATGTGAGGGTTGATTGGTTTTCAAAGCATAAATTTAGCTGTCTTGACTAGCAAATAAAGCAAGGGATTAGAACTGGTATGTGTCAGAGCAGCCAAAGCAAATTTTGCCAGCCAGATTTGGTGGACCTGAGGTGGTAGTTGAAATAAAGAGCATGATAGATGAAGTAAAAAGTAGAATTGGTACAGCTAAGGAATTAATACATTGGAAAATTTGATTGAGGCACTCTCCCATAAGAAAACAGGAAAATATAATGAAACAGAAAGCATAAAAGTTAAGCAATATGGAGATAATAGTAGAAGAGTTAACAACTGGATATAATGAGTCTCAGAAAGAAAGAGAAATAAAAACAGATAGGCATTAATATTTGAAGAAATAATGGAGATAATTTTCCCAGACTTAATGATGAATGTTTGTATCAGCACTAAATGACATTGGTGACAAAATAGGAAAAAAGCTATAGTCCCTGATCTATGCTTTCTGCAAGACCTCAAGGTCTGGTGAGCAATTGCTCCATGCTCAGCAGTTCTACGTTGAATGTCCTGGGGGCTGAGAGACTTGAGGAGGCAAAGAATCTGGACCATGCAATAATCTCCCCCCCCACCCCAGACACACACACCAGGTTTGACTTAAAGACCAATCTTTAAGCACATATAGTATAACTTTCTGTTATTTTTGTATTCTTATTTTTATAGCACAATATATGACTCATATAAAGAGATCAATAAAATAAGTGCTTATGTAATAAATAAATGGCTCCCTCCCTCTTAAAAAAAAAAAAAAAGAACCAACTTTATTTGACTTTGATGACTTAGCACTGAGGAACAAAGGCTTTCATTCGCCTGGTGCCTAAGATAGGGGTTAAAAAGATAGTGTCTCTGAGATGCCTGTGTTACTGAGAAGCACAGGAACCAAAGAGCAGATTTATGATCTCTGAATGATGAGGCATTAAGGATGGGCTTGAGTTTCAAAAATAATCAATAAAGTGATAGTGCAAAATCACAGTGCCTTATAAGGAAGTCACAGCCATCCTAATGGTACTTAACATGATAACATGCTGATTAAACACCAAGTTGAGGTGGGTGGAGATACCACTTCCTTAAAAGGACCAGAAACTATCAGATGTTTAAAAAGAGGTTACTACAGAGTGGCTCTCTCCATAATAAGACAGTCAGGAGTCTTTCCCAATACTTAGATTTTCAGAGAACAGAAAGGGTAACCTGGAGGAGTGAAAATGTAGGCTTGGAAACAACTTGGGGCTCTTGTCTTCAGGGTTACCCAGGGAAGAGAGGTCCAAAGGGCCAACAAAGGGCACCTGGATAATTAGCTCAAACCTTCCATGGTATGTATAGCTCCTACTCAAATTCTAAATAAGCAGGCATTTCATATCAAATTGGTCTCTCTACCAGGAAGCAATATTTCCCTTGAGAAGTGATTTCATGGACTTTCTACTCCAAACTTGTCTTGTGTGACTTTGGGTTGTGAATTTTTTCAGGGAATTCATAAGTTATCTTTATGGTTAACTTATGAAACCATGAAACAAACTAGCACAGGATAAGAGAAAAGGAACTACAGGATACTTTTTGAATACCAGTTTATCATTCATAACGACATACTTCTCAGTAACATTTCAAAAATTCTGTCATATATACAAGAAGAGGAAAGTCTTGTCAAAAGACTAGTTTTTTCATAAATGAACATAGTGAGACTAAGATTAGTGACCATGGGGATCCAGACCATTCTGTCTCTATGAGTCTTCTATTCTTGAATTCTGTTGATGTTTACTTCCATATAAAAATCTCTTAGGGTTAAAAAAACAACAACTAAGGAATGAAAATCATCCATGTGGTGCACATTAGCGTATGACTACTATTATTGAAGTGAGTATATGGAAGTTCTGTGACTTGACTGTCCTTTTGACTAAATTATAGTTTGCACTAGTACATGCAAATGGTACATTGACCAAGGGCAGAATGCTTTGGGAAGTGAATGTTATTGTATGTTATTGTGGGGACTTCAACATGGCAACCGGAAAGTTACAGTAAAAGATGTATCTGAAAAATTTATTCTTTACCTACAACATTTCAGAAATACATCTAACACATGTGGCTAGTGAAGCGATATGGAAGTACAGAAACACCAAGGACATGTCACTTGCATATTTGTAAGTCTGACTGGATGAGCATCGGTTTAGTGTCACGGGACTGCAGCTCTGATGGTGCCGTGTCAATTAAGATGAACACACATGTGGACACAACACATTACTGGTGGTAACTTGAATTGAACAGGAACTCACCTGTTAAAATGGGCTTGGATTGATTTGTTCTCTTATTTAGTTAGGTGGTCACACAGCTGACAGTTCTCTGACGGAAGTTTGCCTGTAATGCAAGGAAGCACCCAAGATAAGGGGAGAGGCCAACGCGGGAACTGTGACTGCTTTTCTTAAGGGTGGTTTTCATGCCGTGAGTAAGGATTCTTTGTGTCTACAGAGTGTGATCCATGTTAGCCTTTTCTCCTTTCACGGACTGGACTTCCTTTCTCTGAGGTTTGCAAAGGAGAAGGTTCATTTCACACCCAGTCCTGTGGCCTCAGTTTGGAAACTCTTCTTCACACTGCACCTCATCCACCGCTCCCAGCTGCACCACAGGCTACTACCTTCTAGAGCTCCCTAGTGTGCCCCAAGCTAGGGTACTGGGCTGGACTGCATGTTGCTGTGATGTGGAAATGCCACACTTTCTTTTATTACTGTGTGGTCTAAGTCCCCTAGAGCACCAGCAGTCAAGGTTGTGTGAGTGAAACAGTAATTTAAGAAAATTAAATTAATTTACTACAAGTAGTTTAAGAAGATTAATTTCAACAGAAGAAAAAACACTTTAATATTCCACCCCGAATATATGTTTCCCTAGTCCAAGAGATTAAGAAAAAGGACAAGTCGACCCTTTCAGAAGGGGTCATTTGAGGGCATCCACCGTGTCTGTCTTGTTCTCCTGCCTTTTTCCCTCACCTCGTGTTCACCCCTCCCCGTTTGAGTAAAATGCTTTCTATTGCTGGCCCCCACAGGGACTTGTCTTGCCCTAGTTTCCAACTCCTCCAAAGAGCTCAGTCCAGAAAATGAAATCATCTTCAACCACATGTTTTCGATGAGCTATTCAATCGGGAACATCAAGGGGACTTCAGTAGAGAGTCCAGGTGGGCTTACTCTGAAGGTGGAGTATCCTTAAGGTTTAAGGTAAAGCTATGCCTTTTCATCCTTCCTAGGGGGAGCTGATGGATCACACACACACACACACACACACACACACACACACACACACACACACACACACACACACACACCAAATCTCAGAGCAGAAGCATCTAAATTCATATTAAAAATTAGAAACCTTTCCCTGACTGTCCTATAGTGTGGGCTGATGCAATACGCTTTAGGTTGCTCTGCAGCTGTGCTAGTTCCCTCTAGCTTACCACAACAGGTACATTACAAAGCCGCCTAACTTCAAGGCCCACTCCTTTGCTGCACAGGGTTCTGTCTGCAGCTTTGAAATTATACTTTTATTTTTTTGGTTTTTGAAACCTGAGGTTATTTCAACTTCTGGCCCAAGTTGGGGAGAGGAGGTTTTGATTGTACAATTACACAACCGTTATACTGTAGCTCTAACTATTTTGACAAACAGAAGCACAGTGATCTGTTAAAAATAGGTCTCAAAATGGCCAGAAGATATTACAATAATTCAAAATGCTAAATTTTTGAAGTTATTGTATCTATCAGCCAGAGTTCAACGAAGGAAATAGAAATCATACTAGTTATTTTAATAGAGATCATTTAAAAAGGGAGAATTGGTTAAATAGGTCAACCTGTGCGCTAGAAAGGCAACACAGAGTAGGTGACAGGGGAAGTAGCTGTCACCCCTAGGACTGGGGTGACCAAGGGAAGAGGGTGGCTGGGGTTCTTGGAACCTGCTAGTTCAGAGAAGGGGCCTTGTGGGACTGGACTCACACCTCGGAGGTTGGCGGTGCTGGTTTTGGGAAGCGTGGGGGGAAAATTAGAAACTGACCAACTAACTGCTGCAAGTGAGGAGAGGACTTCCCGCTACGGAGATACTGACAGGCACAAAACGCAAAGCAGGGAGTCCCTTCCTCCCGGTTGCCAGGCTCCGCCAGTGCCCCTGCCAGCAGGGCGTACCCGGCACAGCACAAATGTCTGCAGTGTCCCAGCTTCACAGAGTCGAGGGTGGCTTTGGAGTTGAGACCTGAAGGCCTAACCACTGTCATTAAATTGGAAAAAAGTATAATTTGTAGTCCAAAGATGCGGAAGTGATTTTTCACCAGGTAGCCTGAGTTAAATAAATTAAATGAAGAAAAGTTTGAAGACAACAGGAGGACAACTCTGAAAGAAAATCTGAGAAGTAAATCTCGAATTAATGGGATACATTACAGGATATGATTTCTAAAGGACTGAGATATATCTGAACAACAAATGAAGAGGTTTCTGTTTATGATGAATGTGAAAATGTAAGGCCCAAGAATTGTTTTTATCCAATCAGCAAATATTTGTCAAGAGCTTAATAGGTGCCCAGGACAGTTAAGGTGCTAGGAACTGCAGCAGTGAAGGGATAAACAATCTTTGCCTTCATGGAGCTTACATTTCACCGGTGGAAACAGATGCCAAACAAGATCAATTACATGCGCGGGTTGAATGCTGTAAATACTTGCAGGACAAACAAAACAAGAAAGGGGATATAGAGCTGCTGGAGATGGTAGAGAACAGTAATTTTAAATATTGTGCTGGTGGAAAATGATATATTTATAGATACTTGTGAAAAAATTTCCATGAAGGAAGAGCCAGCAATGACTATACATAGAAGCATGAGAATCTACGTAAACCAATGTGTATCTGCTATATTATAACAGAAAATGTGACCTTACTTCATGTCTCAAATATTCTAAAGGGGCCTCCTCTTTACGAGAAGAGTTTCATCACGGTGCCACATAGAAAGTGGCTTCCTTCAGGCGAGATTAGGTTGCCCCTCCGACAGACTCCCATAGTACCCTGTTGCAGGAGCCTCCATCCCCCAGTCCTGTTCTTGGAGGGAAAGTTTAATATAACAGAGACACACGACCTTGAGGCAAAAAGACATCCAAAATCCTGCTAACTTGTTATTCTTTATTTTTATTTTACATAGCTCAAAATTCAAAATATACAAAAGAATATATAGTAAGAGGTTTACCTCCAACCTCTCTTCCCAGCCATCAATCTTTCCTCCCCAGGGGCAACTAATATTTTCCACTTCTTAGGTTTGCTTCTAGAGATAAGTTCTAAATGTGCAAGTGTTGCCTTTAAACTCCTTCAATTTTCAAAAACTTGTTATTTTGAGATAATTGTCTGTTCACATGCAGTTCTAAGAGATAACATGGAGAGAGCCCATGTCCCCTTACCGGGGTTTCCCCGCTGGTACTTGCAGCATAGCACTGCGCAGCACTGAGCTGTGCTGCAAAATCACACTTCAGGACCACGAGGATCCCTCAGGTTGCCACGTCCGCTTCCCTTCCACCCCCGATCCCCCCCCTTAATCCCTGGCCACCCCTAATCCCTTCTCCACTTCTAGAATTTTGTCACTTCAAGAAAATCCAATAAATAGAATCATACAGTTTGTAGCCCTTCGTGATAT
This sequence comes from Miniopterus natalensis, assembly GCF_054644295.1. Classification (NCBI taxonomy): domain Eukaryota; kingdom Metazoa; phylum Chordata; class Mammalia; order Chiroptera; family Miniopteridae; genus Miniopterus; species Miniopterus natalensis. Next base: position 55,264,367 of record NC_142083.1, read on the forward strand.
TGGCCTTTCTCTCTCAGCGTAATTCTCCGGAGGCTCAGCCGAGCTGCCGCATGTCAGTCATTTGTCCCTTTGTGTCTCGGAGCAGTATCCCATGGTGTGGATGCGGCACAGTAGCCATTCGCTGCTGTAGGATTTCTGGGTTGTTTCCTGCTTTTGACTATAATGAATAAAATTGAGCATAACTATTATGAAAGTTCTGAGCATTCGTGTACAGGCGGTTGGTCGAAGGTAAGTTTTCATTTCTCTGGAAAAGTGCTCAGGAGTATAATTGCTGGGTCATATGTAGCTGCATATTTAATTTTTTTCCAGAGTGTTTTTCCAAAATGTTTGTGGCTGTGCCATTTCACATTCTTACTAGCAATGTGTGAGGGATTCGGTTTCTCCACATCCTCACCAGCACTTGGTGTTGCCATTAGTTTTATTTTAGCCGGTGATATTTCACTATGGTTTTACTTTGTATTTTCTTAATGGCTAATAATCTTGAACATCTTCTTATGTGCTAATTTGCCATCCATATCTCCCCTTTAGTGAAAGTTCTCTTCCCATCTTTTGCCCACTTTCTAATTGGGTTATTTGATTTTTTTACTGTTGAGTTTTAAGACATTTATTATATATTCTCTATATCAGTTCTTTCTTAGTTATTTGATCCGCAAATATTGTCTCCCAGTCTTCAGTTTGTCTTTTGCTTTTAACAGAATTTTTAGCAGAGCAAATATTTTTAATTTTAATGAAGTCCAATTTATGAACTTTTTCTTACATAAATTATACTTTTCATGTTGTATCCAAGAAGTTTACCTTTTTGTAAAAGTTTTCTAGTTTTATGCTTTAAATTTAGATCCATGACCCACTCTGAGTTAATTTTTGTATAAAATGTAAGACTAAGGTGGAGGTTCAAAAAATTTTTTTATATTTTATTTTATTATTTTATTTTATTTTATTGCCTATAGATGTCCAATTGCTCCAGCATTATTGTTGTAAAGGCTATATTTCCTCCATTGAATTGCTTTCATGTCTATGTCAAAAATCAGTTTGGCACATTTGTGTGTCCGTTTCTGGGTTCTTTGTTCTACTGGTCTTGTTGACAAAATGCAATGGGATAGATTGATTCTTCCCACTTTATTCTTTTTTGTTAGGATTGTTTTAGTTATTCTAGGGACCGTATCTTTCCAGATAAATTATAGAATAAGCTTGTCTGTATCTACAAAAACCTTGCTGGGATTTTAATAGGGATTGCATTAATCCTATAGGTTAATTTGCAGAGAGCTGACATCTTTATTAGGTTGAGTCCAATCCATGAACACAGTATGGTTCTCCATTATTTAGCTCTTCTTTGATTTCATTCATCAGTATTTTGTAGTTTTCAGCATCCAACTCTTATACTTCTTTGGTTAGATTTATAGCTAAGTATTTATCTTCTTTTGAGTGAATGTAAATAACATTGTATTTGTAATTTTGGTTTTCACATACTTATTATTGGTACATAGAAATGCATTAGATTTTATATGTTTATCTTGTATTTTGAGACCTTGCTGAAGTCAATAGGTCCAGGAGTGTTTTATTATTTTTGGTTTTGGTTTTTGTTTTGATAGATTTGTGGAGATTTTTTATACAGACAATCAGGTTATCTTCAAATAGGGCCAGGTTTACTTTTTCCATTCCAATCAGCCTCCCTTTTCTTGCATTATTGTACTGGCTAGAAAATCCAGCACAAATTGAATACAAGTGGTGAGAAAAACCAACTTGGCCTTTTCCCCAATATTAGGTGGAAAGCGTTTAGTCTTTCATCATTAAGTAAAATGTTAGCTGTAGCTTTTATGTAGATGCTCTTTATTAAATTAAGGGCCTTCCTCTTTACTCCCATTTTCCTATGAGGTTTTTTTTTTTTTTAAACCATGAATGGATGTTAAATTTTGTCAAAAGCCTTTTCTCTATTAATTGATGAGATCATATGAGTTTTCTACTTTAGTCTATTACTGTGGTGGATAACATTGATTAATTTTAATATTAAACCAGCCTTGCATCCCTGGAATAAACTCAGTCATAGTGTATACTTCTTTTCATATATTGCTGAAACGTATTTGCTAATATTTTGTTGAGGAGTCTTTACATCTATATTTTTAAGGCATATTTCTCTGTAGATTTCTTCTTTAACAGTGTCTTTTTCTATAGTTTTCTAATAGTTTTGTATAAGAGTAACATTAGCTTCATAAAATGAATTGGGAAGTATTCAGTCCTACCTTCTGTAGGAGATTGTGCAGAGGTGGTGTTAATCTTATTTAAATGTATGCTAGAGTTCTCTAGGCCCAGATATTGCTGCTGCTTCTTCTTTTTTTTTTTAAGTTTTTAAGTTATGAATTAAATTCCCTTAACAGTTATATGGCTGTTCACATAGTATCTGTTCCATATTGGAGGAGTTGTGGTCATTGGTATTTTTCAAAGAATTGAAAAATTTTATCTAAGTTGTAAAATATATGCGTGTAGAGTTGTTCCTAACAGTTCTTTGTCATCCTTTTTAAATGTCTGTAGGGTCTTCAGTGACATCTTCTGTTTCATTCACTTGGGTCTTCTCCCTTTTGTAGTTGTTCAGCTTTGCTAGAGGCTTGTCAATTTTATTGGTCCTTTGGAAGAACCAGCTTTCTGTTTTCTCTTTTGTTTTTCATTTCAATTTCATTGATTCTGCTCTTATCTTTATTATTTCTTCCTTTCTGCTTGCTTTGGGTTTATTTTGCTCTTCTTGTTTTAGGTTCTTGAGATAGGAGCTTAAGTCATTGATCTGAGGTCTTCCTCTTTTCTAATATACACATTTAGTGGCATAAATTTCCTTCTCAGCACTGCTTTACCTGTGTCTCACATTTTTGACATGTTGTATTTTCATTTTCATTCGGTTAAATAAATTTTTTTATTTCCCTTGAGACTTCCTTCTTGACTTGTGGATTATTTAGAAGTGTGCTGTTTTATTCCAAGTGTTTGGGCATTTCCCTGTTATCTTTCTGCCATTCATTTCTAGTTTGATTCCACTGTAGTTGGAGGAGACATTTTGTATGCTTTCAACTCTTAAATTTGTTGAGATTTATTTTCTGAACCAAGATGTGGTCTATCTTGATATAGATAGATGATGATAGATAGATAGATGATAGATAGCTGATAGATAGATAGATGATAGATAGATGATGATAGATAGATAGATAGATAGATAGATAGATAGATGATAGATAGATGATAGATAGATGGATATGGATATCGGCATTTGAGATACGGTGCATTCTTCTGTTCTTGGGAAGGGTGTTCTATAGATCTATAGATGTCAAATGTATCTTCTTGGTTGATGGTGGTGTTGATCCTTACTGATTTATTGTCTAGGTGTTCTATTAATCATTAATAGAGGGGTGTTGAAGTCTTCAACTATAATTGTATATTTGCCTATTTCTCTGTTTAGTTCTATCAGCCTTTGTTTTACATATTTTATAGCTCTGTGGTTTGGTGCATATACATTGGTCCGTTGGTTATATTGACCATTTTATCATTATATAACATCCCTTTCTGTTTCTAGTAATTTCCTTTACTCTGAAATCTACTTTACTTATATTAATGTCGCTACTCTTGCTTTGTTTACAACAGTGTTTGCATAATATGTCTTTTTTCCATCCTTTTACTTGAACCTGCTTATATCGTTATATTTGATATAGGATTCTAAATATAAATGATTAATGAGGCTTAGCAGGATGACCTTAGATCTTAGAAATATTCTCTGGGTCCAAGTATGGTGCTGGAGCAGGAGAGAGCTGAAGCGAGGAACGAAGAGGGTAGGGCAGAACCATCCTATGGACGTGTCAAGCACTGCAGCATGTAGCCATAAGTGGCAGCTCTGGGAAAGGACAACAGAAACCTCTGTGGACAGATGAGTATAAGCCAAAAGACCTCCTCCTACTGCCTGTTGCCACCACCTACCCATGGCATGGCCTGGCATGACATATACTCTTGGAACTTTGACCCTATCCAAGAGAGTGTGGAAACACCTTTGAAAGACTGACACCTTCAAAGGGAAATAAAATGCTGTACTCACCTGGGGCTTGTCTGCCCTCAGATTTACATTCTGTGCCCTTCCTCTATTCACCTCTATGTTGCAGGCTTGTAGATCGTTTCCCTGGCTCTTACGGCGGCTGGTGTCTAGGTCTGGCCAACTGGAAGGCACTGACAGGAGATTGGAGGGCAGGAGGAGACGAGAAGCTATGGTGTATTTCCCCCTTCTCCCTGCCACAGATGACTTCTTTGGCAGTGGCTGTCTCTCCTCTGGGCAGCAGCTCTCACCAGGCTGGCATGCTGCCTGGCCCCCTGTAACCCTGCTTCCACCTTTTATTTCTCCAGCTATGGACTGCACTTGCTAATTTCTGGATTACCTCACCAAACCCCGTTTAGCCTCTGAGTTCTTCCACTGGCTGCGTTATCAATTCCTTGCATTCAATTGTCTTTGTCAATATTTAGAGTGGTCTCTAATTTCCTGGTTAGCCCCAGCTTGAAACAAGTGGGTTTAGAGAAAAGGTGGAGATATGGTATTTCTTGCACAACTGGGTTTGTAGTCTCTCTTTTATATTCACTGTGCTATCAAGTCTACCTAACCTGTTCTCTCTAGCTGGCTATTTGCTAGGGAACACTATATCAATAGGCAGAGGACCTGATTAGACATTTCTCCCAAGGGGATATAGAGATGGCCAGCAGATATATGAAAAGATGCTCGACATCACTTATCATCAGGGAAATGCAAATTGAAACCACAATGAGATATTACCTCACAGTTGTCAGAATGGCTACCATCAATAAATCAACAAACAACAAGTGCTGGCGAGGATGTGGGGAAAAGGGAACGCTTGTAAACTGTTGGTGGGATTGTCAGTTAGTGCAGCCACTATAGAAAACAGTACGGAGATTCCTCAAAAAATTAAAAATAGAGCTGCCACACGATCCAGAAATTCCATTTTGGGCATTCATCTGAAGAAAACAAAAACACTAATTTGCAAAGATAGATGCACCCCTATGTTCATCACAGACTAGCAATAACCAAGATATGGAAGCAACCCAGGTGTCAACAGATGAATGGATAAAGAATATGTGATTATATATATGAAATATTATGCAGCAATAAAAAGCAAAACAGAAACAGACCCATAGATATGGAGTACAAGCTGATGGTTGCCAAAAAGGAAAGGGTGAAGGATAGAAATTTAAAAAAATAAAAATATAATCCTTCCCAGAAAACCATCATTTTAAAGTGATTTTGTGGGAAGAATGCCTTGAGGCAAAGACGTAACTTACACAAGGGGCATTTGAGTTGGAGTGTCTGACTCCCCAGACGCAGCAGCAGGCCTTTCAGATCACAAGAACTATTCTACGTTTGTTCCTAATTCTTTATAAGCATGCCATTAAAAAAAAAATAGATTGAATAGATCTTCACAGAGCATAGAAAAGGCCTGGGAAGGGCTCCTGCATCACTCCCACCACCCATACACTCCTCAGACAGCTTTTGCAAGCCACAACTGATCTGAATGAAGACAGTGCCCATTCAGAGTCTTTAGTGGCATAGACATGTCACTGAGGGCCCACACATAAAGCTGTTTGTTATCAGCCATTAACGGCCTGGCGTTTTGGTTTATTACGTGTTCTTTGTGACACTCAAGAACTGATTGAAGTTTTGATTGGGTGACGACTCGGGGCTAGAATGGGAGTACCCAGCGCCACCCAGGAAGAAGGGCAATTTGGAGACAATGCCCTCTCAAGAGGGCAAGCCCTGAGCCTAATAAAGGCAAAGCAGAACTTTATTGCTTTTGGCCAAAGAACACTGCCAAACTTTCAGAGCAAAGGGCAAGTACAAGGCATTCTCCTGAATTTCAGACAGGACAGAATAAAAGTAAATTCTGAATATAAAATATTCAATGTTTTGGAGGTGGTTTTATAATGATTGTCAGAACAATATACTACTGTGTCAAACAGATTACAGTCTGAAATAACTTTCAGTGCTTTGAAGGCCATTCATTTATTCAACACATATTATGTTGTGTCAGGTTCTATATTCGAGAAGTTACATATGTATCTATGTCGGAAATAAAGTGATTTATGTTTTCTAAAATTGTTTTTTAAAGAATATTAGTCAAAATGTCCTTCTCCCTCTATGTACCCTTTCTTATTTTAGGACACACTGTAGTATAAAATGTCTTCTAGACGAGCAGCAACATTTATAAACAATTCTAAGATTCCACTACCTAGGTTCAAACCCAGCTCAGCCACACACTAGGCGTGTGACCTTGAGGAAGTTATTTCAACTTTCTGCATCTTTAAAATACGGATCGTAACTGGTCACTAACCTACGGAATTGTTGAGAGTTGCAAATTTGAAAATACATGTAAAAAGCGTGGCACATCCTGAGAGCTAAACATCAGTGTGTGTTCTTATCGTTGAGTTTATTAACTGTTTTGGCGGAGGAGATGTACAGGAATTGAGAATAGAAAATCTTTATCAAAGAAAAGAATTTCTTACAAGGATGGAAAAGAGCAAGTCTGAAGATTCAAAAATAGCTAATCCAATCGGTATCAGTTTGAATTTTACCCCCAACCCCCTTCACTAGATATTTAGCACTTTTCTGAGCTCGATCTTATAATTTGTAATTTCATGGGCCTCTGGTCTTCTCTACTTTGCTCAGGGCTGAATCCCTTAAGCAGAGGCTCCTCAGTGACAAACCGTCACAGCCCCGAGCCGGGGAGTCCCGAGCGCCCGCAGGGTGCGGGCCCGGGCTGCGCGCGGGGTGCTAGGACGCCCCCCGCCTCCCTCCCTGCCCCCAGGCCGCGACTCCGCCCCGCCGCCAACTCCGCCGGGCTTCGCGGGCGCCTTTCTCTCGCGGGCCCGCCCTCCTCCGGGTGTGTGGCGGGCGCGGGAGGCGGGCCCGGCCCTGACGGGCTGCGACTCCGCAGCCAGAGGAGGGCGGGAAGGCGGCGCGGAGGCGGGGACTGCGCCGGGCGGTAGCTGGCGCTGAGCGCGGTGGGAGCGGAGCGGGTGCCCGGCAGGCGCGGCTGGCGGCCTCCACCCGGTCTCGGCGCCGCAGCCCGACGCCTCTCCCGCCCCGGCTCCGGCTCCGGCTCCGCGGCCCGAGGCGCGGCGCACGCGGAGGAGCGGTGAGCCGCCGGTAGGTTGCCTGGGGACTGCTGTTCCGTCTGCAGCCTTTTGTGCTGCTGGAGAGGTGGTGACGGGTGGGTGGCGGTGGCGGTGGCGGGGTGCCCCAGTAGCCGACTCCCGGTGCCAGCCCCAGTCGCGGCGCCGCCCCTTCCTCCCTGCCTCGTGTCGGGGCCGGGCGCGCGGAGCCCGCGCGGTGCTGGCGAGCCCCGGCCGGGCGGGCCTCCGGGATGGGCGGCCTCCGCGCCCCCTGGCCTCGGCCCGCGGGTCCCTGGACGCCGGAGCAGGGGGCTGGGGTTCAGTGAACTGGGTGGAGCCCTTGCCGGGTGCGGGGAGCCCGCGGTTCCTTGGCACAGGGGTGGGGCCGGAGACGCCGTGAGTGTGCAGCGCGTGTGAGTGAGTGTGCGGAGGCGTGCGCCCGTGTGCGCGCGGCGTGCGCTCGCCGGGGAGCTGCGGGGACTCGGCGACCGCAGCGCCGCTCCCCGGGGGCGGCAGCTCGGAAGCTCGCGCTCGCCGCCGCGCCGCCGTGCCGGCTCCGCGGGGCAGCGGGCCCGGGGCCCCCTTGAGAAGCGGCTCTTTCCCGGGCCTGGGCGCCGGCGCCGCGTGCCCGGCCGTCCGCGCGGTGCGGCTGCCCGGGCGGCCTCGTCCCGCCGCCCCCTCGCCCGCGCAGCAATCCGGAGCCGGGAGGGGGCGAGGCTGCCCGCGAGCCTGCAGCCGCTGACGGCTGCGGGGCCGAGGGCGCGGCGGGGACCGGCGGGCCGGCCTTGATCGGGGGCGCGCGTGTGGCTTGGCGCCGGGTGCTGGCCCGAAGCGAAAGCGGCAGATGTCGCTGGGCACCGCCGCCCTCGCCCCACCTGTCGCGGGTGGACTTTGGGGCGGGTGGGAAGCGGAGGAAAGGGCTTTCCTGGCGGGCGGCAGTCAGACCTTGAGCGGGAGGCCCCATTGTGCGGCTGCCAGACTCGAGCGGTGGAATCTGCAAACCTCTGCCAGGGAGGGGCCGGGAGCACGGCGGGAAGGGCGGCCGGTCCTGTCCCCCGCAAGTGTTCCTCGGCCTTGGGGTCTCTCCGCCGCGTCGCCCGCGCCAGCCTGCACGCAGTGGGCTCGTAATTTGTGTCAGGCAAAGATGGTGAGTGTGAGTGGGCACGGCTGTGGCGCACAGGTAAAACCGGGGCTGGGAACTTTTTCATCGTTTGAGGAATGGGAGGAATGGAGGCAGAAGCATTTTATAGCGCGCTTGCTACTCCTAGCCGAAAGAACAATTCTTGCACAACATTTCTGACGTTACTAGACTTCAGTTGACGTTCTTTTTTCAGATGAGCCACCCTACAATTTAGAGTTAGTTGGCTGGTTTGATTTTAACCCTGCAGAGCAGGTAAGACGCTAGAGGGATAGAAATGACCTCTTCCCAAGTTTATGTCCCCAGTTATTTTAAAATGCAGTACTGGTTATTATTGCAGAAGCTTTTGGTACTTTAACTTAACATTATGATTTATGCTTACACAATTATGTTTAATCAATGTTTCATAGGTTTCTCAGTGTTTTATTATATGCCTGTGTGCATTATAAAGTTAAGAAAATGACCAAAATGAAATATAAGGATTAACGATCCCAGAGGCCTCTTGATTTGATAAGAATATGTTCCTGCCAAAAGTTTATAAGCAAATAAGAGTGTTTAGTAGTAACTATTCCAGGATATAAGACATAGAGTATTTATTGACTTTGCATATAGTCAGTGAATTTATTTACTTTCTCTGTGTAATTTTATATACTTTGGAGAGGTGTTGTGCACATTAACACTTAAGTATTTAGTGTTGTGGGGATAACAAAACTTTATATAAAGGATTTAAATTTTTATTCTTGGGGGTAAGGGGGTGGTCAGGTCTTCTATTCCAGAGAGAACTCTGATTTTGTCACCTGTCTACCAAAACATATTCTTAGTTTTAAGCTTTCATCTGGAAGTTTAGCCAATTCCATTGTGTACACCTGTCCCATTTCGGTTATGCTTCCAAAAAGGCAGATTTTTTGTAAAGACAGCATGTAGACCTGCAGTTCTAATTAACCTTTAGTCTTATTTGTAGTGAAACTGAATTTTTTTCTAAAATAGGTAGAAGGATGATTTCACCTAATGATAAGACATTGATAATCTAGCTTTAATTTCTACTAGCAGAAATAGAAAATGAACTGATTTTAAAAGAAACACATTAAAATAACTGATAGTAAAACTATTGAAAGAGCTGATACTACAGAAACACATTTTTGTCTTACTGAACCCGTTATGGGTTGTCTTACCACGTTGGTGAGGTTAATGATTTGTTTGTAAGGTCAAGGATGGTTTCAGAAAAGTCACACCCTATTTAACTCTTCTTAAAAATTATTGATGATTACATTTTATGAGTTGCAAATGAAAAAGTAAGATTATTTTGAAGTAAACTCTAAAATGAGCATGTATGCACAGCTAAGCATTTTGTTTTCATCATATGTGTTATTAAATCATTTTATTTCTGCTCAGCATTCTTATACTTGAGAGATGTTTTGGTCCTCTCTTTTAGTGTTTTTAGAGTTATCTTTGAGACTAGTGGTTGCAAAATATTTTCATTAGTCTCAATGGAACTTTTAAAAATTGCTATCCCCCTCCCTGCCAGGTGGTTTTCATTATTGGTTTCTTCTCAAATAGCCACTCTGAGAAGTACTACCTGTTTCCATTTTTGTGTGTTTTGAGAGCTAGAATTAGAACCCATAACTTCTACTCTATCAATTTTCTTTGCCTAAAATTTATCATTTTTCATAATATAATCTTTAATGATTAGCGGGATTCATTTACCAAAATTCACAAGGACTATGTGCTGACCTTCACATTTATAGCCTAATGATTTGGAAGTGATAGATTTTGTGAAATTTCTTCTTATTGCTATTTTGTTACTAGATCTATGCTGAAGCCTGAGTTTTATGGCTTTTTTGTATGTAGGGATTTTGTGCAGGCTTAAACATTTCCATGTGGAGCTTTCTGTAGTTTTGGGAAAATCACTCCTTTCTCTGGGTTCCCAGTGCCATTCAGGTTTATTGTTATATCAGATTTATGTATTCCCATGTCTGTCTTTCCCTCTCACCTAGCTTCAAGCTTTACTTTTTGTATTCGCCCCAGTGCATGTACAGTGCTGGGGCATGATAAGACTTGAAATGTTATTGAATGACTGAATGAGGAAATGAATAATTAAATGGCTGAGTGGATTCACCCAAACAGATACTCCTCAGACTTGTATTAGAACCCATTATGCAAGCAGAGGATCCTCCCTCCCTCCTTCCCTCCCTTCCTTCCTTAAGTCATTGCCGTTCCCTTGTTATATATTACTTTTGAGTAGGACAACAGGGTAATTGCCAGACTGGGACACTTTTGAGCCATAAAGAGGGTGCTGTAAGTAATTATACTAGGGCACTGGTGGCTTTGACCTGAGACCTGTGGCCACTCTTCTTTTGAAGGACATTCTTCTTGATTTACCTCTGATGATATCTATCATCTTGCCTGAGAGATGTGACACACTTGCTAGTTGATGTTTGCAAACTTTTCTATTTGTAGAAGCCTCATTTGCAGTCAAATGTTGGGCGTCTTTTGCTTAATCACTCATGGTTTCCCTGTCCAGAGGCTGGTGGGCAGCACTTGACCATGCTTAATTTTTCCTATTTTCCCTGGTTGTAGGATAGTATCACAGGGCTTTCTGTTTGTGTCAGCTGCTTATAGCTGAAAGCGTTACATACTCCAGTCTGCTCTGTTTGTTTTTTCTATGCAGCATTTAGTCCGTCTTGTAAGAATTCCATGTGAGTTGTTTCCCTTCCTGCCGATTGTTTTTGAGAGGAGACCCGTTGATATCTTGCCAAGCCTTCATGTTCAAAACATTGGCCAGAATCAAGTGCAAGAGTTTTTATCAATTTTTAAAATATTCTAAAAATGTTATTTCAAAAGTATATTTTGGGAACTTTCATATTACAACGTTTGTTTCTAATGGGAGAGGGGTCACTATAATGTTTTATTGGATTTTTTTATACGCAATCTCTTAAAAAAGGAATATTCTTTCAGTAGTTTCTGGCCTTGTTCTTTTAATTTTTTTTCTCTTTTTCACTATCTTCTTCATTGTCTTCTTAGTACCTGTGCATGGATAGCAGGCGATTACAAAACAGTAAGCAGAGTCAGAAATGAGTAAAAACTGAGAAATGAAACAGAGCTCCTGCACCTTGGTTTTGCCCTCTGTGGCTCTCTCGGACTCTGTTTATATTCTATTTTTGGCTTGGCACTGGCATAATAGGGATAATCAGTTACTACGCTTTGTTTACTATGAAATTACTGACCATTTCCTAAACTTCCACATCAGCTCCATTGCAAGAGTTAGATAATTGCTCTAAGGCTTCTGTACTTTCAAATCTGGAATGAACTTGCCTATCTAAAGCCATGTCAGTGGGTTTTGGAGTCAGATGGTTTGGGGCTCAGATTCCTGCTCTGACTCTCAGTATTACTCGATCAAATACTTTTCAGTGGGGATATTTTCCTCATGGAGTAGTAGTTAAGATTAAATGGAGTATAGCATTTACCATGTAGAAGGTGCTCAAAATGTTAGTTTCCTTTTATATCTCTTCCCTATTAAAAATTTGTTTACTTAAATAAGAAATCAACTTGAACTTACATTAGTATTGGGGAAATCCTTTGGCAGAAAAATTACTATGCCTGTGTTCCCTTGGGACGCACTGGATTGTTTTAAATAGAAATTTTTATTGTTAGATAACCATTGTTACATTACAGTTCACTTTATGTTAAAACCAGAGTCTTCATTGGTGAGGTAGAACCAAGTCTTAATTACCTAGGTTTCTTGGTTACCCAATTTGAAAATAGTTTGTGGCAAAAGAAATGAAAGGGAGTGTGTTACCTAAATCTAAAGTTCCAAAGGCTGAAACACTTTAGTTTCTTGGAATGACAATTCTTGGTGCATGAGCTTTTCCAGTTTCGTAAGCTATGAAAGCAAATACCTTTAATTCAGTGACTGTGCATTTCCTTTGAATAAAGCTCTTCTGGGCTGGTAAGGAAAGTAATAAAGTGACAAACTCCTTCCCCTTTCCCTTGCTGTGTATTGTCGGGACTGTTGCCACTTCTGGCTCTTTGCACCTATGTAGGTAAAATGTGTCCGTGGGGTTCCTTTGAGGCTCCCCTTACCCCAAGGTTCAACACAACAACAGAAAACCCGACAACCAAAGAAACCTTTACATGTGGAAAGGACCTTGGGAGTTTTCTCTTACACCTTTACCTCCCCAGGTAAGAGGGGAAGGCACACAGGAAATGCTAGAAACCTCTAGCAGTGTGATAACTCTAAAGGAGTGCTTTCTCAAGGTGTTCTGTTTTGTTTTTAATGTTTTCCAAGAGCCTTCTAATCATTTGCCTCACAGCAGTCTTATGAAGGATTTTTATTGTTGCTATTTTATGGCTAAAATGAGTAGATACCAGAAATTAATTGCATAATAACATCACACATCATAAAGGGCTTTGCAGCATGCAGAGCACATTCGTTTCCCTCCTCATCTCAGTTGATCCACATAACTACTGTATGAGGGAGGAAGGATGCTGTTGTCCTCAAATTAAACATTGCTCTTTGTGCAAGGTCAAGAGGCAGAGTTCTTAGCAAGACTAGGGCTAGGACCTGCTCTTTTGACCCTAGCCTCAGGGTTATTTTTTTTATAGGATACTGTGAGTCTATTGAACCTATGAATAAGTAGAACTCAGGTGGTGGAACCAACATTTAAATCTCTAAGATTTAGCCCAGGTAGCTATTCTTAGTCTCTAGGTAGAGCTTAAGCAGCAGAACACAGTGGAACAAGCTTGATAAAATGTTTGAGGTTTAATTTAGCTGAACAAATTCAAAATTACTTTAATTAAATTAATTACTATTGTATCCTGTATAATCTGTACCTGGTATTAGTACCTCCTGCTAGTTTCATCCTGTTTTGCTGTTAGAATTGGTATAATTGCTTTATAAGTTTTGTTACTTGTTAAATTAAAGGTTTATTTTTGTATCTCATGTTTAGTATCTGGAATAGAGCAGAAAAATTATTATGCCTGTGTTCCCTTGGGACTCATTGGAAATTGTACAGTGATATCTTCTGGGATTTAATCTGGTGAGTTATGTTTTGTTTTTTCTGTTTGTTAACCAGTTGTATGAACATAATATCATAATGTGTTTTAAGAACTACATGAACAGATAATGTGAAATCTCAGTATATTATTGCAAATATGTATATTCTAATTATGAAATTTTTAATGGCAAGAACAGAAACTATTGTTGTAAAATGGTAACACTATGTTTGAAATTTTTGACTTTTTGGTTGAGTAGATTTCCTTTTTTTTAATTCCTGCAAGATAAAGGAGATCTTATGGAATATTCCAAAATATAGCAGTTAGGAGGTAGTTGTTCTAATTTCAGGGAAATTTCAATAAAAACAGTCTCCAAAGATTGGCAAAGTAACCTGCAAAAAGTTCTAGTTGTATATTATTATACATAAAGATTGGCAAACAGATGACTGAAAGGAACATCATTTTCACTTAGGTGAATAGAGGTTTGCTGCAAGTGTGACATTCCTTTTATCACACTATGAATGTAAACGGTTGAAAATACCCAATGCTCTTGTTTTCCTTCCGTTGTCTTTTTTCAGTATGTCATCTGTGTATCTGTGCTGACACCATTGTTCATGTGGCTCCCAGTCTTTGAAGGGGAAAAATAATTAATAACGGCCTTTGTAACTCTTTAGCATTTTAAAAACTAGGTTCATATGAATTCATGCTTTGGTATGTCATTCTACTAGGCCAATGTCTTTGTAGGCCCTTTCTTTGAACTACCTGGTCATAATCCTTGAAAAGAGCCGTTTCATAGTAAGTGATTTCCAAATTATCAGTCAGCAGCAGAATCAAAGGGATGATGGAGAAACACAATGAAATTGCATTTTAAAACATTGAAAAAATGGAAATGTTACCAAAATTTTGTTCTGAAAAAAAGAGCAAGAAGTTTGAAAATCCTAAGTACAAAGTACTTTTAGAGGATCTTGAATAAGAATGTGGCTGGGTCACTAACTCATACAACTGAAATAAAGCACAAAACTTTGGTCCTCCAAGTTCTACAGCTGCTCAAGTTGTATATTCTCAGAATCAGAAGGTTTTGGTTTTTTAAAATATGTCTTTATTGATTTCAGAGAGGGTAAGGGAGAGAGAGAGAGAGCTAGAAACATCAATGATGAGAGTCATTGATCGGCTGCCTCCTGCACGCCCCCTGCTGGGGATCGAACCCGCAACCGGGCATGTGCCCTGACCGGGAATTGAACCTTGATCTCCTGGATCCTAGGTCGATGCTCAACCCCTGAGCCACACCCATTAAGAAGGTATCTTAATGGTTGCCCAGTCTATGTTTGAATACCTTAAGTGACAGGTAACTTTCTACTTCTCAAGTTGGTTCATTTCCCCTTTTGCAGCTCTGCCAGAATCTCCTATTTATATATATAACTATATAACTATGTATACATATGTCTGTATACATATGCATATGAAGAGATACAGATACACACACACATACTCCTGTAGCTACAGGGACAGGAAATTCAGAGGGCCGTCAGAAACTTGGAAATATGTAATAGCTTCTGTTTTTTCAAGTCAGATTTATGAAAGTATACTTTATATACATTAAAATTCATCTTTTAAGATACAGAGTTTGATGAGTTTTGACACATATATCCAGTTGTGTAATGACCACTACAGTCACCATCCCCCCAAATTCCCTTGGACCCCTTTATAGTCTGTTCCCTTCCCCCAGCCCCAGCCCTTGGAAGTCATTGATTTTAGTCCAATAGTTTTGCCTTTTCCAGAATGTCAAGTAAGGGGAATCACAAAGTATGTAGCATTTTCTGTCTGCTGCTTTCACTTACTGTAATCCTGGTTTGCGTCTTTTCATTGCTGAGTGGTATTGGTATTTTATTTATGGATGGAGCACAGTTTATCCGTTTCCCTGTTGATGGACGTTTGCATTGTTTCCAGTTTTGATGATTATGAATGAGCTGCTATAAGCATTCACATTCAGTTCTTTGTCTGAACACATATTTTCACGTGTCCTAGGTTAATATCTACAAGTAGCGTACGTGGGTTGTTTAATAAGCATTTATTTAAATTTGTAAGAAATTGTCTAACTTTTCCAAAGTGCCTGCACCTGACAGAGGCTTTCGAGAAGCTAAAATAACTACACCAAAGTGTAGGCAAATGAAGGACCTGATTCTCACCCAGCACAGATTTATTTTTATTTTATATCCAGTTTTAACAAGTTTGGTTAGCAGATTTTTTAAAAGCCCACATGGATTAGGAACAGTAAACTTGAAGGCCTTAGGGATAGGTTGTTAGCAATTGGAAGCAGCCAAAAATGATGGTCACTAATATGACTATAATTACTGATTTTAGATAAGGGGGGCAGGAACTTACAGAGGTGAAATTCTTCTGTCGGATAAGTTCTGTCAGACAAGGTCCCAGACATGTCAGCATCTTAGAATTACCTGGGGATCTTTTACAAATTTCAGAGGCCAGGACAAATTAAATGACAAATTTGGAGTAGAGCACAGATATCAATATTTTTTTGAAGCTCCTTAGATCATGTCAGTGTGTAGACAAGTTTGGATCCACATGATAGAAGCCAAGCAGGATGGACTCAGAGGAGCAATGACCCTGGAGCTAGGAGGCCTGGGACTGCCTAATAGCTTTGGGCAAGGTCCTGCCTTCAGGGTCATCTTCTCTGTAATCGGAGGTTCCATGTAGGTGAGTTCCAAGATGATTCTGCACTAAAATTTGACAGTTCTTGATATCATTAAACTGATAATAGCCGTACTTAAGAGATTCCATTTCCCAAGGAATGGCTCTAGGCTGAGTGGTTTGTTTCAGGTACCTCTGGAACAGAATTCTGTTCGCATGATGGCATTTTTGTTCTGTATATTTAGAAAGTTATGTTATATCTGTTTTCTCTTAAGCGATACTGCTGTATGTTTCTAAAACAGTTTAAGCATATGGAGCAGTTTTTTTTATTACTAAGGGTGACTTTTTTTATAAGTCTGATTTATAAAAAAAAAATTCAGTATTTCTCAAAAATAATTTTTTGTGTAGCAGTTGTGAAACTTATCAGCTATTTTCAGAGATGGTCTCAGGAGCTAAGGCATCTAGGTTATATTTTTAAAACGTCGCTCCCTTTGCCAAATGTATAGGAAGTTTGGCCTCTTGGAGAGTGTTCAGCGGTGACCTGTTTCCATGCGGGTCACAGTGGTTTGAATGTGCTCACCTTGGTGCGTCGGGTTCCGCTGCATGTGTATTGAAGTTTGGATGTTTGCTTTAGTTTCAGCCAAAATTGACAATTGTGTGCTGCGCCCATTGTGTTTAAAATGTGCACCATGTACATTTTTCTGGTAAATGTTAAAATGTTGCCTGTCTCATGTTGTTTAGTTTGAATCCTCATATATTTCAAAGAAGTATAGTGGTACCTGTGAACATGGCCAGGTCTTTCATACGTTTTATAAGTACATGTCAGTGCCATTGTTACCGATTGGGTTGTGAGAACTTGATCTTGAAGACCCTTAGGTGTCATTTGAAAAATTACATTTGGTCTTGGTACTTGTTTAGGAAACTCAGTTTTGAAAGCATTGTTTAAGTACAAGTTGACTTTTCTATTCTTGTTGCATTTTCTGTTTTAGACTCTTATATTCACTGAAGTTTTGCTGTTCCTGTTATTGTAACAACACTTTTTCTATTTTCTGTTTTCAGTCTTTATTTTTGCTTTAAACTGTATATGAAAATTAATGGAAGCAATAAGGGTATTTGCTGGTTTCTGATTTTTAGTGTTGTGCAGTGCAGAACTTAGCACTGGATCTGGTTTCTCAGTTCACATTTATTCTTATTGATGCAGTGGGAGTGGAGCCTGTTTCACATACCTACATTATATACCAAAGTGCTTTGTAATCATTTATCTTGGAAGTATGCTTTTTTGATACAAGGTTATTTTAGAATATGAAACAAATGCTTAGTCATGAATAAGTTCGTTAAAAACTTACTCGCAAGCGATTTTTCATGGTAAAATATGAAAAATTTGCTGCTAAATAGAGGCCATCTCTACTTGTAGTCATTCATTCCTGGTGAATGACTTTAAAAAAAAAATGTCTTTATTGATTTCAGAGAGAGGAAGGGAGAGGGAAGAAAGAAACATCAATGATGAGAGAGCTATTGATCAGCTGCCTCCTGCATGCCCCTGACTGGGGATCGAGCCCGCAACCCGGGCATGTGCCCTGACCCAGAATCAAACCTCGACCTCCTGGATCCTAGGTTGCTGCTCAACCACTGAGCCATGCCTGGCCGGGCCTGATGAATGATTTTTAATAAGAAATTTTGCAGTGTAAAATATTGGACATCCAAATACCAAGATATGCTGACTTTGAGACCGTTCGGCCTTTGTTGCCTTTAGCATCACCCTTTTATTGTAGATTTCCGGAATTAGAAAGTACCTGGACCTCCTTCGTTTCAGGTAGGACAGTACCTACACCACTTTGGCCCATTTGAAAGATGACCTGAGAAAGTTGATTCTGTAACTGCTTTCAGGATCTTGCTCCAGTATTTAAATTCAGTCAGGAAATTCTTAGGGATTTAAGAGCGTAGAAAGTTTTGTTTTCAGTCACATTGAAGAATGAAAGGTATGCTGCTTAGTCAGCATTCCACACAGCTGAAAATGAAATATTTGCCAGTCATTGCTCCCCTGGCTGAAACCCAGCCTCCACCCAGCTTTCTTAGTGCCACACAGTAGATGTTCTTTAGAAAAGCACTATGTAAGTAAAAAGAATCTAAAAACAAAATAAAAATCTAAGCAATTTGTAAGAGTCCTGGTTGTGCCATTCACATTCCTACTTCAGTATCAAGAGCTGAAGATGTTGAATGTGTGACAATACCCTGCAGAGACCAATGAAACCACCTAAAAGATCTGTTAGTTTTGAGACTGTGCTATAGTTTATGGCAGAAGTATTGATGCTTTACAGCTAAAAAAAATGCAAACAATTTTAAACCCTTAGAATTACCCATTAGAGAAGTTCACTATATATTACAGCTGTGTATGGAATGGATTTAAAGTGAGCATTTTCGTGTTCCAATGCAGCAAGACCATGATTCAGAATTTTTACATTGAGGATTGACCTTAGTTACTTAGTCAAATATTTGTGAGAGGCTATTGGGAATGCTTATTTCTTTAACTTTCTGGTTAAGTAGTGTTTTCTACTGGGAGTATGTTGTTCATGTCATCAAAGTAGGCAGGTTTTTGACACCAGGTTGCTTGGTCAAAATGTCCAGAGCTCTTAACGTCTAGTTAACTATGTAGGTTAAACCATTGTCTATCAGGTAGATGCCTGAAGATCCTGTGGGTTAATTTTACCCATGCCAGGTGGCGTGGTGTTCCTGGCTGCTGGAAGCTTAACCAGTGATAGTTACTCATCTAACGTGCCTTTTTCACATCACATCACATTTTGACCTTTATGCATTGCCTCACGCCTCACTCCACTTTCCTATTTTTCTAGGGACTTATTTTCTAGCTACTGTATAGTTTTTGCCCTTTTCTCTCAAACCTTTGTATCCTGCCATCCTTTCCCCTTAACCCCTAGAGATTCTAAGAATTCCTGGTGGTCTGCCTTGATGCAGCAGGATGGAGTTCACGTGGGAGCAAATTTTTGATGATCCTCTTGGCCACAGGAGCCTGTGCTCACTCTTCTTTGCTGTGACTTTTTGTACATGCTTAACTTGCTTAGCAATTTCTATCCCTTATAGGCAAAAAAGATGACTTTCGGCCTAGCTTCTGTTTGAATTATCCAATTCAGAATGGGTAGGGTGTGAATCATGGATTTTAGGAAGTTCATAATTTACCAGATGCGACTTCTGTAAGGTGACTGGTGGAAATCCGTGGACTGCCGTAGACTGCCAGATTTGGAAGAGACCTGGACAGCGTCACTTCATGTGACCAATGCATGAGGTTCACCACTTGGGTCACTCTAGTTGGGTGGGTCGCCCAGTCTGTGTGTGTGCTTCCTTTCTTCCACAGCCCTGGTTATTTGGCCTCACTGAGCCCCCTCGGCTTTTCTTTTCAGAATAAAGCATCAGAATCACTTCCTGCCTGTCAGGTTATGTAGGTTGGAGGCCTTCAATAAGCTGTTCTCCGGGGCTCTTTCTGGACAACAGAATTAGTGATAAAGGAAGGGTTAGTTTGTCATTTGGCTTAAAGTTAAACATTTGTTCCTTCAGCATAAAATTGGATGAAGCTTCCTATGGCCCTCTAAAGTTTATTAGATGATAAGTCTTTAGGGTTTGGTATGCAAATCAAAGTGGCTGGTAGTCACCTACTTCCATCCTTTCCATAGAGAAATAAATTACAGAATCAAATACAAATTTATTTTTACATTAATAAAACAGAATGAAACCAATTACTTTAAATCTAGAAGGGTTGAGGAGCTAAGGTATTTTGGATAATTTAAAATTGGAAATAGTCTAAGATTTAGAGTAAAAAGTAAGTAAAACTGTATTGATCCCTTTAGCATTTGTTTTACCTGAGGAATTATTATTAGTTTTTCAGTTGTGCCATAGATGTAGACCGTAGTGAGGGCAGGATGGTGTCTAGTAACTGCCTAGTCTTGGTTTATTTATTTTCTAATGAAGGAAGTGCAAGTATGCAAGCGAAGGAATCAGATAGTGGCTTTTCTTTAGCTTTCTAATTGCTTGGATTTTAAACGAAAACCCAAATTTTAGGAAATGCATCAGTTAGGAAAAGGTTTTGTTTTACAGAAGAATTCTTAAGAATTATTTAATATAATAGCCTTTTTCAATAAATATTTAATCTTAAAATCAAATGTTATTTGACATTTTGGTAAGCGATCTGAGATACTTAATTAAAACTGTGTTATCTACTTCTGAGGATCTGTAGATACAAAGTTCCTCAGAGATGGCATTATTATTTTGGTTTCCTTAGTATTTTATTTTGCAAAATTTATCTGCAACTTTCTAAGAACCTGGCCATTATTTGTGGTACTTCTTATCAGTGGGGTTTTCTAAACAATGTAATGCAATTATGATGATGAATAATATTATTATTCATTGTGAACTCCTCTGCCATTTACTGAACTGTTCAAAAGTGTAATTTCTTAGATGGTATAATTTTATGATTAAATGGTCAAATAAGATAACATAATATTTTATATATGTTTAATATTAAAATGATTTATTGGATTTAGGATTAACTTTTAAACTACAAAATGGTTATTTTTAAATAATTCATTGGGGATATGGAAGGAGGAACATTTTACAAGGTTTGGGGAAGCCTTGCCTGAAGACTTCTCCATACCATAAGAAAAAAATTTTAGGCCTAAATTGGAATCTTTGCAGAAATGGGTCAGCTTTTATCTTTTTATTATATGCCCCTTAAACACAGTTGCAAAGAATTGCAGGTGGAAGAGCCGAGCACTTATTTTAAATCAAATGATGGAAAAATGTAAAGATTTTATTTTCATGTTGGAAAGATTTTGTGGATTCTTGTGAAACTGTGTATGATTATTTTTATTTGCTTGATGTTGAGATCTGTATTTGATTTGCTTAATATCTCAGCAAGGAGCAAACTTTGAGTGATTACGCGGAGCTCTGTATTTAGAGAGGTATTGTTTTCTGTAGGCTTCTCCATCTGAACTGTTTAATAGTACTTTGACTGTAATGTAACCTGCCTTGAGTTCTTGGAGGCAGAGAAGTAGCAGTCATTTCATGCCTGCTCTGAAACATTTAATGGACAGATGAAAATCTGTCAGTTGCACTCTGGCTGCTTTTCAGGCTGCCTGAACTTTCTAAAATGAACCAGCTCTGCCCAAGGTTCTGCGCATTACACTCTTCTAATCTGTCTGTCTACTTTTAGGAGTGTGCAGAGTGGTGCCTAAAATGGAAGTAGATGTTAATGGAGAGACCAGAAGTACCCTGAGCACCCTGCCCTTGCCTGTGGCCGAGGTGAGCTCCCCGGGGAAGGCCGAGGCGGAGAAGCCCCGCTGCTCCAGCACACCATGCTCACCGATGCGCCGGACAGTCTCAGGCTACCAGATCCTCCACATGGACTCTAACTATTTGGTTGGCTTCACAACTGGTGAGGAACTCCTGAAGTTAGCCCAGAAGTGCACAGGAGGTGAAGAGAGTAAGGGAGAAGCCGTGCCTTCCTTGCGCTCCAAACAGCTGGATGCGGGACTTGCACGTTCCTCTCGTTTGTATAAAACCAGAAGTAGGTACTACCAGCCATACGAGATTCCAGCTGTCAATGGCAGGAGGCGAAGGCGGATGCCCAGCTCAGGAGACAAGTGCACTAAGTCTTTACCTTACGAACCTTATAAGGCCCTCCACGGGCCTCTGCCTCTTTGTCTTCTTAAAGGTAAGAGGGCTCACTCCAAATCTCTGGACTACCTCAATCTAGATAAAATGAACATCAAGGAGCCAGCCGACACAGAAGTGCTACAGTACCAGCTTCAACACCTAACCCTCAGAGGGGACCGTGTGTTTGCTAGGAATAACACATGAATGGCCTGCGGGGCGTGTAGACCAGTTTAGGGCAGCCTGCACTCGGCTAGAAAAACCCACCGTTGTACTCTGTACAGGACTCTCCGCATTATAGATGGTTATATCAGCTAAGTGTTCCAGGAACATAAAAATAGTTTGGATCAAATTTTGAATACAGAAATAAAATCACAGGTACTTGGGGAGAAGTCGCCTAGAGCACGCAACTGCAAGAAAACAGAATGTTGACCATTAGTTTGTATAGCTTTTTAGCTAGGAAAAAAAAGGCTTTGGTACGGTAAGATCTTTATGATTCTGACGCTCAAATTGGGAATGCTACCTGCTCGGTTGTTGCTGACTTGGTATGATTCATTAGAAATTTATATCTTAAGTACTCAAGTACTTCTTTAATCTCTGTATTTTACTATAAAATGTATGTAATGATTTGTTTTATGAAATTTAGAACTTGAACATTGCTGAATTGGACCACTTTTTATTTTTAAATATTGAGTTTAAATATTTTATAACTGGTTTTGCACTGAAAAGAAGAAGAAATAACATTTCAGATTGACAAGAATAATCTTTCTTCACTTGCCTCAATAATATTATTGAGCAATGAATTTTTTATTTCCGCATGGAAAGTTACTGATCTCTATGGCTGTAAAATATTTCTTTATAGCGTTATTAACATGTGTCTTAATAAAATTAAATTTGGGATACAAAGTATTTATTTTACAATAGGTGGGGGGTGGGGGAGCTTTTCCAGAAAGTTTCCAATATGAAGTTTTCATAAGTTGAAAAAGTTTCCTTTGGGCTTATTTTCTAATTTAAAATTCATCTGAAACTTTAAAATGGAAAGGATTCTTTTAGTTGTGAATTATAGGCATAATACTGTTTGCATCTGAATGTTCTGTAAGTGAATGGAACTTTAATAGAGGAGCTCATGATTTCTACTATTGAATGCTTAATCAAAGTATGAAGTGATACCATTCAGCATGGCATTGGGTCATCCAATTTTAGTTTTTTTGCAGCACAAGCACTCATTGAAATTCCAGTTTCTAGGATTAGTGTAGGAGCCTTAAGTGCTTCTACAGTTTTAATGGGTTAATCCTGGATTACTTAACAATTTATGTCAATTGCACTGGTTTAATTTGTTGCTAAAGAAATATTGCCCTGGCTTTAGTAACAAATACAGCTCAACTATTCTTGAATATATTTTGGAAAAAAAAGTATGTAACTTACCTTTTGTAAAAGTTTCTATTTCTTTTTTTGACTCTTGAAGGTGCAATTTATTACAGAATTGGCATTTCTGGCAGAATAGAACTGCTTATTTTAAATTTTATTTTGGGGGCTGGGAGTTTCTTAGGTGTTAGCACTCTTGCTTATAAAATAAGAACACCTTTTAATTAATGAGTGGACCATTCCTGGTGCAGTTGTGACTTTTCTTTAGCCAGAATGAATGGTGAACCATTTAAAGCAGAATAAGTATTAGAAAACCCTAGGAACTCTTAATCAACATTTATTATGCTTTCTCTGAGGCAACCATGTGAAAGAACCTTGGTGAAGTTGGCCCACAGCTTACTGAGTTGATCAAATTTCTTGATGGGCAGGAAATTTTCAGCTGTTGATACTTTAACGTAAATTGCACCTTTGTAACATATTGTATTGACGAATGATCACTAAGATTAACTATCTCTATACAGTCATTAGTTTGACAAGAAATAGAATCCTGTCAGATGCCAAAGAGTTGGGATTTTTACGTTTGATGATTAAACATCGTTATTTATTGATGATTTACCCTGTGGAACTGTGTTATTTCTAACTATGAAATAAAAGGGTGATGTAAACACACATTGTTGTGTGATGCTTTAACGAGGTCTACCGTCAATAGGCTGGTTACTGTTCAAGAATTTTGCCTAAGCACTTATTTTTAGGCCCCATTTTTGTTTAAAAAAATTACTTTGGGTGCTCATCCATGTTTCAAGGTAAAGGATGTATTCATGGCAATGACTGTATTCCGTGTGTACCTGTGAGAGCTGTCCCTGTCTGTGCACCTAAATAATTTCTTGAGCTAAATAAAAGTATGTAGCTTTTTGTTTTGTTTTTACTTAAAGACGGGTAAAACTCTGTGGCGAAAATAAAGGGGGTAATAGTTGGAGATATGGCACATTTGCTATGTCTGATTAGTAAAGATACGTAACTTTTAAGTTTGGTTTCCTAGAAAGTTTTGAAACTAGGTCAGTAGTTTTCAGAATGTGTTTGCAGAGCCCCTTCATGCATGTGTTCTTGCTTTCTCCGCACTCCATACACTGGTGCTCCTATAGTGGATACTGTCCTATAGAGAAAAAAGGTTAAGCTGGATCTCTTTTAGCTGAAAGAAAATCCCATTTCCTTTAGTCTTTGAATGTGTTCTGTTTTTAACCCCTCCCCCCATTTTTATTCAGTTTAATATTCCATACTAAATAGGGCACATTTTGGCCATATATACCTGATGATGTTATGTTACAGACCTGCCCTTAACTACCTTGTAGTACCACCTAACTTTAATTTTTTTCTCAAAAATATGTTTTAGAGGCTCAGCTGATGCTTAAAGTAGCAGCAGAATTTCAGTCCTCACCTCAGTTTGAGGTGAGCTTCTCTTGCTCCTTGACTTCCATCCAGCTGCATTTGCACCTCTGGGTCCTGGGCTCCCATAGTCTGCAGTCAGGGAAGAAAAGACTCAGGATGGGTTAAAATGTAAACTCATTCAGAGCCCCAGATCTTCTGGGCTGCTGTTCCAGGCCCGTCGAGTCCTGTCCATTGCCCCTTATACCCTATAATGCCCATGTGTGGGTCACTGTCTTTTTCCCTTCCCTGAGATATTTAAATGATTCCAATATTGGGTTTGGGGAAGGTTTTAGAAGATTCCACATTAACTTTTAAAGGCAAATGGCCTTTTCACCAAAGAAAGAATATTTCTTGAGATCTTGAGAAAAGCAATCCATTTTTACTTATTTTTCTCATTTGAACACACTTTTATCTCAGAAAGGTTTTTATTCCATTATAACCATTGAAAAAATTTTAAGGGAACTTTTCAGTGACCCTGGCCTAACCATTTGTTCTCAGTGATAGAAAGTAGGAGAGACTGTCAAGCTCATTAATGGCATGACTGCTCTAGAAGAGTCGAGGTGGAGAGAGAGCAAGGATGCACGTTACTGTGATGCAGAAAGGACAGCAAGTATTAAGTAAAATTGGCTTTTAGACAATATAATTTGATTAGAGAAATGGAAATTGATGAAGATTGCCTTGGAAATATGATAAATGCGATTAGCCAGAAGTGGAGGTTGTCAGCACTTAATGATGCGCTTCACTTCGTAATGTGCTTCTTTAAATAGGAATTATGAAATGGATCCTTAGCTATTTACATTAAAAGAAAATGAGGGCTTTTCCTGGCTGAGGAGAACAGTATACTAGAAACAAAAGAAAAATGGGTTTGATCTGCTGTTTTGAGTTTGCTTAGCCCCTAGGACACTTTGTTACTCTCCTGGAGGGAGACATTGAATTTGTCTTCTCGCCATTGTGAAACGACTTTTTCCAAGAGAAAAAGCCTGAAACCATGTCTCCTGAACGTTGCCCCCCATGATCTTGCGGTTGTCTTTGATGTACAGGTTCCTGGGAGAGCACAGGATGAGGGAAGGGAACTCTTTAAACAGAAGAATGCAGCATCTGCTGGAATGAAAAAGAGTAGCTGTGCAGCCAGTGGAATCCTTAGGTGATCCTGGCTGGGGTGGCTTCTGGAAGGAAGAGCTTTGAAGCCTTTACTTTTGTAGAAAAGCTAGCAGCACTTTCCAGGTGCCTGCTGATGCTCTCAGGAACAGTTCTCACTGTGTGCCCCGGGGGAAGAGCAGGGAACACAGGGTCCATGGTGTTGACCTGGGGCCTAATTCACCAAGAAGCAGAATCTTCACCAAACTTTTATGTAAAAGGGTTACACATGGCACATACTTGGAATACTTTGAATCATGTATCTTTGGCCTAACGCTTCAGTTAGGAATGGGAACATATGCAGTAAGATGTTTTGTCTTGAACTAAGATTTTGGCGAAGTGGTTAGAGCCAAGGTGGCAAGTACTGAGTGTGCCCCTCTGATGCGTGTGGCAGACGTCCCTAATCCAGCAGTGCAGACTCCGAGTCCAGATGTGGTCGCCTTATCTTCCGTAAGCCAGCTCTTCAGAGCAGCTGCCACTGAGCTGATCAGCATTACACTGGAGATAATACCTTTTTGCCCACCACACCCCACTGCAATGGATTATAGTGTGAATTGAAAAATGGTCTGAACGTTTATGAGTAGGAGACCGTTCTGGGCCCTCTCTTCTAACCAGAGAACAGAGGGGAATGGTCCCCACTACTACCACCCACAAGGCGCCTGCTAAGCACATGGAGACACTCTGGGGACAAAAGGACTTAAGGTCTATTTCACCTTCAAGGACTTGCTTCTTGAAGAAACATTCAGAGAGGAGGGCAAGGGGCATAAGAAATGCCAAATGAGTGCTTTATAGAATAAATAGCAATTAGAGAGAGAGAGGACCTTAAATCCTATGGGACTGAGATCTGAGAAAGTTCTACCTTGTTCATGTTTCTTTCAGTAGGCTGTCCAGCGTATTGGATGGGCTCACGTACCTTGCTGATCTGTGTAGAAGGTGAAAAAAGTACCTTCATAGGGAGGTCTAGGAGATGAAAAATATGGGAAGGCAAAAACTTAACGTAATAACTGAGTCTGTGAAGGAGCAGGGCATGCCAACGATGCTCAGCGGCTACTTACCCTGTTCTTAGTGGCCAGCTAAACTGGACTGACCCACTTTCTAGAAGTTAGGGTGGAGGTGTAGTTAAAGAACTGAAATATTGGAGTTGGGGGTGAGGGGGAGGTAACAGCTATGAGGGAATAAATAAATGGATATTTTAGTAATTTTTTCCCTCCTCTTGCACTGCAGTTAATCATGGGGTAAGGTGGGAATGACAAAGATGGCTTGCTTTAATTATTTTTAAAGTACATTTAAAAATATGTATTCTTGTCATAATGTGTATAAGAAATTAAACTATATGGGAAGTGTTTTGCTCAAGAAGTTTCCTAATATAGACCATCTTTTGAAATGACCAATTGGAATGCTGCATTAGTTGGTAGATTTCTGTATTTTACTTTCTAATATTTATAATAAAGTGATTTTGTTATTTTTTATTAATTGTTTCTCATTTTTAGTGTCATGCTCATCTAATAAGAAATTGATGTGGTTATAAGGAACAGTGTTTAAGGGATTAAGATACTTATGGGTTTGAATCCTGCTTTGTGTTGGGCCACATCAGGTAATCCACTCAGAGTGCAAAAGATATTCATTACATGTGACAAAGAGACTTTTTTTTTTAAGAGGAAAAGGGCATATAATATTATATTGCGTATAAGTCCCCCCCCCCAAATTCATTTCTTAAATGCATGCTGGATTAGGCCCTTAAAGTGAAATAGATGGGGATCATGTTTTTTTCTTCACATTTTCTTTAAATTGTCCCTTGCTGTTTTTGAGGATCCTTATGACTAGACTAGAGATACCAGAGAATAAACAGTTGGAAGTGTGATTTTGACCACTGGGCCAGGTTACTCTATAGAAATCACGGGAAATGCTGCAAACGATTATAGTTCCTAATTTGTGAAAGAGAAAAGTTGTGAGAGCTCCCTCATTTGCGTTACCCTAGATCTCTAGTATGACTGGTAATGAGAGAGGGTTCCTTTGTGTATTGACAACCAGACGCATCACCTTAGGAGAGTCCAAACCGAAGGCTCAGAGAACTGTGATGGATTTTATATAAAGTACAAAAACACACACACTTTTGTTGAAATAGAACCACCTGCTAAAGCAAACTGCTATATTTGTAGAAATTGATGCTCCTTCAAATTCACAGTTCAACCTTGGTTTATTCATCCACCAAATATTGGTTGTGATATTTGTACCCCCCAGTGATGCCATATAATACAAGGTGAGTGAACACAGAAGTCAAAGTCAAGAACAAACACATAGTTGCGTTTTGAAATGACTGCTGCTAATGAACATGGGTTTTAGATTTTTTTTGAGCACAGAGAGGAGAAACTTCCTAATCCCACCGTCAGGTAGGGAAAGCTTCGCCAGA
Organism: Miniopterus natalensis; assembly: GCF_054644295.1. Classification (NCBI taxonomy): domain Eukaryota; kingdom Metazoa; phylum Chordata; class Mammalia; order Chiroptera; family Miniopteridae; genus Miniopterus; species Miniopterus natalensis. The sequence goes on from NC_142083.1 coordinate 55,292,275, forward strand.
GAAGTTATGCTTGGGCTTGGAGGGTGAGCAGAAGTTTGCCGCGTGGGTAGAAAGGCGAGGGCCTCCCAGGCAGAAGAGAACACTACATGGGAACATAACCCTGGAAAGGCCCCAAGGTTCATCCATTCTGCTTTTCCTACTATGCAAACCAACCTAGACAGAAGTATGTCATACATCTTCCTAAAAATAAAAATCTCTAGGAAAGGAGGTCATCGATTTGACCCACACTCTCCAGCGAAGAATTTAGCAGTGACATTTCAAATCGTGATAGTTAAGCTGCTCAGTAGTCCTTTACGGTCCGCATTTCTCCTAATTCAACAGCCTTTTTTTCCCGTACGTAACTTCTCTTGCCCCGAGGACCCTCTGAGTTTTTGTGGGTCTCTGGCAGTCTAGAGTTCTCACAGATACTAGCCGCACATACGTCTGGAAGAAGAAGCTTTTGGGGACCAAGCAGCCAGTTTCAGGCCCTACCTGGGAGCCTGGCTGGAAACCCGGGGCCCTGAGAGAAACTCCGAGGTGTAGGATGAGGGGCGGGAATCCAGCCTGCTTTCTCTCCACCGCTTTTGTTTTTCCCCAGGCTGAACGCGCTGGCTCTGCAAGCTCCAGAACTTACCCTTCGCAAGATCTCTTTTAAGACTAGAGGGTGGTGTTTTTGGAAACAGTGCATATAGGGCCCTGAGGTTTCAGGAAACTCCATCAGTAGAAACACCCTGAGCTGAGTTTGTCCGACCACTGTAGCCACTCCCGGAATTCTCTCCTGTGGGCCTCTTTCTAGGATTTAAAAAACTGCTGGGAGAGAGCGGGGAGAGGGTCGGGTGGAAAAGTCTGGGGGCTGTTATTTTTTTAATCTAAAGAATTTGTAATAGTCAACTGCTTATTTCTCTGTTCCTCTCTCTCTGCTCTAATTAGTCAGCTATAAATTAAAAACTATATATTGGAAGACCTTAAATGCTTGGCCCTTCACATCATGTTCTGTAATTGTGACAATCTTGATTTTGTGTGATTTAAACAAAAAGTCTCACCCACCTTGGCTTCACCACTTATTTGCGGGATACAGTTGGTCATGTGCCTTCGTTTTACTTTTTTATAAAATGGGAAACATAACTTCTGCTTTACAGTTCTTGTGAGAATCAGACATAATGTATGTAATGTAAAATGCCTGTCACACGGTAGTTGCTGAATAAAGTGCAGCCATTGGCAGTAATAAAAACAATCTTTGAAACCCCTGTTTGCCATGTCTTTATTCACACCACAGCTACTTTTAAAAGGTTCTAAATAGTATAATAAACATAGTGCTTTATTTTTAATATTTAAAATTTAAGTATTTTGGATAAAATAGTGCAAAACGTGTCTGTGTGTGAGAGGGAGTTATAGGTGAACATGTGTTGCCCCTCACATCCGATTAATGAACTGATAAACTTGTGTTTTCTGAAGTGGGCTGTTGACATTTCAAGTGGTGCAAACATGATCCACTTGGGAAGAAAGTATTAGACCTACTTTAAAAATATTTTTTTCTTTTTAATTTTTTATTTGTCTTACATACAGTTCACCAGTAGCAGTAAATGCATAAGATATATAAATAAGTACATGTGTACTGGAGATATAAAAATATTTTTAATCTTTTTTTTAAAAAATTCAAGACCATAGTTTGGAAATCACTGATGTAAACAGCTACATCTATTATATAATGTGAAAAATTTTAAGTCCAATTTACCTTCTTGGAATTTTATCTTATTAAATGTTTGAACACACGGGCTTGAGATTTAGGAAGACTGAAAAATGAAGAGCGTTTTAAGATATGTGTGGGACGTCTTATTTTGGTTTTTATTCTGCATCTCTTTGCTAGTAATTTCTATCCAGTGCAGTAGTTTTTAAATGTCTTGGATTTGCTTTCTAGTTCCTACTATAAGGACTTAATACAATTTGGGAAATAAAAGATACCCAAACAGAACCCACCTGTCTCAGTAGGTTTCTGAAGATTGTACTTGTGAACCTTTTCTTGAGCATGCTTCGTGTTTTTGGTCAGGGACTTCTGAGCCACGTGACGAGCCATTTGCTGACTCCTAGTTGCAGAATAATCCATTATTTGTGCCTCAAGTGAAGTTGTGTGCTTGGCTCTGGTTATTAGTGTCCTGTCTTTTAAGAGCATGACCTGCTTTATCCTGCAGAACTTTCTACTTCTGCCACAGTTCTTTCAGGCAGCCATCTCCAATCATTTGAAGACCTTTTTTTATTTTAGAGGATCAGCAGTGTGTCTAATCCCATTCTTTGGCCTGTGACGCCATTACAGAGTATGTCTCTCCAGAGGTTGATTTATTTTCACTGACAGGTCAATTGTATCCGGGGGGGGAAAAAAAAAAGTAAAACCAGAGACTGTTCTGATACACTTTATTCTCAGAAACTTTGGCAACAAAGGGATAAATACCAACTACAGAAAGTGCCTAGAAAGTGGCTTCTTCCTCCACTTCTCCCTCTCCTTCCCCTCTCCCCTGGTGCTGATGCAACTCCTAAGAGCCAGACTTGGCCCCTTTTCTCTAGGCACAGGGAGAGGTGTGGTCCGAGAGCTTCCTTCAGATAACCGCACAGGTTCTCCCCATCTTTAGTTTGGCTCTCATTAAACTGTACAGCAGAGTACACCCTCGGAAACAGTTATTTGCTCTAGTTAAATTTTGCTACAGTTAGCTACTGCTAACGTCCTGTTACTTTTATTTAATATGAAATCCCCATTCACAGCCTGCATTCATTTTTACCCTTTTCTTACTCTCCTTATGGAGCAGAAAATACTTCCATGTTCCGTTATCTGCATATTTACATCCTTCCATTAGACTTGTCTCGCTGTCGTCTCAATGCCCGGTCTGGTTTCTAGTGTGCATTTTTGTTTTTAGGGTGGTTTTTGTTTTGCCTAGGGTAAATTGAGAGTCCAGAGGGGAAATTTTCAATTATTTCTGCTGGAGTTTTCTGGAGTTGCTAACAATGTCCTTGTTTGTAGTTGAGCCACTGTGCAAACTGACTTTGACGAGGACTATTGGGAATTCAGCTTGTCTTCGTATTTCATAAAGAAATTATTAGCCATCTTTTGATCTTTTTTCCAAACGTATCTTCTGACTGGTACAGCTTAGTTTTTCATAGTTTCTGAAGTAAAAACAAATTTGTCTTTTTTTTGTACAACCGTAGAATTCTTTATTCTGTGACAAAGCCACGAAATGGTATTAATTCTTCCCTTTGAGGCTTTGTGATATATCTAAGAGATGGACAAATTGGCAAAAATATTAAAACATCAATTTTTATTTGGTTGCAAGTGGAAAAGGCAAAATGGCTTGTCTGGCTCAAATCTGCATTCACTATACCTCTGTAGCTGCTAGTTTTAATAAAAACAGCTGAAGCAATGGAAAATTGAGGTGGAAGGGGGCTCTGTGCGTGTGATTGGACCTTTTGAAATTAAAGAAATTCTCAAGACATTTTATTCTTAAAGGCTTTTCAAAGCAGTGTTCCATTCATACAAATTTAGATACATAATCAGATTTTGTAGCAACCCTCTGTGTGTGTCTTTGCTCCATTAAAAATCTGTACTAACGAGCCTCTTTATGTGGGCTGTTTAATGAATAGCTCCCCATTCACAGCCTGCATTCGGCTTACATGGGAAGTCTTGTGGCCCCTTTTCAAAGCCTGCCTTATATGGGCCATGCCTCCTATCATTCTGTCTGTGTTTTGCTTTGAAATCAGTCACCATTAGAGAGTATATATTTTTTCTCTGACCATTTCCTAGATTAAAAATGCTTAGGTTTATTCAGACTCTGTTATTGAGAACCCACTGTGTGCACGCAATGCTTTGACTCTAAACCAAATTAGGTAGTAGCTGGCTCTTAAGGATGACAGTTAATGTTCAGGAAGCCTCTGAGCTTTCCTTAGATTAAATATTGCTTGCTCTTATTTTGCGTATACATGAAGGAATCATGGAGTTGGGTTGTCACGACAGTTTTAGCATTGATTAGATATTTGGTAATAGTTCTGTGCTATCACTAATGTACTATTCAAGAAATTTTGAAATTACTGTTCTAAAAAGAGATAAAGTATCTTTACAAATAAATAATTTCACTTAATATTTGAAGAAATAGGGTGAAAGGCCTCAGGATGCTCAAGTCAGCCTATGTGTGAGGGTTTTGGGATAATTGCTCTAGATGTGTTCAAACCCTTAGGAAACTGATAGTGTCAGAAATGAAAGGAGCAATGCAATCAGTGTGGAAACAAAAAACTCTTAAGTTGGTTCAGTAACATCCCCTTTTTAAAAAAGATCACCTGCTTCAGATTTAAAAATAACTTTTCAATTGCAGACTTCCGGCTTTGTCCCAATGTTCTCAGTACCGTGGGCTGTGGACGCAGAGTGTGTGTTAACAGTACTTTTGTAATCATCTCGGGATTTTTTAAATGACTTGTTATTTTTGTGAAGTCACACAAAAAACGTGACTGCCGAAATATGCAAGAATTAGAGCAAGGTGATAGAATCTGGAGCACCTTGTAAAAGCCTGACCTTATGCTTTACTTCATTTACCTCCCACACAGCCTTTTTCTCTCTCAGTCTGATTGAGCTGTAGTTGGTTTTCGCTGATTAGGATAATTATGCCAGGATGATTTTAAAATCTCTTTGCACTCACTGTTTAGCTTGGGCACTTCTTGTAACCGCTTAGAGAAACTGAGAGTCCTGCCCAGGATTCCCAGGGTAGGGCCGTGGAAGGAAACCTCCAGGGAAGGAGCAAGGTGGGCTTAGGGAAGCGGCTACCTTTGTCCTATGTGCAGTTTAGCTCTTCAGCGCTGAGGTGGGTCATTGAACTGAAGGACGCACGACTGGAAGGAGCCGGGACAACCTGAAACCAAGCAGCAGAATATGCAGTGGAAAGAACATGGGCCTTGAAACTGGACAAAACCTGCGTTTTAATTCTGGGCTTCTCACGGTGTTGGGTGCAATAGTTACTGATCCCCCCCCCCCCCCCCCCCCCCCCCCCCCGGTTACTTATGATAAAGAAACAGGCTTTATTCACCTTTGGCATGTAATTAAAGATGTTTACATCATTAATTTTTATTCACTTCATTTTGTATCATTAAAAAGATGCCATGGCATGTCACACACCATGAAAACTCATTTTGAAAACCATGTGGGGCATTTTCTTCTGCTATGAAGAGTAAGTTATTCTCTCAAGATATGTTTTATACTTGACATTGCGCAATGGCTGATGTCAGGCCTGAATTGAGCTTCCAAGAAGAGTGTCAGGCAATTGTGTATTTGTTCCTAGCTGAATTCTGAAGTGATTTCCCCCCCTCATATATATATATAATGTTAGTGGTGAAGGCAATTCATAAAAACAATGCATGATTAAACCTGCCCATCAAGATAAAATAGCCTCTAAGCCACTGATTTAAATATCTTTAAGATCAAACAAATCACAAAGGAAAGAACTGCCCATCCATGACTAAACTATAAAGCATACATTATACAGATTGTAAAATAACTTATAGATAAACCTTAAAACATTTCTAAATTGTTCCCAAGCCTAGACCTACAGGTTAGTTACAAGAGGCTAGACTTCCTAAATATTTTCTGATATGTAGTGATAATTAAATGCACATCCTCTTGGAGTCAGATGATATAATGTAGCTAAATGAATTCAACTGAAAATTAATTTAGAATTTAAGTATTGAGGTAGAAATGTAGGCTGACCTTGGTTTCAGACAACATGACCTTTAAATGAGATATAACAAAGCTTTAGTCCTGAGCTCCTTTTTGGTTATTAAATCTGTTTCATATTTGGAATAATTCCAGGGTAAGACCTCCCAACCTCTCTCAGTCCTAAGTCATTAAATGAATGTTGTGTGGGATCCTAGAGATTGCTGTGTTTTATAGTTATATCAGTTTAGGAATTCCTTTTTAGAAATACAAAAACAATTGCTAAATTAATACCGAGATTATGGTAAGTAGCTTTCCTAAGTTATTTTTTATTGACTATTGGGGTAGGGGGGTCTGTTTTCTGTGTGATTCCCATATCTACTTAACATGTGATGACACAGCGGTTTCATGAGTTTGTATTCTGAAATTGCTTATTTAGAGAGCAGCAGATTCCTCTAAGGAATATTTACTTGGGAGTTTTTGTCTTTTTCCCCTAGTGGTATAAGTCAGGAACTTTCTAGACTAAACAAGAATTAGTCTGATAAATATAACCTCATTTACACATTTAAAAAAATGTCCTGTTCGTTCCAGTCTGTCACAAGGGAACTAATTTATCCTTTAACAAACAAATGAGAGAGCAAAATGAAATATAATAGATAATCTTCATGCAATGAACATGCTGAGGACCCATAAGTACGGCTGTTTTACAATTTGAGTTCCCTAAATGGGAGCAGTAAGCGTGGGAGCTGTGGTCAGCTGGAATGAATGAGAAAAAACAGCGGTGACCTTTGCATCACGGGAAAGACATCATTCTGCTGCTGGCTTTTCACAGTTTATGTGTTTGTGTTTTTAATGTATGACCGAATCTGAAAGTTCATCTCTAATCTTGATCCACCGGGATATGGCAGAAATCCTAACCAGCCAAATGATACAAATTTAAATTTCCTGTGGAGGAAAGGTCAATAATGTTCTGTTCGCTGGGGACAATCTCAGCACAGCAAGCAGTCCTTCTGATTAAAATTCCTGTGGAGAGCTGCTGCTCTGTCTGATTGGAAACCAAATGGGTCCCTAATCACCTACATAAGATAACATCACTGGGGCATCACACACTGACCAACAGGTGGATACCCTCTCTCAAATGTCAACTTCATCTCAAAATTGAAAAATGAAAACATAGGGCTGCATTTAACAGCAACTATTTATAGTTCTGTGCTGTGAGGCCACCAGTTTCCTATCATTCCTATTGTTCTCTAAAAATAAAGACCCATTTAACCGAGGAGGACTGACAAGTGATCTTGTGATGGATCTGAGTTATTGTTCAATGTGTGAGACTAGGGAGAGCACCACAAGGGCGTGTGGACGCTGCTGGAAACCCCTGGCCTGCGGGGGCCTGTGCCTTTGCCGCCGTGGACACCTGCGTGCCTGCTGAGATAACCCCCGAGTGGCTGGCTTCTGCTTTTGCTGTGGAAACCATAGCCCTTTTATAAGACGGGCACACAGCCAGCGTACTTAGTTGGTAACAAGTGACCAGCCTTATGAATTAGGTCAGTTCATGGAGAGGATTCAGTTCCCCTCCTCCGTCCTTAAAGTTCTTGTTTTCTAACCATGGGAGTTTTGTATCTGTATCTCCTACATCAACTAGGACCTTCCTATGAAGTCTCAGATGACCTTCCTTCTGAATTTAAAATCACCTGAGATGCACCGTTTTAACTAGAGGCGAACAAAACGATGCCACATCCTTGTTAGTATTTCTAATAATAGATTTTACTCGACAGGCCCTACTTACAGTTTCTTCATTTTCCTTCTCGATTTTTGTCTGCACTGCAGTGCCTGTTGTTTTTCTTTCTTGCAAATCAGAAGAAAGTAATAAAAAAAAAAGTTCAGAAAAGATATAAGTGCAGATTAGGTGCATTTCCAGGCCCACTCGGCAAGCCCCTAAGGCAGTTCCTGTCTCCCCGGCTCCGCGGGCGCGCAGGGAGCTCCGGGACAGCCAGAAACTGTCAGCTTTCAGCAGGCCCGCAGCCCTCGTCGGAAGCCTCTCATCTGTCGGTGCTGACGGGCTGAGGGGGAGTGCAGCGCCATCCCGCAGTCGGAAAATCCTGACATTGTGTCTTTAATCTCTTTTCCTGTGTGAACTCTGTCAGATGCTCAGAGAAGACACCCAATTACTGTCTGAGTTCCTATTTAGGGTCTAAAACTGCTCAAGAAAAGGGCTTTCTGTTCAGGAAGCTGATAACATATGTGTGTTCTGGGCTTTTAGCTTTTCCTATGAAATTGTAATAAATTGTGCATGAAGGTGAAACACTGAGGATGATGCAACCTTATGAAATTGAATTTAGTGGACGGTTAATTCTGATGACTCTGAAATATCGCTTATTGTGAAGTAGGCGCGTCGGTGCCAGGAAGGTCCTTGATGCATTTGGCAGGGAACGGTGACATTTAGCTATTAGGCTGGATGAAGCATCTTGAGAAGAGCTGAAGGGGCCAGGGCTAAGTGCTTCAGGGATGGTCTCACTCCTAATGTACTTGGGTGGTTCTCTGTGTGCCTAATTATAACTAAGAATTTTATAGATTTCCTAAGTAGTAAATACATACGGTATTGTTTTTTTCAAATGAATTTAGAAGACTTCATGGTCAGATAAGCAAGTGTGGGATATTTTTAAATGTCTACGTTGAACATTTTCTGTTATCGCAATGCAGCCATATATTGTGCGTGAAAATGAACTTAAAGTCAGAGAAACAACTAAAATCTATGACAAAGGGAGAGAATATTGACTGATGCTCAGTAGGTTTAAAAAAGCAATGTAATTTCAAATATTTCTTCAGTTTTAAAATGGACACATTGTGGGAAGCAATGAACAAATGAAGACAACTTCATGGACTGAAAGCATGTTAAAAGTTTCTTTGTAGACAAATAAAATGATAATAAAAATTTTAAAAAATAAAATGCTTTAAACATTTATGCTGAGCCCAAAATACAATTTCACACTATGAAGTACAGATATACCTTATATTATCGCACTTTATTTCTTGTGCTTCACAGATGTTACATTTTTAACAAATTAAAGGTTAGATCATCCAGCAAAAAGATTCTGACTTGCTCTATTGCGATATTTGCTTTATTGCGGTGGTCTGGAATCGAATCCACGGTATCTCCCAGGTAGGACTGTACTGATAAGATTGGTGAACCCTGAGAAGGTGAGCAGGGCATTTAGAATTAGCTATATAGGTGGTTGTATCTTGAGTGACAATCTGAATGTTAACCCCAATTCTATAGTATCTACTTTTAAGGCCTTGGTATTGTGAAATTATCGTGCTTTAGTACTGAATGGATTTTTATTAGTGAGTGTTCACAACTTAGAAAGAGAGAAAAAAAAAGAAATCAAAGCTACTTCATCTGCTTGGTGGCCACAGTACTTTGCATCATGATTTGCTTTGCTGGCGCTAGGGAAGACTGTGTGTAGGTGACAGATCCTGTCATCAAGTCTGTCCTCAAATGCTACTCAGGCTGCCTAGGGGTCACACAGGACATCAGGAGTCCGAGAAAGTGGATTATTTTCAAAAAAGTTCCAGATGGGATTTTACTTATTTATTTAGATTTCATGTGGAGGCCCATCTAGTTTGATGTATTCAACACGGATATAAATTAGCAAAACAATAATGACCTAGACCTGTCTTTAGTGATCTGGAAGATGTATACTATTTTTTTCTCATGCTTTGTGACTTTTTAAAATTCATTCTGGAATAGTCTACAAAAATCACATCTCAGCAATACCAAACACAAAAACTACCAAACAATATTAACTGAATATATTTGGCTAAATTTACTGCATATATAGGAGAACTATAATTTTGAACGTTTAATAGTGAGTGAAAAATCTTTGCCAAGGTCAGTATTTTAAAAGCAATGACTCTTTTTGTCACGGCTGCCTTCCCCGCCACCCTGTCTAAAATTGCAAAACTACATCTGATTCTCCAAATACATTTTCTTTGCTTTATTTTTCTTAGCTTTTATGACTTTTTTACATATTAAGTATCTTATCCTGTTAATTTTGTTTCTATCATAATGTAAACTCCATGAGGGCAGGAATTTTGTCTGTTTTGCACAGCATTGTATCACCATTGCCCAGAACAGTGCCTGGTGCATCATTGGTACCAAATTTTTGTTGAATAAATAAATAAATGAGATAATACATGTAACATGCTTAGGATGGTGCCTGGCACATAGTATGCACTCATTGGTTTCAATATTGGAGTGGGCTTTACAGAGTTCAAAACAGTTTCTATACTTAGCTTGGTTTTACATTTTGTTTGTATTTGGAAATAATGCCTACAATATTTTCCTTCTATGGGGAGCAAGTAGCATACTGAATAGAAATATATTCAATGCACTGGCACTGTTTTTCAGATGCTCTATAGTTTGTTGTTTTTTCAAGTAACTACTGTGTCATTCACATTTGCTAATATTTTTTGCTTTAAGAAAAAAGAACAGCAATGATTATTAAATATTGTCTGATTATCTTAGCTCAGTGGGGCTTTCACTCTCTAGGGGGGCCAGTGGCTGTGTGCACTGTGGATACTGTGTTCCAGAAAAGAAAACTAAAGGATAGAAGTTTGTGAATTCAAGAAGAATTTAGAGGGGCAGTTTTCAAGTGCATTGTACCCTGGGGACTTGTGTCTGGCATAGTGCAATTGGGGGACAAATAGTGGGAAAAGCAACCAGAGGCTCTGAGGACTCAGAGTTGCAGTGGAATGTTGACTCCACCGCCTCCTGGTAATGGGCCCTTGAATCAGTCCCCTGACTTTTTAGAAAAGCAGAATAGAGTGTAGAGTGAGTGCTGTGGAGACAGAATTTAAATCCCACTGCTAATTAATTAGCTGTATATTTGGGGCCAAATTGCTGAATCTCGAAGCCTTAATTTTCTCATCTGTATATTGATAATCGAGGAGCTGGTAAGATAAGACAGAGTTAAATCACTTTGCACTGCGCCTGGTACATGAAAAATGCACAGCACATTGCCGTCACTATAATGATGGGCGACACCAGCATCACCTTAAAGATTTGGGGACTTAATAAGATATATAAAGCACCTAGCACAAAGTATATGTTTTAAAAATATTTTTACCTCCTTCCTTCTTGGCTTTCTAGGGAATGGATGCAATTCTTCTACTTCCCCGGAGAGTAATTTCCACCTTCTGCTCTCTCTTCTCCTCCCAGCAGCATCTCCTCACTCAGTCTCTGCGAGTGATGCTCACACAGTGCATGTGCCCACATCCCTTGCTTCGTGCTCACAAAGTGCAAGATTCAGAGGAGGGTGGCAAAATGGGCCACTTTGCGAATGTCACACATTTCATCTTTCTGAGCTTTTCCACTGAAAACATAGCCACCTACACCCTTCTCTTCTTACCAAGATAATTATGTCTATTCAGTACTTAAAATCCCAGAATCCAAATGCTAAATAGAGTTTAGTCCCGAGACAGAAAACGGAGGGCCGAGGGCCAGTCCAACCCAGGGACATTTCATCTCACTGCCCAGAGTTGGCTTATGTGGGGTTTTAAGATTTTTGAATTAGTTTTAATATTTTAAAAAGTCAGACCCTTCGAATTAAAACACGCACACAGGCTCGTATGTATTTCTGGCTACTCTGGCAAAGTGGCGACCCTCAGCCCAGACTGCCCCAGGCCGCAGTGGTCGGGAGCGAAGCAGCAGCTGCCCCTTTCTTAGCGTCCCCTGTTGAAGGCACTGTCCCCCTGGATTTCCACCTGCATGGCTGCTGTCCTTCAGTAGCCCAGCGCTTTCCATTTACAGATATGGCACCTGAATCCAACCAGTGCTTGGTGCTGCTTACAGATCGAAAGGTGAGTCAGTGACCGTGTGAGGATGAACATTCTAGTTTTCGGGTTCTTGGACCCCTGCTTTTATTACCTTCTTAGCGGAAATTCATGGGAGGCCATTTATTTAGCTGAGGGCAGGTTTAAACATTTTTTTGTGACAAATTTTCAAACACCTAGGCCCATTTTCTCCTTTGGTTAGAGAATGAGTAGGTTCATTCTCTAAACGATTCACAGGTTCAAGTTTGCTCTTCAGTCCCATTTCCTTCGTTCAGTTTGATAGCTCCCAGCTGAACCCCCCTCACCTGTTCCTGGTCCTGCTTGTAGACAACGTTCAGTGACTGTTAGGAGACTTTACTTGATACCATTCACCCAGGGATGGCAAACTCAGATGCCCACGGAGCCGGGCAGCTGTGTGTGACAGGCTGGGGTGACCTGGAGACTATCGGCCTTGGAGGAAGAGCACAGCTGTCCCTCAGCTGTAGTTGTCAGTTGCCATGAGGGAATCCTGAAGCTGTCACCTCTTTTATGCTCTGTTTTTCGGGGGAAGCCCAAATCAGAATTTTATAGGAAACCTTCTGGCTTTAAATTTGGCAATTAATTCACATTGTTTTTTCTAAAATGAACAAAGTCTCAACAGTTTATGACCCCTGCCAAGGGGAAGTCCAGCTGGTAAAAATTAACAGCTAATAACAGCCCCTGCTACAGGAGGGGCAAAGAGAGATACACAGAGCACAGGCTCTTGGTTTTAGAGAGACTTGGGCTTGAATCTCAATTCTACCACTACTCCTATGGGATGCCGCTCAGATTATTTCACCTCTGAGTTTCAAACCCCTCATCTGAAAATGCCTTTAATACCTTCAGGGTCGATGTGAGGATCAAAGGGAGGGTGCAGGTACAACGCCTGGCCTAGAGCAGGTACCGAGACCTTCTCAGCTCCTTTTTCCTTTGTTGGTCTCCTCTAGGTTTTGGCAGGATGGTGTATTTGAATTTAAATCTATACACTCGTTGCTTTATTTCCTTTTTTTCCATCTCAGGGTACCGTGAGAGTGGTGGGTTGAAGACTGCTCCTACTCTCTTGGCTCTCTCATGCTTGCTCCCTAAGGTCCAGGACTGAAAATGATCCTTTGGGAAGAAACTGTATTAAATGTTACTGGTGCAATTAAAAGACATTTCAAACAAGCTATCATTTATGGCATTAAAACACGTATCGGCAATTAAATACATTCAAATATAGTATTGCAAGGTAACATCCCCTGCCAGAAAGTATGCTCTAGTCCCAAGCAGTATTTCAGTTAAAACAATATGTACATATCAGAAGAATCCAGAAATGCTGGCAAGTTCAGATGTTTTACTTTATTTTTAGATATATTTCCTACTCGTGGCAAAAAAATGTATTTTATAGTGTGTGTGTGTTTATTGTTTTTTTGGGAAAACTTAAGATATTTCCTACTGGATTTGGATGAACTTTGAGAGAATCCTAAATGCTTTTATGAGTATAGTGAAAGCTTTTAGGCAGAGCAATGACAAAAGAAAGGCCCGCCTCCTCCCTGATGTCACCTCTGGCAGCTGGGGGTGGGGAGTGAGATTAATTATAAACAGAATTATGGGATTTAGCGCCTCTACCTTTTGACTCAGTTATCATCCAATTAGGAATTCTTTGATTTGTAACTATTCTTTGGTTAAGGAAGGAAATAGGAAAAGCCACAAAGAAAAGAATGGAGTCAGGGGTCACCAAACTAACCGTGCCCCATGCCGAGATGCTGAGGTGATGCCTCAGGTGGGGAATCCCCTCCCAATCCAGTCCCTGTTTTCACACATTCTCTCTCTCTCTCTCTCTCTCTCTCTCTCTCTCTCTCTCTCTCTCTCTCTCTCTCTCACACACACACACACACACACACACACACCCTGATCATATAGAATGGCTTTAGGCATATCTAAGTTTAGGGAAAATGTTCCCATGGCAAAGATAAAAAAATATTTGATAAATCTTTTTATATGCTTTTCTATAATTACTCTCATAGCTTAGAAATGGTCTAAGAGTTGTGTGATGTAGCCGTTGCTAGGGAAACTTGCTTTTTAGTGAGCAGCAATTTTCCAAAGCAGATGCATTTCCTCTCTAACTAATGAGTGTGTAAATGGTACCTCTACTGCTTTTTGCTTCCATATTTTGGAAACAACTTGAACTATTTGCTTAGGACAGCAGACATCTGCTTTAGAAAATGGAAGCAGATAGGCTCCTAGAATGTCTTATTTATAAGCAACTTGTGCTGCATATTTCAAAAGCACATTTGCTGTTTCTTATTAGAGGACATTTTATACCTATTAATGGCAGAAATAATTGTTTAGATGTTTAAAAATATCCTCTCTAAAAGGTGTGAGTATGTTTGGTTGCACTGTACATTTCATTCCCACCAATCTCATGGCAGAGTGGGGAACCCTCCTGACTGGGGCTGGGAAGCAGACTGGAAGTCCTGCTCCATAATAGCAAACAATATTGTCATGCAAAGTTGAGTGGGAACAAGGCTATTTCAGAGGCAATAACGTTTTCTTCCAGTTCACTGACCCACTAATTTCTATTCACTTTAAACTGCTCTCGGATTTTTCAGAGAAATAAAAGCTATTTTCTACCATTTGCACTGTTCTAATCTTTGGCTTTGAACAAAATCTTCCTTGATAACAAGGAAGACTGGTCACCCTCCCGCTTTTTCGGACAGCTAGTAATGGCCCCAAAGACATGCAAATAAGGAGTAGAGTTATTTCCATAAAAGGTGGGGCCGCATGCCCTCTAATTACCTCTCTGGTTTTAGATGGAGGAGAGAGGAAAAGGCCAGAAAAGGAGGGCAGGTTGGATAGCATGAAAGATAAACTGAGCAAAAGACTATGTCCTCACAATTTTTGGTGTTTTTTTTTTTTTTTTTTTTTTAGTATCTCCCTCCTGAAAGTCCCTGGAAAGTGTCTAAATTTGGTGGCTTTTTATGGTACCACTAAAATGAAAGATTATTACTACTGCTTATTAGTTTAAATTTACAAGAGGCCTCTCTTGATATGATTATACAAGATTGTACATGGCTTTTTTCTTTCTGGTAAATCATGTACTCTTTTTTTTTCTTTTTCTACTTGGAAGTTTTGTCCCTCTTCACAATCTTCCTTAAAAGGATTAGAGCTGCATTAGCATTGGGTATACATATTAAGTACATGGTTTTAGATCTTGAAGCTTTTTTATAAAAAGTAACTATATACTTTCTTAATATAATATAGTTTCAAGCTGAGTTGGCATTCTGGCTGTGGCATGTGTGAGGGAGAAGAGAAAGGAATGCAGTATTTTAAAAATATATCTTATGCAAGATTACCAAGAGGATGCTAATGTACACAGAATGAGGGCCAGCTTTTCCAACATGTTACTTTGAGTTGCAGTAGGGACTGCCTCTGTGGGTTTGATGAGGTTATGGTCCCTTTTTCCCGTTGTGTATTGAGAATATGAATTACCTGCTTCTAGGATATTGTGAGAAAATTTGTTTTTCCTGAGTTACATATCAGAATAAAATTTCTATTCTTGATGGGCTTTTGAAATAGTTTTCTTTTTAAACTAAACTCTAGACTGTATTTGGATTTCATCAGTTTTTCCATTAATGTCTTTTTCTGTGAAGATTTGTGTCTTTTACCTAATTTTTTTCCTTCTTTATTATTTATTCAATAATTTCTTATATCAGTAGGGATTCATATATATTTATTTTATACTTTGAGTTATATCCAATGCTGCTTTATTTAGTTGCTCATAATATTCCACCTTTGGCCATTTGGAGCTCTTTCAGGTAGATTTGTGTCCCTTTGACATAACCCCATTCTTTTGTTGTTGTGGGTGTTTTTTTGTTGTTGTTGTGTATTTTTTAGCACTTCCTTACTTTCTGGTACTACATGCTCCACCTTAGATTCAGCTGATAGGCAATTTCTTGTGGTAGTCCTAGCAAACAAACATAAATTAAATTAAATTTTTAAAAATCGCTTTTAAATTAGCAGTCTTGTGTGGGAGAAAGAATTAATAAAATAACAAAATGATGGTGATAAATAATAGGAAAACATATATATATAGAGAGAGAGGATGTGAAGGCAACAAACAAGGGAGCCTGGTCCCATCTGGGTTAGTTTGAGGGGAAGGAAAGGAGCAGCAAGTAAGTTTTCACTGAGGAGGTAACATCTGAGCTGAGAGCTGAGAAAACCAGAGGCCTGGGCTCAGAGGCCAAGGGCAGAGTATCTAAGGTGAGGGTGGAGAGATAGACAAGTGTATTATTAAAAAGAGATCTAGTGTTTTCAGTAGCCTGCTCATTTCAGTTGACATACTGATTCACATGTCTTTATTGTTTCTCTTAGAACAGTGGCTTTCTAATTGTGCTCCCCGAATCCTAGGTGTCGTTGGAGTATACCATTGCCAGGGCCTGGCTCTGGGAAGCTGCACCGACCTCACCCTGGGCATCAACCTGAAAGGCTCTGCTTTTAGCCCTGGCCAGGTAGCTCAGTTGGTTAGAGTATCTTCCCAATAAGCCAAGGTTGTAGGTTTGATCTCCGGTCAGGGCACATACAAGAAGCAACCAATTGAATGCATAAATAAATGGAAAAGCAGATCAATGTTTTTCTCTCTCTCTCTTCCTCAAAATCAATTTAAAAATTATTTTTTTAAGGTAGATTCTGCTTTTATTGTGCAAGCTTCTCTTAAAATTTTACTTAAAAGATTCTACCCCAAAACATGTTGAAAACCACTGCTCTACAACATGATTTTTATATTTTGCAGCAGGATACATGCTCATCCATTATGTGGATGTGTTTGTGTTACTTTATTTAACCAGTCTGAATATATTTATTCCATAGCCGAATATATGTAAGTTGTTTTTGCTGTTTCTCTGACATGCATCTCTGATGAACTTCTCTATTCAGAGTTTTTTGTGCACATACAACTTTTTTGTGCAGTATAACTGGTTCTTTTCTCAGAATTCTTTCCACATACAACTGACCCATTTCTAGGTGTGGGTCAAAGGTGTATTAGTTATAATGCTGCATATATACCACCCCAAAATGTAGTGGAATAAGATGAAAATAATTCTTTATTATTGGCTCAGGGATCAGGAGCGGCTAGGCAGAGTCTTACATGTGGTTGTAATCAGTTGTTGGCTGAGGTTGCAATCATCTGAGTGCCTGGCCAAGGCTGTGGGATCTGCTCCATGTGGCTCATGCACATGGCTGGTAAATGGTGCTTCTTGTTGGTGGGAAGGCTTTGGTCTTCTCCACATGGATCTCTCTACAGGGCTATTTGAGTGTCCTCACACATGGCAGCTGACTCCCCCAGTATAAAACATTTCAAAAAGCCTGATAGAAGTTGCAATGCCTTTTATGACCATGCAAAGGAAATCACATATCACAACCACATAATGTAGTTATTTCCACCATTTTCTGTTGGTCACTGTGGTAACCAGAATAATGATCCCTTAAAGATGTCCTAAAACAATGAAACTTGTGAATATGTTATCTTTCATGGCAAAAGGGATGTTACTGCAGACATTATGAAATTAGGATTTTGAGATAGGTAGATTATCTTGGGTTATCCAGTTGGGTCCAATGTAATCACAAGGGTCCTTAAGAGTAAGACAGGGAGGCAGGAGAATTGGAGTCAGAGAAGGTGATGTGTCTACAGAAGCAGATGGTGGAGTGATGTGACTGCTGGAGGGGGGCATGAGCCAAGGCATGTAGGCAGCCTCTAGAAGATGGAAAAGGTGAGGAAAGAGATTCTCCCTTAGAGAGTACTGCTGACGCCTTGATATCAGCCCAGTGTGATCCATTTTGAACCTCTGATCTCCATAACTCTAAAATAGTAAATATGTGTTGTTTTAAGCCACTAGATCTGTAGTGATTTGTTACAGCAGCAATAGGATGCTAATGCAGCCTCACATCCCTGATTCACTGTGGGAGGGGTCTACACAAGGGAATGAATATCAGGTAGTGATATCATTTAGGGCCATGTTGAATGCTACAAAGGGTATGCCTACTTTTAAGGTTTTAAAACCTACACTATCAAACTGCCCCTTAGAAAGAGCCTATTTAATCTCTGCAACCAGAAATTTGGATAAATACAGATTTTGTGAGGTCAGAGAAGATATCTTTCAAATGACCAGTCTTTCCAGCTCATCAGTCTTCTTGTGGAGGAGAATGTAGTGGGGGAAATAGGTTTTTTAACTGTCTAAGTAAATTTCCTTCTGTTATAGTGGGAGAGTAGATAACAAATGGGAGATCTATAGCTGAAGGAACTAACTCTGTGTTTCTTGAGGCCATACCCTGCCCCAATTTATTATGATCCTCTTCAATAAAAGTAAATTCCTAATTGCAACTCTACAAATATATTTTCACCTGATAGAATTTAAGAACCATGTCAGACTCTAAAGCCATCAGAGTCCTAATATAGCTGAATAATTTGTGTTTTTTTAAAGTATTTTTCTGAGATTTGTCTCTCAAGCAGGTGAACATTCTCATATTGTTCCAGCAAGAGGAGCTTGAAATAAAGACACGTGTGTTTGAGAGGAGACAAGTGATTTCCATAGAAGCTAAGGTGACCTTATTCTTTGCAGAAAGCAAAGTCTCTACTGGGGAAAATTTTAAAATGCTCACCTCTGATTCCCTGATGAACATGCCTAAAATCTGAATGTGTTTTCCTAATGCTGACATTACAGTCTTGGGCCACAGTGAATGAGGAAAGACTTATTTCCTACAGAGCATCTACTGCCCAACAGAGGAATGCTGAGCAGGGGTCTTTCTCATTTTGGAAGTTAAGATATAAAATGCTTTAAAATTAATTAAACCAAAAATGGAGATATGCCAGGTAGCAGATGCTATTTCCAGCAAGGAGCCCGGATCCCTCATGTGCTTTCCTAGGCTTTCCTCTTTAAACTCCTAGAATTTCTCAGACACAGGTGATTCAGGGGTATTTAGTTCCCTTTATTTTACAAATGAGGGATCTGAAGTCCGAGAGTATCTGAGTACCAGACCAAGTAACAGATTGAAAAAGACTATATTTTATTTGTCATTCAAGCAGCTTTGGGCTGTTTTCTTTTACTCTTTATATTTTCTCTCTTCCCTTGTAATCAGACAAGAACTTTCAATTGAAAAATCTTGGTAAATGTAACCCAAGGTTCTTAAGCCAGCAGGGTATTTATTAATGTAACTTTAAAAATCCACAGGTAGGCTTGAGTCTTGTGAGATTTGACTCAGGTACTCAAGTGCTTTCTCCAGGCCCTGATTTCTCTCTCCATTTTCAAATACACTCAGTCCTTGCGGGGACATTAACCTTTTGCCCTCCAGGTTCATGTCCAGTAGGAGAGAGTGCTTGGGTCTCTCCAGGCTTGCACATAAAGTTTCCCAGGATCGCGTTGCTTTGACTGAGTCCTGTGCTCATCACTAACCATTTTTCCTCGCTTTGTCCAGTCTGAGCCATGTCCTATGCCCCTGAAGCGGAGAGGAGCCAGCCAACACTTTTTGAATCATGAACACTGAGATTTGAAGGAAAGTCTGGTTATTGTTACCAAAAGAAGGGGAATGGATGCTGGCTGGCCCCCAAGTTGCAAATGGTTTTCTGTGTTCCCTTTTAAAATGTCTTCCTTTACATTTTATTTATCAAGCACCTGCCATGTACCAGGTGTACAATTGGGGTAGAACAGACAAGGCCTCTGACACATGGCGTTTGTAGTCTGAGGGAAGAAGTGAGTAGAAACAATCATTAAAATAAATAATCCCCAAAATAGGGTAAGTATAAAAACAAACAGAGGTTAGTGTTTATTTACTAGAGATATATACTAGAATATTTACAGGTAAAATGATGTGATGCCTTGGATATTTTATTCAAACTTGTCTGGGTTTGTGAGGGTATAGATAAAATAAAATTTGGTAGATAATTGATGAAGCTGATTGATGGGTATGTGGGGATCTATTTATTATACTGTATTCTCTATTTCAGTATATGTTTGAAATGTCCTATAATAAGAAGTTTAAAAGAACAATCTTATAGATAAATGTACTATTGGATAAGTGCTATGAGGAAAAAAAAAATCTATCTATCTATCTATTTATCTATCTATCATCTATCTATCTATCTATCTATCTATCTATCATCTATCTATCTATCTATCTATCTATCTATCATCTATCTATCTATCTATCTATCTATCTATCTATCTATCTATCTATCTATCTATCTATCATCTATCTATCATCTATCTATCTATCATCTATCATCTATAGGAGGACCCAACCGAGTTTCAACAGGCATGGAAGATTTTCCAAGTAAGTGGTGTGTTTGTTATAATCTGAAGTATGACTAATACTAAGATATTAGGAGGACAGTACATAACACCACTTTCCCACTTGAGCTTGGAAACAATTGAGAGAAAGACAAGGGTTCAAGAGATGGAGATCAAAATGTCAACTCTGTTATGGGTACAGTTTAGGATGTAGCTTACATATGTAGCAAGTAAGCTTGCTAATGCTTCTCTGATTTTAATTTATGCTTGAAAACTGAAGGCAAGATTACAGACAAGAATCCACCCTATGAAAACTGGAATAGGGGTAAGATAAGGGCTGGACTGGTCATACTCAATCCCTTTTCAGAAACAATCAAATGGCACTCCTTGTCCTAGGACAGAAGGAGTGGATCAGAGTGGGACAGAAGGCCGTAAATGTCACTATGGGAGTTCCTCACCAGTGGATGCGGGGAAAGTGGGGAGATAAATGTTCCCTTCTTAAGTACTAGTAAACCAGTTAAAGGGTGAGTGGGTGGGTGGAGGGTAGGGAAGTGTTTCTTGGGCAAATGGAACAGCAGGTTCAAAGGCCCTGTCTACCGCTAAGTACTATGCACAAGGCACTGTGCCTGCTGCTGGGGTTATAGAGGGATGAACGAAGTTTAGTCTCTACCCTCGAGTTACTTGTGGTTTATTTGGGAGACAAACACAGAAAGATACAAATGCAATAAACAAGATATACAGTTACTTAAATACTGATAAAGAAGAGTAAGTGCAATATAGGTTAACTTATAGAGGAAATCGAGATGAATTCTGATCATGCACTAGTGGAGCAGAGGAAGAGGGAGGGGAAAGAGAGGAAGAGGAAGATTAGGAAGAGTTATGTAACTGGCCTTTAAGAGTGGGCAGGATTCCCATAAGAGGAGGGGCAGGGAAGGGTACCCCAGGCAAAGGGAACTGCATGGTACCTCTCCCTGCTTATTTTTGTCCTGTGGTCCCACCTATATAATTGCCTCCACATTGTTCCAACTTCAGAGGGAGGGGAGGCTCCTCCTGTCACCTGTCTCAGATGAAGCCTCAGAGCACAAACCCTGCACCCGGTGCGCCTGGCCTCTGTCTTCCCACTGTCCCACTCAAAGTGATCCTATCCTCAGGCTTCCTGCTGCTGCTGCTTGTGTGGCTTGTGTGGGAGGGAGGCTATAAGCCAGCCAGGATGCAAGTCTATAATTATTATGGTTTTATTGGTGGTTTGAGGTCACTGTTGCAGAGAATCAGAATTTGTCTCAGCAGAATGTAATACACTTAGGTGAGTGGCAAAGGAGTTTTCACTGCTGTGGCTGTCACATGGAATGACAGTGTCATCCTCTCTTCTCCCCCCTACTTTCTAAAGCTTTGAAAGAAACCAGCTTGAGAAAGTGCCTTTTTAGAAGTGCAAGGAGTAGTGGGAAAATTTCCCTCTCAGGAGCACGTGTGACAAGTCTTTATGATGTCTTTTGCATAAATAGTGAGATTCCCACTCAAGGCTCTGTTATTTTTAAATAAAACAATAGGTCGAAAGCATGTCTGCTTTCGAAGATTCATCAAAAAGTTATCTATGTTTAATACTTAAAGGTGTTTCTCTTGCCCTAAAATAATTTATATATAGGGAAGGCACAGGTGAGCTCTTGCCACACTGAATAATTTTGAAGCTTTTAGCATTTACAGCCCCAGTTCGCAGGCAGGCAGTTTTAAGGGATGCGAGCCTACTAGGGGAAAGAGGGAGAGGCAGTCTTGCCAAAATGCTTTATGGACAGGGTGTTGACCATAGGAGACAATTTGGAGCAGCCTTCCAGGTCATTCTGTTACAACCCTTGAGGTTTATAGTCTTGTAAACCAAAATTAATTTTAAACTGTAATAAAGAATAAAAAGCATTTATTTGAGCAAAAGGAGCTGCAGCCCAGGAGACACAGATTCAGGTAGCAACTTAAATTGTGTTGCTACCTGAGACAAAGGGAGGGTGGCTCCCTTTTATTAATTTTTATTTATTTAAAAATATATTTATTGATTTTGGAGTCAGAGAGGAAGCAAGAGGGAGAGAGAGAAGGAAACATCTATAGGAGAGCAAAACATTGATCGGCTGTCTCCTGGAATGTCCCCTACTGGGGATCAAGCCAAAATCAAGATTTGAACCAGTGACCTGTTGATACAGGGGGCAACACTCAACCAACAGAGCCACACTGGCCAGGGCAGAACCTCCCTTTTATAGTATAAATCCCTATCCAGGTCGCCCGTGAAGTCCATTTTATGTAAATGAGGTATCCAAATTGTGCAGTTCTGATTGGACTGGGCAGGTCTCGGAGTTTCCCTGCAGTTGTCAGACAGGGTACACCGGCAGGGGCACTGTGTGGGAACCCGAGAGTTCAGCAAATGGCTTCTAGACTCTTATTAGTCATAAAATTTGGGTCCTCATTCGACTCTGAGGAGTCCATTCAGCACATAAATTCCTTCTAAGGGTTCACATCAAATGAATATTTCTTCTCAGAGTCCACAACAACTCAGCAAATTTAAAAAATGCACCCTTCCTGCAGGTGGAGGCTGCCCCAGGCCAACTTGGTAGAGCTCGGAGGGCAGAGCACCTGTGCAGTTCCAGTGCTACCTTCCCCGGCCCAGAGCCGTCTTTAATGATTCACCTGCACACTTGTGGCTGTGTTCAGCAACAGACTATGAGATATTACTCTGGTTTAGGTTGCTGGATTTTATTTCTCCCAAATTACATCCTTTTAAACTTGAGAGTTGTGTTAGTTAATTTGATGTGACAACTCAACTAAATCATAGAGTGCTCAGGTACTTGGCTAAGCATGATTTCAAGGTGTGTCTGTGACTGTTTCTGGGTGAGATTAGCATTTGAATCTGTAGACTGAGTAAAGCAGAGGGAAGACTTCTCTCTCTCCCTCCCTCCCTCCCTCCCTCCCTCCCTCCCTCCCTCCCTCCCTCCCTCCCTCCCTCCCTCCGCACCCCCCTCTCTCTGCCTGAGTAATTGAACTAGGACATCAATGTTCTATTGCTCTTGGACTGGAACTTACATCATGGGTGCTCCTGGTAGAGCTTGGCAGGCAGAGCACCTGCTGGTTCTCAGGCCTTTGGACTGGGAATGGAGCTACACCAATAGGCTCTCCTGGGACTCCAGCTTGCAGATAGCAGATTGTGGTACTCTTCAGCCTTCGTAATCATGTGAGTATATCCTTATGATAAATCATATATGTGTGTGTGTATCTATCTATCTATCTATCTATCTATCTATCTATCTATCTATCTATCTATCTAATCTATATCTATATCTATATCTATATCTATATCTATATCTATATCATCTATATCTATATCTATATCTATATCTATATCTATATCTATATCTATATCTATATCTATATCTATCTATATCATCTATATCTATATCTTTATCTATCTATATATCTATATCATCTATTATCTATCTATCATCTATATGTCTGTCTATCTATCTATCATCTATCTATCTATCTATCTATCTATCTATCTATCTATCTATCTATCTATCTATCATCTATCTATCTATCATCTATCTATCTTGGTTCTGGAGAACCCAGACTAATACAAGAGTCAATAATGGTATAAAATTGTTTGATTTCTCACAAATACATCAAGATGTTTTCTTGACCTAAAGATGTTCATTTTCATTTGAGGCACTTTTTTCTATCTGATTTTCCACATCACTTCTCCTTTTCAGTTAGAACATTGCCAATCTTCCCATTCTGTTTGTTTCAGGCCTCATGTCTACAGTGTACTTTAGTGTGTCTAAAGCTCCTCTGGAAATTTCACTGTAGTGAGATCCATCCTAGAAGGGGCATTTTCTGGGGAAGGGTCAAGGAGCAGAATTTTTTATCTAGTCACTTTAGAAATGAGTGATATTCTTAAAACTATCAACTCTAGAGTTTCTGCACATTTTAAGTGAAGAGATTTGAAACTATTAAGGAAAGAATACAAATTTCATAAAAACTTTATTTATATATTTGATTTAGTCATACATTTATTGAGTGCCAGGTACTGAGCTAGGTGCTGTGGAGAAAACAGAGAAGATTAAGATCCTGTCCATGCCATCAAGGCTCTCAGAGTTTAATAACAAAAGTAAGCAAAAATAAACATGTTATAGTATATGGTACAGTGGGCCTAACAAGCAAGTTCCAAGTGCTACAGCAGTTCAGATAAAGGAGAGATCTCTTCTCGTTAGTGGGACCTAGGAAAGCTTGATGGAAGTGGCTTTTGAACTAAGCTTGAAGAATGAATCGGATGGCAATGTGACGGGGAGAGAACTGCAGAACAATGGGGTGGCAAAGTGCAGGCAGTATGGGGGTGTGTGGTCTGATTTAACTGAGGAATTAGGGTACAATGATGAAAATGGCAATGGGAAAAATTGTTTACTGAGTACCTACTGTGTGCATGCATTTTTTCTCATCTACAAACCCTATAAGATAGGCTTCATTATTCCCTTTATAGGTGAAAAGATCTTCATCTCAGAAAAGTCAAGTAACTTGCCCACAGTTACTTGGCTGTTAAGTGGTAGTGGTGGGAGTCAAATGCAGATGTAGCCCACTCAAAAGTCAGTGTTCTTTCTACTCTTATCCTGAACTCGTGTACATAGAGGAGAAAATGAGGAATATTTCAGTCACGCGGTGGATTGGGTAGGGTAAGAGAGAGGAGGCAGAGGCAAGGAAAGCATATGCTTTGATTGAAAATGACTTGTTATAGGGTGTTTCTCTGGCAAAAGAATGCTCATAGGTAAGTGACACTATAAAAAATGATGATGATGGCAATAAGTAGGTGTCATTTACTGAATGCCAAAAATAGGCCAAAAATTATATAATCTCTGACGCTTACAATGACATGTAGCACATGTGTTTTGTTACCTGGTATAGTTGAAAGAGCAGGAGTGAAGAGCCAAAAAGAACTGAGTTCAAATGCCACCCCTTCCCCTTTCTACTTATTGAACTCTGGGCAGGTTCTTTACTGTTTATGAGCCTCAATATCCTCTTCTATAAAATGGGCATACATGCATATGTCATAGAGTTCTTGTGAATATTAGAAAAACATTTTTAAACAACTTAGAATCATTTTATAACAAAGCAGAATAATTAGGTAATAAAAATTAAATTCTAATATAGAGGCAAGGGTATCTCTGAGCATGTGTAAATGAAAAACATAATAGTATGATGAAAATATGAATATTCATAGTATCAAAATTTAACCTACTTTAAAAAAGGTTTTCCTTTCCTTTATAAAAAGAATTTTGTGCCAGAACAGGCAACTGAGGATATGAGTATGGGTTTAAATATTCTAAGAACTGAGAGGGTTTATAGTAGTATGTATAACAGCAAAATACACCTAAAACTATTGATTGTAGAACCTCATGAAAAATACAACTCATTCTTACTTATGTTGAACTATGCTTTTACATTCATTGTATTAATGCAGTGCTGTCTGGATTTTTAATGACAGCTTTTAATTCTTTTTGAGGAAAAAATTCAGTACATCAAAAGTAGGTCATGCTATGCATAGATTTATTTTCCTAGCTTGATGTGTGCTTACATAGTAGATTGAGAATTGAATCCTCAGAATGAAAAATGGATTATTCTGACATTTATTTTGAGCTCAGAAATATTATAAACATATTTATTGAAAGTCTTGCTGCGGTTGTTTTGAATGTAATATTCTTGCAAAAAAAACACACTTGTCTAGAAGGCTTTGTTTTTGTTAATAAACTCTTCTAATTGAGACTCTTGTGTGGAAACCTCCCAGAGGGAAATCCTATAACTGGTGAAATCAGGGAGGGAGTGTACAGCATGCCAGATAATGTCACTGTACTGAAGCCCTTGCCCCTAATGATTTAGTTGATCTCTTATCCTATCCTGGGACACTGGACCTCGATGAACTTATCCAAAAAAACATTTGAAACAACTTTTAAGCATATACAATTGGCAGAATCTTCAGAATGTTTGGCAGAATCTTCAGAATGTATGTATGTTGATTTTGTAAAGCTTCAAATAATTACATTCTCCTGGAACATATTGTGAAGAACCCTACTGACCTACAAGTGTTACCAGATTTGTAAAGCAGGGGGAAAAAATGACCAAAATTGCTAAAGCAGTTTTTCAAAAGGGCTCTTTTCAGGACACTAGGCAAAGTGTTGAAAAGTAAGTCCATTCTGCAAAATATTTCCTCAGTCTTTCCCTGGAGTAACCTATGGCAAAGTATAGTTTTAAATGTTGAATGAATGCTTGCAGTAAACTGATTAGTCTATCCTTTCTCTGCAATCTAAATCTGAGTATTTTGATTCCACAAAGACACATAAAAATGGTACAATATCATTCATTGCTCTTTTATTCATTCATTGCTCTTATATTAGTATTCAGCTGTTTCCAAATCTTAAAAAAATCTATACATCTGGAATTTATCCTACGTCATAATTTGTCTATGTAAGTAGTCATAAATTTAGATGCATAAAATGTGCAAAAATGGTTGTGGTAACATTATTTATAACAGTATAAATGTTGGAAAAATCCTAAGTAATAATAGGAGAGTGCTTACATATATTAGACTAGACTTCTAAGTTGAAATATTAAGCAGCCATTAAAATGGAGTTTTTAAAGAATAGTTAACAATTTCAGAAAATTCTTGGGGTTTGATGTAAAAATTATAATTAAGTGTGCAGTATCTGCCCAAATTGTAAAAATGTCAAAACATGTTTGCGTCAAAATTATTGGAAGAAAATACATCACACTGTAACTGCCTGTTTTGAGGGCATTGTGATTTTGAGTAATTTGTTTTTTCTCCATTCATTCATTCATTCATTCATTCATTCACATAGCAAGCCTTTATTGTAAAACCTAACATGTAATAGGCACTATACCAAAGCTATACATTCACGGTGAGCAAAAGTAAAACAGCTTGTGTCATCATTATGGAGAAGACATATGTTAATTTTAAAAAACCACACAAATAAATGTAAAATCACAACTGTGGTAAGTGATAAGGAGTACCTAGCATAACTTGTGGTTTAGTTCAGTGAAAACTGACAAGTGTTCTGAAACGCGAGGCGCAGGGCGAGGCGGACTGGAGAGCGACCCTTTGCGAAGGCACAGCGCCGCCAAGGCCCTGTAAGAGGGTGAAGCGTGGTGCGTGCCGAGTACGGTGGTGGGAGAAGAGGGGTTAGGGAGCATGATATAAGATTTATATTTTTAAAATTTCACCTCTTGTGCAGTGTAAAAAAGAGATTGAAAGGAGAAGCAGATTCAGGGAACCAGCTGAAGGGTTGTCGCAGCCCTACAAGCAGGTGATGGTGGTACCTTGGAATGAGGAGATGAAGGTGGAGACAGGGGGTCCGTTGGATGGAATCAAGATATATTTAGGAGGAAACAATAAAATGGGCTTGAGCAGCTGGTTGGAAGGTAGTGCCAGTCACTGAGGTAGAACTCGGGAAGAGGGTTAGACTTGAGAGGAGCTTATGTGTTTGACTTAAGACATGTTAATATGAGATGCCTTTGAGACATTCAAGTGGAGGAAATAGGAGGCAGTGGATTTATAGATCTTAAACTTAGGAAAGTGTGAGTTCATTCACTCTCTTATCCCTAGTGTCTGGCATACTCTAGGCATTTAATAAATATTTACAGAATGCAGGAGTGGGCTGGAGAAGGTAAATTTAGGAGTCATCAGCTTATGGTTGATAACTGGATTTCTATTGGATGAAATTCCTAAGAGCAGAGTATAGAATGAAAAGGTGACTTTGAAAATCCATATAGAAAATCTTCCATTTAGTGACTTCAAAGTAGGAGAAAAAACACAGAGAAGTAGAGAGGTTGCAAGAGAATTAGATGAGATGCTATCTTGAAAATCAGGAGGAAGAGATCAGCCATGTCAAAACTGCTAATGAGGCATTTATAATGAGGACCAAAAATGTCCTTTGGGTTTAGACATTGAAAGCCCTTGCTGAATTTAGCAAGAGCTATTTTGGTAAAGAGTAAATGGAAGGTAAGGGGAAAGGGAGGTGAGGATGGTATCTAAATGGTGATGTGGGTCAAGGGAGGCTATTTTGCTTGTGTGTTTGTTTATTTATTTATTGCCAAGTATTTGACTTTGGTTACATCCCACTGGGAAAGCTGGATTCAGATTGTGTTTGTGTGTGTGCACGCATGATTTGAAAATACACGAAATAATTGATTATACAAATTTCCTGTGAAGATCAGAGGAGATGAAATTTAATGCTATCTGATTCCACTTACTAGACCCACTACTTACATTTTCTCTTGTTCATATGACACCTGGTCTTACTAGTCAGTATTGGATGGGTCATCAGGTTTTTTACCTACAAGACTATAAGCTTCTTATTGCCTGACTACACACTCAAATATTTGTTGCATTAAAAAGAAACATGACACTTTCCAAGCGATATATGTTGCCTATTTAAGCCCTTTAAAGGGTAAAACAAATAAAACCAATTTTAAAACCAGAAGTGCTTGATATTTACATAATTTTCCTTATTAAGTAACAATGAACTATCTAGTTGAGCAGCAAAGAAATTAAATGCCCAACAATGCTGCTGTTATTTGGTGGTATTAAAACTATTGCATTGCTATTTAGTTTGCTATTCTGTACAAAGCAAACTGATGTACACTGAAAATGAGCAGCCTGGTGTGAAGAAAAGGTGTGTGTGAATGTGTGTGTTAACTACTTCCACACTCAAAACAAATCAACACTGTGATAGAGTTAACTAATTTCCAACAAATAATATAGTGTATTTTTAAATATTCAATGAATTTAACTCATCAAATAGCTATGTGCTCTCAAAGGTGTAAAACATTTTTTTATTATATGGAAATCTTTATACTGACAAAAATTTGAAGATCCCCACACTTACATTATAGTGATATGGTTTAGTAGCTATTGAATGAGAAGATACTTTGAAAGATATTGGACCACATACAAATCTAATAGAAGAGGTAGAGGATTTATAATAACATAAATTTGAGGGTGTGTGCATTTGAGGGGTATACATGTAGGTTGATACTAATTAGTTAGAATTTGAGAAAAGTAGCTGTTGAACTCCAGCATCGAGAGTGAAGAATAGCTAAGACATAGCTTTCCAATGACCAATTTTAAATGAATTAATTGGGAAAATGACACTTTAGGAGATTTGAACCTAATGGCAAACAATGGCTTGTTGGCTTTGAGGGAGAAATGTTATAGGTCCTTGGTGTTTCGTTGAAAAAGGTTTAGTGTTGGGCACAGGGTGATGAACAGACTGGGGTGGTGCAGGTATGTCTGAGGTAAAGCTGAGGTGATATGAGTCATCTGAGGGGAAAGAAAATAAGACTAAACTTCCTGACTCCATTTTCCTTCTCATTTCTTTGACCAAGTCAGAGTTACTTATCTTTAATCCCCAGGTTGATTTGGCGTTTACAAGGTGATTCTTTATCTTGCACTATGATCTTATACACTCTTGTATAAGCTGTTTTCCAATTAACACAGAAAAATAAAGAATTGTGCTCTAGATGTGAGAAGGGTTTGGAAATTCAGAAGGGGATGCATATCACCTGTGCTTTTTTGAATGTTGAAGTGTGGAGGGAAAGAAAACTGTGTAATGGCATGATAAGAATTTGTCTTTTTGTTAGTAATCCAAAACAGTTTCAGGCATGGCTCTGTAGAGATGTGATTTATAATTCAGTTTACAGGCTATGTAACTTGTCGGTTTAAAAATAGGGGATCGGGAGGAAGAAGGCTTCATTTCAGATCCAGTCTGCCTCTTAATAACTGTGTGACCTTGAACGTGCTATTCAGCCTCTAATATGTCTCAGTTTTACAGCAGGGAGTTGTTTGAAGATTCAATGAGGTAATCCACATAAAGCACTTGGGATAGTAGTGCCTGGGACTTAGAAAGGGCTTCACTAACATTAGTCGTTGTTTTTATTTTTTCTCATTAGTGAGAAATTAGCAAAACATCAACGTCAGCTTTTTTATTTGCATAAAACTACTCTTTGGTCCTCTGGCATTAATTTTCGATAAATCTAACCAGTGGCTGCTCATATACATTAAATCATCACTGTGAGTGGATAAAAATCTGACTTCAGACATTGACCTAGTACATGAAGTCTGTTCACTTAAAGCTGTCAAACTTTCCCTACCAAATTCTTAGCTAGAATCAGCAGAATCAGAACATATTCTTAGCAAAAGCACAGCTCCTTTCCACATATTCCTGAACCCCGAACTCCCCAGCCACTGTGCATTTTGACTTCTGATGATCTCAGAAGACAGGAAAAAGTTAACTATTTCCCCCTGCCATTTAGAGTGATGTTGTTATACCACAAGCAACAACAGTTACTCATAAATGAGTGACAATTAGTGGCCTTACAAAATTAGGGAAATTATAACATTTTGTTTTTTAAAAATTACAAGTAAATTAGAGTCAATGTTCTTGGTCAAGTTTGAGATAATTTCCAAAGTACTGCAATGTGGAGAAAGCAAATATTGATTGAAACTAAGAACACAGCTTCAGGATATTCCGAAGTGATTAGTTTGAATACTGTATATTTAAGCAATGGAATAAGTATCATTAAAGTTAATTAGCAGTCAGTACATTCAATGCAATACAGCCCGATTGACCATGCACCCAACAATATAATGTCTAATTACGTAAGTGCCAAGTATCCTCCATTAACATTAATGCCCATTCAGCCTATCTATTTACACTTTATACAATGTGTCATATAGTAATGATTGTAGTAATCATTATTAATTGTCCTGATTGTATTAGTCATTAATTAATTATTAATTACTCTCAAGCAACAGAATATTAAAATTCTCCATGAACAGTGTGAAAAGCCCTTATGTACAACTCACTATCCTGTCACTATGAATTTGGGCAATGAATCTATTGTAGATGAGTTTACTGAAGTTCACAAATTTTAGGTGTCTTTCTTTACACCAAGTAGAGTTTATCAGTGGCCAGAGATGACAACAGTTTTCGGTGCAAACATGGCATGGCAGAGTCATCCATCCAACGCAAACGCAATTCTCTTTTATGTCAAATCCTCCCAGAGACATTGAGCTTAGAGAACGTTTAGTGTGAATGACCTAGAAGTCGGCAGAAGAAGGTGGTACAGACATCAGAGTTTAGGTTAACAGGCCCTTCGCTGTGGCTCTTATTGATCGCTTTCATTTGCTAAGTTGCTTGTTGGAGCATTTCTTGTACCGAGGCAAAGGTGGAGAGAGAAAGACACATTCATTGCATGCAAAAAAATCTCTAAATTAAACTGTACCAATTGGGGGTCATAGAGCACAGAAGTAATTAGAATCCTTAGGGGATCCTTAGGTTTCAGCTTATTCCCCTTCCAAATATGTTGCAGAGCTGCAAAGATGAAACAAAAGGGATTGACTTATATGTCACCGTGACCTTTCTGTCTTCACACTGACGAAGGTAATGAACAGTGAAACCGAGAAAGAGTGCGCAGTGGAAGGGGGACAACAGGGCTCGAGTACCTTAGGCTCAGTGTAATCGTGAGTTGGCTGCTTTTGAATAATCTCTTTCCAAATTAGATGAGGGTGAGGTGTCCATATTTATTTCTGAAACAACTAAACACACCCCTCACGCCCCACGATGCACATCATAACACGCACCCTTCTAAAGCGGCCCGATGGCCTTACGCAGAATTGTTCCCGCTAGTAAAGGGACTGTCATTGCTTTGGGCAAGGACGCAGCCGTGATGAGAGAATGTGACCTGGCACCAGGTTATAAAATGCACCTGAGTCTTGGTTTCTTAAGAAACATCGAGCAAAGAGCACTGCAGCAAAGACCCTCTGGCCCAAAGCGACAGACTCAGGAGACCCCGGCCCAAACAAACTGGGGAGGAGAGAGAACGGTTGCTGTCAAATGGACCAGACACTTCCCTGCAAAAGCCAGCCTTGAAGTCTGGGTCAGTGTGAAGCGGAGGAGGGGATTCCGAAGCCGGGGGAACAGAAACAGAGATGGCTTTGTTCCTGTCTCTTGTTTCTCGTATCCCTTTTCGCTCCTTTATGAGGGCTGCGTTTTGGTAATGTGCCGACTGTGACACTGCGTGCGGGGGGGTGCGTGTGGGTGGTGTTTGCCATCGACGTGTGTGAGCGAGTAGCAGCTGATGCTGTGTGTGGGCGTGGCAGCTGGCGGTGTGCTCGCTGCGCGTGAGAATGGTGGTCAGCGTGTGCGGGAGGGGCTGCTGTCCTGGTACGCGTGTGTTTGGTGGGAAGTGTGGGCTTAGCTTCTGTCCAGGCAGGGCACTCAATCAGTATTCAGTCATTTGAACACGTGAGTCTTTCGCGTCCTTAGTTTGTGGGGGAGCGCAGATCAGTGCCGAGATGCTGGCTCTTTGCTTTAAAGCCTTGATTGCCCACCAGTGCCCATGCCTGGAGATTCGATAGCAAGTCCCAGGAAGTCCTGAGCTTCCTCCAAAAGCAGCCACCTCGATCTTGTTGGGGACACCACCCCGCCCCCAAACTGAAAATCTTTTCAACGTGCTTTAGGTGGAGAGAGTGAATGAGTGAGAGTGGAGTGAGCAGGGGAGGAAATGAGAGGGAGAGGCAGAGAGTGTCAGGGAGAGACAGAGTGTCAGGGAGAGACAGAGTGTCAGGGAGAGACAGAGTGTCAGGGAGAGACAGAGAGTGTCAGGGAGAGACAGAGTGTCAGGGAGAGACAGAGAGTGTCAGGGAGAGACAGAGAGTGTCAGGGAGAGACAGAGAGTGTCAGGGAGAGACAGAGTGTCAGGGAGAGACAGAGTGTCAGGGAGAGACAGAGAGTGTCAGGGAGAGACAGAGTGTCAGGGAGAGACAGAGTGTCAGGGAGAGACAGAGAGTGTCAGGGAGAGACAGAGAGTGTCAGGGAGAGACAGAGTGTCAGGGAGAGACAGAGAGTGTCATGGGGAGACAGAGTGTCAGGGAGAGACAGAGAGTGTCAGGGGGAGACAGAGAGTGTCAGGGGGAGACAGAGAGTGTCAGGGAGAGACAGAGTGTCAGGGAGAGACAGAGAGTGTCAGGGAGAGACAGAGAGTGTCAGGGAGAGACAGAGTGTCAGGGAGAGACAGAGTGTCAGGGAGAGACAGAGAGTGTCAGGGAGAGACAGAGAGTGTCAGGGAGAGGCAGAGCGCGGAAGGGCTCGCCTCTGGGCAGCCCTGACCATGGCGTAATAAGGGCTAACAGACTATCTCTGGAGCCTTTCCTGATTATTTGCAACATCTATAAATTAACCGAGGAGAACAACCTTTCAGCCGACGTTATCGGGGACGAAATTAATCTGCTCAAGTCTCGACTAAAAAGTCCTGCAACTGCTTAAACCCCTGGTTCGTACTAAAGCACAATATCCCCCTTTGGAGACATAATAACCTTCCTTTGATAACAGATTTTAAAATCAGCAAGTGGAAATGGGGAGGATATCCCCACTTTCTGTTACCTGGTTCGTTCACAAGGTGACCCCACTTCAGTAATTGCAATGGCCAGAGAAAAAGTGCTTCTTCTCTGACTCTGTGACCATTTTGTCCTCAGAGGAATAGCCAAAGAAGGTGAGGAAGAGGAAGGGGAGGGAGAAAAAGGAACACAGAATGAAGGCGAAGTGGCCTTGGAGGGCTGTTGGCGGCGGGCCTGCTGTGCCAAGGCCCCGGGGCCGGGCGGCGCCCGCACCAGCCAGGGGAGCACCGAGACTTCAGCACTGGCTCTGCGCCGACCGGTGCGGGGGCTCGCCCGCGAACAGAGGTCAGGGGCGCTGCAGATGGGTGGAGCAGTTACCTGTACGACAATGAGAGGTCTCGGGGACCGTATGAAACTGTCCCACAGAAAGGAGGCAGCGGCCCCACGTCCCAGCCAGCTGCGGCCGTGAGGGAATGGCAGCCCTGTGTGTGGGAACAGCTCTAACGGTCCCTCTCCACGTCTAGTGTAAGAAGCAGACTAAGCTGGGTTCACGTTCAGCTAAACTTGCGAATGGGTCCCCTGAAGAGAAGTATTAGGGAATTCCCTGGTATTACAGCTTCTCACAGACGAGCATATTCATTTGCTGTGGCCGCCACAACATAACAGTTCAGACTGGGTGGCTTAACTAGCAGAAGTTTATTTTCTCACGGTTCTGAAGGCTGAAGGTCCAAGATCAGGGTTCTTCTGCGGCCTCTCTCCTTGGCTTGAGGTAGCCACCCTCTCACTGTGTCCGCACCTGATCTTCACTCTGTGCTCAGGTATCCTTGGAGCTCAAACTTCCCTTCGTGTGTCCAAATTTCTTCTTTCTATAAGAACATCTGTCATATTGGATCAGGGTCCACTCTAGTGGTCTCATTTTAACGGAATCATCTCTTCAAAGGCCCTGTCTTCAAATATGGTCACACTCTGAGGTACTGGGGTTAGGACTTCAATGTATGACTTTGACAGGGGGTGGGGGGGGTGGACAGCTCACCCATGACGAGGCAGCGCAGTCAGGGTTCTGGCAGAAGCTTGGGCCTCTGCATCCCATTCTCCTCCTTCAGACCAGTAGACAAGCGTGTATTGTAAACAAGGAAGGAACAACTCCAGCATCACATATGCAGTGACTTAATTAATGGTTTAAGCTTATCCCCAGACAAGAATCCCCAAAGAAACTTGTGATTAAATATAGATTATACAGGCTTGCTAAAGAGAGCATGGAAATACTCGACTCCTGCAACAGAATCAACTTTTTCATCATCGTGAGTGTTGTTCCTTTCTAAAGATGGCATTGTCCTTAAATAGTCAGTCATTGGTACCTCAGCGCCTTCCAGCATTTGTTACCAAGCACAGCTCCCAGCCTCTAAGACGAAGCATCTGTGGTGAGAAGGGGCGGCTCATGCTCTGTGTGTGTGTTGCAACAGCCCTGGAGTCGATAAGTGCTTAGCCTTTCACAGAGCGACTCCCACGTTGATGATGAGAGCAACTGCACAGACTGCTTTTTCCAGTAAGTAAAGATGAGTTTATCTCTTGTGGGGGAAAAAAAAAGCAAGCACAAATTGAATAGCCTAGGGATGTGCATGCAACTCCTCACTTAAGAAAAAGTGCATGTGCTTTCTGTTGGGTGGGATGAAAACCAACAATATTGATCTGTTAATTTAAGCATTTGGCACAGAATGTTCTCACTTCACATTTCTATAACTTCACTTGGTTTCTGAGGAATCAAAATGCTGTCGTAAGTGCATTTTTGCAGCCCTATGGGTAGCGCATCAAAATACGGTACCACGTTTGGCGTCCTAGGAAGTAGAGCCTTCTGGAAAAGTCATAGGTAACAGACATCTGGGAGTGGATACCTGACTGAAGCTATCCTTCTCAATTTCTTCATTTAAGAATTTGGAATTAGGTCCCAGAGGCTTTAGTGAATTCCTACTGGATGTAAAGGGTTGGAATAACAGGGCTTTTTAAGGGGAGAAGGGATTGTTTCATATTTGGGCCATGTGCATCCCCAGGCAGAGGAAGCCTCTGTGCAGAGGAAAAACAGAGAAGTGGAAATGGGAGCATCCTACCTTCTAGGGCAATCATGAGAGTAATCACAGTTCCTAAGTCCCAGTTCTATGTTTCCTTCACTGCCATGGCCCAGGTGTGTTTTCTGCCCTTTGGGTTCAATGAAATATCCATGTATCTTCCTAGTAAATACCACTATTTGCTTAAGGAAGGTTGAAACATTCTGTTTCTTTCAGTCAAAATATTTCCCAGACCAAGAAAAGTAATCAAATAATTGTGAAACTCACCTGGCCCTTGTGACTCAGTGGTTGAGCATCAACCTATGATCCCGGAGATCTTGGTTCGATTCCAGGTCAGGGCACATGCCCAGGTTTTGGGCTTGATCCCCAGTTGGGGGTGTGTGTGTGTGTGCAGGAGGCATCCGATCAATGACTCTCTTATCATTGATGTTTCTCTCTCTCTCTCCCTCTCCCTTCCTCTCTCTGAAATCAATAAAAAGATACTAAGAAAATTGTAAAAATCATCATCTCCAAACCTGAAAAACTATTTTAAACCTTTCAGTTACTTTCTTTCTAGGACATTCACTTTGTAGTCAGTTGTAGGTTTTTCTGTCAGTTTATATTCTCTCCAAGTTTTGAACAAGCAAATATAGCCATTTTTACTTCCTGCTTATACAACTTTTGATCAGATTGTCTATAACTTGAAAGTTTTATTTCTGAAATTTGGGAGTAAAGTGTGCTGATATTAATGCTATAGTATTTAATACACTGCTGATCCATATTAGAGCCTCAATAAATAGCTGTGAAAAAATTTATTTTGACTTCTTTTCTAAGTCCTTCAAGTGGCATTTGAAGCTTTGTGCTGTTGGGTAAAACATTCTGTCCTGGCTTCTAAGTGGGTATTGACCAGCCCTGTGCTGTGAAATGACTGTGATAGAATTGGTGCAATGAATCTATCCACTCCCCGAATTCAGATACTGCCAATAACTTTCAAATGTCATGTCT
Source organism: Miniopterus natalensis (assembly GCF_054644295.1). NCBI lineage: Eukaryota > Metazoa > Chordata > Mammalia > Chiroptera > Miniopteridae > Miniopterus > Miniopterus natalensis. Next base: position 55,328,527 of record NC_142083.1, read on the forward strand.
CTTTTCTTACTCATCTGCTGTGGAAGATTGCCAAATGGCCTAGTCCAGAGAAATTTAGGGCTAGAGGAAGATGCAGTTTTGGGGGTAAGAGGTGGTACATATTGGGTCTGTGTTGCTTCTCTAAAATCAGTCAGTGTCTAGTTCATTGGATAATCAGGGCCAGGCCTAAAGTCGACTGGCTATCAGGTGTCAAGCCCAGGGGATTTTTAGCACCAGAAATGTAGTCTGCTATGCTTGTCTTTTGGAAGAAAGTAGCCTTCGATTACTGTGATTTGATAGTCTTGCCTTCAGCTCCAGGAGCTGCTGCCAGGTAATTAGTGGTGCATCCTTAGGGCAGCCCCTGCATAGCTGCTACATGTACTTTAGGCAAGAATCTAGCCTCCTTAAGTCAGAGCTTCCTAATGCCTTTATTTGTCCATTTTACAAAAGGAAGCTATAACCTCGTTTTATATCACTAAAAGTATTATTCGTGCAACAGTGTGAATACATTTAACACAACTCAGTTATACACTTAAAAATGGTTAAGATAGCTATTTTTTGGTGGGGGGAGATAAATGGTAATGGAAGGGGACTTGACTTGGAGTGATGAACACACAATACAATATATAGATGATGTATTATAAAATTGTACCCCTGAAACCTGTATAATTTTATTAACCAATGCCACCCCAATAAATTCAATAAAAAAGATAAAGAAAAAAACCCAGCAAAAATAATAATAAAAAATTGGTAAAGATGGTAAATTTTATGTTATATGCATTTTACCACAATTAAAAATAAAAAATTAAAAAGTGGCTCATGATCTTTTCTTACCTATGGACGGATAAGGCCATAGGTAAGTGCCTATGCAAACTGGCCCCTTTGGTTTTAAATTTATTTTAATGTTTCCTTGAATTAACACTATCCCGCCATTCACCTTGAATGTTAAAAAGCCTCAAACATCTTGCAAATACCCCTGCCTTCCTCATGTCTGCTGTTCTTCCATGAACACTTACTGAGCATTTCTGTATCTGGAACCAGAGGTATGAGAAGTGGGATTTGCTCTCTGCCCTGCAGACTGCTTGGGATGACCGACAAGCAAATACAGGGAAACATTCTAAGACAGATGTGTGTACGTGATGCTTAGGGGAGGATGGGAGTGAATTAGTTCCTTTTCTGGGTGGGGGAAGAGGGCAAGCAGGAAGGGGGAGGAGCTGTAGTTACTGGCACCTTATTTTCTCTGTGATCTACAATGTGATGTCATCGTATATCAGTGATAAGGAGAGCGGTGGGGTCAGGCACTTATGAAGGTGGTTTGGAATAACTATTATGGAATTGTGAGCAGGAGCAGAAGAGAGACATGGGATGAAACGCCAGGCCACCAGAAGGCAAAGCTGGGTTTGCCTTCAGGTGCTTTTAGCTACTTAGATGTAAGAGACGTCTCTCTAGCTATTTCCATTCTGAACTGCTCATCAGCTCTCAGCTGCCTTCTGGGTTTAAACCTCAGCACAGATAGAATGTACCTGAGTGTGATACCTTTTCTTTTGTTAAAAAACTAAATATTTTCTACCTGTATAACTTACAACAAATAAAAACAAAAAATGAGTTCAAGCATGTTTTACCCAGAAATCAAATTTAAATATAGTCCTGTTTAATGTTGCTATCATAATTAGGTTGATCAACATGACCATGAAAGCTGGACATGACCTAGTATTTATATTATAGTTTGTGGCTTTTCTCCTCGGACAGTAGCATATTCTGCGTCTGCAAGCTTGAATGTTCTCTTACAGCAAGACAGAAGTTGCCCAGTCTAACCCTACGCCCTACCTATTCAGGTGAGAGGCAAGATTTCACAGCTTTAAACAAAGATCTCACTATTCACATTTTAGTTTGCCACTGACCAACTGTCATCCCATTGTTCTTCTTTGTGCAGAAATTGCTTCCAATCCTGATCTGTACTTGCGATCTGTAAGTGTGCAAGGGCAGATGCAGGGTAGGAACCAGCTCGATGGCCGGGTCATCCTCTGGTGTGTGGCTTCCTGTGTGAGTCTGAGATGCTTCATTTAGACACTTTGCTTCTCATGTGGTTTTCAACTCAACCTCAAATTTCAGCGGCAAATCCTTCTCAGCACTCCCAGAAGTGAAGAACTTCCTGGCTTCTTCGCTGACCATCTTCCCTGCTGCTCCTCACTGGCATCCAGAGGTACGACTGCTGTGTCCTGCCTAGGTCACTGTATACAAGTGACAGGACTCCTTGGAGTCCCAACCAACCCTCACCTGGTTTCCCACAGGGCAAAATTAGTAAACATTTCAAAAACAGTTTGTCAAGAAGTGAGTCAATTCTGAATCAGAACCCAACATAATTTCTTGCATATTTCATCTCGATTTTGAAGGTTTAAGGCCATTCTTTAGATTTGGTCAGTCATTCTGTGAGTTCCACTTTTTTGCTCTCTGCTTACTAGGAGTGCTCCTCAGGGTCCCAGTCAACAGGTATTTATCAAGGACCTACTTGAGCTTGTCATTTGATAAAGAGGTGGATGAGTCACAGTACCTGTCGCCAAAGGCACTCACAGTTTGGTGAGAGACAAGCTCATAGCTAACATAAAGCAGCAATTCTCAAAATGTAGTGTACAGAGTAATCAAATGGATAAAATGCAGATTCCTGGGCCCATTCTCAGAGAGATGTTTTCTACAGAGCTGCCAAAGAATCCTCATTTTTAATAAGCATGTTGGGGTGCGTGGGCTGAGGATTAATGGAGGTGAGTTTGATGCACATGGTGTGAGAACCACACTTGGAAAAACACTGCGAGGCAATGTGTAAGGGTTACAGTAGAGGTGTCTACCCTGGGTGTTCCAGGAGCCAAGGAGGGGCTGCCTGATTCAGCAGAGGGAGGTGGTGTAGGATGGGGAGGCCCAGGAAAGGAGATTTTATTGGGTGACTATACTATCTCCTCTCAGAGGATCTGGGAGTATGAAGTCATGTAAATCTCCTTGTCCTTGGCCCTTTGTCTCTAAAACCTCTCCTAAAGTATTTTCTACTTGATCTATATAGTGCACGCCCTTTTCTCTTGTATTTGTTTTTTTACTAAATAAATTATACTGTCTGCAACTTCATGGGTTTTATGCATCTCTTCCAATTTCTAGACATGCTATAATTTAAGGAGCAGTTTCCTCCAAAACTAAGTTTCCGATTCTCAGTTCCTTCTTTCTGAATTTCAATTACTTCATATGCTTTTTGTGTTTAGCAAATGAGCTCTTTTCCTCAACCCCGCACAGAAAATATAACTCTTACCTCATCCAGATGTTGACTGTATTGTCTGCTTCTGTCATTTTGAAAGGAAGATGTGGGTTTTGTTTCATGAAACTGGACTGCAAAGGAAATGTTCAACCAAGAACAAAACATTTTACTTCCTAGAAATCCATTAGCTTTAATGGGTATAAGTCTGTAGTTTTTACTCTTGGGGATTTTGTTGAGAGAACACTATACAAGCAGACCCGGTTAGAACAGCTGATAAGTGTGATGGAAGGCTATCACAGGATAACTTAGCACTTTACGTTTGTGTCTTTCAATTTACAGTTTGATGTAGAGAAAGTGCAAAATATATCACATGCAAATCTTTATACAATTAGTCTATTAAGTCATCATGGAGAAATGAGAAACAATGTCCAGCTGTGGAATAGTTTTCTAAAAAATATGTTTTTATTGACTTAAGAGAGAGGGAGGGAGGGGGATAGAGAGATAGAAACATTAATGAGAAACATCAATCGGCTGCCTCCTGCATGCCCCCTACTGGGGATTGAGCACGAAACCTGGGCATGTGCCCTGATCCAACCGGTAACCTCCTTGTTCATGGGTCAATGCTCAACCACTGTGCCACAACAGCCAGGCTCCTTTTTATATTCAAGTATTATTTTCTGATATTGAAATGTTGAAATACAGAGATAAGAGTTGTGTTATTTTGAGAGGGAGAAGAGATGTGAAAAAGTTACGTCATCCATTTTATGAAAGAAGATGCTATGGACTGAATTGTGTTCCCCCCAAATTCATATGGTGAAGCCCCAAACCCCAATGTGATTGTTTTTAGAGAAAGGGCTATTAGGAGGTAATTAAGTTAAATGAGGTCACAGGGTGGGGTCCTAATCTGATATGATTGGTGGCCTTATAAGAAGAGGAAGAGAAATAGATTTTCTCCATGTACGTGCACCAAGGAGAGGCCATGTGAGGGCACAGTGACAAGGCTGCCACCTGCAAGCCAGGGAGCGAGTCCTCACTAGAACTCGACCATGCTGATACCCTAATCTTGGACTTCTAACTTCCAGCACAGCTGTTTTGGTTCTACGATATTTTGTTATGTCAGCTTGAGAGTCTGAGTTCTAGTTCTGATTCCACTGATAGGACTTTTCCAGTGTCACACAGATACTCCTGGGTGTGCATGAAGTGTAGTCTCTTCTTTGTTTCTCTTTCTGTTACACTGCTGAGTGCATTATCGGATCTTAAAAAGGAATGTTTTCTATCATGTACATATTTTATTAGGGAAATATTAATAAGTTAGAAAATACTGAGCCTTTCAGGATGTTTTTTTAATTGCATTGTGATTTATGATGAACATTTTCTGTAAGTGTTGTCTTTTGAAGTTACCTATTATTGCATTTCTCTCTAAATATATATTAATATATTAATAAATAATGCCAATATGCATATATAGTTTTATTTTTAATTTTTTTTTTCAAAATAACATGTATTTGGTAAATAATCAAACAGTACAGATGAGTTTATGATTAAAAGTAACAGTTTCTCACCCATACTTCTCCATTCCCAATTATTTTCCCCCAAAACAAAATCTTTTAGCTGCTACTGTTAAAATTTCTTTTGAAGAGGGCCTTGATAACTTTAGTTAATGTGTTTATTCCTGTACTATTCTATAAATCAATAAACCACACCTATGAAATTCCTATTTTAAAAGTTGAGGTAATAACTCATTTCCATTACTCTTCTATCCCCATCTCCCATGTTAAAATTTGATATTAATATTATTTTTAGTTTCCCTACACCTTATAATTTTAAAATAATATTATAAAACTCATTTTAAGGGTAGGGTTTTTTGATTCCTTGCTTCATAAAATGAGTACATTTAAGTAGTAAGACCCTACTTTTTTCTCATTTTTCCTTTCCTGTTTCTACTTCCTCCTGTCAGCTGCGCATTGGCTTTCACATGGTCCAGTTAACACATCTCATTCTGCAACCACAAATGTGTCTTCTGTGCTTGTCCAGACTTCAACTCTGAAACACTAATCAGAAAGAATATATGCACCCCTATGTTCATAGCCCCACAGTTTACAATAGCTAAGATCTGGAAACAGCCCAAGTGCCCATCAGTAGATGAGTAAAAAAGCTGTGGGACATTTACACCATGGAATACTATGCAGCTGTAAAAGAGAATGATCTCATACCCTTTGGGGAAGTATGGATGGACCTAGGGAATATCATGCTAAGCGAAATAAGCCAGGCAGAGAAAGACAAACATCACATGCTCTCACTCACGTGTGGAATCTAAAGAACATAATAAACTGATGAACAAAATAGATTCAATGACATAGAAACATGGAATAGACTGATGAATCTCAGAGGGAAAGGTGGGGATGGGTGGGTGGGGAGAGATTAACGGAAGAATTTATATGCATATATGCATAACCCACAGACACAGACAATAGTGTGATGAACGCCTGGGGCCGGGGGTGGGTGTGGGGTGGAGGAGTCAATGGGGAAAAAGGGGAACATCTGTAATACATTCAGCAATAAAGATAAAACAACAACAACAACAAAACTTTTCCAAAAAGAAACCCACAACAGACTTCAACTCTAAATGTCAAAAACCAAAAAGATAATGTTTAATAGTTTGTTTTTAAAGAATGATTTGGGGCCCCACATATTCTGTGCAAATGGGTTTTCTGCAAGAATGGAAATTGGCAATTTGCCACTGAGGCAATTTTGGAATTATGAGGCAAGATAAATATGCCATTATTCTCTACTTTGGTTTTAAAAAGTGACAGCATACATAAGATGCCAGGAATGGTGTCGTGAGTAGCATTTAAATAATTTTTGAAAAACTCGTGTTAATTTTTATAAAATTTAACTCAGTGTCTGTTCACAAGGTCTTGATTAGACACGACATTCAGTTATATTGCTCTAGAAGTCATGATAGTGACTCTTTACAACCGTTTTACTCATCGAATTCAGTAAAATTGTACCTTTAGTATGCTTCTGCCATGTGATGCTTAAAAATATTTCATGTAACTAAGTCAGAGCCTCACTGTAAATCATCTATAAAATCACACCAAAAAAGTTTCATTAGTGTTAAAGTGTAATTATGGTAGTTGGTTGTGATAAAGATAAGGTCTAATCCTTAATAATCTCCCTTGTACTGAATTCTACTCTGTCCAGTGAGGCTTGTAGGAAGTTCCAGTGTGTCTATTTTTAATCATATTAACAACTCGCCTTTTTTGTGTGGTCATATTTCCAGTATGGTTGTTAGGGAGTTATTTGTATAGCAAGGACTGCAAGTCTCTATGTCTTTTTGATGAAAATATGTTCTTGAGCTTTCTTGCCTACTTAGCATTTCATATCTTGCAGACATAAATCCTGGAGCTAAGCTTAGCTCACACAGTTCTGTATATTTCACTTCCCCAAGGGCAGTTATGTCATTTCTGAGGTAGGAGGATCAATACTGAATAGGGTTCTCTAAGTAAGGGCAAGCCAGCGCCAAATATAGCACTTACGAAGCAGTTAGTGGCTTCCTGTTTGTGATGTTCATCAAAGCTGTAAAGCTGACTAATACCAGGATTTGAGCTCTGCAGAAGACTACAGGGTCAGAAAATATCAGAGGCAGTCTTCCTTCTTGTCCTGGTGCCCGAAGGTTTCTATTTTTACGAGAGATTGCAATGCAAATTCCCCTTTGAGGCCTTTAATTCCTGATTAAATTACATTTATAATTATGACAAAATTTATTATGAATGAATGTCAGTATATTTCTATAGTTTCTACTAGATTATGACTCCTGGAGAGAATTTTTATGCTTTATCTTCTTTATATCTCTTAGAATGTCCTTAAGGATGCTTCTCATACAGGAGAGAGTTGGCAAGTGCTTGTTTGCTGCCTGGCACTGTGCTAATCAATTTGGATGCATTATTTTCTTTAATTCTCAGATCCACCCCATGAGGAAGGCACTCTTTAGTGCCATTTCATAGATGAGTAATTTAAGAAAAGGAGAGATTAAGTCACTTGACTTGAGGCAAATATCTAGTTAAATGATAGAGCCAGAATTGGTCTATGTGACTACACTCTTCCAGAATGTCTTAGAGTTGGCATCACACAATATGTAGCCTTTTCAGATTTCTTTCTTTCGCTTAGTAATATGCATTTAAGGTTCCATGTCTTTTTATGGCTTGATAGCTTATTTCTTTTGAGTGCTGAATAACATTCCATTGTCTGGATGTATCAGTTTATTTATCCACTCACTTGCTGAAGGACATCTTGGTTGTGACCAGGTTTTGGCAGTTATGAATAAAGTTTCTATAAACATTCATGTACAGGTTTTCTGTATGTATAAGGTTTCAACACATTTGGGTAAAAAACGAGGAGTGCAACTGCCAGATCAAATGTTAAGAGTATGTTTAGAAAGATGCCACCAAACTGTCTTTCAAAGTGGCTGTACCATTTTGCATTCCCACTAGCAATGAATCAGAGTTTTGTTTTTCACATTCTTGCAAGCATTTGATATTGTCACTGTTCCAGATTGGGGCCATTCTAACAGCTATGCAGTGGTATCTCATTATTTTAATTTACAGTTCTCTAATGACATATGTTGTTGAACAACTTTTCTTATGCTTATCTTTTCAAGTGAGGTGTCTGTCAGGTCTTTGGAACATTTTAAAATATGGTTGTTTGTTATCTTATTGTTAACTTTTAAGAATTATTTGTGTATTTTAGGTAATAGTCCTTTATTAAATGTCTTTTGCAAATATTTTCTTCTAGTCTGTGGCTTGTCTTTGCTTTCTTTTGACATTCTCTTTTGCAAAGCAGAAGTTTTTAATTTTAATGAAGTTTAGTTTATCAGTTATCTCTTTCATGAGTCATGCCTTTGGTATTGTATCTAAAAAGTCATTGTTATACCCAAGGCCATTTAGATCTTCTCCTATATTATCATCTAGGAGTTTTATAGTTTTGTGATTTATATTTAGATCTGTGATTAATTTTGAGTTAAATTTTGTGAAGGGTATAAGATCATTGTCTAGATTCATTTTTTTTTTTTTTTTGCAAGTGGATGTCCACCACCATTTGTAGAAAAGACCCTCTTTGCTCCATTATATTGCTTTTGTTTCATTGTTGAAGATAAGTATGATATTTATGAGTGTGTATTTTTGGGCTCTATCCTGAGGAGAACCAAGGCATGCTAGCTGATGGTCAGCACCCACTCTCAGACATGAATAAGGCCATTGTGGATCTTCTAGCCTGGCCACCCCTCTAGCTCAGTGAAATCACATGAGTGAGTCTAGGCAAAACCAGAGAGGACTGCCCAGCCAAACACTGAATGATAAGAAATACTAAATCATTGTTGTTTTAAGACATTAAGTTTTGGGTGGTTTGTTAACTAATATAACATGACCAAAATACTAGTAGTATTTGGATGCATTTTTATACTCCAACTAAATAGATGACTAATTAAATGATGTTAATAAGTTTGCAAATACTAAGGTTTCATGGTGAGTTTGGGAGAGTTCAGCTTCTATATTCAACCATTGAAAAAACCACAAGTGAGCCTGGTCGGCGTGGCTCCAGGAGATCGAGGTTTGATTCCCAGTCAGGGCACATGCCTGGGTTTCAGGCTCGATCCCCAGTCGGGGGCGTGCAGGAGGCAGCCGATCAATGACTCTCTCATCATTGATGTTTCTATCTGTCTCTCTCCTTCTCCCTTCCTCTCTCTGAAACCAACAAAAAATTTTAAATTAAAAAAAGAAAAAGAAAAGAAAAAAACAAGTGAGGAGTGCTGTTCCATGAGAGAAAGCATGCTTATGAAAGTTACACCTCAGTGAAATAAAAGGGCAAATAGTACCTTAAATAGTCTGTGTAATTACAAAGAACAATTTATATAAATAAATTCTTGGCTTCTGGGAAAAGAATACCATCAGTTTAGTAACTGTCAAGATTTGTTTGTGTGGGTGATGCAGTTTTGTACTGTGGTCTGATTCTAAATGATTCTGTGGATCATAGCAGTCACTAATATTTACTGAAAGAGCTTGAGGGAAAGGGGCTCTGTTGGCTGAGTTTGAACTGGGTTGTGCTGGTGGTGTTCTGAAAGGGTTAAGAAAGTGGCATTGATAGGAAAGGGGAGGAGAAGCCCCCCAAATAGATTCCTAATCTTTATGACTATGATGTCCAAAGAGCCAGAGATACCACATTTCCTTCTAAGGAGAGGAAATCTTACATTCTGCCTTTATAACTGGTAGCAGTAGAAATTTGAGTTTTGTTACAAAAAGGAAAAAGGGAGCTGATTTTTACAAGTCACTGATTAAAAGAAATCCTTTCTGCATAGTACTGGGTACAATAATTGTTTGACCAAGTGATACGCCTATATCTAGATTGTGTAAATTGGTAACTCATGGGCTGAGTCTATCTATCTTTGGGTGTATTTTGTTTAGCCTGCATTATGTATGAACATATTGTGTTACAACAAATAAGTTGGTTTTTAAAAATCCAAGAGCTTTAACACAAAAAATCCATACTTTCAGTATCTCTTGAAAATTGGATGATCTCACCACAGGTCTAGAGTGAGGGACAGCACACACCTTAGACAGATTCTACATTCTCCAGCCAGCATGTACACTCATTACCTTATCCGTCTGGTTGCTGTAAGCATGTGCCAGCCTTTATAGACTCATTGTGAAGATTAAGTCCTGGTAATCTGGCCTTAATTGACTATCAAATCAACAAAAAGTGACTTGATTTCCCACCGGTACAAAAAGATCAGAAAAGTGATCTGCATATGAAATGTTCATTTATGTCATTTCTGCTATCAGAAAAGCCCTAGTTCAGGCATAGGATTCGTAGGTTTAGATAAAATGTCTTTAAGGAGTGCCTCACAGCAGTAAAGAGATGCTCCCAGCCTGATGAGAGGAAGAGAGGAAAGTCCACTGCTACGAGGATTGAAAGAGGACCTGTGTTTTACTTTTGGTACTCCCGGGGGGCGGGGGGAGCTGTCTAGACAGAGAGAACCATCTAGAGCTTCCCCACAGAAGCAGCAAAGACTAACAGACCTGTTGAAAGGATATCATCTAGCCCGGCCGGGCGTGGCTCAGTGGTTGAGCATCGACCTAGGATCCAGGAGATGGTGGTTTGATTCCCGGTCAGGGCACATGCCCAGATTTCGTGCTTGAGCCCCAGTTGGGGGCATGCAGGAGGAACCGACCAATGACTCATCATTGATGTTTCTCTCTCTCTCCCTCTCCCTTCCTCTCTCTGAAATCAATAAAGATATATTTTAAAAAAGAAAAAAGAAAAAAAGAGAGAGGATATCATCTACTTCGCAGACAATCTGTCTAAATGGTGACTGAGGACAGGGTACTCCACTCCATGCCTTGGCTTGGAAGAATGTCCTAGAACTTTGACAAACCCTATTAAAAAGGGCAGGGAACCCAAAGAAAGCTAATAGTAAGTTTTTCATGACCTCAGAGAAATGGTGCTTTGAGTCAGAAGTTATTTAAAAATATAGATTTATTTACACACCTAGAATTGTGGACTGAGATTCATGATCATTATATTGTCAAAGGATATACTTATTTTAGGGAGGTAAATATATATTCCAACACATATAGTTAGTTTGTGTTTTCACGGTATTCTTTTATTTTTGCACTTTACCACTGTTTATAAACTACATCCTGTAATTCTGCACTTAACTATTGCACTGTATATTAGTTGTGATTCTGAGAGTTAATTAGCCTCCCATGTGTTTGGTCATTTGCTGCCAGGTCAGTATCTTTGTTTTAAGAGCATCCTTATGTTTCTCCTTCCCACCAACTGGAAATGTTTCCAGTGCTTTGCACAGGTAATGGCTCTTTAAATTACCACCATTCAGTCATCTTCTGGACAGGTTTTTTGCAAAAGTCAACGAGGAAGCAGGACCTTCAAGGACTGCTCTTCAAATGAGTGTCTTCTACTTTGTATGGGCATAGATCCCACTGGGAAGTACTCCCTATGACTATGGTTCTAGGTTTTAATTTCAGGACATTGAGGTACATTATTGCGCATTCTTAAACGTTAGTTCAGAGCTCCAATGAAAATTTTATGAATGTGACAACTGTATTCATTTATTTATTTAGAAAATATATACAGTAGTACCTCGTTTTTCAAAAGTCTCCGTTGATGAACATTTCAGGTTACGAATGCCATAAACCCGGATGGAAATGCTTCGGTTTTCGAACCTGCCTCGGAAGCCGAACCTGCCACGCGGCTTCCGCTGAGGGCAGGATCCTGAGGCCTAGCTGTCGGCTGTGGATCCTCGGTTTTCAAATGTTTCAGAACTCGGACCGTCTCCCGGAACGGATTCCATTAGAAAACCGAGGCACCGCTGTATTGGATATCAACTATGTGTACTGGATACCAAATAAGATCCAATAGCTGCTCTCTGGGAGCTCACAGCCTCCTGGGTGAGAGGTAAATATACGTGTAATTGTAAAAAGGATGTGAAGGTGCTATGGTGGAGGTAGGCACAGGGCAACAGAGGACAAAAATTGGGTAAGTTGAGAAGTTAGATGAGGAAAGGGATCCAGAAGTGCTTTGCATGAAATGATATCCAAGGCGTGTTTCAAAATAAGGAGTTGGAATTATACAAGAGAAGAAATAGGGGCCAGATACTGGTGTTGCTTGAATGCCATGCTAGGAAACTTGGACTACCCAGAACTGGGCATGCTTCCTTGAGGCAACACTGAAGGACTTTAAACAAAAAGAGGGTTTGATCTGATTTCCCTTCTAAAATTAGCGCCTTGGTGACAGTGTGGAGGAAAAATTAGACAGTGTGGAGGAGCAGGGCAAAGCCAAGGGAAGCGATACCTCTTGGGAGGCAATTAAAATAGCTTAGATAATATATTAATAAAGCCAGAACTTAGGCACTAGAAGTAGGAATATATTTTTAAAAGTGGATTCAAAAGACATTAAGAAGGAAGAGGATTTATGCTCTGAGGACTGATTTTATGGGTGGGGTGAAAAAGGAGGAGTCAAGGATGATTTCAGTTTTTCTGGTTGGGTAGTTGGTTGTTGACTGATCATTGGGAAGTTGGTTGTTGACTGATCATTGGGTAGTTGGTTGTGTTACTGATCATTGGGTAGTTGGTTGTGTGACTGATCACTCACAATATTAATGAGCAAGATGGAGGAGGAGACCTATGGAAACTCATGACAGATGAATCCTTGGAATTACTGACTTTGAGGGGCCAGTGGAACATCCAAATAGGGATTTCAGTTAGCATTTGGATATATGGGTCTGGATAACATGGAAACGGCTGGGCTGGAAATTGGAGTCTTCAGCACATAAAGGCTAGCTAAAACTTGAGGATGAATGAAATCATCCAGGGAGTGTTTGTAAAGGGAAAAGAGAAGAATCCGATTACAGATTTATGGGGTACACTGGCTTTTAAAGGATTGTCATTGGAAGAGGAGTATTCAAAACACTTTTCTCAAAATAAGTAACTAGTAAAGTAAGAAGAAAACTAAGAGAGGGTGCAACCTGGGAGCAAATGGGGGAAAGGGGAGAGGGAGAGAGGAAGAGAGAGTGATAGAGATATTTCCATCTAGACAAGATTTCAAGGGATAGAGGTGCTCATTTATTTAGATTTTTTAATTCAAACCCAATTAATTAAAATAGATGAAAACTTCATTATGAAAAAAAGCATAGCAAATGCCAAAGAAATTGAAAAATGGCCTATGACAATAATTAACAAAAACAATTACAGCCTTATTTCATGATTAAAAAGGGAAGCAAATGAAAACCATCTGTAAATTTGTTCAGATAGTTTTTCGTTGTAGGTATTAAGGTATGAGTTCAAATGTTTCTGAAGTAAATTGCTTATTAATCTTGTTTTTTACTATTTCTGTTGCTGCATCTGAAATTAATATTAATGGAAACCGAGTTTGAGTTTCCTAAGGAACAACAAATTTTAGCTTTAGTACTTACTACCCAGCATATCTGCTTCATAGCTGAACGAAAGAGTGATTGTGAGATTTACTAATGCATTAACTAAAGCCAAAATCAGTTTGCTAGGGCTGTTCTAACAAAGTACCACAGATTGGGTGGCTTAAAGAATAGAAATTTATTTTCTCACAACTTGAAGCTAGAAGTCTTAGGTCAAGATGTTGGTGTGATTGGTCTCTGCTGAATTTCTCTCCTTGGCTTACAGATGGCCATCTTCTCCCTGTGTCTGTACATGGTCTTCCCTCTGTATACATCTGTGACCTAATCTCTTCCTCTAATAAGGACACCAGTCATATCAAATTGGGGCCCCCACACTAGTGACCTCACTTTAACTTAATTACCTCTTGAAAGCCTCTGTCTTCAAATATATTCACATTCTGAGGTACTGAAAGTAGGACTTTAACATAGGAATTAGGGGCGGGGAGACACAATTCAGCCCATAACAATCACACACAAAATTGCTTAAAATTTTAATTTCTATTTATTGACAGAAAAATAACTTTTCTTATATCATCATGTTTTCTATTTAATTTTACATTTTGCATGTGTATATTTCATCGTAGGTATACTTTTGATTATTAATGAAGTACGTTAAGTAACTATGTATGGTAAAAGAAGCACATTTTTCATTGATTCAGTAGTGGATGCTGCATAGTTGTTTTTAAACCATGGAGTGATTATATGGGAAATTAAAAACAGCCACAAATTCTTTGACGTTGAAGGGTGGGAGTCTAATATCAATGTCCCCTTCCTTAGAATCTGCAAAGGCTCCCTCTCTGCTTTGACCAATGTAATATCACAGAAATGATGCTGTCCTGGGCTTCAGCCTTAGGATACTGGCAGCTTTCACTCATGTTTCTTGGCATCCTCCCTCTATGAGCCCTGAGACTGCCATGCTGGAGAGGCCATGTAAAGGTGACCTGATCAACAGTCCTCTTTCAGCCGTCTTTGCCACGGCATCAGATGTGCGAGTGAATCTATTCAGGATCTTCCATCTGCCAACTGAACACCATTAAGTGGCCTTGGTCAATCCCATGTGAAAAGGCAGGGTTGTAAAAATATTTTCTAAATTTGGTCACTAGCAGATGAAAGCTAACCAAATATATTAGTGGATACAGAACAGTCACCAAACAGTCGCCTTAAATTGAGATGAGCATGTTTAGAAATCTTCACATTTAACAGGAAAATATTTACTCTTGTCTTTGAAAGATAAGTGACCCCGTTGAATATCAGAATAATATAGTTTCATTTTAGAGTTCACATTTTCCCCCTAGAATAACATTCTGAGAACAGGAGACAAGAGCTGAAATAACCATTTTTCAACCATCTTTTCCAACTATACAATGATGGCACATAAATTTGGAATTTAACAATGATGGTTGACAGCCGTTACAGTTCTGCTTCCTATGATTAGAGCCACACATCTTGGCACCGATGCCTCACACGGGGAGCAGGGGAATGCTGAAGGCTATGTTTGTGGCAGGCATTGCTTCTTCGGGCAAGGAGGTGAGAAACGAACAGGCCGTAGGAATGTTTTGCCACGAATATTGTGGAAGGGAAAGAGAAGTAGAAATAGAAATGTGTGAAAAATGTGTGGGGGAGTCAGCAAATAGAGGAGTAAACAAATAAAAATTTAAAAGCGATAATTTCAGATACTTTTACACTTATGAAAGACATAAGCGAGATATAACAGTCACAGGAGTTACCTGAGATGGGATGTTTGGGTAGGTCCTCGGGGGATGTGCAGTTGGGGAGGTCGGAGCTGGGCCTCAGTGATTTACCTTGCTGCTAGTTTACCAATCCCTGTAGATTAGTGGTTCGATTCCACGGCTACATTAGTGATACTCATTCCAAAGTAATGTAATTATACTGTTTGCTGACTCATTCTAGCATTTTTAAAAAGTAACGAATCCTAAAAGATCGAATCATATAATGTGACAATTTAAATAAATAGAAAATAATAGTTAATATTTACGAGCACTACTAAGTCTAGCAGTGGCATACACGCTCTAGGTATTTGTTAACTTGATTTTTACAGTGGTTCTCAGAACTGGTTTAACAATATTTTCATGTAGAGATGACGCCAGTTAAACTAAGAGAAGGAAATAATTTCCCTCCTGTCACACAGCTAGGAAGTGGAAGAGCTGGGATACCAACCGTACAGTCAGACTACTTTCCATTGCACTACACTGTCTTAATAGAATAGCTATTATATGTATTCATGACTTCGATGACATAGTGTCAGGTGAGAAATTTTTTGAGGATGGTGCTCCACTTTTTTTCAGGGCCACTGATAATCCTTAAATTGACCTTGGGGAGTCAAAAGAAAATAAAGATTCGCTTTTTCATAGAAACCCTGCGCTAAGGAAAATATGTTATATCCAAGCAATATTCTGTGTAAACAGCTAATAAATCAGAAAAAAAGGAAAAATGTTAACAGTAATTTAGCAGCAAATGGGGCATTTGACCTGCAGCTCCCAGATGAATTCCAGGACACCATGAATAATTTATTTTAGGGAGATGAAATGATAGGGCTTGTGTAATGCTTGATGAGAAATTGCAGTCGTAATCGGGGAAACTGCTTCTACTTAGCAGGGTCACCAGCAGAGGAAGGACTGGTCCCAGGATGTCATTTTCCACCTTGGGAATCTTGGCCGAAGCAGTTGCGTAAGCGCTTTCCATCCAGCTGCAATCCAGCTAGTGTGGCTGAAGTCAGCTTCTTTTCCAGAGACCTCAAAAGCCCTTTGATTATCTAGCACCCGAATGGCCTCTGTGCTATTTTCTGAGAGGTTGTGCTTCAATCACAGCTCCTCATCTTAGAGCTGCAGCTACATTTCCCAGATTTGCGCAGATGCAAGGCTCTCCCAGAACTAGGATAAGCTGTCAAGTTGTAGGGCAGCTCAGTTGCTCCTTGGAATTTATGCCCTAAGGGACAAACACTCTGTAAAGCATTTTGAAAGCTGACAGCTTAGTGTTGGCAGCTGAATTTTGACATTTCAGGCTATTATCACAACTTTCAAACAGCTGAAACTGTAGGTATGGAACAGTTAAGCCTTCTGTGAGGCATGCTGATCCGGCAGGGAGAATGCTATCAATTTTCTTATTCTTCTATTATCCTGTCCATTCCAGTTGCTTTTTGTTAATCAACTAAAACTAATGCATTGTTGAAATGGCCAAAATGACAAGGCAAATAAAGGGCCATGGTTAGAATTTAGCCTCAAGGCCATGCTCAATTTTAAGATACGGTCTCCCGTTTCAAAATATTGAGTTGGAAAAATTTACCACTGAGTTTCTGAAAAATGTAAAAAGCAATACAAGAATTCACATATTAAGTAGTCTCTGTAAAAGCTCACACTTAGTCCTTTCCCTGTGGACTTAGAAGCAAGTAATGAAAAACCATATTTCTTCCAAACCTAGAGCTGACACACTTGAATATGTTGGTGTCTGAAAACATATTTAGCAAAATAACGAGCTAAAATGTGAGGTTTTTAAATATATATACACAATGTGGTCCTCTTAATTTTCATTCCATTAAATGATGGAAAAAATCAATATCTGATAGATGAAAAGGGCAGAGTTAGAAGAGCTATTTGGGGGAGATTATGTCAGAAAAAGAAGAATTGGGTTTTTTTTAATAGCAAAAAGGAATAATGCTCCTGTAGAAAACATTTCTTTAAATACAAGCTATGTATTTTTGTTAATGAACACAAAAATGAAATTATATTACTAATGGTAAAAGAATATGGCTCTTTGGTTTCTAGAAAAATGGTTACAAACACAATCTCTCTCATTTGGAAAAGAACACCTACCCCATGTTAACTATCAAGTCAACTTAGAGGCTAAGAAACTTGGCCCCAGCCTCAGTAGAACCGTCACCAAACAATGCAGCAAAGAATTCTACCTTATGCTTAAATACTGGATAAGCACAAATTGAAATGCATCGTTAACGTAATTAACCCAACACAATGCCCCTGGTTGCCAAATTGAATGTGCAATTGTAGAAATCTTCGATGTCCTCTAACTGATTTGTGACAGAACTGAATTGGAGAAAACAGTTTTGATATGAATCATTGTCCTATTCTCCTCGTGAGTACACAACAAGAAAACAGGCAGTCCATTCAGTGAACTTAAGTTCTTCAAAAACAATTCTCAGCGAAAAAAAGTGAAATGTGTTCAGTGGACTTTTCTCATAAGTTAAGCTCTACAGACACAGATTTCGAATTAATCTGTGCCCCAGCCTGACTAGTAGGGTAAGTCGTATAGTAGCTGTGTAATGACACTAATAAATAACAGCAACATTAACACTTAAAGAATGTGTATGATGTGATAGGTATGGCTCTAAGCCCAGGGTGGGGAATCTTTTTTCTGTCAGGGGCCCTTTGGATATTTATAACATCATTCTCGGGACATACAAAATTATTAACTTAAAAATTAGCTATGAAAAACACTCCTAGATTTATTGAATTTCGAGTCCCACCTGTGGTTGCCTTGGCAGGGCCAGACTAAATGATTTCGAGGGCCATATACGACCCATGGGCTGGATGTTCCCCACCCCTGCTCTAAACCATACACACATACACACCTGCACATTATCTATACTTCACATAATACAGATGTATGCATATATATATACACATTTACAAATATATACTATTTAATCCTCAAAACATCTTTCACACTGGTAGATACTATTATTATCCCCATTTGGCAGAGAAGGAAATAGAGGCTCAATGAGCTTACGCAAGTTGTCCAGGGTCACAAAGTGGTAAGGGTGGTATTTAAATCTGAGCCATCTGAACGGAAAGCCTGTGCTATTTATTTATCACTGTATTATGGTGCCCTTTGGTTGAGTCACCAGAACAGGTATGTGCTGAGACATATTCATTTGAAGTTTATCTGCAGCACAAGAATTTCTAACTTCTGTATGAGTTCCTTCAAAATGCGGTCAATATAGTGGAGAGTCATAACCACAATAGAAGTGATATTTTCAAGCCTCCATATAAAATGTCTGGAGGCAGAGCTGATAATGGAAAAATATCGATTGTGAGTTTAAAAGGTGCTGAACTTCAGGACCGATAACAGCCAAATTTCTATCCCTAAAGTTTCCCTTCCGTATTTGCAAAATTTCCTTTCCACGTTTGAAAAGCTGGTTTTTAGAAGTGATGACAGAAGCATTACAGACTCAGCCCTAATAACAGCTGTTAGCTCAGATTAGTGCAAGCAAGAATTTCTCTCAGTTTCTGCTGCACATCTGTTACAGTTTTTTCTGTTTTTGAAAATCTGTGGAAAGTGGGCTATAGAATGGTGTACAGGATTTTTCCCTCTATTTAAATATTTTTCTGTATTTTCTTTTCTATTACTTTGCTTCATTTCCTGAAAGTCTTTCTGTTAATGTGTTATAACCACTTAGCTTCAAGCAGACACCAAGGATAAAGATATGAAGACATGAAGCATTCACATAAAGATATGAATGCTTCCCTTAAGTAAAAACAAAGGTATATTTGGACTTAAAACTATCTTGGCTTTATTATTTTTATATATAAAAATTATTTTTTATATCATTATGCACCTCTGAATTTTAGAGTGCTTTATTATAGTTATTAATTGTAATATTAAGATAAACTAGGTTTGAGAGGTAATTCTCTCTTTTTACTAAGACTTCTGTGTGTCTTGGGTAGAAAATTTTATGATCCTTTACCATTTATTTTATTAGTTTAAAAACAAAAACAGAAACAAAATGAACAAACTAACTGGCAAAAATGTAAGACCTTTGGATTGCTTAATTTTGTCTTTGCCAAAGGGCTTTTAGTAACTACTTTTAAGAAATTAATATTTATATATATAAACTCAGCTCATTTACATTTCTCACTACTGATAGAATGGAGCTTTATTTGCAATTTCTACCAAAAGAAGTGACTTCAAGCATTATTGCCACTTGTCTCTTAATCCTTGGTGTGGCCAGCAGTCTTAGGGATGGCTGTAGCCTCCATCCCACCATACACGCGTGGGTCAGGTGGTCAATGTGGAGACGAAAAATAGCTACAATAGAGGTAATATTTTCAATGTTTCAGATTCAGTGATGTCTGGAGGCAGAGCTGGTAATGGAAAAATATTGATTTGTGAGTCGAAGCTCATCAGGACTGATAATAGCCACCTTTACACCTCAAGAGCTTCCCCAAAGTCTGGCTTCTGGCCAATTCCTGCTCCATCCAGGAGGCAGCCATGAGAAATGGGATGTCTATGGGTTTAATACTCAGGCTTTAAAAGTCTCAAATTCCATTCCAGATGGCACTAGAGGTTTGAACTTGGTTTCTACCACATCCGAGTCTCAGTCTCTTTATCATTAAATTGAGAGTAAAACTATGTATTTTTATTTTTTCTCAAGGCCTAAAATGAGGTGAAAGTTTATGAAACTTTCTGGGTTACTCAATAATTATATCAATTTCCAGTTTGCTAGTAGTCTGACAATATTTTCCATTTTTAGAATGATGATAAAAAATAGAAAAGTAGATATTGACCAAGATATATTTTTGCTGGGTCAAAAAACATTTATGTTGGTTAGGACACTTTCTTCTGGACTTTATGACACTTTACATAAGTATCTTTAAAAGTGTGGTCCATGGACCACCTGCATCAGAATCACTTGGCTTGTCTGGCAAAAAAATCAGATCACCTGCCTCTGCCTTGGATAAATGAATCAAGGTCTTTGGGGAGCCTGGCCGGGCGTGGCTCAGAGGTTGAGCGTCGACCTGGGATCCAGGCGATCAGGGTTCGATTCCCGGTCAGGGCACATGCCCAGTTGTGGGCTTGATCAATGACTCTCTCATCATTGATGTTTCTGTCTCTGTCTCTCCCTCTCCTTTCCTCTCTCTGAAATCAATAAAGATATATTTAAAAAAAGAAAAAAAGAATAGTCTTAAAAACACACACACACAAAAAGATCTTTGGGGAAGGGAGTTGGGAAAATATGTATTTAATTGTTTTATAGTTTATACATCATAAATCACTTTCACATTTACGATGTCATCTCTCTTAGCAACCTTGTTAATATAAGAACAGGTAACATCTTTTGTAGATGGGGAGACCGAGATCTAGAGAAGTTTGGATTCTTACTCAAGGCTACAAAGACAATAAGAGGCAGAACTAAGCCTGTCTTCAGAGCCTCTAGTCTTCTTTATACAATATCTCATTAGTCTCCTTCTACACGAGAGGGTGTTAGCTGCAGGTATTAGGGGCTGCAGGTGAGTCTTCCTACTCTTCGATATTTTATTCTATAGGGAATAGAGATCTTTCTAAGATTTTCAAGTAGTAGTGGCACTATTTAATCAGACCTGAGTTCTAGCTGACAGACTAGAGAATGATTTGGAGAGAGGAGAAACCGAAGGTGGAAAGGTGAATGGGAGATATGTTCCTTCTACCACATCAGCAATATAGGCTGGGTTATTCATGCCAAAAGTTCTGAAATTGCATTCCAGAAGAAACTGGACATGAAATATGTTTTTTTACCAAGGCATAGATGTGAAATCTAGAAAATGGTTGTTTGTAGTGCTTATTGAATTTTAACATTAATCACATGGCTCCTCTAGTGAGTTGTGAACTCTATAAAACAGAACCATGTTTCACTTATTCATCTTTCCATCCCCAGGATCTAGTTTAGTGTTGGCCGTATGGTTTTATTAAACATGTTTGTTTAATAAGCTTGAATGAATGATAGTAAAAAGTTGTTTTACACTGGCAATGTAAATTATTGTTTACTTATATCGCTCATATTTTATACTTTTATATATGCCAACATGTAGCTTTAAGCATACTGGCATACCTTACTCTATTGCACTTCGCTTTATTGTACTTCACAGATGTTGTGTTTTTTACAATTTTAAGGCAAGACCTTACATCAACAAAAAAATTACAGTTTGCTTTATTGAGGTGTTCGCTTGATTGTGGCGGTCTAGAACTGAACCTGCAATTTCTCTGAGGTATGTCTATATTTACTCACCTGGTTATTACAACCGCCCTATTATAATAACCTCTGTTTTACATGAGGAGCACAGAACGGCTAAGTAACTCATCCAAGGTCAGTCACTTTGTCCAAGCTCTAATTCTAGTGGAATTGGGATTTGAATTAGGTAACTAGGTTCCAAAGCCTTGCTATACTACATTACATTCATAAATTCATAACTTGTTTTAATTGCTTATCATTTTTATTTTATTTCATATTGGTATAAATTGGAATTTAATAGGTGTAACATATACTATGATAACAAACAACACTAAAATATCAGTGGCTTGACCCAATAGAAGTTTATTTCATACTCAAAGTTTTATGTGGCTTAAATGACTTTCCTGTATGGCTCTCATCCAAAAGATGACTCAGCGACCTGGGCTGCTTTCATCTTGTAGCTCTGCCAGCTGGAACAGGTGTCCTCCAGGGTTGAATAGGCAGAGGAAGAAAAATGAAGGTGGCATATCAGCTCTTAATTCCCTGCTCCATACAGTCACATGTCACATCCACACATATTTCATTGAGCAGCACTTAACTGAAAGGAAGGCTGGGAAATGTAGAGGGCACATGGATCTTTGGCGAACACTAATCATTTATGACACAATAAAAAATAGGATAATAACAAATAAGTAAAAATACAACATTGAGAGTAATGCATTTGTTTTCAGACCCTGGCTCTAATACTAATTAGTTCACTGACCTTGAAAGTAATTTACATGCTTTGAATCAGTTTCATCATGTGTAAAATGGGAATAATGCATGAAACCCAACTCATAAGGTTGTGTGAATTAAATGAGATGGTAGAGGTAATGACCATAACAGTGGTAGACACACACTAAGTTCTCAGTATATTACAGCCATTGTATTAGTCAGGCTACTCCAGAGAAACAGAATCTATCTGTATTTGTATCTATCTATCTATCTATCTATCTATCTATCTATCTATCTATCTATCATCTATCATCTATCTATCATCTATCTATCATCTATCTATCATCTATCTATCTATCTATCTATCATCTATCTATCTATCAGTAATCTATCTATATTATCTATCTACCTACCTACTTATCTATACATCAAGAGATGTAGTTATGGAGCCTGGCAAGTCCAAATCTACAGTTAAAGTCTGAAGGCTAGAAGCTGCTATAGGACCAGGAAGAGTTGATGGCCCTATAGCAGCTTCTAGTCTTCAGAACTCTCTTTTACTCAAGAATGGTCAGCCTTTTGTTCTATTCAGGCCTTCAACTGATTGGATGAGGCCCACCCACATTGGGAGGGCAATCTGCTTAATCCAGCATACTGGTTTAAATGTTAATCTCATCCAAAAACAACCCTCACAGAAATACCCCAAATCATATTTGATCTTATATATGAGCACCCCATGGCTCAGTCAAGTTGACACATAAAAATCATTACAGCCATTATTATTATTAGATATAGCCTATAGTTAGAGTTTTCTTGTTCCTTGTTGAAGTTTATTTTTTCTCAGCTAACCATTTTAGATGTTTATAAAGACTCATTAAAAATTCCTTTCAGATTAGCAATAAATGTTCAAACCAGGTGGACACCTATGAGTAAAGGCAAGATTTTGGTGCGCAAAATGAGCAGATCAAGTTGGTAGTCCTTTTATTAGGCAATCATCTTGACAGTCAAACAGCCACCATGAAAGATGTGGGGACAGGTCTTTTATTTTATTTTTATTTTTAAAAATATATCTTTATTGATTTCAGAGAGAGGAAGGGAGAAAGAGAGAGAGAGAAATATCAATGATGAGAGAGTCATTGATCGGCTCCCTCCTGCACACTCCTCCGCTGGGGATAGAGCCTAAAACCCTGGCTTGTGCCCTGACCAGCAATCGAACCATGATCTCCTGGATGCTTGGGTTGCAGGCTCGATCCCCAGCTGGGGGGGGGGGGAAGGGGGGAAGTGCAGGAGGCAGCCAATCAATGACTCTCTCATCATTGATGTTTCTATCTCTCTCCCTTTCCCTTCCTCTCTCTGAAATCAATAATATATATATATGTGTATATATATATATACACATATATATATGTGTATATATATATATATATATATATATATATTTAAATGCCACATGGAAGCCTGAAAACAAGATTGTGTCTTCAGTCTTCTGGTCTTTTTCTTCCTCATTACAATGCCTATAGTAATCATTTTGATGTTATTTTTTATTTATACACTTTTCATAGTTTTTAGTTTAATTTTAGCTAGACTTTCACAATCATATTAAAGCTAATCGCTTCTATAATCTTCAATCTCATATTTAGTAAACTCTTTATTGACAGTCTCCAAACAATCAGCCAAGGCAGGAAGAAGAAAATCTACCAAAACTGTTGGGGTTATGTAAAAAAACCCCAAAAAATTAAGTCAACTGATTTACTTAATTTCTCCCTTTCTGCTGGTTGTCATCATGGAGACACAGATGAAGAGATATTCCAGAGCCAAGTTCATCTCTGCAATATGTTGGAAAAAACACAGAAAGCCTGGAAAGATATTGTGTTCTTGGTGCCTGGAAGTCTAGCAGACACAGGCTTTGTCAAAATGGTGGAGGAAATAAAGTCCAGACACACACAATACTTTCCAGGAAAATGCTTTCTAATTTTTGGAAAATTCAACCAGAAAACTTCCTTTGAGAGAAACCATGCCAGTTCTGCACATTCAAGCCAGCCAAACTATTGGACTGACTCAACCAGTCAATTGATAATTATTGTGAACCAGTTGTGGACAGAATGTCTGGCCAGTGAGTCATTGAGCCCTGACTCGAAGTGTAGACTAATTCTTGCACAGCCTGGTTTCTTAGAGTGCCTCCTGAAGTACACAGAGTAACTTGGTCTATAGGCTGCTCAGTGGCGGTGGGTCTATCAGGAAGGGACCTCAAAGTGCACGTCTAAGCAGTTTAAGAAAAGCTTATACAATAAACTAGGCCAGAAGATTCTTAGTTTTATTTTAAAATATAGGAAGATAGAATGAAAATGTTTTGCATTATTTTATTCTAAAATGAATTTAAAATGCAAACATTTTCCTATCATACAAAAATTAATAAAATAGCTTTGACCTAATAGTCATGCAAACTGAAACACATTTAATGACATATTATATGAGTTCTAAGCAAAACAGATGTTTGAAAAGTCTTATCAAAGTTATGATGTCATTTTCTATTGCTTTTAATAGTAAGCAAGTTCTATTTCATTTTGTTTCACGATAATGTCCTTGCAGAGGCATAAAGCAGAGCCAGAGGTGCTCAAGTACCTACTTCTTGATTTACACATTGACCCACACTGTGCTGATTATGCCTCTGCGTAGGGTAGCACACATTTTAAGTGCAAGGATATAAAAATGTAAGTTGTAAGAAAATCATACACTACCTTCTTATTTGTAGTTACTATGATTTATCACAGAAAGGAGTCTTTACAAATCTAAATGGAAAGGGTTATTAGCATATGCAAGTGTACTAATATATCACTTAAGTTAATTTAGTCACATGTAGCAAGAGAGAAAAGATATGCCACTCCAAACTATTCACACTCTTTGTATGTGAATAATCTTATGATATATTTCTGTATCAAATTTTCTGTAGGTTCATAGATGTAGGTTAGAAAGTGGCTCATGTAGAAAGAAGGTTTTATGTAAAATCAGTTACAAAGTAAAGGAAAATTCTTCCCTCTACTCACAACACTTCTGACATCAACGTGTTGGTTTTTCACAGCAAGCAATTCTCCAATTCTCTGTGGACACCAATTGAATATTCTATAGTCTACAATTTAATTTATTCTGACACTGACTACCCAGAGTTGGCGCAGACCCCACATGACTGTCCCCACTTCAGACACCCAGTTGCAAGTCCTGGGTTCTCATCTGTACTTCTGATCATATGCCTATCAATTGTCTAGAGGTTGTTCACCCTATATTGAACCACTCCTCAGTTTCAATTATTCGCTATAATGGCTCATAGAACCAAGGGAAACACTTAAAGTTTACTGGTTTGCTGTAAAGATATAATAAAGAATACAGATATAATAAAGAAAACAGTCAAATGAAGAGATACATAGGGAGAGGTCCAGAAGGGTTCTGAGTACCAAAGTTGTGTCCCTTGGAGTCGGAGGGTGTGCCACTCTCCTGGAATGTGGGAAACAACCTGGAAACTCTCCAAACTCTGTTGTTTAGTGTTTTTATGGAGGCTTCATTATGTACTCACAATTGATTAAGTGATTGGCCATTGATGATCAAGTCAATCTCCAGCCCCTCTCCCCTCCACAGAAGCCCACAGGTGGGACAGAAAGTTCCAAATTTCTAAGCAAGCCTTCGCTTTCTGGTGACTAGCCCCCAATCCTGAAGCTGTCCAGGGACTCCAGCCACCAGTCATCTCATGACCATGCAAAAAGATACCCTTGACACTCCACAGAGACTTCAAGGATCTTAGAAGCTCTTGTGTCAGGAAACTGGGATGAATAGCAACTATAATAACAAAAGATACTCCTATCACCCCTATCCTTTATGAAATTACAAAGCTTTTAGGAGCTCTGTGCCAGGAACTCAGGGCAGAGACTGAATATATATTTCTTATTATGTCACACAAAGTTAATTTACTTAATTATAATATAGGTGAGAGGAGTGGGGGGAAAAGGTATGCAAATTGGTACATACGTAAGTTTATTATTATTTTCTTCTGATGTAAAGGATATGTAGTACATTATTTATGAGTCATAAAGCACACAGTACTCTTTATTATGAATTCCATGTATTTAGAATGCCTTCATTGACTTCTGCCCCACATTTGTATCCCTCATCAACTATGATTGCAGATGACAAGCAGGTATAATTATGACTTGAATGTCGTGTAATGATATGAATTAAGTGAAGTAACAAAGACGGATTTGGGAATCTTAGTCATTTCTCAATGACATGAGCTACTTTTTGGCTGACTTAGTTAATAGATTTCAAATGCTGGAAGAACATTCTGGGTTTTCACAATATTACAGATATGTCACAATTTTAGTTTTAATCCAAACTACTAACATATCTTCCATCACTTTCCTAAGTCTGGACAATCAACAAAACAACACATTAAGCCCGGTTTTGTAGTAATTTATTGATTTGCGTGGTATAAACACTTTCGTCATGGCAGATTTCAGGCCTCAAAAGCGGTGCCACGGACTGTGGAGTTTGGAAGATGTTCAGTAGCTCACCATTATGTGCGATTCCTGTTATAATAATAGACATAACCTTGAAAGCTTAAATGGTAATAAGATGTAATAAGAGCAAAAAAAGTGATGATTTGATGTATTTTTACTACCTTTGTTTTTAATACTATTTATTTACTTGAAGTTTAAATAATTTAATTTTTTAAATTTTTAAAAAATTTTTAAAAATTTTTTAAAATATATCTTTATTGATTTCAGAGAGAGGAAAAGAGAGGGAGAGAGCGAGACAGAAACATCAATGATAAGAGAGTCATTGATCGAGCCCACGACCTGGGCATGTGCCCTGACCAGGAATCGAACCCTGATCGCCTGGATCCTAGGTCGACGCTCAACCGCTGAGCCACGCCCGACAGGGCTAAATAATTTAATTTTTAATAATGGTTTTATTTAACAACTGGCTTGCAAAATTTCTGGAAAGTCAATTGGCTTTCAGGCACTGGTATAAGCCAGTTCTAGCCTACCACTGGGGGGTGGGGATATAGCTTTAGATATAACTATAGATCTAACTTTCACAACCTCTGATTTGACCATAACTGCATTTCTTTGAGTTTTGAAGATGTTTAAATTTCCAACTCTCCTTTCTGGACATTGTAAATGAGATTAGAAACTTCATCATTATTCTAATATCTATAGCTCCAAAGTTCTTGGAAAAATACTATAGTAAACATATATCCTAGACACTCAGCAAATCTGTACTGAATACAATAAAAATGCATAGACATCTAAAATGAACTATACCTTTAACCTGGCCAATTCACAACTTAATCATTTTAGTAGGGGTTCACTGTAAGTCAGCTGGAAGCAATCCTACAGGGTAGCAGTGGGATGGGTGGGAAGGGGGCAGAGTATGGTACTCTAATGGATGCAAGCATCAGTTCAGTCTTGCTAAGTGGGGATCATAATGTACAGGTGCACTCACAGAGGCTTAGGATTCAGTGGCCCGGTTGTGGCTGCTGAATCATGGTTCATTCATTCATTCATTCATTCATTCAACAATATTTTATTGAGTTTATACTGTTGTCTAGACTGTTCTAGAGCTTACATTCTGTTAAGGAGAGGCAACTAATAGAAAAATAAGTACATATATAGTATGTCAAATAGTAACAAGTACTATGGAGAAAGAGAAAGCAGGAAAGGGGGCTAGGATGAGCGAGGTTGGTGGTGGGGGCTTGCAGCCCAGGAAGACCTTCTCCTCAGCAGTGACCGGGAAAGGAGCCGAGAGCCTTGGGACAGGCTCTGCTTGGCGGCATGTGGATCACGGAAGACTGAGTAGGGTTTGTGGTTTGAGAAGTTGGAAGGATAGCACCCCTTAGGGCATGAAGAGAAGAGTTTCCAGTCTTGAAAGGGCTTAAAGGAGACTGGCCTGGCCTGTGAGTGCTTACAACTTGTGGGCTGCATTGTCTAAGGGTATCCTGCTAGAAGGCAGGAAACAGTGCCCTCCCCTGTGGAATGGACCTCGAATTTACTCTTCACCTCATCGAGCATTATATTGCATTAAATTGGAGCAGCCATTGTATTGAGCTGGTGTAGAGGGGCCAACTCAGCAGGTTTATTTAGAAAGGGGCAGAAATGACAATGACCATAAGACAGATGAGAAGCGAGTCCTAGGAAGTTAACAGAGGCAGGAAAATGAGTGCAGACATGGATGTGGCAGAGCCACCCTGTGTAAGAGAAGCAAGTAAGACTATGGCCAGGTGTGGGTCAGTCTGGGCATTCATGAAATGGGGTCAGGAGCATGCCTAAGCAACTGGGGGAAAGACTGGCAGGAAGTAGGGGTGGAGATGAAATTTTTGAACCTTTTCTCCCCTGGTTTCCATCTGTTATCGGAGGGCATTCCAAGGTTAAGTTGCCATACTTCACATAGTAAATTTGTCACAGTGGGTTAAATGCTGATTGTGCTCTGTGCGCAAATGGGGATGCCTGTGGTTTCCAGACTTGGTGGTCAGCTCTCTGAGAGGTCAAAAGTCAGCCCCTCATTACTCAGCTGAGCTTTTGAAATAAGGTCCTAACTGTTCTCCCTCCCTTTAGTCTCATCCCCTGAGCAGAACTCTCCTCTACGTTGTTGCCAGAGTGATCTCTCAAGAGTGCAAACTGACTCTCTCTCTCCCCTGGTCAAAGCCTTCAATGGCTCCTCAGTGCCTGTAGAATAAAGCTCCTTATGTTGGAC
Source organism: Miniopterus natalensis (assembly GCF_054644295.1). NCBI lineage: Eukaryota > Metazoa > Chordata > Mammalia > Chiroptera > Miniopteridae > Miniopterus > Miniopterus natalensis. Next base: position 55,357,138 of record NC_142083.1, read on the forward strand.
ATAAACTTCTCCTTGACTTGGCCTCTACCTGGCTTCCTAGCTATTGGTAGGTCACCATCCCTGTCATGCACACACATTTGATGACTTGTCCATGGCAGCTCCAAGCACACAGCATTCTGCTTCATGCTCCTTTACTTTGCTTATATATATATATTTGCCCTTCACTTTGCTTATATTTTCCTTTTTGCCTGTAATGCCCACCCTTTGATCCCCCCCTTTTTTTTGCCAGACTTTCTTAAGAAAGTCTTCTCATCCATTTCAGACTGTTAGATACTCTTTCCCTGGGACCTGCGCAGATCTCTAATCTTGCACTCACCCTATTGTGTTACATGTGTTACTTCTCTTTCTCCCTCACTTACTTGTGAGACCCTCCTGGCTATGTCTTATTTATATTTGTATCGACCAGGGCTGAGCATAATGCCTGGGACATAGTTGGTACTCTAAAAGTATTTTGTTGTAAAAATAAGTGAAATGATGTTTAACTGCCTCCCGAATAACTAATACTAGACAGCATCTGTATGGATTCCAACTGAAGTCTGAGAGCAATAGGTGCCTTCCTTTAACCACTGGACCTAGAAATAGAGCACTCGCAGCCTGCCAGGCTGAGTGCACCTGAAAGCCTCAGGAAATCTTGTCACTGTGCATTTTATTACGTGACTACAACTTGAACTGAATTGGGAGAAATGAATCCTGGCCATCAGTGAGCACTGTGCCAGGAATAGAACCGTGGGGCCATTACAGTCCCTAAAACGAAAAGTTACCATGGTGTCGTCCAGCTACCTTGAACTGTAGCTGGACTCTACGCCTCCATGCCACTGAATGGAGAGACCTTAGGCTCTCTGTATCCATGGAGGAAACGCAGCATGCCCCTTATCTCCTAAACCTGTCCCTCAGCAGAACAGTGACTGTGATCTCAGCCCCTTGTGTCATCTGATATAGAGTGGCCCAGTCAAGTGACACAAGAGCTGCAAGCCCCTTAGGTGGTCTTTACCATCACACTCCTCATGCACAGCAGCACATCCCAGTTGTCCCCTTGCAGCATCTCTAGTTATGATTTCCTTTTCTTCCTCTAAACCAGGGGTGAGGAACCTCTCTTCTGCCAAGGGCCATTTAGATATTTATGACATCATTCACGGGCCATACAAAATTAACAACTTAAATTAGCTTGCTATATTTGGTCAAACATTTAATTATCTCTCCCCTAATGTGATGGCTGGAACTGCTTCTCTTTGGTGAGGCCTTAGCAGGGCCAGACCAAATTCTGTGTACGGCCAGCAGGCTGGACGCTACCCACCCCTGCTCTAAGCCGAGGCTGACCTCACTGAGTGGTAGGTCAAAGCTGTCAACTGGATAATGAACTGTGTTACTCTATGAGTGTGATGTTAGAGTTTCTATCTGAGGGGAGAATGGCGACTGACCAGACTGCAACAGAAGAGAGAGAATGCAGCGTGCTTCCAATATGTGACTGCCACTTATGCAGCTACAGATAGAAAGTCCACCATTTCCTTTCCTGCTCAGCAGGAGATTTTTTTTTTTTACCTATATACAAACAAAATTCTTGAATGCTATGTAATTTTAAAAACCCACAAAAACAAAACCTTTGTTTTGAATGTAAACCTATGGGAATGAAGATGATCTCACAATCTGCAATACAAAGGTTATCTCTTGATCTTGGGTGTTTCCCAGCTAAGCACATTCAGGATGTCATTGCTGGCAACGGAAAGCCCAGAGTAGTTGCAGCCTCCACATCGTGATTTAGTGAGGGGAGTGACTGAGAGTATTTTTGTCACAGGCACTGGTTCTTTGCTTAGCCTCAATATTTCATAAAAAGCTCATTGCAGCAAAATTTTCATTTGGCAGCATCTGCTGTGCTATCATCTTGATAGCTTCACATTAAATAACACAGACACTTCAAGGTCAAATGAAAGTCAAATTGACATGATGAATATTCAATTGTCAGCTTCTGTTAGTCCTATATATATTTTAAAAAGATGTATTTCTCTGTGAAGATGCGGGCAAAGCATGTAATCAGCAGTGTTTGTAGGAAAAGGAAAAGTTACAGGAATCCTGGCAGCATAAAGCAAATAAAAAAGTTCAAATTTTAAGATATGCCTGGTACAGTAGGAAACCACTAGAATGAATACTGCCCTTGATTCTGACACTTGATCTTGAACGAATCCTATAAACTATAGGTCAGTTTCTTCAACTGTCAAATTAGGAGAACGAGCTGCATAATTGTTGTAGTATTTACTCTTATTTCTTTTCTAAATGATAGGTTTTCTGGATGCCACTAGGAAGAACTTCTAAAATGTTGCAAAATACTGAAACATACTGGAGAAAAAAGGGTGTGATTTTTTCCCCCCTGAGTACTTAATGAAATAAGCAGAAGTTTCTTAAGTGAATGGATTGAATGGAATGAAAATCACAATGAGACTTAATAAAGTTGGGAAATGAGTCTGCACTGTGCAGGGAGTAGACTAAGAGAAACTTGGCCTGTTTACATTTCCAGTGGAGAGCACAGGATGCTGGCTATGAAAAGGCTTTTACTGGAACTGTTTTAAAGTTTATGAGATTATATGTGGCCTGTGTAACCTAGTGGCCAGAGAACAGGATGTCAAGTGGACTGTGCCTTTATCAATAGCCAAGACTGAAATAACTAAGAAACATCTACTTCTGAGCAGTCTTGAAAAATCAGGTATTGTATCCAAGGATAATGTTAGCGTTTGGTTTTGGAATTCTGCCCAGTAACCCAGAACACACGGAAAGGTCTTAGGGTAATTTGATCAGTGTTTCTGTAAAAACACCAAAGCCACAGATTCTGTTACTGGCAGGACTGAAAATGCATTATAAGGGAAGACATCGTGTTTCATGGGATGATGACTTGGCCTGGAGGGGACTCTGCAGAGTTAACTGACAGCAATTAGGCGCAATGATTAACGCCAACCTAAACTCCTGGGAACCCCAGCGGAACGTGGGAACGTGCGTCAGGGTGTGTCGGTGTTTGCAACTTTGCTTTTTGTTTTGCCCCTGCAGCCTGTTGTGGTTTGGGTTGTGGTCCTCTTTTGGCCCTGTGTTTGAGCACTGACATGCAAGGATATTCCTCAGAAACAGTTTCCCCAATAAATTCAATAAAAACAAAAACAAAAAAAGTAACAGTTTTGCCCCCCAGCGGTCATCTCACATAGTATCCACAGTTGCACATCTAGAGATAGGTTTGCCTTTTGGCGGTACTGATTTTTGGATACTCACAGAATCTGTGGCCATAATTCTTTTTCCATGAACTGGCCTGTTATTTAGCTTCTTGGCTGCAATATTGGTAACCGCCATGAAAATGATAGGCCAATGCCTGTGTGTCCATGGGCCTTGCACTCTTTGGCCTGGGCTGGGGGAGTGTGAAGGCTGGAGAATAAAAATAGATTCTAGATGGTCTCCTGTGAGCTCCCTAGTTAAACCTTTTATTTATTGGTCATATTGGGTGACTTTTCATGGGGATATTGTTTAAGCGGGAATCTGTTTTCTGATTGGCAAGATCTGATATCCACGTGGCCACATTTATTAGCAGGCTTGCCATGCAGTATCAGGTTCAGTGTAAGATACACGAAGCAGGACCTCTCTTAGTTCCAGTTTTTTAGGCTAAACAGGGTTAGTTAGGCTAGGTGGGCAAAGATGGCCTTGGGGAGGGAAGAGGAGACACCTATTGGACCTCAGTCTAAGCCTATTTCTTTGGATGCTATTGTTGCTGTTGAGAAGTCAGGGACATTCTGTCCAGAGATAGGTAAACTATATGACGCATCAACAAAATAAGCCCTGCTGCCTGTTTTTATAAAGTTTTATTGGAACACAGCCACAGTTATTTATTTGTTGTTGATGGATTTTTTTGCATTAAAACAGCAGAGTCCAATAGTTGCAACAAACTCTTTAGGCCTGAAAAGTCTAAAATATTTACTGTTTGGTCCAGTACAGAGAACAAAGTTTGCTTAACTCTTCTGATTGCCTAATCAGCTCATTGGTGTTCAAGTGTTTTGGTTTTTCCTGCTTGGGATTTGTTGTTCTTTCACCAATTCTTAACCATAAACTCTTAGAATATTTTCTCTCCTTCGTCTCTTCTCTGCTCATGAAACTCTGATTAGAATGAGAGAGTCTAACATAATACTATTCTCCGTTTATCTTAACTCTCTTTCATATTTGTTTATTTCTTAGGATCTCCAGGCTTTATTCTGGATAATTCTCTAGATCCCCGATTCATTAATTTCTTACTTGTATCTAATCAGCTACTAAACCCATCATTGAATTTTAAATTTTATTACTTTTTATTTTTAGATTTAGAAATCCTATTTGGTTATTTGTTCAAATATGCCTCATTATTTATATTTATATTTGTACTTATGCTTCACATCTTTTATTTCTTTGACACATCTAGCATTCTTACTTCCCATTCTATGCTGCTAATTCTAGTTTGTGAAGATACTATGGGTCTGATTCTGCTGTTTTAGCCTCATTGGCTCGCAAGGTGCTTGTTTACTTGTGAGCTCTGTGATTGTGACTGATTGGTAAGCTCGGGTTTCTTGGACCTTTTCTGTGGAAATCCTTTGAGCATTTTTATTTTGTTGTTCAGAGAATGAAGTGTACCACACTGCCACAGACACTTGTTCTGAACCGTGTTATCCAGACCAGCTATGCTACAGATCTCCAAATGTTGGAGGTGACTGAGCACTTGCCTGGGCCATTAATAAAGCTAATTTCTTGATGTTCTATCACGTACCATTTCCTGGAATGTCCTGTTGATTTTTACTTGATTTTTGAAGAGAGGAAAGTGAATCTTCATTTCTCACTGGGATGTACAGTGATACAATAAAAGCTGAGAACAATTCCATATGTAGAAGTCCTGTGTGGTTATTTTTCAAATCCACCTTGTTATAATTCTCCACTTCTGACATTCTTCAGAACTGGAAGTAAAATATGCATCACCTTACTTCTTAAAGCTGTTTCAGGTGACTGCTCCTACCCCTTCATGAAAGCACCCTGCTCTCTTGAGGGAAATGACATCTGGTATAACACCTTCTATTTTTACCTTGTTCCTAAAATCTACCCTCATAATAATCATTCCCATTCATTCACTGAAGACACTGAGTCTGCCTCATGGTCTTTTGTTCTATTTCTGTGCCTGATTTCATCTTATCCGATGGCAATATCTTCTCAGATTTTTAGCTTCTTCATCTTCAAAATAACCTCAACTACTATACTTTAGCCGCCCCTACTCCATAGTCATGGTAAATTTTTTCACCTTGGAAATCATATACCTAGACCTTCTTCTTTTCATAGTTTTCTGTCTGTTTAGGTCACTCACTAAGTTATCCCTAATAAATCAATGCTTTGACCTCACTAAGGCCTCTGTTTTGTTTATCAACTACTTTCAATGTTTCAAATATCTCTCCTATTTTTTCTTCTCTCCTCATGCAGCTCATATTTTCTAATTCAAGTCTTCAAACTGATGTACTAATCCCTTAAGATGACTTGCCACATACTCTTTCTGTTCTTACTTGGCAAAACCACAGTGCTGGATGAAACAAAATGTCCATTTTCTCCCATCCATACCTGTGCTGACTAGTATTCTTGAAAAAATATTACATTTCCACTTTGCTAATGGTTGACTACATTATTTGGACAAATTTCTCCTGCTGAAAACAACTAAAATGCTGATATAATATTTAAAATATCTCTTTTAAAATATTAAAGAATTTTAAAAGATATTAAAGAATTACCAGATGAAAATTTAAGGAAAACTGGGAATTCAAAGAAGTAAGCTGACCACTGGAGCCACTTGGCTCAAAAGGCATTTTCTAATGTTAGAAAAATAGTACTTTGTTTTTGGTGGCCTCAGAGGGTAAAAGACTGTAATTTAAGGGCCAGGGCCAATTCAGGTGCAGAATCTAATAAGAGACCCTCTTCACATTAAGCCATAATCACAAAAGGCTAGGTTCTCTAGGAAAGGTGAATCCGAAAAAAAATGTTGGAAAGGTTGCCTTAAAACTACACATAAAAGAGGAAAAAAGGAAAGAAAAATTACTCTTTGAAAAGTGTGGCCAAACTTCGGGCAGATTTGCAAACAGAGTTCACGTTTCCTGAGGGGTCTAGGAAAACCTCAAGCCAAAAATTTGTTTGAAGGTGGTTCTAGGCTGGTAGTGCCCTTGGTTTCCAGGCAGAAGTAAATTCAGATCCTCTTTGGAGATAGGTAACTTTATGCTAAGCTTCAAAGAATCCCCACAAATACTTTTCAGGGAAAGTGAAATGTATATAGTCAAAGATAAAATCAAGTACACAAGGCAACAGAATGCCCTGAGGAGGAAACATTAGGAATAACAGAAGAAATAGGTCTACCAAGACTTCACAAATTGGATACAAATTATAAACATTTATGCTTACTTTCTTTAAAAAAATAAGTACATAAGCACTAATGGCAAGGTGAATGAAAATATGGATGATAAAAAAATATGCAGAATAAATCATGGGGAGGCAAAAATATAAAAAAGAAGAAATTAAAGGTCATGGAAGAAGGTAGAATGAATTTTTAATTTGAGGATAGAGAGAAAGGGGCAGAAACAATAATTGAAGGAATGATGACTGAGAATTTTGCAGAACAGATGGAATATAGCAATCCAAAGGTTCAAAAACCAGTCGAATCTTAAGAAGAATAACTATGACTCCTTACCTAGATACTTTACAATGAAGCCGCATAACACCAAAGAAGAGAAACATTCAAAGGAGCCAGAGAAAAACATCAGAATACTTTTAAAAGAGCAACTGTTAAGCTTTCTGTTGACTTCTTGGTACCAGCAATGAAAGCCAGAAGTCAATGGAACGATATCTACGAATTGCTGAAAGAAAACACTTGCTAAGCTGCAGTTCTATACCCTGAGAAAAATCTTTAAAAAATAAAAGTGAAATAAGATCATTTTCAGACAGACGAAAATAGGGAGTATTTGCACCGGCATACCATCACTAAAGGAGGGTGAGCCCAAATGAAAGGAAGGCTGAAAATGAAAAGGAATGGAGAGTAAAGAAAGTGATAAATTCATGGGTAAATACACATGAACGCTTACATAAAATGATAATGTTTTATGCAGTTGAAACGCAGTATTAAAACATGATAATAATGACACTGGAAATGAGTAAATTCAGTGGAAGGAGGGTAAAGGTATTGATTAAATTTAGAAATATTTGTCTAATTAGAGATATATATTTTATGTATGTTTCTGTATTTATATTTCACAATAAAGAAAGAAAAAAAATAATCCAGTGATTTGGTCCTCTATAAGTTTATGATCTTCAGCATTAGTCAACGGGATTTTCAGTGCCTCCTAGTGATCCTACCTGGATTTTCATCATCATGTTCCTGACATTCTCTAGAGGAACGCTTTCAAATATCCCACATTCTCTCTAAACTCCTACTCCTCCCCTGCTCCCAACCTTTCCTCTCCTCCTTAGCACATAATGTTACCTCCTAATTCATAGGGCCTATTTGCGCCAGAAGATGAGAACTTCCTCAACCTCCTACCACAAAAACTAAAATTTTCTCAACATCAGAAGCAATTCTTTTCTAACTTTCTCCTGTTAAAAAGACTGAGCTGTCCTTTCTCCAATCTAATTCTCCAATCTCCATTTCTCCTAAGGGATTTCATTCGTCTCCATCACCCCCCACCTATACAGAATCTCCCTCTTTAATGGATCCTCACCCCTGGTATTGAAACGTGCTCAAGTTTAAATACTATCTATCTTACACACACAGACACAGACACAGACACAGACACACACACACACACACACACACACACACAATCTTTGACCCCAAAGCTCCCTTCTAACAATAATCCTGTATCTGTCTGTTTTTTTCATAGTCAAACTTCTTGAAAGCATTGCTTCTACCCTCTGTCATTTCCTCATTTCCTAGAAGAGTGTTTTTCAAGCATTTTGACCTCAGGACCCTTTTTAGAGTTTTAAAACTTATTGAGGGGTTAAAACAGCTCTTGTTTATGTGGGTAGCCACAAGGTATTATCTGTTTTGAGATGTTTACTTTCTCTTTCCTGATGGATAAATACTCTGTCCCTTAGAATGAAGATCTCAAGAGCAGAGTTCGTGTCTTACTAATCTTGGACTCCCTGGTTCCTGACTCAGAATTTAATACTCTTTTTGGTTATTATCAACTCTATCTGGTTACTTTCCTGATTTCTCTAATTCTTTGTTGGTAAATGTAAAAGCATTAGCTAGCATTTCAGTTGAGCTTCTTTTCAGGTTTCTTGTTTAGTTGCTTTGTATAGATTTAAAACATAATGAAAGAATAGTTTACAAAACAGGAGTACAAACCCAATTCACCCCACTCCTCAGAACACATGAAAAGGGCAAGGAAAAAAGATCCAATTTCACACTCCAGCTAAAGTCTGTCCTATAGCTGAGAAAATCACCCCAGGTGTCCACAATGGAACTGCTGCTTGAGATTCTAATATGCTAAAGATGATTTCTTAGGAGGTGATATTTGTGAAAAGTGACTGAGAGAAAGTTCCGTCAACAGCAAATTAAAATAAGGCTGAGATACAATATTATTATTCCGGGCCAAATGTAGTAGTTTCTTTCCATGTCCTGGAAAAGAAAGAGCTATATAAGGATGACCAGGAATAAAGCAGGGCTGATCAGGTACACATACTAACTGAAAGTTAGTTTATGATGGTTTTACTGTAAGACAGTCTGCCCCTTGCCTCCGTGGAATGAAGAAAATGACTTGCATTAAATTCCATTATATGTGTGAATAGGGCTGTAGCCAGATTGTCATTTCACACATTGTATTTGAGCTATAGCTGAGTAGGCTTCTGCTGACCTTGAGGAGTGTGTATGTGTGTGTGCGAGTGTGTGTGTGTGTACGTGTGTGTGTGTGTGTGTATGCGTGTGTGTGGTCTTTGACAGGGTAGATGGGTGGAAGCCACTTGTGCTGTTGGTGGTGCAGGGGGTCCGGTAGGGGCAAAGCTGAGAAAAAGTGTATCTGAATGGTGCTTACAGATTTAGTATCGAGGCTATCCTGGGAGATAATTAGCCACATTGAATTTAGATGGCATAAATGGGATGGTATAAAATGGGATGGAATGAAGCTGGTGGTGGTGCCTTGGTAAATAAAAAACTGGTCCTTCATACTACCCAAGAAGTTGCCTGCTTTAAAAAGTAAAATTAGATTAAAAGGATGATTTCATTCTTCATAAGTACTCCTAGTACAACACCCTCCCCCCAAATAGAATATGCTTCCTATCTATGTTCAGTGTTAAATCTGAAATATGATCTGAGGCAAAGAGAACCAGCTTCCCTGCAAAGCCTTAAGCGAGCCCTTTGTGCTTGCCAGCTTTCATTGAGTACACGGGTTGCCCTAGTGATGAATGTCCTGCTTTGTGTGGTCTCAGCATTTTTTCTGGAGAGGCTGTTTTAATGAGAAGGTGAATAGAGGGGGCTTCTTTTGAAACTAGGATAAGAGGAGGGCCACTTCTGAAAATGTAAGCATAATGGTGCCCTTCCTATCTCAGAGATCTGACAATTCCCAGGGCCTGGCCTCCTCCCTCCCCTCTCCCCCTCCCCCTCCCCCTCCCCTCCCCCTCCCCCTCCCCTCCCCCTCCCCCTCCCTCTCCCTCTCCCTTTCCTCCCTCTCCCCTTTCTCTCCCCTCCCCCTCCCTCTCCCCCTCCCTCTCCATGTCCCTCTCCATGTCCCTCTCCCTCTCCCTTCTCATTACAGGCTCCTTATTTCCACGGGGAACTTGAGTGGGTAAGGCTTACTAGACAGGTGACCGATTAAAGGAGCATACTGTCAGATATTTACATCCAAATAGAAGTCGACTTCAAAGCTAAGGAAACAAAACTGAAGAATATTTGTATAATATCCAGTATTCGCACAAATCAAGTTCCATGATGATGGGCATTTATTATTATTGCTATTTGGATGGTATATATTTTTATCTATTTAGTTTACTGCTGTATCCTCAGTGTTTAGAACAATGCCAGGAATATAATATGCAGGAGTAAAATTCTGTGGACCTAATGAATGAAAACCCTTATACTTTTCGAGAGACTTTTTTATATACTTTTTTGTATTCCTACAACTCTCACAGAGACATCATAGTTGTTATTATTTTTAAAATAACGAATTCTTGGCTTATCTCCCCTTTTTGTTAATATGTATTTGACTAATTCCTTGTATATTCTCAATGGAATATAGAATAAAGCAATGATTTTTTTCATGGACAGTCTTATTGAACTTTTACTGTTTCACACTTTGCTGACTTGTCAAAGTTTTCGTCATATTTATGGAGACAGCTTCTCTTTAGAGATAAGTGGCAAAATGGTGGCAATACTGCTCATGGACCTAATCTGTATCTGTGTGTGTGTGTGTGTGTGTGTGTGTGTGTGTGTGTGTGTGTGTGTGTGATAAACCACACAAAACAACAGGAACCTCACCCCAGCTATACTTACTCCAGCTTATTTTCTTAATAAAGAAAGTTAAACAAAAGATCTTTGAGCTTTGTGCCTTGTTGGTTGAGAAGAAATGAGAAAAGCTCAAAATGGAATGGAATTTCTTTTTCTTCTGAGCCTCTCAGAGGAAGACCAGATGGCAGTAGAATATTAAAGTGGATGGCCTCTGATGCCACCCTAGGAGGTGGACCTTGACTTGGGGTTAGAACCTCCCAAAGTGCATATATTGTGCTAGGGAAGCGAGCGAATTGCATGGCTCTACAGTCAAACCAGGGTCAAGTGCCCGCTTTCTCACTTGCCAGCTTTACACTTGGAGCAATTTGTTTAGGTCCTCTCGGCTTCCCCTTCCTCATCTTTAAAATGGTGATAGCAATGGTATGCATTTTACTAGGGGAATTACGTTTTGAAAAGTCTGTAAAGGGCTTAACTTCACACCCGGCATGCACACAATTGTTGACTGATGGACACTCCTGGAGCACCTACTGTGAGCCAAGAACTACGTCTGAGAATTCTTGCATGCTGTGTAATTTAGCCCCTCTATCAACCCACTCTGCCCAATGAGAAAACGGAGGCACGTAGAACAGAAATTAAATAGTGTGCTCAAAGTTACACAGCCCATGAGGAGCTGGGAATTTGGATTTGTGTCTGCCTTTTTGCAGTATGTCATGTGGCCTCTTTGGGGTTTCAGTGGCCAAATAACTTGAGTCCATTTCACAGCTGTGTCCTAATAATAAATACCTCTCCTTAAGTGATTGGGGAGATCAAATGCAAGAGCATTTATCAAAGCAGAGAAGTGTTTAACTCTCTGGATCTCTCTCCTCCATGTTTTTTTTGGTGTGTTTTTTTTTTAAGAAAGTGTGCTTGGGCCTCTATCCTGGGGCTTGGTAGATCTGAAGTAACGCTTCCTGCAAGAAGCTTTCCCTGACCACGCCATCGGGGGTTGTTACTCGGCCAAGCTGCAGCCGTCACTGAGGCTTTATCACAACCTGAAAGCATGTGCATTTGTCTGTGTCCTTGCAGTTACTCCCATTGCAGAGCGAGGTCTCTGAGCGAAGGATTTTGCTTTGTTCGCTGCCAGGTCTTCAGCACGGGGCTCGAGGCTCAGACATGGGAGGGGCACAGTAAACACAGTCAGTATTTAACTGACTTACAGGTGAAGAAGCCAAACTCCAGTGAGAAGCCTGCAGGCCTGGGAGGCAGCGCTGTGTTGGAGCAACCGTGTGGCCGGATTCTCAGTGATGGGGCGGGGGTGTGGGGAGGAAAAGTTGCCTGATTCTCTGCCTGTAGGCCCCTCTCATGCCTTTTTGATGTCAGGAGGGAGATGTCCTGGTTCTTTTGCCAGGGAGTGAGGCCTTGAGGTGACGCCCAAGGCTCAGGATGTCCTAGCTCAGCTCCTGCTTCATCCTCATTAACCCCACTTCATAGCTGACCGCAGGGAAAGATGAATTTAGTGACCGAGCTTAATAAATAGATTCTTCTGGCCTTACATTTTAGGCGCTGCTCTCAGAGGCTACAGGCTCCTTGCAGTGCCAGCTTCAAGATGTCAAGGGCGAGCAGCTGGGCGTGGGGGAAGTGCAGAGATATTTCTGCCGAGTCTTTGTTCCCCAGCCCATCTTGCAATCACCCAAACTGCTGCGACGACAGGAAAAGCCTTCAACGCCCATTTCCCGTGCAACCCCGAAACCACGCTCGGGATCGGATGGCCCTCGCAAGGCCTTGCCACACTCGCGGGAGGGCCCTCCGGGCAAGCGGGCCGCACTTGCCTCAGGTGTGTTGTCGGGAAATTTGGATTTTGTCACCATATACACCTTTTTTTGGGTCGCTGCATAGCATCTGATCTATGTAATCTGTTCTCTCTGGAAAACCTTGGCAAGGTTTCCATTTTGGAGGAAGCTCTTTCCCGGGTGGTGATGGCCAGAGAAAATCGAGTGTGAGGTGCTAGCCAGTGAACATCACACCCGAGGGGCCGGGGGCCTGAGTAAGTTCCAGAGGAGTCCACGGTAGCGGCACGATCACTACAGCGTGTGTGCGTGCCCGTGTCCATGTGTCATTGTAATGTCTAATTAATACAGAGCTCAAACTAAGCTCCTGGGTGAAAAGAGGCCGGCAGGCTAGGAGGCTGAGGAGTATTAACCTCTGGGATACAGCTGTTTACAGCAGCTCTAGGGCCCCAGTGCTCTTCCTTTCGATGGGCTGTTTTGTTCCTTTTGGCTGTTAACATTTTAGCCTTGAGGAAGGAGGATTTTGCGGCTTATCCACTCTTCATCTCCTCCCCTCCAACACCAGGAAGAAATCTTGCTTTCATTTAACCCGGTACTGTACTGTTTTCCCAGATAATTAATCTCTCTCAAGTTGGGAGGCGCACAAAACAGGGCACACACATTCCTTTCCCGGTGCAGTTCTTTCGCTCTCCGTGGGCACTGACTTTGAATCCATAAAGGCGTGTCACTTGAGAGGACGTCCTACTCAGGGTCACAAACACTGCTCACAGCACCCGTCATCTGCCTTTTGACCTTGAAGAGAGGCAACCTTGACTGTTAATGGAAGTTTGATTCTTGGAGCAGCTGATAAAAATAAGCTTATTTTTATTTTTCAAACCCAGAGTTCATTTTAGTCTTGGCATTGTGATTTGTGCTAAATGTACATTACCGAAGAATTTACAGAAAAGGTGTTTTTCACTCTTCTTGCCTGAATTGATTGTTTGAAACTCACCAACAGGCTTCAACTAAACTTCCATCTGGCAAGACATAGCTTCTGAACTCCCACTTTCCTGTTCCCCACTCTCAGACTCTCTGTTCTTGCTCTCAGGTGGACGCTCTAACATTTTCTGCTAAAGGTTGCACAGTAATACAAATTCTGTGTGTCTGTTTTGACTCTTCATCCTGCTATTCCCCATTTGGGCCATGATCTTACTTCTCATTAGTTTTAATAATGTCTAGCTCTTGGTTTCAAAGGAAGTTTTCTAGTAAACTCCCAGAGCATCTTCTAACAAGATGTACTACACACTGGTCAGGGCTTCGTAGCATCTCCTCCTCGAATTCCAATGAGATGAGACAGAGAGAGAGATATAGTTTGGTCCTATTAACTCTCTTCGGTATCAGCGGCAGCAAGTAGTAGCAAGTGATTTTCAACCTTTCTTCTCTGTGTTCCGCACCTGTTACTGTGATTTTGAGCAAGCTATTAAATAACACAGAACCCTATAAATGGAGAGCAGAAGCAAAGTCTAATCATCCCTGGGTGGTGGGGTGGCAGAGCACCCAACACGGATGAAAATCTTCAGTTTATTTTCTTTTATGTCCTTGCTGAAGTAGGAAAACCAATGCTGAAGGTACAAAACTATGCATCCTGGAATTGATTAGAGCATATATTTAACTGATAGGAATGTCCACCTGACACAACTGGTCAGAATCCTATGTCAAGTCTGATGGTATTAAATTGTTAATTTTGACAATAGAATTCTTTCCACATTTTAATTAAAGCAAGTGTTCTGAAAACATTCAAAGTGCTTCTTGAAAAATCTCATGTACTAATAATAGAAAGTAAAGTACTAAAAATAATATTACAAAATATATCATTGGCTCAATATGGTTGTTATAATTTGTAGCCCACTTACAAAATTTAGAAAATTAAATGGTAAGTGATAGGGGGGCCAGAGTGTCTATGAAAGAAGGTTTAAGATATGGTTGGAAGGAAGAGCTAGAGTTGGTTTTGACATTATGTTTGCATAACAAGCCCAGATTGCATGCTTATCAAATGACTTTGATGCTGATGCAAATACAGGACTCCTCTTAAAGCTCTGAAAGCCTAGCAAGCCCAGTATCATTATTTAACCATATGTTTATCGGGGGCTTTGAGAGTATTGTTAGACAGTGGTAGGGCTGCAATTCATTTTTGCCACCATTACAGATAAAAGTTGTCTAAAATATATTTAGGGTTTGTTTTAAGTTTAATTTGCTTAAAATATTGTGTTAAGATTAGACATGTGAAGAATTCAACTGTTGCCAGTTTTACTCACCACTAATTCCTAGACTTGGAATGATATTTCTCTTTTCAGAAGCAAGGTGTTTGAAAAAGGAGTTGAGAATTGCAAATGTGAGATCAGAGTTGTGCCTGTGCTGTGATTTCTTCCTGAAGATGCAAGATGTTTGTAGGATCTGTGATGTTTGCTCACTTCAAGCTCGGATGCTTGAATAATCCAAGGCTTTTCTAACTCTGTGTTGAAGAAACAGTAAAAGTATAGTGTTTTTCATATTTTACGAATGGCACTATTGGCATTTCAAAGGGGCAGTAATGGTCATCAGAAAATAAGGTTGGATCTTGCCTTTAGGTGGAATACCTATGTGATTTGATTTGAAGTCACTCTGTCCCCAAACTCTCTTCATCTGGTTAACCACGGTGCCTGAAACCCTAAGATATCTCACATGTTTGGGTAAAATCCTAAAATGAAAATGTAGTCTGGAGAAGTGGCAATGTTTACACTCATTTTGCAGATTCACATTTATAAGGTTTGACTACATGTGACTATCCTGGGAACTACATCTACATTTAACTTTATGGATCTAGCAATTAAGCATTGTATAAGTGAGGATGACTGGCAGCACAGACTGTCCTCCAGTACTTGCAGTATGGTTATTGAGTTTATCCATTTAGTCAACCAATAATACTAATTAATCAAGTACTACTCCCTGTAAAAGTAGAAGATCTAAATACCAGCACTAGGATATAATTTGTATTTTTTACACTAAACATTATCTGTTACAACTTTTATTGATCACTTCTCTTGACCTCTGTGTAAATATAGTTACTCACCAAGAGCCTTCATTTTTAGAGTAAGAAACCTCCTGAGACATTTACATAGAAGGTGGTGAGAGTAGCCGAGAGGCTGATGTCTTTCATTGGGCTCCCACACAGCTTGTAGAGGAAGCAATGCAGAAAGGGTGGGAATTAACTAGGAAAGAGGGGAAGAACAACTTGCTAGGCATTTGCTATGATCCAGGGACTGTGTTCAGTGCTTTCTTTCATTATTTTGTTAATGGTGGACCATGTATGATATGATACTTACATATGATCTCTAAGGCTGTGATGTCTGAGATCATTTAGGTCCGTGGACATCTTTCTCAGGTTGAGATTCTCACATTTGATTCATCATGACACTTTTCTTTGGGCTTCCATGAAAGTAAGGCCTGAGACAAGGACTTGGGGGCAGGCAGATTACAGGGGAAATGATCCCAGGACAGACATGAAGAAGTGAGAAGAGTGAACCACAACATGAGGATGTAGTATCGAGGGCATTGCTATAGGCAACAGAGGCTTGATTCTGCTGAGACTTGATGAGACATGCCCAGAATGCTCCTGAGGGCAGGAGGCTGGGGCTTCCATTCAGTGCTCTTACACTTTATTGCCTGAGGATCCCAGAGGGTGTAAGCTCTCCTGCTCTTCAGGCTGGACTGTGCCTGTGCTGAGCTGAATGGGCACCTGCAACATCAGAGAAGACCTTGAGCTGAAAACAGAAAGACATGCAGATTATGTTTGAGGTGCCATGCAGTGAGAGGGTTTAGTCTGAGCTTTCACATACTGCCTCTTCCAGGATCCTAAAATCAGACAGCCCTATGATATGGGGTACCTAAGGAGTCAGTAATGCTTATTCTACTCATTCATCCATTCATCATCCATCTATTCAACCAAATGCACTTATTTAGCACCCACTCTATCCCAAGCTCTGCGCTAAGCCCCATGGGCACAACAGGAAAGAAAGAGATGATCCTCATCTTTAAGAAGCTTATATTTTATTGAGGAAACAAGAGTTCATAACATTAGCAAGAGCCAATAGAAGATTCCAAAAGAACAACACATGTGCCTGGCCAGTGTGGCTCAGCGGTTGAGTGCCAACCTATGATCCAGGAGATCAAGGTTTGATTCCCGGTTAGGGCACATGCCCAGGTTGTGGGCTCGATCCCGAGCAGGGGGCATGAAGGAGGCAGCCGATCAATGACTCTCATCATTGATGTTTCTATCTCTCTCTCCATCTCCCTTCTTCTCTCTGAAATCAATAAAAAAATATAAAAAAAATAAAATAAAATAACAACAAATGTGAACGCTTAAATTAGTCTTGAAAGGCGTAGAGAAATTTCTTCTTTCCAGAAGAAATGACATTTAATGTGACCATCATTCGCAAAGCCTGGAGGATAGCCAATTACACCTTACTGTGACTAGCCTTATGGTGGTCAATAAAAGTTAGCTGAGTTGGTTGAAATTCTGACAGTTTTATCTATTAAAACATAGTCTTTAGCAAGTTCTACCAAATTATTCATTAAGTGTGAGAATTAGTTTTCTGCAACAGGATGAATATTTGGCAGGGAAATTATTGGTTAAGATACCATTTCCATTCTAGGGCCATCTTTTCTCAATTGCCATTTTATTTTTTTAAGCTACACACAAAAAATAATGTGGATAAGATCACCTGGATGTTGATTGTTGAACTTTTAGGCAACTTTGAAGCAGGTAAATGCCAAAGAGAAAACCCTTCAAGGAGGCAGGGATTAATTAGGGGCTGCAAACTGCAATTAACAAGGTGTAATAGGTTTCTTGCTGTGTGAGTAGGTTTCCTAGGCTTGCCTGGGTTGAGGTTTATACCAGAAACAGTTTTGGCTGCTGATGTCATGTTCCAGAATGCCCAGGTGTGCTCTCCACAGTGCAGTCTCACATGGAGCCCGCTTAGCAGCACTTGCCGCTGAGAGCAGTTTAAGCTTGCATGTGAGGTGTCGCTTTCCGCCTACTGTGGGAATTCTTCCCAAATGGCCCTTGACTGGCATCTTGCCCAGCCAAGATCGATGTAGCATAGTCCTTTTAATCTGGGCATGGGGCCAGCATAGCAGGAGCATAATTCTCATGTGGCAGAGAAAGATGGAAGTGAGGAGGCTGGACAACATTATCTCCTCAGTCACTTACAAATTCTAAAATGGCAGGATTATACTAAAGAATGAACATTAGTCCTAATGATCTTCCCTCTTGCCTTCGTATGGAGAGAAGATTCCCTGATATACATGAAGAAATTCATTCATTACTTAGTTCATCTGTTCAAAAATTTGTGTTAAGTTCCCACAAGGTGCTAAGCACTGCTGTGAGCTGGCTTGTGGTTGTGAACAAGAAAGACACAGAAGGTCCATGGAGATTATGTTCTCATGAAGAAGACACGAAAGAAACAATCAAATAAATAAGCAAGAAAATGACCAGATGATGAGTCCTATGCAGAGAAGAAATGCAGATGTGAGAGGGGGTTCCACGGTGGGTTTTCTAAAGGCCGGCAGGTGTGGAGAGTTGGGCCCAGTTAGTGGAGCTCCAGGATAGTGGGGGAGAGGGCAGTGTCTGGGTGATCACGGATGAGCTGGGCTGGTGACAGTGATGTGACTATGATGGGGGAATCATCTGTTGGGAGAATGTGAGTAATCAGCTTACTCTGAATGGTGACCTACAGGGTATGAGAGCAAAGGGTTAAGTAAAAGGTGCTTTAGGATTAGAAGCACAAACCTCTGGGGGTGGCACCCAAGTCCTGTGGTGTCGCCAGCATGAGGGCCAGTCCCACTTGCTGGTAAGAGGCCAGGGGTGCAGTGTTGTGTGGGCTGGGACACAAGTTGCTGATACTGACTCTCACTGGGGTAACTGGGTGGCAGAACCGAGAGGCTCTCTAACTTCAGAAGCAGGAACGCCCTTCACTCAGTCTGTCATCAGCCTTTTCTCGGGGGGCCTATTCTCATAGCACTTGCCGCAGTTATGACTTCATCCCCGAGGGAGGATTCATGAGCCAAGAGATGCATGATTTTTCCACTCTATATATACACCCACTGCGAACTGCGGGCTGGTAAGCCAATTTTCTGTCACCTTCCACGGTAGAGCAGAAAGCGAAATGTGCATATTGTTATTTAAAAAGTATTTTATTAATATCTTAAAGTTTTTCTTTTTGCATATTTCTGTCCAAAAGGCCTCTTCAGTTTTTATCATTCTGTCTAAAATAAATAACTACTTCCATCTTACCCACTCATCCTCTTTTCTTTATTGTTTTACTTTTACATTTTGGGAGCTTACTTTTTAAGTATTACACTGAATTTTTTTGTTGTTGTTCATCCTCACTCGAGGATATTTTTTCCATTGATTTTTAGAGAGAGTGGAAGGGTGGGAGAGAGAGAGAAAGAGAAACATCCATGTGAGAGAGACTCATTGATCGGTTGCCTCATGCACATGCCCCAGTTGGGGCAGGGATGAACCTGCAACCCAGGTACACGCCCTTGACCCAGATTCAAACCCAAGACCTTTCTGCGCATGAGCCAACGCTCTAACCACTGAGCAACACTGGCCAGGGCTACACTGACATTTTTTAAAATTTTAAAAATAGTTTTATTTACTTCAGAGAGACGAAGGGAGAGGGAGAGAGAGACAGAAACATTGATGATGCAAGTCATTGATCTGCTGCCTTCTGCATGTCCCCTGCTGGGGATTGAGCCAGATATCCAGGCATGTTCCCTGACCAGGAATCGAACCTCGATGTCCTGGATCATAGGTCGATTCTCAACCACTGAGCCACGCTGACCCGGCTACACTGACTTTTTGATTGGATATTAACTCATTATTTTTCAATGTTCCATTAATACATGAATTTAAGTTTGTGAATTCCACTTGAGTATGACGTCAGTTGTATCCCACTAGTTGTGTTATGTAGTGTTTTTAAAATTGCTGTTCAATTCTAAATATTTTTTTAAATTTCCTTTATGGTTTAATTGTTGAACCACAGATTATTTAACAACTTGTGCTTTAAGATATTTAAATATATGGGATTTGGGGTTATTTTGTTGCTGATATCTAGTTTTGTTATAGCATTACTGTCAGAGAATGAGATCTGTATTATGTCAATGCTTTGGTGTTTGTTGAGTTTTGCTCAACAAAATTTTATCAATTTTTGTAAATGTTCCATGTGTAATTAAAAGAATATATATTCTTTAATAGTTTGTGCTGGATTATATATATATTTATTTGATTACTCTTGTTAATTGTGATATTTAAATCTTCTGTATCCTCTGTCCGGCCGGGCATGGCTCAGCGGTTGAGCGTCGACCTGGGATCCAGGGGATCGAGGTTCGATACCTGGTCAGGGCACATGCCCGGGTTGTGGGTTCGATCAATGACTCTCTCATCATTGATGTTTCTATCTCTCTCTCTCCCCCTCCTTTCCTTTCTCTGAAATCAATAAAGATTTTATTTTTTTTTTCAAATATGGTGCCTGCGGGCTGTGTGCGGGGAGGCCTCCCCAAAGGAGCAACGGCCTCCGCCAGCCCTTCTGCCTGGGAGGAAGCCGCCCTCCGCCTCTCGCCCGGATCTCAGGCAGGTTAGTTCCTCCCCGAGTGTCCCGGGTCCTTTCCGGCTGCTGCCCGGCGCTGGGCTCAGAGGGAGCGTCCGGGTGAGTCCGTGCCGGGCCCTTTAGAGGAGCTGCTGGGGCTCCCGCAGCCTCCGCGACCCTCAGGGACAGTCCCCCTGGGTTCACAGCCTGAAGGTGTGGGGAGGTCTCTTCCCGGCCCTGGATCCCTGGGCTGGGGGCCTGCTGTGGGGCTGGGACCCTCACTCCTCCAGGAAACCCCCACCCCCGAGATTCCCTCCCGGGTTTAAACCAGGCACCGGGTGTGGGCCCGCGGCCGCGTCTCTGGGATTCAGCCCCGCCCCGCCCGCGTCTCCGCCCCTCCTACCG
Source organism: Miniopterus natalensis (assembly GCF_054644295.1). Taxonomy (NCBI): domain Eukaryota; kingdom Metazoa; phylum Chordata; class Mammalia; order Chiroptera; family Miniopteridae; genus Miniopterus; species Miniopterus natalensis. The sequence goes on from NC_142083.1 coordinate 55,377,372, forward strand.
GTCTCTGTGCTTCTCCAGTCCCCTGGCTGTGGGGCTTCTGTGCAGCCGGATCTCAGGAGGCTCTGAGTGACGGTGGTTCTGTGTGTTAGTTGTGATTTTGATGTGGGTGCGGGAGGCGGCGGTGCAGCTGTTACCTACGCGCCATCTTGTTTCCTTTCAACACTTCTTTGTCTAATATTAAGAATGCAACCCCACTTTTAGGAAGTCTTTAGTTAGAACATCTTTCTACATAACTAGTTTCTATTTTGGGGGAATCTTAAGGTTAGGTGTTACCATATCTAGCTTGATTTTTAATAAACTCATAATAGTTTCAGTACTTTATTATAATTAATTTGTGTGTATTGTTCTGCTATCTTAAATTGTGCATTTTAGTTTTCTCATATTTTTTCTTACTTTGTTTTTTCTTCTTTTATATAACTATTAGATTAATAAAGTTTTCTTTACTCCTCTGTTCTGGGTTTACAATAATGGACTCTGTTTGTAATCTTTAAGAGTTTGTCCCTACTTTAAATAGGCATTATTAACAAAATATAAATCTAGTCAAACTCTCTGGCAAGCTCCTTTCCTTTATACAATAAAAGCATTATTAAAAATACTAATGTTGATTACTTCCTCCTGTATTCAATGGTGATGTTGCTTGGTTATCTTTGTTCTATTTTTGTTTACGTTTGACTTCTCAAGAAGCAGAAGCCAAGGTAGGATTAGGTATGCAAGGGATCAATTGTGGGAAATAGAAGATAAAGAAGAGTGAGCAGGAATGGACAGGGAGAACCTTCAGACCATCTTGAAGGCTGACAACTGTGAAGGGAAGAAGGAAAGGAGGATTCGGTAAGAAGAAGCTTAGACTGCAGGGTAGTTCTGGGCATGTTTCGATGAGGAGTTCCTGAGCAAAAGTCACCCACTGGAAAAACTGCACTGTGCGTGGGAATGACCTTGCTCTAGCACCCCTGAGACAAGGGAGCCCTCCGGGTGAGTGCAGTGTGAACGCAGAGGTTCAGCAGCTGGGGGTGTTGGTCAACTAAGCTCTCCTCAACAGAATATCTTAAAGGGAGATCGGAGTGGCACACCTCCACGGAACATTGGGCAAATGTTCTGGATCCATTTTCTACATTGCTAATTCTCTCTTCAGTTCTGTTTGATTTGTTATTGAACCTAACCATCGAATTTCACGGTCAATGATTAACATTTTTATTTTAGGGGATATTTTAGTTTTTGTTTTCATATCTGTCAGGTTTCCTTTTTTCAGTGGTTTAGTCTTTTCATGTAGTTTCTATACCTCTTTAATCTCTTGCGTTATTTAAATTACACTTATTTTAGAATCTATTCTGTCTGCCTCTCACTTATCTGGGATACTTCACTAGCATGTGTCAAAACTTATGAACTCAACTTCTGCTGGTATTTTTTTCTGAGGGAATCCTGGGCTGACTGATTTGCTGTTGCTTGGTTCTCCAGAGATATTTTGGCTCATTACATACACCTTATTCTCAGCTTGGAAATTCTTATATTACTGAGTATAGGAAATTCTTACAATTCGAGTGGAACTCCAAATGCATGTGTAGGACAATCTTGGGTATTTGGCTTCTTATGGGATATTTCTTTTTCTTACTCATGGTAGAACAAGCTTCCCTATAATTTCAGTGGAAGATGGGTTGAGTTCTCCCAGTTTTTCTTCTCCTGAGGATGCAGATTTTTAGAGTGCCAGGTTTATGCAGGGTCTCAGCTCCAATTTCTGCTTCACATAGGCCTAAGTTCTTTTCTTCTTCCCCTGTGTGTGAATTATGATCAAATGCCCTAGCCATCAAGTCCTATTTCCAGGTCTAACTACTTCCCAAACCCATTCTATGTCAGCTTACAGTCTTACTATTTTGATTTTCAGTTTCACTTTTGTTTCTTGCATTGGGGAATATCTCTTGCATTGGGGGATAGCCTTAGCCATAATTTTTAAAACATTTTTATTTGACTTTTCTGAGTCTTTGTTGCATGACAATTTTGATGCTATTCCTTCCTCTGGGTTGCTATCCCAAACACTCTCTCTTTAACCTGCCTTGTTTTCTTATTAGTGCTTACCTCTCTGTCCCAGGGTGAGTTCTGCAGAAGCAGGCGCTGAGGTAGAGTTTGAAATCCAAGTCATTTATCAGGAATTAATCTGTGAAAGAAAGCAAGGAGCAGAACTGGGCACAGGAAGAAGCCAAACTGCTGATAAAGCCCCAGCCAGCCCTGGGGGGGAGTTTGGGGGCAAATACTGCTTGTCAGAGTGGCCTGTGTTGAGCCAAAACGACTGGGCCTCTCTATCCCTGCTTCTCTGTTCCATCATTAGATGCAAACTTCCTTGGAGAGGGCATGGCCGTAAGAAGGGTGGCTCTCTGCCACTCAACTGGGTCCTGGAAGTGTTGACAGCTGGAGCTGCCTGCTGACCACACTTCCCCACAGCTAGACAGTGCGCTCTTTCTTGAAGGGGTTCTGGAGAGCACAGCTTTGCATCTACCACGCTCTCCCTGAATTTATAACATCTAGCTATTTCTCACTGTTTTCTTTTCCCTCCTCCAAAGAATGTAAGCTCTGTGTCAAAGCTGAGCCTGGTCTGGCAGAAACCAAGAGCCAGTGTGTATAAGTAGAGGGAAATTAATTAAGATTAGTCCAGTAACCTACCTGGGATGTGCCTTGAAGACTAGGGAAGGGTTTGGATTGATTAGCTGGTGCAGTAGTCTTCTATTGCTGTCATAACAAATGACCGCTCACTTAGTGGCTTACAATAGCACAAATTTATCATCTCATGGTTCTGTAGGTCTGGCTTCTTTGCTCTGAAATCAAGGCTGAAATAAAGGTGCTGGTCAGGCTGAGCTCTTATCTGGAGTCCTTAGGGGAGGATCTGTTCCCCCCTTATCTGGAGGCCTTAGGGGAGGATCTGTTCCCCGGCTTGTTCAGGTCGTTAGCTGAATTCAGTTTCTTGTGGCAATAGGGCTGAAGTTTTTTTTCTTGCTGGGTGTCCGCTGAGACTATCTCTTAGCTCCTCAGGCCACCTGCATTCCTTGTCATCTTGACCTTCATCTTTGAATAACAGTGGCTAGAGTCCTTCTCAAGCTGTGAATCTCTCTGACTTTTCCTTCTGCTGTATTTCTGCTGTTTCCAGGCTGAGAAAGTTCTTTGTATTTAAGAGCTCATGTGATTAGACGGGCCTACCCGGATAACCCAAGATAATCTCCCCATTCTAAGATCTGTAACTTTAATAATATATGCCAAGTCTCTTATGTCATGTAACGTGACATGTCCCAGATATCTGACGTGGACAGCTTTGGGAAACATGCTGCCTACCGCTGCTGGGGAGCGAGGTTTCAGGAGAAGGTCCTGACATGATGAAAGTGGGAATTTAGGAAGATTTTTCAGCAGTTGGGTAGAGAATGGATAAGTCTAGGGAGACAGTGAGAAAGGATCTAATAGGACAATAAACCATGAGGGCAGTGACAGTAAGAATTGGAGATACTTGGACTTCAGTGAAGGTGGTTAGGAATATCTGGCCAGGCTTGCTGACGGATGTGTGGGAGGTGGGAGAGCGTGGTTACACGAGACACAGTGTTTGAAAGGTGGTGAGCTTGGTGTTGAGAAGGTTGGGTTCGGTATCCTCGCCCTGGTGAGGGTGCATAGTCCAGACCATCGAAGATTTACCACAATTTCTCTGACACAGAGACAGGGTAACATGGACTAGGACTCTACATACATATATTGGTTTTCACTTTTGACACTAAAAGAAGTCATTCTAGAAACTCTGAGGGGTAATGAATATTATATCTACTTATCAAGTAATTGTGTAATTACTAGATAGAGAGTAACAGAAGTGCAGAACATCCCAAATAAATTTGTAAGTCCTGAATTCCATGCCTTTGACTCAAGAATACAGTCTATAATTCTAGGCAACATACCTATCTTCCACACTATGTTTTACTTAGACTGCTATGAAAGTAAGTTTGTATTCTCTCAGTCTGAGTCAATTGGTGACTGGGGGATTTCCTTCTGAAGCATGTTGAAGGGAAACCACCTTAAATTTCAATTTCACGAGAGAATAACACACATAAAGATAATTAATAAATGCTATATTTTTATTCTTATTTGTACAGATGGCAGAAACAGAGACGAGCCACCAAAGGGCTTAAGGTGAGACTGTCTAGGTATTACTTCAGTTGTCACTTGCTTTCACCAAAAACTCCTGGCAGAACTGAGGAAAAAAGTACATAGAGCAAGTGATATCCCAAAACAGAAAGGTCAAGTTTCTTTGTTTTTAGTTCTGAATTCTCCAGAGCATCTGGAGTGAGCTGGTTCTTGGCAGCTTGCATGGCCAGCAATTCTTTAACACCTGCAGGCCTTAACCTTCAGGTCACTCAAGTTCCTCTGGTAGAAGAGATAGAAAGGAGCAGTTTGAAGTAGCGGGTGGATAGAAACATTCTGGGGAAATGGACTGAGCAGAGTGTCTGACTGTACAGATCCAGTGTACTACTCAGTATGTGGTGCATTTGCTCTGTTTCCATTCACTGTGCTTCTCCTTACCGGCAAATGACAATTTTTATCCCATCAAGAGCTGAAGACAGCATTACTTTTTGTGGGGGTGTATAAGATAGGTTTTAGGGTTCCTAAAATGACAACACCAAGCAACCTTGCCTGTATTTATGGGCAGAAATAGCATGTTTTGTGACTGAAGCAAGAGTTTGGGAAAGTGAGAGGAAAGAGAGCAGGGGCCTAGCTGACTCTGCCAGGTGAGAGGTTCCAGAAACAGCATCAGAAGGGCAAGTATTGCTTGGTAAAGACTGGGTGTGATTCAGGTACACCGTCCTCCTGAGACACGTATGCACAATGCCGAAGTCTCTGTGAAGATGTGTGCCTTTCCTGGGAGCTTTCTGCAAAATTCTAAAGGTTAAGGAACAGGGGTGTCCAGATGGAGAGCTTAAAAAGGCAAAGTAGATGGAAAGCTAGATAGATCCTACCTGAAAACAGTTCCTAAAACGTTCCTTGGTAGGACAAGGGTAAGGGATCACAGAGAACGTCTTAAAAACATTTTCCCTTTTCTGAGGGCATCAACATAAAGAGATAGTAAGGATTCGGGAAGTGGTGAGAAGGAATGTTACATGTTGGATATCAGGGGCTCAAAGGTTTTACAAGAATATGAGCCTTATTTGCATATTTTCTGGAAATGTGTCAGGGATACTGAGTGCACCTCTATAGGCAAAACTTCAACCGAAATAGATCACCAAGTGAGGGACATGTTAATTGAGCTAGCTTGCATATTGACACTTATTTAACTCCTTAAGAAGAAAGTACACATTGGCAAGGGCTTTTGGGAAGGAAGAATATCTGATTTCCAACCACAAGAAAAGACAACGGGTTCAAAGCCAAGGAGTATTCTTGGACTGAACTTTCGTAGTGCCTGAATTTAGCCAGCTGGAGAAATGCTTTTTTCAAGTATAAAATTATTTAAGCTTTCCAAAGGAAAGCTTTTCGCTTTGGTTTTAAATCGGGACTTTACTGTAAAGTTGTCCTTCTATGAATTTGCCAAAGTAACCTCGCCTTTTCAGCACTTCATGTGGGTGGAGGGGGTGAGCCTGTCCCTATGTACTGAGCAAATGGTGCTACTTTCTTAGCAAGTAGTGAGGGGACTTTTGACGAAGATGTGAGTGACAGTGCCCTAGATCTATATAAATCATCAGGACTAGAACTCAAAAACTTAATGCTGAGTAAAAAAGCAAGTGGCAGAAGGATACATACAGTGTGTTATTTCTGGATACATATATAAGTATGAAAATTTTGAAAAAATTATGTATATTGTGCTATTGGTTGCCTGGTGTGGGAGAGTTGCCTGTGGCACAGAGAATAAAGAGGAGAGATGAGAAGTGAGGCTGGTGGTTGTCAAGGAGAACTTTATTCCTTCCTCTCCCTTCCACCCTCCCTTCTTTCTTTTCTTAAGATAATGAAGCATCAGTTGCTTGTGTGATTTTGTTTAAAATTATCCACACAGAAAAGATATTGGAGCAATTAATTCAATATTAAAAGTTATTAATTCTGGGGATAGATTGTAGGAATATAGGTATTTTTTCTGTTTTAGGGGGAAAAGATTATTTATGAATATATATATATAGTAATGTTTAGTGTATTAAAATGCCAGTATTCACACGGATCTCCTATTTTCCTACCAGGTATTTCTTAGAAGCAAAAAGGCAAAGAAAAAATGAGAAGAATCCCACTTATATTTCATATCCCGTACTCAGGGCAAGAATAAGGACATGCAGATACTTGGGGCAGAGGATTAATGGGGAGAAAAACACATAAGGGACAGCAGTGTAGGAGAAGATGAAGCGCAGGGAATGCAAGCAGGGCGTAATAGGGGGCAGTCGCAGGTATATATGTATCGCAAAGCAAGTCAATTATGTTAAAAGTTGGTCAAGACAGTTGGTCAATATTTTTGAAAACAAATAATGTGCAACCTGTGAATTAAAAATTTTTTAATTTGTGTCAAAAAGTGTCATAAAAATACATTTGGGCCCAAGTGTGGAGAATATGAGCCTGTAACATCGGGTCGGCCTGAAGCATGTATATCTGAAATGTGAACACATTCTTCTGCGTGTCTGTGTTTTCTGTTACACGAGGGGCTAGAGGACAGAGTGTGGGAGCATGACCCACCCACAGAGGCTCTGATCTGTGAACAGAGACGTCAGCATTACAGGAACAGATACTTCTTTCTAGTTAAAAGGCAGCTTTTGTCTGGAAAGTTTCCCTCTAGCAATATATAGACCAAAGCAAAAATATTAATAGGACTGGCGTGGGCATGAAAACATGGCCTCTGTAACTGATTATTGGTCTCACTGCCCTAGGTCTTGTAAGTGAAGGTATATAAGCGAAGCCATATCAGGGGAAGGTCAGGGTGCAGGGAATGCATACATATTGGATCACTTTTTCTACTTTGGATTTGCAATTCCATGCTCTTCTCCCTGCCAGGACTGTTCCTGTCTAATCTCAATGCTTCGAATGAAAGTAGGCTCACATATGTAAATTATCCTGGGGGCCTCTCCTAATCTATCTTCCTCTTCCCTTAACTGGCCATTTACTTTCAGTAATTTAGATTGGGTAGAGAAATGGGGGAGTTGGGGATGAGAAAAGGCACATTCCAAAGAAAGGGGGCGAATTAACAGGTTCTAGTGAGAAAATTCTCTTTGGAGCTTCAGTGTTTGCTGCTGGCTACGTTAGCTTCAAGTGGGTTTTGCATTGGTGACCTTGAGTGCCTCCTTTGCTGTAAAAGTCGAGCAGATATTCTGCTGAACGGAGCAGAAATAGAGCTCCTCATGGCGAGTAGTAACCAAGCTGAATAAATCATGCCTTCAGAACCTGACCTGATTTTTTTCAGTAGAATTTTGTGATTCCCTAATGGAAAGGTCCTAAAAAACAATTAGAGGCTCTGTAATGCAGGCACATCTAATAACAAATATAAATTCTTTGGCAAAAATAAATATGAGGTTTTATTGATAAGCTGATGGTTGCACAGGAACACTAGACTATATTGACTTTAATAAAACATTAAGTGGTTTAATTAAATCATTAATTCCTCCCTCAGTTCCATTTTTCAAAAGACAGTCAATGTAAAAATAAAATGGTTTCTTTTTTTAGCTGCTGCTCTTTCCTCTATAATTCATTAAGATGAGTCTATAGATTGACTTATTGCTGTTCTGCCATAAAGCACTTGCTGCCATTTCAAGAACATTGCACTTTAAGCAGGATACAAGAAGGCATTGATCTTAAGGTGACATCTTCCTTCACTTTTCATAAAAGGTTTTGTTTTTTTTTAGAAAAATCTATAAAACATGTATGAATGCAGAGGTTTCAGTCACAACATTATTATAATACTAAAATAATTGTTAGCTTGTTTCTCTGAACTATGGGGAAAACTTATGCAAGGTAGGTGAGCAATTTTAATTGCATATAATGGTAGTTATCATATATTTTAAAATTAATTTTTATTTTATGAGATTAATATAGAGAGATAGTTTTTAAAATTAGTACTATCAGGAGACTTATAAAGGAAATTAATAATTTTCTGTCTCAATCTCCCTATACTGTAGTCCCACTCCCCAGAGGTACTTACCTCTTCAAATACACACACACACACACACACACACACACATGTTTTAGCCTATATTCCAGATTAAGTCAGGAGTCAGTGTTTTAATACTTTGTTTGGCTGGTATCAGCCCAGGTAGGTGAAGGTAAGGAAAAAGGGAAGTGAGACAAAGTAAGGTACAAAGACATGGTGTGTAATCATTACTTCTGCACAGAGAGGCAGCCTTTCTGGTGTGGGGTGTGGGAAGCTGGAGCCTCCCTGGGGTGAGGAGAGCATCTGTACAGAGTATGGCCCAGCAGGGTGCAGAGGGTGGTGGCCTGATATTGGGTATCAGAGTCTGAGCTGGGTAAGGAAGGCTTCTATGTGTTGATAGATATCGGATTAGTCTGCTAGGGCTGCTGTAATAAATTACCAAAAACTTGGTGGCTTAAAACAACAGGAATTAATTTTCTCACAGTTCTGGAGGTCAGAAGTCCAAAATCAGTTTCACGGGGCTGAAATCAACATGTTGATAGGGCTATGTTCCTTCTGCAAACTATAGAGGCAAATCCATTTTTTTGCTTTTTGCAGTTGCTGGAAGCTGCCAACATTTCTTGGCTCATGGCCCTGTGTCACCCTGGCCTCTGCTTCCATTGTCATATCTCATTCTCTGATTCTGACCTTCCTGCTTTTCTCTTATAAGGACGTTTGTGATTACATTGAGCCTATCTGTAGAATCCATGATAAATTCCCCATCTCAAGATTTTTTTTAACTTAATTATATCTGCAAAGGCTCCCCTCCTTTAAAAAAAGCTGTATAAGGTAGCATTCATTTTTAAAGGCTCCCCTCCCTTAAAAAAAAAAACTGTATAAGGTAGCATTCACAGGTTTTAGAATTAGGATGTAGTATCTTTTGGGGGCCATATTTAAACCTACCACAGGTATATGAATATACATATACGTGTGTTTATGTATATACACACACACAGAATAAATACCTTTCTGCCCACTGAGAGGGCCTATGAACAGCAATACCCTAATATCAAAGAAAACAATTAATAGCTAGATCTGGGCTTCGGTTATAGTTTGGTTTTTCCAGTAGGCATACTCTGAAACAGACCTTCGCACCTGCCTCAGCTGGGTTGCCCAGGAGAGGGTGTGACCTTGGGCAAGGTGTAGCTAAGGCACTCTGTGAAGTGGCTGACAGCTGGCAATATTCTTACCTCCAACCAAAAAGAATCCAAGCCTTCTTAGAGAAATGGCTGATTTCAGGATGGGGCAGGAAAAGTACAGTTGCATCAGAAATTGTAAAAAAGTGCACAAAGAATGAGGTGGGCAACATCAACTGGACACAGAGCCAATCTGAGAAGCCCCCACTGACCAAATCTGAAACAAACTGAACAAAATGCGTTACGAGAATATGGATTACTGCGCATGGAATAAGATCAGAAATCATGAGTGCATACTGACATAAGCAAATAAGTGAATAAATTTTAAAAATGTATTTATTTATTAAAAGTGCCTCTCTACAAACTACTTATTAATTATAGGAGATAAAGAATAAAGTTGCAATAGGGAATTTGGCAGATACTGCCTTGCTCAAGCGATTGAAGTAAACATTAGTCGTAATAGCACAAAGGGATTGTTTGGTAAGATGCAATAGAACACAACCTTACATTTGTGATGTTTATCATCTAATCATGAGAAAATATCGGAGCAACCAAAGTTGAGGATAATACTACAAAGTAACTGACCTGTAATCCTCAAAAGTGCCCAGTTCATGAAAGTCAAAGAACTGTCACAGATGGAAGGAGATCAAAGAGCTGCGGCAACTAAATGCCACACAGGATTCTGAAGCGGATCCCATTAAAGGTCATTATTGGAACAACTGGTGAAACTCAAACAGGGTCTGAGGATACGTTGGTGATAATCTATCAGTGTTAGCTTCCTGATTTTGATGGTTGCTTGTGGTTATATAACACATGTCCTTGTTTGCAGGAAATGCCCATGAATGTATTTGAGTGTGTGACACATCATGGCAATGACTTATCCTCAAATGATTCAGGAATAAATTTCTTTGTACAGTACATGTAAACTTTTTATAAGTTTTAGATTATTTAAAAAAGTTAAAGTTGCTCCCCTGATTTTTGCCAAGCATTGCTTCTAGATTGGTTGCTTCTCTTGGGCAAGGGGAATGTGGAAGAAGGTTGATGTAAAGTGTAAATAAAGGGTTAAAACTTTATGGGGAATATTATGCCACTGAATCCTACTCATCCTGAGAACTGTCTCCCAAGATTGTTTATTTCCTATTCACACTCCATTCCTATTCATTTCCACTCCGACCAACCCTCACCATTGCAACTACAGGCCACTGATGTGCTTTCTGACATTTTATCCCCAGTGCCTGGCACATGGCAAGCTCAATAGCCATTTAAAGAATTAATTAGTGGTGCCCTCTGGAAATGAAGTCAGCAATGAAGTCTTAAAGAATAAATTAGTTCAACCTTCATTTAACATTCTCCGTTAGTATGAGAACTAAGCAGCATAGAATTTTTGTTTATATTGCTTTCTGTGTTATTATTTTGAAAGGGATATTTCTATTTATGGCCCCTCCAGCTGCACACATTTTCCTGAACAGTCTCTGGTAATTAGCTTCCTGAAATATTGCTATGAGGCAGGTTCCTGTAGTCCAGAACTCTTACTTTTACCTGCTCGAGAGAGTTTTTATTATCTTTCAGGAATTTATGGAAGAAGATGCTTCTCCAACTTCTCTCCAACGTGTGACTCCAGATTAAGGGACTTTTTCCCTCAGTACTCCGTGGGAGGAAGATGTAATCAGTTTTACCTCTGGTCAGAATCTCACTTTCATGCAAACCTCCTTCATGATAACCCCTGAGTTCAAATCCTAATAACTAACATTAAAATTCTAATAATAGCTAACAGTTATTGCTTTCTAGGTGCCAATCATTGTGCTAATCTTCTTTTATGCAGTAGTTTATTATTACCCACAACTGCCTGTAAGATCCGTACCAATTTTTGTGTACATTTTATAGTTGAAGAGACAGGTATCAGACTGAGCTTCTTGGAATGGCTCCCAAATTCTCATGGCAAAACTGAGCTGCCAACGAGCTGCTGCCCCGGCCACCACCGGAGAGTGGCCTGTCCAGCTGAAGCTCTACTTTCCCATCTGTCAGCTTGAGGAGTAAGCTAGCGACATTTATGTTCCTGCTCTGCTCTTCTCCCATGTCCTCAGTTCCAAACTCAAGTGTCATATTTGTGCATCTGATTGATAGGACCAAAAATCTGATCTGGAACCAAAGCTGTTATGGAGTCTGGGGATGTTCCCTTCAGCTTTCTAGCTCTGTATATAGGAAGAAATACAAAAAAGGCATTGGAGTAGATGTAGAGCGTGCTAATCCTCACTGTGCCACAGCAGGAAGCACACTGTTGGGATTGGTTTATGTGGATGCATGTCTACAGCAAGATTACAGGTGCGTTCTGGAGTAGGTTTCACTTTAGTTTCTACATCTGAACTCGCACAACCCTCCCAACTGGTGATCTTAGTGCATCGGTCTGAATGAGGTCTATTGCCATGATTCTTTGAACCCCTTTTCTCTTGTTCTTTTCAAAGCAGTGGTAATTTTCAGCATGGACAGTTTATTTTATAGCTCTCTTATTTAATTTTTGTAGAACTCCAGATTTCCCAGTTTCTTAGTCACCTGGAAAAGTGGAGCCTCCCACATCTCAGCTTCTCACTGATACTGTGTCAGAGCTCAGTTTCCAGCCAAGACTCCCTGGGAGAGGAGGCTCATGTCTCTGTTGCCGTTCGATTTGTTTTTTGCCAGTATCATTTGGCAGCTGTAGCCCTGCACTGTCTGAAAGAAATACGTTGTGAGCCACATAGATAATTAAAAATTTTCTGGTAACTACACTAGAAAACTAAAAAGAAACATATAAAATGATTCTAAAAATATTTTTAATTAGCTTACTATTTCAATGGATTATCATTTTAACATGTAGCAAATGTAAGGAATTATTAATGAAATTATTTACATTTTTGGTACTAAATCTTCTAAATCTAGTATATACTTTACACTAACAACACACCACTAGCTTCATTTCAAGTGTTCAATAGCCACACGTGGCTAGAGGCTCCCTATTGGACAGTGCTGCTCTAGCTAGAGAGCAACAACGTACTTTGGCTCAGAATGTGATAGTCTTGTGTCTTTAGGGACTCATTGTTTTTTCTCCCTGTAACTCAGAGGTCCATGGAAGGAGAATTAATCTGTTAACATCACTTCTTTCAGTTATGTAACATGTAGCAGGAAGCTAGCTGTCACCACCATGCCTTCTGCTCTGCACTAAGAATTTTCAGCCTCTTCAACCATGTTTGGCTAAGAGGTTCTAGCTGAGGGTAACTTTGTGACTGATACAGCAGTAGCGGGATGGTGACCTTGCAGGTCCTTGATGCCGTGGGCCTAGGTTTGCTCTTTGTTCTTAGCCAATGTGGTCATTTATGATCTTTTCCTCCTTCATGGAGCAGGACAGACTTCTCTAGAACTAGGCATTTACTACTTATCACATTTTCCAGCTGTGCTGCCTGAACTTGCAATATCTCCTGTCATTCATGTCCTATGCAAGTACAACAAGCTTGTCACTGGGGCCAGTTGAATCTGTCCTACCCCCAATTCAGAGTTTTTTTCTTGATCTTACTTCTTGGTGTCATTATGGATTGATCTTAACGCGATGGTCAGTGGCCTTTGGATTTGGGGGAAAATTCATATTTGGATACCTTGTCACATGAAGTAATACAGCCATTCCCATAGCAGAACTCCTGCTTCAGGTGACCACGTCGTTACGCCTTTGGGGATTCCTCTTTTTTAGACACCTCAAGAACTCACCACCTTTAATGATTGAGCTCTCAGGTTGCCAAGGTTCCTCCTGTGGTTCTATGTCGATGAACTGACCTCACTTCTTAGAGAATAAATGCATTTCTCTGGTTACCATCTTTTCTTTTCTCTCTACATTTTACTGGAGTTTCTCTGTCAACCATTGGGCTCCCTAAGCAAACCTCTGGCTCTCAGACTACTACTGTGTTATTATAGGATCTGGTGTCTCTCATTCCATTTTTCTTAGGAAACCTCCAGACAACTAGATTTTTCAGCTTCCAACAGACTCAGTTTATTTTGAAAATAAGGATTTAAAAACCCACTCTTTTCAGTCTTTGTTGTTGTTAGGGGGATGGAAACTCCCAGGGAATTGGTTACCTTGAGCCTTCCTCCTGTTCTAACACGTTCATCTGCACCTTGCCAGGCATTTCCTTCTGGGTCATGTTAGTGATCACTGTGTAGGGTTTACCTTTCAGACAGAGTCTTCTTCCTCTTTGCTGCAGTGGATATTCACTTCTTTCTCTTTTGATCATAGTTTTTCTTTATGATCTCAGCAAGTCACTTTCCTTTTTCATGTCTGTGCTTCAGTACAAAGGACGCATTTTACAACATGACAAAAGAATGTACTGAATGTCCTTTGCACATGACACAATTGACCTGTGATTTTAGGACTTGTGCTTTGAGTTATTTTCATACTGGCAGAGAATTTTAAAAAACAACAAACAACAAACAACATGGTCTTCTGAGAAACTGTCTGTTTTAAGGGTGCAATTTATGGCCTTGGAAGAGAACAAGGCTAACTCAATCACGAAGGTACTTAACCTATTAAAACATCTATTAGCATTACAAATAACTCAACCAAATAGTTGCAGGGTAAAGAAAAAATGAAAAAAATACTTAGCACACAACACGTTGTTATCCTAACACTCTGTTATGACAGTGTGCTTATCAGTGGAAAAGTTCCAGGAACAGCAGGGAAATCAGAATCCATTAGTACCCCGTTCTATCTACTCTCATTGAATGTTCAGCCTACCAAGAGGTATAGGGGTTAGGTAGTGTGAAGAAAATGTCATGCAGATTTATCACACTTTAAACTATTATGATTAGTTGAAAATAATAATGAAAAATTTATGTCATCACAAATTTGAGCAGTGATGCTTTAATAATAGGCAGTCTGTTGGTGTAGGATGCCACCCACCCAGCAAAACATTTGAGGCCTCAATGCTAGAACAGTGCTCACTTTTAACAAAGAATTTATTACAATTATTTCAATCATGCCTCCCTTTCTAGTTTACCTTAGCAATGGTATGAAGCCCAAGTCCCCGGGTATCTATTAGTACTTTGTCTCTATAAGGGGCTCAGTATGTTTGCAAATCTGACTCAGTCTCCCTTGGCTCCTTGTGCCTCCACAGCTCCTCCTCCATGATCAGCAAACTCTTCGGCATCTGCAACCTCTTTTTTTTTCTTTCACTTGTTTTCCTTCCTCCAACAGAAATCCAGCTATTCCCAAAGAGGCTTCTTCTCATCTTGTGGGTCTCAGTTTAATAGAGAGACCATTCCTGCCCATTCTATCTGACTAACATTATCATTTTTATTCTCTCTCAGAATAAGCTGGATATTGTCTTCCTTGCAAGCATCACTTTTTGTACTTATTTAATTTATTGATTTACTGTATTTCTAGTTCAATGCTACACTCTTCTACTAGAAGGTCAGCTCCACAGTGAGGACACCTTGTGCACCAGGCAACTGTTCTCTAGGACTTGACACATGTTGAGAATGAATAAATGATCACAGAAGCTAAAAATTTGAATACATTTTAAAACTGATTTTATCTTTTCACTAAATAAATGGATGCTGTGGTCATAATTTTTTTCCTGGTAAATTGAGTATTTATCAATTAGACGAAGGCCTGTTGCTGTTTCTACCAATGTTCATGAGGGAAAAAAAGTTCCATAAAGGTTTCTCAGGTGGCCACATTTATTTTACTTGCTCTCTGAAGCACCGAAACTGTGCAGCAGGATGTGATGGCGTGTGAGCTTATTTGACATGGCGTGTTTGCTCATCCTCAGAAGTTGAAAAGCTAACCTCTCTAGGAATGAATGCACTAATTAGCACCTATAACTTCTTTAGTTGAACGGTGTATACCCAATTCTAAGCTGCTACTGCATTTGAAACCAGGTTTAAGCAATTCTTGAAGTAAAAGCACCATAGTCATGAACAGAAAAATGGGCTCTGTAGGAGAAAACAGGAACCTCCAGTTTTTGACGGTACTTCTCTTTTCAAGACTGCAGTGGAAGGGGAACCTCCGTATTGCCATTGCATTTCAAGGAATATTGTGTTCAATTAAAACCCTGTCATCCAATAAGAAATATGTCTGTATACTTCAGAGTTAGGAATTACTAACAAATATTTTTTTAAAAGATGATCCCCCCCGCCACACACACACACATTCCTTTCAAAAGATCAAGGAGATGTTCTCATAAAAATAAGAAAACACACACACAAAAATCCCTGAAAATATCACCATCAGTATATTTACATGGAAATATATAATTAACTAATTCACAGTAAATATAATAATGTTGAAAGAACAAAGGCTATATATAACTCTATGGGTCCAATTAGCATTAGATTTCATAGGTAATTAACACTCCAGGGGAAGGTGAGAGAAGCGAGAATGAAAGTCTATATGAAAGTTGAATAAAATTATTGGATTATATTACCTTATGTTGCCACAAGGAATAGAGTAAAATTTCCCAAAACAAAATTTTAATTTATCTTACAGCATAGGAAAATACAGCATGGGTCATTTAAAAATAAAGTCATAATTACAGTGACTACAATTGAACAGATTCCCTGAGCAAAACATTTTTTTTATATCTACAAGTTGAGAAACTGATGAAGCATAAAGGACAAATATGTATAATCAGTTGGAAAGTTGTCTGAGACGGGGATTTTAGCAAAACAAAGAATTTGGTGTGGTTCAATGGCATTCACCCAAGAGAGTTCCTGTTTCAGACTCACACTTACAATGTAACACTTCATTGCTTTGCTGCTAAATCAACACAGTAGTGGATGGAGCTCAATGCAAGGTCAAATTTGAATCTGGTGTTATTTGAACAATGTTTACCCAAAAGGGGTCTCTTGTTTTATATTTATAGTTTTAATTACAGATTACTATACCTTCCTCATAATCTCAAACTACATTGTACTTTATTGTATAATATGGAAACCTCTTTAAAGGGTGGGGTAATTAATTCCACTCTTCCACAATAATTTCTCAAGAACTGTTGCTTAAGTAAATTTGTTTTGAAATCTATTTTAGGGCTGGGTCTGCATAGCACAGAAATAAAGGTGAGGAGACTACATATATAAAAAGTCAAATGACTTTTTTGCAGGCAATACAGCTAGTTGATGACAGAGCTGGAACCAGTGTCATAAGTTACATCATAACAGTGATGGGCAGTGGCAGCTTTGTCTGTGAGTAAAAAAGTCCTTTGTCTCAGACACCAGAATCTCATGTCCTCTGCAAGCATCCATGGAACTGTGGCCAGCTAACTCATTAAGTTGTATAGTCATTTGATGGAAATTATTTGACTTCTAAGTCTCTTCTACACCATTAAATTTATTTAAGTAGGATAAAATTCCAACCCTCAGCTTCCCAGACACTTTGTTTTTATGAAAATTCAGTTCTTCCTCACTCTATTCCAAACAAATACAGTGTTAGGGCTACAGAGCTCCCAGAATCTATTTTTTATATTGTCAACCCACCTTCTCGGTCATGAGTAATTAGTCTCTTTCAAATTGTTGGCATTGGTGTTGAGAGAGAAAAATCATTGTCTCACAGGGAACTGGACCTGAGAACACACATGCTTGAAGCTGTCAGCTAAAATCATGTCCCTCCATGTGGCTGAGGAAGCAGAGAACACCAGTTTGTACAGTAATCATAAGATGACATACGTCTTACTTTGCCTGAGACGTTGCCTGCTTATATCTGTTGCCTCAGTATAACTTATGTGTCTTCTCTCAAAATGTCCTGATTTGGAAGCTAACTTATGTGGTTACCTTAATCACTCAAGACTCTTTAATGGCAAATAAGAAGCTCGACTTGGTTAGCAGCCACCTAGATATCTAAGTACCATCTTCCAAGGTAAGAGACACAGCTTTCAAGCATTTGGAAAGAGTGGAGGGAGGGCATTTGCCTCTATGTGGAAGGCTCCTATATCTCATCTTTGGTAAGAGGTAAGCTCCCTTTTTGAGTTTGGTTCTCCCATAAGTGTTGCTGTATAGGCCCTTGCTGTTACTGGTGATATGCAGAGTAGCTCACCCTAACATGTTGACTCTAGATATGGTTGCTACAAAGCTATTCTACCCCATCCTCTGGTCATAGACTTTACAAACATGCAGGTTAAGCTGTCTTCATGTGTGATGCTGATAAGAGGCTATGTGTGTCACTGGGATTTTTACTCCCAATTCATGCATTCATTCCCTATTCCAAATAAAGTCAATTGCAAAAGGAAGAATGAAGCAGATGGACAAGCAGTAGAGCAGAGAGAGAAGATACCTTGGGCTTCTTGTGCTCCAATCCCTATGGAGGCTGCCTCTGAGGTGTATTCTTGCCTATAGGTTCCATAATATGCCACAATTTCTTCAAAATTATAATACCTTTATGCTCAAACTATCTCTAAAATCTTTCTGTAATTTGCAGTCCTTAAATTCCTAGTGCAACTCAGAATCTAAACACAAAGTCAGCAGGTTTAATTTTCATCTGTGATTAAATAAATACCTGGAATTCATTTATTTATGCTTTCACTTTATGAATATCAAATTCTCAGTGTATGCTACTCACTGTGCTAGCTTCAAGGAATACAGTGAGTAAGAGAGACATATTCCTACCTCCCTGAAACCATTAAACCTTTAATTATAGGTGTGAGATCCTTCCTATTCTGCATCAAAAAACTGATCAAACAATCCACCAATATATTCAGAACCTTGTTTATGGGTCCTGGGTTTTCATAGCTGTGAAGTCACTACGATGAAAATTCTTTGCTTAAGAATGGGGTTCAGTCTAAAAAGGACACATTTGGAAAAATATGAAAGGGTATTTTTTTTACCAAAAAATACATGTATAAATATTATACATATCTAAGATGTAAGGTATTGTAAGAAAGAGTGGTTACTTTTTAAAAGTATGCTTTTTCGTTTCATTAGCTTTTACATCCTGCTATGGACATGTCTTTGAAATGAACTTTATGTGGTTGTTGGGTGGACTAGAAAGGAAAAGACAATTCTGCTATGTTAGCCAAATCTCTATAGAGAAAGCATTTATTCTCAATTAGGGCAGGGGAGATTGTTCCAAGCCCAGAAAGAAGCCTGAGAGGTGATTTGGAGGCAAGGGATCATTGAAATCATTTTCTCAGGCTGAGCGGGTGAGGCAAATGAGGAAAAAGACTGATTGCTTCTAGTGTTCCTCTTTTATGGGAACAAAGTATTGCGTCTTTGATGTTTATTAATTTATCATCACTAAATGGAATTCCTAAGTACAGAACAATCTGTGGGTTTTCCTTGTTGTGTGCACATTAAGACCGCAGATGAGGCAGAACAAGAATTGGAGTCACACCAGCACTACTCAGGCCCTGCAGGGACCTTCTGAGAACAACTGGGGCTTGGTTTAGGGCTTCTAGGAATGCCGATGGAAGATCTTCCAAGTGTATCAAGGAGTGGGGCTAGCAGAGTTTTGACGACTGTAGGCCAGTCTTTGGGGTTCTAAATAGGCAACATTATGCTGCAGATGACTCAGAAAACCTGAAACTATACTTGGCCGCCTCCTAAGTTCACTTAAGGTGCTGTTCTTCCCCCATGGATCTGTCCATCGTCCCCTCTGCAGGTAGTGAGGTGAAGGAGACAGGTGTGTTCCTTCCGAAGCTGTCCACAGGGATAGGAGGTCCGTATGGAACCAGCTGACAATTCTTCTAATGATATTAGTACCCATGGAGAGTTCAATGGTGCTGCTCACTGTTCCAGTGCTTTTCATGCACCATTCATTTAATTCTCATAAACACATGTGACAGATACTATAATAATATCCATTTATAGATGAGTAAACAAAAGCAGGGAGAGTTAAATTAACTTGCCCAAGCTCACAGACAGAAGTGATAAAGCTAGAATTTGAACTCGGGCCCTTGGGCTGCAGAGTGCATGCTTTGAACAATTCTTTCTGCCTCTCCTTAATAGTGGCTGGTTGGGTGACAGCCGGCACTTGACCCACAGTAGGTGTTCAATGAGCATTTATTAACTAATGGACCATTGGGCTCATAGGGAGCTCTTCTTGATTTGCTAAATGGTGAGCTAACCCTAAAATGTGCAGTCAGATGGTGCATATGTAGAAGGCTGGCCCTCCACTTTTCCCTCTGTGTTTTGTCTATTGGAGGTGGAAGCCCGTGGATCCAGGGAAATGTTGTTAATCTTAGCACTAAAAAGTTCTCTCTGGGTCACCTATTCCTTGAAATATAAAAGTTTAGAATCCTCTCCACATAAAAATACGCATAATTAAAAAAATACATATATTTTTGGCATGATGTTTGGGGTTGTTTAGATCTCTAGAAACTCCCAGACTAACAACAGTAGTTTTTGAGAGTGACTCGTAACTTTGAATGTTGATACATCTTCCAGTTGCAAGTGAGTTATATGAGTGCTTAATTCAGGTACGTTGTGTTCAGGCCTTGCTGAGGGAGCGGCTTGTCTCCTCTGCTTCGGGGAAAGCTCCTGTCGGTGCTGCCGCTGGCCGCGGTCGCCGGCTGGCCGGGCAGCCTGTGCGGTCCGTGGCGGGGCTCCAGGGGCGCAGGATGCTCCGCTGGGGAGCGGACGTGTGAGCTCCAGGTTTCTGACATGAGCATTACTGATGACGCCCCTGCTGAAAGACCTCATTATTATCATGGTAAATACCGGGGGAACAAAGGGACCATTCTCAGAACAGAGGGCTATCTGTTATTGTTAATTGGATACTTTTGATTATGGTATAAAGTTGGCCAGAGTATTGCAGCATGTCATCTTGGGCATGAGTTCATTTGGGCAGCTTCTCTTAGCATGGGAACCAAGTAGCACATGCCCACTCACTCACAAGCCTCCTTTATCTGAGTTGGGAACAACAGCTGCAAATGAGCCATCTATTTGAAGATTCCACAGTTTGGGGGGGTGGAGGTGAAGAGTATGGGAAAAATGACTTGAATTTTGGTATCTTTTTCACATTTAAGATTCTCTGGAAAGGAATATAATTTGAATTAACACGCGGTCTTCCATGAGGTTGTGGAAGTATAAACATGATCTACTGCTGGAACTGATGTGTTTCAGTTCTCAGCCAAAGACTAGAAGTCTGATAACTTTGGGGAGGGGGGTGGTTACATTATCTCTGTGAAAACATACCGCATACTTGAGCGCAATGAGGAGCCGTAGGATGAGTGAAACAACAGTGGATGGAGAGATGACTTGGATTCACTTTTAGTTCTGCCATTAACAACCAATGTGATCTTCAACAGAAAACTACCACCCCGAGCCTTAGCCTTGAAGAAAGGGGTTGAGTTGTAAGGCCCTTGTGAGCTCTGAAATACTATGATTTTATGAAAAGACAAGATTTCAGGTTTTTTTCTTTTTCATTTTTGAGTTGCTGCAGAGCACTTGAATTGCACAATTGAACTCCCCAAAATCTATGTTTTGTGTTCCATTAGTGAAGGCATGGGGATTCCAAATGCATCACAACATCTTGGATACACTTAGGGATTATTCTCCTGAGAAATGAACCCAATGATTAGAATTCACTTTCCAATTTCTCTGAATTTTACTTTCAGTATCAAAAGCAAGACATTTTGCATTATTCTGTGTTTGTCCCTTACAGTATGATAAATATTCAAGTAATAACACGACCCAGGCCTTTTCTTTTTCCTCCCATAAATTTAGTCTAATTCTTTCCTTGTTTTATTTTTATAACAATTATATTACTATTTTCTTTCATGTGGAAGTCCTGGAAGTCACTTGAGTCAGTTGATTGTAAGATGGCCTAACAGAGCAGACCTTGTTTAGCTGAACTATTTATTCATCATTTAAGCCATTTCATTTCCATGATCTTAATTTTCCCAAATATTAGCTTTCCACATCATGGCCTGTAAGCAGTCTAAGCCTATAGCTAAAGCACGGAGTGGAACCTTGAGAAAAGAATATAAAAGAGAAAATAAAACAAATCAACTTTTATTGTATTTATGCTTTCAAAACACAGGAGTATGGAGCATACTATATTTTGATGCTAATATGTACAGTCTGAGGGGGGAAAACATGAAGAAGGGGAATTGATGACGTTGATATAAGTTATATTATTTGAATGTCACATTTGAGTTTGGTGCTTTAGTTCAAAAATAAAATTATAATCTTATCACAGAGTTTTACTATATTAGAGAAACATTCATTTGAAAAGCTATATTATGATAAATATTTTTGCTTACTCCCCCAACTAGCTGGTGATGATTTTGTGGATCTTTTTCTTAAGATAGGGTACCTTTCACATTCTGGTCTCCTCTAGAGGTCGATTGATGAAGTCTTGAATAGCTTGATTTAAAGGAAGCCATTTCTTGATAGACGTTTTCAGAGCTGTAATCCAGCTGCAGAAATAACAGCACATGACAGGTCATTAAAAAATCATCGCACTCTAAGGAGGTGAAATGTTACAAAATCATTTCATTTATTTTCTAATTGTTTTTCTTGGTTGTTTAGCTTGAAATTAATAAGGTAAACAATGCTCCTTAGGGTTTGGATTGAACAAAAAGGTAAAACACCAAATGAGAAAAATGCAATTGTAGCTATGAAGTAAAACTATGTTATATAAGTAACAGGATCAGAAGAGGGTACAGTGTTTGTACATAGTGAATAAGGAAGCCATAGGGCTTTAAAAACTATTACTGTTTTTATTTAAATTTAAAGTTTAGTTGATCAAACATATAGCAATCAAATATTGCTGTTAGGGGAAATATTTCTTTGTTAGAGTCTGGAAATCACAGCACACTCTTTGGTTAACTTTCCCTTCCTTTCATTTTCTTGGATGATGTTTTATAAAATGTGCATATATAGCATTTGTTTTAAGGGTGGTTAATAGGGGATATTTTAAAAAATGGTTTGGGTCCGATAAACTTAGGTAATGGGAGTTAGGTAATGTTAACGAGGATTCTTTCCATCAGGGTGTCTTAGCAACATTAATAAGTTAATGTGCTCTGTGACCATCTAAGAGGGGAATATGATCTGTATCATTTCCTAAACTTACTTATTTTTGTGAGTGGGGTGTCTTGTGAAACCAGAGTTTCATGAACCTCTGTGTTTTGTGAAACTTTTGCTCTTATACTTTGAAATATTTCTGTAATGATTCTGTATTATTTCCTATCGATAATATACACTCTTGGATTTGGTAGTGAGATCCAGCTATTCAACTTCTCTTAGAGAAGCCAGTGGATTTTATCAAATAGGAGTTAACGCTCTTCCACTGGCCCTTTTCCTATATTTGCCAGTTTGAGCTTCACCTTCAAGGGAACCATCTTAATCCACCACCCAGATTGTATAGCACAATCCCAAGGAAGAAGATCTTGGCAAAATATCTAGCAATTCTATATTCATTATCCTCTTGCTCTAGCCCATTCTTAGGAGTGAGTGAAACAGACAAGATGTGAATAATGGGAGAAGGTATAGGGAGATCCTTTCTACTTCCCCAAATGGCCACTTGCTGGAGATCCTGAAACTCTACTTTCAGAATTTTATTTCTTTGGATTAAAACAGTGTATCTAGTTCTTGCAAATGTCTCTGGAAATTGTACCATATCATCTGTTTTAATAAATTACTATGGATTTTCTGTTAGATCATTTTTATTAGTTGGGAGAAAGTGTCCGTATGAGGTGAGGAATGGTCACCACGTGGTTGGAGGGCATTGGGTGTCTTGGGGATTGGAATTAGGACAGGGAGACTTGAGAGATGCAGGAGGATGCTCTAGGTTTTGTGTTTGTTAACTTTACTACTTTTTCATTATGAACCAAGTGCTCATTTGTACATGCCAAGTTGGATACTAAACATATCAAATGAGATGGATAAATCCCATGTCCTTTGATGGCTTATGACAAAACCAAAAAAAAAAACCCTGATCAAATTCAGATGGACATATCAGTATGAATTATGTGAAAGGAGGTGAAACAGCAAATCTGTAAATTAGTAAATTACTACATCACAGATTATGCTATTAAATTATTTTATGTTGAAGCCTAAAATAGTCACTGCCTTGGGAAAAATTGTAAACTTTTGTTTGAAAATAATACTTCTAGAAGAGTCACCTTCTATGCATTGAAAGAAAAAGAATCCTGGGTAATATTAACTAGGACACTATGCAAAGAAAGGGAGTGATTTGACTTAAAATATGGAGTTGAAGTTGGAAAATAAGAATAAGGGCTTGCTATGAAGGCTGTCAGGACTGATAAAGGAGAAGTGTGCAGATCTTAACTTACCGTTGGTTTTCTGCTTTGTTTTCTGCACAGAAATAGAAAGTCTTGAAGTCTTCAGATGGAGGTGTGAGTTCAATCACTGATTGCTTGAAGCTAAGGGTCTGCTCGATCACCCTGTATCCTTGCAGATATAGGCCACCTGTAGAAGGTGAAAGAAAAAAAAAAGTGAGGAAAATAGGGAAAAAGTTAAGTTAGAGGAAAGGAGTCTGAAATGTTATCAAGAAAAAAAAAAATTGCATCTGAAGGAGCCTCTAGTCCAGCTGTCCCATTTTACAGATGAAGAAACTGAGATTCTAAAAGAGTATGGAATTTAAGGTCATCCATTAATGATTAATGTCAAGACTGGTAATAAAGTTTGGATTTCATTTTTGCAGTCTCCTTACTATATGTTCAGTATTGAGCTTTGGTTTTACTGTGGGCCTACTAAGCTAGCTTCTTTACCTCGGGAACACATTTTGAAATAAATTTTTTGCTATCAAAGAGTGACACCTGCAATATCACATTAGAGGAAAGTGTAATAATATTTGCTGGGCAGAACCATTAAGGCTTCCTTTCTGAAGAACTATGGAGAATGTTATCAGTTTCTACAACCAATACAGATGCTCACTTTCTCTGTGCATATTTAATGCAAAGCATATTTAAAATATGAACCCACAGGATGATGTGAGGGCGCCAACTTGAATTAAAATGCAAGTAAATTATTGTGTGTTTTTTTAAAATTTCCTCCCCATGGTCCTTTGAATCTGTGTTAGTGGTTATATATTGCTTGGCCTGAATTTTCTTTCCAATATTTGGGGCTTTGGGGGAGGATATCAGCCTAGGAGAAGGTGCTGAAAAATCGAAATACTTGAGTGTTTTTTATGGTGTCTTGTTGCTCTGAGGAAACCTGCCTCTCATGCAGAGACTTCAGATAACACCATTAGCAGCGATGATGAGATGTTTAAACCTCTCTGTTGCTTTTACTAGCTCTTGTTCTCATGCCCCACCTCCCCATAGGAACCACTTTAGTGCACAGTACTAACAAAAATAGGACTTGGATTTTTGCTACTCTACACAGTAACTGTTTCATGCCCATGTGTTAATAAGGGACTGTCAAGGGAAAATCTGGCCCCTGTGAATATGGCTGACCTTTGCTTTCCTTTTGGTCAACCTGGTAACAACATACACTGTCAGGAAGTCATATACTTTCCTTTAAAATAGAACGAGTGGCTTTTGGACTTTAAAAATTAGGGGGAAACTTGTTTATTTTATAGGGGGATTTAGATGTAAAGTTTTTTAAAATTTTCATTTAAAGAGTCAGTTTTAGAACTACTAGGGAAACATTCATTTTAGAAATGGTTAGATTTTTTCCCCCCTTAAGTAGACCCCAGTAAAATGGTTTTTACTAAAATCAGAGAGTGACTTCTTTCTTTGCATTGTATGTATCAACTTTAGCTAGTTATAATTAACATATCATAAAATCCACCCATATAAAGTGTATAATCAGTGATTTTTAGTGTGTTTATGGAGTTGTATAACCATCATCACAATCTAATTTTATAACATTTTTATCTCCTCAAAAAGAAACTCCATACCCATTGGTAGTCACATCCCACCTGCTTGTCCTACCTAATCCTAGACCCCAGGCAATATTCTTTTGTGACTGGCTTCTTTCATTTAGTACGATGTCTTCAAGGTTCATCCCTGTTGTATCATGTGTCAGTACTTCATTCCTTTTTATTGTGTGGACATACCACATAATTGGGTTTGATGGACAATTGGATTTTCTTCAATTTTTCTGTTATGAATAATGTTGTTATGAATATTCATGTACAAATTTTTGCATAGACATATGTTTTGGGGGTATATAAGCAATGTGCTAGATGTTCCAGGACTGTACGGTACATAAAGACATATCAGAGAATAATTCTGCTGTCTTAATTTTCTGCTCCACACTATAGTACACAGCATTTATATGCTGCTGCACTGGTTTCTGACATCTTCCTGCTTGTGAGATTTCCTTTCTCATCTGTCTGCGCAGATATGACTACCCTCCCCTATCCCTCCCCTTTCTGAGAATGGAGAGAAGATATTGTCCAAATGTGTCTACTACAAGCAGGAAGGTTATCTGACCCCTTTTCTAACCAGTTATAATGTAAAAATGATTGGCAGTAAAGACATCCAATTACAACCCAATTCCCTCATTTGAGGTGACCTCATAGGGCTGGTCTCTATCTGTTCCTGGGTAGCAGAGTAAATAGTAAGCTGGCATAATTTTGGACGGAGATTTCTCATGGAACTGTCCAAGCATTATGTGTCCCATCTGCTGCAATAATGTAAAATGCGTATATCTTTTTGAGAAGGGCTCACAGACCTTGATGTGATTTATTAGAGAACCATAGTTAAAAGTCAAAATTTGTTACTTTTAGCTCTTGCTGGAGAGAGATAAAAGCGAAAAATATCAAGCGCATGATGAGTGACAGAGGCTTCGGGCCTGTGAAGGGGCACTTGACTAAAGGGCTCCTGGAAGCCTCACACGGTACCTTTTTAATATTAGCAGGCACGAGCAAGCCGGTAATCCATATTGTGAAAGTACCAGCACTTTCCTTGACAGTAAGGAAGGACTTCAGGGAACTGTTTGTGGCTATTTCTAACTCCCACAATACACATTAGAGGCATCTTTATCTAGCTGAAAGGAAAATGTGGGATCAGCTTCTAATGCGGTTTTTACAGGAAATCAGGGCCAGGTTGCTTCTCATATCCTGCTCTTTCTCCTCATTTCAGTGTTATTTTTTCTCTTCTTCCTTTTCTTGTCCTCAGTATTATCTCAGCATCTCAGATGACTGTTAAATGAAATAAGTCATGCTCAAAATACTACAGATACCTTCAGAAATGAGGAATGTCAAATGAGGTCTCCCAGATCTCTCATAGAGAACATAAATCAATGGAATAAAATAAATTTTAAAAAAAGGAAATAAAAATGAAACAGTAAAGCAACAAGGATGCTACAGCCAGGGGACCATGTCTTTACGAAGTGATGACCACAGAAGCCTGGGTCTTAATAACACAGCAACTAATGTGGTTGGCATATTATAAAGGTAACTGAAAGGAAAGAGCCTTTTTAAGTATGGTTCTGAATAGAAAACTGACTGAACAGGGATATATTCAGAGGCAGTGTTTTTGTATATTAATATTTTCCCAATTGTTTTACCTGTGAGAAAAACAGGCCTCTACATGTTTTTGTACATTTAGAATAAAAGTTTTATGAAACATTGTGGTATATCATATTATTTCCTATTCAATTAAATTCTATTCTATTTTTAAATACTAGTCCCAACTTACTACATTGATTGCATGACTCAGTAATGGGGTCAAAACCTGCAATTTGGTATAAATAGTAATCAAGGCCTAGTTCAAGGTTATGACCTTCACAGGGCTGGAGAACAAGGAATGTGGGATGTGCAAGAGCCAAGCAGAACTTGGACAATACAAGTAAAGGAGGAATTTTAGATTAGACCAGCACAAAGGTCTCTCACTTGGCATCACCTAGAAAAACTGAAAATGAATATTAAGACTGTATAATCTTCATGAATATAATAATGATTCACATTCCATGCATATAATATGATTGCTAAATTGAGTATTTGAGTGCCTGTAGTGTTTATGGCACATCATGGGTCTAGCCATTCTCAATAGCGTCTCTGCAGTCCTCACAACTCCTATGGCTCTTGTGATAAGCAGTGGGACTGGGTGGACCCTGGTCATTGCAGTCAGTGTGCTGATACCCAGAGCGCAGAGACCAGACAAACAGCACGACTGACTGAGTGCTACTTTAAGAAACCTAGTTTCTGTCCGTGAGTGGCTAAGAGTTTGGGCACAGGATTCAGATAACATTTGATCCCATTTTGTCTCTGTTGCTTACTAGCTGGGCGACCATTGGATATTAGTTAACTTCTCTCGCTTTAGTTTCTCACTTGTCATGGTGCAAAAGCTGGATATTTTGCAAATATTAGTCTTAGATAATGAACATAGGTCCTTATCCAAGTCCTGGACACACAGGCAGCATCCACTAGTACCTGCTAGCTTTCCCACTCCAATGCACCTGAGCAGTATGATCCCGTCCTCTGAAAAAAATGTGCTTAACCAGGGCAGTGATTCTTGGTGGACAGTGGTGATGGGGGGCATATTTATTTTGGGAGTTTCCCATAGGAGATGTGGCTGTGCATCTATCCTATCTTGGGTTTTATGGTGCCAGATCACTGGCTGTAAAAGTTGGGTTATGATTGAAGTTAAAATATACAAGAAGGTTGAGCAGGATTCCCAGAAATAGATTATAAACCTCAATTTAAAATTAAAATCTACAGAAGGGTAAAAGACTTTAGAAGAGTTTTGGCACAGCCCCCCCCCCCCCCCCCCCCCCAATGCTGAAGAAGAGTCGGCCACTGATTAACCCTGGGACTGCTTGCGGGAGGCCCCAGCAGCTGTCAGGGCAGGAGTGGGGAGGGGGTGGACTAAGGTGTGTGCTCAGGCAGGTGGCATTTTTTATTCAAGGAAGGGTAGAGTCATGTAAAACTAAAAGTCACAGGCTTCTATTTTAGAACATGGCCTACATATACAGTTTCTGTTGGAATTTCAGTAAGGAAAATGTTCTTTTAATCCATATTTGAGATAATTTGGGCTAGAAATTCAGACCTGTGGAGATAGGAATATTCAAGACTTAAGGCTGGGAAAGAATGAGTGGCTTTGGATTAATATTTTTTTAAACATCAGACAATACATTTTCAAGAAAGGAATCAAAAATTGATAGAAATTAAATAACTTGTGATAGCTGGAAAGAGTGTGATATGGCAGGAAGGCCAGGCGTCTATCTGGTGGCCTGAGTTCTGGTTTTACCTTTGAATTGGCTTTTCAATTTTCTAATCCTTCACTATCAAATGAGGGAATGACAAATTCTCTCATTTCATGGGAATAATGGCCAATTGAGGTAATATGGTTCATTCATTCATTAAGCATACATTATATCTCTGAGCATTTAATCCCTTAGAAGAGATTGGATTGCTAAATAGAGATTACAAAGTAGAGGGTGATAAGTGTCATAAGATAGGTAAATGTGCAAGTTCAGAAAAGGGAGAGGCTTGTTTATCTAGGACCATCTGCTTGCTTTATAGCAGAGATGGCTAGCATTTGAATAAGCACTTGGAAGACAGGTAGAATCTGGACAACTTGTGTTGGGGAATCAGTAGGTAGAGAATGTTTCAGGGGAAGGAACTAGCACAAGCAAAGAGATGAGTCAGAAAATTGTTCAAGGGTATGTTTAAGGAAATAGAATGTGACCATGTTTGGGCAGGGTGCAAGGTGTTTTAACACAAGGACCAGAAGAGACAACCAGAAAGAAGGGTTTTGGAGGAAAGTATAAGGCCCCAGAGTGCTCTAGAGGCAACAAAAATCCCATCAAAGATTCTGGAGGGATGGGTGAAATGATAAGAGCTGAATATAATCAAACCTTCCAAATTTTCCTACTTGTCTATTTTTTCTTTTTGTTGGTATAACTTAAGCTATCTGGGTTTAAATTCTGCTTTCACCATTTACTAGTCAGGGGAATGTGGGCAAATGACCTACTCTTTTGCTAAGCATCAGTTTCCAAATGTGTAGTTGGGATAATAACCTATCTTGTAGAATTGTAGTAATTAAATGGAATGATAGTAAAAGCACTTAACAGAGTGACCAGTGCAAAAGATGCACTCAATGAATGATAACATTGCTTCTGCTGATACTACTGAAACTTTTTAAAAAAATTATTGATTTGAGAGAGAGAGAGACATCAATTTGTTGTTCCACTTATTGATGCACTCATTGGTTGATTCTTGTATGTGGTCTGACTGGGGATTGAACCCACAACCTTGACCGTGGCCATTTATTAGTAGCTCTTTCCCAGCTTTCAAACTAGGACTTTCTAAGTAAGGCCTCCTCTGACCTTTCAGGTTAAGGGAAGCCATCTAGTGACTGTCATTAGTTATTTTAAACTTTTGGAATCAGCAGCTGCCTGTCGCCCCAGGGGTTTGGCAGTACTTTGTTAATATTTCAGTTTGGAATAATCTGAGCATTCAGTCCTAAACATTTCTTCTCTAGCTACGGAAACAGTCTCTTGAAAATGAGCTTCATTGATTTGGTAATTAAAATGTTCATTCTTTTGTAATGATAATTTATAACAGAAGTCCCAGGCAGTGACCGCTTTGGAGGTTTGTTTTGTTTACTTCATTCCCATCCTGGTATCAGGTGCTTGAAGCTGTGGATCTGGAGTTGAACAGGAACAGCCTGTCCTATAAGTGCTTAGAGATGCCCTCTATCTCTTAATAGTTGAATGATATTCTGGGTCATGTTTTAACTTTCAGAACGGAAGGGTGATTAGGTGGAAGAGAATCATTGTATTGTTCCTCCTGAGTGGTAAGAAATGGACCATACTTGCTTTGTACCTCTTTCATATATACCCTTCCAAGAAGGGCGAAAATTGTCACAAGATACCCATTTCCAATTTGGCATGATTTTCTAGCTTAATTAACTTAAGCATTAGTGCTAAAAAACAAAATGAAATGACTGAGGTAGCAGAATGTTCACTACTGCAAGTTATTTAAGGATTTTTCATTTTGGAAAAAACGCAGTTGCAAATAAAACACCAATAATCTCTTTTGTCAAAAATTATAAGAAAGCTAAGTAATCTTTCTTGTAGAAATCAGGCACAATTATTTTATTATTAAATTATATTGTTTCTATACTTGTTTCATATGTATAGTTTTTAATATATACAATCTAATAAATATAATAAAAATATATCTATATATGTATATATAATACACAGAGAGCTTTTTATGTAGAGAGCTTTGTATGTAGAGCTTACGTCATTCTATTGGCAATTATCTCATTTGATCTTAACATTAGTCCTGTGAAATAGATAGCTGTTTCCATTTTGTAAATGAGGAAAGTAAGGTTAGGAAGTTAAGGAACTTGCCCTGGGAAAATAGACAGTTAATATTCTTTTTTTACTCACTTATCTAAGATTAGGGATTCTGTGAGAAAAGGGTGGAGTCACTACGCGAGAAAACCATTGGCATTGACTCTGAATGTCATTAGTGAGCAAAAGAATGAAGGAGTTTATTTTTCACTTTTCCAGGCAGTAAAAGCATGGAGTTAGGGGTACAGGCCCTGGAGTTAGTTTGGCTTAGTGCAGAGCTCAGCTTCATTGCTTACTACATGTAATCTTGTCAATTTGTGTAAACTTTCCAGCCAGTTTTCTTCTCTGGAAAATGGAAAGTATAATAGTACCTCTTCTTTAGAGGATAAATGAGATAATTTAGGTAAATTACATAGCACAAGACTTGGTAAGGGCTCCGTAAAAGCTAAGATGTCATTACTGCTATTACTATAATTGCTATTATTTCATGTGAAAGTTGAGTCCATACCTGAGGCCTGGGTGGAGCGGATGCTAGCATAGCAGTACAAGCAGCCGTCCTTCAGAATGCAATAGTGCCGGACCCACACGTCTGTGCTTCTGTCCAGTTGGTGCAGAAGGCCCAGGCACTCTGGGTTCTTGATGGCCAGGGGTGGGAGGCTACTGTTGTGCAGAGTAACGTCTTCCCAGACATGGTTCTGCAGGTGCGGCACAAAGGGATCACCTGAGCGATCATCCTGCGCCAGTGGTCATAGATTCCCTGAGCTGGTGACATCAGCACCCAGGCTGTTTGACTTCAGAGAAGCCACTGTCCTAACTGATTTTATTGCTAAGGCAATCTGAATACTTGAGCAACTAGCCAGAAAACCTGGATTTACCCATTGGCCATAGAGAATTTCTCCCTTTTCATGTCCATAGACATCCTTTCTCTTTGGCTGCTATTCTATTGTGCAGAAATCAAAAGAACACCAGTGATGTATAGAAAGGAACTGGAAATGGCACCTGAGCAAAGGCTATTTCGAATGGTGCTGTCTACAACGGTTGGTCTCAATTTGCTGTTTCATACTATTGGGATTGTTTTCCTGGCCCTGTTTCTGGTAGGTCCACTGTGACTAATAACAGCCCCTGGTTCAGGCTTTACTTTATTTAGAACTTCAATTTTCGAAACAGAATATGGTGAATGCTCCAGGCCAGATCAGGCCTTAGGCTCTCAGGGTCAGTGATGTGGCAGGCCCGAGATTAATCAAGATCCTCTACCCTGGAGGGCAGCCCTCGGTCCACAGGCCGGAGAGGCCCTGGAGGCAGGTTCTTCCTGGGAACTTGACCTGAGGCATAGGACACAGAGCTTCATCTCTTTATCAGAATGCCCTGCCTGGCCTCCGGCCAGTTTCTTTATATGGTTTCATTTTTGCTCTTTAGTTTTAACAAGGCATTGCAAAAGATTCCAGAATGTGGGGCTGGCTGTACTTGTTGCTGTGAAGAGGGAGCCTGCTGGGAATCTGCTGGTTCCCTTTTCACTCTGCTACAGACACTGTGTTAGCAGAACAGAGCCCTCTTCAAACATTGAGGGCTCTGGGATGACGCATTGAAGAGGCGGATGAGTGCAATGAGAGTTGTTCCAGGTGATATGAAACACAAGTCCTGGGGTTTGTCATATGATGATGCCAGTGATTGTTCTGGAAGGACAGTTACAGGGCCCGGGGCAGTACATCCAAGCTCAAATGATGCAAATTTCCCAAAATATACAAAAGCCAAAATATGTACAGAAGATCTTGATTGTCATTTTTGTGAGGAAATGAACATATTTAAAGGAAATCTATCACCTCACTAGAAATCATATACATAGTATAAAAATGAAACAGTTGGGTATTAAAGCAACATCCCCCCTCATGCCCCCCCCCCCCCCCCCAGCATGAGCTCAGAAGGAGGAATATCAAATGCCTTAGGGGTTAAAGTGATGACTCACCTGTTGGTGTTAGGAAGTTACCTACCAGTTTAAAGGTCAAATCTAAGTTTAAAATGATACTGCTCCAAGGTTAGGAATCATAACCCAGCAAGAACAGTGAGAGAAAAGTGGCCTAATATGACTCCTGAACAAGGGTATGAACATAAAACACTGCATTCTGAACACAAGACACTCATTTTCTAATAAACTGCTCAGCCAACAGCACTCTCCTAAGCCATCCCTGACGCCTTGTACTTGGGGAATGAAAAGAAAACAGCAGCAGTGTTCTTAACCTCACGGGGAGCTAGGGGACTGCTCTGCAGGTGAAACAAATTCCACCCCAGTTTGCGCCTCCCCACAGAGCTCACTGGGAGAAATGTCAGACAAACCCCTGGAAAGAAAACGAACAGCAGGAATGCAAGCTCCCCATGGCTCTGAGTAGGAAACCCCGTTGACTTAAAATCCGCTTTCCCAGCCTTTAGAGCAGATCTGAGGGGTCCCAGGGCGGACGGCATGGCATCTAACTTGATCCTTTGTCCCTTTGAGGGGGAAACCAGAATGAAGGCAAAGATAACAGCAAAAACCCTACCTGGCGGACAGGATGGGCCGCTTTGTCCATTGCCTCCAGCCACCTGAAAGACAGTGAAATGAGAGGCGCTGTCCTTGGGGGGCCCGGATAAGTGCCATTGGAGGGGCTGGCTGCTCTCCCTGAAACCCATCATGCAGGCAGACTGGTCCTGGGGCTCAGATATATT
This sequence comes from Miniopterus natalensis, assembly GCF_054644295.1. Taxonomy (NCBI): domain Eukaryota; kingdom Metazoa; phylum Chordata; class Mammalia; order Chiroptera; family Miniopteridae; genus Miniopterus; species Miniopterus natalensis. Next base: position 55,410,483 of record NC_142083.1, read on the forward strand.
TCACTGCTCTAAGTTCATAGTTGAAGGGAAACACATTCTAACAAAATTACTAGGTGGCAAATCCCATTCCCATCAGGCATATTTAAAATAAATTCTTCTTCTCCTTCCCCGCCATTCTCCCTCCCCCTCCTCCCCCTTTCTCCCTCCTCCCTCCCCCTTTTTCCTCCCCCCTCCTCCCCCTCCTCTTCTTCTTCTTCTTTACTATAGTTTAATTAGTGCCAAAGAGAAAACTCATTCATTTTTTATTTTACCAAGGTATGTGAACTTATTAACACCAGCAGGGCTGATAACTAGTTCTTTAAGTGCTAGGCACTGGCTGTTAAAATATGGAAAGACTGGCATATAGTCACTGTCCAGTGTCCCTTGGATATAGTGGACACCTTTAGGGCACCATCAGTGCCTCTACTTGAGAAATGAATTTTCTTAGTCCTGTCTCCTTAGCCATGCACCAGCCCATCCACCCCACTCCATCTTGCCAATCTTTTAAAATTTCCTTTAGAACTCCATAACTTCCAATCGAACCAGATTCTGTTCTTCTTCCCAAAGTCTGATTTCTTACCTCCGCCGTCCTCTGTTCCCTTTCTTCTGTTGTATGCTTATCTGATCCGGTCCCACACCCTTCATAAGCTCCTCCCTCATCCCCAGATCCCCAGACCTTCTCCCCCTCCCTTCCATTCCTAGGCCACCTTTGTCTTCTGTAGCACTTCACAATTTCTATTTTGAATTAAAAATATTGGAATAAATGCCCTATATTTTTACTTTAGAGCTTTCCTGAAGGCTTAACCATACTAATAGTCCTAGAGACCTTAAAGCAATCTTAAACGTATTAGTTGCTCTCCAAAAAATACAGGGTGTGGCAAATGTAAGTTTACATGAAACACAGAGTTTATTCTTGTATTATTATTTATTAATTATTGTTTTATTTTCCACACAAACAACTGTAAACCTACTTTTGCCGCACCCTGTATTTTGTCCATGAACTGAAATACAATCAAGTTGCTATTATAATATTTCCCTGTTTGTCCTTTAAAACAATATGCATTTGATACATAATATTCCACATATCAGGACAGTATATTGTTTGCCTAAGATATTCCAGACCTGGGGTTCTCTTTAAAATTGGAACTGAGTCCAAATGTTCTTTTCTTTTTTTCTCTTTTTTTAATATATCTTTATTGATTTCAGGGAGAGGGAGAGAGAGAGAGAAACATCAATGCTGAGAGAGTCATTGATTAGCTGCCTCCTGTAAGCCCCCAACTGGGGATCGAGCCCACAACCCGGGCATGTGCCCTGATCGGGAATCAAACCTCGATCTCCCGGATCCTAGGTGGACGCTCAACCACTGAGCCACGCCCGGCTGGGTGAGTCCAAATTTTCGTTAAGAGATACGCCATTGACACTAACACTGTCAAACCATTACCTGTGGTCATTGTCTCCCTCCCCACTACTCTGTCCCACCCCTTGCCCTAAATTAGCAGTTATTTACATGACAGTTGTTAGTTGACTCACTGGACTGACCAATGATCTCCATTCCCTCAGGGCGGCACACTGAGTAATGATCACAAGTCTCTAAACGTTTGGAGCCTGTGGGTTACCCTCTGAGAACCCCGCACAGGTCTACCCTATGATGGGGCTGTATGCTTACAAATGTCAACTGGATGCCTTCCCCACAAAATTACATTATTATCTATTTTGCTCACCTCACTGTAGTGTGTTAAATTTTAACCATACTACATTATTTTTATGCCTGGGACTAGCCATCCAATTAGCTTAAAATACATAAATTGGGTAACTTTAGGGGAAGCTAGATATGAACTGTGACATTATTGAACTTTTTAAGAAAATGTGGAGATCCAAAGTAAGTTAGGAGAAGATGCTTTTGTTCGTTAGAAATTCTGTTAGAAAAACTTGGGGGAATAATGAAGAACCAAACTTCTCATACCTAAGAAACAGATAATTTATTGACTCCTGCTATGAATTTGCTGTTCCAATCCCAAGTCTAAATGCCTGCTGTTGAAGAAGCATTCTTCCCCAAAGTGAACCTCGTAAGATAAAAAATTAATGATTTACCTTTTCATTTCTTGGTTTGAGGTTGCACAGAGGCAAAATGTTCTATTTCCAGACTGAGGCACACAATTAAACACAAATGGTTTTCCTAAACAGCTGTCAATGTCGATCTCCGCACCTTCCAGTTTTATTGCCTCTAGAGGCGGGCGTTTTCCTTCATCCTGCAATTGATAAGGAAAAGGCTCAGCATGGGCGCTGCGACGAAGCAGATAAAGGAGAAAATGAGAGAGGAAAGGACTCAAGTTATTCTTTGAATTGATTGCTTGTTCAGAAATAAAAATAAAACCAAAATGAGTTTTTGTAGATTATTTTTCCCATGATATACTCCATGGAACTCCAGATTTCCAGCTATGATATTTTCCCACATCCCCTTTGAAGAGCCTGCATATGCCTTTTATTCTCATGCCATTTTAGGAAAGTACCATTAATTTTTAACGCCAATTTTTTCTATCAGAAAAAAGAACATCAAAAAAAGTTGATATTGTAAAATATATGTGGTTGGTAGTGACATGGGATCTTTAGTTAGTGTCTGATTAACGTTGTATTTCATGCTTGTGTGTCAGGACTGCTTCTAAATACTTCACATATATTAACTGACTTATCTTCACAAATGCTCATGAGGTAGTTACTTTTATCATCTTTGTTTTATAGATGAGAAAACTGCAACATAGAGAGAATAAAGAAAGACCATAATATGTATGCAAAACTAAATCATTTTACAGATATTTTGTTATTTACGTTTATTTTACAGTTATATCTCAAAACATCCTTCCATTATTCATGTCTTTTCTAAAAACAGCTACATTGGGGTAAATTTTACATACTATAAAGTCACTTGTGTACATGTATAATTAGATGTTTTTAAAAAAATTTATAGAGTCGTGAAACCATTGCCACTGTATAGTTTTAGAACTTTCCCATCAGCCTCTAAATTTTCTTTGACCCAGTGTGCATTCAATTGCTTCCCTTGCCCTTCTAATCCCAGGCAATCCCAGATCTGTTTTCTGTCCCTTTAAATTTGCCATTCCTGGACATTTCATATGAGTAATATATGCCATGTGGTCTTTTTGTGACTGGCCACTTTCCCTTAGTGTAACGTTTTTAAGTCTCATTCATGTCGTAGCACTTATTAGTACTTTATCTCTTTTTATTGCTGAGCTGTACAGGGTGGGGCAAAAGTAGGCTTACAGTTGCTCATATGGAAAATAATAGAATTATTAACAATAATACAAGAATAAACTCTGTTTCTCATACTCCCAACTGTAAAGCTACTTTTGCCCCACCCTGTATTCTATTATATGGCTATCCCTCATTTCGTTTATCCCTTCACAAGTTGGTGGAGACTTTTCTTTCCAGTTTTGGTCCCCTTTGAATAATGCTGCAATGAACATTGGTGTACAGCTCTTTGTGTAGACATATGCTTTCCTTCACTTTGGTAGATTTCTAAGAGGGAAACTGCTGGGCCATATGGTAAGTTTATCTTTAACTTTATAAGAAACTGCCAAACGGTTTTCCACAGTGACTGTACCATTTTACATTCCCACCAGCAGTGTATGAGTGTCCCAGATTTTCTATACTCACCGACACTCTGCACTGCTTGTCTTTTTGATAACAGCCGTCCTACTGGGAGGGTAGTGGTATCTCCTAGTGGTTTTAATTTGCATATTTCTAATGACTGATGATGTGGAACCCCATTTAGCACAGGGGTTCTTAACCAATTTTAGAAAATTACCTCTTTTGAGATGCTGATGAAAACTGTGGACCCCTCTCAAAATACATAAATGTGTGTGTGTGCCTGTATACCCATGTATGTGTATGTATGCATGTAAATACATATGTATGTGTGCATGTACACACACGCAAAAAATTCTTGCAACTCATAGGTGAATGGATACAAAGATATTCTTCATCTAAAGGTAATATTTCATAGTTGTATGGAACTTCAGTTTGTAAAATATTTTCATGGACTCTATCTTTTTTATTCTTCACTATTCTACAAAGTAGGAAGTTAATGTTACCCCATTTTCTAGAGAAAGACACTGAGTTTCAACGAGATGCCCCAAGGTTACATAGACAGAGATAGGATGTGAGCAGGATCTTCTGGCTCCATCTTCCACACCACTTCTCTCACATGTCTGCCTTCTTGGGCCACTGCCATTTGGGAGACTGCTGAATCTTACAGTCAGCCCTTGAAGGCTGTGGTATTCAACATTTTAGAAGACAGAGTATTTCCTGAAGCCATTCTTGAATAGGATGGAAATATAAAATTTTGATCCGTTTTAGTAAATATTAGAAAGTTAGCACATCTTATAATAATTGTGTATCGCCAATATTATGGCATTAGAAATCAGAAGAATATATTTTCACCTGCTTTAATAGGGATAAAGAGTTTGGATGACTATAAATTGTGGCCAATTATTTATATCATTTTCCCAAGAGCATCTTAAACAAAACAAAAAAGGAGGGGAAGCATAAATAAAGCCTGGAGATTATATATTTTTTCTGTTTATTTGCTAAGAACAGATACTGGGTCTGCTTTCCTTTGGGCCCATTATGCATATAAGGTGATATAATATGTTGATGTTGATATATTAATTCACTCTGGAACTACAAGTTTCTCCCACATCCTTTGCTGTTGGAACATGCAAAATAGTACACTCATATGGCATACGACACATACCAAGAATACTACCTGAGGCTCTTTCCCTTCTGCTCAAGTTGCAGCTGTGTGAGGAGAATGAATGCTTGGTGCACAAACTAGATTAAAAATGAGGGCTACTGTCTCTTATATGATCTCCTCTGTCACGGCCCAGTGTCTCTTTTCACTAATCTCACCTGCTGCCTCATTGCCCACGATTGTGAGCCTGCCGTGGCCCTGGAAGCAACTGCGGTGACAGCCATGGACACAGCCTGTGCGGGAGGGATGGGTGCAGCTGTGCTTATTCATGTTACTCTTGGCTTTGGTTCCACCAGCCGAGCACCTTGAAGCTCCTGTTTGTGGAGACCCAGTGGTTGGAAAAGGTTCTCTATTCAGTCTAATAGTACTGCTGCTTGGACTGTGGTGCCCAAGTCCCCAATCAAATGTTTCCAGGAGATAAAGAACTGCTAGAGTCCTCTTTCTACCTTACGACCATGCCCTTTGGGTTTTCACTCTTCCCTTCAGCAAAACTCGAGCCTTCAGTTTGACAATAATTCTTAAATGGGTTCTGTTTGATTTCTTCCCTCTGGCTCTGCCTAAAGTCTCACTATTATTAGGCCTGGTTGCCCACAACTTGATATTCGACTTTCCAAGACATGAAAAGGCTCTTGCTCCATTAAAAAAAAAATTCCCGAGCTAAATCAGAGATCCAGCTGCTTCATGTGTGCAGGATTGATTAAAATAACAGGGATGCTGAAAGGATTTTTCAAGGAATTGTTGAGGGAGGTCCAGAAGCTATCTACAGAGAATAAAGGAACTTGGGCTGTTTATGCCAGATGGCCTAGGATAATGTTGACATTGTCTATTGTGGAAATACAGTCTCTACAGGAGTAATCCCAAAGGTCACACTGCTCAGCAAAGGGAAACAGTAAACAATAGTAGTGACAAAACCCAACCCAGAGTGAGTCCACTTCTACATTAAATTATTTCTTATAAAGAAAAATACAGATGAGGACATTTGTGTCTATCTGCAACTTGGGCCCTCTGGTAAAATAAAATCTCCTACAGATGTTTTTGAGTTACTTGCTTTTGTCAAAATTTTGGTTTGGAGATGCTAGAAATTTTCTTATTGTTATTGTTAGGCCTCTTTGTCTAAGAAAAGAGAAAAGGCTGGGACACTACCAACACATTTCATTTTATCTGAAGGCACAGTTATGAAAATCCACAGACTGAGGAGGGAAAAAGGCATCTTTAGCCATGAAAAATAGCTAAATCTCAGCGGGAAAGCCAGAGCCAAGATAAATTTAGAAGGAAAGAAATCATGTCCTAAAGCAACACACCACAGGAAAGGGTGCATGAAATATACATCTAGAGTGCTATACTTAAAGCTCACAGGTTGAAGCAAAATTGGAGGACGAGTGTCTCTTGGAGCCCTTATTAATGATGTTGAGAGCCCTTTATCTCTAGGCAGCAGTTTGGAGGCACCTTCCCACTGGTGACATGGACAACCATCACTCCTTGATAGCTTTGAGATGATGGCCTCTGTCCATGTCTTAGCTGATAGGATCAGGAGAGCAGCAAACCCTGCAAAGGCAAGAAGGAGGGAAAGATACAAGAGTGCCTTCTCACTGTTGGGACTTTGCTACCTTCATTCTGTGATTAATTAGAAGTCTTGACTCTGGACACTGGGAGCTCCTCACTGCACCACTCACGGTTATTACATATATACATGTGAATATGTAGGCAAGTAATTGTTTATTTTTTATACTTTCTTTTTTCCCCCCTCCACGTAGGCAAGAAAGGACGGGTGAAGAACAGGGAACAGAAAGTAAAGCGAGCATGTAAGTCAGACCCTTGTTGTGGGTGCCATGGGCTCCCTGTCAGAGCCTTGTGAATGTAACATCTCTCCTTTTGCTTTTGTCAAGAAATTGAGACAATAACAATTTTACTGCCCCCAAAGTTGCAGCACCTCTCTAATCTAAATGTACTACTTTTCTCTGCATTTATAACGCTGCCTGGCTGCCATTATTACATCAGCAGAGGTAACTGGCTGCAAACTCGGGCTTTGTGCTTTTCATTTCAGTTTGCCTGGAGTGGCGAACCGTTTTTTAGGAGCGATAAATACTTGCTGGCAGCACTGCATTGTTTCCTGGCACTGGGGAGACTCTGGGCTCAGGAAACACAGGCGGCTCTGGGGCTAAAGGAGCTCATCTGCACAGACAGGCTTCCTACCGGAGAGGTAGCCAAGGGGAGGGTTGCTAACGATGGCAGGGTCGGGGCTGCCCAGGCTCTACAGCTTTGAAGAGACACTTCCAGCCTCAATCACATGTCTCATTTGTCACCATTTTCCTTGGCTCCTAAACTATCCCTTAGAGTACAACAACCACCCAATACTTTCATCACAACAGAAAGACTGTGAAGTAGTAAATCTGAGTCATACTCATGACCTTGTTCAAAGTTGTCAAAAAGTTACCAGGTGAACTATAAAATCAGAACAGTCTACATCTTAAGGGGATGTTTGTCCTACAAGGTTTCCGTCTGCACTCAGTGTATTGTTGATTTGTAGATGAATCCTACACCCAGACGAGCTGGGTTTGAACCCTTATTGCACCACATAGTAGGTCAATTTTGTGACCTTGGGCTACTTACTTAACCTCTCTGTGCTTCAGTTTCCATACCTGTAAAATAGGGTTGTTTTGTAGGGATTGAGTTTATACACACACACTCTTCTATATGTACGCAAAGTGTTCTTAACACTCCCTGGCCCTTCCTAAATGATGTATACATATTAAGCTTTCATTATTATGTAGAAATTTGACGAAAGTGAAAAGTAAGAGCCCAGAAAATTACTTTACCAGGAAGCTTTAATATGGGTGACAGGGTAACTTTATTTAAATGAGTTTCTTTTATTTGTCTTTTTTTCTGCTCCAAGAATTACAGGTTGCATGAACAAGGGAACGACTTGATCTCTGAAAGTCTCAGTGTCCTCATTTGTAATATGGGGGTAAAGCACCTTCCCTTGTGAGGATGAAATGAGATCATCTATGTAATGTGTTTGGCACATTGCTGTTCAGTGAAGACTTCCCCACGTCTGGGGTCCACTTTCAGTTTAAGCGCAAGTGAAGCATCGCTATGATATCTTTAGGGCTCAGGGCAGCTGTGAGAATTGCTCCTGCTCTAGGCCACCCCAGCCCTCCTCCCAGTAATACCCTGCCTGGGGTGAAGAGAGAAGACAGGAGAGGGAGGCTGGGTGACTTCACTGTCATATCTCGGAAGGGAATTGTGATGATCTGAGTGGTTGACTCTCATGCCTGAATTCTTGCCATTCAGGTGACAGAGCTCACTAATCGCTCTCTACCCCTTACTCGGAGATTCAGAGGATTCAGTACCTGCTGCTGGCTACACTTGGATGGAGAGTCTCCCAGAGCCCACAGGTAGAGGCTGCCTGCTGCCGAGAGCCAGGCTCTGCCTCCTCTGTGCTCTCATCCTGAGAGGCTGCCTTTGGGACCTTTGCCAAACCCTGCCCCTCCTGGATTAACATTCTTGGTTTTAGAGAATTTCTCTCCCCTCATCACTCCCTCTCCCTCCCTGCCTCCCACCAATGCTTAGCGAGTGTGCCTTCTGCCAGAGGTTAGGCTGTACACTAAGGCCCTACAGGGCTTTAGCCTTAGACCGATTTCCTGGCCTCAATCCTGACAATTCCTCAGCCCCTTTTCCGGCCGTGTTCTTAGACCACGGGAATGTTCCAGACCCAACATGCCCATTCTTACTAGTGGTCCTTTGACTGGCTCGTTCTGACCCTCATTACGAAAGGGGCGACCGGCTCTCCTGAGGGGAGGGTTTGCTCTCAGTGGATGCAGGTGTTTATCTCTGCACGTGATGGCCTACCCAGCACTACCAAGGAGAGGAAAAGTGGCTCCCTTTCTCTAGTGTCTTTGCACATCCCCACATTTTTGCTTTTAAAAAATTGGGATGTGTTATAAACGAAAGTTTTTGCCCTCCTTCCCAAGTTCATACTCTGAAATCCAAACCCTCAGTGCGGTGGTATTAGAAGGCAGAGCCTTTGAGAGGTGATCAGGCCCTGAGGGCTGGACCCTCACGACTAGGATTAGTGCCCCTTCTGCCATGTGAGGGCACATCCAAAAGACAGCTGTCTATGAATCAGACACCGAATCTGCCAGAGCCTTGATGTTGGACTTCCTAGTCTCCAGAACTGTGAGGAATAAATGTTTGTTTTTAAGCCACCCAGTCTATGGCATTTTTGTTAAGCAACCTGAATGGACTGTAACAGGGCGACTGGCCTGAGGAAGTTTTGTTTTTTCTTTGAAGCACCCCACGCCACCCTCCCACTTCATCCCCACACCGCTTTGCCCCAAGGCCTTGGCATCTCGTGCCTTTATCACTCCAGCGGCCTCCTGCTGAGCGTCTAAGACCAGGGAAACCTTGACAACATAATCTCAACCATCTGATATTGCCCACACAAGGGCTGCTTTCACCGCACTGCCCGCGGTGCCATTGTCAACTTGCTGCCTCTCGGCTCCTAATTTATACCTCATGGCCTGATTTGTGAAACAGATCTGGGGCTTTTAAAATTTTTTTCTTTTGCCAGCTGGCATGAAGTTAAGCTTTGCCAGCGCAGAGCACTGGAGAGACACGGCAGGAAGAAGGGCTCTTCCTCCTGGTTCCTGTGCGTAGTTCAAGGGGCCTGGGGAGTGCTGCATTTTCTCCATTCCTCGCCCGCGACGAGTCCTCCAGTGCTGAGCACTAGCAGGGTGCGGCTTCCCCAGGGTTTCCTAGCTCTCAGTTTGGAGCATGGTGGCATCGTGGGGAACCCCAAACAGTGATGCCCTCACTATCTCAGGTTTCTGCTCTGCACACCCTTTCCTCAGCCCGGTGGGACTAGACATATAAGAAACTGCCCCATTGGCTTAAGAGGTGCCAGAGCCCTAGCTGGTTTGGCTCAGTGGTTAGAGTGTTGGCGAGCGGACTGAAGGGTCTTGGGTTTAATTCTTGTCAACAGCACATACTTCTGTCTTGGGCTCCATCCCAGGCCCCGGTTGGGGCATATGCGGGAGGCAACCAATTGATGTGCCTCTCTCACATTGATGCTTCTCTCTCTCTCTCTCTCTTTCACTCTCTCTGAAAGCAATGGAAAAAAATATTCTCAGGTGAGGGTTTTTAAAAAAAAAAAGGAAAAGAAAGAAAAGGAGCCAGAAACTACAGTAGTTGCCTGGCCAGCGTGGCTCAGAGGTTGAGCATTGACCTGTGATCCAGGAGATCGAGGTTCGGTTCCCAGTCAGGGCACATGCCCAGGTTGCAGACTGGATCCCCAGTCAGGGGCATGTGCAGGAGGCAGCTGATCAATGACTCTCTCATCACTGATGTTTCTATCTTTCTCTCTCCCTCTTCCTTCTCTCTCTGAAGTCAATAAAGATATATATATATTTTAAAAAGTACATTAAGCTCTTACAGAGGGAGCCCTCTCCAGTTCCCATTTCTAACAGCATGCACAGTGGCACTCTAGCACCCACTATGCAGCCAACTGCCTCTGTGTACCCTGCCTAAATTGTGGACATTCATTTTTGTGGCTGTCCCAATGTAGACACTATACTCTCTAGACCTCCACCTACAGCAGTACCCTGACACCCTCAGTACTCCTGACTCACTGCACACCTGTCCAGCAGTCTTGGATCACCTGAGTTCCAGTAGGTTGTTCCTGCTTGTCCAGAGACTGTGAGCCAGCTCTTGCCCAGGCAACCCAGCCAAATCCTCCATCATTCAGTGGCTGCAACCAACCTCTCCAGTGAGGCCTGAACCTCTACTTTCAAACTTGTGCTTCCTTGGTTGCTCTCCCTCTTTGCTTTAAGATAACTTGTAGAGTTCTCTTTTTTATCTTTGTAATTATTATCCTATCATTGGTTAACAGTTTTTATATTAAACTTCCTCTGTATAAATTACTGTGTGTGAAGGTTAATTTTATGTATCAATTTGACTAAGCTCTGGTGCTTAGACGTTTGGCTAAATGCCATTCTTGATGTTGCTGTGAAGGTATTTTCCAGATGTGATTGACATTTAAATCAGTAAAATTTGAGTAAAGCAGATTATTCTCCATAATGTGGGTAGGCCTCATTCAATCAGTTGAAGCCCTAAGAGAAATAGACTGAGGTCTTTTAGAGAAAGAAGGAATTCTGCCTCCAGATTGCCTTTAGACTCCAGCTTCAACATCATTTCTTTTCTGGGTCTCCAGACTGTTGGACTGTCCTATGGAACTCAGACTTGCCAGCCCTCAACATTGTGTCAGCCAGTTTCTTAATCTCTGCTCCCTCCCTTTACACCCCCCCCCCACACACAATTGGTTCTGTTTTCTCCAGAGAACCCTGACTAATATACTGTGTGATTTCTATGTCCTGAATGGGCCCAGATTGATAGAGTCATGAACACATCAAAAATATCCAACCAAGGCTCTCCTGCTGATTTCCAACCCCCTCTATAACCTGGTCCTACCATAGCTATCCAATTTCCTTAATAGTCCTCAGTGTACTAGAAATACACCACTCATTCCTTCTCTGCCTGTTCTCAAGTTTCCTTCATCATTCATGTCCTCCCATCTTTTCTCCTTCCATTCATATTCTAGCCATCTTTCAAGGTCAAACTCAAATTTTTCTTCCTCTGTAAAATCTTTTCTGTCTCTTGTAACCATCACTATTCTCTTTCTTCCTACAAAGCATGACTGAGCCATATAATTGAGTGCTGAATTATATAGTGTCTCATATAGTTTTGTTTTATTTTATTGCTAATACTTATTAAGATTGAGCTATTATGCACCAGACACTATGCTGTACACTTTTTAAAAAACACGTACTTTTATTGATTTCAGAGAGAGGAAGGGAAAGGGAGAGAGAGATAGAAACATCAATGATGAGAGAGTCATTGATCAGCTGCCTCCTGCACGCCCCCCACTAGGGATGGAGTCCACAACCCGGACATGTGCCCTCACCATGAATCGAACCGAGATCTGGATCATAGATCGATGCTCAACCGCTGAGCTGCGCCGGCTGTGCTGTGTTGTGCACTTTTAATCATCTCAGGTGGGAGATACTCCATCAAATACTGTCTGTATGGGCCTATGTGCTCCCCCAAGAGTCACCATATAATAAAAAATTTTCTTTTTCTGAAGAACCAAATGAGATTAGCAACTGGGACTATGGTCTATTGTTCTTATGTAAGACACCATAAGGTCAGGGCACACCCTTTTCAGAAGATAAATGTCAGGTATATAAAAGAGAGAGAGGACACGTCATATGTGCCATATTCCTGTGAGAAATCTCTCTGTGCATCTGAAAAGTATAGCTGCCTGCTAGTTTAGTGTTTCTAGTGAACAATAAAGAGGAGTCTTTCAGTTGAACCTGCTTCCGGTGAGAACTCATCCTGTGATCCACAGCGAAAACCCAGGGAAGTGATAGGAAAAACCTTCCCCTCTTTTAGTAGTTGCTGTGTAATGTCCATAGAGTTTACTAGATGTTTCTAGCAAACAGACTTCTGTCTAACCTCAAGAAAATGGAATGGCTCAGACCTTTGAGAAGAGGAAAAGACATTTCATCAGCATACTGCTAAATATACTGTGGGTGATTTCTGAATGCCCATTAGCCTTGTTTGAAGATTAAAACAGCAGATTCATCCTGATTCTTCACATCCAGAAATGTCTGTCTTAATACTCCTTGTTGATTTGGGCAAGATTACGAAATGATCTCACTGTGAGGGTTACATTATCTGCATTCTACAAACAAGGAAGTAGGGGCACGTGAGGTTAAGTAATCTGACCGAGGAAACACAGCTAATAAGTGGTAAATCCAGGATGTGAACCAAGGCTTGCTTAACCACAACATGAGACTGTCTCTGCAAAATCAGTCATTTAAAGGCCAGATATACTGCAAGTCATATTTACATTCACCTTGGGAGGTGGGGGCAGTTATTTCCATCTTATAGTTCAGGGTTAAGGCTTAGAAAACCTCATTGAACTGCCCAGGCCCATCCACGTACCAAGTTAGCAAGGTTGAGGCCTGGATCCCAGTCTGTGAGATCCAGAGATGGTGTTCTCAGTCTACTGTTTGGTGGACTATTTCATGTGGGTATTATGGACCAAGGAAAAGACAAGCTCCACCTGAGCAGACATTGTGTTCTCCCCCCAGAAAGTAGCTAAGACAGTGCTGGATCCAGAGGAAGTACTCAAGCAAGTGGACCACTGTGAAGGAGCCCAGAGTCCTGGAATACAGCACCAGTTTCTTTAGGAATAAATTTCGAGTGTTTTGATGTATTTCTTCACAGCAATGCCATGACCTCTCCAGAGACAAGTCTCCCTAGTTCTGCGTTCAGAAAAATTTCCCTCTCCCTGGGACTGTATGAAGGATACTTGGCTGGAGGCTTTGGCCCTCTTTTGATCCTCAAGGCCCCACCAAGAAAAAAGACTGGCTCTGAAGGACATGCTACTCAGGACAGAGGACAATGATGACAGCCAGGGCCAAAGGGAAGCTTCACTTTGGATTGCACAAAGATGGCACTGGGTGCTCTGAACTCTGGTGCTCAGGAGTACCTTACTCACTAGCTGCTGCCCAGGAGTGGAAGAACACTTGTGGGTTGCCACTTATCTAGATTCAGAGAATGACCTTACAGAATGCTTCTACCACTGTTTGCTTTTAATTCAGAGATCTTCTGAATCTTTCCCCCATGCTGAGGGACAAAGAAAAATAACATAATGGAAGAGGTATCCTAATCACTGATTAGGTGAAAGCTTTGGGTTTAATTTGTTATTCTAGTCTGCATTTGCACAGAAGCAGAAGAAATGACTGGGTATTAATTTTCCCTTCATTGGAAAACACTTGGAACTTCAATGCTAAATGGTATTTTCCTATGAAATATTTTAACTCCACTCTACTTTTATGCTACTCAGACTGACACGCACACAAAAATGACCCAGTTTTATAGCTTAGAGATACTGTTCTTTGGGACTGGAGACTGATTTATTGGAAATATTATTGAATATACCAACAATAAGAATGACTATCTTTAATTTTCTGCCTGTTTGGTTCCAAGGATTGCATTAGATGCTTTATACATATTAGTTTGATTCCAACAATATCCCTTTAGGATTTATGTAGGTCCTTTTATGACAATTTGAATTATGCAGATTTAGAATAGTATTATGCAAACATCAGGCACAAAATCCGATATACTCCCAAATTAAATAAAAAATGAACAAGAATTTCAAAACATATGGGCCAAGAGAACTCTGTTCACTCTATTGCCACAAGGCAGTACTTCTTTAGCTGGTAACTAGAAGTACCTGCCATTGTCTGTCAAGATTCTTCTTGGATTCCATCCGTTCTTGAGAAAACATTATTTGCATAAAATGCAATTGTCTTATATTGTAATCCCAGAGGGCACAGGGCAGCGTGGTGCATTCCTTACACATAATGAGCAATCAGTAAATGACCATTCAGTGGATTTGAACAGGCTGAAAGGGGAGTGTGGTCAGAAACAAACTTCACCTTTGAAAATGTGAGCCTGACCACTGTCCTTTCATCCAGTCCCAGTTCATGGACAAGGTCAGCATTTCCAGCTAAGGTTGCAAGATAACTTGTGAGGTCCAGCTGAATACCAGTAAGTGGCTTTCATTTCATCACCTCAATCTTGCTCTTCGATTCCTTCCTTCCTTTTCTCCCCGTTTCTCCTTACTGCCTTCAGCAAACTAGCTCACGTGTGAAGGCTTTTCGTATGTAACCTTTTATTTTCAAATCGTTGTAGATTCACAGGAAGTTGAAAAAAAATAAAAACTGACAGGTCCTATGTACCCTTCACTCAGTTCCCCTGCTGGTAACATCTTATAGAACTAGGGTAGCAAGCATGTGTGTTTTTGATGGGCAGTAGCTCACTGAGTTTCTAGGGGAAAAAGTCCATGTTGAGATGTAGTTACCTTCTCATCAGGCCTCAGGCCAGGGCAGGCTTCACGTGTGCCACTGGTGCCATCCTACAAAGCCTCAGAGCAGAAGGATGCAATCAGCATCTTGAAATTCTTCATGAGTTTACCTCTGAATCATGTTTTGTATGTGAAATAGGTGGAACAATAGAGCATGTTCTGGGGGCTGGGAGCCTTGGCTTGTGTGTGGTTCCACTTCTCTGTCTCTGGGGGACACGGTGCTGACCTCCTGCTGCTCCCTGGCTCCCACCCAATGCCCACTGCTTCCCTCCCCTGCCGCAGGGTGCAGGTGTGGGTTCCAGAGGGTTCAGTGGGGGGAAGGGAGGCATGTGGTGCCTGTGGTGGTCTGCACTAGCCCCACGAGCATCCTCAGGGAGTTATTTGTATTAAATAACAGACACAAAGCACCAGGACAAGCCATGAGAGATGGATGAAGAGAAGGAAAAGCTTTTGAACCGCATTTTGAACAAAGGGCAGGCATTTTCATTTTGCCCTGGGCCCCACAAATTATACTGCCAGCACTACTTAAAACTATTCTATAGCCCAGCCTCTTACAAGAAACCTAAGCATGAAGATGATTATTTATCAGGAAATAGGAAGCTTCGACAGAAACACAGAGGAATATTTGTTTGTCAAAGGCAAAAATGGTTCCCACTAAGGCCAGAGAAATCTTCATAAGGCACGTTCTTATCAAGCCAGAGACTGCACCGAAGCCTGCAGTGCTCCTGCCCACAGAACACCTTCCAGAGCCATGACGTGGCCCTGGGGTCTCCATAAACAATCTACCCTCATCCCGCCTCCTGAATTTCAGGCTTCACCAGACCTTGATTCAGATCCATGCTTGCTGCCAACTGAAGGCAGTTCATGCTTTCCCAGTTCTGTGCCTTTGCTTATGCCATTGTGTTAGTAAAATGCCAATTTAACCATTCTTTGAGGCTGAGCTATCGCTTCTCTCCTAAAGCCCCAGCCTGTGCCCACCTCAGAGCCTCTGTCCATATCATTCTCTCTCCAGGTCTGTACAGCTGGAAACGGCCTGTCATTCAGAAAGCTCACCTTCCAGATAGGTCTACCCGAATACCTGCTCTAAGCTAACCTCCCTCCCATCCTACCCCATTCCTCCTCTATTAATTGTATTGATCACTTTTAAAATGAACTTTGTATATTTATTTTATTGGTTTAATGACCATCTCTCCCCATGAAGGTAGGGACCATTTCTGCCCTCTTCACTTCTCTGTCCTCATGCTTGAAACCATGCTCAGCATATATATGCTGAATAAAGGAAGGGCCCTTTCTCTCCCCCAAACACTGAGGATCTTGTGTGTCATATATTGGTTGCATGTTTTCCCTCTTCTACCCTATTAGCTTCTTGAAGGTGGGGAGTGATTCATTCTTACCCTTCACAATGCCTAGGAGAGACCTAGGCTTCAATAAGTCTTCATTGAATGCAGATATAAAAATAAATGGTGCAGAGGCAGAGCATTTCTTTTCTCTTTCAGAACAAGTGGACAAAGCATTAAGCCAGAGAGAGATCAAAACTAATTGCCGGAGCGAGAAGCACAGGCATTCACTGCGTCTGTGCCAAGGACGGACTTGGAAAGGGGTGTAATCAAGCAATGGCACACAGTATCCAGTGTGACCTCCGTGTTCTTCACAACGCCATTCTCTTCGGGGAACTGGCTGCCTTTGTGGCCTGTGGGATGAAAAGCTTCCCAAAATAGAGACCAGAGATGAGGTCTAGTTCTGATGGGAGGGATCAGCCCTAGAGGGCACCTTCCTCACGAGCACCTGGCATCTGTGTTATTCTTTTAGCAAAGCACTTTGATTTTCCTGAGCAATAAAAATGGAGATGCCCACAAATCATTTTGGGGATCTAGGGGATATGAAGGAGGTAAAGTGAGGTATTAATCCAGAGAATGACAGGTTTGGGGCAGAAATGGGACCATTAAATCAAAATGGTATACATTAAAAAAATGGAAGAGTGATCTGTTCTGATTGTGTCAGGCAAGAACATGAGGCCTGCTGACCAGCTCAGCCGGGTTGAGATGATGCTGCTTAAGCTCTAGGATACGAGACTGGAGCTGCAAAAGGTCTCCAGGCACTTGAGGACAGAGTCATTATGTACAAGGCTTGGGGATCTGGAGGCCAGGCAGGGAGAGAGGGGTGCAGTTCACACAACTCCCTCTTCCCTTACACCAGAGAAGAGCTCTTCACTGGAGACGCTGAGCCTCAGGGATCACCACTGGCGCTCCTGCTGCTAATGGTGATAATGAGGATTGCTCGGCTCCCCTCTCAATGGTGCAAAACCCTGGGATGGGCCTCTTCTGTGTTGTGATGACAAGTGGTTTCATTCCTGGGGAGAGTTAGAAATTCAGAGAGGGTGTTTTGGAGGGAAGGGCAGTGCATGGCACACACAGAACAACATACAGTGATGCAGACTGTGGGGTAAATGAGAACCATGCTGTGGCTCTGGCGACCTGTCTGCGGGGGTCAGATACCTCCTCACAAAGCTTTGATTAACTCTGGGTACTGCTAGAAAAAGGTGTGACCATGTGGGATGGTGGAGCTGGTTTGGGGAGGTGATTTTAAGGAAATCCTGCAGGCAAGGTCCTGGATGGCTTGGTGGAGTGAAGGCTTATGTTAGTCTTCTCCCTGGGATAAAAATGCCTACTTGTGTGACAGGGCAGCATTGCTGGTGTCCTATGGCATTTCTCCTTCCCTGGGTCCTCAGTGCTCAAGCTAGCATTTTAGACAGCTCTGGGCTACAGTGAGAAAACTGGGTGGAGGCCACAGCTTGAAATCTTGCCTATAGGAATGCCTCATTGCAACCAGCCAGGTGGGGTCCTGACCGGCAGGAAGCATGGAGGACTCAAGAAGGGTGCTCAGAGAGGTCTGACAAATGGTACTGGGGTACGAAAGCTATTACTACCCTTCTCTTTTTCAAAGTGGAGAAAATATTTTTTTCTTACTTCTTGTAAAGAGGAAATTCTGCAGAGTCTGGAACTAGACCACAGCACATTTTCCCCCTTGAAGGCATCTACTTTTGTGCCTGCTGTTCTCTTTGATCTTGCTTTTCCTTTCCTATGACAGTAAAGAACCAAAGAGTTTGCCTTGTGACTTTTAGTTTGGGCTCTGAGCTGGTTTTTTTCATTGGCTGGGTGTTTCCGGTGGTGAGTAAATTATTTATTTGTCAAATCGGTCACCTAGTAAAGCAGCACTTGCTTTCTAAGACTGATGACTCTAGCATGCCAAATAGTACCCAGGGGTCCCAGCTTCTGCCAAAACAAAGAATGGTTTAGGAACTAAGGGAATTTGGCCACTCCTATCAGCCCTACCTCCAAAATATATCTCCAGTTTGTCTCCTTATCTCAGGTCTATGCAGCCACCATTAATCCTGGACAGACCTACTTTGTCTGGCTTGGTGCCCTCCCTACTCATTGTCTATTTAGTGCCATGTTCTTTGTATTTGTATGTTTTTTTGGTTGGTAATTTCACTTTTTAAAATGGACCTCAAACAGTGTTGAATTGCTGGCTAGTGCTTCTAAATGCAAGAATACTGTGATGTGCCTCATGGAGAAAATACCTGTATTACATAAGCTTCGCTCAAGTGTGAGTTATAATGCTGTAGGCTGTGATTTCAATGTTAATGAATCAACAATATATATTAAATCAAGTATGTTTAAACAGAAACACATATAAAACAAGGTGATGTATTGATCAGTTGATGAAAATGTTGTGATAGAGGCCTGCAGGAACCTAACCTTGTGTTTCTCCTAGGAGCAATGGTTCAATATTCACAAACTCAGTGTTTGCAGTTACTTTATAGACTATAACTACTGAGAATAATGAGAATTGAATGTACTTTTGAAATTTGTCTTTGTAACAATGAATATAATAAGTGCTATGTTAGTTATTTAATCAATAAACACTATAAGAATATTTGTACCTTTGCAAATATGAAATTATTGTTTAATATTTCTGGCAATTTATTTCTTGGTAAATTTATCTGGCCCAATTATGCTAATTTCATTTGATTATGCTTTTATAGCCTTTTGTTATAGTATGCTAATTTTATACTATCAATTTAGTGAAATATTAATTAAAACAAAATGTCAGAGGCTAATGTTTATATTATTTTATTCCTTGGATATTTGTTTTAGGCTATTTATAACTCTTAGTAATCCTCAGTTAAATTTCTGTTTGTGTTTAACTTCCACTGGCTGATCTTTTTTGAGTAATAATCACAAGATCCTGATAATGGTGGTATTAATAGAAATCAAATGCATCCTTTAATTGAAGGGACAATGCAATTATTAGGGAATCAGCAAAGGCTGTGCCTAAGTTTTTCTTGTGAAAACTCAGACACAAGCTCACAGACTGTGTGTTCATAGATTAGCAGAAAAGTCTGGCTCCAATGCCATGTTATAATATAGATTTCCTTTCATCTCATGCAGTTTAATGTTTCAGAAAAGACCTGGAGATATATATATATATATATTTTTTTAGAATTTGTTTTTGTTTTAGCAATGTTCCTTAAAAAGAAATTCTTTATTTTAATTTATCCAGAATTATTTTCTAGGCTTCATGTACCTATACTTTTAATATGTTTTTGGAAAACTTAAAGAATTTGTAGACACCACACTTTATATAATAGCCCACGGTGTTCATAAAGACAACTAAAAATGTTAATACATTTTGCCATTTAAACTACTGATTTTTGACAGTCAATTAGAAAAGTAAAAAAAGCACGTTATCCAAATCAACTAAGGGCTTCGTATTCATTGTATGTACACGTCAAAGACTGAGATGAAAGAAGAAAACAATAGAATTTCTGTTCTTAGACTTTTATCTGCAAACATAATAATAAATTAAGCTTTATAAACATTTACTGTACCTCCCAGGCATCATCATGTAGCCTGTATTTTCAGCAGTCACAGTTAGGAACCTGGACCCAAGACTCCACCTCCCAAGGGCAGAGGGTGAGTCCCACACTAGGAAGTGCTGAAGGCACCTCCACGCTGTGTGTTCAGCATATTGCGCTGCTAAATTAATATGTGGGTAAGAGGACGGAAAATTATATTATCTTGTATTTAAAAATATCTTTAAAATACTTTCTAAGGAGGATACGGGGCAATGACCGTGAAAATCTTTTCCACAACACAGAGGTGTACTGGTTATGTTTATAAACAGGAAAGCAAAAGAAAACCCTCATGAGCCAGGTTTGCTGACCTTTTTTGTGATGACAAGTAGCTATCAGTAGTGTGTTACCTAGCAGATATTTGACAAAATAAGCAGACTTGATTTGCCCCTTTAAGGTAAAGGTCACATTTTAATAATGGATGAGAAAGAAGTTGCTTTGGAAAGACACTCGTGTTATGAAGAAAGCATTTGGGGAACGATGCTCTTATTAATGATTCAGTTGCCACAGAGGGTTTCACCTATAAAACTTGTATCTCCACATTTAAGGAACCTGGAATTTGAAAAACTTTCAAATTAGATGTTCTGAATCTATTTGTTAAAAATAGCAAAATGCAATGCTGCCCAGTGAGTTTGCATGGATGAATGACTGACGTCAGGGGAGATGGAAATTTACTAGCCAAATTTAAAGGAAAAGCTTTTGCATAATTGGTGGATGGGACTGAAGAATGAATACCATGACTCAGGAAGTGCAGCCAATAAGGCACTTTTCCTTTTGGATCTCTGCTGTCTTTGTAAAGTGTGCAGTAAATTATGACAGCCACTAAAACTCCATGGAAAAATAAACTGAATTCCTGTCTCATAAGTTGTTATACCAAAATTTAAAAAAAAAAGGTGTATCAAATAAGATGATCTCAAAAATATTTTTAAGATGAGAGAGAACATAGTGTCTTTTGGATCTTTAATAATTAAGTTTTAATGTTTATTTTTCATTTTATCCTTTTGAATTTATTTTTTTGTGTAAGTTTAATAATATCAATACATATCATGGAGCAGCATGTGAAAACAAAGTCCCATATACTAGGGATGTGTGCTAAAATTTTCCTGAAAGATTTATGTAATAAATAGGCTCAGGGGTCACTGGTCTGAACTACTCATTCTAAAAGTAGAAAATTAATATAAATTGGAGAGATTGGATAGACTTTTTAATTCTTTAAAAAAAGTTTTCTTCTTAAGGATGAGTGTTTAAGTAAAGACTGCCATCTATTATTTAGATTTTTAAAAGAGAAGACAATGTAACACCAGAAAATTAGGAAGGATGTAATTGCAGAAGAAGGGATAAAACATTAATTTGTAAATATCTTATACATTGTCTTTAACTTTTTTTTTTTTCTTTTTTGCTATGGACTCTTTGAATACCAGCATGGAACAGTACTTGTCTTTATACCTTAATTCTATAATCTTTTTTCCGAATGCAATATGTCACATCTCCTGTACTTTTGACAAATAATTTGTTTCTGAATACTATATGGGCTTTCCCTTTTCTGTGACAGTTATCCCCCTTCTTCATGGTGCCCTGGGCACAGGGCGCAGGCAAATCGCTCCAGTCCCATCCTTACTGAAACAATGACTTCACCATGGCTGGAGTGAGCAGTCAGCATTCTTCATTTTAGTTTTGCTCTATAGATGCTCATGGCCCACTCTAATCCCTTGATGCTTTTGGTCTCACACAAATACACACTTGGCTCCTCTTCCCTCACCAACCATTTCTTCAAATTATAAAAGTCACTTGAATTCTAAGTCTACCTTTTGCTATGCTCCTAATGTCTGGATCTGTGGCTCCAGTCTTACTGATCAAACTTCATATCCCTGTCTTCTTGATTATTTATGAAAATGTTGAGTTACAGATTTTCAGATATAATCCCTGAAATCTCATTTACTTCCAATAATGGGAGAAACTATTGAGGAAAATTCTGTGTACAATTTTCCAGCAAACTGTTTTTTTTATTTATCACTTAATGTGTATGTTAAAAGAAGAGAAAAACAAGGCAAAACCACATCGAAACCTTCACAAAGTTCTACAGTGTGCGTAGTATTTTCTATCACCAATGCCATCTCTTAGTCATAGGAAATGAGGTAAATTGGAAGGAACTTTCATGAAAACAAAATCTGTTAAAATTATTTTAGTTTCATCACAATGTCAGCAAAGAAAATATTTACTGTGCTTTCATTTTCAGCGTGTGGCCTCAGCCTGTGCCCTTTGAGAAGTTATGTAACAGAGGTTATCAACTCATGCACATGCGCCAAGATTCTTAACACACAAGATCATTCTGTGGGAGCAGTCAGGGTCATTTCTAGATGAAACTCATGTTTGGTGCACTCTTTGTACCCTAAAAACACCCCCTCTTTTCTATTTTCTAGTCAACAATTTCCTTCCTGCTCTCTCTCTCTCCACATCATTGGATGGTCAACAGGCCTGTCAAGGTGCTCCGCGCAGCATTGATTTCCCAGCAGGAAATTCCTCTCTCATCTCCTGATACCACTTATAAGGAAGCGAATCAGTGGAGACTTGGCATTCACCTTTAAAAGTTGCTGCCTTCTGGAATGCAGCAACAACAAACTGGCTAGGTCCAGGAGGGGAACAGCATTTTATTTAGAGTAGAAAAAATTATTTAAGAAACAAAAAAAGCAAAAGTGGAGGTTGTGATTATGCTTGGTTATAGAAGAATTGGCATTCTGAAGGTGTATCAAGGAAGGCTCATAAAACAGGAAATAAAAGTGATTGGGGTGGGGAGTGGGGGTGGGGAAGAGGTGAAACCAGCAATGAGGTGGCAAGTGAAGGGATGTCTTTCCTTCCCTGGTCTACGACTAATGGACAAAGGCAAAGCTGCCTTCAGAAGGGGTGGAGATGGAATATTTCCTCTCAAGGATATAGAACTAGACCTTGGAGATTGTGTCAGGCTATGATTTCAAAGGACGACCCAGATCTCTACAAGGCTTCTTGATGTTTGTCTAGAAAAGCTTATGTATCTTCTATTTTAGAATAACATGATTAAATGCATCAGTCAAAATACATGGAATTACAAAGGAAACAACTGTATTGAAAAATGCCATTATCAAAATAGTAAAGAAAAAATTGTGATATGGTAGCATCTGCTTCTTTAATAGCACATTAAAGAACAGAATCTGGTCATCACTACCTTAATTTTGAAATAGTGATGAATATAAACTATATTTTAATATGTGAGTAATAGCTCCAATATGACACAAAATATCTGTAATTCGTTATTAAAAAGTGGACAGAACAGCTAATTTTATGGTGGTTTGTGCCCTATTTTACAATTAAAGAACATTTTAAATTTCAGTTAGAGGTTAATGAGATTAAATATGTAACTCTTTTCCCCCCTCCGAGTTGGAGGACCTTTTAATATTATATATACCCTCAGGGGTCTTTGGACCCCTGGTTAAGAACTTCCATAGCTAGGGGCTGAAGAGATTGGTCAAAGAACTGTAAAGGAGGGTTCTACAGGGGTAGAGAGGATACAAGAAGGTAAAAGCAGGATAGAATAGCAGGAAAAAGTCTGGAATAGCAAATGGGTAACGAAGATATTTCTGAGATAGATTTTCCCTCCTTGCTCCTTTGCAGCACCTGACTTCAGTCGCTTATCTCTTGTCTGAACTAATGCAAGAATTCCTAATGCACCCCGCAGCCACCCTCCCAGCAGCACCCCACAGTCCTAAACAATAGCTTCCTTTATCTTTCAGTTATGCTTCTGGGGTTCAAAACCACTCAGTGGTTCTGATACCATTGTAATAACCTGGCTATTGCTTAACAGGAAAGGAGTGAAAGGGGAGACAAAATAGTATGGGCATGCCATTTGTTCAGCTTTGCCAAAAAGCTGCATTTAACATTCTCCGTCTTCCTTGCTGATAGACAGGAAAAGGGACTAGACAAAGGCAGTTCAGACACATGCCCAGTAAGCTCTGAGTGACAGGGAAGACTAATTGCCCTTCGGTCACACCTCAAACTGGTCGTTGGCCGGGATAGGATGGCCACTGCAAGCTCTGGAAATTGAAACATATAAACTTCTAAACGAAGAAAGTTCAGGCCTTCCTCCCTTCCTCTCGCTCTTGTGCCGCTGGGAATGCTGCTGCGGGGGCTGTGCTCTCCTGCACACGCGGCGCAGGGCCCTGTCGGACTCCACACGTGAACTTTGATCTGGCCTGAAGGCTGAACTACACCGGCTGCAATGTGGAACAGAAACTCCGGACACTGGCTCTGTTTCTGACTTTGCTAAATTCCCAGCTGCCCCTCTTTCGGGACTGGTTTAAGGGGCAGGGGGCTTTGGAACTAGAGAAATGCAACTCCATCCAAATACAGCCTTCTTCCACATTCCGTCCTCGCACGCGAGTCGCAGAAAATGTATTTTCTGAGGCTATTGTAAGAGCCCCATTCCCACTGGTGTCTGGGAAGTCTGGCCTTTAATTTCTCCAACATAAGTTCTTCATAGCAACCCAAATAGGGTGTAGCTCTTCTAAATGTAAGGTCCATTAGCATTTGGCTTTGGTCTATCTTTACAATCTAAGTCTCCATTAGTCTCCTCATGTTCCCTGTGATGTAGTCAAATTGGTCCACTTATGGTTCCTTGGTTGGGTCGCAACACGTTCTTGTCCAGACTTCCCTCAGGCTGTTGCTTCCATCTGGAATTTTCTCTCGTGAACTGTATTACATGTGCAGAAATCCGACCCATGCTAAAAATAGGAACTTGGTCTTATTCAACTTGGTTTCTACACTAACGATTAGCTGTGTTCTTTGCACATAAAAGATGATCAACTGATTGCACACAAAAGATGATTATTAATTTTTGAGTTTAGGGTGGGATTCAAGGTATTTAGATTCAGCAGCAGGTCTAAAAGAGTGGGAGAAAGAATTTCAATATTTGAGTAGGAGAAATAGGGAGCTGATCAGTAATGAACTGGAGGTTTTTCTTCACCCCATCTAACGAGAAGGAGGAAAGCATGGTGACAATAAGAGGTGAGTCCCTGTATATTGGCTGGGAGCGACGGTGGAATGAGTATCAGCATCAGGGAGGGAGGGCTCGAGAATATCCTTTAGAGTGAAGCAATTTTTTTTAAGATCGCTTCTTACATAGTTTTGATCCAGACTTTCCATTTCTTAAATGTTGCTGCTTTTAACCTGTGTGAGATTCTGGATAGAAAGTCTCATGCTAACCAACTCCAGCTCTCCAGTTCCCATAGCACCCATTACAGAACAAGGTAATCTCAGGGCTACCGATGTTATCAGATCTGATGAATTCTCTGTCCCTATAAATTATTCAAAAGCAATTTCAACTTACCAGAAATGGATTTCCATATCTATGAAAAAGGCAAGTTTTGGTCATTTTTACCTTAAAAAAACCTGTTATACTTAAGACTAAATAGATGGATACAAAATATTTCTCAAGAAATTTCTCCTTTGAAGGCTAAACTGACCTAAATTCATATCTCTTTACCAGATTCAAATGCAACTTGATATCTGTTAGATGAAAGAGCTGGGGGAGAATTAATATTAAACTGACCTTGAGTTCTCTCAATTTCTGATGAGAAGTTTCAAGTTGCAAATGTTCCTTCGGTGCTTTCAGAACACATTTCTCAGAGCTAGAACAGGCACTTCATTTGCAAGCGTTTTATTTTAAAATTTCTTGGGTAGAATTTTATGCAACTCATTTCGTATTATAATTCTCTGCAATATGATAAACACATCTGACCATCACACAAAATGGCAGTGAGTACGAAGAGATCCAGGGACCACAGCCTAAATCAGCCTTGTCATCACGCTTGGCCCAAGACAACAGGAGAAGGCAGTCCTGGCTGCTCAGCAATATTTAGGACAGGGATGACTCAGTTTAAATAGAAACATTATCTTTGTTCTGAGGTAAAAGGGCAGATCTGCCAGCAAAGACCCTCCTTGTAAATGATGATAACAAATGTATCCTAAAGGGAAATATGCAAATGACACATGCAGTTCATGAATAATTGGCCTTAATTGTCCATTCTTAGACTCGGACCCCGGGAATTCCGTGTGAAGTACAAATACACAAACTTTAATTGACTGATTCTCCTTTGGCTGATTTAGCAGATATGTTACTGAAATACGGAGATAAGGCTATTGCAGAGAAAAATAATGCATTATGGAGGCATAAAATAATTTCCACCCTGAAGCAGCCTCTGACATTTCCGTTAAAGCATTTGAAGAGTGTGAATAGTGATTGAACAGTCATTAAGCACCGGTTGTTAGGTTTCTGAAAAAAGGAGCATCTTTCCAAAGGCCCTGCGGCTGTTGCTGCTGCTGTAGTTGCTACTATCAGGCGTCGCGGCCACTAGCAAAATCTGTGGAAGGAAGAAGCCGGAGGCTTTCTCTTCAAGTCTTTTATGAAAAAAATCAAGCATTAAATGTATGAGGCTATATGGGGTGACCAAATAATCCTGCTCTTTTTGTTTATTGGGGCCGGGTCACTGGAAGGGTTAGTTAAAAAAAAGCTCAATACCTTCTTACAGAAGGGAGGAGGGTGGGTAAGAAGCCCAAATTTCCTCTTGTTTTTTTTGGCCATAGTTTTCTAAATCAAATACAAAATTACCAGTGGACATGAGGAAAGGACTCACTTTCTTCACCATTCCAAGTGCACCTGCTGCCTCCTCACTGCTGTTGAGGCGGGAGGTGAAGTCGCCTCCTCTCAACCCATCTCAGGGATGGAGCGTTCTCCCCAACGCGTCCCCAGAAGCTTGGCCCCTTCCTAGGGAGTATCGCCCCGAATCGCCCCGGGAAGGAGGCGCCGCTTTGTCCTGGGGCAGCTCCAGATAAGACAAGTGTGTAAGTTCAGAATAAAAACGAGGGCTTATTAGGAAAATTAAATCCAGATTCTGGCTTCCTGGGTCCCGAAGAGTCGTCCCCGTCCCCCCCAGGGAGCATCAGCAGTTCCCTGGGCTCAGCCGCAGTTGAGGTGCATCGGCCTCCAGGCGCGGCCTCCGTCGGGCGTGGACAGACGCCGGCACGGACAGACGCTGGGCACCGACACACTCCGGGCACGGACAGACGCCGGGCACGGGCAGACGCTGTTATCAGGCCCTCGGGATGGGCGGCAGGTGGGCCCATGCACCCCCAGGCCCCTCTCGTGTGACGGGCAGGGCCATCCCCAGGCCAGGGGAAGAGGTGGGCTCTCTACAGCCCGACTGGACAAGGAAGCCGCCTTCCCGCCCGCGTCCTGCTGGTGCCCACTGACCCTGGGACTGACCCTGGGACTGACCCTGGGACTGACACTGGGACTGACCCTGGGACTGACACTGGGCTCAGGCCACCAGCACCTGCTCACGCAGGGCCGGGCGGCTCCAACAAGTGCTTTCTGCCCAGTGCTCTGTCCTGCCAGCCCCCTGGGCTTCTCCAGGGCCTCCCGTCCGGAGGAAATAAGAACATATCTTTCAGGATGGAAGACAAGTGATTTTGTGTTTAAAAAACTTGAAGCTAAAAATCTATAGCCAAGTTATTTTAGGGTGTTGTCCCTCTTCCCCCTTGCTCCTTGTGTGTGTTCCCGCGTGCGCGTTATTAATTCTCAAGAATATGTTAGAACTTGCTACAGTTACCTGCCCTTCAAAGCAAATTTCAGTGAAATTGGGTTCATTGAGATGACTGACAGGTTCTTGGTACAGACATTATTGGAATAAAGTTGCTCAATTAAAATTATTGTTATCCTTTATAGGGCTATTTTGCTCATGTTTTCTTTGCTAAATTTAAATACGCCAACAGAATTCTCTCTTATATTTCCCATTTCTTTAGAGAAATTGTTTGCTTTGAAACTTAAGTTTAAGCCCTGGATACGATGATCCTTGAAGGAAAAATATAGCTGCTTAGTCTTTTAAATTCAGACCCATGGGACTTGGTCCCTTGCACATCAGGAGGTAGCAAATTGAAACATAATCCATCCATAAAAAGTAATTTTCCATGTTTGTAGAGGAAAGCATGCTGCATTTAAACATTCCTGTGATGGTACCCAATCACTCTTATAGCTACATGGCACCCATGACATCCCATGACTCTTATTGGAGCTGTTTATAATAGAACATCTTCCTTAATGAAATATTTCAAATATTCAGAACACAGCGACCAAACCCATCCCATGTTGAGTAACTATTATATTGCCACGTGTCATGGATTTTTAATTTTAAATAAAAGATTACAGATTAAAAAAAAAAAGCAACCTGATGAGCTACCTAAAACTTATGAAGAATGTAATAATTGAAAATAGCTTAACACTCCCTGCTCAGGTCTTTGTATTAGCTGTTTCCTTGCCAAAATCATTCTCCCAGATCTTTGTTTTAAATATTATCTTCCCAGACAAGCTTCCTCAACCATTCCTTGAAAAATAATCTCCGCACCCTACCCCTTCTTCAGGCATTCTCAAATCAAATACTTATCAGTATCTGAAATGATCTGTTCTCTCTCTTTCCAGAGTAAAGTGTAACTTCATGAGAGCTCTTGGCTTTGTCTACTATTTTTACAGCTCTATTCCTGGCATATAGTAAGTTTTCAATAAGTGTTTTGCCAATAACTGAAAGGATGTGAATTTCTCCCAGAAATATCTCTTAAAAGTGGACATGGAGACATGGCCCTGCCTTTATCCCTGGGAATTCAAAGGACTGGGGCTGCCCAGGAAGGAAGCCGCCTTGGGACACTGGCTTTCTTCTCTTTACACCCTGAACATACACCTCAAGGGTGCGATTTTCTCGTAGGGGAAACAGCAAAAGGTGGTAGGAGAAAACCAAAAAGGCTAAGAGGTGTACTCTTCCCATTCTAAAACGTCCTTTTTTAAAAAATCTGGATCTATTAATACACTACAAAGAGCTCCAACAGGGTATCGTCCTAAGAAATGTGGTCATCTCATGGCAGACAACATCCCTATGTGTCCTTACATACTCCTAACCCAGAACTCACTGCTCGGTGCCATTGCGTGGCCTTCTTCTAAATTTTTTTTTAAATCCTCACCCAAGGATATTTTTTCCATTGCTTTTCAAAGAGAGTGGAAGGGAGGGAGGGAGAGAGAGAAACATGGATGTGAGAGAGACACATCGATTGGTTGCCTCCTGCACGCACCCCAACCAGGGCCAGGGATTGAGCCAGAAACTGAGTACATGCCCTTGGCTGGAGTCAAACCCAGGTCTCTTCAGTCCATGGGACGATGCTCTAACCACTGAGCCAAATTAGCCTTCTTATGGTAAGTTATCCCAAGTTGGAGAAGATTCATAGTTAGTATAAATAGGAGAATTTCAAGTGAACATCAACCACCTCATGTAAGTGCTGGATATTCTGTTGTAAATTATATAATATTTAACCCTCACATCAGTGTTTTGGAAAAGGAGGAGGTTGGTCTCAATTATTTCAGTCTCCTCCTGAATTAAGAATTTTATGATTTAAACTACTATCCATAGTGGTCTCTGAAAAACCATTTGTGAGTAAGCTGCTCCATCTACTGGGCATCTCATAAATTACAAAGTAAGATTCCAATGATGTATTGAGACTTGGGGATGAACTTGCTGGAGAGCTTATTGGAAACTTCGAGATCCCTATTATACTGACCACATGCACCTGTGGGCTCATTCCATGCTTTCTGAATGCCACAAGCACTCTTTCATTCACTGCATTCCTGTAAACTCAGCAAAGCTCAGATGCTCACAGAACTCAATGGTTTTTATGTTCGCCTCTCTTTGGTGCTGCACCTTTTTCTGGAGCTGACACAGTTAGGATGTGAGGCCAAATGGGATGGGCATCCAGAAAAGGCTGATATCTGGAGTAGAAGCAGATTAGCAGAGTGAGGTCAAGCTCTGAGGGGTGAACCTGGGAAATGGGTCAGGGACTGCTGTTTCCAGGGGCAGGTAGTTTGCAGGTAGGCACAAAACAGGACAGAAACTCTGGGAAGAAAGCTTGGCATAGTGGGAAGAAGGAAAATGGTCTTTTAAGCCGAGCAGGCACAAGTTTAAATCTATTCTCACTTACCAGCTATGTGACCACAGGCAGATTACTTAGAATAGGGTAAAATGGGCCAAGGGGATGGATGGAAACTAGTGCTTGAAACTATGTGCAGACCCTGTAACTCTTGGTTTAAATATATTACTTCATTCAGGTCTCATAAGAGCCTTATTAGGTAAAGAGCATCATGTCCCATTAAATGTTGGTGGCCCACTGTTTTGTTCATCCTACATTCTCTTCCTGAATAAGCTGCGCGTGATTGTAATTTCAACAACCACCTGTATAGCGAAAGTCGACTCGCGATTGCAGTGGGTTAGGAAAGGAGGTGGAGGAAAGTAGTGTTAGACAACTCTTTCCAAAGTTTGCTTAGAAAGGGGAAAGGAAGAAAGCTAGTCCCCCCAAATGTATATTCAAGGCAGTTTCCCCTCCCTTTTCAGAACAGCTGAGACAATAGGCTTTTAGATTGGAAAAAAGTAAGATCCACATAAGACCAGTCATAGCAAGGGAGGTCCGCTCTCCCACGAAGGGACTGTATCCAGCGGGCGGTTACTTCACAGCAGCATTTGACTCCATTGACCACTCTCACCTTTTTGAAACACATTCCTCTCTGTGCTCTGAGAACATAAGACTCCCCTGGTTTTCCTCTTGCCTCGTTGGCTGTTCCCATTCAGCCTCTACTGCAGGATCCTCCCCCCTACACCAGCTTTCGGACCGGCTCTGTCTCATCCCAATGCCCCTGACCTCAGCTCTCTTCTCTCGTAGTGTACATTCTTCCTCAGTGACCTCAAGGCCTATGGCGCCAACTCTGTATGCAAATGATAAACAGCCGAATCTCCTGCCAGGTCACTCCCCAGGGCTCCAGCATTCTGTCTCCTCCATGTGGCCACCTGGATAGCTATAGGCATAGAATCATTTTGGTAGCAAGCAGGACCATAAGGCGTCATCAGAAAGGAACTATATTGATTACTTATACTGCCCATTCAAACCTGTTCTGTGGGGCTGGTTTTCCTCTGCTTCTTGGATCAATTCTAGGGAAAGTCCCAGGAGTTACCCATTTTCTGATAACTCTTAGTTTACTAAAAGACGTAATATAAAATTACACTAGTCCCCTCCTTATTTGCGGTTTCCCTTTCTGAGGTTTCAGTTATCTGTGGTCAACTGTGATCTAAAACTATTAAACGAAAAATTCCAGAAATAAACAATTTATAAGTTTTAAATTGTGGGTGGGTCGTTCTGAGTAGAATGATGAACTCTCCTGCCATCCTGCTCTGTCTGGCCCAGGATGGAATCATCTATCCTATCCACAGTGTAGACATTTCTGCCTGTTAGTCACTTAGTAGCTGTCTTGGTTATCAGACTGACTGTAGCTAAATCACAGTGCTTGTGTTCAAGTTACTCTGTTTTTATTCAATAATGGCACCAAAGCTCAAGAGTATTGATGCTGGCGATTTGATATGCCAAAGAGAAACCATAAAGTGCTCCTTTTAAGTGAAAAGGTGGAAGTTCTCGACTTAAAAAGGAAAGGAAAATATCATATGGTGAGGTTGCTAAGATCTATGGTAAGAATAAATCTTCCATCCACAAAATTGTGAAGAAGAAAAAAGAAACTCCTGCTGGTTTTGCTATTGTTCCTCAAACTTCAAAAATTTCAGCCATAGTGGTTAAAGTGGAAAAGGCATTAAATTTATGGGTGGGAGACATGAACCAAAAATGTGTTCTGATTGATGGTAAGGTGTCGTGACAGAAAACATTGACTCTTCAGCAAGGGATCTTTGAAACAAGTGACACCAAGCCATTTACTGTAAGTAAGGGATGGTTACACAAATTCAAGAAGAGGTTTGGTCTGAAAAATATAAAACTGACTGGAGAAGCTGCCTGTGTGATGAAGCAGATGCTGCTACATTCCCAGCAGAGCTGAAAAAGTGGATTAGGGTCAGGCACTACCCTCAGTTTCAGGCATTCACTGGGGGTCTTGGGAGGAATCCCCTGCGAGTAAGGGGAACCATTATATTCTAAGACTGGAGGCTGTATAGCTAGATTGACCTTCAAAGCCCACACTCTATTCTACTCTACCCAAGCCCCATTTAGTTTTAGAGCTTCACAGCTTTTAAAAGCTTTTGCAAGTGTTAGCATCTTGGCAATTTTGGAAAGGAACATCATTCACTTGCCTTTCATAAAAGAAAATCAAAGATTAACAGGTCTCATTTACAAAAGGGATTCAAGACACATCACTAAAATAATTAATCTTATTTCATGCTCCAAATTTTACTCTTTGTTCAAAATGAAATCTCTCACACTACTGCATGCCCTTCAGTCCCTTGGACTCCTCCTCCAACCCAGCAAAGTAAATATGCTGTGACGACCAGAGTCCTGAAGAGAGTTATTGAAACTATAACACTGCTTTCTTCTTTGAGCATCTGTAACGCCCACTGTGTGAAGTGTCTCCGGGCCCAGTTCTCCCCCACACACCCACATTTGGGTTCTTGCATACAGAGATTCACAGAACAAAACAAAAACTGGCTTGTTCTGCTGCAATGGACAGAGAATGTGTCCCTTTGTTTTTAACCTGGTTGAATATTCAGTCTTAGCCTTCATAAAGTTCAGTTTCTCTGCTGGTACCTATGGGCTAGATACCCAGCTTTTAGGATAGATGGGTTACGTACCCATTAGTTATTTCTCTTTTTCTGTACCTTTAACTTTTTTCTCTCTGTTTGATTCTACCCTCAACGGCATTCATACCTAAACTGGTGTCTTACACCTTAAAAATGATAATGAAAACAACACTTTTCTTATACTTCCTTTCTTTCCTGCTGACATTGGAATTGTACTTTTGGAAATGGCAGACTAGTTAACCAAGACCAACTCCATCACTGATAGAAACAGAAAAGCTGAAGTGTATGTAAATGCCCCTTTGAATACATCAGAGAGGGTGGAAGACAGTGAAGAACAGTGGGGCTAAAATCAGTAGGAGATGAGCCCAACACTGGGGCCACGTCCATCTGAAGAGGCTGAGAGGGCGAGCAGAGCTTTCAACAGACTCATGGAATTCAGAACCCATTGTTCAGGTTCTGAGTTAGACTCCTGGCGGATAACCCTGGGGATTAGGCTGAATGGCAAAAAGACCGGCCCTCACAAGGACGGAAGGTTGGCTTCAGTGCTGGGATTAGTGCCCTTATCCTTCTAACAGAAACAAAATCGCAGACATGGTAGATGACAGAAACAGACCTATAGGGATCCTGATAATGGATGGAGTTTAGTCTATTTCATAGGCAAACTTTTCAAAAGACTGGGCTATGAATGCTGTTTACACTTTTCCAATCCACATTAATAAATCATTTCCTTCTCAACTGTCTCTATATAGCCGAGACTTCTCTTGCCAAAGTTTCTTGTGATTTGTGTAATGCAAATGGCACCCAATGGATGCTTCCTAATACTCATCATAGTATAACCTTTCAGCAACACTGGGAAACACTGATCACTTCCCTTCTTTATACTTTTTTTTTTTTTGTCTTGGCCCTGTGACACACATTTTCCTGGGTTTTGTTTATGCCTCTCGAGTCACCCTTCTATCCCCTCCTGCTCTGTCCACTCTGGGGGTTTAAGTTGAGGGCTCTCTTTCAATCACTTTATATTCTCTCCCTTAGCAATCATATCAATTTCTGCGGCTTTAAATATGATATATATGCTACACCATATATATTATATACAATACTATTAATGCCCTATGCAGGGGTTGGCAAAGGTAAGTTTACAGTTGTAAGTGAAACACAGAGTTTATTCTTGTATTATTAATTAATTACTGTATTATTTATTATTAACCTATTTTTGCCCACCTCTGCATATATATATATACACACACACATATATATCTCACAGTAGCTCAATTTTTACTATTGATCTCACCTCACCTTATACCATTGTAACCTGCTCCTTTTTGAGTAAATGATACCTTATCCAACCAGTTACTTTTGCTAGAAACTTCAAAGCCCTCCTTGATTGCCCCTTATCTCCCCTTTCTCTGCCACATTTAATCTGTTGCCAAAGCCTGTTGATCGTAGCTTTTAACTAGGTCTGGAGCTCTGTCCACTTAGCTTCATTGTTCCCACCCTGGTCAAGACCACTATCTCCTGTTGCTTAGACTGTGGCACTAACTTTCGAACTGATATTTCCCTTCCACTCTTGTTCCCTCTGATTTATTCTTTACATTACAGTCAGAATTATCTTTTGAAAATTCCCTTGCCTAAAGTATTTTGGTGGCTTTCTTTTGTAGTTAGAAGAACATCCAAAAATCATGTCATTGACTCAGGGCCCAGAGTTGCGTGACCCCCAGCCGTCCCTTGTACTCTGAATTAGCCACACTGGGCTTTCTCTGAGTTCCTTATGCTTTCTAAGCTTTTCTTCCAGCTCGGGGACTTCACACATGTTGTCTCTTCTGTCTGGAGAATGCTCATCCCAACTTTTCATCCAGCTAACTTTTATTCAACCCTCTGGCCTCAGCAGAAACGTTATATCCTCAAGAAGGAATTCATGAACTACTCCCCCTTTTCCTAATTTATACTTGACTCTCTGTTTTACTCATGTGCCAGTTGTCAACTTATTGCTTCTCAGCCCCAAATTCACCTCTCATTATATGCTCTGCAATAATGGATGGAACTCCTGTGCAGTAAGCATAGTGTTATGCTTCCTCAGTAGAGGGTGGTAGAGGAACATTTCAGGAGGAAGGGGCACTTGAGCTCTTTCTTCCCAGGTGCCCTGAGTGGGTCTGCAGTGTGGGTGTGTGGACATTTGGGGGTGCTCTGTCCCAGCCATGCACCCAGAACACGCTGTCCCTGGAGACCTTGCAGCCCCAGTGTGGCCTAGAGATCACCTTCCTGTGACCCTTTCTGTGGACATTCTATGCTCCAAGTCTCCTGCCAGCCCTGGTGCCCTGATTCCTCTGCTCACTTCCCCTCTCCCTTATGTTTGTCTGCCACACCACTACCTTCTAGACAGGGCCTTCCCGACAGGACACCTTGTGCCCCAGGCCTCCTTCCACACTGACATTCCCATTCCTTTTACACATCCATGCAATAGCTGCCAGCTTTCAATTCACCTGCCTCATCCGTGCTCCAAAGGGTTGCCTCCTGTTTGCCCTGTGACTGCAGACTAGCTCTGACCCAGCAAACCAGTGAGCTGCTCTGCCATTCACCTGCACTTCCCAAGGAGATCTGAATCCTCAGCCTTAGAGAGGGATTTCCTTTGTCTCTCCTTCCTCAGGTGGTACCATACAGTTTTCTTACAGCCGATAGTTATTCTTTTATCATAGTTTAATAATACTTTATATTGAACTTCTCTTGTTTAAATCACTGTGGGATTGTATCTCTGGGATCCAGACTGCTACAACCTTCTTCTACTCAGTAATTTACTTCTATCAACCTCAAATGCATATTTTTTTTGCTCTTCAACCAAGGATATGTTTTTATTGATTTTAGAGGGAAAGGGAGTGAGAGAGAGAGGGAAATATTGATTCGAGAGAGAAACACTGATCAGTTGCCTCCTATGTGCGCCCCAACTGGGGATCAAACCCGCCATGTTTTGGTGTATGGGATGACACTCCAACCAACGGAGACACCTGGCCAGGACCACAGTTTGTGAATCCATTTCTTAATATCGGTCTCTTCTATGGAACTATAAACGCAAACAGGGCATGTACAATGTGTGTGTATGTGCGTGTGTGTGTGTGTGAGTGTTCCCAGCACTTAGCATAATCCCTGGCTCATAAAAAGCACTCAGTACATATTTTTTGCATGAATAAATACTGTATGGCTGAGCTAATTTTCTGATAATTTATTCTGTTATGTTCTTATTATGCTCCATTAATTCTTCTTAGTCATTGCTATCTATTCTAAAGATCAGACATAACGTATTCTGGAATTTGTAGCACCACAAGGGGTCTGATTTTGGCCCTTTATAAACAAAAGAAAGCTGTATTTTTATATTTTTCCATCAGCACATTAAAACCTATTGTGGCAATGATGGTCAGAACTACAGTTACTGAGAGAGTTTTTTCTTAGTTGTGTTCAAACTTACTACAAGATCCACATTTCTTTTCCAAAGAGGACTAGAAGCAGTTCAAAAAATCTATTTTAATTCCAACTGCTGTACCACCACATAACTGATTTTTCACATAAATTCTACCCCAGGATTCATATACTCAAATCCCTACAGGGCCTAGAGGGTAATTTAAATGACCGAGCTCAGTATAAGGAAATGAGTAGTAGTAGGGATTATGGCAAGTTGGACAGCACATGCTACACCTGGGTGCATTTAATTAAAAAATTTATAAAAATATTGTGCAAGCCAAACATAACATCTGCAGGCAGCACCAGTCCCACGACTGCCACCTGGGAGACCCAGACCTAAAACATTGGCTCTGGGAACCATTCTGACTCTCAAGAACCAGGAACTTTAAAATATGGGTTGCTTGACATAAGGTTGCTTTTATGGATTTGCTTAGCTGAGGAAGGCCATTCAAGAAAAGCCAGCGTCTATTGCTGTCACTATTTCATAGAAGAAGCAAAAATTATCACCAAAGGTAGAAAGAACACAATCTTAGGGTAAAGAACCATGAAAGAACAATCTGCAAGGTGGCATTCCCATTCTTTTCTTCTGTCTAGATGTGGAAATAAATTTTGTTGTGGGACTCGCCCAGGCTACAAATCAGGTCTGTGATAATTACTTTGAAAGCTTAAAAAGAACACCGGGTGTCCAGGACCCCACCCAGGAGGTAAGGGGGAAGGAGATGGCTGCGTGTGCAGTTCGGAAAACTCTTCAGGGGTTTCTGAAGCAGACCCAGATTGGAAACTTCTGGTCTGTTCCTCTTTAATACTCAGAATACAGAGAACAAGGCTGGACCATCATTTCTCATCCTGATACAGAGAATCCTATTTTTCTGCACTGGAGGGAGACAAAGTTTTTTCAAAGTGGCTGTACAGCTCACATTGCCATGAAAGGCAGACAGACACCTCCCAGTCTGTGTCACAAATAAGTGATAAACAATCTCGGAATTGAGAGTCTTCAGGAGGATTCAATATGCAAAATTATTCCTCATTTTTAAAAAATGCATTGATTTCTTCACTGATATATTCCTTTCTTTGTTCCAGAAAAGAATTAAGGTCATTTAAAAAATGCACATAAAAAACACACAAAAAAAGAAGCTTAAAATGAAGAAACAAGAGCAGTGTAAAATAAAGGCAGAAATAATAAGTTTGTGTCATTGTGTCAAGGCAAACAACCAAAACTCCTACTTCTCACACCCATTAACGGCGGGTCACAAACATGTGGTTTGAAGTGAAGCCAACAGGGCGGAGACAGTAGGATGGAGTGGGCCCTGTGTTGAACTGGACCAGTCAAACCTTCTCTAGAACAAGGAGTCACTATTTAGCTCCCACCAAATGTCGTTAAGGAATTTTTCAAGCGAAGCTGGAAATCGGGATTTCTATGTGAAATTTCTGAACTTTACGTGCGCATCAAATTGAATTAAACACCATATTGCACAGGGCTAAGAAAACACTTCTGCTGACAAGACAGGGCCTGCAGCTTGGTCATCTGAAGTGCTTTCCCCAGACCAGCAGGCCCAGGCCCCAGGCCAGACTCACTGAATGAGAAACATCTGGGCAGAGGGTTGGCTTTGCATAATTTGAGAACATTCCCCAGAAGATTCCAAACTTCACCTACAGTTGGAAATCACTATGCTAATGAAGCCTGGGAAATGAAACAAGGTATTCCAGGTGGCTTTCTTGGGTGATCTGCTTCCGAAGCCTTGCTCACATCAGTCGCCGTAACCTAGGGACCCATGCCCGGGCCCTGCTGTCCAGCGGGATGTTAGCTGCCTTTGCCTTAGCGCACCTTGATTTCTCCAGGGGACTAAATATGCAGTTTGGTTCTTATTTTCTTGGCTTTGATAAGGAAGTTTTCACAGAGGATCTGAAAATAGGAGTAAACCAGAGGGAAACTTATGCTAACCTTGATTTATGCAGCAACAGAGAAAATAAATTACAATTCTCGGAACCTCTGAAGAAGGAAAAGTTCTTTAAAAGTTACAGAACGGAACACTGCTTCCAGAATCCTACCGGCTTGCAAGATGGCACGTTGGTAATGATTTCTTGTTCCAAGGGTTTCTTGTTCTCAACCACTCCAACCCTTACACCTGCCCTCGACTTACCTTCTTATGTCTGTAATAGTGGAGGCAGCCGTCATGCTTCAGCACAAACCACCTCTTCCTCCAGCCCTTCACGAACCCAGAGTGAGTCCTCTTATGTAGGTAGCCTCGGCAGGTGGGCCAAGGGATATTGGGACAGCGGCTGATGTCAGAACCCACCACCAGAGTCAAGATGTCTGGGCCTAGGGGAATGAATTTGGATTAGTTTAGTGGCTGGATATTTCAATCAACTGGAAGGATTGCTGCTTTTCAGAAAGAAAAAACAAACAGACACAAAAAAACAATGAAAAAGAGGGTATAGTTTTCATAAATGGAACAAATGCCGTAGAATCTCATAATTGGAATGAATTAGAGTTTCTTAGTAATTCAACCTCTAACATTGATGACAATGAAAGCTGGGGAGGGAAAGCGACTTTTTTGACGACCACCGTTCATAAGGGTTTGAATCTGATGTGGGACCCAGGTTTCTTGACTCCTGGTGCAGAACTCCCTCTATTCAACCACCCGGCCTTTTTGGGTCTGGTCATGAATGACTCTAGTCTGTTCTTCTTATTGTCGGTAATAATGTCAAATGAAATCTTTAACATATTTTGATTTACACCTTAAGAAGGAAGATAGGTGATGTTTGGTTTTCCTATCTCACTTTTATTCAATGAGCTTCCTTGACCTACATTAAAGAGAGGATCTAAGCCACTGCTAATATATCTATCACCAATATTATTTCTGATCATAATCAATTACAAACCTTTGAACTTGGAAGTAGACAGAATTTCTACCCAATTTAGTGCTGAGTTTTAGAGCCTGAGCTTCCAGGTGCTTGTCCTCGACTTCTCAGAGTGCCTCCCTCGGAGCCTGGATCTCCTTTCCTTTAGGATCAGTATGGTGCATAGGTTGGGGAAAACTGTCCCTGTCCCTGCTAATATGAGATCACTGTTTACCAACCGTGCTTTGATGCTGCCAGTGTGGACACAGACTTGCATCATACACCCGCCTCTTGATGCTCCAAGAAAATTCTCTGAATGTCATTCAGACAGACAGCAACCCTGACATGCTCTGAAGACTGCAAATGGGGTATGGCTTCATTTATAATTCCTCTGAGAGGGAGGCCACGTCCCCGAAGGGGGACATTTGGCCTTGGCCACACTGACTTCATCATGATGTCTGACATTGAGATTACCGATCTGTTTAGAGCTGTCTATGGAAATGGGGGTCAGTGAGGAGACTCCTCTTATACAAATGACAAGCTCCAACCCAGGGGATCATTCCTGGCTGAGCCACATGGCCCTGAAAATAAAGATTTGTCCCAGAAAGGCTGACATAGTCTTAACTTCAGCAGCACGCAAAGCACTTTGGTAATTAAATAACTCTGTGTGTCAAGATAATTCTTCATTGCCATGTAAATACATTTTAATTTATTGAACTTCCCTTAAGCTCCTGTCAAAAACACATCCAGAAAAATTAGAAGAAATGCTCCAGATTGACCGGCAACCACAAATGTCTTTGTCTTTGGACTTCAGTCCCCAAAGAGCTGCACTCCTGGACTAATATGCATCGTTGACACATCTGCCGATTTATTTATGTATTGCTGCAGTGGGCTACCCTTGAGGTCATTTTCCTCTGCTTACACAGACTGCATGTGGGTTTCTCTGATGCTGATCAGGCTAAGCTTGAGCTTCAGCCAGCCACAAACATGACTTGGGGCACCAGAAATATTCTCTCTGGGGCAAAGATACAAGTGGTCCTGCTACAGCATGGTGTCATCATATTAAAGGAAAGTTTCTCACATTTGGAGTTAGGACATGATCCTAAGGCATGGGGAATTGCTGGGTTCTAGATAGCTGCTGGGTGATATGGTGTTATCCTCTTAGCAGGTTCCATCAGGGGCCAGGGGGACCTAGGCATTTACAGAGACTTTAGACTGTTAGATATTATCTCCAAATTAGATTATTTATGCAGTCCTTGTAATATGTATGTGAAAAGAACTCAGTGTAACATTCAATTAAAACCTCCTGTTTTGTTATTATTTATCTATTAATTTACTGGAATCCTAAAAATATTGGAATGTCCTAGTTCAGTGCTTCTCAACCTAAATGTAGATGCAGATTACCTGGTGGGTCTGTTGCAATGCATATTCTCATTCAGCAGGTCTGGGATGAGGCCTGAGATTTTGTATTTGTAACAAGATCTCAGGCGATGTCAGACCACAGTTTGAGTGGCAAGTCCCCAGGCATCTCTCAGTTGCTGAGAGGCTCTGCTCATAAACATAGCTTCGTTACCAACCACCAGGCTTCTTCCTTTCCTGGACTGTGATTTGGTTTCCCCTGTATGCTTTCATTTCCAGCCCCAGTATTTTGCAACCACAAACTTATCAGCTTTTCTGTCCCTTACTTCTTTCTCTAAGTATCTCTCCATCCTCGAGAAAGAACACACTTAACCACTGCCCTTCTCTTTTGGACATCCCAGAAATCGTGCTTGTTGTGTGAGGGTGGGTGGGAAGAAAGATGTGGGAAGATTATGCTTGAAGTGAAAGAGTCAAGAGAACTATTCATTTCATGAGATGAGAGTTTGAAAATCATGTCTTTAACAAACACAGTTCTTTGGTGATGACATCCTTGAAAAGAAAAGCTCTCTAGCAAACTCTTATTCCCTAGCACTTTGGCCTAGAATTTTGGAAGTAAGGAATTGTGGGTGAGGTTATTTACAGCTACAGGAGAGAGAAAAATGATTTCTCTTTCTAATTCACACTTT
Source organism: Miniopterus natalensis (assembly GCF_054644295.1). Taxonomy (NCBI): domain Eukaryota; kingdom Metazoa; phylum Chordata; class Mammalia; order Chiroptera; family Miniopteridae; genus Miniopterus; species Miniopterus natalensis. The sequence goes on from NC_142083.1 coordinate 55,451,041, forward strand.
CTCCTTGGATCACTGTCTTCCCATTTTGCCACCAATCTTAAACTGTGTCAGAGTCGCACCTCTGGTGTCAGACAAACTCCACCACCCTCGCTGGCCCAGGAAAGAAATGTGCAAGACGGGCGCAGTCCCTGGGGCCGCGCGGGGCTGGCAGGGGGTAGCTGCCGAGCCCGGCCGCAGGCGCTCCGGCCCTGTTCTCAGGAAAGCCTGCTCGCAGGGAACAAAGGAGCCCTCGCACACTCAGACGGCTTCCAGGTTGATTAAGCTCCATTGTTTTCCTTTCCTTTTCTTCTTTTCAGTATTTTTCCTTGATGAGTAAGTCTGAGTCTGCAAAGTAACTAGCTCTATAAAAACCCAAACTAGAACATATGAGGGACTTAATTAGATAAAGATTCACACGGAGCTATTGCCGTTCCCGGTATGATACTGAACGCTTTCTTAAATCTGTGTTAGGTTTCCCATCAGCACAATTAAGGTAGTTTGTACAAGTGGGTGTGATTAGTAGTATTTTTAAATAGAATTATTTTAATTTTATATTCTATAATATATATTACTATATTATTATATTATTATTGAATAGAATTATTATGTCAATAGAATTATTGAAAACTTGGCCTTGTAACATGCGATGGTTCTTTCTAATGTGAGTCTAGGGAGAGAGGATAACACCTGCACTGGAAGCTAACAAGTAGACTCCTAATCTTATGCTGTAGCCTTTTGGCCATGCCTCTAAGATGCAGGGCTGTGTACTGATGCTGAGCTGGCTGTGAAAAAACCACCAGGGAGAACTGATTAAAATTACAAATGCGCAGGCCCCACCAGGAATTCTGTATTTAAAGGGTGTCTCTCGTGAGTCTGACATACTGTTCGATTTAAAATATATTTTGAGAAAAGTAACTTAACGCTTATAAATCTAAATCAGCAGAGTAGCAACCAGTAATATAATAGGATTTTACCAAAGTTTAAAATATATGGGAATGAAACTGCAGATATACGTAGCAGTGAGAATAGTATCAGTTAGACTCTTAAGAAGTTTAGGCAAACAGATACAAAAGGCAAGTGAAAACGTTTGGATTTTTAAACAAGCTCTTAATAGATACTTCCTAAATATATATTTCAAGACCTCTGTACATCAGATGAATTTAACAAAAGGCTCTATCAGTTGTTTCATGATTATTGCTTTCTTCAGATAGGTTGATGACTTTCTTTCCCAGAGAGGACACTCAAAAGCTTGTTTCAAATTCTATACCTTCCAGAAATACCCTGACCAGTTTATAGGCTTGCTAACAAAGTCAAATGTGAAAAGCAGTACATAAAACTGACTTATTCCTATTCTTTTTCCCTTTTCTCTTCCTCTTTTTTAGTTTCTTCTCACAGACCCACTGTGTCTCAGTAATCTTGTTTTTGTTTTTGCCTCCCTTCACCATTACTGCCTATAAATTTTAGAACACGGGTGGAGCTAAAATTGTGTATGGGTGAGTCCACTTTCATGAGGTGTCCATCTGTCACTCCTGAACTCGGGTACAGACTCCCCAGCCCAACACAACACTCAGGGTGTTGCACACAACTGTCTTTGGCATGCAGCTCCCTTTTGTTTTTGTGGGTTTTTTTTACTTTATTTTTTCCCTCTTTTCCTAATTTTCCTCACACATTCTGCTCCCCACAATAGGCAGTCATAGAACATGTTTGATATAGGACTGCGGGCACACTCTTTTGTGTATGTCATTTTATTTTACATAAATGATATTATGCTAATATCTCATTCTATTTCTGTCTTTTTAAAACTCAAAACCATTTTAAAGATCTATCCATGGTGCTGGGTAAATGTACATCTCCTTTATCATTTCAAAGTACAGCATAGAAGTCCAAGTGCGTATCAATTGTTCGTCACCCAGACTCCCTACAAATATTTTCTACCACACAGGACATTGCATTGAATGTCCTTGTATTTGTCCTCTCAGCAGTTTCTTTGAGCTTATAAACCCAGAGGTGCGATTTTCTAGGACAAAGGGTTTATCGGTACTTTACTAGGTGTTGCCAGATTGCTCTGTGAAATGCCTATAGGCCAACAAGAATGCATGAAGATTCTCATTTCTTCATATCCTTACCAAAGTTGGCTATCATCTGATTTATAATTTTTTCCTTGAATCTGATGGATCTAAAACGCAGTCTTGTTGTTAGTTTGCATTTCTCTGATCACTGACAAAGTTATCCTCCCACAACTTCTTTTATTGTCCACCTTTGTATATGGTATAAAGTATAAGGCATCATGCATGAAGGTATAAATCCATCCAGCTTATAGTTCTCTATAAAAATAATGTACCAAAAATGCGTCCTTTCCCCATTATTTTGTGGTGAAACATTGATCATATGTCCAGCTTTACTAAATATTTAGTGTGTTTCTACGTTTTCTAATCCATTCCATCCCACTAGTCTATTTCTGTGACAGTATCACTTTTTATTTATTATTATAGTTTTATAATATACCTTAATACCTTATATAAAAAGTTCCCTTGCAATTGCTTGCCCTATTCGTAAATGAGGTAGCTATTTGTAGACATGTATTCTTCTACATATATTTGAGGATAAGTTTGACAAGCTACTCAAATATTTTTTTTAATGTTATTATTAATTTTGGGAGAATTAAGATCTTTACAATGTTTTTCCACCTGTAAAGGTACTATACACCTCTAGTTACTTATGTCTTCTTTTATGTACTTTGGTCGAGTTGCACATATTTTTTAATGAAGTTCTTGTGCATTCCTTGTTAAATTGTTTTTTTACCTTGTTTTTCTTTGCTATTGTTAATCATATCTTAGAGTCTCCCCCCCCTTTTTTTTTTCTTTCTGGTTATTACTGGTATAGTGAACACTACTGATTTTTATAAGGAGATCTTGGTTTAGTCAATATTTCCTTAATTAGTTCTAAACATTGATCTATTGATTTTGTTATAATTATATAATCTGCAAATAATAATGGCTTTGTGTCTTTCTAGACAATACACCTTTATTTCTCTTTCTTGTGTTATTGGATAAGTTAGGACCCTTGACAGTATGATAAACAGAAGTTGCTAAAATTGACATTATTCTTCTCAGTCTCAAAAGAAATGTGTCCAAGGTTTCCCTATTAAATGTTTTGTTGTTATTGTGTACATTCCTTTATCTACTTTTTCTTTTCATGGTTAGATTTTTTTTAGATTGCCTTTACCAAGTTAGGAAAAGAAACTTCTATTCCTACTATTTAGAAAATGTTAAATGTATATCTATATATCTATATATTTATATATATAACTGAACTTTATTACATGATTTTTGTTCTATTGAAATAGTCCTGTGATATTTTTTTCTTGAATCCACTAATGTGATGAATTGTGTTAAAATATTTTATGATAAGCCGTCTTTATTTAGAGATTAAGCCCGACTTGATTGTTATGTATTGTATGTAATTTAAATACACAGCATGCTTCAGATACTTATGATTTGTTCTTAGGATTTGTGCGTATATATGCTTCATAAGTAAAATGGACATATTATTTTTCATCCTATATTTATCTGGTTCTAGAACCAAGGTTATAGTACTCTGATAAAATGAGCTGAGAAACATTCACTCTTTCCTATTTTCTGGAAAAACTCTATAGAATAAGAATTATTCATTCTTTGAAAGCTAGATAAATTTCATCTCTGAAAGTGAATGGTACCCTGGGCTTTTGAATGGTGGGTGAACATGAGGAAGAGGTGAGGTGGCCTTTTTGTTTATAATAAATATCTTTCTTATAGTTTGTACACATTGTCTATTTATTCTTGCACTTACTTTGGCACCATAAATTCCTTTGGAAAATGTTTTACTTATCTGGTTTTCAGATTTATTGTTATATAGTTGTTCAAAGTAGTATTAATTATTTTTAAAACTATTTTTCTATTTTTTATTTCCTTTTTATTTTATTTTGTTTATTTGCATTTTTTCTTATTATTTCTCAATTAGTCTTAGAGATGTGTAGGAGATTAAGCCTGAGAGACGAATAACCATCTCCTAATCCATTTTGGCTGAAGGGCCACCTCGTGTCTCCCACTGAATGGTGCCGCTGTTGGTCTGGCTTTTCAGTGGTGGGGGATTGGCCACTGAGGGCCATACTGGGGAGGAAATCACTAAGAAACGGTCCCTCAGCTCTGCCCTGTATGAGGAGTTCAGCCCTCTTCTGATATTGACTGTAGATCCCACTCTTCTAAATATCCACAATGATATTGTTTTCTGAAAAGTCTCTTACTGTCCTCACTCTAGAGCCTCACACCTATAATTCACCTTTCAGCTTCTGAGGCATCTCCACTGTGGGGGTTGAGAAGGACTGGCAAAGACACAGGGAGGTTCCCTGAAGGTCAGGGTCTTCTTGGGGAAGGGAGGCCAAGGCCTGGTGGAAGCCAGAATATAGCAGCAGGTAAATCCATCCTACAAATAGCTGCTAGGAACAGCACAAGCGAGGGTGTTAAATTTAGCTCATTTCTCAGTATCACTGTTCGCTCATTATCTTTTTTTTTTAAAAGGTATCTTTATTGATTTCAGGGAGAGGAAGGTAGAGGGAGAGAGAGAGAAATATCAATGATGAGCCATTGATCAGCTGCCTCCTGCACCCCCCCTGCTGGTGATGGAGCCCTGAAACTTGGGTATGTACCCTGACCGGGAATCAAACTGGGATCTCCTGGATCATAGGTCAATGCTCAACCTCTGAGCCACACCAGCCCAGGCAGTGCATCATCTTTTAGAAATCTGAAAACCTTTTTCTGCTTCCCTTTAAGTGATATAATGAGGCTGATTGATTCAGTATTATAAAGAACACTAAGCTTCTTGGGGGAAAATAAAAATTAAGTCCCAAGAGTGTAAATATTACTAAAATGAGGTTTAAGTAAAAAAATTGAAAAAGTAATCATTTGTGACAAAGTACCTAGGAACCAGTAAATCCAAAAGTAAGGGAATAAAATTCCCATATTGTATGGGATACTACCAAGTCGTTAATACAATCATTACCATATTATCTTGTTTTCTCATCTGTACGGCATATAGGGTAAATATTCATGTAAGACTTATAAGGGGTTGTGCACATGCTAACTGACAGTGTCCTTGGATTCCTGGTGCACCTAGTACATGACAAATCCTTCAGAGCAGCCAAATACTAAGCTAAATTCTTTCTTTAAAAACATCCAGAAAAGCTTATCAAGGCACAACATTTGTTAGTGATTTTCTTGTCCTGGTCTGCATTAGAGAAGTCTCTTTCCATTGCTAACCTCCAAGCACAATAGCATCATGAGAAAAGGCAAGTGATACTGATAGCTCAGCAAGTGGCACTTGTGGTCTGTGTCAAATGCACACATTTTAATATCTCACTGCCTGATAATATACTCCAGGAGCAGGGAGGTGTGTATATAGCTTTTGGGAAGCCCCAAATAGGACACCCCACCAAATAACCCCATGACGGAATACAGCACTTGCCAGCTGTATACTTGTAGGTTTGTGGGGAGAGAAGGATTTGTAACTTGGCACCAAAGGAAGTAAGTTGCTTTGCAGAGAGGAAGATGGTATTAGCCTTTCCACAAAGTTTTTTTTTTATTTTCATTTTTATGTTTTTATTGATTTTTGGAGAGAGAGGAAGGGAGAGGGAGAGAGAGAGAGAGAAACATCAATGAAGAGAGAGTCATTGATCAGCTGCCTCCTGCACGCCCCCGACTGGGGATCAAGCCCAAAAGCTGGGCATGTGCCCTGACTGGGAATCGAACCGTGACCTCTTGGTTCCTAGGTTGATGCTCAGCCACTGAACCACATTGGCCGGGCTCCACAAAGTTAAATGTGAGCAGATGCAAGGGTACGGGGCGTGTGTTATAGTTCTCTTGGTGGTTCCATCTGTGTCAGGATTGCTTTAAGGGCAGGCTTCAAGTGTCCCTAGGAGAATCTGTAGAAGCTTTAATTTGTAATTCCTTCATTTCTCTCTCTCTCTTTAACATTAAAACCCTGAGTCTCTTAACTCTAACAGCTTAACAGCTGATGGAAAGAAAGGGAAAAAGGAAGAGAGAGAGAGAAAGGAAGAAAGAGGCAATAGAGGGAGAGAGAAGAGGGAAGGAGGGAAGGAGGGAAGGAAGGAAGGAAGGAAGGAAGGAAGGAAGGAAGGAAGGAAGGAAGGGAATTCTTCTAAAGTGAATATCATTACAATACTATTTTTCATGACAAGGAACTTAAGGAAATATTTTGGTGTTAAATAGAGCACATTTTGCTCACTGCCGTTTTCTGGTTTCACTTTTGTGGCTGGCCATCGATACAAAAGGAACATGGGGCAGAAATGTGATTTAATTCCTACAAAAAAAAATCACGTTGCGTCTTCTGCCCATCCCAACTCCCCAGTGACTTGCAGCTCTCTGCTTCCTCACGCCAGCCCTGGCCTCTGCAGCTCCCCCGCCTACCTTTCCGTGCAAGGTGCACAGCTTCTGCGTGCTCCGCGCTGGTGACCTCGGTGCCATTGACAGCCAGCACCACGTCTCCGATCTGGAGCCCGGCTTCCTCAGCAGCGCTGTCTGCAAGTAGACAGACAACAAGGGTCTCATTGAGGCAGGGTCCCAAATTGAGTGCCCTGCTGTTTGTCCCCCTTTTAAAAAGCTCTTTCTCTACAGGGCCTTTCTATCCAACTTTAAACAATTGACCATGTCATTAATAAGAAGGAAAAAGCCTGTCCTCGCAGCCTCCCTTTCATTTCCAGGACCCGGTTTCTTTGCACATTCAGCCAGGCGTCTACGTGGCCTCTTTGCAATATAATAGCAGCTGCTCAGAAACTCAATCTATTCACCCACCGGAAGGTTGAGCCGCTCCTTCTCATTCCTTCATTGCTGCGAGGTCTCTTTGTAACCCTGAGAAAATCACTTAACCTCAATATCTTCATCTGTAAAAAGGGGGGTGAGGGGCAGCACTGCTCTGCAGGATTGTTGAGGGGACAAGTAATTGAAATACTTATGAAGTTGTGGCAAAAACAGAGCTTGGAGTAGTCAGAGAAAAAAGCAAAAAAAGAAAGAAAGAGCCGCTTTTACTTTCATTGTATAGGCTTCTTTCTGAGGCATCTCAGAAAGGAAACCAAAAATAGCCTAAGGCTTAGGATTTAGGCTTCGGAAGGTGGGGAGGACCTCTCCCCAGGCTGTTTATTTTATCCGCTGCTTTTCTAGTATCTGCACTTACTGTAACATACCTAATATTTTCAAGGGGCAAAAAAGGGCTTAATAAGACATTTTAAGGTTAATTCATTTTTAATAAGGTTTCCCATATGTTTAACCAAGGTTCCTTCCCCGGCAGCTGAAATCTATTTTTTGTCTTTCACTTCAATGTGAACCCGCTTCCTTTCTCTTAGCTCTGAGTGCTGGACGCCCGTGTACTGTCCATGGACATGCAGAGTGTGATGCAGAAGGTCCAGGCTGTCGTCCAGAATGTCATAAACCTTCTCAAAGGCATTTAATCCTAAAGCATGGCCTAATTAGTGAGGTAACATGACTGAATATTTTTAGTAATGACCACAATTTGTCTACGCCTGTTTACAATAGTAGGGAAGGTCTTGGCTGCTTGGATACGCAACAGCCAATCAATGTGGAAAGGTAAGTGAAGAATAATATTTAATATTTCCATTCGTTTACAAAATGTCAGCCTTGTAAAGAATTAAAGTCTCATGGTATGGTTGATCATTTAAATGAATTCCTCCATAGTTTTAAAGGACTCAGAGGACTTGCTTATGTCAGTGCCTTCTAAATAAAATTCTAAAATGATGATATAAGTCCAGAGCTGATTTTTATCAATTTTTATATCCCTTATGGTATCAAATATTAAGTCTTATATATAGTAGCTGTCCATTAAATACATATTCAATGATGGAATGAATGAATGACCCAAAAATTATGCCTTCAAGAGGTTTAGGATTCCACTGGGGATGAAAAGACATGCACAATGAAAAAGAAAAGTAACTTGAAATACAATGAGTGGTAAGTATAAAATAAGTAACAAAGACAATAGGTATTATGAAACCTCAGGAAGGGGAATTCTCACTCCCATCTGAAGTGGTGAAGAATTGCTTTCCAGAGGAAGTGAAACTTGGTCTAACCTGGGTGAATAAAATAGTCATAAACTACTATGATCAAAGGTATAAGTGTCTGATAATACATCTTGACTCCTAAGTAAACTCTGCCTTTAAACAATAATTTTTGACTTAAAGGATCTATCAATATGGAAATAATTCATTTTCAATATCTTTGAGATTTAATTCACATACCATACATTTCACCCATTTAAGGTATATAATTAAGTGGTTTTTATTATATTCTTGGAGTTGTGCAACAATCACCACAATATAATTTTAGGACATTTTTGTTACCCCAGAAGGAAACTCCCTAGCCGATAGCTGTCACTCTCTATTTCCTCCAACGTCCCGTCTGCAGGCAACCACTAATCTACTTTTTCTCTATGGACTTGCCTGTTGCAGACATTTCATATAAATGAAATCATACAATAAGTCATCTTTTGTGTTTGGCTTCATTTATTTAGCAAAATATTTTCAAGATTCATCCACATGGTGGCATGTGTTACATTTCTTTTAATTGCTGAATAAATATTATGTTGTAAGGATTTAGAACATTTTGTTTATCCATCATCAGTAGATGGGGATTTTTGTTCCCACTTTTTGAATAAATAATGCTGCTATGAACATTCGTGCACAACTTTTCTTGTGAACATATTTTTTCATTTGTGTTAGGTATGTACTTTACTAAGAGTGGAATTGTGAGTCAAATGGTTACTATGTTTAACCTTTGAGAAACGGTCAGACTATTTTCGGAAATGGCTACAACCATTTCACATTCCCATTGGTATTGCATAAATGCTCTGGATTTCCCCACATTCTTGCCAATAATTGTTGCTTCTGACTTTTGATTATAGCTGCCCTCGTGAGTGTGAAGAGGTGTTACACTGTGGTTGTCATTTGCATTTCCCTGATGACTGCTGAACATTTTATCATGTGCTTATTTGTGAACATTTTCTTTGGAGAAATGTCTACTTGTTTTACTGATTTAAAATTTTTTTTACTTATTTAAAAATTGTTACAGTATTTATCTTTGTATTTTTTAGTTATGAGAGTAAAAGGGATTCTTGTCTGTAAAGGTATTATTTCTGAAGTGTAACCCTTCTTGATAGTTTTCTAGTTTTTAGCATTAATTATAGAGAGTGCCGATTATGTGTCACTTTACAACACAACTTACAAATTCTCCCTTTACCTACTAATGATGGTAGGAACTCAAGGCATTAGGGCTTCTTGGAGGAGAGAGCTATTTCAAGGTGACCCTGTAATGCAGCACACAGGTGACTGCCCTACTTGGTTTTGGGAGCAGATGGAAGCATGTATCCTGCATTGCACAGGAAGGAATGAGGTGGTAGAAAAACAAGACTATTGTTTTCTAAGTTTGTTTCCCCAAAAGGATACTTGACTGCATAGTTCTGGGTTTATTATAAAAAGTTAAATGCTGAGCTACTCCATTCTTTCATGCATATTTACATATAATGCAGAATCTGAAAACCTTATAAGAAAAATGGGGGGCTTGTCCTTTTCATTTAAAAAAATTGAACTATAACAGTAGCATTTTAAATTCTAGAGGTTCCAGAAAGATGGGCCTGTCCATAATTTCCTCTATGGTTTGTCCATCCCTAAATGTATAGTTTTATTTTCAAGTTTGCTTGGTATCAAAGTTGGAACATCTGGTTCTTTTGTTTATGCCACCAGATCTCACGAGCATTTAGGCTTTCATAGAAAATCTTCATGCAGATGCCAGCTGGGAGTGGGCAATTAGTTATGTAAGCTACAAGCAAGCTCTCTCTCTGTATACTTATGGATAATCGCTTCCATCCACCTACAGGTCTCCCGCTTTATCTTTTTATCTTCAGTGTGTAATTAAGCCTCTCCAGTGCATCCAGAACAATGTTTTGTGGTGTGAATGAGATTCTCAGAAGTGCTGAAAATATGTGTAATTTTAAAGTCCCTCAACTGCTCATTTAGTAGATTTGACTAGACAATAGGTTTCAGAGGTTGCTCTTCAGCACTGAGGAATACATTTTACAAAAAGAAGTAGACTCAGCAGCTACATGAATCCCTGCCAGGGCAGCACTTTCTGATATTGAATAAAAATCCCAGGTTAACTATGTATTGTACCATTTCTGCTACAAGAGACATGTTTCAGCTTTTCGCATTACAAAACCTCAGGGCCTCCTAAATTCAAAGTCATTTGCAATGCAAACATTTTTACTTGTTTCACATTTGAAGGTTGAGAAACACTTAACTCTTTCAGTTGAACAGTTGCAAAGGTATCAAAAATTAAAGAGGTCATAATATTTTTAAAAACCGTATTTAGTTATTGTACCTAGAATGACAGGCACAAAAAGTCTGTCGAGGTTTTGGATATTTTGCGAAAATCTGCTAAACTTATAAATTCAGACCTGTTCGATTTTTTTAGAAAAAGGGGTAGTCATTCATTTTCCTTATGAATTATTTTATTTCTTTTTTTAAGACTAATCTTACAAAGTCAGAGGTAGAAAGTGGAGAGTAGGGAAAAGAGAAAAAGGAAAGAGAAGAGAAAACATGTCAAGAGGAGGAAGGGGAGGGAAGAAAGTGGAGTGGGCAGGTGTGAAGCATCCAGGAATACATTTCCCATGAATAAACATTTATGTCCTTAAAGCCCAGGCTTTTTCCCTGGGTGAAAGAATTTTCAGCTTAATAACTTGGCCCTTTGCTTTTCTATAAGTATTTTAGAATCTAATTTAAAAAATTTGCCACAAAAGCAAAAACTAAAACAGTTACTTTACTAGAATTTTAATTGGAATTACAGCTATAGATCAATTTAAAGAAGAACTGACACATTTAAATATTGAGCTTTACAAATGATACACATTTTTTCCTGCCATTAATTTAGGTGTTCTTAAATTTCTTTCTATATTTTGTTATTTTCAAACTAATATTTATCACATCTTTATTAGAATTATTCCTCTCAATTTGCCCCCCCCCCCCACTCAAGGGCTTTCTATTTTATACCCGGGGGGGGGGGGTGTCTTAGATCTACACTGCGGAGGTATACCTTCAAGAGAACCTGATGCGAGGGTTGTAATTGAGTGAAAGCCTTCAACTGCCACACTTTCTGATCATCGCACCTCACACTAAGGCTACATTCTCCCCAGGAAGTACTGCTTCTGCCAGTGACTGAATTTGGAGGGTACTAGAGCCAGGCTGTTTCTGGCCAATGCAGGCCTTCTCCAGTGGACACTCTGCTCTGGGGCTTCCAATCAGCCCGTCCCCGAATTTCTCAGAGCTACACTGCAGTTTGAGGTTCTTCCTACCCAATCCCGCTTCCTTCCCTTGCTCTTCTCACAGGTGCCAGCCCGAACTATGGTCTGAAGGCTCTTCTGCATACTGTGTCCTCTTTTGTCTGTCATAGTGACTTCCCCCAATCTGCTGCACATCTATTTTTATATTGGTGTCTTTACCATACTGCAAGAACTGAAAAAGGAATTCCTTTTAAAGAAATTTGCACTTGTTCTTAAATTACTTGTCTTTCTGTAAGTCATGAGAAAGTGGAAGGATTGGCCTTCAAAGGGAAAAGAAGGAAAGGGGGAACAGATAAAAATGTGAGTACATCTAAAGGTATAGCTGTGGGATTTCTGATGAGTAGAAAATAGAGACGGGAGATAGTGAGGAAGATAATCCGTGCTTGCCAGCCTGAGGCAGGCTCAAGTTGGGGGAGGAGAGAAACCGGAGATTGGATAAAATTCAGAAATTTTGATTATTACACTAGGCTGACCTTAGTTCTACAATGATTAGTTTGCACTGAGCCATTAATGAGGAAACAACACAATGCTTTTATTGCCCAAGAGAGATTACAAAAAATCAGGATCCAACCTAGAACTCACCCAGAGCACTGAAATATGGGTCTGCAAGGTAAGCTTAATGGAAAGTATTGAGAAAAAGTCATTTTCTTATAATACACTGACTGAATCCTGTTCAATCATCCTGCTAAACTTAGATATCTGAGATAATGTCAGTTCTACTGTGTAGTTAAGAAGAGTTGATGTGATTTTTAATGTACTGAGTATTTTTCTTAACAGTTGAGAATAAACTAGGTCAATTAAAGTCATAAAAAATTCAAAAGCAATTCTTTGATAAGAATAATAAGATTTTTTCCCCTCAGCTGATGTGGCTCAGCAGTTGAGCGTTGACCTAGGATCCAGGAGGTCAAGGTCCCATTCCTGGTCAGGGCACATGCTTGGCCCGGGTTGCAGGCTTGATCCCTGGTAGGGGGTGTGCAGGGGGCAGCCGATCAATGGCTCTCTCATCATTGATGTTTCTTTTTCTCTCTCTCCCTCTCCCTTCCTGTCTCTGAAATCAATAAAGATATATTTTAAAAAAGAATAATAAGATTTTTAAAGAATGTGATTGGATGGAAGTAATACTACATCAAGAAGAGACAACACACCACCTTTGTATGTGCAAGTGATGTTTCATTGGTGTGACTTGTTTATCACTCATTGGGTATAGAGTGTCACTGGGTCAGCATGACTTGAGCATGAGAAGTGTAGAGTTCATTGAGGTTCTCTCACATCTTCTTCATCTCTTCTCCACTATGTGGTAGTTTGGGGAAGGTAAAGAACTATTACTCCACCCTCAGGTCCAGGGAGGGCCCGGTTTCCTACTGACAGCCTGGCCAATGAGCTTCCCCTTGCCATTTGGCTTGTGAAATGGCTCACAGGAGTCCCCAGTCACAGGAGTCCACAGTCGTCACTGAAACATGACGACTTTTGAAGCCAGTCCTCTCTGTCTTTATGACTCTGATGTGTGCTGGAGAAGCTAGAACTGCTGAGATTGTTTTGGATCCAAATGGGAAGCTTGTAACATCAAAAAAGTCTAGGTTACAGGGCTGAAAGAAATTCCACCTTCGATGAAATAATTGAGCCATGGAAACAAATCAAACACGTGTTATCTCCGAACCCTCAACTTTTGAGTCAATCAATCCCTTTCATTGCTTAAACCATTTTGAGCCAGATTTTTTTTTCTTTCAGTTGCAACAGAGAGTCCTAACTGATATAAGTCATAGGGAAATGACTGTGGTTCTGGAGGTAGAAATTCTGATATCTGAAATCTGGAGTTGCTATGATATAGCTATATAACCTTAGGCAAGTCATTTAACCAATTTGAGCCTTAATATATTCATTTGTTAAATGGAAGTGGTCATATTAAGTTTCATGTACTGCTGTATAGATACATAGGAGAGCATGTATAAAATGCCCTGCTCATAAAAGGTACCCAATGAATGTGAGTTTCTTTCCTCTCTGTGGAAAGGAAAGAAACATCACATGGTTTTCATATTTAAAGTAAATTTAATTACTGCCTTGATATTATAAATAAGTAAACTTCTTTTTTAACAAACATCAATGAGTGTGAAATAGTTACCCAGGTTACTTAGTATGTAGATAATCCCTTCATGTTTAAAGGAGACTATGCCTCTACAGGATTACACAAAATCGGTTCCATTGATCACCTGGCATAAGTGATAACCAGTAAGAAGTTTCCTTAGGACAGGCCCTAAAACTATAAAGGAGCTTTTTTTGCTGCACCAGGAATATCTCACATTCTGGGTACCCAGTATTTCTTTCCTCCATTCCCATGAACTCATAATTGATTAGAAAATTCTGTTCATGTAAAAAATAGGTGGCTGTCTGGGCACATTGTTTCCTACCCACTGGTGCCATCTATAACTGAATTGCTGGGGTAGGAGGCAACAATTTCATCTACTGCATCTGTCATCCCTGCTCCCAGAGCTGAGTAACTATCCACTTCCTTACAGATAGGAAAGCTGGTTGCCAGTAGAATCACAGAGCATATAATAGAGGAACACCTGAATGCTGACAAGCAAAGGAAAGTGCAATGTGACCCTGGATGATAAGGGCACCAAAGACTAGAACACTAGAACAAAAAGTCATAATCCTTCTGGATGATACTCCTCCCTTCCTCTCCACCCCATGCTTCCCCAGCGCTCAGATACCCAGGCCTCTCCCAGTCACTCAACAAGCATTTTGGGGGCATCTACTCTGTTGCCTCTGGAATACTGCACAAAGTATTGAGGATAAAATAGTGGCTAGGATACACTTTCTGACCTTGAGAAAGTCAGTGTCCAGATAAGTACTAAATGTAACTAGGAAACCCGCCAATGGTTGTGGGCTTCCCTTGTGATAATCTCATCAGGCATTACCTAATGGACGGTGCTAGGTACAGATACCTTTATTTTATATTCCTACCACCCTTAGTGTTCTGGCCCCAATTTTTTTTCAAAGCATTGATCTCAGATTATTCTCATGTTATAGATCAGGAGCAAAGGATCCAACTTTCATTAGGCATCTACTAATTCTTAATTTGCTTGATAGGAAATAAGGAGATCTGGGAAGCTGTAGGGAAGTAATTTAGGGGGAATAAAACTATTCCCAGGAAATATTAAATTCTAATAAATTGGCAACAACCTACACATAAGATCCTTCTCTCTAGAGCTTGAACCCCAACTCCATAGATTCAGGTAAGGTTATTCTTGGGCGAGGAGACCAACGCCCTCTGTATACTAGAGGAGTATTTTCCATCAGGAGAGCATTCTTGTAAAAAACATCTGGTCATGATGTGAGCACCTGTCAATCATCATGAGTTTCTGATAGACTGGGATTTAGAAATTGCTTCTATTGCATATGTGTGCTTTACAGGACTATGATATCCAAGGCTATTTAGTAGTCTGGTCTGGATTAAAGCTGCTATAGTGAGACAACTTACTAGCATCCACTTCTGTTACCACGATTGGCTTGGAGAATTGAATTCGGAAGCCCCAGGGATAATCGCCAGTTCCTCTGAAGAGCCTCACAGTTCGCTCTCGAACTACAGAAGAAGCAAAGGGGACATTCTTTAACCTTTAGGTTCTAGAAATATGGTTGCAAAAATAGCTAGTATTTATTGCTTGTTTATTGCACGCCAGGTCTAATAAAAATGTCCTAAGCATTTTACAAGTATTATTTAATTTAATTTCTTGATTAACCTATTATTATTGTGTGTTTTTTGGAGAGGAGGAAACTGAGGCACAGAGAGGTTAAACACCTTGCCTAAGTCACATGGTGGGTAAGGGGCACTGCCCACTACTTTGAGGCGGCATGACTCCCAAAAGGCAGCTGAGCCTTACAGGTCTGAGTCACTCAGATCCATAAATAATGGGACACTTATCTCAAGGTTATAGGTGGAAATAAGAAAACAGAATTCTTAGCCACACATTTAGGTCCTATAGGAATTCAGGAACACCTGAACAATTGAGCTTCTCAGAAAAAATACAGTAATAGCTGAGTCTTGCAGAAATTTTAACTGTAAAGTTGTGTTGTATTGAAGGTGGAGAGTTCCAGAGACTTCACAGGACGAATTCATGGGTAATTACATTAGTCCAGTGAACTTTAATTAATGCGGCTCAGCCATTTCTCAGTTTGCTTTTCCATGTATCTTCTCCCTTTTCCTCCTGCTACCTCATACAGGCTTTTCTGTGTATGTGTGTATATGTGTATATATACATATGTGTGTGTGTATATATGTATGTGTGTGTATATATCTGTATATATGTATATATGTATATATATATTTGTTAATAAATATATTTAAATGATAAAGAATAAATCATAGTAAAGCATAACGATAAATTACCTGAGTCTCAGAAGTGAATTATTAGTAATAGCACTATTATTAGGTCTCTGGGAAAAGTGAGGCAATTGATTTTAAAATAAGAATGCTAATATATTGAAAAGGGCAGGGTAAATTATCACCTTAAAACTATAATTTAATGTAATACCCTTTCATTTAAAAATAGGAATGCATTAGAATTTATTGTATGTTTGTATTTCACTTATCATTTGTCAGAAAGATGTATATCTTCCCCTGGGTTGGATATCAAGAAGATATCTCCTTTGCAGGGTTGCATCCTCTTTAGGTAAATATTCAAAGGCTGTTACAGTATGCATAATGTAGACAAAATATGGATAGAACTAGGAGCAATCTAGAGGTCAAAGGAAAGCTTGAGAATTTAAGATGACTTTGTACTTTGAGTGCGGAAGGACCTTAGTCCAGCTTCCCATTTGGTGAGAAATCTCTTCCTTGTCATCTCTGAGAGATGCTTGAGGCGGGTGAGTCCCTAATCTTTGGAGGTATATTATTATTATAAATTTACGTTATATTTTGCAGAGTTTGTAAGAAGATGTGCCATTATTTTATTAAAATTTCTCCCAGATATTCTGGGGTAAATCAATATGTTTTAAAAAATTAACTTTCCTATAAGAAATGACAAAGACAGTACAAGATTAGTCAATCCATACAAATGTGCTTGGATGTGACATTCTCCTTGGTCAGGTAGGAAATAAAAATATCTGATAAAAACAAGGAAACAAGCATCTCTGTCTTTAACGATCCACTGTAGCCCAAGAGCAGAAGTTCATTCACAAGCATTTACTGAGTATCTGCTATATGCGCGGTATTTTCATATGTACTAGGACCACAGTGGCGGACACAGACAAGAGACTTTCCTCATGGAGCTTACATGATAGACATTGTCTGCCAAAATTGACATTCAAAGACAGGAAAGACAAAGACTCTTCATGTGGGTTCCTGAAGGAATGTTGGTCTTTCCAAAATGTCTGGAGGAAATATACTGTTTTTTATTGTTGAAAACAGCATCAGGAAAAGCATATACACTTGCCATGAAGGCATTGGTGTATTCCAGCCCTAAAATTATGTCTTCTGCTTTATCCTATGCTCCTGGGAAGATCTCTGTCATTTGTTAGTACAATTCCCTTGTGGCAATCATTTTACACGACTGTTTGACTGCCACTTACTCCATCTCAGTATAATTTAAGAAGCAGAACTGGGAAATTCAGAGCTTCAGAAATGAATATTTTAACAGTCTGCAATAGGCTGGTAGCTAATCAGGGCAAAAAATAAAATCAGAAACCCTATTTCTGACCTTTGTAGAAATCATTTTTAACTCCCCCTCTTGTCAAAACATCTTGGTCCCCCTAGGTTACCCTCTTGATACTGTCTTCTGCTTTTGACATATTGATTACCCAACAGATATTTGTTTAATGGAGTATTTTTACTGTGTTGATTCAAATAAAATCGTTTGCTGTTGTTTTTACATAACATGAGATTGTTGGGATAGAAACAATTCAATAAAGTCTTTAAATGGTGAGCTCAACTGTAGCACTCTCCTGTGGGAGAAGAGACAATCAAAATGTTTTGCAACAAGTTCCCCTCCTATTCTGAAGACAATTTTCTCATATTTTAAGATTTATAGTCCTGGTTTCCCTTGCCACTGTCTGGTGGATAAAGTATGACACATCTGCTGAAAAGCGACAAATAAATGTCATTGTCTTTTCGGAGACTGTGTGGGCTCATCTTCAAGTAATTTATCCCCTCAAATAACACTACCTTGGAATCATCTTGTTAAATGTAAAAATTTAAATGAAGGGTAAATATTTCCCTAACTTATAAAAGAGCTCTTTTAGGATATTACGAATTAGATTTTTTAAGGTGTAAAATTTATTCTCACAAAATACATGCTGGTAGATATAAATTAGTATTGCAGTATCTTAAAGTGTTACTAGGTTAATAAATATATTTTCAGTTTTAAAATGATTGGTTTGTCTACAAATCACCTTTCTTCCCAATCTTGAACTTTTTTATAGATCTCTCAACATCACATAGTGAAGAACATACGCATTTTATATACGTAACACTTCAAGTCTTAGTAACAATCAGAGCTAGCACATTTTTGAAATGAGATTCAGTGCAATAAATACTATCATAAAACTCACAACATCTTAACATTTTATATACATATAAATTTCACATATATATGCACATGTATAAATATATACACATGCACAGACGAACACATATGTGTATATGCACGTGCATATGTGTGTCTGTATACGTATGTGTATATAAATGTCAATTTTGGCAAAATTGAAGAATCTTTCTTTTTTTAACAAAGCAAATGATAGTGAATTAACCAAATGCTTGGTCTCCGCTGACCATAAACAGTTGTAAATTTGGTGATAATTTTGATGCCTATACTGAAAATGTTAAGTACTGCTTTGTAGAACCTATCAAACTCATACCTGTAATTTCTCTCTGTGTCTTTAGTAAGTTCCCCTAGTGCCTGGACCATGGTAGGCATGGTGTTTGTTGAATGCATCATTGTATAATTAATTAAAAACATTATTTGCAACCTGAATCATCTTTGCTTGAGTTAAATTGTTTACTATTAAGGTCATTTATTTATACTGATAGAGAAGTTTACAAAGTTCTACACCTTAAATTTTGCAGCAAAGATTGAACTGAAATAATTTCACATGCTGGAACTTGTAATTCAGGTATAAGTGTTTTAAAAAAATCATTAAGTTGTTATTGCATTAGAGAAATTATATAGTTTTAGTAAACTAAAAGTTAATCTCATGAAAATATCATGAAACCATGATTGTTAATGAAGTCTGCAAAAGCACAATAAAAATATTTATATTATTAAATGAAGGTATAATTATTAAGCAATTATATTACTAAATGTAAAATGTAAGATATAAATCAGATATCAAACTATATACATGATGATATCAAGTGCATATTTCATATGTGCTTAAAACTCGACTAGACCTATGTCTAATAGAAAGACAATGCAGCCCCAGCCGTTTGGCTCAGTGGTTAGAACGTCAGCCTTCGCGCTGAAGGGTCCCCAGCGCCACTCGGGCCAAGGGCCCACGGGCCGCATGCGGGAGGCAGCCATCCCATGCTTCCCCCCCCCCCCCCCGCAAAAAACAATGGAAAAATATCCTCCGGCGAGGATTGGGAAAAAAAAAAAGGACAATGCAGAAATAAAAAATGGTTACATTTTGGTGTGGGAGCAATCGATGATAATTTGTTACTTATTTTTGCTCCCCAGTGAATTTTTGAAAAATGCTATTTTTCACTCCTAGAATGAAATAAACCCGACTCTTCCTCCATCGCCTTTCCTCTGACTTTGAAAGGACTTCCTACGATTGACTGAGCGCTAAACACGGGTATTGCAGCAGCTTCCGAGTCCACCACGGGAGTCCCTGCGCCCCGCAGCCCCCGAGCTGGAGCCCGCACCGCCCTCCGCGCGCCGCGCCCCTGTGCCAGGGCGCCCCCCTCCGGCGCCTGCCGCACCCGCCACGGGTGCCCCGGGTCACCGCGAGCCTCACCCGCTGCCGGGCCGGGTGCCCTACTGAGGCTCCTGGGGCTGCCCTCGGGGTTCCCGTCATCCCCTCGAAACAGCCAGGCTGCCGAGTGGAAGTTCTCCGTGTAGAAACCTCTCTCCTCGATGCCACCTCGAAAGCCAAGGTCCGCAGGATGGCCGTCCTCCGAGGGCGCTGCGGGGCAGAAGAGGTGACCCGTGAGTCGCTCGTGCGCTGGCCCCACAGCAGGTGCGCGGGATCGAGAGAAAGCCACGAGACAGAAGTAGCTTTAGAGTTCCTTTCAAAACTCCAAGACGGGAAAAATCATTATCGTCCCTGTGTGCTTGGAATAACGTGCCGCATAGTAAACATCCATTCCCAGAAGGGGAAGGCGTGGGCCTTACCGCCAGAATAAGCGGAGGGAAGCACGTGAAGCTTCACCTGACAGCTTCAGTCACTGCGGTTTGGAGTTTCCATGTGTTTGGGAGTCTCTTGGGCAATAGTGTGGAATGCCGTGCCCCTAAGGAAATGAGACGGCATTTCCATACTAGCTTCCAAGGGCTTCCCTGTGGCCCTGTCAGACGGTTCAAACCTGAACAAAGTCACACCCCAAGCCTCTCAGCCTTTTAAGGGTGCAGAATTAAGGAGCGCCATTCCATAACCAAAATGGGATTTCAAAAGCACCAGTCCTTTACTTGCATTTCTCAATTCCCATGAAGAGGGTGGGATGTGAAGAGCACAGAATGCTTCTTAAACAACAACATAACACACCTCTCTTTTAGTATCTTCTCACACTCTACAGTTGCTCTGATGCCCTTCTAAACACTGTAGGGAACAACTTTTCCTCTCTCCCTCCCTCCCCCTGTGGAGCAGTGGCCAGCTGGACTTTGGCTGCAGGTCAGTTTATACAGCCCCTGGGGGAACGGTTCTGCTCCCACTGATGTTCTCTGGAGAATCGTTCCTAATGTTCCTGTCCCTGTCCCTGCATGTATACCTCGGCTTTCCTAGGACTGGACTGAAGAGTGCAAATGTTAGCTGTTGTCCTGACACACAGAGAAGTAACAATAGTTTTCTAGCTCATGTATTTAACTTGTGTAGAAATGGTCGAAGATGGAATATTCACAAAGCATAGTTTCTTGCAGGCAGTCAAAAACAATGCTTGTCATAGTTTTTGTTTTGTACACCAAATAAGGTTTCATTAGTCACTTGATACTAACCCACAGTTTAAACAGTTTCAGGTGCATTCATTCATTTATTACTCACTTATTAAGTTGAATTAATTTAAAATAATTGTCCTGTAGTGAGCAAGGTGCAATTTTAGGCACAATGGAGATGAAAGATTAGAAACATAGGGAACTCAGAGAAAGGAAAGATGATTCTGGCTGTAGGGAAAGGTAGGATTAAAGGAAGGGTATCATTAGACTGGGCCCTGAGGAGTGGGCAAAACTTTTACAGCAAAATAGGGTTGTGGACTGTTAGACATGATATGGATAAGTAGCCTATAGGGGGCAAATAGGTCCTGGAAAGACAGACCATATTGATTGAATAAATACAGTTTTGGTGTGTGAAAATAAAGGGAATGACATACGGGAATATTATGTGATAACAAAGTTGGAATATAAATGATATGAGAATTTTGTGGGACATCTTGTTTATTGGAATAAAATTGATGAACACTTTAGAATAGAATACTTTAACTGAGGATATGGGATGTCATCTTCCACTCATCATATTTCAAAATCTTTTAAGGTTTTCCACATTTATTTTTTGAATAAGTCTGAGTGTTACATTTGGCTTTATATAGTAGGAAAAGTAAACACAAAATATTATACTAATTTACAGACCCATATTTTTGAGCTTTAAGCCTAAATCCAAGCTGCTTCATACACAGCAGTTGCTAAAGTTACAGAAGCCCCAAAGGAACTTAAAACATCTTCCCTTATTTGATTTATTTTCTATATCCTTGGCCTTAAATATTTAGTTACATTTTAGTATTTATGACTATAATGTACACACATTCCTGGGTCCGTGGATTTATCTTTATTATTATTTTATTCTGAGCAGTGGCTGTCCATGGTGGATATGTAATCATCCCCCTATTATGTAAAGGCCTGAAGGTAGGCCTTTAAATTATAGTGATCTTTGTTTTTAACGGCATGCATGGGACTGTTAAAACAGCTCACTTATTTACAAACAGATTTGATTATGTGGATGAGCAGTTCTCTGTTCACTCAGTTACCAAGACAGAGCTAATCAACATACTCTTACATAAGCTGAGACATAAAATCTGTGTGAAAGGCTATTGAAGCACCAAGCCACACACCTGCTGAAGCTTTGAACTGCTAGATTTCTCAACAACTGTCCCTGGGGAACTTTGAGCCAAGTAGAAAACATATCCAAATGTGACTTTGTCACCAAAATTTCACTTGCTAGATGAGCCTTTTAATAAATAAAACCTTAACAGAATGAGCTCCTAAATATCTTGGTATTACTGAAATTGCATTTGGTCTTCTGTGCTCTCAAAAATTTTAAATTCTTCTGTTTGTTTGTTTTTTAATACTCATCAGAGGATATATTTGTTGATTTGGGAAAGAGAGAGGGGAGGGGAGAAACATCGATATGGGAAACATAGATTGATTAGTTGCCTCCTGTATGTGCTGCAATTGGGGATAGAACCTGCAACCTAGACATGTGACCTGACCGGGGCTCAAAACCACCACCTTTTGGTGTACAGGACGACACTCCAACCAACTGAGCCCATTTTTTTCTGATGTTAGAATAAAAAAGATAAAATACTTAGCTCAGTTGCAGGTGTCCTTAGACATTCTCATACCTCTTTCATTCCACCGTACTACGTAAAGATAATAAAACATGGTATCTGATAAAGTGAGTCCCTGTTTGGACTTTGCTGGAGAGAGACCAAGATCAGATTTGAATGGCCCAACAAGAGGCAGTGAGTCAAAGTGTTCAGGAGCATAGACTAGTCAGGTTGTCTGGGTTTGACCCCAGTCCACCACTAACTATGGCCAAGTGACATTGGGCAAGTCACTCATCCACTCCATGGCTGGGATTCCGCATTTGAGAAAGTGAGGTTGAAAATATAGTACTTTACTCATAGTGTTGTTGGGAGAACAAACAAGCTAATGTATAGTAAAGCCTCGCATAGTAAACACAATGTAATCTTTAGCTCTTATTATTAGAAATTAAAGCTCTTTTGCCTGCCTTCCTTTCTTCCTCCCTCTCCCTCTTTCTCTCCCTTTTTCTCTCTCCATCCCAGCCTCTGCTTTCTTATTTCCATGCACACTAATATTTGGAAAAAATATTTTCATAATAATTTTTACAGCTAAAATAAGAAAAATGCTCTCAAGGATCCTCACACAATTAGACCTCAATTCTTGTCACATCTGTTGGTGATAATAAAATCATTTGAGATTATAAAAATCCAAGCTGGCAGGCCCTTCGGACTTCAGTTTATAGCCTTCAGGTTATTGACCTGGTGAGCATTCGTCAGCATTCCCCACAGCATGGATGGATTGATCAGCTGTGCCCACATACGTAAATATGTCATTCCTAATGCCTTTTCCAGTTATCATGTAGGAAGTCAGAGCTGAGTGAGATTAACAGACTGAACAGCACCAGCTGTAATGATGCTCGATAAAGCTGTCAGGCTCTAAGTCACGGATTAGTAGCATATCCCAACTCTATAAATGAGATAAAATTTAAACCACACATTAAACAATGCTGGCTCCAGCAGCTCTTAGTGAAGTGCAGCCTCTCCTGAAAAGTTGCTGAAGAAATACAGCGTGCCTCCTGAGTATCTGTGGCTTGGAGAAACCGAAAAATAAAATGGCAGATGGTTCCATTCCCTGAAGTCTAATATAAAAGAAATTATTAGTATAAGTTTTTATTAAAAACAAAAGTCATCCCAAAGACAACACTATTGTTCTGATTAAATGGATTGTGTTATTTTGGCCTGAAATTTGAATTGGTGCAAGTTATCTAGCTGATTCCTGGGTGGTTTCAAGTGGGTACAAGTAAGTGTTTAACAAATGAGTCTCCAAAAGGAAAATAAAAAAGCGCTGATTTGTAGTGTTTGCCAGTTTCTGTTGTATGTATACTCCCATCATGGCCAATTTCAAGCTACCAACCTAATGCTACTGAATTGCAGTGTGAGAAAAAAATGTGCACAGTTGACTATTGTGAACCACTGTGGGCTGATGCTTGCCTACCTACACTTGTTTCTTTTTCTCAAGAAATGCAGAGTGTACATGAATGTCTAAGGGCACTACTAGTGGAAGATTTCTCCATAATACAAAGAATAAAATAGACTTGGACTGGAAGGGTCTAGAATGCCGAAAGACTCCATGAACTAGAAGGAACTGGTCCTTTTATATTAGAAGGACCTGAAAACTAGAGAAAATGGTCCTTTTCTCTATGGCACATGAAGATCATCTATGGTTAATCAAACTAACCAAAGTTCCCATTCAATCTAATTTTTTTAGTTTACATCAATCATAAATTGTTCCTTATAATAATGGAAGCTATTGCCATATGTAATAAAAAATTTTACTTCTGTTTTTCTTATTTATAATAAACTGTTTAGCCCTCAGATTCTTCCCTCTTAGTTTTTGAGATGGGTTCATTCTGATTACTTTAGTGCTAATGAATTGCTGAGCACTTTGATGATTTTGGTTACATGAGTTTAGAGGTATGAACTGCAGTTGAATTGTCTGTAGTATAAAGGAAAGAAATGTCAAGGGTCCAAGGGAAAACCAGAAGGAGAAAACAGAACTCAAGGAATACGGGTGTTATATGAAGGAAGCAGTGCTATAAAATAGCCCCCTTGGGTGACTGAAAGGCAGCACAGGGACCTTTGAAGTACAGTGGTATCTAAAGAAGGTTTCAAAGTTGTTTGCTATGGAGTATGGGATATATGCTCTCCCTCCATCTCTCCTTTGATGTCTTCAGGATATTGCCTTTCTCATTACTGTTTTTGTGTAGGTATATTCTTTGGGGGGATCCAGAATAGTAGGGCCAGCGGCGATTGTATCAGATTTACGTGTGTAACACAAGATTTGTATTCTTAGGTGAAAAGAAAGAAAATTTTCTGGCTGCAAGTTTATAAAACAAAAGGTCAAGAAACACCTGAAAGAATATTGCTGTCCAGGAAATCCAGTTTGAGGAATCCACCTTAGTGAAATCTCAGCTATTTACTTACCTCAAGACTAAGGATGATTTTAGTATACTGAGAACAAAAACTCTAATTCTCAACAAAATAGACTTTGCCTTTCCCCGTCTGAGGCATTACCAGTGCTCTGTCGAGGGGGTGTCCTCCCTTATCCCTGTAAGCATCAAACCATTCTGTCTTATCCATGTGCAGTGGTGGGGATGTGTAACCATTGCTGCAATGTGAGAACAGAGCACTGGTGTAGCATAGGCTGTGGCATAAAATAGATAGCACACCCAAATGAGTAGTTTATGGACAGTTTAATAAAAATACTATTTACAAAGTGTGGACAGGATTTAAGGAAATCAGGTGTGATATAGTGAAATTACGACTAGTACATTTAACACTGAAAAGGTAAGGGGAGGGAGCAGGTACCATTACCAGAACCAGAGCCATAGAAGGCCATGTGGAAGGGGCCACTTTAGAGGAGTATGGCTTTAGGGACACGACTAGCCCTCGGCACACCACAGGGAGAGATCTGAGGGAAAGTCTAATTTTATTGAGAATCAGAGATTGGGTGTGAAGCGTGCATTTGAAAGCGAGACCTTGATTAGGACTGGGTCAGAATCATGCCTTAACAGGTTGGCACTTACAGACAGGGCAAACTGAGGATTTTGAGGGTTTCAAAGAGACTAATGAAATAAACCATCTGTTGGTGCATTCTGTGGAAAATTTGATGGTTTGGGGCAGGGGATGAGTTTCTGTAATGAACAATAAAAATATTTGCTTAGTCTAGAGCCTCCTGGAAAGTAAAGTGTTAATAAAAGCTTTGCGATAGGGTCATGTAATTTATCCTAAGATATGTGGAAGTAGGTGGTTCTGGAAAAGAAGGCAGTTGGTACTCACTGGATCCTTCAGTGATGTTGCTGGCAAACGAACTTCCCCCTGCCGAGCTGCACCTTTTGCCATCTTTGAATTGCTGCCTCCTCCTGGCCCACTGGCCTATTGCTTCCTCCCAGGAACCATCACTGGCTCTTGTACCTCTTGGAGCCAGTTCCTGGAGTAGCTTGTGGAGGCTATTTATTTCCAAATGCCGATCTAGATTAAATCACATTATATATGAAAAGTGAGACAATATTTCAAGGTAAAATTTCACATATTCCAACCTATAAAACAGAATCATTGTAGACTAGAACTAGAATAATTTCATTTACCTTCTTCATGATTTACTTTCTAAATTTGTATTACTTCAAAAATAGCCAAATAATTGAAAAATTGAGTTATATGGAAAAGGGGGATCACCATGCATTGCCTCAGTTGGATTAAATGCAGTAGGTATTCCTTGGGCACCAGCAGAATACACAATACTATATTAATTAGCTACTCTGGAGGAGGAAAGTGCAAATAAATTGTTAATTATGTCCCCTGAATTCTCAGTAAGAAGACAAGATATAATTACCTAAATTAGTTGTATTACAATCTATGATAGGTTTACGATTGAACTCAAGTCCTTTATGGTTTGACTTCCATTAATCACAAGAATAACAATTTCACGATACTTTTCTTGCTGCAAATATTGGTTCAAAATGAGAAAAAGATGGAAAAAAGCCAGAGTAAATGAAGGTTTTGATAATTTTATATTTGAATAAATAACTTAATAACATTAATAAATAACAATAATAACTTCAAAACTTCTGCCTTCTGTCATCATAAGCTATGATGTGTATTAATTAAAATACTAATTGCAATACAAGGAACTTTAAGAAAATAACAAAAAAATTGAAATAAAAATAAACCCAAATTGCAGAGCATGCAATACCTAGAAAGTAATTTGATAGGTTAGAATTGGTTAAAATTTTACTTGCTTTATCTTTTTGGTACTATACGAAAAGGTAAACATCAATTTAAAAAGAGACTGACTCTTAACTTTTATTTTTATTCTCTTCCCAGGAGCAAAGGAATTTTTCAAACTGGATCTTTGTAAATTAAACTCTAACTTATCAGT
Organism: Miniopterus natalensis; assembly: GCF_054644295.1. Taxonomy (NCBI): domain Eukaryota; kingdom Metazoa; phylum Chordata; class Mammalia; order Chiroptera; family Miniopteridae; genus Miniopterus; species Miniopterus natalensis. The sequence continues at coordinate 55,477,509 of NC_142083.1, forward strand.
GTCAGAGTTTGTTCTCAGAACTATTTAAATAATAAATAGGATATATCCATGAATAAATTATCTTTTTTATTTTTATGTATAACTATTAAGGACACATTTGCATAATAACTTAAATTTCACTTGTCAAGACCAATGACACAGAAGGGGGAAGAGTCATTATCCATTCCTCTAATTTTCCATAACTCTGCTGTTGACTTCTACCTCTTCCCTAGAAAATAAGAGGGTGACAGAAAAATGACATTCATTTGTAATATTTATTACTGTTCACTTTTTATATCCTAATTTCCACTGTGTTGGTTACTTGGTCTACAGCTATGAACAAGATTACCTTTTGTCCTCTGGAACTTTACTGAGTGGTGGAACTCTAAAAAATGCTATAGGACTGGCCTCTGGCCATCTTCCCCAATGTTCCCTGTAGCTCTACTATTTGTAGAGATAGAAGAGTCCAGGTTGATTCTGAAGTCATCCATGAGAAGAAGAATTTTCTAATGTCAAATATTTTACATGTAAAAGTGATTCTTTTCTGAAATTGCTGGAGGAAAAAGAAGTCCTACAGGCCTAGGCAAGTACGTGATGGAAATATGGCCCTGTGATGTGGTGGGGAAAGTTTTCATCTAGGATATCTTCTTATATACTCAAATGAGGAGAAAGCATGTGCCCTACAGTATGTTTTGAAGTTTGATTTGAGAACCACTTGTTATGCCCACTGAGTGCACAGCTTCACTCCCATTCCTGCTTGTTATTTGTAGAATTTCAGGTTAACAAAAATGTAGAAGGTAATTTGGTCCAACCACCCTTTATATGCTTAAAAACTTTTACAAGATTTCCACCAAGTATTCATTCAGTTTAAGCTTGAATACTTCCCAGACTCAAATTTGCTGTCTGTTTACTATTTGAATCAGCATAATCCTTGAATACTTCAAGCTGACAGAAAGTTTTTCCACGGTGAATTGAATCTATGTCTTAGTAACCTACATTCACATATAACTCTCCCTCATTCCATAAATGCCTAGTAAATGTTTATTGAGCTGTTCCAGGAATCAGGTAATTTGCTTGAGACTAGAATAAGGACACTAAAGTTTCTTGAAGGACTCTGTTAAAATACACAGTGTCACTTTGTAGGAACAATATGCTAATCCATTATAGAACACACTAATATCTTATCAAGCATGAGTGAGAAAGTAGAAATCTACCACTTTGAAAGCCAGAGGTAGGTTTGGAAAGTGAGTTGGAAGCCAAGGAGAGGAAAGTGCAGATCTGGCTGGAAGACAGCACAGTCATTGCAGCTGGACTGTGGACCCTGGACCCTGAACCTTGGACCCTGGACTTGTTTATCTACTGAGAAATGCTGAAATGGGCATAAGCATGGAAAGTTCCCAATTTCACCAGGAATCAGTGTCTTGGAAATTATCTCAACAGTTGTATTCTGTTACTGGAAAAGAAATCATTTTTAAATTCCTCTTTCCATCCGTAGTGCTTGGTGCAGACTTTGGGACTACAAACATTCCAAGAGCTGCAGTCCTCTACACCTTTTTGCCTTGGTGTGGGCTTTTGGAATCACTACTCCCTTAGGGGAAAAAGGAAATAGAATATCTCACACAATGCATGTAAGTTTTGTGTCATATTACATAAAAGGGCTGTTTAATGAGAAATATTTCTATGCCCTATAAAATATCATTTATTCCTTCTCATTATCTGTTATTCTCTCAGAGTAGCCTAGTTTTGGTTTTCTCATTCAATTTTTTTTTTTTTTTTACGATATAGAATTTCTGTTTTGGGGAGGGGGTAGAGATTTTAAAGATATATTTTAGTCCATTTACAGTTGAAGAGAGGCATTCCTAAGAAACATTCCAAGAATGTGCAGATCTGACCTGGCAGAGGAAAACCCAGAATTTAGTTTTGAGGGATTCAGCTGGTATCCATTCCTTTTTGCCACTGGCTGGTCTACCTCCCACCACATGCCTATCCCTACCCTCTCATTTCTCACAGGCAGCCTGCCTTGCTCATTTACATTACATCCCTGGCCCCAGTGGGCAGTCCGGATTGTGATCGCTAATCTAGTTATTTCCCACGGGCACACACATGGGTGGAGGGAACTTATGTAAATGTTACGGACAGCACTCATGCCAGGGATTCTTAATCTGAGGTATGCAGCTAGACTTTGAGGAGTTGAGGGACTCCTTTGAAAATGCAGGCATAAGCTTGTGCTGATATCAATTTTATAATTTTCTGGTGAAACAGTACAAAGATGTCCCAGTTTTTCAAAGCAATCAACACCTCGAAAAGATTACAAAATCTTTGGCATGAGGTATCACTAGTATGATGAAAATAGTATTGAATAAACTATAAAAATACTTATAGCTCTAGGAGAGTCAAAGCCATGCAAAATGCATAGATTCAAATCTCTTTTAATACAAACATTTAAATTTCTGAACCACGTTCCTGCTTTCCTGTTTTTGTATGTGAACAGAGTTTTGCACAAAGAAGCCTGATGTGACTTCCCTGAATTCATTCTTTTACTTGACAAATACTCAATTGAGCGTCTCCACTGCAGGACAGGCACCGTTCTGGTGCTGTGGATATAGGAATGATTAAATTAGGAAAAAGATCCATGTCTGCATGACTCCATTCTAGCAGGAGAAGACAGAACAACAAAAAAGACAAAAACCCAAAACAACCAGTAATATACATAGAGCACATTAGAAAGTGAAAAGTGCTGCGTACAGAAGTGAAACATGGAAAAGAGATAGAGGATGCTCGGGTTACTTCTTGAAGACCTAGATAATTATGGACTGAACTCAATGCTGGGAGGGCTCAATGCAAAGAGGGCTCAGATTGCAATTTTAAATTGAGTGGTCTGAGAATGCTTCACTGAGAAGGTACCATATGAGCAAAAATTTGGAGAGATGAAAGTGAACCATGTGGACATACGGGCGAAAGTGATTCAGTTATGGGAGCAACTCAAGCAAGGGACTGATGGGGGATCCTGTCTCGCAGGTTCTAGCAACTCAAGGAAGTCAATGTGGCTGGAACGGAGTGATGGGGGAAATGAGGGAAGAGGAATGAAGGAGTAAGAGTTATAGGAACAGCCTTTTGATGAGTCACAGTAACCTAGGGAACCTGTAACTATAGTGGTTCACCAAATGTGACCATTTCAAAGCCTACTGAAGTGCAATATCAGTTTTGGGAGGATTTTGATTTGAACTACTGATTTTCTTAAGGAAATAGCCTTGCTGGAAGAGGCAGTCCAGGGAGGGGCATGTCCATGGAGGAAGGTGAGCCAGCCTGGGTGGGAAGAATAAACATCTAGGTGAGCACGTGTCTGCTCTGGAGACACAAGTGCTCTTATTGCAGGTCTGCTTCTTGAAGACCTAGATAATTATGGACTGAACTCAATGCTAGGATTTAATCCATTCACCTTGGTATCTGGAGGTATGTTGGCACTGGGAAGCAGTCACTGTGACTGATGGATCTTTGCTTTAGGATGCTCATAGATTTTGCGTTGCTTTAGGACATTTATTCTCCATACAGTAAATTTCACATTTTATGTCAACACTTATGTAATTGATTGTGCTTTTTGTATTTTATTTCAACTTCTAAATTAATTCTACTTAAAAATTAGGAATAGAACAACAACAAAGAAAAGATAGCTTCTCCATGAAGTTTCATCACTCCAAATTCCATTTTTGGATAAGTTAGGAGTGTTGCTGGCACTATGAAGTTTTAATTTGTTCAAGATATAACTTAATATACAATGTGTAATAATGCTAACACTAAATATAAAATATTTTGGACTTACTGAGAAAAACAAGAGCTTTTTATGAAGTGACCAAAATGGTATAGTATGGATCCAAGATTGAAAGCAGACAGGCAGTATTATGTACTTAGGAAAGAGCTTCCATCTTAGCCCTCTTGAGGTCTGGAGAGTTTCTGGGTTCTATCAATGTTTCAAGCAGGGCCAACCAATGCACAAGGGAGGTCAGAGGTCTGTCTGAGTTGAGAGGCCCCATGGACGGTTCAGTCAGGATTAACCATGGCCATTTCTGGTTTTTGTCCTTTGCTTTAATTACTATTCCACATGGCCTCCTGAGACGTGTATACCATGCTTCTGCAAACACCACAGCAAGGTTAAAAAGCACATTTCATCACAAACACATTTTTCCTATTCTTCTAAACATGCTTAGCTTGCAAGAAGTAAAGAAATGGTAGATTTTTTAAGAGTGGCAAAAGGCTAATGTCTCCTACAAAATTGATTTGGCAATACATCAACCTTTTAAAGAGAAATTGATTTTTTTCTTGCTTTATATTAAACTGTAGCCTTGGTGATTTTGTTATGCACTTTTATAGGTGGGGTGGGTGATATATGCCTGCCCATATTCATCTAACACTAAAATACTCAATATATCTTTAGCAATAAAGAAAAAAACCCAAAGCAATAAAAAAAGCCCTCACATTAAGACTTTCCAAAGCTCAAACATATAAAGATAAAGAAAGCAAAAGATCCTGTGTAGCACTGTACCTTTCAAAGCTTTCTGCTTCTGAGGTGAAAGCAGTATGTCCATTTGGTGATAGTAATTTTCCTCTGGGTCATTTTTATCTCCTTCAGAATTTGGCCTTATTGATGGATTCCTTTGGCACTCTGCTGCTTCCTTTTTAAGGCCAGTTAGTCCGAGGTTTATTTCATCTTGGTTACTGTGTTGGTCTGCATCACTGGTCAGTGGTTTCTTAATAAGAAACAGATTATCTGTAGCACACACTGCAGAGTCGAACTCAGCAGTGTTCGGTGGAAAATCCATTTGAAAACAGGCTTCATCATGATTCTCATTTGATAGGTCTTCAAAATCTCTGTGGCATGTACTCTTTACCACTGGCCTTGGGAGGAACTTGTCTTTTTCAACATTTCTCAGAAAGCTGGGTGACTCTTTAAGGTTTTTCATTCCCATGGGACAATTAGAATCAACTGTGCCTTCTTTATCATTTTGAATGATTAATCTTTGCTCTAACTCATCAGTTACTGAGGTCATGACTGACATTTCTGTATTGCTGGAGGCTGCCGTCTCTGCACAACTTGCCTGGGACTCTGTTTGACCCCCTTCCACGGAGCTGTGGCTACTACTGTTGAGTGGGCTCCCAGCAGCGAGCCTGCCAGAGGGCGCATGGCTGAGAGCCGCACCCTGCGTACTCTTCATTTCCAATAGTTGCTGTGCATTTGTCCAAGAGTCGCTACGTGAAGTGGCTTTGTTAAAATCTCTGTCAGTCACATTAACTTGCTCTTCCTCATATTCTATCACAAACTCAGCACAGTGATCAGAGGAAAATGTATCCCTAGGGGTTTCTTTAGGTTCGGAGGGTCTGGTGGCCCCATGGGATGGACAGAATGGAATGAAAGACTTCACAGCATTTTGACTGGAAGGGAAAGATTTGGTATTTGACTTCTCACAGTATTCTGCAGGTGGAATTTTGCTGCCTTTGCAATAAATGTTGGCTGCCTTTTCCCCTACGCGCATTGCATTCAGAGAAGATGAAGAATGAAAGTCAGGGTCTTTGCCATCTTGAACTGAGAAGATGTTAGTAACAGTACTTGGCAAATAACTTACCTCTTCTGTGCTTTGCTCTATATACGAGCCTGATGTGATATTTTCTGGGATATCAAAGTTGATTTGTCTATCTCGAGCTACATATTTAGGATCCTTAAAAGGCATTTTATTTAAGTCTGTTTCACTTAAACTTGAGGTCTTTAGGGCATCACGTGAAGTAGGAAAAACACTTTTGAGAAGAGTCTCAGCTTCAAAGAAATGTCTCTTTTTCGGGGTGCTCTGACTAATCTTAGAGTCCTTCTGCAGAGAGACTGCAGATTCTAACTCACAGTCACCTAAGGCTGAAAACAGCGCACCAGGCTTATTCCTCCTCTGGGGGGCTGAGCATAGAGGAACCACAGCTGGGTCAGGATCCTCCCCCTCCTGGACGGCAGACTCGCGAGGAGCAGAGACGTGCAAACCACCAGGACTCTGCTGCTTTTTTCCCAGCTGCCACTTTTCAGGTAGCCTAACACCAGACTGTGCAGAAGACCTAGAACATTCTTTGGTGGTGTGATCAGAGGAAACATTTCCATGTTTAGCTGTCTTTTTCCTTCTTTCAGGATGGGTTACATTAATTATTATATTCTGTTTCTCACTCATGTATTTAACTTTAATTCCTTTTCCTACAATGCTGACTTTCAGTGAGGGGCTCTCAGTTCTGGCGGTTTCTCCGTAGTTAGATGGAGCCTCAGATTTTAGTTCTTCTATCAGTATATTCTTATACTCATAAGAGCAGCTTCTAGAAGAGTAGCAACTTGGACTGTGCCTGATAGAGTAACTCTGGTGACCTTTTCGACATCTCTTCTTTGTTGGGAACCGCACTTCTGTTTTATAGGAAGATCTATTCTTGTTTGCTGCTTGAATATTGAAATCCCCACATTTTACTTTGGTAATAATTTTGCCTTTTGCTGGTTTAAAACCTTCTACTGTGTTTGGGAAATACTGCAGTGTAATTTTTCCTGAGAATGACTCTTCACAGTCATTAAACATGACCACTGATAAGACTTTCTTTAGCTGATGAAAAGTGGACAGAGGAGAACCATCATTTTCCTTCTCCTTACTTACTTTGCTGTCAGAGGGAGGTCGCGTCTTATGTTTAGGGGGGAAAGAGGAATTCTGCTTTCCATTCATAGAAGCAGATGTACGCTCATCTCCATTTTCCTTACATTGTCCTAATGCCCCAGTTTGATGAAACACAGCCTCTGAGGTGTCTCCTTTGACTTGCTTGTCAAGACCTTTTAAATTTTTTTGGCATGCTTGATCAGCAGGCTGAGGGGCACCTAAAGAGGAAGCCAAAAAAAAAAAAAAAAGTTTCTATTCAATGCATATCTTTTGTAAGTATTTTGAATAACATTTATAGTATGTCAAGGTTTTCCCTACAAAATTCATTTCTAAAAAATATCTTACTGTAAATGAATTATCTTAGAATGCAGACTATCACTTGGTAGTTTTAGAAAGTAAGAATCTAATTAAGCTTAACTTTAAAAGAGACTTCCAAAATGGGTAAAATAAAATAAAAAAATTCAGAGCAAATTTATGCAAATAAACTTATAAAAGCTTTTTGATAAAGAGCAAGTAGCCAAGATCAGGTATTTGAACATAGCATTATAATACCAATTATAATCAAGCTGGATCTCATTTGAGATGGCGCAACAAATGAACATGTGGGTAAAGTGAATGGAAGATGCCTAAGCATGGTTTCTAGACAGCCTGTTGAACAGGTCAGATAGCTTCCTCTGCCCAGGGTAAGGGCTTTTCATATGACAGAGAAGGTGTTCTAGTGTTGCCAGATCCTCTCATTTTCCTGAAGTAAACTAGAATCTAGATTTATTATATAAATTTCTCCCAATTTCTGGGGATTGGCTCACATTTTGAATAACCCTCTATAAATGGAGGCCAATATGTTTAGGCTCCAGCTTTGGCCCAAGAACTAACTGCCTGCTTGCAACCCTCACTCCTCTGCTTTATAATGTTAATATATTTTGCTGTGAGGAATTTGCTAACTTGAGCATGAGCTACCAGATCTTGTGTAAAAAACAGTGGAGAAAATATGAAGACCTCAAATTATGCTTTAAACTACATCCAAAAGAGAGCATTTGTGAAGGAAAGGAAAGAAGGGCAACAAGTAAATAATGATGTCAGCTAAATCTATAAACCAGGTATCCACAAAGATATTTTTAATAAGTTAATTAAGCTAAAACTTGTAAAGGGTTACTTATGAATTTATTTGAAATGTTTGTAATTTAACTATGATTTATATATATTTATATATTTTAATATAAAATATAAAAATAAACTTATATAAACACTTATATAAAGGGTAAATACATAAATGCTCTTCAACAAGAAAAATAAAAATATTCCACCAAAATTTGGCTAGAAGTGGCACAGAAGTATGGGATGCAAAATAAGAATTGCTCTTTCAGAATTAAAGAATCATAAGTTTAGGAATCATAACTTTACAACTTCAGGAGAGGTATATAAACTTCTGCTTTGATACATATGTTCTCCAAGCACACCGAAATTCCTTAAAGAGTCTAACCATTCCCGTTTGCCTCTCTTCTAGTTTGAGGGAATGGCTTTTTTCAGGGCAGGTACTGAAATAGTTTCCAGCAGGCCTGGTTATAATCTGAGAGCTATAATGTGGAAGTCATTGGAGAAAAGACATGGAGACATAGCTCTCTAAAAACCCATTTACAATACAGCATGTACATGAGAGCAGCTTCTACACTGATAGAACTACCTTCCAGAACTGTAGATTTCAATTTATTCTTAAAAAACACACCCTCATGCCAAGAACAGTTCACTTTATAGCTCTTTTCAATTTTATAATTTATAGACTTTTTCAAATGACATTTCAATTTCTGCAAGTAAGAAGATAGAACTGAGATAGTTACATGGTAATGTATTGAAGAGTCTAAGAATAGAGGTCCTAATAGCCTTTGTCTGAATAAATATTTTTATTTAAATTTTTATTCACAATACAAATATAATAATTAGTACAGAAGCATATACATCATAACAATTGACCAAACTTCTAAATCGTTTTATAAGATTAATATGCATTTATCTTCCTACTTTTAAAAACATTCCTGTGATGAAGAAGTAAGTACATAAGTTGGTTAATTCATATTATACATGCTTATAAAACCAATGAATTGGACATACATATTGTTGGATTCAAGAGTTTCCATTTTTTATAGGCTTTTCTTCTTTTTCTCCTCATCTTGGGGAGCTGAGGCTCTTCACCTTTCACCGTCCTTTGAAAACATAAAATTTGAAATTATTTTCCATTCAAAATTTAAGCTTAGTAAAATCATAACTTTCTAACTTCAGGAGAGGTATACAAACTCAACTCACTGCAACTTGATAGCATAGTATCTTTCTCTGGTTTCCCACAGTGCTCTCCTCTGAATACATTTTATCATAATTATACTTCCCCTTTTTGCTTAATTCTGCCCCAACTATTTAGGGCATTATTTTATACCACATGAACACCCAAACATATTTTTTCATATGTGTAGACATGTAGGATGCAAATTATAAAACCATATTCTGTTTAATTGATTATCTTACATTCCAATTTTTCTTGACCTAATAGAAATATCTATTTTTTTTAATGAAGTTGAATTAAATTTAATACCATCAAATTTGTTGCCCTGTGAAATTAAGTGAAGCGGGGAGATAGATTGCCTTCATTACATTATTATCATAGACACTATATTTAAATATAAGATTAAATGCACATGATTATTCTTTGTAGAAGAGCAAATTAATTCTTTATCTTTAATGCAAAATAAAAGATTATTTTCTCTGTTGATGATGACTTAGTTAATAGAAAGTATTTCTGGGGAGATACTTCGGAGAAAGGCAGCCTCCTAACTTTCCAGGTATCTCTTCAAGTAGGCACCTGCCTATGCTTAGAGCTAAGCCTGATTCCATTGCTTTACTTTTATAAGATTGAACTGTCTGCAAAGCTGCAAAGAGAAAGCGTCCCACTGAAGTAGTTTGTTTTGAGTGCATTTTGGCAGGCTGTGCCTTTACATACCTCAGCAGAGAAGCTCAACATTTATCTGTTTTACTGTAACTCAAATAAAAGAGACTGGTTTGTAGCCATTTTTTCCAAAAATATATTTAAATTCTTAACTCATCTCTCTCTTCAAAATCTCCTACATTATAGCATGTGTTGGTTTCAAATCCTTTTTTCTCCATAAATTATCAAAGTCTCATAACTTCTGAAATTATTTTCCCCTTAGGCTACCTTTCTCATAGAGAGCAATTGACACTCCTCTGGCATCTTCCAATTATTTTAGCTATTCTCTCCTCCAATAGGCACAATTACATTCCTATGGCTGACTAAACAAGCAATAATCCCTTTTTCTTAGAAGGCCAACATGGGGGTTGGGTTGGGGAGAGGATTACAAACATATAATTAATATCTTACTTCTTAAATCCCTGTCTTACACATATTGGATTTTCTAATTTAAAAAATGCTTCAAAAGCATTTGACTAGGTTATCGATTACTTCTCTATGGTCTCATGTAGTTTGAATAGCAAAATGCAGCCTGCTGTGCTGTGTTTAATGGGGAGTACCCTGAACTTGGACTCAGAAGCTCCAGGTTGTGCTCTGGCTCTGCTTTTTACTCAGCAGGTTTTGTAATCTCTGTTAGGCTGAGTTGCTTTTGCCTCTAAGATGGAAATTATGAATTGCACCCTACAGAGTTGTCTTGAAGAAACACAAGTGACAATATGTTATAAATGACATCATCAAAGACATCTATTATTCTTACATTGTGTTATTAGTTGTGATATCTATTAGAACATATAACACATAGAGTTGAGCAGTGCCTGACTTTGACGGAATATCCATCATATCAGAACTGCTAGTGAGTGCTCAGATAAAGCTGACCAAACCATAACTGTTTTGACCAAAAAATTCTAGAAGTTTTCAAGATCAGCTCATCCAAAGTTCTCTTTTTGCATGAGAAAAACATACCCAGAGAGTTCTTGCTTCCTGTCTTGCACTAACAGGGGCAAATTCAGGACTAGAACCCAGGTCATTAGGAATTAAGCAAACTCTCTCTTTGAATGAACATATATGGTATAGATGCCCTGTGATTAATTCTGATCACACAGAACAAATTTAAATGTTTGCACTTTAGCTACAAAAGAGCAGTATGGCTTTGCTCCAGGAAGCTGAAGGTACTGTTGAATATGTACCTAGTATCTAGGACAGTGTCTGACACATAGCAGGCACCTCACCGAATAAATATGCATGAATAAATGAATTAGACAGACAGCCCCAAACTCTATCTAAATATGTTTTCAATAATGTGCCCTCTTGTATTTCTAAATGTAATTTTTCCTTTTACTATGTATTAATTTGTTGATAATTAATAAAGATTCTATTTTTTAACCTATATGCTGCTCATCTTTTTCCACACTAGTTCTCTCTCTTGCTCTGAACTTCCATAAGAGGCACCAGTCAACTGATGGTAGCAGCTGGAATAATTGGCATGAGTCCTAGAAGCATTCTGTAGGCCTGGGGTACTACAAATTCAACTTTACTTGAGTGGCAGCAGGCATTTCTTCCTATCTGCGTGTTAAATGTGGCATGTCTGTAGCCACATTGTCTAAACTAATCCTGAGCAAAATTAGAGGTGGAGGAAGGTTCCTTAGCATCTTAGACTCCTGTATCTTTTCCCCTTTGTGGGACTCTCTTCCTCACTTTATTCTCTCTCCAGCCTCTCTTTCTTCTTTTAGAAAGGGTCTAATAAAACTTATTCATAGAGAGAGTGCTTAGAACACCAGCAAAGCAAGGGCACCAGAAAAAGGTTTAGAAGATTAAAGAATTTAACATTTCAAAACATTTAAAAGTACTTACCTTTGGAAAAATCAGAATGTTGTTGGATTTCTTCACACCCAGTTTAGAATTTTAAATTTCACATGAGGACACCACAATCGTTTCAAATCTTTCCTACGAGTTAATATTTACCTATTTCCTATCTCCAAAAAAATGATTACACAATTTCTCCCCTTTTCAGCTCTCTATCCCTCATCCTCTTTCTACCTTCCCCATGGTGAGCTGCAAACACAATCATAGGAAATAGAAGCTGACTAACTCTTCCCCATTTTCCAATACTCAAACTACCAACTTCTGTGCTTTGTATCATATACTATCAAATCTCTTTTATTTTGTGGGTGAAGTAAGTGGCCCTGGGGCCATCTTCCTGTGATTATTCTCCTCTTTCTGCAACACCCATTTCTGTCTTCCGTTGTGTTATTATTGCATATAAACATTCCCTGGCCCCTCCATCTACTGTCACATGCCTACGATCACCTTTATAGCAACACCTCTTGAAGAAGTTGTCTATATATATTGACTCCACTTTCTTGCCCCACATCCTTTCCCAAACCATTCCTTGCAGTTTATTGTCCTTACCTCTCCACTCAGAGCACTCTTGCCCCAGTCACCAGTGACATCTATGTTGCCAAAGCCAACAGTCACTTCTCTGCAGTCAACTTAGTCACACTCTCAGCAGAATTAGACCCAAGTGATCACTCCATTACTCTGGACTCTATTCTTTCTTTTAGATTTCATGATGCCACACTCTCCTGGTCCTTGTCTTGCTCCACTGGCCATTCCCTCTTAAATGCTTTTTCTGGATCTTCTCTTGCTCAATTTCTAATCTTTGGCATCTTCAGGGTTCCTTTTGTTTCTTTATCAACTATCTCCCCAGGAAATTTTAATCATTTCCATGGTTTTAAAGCAATCTATACAGATGATTCTAAAATTCATAATTCTATTCCAGATCCCCCCCACCCCCAAAAGTCCAGGCTTAAATATCCAACTACTAAATTGACATATCTACTTGGATGTCTAATTTTAATCTCCTATTTATCATGTCACAAAAGGAGCTCTTGACGTCCTCTGCCTTCTCCAAGTCTTTACTCCCCAGAATCTTTGTAATCACAGTTAGCAGTTTCACCATCTGTCTAACTCAGATCAAACACCTAGCTGTCATCTTTGACACTTCTCTTTACCTTACTTTCGTCATCAAACCCATCAGCAAATTTTCCATATCCTGTTTTTAAATATCTTATCTGTAATATGCCCACTAATTTTTTCTCCATTGCTGATATCCCATCCTAAGCCCCCTCTCTATATGCATACATATGTGTGTATAGGTGCATGTATACATCTCTAGGCCAGATTTTAAAAACATATATTTATATATTAATAATATATTTAAGTATATATTTAAACATATATTCATTTATATTTAAATATATTAATTTATATTTTAAATACGGACAATTGCAATGGCTTTCTGATTTCATTACTTTTATATTTATATCTTTTGAGTATTTACATAGCAGACGGATTTTGAAAATATATAAGTTAAGTCATGTCAACCCCTGTTTGAAACCCTCTCTCTAATAGCTGCTCATTCTACTTTAAAAAATTCTAAGCGCTTTAGTTTTTTTTACACATATGTATAAAGTATAATTTTATCTGCAAGTAAAATACATCACCACTAGGCCTTGAAATATACATTAAGGTACCAATTTCACCACAGATTTCCTGGATTTATATTTTTCATAAATGTTTATTTGTTCTCTGCAAAATTGGCAATAAAGCTCAGGCAAGTTACCATGATTGCAGTTATATATCAGCCAAATTCTATCACATTTGAGACCTTTACATTGGATTTTATAGATCTTTCTCCTAACTGAGCTTTGACTCATTACTGTAATTCACAGAAGAATGAGAAGAAATGAAACAGGATATACTAACAATATCTTTCCACCGCAGAATTACATAGTGACAGCATTTTTCTGAGAAAACTGTTAGACATAAAGGTATTTTTTTAAAGGTGTTAGGAAATTTGACTAGTGCTACTTTTTTGACAAATTCCAGTGGTACCTGGGTTTCCGAATGTGATGTGTTCAGGAAGACCCTCTGATTTTGAAACGTCGTAAACCGAGGGATCAGCAGCCGGGATCCGCAGCCGACAGCTGGGCCTCGGGATCCTGCCCTCAGCGGAAGCCGCCGCGCAGGCTCCACTTCCGAGGCGGGTCCCAAACAGAAGCACTTCCTTCCGGGCTCACGGCGTCGGTAAGCGGAAATGCTCCTCACCAGAGACGTTCGGAACCGAGCTGCAAGCTACCGCTGTACTTAAAAATTCTCGATTGTATTGCTAAGCTGAAGCACTTCCCTTGGAACAGTCAAAAGGAATGTTCTGTTATCAGTAAGAAGAGGAAGGTTCATAAGAGTGTAAATAATGATCACTATTAAAATTCCAGAGGAGATTAAATATGAAATTAATTCAGAAGGTTACATGCTTAGCTTCCAGGTAACATACCATCCAGTAGCCGTGTTAATGCCCACTAGCTCCAGTTTCCCATAGAATTTGAAAGCAACTTTCGTCTATTTTTTTATAACTTCATTTTCTTGATTTTAACACAAAGCCTATGTTCTTTGCACTAAATGTTTAAAATTTATACATGTAAAAAAAAATGAAAAGTTCAGGTTTAAAAATATTTGAAGAGAAGAAAATTCTAAAATTTCTATTTACTTTTGAAAGTATGTTGTAAGTGTACAAATTTATCTACTGTCATTCCTGATTTTGAACAGCGTGTATTTTAAACTACATTTTCTCTCTTAAGTTTTTTTTAAAAAGTATGTACAAGCATAAGAAGAATTATATTGGAAAACAGCTGTTTCAATAATGCCCATATATCACTCCAGACTTGCACTATGGGGCTGCAAGAATAAAACTTAACAAACTTGGCTGTTGGGCAGTAATTGTTAATAATTTCCCAGTGTCTAGAAACTAAACAGCTTTAGTTAAGATCATTTGAGCTATTGCAAGTTGTTCTTCACGTTTTTACTTCCTCCCCTCTTGAAAATATTGAAGACTGTTTTTATATCTATATTTATATACTTTCAAATGGGTAAAATATTAGCATCTATTAGATTAAAATTTTAAAAATAGAAACATTCAAATCTCATGTCCAACTTTTCCTCTGCCTGAGCATACAATGGGCAGGTTGTTGAAGCTCACAGAGGATATTCATACCCATCTGCAAAAGAGACTCTTAGTAATCATTGGAGCATAAATCTGTTAAGGTGTTGAGTTCAGATGAATAAATATAAAAGTATTTTAGTACTAAATTAATTGTCTTCAAACATCAGCTTTGTTGGAATGCCACCACCCTACTTGACCCATAATGGGTCAAACATAGTTTAGTGGACGAGGGGTATCCTTGAAGAGCAAGCAGCTCACCTTATACGAGTGAAATCAGGATCTCTGCAGAAATAAAATGCAGATAGAAAAGAGCCCTGTGCAGTGTGGAATTTATAATTGTTATTATTACTATTATTAACATTCCAAAAGCTAGTTAAAAATTTATATTTGTAAACCAGAAGAAAATTGAACTCAGTATTTAATAAAATTTGCTACATTAAGTAATTCCGGTAAAGGAAGGGAAGGACGAGCTAAAAATGAAAATCTCTTACACTTTCAATAGGGTCTACCCTTTGCTTGGCAGGATAGGTGGGAGGCCACCCCCCCAGCTCCCTCTCTTCTCATCAGAGGAACCTGCCAGGGATGCAGCGAGTCGCCCAAGGAAACGGATTCACTTCCTTCCCCCCAGGTAAGCCTCTGAAAGTGAGGAATGTTTTTTACTGACGATTTTCGGACGGTTTTTATTGCTTTACTGTGTCGAATGTCGAGGCTCTTCCTGGCGTGCTTCAGAAACTCTCCCTTTTCTACAGAATGATTCAGGAGAAAGGAGCACAATTATAATCGGGAAAACCGTAGAGGCAGCCTTGAGAATTGGGCACCCTGTGCTTCTATCGGCTCAAGATTCTGAGCTAAACTCAACATAAAAATATAAATATAATGCAAACTTAAAGGAATTTAAAGCTTAGCACAGGGATACCCCAACTTGAGAGTGCTTAAGAATCACTGAGCAGCTGGCTGGGCGTGGCTCAGCTGTTGAGCATCGACCTAGGATTCAGGCAATCAGGGTTCGATTCCTGGTCCGGGCAAATGACTGGGTTGTGGGCTCGATCCCCGGTCGGGGGCATTCAGGAGGTAACTGATCAATGACTGTCTCATCATTGATGTTCCTATCTCTCCTCTCTCTGAAATCAGTAAGATATGCATTAAAAAAAAAGTCACTGAGCAACTTACTGAAAATGTAGATTTGGGGCCTCATTTTAGAGATTCAGATTCTGAGGTGGGACCCAGGAATAGGTATTTTAAAATAAGCACCCACCCTCCAAGCCCCTTAGGCCCAGGCCAAGTGATTCTGATTTGAGAAGCCCTGTTGAAGCAGATGCAATTGAATAGGTGGGATGGATCCTCATTTAGAAAACCTTTAATAGCCTAGGGTAGTCTCCAGCAAGCTTCACTCCATTTCATATCCCTCCTCTCCCAGATGGTACACACTAACGTTTACAGTTTTTACTTTATTTATTTTGGTTTAAGCAGAGATTCTCTTTCTTTCTATATCAGCAAACTTGTAGGGGAAAAAAACAACCTACTTGAGATATCACTTTTTATTTTTTCTCAGCCCAGTGTAAAGAGGATCTACCCAAAATGTGTCCTAAATCAATCTCAGGTGTTAACTCCTCAATATCCTTCTTTCATCTGTGCAAAACATGACTCGTGATAAAAATTTAGCAAGTCAGATTAGTGGGCCAGGGCCACGGGAGTAAGAAGGTACCATGTCGTATTTTTCATTGCTTGTCTCCCTGTGTTCACGTTTGGCTTCTCAGAGTGAAAGGATCCTCTACTGTATTTTAGGTTTGACTTTGCCTGTAAGCTAAGGTGATTGGCAAATACATGGAGGATCACAGTGTAGTGGAAGCTTTCAGAAGGAGGATGTCTGGTGGGGTGAATGAGGCACCTAAACCTTGATCTTCCTGTTTGTGATGGTGCATCCATCATCTCCTTAGAGCCCCAGTATTTATAGGGCATGGTTTTTTATGAAGCACCCCTGGGGAGACTATCTTCCTACGATTGAACCAGAACCCTGGCTGCCCCATGGTAAACCTGACTTGAGCCAACAGAACTCCAGAAGAAATTTACTTTTGGGCCCAGTAAAAGTACATGAAACACCCCAATGTATACAGCCTTGGATTAACCCAGTCTTCTGAAGAATCACTAGAGATGTGGGCCAAAATGTAGGATCCACAAGGGCAAAATGTTATCTGTCTCATACTTTGATGTGCTCCTATTCCGTATATGTGAAGAACATAGTAGTTAATAAACACTTGTTGGATGAATGAATGAATGAATGAATGAATACAACTTGCACTACTGTTCCCTAACTTCAGTCATTTGTGCACCACTGTCATGAGTTTTACTACGTCCCATGAAATAGCTGTGCTGTTATTCGCTTAATAGTTTTTTGATTCATTAAATTTGTTACTTTAGCTTCATATTAGACAGTACCATATGTGAAATTCTAGGTTGTAGCTAATACACATGAAAGCAGAAACAAATAATTCAAAAATAAAAACATCTTCATCTGGTACCACCCAAAACCACTTTGCACACCAGTAGTGGTATGTGTCACTCACTTTAGAAGGTGCAGTCATATTCTGTGTTATTATCATGACATGATTAGATTAGAAAACCCTGAAGAAGTGCATTTTGCTTTGCTTAATTTCCTCAGTGGTTTTAGAAGGACTATTAGAGTGCAAGTTTAGCTAATCCCACCTGCAGAATGATGAGGGAAGTCAATCAATATAGCTACTCTAAATATTTTCTCAGTTGCTATGTCTGAGAAATCTGTAATCATGGTTTTCTCCTGCTCTGACCTGACCAGCACAGGAACTTTCAGAATCTATCTTGAGAAACCTATTTCCATTCACTCAAGTCTCACGTGACACTTTTCATTATTTCTCTTTGGCTAATTATACCGTTTTCAACTAGACAAGAGGTGATGACTTCATTTCAACACACACATTTCTAACAATAAAAAGTTCACTAAAATGATGTATTTCATTAAAGGAAGAGAAAAAATAAAGCACATGTGTGCACTTAAATATTGCATTAGTTACCTTGTAAAAGTTAGCAAAATAATTGGCACAAAGGCTAATTGAATAGATCTCAGGGACTACTTTTTTTTTTTCCAAGACTTTCCCTACTTATTAAATGAAGAGCGCCTTTGAGTTTTCTAAGGGAATGCTGTCTCCTTTTTTGCATATTTAAGTGGAGGCATACTACTCCCAATAACTTTATTACAGAAGAGCTGTATTTCTCTGAAAAGTTAATTGCTGAATTGCCAACTCTTGATGGGTTTAAATGATATCCTCTTAATTTTGAACCACTCAACCTTAAACCTGTTTGAAGTGGAATTTGAACATGCTGTGTCTTGATCTTCATACAGAAATTTCTGTGTGTAATTCCCCCCAAATATGAAATCCCTCTGATTCTTTCAGTGAGGTAGTTTTATTTCCCAGGGGCATAGTCATAAATTCTGCTGACACCAGAGTTTTTCATTGTGCAAAACAAACCATCTTCATTACTTTCCAGCCTAGAACAAAACCAAAAAAGCCAAAAAACCCAAACTTGATGTATAACCACACTGCTAAATTCTAAAGAGAGTAAGGAAAATCTCAAGTAAATATTCGAACTAAACTCAAAATCTCTCTTTCTAACCCATAAGCAAAAAGCTGTTTTTCTCTCATAGCACCCTAAAAAAGGCCATAGGTTAATTCTACTTTTTCAAGTCATTCAGAAGAAGTTAGTAAATGTGTTTTTTCAAATACTTCTGTGGAAATGTTGTTGTCATATGCTATTTAGTAAAATACAGGTTTTTTATTTTTAGCAATGTTTAGTGACTTTGGACAATGTTAAACCTCATTACTTGTTTAGAATTCATAATTCAAGAAAACTTGAATTACCTTGAAATTTCTGTTACTTCTGAAAAATAATTTGATAGGGATATTAATGCAAACAAGATATAAAGACTTCAAAGAGGCTTCAACTAAGATTTAGAGGAGATATCTTCTCCAATAACTTAAAAATCACCATTTTTAAACATTTTCTGTGCTCACTGTACTTACTCACTAAAGTAACTAAATTTCTGTAGCTTAATCCAAACTGATGTATATTTTTGAAAGCAATAGAATGGCCTTTATTTTCAATTGTTCTATGTTGATATTTCCTGCTGACCTTCCCTTTACATAGCTTGAACCACTGTTCTGTGCTTTTGACTTTTATCATACAAAAGTGTGTAAACTGCAGTCTGGCCAATGATAAGAATTATGCTTAGAATTCATCTGCCAGGTTAATGTAATCACTTTATGATTCAGTTTATATTGGGCAGAGAATCAGTGCTAACTTTCCATCCCATCTCTGAAGTTCACTGAGGCCTGCGCAGTCCCATGAGATAAGAGTGCATTTTGTGCAGTTAGTGTAAATACCCTCACAAGTTAGGTCATATTGAGAATTTTTATTCCTTTTGCAAAAATAATCCCAACCAGTCTCTGAAAGAGGCTTCATAGCTGATCAGAGAGTTGAGAATTTGACCCATCACACTTAAGGTCATGGGATGTCATTTTAAAGACCTATATGAAAATTTGGTTATTGGATGATTTTCCCCTGAAGAGAAGACGCCAAGACTATTTTATGAGCCGGCTGGTTTCCTGACTGTAATATATGCACATGGTTACTACAGATTTGTTTGAGAAGGTAATTGACTTCACATAAAAATTTTTAAAAAGTGAATTGTTAGTCACTGAGCGAATACCTAAAAAAATAAGTAGACAATATTTATTTTCCAGTTTTCTTTCCAAATAAATAATTTGAGGATACTTATTCAACATTAAGGTAATCTGACACTAGAATATAAAAACTAATGTTTAAATTCTTGAAGGGAGATTAGAAATCATCAAATATTTAAATTTTGAGTGAGAACGAGGAAGGTGAGAAGGATGGCCTGAATTTCCGATTGCGAGAGGGATCTTTGATTGTAAATATACATTGTCATCAAGATCTTGGAACATATTATTTAAAGACCAACTAACAGTAAAATTGCAAATACATCATTTTGCAAAGTTTGATTTGGGATTATTTACACAAAAATATTAGCCAGAATATTTGCCTATGAAATTGGTTTAAATCCCAGAGTAATTGCAATTACTGTTATAGAAAAAAAGTAATCTTTGGTGTCTTCTTTCTTGAGATCAGATTACAGTGTTTTGGGTGATGAATATATTTCAAAAATTAAATAAAAACATTCATGTAAAATTAATGAAGAAAAAAATTCTACTAACTAAACCAGATGAGAAAATCATTTGGTGATTTATTAAAAAAAAATTTACATTTGGTAGTAAATTAATGCTGCAGTGGAAACAAAGCAGAACACAGGAATTCAAAACAAAGATTACTGCTTTGAAATGAAACTGACCCTCCTTGAATTCAGAATGAATTTCAATTATGCTTAGAAGCCTAGCTTGTCAATTGCATTTTCCTTGCTTTCCAAATGCACAATTTATTTCAAATAACCAAATTAGGATATGGCTGGTGGCTATTCAACTGTGCATATGACGTCTTTCTAAGCCTAAATAAAAGAGGCTTGAACACATTGACTATTGAGAACTTTTTTTGGATGTATCCATCCTCTCTGATAACAGAGCAAGTTACAAACAGCTGCTGGATTTTCTGTGACTGTAAAGAAATACATTGTTGAAGTGTCCTCAGATATAACATTCAAATAATCTCCCCTTTGCTACGCAACTAATTTAGGACAGGATTAAAATAGAGACTACTTCATTCAAAACAGCATAGAAAGGTAGAAAAAAGGACAAAGAACATAGAATCAGCTCACCTGGGTAAAGCCTTCATAAAGTCCTCAGCTCTGAAGGAGACATGAATTAAATGCAAATATGTATTTTGAAAGGCAAGAAAATGAAGTAAAGGTTCGAGGACCTCATCTTGTTCTACTTTGGATTTATTTGGGGTGTCTAAATCCAAAATCTGATTACCATATTTAATCTCGTGCCGTGTCAGGAATGACCTAGCATCCTTTAATCAGTCTATTATTATCCATCGTAACCATTCCTAAGGTCTGTTTTTCTCAGTTATACTCTTAGTGCTCAGTGGTGCTCCTGCAGCTCAGGAGCTGCGATGGGCAGCGATGAAGCACAGCTTCGCTGTCCGCGTGGTGCAGGCGAAGAGGAAGAAGCCCGAACAGAAATGAAAACTTGACCGATCTAGTTTGGCTCTTTTATCAGCTAAAGCCTTTATCCTCGCGTGGTAGACACAGCGGCAGCAGCTGTATGGTGCAGGTTGTGGACTTTCATGAGAAAAATTTAAATTTGAGTCCTGTTTCCATATCCTATGTTGATCTTAGGAAGTCATTTGACCTCTTACACTCAATGTGCTTATTTGTTAAAACTGGGATAAATAAGAGAGGCCCTGACCTAGAATTTTTGAAATAATGTGAAATATGTAAATGAAAATATAGCTTGGAAGTTCAGTTTAGAATCTTTAAATAAATGAAACATTTCTATTGAAACTAGTAGCCTATGATACTGGTCATAATTATTCAGATTATCCTGAATGAATGCTATTAATGCATTATAAAATTTTAGAAGGTTAGTCTGTGGCTTTTTTTGCAAGAACATAAATATAAGGGGTTGGAAGAAAGAAAAGTGATGAGAGTTAGAGGTAAATTGCTATGCTAAGGAAATTGGACTTTATCATTTGCCCACAGAGGAGTCTTTCTGGAGAATATTAAGAGAAAGACTAGATAAGATTGCCCCTTAGCAAGATTTCCTTGGCTGCAGTGTGAAGAATGGTTTGGGAGTAAAACTTTGAAGTAGGGAGACAAATTTAGGAAGCTGAGCTGAGCTAGAAACCAGGTGAGTAGCCTGGAATAGGATGGTGACAGTGGAGAGAGAGAATAGAGATAGAGGTAGAGATACAGATAGATAGATGATAGATAGAGATAGACACTGAGGAAGAAGGAGAGAGAGAAATGAGAGAGAGGGAGATGGAGAGACTGAGCTTTGAGAAGTAAAGAAATAAAAGGGATAGGATTTAGAGACTGTTTGGCTGTGGGGTAGGAAAGGGTGAAAGACAAAGTAGGCAAATTAAAGAAAACAATACCCAAAGTTCCACGTGGGGCACTTGTAAGACTACTGATATAAGGATATGGAAACAGGAGCTTACTGTAAATAGAGATCCATTAGTAGTTCTCAGAAATATATTGGCAAGAACAAGCAAAAAATAACTTTTACGAAGTTCAGAAATCTGAATTTGAATTAAACTTACAATTTATTAGCACCGATGGCATATCTCCTTTCAGCCTTAACATTGCCTCCCAGAACACACAAAGTTCCTACTGGCTTCCCACTCATGGCTACAGCCCTCCTGAAGCCCTCACTAAGGTGCAGAGCAGGTAGGACCATTGCAGCCCCCGAGGTTTGCATTTGCACCACTGTTAGGGCATCTTATTCGGAGTCCCAAATCATACATACTGTTGGCACTAGAGTTTTCAAACTTGTTTCATAAACAAGTAAATCCAGCAACAAAAGCAAAACAACTCTTAGCAGCAAAGCTGTTGGATCAATGACATTTTAAATCGTCTTTACCCCTTCTGATAGAGATGACTTCAGCTTACTGCTATCTGAAAGCAGGAATAAATATTTATAAGGAATTTTATTGAGGTGTTCAAAACCTCCACTGCTCCAATAGACTAGTTTCAGGCTAGAGTAAAATGGGCTGAGTAAAAAGTAAACAAAAATAAACTTCAGACTGTATCACTTGTCCACTTACTCTGTTCTAAAATAGATATACAAGTACCATTTTCAATTTCTACTCCTGAGTGGAACTCCCACATTGCTAAATATGAAGCTACCTCACAAGTGATTAGGAAAATGTTCTTAATCCATCAGGGGCAAGACAAGGAGATGGTCTGGTGTAGTTCCCACGAGCCTAGGAATGTAAAGCCAGGGCACTTTTTTCATTCTTTATGCTGTAGCTTGTTTCTTATCAGACTTTTAGTTAAGAAGACAAGTGTTTCCATTAGCAGAGAGGTTTCTTTTTTTTAAACTTAAAATCTGTTTTAACATTTCACAGCCGCCCACACTATTCTGTAGAGCATCACTATAACAGGAACGGTGAAAAGGAGAATTATCCATTGTCCAATGCTATGGCGCTGTCTGCTTAGCAGTAAGAGAAACGGGGCATTTCTGAAGGAATGAAAAAAAGTTCAAAGTGCTACTTCCGCCAAAGAGTACAATTACATGTGCATTTCCTTTAGGGAAAACAGAATGAGGAACTTGCCTGTTAGCCCAGTTGACAGGTCCAAATGTTCATTTTATAGTTGAATTTTTTTCTTCTTGAATAAAAGAACTCTGGCTTCTGATCACAGCCTCCTCCCCCTTTTTTCCCATGCCATCTTTATTACTCAAATAACTTCCCTTTGACCATTTCTACTTTGGGCAAATAAACGGAATTATTTGAAAATCTATTGTATATGATAATAAACCATACTTCCTCTCAGAAGCTATGAATTCTGAGTGTCCCAGGAAAAAAAAGGTAGTGTAGGAAAAAAGATGTAGTGTAGGAAAAAACTGTTTCAGCATTGAGTTTATTTTCACAAACAACTCCTTTCCAGTTCTCTCCTGACCAACAGGACTCTTTTTGAAGATGGAGGCTCTTGGCAAGATTATCATCAGTCTTCTCAAAATAGGAGTTCTCAAAATGTACCATGTCTCTCATCTCCCACGGCGCTGTCAAAGCTCCCAAGCATTTGGCCCCTACCGAGCACCCTCCCCCACCTGCACTGAAGTCACACTCCCCTCCAACCCCTTCCTAGGGGTCTCAGGACCTAGATCTTTTACATTTGTAGACAGATACTCTTAATTTTGAACTGTGAAATATGTTCCCCTAGATATTTTTCTACTAAGGAAAACTGGCCCTTTAAGTGTAGCACACACATAAATTTCTCTCAACATCCACCACTCCCACAGCGTGCGCGCGTGTGCGCGCGCACACACACACACACACACACACACAATGCAGAACCTAATAACTGGTTCTCATCCCTAATAAAATTTGTATTGTAAAGTTTATTCTAAACAATTAATGAATTTGTTTTACAGGACATTTTCACCTAATATTTTGCAATAAACACATTAGCAGCACAGTTCTAGGATCAGTTCTATCTGTTGTTTTCATATGACATTTAGTTGAGTTTAATAAGTTTATTAAGAAATTTACACTTTCTCCTTCCATCTCCTGGTCTCACCTCAGTTTTTCCATTCTTTTCTGTCTTTACCCATATCCTCTACCTGATTTTTAAGAGTTAATCATTTTTCCAACTAAATAAAATATGTAGGCTTCTAATTCCTCTAGCATTTCTTTGAACAGTAAACAAATTCAAAATTCAACGATTGGTAATATTAGACAAGTAATAAAAACAGACACTAGACTAGATATATAACTTTAAATCTGAAGGTAAATTATTGACATATATGTAGGTCAGTGTATATGTGTGTGTGTGTGTGTGACCCAAAATTATAAAATTAAAAAAGATTTAAACAAAAAATTTAAGTCCTACAATACAACTTTTAAAAAGGCTTTTGTATTTTTTGTTTACACGATGACTGAAATTTTTTTCCATTCTTTCAGAAGACATTTATTAAAACATTAAATTACACACAAAACAGAAAATAGATAAATTTTTAATGTATTGTTACCTTCATTTCCTTTAGAATACATTCATGGCACTTGAACCTCTACTATTTCTTGGCTATTCCTTCTACTTACATGGAGCTATTCACCTCTCAGAGGTTAGCAATTTAAGAATAATTATTAAAACAATAATTTACTTAGCTTCTGATTTTCCCTGAGTACAGGATTAAATATCAAAAATTAAATTTATAACTACATTTTTTTGATAATTTGTATTTTACTTTGCTACTCTAACATTATGGAAACCTGAAATTTTTGATATAATCTTGGAATCTGTAAGTATTAAAAGTACATTTGAAGTAAAAGTGAACCATAGGTCATTATTCTTTGTAATAATCATGGCACATCCTTTTCTATATACCTATGTAGTTCAAATTTTACTATGAATCTAAAATGTACTGTGTAAGTCTCAATTTTATTTAAAGTCCTGCTACCAATAAGCCTTCATCAGTTACTAAGAAAACCACTGCTTATCAGTAAATTAAAGTTTTATCTAATAAAATTATTTAAGTTAAATAAATTTTAGTATTAAAATTTTCATTAACAATATTTGGTAAATTAAATTTATTGTTATCATGTTATTTTGATTTATCCTACATATACTTTAAGTAATAGTTTCTATTTCCTGTTAGAGGGAGAATCCTGCACTGGGTTACACTGTATAGATTTGTAATTAAGTTACTTAATTGTAATTATAATTAATTGTATTAAAAATTGTAAAGTGTAACTGAGTAATATTTATCATAAATTAATTAAATTCACCTTTAATGAATTAATTAAATTCACCTTTCAGGATTCCTTTTACCTTATCTATAAAAGAAGGGCAATGAACTATATATATTATCCTTACAGTCTCTTCTAGTTCTAACATACTATAGTATACAGCCAAATTATATAAATTTACATATTTAAACATTACCTTTTAAAACAATTTCAAAAGAGCCTTGTAAAATATGATAGTTCTATATTGCAAAATTGTGAATTACTATAATTCCTCTAAAATCTTACTGATTCATTTCTAAGATATAGTTATTTTATAAAAGCTTCTTAGAATGTGATTATTGAAGGCCAAAACCAAAATATTGTATTTGAGTTTAATAAATGTTATTACTAATGATTATATAACTTTTTTGTTAATACAGATACAACCCGTATCAGAAAATGGAATAATGCCAGTGTTTTTGAAAATATATGTAAATACATCTGGGATTTATATAACATATGACCTTTGAGGAGAGAATTTCTTTCAAATATGTTTGATTTCAGTGAAAAAGCAGAGAATCCTGATTTGTCTTAAGACTTTGAATAGAACTAACAGATAAATAGATTTATTTTAGGTTTAAGGAGGAGGTCCCAAACACAATAGTATGCTCTCACTTATCCTGATCACCAGTAGAGTCGTCAAAATAAAAAATTCTTAACACTGATGAAGTAGACTAATAGTAACACTGTAACTACACCACTGCTAGAACAATGGAACCAGGAGAAAAAGGTGAATTACAATGGGAAGATGAGAAAAAAACTACTGACAACTGAAAGAAACTTTATGGTACTGAAAAGACTAAAAAATCAAGTTCAAAATTTATTAAAATTATTTTGTCTCATTTCTCAAAAACGATATGACATAAAGCCAGTGTTTTTATTAAATATGTAAATCCATCTGAGATTTAATATCTGACCTTTGAGAATTCCTTTCAGATATGTTTAATTTCAGTGAAGGGTCTTCAATGTCTGGTCTAATGCTTATAAGAAGTGCTGGAATTTAGGTTTACCTACAGTTTTTAGAACATACTTCTTTACAACATGGTTTCTCTCTTATTAGAAATACGGTTTTGTGAGATAAAATTGTGGAGCACAACCAAAAAATGTTTACAGAAGGCTGATCCAGAGTTAACAAAATCTGAGGCAATGTTGTAATTTATAAAGATAAGAATTCTGTGGTTAAGATGAAAAGTACACTTTGAAAAAATTTCTAAAATCTAATATGATATTTTGTGTTGTGACATTCTAAAGAGCACTGAACACTTCCAATCTCACATGAGGAATAAGTGATATCTGAAATCAGTTAGTACTCAGTAAAAGTCTAGTTATTTGATTTAGAGATTGGGGTTCATTCCAACCCAGTGTTTGATTAATTGATGTGCAATAGCTCGGCTTGGTGGCACGAAGAATGCCTGCTGCTTCCCCTTGGTCAGAACATCCACAACCTAAAACATACCATAATAAAATGCATTAGGTTTCAACGCTGTCATACTTAATACCATTTCTATGCTTATATGATTCGACTAAAATGTGATGACTTTTACAGTGAATAGCAATAGTAGAAATTGATAATATCCATATTCAACATGCAAAATTTAGTACAGTATCTTTAGTTGCTTCAATGAGTTAGTGATTCAATTTTTAAAATATTCGAGAAAGGCATACTTTCTTATGAAGATAAGGTCATGAAAAAGCAAAGTGTATGCTCCACACTTATTTTCAAAGTAAAGTCAACTTTTGGGACAGGTTCCATTTTATAAAATTCTGAAAAAAAATCTAATTTCTGCTTTTGGAGGTTGAGCATAAAATAAAATTAATTATATTTAGACATAGAAGGATTTCAGTCTTCAGTACTGTAGTATAATCATTTGTTTTCTGTACAAATATTCTGTGTCATGCAAAACACAGACAAGTAATTCGTCTCTCATTATAACACTTAGTCATGTTTTAAAAAGCTCCTGTGAGTGTATCTTTGTTATACAGTTTTGTCATTCTTATCTTTAAGTATATTTTAAACTGAACAAGAACTTTTCACAAATTTTAAGCTTATTTAGTGATATTTTTGAGAGGTAACTGTTTTAAAGCAATACATTAAAATATAAAATCTCTGAAAATAATATTCCTGTTTCTCATCTCTGAAATAATGGTTACCTATTTTAAGTCCATTGAAAGGTATTAATCCAAAGGAATGGCATTTGAAATTAGGAAATGGCACAAAATCAGCATTACTAGAAGAATCTCAGAGAAGGAGTTAACACAGGACATATCAATTACATTGTAATCCATGCATGATGAGAGGGCCATGGCCATTCATTCAACTTGTTGAAAACAAGTATCCTTGCTGCATGCCTAAACCGATATAGTCGGAGAGCAATCAATAGAAGAAGGAAATTAAGTTGAACTTTACCTGTTCTCTAGTGAACCAGCGGGCATCCTCTATTTCATTCTTGTCAACTTTAATTTCTGTAGACACCGCCACAGCTAAGCAACCAATCATTAAGGAGGAGGGCATTGGCCATGGTTGACAAGAGACATACTGAACATGGCCAACTTTGACTCCACTTTCCTCTTCTACTTCTCTCCGAACAGCATCTTCTATCGTCTCCCCTAATCACATGGGGCAAAAGAACAAACAGCTGACGAACACACTCTGGACATACTGTGCTTTGAATGGTTCAAACATTTGGAAATCACTTTGGACAAAAACCCAATTCAAAGCATCAGAAAGCAGAAGTCTAAAACTAGATTGGAATCCAAGAAAACTTTATTTCTTAAAGTTTATGACCACATACAGAATCCAAATACTAACAAATTTTTCATTTCTTAAAGGTCCAAATTTTCAGTTACATTTAAAAAATTACATCTACAACTATCTAGTACCTACTATTGGTTAAACACTATGTAAACACTTTATCTAGTATTTCACTTATATATTATCACTAAATAGTTATAAATTATAACTATTTTTTAATGGCTAGTCTTTTCCTCACTAAAATCTCCAAACTCTTTTTTTCTTATGTTGTCAATTATTGCAGACAACTCTTTTCAAAATAGTTAGAAAGCACTAACGCTAAAAGTTTAAAAACCACATTAAATAAAACTCAGAATTTCTTTCCAAATGATTATTTTCCTCTAGATCAATGATTTTCAACCAGTGTGCCACAAATACATATATATATTTGTGTATATATATATTTTTAAATATATCTTTATTGATTTGAGAGAGAGGAAGGAAGAGGGAGAGAGAGATAGAAACATCAATGATGAGACACTCATTGATCGGCTGCCTCCTGCACGCCCCACACTGGGGATCGAGCCCACAACCCACACATGTGTCCTGATGGGGAATAGAACAGCAATCTCCTGGATCATAGGTAGATGCTCAACCTCTGGACCATGCCTGGCTGGGCCACAAATATTTTTTAAACATGCAAAATCTGACTGTTTAGTCAGAGGCACTGACCTCTTTCCCTTTAGAGTGTCAAGTAAAACATGTTAACAGCCAACACAACAACAGACGTCCTATGTGAATGCCCTGTCTTGAACAATAAATAAATAGGTATATAACAGAGCTGCATCTTATTGGTTATGTTGCATAGTAAGGTTGCATCTGATTTGTTAATTCTTGGTACCAGAAATGGTCATATACAAAGATAGGCACCTGCTTTTTAAAAAAGTCACTTTGGAGCCAAAAGGGTAGGTAATTACTATTATTTTTTTGAAATCAATCAAAATTATACATATTTTATTTGTCAGATCGGCAAAAATACATTTTTTGGTGTGCCACAGAATTTTAGTAATTAGTTTATGTGTGCCATGAGATGAAAAAGGTTGAAAATCGCTGCTCTAGATGACTGTTGACTCAACTTTGATAAAATAAAATGCCTATAAATGTGTACTTTATATTTTGATTTGTTGGGATTGAGAATTAGGATAGAGGGAATAGATTCTAAGTTACATTTATCTGGAAGTTTAGAAATACTGTGCTATTTAAATAGAGCTTTCTTTTTCAAATAGACTGATCCATTTCCTATATTGAAATCAACAACTTATGTTCACAAAAAACAGTGAAAAGATAAACATAGACTAGCTTAAGATATTTGCAAGACTAAAGATTAGCATACAATACATATTTAAAAACTCATAAAATCAGTAAGAAAAAAGGATAAACCACCAAAAAAATAGGCAAAGGACATAAACATTGTAAACCTCAGGGATAAAGAAAACTGGATGTCTCTTACACATCTGGAAAAGATACTCCATTAGCAGGGAAATAGAAATGAAAACTACAGTGACATACTGTTTCATACCCATCAGAGTGACAGATTAAAAAGTCTGAAAATTCTAACTTGGTGAGGATGTGGAATAACAGAACATTTCATGAAGTGCAAGAAGGAATGTAAATTGGCAGGGACACTTTAGAGAGCAACTTGGCAATATCTCGAAAGGTTAAGATGCTCATATTCTATGACCTAGCAATGTTACTACCAGATATATACCCTAGATAACTCTTGCAAATGTGTACAAGGATGGGTATAAAACTATTCATTGCAGTGTTGCTTGTAATATAGCAAGAGCTTTGAAATAAGTTAAATGTCCAACAGTAGAGCAGATAAATTGCAGGATATTCATAAATGGAACACTACAAGGCATTAAAAAAAAAAATAACCTAGAGCTACTAGAGGCAGCATAGTGATAAAGAGCATGGACTCAGTGCCAAACTGCCCAGGTGTGCATCCCTGCCCTATCATTTACTAGCTGCTTGATTTGGGGCAAGTTATTCAGCCCCTGTGCCTTAGTGCCCAATCTGTAAAACTGCTGAGGATCACATGATTTAATATATGGAAAGCCTTCGGAACAGAGTGTGTGGTTCTACATGTGTTTACTACTATTATTATCTAGTAATGCAGATTAATATTGGAAGTTGAGATTAAAAATGTATTGAGATATATTCATTCATTTATTCCACAAATATTTATTGAACTCCTACTAAATAAAAGGCACTGCTTTAAGGGTTTGGGATAAACTGATGAGTAAAACGAAGTCTCTGCCCTTACGGAACGTACTTTCTGGTATGAGCAGATAAATAGAGAGACAGATAGGTAGATAGATAGATACACACATAGATACTGTGTTAGGTGGTGATGAGTGCTATAGCAAAAAACTGGCAAGGTAATAGGGATTGTGCTAATGTCTTTGGGGCTTTCAGGGAAGGACTATTTGAAACGGTAACAGCTAAGTCTAGCACAGAAGAAAGTGAGGTGTAAATCATACTGATACAAGGGTAACAGTAATATATGAAAGATATATGAAAGAGCAAATATTAAATTTTTAAAACATACAAAATTATTCCATTAGTAAAAAAAAATCATTTAAGATACACAGAAAATATTTAAAATATCCATTTTATAACATGATAATTTATCAAAGATAACTTCTCAAACACTGTCTAAAATTTTTATTTGGAAATTATAAGTTAAATAAAAATTATTACAAAAGTTACTTTAAAAAGGCTTACCAGGTTCAATAAATCCAGCAAGGCAAGTAAACATGCCTGGGGGAAATCTTTTCTGCCTTCCTAAAAGACATTTGGTTCCATCCGGATGAATAACTTGCATGATTACTACTGGATCTATTTAAAAAAATCAGATATATGAATGACAGGAAAAAATAATTTGGACTCATTGTGTACGTATAGTCACTGTCTAGTAGGATAGTTAAAAGGTACATCTACTGTAAGAATAGGACTCTTATCTAGTTACTAGAGATTGCTTCTTTCTGCCCAGTGACGGTGTTTCAGGGAAGTTGTACAGAACTCTGTCAGTAAGCTAAAAGATCATTTTCATCTCATCTTAGCAGCAACATTTATTGTGTACTTACGGTATGTTAGGTATATTCATATTTTTTTATAAGAAAGAAGTGTGAGTAGATAATACATGGCATGATGAAATTTCAAATTTTACCATAGTAAATGTAGTGGATTTCCCTCTCCCTTCCATCCCAATCCTTAACAAAATGTTTTTAAAAGCTAAGGTGGCTCTATCACTAAGTTTAAGCCATTAAAAAATACATATACATTTAAATTAAATAACAGTTCATGTCTCCGGAAGTCACTAATCTAGTGTATTATCCTCTTTATATCATGACTGAGATCCAGGATCCAGATGTAAAAGGCTCTCAAACAGTAAAAACAGATGTCACTAAGGCCATGTACTTTATTTACTCCCATGAGACCTCCTTAGGTGTTGTTTAGTTTGTCCATTCTTTTTTCACACAGTTATCAGATTTCCAAATCCGCAGCAGACTCAAAGCAGCAATGAGAAGCAGAGAAGGTATAGGCAGATACGAGTAGTTATGAGAAGCTAGCTCCAGGCTGTACTGCTTTGGTGATGCCTCAAACAGGCACTGAATTGTTGGGGCTCTTTTTGTGTGTCTCTGCACTAAGTGGATCCAGACTGGTGGGCTTTTGAAATCATATATCTCAACACATCGAATTCATATTGATTAACCCAGAGTTAAGAAATAGCTAATTATGTACAATGCCCTTTACTTAAGTCATGAAAGTACGTAATAACTTAATACTTACAGTCTTAATGGTAAAATTAAACATGCTTTTAATAAAAAGGTCAACCCCTCAGCAACTGAAAATCTTGTTTTTGCAGAATGTCTTATTCCCCAAGATTCCAGATAGCTGAGATTTCACTGTAAAAGAAAAGGCTTACTTACCAACTCTTGGATATGATGTATTGTGAACGCCATGGAGGCTAGGACAGTCTTCTTTTAAGCATACTCTTTTATAGCCACCTTCTTCAATCTTAGTTGCACTTCCACAGGTGGGGCAGAACTTATATCGACTGTGCCAGGCAAGAACAGATCTTGCTTGAGCTACAACCCCTTTAAGAGAAACACAAAAAGTTTTAATTCTGTGACAAATTGTAAACAAATTACTATATAAGTAAAATATTCTTAAGTCATAATAAAGACATATATTGTATAAATGTTTTGAAGTCATAATAAAGACATATACTTCTGAATAGCTGTGTGATCAAGGGTTTAGTATTCCTATTTTTATGATGTATACATTTCTTTTAAAGTAAAAGATTTAATTCTACATATAACAAATGAAAATTAGATTTAACTTTAATTTGAACTAAGAAAATATACCTTGCATATAAGACCGATATACTAACATCCATCTTACACACTGTATTAGCTCAGGCTTTTATTCTAGGTGATTTTGAAATTTTGGGTATACAAGATTCTGGTGTATAGTGACTTTACAAATAGTGACTTTATAATGGAGACTTTTATAAAAATACATTTCAAAGGCAGTTCCTAACTTGGACTTGAATTATAAAAGGCAATATTACTAGGAGATTGTTGGAACCCATCTCTATCTTGGTGACTAAACCACTACTGGTCCATGTCACTGTGGAACATATCCTATTTATGACTGGAAACTGCACAGAGTATTACAAAAAAGACTGTTATTTACAACATTCATGTCTCTGGAAGGGCCTTCCACATCACCTAAGGGAAGGTGAACACTGACAGATGACCCTGTCCTCACCTCCCATTAGCTCCTCAATCTATTATAATCTAGCTTCTGTTCCTTCCACTCCACTGACACTCCTCTTGTCAAACTTACCAACACCTTCATACTACCAAAACCAAAGATCCTTTAAAAAAAAACTTTGTCTTCATCTTATTCAAATTCTCAATAGCATTCAATACATTTGACCAGTACCTCCCAAAAATACTCCGTTCTCATGGTTTCCATGTCTCTTTATGGCTACACGTTAACATCACTTTTGATGGCTCCTCTACTTCTACCTGCCCTCTAAATTGAGAGGGATTCAGGTATGATTCTGAGATTCTTTTTCCTATTTGCTCTCAACTCTCTAAGTAATCTCAGTAGTTTCTTAGAATTTAAATACCATCTTTGTGTTGATGACTCCCATATGGGTATCTCCAGTTTAGACCTATCCTCTCCTCTCTCCAGATTCTAATAACCTCTAAAACTTAGCAGCTCAAAACTAATGATCTTGATTTACTTACTTCAAGTCTGTCATGGTTCCCTTGCTCTACCCATCACCCTACATTATTTTATCAAAAAATAGTATTACTATCTACCAAATTACTAATGTCTCAAACCTAGCAGTCATTCCTGATCCTTCCCTTCATTATTATATACTCTATCCTCATTCCATCAACTACTCTCAATTTTCTCTCAAAAATATATCTTGAATGTACCTCCTTTATACCATCTCTACTATTATCACCTTAATTCACCTGATAGTCCAAGTTATTATCATCTCTCTCTCACGTATAATAGTTTCCACCTACTGATCAAGCCCTATCAGTTCCACCTCCAGAATGTCTCAATCTCTCTGCCCACCACTCCACCAATGCGAGCCAACACAATCTCTTACCTGGGACGTGGGCATTTCTAATCACCTCGCAAGACTCCTGATGTCCATACTTAATTACCTACAATTCATGATCTACAAAGCAGCCAAAGTGAGGGGTTTTGTTTTTTTTCTTAAACATAGGTCAGGTTATAATATTTAAATGGAATTTAGACTAAAATTCCTAGTTTCTTACCATGGCATA
Organism: Miniopterus natalensis; assembly: GCF_054644295.1. NCBI lineage: Eukaryota > Metazoa > Chordata > Mammalia > Chiroptera > Miniopteridae > Miniopterus > Miniopterus natalensis. The sequence continues at coordinate 55,511,191 of NC_142083.1, forward strand.
AAGGGCGCCACATGAACTGGCATGCTCAGCAACAGAAAACAAAACAAAACAGTAAAGTCTTTGCCATCAGGCTCGCTGTACAGCAGGCACTCAATAGCAATTCACTGAAGAGTCAAAGGAAACCATCATGCATTCGGGTTAATTCTAAGGGAATTTATCTTGGCTGATTAAGACTGCTGAAACTGCCCAAAAGAGCAGTTCCCTCGGGTGAGAACTTTACAGTTTCTAACCAAGAGACAGCTTAATTTCACTGCTTACTGGAAAAAGCAGGCCCCCTAGAAACTGTGGATACATATGAGAGTTTCAATGAGAGTTTCAAAAGCCAGATTACCACCAATACAAGTACACAGTGTCCACTTCTTACCAGCTTCATTTTCTTTCAGCTGCAGAAGGGCTGGCATTGGAGGGTGAAGAAAGTAACAACTTTCATGTCTTTGCTTAAATTCTTCTGCAGCAACAGGATCTATACCTACAGCAAACCAGGCAACCAACCCATCTTCTTCTTCTCTGGGGACTTCCCCAGCATAATTAAGTAAATCTTTTTTCATTTCAAGCTCTACTCCAAGAAAAATCAAGGTGATCTTTTCAGGCTGAGCCAAATAATCCTTTACATCTGTGTAGTTCAGCTGACAAAGCCTGACTTCTGGCTGCTGGGAGCTTTCTTTGTTGCCACCCAGAGTAACCAAGGGACTTAAATCTGAGAAAAGGATATAGACGGTGGCGGGATGGCTTTCTTTAGCTAGCAGCCAGTCAGAATTATTTCTTTTTTCGCTTTTCCGGTCCAGCAGTGTTTTGCCAAAGTAATTTTCACATTCTTCTACTTCATTGGTTAGGAACCAAGGCTTCTTCCCACCTTTATCATTAGCTAGTAAGTTAGCTATATGCTTGTAACCCCAAAATTTAGCAATATCTAGTGCAGTCTGCCTTGATTTGTTGACAATGGATCTGTCGCACCTATAGATAAAAGGAAAAATAAAATAGGAAATAATGTTTTCTCTAGTATTTACTATAATATTTCCAGATCATATCATAGCCCCTCTATTTAATGATTACATACATTTTTTTTCTTTTAGTACATCATTTATAAGCGGGAAGGTTAAAAAAATTATAAGTGATGAAAAGTTAGAGATAGTGGATATTTCAATTTTCTAGAGAATTATAAAATTAAAAAGCAGTATGTGCTATGAGGTATTAAAATTTTATAAGAGACTCATGGTAATCATAGTGGGTAGATTTACATTTGGGAAAAGATATTAGATTAATTCATAAATTTGCTTTGCTATTAAGCATGAAAAGTTAATTCCTCAATAAAATAAGTTATAAGCTTTTAGTTAGAAATTATGCTACATTTTTACAAAATAAAACTGGTTAATGAGTTATTTACAAGTCCAATGACATAAATATGGCTACAAGAAAATTTAAAAGATGTAACCCAGAAATTAAACCACATAATCCTTCAGGTGGTATAGCCTAAAATGTTTACCCTTTCTCAAGTAGAAATTGGACAGCATCTGGGTGCCCATTCCTTGCAGCATACATTAAAGCAGTCCAGCCATTTTCAGAAGTTTCATTGAGAAGAGATGGAGAATGACTGAGTATTACTGTTAATCTGGCAATGTCTCCTTCTGCAGCTGAATAGTGAAATTGGGAAACTATTTCTTGCTTTGGACTTCTTTTTATAGAAGACATTTCTTCCTTAAAAAATAAGGAAAATAGAAAAAACTCATTTGCAATTGCTCTTTACATCAATGAGTGCTGATATAATTAGAATAACAGTTATGGTTTCTAAAACAATATACTCTTCAAAACGTAATTAGCAGTCAACTGTCATCACAGCAAACATTTAAAAATTGTCATCAGTTGAGAATTTTAAATATAATTCAACATAAGGGTTATAAAAAATAACATACAGATCTTTGATAATACAAATGAGGGGCCATATCCTTGAGAGAGGGAGTCAGGTAACAGCTCCACAAAGAGAAGCAGGTTTTGAAGTAGACCAGAGGTACTTCAATGGAGGAGGGTTAAAAAGCAGATAGAAAGGCAGATTTTAGCAGATGACAAGAAGTATTCCCTTAGATTCTCAGGTACCAGAAACAGGTCCCTGCCCTCAAGGGAAATTGTGATCCTATAACAAATTATTCAAAAGCTAAGTTTCTCACGAAAACCACTTACTGCTTTTTCTTGCACAATTCTGCAATCCATCAGGAACTGATTTTTGTTCATGGTGTGAGGTAGGGGTCAAGATACATTTTTATCTCATTGGGTAATCCATATGACTTGGCATCATTCTTGAAATTACTATCTTGTCCCTTTGCACTGCAGTATTATCTTTGTCATAAATCAGATGAGCATACATATTTTTTATCTATTATTGGATACTGTTCTAATGGTCACTTTGTCTACGCTTGAATCACAGAAACTTTTTAAACCCTTAACTTTGTCTGCTTTGTCACTCGTTTCAGTAAGAAAAAATATATAGAAAATAACTGTTTCATACCTCTTAATAAATGTTCCTAAGCATGAATTAAATGTGGTAGGGCACAAACTGAGCTATTTTTGGTGGAAATGGTTCATGTTTCAGTTGTCTATAAACTCCTGAAAGTACTTTTTTTTTAAGGTATGAATGTTTTTCTATGAAATGCTGTTAAGAAAAGATTTGGGCTTCTAATTAGGCTTCCACTATTCTAAGCAATAAGAAATTTAGGCTAAAAAGAAGGATGAATTTTCTAGGGTTGTTTCTAGGGTTCTGACACTACAATTTGGCAGATCAATTTTATAGTAGGAGTAGGGGAAAAATGGGCGAGAGATTAACTTTATTTTGTGGTTCGTTCACCTGTCCTGTTTGTATCATTCTACTACTTATAAACAAGGTGAAAACTATAAATAGGTAAAATATGCCCACAGGAATGTAAACATTTGGATAAAACCTAATAATGAAAATCTGTTTATAACTTAAATTAGTAGGAGTGACTTTTATATTAGAAAACAATTTTTTAGTTTCTTTTGATTTACTCTAGCATTTACCTGACCATTCTCTTCATACTGAGATTTCTAAATGCTTTAAAAGTATTATGAATAACAAAAGACAACTTTTCAGGGCTTTGTTTTGAAGCACTGCTATACATTGACTCCTGTAGTCTCCCATCTAAGTTGCCTTTCCCTTAAATTTATTTTCTATAAAATCTCATCATACAGATCCTTTAGTTAGGTTTACTTTACGCAATATTTCACTGCCCACGTTCTGAAGTCATGATCACTTCCTCACCCTCCCCACAGGCCATTCCAGGGACTGCAAAACTGCCCTCTGAAAGTACAGTGCCCATCAGTAGCCCCAGTGTGATACTTATGATAATGCAGTATTTTCAGGATCAAGTGGGAAATGTACACTGCCCCCCACCCCACCCCTTAGCTTTCTCAGCATAAAAGCCATCTAGAAACAGAACCATTACTGATTCCAGAGCAGCACACAAACTCTGAAATCCAGCTCTGGCTACATTTACTTTTTCATGTCTCATTGACAAGTCCTCCAGAGGGTAAGGATTTGAAGGCAGAATGAGGTGATTCAGTTACCTACACGCTGCCCTTGCTTTCCAGGAGGCGCACGGACTATTCCGAGAGGTCGTTTAAAAGAATCTCGGGTTTAAAGGCCTCTTAATTCAAGCCGGTATTGCGCTATTCAAAAGCTTGGCTGCTTCTCCTTTGCCCTTGCTCCCATGTTGTGGTTACCTAGTTCTCCAGTGTAATTCTGAAGGCTCTCCTCCTTGGGAAGCCATGAACTTAGTTTTGGCCCTTACACTCCTATTACACCACCTCAAACTCTTCTCAGCATCTAACACTCTAGGTGCCTGTTTGTGAATCAACAAACGCCTGGAGGAGAAAAGGAGCCCTGAATACTGAGCTCTCTTCTGCACCTCCCTTCGTTCTGAGACCATGCCATCTTAACTCCTTATTGTCTTGATAGTTCTCTAATGCTGTCAAACATATTTTTAAAAACATTCTATAGCTTTCTAGCCATTCTCAGGAGGTTTGATTTGACCGAAGCGGTGTGTAACTCGGGGCCCATGACTCGCCCAAGGTAACAAGGCTCAACAGAGACGCGGCCGACCTCGGCTACGCTGTCCCTCAGGGCACCGACCGCTCCTTGGCGGATTCCCCTTCTTGCCACTACTGTGAGACTCCTTTTAATGTGAAATCACATCCGAGGCAGCATTTTCCTTCCCCCACTTCAAAGACCGCGCTGGAAAGGCCCCAGCAGCAGCGCCGGCTGCGCGCCCCGGGCGCTCCCTCCCGGACCCGCGCCGCGGGGTCACCGCTCCCTCGCCCGCGCCCCGGCGCGAGGGTGCGCCGCTCGAATCGCAGGGCCCGGCCGACGGCGCAGGGACGAAAGAGCGCGGACAGCCGGTCCCCGGCCCCGCCTAGGGCCGACGACTCGCCGCTGACTGCTACTGACCAAAAGCGGACCAGAATAGCGGAAACCACGACGCGGTCGAGAGACGGGTAAACCCCCACACTCACAGCTCCTGGGGCCGGATGGAACCTTCCTGACTTCCGGTAGAGGGCCGGTGTCCTCGCACGGCTTTATGGGAGATGTAGTTTGAAGGTCAAAGGCGGCGCCACCCATGAAGGGGCGGGGTTTGGGGGGGAAGACTGGCTGGCGGGGCAAGAGTTCAGGCTTCCTGGAGGTGAGTGAAGAGGTGGTGATTCCTAAGGGTGAGACCAAGCTGTGTAGAGTGTGGTGCTGGTGATGGGAAACTCCCGGTCTGTGGAAAGGATTTAAGTTTTCCAGTATTTTGCACCCAGCTGATAAAGTCCAGCGCAGTGGAGTGTTCAAAGCATTCTTTCATGTTAAAACTGGAATATGAACTGGACCAAGGCTTCCCAGTATATGATCTTATACAGGTTGTTGGCCTCTGAACCTCGGTCTCCTCGTGTGAAAAATGGTGCCATGTGTCGATGCCCACCTCATTCGGCAGTCATTTATAATGTACATAACAAGTGCCCACAGCACCTTCTTGGGCTGTTGTGAGGTTTAAATAGGATAGTGCTTGCAGAGCTCTTAGGACAGTGCTAAGTCTAGAGCTAGTACCCACAACACATTTATTATTGTTTCTGTTGTTTATTATTTTAGTTCCTTCCCTTTCATGCTCCAAAACCTACAGATGTTACATGAGTCCAAGATTACAAAGGTAAGTGTTGGCAGTCTTCTATCTTCCAGATTTTTTCTTTCCTAGACGGTCTCTTGGGCAATTGGCAACAATTAAGGAGTCTTTTAGGGATGACCATTGCTTCCTGCCTGGATTTTAGTCATTATGTTAACAGTATCAGATGCTAGACTTCAGTCCTTGAGTTTGGCTAAGAGGAGAATTTAGAGCCAACGAACTCAAATATAACAAAGTTTATTTAGAAAGTCATAGAGATAGAAGAAGTGAGCTGTGGAAGAAGTGAGCCAGCTGGGCTGTGTGGACTCAGGAAGAAAGTTACAGAGGCCAAAGAAGGGTTCTTGGAGCTTAGGAGGAAGAAAGCAAAGGTCCTCTGAGCTTTGAGGGAAGAAAGGGGGAAGGAAAGTTTCAGGGAAGCTCAAGAAAAAGAGAGATGGCACACCTTGAGCCCTTAAGAGTTTGTATCTGGAGGTCTCAGGGGAGGATCTCAATAGAATATTTATCAGCTTCCAGGTGTGTCCTTTTGGGATAGTGACCTCTACTGATCTGTTGGCACTAGGGTAGTCATTGCAGCTGGTCCTGATGTTATCCATGGCGTTGCTTCATCTGGTTTTGCTGCTTTTCTGAGCCTGGAGTTACTGAGGTCTAGATGTTATCTCTAGTTTGACCCAAACTCTGTCTCTGTGGTCAACAGACCCAAGACATTGTTCCTAAGATTATTTGATGCCAGTCAGAACCTTGTTGTCTTGAGGGCTTAATACTTAAAGGAATGGTCATGCAAGGGCATGTATGGGGGCCATATGAGGTTATTCTCTCGCCTCTGGGGGCAAGGTCCCACCCTACAATAGGGAACTAACTCATTATTGTGAAAACTAGGAAATAAAGTAGAAAATTGCACATTTATCCTAGTCTTCCCAGTTTTGTCTATTGCTAGGCACCCAGGGCTTCCAGCCCTGGTGACCTTCTGTACCTAGCTTGTAGTTTCTATTCTGCTAATGTCTGTCTAAGTACCTACCATATCAATTAGAAGCTTCTCACAGTGAAGTTTTATGTGCCTGTCGACATTGTACTTTCATACTGCTCTTTCTAGCTTTGTCCTATGCTTCTGTCAGTCAAGAATGCCTTCATTCCTTAATAATTTCAGTAATCAGGCAGGAAGTCAGAAATACTAAGTTTTAGTTAATTCACTTGGAATACCCAATCTTTGTATTCTAACGTATGTTAAAGTAAATAGATTAGTATAACGAATGCTCATATATTAATCATGTAGCATAAATAATTATTAATGTATAATCTTCCTCCCAGCCCTTTAGATTCTTTTGAAGTAAATTCTAGACACCATATTATTTTACTAATAAATATTTAAGAATAAACTTGGGAGGGAGCTGCCTTGGAGAGTTGCCAGAGTTGCAATGGACTTCGTATGAGGAAGAAACAAACCTTTTGGTGTACCCACTGAGACTTCAGGGTTAAGTTGCTGCCTTGCCATGACCTAATCTATTTGGAGTAATCCAGGGAATGACGAGCAGTAACCTCTGAAATGAGTTTTGAAAAGCCAGGGACAAAATCTGTTTGTTGGGGGTTTTCCCTTTTCTTCTTGCCAGGGTAGAACCTTGTCCCTTTAAACAGTAGGACCAAACTTAGCAATAAAAGTAGATTGGTAGATTAGGAGATTGTAGATTCTACTAAATTATAGATATGTCAGAAAAACATAGCACACAGTCCTGATATTCAAGGGGTCTGGTAGGCAGAGCATGGACAGTGCGCTCTGTCAGCAGGCCCCGGCCTGATTGAAGGCCTGTTGTGCTCACTCTCTTCCAAATTCATTTCCCCTTGCTGACAAATGACAGCACGTGAGAGCAGTTGGCAGAGATGACCAAAATAAAACACTTTGCCCTTTGCAATGTGTACCTCCAGAAATGCCTTTAATCTTCAAATACACTCCTTTATGATTTTTATGGGGACCTAGCCACTTTTGTTGAATTTAATGGTAATTTCATCTGTCTTATGATTTTTCAAAAACAATTTTCAGAGTTTTTAACTTTTAGAAGTATCTGAAAGGATTGTACCTTTCACACAAACATGAGCTTAGTTTACGTATTTTATAGAGTCCCCAATAGCAGCTTATCCTTACTTACAAGTTATCTTTCCCCGTTTGTTGTATGAGCTGTGTTCTATGGAACAGCAGCCATGATGTGAGCGGGAGTCTGTCCAGAGGCAGAATGAACATCGCTTGAAAGAGAAGCATTCTTTCTGTGTACTCAGGTTAACTGATGCGGTAATTCAATCACGAGCTGCCGCTCCCATTTCATGTTTAAGTCGCTTAAAGTTGATTTTTTTTTTTTTTAGAATGTCTAGGCTGATGAGGATTTAAATGGATTTGTAGCATTTAAAAATGTCCTCAACACTGATTGCAGCATGACATCCGTCACGTTCTGTACTCAGTTTTAGTTTAGTTATTTTGAAGCTATCAGATGAAAAAAAAATCTAAATTTAATATTCTGCAACAGGTTTTTTCCATCACCAGGCCGATGCCCACAGGAGCACAATATATATTTTTTTAGTTTTCGTCTTGTATTTTTCCTTAGGATATTTTTGACTCCAGATACTTTTTCCTTTAAATTTGACTGAGCTGTGATCGTGGCTCTGACCTCTAGCCTTGAAAGAAGAGGAGTTATGCCTCCAAGGAGCGGTGCCTCGGGCACTTTGCTAGGCGGTTGGCGGGGATTATTTCCCGGCTCTGAAGCGATGACCTTCTCCGGAGAGCGAGTGTCTGCCCTGCACGTAAATTCCTTCAGCCCTGATTGAGAGCCTCAGCTTTGTTACCTGCTCTCGGCATCAGAGTCCACTCTATGTCTATGGAAGGCAGGAAATTTAGGACTGTATTTAAAGCCACATGTTATGTGCTCCCACGCCAGTTAATTTACTGTCAGAGTTGCATAAAGTCTGTTTTTGAGCCTCATAGAGGATTAATTCAGAAGAAATCTAAAATTTTGGAATGAAAAGCCGAGATGACTTTACTATGATTAGAGGGCACCTCACCTGTTATTTTTAAACAAAATGCCCCCAACAGTGCTCTGTCAGCTGTCCCCAACTTGTCTGATTTCAATATCCCAGACAGGATTTCTGTTGCCTCCAAAGCTGTCATTACAATAATATAATGCTGATTGCTACGATATTCTCAGAATACATTAAGATGAGGAATGAAATTTAGAATGATTAATAAACACTTTTTGAAATGGGCTGGCATTTTGTTTTTATTTTCTGAACTGAACTGTCAGTCTGAATCCAATAAATTTTTAGTTTTGAAAAATTACAAGACTGTTCTCTCTCTCTATTCCAAAAGGTATTTATAAATTTTTAAGATGAAAAAAACTGATTTTTAACATTATATGTGATGACTGTTAACATTAATGTTAAAAATGCTGTGTGTATTTTAAGTTCCTGTGAAATATCCTTGAGAATCCACTTACTGCCACTGTGCTGTCTAGCCAGTTTCAATATAAATCTGGCCGACAGAATGGTGGGAAAGCTAGAGAAATTTAAGAGAGGAGCTATGCCACTAAAGGCCACGTGAAATATTTAGAAAACCAAGATGAGGAGCTATTACAAAATGCCACTGGGGACATCTTATGTAATAGTTCATTTTGCCCTAGTTAAAAAGTTACCTGCTATGGATGAAAACATTTGAAATTTAAATTACATGTAGCTTTTCCGGCAACAAGACCATAAATGTGATACTTCTTATGTAGAATCAAGCATTCTGATTTGAAATAAAATTTGAACATTCATTCAAAAACAGGTAAGGAGTTCTTAAAATGTTAATGGAGACTAGTACTTGAATTAGTAGAATTCTATTATCGAATCTTTTCTTTTTCCTGAATTTAAACTTAATAGAGGTCAGTTATGCAAAATGTATGTATCTTATTTTGTTCTATCCAACTGTTGAAGCTCCAGTGGATAAAGCATACTTACCTAAGTTATATATCAATATTTATTCTCTTTTGCTTGGTTTCTGGTTTTCTTAGCAAAGGAAATCTATGCTATATTGGATGCAGATTTATTTAAAAGTCCCTAGCCTATGGAATCTCATAAAATAGAGAGGGAAAACAGAAACAATACTATCTGTTCTAGCACCAATATGATGCCATGGAATAATATCAGATACTGATCTTAGCATCTTAGCTATATATCAGCCAGTAACTTTTACCCTCCCCTCTGTCCCTTCCCTCCTTCCTCTCCTTTCTCCCATCTCCTGTGATCAAGATTTTCATTTAGCTTACATAAGAAAAACTAGATTGATGTAACTGGGATGGTGATTACATTGCTTTTCAGATATTGGTCCTAGTCATGAAATCAGAATATAATTTCATCTTTGAGATTTAATGATCTCAAATAGGATAATAATACATTATAACTTGCTTTGTAAGCCTACTTTTGGATGGGTGTATAAATTATCTTTGTGGAATTGCATAGGATCAAAATGTAATGAATCCCAGTCAGGGCCACATACAGGAATCAGCCAGCGAATGCACAAATAAGTGGAACACCAAATTGATGTCTCTCTCTCTCAAATCAATATAAATAAGTAAGTAAGTAAATAAATAAATAAATAAATAAAAGAAATCTTTAAAAATGTAACGAATGATGTAAGTCAGTCTGATTTATAGTTTATAATCTGTTTCTTACAAGCTGCCTCTGCGGCCTCCTTGGCGTTCCCACTGTGCGGCCATCATTTCTTAGGATCTTCTCACTACAGTTACTGCAGTGGCTTGACAATTGCTTCCTTGTCTCAAGTCTCCTCTTGTAATTTATCTCCTAGAATACAGCCAGAGTGTTACAGCCAATTGTTCTTCGTTTGCTCAAAATCCTTTATTACTATGCATCGCCTTTAGGATAATATAGAATATGCGGTTCTTTCTTTTTTTTTAATTAAAATTTTTGGAGGACATATACACAATATATATTTATTTATACACTTGTCAAGGTTTAAAATACTAAAATATTATGCACATTATGTAATATGTATAGAAACAATTTTGAAAAAGGAGGTTGTAAGAATAATTGTAAAGTTCTAATACTTTCTTCCCCTCCTCTTATAATTGTCTTATGTACCCTTAGGTGTAGGAACTCAACTTTGAAGAACTCCATCACTCCCCTATTTGCTATGGACCCTAGACCTGTAACTAAATAATTTCAGACACTGTGGCATGTGAACTCCTTCTTTTACTTCTGGTAGAAATACGGGTCTCACTCTACCCCATTACCCACGGAACTTCCTAATTCCTACTTTTCAAAACTATGCTCATGTGTCACCATCTCAAAGAAAGGGGATTATATCACCTTATCTGCTCCCAGAGCACTCTAAATACTCCTTTCTCGTAATGCTTTATACCATATATATATATATATATATATATTTATTTTTTTTTTTTCCTATTATTCAAAAGGTTAGGAGTTCCTTTGGGGAACAACTGTCTTGTTCACGGTTGCATCCTTAGAGGCAACCATAACGCCCAGCACATGCTATGTCCTCATAAAAGTTAAATGAATTCATGAAGGAATCTGGAACGAAGGATGGATGGAAATGGGGAGAAGGGGGAGAGAAATTACAGGTGTGTTCAAGATAAAACAATCTCTTACTGTTAAGGAGACCATGGTTCCCCAATGGTCAATTGGTAAATATTCAGAGAAGGTAATTTTGCATTGTTTTCAGGTGAGAAATTCTGCTTATTATATATCAGTATGAAATATAAATACTGCTATGTAAATGTTCTCTGTTTTTCTTCAGGCCCTAAACACTCACCTGGTAACCTTTCCTTATCGAAAGCTTCATTTTTGTCTTTTAGAAAAATATATTGTTTTATGTAATGCTATGGGACCCACACAAGTATGTAAAATATTGAAACCCTTAAAGTTCCTTTTGTAATGGATGTGAGGCTAGAGTGAATCATAGAAAGCAGGTTATATATAAGGATAATGTATTTTGATGATATTCAAATTCATTCAGCAGAGACCAAGTAAGTCAGAGCAGATTTGCTGGTTCATCAGTTGTGCTTCATCTTCATCTTTATTAGTAAACTGTAGCACATTTTACAAAGACTTCATTTCCCACAGGGCACAGCTCTAGGTTAAGCCTGGAAAACAACTTTCATTATAGATCATTCATTGAAAGTAGAGTGAAACCATTACAGTATCTCTCTGAAGATATTGGTCAAGCACTCTATTTTGGAATAGTGCATTATACTAGATTAGTTATTTAATACTTTGGTTGTTATTGAAACTTGGAAGTGTGTGTAGATGAGCTCTTGGGCTTACTGATATTGTTAGAAAAGCAACAGATACATTCTGAGGGAAAAATATGATCCTCACCAAGCCTCTTAAAAGCTAAAATGTAGTAATTTCCCAGTTGTTTTAGTTTTGTGCAGTTTACAGTGCCAAAAAAAAAAAAAAAATTGTTTTCAGAATTTACAGAAACTGATGTTTATCTATTTGACCCACTCTAATAATCCTTATTCTGTGGCACTAAGATATAAATAAGTTTCTGTTCTGTTGATGTCTTGTCTTTGTGCAAATTTAAATGTGAAAATATAGGGCTCTACTTTTGTATTTGATTTTTCTTATTTGAAAAGTTGGAATAAAATGCCTAAGATCTGCTTTTTTGTAATGGACCAATTATAAAATCTTGGCTCACTTTAGAGAAATTAGTTCTTTTATGGAGTCAAATAGTCTCCTTGGAAATGGGTAATTCTTTTCTTCTGAAAGTAATGAATTTTTGTCACCTTTCTTTGATATTGGGGCTAGGATATTTTTTATTTCTTTAAAGTTAAAAGCTCTGAGTTATTTGAACATGCCAAATTTAACTTATTTAAATAAGCTAAATCTTGTGATTCTTTCTTGATTTTGAATACAATTCAAATTTGGAAAAATATTTTTCAGCTATTGAGTGATTTCTCAAATCAAGTTGGAATTTCTCTGTTTAAATGACACATCTTTACAAAAGTAATTGCTTGCAAGAAATGGTCATTAACATTCAAATCTCAATCTAAGATGTGTGGGGTTTTTTCTTTTTCTTTCTGTTAAGTATTTGCAGAGAGTTACACATTTACACAGGTGATTCCTTGGAACTTTTTCTTTTACATTGTCATCTTTACCTAGCTTTTTCCAACTTTACCTTTTCATTACCAAGGAAAGACACAATCTAGCTCACAGATAGAAATTCTCAGCCCTGTTGAAATAAAAATGGACTTTACAAAGTTGATTCATCAATAACAGTGGAAGCAATAAATTGTTGCAATGGAAGTAATGGATTTAGGCCAACAACACAGATGCATTCATATGCTTTCTACCAACTTGAAACTTCAGTAATTTAAGTAAATGGAATTTTTTAAAAGACATAATTGATATGTGTGTGTGTGTGTGTATATATATATATATATATATATATATATATATATATATATAAAATAATAGTTTATTATTTTCTTGGAAATACATTTCATTTCTTCCCCAAATTCTTGTTGCTTGTTATCTTATCAGTAAGATAACATTTGGTTGACATGGAGCTTTAATATTGCCTTTCTGGGTTCAAAACCTGACTCTGCTACTTATGAGCTGTGACTTTGGGCCAGTTCCTCTGTTTTCTTACCTGAACAATGGACTAATTAATACGTAATAACTTTCTCATAGAATTGTTAAAGGATTAAATGAGTAAATACATGTAAAAAGCTTAGAAAAATGTTTCCATATGTAAATTAAAACAATTGAGGTTAATTCTTAATCTCTTTATTGTTAAGGCCATTAAACTAAAAGTGTTTTCTTCTTGAAATGGAGAGTTTCATCAAATGACCACCTAGAATAAAAAACTGAATTACATGAAAAAATTCTGTCATTAATAATAGTTTATTGTGGTTATAATGGTGGTGTTAGTAGAGAAATAGAAGTAATCTCCAGCACTACCTGATTCTTTAACAATTTAATCTTCATATAAAGTTTATGGAAACTATATGTAACCATCTATTCTGCTTTTTCTGTTGTGATCATGTGGCCCAGTTTTTTAGGTCTGGGAAGGAGTTATTGTGTTAGTTGGTTCATACTCTGTGCAGTAGGCATCGATTATTACCCTCATTTTTCTAAGCCTCTCTACCAGCTTAGAGAAATTTAATGACTTCCCTAAGGTCACACAGCTAATCTTAGTCAGAATGTATAGAATTAGTCTTATATTTAATAATATTTTCTAGTTATCAAAACTCTCTATGAAATATGACATATTTTCTCAGGAAAAGAGACTTAAACAGAAGCAAAATTTATTCCTGGATCATATAAGACTTAAGGCCATTGACATTAGAAAATGACCAAGAAAATAGGAGTGGTGTTAACATCTGCCTTTGGTTTGTACTATTTGGAAGAATCCTTGGTATCAGGTTGTTTTCACAGTATAGAAGGAGAAGATAAAATTTGTTATGAACTTTTTCTCTTTTGTATTTCACAGCTTTTTAGTAAAGTACAGGTGCTAAAATTAAAATATCTTTAAAAATATTTTAAGAAGAAATATATCTTTTAGATGATTCTGTTGGCAATTCTTAGAAATATGGAAGAAGTAGTAAATTTATCCTTTGGTAAGTATTGTGTAAATATCCTTAAAATCAACAATGGGATAGCTTAAAAACAAAAGGATTTATTTAAGATATAAGCTTATTAACAATATTTAAATGAACTACAGAATTAAATATTTACTTTCTTACCCACTGGCTCTATTTATCAGGAGAATCTATTTGAGACAACCACTGGTTTTTGTGAGATTATACCATGGTACCAACCAACTCCTAAATTTCAGTGACTTACAAGAATATGGGTTTATTTTTCCTTTATATTACAAATCCATTGCAGATTGACATGTAACATATCCTCACATTATTGTAACACAGCTTCACATTGTTGTTCTTTCTTGTATAGTCAGAGAGAAAGGAAAGCCTCTGTGAAACTGCAAGATGGCATTCAAGCTCATGTTTGGCAATGGCACAAGTGATTTGGGTTTACTGTGGATTGGCCAAAGTTGTGTGGCCAAGCCTGAGATTGTGGCAATAGAAAATATGATTTTGTCATGGGAGAGTCACTAGAGATGACATTTATAAGGAGGAGGAATGAATGTTTTGAATAAATAATACAGTCTACCATAGATGCCATCATAATTCCTACGTATGGACTCTGCTTAAGATAAATATTGCAGTATTCTGTGGAGGATGCTTATCCATAAAATTGTATTTCACAGGCAATATCTACATCTTTCAGTGTTTTTATTATTAGATGGGTTCCAGCATTTTTGTTGTATCAAAATTTTCCCTGCATCCCCTGTGTCAACAGATTGTTGGAGTTAAGGCTTTTAGCTTCAGGAAACAGAATTCCGCAGCAAACTCGGGTGAATACATTGGGGGGGAGGGGGTTACATGGATACAGTTGAATGTCACGGAGCCCACCCACGGGCAGGAAGCACTGGACGGTGTGACTGGAAGCTCATGTGGGACTGGAAGGTGTGAGGCATTAGCCCATCTCTCTCTTCTGTGTTTTCCTCTCTCCTTTTTTTCCTGTGCATATTTTTCCTTATTTTCTCTTTGCATATGGTCATTTCTGTCTGCTTTTCCATGCCTTTTGTTCTCAGTGGCAACCCCATGTCTCTTGAGTTTATCTGTCACCACTTCAAAACACAGAGACTGAACTCTCCTTTCTGAATCCCAATTCGGAACTCCCAGCGGAGAGAAGTGTTGTCTGGTAGGCTGACTGGCTAGGGCCACGGAATTGAAATCTTTGTGGATAGGGGAGGTGGGAGGGAAAACCCACAGAAAGAGGTTAGACAGACAACCCCAAAACTATTATGTTATATTTCTTGATAAAAGTAAGCAGCTTTGAGATGAATTTTTTCTGTATAACAATAACAATAATAAAATCCTCATGAATATGTTTTAAAGAGATTCTCAATAATGTTTTTTTTTTAATGTTTGATAGGGAAATGAAAGCACACTGATCCGGGCAACTAACAGGTCAGTTTTTATAAATTGAGGTAACATTGGTTAATAACATTTATATATTGTATAAATATTAGTTAATATTATTTATAATAATTTATAATTTGATATTAATATTAACGACATTATTTCTGCATTATGTTTCCGATATATAACATTATAATTTGATATCTGTATATACCATAACATGCTCTCCACCGAAAGTCTAATTTTCATCCATCATTGTATATTTCACCCTCCTTTACCTATTTGCTTCCCTCACCTCCCTTCTCCACCAATTGTTTTTGTCTGTATCTATGAGTTTTTGTTTTGTTTGTTTTTCTGTTTTATATTCCACGTATGAGTAAAGTCATATGATTTTGATTTTTTCTGTCTGATTTATTTCATTTAGCATAATACCTTTAAGGCCCACCCATGTTGTCATATATGGCAATAGTTCATCTTTTTTATGGCTGAGTAGTATTCCATTGTCTGTGTACACATGTTCTTTATCCATTCATCCATCAATGGACACTTAGGTAGTTTCCATGCCTTGTCTTTGTAAATATTGTTACAGTGAACATAGAGGTGAATATAACTTTTCAAATTAGTGTTTTCATATTACTTGAATTAAACACCCAGAACATGAATTGCTAGATCATACTGTAGTTTTATTCTTAATTTTTTGAGGAATCTCCGTACTGTTTTTTGTGGTGGCTACACCAATTTATGATCCCACCAACATTGTACAAAAGTTTTTTTTTCTCCACAGGCTTTCCAACACTTATTTCTTGTCTTTTTGATAATAGACATTCTAACAGCTGTCAGGTGATACCTTATTGTGGTTTTGATTTGCATTTCCCTAATAATTAGCGATGTTGAACATCTTTTCACATGTCTGGTGGCCATCTGTATATCTTCCTTGGAAAAATGTCTAGTCAGATTCTCTGCCCATTTTTTAATCAGGTTGTTTTATTTGTTGTTGTTGAGTTGTATGACTTCTTTATATATTTTGGATATTAACCCCTTATCAGAAGTATCATTTGCAAATATCTTCTCCCATTTGGTTGATTGCTTTTCTTTTGTTTTGTTAATGGTTTCCTTTGCTGTGCAGAAGCTTTTTAATTTGATGTAGTCCCATTTGTTTATTTCAATTTCCCTTTCCATTGGAGTTAAATTTGCAAAAACATCACTAAGACCAATGTCCAGAAACTTAGTGCCTATGTTTTCTTTTATGTATTTTATGGTTTCAGGTCTTACACTCAAGTCTTTAATCCATTTTGAGTTAATTTTTTTGTAGAGTGTAACATAGTGGTCTAGTATCATTCTTTTGCATGTGGCCTAACAGGTCAGCTTTGAAGCTGTTAAATTGCAAAAGAAGAAAGGGTTGGGTGTACTCATGTTATTTTATACACTTTGTTCTTGCCTTACCCAAGAGGCAGTGTTAGGTTTGTGCTTCAACTACGCAACTAGCCGTCTCCCATAAGACCCATAGCTGCTGTAACCCATGTTCCAATAGAATGAGGTGGGGGGAGAAAACCTCAACATTGTTTAAATAAAAGTGTTTCAGTTTTTCTCAGAATTTAAAATACATATTAAATTTGTGTCATAATTTCAGTGTTATCTTAAATTTTGTGAAGTTTAGCCTCACTGGCAAAGCAGATTAAAAATAGCAGTGCGTTATATTTTTCTTTCTAACATTTTATTTAGAAAATTTGTAAACCTAAGGAAGGTTGAAAGGATAGAAAAATTATTTCCCATATATCCTTAGCTGGATTTACAAATTTTGCCACCTAACTTATTAGACATGGTTTACTCGATTAAAAGGAAATTACTTAATTCCTCCTGGAAGACATTTATTACTTCCAATTTTGGGGGTGGGGGTGGGGTATTGCAACCACTTCATTTTTGTCATGAAAATAATGCTATTGTAAAAAAATACACCTCCATCAAATGTAAATAACTAGAAGCTCGAAGGGGCCTTCTCAGTGACCTCTCATATTCTCTCATAGTAAGAGACTTATTACTATATAGATATAACTTTATCTGTTGCCAGAAAGACACTTTATCATGGGCTTGTACACAAATTGTCTTTAAAATCTGTGCCACTGCTTGTTTTCCAAACCAATTCACCCATGTGATTCCATTCGTTTTTACTTCTATTTCTATATGCTGGAGAGTGAATTAGAGTCGACAGCAGGTGGCAGTGCTAGCCAAGGTTGTGACTTTTAGTATATAATCAGCTTGGAAAAGAATGCATCTTTCAATCTACACAAATAATACCATTAGTAAGGAATCTTTAAATAGAAACCTACCTACATTGCCAATTAATTTTATTTTAAGAATTATGTGAGGAATCAGTTTAAAATGGTAAGGTATTTTATTTTAAATAAAATATGGGTTTAGAGACTGAATTTCGTTTTAACTGAGAAAAGCCAGTTTGTTTTACCCTTATTTTTTGCTTATTCTATAACCGAATACGTACAATTGAAAGGTTAAGTAGTTTAAATCCTGTTAAAATCTGCAGGAAAAAATGTCACAGCAACATCACTTTTATTGATAAATGGTGGTTATTTTGAAATTTTGTGACAATCTTCACGAAAGCTTTTATAAGCGAAGGTACTATGGTTCAACAGGGTTACACATTTCAGAAGGCTTAAATTGCTATGGCCATTTGTGGAAATAATTTAAAATATCCTCTTTAGTTACAATTTGTTTCATAGACCATCATTTTGTTGCATTTTTCTTCTTTCATTTTAAAGAAAAGGAAACTGGAATAGAAAATAATTTTGTTTTCATTGAGATACTCTTTTGTTTTTTAAATTTTTGTGTCATTTTACTAGAAACAATGAAGACTTTTGAGGATATGCCAAAAATTGTCTAATATTTCTTGGATTTTAATAGATCTATACACTTGTTTGAATTATTTACATATTGCTTATTTAAACGTTCATATGTTGATATGTCCATGTGTCATCTAGGCTTTAGCTAACAGTAGAATAATTGATTTCTGTTATTAATCTAACTTAAGTTCTTAAGTGCTCAGAACACTTAAAATTACAATTACATTGAGAAATCATGTGGTCATTGCTCAGATGAAGGAACTGAGGCTCAGGAGAGATTTTGCTGAAGGAGACTTAATGGTATGGAAAGACCTTGTTACATCGGATCTCCCGTCTCACGCAGACTCAGGAACAACTCAGTTGCAATTTATTATTTTATTTACTTATATTCTCTGGACTCCTGAAATTTTTTTGGGGTAGGGACAGGGTTGTGTGGGAGGTGGGGAGTGTCTATCACTAGGGTCCTATATTTTATTATGAAAAAAATTATTTTAACAAATATTCTATCTTCTCCAAGAAGCATGGTTTTAGCCACTTAATTAACTGAATAGTTGACTTCATGACCCCATTTACTTGATGTGTAATTAAAATTAGACGAGTCTTTCTGAGCTACTAGTTTCAGTGCTTTTTAAGAAATACCCTATGTGGTGACAGCTTTTATTATTTCTACACGTTAAGATTCATAAGTGATAAAAAATGACAAAATATTTAAGTTGCATTAGGATAAAACAGTAAATGATCAGGAGTCTTGAATAGGACAAAGGGACTCTTAGGTGTAATTACTGATTCCCCAAGGAGCAGCTTTTTCCATGAAAAACAAACAAAACACAACCAAACCTTAAAAATTTTCTTCCAAGATTACATTAGAACTAGGAAATGAGGCAGAAACATTCTGTACATTGTATGTGGGTTAAATCATTTTCAAATAGAAACATATTGCCTGTTCTCAATAAAATATCAGTGATTTATTGAAGTTATTAACTCCAATACACAGTATTTTGTACTTTTGATATTTCGATATGATTAAATGCTTAGTCATTACCACTTTAAAACCTATTATTTATGTACAGTAGCTTTTTTTTTGAAGGCTAGGCAAATCAGTATTTCTTGAAAATTCTCAGGTCAAATGTATAGCCAAGTAAAAGTGCCTTAAAAATAGAACTTTATCAAGTTTGGCCTGTGGTAATCTATGTTTTAAATTACAGCACAACTCATTCCAAATCAATATAATGAATTGATTTGTAAACGTTTCAGACAGGACTGCTTTCTTTGGGTTTTGTCTGTTGAATGTGCACTGCAGTTAAAGCATCTTTTCTTTTTCTGCATAATTAAGTCTATGTTCTTGGCCTTTCACTGAGTTTAAACAGGGTTTAAAAGGCAGGAATGTATGGTAAGGCAAAATTATGCACATCCATTATTCTTACTTATAAATATTGAAACATTCCCCCCATCCTCATTTGGTGCGAAATAGAAGAGAAAAAATAAAGCTGAGTACCCTGAACTTTAGTTCACATTTCTTAGGAAATTTTATTTTAGGAAAACATTGAACTTACTGCCCTCAAATGCCTAAATTACCTGAACACACAGTAAAATTCTTTATTTTTATAGCTATGGTTATGTTTAAATTATGGTAGATGAGAAAGTAAAAAGGAACAAGATAGTGGTTCAAATTTGGAGAAATCTGGAAAGATTTTGAGAAAATATACAAATGGAAAGAGCTATATGGAAAAATCAGTTCAACTAATTGATCCATTCAATTAATTGAGCACAAGTAACAGTGCGTTCTATGTACCAGACACTGGGTTAGTCATGTCATCAGAATCTAGGTTCTCAACAATCCTGGAAGGTGTTTTATTACTTATTTACATATAAGGAAACTGGGAAATTAAGTGATTGAGCCTAGGATTAAAACATAGTTCTCCATAATGCTGTTTTGGACTTCAAAAACATTATATTGCTTTGTCACCTAGTTTTCAGGTACTAGGGATATAAAAGTGAATCAACTCAGTTCCTGCCTTCAAGAAATTCATATGGTTATCTATTGGTTATCTAGATGACCGCCAATCAAACAAATAATTTACATTACCATATGATAAGTCCCAATATATAATGATGTACTATAGTAAGGGAGGGAATTATTTCTGGTAGAGGGAGCTAAATGTGTACTCACTGAGATGTGAAAAGATATGGTGCTGAAGAGATAAAAAGTCGTGTCTTGTGGCTGATTTGAAGGGCTTGGAATTCTATTCTAAGTAGTTGAGGACCCCTGGGTCACTCTGCTTTCAAACAACCCTCATTACTATTTTCTAAATGATTGTTGGTGCCAGTGGATTTAATTGTTTTATATTTTGAATATAACTTAAATGATCAGACTTCTATGGGACACATCAACCTTTTGTAAGACAGGATACATTTGATCACAACTATCTGCAATATTCATTCAGAAAGCATACCCAGTTTTGTTTTTTTTTAAAGATACACTTATAAAGGAGATTCCAGTTGTCAATGATTGTTATTGTGAAAGAGTACATACTAGAAGAGGGGATACTTGGCAACTTCCTATGAGATTTCTCAGTTTTTATGAAACATGAACAAGGTATTTTAGATAATATACGTGGTTGCATTGTTAGAGAGATGACTTGTAGGATTTAAGGTTTTTTGAAAGTATAATTGTCGACAAAGCATATTTTTGGACTGGCAATAACCTTAATGTTCTGAAGTGTATATTTGCTGTCAGCACATCTGACACACTGAATTATACACAGGAAACCTGTGGGTTGATGCCTTGCAGGCGTTGGTGATCTTTGTAAGTGCTCTTATCCACTGTGAGAGATAATTACATTTTTCAGATGGACCCCCATAATTTTATTTTTACATTTTATTTGTAATTAGAAAATTGATAGATGCTTTAAAAATTTGGAGCATCACCCTATATATACTAAATGACGTCAGGTTGGTGAAATTGTATTTTCTGTCTCCTGAAATGTTATTCAGTACGGGATTTTTCACACTTTTGATTAGTGCTTTTTTGTGTGCCATTAATAACAAAGTTGTATTTTGAAACCAATGTTATCGATTTAGAGATATATGTATAGGTTCTGAAGTAGTTTTCTGACAAAAATATGAATGTAATATAAGTTCGGAATGCTCAAGTTACCCTTCTCTTCAAGTTAAAAATATCTTAAAATGTGTAGCTGTCTCCCTGGAAAGAAAAAAAATGGAAATATAACAGTTCTCCTCATAAACACTTTAAACAGTTTTCCTGCCAAGTGTACAGACTGTTGTTTCTTGTCACCACAAAGCAGGTATCCTTATCACTGGCAGCAGCGTCAACTCAGAAATAACGCTTAGCATGAAAACTTTTCACATTTTCCTAAATGTTTTCTAGATATGTAACTAATACAAAGAGATTTTAAGTCAGGAAAGCAATAAACAGTCTCTTTTTATTATGGGTGTCAAATTACGTATACTAGAAAGATAACAATTGACCATTGGTTTTTTAAGATCTCTAGTTTTAAAGGAATTTAATATTTTCAAGATAGTGTGAGTCAAGCTATAAACTGTGTGTGTGTTTAATCTTGCTATTACTACTTATTAATGAAGGGCAACCACATTTCTGCTGTTCTTTTTAAGATACTGGCCTAATCATTTTCATGCTTCAAAGAGACGGGCCCAAACAGATTCTGGGTTGATTTCATCATCTCAGTATCAGGAAACAAGAACTGTGACACCTAGTAATGGCCTTACTGTTGAATTGTTTTGTGCCTAGAACGCAGAATGTTAAATTACTATTAGCTTGTTAGTATGTCAGACATAATTGGAAAGTATGGATTGTTTCCTAATCATTGTCCTGGTAACCTCACCTCTAGATACTTCTGTTTTCTCAACAGCGTGAAGAAGCATGAGCTTCAATTAATATTTGGGATTATAAAATTGTGGATTTAAAGGCGTAGAGTGCGTAAATGTCATTATTCTAATAAAAATTCAAATTTACAAGATGAAACCTTTGACTCACCTTGAATAGATCGCCCCCAATAAAGCAGATCCTCAAATGGCCATAAGAGGGTGCAAAGGCATTGTAGAAATGAACAAACCCAGCTCCTACAATGAGAAGTGACCGGGAGAAGTCTATCTTTGTGACCATAACTAGTTGACATTTCAGAAAACATTCAAAGCTTCCAGAGCATTTTCGTCGAACATGATGTGAGTGTATGCTCATCTGAGTATATTCCTATGGTTTTTGATATCTTTTGAATGAGCTATGTTGATTCTTAGAGAGTTTAAGTGGGATCAGATCAGTAAAGTGGTGTTTGAAAGGGGGTTTGATTACAGTAGCTGCTATTCAAACAACTGACTCCAGGGTTTTTTAAGTCATAAATTACCATTTTAGAGAAATCTAGATCTTAAGTTTTACACTTTAACTATGAAGAGGGACTTTTGACTGGGGAGAGGAAGTTAATTCTCAGAATAAGAGGCTTTGGGAAAATTTGAGAAAAAAGACAAAAATGCCATAAAATGTCTTCTAAATACAAAAGAAAGTTTCCATCTATTAATTTGGGTCTTAAAATTATTTTCAATTTTAGGTGTTTTAATTATGTGGGGCTGACTCTAATGGATTATTTAGTCCTTTGCAAATTTTAAGAAACAAACCCAACCTAAACAAAACAATGAACCTAAAATTAACTTAAATATTAATAATTGAGAGAAGGAACAAGAAATATGCCTCTTACAGAACAGTTGAGATACGTTTTTTTCCAAAATAACACCTTTTGTTTGTTTTGTAATAACCTTAGAAAAATTAAGTACTGTAGGTCCTATTAGTTGTGAGATAAAATAAAAATAAATGATTGCTGGACATTTAATTTTAAGGCTATGTCTGAAAGAACTGCTTTAGAAATAATCTCTTTGGTGATTTCATGTTAGCTTTTTAAAATAAAATCAACTTTTGAAGTGGAGTCTCACATGAGATATTAAGTCAGTGGAAACATTTTTTGTTATAGGATGTCATCTATAACATTTTTTGTTACAGAGATGCCCCAAAGCTCACAGCACTCCTCATTCTTTTTCATCATCAGGATCTTAGAACCACAGGACGCCCCTAAAAATCACCATCTTTCCGTCTAGATTATATCCCTAGATATCTGATATTTTTATTACATGTAAATTGTTATAACAAAATTTGGGGGTGATAAAATAACAATCACTGAATATCATAGACTTATATATGAATGTTAGACATTATCATTGATGCCTGGGGCTAATCCAGCTTATACTTCTACCTTCCAGTTTCTAGTTGAGGTGGAGAAGGGCAATTTAGAGAAGAAAATTAATGGTCTTACTGAATTCTCAAAAAAAAAAAAAAAGTATTTCAGCAATGATTGGGAAGATGTAATAAGAGCCATACTCATCTCAAGAATTAACAAAAGATAGCATAAACCTCAGTTGTATAAAATGAGCCAGCCAATAGGACTCTAGGCACAAGCAATTATACTTTGAATAAAAAAGAAAAAAACAAAGATATTGATCTAGATTTCATACCTGAAGAAGAGAGAGGTCTGAGCATATAATAAGGGGCAGTGACTAGTCATCTCAAAAAACCCCAAAGGACAAAAGTTACGAATATTGTAGCTCAAGTGCATTTATTTAACATTCTGTTATTATATGCCAGGCATTGGTCAACCTGTTGCTATTTTAGGACCAATCAGTTCTTGGTACTTGGCGTTCTAAAGAGATGAATTTATCTTTACCTTAGATTCCATGTCTACTCAGAAGACATTAGGTATCTAGTACTTTTAATAAACATCCCAGTAACCCTGCAGTAATTTCTGGACGCTACGACTTGGGTCTATCTGTGTTATTAAAAGCAGTTATGTCTACTAATTTAGTGTTGCTATGGGTCTTTTGTGGCTCATTAAGCTCCATTGATATTCTTCATAGTAGTCAATTAGTTTTGTAGCTCAACTGGACACAGTTGGTGCTACTTTGACATTTAATGTCTGGGTGGCAGAGAGTTACATTTAAAAAAGAAAAATTGCCACATTGGAAGCAAAGAATTAGTGTTTAAAATGAATGGTTTTATATTGTGACTATAGCTAATGTTTTGTTTTGTTTTTCCTTACTCATAAGGCACTAGGGACAGAAAAAGGTTTTTCAAATTCATTCTTCAACCTGTGGCAAAGACTCCATGCCATCCTTCAAAGACAGCTTGATATCTGTCTTCTTTAAAGTTCTCAAGGGAAGGAAAATCTATAAGCTACCTTGGTGACCTATCTCAATGTGGAATAGCCCTCATACATTTATACAAGAAAGAATGAAGAAAAGTCCACTTTGACATAAAAATCATCACTTACAACGGGTCACTGAGAATGAGGAGGTGACTGCACATTTTTTTTTCTTCCCTGATGGGGAAGATGAATGACCTCTCACAGCCTTAACTTTCCCCTGTGTTCTGCCTGAAATCATTATGATCCCGTGAATGTAAAATGAAAGGAGATCAAAAACAGCTGTCAGGCAATGTATGTAATTTTGGGAAAATGAGAGGTTGAGAGAAACTCCTGAATATCCTCCTTTCCTTTCACTTTTTCCCCCCATAGTTTTCTTTCTGACTTTTCTCTGGTCACATCTATTTCTCCCGGCTCATTTTCTCCCGAGCACCTGTCAGTGAGCACAGCTTAGGTCATGACAAGCCATGATGTTCAGGTGCAGAACTCTCTGAGGCTCTGAGACAGAAAAAGAGGAGATTAAAATAAAAAAATAAAAAAGCCAACTTCAAGTGAATGAGGCTGGTCTGGACCTAAAATCTGGAGTGTTCATCTCAACCCTAACTCAGCAACCGATGCCCTGAGGGTAGGATGGACAGGTGGCGGGTGAAGGAAATAAATTTCGAAGAAGCATGGAAAGTAGACCCCTGGCCCTCTGTGTGATATGAAGGCTTTGCTTTGTTAGGTCTCAGGGATGATCTGTGTTCCCTTGGCCACACACACCATAGTTTGGAGCATTAAAGGAAACAGGAAAAAGCAACCAAAGGAGGAGTTACATTTTAATGAGATGATCATTCTGAACTACTCTCTTCAGAGATGGTCTGTTTAAATTTTTGTGGACATGATGCTCTTTTAATGAAACCACCATGAGAAATGCATCATATTACTACATAATCAAGCTGTGGTAGTGTTTCCATTGGACATTGCATTAGTGTTCCCTGATCTGTTCTGACTCCAGGAGAAATCTAGGTGCTGACCACAGACTAAGAAGTTCAAAATTACCTGGACTTGGTTACTCTATTCTCCCTGAATGCGATACATTGTAAATTTAGACTTCTGGGGCATTCCTGCTGTGGTTTTCAGATTACATATGTTGATAGGAATTGGAGAATACATCTTGGGCCAGATGTGTGCATCCTTGTTTAGGCAAGTAGCTATTTTGGGGGGTGGAGTGGAGAAGGGACGGAGTGAAATGAAATATATTGTAATCAGCATCTCTTGACACTGGGCTTCCTTTGCGAGAGGAGGTTTTATTTTAAAATGTTAAATATTTAAATTATTTAAAATAACTGGTTGTTTTTAAATCTCCATATTGTTTTGCATGCATAATCTTGTATTTAGGTTGTATGGAGTTAAATTTATGTCATAAATAATGCATTTCTGGTCTAAAGTTGTGTTATAGACTGAATGTTAGTGTCCCCTCAAAATTCAAAGGAATCTGATGTTATTTTGAGGTGGGTCCTTTGGGAGGTAATTAAGTTTAGATGAACTCATGAGGGTGGGGCTCTTATGATAGGATTTGTGCCTTTGTAAGAGGAAGAGAGACCAGAGCTCTTTCTCTCTCTCTGATGTGAGAACTCAGAAAGAAGGCAGCTTTCTGCTAGCCAGAAAGAGGGTCTCACCTGGAGCCGAATCTGCCGGCACCTTGATTATGGGCTTCTTAGCCTCCAGAACTTTAAGAAATAAATGCCTGTTACTTAAGCCGCCCAGTTCATGGTGTCTTGTTATAGCAGCCTGAGTTGACTCAGACAGGATGGGAACATCAAAATGGTTCTAAGACATGAAATATTATTCTATTATCTTCTTTTTTGAAGTGTCCTCTTGAGCCTTCTAGCTACCTCTAAGTCCCTCACTGCCATGGGCCCATCTGGGGGGCTTCAGAAAGTATCCATTCCTCAAAATCCATACTTTGGAGCTTGTCTGCTTTTCATCTCACAGCCAAAAATGCATGTCATTTATTGGTACATCTGGCTCCCCCTTTATCCACATTCAGATCTCTGCAAAATCTTACATTTCTGGGTCACTTAGTGCTTCCCTGTCTCCCACATTATTTGATTACATTTGATCTAATCCGTTTACTGGGCTGCTCCTTCATTCTCTGTCACTGTCTTAATGGGCTTGCTTTTCTTCTTGGATGACTTATATTCTGTGGTCCTTTGTCACAGTCCCCCCTTGCAGACATGCTTAACACCTCTCTCTCCCCCCTCCCCCACCCCCGCCTTCGGGAGCTCTCCTCAGGTTGTGTCCCTGCTTAAACCCACCCAACTCTCTGCCTGCCTCCTTTGCGCCTGCACCTCAGCAGCAGAAAGCAGTTGGAGAAAAAGCATGTTAGGGAGGTCCTTCTTAGTTATCCCCTCCTCCTGTTTCCTCCCAGGAGGATGGGCTTTAATGACCACCTGTTCTGCCTCCGCCCTCTCCCTCCCCCTGCACCAGAGGAGATGTGACTTTACGTGGGAAGTGGAAAGGGGCAATTGGGAGCATCTCCCTTGACCGACTTGGGATCTGACTAAAATTGTGTTGGCAGATCTATCCGATTGTGGACTTCAATATCAGGAAGTTTATTTCCCCACAGATATCAGACACATTTTCCAAAATCAGTGTTATTAAGAAAAAAAGGTGACATTTATTTTCTACTTGTCTTTTGCTTATTTTTTTTCTCAACTGAAACAGAAGGTAAGTATATTATTTATTGAGTGCCCCCAACTCTGACCATTCTACCTGAAATAGCCCCCTTCACTCTCTGGTCCCTCGCTCTGCTTTGTTTTTCTTCATGACAATTACCGATGCTTGATATACTGTATTTATTCATTAGCTCTCTGTTTCCTCCACTAAATGTGAGCTCCACGAGGGTGAGGCATTTGTTTTAGCTGTATTGCTAGTGCCTGGAACAGTGCGTGGCTCACAATGCACATTTACTGAATGATTGTGGAAGCAGAGAATGTGAGAACTTTTAAGGTATCATCTGAAGATTCAACTTAGACACTTGTAATCTTATTTTACTTTATTACAAATAGGCCAATTCTCAATCATCCAGGGTAGAGTTCATTGATTTGGAGATTAAACATGGTAAAAAAAAATTATTAATAGACATTTCATATGTTAAAGAAATAAAATAATGAAAAATTTTGTTATAGAGCAAAAAAAAAGTCTGTATACCAACAAGAGTCTATTTTTTGTTTTATTTAATGTAAGTATGTAATACTAATATCTATCAAATATTTTATACATATATCAAGTTGTGTCTACTTCGACTTTGGAACATTCTTTCCTCTTGTCAATCAGAAGTGCAGAATACTAATTTGAATGTTAGAATCCAAGCAGAAAAGTGAAGTAGTTAAAGAAATCAAGTAGAGAAGAAGGATAACTTTTCTCCTCTATAGCATGTGACAGGGGAACAAACAAAGTTTTGTTTGAAAAAATTTTTCTTCCGCACTCTTCCTGAGTTCAAGTGGGTCGAAAAAGTGAAAGCACGATAAGGTCTCCTCTTTTGAAAGTCATGATGAAATTTGGTTCCGTTAGCAATGGTTAGAGACATGCTGCTAAACAAGAGACAGGTTTATTTGAAGTCTCAGAATGAAAGCTGTAACGTGTTCTCTTTTCTGATAATAGACCCAGGTTTTCCTCTCAGGAGTTTTCTCTCTCCTGCTTGAAGCCCACGTCATTCGGAAGGGCCTGGTGGCTCCTCTAGCTCCAGAGGATATTTTAAGGATCGGGCTTGAATGACCATCATGTTCCATACCACTGACCACAGTCACTGGTACAGGGATGGGCTCAGGACCCAAGCAGTCTTGGTCAGTGTCAATGCCAGGACTGTAGTTGGAACTCTTAGAACAAAGGATGCATTTTAGCTACGGCTGGTTGGCTTGGGAGACTGTAAAACTGTGGCTGCCAGTGGCCATCTTGCTGAAGACAGGCAAACTCCCTGAAAATCAATTCTATAAAAACTAATTTTCTGAAATTAAATTTCCCAAATGGAAATTTGCTGTATGACAGATCTATTAGTTTCCCAAAATCTTATTTCTTTTAACTACTTACAAAGATTATCATAATTTATACTTGGTGGAATGCTTTTAAAAGCTTTTGAAGATACTTAGCTTTTATATTTTTTATATATAAATATTATTTTAAAGAATATTATACTTGGTGAATTCTAAGGATTCTTAAAATATATATTTTATATTTAGAAAACAATACTTCATCAATAACCAATAGCATTTTGTGTTAATTTTTTCAATTTCTGTTTACTTCAAATCTATTTAATATCATGCTTTATGTCATCAACTTCTTAGTATTGTTAAGGCTCCTCTCCACATTTTCCATGTGGCATTTAAACCTTAGTTTATTTCTAAAAAGTGATAGAAAAATTTAATATTTGGCACGGACTGAAGAACGTGTACCTCAGTTGCAGGCTGGATCCCCTTCCCTATTCAGATGCATGGGGGAGGCAACCAACCCATGTGTCTCTCTCACATTGGTATTTCTCTCTCCCTCTCCCTCTCCCTCTCTGTCCCCCTTCCACTCTCTAAAAAGCAATGGAAAAATATCCTTGAGTGAAGATTAAAAAAACCTTAGTATTTGGTATGATTTTTCCTTTTGCTTTCTAATTAGTTTTATACTTTAAACATATAATTTTTAGGATTTTAAGCCAATTTCCATTTTGAGCCTCCACATTTTTGTATTTTTGTTTCATTTGTGCCACCTATGACATAGTAATTATATATTACATTACAGTAATAGCAATAATTGTTTCTGGTCATTCTAATTTCCCTAATATTGCTTTGAATAATTTTGTTATTTTAAATAAAATCTTTTAGCAAGTCATTTCCAAGTTCACATATTCAGTTATTTATTGTGAGAAACCAGAACAACTCTTTACTTCTCTCTAATGATTTTGACTTTTTTTTAAATGTCATATTCTCTCTACTTGTAGAGAGGCATTTTTAGCTTTCTTGTACCAATTCCTCAGATGGTATATGAGCTTACTTTATGTCTAGCAATTGTTTACAAAATTGCAGCACAAAAATTGTTATTAGGGAAATTTATTTTCACAGGACTGATTTTGGAAAAATGTTTTTGGTGAAATGACCTAAAATCCTCTTTCTGCCACAGAGGAGAGACTTATTCGATTGAATTTAATGCAGAGCTGAGCGATAGAGACAGATTACTGATAGCATCATTTGAACACCTGGATCCTACTCTTACTTAAGCAGATAGAGTTTGGAGATTGGGTTCTCTGGTGTGCAAACTGTGGGCTAGAGATTAGCATACAGGAATTATATTGGGATGAACATCTCTGGAAGAGAAGGGAAGGAAGTGGCGGGAGGAGGTGGGCTGTGATACAGTCTGAACAGGCCTGCAGACAGTCCTACCCTCCCGCGACTGGAATGCTTTATCGGATCCAACAGACAGCTCAAAAGTGACCCTTTGCTCACTGTGGGAAAACAGGTAAATATTAATTGAATTCTAGTATTTCCTCCTGGTCTTCTAATATCAGTTCTTGAAAGCTTTAGCCCTAGGTTGTTCAATGGAAACTTGTCAGCAGTACATTGAAATGTTGCCACCTGACATCTTCTGGAGGGTGGAAGACTGTGAAGCAGCTGGGCGTTGTTCAAGGAGCATCTTGCTGCTAAGCAGCAACTGGGCCTCTGTTGCCTAGTCTGCAGGTAGAGATGTGATGGTGAGAGTGATGTCATGTGAGGGGCGACCAGGGATTTTAGATTTACATTCATCTCCTAAAGTCATGTGTTTCTCCCAGTTTTGGAGGATGTATCTTTTCTTGCCTTTAAGCAAAAGGATGGAGGAGAGAAACAATTAGATGATTCAGGTTAAAAATGAAAAGGCACTAGTGTGTGAAATATTTTGACAGCAAGGTACAAAAAAATAAATACACCTTTCACATTTTCCCAGTGTGCAAACTGTGCTAACTTTAAGTTGAACTGGGAGAAGGCATTAGTTGATAGAATATGTTTAAAATGTAATAAATTGTTAGCAAGGTTGAATAAGCATTTCTCTATGTTAATCATTGAAGGGAAACCAAAATAATTATATCCCTAAGAGTAGAACTGAGAATTGTGCCACTCTCACTAGCATCTAAAGAGATGTGTAAATCTGAGTATGTCTGTGATTATATTTGAGTCTAAAGAAGCTTATCATTGATACATACTGGAAACAACATGGTATTAGCTCATTTTAAAACAAAAATCTATCACTTAACAAGATTTTCCAGCTTGATTTCTTTGCTTCTCTTTGCAGCAAAAATCTTCAAAGGAGTTACCTGCTTTCCAGCCCCCAATTTCTCTCTTTGTAGCTCTCTTGTGCTCACTCTTCTCAGGTTTTTGCCACTCCACATCCCACCAAAATTGCTCTCATCAAGGTCAACAAAGACCCTAAGGCCCCTAAATCCAATTCTCAGTCCTCCTCTTACTTGATCGTTTAGCAGCACTTTACACAGTTGATAATTCCTTTTTCCCGAAAACTTCCTTCACTTAATCCCAGGACACCACACTCTCAGAGATTTCTCTTTACATTACTACTGCCCCATTCTCTCTCTCTCCTCTTTTGGTTTTGTCTTATTTACCCTCACCTTTTAATGTTTGTTTGGCCTAGGTCTCGGACCTTGGACCTCTTCTTTCTCTGTCCTTCCTAAGTTAGTGATCTCATCTGCCTCATGGCTTAAACCTCACCCATGTGTTGACAATTTCTGAATTTATATCTTTGCTCAAGACCTCTCTCCTTATTCCAGAATCATATATCCAGCGGACTCTTTGACAGTTTCATTTAGATGTCTAACAGACATTTCAAAATTCACACATCCAGAATAGATTCCTCACCTTTGCCTCCTTCAAATTTGCTTCACTCACGTACCTCCCCACCCCCCCAGTATCAGGTAGTGATGACTCCTACTTTTTGACTGCTCAGCCCCCAAACCTTGGAGTTATCTTCGGCTCTTTTCATTCTCTTACAGCTTATATCCCATCTGTGAGAATACACATAGACTCTATCTTCAAAATAAATTCACAATTTTGCCACTGCTCACAATCTCCTTTGCTACTAACTGGGTCCAACCTACCACCTTCTTTCTTTAGGATTGTTTACTAACTGGTCTCTTATGTTTCATACCCGCCCTATTCCAGGGCATTCTCAAATAATAGTCTGAAAAGTCTCGTTAAAATGTAGCCCATGTCATATCACTTTTCAACTCATACCCACCAAGGGCCTTCTGTCCTCTTCAGAGTCAAAGCAAAAGGCCTTACAATGTGTTATGTATTAGTCAGCTCCGGCTACTATAACCAAATACCATAGACTGAGGGGCTTAAACAACAGACATTTATTTCTCACAGTTCTAGAGGCTGGGAAGTCCAAGATTAAGATGCCAGCACATTCAGTCCTTCATGAGGCCCTCTTCCTGGCTCACAGACCGCTACCTTCTTGCTATATCCTCAGATGGTAGAGAGATGCAGCTCTGGTGTCTTTCCTCTTTTTAATAAGAGCACTAATTCCATCATGGGACTCCACCTTTACGACCTCATCTAAACCTAATTCCCTCCCAAAGGCCACACCTCCAGATGCCATTACTTTGGGGGTCAGGGCTTCAACATATGGGTTTAGGGAGACACAAACATTTAGTCTATGACAGCTTATAAAAACCTACTGGCACCCTTTAGTTCTCAGGCCTTCCCTGCAATACTCTGCTCTAACTATGATAGTCTTCTTTTACTGAAACCTATAGGCCACTGTCCCACATCATGGCTTTGAACTGACTAGTCCTGAACTGCTTGTCCTGAAATGTTCTTTCTCCAGATGCATCTATGGATTTAACCTTCAAGTCTTTGCACATTTGCCACTTGTTCAATGAAGCCTACTCTGAGCATGTTACTTACATTTGTGATCCCTCTCCTAGCCCTCCAAATGCCCTTTACTTTTGCTCATGTTTTTCCCATGGCACTTTTTAATCTTCTAATATATTTTATATGTGGTGGAGACAGTGGTTTTTACTCAGTGAATATACTTCTAGGCTACACCTCTTAGACCTCTGGCATTTTGGTGGGGCATATAACTTACTCTTTTTGATGAAATGTATGTGGGCGTGTTATGTATAACCTCCAGGCCAAGGTGGTTAAGAGCAGATATTTCTTCCCCATGTTTTGCTTGCTTCATCTTCTGGGTGGATGCCAATGATACAGAGAAACCACTAGAAGGAAGGAGCCCAACTTTCTGAATTACAGTGTAGAAAGGTGTGCTTAGAACACCCACTTGGAGTATGATGTGAGGAGGAAAAACTTTATTGTGTCCCAAAGTTATGTCCAGCTTCCATTCGAATTGTTTAGTGCCAGTTCTATTTTAAATGTATTAATTAATTAATTAATTTTGGAGAGCGAAGAGGTGGGGAGGGGGAGAGAGAGAGAACTTTGCTTTGTTGTTCCACTTATTTATGCATTCATCGGCTGTTTCTAGTATGTGCCCTAACCAGAGATCGAACCTACAACCTTAGAGTATCAGGACAATGCTCTAATGCTTTAACCAACTGAATTAGCCCGCCAGGGCCAGTGCTAGTTCTACTTTAGAATATTTTTAATTCACCCTGGGAACATAAATGGGTTAGTGCATTCACTTGAAACTGAGTGGGGTAAGTGATAGCAATTAATGAGGGGGTATAACAACAAATAAAGTATTATGAATAGTATGTGTGCCATTAACAATTTTGACAGTTTCCTTAGGTGAATTAAATAAAGATCATGTGCATTCAATATTATTGAGTTGACTATAATTTGGGCTACTTTATATGGAAGTTTATATCTTAACTTGCAAATTTGAGAAAATTTAAAGATTTTCATTCTTTTAATATCATGGATGTTCATAAGAAAGCATTTTAACTTCAACGTTTATTCCTGGAACCATAACTTAAAGCAAATCACTAATTAATATGTGCCTTATTTCCCTGGCTATGGCAATTTGCATAGCCATGACTTATGCTAATATCTGACCTGTATTCTACAACTTATCAGAAATGAGTCTTAGTTGGGAGCAGACAGTGTCAATTAGGATGTGGTAGGGGCAGGAAAAGAGAAGGCTGTACAGTCCTGAACAGATGAAGCAAGAGACCTTAGGGGCAAATATGAAGCTGAGTTCCAGACAAAACAGAAATATTAGTTAGGTAGACAGGACAGGAGAAAAGGATTTCTGGAAAGGAATCAAGACCCTAATTTAGATGTCTGAGCCAAAGGTACGGAACCAATTATTATATTTGGGATTCAAGAAGCCAAGTCGATGTTCAGGTAAAAAGAGAAGAGCCTAGGTGCTACTATGAACAACCATCTTTAGGCTGATTTGATGATACATTTTGGGACTATGAGTTTATGGTACAAAATTGGTTCCTGAATCTGATGTAAGACTGAACTTATAGTTGAAAAGTTAAGGTTCTGAATACTGAAAGTTTGACTGATACTGGGCAGGAAGAAAGCAGATATTTTTACCTTTGCTTTTTTAATGAAACAAAGGGATAAATAGGCAGAAAGGTTTAATTTAGGTATTTAAAAAGACAGTAAACTAAAACAATCTTAAGTGATTTAATGTGTTAAAATATATTTGATTATATCTTAGTAATAATGTGAACATAAATTTTATTTTCATAATTTGAACTTATTCTTAAATTTATGTGGCCCAGTTTTTGGATATGAACTGTGCATATGAAGATACCTTGGGATACAAAGTAAGTAAATTATTTGTAATTAAAGTTATTTAATTAATAGTAACTTCAATATAATTAAACACATTTTAAAAGATCAGGATTGTGTTAGTTTGAGACATTATATGAATTACTCTTTTGTGTCCAGACCTGCCAACACTTAGTGCACATAAAAGTAATCATGAATATCAATATTTTCAAAGTCCACAAGATGAATAAGTGTTTTTTTGTTTAAATGCAGAAAGCTAAGATATTAATATGCAGTGCCATATCCTTGCTTTCCTAGGTCAAGAAATGAGGGTTTGCTCCTTAATTGAACAAATGGGAAAGGTCAGGCTATATACCTGCTCATTTTGTGTTGAAGTAGACATTTGTTTCAAGAAGAACAGCCTCTCTGGGTGGGACTCAGGTGCTCAGCTGCATGGCTCTTTATTAGCAGAAGTGGGTGATGGTCAAAGTCATATTCACTCTCCTTTGCTTTGTTGGTCCAGGGGTGTTCTCCTAGTGGCTGCCTGGAAACTTGTGTTGCCATTCAGCCTGCTCCCTAAAGATGCTGTGGCTGGTGTTACTGCCTTATCATCAAGCCTCTCCTTATTGTCTCCACAATGCTCTCTCTCAGTCCATAGGCAAATGTGAGAGCTTTGATGAATTGCTTAGAGATTGTGTATTTTTAATCTTTCGATAGAGCGAGTCAAAATAAATACCCCCCCCCCCCCAAGTATCTTAAGGAGATTACATTCTGGTAATGATCCTGGTCAATACCATGTTGCGTCAACTCTGTGTGGCAGGATATCTTTTGAATTTTTAACAATATTTTTAATATTTTTATTTATCTTCCTGTATTTTCTCCTTTTTTTTTTAAATGCAGGTAAAATATTAGGTGCTTCCTTTGCTCAGCGAAGGTTGATGGAACAGCAAATATATAAAAAGAATAGCTAAATTTTAAAATTTCTTCTGTATTTTAGTCAGGGACTTTACTAAGCATTTTAGATGGGAACTCCTTTAGTTCACACAGCACCCATTTGGGATGGGTATTATTATTATTACCATTGTTCAGGTGAGAATAGAGAGCTGCAGTGATTATATAATAATTATTATTGTGCAAAGCAGAATTGCTCCAAAGCACTTTCCATTCTAGCAAGGATTTCCAAAGCTGAAGTCACTATAGAGGGTTAAAAATGGTGTCTTGGAAATAGAAGAGAAGTGGAGTGTCTCTAAAAGTAAAATAACACTATAAGGGAGGATTTTTTTGTGACTAAAGGGAGATTCCCCAAACTGGAAGAAGAGAGAGGCTGTGCTTGCCAGAAGCAGCATGAACTTGTCCTCTGTTTCCTGATGCAGGATTAATATACAAAGGCAGGATTATCAAGCTACATAAAGCCTGTGGGCCAAGTCCAGTTATCTGCTCTTTATTTATTTTTTATTTAAGAGCTTCATTTTTTAGAGGAGTTTTAGGTTTGTAGCAATATTGCTCTAAGGTACGGAGATTTCCCATATTCCTCCTGCCCCCATACGTGCACAGTCTCCCCCATGATCAACATCTCCCTCCCAGAGTTGTATGTTTGTTATAATCAACTAGGCTACATTGACATATCATTATTACCCAGGCTCTGGAGTTTACATTAGGGTTCACTCTTAGTGTTGTACAGTCTATGGTTTTTTTAAATGCATAGACATGTATCCACCATTGTAGTATCATACAATGGCCTGAAAATCCTTTGTGCTCTGCCTAGTCATGTTTTTTTGGTCCACTGATGATTTTTTGGTCTCCATCATTTAGCCCTTTCCAGAATGTCACATAGTTACAATCATACAGTGTGGAGCCTTTTCAGATTGGCTTCTTTCAGTTATTAATATGCATTTAAGATTCCTCCATGACTTTTCATAGCTTGACAGCTCATTTCTTTTTAGTGCCGAATATTCTTCCATTGTCTGGATGTACCACAGCTTATTTATCCTTTCACTACTAATTATTGCTTCCTAATTTGGTGATTTTGAAATAAAGCTGCTATAAACATCTGTATGCAGGCTTTTGTGTAGGCGTAATTTTCAGCTT
The DNA here is from genome assembly GCF_054644295.1 of Miniopterus natalensis. NCBI lineage: Eukaryota > Metazoa > Chordata > Mammalia > Chiroptera > Miniopteridae > Miniopterus > Miniopterus natalensis. Next base: position 55,547,198 of record NC_142083.1, read on the forward strand.
CTTTGGGTAAATACCAAGGAGCATTATTGCTGGATTATATGGCAAGAGTATGTTTAGCTTTGTAAGAAAGACACTGCCAAACTGCTTTCCAAAGTGGCCGTACCATTTTGCATTCCCACCAGAAATGAATGAGAGTTCCCGTTGCAGCACCTCTCCAGCATCTGGTGATGTCAGTGTTCTGGATATTGGTCATTCTAGTAGGCTGCCTATTTTTGTAAATAAATTTTATTGAAACACAGCCATACCTATTTGTTTTTATATTGTCTGTGGCTGCTTTTGCATTACAATGGTAGAGTTGAATGTGGCAGAGACTTTATGGCCCCCAAAAGCTAAAATACTTACTACCTGGCCCTTTAATAAAAGTGTTTGCCAACCCCTATGCTACAGGGTTGCTGTCACTATATCTAATTTAGATTTGCCTATTTTACATCAAATCAATATTCAGAAAATATTCTCCTGTTTCCTATGACACTATTAAAACTCTTGCAATATCTCAAGAGTTGTAGATTAGCAAATTCTTGAATAGACTCCTGATGTTTTATTTTTATTTTTAGCAGCATTTCTTTATTTTCTAGAAGTAATTTTTTTCAAAATATTTTCTTAAGTACATGAATTCAGTAAAGGTTTGCTTTTAATATATATTTTATAAGTTTAATATTTTCTTTTAGTATTCTCTATTGCCCTTCTCTTCTTTTCTAACAAGCAATTATTCCCTTTCTCTCTCCTGACCCCAGTTTCACTGATTCACCCTTCCATGTAGCAATTTAAAATAGTGCCAAAGAAAGATGCTTGTCCCTGTCTTGAATCTGTCAAGCTGTTAACTAGTTTCTTCTCAGGTGTCTACTGAAGATGAAGCAGGTTTTCAACAAATGTGTTTCAGGGACCATTTGGCTAGTTTTTCATCATCATTTTCAGCTACAGGAGAGTCCTGGCCAAGAGGAGGTAATAATTTTGCTCTTTGTGCTCTAAATATTACTGCCAAATTGCCATCTTTACACATATTAGTAACTTCACATTTATTTGGCACAGGCAACAGGGCCCACAGAATAATTTATGATCTAAATGCAGCTTGTAATAGCAGAATTGCTGCTGGTGCTTAGAAATTAATTCAGAAATCACTGTCTGTAGCATAATGATTTACCATTGTTTTCGAACCATGTTGTGGAACCTAAGAGTATTAATTAAGACTTATGGCATAAGGCCAAATAGAATCTAGTGAAGTTTCATCTTGTAGCAAATCAACCAGTTATCAAAGTATTTTGAGTATAATAAGCATTTTCATATTTTCAGATTAAGTTATGAGTGATACTATTTAATGTAATTTGGATAGTCTAATAGATGTATATGTCCCCTTTTATGAATTTTTACATTAACAAAAATAATTCAAGTTAGAAGCAATTGAATGGATTTAAAATGGAAGTGAGATATAAAGAGGAGGATTTTATAAATCAGGTCAAGAGTGGTGATTTTTAAAAAATTGGATTGAGTTGAAAAAAATTGGTAAACAATTGAAGATAGATCAGATTGAGGAAGTGAAGATTCATGGGATATTGTCAAAATACAGTCCATCCCAGGTACAGTGCATCCCTGAAGGCTGACCTCAGAAACTTTCTCCCTACGCAGCTACCAGAAAATTCCCACTGGAAGTGATGGTGCTGATGAGAATTAACATTTTACTGCTCTTTCCAGTTTATGATGCCCTTTCTCAAAATGAAGCACATTGGATTCTCACAGTCTCTCTGAGATGTAGCATCTTCCTTTCCCGAACGCCTTTATTTATAATTGCTGGTACTTCTACCAGTGTTCTTTAGCAGGGATGTATGCCCAAACCAGCTGGAATTCTAGTTCAGGAAGCAGGCCTGGGAATTGGCCCCGTCTCCTCCTCTAATCTTCTTAATCTTAACATGTACCACCAGGATCAACTTGGATGAAACATTTTATGTTATTTTTGCATATGTTTGTGTTCAAGTTTGGTTTTCGCAGCTAGGCAACAACTATTAAATGAATTATAAGGCTGATCAGAACAAAACAGATCTATAAAATAGTCTTAGAAATTAAAAGTTGACATTAATATTTTACAAAAAATCCAGAATTTAATTCAGTTCAATTAATTTGATATATTTTAAAAATACTATGAGTGAAGTGTTGCAGAGGGTTCCAGGCTGAGTAGAACATGGTCCTTGTCTTCAAAGAGCTGGCCATGTGGGAGATGGGATAAACAAAGCAGAATATCATCACGAAAGGAAATTCTCAGATTAACTGAGAATTATTACAGTTATTATAAAGAGGCTAGCAGTGGCCAAAGAATGCAGTGTTACATACCTGATACCCTAAAACACTGTATGATTTACAATATTCCTTTGATGCCTGAAGAAGTATGAGCTCTCCCTCTCCTCTAATGTGCTAGAAATCAGGAGAGTCTGTCTTTTGTGGGACAGAACCAGACATACTAAATATGGGAAAATGAAATGATGTCCAAGGAAAGTGAAATGAAGCGAAGGCCTGAGGCAAGTTTAAGTAAACAAGTGTGGGTTAGAAAACTGGAAAAACAGATGATAGAAAATGAGAGAAAATTGGGAATTAATTCTGGATGTCAGAATCAATGCCTTGCCTAGCTTTCTGTGTGCTCCCAGAATATGGTGACATGCAGTATTCTAGGTGCATATATAGAGGCTGTGACAGATGGATAACTCAGGAATAACTGTCAAAATACTGGGAGATGTTATGGTTATTTGGATACACAATAAGTAAAAGTTTATTTTTCTATATAGTGAAAGAAATTCCTGAAGTGCAAACTGTACTTCAGTGTCAAAGTACTCTTTATTTTTTAAGTAATTAATTCAGGAAGGTTAGATACTGTACCACTGTGCATCATGCTGGATCACGAAAAACTACATGCTATTGTCTACTTTTAACATCTAACAAAAGCTTGTTATCTGTCAGATGTGCTAAAACATAGATTTACTGTCTGATTGTTCTTTCAGGCTTTCCCTTTATGAGGCTACATGTGTTCAGTTTCTAACAGGAAACCGTTTTTGTTATTATCTTTCTGGATAAGTGGCTCCCTTTACTTTCACTTACGGCCTGAGGTGGGTGAGGCCAAAGATAATACCATGTCAACTTGTGTTCTTTTGAGGCCAGTGCAGTTTGTAAAGAAATGTGGACTCATACCTCCCTACCTTGATGAAGAACGCCTAGGCTGGCAGCATGCTTTGAACGTGCTTAGCCTATTCACTATATGTAATGGGCGTCAGGATTCATCTTCTCAGTTAATAATTAGTGAGCATTTGTTATAGGCCAGATAGTACTTTAGCTGTTAGTAGTACAGTGGTGAATTCCAAACTAAATAAGTTTATTACACTAGTGAACACATACATGAAAAGATAATAAATGCTAAAAGAAAGTAAAGCAAAGTGATAGGATAAAAAGTGATGTGGGGACACACAATGCAATATACAGATGATGTATCATAGAATTGTACACTTGAAACATATACAATCTTATTAACCAGTGTCACCTCAATAAGATTAACTTGAAAAAAGGTGATGTGGGTTGGATTTGGGTGGTAACTTAGGTGGACTAGTCAGGGAAAGCCTCTCTGAGGAGGTGACATTTAAGAACTGAATGCCAAGAACAGTGGCATATGAAGAAGATCTGGGGTTCTGAATGTTCCAAGCACAGGGGACCAAACCCTGCAAATCAACAGCTGGATGGAAGACACGAGGCTATGCATGTGAAAGTTGGCTCTGTAGAGATGTCCATGTGAGCCATCTTTAACAAAGTCCATGAGCCTTTAAGTCTTAATACTTGACAGTATTACAGCTCTTTCTCTAAAATGTGATGCTTAACTCTGAAACTAAAGACAATTTCTCAACTGTAAAAAGCCAAATAAGTAATTTATATTGCTTTTACATGTAATCCTTTTTATTTTCTGGAGAAAAAAAATATTCCAGTGGCAAGTGAGGGCTTTGCTTAAAAAACCTTTTAAAGCTCTATCTACATAATATCCCAAGGAAAAATAAAAGCCACTGCTAGTTTGGCACTTCCTGGGACTTGTCTTGAAAATTAAGCATCCTAGTAGTTGTTATATTTACAATGTTTCCTTTGTACTATTTGGCTGTTGGGTGAGGAATAGAAGTATCGTCTTATTCCATGAAGATTCTCAGCATACCACTATAGACAAGAAGCCTTAAGGCCCAGAAGTCCAGATATAGGCATCATGGCTTATTTAGATGAAATTGAGGGCACTGGGTACTGCCCAAGAATCTCAGTGCAGTATAGAAAGATTTTTTAATCTAGCCATCATTAATAATACATTCTTAATTTAAAAATAAGGTTGAATTATTATTTGTGAAAGACCTTGCCAGATTTATATATGTGTGTGTACATAGAATTTTAAATATATATAATTTATCACACAAACACACAATTTTTATTTATTTCTTTTCACTTTGCAAAGCAGTATTACCAGTATGACAGATGAAACTGAAGTTCAAACCTCTTAGCTGACTTGACCATGTGTATAGTGCAAAACTAGGGTTCAGACACAGCTGTTTCTGACTCCAAAGCCCATTGTACCATGCTGAATTTGGACATTTTGATAAAAATGAAGGCCTTAATTTATTTGTTTTGTTTGTTGTTTCTGCCAACCAGATGAAAAATATAAATAGGCTACCATGAGAGAAAATTCATTTAGCTTACTTAGAGCACAAGCAATTTCTAGACCTTTGGAAGTACTTAGTCACATAAAATTGACACTCCCAAAACAAAATGATTTTATGTTATATGAAATTATGTTTTATGCTGTTGAGGCAGCATTGTCAAATAGTTATTGAAAATGTTTTATTAATCTTGCATTGTTCTTGTGGGATGCAAAGTTAATTAATGTTTATGAGCCCCAAAATGTCAGCTTGCACAGTTAAAAATTTTTCATAATTGTTGTCCCTTTCATCTTGCTCCATTTTACAGACAAGGAACCTGAGGAACAGAGAATTTAAGTAACTTATGCAAGTGAGAAAGCTGGGCTCTTGCGGCTCCTGAGTACAAACCTACCCCATTACTTTCACCTCTAGACCTTTGCAGTTTGAAAGTATTAACATTTCTTCATAAATAAACAGAGTAATTATGATCTTTCTCTCTTTCATATGGGACTTCTTTTTACCTGGTTCTAAGTAATGAGATCTTTCCGGGAAATAATAACATCTAAGTTCTTCTATTATGTATGCAAACTTTGATAAACGTTATATATTTCTTTGTACCCTTTCCCCAGGAAGTTTTGGAGGATTTTGGGCCCTTAGTATCATTTGTAGTTAACTGAAGCTTATTATGTGGAGGCTTTAAAAATTAAATGCCCTTATTATTTATCACCCAACCTATTATTGTACTGGAGCATGGTATTAGCAGTTGGGGAAAATAGAACCACTGGTTATTTGACAAAGACAAATTCCTTCCTGTACAAGGACTTGCAGCTTGGAATGAACTTCATCCTGAATATTGCTTCTGATTGATTTATAAGTAGGATGGGCTTCCCATTCACAGTGCAGCAAAATAACTCATCTGGAGGCTTAATTTGAAACTTTCTGATATAAGTCATCACTGTGATTTAAACCTTCCAAATTATTCATTTTCATTTTTACTATTGAAAATGTTTTACTTTAATTAAAAATTTTCACTCCCCAGCAGACCTTGTAAGCGTAGATTTGCTAATCCAAACATTCAGTTCATGGCTTTAAACTGTGTCCATTATTGCAACTTGTATTTTCAGCAAACAGATCACTGGTCACCAAGAAAGCTAGCTACTAGATGTGACTGGCTTAGTATAACTGAAATAGCATGTAGCATATCAGCAATATAACGTTTAGATACAGGTAGCACGTTAAGAAGAAATTTCCCCATCAAGTCCCATGAGCTCAGAAATCAATGTTTTTTGTTTGCTTATGGGGAAATATTTGGAAAAAGAAATGAAGTCATAGAGATCGGCCCTGGTTTCAAATAAAATGAATGCCCAGTTATCTAGAAGGAATATTTTCAATCTTGTTGAAGAGGTAAATGAAAAATGGTGTTCCACTGTCAAGATGTAGCTGCACATTTGATGGAAAATTACTGAAGAGAAGCAGTCACATTTCAGAGTCTCAAACCTGTTAGACAGTGAGAGCAGTTTCTCTCCATGGAATTGTTATTGTGAAAAAGCAGGCTAGCTTGTAACACTGGGGTGCTTGATTTCAAGTCCAAGTTTGTATTGGGCCTTCAACAAGGTATGGAACTGTAATAGGATGTGGTGGCTTGATATAAGGTAGTTTATAAGTCTGATCCTTGAAAGTCCATAACATTTTACTGAGAATTTTCTGCTCTGATTTTTCTCAGGTAGGAAGTGTATGGGGTCATTGTTATACACTCCAAGTTGTTAAATAAAATAAATATAAAATAATTACTACTGTATGGGAACATTTCCTGGGTGTCTCTGCTGTGGTATATTTTTGGCATGTTTAAATTGTTGGCAAAAAGAAGAAAAAACCTATTATAGATATATTATACCCATGACAACTTTGGGACAGTATAAACCATATTTAATTATCTTAGAGTATAGCTGTTCTACTCATATTGTTTTCAGAAATGAGATAAGAATAAGACCAATTATAATAAGAAGACTCAAGGCCCCTAGGATTTTCTCTTTACAGGTTAAGATTTCAGGGAAATCCAAATTTATCTGATTTAATCTCTGTGAGAAAGTAATTTCCAGCCTACAACTTGTTCTGCTACAGATTTTTTGTTGCTTTACAAAATTCTCAGTGTTTTACAGTCTCTAATTACTGCCTTGCTGACATGTAAATGAAAATCTATAGTGATCACAGCATATGTCCTAGGCATGCTTGCTTAGGTAGACTCTGTTTCTTAGCATATCAAATTCTGATTCTAATGCAACCTACTTGAATGCATCACGTTAAATTGATTTTTTGAGGTAAAATTTTAAGATAATTTTATTTTAAAACAGTAAGTTATTTTTGTTGTTCTTGAGATTTAAACTTTTTTATTTGTATATGAGTTGAACAGCAGTTGACATACTTTTTGTGGACTTTATTTGAGTATTTATTTATCTTTTTGGAGCCAATGATATACAATATTTTTTCAGGCCCTTAGAAAGCTCATAGATTCTAGGTTTTGTGTTTGCAATACCTAACGTAAAAAGTTGCCCATGATTGTACAAAGCTGGTCTAAACTATTGCAATTCTATGCAGAGGTCTAAGACAGCCATTGCAAAGCTAGTTTCACGGTTCTTAAGGGAAAGTTGATAAGTGTTTGCCTCCACTTTTGTCAGAAGTAATGTTGAAATGCTCGGGCTTCTTGAGACAAAATGCTGTCACCTTGAGGATAGTGTAACTGACAGAATCAGTGTTGTAAATCCCAGGTGAAACTGCTACTTAATATGGAACAACTGTTACCAGGATACCAGTTTTTCAATCTAACACATAAAATGATCATTGGTTACTCACACACACTAAGTATGTATAATCTTTTTTCCCCCCTAGTAAAGCTATATTTTCATTTTCATGTTTATTCATATATAACCTTTTAAAGAAGACCATATTATATACCTTTATAAAAAGAGGACGGAAGCCCTCCCTACCCCCACCTACACTGTAGACATTGAAGATTAAAAAAAAAAAATGGTTGAACCTTGTGGATCAAAGATGAGGCAGGAGATATAAAGAGGATTAAAGTTAAAATGAAGATAAATTCCTGAAGGCAAACAAAAGCATGAGAAAATGCAAAAAGCTTTCAAGGTTAAATAGAGTGATAATCTCAAAAGCCAAATGAATTTAAAGTTCTATTCTGTTCTGTCACAACCTTTCACAAATAAGCCCTTAAAGATATACCCGGGTAAATATGATGAGCTGCTGCAATCTTCACTATAGGAATATCATATTTGTCATCTAATTGCCTCTTTCTTACAGTTTTCCCCTATGTAAAAACATCTGTTTGAGACCATTTTAATGAACTATTGATATGCAGGTCATCTCACTATTGATTAGAGTAAGAATATTTAAATTTCCTGAAAGTGGTTAACACCCAAGCATAGAGTTCTGTGCCAATGTGGCTGAGTTTTGTGTTTAATATCTCTATAGAACAGCTAGTTTTACTGTGACATTAACTGAAGTTTTTCTTTCCCTTTCCATTAATCTTTTTCTTTATATCTGCTGAGGGCTTTTAGGTCACTCATGACTGGGCACTCAGGGACTTACAAGCTAGCGTTTGACTAGTACGTGTCCTTTGTTTTATATTCTGGATGATCTGGTGGGTCATCAGGTCACTGTCCGACTGTATTAGAAATAATAGCTGTAAGTAAAATCATGGGGAACCTTTCAAAGCCCATAAAATGGGTGAAAAGTCATTTGATCACATGTAATATTTAGGAAATACTCTGGCAGAAGTTTGGTTGTGTGAAAAATAGCGAATGCAAGTACCACTGACTCGTGTTTTATATTGATGCTGAGTATTTCTAGTTTTCAACAATGCTAAATTTGATTTTTTAAAACTAGGGTAATTGGGAAAGGGATAACAATAAAGATAATACAGAACATCTTAATTTGACTGCTAGCACTTCTTTATAAGGTCACACAGCTCTTCCTATAGTTTCAAAAAACAAGTATGTGTTGTGCTGACATTGTCTGAATATTTTCTAAATGTGTTTTTTTTTTTTTAACTCATTTTAGAGAGAGAGGCATGGAGAGGGAGAGAGAGAAACATTGATGTGAGAGAGAAACATCCCTACTAGGGATGCAGCCTACAACCTGAGCATGTGCCCTGACTGGGGATTGAACCAGTGACCTTTTGGTACAGGGGATGACACTCAACCAACTGAGCCACACAAGCCAGGGCTGACTATTTTCTAGTAGAAAATATACCATGTGGGAAATTTATAGTTTAAGAATAGTGTGGATGGGGAAAATACTGTATCTGAAGTTAGTGTTTAAAAAACTAGATGAGTAATTTAGTTATTCCAGAGCTAAGAACATGAACCTTGTTTTCATGCAGAATTATAGAGTTATTAACATGGAGAATGAAGGAAAATAATTCATTTAAAAATGGTAAAGTTCAGGACAGCAGGAATTCAAGAAAGACAGGCTTTTCAGGCATCTCATTACTTGTGAGAAATGACTAAACCTTTGAAGGCAAAACACTGAAATAAAAAAGTAAATCTAGAGGAGATATGAGTAGATATGAGGCCCACCATAATTTTTTCTGATATGGGAATTGAGCCAGAAAATTGCTAGGTAATGGTGACTGCTAGCCTGCGGTGAAGCCAGGTGGGAATAGTTTCTAGACAACGGGACTAGTCCTGCTCTGAGAAAAACTCAATAGAGACTTAGTGTGTTGGGGGCGAGGGGAGAGAGAGCTCAGATAAGATTGCAGATGACAACAGCGATGCTAAATTCTGGATCAGTTAGAAGTGACAGGGTTTGGGCTTATGAAATTCTGGATAATTTACAACAGCCTTTCTCAGAGTGCTCCTTGGCTGCCTGGAGGTACTTGAGAAGATTTTAGGAGGTATATGGGCACAACATTAAAACCCATTGAGCCACATAGAAAGTGAGGCACTGCCTTTGCAATTATTTTTCCTAATTAGCTTAAGGAGAACCCCCCTCCATGTGGTTCTAATGTGTCCTTAATAGCGCACTAACACTGGCTCACCTTCCTATTTAATAACTGGAAAGCAGGCCTTGGCAAGCAGCTTCATCCAGCTAGATGTTTATGACATTTTTTATGGCACATGGTATTGATTTTTAATTTACAGTAGAGGTAGAAAGTTTTTAAAAGTAAATTTAAGTAAGAAGAATGATTTCGTTTAAGCTAAAATATGAAGTATATGAGTCTAGGTGTCACAGAGATAAGACAGGAGTCATAACCACAGTATGCAAATGAGGGGACAGTGGTGTAGAGAGGCGCTTCGGGACCCCGTCTGTCTGAGACGCTCGGGAGATGTTTGGCCAAGCCGCATATGCCCACGTTTTCCCGCGCACTTCCTTCTTAGTGGTCAGAACCCTACCCACTGGGAAGGGACGCAAAGCCCCCTTGTCCTATATTAGGGAAAACAATCAGATAGTTACAGTGGATGCTGGGTAGACCAAACCTAGTAGTATTTTCACCTCCACACGCTCATACTTCATGTGTGTACACATTAGTCTGCAATAGTAATGTTTATAATAAGAAAATGAAGAAAACAATGTTTTTTTTCTGACTTTTTTATTTTATTTTTACATATGCAGTTTATTATACAGTTTGGGTATTTAAAAATAAAACACATTTGACAACAGTGAGTTGAAGAAAAACACAGCTAAAACTTGCAGTCTGAAACAAAAATCATAGATGTATTCCCTAATCATCAATACATCATAACATAATCATTTGACAAAAAAATTCCATTGAAGGGGCAGGTGATTCTTGAGAGGTTGGGGTTGGTTATTTGAGAGTCCAGAAATGGGCTATATTTAGTAGGAGTTAGTTCCTTAGTCTGACTCTTGTTTTCACTTTTCTTACCAGACCAGGGTCATCTAAGAAATTAACACTCAGCAAGTTATATGTCTTTTCAGCAAGTAGCTAACTCATAAATTTAGAGGTTGCCACTTAAGTGGACAGTGAATGTAAATGGATTATTTTATGGAGACCGAGGCCTCTAATAACTTTCTGTAAAGATTCTTTGATATATTAAGAGAGCTTTTGCACAGTTAATTTATTTTCATGCTCTTTACCCTCTGCACCATGGGCATTAAAGAAATGCCTTGAGTGCTAACTACAGTCAGAAGTGGCTGTGTTGAGTCTGGTATGGAGAAAAAGCTGAGTTAGATGACAAATATATAAGAATATTAAAAGGAAATAGTCCATATCCATTGGGCTTTGCTGGTAATAGATTGGTTCAAAGCATATCTCAACAGATTATAAGGTAGCATTGGCCATTTTCATGTCCACTGCCAGCCCTAAAATTGCTTTTTCTGCTCTGCACATGGTTTTTGTTTTTCTTTAACCTGTCCCCTCCACCACCACTCTTTACCTATTTTGTTCTGCATTACAGTTAGTGGTATACTCATCTCTCTTTTTCAATAGGTTTTAAAGCTCTGTATCTTATATATCTTATTCAGTTACTAAGACAGTGTCTTATTGATGGTAGCATTTCAATCAATGCTTTTTCAATTAAATCTTGAGAAAGACTTAGCCTGCCTCAGAAAACGAGCAGACTGCCTAAAGCCTGGCATGCCATCCCACTTTTGCTACTTGCTACTTGAGTGGCTTTGGAAAAGTTATTCAGTCTCTTCAAGGCTTAGTTTCTCCACCTATAAAATGGGGTAATAATAGTACCTGTCTCTTAGAGTTGCTGTGAAGATCGAATGAAATAATTTATGTCAAGACTTAGAACAATGCCTAGAGCCATGTATAGGAAAGGAGTCAATACAGTTTAGATATTTAATTTTGGTGATGATATCTTAATACTTTTTTTCCCTCAGAGACAGCTCAAAAGAATTATTGGTTGCAGTAGTGGAAAGAAAGCTGTATTGAAACCAGGAATCCAGATTTTCATCTTGTCTCTATGGGTATTTAACCTTAGCCTGATCAAGATTTCTTGTGCTTGTTTTCTCATTTATAAATGCATGTGAACTCACTGTCTCAAAACCTTTTTCCAGTTTCAATGTTTTACTATTATTCTGTTTGTTCTCAATGGAAGGGCATTTTAAAAATGCAAGTTAATATATGGAACTTTAGGGAGATATTGCATAATCCATATATGATAGATTATACTTGAGTAAAAGTTGAAAAATATTAAGGTCTTATTGAGACCACTATAATTAAATCTTTTAATCTGTATAAATTTTATTTAAATAAGTGAAAGCATGATGCGTGCTTATTTAATAGTATTTAACATTTTTATTTGCTGAGTAAAAATTGAAGCTGAACAGATGTTTTATCAGGTGAAGGTATTAAAGCATTATTAGTACAACTGAATAAAATGCCATATGGGTTTAATGAATGTGTCATTTTGCCAGAGACAGTTTAATACTCTTGCTTTGGTGACTTCCTTGGATCCATTACTCTCTGTCTGGATGATTGCTGAAAAGCTGAGTTATTCTTCTGGAGTTCTCTCCTTGACATGGATTTCAAGGAAAATTGGCATTTAAATCTTGATGACTGGAAGTGGAAATGACCTATTCCTCTGGGTTGGCCTTGAAACCTGGATTAGAAGAGATTAACCTGGATCTTCCTGGTTCTGAATCACATCACCTGACTGATTAAGTCTTTTCACTCCAGATGTTACAACCCTCTTCCTTCCCCTAGGTCGAGTTTTGAAATGATACCATTTATTTCTCTCTCTCATTCCTTGGGCCCCATTCACATTCCAACCCATTGCAATCTGATTTCTCCCTTCCCATGTCATTGAAACTGCCTCGGCAAAGGGTAGCAACTTCGAAATTGTTAAGTCCAATAGATATTTCTATCCTGTTTTGACTCATCTGTTTTAGACAATCTTGCTACCTTCCCCTTCTCTAAATTTTTTTTTAAACAAGTATACTGTGTCATCATTCTTACCTTGTTTTCCTTTCTCACTGACTGATCCTTATTTGAGGCTTTTCATTATCTTTTCAACCTTAATTTTATCTTTTGTCACATACTGAAACTCAGAAAATCCTGTGAGCTCTACTTTCAAAAGGTACCTAGGATCCTACTGTTTCTTATTACCCCTCTGAACTACCATAGTTCTCTCGTGAATTAATGATACGGTCTCATAAAAAACAAACCAACCTGTTTTTGCTCTTGTCCCATATAATAGATTCTATAGACAACAGCCATTGTCGGTTTATTAAAGCATAAATCATATTACTTTTCCAACCTAAACTCTGACTTCTGACATTATTCAGAGTAAAGTCCTATAACGAAGTCTATATAATGGCCACTCTGGCTCTGCTTGCTTTGGCCCCTTGCTCTCTCTCTAACATCACTGCCTTCCACCCTCTCCACCTGTAATATTCTTCATCCCCACTCACCCCTTGTTGTTCTTCAGACTAGCCAAGTACATGTTTAATGCAGGGCCTTTCCATCTGCTGTTTCTTCTTCCTGGAAAGCTCTGTCATGAGATATTCACATGACTTATTTTCTGACTTACTTCAGATCTCTGCTCACAAATCACCTTAGAAGTGAAGCACTTCCTGACCACATTACATGAAATAACAGTGCGCTCCCTCCTCCTTACCTTATTTGATTTTTCTCCATTGTGCTTGTCTTCATCTTATTATACTATTGATGGCTCTCAAATATTTAGTCTGGACTTTTCTCCAAAGCTTCCTGATAAACATTTCTACTTAATTATCCCACAAACACTTTGAATGCACATGTCCAAAACTCAAGCATATTTTATGCCCCAGAAATACCCAACTGCTTGTATCCTGAACAAAATATTTGGCATCAAGCTTCTATGCAATTATTCATATTATTTTCACACCTATAACACTCTTCTTCACCTGCTAATTCCTACTCGTGCTGCCTGATCACATTTTATTTTTCTTGAAGCCTTTTATTAACATGATTTCCACCCATAGAGTGGTTAATTGTTCCTCCTCTCTGTTTCCATAAAACCTTGAGCTTATCTTTAACTACTGCATATATCAAATTATAGCAATATGATTCCTTTAATTATCTCTCTCCCCTAATAAACTATAATTTCCTTAAGGACTGTGCTCTACATATCTTTCTATTTCTATCACCTTAGTATTGCCAGCGTAGAAGGCACTCAAGTAATGCTTGTTAAACTGATCAGAGCTGATGTTCTTTAAGGAATAACAGAATGTTAAGAAAACCTACTAGCCAAAGAGGGCAGAAGAGGAAAGATACAGGAAGAAAGGGACTTTGTTTTCTAGCCAGATTAATTGCCAAGGTTAATCTTTATATAGCTCAAAACATTGAGTGCTAGGGACTGGAGGTAGAGTGTAGGGGTGAAAGAGGAATGACATGAAAGTTTGCTCTGCCATTGGCCACAGATACATTTGGACAGAGGAAAGATAACAGAGGTAGAACAATGGAGCCATATTCTGTTAGCAATTTCACAGCACAGTGTCACATGGCTGGCCCAGTTTTAACAGTCCTGTTGGGTGGTGGCAGAGGGACAAATTACATGACAGTGAATTCTTAGACCTAGCGGCATCTTACTAACAGAAGAAAACTAGAGAACAGCTCATGTTTTAGAGAAGCCCCATGAATTAATAATATAAATAACAAACCTTAGTATATTTTCAATCTATAGGTAATTGGATAATGCATTTCCTTTGATGCATGACTGCTTCATGCTTTCTGCCTGATGGGAAATAAAAGATGCTGAATTGAAGCTTAGAGAAGATAATTCAGTGGTTGATGTTTCCATAGCTAATAATTATAGTGTCAGAAAGAAATCCACTTCTAATTCCAAATATTTGTTTTTTGTTTAATACATTGCTTTATCAGAAATATATGAATCCAAAGACATGTATTCAGGTGCTGACTTCCTTCTTATCAATCACTTACCTGTTCTTGGATTCGGTTTCCTGATCCTTGAAATGAGCGTGATAATATTTTTTCCTCCTAGCACCCAGGGTTGTTATAAGGCCCCAATGAAAACTACAAGTGCTGTGTGGAGGCACTGTTTTTAAAATAGGAAACTATATTATTGGTGTATGTTAAGTCAACTTTATTTAAAATTATATTATTTGATGTTTGGTATATTAAAATGACAAACAATATTAAATTTATCTGAGTTAATGTTATTTTGTTATTACTTCCAGATCAACTAATATGCTTGATAAATTGGTTATGACTAAAGTGGAGCCTTTCTCTAAGACAGTGTCCTCAGGGTCCACACTCAAAAACCAATTATAGATGAGCACATGTTCTCTTGTTTCTGCTGGTGGTTTATGCTTCCTGAATGGATTCCAAGAAGAAATTATGTTATATTGATTTTCTCTCTGTAGCAGGTTGTATAGTCAGCTTGGAATGTATACATGATTATAGAAATTAATAATATTTGCTAGAGGAGAAATATGTCTTTATAATAAGTACTTAGAGAGATCCAAAATCTACCTTGAAAGAGAATCATCAAAGGTGGCAATGATATGGGAAAGTGAGGCTAGCTAACGGATTGCTAATGGGTGTGCAAATTATTCTAATTTGCAAGTAACATAATCTGACATTATCTATTACATTTAAAATGAACAAATATTTTACCCACTTGCGTGAATCCATCCTACAAAAGGGAAGGCATCAGTGTGTAAGGATGTGTAAGGATGTTTATTCCAGCATTGCTTGTTGCAAAAGAAAGGAGGGAAGGAGGTAATTGGGCAGGAGGAGCCTCAGAGCACAGTGCAGCTAAAGCAGAAATCAACCGAATGTTACTGAGCATTTAATGATAACCAAATTCATGGAACTTTATGAATAACTCCAGAGAAAACAGAACTAAAGAACAAGTAGGATTTTTATGAAAATATAATTGATAATCCTTAAAGAGATAAAAGAAGCTAATGCAGCCATGAAAAATAACAGGCTGTTAAAAAACCAGCAACTAATTAGAGATCATCAAAATAAAAAGTTCAATAAATGGTCCAAATTAGTAGAATAAGCATAGATGAAGATTTAATTAACAATTAAAAAGTCTGAACAAAGGAATTCACCTAGAATTCGCAAAAGACAACAGGTGAAAACTGTGAAGGAAATAATTCATGTAGGTTCAAAAACTGCTATATTCATATAACAGATATTCAGGAGGAGAAAGCATTCTATGACGATACCTGTAAACCTGTATACTCTCAAACACTGGTTATTATTAATTTAAAAATTTTGCAAATCCAATAGGTTAAAAATTGTGAATGGTATTTAATTTGCATTTATATAACAGCTAGTGAGGTTGAACATTATTTTCTATATGGAATATATACATATATATATTTCTGTCTATTACCAATTCATGATTTTGACTTTTTTTCTATGAAATTATTGCTTTTTATTTTGATATGTAAACCTTGTTTGTATGTAAGGGCTAATAATCCTTTGTCAGTCATATAAACTGCAAATACATTATCTTTGTCATTTAAAAAATTAGTTATGATATATTTTGTCTTTGAGAAGATCCCACCCCCCGTTAATTTAAATATGTCAATATCTTCTTTTGTGTTTTCTGAATCTCATGACTATCTTAAGAGCTATTCCCTTTTGTTTAATTCCCCAGCCTAAGCTATATTTCAACTCCTTTATAGTTTTTTTCAGCTTTACCATATGAATTAGATATTCAATTTTTTATACTAATCACTTCCTTAAATTTCCTCACCAGCTTATCACCCAGGTGTGCATTTCTAAGCTACAGTCTGCACATTGTTTACATATTGGCTGTGCCTTTTATATTTTTTAATATACAGTTTCTCTCCACATCTATTTTTTCTTTGGAATTCATTTGCTGAAGAACCTAGATCATTTAACCTACAGAGTTTCCCAGTCCGGATTGGCAATTTCATACTCAAAGTGTAATACTACTTAACATATCCTTCTGCCCTTTGACTTCTTACAAATTGGCAGTGGGTTCCAAAGGCATGATGGATTTGATCCCTTTTGCTAATCTGTTGGTAGTGACCATAGTTTTTCGTGAGGAGACACATGATGTCTGGTTTTCTCTCTATTTCTCTCTCTCACACTTTCTCCTGATCTCTGTATCTCTTTTACTATTAGCAACCTTATCATGCTAATGCCTTAATCAGTTCATTAGGGGTTGGAAAATGGTGCCATTCTAATTCTACTATTTTATTTTCATTTATCAGCTAGAATAATTTTATGAAGAAACGCTTCTCCTCATCTAGTATGTGAGTACCAGTGTTACAGTTCATACAAGGAAGGCAGAAGAGATGCTTAATTCTCTTAATTTACCAGTTTCCAAGATACTGAATTGATTTCCATTTATCTTCTGGAGACCTATTGGCTTTTTCCCTCCTATCATTATGAACTCATAGATTTAAATGTGTTTTGATATGTTTCAATCCATTTCCATTATTATCTTATAAAAGCTCAAATTGTCTCACTTTTGGCCAGTGGGAGCCTCTTCTATTTGGCTCATGAGTGTTTTCACAGGACCATGGTAGTTTTTGATTACTTACTTTCTATCTGGTTTAACAAGGTTTTCTGGGCTTGTCTTGTATATTTCCTGCTTAGTCTTAGAATCAGTCTTTCTCCAAGAAATCAAAGTGTGGGTTATTTAGTGGAAAGTTGGATTTCGTGATTAAAATCTAGTAATTTTACTAGAGTGTGCTTGGTGATAGTAGTTCTGAGTCTAAATTCGTCAGGCTCATGTGTGCCCTTTTAACATGAAGTTTCAAATCTTTAATTCAAAAAGGTTTTCTTGAATATTAGATTATAGTATTTGTTCTGTCCCCTTGTTTTGGTTTTTGATTTCAGGGACACCTGTGATCTATAACTTGGATTTTCTTTGCAACAATATCTTAAGTATTTTATCTCTTCAATATCTGTCATTCCTCCCTTCTAAGTCATTTTTGTCATTTTTTCAAAATTTCTAAGGTATAATTGACATAAAGTAAAATTCACCCATTTTATTCTACAGTCCTACAGGTTTTAAGAAATGCATAAGTCTTGCAAATGTCACCACAATCAAGTTATGGAAACAGTTCCAGCACTCCCATCACCCAAATTTTTTTATACCCCTTTGTAGTTGAGAATTTCCTCCACACTAATCCTTGGCACCACTGATTTATTTTCTGTTTCTATAGTTTTGCATTTATAGAACGTCATATAAATGGAATCATATAGTGTGTAGCCTTTTGAGTCTGAGTTCTTTCATTTAGTAAAACTTTTGCGTACATGATGTTATATTTATAATAGTTGTTCTTTTATTGTTGATTGCTCAATAATATTGCAGCATGTACATGTACCACAGTTTGCGCCTTTATTCCTCAGTTGAGAGACATTTGTTTTTTTTCTAGTTTTAATTATGAATAAACCTCTTATCATAATAATGTGTATGAGGTTTTTTTCCCCTGTGAACTATGTTCTTATTTCACTTGAGTAAGCAGGTAGGCGTGGGATTGCTGGTTGACATGAAGACTGTATGCTGAGAAAGGCTTCCAAACCTAGAAAGAAAGAGGCCGATGAGAGGTGAGAGAAAGGGCTGAGTGGCCTACCGGTGTTAGGTTCTTGTTCTCTTTTTTGCCTAAGATTCAGGTTCTTCTTTGTTTTCCCCCTAACTTGGTTGTCTAATTATTCTTTGGTTTTCATAAAGTAAACTAATGCTATTTGGATAATTAATTTTTGTCCTTTTAGGCAGTTTTAAGTAGATTTCTGACATGTGGAACCAAAGTAAGACTTCTACTACAGCAACCTTTTATTGAGCCCTTAGGGGGAGCTAACCACTGTGCAAACCTTCAACATGCATGTTATAATTTATGCATTGGGATTATCCAGCCTTGTACATTGGTTGCAATGAAAATTTAACTCATTGTTATGGAAAAGAGAGAGGAGAAGGAAAAATAAAAATAAATAACCTTATGTGGAACTGATGTGTTTACTAAAGGGTTATAAAAATGCTGTCAGGCATTGCCAGTGCATTTCTTGTTTTGGAGAAACACACTTTTCATTACAAATGACTTTATTGTTTAGTACAGAAATTTTAATACTGACAAGGAAAGTACAAGTCTACTTTGCATGAAAAAACAAGCCACATTGATATGAATTCACACATGCATATGTAGATTACTTCTTTGGTGTATATATTAATAAATAAAATATTCATGAACTGAAGCCTTAAAGTGAGAGACTTAATGCCGTGATGGATAAAGCATTTTGCTGTTTCCATTAATTTTAACAATATTGTGTGCTGGGTAAAGTGGAAGAGGGTGACAATATTCAGTTTTCTGGTTTCCTTTGGAACATATTTTAAAAATATAAATGATAAAAAAAAGGCCTGTAAATATGGCCATGACCTTTACTGAATAATTTAAGGTATTTTGATTTCCTTTCTGGGTGGAGATGAGTGCTCTCTTTTCTTGAATCATTTTTTAAGGACACATATCATAGGTGCTATGTGAGCAGTCCGGATGCTATGTGCTGCTGGAGGCAAGAAGAGGGAGAGGTCAATTTCTGGGTCGGGAACTCAGGGAAGGCTTTGTGGAGAAGGTGGTCCTGGAATGAGGCCTTGTACATTCTACGTGTCCAGTGAAAGATTCACCTTCAAAAAAGTAGCTAAAATTTTTTCACAGTATTTTGAACATAGTTGAAATCAGTAAATCCATATAACTGAATTCGTGACTAATTATTAAAAAGAAATCATGCCCTCTGTCATCCTCTCTTCTGCCCTTGCGATTATAGAAGGCAACTTCTAGAATACAATTATTCTATTACCTAATTCATGATGGCATATTTTTATTATCTGTAGATAAAATTCTATATTGTATTTTTATTTGTAGTTGGTTGACATGAATTTTAGAAAGAGTTATTTAAAATTTTCATAATCTCTTGGAAAAATAATAGATCATTAAAAACAGACATTATTTATTCACCAGAGATCAAGAGAATCAATGTGGTCATTCTGTAAAATATACTTTTAGACTTAAAAATGACTCAAATGGCTTTTTAGAGTAATAAAACAATCCTGAGTGCAATAAAAGCACATTTCAAAACAGGAAAAATCATCATAGCATTTAGAAGAAATAGAAAAAATAATATATAACCTACTTGCAATTGTCTGCAACAGGACCTCTGACATTTCTGTGTACTGAGGGACTTGTTCATGAAGCCCTTGCTAAGAAAGGAAGTATTGCTGATTATTTAAGACATAATGGTTCATGCATTGCCATAATTCTGAATTAATCTCTTGAGCACTTGTGTGCTATATAGCATTATGGGCCTGATATGCTGATGCATGGAAATCATTGTAGAAATTTGTTATCAGTAGTTTTCTAAATGTTTACAAGATATTGAAAGATTTGATTGCCTTAATAAACAAGGAAACCACAGATTTCTTGCTAAGTGTTTGTGTTTGCTTTGGTAAATGTGGTGTTATATATGTGGTACCATGGTAAGTTTCAAACAAATGACTTTAATCCACTGTGAAAATTGTATTTAGTAATGCAATAGACCACTTTGAAATGATTGTGGGATTATTGATTTATTCTTTTTGTCTTTGGAGACATCAGTGGGACATGTGGTGGCCCAGACTCTGAGCAGGACACCCACTTCCACTTTACCCAGCACACAATATTAATTCCAATTTTTGTATATGCCATACCAAGGAAAAGGTTGGGAAACCCTGAAAGCAGCATTTATTGAGCAACAATTATGTGAAAGATACTGGCCTAAGAATTAAAAATGACTTAAAAACAACCAACAAGATATTTTATGGTTTTAAAAGTGTTTAAAATCTAAAGTAACAGGGATATATAATGAGTAAAAAGCTACAAACTTAGATTTTTAAAATTTTTTTGAATGAACTTCACATGTGCTCCAAGCCCCCACTTCCACTATGATGGACTCCCCTTCTTTGGGTTTCAAGCCTTCTGTGGGAAAAGGAAGAACCAGGTGCTATGGTTGCACGTAGCTTCCCTCCCCAGTCCTCCCCAAGTTCTTCTGCACATACACATACTAATGTGGTGGGAAACTGGATTTACATAAGCACATTCCTCCCCCAACCCCAACGTGGCTTATACTCTAAACATATTTTCAATTTTTTTTTTATAGAAACCCTTTGTGATAAACCCATTTTCATACCAACCCCCCAAATCACATTCTTACCTTACTCTCACTGTAGTAGACTCTGTTCTGTTTAATTAGAGGGGGGAAGAACAATGGGAGTCTTGACTTAGGAAATCGATTTCATGACCTTCTTGTGGGCCTTCACCAGCAATTTGGAAAGCAGTGCTATAAACTTTACTGTGAGTCCCTCCTTGCCAAAGTTTTAGAATTCTAGTAGATGTTCTTCCCTTTTTTGAGTGGCTGGGTCTTGTAAATGGAAAGAACTTTGGATTTTAGACCAATATCTATGCAATGTGCATAAAAATCCATTTGAATTATTTGTTTCCACTATATTCTACTCTCCACCTTTGACAATGACTATTTTAGGTATATGGGCAGAGAACAGTAAGAAAAATGAGGGAAAGAATTTACAGATTTTATCCTGCTACATATAAATCAGGATAGACAATGACAGAATTTTTAAATGTCACAGAAAGTTAGAGAGATTAATTTTTCCAACCAAGTAGTCCACAGAGGATGCTAATATTCAGGGGGATTATCTAATTTGTCTAAGGCCACAGAGCTTGTTAGGGACAAAATTCGAATCCATGGCTCTTGGCTGTCATGTCACCATTAACAACACTATCCAGCCTCTTCTTAAAATTGGAAAATTGGTCAAATGAAAGTACATATAAAGTACTAACATAGATTGGGGGCTGATTTGCACCGTGCACTTAATATTAATATCCTTGGTATTAGGGAGCCCGACAATTCATGTGCCATAAGACAAACTTTTGGGGATTAAAGTAGTGGTCATTTTGTTTTTTGGCTGATTTACTCAGTAATATAGAACCATCCTACATTTCAAGTCTTCTTAGAGAAAATATATTTCATACAGTGACATAAAGATACCTGGACAGTTCTGATGATCTACATCAAGGATTAGCAAAAATAGGTTTATTAAAAAATATGTATCTAAAGCACAACAACAATCCTTTTAGAAAGTGATTTATTGATATGTGTCAACAATCTTTGAAATACATTCTAGTGTTTAAGAGTTGTGTCTAATAACAAAATAGTATACTGGATACAACTTATATATCAGTAGTAGTAAGATGATTAAGTGTATTGTGCTAGTTGTGCAAAACAATTTATTATACAAACCTGAAATATATTGATGATCAGTGTCCCTAATAATGGAGAATGTTTGTGTGTTGTTGTTTTGTTTTTGTGTGTGTGTGTGTGTTTTTAATGTTTTTATTGATTTTTAGAAAGGGAGGAAAGGAGAGGGAGAGAGAGATAGAAACATCTATCAGCTGCCTCTTGCATGCCCCTTGCTAGGAATTGAGCCGACAACCCGGGCATGTGCCCTGACAAGGAACTGAACCAATGACTTCTTGGTGCATGGGTCCAAAACTCAACCACTGAGCCACACCAGCAGAGCAGGGGATGTATGTGTTTTAAAAGGTTTTATAAAGGACAAATAAAATTGCATCCTCAATATGAGTTTAACTATGTAAAACAATTGTACAGACAAATGAAAAGGAAATAGATCAGTATATAATAATGATTATCTTTGGGAGATGGACTTACAGTGGTTGTATTTCCCCCCCCTTTCTGAATCTTATTTTTTTCCTTCAATTATCATGCATTATACTTACTCAGAAAAAAATAAAACAAATAATTTAAAAGAAGCATTTTACAAATATCAGTTTAAAGTGTTGGAAGCTTTTAGGGTTTTTAGGTTGTGTTTGATTGCAATGCTCAAAGTAGCTTTGTGAGTTGGGGCAGCTGGCACACTTTTTTTGATGGAATATCCTGAGATGTAACATCAGTGAATCGCATCCACTGTTAGAAATGTGCAATACGAAGAAAGAAGATGTTGAATGGGAAGAACATCAATCTTTAAACAACAGTGGAATTATTATTTAGCATTTTGAGTGGGCCAGGATTTGTTTATGTCCTGCTGCTATGTATAATTTAGGACTGTTGTTATTTGATCCAGAAGAGAGGAGTAAGTTGAAAAGAGAAGAAATGAATAGCTCTTCCACCTCCTCTCTGAGGAAGTTACCTGCAATCAATCCTGCTAGAATGAGCAGCAGCTACAAATGGGTGTGCTTTCTTGAATTCGCTGGCTGTAGCCACAGTTCACACTGCAGTGGTTGAAGCAAGCTTCCTTTCAAGATATTGATTTCCTATGGAATTGTCATTTGAAATGATGGATCTACAGTTGGGTTGGGACCTGGAGGAAAGATGGTTGTGTTTGTGTTCCAGGCATGAATTTTGACAGGCTTTGTCCTGAACACAATGGACAGAAGGAAAGGAAAGAAATTAGTAAAGTTGGGAGAATGATGAAGGGAAATCCTTTAATCATCTTCCGGTTTTATAGGTCAGTTTTTGATACTTAGGACACAGTTATTTATGAGTCCATCATTTTACAGTAATTGAATTTTTTCTGATTGTTCCTAAAATTGAAGTAGTAATAGTCAGGGTTATGTACTTTTCAACAAAAATGCAGAACGTTTTACTTTTTGGCTGGAGTGTTCGTTGGTGGTAATTTTCCATTACTCAGATTAGGCCTGAAGGCTGATCGTTAGGTCACCGAGGTAACAGACCTTTCTTCCCAGGTCAGGTTTCCTGGAGCCCTGCAGCCTTCCATTTAAGAAGGGCCTGATTTCTGATTGTTTCCCACCATCCTAAGATACTGGACCTTACTCCCTTCTTTCCATCTCCCTTCTGTTATCTTCTTTAATGTAACATGAATCTCATGCAATATGGGTCTGCTTTCTGTAACATGTCATTGCTTTTTTTCGGCCACACTTCGACACAAGTTATTTCATCCTTTCTTCTCTTGTACTTTGTTTTTCCTTATGCTCTATTTTTTTTCCTTCAGAAACAACCCAGCATCATTGGTTTGGGGTTCGTTAATCAGGCTGAGCATTTACTTGACACAGACTCCTTTTTTAGTCTAGATAGGCCCAAAGATATTAATGTATATTAGGTCATTATCTCCTTAGGTTAAACCAGCACTGTAATTCTTTGTTATTGCATTTAATAGATATAGTGAGGGTTTTTTGATACTGCATTGAATATATAGATATATAATGTCTTCATTCAGCTGGCTTTTCTGACTCTCTTGATCGTGTGCTTTCCCTCTTTTCTAATTTTCTGTTTTTAATCTATGCAGTAGGAAAAATTGTACCTATACATTGCAGAATTCTGTCTGAAGTAAGAATAAGTAGACACTGGGTGAAATTTAAAAACACAAATTTTGTAATGTAAGAGTATGATCTTTTGGTACACAGCTTCTTACCTCTATTTTCGCTGCCTTGAGCTCTTTAGTGAAACACTCTATTTCCTGATTCTTATTAGGACTACAGAGATTTGAAATAGTTGGGCAAGTGTGACATTGAAATATTTAACTGTTTCTAAGCAGTGAAACAGTCACCACCGTGACTGTGAAATCTTCTAGTGAACAGGTTTACCTCAACAGTTTACCGAAAAATCTCATACTAAGCTTCTCAGTGAGTGTGATGTGCTAGGGATTCTAGAGATCAGAGTTTAGTCCTATTACCTGGGTTATTTAACAGCTTAACATGAGGAATCCATTTGATTTCCATGAGCTATTAATCTGCTTATCTACTTATTGATAAATAGATTAACCATTAAAATGTTGTGAGATTCAAATATGCACTATATGCAAGCTTTTGATATATAATAGTCACATAGTGTGTGAGTGTGTGTGTGTGAGAGAGAGAGAGGGAGAGAGAGAGAGAGAGGGAGGGAGAGGGAGAGGGAGAGGGAGAGAGAAACCATTCTTCCCAGAAAGGATTGACCAAATCAGGGTAGCTTAAAACCTGTCTGGTATTCATCTCTAGCATATTTCACTAATCTGAATCACAATTTCATCACTATTGTCAAGCAAACAGCAATCTCACCTTCATCTTTGCTTTGTTTAGGGCACATTCCCTACATATCTTTTATTTAGAAAATACATTTAGTTTGGAGGATGGGCTAGGATGTGTGTATGTGGATGAATGTAAGATGAAATAGAGCATGAAAGCATCCGATTGGAGCTGTGATTCTTCATATTCCAGTATTCAGCTGAATTTCTAGAACACTGAAAAAACAGAATTCATTTGGCAGATGCTTGCTGATGATAAGCTGTCATGATAGCAATATCTTGTTATTGAAAAATTAAAACTACACTTATAAACTAGAGCAACCCCTCCAGTTTGGGACCAGACTGACTAGGATTCAGGTCCCCATCTAGACTTCAGTCACTAAAACCTTAAGTAATACATTAGGAACACAAATTGACCAGATTTCAATAGCAAAACAATTTCTACTCTGTATTAATAAAATAAAACAGCTAATTATTTAAAAAATAGTCTTCCAGAACAAGTCAACATTTTTTGAAAAAGGAGTGTTTTCTAGGAAACCCTCAGGTAGCCAGGGTTCATCCTTCCATTTCTGGCATTATCAATTGGATTTTTTATGCAATAGTACTTTTAAGGGAGAAATCTTTACTCCTTCAGGGCTGTAGGCTTGTATCCATCTTTTAAATTCTTACAAATCAAATTTTGATTAGACATACTTACGAAAATGTGTCTAATATTCACTTTCTATGTAATAGATTTCTATATTAGTCTTTTCATGTATTTGCATTATTAATGGGAAATCAGTGTCATTTATAAAACCATTTGACTTAAATCATCACATTTATTTAACAAAGTAAATAGATTCTATTCAGTGTTCAGTGAAACAGGCTAAGCTATGTTGCTGGATATTGATGGTAAATATGTGCCATTTCTCACTCATCTTTGTTTAGAAAAATGTGGTTTTCTGACATTTATCTATCTTATTTACTAGCCACTGCTATTTATACTAGTAAGCAATGCTACTTCCTACTTAACTTTGGCATGATCATGATGCAAGTATAATTTTGAGCTCAGCCGCCTGTTTACACATTCTACCATGTGGTGACCAAAACCCTTTCTAGAGTAAGTATTTCAAGGGAGACAGGCGATAGTATGAGTGAGACATATGGCAATCCTAACTCTAAAGCAGACTTAAACTAGATTTTTTAAAAAACTGTTAGCCTGCATAAATTCCTGAGGTTGCCTCTTGGTAGTGTAATTGAGATGCTGGTGAGTATGAATGGAGTAGCAGGACCATTATTGATAACACTTGGATCTAAGCCCTTAGCTTATAAATATTGAAAATGTGTTAACATGTATTGATGTTTGGTCTTGATCTCATTGGCAGTGAAATACATAAAGAAGACACTGAATACATAATACATGAAGGAGCCACAACTCTGCTGTTACACTGATGATATACTTTCATATGGATTTTTTTTTTTTACATAGAGAATATTATTTCTTGTCAAATTTTTGGAACGAAACTGTGAAATCTTCTAGTGAACAGGTTTGCCAAACTTCAACAGTTTACTGAAAAATCTCATACTAAGCCTCTCGGTGAGTGTGATGTGCTAGGGATTCTAGAGATCAGAGTTTAGTCCTATTACCTGTGTTATTTAACAGCTTAACACTAGGAATCCATTTGGTTTCCATGAGCTATTAGGTGGAAGTCTTTTCAGCGAGTGATCTAAAACTGGATGAAGCTCTCCCAGTCAAATGTTTTATCTTGCATATGGCAATGAAAGATGTATGAAAAGAATAATTTACTTTGAGAAGATGAAATCTTTGAAGTGGTCGACCCTGGTATAAAATAAGGAATACTCTTTTCCTGAATTAAGAGTAATCTGAAAGTATAAAGAAGGTGGAATTCTAGTGAGCATAAATAATTAATATATATTTGCCAGTGGAAAACTACATATGTTGCTGATACCATTTTTTTTAAGGTAGGCTGAGGGAAAAGCTATTAGATCAAACTTTTGGTGGTGGAATGGTATTTTTGATCAAGGTTTTGTCTTCCTATGATTAAAAAGAGTTCTCTGACTATGAGTTTCTAACAATATGGGTAATCAGAAATTTGGAAAAGAAAAGAAAAGACTAGTCTTGCAGGATGTCAGGAAAGGGCACGAGCAAGCATTAGACAAAAACACATACACACAAACTCTAATGGGATGAATACCCAACTTGTCACAAAAATGCTTAATGATGGAGTAAAGATAAATTAGTCAGTCTTTCATATGTTGAATATTCATCATATAGTCTATGCAGCTGGATCTTAGAATGCCATTTTCTTTTTTTCCTTTTAAACATAAAGCAGATTACCAGTTTATTCTTAGGAACTGCAATGTGTACCTTACATGCTTAAGTGGCCTCTTGTAAGACAGCACTTTAAATGGTGTTTTATTATCCTCAGAATTTTTTTTCTTACTGTGTGATCATATTTATGGTATATAGGTTGCAAGTATGCAAGATTGAAGTATGCAAGATTATATGAAATGGGCATTTCCCTAGTTGGCACTCAAGCATTCTGATTTATATTTATTTAGGGTTATGTAAAACTAGTGATATATTTAAAGCACATGTACATATATATGTTGAGGTATGATTAGTGTTCCTGATCATTTATTAGTAAGGAAAGTGATCTTAATTATTTCTCTAGTAAATTTCAGAGGTTAATGCAAAGTCTAATTTTACCCTCTTAAGCTCAACGACATATGTGATTTAAATTTTACAAAGCTGCAACTTAGAAGTAATATTTATATCATCTTATTGGAGTTTGTAATCTTACACCTCAAAAGAATTTAAATGACCATTTTAAACTTTGAAAGTAATTCTCTAAGATAATATATATATATTTATATGATATATATATATGTATATATATTTAAACCTGACTCCAGAAATGAATTGAAGATGAAACTCATGAGGTTTAAGCCGCAGGGATCCCACTTGCACAGATCTCTTTCAATCTCAGCGTGCTCTCCTCCCAGGATGTGGAGAGGAAGCACAGATCGTGTGACTGTTACAAAAAAGGCATCATTTAAGTGCATCTTAGGAAATATACTGAACTAACATATATAGAAAGATTATTTCAATTTCATGCAAGAAAGTAATTCATACATTTATATTTAACAGTAGCTTCCCACTTTGATTTTTTTTTTTTTTTGGTATATTGAACTCTCATATGTTATCTTTGGAAGGTCTGGTCATTTTTCTTAAAAATTGATGAACTTGTGAATTGCATCTATTGAAAAATCAAACTCATTGTTCTTTGTAAGAATAGAGATTATGTTCAATGCTACATTTAAAAAGTCAGATTAAGTGAGAACTGCTTCTTCTATCCTGTTTTGTGTTAGAGGACATTATTTTCTAAGAGGAATTTAAAGTGCTTTATCAATATTGGCCCAGATTCTGTTGGTAGTTTCTGTCCTTTAGAAAGGCAGGTGGGGGGTAAGGTGTTCTCTTCTTTAAATTAACCCCTCCTTTTGCTCCATCCCATTCTATCCTCGGAATCAATTCTATTTATAAGAAATGCAGATTGCTTCCCATTGTCCTCAAGGAAAGAGTGAGTTGTTTAGCCCTCATAAATTAGCCCTTTTTATTAAGTAACTATCTCATGCTACTGCTGTCCCTCCCCATTGTCTGTCATTTTATATTCCAATTATACTGAACTAGGTAGTGCCATTCTGCATTACATCTCTGTACATTTTTACAAGTATGAAGGGCTTCTAAGTGAGGTGTAAACATAGTGTAATTTGTCTGGAAAACTGGTGGGGTGGGCACTTTTCCTGTGCATTAAGAGAACTTTTAGAAGAATTTGTCTTGAAGGAGAAAGAAGAATAAAGGTGTAGTAAGTGAACCTTAGCCACCTCTTAGCCACAGAGAGCAGTGCCAACTGTGAGTTCAACATGTTGCCCATCACTTGTTCAGTTGCCTGTCGGGCACGTGCCTGAATCCTATGGAGACTAAGTATGAGAGAGCTGTAAAAAAATCATAAAGAGCAGTTTCCCTAAAATCTTTGTAAAACGTTAGGGCCCTAGCCTTATTGTTTTGTGAATCTTCTCCCTGAGTGAAACAGGCAGAACTCCTACTATGTTTTGCCATAGAACTAACACTTTAATTGTACGACAGTCCAGTGGCGGCCCCGGGGAAGCTGGTTCCCTGTTGTATGACACTGTCAGCATCTGTTGATGCCAATGAGATGCCACTTGGAAGATACTTTTTCATAAGCCTGTATAAGTCGCTTTGTGGGATCCCAGAAATACCTGATTGTGGTGTGGGTAGTGTTGGAATAGGTCGGTACTGAACATCCTGAATTAATAAATGAAGAAAAGTTACTAGGAAATTGGGACGGTTACTCTAAATGTGATCTTGTATCAGTGAAGGTTGAATCAGAAGAGATAACCGCACTAATATTTTGAACAGGGAAAATTTAATATAAATAATTATTAAGTAAGTAAAAGGTGGTAAAGGAGTAAAGGCAACTCAAAAATGTTTTAACAGAGGTAGCAACTGCAGACTGGCAGTGGGGTAAGGGGACCAGGAAGCTTAGACATTTAGCTGGATACCTCTGTAGGGCTGAGAGTGCCGCCTCAGAATGGAGGGCATGGCTGCTCCAACGACACAGTCTGCCGCTGGTGTGAACAAGAACCCGGGGCTTCCAGCCTGGACGGGAGGTGGTAAATGCAGCCTGGAGGTGTAAGTGATGGGAATGACACATCTCCACATTATGTCAGTCTCCTCTCTGACACTTCTAAGCAGAACACCAAAAAGCAGAGAAAGTTCCTTCTTCCTATTCCAGAGTTTCAGGTCCCTCAGTGCCCCCTATCAGTCAGAGGGCAAAGGAGAACACAGTTTATAGAGTCCTGGCTTCAGTATCTTAAAGCAGAGAAGGAAAAGGGGGTCTGAAGCTGCAAGGCAATAGATTAATAGCTGGTGCACACCCATTTGTCCCAGAGACTGACACGAGGAAAATGAGGCACATTTAACTCAGGTCAATCCCAAATTCTAGTTTATAGGATCATCTTCCATTTATTATCTGAACACATGTTATACAAGTCCCGTTTCCTCCCCACTTCAGAAAATGCCCGGGGAGAGCTTGTTATTTTACCCTATTACCAAGAATTTCTCATATTGAACTGTTGTTTCCATTCTCTATACAGATCTCCTCAGGCCATCTAATATTCTTTACATATCTACAGCTTTCTCTGGACCATTTCTAAAACAGAGACATTTACTTCCAAAAGCACAGTTTACTCAATATTTATACTTAACAGACTTAACTAGAGACTTGGATCCTACAATGCGGCCAAAATATAAGGGGCCAATAAACTGAGAAATAAGACAAAGGAGTCTTAGATGGAGCAAAAATAAAGGCTGAGGTGGAATATATGGGCCTGTTAATGGAACCACAGACTTAAGGCGAATTTCCCATCTAGTCACAGATAAAGTGAGATCAGGCCTGGTCTTCACAAGAGGAACTTCACCAAGTCAGACTTTTGTCATGAAGGAGTTCTCCCAGTGCGGGAGAAGGAGCTAAGCTTTCTGGTTTATTCTTTGCAAGTTGAACCAGTTTCAGAGAAATCACTCTATCTGTGTCTCTGTGAGTAGAGACAGCAAAAAGCCAGAGACGTCACACAACTTGATCTTCTACATCATAGAGAAAATGTCAGGACTGAGGAGAAAGCATTCTCACCTATAACATGTAGGTGAGAACAGGTACTAACTTATAGCTTAGTATAAGGTAGGACTGTACCAGATCCATTGACTACTGCCTTCAGAAGTTTGTTCATCGGTCACCTCTGTTCAGTTTGTTCTGTTTTGCATCAAATGGACTCAACTGTCTCTGCCCCTGGTCCCCAAGGGCCTCCAAATGAGATTGGTAGATAAGACAAAGGAAGTAAACAAACAAAAATCAGTTGACATAATATTATTTTCCCCCTCAAATATTATTTTTGGGCTAAAAAATTGTTTCTCAGTTCTTAAAGTAAAACCAGGAGCACATTCTTTTCTTGTGATTGAGTATTTCAGAGAGAACTAGTAAAGTATCAAAGAACATTGTACCTCACCTTCCCTTTCCACAGTTTCTCATGCATGCTGGTATTCCAAGTGCCTGACACAGTGGTTAGAACATATTAGATACTTAATAAATTGTTGAATGAATGAATGTACTGAATGCTGCTTTAAGGCCAGAACTATTTCTTCAAACATTACCAGAATTAGAAAGTAGACATTTCCTCTCTTCAGTACTCATTATATGCTTTATCTCTTATTACCCTTCTCAGATATTCAAACCTTGGTTTTCCCTTCTCAGTAGGCAACTCCGTTTTGGAGCTGTTTCCCCCCTCCTTTCATCTCCCTCTTGTTCCAAACTTAATTATTTGGTACCCTAATCAATAGAATTTTGCTAAGTGAATGAATCTTATTTGGTATACTCACTTATGTTGTTATATTAATAGCTAGAAATGGCTGAAATATGTCCTTTCCACTTCTATTTAAATGTTACCAAAATCTGAAATTTCACTGGAAATTAACTTCTTTAACTTAAAGACCTGATGCTATTATGGTGGAATTTTAGCCCCGTGGTGGTCTTGCAGATCAGATTTTTGATGAGGGGGTATTTTTCAGGTTTCCTCCCAAATCAGGTCTCCTAACTTTCTATAGTGTCAGTCCTTCCAAAACTGCCTCCAAACAAGTAAATTGCTTGGATTCTAAGGGTACTCCAACATAACTGATGGCTCTCCGAGGAGAGGGCAGATGCCGCATTTATGTCTCCTAACTCACTCCACTACTCCCATCTGCACATGAGAATCCTCACATTTATCACGGAATATCACTGAAGAGGAAAAGATCAGTGGTAATGGTTACTGGAAAAGCCAATCCAAAGCAATCATCAAGAAAGGTCTGCTCTTTATGTTCGTTTTTGTTTTACTTTATAATAATACACACACACACACACACACACACAAACAAACTAAAGCAAGGAGTCTTGTTTTCACGCAGAATGCATCTCTGTGCACTGAAAGAACTAATTGGTCCAGGAGAAGTATAGAGGCCTGATGCAGTTATTACATCCCATTACACAAGAGGACTGATAACTCACTAGTTAGTGGTTCAATAAAACTGGGAATACAAATGTGTGTCTATAAAGCTACAAAGCTTTCTCATCATTACTCTGGTATTTTCACCAATTAGCTCTGAATTCCATCAATGCTCTGAACAGCAAACACAACCTTTTTACGTTTATAAAAGTAGGAAGCTAGCAAACACTAGTTATAGAAATAGGGACACCTCAGGCAAGTGGCCGTGCCATATTGGGACAAGGTTCTTACAACTGTCTGGTACTCCTCCAAAGAAAAGGGAGGCAAATCATGCTAGTGATGGAGTAAAACTCCACTCTGAGCTTTTGTCTGCCTCTTAGTTCATTTATTCTTCCTTCACATCATGTGTTTCCTCATTAAAACTGGGAGCAAGTGTCTCTCTTAGTATCTGAGAATGCAAAAATGGCTGAGGTGCTCTTGGAAGGCTTTAGAGCTTACTTTCCCGGCAAAGGGAAAAATAAAGCTAAGTCTGATCTCTTGTTTTTAAGTATTTGCTAACTGGGTTCTTGATTATGGGCATTGAAAACTGAAAACCACGATGAAGACCATATCATACAGTATGGCATATTATATATTTATTTGAAAAATAAAACAACGAAATTCTTTACAGAGTACATAATAGTTGTTTTATTTTTCAGATAGCTTAGCTGCAATTTGAAAGTGAATTTAAATTTGAGAGCATTTAACAAAATTTTCAACAAATATTAAACAGGAACCTACAAAGTGCCAAGCATTGTGTTAGGTGCTTAGGATGAAATGAAAGTGGCATGGACACGACTCCTGCCTTCACTGTGCCTACTGTCTAGTGAGGGATATAGGTACGTCAGTGGGTAGGTAAGATGTAGCGTCAAAATGAACATCATAGGCAAAGTACAAGGCACGTGAGTACTTACTGACCCAGGGCGTCTCATCTAGACATGGGGAATTTGAGAAGTTTTGCCAGTAGGCGAGATACTTATGCTGAGAGGCCAAGGGCTAAGAGAAGTTAACACAGTGCAAATAGGAGTTGGTGGGGATGGAAAAGTGTTGCAGACAGAGCTGCAGGTAGAATGTTTCTGAATTAATAGAGGAAATCATTGTCAGAAACCAAGAGAGGTTCAGAATTGCTGAACTATGCCTCCTACAGCTTTCCTGTGGCTATTTCAACGGTAAGCGTTCAACATTATTTTTTCTCAGGGCACACATTATTTAGCAAATGGGTACTTTTTCTAGACCTGGAAATTTAGGAAACAATTTCATTTCCCTTTTATTTTCTGAAGGTGGGGGGGACATAATACTACTCTCCAAACATGTTGCTTATTTAGTATTCCACCTGATGTGTGTGACTGTGTGTGAGCGTGTTGCACCTTGGAGGAGATACCATGCTTTTACATAACCTGAAGCCTGTAAATCATAAAAAATGGATGCTTTCTGTTGCCTGCATTGTGACTATTGTCACTTATAACTTAGAATGCAGTCATTGTGTGGTTTGCCATATATGATTGTTAACATGTTTACAGTTCCTGGCTCTCCTAAACTTTATTTTATATATTTTATAGCTTACTTGTTTATGTAAAGGACCTCAAAATCCTTTAATGAGTGGAAGTTTCTGAAAATTTTGCCACATTGAACAATTATATTTGACAACAGAAAGAAAAAAGGACCTGTAGGAAATGATTACAACTAACTTATGCCTATTCAAAGCAAAAGTGATGAAAAATTGTCCTGTTTACATTTCTCTGCACTTTAACATCTTACTCCCAGAACAGCTCGTGGTTATATATTAGGTCATTCAATATTAAAGAGATTATGAAGATTTTTAATGCACAAATATGTTCTAATGTATAATAATTATTAGCAATTATAATAATCATTATTAATAATATTAATAGCTAAAATTTGTGTCATGTTGCTATATATCAAATGCTAAGTGTTTTATGTTTATTTCATCTAATCTGTATAACATTCTTATCAATCAGGCATTATCTTTTTCTCTATCTTATAGTTAAAAAAGCTGAGGCATAGAGAGGTTGTATACTTTTCCTCAAATCACAGAACTTATATGTGAGGAGGAGGAATTTGAATCTATGCTGACCTCAAAGCTCCCTTGTATACCAGATAGTGGCATTCTAAAAGTTTGCAAAAGCAGTAAGCTAGCAGCATGCCTAGAAACCAATAAAGAATGACATTAATTTATAGGATAAATTTCTTTGGCATAATGGTCTATCTTCTTATAGGTATTTTCAGAATATTTATTAGGTTAAAATTAACTTACACTTCCTGTGGATGCTAATAAGCTGCCCTGTTTACCTTTAAGCTGAACTTTACAAATGGTATTGTACCTTTATAACCTTGACATTTATTATGGTTTGAAAAGTGCTGTTCACTCCTTGAGAAAAGAGAGTAAATGTATTCCTAGTAAGAGTGCTTCGAAAAAAAAATCAGTGTGAATTGTTTGAGTGGTTCTATGTAGTATACCAAGCACCTTTGCATTATTTTATTTATTCTTACAGCTCTTCAAGAGAGAGAGGGTGGGTATTATTGCCTCCATTGTGCTGATAAAGAAACTGCTTCTCACTGAGTAACTAGAGCATCGAACCAGAACTAGAGCATAGAACTCTATGAGATTCCCTATATAATACTTCTCTGCATACAATTCAGAAGAAAGAGAGGAAATTTCACAGGGAATAATATGTAAGAAGATAAAGCCAGCTCCCCATGGGTTAACTAGAATATGACACTAACATTACCAAATATAACTTGGTTGCTAACCTCACTGGAGACAATGAAACTCTTAATGATCACAGCTCATACATATGGCTCATGGCCTTTTTGCTGGCCCCCACATTTGTGTCAGTGGAAGATGGCGCTCCATGGACTTCAGTTCTCCCCCGTGACCTACACTGATGCCACCACAGAGAGATGACAGTTATTTGTAGAGAGTGGCCTTATAAACCATTAGGAAACTTGGCAAGCTTTTATTTTTTATTTATTTTTATCAAGGAAACCCATTGACTCTATGACAAGGGCTTAAAAGAATTTATTTTAGTAAATAAAGCCAAAGTAAATTTTCTTTTTTAGAATCCATTGTAATTGGTAGAAAACTCCATTACCAACATGCTCAAATTCTTGCTAAAATTTGTATTCAAAGAATCTGTGCTGTGTTTTAGCAAATTTAGCTCTTGGCCACAATTTTTCATAATGAATTATAGAAATAAGAATGAGGCAAGTGGGAAAATAATTGAGTTGTAAGTCTAGATTTTAGTAAATAATGGGCAAGAATTGGAAGCAAAGACACCTTAAAGGAGGTGTTGGTAATAGCACCAAGAAACTAATAATGTTAGTGTAAAGCAAACATCTGAAGAGGCCAGTGTGCAAAGAGATAGGAGAGCAAGTAAGGTCAAATAAAAAAGGCAAAATCCATCTACATTAGCCAATCAGATGCCAATTTGGTAATATCTTTTTTATTAAAATGGTGTTAACAGTAATTTTACAATGATCACATGTTATGGGAACTTTGTGATCTTCCAATGTTGTAATAAAAGAGAACTTCCTTCAATTTTAGAAATACTTTATTATCAGGCAACTACTTTCAGTTAGAATCCTGGGGAGCAAAATTACCCATTGTCTTGGACGAAACATTTAGCTTGATCCAGACCAGGAAGACACCGCAGCCCTAACAGCTTAAAGAAAGGAAAATGACAAAGGGGCTGGTGGGATGATTTAAGGCTCCTTTAGAAAGAGAGATTGAGGTCCACTCAGGGCGAAGACTTCATGACTCTGGTGAGGAGGTCCAGTATCTCTGCTTCAGAGATGTGGGCCTTAATCAAATTTGTTATAACTGGGTTTAGCTTGACTCTAGTTGATGCAGTTACCCTTAGCAATATCTATCATAGGTCTGCCACAGACGAGCTCTGTGACCTTGGTCTAATGCTTAACCTCACTGGGTCTTTTTCTGTAACACAATCAATATACTTCCTATTCTTTTTCAGCCCTCACAGGGATACCTGTCAACAAATAACATAGTAAATGTGAAATTGTTTTGAGTTCCTCAGAGGAAAGACACATTGTGTGCTGGAAATTATTACTGTTAGTAAAGTTAATGATTATTATTAGCAGTACATTGGGATACACAACATGTCAGTCAAGATTTGAGTAGCTCACTTAAAAAAATGAACAAAGAATTCTGCTTAAATGTTATGAGGGTTCTACTGGAATAGATACAAGGTTCAGGTACAATACATTTTTTTTCTAAGATGAGCATTGAACCATAGATTCATTTAGGACTCAAAAATATTTTCTTAGCTCTTTAAAAAAAATTTGAATTAGAAGATGCTCAAGTACCAGATAAAATCTGTTGTGTTAGGTAAGATTTGCTCAATGTTTGTGATGGCAGACTGGCTCCAGTGTTTTATTCTGTTCCCTCCACCCACCCTTTCTCATTCTAGTGTCCTCCACACACAACTATAAAATAATTATAAAAGCAGTGCATTGAACAGTCTCAACTCAGCAACATACAAATATGCAGTGTTAAATTTTTTATGGTATCTTGTCAGCATTCTTTCCTGTTATTTACCTACTGATAAGGCTGGATAGTGGAGAAGCTTGATCTTTACAGAAGTATCTTGATAAGTTCAGAAAAACTTTTTTTCAGCTCACATTCAGTATTTATTATGGTCAATGTCTACTTTCAGTGGAAGGGTAGTGGCCTGCATTCTCTTTCACCTGTGTTTGCTGAGGCCTAGGGTATAAGTAAGACTGATTGCTCATGTGAGGGACTGCATGCTCTTTGTGAGGATCTGGGGCACCTTGATGGTTGACCATTGCCTCTTCTCCATTTAAACACTGCCTGGTAAGATTTGGTGTAGCTGGTCTCTCAATGCTGGTTCCCTGGTGTGGCACTTGAGGTGGTCTTTGGTGCCTAGAGAGCATTCTCTCTGCAGCCCCCAAACTTCAGAAATCAGATGGGGTCAGTGCCACCTTTTCTCCTGCAAAACCTCTACTGGCTGGGCTCTGTGTGGGCTCTTGCAGTGGCCACCTAGCTTTGCCTAAATTATGTCTGCAGCCTGCTCTAGACCCTTACAAAGCCTCAGAGCCATGGCATGGAGCCTCAGCTCAGGGAGAAACTGAGGAGAGCAACCTTTGCCCTATTCCCAATTGTTCGTAGGCCCTGGAGTTCAGCA
Source organism: Miniopterus natalensis (assembly GCF_054644295.1). Classification (NCBI taxonomy): domain Eukaryota; kingdom Metazoa; phylum Chordata; class Mammalia; order Chiroptera; family Miniopteridae; genus Miniopterus; species Miniopterus natalensis. The sequence continues at coordinate 55,584,113 of NC_142083.1, forward strand.
AACAGCCAGCTGTATAATGAACTATCTGTGAGATGCCTACCTGTTCCCTCAAAGGAGAAAAGGGAAATGAGGAAGTTTGAGTGCTCTACAAATTATACAGATAAAAGTCTCCTCCTATTTTTTTCTCCATGGGTGCCCCTTCTCTCTTCTAATTAGACTTTTATCTATTTTCCTTTTTTTTTTTTCTGGTGGAAAAATTTTGATTTCATTGGCAACTCCTAATGCTAGGTCATCATAATAGAGACCCCTCCATTTCACAGCCCTACATGATCCTTGAGTGGACCTGAATCTTATTATAAATGAGTTTTTAAAATTTATTTCTTATTTTTATTTTTTATTTTTAATTAAATTTATTTGGATGACAGTGGTAAGGTTATGTAGGTTTCAGGTGTGCAATTCTATGATACATCATCTGTATATTGCACTGTGTGCCCACCACCCAAAGTCAGATCTTCTCTCACCATATATATGACCCTCTTTACCCTTCACTACCCCTCACCCTCTTTCCCTCTGGTAACCACCATACTGTTGTATGTGTCTATGAGTTTTTGTTTGTTTGTTTTTCCTGTTTGTTCATTTGTTGCTTTCAGTTTTATATCCCACATATGAGTAAAATCATACGGTTGCTAACTTCTTCTGCCTTATTTGCTTAAAATGATATTCTCAAGATCCATCCATGTCACAAATGGCAGTATTTCATCTTTTCTTAGGACTGAGTAGTATCCCATTGTATACATGTACCATATCTTCTTCGTATAAAAAGTTTTAAAAGTTGTTTTTATCCACTCTCTTTATGCAAAACAACACAAATATTTCATGGTAAATGAAATCTCTCTCCTATTATAAAAGATGCTAAGAGAAAAAGTCTAGGCTAATCAATTCCAAATTATACATACGTGTGTGTATTTGTGTGTTCCTTCCCACAAACTGGAAATGTAGACAAGGTTTTCCCAGTTTTACTGATGTGGAAACTGAGTCTCAGAGAAATTGCCATATACCTAATAAAAGGCAGAGGAGATATTTAAATCAAGATTTGGCTAACTTCAAATTTTATATTTTTTTTCTGCTCAACTATCTCTTAGTCTGCCATCCCTCTTGGTTAGTTGGCATTTAAATCCTATTCCCAAATATGGGAATTTCCTTTTTCTTATGAGTCTCAGGGGGGACATAGTTATTTCCTATCACAGAAAGTGAAAAAATTATATACTCATTTTCCTAGCTCCCCTTGCAGCTAAGACAAGGACATGTGACCTAGCTTTTGCCAAGTCAGATTCTCTCATCCCTGAAAAGGGGACACTTTGAGTTCTCTCTTGTCAGCAGGAGCAGTTGCATGGCTGGGTTGAATCCCAATGGCAGCCAGAGCAGTGATGCCAATCAGGTGCCTGTGTTTAGTGTTCAGGACTAGCAATGCCGGTAATGCAACCTGCAAAGTCCAGTACCCTGAGACAGCAGCTGTGGTGTTCTGATCCCACCAGGTCAGTGGCCTTATTTGGGGCATTATTCTTGGCTGCATAGCCATGCCTCTGCTTCCCAAAGTTTTCCAATGAATCTGAAATCTATCTAAGATACTTTTGATCAGCTAGGGTTGGTTTCATTTTCTTGCAGGTTTCATTCTACAGCCTTTTGAATCATGTTAAGCCTGTTTTCGTCTATGTTTGATTTGTGTTTTCTGGGTCTGGGTTCTATAGAGTTTATCAGAGAGTTAGGTAGTGTTACTGTTAGATATGTCGTGCATACCTAATTCATCATTTTCTTACAAACTGTGTGTGATTTTTAGGATATGAAGAATATGATTGCTGCAATGTACCTGGCAATATGCAAGGGCATAAATGAGTTTCCCTGTAAGTTAACAGGCATGGCTTTGGAATTTGTGAAACAACAAGCTAAATAAGTATTTAACATGATTAATTATATGAAGTGATACCTTTCATTTGCCATCTGTCTGAGCAACAACCTGCTCAGTTCAAGAGTTAACTCACTGAAGCTTTTTCTACCACTGCTTCCCCCTTTCCTAACTTACCAATCTCTCCTTTGGCTTTACCTTTATATTATTTTATTATTATTTTATGTTACCACCCTTCCATATTCCCTCCCTCCCTCCCTCCCTTCCTGTAAGCTCACTCCCAACACACTGACACACTCCCTCAAAGGCAGATACTATATCTCATCTGCACTGTTCTCTCCAAAATCAAGCCCCATGCCTGGAACACAGTAGGCAATCAGTGAATGTTTATTTGAAGAAAATGGTGAGTACTGTAAATTCTGGTATGGTTACTTTCTCTTGAATTTCACTTAAGTCAAAATTTCAAAACAGGTTTTCCCACATGATTTATACAATTCTTCATAAAGCTCTCACGACTCACTTAGCTTCTTCTAAAACCCCTACTTCCTTCTGAAATCCATCTTTTCTACATTCTCTCTCACCACCCACCTCCTCCAAGTAAACCCACATATAGCCCATGTGCCCTATACAGACAAGTGGTCCAGGATCCATGACTATTGTTTTAACTTTAGAAATACTCCTCTGAAAAACATTGATATTAATATCAGCACATTTTACCCTGACCTTGTATTTCCACTTTCTCTGGCTCCATTCCATTGTGGCTACTTTCAATCCATTAAGACGTAAAAGTGTTTTGATCGCTTAGTGACACAAGATTTTTGTTGGTGATGTTTGACATTTTAAATATAATTTGGGAAAGAGAGACGTTTAGACTGGACTTAGTCATGCCTTTAACTTTGGCCTACCTCCCAAAGTTCTGTGATACAGTCATTATCGTTGCCTATAGTGTAAAACTCTATTTGTGTTATATGTCTCAGAATTCTGAATTTCGTGCTGTGAAATATGGTGGGTTCTATTTTGTAACACTCCCTTTCTAGAACCTACTCTTTATTTTCAAAGAGGACAAAGATGATAGTGGAAGAAAAGAATGGCTATAATAATGGCTCCATTTTTACAAGCACCCTGTCAGGCTTTTGTGATGTAACCTCTGCCAATTTCAGCAAAGGCAGGTGAGAAAGACCCAGGGGCTCCGGCCGCACAAGGCTGCCCTACATGTTCCCACTGCTCTGTCTAACCCTAACTCTTTCTTAGTCTTTTCAAAAGGCAAAAAGAAAAGAACATGAATCGCCCTGTCTGTTGTACTGCAGACTGGAGAGAATATATCAGAGAGGAAATTATACGTCTGGGATTCGGAAAACACTCATCATAACTGATCATGGGACAAATAGACGTGCCTGGTGCTGTGTGCTGGCCTTCCAGTGGATTTAAATAGGCAGGACAAAAGCAAGGACAAACAGTAGCGTGACCTTGATTTCCAGTCAATTTCTTTTAAAATTTCTACTACATTTTGGGGTAAAAAAATACTGAGATCCTTATCTAAGAAGAAACTAAGCTAAGCATCATGTTGTATAACAAGATACCTTCAAGGCATTAGTTTAGTGGGGGAGATGTCAAACAAATATAGTGAATTATAATACAATATAATATTTACTAACAACTGTTTTATAGTGAGTGACTGAAAGTATTCTAATTGCTGTACCAGTAGGACCTGATTTAATCTTTATAACAATTTGTTATTATCTGCATTTTACAAGGAAGGAAACTGAGGCGCAGAGAGGTCAGGTAACTTGTCCAAGGCCACACAGTGAGTGAATGGTGGAACAGAATTTAAGTCCAGACAGTACGGCTACAGAGCATGTATACTACACGATCCTACTATTTTAGGCAGTAATAAGAGATGACATAAGGCGGTACATGTTAAATGAATATGTATTCCAGAGGTGGCAAAATGGCGGTGTGGGCTAAATCTGGCCCTTAGATGTTTGGGCCACACTCTCTTTTGCCTGTATGTTGTTTAGAAAAGGTTCATTGTATTTTTTTTAAATTTTAAATTAATTGCTAGTACTTCAGAATGGAGGGATTTTACATAAATATTAAGATTTTGGCTCTTCCTGATATTTCAGGAGATTTGGATATCCTCTGCCTACATTCTTATGAGGACAGATTGTCTGCAGCTGAGCAGCTGCTGTTCACTTTAGAAGGGTGATTGCTCTTCAGTTTGCTACAGTCTCCATCACTCCCTTTAATTCCAACACAAATGTTGTGTTCCAGCTGACATTTATCACCCTGCTTCCATAGTTTTTTTCTTGTGTTAGAGTTAGGAGGAAAATTATTTCTTGTACTCATGTCTATATCAAGTGTGAGCAAAATGAAAAACATATATAGATACCAAGCATTTATATTTATTCACTCACTCATGTTACCTGCCAGGTTTGTGAAACTGAAGTTGTAAACTGCATAGATGATAGCAAAAGGCTCACTTGGATAGGAAACATTGCTTAAAATAAAAAAAGGAATTTACTTGTGGCTTAGAGAGTGGATAGGATTGTTGTAGGTAGAACAAAGTATGTATGGGAGGTTGGAAGGTTAAATGGGTAAAAATCAAACTGCAATTTGTATACAAATAGATTCAGTAACAAAACAAGCATTACTCAATTATTGATTGGAATAATTTGTGATGGTTTTGTTGGGTTCTGAGGTTGAAATGAATGAAATGCATAAACAAATCTGAGAATGTTTTAATGGAAGGACCAATCATGTCTTCTCTTTCTCTCTGCCCCTTGTCGCCAACACAGACACACACCTACATACACATACATGCACATATACATACGCTGATATACATACATACAAACAAACATACAAATATGCACAAATATATATGCAAACATACATACACACATAGACTCACTGTTTTTACCTTTGACTTGTCCAATGGCTTTAGGCAACAGGATGAGACATAATGTTGATACAACTGCCACCGAGAATGAATTACTAGGCCCTACTGTATCAACAGATTCAAGAAAGTGCATTATATATATTATTTTCCCTAAGGCAGGCACGTATGGCATCCACAGGGTCACAGAATCAGTGGGGACTGAGGGGTGAGCCATGGCTGCCTTTCAGATAGAAAGGACAAGTGACCATGTCCATGTGTTTGCCAGCCAGCCAAGGCCTGCCTTTCCAAATTCCCTGGCAGGGTCTTCTGCTGTCATCTTATCGCCAGCAGCCCTGAATGCAGCCTCCCCCAACCCTTGTTCCAGACGGAAAAAAATAAAATATTAAAAGATATGGTTTAAAATAGGGTATTACCTGGCATCTTTCAGAATCATAAAGAACAGTTTCAGAACTGTGCTTGAGTGCATTTGACGGAATATCTTCATGCACAATGAGCCTCACTGAGCATCAGTTTGCCACACTTCACTGTACTGGAGATAGTTCTCAATGCAATAGTCCATGCCAGTTTATCTTATGCCAAGAAAATGAGTATTCCTTAAGCTTCAGAGGCACAATTTCCTTTCTTATGTATTGTCTTGAGAGAAAAATTTTCCAAACAAAAACCAAATACTTAAATCTCCCCTATTCCTCCCCTTCTCCATCTTTAAAAGATAATGTATCAGAGCAAAATAATTTGTGGTAACTGCAAATTCTTGAGATGTAACCTGGCAAAGCTACTTTTGTTCAATAAATAAAATATTTCTTAATAAACGGCTTGAAGCAAATAGACATTTCACAGGTGTTAAGTCTATATTTCTCTCTTCAGATATAACTGATGTTTTCAAACATGCAGACTTGGGACCGTGAACAATAAAGTTACTGTCCTGCAGGTATATAACAATAAAATAAACAAGAAAGGTTCAAAGTATATGCAAGGCATATACAAAACCAAGTGCTCACCAAGGTTTTAGAATTGAGGAGTATCAGCGTTTGCTGCGGTGGAAAGGGCTAGACATTTTGGGTTTTTGTCCTGTAAACTCTAGTTTCCATCTGGAAGGGACTCCCTTCCTTTCGTCTTCCCTCCCTCCTTTTCCCCTTCCTTTTTATATTTCTTCCTTTCTTTGTAAGTTGAACACCTACTCTGTACCAGCTACTGTACCAGGTGCTGAGACATTCCCTGTATTAGTCTGCTAGGGCTGCCATAACAAAATTTCACACATTGGGTGGTTTTAACAACAGAAATTTATTTTCTCAGTTCTGGAGGTTAGAAGGCCAAGGCCAAGGCGTTGGCAGGTTTAGTTTCTGCCGAAGACTCTCTCCTCTGCTTGGAGACTGGCCGTCTTCTCACTGCGTTCTCACATGGTCCTTCCTCTGTGCACATGCATCCTGGCATCTGTTCCTCTTCTTATAAGGACAACAGTCACGTAGAATTAGGGACCCAACCTTATAACTCACTTAATTATCTCTTAAAGCCCCTATCTCCAAATACAGTTACATTCTAAGGTACTGGGGGTTGGGATTTCAACCTAAGGATTTTGGAGGGGGCACAATTCAGTTCATATGACATCCTGACTCAAGGCCCCTGTTTCTGAGAGGCTTATGGTGTGATAGAGGGATACGGAGAAGGAAACAAAAGTGTGTGAGCCACTTGACCAAGGAAGGATAAATCACTTTATTTCTCAATTCTTGAGCATTTTTCCTGTAAATGATGGATTGGGTAAATAATATCTAGGGATCTTGACAGCTTTGATGGTCTGTGATTCTAAGTCTGTGTCTAAAATTAGGCCCGAAACACGGGATGAAATAAATACGGAGAATGGGAAGGGAGCATGACTGAATGGCAGCCACTCCCTCTCCAGGGGTAGCTATTGTGACCGGATCATTCCCCTTCAGTTTTCTAAGAATGGTTCCCTATCTTCCATGTGTTTCAGGGAGTTGATAGTTTTAATTAACCTATCAGCCACTAACTTTACATTCTGAAAGAATGAACTAAAATGTAACAAATTTTAAAAACACTCTCCTTGGAGAGGGGCAGACATTTTTTTGCCTGAATTTGGGAAGTGAGTCCCTGAAAAAATTCCAACAACATATACCACCAATCAAGTAAAGTAACTTTCCCTACTATAATACCGAGTGAATGCAGGGGAAACCCTTAGTGTTGAATATTCAGTGACATACGTAGAAGGCTCCTTTCCACAACTTGTGATTCTTCCCTCTGAAAATGAATTTCCCTTTTTCCTTTTACCTTTTACCCACTGTAAAGTAATTTAAAAATCCATTAACACATATTGCCATGTTAATTGGATAGTATTCTTCAAGGTCAAGAAACTATCAATAGATATTGAATAGTGACTATAAATAAACTCATCACAGTAATTAGATTTGTCAATTAAAATTGGGAACAGCTAACTCTTTATGACTGGATTAAAGGTGGATCACTTTGGGAAAATAATTTTGCTCCACATAATAGATGAAGATTGGATGATGATCTCATCTGCAAGCGTGAGCCCTTGAATGAAATCAGCTTCTGATTTTTAAAATAACAGATTCAGAACCTCCTGGAAGTATGGATGGGGCTGAGTTTTCTCTAAAAATATTTAAAAAAATTAAAACTAAGTGAAAACTCCAACAAATATTTCCTAAGAAGATACTCTAATAACAACATCTAACATATTTATTAAGAACTTCATCTGTACTATGTACAGCTTATGTACCAAAACTTTAATGGATTATCTCTTACTCCACATTAAAACCACATGAGGTATATAATTATCTTCGTTTTTGCAGGTAAAATTTTTCTGAGGTCACTCATTCATGCTACTAATAGATAAGTGCTGGGGCTGAAATAAAATTTAGGTCCACCTGACTCCAAACCCAACACTTCTGTCACCTCTCTACATGTGCATGACTAGATGAATATTTTAATTAGTTTCACTTTGTTCGTTACTATCTCCAAGTGAGAAGGTTTCTGGTGGGGAAAAAAAGTAATCTTTGTTGCTTTTAGTTTTAGCAAACTTGGAAAGTTTATTCTGAAAACCAGATTGCATAATTTATTGCATTGTTTTCCATAGCTCTTCACTTTTTAATCTGGAAATTGTATAGTGTATAGAAGTCTGTGATCACTATTTGCATTTGATTTTGTTGGTGACACAGACTTGTGCATTCTCCTACATGCTCTGTCTTTATAAGGGATCCAAATTGCATAGCAACTTTAGCATCATTGATCTGGGGATGTGAAGGGTTCAGTGCGTGGAAGCGAGGTGTGACTGTCAGTTCTTGATGCTGCTAGTATGATATAGTCACTCAACAAAAGCATTAAGTGCCAATTATATGCCACAACCTAGCATAGGTGCTGGAAATATGGCAGTGATATCAGAAGACAGAAATTGCTGAACTTAAAGAGTTAGCATTCTGGGGGTAGAAAGGCAGATGCAGCATGTGACCCCAATATATCTGACCTCCAGGTGCACAAGTTACCAGTAAGCTATTCTGCCTTTTCAAAAAATGAATATATATATTGTGAGTGCGTGAGTGTATGGGTTTGTGTGTGTGTGTGAATGTGTGGATAACAGTTGGGGAGTAATCTATGTCTACCTTAGTTTATCAAAGTGTCACACTAACTGCTGAAGCCTGAGAGCGTGATACAGTGGGGGTGGTTCCTACTTTCTAACTTGTGGAAAAGCGTTTGGCATTTGTGGTGTGCCAGATCCCCAAAGGGAATGGCCCCAGGAACTTCTGTGATGAGTGAAGGATCATCATACACAGTAGCTGCTAATGCTGAAAATCAATTTAATGCCATATTTTTATTTTTATTTTAATAAATATCATTACTGAGTCCTCACTATATCTGAGGCACCAGATAATGGACATAAAGATTGGGGGGAATGAAACAATGAGGTATGCATAGCCACTATACTCATTAAATATTTGAGTTGGATAGAATATTAACTGGAAGAGTAACTGGAAATAAGGCTGAGGAGAAGAGGGTGTTTGCTTTGCTGAGTAGCTTTTGATCTCAAGGTGCCGGGAATGCAAACTTCTTTCTATGATCCTCAAACTAGAGAACAGACACCCCAGGGAATACGTGGTTGTTGCTGAGTGGTACAGAGGCTGAGAGACAAGCCTGCCCTCTCTGTAATACCAACTTTTCCTTGATTACCCTGGAGGAAAGAAATTCTAAATTAAAAAATACTAACCCTAGATATATTACAAAGAAACATGCAAAGTCTATATTCATTTTTAGCTCTATATCTATGTATTGAAGTAAAATATACATAGAGAAAAGTGAACATAAATGTAGCAATGATAAATTTCCACTCATGACAACCAGTATCCCATGAAGAAATAAAACACTAGCAGCATCCCCAAGCCCCCGGTGCACCTTTCTAGTCTCAACATCATTCCACCAAGAGTAAGCCCTCTCCCCTGACTTCTCACAGCACAGATTAGTCTCACCTGCTTCTGAACTTTATAGACATGAAACTGCACAGTATGTACTCTTTTGTGTCTGGCTTCTTTCACTCAGCGTTATGTTTGGGAGGGTCAACAATATTTCCTGTGTGTAGTTATAGACTGTTCATTCTCCTCGCTGTAGAGTGTTTATTGTGTGAATATGTTACCTTTTGTTTATACGTTCTGCTCTTTATGAGCATTTGGCTAGTTTACAGATTTTGACTATTATAAATTGTTGTGATATGATGTAACACTCTGCCGAGCTCCTGGGTCAAGGGCGGCGATGCAGTTTGTATTTATACTAGTACTATATTTTGGCTGCTCCAGATTTTGACAGAACTTTCCATCTTTTTAATGTTAATCATTGTAGAAGTATGCGGTGATTTTTATAGTGATTTTAATTTGCCCTCCTTAGTGAAAAACTTCCATAATTTTAAATATTTTCTTGTTATTTAGCTACTCTTTTTGGTTAAGTGTTCACTTTCTGTTCACCTTTTTACTGAGTTTTCCTGTTGTGTGTTTTTTTTTCTTATTGATTTATATATGTTCATTATATATTCTGGATACTAACCCTTTGCCAAATAACGATATTATAAGTACTGCATCTTCTTTCAGATCATGTGTTGCCATATACATAATTTTAGCTAATACATAGACTTTAATGAAGTTTTGCTCACAAAAGTTTACTTTGGGTTATGCCGTGGTCAAAAATGCAACTTTACTTACACATTTGCTCCACTATTGCTTAAGGGTACAGATTATGTTTCCCCCAGCCCTGTCCTGGCCTCAAGTGCCCCTTTCTAGAGGTGAGAACAAGAAATATACAAGAAGCAATGACTATGGCTGGGTCCATAATGTTTGCTAATATTCTTCATAGTCTCAGGCATATTATAGAATTTAAAATAGTTATATTTAATAGGTATCAGAAGATTAAACTAGTGTTTGTGAGAGATGAATTGCACGTGTAATTGAAATAAATGCCATATTTTAGGAGATTTAGGTAGTTCTCACTGGAAGGAAGAAGTGGTGTTTAGAAAACTGCCGATCATCCTGCAATGACAGATCAATAATTGTTACGCTGAGCTGAGCTGTGAAGGTCCTGTGATCCCTTGGCCCAGCCTTTTGTTCGTACAGTGTAACTTTCTCTTTCTGCTACTCTCCTTCACTCTACTTAAATATCTGTATCAGTGTATATACTCTGTTATAAGCAGCAGTTTAAACCCATGAGAGTTTATTGGTTTCATGACATGAGAAATTCAGGGGTGAGGTGCCCAGAGCTGGTAGAGCAGCTCAAGAAGGTCACCAGGGACTTGGTTGCTGTCCATCTTCCCAGGCTGCTCCCTTTAGTGCATAGGCCTTTGTCCTTGCTTACTGACGCGGGGTCGGACAATGACAGTCCGTTCAACCTGCAGGGAGAGGATATGTCGTCCACGCAGGAAGAAACCGGTGAGCAAAAGACCTGGTAGGTTAGTTCTTAGTAGGTTTTGCATTCATACTAAAAATCTCTAGGAACTTCTGCCTACTTTTTATGTCTGGAACTGACACGGCCACACTGGGCTTTATTTTTATTTATTTTTAATTTTTATTTTTTAATACTCATCCAAGGACCATTGCTTTTCAGAGAGAGTGGAAGGGAGAGAGGGAGAGAGCGCAACATCGATGTGAAAGAGACCCATCGATTGGTTGCCTCCCTCAAGCACCCCGACTGGGGCCAGGGATGAAGCCTGCAACTGAGGTACATGCCTTTGGGTGGAACTGAACCCGGGACCCTTCAGTCTGTAGGTCAGGGCTCTAACCACTGAGCCAAACTGGCTAGGTCCACACGGGGCTTTAAATCAAGCTGGAAAATGGGATGTTTTTGCTTTATAGCTGCAACAGTAGGGGGGGCAAGGACAGAGTCCCGTGAAGGGGCCTCATCCACAGAATAGGCTACAGGACCTTCATATCCCATCCTTTTTTCTTAAAAATTTTCTGTTAACAGTCAATCATTATAAAAGTACTAGACACTTGTTGAAAGCATATTTGAGCCCAGCCGGGCATGGTTCGGTGCTTGAGCATCGACCTAGGAGGCATTAGATCAGGGTTCGATTCCCTGTCAGGGCACATGCCCGGGCTGCGGGCTCGATCCCCAGTGGGGGGCGTGCAGGAGGCCGCCGGTCAATGACTCTCTCATCATTGTTTCTCTCTCTCTCCCTCTTCCTTCCTCCTTCTGAAATCAATAAAAACATATTAAAAGAAAAAAGAATATTTGGAAAAGAGCAAAGGATGAAAAGTTTTCCATCCTTTTAACACCCTAAACAGTCGCAATAAATATTTTAGCTTGCATCTTCAGAAAGCAAAGTCTGGGTACTTGGTGCGCTCAGTGGCCTGGCTGCTCACAGTTGTTCTCAGTGGAGAGAGGCAGGTGACACACACACACACACACACACACACACACACACACACACACACACACACACACACACACACACACACACACACACACCACGTGCTCTCAGCACACCTGTATTCATTTCTTCATGTATCTCTATATTATGAAACCAGCAAGTCGAGTTCACACTGATATCTGATATGTTTAATTGCAGTCCCACACCACAGGCTCACTGGTTTTCTCTGTCTGCATTTGTTAGCTCTCTCCACCAGGAGGAACGCGGCTCCCTTTACCCTCGGCTATTTACTTATTGGCCAGTCTCCCCGAAACCAGTCTCCCATCTTATCACCACCCCCCCCCCGCCCCTCTGGATGTCCCCCTAAGTGCTCAGCTTCAACAGGCGCAGGCTGCCCCTCAGGCTGCCTCCCTCGGCTGGAGTCCAGGCAGCCCAGGCTGCCTGTCAGCTCCTGCCCGCCTCCCCCCGCCTCCCAGGGAAGCTTCTCCCGCCGGCAGGCCACCTGGACTCCCATGCTGGCACCTACCTGGCTCCACAACTGTTAGTTTTTGGATCACATTCTGCAGGAAAAGAAAGGAAGGAGAGGACACAGAAAATAAATTATTTGCCTTTTTATTTTATAATGTTTTCTAATGTTAGAAATTTTACATTTTCTTTAATAGTTCCGCCCTTTTCGATGATTTATTATATTACTTTTATGTTTAAAATGTGATGCCCCATAAAGGTAATGAAAAATATATTAATTTTTAAGGTTTCTTTTGCATTTAATTATCTAATCAATTAGACATTTATTTTGTCATTTAATGTGAGGACCTAAGCTAAATTTTTTTCTATTACTGTAATACCACCTTCCCTTTTTACTTTTCTCATTTTCACTTCTTGTGGCTCCTCTTACCCCTTTTCTTTCAGTTTCCTTCTACTTGCATTTACTTTCTTCTTTGCACCTCTGTTTCTGTTTCCTCAGATCCTGCCACCAGAGACCAAACATGCCAGCTCTGCCCTACATCGAATGCCCTTTGCTTTCCCTCCACCATCGCTGAAAGCCCTCTCCTACCACTTGAGTCATCTCTCGGCTAGGTTTTAGGCAGTCAGGCTGAGTCATTCACAGTAATGACTCCAAATACATCGCAGGTTTGTATGGCTCCTCCTAGGAAAGCTTAAGGGAAAGAGAGCCCTGTGATTCTCTAAGACCTCTCAGCCCTAGCTTTCAGTCTGCATCTAAAGCCAGCAGAATTAATTTTTGTTCTTTCCTGTGAGGTGACTATCTTACCTTAAGGAAAGTGTGACTTGCTACTCCAGTAGATTTCTACTCTTGGGACACACTGGTCAGAAATGATTTTGCAGAGTATCTAGGTCAAATATTTTACCTGTTGGAGAAGGTGACTTTAGAGGTTCCGGAAACATCCCGGGACAGCTCCTTCAATCTACCTTGTTCTTTCGCTCTTTCCCAGATAAATGGAAACCTGCTTAGGTTGCATGGTGGAAACAGTCATAGGTGTGACCTGATTTACATTTATGTCTCGATATGATACCATGAAAATAATAATTGCTCACTTCCCTACTGTAGATTTTGTTATGGTGGCATTGACACTTTCTAATGTATTTCCAGGCTTTAAAAGACTATGGCATAGTTATCGGACCACAGTTTATAATGGGGGACTAAGAGACTAAAGACACTAAAGATGAAGTTTAAAGAAAATGCGTTTGGAGGACTAAAGGACAGTGAGTGGTTTTCCTCTACTCTTGACTCCCAAGTGAGTGCATTTATGAGGAACTTTGTATTTGTTTTAGAAAGATGCATGAGTCCTGAGTGTGCGCAGAGAAAGTCTTAAATTGTGGTTACAGTTAGGGCATGGTTGGGGGTGGAGGGGGTGGGAGACAGACAGTGTGCAATGTGTTTGTGAGCTGAGGGACTTTTGAAAACTATCTTCAAGGTGAAAGTAATAAGCTAACCCTTTGCCAGTCTTTCTGGAACATACAGCCAACCTGATTATGTAAGGGAGCAGTGGTGTGGATAATTAGCAAAGAGTGGATAGTTCCCCACATTTTTCTATTAATGTGGGCAAGAGGTTGGTTGGTTCAGGCTGTTTAGCAGACAGAAGAGAGAGAGAGTCTGTTTTTCTTCTCTAACCTTCTATAGTCCTTCCTTCTCCTCGGTTTAAGCTGTAAGATTTTCTTATTTCACAGAAGAGAAATATTATTTTACAGAAGTAACCGGAAAAGCATGTCTCTATCTTCCTATCATCACATTATTCAAACCCCTGTATCCGTACATATAAATTCTACCTTCTGTTCGCCACTGTGGTTAGAAGTGTCCGTCTAGTGACGGCACCACCCTCCCCTGCCCTTCTCCCCCGCCTCTTGTCCTCAAGACTCCATCCTTTCTGCTCAGTCAAAGGCATGGCTCTAGCAGTCCTCTTCTGTCTTGCTTTCCACCAGATCATTTTAATGAATAAACATATAAACTTCTTCCTATCTTAAAAATAAATAATAATAACAAAACCCCTAAAGTTTCCATTACTCCACTTATCTGCTCTTTTTTAGAGCAAAACTCCTAGAAAGGGCTGCTCTATACATACTGTATACCCTTTGCCGCCACCCCCCCCATTCACATCTGAGCCCACTTAATGGCCTTGAAACAAGGATGCCACTTTATCTGGGTCTTGCATGTCACTGAGAGATTCTTCCTTGGTCTTTCCTCACTGCCCTGACCTTTAAAGTTTGGAGTACAGATCCCTGTCGGTCTTCTCGTTCTTGTGGCTGTAAATACTATCCCTGTGCCAAGGCCTTCTTTGTCCATATATAGCTTTGTTTTGTTGTTGTTTGTTTTACTTTCTTGAGGTCTTTGATCAAATATTGGGGTTCCACTCAGGCCTTCCCTCCAGCCTGTATAGAAGTGTGAGCCTCCCCCATCATTCCCTCTACCCCTGCCCTTCCTTTATTTTTCTCTTCAGCCCTAAACAACATCTGACATGCTGTTTGTGTATTTACTTTTCTAAAATTTGAAGGACAATATAAACTGACTGAGTCGGGCTTGTGACTTTGTTGAGTCACATCAGGGTTTTTATATTCTTAATCCTAGCCCCTAGAATACCACCTGTCACATAGGTACCGAGCAACTATTTATTGAGTGGATGGATGACCGGATGGTAAGGGAAACAAGCAGCTTCTTACCTTGCTTAAAAGTTATAAGGGCTGGAGCTCTGTCAGGCTTGGGTGGCAGGGTTGGAAGGGGGAGAGAAAAAGTGTGTGGGAAAGAATGGAACCAGAGCCCAACTGTTAGCTGGTTGGCACCAAAGTCCTTGGAAAGGAATTCTAGTTCTGTCTGAGTGATGATGAAGTTGATTTATGTAGCATGAAGATGGGTGATGGACTTTAGTAGGCATTGGAGTAACCAGTTAGAATATCTCCCTGTGGAGGTGGACAGCCCAGAGTTTTTTGGGTCAGAAGAAAATCATACCTGAGATGCACTAACTAGAAGAAATTATTCTCAGGACTGATTGGCCCCATTAATTCGTAAAGTCTATTTGTCACAAACTGTAACTTCTTCAATAATATGTATTTTTAAAAGATGAAGACTAATGTTCTTTTCTGAAGAAGTGTTTTCGGCTTACGAAGAGAAGCAGCAGAAAAAATAACAACACGTTATGAATATGAAAATCAGCAGCTGCAACACGAGGAAAATAAGGCAATGAGATTTTTAAATTAAAAATATTCTAATTTCGAACCTCCTGTCTCTTATATTAAAAAAGTTCTCTTAGGCAACAAGATATAGCTATAAAAGCTTGAAATCTGTTTTAATCTTAGCTCTGCTGCAAAAGTAATGAAATAGCAAAATGGGGAATTACTTATGTTCTCATTACTTCAGTTTCTTTATTTGCATGTTGAGGATGCTGGACTGAAGCAGAGTTAGCAAATATAATTCATCTTCTGTGCCAACTGTGATCATTGGTAAGGACATTCTGGAGTGCTTTGTGGATAAGCACTGGAGACCACACTTAGGCTCAGCACAAATGAAAGCTGAATTGATTGGCGCTGTCTGCCTTGGATTTAGGAAAGAAGAGTGGCAGCATGTGTGCATTGTGTCTTTGCTACCCTGGACCATAGTCTACAAGATAGTTTCCAGTTCTAAAATTCTATCATGTACAGTCTTGGCAATAAAGGCACTTATAAGATTTTATATGTAAGATTTTAAAACATTAATTTCAGTGTATGGTTTTGGAGAATCTGGGTATGTTTCATAACCACTTATTCTAAAGGTACTGTGATTTATATATTACTCATAATATTTTTACATTGTGTGCTAAGTGCAACATGATAGGTATATATAAGTAGTGTATGGAAATAGTACTGATATCTTGCCATGGCAAACTAAAATTAGCATCAGTGAATATAATTTACCTAAGTTAGGTTTTAGTTTAATTTTAAATAATCTTGCAGTTTTATCCACTGCATTTGCCTCATAATAAGCCCATAGGAAATACCATTTTAACATCCAGGATATGAAGCATTTTAACCACAATCTTTCCAAATTACTATAGGAATTTCTAGAATTGAGTGATGTTGTCTCAGTTAAAAGAAATATATGGGTGAGGCATAAGGGAGAATATCTCAAGATAGAGTTAATTAAACTTTAAACATGGAAACTTAATTACAATGCAACCTCAATTTGTATTTCTTAGAGCAATTCTTCCCTGGCCCCACTCCCAACATGCCACATAAAATAAATTAGAAATTTTGGGTCAAGTATATGGATCTGATATAATTTAATCTATTTTTCAAAGAAAGTACCAAAGCATGATAC
This sequence comes from Miniopterus natalensis, assembly GCF_054644295.1. Lineage (NCBI taxonomy): Eukaryota > Metazoa > Chordata > Mammalia > Chiroptera > Miniopteridae > Miniopterus > Miniopterus natalensis. Next base: position 55,600,536 of record NC_142083.1, read on the forward strand.
AGTTACATAACTGGCTGAAAAATACCATTATGGTCTGCATATTTTTAGTGCCACTTATTAACCTAAGTGATTACAAGAAAGAAATGACGGTTTGTGGAAGTATGTGTGTGTTGTTCATGTAACTATTAAATGTGTCTTACCCTCAAACCTAGTGCTGAATTTGGCACTTAAGTTTTTACAATTTTTGAATAGAAAAAATTAAATAGGACTTGGATAAATGTACTTTGAAATACATAATTTCGTGTATAATCCTGGAATTATCTGTGGTGTTTGGATGATCTATGCTATATAACCAAAAGATTTTTTTTTAATTACTGAAAAAGGACTTTGAGAAATCACTTAATTCAATCCTTCCATTTTCCTCTCCTCTCCTTTCTTTTACTGTAGAGTTTATGTGATTTCTGTATTCATCTTGGTCATTTATTTTTATTTTTGTTTTCCCATCTTCCTTTTTATGTTCCAAGAAATACAATAAAACAAGCCAGATCCCACCTTCTAGATGAAGCTTAGTGTCAGCCAAACACCTGGTTCAAAGTGGAATGTCTGTTAAATGAACCGAGCAGTGGTTTGCTTTCACATCCTGACCAAATTGCCTGATTTTTGTCTGGACTGGATTGATGGTTTTCCAGCTCAGACTATCCAATTTAGGCCTTTTAGTAAAGTGATTTGATTAACTGAGTTCATTTTTCCCACATTGCTGTAATCTCTAATTGCCCCAAGGTGTCTGTGGTGTACAAGCAGCTCATGGCCCGAGGTGTTTTTTTGTTTTTGCTTTTGTTTTTAACGAAGCAGCCATATCCTGCTGGCAGGGTCTACATTATGTTCATCTTTCAGCGTCATGGACAGTACTTCTACCCATTAGGCTCTCACTATTTGGTTTTTCAGTCTCTGTGTATTTTTTTTATTCTGTTTACTTGAGATATAGTTAAGACATTTTACCATAAAAATTATGACCTGTGGTTCTGATATAAATTCCTCTGGAGTCTTTGTTAAATCACCTTGGATGCTCTTCTCAAATCTTTTAGTTTTTCCAAATTTTGACCATCTTTGAAGATTTCATGTTATGGGTCTGGTATCTGAAATGCTTTTTACTCTTGCAAGTATTCCATTCTTTTCTTTTTCTTTTTTAGATTTATTGAAACTCCCAAATTATTTTTTTCATTGAGTATTACTCATATGCTTACAGATGAAAATTTCTGAATAAAGGGTACCTTAGGAAGATGTACATAATACAACCCCAAATCCCTTTTTATCAGTAATGAACCACTACGGAGGAAGGAAGAGAATGCTGGTATTTAAGAACACGAGCAGGAAGTGCAGAATGGGAATCTGCTGGTCCCCATAGGGAATTCAAAACTGGATGTAGACAAGCATTTTACACATGGGAAATGAAATCAAAGAAACATTAAGTTGTCCAAAATGCACACTTGGTAGTGACTCCTTTTTCTTAATGACTTCATTGTGCTAGGAGGTGAATTCTAAGTTCCTCAAATAGTCACACCTCTCTGTTCCTGCCCTTTCTTCTGTCTAGAGCAAATCATAAATGACCAGGTCCTGCTAAACCTTACTTTCCTGAAACAATTAAAAGGGAAACAGTGAAAGATGCTGTGGAGCTGGTGGTGGTTAATACGGGAGACTGGGTATGGGTGAGTAATGAGTGGTTAAACATGGAAGATTTCATATACTATTTTTAAAGTTTTTTAAAACTTCACCAAGTTGCAAGGGCTTTTAGAGCAAAGACTAACTATTCCATAACCATTGCAATTGTTTTCTTCCCTATTCTGTTATACAGGAGTGCATTCCAATTTAAGGTACTTTAACTGTCAGAAATATCAGAAAGAGCTTTTGCACTTTAGGCAATCTTCCCAAACCCTTCTCAAGTAGACACATAGAGTGCTTTTGAAGCAATCCTTGTTTTACCTTCCCATCGTCCTTCCACCAGATGTAGCTTTCAGCTAATTAGCCCTTGCTGACATCATAAGGAGAGTTATATGGTGCTGCAATGACCTGCTGAGAGAGGTAAATTGGGGAAGTCACACAACTCCAGCCTGGCTGGGATTTATTTGTAAAATCCATATTTTGTTTAGCTACTTGACACCTACCATTTCAGTTGCCCAAGTGCTCACAATTTCAAGGTTCCAGAGAATTGAAACTTACCATTTTAACTTTAGGTCAGCCTTTTTACTCTGTTTCTCGGCCTCCCATCCTTAGGTATTACCCTTCCTAAGTCATCATGAAATCCATTTTTATTTTGCTTTTTAAAAATTTGAAGAAATATTGAATGTCAGGACAGAATCACTGGACTTATTTCTAGAGGCACATCACCTAAAGATTAAAAGGCAATGAAGGAACGAGAAACCCTCAATATTTTTAGCGCGCAGTGTGCTTCGGAAGGCAGCAAATCAGAGGGCCTTGCTCTGCTAGACCTTCAGAGAGGAATGAAGCCAATTAATGTGCAATTACCGGCAGCAGTGCTTTATTTGAAGGGTCTTTTACAATGAAACTTTTTAACAGGATAATTGTAGGCATCTGCTTCATGTACCTTGGCAGCCACATAGCCAGTATTCGCTAAGATCTGAGCTTTTACAGCTTTACACAAAAGGACATATTGGCAATTCCATTTTCTATATAATAGGCAGACTATGCAAACTACTGAGCTAGAATTCAGCATTGCTGTAGAAATGCTCAGTGTCACCAGAACGATTGACTCGTTCCACCTGGCTCTCAGACGTTGGCAAAGCAAAACATATGTACCTTAATAGCAAAATGCAGGCTTAATGAACATGCAGGCGTTGTGGTGTACCAAATGCAACAATCGACATGATGGCAAGCGACTTAAGAACATGTCACAATGTTTGGTTTTTAAGAGGTTTGCCTTTTGGCAGTGTTTCAGAGAAGAATGTGTTCCGTACATTCACAGTCCTGTGAGCCAATAATAAAGTGTTCAGCATATGAAGCTGGTATTTATTTTAAATTGCTATGTCAATATTTTTGTTTAAAAGCAGGTTTGACTCCCTGTGTGGACTTTGTTGCAGCCTTCTATCACTGCTTTTTTATTTGAGTGTGATTTAGCTTCTTTTCCCCATGATTTTGTGTTTTGCGGAATGGCTTGCATGAAAGCCTTCTGATTGGGGTGGGGGGAGAACGTTGCTCTGTGAATTTCAAAGCCCAGAAAATGTAAAAAGGAGCAAACACTTGCTGAAGGCATCAGAGAAGTGACTGCAATCAAGCAGTGTTGGTTCTCTGACCTTGAAGCTTCCCAGAATAGCTCCCACGTTTGGAATAATGGAAGCCCTGGATTCGAATGCCTCAGGATGACCTCATCGCCAGCAGCCCCCTCCCTCCCACCGAGATGTCTCCAGGCTTTATGCCAATGTTTGGTCCCTTAGCAAGAATCCAGAAAATCAAGCTTTTGTTTTAAAAAATACAAAATAAAGGCAGCCATTATGGAATATTGCATAACTGATTTAATCCTAATGTGATGTCAAAACAGATTTACCCAGCAGTTGAGAGAATGTTTTATCTACCACAGATACAATTGTTTTGTGGATGCGGGATGCTCTTCCAATAAATCGTTGGGCAGCTCTGTTCATGAACTCTCACAGTTCCCCATTCCCAGCCACATTTCCGTGGGGTAATTAAAATGGTCTTTTTATAACAGCAGTATGAAACAGTATGCATCATCTATACACACTGAGCTGAAAAAATATTGTATTCATAAATTAAATTGGACATTTTGAAAGGTTAATGCAAAAAGCTACTTTGCTCTTGGTAATCAATAAGGAAAAAAGGATTTCAGGTAATTAAAATCTGTGAAGTGAACATTTCTCATTTGGAAACTATTAAAAAGAATATAAGCAGACAGAGGCAAGAGATAAATATGGAAAACAAGTGCTTCAAAATTTTTGTTATATGTTGGCAAGGGAATGGAACAACATATATTCTGAGGTCTGAAGTAATATAACATGTTATTACAGATAGCATAACAAATTATACAGTCTGTGTGTAAGTTATGTGTGCACATTACTTAATTTAAGCATTACATTGCGATTTAAAAATACGACTGTTCTGTATTTTGAGCTCCAGTTTAGCCATTGCAGAGGGCTTCCTGACTGGAAGTGTGACCCAGGAACCAGTACGAAGCATGGGTGCTTGTTAGAAATAAAGAAGTTCAGACCCTTCCCTGACTCACTGAGTCATAACCTGCGATTTAATGAGACCCCCAGGTGATTTAAAGTTTGAGAATATTTAAAGTTTGGGTGATTGTCCCACAGTACGGTGGGTTGCCTCTCATTCATTTTAATTTTTTAAAAAAATGTATTTTTGTTGATTTTAGAGACAGAGGAAGAGAGAAACATCGATGTGAAAGAGAAATATTGATCGGTTGACTCCCTTACACACCCGGAGTGGGGGTGGAACCCACAACTTGGGGAAGTGCTTTGACCGGGAATCAAACCCGTGACCTTTCAGTGCACAGGACAACATTCAACCAACTGAGCCACACTGGCCAGGGCCTTGTTCATTTTGTCAGGCTCAAATCAGTAGAGTTTTGTTGGGAAAATATGAAGATAGTAACTGACTCTATAGAGATTATTCTAGAACACGTGAATTTCCACAATGTAGCAAGTAAGCGAAACACACACAGAGAGTGGAGCCAAACTCCATGCCCAACACAATTACATTCTGGGCCCTTGTTGACACAACTTTTCTTTTTGTCTCATGGCCATGTATTTTCCTCCATCTTTGCCATTTGCCTATCAATATTTGGTCTCTGGATCTAGGTGACAGTTTCCTTTACTTAGAATTTAGAAATCACCCCAGTGGAATTGTTTTGATTCCTTTGTTGGAATATTCTCAGCTCTTTAGAATTTTTCTAGAATTCTTACCCTGACTAGAAACACTAGACTTTGAAATATCTGAATACTTTTCCTTCTGCGATGGTTAATTTTATATGTCAGCTTGACTGGGCTAAGGATTGCCCAGAGAGGCAGTAAGATATTGTTTCTTTTTTTCAAATTTTATTTTAGTATTTATTTATTTATTTACTTATTTATTTATTTATTTTTATTATTGTTTAAAATATTACAGATGTCCCTTTTTCTCCCCAATGACCCGTTCCACCCCGTTCCTTCCCCCTCCCCAGTCCCTCTCCCACCATTGTCCATGTCCTTGGGTTGTGTATATATGCACATAAATTCTGACTGATGAATGTCAGGGGGATGGAGGAGGGCAGGTGGGTGGAGGGGGAGAGAGTAACCAAAGAATTTATATGCATGTAAGATATTATTTCTGAGTGTCCGTGAGGGTGTTTTGGAAGAGATTAGTATTTGAATCAGTGCACTGAGTAAAGCAGATGGCTTCTTCCCAATGTGGGTGGGCATCATCCAATTCGTTGAGGCCTCAAAAGAACAAAAAGCAAAGAATGAATTTTCTTCCTCTGCTTGAGCTGAGATATCCATGTTCTCCCACACTTGGACATTGGACATCAGCTCCTGGTTTTGGGGTTTTGGGGCTCAGATTGGGACTTATGCTATCAGCTCCCTCATCTAACCCCACCCCCACAAGTGGATCAGTCCTTTGATTGCTTGCCTGCTTATAATTCCTGCTTCCTTCATGTAACCTTGTGGTGTTAGGCACACAGCTCTACTAGAAACAATATGCTAGAATAGAAAATGCATTTTGAATCCTGTTCAGTTTTCATATAGCTCTTCGGGCATTGAAATGGCATATGCTTCATTTCAGTTTTGACTTAGAGTTGTAAAGATGTATTGTTTTTATGATGGAAGAAACTTATTCTGCTAAGGATTAAAGTATGTATGTATACTTTATATATGTATATATACTTTTTTTTTCCAATGAAGAGTAAAGCCCTGTGTTGTGTGCTGTGTAGTATAAGGATGGATTATAAAAGACATAGTCTAGGGCACCTAGTGTATATAACTATAATACAGGTAGGCCAGTATATAAGTGCTCTGAAAACAGAAGTGACAGAAGGGCATTAGGTGCTCAGAGTAGAAAGAAATCATCTGGCTGATAGTTGGGAAAAGGCTCAGAGAAGAAGCAGTATCTGAATAGAACTGAAAATGGGATAGGGAAATGGTATTCCCAGCCCAGGGCATAGCAAGGGCACAATTGCTAAAACATTTATGTAAGATGTACCCAGAACCATAATGGATATCTAGGTGAAGCTGAATATATTTCAAGGCAAATAGTGGGAGACAAAGAAATCTGAACACAGTGTGCTAACAAATGAACTGAATCTCTGGAAGGAGCATAATTGTTAGTGACAAAAATGGGAGAAAAAGAGTGCTGTCGGGAAAAGGGACACAAAGTTCAGCAATTTGTGCCTCAATGCCTGACTACTAAAGGCTGGCAAAGAAAAGGTTACACTTAGCAATTAAGGCCTGTGTGTGAGGTCTTTCTTTGTCATCTAAGCAAGGTTTCTCATCCAGAGAGAGAAAGGATATATTAGAAATCAATGACACCACTGAGTGATGGGCAGCCACATAGCACATAGATAAAATGATATATGGATCTAATAGATTGAGAATCCAGCAAATCCGTTGACTAAATTTTGCAGCTCAGGACAGATGAAACAAAGCAAGTGATTGGCTCTCATGAACGAGAAGAGAACAGGTGAGAAAGGGGTGGGTGGAGGAAACACTGACCCAGGACTTAAGGCAGGGACTATAATACAGATTCTGCCCTTATTCACCGTGTGACTTTTGGCAGCTCACTTCAGTTTCCATGGCTTCAGTGTCCTCATCTGTAAAATGAGGATAATCTCTGTTCTTTGCCAATGTGAATACAATTTGTGTACTTTTCTAGTTCTTTTGAAGATCAAAAGCAACAAACAAGTATCAGTTGGGAAACTGCCAAACCAAGGTGATGAGGTGGGCAATTTGAATATCTTTCTGACTATTAAGATTATAAAAATTTGTTGAGTCTTCATTCAAAATCTCGATTCACCTGGGACCGTTGTTGGACACTCAGGTGGTAGTGGTAGGAGTGCAGAGTTTGGGAAGGCGCATAGTGGGCCCAAGACCCATGTTCACTGCCTTTTTGACCACAGCTCTGCTGGAGGAATCAGAGGAGGGCGGGAGTGAGAAACCAGGACTGGGGACATCCCAGGGTGGTTCTGTAGAATAGGACATGATGTTGGGCCTTCAACAAAAACATTCAACCCTTCGCTTATGCCTCAGTCCATGATGCTTAAACTTCAAGTTGTATATTTGGGGGTTTATCATTGTGGAAGATCCTACAGAAATCTGTGATTAAAAATTTTGCTCCCAAGTGTCGCACAGTCGATTTGTGCACTGCAGAGATTGTCTGCCAATCAAGTAATAATATGTCTCAATGGAATATATATTTTTTAATTCTTATGGCTGTAATCACCTCTCATATTTTTTTCCTGCACAGTTCTACTCTGGGAAGAAAACTGCCAAAATAGACAAGGTGTATTTTCAGAAAATTATTCACAATTAATACCAAGTGAGTAAAATTTCTAAGTGTTTAAATGTCAAGGGAAAGACAATGCTAAGCTGACCTCCTTCACTTGTCATACGGAGGCTTGGGCAAGTTTGGGTAGGATAAAGAGAAAAGCGCCTTTTATTCCCAAAGGCTTTTAAAACCTGCCTTTAGTAGGCACTGTGCGTCTTCTTTTTGTAATCTCGGGTTTTATAGTCTCCTTTATCAATTGTGAGAGATGTGGAAGGCTAGTTTATATCTTTCAGAAGGGACACCTGGGTCAACAGGTTGAAAGAACTTTGAAAGTTATTTTGTATCTTTGCCAGTGGATGCTTTGTGTGAGAATCGCCGCAGCTAGAGTGTAAACTATCTTTGAATAAGAGGGAGAAGATGGAATTTATCAGGGGACCATGCCCTTTGTTTAGAAGGAGCAACAAAAGATGAATGAAAGGACACAGCCGGTCTTCGGTGTTTTGTGTCCCATTTTTCCAGATAAAAAAGGGGATAATATTCCATCTTGATTGTGCACAGAGGCCTTTAGTACTTTAAGGAGATGGGGGAAGAAGGGAAATGAAAAAGAAATAAAGCGGCCAATATGTTCTTGAACTGTGACTTCTAGCAGCTGCATTTGAAAAACAGCCATTACATTTTGTGGGTGTCTCTGTGAGGCTTTTCCATTATGTGTGCAAACACAATCTGATTAGTATTTGTTATAAGCTTGTCTTGTCTGCTTTTATTACAGACATCACCTTCAGATGTGGGGCCAGTGCAGCTATTAAATCAGGAATATTTAGCTATTATTTGTAATAAATGTCAGCAGGGCTGAACTGAAACCAGCAGGAAATGTTCAGGGCAGAAAACACACTGACATTCATTCATGCAAATTTGTACCACTGGTAGAATTAATCATAAAGAGGGAGGGTAGAGCATACAATGCATTTATATTACTGCTTTGGCCAATTCTCCTTCCTGAATATGAGAGTTATAATGAACAGAAAGCAATCTGCTGACAAATAGTCCCATGTGAAGTGCATGTAGCGAGATTAACTTTCCAAAGCAGGCATGTCTGGGTTTATAGTGGACCCCCCCCCCACTCCCTCCACACCACACTGGCCCTCTGAGGTAGCTCTGTGGTGTCCTTTTTCCTTTTTAAAAGACATCTAGATTTAGCATGCACTTAACTCTTGCCTCTTAAAATTGCAGGGACACTCTAAAAAACATTCTGTACATATTGCTGAGTGTTGAAGCAACCTTGCCCTATTATAAGGCAGGGTGCTTGCCTCACGCTGGAGATATGATGAGGGGAACTGGGCTATTGATTGCTAAGAAGTTGTAGTTTACCAAAAAGGAGAGAATTGAAATCATTTTTAATCTGCCTCTATGTAGAGTGAGTTGAACAACCCATACAACTGAATAATATCTCAGAGAAGATTGCAATCACCGCTGTCAAACACAGCTATTGCTTGTGCTGAACGTCAAGGAATATAATTTAATTCTGTAAGTGAGTAAAGTTAACACCAGAAAAGAATTAGTGCACTTATTTATATTTTTTAGGTTAGAAAATACAAGATGAAAGCATACTTTAATTTTTTTTTTCTCATTTTCTCCTAGTATAAAATTATTATTCACTGGGAAACAAAAATTGCTGAAAGGAGCTGACATAAAAATTATAGGTAACTTCAAGGATGTAATTATTTTTATGGTGTTTTAGTGCTATGATCTGAATAAAACACGTGAAGAACATGAAATTAAAATGTGCTTGATAATGTTAACACAAAAACGCTTTTATAAATTGTATACTAATATTGATCAGAAGTAAGGAATAGTCTTCTAAAATGTTTCCTATATTGTGGAAATCGGTTTGAAGTAGTGCTTTTCTAAAATAGTGTCATTTTCCCCACTGCTTTGAATCATGCACATGTTTCTACAATGCATATTATAAGCCAAAACACTATTCTTACTATTTCTGATTTCCGATGTGATCGTATTTTTTGCATTATTTTTCTTAGCATAGGTTTTAGGAGAGACCTTGTACAAGTCCAAAGGAAAAGCACATTTTTGTTGATTAAGTGAAAGTTGCGCTAAGTATAGAAACTGAATCGCATGACTTATGCTATAATTAGGGAGATCAGTAAAGGCATCAAGGTGAGGGGTAGGACGTGGTTTCACCTATGGGACATCTGCAATACTAATGGAGAAAAGCAGAAAAGCTGATGCAGCATTGCGACTTCATGACTTTCCAGGGCTGAGCTACTCTTTTTAACAATGTCCTTACGGTGTGATTATTGATTCCACGTCTCATTTGTAGAGGATTTGCAGGAATTATAGGGACATATTAAAAAAATAAATGGATAAAAGAGATACTATAAATTAATGGCAACAGTTAGCATCTTTTTGTAGGGAAGGTCAATCTGAAGGGGATGTTTACACTGCAGATACATACACTATTTGCCCTTATATAATTTCTAAAACTGAGTCAAAATTTTGTCTCTGGGTTTCCTGATGGCCAAAGAGAATGAGCAATATGATTCCTATGTGATTAAAATTGTTGAATAGAAGAAAGAGTATTAGTAATACGGGGCAGGCCGACTCCATGGTGGCCCCCACGATTCCTGCCCCCTGATAGCCATGACCTGGCGTAAACCCTTCCCTTTGAGTATGGCCAGGACCGTGGCCTCTGACTAGTGGAGTGTGGCAGAGGGGGCAGCCCGTGCACGGGCACGTGGGAAGGACTGCACAGGACTATCACACCCATGTCGCCAGGACTCTCAAATTCTTTTCCTTGCTGAAGAAGCAAGATGCTGTGTGGTGAACAGCCATCCGAAGAAAGCCAGTGCCACAGGCGAGGTAGCCTGCAGAAAACCAGCAGGGAACCGAGGCCGCGATTCCGACAGCACAAGGAATTGAATGCTGCCAGCAACCACAGGCCATCATTTCCCGTTCGACCCTCACATAAGACTGCAGCCCCGGGTGGCCCCTGGATCGAAGCCCCGGGAGACCCTGGAGCAGAAGATCCTGTGGACTTGTCCCTGGACTCCCGGCCCACTGGACTGCGAGATAACGCGAGCGTCTTGTTAAAAGCACGAAACTTGTGCTAATATTGTTGTGCAGCAGGAGATAACTTATGCATAAATACAGGAGAAATCTTTAGTTTCTCTTCTCCCACATCAAATTACCTGCATCCCTCCTCCTCTTACACACTTGCTCCATTTACCAACTGTCTAGACAGTGACTTAACTTCCCTAGGTCTTCTTTCTTTTCCATCTTGAGACAGTTCTCGTCTCCCTACACCTGAAGAAAAACGAATGTACAATCTCTGGAGGAACTCCTAATTGTTTTATTAAAGATTTTGATGCTGCTTTAAAAAATAGCATAGCACAATTTATTCAGTAAAAGTATTATAAGGAATTTTATAAGGAAGAAAATAAAATAGAAAACAAACAAAAAATAAAATAAAACAGAAACCACATTATATTTATTACCTGTCAAGCTCTGTTCTACATACATACATGTTATCTCATTTTACATTATTAGAAATCTTTTGTTTTCATGAAAAAATTAAAACAGGGAGGTTAAATATCTTTCTTAAGTCCGCACATTTCTGAAGTGCAAACTGGAATCTGATTCTAAGCAATTGAGTTTCAGAATCTGTACTTTTAATTACTCTGTTATCCCATCTCTTAAAGGCTATTAATAGGAGAAGACAGCTATTAGAGTGGGTATGATTGGACATAAAGCTGAGTCTGTTTCTTGGTGATACTTGCAAAAGCTGAAATTCGTAAGCCATTTAATTTTCATTGTGTAAGAATACATTTATGAAATGGGCAATGAATCAGCCTCCATATAATAAAAAGAGATTCAAAGAGCTGTTTTGAAGTCACCTTTGGCTTCCCAGTTGGGCATATGACCCAAATTACCTCTGCATCAGGAGACTCATTTCAGTGCCAGTTTTTATTAATCTGAACTTTATTTAAGAAGGCAGCATTATTTTTCATTGTGATTATTCTTCTTCTAGCTTCTAGTTCAGCAAAATGAACAACTGATGTCTTTCAAATAAATCACCTTTGGCCTCCTATTGCTATTTCTCCATCTCTACTTTTTCTTCCTTAATTGTTAAAGTTTTGTATAGTGTAATGGTTAATTTTATGTTGGCTTGGCTGGGCTATGGTGCCCAGACGTGTGGTCAAACATTATTCTGGATGTTTTTATGAGAGTGTTTTTGGATGAGATTAATATTTCAATCTATGGACTTTGAGTAAAGCAGATCACCTTCCCTAATGCGGGTGGGCCTTATCCAATCAATTGAAAGCCTAAATAGAACAAAAGAAGACCTACCTCCTCCTAGCTAGGGAGAATTCTTCCAGCAGACAGTCTTTGGACGTCAACTACAGATTAGTTCTTCCTGAGTCTCTGGCTTGCCCACCCACCCTGAAGATTTTAGATTTGCCAGTCTCCATAATCATGTGAGCCAATTCCTTAAATAAATATATATACATGTCCTAAGGGTTCTGTTTTTCTGGAGAACCCTGATTAATATAGTTGCTGTTTGCTTCAGGGGAGGTTGGTGCTTCTTTCAGCCATAGGAGGTGAAAATGAAGTGTTAGAGGAATTATACTAAAGACATTTTGGGAAATGTTTCCTCAGTAATAAGAGGAGATACAGAAGAGGAGACCTTCTTTTTTATCACTCTGAACTTTATTGGCTGGTGAGGCACCAGGAGTGAACCTGGTCAACTTGGGATGAGAGGAGAAAGTGGCCAAAAGAAACCAAGGCAGTGTGGTCAGAGTGGCAAAGCAGGAAGCTGAGAGATTCTAGTTGCTTAGATATCATGAGCTGCGGAATTAGCCAACCTAAGAACCCTGAGTTCAGAACTTCTTGACATGCAAGATAATAAATATATTCTTTCATCAATTCTAGTTGGGTATTAATTTTATTTGCTACTGAAAATATACTGATGGATATTGTTAACCAAATTATATGTCTCTAGGGAGTTGAACAAATGGACCTGGTACGTTTAATGATTAGATACTGATTATCAAATCAGGTTACAACCTCCTAAGACTACAGGGTCCAGGCAGTTAAAACACTTGAGTGAACAATAGGGAGTGACTGGGACTGTGCTGTACTTAAAGAAGGTATAATCTACCTAAAGGGGCAATTACTTAGCTCCTATGAATTGCAACCATTGAAAAATGCAATCCTGGTGCTGTCAAGTTTTTTTAACTTTTAAGAGAATCTGAAAATCTGAGTTTTTCTTTGAATTTTTCCAAATTTCTAATGTTTATAATTCAATTTATAAAAATAAACCATTAATGGGTCCAACAATGAAGGTTGAAGCCAGAGTTCACCTATAAGCTTCTAGTTTGCAGATTCTGACATGAGAAGTGGTGAATTTCTGCCAAATATAATGATTTCTTGTTTCATTTTTTTGTTATTGTGACTAATGTTTTACCTCTACTTCCTTGTACCATATAGGTAGCAGGACTAATGAACTCTTAAGGCCATTCTTGGATAGTGATAATAAGGCCACATTACCTGATACAGGAGAATTCTTATTTTCCTGTTTTAATTTAAAGCCTTATAAAGCAATTATGACATAAAGTTTAAAAGCAGAAGGAATTAGGAACACATTTTTTACTGTCACTTAACCTTATACCTACTTCTCAAGATACCGTTTTCTCTACAGAAATTTTGTATGATTTCTTATTTTCATTTTGCTTTGAAACTTGCTCCCTGAATTAGTAACAGTCTATCGAGATTCTCAGTTCTAATCAGAAGAATACGCAAGAATTTTTAGTCAGGCTCCATCACCATTTATTTGACACTGGGAAAATTATTTAAGTTTTGAAAGCTATGTTTTTCTATCAGTAAAATATGGAAGTTGAGAATGAAAACCAGGAACATTCCTTTCAACTTTAAGATATAATGATTCTTGGTTTCTGGCAACAGCACATAAGTTACATTTTGGGAAGAACTGATGATATTGTCCTTGTAAAATTATTCTCGAGATCTAGAATATTGTCTTTTAAATAACTTGCAGTGGGTCAGTCTGTGATTTCATCTAAACCCTTAAACTTTTCAGAGTCCCAATTTGAATAACATTTGGGGGGTAGTGAGTTATGTGTGTTCTGTAATCAACAAGTATGTTCTTTTATTTGTTCCCAAATATTGATTTTTAAAACGAACCCAAACCAGCAAAATATTTACATAAATTGCCCTCATAGGTGGGATGGTCACACCCATTCATAATTTCTTTGCTTAATTAAAAAACCACATTAAACCTATACAAGTATAATGAAATGAATGTAGTGATACTGTTGTTTTTCACTGCAGTGCTAATAAGAAAATAACAGTGCCCTGGCTGGGGGGAAAGAAAAAAAGTTGCTGCTTTGATTCCTGGTCAGGACACATCCCTAGGTTGGGGGCTGGGCTTGATCCCCAGTTGGGGTGCATACGGAGGCAACTGATTAATGTTTCTCTCTCACATTGATGTTTCTCTCTCTCTCCCTCTCTCTCTCTCGCCCCCCTTCCTGTCTTTCTAAAAATCAATAAGCATATCCTTGGGTGATGATTAAAAAACAAAAATAGCAGCAGCAATATCATGCCTGCATGGTATCATTTATCAAAAGATGACACGAACTTCCTCAAGGCAACGGGTCCTCCAAGCACACTCCAAAGGCTTTCGGAATTTCCTTTTTCGTTTGTTTGTATCTCTCTTCAGGCTACTGGCTAATTATGCCAAATTCTACATGTCAATCTTTTGAGTGAATTGAACACATATATGTTAAATAGAAGTTTCTTATTGACTGTGTGCACAGAATTCAGTGTCAACTATGATCTAACTCCTTAGGAAAGGAGAATGAAATGAAAATGCTTCCAACACTGAGCCTAGCTCGGGGTTCACGATGAACTGAAGTAACTGAGTCTGGCCCGGCCGGGCGTGGCTCAGCGGTTGAGCATCGACCTAGGATCCAGGCGATCGGGGTTCGATTCCCGGTCAGGGCACATGCCCGGGTTGTGGGCTCCATCAATGACTCTCTCATCATTGATGTTTCTCTCTCTCTCTCTCCCTCTCCTCTCCTCTCTCTGAAATCAATAAAGATATATTTAAAAAAAAAAAAAGAAAAAAGAAATGAGTCTTCATCAGACATGGGGTTGTCATCTCCCTGCTTGAGACGAGGTCTTATGATGTGACTTGACGCCCGTAACTGTGCAGTCTTAGTGTTTAATGACCATTCTTGTAAAATAGAATTTTAAAGGAAGCGCTGCCCTAAATTGGTTTATTTTGAGGTGGAAATATTTAGAAATTTCACCCTCTTCTGGACTTATTTTTTGCTGTATACAGGATTAGGAGGTTTTTCGAGGCCCGGGAAGCAGTGAGGGTGGACGTTTTTGTGTTTATTAAGTCTAAGTTAGAAGCGCCGCATGTGATTCCTCAGTTGGCCATTCTAAACTAGAGCATTTATATTTGTTAAAAATTGATTTTTACCATGGCTGAAACGTTGATTTATTTTTGTTTGTCTTCAACCATTCTTATGAAAAGGAATAAATAGGAAGTGTTTTTGTGAAATTCATACAGTGCATCTACTTTATTTTTTTGGCAGCTGTGATTTCTCAGTTTACTTCAGTATGGCCTAGTGATCCCATCTGACCATGATCTGAGGTCCTTAAATCTCCTCCACTTGAGGTAGAAGGTATGTCAGAACTCATTAAGAGGTTATCTGCACAGTATATTGATTTTTATAAATTGCTCCTTAAATTATAGTGGGCAGTATGACACACATAAACGTCACTGAGATCAGGAAATATTTGGATAAAATTAATACATTTCACTACTAGTTATTGTCACAGCTACCCTCTCATACTGTACCGTGAGTAATTGCCCTTTGGTGTACTATTTAAAATAGAAACTTTTATCTTCATTCTCACTGAAAGAACATGCTGAGTAAATTGTGCTCACTGTCACGTTACAGATGTCAAGCTTGGTGCCTAAAGCAGCTGTGTAAGGAGCAGGTTTTTACCCTGTCCTTGCCAGGTCAGCCCCATCTGTCCCACCCACTGCTGAAGAACCTGACCTTGACTCGACTGGCTGAGAAATAAGGAGGTAATTAGCGGGTAAGGGGAGGCGGGGGCTGAGGGATTGCGTGAGATAGAACTAGAAGCCCGAGCAATGATTACAAGCCAGCGCTCTGAGGAGGCAAAACTGGGCAAGCAGAAGTGCAGAGAGGAGGAAAGGCCGCAGATCTGCCTCCAGTTGCATGAGTAACGTTAGGAAAGCATGTACTCACCAAGTAACAGAGTTAACACTAACGCAAAGGTTACACTATGTTATAAGGTTTTTATCCTTTTGGGCACCAGATAGCCCTTGGTTTCTGTAGTCGTGTCCTTAGGGTCCGCTTCGTATTATATAAGATAACTCAAGTTTGTCTCTGTTTCTTGACATACCATGAGAATTATTCCTTTTTTTCTTTTAGCAGCAGAACCGATTCTTTAAGTGAAATACGTTTTAGCTCCCTAATATTTTAAAGCAAATGAAGCCCCGCACACCTGAAGTGATGGTGGGAAGTTAAAGTGCCTCTCACTCTCTTCCCTTCCTTCCCTCCTTTCCCCATTGTCACCCGCTGAGACAATTCTCTAGACTCAATTCCTTTTCCTATAGTTTAAAATCTACTGATGTGAAGGAAAGATACAGGTAAACCCACAAACAATCGACGAGAGAAGCAGGGGACCCAGACACAGGGTATTTATTTCTCTTAGTGGATTTGGATCATTATTTTATTGTCACTTCTTTCAAGATTCCCTGGCTATGGACCTCTTCTTCCCTACGCTCATTCCTCCCATGATCTCACAAACTGTCATGAAATTGTGTTCAACTTCGCACTCGGTATCTCCAGTCTGAAATGTCATGTATGAATGTGTGCAGCTTGACGTCTCCCCTCCAAACCACTTCCCTGCACTCTGGCTCCTCTGTGCAGTTGCCCACCGGCCCGCCCGAGCTAGCAGGCTCCTCCTGAAGTGGTAGGAAGAATGAAGTCATTGTGCGAAGCAGTTGCGCAGTTATACCGACCCTCAGAGAAACTGTCCTAGGAGCCGGCATCGTAAATATGTAGGATCTGGTAAAGCAAAGCATCTGCAGACTTTACATTAAATTAGTATTCATTTAAGTTTATTGCTTTGATAGCTTTCATTATATTCAATTCACATGATTTTAATTTTATATTTATGTAAGGAGTTTATATCTGGATTTATGTTTTAAATATTTAAATGACCATAAACACAGTTGAAATTATTCTGGATAATGTAAAACACTTTCTTTTCCTCTAAAATAAAAAGTGTCTACGAGAACCACTTGACTGACGCCATTACTATGTGCTGTTAACATTATGTTTTTCACAGAGTGGTCTTTTCTCTGCAAACACCTTAATAGCAAAACTTTTTTTTTTTTTTTTAATTTAGACACTTTTAGAATGGGAGCTGTATGTTTTTGCTGTAAAAAGCAAGATAAATTGATGAGGCCTTTTTGATGTTTCAGAGCAGAAAACACTGTTTCAAACCAAGTAAAGGTTACAAAGATATTCCCTACATCCGCATTTATTTTTTTACTCTTACTAGGTCTTTGAAGGTAAAGGTTATGATTAGAATGTTTGTTGGGAGTCATTTAATTATGCTAATATAAAGCTAAAAGGTTAATTTTTGAGGTTACATTAAGTATCCCAACTTCAATATATGTTGATTTGCTGAAAATATTTGGTCTACTTGCAGCCGCATTTTCTTTTAGGGGTGCCTGTATTTGTGGATACTAAGAGACATATTAGTTTACTTTTGTTTTCACCCCCTCCTCTTCAATAATTGTGTCAAAGCAAAAATATGGAGATTATGTGTAATTGGAGGAAGCTAAAATTGAAGTAGAGAGGGACCAAGAAAATTAGAAAAAATTACAAAATAAAATAGAATTTCATTGATAGTGATGATAAAAAATAAAACTTCCATTATCACTAGAAATATCAGTAAATAATCTCCAGAATTAAACTTAGAAGTGTTTCTGCTGTTGTATTTTATGTAATGGTGGAGAGGTTGTTTATGGACAAATAATATTTCTTAAGCAGCAACTGTGTAGAAGAGACTATGAACAGTGGTTTATACATAATTTTACCTTTACAAAAGTCTTCAAGGTTTGTGTTATTATCCTCGTGCAGAATATGGAACCGAGGTGCCAGGTAGTTAAGCAACGTCCCTGTGTCAGCAATGGGTGAACTTAGGTTTCAAACTCAGATCCTTCTGGCTTCCAAATTCACAAACTAGCTGTTATATTTCTTTAATAAAATGAGAAAGATGACCATGGAATACCATGCATTTAGTAAAGCATAAGGCTTGTGTCCTTGTAAACTAGTTTTAAAGGTAATTGCTATACTAATGCCTATTAATATTTGGAGAACTGTATACATTTTACACCTTCCAAGATAGCTAATTTAAAGAGAGCAACACACTTTTATATTTGTAATAGTTGGAGCATCACAAATAAAACAAATAGTTAAATTATTTTTTGTTTCACTCTTTAGAGTATATACTAAAAAAGTTATAGAGATTGAAATATCTGTCATCTTGAGAAAGCTACCTTTCAGGATTCTTAATTATATACATAATGTGCTTACAATATGTGAACCAATATACTAGTTGCTTGCTATTTCTAACATCAATATTAATCTTACTACTAGTTTCCGAACTTGGAGGCTTCGTTGGACCAGTGAATACTTTTGAGGGGTACTGTACTCCTTCCTTTATTTCTCCAGGCTAAAGCATTTGGTCAAATTAGGTTATGGATTTCAGTACCAAACCGCAACTGCAAATTCATTTTTGGAAACCCTGTGTGCTTTGCAGTTATCAAGAAAAAGATGATGGTGTGTGTTTCCTAAATGATTAAGTGGGAATCGAAGAGCACAATAGTTCCCTCCCCTGCTCCCTTACACACAGCACTTTACCTCTGGCTTCCTATAAACCTAGGGTCAAATTTAATACACATTTGTTGTAACTAATTCCTAATCTCATTGTTGAAAGCTTTTTATTTCTCTTCTAAAATCTATTTTTATTCTGTATTCATATCCACATATTTTGGTAATATAATTTAGACTGTCTCCAATTCTTTTTAGGAAAAAAAGGCATGTTCTCTTTCCACTGAATAATATGACACTGTGTTCTGTCAAATAAAATAAAGGACCATTTAGTGTTGAATCTATGAGGGCAAGGCAAATTATGACCAGAGAAAAAATTTATTGAATGTATTAGCAAAATTTGTCATTGTCTGATCATACTCCTACGTAACAATACTACCTTTCAAAAAGCCGCCTGAAAGGGGCTGCCTTTGTAAACTTTCTTTGGAATATTACTTGCTAGTGGCTTGAAAAATGTGAAATGGCAAATTGCAAAATTTGTTTATGTTTATGTGTATGTTTAAAGTTGATCTTCACAACTAAGAGATAATGGCAGCTTTTGACTTAGTTATTCATTTCACACAGCAGTGGACAGGTGGTTATTGTACAACAGCAAACATTCTGGGGCGAGGTTTGCTGTAATAACACAAACCAATAGGTTTAAAACTCACAAATGCCTTTTAAAGGGCAGGCATTCAATTTTGACAAAAATGATCAACAGCAGGCTTGAGGGTAGAACATAAAAATTAAAAACCCTACAATTAGGCAGCTTATTTAAAAACACAGGATGAGAGACCCAGATGGTTCATATTAACAAAAGCAAGCAAACAAAAGACTAAAAACAGGAGTATAAATTAGCAATGCCAAGAGATGAATATGTACTTTGATAGATTGGCTCTAAAGTATATCTCTGTTCAACAATCAGCATTTATTGGGAATTGGAGGTAAAAGACGCATACCACCTATTAAAGAAGCATACCACCTATTAAAGGTGATAGAGCTTACTGCAGTTGTATAAATGTATATGCAAATGAAATTTCACCCTATAAAATTATTTGTACAGAAATATGAAACAAGTTTGGAAAAATATTTAAAAAAATGATTTCATGCATGGATAGATACAGATGCAAATTGCTATGCTTCTATGTTCCAAGAGCTTTACTTCTCTCAACCCATTCTTCTGCCAAATTATGTAAAACTAAAGTATGGAAAAGATACTTGTTTCCAGGAGTAATCATTGCATTTAAATGGGACTTATAGTTAGATAGCATTTATGAGCCATCTACTGTGTCTGCATGATACTTCATTAAAATCTATGTGGGAGAGAGAAGATGGTGGTGTGGATGGGGGGATGTGCATAAGATATTGAGAATGTTTTTTTTTCCTTATGAGTGTAATGGTTTGTGAGAGTGTATGTTTGTGTTCTATAAATTACTCTTTTTTAAAAAAATGTACCTTTATTGTTGAAAGTATTACAGATGTCCCCTTCCCCCCTATCGACCCCCTCTACCCTGCAGCCCCTCCAGGCCCCCGCACTATTGTCTGTGTCGGTGGGTTATGTATATAGGCATATAAGTTCTTTGGTTAACCTCTTCCTGTCCCTCCACCCCTGAGATTCCTAGAAGATTCCATGTCTCTGGATCTATTTTGTTCATCAGTTAATTTTGTTCTTTAGATTCCACTTATAAGTGAGATCGTGTGATACTTATCTTTCTCTGACTGGTTTATTCCGCTTAGCATAATACTCTCCAGGTCCCTCCATGCTGTCTCAAAGAGTAAGAGATCCTTCTTTTTTACAGCTGCATAGTATTCCACTGTATAAATGTACCACATAGGGTTTGTACCTCCTTTCTCTTTTAAAAAATCTTCTTTTCTTATATTTTCCAGATACTTACACAGTGAACCTAAAGTGATTTGAGTGGAGGAAGTATATAGTTGAATTGCTATGGGGCAACATTTTAGCTTTTATTTATTGATTGATTGACTGATTGATTTGAGAGAGAGAGAGAGAGAGTGTGTGTGTGAAATTGACTTGTTGTGTCACTTATTTATGCACTCATTGCTTGATTTTTGTATGTGCCCTGACTGGGGATTGAACTCAGGATGATGCTCTAATCAACTCACTGGCCAGAGCCTAGCTTTTCTTTTTTATTGGCTTCAATTCTTGACTCAGTTCTTAGTCACAGTGGATATACCTTTGTGACTGTTTCTGGCTGTGTGTGGGAAATGGAATTTGATTACTTTGCTTATCAAAAGGCTTAGAATCCTTGATTTTTTATTTCTTCTTATAATTTGAGGGCATGAGCAACAGGAGAGAAGAAAAGGTGTCCTCAAATGCCAACTAACACTGAACTTCGGTTTTGTGAATGCCCTAGGCATTTGCTTGCTGTCCTTCATACATTCTTTCAAAGACAGCATGTGAGGCCGTCAATAGGAAGCTAATCTATTTGATCTCTTAAATAAAGTGAATGGTTTCAAGGACACCTGATTATATGGAACACTATTCTATATCAAATTGCTTTTATTAAGTTATTTTATAGATTGAAAGTGAGTAGCACAGAAAGTTCAGTGACTTTCCAGCGCCACTCAGCAAGTCATTGTCAAGATAACAGACTCCTGAAACTGAATGTAGAGCCTAACAATCAGGTAATTGTGCATGTGCATTTTTTTGCCCAGGCCTCTTTTGGAATCTATTATATTTTCTTTGGTTGCTCGTTTCTTTCAGCTGGTCACACTTCAAAAGCACTCGCTCTCAGAAGCAGTAACACTCGGAGTGGCACCATCGGCAGCATCTGGCTCATCACTGACCTGGGGACCCTGATTCTGCAAAGCAGCCCATCCACACAAACGTGCCTGTGATTGACTCACCAAATGCCCTCACTCCATGAGGAGCGGTGTTCTTCTGATTGAATGACTTGGATGGGCCAGGGGTAGTAATGTGTACACAAAAACTTGTGTGCCATGTTTTTCTTTTTCAAAGGTACAAAAAAGAATAAAGAAATTTTTTTCATTTGCAAGATTTCTCTCTCTGCCTCTGAGCCCTCCACATATCCTCTCTGCTGCAGTCGACCTGGATGAGCTGTAAGAGGGGGTAATGTGGAACAGGAGAAGATAAGGTGTTCAAGGGGACAAGGCAGGGAGGGCGGTCGTCTGCACTGCTGACTTCACCTGACTTGCTCGGCCTGCAGGGCACGCTAGACAGTGTTCTCGCCCAGCTGCTGGCACCTTTGTCATTCCTGTTGCATTCAGTGCCGGCCCGACAGGGCAGTGCTGGCAGAGTTTTTCTAACCTCAGGTACAAAAGGAAAGCAAAACAGTTGTATGACAAATGGGTGAGAGCCATTTCCTATCTCCCTTTGGAAGGAAATACTGTCCTTTTTCCTTAGACAAATGAGAGTGAAGGCAGGCTGTTGTGGGGAAAAAAGATAAATCAAAGAATTTCCTTGTGTTTTAATCAATAGTAAATGCTTTGACACATGTTTTCTACTGGGAAGTCAGAACGGGGGTTGTCACAGAGTAATTAAGGACGGGCGCACTGAGCATTGTGTATGCCTTTCAACCAAGCACCACAGGTACTTAAGCCTTCTCGAGGGCCTCTGTGGCAGAGATCCTGCCTTCCTGGCGGTGATGGAGAAGTATCTACAGATGTTTTCTGCAGATGTCTCCCAGCAGGTAGACATCTTACTGGCTGCTATCTCTTGTCACCTACTTCCTTTCTTCGTTCCCATATCTCTCCATTTCCTCCTGATGAACTTTCTGCTGCTATGCTGTCTCTCACACCTGCTTCCTAGATCCCTTGACTCTGACTTAGCTTTGTCCCTTCTTTGCAGCTGCAATCTGGCGAGAAGGCCACCTGTTCTTTTCCAGATCTTTTGTCAAAACTCACTTTTGGGAAATATTTTCCGTACATTACCACAATAAGTGCATTTCTAAGGATTAACAGTTCGGTATTCAAAATAAGAAAAAATATATACACACAAACACATATAAAAATACTGTCCTATCTTTAATTTGTCATCGACTAAATGTGAACTATATGCTACATTTAAAGTCATTCATTTATTTAGTAAATATTTACTGACTAAAAAGGCTCACAAGTCTAGATCAGAAAGAAGTTAGCCTGACCTACAATGAAATAGTACATGGAAAAGTAAATAAGTATATTACTAAAAATCAAAAGTGGGTATATCAATGTTGAAACTGTATTTTGCCCTTCTAATATGACTACCATTAGGCCATTACTATTATACCAAGAAGAATAGGAAAGTCTAGGAAAAACTGTTGGATCAGATAAGGTATCATGTCAACAATTTTTTTTAAAAGTTATGTCTAAAGAGATATATATAATTTTAAATTTGTTTGAATCCCCTGAAAAAATATTTTCCTGTTACTTCTGTGTACTTCTGTTATTTCTCCTCCAGTTTTTCCACAAAACTCATTGCTTACCCATTCATTATTTCCATACTATTGCTAGCTTCTATTTCTATACTTCTGCATTTTCAAATTGTACAAGCGCGAAGTTTTAAACAAATGTTTTAAAAATCGTCATTTGTATCAGTTTGTAGTCTAAGATGATCTGGATAAGTAACTAAGATTTAGTATGCATTGTTTTTATTCTTTTAGTGGATGACATATAGTTAAGACTGATGAAGAACCCTTGGGATCCATTTACCTATAATTGTTTGCATATCCTATCTTTCCATCTGTAGCTAGTTTTAGTGACTAAAAAAATAGAAAAAGTATACATCTTGCTAAAGACAAGAGAAGCACACACTGTGCTGGAATATAAGAATTTAAGAGCTGATTCTTTTATTTAAAAAAAAACACACACAAAAAACAAAGCAATTCAAAAGCGTGTCATCAGCTTCTTAGAGAGAAATAATTTTAAGTGGAAGCATAGAAGAGATGAACTGGTGGGAGCTGAACAGAGTATAAAAATAAATACCAATCTTAGAAGCATTAAAATAATTTTTCGAGTGTATTTATTCTTTGAGTTAATTCTCATCTTTGTGAGGAGGCTTTATCTTCTTAATAGCAATAAACCAATTGATCCTTTTGGCTCTAATTTCTCTCCTGGGTGAAATTCATAAATAAAACCATAAAAAAAAAAATTCAGAGCTATTTAGAAAATATTGCAGGTGTGGAGCAGTTCTTTCTGTTCTTGCATTTTTGTGCTGCTGGGATGTATTTGGGGGATGCCTGAACTTGCAAATCCCACAGCTACCTACCCATTTTCTTTGCCATGATCTTTGATAATATGTTGCTGAAGATGTCTGTGAACTAGTGAGTATTCTCCCATTTGCCTTTTTGATGCCTGAGGACAGAAGAGAAGCAAAGATGATTTATGTTAATGTTCTGTACCCAGGATTTCTTTTTTTGAGAAATACTTAACTACATAATTGGGTGACTTCCTTTTTATTCAGGGAGGAGAAATTAACACACTTTGTAAAAAATATACCAAGGGCAAACAAAGCTTTAATAAAATTCATTAAAACATTTAAAAAAGTACTTTAAAAGTTTTTGGTTTTTTTGAAAGGTACTTTAAAAGTCCTGGAGTGGAAATGTGCTCATTTTCAGACACAGGCGTCTCTGGCATATTTACATGAATGCTAAGGAGCCAGTGGGGCCACGCAAACCACCAAGAGGAACAGACTTGAGCTGAATAAAGTGTACAAGTCTCTCCATACTAGGGAGGGTTTTGGGGATTTTTGTTGTTGCTGTTTTTAATCAGAGCTTTTTTTGCTTTCTTAGGTGGCAAAACAAAGTTTCATATTTTGTCTTCCCCATGAATTCCTTTACATGGGTTTCCCCCTTCATTCTTTCACCCCAAGCAAGTAGTAACTATATACTTTTTTCATAAATCAGTTTTCTATCTATGCTGCAAAGCATATTGAGATATGACACAATAAAAGTGAATACTGATTAATATACATTAACATATATCAACAGTTTGGATGGAAAATGATCATTGCTATAAATAGTTTCCTAAACATATTTTCAGAGGGAAAAACCCAAAGCTGTGTAATTATTTGCAGAGAAGGAAGGAGAGATGGCCTCGAGATATGAAGAAGGATTCATTTGGAGTGAATAGTCAGGGGATTCTGGGCAAAGATCACTCTATGATTGAATAATGTTTAACAGTAATTCAATAATGATTCAATAGTGATTGAACAGGGTAGTGCAAAATGGGAAGGATTAAAACAGGTGGCCTGTAACCCATTTCTCTTCTAAAAATTTGATTACAGAATACCAGAGTGGTTGATTCCCTCCCTATGCAAGGAGGCAAGTGACCCCACTCAACAGCATTGTAAACGTGCTGGCAACTCTCCTCCTAATATTGCCATCAGGGGAGTCCTTGTCTGTGGAATGCTCATAGGACCTCCTGGTTTTAGGACTGCCTACAGTAAACAAGTCTAGAATCTGGGAGTGTGTGTGATATCCTCTCTGGGATCTCATCTATTACCGTGGGCCGGAATGTTTGTTCAATACAGGAAGGAAGGGCTTCTAGAGCCACATGGGCTATCCCAGAGCTCTCTCTGCTTTGCCTTTGCCTCTTGATTCTGGGTAAGAGCTCTGATTATTGTGAGTCCGATTTAGCAGTCTACACCTTTGTATTTGCACAAAAATAGCTTCCATTTATTAAATAACTAAATTAGGAAGCATACAATAGTTTAGCTCATTTGATTGTCACAAGGACCAAATCATTGCCATTGTTTTAAAGAGGAAATAATGGAAGTTCAGAAAGGTTACTAATTTGCCTTAAATTGCACAGTAAATGGTATAGCCTGGCACCATGCTAGGCCCCTTGGGGGCAAATGAAAATATAAAACTTAGTCTCTGTTTTTTGGTGTTGTTTTATTTTTTTTGGTAATAATTCTTCATGCTCCATACAAATGGTGTTCCTAGTCCCTGAAAATAACATGTCAGACTTCTACTAAAAAGAAACACAAGTTTCAAGTTGCAGGAGTAGTAGGGAAAAAGCTATTTAAATCTGTCTGTAATAGAGTCCTGTTAAGGAGGGGATTTAACTACAGAGGAAACTGAGAAGGCTGTAATTTCAGGGAATTTGAGGGAATCTGAACTTCGAGTAGTTGGATAGAGACTAACAAAAGAGAGGCCAACTTGACTTATATTCTGAGATGTGTGTGGGCAGAGAAGTGTTTCAATGGATATTAGAAATCATTCCATGTCATCTAACTCTGTAGTGACAGAAATCTCAGTGTAAAAAATCCGGTGAGCTGGAAATGTAACTTCACTTTTTATTACCTACCCCAAGCTTCCTTTTTATTGGGCAATAGAAAATCTAAGTCAATATACAGTTTTCATTCCTTCCCCAAAGTTGAGTCCAAGTTCTAGAAAATATTGAAGAGCCCAGGCAACACATTAAGATTGGAGTGCCCTTCGGGGGTTTATATCTGCTGCTTTGTACATCATCTCATTGGGTCTTTGGTCTTTGCATTTTCTCAGATCATTGCTGTGTCTGTGCCAAGTCTTGGTTTTGGCTAACAGGCCTCTTAGGGTCTGCTGAGTTCCTATGTTTACTCTCTTCCTGCATCATCCTGCTGGACAGTGAACACTGCATGGTTGTCTGAGGTCCACTGACCTAAACTCACCATGCAGCCTCTGCTCCTCTGTCATGTCTGGTGTGCAGGGGAATTCTGGGGTCTTCCCCTCTCTAGGTTGTATTGGGAAGAGAGGTAGTTTCCCTGTAATCTGCACTCCCCACAACTCTTTGGAATTGTTTTACCCTATTCTAGTCTTGGTCCAAGATAAGGGGCATGGTTAGTGCACAGGTGACCTTCTTTGGGATACATCAGTGTCTAAACTCTCTTTACTCTCCTCCTAATAGAAGTAGAAATCTTTACTTTTACCTTCTGTATTCCTTATATCCTTGAAGCTCCCCAGGCTTTAGGTTTTTGACACTCCAAAGCTCATTCTATGTTCTTCTGTCCCAAACTTTTCATACATGCCAAATGTGTAGTTGAGCAAATGGGACAAGTTTAAGAAGTAGCAAGAAATAGAAGAAATAGCGTAATCACTTGTAGTCTCTTGCTACTTCTCGTTTAATGAGAAATTAGAGCCTTGGAGATGAAAAAGGGAGCGAGATCATGAAACAGAGCCAAAACTAGTACGTAGGTAGTTCAGCTTTGCTTCCTTCCAGTCAAATTGAAACTCCAGGGACAATAGAGAAATGTTATATCAACAACAATAATAACGGCTAAGTTTTATTTATAGTTTACTCTGCTGGGAACTCTTCTAATAAGTATTTATGAGCTATCTCACTGACTCCTCATAAATCCAGGAAGTGTATACATATATATATATATATATATATATATATTTTTTTTTTTTTTCTTTTCTTCACTTTATAGATGAGGGAACTGAAGTGCAAAGAGGAACAGCAATGTGTCAAAGAGAGGCAATCACTGCTACCTGCTGTGATATTATTCTACACTGGCTATATAGGCAGTATGATTGTACTAATATATTGCTTTATAACAACTTATCCTAAAACTTAGCAGCTAAATTTAATAACATTTTACACAGTTTCTGTTGGTCAGAAATTTGGGAGCAACTTAGCTAGGTGGTTCCGTCTAAGGGTTTTTCATCAGATTGCAGTTATGGCTTGGTCTACAGTCACTGGAAGGCTTGATTGGGGCCAATGAATCTGCTGCCAGGGTGAGTCCCTCACATGCCTAGCAAGTTTGTTCTGGCTGCTGGCAGAAGGCCTCAGTTCTTTGCCATATGGGCCTCATCGCAGGGCTGCTTGAGTTTTCTCATGATATGGTGGTTGGCTTCTAGAGAGATTGATGGAGGTGGGGGGGGAGGAGAACAATACTTTTTATGCCACAGTCTTGGAAGTCATACTCTGTCACTTCTGCCATGCTTATTCGTTAACTTATTAATTTCATTTTATCTGTTAAAAGTTAGTCGCTAAATCCAGCTCATATTCAAGGACAGGGAAATTAGTTTTCATCTTTTGAAGGACAGTGTCAAAGAACAGGTGAGAATATTTTAAAACCACCACAATGGATATTCCACATTCATCATGGTTGTTGCAATTTAGTCCAATTTCACTTCTAACTTGTTCTTTACACATATATGTGAAAAAATGTTCTCACCATAAAGAAACATATTCAAGGCCTTAATAGGAAAAATGAATTGCATACAATTGAATCCACCCAAGCCTTGTGCTGGTATTATGGTAGAAAATGATCATAACTATGATGTGTACTTTATTGTACTTAGCAAATTTTTAATTTATAAATATATGTATTTCCTTTGCTTTTATCTGTGGCTATTTTTTATGTGCTTTCCATTTTCCCTTTGATGTGTTCAAGTCTTTCTCTGTGTTACATTTATCATCCTTGAGCTACATTCCTAGGTAATATGCAGCCCTACACACATGCTTCAAATCCCAGCCTTACCACTTACGAGTTTTATGACCTTCGATATGTCAACAGACTAAGTCTCAATTTCCTTGTCTGTAAAATGGGGACAAAAGTGAATATGATATATGATTGTGATGATTAAATGATGTCTTTGCATGCAAACGGCTTGATACATAAGTGCTCAATATGGGTTATTGGGTTGTCATTACTGTTATTTTTCTAATAATCTCATAACAGAACAGGGTTAATATCTACCAAAAGATACATTGACTGAAAAATGATATGAGACCACCAACCTCTTTTTTTGGGTATCACAATATTTAAAAATTGCCTCCTTTTTAGAAATGAAGTTTTAAACAAATAAGTTATCCAGCACCTGCATTTCAAAGACTTTATCCATAGTCCCATAGGATCAGGCCAAATGACTTAATAGATTTCACTATTCTCCTTTAAGGTCAGTTGGTTAAAGACAGTAAAACACTTAATTGTGGTAGAGTCACAGGTCAAACTTCCCAGCTCCCTCCAGTTTTACTGAGAATTTGCCTTTTGTTTTCTCTTTTCAGTCTTGTTCTCTGTTAAGTCAGATCTCAGAAGATTGTGTTATCAATCACTGTGGCAGCATTTACTCTTTATGCCCAATAATATGCTCAGAAAATCATGTACATTCCTTCATAATACAGTTCTGTAGCTGTTTTCATTGCACATGATAAGCAAAGCAATATTCAAGTTTCTGTGCTGAGAAGTGGAATGCACCAAGACATGGAATTGATTCTGTTTTTTAAATTCAGGAACTATTGAAATACTTAGTTCCTGGACTTTTTAAGACTATTGTGCTTGCATAGAATCTCTGGAAAAGTATGTAATTTAATTATCTGAATTCAAATAAGTGTGTGTTATCCTCTCTTATTGTGAATAGTCATCACTATTTAATGATAACATTGGAATATTCTGTTTTATGCAAAGTGATGAATCATCCAGCTATCTATGAAAGCAGGGTATGATAGATGTGACAGTGCCCAGAAGATTCTGTCAGGTAATTTGGCTTCAATTTACCTAAACCAGTCCAGTTGAGGGCTTAAAACTACATATCTCTTCAGCATATAAATAGGTATTTTTGTCCAAGGTGGGCTATGCAACTTTTTCCATACAGGCTGCTTTTCCAGGGAAAGTAGTGGGAAGAAAAAAGACTATTTAAAACTTTTTCCTTTGGTTGTTTTACAGAAACTATCAACTCTGGATGTGCATCAGAATCATCTAGGTGGCTTTAAAAAATGCAGATGTCCAGGCTCCATCTTAGACTTAATGAGTTAGGAAATCTAGGGGTGGGAATAGAGATGTATACATTTTTAATCTCTAGCAGTAAATTTAAGGCACTCTTAGATTTAACAATCTTACATATGCTGAAGTTTTGTAGGGAAAAAATACCAGCAGTCACTTTGCAATTTTCTTTTTACTAAGAGCATAAACTAGGAATTGGTATAATACTCAGCACCTAGTAAACAAGCTCTGTCATAGGGAGGGATTTTGTAGAGCAAAGCCAGTGTTGAAGGAACTAAAAAAGTCATCACAGGAACACTCTCCATTCCGAAAGCTGGGGTTAGAGGAGTTCCTGGGGAAAGCTCTGCTCTTGGAGGAATTCTAATCATCCCATTCTGAGCTGCATTTCAATTTTATTTTGGATAAACTGTAACATTTCAAGTCCCCACCCCCCATGTTCGATTTTATAGACTTCATTGACCCTGGGATTAAAAAAAATAAGGTGTATATGATTGTATTTTTGTGATAATTTAAATTTTCTCTTTAGAATTTATAGGATTCTATAAACTTGCATAGATTATATGCTAATTTCAAGGCTTAAAATCTCAGAATGAATAATCTCTTACATTAATACTACTTGCAATTGTAATTCCTTGAAGACAGTTACTATGTTCACCTGCTGTGACCATTTAGTACTTTTTGGAGCATGAAGAAACATTTCCACTGAGAATTGAGTCCCTGCTCTGTTCTCTTTACTACTTCACATGACAATAACTCTCTGAGATGTAGTTTTAAGCATTGAACTTTAAACGTTAATCAGTGTGTGTTCACGAGTTGGGCAAATTCTTTAAAACCACCATTCTGCTCTTCACAGTGTAATTAGCCATTTTGAACTTATATATTTTCTGGGGCCAGGCTGCATATATGTTACTCTGGAAAAACATCTCTTGTGAAAGATGGTTTGCATATTTCATCATTTTTAATATCATATTTAATATTCAAATAAGCAGGGATAATCTTGAAAAATTAAACAATGGGGAAAGTGGTGTGACTTTCTAGGACAGTTAATAGTTTTAATAATATCTACCATTGGTGCCCCTCACGTACTGGGGGTCCTCAGGGAAGAGTGTCCAGCAAAGTTGGAGACCAGAGCGTCAGGGGAGCTGAAAGATGAAAAACTGGCCAAATGCAGGTCCCAAGACAGAGACCAAGCTCAATGTCTCTTCTGTCCACTGCCTCAGTTTACTTATTCAGAAAATGGGCCAAGAAGAAGTGAGCAGGCTTGGCTCCAAAACTGGTGTGGGGGACACCTAACACAAAAATCCCAAACCCTCCTCTTACTCTGTGCCAAAGTCATTCCTGTTGTCCTGAGATGGGGCTGAGTGAATATTGGATGCACAATGGTGCTCTGAGGGGCCTCTGCCCTGCCTGGGGCTTCACCTTGGGGAATCTAGCCCTCACCTGGCATGCCCCAGGTCACCAGCAGTCACAGTGGCACCTACATATGTCTCTGAGGGGTGGGGAGAACTGGGCAGCCCTATAACCTGGACCCCTCAAGCTTACTTTCTTTGTTGAAGAAGCAAAACCTTTGAGATTCATGTACTGTGTGATGGAAAGAAAAAAAGCACCTTATGTTCCCCCCCCAAAGATAGTATATTTTGTACTTTGTAACTTGTTAATTAAAATGGAGAAAAAGAGGGGGGAAAAATTACCATTTAATGAACAATTATAATGCATCAGGAACTCAGCTGATTGGTTTACACAGTTGCCCCTTGAACAAATGTGGGTTTGAACTGTGCAGGTCTACTTATATGCAGAATTTTTTCAACAAATACCTACTGTTTTTCATTTGTGGTTTGGAGTTAGCAGATGCAGGGGGCCAGCTGTATGCATTTATCTTTGCCATTTTATATAAGGTACTTGAGCATCTGTGGATTTTTGGTATCCTGGGATTCATCTGCCACAGATACCAAGGGACAACTTAAATTTGGAGGGAGTCATAAGTTACAGGTGGAGTCCCTAACACACACATTCACATTGTTCAATGGTCAACTGTATATATCATCTCATGTAATCCTCACAGCAACCGCAAAAAAGTAGGTCCTGTGAATGGAGAAACTGGGACTCAGAACAGTTACCTTGCTGAAGACCATATTATAAGTGGCAAAATAAGTGTCTGAGTTTAGCTTCAAGTTTTTTGGAGTTGAAATTTCTTGATCTTAACTGCTCTAACATGCTCTTGGGGCTTAAACTTTCCTAATAGTGAATTCATTTCCCCTAATTATATCATACCTTCTCTTTATCATGGCCACTATAGACCAAAATCAATAAAGGCAATGAAAACTACATTTATAAACTGTAGATTTGTTTTAGTTTAACTAAAGTATTATAAAATTTGTAAAACAATAAAGTGTGTAATGAATTTTGTTACTGATACTAAAAGATAATTATTTGATCGGATTTTACTGTTTCCTCACTTGCAAAACAGTAGCTTGACCATTATTTACATTGAGATTTGTTTTATAAATTATCATTCACAGAGGACAGATATAATATCTTTAATATCTGACCTTAATAATATCTTTCCTCCATCCCAAGCAT
Organism: Miniopterus natalensis; assembly: GCF_054644295.1. Taxonomy (NCBI): domain Eukaryota; kingdom Metazoa; phylum Chordata; class Mammalia; order Chiroptera; family Miniopteridae; genus Miniopterus; species Miniopterus natalensis. Next base: position 55,632,180 of record NC_142083.1, read on the forward strand.
ATCATTATTCACAGGTGCACTCGAACAAAATCCTTTTCGATTATAGTGATATAAGTAGCCAGTGCATTGGAAAATCCAGAGGAGCATAGCCATGGCAAAGCCAAATGGCTGGTGTTAGAGAAAATCCATCTTTAAAAAAACCACAACAGTCCTCACATTCACCCTTTACCTGCTGCATGGCTGGATCTGCAATGCTTCTGTAAATGTGCTGTTTCTCTTTGTCCAATTTACTGGCCAGATGACGTGTCATAAAACCACCCTCCCCACCCCCACTCCTGGTACTAATTAGCACCCCGTTTGTCAGCTTCAGTGCAGCGGTGAGGACTTGAGGGGTTATAAATACTGTAATACCTTTTCACCTGTGAAAGTAGCTCTTCCAAAGACAAAGAAGAAAGCACAGCAGGCAGGAAGCCTGCGTTATTGCCACCTGAGCTGTTCCTTTCTCTGGACAATTTCAAGCTTTAACATCTGTTCTGAACACTGCATTTATTAAACTAAATAAAAAAATACATTCATCTGTATATAATAGTCCTCCCCGGGGATACAGAATAGGATTTCCCTCTTTTTAAAGAAAGTGAAACAGTTGACAGAGTCTCGTGTCTGCTTAATGTCAAGAAAAGCAGCCTGGGAAGTAGGAAAGGAACTTATTAGGAGAGAGCTTTCCCCTCTTTGACCGTGGTATGATTGCTGCCCGGGATATACTTGTGTGCATGCTCCTACAATTTTTAATTACTGGGTTTAATTGTTGGCAGGTGGGTAAGAGTTCTGTTCCATGTAATGTCTAATTGTTTACCCTTTGCTCTTTGTTAGGAATTGAATGCATTAGCTTGGAAACGAGGCTCAAGAGGTCTGCTGTGATAATGCATTCTTTTTCCTGCCTGAGGACAAAATAGACTCAGGTTATAAAGTTCTGATTCTTGCAAGGTCACAAGCTCTCCTCACAAGTAGAAATCACATGGCTACCAATGACTGCGTAGGTCACCCACTTTACATTCTTAATAAAAGCAACAAATGGCAGGAAAATACAGCCAGTTTTAGGTAGATAAAGCAGTCCATTCTGAAACCAATATACAGAGCATCGATAAATATATTCCAACTTTCCTCTCTTCCTTTATTATCATAGTTACACCTTAGACATTGACTCCTTTTCTCACCTCCTCCTTTTTCCCGGTCCCCTAAAGGTTTATTCCAGATTCCAAATGGACTTTCTGCATTCACAAGGCTCTCCCTCAGCACTCCCATGCCCTAACGCCTCAGCCCTCTATAGGCCTTGATCTCTAGCAGGCTGCAAAGCTCAGAGGATGCGTCTTGGCTTTTAAAAAAGGGACTGGAAGAGTGGAAAAGTCTAAAGGGGTTCAGAGGAGTAAAAGTAAACTGGTTATAGGTGCATGGAGGACGTCCAGTGAAAGAAGTGATTCTAGGTTGTGAACAGTGAAGCGTTAGAGGTCATGGGAGGTTGTGCATGGATGGGAACAGCAAGCTGAGGGAGAAAAGTGGAGGGTAGGCCTTAGGGAAGATGGGAAATATTTGGTGAACACTGGAAGACAACGTGCTCTGAGGGTGTCCGGGAAACATTTAAATGGAGGGAAAGAATGAAAAGAAGGTTCAGGACTCCCTGGTGTTGAACCTGCATTAGTGATGCCCGTGGTGCGCTTCGGGGGACTGTCGCGTGATCTGCGGATTTGCTTTTCTCACTGTGACCCACATCTGGTTGTACATTTATAGCACAACATGACTATTGGCTCACCTGTCCAGTATCTAAGTGACAAATGGGAACTTGACACTTTGTAAAAATACACCTGTGGTGTGAAATGCAACAAAAATACTGAATGGAATGAATTGCTACTTTGAGTTTGTCCAAAAAAAAGTCTTTTATTTAGCCAAGTAAGCAAGTGCTATATTTCACTTGTAAAGAACTTCTAACTGTGGCTTTTATGAACCCAATGGAGAGGTCAAGTTTGCCTGGTATGGATTTACTTAGATTGGTGATTTGGTTTGCTAACTTAAAGTAGTGTTTTTTTTTAAGTCATGCATAGATGCAGGAAAAATCTTAGGTCATCCACTAGGCCTTTCTCCATGAAACCAACACAGATCATTCATTCACATTCTCACATATTTCCTCTTGTTCAGTTTAAAATGCCTCAAGATGATTCCTTTGGTATCTGCCTCCACATCTTCAAAGAGCATCTGTATGTCGCACTTTGGTTTAAGAAATTATTTATTGAATTTTCATTAAGAAAAGTGAGAATTTAGTTCTGTTTCATCTGCTATACATGTACATTTCCCTTTCTCCACACTCTCAAAATGTTATGTTAAAGTTTGGGTAGATCAGAATGGAGGATGGTGAAGTAAATGCCATTCAAAAGTGAGTCCTATGGTACACCTTTTAGTCTTTCTTTTCCACACAGAAGTAGGAGGCAGCTGGGAAACCGAGCGAACAGCACTCTGGAGTATTCCAGACAGGTTTGGGATTCTAGGGAAGAGAATTATTTCTCCAAAATGTGAAGGTATTGTCCTACTAAATTTGCTTTCCATTATTTCTTTGAGGGTGTCCAAACCTCTTTAAGTATTTAATGCTTTGTCAATGACCTTTCCTCCTCTCTGGGAGCCTATAGGGTCTTCCCTTTATCTCCTGCCTTCTGCACTTTCACAGGGACATGTTTCCTTGAGCTGGGCATTCAGAGGGCCCATTCAACTGGAAATTCATATTCTTCCACTTTGGAAAATTGCTTGATGTGTTTCTTTAATGCTTTTCTCCCTTTTAGTTTTCTTCCCAGAATTCCTATTATTTGGATATTAATGATAGTTTTTTGAGGTTTTTCTTATGTGGTATGATCGGTTTCTTTCAAGTTGATTTTTTTTTTTTTTAAATATGATTTTACTCTCCTTCATATTAGAGACTTTCCTAAGAAAATTTTACATTTACTAGGCGTTAAAATGCTAATTGGAAACTCCGACCATTTAGATCAGGCTTATCAATCGCACACTTACTCTAGGATGGGCTGGTTGGGTTATTGTCCCCAGGAAGGCCTGATGTCAGTATCTTTAGGTCTTTCCTTATGGGATGGCCACACCCCCGTGATGCACTGGAGGGTGTCAGGTTATCCTGGGATCCAGGTAAGAGAGGAGTTCTGGGAGTGAGGGGTAGGGCAAAATTTTGTTTTCACTTATTACTCCTGGTTCCCTGTATAGTCTTACTCTCAACTGTGCTTGTAAACGCTGAGCTCGAAGATCCTTTTTACCCTCTGTGAACATAAAATTCCACTTTTTTGCAGAGTTCTTTGGTTATACAGAGTGGGAGAGAGGGAGGATATCTGTGGGCTGTAACTACTTCTACTACCGATTTTCAACCAACTCCCTTTCTTTATTTCTTTTTTCACCTGCCTCCAGAGGTAACTAACCAGGGCTTCAATTCCTGCCTTGCTGTGGGTTCTGCATGTGACTGACTGATTCTTCCCTTTCTCTATGGCCAGCTCAGGATTCAAGGTTTTCACAACTCATAACTCATCCATTTACTTTCCAGCTTCAAAATTGTGTTGCTGCTGTCTTCTCTCCTTGTATCTCTTTGTTTTTTCAATTCTACCTTTATGCCTTTAAGTAGCGCTTTATTGTCATTTTAATGGGGATTCGGGAAGGAACAAGAGCAAAAGCAGTAATCTGAGAATTTAGAATTCTATCTTTATTCTTTTAATAGTACCATTCCTCTTTGAAATGGTTAATTTCTCCCAGTTGGGCCTATATGTGATAAATTGTTCTTAGAATTTCAATGAAAACATTCCCGCCACAGTGGATGATAAAGAAAAGAACCTCAAAGATTTACACATGCAAACCGAATCTCTTTATTACTCAGGTTATGTAATAGCCACCTAACCTCAGTCTTTTACCCTGGATATATATGTGCTATAGGTTTTGATCCACTACATTGTTTGGAGTAGCATTAAAAGGCAAGGTGAGTTGGTTTCTAGACAGTTCTGACACAGCCAAGCAATCTTGCACAATTCAGGCAGATAGAAGCATGCACGCTGAAGAGATGATCATTGCCAACAACTCAAGAGGAAAAACAAATAGTTTAGCTCTTCAACATCCTGGCATAAAAAGCATCTACAATATACAAAAATCAGTAATAACACATTTTTTTTGAAATGAGAGTTTATTTAATGAATGCCAACAAGAATTTAATCCCTGTATTTAATTGAAAAATGTTTTATCCATTTAAATACATAAGGTTTTTTTTTCCTTCTTAATTTGTGGCTCTAAAAATATTTTGCAGACATTAGAACAGCTGCCAACATTATAAATTATGACATACACTAATTAGTATTGCACTGAATACTTAAAAGGAAAAAAAACCAAAATGTACAAACACTTTTAAGGTATTAAATTGTTTCAAAAAGACATTCTTATTCCTAAATGCATACAAACGTCATAAAATGCTACCTAAATTTATTGTCTATTTGGTTAGTTTGAAAAGTAATTTATGAGTAGTTAAAACAAGGCATTTTCTGTTTTGTTTGCAAGATACTTCTCTATCATGGCTGCTCTTATTAAGTAGCTAGTTTTTGTATGTGGTGTGTGCGGGAATTAGTGATACTTGAGAGATTAGAGGCTGTTCAAAGACATAAAAGAAACAAACTTCCAGGAATTGATGTTAAAACAGCCTGGAAAGTCGTGATACCGATGTTTCTTGAGAATTACTTTCAATATTTTAGAATTCTGAGCCAATATATCTATGCTGAAAAACAATCAGTCTCTGAATTTGGTTCTCTCTGGCGTTATCTTCAGTCTACTTGGTTCAAAAGAACAAAACACTTCTTGTTGATCCAGATGGATTAGTATGAGCTAACTGGAGCAGCTATTCTTCTTCTTAAGACAATCCCACTATAAGAAGAGATTGATTTTACTTTTTTGAAGTTTTTCTATTTAGTAATGCCTTGTTATGCCTGGATGGGTTTCTTCCCCCTGCAGTTAGGACTTCAGAAAACAGTTGATGTGCAATATCTGGAGCACCTTGGGAACCAAAACAGACAAGGACTTATTCCCTCACTTATTAAGGAGTCACTTATCTAGTACCTCCTCTATCTGAATCACAAGAGAGAACCACCACGATGGGACAATATAAGACTTGTGGTTGCCAACATATATGCCCATGTACTAAAGCTCATGAACTGTACTCATAAGAAAGCTTCTTAGATCCTTTTATAGCAATTGTTTAATTTTCTATTATAAAAATCCAATAAATGATTTTCTGATTACACCACCTGCACTATTTCAAAACTATTTTAAAAGAAGAGAGGGAACCTTGGCCAGCTTTGCTCAGTGGTTAGAGTGCCGGCCTGCTGACTGAAGGGCCCGGGGTTCACTTCCTGTCCAGGGCATGTACCTCAGTTGCAGGCTTGATCCCTGGCCTTGGTTGGGGCTCTTGCCGGAGGCAACCAGTCGACATGTCTTTCTCACGTTAATGCTTCTCTCTTTCTCTCCCTTCCACTCTCTGAAAAGCAATGGAAAAAACCCTCAGGTGAGAGGGAAAAAAAGAAGAGAGGAAGGGACAAATCTAGATGCGGGCAAGCTGCAGGGCACTGACAGTCTGCAGGTGAGGGACGGTACAGGCTGATAAACCTCTAGGATCCCTGAAGGCAGCACCCCACAATTCAGAGCACTGATGGTGATAATGGTAATAACATAACGGTGATGATGACAACGGTAGTCATTGTAACGGCTTTAACTTCCCAAGTGGTTTCTATGTGCCAGGCTTTGCTTTAGGTAAACTTTCATACTTGACCCCTATGATAAATCTATGGAACACATAGTATTGTTTTCTTCATTTTATAAGTAACAGTGGTACGGAGAAGTTAAGTCATTTGCACAAGGCCACCCAGTTGAAAGAGGCAGAGGCAGGATATGCACTCCTGAAGCTACGTCATGCTTTATTGAATAGCTTTCATTTGATGCCTCGAAGTCATCAAGAAAATGTTAAATTATGTTCATCATCTTTTGGTTAAGAAGATAGAGAATGTTGGAGCATAATTAGAGATTTTTCTGATATGCCTCTAAATGTCAGTTTCCTAGAAGGTCCACTTATAAAGAATTACTCACTCTCGGCCATCAAATGTAAGGATGTGTGAGGGACGGGACAACTAAGCAAGGTCAGGGGCAGGCTGTTCAAGGGCGGAGAGTAAATAATGGATGTGCATTTGTTGTAGAGCTTAGTCAAATCAGAAGGGCCTGATGAAGGAATGGCATTTGGGATGCCCGAGACAAGGGTGCACACAGCTGCAAAGCCATCAGGAACTGTGACTGAGAATTTATTTGACAGTGAAGTCTTTCAAATTTGTCTCAGGGAAAATTTGTTTATAAAAAACACACACAGCCCGGCCGGGCGGGGCTCAGCGGTTGAGCGTCGACCTGGGATCCAAGCGATCGGGGTTCGATTCCCGGTCAGGGCACATGCCCGGGTTGTGGGCTCAATCAATGACTCTCTCATCATTGATGTTTCTCTCTCTCTCTCCCTCTCCTGTCCTCTCTCTGAAATCAATAAAGATATATTTAAAAAAAACAACACACACAACAATTTTATACGCATAGATGAATTAGAATAAAATTCAAATGTAGGGAAAATCCTGGAATAGCAACGTAATCACCACCGTTGGGTATACACAGTGACAACATTTCTCTCTCCTATGAATAAGTGATGTTTTGGATAATTAAAGAAAAAAATTAGTCAGTGGCCCCATCAGGTGTACCTGTGACTAGAAGACCACATAAGGAATTCAGGCTATCTCAGCCTCAAAAGTGGGGCTCATCTTCACATAACCGATTTTTTCAGGTTGAAAAGTAGTCAGTTCTCATCAGATGAAACTTGCTTTACATGTATGAAGCTGTACGTGACTGCTAGCAGCTTGGATGACAGATATGTTAAACAGAACAGATTATGAAAAAATTTAAAAATAGCCTAAGAACTAAGTGTACTAGGAGTGACTACTTGCAAATATTTTAATGATAAAAAATTAACAATATATTTAAGATTGGAAAAAAGCCTGACTTGGAAGAACTATGGCTGGAAATTACCTGACAGAGAGGAGTGTAAAGAGAAATAAGAATCAGAAACCTACATGTAAAATACATACATGAGTTTATAATATCTAAGGTTATTAACAGTTGTTAATTTTGTACCATTTCTGATGGTTCCATTGATGAAGTTAAACCAGGACTGGAAAAAGACTCTAGTCAAATGCCCCCCAAAATACCAAAGTAATGGATGAACCAGAATGCACAAAAGAACAATGTTAAAATTGATAAATTCCTCACTTCTTAAAAATTTTTTTAAAAGTGTACTATGCATCTTTTTCATGAACATAATTTAAATAATTTCCAAAAATGATTTAGTGTCCCAGAATAGAATATGGAAAACCTAAAATCAGCTCTTAAAGGTAATTTCATGTTCCATTTTTTAAAACATGTTGTAGGATGACATTTATACAACTTTTCTTCCATATTTCATATTTTCTCTTTCCTGCATTACTTTCACTTTATATGCTATATTGTGGTAGAGACTATTGGGTTTTAGTGCTCTCAAGTTGAATTATGGTGACTTATTTTCATAAATAGGCCAAAGTCACAAAAGGTATGATTTAATACATTTTCTAAACAACATATGACATTATATAATTATATCTTTAGCAACTTAGTGCATAAACAATGTGATTCTTATGTAGTACAAAGTCTTTGTGTAAAACAATGCAATAAAAGTTAATTAAAATCTATAGTTTGGTGTGGCTCTAAATATCTTAGCCGAGAGTTCATTTTATGGTAAATAGACTTGAGATATTATTTCTGAGATAAATTTGCATATACTTAATGTTATCCTAAATAGTATCCAAAGTTTTGAAAACAGGTATTTGAAGTATGGGAGATATCAAAGTAAGTAATAACCCCTAACATTTACACATACGCTCGTACACAAATGCAACCATCTCATGCTACTTATTTTGTGACAGATGGTTTATTTGTACTGGGCATGTTTATAATGTGCAGCACTAATAAATGCTAGACAGAGTAGGGAGTGATTACAGGGACTTTTTCTGGTGGCTTTTTTTTAAGAATTTTTGGGAAGAAATAGGTTAACAGTACATAGAAAAGTTTCCATATTTTTGGTAAAATTGGATCTGAAAGCAACATATACATGCTTTGTGGACATTTGGATTTAGAAATACCATAGATTATATCCTTATTCTAGACAACAGTATATTTAGAGTTGTAGTTCTCAGTTTCGTTCTATGCATACTCCTGCTTCTTTCCATGTCTCCTATTCATAAGCATAACATTCTTCCTCCCGCCTCCTAGATTCTGATACACTTTTTTCCGATCCGGCCTAGCTTGAGAAACACTAATTTAGAACATGACCCTGGAAACAGTGAATCAGTTTTTCTTTTGGGAACCACCTTTCCCTCTTTTAGTCCATACAGTTTAGTTGAGTTAATTAATTTCAATCTAACCTGGGGACTTGGGAGAGGCTCATATGGATTTTTTTTTTTTTTTTAAATCCCTGGCTGCAGTTCAGAGATTGATACATGGAGAAAGTAGGTGCAAAGATTCAATTCCAGAAAGAACTTTGGCATAAACTTATATGAAGAAGCTCTTTTTATTTATTTTTATGGGATTGTTTTCGGTTATAATAATGCAAGTCTGAAAATGTCAGTACCCACAATATAGAGAAGTCATGCTCAAAATACAGCCATTGCAAAGCAAAGCTGTGCCAGGAACTGGAGAAAGATGGAATACTGATCATACTGTTTGAGCCTCTGGGTCCAACCATGCCTGAACCTAGCATTTCCTCTGAAATTCTCAGTCACGGGAAATAGCAAATTAGTGCCTTCCCCCTCTTCTTTTTTTCTTTGCTTTACTGAATTGAGGTAGCTTTTGGTCCATTGCAAGCAGAAACATTCTGACTAAGACAGAAATGACTTTTGGAGATAAGGCACAGTCCAGTAATTAATTTTTGACTTATCTGTTTGTCACATATGTATAAAATGCAATATAATTTTCCTTCAGCTTGTTACCTCTCTATTCCACAAGCTCCCTATCACCACAAACACTGATTATATATTCAATTACTATAATATAAATTATTCTTGGAGTACAAGCAATTACTTCCTTCAGATTGGATATTAACAATCATATCCTCTTAAACCAGCGTCCTTAGCTCAGTATCCTGTTTACCTGCAACTCCTTTATCATTGAAGCTGACACTATTCTTCTGTATTCAGTTTATGTTTCTCCTTACTCCATGGTGTAGCCGTAGCTTGGGTATTTCGTTCCCTGTTCTCTTTCTTTTTTTCTAACTAGGTTTTTGTCTTTGAAGTATTATTTGGCCTACAGTTCCCTTTCCTTTCTCATATTTACTATGTCCCTCACTGATAACCCTTAATTTACCCCTTGTCACAGCTCTTCCTTCCCTCCTTTTTTTCTTTTTTTTTCTCCATCAATATTAAAACTTCTCCCAGGACATACATGTGTGAAAGGTTTTTGTGGATTAGGCATGTTCAGATTTCCTAGTATGAAGTGTCAGCGCATAGTAAGCATTCAATAAATGTTTATCGAATGGATATAAACTTACCTTCCTAAAATAGAGTGCTAGAGTTCTATGAAAACTAACATTGTTTTAGAGCTGTCTGATTTACGCCCAGAGAGCAGATTAGATAAGAGAAGAAGTGAATTTATTAACCTTACCTTCACCATATAGTTAATTTTGTTAAGGCCTCTTACCCACTCACTGCCGCTTGAGAGGTAGGAGGAGATAGCGCCTCTCTTTCGAGCGAGGTTAGGTCTCCCTGCACATGCTCCAACAGCTGAACAGTGAAACTTCAAATGGCGGTAAACAATTGTTTATCTTTCAGTGCAAGTTCCTGTATTATTTCATCCACTTTTTTAAAGTACGTGAGACCCTGGGGAGATTATTAGGAAGAAGAGGCAGCCACACCTTTGGCACTGTAATATTGTTGCACTCTGCAGTTCAGACACTCCCCCCTGCTCATGGACCGGGTTCTGCCTGGACAGAGACCTCTGACCACCCAGCTCCTCCTTTTCCTCAGTCAGTCTTCCCTTTTGCTACACTTGCGCCCTGACTAGGTTAGAACTTTCGTCAGTCACCTTTAAGCAGCCCTAATGCCCGAGATTGCCTTCTCTCTTTAACCTACAGCCAGACCTGCTCTGCCTGGATCAACATCTGGCCCATTTAGCTTCTTTGTGCTCCCAGGCTAGAGAGTATCTATAGAGAGTTACTAGATGTGTTGATTTGACTTGCTGTGGCCTCTAATTTGCTTTTTAAATCACAGTGAATAATAAGAATTTTTATTCATATATCAATTTTCTAGTAACAGTTTTTTGAAATTTCTGATTTCTTTAATGCTTTAATCTCATTTCATCAGCCCCAGTCTTGTCAGATAATCGTGGCCCCTGATTCACAGAGAGGATAGAGGCCATCATCGCTTTAGTGACAGCTCTGTGCATCTTCCCTTTCTACTACTCACAGGGACCCTTGGCTGAGACTCATCTTTCTTCCTTGCTTCCTTTCTTGTCTGAGGAAGAGGTGCCCTGCCCTCTTATTAGGGCTAGCTGCAACCCAATTTCTCCTCAGAGGCCCGGCTCACTCTTTTTTTTCTTGACTATAACATCTTCAATCTCTCCATCTTCAAACTTTTTCTCCCTGCAACCTGCAAATGTACAAAGGTCTCACTTCACTTTCACTTTTGCTAAAATTTTGAATTCAGAATTTACAACCACTTGTCTCTTCATAATTCTGTACTCTAACCTTAAGCCCTTATTTATTTAGCTTTGTTATCTTGAGGCTACAACAATCCTTTCCTTAAATTTCACTGACAGGATCTTAATTGCCAAATCCAACAACTTTTTTTCCCCGCTTTTACCCTCTGAACATTTGGCTTTGTTTGCTGTCTGTTATTAAAATTCTTTCTTTTCTTGCCATAGCATCCTGAGAATCTCATTTTTTTTTTTAGCAAAAGACTCTTCCTGCAACTCCCCTCTCCCGTGTCTACTTTAGTTTCACCTTACATCTATTTGGAGACCATATATACCACTGTGAGTGTCATCTTTTACAATATTGTTTTATTATGACACTGCAATGCTTGAAAACTAGGGTAAGGTCTAAACACCACAGCCTGGCAGTCAAGGGCAGATATCTTGGCCTTGCCTACCTTCCCTACCTACTCTAGCTCGCCTACCTTAGTTCTTATGCTCCATCCAAACTAATTTGCTTACTTTGCTAAACTAGTTCTTGTGGTTGGAATACTTTCCTCCTTTTTTGCCACCTAAAAGTTCTATGACTAGGAAACGGTACTCTTAGAAACTACCACAAAGCTTTTGCTAAAATTCCCAAGTATCTGGGATGAATAAACATTACCTCACACCTGCTTGCTTTGAAAGATATCCTTCCTTTGATGGGGAAAGCTAGTAATATTCATTTACCTCCAGATGAGCTATCCACAGCATGTTTGTTCTGTGCTATGGAATAGCTAGTGAGCCAGGATTGAACTAGTCTACATGAAAAAACACAGTCTCTGTTCAAAGGGACCTCAAAGCTAGCCTGTGCCTTAGGACATTAAGCCTAGCTTTGGCTCATATCTGAAAGCTTTAACTAGTTGGAATATGGTTACTTTAAAAAAAAATTAAAATACCCCTGCTCCTAGGAGCTGAGTAGATGTTTTATTAGTATTTTTAGAATTGTGCCAGTTTATTTATTTATTTATTTACCCAAATCAGTGGCACTTTTGGCTCAGCATGTGAAATTTAATTACCCTTCATGATACATTACCCCTTACTCAATTCTAGGATATGCAAAAATCCCTGTTAGTGAGTTGAAAATTAATTTATGACTTACTAACTTATCGAATACAATTTTAAAGGTTTTCAACAAGAGAATCATGTATGCTGAAAATAAAATGTTAGATATTTTATTTACTCTGTCTCCTTATGTAAACACATGAATCCCTCAAATGAAGAATGTTTATCCAAATACACAGTTACCTGATTTCTCCATCTTTAACAGATAATTTTAGTTTTAGGGGTTATGCTAGGTCAGCTATGTAATATTACATCATGGAATCACGTTCATGTAGAAGAAATGGGAACACTCATTTTGTGTGTGTGCCAGACACTGGACATTTGTAATAAATGCCAGTGGCTTGTATGCCTCAGTTTGAAATGAGCGTGGGCTGTCCTTTATGACTCCTCCAAGCACTGTGCACTTTACAGCTGTCACTAGAGCGGCTCGCCTGTTCTACTGTCTGGTATGTGACTGTAGTGAGGAGCGACACCAGTTTAATTTTTTTCCTTATAATCCAGCTACACTACTTGGTGAAGAATCATTATTAATTTGCCTGGTGATTTCAACTGATTTAAAGAGCTATTTTGAATAAGTCGTATTTCATACACAACAAATTAGCTCTCCTAAATTTTTCTTGCATTCTTTAGGTTCCATGGGTTATAAAGGATACATGTTTTATATAATACATATTATATAGAGCAATATATATGTGTCTATAATTTGCTTTCTCTAAAATTACTCTCTTTTTTTTTAATCATCACCCAAGGATATGTTTTTATTGATTTTTTTAGAGATGGAGAGAGAGAGAGAAAGAGAGAGAGAGGGAAACATCGACTGGTTGCCTCCTATATGCGCTCTGACTGGGGATTGAACCTGTCACCTTTTGATGTGTGGGACGACACTCCAACCAACTGAGCCACACCAGCCAGGGCTCTATATTACCTTTAAGGAAATTGTTGAGATTAGGTTTAAATAAACTATATCTTCTTATGAAATAGCTTTAAAATCTTAACAATGTATTGAGACACTTTCCATAATAACTCAGAAAAAAAAGATTGGAGAGTTACATCATGGATCCTAAGAAATCTGAAATATATTCTTATTTCATACTATTTTGAGGCTGATGTGTCCCAATGTACAAGTCACAAAGCTCCTTCATGGTCTGCCTTCTTTACCACCTACCTAATGAAAATATTCATGGGGATAACAAAGTCACATCTGCCACAAAAATCCTCTAAGATTGTGAAGAATTGTCATTATGGTTGGGGTTGCATTTGGAAGACACATGAACTTTGTGGCCTTTATCAAGTTTAAAGTTGCAATACTTATGCCTTTTATCAGCCTATGGGCCTCTGGAGTGTACATTTGACTCAAAGATAATTTGGTGCGGGAGTCAGGTAGAGTCTTTATGTACCACAATAGTGTAGTGACTTTTCCCTGGGTGTCTGCGTCTCACTAGAGTTCAGATTGCCTGCCTTGCATCCTACATAAATGCTTTTTTTTTTTTATTTTTAACTAAGAGTCAGTTTCCCTTGATATGAAACTCCTTTGGACAACAAGCCCTCTGACCTGAACCCAAATGTCATTTCTGGTACATTAGGGATCTAATGAGGCATTTCTAGTATGTCTGAAAAATCCCTAGAGCATAAAATCTTTGAAATGACTATTTCTTCTGTTAGGAACATAATGGGAATACATGATTGAAAAGGCTGGTCCAGTCTTTGAAATGTCTAAATATATACACAGGGGAGATAAGAAAATGGTTTTCAAGGCAGACTCTCCATTCTCCCTGTGCACTTAACCAACTCAGAAGAATAGCTAACACTCTTACCTCTTCTATTCACAGCACACACCATCCTCTGCCCAGGACCTGCTGAGCACACAGGGCTAACAAGCTACTAGCCCGCTCTGCTGTTTGGTATGTTTTTACAGTTCTTCCAGTTGCTTTATATGCTTACCCCAGTGTATTCCCAAACTGAGTGTCAATTATTATTATAATTATGTAATTTACTTGATAATCTATGAGTTAATGTAGTGTGAGTGTGAAAAGAGAGTTGTTTCCATGATAACTAATTAGAATGCTCTGGAAAGGCTTGATAGAGGTGAATTGCTAAAAAAAATACTGTGCTGTCAAATTAGGTGTGAAAGAGCCAAATATAAACAATCGAAGGAAACGTTACTAAGACATGAGATTTAGTTTTTTATAACATTTAAAACTTTTGCTTAAAAGACACTAAGTAGAAATTTTATATATAATGATTTATATGTATGGTTAGTGAAAGAAGGAAAATGGGGGATTACAATCAGCATATCCATACAATTATTAAGAAAAATCTTGTCCTACATCAAACATGTTAGATAATATGCTTTATTTTTCACATAAAATGAAATATTGAAGGTATTGTGTACATTTTCTTTGATTTTACTTTTTGAGATATCTGACCCATCGCTGTTCTAGGTAACTGAAAACCCTGTGTATTGTACTAAATGCTTTAGTCCACGTAATAGTCTTTTGCTGCTTATTTTGATTTGGGACCCCCAAATCCCCACAGTAAGAAGCAGATGTTTCGCTTGGTTAAGCTGAATTTCCTTAGTGTACTATATGCCTCTGGATGGAGTTTCCACTACCTTCCCAGTTCCTTTCCCACCTTTCCCCATACACCTGAAGCAGTAGCCACATCTGACTTCTACTCTTCACGAATGATGTCATACGCTTCATGCTTCAGGTTACACTGTTTGGGATTCCATCAGCCTCCTGCCCTCCTGAGCCATCTGATTTGTCCACTAGCAAAGTCCTCCTCAAATATTCCACGTCAAGTATTCACCTCCTTTGTGTAATTATCCCAGCAGGCAACTCCCTTAGTCTTACAGAAGTACTTTGTTTTAGCACTTAATCACTAACCTTGAAAGATGATATTTTTATGCAGCATCTGTCTCAGTCAGTCTAAGCTCCTGAAAGGTGAAAGAAACCGTGTATTGATTGTTTCTGTATCCACAAATCCTAGCAAATACTAGGTATTCAGTCAATGTGCATAGAGCGAAGTAACAAAGAGATTGAATTTGTTTCAGATTGAACTAGCAACTAGACTCTTCAGAGAATGAGGCCTCCCTCAGAAACTAGGGAACTCCTTTGTCTTTCCACTTCAAGTTATCTTTTCCTTCTTTTCCTTTTACCATATTCTTGAATTTATTATCTCCACTTCTGTACCTCTCATTAATCTTAACCCTAATGTATTTCAACTTCACCTTCCAGAAACTTAAGGGATATTTTTTAAAAGATGGTAAACAACTACTGACAGAGAATTCTAGAAGGAATTAAACTCTCAGATGGTGGGTTTGGCTAGATTAAATTTAAGGCTCCCTCTTGCTCTGATATTCTGTGAGTTACCTTTCAGCAGGTATTAGTTCCCTCACAAATTTATTGTGCCCTTTACATTCTACCATATGGGCTGTCATCTATTCTACTCTATAACCATGACTCTCTTATGGAGCCTCTCTTTCATCACCTAATTAGTGACAAACAAGAGCAAGGGGATGAAGTCCCCACTCACCATCTTATCTACCTCTTAATAAATCCAAAGCCAAGGGGATCAGCTTTGAAGAATTGGAAGTCTGTCCTGGCAGATGGCTGGGCTCGTTTACATGTCTCCACATGCTACTCTCATTGTATGAAATAAGAAGAATATTAAAACTTGTGCGTGTTTTCTAATCTGCAGCCATAACCTCCACGAAACAGGGAGGACAGACTACTTCCCTCTGTATAAAGGAAGCAGCAAGGGGAAGGTAGTTACATCTCACTGCTGAATGCATTCACATGGAAGGGGTGGATGATCCAATGCATCTCTCCTGGTTGCTCCTGAGCACAAAAGCTGGCAGCGGCGGAATAGACTCAGGATGCGCAGTCATAGACGCAGAAAGAGGCCTGACTTTGGGTGGTGAGCACACAATACAATATACAGATGATGTATTCTAGAGTTGTACACTTGAAACCTATATAATTTTATTCACCAATGTCACCCCAATAAATTCATTAAAAAAAAGAGCAGTTTTCTAAGACTAGATGAAGGTGGGGGCAGTAGGATCTTAAGGACTCTTTTGAATGTCAATTTCTGTCACAAATACTTTCACTAACTCCAAGATTCCTTATCAAAGAGTCCGGCAGTCTCTTCTTATCCATGGGGATATGTTCCAAGACCCCCAGTGGATACCTGAAACTGCGGATAGTACCAAACTCTGTATATACTATGTTTTTTTCCTATACGCACATACCTGTGGTAAACTTTAGTTTATAAATTCAGGCACACTAAGAAATTAGGAACAATGACTAGTAAGAAAATAGAACAATTATAACAATATATTTTAATAAAAGTTATGCGAATGTGATCACTCTCTCAAAATATCTTACTGTACTCGCCCTTCCTGTGATGATGTGAGACGGTACAGTGCTTAAGTGATGAGAGGAAACGAGGTGAATGACAGGCTCTGTGATGTGGTGTTAAGCTGCCACTGACCTTCTGACGGTATATTAGGAGGCTCATCTGCTGCAGGTGATCCTGGATCCACAAGCCATGGTAATTGACTGGGGGAACTGAAACAAGGTAAAGTGTAACCATGGATAAGGGGGACTGCTAGAATAGTTTTTTTCTTGGTAGGGTGTTTAACAGGACTGCTAAGAACATGGAGATTACCTAGGTCCCACTGTTTGTAACAGCTAGTGCTTGATATCAGGATGCCCGGTAGAGAATTTGGCTAGTTCTGGACAAAAGGTGATCATTTTCACTTCTTTGATGATTAGTCTCTAAAGACATGCTATCTAATTATGTGCTACTACAAGTACTTAAAAACTCTGAAGTCTTGTGTGACTGATAAGTTTATTTCTCTAAAACGACGTGTTGGAAATAATTTTAAGATTTAAGCACAGAAAGTGGGAAATTAGCCATATTTTTCATTATACTTACAGAAGCAAAGTTGTTAAATCAGTTTATGTTGGGATCTGAAAATTTACCCTTAGTGGGGCTAGAAAATATACATTTAAAAATAGGTTTCCTAAAAATCTGATTAATGCTGGCATCATAAACTGTGTGTGTGTGTGTGTGTGCGTGTGAGAGAGAGAGAGAGAGAGAGAGAGAGAGAGAGAGAGAGAGAGAGAAAGAAATAAAATGTAATAGGTCAAGCATCTATAAAGTCAAACAGGACAGAGACTAGAAATAAATGAACACTTTTAAAATTAATTAAAAACACAGTTACCCCGTTGAGGGTGTGTGGACTAAAGCACAGTTATATTTTTTAACTGTGCAAAATTGTATTTCATTTCAAGTTCTTGTCAAACAAAGCCACGTACATCAGACACTTGAAAGGAAAACTGACATTAGCACCAGCCATTGGATGAAGGCATGCAGCCACCCTCCTTAAGTTTAGCTGTTAGCAGTGTCTGTACCCTGCAGTTAGCTGCGACTGATTCAAATTTGTGTCCTTGAATTAGAGTGAAGAACTCTGCTAGATAAAATTAATTGATGAAATTTAAGTATATCATTTAATGTGCCCAAAATGAATCACATGGAAGATAGAAATTAATATATATTCACAGGAAAATTAACCCTTGGCTCATTAACAGCAGCGAGCAAAATAATTCTGGGATGGGGAGGACTTCAGGTTAGAGCTGAGGGACTTTGGCAGTTACACAATTACCCTGTTGCCTGAAATGGCCAGTGTCTTGCCCTAGGCAATGCTATCACTCTCAAGTATTCCAAAGCCCTAAACAATTCACGCAATTCCCTTCCAAAATTTTATATATAGATGATAGTCCAGGGGAACTGAGAAGCTTCAGATGGCCTATTATTAATATCTAGCATATAATATTTCATTCATAAAGTAATGACTTTCATTTCTTGGACCTTCAGCAAGAAACTAAAACAAATGTAACTACGCTTTATAATAAGCAACAAATCTCTCCTTGCCCCCTTTTGCCATTCATTGTGGTAACATTAATCAGTGCTGAACTCCTGATGACACATCTCAATGTTCCCGAGAATGCAAAAATGTGTTATCCCTCTGAGATCCAGTACTCTGTATTCCACACTCTGTTAAAAACAGCTAGAAGGTTCTAGGGAAAGCATTTTTTTTTTTAAATTCAGCTATTCAACTATTTCACTTTTGAGACCATCACAATTACCTTGGGATCTCATCAAGAGCTGTGAAGTTGGCTTTATCAATTGTCTATTGTCCTTAGAAAGAAAATGCAATTATTTCCTTTTGATTTTGAACCTGTATCCTAGGAATGCTTGCTTTTCTCAATCTATATATTATGAATATGCATATTTGTCTATCCTAGTATTCATTGCAGATGATGAACATAAAAAAAGAAAAAAAATTATGTCCATTTGATCCATTTCCTAATGAGAACATTATCCATCTGTTCTTAATAGACTGTAATCAGCCCTATTTATTTTTTGATTTTTTTCTAAAAGAAATTGACAAAGATAAAATAAAAGATGCATTTAGAATTTGAGAAAAAATAGCTTCCTCATCGTGAATTTCTACTAGATCAAATCTGTATCATATCACAGATCACGTAATTTAAGCAATATCGACAGATTAAAATAATACTCATACAATCTGCAATCAAAAAAGGAACAGTTGGCATTGATGTCTGACTCTCATGTTTTCCAGATGTATTTTTAAAAGAAAAGTAATGGTCATATCTACTTACTACAAAATGTAAAATGGGTTTATAAAATAAGGCCTAGAATGAGTTTTCTTTTGTGCCACACCCCAGATCCTGTTCCTAGAGGAACTACATTAAACTCTTGCAGCTGTTTTATTCCTGATATTCACCCCGTGTTTCTAAATTAAATGTATATTTTTGCATGTGTATGTTCTTTTTAAAAATATTATTCCAACACAGTTATAGCATAATATTTGATTAAATATTCAGGTTTTATATTGATGATTATATAAATACTGTTAACTGGTGTGTCAAGTAGCATACTCTACCTATATACTCTATTCATCTTTCCATTATTGTACATTGTTGGGTTTTCCTAGAGTTAAGAATTGCCTCACTTTTTAAATGTTCTCTCTAATTATTGCGAATTTCTTTCAAATGCTTCCGTGGAACTGTGAAATGCCTCTAAGTACCTTTCTCCACATGATAAAATATATCGCATAATCTATCATTTTTTTTTTTGGAAACCAGGGAACATCTGAACTGGAACCCTCCCAGGCTTACTGTATACACAAGGCTTGCGCCGCACAACTCCAGGGTGTACATTCACACAGACTATGTTGTGAATGGCAGTCCCCACTCCAACCAAGTTGTGCGATGAGCTAACCTTGTTCCAAACTCCTGCTTGTTCTCCAAACCAGGTGCATGACTGTTGTCCTGAGTCTCCTCTTTATGACTATGGTGAATATTCCCTTCATATCTCTCTGCGATCTCTTTCCTGTTTCTTGGATTTTAGGCTTTTTTCATTCTTGGTTCTCTACCTGATTTTAGTGGAGCTCTCTTCTAGTAGGTCCCAGGAAAGCATTCAAACGATGTAAAGCTTGCATCTTTAACAGTATTTTTATTGTAATGTCACACTTGTTTCATTGGTTGTTTATTAAATCATAGTTAGAAGTGTTTTCCTCAGGATTTTAAGGCTTTTCACTCTTTTGATGAGAATTGCTGTGTCATGTTGTATCCTGATCCTTTGTGTATAGTCTTTTATTTTTATTTTTATTTTTATGGAAGCTCTTTATATCCAGAGCTTTAGAATTTTATAGTAACACATGTTCGTGTGGATGTTTTTCAATTTATTCTGCTTGATATTCAGCAGTTCCTTTCAATGCTGTAACTGTCCTTTAGTTGTAGGAAATATTACTATACAATTTTTTCTCCTTTTTCCCCCTTTTCCCCCTAGAATTCTTGGTAGATAAATATTTGACTTCTTTCTCTGACCTTCTAATTTTCTTATCTTTTCTTCCTATTTTCCAACTTTTTTTTTTTTTTTGGTATTTAAAAAAATTTTCTCTTTCAACAAGGTTGTTGAATATACTTTTCTATCTTTAAACTTTCTATTACCACTTATATTTCAGCTATTCTGTTCTAATATTTTCATGTGATCTTTCTGTTCTTCATATTTCATTAAAAAAAACACTTTTTCTTGCTTTGAGGATAACTTATTTTATCCCTTAAATAATGCCTTTTTTAGTCTCATTACATTATTACATAGTCTCTGTTCTAAGTTCCATTTCTCAGCTATCTCTTTTTCATGTTGGAGACTTTTTTCAAATCTTTTTGTTTTTGGCAGCCATTCAAATTTAGGAGTGTGGGCTAAAAAACTGATGGGAGTAGGTGCTATTTATAAAAAGTAGGTCTAACCGAGATCTAGAAGATTCATTATAGGACCCCTGAATGTCTTGTTGACCTTTTCTCTGATTGTTTTCTGCAGGGATTAATGCAGCCTACTGCTCCAGTGTCTGGCTGCTAGCTAATGAGAGTTCAGGTGGGAGAGGCGGCTGGAAACTCACGGTTTAGCACATACAGTTTACCTTGACCCCTGTCACTGCTGCCTTCCCCGTGTTTTTAGCCTCTCCGGTCAATTTTTTAAAGACTAAAGCACTTCATGGCATGCTGAAGGGAGTAGTTGCTAGACTGGGGAGGGTTCTGGGCCTGCGGAGAGGGCTTGTCCGAGGGGAGGGGTCGATCTGATATCTGCTCCTGGCTTTTAGCGCGGCGCTTGCCATAATGCTCCACTTGCTGAGGCTTTCCTGAGGCTCTTCAGCATTCTGCAGCACGGCCCGGCTGAATCTCACTGCTGTGCCCCACTGCATATGGTGACATTTTCGTTTTTTACACAGTTAACTATGTTACAACTCACTCACTTCCTTTCCAGATTCTAACACTTGCTGACACATGTTGCCCACTGTTGTCTCCTCATTGTATTTTCCTTGTGGTTTAAAATTTTGTGTTATTGTGTCATCAATTTAAAATATGGGTTCAAAAGAGAGTAAACACGAATACAGGTGTAAAATCTGCCATGTTGAATGGGAAATTCTCTAATAGAATTTTACGTATCAAAGAAATTGCCCTATTGAAAATACCGATGTTTATATGTAGAGTGTTTTCACTGCGCTAAAAATCCTTGGTGCTCCATCTGTTCATTTCTCCCCCTCCAAACCTCAGGCAACCACCGATCTTTTTACTGTCTCCTTTTCCAGAACTTAATAAAGTTGTAATCACAGTCTGTAGCCTTTTCAGATTGGCTTCTTGCACTTGGTAACATGCATTTAAGTTTTACTCCATGTCTTTTCATGGCTTGGTAACTCATGTCTTTTTAGCAATGAATAATTTTCCATTGTCTGGATGTGCCACAGTTTATTCATTCACTTAATGAAGGACGTCTTGGTTGCTTCCATGTTTTAGCCATTGCAAATAAAGCTGTTATAAATATCCATGTGCAGGTTTTTGTGCGGACATAGTTTTCACTCCTATGGGGAAATCCCAAGGAGTGTAACTGCTAAATAATATGGTAAGCATAGGATTCATTTTGTAAGAAACCACCAAACTGTGTCTTCTGAAGTGGCTGTACCATTTGCATTCCCAGCAGCAATGAATGAGAGCTTCTGGAGCTCCACATCCTCACCAGCGTTTGGTGGTGTCAGTGTTCTTACAGGGTACCATAAACCATCTTGTGGGGAGGGATGTTAGGGGAGCAGAATGACAGATTTTGAATTTTATACCCAGCTGTCTGAGAGACAGACTCATAGTCAAAAATTAATTTGACTTTAAAGAATGTGAAGAAATTTGATAATCTCTACACATCTGATACCTTGGTCTGTATTAGTGTTCTGTTGCTCACTAATATAATAAGAAGTAAAAATTAACTTAAAATTCCAAGACCCCTTGACAATCACTATTAAGGTTCGGTGCTTATATTTCCAAATGTTTATATTTCAAAGAAAAATATCAGTCCATGAACTTGACTTGAAGCCAATCTTTTACTACCTGGTTCTCCATCTAAGAGATGTGCAGTCTACCAATATAATTGGATGCATACGTTCAAAAGATTGGCTTCAGGTCAAGTTCTTTATGTCTGTTATTCTAAATCATTGGTTGTTTCCTACTTTACTGACTCACTTTGAATGTGAAATGTCAATTTTAATCCCTCTACTTGTTACCTATTTTAATTGAGGAAGAGACTGTGTCTAGATTATCACTTGACTGAATCTTAATCCCTTCTAACATGAATCTCCTTGGCATTCATGCCATTTTATTATTTTATTTTAAACTTTAGATTTTATTCAGTTGAAAAATCTTTTGGAATTAGAATTGAAACTGCATTCATGTGTAGCATGATTTGAAGGCATGTTTATTCTTTAAACTTCGGTATATCTAGTATTCATCTCATGTCTTCCTCTAATTAAAGGATTGTGAGTTGTCAGAATGTAATAAAATAGAAAACAATCCACCAAATTTAAAAAATGACCCAACAAAACAAGAATGTGTTCCTTGAAAGAGCAGTAAAAGAGCTGCAATTGTGGCAAGACATATATAAAATTTAAAATAGAATATGTTTTAAATAGAACTTAGATAAAAGTAATGATACCATTTTAAAAAAGAAATACAACAAAGCTTTGTATGCCTCAAATTGACATGAAATGTGAGGTTATCTAAATATAAATGTATAATCAATGGTACCACTCTATATTGAATTAGTAGTAAGAATCAATCACACAAAAAGGATAGCAGTTTAACAAATAATTTTAATCCAAAGTTAAAAGAACAATAAATCTTATCTTGGACAATTTGTTTCTGCTGTTGGCTATCTTCTTTTATGTGGGTTTTAAGTTCAGGGATGCAAGAATAATTCACTGTGTCAGTGTAATTTCCTATACAGAATAAGACAGAACAAACAAATGAATGCTTCAATCAATGGAGAAAACCATTTGATAAAATTCAACATCTGTTCATGATAAAAATTATCAGATTAGGAATAGAAGGGAGCATTCTTAATCTGATAAAGGCATGAATTAAAAAAAATTTAAATCATAACTAATGGTGAATAGTTCAGTGTTACTTTTGGGACATGAAAGTTACCTTTTTATTTCTTCCTAGTTTTGAAAAATGGTAAGTTGATGCAGAAGCAGAAATTTAAAAATAAAATATAATAGCTTTGTCACTGACATATTCTTGGAGAATATGAGTTGTATATGCAGTCACACTGGCTCTCTAATTCTTTCCTTTTGTATTGAACTTACTCTCTAAATGTAAGCCTTCCTATCTCTCAATATGAGTACTACATGGATGATCCCATAACCAACTCTTCTAAAGAGAAAGTGGTTTTGAGGAAGAGTAGCTTAGAAGGTAGTGATTAGCATGCTCAGTTCCTTCTCCCAAAACTCATCAGTTTGATAAAGTAGTGGTAACAGCTACATAGTATTATAAACCTGAAAGTCTATGAAAATATGAGGACTGAAAGGTAGTTATTTCTTTTTTTTTAATCCTCACCCAAGGATATTTTTTCCATTGCTTTTCAGAGAGTAGAAGGGAGATGGGGGAGGGAGAGGGAAGAGAGAGAGAGAGAGAGAGAGAGAGAGAGAGAGAGAAAGAGAAAGAAGGGAGCCTCCATGTGAGAGCGGCACATTGATTGGTTGCCCTCTGCATGTGCCCTGACCGGGACTGGGGATGGAGCCTGCAACTGAGGTACATGCCCTTGGTAGGAATCAGACTCGAGACCCTTCAGTCCCAGGGCCGACACTCTAACCACTGAGCCAAACTGGCCAGGGCTAAAGTTATTTATTTTATTTTTTTCTTTTTGAAATTTATCTTTATTGTCTAAAGTAACACAAATGTCCCCTTTTCTCCCAATGATCCCCTCCACCCTGTACCTCTCCCCCCAGGCCTTCACTCCACTATTGTCTGTGTCCATGGGTTTGCATATATGCATATAAATTCTTATGTTAATCTCTCTCCACCCCCCTTCCCACCCCCACCTTCCCTATGAAGTTTGTCAGTCTGTTCCATGCTTCTATGTCTCTGGATCTATTTTGTTCATTGGTTTATTTTGTTCATTAGATTCCACATGAGTAAGATCATGTGACACTTGTCTTTCTCTGGCTAGCTTATTTTGCTTAGCATAATACTCTGCAGGTCCCACCATGCTATCTCAAAAGGTAAGGGATCTTTCATTTTTACACCTGCATAGTATTTCTTTGTGTAAATGTCCAAAAAGATGCCTGATATGATTTCAGTCTTCTTGAACATGTAGAGACTTATTTTGTGTCCTAATATGTGTGAGACACACATATTATTTTGTCTCTGTCTTTGAGAATGTCCCATGTGCACTTGAGGAGAATGCCTATTCTGCAGCTTTGGAGTGGAATGTTCTGTAAATGTCATTAAATCCATCTGATCTAATGTGTCATTTAGAGTCACTGTTTCTATGTTGATTTTTTTTCTGGAAGATCTATCCAGTAAAGTCAGTGGGGTGTTAAAGTTCCCTACTATGACTGCATTGCTGTCAACCTCTCTTTTAAAGCCCTTCAGATGTTTTTTTGTTTTTTGTTTTTTTTACCAGTCTGTGTGAATCTTTTGTTCTGAGGTGGGTCTCTTATAGCCGGCATATATTTGGGTTTTGTTTTCTTATCCACTCAGCTACCCTATGTCTTTGATTGGGATGTTGAATCTATTTATATTTAAGGTTATTATTGATAAGTACATATCTATTGCCATTTTATTTCTTTATGACTATGTTTCTCATTCTATTTCAACTTCTTATTACAGCAATCTCTTTAACATCTCTTGCAATGCTGGTTTGGTGGTGATAAATTCCTTTAGCTTTTTTTTTTTTTGTATGGAAAGCTCTTTATTTCACCATCTATTTTGAATGATAGCCTTGCTGGATAGAGTATTCTTGGCTTCAGATCCTTGTTTTGCATTACCTTGAATACTTCATGCCATTCCCTTCTGGCCTGTAGAGTTTGTGATGAGAAATCAGCTGACAGCCTTATGGGAGCTCCTTTATAGGTAACAGCTTGCTTTTTTCTTGCTGCCTTTAAGATTCTCTCTTTGTCTTGAATTCATGGCATTTTAATTATTATATGTCTGGACTTGGGCCTCTTTGGGTTTCTCTTTTTTGGAACCCTCTGTACTTCCTGAACTTGTGTGGCTTGCTCCTTTGCCAGCATAGGGAAGTTTTCTGTCATTATTTCCTCCACCACATTCTCTATCCCTTGTTCTCTTTCTTCCCCCCTCTGGCATTCCTATAGTGCAAATGTTGTTTCACTTCATGTTGTCCCAAAGCTCCCTTAGACTGTTCTTATGCTTTTTAAGCATTTTTTCTTTTTTGCTGCTCTGATTGATTTTTTCTACCTTGTCTTCTAAGTCACTTATTCTATCCTCTGCTTCATTGAGCCTGCTTTTAATTCCTTCCAGTGTATTCTTGATATCAGATACAGCATTCTTTATTTCTGTCTGATTTTTATGTTATGTATCTCTTTTTTCATGTTTTCACTAAGGTCTTCCATCTTATCCTCTGATGCCTTGTTTTTCTCATTAAGTTCCTTGAACAACTTCATAATCAATAGTCTGAACTCTTCCCGGCCGGGCATGGCTCAGCGGTTGAGCATCAACCTAGGATCCAGGTGATCAGGGTACAATTCCCTGTCAGGGTATATGCCCGGGTTGAGGGCTCAATCCTCAGTCAGGGGCATGCAGGAGGCAGCCTATCAATGACTCTCATCATCGATGTTTCTATCTCTCTCCCTCTCCTTTCTTCTCTCTGAAATCAGTAAAGATATATTAAAAAAAAAAAATACTCTGAACTTTTTTTCTGATAGCTTGCTTAACTCTATCTCATCAAACTCTTTTTCTGGAGATTTTTCCTTTTCTTTAATTTGGAGGTTGTTCCTTTGTCTCCCCATTTTGGTAGGTCTTAGTGTTTGTATCTATATATTAGGTATATTTGCTGTCTCCCAGTCTTGTGGGGTGGAATTTTGTCTTGTGAGTCCAGTGGAGCTCAGAGGTGTGTTGTCCTTATACTTCTGAGCTCTTTGCTCTAGGTGTCTCCCTTTTGTGGGTGTCCCTTTTGTGAGTTCTCCTTTTGTGGTTGGGTCTAGATTGTTTTTGACCAGTCCTTGGGAGGACTCCTCTCAGGTTGGCTAACTGTGTGTCTCAGCCCCAACCTCATCGTGTAAGCTGTTGGATGGGTGCTGACAAGGCAGGACAATATACAACGACACTTCCAGGAAACAAGGGGTATCTTACATAATATCTTGACAGTCACAATGAAAACAACCCAAGTGAAAATAGAACCAGGAGAGAGAATGGAAAACACACACACACAAAAGCTTAAAAAATAGAGAGAAAGAAAAGTAAAGTTTAGAGAGAGAGAAGTATATTGTTGTTACTTGTGATGAAAATTTAGAAAATAATAATAATAAACTAAAATGTAAAAAATAGAGAAGCTACTGGGAGATAACAGAGGCAGAGAAAAGATTCTGAAAGAAATGTCAGCAAAAAATTAAGGGAGAGAATAGGAATAGGATAGTAGTTGAAAATGAAAAAATAAAAATACAATAAAGGGAACACAAGAAACTAACAATAGAACAAAAAGATAGGAAGACAGAAGGGAGGATAACAAAAGAAAGAAAAGAAGAAAAAATGAAGAGTTATGCTAATGGATTGAGAGGAGAGAGAGAGAAAGCCCAGGCAGGGAGGAAGTCCAGTAAGAGATTTGGGGAAACTATAGAGGAAAGCAGTAAACTTGTTGGTTATAATGATAGAGTCCCAGCATTTAAGCAGGGATATCAAGAAAGTCTTGATAATAGAAGCGAGTATAAAACAAAACAAAGAAAATAAACAAAACAAAACAAAGCAAAAAACAAACTAAGCAAAACAAAATTCTTTTATTAAAAAAAGGAAAAAATTTAGTTAAAATTAAAAAAAAAATTATTATAAAATTTAAAAAGAAAAAACAAATAATTTTTTTCCCTTCTCTTCTTCCTAAGAGAAAAAACAAACACACACACACACACACACACACACACACACACACACACAGACAGTCAATCAGATTAGTTTCTTCTGGGAAGCTTATGTTGTCTGAGGCTCACTGTTTTGTGTGCTGGTTTCAGTTCTCCTGGGAGGTACTTGTGTATCAGCCAATGTGAGGAGCCGTCTAGGTTTGGCTCTGGTGTCCTTAGGTAGATGGTTGATCTGAGGCTCTCCGTGGGCCACCTCCTCGTCAGCTATTTTGCAACCTTGTAGTTGCCTGGTCTTGCTCCAGAGTCTTCTGTAGAGTCTTTAGGGTGCAGGGTGGCTAGTGTAGCCCAGGGTATCATTCCCCTTGTTTAGAGGTTTCACTGTCAGGCATTCACTGTGCGGGAATTAGTCTCTGCTCCACAGCTGGCTCCTCAGTCCCTACCCTGTCCTCTGATTCTAGTTCCCCAGGCTCTGTTCTGCTGCAGCTTCAGATTGATTTCAGCCTGTTGCCTTTTCTGTTGGGGCCGTTTCAGCAGCCTGGGCTAGGTGGGTTTGATTAAAGAAAATTCCAGTGAGCCCTTTGCCTGCCCAACCCCCAGCAGGGGGCTTTCAGCCTTTCCTCCAGTTCCCAAACAACAGTCCCTGAGAGTCCTATTCTTATAATGTCCTCCTGTGAGCTGCTCTCCTTCCCCCTCAGGACTGTGCCCTGTGGGGTGTCTGGGGCTTCAGTGAGCGGGACCCGCCCCTTTCCTGTTGGGGGCGGTGCTCCTGGCTGCAGGAGAGGCCGGCGGGCTCCGCCCCTCCCTGCTCAGCTCTGGTTGGCTGCTCGCACCAGGCCCACCCTTCAGACCATCTACTGTGCAGACCCCAACCCCAGCCTCCGCTGGTCTGTCCGCCCAGTGCCCGCTGGGAAGGTGGGAGTCAGTTCCGTGATCAGACTCACAAACACACAAAGCAACACACAGGCAGAGAGTCCGCCTTGCAAGGTCCCGCTGCCTACGCGCCAACGCACCCAGGGGAGGGGACCCAAAGTCAGCTCCATGCAGCTCCCCGCACCACTGATCTCAGCAAAGCTCGGTTGGCTCCACGCGCCACCAGGGCGCCCCTCAGGGCTGGTCACAGATCCCAGCCTCCCGGCACTGGGAGCTCAGGGTGGGAGGGCTCCTCCCCTCCCCCGCGCCACGCAGACTCAGTGCTTTCTGGCGCCCAACACAATGCCCCACGGGGGCAGAGGGTCCCCGTGTGCGGCTGCTCAGTGCAGTCCTCTGGTCCCTCACCACTCGGGTGCCACAGGCCTTGGGACAGCCCTTCCTATGGTCGGCACCCTGAGCACTAGACGCCAGTTGTGGCCGCCACTAGAGGCTTTGTTTCCTAGGAAGGCGCCGCCCGCCATTAGAGGCTTTGTTTCCTAGGAAGGCGCCATCCCCCCCCCCCCCACTCCCCTGGGCCCCTCTGCCCTGTGTGCGGGGCGCTCCTTCCCCTCTCGTCGCTCCGGGTGTGGGGTCCCCGCTTTTGGATGCCGTCCGCACTCCCGAGGGGAGGGAGCTTTGCAGCCTCCAGGCCTCGGGCTCGGAGCCCAGCACAGGCTTCAGGGGACTCCCCCTTCCTACGACCCCCTCTTACCGGACTCTGTGATGTCTCCTCAGTGCTCCCCACTCGCACTCCGTCCACTCAGGTATGTTTCTCTGGCTTTTCCAAGCTGGCTCCGTAGGACTTTAGGAGGAAATCGAGTCCTGGCTGGGAGAGGGGGCCTCTGCTGCTTCTCACA
This sequence comes from Miniopterus natalensis, assembly GCF_054644295.1. Taxonomy (NCBI): domain Eukaryota; kingdom Metazoa; phylum Chordata; class Mammalia; order Chiroptera; family Miniopteridae; genus Miniopterus; species Miniopterus natalensis. The sequence goes on from NC_142083.1 coordinate 55,660,752, forward strand.
GGGCTGCCATCTTCCCTCCTTTACCTAAAGTTATTTCTTAATAGGTTTTATTGAAGCCAAGAACAAGACTCTGATTCTCACATTGTGTCCATTATTCAGTATTGTATTGGAGTTCCTGCGCCCAGGGTAACCACAGGGGTTCTTAAAACTATAAGAGGGAAGCAGAAGAGGAATCAGAGTAAGAGATTTGGAAATGTTATGCTGCTAGTTTTAAAGATGGAGAAAGAGGCCGTAAGTCCAACCTCTAGAAACTAGAAAATAGAAGGAAACAGGTTCTTCTCTAAAGCCTGTTAATATCTTGGGTTTAGCCTAGAGAGACCCTTTTTGGACTTCTAACCTCTGGAATGTAAAGATAATAAATTTCTGTTGTTTTAGGCCAGTGATTTTTCAACCTCTTTCATTTCATGGCGCACATAAACTAATTTTTTGCCTATCTGACAAATAAAATAGGTATAATTTTTATTTATTTACAAAAAATAAAATAGTAATTACCTACCCTTTTTGCTCCAGATTTACTTTTTAAAAAATCAGGTGCCTATACTTGTATATAAGGATTTCTGGTACCAAGAATGAACAAATCAGACACAAACTTATTATGTGACATGACCAATAAGATGCAACTCTATTATATGACCTATATATTTATCATTCAAGACAGGGCATACATACTGGATGACTATTTTTGTCTTGCCTATTGTTATTTTTTTAATTTGACAATCTAAGGGAAAAGAGGTCAGTGCCCCTCACTAAATAGTCAGGTATTGCATATTTCACAAATTCTTCTGGCACTCTGGTTGAAAATTGCTGTTTTAAGCCATTACATTTCTGGAAATTTTCAATAGCAGTAATAGGAAACTGATACAGCTATATAATTCATATAACAAAATATTTTTAATTTTTAGGTTAAAGTTTCTTCTAAATAGTATGCTGGATTGGTATCTTTACTCTTCACCACCATTTATTGGGGCTTACTATATATGAGTACTTTACTAAGTGCTTTATATATCTCACTTTATTTTTTTTTTTAACCAATTAGGTCAGTTATTATTGTAATTTTTTCATGGATAAAGAGACTGAGCCTCAGAGAGGTGAATTAATTTGCTCATCTTTGGAAAGTGAAATAGATCTATCTGAATTTACAAGCTCTTAAGTATTACTTTATACTTCATCTTTATTAGTGCAAATAGCTGATGTGTGACATACACATAGTTAAAACAAGTAAGTACATTTTTTAGGGAGAAGGGATGAATTGTTCTCAAGGGTAAGAAGATTAAAGAAGATAATGGGAGAACTTTGGGCTAAGAAAAGTTTGCTTATATCTTTATAATATAATATGGGTAGTCATTTCTAAAGAGACATTACCATGTTTCCTGGTGTGCTAGTAGTAGAGAGATATTTTACATGGGTTAAAAGTTGGGACTTTTCTTGGTTCATGCTAATGTTGGCATTTTGTTATACATTTAAAAGGAAATTTTTGTATTAATTCAAGTTGTGACCTTAACTTATATTGGTTGTACTTTTGGTCTTGATAAAATTATGAGTCATGGCCCCGCCAGGTGTGGCTCAGCAGTTGAGCGTCAACCTAGGATCCAGGCCATTGAGGTTCGATTCCCAGTCAGGGCACATGCCCGGGTTTCAGGCTTGATCAATGACTCATCATTGATGCCTCTCTCTCTCTCTCTCCCTCTCCTGTCCTCTCTCTGAAGTCAATAAAGATATATTAAAAAAAAAAAAAAAAGGTATGAGTCATGAACATGACCATAGATGTAAGATTGCTAGAAGAGAATTCAATAAATGATGTAAACAGTTCCTAAGAGTAGCTATCATGTTGGCTTAAATGAAACAAAACTTAAGTTTTGCCCAGCCTTAACTATATTGTCAGGGCTTGCTAATGAAATAAAAGATATAGGAGAATCTGCTTTACTAGTCAGTTCTAAAATTCTCTGGTACTATATTTTTACTTTATTTTATTTCATTCAAATTTATTCAAAAATATTTAGGAACCTTGAACAGAATGCCTTCTGTTTTATTATTTGCCTTCTCTGCTACTCAAATGTAATCTCTGCTGGGCTATGGCTCATCAACTCTTTATTCCCAGACAGAAAATATAGTGAACCCATAATTAATGATAAATACAGTAACCAAGTAAAGTTTATGTTTCTTATAACTGATATTTTAGAAAGTGTTTAGATTCTGGGGATAAAAAGAATTGACTAAAAACTAAGAAAGGCAGTTAAATTGCTCTGATAGACTATTTTTTTCCTTTTTTCTTTCTCCATTTTAAATTGAATAAGGTGATAATTTATTTCTCTTTCTTGTATCAGAAATGACATTTTACATTTTATGGGTGCTGTCTTGATCTTTATCAGAGTAGATTTCAAGAACCTTTGTTTTCCAATAGTGAAGCCCAAATCTGTTTCATTTCAGTGAAAGAAAATCTGACTAAGTCTGGCTGAAGCAAACTGATTCACCTTACTGGAAAGTCCTAGGGTACAGCTGAATTCCTGGGCTGAAATATTAGCATCAGAATTTGACTTTCTACATTTTTTAACTCTGTGTTCCACTGTGTTGGCTTTATTCCTCCAAGAGCATCAGATTCATATCATCACAAGCCAGTTTCAGGGGAAAGAGAACCTGCTTTCTAGGTTTGAAACCTGTTGCTCTCACCAGTTTAGTGTGGATCTTGTGCCTTCTCCCAATCAGTCCTGTGGCTGAGCAGTGAAAATCTTAATTAGCTAAGCATGGTTTGCATTTCATTGGTGGGGATAGTTTAATCCTTACTAAAACCAAATAGAATGAGAGGAAGGCATCATTATCACAAGAAGTGGGGATGGGTGCTACGCTGCAAAACCAACAAATAATCACCAGGTCTCACTTTCATTGACTTTGTTTCATAACCAAAATGTGAGGAAAACAGTCACACTTGGTCATTTTGACAAATGGCCCTGAGCACTCTCTTTGCCTGGTTTGGATGAGTTGAGTGTTTCCTTTGAGGACTGGAGAAGTGACGTGGCCTTTGTAAGAACACAAGTAACACTGTAGACTAACTAGTTCCCCCTAGTCAAGTGAAAAGTTGCTGAACAGTGCCTATTCTAAATGTAGATTACAATGAATGATGGCACACAGAAGGATTAAAGTAGCTATTAATTTTTAGATTCTTGTTAGTTTTAGTTACAAGAAAGAATTAAACTCCAGTTTTGGCAAATACAGAAGAGAACATCTCCTTTGATGATCTAGAAGGAGTTAAAATCAAAGTTTTGAGCCACTAAAATACAAGGGCTGGGAATCTCGATTGAACTTTTTAGTAGATGAACAAGTGTGAGAATATTACTTTGCTAAGGCTACCTAAATAACTAACTTGAGTTTTTTTGGACTGGCTTAAAGGCAGAGTGGGTTTGTTATTAATTGGGTGAAACCCTAAACATATTCACATTTATATATCAGTGCCATATCCTTTAGAATTAATAACCTTCTTAGAAAAAGATTCGAGGAAATCAATTTTAGTAACTTAGGTGACCAAGTCTATTTACTCAGTGAAGTGAACTTTGAATCAATTTCTTTTAAATGACAATGTGATTGGGATCCCAAGAAATGAATCTTGTTTACCACTTACATTATCCTACTAATTGAAGTCTAATGAGTAAGATTCATGTATTTCTTTTGGTGCATGGGTGTAGAGTTTTCTGGTTTGATTTCTAGTCCTGAGAACTCATTAATGTGGCCATATGAGTATATGAGAGTTCAGCTGGCTAATGAAGAAATGGTACACAATGTATAAGACACTCACTCCTCTGAAATCCAGTTCAGTGAAAGATAGAGTTTAAGGCTTCCAGAATGAATTACAGCCTGGTAAGATACTGCTATAATAGCAGCGAAACCATTAGCGTAGACAGTAGAGGCACTAGGCTGGGCTGCTTTTCTATCCTAGTTTAATGTCAGTGATTACACTGCACAGACCCAGTCCTTCATTAACCCATTTCTGTGGAAACGGGGGAATGCTGAAAGCCCATCTCCTATAACTAAGAGTTTTGAAAATTCTGACTAGTCTAAAGAATATGTTATCTTCTTTAAATGCACAAATTTGAGAAATTGAAAATTACTGAATGACACATGGAGCAGATGATCTAACATCTTATAGTTAAGCCTGCTGAAAGCCTTATTCGATAGCTTATTAAATGCAGCTGGTATATCTAAAAGTAAGACTAGAGGGGGAAAAAGAGTTGAATCTGTAAAATGCTTTAGTCCAAATAAGCCTTCAGCACTTTGCTGATAGTAAGGAAATGCATGCGATCTTCCGGGTGGAATTTACTTTTAGGATTCCCTTACAGTTTTTGAAAGAGATTGTGTGAGATGCAGCAGAGATTTTAATAACACATAAACAGAAGGTAACCCATGGAAACTTTTAATAATCTGATAGCCTTGTAAATGCTTTCTTCAGAAATTAACTTTGGGGACTTTGGCATTTATTTTCTTATAACAAGGGTGAATCGATTATTGGATGGTTGAAAGCACACAATGCATATTGATCTGTTCACGCGTAGCTGCTTTCTCCCAGCAGGCACCTTGCTGCCTGCAACATATTTTTAAATAGGATTACTACTCATTAAATTACAATGACCTGGAGCAATGGTCAACAAAAATGAAATTGCCTGGTTCGTCACGGTTTGGAGCATTGCCATGGACTCTCAGTGCCTGGCTTTCCCTGGCGGAAGCCAACCTGGGGAATATACATGGGGACTGATTCAATGTCTAGAATTTAGCCAAGCAAAACCCCACACTTTGTACTTATGACTGAGACTTAACTATGGCCAAAGTGTTATATCATAGTGACAAAGAGTTTTAAAAATTTTTTTAAATTTTTATACTATCTGACTTCAAGATTTATTTATTTTTTTACATTTTATTTTTCAATTACAGTTTACATTCAGTATTATTTTGTATTAGTTTCAGGTGTACAGCACAGTGCCTATACAATCATATATTTTACAGATTAAATGATATATATTTTTAATCAAATCACTGATATCTTGTGTAGCAATCTATGGGCTACTGATCCAAGAGAATAGAGCTTAATTTTAGTCGTTTTGAATGCTGGCATATACAAAAACTATTTTTGCTATGAAGATAGAGCATGTTTTTTTAATTTAGAGTATATAAGGCAGTCTTTTATAAAACAAAGTAACTTTTTTTTTATAAACAAAGGGGAATTTTTTCCTTCTGTATTTTTTTTAAATGGCAGAATATAGACAATCACCTTAAATGTATGGCCCAGAATGTTACTGGAAGTATCTGGATTAGATGATAATAAGAGGGTAGAAAGAGGAATAAAGTGGACATATTAACTTTCCCAGAAGTTATATATTATTCATTTAGTCATTCTTGAAAATTATAAAGATTAAAGTGCCTTTTACTTTCTTCCTGTCTATATATTATTATACCATGATTTAATCTATTTTACAATCTGTTTTATAATTTCTACCTTCTTAATCCATTTGCTGATACATGGGCACTTGCTGTATATATCAGATCTTTCTCTGAGAAATTCAGGGACCAGGTTATGATAAAAATTTGGAGGAATAAGGCTTTCGTTCAGATAGCTTGTAACTGTATCTACCAGGCCTCTCCATTATATGTATTTTTATGCATTAAAGGGTTTTGCTGTTGATAGAAAGATCACGTCATCTCCTCATTTCCTGTGAGGAAGTGAGGCCAAGTCACAAAAGCTCCTATGATACAGTGTCAGGGCCATAAGGTCAATCACATGGTCCGAATTTGCTTTACTTTTGGACATCATGTAATGTAGCTACTGTTTATTCTTCTAGAACCACATTTAGTTCCAGGTCTTCTGTCTCTCTGAAGTTCCAATTCTTGTCAAATGTCTTAATTCTGGTGTGATTCTGACTCCTATGTGTCTACTTGAACTAGTATAACACTTTGGAAACTCAGTGATTTCTTCACTGTTTAGTTCAGCCTTGGGGCTCTGGGCTGGGATGGCTACCAGCTTGGAGTGCTTTGACGCCACGGTAGTAACCTTACCATGTCAGCATGGTCTCAGTGTTTGCATGCTGTCTCTGTGTCCATACTATTTTTTTAGACTCAGAATGAGCCTCACCTTCCTTATACTCAGAATAAGACCTTTAGCAACTCGCTGATTACCCTGTATAGTGGCAACTTCTCTCTCCACTGTCTCCAGCATTCCTGACTGTGTTACTTTTCTTTTATAGCACTTCTTATCTGACATACTATACATCTAATTATATATTTATCTGTTTTTGGTTTCCCTCCACTAGAATGTGACTTCCTTTAGGGCAGAGACTTTGTTTACTGTGGTTTCTCCTCTGCTTGGAACATCACCTGATATAAGTGTTAAGTAAATATTAGTTGAGTAACACTAAATGCATGAAGGGCAGAGTTTTGAGGGTTAAGAAACTCATTATAGAGCCTTGGCCAGGTAGCTCAGTTGGTTAGAGCATCATCCCGCTATGCCAAGGTTGCTGGTTTGATCTCTGGTCAGGGCACATAAAAGAAGCAACCAATGAATGCACATATAAGTGGAACTACAAATTGCTGTTTCTCTCCTCTCTCTCTCTCTCTCTCTCTCAAATCAATAAATAAATTTTTAAAAAAAGGATGAAAAGAAAAGAAACTCATTATAGTCTCATCTCTGCTATTAGGAACACAAGATTGCCCTCAACTGTGATTCATTGGTCTTTGAAGACAATATAAAAATGGGAGACCAAACTTTTTTTTGAGATTTATAAAAATCTTAACATAGTTATATTAGCTTAAAGAGCTTTATGCTTTTATTCATTGGCCCTTTCTGATAATTTAGATTTGTATTAATAGATATCATCTGTCACCCAAAGAAACGAGAAAAATTGAAAGGCAAAAACTGATTTCTAATGAGAAAGCTGTTTTTCTTTTGGAGAGTAATGACAGCTAGCACCGGTAAGTAAAAGCCTGTCTAATAGCTTTGCCTTATTTCTGGTACTCAACTAAATTATTCGCTTCTGTTCAACAGTGCAACTATTGTTTGGGCAAAAAATATCATTGGGTTACGACCTTGATAATGTAATATCTGGAAAACATAGTTCTTTCACCATAAGTCTCAGAAGAAAACACCTCCTAGTGGTAGGTCCCATGCAGATGTTAAGGAAATAAATAACATGTCTGCTTTCGAGAAAGAACTATCACCACAAAAGGAAGATCATTGCTCAATCAGGGTGAATTTAAGGATGGGAACTTAAAATGCAACAAATGTCAGCTGTTTGGGAATAATTGGTCATACGAAACAGTCAGCCTCACTTGAATGACTTTAGATTATGAGTCATGATTTCATCTCAAAAGTTAAATATTGCAAATTCCCTGTGAATTTTAAAATCTAGTAAATAAACCTAAAAAAAAAAAAAAAAAAAAAAAAAAGAAGAGGAAACCAAGCTGGTTAGAGTATAAAAAGATATTAAAGCATGAAAGTTCATCTGGGGATATGAGCAGATGTGAGGTTCCAGAAACTGTCTGGAATTGCTGATTCTTCCTTCCTGTTCTGCCCATCATTTCTTCTAGAAATGGTGCTGCTTCCCTTCTTTGACTTCCTCTCTCCCTGATTTTCTTTCTTCTTTTAAATTACATTGATTGGGGTGACATTGGTTAATAAGACTGTATAAGCACAATTCTGTGGTACATCACCTGTGTATTGTATTGTGTGCCCACAACCCAAAGTCAAATCTTCCATCACCATGTATTTGATCCCTTTACCCTTTACTATCTGCCCAGCCCCCTGCCCTCTGGCAGCCACCCTACTGTTGTCTGTGTCTATGAGTCTTTGTTTATTTGTTTTTCTTGTTTGTTCATTTGTTGCTTTCAGTTCTATATCCCACATATGAGTGAAATCATATGGTTCTTAACTTTTTCTGTCTGACTTATTTTGCTTAGCATGATATTCTCAAGGTCCTTTTATGTTGTCGCAGATGGCAGTGTTTCGTCTTTTCTAACGGCTGAGTAGCGTTGCCTTGTAGACATGAACCACATCGTCTTTATCCAATCATCTATCGAAGGCACTTTGGCTGTTTCCATGTCTTGCTCACCATAAATAATGCTGCAGTGAATACAGGAGTTCATATATCTTTGCGAATAAATGTTTTCAAGAATTTCAGGTAGATACCCAGAAGAGGGGATGCTGGGTCATATGGTAACTCTATTTTTAATTTTTTGAGGCGCCTCTACTGTTTTCCATCGTGGCTGTAGCAGTCTGCATTCCCACCAGCAGCGTGTGAGGGTTCCTTTTCTCCACAACCTCGCCAACACTTGCTACTTCTTGTCTTGTTGATGACAGCCATTCTAACAGGCTGAGGTGGCATCTCATTGTCGTTTTCCCTCCCTGATTTCCATATCCAAGTCTTACCCATACTGAAAATTTCCTTCTCCAGGAATCTTCCAGCCAGAATCTACACTGACCAACCCCTTCTGCAGGGAGATTATTTACATAGATGCCTCCAGGGCACAGCTGTCTCATTCCTCAGCGGGCTTTGAAGTAACTAGCAGGCCAGGGTCCTGGTGACTTCTCTTTCTCCTCCAGTTTCTCCTTTTTCTCACCTCCTCTCTCTCTATTTCATTTCACTGCTAGCCCAGCGAGAGAGTTGAATATGTGTCCTGTTTTAGGTGCTTAACACAGTTTGAGGAACATGTGGTGCAGTTGAAAGTTTGGACTCAGGCGGATTTGGCTTTTAATTACCTACCAGTTCTTTGACCTGTGGCTAGTTTCTTCTTTTTGTCTTTCAGGGACCTCTTTAAGATAATATACCTATTACTGTAGTTGGGAAAATTAAATTTGATAATGTACCCAATCTGTCCTACAGATAGAATACACTCAACCATGTCCTTACCTTTTTCTCATCTTGGTTTTATCATTTGACTTTGTGATGACTCTAGTTATTTATTTGGGTTCTGAAATGTGTAAGGAGATTCTAAGTGAGAATTTTCTGTCTAATCAGTGTGATGTAACCTAGAAGTATTTGGGGAAGTAGAAGGAAAACAAGACATTTAATCAAGTCAATGGTTATTGGGGGGGGAGGGTATTGAATATTGAATATATTTTTTTCTCTTTAGTTTTCTAACTTCTTTGCTCCTCTCCTTCTCCTTCCTTCTTTCCTTCATTCTTGCCTAACTTACTTTCAAAAACATAACACCTATATCTATTAATAAAAAGAATTAAAAACATTATATAGTGGTTTATAAAGTGGGTATATGTATACAAATATAATTCAAATTTATGACAACTTAGACCAGAAAAAAAGGCATGTCATCACTTTAATGCTTTCTTTAGTTTGACAAACAGGGGTCAGTATGCACATAATAAATTCTTTTGATTGAAAAAGAATATTACCCAGAAACTCAATACTGTGGCTTTGAAACTATACCTGGCTCTGATTAGGCGCATCTTACTGTAATCTCACATTTTTATCTAATTCTAGGGATTCAACTTCACATTACTTTCCTACATTTCCCAAGGATGATTTACATTTTTGATAATGTGCAATATTAACTTCAATTTTTCCAAACTGAATCCAATTTTATTTCTTGCCCATATTTCTTTTTACTCAGGTCCATTTGTCTAGCTTCTCTGTTCTTATTAAAATTTGCAACACTGTTATCATGAACTAAACATTTTATAATCTTTCTTCTAAACCATTACTGATGGAGTTAAATGAGACAGATTCATTTTCAGTCCTTTAATCACTTTCACAATAAGCTCTATTTTCATTATTATTTACCTTTGTTTATAGCCTCTAAAATAGTTTTTATTTTATGTTATAGTATTCTTTATTGAAGCCAATTTAATTTTTGAATAAAATTTTATAATACACAAAAACATGTTACCAGAATCAAAATGCATTATGTCTATCATATTCATTTTTTTTAACTACAATTAAAATATGAAGAAATTGCAGTTTTCTTATCATGGACTAATGGTGCTTGGTCCTTTTAATTATTTTTAAATATCTTTTTTATTTTTCTCTTGATTTTTATTCAATCATTCATTGCAGAATTTAAAACTTTTGTGCACTAGAAATTATGGATAGGATTAGCCTGGCTATTTGCTTTATTTCAGTCTTGAACAATATGTTTAATACATTCTTCTTGAGAAAAATTTATTTGGTTGGCTTTTATAACTACTTTAGTATAAGAGAGAAAGCCCTATACTTTTGGGACCTTAAAATAACCTTGGGTAATTTAGAAACAGTATTTCTAATTATTGAACTTCTTCTAACTTGGACCATAATACTTATTTCTAAACTTTTCTCATATTCATATAAATAGATTTGTGTTTTCTATTGATCCCGTAACCTAATTTTTCTCTCTGGGCTGTGTCTTTTTTCTGAGAAAGAAGATGCATTTTCAAAATACCTGAGGACCAGATTAAATTAACAAAATATATTTCTAATTAAAAATTTAGTTGCACCTGCAGTTATTTTTTTTTTTTTGCCAACGACTTGGAATATTTTGCTTGAAGCAAGCTCCTTTTTTATTACTTCCTTTCTGTTACTTAAAAAAAAATTACCATCCCAAACTGGCATTCTTAGCTCAGACTTGATGTTTACACTTAAGAGTAACTGTAAAATCCCAACTTAAAGTACTTTAGGGTCTGCTTATTACACCAACAAGCTCTAATAGAAAAGAAAATAACTGGGGGTAGGACATACCCAGAAATGACTTAAGTATAAAGATGGTATATAATCTTAAGTCTCACTCTATAAGTATATTTATCATTTTAATTATTGCATGGTGGAGTTTAGTTACTATTTGCCTTGCCATTATTGATTATTTTTTTTATTTGGCTTCTTTTGGTACCAATTTAAGGAAATGTTTTCTTAGCAGTGAAACACTTTTAGGATATTGTGAGCTTTAATAATGCAAAAAATGACTCTTCAGTCAGAGATTACTTTGAATTTCTAACTCCTTGATGGCAATGGGCACTTGCCTATATTTAATAAAAGTTCTGTTTCCACTGCTTAGAACTAGTTTTATTCGAAATTTAAAATTTAACCAAGTTTTCTTTAAGGCTCTTAATGTCTATTTAAATCATTCCTTTGGATGTTTAACAACTCAGTAACAAGGTATTGGGAGTGTTAGTTTCTTATATCTAGTAGATGCAGCAAAGACTCTAGATGATTCCAAAATTTTCCTTTCTGCAAAAATAAAAGTTTCCTGTGTTATGTACTTTGGCTCCCTGAACCCAGTTAGAATAGATTGTATTAAATTATAGTATCTTATTTATGTTAATGTGTAAATTAGCCAATATATTATAAACTTATTCTGGAATGGTCCTTCCTGTGTCTTACCAATTAGGAGAATTTCAGAAAGCATGATTCAACAGAAGAGCTAAATTTGATCATGTTGATATATATTGCGTCTCCCACATCATAATGCATCTTAATCTGCCTATTATTCCCACAAGTAAAATCAGTTCTGCATTACAGACTTCAGTGTTAGGGGCTCATTTGGGTTAACTGAACCTGATCATGTTTATCTCATGAGATTTTAATTGGTTTGATATAAGTATGATGCATTATGCATTCAGCCCCAATTTAGCGATAATCTTTCTATGGAGTACAGAATAGTTATTGATTGCATTTATTACATTTTAACAAACTAGTAACTCACTATCTGTTTCTGAAGTTTTAAAATTTAAAATTTAATATATTTTGAATAGTCATTTACATGGTTCAAACATTCAAAACTTGTAAAATGATAGACAGTAATAGTTTCCCTTGCACTAATGTTTCTCAGCCATCTGAATGCTCTCCATACAGGCAACTAAAGATAACTCTTTATTTATGTCCTTACAGAGATATATGCATATATAGGCAAGTACATAAATACACATATACATCTTGTTTATCTTTTTAGAAGCAAGTGATAGAATATTATAGTCATACATAGAGATTATTATTTTACAGTAGTCCATAAAGATCTTGGTTATCCTTTTACTATGGATGAAATACATAGATATATACCACATTTATTTAACTGGTTCTCTATTAATGGATATTTATTTTGTCCCTAACTTTCTCTAGTGCAAACAATTCTGCATTGAATAGCTTATATGTAAGGTATTTACACCAGTTTGAGTTGAAATCAGAAACTGTTAAATTAATAATATTTGCCTCTGATGTAATAATATTTGATGCCTTCCCTTTTTCAGATTAGGTGAGTTCAATTTTCCTTTTATTGAGTCAAATTTATAAGCATTTCCAATGAAAACAATACTTTTGTCACTGAAAACAAAGGGAAGTCATACTTTTTATAAACTACCTTTTAAAGAATGAAGTATTAAGTGCTTTATTTAGTTACATTTAAGAAAAACCCATTTGATGTTGGATTTTACCTATTCAACTAGTGTGGCATGGAAATATTAGAAGAAAAGGGAGTTCCAGGACAATTCTCTGTAGTAAACTGAAGAATCAATGAAGGGGAAAAAAAGCTTTTCTTCTTAGCTCTAAATCCAATTAAAGTAGTTGTGAATCTGGATATGGCAAGATTTTTGGTTTCTTTGCTTTGCAAGCTTGGTGTTTACTATGAGAAAGAAAAGCAGGCACTCATTGGGGGCTGATTGCATTATGGATACAGGGACAAAATCACAACGTCTCTCTTCCTACAATCATATTTTCACCTCCTCATGCGGTGCACACCTGTGCCTTGTTGGCAATAGTACTCAATGGGAAGTCACACATCACATAGCTCCAGTAAGGGAGGAAATTAGATTCCTGCAATATGTGTCCTTTCAGATGACACTGGGTGTTACTTACTGAAGATCTGCAAACTAAATAAATAAAAAGTCAGAAGAGAAACTTTGAACAGAATTCAGTGCAAAGAGCGTCTGGCATGATGGGTACAGATTTGCATGCCACGGGTAATGGAATCATAATGACTTTAGTAAATGCTCATGTCTCAGTTTATTTAAAATTTAATAGCAATTCAAGGAAGAAAGCTTTAGAATAAAATTATGTATACTAACTCTGCACTTTGCATGAATTTTCAGGCTGGCTCAGCTGAACAATAGGATGTGGCAGCGCATTCATTTGCCATATGAGTTCAACATTGTCTTCCCCCACCCCACCCCCTGCCCAGCCTTCCCTCAAAATGTTTTGCAGCTGTGTGACTTTTCTGTTATAAGACTCTATCTGAATTTCTTCTCTAAAGTCAATTTTGGGTTGGGTTCTTGGACTGTTTCTTTGCTGGATAATATTTCAGTTTCCCAGATATTTGATTTCTTTTCAGTTTTATATTAACAGTAATTATTAGCTACTTTCAAGTTATCTCTCCTACCTATGACTTTGTTTTACATGTTTTAATATTCAGACTATGATCTGTTTGAGTGTGTTCTGCTACGTCCTTAATACAATTATATTTGTATATAAGAGGAAATTACTGCATTTATGTATTTAATTTGTCAGGTTGAATTAGTCAACAAGCAGATTAGAAATATAATTAGAGCAAAAACAAAGCAGGGAAATTATTTGAAATTTTATTTGAAGTCATGGATATTTCACAAATAAACATAACAGTAGTCATAATTAGAAAAATCAGAATTTTTGTTGGAATTTCTTGCATTCATTTTAGGACTTAGTATCATTTTTATTTTGAATTATGTCCAGGGGACCATGAAATCTCTGTGACATTTAAGATCTTTCATAATTTTAATCTGATACTGATAATGCAATTTCACAACCAGTATTTTCTCTTCTTCCCAAGTTCCTAGATATTAAAAAAGACAAAAGCTATCTTTTTCCTTTCTAGTGTTTACCTTACCCTTTTTGTTGGTAATCTATTGTGTGTGTCTAGGCTGCAAAAAGAGTTATAGTATTTCTGAAATCTTGATCCATTTTAGGTGTTGGCAAATCATGGCCCATCAGTGTGACACCTGTTTTTGTATGGTTTGCCTGCTAAGAATGGTTTTACACTTTTTAATGGTAGAAAAGACATTTTTAAAGTATATCTAAGCCTGGCTGATGTGGCTCAGTGGTTGAACATCAACCTAGGATCCAGGAGATTGCGGTTCGATTCCCAGTCAGGGCACATGCCTGGGTTGTGGGCTCGATCCCCAGTCGGTGACGTGCAGGAGGCAGCCAGTCAATGACTCTCTCATCATTGATGTTTCTCTCTCTTTCTCCTGCTCCCTTTCTCTCTCTAAAAAATAAATAAATAAAACTATTAACAAAAAGTATATCTAAAAACATTACAGATAGCCCTGGTCAGGTGGCTCAGTTGGTTGTATCATCGTTCCATATACCAAAAGGTTGTGGGTTCAATCCCCAGTCCAGGTGCATATGGGAGGCAACCCGTTAAAGCTTCTCTTTCATGATGTTTCTCTCTCTCTTCCTTTCTCTCTTCTAAAATCAATAAACATATTCTTGGGTGAGGATTAAATAAATAAATAGATAAATAAATATAAACATTGCATATAAAACAAACAAAAAGACCCTGAAAGCCAGAGAGAAAAACACAAACCAACTAGGGTCCTCAGGACCCAATAAATAACACTGTGATGATTCAGTTTCCTTTTTCCCTCATTTAGCCTACACTTGAAGGTGAAGGATCCAGAAACCTGGAAATGTCAATGGTCGGACAACAACAGCAACAAAACAAAAGTGTGTTCTCTCCAAAACAGCAGGAAAGGGTCAATCTAGCAAGACAGAAAAGACTTTTAGACAATAACTACTATATTCCAAGTAAACTCCATAGAATAAAAATAACACACACACACAAAAACTAGTGTAGTTTAACCCCTACCCTGTAAGCAAAAGCCAAGTAAGGAATCCATATGAGGCTGTAAAAAGGTCTACTTGGGATTTGGCAGAAAAAGCTGAGTGGGGAGCCAGGACTTTCACCCCTCCTGGAGTGGATGGGCCCCTACTTTCATTGTCCTAGCATCTGTGGAGACCATGAGGGGATCCTGAGTCTTTATTTAGTAGTAATTAGGTGGAGTCACTGGAGTGATGTCAGAGGAGTCTTAGTGGAGATATGGGACTTTTACTAGTGCCCAAGTGTAATAAGGCCACCCCCAAGAAATCTATGGTGCCAGCAGAGGCACCCCTGCTCCTCTTAGCCATGGTAGTATAATGGACGGCTAGTGGAGAACCAGGACTTCCACTCCCGCCTGCAGTATCAAGGAGCCCCTGCTGCCCTTGGGTGTCATGGACAACAGGTGGAGAAACTGGACTTCTATCCTCATCTTGCAGTAACGAGGTGATAGTAAGTATCCCACTTGCTTTTGTGGAGCAGTGTCAGAAAAACACACAACAGCAACAACAACAAAAAACAGCTAAAAAATAGAGGGTTTAAAATAGTATTCAGAATCTCATAGCAATACTGAAAATGTCCAGTTTCCAACTGAAAATCTCAATTTGAATGAAAAAAGATAATGATTTTGAAGCAGTCATCATAAAAATGCTTTGATGACAAATTACAAATGCATTTGAATTAATGAAAAAATAGGAAGTTTCAACACTTAAATAGGAATTCTCAGCAAAGAAAAAGAAGATATAAAGAAGAACCAAATGGAAGTTTCAGGGACATAAAATTCTCAATGGGAAGACTCAGTAGCAGAATAGAAGGGTCAGAATTGAATAAGTGAACTTGAAAATAGAACAATAGAAATTATCTCATTTAAACAACAGAGGTAAAGTTGAATGAAAATAAATAAACGGCCTCAGGGACTGAGACTATAACAAGAGGTCTAATATGCATATTATTGTTGTCCCTTCAGGAGAAGACAAAAAGTTTGGGGCTAAAAAATTATTCAAAGAAATAATGGCTGAAAGCTTCCTAAATGTGGAAAAAGTCATTCCAAAAGTTGTTCATACCCCAAATCCAAAGAAACCCACACTGACATTATTATAGTACAACTTCTGAAAATTAAAGATAAAGAAATAAGTCTTGAAAGCAATGAGAAAGTAATGACTTTTTGTATTAGAGTCAAACAATTCAAATGACAGCTTATTTCTTATAAAAAAAACTATGGAAAACAGAAGCAAACAGCACACAATTTTTAAATTTGAAAAGGACTATCAACCTAGAATTCTATATCTGGGGACAATATCCTTCAGAAATGAAGGGAAAATCCAGATATTCTCAGATGAGAGAAAGTTAAGATAATTTATCATCAGCAGACCTACTCTGAAAGAATGGCTAATAAAACCCTCTCTAAATAGAAATGATAAAAGAAGGCATCTTGGAAAATCAGGAAGTAAAACATTACAAGAGCAAAAAGATGAGTGAAAACTATAAATTTTCCTTCTCCTATTGAGGTCTCTAAATTTTTAAACATTGTACAATTTATTTATTTATTTATTTATTTATTTATTTATTTATTTATTTAAAATATATCTTTATTGATTTCAGAGAGAGGAAGGGCGAGGGAGAGAGAGAGATAGAAACATCATTGATGAGAGTCATTGATCAGCTGCAGCCTGCAACCCGGGCATGTGCCCTGACAGGGAATCGAACCCTGATCGCCTGGATTCTAGGTTGACGCTCAACTGCTGAGCCACGCCCAGCCAGGCGAGGTCTCTAAATTTTGATTAATGGTTAAAACTAACATTATAGTACTACTTGGTATGGTTCATAAAAGCTAAAATATTTACTATTTGGGTCTTTATAGAAATGTTTGCCAAACCCTGATCTATGTGATGAACTTCCCTCATCTCTGCTTTAACAGGCAACATACAAGTAAACAAATAAGTGAGATATTTTTAGATAACAAAAAGTGTCATGAAGGAAATAAACAGTGTGAGAAAACAGCAAAAGGTGGTATGGGTAGTTAGACTTTGACGAGAACAGACAGGGATGTTTTGTCTGTGGAGGGGACCAGTTCATTGTGCTCCCTATAGAAACGTAGAGAAGATTTTTGGGGAAGTGAATCTGATGCCTTTTTAATAGCAGTTACCAGAGGCCTAAGATGCCATTTGCTTATAAAGATTAACCTGTTTGAACCACAGAAATGCGGCCAGTGTGGCTGGTGGGCAGTGGTGGTGTATGAAATGAATGTAAAGAGATAGCAGAGGGCAGATCAGCTAGGGCCCTGTAGGCCATGATGACAATGAGTTCAGATTTTTACCATAAATGCAGAAAAGCCTTCGGAAGACTTTAAGCATAACTGATTTATGTTTTTAAAAGATCATATTGACTACTTTATGGAGAATGGAAAAGTTGAAGCAAAGAAATGAGTAAAGTCACTCTTGCAATAATTTGAGCAAAAGATGATGATGTCTTGCCTATATCTTTTCAAATTGAATTAATTAAAAGTGCACATTAAGTTAATAAAGGAAAGGAAGGATGGAGGAATGAAATTAAGCATTAGAAGTGGTTAATTATTTCAAAAGCTCTCCATGGGGGCAAGAACTTGAATAATGGAGACATTTGACCAATTGTAGGCTGTATGTCCTGGGAAATCAAAAGAAGAGAAAGTTTCATGCTATCATCAAATATTAATGATCACTTTCAGAATAGTGTGGTGTGTATGGTATGCCTAGTATGATACCTAGTGAAATTGTAATATAGTAAGTAGCCAGGGTTCTCCAGAGAAACAGAACCACACATACACATGCACACACACACAGCTTTTAAGGGATTGGTCTACACAACTGTGCAGGCTGGTGAATTCAAAATTTGCAGAGCTGGTAGGCTGGCAACTCAGAGAAGAGTTGATGTTGCAGCTCAAGCCCAGAGGTAAACTGCAGACAGAATTCCCTCCTGCACAGGAAAAATAAGCCTTAAGGCTTTTAGCTCATTGGATGAGGCCCACCTTCTTTACAGGGTGATCTGCTTTACCATGTGTACCACGGCCTAGACAACTGACACATAAAATAGGGTAGTTGGAGCCTAAATACCACAGCCCTGAAGAAGCCATGTAGGCCAAATCATAGGAATTTCAGCAGTAATAGGTGATTAATGACAAGAGGGACACACTTTGACTTTGGGGCTGCACACTTTGTCATAACCCTTTTTGAGGGTGTGCATAGGCCCTTGGAGATAATAACTAAGATTAGATTTATCAGCTGCCTGGGGAGATTAAATTTAGGGTTGGATTTAAGTTTATTCAAATAAAATAAAGAAATGTGGTTTATTTCCCATAGTTAAGTTTGTGGACTAAGCGTTAACCATGATGCAGAATGCTAAAGAGTGTAGGATTAGGTTAAAAGTTAAGTTTTAATTTTGTGAGAGAACACCCATTTAAGACTTGAAAGGCACAGGTAATAACTTTATTATTTGTGCTGCTAGAATTAGAGTGTTTGGGGGGGGGTTTGTCTTATTGCCAATTCTAGTCAACTTTGGTTCCTGTTTTTCCTCTAAGACTTAGAGGACTTGTGAGACAAAAAATAAGCAAGATCACTCTCAGAGTCTTTTGTGATTAATTTTCAGAATTCTCATTACAAGAAATACGCATTGATCACCTCTTATTCATAAAACACTAGGCTAAGTGCTGAGGGCAATCAGTTTGGGCAATGAAGGAATTAACCCTATGCACACAGAATAAGCAGGCAGTGTAGCTATTGACCTCTTTGACTTTTAGGTCAGACCAACAGGGGTTACAATTCTTTATTCACACTAATTATCAGCTATATGTCCTTGGGCAAATAACTTCTTCTCTTTGAGACCATTTTCTGATCTGTAAAATGGTATTAGTACAATGGATTTACATGTTATACTTGCATTGCTTTCTAAAGTAAAAGGTAGGATGATAGTCCCATATAACCAATATTATGCTTGAAAATAGCCCATCACTTATGAAATACTGCATCCAGTTATATATATATATGTATGTACATTACCTCTTATACATTAAAATTTGACAATCACTAAACTGAACTAAATGAGAGAATGAAAAGAAAGGCTGTAAGCAAATATCTGGGCACTACTTTTTTTTTTTTTTTTTAATGACTATCAATCCCCAGTGAAAAATGGGGAGTTAAGTAGAGAATTATTAAAGTTTCTGCTTGCTCAAAGGGTTTTCTCCAAATTAAGCCTTTTTAATTATATGTGTATGCTTATAGATTTGTTTCTGTTGTGAGAATTAAATTGAATAGTGGAATAGCTACATTTTTTAAGGGGTTGAGGGAATGGAGGTTTGCTGGGAATATGTTCTAAAGAAAGTCTAATTGCACCTCCAATGCTGTAGGACTGCTGTGTAGAGTAAGTAAAATAGATAAATCACCTGTTATCACACCTGACACAGGATAAAAAAATGGTAACAATTTTTGGTTACTTGAATTGATCTATATGTTCTAGAAGTAATTTGGTCATCACTGATGGGTTGCACTAGGTTATGTTTACAGCTTCATCCAGCCTTAGATCTGATCTTAAATATTTTAAAACTATAACACATGACTGATTTAGAGTGTTCATAAAAAAAGGGGGGAAAAACGTGCCTGATGTGGAAGTCAGAAAGGGCCTCATGGCAGGGAGAGTGTTTGAGAGGGACCCTTGAAGAACTAGCAATTTTTTTGTGGCAAAAGAAAGTGATTTTGGCAGCCACCTTTTGTTGAGTTTACAACAGCCAGTCCTTTCTTCACTCTAACCTTTCCCTACTTCCCTGCCTGCAGAGCTCTGACTCCCACAGCATACCAGGAGCTCACTTTCCCAACTTTCTTTGCAGCTTGGCATACACATGTGATACAATCCTAACCAATGAGCTGTAACAGATAGCTACTTTTTTTTTTTTTTTGAAAGAGGCGAAAAAGAGAGGGAGAGAGAAAGAGGGATAGAGACATCCATGTGAGAGAGACACATCCATTGGTTGCCTCCTGCATACCCCTCAACCTGGGCTTGGAACAAATCTGCAACCCAGGTACGTGCCCTTGACCTGGAATTGAACCAGCAACCCTTCAGGGCTCGGGTCAACACTCTACCAGTGAACCACACAAGCTAGAGCCTAGATACTATTTTTACCTGTATATTATAGATGAAAAACTAAAGCTCAGAGAATTCATGTACATACTGAAGGTGACAAAGCAGAAGTGGATTTTGAACTCAAGTAGTTTAATTCCAGCAACTGTGATCTTGACTATTATGCTATGTAATGAATACCAACAGATCGGTGATGATACAACTGAAAGAAGGAAAACACTGGCTTCTTAAAAAACTGTTATGACACAAAAATTGAGAGTTCATTTGCATTTATAGTTTTGGAATATTTAATGTTTTATTTTTTAGCTCACACAGTTAGGTGAATTTTCTATTACTTGCAAGTAATAGAAGATAATCGAGGGATTCCTTAGGCGGTACTGGCAGTAGTGTTGGAGTGCGGAATGAAGAACATTTCAGGCAGGGAGAAAAGCATGAACAAATTCAATGATGGGTTGTGCTTAGAGGAGTGCTATTAACTCCCATTTGCTGGACCAGAGTCCAGGTAACAGCGTTGTAGGCAAGGAGCCTGGAAATACAGGGTGAGTCCTAAGGTAATAGTGTCTAATTCCAACTTTTCACTAATTGCAGCCAGAACTGGAAGATTTTATTTAAGATTATTGACCTTGGGAGCAGTATATTTAGAACACTGCTTTAAGAAAAACAACCAGGTAATGCAGAAGGTATCTTTTCCAGGGGTATGGACAAAGACACAATTACATTTCATAAATATAGCTAGAAACAAATTTGTTTGGCATCTGTAATTGAACAGTTATCTCTGGCCTTATTTCTAGTTATATCTTTGAAAACCTTTAAGAAAAATATCTGCCCATTATGTTTACATGGAGATGTTTGATTTCTTAGTATCTCTTTAATCTATTGCAAATGTTTTAGAGCAAAATTACTTCCATTTTTAAGTCCATGTAATATACTGCTTTGTAGGACCCTTGTCTAATGAAACACTACAGCAAAGGCTCTAAATCAAACCTATGCTTCACTTTAGTCCCCCCATTTTGCAGGGACTAAAGGACAGAGCTCATGTATCACCAAGATTGGCTGCTTTCTTTTTAACATTACTTCTATTCTCCTGATAGCAGAACATTCTTAACATGCCAGAGGCAGCGTAGCATAAGGAAAAAAGGATTGGTTTTGATTTAAATAGAACTAAGTTCAAATCTGACTCTAATGTTTCTATTTTATGGTTTTGGATAAATACTACTCCAAGCCTCAGTGTTCTTACCTATAAAATGGAAATAACAATTTTTCCCCTGATTGGATGTTGTGAGTGATAAATGCTAGACTTCTTTTAGTTTTTTCTGATTCCCAATGAGTAAGTGGAGGTGATTGGTAAGATATATTGGAAAATATCCTAGCAATCTAAGAGATCACTTAGGATTATTCAGGAAAAAAAGGAATTAAGAATTGTTCTGAGACTGTTTTAATGTCATTTTATACTATGGTTCAATATCAAGTGTTTGCTTCTTTGGGAACTCTTTGCAGTTTGTTTCTTTAAGCTTTTTATATCACATTGATTTGCAGAGAACTTAACCCATAATTCCTATCTCTAAAAAATAACTTTCTGCTCTACTTTTCTACTGATTGTTTATGGTATCAAGACAGTCACTATCAAATGGTAGCAAAACGGCAGACCAAATGAAACATGGCGGGGCATTCAGTGTGTTCCCTCTGCACCCATGGTTTTTGAAAAAGCAAAGATTTTATGGCTCTCAAGAAAATGCTTACTAAATTTTTATTTAAATCCATAGATTGATAGTATCAGATTTTCACTTTGTTTTGATGCAAAGCAACCATGACATTTAACAGTGACCTACGCGCAAGAGGATAATAAAGAAATCAGGTCGTTGATCAAATGAAAACCAGTCACTGAGTCAAAAAATAAATCTGATGTACTTGTGATACTCACCTTTGCTTTGATTTTCATGAATATCTTTGTCTGGAGATTCTAAATGTACCTATTGAAAGAAAATGCTCTAACAGTTCTGAGCTTAGGGATGCTCTAAGCACAGAGGTTCAGGAACTGGGGAGACTCATAGGCAAATGTATGAGATCAGTAAATGTATCCAGGACAAAGTTTCTCAATAATATAGTATTTCCATGGGTCTGATAACTTCTAAAAAGAGTAAGAAAACTAAAATAATCCTTGGAAATTTAAAGATATGTTGTAATATCCTGCTAGATAAATGTTGATTTAATTTTGACATTGAGTATCTAAAATTGGTTTAACCATGTGTGATTCAGAGCTGAATTTGGCCAGGGAGGTTTAAGTAAGATTGCTGGTAAACGTAGTGTCAGTATAATAGTAATGATGGAAGGAAAATGATAAAAAACAAACCCCATATATTTCGAACTTTTAAAAATTATGTGGCACAGTTACATTGCGTATTCTGGGTATTATCATCCCTGTCATCTTTCCTTAAACATCCAAAAAAGATTGTGGATGCAGTATCATGATATAAATAAAAGCTTTGAAAGGCATTTTAGATTCAGCGAATAACAGGCCTGGAAAGAACTGTCAGAGCAATCCCTACTCATTTCACAGAAGCAGAGACTGAGTCCCTGACGTGACTTATGTTGAATGACAATAATGCCAAATGTTATAAAGATTGTAAAATAAAATTAGACAAGCAATTACTGTCAATAGGTGATTTACATGTGAACATCAGTTATAGGGAGAAACTTGAATATGATGATGGTCTTTCAGATGCACTTGACACAAATGGCATGAGAAGATAGAGAGGAGAGATGGCAAACGAGCATGTAAAAAGAGGCTTCAGGTCAGTCATCAGAAAAATGCAAATTAAAACAATGAGATAGGACTACCAGCCTATTAGAATGCCCAAAATTCAGAACACTGACAACACCAAATGCTGGTGAGAATTTGGAGCAACAAGAATTCTCAGTTACTGCTGACAGAAATGCAAAATGGCACAGATGCTTTGGAAGACAGTTTCACAGTTTCTTACTTGACGAACCTTAAACTTACCATGTGATCCAGCAGTCGCACTCCTTGGTATTTCCCCAAAGGTGTTAAAACTCATGTCCACACAAAATCCTGACCATGGATGTTTATAAAAGCTTTATTCATACTTGCCAAAACATGGAAGCAACCATGAGTCCTTCAGTAGGTGAATGGATAAATAAGCTGTGGTATATCCAGATAATGGAAAATTATTCAATATTAAAAAAAAAAAAGAGAGAGCGAGCTATAAAGCCATGAAAAGACATAGAGAATCCTAAATGCATATTACTAAGTGAAAGAAGCTAAAACTAAAACGTTACAACAGTTTGATTCCAACTATATGATATTCTGAAAAAGGCAAAATGAGACAGTAAAACCCAGGTTGCCAGGGTCTGGGGTGGGTGGCAGAGGAAGGAGGGATGAGTAGGCAGAGCACAGAGAATTTTTAGGGCAGTGAAAATATGCTGTATGATGCTATAATGATGGGTGAATGTCATTATACATTTGTCCAAACCCATAACATGTAAAGCACCGAGAGTGAATCAGTCCTAAGGTTAATGATGTGTCAGTGCAGGTTTGTCAGTTATAATAATGGACCCCTCTGGTGGGGGATGTTGATAATGGGGGAGGCTATGCAGGATGCATGTAGGAGTCTCTCTACCTTCCTTTCCTTTTTACTGTGAACCTAAAACTACCCTAAGATAGGAAGAGAGAGACATATGTCCATCCAGGAATACCCCCCTCCCCCCCCCCCTCCGGTCTAAAGTGTAAGCTGCCTGAGGGGAACATTAGGCTGACTTGGTCTGATTCCGCTATCCTATAGGTAGCTTTTGTCCATATTCACACATGACTTTTATGATTACCTAGATGAGTCATGTGATCTTCATAGAATGGTACCACCACCACTTTGCAATGAAGAATTGGGTGCTCAGGGAAGCACACCTTTACCCAGAGTCTCACAATGAGGACTTGAAAGGTTGCATTTAGGTTTCTGACTTTTAGTCTAGTACTTATTCTACTGTGTTAGCTTTTTTTTTTTTCAAATCACAACTAATATTTGGGTAATATTTACAGTTTCTATAGCACTTTCATTTAGATCATCCAGTCTGCATTTTCATAGAGAGGTAGAGGGGGTGAAATTATCTTCAATTATAAATGAGGTAATTGAAACTTCAGGAAATTAAGCGGCTTTCCAAATAATGAGATTGGAATTCAGATCTCCTGATCCCATTAACTAATTAGGCATGTAGTTAGACAAATGCCTGATATGAGTTCAAGTTCTATGTCAAGAGCTAGGGAATTCAAAAGGAAGCAAGGTTTCTGCCCTCATGGAGCTTGCATCTTAATGAGAAAAGACAGAATGGAAGGAAAGAAACTGAGGGGATAATGACCGGGACCAATGAGGGCGTTGCGAGAAAGCAGGACCTCTTGGGGTGGGAGGACCTCTTGTTTGGATGAGATGTTTAGAGATGGCTAACCGAGCAGTGGGCATTTGTGCTAAGAGCAGGCATAATAGCATTTCTAACGGAAAGGCCAGTTATACAAGCCTAGAGGGAGGGAAACAGTCAGTGGCATCGCCACTGGAAGTGGCATCGCCAGGGCCACAATTTATACCCAGGCAGTCCCTGTCCTGCATGCACTACAAGTGGCTAGACACTGGAGGTGTGGGAGGAAGACTGGTGTCTGAAGCATAATGGGAAAGTAGGAGTGTGGATAAAACTGACGTCAAAGAGGGGCCTGGGAGTCAGATCACTCAGGGCTGTAATTCATTAGAAGGAGCTGAGATTTTATTCTACCAACTATGGTGTCCACTAGAGTGTTGTCAGCAGAGAGATCATGAGATCTGACTTACCTGCACCACATCAAACATTAGGGATTCCTTCTCCCTAATGTTTGATAATTCATATTCAGAAACTGCTCCTGAGGCCAGCTACCACCAGCCTTGTGCCTGTGAAAATAGGTGAGTGGGGAGAGGAAAAGGGTATATTTAGGAAGAGCTGGAGCTGAAACTATATCATACACTATTGTGTGGAAACACTCCAATGAAAAATTTGGGAGATTTGATATAGTATTGATATTGACAGATATCTGCATCCTGCTAACATGGGAGAGCTTCATGGGATATGAACTACCGTGGTCATTTCATTTTAATATACTTACTGCAACTCACCACTGGTGGTGTCATTATGGGTATATTTTCAACAAGCACATTTATATGTGCTATTCAAAGTTGTTGATATGTTGATCTGAAAATTCATGCTTTTTTTTTAAGAGATCATGTTTATTGTTAGTGTGTTAAGCCAGAGTATCAACGTCAAAGTATAAATGAAAATAACCAGCATCTTGCACAGGAGGAAAGTTGCAATTCTTTCCTGACTCTGAGCACACGGAGCTTAGGTCGATATTTGATAAATACTTGGGAAAGAGTGTGATGGATGTATTAAAAGTTAATGAGAATAAAATAATAAAACAAAATAACAGAATGTATATGATTCAGTCTTATAAGTGAAAGTGTTTCAAATTTTTTCAGCAGTTTGCATTATAGATTTTATAATCCTTTTAACATCTTGAAAATAGATGAACTTGCACAGACGTTTAGTGACTTTCAAGTCAAGCAATTAATTGATGAAAAGAGATCATGCAAGAATATCTTTCCTAATAGAAAAGGCTGAGATAGATGAAGACCCTTAAGACAAAACACTGAAAAGATTAAGCCCACCAAGTTCCAATCAGTATACTTTTTTGTAGGCAGAAGAGTATTTTCAGTAATGTTCAATAGGGTGTTTTTTTAAAATGCTATCTGAGTGATGAAGTGACTATGATACTATTAACAATATGGGGAGAAGAGCTGATGGCACTTCTCATCCTCATTATTTGCAGCACTTCCTTCAGTACAGCTGGTGGCCTTGTTACAAGCAGAAAGGCCCACTCATATCCAGTATGAGGCATTTCCTGCTTACAGAGTTGCATGTGGGAAAGACTGAAGATGAATGCATTGAGAGCTCTGAGTGTCACAGGATGAAGCTCCTGTGAGTGCCAGGGTGAGCACATTTATTCCTGGGAGTCAATATTCTTTTTCCTTTCTCCTTGGACTTTGATAGGCTGTCTTCTCATGAACATCTAGGTGTGTACTGTCCATACTTAACAAATCTGACTTCTAGGTAGTCTGTTTGGTAAATGCTCTCAGAATCTCCAATGTGCCAGACCCATGCAGCTGTTCTTGTTTGATTGAAATGCAGCTCCTGACATTTGCTGTGAGGCCAGCTTTGGCAGAGTCATTCAGGAGACAAGGCAATTCTGTGTCAGTTAAAAATGCATCCACATTTTAATTGTTTTAGTTCATTTTCTGTTCAAATAGCTCTTGAAACTTTGCCCACGAGTCTTTGTGTGGAAATCCTGGGCATTTACTCTGCCCTGGGGGTTCTTGGTGCTAAGGTATAATCCATTTGGCTCTGTTTCTCATTGAAGTGATTTCATGTTTATAAATTATTGTGTTTTCCCTTTGTAATAAGACATAGGATGAGATATTAGAGAGGAAGGGAGAATAATTAGCATTACCATTCATGGGGGAAACAGAAATATGACTAAACTATCTTGTTTCCTTGGAGCCCTGGGGATGAGCTGCCATGATTTGGAAACATTTTGTGAATTTGCAAAGATCTTCAAGACCAACTATAGTTTACCACGTTAATTTCTTATTGATTTTTAGCAATTTCAAATTCTTGAGGCTTAGCTTCGCATGTACTTCTAGGCTTTTTAATTAGACCTGTATATACAAGTGGAAAGTGTTGTTAGAACTTATATGAATTGTTTTAAGATTTAAAAGGAAAAAAAAGCACTTTATCCTTTTATTTGATAGTCATGTTATTTATGGGGATTGAGGTGAATTCCAAGGAAGGTTTTACTCTTTCGTTAAAATATATAGAATATTTTAAAGCCTCTTTATAATACTAGGTTTTGATGTCATTTCACTGTGAGTGACATTTTCATTATTCAATGTGAAAACAACTTCATAAAATAAGAAAATATTAGGATTTTGTCTTGTTTTCCAAGGAATATATAAATTTTCCATTTGATTTTCTATGGTGCTAATTTATTTACTAAGAGGTCCATACATTTTCCTTTTATAAACTGAAATATTATAGGATGATTTACTGAGTACAATACATATGGAACAAAATTTAAAGGTTTACGATCTCTGCTTTTCAGTGAGAAATGTGGTTTAACATCTTCCACCTGGATAATTATGCTTCCTGCATCAATAAGACATGTCTCACCTTGTCCCTACTCTTACCATCTTTCACTGGGATTAATTCAGAACCTCCCAGCCTTGTCTCCTAACCTTCATTCTCATACACACCAACTAGCTCACTGTGCATTGAAGGCTGGAGGCTGGAATTATTTGAAGATTTCTCTGCGCATCTCTCTCTGTTTCTGTAGTCTCTATGTTCCCTTGCCAAGTTGGCGGTTTCAGGGTAGCCAGACAAATTGGTAGTAGGCTCCCAACGCTCAAGCAAACAAAAGCTGAATTGTCTTTTGTGACCTAGTGGCTGAAGTCACATAACATCTCTTCTTGTGTTCTGTCAAAGTAATCAGAGGCCTGCTCAACTTCAAGGGGAGGGGAAATAGACCACACCTCTTGGTGGGACAGTGCAAGGATCTGGAAGAGGAAGATGTGGGACCAGAATGTGGGATACTTTCTGGAAGATATTGCAGTGCATGTCTTGAAATTTCAACTTAAACTATGGTTTAGGATTATAAAATTTAACATAAATTATAGTGCTAAGCCTTGGTTTAGGAGTCTAAGTCTATTTTAGATGCTACTATTCTAGGATTATTGTTATGTTTTTAGAGGAATTTGGAATTTTATGGCTCTTGGTAACTTGCCTTAGTATTGCTTATGTGCTTGAGAGCAAAAATCAAAATTAAATGGACATATTTAAACAAGTATATGCTCCTGTAACAATTTCTGCAGAAGTAAGGACCATATTGAAATAATTAGAATTTCAAATCATGTTAAAGTTGGTTTCTTTTTGCTGACCGGGTTCAGCAGATGCTAACCAAAATTAGGAGGACTATTCTAATTTCAGCATATAATATCCAGAAATGAAGTGAATGCAAAGGACTCTATGACCTTCAGAGATGAAATTATGCCCTTTCTAGCAAAGCCTTTTATTTCTAAAATGTGTGCTACTTCCAGCAGACCTGACTCATTAATGCCTGCCTCCCTTCCACATTGTTCTGGATGGCCAAAGCATCATTGCTGAGAACCTACTTTGCGCAGGGCACACTTTTTCCCTGATTGCTTTGCATAGAGATGAGTGCTTTTTCAAGGTTGAAGGCTTCAGATGAGATAAAGACTGCTATTGAGCTAATCAGAGCGTATGAGGGGGGGTTAAGGGGGTCAGTGATTTTCTAAGAAAAACAGAGCCTTTTGTCTTTACCTTTTCCTCTTTTTAAATACAAATCTATTCTACAAACCTTCACATTTGCTTAGTGTTGTGGTTTATTTCCCTCTCTATATTCATTTTCTCTTTCACAGTAATACCCCTTGAACACACACACACATGCACATTAATTTTAAGAAAGAATAAAATCAGTGTTCCCATGATAAAGGCCCTCTTTTAGAAAAGGATTCTTTTGCATAGTTATGAATATTGCAATCAGTTGGTATATTTCTGTTAATCCACTCTAAATTTATACTTTACAGAACTGAAGGCAGAGAACATATACTTTGGTGTGCAACTTTATGTTTCTAGATTAGTCATGCTTCTAGAATATGCCAGGGGTTAACTTTTATGGCATTATGATATGTCACTTTTTAAAAATATTTTTACTGGTAGGTTGGAAGCTTAAGTCTATACTTTAAGTTCCACTTTGCTGTTTTTATGCATTTTTATTTAACTTATATTTTTGCCCTGAAATAATGCATGCAAAAGGTGCCATTCTGAAAAGCAGAGTAAATACCTGCGTTATTCTTTATATTTCTTTTTTGTATAGATTAAGAAAGCTAAAGTGAAAAATAAAATGAACTCCTTGCTTCAGTAATGGGTATTTTGGTCCTTGTTCTCAGGAAGATTAGAGTGTTGGTGATGGCCCAGCTGGGCGTGGCTCAGCGGTTGAGCATCGACCAAGGATCCAGGAGATCAAGGTTCGATTCCCGGTCAGGGCACATGCGCAGGTTTCGGGCTCGATCCCCAGTAGGGGGCGTGCAGGAGGCAGCCAATCAATGATTCTCTCATCATTGATATTTCTGTCTCTCTCTCCCTCTCTCTATTTCTCTCTGAAATCAATAAAAATATAAAAATAAAAATTAAAAGAAGAATTTAGAGTGCTGGTGATGTAGTTTTATGAATTGCAGGCCTTACTGTTAGCATTAGTTGGAACTAATGAGGTCATTTATAATGCACTCTTCTTATTGTCACCCAACTTTGTCTAGTCCGGTGACACCTATAATGAGGTGTCTGTCAGGGGCAGAGTGCAATATTAGTTGCCAGCATTCTGTGGTTTTGCCAATGATTCAGTTCATCATGGGTGTTTCTAGAAATAAAATAAAAACAAAACAAAACAGAGGAAAGAGGGTCAATGCAAGAATGAACACAGGAAAATATGACCACATGTGAGGCAAGAGAGTAAAAACTAGGTTAGATATACGGAAGCAATTCCTGCGTGATTCGTTAAATAATATAATTTGACTATGTGAAAAAGGAAATCTCAAAGGAAATAGCATGGGCATATGGACAAAATTGATTCAGGATTGTAGAGTTATAATTTAATTTCCTGGCAATTTTCTATTTATCTTAATGTTTATTTTCTTTCAGAATCTATGGCTATGAAAACACATGCATCTTTTCTCTGAATGTTTTGAAATGTTTTTCTGAAGTCTAGGCTATACCAAACTCTTATTTATTATAAACTTTAGGTGGCTTTGTGATCTTCTGTATTCAAAAATAATAATCCAACAATATATTGAATATCAAATATGAGCCAGAAATGCTGCTATATACCTGTGAAAAGCAGATGAAGGCCAGCAGAATACACCACCTTAAAATATGCCTTTTTGACATAAGGATTATTTGAGGCTGATTATTTTTAAGAAATAACAAACATAGGAAAAGCTCTGAAAAATGAGAAGTTACTTTTTTGGGAAGAGACATTTACATTTACGAGGGAAATTTCCATCTGTAAGGGTGTCTCCCTCTCTGTACCACGAAGGGAGGATGACTCTAAATCTCTAAAAACTCCTATCAATAGAGAAGGCAGCACTTAATATGCACAGCAACCATACCCATACCCTTATTTACTATGCTTTGACTGATAACCTCCCCTATCCACCCCCCCCCAACATTTTTTGTCCTTAGCTGGAGGTCTTAAGGTGATGGTTTGGGTCATTTGGGGGAGTTGCTCAGTTTTCCTGGGTATCTCCCATGTATGCAGGAGATATACATGTTATTAAACCTTTGTTTGTTTTTCTCCTGTAAATCTGTCTCAGCCAGGGACCTAGAAGGTAATCATTATGGGGGGAAAAAATCTATCTCTGGATAATTCTTTGTAACAAATTTATTTGCTATTATTTGTAAGTTGTGTATGGCTGGGGTGAGGGTGGAGGTGATGGCTAGAAATGAGAACTTTCGGTTTCTAGAGACACTAATTTCTTTATAATTTCCACTCGTGGGTTCACAGATTTCCATTCAATTCATCTTGAGACAGGGCAGTAAGCCAGGACAAGTGTAACAGGGGAAACAAGACAGATAGTTAAATGGCCAAGCAGTTTACAGCCATCTAGTAAATCTCAAAATTGTATCTTCCATAACCAAGGACACTTAGAGTAAATGGCTTACACTTCTCCCCAACCAGAGGGTACATAGCTTAAATCACCCTGTTATCATCATAATTAGCTAGTTTTTAATATTAATAATAGAAAGAGAGCAAAAGGAAGGCCAGACATTATAAGCATGGTCATCTGGGCAGCTTCACCAGGAAGCTGCAACTTCCTATTCCCCAGGGAACCACAGGTCCATTCCCTGCAGATCACTAGGTGAAGAGGTCCACTAAAGGGGAAAATGGGGGCATGCACAGTGAAGTAAGGTGCTTGCCTGTCAGTCTAACCTGGAAAAAAAAAAAATGCTGGGGGTGTGGGGGTGGCGCCACTGCAAACACGTGAAATCCCAAAGAATTAATCTAGTTGGTTAAGCTCCTGGCTATAATCCGGAGACAAAGAATTCTCTATCTCTTGCACTCCTGTTTCTTGCTTGCTCTGTGACCTGTTCTTGCCTGTGCACTAGGTGCTATGTGGCCTTAGCAGCTGCATGATCCATGGCCGTGAGGACCTCACATGCAATGAACTGCAGCTGGGAACACAGGCTAACCTAGCCAGAGGCTGGACTGGACTTTAACATGAGAGGAAACTCCGGGCAGAGGCTTTAATCCTAGCCCTGCTAAAGACGAGATTGGTCTTTTTCCATGACAAGGATGGAGGGAAATGGGACCTTGGAAACCCAGGGGCTTAATTTCACAGAAATAAAGATCACTTAGTCTCCCATGCAAACCTCAGGAAATTCCTTTTCTTGTGACACCACAAGAATTCTACTTCCACCAACACAGAGGGCACCCTACTGATAACACTGTTGCTTCTATGCTAAGCCCTTCCTTATTTCACTGTCCACAGCTTTAATAAACATACTCTCAAAATCACCTGGACTTGTGTTGTGAAATCTTTCCTGCACGAAGTCAAGAATGCACACACTACAGGCTGGCCTGATGCAGAATCAACAACCTCACAGTCTAAACTATTCACTTTCTCTCCCATTAGATTTTCAGTGTGGGTTTTCTCTTTCCTCCACCCCATGAACAAAATAAATCCTTCTATTACTTCATTCAATAGGACACTGAATTTATTTCCATACGTTATTATTCACAGCTGGCTCTGTTCAATACTGGTACACAGGGCGGTTTGAGATAATTTGGCTCTCTAACACAGAACCAAAGTAGCCCTGTGGCTGTAGCAAGCACGTGGAATAACTTGGTACACAACTTGTAGATATTTGGGCAGGAAGGCGAGACCCTTAAGGGCACCTTCTTTTCATTTGCCTTAGTGTACAGGGCTTGCTATGTGAATCTTAAGGCACAGTCAGCCACAATAGTTATACTTTTTTTTTTTTTAATATATCTTTATTGATTTCAGAGGGAGGAAAGGAGAGAGAGAGAGACAGAAACATCAATGATGAGAGAGTCATTGATCGAGCCCGCAACCCGGGCATGTGCCCTGACCGGGAATCGAACCCCGATCGCCTGGATCCTAGGTCGATGCTCAACTGCTGAGCCACGCCCGCCTGGGCCACAATAGTTATTCTTTACAAAGTAGTAAAATTTAATTCAGTTCTTGTGTGTCTGAGAAAGATCAACAAATATTTGTGTTTTATATAACATTAGTTTAATTGTAATTTTATTGGGGAAAAATGCCTTAAATAATTTAATTTGGGATATACAAAAATTAAGTGAGCAGAAACAGATCTTGAAAAGAAAGTGGAGAGCTGCCGTATTGGGTCTTTGTTTTTTAGAAAGTTGACAGACTGCTTATGTGTATGTGAGAGAGAATGTGTTAGGGTCCCATGGTGTCTATTAAGGCTTTCTAAGTAACAACGCAGCTTCATTGGGTTCTGAGTGCTTGGGGCAGATATATGGCTGATGCTCAAATTCAAATTCCACTCTTGCCTGAAGGCCCTCTTTTTTGAAAGACTGAGATAGCTTATAAATTCCCTGAATGCAAGGAAACAGAAGTGACTGTTATTCACCAATTAGATTCTTTCTTCCCAGTGCAGAAATCAATCCTGTACTTCTAGTCTGTGGGGGAGAGAAAACTCTAGGACAGCAAACCAGCTGTAGTGACAGAAGGAAGGACAATGAGAGTTTAGAGGCAGGAGCCACGCTTGACTACAACAGGGGGGGAAAATGGACCCAAATTGGCATTGGGTGTTCACTGAAGGGCATGGATCCCACACCCTCGCATAAACTGAGAGAATCAAAACAGACCACATGGGGCAAAGGGCTGACTTGAAAAATCAGTTCAAGCTGCTTGGTTGCCTCCCAGAAATGTGGAGGAGCATTCTGAGGTCACATCCAAGGGCAGCCAGAAACCAATGCTCAGCTCTTACTTTGCTTGCAGTGACTATTTTTAAAAAAGTCCAGGAGATGATTGTTGGAGTAATGATACCAGCTTATTATGGGTAAGTGGGGACCAAGTGACTGGGAGCATTGTGGCCTGAATGCAAAGCGCATTAGAATAAGTAACCCAATGCAGTGATTGTAACTGAGTGAGGTTAAATCGGAAAACAAAACTTTCAGGGGCTGTGACTAAGACATCACATTGCTCACAGCCTCAGAAGAGAACACTTGTAAATTAATGCAGCTAATGTAGGCCAGACCTTTGATTAGAACATCTATTTTTCAAAAGTGGTATTTACAGACAATTATGTCTCTTATGGTGCTCAGCAATAATTGGTGGTAGAAAAGAATTCTTACCCTATTTATTTGTTAAAAAGCAACCCAGGAGTGCTAGAATAGTGAATTGGCTCTAGAGTTTTCCCACATTCAGCTCCCCTTCCCTGACAGATCCCTACCTTATGGAAACAAGGACTGTGATTTGCCTCTGCTGTGCAACATGGTGGTTCCAGGTCCTTCAATCTAGTTGAACAATCTCTGATGGTCTTGTCACACTCTCAGTTTGCTTGCTCATGGAGAAGTGGGTCTTTCTGGGTCACAGTAGGAAAAAAATGACCCCAGAAATTCTTTCTTTTAAAATGGTATTCTTAGGATAATCCAATGTTTTCACTATTTTATATCAAAGTCTATTGCAAGAATAGCTCACAGGACTGTGGCCTTGAAGAAACATAGGGCTGGAGCTTCAGAGGCCCCTAGCTTACTTTGTGTTCTTTTTTGTAGGGCTCTGAATAAGCCATACACAGGGAACATCACAGTGCTAACTCCAGCTTAGTGATCACAATTTCCTACTTTGTATTTTTGAAAAGTTTTACTTCTCAAAGGGCCTAGATCAGTAAGCCCTTTAGATCAGGCTTGGACAGAATTTTTGAAAACTTCATTTAAGCATAGAAATTTAAAGTTGACTATGATTGTGGCATACATAATCCTGAAGTGAATTATTTCACATGTTGTGCCTCGTGCACAACTAAAATGCGCATTTCCACGCACATACATCCTCCCACATATTTTTAAGAGGATGTTTATTTTTGGTGACTACTTTGAGGAGGTTCAGAACAAGCCTCCCCAAAATGTGTCACTTTGGTATGTGGACTATTTTGAGTTGAAGACAATCAAAACCAGCCTCCTCAAGAAAAATTTTTACCTCTCCCTTAATTAAACCTAAAAGAATTTAGATAAGGGGCCTGTCCCAGAAAGAGAGCTATTACCAGAGATAACTTTTCATCTGAATGACCTTTCTCGATGACAGGACGTGAATCTTGTGGGCAGTGATACTAAATCTATAGTATATTAGTTTGGAAGAATCTGCACTTTTTTCATAAATTAAAATGGTTCATGGTTTACTCAAACCTTAATATTTCATGTTTTTCATGAAGATCCTACCTAGATTTTGCTTGCTATATTGATGGAATTTAAAAAATTTAGTTCTTAGTGGCCAATTTAAGTTTGCTTTTATTATTATTAAATTTTCTTATAAGAGACTACACTACTTAATTCCATTATTAACTACAAAACTTTGTAATAGATTCCTTGGGGTTTTCTAAATACAGAATAATGCCAATGAGGATATTGTTTCCTCCTTT
Source organism: Miniopterus natalensis (assembly GCF_054644295.1). Lineage (NCBI taxonomy): Eukaryota > Metazoa > Chordata > Mammalia > Chiroptera > Miniopteridae > Miniopterus > Miniopterus natalensis. Next base: position 55,695,435 of record NC_142083.1, read on the forward strand.
CTAATTACTGTACTTTCTGTTTCACATTTCTGTATTTGTTGGAACATTTAGAAAAATGTTAAATAATATTTCAGTGTGCTAGTGTTATTCCTGAAACCTTTCATTTTGGTCTTACTTTAAGGTACATAATGGTGAATTATTCATTTCTTAAAATATCTATCCAGAATAAGTATTGAATATTATCATGTCTTTTGGGAGTCTATTGAGATTGTCAAAAGTGTTCTCTTATTTGAACATAGTGCTGTTAAAGAGATTTCCTATGATTTGTATTCCTGAATTAAAACCAACCTGGTCATGGTAGATGCGCTCTTGAATTCAATTTGCTTGTATCTTATTTAGAAATATTCATATCTATATTCATAAGTGAATTTCCTCTAAGGTTATTTTTATGTGTGAAATGTGTAATATTAATCCAATTGAAGCCTAATAGTAGAACAGAATTGTAAGTGCATATAGAACAGCAGAGCATTTCAGACTTCCCCTGTGCCATGCTCTGCTAGACATCTGACCATGCTTTTCTCAAGGCAGTGTCATTTTGAAAAGCCACACATTCGCATAATGTCTTTCCTGCTCTTCCTTTGTTCTTTGAGTTGTACCAAGCTAATTGCTTTTGAAAGTTATTTCCCAGATTTCTCCCACAGGTGACGTTTAGGTAAATAAGGCTTTTCAAAGTTAGAATCAGGGACTTGATCCTATTGGTATACTTCCCGGAACATCAAAGAGCATAACATCAAAGACTTCTCCCACCACCTCTTTGGTTAATGTCCATTCTGATTAGAAAGGAATTGAGAAAGAACCCGGGAAAAGGCCCGGCTGGTGCTAACAAAGTCGAAGGGAAAGGTGTTCCTTCACAGATGGATTTAGATAGGACAGTGCTGCTTATGAGAGAGTTATAGCAGACCATCGAGAAGCTCTTATGCCCGGCCGGCGTGGGTCAGCAGTTGAGCATCGACCTAGGATCCAGGAGATCGAGGTTCGATTCCCCGTCAGGGCACATGCCCAGGTTTCGGGCTCGATCCCCAGCAGGGGGAGTGCAAGAGGCAGCCGATCAATGACTCTCATCATTGATGTTTCTAGCTCTCTCTCCTTGTCTCTTCCTCTCTCTAGAATCAATAAAATCATTAAAAATATATTAAAAAAGAAAAAGAAGCTCTTTTGACCCGCCCATCCACAGTTGCCTTTCCTTATTCTGTAATGGTATATGTAACAATTATCTGTTCTTTGATAATGTGAAAGAAGTCGCTGGTAAACTTTCTTTTGAGACATTTTATAATTTTTACCAGTTTTTTTGTTGTTGTGTGTTTTTTATGACTTTTGGTTTCTTTGTGCTTTCTGCTTCTACTTGAACTAGATTTTGTAACTGCATTTTCTACATCTCATTGATGCTTTCAAATTTGTCATCATAGAACTGTACATACATAATTTAAAAAATCTCTGTTGCTTGTATAGGTTTTTTGGCAATTAATTGTTAATTTGGTAAATCATTTCAGGTGGATCTCCTTCGGCTATGTTTTCACTCTGAAGGTTTTGCTGAGATTTTTTCCATTAATTTCTAATTAAAACAATAGAATAAAGTTTCTTTTTATGATCTTTCTTGTACTATATATGGCAATTATAATTTTGACAGCATTATCATCTCACTTGGATTTCTACGTCTGGGTACTCTGTGGGCACAGTATCTTTTTTCTTCATTCAGAGTTCTAAATTTGCCCTTGGCGGAGAGCTGTCTCCACTTTATGACACACTGATCTATGAGCTCTGTCTCTCCTTTGTTGTTGTAAACAAACCTGAAATGACTGGAAGTATTTCTCTAGTGAATCACTAGTCTGCTTAACATTCTACCATTTCAAGCATGACAGTATAAGAGGCTCATAAATACCCTGGTTGTCTCACCTCATTACTGACTTTCAGGAAATCATGCTTAACTTTTATATTTTTACTTTGGGAAAAAAAAACTTGTAGGTCTTCTGAGAAGCCTAAAAACAATTTCAGTGAAAGATAGGGGAATTCTTTGTATTAGCCAGTTATGGAAGTTAAGTGTATCTGGTTGTTTTTCACTTTTTTGGCGTTCTAATGACCTTCACTGGATGTGAGATTTAATTTCCTCTGTCTCCCCACAGCATACAGTAAGTGACTAGGAATCAGTGAGTCCCATCCATTGTGGAAAATGATAAGACAAACATCATTTGGATGTGAGAACTATTTTTTTTTTTAAGTTTAACAATTGATTTGCCATAAGCCACCTATATCCCTCTGCCTATTTTCTCTTCTTACCAAAGACATGGATCCACCAAGCAGCTCATCTCCCTTTGGACATGGGATAGAGTTGTTTTCTCTTTCAATTGGTGATTAAAAACCTACTGATTGCTTTTACCAGACTCAGTCTCTGATATAGAAGTGTAGGATTGATCCACTTTAAAGTAAACCTACCTTGCCCTGTTTTATTTTTATTAAAGGCTTTCTAAGTGGATGAAATCATATTTATTTATATTTTAATTTATTTAGTCTACTAAAATATAAGCTACAGGAGACCAGGAACTTGTCTATTGTACTCTCTGACCTCTCTCTGTTGCCTAGAAGAGTGAAGGCATTCACGAGTAAGTCTTTACAAATTTTCTCACACATTTGCCCTTCTTTTTATTGGTGTAGATTAATACTTATATTTTGAATCGAACAGTGTTAATGTTATTAAGCTACTTCAAATCTTGAAAAAATATATATTAGAGTACAAATAAATAAGAAGCTGAGCAGCATAATGTACTTATAGATATGGTTTGCATTTTCTTTTCTTAAATTATGCTTACATTATCTGTAAAATGTTGAGGGGGTGGAAATAGATACTCTCATGCACTGTTGTTGAGCATGTGAATTGGTATAATTTTTGAAGGGCAGTTTGGCAGTATCCAGCAAAATATAAAAAGCACACAACTAAAAATAAATAAATATTTTAAAATAAAATAAAAAGCATACAACTTTTGACATAGTGATATCAATTTATCAGCATTAGAAATTTCTATGAATATAGTCATGACAATGCACAAAGATTTTTGTAAATGAATATTTATTTCAGCATAATTTTAATAACAAATAAAAACAACTCCCTAATGCACCATCTGGAAAAAAATCTAATGACTAAGAATTATCAAAAGTGATTATAGCTTGGCTGGGTGTGACTCAGCAGTTGAGCATCGACCTAGGATCCAGGAGATGGCAGTTGGATTCCCGGTCCGGGCACATGCTTGGGTTGCGGGCTCGATCCCCAGTAGGGGGTGTGCAGGAGGCAGCCGATCAATGACTCTCTCATCATTGATGTTTCTATCTCTCTCTCTCCCTCTCCCTTCCTCTCTCTGAAATCATAAAGATATATTAAAAAACAACAACAACAAACAAACAAAAAGTGATTATGGATATCATGAACCTGTTAAGAGAAAAAGTAGTTCTACAATGTCAGTGACCTCAGAGTTGGACAATAATTTTTTGCTTCATAATTTTTAAAACCAAGATATTTATAGGTGCTTGTTACAAATGGGATTAGTTACTCCTTTTTTTTAAAAATTTATATCAGAGGGAGGAAGGAAGAGGGAGAGAGAGAGAGAGAAACATCAGTGATGAGAGAGAGTCATTGATCGGCTGGCTCCTGCACACCCCTTGCTGGGGATCAAGCCCGCAAGCTGGGCATGTGCCCTGATGGGAATCAAATCCTGATCTCCTGGATCATAGGTTGTTGATGCTCAACAGCTGAGCCCTGTTGGCCTGCCAGGATTTAGTCACTCTTAATACAGTATTCTTAAGAGAAAAGAAAAATTTAAATGTACAAAAATAAAGAAAGACAGAAAGAATACTTTGGGAAGTTAGAGGCTTATCATGATGGCCTTTAGTCTAATTGTAGACCCTAAGTACAGGTAAGGATATGCAAATCATTAATGGGGAGTCTTTAAGGTCAAAGGCCTTTGTGGTAATTCCAGTTACATAAAGCAACACACAATGGATTTCCCAAACGTTGAAAAATAGTCCCTCCTTCCCTCTCCCATATAGCTTCCAAGACACTGAGTTTAATTCAGAAACCATTTGATGTTTACTTCGTTTCATGTAGAGAAGTGATCTAGGGAAGGAGAGAAGTTGTCTGAAGTACAGCACAGACACAAATTGACTTCTCTTTAATGGGAGGCAAAGAGCCTGTTACACTGTATGTTTTTTAAAAAGTAGTTTTGTAGCTTTTGATGTGAAAATGTACGCAAGACACATAAAACAAACCAGTTGCAGAATTATGGGATAGTGCAATCTCACTTTTTAAAGGTCTCTGTTTTCATATGTTCACAACAATAATTTTTAAAAATGCTTATAGCATTACCTTAGTAGCTAGGTTTGTATTTTAAGTTTATTAATGATCAGTTTGTCAGAAACATAAACCACTGAAAAATATAAGAACAGTGAGATGACTTTTGGTGAATATATCACAGAATCTGACATTCTCCAGGCAGGGATCTAAGAAATCCTACTGGGTGTAGTAGAGAGTTGCCTGATTTAGGGAATGAAGACAGGTTTGACTTTTAGCTATGACCTTTGGTTTTTAATTAATTTTCTGAGCCCCATTTTCCTAATTTGTAAATTGGAGGTAATGAGAATGGTTGATGTGCACTGAGGGCTTATTAGGTGCTTGGATTCTTTGTCTTATTTAAACCTCACACCACCAAGCCCATACGGAGTACATATTATCTCTGTTTTACATATGAGGAAACTGAGGCACAGATAAATTTCATAAATTTCCAAATAATATCGATAAGCCAGTGTTAGCCTTGACATTCCAATCCCAGCAGATTGACAGCATCTTAGGCACTAAACCAACACTCTATTCTGGTCCCTGTTGTTGACATAAGAACATCCAAACCTACAGAAAATTTTTATAAAAATTTATTTGAGTAAAAAAAGAGAATACACCTGGAAGCAAGATCTCCACAGATTGACGGCAAATGCTTTGGAGAATAACAGTTTGCAGTTCCTTTTTGTGTATTTGAGATTAAGGAGGGAAGGTAAGGAAGATTACATGGAGGTGGGAGAAAGCAAGTCTGATGGGGCTGCAGGGTCCTTAAGGTTATGTGGTCTCTTAGGGAACCTGAGAGGGGACATTTCAAAGGTGTGTTAACCTAAATGCACAGAAACAATAGACAGGGCTTGCTTAAGGCAAAGGTCAGCTTTTTATTAAGAAGTTATATGTCTGGGAGGTGACTACCCACCATGACCTGCCCAGTTAGGAATTTATGATCAGATCACTCTGTGAGGTTAGTTTCCATAGAAACCCCCCCTTTTGTTTTTCATCCATACTGTTCATACTAATAACTCACTTTGCTAGATAAATGGATAGTGACTGTCATAGCCAAATGCCTGACAGGTGGTAAGCTCATTTGATATAGTTATTATTTTCTTATTTTAGGGATTACTGTACTATTCTGAGGGGGGGTAGAAAGCAAGGACTGAGTAGACAAGACTTTATTTAATATATTGGACTTTGACCTTAGATTTAATTAAATGTGTGGTTGCAAAAATAAAATTCTACAAAACAGTGATTTATATTTTACAACTGAAAAAAAAAAATGACACCCAAGTAGATTAAGTTTCCCCCCTTAAGCAGCCAGCTAGTTAAAGGCAGAACTTTCCCTTCATTTTCCTGCCACCTGGCCTCCTCTCTCCCTTTCTGTCTCACTTCTCATCTCTTCTCCCCCCTCCTTTGCCTCCCTTCCTTTCTTTCACTAGATAGGGTGTGTTGGGGTGGCATATTCTTGCAACAGGAACACATGCTACCTTTAACACTAAAATCTAAATACTTAAATTCAGGAACTCTTATTGAAGCTGCTGTAAGTTTGGTTTACCAATGAAAATAGCAACATGATTTCGAGCTTTGTCATAGATAGCCGGAGGTGGGGTCTGAGGGTGGGAGAAAGTCGCTGCAGGGCTGCCAAGTAGATGGGGGTGAGTGTCAAAGAAACTGAGAAGGAATTGTGGTACTCAGGAGTAGAAGGTGAAACAAACCTCCCATCAGAACCGTGCAGTTTAGAGAACGTTATGTATTGGTGGTAAGCTTAAAGTTGACGGTACATGCGAAAGGCAGTGTGCCACACTTATCACTCCTCACGTCTGAGGGAGGCTAGCAGAGCCGTCTGCACAAAGTTAAGGATGGAAAGTCATAGCTGTTGGGGATGGGGTCTGACAAGAGTCCTATACTAACACAGGCTCTCATGTAAAAGGCAACTCTGAGAACCCATGTTGGTTCTTAAACTTTGCCCAATAGCAGAGATGTGTGACTTCATAGTCCTCAGGAGTCTACTCCTGAGATGCGTCAAAAATGCTTTCAGAACCCTCCTGCATGAGGGACAGTGGTAAGCCCAGAATTTGGGGTGGGCATTGGAGTGACTACCTACAGTAAGTAGTATTGGGCAGGGGCAATCAAACTTTATTTTCTGATTCTTATGAACCAACTGGGAAATTGGACACAGTTCATGGGATGGTATAATAAGCTTAACTGATGCTTTCATTTCAATTGTGGTCTTATGAAGCTGCAAAACCTTAATATAGTATTACTTGCCTGCAGCTTTCCCCAGGGTAAATGTTGGCATAGTATTATTTGATATTTTTTTAAAATGTTAATAGTACTTAAGCTTAGGTATGTATTTTCAACAACTTTGTCAATTTTACATTATATGTTTTCTCTGTGGGATACATTTTGAGTTTTTAAAGTTTATTTTTGGTTGGCATTAAATCATTGTGAAAAACATTACCAAACTGTCATCCCAATTCTTACTAAAATTATACAAAGTAGTAACAATTCAGTTTGTTTCTTTTAACACAGAAAAAAAATACCTAATTTGTAATTGAGTTATCTTAAAATTGAGGAAGTCAGGAGGGAGAACATATTAATGCATATTTAATACAATTCAGAACATTGATTAGCTTAGTTTGTGGGCTGTTACTCAGGTATTGAAAATAAACTTTTCCAAACAGCAGGATAAAATAAAATCTTGCCTATTTGCATTAGAATTTTGTTTTATTGCAACCTGAAATTCTGTGTAACTTTTAATTCAGATCATTTGCTCAGCTGATGATCTGAAGGCTGGTCACACTTATTTTTCTTCAGTAGGTTAATTTTGAGTGTATAAGAATACACTAAAACTCATAATATAGTTTTCAGCTTTTTAAAATTGAAATAACAAAAAAATGATTTTTCAGTGTCACCAAAATCAAATCCCTTCTAGCTACAAGTGAATTATCATAGAATTTTTTTTTAAATTAAATTTATTGGGGTGACATTGGTTAATAGGGTCATACAGGTTTCAGGTATAAATTTCTATTTTATAAAATCTGTATATTGCACTGTGTGTCCACCACCCAAAGTCAAACCATCTTCCATGACCATATATTGGGCCCCCTTCACCCTCCCAACCCCCTTACCTCTGGCAACCACCACACAAGTTTCAGTTTTTGTCTACAAGTTTCAGTTTTATATCCCACATATGAGTGAAATCATATGGTTCTTAGTTTTTTCTGCCTGACTTATTTCACTTAGCGTAATATTCTCAAGGTACATCTGTGTTGTCACAAATAGCACTATTTCATCTTTTCTTATGGCCAAGTAGTATTCTGTTTATATATATGTGTGTGTGTGTGTGTGTGTGTATGAATATATAAATATATATATATGCCACATCTTCTTCTCTATCCAATCCTCTATCACAGAATACTTTGGTTGTTACAGTTTGCTCGTTTGTAGGTGAGATTTCTAAAGAAGAGTGTGACAAAGTCTCCATTACCCAGATGGGACTGAGAACTATTTCTAAACAAAACATCTCACCTCCAGGGTTTAAGGCTCTGAAAAAGGTATCCTTTTTCCTGGTGAAAAGTAAACATAAAGGAATTAAAGTTAAAAGCTATGCCAATGGAGCAGGATGGCTTTTGTTAAAAATAAAACTAATGTATAAAACAATTAGCAAACATAAAAATAACTCCTGAATAGGATCGTCTCTCAAATTAAATTCGTTTACCTAAATTTTAGTATCAACCATGTTGACATCATGGAGAACTGTCAGGAGAGCTGACATTCTTAGAAGACATAACATCACCTGTAACCTTTGAGAAAGCTGCTCTGTGAAAGCCCTAAAGGCAGAGTGGTCAGACTGGCATTTGTACAGCGTGGTGGGAGATATTACAATAGCACCATACAGAACCCTTTCAAGCAATTTTGGGTCATGGACAGTAAGGCTTTTGGAAATAAATCTATAAGTAGTGATTTGTCACTATTATGTGAAGTGAAATAATTTCAGACAGTCTTTTCTCCCCAGATCAGAAAGTGCTATTCCCAAAGTGCATAATAAATCAAATTTGAATCTTTTCATCTCGATATATACATCTCTGAGGATATTATTTTTAAAGCGAACATTTATTTCTTCATTCACCACAGAACTAAAGTCCAATTTTATAACTTTGCAAAATTTTTCAATCACTTTCTTTGGTGTAACAATTACAAGTGCAACATACTTGTAATAAAACTGTCATCCATGGTTCAATTCAAAATGTATCCTGGGGAAGGCAGGCTTCTGAAGCTGGAAAAGTCTGTACTTTTCTTTGAGAAGCAAGGAAGGTAGTCTCACAGGAAACTTAAGAATCAAATAGCAATTTCCCCCAAAGTCAGAACATTTTGGAATTCAGCTTTTCCTAATTATAAGCCAAATTTAAAAGGTACTTTTTAACTCTTGTCTCTACTATTTTTTTTTAAATATGTCTTTATTGATTTCAGAGAGAGGAAAGGAGAGGGAGAGATAGAAACATCAATGATGAGAGAGTCACTGATCAGCTGCCTCCTGCAGGCCCCTGACTGGGGATCGAGCCCGCAACCTGGGCATGTGCCCTGACCGGGAATCGAACCCCGATCACCTGGATCCTAGGTCGATGCTGAACCGCTGAGCCACGCCCGGCCAGGCTCTTTTCTCTACTCTTTAAAGCCAATATTAGCAGGCAACTTCTTTTCCTCAACTATCATCTACCCCGAAAAAACGTTACTGTAAATGGGAGAAACAGAGGACAATCTACCAATATTTAACCCTAAATCAGCTGTATTTTTACCATCCATGGACCTTTTGAGATCATTGTGACTCTCTTATTGTTATTTGTATGTGTGTGTGTGTGTATTTTTAATTATAAAAATGAAGTTATGCATCATCCCACTATTCAAAATGTCTCTGGAAGATTCTTAACTCCTTTATTCTATATATACTTTGTAATTCTGAATATATTCAGTAATTATTTGCTAAGACTCCCCTCTTCAGTTTATACATCAGAGAGTTAACCACATTGCCCAAGTTTCCACATTTGTTCACAGGATTCCAGATTTCAGTTATTCATAATTGAGTGTTTGATGATATGTGGTGTTCATCTTATTTAATACTTTCATTCCAACAATAGTTTATAATATAGATTGAGAAGTTAGTGTCTCTGCGGTTTTGGTTTTCTCACAGTCAGCATTCTGTATTCTAAGAAAAAAACAGCCTGAAATTACTAATGATCTTTTCCTCTTAAATCAGCAAAATATTTTACTTGGATTCTGACAAAGTTCAATAAATATGAAGAATTTGATTACAGCAATTAAAAATACAATCATAGGTAGGCTTAAAACCATACTTTACTTAATACAAACAGGTAAAGGTTTACTGTATCAATGGTATCTCTTAAAACAAGCTTCTGTTTGTAAGTTTCACATTACGTCTTCTTTTTTTATTTTTACTTTTTAAAATATATCTTTATTGATTTCAGAGAGAGAAAAGGAGAGGGAGAGAGAGAAACAGCAATGATGAGAGTCATCATTGATGGGCTACCTCCTACATTCCCCCAACTGGGAATCCAGCCCCCAACCCGGGCATGTGCCCTGACCAGGAATCAAACTGAGATCTCCTGGATCCTAGGCTGATGTTCAGCTGCTGAGCCACACCCCACCAGGCTCTTCTCTTTTTAATTACATTATAGTTCCTAGAGGTTAGAGATCTTATTTTGTGTGTGTTTGTATACCTTGTAACAAAGTGTTTTTTGTTTGTTTTGTTTTTTATATGTAGTAGGCATTCAATTGCCAAAGTAAAACTCCATTTTTCTAAAGAGCTTGAATACTTATTAAATCATAATGTTTTGGTAGGGTGGGTGCTGAATTTAAATGCCAGGATATGGTAAGATTAACTGTAATGACCTCATGCCTTCTAAAGCAGCCAGACAGTAGGCACGCCAGGCCATAGTAACCCTACTTAAAGATGTCTCTAGGTGAATAGTTTGTCCATGAAAAATAAGTTTAGTTATAATTCTTCCTTGCCTCTTTGATCAGTTTAACCCTCTAAGTTATATACAATTTATTATGAAGATATATCATCTGGGAAGTTTTCTAGGTTCATTTTTAAAGAATTGAACTTTTTTATATGTGATTGTTTAGATTATCTTCTTACATTGGAAATCAGACCAGTAGCAGTACATTAATACTAAAAGATAGAATGAAAATTCTTTTATATTGAAATTCTTTAGGAATCATATTGGAAATTTCTTGTGAGTGGAAAGTATTAAAAAATGTGTGTTTTCTATTTCTGGCTCAAGGTTTAGTAAAGTAAATTTATTTACTGCTGTAAAATCCATAATTTAATTTTGATAGAGGATTCTACTACTGATAGCACATGTTTTGAAAACATTTATTATAGAATTGTATGCCTGAAACCTATATAATTTTATTAAGCAATGCCACCCCAATAAATTCAATAAATTTTTTTTATAAAAGAGAACATTTATTAAATTGGATTACATATTTCCACAAGTGACTTGTTAACTATAAAAATAAATCATTACACACTAGGAAATTATTTTAACCTCTCAAGTTGGGATAATGTAGGATGTCATCTTGTTCTTAGATAATGGTTACAACAAGTCTGATCCTTTTAGTTTTCTTGGCAGAAGAAAAAAATCTGTTCTATAATTTATCTTCTGAGATAAGATTGTGTAAACAAAGAACGACCTTTATTTAAGATATTTTCAAGAGTGCCTTTTCCCTGCAACTTAGATGCACACACACACACATACACACTGATTTAGAAAGTACATATTGATCATATGGCAAACTTTTAATTCACAAAATTACTTGCTTTGTGAAGTTCATTATGACCAATCTCTGTGAGAGAAAGTGATTTTTCATAACTGACTTGAAGACAGCTATATCAACTCATTCAGTTTTTGGCATTGAAATAAGATAAAATATTCAGTGAGAGACAACTGGCCTGATAGGCTTTGATGGTTCCTACTCTAGATCTGTCTTGTGAACCTTAAACTTTTGACCTGAGCACTATTTCTGATATATCTGGACATACTTCATACATTCTTTGTTGCATTTTAATAATTCTAATTATTACAAACACTGCTGTTTTCTTTCAGTAAAAGGGGACTTAGCCAAATGCAATTTGTTTACTCAATACAATGTTTTGTGAGAAAATAAATACCTCTAGTGCCAGGGATTTTCAGAATTAAAAAAAATATATTTTGTATTTCATATTCTTCTTTTAGTCATTTGATTTTACCTTGTACTCTTTTCAGTACTGAAATGTTGTAGTACTGAAATGTAACATACAATACAACTGGACTATTTGGGAAAATCTATTAGAAAATAAAAACACACATATTGCATATTTAGAAAAAGACCTTGAAGAATATGACTTGTGTATATGAACATGCAAACATATGTATCTGTAATACAAGTCAGAACAGAAATTGGCTGGGTAAGTTAGAGGAATTATGGGTCTTGATTATAGATTTTTGCTTATCTGAATGTCTTGATTTCTCTTGAAGAAGCCTACATCGCTTTTATTAAGTGAACTTGGTTTCCATTTCTCATACCTTGAGAGAAAGAAGGTCTAGTCCTAGACTTTGCAAGATACCTAAAATGAGAGATGAGAGACAGAACTGGGCCTGAGGAGGAGACTGAAAACACCACAGGAGCAATGCCAATGGGCAAGTTATGCAAATGTGAGCACATGTGCATATGTGTGCATGCACACACACACACACCACATACATATACAGAGTTTTCTGTTCTCAGATATTATGCTGGTCACATATTAAACAAAGCAGAGCTCTGAGAAAAAGACTTGGCTAATAATACTCAAATGCTCTATAAATATTCACAATGGTTTGCAAGCTGGATGTTGATTCATTCTGCCTAGTAGTTTATTCCCCCTGTGACTCTTCTTTAGTGCAAAGAAAAAGATACTTGACTGAGCAGGTAAGATCAGCATGATGTAAGTTCTGGTAGGACATGCATAAAAGAATGTTGCTTTGAGAACAAATCACACCTCACTTCAATTTCAAAATATTTTTAAACATCTGTAATTTTGGTCAGCATGTGATTTTATATATGCAGTTATAAAGTGTTATATTTTGCACATAAATTTCAGACTCAACACTTACTGAGCTTTTGGCTGGCATTAAAACATCGACAACATTTTAGAAAGCTTGTGTGTGTGTGTGTGTGTGTGTGTGTGTGTAAGACAGTCACATATGAGGGATGAGATCCTAAGAGCTAGCATAATTCAACATTATAATTCAAGTAAATTTTCTTAGAAGAATAAATGTAAACAGTGGATGCCTCCTTCAAATGCAGAAATATTCAAGTTTCTAGGATATTAATACTTTTTTGTTTTTTCAGCATTTTCTCTAAAATATTCAGTGACCTCTCTAATATTAACATTATGGAGAATCACAGTGGATCAGTCACAGTTTGTATTAGAATCCACTCAGAAAACAGAATTTAACAAGGAAAGCTATAAGAAAGAATTATTAACTATAATGGAATTATAGTTACAGGGGTTGCTAGTAATAAGAAAACTCTAAAGAATATAGTATTAGAGATACAAAGGGCAGCCCTTACCCCCAGGGATGAGAGAGCACCCCAGAAAGAGCTGCCTCTGCAAGGCTGCCATGCAGACCTTAGTGGAGATGGTGCAGCTGCGGTCACTGGATGGCAGAGAAGTCACTGTGTTGCTGCACTAGTAGAACTCCCTAAATCTGCCCGGTAGAACATGCCAAAAATCCACCTCTCGGGGTGCTGGGGAAATTTCTTAAGCACGAGGAGTTCCTCCAGAATGTTCTCTATTACAAGACTAGCTGAGCCGGGTGCCGAGGAAGCTGATGTGCTCCGGGGGCAGGTTTCTGGGACTGGAGAAGCGGCCTGCACTGCAGGGGCCTGCCCAGGAGTGCGCCAGAACCAGGACGACGAGCCACTTTCTCACGCAATGTCCTTCCCGCATCCCCTCGACAATGCTTTTAACATCATGCCAACAAGCAAAGGGAAAAAGTACTTAAAGGGGCCCTACTTGGTCCACTTGGAGGCAACCAATCAATGTGTCTCTCTCACATTGTTTTCCTCGCTCTCTCTGTCTCCCCTTTCCACTCTCTCTGAAAAATATCCTCCAGTGAAAATTTAAAAAAAGTACTTGAAGGGCCCTTCTATTTTTTCACTGAGCAGGCAATGAAGGATGCATTTGGAGCCAACAGGCAATGACTTGATGAAGGGCTCAGTTATCTTCATATTTCATTGCCTCTAAATTTTATTAACCAAATTACTGATTTAAAGAGTTTTCCCCCCTAGCAGTAAGCACCATTATGACCACTTAATCACTAGAAAAATAAAGACTACAAAAAGATTTTAAGTTACACTGATGGCGAACATTAAAATAACGACATAATATGCACCAAAATCACTTATAAATGTGTTTAACACAGAAAATGTATTGCTCAGATAATAGGAATATTTACCAATTCAATTTGAATTTATAAGTCCATCAGCTCACCATCATCTTAGAAATTAAGCAATTCTTGATGCATTTTATTTTTTGATATTCATGTTATTTTACATTTTGCATGAAATGAGATTCATAAGTATGTTTTTATCGTGTTATTTCAAATTTCCTAAGTCAGGTTCCTATAAATTATGACCTTGCTAAGTATACATCCCATTGCATGGTTAAACCTTTATCTTACTTTTTGCTATTGGGAGCTCTGACAAGAGAGTGTAGGATGATTACCCTAAACCTATCACCACTATAAGGAAAAAAATTTTTCAGTCTTCCTGATGATGAGGCAGTCATTTTCCAACACCCTAAAATTGTTGTTTACTTTGTGCTTGACTCATTCTCACTTGCATAGTTAAAATTACATTTTGGGGGAATTTCTTCAGGTTCTTAAGCCATTTTACCTTTCAGGGTTTCACATTATTTTTAGAGAATAGCGGTTGGGTTTCTGGGCTCCGAGCCCAGCACTTCAAATCCAAACCTCTAATTTGAATTAGTTACTCTATGAATAGGCATGCACTTAACCCTCCTCTTTAGCTTCTCAACCTCTAAAGAAGGGGCACTATTTTCACTGATTAAGCTGAAACCAATATCATTATATTTTAAAATGCCTTTAAATCTAGAAAAAAAATAAGCTTAGGCCATATTTTATAAGCATTTTCCTTCAAATTGAGTTTTCCTTCCATAAAACCAGTGCTAATACTACAAGGAGAAGAGTGTTTTCCAAGATGAGTACTCAGTCGACATCCCTGGCTTGTGAGAGACAATGATTTCATGTACGAGAGTGCCAGGTATGTCTTTGGGCTTTATATTAATTTGTGAAACATTCCTTTCATTATGTTTCCTGTTAAAAAATTATGCACATTTGAATCAAAGCCCAATGACTGTGTCCAGTAACTGAAAAATATTTATTTCTCCTTGGAAATCTTACCTGTTTAATTACCCAATCTTTTGGGAACACGGCCAAAGCCTAGAGTGAGTCTTTTGTTGCAGGAAGAAAAGAGAAAAATAATTTGGTGCTGAGAGGAAACATCTCTCTTATGGCCCTTGTGGAGCCTCTTGTCATGTTTGGAGTTGCCCTGCTAGGCTACAGTTATCTGGTTTGGTGTCCTTAGAGTTCATGTGCTATGATAACCCAAAGGTAAAAGGACTCTGTTCCTTTATCACTGTTCTTTTTTCTTCTAATTTCTCAGATTTGTGTGCAACTTGCTTTCTTTTTTCTTCTGATTTCTTATATTTGTGTGCAACTTGCTCTGGCTTGTTCATATTCTGGGAGTAATGGGGTGAGGTTAATATAAGACATTTAACTCTCAATTACTCAGGGGCTAATTATCCAGTCTATTGATTGCACAGTCCAACCTCTGCTTTTCCTGCTTTTTAAAGGGTGGTTGACTGCCCATTAAACCAGACAAGAGTACGGGGTGGAGAGGAAAAGTGATAAAATTCAAATCTATTTTGCAGCTTATTAGCGCTAGTTAAGAGCCTAGGTGAGTAGCAAAAATGTGGTTAGGGGACACCTGTATATTTAATTTAGTCCTACTTTTCCTTGTCATCTCTTACCATGGATAATTGAGTTGACTTCATTACCTTATGTTCGTATAGTTAATTCTCAGAAGTTGGGTTTTTTATTACGTTGGAGCAGCGGTTTAATTGGTATTTGAGGGAGCTATAGGAAGCTATAAAAGCTTCACTTTTAAAATAAGGAAACTGAGATACAGAGTGTTCAAACTGAAGAAGGACACTTGGTGGAGTCATGGGCCACAGTGATTTTTTTCTCTTTGTTCTGAGTTCACAGATATATAGAGATGATAA
This sequence comes from Miniopterus natalensis, assembly GCF_054644295.1. Classification (NCBI taxonomy): domain Eukaryota; kingdom Metazoa; phylum Chordata; class Mammalia; order Chiroptera; family Miniopteridae; genus Miniopterus; species Miniopterus natalensis. The sequence goes on from NC_142083.1 coordinate 55,711,100, forward strand.
AATCACCTAATGATAATTCATTTTATCAACAGTTCTCTACAGTGGTCTGTGAATCTAGTATAATACAGCCATGAGTAGCCACAGTTTCAAAGTTGGCTTGGGGTTTGCGTCTCAGCTGTGCTACTTGTGGCTGATCAAGCTTGAGATATAAATATATTTCACTTAGCAGGATGTATGGCATAGAGTGATCACTCAATAAAAGGCCCATTTAATTCAAATTGTAGTAATAATAGTTGTAGTGGAAGGGGTACTATGAATAATAAAGTCTCTGAGTTATTTTGAATATTTCAAGAAGAATAAAAGAAACTTTACATTTACCCATGGCAAAACTATGTAGGTTATTAATGCAGACTTGTGTAGTAATTTAATCTCAAATTATGGTTTTATGAGGTTGTCCTTAGTGGCATTCCTTATTTTATAATTACAAAAACAGGCCCAGGGCCAAAGAGTACAACTATTTTCCCAAGTTCACCCAATAAGTTAAAGGTAAGGATGCCACTAGAATAAAAATGTAGGACTAGTAACTCCTAACTTTTCCCCCCACAATTGTACTGATGTTAAAACACCAATGATTTCATTCATAGAATCCATAAGTGAGCTCCACTTACGTCTTCCTCACTGTCCTGCTCAGTCTTCACTGCACATGTTCTTAATTTTCTGAATGGAAATGGGACAAAAGAATAATTTTTATGAACTAAGAGACCTGGAGAAATGATGGTGGCAGCAAATTCATAGATGGTAATAGTCAAACAAAATGCAGTGGAATAGTGGAGGAAGTAATGTGTGTCACTTCTAAGACAAGCTTTTTAGAAAATAGATATGCCGTCCTCATATTCTTTGTTACACTATCAGCTGGGTGCAGAGGACTACAAAGCCTTGGGGGATAGAAGACATACAAGATAGATAGATAGATCCTGGGTCCCTGAATCACACAATGTGGAAGAAAGTGGCTCTCTGGACAGGAATATCAGAGTTGAACTACAAAGTAATGAGAAACTTCCATCATGACAAGCTCATAGCATTTGGGGGGAGGGATATGCTAGTTCTACTCCAAATAATATCTGAACTTTTTTTCCCCACAATAAAAAGTGACAAACTAGCAATCTCTGAACCATAATACATATGTGTATAAATATTATATTTCCTTATAAGAAGAAAATTTGGTTTGGTATACATACAGTTTATCGTGGGGGCTAAAAATATATTAATATTTTCCTCCCACCTTCTAAGTTTTTCTTGCTAGGCTAACTATGAATGGAGACAAATTAACAGGAGAAAATCAAAGTTTAATACACGTGCGTGGGGAATTCACACAAGCATGATAATCCCATGAAAATTCCAAAGACAGTGAGACAACATTGGCTATATATAACATTTTGGACAAAGGAGAAGGGGGGTGGAAAGGGGTGTTAGAAATCAGAAGTGAGAGTGAGTGATTTGCAGGTAGTTGAGGAAATGTGGAACACACATGGCAGGAAAAGCCCCTCCTTGGCAACTCACGAACAATGGGGCACTGGGTATCTAGTCAACAGGCACCTGCCTGAAGCCCTTTGTTTACCATACTTAATTACAATTACAATAAAGCGAACATCTTAAAATCTTTCTGAAGCAGGTTTCTCCGTCCTAATCTCTTGGGCAGGAAAGGGGAGGGGGTGCCCAGGTCTCCTGGGTCTTTTGTTTCTTAATAACCAGCTTAAAATCAATATCCCAAAAGGGCAGCTTCAGCTTGGCAGGATTTTGGACCTTTTATTAATTTGAAGAGGCTTCTTGTAGTTTTTTGATAAGACATTCATATTAACTCTCTCAGTAATGCTGAGATATGTTTGCATTCTTCCTAAATAATATTTTGTCATGGCAAACAAAAGAAATTACATTTCAAGTTATTTGGACTAAAAACAGTAGTGAGTAGAGCATGCGGAAGAGCATATAGTAAGTATGTAAGAATGAGTGGAAGTCAAACAAAATAACTTTTTAATAAATAGACTTATTACTCTACATTTGCCATCAACACTATAAATTTATGTGAATCTCTGTAACTATTTCTTTTTCATAGTGATACCAAATTTGTAGTTTCTTCTGTTCTCTTAATTTTGCCAGTGTCTCAAAACTATGTTAATATTCTTATTTCCACCTAATACTTTTCACTATTTAATCCTCGTATGTTAACACAGAGATGCGAATACATTTTTAAAAGAAAAGGACCTACATTTGACTGTCACCATACCCCAGACTCCCGCTCATTCGTCTTCGGTGCTTTAGCGAAAACCCGATGCCAGGGCTTTCTGCACGCGCCTCCCTTCCTGCTGGTCCCGCGGCTCTTCGACGACACTCAGCGGCGTTTTCCTTCTCCGAAGGCCGTTCTTAGAGGACGGAGGTTTACAGCTGACTTAAAGAAGCAGAGTCTGCGTCAGTAACCAGTGGGTGCTCCCATTGGCGTCACAGTTGAACCATTTCACTAGACAAGCAGTTCTTAGCAGGGCAGCTTCTAGATTCCATGGCCGGAAACGTGAACAGCTGTGCCCGTCACCCTGCCCAGTAATGTGGCACACAGCGTCGCCCGAGGCGAGATTCTACCTTCTCTCAGGCTCAGCTGCTGAATGCCTCACAGTGCGGGCATATCACATGCTGACGAACATCAGAGCAAGTCTTTAATACAGCATAGCTCCCCGCTTCACCGAGTACTCAACTAGGAGGCACTAATCTGCCTCCAAGACTGGAGGGGGGAGAACCACAAAACAGCCCTGGGTCAGTGTTGAACTGATTGAAATGATATCATTGAGCAAAATTGTTGCCGGTTGATCCTACATGACTTTCACCATGTAAAACCAGACTTCAGAAGCTAAGCTCAGGATAAGATGTGGGAATTAGTTAAAGTCCACTAGGATTGAGGAAGCAGATGATGCTGGCACGTTGCTTCCTGAGGCCCACAGCCCCTGGTGGGAAATGCTGTCCCTTCTTCCTTCCTCCCCCTCCTTCCCTTTAAACCTCTCTCTCTTAGTTCCTTCTATCATTTTCTTTTTCAGTGGGAGCAGCTGCATCAAGTTTGCAGAAACTGAGAATAACCGTGTGGGCCTTTCCCGTGTTGATGGGTTTATGCACATTTTCTCCCCCTTCCTCTGGTACAATTGAATCAGGCTTTCTAACCTTCCTCAAAAATTGATCTTGTCCCTCCTTTCAGCTTTACCTTTTGCCCTTGAACAAGACCTCTTACCTTTTCCCCTTTCTCACTGGGGATGGTTTTTATATCTCAAACACAGAACTTTAGATTAAAATGCACATATCTCAGGGAAAGCCAGTTCTTTGACGTAGAATCTTCTGTGCTCGGAGTCAAAAATTGCTGTTAAGCCTTGACCTGAAACAAAGGGGAGAGAGAGTTTGAGGTAAGTGTGTATGTGTGAGGGTGGGGTAAGGCCTTGGAGGCCGGGGAGAATTCACAACTCAGGAGGATTAGAGACCATTGAAAGGAGATGGGCTTAGATTTCCTATTTTATCTTTTTGCTCAAGGCCAGCTCTGTTCTTCTTCACCTATGTGGATGCAAGCAAAAAGGAGAGGCGTAGAAAATTTGCTACTGGCACAATCTATTTTTCCATATTCCTTTGTAATGTGGTTCTCTATCAAGTTATAGGTCCAATGAAAAATTGCCTCTATGCAACTATGGAATATGTACCAGTTTTGGAATAATCCTGCTGAGAATACAGGAAGACTACAAACAATAGACAGAGTGTTGCCAATCAACTCATCTGAGTTTTTTGTTATGGGCCGGGAAGTGATCAAACTGTTCCTGCGGACAGAGCTCTGGCTCAGAAATAATTATTGACAGCATCCCTTTTCTATAACAAATAGAATGAATTTTATTTCCAGTATACATGCTATAATAAACTTGCTCTGTGAGGAAAGAACAGAGAAGAATGACGCTTGGTATTTCCTGGTTTATACTCAGAGAATAGTTATTCATTATATTTTATTCTCATGCTACAAAGTAAAATGTGCAAGGTTATCTTTTAAAATGGCTCAAGAAATGACAATGAATTGCAAAAGATAGCACAATAATATGTAGGGGAGAAAAGGGAGAATACACTTATTAGGAGAAATGTTTTGTCTCCCCCATAGAAAATCAAGCTAAAATGTATTAAATTTTTCCTTAACATAAACCTTTATTAATGATCAATAATTCAATGTTTTCTTGGTTCATGTTTTTATTTTTTAATGTTTTTAACAATTTTGAGAGTACATTTATTAAAGCTGGGGACAGTGAGACAAAGGAAGAGCTTAGGGTACAAGAAGCAACAGGAGGGAACCTAGGTGGTGCTCTGCTTTGGCTCTGTAGAAATGCTATAGGAAGGAAGTGAGCCAAGGCAGGGCTGCTTTCGGCTCACTAAAAAATCAGACAAAAAGGGGGCCTTGGAGACAGTTTAAGGGGGGTTAGCCCCAGAGGAGCTGACACTGCTCGCTGCTCCCCTGGTTGCAAGTCTCATGGGGACTCTAGAGTTTAGGAGATGCAGGCCTGAGAGGGAAGGAATGAGTAGATGTGCTCCAGAGAGAGACCACCTCTGTTCATGATTTTATTCCTCAACACGAGTTCTGATATCCAGCCTGAATCTATTAATATTGGGCCAACGCAATGGAAGACAGTGTTGTGTTCTACCCTGGGCTGTAACAAGCCTTCTTCCCCCAGTTTTCCATCAAAGGACTAAAAACAATCAGCAGCTTTTTTGTTGTTACTGAGGATCTGTAATGGGGGAAATGGCTATTCTGGAAGAAACAGTTAACATATTCAATGCTTTATTCAATTAGACCTACTGTTTCCTGATGGCCACCCATGGGGTTCAGCAACACTCTATAAAATTAACATCTAAGGCACAAAAGACCCCCCAACAAATAGTTTTCATAAAAACAAAAACAAGAGAAAATTAGCCAAGAAGCAAAAGTGAACTGAGGAAATCCTTAAGTTTGAGACTAATGTGTTAGATGTTTCCTGTTTCAAATTAAACCAGGTAGGAAAAGTACAAAACTGCACAACATCCAGTCTGAACTTTAGCACCCTACTTATTTCTTTCTCTAAAATGCAGTACAAAATGGACTCGTCTTTATTGTAGTCTTTAAATAATTATTAGGCTTAATTGCCACAGTTCATAGAAATTTTAAAATTAGCAAGCGGTGCTTATCCCTCTGCAGCGCTCAGTGTTAATAAAACATGCTGCTCCATGAACACATTTCACATCATATTTGTCCATGATTATTTTATTGTTTTTCCAAGTACAGATGCCAAGAGACAAAGTGTTGCGAATTCCTGTAATTACAAGCATTTCCTCCATTCTGGTCCATGAAGTATGCAGTCAATCTCTATTGCCTTTTGCCTTCGTTTTGAATCTGTCCCCAGTGCAGGAATGTCAAAAACAGCATTTAGCCACACAGGCTGCTCAATTTAAAAAAGGGAAAATCTCATTCAAGCTACTAATTAAGAAAAGTGAGCTGTGAATAAAAAGAACTGCCTTCTAAAAGCCTTTAAGGAGAAACTTGCAACGATGCTGCATTCTGAGAAGGAATGATACTTAGTTATCAAAGCTAAATTCTAATACAGCATTTAGAGGGAAGTTGAACTAAATCCCTAATATTTTAAAAGCAGCCAAGTAAATGAGGATTCAGGCGTTATCCATTTCTTTTCTAGATTTAAAGGAGAGCTTAATTAATTTTTTTTTTTTTCAGTTTACAGATAATTTTTTAAAAAATATTTTTATTGATTTCAGAGAGAGGAAGAGAGAGGGAGAGAGAGAGAGATTGAAACATCGATGATGAGAGAGTTATTGATCGGCTTCCTAGCCCGAAACCTGGGCATGTGCCCTGAAGGGGAATTGAACCCCGATTTCCTGGATCATAGGTCGATGGTCAACTTCTGAGCCATGCCAGCTGGGCTACAGACGCTTCTTTTTTTAGAAGTTGCTTCCATCTCTTTAAGATCATTTTGATAATTTTGTAAAATGTGCATTTCTTTGAAAAACTACATTGAGGTTCTGTTATGCAAAGATATTTTGCAAAATTGTCAGTAGAGCTGTCTCCTCGATAGAATAATTTCTCCAAGTGATTTATTTCAACAGCTCTTCAGAAATATTTAGAATAAACTATGTTTTGATCACCATAGACATAAGGACAAATGATTTAGACAGGCTGGTAAATAGCAAACAGTAAAAAATTCTCATTCCATTAAATGTTGTAACACAGAACTGCTCCTGAAAGAAGGTAGTTAAATAAATGCCAGTTGTGGATATTGAAGCAGAATCTAAGCAGGCTCTATAACCATATCTACTTTGAGTGTGTTAAATTAATTCTTCATTACTTTAATGCTTTATAGATTGATTGATCAAAAATATGAAAGATGAATATATAGGCCATGCTTTACTAATTTTGGTCTAACTTGGTAAACTGTGAAGGAGAAATACAGTTCTACTAAACTATTTGGACATGTTTCTTTATGTTCCTCCCCCAAGATACTTCGAACATAGTAGTCTAGGCAATTGTCCTCATGTCCACTGTTACTCCCCAAGAAATGAGAAATCCATTAAAATTCATCAATATTTCACTGTGCTTAGGATCTCACTTTTTCTACCTTAAGACATAGGTCTGGGGTACTTACATAGGTGGGCCACTAGATGCTGCTAGTATTCTTTCCATTGTTCAGTATTTTGCAAGGACGGCTTTCCCTTCTTGGATGAGTCCTCAGACATTGAAGTCTGATTTCTTAAATTGGAGCCATTTGGTTCCCATCCCTAGGAGGACTGTGATTGTTATTCACACACTCATCCTTACCTTGCACAGGAGAATTTAAGGAGATCCAACTTTTGACACCAACCATCAAATGGCCTTGCAGGGTATTATCCCAAACCCACTTCTTTGTGTCTCAGTTATTTTATTTCTAAATGCAGGATACAGTTATTATTCAACTTCTTGGAAAATTGGGACACCCTCTAGGTAAATGCTGAGATGAATTGTTCACTTGGGAAGCAAGTCTACCAAGGGAGATTGTTCAGGAAATGGGTGGGAGAGAACTAAGGGAAGTAAGGTAATTGGAACAAAGGGATGGAATAGACAGAAGGAAAGGGCAGAATAAAAGGTGTTCCCAGAAGGATTAAAGAGGAAAGTAAAAACTTAAAAGTGTTTCAGGGGTGGAGGACGGATCCCATTGTTCAATGGGCAATGATCAGGATATGACCAACGAGAGATCTGCAAACACCTACATGGTTATTATGTTTTGGAACCTTGGCTAAGAAGTCAAGAGGATGACCCTGAGGAATTGTTTTTAGTGATTCAAATGCCAAATGTGAAAAAAAACACGAGTTTAGTCGAAATAACGTGAAATTGATACCTGAAAAAATTTTTTTAGAGCGCTGTCTGAAGGACTATTCTTAAACAAGCAAAGAAAGAAAGAAAGAAAGAAAACACTATTACATAATTTCATAAATTAAATAATTTCTAGGCATCCTTCAACATTATAAATATGTTAAAAACTAAATGTTAAAAATGGGGATTTCAAATGTACAAATCCTAACTACCACATAAAGAGTGCCTATTTCTTTTTTGTTTGTTTGTTTATTTTTATTTAAAATATTACAGATGTCTCTCTTTAAAAGAAAAGGGCCACAGAAAATGAGAGTTAATTTATAGATTGAGACAGTTTTTTAAAAATAATTAAAACATGTTTCAGACATAAGGATAGAAGGTGGTCACAATATAAAAAAGGATTGTTAGAGAATACTTACAGCTAGTGCAAATCCATTTTCTAAAAAGCAAACAAAAAACATGCCTGGTACTAGCAAAAACCTAATGTGGGGAGGGAATGTTTGGGTTCTAGTTATTGGCACCTAGCTGTGTAATCTTGAGCGAGTTCCTTTATCCCTTTGAGTCACCTCCACTGGAGAAGGGGCAAGAGAATCAATGACTGGAAATATTTGGTTAGAAAGCTTCAAACTGAATAAATGTCCTCCAAAGGGAAGGAAGAGAGGCTGAAAATATAGCAGAAGTCCTGCCGAAGTTTTCTTGTACTTTTTAAAAACAGCTTTTTGAGATATAATCCACATGTCATACAAGTCACCAATTTAAATTATATAATTTGATTTTTTTAAATTTATGTATTCACAGACTTACGAAACCATCCTCAAATCAATTTTAGAACATTTTCCAGAAAGAAACTCTACCCATTCACAGTCACTCCCTGTTTTCCTGCAACCCTCCCTAGGCAACCACTATTACCTTTGTCTATAGATTTGCTTATTTTGGATATTTCACATAAATGGAATCATACAATATATAGTCTTCTGTGATTGGTTTCTTTCACCATAAGGTTTTTAATGTTCATTCATGTTGTAGCTTGTATCAGGACTTTATTCCTTTTTTTTTTTTTTTTGATGAATATGTCACATTTTGTTTATCTGTTCATCCACTGATGGACATTTGGGTTGTTTCCACTTTTTGGCTGTTATGAGTAATGCTGCTATGAACACCCCTGTCCAACTGTTTTTGTGACAGTATATTTTAATATTTGTAATTTTTTATATCAGATTTTTTAATATCTGACTAGTTTAAGATGACTATACATTGAAAAGTATGACAAAGGCAATAAAGAATATGAGCAATAAACATTCATTTGTTAAGAGTATCCTATTTACTGCATTGTTCTTGAAGAAAACAGTTTCTCCAGAATAAAACTTATAAAGACACGAGATGGTTATAAATATAAAAGTTCTTTGTGCTACTCAAATGAAAGGCAGAATATTAATCTAAGTTTTTTGAGATTTATTATTGTGACTCTGGAGTGGAAGGTGATGTGGAAACCAAATTCTATCACAGAGGAGGAGATAGCTAACATAATTAAAAAGTGTTTTGTCAATACAGTTAAGTTTCTGCTTATGTTTCCAGAGTAGTTGAGTTTGGCATCCCTTGATAGTTTATATTGTAGAGGTTATATTGTCACACATCTGACATTCTCTCTCTTAAGGAAATTTGGTCTCCACAACACCAGGTAGATTTTTAACATGTGGTACAACCCTTTGGAGAAAATTAACTGGGAATAGGAGGGTGTGGCTACATTTTCTTGGTATGGAGTAATTAGTGAAAATATACATGGTAATGATGGCTATTAATTTTAAAAATTAAGAAAAATAGCTGTCTTCTATTTAGATGTGGTAAATATATTTGTTACAAAAAGAGGAAAAGACATGATTTATATAACTAAGAAGATGCATTATAAAAAGATTAATTTTCTATTTGTAAAGTCAACCAAACAACTAAACATTATAATTCCTATATATATTAACATAAAAACCAAATGCTGAGATGTTTGAAAATATTTTGAAGTAAATTTTTTAACCTTATTTAGGAAAAAAAATATTTGTCTTATCTTTCCATGCTTCTTGCTGATCTAGGACCTGGTTCCAAATAATAATAATCACACAAAATTCATAAGAATACTGAGAGGACCTGTCCAATAACTACACATGTAGCATTATGATTAGAATTTAATACAAACATCTGAAAGGCATTCTGTTGAAGTAAAGTTTAAAATGTCTAAATATGCTTTAAATATATATATATATATATATATATATATATATATCTTTATTGATTTCAGAGAGAGGAAGGGAAAAAGAGAGAGATAGAAACATCAATGCTGAGAGAGTCATCATTGATCGGCTGCCTCCTGCACGCCCCCTACTGGGGATCGAGCCCAAAACCTGGGCATGTGCCCTGACCGGGGATCAAACCGCGATCTCCTGGATTTTAGGTCGATGCTCAACCGCTGAGCCACGCCCGGCCGGGCTGTTTGGTGCTTTTTGATTACTGCTTCAATTTCATTAGTTGTAATTGGTCTATTCAGATTTTCTGCTTCCTTCTGATTCAGTTTTGGAAGATTGTATGTTTCTAGAAATTTATTAATTTCATCCAGATTGTACGATTTGTTGACACAGAGTTGTTCATACTGTTTTGTTACAATCCTCTGCATTTCTTTGGTGTCAGTTACATCTCCTCTTCCTTTTCTGATTTTATTTATTTGAGTCCTCTCTCCTTTTTTCTTGATGAGCCTGCTTAAAAGTTTGTCAATCTTTTAATCTTTTCAAAGAACGAGGTCTTGGTTTCATTGTGGTTTTGTATTTGTTTTTTTTAGACTCTATTTCATTTGTTTCTGCTCTGATGTTTATTACTTTTTTCCTTCTACTCACTTTGGGCTTTGTTTGTTGTTTATTTTCTAGTTCCTTTAAGTGTAAAGTTAGATCGTTCATGTGAGATTTTTCTTGTTTCTTGACCTAGGCAAATCTATGTTAATATACACAGTATCAAATTTTTAAAAATAATAGTGGGTTGTGTAGAACGTAGGCCTTAATATAGATTCACTTCTTTGCTACATTTGTGTTTGCCCAGTTTTTAAAAAGGCATTAAATTCACCTGTAAACTGGATAATTATTCTAATTTTACCTGATCTAGAGGAAACCCCTAACGGAACATAATCACTTAACGCTGGATCTGGAAACAAATTTAAGGTTGGCAGTGCTCTTCACCATGTGCCTCTAAATCTGTCAGATATAAGTCTATAGCTATGTTCAAATCCTCTAGAAAAATAATAATCTTCATGGTCTATAGAGAACAAAAATGTATCATTTTATTTTAAAAATAGGCATTACATGATATTTTAAATACAGCATAAAATATAATGTCAACATTTCTGAAGGAATAGACAAAAATAAGTATTGCTAATTTGCTAAATTCTACATAGTGCTTCAGTATCAATGTCTTTGAAGTGCATTTTTTCATAAGAACTGCCACTGAAGAGAATGTCTTTCATCACTTCAGTGTGTAGCCTAAAACTAAATATCATCCTTCCTAATATGAATTTCCTTTTAAATTAATACAGAACATTGACTTCTGCTCATGTAAACTTCATAAATGAAGCCTCATTATCACGTTTTATTGTTTTTCTCCCCTTGAAATTTAGATTCCGTTTTGTCTCTTTTATTCCATGTTAGGATGTGGTGCCTTCAGCAATGACAAGAAGAACATAGCAAAGGGCTAGATTACACTGTCCACTACTGTGTTTATCTGTCTGATCGCCCAGGTTAATGAGGATCCCTTTAGGGAACGGAAGACTCCTAACAGTAATGTTCCCCAATTATATAAATTCAACAGAATCAGTGTCAAACCATGATTATAAAACGGTGCTGCTTTTTGTATTTTGTGTTTTTTTTTTTTACCCTCCAAGGCACTCCCTTCTCTATTTATGAAAAAAACAACTTTTGATGTGGGTTGATAGACTACTGGGTACTGACGCCTCTTTTAAAAAAATCTACTTTGTAACAGAAATACACCCAGCTATGACAAAACAACACTGAGGAGAAAATAAGAAAAACAGGTTGATTTGGTTACTTGCCTGTGCATCTATTTAGGGACATTTCAACATGACTTTTTAAAATTAAATTTGTTGGGGTGACATTGGTTAATAAAATTTTATGTTTCAAGTACACAATTCTATGAAACATCATCTGTATATTGCAATGTGTACCCACAACCCAAAGTCAAATCTTCTTCTGTAAAAAAGATGGCTTTTTAAAAATCAGTAATTAGTAATAAATCACATGTATGAAAACATGTAAAAATAAATACATATCAATATATACATGTTTATGAATATATACATATTTATGACAGATATATATATAGTTATGAATATATACATATTTATAAATATAAATACATACATATTTATAAATATAAAATATACTATGAGTGAATATTTATGCTCGAGCAGTGAATGAAGCGGTCCTAGAGAGCTGTGGATAGTTTTCTCAGTTGTAAATTGAGATTTAGTGATGGTGCTGTAGGAAACATTTCTCTTTGGGACTGGGTTTACCAACCTGTGGGTTTTCAAGCAATCCTACTAAGGGCATGTTTAATTATGCCATCAGAGACTTCTCCACTATGCTGAGAGCGTGCAACATTTTGCTGTACATTAAAACATTGCAAGGAAGCAGATCATCAAGTTTCTCAGCAATATTCACACCATGGAAAGCAGTGTGCATTTGACACCCCCCCCCCAAAAAAAAGATATAAGTTTAAAAACATAATATTTTTATTTAAAATGACTGGAATATAAGGTTTTAAGATGAAGGATTTATGTCTTAAAATCGTGTTTTGAATCATTCCAGCAAAATGCAACTACTCATATGCAATTAAGTGGCTACTGTGGCGATTATTTCATCTATATTTTATTCTCTCTCTGTCTCTGTTTCTGTCCCTCCCTCTCATTCTCTAGGTGTGCTTTGAATACTCTGCTCTTTCACACCTCAGGCAGCTGAGATGCAAAAACTTTGTGCAAAACACTTTAGAATTTTATTCTGACAGCCGTGGTAGCCAAAAACTTTTTTGCCTTCTTAGGAGACAAAAGCTATAAGTTGCCGGTCACAAATACAAATGAACTTTGCTTGCCAAAACTAACAGAGTAACAAACAAACAAATAAAATATTTCAATTTGATTCTAATCTTGTATCAACCAGATTACATGCTTTTTAAGGATGGGAAGATCCAGAACCTTGCAGTTCATTTGAATAACAAATATCAATTAGGAATACTTAATGAATAATACATATGAATATTTAAAATGTAAAATATTTGGAAGCAAGCTCTCTGTAGAGATAGCTGGCAGGTGTTTCTGGTATGTGTGAAACTACCCCAAACTGGGCTGTTGAAAAATATTATTTTTATAACTATATATTTTTTATAACTATAGAAATGCAGGAAATACAATGTTATTTGAACAGCTTCCCAACATGTAAGTTATGTGGCAAAGCTTAGGTGTGGAAAAAACATGATGGATTAGAAAGAGACTTTGTATCTTTAAAAAAGGAAGATGCCCAATTGTATTGTCAAAGGAACTGTACTTATTTGAATTAATGGCGGCTGACTTTTTCCTGGGTTTTTTCCAGATGTCAACAGGAAGGATAAACATAATCCTCAGTTATCCTCCCTGCATCTGCCCATCTCTCAGGCCACGTCCAGGTGAACAGCACAGAGTCCGGGGGAAGCAGCCCTGCGGTCCCTCCCCCATCCCTTCAAAGCAGGATTAATGCCTTGTTAATTGAAGTGGTTTCATTTTGTTCAGAATATTTCCTGATAATTCAGGAACTAGGAAATGCTCGTTGTTTTATGTTTTAGTTGAAAATGGATTAAAAATGTTTTCAGTGGCATTGTTATTGATCTCTTGGACATAAAAGCTAAGTACACTGCCCAGCTTATGGCAAACACAACAAAATCCACGGTCTTATCCGCTGAGATTTTACAACGCAGTGATGACAGATCTCCCCTCATGTGGACTAAGGGGTGTTCAGAAGCCCTAGGATTCTCTGATCATTCTTTCAGAGCGTCTTGAGGAAGCAAATTTCAGTAGCAAGAGTATTATGTTCCTAACAGTGTGGCACCTGATCGCGGTAAGATGGAAAGGAAAGAGGAGGGAAGGGGAAAGAGAAGCAGCACCCAGACTGGCTAACAATCCTTTTAGTGAAAATAACTCATGTCAGAAAAATTAATGTTAGAAAATAATTTTCAGGCACTGCTGTTTCAAATACCAGCCCATAATGGAATTTAGTTAAAAGCTACCATGTCAGACTTATCCAACATATACAGGGTGTCCCAAAAAATGTATACACACTTTCAATAGTTATTAATTCCAATGGGTTAAATCTGAAAAGAAAGAAACATCAATTTATCAGCTGTTAAATGTGTATTCATTTTTGGGGGATATCCTACATTTATTGAACACTCATTATATTCAACCCATATTTCTAGGTACTGTGGATCCAGAAGTGAACAAAACAAAGTTTCTGCACTAAGGGAGATTGCATACAAGTGTGATAGATATAGCATAGTATGAGCTATAAGATATATGTGCATAAACATAATCTTAGGTAGCATTTTGAAAATGGTTAAATAGTTTTAAAAAATAATAAAACAGAGAAAGGGGAGAGGGGAAAACTGATGGGAGAGGAGGCAATTTTAGGTAGTAGTGATGGGAGACACAGAAGAGTTTTCTTTGAGAAGGTAAAAATCTGAGTTGAGACATTGGGGAAAAAAAAAGAGAGTAACCTGAGCTATGACAAGACCTTATGGAAGAGCTTTTCAGGAAGAGCATTTTCTCCCCCCCCTCTCCTCCCCCCTCCCCTCCCCCTCCCCTCCCCCTCCCCACTCCCCCTCTCCACTCCCCCTCCCCTCCCCCTCTCCCCTCACTCTCCCCTCCCCTCCCCTCACTCCCCCCTCCCCTCCCCTCCCCCTCTCCTCTCACTCTCCCCTCCCTTCCCCTCCCCTCCCTCCCTTCCTCCCTCCCCTCTCCTCCCCCTCCCCTCCCTTCCCCTCCCCTCCCTCCCTTCCTCCCTCCCCTCTCCTCCCCCTCCCCTCCCTTCCCCTTTCCCCTCCCCTCCCCTTCTCCTCCCTCCTCCCCTCTCCTCCCCTCCCTGCCTTGCCCTCCCCTCCCCTTCTTTCTTTTTCTTTCCTCCTGTGAGGCATGCCTTTAACTGTTTTTTTCTTTATTGGTGCATAAGGACCATCAATGAGTAGAAGAAAGTAAGAAATTTTGTATTGGGGTTATTTCTAATAATTAGTCATCTGTTCTTCTGTTAAAGATGGATTCTTTTTCTTCTTTTGCAAAGTAATATTTGTGGAGCAGAAACGGAGTTTGCCTTAATTTGAGGGTCTTGAAGTTCTAGAGTTCACAGTCATGTTAATACATTATTTTTTTTGGATATCTATGTTTTCATATTAAGTATTGGGCTAATGCATTTTTTTGTTTCAGCTATTTTCCCTCCTCTCTCTGCTATGATGTTAAACCTGAGTGAGAGTCTGTGGGACTCGTCATGTGCTTTTGAAACAGGAATACATGTGTGGGAAAGATTTTAAGAGGTTTTATTATACATCGTTTCTTTGTTATGTTATAATTTACCAGTACCGTATTGGGCCCCATCTGCTAAAACTTGATAAAGGATAATTAACTGCAGGCAAAAATCCAGACTTGGGGATCCTTTTATCTACCATTAAAGTAAGAACTTGCACGGACACCTTTTATTATCTAGATTCCAAAGCATGGTTAAAACATGACATTATCTTTTTAAGCCTGCTGATATTAAATGATCTTATTATAAAAACAAATAAATACATGATTTAGGGAAAAAATTATCCCATTTCTCTTCTTGCTTTGGGAACACTTAATCTTTTGAATGATTACAAATTTATTAAAATAAGTAAACTAATGTTTTTTTATTTGATGAATTTTTATTATTTTTCTCCATCTTTCAAGGAGTTAGGATAGTGTGGATTTGGATGAAGAAATGGAAATAAAGTATTTCTGAAGTTCTTCCAAATTCCTCAAGTTAAAATATTCAAGACTTGTTGAAACTGTCTTTTATATCTATATTCCAATATGTAGCACATAGAATATTCTCAACAGTTGTTGTATGAATAATTTCTGATAATGTTAAAATTAATACCCACCTCACTTAATTTTTATATATGTACACACCCAGACCATGATATAGAACATTTCCAGCACTGTGGAAGGTTCCCTCGTGCCTTTCTCCACCCCCCTCAAAATGAAATAACTGCTATTCTGACTTCTATTACTGTATTACTGTTATGGGCCAAACTGTTTTTCCCCAAAATTCCTATATCATACACCTAACATCCAGCACCTCACAATGTGACTGTATTTGGGAGTTCAGTCTTTAAAGAGATATTTAAGGTAAAATGAGTGGGTCTTACTTGGTTCAATAGGACTAGTGGCTTCTTTGTTTGTTTGTTTTCCTTGCTTTGAGAGAGAGAGAAAAGGAGAGAGAAAGAGGCAGAGAGAGAGAGGGAGAGAAGGAGAAAGAGAGAGAAAGAGAAAGGTCAATTTGTTGTCACTTACTTATGCATTCATTGATCGATTCTTGTATGTGCCCTGACTGAGGATCCAACCTGCAACCTTAGTATGTGGGGATGGCACTCTAACCAGCTGAGCTACCCTGCCAGGGGTGGCTAGTGATCTTAAAAGGAGAGGACACTAAAACACAGGTAAAGGGGCCACCGTGTGAGGACACAGCCAGAAGGTGGTCATCTGCAGTCCAAGGAGAGAGGCCTCGGAAGAAACCAAACCTGCCAACATTTTAATCTTGGGTTTCTAGCCTCTAGAAACGTGAGGAATAAACTTCTATTATTTAATCTATTAAACCTGTGATATTTGGCAGTTCTGACAAACTAATACAATTACCACTGATTAGTATTGATCGCATAGCTGAAGTCATAATCATTTTGTGTCTGGCTTCTTTCACTCAACATAATGTGCTGAGATTCATCTATGTCGTGCATATGAGTAAACTGGCCATTTTTATAGGTAATATTCTACTGCATGAAAAAACACACAATTTAGCACAACTTATTTATTTTCTTGTGATAGACGTTTGGAATTGTTTTTTCTAGGTTTTGGACTATTATACAATGATCACAGATTTTATACTCTCTCTCTATAGATTTATCACATATAGATTCTTGTGGACATATGCTTTTATTTTTATACTGTAAATATGTAGGAATAGAATACCTGGGGTAAGAATGTGTTTAACTTTCAAATAAATTGATAAATACTTTTACAAAGTTGTTATGCCTCCTTACACTTACTGACAAAGTATAAGAATTCCGTTTGCTCCATAGTCTTGCCAAAACGTGGTCTTATCAGTTTTTTGAATTTTAGCCTATCTGGTGGGTATGTAGTAGTAGGTATATCACTGTGATTTTAATTTGCATTTACCTCCTGGTTACTATTGATGTTGAGCATCTTTTCACGTTCTCTTTGGACATTTGGTATTCTTTTAAAAATGGCTTCTCTGGTCTTTTACCCATTTAAAAAATGGAGTTGTTTCCATTTACATTCCTTCTTGATTTTTAGAAATTTTGTATTATACTCATGGTACAGTTCCTTATATGTCTTCTTACAGTCTCCATGTATTTTTATGGGATCTATTTTAAGTTGGAAAACGTGGTGAAATATTCATCTTTCACGATACCAATTGCTGTGAAGCCTAGGCAGCAATGGAAATCCTCATATACTGCTAATGGAATGTAAATTTTTTCAAACTCCTTGGAAATATATTTGTTATTAAGAACTCAATTTGACTATTTGGAAACCGTATGACCTAGCATTCTAGTATGATGTATACATTTAATAAAAATATGTTTGATTATGCATGAAGGACATGTACAAAAATATTCGTAGAAATGTTATTTCTAATAGTAAAAAAACTGAAAAGAATAGACATTATTAGCAGAAAGGTTAAATAAATTGTGGAATATTTATGCATCAGAACATTGTACAACAGTGAAAATAAATGAGCCCTAAGTACCTGTAATAATATGGATAAACCTAACAAGCATAATATTGAATTAAATAAACACAAAAATAAATAATAATGATTCTATTAATAGAAGATTTTAAAAGATGCTAAATTAAATGCTGGTGTTAACAGTCAGGAAAGTGGTTACTTTTTTATTAATTATAAGGCTGCAAAACAAATTACTTAAAAACTTAGTGCCTCAAAACAACAATAATTATTTATTTCATACTGTCTGTGAGTCAAGAATTCTACTAAATGCACCATAATTGCTGTATGAAATATTCAGAAGTCTAAAGTGGAAAAAAAAAAAAAAAAAAAAGAATTCTGAAGTAGCTTAGTGGTTGGCTCTGGCTTAGGGTCTCTCATGACATTTCAGACTAAACGCCAGAGCTTCAGGCATCTGAAGACTTGACTGGGCTGGCGAATACATGTCAAACTGGCCCACTCTCCTGGATTTGTTCAGAGACCCTCCTTCCTCACTGGCTTTGCTAACAGGCCTTAATTCTCCATATGGGCTTCTCCATAGGGCTGCTTGAGAGTTCTCACAGTATGGCAGTTGGCTTCCTGCGGAGTAATTCATCCAAGATCCCATATAAAGAGGAATCATAATGCTTTCTCTAACCTAGTTCCCCAAATCACACACTGCCAATTCTGCCATATTCCATTTGTTGGAAGCAGATCATTAAGTTCAGTCCATATTCAAGAGGCAGGGAACAGGGCTCTGCCTTTTGAAAGCAGGATTATCAAAGAATTCATGGGCATATTTTAACACTGTGTTACCTTTAAAGAGAAGGGGTGAAGTGGTTATTGAGAGGGATCATGGAGTGAGGGACTTGTAAGATACTCTCTTTTTTTACTGAGTCTTGTTTACATTGGTATGATTCCTTTGTGATAATTCCCTGTACTTTACACTTTGGTGAATTCTTCCGTCTATATGTTGTATTACAATAAAAAAGTTAATGGCTTATTGATAAATTGGATCAAACTGAAAAAATTAGCCATCTAAAGAGATAGTTTTAAAAGGTGCACAGGATAAAGTATTGTTAAGTGTAAACAGGCTAATTAATCATGAAGATGTGCTATTTCTATGTTGTAGCAAATGTTGCAGAATAAGTTGATATTTTTAATGCCCACCATCACGTGTAACCTGGCATAAATTACCACAATATAGAATGGTCAAGGCACCTCTAGCTCTCAGGTGTCATGAAGGCACTTAATTTATCCTTGCTCAAAGACAGTGAGATGATCAAATCAATTTTTTTCTTAAAATTCTCATTATTTTGCCTTCCCAATATATCCATTTGCGAAGATTCCTCAGAACAAGGACATATTCTGTAGAGAAAGTGAGTTCTATGGCCCTGGAGGTACTGTTTGGTACTGAGAAGTTGTGGCATTGTCTCAAATATTGGATGGAAAAGCTGATGCATTTTGGAGGTAATAAAGAATTACATTCTCTGTTGCACTTGACTCTGTTAAGTGCTTCTATGAAAAAGGAGATAAATAAGAGACTATCTTGGGTAGTATCTCAACCAATTCACTGGCCATTCTTAAAGTCAGCTCCCCCCCTTCAATCCCATTGAAATAGGGCTAGAACACCTATTTTAATGACCTGAGGTTACATCCTGCGTCTTCAAGGTTCATCCACTGCTTCTTTAAACCTCTGGACTTGCTTCCATCATGACAAATTCTGGTTCTACTGATGTGTGACATTGCAAAAGTGACAGGGAACATCTGAGAATTATGGAAGAGTGTACTTTGGAGAGGTCCCATTTTCTATATATAAAAGCTACCAGGTTCACTCTTTATATTCTGAATTGAAATGGAAATTAATATATGGTAATCAGAGTTCACCTCGTGAGAATACTTGAGAATACCACTTTTATCTAAGTGTTCATTAGCAAAGGCAATAAATCTAATATTCTCTTCCAAATAATTATCCATTAAAAAACTATTCCTGAACTGAGATACAAATATGTGTCACCTGAATTAACTAAAGAACAATTTTAAAGTATCTTAAAGATCCATATTAAGCAGGTGCTAAGATTTATTAACTATTTTTTACTTGCTACAAAAGAGAGCCGTCTCTTTTTATCAATCAAGACTCACACCCTTCATTTAGAATTTTTGACATTTGTAGATATAAATAGAGCATATGAACAAGAGTAGGACATTTGAGTGACTCTTTTAGCAGAGTTCTGAAGGATAGGGTTATGCACACTAATAATATGATTATCAAAATTGTCTTTGATGATATATAGTATTGAAGAATGGGTCTGATGATTTTTTGTAGGCTGCACTCTACCTAAGGGAAATGGAAATAGATGAAAAGATGTACAGCAGTTAAAAAGATCAGGATACTGAGAGAGTGGTTATCATTATTACAGTAAATTTGGTCTGGAACATTTGAAAATGAGCCTGAGCACTTGGCTGATAACCATTCCTCTGAAGAAACCTACAAATGATTTCCCTTGGAAGTAGGCTAAGAAAGATAACTCCAAAAGGACTTTCTTGATTATATAGTTAATAAGCTCTCCAACCTGTAATGATGTCCATGCACAGGGAATGAACAAATTCCTGAAGTGAACTTCTGAATTCAGGGGTTCCCAAGGATTTTCTTAAGTAAAAACAGTCCTTTGTTTGTGTGTCTTGACAGTAGAGGTCCATATGTATAGGTGCAAATTGGAATGGAAATGCATGCCTTGCTTAACATAAATTCTCACTTTCATGTGCATTGATGTCTATGAGATTAAGTATTATCCAATAAGAATGGCATAGTCATTCTTATTTTATTTACATTTTATAATTTTATGCTTGTCAATTCATGTGTAGCTCTAATGACTCAGAAAAGGCTCAATTTTTAAACCTGTATTTGTGAGTATATATGTATTTGTAGGTTTTATTTTAAGAATATAAAGGTTAATTATACTCACCTGAACAGTGTTAAGTATGGATGGAATAGCTTAGGTCAGGGTGCTATATTAGGCAAACATCATGATAATGAAAGACTTAGAGGAGAGAAAGTCTTTGCAATAGGACAGCTTGGTTTTCAATCCTGGTTACGATACTTACTAGCTAGTTGGCTTTAACTCCTAGTTTCTTCATCCATAAAATGTGATTAATGATGATAATAGCACCTACCTCATAGGATGTTTTTAAGATGAAATGAGATAACAAATGATAAGTACCTAGCACGTTATTTGAAACACTCTAAACTATGAATAGCCAGAGACATGATTGTAATTCTTTCTAGATCACTAAACTTCATAAAATGGTTGGTGATGGTAGGAAAACTATGGCCTACTGTATTTCCAACCCAACCAGCTGCCTCACAATTATGTGCCATGGCCCTCAAGAGCAAAGAGATTACAGATGGCCTGGAACAAGCTATTCCCTCTGCCAGAGAAATAATTTAGAATGAATTTCAAGGTCCAGTCTTCACAATGCATCAATATTCTATCATTTTAATAGACAGAATTAGGAGGCTGAAAGAGGAATGACACATTAAGGCTTCAAAATGTGGTATTCCAGAGCAGTTTGGAAGAACTTATTCAAGATAGACATACATGCCAGGGTTAAAGAATCCAAATGAAGCCTATAGTATTTGTAGAACATTCACAATTTCAAAAGGCAATCTCGGTAATTCATAGCAAATAGTGGCAGCTTTATAAGACATCATCATCAATGAACATTTATAAGTGTCTGTTGGAGTCAAGACCATACCTGGAACTAGAAATGATGGAATGATTGCTCAAGTCCAAGTTTCACTTGTGTTCTGGGGACATGGCCATACACTAGTGCAGAGGGAGCATTCAGGATGGGAAGTGGTCACAGAAACACTTTATTGTGATTAC
Source organism: Miniopterus natalensis (assembly GCF_054644295.1). Taxonomy (NCBI): domain Eukaryota; kingdom Metazoa; phylum Chordata; class Mammalia; order Chiroptera; family Miniopteridae; genus Miniopterus; species Miniopterus natalensis. The sequence continues at coordinate 55,732,345 of NC_142083.1, forward strand.
TGAAAACACATGCCACACATGATTTCAGATTTTGATGGAGCAACTGAAAATATGATTTTGTAAAAATATGTCATATTATCAACATGCCTTTATTCAATGTCTGTGTTTTTCCAAAGAAATTCTTTCAAGATGAAAATAACACTTTTTTGGATGCTGCTTCTTTTTTCACTGTATACTGTTCAGTTTGTGATAGCTTTAGAATTACAACCCTCTCCCCACACACACTTCAAATCATGGGAAATTTTTTCAGAAAAATATTTAAAGATCCTAACTTTATTTCGGGCCACAAAAGGATAACGTACAGCAGATAGAGTGAGTACAGTTGATTAATCAGTTGTACCAAGTGAGACTCTAAACTTTATCTTGCCAATGGACTTGATATCATGTTAGCATGGAAAGAGTAGATTAAGAATGGAAAGCTTGAGCTCCCTCATATATTGTGCTTGGCTCATTAGCAACTATGTACCTTGTAAGATAACTTTTCATATTTAAGCATTGAGTGCTATGCAAATTACATTAAAATTACGTTTATTTTCAGAAAGGATCTTTTAATTACTACATTGGTTACATCTATCTTTAATAAAATTTCCTTTCTTTTTTTTTTTTTTTGGGAAACTAACAGAGAAATACCTTAGATTGAGGGCTCCTCAATATAGACACGTCACAGGAGTCCATGCTGTTAAAAATACAGATTCTGATTCATTAGGTTGGAGAGGGAACAGAAAACTTGTATATCCAACAAACCCGTAGTTGATGCTTTTGCTTGCAGTTCATGCACAACATTTTGAGTAGCAAAGCCTGATCCAGCAGACTGGCATTTTTTTTATTTTAAATGGAAATACCTTAAATCTAGGAGAAAATATACTTTGGTCATTATTGGGATCGACTTGAGTTTCAGAACTATGAGGATAGATATTCTAATCAACTTCTATGGACCTGTGAGAGCAAATTCTATGTTGCAGGATATGCCTTGTTCTATGTAAGACTTCTTTCAATTTTCCTGACATGCCAATAGTGAAGCCACAGTTTTGTTTTTGTTTTAAATTTATAAAGATATGTACATCAGAAGGAAGGCCTCATTCTGGAAACAAAATCCGAAATGTTTCATTTCTGTTCCTTGGCGAGTTAACATAGAAGTTCTGTGTTTTCAACCTCAGATCTTCCAACCTATTATCTTATGTTAGTGCCTCATTTATTATGTATTGGGTTAAAATTTTGAAAGAATACCGGATGCAGTTTACCTATTTATAGTTTTTTTCTCTTTGTATCCTGGAACCTTTCTCTCAATAGAACTGGTTTGAGAGGTTGAGGCATATTGCCCACTGAAAGAAACACACAAAATAATCTAAAGAGAAAAAGTCAAATTCTTGGCTTTTGAGCTCCCAGGTAGACTTTTATGAATCTATTGCAAAGTCTATAGTCTGAAAGTCAAAGCTCTTTTCTTTTGGAATGGGTAAAATTTATTCAGAGAGAACAGTTTTGTTTTGTTTTGTTTGAATTCCACACGGTGGGCTCTGAATGTCAAGAGCAAAACCTGGAGGACTCAGGGCACAGGGTTTACACAATAAACCGCAGACCAGGGAAGACTGTATGAATGACATGAAAGCATTGTGCCCACTCAAACGGAGCCAGTTTTGATCAGTGGTTGGAAGAAGAAGATCAGAGGGGATGTGATTAGAACTCAGAAGCTGCCTGAATCATGGTCTGGGTGGTGAAGGCATGGAGTGGGGCTGGGGAGTGTAGAAAAATACAAATATGTTTGGGAAACATGGGAGTAAAAGAGACATGTCCTCTGCCTCACTGAGTATAGGTTGATGTGAGACTACAAACCTTTTTGGACAGATCTGTATCTAGTAAGTTGTTGAAGGGACAGAGCTGCAAAAGCAGAGAGGAATACTGCTGACATTTTGCCTGGTGGCCTCTCTCCAAGTCCTGTTTTCTTAAGATGGGGAAAGAGATCTTTCAACAAAGAAATGGTTAAGGTATTGAGTGGATACATGCTTGGACTGGGTAAAGGTAGGTTCCAGGCCACCAGCAGAAAATATCAACATTTTATGAAGGAGACTAGAGGAGATGAATTACATATAATGTAAAGAATAAAGGATCCAGGGTCAAATGCCCAACAACACAAAAGACCCTTGAGAACATAGATTATCTCCAGAAATAAAGGGAAGGGAAGTCAGACGGGTGGGAGTGGTGGAAGAATCCTGAAATGTGACTGCAATTGACTGAGTTGTACTAAATAGAGACCAAGGTTGAAAGTAAAGTGACTCTGCTTAACTTGAGTTTCAAAGACTGAGCTACCCTGTCATTACTGCACATTGAGAAATTGAGGCTAATGAGCTAAATTAAGTTTAACAATGTGATAATAAAGTTACGACTTATCAGCTTGAGTTCTGTGCCTACCTCAATTTGTAATCTCTATGGTAAGATGATGATAATAATGCCAGCCCTGCTTATTTCAATTTTAAATAGTAGAAAAAATACATTACTCTAGAATTTTAAAGTAGCAATCAATCTTATCCCCCTTTCTTACAATCTTTGAACACTTCTTGTTCTGAGAATCAAGCCCCAAATGCTCCACGTGGCCCCAGACCCACGGGCTCTGGTTCCCCGCCGGTTCTGCAGCCCCATCTTGCTCCGTTTGCCCTGCGACTTGTGTCTTTCCAACCACATGTTCTTTTTCGTTTCCCAAACTCCACCTGCACGTTCCCACCCCAGGGCCCTTTTTGGTCTTACTCCCTCAGCTTGGGAGACTCTCGGGGTCAGGTTTCTTGTGAAATGCTTTCCTATCACCTGTCCTGCTTCTTTATAGCACTGTGCTTATCACTTTGAAATAGATGCTTGTCATTGCTCTTGTGGATAATGTCAGCCTCTCCCCACAGGCTGTGGGCTTCGGTGGTCCAGAGACCATGCCTGTTGTGTTGGCTGATGTAGCCCCGGAATAGCACAGGCTTGCCGGTGGGACTCAGTGATACTTGGGGGGTGGACAAGTGAATGAATGAGTGAATGAAATGATTCGATACTCTCGTTTTACACATGAAGATGTGGGGTCTGATGAGACTGTTTTCCAGGTGCTTGACTGTAATCAAAAGGTGCTTTACTACACCTCGGAAAGAGGACAAGAGAGCAGTTTTCTCCAGTCCTCAAAGATACTCCAAATAAATGCAAGAATATTGTCTAGTTTAAAAATTCATTACCCCATCTTCTACTGTCCCAGGCTTTTTTGTTTATGCTTATTTGTAAAACCTCCTTTTAAAAGAACCATCGGTCATACTTTTATGACACCTCAGATAAAATGTTATGGCTAGAAATCACGATTTTTATTTATTAAACGCAAATCGGTTTCTTTGGCTAGTTCATTAAACTTTGTGGCTGTTTTGAACGATGAATGCTCACCAGACCATCAATTGGTCTCCACAGGTGTTTTTCCCCCATGGTAGCCAGAAAACCACATGATTTTTTAAAAAGATGTTTGCTGTGCCTACAATAATACTGAAGCAATAAAGACCAGGGAGACAGCTATAAATGTCACTAGATAAATAAGAGAGTCTCAGCTAGTTTTCTCTTATACAAGATTACACAATTTTAAATTGCACTAAATTGGTACTAATTTGGCAAGCTTAGCTTTGATATGCTTCCAGTCTTAAAAATCTGTGGACTGTAGACTTGAGGGGCTTTCACACCAGGCTTGAATGAAATGCATTTACAGCACAGTGGGAGACAAGTTTTCTTTTGTTCCTGGTTTTCTCTGTGCTTCTTGGTTTGGAAGCTGTGGAGCCTACTAAACCTTATCAATATTTAGTGACTCTTCTATAAAATGACAAGCTTTAGACAAGTAATTCAATATCAATAAATAACTACAGCTCTGGCTACCCAGGTATGTTTTAAACACCGTTGATGAAAGGGACTATTTCTGCAAGAAAACTATATGAATGTCAGACTACTATTTTTTTCCATAAGGCTGTATAAATAATAACTAATATGATGCTAGGACAATAGAGGATTTTCCCAATCTCCTCTGGGTTCCAGGTAGAATATTGGCTGGCAGCTCCCATTTATGACAAACTATTATTTTTCTGCTAAAACAGATGGATTTTGAATTGACATTTTGATATCACAGAAAAATACATACTGTCCTTTCAAACACTCCTCTCGAATACATCAGGAAAGCAACTATTAAGTGAAATGTATGACAGCAGGACTTCATTCTACTTTTCTTATTCGAGTGTTTATTTGTTTGAATTGGCCGAAGATAGGTTCCTAAGGATTTAAACTGTGTCAGAAATGATTCAATTCAAGTCAAACAACAAGCATAACCACACCCTGACACCGCACCTCAAATGACTTCTTTCAGGGAGGGGCTGCCTTCATGGAGAAAATGTAATGAGTTCAGTAAAGCTTTCCTGGGCATTGTCTCATTAGTAAGATGTATGTAAGACTAGAAAAATGACATAGGAATATTTATCTGTACCAGATACAGATATTAAAATACTTTTTACTCCCATAAATGTGAATATGGAATTGTTTAGAAACAAGTGTGTGACAGCTCAAAAATAGCATATAATATTGCTAGATAGAGATACTACCAGCATAATTTCTATTTGTGAATGTAGACTTAGAGATATATTAGAGTTGTGATTATAGAAATATTTACTCAGGGACATTACCACTGTGGGGATTTTATTGTAATTGTATGTGTGGGGCAGGGGGGCAGGTAAAGTAAGACATTGATTATTGCATTTTGTTAGGTAGAGTTAATTACATATGGAAGGATATATACATTTATTTTATTTTTTATATCAAAACTTCTTATTGTTCTTCCTGTGCAGATTTCTTTACATGTTCACAGATCTGAAGGGTGAGATTTGTTTCTTGAACCACTCAATAACTTAATTCCTTTGGATTTATTTTCCATTCAAATATGATGTATTTTCCAATGTAAAGATACACTACGAGCGTTTTGGCAGCCCACGTGCAGCTATTCCTTTTGGCAATGTCTGCCTTAAACGTAATAACCCCTGGCCCATATGGGCCATTTTAGTAAGCTGTAGATAGTTGTGCTTTTTTCTTCAATTCTTCTGAAATAATTTTCAGTGATTGTGATGAAAACTGAAAGTCCTCATTCATTTTACCTGTCAGAAAGCACTGCATTTTCATTTGCATGCCTCATCCTTTCTTCCATTCTTGCACTATATTAGTGGCTCACTTTGCTTCTCCAACATGAACTTAAGACTTTAAATCATTACTGTTTTGTTGAGACTATAGTGAATGACATTTAGGCAAAACTATTATTAATATTTATATTAATATTGAAGATGGTCAGTTGCAATTTTTTTCTCAAGAACTATTTTGTAAAGCTGGTTAAAAATTATATTTATTTTATATTAACTTTATCATTTAAAAATCGTGTTTCTTAGTCTTGTGGTTAATACTTTAGTAAAAGAATGTTTCAGGAACCCCTTTCTTTACATGACACCAGTTCAGTCAGCAAAGCGAAAGTTGGAGCTTTGGTTCTGTTCTTGGACTTCTCCTCATTTGAATGATCCAGTTTTTTCTATAGTGATTAGTGACCACAGTGAATCACATGAACAAGAATATGATGAAGTTTTAGAAAGTTGGGGGTATTTTAAAATTGACTTTTCGTAGAATTTAGACCTCAAATCCATATCAACCTTATAATTTAGTCAAATGGAAGGTGTTGTTGAGCAATTATTTTGAATTCCTTAAATATGCCAGGTATAAGCACTAAGTCATTTCAATCATACAAATAAGGAGGACTCCATACCGATGAGGACACTGCTGCTCAGCAAGGTTGAATAATGTATCTAGGAACATATCTCTGAAAATCACAGAGTAGGATCAGATTTGGGTCTTTCTGACTCTAAGGATGATGATCCACTGAATTACTGGGTTAGTTTCTTTCATGTTTTCTTTCCTTTCTTATAATACTAAAGAGGTTCTTTTAGACTCCTATAGTGAATTCAGGCATTCATACTGAATCTTGGATTTTAAGGATTGTATTGCTAATTTTTTTCCTTCAACTGTATTTTAAAATGGTTTGATAAAAGAAATTTGGAGAGAAGAGACTCAACACACATACATTTCAAAGTGTATTATATGCAACAATCTCTCAGTAACCCATGGTATTTGAGGATAGCAATTGGAGAACTTCAGATTTGTAAGTTTCAACCATGTTTAATGTGGTTATTAATGTTTTAAATATTTTACTAGAAATTTAATCATTCATTTCACTTCTACCACTTGTAAGGAGTAAAAGTAAATAGCTATCTCGTGGAAAGCCCTGGTTACTTTGCTCTTTCTTTCAAATGGTGTTTGACAATGACACACTCAGTAATGTTTGTCGAGTTTCCACAGTGTATGTGTAAAAATGGTGAAAGAGGAACATATGTCAAGGGATTTTCTAGCACATAGATGGTTGAATCAGACCCTGACTTGGGTCATAGAATCACAGAGGTCAATGAGCGTGAATGGTAAAACCTCTTTGTGGTTGAGGAGAATGAAGTCTAAAGGAATAACTGGTAGCAGAGCTAAGGCAAAACCTGTTTCTCCATGGACCTGATCAAGGAAAGGGCCACGATCTGAACACAGGCTGCCCGGCTCCGTATCCATTGTTCCCTGCAGCCCAAGGGGCTTGAATGTCCCCCGTAAGTTATAGAGAGGGAGGCTGGGTCATACAGACCCTTCCGGCGGGCTCTGGGCCCTTTAGGAAGAGGGGGTGAGGTTGCTCCCTGGGGTGGGCAGTGCATGGCGTCTCTCACACCGCGGAGTCAGTGGCCTTGGCGCAGCTTAATGGAGTTAGCACAGCTTATGCAGGTCTCCTGGCTGGTGCTGCGAGTCCCCGACCAGGCAGAGAGTGCTTCTTCCTTCCTCCGTATCCTTCAGCCTCAAACGAAGAAGAGAATGAAAGATTCATGGGACAGATGAAGAAACTGAGGTGCAGAGAGGAGAAGGGATTTGCCTGCAGTCAGATCAGGAAACAGCTGATAAGAACAGAGCACTGATGTGGCCATTTCATCTGCACAGCGAAACGCTGAGGAAGCTGAAGCTCGGCGAGGCTGAGGAACTTGTTCAAGGTCACACAGCTGGTAAGGAGGGCTAATAATAACAACAGGGCTAATAACACTAATATGCTAATCCGCGTTTGGCAGTTACTATGTGCCAAACATCTAGTTGAATGCTCACAGTTCTAGGAAGTAGGTGCTATTTGCCCTCCTTTTGCAAATGAGAAAACTGAGGCTCAGAGAAGTGAAGTAACATGCGGAAGGCACATGGCTAGAAAGTGGGGATGGAAATAAAATGAGCCGAAGTTTATGAGAGGCTCAGTGTGTGCCAAGTACCTTATTTTTCACGTCTGTACTGGGGAATAGTTGCAATGATCTCAAATTTATAGATGTGGAAAATGGGGCTTACAAGAGTTATTTGATGAAGGTCACACAGTTAATAAATATAATAATAGTAATAATAATAATAAGCTAACGTGTATTGGACACTTACTATGTGCCAAGTACTATGTTGTTATTCTGTGGCTCAGAGAGTTAAAGAACTTGCACAAGGCCACACAGGACGAGTGGCAGAGCAGGGGTTTGGATTTAGATCTCTAGAGAGGGAAGACTCTCTGTGGGAGGGGAAGTTGTTGAATGCTAAGGTCCTTCATTGCAGACCAGTAATAGGCTAGGTAGGGGGCTTCTTGGAGGGCGTGGGTATTCCCAGGGTGGCACCCTTACCTGTAACTTCGGGGCGCTAGTCCCCGAAGATTACAGATGTGAAGATGAGGAGGTTTGGGCATCCTTGGCAAGGGCAAAGCAGCTGAAGACAACTAAATGCAGAGGGTGGGGAAGGGGGTGGCCCTGCACCTCCAGCCTGAGTCTTACTCTTGCCGATAGGACACCAGCCATCCCCAGGACCTCTTTGTGATTCAGCCCTATTTTACAGATTGAGAAACAGGTTCAAAAGAGGGGAAGGGACTCAAAACATTTTTATTTTTGTCCTCTGATTTTCTACATTTTCTACTCCAATAGTGTTTTGTTTTGATAACTTTTAAATCACTATTGAGTCTGTAGTTTCAACTGTATTTTTTTTAATAAGTGCAGAATCTTTTGTATCTACCTGGTATTTGTTGATTTGAGTATTCTAATTAGATGGAAAATGGGAAAGTGTATCTTCATCTTATTTTATGGAAACCATGTTTCTGTTGATAAAAGGACTTAAACCAAAGGGCTATCCAAAAGCAAAGAAAGAGGAAAGAAAGAAAGAAAGAAAGAAAGAAAGAAAGAAAGAAAGAAAGAAAGAAAGAAAGAAAGAAACCAGTAAGATAATAAACCCCGTGGGTTTAAAGAAAGAGTGTGCTAAGGATAACGGCCCTCATACTATAAGACTTGGGATCCTGACAGACAGGTAGAGAAAGTGGATTTAATAGGACATGAAAGCAAGTGTGACTGTTTTGCTGCCAATCAGAACATAACAGATGGATTCAATGAAGAAGTTAAAAAGCACACCAGAAGAAGAAAACAATACTATTATTTAAGACAATGGAGACATTCTTCACAGATTGTTTCTCGAAAAACCAGGAGGCAAGTTTATCCCTTGACCGAGACACTGAATACATTCCAATCAGAACACAATGAGTTGATCCAATAGAAGTTTTCGGAGCAAAAGTAAAGGAGCACAGAAGACACAGGTAGCAAGCATTTGCCTTTATCCGGTTCCCAGTGCCACGAAGCAATTACATTCGCCGTCTTAAGACAGCGTCTCTCCAAGTGTCATAAAGGTATTCCTATAGATCCTTTCAGGGGTTCCATGAGGTCAAAAGTATTTTCATAATAATATTAAGGTGTTATTTGCCTTTCCCACTTTTATTCTCTTGTGTGTACACAGTAATATTTTTCCAGAGGCTGCATATTGTTTGATATCACAACAGATTGAATGCAGCAGCAGATATGAATGTAGCTGTCTTCTATTTCCTAAAGATACTAACAAGATTGCCAAACGTATAAAACAAGGTCACTTACCTATTTTTCCTTTAGAAATACAGTTCCTTTTCACTAAAAGACTATATTACTCATGTTAACGTATGATGGGTTTATTACTTTTCAAACAAATTAATAAATATTTTAAAAAATCCCTCATATTTAATTTCAAATATGATAAATGCTAATAGATAAAATCAACATAAACAGAAGTTATGAGAGCTCTCAATGATTTTTAAGAATATAGTGAGATCCTGAAACCAAAAATCTTGAGCACCTCTGTCAGCATGTTTCTTCTAAAAATTGCATATGTATGGTAGAGACTGCAAATATTCACCATGTCTGCTACTCTTCTCCATTTGGAAGCATGGGAGAAATATGCCTCCTCACATCCCGACAATCGAGCAGAACTGTGTGGCTAGTTCTAGCAATGCACTGTAGGTAGCAAGGACGTCTCACTATTTGCCAGATCATTTATGTCTGACTGGAGAGTTTTAAGAACTCTTTTCCTGCCATTGTGACCATGGAGGCATGTGTTGACCTAAAGGTGCCAAAGATTAAAGCCGCCTGGGATACTGAGCCAGTCCTGGGTCTGGAAGACCACCTAGACTGACAGTAGACCCAGAATAAGCCAGAAAAAATGTTAATGATAGTAAATCCCTGAGATTTGAAGGTTGTTTGCTACACTTGCATAAACTAGCCTATCCTGGCTCATACCTCATTTTTCACTGGAAGAACCAGCAGGAACAAACAATTTTAACAGATTATTATACTGAGAGCTAAGGGAAAGTCCTCATATGATTGAAATAAAATGTGATTCAGAGTATTTTTCAAAATTGTCACTTATTATATTTTTATGCTCTAGAGGTCATTATAAAAAGTTACATCAGTCTTCTGTGAAAATGCACCTAATATGGATAATATGTAGGTCCTTACTCTTAAGGAACCTGTGACTTAAATGCTGTTCTATTTTTTTTGTTAATCCTCTCCCGAGGATATTTTTTCCATTTTTTTTTTTTTTTTTTTTTTGAGAGAGAGAGAGAGAGAAAGAGAAACATCGATGTGAGAGCCTCCTGCCCCTACCAGGGCCAGGGATGAACCTGCAACCCAGGGAAATGCCCTTGACTAAGAACCGAACCCATGACCCTTTGGTGTTAGGGCTAACACTCTAACCACTGGCTATGCTGGCCAGGGCCCAAATGCTGTTCTTTTACTTTTGGTGAAAGTGATAATCATTTGCATGTACAGAAAGCAATGTTCTATGCATGTAACTCATTGAATAATGATTATTAAATGATCACCCTGCAGTATATACTTTTGAGGGGATAATACAATGACAAAGACAGTCTTCAACATTATCAATTAACTTATAGGCAGGAAATTGATGAAAGGAATAGAGCAAAGTTTGCATGCCAGCTGACTTGGCACATTTTCAAGAGTTTTCTAGGAAGTCCCTCCAAGGACTTCAGCTTGACTCTTATTGCCCACTCTTAACTCTGAGGAGGGCTTGAAATTGTAGTTTTTTTGGTTAGGCACATTGGCACCCTGAAGAAAACTGGTTCTTGTTAATAAGGTGGAAGAGTAGGTAGGTAGATAGTGAGTAGGCAGCAGGCATGTCTTCCACACTGCCCTTTGGTTCCACTGATCATCTCTCCACTATGGTTTTGCCAAAAATCTGGACTCTCATGCACTGCCAAGGCCTGAAGTGCTCAGTCTCCAGGGCTCCCGAGCATCAGTCACCCACCACCCTGGGTCGCATGGCTGCTTCACGGCTGCGGCATTCTACTGCTCACGTGCGATTCTCGGGGCTAGACATCCTTGAAAACTTCCTATGGACCCATCTGCAGAGCTGCTCCACAGTCATTTTCATCCCTGGACTGTGCTACGGGAACCAAGCGCAATTTGCTTTTGCTCTTGGACCCACAGACCTTGTCCTCAGCCCCTCCCTTGCAGCCATGACAGAGTTTCTTTCTAATCACAGGGAATCCATTTTCCTTCATCTGTAACCCTAGTCATTTTGCCTGAACCCAAAGGTCCCCTCTACCCTGTAGAAGCAGGAGGACCCATAGCCTGCTTTTCCTTTGTATTCTCACGTATCTCTCACGTACAGCACCAGCTACCTCTTCGAACAGAAGGGAGAGAGAAGGGAATAAAAGTCAGTCTCATAAAGTAGCCTTCTCTGCATAAGTGATTGGGTTTTCACTACAGTGCTGTGAGGTTCCTGATATGCATTTGCTGTGTGCTATGGGAAGTCCTAGGAATTCGGTCCAGGGAGTCTCAGAAATGACTTCCTGCAAAAAGTGATGCATAAACTAAAAAATTAGTATAACCCCGTTGAAAATAAAAGAGGGAGGGAGGGAGAGATAGAGGGAAAGAGAGAGGCAGCGAGAGAGAGGGAGGGAGAGAATGGAGAGTGTTCCAGAGAGAGGAAACAGCACCTGTAGAGACAAGAGAAAGCATGAAAGGGTCAGGGGATTGTCAGTAGTTCGGGATACGGCTTTAGAATAGATGCAAGAGTGATGGTGATATCATGGGAAAAGGGCAAGAGAGGAAAATAGCTCATTTGGATGGGAAACTGAGCAGCCCTGACAATTATGCTTTAGGAAGATCTCTCCGGCTACAGTAGGAAAAATGAACTCAAGCTGGGCAAGACTGAAGCCAGGGAAACCTCTAGGGGTCTGTTGCAATTATTTTGGCGAGGTATGATGTCAGGTTGACCTAAAGTCATAGTGGTGGGAGAGAAATCGTTGAATAAACTGAAGCGTTATTAGGGGTATATAAAAATCACCGCAATGTCAAAAACCAGCCTGTGCCTCTGGCCTGGCGGCTGAGTGCGCGTTGGTGGCATTCTCTGGGCAAAGAACGCGGGCGGAGGGCCGCATTCGACGGGGCAGCGCCTTGCCGACACCCTCCCCAGTTCCCACTCCATTCGTTCAGAACTAATTGTTATCTGCTCCACTTTATCTTTTCCTGGTTTGCATAACTCCGCTAGAATATAAGCGCCTTGTGGAGGATGTTTTTGAAAGTTTTGTTCCCCATTGTATCCCCAACTTGTAGAGCAATGCAGAGCACAGACTGGAGGCTGAATAAATATTGGATGGATCACTGAGTGACTGACTGCCTGTAAAGAGTAAAATAAATGTGTTCAGCATTTGGGCCTGCTCAGTGTGAGGTGACTTTTGACATTCCTTTGGGGATGTCCAGTAGATGTTAGAAATACAGGCATGCAGTTCAGGCGATATCTCTGATATAGAAACAGCTTTGGGAAGTCCTTGAGCTATAGATAGCCTTTGAAACAAAGAGAATGAATTAGATGTCTGTCCTTGAATTCAGCCCTCAAATAAAGAACATATCCTAGCAGATATTTTCCTTTGCAGCCATCTGTGTTCTTCATAGACATTTGCCTTACTCATCAGTGAGGCCAGGAAACCCTTGTAGCACCTTAGTAGCCACTTTCCTCACACTTCACTCCCTCAATCTCTTTCTCACCAGGAATGTAGTCCTTTCCTTGTGATGTATGAATTCTCATATTTCATTTTGTATCTTACATATCATCTTCTATCTCCCAGGCTTAGGTTTTGTAGGTACCTCAAGAATCTTATAAGATCTGGTGATGGATAATTAAGTAGTTGCCAGAAGCAAAGGATACTTACAATACACTCTTTCCGGCCTTATATAAATGCCCTTGAAAAATGTTATACTCACCTAAGTGTTTTCCTAACACCTTCCATTCTCTTTCTGTCTATTTATTCCTCTCTATATTTTTTAAATGATCCCCACCTAAATGATTTTTCTCAGGGGAAACAGTTTAAGGTAATAGAGAAATATTTGCTTTCCCCTCCTCTTTTGTGGTGGAACTGGCCTCGAATTCGGCACTGATTGTAATAATACGGAATTCAAAAATCGACCCACCAGTCAGAGACAGCCAAATTTTGTGAATGAGTCCTAGAAGGTAGAGTTTCGTGGCAGCTCTCCCTGGAAGTTGTTCTGTGAATGGCTCTTTGTTGTTGTTGTTGTTTAGAGTAAATATGAGAGGACACGTGGACGTGAGAAGTGGTGATGCTCATAAAAGGAGCTGGAAACAGGGCATGTGGCTGAGGAACTGGCAGCAAGGTGTACCACAGGAGTTTGAGGAGACCCAGGGCAGAATCACGAGGCAGGAGATACTAAATGGCCTGATTTTAGTGATGGGAAGAAATATTTCCAGGTTTCCTATGACAATTAGGGTAATATTTTCCTTACAGCTTTTTAGTTAATTGATCCTATTTCTATGTAAGAGCTTAGAAGAGCTTGAGGGTTGGGATGTAAAAAAGGAAACTACTTCCCTGGTATTATCTTTCTCAAGAAACAAAGCCAAGTCGTGCTGAGGTTCCTTAGCGGTGCCCTAGTCTCTTGCGTTCGTCAGTGTGAGGGGTGGCTATAAGGTTATTTTTTGTAGTCAGTGTATAAGTGACCCTGGAAACATGAATGAAACCATTGAAAACTTGGCTTTGTTATATAAACTGTGACATTTGTGAAGCCAGGGACTATGTATTATTTTTAAAAATACTATTCATCATATATTACAATGCCCTATCCACATAAATGGGATTAAAAATATTTACTGATCATCCATTTATTAATTACACAAATTATTTGAAATCATGCTCTAACACATGATCTTTTAATTTTTTTTTTTTTTTTTGTAGAAACTCAGCGTTTGCTATATGCAGGGTGTTTATTTTTAGCTTTTATTGCATTACCTGGAAGTCTTATAAGTAAAAAATTGTGGTACAATGTAAGTCACCCAGAAAATTATCAGCAGAGTTTTAAATGGGTACTCTCAGTCTTTGTATCAGATAATAGGAATTATTATTTAAATGTTTTAAGCCCCTGAAAGAATCAATTATTCCTCACTGATAAAATGAATGGTTTCCTTCTCCTGATCTCCCCAAACTTTTAGAGATCAGGAAGTACTTACTAAGAGAAAGCTCCGGAGGTGGAACGTGGATCCACCCATATGTACTAGCTTCTAAATTAGTGTTTGAAGTTCCTAACCGGGGTGTTTATATCTCAACCTTACTGCTTCCTTCATCCACAAGCATAAGAAATTCTGACATAGTTAAAAAGCTTTTAAAATAACAATTTAATTTTTTTATACTTTGGGGAGGGGTAATGTTAAAATAATTATTGTCCATTGAAACAATGCCAGAGCTTCATTGAAAATTCAGTAACAGATTGCAAATGGAGCCTAATAAACATCATCTAGTTCTTCCCTGTTTAAAAAGTCCCCAAAAGTTCCAAAGGCACATTGTTCTTCCACCCTCCTTCCGAAGAGAATTTTTATCCCTAGCATCAAGCCCAGCATTGGTGAATATCAGGATTTTGGATTCAAGCCCATTTCCTACCTCAGGCTTAACACTGAAAGTCACAATTTTCACAGAATAATTCATTGTGGAGATATAGGCAGCCAAGCAATCATGCTAGCTACTGCTATTAATAATAAATATCAAACACGAAGAGAAAATATACATTCTTAAGTTAATCAGACAATGTGGCTGCAGGAATTACAACACAAAATCTTTCAGCTGTTTCTTGAAAACACTGGAGCATTGAGTTCAATATTGATTTAGAAAAAATCTGTAGCACAGGCATGGAATATATAATGAATCTTTTTGTATGGCCTACACAGTGGCTGTGTTTATGTCAATGTATAGTACATGCATAACACAAGGAACCTGTATCTAGGTAAGTGTGAATTGTAGTTAAGGACTTGCTTGCGTGAGCTAAATTACCTTCAAGTACCTACCTTCCTCTTAGTGATGCGGTGTGATTTAATGTTGTTCCTCTTGATCCATTCACTTCTAGGTGACAGAATCTTTCAAGGAAGGTCAGTGGTATATATAAGAGATTATGACAGCTGAATTATGGTTTCAAACAGGTTTACGCTACCTTCGAAAATTGAATAGCTTTTGATTTATAGTCATTTTACATTAATATGCATTTCCCTCTTGTATTTCACTTGAAATTAGGCAGACTAGGTTTATATACTCCACATTAGTTCTTGAGGTGCCTACTCAATTACATATTTTAAATAAATCATTCTGATGAAGTTGACATCAGGTACAAACAATGAGAGAATAAATAAGAGGCTCTGAATTTCTCTAGCTATTAATAGCAACATTAAAGCATCGAGGCCTCTGTATGACATGCTAGTAAAGGTATATTTCTCTGTTAATGATTGTGTACCCAGCAAAGATAAAAAAAGGCACCGAATTAAAGTTATGAATAATTTGGGAAATAGATTTTGAGGTTTCTTTGATGATAGGAAACCTAATTCCACATTTTATAAACATATCAATAGTAGAAGAGAATGCATTTTTTTTCTACCTGCTAAAATGTACTATTTCCATTTCTGGATGGTCTTGTGATTTTCTTTACTTCCATTACTGTTGCTGGCTTATTGGGTAGAAACACCCCATTTCTCTTCTTCCTTCACTCTATTTTGGATTATTTTCAATGGCACTTTAACTGGGGCTTTGGAGGGACAGGAAGAATGTCGACTGATAGTCTGAAGTTAATGTTGTGGTTGACTGCAACTTTCTGAGCTTGAAGATATGGTTTCTGGATTCTCAAATCTAGGTTTCTGAGTGGAAAAATTAATTATTTTATAGCACTGGAAGACTAACCCACATTGGGTGTATTTCACCCTATCTATTCTATGGAAGAGTAGATCTAATACCATTAATTCACTGATTTATTTAACAAATATTTGTCCTGTGTCTGTTTTCTACCAGACATTGTCCTAGAAATTGAGCAAACAGAAATGATTACAAATGCCCATGCCTTTGCCTTTGCCTTTACCATGATAACTATTTACTACCGAATTAATATGTTACTACTATTATATATTAAAATTGACTCTGAACACTTGAGTTTCTATTACCTGATGGAAACCTCACAATTTCTTACCCATAAAAGGAAGGAAAGGTTAGGAGAGAAGGAATAGTTTTGTGTATGAATAATGGGATATGAAGGGAAGGAGAGGGACTGCAGGAGGCAGTTCTGTCAAGGCTCCCAGTCATGCTTCATTCATAACTAATGGCCTGTCCTTGGTGCAGGGACACTTTTCTTACATTTTAGGCCATATAGTGGCTCATTACTCAGTAAACCAAATGATTCCCACATGCCTGATATATATATATTTATCTGAATTATGTGGAATAAGGCATTTCTTTATGGTTTTCAGAATGCTCAATTTGAGGAAACTGTTTTAAAGAAGACAAAATTATATGGTCTTACAGAGGAAACAGACATGGGATTCCATAAAAAAAAAAAAAAAAAAAAAAAAAGACCTGTAATAACATTAGGTCTGTTTTTAAATTCTCATGGAAATATTCTCACAACCACCTGAAAATATTTAAATGCAAGACTGAGTTCTTTATTAATAAAAAATTTAGATTGATATTTTCCCTAAATATTGCTCTGTTCCTGCCATGTAAAGTGTTTAAATCAATAAGTTGTAAGTAAATAAGTAAAAAGAGCTCTTTAACATGGAGCTTACAGTTTAATGCAGTTATTCTTAACTATAGATGGACATTGGACTCAACAAAAGATTTTTAAAAATATAGATTCTCATTCCTCACCAAGTCTGAGTGGAGAATTATATCAGAACCTTAAAATTTTTCTCCATGTGATTATTGCACATCTGCAGTTGGTACAGTTGGAAGTGGAAGAGATGGTCTTGACAATAAAGTACAAAAAAATGCAACAAATATTGTTGGTTTATGGCATAATGCACTTACAGATGGAAGAGTGCTTGGCTCTGTGTGGGCAGGTCACCTTGCAAAGGAAGTGAGATTTGAGCTTAAAGATATTGTGATTAGATGGCATGAGTATGTAAGGAAGGCCAACGTATGCAAAATATATAAAAGCATGAAATAACTAATAACAGTTTTCAAATACATAGAAAAATTCCAAGAGTAGTAAAGTGAATACATATACTACTTTCATCTATATTTAAAATTTTTTAGCATTATAAAATAGTCTTTTGAAAAAAACAAAAGAAACAGAAAAAACAAAAACAAAACCAGGTAAAATAAAACCTTTAGCTTCTTCTTAATGAAAATATCAGGAAAATAAAGAGTTTGATGTTCTAGTTATACTTTTTTTGGGATGTGTAAATAATTGCCTATTTAAAAATTAATGTTTACCATGGCTCAGGAGTTGAGCATTAACCTGTTATCCAGTAGACTGCAGTTTGATCCCTGGTCAGGGCACGTGCCCAGGTTGCGGGCTTGATCCCCGGTGGGGGGGGGGGTGACCTGCAGGAGGCAGCCGATCAATGACTCTCTCATCATTGATGTTTCTCTCTCTCTCTCTTTCTCTCTCTCTCTCTCTCTCCCCCACTTCTCCCTTCCTCTCTCAATAAAAACATATTTAAAAAAAGAAAAAAATAATGTTTCCTTACCTAAGCTGATCATAATGCACTTAGGAAACAACAATCTAGTTTATCTATACAGTTTCTTTTAATTCTAAAAGTCTGATTCTCTCTCTCTCTCTCTCTCTCTCTCTCTCTCTCTCTCTCTCTCTCTCATGTGTTTTGCTAATAAAATAAAATAAGCTTATGATTTGGTCCATATAAATGTATCTATTTTAAATATAATCTTTATAAAAACCTATTTTCCTCACTGCAATCCCAATTTGTGAGAATTAGCTGCCATATTTCTTTGGGAAATTGATATGCTCTACATTTGAGCTACTTGTTTTCTCTACATGAAGGCCTAAGTAATGCTGAGGAAGGAAGAAGAGGGCTATCAGTAAAGATCTTTGAGACCCAGTATACAGCAGTACATTTTCTAAGAAATGTTTGAAAATGGACAACTCTGGCAAAGATAAGGGCAAGAGTTAATGCTCAAGATGACAATTTTTTTCTGGCCCTAAAGGGAAATGTCAAAAGTAGACAAGGTATCATCTTTCATATCATTTTTTAGAATCAGATATTGCTGATATTCAGGAACATGCTGGAAATTGTCCAGGTTCAATACTGTGTTCTGTATTGACTTTTTTTTTATTCTAATTATTAAAAATACACTATTAGGGCATTGATAATCTCATGAAATAAAGAGTTGGAACTTAAATGCTTTTTAGTTACCTTTCTAAGATATTAACTGTATGTAACATCCTTTAGAAATTGTGCTAAAATATTATGTTGGTTCATAGATAAAATGATTAAGTTTTTTTGGAATTATTCCAACTTGTTCATTGATTTTTCACTATCTAATCTAAGACTATATTTCTCAAACAACACACAGTACACATAAAAGAAAATGTTGATATTATATATAAGATTGAAGTGTATTAAAGTGATTATGAATTCAGGAATTTTCAAAGTTGTTGTAACCACTGAGGTGGAAATTAGAGTTTCACTCGGCATTAAGCATTGTTTTATTAGTCATCACATTAAACTGAAACCATCTGCATCTACTTTGGTTGCTTATTTTTGCTTTAGACAGTATTTTGTGAATGTAGACATATGAAACTTCTGCAACATTACTTGTTATGAGGGCTTAATGTTTATGGTTGTCAGATCAGAACTATCAAATGCAAATTTCTCTCAGGTGTTCATGAAGTCAGGAATAATTTTCAGGATATATATGCTACTTTGAAGCATATATCAGATAATTTCTGATGGGATTTCTCTTCTCTTCCTCAGGGCAGGACTGACTGACTGCTGCTACATTAGACTCACCAGAGCTGTACAGGTAAAGCTTGATCTGTAGCTCTAGAAAGAAGAAATAAATTGTTGGTCACCACAGGCACTCACACCACTGCTGGTAAAACAAAGATATTCATCAACACCATCACTCAGGGAGGGTATGTGTCACAGATTTCCAGTGTACTCTCTGCTGTCTAAATTTGGGAGCATTTTAATAATGTATACATTTTCTTAAATGTTAAAGGCATATTTGCATTAAAATGTAGTACTTAGAGTTATTATTATTATTATCATTATTATTTTTTCCTTCAAAATCAACACTAAGAATATTGACTTTAGGTAGACAGTTTTTATATTTAGACTGAAACCATTTGCATCTATTTTTGCTTTAGACAGTATTTTATGAATGCAGATATATGAAACTTCTGCAACATTACTTGTTATGAGGGTTTAATGCTTATGGTTGTCAGATCAGAACTGTCAAATGCAAATTTCTCTCAGGTGTTCATGCAGTCAGGAATGATTTCCATTTTTTATCAATACCCCAATTTTCTTTTGAAAAATGACTTTCCCATTGTATGTAGTTTGGAAGGTGGAGTTAATCATATTATACTGTTTTTTGACTTACTGAAGCTGAAGTGTCACCACATCTCAATACTCAGGTACAATCAAGGGCTACAAGTGAAAAATAACTTTAGCCAAATAGATTCTCTCTGCTAGGGTTATACATCTCGAGGGGAATGAAGCAGGATGGAAGAAATAGCTGACATTCATCTCTTCCAGCAGTGTTTCTATTGCAGAAAAGCAGTTCCAAGTCTGGGGCCTTACTTGGATTTTAATCCTGGTTCTCAACAATTCTATCCACTTGGTAACACCCTGATAATTTTCTAATAAATTTATTTTTATTTAAGTTATCTAGAACAGGCTTCTGTTGTTTGCAAACAAATAACTAATACAGGACACACTGAAGTTAAGTTACAATGTTAAGTAACACCAACAACTTCAGCATGGAAATTAATATGGCTTTCAAGCTTTGAATCCAAACTTTTGTTGGTGTCTGGAGACTATCAATTAGCTACCACCTTTTTTGCATCTTTTTTAAACTTTGGAAAGTCCTTTTGCTCTTGATCTTCAGAAATGAACAATTCTAATAAAATATTAAAAGATATAGACCTGATTTACTTTAGTAGAGTGAAAATGAAAGAAGAGAGTTGTTTTTTTGTGTTTTTTTTAGCTTGGCAATATTGATGTCTCCTTTCCTCTAGTTTTAATGCAGAATCTGTCAGTGTACATTAGAGACAACTCAGTAAATCTTTACAGAGAGGAGACACTGAAAAATATTCTCCTGATTATCTATTTCTCTCTTGAGACCAGAGCTACACTACACATGATATACAATATGTCTCGACCAAAATGGAAAATATAGCTAATTAGCATTTTAGGGAACCACATGAGAGATTGCAAAAAAAAAAAAAGGTAGGTGGATATAGCCTGTTTCTAATTATTTAGGGAGAGAAACTTCTGTTTGTGAATTATACATTTTCATATATCTCCTCCTGTCACTCTTCTCTGTTTCTATCTCCCTGTGTGTGTGCCTGTGTGTGTGTATGTGTGTATATGTGTATTACTGCCTATTCAAACCTTTCTATTGCTCATTCGCAACAAAATAAGAGAATGCAAGAGAAGGATTTGTAGTTCATAGTACTCTTGTAAAAGGTAGACGGAAAGTAATTGCTTCTATTGAAATTATGGTCATTTCACTCAATTTCCCTAATATACACACTTACATAAATAGAGAACTTCTTTTTTTCTCTTGAAAAATATTTTTGTTTTTATTGACTTAGAGAGAAAAGGAGAGGGAGAGAGAGAGAAACATCGATTGGCTACTTCCTGCACACCTCCTACTAGGGATCGAGTCCATAACCCCAACATGTGCCCTGACCAGGAATCGAACCAGTGACCTCTGGGTGCATGGGTTGGCGCTCAACCAACTGAGCCACACTGGCCAGAGCTAGAGAGCTTCTTTGTTATCCCAGTAATTTTCACTGTCGTGGGAGAGTTTGATCCTGGTTACAGTACAGCTGCTTACTCTCCATATGACCTTGGAAACATACGACTTAACCTTTGTCAGGACTTGCTCTTTATGCTATATAATGAAGTGCTTGGATTAGTGATCTCTAAGGACTTTTTTCCTCTAAGGACTTTTTTCCTCTAAAATGAGAATAGTAGATATTGTTACAAGTGATTGTCAACATATGTATCCCTAGGATCAGTTTCTTCAGTAGAGTAAAAGACCTCTTCTGTGGAAAAAAGCCAAGAATAAAGATTGTGTATAATTTGCTATGTTTCCCCTGTGTTAGTTTTAGACTCTGATAGGAAGTCTCTTCATGCAATGCAATCTTTACCTAAAATATCCTATGGATAGGATGACTCATCTAGTTTTAAAATTAGATTTTACTGGTCAAAACATGGTATTTGAATCATATCCTCTGAGTTTTAGCTGGAAATTGCAGGTTTAGTGCTCACTATTGTTTTTGAGTGGTTTACTAGCTTTGGACATGAGACCTTTATGCTCTGTCTATATGAGGAAAGTATTTTACAACACAGTAGACCACTATGTTTTTTTGCCCAATGAAAAATATTTTTCTAGTTATTGCAGAATAAGTTTAATTTGACAAACACTGATTGACTACCAGGCATGATAGTGGAAGACGAGCATATAGAATAAAATAATTGTTGTATATGCAGTAGTAAACTCCAACAGTCTACTTACTGAATATACCTTTCCAACATTCAACTCCTTTTATTTCCTGTACCCATGTATTAAATTTATGATAACTTTAATTTCTTTGATCCTTCAGTTTTTTATTTCTGTATCTTGCCTTTATTTTATTTTTCTGCATTTTAGCCTCAAAATATGAAACCTCAATTTAGTCCCTCCTTGCAATAACCTCTGCAGCTTTGTCTCCGTCTTTCTTTATACCTGCACTTTAAGGCCCAATTGTCAACATAGATTATCTGTTTACTATATCTAGGCAACTGAGCACTACTAAAGGAAATCACATAACTATTGAAGGGTGGGAGAGAGCAGATTCATAGTTTCTAGCTTCAACTGGGGACTTAAATCTTCCTGGAAATCCTTTAAGCTTTTCATCAGTCTCTCTTCCATGCATTATTATTCTAACCTCCCACAGCTCTTCTTAAATTTCCTAATCTACTCCTAGTTTTTGAATCCCAGAAAATGACAGTGCCTTGGAATTCACAGAGAAAACAGGCGAGACTAGGAGGACTCTAGTTTCTTAACCTTTCACCTGCAACATATCCACTCTTGCCTTTTATCCTGTCTTTTCAGAAGAAGCAGTCATTTTTTTCTGTTAATAAAAATCCTCCTACTTTGCCACAGATCCCATCATCCCAATTTCCTCAGGGAGTTCAATCCATCAGGTATCATGGCTGAATCTTATAACTTCAACATTTCTTTCTATACTGATTCCTTTCAACAAATTTCCATCCCTGTAACCTAAAACAATGAATAAACCCAGAACTTGTTTCAATTTTGTATATTCTTTTAAGCATCACACCATGCCATTCTGTCCATTAACAACAAGTTTCTTAAAAGAATATCCCTCATTGCTTACTCATGCCGCTTGTATATAGCTCACTATACTTAGTGAATTCCAGTTCCCTGGAAATTCAGGAAACCACTTTTGCCAAAATTGCCAAAACTTCTAAATGCAAAATTGAATAAGTAATATATGGTTCTTCTATAATTAATTTCTGAGTAGTATTTGATAGTATAGTTAACTATTTCATTTTCTTCCCATTGAAATGCTTTCTTCTCTTGGCTTCATTGTTTTCTGTCTACTTTTCTGAGCTATGTTTCATAGACTCCGTTTTGGACCTATAGTCTCCACCATACCCTATGTTTTTGTGTTTTCCATGGTTTCATCTGAAGCCCTGATATCTTCTAAGAAATGTATTGGTTTACAAAGGTGGAAACTCTACCAGGTTTTCTGTCACTTCAGTGTTACCATCAACTGCTCCTATGGCCTCCTGTATGTTAGAAAGAAAAAGCTGGAAACCTGGTTTCTGAGAAGACCAGGTTGACACAAGGAAGTATCATTTTATGACCACACAATCTATGTCTCAAGCACAACTTGCTTTCATGCATCATAGCATATCTCCAGCATTTCTATGATGGCTCCTGTTGACTGTGCAGTAGCACCTCAGATTCAACTTGTACAAGTCTGAACTCATAATTTCTGTGCCCTAAATCAATTATTTTATTTTATCCTCTCAGTAAATGGCACTTCAGTTTCACTTGGTTTCAGAACCCCAAAATTGGAAGTTATCCAGCCCTCATCATTCCTACTGTTCACTAACTCCTATCAATTCCTAAATGCCTCTTCAATGATCTGTTAAATCCATACTCACAGACTCTGTCTTAGCTGTCTTAGTTCTGTGTAGCATAATTTTCAACTGTATTATTTTAAGGTTTATAATTAGTATTTCTGTCTCTCATTTAACTGTTGTAATTGTTAAGTATATGATTGTTCACATGCTTATGTGACATCTTCAAATTGTCCTTCATTACCTTCAAGATAGAGCTTAAATTATCTTGGATGTTAAAAAGGGGGGGGGGTCAGCCATAAATTTGTCTCATCCTATCTTTCCCATGTCATTCCCTACATCCAACTTCTGTTTGGCCCATTCCTTAGTGCATATTCTTTGACTTTTCTGTGACTTTGCACTATGGTGACTTAGCCCTTCCCTTCTATGCCTCAAGAATTACTGTAAATACAATCTACTCTCAAAAGCATTTTGATGGTCCTTAGCAGTCCACTCCTAACCACAATTGTTGAATTCTCTTGTGCCTGCCTTTCTCACACCTTGTTCTTATCTGTTTTTCATATCACTAATTATGCAGTTTCCATCTAGTTTATGAGAATATGAGATCTTTGAAGACAAAGCATATAACTTTTTCTGAGTGCCTAGAACCTACCAGATATAACTAATATAGAATAAAAGATTGATAAATGAATTAATTCAAGTGGCTTCCAAAATCCAACAGGAGTCCATATTTATATAAAATACTTCGTGTGAATTTACAAGGTGAGTGGGATTGGTCAGTCCATGGACATGAAACTCAGGTTTTTAACTCATCTCTACCTTAATCTTATAAATGACACAAACCTTCTCTAATCTCATGTTAGATAACATATACCCATATTAGAATGATGTGAGCGAGTTTGTTGACCATTAATGAGCTCAATAGAGAAAGGTAACTTGCAATGTCAGAATAATAAAATATCTTTTGACAGGGAGTCAAGTTTCCCACAGAAGGAGCTAGGAAGACATTTATTCTTAGTTCTTTCAGCCCAAAATAGCTTATTCACTTATCTCCTGAATCTTTCTGCTAATGATCATGTCATAAAAACTGTTCCACAAAACGTGTCCAGTCTGCAATATTGACTTTCCTGTCCACTGACTTTATTCTGTCTCTTGATTGATCTTATTTGCCCTTTGGATTCAGTACAGTTTTCTGTTACCAACTTGGACAATAAATATTATGGTTCTAAATCCCAGTTACATTGCCTTAGGCTTCCTTCTGGAGTATTCCTTCCTTCATTAATCAAGGCCAGTGTTTCCCACTATAGCTGTATTCTAAATATCTGGAGAGCTTAAAAAACACAGATTAACAGTTTCCAGCCAGACCAGTTAGAGAAATCTCTATGTGTAGGGTTCAAGCATGGACATTTTTAAAAAGCCAGGCATGAATATAATTGACTGAGACCCTGTGGCCTAACAAAGTGACGCTTTTGTGTTCTACAAGCAGCATAAAAGCCACCATCCGTTGTTCCTCAGAATAGGGCACAGAAAAGAGTCTGTACTCAGTGTGGAGGTCTAGGTTTCTATTGAGGCAATGTATACGAAATAAATTTGCAGGTAAGACAGAAGAAAATAGGTTTTAGATTGGTACAATAAGTAACTCTCAAAAATTACAAAATCATTGATTCAATTTAACTACGTTTCAAGACAAACCAGATTCTAAAATCTCAACTAAAACTTTTGTTTTGGAAACAAAGCTTTCTAATTATACATAAACTTTTATCTCCTGATTACATTGAGTAGAGGATACTGCCAAGATCTTGTTTCCAGAGGTTCAATAGATATATATATATTTTTTCAAATTTTAAGTTTCATCTAATTGAACTTCAATCTATTATTATTTTGGGTCTTGTGTTTTTTGGTGTTTTCTTTTGGATACAAAATTGTTAAAAGATATTGGGAACATATACTCAATGGTTTTCATTAATGGCATCAGTACAATAAAAATTCCTTTCCTACATTTTTGTTTCTGGGGAACTCTGAAAGCTGAAAAGCTAAATCTCTGAACACAGTGTTTTTATTTGCAGGACAAAAATGAAATAGGTTTACTTTGAAATCAGAAATTGCTAATCCTATTTCCTAGAGTTGTTAACAGCGAGTCGTGTTTACAATTGGATTATCATCTGAACCAAGGGCTGTGTACCATGTGCAATGGAAATTGAAAATGCCTTTATGACTAGCTGCCATTGATTTTATGTTACTGCCCAATGGCAAATTCACCATCTCCTTAACACTACACTCCATAGCTCTGTTAAAGTGCACTTTCACGATTAGAAGCAAATTATTTGGTGAGGAAAAAATTAAGAATACAATTACTAATGAGACAACTTTGGCTGCCTTAATGATAACATTTTTTTTCAGGTTATCATTTTACAAAAATGTGTAGGTGTTGTCAAAGTCATTGTGTCATACTAGGAGATGATGGTTCTTTTTATGTTGTTTCCATTGCTGGATAACATGTGAAGCCTGAGCTGATTTTCTAGTTCTCATGTTAGGATTAAGATGATGTCTTCAGTCTTTTTATATAACAATGTATTATTTAGGTATTGCAGAGAAACACAATAGTGTGTGTGTGTGTGTGTGTGTGTGTGTAAAATGGCTTCAGTACAATAAAAAATTTGTTTCTAACATTTTTGCTTCTCTCTCTCTTTCTCTTTACTTATCTATCTATAGAAAGAAATTTTGTTTTCTTTAATTCTCACCCAAGGATATGTTTATTGATTTTTAGAGAGAGAAATATGGATGTTAAACATCCATTGGTTGTCTCCCGTAGGTGACTAGAGATTGAACCATAACCTAGGTATGTGCCCTGACTGGGAATTGAACTTGTAACCTTTTTTTTTAAAAACAGGATGACATTCCAACCAACTAAGCTACTCGACCAGGGCAAGAAAGAGAGATTTATTAGAAAGAATTGAGGAATTGGTTCACACGGTTATGGAGGCTGCCAAGTCTCCAAATCTTCAGGATAATTTAGCAAGCTGGAAAACCAAGAGGGCTGATGGTGTAAGTTCAGTGTGAAGGCCAGTAGGCTCAAGACCCAGGGAGAGTCAATGCTTCAGTGCGAGTCTGAAGGCAGGAAAAAAGCTATTTTTATAATGTTTGCCTTATCTGAGTATCATGTGTACTTGGGTAGTCTCTCTTCCTCCCTCCCTTCCTCCTTCCCTACCTCTTTTCTCTCTGTCTGTACACACATACACACACATACACACATGCATACACATATGCACATACACACCCATATACACACTTTCAATCCACTTTTTTCACTGTGTTTTATTTTATTTTTACTTACATATTGGCAATAATAGACTGTTCATGTGTGTATATATATATAATACATATACATGTATATGTATATATATGTAGGAGGGGGAAGCCAATGCAATCTTGAATTTCAAGCAGAGTCCCCTTCCTCAGAATTAACATGGGTATTGGCAGGGCCTGGTAGCCAGGACACTCAAAAATGTCCCGGTAATTGGCCTCTTGACCCAGAACCTGGGTTGGAGCTAGAAAGTAAAATTCTAGCTGATTTTGCCTGGAGGATGATGGTGGGCTGGGGTTTTGTGTAGATGACATCTCCACTCTAAACCAAGGCTCCTGGGGAGGCCACAGGTCTAGAGCAAGAGGCTTTGAAGCTTGGGAGTCTCAAGTAAAGACAGGGTGAGCTGGAGGAAAGCTATAGCTAAAAATAAATAATAAATAAATCAACAAATAAATACCAATAGGCAGCTGAATTGGAAAAGAGATACCTTGCAGACTGCCGACTCAGTATCACCTTGCTTCATGGTTGTTTACTGTGAACATAAGGGAAAATAGGGGCTCTTTACTTTTTGCTTATGAATACAAAGGGAAAACCTGTTTTAAGTAGGATGTGGCTTGTAGAAGCATCTTATTACAATTACATTCTCCCTGTGGGCATATGTATTAAGAACCAGTTCACCTGGGCTAAAATCAATTACTTCTGCCTATGACAATGAGAGTCTGAGTTAAACACAATTCTCAGAGGTAGTTAGCATTCCATTGAAGGTTATTGTTTCCATCTAAGAGAGGAGTTACCCAATTTAATCAATTCTCTGAGTGCTAAACCTCAGATAGTAAACAGCTTAGATTATAAATAGTGCAGTTATTAAGTATAACAATTAAGACTCTGTGTTTTAACTAGATAATTCACAGAGTAATCAATGGGTAGCCACAAAGTTCTGGTTGTTTAATACTTGAACTTTTATTGAGAAGTAAACACAAATGAGTTGGAATATTAACTTATTCCCAATGACTTAAGACTCACCCTCCTCTCATGCGTTTTGCACGTTTTCTTCAGGGTTTTCTTTCTAAAAGGAAAAACTTAGGTTATTGTCCTGCTTACAAGCTTCCTTTACTCTTACGTGCTCTACTGGTGGAATTCAAACACCTTTATGTGACGTAACAGAAACTTCATGATCTGACCCCTTTTCACTTTTCTGGCCTAATCTTTTATCTCTGTACCTCTGTTGATAACTCCTGCCTTTCCTCCTCTTGAATTTCACACTCTGGTCATTCAGAATTTCTTTTTACTTCTTCAAACACAATACAATCTCTCATTTCTGGGCATTAATACCAGCTGTTGTATGGACTTTTTTTCTCCTCTCTAACTAATTGTATCAACATAGATACCATTGTCATTGGACATCTTTCCCCGACTCACCAAGACTGGATTAGTATTTCTGCATAGTCCCAAAGTGCTCTGCTTTATACCTATCATATGTCTCTTTATGCTGAACTCGCTGGTTAGTGTAATACGATGTCTATTTTCCACACTGTTGTATTCTAGAGGCTTGGTGTTAAGCAGGTAGTAGTTGCTCAAAAAATGTTTATTGAATGATGTCGTGATTAAACTCTTAGTTCATGTAAAGGTATTTATCAGTCTCAGTTAATACAGAAATGATTCTCAACACATCACAGAAATTTAATTCATTTCCATCAGAAACAATGGCTTATGCTGTAGTGGTTTTAATGACAAAGAACAGGCACAGAAAGATCTTCACTATATGAGGTGTGCGTGTGGGGGGTGTATTTAGTTTGAAAAGTCCCTGGTGACTGATATGCTCCCCTGCTACAATATGGCTTCTGGACTATATTTAGTAATTTAAGTACAGAAATCTGAGTTCTTCCTAAATTAGCTATATGTTTTAATACGATTTGAATGTCTTTACAACAAAACCTTGTTGAGATAAAAACAAAACTTTATCATTTGGACGTTACCAAAATAGAAGAAAATGGCCAACTAATCACCTGTGCCTCCATTTTCCCAGCCTGATTTTAATATCATTCCTCACCAGCAGTTGTTTTACTCTCCATCAGCGTGAGATTTACAGCACCACTGTTAATGGCTCTCCAAGAACATGACTTACTGCAGCAGACTCTTGCTAAAATTTCTGTTTAATGAAATGTCACTAATACATAGGAAATACAAGTAAAAACCTTTATGTCAAAGGCATAAAAAGGTATTTCATGCATGCAAAAGAATAACCAATAACAGCAAAAATGAAAATGTTCAAAATCACTAGCAAAATAAACACATACATTATTTAAAAATGATATGTAATTTACATCATTTTTGACAAAGGCCAAAAAGTTTGGTCATACTCCATATTATCAGAAGCATGGGGAGGTATGTGTGTATTCTCGTACACAGCTTGTGGGTATGCATTGATACCCTTAAAAACATTTAATTATTTTGGTATTAAAATTTTGCATTCACAATTTATTGTAAAGATACAAGTAAATCAATGCTAAAGATGCATGTACAAAAAGATGTTATTGTAAGTACAAAATGCTAAGTTCCAAGGGAGCAGGTAATTAGTCTGTTTTATGCAAAGTATCTAGAAAACACCTAATATTTGTTTTTGTTGTACTTGTTTGTAAAAATAATAAAAAGCAATCTAAATGTGTAACAATATAGGAATTGTTACATAAGTTAGGTTACAATTAATAAAACTCAGTTCTTTAATGGAAAGATGAAGAGAAGTGTGTTATGTAAGGACTTTCATTGTATATTTAATATATATATATATATATATATATATATATATATATATATATATATATACCTATGTAATTTGAAAAGCAAGTAACAACACGATGCTCAGTATGGTCTCATTTTGTAACTATTTCTTTTAAAATGACACACATTAAAATGTTAACCATGGTTAGAGACCATGCAATATTTATTATATTTTCCAATGTTTTGTTATGTATTACTTGTTAAGCAAAATAAATTAGTAAAAAGTCCATGTTAATAATTCTCCCCAGCTTACAGAGCACATTTCATTCTCGCTAGTATGGCTAAAGGCTTCTATGACCTTATTCCAATTGTCCTTTGGATTTTATTTATGCATCCTTTGCTCCAGGCAAACTGAGCCCCTAACCTATCTTCAAAGATAACTTAATTTTATTAAGTATATTTTAATATTACTTCAACTATTCCCTTTTTCTGAAAAGGCCTTACCTTTTATTTCTGTTGAAATGTATTCATTCATCCAGAACATGTCTCAATAATGCTTTCAGTTTTTGAAAACATAAAAATTAAAATTATTATTCTGTCAATTATTTTGTATTTCTCTTATGGCATTTAATTCTTTATATATTATATTTGTATTTTTCTAAATATGTAATTTCTACTTATAGAATACATTTTTTGATGATATGGGTTAGTGCTTATTTATCATTTTACATAGTATAATGCATAGCAAAACATCTTGAATAGAGCTGAAGATTTTTTGAATTGCTGAGCTGAGATGTTTTCAGAAAAAGCTCAATTACATTTTCACTTATACAGTAGGAAAAAAAAGAAGAAAAGATAATGTTTATAAAATAACAAAATTCTGAGGGAAAATTTCAAAATATTTTTCAAGGTTTTATTTCACCTGCCAAATAGAGTTTATGTACATATTTTTTAATTTAACTAAATCAAGTGAAGAGCATTGGAACAAGAGATTTTTTTTAAACCAATGTTTTATTCATTCTCAGCCCTTGTTTTGTTTCATTTTTTAGTAATTAATATATGTCAGTGATCTTACCAGGTCACACATGCAAGAGTCAGAGCGAATGTAATTTTGAAGCTGGCCTGGGTGAGATATTTGACACTGATATATGTCCACAGGAGTTTTTGTGATTTTCTATAACTTACAAATATCCGACATCTTTTCAAGTTGATCCCTTTGAGAATTGAAGAGCAGAACGTCTAGATAACCATCTTAGGAATGATGGCTGTGTGTTCTCAGACGTGGCAGGTGTGCAGCGCTTTCTTTCGGCCTGCGTGGAGGACCTGCCCCCTGCAGGAGGCTCGCCGCTCTCTCCGTCTCAGCCGCTGGTTCTACTGTCACCACTAAGCTGGGAGGCGCACATGCAGTCACGGAGAGCACACACCTCTTTAATACTTTACTTAACAGCCCTTGTCCTTGTGGTCATTTAAAAATAGGTGGTTCCAAATGCATCCTTATTTCTTGGGCTGGTCATTGCTGGGTTGGCCGATTTTGCCACTGAGACACTCGTGTGACATGGCTTCTGTCTGCTCCACTAACGCGCAGTCCCTCCCCTCTGAGTGCCCCCTGCCTCGGCGGGACCCTCGGAGCACTCGGAGCTGTCAGTGCGCAGGGGCTCCGGGGCTGGCTGTGTTTGTGTCTGTTTCTTCTATGAATGGCCAAGTAGACATACCTTAGGCTTGAGTTTACAAAGGAGTCGAAGCAAAACAGCCTGCTTCATGGTTAAAAAATGGGAACTCTCCCAATGAGTTGCCC
Source organism: Miniopterus natalensis (assembly GCF_054644295.1). Classification (NCBI taxonomy): domain Eukaryota; kingdom Metazoa; phylum Chordata; class Mammalia; order Chiroptera; family Miniopteridae; genus Miniopterus; species Miniopterus natalensis. The sequence continues at coordinate 55,763,199 of NC_142083.1, forward strand.
CAGCTCCCTGAGCTGGGGATAAACAGGGCTGATTTATTTTGAAAGTTTTTTTGCTCAGATCTCATTATAGTGCTTGAAAGGTTGCCCCAACTGTCCTCAGGTATGAACAAGAAAGTAAACTACAGCCTAAGTAAAGGTTGAGCACAGTGGTCCTATACAGATCAGGCCTTTGTCTTTATCATCATCAAAAACAATAACAACAACCATCTCCACATAAAATAATGGGCATTTTTTATTTTGTTTTTATATTCACAAAGCATGTCGAGTTTGAGTTGCACATTTGCTTAGAGAACACCACTAAAATGCTTTTAGCCCATTTTGATGTTACTATGTATTATGTGTAATGTCACAGATGTGATCACAGACATTTAAAAATAAAGTTGGATTATATTGTAATTTGCTTTTTTTCTTTGTTTTCAATTTCAAGCATTTAAGCAGTTTAGGAAAATGTTTCAGCGTTTCTTTTTTCCCCCCTCCAGATTAAGACAATGTGTGTCTATAGCATTCATCATGTACAAAAGTGGTGTTTTTCTCTTTCAGACCCCAGTTTCCACTCATTATTAAAGAGCTGAATTCTAAATCAAAGATTGTGGAGAAGAGATGTGCAACCTGAATAAAACATTTCCAGAAGAGCCTGGATAATGGTCCTGAATAAAGGGAACTGAAATGTTCTTGAATTGTAATTGGAAAAAACTCAAGTGTATGTACTCAGGAGCACATGTACTATGAAGAGGTTAGTTATTATTATTCTTAGTGCTATTTAACGTTAATGGGGCCCCAATAGTATTTTTAGCTCTGAAGTGAACACAAGTGGTCTGATAAGTGATCTCCCGTATAAATTAACCATGTGGAGGCACCTGTAATAATTTTCTGTGCAGAGAGAGGTGGCATAGATAAACAACCCAGAATAGGTGGACTGTTAATGCAGCAGTGAAATCTAAGTCATAGTAAGTTAAAATAATTCGTTCAGGCAAGTATGGTCTTTGGAAGTATTATTTGGCATTATTTTCTCTTATCTGAGTTCTCTGTGGCTGGAAGTGAGAGCATAATTGTTGGACTCATCCAGAAGTTAGTGAACACATTTGTTGGCTCATACATGGTGACTGAGAAAGTGGAGGAAGTAAAGGTAGATTGAGGAAGACTAAAGATTAGGGTCAAACTTTGACCTCAAGGATTTTATGCTGCACAGAGAAGTAATGGAATGCCTTTTCTTTGTCTCACTCTGAATGTAGAATAAACAGTGATGGCTACTTTTGAGATATGGTCTCTAATAATTCTTAAAAGCCACGATAGAAAAACTTCTGAAGTAATGAATATTATAGTCCAGAGGCAATTACAATTAAGAGAGCATAATGCTATGATAACTGCATATAAAATGGACTTGAGAAAGGTAGATGTGAGTCATGATAGAATCTATAAGGATGAATACATGATTCTATGTGTAAATTTCTGTTCCAGGCATTTTATATGCACACATGTTAAAAATGGTCCCACCACCTAAGAAGAAACTAAACAGTCAACAATAATTATGATACAGGGGAATGTTTTGAATTCTAAGCTAAGAAGCATAGACTTTAATTCTGTAGGCATTGGGGGGAGCTGCTGGAAATTTTTGAGTAGGTGAGTGACATGTCTAGAATTGCGTTTTATGAAGATTAACCTGATAGCATTTTCAGGATTGATTAGCGTGAAGCCTGTGTTGTGACAGAACAGATTGTGGTAATACAAGTCTGAAATATGGTGGTGGCAATGAGAATAGAAAGGAAGAAATTGATTTGGAAGATCCATGACAGTGGAACTACGGGACTTGATTATTAAATATGGGACCTGAAGTGGAGAGACATCAGAGATGACTACAGACGCTTTCGGCCTGGATGAGAAATCAAGTATGGAAGAGAAAGAATGTCCTGTCAGTGGTTTATTATTATTTCCTGGATGCGGTGAATCATGTAATCGATTGTATTCTGAAAACCTTGGGTCCAAATCCATGTTCCACATCTACTAAGCATACCGTGTCATCCTGGCATCTATTTTTGCACAGTGATCAATTGCCAACCATAGGTATTACATTGCTGAAAAGTATAGTATGTGGCAAGGCTATAGTTGATTAGACCAAGAGAATGCAAAAAAATATGCATTTAATGTGTATTAAAAAATCAAACCTCAGTAAATAAAAATTTCAGTAAAAATCCACTTTCAAAACAAACTAGATCTGAGTTAGAAATCTGCTTTAAATGTACCCATCCCATTGAAACCAAAGCACTAGTCAAACGCACATACACAAGTAAGTAACTTTTCTCTGGAATCACTTTTAGTTTTTCAGTTGTTCAGGAAATGTTGCTGAAGTGGTATAATCTGCTGAGGCAGATTCTCCTAGACATTTTCTATTATGCAATGTGCATTTCTTTCTAAAGTTTTCAAACTACCCCTTACTAACTTGAAATTTAATGTATCTTACACCTCCAATCTCCTTTGCATTTTTAGCAACTCTCAGCGAAATGCTTATGTAACTGCTTGGCATGTTCACAAATTATCAAGGTCCTTAAGGACATGTGTTTCTACTCTTCTATCTACATATTGAGAGCATGGGGTTTAAATAGATGCCTTATACCTGCAGTGTCCCTTAGACTCATTGAAGTGGTCCAGAAAAATGAGAAAGTAATAATTCAGTAGACTCTTTCACTTAGGGGGATTGGAATTATTCTGTGTAGAAATACACATGCAATTTAAGAGTTTTATGCGAATATATAATCATTTTATAGGAAAATAAAAATATGATTGCTAAAGCCACAGTTGATAAGGCATTACTGTATAACTTTATTCATGACTTCAGATGTTTTCCACCTTTATTTTCCCGTTTGAATTTCTCATCTTTATTTAAAAGTTTATTTTCTTTAATAATATGTGTTTTTGGTAATTCTCATATATCATTCAGCTGACCTTCTCAAATTGTAAAGGTGTCAGAGAGGCACATAATGCCAGCAGGTAAATGTCACAATCTTCATGAAAGTATGAAAATGTTGCTCCGGTTTTTTTGGAGAGATTCCAAAACTTTCGAATTAACATAAACATTTACTATTGTTGTTTTTGAGTAAAGGCGACATTCACGGGGATTTAAGTGATAAACCTCAACATTTCAGAGGATGTCCTTCCTGTTTGGAGCAGGCAGCTGTGTTCTCTGCTCAGGATGCCCGGAGGACTTGTTCACAAAGGGATGTGCAGTTCAGCGGCCAAGGCGTCAGGGTTGGAGTCAGACAAACCTAGCCTGACTCCACACATACATATATGTATGTATATGTATATGTATATGTATATGTATATGTATATGTATATGTATATGTATATGTATATGTATATGTATATGTATATGTATATGTATAAATGTATATATCCTGAAAAGTGATCCTGGGGATTTCTCCTTCAACATCGCATTTTGGAAGTGTGGAGAGGGTGGGAACAATGATGTTTAAAGTCACCACTCCCAGATTCTCCTTGTCAAGGATCATTGGAAAGAGACAGTGAATGCTTGGCTCTTTGATGTTAAAGTATTTTGAACATTTTAAGAATTTCCCGCACTTGGAAAGATTTGGAGCAGTCCTCCCTGCACAGGTGAGTGTGAGAGTGCTGAGGGGCTGTGCAGTTCTGGGGTTGGGACTGTGGGTTCGCTGTATCAGAGTGCAGCGAATAAACCGCTGCTGGGGCCTGAGCTAATTTTAGGTGATAGAAGACCAAACACTTTTTAACTGTAATAGCTGATATTTTTAAAAATTTAAATGTGGGATAGGAACTACAGCTAACAAAATACACCAGAGATTTCATAAGGTAACTGGATTAGTGTGACATAAATGAGGCATATTTATAACAAATACCTGCATTCTTTTTCATGATACGTTGATATGTCTTACAAGGATATGGCCAAAACTACGAAGATACTATACAAATGACTTTGGGAAACACTGCCTTAAAGGGAAAAATCAGGTGAATTATGCATTTTTTTCATTCTGTTTGCCTTATTTAAGAGATAGACACTGAGCATTTTGTTGTTTTCACCAATGAACAAGAGTGAAGACGTTAGACTAATATCTTCCAATGGAGAAAAGTAAGCGGCTTTGTACTGCCCACTAATATATTTCTTTTGCTTACTTTGGTTTGAGGTAACAGAAGAATTGGTTTTAAATCATACATTGTGAAGAAGGTTTATCAGTTTTAAGTAAAGTTTTTATTCCAGATTAGAAAATGTAAGTACCCAGGGAGCACATGTCAAGTCAATCAGTTTGTGTATTTGTTCCCTCAATTGTCCATGTGATGTATATTTATTAGGATTCTGTCTTCTCTTTCAGTTAAGTATAAAATACTTATTAAAATGTTTCTTTTTTTAATTTTAACTTAATTTTTGTTGATATCATAGAAAAGAGAGCAACCCACAATTGTTAGGTAAAATTATCTTAGATTTTGGTGTTGTTTTTTTTTTTTGTCTTAAGAATTTAAAGCAGTGTTTTGCAAATTGTGGGTGATGCACCATCTGAAGAAAAGTCTCCTGAGATATATTCCAAAATGTGATATCTCTAGAAGTAGAATCTAGGAGTCCAAAATTTTAAGAAGTTTTTAGGTGATTTCTATTTGTTCTTTAAAGTTTGGGAGCCTGTCAAGGAAAGAGTAAGGACTGATTCTAGGGTTTGTGCAGAATTCTACATATAGATAAATATTAAACACACTCCCTACGTGATTAATAAAATAGAGTTCTATACTTTGAGGAATAGCCAATTGCTTTTATTCTCTCATTCTCAATTCCCCTTCTTTCCTTCCCTTTCTTCTTTCTTGCTTCAACCCCTTCCCAAGGTAAACACACATAGGTCTCTGACACTTCAACCTAAGACTACTTTGAAAAAGTTGATTCCTCCACTATTATATCTTCATATAGTCTTGGAGACCACCCAAGTGCAATGTTTCAGTTTCATTTTATTTTAAAAAATGCTTAAGGAGTGAACACTGCACACACAAGCACCCTAAATATGGAAAACAAACTGCCTTGTTTCCCAGAATGCCACAGCTTGAGTGTCTGACTATACTTGAAGATATTTTCATTGATTCATTTTCTGTTGATCTAATAAAAAATTGTCAGAGCAATTGTCAGTTTCAGAATAATTTTATTGCTACTTCTAGCTATACCCTGGAGAGACTTTTTTTTTTTTTTTTTAAAGGGAAAGTTAAACACATCTTTTTCTAATGCAGAGATGAATAGCACTGAAAGAGTCCCTGAGTGGCACTTCTGGCATTGGTCAACAAAACTGAAAAGCAACTTGGGACAAACAAGAAAAAATGGGGGGAAAAGTTCCCATAAATTCAAAATTAAGTTCCTCCTTCAATTTCCGTGAAGCAAACTCCCTGTGGTGAACATCTGGCAGGCCATTAACTTTTGTTACTTTATTTTCTTTAAAAAAAAAAAAATCTTAAGGTGAGAAAAATTTCTCCATTTAGAGACTTGGTTTAGCATTGAGGCTCAAGTCCAGGCTATGGTGTTGTCATTTACTTAGCACCCGTGATCAACAGAGTATATTCCCCTTAAACTTTTACTAAGTTTTCCACCAAAGGTTGCTGTTCTTTGTCATTTTTAAAATCATTAATCTCGAGAGTTATTTTTTTAAATATATAAGTCAGCTGATCAATAGCCTGTATCTGCTGGAGGAAGACTGTAAGATTCTTCTATTTTATAGCTCCTTGCTTGCATTTTTTTAACTTTTCATTTTCTACAGGAGCTTGAACGTCATAACTATTTACATAGAGCTTTTCCAATGATCCATCAGAAGGATGTGGGCTGTTGATTGCACCATTTTCTTTATTTGCACAGCTGCTGTAACCTTCAATGTAAATCATTTCCTTACTGTGTCTTCCCTTTCTCGTCGCTCTCCCTTTTTTCTCCTTTGCGAGCTGTCACTTTCTAAAGTAAACATTTCATATTCCACCATCAAAACTACTCGTGCACATTAACTTCCAAGCCATGAAGTTACTTATTAGTCAGGCTGTTTTTTGTAAAAATTGTTTGGTAAATGTTAGAGAAACAAATGAAAATGATTTTTTGTTGTTGCATTTAATGCAATTTATGAGCTTACACCTCTATATTTTTGATTAAATGTATGCATTTATCTACCTATCCATCAATCATCTGTCTTAATTAACATGATTTTTAATCTAAGGAATTTTAAGTGAAAAATTTATTCAGTTTTATGAATGATTCTAACAGAGTTATTCACAAATAACACAGAGTATAGTTTTTGTTTATTATAATTACCTTGTCTCTGAATATTCATACAATAATTACAATTAGCTGCTAACCAACCCTGAATCTTTTGCAAGTAAAATATTTTAAAAGTTGTTCTTCTTTTAGCCTTACAAAGTTTTTTTTTTACTGTAGGCATGCAGTAAAACTTCAGTGTTGACTGCTGAAACAATTCCAATGGCATTTTCTTCAGTTTGTAAAAATTTTTGATGATAATATTTTTGAGAGGTAAAAGGGGTATAAGTGTCTGAATCTTGAGGTTTTTTTTTTATGGATTCTAGTATAATGGCATAATGAGTCACATGAAAAACAAAAAACATTGATTGTTATATAATTTCCCCCCAATAGTCTCAGCTTAACTAAATACCTTCATCTGCATCTATCAATGTATAAAATGCTGTGCTGTTTGCAGAGAGAGAATTTTATAGAATTTCTTTGCATTTGACAGTAGCTCCAGAAGTTGAGTTAGGGTAGATATGATTATGGAAATGAAAAGTCAAGCAGGAAAAGATATGATTTTAAATAGGGGAAACTGAGGTCAGATTGCAAAAGTTTTTTAAAAGACTAAATACAAAATTCTGTAATTCTAAATGTGCTGTTCTTTCCAATATAGTGAAGTTTATGAGAATTTTTGAGAATTTTTAATTTTACTGAGCCATTTTAAACACATATACAAAATTCAAATAAACAATTCTAGATGTGTAATTGAGTTCCGTAACTCCTTAAGAAAATATAGGACCCATAAAGAATTTCATATCTATCATATCTGTACTTTTTAAATTACATGAGTAATACAGAAACACTTTATAAATTATACTCAAACCCAGAAGTATACAGAATTAAAACAGAATAACCTACTTTTAAGCTGTCAGCCGCATATTCCATTTCCTTCTACTGATGTAACAATGCAAGTTCCTTATCGATTTACTACTCTTGATTTTCTTTTCTTTCACTTAAAATGTGTCATGGAATTCCTTACATATGATTTATCTTTTTCTTTTTAATTACTTTAGAGTTTTGCATAGTAGCAATATGATATAATTTTATTTACAATTCCCTCATTGTTGAGCAATTCGTCCATATTTTTGCTATTAACAAATTGTGCTCTGATGAATGACTTTTTCATATGTCTGTGTACACAAGTTATTTCTAACAGGAATGTTTCTAGGGACAGAATTAATGGTTCATCATCATGCTCACATTTAAAAAAAAAAAGTTTTTATTGATTTCAGAGAGAGGGAGAGAGAGATAGAAACATCGATGATGAGGAGAGTCATTGACCAGCTGCCTCCTGCACTGGGGATGGGCCCGCAGCCCAGGCATGAGCCCTGACTGGGAATCGAGCCATCACCTGCTGGTTCATACGCTCAACTACGGGCCACGCCGGCTGGGCCATGATGCTCACTTTTAAGTCTGATACGCTCTGCTACAGCACTCTGCCCCATCAACAATGTAAAAGTGTTTTTTTGTCTCTACCAGTTCCAAACCATATACAATCAATTATAATTATTTTTTACTAGTCATTACATTATTATTTTAATTTTAACTTTCTTGATTATTGAAAAGGCTAATCAGCTTTTCTAATATTTAGTTGTTTCTTGGTGCATTTTTTTCTGAGAATTGCCTATCCCTATGTTTTGACAATTTTTCCATAAAACATTTTTCTTATTGATATGTAAAAGTACTTGACACAATCAAGTTGAAATGTAATCACAAAGGAGACAGAAGAGTGAGGTAACTTCTATCATCTGAAAAATTGGGACAGTAAAGGAGTCTTCTTCATAGTAAGGGCAGAATAGTTGTTAGTTGTTTTTGCTAACTTTCGATGATTATATACTTAAATCTACAGTGCTCTTTCTAAAGAAGTCTATGAAAACTCTTTATGGAGCACAGAGAACAAAAAACAGTAGACAAATTCCAAAATGTTAACTATGCATATTTCTATTACCCAACTTGCAGAGCTCTAAAAGGAATCTTTAAGAGGGCCTGTGGGCACTTGTCAAATATTAAGTAGAAACTCATTGTCTGATTCAATTAATCAATACTGACAAAGAGAGTTTGCTCAGGCCTCCTCCCCAAATATGTATCTATCTGATTCATCTAAATTTACCTCTTGTATTACATCATTTAATCAGATAATTGGTGATCTCTAAAAAAGTTTATTATTCATCGATATAGCTAATGTACCTAGAAGATTTATGAGAATTCACTTTCAAATTTAATTGCTACACAATTTCAGTTACATTTCATGAAGTTCCTTCATTTCCTGTTTTCTCCAACTCTCTTTGAATGTTGAGTTCCATTGTTTATATTTATGTACAAGTATGTATTTCTATTTGCATATTTTATCAGAGAGAAATTATTTAGAGAAATGGAGGCAAGATGAACCACAATCTGACCAGAAGCCACACATTGTTCTTAAAGAACAAAAATCTAATGCTAGTGTCCATGCAAATAGATTCTGATGGGTGATTTTCTTTTATGAAAGAATATATAAAGACTTTTTTCTTATAATTTTCTTATTGTAATTCCCTAAAATTCCTAATAATCTCCGAAGACTCTTGAATACTTTTATCACCTTCCTCTTTTAATCTTCCTTGAATTTGTTGATGCTCTTGCCCTTTTATTTCAAAACTTGCTTCTTCCCCACTTGATCTGCTAATTAGGGTTTTGCCTTCTGAGGTTCCCGGAGCTGCTTTTTCTTGCCCGCTGACTGTGCTCTGAAAGTGCTTCCTCACGCTCACTTCTGCCTTTTCATCTTGGCATTTATCTCATTTCTCTGATTCCTCTTTCCTTCGGCTGCCTTGAGTTTGTTTTATTTTGTGTGCGTAGACGAAAAATGCCCTCATGACAAGAAATGTCGCCACTAGCCTTATTTCCCATTTCTAGTGTATGTTTTATTAATTTTTTTTTTTCATTTCTTAACCTACAGGCTGACACAGTGCCAGGCTTAATTCAAGATTTTTAACTCAGTAAACACCAACTGGCGTGTGTTAAACTAGGAGGAAAAAAGAAATCAAACGCAATGAGAATTACTGGAAATCAACAGCACTTTCTGGATGGAGAGCTTTGGTAATTGAATTGTTACGTAGCCACTAGGTGTAGGGAATGAATACAAAATGCCCAGGACAAAACTGAGAATTGTTGAGTCTGTTAAATTAGATTTGAATAATTTGCTCCTGTGCTATAACCTATTCCTATAGGAAAGCATTATACGACTGAACCTGAAAATGAAATTACTGTCAGACCTACAACACAGCAGCACCGCCAGGTAGGTGGCACATGAGTAACATCGCCGAGCGCCTGGTCACGGTTGACCAGCAGCGTCAGGAAACAAACAGTGCATATGCATTAGGGTTCAAGTAGCTCTTTCTCCTATATGTGTGAATAAGAATGAACAAGTGGAAAGATTTAAAGTTTTTCTGTTTCTGACCGTTTTACTGAATATATTGAGGCCAGCTTGGAATTTTAAAGTCACAGGAAAGTGTATTTTCAGTGTTACCATCACAGGCTAACTCCTTGCACATTTTTTTTCAATAAGCCTGCACATGTGGACATGTGCCATAAGGTGAAAAAATAAAAGACAGTGTCAAATAGGATAATTATGTTCCAGAAAGAACTGTTGGCTTATAATGATAAAAATGAAATTAAATATTAAATAAAATGTAAAATACTGGATAAACTGTATCACAAGTATATTGCAATTATTTTTTCCAAAGGTGGGGGTTATCTCAGCATAATTCTAGTGTTTATGAAAAATTATTTATACCTTATAAGCTCTTACTTTTGACACTTGCAGAATACTCTCTATTCATTCAAATGCTTTGACATAATCTTTAATGGCCAGGTACCTTGGTTCAGCTGTAAGGATGAGTTTGTTGGTCTTCTATAAGAACAACAGCTTGGGTAGTTTCTGATGTTTTACATCCTGATAAGAAAAAAAAATAGGAAAAGTTTGAATTTTCTTTTTTATTCTATAAAAATATGGTTACCTAAAAATGAACAAAATGGATGAAATTCAAATGTATTTTATGTAATCTGGTTAGATTTTTATTCAGTTTAGATCACAATAATATTAATCTGTTTTATCAATCCAATCAAGATACACGTGCCATCAAAAATATGTTGCCATTTCCTTATATTTCAATATAATTTGACTTTTAAAACCACAGTTGCCTAATGGGTATGGCTAGTTATGTCTTGTGAAAGAGCATATGTCTTATGCTAAGGCCATCTGAATTTCCCTGCATTTATTGAGGATTAGCAATTGACTCATAGATACATGATACTCATGGAAGGTGAAGTGAACATTGAACTTATAAAGCTTTTTTTTTTTTTTTTACAGAGATAGGCTTTGCACCAAGGGCCTGCTGTCTGCCTTCAGTGCTTTACTCTTTATCAGTTTAATCAAAAAAGGCTCAAGCCTGAAATACTGAGGAGTGAGGCAAGTCTGCGGTTCAGATGCAGTGTTGGAGATGTAGGTACAAACCCTGCTTGCTCAGGGTTCTGGGCTCCAGCTCTGCCGTCACTGCCCTGCACTTTCTCAAAGGTTAAGAAAGTACAACTGGCATGACAATCCGCGTGACTGGTGCACAGGACCACAGTGTCAACACAAAGGATGCACAATAGCTGGACTCGCATATTTATGACAAGTCAGGAGAGCAAGGGTAGCAAAGAAAAATGACACACAACTTTATTACATGCCAAATGCTGAGAAAAATAGGACATTTTCTTATACATTGTGTTTCAGATGTATAGACTCAGAACACTTGAAGTCCTTGTTTACATGGAACAAAAAGGTGATGTTTTAAAGTATAAACTTTTTTTCGTTTTCTTCGGACTGGTAAATGTTTTCTATCTCTTTCAGCTGAAACTAATATCCCCTATTAGATGATTAAGAATTTATTCCTTCCAGGAACTCAGATTATAATATAATATTTATAGAAGGCTTTAAAATTTACAAAAACCTTCACATTCACCATGCGCTTAGTATGGCCTTTATTGTGTGTGTCATGCAATTTGTTCTTAATGTTTAAGGACTAAGAGGAAGACATTATCTAATGTAGTTGCGAATTCTTCAAACTATTTTCTACTGTTTTCTGTAAACTAAATTATTGATCTCATGAAAAACTTCAAAGCTAGAAACCATAAAAAATTAAAAGACTAATCAATTTGAATAGTACTAAATTTTATGTTTCTGAATGGGAGAACATAAAACCCACATGGAATGCTGATGAGAATAATGATGTTATGGCATAGTACTCTCAAATTGTTATCTATCTTTAATATATATATATATATTCTCCTAGTGAAACTTTTTAAAATATTCAGATAGCTGAGCATTCAGTGTCTTTGCCTCAGGAAAGGGATGAGACCACAGAAAGCAGAGAAAACAAAGCATGTTAATTTTTGAGTTTTGATAATCAAATTGCCAATTCAAAATAATAGCCAAGAATTATGGTTCCTCTTTACATCCTACACTTCAACAAGAAAAATAGAATTGCAAGAGAATTAATTATATCACAAAAGAATAAGTGAATAGGTAGATACCTAGATAGCGTGGATCCCTAAAGAAGGAGCGCTCAGAGCCTTCTGAGCGCCCAGCAATGGGCCTGGGCAAAACACTGTTTCAGGGCAGCTCGGGCGGACGGGTGCTCTGGCTGGCCTCCCCTCCCTGTGCAAAGCCAGAGGGCATCGGGGCCCAGAGCAGGAGTGGCTGTGAGCTGTGTCTCCACCGAGAGGAATAAATGGAGCCAAGAAGTTTCATACACTCCAGCCTCTGGTCAAGTTACATTAGTAAACGAGTGAAGGGAGTTTCTGAAGAGGCCCTGTACTGGGAAAAGGGATGGTTTACCTTTGCCTTCAGGTGCTGGTGTTTGTAGGCCAGATAAAGCTAAGTACAGCTGAAGTCCTGGTTTAGAAGGTTCTCTCCCAGCCCTGGGAGCAGGTAAGCCCCTTAAACTTAACTTCAGGTGTAGTTAGGCAGCAGCCTAAATGAATTGGAATTGTGCTTCTATTGCTGAGTAGAATGGAGATTAGTGAGAGCTTTTTAATAAAATAGATTTAGCAGATTAAGGTTCCTGCCTATTACAGGAACAAGGAACGTTTAGCTCCCTTCCCTGGGCTAAAGCAGATTCCTTACCAGCATGGTGAGGGGACCTCCAGGCAAAGCTAAGAGAATAGTGGGAACCTGAGAAGGGTCTTTTCCTGCCGTACCTTGCAGGCCAGGCGGAGGGAGCTGTGCCAGGAACCCCAGGAAGGGTAGTATACACGTGTGCTGAGGACCTACTTTTTCTCACTTCCAGAGTTATGCTGAAGAAAGTGACAAAGAAACACCAGGAAGCAAGTCCTGGGCAGGGAGGTCTGAGAAAGACTCGGCAGAGTTTCTGGAGGCCTGGATTCGCTCAGGAGAGCAGAAGATGCATATGTGAGTGGCAGGGGAATAGAACCTTATTTTTACAGAGTTTAACGGGAAACTTTTTAAATAGGAATTCTTTCCGAGGGAAAGAATGGCTTGTGGACTCCAGAAGGATACTGCTATATTAGAAAAAGCTGGGCTTGACTTGATTATTTGGAAAGAGGAATGATTTGGTGTTGTGTGAACTAAAATTGAAGGCCAGATGTGAACTGAGATAAGTACCTCAGTGGAAGTTCAGGGAACAGCTAAGGGACCCAGGCAAAATGCACCTTCTCCCTGTCAGTTAGTTTTGCTAATCTAGGAACATGTACCAGGGGTGGTGAATGGGTAAATGGAGAGATTTGGTGAGTTGCCTAAGACTAAGTTACCACAGGGAAGAACTTAAAAAGGAACTTAAAAAGAGAAAAACTGAGTTTTTTAAGTAGAAAAACAGGTCATTTTTGAAAATGAACATTATAGGAAAGTTGATCATTTCTTGGCCAACCCACCTTATGAAATGTGATGTAATGTTATATTTTATAATTTTCAAGCATATTCTTTTACTTCAAATGCATATCAGCAGCAATAGGTGCTAACAAAACTTATTTTATGTTGCTCATGCTACTAAAATAAGGTATTTTTTTTTGTGTGTGTGTTTCCTTTTGCTTCTCTATTTTCTTAATTTTTAAAACTTTTTAAATTTTTTACTTTTATTGTTGACAGCATTACAGATGTCCCCAAATTTTCCCCCTTTTAGGCCCCTCCCTCCCAGCCCCTGCCCCACCCCTAGCCTTCACCATGCTGTCTGTGTCCCTTGGCTTTGCATATATGTATATAAGTTCTTTAGCTAATAAGATTTTTTAAATTGAGATCTGCTAAAATTAGTACATTTTAAACACCTCCAGAATTTTAATCTCTCTTCTTTCTTTTTAAAAATTTTAGAATAGTCTAGTAGTCTGAAAATCTAATGTTTTTCAGACTTTTTTTTTATGAATAGCTATTCCTGATTAGAATCATTTGGGAAATCAGTACAATAATGAGGTAATTTTTGTCTAAATTTAGGAGCTAGGCACCAGAAGTCAATTCTGACCCTTAAACTGCCATGAAGGGGCTTTTAAAATAGATGATTATCATCCTTCCTGGATTTCAGTTGCTATGAAAAAAGAATTTTAAGAATAACAAACATATTTTATTGTAGGAAATTGCTATTTCACCATTTTTGTCTTAAACAATATCTTTCCCAAGGCTAGGAGATTTTATTTAGCTCTAGTAAATGTTAAAAGTCAATCTACATAAAATAAAATTAAGGGCTTGACTGATTTACTATTAACTTAAAAGGTTGAAAAATTAAGTGAAACCAACATTTAAAAAAAACCAAAGTGAAAACTCTGTCACATGCACTGGCCTGAAGGAGTTACAGTTACTTCTAAGTAAGATGCCACTTATATGTGATTATTGTGAGGTACCTAAGAAGACATGGTATAAAATAATGTATAATTTTGATGATAAATTATTTAAGGTGGTATTTTATAAGTCTTAGTATTTTAATGGGTTTGACTGTCACTTGAATACTGACAATGTTTCATATTTCTGAATATTAATCTCACGATTTATTATGCAGATTTAAATCACATATTGTGAGTATAGTCTTTTGACTGTTTCAGAGAATTTTTTGTAGTTTTGCTAGAGTTTTGCTTTTGTTGAACTGTGTTTTATAAACGCATATTCAAATAAATTTTCCTTTTTAAGTTTTGCCAAATAATGATTTTCTATAAAAGATACCATGTTAAAATGGGCTGCCTATTACTTCCATGTCTAATTTCTTTTCATTCATCTTAGCTGATGATAGCATAATTTTGAGTTTCATGAGCATACCAGTTGGTTTATTTCAGTTGGAGGCTAAATTTACAGTAACTTACGGAAACTCAAGGAAATTGACATCATTAAACTACTTGACTCTCCCAACATCCCCATCTTCCTCATGAGAGAGGACTTGTGTATGGTCAGAGCTAAAACACCTACAAGTGGAACTGGAAAGAATATGAATCACAGGTAAATACATACAGAAGCCTGAGTAACCTTACAAAAATGCAAATTCGATAATATCATTTCCCTCTTAAAGCAACTAAAGCTTCTTGTGTCCGTTAGAATAAAGTGGGGGGAAAGTACTTACTTTTACCTACAAGGCTTGGCATTGTCTGGTCCCTGCCTACATCTCAACCTCAAAGGGTCTCTGCCTCCTGCAATTTTATTGACTTTTCTTTCAGTTCCTTCAGCATCTCATGCCCTATCCTGCCTCAGTGCCTTTGTACGCACTGCCTCCCAGGCCTGGATACTCTTCTTCCTAACCTCTTCAGTCTGGCTAACTCTCACTCATCTCTCAAATCTCAACTTGAAATGTCATTTCTCTGGGAAAGCTCTTCTGACACTCTAGGCAGAATTAAGTTATTGCTTGAATAGTACTTTTTCATGGCTTTTCCCTACTACCTAGCTCATATTTTGACACATTAAGGGCATTCAAAGAATGCTTGTTGACTGAAGAATATTTGGATTTCTGAAGTTTCTCAGATAACATTTTTTGAGTATTGATACAGCAATATGTGGTAGCTACTGAGACCTCTGCTTGCTGTTTTACTACCTATCATACTTTCTACCCCAGTGACCATAATGAGGGTTCAGTTGAAGAGCTCTTGAGCCCAAAATTTCTTGCTCTAATGTTCAAAACCCAAATTCCAAGTCTTTAATATTTTTATCTCTTTCCCTGATCACCATCATAAGGACAGACTGGGAAGGAGAGAGCTAGTATAGAGAAGTTGAGCAGAGGAGCTCAGACATTTTTCTGAAAAATCTTACATTTATGGCTTTTAGAGATTAGGCAACAAAACATGCTCATTTCAGCCATCAGATATAGGACCTGCTTCCTAAAGTTTTGTGTCCTGATATGAATGGTGAGAAAGTATGAAGATGGACAGGACTAGATTGATCAGTCCTGTAAACCCACCTAGAAGCTTGACAATCATTACATCCTGGGGTATTTACTTATGTCTATCTGTGGAAAAAGAAACTGCAATCCTGGTTTTGCTTTCATTATTTTATTTTCTAATTTGTTTGTTTCTTTTGCTTAATTCATTGTGTCCCATGGATCAGTTGGCCTAGCAGCAGGCTGGAGATTCAAGTGCGCTGCAGTCCATCTCTTGCTGGGTTTTTAATTTGCCGTGTAACCTTGAACACGCCTCTTAATACCTCTGTGCTTCAATATTAGAATCTGTAAAAGAGTGGAAAAAGTATTAAACTTCAGGGATATTTGTAGGGGAAAACTAGTAACTGTGATTGAAAAGCACTTTAAAAATATAAAGTCCTAAGCATAAGAAAAAGAGGAAATCAGCCAAAATCCTAGAAAAACTGAGAATGGCCTTAAATGTACTTAGCTGCTGATGGAGAGATTTAGATTTGATGGGAGGAAAATTATTCTGACAGTATGTTGTTAAAATAAGCTACCCCCTTGGCTTATAATATTTTCTTGCTATTTCATGTTTTATTTTGTCATTGTCAATCTCCCATCAAGGTATATGTGGCAGCTATAAAATATAAATTGTGCCATAACTATAACCAGCTATATGAGGTATGGCCAGGCTTTGAGTAGACAGCCTTTATTAGTGGCCCATTTTGATCTGTTGCGTAGACAATTACTAGGCTGAAACTAGGCAGAATTTGTCAAGAAAATAATGTGGTTTTGTGGCTTTAGAATTTCACAGCTTAAAGTAATGTTCTTTCTAAGAATATTTACTTTATCAAGTAGTCAATCTAGAAATATCAAATTGTAGAATTTCAGGCACTTGAAAACAGGGAAAGGATATTTTATATTTATTTTTGGGGAAAACAGCCCTTGGGGTTATAGGAGCCATGTCATAACTGGTTGTTTTCTTCTTCTTTTCAAATTTATTACCAGACCCATTTAACCTCTTTCTTGAGTACATGATAAGGAGTTGGCAACTGATAAGAGATGAGTTTCTGGAGGGAAATACGAAAATAGTGGAACTGAAATGTGTACATGAAATATTATTTAAGGAATTTTAAAATATTTGCCTTTGAGGTCATATAATGAATTCATAGAAGCACATTAGTTTCTAGAATGCTAATGTTCTTTTGAACTTTAATATTAAAATTTATTAGATCTACATTTTTATAGTTAGAATATCCCCTGAATGTGTGCATGATCAAAGACCCCACCTTTGTTTTTGCAGTGATACCTTAGCAAGATTACGATGCTGCTAATACTTTGGAAAATTTCAATTAGACATAAAATTCAATGTAAAAATTTTACTGCATTATCATATGGTTAAGAGGTTTGCTTTGCATTTTTGAAGGTTGTCCTAAATATGTCACTGAATTCTGATGGATGTGCATAATACATTTTTTTGTTTATTGGAAATAAACATTATGATTCTTACACAGAAAAAAGGAGCTAAAAGATTGTGAGATCACTTTGGTTTATCCACAGCTTTTAAATCAAAATGCACAGTAGTTTATTTCAAGTTTCAGTCCCTAGTTTGTCTATCCTTGATGAAGAATCCTCAAAGAATTTAGAAACGTGATTCTCAATAAATCAGTAAATTTGCAGTCTTACTTAATTTAAAATCTAAAGTTTTAGGCGTATAGCTTTTAATTGTGACTATAATATGTTGCATTTGATTGTTTAATTGTTGAAAATAAAACACAGGCATTCCTTAACATATATTTCAGATGCAACTTTCAGTTCCTGAGTTATAGCCACAGCTTAATTGGAATTCAAATTATCTATCACTCTTAACCTTGAAGTTTCTCCTTTGTATGACCCTTTCCATTATGTTTTCATTATCCAAATCTATAAAAACCAATAATGACAAGTGCTTTCCTTTGTATCATGGCTTGATTTAAAAAAAAAAATCTCAATTAATAATCAATACAACATATAATATTAAAAATATCTTAGGCTCTTCATTAAGTTTTCCTTATGGTCACAGCAAGTGTGTCATTTTCAAGACAAATATATAAACTTCGCCTTAAAAAACATAGATGAAAATGAGAGAATCTTAATGGAAGTTTGGAAGAGCTGCAGAGCCAAGGAAGGCAGAAGCTTATATTTTACTTAGAAAACCAGGAACAAGATTTATAGTGTACTCTCTAAATAATATATTAGTTTGACTCCTGCTGTGCTATATGTTTTTATATATTTAATGTGAACTTGGGGACTCATTTATAATTGGACCAAGTTAGTCTTACCTGTGTCTATACCAAGTGAAGTTGCTGCTACTTATAGGGCAAGAAGGAGAAACAGTAATTTATACATGTCAGGTCTCTGAGACTAGTCGAGCCTTATTGACTTATCACAATATATTTGCTTTATATAGTGTGCAAAGCAGCGTTCAGTATGTTAAAATTTCTTCATGTGGCATAAATTCTATTGGTCATTAATAATATTAATCCTTCTGTAATTCATATGATCTCTAAAATTGAAATTAAGTGCTTGTTACAATGGAAAGTGAAGAACTGGCAATTACTCCTGAAATCTACTCTATTGGCTGAAAATAAACAGCTAAATAAATATCTCGCCTTCAAATGGAATCTATAGGAAAACTCTTATCCTCAGACCAGTTTTACACATACCTCTCAGTACATCAAGATGTTTTCTTTTCATTTCTTAGTTTGGATTGACTAGTAAATGTTTACAAAGTATTTGGAAGGTGTAATGTGCTATGTAAGTGCTAAGCCCCATAGAAGTATTTTAGACTGATTCTGAGAGCTGGCTTGTGCAGCATCCAGCTTTGTGAGTGAAAAGAGTGAAGATGACTAAAATCAACATCATTTGTAATTTAAAATACTGTGAACAACAAAGAAGACCCAACTAAGGCTTTCATTTTGGCAGATTGCAAATATAGATTGCCGAACAGTGGTAGTCTGTCAATATAAAACATTAAGCACTTCACTAAGCTACTTGAGCTTTTTTTTACTTTAGGAAGAAATAATATATGTGAAATCAGATTTTATGCAGCATTATTTTGTGGTTTGACTATATCAGTATGAAAAAGAAAACTACAACTCAACAAAGTCTAAGAAAATAAGAGTTTTTGCTATAGAACTTGTCAGTGTAGTGAATGTTCAGAAGGAGGAGACCCTCTCCATAAAGCCTCTATCCTCTGTCTCCATCACGAATGTGCAGAGAGGTGATTACAGAAATCAGTTGCGCAGAAAAAGAAAAAAAATGCATTGTATTTATAAGGAAAGCTTGAGAACAGATAAAAGATTGACGACTATTCATATGAAAAGTAACTTTGGAATGCATCTGGGCAGTTCCCACAATCTAGTTTTACAAAATGCAAAATATTTTTATTAAAGTAATAAATGTTGATTGAATTCACAAAATATTTTTAGAACTTTACGGGAACACTTTTATTTGTTATGTTTTTATGATGCCAGTCTTAAAAGTAATTTAATTCTGCTCTTAAGGAATATAAAGTGAGTAAGACACAAACAATGAACTCCCAGAACTAATTGTCTGGAAAATATAACACAATGTCTAAGAAAACATCTATACTACAAAAGAGAATGTAGTTACATGATTAAGATACTGATTTGATATTTTGGGTATTCAGAGGAAGAAATTTTGCATCCATCAGGAGAAATCAAAGAATACTATTAAAATAATATAGTTCTGCCAATATCTATCTATCTATCTATCTATCTATCTATCTATCTATCTATCTATCTATCTATCTATCGTCTATCTATCTATCTATCTATCTATCTATCTATCTATCTATCTATCGTCTATCTATCTATCTATCTATCTATCTATCTATCTATCTATCTATCTATCTATCTATCGTCTATCTATATCTATCTATCTATCTATCTATCTATCTATCTATCTATCTATCTATCTATCTATCTATCGTCTATCTATCATCTATCTATCTATCTATCTATCTATCTATCTATCTATCTATCTATCTATCTATCTATCTATCTATCTATCGTCTATCTATATCTATCTATCTATCTATCTATCTATCTATCTATCTATCTATCTATCTATCTATCTATCATCTATCTATCGTCTATCTATCTATCTATCTATCTATCTATCTATCTATCTATCTGTATCTATCTATCATCTATCATCTATCTATCTATCATCTATCTATCTATTTATCTATCATCTATCTATCTATCTATCTATCTATCTATCTATCTATCTATCTATCATCTATCATCATCTACCATCTATCCATATCTATCGAATTGTTTCAGGAAAAATACTTAAGGTAACAACAGCAATAAAAAAAGATCACTTTGGTGATCATTAATTCTACAACTATTTATCTTGATTCTTATATTTAAAAACAAAGGTCTTGAATTTAAAAATGCATTACTCTGTTAATAAATGAAAGCTGTGTTTATATGGTTCATAGATTAATTTAGCTTTTTTTTTCCTGTTGTAAAACATTACTAAGACTAATGTGTTTACACACATTTTTTAAGTTGCAACAAGGTTCATTTTCATATTTTTAGCTAAATTTTGGGCAGATAGGCTAAAATCATTATGCTTCAATTATTTCATTGGCCACTTAACCTTCTCAGTAACAAAACTGGAGCTATGACTGTCCAAAGTGTAAAGAGAACTAGACACTCTAATAGTAGTAAAACCATATTTTTATTATCATTCTAATTCCTTCTACTGTTGATCTAATTCTTATATTATTACCCTTATACATCTAGGGTCCTTGTAACGTTTCTTAATCTTCCATCATCCATATTCCTGGGCCCCTATCAGTCACCTGTTTCCTGTCTCCTGTTACAGTTCCTTACATATCTCTTCTAATACACACTCATTGAGATATGTTTAACATTTTTAAAAGTATAAGGATATTGATAAAATCTCTCATGATCTCACTGTCTAGAGATAATCATTTTTTAATATTTGTTATATATCTTTCAAATAATTTTTTCGATCCCTAGAGAGTTTCAAAAGTTTGTATAATATTGTATAAAAACACATTTAGCCTCATGCCATCAACCTTCTAGAGCTTCCTTCTGGGAGGTGGTGGTGCTTTTTCACAATCCCTTAAATCTCAAGATAGGAACTACCAGTACGTACAAATCTACTCCAAGATGAAATTTATAAAGCCCCAAATCAAAGTATATTGTGAATACAGTCAACATTAGCATTTTCCTGAAATATTTGCGTGTGAAACACCAAACAACATCTTTACTGATGCTGAGAAGTATTATACCTAGAATGGAATGGGATGTGATGGGGTAACAGGAATATTGCCCTATCAAGCCCTATCAGGCCTTATCCTGGAATAAGTTTTTCACTGAACATTAGGTTTCTTGAGGTTAAGACAACTTAATTCAGTTTTGCATCACCTGAACCTAGCATAAAACATAACACATATTGGGTGGTTAACAAAAGGTTCTTGAATTGAATGACAAGGCTGTACGATATAACTTTAAGATTACTTAAAGTCTATTTGTGATGAATGATTCCTAAGCTATAGGTGAATTATTTATAACTAAAAAAATAACTATTAATTCTAGTCTTTTACGTAGGTCAAATCCTTTCTCTGTAACAGTCAATGTGCTGTATATATATTGGCTGATATCACCTTCACAAACCTTAATGAGTAAGGACCCTTACGCCAGAATAAACACTACACTAGACTGCCTCACGGAGGGAACCAGCTAAAGGAAGGCACCAAGGATGAGAGAACCCGAACTTTCAGAACTTAAAATCACCCTCAGCTCAAAAGTGATCTGAAAAGGTTATTAAATTCATCTGCAGCTTTTCTTTTTTCTTTCTTTTCTTTATGGATTTTTAGGGAGAGAAGAAGGGAGAGGGAGAGAGAGAGAATAGGGGATTGAACCCGAAACCTGGGTATGTGCCCTGACCCAGAATTGAACCAGCGACCCTTCGGTGCATGGGATGCCGTTCAGCCAACTGAGCCACACCTGCCAGGGCTTTTTTTTCCTTTTCTTTCTTTCATTTTTTTTGACCAAGAATCCTGGCATGCTACTCTAGATGAAATAACTAAATTTTGTTAAGTTTCTTTTTTTAAAAAAAGATCAATATCTTTATTGATCTCAGAGAGAGGAAAGGAGAGGGAGAGAGAGAGAGAAACATCAGTGCTGAGAGAGTCATTGATCGGCTGCCTCGCGCACGCCCCCAGCCGGGGATCGAGCCCGCAACCCGGGCGTGTGCCCTGACCGGGAATCCATCCTCGATCTCCTGGATCCTAGGTTGACACTCAACCGCTGAGCCACGCCAGGCCAGGAAGAAATTTTCTTACACTGTATTCATTTCTCAATGCTGCATTTTAAGAAGTATATTTTCAAATTCGGACTTATCCAAAAGGAGAGTGAAGAAACTAAAAACCCATTCTATGTAAGAGTCAGAGTAACAGGGTTTTATGAGCTTGAAGAAGAAAAGAATGCGTGTATGCTTTCTAATGAAGGTTATTTGAAGGACATGGGGGTGCAGTGAAGGTTGGGAAGGTTGACGGGCATGTAATCCTGTTTGAAATATCCCAGATTGGAGCCTGGATTTGTGGAAGTCCGAATGGAATCTGTTCCATGTGACTGTTGAATTCAGACTCAAGAACAACGAATGAAAATCCCTAGGAGACCAAACTTTACCCTTTTTTTTTTTTTAATCCTCACAAAAGGAGTGAGGAATTTTTTTAAGTGAGTGAAAAGGAGGAGGGGAGGAGAGAAAAACATATACTGGTTGCCACCCACGCGCACCCAGACTGACCAGGGGCAGGATGGGACCTGCCACCCAGGTACATGCCCTTGACCAGGAGTCAAACCCGTGATCCTCGGGTGCAGAGGGTGAGGCTCTAACCACTGAGCCCGACGGCCAGCCCACCAAATCCAGCTCTTTATAAGGAATATCATTTCAACAGTGACAGCCGTCTCCTCCCCTGGAGGGCAGTGCCTGGCAACATGCCTGACTGGTCAGATTTCAGAGCTGGTTTACTAAAACATGAATGGGTGTTCAGACAAACAGTATGAAAGGCTACGACCAGGCAGCAAGTCCCCATTAATGGAAGGCCCATTCACGGGGGACTCTCTGCTACGCTGTGGAACAATTCTTCAAGAGCCTGAGAAGGGAAGAGTGTGGCATCCGGCAAAGTGCGGATGCTGCGAAAATCCGGTTGCCGGGTCAGGGCAGAGCCGTGAGGTAGAAAATGAGCTATCGGTTCTTGCTTAGAGGCCCAGTGAGTCCCCGTGCTCGGGTGGGGTTTAGGCTGCAGATCCTCACTAAGAGGTTCCAGCTGTCGGGAACAGGCAGGCATTTACATGAGCAAGTCTTAGACAACTGTGATACAAAAGATTTTAGCATTTTGATGAGTTAAGATTACTTGAACATTTGGAAAAATAAAATTGCAGATCTTTTCACAAACTGTTAGTAATTACTAAAAGAAATCATTTCCAGAAATAGTATGTTCAATTCAGTGGTTCTCAAATGTAACAGCATAACTTCCAACTGAGAACACTAATTCTGATTTAATAGTGAGATGAAATTATATCTAAGTTAACTTTTCTCTTTTAAAAGAAATTAATTAGCCCCCTCTTCCCCTGTCCCTCTACCAATAAAATATAATTATACAGTTTTTTTAAAGTTTTGGATGTTCTATGATATATAGAAATATTTATTCACTTATATTTTTGGAAATCAGTGAAATATTCAGTTTAAAATGAAAATTTAATTAACTTAAAAGTGAAAGAAAATAATTCTGTCCGCTCTAAGTACCAAGTCTCCTCCTCTTCTTTTTAAAACCCAAAATTTTAGCTGACTATCTTGTTGCCCAGCTCAAAAACTAGAATTCCCCTTCCGATGGTTGTGGCTTTACAAATAAATTGTGACCAATGAGAACTAAGTGTTAAGTGAAACTTTCAGGAAATGTCTTCAAAGCTAACGAGGTTTTCATTCTTAGCACCGGTCCTTTTTCTTGGGATGTGCAGCAGCCGTATTATATGAGGCAGCACACAAAGGATGGCAGAATGTCAGGAAGCTGCAGAGCAGCTCTGGGCGGCCTGAATCTATTACTGAATGAGCATAAATGTTCGTCCTGTTTGTCATCTTTTGTTGGCGGTGTTATTTCTATTGTTATTGCTGTATGTAGCCGAACTTAATGCTGATTCACGAGAAGCCTGAACTGCGCAGGGCACACATGTACATTCACGCACATGCCCACTCTCACATTTGTGCAACACTCTTGTATTGGTTTGTGTTGGAGATGCCCAGTAACCTTTACAGCTCTGACAGTGATTCAAGTTTACCAAATACCTTTGGTCATTTGAACTGTCACACATTGACACCAATGACTGATGTGTTTCTAGATCTTGTCTTCTGAGGAAGGGGAAAGCTGCCTCTATATCTTTCTCCAAACATAGTATTTTCTAAGTTGTTAAAATCCATGTCTAGAACATAATTTATACATGAAAATGAAAACTTAGGAAAATATAATGATAAGGTTTCTGTAGTTAAACAAATGCATTCTTGGCACTTCAGAGTCTAAAATAATATTAAACGGTTTGTGATAAATACGGTTCTATTTAAAGGCACGGCAATTTAGGCTTTTGTTGAAATGATGTGGAGTAAGGTAGGGTGGATTGACTCCCAGTATCTCGCTTCTGCCTTGTGGGCTGGTAACATTTTATCCTATGGGTTTGCTCTTTAATATAGACTTGGCTGCAATTAGTTAACTGAAATCTTGAATACCATTCATGGACTCTGAGGTCGAAGGCTCCTTCCTCACCTTAGGGTGCTGAGGGCATTGTGCTGAAATTTTTACTTGAGGTCATATTTATTCCTTTATCTATGTTGTTCACAATGTGCCTGCTATGTGTACACCTATATTAAGAATTCTTGCTGTTAGCTTAGGTGTACCAAAGAGAGTCCAAACCATACATAAATATTCTACAGGGAAATTGGGCAGAGTCTGCAAAATTGTCGGTGTTTTTTTTTAAAGCCTTAGGAATGTTTTAAGAACCTCTTTAGTAGAAGGATCTAAATTACATTTCTATTTAAATCATGTTTTAAAGAATAGTTCATCTGAGGCAAGAGGAGTGTATAAAGATTTTTGTGACTCTAAGATCTGTGAAAGAAAATAATTAAGAAAACCACTTTACACCAAAAGTAATTCTAGCTAATTGTTCTTAAACCCATGTGTTAAAAATAACATCTGAAAGAGTTGTGCTGCAGAGAAGATTAGCAATTCACCACTGCATGAAATTACTAAAGTACATACGTCCTGCACCACCCTGTATGCATAGCACGGGTCTGCTTTAGAAACACTCACCTACATACATGGGTCCTATAGTAGAGAGAAAAAAGTGGGCTTTGCAATTTTATTTTACCTGATTCTGATGTGAGACTAGGGAACATAGTTTGAGGAAACTGACTTGCTCTCATCACAAATAGGGAGGTTTTATGTAATATATGTGTATATTGTTATTCATTCATTCTCACTCTTTTAACTTGTCAAGTATAATATCCCAACATAAATGTGCATATATCCTAAGTGCAGATGAAAATCAATGCATTTTCATCTACTGAAAATACCCAGTAACTAGGGCTTATTAGGACTTACTAGTAATTTACCTCTAATATCATACTGTCATAATCCCGACCTCTAATAGCATAAATGAGTACTGCCATTTTTTGTACTTTTTTCATTTTTAAAAATTGAGGCATAAAATACTTTTATTCAAGCAAAGAAAATATAAGAATTTAACAGTTCAGCTCAATAAATGTTTACACATGTATATACTGTGTAACCATCACCAGATAAATATAGAGATTTCTATCATGCCAGGAGATTTCCTCCTGCCCCTCTTCAGTCAATATTCACCCTCTCCCCAGAGATAACCACCACTCTTATTCTTAATTATTTATTCAGAGAGGCTTTATTGTATTAACTGCTGTGCTAGCTGCTAGAAGTGAACAGCGTACTTCCTGCCTCCAGGGAATTCATTGTGGAGAATCTAGATCTATCTGAAGGAAATTTCAATACTGTGTGCTAAAGTCTACAATGGAGATAAGAAAGCGCTCTGGGAGCTCCCTCGGAAGGGCAGCTAAATTCAGCTTAAACATTAGTCAGGCAGCCCAGAGAAAGGGATGGCTAAGGCAAGAGCTGAAAGACGGGAGCGGTAACCAGGTAGAGGAACCAGCGAGGGGGCTTCCACTGAACCGTGGGGGTCAGGAATCAAATGACCTGGAAATCAGGAGGACTGGGTCTTCAAATGTTAGGTGGAGAGTGACCAAGTAAGATGGAAACATTGTCAGTGACCAGGCCATGTAAGAAATCTAGGCTTTGTCCTGAGTTTGCGGCAGATGTGGTCAGATTTGAACTTCAGAAAGCTTCTGGCTATGGCTTAGAGATTGAATGGAGAAGACTGAACCCAAGGGATTCAGTCTTGAATTGAAGTTTTCTCAGCGACACTAAGACCAGAAACAGAAGGAATAACAACTGCAGCTCACACAGCCCACATTAACCACGCGAGGCACAGCCGAGTGCTTTCATAACCTGCTGCCTGCGGGTCTCCCGCACAGCAACGTGGGGAGACGTTACCAGCTCCATTTCACTGATGACGAAACTGAGGCACACAACTGAGCAAGGTGCCTAATATCTCACCGTAAGGGATGAAGTCAAGATTCAAACTCAGAAGATCTAAGCCTAGGACTTGCCTTCTTAACGCCTCTGACTAGAACTCTTTTATTAACACATTCGGTTCAGCAGCAGCAAGCGTCTTCAGTCTACATGCACTATGAGTTTAAAGGACTTTCCTCTGTGGGAAGAAACCTTGGGGGTTTCCTCTTCTTTAATCTGTACTCCCATCTCCGATGCCACACATATAAAATTTTTCCTACTGTGATCTAAGATGTTATAATAATAAAACTCTCTGGCAGCCCTCTGATTGTTCAGTTAGTAATTTGCTGAATGAACTATGCATGTCATTAAAGGTTTCTCATTTTCTTTCCAACATACAAACGAAACAAAACAAAAACCCCTTGTTTTATTCTCTCGTTCTGATTGCCGTCTGAACTCTGTGCCCGCTCTTTAGCACAGCACTCAAGGCCCTCTGAAATCCCGAGGCTGCCGGTGGTGACATGCATTTTTCTCACTCCAAATCCCCACATATCATACGTCAAACTCCACCTGACATTCTTGCCTTTGCTTGGGCTGCCCTGTTCTCTCATAACCGTTTTTGTTCCTGTCTTGAATGCTGCCTGCCTCTCTGTTGAAATCTGAGGCACTGCTCAGGGCCCAGCTTTGGGAAGCCTCCCCCACTCCTAACACCTGCCCCTCAGACTCCACTGAGCCTTCCTCCTCTGCTAAACTGTCATATTTCCATAGTATTGTAGTTTGTTTATACCTTTATATCATTCAGGGAGAATTCTATTTGGTGCACTTTCAAGGAAATTAGGAAGAACTGCTTGCCCACTAAAGTGATCTCACCATCTGGCTCCTATTGCCTGAAGTTTTACAATTAAAACCAGAAGCAGATTTGCTATGTACCTAACCAAGTTTCAGCTCAGTGACCCTTACCTGAAAGGCCCCTGTGAGTGCTGGGAGTTGTAGAATGTTCTAGGTGGAGAACAGAGGCAGGTTGCTATCAGGGACCATCGCTATATAATGGTAGGAGCTTTGTAAATTTTCTAAAATTTGTAATTTTTCTAAAGTGATCTAAAAATATAAACATGAATCTCCAATATTTTGTTGCCATTTCTTTTCTCACTCTAAAGCAATGATCACTTTCATACCTGACTTTGTATTTATAATTTTGTATTCTTTTCCTTAGAGAGCCCAGCACATTATACAAACTTCAGGTCTCACAAAATCTGGATCCATCCCTAATTATTACATTATTTCATTAACTTAAGTCATTCAGGGTAATAATGCCTTGCCTGGTTTCACCTTCCAGGGTATTTAATTTTTATTGCTGGGGATATTAAGCCATCCCTCAGATAAACATCTGGCCTGGTGAGAAATCAGTTCCATTTTCAGGCAAAACTGGAAAGTAGTAGCTCAGTCTCCCCGCAGAGGTCGTCAGTGTTATGGTTCCTTTTCTGATCTTGTAGCCAGGTTCCAGGAATTTGGTACCTTGCCCCTGTTTATTGTTATCTCCTGACCTGTTCTGATAACTAAGTCTCTTTCTTGTTTTCCTGTGTCTGAGTCCCTGCCTCAAATATAGGTCAGAGAATATGATCTCAGAGCTGTAGAAAATGACTTACTGCTTTGGGAAAGCTTTGACTCAAACCTCTAGAAAGACTAAATGCTAAATTGATGAAACATGCACAGCAACAACTAAACAACAAAAACAATGGCAAAACAAGATGGTATTGCAACAATGGGGAGGAGCATGAGTGGAACCAGCGAAGTGGAAATGAAAGACAATAAGGGATCTATTAGATTTCCTTTTTTTGACATTTTGACATTTTCTTTTGAACAATTTCTATAATTGAAACTGTTAGTAATTAACTTTTATCTAAAATAAGTCAACATGGCCTGGCCGGGCGTAGCTCAGCGGTTGAGCATTGATCTAGGATCAGGAAATCGGGGTTCGATTCCTGGTCAGGGCACATGCCCGGGTTGTGGGCTTGATCAATGACTCTCTCATCATTGATGTTTCTATCTCTCTGTCTTCCTCTCCTTTTCTCTCTCTGAAATCAATAAAGATATATTTTTAAAAAATCCTTTAAAAAATAAATAAAATAAGTCAACATATTAAGATCTAAATATTGCATAACATGGTTTTTATGTAAATTAACTATTACTAGAAAAAAATTTTTTAAGAAAGCTATATTATATTATTCCTTTCCATATGTTCTAAACAAATAACTAGCATATTTCTTTGTATGCTTATATTTTTGACAATATCTATTTTGAACACATAACATTTTTTGAAATGTTGGATGAATTCATTGCTTGATGCAGTAAGCATCATTAAATTAAAAATTAGGTATTTATTTTTCTTGCAATAATATTTCAAACTTTTTTTTATTATAAGGCTGGCAATGTGATAATAAATGAAAATATTTTCAAGACTGATTTTATTGATAGCCACTCTAACACAAGTGATTGAATAGTAAAGTACTAAGTGATAGTTTTATTCCCTTCAAAATAGTTATTCATCTTGGTTGGCTGCTCCAGGAGAATTTTGTTTAAGACCCTAAGACTTGTATTAGAAAGCAGATGTGACTCCGTCTTGCTTTAAATTCTTATTAATATAGTACACAAGGAAAGGACAACTAGTCAAAGAACCAAAATGTATACATCTTAATCCTAAAAGTGCTATCACTTCAAAGTGAATTACAGACTATATGGGAGAAGGCTAGCATCGTTATTTAAGTTCATCCATTCATTTCAACAGGATTAAAATAAATGATGCACTTACTTCACTTGGCATTGAAATTCGTGGTGATGAAAGGAAAGGGTGCACTTCAAAGACGTAATGTGCAAGACTTAAGGTTTGATGGAGGGATTTACTTCTCAAATTGTCATTGTCATTGATTGGATTTACTAATCAATGAGCAAGAGTTCACTGAAATGAGAAGCTGTGCCTAAAACTGGTAAATCTATATTTCATATTTTACTTTTGCTTTTGAAAGACAGGGCAATTTTCATCAGCTGAGATAACTTTATATATGAACTCGTAAACTTATTTTCTGTATCCTTACCTAAAGTAATTTCTAAAGCACATCTAATTTTCTGAAATCTAATTATTAATTCAAATACATTTTTTTCTAAAATAATATATTGGAGTTCTAGATGTTAATCATGCCTTGATTCTTCTGGCCTTGTGAATTCTCTTTGTAGTTTTACATTTTTAGCCTTTGTTACCTCATCCAACTTTTGTTTGTTTATTTTTATTGTCTGAGCTATTTTGTGTGCATGTATATGTGTGCAAATCCATTTACTTATATTTTTAATTTTTAAAAATTTATCTTTATTGATCAAAGTATTACAGTTGTCCCCTCTTTTCCCCCATTGACCCCCTCCACCCGTACCCCACCTCTCCTGCCTCAGGCCTACTGCACTATTGTCTGTGTCCATGGGTTATGCTTATATACATATAAGTTCTTTGATTAATCTCTCCCCCCCACCCCCTTCTCTTTGAGAGTCATCTGTCTGTTCCATGATTCTGTATCTCTGCATCTATTTTGTTTGAGCTTTTAAATCATTAATATGATTATCTAGGTCATCAATCTTAATCATTGGAATTTTACATTATACAAAAATGTCTGATCGGTTAGCTGAAATTAATCAAAACTACTGTATGGACTGAGCAGGTTTAGTGGCAGTGGTTCTACACTGTTCCAATAATTATTTTAGGCTAATTAATTTCCTTTTAGAAAATACATACACCAATGCTAATCATGATTACTTTGAGGTTGCATGGACCACATCTTAGCAAAAACCATTCTTTAAAAACATTTCTTTTACAGAGTTTCTGTTTGAGGTAATGGAAAAGTTTTGGAAACAGTGGTGATAGTCATATAACATTGTGAATGTAGTTAATGTCACTCATCTGGACACCTGAAGTGGTTAAAATGGCATATTTTATGCTATATCTTTTTTATTACAACAAAAATTTTATAAAGAAACATAAGAAAATAATTAAATTGTGTGTATTTTATCATCAAAATAATGTGTTTGAAACATTAGGTTTGAGACAAAGGACTGTGTCACGACAAGCTAGTGCAGATGATTCAGGTTTTCATTGGACATTTTAGAAAAGAAATAGTTTATAAGGTGCTCTAATCAGGAATATTGTACCCAATTTAACGTGGTTAAATGTGAACTTGACTTTCAGAGTCCTCTGAGTGAAATCTGTGGCATTTTCAATGGGTAATGTTTTAACCTTTTCCATCTGAGTGAGTCCGCAAGAGGCTTTCGGAGTGTCCTCCAGCAGGGAGGCGGGGGTGGTTGGCAACTTGATCCTTTTATTGCTGTTCCCCGCCCGCCCCCCCCCCCCAAATATCCACAGCTGCCAAGTGCTGCCTGGAGCCATATGGGGAACCCAGGAGTGTGACTCTCACATCCTCTTAAAAATTCTGTCTTTCTGTTTGGACTAGTCGGCCCAGTTCTCAAAACCATCCCTGAGAAATGAGAAGGGAAAAGCTCAGGGTGAGAGAAGTGGGATATTTCAAAATGTTGCCAAAAACATCAAGGCCGGAAAATCCTTGGCAAACAGAAGAACTAGCTACTTTAACACCTTTCTCATTCCTGGGATCCCTGTTAACTGCGGTGCTACTGTCCCCAAAGGTTCTGTTTTTGCAGGTGGAAAAGCAGTTGGAGCAGCAGCACCGCCTCTCCAACGCAAACATTCCTCCCAGGCCCTGCGGAGCCACCGCCGGCCCCAGGGGGCGCGCAGCTCAGCCCGGCCCCTTAGACGGCCAGGCGGCAGGGAGGCATTAGGGCGAGCTGCTAACCTCCCCAGGCAAAGGACAACAACGAGAGGCCAGTGAGAGGCAAAAGGACAGACGCTCAATTTACTGTTTTACTGTTACATTCCCATTCCTCGCTCAAGGAAAAAAAAAGTGCTCCCTTTCCACAGGCACTTTCCTTCAGCGACTGGCTAGAAGGCTACCTGGAGCGGCAGCCTCTCTGCGCCTCTGCCAGTTATGATCCCGCTCTGCTTGCTGCCTACTCCACTCCGGCACCTTATATAAAGTGATACCGTTTAAGCCGGAGTCCTAAAATCTACCCACCCTAAATGGGATATGGAAATGTGGAAATATTAGCCCTTAAACAGTAGGCTAGAGTTCCTTTCATCCAGCTATCCCTGAGGCAAACTGGGTTTTAAAGCCAAAATCACAGGTTGCCTTTTTGCTTTGTAAATCAGCAGTTGGATGTGTAATTGGGATTTTTTTTTTTTTTTTTAAATGTCAAAATGACTCTTGGGTGTTGATCTGGCAAGTGGAAATAACATAGAATGGCAGTTAAAATCTCATAATCTGACTTTAACAATTGATTTTGCTCCAAATTTCCATATTGGTATTATTCAGCTTTTGGCTGAAGATCTGGAAATGGAACTTTTCCCAGTGAAACTCGCACTATGCCTAATGTGGGACTTACCATGGTCATAGTTTGGGTAGGCAAATTTTATACATCTAATTTGCAGACTAGCTTATAGAAACAGGAGACTAAAAGAGCATTTCATTTATTCCCCTGGTGGGGTGGAACATTTTCTTCCAATATGTTTTCCAATTTACTTTTGAAATTTATGGAGCTTAAGAAAAGTACCATTCCATTATCTAACAGTTCTTGCTAATAGGCAGTTTCCTTAAACACCCAGCCTAAATTTTCCATTGCTCAGCTGACTTCAGATCTTCACCATTTTCCAATCTTAGGGATGGTATAACTTGATGTTTGTTAAGTCCTTAGTTAATAGCTGTTCTCAAGATTGTGATTTAAAAAATGCATATTAAGTGATATCATTCCCTTAGAAATTCTGTAAACTACTGATTGAATGTGTGAAACATTTATGCCATATCTCTAAAAGAGTAAAAACTTTATTCACAAACTATTGCTCTGGATAGGAAGAGATGAACCCATTTCTTCTGCCTAGCTGAGGGAATTGTTTTGGTTAGCTTGATGCTGTCAACATATATTTAATCCAGGATAAAATTGTGTATTGATCATGCTTGTGGTTATTTTCTGAGGTTGAGCCAAGAATTGTGTATATGGAAGGGCACAATACTTTTAACAGAACTGGGGAGCAGCAATTTCTTTTAATCATCAGTAACCTGTGGGGTATGCAGTCAGTGACCCACCAGCAAAAGGCTGCATTTTCATTGCTGGTTTCCTGATATATTTTGACCTTTTAGTCCACTCACCTTTCAACTTTTATATTAGGAATTGAAAAGCCATTTATTCTAGACTTGTCAATTTAGCTGCTATATGGATAAAAATTGTTGCAAATATTTTCCACATGTTCCTTCTTATAATTAATTCCACCTATTTGGTAACAATAACTGATATTTATTGAGTACTTATATGTATCACATATTATTTGAAGTGATTTTATCTGAATTAATTTATCTAGTCTTGACAGAAATCTTATTTGTTAGGTATGTTTATTATCCCCATTTCACAGGTGAATAAAGCAAGGTACTGATTAACTCATTTGCCTAAGTTTTCACCACTACACTGAGGCAAAACAAGGATTAGTTTCCACGTAGCCTCCAGAGCCTGCGCTTTCAACCACAATCCTCCAATGGTCAAAACATGAGTATTTCAACTGTTGAAAAATGCTTCTCAACAGTATTTTTGAAGTATTATTGCCAAAAGTATTAAACCTGAATTTGGTTAAGCCTCTAGATCCAGTTTCCAATTTAAAGGATATGCAGAGGATAGGGGAAAGTGTTGAGGAACCCCAGAGATGCTATCAGTATTATCCAGACTATGGGAAACTGGATAGTACAAGAAATCTTGTTTCTTCAACAAATAAATTGCAAGGAAGAGAGTGCATGCATTTGAGAGGAGTGAAAACTTATGCATTAAAAAAGACTTGAGAATCTGTACTCTATGTTCATTGTAGCATTGTTTACAATGCTTAAGAGGTGGAAACTACCTAAATGCCCATCATTGGGTGAAGGGATAAAGAAAATATGGTATATACATACGATTAAATACTGTTCAGCCTTAAAAAAGATGGCAAGAAATTCTGCCATTTCCAACAACATAGATGAGCCTGGAGAACATTGTGCTAAGTAAAATAAGCCAGACGCAAAAGGACAAATACCATATGATAATAGTTACGTGAGGAATCTAAAGTAGTCAGACTCATACAAGCAGGGCATAGACTGAGGGTTACGAGGGGTTAGCTAGGAGGGGGAAACGAGGAGGTATTAGTCGAAGGGTACAATGTTTCAGTTTTACTAGAGATGTCCTCTAAGCCTATAGTTAACAGTACTGTATTGTATACTTAAGACTCTGATAAGGGAATAGATTTTACCTTGTGTTCTTATAGAAAAATTAAAATATAAATAAACAAGTAAATAAATAGTGCAAGAGGAAGCTTTTGGCAATGATGGTATGTTTATGATGTTGATTGTAGTGATGGTTTCATAGGAGAATACTTACCTCCAAACTCACCCAGTTGTACACATTAAATATGTACAGCTTATTGTATGTCAATCATACCTCAATAAAGTGGTTTAAATAAAAAGTAGGAGGTTCAGTAAATTTAACCTGCCAATAGCCATTAGCATTAATATACTTAAAGAGAGAGAGAGATTTAAACACATTAACTTGTTACAATGTGTAGATTTTATTTGAATCCTTATACAAGAGAAACAAAATTTTAAATTAAGACATTTATGAGACAAGAAATCTGATCACTGACTGGAGATTTGATATTAAGAAATCATTGTAAAATTTTAAAAAGGTAATTACAATGTTGTGGCTATGTTTAAAAATGGAATCCTCATTATATATACATATATATAATATTTCATATATATGCATTTATGTGAAATATTTAAGGATAAATTTATATGATGTTCAGGATTTCCTCCCAAAATAATATTGAATGGAATGAGATGAGCTATGGGAAGAAAAAAATTGACATTATGTGATAAGGATATGCAGATTTATTCTCTTTTTGGTATCTTTTTGTATATTTGAAGATTTTAAAAAGTAAAAAAAAAAAAACAAAAAATATTTAATGGCAATCCTTTAATCATTGGAAAAATTTTTGATTTATGACAATGTATGAAATTAGTTACTTCATAGAAGTGAGTCAAAAGGTTTCGAACTCTTATGGTTCTATGTTATGAGCTGCACACTCTCATATTTGAATTAGCTTATGTTTCCATTTACAGAGAAGTCTGAAGAGCATCATTGTGCCTCTAAGGATAAGACTATAGTGGGAAAATTTATTTTCAAAAGGAGCTGACAGCAAATAAAAAGATTGCAGAAATCCTTCTGAGCAGAGTATGATCAGATTTACTGTAAGTGATACTCATTTACCAAAAGTGATTAAATTATAGTCGGAATGTGGCCTGAAGTGCCCACTTCAGTAGACAGACCGGAATATATTTAGGAAAAACAGAGCAATGCACTACCTCTGTGCTTTATCTTTTACAAACGACTCTTAATGTTTGCATGCTAGTGGGATACACTACCTGTATATCCACTGCATATTTCATTGGTGCTTAGAACATGAAACTCAGTGCAAAGAATGGCTATTTTTCCTTAAGAAAAATCTGTCAGACTCAGTTAAAGAAAAGGTGAATTTTTTTCTACAGATACTGGAAGATAAACACAAAGGGGAATAGCATTAGCCACCACAGGAGTGCTAACTTTTGTTGGTAGGGCGTGGCTGACTTCCTCTAAGCAAGGATAACTATGTTTTGGGAAAACCATGCCCTAGTGGTTATTAAATACATTTTCTTTCAGAAATGGAAGATATAACTGCTCTTAAAATTAACTCTTTAAAGTAAGAATTCCAAAAAAATAGCATTTTTGGCCTTTAAATACCTAGAAGGGAATCATTATGAATTTATGGGACCAGAGCCATAAATGTATTTGGCATCTGCAGTATACCATGCTTGTGAAAAATACTTTACCTGCTAGATTAAGGTTACATTTATTGCATTTGATTACAGTTAAGTGGAGTACTTCAAAACCTCATTTTACTTCACTTTTATCCCTTTACCTGTTACCAGCACTTGTAACAGAGGGGACAGTTCGAGACATGCGGCCTCCTGACCCCCTTTTGATCTCTGCTGTCTGTAATAGATACAAGTCTGCATTTTCATTCGATAGCCTGTAGGGAAGAGGAATCAGATTGTGACTAAAGCACGTGGCTGACACGGTGACTGTTGTCTTGTATGGCACAGCCTTGCTGCCACCAAAAATGGTGGGGTGAGTTACAGGGTTTTACCACCGTGTCTGTTCATGCCAGTTATTTCAATAGGTTTGTGCATTAACACACGGTATGACAAGATTTTAGTGAAATCTTTCAGGAGAATACTGAAGACCCTTAATTTGTCTGTAATACTTAAAATGAGAGATTCCACTTGTATTTTTTAGCTGTTCATGAGTAGGTAGAAACAAAAGTCTTTTTACCAAAAGTTACCTTCATTTCTAAGAAATTCAATGATTATATTTCATGTGTGAAGGATTTTTTTAGTATGCTTTTTAAAGCAAATATTTTTATGTACAGTGTTCTGTGGTACTGTTTCATGGGGTCTATTTACCTTAAATACATAAGGTAAATTATTATGAACTTTTAAAATTTGCTTTGGACACAGAGATGCTTTTCTACTAATTGTGACTTTTTTTCCTCAAATATGGATGATTTGAACTGAAAAATAATTATGAATTGATTTATATTATCACAATTATTATTTCTAAGAATATCATCTTCCATTATTTATACATAATATCTGGTTATATTTTGCAATCAAAATATTTATGGTGATTTCTTTTATCCCTCAGTATCTTCTGTAAAGTTACAAAGGTGAAACAATTGTGTGAATTGTTTCCTACCTTTTCTTTCCTACCTTAAAATTGTCTTACAATGAGAACATATTATGAACTGATTGAGTGATGAGAAATGGTGTCATTGCCTGTATCATTTTACATACTGTCCTGGTTTTATGTCTCTTTGTCATAAAGTCTCAAAGCTGAAAAAAAACAATGATTTTTCACTTTATAGTTTTCTGAATTCACAAGTTCCCTTAAAAAACTGTTTCCATTTGAAATATTTCTGCACGTACCAAACAAATATTTTGCTTCACAATCAACCATTTGTTCATCCCAGAGTGACCAAATTTCCTTCCCAGTTTACAACTTTGCTAGCTGTGTAACTATTATTAGCGCACATTTTCACTCTAAAGCAGCCTGGGTTAGGAAATAAATCGGATGGTCTGTCAATCTAGTCCATACCTGTGTGCGTAACTAGTTCAAAAATTCTAGTTGACTTTAAAGCCTGCCCTGTATGAAGTGGGTCTTATGCAATTGCAGTCAGTTGTTATTTGTGATGGGGTTCAGGACATGCTTCCCCAAAATATGGCACCTTGGTATATTGACCATTTTAAGCTGATGGAGTTTGAGAAAACAGCAGAGGCAGAAAGGTCACTTTGACTTTCCCCCCTCCCATTTACTCTGAAATAAATTAGAAAATCCTCAGATGAGAGGTGCTCTTCCTTTCTATTCCAGAGGGAATGGAGCTTCCCTCTCTCTGAAGACAAAAGGGTGCCGAGAAGAATCCTAGCACAGGCCTTGGTAGGTTGCCCGGCTTCCTGCGCTGACCGCATGGTCCCTGATCTCACACTTTTCTGCATGACTGCCCACTCGCCACAGACCTGGCCCAGACACACTCAGCTCTGCTTCTTTGGGTCTTCATTTCCTTATGAAGGCTCCCAGCTCACATAAAACTTATATTAAATACACTTGTAAGTTTTTCTCCTGTCAATTTGTCCTTGCCAGTTTAATTTTTAGACCCAGCCAAAGGCTCTAAGAAGGTTGAGGGAAACTTTTTTCTCCCCTACATTTGAGGTGCCTTTTCTAGGAATGTCAAAAGTAAAATAAAAAATGCTGAAAATTTAAAAGGCTTTAAATAAGTTATGATTTTTCTATTAGATTAGAAAATGTGAATCAGAAACTATTGCATCAAATATTTGTATTTTATTAATTATGGAGAAAAAGTAGCATAAATGAGTTGTAAAAATGCATTTAGGCAATAATACATTTGATACATAAGTGTATGGACAGGGGTTTCTCAAAAATCAAAGTACATTCACCTGACAAATATTTCAACAAGTATTTGTTCTGAAGCAATCTGTTCAGCAATGTCATTGATGCAAAATGTTAGAAGTAGATAGAATTTAAAGTATTGCAATGTATTTATTATGTAAATTATATTGGAAAGTTAACATTATGCATATATATTTTTTAAATGGGTCAAGAATAGCACCTTAATTGATCAATGGGGAAATCAGCTTATGACATTTAGATTCACCCTTGACCTTATGTAAAAAAGGGATTGTTTTCTGTGCACTTTTTTAAGGACATTGGAATGGCATCAGTTTTCTCCAGGGAAATGGAAAATCCTGAACTGACACTTTAAAGGGTAAAGAGCCTTTTAGGCACCTCTAAAGTGTGTTTCAGCAAACCACCAGACTGATGCAACAGTATCCCGAATGTAACTTTCAGAATGAAATATGGATAATAATTAGGTAAAATGTTATTTTGAGATTTTTATTCCCAAATGGTTCATTGCTTTCGTATTCTAAATTCCATTGCCCTTGTAGGTCCAATTAAGATGCTTAATTGAAGAATTCCAAGTAAGCAGGCTGCCCTGGCACCCAGAGGGGATGGTGCCTGGTAATGATACTTCTGAATTGGGTGGAAAGAATACTCACCAGTGTTAGCGGAGGAATATATATTTAATAATGTGACATTTACTCTCTAAGCATAAACAAAATCAAGCCTGAGAATTCGGGGTCCTCTGCTAACCTAGAGTGCCCTTGTCTTTTTTCTTTCAGGTCTGATTTTAAAGTATCCAACCCTTTATTCTTTTCTTCACAGCCCCTTCATTGTTCAGTAATGGACAGAAGGACAGCTAGCAATAGCAAATTTTAATTTGTTAACGTTATTTTCTGGCCCTTGTCGCTAACTTTGTCTGAAATGCAGAGTTAGGCCAGCCATTCTATGACTGCCGGGCACTCCTGCCAAGGTAGGACCACTGGAACAGTCAATGCCATAGTGTGACTTAGGGCACCAGGGGAGTGTGACATACATACATACATTTGATTTTAATCCGCACATTAGCATCCAATTATACATGGCCTCATGTGGAACCCGCACCTTATCACGATGCACTTTGACTGTTATGCAGGGACTTTTTTTGTCGTTTTAATGTCTTTTGTTATAGGCCCGGGGAAGCAGATGTTTTCTGCACTGTGGATGAACACCACACAAAGCACAGCAGAAACTGAATTACTTGTGCGGTATTTACATTTCTCTATAAACTGTATGGCAAGAATTGTGTGGTGTCTTTAGTACTTCTCTGTTATAAATTATATTTACAAATGACTTGTGAGTCATTTCAAAAACAGGAAGAAAAGGTAATCACCAATAGAGTATCATTAATCTTAATAAGATTTAGAAATCTATCCATGATGTATAATGATATGAATAAGAATAAAACATAGTGTCCAATGTTATTTTCGTAATACTTTTTCAGATTTAATTGGCTGTGGGATTTGTCAAAATATGTGATGAGAAACACAATCTTTATTTTTCCTTGAAACAAGTGGAAGGCTAAAATTAGATATAGTTGTTTTCTTTCTATTTCTATCTAAAGATAATTTTCTTTCAGTATTTCCTTTATATGAATAGCAAATAATTGTGAGTCATCATTTCCCTGCTCCTATTACCCTGTTCTCCTCATTTAAAACCATCTCCCTCTGTGTTTGAAGGTCACTCTTTTTTCCACTCATTGGCATGCTAACCCTGTGCTCAGACCAACTTCTCTAATTTCCATACATTAATTTCTCTGGAAGTGGCACCAGTATTGTGAACACCCCTCTCGCTCCTCAGTCCCTGCCGCAGAGCCCGCATATCGAATGAGCGCCGGCGCTCCTGGGACAAAAGGCAGCACTAAAGTGCATTTGTATCGTTACGGGCGACCCAATGGTCAGGTCTCCCTGATTATTGCAGCCTTCCAGGTTTATTCTTCTCTGATTTAGCACATTTCACTCTCATATATTTCAGTTAAATAAATACTTCTTACATTTAAATATTCTATATTTGTTAAGAAGTTCCAATAAATTGAAATTAAATTGCTCCTTAGTCTATAGACCTCTAGAGAGACAAAAGCTAGAGAAACAATTATCAGGCTTTGCAGTCAGTTTATACAGATCTTTTTGTTTCATTAGGTAAAGAATTGAAACATGATCTTTTCTTCCTAGAGGTGATATTTTGTGTATCTTTAAAATATTTAACTGCGAGAAAAATACTAAGAATATAGTTTTGCCACAGGCCGAACACTTCATGCTGGCTGAGCCACTTTATTTGACAGAGGTCTCTGTTTTCTGTTCCCTCTGAGTGAACTGGCATGAGGTGGAGTTTTGCTTCTAATAGGTGTTAAGACAGAAATTTTCAAGACTGATGTGTTCCTTGTGGGGCACAGCTTTCAAAATTTGTTTCAGTCTTTTCTTCTGCCCTTCTTGTTGAAAGCGGTGTCCTCAGAAGTAAAACCTTCCTCAGCCTCCTGACTCTTAAATTATTGGTGTTTAGTTCATGTCTGCTATCCGGCGTTAGCAAGGCTACTGGGAACAAAGTTGGTGAAATAGAATATAGGAAATTATGAAAAAAATAAAATAAAGGGAGTGCTAGGAGCACGGTGTAGAGCAAATAAAAACTTTTCATCCCAAAGAAATGGCTTTATCTTGCAGTTTAGATGACTCGGGTACTAGAAAATATGACCAGATATAAACAGGATGCCTCTATTTTCATTGAGAGTGAAGAATGTTTATTCAAAATGATCTTTCTTTTGTACGAACTTGTATCTTTAGTGTCTTTATCAGAGACAGCAAAATTTAATCCATCTTTATATTTTAACATAGGTTTTAGTCCACTGAAATATTAATTTACCATCTGATAGGACTGGGGAAAGCTTCCAGGTGCTATCTTATCAGTAGAGCATCACTATAGAGAATTTTTTTTTTGCCTCTTACACTATACATTCTCTAAGTCAAGATAAAGTATAAACATCTGGATGAAACAAATCGTGGTCATGTTGAAACAGTTTATATCTGACAGGCAGTTAAACCTGAGTTGATTTGTTCCCTGTGCGATAGCACAGTGCCACAGGTTTATTGTTTTAATGGTTACACCCATATAAAGCTTGTACATGTGGTGTGTGTGTGTGTGTGTGTGTGTGTGTGTGTGTGTACTGAGTTTGATGAGGAAATGCTGTTAATAAGATACTTCAGTTGATACGACCTTGGGAATATCTTTGTGTATAATTTTTTTCAGTGTTTAATGGATATTTACATCTAAATTTTACATTGTAAAATACTTTTACATTTGAATATAAATTAAGTGAAGAATAACAAGGAAATTTCCATTTAGGACAAATTGTCTATAAAACTTTCTCTTAACATTTTGATGGTTACCAGATCAGAGGAGGATTGGAGGGGCGGGTGAAAAGGTGAAGGGATTAAGAAATACAGA
The DNA here is from genome assembly GCF_054644295.1 of Miniopterus natalensis. NCBI lineage: Eukaryota > Metazoa > Chordata > Mammalia > Chiroptera > Miniopteridae > Miniopterus > Miniopterus natalensis. The sequence continues at coordinate 55,804,120 of NC_142083.1, forward strand.
TTGGTTGCTACTGAATAGTTACGGGATTTCTGGCAGGGTTGCTCCACTGGTTAGAGCATCCTCCCAATATGACAAGGCTGTGGGTTCGATCCCTGGTCAGGGGCATGTACAAGAAACTACCAATGAATGCATAAATAAGTGAAACAACAAATTGAGCTCTCTCTCAAATCACTAATAATAAAAAATAGTCATGGGGTTGTGAAGTACAGCATAGGGAATATAATCAATATCATTCTAATAACTATGTTTGGTGTCAGACGGGTGGGAGATTTTTCTGGATGATCACTTTGTAAGTTACGCAATGTCTAATCACTGGGGTGTACCTGAAACCCATATAATAATGTATGTCAACTATAATTGAAAAATAAAAATGATTTAAAAATGGGGAATGAAAGCTTTATTTCAGACAAGGCTTTGTTTTAATTTGCTTTGATAATCTTTTTTAAAACTATGAATTAATATTAACAAATAAATTCCCAGAGTTCAAATTGAATTCACCACTTGGGCCAGGAAATAAAGGACAACCAAACCTTAAATGGTAGCTTACTTACATTATGCACACATCAGTTGCATGGGTATTTACTTTTTTATTTTTAGAAAGTGCTAAATCTCTGGTTCTTTGAAATTTCTTTAAAAAAAATAAATGTGTATTATCTTTTATTGAAATGGTTGTAAGTAAAATAAACAGCTGGACATTAACAACTTTAACTCCTGTATTAAAGTGGTACACACTTGAGCGTTATAGGCACAGCTGAGTAAATTACAGGAAGAATAATTAGAGAAACAAGAACAACAGGTGACGATTTGGCCCGGCTGCCAAAACCCTAGATTATTAATTTATTTATCTATCCTTTTACATTTCTCAGTTTTCCTCTTGATATTGGATACTGTGCTCGTTCCCTATTGCTTATTTTAATGAATACTTAACCATATGAAATATTTGTTCATTTCAAGGGAATTCCCCTTGGTTTCCAAAAAGAATGCAGAAGCCATTTTCAGGCTTAATTAGGGAGATTTGGAACCTCTATGCTTGTTCAATCAATTTTATCACAAGTAAAAGCATTTTAACTATTCCCTTTGTCTATACAATCATTTGCAACCCAGCAGAAAAATTCCATTCCCTTCACAGTAAGTTTAACCAAGCAGGACAGTCAGTTGGAGTGAGGTCACACTGGAAAATGTTTTTTAAAGGGTTCTCTAAACCCTTTAAAAATTTAAGTTAAGTTTTAATGAGCATTGCAGAAGAGTTAGATCCCCAGGGGGCAAATCAATTTTGAGTGTTACACTGCCTGTTCCTGTTAGCCTCTGAAGTCCCACCTTAACTGACTTCTCCGTGGCTATGTTCAGCCAGATATCCAGGATGAAAGAATGCAAATATACAGCCTGCGAATTTCTCCCCCACCCAGGGGTCACCCAATCCTTCAGCCATTTTATTTTTTCAAGTGGTGAGAGGGATGGAATGGGTAAAACAAAGTGTTGGCGATTTCAGCACTAAGAGAAGTGTGAGGTTTAAGGTGGGCTACGGAGGCCTTGGGGGCCTGCGTTGGAATATACTTAGTGCTTTTTTTTCACCCCATGGGTCTAGAGCAGCTCCTGGAATACAGTACATTTAAAATCCTCTCTGGGATCCACGGTGGTTTAACGTGACTACTGGAGGTTGAAAGAAAGCTGCCTAATGAAGTTCAGAGCCCATGTTTACTTTTACTTTTCTCTCCTGTGTGTGGCGTCTTAGGGACTTCTAGGCTCACAGTGTTGGAGATGCCGGAGTCCCCCCTACACCACGGCACAGTTGCCGCTGCTTTATGGAGCACCTCCGAGAGACTGACAGCGCGCGTCCTCCTAGCAGGGCCTGGTGCCCCAGAGTGTGTTCTCTGGTACTATTTACTGCGTTCTGCTCTCTCCTGCAGTAAGGGAATCATATATTAAAGATTACTCGGGAACATAATTTCCTCCCACGAGGCTGTCATGAAGTAAGCCTGCCTACTGCTGCTCAGTGTTATTGCAGCTTACCTCTGTGAAAGAAAATTTTGAGCACCAGATGAGTATATGTCCTTCATTCCATCTATGAATAAATATTTAGCCTTTTACAAACACTGACTAGTGCACTGTATTGAGCCTTTGTTCTACAAGATATTTTATAATTACATGTTCTAATTATCTTTAAAAATTTTTACTCAAAGGTCATCTTTTCAATGAGGCCTCCATGAACATACTATTTAAATTTGCAACATGAACCACACACCCCTTTTTTTCTCCAGCCTTGCTCTATTTTTTCTCTCTCATGGAATTCTTAACACCTAACACACATATATCCCTTTTCTAATTAGTTCTGTCTTTCCTCTCCAAAATGGATGCTGCCCACGGACAGGAACTTTTATCTGTTTTGTTCACTTATATATTCCAAATACCTAAAACAGAAGCTGATAAAGAGAGGGTGCAAATAAATGTTATATTCTGCGAGTGCATTAAGTAAATATCATGAATAAAAATATAGTTTTAGATACATAAATCAATATAAATCAATATAAAGGGAGCTCAAGTAATAAATATTGTATTCCTTTCCCTCAAGAGCTGCATTTCACACATGGTTTAATATTTTCCCAAGCCTATAAGCAGCTATTCCCATTTTATTGAAGAGAAAACAGAGAAATTAAATAATTTGTTTGAGGTCATGTGGTTTATTTGAGGCCACGTCAAATCTAGGCCCTTTTGTGTCTGACCGCAGTGTGCATCTCCTTTATCTTCCCACACTGTTTCTCTTTCTTAGATCTGAGAGAGGGCCTGGAATAATAGATACAGTCATATTAGCGTGGTTAAGTCTTGAGTTCCACACGCATTCTCGTTGCTTGGAAACTTGCTCTTTTAGATCTGAATTTGCTTTGGATATTTCAGTTGATCTGCAATAGGGGGAATAATCTCCAACTTTGGATAACTCCAAAGTCAAAAATGGAGTCCAATTACTGGCCAGAGTTCAAACTCAATTGAAATCTGTGGGCTCCTTAGAATTTATGAAACTCTGACCTTTATATAATCCTTAGACTTCTGGCGCCAGGTGACTGTAGGATGGCTGGCATCTTACTGTTATTCTTCACTGTTTTGTAAACATTTTGTAGCTGCCTCATAAGAAATTGCTTGCAAGTGTAAGAAGGACAGACACCAAAAACTATCGCCAAGTCAAGGTGATTTTTTTCTGGGTGAATTATCTTAAATGTCTTTAGAGTGAGGGTAGAATTCCTGTTAGACTTTTTGATTGGAGTCATTCTCCAGTTTGGAAGCACAATAAAGAACACAGCTATCTAAAATCTCACCAGGGAGGGGCAAAGATGAAAAAGTTGGGTTCTTACCATTCTTTCAATGCGTTATTACATCAGACGGCTAGGTTAGATTTTGCTCACAGCCTGAAAGTCTTAGGGGTTTCCAATAAAACTTATTGCTACACGTTCATCACCGGTCAGCCCTGTTCTGCTCGCCCGCACTCACTTCAGGACTCGGCCTCTACCTGGAGCCCTGCCTGGTGGCTCTGGAGAGAGGGGAGAGGCTTGGCAGCTTACACGCTGGCTCATAAAACCTTCAATTAGAACCTGGCATCTGATCCTTCTAAACAGTCACTTGTCAGTGTCTGAATTCAGAAGGGCAAGGAAAGGACCGCGAGCCACATGCCACAACCTAATAGCAATGGGAAGGGGTGCACAATAAATTTGAAGGGAGGTAAAGAGAGTAATTTTATTTTTTTGTTAATCCTCACCAGAAGATATTTTACCACTGATTTTTAGAGAGAGTAGGAGGGAGGGAAGGAGAGAGAGGGAGAGAGAAACATTGATGTGAGAGAGACACATCAATGGCTGCCGCCCCCATGTGGCCAAACCTGCAACCCAGGTATGTGCCCTTGACAGAGAATCGAACCCATGACCCCCTTGGTGCACAGGTGGGTGCTCTAACCACTGAGCAACACCAGGGAAGGCTAAAGAGAATCATTTTAAACATTAATGAGATCTACTTAATTGTCTTAAAATTTGACATACAGGTTTTTTTTTCAATAATTGTTGCCACCTCAGAGTAATATGAGAACTTTTTCCCTTGATTCTTTCTTTATCTTAAACATAGACAGATTGTGTAGTCCTGTATATATATTATATAACTCTCCAAGGTTACCAATGTTTTCCATTCCATTGATAGTTAAACTAGGTGAAAAACCACATTTCCTCCTATTTGGAAGTAACTACATTTACAATGAGAAATAATAGTCTTTGTTTTGAAATTTCAGGTGTTTGGGTAGCCCCACCCTCAAGGTCACTCTCCTAGTCTTTAACACCACCTCACGTGTTTATACACACACGCTTGATTGGCCTATCTCTGCCAAACTGGAATAATCTGTGTCAACCATGCTGCCCAAACTGTAACGCATTTTACGTAATGAGGACACAGCTGGCACAGTGGATTGATCCCGTGTACCCTGAACATATGGCTTAGGGAAGTCCAGAGGAGCTCAGGTCAAGAAACTTGATTCCAATTAGAAGAGATGTATTAGAGTCCATAGTCCGATGAAGAAAAATATTGTTTTATAAATATCGACTTCATTAAGCATCTGTCTGCACAATTTACTGAGGTTATTCAAGTTTAAAGTAAGAGTAGCAATGAGGGATTATGCTTCAATTGAATATCAAAATTTATTTTGACTAAAATCAGAACTACAAAGTGAAATGAAATATAAACTTCTTTCATGCACTTCTTACTACTGGCCATTTGAAGGTCGACTTCAGTATCCATTGGGGTAACCAAGTCACTAACAGGCTAATATTTTTTCTCTTTGTCCAAAGAGACATTTGGAGAACTCTGTCCTCTTGCTGGAGATATTCTAACAGTAAAATTACATTCCTATTCTAATTTATTGTGTTCCCCAAGAATAGGCAGGGGGTAGGAGGGAGAGCTATATGCATGATGCCCTGTGGGATTAAGGCTGTTTTTGCATAGCGCAGTCAGATGGCTCCTTGCATTACATCTTTTATCCCAGGCCATCATTGACTACCTTAGGCTTTTGGATACTTTTTCCTCAGTATTAGAGCTGGGTGCTCCAGTTCTGTCAGCTGCTTCCAAAGGCTTTCCCTTATTAGTCTTGAATGTCTGGCATTCTTAACTGAAAGTTCTTCCAAGGGTCTACTGGTCAATAACCACAAGGCCTATTTTGAGAAGTAGTGAGCAAAAATCTTGAGGGAAAACTCTCCCTCCTCAGTCAGTTGCTTTATTCGTCAGTTCTAGCACCTAGGGGGCCTCTTGGGACACCATATTGCTGAGAATTATCCTTCCAGCAGCAGCTCCTTAGGAAGCACTTCTTGATCTCCTAGGATTGCCTGGTGCAATTAGATTTTTGAAACACAGCGTGAGATTGTTGTATTCCTTCCACAGCCCACTAATTTAAGGTGTTTTCTAGCACTGCATTCGTATATACTGAATCTGGGAGTGAGCTGCTGCCTCTGTTTAGTGGCTCTCCGTAGAGATATAAGATCTAGAAATATATGGCCTTGTACACAGAACTCTGTGTGTCCTCAAGGTATGGCTCCGAGTTTCCTACAGCTTCAGTAGCCATCAATGCATTCCAGGGATTTTCCAGGTCCTCACCTCCAGGATCCATCCAGACCTATCATTCTCCACCTTATGTGTCCTGGAGGTTATCATTTTTAACTGAATCAATAGGTACACTTGCCGTCTGGCTTCTGGTTTGGCCACGTAGGCACTGGCAGGAGATTGAAGGGTGAAAGGTAAGTGAGGCAGGGAGATTAATTGCACAGGTCCAACCCTGTACAGTGGCTGTGCCTTCAGTCCTGAGGAGGGCAATGCCTCTCCATGTGGCAGGCCCCCCTGGGATTCTGCACCATCCTTTCTTGGTTTACCTTAACATTACCCACACACTTGTAAATAGCCCCTCAGGTAAACTCTTCATTACCCCTTTTGATATGATATTTTTTCCTTCTCTGACTTTGGCTGATAGAAGGGCATTTTGTAATCAAATGATTACAGTTGTGAATAACTGGCCCAACCGATTTTGCACCTCCACTGTGTGGTGCATTTCTAAGATGCTGTTTTCTATAACTTGTGGATGCAATCAGTGATGTTTAATTGTATTTCACTAACTTTTACTCTATAGTTATGTTCTCAGTTTCCAGAGATTAAAAACTCTTTTCACTTATTACGCAGTCTTTCAATTTTGGTAATGTATGTTCCCAGATTTTGAATCCAACAGTGTGGGGACACATATTCCATACAAGTTGAGCAGATGCAACTCTTTGTCTTCAGGAGTTTGAGAGAAAATGATTAGAGTGTTGGAAAGGTGAACTAGTTCTCTGATACAACTCTGAGCAAGATTTTTAACATCTTTAGATTTTAATTTCCACTTATGTGAAGTGAGGGAGCTGGTCCACACAAATGCTTCTTTCCATGACTACAGTGTTATTCCTGTATCAAGCTTCATCTATATGCCAGACAATTAGGAGACTGCTTATGATATGTTAAAAATCTAGAGCAAGTTAATAAAGAATGGTTCCAGAAAGTGTTATTTTTGTTCCTGATATTCACCGATTATTTTCTCTATACATGGATGATCTTTAGGCAAGGAATATAGTCCCATGAAAATGTATGTTAAAAAACTATCTATGCATGTTTTTCTGGACTAAGTGTCCATACCTTTCACCAGATTCTCAAAGGACTAATGACTTCTTTTTGAACAAAAAAATTAAGGACCACTGCCCTTTTCCATTTCCTCACCCCTTCTTGAAGACATGAGGGTGCTAAGTTCCAGGCCTCCTAATAGGTAATTTATATATAACCTGCTGCCCCATAAATGCATTTCTCATGTATCACGAGCCATCTTCTTATCACAGGTTTTCACATTTCTTTAGGATCTACTGGTGGATTTTCAGATCAACCTTTAACTCAAAGATATGAGAAAGAAGCTTTTTGTCTATGTGACTTTCTCTTTAGCTATAAACAGCAGGCACATTCAAGGTCTCTGTTAGGATAAAGAGAAGAAGCAGGTTTCTCTCACAGAAAGAATCAGATAAGGAGACTTTATTTTAAAGCAAAATGTGTGTATTCTGTTTTTCACAGTATTTTTTTTCTCTGAAGCACTCACTAATTTATCATATGGAATTCTCGCTGAAGTTTCTGTCTCTATCACACTGCTCTGTGAATCCTTTGGTTTTTCTTCAATTGATTTTTTCCCCTTCCTGTTTCTTCTTATAAAAGGCATCAGGTCACATCTCCATGATAGTGAAGGGAGTAACACGTCAAGATTTTCATACAGAATCAAACTCTGGAGGAGGCAGAAAATTACTTTGCCTATGGGTGATGCTTGTGTTTCCAAAATATCTCCGTCTCTCTGTAGTTTCCTTTCCCAACTACTTCCTTACCTCTGCTTCCAAAGCACTCTCCTGTCCTAGCTGTCCTGTACTGCTTAGGAAGCTTTTGTTCGGCCCCCTTTGCAGTTTCATTCTCCCACAACCATCTACTCTCAAGCTGGAGCACCTTAAGCTTTCATCTTTTCTCTCCTATTTTCCTCACTTCAAACTCTCTCTAGGCAATATCAGTGAGCATTCTTCAATTACCGTTGATATGCAAATGACTCAGAGATTTATATCTCCAGCTCTGATTCTCATCTGTGGAACACTTTTTATTTTTAACTTATTTTACAGGATTTCTTCTCTCAAACACATTCTAAGCTCTGTAAGACCATAAGTGAAGCTAGACCTCCTCTTCCTACGCATGACCCCAGACTAAAGCTGTTTCTTTTCTGTCTCCTTTTTAATGAATGTTATTACCACCTACCCAGTTGTGAGACAGGAGCCTAGGAGTGATCTTTGCTATTTTTTTCCCTTGCCACTACTCCACACAAGCTTTAATACTCTCACGCTAGACTAAACTGCCGTGATACATTAGGCGGCTGCTAGAACAGTCCCCCTTCCCATTCTCCGCCACGGTGCAGGCGGGGAATCAAGCAACTTCCAAGCTGCTTCCTTTCTGCTAACAAATGTCAGGGACTCTTCACTGCCTTTAGGATAAAGCCCATTATTTAAGATGGCCTAGGATTAGGAGGACCATAGGTCTCCAGTCACTTGGTAACTGGTAACTCAGCTATGCCTGTTGTTTGTTTAGTAAGAACCCCTTTCACTTTTAAAACTGCCTTGGTGTGAGTGAACAACCTACAGGGCCACCCTACCTATGGGCATGCTGTATGATCATTTGGTGCAAAGCTCTCCTTCACACTAAAACTTCCATACACATCTTTTTTAAAGTCCATGATCTACAAGCATTTTAAATACTCACCTTTTATTATTTTTTAAGATTTCATCTCAGTCTTCACATTTTAGGCTAGGTTCCCAGGTTCTAAGTACCTGACTTAGCCCCATATTATACCATAAATACTCTCTTTTGCAGTCTTTGCCTAATTTGTATTAGGTGGTCTGTGATAAATTTCCATATCTCATTTTAGACTAAAAGCATCATGGGGGCAGCAAGTATGTCCATTTAGCTCACTGTTATATCCTCGGTGTCTTTCAATATTTGGACAGAATTAGCAGTGAATAAATTTTTTTGAAGAAATAAATAATTTCTCAATGCCTGAGATAGTAATTCATATTTTTTGTTAACCTCTGTGAAAAATATTAATGCTTAACTATTCTTGGACACTCTTAAAATGCAAATATGAATAGCTTTAAGTGATATTAAAATCTCCTTTTTCTGAGTTAGTTCATCAGAGAATATTCTTCCATAGGAAGAGCCAAAGGGGTGAAATTGGAATGGGGGCAAAGGAAAATCACTAGAGAACAGGAGTGTTGCTGGAGTTAAGCGTGTGCATGCCCGTGTGTATATATGTTTGTGTATTTGTGTGTGTGTAGCTGGGAGTGGGAAAAGTTGATGGAAGGAGATTTTCTTTTTCTATTTGACTCCTGCCTTGCATCTCTATAGGTAAAGACTCTTGAGACACAGACACCCATGCAATTTTAGTTTAACCACTGGTGAAAAATATTTTTACATAGGGAAGAAATGGACCTTTTTGTTTTTGTATTTTTCAATGGTGAGAGGGTTCACTCTTGGCTCAATTGTCCTTCCAACTCTGTGGCATTTGTTGCAGCTCACCGAAGGAGAGATGAAGGAAAATGGCACAATTGTGTCCCAAGTAGAGAGGGGAGTTGGAGGGTCACAGTAGCTTTGTTTAATGAGCACATGGAGGATACAACCTCTGACCCCAAGTCATCAGAATTTTCTAGAAGTTCAATATTGATATAATACCCTGAGTCACAGGTAATCTGATAACGACCTCAGTTATAAGTGCCTTGCAGAAAGCTTCCTTAAAAGGGGTCACTCTAGGATCATGCTCAATTTGATAAATGTTCTCACATATTTTAGCTCATTGTTTGCAAGTGGATTAAAAAGTGTAAACTCTGATTCTAACGACAAGGACTTTTTTTTAAGCTAAAATTATGAAAACACCAAATGACCTCTGATCTCTAGAGAGCAGGAAACACTTCACATTGTTTTGCTGACACACAAAGTGGCACAGGACTCCTCTAATTACATGATTCAAAGCTCCTCCTAAGCATCTCTGCTTCCACCTTGAAGGCAGATGATGTAATAACCACAGGTCAAAGCATCTGAGGAAGGACTCTGGCATTTAATTTATTTAGCCCTAAGATGTGGTGTGTAATCTGTTCCCTTGAAAGGTACCAGACATATTTGAAATACAGTTCTGTGTTGTGTCTTTTCTGAAACTTAATGGTAGTTTTTGCTTAGCACCTTGTAGAAATCTTCTTTGTGACAAATATGTAATCATTAAGACAATGACTATTAGACTTTAATAAAAGAAATGAAAAAGAAATAACAAAAACTATTCTTATCTGTCATCAAATCTTTCTTTCCTCATCACTTTCTATAGCTACACATGGCTGACTATTCCTTTAGTCATTGGTATCCATATACAGAGAAGGAAAACCTTTACCTCTCCAGTCTTTTTATGAAACATGGAGCAACAGTGATTGCCGCTTTCAATCTAGAAAATTAGTCAAAGAAATTTATCTTAATTAATGCAAATCTCATCATAAATTTATTATTAACTTACTTTGTGATTTAAGTAAGATGTTAAACTTTACCTTACTTTATATTTTTGTTTTAGAAACCATTATCAAAATAGATCTATCATCTAGAATTAAAGACTGGAAAAATAATGTGCACATAAATCTTAAAAACCTAATAGTTTTGAAAATTTTTATTCAAATTTTATAAATGTTATATTTTCTGCACTTAGAAATTAAGTGCTGCTTAAAAACAAACATTTTTTTTCAAGGGGATAATTCATTTTAAAGTTTCAATTGTATTATACATCGTTCCATATATTTTAAAATAAATGCTCTATTTATATTTGTTTGATAAATATTTAATAAACACCAGCAAAGTTGAGAGTAATTAAAACTATACATTTTTAACAACCCATGTTTGTTAAATACACATTTTGACATTCTTTTATTATAGAATGTGACACACTGAATTGTCATTATTTCTGTAAGTTTCCCTCCTCACATCAAGTATACCTATTGGAAAATCATTGTGATTTATTAAATTTGTGTCTACTGTGGTTACTTCTGGACCATGGCCAGCACTCGGTAATGGCTTGCTGAGTGAATTAAATATCTACAATATGCATGTAATCATAATGGGGTAAATTATGACAGAGGGATTTGACTACTGAAGACCCAGGTTCAGACAGGTAACCCAAGCCCAAACATGTCAGCAAAGAGCGTTGCCGACATGCTATGGGATTAGAAAAACTGGTGCATTGATTCTTGCTTTCTGGCGTGTATGTGGTGGCAGGGAGAGGACGGGGGCAGGAGCCGTGGAGGATGACCACACTCCAGGGCCTGACAGACTCCAGGCAGGCTTAATGGAGCACCTTCCATGCTCAAGGTTTATTAATTCATTCAACAAACACTCGCTGAGCACTCGCTGTGCCAGGGCCTTAAACGGTGCGGGGCGGCAGAGCACACAGCAGAGCCTCCAAGCAGAGCTCACTTTCTAGGTAATGAGAAAAGATTCGGAGGGCCCAGGGCTTCATCTGCTACCGAGGCAACGGGAGGGCCTTCTCCCCATTGTAGGGACAGCTTTGAAATCAACTCTGAGAAAGAGACGTCCAAATACTTCATAGATTTACCCGGAAGAAATGATTCCCATAAGCTGGCCGACGCCCCGCGCACTGCATTTTCAGCCAGTTTCCTCGGAGTCCATCAGTCCTGAGAATGAAGGTGAAAGGGAGTATAAGCACTAGGATGAAATAATGACCCGGAGGGGGGTTTTTAACAGGGAAGAAGGAAGGGGGAAAAAGAATACGCAATTATATTTAGATTTTATTTCCAGAGAAGGCAAATGAGAAAGGAAGTTTGTGAAAACATCTTCCCTATGTGGCTAAGATCCCATGTGATTATATTCAGACCTAGGTATTAATTTTTACGCTCATATTTCTTTAGAGTGTTTTACTCATTGTGGTAGATAGATATTCTTTATTTCATCTTTCTTATTTATTTCTTTGTAATGTTGAATGTATTATAATTTTTTTTTACCATTTAAGTGTAGATTTCTTTGACCATCTTTTGTAATTTTTATCTACTTTTCCTCTTACATGTGAACCCTCCAAATATATAATGCTTATCAATTTTGCAGAAAATTGTTGTGTTTTTCTCTCTATATATTATTTTGTGCTTATTAAAAATAATCTTTTTTTTTCAACATTAAAAATGCACATTTTTATATTAGAAGAATCCTGAGATTAGATTGGAAGTGTCCTTGACACTATCTCTTTATAAAACTCTATCTTGGCCCAGCCGGGGGTGGCTCAGTGGTTGAGCGTCAACCTAGGATCCAGGCGATTAGGGTTCGATTCCCCGTCAGGGCACATGCCTGGGCTGCGGGCTGCAGCCGATCAATGACTCTTTCATCATTGATGTTTCTCTCTCTCTCCCCCTCCTTTCCTCTCTTTGAAATCAATAAGGATATATTTTTTTAAAAAATTAAAAAACAACAAAAACAAAAAAACAACAACTCTATCTTGGTGTACTAAAAAAAGGCAGTGGCCCATATCAAAAATTGTGAGCTAATGGAGAATGCAGGAGGGCTGTTTCTGCCCCTACTTAACCACTCCACTTTCCTTATTATTTGACATAATGAAAATAAATAAATAAGTACAATAAAAACATTTTCCTGTGTCATTATAATTTTATTGTATTGATTTCCTATTTTTCTTCATTTAGATGCACTTTAATAAGCTAACACATTCTAAGACAAAGTATCATTCTAAACCAAGGTAAAACATGTAAATAATTACTCTGATCATTTTTATTTCTCCTTATACTTCCAGATTCACCTATTGTTTTCCATGGACTCTGGGTTCAATTTAAAATTATTGCTACTGCTCACAAACCTAATCTTCTCTCTCAATAATCTAGTTTTATGAGGGCAAAAGTGTTTTTGTAGGTAGATTAATTCACTCACTGAAAATTGTGTAGTTTAACAGTCTCAGGCTGTGCAAATTTCAGGACTTAGGTAATCTTCAACTCAAGTATAGTTGATTAAACCTAAGGATTAGGTAGTTAATATAAGTTACACATTTGCACAGTCATTCCTAATGTTTGTAAAGGTGTAGGGTTTGCATAACATTTGCATTGCTATACTTGTCAATCAGCTTTAGCCTTTCTTAGTTTGATAAAACTAGACAGGAGTTTGGGATATATAGGAGGCTAAGAAAGGCAGTTTAATGTATTTGGTTACATAAGTGTGTAGTGAGAGAAAGAGGAATGCAGAGAGAGAGTGTGTCAAGAGTGGGTTCTTTAGTGACAATTCAATTATTGGGCATCATTTTTTCACATTAAAACTATTTTAGGACTATTAGTCTGATTCTTCATTTCTTTGTAGACTTGTACATTTTAAATACAATATTTTTACTAGTTGTGATCCTATTTTGCCCTTTTAAAAAGTTGCCTTCCTATGTGGTTCCTCTTTTCTAATGATAGCACACAAGAAAATAATTTAAACTGTAACCTCTAAAGCCACTTAACTCAGAGTTATGGAGTTGAAAGGCTACTACCACAAAATGTGCATGATGACATTTACATAGCCTCAATGACACAACACTTTAGAATGAGAGCTCCAAGTTTCTTGACTGTGGCCCACCTGCAAGTCATTACAGCCCATAATATGTTTCTCAAGGCCTGACTGTATTATTTATAGAGCTTGACCAGCCTGTCAGAGAATAATAACAGCATTTTATACTTCTGCTGTGCCCTACCCTCAATGTTCCTTACCAACATGAATAAATTCTTATATCACTTCTGTGCGGTATTGGATAAATATTATGACATCAAGTTTTACAGATGGGGAAGTAGAAAATGAAGCACAGATGTTAAATAATTTTCTCCAATCCCAAGTCACTATGTAGCACTTTTCTGCAGGCCATATAAATAATATCAAGGATGCAAACTGATGTATAGGGAATAGAGATGGGTGGAGCAAAGAGGGGCTCACTTAAGCCAATTGAATATGGAAATGCCACAGTGGGAACAGTTAAACTAGAAGGTGATTAGAAAATTAAAAAAAAAGAGGGATTAAGTCACTATGAATTATTTATAGCTTCTATCCTACTGACTTCCAAAAAGGATCTGAAATTTGAGAATTAAGGTATCTCTTCTCTAAGTTATTTCTGCAAGAAAAAGGAATGAGAACACACACTAGGAATAAAATTTCGTAGATTCTTAATGAGGGATTGTTGTTCAGTTGGTCTGATTATACTCTCTGGTAATGAGTTGGTGGGTGGACTAAGAAAAAGAGTTGGTTGAGAATTCATATTTATTATATCTTTAGCACTACAATGCTCATCTTTATTCTTTTTGTTTTCTCCTTAATCTTTGTCCACATCTGCTCATAACTGGTCACTTCTTCACTCCCCATCAAACAACAAAATAGAAAGAAAAATATATACAATACATATTTATTATATACCTATATGTACCATTATTTGTCTTAATATTTTTATTTTCTCAAGAACTCAGATTAAATCAAGGTTCATTCCACATGCATATTTCACATGATTAAATAATGATTTGAATCATTATGTCCTTAATGTGTGTCCCCCACAATAGATTCCATGAGAGCAGGAACCACCTGTCAAGTTTCCACCTCTACTTCTATCTCTGGTACATACCACAGGATCTGGATAGAGTATGCCCAATAAAAATTTTGTGAGAGAGTGATCAGATGACAGAAAGAAGTAATTCAATGTTGGCTTTGAACGGATCTTGACAAGAGCCTAGTGAAACCTCAAAGCCTGGAGTAATAAATGGTGCAGAGAGAAAACTGTGTCCCCTACACTTTCAAAAGTTTGCTAAGACTCGCAGAGGGACAGAATGCAATGTGCCAGTGGAATATGCAAGACACTCAATGAAAGTAACATTAAAACAAGAGAGAAAAAGGGCTTTAACTTTTTTACCTGTGGTGAACCTAGGTTTCAAATGAATAGTATGAGCAATTCCCTAGAGCCATCTGAAAGAGAGCTCCAAAGTTAAATTAGTACAGAGTTTATACTCATCCTGAGAACAAATGAAAGGGGAGAATTCAGTTACCCATTTCATCTAGGAAAAAAAGAATTAAGTAAGAACAGTTATTGCACAACAACAACAAAAAAGTGCACTGAATTATGAAGACCACATTTGGTTCTATTAAAGTGCTACAAATAGTTTCTTGATTATTCTAAAATATCATGGATAATTTCTTGATTGCTTTGTGTTAAGCAATCGGAATTCACTGGCAGCCAAGATGCTGGACTTCCTGGAGGCTACGTTCAACCACATGAAACCAGATATCGCACACACAAACAAATATTATAAGTATGGTCATTAGGTTGTAGTAAATAATACCAAAAAAAATTAACAGTGTTATATTGGGGCGTAACTAGGGTAAAAATGAAGGTGGACAGCTTTTTTCATTGAAGTTGCCTGAGAGTTTCTTTGAGGACATAGCATTTTAATTGAATTTAGAGAAAAGAAAAAAAAAGACATACTAATAGCTGGGAGAAGAACATCCTGGGGTGGACATGGGGTGGTGGCTGTCATCTCCAAATGCAAATAACAGGAGGTGGGAAATAGGCTGTCATGGCAAGTTTGAGGAAGAGAGTTAGTGCCATTGTGAGTAAAGCTGTAGTCAATGGTTGTATAGAGCAAGAGCAGAGTGGAGTTTTTGATTTCTTTTGATAGTCAAATATGGAGTCAGTGTCAGCCACGAGAGTTATGTGAAGTGCTATGTCAAGACTGAGGTAATGGGGCCTAATGGGAACACCTTTGGGAGGGGCCCAGAATGCCCAAAACCACAAGTCTGGACACTTGGATAAGGACTCCATCTGGACACCTATATGGGTGAGACCTCTACCCATTGTGAGTTAGAAGAACTCAGCTCCCACGATTCAATGCGTGAGCTTGGCTGTACCACAGGCCACACTCAGAGCTCTGCCGGACTTCCACTCCACCGGATGCTTGCCACCACTACAGCCAGCTGGCTTGGGATGGACTCCCACCTCTCCAGCGGCAGACACTGCCAGCGACTGGGACTTCATGCCCAATGCTCGTTTTGCTCACTTCTATTGCATAAACTCCCCCTCTCTATGTGTAACCTGCATGTAACTTTATTGGGGAAATCTCCCCTAATAAACTTGGCATTGTGGAAAGACACAAATGTGTGTGAGTGACTCTTTTCCCCTGAAAAGATGCTCCCTTGTTCATGACAATGGTCTATTATAAAAGGAGGCTGGAAGCATAGATAGAAACCTTACTTAGGACTTGCTATTCAAAGTGTGTTTCATGGAAGGCTGTTAAACAGCAAATTTATATGGTTGAATTTACTTTTATAAAGGATAGCTCTGGCTCTTTTGGGAAGAATGGAATGTATAAAGACCATAGGGGAGTTGGAGAAGTAAGACATTCTTGAAGAAGTCTGGGTGACATCCTGGTGACTAGGAGTAGGAAGCTGGCATTAGAGATGGAGATGTGTACAAGTGAATATAATAGAACTGGGGAAGTACTGATGGGCTGATTGTGCAACGAAAATGTTTAAAGTAAGAGATGTCCCATAGATATTTGACTTAAACAGTAAACAGATGGGAAAAGACTAGGAGAGGAACAGATTTGAGGGTTAAAACCAAGAGTTTGAAATTGGACATCTAAAATGTCAAGTTGACCTTTTGTTAAATCAGGATCTCCTATTAGATAACTGTATTGGAGATATATTTTATTTAAAGCCACTGGATTATGTGAGAATACTTAGATGTAAAAAAAGAGGAATATGCCAGACTTAGTCCCTGAAATACAGTCATATATAAAGATTCCATAAATCCCTGTTACTCAAAGTATGCTCCATGGATCCACAACATCAGCATTATCTGAAATCTTACTAGAATTGCAGGATTGCCAAATTTACCTATTTATAATCTGAATGTTGTCAAGAAGTTCTAATATGTAGCATTATATTATAATCAACAAAGAATACCAAAAATGGTGTAACCATTGAAGTAGAGAAAATAACTAGGAATATGTTGTATCAGATATTTCAAAGTAAGAAAATGTTTTAGGCATGAAGGAGTGGTAGAACTTATGGAATTCCCCTGATAGGTCAGATAAGGTAAGGACAAAGAATTGGTCTTTTAACTTCATCCCAACTTACTTACATGCAGAATTAGTTCTACATTTCCCACATTATTATTAATGATCCTCATCAGCACAAAACATTCTGTTGGCTCCCATTAAGTCCTTTCTTCATCTGACATCTACCTCTACTACTAACTTGTTATTTTCTAAAAAACTTATCAGAGGAACTGATGAAAATTATTATTTGTGTCATGTTCATTTCTTGTTTTCTCTTTAACCAATTTCAATCTGATTTCTCTACTTATTGTACTAATTATGGAGAGTAGAGTTATTTTACAGCTGGACTGGGAAAGTTTAACACTTTTCTCTGGGAATTTCTACATAATTCCTTTGAGTATGAAAAATACTTTATTTTAAAATACTTTAAGGATCTCTAAATAGGTCAATTTTATGTTCATTATAAGCATAACTTCCATTTTCACATAGCAATCATATCTGAAATTGAATGGTGCATCTATATACAGATGTAGCATAAAAATGAGTTGAAATAATCACCTCCATGGTAAAGTGGGTAAAATTAATACTGTACCAAGGGATCTGTCAAGATAAATAGAAAGAGAAAACTGAAGATGGTGACAGCTATATCTATCTAGGTCATGTGCTGATGGGGAATTTAGCAGCAGAAGAAAGCTAAAGTATATAAAAAATAGTCTTCATCATTAGGTGAAGAGCTGCCAAAAATGAGAAGAAAGGAAAAAAATAAAAGAACTATATAATTCTACCATCCTGTCTCCAGCTGTGCAAGTGCCACATGTCTGAAAGATGCCACTAAACGCTGGTCAAGGACTCTGGCAAAAGGGTGTAATCTTCAAGTAACTCAAGGTGCAGTGAAACAGCAAATGCCCTCAGCTTTACTGACATGTTATACTCGTACTGAGTTACAGTCGTAATGTGACATAGAAGGTAATAACTCAAATTTAATTCTTTTTCTCAAGTTACAGAACTAGACACTTTTAAATATCATGATTTGCAGGTCTATGCCATCAAGTTAATAGCAAAGAAAAGACACATTTACTAAGACATTACTAGAGACAGCAACAAATGCAAGCTCTCAAAGGGAAGTACACATAAAATATTGTGTGTTGGAGGCCGAGGTGGTTAAGGGAAGGAATAGACATATTGAGTTCTGGGGATGAAAGGAGATCTCATGAATAAGAAATGTGCATTTTCTGTGCATCCCCAGCACCAGTCACAGTACCTGCAAGGTAGGCTCACACTAAGTACAGGCTGAGGTAGAAGTTTAGGAAAATTTAAGAGGGTCCAAATACATAAATGGGGAGAAAGAACGTGAATCAAGGCATCAAAGTAGGAATAATGGGGTGCTCTGGAGAATAGCGGGTGATCCATTTTCATAGGAACACACAGTGTGTAGGAACAGAGATGCCGAGTGAATGTATGATTCTGCACTTTTTGGCATCTTGCCAGGCTTTTGTAGACAAGCAGGGTGTGTCCATCCAAAGGAAAGGGCCTCTTTCTTTTCACAAAAGCGGTTCTGTACTCTAGCCTAAACTTTGTGCCTTCAGGAAGGGTTTTCTCTTCCCAGAGTTGGTGCCTTTTACTACTTGGCACAAATGTGACCTATAGGCTAGGGGGTTTTGTATTTTAAGGTAATGGGGGAATTAATTGGAAAAGATAAGTTAAGGCCACATAGCAGAGGATCCTGAATATTTCTGGAAGGAGACTGTTCTTAATTCAGGAAGCAGTACACAACTAATCAAAGAGCATTTTTCAGCTGAGAAGGGCCATATTTGGAACTATAAATAAGACCGTAGAGAGCTTGGAATGGGAAGAGGTGGGAATGGTAATACCAGTTAGGGAGGAAGGTCTCAGACCCTTAATTTAATATAAGAAGACAGTGTATTTCATGGATTAGATCACAGAGATTGCGATAACTCTGAACAAGGTTGGCCAAATGTGGAACCACATCTGCATTAGAAGACATGAAATCAATGGCTATGGCTAATAGAAAAATGACTTCTACATATGTACCTGTTACATGAGCAAGACAAAAGTCTCATAATTAAACAAACATCTTTATAGGACATTTCCTGCATGCTAAGAAGAGTTCAGCTTGGATAGTAAAGGTACAACAATGAATAAAACACAGTTCCTGCTTTGGTGAATCACAAAACACTAATAAATATCTTCTTTTGATGTTTCTGGAAACATTATTTTAAGCTAACTGTTCTTATATTGATGGCAAGATAAGAATATATTTCATCATATTCATTGTTTCTAGTTTTCATTATTATTTTATATTTCTTTCATTTTCACATGAGAAAATCAACTCCATCCAAAACTGTATGACAAGAGTTGTTATGAGCCTTAAATTATACCTAGGTAAATAAACAACTAAGTTTTTATGCATAAACAACAAGTCTTATGCATAAACATATGACAGATTCATGAATATGTTACTTCTGATTCATAGGCTGGAATAACTTTAGTCTTTAGCCTACCACATTATTAATGGGAAGACCAAATTAAAGGAGATATATATTTAAAATATGTCAGTCACTACATTTTATGTTAAACAGGTATCATAAGTTATTTTTTGTTCTAATATTTTTAATTAATTTATTTGCATTATATCTGGATAACCTATGTTGGTGGCAGAAACAGAATTGGATCCAGAACAAGAAATTGGGATAAAGATAGCTCAGGTCAGGGTGGGAATACATTGGGCCATAGTTTAAATTTGTGGAGAGGGAGGGATTGTTAGATACTTTTCATTTTTTCATCCCAGTTTACTCTCTACTCTTTCCCAGTTTGCTCTTCAAGCTAAAAGTCTCATTCATCTATGTAGATCACAGCAACAAGCTTTCTGACTTCCAATGGGGTTCAGCAAATGGGAAGGTTATTCACTCTGACTTCCTCTTTGCAGAGTGATCTTGGGTTGGCGATGTCCCTCAGCAAAGTTCACTGTTCTTCCAACAACAACTTTCCCCACTACCTTTCACCTTATGTATTCTGATAACCATTTCCTCTTCTTGTTCCTTTGGGCCTACTAAAGGTGATAACAATTGTGCTTTTACCAGCCCTGGGTTATCCTAGTTTCTTGTGGTGCTCTAAAACTTTGTAAATAATCTCTATACAGTTCTTCAAATTATCCTAATGTTAGAGGACCATCTGTTTCCCTTTTGGACACTGATTCAGGAGACAACAATTGACCTGGAGGATGTAATGATATATACTGTATTAAGGGGAGGGTACATCCAGATACTGCCTAGAGGGCAATATTCAGATATTAAGGTTGAGAACACTCAGATAAGCAGTGGAACAAACCCTTGGAGAACAGAAATTACGGATTAGAGAAAATAGGCAGGTCTAAAAGTCTGGGAGACCATCAGAAAATAAAAATTAACAGGTCAGGGCAAAACATGCAGTAAAACAGATATGACATCAGTGAAGAGAAAGAACGTGATATTAAAGAAAATTATTTTATTTCCATTTATCTGAATAACTATAGACACAGGAACAATAGTTGTGCATTCATAACTGGTTGAGCTGCTGATTGGAAACACATAAGTAAGATATTGAAGGTACTGAAAATACATCAACAATTTTCTTTTATTGACAAATCAAAGCAATGATTTTATTCTTTAAACATGATAAGCTTTAGAGGCATATATGGGGATCTTCTCCAAATATCTTACAGTTCTTCTACCATATCTGAATCCCAACTTTTTGTAGTGATCTGAGGACATGATAGCTAAGTCAAAGCAAATGAGATTAGAATTATTCAGGTGGTATGGTAGGAGGAATGAGAACCACCAAAGTAGTCCACATCATAAACCCCAGAACCTGTGAATATGTTACTTTATAGGCAAAGGGACTTTGTAGTGATTTAAGGTTAAGACCTTGAGATTGAGAGATTATCCTGGATTATCTGGTGGACTCAATCTAATCACATGAGTTTCTAAGAGCAGAAAACCTTTCCAGGCTATGGTCAGAGAAAGGAATGAGACAAAGGAAGAACAAATGGGAGAGATGTGATGTCACTGACTTTGAATGTGGAGAAAAAGGGCCATCGGTCAAGGAATGTCAGCATCATGAAGTCTGAAAGGTCAAGGAATCAGATTGTCCCCTTAAGTCAACAGAAAGCAATGCAGTCTTGCCAAAACCTTGATTTTAGCCTTGTAAGACCAGTGCTAGACTTATGGAACTATAGAGGGTAAGTTTGTGCTGTTTTTAAGCTAAATAAGTTTGTGTGGATTTTTTAGAAACACCAATAGAGAACTTATACTAAGATGGCTTTACAAAGTATGAAATTTGGGAATTTTGAATAAAGAAATAAAATACCTAACTCCTCCCCCACCCCCAAAAGAAATAAAATACAACAGTAAGCCCCAGATGTCTTGGAACAAAGTTGATAAAAGCAAATGCTTATCAAGAAAGGCCCTATACTGATGATCAAAAGCAGATTTTAAAAAAAGCAGTCAATAGGTTGGTTAATGGTCAGTTCTGCCAATTAACTAACTATATAAAAGTTCAAGAATTTACACACAGAAATTTGATATTATTCATTAACTGAAAAATATCCACTGTTTTAGGAATATGTGGGATATGACAATAATGGCCAGAGAGACCAGAAGGAATTTAGTTTTATAGCTAAGCAAGGCTCACTGTTGTCACTGGAGTCATTGAAAACCTCCCCTCTCTTGCTCACTTCTGTGTGCTCTTAACTGCTGCATTGCATACCTGTTTACATGTCTTCATGGCCATTGCCAAGGGTGAACAAATCTGTTAATATAACATTCCCAGCAATGAAACTGAGGTCAGCTTTGGCAGAGATTATGGAAATTTTTATTTTGATTGAACCATTTTAATATTGATTTTGATTGTACCATTTTAATATCGAGTTCTCAAAATTTTTCATGAATTTAACTCTGCCTTCTACTTTAGAGAAGAAATAGAGTGTTCTGACACCTTGTTTTGCCCATTTCAAGAAGAGTGGTTAGAAGAATCTTGATATGCTATAGAGAATGATAAAAACCCATAGGTTCTCTATAGCCAATCAATTTCTAGAGAAACAAGAATGTGATTCTTCTCTCATTTAAGGCTAGAGAACAAGGTCTTCACAATTAAAGGAAGGAAAGGATAAGATAGGTTAATAAAATAAATCCATGTAATACAACTCATCACAACAAATCATAACCCAATTTCAAAAGCAGTTATATAAGAAGAGAAATAATTTTCAAGCTTTTTTTCTAAAAGCATTCAATATTTTATAGATTTAATGAGTATGCATTAAAAAAACAGAAGTCAGCTGGATAATTCAATGAATGTAGATTTCCCCCCACATTGTCATGTTTCAATACAATTCACAGCTGTATAAATAATGCCATTCATAAACAGAACTCAAGCAAATTCAATTCTGTTTCTATTAATACAGAATGTGCTAAAATTTTCCACTTTTGTTTGCTTAAAGAACATGTATGTCTTGGCACACAAAAGCTCTCTTGTGTTCATATAATTGTAAAAAAACTTAAACACCCACCTCAAAATCCTAAGGGCACCAAGCAGTCATCCTTCCAAAGAGGTCTGTGTTTTCAGACATGACGTGTATTACTGATTGTGGAACAAAATCCACTGTATAATTTCTGTGGTTGTCCAGAACTGACAAAGCAGCTGGGAGAAAAAAATTACTGGTTGCTATTTCCTCAGATTTTCTTTCATCTCCCCCTGAGGAATTTGTTTTCAGAGCATACACAACACAATCCAAAAGGGGAGACTTTTTTGAATGAAACATGTTCTGGCTTAAGTGAACTCTAAAGTGGTTTAAATGCGAAGCTTTAGAATCTGATGATACCTACTCCATGGAGGCCTGACAGTAAGTCATGTAATACATCGATGAGTTTATGGGTTTCTGCGTTAGTAATTCCAGATGGTGTGTCTGGGCTCCGGCTGTGCACTCTGTGTAAATCATCTCACTCACAATCAGCAGATACCCAGAAGCACTTTAATTGGAAACATTTATTTTTACCAGTTATTTATAACTTTCAATAGAACCTCATTCAAGAACATGGAGCCCCTTGTTTCTCATATAGCTGAGCACTTTTTCTGGAGAGCAGGTTTTGGCAGGGTGTGTGCTGTCTGAAAAAATGTTTTCCCTGAGCTTTTTGTGTGTTCAATATATTTGTGGTTTTGTCTTAAGAAATGCTGCTATCGAATCCCCTGCCCCTCTCAACACCACCTCCTTGCCAACTCTTATTTTGGACTAGAAAGTACTTCAAAAGAAAGCATGTTTGCCACAGTTGAAAAATGATTGCTGTTAATGCCAGGGTCTTTGTATCAGCTCTTCAAACCAGCATCATTAATCTTAATTAAAAAACGAAAGCGAATGTTTTTATCATTTGCAATTAATATGGGACCTAATTTGGATTCAGATTCCAAACCGAACTCACTGTCTGCCTGGGCTGGAGAGCGTGTTTCATACCTGCCAGCACCAATATTGTTTTAGTAACCGAGGAGAGAGCAGTGCCTTGACTGACATCAGAATAATCTGTGTGGACCATAAGCATTAATCTTATTTAGAAAGTCAAGCTGAACTTTGTCAAAGAAGAAAGGTCTAAGGGGAAAAAAACCCGAAGTTTACTTCAAGGCTATACTTAGTATCAAAAACACTGAGGTTGATGGTAGAGTTTCTCCCACTGCAGGGCAGCAGAGTTGGCCATTTATAATGAGGGACTTGGCCTTTGCCCTTCCCTCTGTCGTTCCACCTTCTTCAGAGAAACATATGTCACCTGAGCTCTTCACAGGAAAACCAGATCTACTTAGGATGCCCTGTGTTGAAATGATAAAAAACATTTTATATAAAGTAATAATTTAGAGAAAATGTCTTAAATTCTCAGAGACATTACCTCCAACTTGGTAAGCATTCTAAGTCACGTTTAATTTTAATTGACGTTATCTGTGTTTACTAAACACAGTAATATCTCTTGGGAGATATTGGCCTAGAGTATTTATTATATTAGAACCACCATTTATCCCACCTTCAAAGTGAAACTTTTAACACCTGTGGTCTGTTTCTTTTTTTTTTCTTCTTCTTTTCTTAAGGTCTGTGAGTGGGATTGTGAGATTTAGGACTTTTTAGGAGTACAGTGGCTGGTTGAAAACAGCTATGGTGCTTGAAACCTACATGAAAATTGTCTGATGTTTTATTTTTATTTTTAATTTCTTGTATTTTTTTACATTTCTTTAGAAAATATTGTGGATAGTAAACTGGTGCATCATCCAAAACACAGACAGAATATGTCTTATCATCCCACATGTATTTATTGAACACCTTTTACACGTACTGCAGTGTGGGGCATAGAGGTTTAATGTAAGACTTTGCCCTGATCTCAGTGAATTTGTACTTTTACCTTTTTTTTAATTTTTAATTTTAATTTTTTATTGAATTTATTAGGGTAACATTGGTTAATAAAATTATATAGGTTTCAGGGGCACAATTCTATAATACATCATCTGTATATTGTATTGTGTGTTCTCCCAAGCCAAGTCTCCCTCCATCATCATTTATCCCCCTTTTCTACCTCCCTCAGCCTCCCCCCTTCCCTCTGGTAATCACCACACTGTTGTCTGTGTTTATGGGTTTTTTCCCTTAATCTCTTCACCTTTCACCCAACCCCATAACCACCCCCTCGCCTCTGACAGCTGTCAGTCTGTTCTCTGTATCTAATGCCTGTTTCTGTTCTGTTTGTTTATTTGGTTCATTAGATTCCCCATATAAGTGAAATCATATTGTGCTTGTCTTTCTCTGACTGGCTTATTGCACTTAGTATAATACTCTCCAGGTCCGTCCATGCTGTCGTCAAAGGTAAGATTTCCTTCTTTTTTATGGCAGAGTAGTATTCCATTGAGTAAATGGACCACAGATTTTTTTTATCCACTCATCTACTGATGGGCACTTGGGCTGCTTCCAAATCTTGGCTATTGTATATAACTCTGCAATGAACATAGAAGTGCATATATTCTTTCCAATTAGTGTTTCGGGTTTCTTTTGATGTAGTCCCAGAAGTGGAATCTCTGGGTCATATGCAGTTCCATTTTTTTTTTTTTTTAAAGTTTTATTATTGTTTAAAATATTACAGATGTCCCTTTTTCTCCCCAATGACCCGTTCCACCCCGTTCCTTCCCCCTCCCCAGTCCCTCTCCCCACCATTGTCTATGTCCTTGGGTTGTGTATATATGCACATAAATTCTTTGGTTACTCTCTCCCCCTCCACCCACCCGCCCTCCTCCCTCCCTCTGACATTCATCAGTCTCATCTATGCTTCCATGTCATTGAATCTATTCTGTTCATCAGTTTATTAAGTTCTTTAGATTCCACGTATAAGCGAGATCATGTGATGTTTGTCTTTCCTTGCCTGTCTTATTTCACTCAGCATAATATTCTCCAGGTCCATCCGTACTGTCCCAAAGGGTACGAGATTCTTCTTCTTTACAGCTGTGTAGTATTCCGTGGTGTAAATTTTTAATTTGAGTTAACTCCAAACTGTTTTCCACAGTGACTGCACCAGTCTGCATTTCCACCAACAGTAAAAGAAGGCTCCCTTTTCTCCACATCTTTGCCAGCACTTGTTGTTTGTTGATTTATTGATGATAGCCATTCTGAGACGTGCAAGATGATATCTCATTGTGGTTTTAATTTGCATTTTCCTGATCATTAGCGACATTGAGAATCTTTTCATATGTCTATTGGCCATCTGTATGTCTTCTTTTGAGAACTATCTATTCAGGTCCTTTGCTCACTTTAAAATTGGTGAATATGTTCTCCCATTCAGTGGATTATCTTTTTATATTGTTGATGGTTTCCTTTACTGTGCAAAACCTTTTTAGTTTGTTATAGTCCCATTTGTTTGTATTTTCTTTTGTTGTCTTTGTCTGGGGAGACATGTCAGAAGAAATATTGCTGTGAGAAATGAATGGGATTTTACTGCCTATGATTTCTTCTATGATTTTTATAGATTTGAGTCTAACAAATATTTAAGTCTTTAATCCATTGTGAGTTTGTTGTGTATAATGTAAAACAGTTGTCTAGTTTCATTTTTTTGTGCCTATCTGTCCCATTTTCCCAACACCATTTATTGAATAGATTATCTTTACCCCATGTATGTTCTTGCCTCCTTTGTCAAATTGTACCAACTACTCTAGTAAACTGATATTTGCATTCATGTAAATAACCATATAGATTGGTATTTTTATATAGTATATGTAAATATCAGCTTATCAAAGCATGCGTGTGTTTGTGTGTATACATATAGGTAGCATATTACTTGTGTTGTACATATTTTTCAAATGTGAAAAAAGGAGGAGAAAAGGTACACAACAGCACTCAGATGAGGACCCAAATTCCTAGAATCTAATTTTTATTAAATTGATAACTAATCTGCCTTTTAATTTTAACACACCTAAATGAACAAAGCTAATGACTGATAGTTGAGTGTTTTATCTAATTTTAATTGGCTGAGGAAGACAAATGTGACTGCTAACCATCTTCCTAAAAAGGCTTAGAAATTTCTGATGCTGGTCTCATATTCTTTTCATTTAACCAAATTTTTGCAACTTGATGGCAGTAAGTAAAGAGTACAAAGCATGAACGTGGTTGAAGCTGGCTGTTGCATATATGGAAATTCTCTATAGTAACTTATTATGTTTTACCTATATTTGAAAATGTTTATAATAAGACATTACAAAAATAAACATTAACATGGCAAATAAATATTGATTGACAGAAGAATAAAATTAAACAGAAACTCCAACATGACATCTGATTCTAGTCTTCAAAGTATGCCCCAAACAGAAAGCTATTCTCAAAGCACACCATTCTTACCATTCTTTTGGACCCAAAAACATACTCCAACCAAACAGTTGAATTTCACCCACCACTAAACACCTTAGTAATATCAGCATTAAGGGGGGTTGGCAACTCTGAAGAATTTTGCTCTTTCAAAGAGTTTCACACTTCCTTGTCAGTTTCATCATGGGAATGATATTTCTCAGAGTTTTATATAATATGGCTTTATGTGTGTATACAGTGACTTTTCAATGTTAGACATTCACCATCAGAATTCTATTAAAATAGTGCCATTCTGGCTCTGAAAGATGTTAGATGAATTAACACGGGGATCATTTATGTAGACAATACTCATTATTCTTATTTAGAAAGTCATATTTTCTGATGACCATGAAAGGGTTTATTTTGTTTCTGAATTCTCAGTTGGCAACTAAATCAAAAACCCATTTCCAATAACTGCCAGTACCTAGCTCACATATTCCTATGCTTCATTTTCTCAGGTACCCTATAAAGTCTAAGTGTGATAAAGCTGCAGAATAATCTTTTGTAAAGGGCATCAGAAGACACCCAGGTTGTATTTTCTTATCACTCTATGTTTCTCACTAATACAGCATTGTTTTTATCTTCTAATCTCCAGTTATAAACCCCTTCATTATAATCTGAAGGGAATTGTGCTAGTAAACATGATGAATTGGGAAATGTCTTAAAAATATGTAGTCTAATAATAACTGCAACAGCAGGAAAATATTTTGTAATAAATTTGAAAATACTTTAACTGTGGAACATATTACTGTCTGCTTTCGGTGTTTTTTTTTTAGGCTTGCAATCTGTAAGATTTTAAAATACAAAAAAAGGAAGAAATTTTAGCAACCCCAGAATTAATCCCTGTTCTGCAGTTAGTATCATACGTTGAAAGACACTAATGCCAAAATGCCAACTATGGAAAGTTGAACATATTTCTTATTTGTTGGTGCCCCTTTTGAACCAATACTTTTTTTTTTTTCTTTTCTCTGTCAGAATAGGGAAGAGATGTAATTGATTAAAATACAGAATGAAATTGAAATAGTATTACATTTCAATATTGCTAGTTCAATATTTCTCAAAGAACACATTAGTAAATTGGTTCACAAGCTTAATTATTCTGCCATTTAAGGTCTTTCAACATAGTGACTCTTGACGAAGATTCAACTGGCAGCTTTTCTTACTGAACAAAACACAGTGACATTTACTTTGATATCTATCCATCATCTTATTAGTTCTGCCATATCTAGTGTTATGGTTTGTAAATCTTGCAGAACTTTTGGGTAAAAACTAGGTAGTCTTGAAAATATATATTTTAAATTATATTAATTAGATTCATTTTAGTTAATGGCAAAATATATATAACATTCCTAAGCAAATTTTTAACATTTGATTATATTCTTGAAAAATAATTGTTATTAATTTGGGGAAAATATCTTCTTTTAAAGTCTAAACATTGATATTGACCTCTGAGGAAAATGTAAGAAAGAAAAAAAAAGAAGAAAAATTAAAACAATTATTTTCATATAATTTTTCTATAAATATGTCTAGAAATAGTAGCAGCATTGGAACAAGTGGGTTAAAATCTAAAATTTTCAAATGAGACTATTGTATTAAGTAAAAGTAATGTTTATATAATTGTTTTAAGTTAAAATAATAGCACTTTTAGAGTTTTTAATCTCAGGAGATAGATGTGTTAAGCCTTGAAATATTTTCATTGTATGTTTTTTCTATGCACCACTAGAGGCCACACAACTCCAAAAATAAATGAATGATTACATAGATTGGCTAATCAAAGCATGAAAAAAAAAAAGAAGGGAGGAAGGAAGGAAGGAAGGAAGGAAGGAAGGAAGGAAGGAAGGAAGGAAGGAAGGAAGGAAGGAAGGAAGGAAGGAAGGAAGGAAGGGAACGAAAGAGGTGCGATGATTACACGTTGTCTGCGTGACAAGGTTTCATATTCAGGGATTGTCTGGGAAGAATTACATGGACCTTGCGAAGCCACTAACACCTGTACACTTTTCCCTTACTTCTCTGTCTGCAGCATATTCTTGTGTTGTACACCCCTTACACATACCCTCAAATGCAGAATATATGAAATATATAAGTGTACACAGAGCCTTGAAAAAATATACCTCTGAACCTTCTGAATTATCTATTAGAAAGTTAAATTAGAAAAAAAAGTAATGCATTATCATTTAGAGTGATAAATATTTGCTTGCTTGCTTTTTGTATTAGGTTACAGAGAGATTTTGAATAACAGTGTTTACAATTGTGACAAACTATGAACATTCTCCATGTCAAACTTTATCTTATGCCACAAACATATTTTTATAATAATTAGGTAAGTCTTGCAGAGATGAGCTGCCTTCTTCCTGCAAGAGCACACCTCCTGCCAGATGATCTGGGAGGAGCGTGGGAATACATGTTTCACTGCTGGTTAACAGACCAGTCTTCTGGATCTCTTCTTACATCCTAAGTAAAATTAGATGTAGCATTTTCAGCCTGGTTTCGAAATGTTTTCTCTGCTAGCTGGCAGCTTGTCACCTTGAGCAGACTTAACCAATTAGTTCAGTTCCCTGGTTCCTGGCTAGACTTGAACCATTGAAAGCTTTCATAGCATCTCAGTGGAAGTTGAAACTGTGACCTTTATGGTGAATAAGTAGGGTCTAGGCTCTGGGAATTTATTTTGTGAAAAACCAGTAGCTCCTGTGCTAATTTTTATGGAAAACATAGTAATATTACCAAGCATTTCTCTTAGTGTCTTTTACTCTGAGCGTCTCTGACTGTTGTCCTGAGGAGCAAACATAATTTTCTTTCTTTTTTAGCTAGAAAAAGGGACGTTAAGTGGCATCTTGATAACAAAACAATATCTAAGGCAAAGAGTCCCCAGATTTTTAAACTACAACAATTCATATTGATAACTCATAAATAGTGTTATTTCAAAATTAATTGATCAAATTCCTTCAGAGCTTGTTCCATGTCCAGGACAGTGTGACGACTGCTCAAGGGATATAAAGCCATGTAAGGCACAGTTCTTCCTCCCAAGAAAATAACAATCTAGATATAAATTTAAAAATATATCTTTAACAACAATCTACCTACATCCTATTTGCAGAGATACACTGAAATAATTAAAATAAAGGGCTAGTCAAACATATAGTGTTACCACAAGCTAAATAAGCAGAGTGGCAATAATATTCTTGAAAGATTCAAAGGAGAAAGTGCTAAACCAAAAGAAACAAAAACAAAAACATAGAGTTTACTTTATATCAATAAAAGTTACTACAATCTTTGGTAAAGCTCAAAACATATTAATATTTTCCCTCTAAACAAGATAGCTTCATGACACATAAAGATGTTACAAACACAGTGAAATACAGACACAGGACATTTTTTAATGATTTGAGAGAGAGAGATCAATTTGTTGTTTCACTCATTTATGCATTCGTTGGTTGTTTTTCTGTATGTGCTCTGACCGGGGACAAACCCGAAACCTTAGTGTATTGGGACGACACTCTAACCAACTGAGCTACCTGGCCAGGGCCTAGCCAAAGAATATTGATGAGATTCTTTGAAACAGCATTATCAATGTTTGAAAAATCAAATGAGTTAAAAATAAAGAGGTATATTGACTACTTTGAGTAATATATGAAACTTTGGGATATGTATATAGCCTTGATACACACACACACATATAATCTATATACATATATTTGTATTATAATGTATGTTATACATAATTTATGTGTAAATATACCTTGCTCTTAAATTTTACATATTGTGTTGTATTTCTATATTATAAATTATATATTGTATATTACAGATATCTGTATAGATCTAGATATATTTTAGAGAAAAAAATTTACATGTCACCAAAAATGGCATGAAAAAAATCAATAAATTCCATATTATCTCTTTGTTCTAAGCACATTAAAAATAACTATAAACTAATAAAAACTTTTTTTAAAAACATATCTTTATTGATTTCAGCAAGAGGAAAGGAGGGGGATAGAGGGAGATAGAAACATCAATGATGAGAGAGTCATTGATCAGCCGCCTAGCCCGCAACCCGGGCATGTGCCCTGACCGGGAATCGAACCCCGATCTCCTGGATCCTAGGTCGATGCTCAACCGCTGAGCCACACCCGGCCAGGCAATAAGAACTTTAAATAATGAAAACCCTTAACAGTCATAACAATGATCATGCAGAGTAACTCTTACATAATAACATAAAGTTGAAAAGTTATTTAATATTCATGTATAGAAGCACTAAATACCCAAATTTAGATTCAGTGTTGCTCAACAAACTTCTTCTTAAATTAATTAACTGTTTCTAAAACTTATGCAAATGTACAAAGAGACAAAATAATCAGACCTCTCCAGTAAAAGAAAATAAAGCAGGAAAGTAGAATAAAAGTTATTATAAAACAAAATTATTACAACTGTTTGGGGGTGATTCAGAGATAGACAACTGCCAACAGAATAGAAGATTATGAAAAACACCCCTATTTATGAGCAGTTTTGCTTTATGGCAGACATGGCATAGCAGATTATTGAGCAAAGGCATAACTATTACATAAGTAGACTTGGAAAATGTAGATTGTTAAACAAGAAATAAGGCAATAATCCTAAGTAAAAGACAGACAGATTTGACTGTATAAAAATTAAGAAATTTAGTTTATGGAAATGCATTTTAAAGAAAGTGAAAAGAGAACAGAAACTGGCATAAGACCTTTGAAACACATGTAAACAAAGTATTAATTTCCAAATATATGAGACTCTTACAGAACAATCAATAAACAAGTAAACAAATTGAAAAAATATTCAGACATGAACAGATATTTTGTAAGAAAAGTAATATAAATGGCTAAAAAAAAGATGTAGTGTGCTGAATTTCATTAGTAATCACAAAATTGCAAGTCAAGATTGAATAGGTGGAAGATAAGTCTGACTATACTTTGTGTTATACAGACGTGGGTTACTGGGGTCGGTTACACTGGCAGGAGCATAAACTGGATAATCGGTATGGACAACACTTTGCATTGTCCTGTATAAAAGAGCTTTTGCTTTCCTTACAATCCAATAGTTCAACTCCTAAACATTTTTCCAACAGAAACGCTTTTAAAAGTGCACCAGGAAACAGGTACAATTAATGTTCAAGAAAGCATTTCTTGTAATCAAGAAAAAACCCTGAAACATCATAAATCCCATAAAACAAGATAGATAAATTTTATTATAACCACACAATGGGATACTATGCATCAGAAATAATAAATGTATTATAGCTATGTGAAATACCATGGGCGGTCTTATTATGAGAGTATTGAATGGGAAGACCACTTGCAGTATGATGATCTTTATATAAAGTTCAAAAGAAGGCCATAAAAATGGACACCTTTAATATATAAAAAGGCTTTTTAGTAACAGATAGTGGATGTGAAAACATAATTAACATAAGAAATACAACTAGAAAATAAAAATGAAAAATATTTAAATGCTTAGTCGAGCATAAGGTATAGTCAGATAAACACTGTTTTCACTTTTGCTGGAAGAGTAAATGAAGATACTCTCCCTGAAAATATATTAGTATCTAAAGAAACTTTAAAATGTCATTCTTTGAAGTAGTAATTCTTAGAATCAATTCCTAGAACAAAGCAGTGATGCAAAGATTTATATGTAAAGATATTCATCACAATATGGTTGACTGTAGTAATAAATGAGGAATAAATGAAATGTAAAGTATTATAATTAAATCAATTATAGTATATACACAAAATGGATATTAGACAATCATTAAACTTGTGTTTTAAACATTTTAGAACAATCAGTTAATTATTTTATACAAAACAATACTTAAAGATTATTTTAAGAAGCAAGCAGAAGAATCAAGCAAAATAACAAAAATACCTCTATTCAGAAATAACACATTAGGAAAATACCATTTCCAGTTTCTCTCTCTCTGCCTACCTTTAAATACATATATATAAATGGATGAATATGTATAATATATAATGCATACTAATTTATTTATATATATATATTATACACACACTGATTCTCCAAGTTCATTAATTTTGAGGAATCTTACGTTGCCATTGTGCGTGAACAAAAAGAAATGACTGTTTATAATATCTTTTCATCATAATATATTCCCCTCAGATCTACAGATAATTTATTCACTAATGTCTGAAAATATTTTATGGAAAAATCTGAGATCAATATGAGTAGGTCTTCTTCTAACTTCCATTGGTGATATTTTCTGCAAGAATACCTAAGAATTATTTATTTTTCAAATTCAATGGTATAATCACAAGATGTTTTGATGTCTCTTATCCTATACCACATTATTTTAAAAATGCAGTGTACCATTTTAGTATTCATATATACTACTTTATTACAATGCTTATTTCATTTCCTGGATTATCTGCTTCTTTCCCAGTAGAAGTCTGTCTCATTTATATCAACACTGTGATTTTTAGGCATTGCTATTTTACAGTGGTTTTAACTTAGTGTTGTTTCTATAAGATTTATTTGAATTCTATTAACTGTAATATTCCTGTTTTTTCTTGATTGTGAGGCACCCTCAAAGAGTTGTATCTTTTTCTTTTCTTTTCCTTTTTATTGCTTTGGGTTCCTTTTAAATGGGGTTCTTTGATGGGTTTTAAAACGTAATGTACATTTCTTTTATCTATTCCCGAAGTCTGCTGGTTTCCTTGCCGTGCACTTTATTCTCATTTTCCTGTGCCAAAACCCAAGTTGTTATATCATGTGGATTAATTTTCCTGTCTCCATGCCTATGTACCTGAAATCTAGCTTTTCCCCCCACTATCCAACTTAGCGACTTGAGATGTGACTCTTTGGTCCACTTTGAAGGAAGAGCGTTGCTGGAACAGCCTTTCTTGGATCCCCTGGGCATTTCTTACACTTCTTCGTTTATGTGAACTAGAGTTCCCTGTAATTTGCTAGAGGAAATATTGTGCGCCCTTGCCAAAAGATCTGGGGCCTCAAATCATTCCCTCCGGTAGATCATGCAGCACTTTGTTTACCAAATAAGAAGTTAAGGCTACTTTAAAGAAACAAACAATAACATTTATTTGAGCTCAGATTCAGGTAGCAACCCAAATTGTGTTCTGGAGACAACAAAGAAAGGCAAAAACCACAAAGCGTAATTCCTTCATGCAAATGGATTGGTTAGCTCCAATATGCAGCTGAGTGACAACGACAAGGGGGAGGTGAAGTCCTTATGCTTCCACGCAGCCATGGTCGGTCCAGAAGGTGTCTGAGCGACGTGTTAGCAACAGGTTCAGCAGCTTAGCCGCTCTGAGAGCTGAGGCAGGGCAGGGTGCGCATAGGCCTCCTGCCTCCAAGTGGCTCTCTTAGCGATGCTTATTCCGTTTGACTTTCTCCATGACCAACTTGGAAATGACTGGGGGCTTTTATTCCGCAGGGTTCAGCCTCTGCTTTTCCCAGATCGCCTACTCACTGTTACTTATCCATTTTTCTTCAAATTGGTGGGTATTGGTGAGAATTTTGGAGATTTTCTTGACACATTCTTTCTGAAAATGACTCCCAGATGTTATAACAGAATTCTTTCCTTGGTCAAGATTTTTCAAAGATTATGGCATGAAATTTACTTCTAACGTGGTATGCTGTAGCTGCTGAAATTTATGGTTGGTTATTTCAATTTTCTTTTCCATTTTACCTAATATTGAGGGATCTAGATTTTGTATTTCTGATTTGTTACCTAGACTTCTCCTTTTGAATTGATACATTCCTGATAAAAAGACAGACAACTGTTAAAAGAGTAAAATTCCCATTTTCTAAAACAAATAAATGCTTAGAAAAAGAACTGTAAAATAATGAGTAATTTCTTTTGTTAGGGCTTTAATGGTTATTTCACTCTTTGTTTTTTAAGTTTCTTTGTTTTTCAAATTTGTTCTTCTGAATATTTGCAATTTTGATTATCCAAGGGGTAAAAAAACCCCTACATTATTTTGGAAATATACAAAAAAATCCTCAATAATATAAAAAATAAATTTAAAAATAATTATTTCATTTTTCAGGATTCAATTATGTTTTTAAGCTCTTTTGTAAAATGTTGACTGATTGGTAAAACTGTGTTTATGAAGTCTATTAAATATGAAATATAAAAAAATTTAAACTTAGTAGTATGCAAACATGGGAAATTCTGAGGGTCAGAGGAATGTTTAATCTCAAATGAGTTTTATAAAACCAAAATATTTAGCCCTTATAATAGAAATCAGTTCTATTTAATCCCTCTTATTTCCTGAGTCTCTGTACTTGAAGATATCAGTGTGAGTCATTACCTTGCAGCACTAAGCTTCTTTAGCAACTGTGATGATCAGATTTCTGGTTTCCTTGACCAGGCTCATTTCAAAATCAATTTTGGAATTGGCAGAATACTGCCATCATTTTGTGTTTTCAAGCTCCAAAAATGAAACAAAGATAGGATTAACATTTCTTTCACTCTCTTAAAGAAAAGATTGTATATGCCTGAGTAATCTTAAATAACTATAGGCTCTGAAACACAGTAACCATTTTCAACATTTGGTACCCTTCACTTAAAAAAGCTCAAAATGGACACATTGAGGATCTCCCCAGAAATTTAGTGTTAAAGTTTCAATATTCAAAAAAAAAAAAAAAAATAATAAGTGAAGTACTGGTTTCAGATTAGAATGATGCTAATAGTAAGTTTTGGAGTCATGACTGCTTTAAAACCTTATAGTTTTGCCACAAACTATTGGATTTTAAAGTAACTATAGTAAGAAATATGGGGCTCTTGGCACATTGTTGCAACATGAGGTGTGTTATATATAACATACCACTCTCCACATTAGGAGTCGAGAGGTGTATATCTTGACTTAATTGGAAACATCTTTTTCCCCCTAGAAAAGATGATTCACAAAGCCCTTCTGGGGAGAGCACACTAACAATTCAAGATACCAAATAGACTGTGCAGTCACAGAAACAATGAGGAACTGAGCTGACTGCAGGCAAATCACTTCAATTCATTACAAAATGAAAGTTAGGCCTGGACTATTTCATTTTGGATTGCTTTTTGCAACCTCATAATCTCTTTAATGGAAGTAATTTGTTAATAAAACAGTGGTAATGAAACAGAAGTATCTGTTTACAGCAGTCCCCTTATATTTCTTGTGCTTATGCCTGCTTTCATTATTCATAGAGAAAGGTACACAATTTGGTCTAGTATACATCAGTAATAGAAAACCACTTAGAGAGGATAGGAAAGGACATCATCAGTAGAGTATAATGTCTGTATCTGGAATTATTATTGTCCCCTTTGGAGTGTTTTTTCAACTTTAAAGGCAATAGATCTTGAAGCAAGCTAAAAGCTACAGTAAAAACATATTTTATCTTTAGTCCTTTAAACAATATCTTTTTTGATCCAAATGGGCTGGATGCTTCAGCAATTACCACTTAACTTTTTCTCATTTCTTGACTTGGGAACTTACATTTGAGCCCGAACTAATAGTAAAATTCTAGAAACAAAATTCTCTTTCAAAGATATATGAAATTTTTCCCTAGTATATCTATGGAAGTTTATTTCTTATTCTGTTTCACCATACTTATTGATAACACATTAAAATCATCTCTATAATCTGCATATCCAAAGTAGCAATAAATTCGATTTATTTAAAAATTTTATATAATTTTTTTATAATCTGTGAATAAAATGACTAGCTGTATTACATTAGTTTTGAAAACCTGATTTCTTATTTTAAATTTAATAAGTGAATTTCAAATAGATTATTTTTAAAAGACATTCATTATTTAAAATATATTTTGCATTTCATAAATTTTCTAAATATGTATGACAACACAGAAACTGTATGAGAGGAAAGAATGCCTAAAATGTAATTCTTCAAGTATGTTGTGAACAAAAGTCCCTTTAGGACACAATTTATGTCACAATATCCTGTTATGTTTTGTTTTCTGATTTCTTTCTAAATTAGTAGACAAGTATAAAAGAAGGGTGATAAAAGCTTTACCCAGTATACCATTGTATTAATTAATATTGGGGGTAGAGGAGAGAAGTCTTCTAATTCAAAGCAGTTAAAGCATTATTTTAAAAAAACATTTTTTATTTTTCAAATGTTATTTGAAAAATAATATAATATAGTATTTTAGTTTATTTCTGAACTAAAAGTCATATAGTAATTAAACAATTCCAGCATGATCCCCCAATCAAGGATTTTCTGTATGTTAAGAGATGCCCGACCTGCCAATCTGTGTGTTGGTATGTTGCCATATATCAGCCATGATGCAGTTCCCAACTCCACCCAATGCATCCTGAAATTACCTAGCCATTTCCAAGCACTTTACTCACGTATGAAATAGGAATAATGATAATTCCTACTATAGGTGGATTTTTATGGTTAAATGAGATTATGTATCAGGGCACAGAAATTTAAAAAGAGTAAACATTAGCTTATCTACAGTAGATCTTAAGGAGTTAATGGACTCATCCTTTACAAATGGTGTTTGCTGGCCTGGTATTGATGGAGTGTAACTCAGATTAAAAGAAAAGGAATTTTAAGTGACCATTAGAACTATCTTTCCTGGGTCTAGTTGTCAGACATTAAAAACAAACTATGAAGTTGTTGTACTTAAGTCATTCAATTCATAAGTATTGCCCTTTATGTAATTTCCAGTCTCTAGCACTTAAGATGTCACAGACAGGCATGCACACAGAACTACATCCATGGAAAAGGAGGGGATATTTTTCTCTGGAAGAATACTTCTGCAGAATCTGTCAAATGCATATGAGTGGCTTTACCTCTTCAAATCATCTCTGTTGTTGAGAGCTGGGAGCAAGATCAACTACATACCTTGTGGAGCTCAGTGCAAAATGAAAATGTAGTCCCCTCAGTTAAATAGGAGACAAGTACTGGTAAAGGTACTAAAGTATAAAATTCCTTTCTTCTGTGGTCTTTCCCCCCCTCTCTCAACCTCAAAACATATGTATTTTAAATTTACTATTTAATGGCACAACCTTAGGGCATGGGGATACCTGGAGAGCCATTGCACACATTCACAGGTGCCCAGGACCCTGTCTTGTGACAGAATGTGCTTCCATGGCCACCAGCTGTTGTGTCCCCACCTCATACCAGGCACCAGACCAACATGCAGAATCTCATAAATAGCAGGAGAGTCAAGCCAGGCCCCAACCAACATGGACTTACAACCCCAAAGAGCATTTCGACCTCTGCTCAGAAAGACACTAGCTCTCCAGAGTATGGGGGTAAAAGGTTCATCCTATAAATCTCCTATGGAATGTGCCAAGGCACACGATGCCCTTATGGGTAGGAATGATTTCCACCAAGTCCCACCAGGGTGAACAAACCTCACCCCCACCTTCTGGGAGCTGGGGACCAGGCCCCACCTGATAACTGAGGGCAGCCAGGGGAGGGGAAGGAGAGGCCAAGAACAGGTCTAGAAGAGGGAGATGGGACTGCAGCTGAGCAGAGGTTCTAAGTTCCTGGCGTATGCTCATTTGTGAAGCACAAATTCATACATAAAATTATTAAGAATTTCAAGACAGTAACCCAAGTATCATTAAACCTTAACTGCTGTCCTTCTTGTGCACAGAGCCTTCTGCCACTGCTCTGGTTGCAAAGCCGTGAACCCTGCATGGGCTGAGGCTTCAGAGCCTGAAATCTGTACTCCTGGGCATCTGAGGAGGAGATGGATTCTTGTAGTGTTTAGGATGTGCCTTCCTGGAGCATTAAGAAGTGTTGGAATGGTGGTATTTCATTTCAATTGCAAAAATATCTGTTTTTTTGAAAAATTTATATTTATGAATCAAAATCAAATAGTATCTTCTAAGTGAGGATTCCTTGGGGTAAACTCTTTGCAGATTTATGCTGGCCTGACACTTCCCAGTGTGTTTAACACTGTCTTTTTGGACCCTCTCCTAAGGAGATTTGTGTTTGTTATCCAACTCATTTTCCAGACTGCTATTCCCACTACCCTCATCGGCTAAATGCTTTTCCTCCTGTTTCTGTAGATAGCCTATTAGGGTTCTTTGTGTGATTTAATTAAACAAGGTGCTCCCGGAATTCAGAGACAAAGTCAGAAAATAATTTTTGAAATTCAGACAGTTAAGAACACCCATAAAACATGTGAAATTAGGTGGAAAGATCTCAGGGGCGTTGTTTCGATGTCTTTCCTCTTTGGAGAAAGCTGCTCATTCTCTCACCTTCCACACACTTCACACTGGCAGTTAGGACAAAAGCGCATCACCCACGCTTCACCCAGGCCTTGTCCTTGAATGCCAAGGACATTGTTCTGTAACATCCCATTCGCACTTAGCAGACACTTTGCATATGTTGTTCTGAGAATTCTGCAGCTTACTCAAGGTCTTTCTCTTCCTTTCAGTCCTCTTAAATTAAGCTGGCAACCCCAGGGGTTGTTTGCATGAGGAACCCAGCACCATAGCCATTTGATTGTCACTGTGGAAGCATCGTCTCCCTTCCACTGCAGCAGCAACCCCTGCCTAAGGTCACACAGCAGAGCTAGTCATCACCAGCAGCTCTCTCCATTGTGAAATCTTGGGGACCACTGCTCCGCTCTGACACAGCTTCCTGTTTATCTGGGTTCTTTACCAGCTTGGTCTCACTGCGTTTGCTCTTCCACACCCATCACAGCTCCCAGTCATTTGCCTTTTCCCCACCCTGAAGTTGCTAAGCCCCACTGTGTTTCTTTTTTTCCTTTTTTCTTTTGTAGCCTCGACTCTGGGCTATCACCTTAACCTTACCTGTTTTCCTTTTTACCACGGCCACCTTGCAAAATTTCAACTTTGAGTCTGCTCATACCATCCTTGTCTGTTTCTATACCTTATAAGTGGCATAGTGAAAGGGGAAAATCTAACTGTATGATCAAGTTTTACTGCAAATTTATAGTTTCAAGCCTTCAGCTGAAAGGGACCTTCATTGCTCCCCAGGTTTTATAGTTTAGCCACACTCACCCTTTTCACCCATTCCCTGGATGCACACTCACATTTTTGTCAATTTCCTCATGGATTTCATTCTTTCTATTTAAGCACTCATTCAGGAAACTACTTATTCATAGAAAAACTATTGAAAATTTCCACATTTCTTTCCGTTTCCTCTTGAAACAACAAAGATATATATATATATCTACTAATTCCTCCTCTAGGTGAAATTATCTAAAAACATGAGTTCTGGGCTCCTGTCTCTGACTAAAATGGAGTAAGAGGGATGAAATATATTCTCCTGCCTAAACAACTGAGAGTATGGATAAAATCTATGAAACAATGATTTTCTAAACATTGGACATCAGGCAATGAAAAGTAGTGAACCATGAGAGACAGGAAGGAAATGAAATGGGCTCTGATTGCCCCAGTTTTGTGCTTCAAGGAGTTTCCAGGTCATAGTTCAGTAAGAGGGTACCCAGGGAGAATCCAGAAGGCTCACTGAGTTGAGGAAGTAGATCTGAAAATCTGGGGACACAAAGAAACTTGAGTTCACATGTCAGAGTACCAGCGAGAATATGTGCACCGAAAGGGAACAGAGGAGATTTGTAAAGGGCCCTTCTCCAGGCTTCAGCAGAGCAGTGATTGGCAGATGTTTTTGAGGGGACTGTTGAGGTGGGAAAAAGAATCACCCTAAAGGATTAGAAAAAAACAACCCTGTAGCTAGAGCTCACACAGGGCTGGGAAGAGTATCTGTTTCCCAGCTAGACAGGACAACCTCATAATATGTGTGATATCGAGTAGAGTCCTCAGAAGGTCTTATCTCAGTTGTGGGGAGTTATCCCAAGAGTAAATGCTGCTTTGGCCTCACTTAACAAGTCTTAAGAGGAAGACCTAAAAGGATCCAACCATTTAAAATAAGTTTACTGTGTCCCAGAACAAAGCTCAAGAATAAATGTAAGAATACAAAAATATATATTCCTCAACAAGGTAAAATTTACAATGTAATGACATATATAAAAAAAATTGTAAGGCGCCCAAAGAAGCACAAAATATCACCTATAAGGAGAAGAAAAGCCATTACATCGAACTGAACTCAGACTGATACAGATGTCAGGATTAACAAAAAACCCACAAGGACATTAAAATACTTTAATTGTATCCTATACACCATGAAAGATAGAAGGGACATTGATTAGGAGACAAGGAAAATACAAACAGGACCCAGAGGGCGGTGGCCTCGGGCTGCGGGGACTTCTTAGCCAGGAGCGGGGGAGCCCCAAGAGCAGAGAAGCGGGAGGGGGCGGCTCGTGTCCGGACAGACGCTGGCGAGCGGCTGCGAAGAGTCCGGAGTCCAGAGAATTTGGGGGGAGGCGTAGGCGAGAGACGGCGCAAAGCAGCGCCAGCCCAGCACCCGCGGCGGGGTGAGTCTGACAAGCGGACCCGCTGGGCGGCTGAGCCGGGAGCCGGATCCCCGCGGGGCGGCCGGAGGCCAGGGCGCAGAGGACGGCGCGGGCCGGGCCCTGCGGGGCCGCGACCCCGAGCGCGGCGGGAAGCTCGCGCCGCCCAGAGACGCCCCGAACTCCCGCCCGAGCCCTTCCTGTGCTCTCTCCTGTTCTGTTCTTCCTGGGTCCAGACGAGGACTCCAAGAAGTGGTGGAGCACAAGGTGCGCAGAGCTTGGTCTTTTTAAAAAATTTATCTTTATTGTTGAAAGTATTACAGATATCCCTCCTATTTTCCCCATCCATCCGTCCACCCCTATTCGCCCCTTCCCTCCCTCCCCAGGCCTTCACCACACTATTGCCTGTGTCCGTGGGTTATGCATATATACAAATAACTTCTTTGATTACTCTCTCCCCACCCACCCCCACCCCCACCTTCCCTCCGAGATCCCTCAGTCTGTTTCATGCTTCTATGTCTCTGGATCTGTTTTGTTCCTCAGTCAATGTTGTTTATTAGATTCCACATATGAGTGAGATCATGCAAAATGGAATCAAGAAGAATCAGAAAACTCAAACAGGCCAATAACAACGGATGGAATCGAAGCAGCAATAAAAAAAACTCCCAGCAAACAATAGCTCTGGTCCAGATGGCTTCACAGGGGAGCTTTTTAATTCTTTAAGTTGTAGGGTTAGATAGTTGACTAAAAGTGTTTCTTGCTTTTTGAGGTAGGCCTGCTGTGCTATGAAACTTTCCCCTCAGGAGTGCTTTTGCTCTGTCCCATAGATTTTGGGTTGTTGTGTGTTGATTTTAATTTGTTTCCAAGAAGGTTTTGATTTCTTTCTTGATCTTCTTGGTAACCCATTCATTGTTTAATAACATGCTCTTTAGCCTCCATGAGTTTGAATGTTTTTGAGTGTTTTTACTGTAGTTGATTTCTAATTTCATGCCATTGTGATCTGAGATGCTTGATACAATTTCAGTCTTCTTGAACTTGTAGAGACACATAGGCATAAAGAATTTAAATGGCAATAAATAAGGATCTATCAATAATAACCTTAAGGACTTTAAGGGAGAGATCAACAGCAATACAGTAATAGTCGTGGACTTTAACACCCCACTGACTTCACTGGATAGATCTTCCAGACAAAAAATCAACACAGAAGCAGTGACTAAATGGCACACTAGATTGAATGGATTTAATTAGTATTTACAGAACATTTCACCCTGACGCTGCAGAATATACATTCCTCTCAAGTCCACATGGGTCATTCTCAAAGACAGACCACATGTTAGGACACAAAAACAGTCTCTACAAGTTTAAGAGCCTTGGTTTTTAATCACAATTCTTAAGCTTATCTACTGACACCTAATGGTACTGTACTTGGCTATCTTTAAATTTAATTTCTGTTTTTCTAAGCCTGAGGATATTTATTTCGCAATGTTGCAGACTGTAGTAGTTTTCAAAACCAGAGCTTCTAAATTCTTTAAAAGATTTTAATAATTATGGAATGTTTTATTGCAATTTCCAAATATATTTTTCTCTTTACTTGCAATTTACTGTCCACAGTTCCAACAGTCCTCAGAGTTAATATTTGTGCAGATGCCAGAGGGATGGGTCCAGAGACTGGCAAGTCAGGCAGCTTGCACTGCACCCGCCAGGGGCCCTTCCTCTCCACTGGACAGGAGTCACTGCTGACCCAGCTGCTGCTTCTGAGGATCTGCCCCAGCTGCTGCTTCTGAGGATCTGCGCCCAGGGCCTGGCAGGGTTTCTCCTGGAGCCCTTGGACTGCTCCACCTGTGCTAGTGGCTGCTGAGCGTATATTCTTGCTCATAGTCACAATACATTGCTCCATAAGGCTTCATTAGAAACACAGTTCCCAAGATAAAAATGATTAAGAATGTCAAGAAGGCAACAGCAGAACATTAAATTAAGTGTGAAGGTACCTTTTGAAAACGGGATCCTGTGTGACTGTGTAGTTTGCAAGGTTACGAAGCTGTCTTAATTACAAAGGTGGTTTGCATTTAGGTGCTATTTGATCTAGAGGTTTGTAATGTCAGGGTCTCATTCTACTTTTCTGCACTTTTCTCTGCCTTTCCACTGTGCCTTCTTTCATGCATCGGTTCATTCTTTTATGGCTTCCTGCATGGAAGCTAAATGGCTATAGGAGTTCCAGGTCTCTTATCTATATATTGTACACTTCATAGCAGAAGAAATTCTCACCAGGCATGGGTTACATTGTCATAAGTCTAGGATATAGGCTACATGATTAGCTTAGTCTAGCTCACCTGCTTCACCACTATTGTAAGGTTTCCTGGAACCCCATGGCTGCCAGTATGGACACTGAGAACTATTGGGAAGTAGGAATTGATACTATGGGGAAAATCACAAATATCCACTACAGAATATTTCTTGAAGCAATGACTGGCTGACAGATTGGAATACTTCATCCTAGGAGAGGATTTGTTTATATACCTCTTGCTTCCAAAATCTTAACAGGTCTTAACTAATATCATATAAGCTTTTGTCTAGATAGTTATAATATGGCAGTTGTTAAAAAATTTGTAATGAGAAGAATCCTGTGGCTTCTTATGTAGGGATACTGAAAATGAAGTACTTGGTACCAAAAATGTTATTAAGGCTTTCCTAGCACCACTGTAGGAAGACGTACCAAGGCTTTGAATGACCAGTAGTGATTATATTCTAGATATATGCAACTCTGAAGATATAAAGAGTAAACTACTAGCCTGATGTAAATATCCTTCAAGCAGTAGAAAACTCTTTTATTATTCTGTGATTAACTGGCAGCTTCTCTTATATAATTTGGTTTTCATAAAGAACCTGCACATCAGAAGGAAGTGTTCTATACAAATGAACAGTAGCTATTAATAAATTACCAGACTAGCTTAAAATGAGCCCTTTTAAAGATTTCTTATGTGTTCCATTTTCTAAGAAATTGAATATCATTGAGGAATTGAAAAACCGAAGAACAAAATTAGAACAAAGAAACAAGTAAACAAAAATATCTTGATGGCATTCTCAATTTGTATAGCTGAGGATTGGAACCTTGGTAACTTGATGCATTTGTTTGTCTGTTAGTTAATTAATTAATATTACTAGGTACTCAAATGTTCTAAGTTTTGTGCTGAGATGCAGAGAAGCGTAATCTGACAAAATAGGCCTTTGTTCATCAGCTCTAAGTATCTTCTGTTTTTCTAATGATCTTAACAACAAAACCTAGCCATTTCCCCTGATTTCTATGCTTCACCACCAAATTGCAAATATTCTATTGTATAAGTTTAGCTATGATTATATATACTTAGTGATTTCTCCTGGGGAATGGCACTGAAAGTACCTAATTTAAAAATTATACAAAATGTTATCTCAATATTTCCATATTTATCTAGAACTTTTACATTCAATAGGAAAAGCAGGCATGGAATGAGGAAAAATTTATGTATTTGATTTGATTATTAAATAATACAACATAATTTGATTAATTTCAAAGGCACTTATTTTTTACTATGATAGCCACTAAATTTCAATTTGGGAGGCTGTTATTCTTATAAAATAAAGATCTATTTCTCCTTGTCAAACCATTCAGGGTTTGTATCTTCAATTAGCAAGACAAGCAATGACTGCTATCTGAATCTGGCAACTAGCCACTATTTTTAATTGAAATGTTATTTTGCAAAATAAAGAGCATGAAATTATACAAGGAAGTGGTGTTGATGTTTACCAGGAGTGAGCTATGAGGAATGACAATTATATATTTTAACATTCTAAAAGTTTTCCAAATTAGCAGTTGGTAAAATTGCTGTGAATATTACACTGAGTTCATCTATTTCTTGGAGGAACTTAAAGCATAT
The DNA here is from genome assembly GCF_054644295.1 of Miniopterus natalensis. Classification (NCBI taxonomy): domain Eukaryota; kingdom Metazoa; phylum Chordata; class Mammalia; order Chiroptera; family Miniopteridae; genus Miniopterus; species Miniopterus natalensis. The sequence goes on from NC_142083.1 coordinate 55,848,954, forward strand.
GAGGGCACTTATAAAGTGCTTTTAAAAGAGACAAAAGCATCATAAAAATAACATCACAGGAGACTTGGTTTAAGTAGAAATAGCAGGGCTTCAGAGTAAGATTGACCTGGATGATCCCATCTTGGAGATCATATAGGTGAGTGACCTTGATTTAGTTTCATAAACACTATAAAGCTTCAATTCTTTCATCTCTAAAAACCAATACCAGTTTTACATGACAGATCTTTTGAGTGTATATGAAGATTAAATGAGATTATGTCTGCAAAACACCTGTTTCTGTGTCTGGCATGTAGATATTCAATAAACCATGCTATTTTTATGTTTGGTTATTGCGAGCGTGTCCACAGAAGTGTGTGGAAAAGCTGATAACTTGTATAAAAAAGTTTTACATTGTACTGAAGTAAATAGATCAATGATACATATTGTACTTAACATATATCAGTATTCGAATCTAGCAATATACTTTCTTCAATTTGTTTCAGGTAGATTCTGCTGTTCAATGATTTCTGACAATAAAAGAGAAATTCATCTTTTACACCTTCCTAACTCATTCACAAGTCTTATATGGTATAATCTGAATCAAAGTCATCCAATCTATATTTGAGCATTTTTAGGAATGGAGAGTGGCCTACTCTCCATACTCTCAATATGTTTAAGAGTGGCCTACTTCATAGCTGTAACAATCTAATTATTCAAAATTTTCTTTAACAGTAACTCTTAATTTTGTTTCTAGTCATTTTTCATTTATTATAGACCTGCCTTTACATCTTCCAACCTTCAAATAGAGGACATTAATAAAAGCACGTATGTAATTTAAAATTTTAATTACTTTGCAGGTACACATGGCAGAATCAATTTATAAACATCAATGAAAACATATTTTATGCAGTTTTTATGTATCACCATTTTAATAGCTATCATTTTAGTGGCATATCATTAAATATTATTTCCCAACTTGTGCAAAGTATGTTTCAGTTAATGTTACTAGTTCATAAAAAATTTTAATACTATCTCCAACTCATTTTAAAAATGTAATTTTGATTAATAAAAAGTGCTTTTAAATGGCACCATAAAGAGTAATCTAATAGAACTAGGTTATAGCCAACAAAGTAGTTAAGAAATGTGTCTTTATCTTAGCTGAAAAATTCACTGAAGAATATTCAGAGGTTTTAAGCACATCCATTAGGAAGCGTTATCGTTAGGGATGTGGTAAGGAGACATACATTTAGAGTGTATATTTATCTATCTGTCAATAAAGGTAGAATAAAAAATAATTAACTTCAAAAAATATATTTTCCATGATTGTTACATCTATTATAAAAAGAATGAAACTGATAATGTGACACTGATATTTCATAACTATTAAATAGAACGTTCATGAAAATATTAACAAAAGAGTGTGAAAAACGGTCCATATGTTCCTTCACATGTTTGCAGTTAGTATTCATAATGCCTAGAAAGTTATTCAGTTTTAATGTTCCACAAGAGCATTATATTCTCTGCATTTAAAAAATAACTGTTACACCTTCTGAAAAATAAATTGTACTTGTTCTTAATTTGACATAATGTTTGTTCCCAGTTTTGACTGGTAAACAGTCTGTATCCCCTCAAGTGTTCTATTTCCTTGATATATGTTGAATCAAAGAAAGCCAGATGTGAACAATAAAGTATTACTAATCCTACTCATGCTCTTCTACTATTACAAGTTAAAATTAATTCATTCTCTTCTTATTGCCAAACTTCTGTGTGTTTTGAACTTCACAAGTATTTTTTTAATAAGTGATTACTTTGGTATACCCCAAACTATCCTTAATTTAGTTGTAATTATCTTGAGTGTGAATGTAGACTTTTACTCTCATCAAAATCTATGTCTGTCTATCTATCATCTATCTATCTATCTATCTATCTATCATCTATCTATCTATCTATCTATCTATCTATCTATCTATCTATCTATCTATCTATCTATCTATCATCTATCTATCATCTATCATCTATCTATCTATCTATCTATCTATCTATCTATCTATCTATCTATCTATCTATCATCTATCTATCTATCTATCTATCTATCATCTATCTATCTATCTATCTATCTATCTATCTATCTATCATCTATCATCATCATCTATCATCTATCTATCATCCATCTATCTATCTATCTATCTATCATCTATCTATCTATCTATCTATCTATCTATCTATCTATCTATCTATCTATCTATCATCTATCTATCATCTATCATCTATCTATCTAATCTATCATCTACCTATCTATCTATCTACCTATCTATATCTATCTATCATCTATCATCATCAGTCATCCATCCATCCATCCATCCATCCATCCATCCATCCATCCATCCATCCTCTATAAATATAGATGTATCCTCTGTATCCCTACAGATATAAATGTATCCCTTACAGTGCATAACATTGTAATGATTAATTTTACATGTCAACCTGACCAAATCACAGGGTACCCAGATATTTGATTATTATTTCTGGGTGTGTCCATGAGGGTGTTTCCTGATGAGTTTAACATTTGAGTCAATGAAGCTGATTGTCTTTCCCAGATGGGTGGAGATCACCTAGTCCTTTAAGGGCCTGACCAGAACAAAGGGTAGTGAAAGGGAGAATTTGTTCCTCTCTGCCTGACTTGTTGAACTAGGACATGTGTTTCTTTTGCTTTTGTATTGAGATTTACACCACTGACTTCCCTGGTTCTTAGGCATTTGGCCTTAGACTGAGTTTTACGACCAACTTGATTTAACACCACCTGCATTCCTGGGTCTCCAATTTATAGATGGCTGATGGTGGGCCTTTCCACCTTCATAGCTGTGTGAGCCTGTTTTTTATAATAAATATGTAAGCTATATTAAATGTGTTAATATTCATTATTATATGTTTCTGTTCCTCTACTAATACAAATATATACATTATAGATATATATTATATACATGAATATATAATATATTACTTATATTACTATATAATATATATATATACATATTTATATTTTCAGGCAAGATTCATCAATGAAAGAGATCAGACATTTGGGTGAAGATATTGCAGCTATATGTGTTTAGGTAAGGCCTCTACATGTTGAAATGTTTAGGTACATGTTTAGGTAAGGCCTTTATATGTTGAAATCTCTAAGTTTAGAATAAACAAAAAAATCTTAAAGGATAAAAATGGAAAGAAATGAAAATTACTGAAATCATTTGTATAGAAATGTCATAAGTTTTTTAAGTGGAAAGAAAATTGCACTAATTTTAGTAAAAATAAATAGATGTAAAATGTTTAAGTAATTAATTTTCCCTATAAGGGGGATTTGATTATCTAATAAGACCAGAAATGAAATGAGTTTTTCTTTCAGATTGTTTCCTAAAGATATTCTAGTGTAGTCTTTTAGTCAAAAAGGCCAGCCCTATTCCACTTGTCATCAGAAATAACATGGGGAACAACCTAGAAAAAGATTGTCATGTGTTATTTCATTTTTTATTAGGTTTAGCGAAAAGCCAGGAACACTACAAAAGCTTTCAAGTTCTATGGAGAATCAAGTAGGAACCATGATTTTAAAGGTAAAACTAAGATCTCAAGTTCACCAGGACTCTTGTTGCCATCCTTTTCTACTTTTTTTGTCTATTCCCAACTTTATTTTGCAGGTGGTTTCCTTCCATATGGGAGGGAAGATGACTGTCATTAGCCACTCCCAGTTTAGTAATTTCTCCAGAAAAGACACCATCTCTTTCCCATTTTTTTAGAACAATCTTAGATTCTGATTATTGCCTGTTGCTTCCATACCAATCCTGTGTCCAGGAGAAATTGCCTAATCTGTGTTGGTCAACTCTGTATCAATATTTGTACCCTGAAACTAAAGTATTGGGGAATAAGTTTATTTTCAGGAATAGAGGGAAGAGGAAAGATATAGCAGGTGGCCAAAAAACAATTGACACTATCCTCCATTTATATGTAGTAATATACTGAATGTAATATATTTAAATCTGGATTAGTAATATGATTCTGGATAAGACATTTGAATAAATACATAATAGAGGTTGGATTAAAGAACAATATTGTGGTGTGGATGTTTATTGTACCAGACATCAGGGGTCCTAAATCCCGGGTTAGTCCCTTCATATTTACAAGATCTTGGACAAGTCACCTAAATGTTTCTTATTTCTCAAAAAAATTTTACTAATATAAATACTAAACTTTCTTCTCCAACATGTCTTTGAAAATGAGCATATGGTTCAGGGAAGACAAAATAAAATGGTAAAGGGGAGAAAGGTTGATAGACTTAAACCATTTTGTATGTCTCTATCTACCTATTTATCCATCCATCTGAAATAATCCTGAATATTATAGCATTTAAAATGATTGGTATCTTTTCTGTAATTCTTCAATGACATTTAAATGACATTTATGGGAGACAGAGGCTATTAAACATATAATATATATATATATGTGTATATATATATATATATGAATTATATGTTGTTTCCATAGTTAATAATTTTACTTTTTGCTTTAACTGTTAGCCTTGGGACTGGAACCAGAGTTGTACAGTTTTACTATACTGAATTACAAATTTTGCTGTTATGTACAGTTTTCAATAAAATCTTGATTCCCCCCAGACTTTTTAAAAAATCATTATTATTGAAAGTATTACAGGTGTCCCATTTTTTCTCCCCAATGGACCCCCTCTATCTCGCTCCCACCCCTCCCCAGGCCTTCACTCCATTATTGACTGTGTCCATGGGTTATGCTTATATGCATATAACTTCTTTGGTTAATCCCTTCCCACCCTCCACCCTCCTTCCCTCTTTCCTCTGAAATATGATTGTCTGTTGCATGAGTCAATGACTGTGGATCTGTTTAGTTCGTCAGGTTCTTTTGTTCATTAGCTTCTTCTTAAAGAAGACCCTTCAACATTTCCTGTAGTGCTGGTCTGGTGGTGATGAACTCCTTTAGCTTTTTTTTATCTGTGAAGCTCTTTATCTGACCTTCAATTCTAATTGATAGCTTTGCTGGGTAGAGCAATCTTGGCTGTAGTTCCATGTTTTTCATCACTTTGAATATTTCTTGACACTCCCTTCTGGCCTGCAAAGTTTCTTTTGAGAAATCAGCTGACAGTCATATGGGTGCTCTCTTGTAGGTAACTAAGTACTTTTCTCTTGCTGCTTTTAAGATTCTCTCTTTGTCTTTAACCTTTGGCATTTAAATTATGATGTGTCTTGCTGTGGGCCTCTTTGGGTTCCTCTTGTTTGGGACCCTCTGTGCTTCCTGGACTTGTAAGTCTATTTCTTTCCCCAGGTAGGGGAAGTTTTCTGTCATTATTTTTTCAAATAGGTTTTCAATTTCTTGCTCTCTTTCTCTCCTTCTAGCACCCCAATAACACGAATGTTGGGCCTTTTGAAGTTGTCCCAGAGGCTCCTTATACTATCTTCTTATTTCTGGATTCTTTTTTCTGTTTGCTCTTCTGGTTGGGTGTTTTTTGTTTCCTCATGTTCCAAATTGCTGATTTGATTTTCAGCATCCTCTGCTCTACTGTTGATTTCCTGTAAATTATTCTTCATTTCAGTTCGTGTAGCCTTCATTTCAAATTGGTACTTTATTATGTTATCAAATTTCTCAGTTATTTTCATAAAACTCTTACTAATATGGTTGAGCATCCTTATAAGCAAAATTCTGAACTCTGTGTCTGTTATCTTGCTTGGATCTATTTCATTTAGTTCCTCTACTAGAGATTTCTTCTGATCGTTCCTTTGTGACATGTTTCTTTGCCTCCACATTTTGGCTGCTTCTAGGTGTTTGTTTCTATTAGATATTAGGTAGAGCTGTAATGTGTCCTGGAATTTGTAGAGTGGCTTTGTATAGTAGGTGTCCTGTAGGGTCCAGTGGCTCAGCCTCTCCAGTCACCTAAGTTGGGCTTTTCTAGGGGCTCCCCTATGTGGGCTGTGTGCACTGTCCTGTTGTAGTTGATTGAGCCTTGGTTGCTATTGGCATCACGGGGAGGAATTGACCCCCTGGCCAATCAGGTGTGAGGACCAGCTGCAACTACAGCAAAGAGCTGCTGTTCAGGGGACACCCCTATGGAGCAGGATTTACTTCAGTGGGGCTTTGGTGTTCACCAAGTGCACCCCTTGAGTGTGTCACTGGTGGATGTGGTAGGGTTGTAATCCAGTGTGGTTGAGTCTGACCACCAGGTGCACTGTCTCTGGGGCCTCCCGGGAGGTGCAAAGTCAGCCTGTGCCAGTGCCTTGCCCAGGGCCCCCCAGCATGAGCTACACAGCAAACCGTAGTTGGCTGCTACTTGTGCTGGGCTTGGAGGTGTCCAGGAGAGGCCAAGCTATGAGCCAGTGCAGCTGCCGCTAGTGCCAGGCCTGGGGCTGCTTATCAAGCCGTACGGGGCCCGCTGCTGCTTGTTTGAGAGATTTGGGAAAGTCCTAAGCATGAGGCTCCAGAGGCCACTTGCACAGAAAAGCCCCCGGCAATGGCCTGGATGAGCTGCAGGTGGGGAGGGGCGGGGCCTCCGGGAATCACGGGGCGGGGCCAAAGGTGAGAGTCAGGTGCTGGCGATTCAAATATGGCGCCTGCCTGCCGGCTGTGAGCGGGAGGACTCGCCAAAGGAGCCATGGCCTCCGCCAGCCCTTCTGCCTGGGAGGAAGCCGCCCTCCAGCTCTCACCCGGATCTCAGGCAGGTTAGTTCCTCCCCGAGTGTCCCAGGTCCTTTCAGGCTGCTGCCCGGCGCTGGGCTCAGAGGGAGCGTCCGAGTGAGTCCGTGCCGGGCCCTTTAGAGGAGCTGCTGGGGCTCCCGCAGCCTCCGCGACCCTCAGGGACAGTCCCGCTGGTTTCACAGCCCGAAGGTGTGGGGACGTCTCTTCCCAGCCCTGGAGCCCTGGGCTGGGGGCCTGCTGTGGGGCTGGGACCCTCACTCCTCCAGGAAACCTCTGCCGCCGAGATTCCCTCCTGGGTTTAAACCGCTGCACAGGGTGTGGGCCCGCGGCCCTGTCTCTGGGATTCAGCCCCGCCCCGCCCGTGTCTCCGCCCCTCCTCCCGGTCTCAGTGCTTCTCAGGTCCCTGGCTGTGGGGCTTCTGTGCAGCTGGATCTCAGGAGGCGCTGAGTGACGGTGGTTCTGTGTTTCAGTTGTGATTTTGATGTGGGTGCGGGAAGCGGGGGGTGCAGCTGCTACCTAGGCCCCCATCTTGTTTCCTCCCTCCCCAGACTCTTTACAGTTACTCTGAACTCTACAAGGTACCCCTGATCAATAAGCTGGCATCTAACCTGACTTGCCCAGTAATGCAACCTTCCGTTTCCAGATTTGCTGCACATACAGAAGCCATCCATATTAGGAAATCTGAGTGGTCTTTGCTCTTTCTTTGTCTCTACTGCATAATTGAGAGCCCATAATTGAGAGCCCATCGGGTTAAATGTCTTCATGAAATTGCCCAAGACTGTACTGACACCAGGGAAACTTGCATGCCTGACTGAGAGCAGGAGGTAATTGGAGAGTAGGACTTCAGTTCTTTTTATATTTTACTGTCATAACAGAATGCTTCTTAGTTCCTTGTATTTCATTTTGGCTAAAATTAGCATGCTCACTCATGCCTCAGAAATTTTCTGTGTTGTCCCTTGGGGTGAAAGAGAAGGAATTATGTGGTATGTGTAAATAGGGATTAATTTAATTTTAGGCAAATCCACTCTTTGCAGTGTGAATAAGGTTTGTAAAGGATACAGTCTGACGTCTTGATTTTTGAGTCTTGCATTTTTTTTGAAAGCTTTTAAAAATCATTTATTAATTTTTTGTACTCAAAAATCACAAAGAAAAAAATCAAAATCAATTGAGGAATAAGTTTACTTTGAATTGAATGTTGAAAATGTCCCTCACCTGTTGGAATAGGAATTTAGTTTGATGTGATTCTCTAAAAGGCATCTCTGTCTTTTCAAAATGGCAATTGTCTTGCCTAGAGACATGTTGAAACAGTGCTGGTAACTCGGGACACCTTGTTCGTTTTGACTTCCAGCATTCTTCATCACTTGACTGGGAAGAATTTATTTGGTAGCAATCTATGAACTCTGAAGTAGATAAGCTTAGTGGCAGGAGTGTGTGCATGTGGGACAGGGGAGAATGGGTAAAGAATCCTAACACACATCAGTGGCTAGAAATGATATAACAGGAAATCACCATCCATCATACTCATCCTAGGTTTAAGCTTTAGCTATTTCTGTGGTTTAAAAAATAGTTTGGGGAGATTCAACTTTATCCAAAATCAATTTACAACTCTACAATTTTTTTTAAGCCTTCACAGAGGAAGACATGAATTTGACACCTCTATTAGAGCTAAACTTCTAAGAATATCAGGAATCGACATATCAGCTTAATAAAGAGTAAAAAATATCCAATCAATGCAACATCAAGGTTTGGGATGAAATAGAATAAGTTGGGGATTTTCTTTCAGAAGGCTAATAACAAGGATGTGTTAACTCATGGGATGATGACAGGTATTAGAAACTGGATTATATGAAAGAATAGAAGATATCATTAAAACAAAAGAGATCATGCCTGTTTTCACCATCTCTGGGATGCAAGAGTAGAAACACTTGAAATCATTAAAAGTCTTGACTAGTCAAAGCATAGGGGAAAGGACTGTGGGCCATAAAGGGTTATAGCTTCCATAGAACCTTTCATAAAGGGTTATAGCTTCTCTTTCCGTGGAAAGAGAAGCAGTCCTATGTGTGTGGTATAAGTGGATGCAGTTGTCTGTGACTATGACCATGAGCTGTCTGAGATTAGAATCAAAACTATCCTATCACAGCTGGAGCCATTAGATTGGTGGGATTTAGAATGGGGAAAAAATCTAAATTTGAAATCTGAGGTTGTCTTTCAAATTATAGAAAGTTCTTAGAGGCTTGCTTCCAGCAGAAAATTGTACAAACTAGAAAAGAAAACATGAATTTGACTACAGGTGTGCTTAAAAAGATAATGCTCATTCAAACCTAAGTATTTAGGTTTAATTTTCAAGGAACAAATTGAATGGTTCTTGAATGATCCTATATGAGTCTAAAGTTTTAAGTAGGAGAATGTGGTTTGCAAAAAATTTTTAGAAAAGAACATTTGTATGTATATATATTTAAAAGGAAGAAATATGCCCAGCTGTCATGGCTCAGTGGTTGAGCATCGACCTATGATCCAGATCACTGATGTTTCTCTCTCTCTTTCACTCTCCCTTCCTCTCTGAAATCAATAAAAAATATATTTTTTAAAAAAAGAAAAATATTTAAGACATAGATTGAGTAAATAGTTAACACTTTGTTATGGTCCTAAAAAACTCATTCTGGTTTCAATAATTTAAAGAGATTCTCTATATGGTTTATTAAAAACATTGTTCTTAATTAGTTACTATTTAACTTTTACTATTCCTACATATCTCATTTTTTAGATATATAAAAACCAATACCAGACTTATCTGGCTATTTTGGCTTTATTCTAAATGGATTTTTTCCTTTATTTTATAGCTATCCTAAATTTGGGATTATTATTTTCTTGATATCATTACTTTAGCAGTTGCTATGCCTAGGTTTTGGCTGCCCACCTTTGTTCAGGTTAGATTCTCAGGAGCAGGAAGAAAAAAAAATAGTGTAATGGCTAAAATACAGACCAGGCACCTGCTGTCAAATAAAATTAACATGGAATAAATCAGCCCTGCCTGTGAGTAAAAAATTTAACTTCCCCTTGGCTGTCTGGAGAACATAGCACAGCACCTGAGACATCATTATGGGGATGCTTTAAAAAAAAAGCACCATTGCCCTTTTATATCAAATACAAAGCATTTATGCTCTATCTGGGATTTGTTAGGCTTTCTTTGGTTTTGGTTGGTATGATCATTGTAGACTTTATTTATTATTATTTGCCTCTTACATTTTCTACCAAGTTTAATGAGAGAATTTTAACTATACAAATTACCTTTATATGGAGATTTAAAAATAAGTAATATGTCTTGCTAAGTAGGTTTTATGACAGTCATCCAGTTTATAGAGTAAGAATAAAATTATGAATCAACTGGCAAAAACATGCTCATTTTGAAATGTAATTTTTGTCAAAGTAGCATCATATCCCTTATATCAAGTCATTTAAAATAAAGTGGTAATAATTGTTTAATGTTGGCTTTGGGCATGTACTATATGTAAATCCCTTTTCTAGACATAGTGAGATTTAAGATGATGGATGAGTGAACCCTACCCTGTAGATATTTATAATCTAATGTAATCAAGGAAAGTAATATAAGGCAATATTTTAATAATTTAATAATAAAAAGACAAATGATTTAAGTTATATACTTTGAAGTTCTCAAAGTTTATTCCTTGGATCAGCAGTATCAGTATCACCTGGGAGCTTGTTGGGAAATGCAAATTCTCAGGCTATACCTCAAACCTACTAATTCAGAAACTGCAGAATGGAGTGCAGAAATAGGGCGCAGAAATCTGTGTTCTAACCAGCCCTCAAGATGATTCTGATATATAGCCCAGTTTGAGGATCACTTTGCAATATATTTGTAAACAATATACCCAGGAGGAGAGGTAGATAGATGATAGATGATAGATGATAGATGATAGATAGATGATAGATAGATAGATAGATAGATAGATAGATAGATAGATAGATAGATAGGTAGATAGATAGGTAGATAGATAGATGATAGATAGATAGATAGATAGATAGATAGATAGATAGATAGATAGATAGATGATAGATAGATGATAGATAGATAGATAGATGATAGATAGATGATAGATAGATAGATAGATAGATAGATAGATAGATAGATAGATAGATAGATAGATGATAGATAGATAGATAGATGATAGATGATAGATAACGAGAGAGAGAAGGGGAGAGAGGATCTTTTTTATTGAAAGGAAAACATCTTGGTGACGTAATTTTGAACTGGACTTTTCAAGGGAAAGTAGTAAAGGAATAAAAATTTATTAAAGACCTCCTATGTACCAGGACACTAATTTATTTTTAAATTAAATATGTTGGGGTGACACTGGTTGGTAGGATCATATAGGTTTCAAGTGTACATTTTTATGATTCATGATCTGTATATTGCATTATGTGCCCACCACCCAAAGTCAAATCATCTTCTGTTACCATGTATTTGGCTCCCTTTATCCTTTCCTACCTGCCCCCAGCTTCCCTCTGGTAACCACCATAGTGCTGTTTGTGTCTATGAGTTTCAGTTTTATATCCCACATATGAGTGAAATCATATGATTCTTAGCTCTTTTTGACTGACATATTTCGCTTAACCTAATATTCTTAAGATCCATCCATGTTGTTGCAGATGGCAGTATTTCATCTTTTCTTATGGGTGAGTAGTATTCTATAGTATACATGCACCACATCTTCTTTATCCAGTCCTCTATCAAAGGACACTTTGGTTGTCACCATGTCTTGGCCACTGTGAATAGTGCTGCAATGAACAGAGGGATGCTACATCTTTGCAAATAAATGTTCTTGACTTTTTTTGGTAGATACCCAGAAGGGGGATTGCTGGGCCATATGGTGTTAGGGTAATGTTGTCCTCATAAAATGTGATAGGAAGTATTGCCTCTTCAATATTTTGGAAGAGTTTGAGAAGGATATGTATCAAATCTTTGAGTGTTTGGTAGAATTCTCTAGTGAAGCCATCTAGTTCTGGACTTTTATTTTTTGGAAGGTTTTTGATGGTTGTTTCAGTTTCCTCACTGTTGATGGGTCTATTTAGGCTTTCCAATTCTTCATGATTCAGTCTAAAAAGGTTATATATTTCTAGGAACTTATTGATTTCTTTTAGGTTGTTGAACTTGGTGGCACATAGTCTTTCGTAATATTCTAGTACGATCTTTTGTATATCTGTGATGTCTGTGGTAACTTCTCCTCTTACATTTATGATTTTGTTTATATGAGTCTTTTCTCTTTTTTCCTTAGTGAGTCTACCCAGGGGTTTTTCAATTCTATTAATCTTTTTACAGAACCAACTCTTTGTTGTGTTAATATTTTGCATAGTCTTTTTGTTCTCTATTTTATTCAGTTCTGCTCTAATTTTTATTATTTCCTTTCTCCTACTGACTTTGGGTTGCTTTTGTTCTTTTTCTAGTTCTTTAAGATGTAATGTTATGCAGTTTACTTGAGATTTCTCTTATTTCTTGAGATAGGCCTGTAATGATATAAACTTCCCTCTTACTACTCCTTTGGCTACATCCTAGAAGTTTTGATATGTCATATTGTTAGTTCTCATTTGTCTCCACATATCGTTTGATCTTACTTTTTATTTTTTCTTTGACTCAATCATTTTTTAGTAGTTTGTTGTTTAATCTCCACATAATTGAAGGTTTTTTTACTTTCTTTTTGCATTTGATTTCTAATTTCAAAGCATTGTGGTCAGAGAATATGCATGGCATGATTTCAATCTTGAATTTGTTGAGGCTAGTTTTGTGTCCCAACATATGGTCTATCCTTGAGAATATTCCATGTGCCTTGGAGAAGAACATTTAATCTGATGTTCTGGGACAAAAGGCTCTGTAAATGTCAATTATGTCTATTTGGTTTAATTGTCATTTAAGGCCAATATTTCTTTATTGATTTTCTACTTGGATGATCTATCAGAACAGTCATTTAAATATTATAACAACCTATGAGGTTACTTCACTTTACAGAAGAGGAGATAATTACGGACATTAGTGAAATTGCATAAGGTCATATACCTAACTCCTAACTAAGACAGAAATTGAAACTAGGCATATTCAGATCTCAGTGAGAAGAGTATATAAGAAAGAAAAATCTTACTCACATATAATTTCATCAAAATTATAGGGATTATGGTAGGCGAACTTCTAGGATGGCCCTCAAATTTTCCAGTTCCTGTTATATACATACTTTCTCCCAGTTAGTCAATAAATCAATATCCAGATACTGTTATAAGAGAATGTTAGAGATATAACTAAAATGTAAAGTAGTAAACCTTAAGATAGGGATATTATCTGAGTGGACCTGACTTAATCACATGAGAACTTTAAATTAGTTGAGAGGACAGAGAAATATAAAATCAGAGATATGATTTTATGAGAATGATTCTATGCGGCCTTGCTTGTTTAATGATGAAGAGGACCATTTGACAAGGGATGCAGGAGGCCTCTAGTAGCTGTGAATGCCTTCTGTTTGACAGCTAGCAAAAAATCAAATACTTATACATATAGTCACAAAGAAATCACTGTTCCCCTCAACCCCCTAGTTGGAAGAGCAGCCTGAGTCTCAGATGAAAATAACAGCCTCAGGTGAAACCATGATTTTTGTCCTGGTAAGATCCTGCTAGCGGGTCCAGTTGAATGGTACCTGGACTCCTGACCCCGGAAAGTATGAGGTACTAAGTTTGTTTTGCTCACAGAGCTTGTGGTGATTTGTTATGCAGTAATAGAAAACAAATATAGATTTTGGTATCAGAAGTAATGTACTGATATACTAAGTACCCAAAAATGTGGGGAGTAAACACTTGGAACTGGGCATTGGGGAGACCATGGAAAAATTCTGAGGAGTATGGTAGAGGAAGCCTAGATTCCCTTTAAGTATGCTTTAAGTATTTCCTTTAAGTAGACTTTAAGTATGCAGACAATGAGGGCTCAGAAGGAAGTGATGAATGTGTTATTGGAAATCCAAGGTAGGGCATCCTTGTTGTGTAGTGGAAGAATAGTTAGCAAAATTATATTCTATTGCTATGTGGAAAGTAGAACATTTAAGCAACAAACTTGTATATATAGCTAAGGAAGCTCCAAGTAAAATACTGAAGGTCCTGCCTTGTTTATTCTTGTTGTTTATGGTAAAATGTGAGAGGGGAGAGACAAATTGAAGAAAAAAGGGTTAAACAAGAATAAACAAGGACTTGATGATTTGAGAGACTATCAGCTTACCCATATGCCAAAAGAGTATAAAATTAAGATATTGCTTCCAAAATATGGCATAGAGTAAAAGCGGACTGTGGCTGTACAACCTTTTGCTAAAACTTTAGAAAGATAAAAAATTCAATTACGCAAGAGGATCTTATAAGATATTAAGGTTGTGCCTCACAGATCGTAAACGAACAAGGGTACCTGTAAGAAGCTTATGAGGCTAGTCCCTCAGCTATCTCTGCAGAAACAAAAACAAAAAGTATAACGTCTAATAGACATAGTTGTGGCTTTTGTATAATGGTGGGAAACCCAGTGCAATTCACAGATCTATGTGCTTCTTGAGAAAATTATATGAACAGAAAAATTACTAGGTTGGATTGTAGAGAGCAGAAAGCAGAGAATGAGTGAGAGGGAGGGAAAAGGAGGGGAAGGGGAAGGAGAAAGGGAAGAATGAGAATGAGATGAAAACAGCTGTCACACACCCAAAATTCCACTGTTCAGAAGTAGACTTGTGAAACTACTTAGCTGCCAACATTTTGCACCTTAATGGCTAAGGAAGGATGACTCAGAAGATGAAACTAAGAGTCCAGATGATGGAGCTGAGAGCTATGAAGGATTATTCTCAAGCCTTGAAACCTAATTAAGGAACTTCAGCAGGATTTTACCTAACTGGATTTCATAATTGCTTTGGCCCAAATAACTCATTTTTACCATGCATTTTCTTCCATATTGAAAAGAATGTTTATAACTTTTATTTCATGCTAATTCTACCATTATAGATTGGGAGTACACATAACTTGGGTACATAACTTTATTTTTAATTTCACAAGTCCACAGATGCAAAGTAAGTGTGACCCAGAATAAATTATAACTAGGAACCTGACCAGCCCTCATTTAGAACATTTAGATAATAAGATTTAGTTTCAGATGCTGAAATTTTAGACTTGATCGAATGCTTCAATGGGATGAGATTTTTGGGAAGCTTAGGAAACGGTGAATGTATTTTGCATTTGGGAGGGGACAGGAATCTTCGTGGGCCAGAGGGCAGATTATATCAGATAGAATTTTAAGATGACCCCCAAGAATTTTTACTCTTCGTATACATACATTTTTATAAGTACTCAATCATACACTTACCTAGCTACTCCTGTGAATGGAGGTTTTCAGAAGTAATCATGGTCCCAAATCAATTTTTTTAAAATTATATTTAAAAAAAAGTATTTTTTAAAGCAGGTTATTTGTTGAATTAAAGTTGTTTGGAATTATGGAGCCAAATAATTGATATAAATTGACCCTCCTAACTAAATTATATATTATTTGCTTTCTCTCGTGCAATTCCAAGTTATCACATAAATTACCTCACTTCAGGAGAATCTCTTAATTTGTCACATGAACATATAATAATGTTCCCTGATTATTCTTTTGTCTGAATAATCTGCTTTATTTTCCATTCATTTATAGGTCACCCTCATTAATCCCAAATGCCTTGTTTTTTCACTTTCCTTTTCCTTTTGGTTTTATGTCATCCTTGGAATTCACTTTTAGCCCTGAGTTATTTAATAATATCTAGTTCTGAATATATTTTTATGCTTTCTTAGATTCTAGCTTAAATCATTTCATTGTATATTTATTTAAGGTAAAAAATTTTGATGTTTTAATTTAGCTTATCTTTGGTGCTTTAGAACTTTTGGGTGGTCATTGGAACAGACACGTACTCCTTGTTTCTCTTGGATTTGCAGTAGTCAGTGGTAGTAAAAGGTCTCTCAGGCAATAAAAATTTGACCTTTATAGGTATCACAGAGACACAGTCTATATCCACCTTATACATAAAGCTAGAGCCAGTCAAAGCATAAGAATTTATTTTCCTGAATTCAACCATAAAATCTGTCACCACATGAATTGGTGACCAGATATTTTCTGCTAAAAGGTCAATCAGTATAATAGACTATCAATTTAAGTTTGACTGAATTCAAACCCGACCACTTTTATAAAAGGCTCATGGGCACTATTGGGGAGGGAAACAAAAGAGTAGTGTAGAACTTCAACTGCCACACTACACACAATAGCTGACCTCAACTACTTTAAGTACCACGTTTCAGATTGATAAAGGCTCCTTAGAATGTATGCCTGGGAACTTCACTCTAGCAAAAATATGGTTCTCAAAATTACAAGAGGACATTTCTTTTCCAAATGAAACCAACCTGAAGAAGGTTATCATTTGAAGATAAATCTCACTTCTTCCTTCTGTTTGCATTCTCTCTGTAGTTAAAGTTGTTTACACCTCACTATAATATTGTTGTTAATGCTAGGCTTGATTCTATTTTATTGTGATCCCTATTGCGGAATAAAGGTAATTTTCTCTGTAACATGAATGAAGTATTGGCAGTTTCTGATATAGGAAAAGTTCAGTGTTGAAACACACACACACACACACACACACACACAGAACTCTAAGATAACTTGATTATTAAATATTTTTTCTTAACCAAGTTTATTAGCTAACATAGAAATAATAGCTATTGCTATTTTAAACTTATTCAGAATCTTACCAAATGGGCATTTTGTAAATTCTGTGAGTTTTACCTCCACAATTAATATTCTTTGCTTTGGACAAACTGTTACCTTATTATTAATTGTCCTTTTGGTGGATATAATATATACATAGGTACACATATGCACATGCATTCTATTTATCATGTGTAGCTCTGAAACAGCTGTAGAAATATCAGAAGACCTCCTGGAGGCAGGAAGTGAGACTCATTTCAATTTCAAACTACACTGATTCTGAATGAAATCAAGACTATTCTTACATTTATTATGGCAACCTAGCTTGAGTAAAAAATTGCAGATTTTAATAAGGGCATTTTCATTGGTTTCCTTCCATTCCCACAAACTCATAAATCAATTCCTGTCTGTCAGCCATTCCAAATTTGTCAGTTCTTATGAGTAAATGTGACAGCCAAATACTATTTAAATCTATAAAGTTGTATCTCTGTTAGGGAGCTAAATACAATGCTGGCCTCAGTGGTGCCCTCTTTGTTTTTTAGAATTTATTTATTTTTCATCTCATTTTAACTATCTAAAGTAACAGGACTTTACCCAAATATAATATATTCCAGACACCAGCAGATGATATGTTTCCTTGAACAGTCCAGCATAGAGTAAAAAATAGAAATCATAAACAAAGGTGGGAAAAGCAAGATATTTTATTCAAAGTATTTTTTTAAAGAAAAAAATTTATACATGTGTACTCTATTATAGAAACAAGCAACTATTAGTATCTTCAAAACCTACACTTCAAGTCCTTAACACCTTTGCATACACATGGTAAACATTAATTTCTGGGTAATAAAAATGTGATTTAATACCACATCTACAGCTTTATGCATATTCCAAAAGTCTCAGCAGACTAATTAGAAGTATCACATTTTATGGAATGAGCATTTCTCCTTATATTCTTGGCCTCTACTGTGTAAAATTTAAATAAAGTATGTGTGTCTACAGCAGAGAGAGAAGTGGAGAAAATGCTAAGTAGAATTGCAATCAGGCTAATAAGGCGAATGTTTTAGGTCTATAATTTTTGCACCAACAAAAGTTCTTTAGAAGGGTCACAGCAAGAAAGCAGTGATAATCAGACAGGATATTAGAACATTGCGGAATTTAAGGCAGTATCCGAGGCAGTCATTCCTCAGGCCTAGTGAATAGATATTAAGAAAGAGTCAATAGTACTAATTTGTGCCTATTATTTCTTCCTGCCAGTCATGTAGCTCTGTAATTGAAATGCTCAGTAACAGTTTTCTACCTAAATTTTAATGATGCCCTTTATAATTCTCTTTTTAATGCAGTCCCTGAACTTTAGAAAGGTTCTTCACTGCCAAATGTCAGTTCCTTGTGAAGTGCTGCATTGGAAAACCTCCTGCTTAAAAAAAAAAAGTAATAATGCTCATTATGTCTGCTGAAAACTTTATTGTCTAGTCATGTGCAAAATTATTGATCAATGCTCTCTTACCCAAAAAGGTAGAGGAAATATCACTTAAAATTAACAATTTGTTTTCTAATAAAAAAAAAGTCTCATGTAGAATATCTGAAAAAATATTTTAAAAGGATACTCCCAGTTAATTTATTAAATGGCACAAGACTGTCATATACAACCATTTTATAGTCACTGAATTAGAGAGCTCTAGTGAAGAATTATTATTGTAACATTTACCTCTAAAAATTACCAAATACAATTTACTGATTGTCACTTTCTACTCTATTCATACCTTCTGGGAATGAATTTTCTCTTTTTCTTCTATGTTTTGGAATCAAAAACCTCTCTGCCAATTTTGATTTTATGATCTATTGTGCAAAATTATGTGAAACTAGAATTCCTGAGGTGTAGAGGTTAATACTTTAATTTTAATGATATAAGGAGTGCTCAGAAAGCAGAAAGAGACCACCAGAATTTTTCAGAGTAAATAAATTGTTTTTATTAACTTTGATGTTACTTCAAAACTTGATGAACAGTGGGCAATTTTATAACCGGAGTTTTGCACTGAGTAAAACTCATTTAAATTTAGTTGTAGAGACTGAATAATATTCATCTTTTGGACACCTGGACATTAAGATAAAGATTCCTAACACTCAGAGATTGAAAGTAAAAGCCAGCAGCAGTTTTATGTATCATTTTAGGGAGAAGGTTTAAAATAATGTATTCTTTTTATACCTATTTAATTAACAGTTGTGTCTATTTCCAAACTTATTGAACACAGGTACATGTGTCTATTCTTGGGATTCTCAGTTTTTGAGAGATTAGGACTTTTAGGTTGGATTTTCTTGTGAAGCTCTGTCAGAAGTCATTTATGGGCAAATTATTCTGATTAGGAATAGATCGTTCCTCAGGACTGCCGTAAAATAAATCTAAATGTCTCAGCTGTGTTTCTGGTCCAGCAACAGCCTCATTAAAGAAACACCACACAATTGCTTTGTTGGCAGCCTTGATTTTAAACACCAGTCTAGGCTGCATGTAAAAGAGAATAAATTGCCTTCTCATTTCTCTAAAGGTCCATAGTGCTTGTAATTTAGGATTGAGAGGCACTCTGAGAACAATGTCCAGAAGCATAAACTACTTCTCCCGTATGGGCATGATACCTGTGAAACAGATGTCATTAACTACGATTCTCGATTTTTCATGTTTGACAGGCAAAGCCACATATTTTAGGAATTATGTAACCATTCTTAATAGGTAATAAGTGAAAATACTCCCAAGTTAAATTTCATTTCCCAGTTTCAGAGGACTTCATTATCCTTAGCAAAACTAATAATCGTAATGTGAGAGGAATAGGAAAAAACCTGAATTTGAAAGCTCAAGACACTAAAAGAATTAAGATTTCAGTGGGGTTTCAGTCATGTCATAGATCAGCTGCAGTGCTTTTCTGTGGCACTGACTCCAGAATAGCGGCTCTGCGGGTTATATTTTTAACCGAGACAATCCCTTAGGGTGTGAAAATATGAGAAACTGGCCTTGTCAGAATGTAGACTGCTTAGAAGTAAACGTTCAGTATCAAATTTGCCTTTATTTTTTAAATGTGACTTTTGGGGTAGTTGTTTACGGCTTATTATGGTATCTCCAACTGTCATTTGTGCTGACTTGCTTGGAAAATGTGGGAAATTATCTGTTTCTCAGAGTTAAGGAAAAATACCAGAAGCAAGTGAAATAATGTACTTTCCCATAAAATTCCACTTTGAAAATGAACAAATATTAATTTAGCTTAATTTCTTATGCACCTACCATGGATTTACATAATAAAGGACAGAAAACAAACAAAGTACCTATGTAAATGATAATTTTACAAGTTGTGCACAGTTTGTATGAAGTTTTATATTAACAAATGGACCTCACTGGCTTATCCTCTTTATCATAAGGACAGAATCGTTGGATTGAGTGCAATAGTTGAGAAACTTTTACCATTTTGATTCTTTGCTCAGAAGACGAAGAAAATGTTCAATTCAGTCCAACAGACATTTAATGAGCACTTACTCTGTTGCAGTCACTGTATGGGACCTTGAGGTGCAAAGTGAAGAAAATAGAGTTTCTAATGCAAAAAGTTAAGAAGAACTTATGTATTTATGTAGATAAGATTGCATGCTCAACTTTTATGGACTTTCCAACTAAGAACAATTAACAACAAAAATGAAAACAAACTAAACAAACAACAATCTACAAAGGTAACACCAAACATAAAACTATTAGTAGTTTCAACATGAACATTTCCTTTGCTTTCTCCCATTCTCCCTTCACTATAACTTTCTCACTACATAAATAAAATTACTGAAAAATTTTCCAGTCAAGAAGCGGAAGCAGTGAAAATTAGGTAATTCATCTGGCCTTTCCAGGAGCCTTTAACAGGTGTGGGAGAAGGAACCCAGGCCTCTGGCATTTTATTGAATGGAAGAATTGAAATTAGATGACTGCTTAAATCTGTCCCCAACGCCTCCTATTTCTGTAACCTATTTTTATAAGCTGTATTGACTTTGGAGAAGTCACTTAGATTTGTAGCACTTTAACCAATTCACCTGTAAGAAGATCTGTAGTATCTTTCATTCCCATCTTATAAGGTTGAAATGATAGCAAAAATGATATAAAAAAAATACATGAACAAACACAACTAGATCTGTCTTCAATTTTGTAACTTATGGATTTTAATGTGAAATGTCCTCCAGATATTAAATATTTCTCATATTAAGGATTCCCAAAATTTTTGCATGGTTAAAAAAAGGAGTACTTTAAATAAAGTTATTTATTCTAATAGATTCAGTTAAAATGATACTTTTATTTATGCATATTCTCAGAAGCCAGTGATTTTTTAAGCTTACAATTCTGGTCAACCCTCAAAATATCCCAATATATACTTTTAATATTTTTTTAAATTATCAAATGTTGATATTTTGAAGATTTCTACCAACATAATTGATTTCTACCAATCTGATTGGCAAAAAAAAGGCTTGAGCTGTAAAAATGGAGCCTGCAGATGGAATGGTCTTTCAAGAGAGCTTCGGTGCCAAAGCATTTCTGGTGTTGTCATAGAACCTGAAAACTGAAAGGATTCCAGAACACCTAACTTCAAAGGTGGGGAGCATATTCTAATCACTGAATTTAATTTAATTGTCACTGTAGATTTATACCACCAAGGTAATAAATGTATAAATGAGAGTTGCTTGGCAGGTCAATGGAAGGATAACATTTACTAAAAACTGAATTCTTACGGTTTTAGAGGTAACTGACTTTGTAAGGTCTGGACCAATACATTTTCCTATGTTACCTGAAATTATTGGTCCTGTAGGCACTTTGGTTTGTTTTCACAGTTGAAGATGATTAATTTAGAATTACATTGATCTTTCTCTTTAGGTAGAATACAGTGCCCATATATCCTAAAAGCCAAGATGCAGCTTTTAGACACTTTTTGTTAGTTTTGAAGGAAGCATTTGAGTTGCTGCATTTGTCTGTCCATGTGTCCCCCCTGCCAAAGGCTTCACAGAACAGCCAAAGACAAACTGCCATCAGTGAGTGAAAGAAATTTCACAGATACAAAGGACTTGTGAGGAGATGGTCAAGGGTCAACTGACATTTGACTTATAAATCGTGTTTGGGAAATACCACAGAAGTTTGTTCATGTGCAAACTCCTACCTTGAGTTTTTCTTTCAAGATGTGTCAATGTTTTTTTTGGTTTTGTTTTGTTTGTGGTGAGTTTTTTGTGTGTTTTTTTCTAGAAAATGAATAAAGAGAAAAGGAAAGATCAGAAAAGGTCACATTTGCTCTGGATCTGGGAGACTGTGCTTTTATCAGAAGGGAGGAGTTCTTGACAAAATTTAAAAAACAAAACAAAAAAATTTCCAGTTTGACAGCACAGTTTCTGTATTCTAGGTTGTGAGGTCTGAGTAAGGTCAAGCTGCTGACAGGAAGGAACAGGATTGATAGGTGGTTAGAGGTGGCAAATGGCTGGTGTGGGAAAGGTGGCAGCTGATATTACTTCCACACACAAGTATCCCACTTGTTCTCTTTCAAATGTCAGCTTTAGGCCACAAGATGACTTCCAAGGACTGTATCTCTCACTCTTTTGTGTTCAAAGCTACTCACTCGACTTGAAAATTCTTCAGGTGGTAAATATGCCTCCCCTTCTCAGATACCTAGAACTTCTAGCCAGGTCCCTTTATCTATTTTCTGTTTTTAGAGGTTAAGCTTTCAGTGCTAATAAGGAATCAAACACTTTCTCTTAATTTTTCTTTCAGATTTTTACCTATTTGGGTTACTCTATACCTTGTAACGCAGTGAAGTAAGATAGAAAAAACAGATTTTGGAGTCATAAAACCAGACTTGGAGTCTTTGCTGTAGCACTAAAAGGCCCTTAGGTTTTTCTGAAGATCATAAAGTCTGAGTTTTAGTTTCCTCACCTATAAAATGGGAATCGTGATGTTAAGTGTGTGTTAGGACAGTATTTATTAAAAACAATAGAATTTCTGAGTTTTTTGGGCCATGTCAGATAAACAAAAATTGTCCAGTAAATGCTTGTTCAATTATCTTCTTAACAGCAAGAATTAGAGACACTTCTGCTTTTATTTACCTAATTATTTATTCTAAGTTTGCTTCCTATTGTATGAATCTAAAAGAAATGTCTTTTTATCTCTCTTTTTTCTCCATTCTATTAAGCCCAGTGAAGTGCTCTATCAAAAACTAAAGGGAGTCTTTTTAAGAATGGCAGTTTTGTGCCCACTTGTTCTCTCCTTCATTATATACTTATTTTGAAATGAAAACAAAAGAAATTACTTATTGTTATTTATTTGAATATATATGGAGAGGTAATTAATTTGGTGAAATTTCCTAATGCTGCTTAAAAAGTTAACAGCTGTAGGCAACAGAATACCAGCTCACATTTTCATTTTACAACATCACAGTGTAGCATATGTGCTCTCCCACAGTGTGGCAAACTTGTCAACAGTTCATCAAAGAGCAGATACATTCCTCATGGTAGAAGAAAAACAATTAATCCTGGGAATGAAACAGCTCTTAATTTTACCATTGTTGTTGTTTGTTTTTTCCAGTGAGCTTTAAGTGTTATTTCATTTTCTGATTAACCCAATGTGGGCAATTCAAGATCTTGTTTCCATTTTTCAAGTAATGTGAGTGCACATTAAAAAAAGGGCCTAACTTTATAAATTTGGTAACATTTAAACATAATATTGAGTCTTTATAAACACTAAGTGAAAATCAGATATAGATGATGTGGAGGCATTGCCCCAATGACAAAGCTGTGGGCTACATAGTAAAACAAACTTTAAGTTCTAATTATAGTACCACTAGCTGATTCACCTTGGGAAAGTGATTTAGGGTCTCTATGACTCAGGTTCCTGATCCATCAAATGGATAATGATAGTAATACCAACCTGATAAGGTAGGCTTAAGAATTAAATTAGGTAAAGCTGGGAAACGTGGATGGCACATTATGAGCACTCAATAGATACATCTTGCTTTCATTATGATAGTATAATGTTAACCATATCATTTTACCCCCATATAAACATATTTGGAATGGGATGTGCATTAATCCATTCAAGTATTCAATTTGTATTAAAGACCCTAATTGTGCCATCTGCCTCTTTGATAGTGAGATATTGGTTTGCTCTTCAGTTATAATGCAAGATATTTGACACTCTTGGAATCTGATTGGAGGGCAGAACTGTGAATTATCTGCTATCCAGCTTCTTTTAAAACCCAAGACAATATAGAGTACCACCTACAAAGCTTTCTTGTCAAACAAGCAGACAAACAAACAAAACCTGAATATGATCAAACATTCAAAATTATTCTATATTGTGGAGTTTTTATATGCACACATTATTTTAAAATATACAGAATACTAAGCTTGTTTATCCATAGATAATGAAATGTAAGATGATTTGGATCTTCTAAAGTATATGGAAGGTTAATAATATCTAAAATATGGTAATAGAAGGAGTGCAAGAAATAGAAAGAGAGGCAGATTTAAGAGGGATTAAAGAGGGGAGTTGCTAGGACACAGTGATGAGTTGCGGGCACTGTTGGAGACGGGAGCTGACCAGGCTTTCCCAGATCTGTAGAGAGGACTACTGAAAGCTCAATGGTTCCATAGAAGAGCAAACAAACAGGTGCAGGGGAAGGTGGTTTATCATAAGGACAGTTTGAGACATGTTAAAGCTGAGGTGCCTGCAGGATAGCTGGGGGGAACTTGAAAGGGCTCAGATTTGGGGGATAATTTAGGCTAAACTTATAGCTAGTACAAATGAATCAAACAACAAGTAAACTGATTAATAAAACTTGTTCTAAACAAACTACTTTGGGTTTTTTGGATCCCACAGAAAGGTAATTTTCTTCTGCAAATACCTGAACTATTTGTAGCTAATAAAAAACTTTATTATAAATATTTTTTCCTCCTGAAAAATAAACTTCAATTTCTTGATCAGTTATTTTCTCCTCCTATGTTGGGAATGTTTGCACACCCTTTAGGGAAGAAAAGTAATGTTAAGTTTGGTGAGCATACTTTGAAAAATAATTATCAGTTGGTTTCCAAAAGGAAAAAAAAATAATTGCTTTAATGAATTGAAAATATTTTACTTTTTTTTTTCTTCCTTTAAAACCAGCCTTTGTTTCTCTTGCCCTCCTCCTGTAGAGGAGCTGCAGGGAGCAGATTTTTTTTAATACAAGAATGTATTATCACCTTATATTACCTCCCTGTGGTTTCTGGGAAAATGCAATCCCAGCTACAGTCCCTGGCTGTGGTATTTGTCCCTGCTTGTTTTGAAAATGGCTGTAGCTATTTTATATGATCAGGCCTGTAAATTATACTCTGCAAAAAGTTGCTCAACTTACTTCCCTCATCCTTCTTTTTGTGGCTGCAGGAATTATGAGTCACTGGTGTGTGAGCATCTTTTGCGCTTTGAGTATCCACTTTATTTCCTTTCCCAGCAGCAAAATTATTTCTATTTTATGGGAAAAAAATGTTTTCCCCATTGTACCACTTCTCCTCCTCCTCCCAAATTCAACCAAAACCAAAGTCTGTTATGGTCTTAAATAGTAGCACTTTATTAAGTAGATGAATTTAGAAACTGAATTTGCAGAGATAGAGTAAAAGAAAATCTTCATGGTAAAGGAAAATCTGCTTTACACTGGAGAATTCATGATAAGGGAAGCCTAATAATAAAAAAGATTATAAAAAGTCCCAATAAGAACAACAATTGAAACAGTTGGCACTCCAGTAGGAGTAAATAAACCCTGGGATCAATGCCTCGTGCATGTAAAGTAGATTAATTCTTTCTGTGTATCACGTAGTCCATTTGAAAATAATTTACTTTAGATACCTAACATACCTGTATATCTGAATTGCACTGTGGGTGGAGATGAGTATGGTCATTTTGAAGAGGAATGAGAATGCATTAAAGTGGGTGTACTTGGCAGTTTCTCTCCTTCCATTATGTAAAAAAGAGTTTTAAGGGAAAACGTAGTCTGTGTTTACAGGTGTAGGTGTAAGGTCTCCATTTGGTTAGTTTAAATAATTGTTCAAATGCCTTGAAAATTTCTGACCACTGTTGAAATTTTTTTTTTTTTTTTTTCCAAATACAACCTCAGTGTCTGCAGTGTTTCTGATATATGACATTAACATTGGATGTTAAGGATATTTAAAACACAGGATGCAGTGGAGCATCTGAGTAAGCCTACAAAAAGAAAAAAAAAAGGAAGGAAGGAAGAGGGATGGATGAATGAATTAAATTATTTGAATACCAGATAGAACTGCCATTTTGCTAAAGACAAAACTTTTCTTTGATAAAACTTTAATTTGTCTACTTGGTTTAGTACATTTTTCTTTTAAGGGTGAAAGAAAGTAAAAATACCTGCATTTAATTTTGATTTCTATGAAAGACTTACCTATGATATGAATGTGCTAGGAACCTTAGAAGGAAATATGAGCAGATAGAATTTTGGAACTAATCATAGGTGTTCTTTATATTTTGGAAGATTAAGTTCTGGTGAGTCAAAAAGCTATGGCCCAATAGCATGGGAACAATAATTCTAAAATTTAAATTTAATTTCTTTAGTTAGGAATCTCAAAAAATTTGAGATCACTAGAATTAAGGCAGTAAAAGATACTAATATGGTTATACAGGATATTTGCATGCACTTATTAACAACAAAAAAAAATGAATACATAATCTTAAATTTCTATTATTTTTTTGGCTATCAAAGTTTTGGCCGGACTAGGCAAGTCCACTAAGGGAAAACATATTTCCATAGTATTTTTTATTCATATGTCTGATATTATGGAGTTATATATAAAAACTTATTTGACAGTCATTATTATTGAAAATAAATTTTAGATCCTATGGTAGCCAACAAATTGATCACATTTACAGGCTTTATCTTTTTTGTAACATATATCATCTTATTTCCCACAATATGAGAGCAGCCTCCATTGGGCTTCGATCTCTGGCCTACTCACACCCAAAATACCATAGTCAGTTATCCCTCATTTTCAATCAGTTCCACTTTCCAGATTAAATGACAAAATATACATAATGGCAAAACTATCAAGATTCATACAGATGAGCCTATAATTCAGATGCAGCTCAAATACTAATTATTAAAATAGGAACTTATGTATTATAGACCCAAAGAATAATAATTCTTTAACCAGATATCTACAAACATAAATTCCCAAATGTCTGTGGTACTTAGTCTTCAAAAATGGTCCCTAATGAAATGAACTGTGTCTCCTAGTAGGCCTTCCTAGAATACCCTCCCTCTCTGAACCTGGGTGTCTTGTCACTTGTATTAGCTGATAGAATATGGAAGAAATGATGGTCCACCAGCTCTGGGCCATGCCTTTAAGAGCATGGGCAATATCCGTTTCCTTGCTCTTAGAAGACTCACTTCCATGGTCAAGATTTCAGAAAACCAAGTTACAAACTACAACCACTAACACAGTTATTACTTTTTACCTCAGGACCAAACTCAGCATCACGCACAATAATCACCAAACAAACACTGAGTGAATAAATGAATACATACTTGAGAAGAAAGGCATGGTATAAACCAATAAATATGATAAAAAGGTAAGAGTAGTGACGTATGTAGAAATAAATACACTCTGACTTCATTCTAAACAAAGGGGAAGGAAAAACATTTATCTCCTTTCATATAAAACTTTAAAAATTATAATTTTCACTTCTTTAATTTCTAGAGACTTATGGGAAACACATTTCATACATAATAGAGTTGGTGTTACTTTTTGTTTCTTACCTATTTTAATTAAAGGTTAACTTTAATTAAATATATTGTGTGCGTAAGGGGGCTATTTTAAATTCAAATGGTTAGGGCTTTAAATCCTACTTCCAGACATGGTAATTTAATTATGTTTGAAAAAAGGAGGAAACATTTATTTCAGAATTTCTTTCTGATTTATTTCAAAATGATTCCTCAAATCACATTATTCTGATGATCATTTTTAAAGCACAAGCAGCTTGTATCTGTGACCTGATGTGAAAAGCCCAGCAGTGGGAGCTTTTAGCCACATTTATACAGAAACCCAGCTCACCATAATCCTGGTGGAAAGGTTAGAGCTCTGTTTATTAACTTTCTCTCAAGAGACAGACACTTGACTATTTACTTCCACTTCCACTTTTGGGGGCTGTCATTATTGTTGCTTTTGGGTGATGTAAATGGTCAGTTCAGCTTAAATTCACCAAACTTTTAGAATGCAATATAGTACCTGCAGAGGCCTTAAGGTAAACACGCATGCCAGACAATATTTCATACTGGAATATTCCCCATCCACCTATGTTATGAAGAGTGATCTTCATAGAGGTAGTTGCACTCTATTCTCTAAATTGTTTTTAAATTTCCTTGTGGCTGGCTTAAGTCAATAGAGCAGTGTAGTATACCTTTTGAAAAATCTCCTGTCTCACTTCTCAATACTTGCCATTTTTTTTTCATATTAGGCAAGAGAAGTCACCGTCATATACCGTATAGTTATCTGTGATCTATTGGCCCAGCTCTGCTGGATTAATGCCAGATTTCAACACTTAGCTCCCCACTGGCAAACTACTTTCCCACCAGTGGTTAAAAAATGATCACTTTTACGCTTAAGCACACACATTGACATCTCCTGTCTTGAATTTCTCTGAAAAAGAAGAAAAATAGCTAGAGAAGTCTACCATAGCAGCCCCCTCTGGCAGGGATTCGAAAGTAAAAGAGCATTTCCAATTTCAGTCAAAACCAACTGGTTCAAAAAAGTTCAGGTACTTCAGAAGTTAACGTAGGGCTCCCTTTGGTCCCATCAGGATTGATATTCCTATCTGCCCAGTTTGCTTGTACTCAGTTCAGCTGTTTTGTTATTACTTATAGAAAATGTTGCCTCAGCTGGAAAGCAGAAACATATCTGTAACCATTTTAGAGGAGTTTAATGATGATATTTCAGTGGGACAAAAGGAAAAGAGTGCCCCCTCAGGATTTCTTTAAAATCCATAAAGCCAGGTTTTGAAAAGAACATGATTGGAATGCAGCAAGAAACCTGTCCTTAACAATTCCTCTTCATTGAATTGCTTCCAGGTTGCTCTTTAAATGGCAACCCTTCATAGTATAGGGCATCTTTACTTACTGGAAAAATGGCAGCCTTCTCAAGACACAAAAAAAAATCAGTTTCACACAAAGAACTGAAATAAATTATTTTCACTCTTTCTTGTTTAAGATGAAATATTCAGCTTTGATCAAGAGATTTTTGTTTTTCTTCTCCAGGGCAAATGGGACAATAAATTCTGAAATTAAAAATAATAAGTATCAATTGGATTTGGAGAAAAAAATTAGTAGTTTACTTTCTTGAATTTGAAGTTTTTTGCATTTTCCTTAATTTCTTAAGCAAATGAAATTGTTAGATTACTATAGGTTCCTCATGAGTTATCAACACACAACAGGCCAAGAATAGCATATTATTTCGATGAGGCTTTAAGTGAAGTAAAATCCAGAAGTTCCCTCCCTCCCTCCCTCCCTCCCCTTCCTTCCTTCCTTCCTTCCTTCCTTCCTTCCTTCCTTCCTTCCTTCCTTCCTTCCTTCCTTCCTTCCTTCCTTCCTTCCTTCCTTCCTTCCTTCCTTCCTTCCTTCCTTCCCTTTCTTTCTTCCCTTTCTTTCTTTCTTTCTCTTTCTTTCTTTCTTTCTTTCTTTCTTTCTTTCTTTCTTTCTTTCTTTCTTTCTTTCTTTCTTTCTTTCTTTCTTTCTTTTTTCCTCTCTCTCTCTCTCTGTTTTTTCTTCTTCTTTCCTTTCTTTTTTTAATTTATCTTCATCGTTGAAAGTATTACAGATGTCCTCAGAAATGGACATTTCTACAAAGTCAATGTAAGCAAAATCCCTAGTTGTTCTTAGTCTAAGTTAAAAGAGATGAACACATTTAATGAAAATATAGTAAAAAAACCTGAGAGTCTATGAGAAATGAGAAAAAAGAGAAATACAGAGTACTGAGTTTTTACAGACAAGGGAGAATACCTTTAGGAGGAGGGAGTCAAAAACGTTACAACTATATAGTGCAGTGGTCAAGGAGGGTGACAACTGTTGGTTGGCTAAAAGAAAGACAAGGGCTGAAACAAATTGCTGAACTTAGTGATTAGGTGGTTTTTGTTGACCTTACAGCAATTTCAATGGCTGATGGAAGTTTGAAAAGCTAAATGAAAAATCAGGGGCAATAATTAGATACTATTATGCAAGAATTTTAACTGCGAAAGAAGGAATGAATAATAGGATAGAGATCAGGTTAATGATAGCAGAGAATTGTGTTTGTGTATGTTTTGAAACAAGGGGTGTTTTATAATATTAGAAATGCCTCTTATCTGAATTAGAAGAGTATGAGGAAGAATTGTAAGAAAATGAAACAGAATTGACACTTAAAATGCTAGAGAGCAGATATTTGAGATACTACTTCTCAAAATTAGAAGAGAATGTAATAAAGCACACAAGCTGAATTTGAGAGAGAAGGAGTTTGTTTAAGATCAGGGATAGACGAGCTAAAAAAAGAAAAAGTCTCAAATAAGGGTAAGAATGTGTATATCAACATAGATGAAATGATCTTGTTAAGGTTATTGGAGATTGCAAGTAAAAATAGAGACAAGAGGTTGAATATTAAGAGATCATAAAGTTGGAGTGTTACTTGCAGACTGTGAGCAGAGTACATGAGGCCCCACAAGCAAAGATTGGAACAAAATTTTAGCGTTATAATCTAAACAGAAATCTAGGCCTGCTCTATAACTGAAGAAAATAGAAACATCTCTATGTTGTGGGAGTTTCGAGTTCTGAAAACCCTTCACTACTTCCCCTATTTCAGAGTCCTAACTCTGCCAGAGTTGTTCAACTTTTCATGCTATTTATTACTTTAGATCAAATGAGTAGAAGGTCTCTATTAGAGTGAAAATAGTACCAAAATTATTACCACATCATTAGTGTTGTCAATCAGTAAACACTACTTATATCTTAATTAACCATGCTTAGCTTGAAATGGCTCTTTAATGCTAAGTCTCTGGAGCCTTTGGTATTCCATTCACAGCTAATTAAAATTTTTTAAAAATTCTTGACCGAGGGCACACTTAGAGAGAAGGAGAGAGTGTGAGAGAGAGAGAGAGAGAGAGAGAAGTTGAGAGACAGAGAGATAATCAGAGAACTCAACTGCCTGGCTATTCTACAGCTTCTACACTTTATGAGCAAAAAGCATGGTCACTGGGGAGAGAGTCTTAGGAAAATTGCTTTTCTAGCACAAAAGAGAAGTGTGCAGAAGTAAAAAGAAAACATATTTCAGTAATACTTCACTCATGTGGTCGTTGTGAAGTTGAAATGAGTTAACACATGTAAACCAGTTAGAACAACCCTGGCACATGCAATATAAATGTTAGATGATGTAGTTACTTTTCGTGCTAAAAGCACTGCACATAGTGTTTGATATAGAAAAGGTTGCCTTTTTTCTTTTCTGACTTTAGCAAAAAATGAAATCACATACACCAGAAAATAAATTTAGAAATGTTCTTCCAGATTATTCATTCCTCTGAGATTTTTTCTTGTCCATCATAAGAAGAAGCTGAGTAGAGACATAAAATGGCCTCAAAACAAGCAAAAGAGCAGATGTGAGCATCCCCCCCCCCCCCCCGCAAGGGCTATTGAATGACAAAAATAACTAAATATTTTCATACTGCTTTTTAAAAAGTAAATGTACCATTTTTATTAGAAAACTTGATAGCTGCCATAGCAATTGAACAATTTTTATTATTTTCCTGTCACTGAAGCTTTTCTTAGAGGAGTAACATTTTAGGTAACATCCACTATAGAATCTGACTGCAGTACTTCATCTTGGATAAGTCATGTTGTTGTTTAAGACACATTTGATGAAAATGAATTAAATGCCTTAGTTTTGCAATGACTGTAGATTATCTCAGAGTATTCATTCATCAGAAAAAATATTAAAAATAATAAATTACAATTGTATCATACTTTCTCTTATTTTTCATTCTTGACTATTACTCATTTATATATCAAATAACAAGCATATTCAATTACCCAACAGTATTCAGGTCTCTGTTATTCTAAATTCCAAGTTTAAGTTTATTTTATATAAAACACCCCAGAAGCATAAGAGACTTTTAAAAAACTCTGTGTATAATTATGATTTTCTCCTATTATTTTTAACGTGAAACACAACTTTAAAATATTAGACTCTAAAGATGAAAAATAATATTAGTTGGCAAAGATTACATTTGAAGGAATTGCATTCTCTGTGAATGTTACAGATTTGCCTCTGATATGAGAAATGTGCTTGTTAAAACAAAGCACTTCTCTTCTTTCTAAGATACATCAGTTCTATTAGAATTCTCTTATAAAATGTCTTCAAATGGTAATCAGTTTATTAAGCTTTCAAAGTGGAAACCAGGAATTCAACCTTTTTAAATTAGAAATTCCCAAACACAGGCGTCTTCCTTAGCACAGCCCTCAAGCCTGGGAGCCTGAGATGTAACCTGGCTCCTGATCACAGTGGACAGATTTTTGGTATCAGATACTTCAGTTAAACATATAACTGTCCCTTTTGACATTTTCTACGTTTGGTTTTGGTTTACTTACTTGTATCTATTTTTTTGACAAAACATACACATGCCCCACTTAAATGTATTCTGATTATTATCCTTTAAATTACACCTGCAGTCTGCCTCCACCATAAGGATGTTGTTTCATTCCCAGTCTATGATGATACAATGAATCTTATTATCAACCTAAATAAAATGATTTTAAACCATCTTGAAACTTAAACAAAAAGCTCCAGTTATCTTAATGATCAAATTTACAACATTCTGAATTACATCAAAATATAGATAAATGCTGAGGGCATCCTTGACACTTCCTCAGACTTAAAATAGAATTATAAGATATTTAAATGCCTTCATTCTGTGATTAGCAAATATTTTGTCCTATTTATCAGCTAAATGTCTTTCTTATTTTATTTATAGAACTCTTATTTTACTTGTAAGAGTGCAGTTAGAATCAGAACTATGCAGTGTAGACCAAACCTAGCCATTAAGATATGAGAAAAATCAGATCTGGACATATGGAGAAATCTCAGATTTTCACAGGGAATGTTATAGCCGTGTATTGCATTTACATTCCAAAATGTCTCCATGGCTAAACCTGTGCTAAGACACATCTTGATGAAAGAGATCTCATTTTGTAAATGCTAAAGAATAGGCAAATTAACAATTATTCTGGTTATCAAATAAGTTCATTAGAGGCCAAGAGCACTTTAGATCAAAATATAACAACAAAGAAAATGGCTTGCTCTTGGCTCTGGCAATTTGAATGTAATGGTAGCAAATTTTCACTTTGTAACTTTATATTTTAATAGCTTTCAGAATAGGACTTGGTATTTGTTTCAATTCTAATTTCCTTGGAATTTATTTAATTACAAAATCTAATAAATAGCTATCACAGATTTAATCAGTTTATTAAATATTGAATATATATGCTTTATTATCATCAGACACACTATAAACAGCCTGTTCTTTGTATCACTAGCTTCTAAATCAAAGCCTTGCTTAAATGTGTCTAATTAGCAGAGCTAGGCCCTTTGCTTGAACTCTCTAGCTCGAAGGAAGCCCAAGAAATTTGGTCTTTCATTTCTGTTTTGGAAATGTATTAATCATTTTAAGAGCTAAGTCGCTACACCAAAGATATCCGAAAGTACAATTGCTTATATAGAAGTACATTTTTCTCATATAGTAGTCCCAACAGACCCAAGCCAAACTTCCAGGCTGTAAGGTGGCTATGCTCTGCATGCTGAATCTGGGACTGAATCTTTTCCCTCTCTCCATTGGCAATCCACAAGTTTGCTGATCTCATCTGCATAATCAGAACTTGCTTGCAATCATCATTATTTCAATTCACAGGAAGAGCAAAGAAGCAGGCTACCTATTGAAGATGACTCAAGAGTTGAGTCACTCCTTACAACCTATTTTCAGTGGAGGCTGGGAAATGTCATCTCTAGTGGGGCAGTCGCTTACTCCCATGCAACTCTTACTGTGGAGGAAGTGCGGAGGACCTGTCTGTCTCTGAAACAGGAGCTCATAACTCCACAAATTCCCTTAACTTAGTAAAGTTGTGCTGCTGGCTAATTTCAGGCATCTTTACACAGGGTTTTAAATTCTTCAAGCAATGTACATAAAATCACATTCTACAGTAGAAATCACTTATCTACAAAACTTAAAGTGTATATTTCAGAAAATATAATATTTTAATGAGATTTTCACCTGACAACTAATTTAAGCCTATCAGATTAAGTTCTGCAAGACCGATTTAAAGAAATCTGAGTATCAATATATTAATCAGAAAAATATGGAGGCCCTTTTGGATCCTCAAGGGCTTAGGTTGACTTTCAGCATGACCCATGAATTGACTTTCATTTGCTACCTCCTTATAAACCTTTTAACAAATATTTATTGAATATCTATCTTCAGATCTATGCACAGGAAAAGTTAAAAATAACATGTTCCCTCTCTCAAGGAAATTAAAATTTAATCAGAAATATAACACATAAAGAGGTCGTCTACCCAAAGTAAAATAAAACACAAATGCCCTTTTTGTTTGCTTTATGAGAACTTTATTTCCAGAGGTACACAGAAAATGTAATCTAAGTCCAAGGAAAAAGGAATCAATTCTAGTTGGGTTTTACCTATGGAAACATCTTAGAATTATTTAATATACTTTGGTGAAACCCTGTTCTGTAAAGAATAATTGATCGGAGAAGTTTATTTCTATATTGTTCATAATTGCTTTGCAATTTTCAACACCTATTTCTCAGTAATATTGCAGCCTCAATGAAATGAGTTCAGAAAACGGTAGCCAGCTGTGTCTTCTCAAATAGAGATAAGGAAACTGTCAGAATATCAGGCTTCTCTTCCAAACAGCCTTAAGAATGACAGGTCACAAATCACTGTGGACAGGAAGAAATGAAAGTCTATATGTCAATTGTATTTTTTCCTCTCTGGGTTTGTAGATGAAGAAATTCTCTTAAACTGTACATTAATGCGTAGTAATTGATACATCTAGATCAGCTTGGATGTTGTCAGTCTCATTGTGTGTATTTACAAAGATAGACGCTTAGAAACAACCGTATGCCTCCAGGCTTAGGAGCAGAAACAAGTTTGCATAATTCCATACCAGTAAGTATTATATGGGCGAAGACTGCTCACTGTTAAAGCATTTCTAGAGGCTGGTCTGTTTGTACTTAGTAGACATTATGTACATGTGACACTTATTTAATAAAATGATCTTTACCCTTCTTAAATCTGATTTCTCAGAAACTATTTTGGTAGTTTTTATAGGAGAAACTTGTGAGACACAAGTTTCCCATTGATTAAAAACAGCAAGCTTATGTCATTTATTCTTCTTATTAAAGTTCTTTGATATTTTAGGGACCTTCTTGAATTAACTGGAACTAAGACCAGAATGCTGTTATGATGAATCCTGAAGGCTCTCTCTCTTTTTAATTTTAAATCAATTAATATTTACTTATAATTGTGGTTTTTTTTTAGAGATATATACACATACCATAAAATTCACTACTTTAAAATGTACAATTTAGCAATTTCTAGTATATTCATAAGATTGTGGACCATTACCACTATTTAATTTCAGATCAGTTTCACTCTAAAATGAAATCCTGTAGTTCTCATCAGTCATTCTCCATTCCCAACTCTCCACAAACCTGGCAATTCTTACCTGGGAGACAATGACAAGACCTCTGCTCTTGTCTTCTTGAGGGAAAGATTTCAATCAAGAGACTGTGTAGAAAAGAAAGCAAGAATTTATTGGATGCAGCAAATATATACTTAGGACAATGAAACAAGGAAGGGCATGGAAGAAGTAACAGGAGGGGCCTAGGCTGGGCTGCTTTGGCTCAGTGAGACGTCAGAGAAAAAGAAGGCGACAGGCTCGGGGACCTTGGAGACAGGTTCAGGGGTAAGTCACGGGTGAGCTGCCACTGCCCATTGCTTCCCTGGTTGCAAATCTCATGGGGTCCCCTAGGAGGGATGGAGATGGCACTGGTGTGCTCCCCTGTTGAGGGGAGAAAGCACACCGGATCCTTCATCCTGAGTGTATTTATCTCTTTCTTGCAGGCGGGAAATATTAGTGGAGGTCTTAGGGGGTGTCTCAATAGAATATTCATCAGATTTCCAGCTGTGCTCTTTCAGGGTTGTAGACTCCACTGATTGGTTGGTGCAGGAGGTCTTTAGTCAATGTAGCTGGTCCTAAGGCAGCCATGGTGTCACTTATCTGGTTTTTCTACTTTTCTGGGCCTGGACCTGAAGCACAACTGAGGCCTAGATGTTACCTTTAGGAAGGAATGCTCAGAGGGTGTAATGACGTGACCAGCAATGTGCTGTGGGAGGATAGGTTACCCTGGAAACAAGGTTCTTGTTTTCCCAGTTTAGCCTCTTGCTAGGCATTGGGGGCTTCTTGCCCTGGTGAGTTTATGTACCCTAGTTTCTGTGCCTGGCTCATCTAACACAAACCATTTACTCTCTAGTGTCATTGGTTTAGGGAAGGTAGGATTTACTAGGTGGCTGCTCAGTTTCCTTATTCTGCTTGTCCTGGAATTTTCCTAGATTTTACTATACTATAACAGCAACCACTAGTCTCTGTCTGTATGGGTTTTCCCATTCTGGACATTTCATTTATTGAATCATATGGTCTTTGAATCAAATTTAATCATATTGAAAATGTGCTTTTTGTCTCTGGTTTCTTTCACTTAGCATGTTTTTAAGGTTTACTCATGTTGTAGCACATCAGTGCTTTATTCCTTTTCAGGTGAATACTTTTCCATTGTATAGAGTTACCACATTGTACTATTTAGGGTTCTCCAGAGAATCAGAACCACAGAATCAATAGGTATTTCTGTTGGTATAGACATACATATGTGTAATATAAATATATATGTGATATATATATATGTGTGTGTGTATATACATATATATATGTATATGATTTCTTATAAGGTATTATAAAGCTGAGAAGTCCCCATGATCTGCTGTCTGCAAGCTAGAGACCAGGAAAGCCTGTGGTGTAGTTTATAGGCCTGAGAGCTGGACTGCTGATGGTGCAGATTTCAGTCCCAGGCTGAAGGCCTGAGAACTGGGAGCACCAAGGGCAGGAGAAGATCAATGCCCAGCTCAATCAGCCGCGTGGAGCAAGAGCCAGTTGGGAAGACTGAGAATTCAACCTTCCTCTGTCTTTTTCTTCTATTTGGGGAGAATCACTTGCTTTTTTCACTCCATCAATTTAAATGCCAGTCTCTTCTGGAAACATCCTCAAGACACAAGCAGAAAAATTGTTTAACCAGATATCTAAGTATCTCTTATCCCAGTCATCGAGAGAGGGAGAATTTATATAGAGACATATGATTTGTAAATGTATTGTCCCTTTCTGGGAGTATCCTTTTTATTTTTTGATAGTGTCTTTTGAAACTATATAAATATAAATATAAATGTTTTATATTTTGATAAAGTTTAATTTAACTGCTTATTCTTTGGTTGCTTATACTTTGAAGATCATCTCTAAGAAACCATTAACTAATTCAAGATCATGAAGAATTGTACCTGTTTTCTTCTAAGAGTTTGATAGTTTTATATATTACATTTAGGCATTTGATCCATTGTGAATAATATTTGTATATCATGAGTGGTAGAGGTTTGATTTCATTAAAATAACTCTCTAGTACCTTTCATTTCAGTCTGAAGCACTTTCTTTAATATTTCTTGTTGTGCAAGTCTGATAGTGAAATTTTTTTCTCAGTTTTTGTATGTGTTGTAATTTAAATTTTTTTTCAGTTTTAGTCATTTTGCTAGATACAGAATTTTAGTTTGACAGGTTTTCTTTTTCTTTTCTTATAGCACTTTTGATATGTCTTTCATATTGCCTCCTGGTTTCCATGGTTTCTTATGAGAAAATGGCTGTTAAATATTATTAAGGATACATTGTACATAACTCTCTTCTTCCAAGATTCCCTGTTTGCCTTTGGCTATTGATAGTTTGACTGTGACATGTCTAAGTATGGATCTCTGAGTTTTTCCTACTTGGAATGTGTTTGGCTACTTGAACATGTAGGATAAATTCATGTTTTTTATCAAATTTTGGAAACTTTAAAGACATTATTTTTTCAAGCATTCTTTCTTCTCCTTTCTCTTTCTCCTTTCCTCTGGTGCTTCTACCATGCACATATTGGCATGCTTTTGAGCCAGTTAAGTTTTCTTCCTTCTTCTTTCTCTTCCACTGTCTGGATAATCTAAATTGACTTATCTTCAAGTGTGTTCATTCTTTCTTCTACCTGCTTAGGTCTTCTTTTTTGCATACCTCAGTGAAGATTTTATTTTAGTTATTTTACTTTTAAACCCAGAATTTCCATTTTGTTTCTTTTTATCTCTTTATTGATATCTCTATTTGGTGAAACATTATTATCATACTTTCTTTTATTTGTTTAGACATAGCTTTCTTTACTTTTTGAACATATTTAAAGTAGCTGATTTAAATTCTTTGCCTAGTAACTGTAATGTCTAGGCTTTCTCAGGGACAATTTTTGCCAATTGCTTTTTTCCTCCCTGCATAATGGTTATATCTTTTGTGTTTCTTTTCAAGATTTTTGTTGTTATTATTGTTGAAAACTGAGCCATTTAAAATAATATCATATGGCACCTCTGGAAATCATATCTGCTCCCTTCCTGCTTAGTGCCAGGGTTTATTGTTGTTGCTTGTATTTTAATGATTTTTCTGAACTATTTCTCTAAAGTCTGTGACTAATGGAGTCTCTGCTCATTTAGCTTAATGGTCAGCTGATGTTTAGAGAGAGATTTTGCTAAATACCTAAAACCAGTAATTGCCTCTCTCTTTGATGAGAGTGGCCCTGTGTGTGTCTTGAGGAATGTCTTCAACACCCAGTCATGCAGTTGAAATGTGCTCTTTAGCCTTTACTACTTGAACAGAGGCTTAAGGTCATGAAGAGGTAAGACCTTAGGGCCTTCTCAGGGCTTTCCTGAGCATGCTCAGAGTCTTTTGCATGTGACAGCTCTATGAATGCACATAGCCTTCTGGATTCCCAGGAATATTTTGGAAATTTTCAAAGACCCTGTGGATATCTCATTCTAAATCTTTTCCTTTTAAGATTTTTGGTTAGTCTTTTGCTTGTCCCAATTCTTGTCTGCTATACCAAGGAGCTGCAAAATTAAACAATTATCTTTAATTTTTTCAACACATACCCAAGGGGAAAAGCTTTTCACATTGGGTAAGCTCAGAGTGAGTTAAAATGTATTGAGGATACATTGTACATGGTAAGCCTTTTCTTACTTCTTTCAAATTCCCTATTTTCCTTTGGCTTTTGACAGTTTGACTATGATGTGTCTAGACATGGAGCTCTGAGTGTTTTCTACTTGGCATATGTTGGGTTTTAAAACCAATTTTCAAGTGAGATTTTCTAGAGAATCACCAAACACATCAAATACTGATAATTCTTTGGAAATGGAGCTTTGGAAGAGATCCAACACTGTTCTGCCCCCTGTGCTGGCTGCCACACTGCTGGTTTTCACCGTGATTGCAGCCTGGTGGTTTTCAAGGCAACCGCCAAGATAAGGAATTGGGATTATGATTGGGACATACTAAAATTCCACAAATCTCACTGTTCTTACTGAGATGTAGCTTTCATTGTTGTTCGAATAAACAGTCCTAGAATTACAGCAAGTTTTTGGCTAAATTCCAGAGTTCTGAAAATGAACTGATTCTGAAATGAACTGATTCCAACTTTTTAAAATAGATTTCTAATTGCTTATATATCAAAGATAATTTTTGGAGATTCTTACTCTGCCATTTTCACTAATGTCACCTGGTTCTCTTGAGAACATATTTACTTGTAAAATAACTTTGTTTTCTCCCATTATGATGCAGTAACAGATTTTAACTATGTTTTGTGTCAAACTGTTTTTTCAGCAGGAGGGATCATGCACAAACAAGACCCAGATCATAGTTAACTATCATCATTTCTGACAATGTAATCGGTTTAGCAATCATTACAACAAAGATCCATCAGCATTATGAGATAAAAAGAATCAAAGTAAATGTCTATGAAACATGAGAACAGTCTCATAATAACTTATAATTGGATATCACATACAAATAGCCTAGAAAATCAACATCAGTTAGGAAAACATGGCTCCAAGACATTGTTAGAAACCAGATTGTACACTGCTGTACATATTCTGAAATATGATAGGAACACACAAATCATGTTCTTTTAAAGTGTGACAGACATGTTTGATACCATTGTAGTCTTGGCAATAAGTTCAAATGTAAAAGCAAAGACATGGATTGACTTCTGAGAAATAATGATTACTTTATATATTTATCAATTAAAATTTTTCACTTGGAAAATAGAAGATTGCTAACTCAGGTATACAGTTTCAAGAAAGTAAAAATCAGTTTTCTTGAAAAGATATTTAAAGAAAACATGGAGTACCTGGCTGGAAAATTTAGAGGTAGAGCCAGTGTAATTCAAAAGAGAAAGTGGCTTTTATTAAATGCATGTTGTAGCAGATCTAATAAACATGTTTGTTATGCTACAAAGAAAACATAACTTTAAACAGTTCAATTAAAAATTTCCACCAGGTAATTTATCATGGAATGTCTAAAAAGGAGTCGTATTATACCTAAATGTCAATAGTTGTATATTCAAAAGTGGTATGTTACATTTTGAGAATGAAGGTAGAGACAAGGTGATTAAGCTTCATCTGAGGATTGAGGCTAGGAAGACAGTTTATATTTTAGTAATTCAAGGCTCATAAGTCATGAGTATATTTAGCTGATTAACTTTATTTTTTGTTCTACTTGCTAAATTATCCCACCTGTGATCTGTAAAGCCTGTAAATAACTTGCCATCCCAAAACTCATTTGTCAGTTGGTTATTTGGAACTTGGGGTACAGTTTCCCATTAAAGTAATGTTGTAAATGATAGTTTGGTGTTAGACCAGGTCAAAATTTCTAAGAATAAAATATGCAGCTGATATAAAATGATGGTGATAAAAGCCTTGGATTTGAGACCAGAGAGAACATAGATCTGATTTAAAAGCTTGGTTTCCTGTCTTATTTGTGGGGACCTGGCTAATCTTGGAAAACTTAAAAGGAAAATAAAACTTTGATTATAACATATAGCTACCTTCAGATCTAGTCCTTTCTTTTAACTGCTTCTTATTGTCTGTTTCCACAAATACTTAGAATCCTCAGCCATATAATTTATAAATGACTTAACGCTAATCTACTCTCTGTACATCAAATGTGTTCATTTTTCTGTACTAAAATCCCATTCTACTAGCTATTATCTAGAAGGCAATCAAACACACTAATTCTGAGCAAGTTATGGTTGATATTTATAGTTTTCAATAGTTAAATATGAGAAATATGCCTCTCTGGTCTGGTTATCTATTAGCTTGAATCTGTGCTGTATAACTTACTAGTTGCATGATATTCAGCTAGTTTCTTTCCATGCCTGAATTTCTCTATCTATAAATATGGAATAATAATAATAGTATCTACATTATACAGCCTTATCTCATTGGAAGTAATAAATGATATACTATATTACTACACTTAGAACTGTACTTAAAATAAATATCAATAATATGAACATTTACTTTAAATAAGTATTTAGTTTGTGAAATCTCATTATACCCAAATATGGTGGAACGAAAGCAAGAGGATGGCTAGAAGAAAATTTTAATCAACACATAGCAAACTCCAATTGTTTTTGCTTGGGAGTAGCTCCTCTAAGCTTTTCATAGCCTCTTTGCTTTCTTGGCTCTTATTAAATTTTCATTTGGTTTGTTTTAACAGTAGGTTCCTGTATTAGTTTTTTTATTATTGCTGTAATAAATTACCACAAATTTTGTGGCTTAAAACAATACAAATTTATAATCTTAAAATTCTGGTGGCCCACAGCCTAAAACTGGGGCCACATTCTTTGGCTCATGACAATTTTCCAGCAATGGCATCACTGTGGCATCAGCTTCCATCACCCATTTCCGTGTTCTGACTTTGACCTCCTTGCTTCCCTCTTATGAAGACCCTTGTGATGACATTGGGTCCGCTTGCATAATGCAGGATGATCTCTTTATTAATCATGAGATCTTTAAATTAATCATGTCTTCAAAGTCCTTTTTACCATTTATGGTAACATATTCACAGATTCAGGGGACTGGGAAGTAGACACTTTTGTGGGCTTATTTCTCTCTCTACCACAGTTTTATTAAAGCAGATGGAGAGAAAACAAAATGATTGAAGCCTTCTATAAATATATTTTTTATGTGCAACAGGTTTACTAATATCCCTTAAACCTTTACCTTGCTAAGTTTTTAGGTTGTTGCTGACAATAACCTATGGAGTGCATATCACTACTTCTTTTTTATATAGATGAGGAAAGAGAGTTGAGAGGGGTTAAATAACAGTGCCAAAAAACTTGTTAGTGGGGAGGCATATTTAAACTACAGGTCTTATTGTTGTTGTTTGTTTTTTTTTAAATCTAAAGCCCTACCTTCTAAAAAGACAGAGTCCTAGCAGGCCTACCTAATATAGAAACAAACTCAAATAGACAGCCAAAATAGGAAGACCCCCCCAAAAAACCAAAAAACCCCTCAAATGAAAGAACAAGAGAAGTCTCCAGAACAAGAGCTAAATGAAATGGAGATAAGCAATCTATCAGATATAGAGCTCAGAATACTGATTGTAAGGATGCTCAACAGCATGAAAAAATATCTGGAAACTATGAAAGATGACCAGTCAGAAATGAAGAATGATAGAGCAGAAA
The DNA here is from genome assembly GCF_054644295.1 of Miniopterus natalensis. Classification (NCBI taxonomy): domain Eukaryota; kingdom Metazoa; phylum Chordata; class Mammalia; order Chiroptera; family Miniopteridae; genus Miniopterus; species Miniopterus natalensis. Next base: position 55,891,308 of record NC_142083.1, read on the forward strand.
TAAAGAATACATTGGAAGGAATAAACAGCAGATTAGAGAAAGCCAAGGATCGGATCAGCAAATTAGAAGACAGGGTAGAAAAAAATCACTCAATCAGAGATCCAAAAAGAAAAAACAACTAAAAAACAGAAGGACAGTCTAAGGGAGCCGTGGGGCAACATGAAATGTAACAATATTTGCATCATAGGAGTGCCAGAAGAGGTTGAAAGTAAGCAAGGATTAGAGAACTTGTTTGTTCCTCCTGAACTTGTGTGACTTTTTCCTTCACCAGGTTAGGGAAGTTTTCTGCCATTATTTCTTCAGAGAGTCCCAAGCAAGAAGAATCCAAAGAGGCCCAAGTCCAGACACATCATAATTAAAATGCCAAGAATTCAAGACAAAGAGAGAATCTTAAAGGCAGCAAGAGAAAAGCAAGCTGTTACCTACAAAGGAGCTCCCATAAGGCTATCAGGTGATTTCTCATCAGAAACTCTACAGTAGAGAAGAGAATGGCTTTAAATACTCAAGGTAATACAAAACAAGGATCTGAAACCAAGACTACTTTATTCAGCAAGGCTATCATTCAAAATAGATGATGAAATAAAGAGCTCCTCAGACAAGAAAAGGCTAAAGGAGTTTATCACCACCAAACCAGCATTGCAGGAAATGTTAAAGGGACTGCTATAATTAGAAGCAGAAATAGAGAGAGAGAGGAACATAGGCATAAAGAATTAAATTGGCAATAGATACGTATCTATCAATAATAACCTTAAATGTAAAAGGATTAAATGCTCCAATAAAAAGACCTAGGGTGACTGAGTGGATAAGTAAACATGACCCAAATATGTGCTGTCTACAAGAGACCCACCTCAGAACAAAAGACTAACACAGGATGAGGGTGAAGGAATGGAAAAAAATTTTCCATGGAAGTGAAAAAAACTGGGGTAGCAATACTCATATCGGACAAAATAGACTTCAAAATGAAGACTATAATGAGAGACCAAAAAGGTCACTACATAATACTAAAGGGATCAATCCAACAAGAAGATATAACCATGATCCTCAAAAAATTAAAAATGGAACTGCCATTTGACCCACTGATCCCAGTTCTAGGAATATATCCTAAGAAATCTGAAACACCAATCAGAAAGAGCTTATGCACACCTATGTTCATAGCAGTGCAGTTTACAATAGCTAAGATCTGGAAACAGCCCAAGTACTCATCAGTAGATGAGTGGATAAAAAAGCTGTCATACATTTGTACCATGGAATACTATGCAGCTATAAAAAAGAAGGATCTCTTACCCTTTGGGATAGCATGGATAGAACTGAAGATTTTCATCTTAGCTTATGCTAAGCAAAATAAGCCAGTCAGAGAAAGAAAAGTATCACATGATCTCACTCATATGTGGAATTTAATAAACAATATACTGTAAACTGATGAACAAAATAGATCCAGAGGCATAGAAGCATGGAACAGACTGAGGGTCCTCAGAGGGAAGGCGGGGATGGGGGAGTGGGTGGGGAGAGATTAATCAAAGAACTTATATGTTTATATGCATAACCTATGGACACAGACATTGGTAGGGAAGAGGCTTGGGGGTGGGGTGGATGTGAGGTGGAGGGGATCAATGGGTGAAAAAGGGGACATCTCTAATACTTTCAACAATAAAGATAAATTAAAATAAAACCAAAGCCCTTGCTCTCTTCATATTAATAACTAATCTTGACTTTTTTTTTTTTTTTTTTAATATACCCTAAGAACAATAGTTCTTAATCTCAAACTCTTCTGGTTTATCTATATATTCTGGTAGAGGTTATTCAGCAAAATAGACTAACATATGAGAAATATTTGAAAACTAACTAACTTTGAAGTGAGTGAAATTGTAAGCTCCACCACCGGTAGTGGAGTAACCTTGAATCCATAATGCCCTAATCCTCTCTGATCCTCTCACTTCAATACATGTGAATGATTAAAAAATGTTTTCAGTACTCTAAACTTTAATTTTAATTTTTTTTAATCCTCACCTGAGGATATTTATTCCATTAATATTCAGAGAGAGTGGAAGAGAAAGAGGGAGAGGGAGAGAGAGAGAGAAACATTGATGTGAGACACACCGATCGGTTGACTCCTGGGAATTGAGCTTGCAATCGAGGAACATGCTCTTGGCCTAAATCCAACCCAGAACCCTTCAATCCAAGGGCTGATGCTCTAACCACTGAGACAGACTGGCTAGGGCTCAATACTCTAAACTTGAAGACAACAGGGGCCATACCTGTCTTATTCAAATGTATATGCCCCTGGCCTACTACAGTAGATGCTCAAGAAGCATTTGTTGAATTAGTATGTTCTACCTTCCTCATAGTCCGTAGCGTAATATGAAATACTTAAATGACAAGTCTTGTAGTCTGTGTGTAATGATATCTCAATTTCACATAAAAATGCCCTAAAAGTGTGTTATTACATAAAGCTGGGTAGTTAATGCTGATTGTTCAACTATATTTCTATAAAAAATGGAAAGTTTGAATGATGAATTGTAACTCTTTTAAGAATCATGTGAAAATAAAAAGCAAATGTGTTTTAGTGAAGTTGAAAAGCGTGTGAGAAGAAATAGGGAGTGGGGAAAGATATGAATGAAAGATGAAGAGAATTCCCAAGAGAAAGGTGTTTCTAATGTACTGTAACATTGACAAAAGTAATCAGGAACAGATAGTGGGATTATAATAGAAAGTCTGGATAATATTTGAGAAACAAGGAAAAGGGTTCAGAAATGAAGTTTGAATTTTGTCTTATGTCTGTTATACTGATTGATTTTCTGGAGGAGAAGGTACTTTGTGCTTTTTGTGAAAATTGTTTTCACATTTACACTATTCCTGAAGTAGTCATAGTAACATTTCATATAAAAAGCATATGCTACTAAATCACATTAACTGGAAATTATTCATACATGAGAACATATTCTTGTTCAAGTCAGTTGTCTAGCTGAGACTTTTATACTTTTTGAATTTTATTATCAGAATGCAACAAACAGTCTACCGTTTGGAGGAGTAAACAGGGGAAAAAATGATATTTTTTTCAAAATCCTCAAATGAAATTTGTTTCTCACGAGAAAGGTATGCTTAAACATAGTATTCCTGACGCACTTGTTCAGGTGTTAGCCTAACAGGAGGCATCTGGGGGCAGGATGAGAAAACATGAAGTGTTGCCCTGGGCTGGGAACCGGGAGAGTGGAAGCTTGTGGCCTTGGCTGCAGCTATCTGGAATGGAGTCTCCGCTTAGCTGTGCCGGGAGAGTGGGGGAAGGGAGGGGTTTTGGTTCAAATACTAAATTCTCTCCTTTCTTATGACATTTTCATAGACTTTCTTGACTAGATGTTTCAACATCTTCTGTTTGCCCATAGGACTATTTCCAGAGACTTTAAATGTTTTTTTGTTTGTTTGTTTGTTTTAAATCATTTTAACCAGTTCCACCAGGGAGTGAATCAGCAGAGTTCCTATACTGCAATACTGGAAGTTGCTCACTTCTACATACATTTTTGATTGTGTTCCTTTTACTTATAATTACAGAAATAGCACAAATTCCATGTGAAACATCTCAACAATATAGACCTTTGTAAAGTAGTACAATTAATCTATTTTCCAGCCAATTCTACGCCTTAGGATAAACCAATGCTAAGTTAATACTTAAGTTTAAAATGCATCCAATGAACTCTACAAAAACAGGTATCTCTTGTAAATGACATGAGATACAGTTGTTTTAACCCTTCTCACATTAGTTCCAGAATTGTCCAGTCGTCTAACTTGGGCCCCGAGCTGTGCGCAAGGCTGCACCTGTGCTCCCTGTCTCTAGTTCTGACTTATTTCCGTAAGTTTTACTTATCAAGGACCAAGTAAGTCTTAGATCTCATCTTACCTGACCCTCTAGTGGTATTTGATACAGTTGAACACTGTCTTCCCTGAAAATATTTTCCAGTTCCCTTCTGACCATGAAACACCAGATTTTCCTTCTATTTTTATGGCTGCTACTTCTTAGTCAACTTTATTGGCTGCTACTCGTTTCTCTGTAAACTTTAAAGTTTCAAGATCTAGACCTTTGATGGCATTAAATGTTGTCTATACACGGATGATTCTCAAATGTGCATGCACAGACCTCTTCATAAACTTCAAATACATATACCCAAGATATCCTCTTAGTTGTCAATAGGTGTCTCAAACTTCACTTATTCAAAACTGAGCTTCTGATATTATACTTCCCTCCACCTGCTTTTCTCACAGCCTTCTCCATTTCAGTCAATGGTAATGCCATTTTTGCAGTCACTCAGGTCAAAGGTCCTGGACTTATCTTATTGTTTCATACCCCATATTTAATTATTTAGCAAATCCTCATCTTCAAAATTATATCCAGATTGGTGACCACATCTCATCACTGCTATTGCCAGCATTCTGGTGCAGGTTATCATTGTTTCTATTATTGCACAGACTTTTATTTAAATAGACTCCCAAAAGTAAACAGATGATACTCTCAAATATGATGTGATAATTAAGTTTACTTACAAAATAATTTTTACAAATGTATGCATGTTAAGAAAACCAGAACTGGAGCTAGAGGCCTAGGTTATTTTCATTCCTGAGCCGGGAAGAACCATGTTATAGACTGAATTTCGCACCCCCCCCAAAAAGATATTGAAGTCTGTATAGTATCTGGCCGTGTGACAGTATTTAGAAATAGGGTCTTTGGAAATGAATAAGTTTAAGATGAGGTCATTAGAGTGAGCTCTACTCCAGTGTGACTGGTATCCTTATCAAAAGGTCAAGTTGGACTCATTGCTCACATGTACAGAAGGAAGACGATGTGAAGACATAAGGATAATACCACCTGTAAACAAAGGAACACCCGAGGGAATAAAATATTAAGGGAGAAGCATGGAACAGATTTTTCCTCACAGCACTCAGAAGGAACTAACCCTGCGGACACCTTGATTTTAGGCTTCTGGCCTCAGAACTGTGGCCAGAAGCCTAAAATTTGTTATTTAAGCCACTTAGTCTGTGGTACTTTGTTACAACAACTCTAGGAAACTAGTATAAGTGAGGAGGATGGGAAGAAACCATTTTAGACAGTTGAATAAATTTGGCAGATTTGAAAGTATCAGTGACCTTTCACTGAATAATACAGAGGTGGGCAAAGGTAGGTTTAGAGTTGTGAGTGACATTCTTTGAGTTAATAAAGCTATTTTAGTAATTATAGCCTGCAGGTCTTTTTCCATATGAGCAACTGTAAAGCTACGTTTGCCCACCCCTGTATAACCAGCCACAGGCAAGCTATGCGGTAAAGTCAAGGAAACAACCCTGACCCCTGATCTCCTCCCAGGATCTTCCTCCCTCTGATCTCCCAGGCTCTCCTAGGAGCTCTGCTAATGTGGTCACACAGGTCAGCTTCCTTGGGCAGAGAAAGGGTGAAGAGGGTGGAGAGTGAGTACATCTGGAAGACAAAAGGAAGACATCTGGACACCTTCCAGCTGTCTCTCCCTCTTTCATCTTTTATTTCCCTGTCACTACCTACTCTCAACACAGTAGTCACAGCATCACTCCTGTGCTTAAAACCCTCACACATAGTTTAAAGAGTCCTTATAAGGACCTCTAAGGTCAGACGTGTGTGCTGGCTTTGCCTCTTCCCCCACCTCCTCGTACTCTCTTGCTCATCCTGTCCAGCGGACCTACCTCCTTCTTACCACTGCTCTTTCCACTCTCCGAAATGTTCCTTCTGCGCATGCCTGCTTGACTTCCATTCTCTCTTTATTCAGGCCTTTAGTCAGTAAGGTCTCTTCAGACTACTCTTCCTAACACCTTAAACCCTTATTCTTCAAATGCATTTCCTATGCACCTTCTCCTTAGTGTTTATCACTATCTAAAAATCTGTATATTTTACTTACCTTCTTTATTGTATCCTTCCTCCAGTAGCCTATAAGCCTTTCAGGGAAGGGATGCTTGTTTATGTTGTTCACTGCTGAACTCCTAATGCTTAAGCCAGGGCCTGGTAGCAGGCTCTCGTGCATATATGTTGAAGGAATGAATATTTTATATTTATATATTTTTTGATATTTATGTTTTTCTATCTTATGAACTTAATCTTCTCTACTAATTGCATGTTTGTTTGTTTTTAAAGTCTAATATTTCTACCATCAAATTTTATGGTATGAAGAGATCCAGTGGGACAGATGGCCTTGTTTAGCAAATGTTTATGGCTTGCTGTGATGAACATAGAATCCCTACAATTCAAATATATGCACAGATCCTATATATGGTATCTTCATGACAAGCCTGTAACATTACTTGATAATAAGCAATGTAACAGCAAAGGAATTTTATGTACTTTTTTACTTTCGGGAGCCATTTTGTCTTTGGTCTATCTTTCCACTTTATTTAATGTACTAAACTGTGTTCCTTAAATGTGAGCAAAGATGACAAACACTATTTATTGTTTTGTTCAAAACTATTTTGAAAAATCTGGTGATGGGACAAACATTGTTTTCAGCACACATCGCTTTTGGAAGAAGAAAATTTTAGCAGCCAGTATGGCCAAATTGTAGTGTTAAGTCCATGTTTAACCATAAAGAAAAATAATGTTATTTTTATTGCTGTTCGTTATTGCTCCTCCTCAACCCCCTCTAATTCTGAATTGTTTCTCTCTGCACCTTCTATAAAGCTTCCTTTCTACCTGTCCTTCTGGATACCCATGCATTTCAAGTGTGTGTTTTGCATGCTCCCTCTGCACATTGCCTTTGTGTGTGTTTTTAAATTAGAATTAAAGTTTTTTCTCAATCCATCTATAAACTTAATAACAATCTACTTACAATTAAATGAAAGATGCTTTTCCCTCAACATCTTTGGCAGATGTATTTGGTTTAGAAAGGACAGGGTGGAGTACTCAGAATGTTATTTAAATTGAAGTCTGAGATAAGATTCTTTTTTTGGTCTCCACAGCACAGAGGGAAGCACAGTCACATACTGAAAACCTTTTCTAGGGCGCTGACCTTGACTGTCTCTTCAAAAAATGAAACAACTAATTTAAAACTGAAATGCAAATGTCATTTGTGATTTTTGTGTCATATATAGATGCATCTTTCCCCCAAAAATGTGATTCAACTGAACTCAACTTTTTATAATGAAAATTACACCAGTGTAAATATAGGCACAGTTTTTGAATATCCCAAGTTCTTTTAAAGTAAATTGTTAAGATCTATAGATCATAAGTATAACATAGGAAAAAACAGAGAAGTCTCCATTTCTTAAAATAAAACATTTGCTTAAAATTAAATCAATAAAAACCTCAACTAACATAAAAGAGCCCTACTGAAAAGGCAGTAGATCCAACTAAACTCATTTTAAAATGGCTTTAAGAAGCAGAATCACAGAAGATCTCAGTCTCCACATTTGCCAGTTATCCCCGAGCCTCAAGGGCAGTGCTTGCTGCTTCCTCCTGGCTTAGCTGAAGTCATGTGTATAAAGAAATTGGAGTGACTGCTTATTGCAGAGCTAAGTGGCAGCTTAAGTCTTAAAGGCACACATTTATCAAGTTCAGAGCAGTTTCAAGTGTCAGTTGGCATGTGCTTGTTGAAGAAACTCAGCGAGGAAGCCAGCTGGCCTGTAGTCATACTAAATGCAAAATAAACAATTAATACTAAAATATGTATATTCACATATTCAACAGATAATTTTAATCCTGTGAAATCCTTATTGTGCTGCTCGCAAGCGATATCTGGGGTGACAGGTGCCATAAGTAAGCCTCTTGACTAACAGCAAGAATTGTAAGAAGAGAATGAGCAGAACAAGCTTGAAAAGACTGACATCAGGCATTTTCTAGATGCTGGTAACCTGATATAATTCCCTCAATGCAAATGGGCTGACTTATCTGAGCCTTTCCCTGACACTGAGTATTAACCCTTGGTGGAGACCAGGCCCCAAGGTCGGTGTGACTGTAGTGGAGGGAATGAATTATGACTGTTCTGGTTTCTTGGAACCTTCTACAGCATGTTAAAGGTTTACACCAAGCCTTGTCACTATAAATAAGTTAGTACAAAACAAAGGTGTAATATTTATTAGAGTTATAATGCAAGTATTATAGCTAATATAGTGGTACGGGGGAAGCTCCAGAAAAGGGAAGGAAACTATATCTTCTGTTTGCAAGAAAGACAGCAGGAGTAAGTTACTTTGACATGCATTGTGTGTTCATGTTCCTGTGCATTTTCTATTTATATGCATAAAAATTAAACCTTTGACTGGATAGCAGTTGGCAATGGTTTATTTTTATTCACCACTGTCCATAACTGGATTGAATAATTACAGTTTGTCCTACCATCTGAGACTCTCCCTGACATTTGGTTGCCTCTGCCCTGCTGCTCAATTATGTTTAAGTTTGTACTTGCTCATTAACTGATATGTCCTAAAAATAACTTTGAAAGTCTCAGATCCTGGGCTGTTAGCAGTTAGCCTACATAGCTAAGGTTATAAAATCAGCACCTGGCTAGAGCTCAAAAAGCTGACTCTGGTCTTATTTTTAAGACAAAGATAAAAAATGTATATTTGAACTTGCCTCTAATTAACTCTAAAAACTGTAGAACACTGAAGGCTATTAGGAAGGTTGTGTCTCATTGTATTGCAGTGTTTGTTACTTTATTCCAGGCTTTAGAATTTAACTGTGCATCTCTCTTAGACAACTGGTGAAAACTACCATCTCTTGTCTTTCCCACAAAACCTTAAGCCCAAAACACTTAGCAGTAGTACTCTGTTTTGTGGTTAAACATTCCTGTGAAGAAGTTTTACACTTTTTTAGAAATAAACATATCTACCTACTTTAAATTTTTCTCTTTCTGGGTATTTCAGGATTATTGTTTATCTGTGAACATTTGCATTTTATCTTTGAGTTAAATATTCACAAATTTGGCTAAAATAATTCTTTAATTTCATTAGAAAAGGGAATAATTCCATGTATGTAAAGATTCTAAGAAATAATTCCTGTTTTCAGGATTCCACATGAGGACATATGGGTAATTTCTTCTGTTGGGATGAAGAAAATAATTTATTTTATATTTTGATTCAAATTAATTTATATTTAATATAGTTAGTAAAATGAAGATAGACTAATTATATTTGACAACTATTTTTTATAATTTTGACTTGCAGTTTTCCCTATTTTCTAAGTTTACTGAGTATGGAATTTTCTGCTCAGTGTACATGCCAATTTGGCTAGATTCAAAGAGGAGGGTAAATAGAAATGCCCAGAGGATCTTCTGGGGTCCCTTCTAGCACCAATATCTGTGGTATGATCCAAATGTTTTTTGAAATCATGCAGATATGTAGAGAACTGTTAGCCTGTGCTTTCCTCTTTTCAGCTTTATCCTGATTAAATCATTCTTAGCATTATTCCCATAACATGTTGTATATATGTTCTTCATAATTCTTATTCAACAATTATTCATCAGACACTAGTCAATTTGTTTCATATTTTTTATATTGTGACATATTGCTTTGCTTGCTTTTCTGTCTCCCCAGATAAAATGTAATTTCTAGGAAGAAAGGAACTATTATATTTATTTTTAACCTCTAGCTCCTAACATTGTTCCTGGAAAATATTAAGCATACAAGTAATTATTGCTGAATAAGTGGGTAAATAGACAACCCCTTAGAAAAGAGAGGATCTTGTAATAATTTTACATTCAAGAAACTATAATAATCGGTTTCATTAGGGAGTACATTAAGTCAATTTAGAAGTTGGTAACAAGATTCAATATGTATTTCTGTATATTAAAGGATTCTTTTAAAAAGTATAACCATTATTCCTATGATATTTAAAATGATTAATGGTAATTGCTTAATATTATAAATACTAGTCAGTTTAGAAGTATATCTTTTTTTATTCATTTATCTGTTTACTTATCCAATATTGTTGGTTGTTGAAAATAAGATACTCAATTTTATTTTGGAAAAATACTTTCAGAGATATAGAGTTATAGGTCAGCAGATATATTCTTTCCTCACTATAAAAATATAATTTCAATGATTTCTGGTTTGTATTGTTTCTTTTGAGCTGCCAGTCTTATTATGATATCCTTTTTCTCTCTCTTTTTCTTTTAAGACTTTTTGTCTTTTGGTTTTCAACAATTTTAGTAAAACCTGTATGAATGTATTTTCTGGTTTGGGGTTTGTTGTGTTTTTTGAATTTGCAGCTTGATGTCTTTCATCAGTTTGAGGAAAAAGACTCATTTACTCTTTAAATATAGGTTCTTCCCCTTTTCTATTTCTGAAACTGAAATTACATGTATATTAGACATTTGCCCTTTATAGCTGTAAAATTAATTGTAAATTTTTCATATACTCTTTCTTTCTGTGCTTCATTCTGTACATTTTCACCTATTTTCCTAGTTAGTAATTATCTCTTCAGATGGATCTAATCTGCTATTAAAACTATCTGTTGAATCATTTGTTTTAGTTTTTGTATTGTTTATTCTAGAATTTCCATTTGAATATTTTTATGATATCTAGCTAGTCTGCACAGTAATAGTAAAAATCTGTGTCTTATTTCTTTATTATCTAAAAACCCCATGTGCTGTTTACATTATTTTTTGTACTTTTTCATGGTTTTGAGTCACGTTCTCTCGTTATGTCTGAGTATTTTTTGATCAAATGACAGATGCTAATTCATGATTTATAATTTATAGCATGAAAAATTATAGACGTGACTTGAGATACGTGATCGTGTTATCTCTCCCAAAAAGAACACATTTCTCTCGTGAGACCAAGGGTACCCAGATATATAGATCACTTTATGTACTCAGGGACTGAGATGATTCAAAGCTAGGCCACAGTCTTTTCAGGGGCTGGTGTCACTTTTCCCTTAATCCTAGTATGCAAGCCTCGGCAAATCATGGCAGGTTCACTAGAGTCTCAATCCTTGGCACTTAAACTACATTCGTTTTTTCCCCTACTCCTGTGAGTCTTTGGAAGACTCTTCTCAGCTTATAAATGCCTTAGTCACCTCTATTATAGTATGTAATCCATAGATACATTTCAGTTTAAAAAAATCCTCAAATACCAGAGCTCATTTCAGTTTCCTTGCCCCAGAAGCAGATTTTATAATACCTCGCAATCTTGTTAGTTGTTCAATATATTTAAAAAATTAAAAAACATATTTTCTAGCTTTTTAAGCTGTTCTCAATTGAAAGGTCAGTCTAAATTTAAGTTGTTCTCAATTGAAAGGTCAGTCTAAATTACCTGGTGATTACGCAAGCAGAAATGCTGATTTTTTTGAACATCCCTACTTTTGAATTTATGTGTATTTTTGATACATTCTTGAAAGAAATGTTGATTAAACTGATTTATAGTTAAAAAGTACCTGAAGAGATTGTTTAAGTGCATCCTCTCAGTTCTCTTGAACAATAATTTTTAAAGCCATACTATATCAATCCATAATATATGGATTATAGCTATTAAATTTCTGAGTGGCTTTTCTAATGTCTCACATTTCAATGGCATCAAAATAACTTTCTAAAGAACAATTTTTATCTTGCCACTCCCAATTTAAAAACATTCAAAAACATCTCACTGTAGAATGTATAACTTCCTTAGTAATACCCATGATCTTCCATAGTGTGACCCTAGTCTGCTTTTCCTGTCTTGGCTCCATCTATTGTATGTATTCTCTATGACAATTAAAATCAACTTATTATTTTATTCCTGAAAAGGGCCTCACACATTTCTATTTTCTTCCTTTGCTCAGAAGTTTTCTTCTTTTCAAACTCTCATTTCCAAGCTACCTGCCAAAACTTTATTCGTTATTTAAGGTAATGACCACCTTAAATGCTTTTCATGAAGATCTTCCTGATTATTCTTTTTTTTAAGTTTGATCTTATTCAACCTTAAATGCTGTACTATTTTTTGTGTAAAATACTTGTGGAATGTTGCTGTTTATCATTTGTGTCTTACATCTTGTCTTAAATTTCAACTTCTTGAATGCAGAAGTATCTATTGATGTGCATGCTATATCAAAGGCAATGTGTTGACTGGTACAAACTTTATGTCATACTTATTTAAAAACAAATGAATGATGTCTGCACATAGTTAGGTCGGGTAGGTGTGATGGGATTGAAATTATTTCTTTCAGAGTCAGATTAACTAACTTTCCCTACAAAGGTATGCGGTAGTATTTATCAGGTTTAAGTATGGCATATTTTATTGAGTTGCACATTTTACCTAAAGATAAATCATTTAGAGCAGCATTTGATATTAAAAATTAATATGTTGTAGCATATGTGTTAAATTTTGCATGAGATTTAAAAATAGAACATGAGAACTCAAAAACTAAGCTATTCTCATCTTTTCTGGGCAATATCTGAGTCTTCTATGTATCTTCACAGTAGGATACTATAGAAGGAAAACATTTGAAAATAATAGGATTAAGAGAAAAGTCACAAGAGAGAGAAAATTTTAAGAACCCAAGGGACTTAATACATAGTAAGCATTCAAAAAATACTTGGTAAGAGAGACACTAAAAAAATATGGCACTTATAAATTCCAGCATAAGATGCAGGGATTGAAGAATATGAAACTAATGGCAAATTATGACTCAAAGAACTGAAAAAGTTTTTAAAAACCTTGTAGTTATTAAACTGGACTAATATATTTTGGTAGCAGCTAAGGGATCTGCATACCACTACCATATTTGTTTTGGAAGAATAGCAATAAGTTATGTTTATAACATAATCCTGATTTTAATTAAATAATAATATAATAATTATTATATATGTACTAATTCTAAATCTATTATAATTAAAGATTTTTTTAATTGTAAAACCAGAATTTTTCTCTATTGTTTCACTCTAGAATAGCCATGTAAGAAATACTACAACCAGTAAGCAAATTATGTTTTACTTTAGACAAGTCCTTGGGTAAGTTGTAAAAATGTACTTGTTTTTCAGCCACCTTCCTGCTGGTTAGATGGTATTTGAAATATTTTTAATTGGTTGTATCTTCTCTAAGATGAAACTAATTAATGAAAAATTTTCTAAATACTTGTTCATTAGATATTATCAATTTCAAAACATTTAGTAACTGCCACACACACTGGCATAGCCCAAGCAGTCTCTTCATTCTCCATCTAACCTGCCATTTGCATTTTTCACCCTCAGCCTTTATGTTTACTTTATTTCTCACCTAATATGCCTCTTTAATTTTTTTCTCACACTTTTACAAATCTGAAGATTTCTCTTGAAAGACTCTACAGATAAAATAATCCCTCTCTTTGAATTCTCAGTATCTAGTTTTTGGGAACCTATTATGTGTCAAATACTGTGTACCATTGTAGTTGCTGCAGTTTCAGAGTATTCAACCTCACTATGAAACTCATTGTTTCCCTGGAATTAACTATCTTTCCTATGTGGCATTTTAATAATGCTTACTATACATTTAAAGAGGTAAATCGTGTCTCAATATATGCACAATATTTACTCAAAAAGAAAATATTTATACATTTCTGTTTAGTAAATATTCATTGATTATTTCCTTTTTATTGAATTTATTGGGGTGACATTGATCATTTGTTTTGGGCAGGGTTTTCTGAGGGATTATCAAAATCCTGTTTTAGTGTCCCAGAATTTTATGGTCTAGAGAAATTCAGGAAAGAGGTTAGGAAAACATTAAGTATAATTACAATGATTATTTTATAAGCAAAATATAATAAAATATAGGGGATCCACCAAGGGGGCTTATTATTTTGTTTGGTGTGGTATGAGGAGATTTACAGATAACTTTTAAGACTGAATAAATTTAAGATGTAAAAATGTGGTTAGGTATTTTGGGTTGAAGAAACAACTGGGATTGCCATACATAAGAAAATATAGGCTATGTTTGAAGAACAGATTATAGTGACAAAAACATAAATAAGATCCCCAGAAAATCTCTCTATATAATAAGAAATTAGACTGAAAACGTAAGTAAAAATTAAATAGAAATCTGAATATGAAGAATACTGAATGTTATTTTGAAGGGTTTTGCTTAAATTTTATAGACAAATGGGCAACATGAAGAATCTAAGCCAAGGAGTGAATGCTCTTTGTATAATTAGTTACAGATAAATTTGGCAACACTAGATAATGTATATTAAATGGGTTCTTAAATAATTTGAGTTAGATAGAAATTATTGGACATAAATGCTGTAGACCACTGTAGACAAAGGATAAGGAAGGCCTTAAATATGTGCTGACTATTGCAAAGGAGAGAGGATAAGTGTCAGAAGATATTTCAGCAATCGAATGAATAAAACATGGCAACATGGCAACTGGTATGCAGAGGGAGAAATCAAAGCTTTTAAGACTGGTTTAATGGGAGATTTTTGATGTCACTAATTCAAGGAGAAAAGTGAGAGGTGTAAAGGGAGACTGGACAGGTGGTAGTGGATGATGAGAATACCTAGGTTAGTGGGGTTCTCAACATTTCCTGCACATTTCAATAACCTGAGATACTTTATAAACAACTGATGACTGAATTGCACCTATTGAGGTTTTGATGCAAGGAGTCTGGAGTGTGTGTCATGGCTACAGAGATTTTTAAAAGCCCTTAGGAAATGCTAATATTAAGCTAGGGAAGTTCTGATCTAGATCCTGGCTACTCTATAAACCGGCAGCATACACATTCTCTGGAAAAATGAAATAATTCAGATTTTTAGTTTCTACTACAGTATTATAATCTGCAGCTTAAATACTTCCCTAGGTGATTTGTGTGCATATTATATTTTTAGTAGTGCTTACCTTGAACATGCTAGAATCATTAGAGGTGCTTTTAAAAACAATTATCTGTAAATCCCAACCCCGCACATTCTGATTTAGTTAGTATGGGGTGGTACCGGGCCACAGGTATTGTTTTAAAGGTTCCCAGGAGACAGACATAAGCCAGGTTTGAGCACTACAGGTACAAAGTGTTGTTTTCTGTACATCCAAGCGTCAGATTCCCAGGGGAGTTTTCTCTTTTCTTGATTGCCTGTAACAGCATCAGAATGTAACTAGAAAGAGAATAATAAATGTTTTTGTTCTGTAAATGTAATGCAAGATAGGAGGTTGGTAATGAGAATCTATGCAAATATTCTATGTGACTAAAATATTATATTTCTTTGGAGCAATTTGTATTAAGATTGAAGAATAGAACTGTACAAAAAGGTCTCCCAGAAAGCAGTTTAAATATCCATGTCATCAATGTAGAATAATCTATTTGAAGTTAAGGTAAACTATTTAGGCATCTCTGATTTTTCTTTTTGTACTGATACGGATAGCTACAGTTTTGAGGGACTTTATAATGACAGCCAATGTGAATTGTTGCCACACTCAATTTGCAAGGGCAGAGTTTCAAGCTAGAATAATTGCCTATTCCACTCCAGAGATGGGATGCTGACTGCTTCATTACCAGCTGGATGAACCAGGGCATGAGCAATTTCAGACAATGTGAACCATGCTACTTTATACTACCCATGGGTGCTAGTTCCCAAATCTACTCACTGACTCTCCCCAAGTGACAACAGACATGTTTTGCTTGTTGAAAGGTGCTCTTGATGGGACTAAAAGACTTGTACAAATGCACCTGTGTCCTGTTCTCATATCATTCTACAAAGAGAATCATTAACCATGTTGGAATATGCAGATAGACTCACATTGTGGAACCAGTGATTTAATTTAGTCCATTACTAATTTTTACCATCTATGTTTCTCCTACTTCTAAGGCAAAGAGAAGGACTATTATATAATTTATTATTAAATACATAACACAATAATATTAGCATACACCAAGCCAATGAATATAACTAGGAAGGTTTAATTCACAATGTCGCACATTGCTTTGATTCCAAGAAATTCTGTAGAAAAGCCCATAAACCTTGAGAAGTAATTGCTTTTAGAAAAATATTTGCATTTAGAATTTTGCATAGTTGTTATAAACTATTAGGGGCACCATTTTAAGGCTTTTTTCCCTAAATTTAAATTACTTATAATATGCCAAATGTACTACTTAAATAATGAAACCTTATTTAAAACCAGTAATCATTTTATTTTCAGTTAGGGGAACCATTGCTTGCACCAGAAGCCAGTGTCAAATTTGTGTAAGTGAATGTCCACTACAATTTTAAACCCAAATCAGAACCACACAGCGTTAGAAGTAGTTTCTGGTACAAAGGAAACCATGATGGAAATATTGGTAGAATGGAATTAAATAAGTACATTTGTTCTTATTTAAATTTTGAATTACTTGATGTTTACTATACATATCTATATGTATGTACATCTTTCTACATATAATACTTGTAAAAATATATATGTATATAAAACATGAAAGTAAAGTATAAACAAATAACTTATGTCAGCTGGATAAGGGTGAGTGATGAGGAAGACACAGAGGAACATTTAGGGTAATTGAGAATATTTTTAACCTTGATGGTGGGTACATAATTTTTAAAAAATTATTTAAATTTTTGTAATATTTTAATAGGTATATTAAGTTATAATTCACATAACTTGCAATTCATTCATTTAAAGTTGACAAGTCAATTGTTTTTAATATATTCACAGATATGTTCAACTATCGCCACATTCAAATTTAGGACATTTTCACCACTCCACAAAGAAACTCCATATCAATTAATAGTTACTGATTCCACTATCCCAGCCCTAGATAACCACTTAAGTTCTTTCTAACTTTGGCTAAATAAATAATGCTGCTATAAATATTCATGTAACAGTTTCTGTATGGGCATATATCTAGGAGTAGAATTGCTGCATCAAATGGTAGCTTCATGTTTAATCATTTGAGGAACTGCCAGGCTGTTCTTCCAAAGTGGCTGCACCATTTCACATTTCCAACAGTAATGTATTTAAGAGGGTACAGATTTCTTCATCCTTGCCTAAAGTTGATATTTCTGACTCTGATTCTAGCCATCTTAGTGAGTGTGAAGTGGTGTCTTATTGAGGTTTTGATTTGCATTTCCCTGGTGACTAATGATGTTGAATATATTTTCTTGTGTTTATTGGTCATCTGTATTTCTTTGAAGAACCGTCCATTCATCTATTTGCCCATTTTTAATTGGGTTAGCTAACTTTTTATTATTGAGTTGTAAGAGTTTTTATAGATAATGTATACAGATTCTTTTTTAGATTCATGATTTACAAATATATCGTTCTAATCTCTGGGTTTTCTTTACAATTTCTTCATGGTGTCCATTGCAGCACAGAAGTGCTTGCTCTTATTATTTGCTTTTTCATTTCTTTAACAGTGACTGGCTGGATTGTTTTACTAAAGCCTGATTTCACACCACAAGGATGCTTGGCTTGGGTATGCCCACAGTCATCCTGGAATGACTGGTATTTGGCAGAGCTTGCTTTATTTTTTCCTGACCACACCATTCGGGTAGTTGACGATTGCTGCCTGTTGCTCAGTTGATTTCAACATTGTTCTGGGGCATAAACTGCTCTGCAAACTGTGCTAATCCTATTGTGGATCCCTTGAAGGAATAGTGTCAGAGGTCAGTGTTTGATATTTGTTTTGATCCTAGGAGGATTCCTCTTAGCTGACTTACTGCTCAGCTCTCTCCTTCAAGCTACTTGACCTACTATTAAGCTTGTACCTTGACTCTCCTCCAAATTGCCTTTCCACCCACAAGCTTGACTGCTTTTGAGTGTGCCCCTTGGCTTTACATCTCCATGCTTTGTTGCAAATGACAGCACATTTACTCTCTTACAGTTCCTGTAAGAGAAGTAAGTCCAAAAGCAGTTTCACTGGGCTAGAGCCAGGATTCCTCAGGGCTGTGCTTCCTCTGGAGGCTCTAGAGGACAATGTGTTTCTTTGTCTTTTGCAACTTCTAGAGCAGCTCCTTTGGATTATGGTTTTTTCCTTCATCTTCAAATCAAGTGGTGTAGCATCTTCTCTGCCTGGCTGTTTCCCTTTGCTTCTTTCACATGACTTTCTCTGTGTCAAATCTGCTTCACTCTTACAAGGACATTTGTGATTGCATATAAGCCCACCCAGATAATCCATATTATTGCCTCCCCTCATCTAAATATTCTTAATTTAATCACATCAGCAAATTCACTTTTTACCATATGAGTTAACATTCCCAGGTTCCAGGTTTAGGTCATGGATATATTTTGGAGAGACCATTATTCATCCTATCGTAGTAACTATACTTCCATCCAATCTCTAAGAAGACTCCCTCAGAAGGGAACCAGTTTGTCTCTTTGCCATATATGCAGAACAAATCTATATTTTTCATCCTTCATCTACAAAGTGAACCTGCAACTCACGTAAGGCACATTTTCCATCTAGTTCTCATTGTATTGCTCTATGGGGCTGTTGGGCATGGCATACCAACGCTGAATTGTTGACCTGGGTATTGGTATTGCCTTGAACATAATAAAAATCTGTCTCTGATCCAAAAACTTCATGTGCATAAACATAAAAATTACATTATTTATCTTGATATAAATGCCCATATAATCTCTATGCAGAAAAAAAGATAAAACATATGTGGTTAGAATTATTTTTAAACAGAGCATTTTTGAAGATTCCTATGAAACACTTATGTTTCTTTAGGTTAGACTGTGTTTCATAGGCCTGATGTTCTGTCAGTCCACAAATATTTTGTAAGAGTGTTCCTGTTGTATAGTGGAAGAAAACACAGAAAAATAGTAAGCATAAAAATAAGCATAATCTGTATTAAGTATTTATTTTTCATAATTTTTGAACCCACTTATATTTTCTGTTTGCACATGTATATGTGTGTATATACATCTCTTGTACATATATCTTTTATATGATATATATATATTTAATATATCTTTATTGTTAGAAGTATTACAGATGTCCCTTTTTTTTGCCCCATTAACCACTCCTCCACCCCACACCTGCCCCCCTCTCAGGCCTTAACCACCCCTCCACCCCACACCTGCCCCCCCCTCAGGCCTTCCACCGCATTATTTTGTCTGTGTCCTTGGGTTATGCATATATGCATATACGTTTTTTGGTTAATAAAGTATATAAAGTATATTTTATATATGACATATTATTATATATTTCACATATAAATACTATTTGTGACATATCATATATGTGATATATATTTTAAGAAATAAGCAGAAACATGAACCCTAACTTTATGAAATTAGGAAATGTTTACACCTTGAAAGTTTAATACCTTGAAATTTATATTATCCTAGTTTATTTTCCTATCAGTGCTTAGAATCATCTTTATTCCTAGAGGAAATTTTTTAAATATGTTTAAGAAAACTCTCAAAATAAGACTCAGGCAACACATCTTTTCACTAGCGAATTATATAATATCTGTTCATACAATCCTTAAACTGTTTAGGAATATATATTGAGAGATAATGAATCAGTAATACATCTATTTTTATTCTTTAAATAAATGGGTTTAAATATGAGGGCAGAAAGTTATCTGTGTGAAGTTTTGAGTAGTTCAAAAAGTTTTGACAAGTAGGCTATATATTTGAAAACAGACAAATCCAGCTAGGCCTATCCATTTCCTATGGTAGAGATATGCACTTTTTTTTGCTTTCAAATTTAGCTAAAATATTTTTATTCTAAGGACATATTTTGGCATTTGAAGCCTACCCACTGGTGATTTTTTTTTCTTTTTTGTAAACATCTTACAATACCTCACCTTGGCAGAAAGCTTTAGAGGAAAATAATATAAAATTGGGGGAAAAAGCAAGATGAAACTAATAAAAATTAAATCCATACTAACGCACTCCTTTGCCCTCAGAATGGTGTTCATTGTGTGCCAAAGAAAGGACGTAATTAAAGTGATGTTAGGAACAAGTTATACTTAAATGGCCTCTGAATGAAGAACTTTAGGATTATTTTAAATTCAGCTATACTTTCTAATTCTTTGTGATTTTTGTAAATTTAATTATAAATTAAATCAAGTGATATTGTCTATACTACAACATAACCATTTGGAATATACATTAACAGTAAATGGTTTTCACTCACTACTTGGCAGGAATTGTGCAATATTACCAAAAGAATGGTTGCCAGGTAAAAAGTTTGAAAACAAACTTTTATATGACTAGCAGGAATATGCTGTAAAGTGTGAGGTTATTACCTCCTATAATATTTTTTTATACATCACGTATCATTAGGTTTTCTCTCTGTTTGTTTTTTATAAAACAGTTAAATGGCATTGAACTCAGTAGCTCATTATTTTGTCATTGTATCTGATAAAAATATTAGACACTCATTAAAAAAAATACATAGCAGTAAAATCGGTAGGATAAAAGTCAACAAAGGCATTAAATATAGTAAATTAAAGCTTGCATTTTTTATGGGTTGAACCAATAGAAAATATTTAGAGCTTCTTATTTTAGAGTTAATATTTAGAGCTTCTTATTTTAAGGATCCAAATTAGTTACCCATTTTATAATGATTTAAAAATTACCCAAAATAAAAAATTTTATGAACTTAGAGGTGCATACAAATTGATATTTATAATCTCCCAAAGTTCATTGTAAATGAATCAATGAAAGGCATCCTATTGTGTTAGTATCAGTCAGATCTTGTCACATTCAATCAAAATTGGTTTAATGATGTTAAATGAAATTTAATCAATTAAATTAATTTTAGTTTCTACTTCTTATATAGCTCCTGCATTAAATTCTGAAGTTTTTTTCCAAACATCTTTTATACACACACACACACACACACACACACACACACACACACACACGGCATTTTATCCCTTAACTCAATTTAGTCTTAATTTTTTTTTTAAACATATCTTTATTGATCTCAGAAAGAGGAAAAGAGAGGGAGAGAGAGAGATAGAAACATCAATGATGAGAGAGTCATTGATTGGCTGTAGCCCACAAACCAGGCCTGTGCCCTGACTGGGAATCGAACTCCAATTGCCTGGATCCTAGGTCGACGCTCAACCACTGAGCCACGCCCGGCCGGGCAAGTCTTAATTTTTTAGAGTACATACTGGGCGTTAGTAGGAATTAGGGAGAAGGAAGTAAAAGTCATGGGGCATATGCTGTGTTCACGTATTATTCATGGCCCTAACCTTTCAAAGCACCCTCATTCCTTACAATAACATTACGAGGTTTGTATTGTTATATCACTTTTGTAAAAGAACAAATAGGTTCAGAGCTTGAGCAGACTTTTGGAAATTAGTATGGACTGAGCTAGAATTAAAGCTCAGGTGCGTTCAATTAAAAGCCCAAACCCTTTCTCTAACCTATGTCCATCACAACTAAGAAATTAGAATTATACTCTTAAAATTATTTTCCAGACATCAAGAATGCCTGCATGTTTCAGGATAGGCTAGGTCATACTGTGTTAATAAATACTCCAATAATCTCACTGACTTGACACATTAGTTCATTATACTCTAAGATGGATTGTCTAAAAGCTTGGTTTCCTATATTTACAAAGAGATTCAGGCTAATAGAAACTATGTTCCTATACAATCTTCTGTAATCACCAAGGATGTAGGAAGAGATGTGGTGAATTGTGCTATGATTCTTAGAACTCCAGCTAGGAAATAACCCATGCAATTTATTTACATTTTCTTGGATACAGAAAGTCACATAGTCTTTTATAATTTCATAGGGGGCAAGAAATTTTTTCCCCCCCTTCCAATCAAACTTCATCAGCCTTTAATTTTTTTCAGTTCCTCTAAGATTTTGTCTTGTCTGTCAATATTAAATTTCATATTATTGATGTTTTTCATCCTTATTTTTGTCTTGTGAGCTATTTTGTGAGGAAGTGGAAGAGGCTAATAGCCAAGCACTGTTAGTTAGAAAGCCATTGAGTATGCTTTCACGTATTTGTCATCTTATGGTTAGATTTAAATTTATACCATATTTTACTACTTCTAATCCTACAATATTCAAATAAAAAGTCTATATTGATAAAAGTATTTATTAATAATGTGAAAAGTGTCATCCTAGAAAAAATTTAAGATTCAAAAAAGTCACATAATAATAGGGCTTTTGCCCATTTTTCAATTCTCAACTCAATCAATGACAGGATTAATTTTTGTCTCCAATTGGATTTTGGTTCAAATGTCAATTGTAGTGTGCTTTAGGAAACCAGAAAGAATGTTGTGGTTAATACCCATAAGTAATGACAATTCAATTCAAATGTGAATGACTGGGCAAAATTAATTGGATTTATTTACTATATTTAAAATAAAAATATTGGTAAAATTGCATTTCCTTTTGATAAGAGGTAGCTCTGAGAGATACATGTCTTAAGTTTTCAGAATATATGTGACTCATACCCAATGCATGATACATTACAAAAATAAATTAGCTTGAGGAGTAACTGCATTAGAACCTATCTGAATCTGACTGTTTTGATATCATACTACTGCCATTAAAAATATTTCTATGGTCCGGCCAGGCATTGCTCAGTGGTTGAGCATCTACCTAGGATCTAGGAGATTGAAGTTCAATTCCCAGTCAGGGCACATGCCGGGGTCGCGTGCAGGCTTGGTCTCCAGTTGGGGGTGCAGGAGGCAGCTGATCAATAACTCTCATCATTGATCTCTCTCTCTCTCTCTCTTTCTATTCTTCTCTGAAATCAATAAAGATATATTTAAAAATATATATATCTATAGTTGTTTTTGCAATAATGTCTCTCCTTTTTCTCTTGTATATTTTTTTAAATCTACAATCAACAAATACTAGGTAGCCAGAATAGAGACACTCTGAACAATGTATGTAGGACTTCAAGACATTTCTACCTCAGGAATTAAACCACAGTGGAGATTCTCTCTGATTTACTATTTTAGAAATATAATCGATCGCTTACCCATCATTTAGACATGCATATAACTATACTCCTCTTTTCAAATAAGATCATTTAAAAACATATATAGTGGTACACATCTCTTTTAAATCTTTATTCAACAATTCATTATTTTTAAAGAAAATTATTGCTTAAGGAATACAGCTTCATCTGAATCCCATTTCTTACAACACCCTAGCTGTTGTGCCAGATGGAGAGAGATAACACATATTATATTTTAGTGGTGTCATGCTAACACTTCAATGTGTTTTCACAATAATGTAATGCTTGCCCTACTAGGGCACAATAATAAATAACAGAAGAATTGAGAGTAATAATTATTAGAAAAAAACTTTTATGTAGAGACCTTTCTAAATTGGAATATAAATTAAACTGTATATAAGTTACAATGTATGTGTTAAATAAATTTATATTTAAATTATATATATAATTTAAAAGTGACAGGATTTATTTAAAGAAGTGCTACAGAGTCCCTAGGTTCAGCATAATGTTTATTGCAATAAAAGGGATATTAACTCCTCGTATATTATTGTAGTTAACATAGTAAACTGCATTATTTTGTGACAACTGTGATATATTATAATGGTCTTTGAGTGCCTTAAAAGTGAATACTGTGTTACAATAATTTTTAAATTTACATTCATTTAAATATGTTAGTATGTGCTATATATGATTGGCCTGTTTTTGGAACAGGTATATATTTCTGTATTTAGCTTGAATTTAATATAGGAAATAAAACATGATCTCATAGTGGAAGTTGATAATAAATATCCTCTGTAGCCAACTAGATTTTGACATACAATTAAGGAGAGCCTCACAGTGTAATTTTCACACAGATCAGTAACTTTAGGTTCTCAGCACAATTCTTCCTCTGCTAATACAAACAAAGGCCTCATTTTAAATTAGTTTAGCTACAATAGGATTATTCAAGTAATGTTAGGTAAAATATCTTTCCTTAGCCAATGTTGAGGATTTCATGCAAGAAAAGATAAATATTTAAGTAATAACTCAATCATAGATATTTTTAAAATTACTAAAATTTTGACACAGATGGTTTATTGTGCACAGAGAGAATAATTTTATAACATATAAGCAAGTAGATTGTTGCAAGTTATGCTTTGACAAGGATATATTTGGCTAATGAAGAGTAAATTCAACTTTTTTTTTTTTTTTTTACCACAGAATTTATCTATAGATTGAAAAACATCTGGGGACAAGGCACGAGGAAAGGAGAGAATGATCTATATCCTAATAGTAGCTTGTATTTTTTTTATTTTTATGTATTCACATCACCTAATTCTAACTTTCTGATTCAGATTTTGTCTATCCTATTTTCTGAGTCATATTTTGTCCATTATCATATTTTTCACTGAAAACCCACTTTATCTTTTTATTAATTAATCTGAGAGGTTCAGAGGAGAAAATAGGGACAATATGCTCATAAAATGGAGCCCTCTCCTTTGGGTTATGTGACAAGAACCTGGTGTCATTAGAGAAACATGGGTAATATACAAAACATATATACTCACTAGATTAAGACCTAGTCAGCCAGTATTTATTTATTTATTTATTTATTTATTTATTTATTTATTTATTTATTGGATGTTATCGTAACTGGACGACATTGTCCTTAGCTATGACTTGGGGCAAACAGTTCTGAGAGCAATTTGATGAAATATGTTTTGTTGTATAACTCTTGTTCCTACCAAGGAGTTAGTAATATTTATTTTTTTAGTTTATTCTCATTTGAGACCAAAATTAAGTTCTAAAAATGTCCCTACATTTTATTGGGACTGTACACTTCTTGAAAGCACCAACCGTGTATAATTTGTTTTGAAGTCCCCAACATAAAGCACAATACATTGCAGATAACTACTAAACCACTTGATATATGTCTTAGTGATTTGTCTACCTTAAATATATTAAATATTAAATGTATTAATTTGGAAGTTCATACTTTATTTGTCAGGTGGAGACAATTATTCAAAAATATTTAAAGTATAGAATATTAACAGTCACTATGAAATACAGGAAGTTTTAGCTAAAAAATATACTACCCTTGGCTTAGAGCTCCAATTTGAATTAGTGTAAAAATAAGGATTGGACCAGCTTTTAGCCTATAAGTCATGCACCATTAATATGCTGAAATGCATCTGAATATACTGTAAAAAACGTGCCTCAGAGATTATCTCTGATAAAGGATTATTGGTTTTTAAATTTTAATCCAATTATGTAAAGTATAATAAAAACAATGTAGAACAAGAAATTTAAAGATCAATGACATACAGAATTCAACCTCTAATTCCTTGTTATTAGATTTCACAGGCATTTTAAATTTGCTATAAGATTTTCTAAATGCTTGCTTCCTATTTATACACTTATTTTATCACGTACTGGTATCAGGCAGTTCCCAGATGGCCACCCATCCCTTGACCACACTTTGAGGATAGCTGTACTAGACTGATTTCTTAATGCCAATCTTCTGTTTCTACCTCTGTCACAACCTTGGATTTCTTAGCTGTAAAAAAACATGTGTTGCAGAGAAAAATACTTAATAATTGTTGAGTGCTTAACACATTCCAGGTATTGTTTAAACACTTTAATTACAGTAAACATTTAATTTTCAAAACAATCATATGAGAGAGAAAGAGATGGACTGGGGTAAGAGATGCTCAGTACATTGCTAAAGGTTTCACGTTAGCCTGTATACCTGGAATTTAAAATCCCGTTCTGACTCCACAGTTCACACCTTTCACCATCATCCCATACAACCTCTGGATGACTTCTCATGTCTGCTGAGGCCTTCTATGATAACATACTTTCCTCTTTATTAATTAGTACTGGAAATCTGAAGTTACATTAACATTTTAAAATTGCATGCAAGAAGACTTGTACTTTACTAGGCTGTAAAAAGATGTTTAGTGATTATTTCAAAGCCTGGTGGTCAAGGCCATAGGAAATGCACATTTGATGGAGTAATGAGCCTTTCTTGTTAAGACTATGGAAGTTGTGAAATCAGTTTATTTTTCCTTTCTTCTGAATCTTTTCATATGTCAGCTGTAATGCTGTTTGAATCAAAGACATTTGATTACCATCTATGCTCTTCTTTTAAATGAAATGGAGAGCTTTGTGGAAGATTGGCAGGCTTGCATAATGGACTATTTTGACATTGGCAAAATGTTGCAACAGGAGAGAACTTGCAGCTCCTCTGTTCTGTGGGCTTCAAAGTGGAATTCAGTGCCAGACCTGGCAGGGATTCCAGGGCTTTTTGCTTCATCAACTGCTGACTCCCTAAGAAGCCCAAGCCTTCTCTTTCCATTCCAAGAAGGCAGCCCCATTAGTCAGATAGTTTAAGAAATTGTACTAGTTATTCCTCTATATGAAAAAGGCTCTATTTTTTTTGTAGGGGAGGGATGACAAGGGATGTGTGTGTGTCTTCTTTCTGACATCCTTTATCAAAAAAATGGAACCTTAATAAGTTCTAAGTCTATGTTTTACATTTTTTCCCCTTCATAGGAGGACTTTGCTGTTGATATTCATTAGAGTACCAGTACCAATCATATTATTTTTCTATGTAATATAAAAGACCTCAGGGAAGATATGAATTCCACTCAGTCTTACTCAAAATCAGCATTAGAAAATGCTGCCTGGATAAATGTCATAATTCTCCTCCCTGGGTGCAGCCTCTGGAACAATATGGACAGGTCTTATTTCTACTCCATTAGCTTGATAACTCTGGCACTTTGGATAAATGCCCATATGCTTCCTCATCTGTTAAATAGGTTTAATAATAAGACCAACTTTGTAGGATTTATATGAGGAAAAACTGAGATAATGCTTATTGATAATTAGCTCTGTCTGGCACATAATCAGCCTTCAATAAATATTAGCTGTCATCATCATCCTCAGGATGATGGAGAGAAAAAAGCCTGGATAAATAAAAATAGATTATGGAGGCAGCTTTATGGTCTTTTATGCATATGATAAAATACAAGAAAAGAAGGAAGGCAAAGGATGATTGGAGTGGGGGAGAATGTATTGCTTCACAGTAGATTAACATAATTTGAATGTACTAAAGATAGGAAGACTGAGGATTCTTTAGCACATTCAATAATCCATCATATATCCTAGAAACCTGGATATTGAGTGCAATTATAAACCTCCTCACTGTTGAGAAACTAGATTTGCACTGTCCTGAGTCAAAAGAGAGAGAAACTCAATGGAGATAATTGAGTAAGCAGTTAAGCTTGGCTGTTCCAAACAGAAAAAAAGTGGGGCTCCAGGCTTGGAGAGCCTCACACTGTTCACACTGCTCTGAGGGACAGGGCAGAGTGAAGTGTCTCAGTAGTACACCTTTGGCTAATTCCTTCTCATTCATTCAGACATAACTGAAATGTGCCCTCCTTCAAAGGCCATCTCGGATTACCTGATATTAACATCTCTTTCCCATTCTTTTTTCTTGGCCTCATTTTTCCTCTTTATTACATTTATTGTGAATTGCAGTTATTTCAGTTTTGTTTTTTATCTAGTATCCTCTAAGGTTCTTCAGTGTAACAGTCCTGCATTTTTAATTCACCATCATATAGAGAACACTTGATGCAGTTATTTTCACACAGTAAGCCCTCATTGCAAATTTGTTCATTAAAAGGAGGACCAACGATGAACAATCACAAGGACACTAAAACAGGAGACATATCTATGTCTACATTTCCCACACAAATGCAGTTTTTTATGCTATCCCCTCCCTTCTTAGTGAAATTATCACTTGATTTAACCCGATCTGTATGGAACTGTTGGGGGCAGGGAAGCAGGAAATCATTAGGCTAGGTGATTGTCTAGTCATTCTGCCGCATTTCATCAGCAGTCATTTTGGTGGAACTTCTTAATTTTAACAGGTCTCTACTACCTCTTACATGGTAACAAATTGTATAACTGAGGTCTGTCATGGAAAGCTCTGTGAGATTTTAAGTGCTATCTTCCAAATAAACTATATAGAATTTTTCAGTTCAAATATCTGTGTAATAAATCACATTGTCATGTACTTTTCTGTACTTCATGAGATGGAATACCTTCCAAAGAAAAGATGATGATTTAGGATTAATTGCTCATAAGGTCTCTTGAATAGCACAATATTTCTAACTAGTTCATTTTTATAAAACATTTTTCTAATAGATTAAGAGGGCGTGTTTTTCACATTCAGTTCTTGGCCTATGTATGCAGTAGAAAGATCTTTTGGACTCCAAATAAGAAAGACTATAAAGTAAAGGTTCTATAAACATATTACTAATGTGCATCTGAATAGTGAAAAAAGCCTCTTTCCTTTTAGAAGTAACCACAGTGCTCTTGATCTTTTGTTAACTTATAGCAATGAAATGCAACAACTTTTAGAAAATGTCTTTTACCTGGATAACAGGAGATTCTTACTAGACTAAGATGGTGCTAAATTAAAGATGAGATTTCTACTCAGATGGATTAGAGAAAACCAGTAATTTCCAAATTCACAACAAGCCTGTATTTCAAGCTGTTTTCAAAATTGTTTGATTAAATAGAAAATAATTGTGTTTGAGACAGTTATCAAGTAATAAATCCTTTCAATTTTCTCCATTATTTTAGAAGGCTTTGTAAATAGGCACAGTGTACTCAGAGGGTACATTCTGATTTCATTGTGTTTGATTAGCAGCTGCTATTACAAGGAGTCCAAGTTAGATGAATGGCCTGGGGAGTGCAGTCTATAAAGTGTCACCTAGAGAAAGTAAACAATGGCCACGGGAAGTATTTCATTCTTTGGAATCTAAGCAAGCTGTGGAGAAATCACTAGGAATGGCAAGAATCCAGGAGAAGATGGAGAACTGAGAGAACCATGGCACTAGAAAACAGAAGGTCCTTAGAGGCGAAGAAAGAAGTTGGTTACTAATCAGTCCAGTCTAAGTTAGTTACTAGAGATTGGATTCAATATAGTAGGTCTTATACATATGAAATACGATAAAAAAAAATGTTTGAAGTATTTACAAACATATGTATGTTAATGCGTTAAAGGCACACACAATAGTCCTACAAAGACTCCCTCTGTAATACTTGTAAAATACAGAATTAATCTATGAGAAATGCAAAACTGTAAAATTTCTTATATATGGATGTTTAAAAAATCTTTATCAAAAATTAATTTCTTACATTATATACATTTCAGTTTTTCTCACTGACAAACCTTTATGATGGACTTTTAAAGTATTCTAAATTATAAAAATCACAAGATCAGGGTAAGAAAGAATTGAGTTCCTAGAACTTCACCCTGAGCTAGTTATTAACCTATGTTTCAGTGATTTTAGTAATAACATGAATGAAGTGATGTCTACCTCAGAGGTCTGTCATGTTAAGTGAGAGATTATACAAAAGGTGCCTGTGTTGTTAATGTTTTCAGTATGCTATAGCAAAATACCACAGACTGGGTGGTTTATAAACAATGGAAATTTATTTCTCATAGCTCTGGAGCTGGGAATTCTAAGATCAAGATGCCAGTAGATTTATTGTCTAATGATGGGCTTCTTCCCGGGTCATGGATAGCTGTCTTTTCACTGCGTACTCACATGACAGAAGGGAAGTGGGAGCTCTCCAGGTTTCTTTTTATAAGAGCACTAACCCCATTCATGAAGGCTCCATTCTCATGACCTAATCACCTCCCAAAGGCTCCACCTCCAAATACCATCACACAGTATTTGGGGATTAGGTTTCAACTTTTGAGTTTGGGTATTAAGTCTATACAGTGTCCAACAGAGAAACTTCTAATACAGGATACTCAAAAAACTTTTATGCCATTTTTGTGCCTCATTATTAATAATGCCACTCTATAAAATATAAACATTTCATTATTATGTATTTTTCAAGTACTTTGCTTCTGATGATCTTATATACAGAGGAAAAGAGCTTAGTAAAAAAGGAAGAATAAATAGTTCACATATTTGTGACCATCTCTCTGAGCTAAATGTTTTAAGCAGGCAGTTCATGATTGTGAGACTACGTTCAGTTAATGGCACCAACATACTGATATTAGTCAATGTGTTGTTGATTAAACAGGTTGCATGTACCCTAAAGTCCTACTTGATAATTGCTGTGCAAGTTTAGGAATCTAGTTTATATTTTCCTCCGGGACAAATCTTTTATTTTTCTTAATGGAGAGATAATCTTAAGACCACCCAAAAATAGGTTTGATAATTTTTTCCAATAGTGAATTCATCATAGCATGTGAATTCACAAAGGTGAGACCCCCAAACAAGTTGTACTCAAGTACAAAAGAGACTATTTGATCTAAAACCATGAGCATTGACAGGCAGCCAACCCAGGTTTTAGATAAATTTAATACTGATCTAAGAATTATCTGATTTTTAACAATGTTATAACCTAAAGTCCTCACCAAAATGAAGGAACCTTAAAGTGCCCTCTTTACTATTGTGTTTGAATGAATTTACCTGTGAGATATGACTTGATATTTTTAGTTAAATGTTGGAGAGCATCACTAAGCTTTTCTTATAACCAGCAAGTTTTGTCAGCTGCTTAGCTCTACCTGTGGGTCAAGATAATAACATCACACAAGTATAAAGAAGAACATTTATATCTTATTTTCTGTAAAATACAAATAATCAAATTAATTGTTTGTTAGGTTGGTAACATAGAACTTGAAAAGATGGATGCTGGAATGTAATCTAGTTTTGCATAGTTGTTGTAGTCATATTAAAACAGCTCTTGAAGGTGTATTAGCAGCTTGTTTAAAGGACTTGCAGACAAGGGTAGTCCATGATAGGGTTGTATTTTTTTCTCATTTATTTTATAGGTGAAGTGACATAAAATGAAAACAATAACAACTATATCTTACTGTAAATTCACCACATGCCAGACATTATGTTAAGTTGTTTATGGATATTATTTATTTAGCACTCAGCACATCCCCTTAAGAGACGTAGGGTACTATTACTATTTTATAAAAAATGAAACTTGACTCCAATGGGTATGACTCACAGGTTGAGCGTCGACCTATGATCCAGGAGATCGAGGTTCAAGTCCTGGTCAGACACATGCCTAGACTTGTTCCCCGGTATGGGGTGTGCAAGAGGCGGCCTATTTACTCTCCCTCATCATTGATGTTTCTATCTCTCTCTCCCTCTCTCTGAAATCAATAAAAACATTTCTTAAGAAATGAAAGCTTAAGTCATGAAGTGAATTTGTCAAAATCACACAACCATTCAATGGTAGAGCTGTATGTAAGCTTAATTCCAGTGCCTCTGTATTCTTAGGATTAAGACTGCTGGCTCCTTTTAATGAGCGTCATCCTACTCTTCACCACTTGTGCTTTAACAGCATGGAAACAGAGAACTAAATAAGTCCAATAATCACATCATGAATCAGACAACTCATATCTAAATGTCTTTATGATTAGAGCCATATCCTTCTGAGTTTTAAAAGAGTATATCATTCTTTTGACCCTGAGATATTTATGTCAATTGTCATGAAAACATTTTTGACAGTAAAATCAATTCTACTCTAAAAAATTTGTAAGTAGTAGTAACAGAAATGCTATCAATCCCACATTTACAAAAACAGAAAATGAATACTTCTTATGTATAATATCTAGGAAGTTATCTGTGCCCTGGAAGAGTAAAATACTCTTGTAAGAATCCAGAATTAAGTGAGCCTCAAAAAGATTTAGGGAAGAATAGATTAGATTTC
This sequence comes from Miniopterus natalensis, assembly GCF_054644295.1. Taxonomy (NCBI): domain Eukaryota; kingdom Metazoa; phylum Chordata; class Mammalia; order Chiroptera; family Miniopteridae; genus Miniopterus; species Miniopterus natalensis. The sequence goes on from NC_142083.1 coordinate 55,922,862, forward strand.
TGTTTTAGTTTGTACCAGTTAAGGTGCTATGAACAATGCAAGTAACATCTTAATAAGTAATTACAATGGAACTTTATAGGCTAAAGTTGTTTTCTATAAATAATGCGCTGGCACCAATTAGCATCCCTAATGAAATATATAGAGCAACTTTAAATGACCTAAATTGAAATGTGCAGAGCAAGGAAATGTAAATTTTCTAGGAGAGATTTAATACATTTACTTTGGAACGGTACCAGAGCTTTCACCTCCTGTGAGTAACATCTAAAATCATGTCAGATAGAATCAAATTAGATATATTGTCTTTAATTATTTTTTTTATAGGCAAGGCTTTAGAAGAAGGAGCTTATATATAAAGTTAAAGTTTCTACTAGAGTGGTTTGTGCCAAAATTTACATTAGGGACAATTAGAAAATGAGAATGAGTATTGGAACAGATTGTAGGTGAGACTATATGTGTAAAAAATGGCCAAGTATTTAATAGGAGCAATGAATTAAGAGTAAGATTGCCAAGGATCTAGATCTACCTGTATAAGAAAACTCAGGAATTTTCACTTCTCCTCTTCATGCATTTTAGAAGTTAGAGAATGAGTTCAAATCAATGATGCATCAATGAAAGGCCATAAATCAAACATGTTCTTAAAATCATAATATATATTATCTGTTCGTAGAGCTAGGTCAGTACACAATATGCCATGCAAGGGCCTTCAAGGGCAAGGAGGAGCCAGAGGAAAAGAGAGGGGAGAGAGGGATGGGGGGAGAATCTGGGAAATGAGAGGAGAGAGGAGGGAAAGAAGCTTGGAGGCAGGGGAGAGGGAACAGGAAAGAAAAAAGTCTTTTACAAGAGTAATCCTATTATATTCTCTTATTATCTCTCCCAATTTAAAAAACTCCGTACTGATTTCAGAATCATCACTGTCTACTGCCTTATCTTTTTTTTTCTTTTTAATCACTCCCTACTGCCTGTGGCACTACCCAGTGCTCCAAGCTAACTGTTATTTCAGGTTATTTTCCTCTTTGCCTTTTCTAAGCATTCCAGGATCTTCCTCCTCCCCACCCGCCTCTGGTTGTTCAGGTCAATTCTTTCATTTTTATCTCAATAGCCATGAATTTTGCTCATGCATGCTAATGTGACAAGTCAAAATTAAAAATTCTTCTTTAGAAAAACTAATTATAAATAAAAAGGCAAAGGAAAACTTACATAAAATAATGTAATATATATAATAGTCCAAAGGTCAATACTCCTAATATATTAAGAGATTTTTCACACAATTAAAAAAATACAATCTAGAAGAAAAAACAATTGTCTAATAATAAAGGAAATAATTAGCCAGTAAATATGTACAAATATTTAACCTTTGTAATAATTAAAGAAAAACAAAACTATAATTTAAACACTGTATCATTTTCATCTTTTAAACTGTCAATTGAAAGATTTTTACACTTGATTTAACAGTTTAACTTTTAGGAATAAACTTCAGGTAAATTAATAGGAATGAAAGACATTTGTTACAATACTACTTTTAGAAGTGAAAAATTGAAAGCTTTCTAAATATCCCAAAATAGGAATATGGTAAATTGTATAAGTGGCTATATAATTAGTGAATGACAACAGTGGTTTCGTTAGGTAATATAATTATAGGTGGTTTTTATTTTAATGTGTTTATCTAGATATATAAAGTTGTATATATTGCTGTGAGCCTGTTATACTTTTACTCAGCTTATTTATTACCGTCTACATAATTATCTGTGAATCTTATTATTCTTCCATCAAGATTTTCCATTTAGATCCTGTGGTCATGACTTGTGCATTTTTCATCCACTAATGTATATAAAACATGCTACCAACTTTAACTACCTTTGCCATTCCTACCTATGCATGCATGTGTACAACCGTATTTTGGTTGCATAAGGGCAGAACTCCCCTTCACAGCAGGTTAATCAATGGGGAAATATATGGGCTCATATAACTACTAAGATCAAGGGTGGGCACGATACCCTTTGAACTAGGATAGATTCATAATGTTAAAAATTATTCCTATTGATTTCCAGACATGTACCTTCCATTTGCTAGCAAAGATGAGCACTACGAGTTCAGGCTTCTGTGGAGCTTAATGCCTAAAAATCTAAAGAAGAGGTTTCATTAAAATTGTGTACATTTTCAGTAAAAAAATTAAATAGAGACCAGAAAAAATAGAAAAGGTCCATGAAACTAAGAGGAGTTTGTTTCTTTTTGAAAGGATAAACAAAATTGACAAATCTTAGCTAGATGAAGGAGAAAAGACTCAAATAAATAAAATCAGAAATGAAAGAGGAACCCTGGCCAGGCAGCTCAGTTGTTGGAGTGTTGTCCCAATATGGAAAAGTTGCAGATTCAATACCAGTCAGGGGACATGCAAGAATCAACCAATGAATGCATAAATAAGTGAATCAACAAATCTCTCTCTCTCTCTATTTCTCTCTCTCTCCCTTTCTCTTTCCCTCCCTTCCTTTCTCTCTCTAAAATAAATAAAGAAAAATTAAAAACAAGAAACATTAAAAACAAGGAGGAAGCATTAAAAACAAGGAGGGAACATTAAAATAAGAAGCATTAAAAACAAGAAGGAATCATTAAAACTGATAACCACCAAAATAAAAAGGATCATGAGAAACTCCCGTGAACAATAATATGCCAACACATTAGATGACCTAGAAGAATTGAATAAATTGCTAAAACCATACAACCTACCAACGCTGAATCATGAAGAAATAGAAAATATGAATAGACCAATAACAAGTAAGGAGATTGAATCAGTAATGGAAAACCTCCCAACAAAGAAAAGCCCAGAACCAAATGATTTCACTGGTATATTCTACCAAACATTTAAAAAAGAATTAATGCCAATCTTTGTTACATTTTCCCCATGAAATTTAATTGAGGGAATACTTCCAATCTCGTTTTATGAGGCCAAGATTATCCTGATACCAAATCCTGATATGGACACTACACAAAAAGAAAATCACAGACGAATATTCCTGATGATATTAGATGCAAAAACTTTCAACAAAATATTAAACCAAATTCAATAGCATACTATAAGGAACATACACCATGATGAAACATTTGTTCCTGGGATGCAAGAATTGTTCTATATATGCAAATCAATAAATGTGAAACACCATATTAATAGATTAAAAGATAAAAAAATCATATAATCTCAACAGATGCAGAAAAGCACTTGACAAAATATACAAATGCATTCATGATAAACAACAACAACACACATTGGGTATAGAAGGAAAGATCTGAACATAATAAAGGCCAATATGACAAGCCCACAGCTAATATCATACTCAATGGTGAAAGGTTGAAAGTTTTTTCTCTAAGATCAGAACAAGATAAGAGTGCCCACTCTCACCACTTTATTCAACATAGGAAATCCCAGCCAAAGCATTTAGGCAAGATAGAGAATAAAATACATCCAGGTAGGAAAAAAAGTAAAATTGTCTCTTTGCAAATGATATGATTTTATATATAGAAAATCCTAAAGAACCCACCAACACTCTGCAAGAATGAATAAATAGATTTAGTAAAGTTGCAGGAAACAAAATCAGCAAACAAAAATCAGTTGTGCTCCAATACATTAACATCTGAAAAAGAAATAAAAGCAATCTCATTAACAACTGCATCAAAACCAGTAAAACACTTAGGAATAAATTTAACCAGGAAGTAACATATCTGTGCACTAAAAACTACAAGACTTTGATGGAAGCAATTAAAAGTGGCACAATCAAATGGAAAGATATCCCTTGTTCATGGATCAGAAGAATTAATATTGCTGAAATGCCCATATTACCCTAAACTATCTATACATTCATTTTAATTCCTATCAAAATTCTGGTGTTATTTTTCACAGAAATAGAAAAAATAATTCTAAAACTTTATGGACTAGGGAACCAAAACAATCCTGAGAAATAACAAAGCTGGAGACATCACATTTTCTATTTCAAATAATGCTACAAAGCTATCATAAGCAAAACAACATGGTACTGGCATAAAAATAGACACATAGATTGATGGAACAGAGTGGAAAGCCCAGAAATAAGTTCTCACATATACAGTCAACTAATATTTGACAAGAGTACCAAGAAGACTTCTTGGGGAAATAACTGTCTCTTCAATAAATGGTGTTGGGAAAACTGGGTACCACATACAGAAGAATGAAATTGGACCTCTATCTTAAACCACTCACAAAAATGAACTTGAAATGGCTTAAAGTCTTAAACATAAGACGTGAAACAATGAACCTTCTAGGAGAAAAGATAGAGAAAAGCTCCTTGCAACTATCTTTTAGATATGACACCAAAAGCATAAACAACAAAAGCAAAAATTAATGTGGGTCTACAATAAACTAAAAAGCTTCTGCAGAGCAAAAGAAACAATGAACAAAATGAAAAGGTAACATGAAATGAGAGAAAATATTTGCCAATCATATATCTAATAAGTGGTTGCTAGAACTCATACAATTTAGCAGAAACATAAGCAAACAATACATTTTTTTAAATGGGCTGAAGAACTGAGTAGACATTTTTCCAAAGAAGACATTTAAGTGGCCAACAGGTACATGAAAATGTGTTCAACATTACTAATCATCAGGAAAATGTAAATCAAAACCACAATAATATTTTACCTCACATCTATCAGGATAGCTATTTTCAACAACAACAACAGAGATAAGAAATGTTGGTGAGTAATGCAAATTGGTGCACCCACTATGGAAAACAGTTTGAAGGTTCCTCAAAAAATTAAAAAAGAATATGATAGAGCAGTCTCACATTTGGGTATATATCCAAGGAAATAAAGAGATCCAATCTCAAAGAGATATGTACAGTCCCATGTTATTTGAAGCAGTATCCACAATAGCTATGATATGAGACATGGAAACAGCCTACATATCATCTGTCAGTGGGTAAATGGATAAAGAATATGTGGTATAGATACACAATGGAATATTATTGTGTAACCATGAGAAAGAAGGAAATACTTCCATTTTCAACAGCATGAGTTGACCTTAAGGGCATTATGATAAATGAAATGGGTCAGACAGAAAAAGAGATACTATGTGATACCACTCATGTGGAATCTAAAAAGGACGAAGTAATAGAAACAGAGAGTACAATGGTGTTTACCAGGAACTGGGGGTTGGGGGGAGGATGGTGATGGTGAGGGAAATGGGGAGATACTGGTCAAAGGGCACAAACTTCCAGTTATAAGATGAATAATGTACAGTGTGGTGATCATAGTTAATCATACTATATTATATACTTGAAAGTTGTGAAGAGAGTAGATCTTAAATGTGCTCACCACAAAAAAAGAAAAAAAAGAAAGAAATGTGATGTGATGTGAGGGAGGTATTCTCTAAAGCTAAGGTAGTAATCATTTCTCAGTATATAGCATCAACATGATGTACACCTTAAACTTGTACAATGTTGTATAATGTCAATTGTATCTTAAACTTGTATAATGTCAATTATATCTCAACCCTGGAAAAAATGAATGCACTTTTAATCCCAGGTAGAGGATATTGTTTCTGTTAAGTCACATAAATTGAGAACTCTGATTACCAGAATGGGTCTAGTGACTCCTCTCTGGCAGAAGAGAAAGAGCCTAATGACAGCCCTGCCAGAAGGAAGGGTGGGTTCCAATAACATGACAGAGTTAGCAGAAGTTCAGGCAAAAATATGGCTACCATATTCTCGTATATGAATGTTCTAAATCTTATTCCAAATTTATTTGTTCTGTAAAGCCTTGTTTTTGCCCTCCTCTATCCAACTTATACTATAATTTTTGTAGATAGTTTAAATTATATTTAATTGCATTCTCTAATATGCTCTTTCTTTCTATGTGTTTATGTATTTATATCTTGCGAAATGGCTCATTTCTTACACACATCTTACTTAGGTCTTTGTGTATCAATTAGGCACCTACATTTCAGTAGAATCACTATGCATGATATTAACATTGTTTCGAAATGCCATTATATTGTGGAAGAACTACTTTTGTTAAAATCAAAAGGATCCTTCCAATCAATTGGGACATATGTCCATCATTCAATCCTTTCTGTTACACAACAGACCTACCTTTTGTGCCAGTGATAGTGCCTCTTTGAAGTTGCCTCCATGTACACGAGGCGTCAGATCCTTTAGCTTTTCTCTTTTTTCTTTCTTTCTTTAGTGAGTAGCTGATTAACATTAGGTATTACTGGAAGTATTATAGGCTGAACATTAAAAGACTTAACTAAGGGGCTCTATGGATTGTCCCTAATCAACTTTCTCATTCGCTGCCAGTGCTCACTTCATACTCTTTCCAACATTGAGGGTATAACTCCCACCACATACGTTAAGGAAGCTTGCGTACACTATGAGGTGTGGCCTTACATAATATTTATTTTATCATGAGATGTGCCTGGAAAGACAGCCTGCCTCTTCAGCCATTAGATAAAACCCTGTATCTAAGGAGGGGTATTGTGGTTGGATACAGCTTTTATATTTATGATTTTTATTTAGTTAAGAACATCACAGTAATTTATAGAGCTTTTGGCACATGCACGTTGATTAGTCTTGCAAATAGCCACTCATCAAAACGAATAATATTCCTGCTGGAAGGGCCAATAAAGAATGTTGATTTATTTTTTAATACCAAATGCAGACTCAACTGTCAATTAACTGTATTAATGATAGAGATGGAACATAAAAATTCCCAGCATTATTTTTACAAATAATTGAAATCCATCCTTTACTATTTATTCCACTGCAAAAAGTAAAATTGAATGCACTGGATTGCATGTTCCCCTGAATTTCACTCTATTAACGAAGGGAGAAATGAGCAAAAGTCATTCAGCAGAAGGGAGGAGAGCTCAATGGCTTGGATAATTTACATGCTACATAATCAGTTCTAGAATAATCAAGGATTCACTGCCTCTCTTCTGAAAAGAGACAGAAGGGAAAATAGTATTTGTGTTAAGTAATAGAGCTAGAAAGCACATTTTATGGAGTGGTATTTATTTAATAACTTTTGCCAATTTTTCTAATTGTCTTTAAGGTTAATCACATTGAACTTATATAAAAATTTAGTAATAATTCTTCAAGGGAAGGCACATATATAGGGAGGAACTCTGGTATGGGGAGTCATAAATTCTAGTTCCAGTGAACACTAATGTAATATTTTACTTTGGATACTTCAAATAAACTTAACCAATTGAACTCACCTATTCTGTATAAATACTTCCAATAATTGCTAAAGTTAAGCACACAGACAAATTATCTCTGTAGAGCAATGTATAAGTTGTTTTAGGGGAAAAAAAGATGTATATAAATAAATATATTACAAAAGTTACTGTAAAAAGTGTACTAAGAAACAACAGAAATTACTTCTTTGAAAGAAAGCAGTCACTCATTCATGAGAGAAGCTGTATTTTAAATTCCCCTTAGGCGAAGGATTGCAAGAGTTAGGGATTATGAAGAAGACAACAATAGGTGAATTAAATAATGATAATAGAATAATGGAGGAAGAAATCAGAAAGAATGCTCAAGGATTAGCATAAATTTCTATTTGAATGTGAAAAACATGTTCAAGTAATGAAATAAAAGTTAGAAGGAAAAATAGCAATTGGAGCCAGTTCCTGTAGGGCTTTCAGTAGTATCATGGACTTGAATGGGAAATGATAACACAGAAAAAAAGTGCTGCCTTTGAAGTTGTAAAATGATCCCATCTTGGATTTGTAGCTCCCTAGCCTAGCCATGGAAATAACCTCGTGTCTCCATGTGCTCATCTAGAGAATTGCAGTAATACTTCTTGGGTTAGCATGAAGCTTGGAAACTGTGTACGTAAGGCAGCTATAACAATGTTCCAGATAGGTATTGTCTGCTCTGCAGAATACAGGGAGTCATGACCTACATTGTTATAGAAAAGTACAGGGCTATCAATACAAAAATGCTTTGTATAAAGTGACATCAGAAGCAGCGAAGCCAGACTGTATGTTGCAAAAAAAGTCCAGGAATTAGGTAAATGTGGTAATATGAATGATGACAATTGATAGGGGAACCACTTTGTAAACCAGAGACAAAAGTTGAAGCTGAAAGCATCATTAGATAATTTCCCACTGCTCATCCAGGAGAAGGTTTGAGGAAGGGTAAAAATCACCCTGTGACATACTCAAAGTTACACAGGTGAGTGAGTCTATGAGTGATGTTTTCATGGTATTGTAGGACATTTCTGAAAAGAACATAATAGCTCCTGAAGTTAAAGTGAGGTTTCTAAACAATCTAAGTGGAAGAGACAGAGGATAAACATCACTCATATTTATGGGTGAAGACACTGAGAAATTTGTTTCAATAACTGGGAGTGAGATAAAATAATCAAAATTTGGAGAAACAACTTTATATTAACTGATTTCTATTTTAAGAAACTAAGACTTGCCTAAGCATTAAAATAACCCCCAAACTAATAAAAGACCATTCATAATAATTCATAATGAAAACTGGGATTGACAAGTAACCTTTTGATTAAGTCTTCACTAACTACAACAGTAGACCTAAATTTAAAATAGTGGTCCTGATGCTGATGATAATAATACCAACAACAATGACAGAACACTAACAGTAATAAAAAGAATGGCTGATATATGTTAATTACTCACTGTATAATAGGAATTAATAAGATGGTAATATTAAGCACCCCATTAATAAGGAGAGGAAATTATTTTCTAGAGAATTCAAGTGACATTACATGGTCATATTAGAAAATGGCAGTATGTTTTACTTTTTTTCTCTTACTCATCCCCTGTCACTCAGAGTGAGAGGTTTCACACACTATTTGTGGGTCTTGAATGAGTACAAATCAGTCAAATGAAGAATAGTAAAAAGATAATTCAGCGGACTCATTTATGCCTCTCCTATGTCAGAGGCCAGGTTATGCTCAAGATGTTCAAGACCAATGAACTGGTATACCATTCTTCTGCTTCCTAAAGCTCAGGGCCTTCATCACACCTTTTCATGGTGTTCTCACTCCAGCATTATTAACTCTTATATCGCTGGGCAAATATTGGAGATAGAACAATAGGAAGGAGAGCACCAAGGTCTATGGAATTATGAATAAAAGGCTAAATATTTATGGCATGGAAGTTAAGCTAGGAGAATGAACAATAGTAGAGAGAAGAAGCAAGGTTAAAGAGAGTTTATTATTTAAAAATATGCACATGGAAAATATCTGACTTTCTTTAAAGAAAATACATTTTCTGGAAGAAAATGCCCTCAGAGTATATTTTCTATCCATTTTCTTCTCCTTAAAAGAATTCTTTTTTTAAAAATCCTCACCAGAGGATATGTTATTTATTGATTTGAGAGAGAGAGAGAGAGAGAGAGAGAGAGAGAGAGAAACATCCATTGATTGCCTCGCTTAGGCACCCCACAACCTAGGGATTGAACCCACAGCCTAGATATGTACCCTGACCAGGAATGGAGCCTTTTGGTGTGTGGGACTACGCACCAACCAACTGAGCCACCCAACCAGAGCTAGAATTCAGTTTTAAAATAAACCTTGAGTCTTATGACATCCAGATAGTTCTAATAAACTCAATTTCATCCTGCAAAATAGATTATCCTTCTTGGGTAGAACAAGCATCCTCTCTCTTCTGAGTTAGTGCCCAGCAGAATTTAGCTGGTGGGTGAATGTTTAAATGCTGCTGGTGGTGATCTAGTGACTTAAACTCTTTAGGGTATTGTTTTTTTTCTAATTGTCCCTTTTTATCTTGTTTTTTTAGCCATTTTGAGTTTTAGAAAAAAAATAACTGAGGGGAAATAACTGTTTAAATGGGTGGAGATACTTCTAAGATGCATAGTTAGCTATTACTTTGATTAAAACTCTCTCATGTTTGATTCTATAAAGTTTATGTGATACATACTTGTTTCAAACTGCAAAGGCCTTCCTATTTAGAAACACTCCCATACTGATGAGTAACATGGCTATGCTCCCTACGGTATGAAATTTATTTCAATACATTAAATTTTTCCTTTAGGAGTCTCTGTCACTTTGATACATCATTTCAAGGGTAAGATATTAAGCCACGATTTGTTATGAGCAGTTTAGCAGGGATTTATTCATTAGATTATTGTATTAGTTTCCTGTGGCCACTGTACAAATTACTACAATCTGGTGGTGTAAAACAGCAGACATTTATTCTCTCACAGTTCTGGAGGTCAGAGGTTTGAAATCAAGATGTCAACAGAGCTGCGCCTCCTTTGGAGGCCCTATAAGTGAATCTATTCCTTGCCTCTTCCAGCTTTTGGAGGCTGCTGGCATTCTTTTGCTTTGAATGAATCACTCTAAACTCTGCTTACATTTGTGTGTGGTTTCAACCTCTCTATTCTTTTATAAGGACACTTGCTGTTTTCTTTAAGTCCCACCTACATCACCCAGGATAATCCCCATGTCAAGATCTTTAATCACATCTGCAAAGGCTATTTTTATAAAGGAAGATTTACAGTTTCTAGGGATTAGGGCCTGATACTGTTGAGAGGCCATCATTCAGCTTCTATTTCTATTAAAGATACTCCCAGCCTGAGGTAAGGAAGCAAAATATAAGCAAATACATTTTGATAGGAAAAGTGAGGAAATGGTTCAAAGAGCAGAATCTCTCTTGGTGGAGTGGTTGAAACATTAGGGTCATGAAAAAAGGGAAAAGAAAGATCATGAAATGGAATCTATGATAATGATATAGCACTAATTTAGCATTTAACTGAAGTCTCGCACTGTCTGAAACAAGAAGATCTGAGGTCTTTTTTGCAGAACACATTAGGAGGGAAAAAAGAAGTCACTCTGTTTTGTCTATAGTTCTGTACTTTCCCTGATTACTGTGACATGGTAGAAATAAAGAATCAGTATAGGTAATTGACTTATGTTTTAGACTTGCTATTGTATGATATGATATAATTATAAAATGGATACTTGAGGAATTTTAAATTTGTCTCTGGACTAGTAATACACCATCATATGTGTGGTAGGAGGTATTCCCATGCAAATTTATGATTCTATTTACTGGTTTATGTGGGAACTCGTGCAACTTTCATTTGCATCTATACTTTTTTAATTTTTGAAATATGTTTTCATTGATTTTAGAGAGAGAAGAAGGGAGAAGGAGGGAGATGGCAACATCAATGAGAGAGAAACATCAACATCAGCTGCCTCCTGCATGCCCCCTACTGGGGATAGAGCTCACAACCCAAGCATGTGCCTTGACTGGGAATCAAACTGGTGACCTCTTGGTGCATGAGTTGATGCACAACCACTGAGCAACACCAGCTGGGTTGCATCTATACTCTAGTATAGTCCAATAGAACCAGCTGTCTTCAGCATTATAGCAAAATTATTTAATGTACATGCAGTCCATGTGAAAACTGTGACTATAAAAATCTACATTGCAGAAACATCACACTCACAAAACACACAAGGTGGTTCCATGCCAATCCAGTGGCTGTCTGCTTTGCCCTTCTTCTTATGCAATTTCAAGAGGAGACTACTGGAACATGACTGTAGTACTTGGGTTATCTGCTTGGGACATTTTGAAACCCAATCATTCATTTTTATTGTTGTCATTCCTTTGGTGAACAGTCTGTCATGTTTTCTCTAAATGGCTGTGATAGAACATTCATCAAGCCAGGCTTCCAGTTTTCTTACTTACCATCCAATGAAAAAAAGATGAGCCAGGCTTCATAGAGTTATAGAGTTTGAGACAGGGATGATGATTTCTCCCTACAGTCCTCATCTGGTTACTAAGATATACAACATTAGAAAATATGGTACTTGCTTAGAACTTAAACCTATCTTAGACTGACAACCAAGACCTGTGTAATTTACTAGAGTCAACCTTCCAAGCAAAATATCAGTTTTTAAAATTTATGAGACAATTTATGATAAAGATATTTCTTTTAAAGCAGCTGAACAGTAAAGTATGGATGATTAGATGAGATTCGTACTTTTTTATATATTAGTTCATGACATTTTGCCAGAAGTGTGTTAGTAGCCTCCCAACTGGTCTCTGTGTCTACAGTTTTTTACTTATCATGTATATCTATCATTCTGCTCTCAAAGTAATATTTCTAAACTTAATACATATGTCCCAAATACAGAATTAAAAGTTGATTTATTCATTCAACAAATTATTGAGTACATAAAGAGAATGAAACACAGTCCTTGAAAGAGTTCACCATTTTGACTTATGTACCTCAGATATGCACAAAAATAGCTATATATAAGATTGAAAGTGAAAAGCATGATGAAAAAGGTAAAACTAAACTCTAAGGAGTTTAGAATTGGGAGAGATTATTTCCTAGGATGGGGTAAAATATGAATCTGTGGAGGAGGTACTTCTTAATCTTGGAGGTGACATCAGAGAACAGTTAAGAAATTTTACTTGATTCTTTAGATAATTTTAAATCAATGTATTTTATAATGCTTACTTTTTGAATACATAATATTTTTGAAAATATGACAAGTGGCCATGGGGGAAGGTATGAAGGAAGAACAGTGAATTAAGGAAGCTACTACAGTTGTATCTACATTAAAAAATTATCCATAAATATGGAAAGGGATTTTTATTTAAGTACAGTTAACAAAGCTTGATGAACAATTACATATGGAATCATGAAAAAGAGCTGAACCCAAAGTAGTTTTCTTTGTTGGTTGATTTGATGGGTGGTGCCATTCTCTAACAAAGAAAATTAAAGACAGAAGGTTTGTGACAGGGGAAAGAGCAGAGCCAGTCTAAGAATGATGAGAGTTCTAATTCGATATCCTTTCAGATGGCTATTCTTTTAATATTTTTTTTACTTTTTAATTAGAGACTTTGAATGCTGTCTGGGGACAGAGTGAAGAGGGAATATTCCTTGTGGTATCATATAAATATAACAAATATTCCTTATTATATTTACAGTGATATTTTGACTTCCCTGAAAGGTAGGAGACTGGCTTTCTGGCAACTGCTGAGCAGACTTGACATTTAAAACAAATATGGTTAATAAATAATATATTATGTTTGGTTTATTTGAGTTTTAAAGGCTTGGTTTTAGATACCGGGACGGTCTAGTGTTCAAAAGAAGCAACAGCAAGAGCTATGACTTTAAAAGTCAGTCATTATAATGTGGATAGTGTTGTTGGTAAGAAAAAGAACATAAAGTATAGAGAATCATGATGAGATAAAAAGCACTTGGGAATGCTAAGATTTAAGAAATAGGAAAAGAAAAAGCAATTGGGGAATAAAACTGACAAACACTAATAAGAATTGTAAGAGATTAGAAAGATTGTGAGAGAAGACAGGAATGATGCCCATTTCAAGAAGATGTGGCAAACAGTGTGGAAGGCCAAGAGATACTTGGGTAAAGACAGAGGAAGGCTTCAAATCTAGTAATTAACAGAACTTGGTGAGAAATTCCAGTAGAATAGTTTATTTAGACACACTTGAAGGGGCAAGGGGAGGAAAAGAATGGAGTTCAATTAGAGAATTCCCCTTCAATGTTTTGTATGAATAAAAGAAAGAATGTAGATTTTTAAAAGGGACAGGATTTAGGGAATGTTTATTCAATAGGGAGGTTAGATCTTGTTTTTAGGATCAGGAGAAGGAATCAGAAGAGAGGGATTAATGGATATACAAGAAAGAGATAGGACTGTGATGAAATAATGTCTCTAAAAGGGCAAAAGAACTTTGTAGGGAGGTAGAGATCAAGAACATAGGAAGAAAGAAAAAATTGATGTGGAAATCAGGAGAAGCCTACAACAAGAGGGAAGACAGAAAGGTAAATATTAAAGAGATTTGTTATGCATATCTAGGTTATTTTCAGTTAGATAACAACGGTACCAATAATTGAAGGTATATGAGTGCTGGCTATTTCTCTACAACCTTAGTTTCAAGTTGTCAACAAGACCTAGACAACATTCTGCCACACATATAAATATTTATTAGAGTGCAGTCACAAAAAATGTCGTAAAAACTATATATTAACTTTGGTGAATTTTCAGCATTCTCTTTAAGATTTTTAATTAAAATTTGCATGAAAGATTGATTGAAGACATACATAACAATATTCTAAAGTCAGCATTCTTTTATCTCGGACAACTAAATGCTCAAGCTGCATGACTAGGTACAGGAATATTAGGGATTAATTCCAGAGTGTTTCTATGATCGTAATAATTTTCTTTAAAATATCTCAACATAGGCAAGTGTGATATCATGTATATTCTGTTTGTATTTCATCTCTAGATACAGACAGTTTTCCTAATTCATATTCCCTGAGTTATCAGCTGCTATGTTTCATAAGAGCAAATTTCAGAAGCCTCTGTTATTTGTATCAACATTTTGTGCGCTTTAATTAAAAGTGTGTCAGAAATTGATTTTCATTATTGGAAATAGTTGCCTGTTAACAATCATGTCAAATGCTGGACTGAAAACTAGCATAGTAACTAGAGGTATCAAGATATGTGCATTAGCTACTCCCTAGCCTCATATGACCAGGTTGTAAGAATCCTGTAGGGCGTAGTGCCTGAAGCTTGATTCCTAAATGTGAGCGTGACATTATTGGGTTAGGAGAATTTCTGGCTCCCTGATGCCTCTTATAAAGTATAATAGATTTCTGCCTTAGAATGTTGTCATATCTGACTCTAGAGAAACTTTCACACAAAAAGTTGATCAGAGAACATAAAAGGATAGAGAACTGGAAAGTAATATACCTGACAGAAGAGCTACTATAAATTGTGCCTGCTTGTGTGAGGATGTGTGATTGTTTAATAAATGTATGTATGACAGATTTGCTTTGAGGTATGCCTTCCTTATCGCATAGCAAAGTTCTCCCGTGTCTGCACGAGGCGTGGCCTGGTTAGCACAGGTCAGTTTGCCGTAGAGATCATTACTATTTGGCAAGAATAAGAAGTCTCTCTAAAATATTTCATCCCATCCACTCTGGCGACCACCACTAGTTAAACTATTGACAACCCATTTATTTAAGCCACAGCGTTATTCAGCAAAGCCCCTTGTGCTGACAGGAGCTAAAGGTAACTGAAGCTCTTCATAATAAAGAATTTCTGATAAGAAGGATACTGACAATATTTGTTGCATGGACTCCTGATTAAAGCAAATGACTGCACCTAGAATTTAATTTAAATGTAAATCATTTAAAAAATAGCATGCTGCCTGTGCTAAAATATTGTAAAGTGAATTACAGATATCTTTGCAATACTTTTTTTCTTTTTAAGTAGGATGCCCATAAACAGGATAGCCTTACATGAACGCATGAAAATCTTGATAGACTTAAGTGGATTTTTAAGTCCTTCCCTTTCATAAAACTAACACTCAGAGGTTTGACACACAGCATCACATTGCTAGGTAGACACTATCTAGTAACAGCGACTCTCAAAGAGGGTGGTCTCACTCTCTCAGGAGGCATTTGGAAATATGGTAGGGGACCTTTTCAGTTATTTAGATAAATGTCTCCCAGCCGGGTGTGGCTCAGCGGTTGAGCATCGACCTAGGATCCAGGAGATCGGGGTTCGATTCCCGGTCAGGGCACATGCCCTGGTTGCGGCCTACAGCCCATCAGTGACTCTCTCATCATTGATGTTTCTATCTCTCTTTCTCCCCCTCCTTTCCTCTCTCTGAAATCAATAAAGATATGTTTAAAAAAAAAAAAAAAAGATAAATGTCACGATGATTGAAGGATGTACTGGGAGGCTAAATTCCAGAATATGTAGGGAACCATGTCTAAAGACTATGTACAAGGAAGAATCATCTCACCCAAACTGTCATTTGCATTTCTGTTGGAGAAAATTGCCAGACTAAGAAATACTGTTTTTCTCATACTTCTATTATATTATGGATTTTAGTACCTTATAATTACTGTTTATTGTATTTCTATCTCCATTCATCTGAATAATTTGAGGTGGACTGTCATTTTAATCTTCATTTGTTGAGAACTCTTACAGTGTTTGGCAAATAATAGGTTTTTAATAAATGTTTGTGGTCGAATAAACAGCATGCATATGGTCCAAAGTATTTAGCTTTTTGTCCTAAAGAAGGAAATGCTGAAGTTTGCTTAATCATTTAAGCATTGAAGCCAACTTAATCACTTACAAGCAACTGAAATAAGCAACATGAACCTTCAGATAAAGAATAAATACAGTTGAATTTAATATTACTACATCTGGTAGAGTTCTCTGATTGGTATAATTCTGAGTAACACTAGAGAAACACAATGAAAGCGATACCTTCTTAGGTAAGTTAGAGTTGACCATCTCTAAAGATAATTCAAAATTTTGTTTTTTTAATTCATTCTTCTAATACTAATGTAAAACAAGTTTCGCACAAATAAGAAAGCACAAATAAATCTCCAACTGCAATGTCTAGAACAATATACTTCTGAGTTTATCTTTTCATGACTTTCCAAAATATAGGCTTCTGATGCTACTTCTTTATCTGAATTGTGTTTGAAAATAATTTTGAGTGCTAGCATTTATACAGTTCTCTTTCTTAAACATCATAATGCCTTCTAAATGTATATATATAAGTCTATCAGAATATTACAATTTAATTTTGTATTGTATGCACAAGTGTTTGTTCTTTGAAATATTCAATAAAATATCTAAGTTTTTGTAAATCCATTAATTAAAATCTTATACAGAGTGAGGCAAAAGTAGGTTTGCAGTTGTGAGTACATGAAACAGTTTATTCTTGTATTATGTATTAATTATTGTATTATAGTTCATACAAACAACTGTAAATCTACTTTTGCCCTTCTCTGTAGTTCCTACCGGTCTCCAAGACTGTAGATTATAAATCACATGAATACCTTGCTAAAGTACTGCAGAAGACAAAGACAGCCACTGCTAGACTGAATTTCACTGCTTTCCTGGGTCGTTTGGGATTTCTCTTTTTAGTGCTTGATGTTGAGGTGAAAATTGGTTTTCTTTTTCCAGTTTTATAGTGAGTGTGTTTGTGTGCATATGTGCATTTTCCTTTTCAAAAAATACTTTTGATTTCCATCTACAGTGTCTAAATCAACAAAATAATTGTGTCTAGAATTTTTTGCATGCTGAAAATGCTTGAAACTTTGGTATTTCTAGATTTTACCTATGCTGTAGCACCTCAGCAGATTCAGGGTTAAAGGGTTGGTTTTAGGAAATTTATCCATTAGATCGTTAATCTATGATTATAGATTATTTGGAGAGGGGGTGTGAGATAAAAACAGCTGGGAAGGTATAATTTCAAGAATGGTGTATAGCCTGAGAGATTTGAAGGCTGCATGGCAGTGATGAGTTGTAGCAGGTGAATATATCATTTGAACAGTGTCTCTGGAGGGCAAACATATACTCATATTGGACTCAACACTCTGGCATTTGCTTGAAAGTAGCATGCTTGCAGCTTTCTATTATATCTCACTGCCACTGACACAGAGAAGAATGGCTTCAGCCTAACTTATATTCTAAATTCTTTCCTGAATGTAACTAGCATCTACCAGAAGCTGGGCTAGGAGATCACTGAATTTCAAACCCTCCCTCTGCACTCATAAGTTTAAATTCACATTCACAGTAATAGAATGTGGAGCAGTGTGAATTGCTGCTTCTGCAAGTAATACGATGGCAATCAACTGCAGGTAGATCTCTTCTTTATGTTATGCTCTCTGGATAAAAGGAGGGCAAAAGCTGTAGTCATATTTATTCGAAAACAAGTCAAATAAGAAAGTAACCCTTGCTATAGAAAATTAGCAAAGAAAACATACGGCTCAGATTTGGAGGGGGTGATTTTTCAGTCAGGCCTTTCAAAGCTGTCTAGTTTCCTGATAACTGCAGAATCATACACTGATCTGTCATCATCACCAATAAATTCTACTTAGAAATCCTCTTTTTCAGCTAAGTTTCTTGACCAATATATAATATTTCACTGATTTTATTTTTCACTATAACTGGCTAATAAAATATCAACAAATTTCTTACATTCTTGGCAAAGTCTTGAACTCCAGCATTGAACATCTAATCAGACAACATCTTTGACAACAGTCACATTTGAGCTATGTTTGGGTAATCTGAGTTAGGACTAGGGAGAAACAAGTCTGCAAAAGAGAGATAAGCCAAAAGCCCTGAACAGAAGTAAAATTTTATTTTTGATTTATTTCTAATTTATTCAGGGCATAGTTTTGTTGTTTTTATACAGGCTCTACAAATCCCTCAATCAAATAATTATGACTGATTTAATTTAAAGGCACACTATCATTTGGTTGGTGAGAAAGGAATACACTATGTCTAAGTGATATTGGCATGGCATTTTGGATATGGTTGTCATGCGGTAAACACCTGTCTGCAAGGAGCTGCTGAAGTGAGGCAGCCAACTCCTGTCATATCAATTCTGGAATAGCTGTCAGATGCCGCTGACATTTAGCTATTGCAGTGACTTGGATTAATCTAGAACTGGCATGGAAGCCCTGCTTGAAGACTAGGTATGTCATTCCCAACAGCTAGATTCATTAAATTCCATTTTTTCTTGAAACTTGATATACTCGTAATAGAATTTGTTTGTAGAGTTGTTTGTTTTTTAGCGAGTACAATTCATTCATTTTCTGTTTCTTTTCATGATCTGCTATTAGTATTGTCTAAGTTGTTTTCAAAAGAAGAAAAATGCAGGCTCATACTTTATGAAAACTTTTAACTTCCTTTGCTTTTCAGTTACCCACATCTTAATATTTCTTTTTTCACTGTCCTTTTTCCATTACAGTTTCCATTCAGTATTATTCTGTGTTAGTTTCAGATGTACAGCATCATGGTAAGACCATCATGTACTTTACAGAATGGTCCCCCTGATATTTCAAGTGCCCACCTGGCCCCGTACATAATTATGATATTGTTGACTCTATTCCCTATGCCAGACTTTACATCTCTGTCACTATTCTGTAACTATTATTTTGTATTTAATATCTTCACCTTTTTTACCCAGTCCCTCCAACCCCCTCCCTTCTGTCAATTGTCAATCTGTTCTCCGTATTTATGAGTCTATTTCTATTTTGTCTGTTTGTTTTGTTCTTTAGATTCCACATATAAGTGAAATCATATTGTATTTATCTTTCTTGGTGTGATTATATCACTTAGCATAATACCCTGTAGGTAAGGTAATAATACTACATTTATTTCATTAGTAAGATATTTTTTTAATCTGTTGTTATGCTAATCATTTAATTCCTTATTTAATTTTTAATAATTTAATTTATTTTTAAATGTAATGCATTTAAATAGATATTTCTAGGTTAACAATCTGCAGGGACATAGTGACACAAATGTTTCAATTGGGTATATTCTAAAACAAAATAAAATGTTAGGGTCTATGAGTAACTTGAGAGTAGACACCCAGTCTAATTATATTTAGATCCCCAAATATTTCCAGCTTTATGTTTGCCAAACAAAACATGTTTATGGGTGGTATTAGACAAGTAGGCTGGCACTTTTTAACATTTGAATTACATAGTCCCCCCCAAAAGTTCAAAGCCTAATTTATTAGGTGTTTTCTGTGTGTGTGTATACGTTTGTGTGTGTGTGTATGTATTACATTATCATGTAGATAAAATTTTTCATCTTAAAGAAGTGACCAATATTTTTACCATTCTGGTGATTATATATTTACAAAATTATTGTTGCATGAACAGTCACTAGCATTTGATTTTGTTTAGTTTTCCCTCCTATTCTTTGCAGTTCTAATTGAAATTATTCTTTTTCCTTTGTTTTTAATTTTCAGTTTTACTTTTAAAAAGAATAATTCCAAAAAGTGAAATTCTTGCATCAAAAGATGTGATTCTTTTTAAAACTCTTGAAACATTTTGCCAAATTACTTTCTAGTCTGTGAGGTATATGAGCCGCTACTTCAATATACTCTTGCCAAGCTTTGTGCCTTAGGTTTCTCACTTACAAAATGAAGATAATGATATGACCTTACAATAACCGTGTCACCGCATAGGGTCACTGCATTAAATGAGGTAGTAATAGGTAAGTTACAGGAATGCTATGCACATTTTTGCTATTGTTATTTGCAACTTTAGTAGGTAAAAATAGTTTTCCATTTTATTGCTTGTTTGATTATTAGAGAGATCGAACACATTTTCATATGTGTATGAGCCATTTTTGTTTCTTCTTTGGTGAATTGTCTCTTTGTATTCTTAGAACAACTTTCTAATGGGTATTTCTTATTCTTATACATTTTTGTGCACATTTATATCATAAGGGTGTTAACCCTGTATCTGTCCTAAATGTTTAAATATTTCCTTCAGTTTTTTTTGGCTCTTTATAAACTAATGTTGAAGTCAAATAACCACTTTTTTTGTTTGTATTTGTCCTTTTTTTAAAAAAGGAAGTGCATTCATTTCCTGTGGCTGCTTTAATGAGTTACCATGAAGCAGGTGATTTAAAATAATAGAAATGAACCTGAATAGACACTTCTCCAAAGAGGACATACAGATGGCCAAGAGGCATGTGAAAAATGCTCAATGTTGCTAATTATCAGAGGGATGCAAATTAAAACCTCAATGAGGTATCACTTCACACCTGTGAGAATGGCTCCATCACCAAATCAACAAATGACAGGGCTGGTGAGGATGTCAAATGGCATGTGCTTGGTGAGGGAGAAAAGGTGAACCCTAGTACACTGCTGGTGGGAACACAGACTGGTGCAGCCACTATGAAAAACAGTATGGAGGTTCCTCAAAAAATTAAAAATGGAGCTGCCTTTTGACCCAGTGATCCCACTTCTAGGAATATATCCTAAGAATCCTGAAACACTAATCAGAAAGAATATATGCACCCCTATGTTCATAGCAGCACAGTTTACAATAGCTAAGATCTGGAAATAGCCCAAGTGCTCATCAGTAGATGAGAAATCTCAGAGGGAAGGTGGGGGTGAGTGGGAAGAGATTAACCAAAGAATTTATTTGCATATATGCATAACCCAGGGACATAGACAATAGTGTGGTGAAGGCCTGGGGCAGGGAGCGGGTGGGAGTTGAAAGGCGTTAATGGGGGAAAAAGGGGACATCTGTAATATTTTCAACAATAAAGATAAATTAAAAATAATAAAAAAAATAAATAAAATAATATAAATGAGTTCACTCATAGTTATGGTGGCTAGAAGTCCAAAACATAGTGTTGGCAGGTTGGTTCCTTCTGGAGCTTCTGAGAGATAATCTGTTTTCTTACTTCTCTCAGTTTCTTGTGTTTGCCAGCAGTCCTTGGCATTCCTTGGTTTGTAGATTTCTTGGCATCACTCCAGTTTCTGCCCCCTTCTTCACATGGCCCTCTCCCCTGTATCTGTTTCCAAATTTCCCTCTTCTTACAAGGACACCAACAATATTAGATTTAGGACTCATCTTAAGTCATTATGACTTCATCTTGAGTTGATTACATTGGCAAGACACTACTTCCAAATAAGATAGCATTCATGGGTCTGGGTGGACTTGAATTCTTCCAGGGCACTATTCAATGTAGTATCATAATTAATTTCATATTCCAAGGTCACAAAAATACTCACCTAAATGTTCTTTATGTTTTTGTTTTGTTTTACATTTATTTAATCCATCTGCTTCTCCAATATATTCTAACATAATTAGAAATTCATCCTTTAGACTGAAGTATATTACCTTGAAATTTAAGAATCTTTTTATTTTTTTAAAATGTTAATAGAAAAGTAAAATACCAAATGTACCATTTAAATCAAAACTTAGGAATTTCACAGAGAGAGGGAGAGAAATAAGAAAAAAATTGAAAGGCAATTTCATGATTCAGCACTTGCCTAAGAAAGAAATACATTTATTTCCATTGTTGCAAAATAAATACTCCTTACTTAGAAATTTTACAATTTACTAGATGATCTTCACCTCTCCCAGTCTCCCTAATATTTACACAGTTTTGTTTTTTTCTTTTTCTTTAATCCTCACCTGAGGATATTTTTTCCATTGCTTTTCAGAGAAAGTGAAACCGGAAAAGTTTTTTAATGTGTTAAAAATATATAAAATTTACTCTCTTAACAAATTTTTAAGTTTACAGTACAGTATTACTAACCATAAGCACAATGTTGCACAGCAGATCTTTAGAAAGTTTTCATTTATCGTGAAATTTATAACCATTGAACATCAACTTGCCATTTCTCCCTCCAACCAGCGCCTGGCAACCACCATTGGACTTTGTGCTTTGATGAGTGTGACTACATTACATACCTCGTATTAGCTGAATCATGCAGAATTTCTTTCTATGACTGCTTATTTCACTTAGCATAATGTCCTTCAGCTCTATCCATGTTGTAGCATATAACAGGATTTTCTTCTTTTTATGGCTTAATAATATTTTATTATATATACAACACTCTCCTGCCAGCTTTGATGCATCTGGTTTCATGCTTGTTTGGGGTGCAGGAGTCTAATAATTCATATCTGGATTTCTCATAAAAGTAATCAGTCCTTAAATTGTTGTATTATCTTTTTTTTTCTTGTATTGCCCTCAGTGTATCCATGGGAGGAAAGAGAGTCTGGGGCTTCTTATTCTGCTATATTGCTGTTGTTACCCTTCTTTTTTCTTCTTTTGCACAAATTACACACTCAACATGTATGAACATTATAACAATTGAATCCACACATGTGCTCAAAATGAGAAAGAAAAAAAAATATTTTAAATGAACAATTTAAGACTTAAAAGATTGACATCTAAGATGCATCTCTTCTGTCTTTTACTTTAGTATCTCTTCCTTAACATTGCATTTCTTTGTTTCACTTCTTTCAGCCTCCTAATTTTTACTGGAAAATTCATTTTTTTTTGTTTCTTAGCTCTAACATTGCCTACAGAAGGACTCACTTTTTCATCTCTTGTGTCATAAATTTCTACCTGGATGTTTCCACCTTGATATTTCAAGGTACAACAAATTCAATATGTACAAAATTGAAATCTTTACCTTTACCCCCATATGCTCTTTCTAAATAATTTCCTCTTTCATTTAATGACATAGTCATCTCTTCCACAAACTGAAAACCTCTGAAAACATCTTTAGTTTCTATCACTTACTCTGTAGTTAATCAGTAACTGAACCACATGGATTCAAGCTGTTAGGTTTCTTTTGGAACGTGAACACCTATTATATTCACTACCATTCTTTCTCTTTCCCTGTAATCCATTTTCTATTATTCTAGCAGTGATCCTCCTGAAATCCAAGTTTTATTTGCTTAATCATCTATTGAAAGCCATACCCCTGCAACTATAAACCTTTGTTGGCCCTTTTACCTATATTAGTGCCACACTTATAGTCCAAAAATCATTAGGATGACACACAAAGCCCTTTTTTTAATATTTTGACTTAACCTTCCAGTGTGGCATTCGCTGCTTATTGGGACACATGCTGTGCTCTGAACACACGCTGTAGTTTCCATTACCTACTGAAGCCCCTGTTCTTGTTCACACCTCTTTGTCACTGAACATATTCTACCCTCTGATTGAAATGTCCTATTTGGAATTCTTTGCCAAGAAAAGTAAGGAAATAATTTATCTACTGGAGTGTATAAGTATAGCCTTACTTCTTACAAAAATAATTTTAGGTCATTTATAAAGATTTTTAAAAATATGTATTTTTTTAATTATTATTGATTTCCGAGGGAGAGGGAGATAGAAGCATCAATGATGAGAGAGAGCCATTGATAGGCTGCCTCCTGCACACCCCCTACTGGGGATCGAGCCCTAAAACTTGGGCATGTGCCCTAACCTGGAATCAAACCATGACTTCCTGGATCATAGGTTAACACTCAACCGCTGAGCCATGATGGCTGGGCTAGGAGCTGGGCTAGGCTGTTTTTATAATATTAGAAATAAAATATGATACCTGAGAGGCTATGGATATCTGTCTAAGAAATGTGTCAGTGAGTTCTCCTTGGAATTAATGTCCTTTCCTAGCCCCCTCCCGCTGAGTATGTCCTGGACTTATTGACTTAATTCCAAGGAACAATATATTGAAGAATTGACGAGATGCCATTTTCAAGATTAAATTAAAAATATTATAGCTTTGGCCTCGAGTTCTCCCTTGAGCTCTCACTCTCATTTGGATTGATTGCCTGGGGAAAGTCAGCTGCCATGTAATGAGGCTCAGAAGGATTAGTAACTTGGAAAGAAGCTTGTAAAGTTAGGGGAATTTTGGGCCTTTATTAAGCCCATAACCTCTGAGACTATTCACCATGTTCATCTAACAGACAGTTTTGAAGACCTGCCAAAGGTCCCGAGGACCAAGACTCCTAAATATTATCAGCATCCTTGAATTGACCATATCCCAGTTGAATTCCTAACCCAAGAATGAATACTGTCTGACATCAAGCCTTCAGGGCACCTCAAAAAACTACTTCAACTGGCCAATGATATTTCTGGGGCTTGTGTCAGCAAGAAGTCAGGAGGTAGTTCTTTTCTCCTCCATTCACACTGTTCCTTGCCTCAAACCCTGAAGACACTTGTTGAAGTTTACTTGGCTCACGTTGCATACCAATCAGAACACCTTGCAAAGGGATTGACAGATAAGAGTTTCAAGTCCCGTCCTGTAGAGAGAAAGGAAGTCTGTTGGCCTGTAGGATTCACCCATCACCCCTTTCAAAATGTGGGCAACATTCCTTTACCTCTCAGCACAACTACTACAGAGGCCACTGTTTTTCAGCCCTTTTGCCTTTTATTTTCTTATACTTGGCATTTCTCCTCCATCCACAAAAAGACTAAAATTATATCTTTTACAGCATTTCCTTTTCTTTCCCTGCATTTAGGGTACATTGCCAGCATTTTACTAACAGGCCCACCTCAGACATTTTTAATGGGCTCAAATTTTGCCTTATAAGACAAACATAAGCCAAACCAGTTTTGTTTTCAAAAGTCATTTATTCTATCTTCCTTTCTCCTCCTAGTCTCAAATTCCAGTATTGATGTGGGACCGGCAGCGGCACTGCTCTGTCCAATGTTGGGTTGGAGGGCTGACATAGATTATTCACTGGGCATCTGTAGCCTCACTTAACCTTTCTGTTAGCTTTCCTCCATCCAGCTTGGTTGAGGTAAGCAACTCTTCCTCCTAGCAAAGGTTTTACCTAGTATATGAAATTTAGAAGAATCCCTAAGGTGCTGGACACCGAAATCT
This sequence comes from Miniopterus natalensis, assembly GCF_054644295.1. Lineage (NCBI taxonomy): Eukaryota > Metazoa > Chordata > Mammalia > Chiroptera > Miniopteridae > Miniopterus > Miniopterus natalensis. The sequence goes on from NC_142083.1 coordinate 55,948,054, forward strand.
AGAACTCCACATCAGGAATCTAAGGTGGCCAGCAGGAAGAGATGTTCCCAACCCCACCACCCCACACACCACTACCATCAAGCCAGGTTTGCCACACCTGGCTCAGTTTTCTACTTTTAATATAAATAAAGTTGGTCCAATGCATGCTTTAGAAATCCATCATGTCACTACAGTTGGTTTTGGCTAAAAACTAAGTCTAGTTTATTCTCCTCTTACTAGTGAAAATGAATTAGCTCATTCTCTCTGTGCATGTCTCAAAAATATATTTTATAAAAATTTTTTTTATGTAGGAAAAATGTATTTCTATTTGGTTATATAGCCAAATTGCTTGAAAAAATGTTTGAAAAACTTGTGTTATGTCAAGATGCTTCTCTATATAGTCAATAAATATATAAAATCTACAATGAAATACAAAAGGTAAAAAGGTAAATTGCCTTTTTTTTGGCATCTTAAAATCTTCAAAGAAAATTGAAGTATTTATAAATCCTTATGAATAGTGCACTTCACACATACACATCAAAAATCAGCAAAGAATAAATGATGCTCATAAAAAAAGGCTTTTAACATTTGTGTATTTGAGCACTAAAATGGAGTGACATGTGAGAATTTTATTCTTGGATAATTCTTTTATCAATTGTTTGATTTAATGTAACAATTATTCATGACATGATGCAATTGGAATGGGTTCACTAGACAAATAATAGCCTACACTTCTGCTTTTTCATTATAATAGATAAAAAATTTATTCAGGGATATATAAGAGGCACAAAGTGCTTTGTTGAATGGAATGTAGTATAGAAAAATTGCTCTCTGTCCAGACTCTATTATCTACAAAGACACAGTAATGGAGGGAATTTTTTAAAATCCTCATTGAGGATATATTTTTATTGATTTTTAGAGACAGAGGAAGGGAGAGGAAGAGAGAGAGAGAGATATCAGTATGAAAGAGAAATGTTGATGTTTGCCTCCCATATGTGCCCTGACTGGGAATTCGAACCAGCAACCTAGGTATGTGTCCTACTCAGGAATCAAACCTATAACCTTTTTGGTGTATGGGATGACAGTCCAAACAACTGAACCACCCAGCCAGGGCAGGAAAATTTTTTTGTCTTATCAATAAAATAGAGATTGGAGACAGGAAAATACTATTTTTTATGTGCCTCTTACCTGTTTTTTCTTCTTTATGTAGGCATTGTTAGATATCCTCTATATTCCATGTTCCTAGGGAGCATCATCTCTATTTCTCAGTTCCTATATTAGCACATTTTCATCACAGTTGGTAGAGTTATTTTTGCTATATCAAAAATTTATCTATCAACTCAGAGTGCTTACCAGAGCACAAGTTGTCCACACTTGTCTGGGCCAAATCAACTTTACATATGCAAACATTAAAGAGATTAAAATGAAATTTAAAAAGTAGCAGGACAGGATATAACTGTAATATATAATAAATGCATTAATTGTTAGGACTGATAATGCATTAGGAAAGCATAATCTCCCACATCCAGGTTATATCAGCTATTTTTCTGTCATTCACTTTCCAGTCTTTAATTTTTCTGTATCCTACTCTTAATCATTGGTGGATTTCAAATTACTCTAAATAATTGGGAATCATATGATACAGAACACATAGAATTTGTATGAGTATACTACATGTCATGAAATGCCTAAATTAGAAAGCAAATAATTTTTTTACAGTATACTTAGTTATTTTCTCCATTGTTGAGAGAGCTTGAGAGTTTTTTTATTTTGTACTGAATTACTAGCAAAATAAAATTCAAAACATATTTACGCCTTTGAAGTTAGTGTCTCCAAGGTAAAATGGGAAATTTAGAACTATTTTTGGTATACCGTTATTGCAGTTTCATTTCCAGTTGTAACCATATATCGCCTATCTATCACCATCCCTATTAGCTTGCAAATGAGTATGCTGTCTTTAGTCATAAATTTAAAGGAATATTGGATAGAAGTTGTGTAAAACAGAAAAAAAAAATGAAGATTTAAAATAAATTTGATGGCTATATTCATTGGTGCAGCATGGAAAAATATAATGCTTGCTTTATTGCAAAGTTTTCTTCTAAAGACTTGTTAGAGCTTTTACCTTGTATGGTATTATATTACTATACTTACTTTCAGCATTTCCATAATAGTACAAACTTGTGGGGATGTACCGGCTCTCCTTTTGTTCCCTAGATCTACTTCCCACTCAGGATGTAGATTGTTTGAACTATAGCAGTGAGCTGCTTTGCCCTCCAGCGTCTTGTTTGGTTTGACTAACCAGAGAAACCAGCAGGAGATGGCTGACACTAAGGAGAGGGAAAAGAATGGGTTTGGGGTCATTTTTCTGTTTTCCTTTCTGGTAGTTCAAACCTGGTTGTTGTTTTTTGTGTTTGTTTTGTTTTGGCTTGGTTTTGGTTTGGTTTTGCTGTTTCCCTCTAACATAGTTTGTATAGGGCAATCCACCCCATAAAACCGGTGTAAGCCTTTGGGAAGCACAAGAGTAATTGGAAGAGAGAGGGCAGCTAGCAGAGAGTCTAAACTTAACCCCAAACCATCATCAGAAATGAAAGATCACTTAATATGTGAAAATAGAAATTACACAGCTAAGATTTCTAAGGACATATCAGATGCAAAGATTATGCCTGAGTTTGGGTGGTAGTGGGGAGAGAACAGAAAGGGAGAGGCATCCTGTGGAAGAAGCAAGATGAAAGGAAAAAGAATAGAGGGAAAATTTGAGATATTTCAAGGTAAAAAATTTTTTAAAGAATATTTTCAAACGCACAACTCATCTCCCCATTCTTCACTTCCCCCTTAAGAAAAATCTAGTAAAGAACCACACTTTGTTACGGAGATAGATGTGGGTGCTTTTCAACCAAAGTTCTTATAAAGCAACATTTTGTCAGCCCTGCGCACAAAGATGCAGAGAATCAACGCTCTTCGAAAACTGTGACAAAATTAAAGTGGAAATGTGACGTTATACTATTCAGCCGGCAAACTGCCCTGCAACAAACAAGCAAGCAGTAGTGAGGCAGAAGAAATTAATAAAAAAGCCAGAGAAGTTCCTTAGAATGGAAGACAGGAAAAGAAAAAATCATGTTTAATAGGTGTTATTAAACAAGAAAAAGGAAACGGCAGGTTTAATTTTTATTAATGTAATTTATTTTGTATATATACCTCATACCCAGATAATATAAAATGCAATTTTCCACAAGTGCTCATGATACATTCACAAAAAAATTATTGTATAATAAGGTAAAAATAGTGTTTAGCACCATAGAGTAGAAATATTTCAAACAACATTCTTGGATCAAAACACTGTAGAATTAAGAATTCTTAACAATATAAAGAACAATTAAAGAAACTAACCCCTCCTTTTTAAACAATTTTTGGGTAAAAGGGAAAGTACAAGATCAAAGTAAATAATTTCTAAATAATAATAATAATAATAATAATAATAATGAAAACACCACATATTAGAATTTGTGCATACATTTAAAGCTGTGATTACAGAAAAATAATAATACTAACATCTTTTATCAATAAAACTTTTCAAAATTGAAAATAAATCTATTCCCAATTGAAAAAACTAAATAAATAATCAAAAATTAAATGAAAAAGCAGCAATCAGTAATAAAACATAAACAGTAATTGTGTAGATAGAAAATAGATATGAAACGGAAACTTTTAAGAAATTTACATATCGAATATCTATTTGAAAAAAATAAAAATATAAGCTAAAGGGTAACAATAAAGAACATCATGAAAGAAATAACAATTATATAAAATAAATAATGACAAGAAGAAATAACCATTGAAAAAGAAGAAAAAATATCAGAAGAGTCTGATAATGTCGATAAATATTGAAAATGTTAAAATGAAATCTATTCAAATACTTAAAGTGCTTTTTCTTAAGGGGTACACTTAAAAGTGCCATTTCCTGGATATGATGACTTACACCTAAGACAGATATTCAAATAGAAAAGATACATTGATATTTAAACTTGTTTTTAATACTAGTGTTAAGAATAATTAATACTGGTTGTTGTAATTACTACTAATATAGTGTCTATACAGATCATTTACTTGTCCTTGCTATATTTACATATATATGCCTTGGAAGGTATGGCTTTCAAATTAGACTTATATTCTTTTTTTATTTCATCTGTGATATAAAGTTAAAACATAGTAAACATCCAGAATAATTCAATAATGCAATATTTTATTGTCTCCAAATAGATTTCATTAAATATCAAATATAGTTTGTCAAGATGTCCCCTTCATAAAAGATTAATTAACACATTATTCTGTAATTTAAATATGGATCAATATTTATCACTTACTTTAAAGATCAGCAGATGGTCACTTCCTTGATTGTCTTAAGAACTGTGCAATAGAGAACAGGTTTGAAAAACTGACTGTGGGAGTTTGGCGAAGCTTCCATATCTGGCTCTATGGTGGTTGCTCCTGTTGTTACCATTTCTCAGGCAGTTGAACATAGAGGGGAATCCAGTTCCTTTTTAGAAAAGCTGACCCATTATTTCTACTCTACTTTCATCTCAGAGCCTAGTCGCACAGTCACACCTAGCTGCAAGGATCATTGTATTCCTAAGAGGAATAAGTGGAGAATAGACTTTGGGGTGTCTGTCAGATAACTCTTCCATAGAAAATCGATTTACCTATGATTAGAGTATATGATGATTGATGACTTATTGTGAAATGAAAATGAACCAATACAGTGATTCCATCCATAGAGTGCCCCCGCTTATGCTAGGGGGACTCAACAGGATTCCCCCCCCCCAAATGTATTGATGGCGTTGTTTATGTCAAAGCAGTAGTGGGTGCACTTCTTCAGCTTGACTTGAGTCAACTGATTTCACAATATAGAAAAAAAGAAAATTATTCATAGTGTTATATTAATTCCTTACCATAAAACTGATATTCTGAATGTAAATAAAATGATTTGTTATTCTGTAATGGAGGTAACCTGCTAACTTTGCATTGATAGAATTTAGTATCATGGCTACACCTGGCTCCAAGGGAAGATAGTCAATGTTATTTTCATTTAAGCTGAGCATTGGGAGTTCAATAACCAAGAAGAAAATGGCAAACATACCCAAATAAATTAAAAAGAAGTATCATCTGGTAGCCTGTGGTTAAATTAGATTAAAAGTATATCTATGTAATCCCAGAAAGAGCTGCAAAACCTTATACCCAGCTTGCCATTTGATTCACCATCTAGTGCAAGTGTTTGTCTCTTTCAAGAATAATGTAAAAATACTTAGAATATTTTTAAATTATATGCTACAGTATATTATTGTGATGCAATGTAAATCAAGTGTCAAATTAAGCTTTAATAGCCATATAATTTTTGAAAACCCCTTCTACTTGTCTATAAAACTATGATTTCATTTTCAGTTCTTTAAACTTAAAGGTTTAAGGGGACAAAATTACTATGCCTTGAACCTGCAAGTGACAACGTCTAGCAGCTAGGGTACCCATCAGTGTCACTGATGTCTTTTAAAAGAGTGAAAATGTTGACCTGTGTTCCCATGAATGCTGCTCAAGACATCCAGCTTCATGTGAAGAAAATGTACTTCCAACCTGTAAAATTATTTCTGATAAAACAGCAAACCTCCAGGGCTCTAGTTGATCAAAACAGTTCTTTAAAGATGTTCCTGAGAGAGACCATTGGATCGTCTGTCTTGATATCATCACCTATTAACCATTTCTAACTGGGTTCTTCACATTTTGGTATGTCAGAGGGAAAAATACAGATTTCAAGTATATTTGCAGTTTTTTCCCCATGTTCAAAGCATAAAGATGCACCCTAATTAAGCAATTGGATTTGTATAAATTTAAAAATAAAGCCACTTTTAGTTCTTTTGCAAGATAGGTATTTTAGTGTTTTATCCTTAATGAATAGAAAGGATTTCACTACCATGAAAACATCTACAAATTTAAAAAATGGAAAGGCAGGGAAAAAGAAACCTCTGCTATGAGTTTGTAAACCAGTGAGTAATAGTAATATGTTACAAAACAGACTTATGAGTTCTGAAGCAATTTTTCAATTCTTAAGGAACACTTTTCCCATTACTGTAACTGTTTTATTTTGCTCTGCTGAATTTGAGATTGAAGTCACTTTTGCTTCTTAGTAATTAACAGATAAAATCTGTTATGATATGTCATTATAGATCATTGCCAAATGAAAAGCAAGCACCAGATGGTGTGCTTTATGTTAAGCTACAGTGCACATGCATTAGGACTTATTTTTTTCTCCCAGGAAAATTGCAATTTATTGTAGAGAGATCCTTTACACTGTGGAAGCTGTAGGGCAAGAAGCTGTTTTTACTCGCAAGAAAGCCATAAAAAGTATGGCATCCTCTCTGGCTTTAATGCTCTGTGATGGGCTACTTTAAGAAACAATATGCTTCATTTATTGTCTTGTCTTTTTCTTCTTTCTCATCTTTTTATCATATGGACAACTGAAAGGGACAACTGAAGTGAAGTTATAGGAAGTCTAATTGCCTATCAATTGTTAATAAAAATATCAGAGAATCTAAAAGTCACAGAAATTCTTATTAGCCTTTCCTTTATTGACATTCTGACTATTATATTCTGAGAAAAAAATTCCCCATTTCTTATTCCCCAACAATGATGTGTCTCTTACAATTTGCCTCTCACACATGGTGCTTTCATCAATATCCAAGCTCTTCTTGTGGCCTTTGAGCCACATACTGAGAGGCCTTTCTCATCACTCTTTCTTTATCATAAACACTCTTCCCTTTGTCCACCGCTGCCCAGCTTTACGGACCTCCTTACTATTCCTCAGGGCCAGCTGTCCCCCCAGGTTAGGTTTTATACTCATGACATTTCCCTCAGCCTTGTCATCTCCTCCAGTGTCTGGCTCCTTTTCTTACTTTCGATATTGCTTTAAATATCAGAGTCCACACCCTTACCTCCTCTCTGATCCTGACACTGAAACATGTTCCCTTGATTTATGCTGGTCATATATTTATATTCTGATAATTTATTGTATGTCTTCCTCACTATATTTAAATGGCAGGGACTACATAATCTTTATTCACTATCACATACCCAGGCCCTGTGTGCATCTGAAATTCAATAAATATATACTAATTATAAATAGCTAAAATCAAAAACATAAGAAATAATAACTATTTGACCGACTCTCAAGTAAATTTTATATATAGTAAGTACTTAATTATCAATAGAAAGACTACCACATCTACTTCGAAGGTAATTCAAATTGAATGGAGTCTCTTTTCCACCCTCCAAGTCCTTGGCCATTAACACAAGCAACAGAAGTGTATAGAAGGAGTTATGATACTTTGCATTTGTGGAAATGGTTCATCTGGAGAGCTGATTAACTTAATTCAATCAGGTGAACCATTGCTTACTGCCTTTACCCAGGACTCAGTAGAGTAATTATTTAAAATTTATCAGAATGGATTGTGGTTAAAAATGTTACTGAAATGAAAAGCTATTCAGTAAAGGATTTTAATTTGCTTTTCAAGATGTTTTTAAAATCATTAATAACTATGTAAATAACAACTATTTTAAAAGTAAGAAAAAAGCAGTATTACCACCCCAGAGATTTTTGGGGATGAACATTAGTAAGCAAATTAAAATAATCCAGTAGAGTAAAACTTTTATCTCCCTTTCTCTCATTCAAAAGGGTATCTTAATTTCTGCATTGTGCTTAGACACAGGTTTCTATCATTTAGTCTCATTGGATACATGATACTGAGCAATACTAGAGGGCGTCGTCTTAAAAACAAATTCAGAGAAACAAAACTCTGTGTACCTTGCTTTTAATTTGAGAGTTGTTTTAGCCTGCTAGGGTTACCATGACAACAACAACAACAAAACCCAAAACAGACTGTGTGGCTTAAATAACAGAAATTTATTTTCTCACAGTTCTGGAAGCTGGAAGTCCAAGATCAAGGTGCTGGCAGGATTGGTTTCTGGTGAGGCCTCTCTTCTTGGCTTGCAGAGAGTCACCTTTTTGCTGTGTCCTCACTTGGCCTTTTCTCTGTGAGTGCACTTCTGGTGTCTCTTCTACTTCTAATGAGGACCTATTGAATTACGGCCCAACCATATGCCTTCATTTAACCTTAATTATCTTCTCCAAGGCCTTATCTCCAAGTATAGCTCCATTGGGAGTTCAGGCTTCAATATATGGATTTTGGGGGACACAATTTAATCTATAACAGGGGTGTTTACACATTACACTTTCTAATCATCCATTCAGAAATATGAGATATTTTGAAAAGGCACAACATGAAAATATAAGTATGACATCTCAGAGACCCTTTACTCATAAAGTATTCATGATACTAGTTAAGTAATTGAAACTTAGAGAAGGGGCAGTAAAATCCAGAAATGAGACGTATAAAGAATATAAGGACTAATGTGAAATCCTTTTATACCATTGCTAGTCCACCATATCACAAAGTATGTTCAGATGAATAACAGTCTGCACTGATTCTGCTTTAAAAAAGGTATTTCTTCTTTAAATAAGTTTGGTGAATGATGCTTACAAAAATGCTCTTTGTGAAGGTTCACAATACGGAGTGCTCTGAGAAGTGCTCAAAGATCCCAGAAAGTCTCATATTAATCTAGGTTACTGTTCTCACTTCTTGTTGAATTGTGTGAATCCCAAAGATATTTCTGCATAAAATGCACTGAAAAAAAATCCCAACTTAAAGTACCATTGTTCTAAAGCCCAGAAAACAGATAAGATCTGTAATATTAAATGTTAATCTTCTACTTGCTGACTTACCTGCACTATAAGGAAGTATGATGCTTAAATGTCCTGTTTATTGTATTGTGGCTATTTCAGAGCTTTTGTCTGTGGGGAATTTTAAATGCAAACCTTTCTGTAACTCAGCTTTAAAAAGTAAAATGAAAAAGGAAAGTTTAATACTATAGAATGAATAGAAGTGTCAGAATGGAGATTCAGTATTTATGGTGAATTATCTTGCTTTTACTGGCTGCAGTCAAACCTTTGAGGTTAAATAAACAGTTTTCTGGGATCGACTGAGTCTGCTTCATTTGTACATAAACATGCTCAAGAGCCATAACGATATTAGAGGTTTTGGAGTATTGTATACATCGAACAAATGTGCACATTGTATCTGTAGATATTATTTATTCAACATTTGTCATGCATTTCAATGAGTAAAAATCATATGTGCATAGAAATCATTTCCCTTGGAATCAGCCAGAGATTCTTGTCTTCTTTTGAGAAGAGACCTGGCAAGAGAAAGGAGTATCTGAAGCGTTCAATGCCATTCAAGTTCAGATAGTGAATAAACTTGCTGTCAGTCAAAAGTTAGATATATTAGGAAAAAACAACTTGTAAGTAAACATCAGTTCAGTTAGGTTGGGGAAAAAAATGAAAACAAAAGCACAGCCGACTCACAGGGGTAGCCATGGACTACTCCTGGCCCTACTCCACCTCAGAGGGCAGAGAACAGTTTTGAGTAGGAAGGCAGAAGAGTATGGCCTGCTCTTTGACCCTGCTGTCCCTAGATATCTAGAATGCCTTTATGCTAACCTCAAGGAAAAAGTTTCCTTTTTTAAATTTTATTTTATATTTTGTAGATGACTTGAAACTCTATTAAACAGTTTTTTGCACGGTACAAATATTATGCATGTTTTTAACCTTCAGTATTCAATTTTTATACCTGGGCTTATAGCAAAAATTATAATAAGTGATACAATAAGAATTGATAAAATATTTTTTCAAATCACTAATGTGTTTTTAGTAATGGAAAGCTAATTGTTAAATGCCAGAGAAAGCAAAATGAACTGTCTTATAATCCTTTAATTGTTTTTGTATATTTGTAATTTGCCATTTGTATTTTCTTTGTTTAAGGATTATTTTAAAGTTTCTACATTAAGTAAAACAGTATATGGAAAAAGAAAAGAGAGAAAATATTGTCAACCTACATTTATACACTTTGAATAGCATAGCTAAAATTTACTGAGCCCTGTCTTATTTTAAATATGAAAGGATTCTTGATCATTCCATGACAATTATTTGAATATGCCCCTATGGCTGAGAAATAACTATCTGAAGACAAGGCATCCTGGCTGTAGTAGTTAATTTGTGGAAATGAATTAATAATTTTTTCAATAATTATCACATTTTATTGAACTTTTCTTAGTTTAAGATGCAATCAAACATTAAAAATATGAAATATAACTTATTTCTCTAATGTATACTCTCAAGTGCTTCCCTGCATTTCCTAATTAAAACAATTAAACTGTTTTTTATCATTTTTATGATTTTCTGCCAAATTTATTTCAAAGTTAAAAAGTAGTAATAATAAACCCAAAACTTTTTTGTAGAGTCTCAAAATAGAAAATTTTAAATAGAGAATTTTTTGATCATCAAAATGACTGTTTTCGTTACTTGTTCATTCAATGAATATTTGTTATGTACCTGAGAACCAGCCTTTTCCTTGTAGACCAAAGATACTGTTACAGTTCTTTTTTTTTTTTTTAAATATATCTATTTATTTCAGAGAGAGGAAGGGAGAGAGAGATAGAAAGATCAATGGTGAGAGAGTTGTCACTGATCGGCTGCCTCCTGCATGCCCCCAACTGGGGATCGAGCCTGCAACCCGGGCATGTATCCCGATCAAGAATCAAACCTTGATCTCCTTGATCTTAGGTCAATGGTCAACCGCTGAGCCACGCCTGGCTGGGCACTGTTATAATTCTTATATTTCTTTTTCAAAAATTATTTTAATCAATTATTTTAGAGAGAAGAAGGGAGAGGGAGAGAGAGAGAGAACATCCATATGAGAGTGAAACATCAATCGCCAGCCTCCTGAACTGGCAATCCTTAGGTGCAGGAGAATATGCCCAACCAACTGAACCACACCAGCCAGGGCCAATTCTCATATTTCTATTTGTTAAATATATTCAGTTGAAATTTATCATTTATCATTTGGAATGACCAGTTATAATTTTAAAATTATTTTGGTTCTTACTATATTTAAACTGAGATTTTCATAGCAAGTAGCAAAAGCAAATAGGTATTTCCCCCTATAATAATGCCTGGGAATATATTCAAAATCACATTTTGCTATAAAATGTTCTTGCAATTAAAATGGTTTAAATCTTTAAATTTATAATACTTTAAAATGGGAGAAAACAAAGATCGATTGGCTTTTACAGTTCTGAAAATGCTAAACAAAGTTTGCTTTTTCTGATAAACATTGTCTTAAATACTAATATTCTGCTAAAGAATATTTTTCAAAAACACTTGCATTAGAATGAGCTATTTTCTAAATTCCCACAGGAGATTCTTTAATTTCTAAAATATTAATGCATATCCATTGCATCTATAATGCAGGTTTTTACCATCATACTCATAGGCTTAGGGATTGCAAACATATATTCTAGGCACAGACTCAAATGAACTTATAGGATTTATATAATCAAATATTTAAAAAAAAGATATTTTTACTTGAATCCTCTCAGTTTCAGAAGATAAAAAAACTTCCAATATTTCAACAGTTTAAAAAGAGCTCTTAAGTGAACTTTAAAAAGAACACCTTGTAATATTTAATGGAATACCTTACAAAAATGTGACCTCAGACTTGGTCATATTGACCTTGAACACATCATCAGTTCTTTCAAGAATAACCTTAGGGAACTGATGCATTTTAAGTGAGTTGCCAACATCTGTGATATAGTCCTTAGATATGCCTGTTTCTAAACTCCCCCCCCCCCCCCGCCCCCATTTACTTAAGACAATCAGACTCTAGGAGAACTCCTTGCTACAGAGAAATTTGTGTTAGCAACCTGAGTTATAAATTGTGAGCTGGTGGTGGGGGTGGGGATAAAGAGGGAGGTGAAAGCAATGGTTTTCCTGAATAAGGACATCAGTTGTCTCCACAGAGTAGTCCTTTTCCAAAGGACACATCAGAATGTTGTTTGACGAACAACAGAATTAGCACCAAAGAGTTGATCTTCATTTTGGAATGGAAGCATCAAGTTTTGGTAGCTGAATTTCTTTGCTTTACTTGTATGAAAGGCTGCAGGTTAGAACAAAAAGAGCATGTTATTTCAAATATGCAACTTGCTATCTAGGCAGCCAAGGTCTGTCACTGTAAAATAATAACAACAACAACAACAACAACTAGTAACCCTAACCTCAAAGTATTCTGTGAGGAGGATATATGTTAAATTCTCCCCCTATAAAATGCCATGCTTATAAAATGCTTTAGCTATTTTAAATGAGAAAAATAAAATAGACTGCATGTCAAGAATGAGAAACATGATTAATGTAGAAAAATTATTTAGAACAGCATTTTTCAAATACATTCCTATTGAATAGAACTTTCTGTGGTGATGGAAATATTTTATATCGTTTATGTTTAATATGGTAACGACTAATTCCATGTGATTCTTATGCACTTGATACATGGCCTAGTACGACTGTAGAATTGTTGTTCTAATTTAATTTAATTTAAATTTAAACCCAAATAGCTCCATGTGGCTAGAGACTACTTTATTGGATAATGTAGATCTAACTATTTAAAAAATATGTGTACTGTTCCTCATTGGAAGAGATTATGAGAAGGGTGTAGTGGCAGGAATTTTGAATACTTTTGCACATCTCACAGAAACAACCAGAGCAAGTAGAGTAGCAAAAGGACAATCCCATAGACAACATTTCAAAACAAAACAGTTAGGTGACAAAGAGTCTCCCAGAATCTCAATATGTGATCCCACAGGGACATACTACTGACAGTTACACAACCCATATAACGCCAATGATGGAGCATGAAAATACACAGGAAATAAATGTGGCAACAGATGGACTTGAGATCTCCAATACTATTAACAATTACTTGAAGGAAAGCATGAAGGAGTCATTTAAGAACAGCTAAAATCAGAAGACTTCGCCATGCCAACAGTAAGGGAAAGTAGGGGGTCCACAGTAATGTCTAAGTTGTATGAAGCAGTCTACACCCCATGAAGCTCAAATTTAATAAGCCAAAGCTAACTTCTAAAATAGTCCTCACTAGGGAGAAACTGGAATAGAATCTAAATTAAGCAAACCAGGACCAGCAGAGACAAAGGAAAGAGCCTGAATAAAAGTGAGGAAAAGGGACAAATCTTAGCATTCTTACTAATAAGAGTAAAAATGACTCATATCCCTCATTTTAAAACACATTTATTTTCAATATTTAGTATGTTTCCCTAGATGACAAATATTTAACCTCTGATTTTTTTCAACCTCAGCACTCAGGGTTTGGTTGAATATATGCTTTATTATACTACATTTTTCCTAACCACATAAATTTCAGCTAACACATCATATTTTTTAGATATCATAGGTAGAGATTCTTGTCCTGTACAATTTGAAAATTGAATTTTTCTGCTATTTTTTTATTTCATCTAATAGTTTCAAATTTATTGGTAAGAAGTAGTGAATAATATCCTCTTAGATTTTAAAAATATCCATACATTTTATAATGATGCCCTCTTTTACTGTTTCCTTTTGAAATTGGTATTGTAAATTCTTCTTTTAAAAATTAGCCTTGCCAAGGTTTTAGCAATTTTATACAAAGACATGAAGATAAGAACTAACTTTTGCCAGTCCTCCATCCTGTTGTATCTCTACAGAAGTTAGGTCTTTCCTTGAATTTCTTTGAGCTTTATTTGCTCTCATTTTTCTGTCTCATAGAGATAAATGATTATGTAATGGAAACTGTTAGTCTAATTAAAAACGTTTAAGATCAAATTTCTGTCCCACTACAGTTCTAGCTGCATCTCATAGGTTTTGATGTGTCATAGTACAATTACTGTTTAGTTAATTATTTTCCATTTGGATTTACTTGAGCCATGAATAATTAAGGAATAATTTCCTGATTTCCAAACATAAAAAGATTTACTAGTAATCTTATTTTTTACTGATTTATAGCTTAATATGTCTAGGATATTTTAAGATTTAAGCCTTTGTAATTTGGAGAGGTATACTTTATGTTTCAGAATGTGGGTAATACTGTTAATATCATATGCACTTGAAAGTAATGTGAGGTTTTTGCTTGTTTGTTTTTTGTTTTGGTCTGGTTATTTTTTTACTAAAAAAAAAAGTGCTAACATCTCCCACATTGATGTAGTCTTGTCTTTCTCTGTTGAATTCTAATTCTTTTCAATCAAATATTTCTCATTAATTTGTTTCTTTCTCTCCCAATGCATTTGGCGACACTGTTTATTTTTCCTAATGTTCACATAGTGGCGCCCAATTTTCTTTCCTTAATATATACTCAGAGGATATACTTTTGAATACTTTTTCATTTCAACTCAATTCAATAACATTGTTTTTATTTCAGGCAGTTAATGTTTGTTTATAGCTATCCTTATATATGCTCTTCTCTTATTTTGTTCTCTATTTCTTCCCGTATTTACAAGTTTCCATCTGAGATCATCCATGTGCTTGAGAAACACTCTTTAATATTGTATTTAGAGCAGGTAAGCTAATGATAAATTATCTCAGTTTTTGTTCTGAGATTTCTTTCAGCTTCTTTTGTGGATGATATTTTTGGTGTCTATATGGTTCTGAATTAGCAATTTGTTGAATATGGAATTCCAAATTGGAAATTGTATTCTTTTTTCTCCTTTTTTTATGGAATTTTTTGGGGTGACATTGGTTAATAAAATTATATAGGTTTCAGGAGTACATTTTTATAATACATCATCTGTATATCATATTGTGTGTTCACCAGTAAAGTCTAATCTCTTTCGGTCACTATTTATCCCTCCTTTACCCTTTACTGCCTACCCCTATTCCCCTTTCCCTCTTATAATCACCATAATGCTTAATTATTTTCTTTCAGCACATTGAGTATATCATCCTCCCATCCTTGCTTTCTGTTGTTTCTTTTGATAATAATACTTTCAGTCTTATTATTGCTCTTATGATATTTCCTTTTCTTAGGTTTTTCAACTGTTTTACTATGAAGTGCCTGGGTATGGTTTTCTTATTGTGATTTTTAAGAACTTGAATATATGGGTGGATGTTGTTCATCAATTTTGTTATTTCCCTGCCATCATCTCTTTAAGCCTGGTTTCTGCCTCATTGTCTTTCTTATCTCTTGGGATGTATTTACACATTTTTTTTATGCTTCTCATGATATCCTGCATTTCTGTTATAGTATTTGCTTTATTTTCCATCCTATTGCATTTCTGTGTTTCATTCTGGATATTATATTTTTCCTGATCTATCTTTAATTCTAATTTTCTTTTCAGCTCTGTTTAATCTTTTATAAACAACTCTATATTATTCTTAATTTCAATTACTATATTTTTAAGTTATCAAATTTTTTTTATTATTATTTTGCAGTACTCTGATGAAATTTTTGTTGTTGTTTTTCAAGGAATATTTAATAAGGTAGATAACATACGCTTTTCTAACATGTGTTTTTATATCACTGAAGCTAAAGCAAAATATCCTGTTCATTGGGTGAAAACAGCCTGCTTTATGTGTATACACTGAATGCAATTTAAAAATACAGTAATTATAATTTCAGATGTTGGAATTTGAATAGGTGCCAGTGTTCTCTCCTTTCTTCACATGGGAAGAGAAAATTTCTTTAAAAATCATTTGTAGGTTGGACAAAAATTCTATAGCTGTATTTTTAGAGTCACTCTGTAGGGTGTTCATGATTCAGATGGTAGAAGGGACAGATACATATATAAAATAATGCCTTGGTTGTTGTTGATTATCACAAGCGTTTTGTCACTAAGCAGAATAAATGTTTTTATGAGATTTTAGTTATTTCCAGGTAAAAAGGTAAATAACTGTTCACCATAGAATTTTGACTGCATTTCAGAGTCTGTACATTTTGACAATTGGTATTGCTTTTCGTACAGGTGATCACAGCACAAATTTTTTAAAAACATCTTATCATTTAGATATTGTTTTATTATTTTATATTTATGTAATGCATTCTTTGTGAGTGATTTCTAACTATGCTTTTGCAATAATTATTTTTCAAGAAATTAGACAGTTATTTTGACACTATATTTGCAAAGATTGGCAGTTAGGAAGGGTATCTTTCAAATTGCTCAACTTCAATAGTCAATCATGTACATATGAGATGTCAGCTTTATTATTTTGCCTCTTATAATTACACTCTTTCATAGAAGACACACCTCTATAACTTTCTAAATAAAATACACCAAACATTCTATGAATAAACTTATCTAATACAGTAGTAATTTTTCTTCTATATTTTTTAAATTAAAGAAATAATTTACTATACAATAACAATATTGCTGAATTGTTATTAAGTCTTCTAGGCGATAAAAATGGAGGCACTTGATATTAAGTATATTATATTATATACTTATATTAGTGCTGTATATGATATATTATTATTGTAAAACATTTCCAAATATACTTTCTAAAAGAATGAGGGCAAGTGTAGTCCACTGCAAGTTGAGAGAGGCTCAGAACACATGTCCACTGGACATAGACTCACAAGCAGTTAGACTTGACAATTCCACTGCTGACAACGAGACAGGCTGACCTTAAAAAATTAATTGGAAGTTACACCACATTAAAGACATGTTGACTCCTTTAATAGGTATTGTGAGGCAGAGAAGCATCTATCAGCCTTCCAGCCCTAACGACTCTGTGGGTCGGTTAATGAGATGTAAACCCAGCAGCCAATTCAGAGAGGCAAAGGCGAATGTGCTGATAGAAAGAGGAAACATTATTTTTCCTTTTCTTATTCAATTTTCCAACTAAGTAGTCTAAATACAGATTATTTACCCAGATGTATTTTATAATTGTGCTAAAAATGAATTTTCTAGGTTTCAGCAAATAGTTACTAATTTCATTAATGGCTTGTGTTTTTCACCTTCGCTGTCTTGTTCATAATTTCAGGCTCATTGGTATTTTTTAAAACAAATGATTATTTCATTGACTACTCTATTTAAATATAACCTACCATAAGATAAGGAATGTCATATTGCTTTGTCTCCTTTTTTTAATTTTTGCCCTCATTGTAAGAAAGCTTCTGGACTGAAGAATTTAGGGGGAAATAATCTATATATGCTTTTCAGAAAATAAAAGCATGAGTATTATCTGAAGTTTAAATTGGGGAGAATATTCACCCAACACCTTCAATACCTCCTATAATGACCTGTTTCAGTGGATATTTTTAGGCTGCTGGCTTTTTTACATAACATTCGGAACAACCCTTGAATTATCATTGTAACATTCTATGTGCTTTTTAGGGCATATGAGAATCTCATTGAGCTCATTAAACTCGGACCAAAATGTTCATTTTTTTACCTTGAAAGCTATTCATATTGACAGTCCATTAAATCCTGTCAATAATTTCAACAGGTACAGAACTCCAGCTATAGCACACTTTATTCAGCTGAAAGTGTTTCTCTGTGACTTGAACTTATTTTGAAATTTTCTTTTCTTTTAACTCTTCAAAAACTATTTATTTGATAGAATTCAAACATTTGACAGCAACCGAATACACAAACTCAAGTGTGCTAAATGCAAGATGTACAGAGAGCCTTGCTTCTCTCCAGCAGCTCTGGGCAATGCTGCAGGATGGCCCTGCCTCTTCTGTGGCCTGGCTGACCCAGCAAGTTGGAGTTTCTGCTGAGGCCAGGGCTGCGAGGGCTTGAGCTCTCCCTCTGCTTGAACAGTAGGGCCCAGCAGCGAGGAGAGGCTCTGCAGCACCCCAGTCACCTCTACCCCACACCCACACTGTGCCTGGGAAAGCTGGAGGGAGTGAGCCCTGGAGAGCCTTGGTAGTTCTGCTGTTCTTTCATTTCTAAATGCATATCTGTGACAAGATGTGACAAGTTAAATGTAGGGTACTTGTGTTTGCTTCATTAACACAAAGCATCCAACAAAAATGCTACTGTACTTTCTTTGTGTTTTTTCACACAAACTGTCTATCATGAGATTTTAGGACTCTTAACTTTTATTAGCAAGTACACTGCGACATCAAAAAACCATGGAGATTTAAAAATTCTTTGTTGATGTAGCAGGTTTTCAAATTTAAAGTATGTAATTCATTTTAAATTCATAGTGTACATATACCAGCTTTACCCGTGCATTTTGGTTCATTTTAAGAAATGTGTGAGCGTCCACATTGAAAGATGGGTTGAAGGAAGAGGGACACAGAAAACTTTGCTGTTTTACATTACAGTGCTTCTCTATATCTTTGTGGCATTTTGGGACTAGTGGAAAAAGAAACATTTTGAATCCAGTGGTGTCTAAAGTATATTATATATGAGTGCGCGGCACAGGGAATTCTGGTTGATTAGCAGAGCATGCCGGTTTCAGACAATGGAAGCATGGATGCACCTGTTATTTTGCATGGCAGATTCAAGTGTATTTCTATGGACATTTTTTTCTTTTAGACCATTGGAATCAAGTAAAACCATAATCAGAAATTATATTTTTACGAGGTGGCTAGTTTAGACTCTGGACAGTAGAAAAAACAGGCACAATTCTTTGATTACATAGGATCTGTAAAAACATTATAAAAGATACAATCAGTTGGCAAATAAGATAATCTAGAATGGATAAAGGTTAAAACATACTTTTAATCTAAAATGGATAAAGATTTTTAAAAAACTGTGTGTGTGTGTGTGTGTGTGGACTAGAAGTGAATTGATATGTGGAATCTGTGAGTTCAGAGTACGGTGATGTATTTATAGTTGCCGGAGATGTCATATTTACAGCTCCATAGCCTTCATTGGTCTGGATTGGAGAGGAGAGCAGAAGGATAATGCCTCGCCAGTAAACTGGTTTCCTTAGGGCCGTCCTCATCGCAGTTATTATCATCTTTTTTGAAAATTTGACTCAAGTCCTTACGAATATATGAGACGGTTCTGTCCAATACAACCTATTATTAAGACTTGGGGCTCTCTTTACCTTTTTAATTGGAGAGGATTCACCTTTATGATAAATATGAGACTACTTTGGTGAAGGCAATCAACATTCCGAGGCATCAACTTTTCCATGAAATAAGCAAACATTGGCATTCTTCCCATGTCATGTTCTGTTTCCCATTTTTAAAGCAGTTGCTTTTTAAAAGAGTTTCTTTTTAACTGTTGTTTTTCCTTTTCTATATCCTGGAGGGAAGGAGAAAACAAGCTTGTATTTTTCTTTCAGTTTGGAAAGAGAAAAGTATTCCCCCCAAACAAAAATATTGACAGTCAAGAGGTCCAGAGAAGATCAGTAAGCCAGAGCCGTCAAAGACATAAATAAGAGTCTTTTTTTTGGCCCAAGGGATGTAAGCAGATATATGCAGTACGCGCTCCATTCTCAGTTTTATTTTCCTGGGGGTGACATTTCTTAAAGTGATTGACAGAATTTTTTTTATCACTTCTTTTATTATCAGTTAGTGGTTTACATGTGGTTTCCTCCACTATATTTGTAATGATAAGGTTATCTGGGCAATTTATTAATAAAAAGAGGCAAATTACAAGAATTGCTGGATTAATTGTCTCTGTCTTTCTTAAAAAATATGTTCTCACAAATTAACAGCCAATAGAGATGTGGGTACATGGTTGACCAGTATTTACTTGGAGTTTGTTTAATATAAACTAATAAACAATAAAGAAACAGAAATACAAAGTAATTTGGGAACCACTTAAATGATATAATGATTGTTCCAAAGTTGCTTAATACCAAAATGATACAATTAGTCTATAAATGAAAATTAAACAAGTGGTAACTGGGCTCCTCTCACTTATGTTTGCCTAAATGTTTAGGGTTAGAGACAATGACTAAAAGAAAATAAGATCTGCTACATCTGTAGGACATAAGAAATTTAACATCCTTATCAAGGCTTTGGTGTTTAATACAGGAATAGAGAACGATTTTCTTAGAAGATAGACTCCTTTAATTCAATGTTCGTTCATTGATTCAGTCACTCACAAAAGCAAAATGTTTGTCAGGCACTAGAAATACAAAGATTAATAGTCAATATAGCTTTTGCTGTCCAGTAGCTAATAGTTCAGTTGGGAGAAATATAATTATCTATAATAAAATAAGAAAATACTAAAAAAAAAGTACAATGTACCATGGAAATACAGATGTCATGTTTGGCTTTGTTTCCTCAACTTGGTGCCTCGGATGAAGGAAGCAGTGAATGAACTTTAGTGATATTGTGTTCAATGTGGAAGGAAAAAAAAGAGGCCCTGCCATTGCTAGCTGCTTATTATCACTCATATCTTATCAATATGATTATTATAATATTTTCTAAGTGTCTGGTATGAGGCATTATCAGTGAAAAATAAGGGTAGAAAAACTCCTACCACTCACTTTTAAAATTGTCTGTTGGCATTGGGAAGAAAATGTTCTTAATGAGATTATATGCTGAGAAAAAAAAAAAATAATAATGTTGGCTCTCAGGAAGAAATGTACATGTAATTAGAAAACAAATAGATTTATATAGAATAATTGTCAAAAAGATCTATGTACTTTAAAAACAACATTATTTGTAGAATTTTTATATATGATTTTATATCTATACCCATGTAGTGATTTGGTAAAATATCACTACTTAGCAAAGTCCTGAATGAATTTTAAGATTTTATCATAAATAAAAGAATAATAATAAATGACAATTTTATTTTAAACTGAGCTATAGTAAAAGTCTGATAAAATAGAATTAAGATTAGATTTATGCTCATTTCACCACTAATATCTTGCATAGTATCTACAGATGATACTTGCATAAGTATGCATATATATCTTTATAAACATTTAAAATTTTATTAAATCTGTATACTTATAAGACATTTAAATGATGTCAGAAATAAAATACAATGTCCAGTTCATTCCTAAAATAGCAATCAGAAGAACTAATATCTAATAACCTTTTGAAAAAACTGTAAAAACAAGAGGAAGAATAAAAAGTCATATTTTATAAAACAAAAAAAGTACTTTTTCTAATAAAACCTGCAATGTAGAGGAAATAAACTAGGAGAAAACTCAAGTCAGCACCCCAAAAAAGAGGTGTATAGAAGCATATTTTATAATAACTTGGAGTACTTTATCTTTCCAAATTAATTATATTTACATTTATATGTTTTCTATTTTTTAGAGTTTTTTTAAAAATTCAGTTTTATCTTTTTATATTACAGTATCTTTCCATGTCGTTAAATAGTTTTACAAAGTATCTTAATAGATGCATAGAATTTCATTCAAAGAAAACCATAGTTTATTGATATTTAGCATATTTCCCAATGTTTCCATGATATTGTCTAGTTGTACTTTTTCTGCTCCTCCGATATCAGCAGAGTCTGTGTTGTTTGTGTCTAGTGATGTGATTCAGTAGCTAAAAGTTTTTCTTGATAGATGCAGGGCTCTCTTTTGGGAGTAGAAGTGCTGAGAGGAACAGAAAATACAAGGGGCAATAGCCAAGAAAGAAAGGTGGAGTTACCACTAGAGGAGCCTCGTTTCATGCCACAGTGGTTGGTGTGGCGGCAGAACAGGGTTTAATGAGAATGCTGAGTTGTGTATCTACTTCATACTATTTTCTTTATGTATATCATCTCGCTTAATCTTCTCACAGTCCCATGACACATGCACAACAGTTACCCACCATTTGTGACTGGAGAAGCTGAAACTCAGAGTCTTTGGAACCCAGGCCCTCTGAGTCCAAAGCTTGAACTGTAAGTTATTCTAGCAAGCTACCTGACTATGCCTGTATTCAAGGAACAGCAGAAACAAGTATGAGAGTTAGTGGTTCCTGCCCAAGTTTCCATTTGGGACTGCTGGTTTATATTGACATCGTAAATCCTGGGATGGAAGTAATTTTGAAAGGTCACCTAATCCATTCACCCCGCCTTAAACTTTCCTGACAGATGAGGAGCTACCTTAATTCTCTACCCCTTCAAAAAAAAAGTACAGCTCCCTTCTGTCTTTTATTCCTGGATTTAACTGCCCCTAGTACAGGAAATCTCATCTTTTTTTTATAGCATAAATCCCACTCAATGCTATTTGAGCTTGTTGCCTTTTGCTCTACTTCTTGAGAACACATAGTGATGTCTAAATAACAGAATTTCCTATAGTTAAAGGTGAATACTGAAAATGTCTCCTTTTTCAAACTATATAATTTATGTGCTTTGAACTTATATTAAAAATACTTATTTTTCAACATTAGTTGTCTTTTATTTTTCTTCTTGGTGTTAAGAGTTCTTTTCCTCTTTTCTGTATTAATGGGCTCAGATCAAAGAGTTCTAGAGGGAGTCTGACTTGGTTTTGCTGGCTTTTCTAGGAGACCTAGGTTTAAATCCCTTGAAAAAAATTCCACAGCTGCCCTGTCTGTGGTCTTCATTGACAATGTCAAAACACTGTGAGTATCTTTTTGTATTTTTTCCCCTTTTTTTTTGGTGATTCTCATATGATCACTTGTTTTATTTTAAAGACTTTCAAAAGCTTAATCAAATATGAGTATAGATATAGCCATTCTTAGTGGGTAAGGGAGTTCTCCAATGCAAATGACCTTCTAGCTGGATATTTATAGACTAATGATATCTTTTAAAAGTCTGCTTACCATTCCATTTTTCATCTTCAGCCCTGTCTGTAGTCTCATTTGATTCACATTGTGCAGCTAATAGAGCTTCATCTCTAGTCAATGTTTCCATCTTAAATTTAAATGGGAGTAATGCAGTGAAAAGTTCTTTTTAAATGATTAGGTTAATAATCTGGAAATTATGGCTTTCCAAATAAGGCATTCCCAAAGCTCTTTATTTCATTTTTAGGACTACTTTTTTTGTCTTATCTTCAGATTTCCAAATACCTAATATAATGTTCACATGATTAATAATTCTAAATATGATTTACCTTCTCTGTGCTTTACTTCGAAAACAGTGGAGACTATCTTCTCAAATGATTCAACAGCTGTAGATCTTTCTAGAGGTCACATTGCAAGTTGGCATTTGTCATCAATCACGGCTTTAATTAAAACTCAGGCTATAGCTGAGTAAACTTTCTCCTCTGCTGTTAATTTTTCAAATATTTTTACCCTTGTCTTTTTCTTCTTAAAATACATTATTATAATAATAATATAGTTTATTATATATTTTGTATTTTACATTTCTTGGCATACTTAGTATTAACATTTTAGAGGGAAAAAAAAAGTATTAAGATTTGAGTGTTTCCCTGTAGCCAGAGGCAAAGTTGATTATATGTGCAGTATCAATCATTGTAATATGCAAAATATCCTGAGCATTTACATACAAGTTAGATTCTGAATTCTGTGTATAAGAATAAGCTACCACTATCTTTGTATTTCTATTATTTCTTGTTTCCAAAACAACAACACAACAAACTGCCATTTGCTCATTTAAAAAAACAAATATTATTTTATTTTTACTGTATAGACATGTAAAAAGCAATGAGATTTTAAAAAAGTATTTATGATTAATCAAAAGTATCCTATGAAAATTGACTGAGGGTAGTTTTTTTAGGATAGTAGCTCCACTTTTTCAGACAATAATATGCTCAGTGCCTATGAAATATGAAAAAGCATGCTATAAAAGAAACCTAGATGATCTGACTCACAAACTGACCCACTTAAGAGAATACCATAAATCTTCAGAAAACCGGAATATTCAACAGGTGGTTTTTAAGCACCTCAGAGATATTTCAGATTTGGTTCCAGACCACAACAATCAAAGGAATATTACACAAAGCAAGTTACATGAATATTTTTGGTTTCCCAGTGCATATAAAAGTTATGTTTAAGCTATACTTAGTATATTATGTGTGCAATAACATTATGTCTAAAACACAATGAACCTACCTTAATTAGTATTTTATTTTTAAAAATGTCAACAGTCATCTGAGCTTCAGTGAGTCGTAATCTTTTTGCTGGTGGAGAGTCTTACCTCCATGTTGGTGGCTGCTGACCTATCAGGGTGGTGGTTGCTGAAGGTGGGTTGGCTATAGCAATTTCTTTCTTTCTTCCTTTCTTTCTTCCTTTCTTTCTTCCTCTCTTTCTTCCTCTCTTTCTTTCTTCCTCTCTTTCTTTCTTTCTTTCTTTCTTTCTTTCTTTCTTTCTTTCTTTCTTTCTTTCTTTCTTTCTTTCTTTCTTTCTTTCTTTCTTTCTTTCTTTCTCTCTCTCTCTCTCTCTCTCTCTCTCTCTCTCTCTCTCCCTCTCTCCCTCCCTCCCTCTCTCTCTCCCCCTCCCTCCCTCCCTCCCTCCCTCCCTCCCTCCCTCCCTCCCTTCCTTCCTTCCTTCCTTCCTTCCTTCCTTCCTTCCTTCCTTCCTTCCTTCCTTCCTCCCTCCCTCCCTCCCTCCCTCCCTCCCTCCCTCCCTCCCTTCCCTCCCTCCCTCCTTCCCTTTCTTTCTTTCTTCTTTCTTCTTTCTTTCTCTTTACCCAAGGCTATTTTTTCCATTGCTTTTCAGAGAGAGTGGAAGGGACAGAGAGAGAAAACATCCATATGAGAGAGACACATCAATTGGTTGCCTCCCGCACACAGCCCGACCAGAGCCGGTGATCAAGCATGCAACTGAGGTATGTGCCCTTGACTGGAATCAAACCCAGGACTCTTCCGTCCACAGGCTGATGCTCTAACCACTGAGCCAAACTGGCCAGGCCAACTGTAGCACTTTCTTAAAATTAAGCAGCAATGAAGTTTGCCATTTCAATTTACTATTCCAAATGCTACAATTTCTCTGTAGCATGCAACACAGTTTGATAGCATTTTACTTACAGAAGTTCTTTCAGAATTGAAGTGAATCGTCTCAAACCCTGCTGAAGATTTATCAACTAAGTTTATATAATATTCTAAATTCTTTGTTGTCATTTCAGCAGTTTTTACAGCAATCTTACCTAGAGTAGATTCCATCTCAAAAAAACCATTTTTTTTTTTTTTTTTGCTCACCCATTAGAAGCAATTCCTCACTTATTAAATTTTATTAGGAGATTGCAGCAATTCAGTCACCATCCTCAGGCTCCACTTCTAATTCTAGTTCTCTTGCTATTTCTAACACATCTGCATTTGCTTCCTCCACTGAAGTCATGAACTCCTCAAAGTCATCACTGAGGGCTGCAATCAACTTCCAAACTCCTGTTAATGTTGATATTTTTACCTCTTCCCATGAATCACAAATGTTCTTAATGACATCTAGAATGGTGAATTTTTTCCTGGAGGTTTTCAATTTACTTTGCCCAGGTGAATCAGAGGAATCACTATCTATGGAAGCTATAACCTTATAAACTGTCTTTTTAAAATAAGACTTGGAATACAAAATAATGTCTTGATCCATGGGCTGAAGAATAGATGCTGTGTTAGCCGGCTGAAAACAACATTAATCTTGTACATCCTCATCAGTGCTCTTGGGTGGCCAGGTGCATTGTCAGCAAGCAGTAATATTTTGAGAGAAATCTTTTTTCTGAGCAGTAGTTCTCAATAGTGGGCTTAAAAGGTTCAGTAAACCATGTTGTAAACAGATGCGCTATATACAGGCTTTCTTGTTCCATTTATGTAGTAGAGGCAGAATACATTAACTTAATTTTTAAAGGCCCTAGAATTTTGACATGGTAAATGAGCATTAGCTTTAAATTATATTCATCAGCTGCATTAGCCCCTCACAGGAGAGTCAGCCTGTCCTTTGAAGCTTTGAAGCCAGACATTGACTTCTCTCTAGCTATGAAAGTCCTAGATGACATCTTTCAGTATAAGGCTCTTTTGTCTACATTGAAACTTGTTTAGTGTAGCCATCTTCATTCTTCATTTGATTATCTCAGCTAGATTTTCTGGATAACTTGCTGCATCTTTGCCATCGGTACTTGCTGTTCACCTTGCACTTTTATGTTATGGAGATGACTTCTTTCCTTAAATCTTATGGACCAGCTCCTGAAAAGTTCAAAATTTTCTTCTGTAGCTTCTTAACCTCTCTTAGCCTTCAGAGAACTGAAGAGAGTTAGGGCCTTACTCTGGATTAGGTTTTGGCTTAAGGGAATATTGTAGCTGGGTTGATATTCCCCATATTCCCCCCCTTTGCCCACTTCCACCCAGACTCAGCCCTCCCCTCCCCCTGGCCTTCAGCACATTGTTGTCTGTGTCCACGGGCTATGCATATACATCCTTTGGCTATTCTCTTTAATCCAGACCATTAAAACTTTCTCCACGTTAGTGAAAAAGCTGTTTCACATTCTTGGTCTTTGTGTGTTCAGTGAAGTAGCACTTTAAATTTCCTGTCTTAGCTTTCAACATGCTTTCTTCACTAAACTTTATCATCTCTAGCTTTTGATTTAAAGTGAGAGATATGCAGCTCTTCCTTCTACTCAGACACTTAAGAGACTATTGTGGGATTAAGTGGCCAAATTTCAATATTTTTGTGTATGAGAAAATAGGGAGGCCCAAGGAGAGGGGCAGACACAAGAGACCAGCCAGTCAGTGGAGCAATCAAAACACACCCAACATTTATTAAGTTCACTGACTTATATGGGTGCGGTTCATGGCACCCCCCAAAATTACAATGGTAACATTAAAGATCATTGATCACAGATCAAAATAAAAAATATAATAATAATGAAAACCTTTGAAATATTGCAAGAATTACCAAAATATGACACAATGACACTAAGTGAGCAAACACCGGTTTAAAAAGAATAGCACCAATAGATTTGCTCAATGCAGGGCTGCCACAAACCTTCATTTTGTGAAAAACAGTATCTGTGACATACAATAAAGTGAACCACAATCAAATGAGGTATGCCTTTATAAGTGGAGACTAGATTAACTCTACCCAAATATGAATTTTAAAAATCACATGTTTTGCTAAATATTGGAGTAGTAATAATTTGAGATAAACATCAAAGGGGTTAAACCCTTTGAAAAAACTATATAACTATTTAAAATATGCATAATATAAAATTTTAAATATTTTATGAAGTTAAAGTAAATCCTTTTTTATGAGTCAACTTGATAATTTTTAATTACATAAAATTATATTTTATGGTATTATATATTTCCAGTATATTGTCTTATTCTATTTGGGCTGCTATGACAAAATAACACAGACTGGGTAGCTTATAAACAATAGAAAATTATTTCTTACAGTTCTGGAGACCAGAAGTTGAAGTCCAGGGTTCCAGAGTGGTCGAGTTTTGGAGGAAGCAGCCTTCAGGGCTGCAGACTGTTGACTTCCTGCTGACCTTGTAGAAAGGTAAGGGAGCTCTCTTGGGCTTCTTTTATAAAAAAACAAAACAAAACAAAAAATAATTCATTAAGGTTCTACCCCTAAGACCTAATCATTTTCCATAGGTCTCACCTCCTAGTACTATCTTCTTGGCAGGTTTTCAACATATGACTTTGTGGGATAACACAAACATCCAAACTATAGAAACCATTTTCTTTTTAAAAATTGAAATTAATTATGTGTCCAAAAACAAAACTGCACTCAAACAAATCATGTTTTATGTAAAGTTTCATAGTTCTCAAGAAAGTTAAGAGCAACAGCTCTATCAACACGTTAAATTGTTTATAAAAATGTATAAAACTACCTTATATTGCTTTTTTAAACTTTTGCTGAAGCTTTAGATCAGCAAGTAATTTTATTTTATTTTTTTCAGTTCAGTGATAGTTCATCTATTTTAGAAATCCTGCCATACAGTAAGAACATTTAAAGAATGAAAAATGCTGAAGTATTATCAAATATTCTTTACTTTATATCCCAATGATTTTTATAGGACAGTTAGTGACTAGAGTCTATTCTAATGAAATATTTGAATTAGATTAGCCAATTTAGAATAAATAGTCAGTCGTGTTTCTTGTCAATGATTTCCTCAAGAGCATTCAAAATAGCAACATTCTTTTGAATTGACACAACAAACCCAGCATAATTTTTCTTTTATTGGATATAACCCAGGCTATAGAGTTTTTATATGAGGAAAACCTGTAAGAATTTCCTTTACTTGTACTACACTACCTATATATACAAATAGGACTTTCTATTTCCAAATATTTTAATTATTCTCAATAGGCTCAGTTTCCCACACAATTTTCATATCTAATTACCTTTTTCTTTCTTGATAAATTATTAAAATAACCTGTTTCTCTTTTTAAGATTTGTTAAATAAAAGTTCAGTATGTTTCAATTATCTTTAGGTCAAATTTATTAATATTGCCTAATGACAGTAAAAGGTAAGTTGTAAATTGGATGGCTTTGAGTCACATCAGTATTTAAAGTCCAGATGATGAAATGTTTAATTATAGATCTGGTGACTCTTACATAAAAGCCCATATAAAAGGAAATAGCTATACCACAAGGAGTCAGTACTGATGGATGAGTGCATTGGTAAAGCAAAGTAAATGGCAAATCATCAGGATCCATTCCCAAATGAGATCTTTCATTTTACCCATATGAGACCAAGCTGATGCCATATCAGGTAATGGTCCACATGAGGAGGCAAATGTGATATTGACATTTCCCATTGACTCAAAATAACACAAATATTCCACTCACTGCCTATCCCCTTGCTCAGTTCAGTGAGTGGCATAGGGAGAACTAATTCTCATATGTTTTTCATATATAAAAAATAGAGGATGTATGAGAGATTTGTACCGGAAAAAGAAAGCAAAATAGTGAATTTTTCTCAACAACTTAAAAAATCTTGTTATTCTTAATTTGTTTAGGAAGTCACTTCTTTTAAAAGGTAAGAAAACAAGCAAAAGAGAGAAGTAATGTACTAATTCTCACCCGATACAAGAGGCTAAACCATCAGGAGGAGAGACTAGAAAGTTCTCTATGGATTGCGCCATATTGTTATTTATAAATGAAAGGAATTGATGCTGTTCTGGAATTTAGCTTTACTTTATAACCAGTAACATAGGTTCTGATACACTGTGTGGATCCAAACCATTTTGATTTGAGTTTAACTTTTGAGCTAGCTCTTACTCACTTTAGTTACGTCTAAAATGAACCTGCATGACATATTTTAGAAGTATCTTGGTCTCAGAACTGAAGTAAATTCAAGTTTTCTTAAAATTCAGACTCTCACTACCCCATATTAATCATTTTTCTATAACTTGATATTTATACTGAGCACAGATTTCTGTTTCCATGAATATAGAAAAAAAAAATAAAGCAAGCAAGAGGCTTTCAGTGAAATGTAAATCAATACTTTGGCAAAAATATAACCTGTTAACTTTTCTTTATTCCTATCCAAACCCCAGGCTAATAGCACTTCAATATTTCAAGCATTAAGTAAATCTTCTATAACAAAACCATACTTTTGAAACCAAGCATATGTCTAGTTATGATTTGTTGTTCCCACATAAATGCAGAACATTAACTACTTCCCATTGCTATGGCTTTACCACAAGCATGCTTTCTCTAGTCTGTGAACCTAAAATATGAAACAGGCTCTTCTCATAAAGGAGGAAACCAACTAAAAACAGTCACTGTGGCTTGGAAACTTTACCTTTCCTATCCCACAACCACATACAAGAAGACCGTCCCAAATCAATGCTTCTGTCATTTTATTTTATTTTTTTACCTTAAAGAATAGTAGTAAGATAGCATTTTTCTTTTCTAACTTTATTGTGGTAAGGTTCTGTTATACAGTAAAAATTTAATCAGAATTCATACCCACTAAATCTCCATGTCTCTGATGGTACCGATTCTCTGCTAGACTATACCTGGCGTTCTTTCTAAAATAGCAATGAACTGGCAGGAAACCTGTAAAGGCTCAGGAGACTCTGAGCAAGTCATTCGATTCCTATGTACCAGTCTATGGAAAATGTTACAATCGTCTCTTTTCTTTAAAAAAATGAAAATAAAAATGTAACTTTTAGACAGAAACCAACTTTCCCACATAATATTGTTTGTATAGAAATCAAACAGTTTAGTCAGATACCTTTAATATATGAAAAAACTTGAGGTGCTCTGATTAAGCGATGATTGGGAACTTATGGGCTGTGCCCATGTAATTTCTGCATAATCCATTATGTAGAGCAAATTGAGTTAGTTGGGTGCACTCTATCTATGTATTTTCCGTCAATATTCTGCATTTGAGACAAAGAACTACTAATACTGAGAACATTTAATGCCTTCCAACTATGTGTTGGACAAAATAAGAAAACCTTTTCTCTTGCTGGATTTAAGGGGTTTCACTTGTTGGATGGATTTTTGGTTTCATCATTATGATGGGAATTCCTGCTTGAGTGTTTTATTTAGGAGCAAACAACATAATTTTCCATAAAGAATATCTTTCATTTTGAAACTTCTTACATAGAAATGCAAAAACAAAGGGGGGAAAAGCACCTGGAATAAAATCTTGCAATCATGAATATTTTATGAGGTCTTTTAGAAATTCTAATGTAAAAATCAATGAAATTGATTGATAACCATTTTTGTATATTTCAAATGGTTATGTGTACTTTTGTCACTTTCAAATATGAATTGTACTCAATGCATTATTTTTATATTTTGTGCCTCTATATGTCAACATAACTGTAAGCATTAAGGGAGTCTTGGTGATACTTTATCTAATCTTATTTTATTTCAGTGTTCGTACTTTGTCCTCAAACCTCTTCTCTGCAGGAGGTAAGAAGGTTAACACAAGTGCCAGGCTGGGCATCACATCAGCAGGCTGATTGCTGTCTTTTCTCTGAAGCATTAAGACACTGCTTGCTTGATTGGCAAAGCAGGACTATGTCACCATGTCCATGCTTGCTGTTCATTTTGTTTTTCGTTTTATGTGATTAAGCTCCATCAGGAGGATTTTCAGGTCACCCACAGTTAAATGTTATTCCAGCTGATGGGCACTTTGATCAGCTTGTCTCACAACTTTTCTTTGAAAATTGCATGTTCTTTTTCAAAAGATTTCTCAGGAAAAATGGTTTTAAATTAAGTCATCAAAGAAAAAAAATAATGCACAGAGGCCAATTAATATACTCACTGACATGGCTTGTGCTCTCTCTTCTTTCTTTCATCCTGACCCATATAGTTAATTTAGAGGACACGTATTTAATATGTGAATAAGAGGAAAAAGAGAAGTCCACTAATCTAAGACTACCCCTGCTCTGGCCTTAGAAATTATGGTCATTTCACTGATAATGATTTTTACTGTACAGAGAGATTTTATTTTCTTACCCTGCTTTTTGCAAATATCTATAAGTAAATATTATTTACTTATCTTAAAGGTGTGTAAATGGATATTGGTCTTCATAGTTATAATTACATGCATTCTTACTTTTGACTCTTTTAATATATCACCACTGTTATACTTTAAATAACAGCACAAATTACCAAACACCCCAAAGGCATTGGTATCCTTTCAATGAGTTGAAGATATAGTCCCAGGTTAAAACACACTTGTAATGAATTCTACACCTGCATAGTTGAAAAGCATTTTCTGTATTGGGGTCTCCAGGGCTTTTCAGGTCTGTATATTATAATGCAGCAATTAAAGCAAGGTGTGTAGTAGAGTAGCATTCTCATTATCTGAACAGAACACCATCTTCTGAACTTGACAGAAAATGTTTAATTCTAGACATTTAAGTATACTGTCTGGGACATTTGCATTAATAAAGGGGAAACCATACAGTGGGTCATGTTACTTTCAAAGAGATTAAAGAATGTATAATGACAGAGAAACTCGGGGGACTTCCTTATTACAAGAAAAGAAGGTGGGAGACTCTTACATGGAGCTTTCAAATGACTGTGCCGTGTTAAGCTGGCATGTGAGGAAAGAGATTAACTGATGGAACTGACAGCATGAAGCTGCCAGAAAACTAACCATGCTATTTCCTGATCCTACTACTGCTCATCAAT
Organism: Miniopterus natalensis; assembly: GCF_054644295.1. Classification (NCBI taxonomy): domain Eukaryota; kingdom Metazoa; phylum Chordata; class Mammalia; order Chiroptera; family Miniopteridae; genus Miniopterus; species Miniopterus natalensis. The sequence goes on from NC_142083.1 coordinate 55,979,886, forward strand.
GTCAAATCATAAGTTATAACATCCTAAGGGAGACAAGAGAGTTACAAACTATTAAAATGATGATGTTGGGAAAAATCTCTATTAACACTCAATTTTGATACTGTCCCTATAAGGAAAAAAAAGTAATGCCTTTCTAAATTCCTGGGCTGCAGACATAGAATTGATAGCGATTTCATTATTATAACGAAGATATTATTATGTACCTCAACATGTGATCACCATTTCCAGATTCTAGTGCCTAACTGGATGAAACTGGCTCTTCACAGCATTCCTCAAAGAACTTAAAGCTAAATCAACTTATTAATAAAAGTAAATAATTGTGTGACACCTTATAGTGTTTTCACTCTAGATACCTAATTTGTGTTCCATAATAAGTCTCTTGGTAGTTAAGTCAGGTAGTCCTATTGTATCCATTTCTTATTGCTCAGAAGCTGGGACTTTTATCTACTAAATGACTTCCTTAAGGATATCAGTAAGTTATGAATGCAGGTATCAGATATAAGCCTTCTCATTTCCAGTTGTTTGCTCTTTCCTTTGTATGATGCTGCAACTTAAGTAACTCTTCAATGATATGATGTATATGCATCTAATGCCAGACACACTTGATGACGTGTATGCTTTGAAGGCTGTCCTCACGTGCACCTGGGTGTGAAAGGTCACTCTAACATTCTCTGTTTGTTGTGGTTCACAGTGATCCCCTATGCAAAATGGCAGTGTGCTTCAGAAAACAGATATGCCATCAAAATCAGTTTCTAATGAGAATTAAGTTAAAAGCTTCTGGCTTAAAATGGACTGGTCCCTAAGTTCAACCCTCATTATCCACTAAAAGACCTGTGAATACCTAGGGAAAAAGATGGCTGTTCACAGCATAAAAAGATTGTCTATATTAATGTCAGACAAGCTAGATTTCAGAATATAAAATAATACTAGTTATAGAAAGAATACTTTCATAATGATAAAGGGGTCAGTTTACCAAGAAGGCACCCCAATCCTAAATGCCTCTATACCTAACAACAGAGCTTGAGAATACAAGAGGAAAAATCTGATAGAATTGAAAGGATAAACAGAAAAACTGAAATGATGGTTGAGACTTGAATACTGCTCTCTCAGAAAGCTGGCAATAAATCAATAATGTCATAGAAGAATTGGCCAACATTATCTACCAGATTGATGTTTATAGAACACTTCATTCATGACAGCCAAATACATATTATTTAAAACATTAATCTGTAGATATCGTCCCCCAGACCCCAAATAAACCTCAATAAATTTAAGAGAATAGAAATCATTCAAGGTATGTTTACAGATTATAACAGAATTAAACTAGAAATAAATAACGGATTAATATCTACAAAATCTTTAGTTATTGGGAAGTCTCAAGGACATTTAAAAATATTTGAGCTGAATAAAAATAGAAAGTCATTTCAAATTTTGTGGCACTCCTGAGAATGAACATTTTAGCATTCAGTGCTTATTTAAGAAGAGAAGAAAGGTCTCACACCAGTAATGTAAATCTTCGCTTTAAGAAACTAGAAAAAGAGCAGATGAAAATGAAAGTAAATAGTAAATGGAAAAAGAGCAGTATGGCACATACATTTCTGAAAGCACCACCATGAGCAATGGTCTGGACGTTATTTGGTACAGAAATTAAGAACGACATGAGGAGTAAATGGAGTAAAATAGGGATTATGAATAAAACATGTTAAACTTCTGTATGCTCGAGAACTTCTTGAGTTTTTTGCAACTGTTATCCCCCATCGACATCAGTTGTAGAAATTGTTGTCAATTTCTTCTTCACATATCCAGATTTCTTCTCCTGTCCTGCTGGATGTCATCCATACATGGCAGTAGACTGTAGATGGAGCATAGTGGAAAACCACCCAAACAATAATAATCATGTCAAACAATGGTATGGCACCCACTCTGTGCCATAAACAGTTCTAAATGCCTCCTGTATATTATGACACTTAATTATCTTAACAACCCTGAATGATTATTGTTATCACCATTTTACATCTAAGAAGCTGAGGCACAGAGGATTGAAGTAATTTTCACAAGGTCCCAGAGCTGGTAAGGAGCAGTGTAGGATTTCACCCCAGGCAGTTTTTATCATTATGCTAAAAAACAAGAGTTACAATTCTTTGAATTTTTATACATATTTTTTCCATATTATTTTTCTTTCAATCAACCCTTGAAAGCTAAACCTATTTAAATTGTGCAAAAATACACAGCTCTGGTCTGACAGTGAGCTCACTGAATGTTATGGCAGCAATTGGCTGGCAGGAGGACTTCTCATTTGGAACAGGATATGGACCACTGATTAGTTTGGGAATCCAAATTACAGAAGTTCCCCTTATCTGTGGTTTCACTTTCCACAGTTTCAGTTACCCTCAGCCAATTGCAGTCCAAAGATATTAAGTGAAAATTTTAGAAATAAACAATATATAAGTTTTCCGTTGCACACCACTCTGGGAACTGTGCTGAAATCTGGGGATGTCAGGCACCGTCCCTCCCAGAGTGGGACTCCAGCGCCTCCATGCTGTACGTGCCCCCACCCTTAGGTCACTTAGCAGCTCTCTTGATATCAGATCCACTGCCGGGTATCACATTGCATGTGTTCAAGTAGCCTTTATTCTATTTAATAATCACCCTAAAGTGCAAGAATAGTGATGCTGGCAGTTCATATATGCCAAAGAGAAGTGACAAAGTACTTTCAAGTGAAAAGGTAAAAATTCTTGACTTAATAAAGAAAGAAAAAAAGTTGTGCGCTGAGGTTGCTAAGGTCAAGGGTAAAATGAGTCTTACCATCGTGGCATTGCAAAGAAGGAAGAATAAATTCCAGCTAGTTTTGCCATTCCCCCCCAAACTTCAAAAGTCAAGGCCAATGTGTGTGATAAATGCTTAGTTAAGATGGAAAAGACGTTGAATTTGTGGGTGAAGACATGAACAGAAAACATCTTTCACTGATGGCAACACCTTGTGCCAAGAAGCACTGAGCCTATAAGAAAACTTCAACAAGGGATCCTGAAAGGAGTGACGCCAAGCTATTTACCTGAAGTAAGGGAAGGTTACACAGGTTCAGAAATAGGTTTGGACTGAAAAGTATAAAAATTACTGGAGAGAAAGGCCACACTCACATAATTTTTATTAAAGTATATGTTATAACTTGTATTTCATGTTATCATTAATGTTACTGTGCCTAATTTATAACCTAAACTTTATCTTAAGTATGTATGTATAGAAGATAAGATATATATATATAGAGAGAGTAGTGTAGTACTATCTGTAGTTTCATGCATCCATCAGGTGTGTTAGAACAGAAACCTGCAGATACTGTACTTGGATTTTAGATTTTTAAAGGTAGATTTGATTTGATCTCCACATTTTTATGTTTTCCTTTTTAAACTATCATTTACTTTTATAACTTTTAAATCCTCCAAAATTTTAGTAAAAACTGGTTTATAAAAAACTATCAATAATAATTAAAACTAGTTTAATTTCACACAATATATGTTGTAATGATAGATGGTGTCCACAAAGTACTTTATTTTGCTATCTTGTATTCTTCTTTTAAAATGCATCTTTCATATAACTTGGCTTTTTATTGCACAGCCAGGTTATATTGTTGTTTCACCTATTAGTTACTTACTATTTGAAAATTGACAATTCAGAAATTGTAGTACATGACATATGAAATTGGTGTTGTGTGGAGATTTGGACATGGTAATAAAACACTTTAGGAATAAAGAATCATATTGCCATTCATATATGAAATAAGTATAGTAAATATTAATAAAGTACATATGAAAATATATTTATGCACTTTGGAAATATTTTGCAAGGATCTCATTAATCATTTTCCCAAACTACTTGAAATATGATTAAATGTGGCACAAATCCACAGTTTTCTGAAGAGTTACTATTTAGAACCATTAGCAATTGGTGACTTTGCCTTAAGCTGTTAACATTGAAAATGACCCTTCAAGCTAGATATGATTGATATGGATGACCTTAATGCATTAGTATTGTCAGTGTAACATTTGTCAAAGTTACTATAATCAAAAGACAGCCAACTGTTAGAACTGCAAGAGAGTGGTCTTATAAGTTACATGTGAGTATGTCTTTCTCTGTGTAGGAATTTGTGGTATATGTTTCAAGAATAAGGTCATTAGTGTATTGTTATAGCAAAATTAATCAGTACAGGTTGTTTGATATTCCAGATTGATTTCAAATGAGGATACTGGCTAGCTAATTCATGCTTCCTCGTGTTCCTATTGAAATATTCATGAAATTATGTAATAGAGATTTTCCAACTGCAGTGCAGCTGAGAACTAGGAATAATATCTGGCAATCTTGCAGATCTCAGAAACAATTTAGTAACTTCTACAATGAAAACACAAATAACACGCTATAACTCAAAAGGGTGAAGCATAGGCTAAGATTTACTTAAATATATGTTTAAGTTGTAATTATAAAATAGTATAAGAAGCATAAATGGCCAAAAAGAAAGAGAATGAATAAGTACATTATGACACATCTGTGTGACAGATTCTTATGCACTCATTAAAATGGTGATTTTGAAGGACAATTTGAAATAATGTAAATAGAAGCTTAATATATATAACATAAACCTATTTGTTTACATTGTGAGCGAATATATGAGCATAGAAATAAACAATAGAACACATATCAGAATATTAGTGGTTATGTTAGTTTACTAGTGATTTTATGACCTTTATATTTTTCATACCTTTGCAAATGTTCTATGTATATTTTCATAATTTCTTGTATGTATGATAAACATAAAACATAGGGTAAATGTCATACTTTAATGTAATATATTTTGAATCCAGTGTTAAATTATTGCTATGTCTCTGTCCATGGATTTCATAAAGAATATTTTCTGCATAAATAAAAATGTTTATGTCCACAGGGTATCTTGTGTTGCCCTTGGAAATATATACCCTTTCTCAGTACTGGTTCCTATTTATCTTTATTTTACCTCTTTTGTCAGGTTACTGCTGACATCTAAATACTGAGAAAAACAGTAGAATAATAACTTAATTTTTCTAATAGATGGGAATATGGGAGTAAAAACAAAATGACTATGGCATAGTTTTATAGCTACAGTTTGCAAAATAGCTTGACATGTGGAAACTAAAAGCCAAAATAAATCGCTATGCAATTTTAAAATGGGTATTTATAAAATTATTTTCCCCAAATTATATAATGAAGTGAAATGTGAGTAGCATATTTGTGCATAGTTTAATTAAGTTCAGTAGGAAGTTTTTATTATTTCCCCAGAGTGCAGCAGGCAAAGGGTATTTTTTACTTGGCTGCTGTGAAAATATTGTTTAAAGATTTATTCTCCACATAACAAAACAAAAGACAAGATTATTTGAAGGACTCTGTTTCTCTGTGTTGCAGTGTGATTGGGCAAGGTGATGTCACATGCCCATAAACAATTATAATCAGGAATGTTTACAAAACAAATTAAGAAAAGAAAAGCTGCCACAGCTTTTGTTATAACTGAGGTGACTTACCTCCTTTTTGAGAAACTAAATAGGCTATTTATTCCATAGAGCAACATAATGGAAATTTTCACACAAGAACAAATCTTGTGAAACATACTGTACTTTTTAGCGTATGGTTCAAAAAGCTGAAGGTGAGGACTTGGCCTTTTGCATTTGAAGTCACTAGGGTAAAAATGAAAGGAGACGCTCTGGGGCAGGGTGATGGGGGCAATCAATGCATTAGGAAGACAGAGTTTTCATGCCACTTTTTAAATGCTGATTTTCATCATTGCTCTCCCTTGGAGACTAGAAATCAGTGTCAATGAGAGGGTTATACTCTGTGGCAAAGGGAGGGATCACAGGTGTTAAAGTTTATTGTAGGAATATCTTCAATATTCAACAAAAAAGAGTTTGTTCTTTGTTTTACTTAAAAGACCTATTGCATAATTACCCAGGTTTGAAATCTGATTGTTCCTGGCTCCTGCCACTTGAATTTTGATAGGATAAAAGACCACCAATTGAGATTTTAGGAGCTTTAATCTTATCTATAGCTACAAAGATTACTTGGCTCATAGCTATTATCAGAAGTAAAATAGGGACACAATGGATACAAATTTTATCTTTTCCTTTTCTCCTCTATTCCTCCTATTTACCATTTGGGTGGCTAATCAACTGATTACTAGACCTAAAATACCCAGATCACCAAGTTGAATTTTCCTGGAAAGATTTTATAATAGAAAGAAAAGTACCCACTAAATCTTTAAACTATGTTAAAAATGCTACAGAAATGTAGGTGGTAACCCGAAGCAATCACCCCCCTGAAATTAATGGCCTAGCAAGTCTATGGATCTGAGTTAATAGTGGTTTTCAAGGGTCTGAGAAGTCCCAGCAGTGTTTGAGATCTGGTGGGCTTATTAGTTTGCTTAAAAAGTAATTTGTAAACATCTAGAACTTTTTGAACCTTGAAATTTGAAGCATTCTTTTTGTAAATAAAAATATAGTAGCAGAAAAAGATAAGGAGTTTGGATATTGAGAGAATAAAAAATGAAACTGATTCTGAAACTGATTCCTGATTCTGTCGCTATATTTCTGAAAGTTTGAATATTGTTCAGCACACTGAAACAAGGATTGCAGGTCAGAATTATTGAGCCTGGTATCTAAAATCAAACCAGAATCTGCAATTATTAGAAAACCTATGAGAGAAGTACTATATATTGAAATATAAAAATTTATGTGGCAAACTTTTATTGTGTACCTGTCGTGGCCACGTGCTTTACATCTGAAATTTTAGACCTGGACACTGAGGCTCAAGAGATGTACGTGTGTATATATTTATGTATCTCGAGTCATACATTCTGGAGATAGCAAAAATATATGAGATTATGCTGTTATTCCTTCCCTACATCAATTCTTTTCTTACCACTAGTCTTCTATTTTTCCAATATTGATTTGTTTATTTATGTCAAGAAAGAGAGAAAGAAGAAATAGAAAACTAAGAAGCAGCAAAGGTACATTTTCTGTAGTGTTGTGATCAGAATGACAATGATGGTCTAACTCAAGAGGAAAGAGGAGTGAGAGTAGTGTAGGGCAAAGAATGCTTTATTTCCTCAACATAACATAATTATAATCATAATCTAATTGAAGTCATTAAGGAATTTCAAAGTGAAAACTATTTGCTAGAATAAACTACAAAAGAGAGAAATGATGAAAAAAAGTATTGATTTATTTTTTCTTTTGATTTGTTTTTTGGTGTTCTCCCTTAAAAACTAAAGTTGCTGAAGGAAAGGGCTTTTTTTTTGCTTAAATTCATTTCAACATAAAAGATTAAATACTTGAAAATCAATGGCCTAGGGAGAAGATATACTTTGTCTTCTCATCTTTGTCAATCAGTCTTTCCAATGCAAGTGTGGCTACCAATGGTATATGTATATATACAGATATATTTAGTTAGGTTACAAAATAAAGAGCAAAACATGAATTTTCAAATGTCTGAGTCAATCTCTGAAGCAAGTAATGCATTGGTTTTCAGGGAATTTATTCTCTGGGAAGTATTATGGATGATGGTATCTTATGGATGCTGTCCAGGTAATATCCAATGAATATTTTTTAATTATGTGAAGAACAATTTTATTTGTAATGTAATGTTTCCATTTTAATTTAGTTGTAAACTACTTAGTAAAATACTTGAATAAATTGACAAGCTTTTACATTAAATCACTTAATATGTTGTGAAATATTTAATCTTTTCTGGCGTAGGGTTGGGAATCAACATAGAATTAATGCCTACCTGAACTTCTGTTACTTGGAAACCAAATTTGCCTAGAGCACATATTCAACTTAATGGTATTGAGAATCTAAACTGTAATGCTTTGCCAAAACTCAGTTAGGGACTTATCAGAGTCTACCATTTATCAGGGTTACTGTGTATGTCTTTGTTGTTTTGATGAAGTTGTGGGCGGTTCTAGAGCAGATTTCCATCTCTGATTTATCTACAAAGCTTTTCATTCACAGAAGTAATTTAATATTTATTTGTTTAATTACATTTAACAATTTAAAAGAAAGGATATAGGCATAACATCAACAGTATTGTTTAGCTTTTCAATTTTTTTCTTGATTCAGCAATTTGATTTTTAATGTAAGAAATTATGTTTTCAGACCAGGAACATATTCCTTTTTGCTCTCCTTTGCCTTCTATGCAATTCTTTGCCATCCTAGCAGGTATCTACTGGTTGTTCAACTTATGGAGATTTCATTTTATATCATTCTGTATGTTCTGCTAACTTTGGAGAATATTCCAGTTTATATTCAGCTCAAATGTGCCTTTTCCCTGGAGCTCCCAAATATTTTGTTGCTTTATTCTTGGGTCTCTCATAATATTTTGTTCATTCTCTGTCAGCATTTGTGTCACAGTGTTGTAGTGATATATTTACATGTCTACCTTCATAAAATGTGTACTTTCGGGGGGCAGTTACTCCATTTTTATTATTTCATGTCCTATTGTCCTACACAATATAAGTGAAAGTTTATTGAGACAATGAATGTTTATGCTTAATATCCCATATTTCCTTTTCAGCATTTATTGCATTATATAATAAAAATTCATTTTCAGCATAATGATCTCAAAGCACTGCTTGATTATCAAGGTAATTAAATAGAATTAAACAGTTCATTGACTCAACTATGGCAGTAAATAAACAAATACTTGAAAGAGATCATTAGTGAGACTGAGAGGCAATGGAATTGTGTTTTGGGGAGCCCAACCTCTGCAACCAGATTGCCTCTGGTCACAGCCTGCCTCTGCCTTTTATTGGATATGAGCTTGGACAGATTATAACCTCTCTGTCTCGGCTGCTTCATCTGCAGTGTAGAGCAAATTGTCCTCAACACTAGGGCTGCTGGGAGGTTCAAATGAGTTAATACGTGTGAAGCCTTTACAGTTACGTTGGACACAGAATAAGTGCCATTGAAGTATTTTCCATCTCATACTGACAGGACCATTCAATTAATCACGCTGTCCCTTCCCTGAACATTTCAGTTCACGAATATTTAACCATATAGAGTCGTTCACCTGCTTTCTTTGTGTTATGTGTACGTATTGTTGGCATTGGAAAGAGAATTTCAATGGATATTGAAATCACTAGAAAGGAAGAATGAAGACAGTGAGCCAAGGAGAGAATAGAGGATGGGGGTCAGCCGAGGAACTGGACCTGCAGGACAAAAACTGTCTCAGACACAACTACCCAGATCCAGGAAGGAATCAAAGCCAGGTGGCAGCTGATGTGGCATTTGGAATGTGATAGCAGAACTCAGTTGCAGTTCACTAGTCTCTTCCTCTTAAATAACATCATGCATTTTAATGGTTTCGTACTGAAAGTTTAAAGGCACATTTTATAAGTTGAAACTGCCATCTTCTCAATTTCATTTGTCATTTGAATGCCAGAAGCTCAAAGCTTCCTTTCACATAATTCCCCTGAGAAAGCAGCCTTATTGGAAAATACTTGTTTTCATCTGTTCCCATGAATATATACATTAAAATTCAAAGGAATAATTTCCTTTGCCTCCACATTGGCAAGTTCTACCCCTCTGATTTTAACAACTGGATTTTATATGAGTTTTGACACTTTACTTTCTCTAGATCCTGAATTTGAAGGAAAATGAGATGCATTTGTAATATTAGTTTATCTTCGTTACTTCATTACTCAAAGAAATATAGAGCCTCTGTTTTCTGTTCTGAAAAACAGAGTATTCTATTCTCTAGATTGTAAGATTTTATAAGATTTTGTAAAAATGCTTTATAGTAAATTTATTAAAAATAAAATTTAGCCCTGGCTGGTGTTGCTTGGTTGGTTAGAGCGTTTTCTTGTGCACCAAAGTGTTGAGGGTTCAATTGCCAGTTAGAGCATATGCCTGAGTTGTGGGTTCGATCCCCACAACTGGTGTGTAAGGAAAGGCAACTAATTGATGTTTCTCTCTGGTTTCTCTTTCTCTCTCTCTTCCCCTTTTCTCCTCATTCTAAAAAATCAATACGCATACCTTCAGGTGAGGATTAATGAAAACAATTAAAAAGATAAAATTTAACTGGTATGTATTGCAATCTCAACTTGATAGGGAAACAAATAATAACCATCAACCATTATTTAATTAGTGCTGCTGTACCCTTCCTAAAGGAAATCCCTTGTGTTTCTGGCGTCCAAAGATGCCCTCTGTTATGAACCATACATTTGAATAATGTGAAGACCTCAGGAATATTCTGCTGCCGTCCCAAACCCTTTTTGCCTGGGGTCTTCTTGCCTACTCAGCAGCCCTCTTCACAGGCGTTTCTTGTACTTCTTTTTTTTGTACGGTCTCCCCCTGCTCAAATAGGAACAGAATATAGAACAGTAATGTCTAACTGCAAAAGGAGGTAAACTATGCCAGCCTTCCCTTTTAGCAGGTATCCCTGATATCTGCCCAGGGGCCCCTGTTTCCTTAGATTTTTCTCCTGTCAGGTGCGTAGCTCCACTTCTTCAGATGCTACTTACCCATCAAGTCGGTATTTTTTTTTTTTAAATCTCAAAAGAAGGAAGAAAGAACTCTCAGGACGTTTTGTCCATTAATGTCCTAAAATGTCTGTTTCCCGGGTATGTGCTCACACAGACGGGGTGGATGTGCTCATGTCCATGCATCAGCTGAATCATCTCTTACCAGCCGTTGCAGGGGATGTCTTTTTCCTGTCCTCTCGAATCTGGGATATTGATGGCACACGTTGTCTTCAGCTTTGGGTCTATAGCTAAAATTCTGAGCTACTGGAAAATGTCCCTTCAGAAATTGTGTTCTTACTATTCCTGAAGGAATTTTAGACAAGAACGTAAATTGGAAGAGATGCATTTGAGACAAGAGGCAACTCTGCCTATGGGCGAGGGTGACTCTGGCTGTGATTTACATGTGCTGATAATAATATAATAATAATAATAGTAATGATGAAGATGATTATGTAATATTTACAGAAGACTTATTCTTTTCCAGGAACTGTTTTAAGTGCTTTGAAGATTCTTGTTTAATCCCCAAAGTAACTCTATGCGGAAGTCCTATTGCACATATTTTACACAAGAAAGTGAGACAGAGAGAAGGTAATTCCTCAAAGTCTTACAGTTAACAACTGTGGAAACAGTCTTTGAACATAGAAATCTGGCTCCAAAACCTCCTATCTTACTAATATATTATTATGTCTTATTAAATAAGATATAACTAAAATAATGAATCTTTTATATTGAGCATACAGTATGTTCACTTTTTAATGAAATAATCCAGGTTACTGAGTGTTAATAAAAGTGTAGTTTTACCCATCCGTTTATTTTTGCATAAAGTATATAGATAACATTTGCTAGTTATCTTTGAAACTGTATATAACATAAACTTATAAAACTTAAACCTTAAATAATTTTTTAAAAAAATATATCTTTATTGACTTCAGAAAGAGGAAGGGGGAGAGAGAGAGAGAGAGAGAGAGAGAGAGAGAGAGAAACATCAGTGATGAGAGAGTCATTGATTGGCTGTCTCCTGAAAGCCCCTGATTGGGGATCAAGCCCGCAACCCGGGCATGTGCCCTGACTGGGAATCGAACCTGGATCTCCTGGATCCTAGGTTGATGCTCAACTACTGAGCCACGCCCATCTGGGCAAACTTTAAATAATTAAGGAGAGTTGAAAATGCTGTAGCATTTTAGGAAAACTTCAATAATGGTTATTGAATGGATTAATTTAAGTATGCAGATTTAAAAATAAAAGATTAAATGTGTGGATTTTATCTTTTTATTGCATCTAGCATCTGTATTATACTTAGCTATGTTACAAGTATTTTCCCTCTACCCAGTTAAAACAGCTTATCTTCTTCCAATTCAATAATTAAAAAATCTGTTGTATATTTTCAGATGGCAAATTCTTAATACAAAAAAACCTTTTTGATTTATTTCACAATTTTATTTCTTTCTTCCTAATATTCTAATCCATTTACAAATATAGTATGTGCACAATTAGTCAGTGGGATGGTAAACTGAGAATCACTGGGCAATCCTTTGAAATAAATATGTTGTTGAGCACAAATATTCCAAATTAATAAAACTGCTATGATCACTTATGTTCATAACATCCTTAAAAAATGCATAACACACATATTGAAAATCCTTCACAAAATATATTATCATTAGACTCAGACTATCCCATTAAAAAATGTAATTCATTGTGCAAGATTAATAAGAAAGTAAGCTAAAGGAAAGAAAACATTTTCTTAAAGTATTTACTAAGATACAGACCCATTTTTTAGGTTTAATTTTTAAAAACCTGAGCAAGTATATAGGAAGTAATTTTTCTAGCTGCTGAAATTTTCCTAGCTGCTAGAAGTCATCATCCAAGAGTATTTTATTAGCATTGCTTATTTATTAGAAGCCAAACTATTTGGATGGCTTTGGATGGTTTGATACAATTAGTGATTCTTACTGAAAACAACAACAAAAAATGCATCAGTCAAGAGTAATAAAGAAAAGTAAAAAGAATCTCTGATACATTGGTTTTTTTTTTTGTATATTTTGTTTAATCCAATATACCCAATATGTTATCATTTTAGCATATAAACAGCATAAAATTAATAATGAGATACTTTACATTCTTTTTAAAAACACTTAGTCTTTAATATCCAGGGTTTAGTTAGCAATATGGGGATGTGGCTACCACAACGAACAGCACTGGTTTTATTATCTTTTTCTTTAAGCTTTCTGGTATAATTGTAAGTAGCCACCCTATCCTACAGTCTTGAAAGCCTCATGCCTTACGTACTTTTGTTGCCAGATTTCCACTTGTGGTTAGTAACAGATTTTCATTCCCCTTTGGCAAACTGTAGGCCACAACCAATCCAAGAATCCTCTTTGCTCTAAGAATCTGTTGTCTCTAATCTATTCCCAAATACTAATTTCTTCAAAAGAGCTTTTGTCGTAAGAGACAACACCAAATCTGGAGAAGTTAAGAAGAAATTCTTTTCCTGAATGAATAATGATTTGTTCAAGAATATATAGAAAAGCTGGAGAATCAGTCTCAGAAAATAAGCAGGCATGAAAAGGGTAGGAATCAGGAATTACAGTCAAGTTCATGCTCAGGATGCCACTCTTGGCACCTCTGCAAGACTCTCAATACTGCTCTGCTAAAGTCTTTAACTGTACCCGCATCTTTGCAGATTCAAGGTCAAAGCTGAAGAATTTCATTGGTCAGTTATCATGAGTTGGCACTCAAAGGGATCAGGGAAAGGGGATACCTGAATCTTTCAGTTTCTGTAGCAGAAGATAAACCTTTCTCATCAGTTAAATCAAGAAAATTCTTTCCAAATAAGATAGGCGGTAGGATAATGGATGATAGGGTAATGAGCAATAGGATAAGGAAGTCAACTGTTTACTACAAAACCCCCAAGAATAAATGAAATAAGTACGTTGTCTTGTTTATGGCAAATGAGTTTATGAATTCTTGTAAGTGTACTTAATAAAAACTAAGGCTTTAACGTACTTAAAGTGAGACTATTATTTTTCATGATCAAATTTATGCTGCTAAATATTTTAAATTTAAAAAGTAATTTTTCTGGCTTTAGTGATTAAAAAAAAAAAGTCATAATTCTTTCTGAGGTAGCCATTGTTAATAGTTTGGAGGGTATTTTCTGTGCCAGGAGTAAAATTTTGGAGACGTCTCTGACTGAATTGTTTTGTTTTCTTTTTCTTTTTTTAAAGTAATTTTTTATTTTTTCAATTACAGTTGTCATACAATATTATATTAACGTATAATCCAGTGATTAGTTATATGACTTACAGAGTGATCATCCTGATAAATCTAGTCCCCTTCATATGATACCATACATAATTATTACACTATTTATTGACTATATTCCCTATGCTATACCTTACATCTTCATCACTAATATGTAACTACCAATTTGTACTTAATCCCTTCACCTTTTTCACCCAGTTCCCCAACCCCCATACCATCTGACAACCATCAAAATATCTCTGTATATATGAGTCTGTTTGTATTCTGCTCGTTCATTTATTTTGTTTTTTAGATTCCACATATAAGTGAAATCTTATGGCACTTGTCTTCCTCTGACTTACTTCACTCAGCACAATACCCTCTAGGTCTATCCATGTTGTTGCAGATGGTAAGACTTCATTCATTTTTTATGGTGAGCCATATTTCATTGTACATATGCACAACTTCATCTTTATCCATTCATCTATTTATGGACACTTATGTTGCTTCTGTATCTTGGCTATTGTAAATAATGCTGCAAAGAACATATGGGTGCATATATCTTTTTGATTTAGTGTTTTGGATTTCTTCAGATAAATACCTAGAAGTGGAATTGCTTTTTAGTCTTTTGTTACAGCCTTTGTTTTAAAGTCTATTTAAAGTCCACTTTTATGAAATATCTTTTTCTGTCCCTTTATTTTCAGTCTGTGTGTGTCTTTCGATCTGAAGTCTCTTGTAGACAGTGTATATAAGGGTCTTTTTATTGGAGCATTTAATCCTTTTGGAATTACAGTAAGTATTAATAAGTATGTATTTATTGCCATTTTATTATTTATAATTTTTATCTTTTTTGTTGTTTTCTCCTTAAAGAACACTCTTTCACATCTCTTATAATACTGATTTGGTGGTGAGAACCCCTTTAACTTTTTCTTGCCTGGGAAGCTCTTTACCCATCCTTCAATTCTAAATGATAGCTTCGGCAGGTAGAGTAATCATGGTTGTAAGTCCATACTTTTCATCACTTTGAATATTTTGCTCCAGTCCCTTCTGGCCTGCAGAATTTCTGTTGAGAAATGAGCTGACAGTTTTATGGGAGCTCCCTTGTAGAAACTAACTGCTTTTCTCTCACTGCTTTGAAGGTTCTCTCTTTGTCTTTAACATTTGGCATCTTAATGATGATGTGTCTTGGTATAGGCTCATCTTTGGGTTCATCTTTTTTGGGATGCTCTGTACTTTCTGGACTTGTATGTCTGTTTCCTTCACCAGGTTAGGGAAGTTTTTCATCATTTATTTTTCAAAAAGCTTTCAATTTCTTGCTCTCTCTGTTCTCCTCTGGTATTCCCATGCTGTGAATGTTAGTAAGCCTGATGTTGTCCCAGAGGCTCCTTGACGTATTTTCACTTTTTTTGGATTTTTTTTTTCTTTTTGCTGTTCTGATTAGGTGTTTTCTGCTACTTTGTCTTCTGAATCTCTTTTTCAATCCTCTTCTTTATGTACTCCACTGTTGATTCCCTATAACGTATTCTTCACTTCAGTTATTGTATTCTTCATTTCTGACATTTAAAAAATGTTTTTACCTCCATTTTTATGTTTTCTATCTCTTTTTTGAAGTTATCACTAAGTTTATCTACTCTTGCCCTAAGTTCACTGAGCATCCTTATAACCAGTGTTTTGAACTTTGCATCTGGTAGATTGCTTGTCTCCATTTCATTTAGTTCTTTTTCTCGAGTTTTGTTTTGTTCTTTCATTTGGGACATATTTCTTTGTCTCCTCATTTTGTCTGCCTCTTTGTGTTTGTTTTAATGTATTAGATAGAGCTTCTATGTCTCCCAGTCTTCATAGAGTGGCCTTATGTAATCATTGTTCTATGGGGCCCAGTGGCACAGTCTCCCTGTTCACCCAAGCTGCACTCCTAATGTGCCCATTGTGTGAGCTGTGTACATCCCCATGTTGTAGTTGGTCTTTATTGCTATTGGCATCTCAGTGGGGGGTATTTACCCCAGTCTGATTGGCTGCAAGGACCAGCTGCAACTATTGTGGAAGAGCTGCTGTGCTGTGGCTGACCCCATAGAGCAGAACTCACTTCAGTAGAGGTCTTGTGCTCAATGAGTCTGCCTTTTGAGTGTGTCGCCCATGGAGATGGTTTGATGGTGCTCTGGCATGGTCTGAAGCTGTCCACTCAGTGTGCTGGCTCTGAAGCCTCCTTGCAAGTGCAGGCCAAGGTCAGTCACAACCTGTGCCCTGCCTTGAGCTACCCAGCATTAGCTACAGAGTAGTCTGCAGATGGTTGCTACCTGTGCTGGGCTTGGAGGTGCCCGGTAAAGGCCAAGCTAGAACTGAGACTGACTGCTGCTAGTGCTGGGCCTGGGGTCACTTATCAAGAGGTACAGGGCATGCTGTGGCCAGATGCTGCTTGTTTGGGATTTGTAAACCTTTCAGAGATTTTAGAATCGTGCCCAGTATGAGCCAAGAAAGGCAGTTTGTATTAAAAAAACAACACTGAAAGCAGTTTGGGTGGGCCCAAAAGTTGGATGGGGCACGGGCCATAGAGAATCACCAGGACAGGGTGAACAGTGTTTGCCAGGTTGATGGAGACTCAGATATGACACCCTCTAGCACCTGCTGGGGAAGAGTTCAGGAAAGAAACAAACAGTGGCTTCTGCCAGCACTTCTTTCTTGGAGAAAGCTGCCCCTCCACTGTCACGCCAAAGACAGACAATTCAGTTCCTTTCCATATGTCCCTGGTGCCTTTCTAGCTGCTGCTCCAGCATTGGCACTCAGAGCAAATGAATCTGAGTAATTCTCTGTGCAGGTCATTTAACAGAAATGCCTGGGACTCCCACAGCCCTCCACAGTCCCCACTGGTTTTCACATGCAGAAGTTGTGAGGACTTCTCTTTCTGTCAATTGAATCCTGGGCTTGGGAGCCTGGCATGAGGCTGAGACCCCTCACTTCTCAGGGCATCCTCTGCAGCTGATATATTGCTCTCAATGTTTTTGCATGGGTGTGGGGCCAGCCCATTCTGTGTCTCTGCTCCTCCTACCAGTCTTGGGGTGGCTTCATCTACATATCTTTAGTTATAAGACTTCTGTTCAGCTAGATTTCAGGTGGTTTTGAATGATAGTTGTTGTTTCATAGTTTAGTTGCAATCTTGATGTGGTTCTGGAAGGAGGCAAGTACCATGTTTACTTACTCAGTATCTTGACTAAAAGCCCTACATTGGTTTTCTTATAAGTTTGAATTTGTAGAAATCTGAGGATTCTCATGCTAATGTCCTATTTGGGTTATTTATTTCTGTGTAACAAAATACCCCTAAGGCATATGGCTTAAAACAATCATTTCATTTTGCCAATGACTTTAGGTCAGAAATTTGGGAGGAATTAGGCTGAGTACTTAGTCTCTCATGTCTGTAGCTCCTTTGGGGTGACTGGCCCTAAAGATTCTATTTCCAAATGTGACTCTTTCATAGACTTTAGTCTTTTTCTTTCACTTTCCACAAGGTAAATCATGCTTTAGATCCTCCAGTGGATTAGTCTTCTTAGAGCATGGCAACCTCAGGATATTTGGGCTTCTTACAGTGTGTGGGTCAAGGATCTCAAGCATCGAAGTAAAATGTGTCAGTCCTCTGAATTCCTCAACAAGGATGTGGCATCATGTCCTTTCTGCCACATTCTATTGGTCAAAGCAATCTCAGTCTACCCCCGATTCAGGATGAGGGGCAAAAAAGCCCCCACCTTTTTGTGGGAAGTCAAAAGATCTGTGGCAATGTTTCATTTGAGATATATAATTGTTTTATATATTTTTATAATATAAAAAGACAGTTATTTTTTTTAAACTTCTTAGTTTTGCTTTTTTTATTTCAAACCAGTGTTGCATTGGTTAACATATGGCTCACCATACACTTTCTAATTAGAAAGCTTTAAAAAGCTCAATCCCCAAATGCTAGTACAAACAATAGCCTGGCAAAATGTCACCTGAATTCCTCTCTCTAATACACAGAAACTAAGCTGCGTGGACGTGTTTTCCCAACACAGAAAACATTATAGTAAACAAGGGATTTGAATTTCGATATTTATCCAGCTTCTCTGAATCCTGGGCTCGTTTTTGCCTCAATCCTCTGCCAGGAGTTCTGCTGTTTTTCTTACACTTTGGCTCCCCACCTCCCCTAAGCTAATATGCACTTCCTGGAAAGTTAGAAGCATTGAAAAGTAAATTTAATTCTACCAACTGAATAGTTTCCCCTCTTCATCAAAATGTGCATTTGCAGTTGACAGTTTAAAATATCTATTTATAAACACACACACACACACACACACACACACACACACACACACACACATTCTTAGCTGTCTAAAAGAAAAGCTAAGAGTAAAGTTTTCATGTATGAAAAACTTTAAACACCCCATACTTTTATGTACCACTTAGTCTGTGGTCATTCCTGCATTTGGCCTTTGCTCACTCTTTGAAATGCACTGTCTCTTCCCTCATTTTTCAGCTCTTCTATCTGTTGAACGTTCTTACTAAGAGCTATAGTAAGCTATCATTATTCTTTTTGTGTTTAAGTAGTCTCTCTTTTAGTCTCAACTGTTCAAATATCATTCATGTTGCCCATGATCCATCTAAGGGTAATAGTAAAGTGACAGAGTATGCTAGTGAATATCATAGCATACCATTCTTCAGAGGGCTCTTGAAAGCTACGTAAGAAAATATGGTGAGATTTCATATATATATATTTTACATATATATATAATATATATATATATTTTACCCATTTAATTTAGATGTCTTGCTACTGTACATTACAGTATTTTAGAGAAAGTGGCATTTTTCATGATTTGCTTGGCCAGTGCACATTTTTCTATCCAGTGGCATTGGTGTGTTGTTCCTTTTCTGGATGTTGTCACCTGTGCTAATTGAAATGTTTATAAAATGCTGATTCTGAAATATTGCAGCTTAGCAGTTCAATAGTTCTATAATGGGCCCTCTGTTTTATTAATAAAATGATTTATAGAAATACTTAATCTCACTGATTTACCATTAGTATTAATGAGTCTAGTTATTAAGCACTCTATTTCCAAAGGCTGTGAAAACAGGTCTGGCAAGTGTGTAGTATTTCGCGATGAGTTATTTGTGCCGAGATAGAATCAATGCTGTGGGAAGCTTATTTCTCAAGTGGAACAGCATTATTTATGAACATGTAACTTGATGACTCTTTCTGTAATTTCCGTACCATTGCTTTCTTATTTACAAGAAATTTAATACCAATTATGAGAACCATCCCATAGATCTTTTAAAGACTTTTAGATGATATACAAATATATTTTTCATATTAATTAAACTAAGCTCTGACAATAAACCATTTAAAAATACTTAAACTGGTCCTTGCAGAATACACAGCTTTATTCTTTAGAGAAACCACATTTGTAGTTTCTATACTCTATGGCAAATGTTTGAGATAACTATTACCATTTACCTAGAGATTCTTCTTTAAATAACAAAATGAACCCATGAAACACATTTGTGCTATTTAACACAGTTTTTTGCATATTGAAATATTGCAGGTTTTATGGGCAGAATTTAGTTAAATATCATAAATATATTTGTGTGATGTCTCTTCAATATATGATGGCACACTTTAGGTCCCTAAAATAGATGGATGTTGAGACTTTTTTCTCCTTTGCCAATCATGAACAAAATTATTTTAATTAGTTATCTTGGATATTAAAGAAAATTATTTTTAAGGTTTCATCTTAAAGCACTGATGATATTAGAAATGTTAGTGCCTCTTTGAGATTTTAGTGACTATTTTGAATTAAAAATTTGCTAAAATAAATGAAATTGGGGAGGGGGGAGTAAAAATATGTCTTTAGTTACGAACTGTCAAAAAATGAGATCCCAGACTATTCAATAGCTCAAAATGGCATCAAGTAGCTTTGCTGCTATTATTCTCTCTTTCCAGCTTGTAATGTTGATATATGGTATGTCATAATAAAAAACTGGCATCATCCAGTGACATAAAATACCAACATTATGTGGTTTAGCCCACTGAAATGGTATATTTCCTCTTTCTCTTGTTCTGTTTCCTCCTTGGAGCAGAGTTTGTCTTTGTATTATTTGGCAGCATGTGGATATGATTTATGTTCGAGAGCTTGATGATTAACCAGAAACTTGGGTATTTTATGAAAAATCCCTTTCTATTAGTTAAGCAAAATGTGCTTACTTTTTTTCCTACAAGTAAATTAGTGGTAGCCCATGTTTTATGACTAATTTTGATTTCAAAGTTTTTATTCATATTTTAAAAGGTATTTAGAAGAAAGAGATTTGATACTTTGGCCACAGTTCAAAGAAATGAGATATGATTCAGGTAATTTTTGGAGAAGACAGTTGTACATCTTCAAATTTTATTTTGCTTTTCAGTAATTCCAAACTACCCAAATTAAGGGAGCAATATAAGTTTACAAAATTTATATTTTGCTGGTATTGTAAAATGAGTTCTTTAAAGATGTTTGCCTATATAGTTTCAAATTTGTCTGAAGCAATCAAAAGGGCAAAAGACTTTTAAATTGCAAATATTTATTGTGCAAAGGGATCAAAATGAACCCAACATTCTTAGGGGCCCGTTTTGATAAGGAATGAACATCATTCCTTTTATTAAGACATTTATAATTTTTATGAGGTTTTACAAGAAAATTTGAAACCTGAACAGATATAAATTAGTGTATTACTTTTGGGAATCTATATATGAGAGACAGACCTATAAAGTAATAGAAGAATTGACAGAACTTGGACTCTAAATAATATAAAGTCAGAATTTTTAGACGAACCCCATACTGACATTTGTTGGTATAATTTTTGAATGAAATTCTTGACTTTTACTTCTCTTTTTTCTACTTACACAGAATGTAGTTAAAAGGAGAGCCTGCACAGTGTTACATACAAAATGAAATAAAACTAAATAAAAATAAAATGAGTAGTAATTTAAGCTCACATTGCTTGGCTATTGTTTTAATTTACAGAAAAAAAGGAAGTATAGGCCTATAACTTCTTACCTACAATTCTAAAATGTATAGAGCTTTATAAAGGAAAGCTCTTTTAAAACTTATTTTGTTATAAATCCTGACCTGAACCAACACAAGTCTATTTAGAGTCTTGTTTAGTCCACTCAATGTGAATGTTATAGAATTTTCTGAAGAAACATTAAGGTGCTATATAATAAATAGATATACCTTGTGACATTTGTGAAATATTGAATCCAAATTCTGACACACTTGCTCCAAGAATTTCACTCAGGATAACTTGAATGTAGTACAAATTTTACATGTTATGTCAAGACAAATCTCTCCCTTAGTATCTCTTCATTCTTAACACCACTTTGCATTTTCTATAAGGGGTTCTGATGGTGAATCTGAACATCATGATATGGGTTAAAAGCTGGAGAAAGCTGATTAGTCAGCCCATGCCTTCTACAGGACATGTTTTCTTCTTTTTTATTTTTTCCTTTAAAGGAAATAAAATGTACAGTTTCAGAGCATCAGCCCTAGAGGCAAACTGACTTGAGTTTGGCTATGTGTCTTTGGGCAAGTCATTTTAACTTTCTAAATCTCTACTATCCTTTCCATGAAATAGTGATAAAAACAAAATTATATACCTTGTAGGTTTGATATAAAAGCAATGACATATTGCATAGAGAGAATTTAGGCCAGTGCCTGGTTCCTGCATGCATTTAATAAATAGCTATCAGCATGATAAATAAATCTGGTCTGAATCAAAACAAAGATACTTTGATGTATCCTGGATGCATAGGGTTGTAATGTCGAATAACCTCTAAAACTATTTCCTAAAATGGGTATTTCTATGACTGCATTCTGAAAGAAAAACCTGACCTTTCCTCCATCTTTTAACCTGTGGTACTTATGCTTAAAACTTTAACCATGTCTTAAATTAGCTTATTTTGGGAGACACAGAGAAGCGATATGATGAGCAGCCTATACTATTGAGTAGAATCGCAAGTTACAGAGCATTCAAAACACTTCGTAATGGTTTCCAGTCCACAAACTCCAGAGGCCACAAATTCCCCCAAATCCCTGGCTGTGTTTAAACTAACTTACAATAAAAGTGGCTGATTCTTGTCACAACTTGTCACAACTCTCAGGGAGAAAAATCAGGTGAAAATTAAAGAAACAAATCACTTGCTGAGTAATTTATTCATAGATATTTTGAACTCAGGAAGGCCATATAAAATTAGATAATGTAATACACCCACCAGTTTATTTTATATATGGGAGAACAAGACCCAAAGATGCTAATATGTTTACCTAATGTGGTACATAATAAGTAGTAAAAATAAGCCTAGAATTATTTTGCCAAGCTAGTTTTCCACCCTTTCCACAGTAGAACTCTAAATGTATTATTTTTTTAAATGTGTAAATGATAGACTCTTCCACCTGAGCAGGAAAACAGTGTGGCATTACAAGAATAAAATGAATGTTATTATTTGAAATTTGGACAATTTCTTATTGTAGCTCTCTCTTGTGATGGCATATATCATTGCATGGAAACGGACTTCATCATGCTAGAGCCCTCTAGCAAAGCTTCACATGAAAGTACTTTACGTTTGGTTGGCTTGCTTTATATCTCAGCCTGCTTTTATCAACAAAAGACAAAATAATAGAAAATATACTGCATTAACATCAAAATTCAGATATTGCAAAAATGAAATTGGAAATATGAAAAGTGTATATTTTCAAGATATAGGACTAATAAAAATTGTAAGACTAAACACATAGTATTAGGAAAATGTCAAATCTATATTTGTTTATTGGATCAGAAGGTATATTTATATATAGTTTTTTATAATTTCATTACTTATAGTAACTTCTTGTATAAATATTACTTTAAAAATAATTTTTTTATTTTTTGTTATTAATTAAGTAAATTCCAAGGAAGATTTGACACACACACAAACACACAGACACACACAAATCGGTAAAGGTAATTTTAGATATGAACTTATGTTTTCAATGTTACTGTTAGGTTGTTGAATATGTTTGTATTGTCTTGTTAGGGTTCAGAGGCCTCCAGAGTAAACTGAGTCAGACTGTTCATGATCAGATGATATTTATTCCACCTTCTATCTGTTGGACCTAGAAAAGGTTAAGCAATACCCTTACACCAGTTTTCTCATCTCTAAAATGGGAATAATATAGTACTTACCTCTTAGCATTGTTGCGGGGATCAAATATGACAGGGCATAAGGAAGTAAGTGCTCCATACATACTAAATATTATTACTATCATTACCAACCTAAATATGTAAATTTTCCAAGTTATGTCAACTAGACTAAGAATGAATTTAATTTTGTTGGTGAGATTGCAAATTCAACAATTTTGGTGGGTAATTGTGAAAATATATCAAACACCTTAAAATATTTTAGACCATTTAACTCTAGGAATTTACTAAATTTGTAAGTTAATTTATATTAAATTATATGTGTGCATGACAAAGGATCTTGTAAAATGTTATCCTGAAAGCATACTTTATAAAAAGTTAAATAACATGTGGAATGTACTATTTTGAAGCCACAAAAATTTTCTTGAAGTACTTGAAAGAATAAGCAAAATATTCATATTCACTGAATCATAATTATAATTATAGGAATTTATTCCAAATATTTAATCAAAGAACTGCACTGATACTCACTTATAAAAATGCTCATTGGAAAACTTTTATAAGTATTAAAAAGGAGATAAAAACATGTCCAAAACTAGGGGAATTGTTCATGAGAATCATACCATATAACATTATAGAGTCACTGATAAATTTTTATAGAATATTTAAAGATATAAAAGACATTTTTACAAATTGTTAATTGCGGGGAAAGAAGAGTATAAAATTATCACACTTCTGGTCATAAACATATGTATACATAAAATACATATTTATAAATTATATGGGTGTTTCTGCTTCCTGACAATATTGGGAACTAATGAGAGCTTTAACTCCTGACTCCCTTCTTCTAAATCACTGTTCTGGAAAATATAGTAGTAATAGAAACCATTGATTTGAAGTTAACTAGTTTGGCCAGAGGGTCTCACTGCAGGATAATTTTAAGCTCTGATTTTTTTCTGGCGGTAATGATCACCTGCCTTTCCCAAGAACATTAGCACAGCAAAGGCTCCTGTTGCAGTAAAACCTAGCGGACTGCTCTGCTGTTCTGTGCATCCTCTCTGCTACCTCAGACCTTCCAAACTTCAGGGCTGGTAGATTACAACCCAGGCGGATGCCTTCTCCAATGAAACTTTTTTTTAATTTCAATTACAGTTGACATTCAATATTATATTAGTTTCAGGTCTACAACATAGTTGTTAGATATTTATATAACTTACAAAGCGATCCTCTCATAAGTCTAGTAGCCCCTTGACACCATACATGGTTATTACGATATTATTAACTATATTTCCTGTGCTGTACTTTATTTCCCTGTGACTGTTTTGTGACTGCCGATTTGTACTTCTTAATCCCTTCACCTTTTTCATCAAGCCCCCATCCCTCCTTCTACCTGGCAACCATCAATTTGTTCTCTGTAACTAGGCGTTTGTTTCTGTTTTGTTTGTTTATTTTGCTTTTTAGATCGCCCCTGTAAATGAAATTATATGGTATTTGTCTCTGTCTGACTTATATCATTTAGCATAATACCCTCTAAGTCAGTGATTTTCAGCCAGTATCCCGCTGCACGAGGGTTGCTGCAAGAATTTTTAAGACGTGCAATACCTGGCTGTTTAGTTAGGGGCACTCACCTCTTTTCCCTTAGATTGTCAAATTTTAAAAAATTACAACAATCAATACAACAATAGCTGTCCAGTGTAAATTAATCAAAAGTGTACCTTTTTTTGTCAGTCATATGGGCAAACAATATACATTTTGATGTGCCACAGAATTTTAGTAATTAGTTTATGTGTGCCATGAGATGAAAAAGGTTGAATGTGCAAGATTTGGACAAACCAAGTTTACTGACTTACTCCTTTCCTGTGCACGCAAAAATATTGCTTGGCTTGACTTTTGTTGCCAGAAAGAGATGGGTGAAGTACTAGGAAATTACACTAAAAGTTATTTGAATTATTTATACTGATAAAACCCAAAAGGTTTAACTTTCAATACTACCTGAGAGGCAGTGTGGGGAAAGAAGAGGACAGATCTTGGATACATAGTGTCTAAGTTTGTACAAGTGCTTTACTATCCTAGCTGTGTGGGGATGTTTATAAATATAACTAGTTGCCTCAATTTCACTGTGTAAAAATGGGGATATTATTATAGCTAATACATCCTCTCATTATTAGAATTAATTGAATTAGTATGCATATCAAACTTCCAATTTTGTTCGGCAAGTTATTGCTATAATATGATAAGTCACATTGTTTTATTATTAATCAAATGCTGATACATACTCACATCATTGAAAGAGCTCTATACCTACCACCTCTGATTATTTACTTGTCATTTTATTTATTTGAAAGGGGTGATGTGGATAAATATATGGATTTATATATTTCTGAGAAATTTTTGTATTCCAAGAAAATTCAACACTCCTCATTTAGAGGAATCACCACCCTCCTAGCCTAAGTGCAAAGAACCTATATATATTTCTCAGTCATTGGCATCTAAGTTCTAATTTTTCATCTTATGTCAAATATAAATAATTTTATTATAAAATATAGAAAAATGATTTTATCATTTGTGTAGAGGAAACCATTGAATGAAACAACTACTGGGTAAGGTCTTCAGGAGGTTCCTATCTGATTGGGTCAGCTGCAGCTATTTTCAGGTTTGTTATTTTTCTGTTCAATACTTATATGCACACGAGACAAGGAATCGGGTTAATATTGGTTGTGTGTTCACTCTTTAGTCAGGGAAAGGTTGAAAACTTGAAGGACAGCCCACCAATCTCTATGTGCCATGGAAGTGGAAGCTCTGAAAGACGATGGAGGCACAATCAGAGGGGATGTTGCACTTGTACACAGCATCCTTAATCGTAGTAAATTATATTACTAAAAGTTAGGTTCCTTAAAAGCATAATGTAGTGTTCAGATACTCAGGTATCCAGTGATCTAGTTCAAATCATAATGGGAGTATTAGAGCAGATTTTTTAAATTTTTTAATTAAATTTATTGGGGTGACATTGGTTAATAAGATTATATAGGTTTCAAGTATACAGTTCTATGATACATCATCTGTATATTGCACTGTGTGCCCACCGCCCAAAGTCAAATCTTCTGTCCCCATATATTTGACCCCCTTTACCCTTTACTACCCCCCCTTCCTTCTGGGAACCACCATACCATTGTCTGTGTCTATGAGTATTTGTTTGTTTGACACTATATCTCTTTTAGTAAGAATGTTATACCTAGAGTTGAGCCTTCATCTTAATTTAAACTATATCAAACTTCAGACATTTTTCAGCATGCATAATTCTACTAGTTGTTTTTGCATTATAAATCATGCGCGCAAATATAAATTAAACAGAATGGGATAGAAAAATACAGGTAGGAATTCTAATATTTTCTCTCTGTTCTGTCTTGAGTGCCTGTTTCTTCTGTGTTGGACTCTGATAGAAACCACCGCATGCATAATATATCAGGTATCCTATGTAAATGCTAGATCTTCTTTCCATCAACATTGTATAACATCACGCAGTCACAAGCTGGAGGTGCACCTAAGAGCAAGCGTTTTGCGTTAGAGTGCGACGGCAGATGCCTGTGCGTGGGTGATGGAGGAAGCCGCAAGCTATGTGCCTGTTCGACACGGGGCGTGCTGCTCCAAGCTTGTCCTTCGACCTGGGAGCTGTGCCTCAGAACCTTCCCTAGGACCCCCCTGGTGATTCTCTAAGACACCGCTTAAGGGGGTAGGGCAAGGACTCTTTCTTTCCCAGAATGCAGAATCCTGTGGTGGGCCTTTTTATTTCCCCTCAGAACAAAGGCACTGTGCTTATTTATTATTTATTATTTGTTTATTGGGTGTAGCTTTTGCCTCCTCTAGAAAACCTTCTTTTGTGTCGTTACCAGGTCTGTAACTCGCCATTAGCATCAGAAACAATGTGCTCTTTTCTTTAGGCGGGGGAATGAACAATGCCTGTGCATCAGGTACAATTGCTCCAGTTCAGCGGTTAACAGGAGGGGCGTCCTCATAAAAGAATGAACAAATTTTGCACAGACTTGGGTTTCTGAGGATCTCAGAAGCCTGACCTGAATAGGTTTTCTTACATAAAATATGAAATGCTGTTCAAGCTGTTGTAGATTGTTGAGTAAACAGTTAAGTGAGTAATCTTAGGTTTTGCAGGTTTTTGAAATGTTGGAAAGATCTATTTAGTTCTGATGTGGTACATGATAATACAGTTAAAATTCTTTTTGGCAGATCTATTTTTAATATATCCAGGGATATATGATTTTATATTTTTAATAGCTCATGAACAAACATCCGGAGCTACTGTTACTAAACTAAACCAGTACCACAAACTCCGAACATTAAATTTCCTGTTCTTTTTTAAAGATATCAATGGAATATTCAGATGTTAAAATATTTTAAAATTACACAAAGAATATACCAAAAGATCAAAACAGCAGATGTTTTATTAAATAGATATACAGTTAGGGATGAGTGCTTTTTAGAATTCAAACAAATAATAGTTTCACCAATATATTGGACAAAAAGATAGTTTTTTACTATTTTTAACCTATAAAAATAGTACTTTCACATGGTCCAATCAAATATATTAACAAAGTTTTGTTAGTAAAGCTTTCTGCCAGGACTTCTAAATGGACATGTTGTATCATATCAGGTATTATGAAATTATGTGATAAACTGGACTTCATTTCAAGTTGTTATTTTATGTTTACTAGTTTTGAAAGCAAAAAAATCAAAATGTTTTGTGCTTTAAGCAACTGTTTAACATGCATGAAGATAATATAAACCTATTTCTTCAAGAGTTGTGAAAGGATGAAACCATAATTCAGATTCTACCTAAATTACCATAAATTCTAAATCTGTGCAGTATAATGGTGACATACCTTATCTATGTAATAAAAAGGTGGCAATCCTTTTTGCAGGCAATATGTTATATCAGCATTAAGGCTCTGCAGCATTCATCTTAGTTAATTTTTTTAAAAACTGCAAAATAAAGATATTTGTCATATTAAAAAGTACAAAGCTACTACTCTGCCTCAGCAAGACTATGCAACAAGCTCTGGAGCCCATGTTGTCACATCACTGCCTATCCAAAATGACAATGGATAGATCAAATAAAATCAATGTACATGCTGCTATTCTTGTATTTTTCTGTGCACATTTTATAGCTTCCACTATTCTTTCTTCATAATCCTCTGATAAGGGATTGAGTTGCTATTAAAAGGATTTTTGTGACTTTCTGAGACGAAACAGGTTGCCTACAGATGCATGAGCATGGGGGGGGCTCATGTTGAGTGAATTCCCAGGACAACCTTTAAGGAAGTCCCTGAGGGGAGTTTCCTTTAAAGAAAAAAAAAAAGAAAATTGCAGTTAGAAAAAGGAACAAAAGTTTATAGCTTTTATACACAACCTGTAACAAGTAAATAGGAAAGATTTTTAAACCAAATTGAAAATGCAAAATAAATTGTGGCGATTTAAAGCTATTCTCCTCTAAGGCTGCCTTGTATTAATTAGATGTCTGATTTCATCGCATAATGTATCACAGTGATCAATAGTCCCTAATTTATTCATCTGTCTTTCCTGCTAGAGTATTAGCTTATAGAGGGCAGGTTTCATCTCTGATTCAGCACGGTATATTTCCAATCCCGATCAGAGTGCCTGGGCACTCAGTAAATACTTATAGAATTAATGGAATGAGTAAATATATTAGTATTATATTTAAACAAAGGTATGTATATAAATTTGAATGTGTAAATACCTTTTCTTTTTGCTAAAATTAATCCTTTGGGGGAGTTATGGTCTGGCTTATTGGTGTGATTTCTTTCTCTCTTCCCCCTGTGTAAGAACATATGAATTGTAGGCTTGAGAGTGCCAACAATAAAAGCCACTTCAACTTTGTATTATAAACAGAAAAGAGGTTTTGACGATTTTTGCGATGATAATGTTACTCCTTATTTTTAACAGCTGTACTTGTAATGAGCTGGAACAAAAGACTCATAGGACCATTGAAAATTAAACAATTTGATAAATCATACCACCTTAATCATATATAGGAAAGGCTTTCAAAATATATTTAAAAGTCTATTGGCCTTTTGTAACTGTGGCTATGCTTTAAATATGAATTTTCTTGCTGGAGTTTGAAATTATATTCACAAAAATGTCAGCAAATGAATGTAGCAATATTAAGATTCAATGAAAAATTATTTCTGATAATCTTGCTTAAAATGATTTCAGAACATTATATTTTAATGAGCTTTAAAGATAATTTAATTTGATGAATATTTGCACTTATTTTCAGTGATTCTCTACCCCTTTACCAAGTTTTAGTATAAAATATTGCTCAAGGTATGTGTACTTTATATTAATTTAATTATTTTGAGAATACATGACAGAATAAATTTAAAAATCTGAAATCAAATAAAATGTCTTTAAATTTATATTCTATTTAGATTGTCTAATTTTTACTATTATAGCATAATAAATGCTATCATAGGCTCGATTTGTTCTGTTTCTATTTTTGAGCCCTCATAAATATCAGTAAAATAATTTTTTTTAATTGTATGAAATAAACACATTATTTTCTTTAGTAGTGAGATGTATGTGGTACACATTTATCTTTTATTTTAAATATGATAAATTTAGGTTAGTTTCTTTTTCCTAGCAGTTTCTTTGAAGGCAGCTGCACTCTTATAAGACCCTGGACCCATATAAGATAATGTGAGTAAAATATATCCAAATTCAGTACATTATAACTCTCCATTTAAAATACAGAAATTCAAAAGTAATTCATTTTACACAACTTGCTCCCACCATCATCTTTTTTTTTCTTGAGTTAATTTTGATGATGCCTCTACAGACTTTGGTTCAACAATAATAATTTGAACTGAATTCTGTAACTCTCTTAGCAATGAGATTAATTTTTGAATAGTTAAACCCCTAAGCAATAATTTCATAGATATAATTGCAATCAACCACACCTATGCTATTACTATATTAAAATTAATATTTTATCCATAACCCAATAAAAGTAAAATAATTCACTGAGTTAAAGAACTCAAAAATTCCTACAAAATATACAATATTGTTCATAGATGGCCATAAAAATCTATATGTCCATAGAGTTTTAAAGCTAGAAAAGACTTCTGAGTTTATATAGTTTGTAAATTTTCTTTTTTCCTTTTTTAGTTGAAAAAACTGTGGTTCAAGAATGATAAATGACTGACAGACCAGAGCTATGTCTCATTTCCATGATAATGCTCATTCTTCCAGCCTACAAGTGTTTTACATTACTTTATTTCTGATACTGAATTTTCAGCTAAAGTTTGATTTTCAATCCGCAATTGTATCTCAATAAATTCTGCGCAGATGCTCCACTGTTACCATACACTAAGAACATACAAAACTAAATCTACTTTCTTACACTTTCATATATGAGTCAATTGTACTGAGACTTGAAATTTGAAATCAAGTCCTACTCTCCTTTCCTATATAATTATTCACCAAGTAATATACTAAATATACATGTATAATAAGAATAGTTCTAAGTACTTGACATGGATCATCTGATTATTTCTCACAGGAATCTATAAGGTAGGTAGTATTAGTCTTCCCACTTAAATTATCTTAGATGATGGAACTCGATCATAATCACAGTTAATTATTAGTTTATAAAGCTTTTAATTAAGACAATCTGATGTCACAGCCCCCTCCTATGACTACTATAATAACTGCACCACTAAAGAGTTTACTTAAAATTTCTGCTTTATCTTCCTTTCTTTCATTTCTCTATGGTGACTGATTTCACAATTGAGTATTATAAGATGCCTGTGGAGGGAGATGGCTGAAAAAGATGTTCAGAGTAAGAGTTGATATACTAGGAGTCTGTTCAGGATGATAGATGAGCAAAGGATAGAGATGGATCTCATTTTGAAAAGCTGACAATTTCAAATTTTAAAAAGTAGTGAAGTAAAATAAATGTGGATTACTAACAAGATATACTCTTTTCTGGAATATCACATTTCACAGCCTTCAACACTTATATACAAAGAAGTCATTGACCTTATTTTTTTATCTGAAATATCTCTCTCAGCTAAGATATCTAGCTAATTAGCAGTTTTATTCAATATTTTTACCGGGTTTTTTACATCTAATTAAAATCCTAGGTAAAACCATAGGATACATTTAGGGAATTTATGTATGTATTATTAAACAAATCTAAAAGTAGATAAACCAACACGTTGAGTTCAGGCATCACCTAGTAATGATGTACAATATGTATGATGTAACAAACAATTAAAATTTGTCTTAAGGAAAGTGCTAACATTAGTCCACAGCTAAAAATGTCTCTGGAAGGTTAATGCTTTAACAATGTTGGACTATACTTCTACAACGATCTGTGTGGGGAGTTATTTGTTTAATAAAAGCCACTATTATTATTATTACAAATTAATTAATAAGCAAATAATAATAATTATTAAGCAAATCCCCAAACTTCCCACTCTGGCAGCTATCCCAATGCTAGTTTTTTGCAGACCCTGCCCACAGCAGGGGCCTTGAGACTTTAACATAGGTGCAAATGGAAAGGAAGTCTCCCAGAGGCAATACGTACCACAGAGAATGCTTTGGGCAAGGTACACTTTGATTAACTAAAAACACAAAATGATTATTGCCAAAGAGGTGATATTATAATAGTTTTTATACCATTATGTGTTCTATATTTTGGCTACATTATGGATTAAGTTGGATCTTACAAATAATCTTTATAGTTCTGAGTTATGAATCAAGTCTTGAATTCTGTCCCTAAATTGCAACCTTTCTGTATTTGGAGTTTTAATGATAATAATAATAATTTTATATATAAAATGTAGCCTTACTCTGAACAAATTCCTGAAATTATAACCCAAGTTTATCATAAAACTAGATAATCTACATCTAATATAGAAATTCCGTATTACTGAACTAAATGAGTCAAATTTTTAAAATTCAGTTTCTTAAATGTTTAAAATTTAGATTATTTTAACCAAGTTAATTATATGGGCTGCAAGGTTAATAAATGAGTGAATATAATTTCATAGTGTAGGTGGTAATCAATATACTTTCCATATATATGGGTCTGGCAAATATAATACTATGCAGTTGTTTATGGATTTTAAAATATGTAATATGCTCATTTGTCTACTAAGTATAACAATTTAATATTTATATCTAGTAAGATTGTTATATTCATGTACTAAATGATACTGTTTTTGTTTTTAGTTTAAAGATTTAATAAAATCATCTATCAAGGCTCTCTTCTTATATTCAGTTTCAATATATAATAGCTAAGATCTGGAAACAGTAGATGAGTGGATAAAAAAGCTGTGGGACATTTACACCATGGAATACTACGCAGCTGTAAAGAGGAAGGCTCTCATACCATTTTGGACAGTATGGATGGACCTGGAGAAAATTATGCTAAATGAAATAAGCCAGGCAGAGAAAGACAAACATCACATGATCTCACTTACATGTGGAATCTAAAGAACTTAATAAATTAATGAACAGAATAGATTCAATGACATGGAAGCATAGATCAGACTGACGAATGTCAGAAGGATGGAGGAGGGTGGGTGGGTGGAGGAGAAGAGATTAACCAAAAAACTCATATGCATATATGCACAACCCAATGGAGTGGAGAGGAACTGGAAAGGGCGATGGGATGGGGTGGAATGGGTCATTGGGAGGAAAAAGGGACATCTATAATATTTTATTTAATTAATTAATTTATTTTTATTTATTTTTTATTTTTTTAAATTATCTTTATTGATTTCAGTGACAGAGGAAGGGAGAGGGAGAGAGAGAGATAGAAACATCAATGATGAGAGAGACATTGATCGGCTGCCTCCTGCACGCCCCCGGCTGGGGATTGAGCCCGCAACCCAGGCCTGTGCCCTGACCGGGAATCGAACCCCGATATCCTGGATCCTAGGTCGATGCTCAACTTCTGAGCCACGCCCGGCCGGGCTGTAATATTTCAAACAGAATTAAACAAAAACAAAAAATAAATAAAATAAAATAGTTCACTGACAAAAGAAAAAAATCAATATACAATCACTATCATACATGTTTAACTATTTTCCTTTTCTCTTTTACTAAAAATGTAGTTATACATATTTTTAAATGCCTGTTATCCTTTCTTGGATCACTTCAGTTTCTACATACAGACATCACCATTTTCAGGTGAAATGCACACAGAAAGATGCCAGGTCATCTAGAACTTGTATTCCTGAATTTCAAAAATCAAAGATCCTGCCATTTGACTTGACAGAGACTCTATATAAGCTGTCACTCGCATTAAGACTTTTATCCTCTTACTAGACCAACTCTTTAGGCTTTGAAAATATAGGAATATGTGGTTCTGGTTTGGGTAGCTTATTAATGCCTGCACACTAGTGGAGCAAGACCAGAACTGTAAATTCCGAGAATTTTTAAGATGCTTAAAATGCAAATATTTATTTTAGTCAACAGTATTCCTCCTGAAATAATATTTAAACTATAAACATTAAAACTAAAGAAGAAGCTTTGAAATCATTGTAAACATATCCCTTTAATATAAAGAAAAAATGAATTCGGTGAGAAGGAAAATTAGTGGTCTTTGGATACATATTGCTCTTTCATTCTGACATGTATTTTTATTTATTTTTTATTTTTTAAAATATATCTTTATTGATTTCAGAGAGAGGAAAGGAGAGGGAGAGAGAAAGAAACATCAATGATGAGAGAGTCATTGATCGAGCCCACAACCCGGGCATTTGCCCTGACCTGGAATTGAACCCAGATCGCCTGGATCCCAGGTCGACGCTCAACTGCTGAGCCATGCCCGGCCAGGCCTGACATATATTTCTGAAATTCCTGAATTAGGTAAGGGGATTGCTATAACCTGTTTTTATTTAATATTTCTATTGGTAACATAAAATGTATTTCTTCTCAATGCATTCATTTCTCTGGACTGCTGTAACAAAGTACCACAAACTGGTGGTACACAGAACAACAGAAATTTATTCTATCCCTGTTTGGGAGCCAGAAGTCTGAAATCCAGATGTCAACAGGGCTGGTACCTTCTAGAGCCTCTGAATGAGAATCTGTTTCATGACTTTCTCCTGGCTTCTGATGGTTACTGGCAATCCTTGACATTTGTTGGCTAATAGCTGCATCACTTGAATCTCTGCCTCCATTGTCACAAGGCCTTTCTCTTTTTGTGCTTCCATGCATCTGTCCTTTTCTTACAAGAACACTAGTCCTTGAATTAGGGTCCACCTTTATCCAGTCTGATTTTACCTTAATTGACTATATCTCCAAAGGCCTTATATCAGAATAAGACCACAGTTTGAGATTTCAGGTGGACATAAATTCAGGGTGTGCAGGGCATTGTTTAACCCATTACACTTAGGATTTGTATCAGAGAGTTTAGTAATTATTGATGGTATAATCCACATGAAACTTGGTGCACAAATATGTTATTCTGTGTTCTGGGATGTGTTATAATATGTTAAAGTGTTGGGTTTCTGTTTATAAATATGGAAGCTGATAATTTTCAAATACGTTATAGGTCTTAATTAGATCATGCAAAATAAGAATTGATAACTATTTTGGACTAAGGATGTTCAATAACAATAATATCATTAGAATAAGAATAATTATCATATTTGCTAATAATCTGATGTGTGATCTTGGGCAAGTCACGTGCCTATCTAAACGTTGTGTGATTCAGCCCAGCCTCGGATCCAGGAGATTGAGGTTTGATCCCCAGTCAGGGCATATGCCTGGGTTGTGGGCTCAATCCACAGCAGGGGGCATGCAGGAGGCAGCCGATCAATGACTCTTTCATTGATGTGTCTATCTCTCTTTCCCTCTCTCTTCCTCACTCCCTGAAATCAATAAAAATATTAAAAAATAAAGTAAAATAAAAGTTGTGTGATTCATATACAAGAAGAAGATAAACTAGAATCATAGATCAAAAAAACAGTAGCCTATGGGTCAATTTGAACTATGTACATGTTGTATTTGGCCAGCAATAATAATGTAAAGCAATCAATTTGATGGCCTTTAAACAAGATTTGTACACTTTAGTTAATCACAGTTCTTATCCCTTCTTAAAATGCCATATTGGCTACTTCATATTTAAAACCTTAGAGATCCTGAAAGCATCTGAGTTTGTGGCTCTAGAGTTTTCTAACTGTATAGTCTCATGATTCATAAATCATAGGTTACTTTAAGTGAAAAGTCACATTCTATGACTAGTTTATCACATTCAAAAAATGCTATAAATTTATTTCATTCTTTAAAGGACAGCTATTTAATAGGTATAAAATACTATTGTGCTGCAATCTCTTTCTTGGTTGAAGTACCACAGTGTATTAAGTGGACATCTGCATTTAGTTTTTTATTATGACTTCAAGATTATTTCTTTGAGAGGTTAAAACCAATTCAGCTCCTATCAGTGGATATGAGTAGTCACAATTGCCTCTGCCCAAGGACACTCATGTAAATCAAATGTTAATTTCATCTCTGCAAGGTGCCATTAAAACAGCAATAAACTGTCTGCCCACATTCCAGCTTTGTGAGACAACATGCATTTAAATATTTATTTTTATATTACTGGCCTTCTGCTCACTTGAGAAATTTCTATAGGAACATTTTTACTGCCAATGTCTGTCTTCTTTCTCTCTCTTCAAAGTGGTATCCAGTACCAAGAAAAGTCTTATTTAGGACTGACACAGAGGCCAGTAGTTGGATATCTATATTCTAAATGCTAATATAATTGAATATCCTATTTATAGATAGGCTTTACATATAATGTTATAAGATGTAGAATTCTCCCTTAAGGAGGGAATGAATCCTTCATGACACAAAAAATGTTTTGGATCTAGCAGAAAAGACAAATAGCTATAAAAAATAGTCTTTTAATTTATAGTTGTTACAAATGCTATGATAAAAATTATGTTATTCATTAGAAGGCCTTTTCTAGGAAGAGGGCTTAAAAGAAGCCCTTAAAAAAAGGACACTAATTTTTAAAAATTTTATTTAAATAGAGAGCACATACCCAATGTAAGGATGAAGAATCTCATAAGTCATCCTCATATCTCAGACTTCTCTTTTGCACTGAGCCTTTTGATTGCCTATATCCTTGAAAGTTTTGGTAAAGCTTGACACTAGGTTAAGAAACTGGATAATACCAATCACAATGTCTGTCTTTTAACTCCCTGATAGAATAAAATCTATTCCTTCTTGGATATAAGTTTATAATCAATATTTTATCAATTATCTAAATATGTATCTTAATAAATTAGGAAAAAGCTAATAAATCACTTCCCCTTAAAATAAAAGGAACATTAAAAATAAGTACAAAAATTCATGAAACTATACAAATGCTCAATGTAGAAAATCAACAAAGTCTAAAGATTTACTTGGAAATATTAACAAAACTGATCAACCCTTAGAATGCTAAAGAAAACA
Organism: Miniopterus natalensis; assembly: GCF_054644295.1. Lineage (NCBI taxonomy): Eukaryota > Metazoa > Chordata > Mammalia > Chiroptera > Miniopteridae > Miniopterus > Miniopterus natalensis. The sequence continues at coordinate 56,016,331 of NC_142083.1, forward strand.
TCACTATAGAGCCTACATATATCAAAAAGAAAAATAGGTATGGAGAATATTGTACTAATTAAAATTTAGATAAAATAGAAAAGTCTTGTATAAACACAACTTACCATAATGGAATGAAGCAGGAATAGGAAATTTGCACATGATATACTTAGGAAAGTTGTGAAATACATAATAGAAAACTTTCATACAAGGAAAGGTGACTTTTTTAGAGTTTTCCCAAACATATAAACCTAAACCCAGATGACTTTTTCAGTGGATCTTATAATGTTAATTTAGGAAAAACTTTAAAAGAGGAAGAATTTTATAACTAATTTTATAAGCCAGCATAACCTTGATTCCAAATTTTAACCATAATATATAAGATTATAAAATTACAGGCCAGTCTCTTTCAAGAAATAGATGCAAGAAGTCTTGGAAAATATAGCCATTTGAATTCAACAATATAGGAAAAGGGAAACACCTCAAATGAAGTTAGACTTATTCCTGAATCACAATATTAATCTACCATTTGAAAAATCAACTAATTTAGTTCTTTACATTTACAAAATTAAGGTGAAAAATCCAATAACCTTGCTAGATACAGAATTTTTTTATTATTATATTCACTAATCATTCATGATAAAACAAATTCTCCTAGAAACCTAGAAGTAAAAGAAAATTTTCGGAAGGTGATAGAGTACCTATACTGAATTTATAGCAAACGTCCTACTCTATAATCTTTCCCCTGAGATTGGAATAGAGACCAGAATGCCCGGAGACCCCAATCCCATTGAATGTGGCCTGGAAACCTTGGTCACATTATAAAGAGGGGTGAGATTAAAAGCTGAAAAACAAACTCTGAAGTTCTAAGAGTAACTTTTCTAAAAATCCCAATCTGGTTAAGTCATTTCCTTGTTCAAAATTACTCAGTGGATAAAGCTAAGTGCCTTAGCCTGCTGTATAAGGTGCTTCCCGAGCTGGTAATCATTTACCTCTCCTGACCCCCTAATCAAACCCTCAGCCTCTGTAACATCTTCCTAACTGAAGAGGAAGTTAAAGCAGCTGGAGTGTGATCCACTTCTGTGATTCACTGAGTCTCTTAACAGCTTATGTTTTTGAAAGATTTTATAAAGCTTGATAATAGCTAGCATCTGTGATTCATATAAAGAATTATTTTACAAACCAATCTATTATGTTAGTATACAGCCCTTTACTCATTCAATGTAGGTGCTGTTATTAACACTTAGGATATTTTATTAACACAGGAGGTAAGATCTTTGTCATTTTTTTCCATGGATCTTTAAGGTAGAGGAAGTGAACATAAATAAGTTAACTAAAAATTATTAAGATTTCAAATGGTGTTAAATATTAGAATATAATTAAAAAGAGAGTACTCGCGGCAAGGAATATATTAGATACGGAGATCAGTGAATGGACATTTCACCCCTGAACAAATATTTCAGTAACATGTATGTGAGATACTTAAAATGATGTGAATGAAGGGTGAAAGGGGTGACAGTTACAGGAGAGTTGGTAAAGGTCTCTGATGAATTGAATAAGGACATGGAAGAGTATCCAAGGCTAATTCTTGGGTTTTAGATTGAGCGGTTGTGTAAATGATAAGATTATTAATTGAAATGAGTTGATCTAAACAGAAACATGTTTGGGAAGTGGGATTGAAAGGGGATCACAGTTATTTGGCAATAAGTTTGAGATACCTAACCACCATATGAGAGGAGACCTTGAGTCAAAATTCAGATGTATGTGTCTGGAGTTCTGGGGTATATCCTGATCTTAAGAGTCATCAGCATATAGATTCTGTGTGAAGCAGGGAGCTGGGTAAAATTGACCAGGTACTAGTGTTTAGGGGAACAAGGGAGGAGAGCAAACACTGAGTCCTAGGCCATTCAAATATTTAAGATATGAGAACAAAACAAGAGATTTTGGTGTGATAGAAGACAAATAAGAGACATGTTTTAAGAAGGCAGAAGATAAAATATAACAAGTTACTGAAATTTTTTAATGAGGACAAGGAATCATTAGACTTGGCAAAGTGAATGTTGGTGACCTTGCAGAGTCCTGAGGAAAAAATATGTAATTGGAATGTGATCAAGAGAAAATGGGCGGCAAGGCAAAGAAGGCATTAAATATTATATATTCCTTTAGCTGTAAAGGGCTGCAGAGAAGTGAAGGAGCAGCTGGGGAGAGCACTTGCGTTACATGTATATGTTACTAGAAATGATCCATCGAAGTGGGAATATTGTTAGTAGATTAGAGAAGGTGCACATTCTGTTCAGAATAATTAGAGTGAGCTCCTAGATACAAGTTAGAATTTAGATTTGAAGAGAGAAGGGACTGTTGGTTAATATCAACCAGAGAAAAATTCAAAATAGAGACATACAAGTACACTTGTTGGTATGAAAATAAGGTAGGTATGTTCTGATCACCTTCATTTTCTAAGATAATTAGGGAACAAAGTCCTCATTTGAGGGGAACAAGTACACTGGGGTATTGTGGAAGACTAGTGACAAAAGAAAAGACATTTAAAACATATTTTGGTTAGGTGGAACATTTCCTCAGAAACTCTATTAGTTGTCAGCTAGTACCGAGGACAAATTTGACATTGGGAAGACAAAATAAAGTGAAAACAGTCATCTTATTTGCATGTTCTCTTATATGGTACAGGCAAGGAATCAGAAAAATCTGGTTAAACCAGAATTGTCTTTGCCAGCAGGGTGCAACTGAGGAAGAGGCGGGTAAGAGAGCAAAGTGTAGGAAGTATTGAAATGAGACGTGATCAAGATAAGGAGACAGTGACAACATGAAGGAGGTGCTGAACAGGAAAAAATTAGAGTCATTAGATACTGATGTGGAGAAAGGCCGGATGCAATAGGTTCTCTAAGATGATCTAAAAAATAACCTGTGCTCAAAGAGTAGGATAGTTGTTACGAAGAATTTAGATATGGTTCTCCTACTGGAGACAAGGACTGGAACAGGGATGCTCTTACAGGGCACCACTAGTGTTTCAGATTGGAAAATTCTCCATCGTGTGCAATTTACCAGCATACTGTAGACTATTTAGCTTCCCTGGCCCGACATACCAGCTGCCAGACAGATCCCTCCATTACAATAGCTAAATACCCTTAACATATGTCCAAACCTTTCCTGAGATTATCTTCCAGGTGAAAGCCTCTGGTGTGTGGTGGCAGATCTATGGATCCAGCTCATGGAAGCAGCAGAGTCATTTCTAACTACTTCCCTCCTTAGGCTTGCCATGCACTCTTTTTGCACCTATGTCTATTAACTATTAATTTTAAAATGCTAAGGACCAAATATGTCTTTTCCATTCTATGTCTAGCACAATGTCTATTCCACAGAAATCACTCAAAGGTATTTCTGGTAAATTTAAAGAACGAATGAACGTATTTGCCCTTCTTTCCTTCTAAGTTTGGCTGGATATCTTGCAAATGCTTTTCATGAATGATTGAATATTTTACTTTCTTAATAAGGAACTAATAACTGTATAATTTCCATTTTTGAATGATAAAAAGCTCTTTTCTATCTTGTTATCCAGTGTAGACCTTGAAGTATATTGGACTTAAATTTTTTTGTCAGGTTGAGTGCTTTCAGATGAACACATACCCTCTTTCACAAGGTCCGGCCAGTCCCTGTTTCTTTACCTCAGTCCTGCTTCATTCATTTACATGACCTCTATGGACCTTGCAAGTATTTGAGTTTGAGGTTCTTAATATAATCTAATTTCAGTTTGTAGTATACTTATATTTGGCCTAACTAAAAAGAATATCTGATACATGTGGTCACAAAATAAATATTAATTGTAAATAACATCTATTTGATTTTCTTTACTTTTCTTATATCTAAAGAAAACTATATTAGAATATACTACTATTTAAATTCCAGATTCATAGAAATATGTGTGCCTAATTTAAAAAAAAAAAACTTGTGCTACAGTGCATAATATGCTTGACATATTTTATTTTTAAACTATAGTTTCTAATTATATGAATATAACCCCTAGTTAAAGACTTCAACATATTAAATATGCATTAGAGATGTGTTATTAACTCTCGTTTGCTTTTTATTAAGAACATATTTTTAAATTCTTTTAATGTACTTAAAATTCCATAAACTAGAATAACTTGCATTTCAACTTCTATTACTTTTAGATTTTCCCAACTTTATTTTACTCTATTAAGCTACCATCAGGTTCTATCTCGCTGATTTCTACTTTTAACTTCAAAATGTTATATGTATAATATAACCTACAAGAATAAAAAAAGCATCTGGTCTATGTAATTCCATATATATCGCTGGGTAATAAGGTGCCTTGATAGGTTTATCTAACTAATGGGGTAATTTTTCCAACACCCATCTCAACAATTTTTCACAAAATACATTTGATAAAGTAAAGGAGATTAAGAGTGAAAATGAAGACTGGAAAAAAGTATTAAGTTTTATCCTCACATAATGTTTTAATTTGTACTCAATGTTTTCAAGACATAATCTTAGGTGCTTTATTATGGTTAAGCAATTCTGTTTCCAACCTAGCTTTTTAACATATGAAATCAAAGAGTTTTTTATTTAAGTCATAAAATTATTCTCTAATTAATTGATGGAAAAAATGAATAAAGTGATTTAAACCAATATGAACTTTTATGAATTTCACTAATTATTGCAATAACTTTGGAATAAAATAAAATTATCCATGCAGTAGGCAATGAATTTATACTTAGTATCGCCATGACTTCACAGGTGTTAAATTAGCCACAAAGGAACTCTTGGGAGCAATCCAAACTTAATAAGAATGGACAAGAATGCTATTTTAAAAGGTACATGAAGCCAAATATCTGGTATATAACCCTGATTCAGTCTACAATAATGTGTCAGTATCTCTCTGCTATTTTTGTAGGTAAGAATTATATTTTTGTCTCTATTTTTAGTCTTCTTTCTTTCTCAAAGAAAGCTGAATTTTAGAACTGGGCTAGTTTCTCTCTTCTTTCTCTTTCTCTTTCTGTCTCTCTCAAAAAACAAACTATTTTTAGGCTTCAGGTATTTGTATCATTAAACCCATGTGACAAAGCATATTTTGAAAGGGAACATGTCTGATAAAATGGTTTCAAACTGTGAGCATGTGGGTATATCTTTAATTCTGGAATAACACAACAATTCGGTCTCAAAAACCTCTCAAAGTGGCTGACTGTCAGGCTTTAGCACACAGCCGCTTAAAGCTGTCCCTCGATAGTCAACGATCGCTGTCTGCCATAACCAAGGGGCTCTTGGCAAAAGATTCTCCCAACGTATGGGGCTTTGGGAGCCACAGCCTTGGGCTCTGTTGAAGTAGTAGTGTATCTACCATTCCAGAAAGCCCAGGATTTCCACTGACAAGAGTATATCCCTCCCTAGGCAAGCACTGTGGCCTGCAGGAGTGCCAGCAAACTCCCACAAGGCTGTAAGGCTAGGACACCAGTTGCCAGGTTGACAACTGTGGCTACCAGCATCAAGCAGTTGATGTTAAGCCAGGACTGCAAAAATATCTTATGAAAATCTGTAAAAATATCTGCATTTGAAACATCTTTGTGCCATCAAGTAATCTTTACATAACCTCTGGGTCATCAAATAGCCAGAAGAACCCTAAAGAAATCAAAGTTCTCAGGATTTAAGTTGAGGATTAACTGGTCCTACACTAGACCACACCTGAATTTCTGTTCTATTCTCCTTTTAATATTAGCTACTATTACTGATTTTGTATCAAATATCAGATTCTATATTAAATGCCTTACATACATTGCATTTTGTATTCTTTACAACAACTTCTTATGCAAGGCAATACCACACTCAATTTAAAATTTGTGAAGTTGACTTTAAGACAGGTTAAGATATTTGCTCAGGGTCAAGGTCAGTAGGTAAGAGAGCTGGAATTTGAATGCATGTTTTGTAATAACTGAAGCTGCTGTGCCATCCTGCTTTTCTAGTGGCTTTGCAATTTTTATTCTGATTCTCAGGACTCATTGGAGGTTTATAAGACTTTCTACATTGTTCTAGAAACTCTGGGTCTAGGCTTATTAAGGAGACTTGGACTAGAATCACAATCAGTTCTGATCAAATTTTTAATAATTTTTGGAACATCAAGGATGTTGGGTTTCTATTACTTGGAATCATTTTCTTTGAACTCTTAACTTTGGATAAGCCTGCCAAGACCACATATTATGTGTCAGGACTAGACATTAGGAAAATCAATTGCTTAAGAGAAGGATTTAGATGAACATGGTGCAATTACATGTACCTGGCAACTGGCTTTAACAATGACATGAAAATAACATTTGGAATCTACATTATGTTTGTATAATACTGTTTACCCATGAAAAATATTTACCCATGAAAAATAGTTGCTATTTCATGGACATAGCCTGTATCATGAATATATATAGCTATATAATTTTCATTACTTTGAATGTCAACTGTCATATGTATTAAGAGAGACACATAGCTGAGGAGCCCTGTTATGATGCAGACACACAGAAAGACTCATACCGTGGCCCAGGGAAATTTCTAGTTTTCTATTCCAGAATACTAAGTTAAATAAAGTGGATATTTTTGAGAAAGTTAATTTTATTGTGGAAGAGATTATTTATAAATATATGATAGTTCATTTACTCATTTCTTAGTCTAAATGTGTCTTTTATAGCACATCTTTATTCATTTATTAAATGTATGTTAATGAAATATAATAAAAACATGTATAGGAAACAGACAGATAAAATGCTATCACCTGTACACCCAAAAGCATAAATGTTCCCCTTTTCAGACATCAATTACTTAAACATCATGACACTTGCAGAGAAGGAAAAACACAACTATAATAAATATTTGCATGTTTCGAGATCCTAAATAAATCAGGATTCTATATTCTGCTCTCCTCCAGAATTAGTTGTTAATGAAATGACAGGAAACTATAAAATAAAGGCAACAAATGCTTTATTCAGAGATTTTTTTCTAATCTCTTTGTCTTGTGTTGAGCAACTGAGAGAAGCATTCTCTGAGCATTCTACTGAGAAGAAAAACAAAACAAAAAAATAAACTGAGAAAAAGATATAACATAACATAAAACAGAAACCTTCCTTTGTCCTCCCTCTTATGGTGCCATTTCCAATTGCTTCTGTGTCTCACGGCTTTTGCACACATTTCCTCTCTGCTTTAAACTCTCACTCGCCTCCAGTTAACTCTCTCATGTCCTTGCCTGCAGCATCACTTTGGAGGGAAACTGGGCTGACTGCTTCCAGTCTGCACCAGGCTCTCTATTGCAGACTTTCATAGAGTTGTGGAAATTTCCTTCAGAGCCCTATCTAAGTCTGTAATTGAATAGTCATTGATGTGATTATTTGAATATTTTTCTCACTAATCTGGGACAATAAAGACCATGTCTATTTATTTTGATCCATTTTATTCATATCATTAGCATACTGCCTGGCACAGAATTGTCAATCAATCATCCTTGATTGAGTTAATAGATTAATGAATAACCTAAACTGTTGTCTATATAAAACAAAAGAAAAACTACCCAAATTATATGAGAGAATTCATATACTCATAGTTTTGAATATACTTTTTTTCTCTTCCTGGGATATTATAGTATTTATCCTTTAAGATTCAGATTAAACATTATCAATACTATATATACCTTTTGTGAAATATTTTTTATTACCCAGGAAGTTTTAGTTGCTCTTCCCCCAAGAGCTTTGGTTTTTGATTATCCTGTTATATTTCTGCCATTAAGACACAGTCACTGGCCTCAAAATGAGAGCCATGCAGAAAAGACCTGAACCCAATCTGTACCTTGAAGCTGAGCCACCCAGACAACACAAGAGCAAGAACAGTAACCATATGCTGTCGTAAAGCCACTGGAAGTTTGGAGTCTTTTATTAAACAACACTACTGTAGAAATGGCTGTCTAACAGAACCATTAACACTTTAACCCAATCACACATCAGAGTAATCAGGTTTGGTTTATACTAATTGTTAATATTAATACATGTGAATGATTATTTTCCTACAGTTACAGAAATACTCGGTCATATAATGAAATATGCTCTAAAGTAATTTAAAATGATTAGAACAAATTTTTAAAAATGGAAACCTTTGGAAAATTGGATAACTTGCTTTGCTTTGCCTCCAGATACAACTTCAAAACTATTTATCCAAGCCCTATCGAAACTCAAGTCAGAAAGAAAGGACTGTTTTTAGATTTTATAGTTTATGTTTAGTGATAATTTACAGACTTAATGACAGACATTCAGAATTATGAATCACTGTATTCAAGGCTCTTTGATATCACATATCACTCAAGGTTCTGTATGACCTAGGTTTTGCATGACTAATTTTTTCTTTAACTAATGCAGCTAACCCTTTATCTGCATAAAAAGTAAATAGAATTGAAGATCAAATGGTGTCATATAAAATGGTCTCAATGGGGTGTAATTAGTAATAAATTTCTGATTTCCATCTATCGTAAAAATGGTTTTGCTAAGTAAGGTCTGGGTTCTTGGTGGGCATTAAATAGCCATGATACTATGAAACAGTATAATGCCACATTGATGTGGGTGAGATGGCAGTGGAGGGATCCCCAAAAAGTGACCACATACCATACACTCTGGCTTAGTTGGGATGGGGAGTGTTCTTCCACTTCTCTCTGTCCTTGGGTCATGAGCTAGGAGCCTGTAGCCATCAGCACTCAGAAGAATATTGGCTTGTGCTAACGCTCTTTCACCTTAGACATTTGTGATTTGTGTATTCTGGCATTTATTGATTTCTCATAGGCCAGACACATCGGCAGTTTGATTATTAGCTACTGTATTGTTCCTTATATGAGTCACATTAATATTTCTTCTCAACAGTGAGTAGAATTGAAAATGGATGAGCACTCCTTTAATCATAGTATTTTGGGGGGTATGATAGTCTGATTTTCCTATTGCTATCATCAACCTGAGATGAAGGAAAGATTAAATTGAAGTAACAGTAGCATGTTCCTCTGTAATCAAAGCTCAGTTGCTAGCAAAAGACTTTCAAATTAAAACTGGTATTTAATACCCCTGAGTGATTAGGAATGAGGAAATCAGAATACATATAGAGAGATGCTGGATTAATTCTGGCTGATATTTTTTATGTTCACTTTTAAGAGGGGATGCAAAGCAGTGCTCTCATTTTTTGAGGTATGTGGGAAGTGTGTGTAAGGGGTGAGGGAAGAAATTGAGAAACTGAAGAAGAGGGGTAGCTTTCTAGTTTCTCTTGAATATATTTTTCATAGCGTCTTCAGGAACTGCTCAAGGGGTAATATGTTTCTTTATTTTCTTTATTTAAAACAGTTTCTTGTCCAACATCTCTTTTTGGGCACAGTTGACATTGAGGCCAAAGAATTTGAGAGCAAGTGGAGGATTATTTTTGTGTATAAATTGTTCTCTTAGGATAAATACAAATTCCTGCATATTCTGTGATACATAGTCATCGCAGATATTTTTATTTTTATCTTAACCTAGGGTCAAAAAGAGAAAAAGTTTATAGGGCTTTTTTGGCTTGATCAACCACAGACTTATTTCCATCTACACAATAAAAAATTCCATTAAATTATCTATTCAAGAAAACAATCAATTAATGGGGGTATTTGTGGCTCACAGATTTTAAAAGTATCATTGATATATTAACGAATCAAAAATACCTATTGTCTAATAAATTAAATGGGGGCTATTTCACTACCTAGCCAGTCTTGTTTTTGACAAATATATATGATCAGTTTAAGTGGACACTATTGTCATTTCTGCCTGTTCACTGTTCTCCAAGATAAATCCCTTGCTAATATAAATGATTTCTGTCTCTTTTAGACATACAGGTGTTAGAAGATAAATTTACATTCAGCAGCTTTATGGAGTTGAATATTAGATATTTAATTTTAAATTAATTTAATTGAATATTCAATTTACTAAATTTTCTTGAAGATAACCAAAAGTTCAGGACTGCAAATGCCTACTTTGCTAGGGAGATAATCGACTATTGTTGAAAATCAATTCCAAGGAGTTTGTTATAGTGAGAATGAAGATTATGAAACAAAGGAGATATGGAAAAAAACTTACTTAGTGTTGTCAGAACAGAATGAGCTGTACAAATTCACAGTCTATTGTGGAAGTAGAAAATGATTTTTTGGCAATGTCCATGAAGGTCTGAACTTACTATGCTAAATTATGCCTCATTATCATTTCAGTGTACCATATGAGTGTTCTAAATCTTATATGGCATAGACCAAAATAAATGAAGTCAGGGAGAGGCCAATGTAGTCAAGAAACAAATCTATTTTATTCCATGTAAATATATATATTTTCCTGTATTCAAAACACTGCCTGTTGTGATAATCATAAATAAAGAGATGGTTGAATTAATAAAGAGATGGTTGAACTGACTTTAACTTATCATGTCTTAAAAAAAAGAGCATCTTCAAGCTGTAGATCATCCTGTCTACATGAAAAGTGGCCTTATTGTTAACCAAACACATGACTTAACAATATTATGTACGGGGCATTTTTTAGTTTATTTTTACTAAAAAGAATTATAATGACAAAACTATGCAACTCAATAGTATAAATCCTAACATCATTTGGCTTTTTAAATTTAAATTAGTTAAAATTAGATACAATTAAGAATTTAGTTCCTCAGTCATACTAGCCAAATTTCAAGTACTCAATAGCCTTATTTAGCTAGAGACTATATTATAGAACATTTTTATCACTCTAGAAAGTTTTATTGGACAGTGTTGTCATAGCAAGAGTTAAACTGAAAACACTCTGGTATTAAGCTATGTGATAACTCCTAAAGAACTAGGTTATTATATTTTATGGTTATTTTCCAATAAGGAAGTAACATGTATTAAGGAAAGTTACATTGGTTGAAAATTCAGAATAAATTTTCACAAAGATGAACAACAAGAGTTACAGGTGTAAGTTAGATTCTCAGTCTAATCCAGATAGTTTATTTAACTCTAATAGTCACTGAACTATATTAACCATCAACAACAGGACTCTCAAGTTTCTCTGAGCTTTTCAGGCTTCTGGCAGAGTTTGTGAGGAGTGAGACTGTATATACCACTGGCATATCTCTACATTTAAAACTATACAAGGAAGCGGTAAATAATCTAATGTATAATTCAGTCTGATGAGATTTATGGATTTGTATACTAAGCTTACATACAACTAACAGGAAGGAAATTCCCCCCAGAACTCAGTGGTTACAGTAGATTGTGTTTCCAAGGAAGACAATAATATTGACTCTCTCCGTTTATTTATTTAATTTTTTAATGTAACATTTCCTCTCCCTATCAAAAGTGGAATCTCTTTTCTTCACTCTTGAACTTGGACTGTCTATATTAACCAACCTTCCAGATTTCCCCAGGAATGCCCAGGTTTTGGCATTGAAAGTTCTGGGTCCGAGGAAACACCTTGACCCCAGGCAAAGAGGGGTGGTTGGTGAAGACAGCTATTCCTGACTCCCTTTGACCAACAGAATGCCACATGAGTCAGCATCAGTGTGGCTTCTGAGGCTGAGCTGTAAGAGATCTGTAATTTTCTGCCTTCACTGCTTGGAATACTCTCCCTTATACCTAGTTCCCATGCTGCGAGACTATCAAAGAAGTTACATCAGGAGGCCCACAAAGAGGAGAATAGAGGTCCCTGGCCAACAGCCTCAGCTGATCTCCCAGCCAGCAGCTAGTCTAAACACACAGCCCTATAAATGAGGCCATTTCTAAAATTTTAGCCATTACTGTGCCCCAGATGACACCACATTAAGTAAAAAGAACAGCTTGGTCAACCCACAGAATCATGAGAGATAATTAATTGTGGCTGTTGTTTTAATCTTCCAAGTTTTGGGATGGTTTATTATGCAGTGATGGATAATTGAAACGAGTGACAAAAGGTCAGCAAGTACTCAGAAGTAAATGTCTAAACATTCAATACTGTGTGGGGCAGAAAAAATACTAGACTTGAAATCACTATGTTGATTTTAAGCTCTAGATCCTAATTTGCTAGCTGAGGAATTCTGAACAAATCACTCTAATTTCCTCATCAAAAAACTGGAGGTTACAGTGCCTTACAAAATATTGGGAATTTTCAAATAAGACGATGCATATGAAAAAAATGTTAAACCGTGAAGCACTGCATAGAATACAAGATAATTTTAGTATGTCAGTCATAACAAACAAATCAGTTATCTTGTTAGTAAATTTAATTATAGCAATATACTTGTTTAGAATATGAATCTTATTAAAGGGAAGGCCCAACATAAAGTGGTGGTTGGTGAAGAAAGCTATTTCTGACTCCTTTTGACCAACAGAATGCCTCATGAGTAAACTTCTGCGTAACTTAGAGGTGAAAGTTGCAGTTGGTGTTCATAATAGCTTATTAGTAAAATCTTTGACTTCTATACCAGTAGAGAAGAAAGCAACAAACCCTATTTCTAGCTTAGCCAGGTACACTAAGGTACTTTGTACATTATCAAAAAATATCCTTTAATGTTCACTGAGAACCTATAAAATTATTTTAGATCTGAGGTTTTGCCATGCTATATTTCATTTTGCTATATTAAAGTTTACTTTGGTCTTACTGTGAAATTCTCATTAGTTTTCTGGGTTTCATTCATTTTCTCTATGATATGGATAATGTAAAGATGATGATGAAACAGGGAAAAGTGACTCCCTTGGCAGAGCGGTCTTTAGGAAAATAATTAAATAGGAAGTGTTGTGTATTAGAGAGATTTAATGAACACGAGATCTGAAATCAGTTGGGTCTTTTATTGGTCATGAAATTTACTTAATTGTTCTTATTGGTTAATATACAGAAATATTGAATCATAAAAAATGAAATTGAAAATTCAATAAGCCTTTAATAAAAAAGTTAATCTTCTAACTTCCAGATCTTTCTAATATAAAAATGATGCTAAAAACAGATCACAAGAAAACCATAATGTTTTGTATGTCAGAGGGCATTTCAGAGCATGGAAGACATAAGGCTGAGTTTTTAGCAGACAAATGTATTTTTTATCTTTTTCCTGGTTAGTATAATGCTGGACATTTTTAAACTTGTTATTGAGGATGCATTAAATTTTACTGCTGAAATTGAGAAAGGAAAATTACACACACAGAGTTTTTAACAGGTTTTTGTTTCTAACAGCTTTGACACTATCCCACTGATTTTTGTCCCTGCCCTGATGAGTAGCCTTGAGAAGAGCCTGTTGTCTGGAGTCTAATGTTGCAGCAATTAAATTCCCACAGGAAGCAGCAGCTTGAGGAGATGTGATTAGATTGGAGACACTGATGCTTGTTTTGATTTTGAAAATGCATCATCGATCAAGGCTACTGATTTCAGCAACTGCTCTAGCTGAGGGGAGGTGTGAGCTTAGCTTCTGGCTTTATATTTAATGTCAGGAAAAAATGAAGTCTTCCCCTGCCTGTCAAGCCTTTAGCAGATAATCCCAAAAATGTCAAATAACCTTTATTTCCCAGAGGTCACCTTGATCTTTTTCTTCTCATTGTGACCTCAGAACAGACCTATTTATTTTACATCTGACAATCAGACCATGAGAAAACAGCAAATTTTAGCTTTTTTTCCAGGGCTTATTGGGATTTTTTTTAGTTGTTACTAAGCCCGCCTCCCTGCCAGCAATCGCATGTTCTTTGTGTGTATCTATGTATGTGTATGTGTGTGTGTGATGTTATCAATAGTTCAAGGCATATCAAATGAATTGTAAGTATGTCATTAAAATCAATTGATTTTTATTAGCAAAGGAAAACATCATTTATATTAGACTTCCAAATGAGACTACCTAATCAGCACATTTGTAGTTAACAGGCAAGACTTTCTCCAGCCATTTTGGAGCAGATTCCCATCTCCCATAATTATCAGCACCCTAAGTCCCCTAAGATATTCTTCAATGACTGCACATCAAAAATGAAGTTGAATGAGTCCACTCATGAAATTGACTGTATAATATCTTTATTAACATGGAATTGTCCCCTAATACAGGTGCCTCTACAAGTTAGTAATCATGTATTGAAATTTAATTCACAGAATAACATATATAATGAATATGCATATAATGTAATTGTGGAACCTACTGATTATCTGACCAATTATATAAATAAAGTTAACTAATCTATACTATTGAAAATCCCCCAGCTTTCCCCTAAAATAGCCTCAATATTATTCGTCTACTTTAACTGCCAAATTATCTATTCTGAGATTGATGTGTCTTTCAATTTAATTTCAACATTACTTTGGAAACAGAAACTCAAACAGTTAAAAACTCCTTTTTTGTGTTGTTTTTTTTTTTTTATAATACAGAATGTTGAAATAAGTCAGGTCTTACCATTAATATTTATATTACATTGAAATATATGTTCTTTCTTACATGAAAACAATTCCCTCTCAAAAAACAAAAAGGGTAAAGTACTTTAAAAATTAGGATAACACAGTGATCAAGTGTGTGTATTCTTGATCCATACACAGATGGATTCAGTAGCTGACTCTGCCATCAAGTTTTGTTATTTTGGGAAATATACATAATCTTATTAATACTCAATTGCCTTAACTGCAAATGGGGATTATAATAATTCTTAACTCACAGGATTGTTGTGAGGATATAATTAGATAATGCACGTGAATCACTTCATTTGAGTGAATGGTACACAATAGGAGGGCAAGAAATATTTCTGACTGCTAGGCCAGCTGTACAAGCATAATTTATAGGAAATAATATCTTTAAATGTTACTTCACTGTAAGAACTAATCCTTGTTCATTCATTTGTAAATGTTTTCTTGGGTGCCAACAGTGAGTCAGCAATATACTGGATGATCAAATTAAGGTAAGACAAATTAGGAACAAAGAACTTGAAAAGGGGCAAAGAACAATGATGCACACATACATATAAACATACACACAAACACAGAGGAGCAATGGAGAGCTTCACTAGGTAGGCATTGTGGCAATGTCAAGAAAGGGTACCCAAAGTGACCTGGTCCTCTAGACCTTCCTAGACAAGTGATGACAAGCTATGTCACGAATCAGTGAGACTGACTTGAGAGTATATTTAAGACAGAGGGGCTACCAGTGTTATCAAATAACAGGTGAGAAACAGCATAGTGTGAGACTGTTACTAAAAGCATGAGACAGAGAGTGCAATGGATGAGATCTGGAGAGATAAGCAAGATCCTGCCACTGAGAGCCTTGAATGTCCTGTTAAGATGCTCTGAATTGTTCTCTGGATGATGGGTATCTAATAAGCAGCAGAAAGGTAAAGTCAAACTTCGCATTCTAAATAGGTCATTCTAGCAACAATGGGATGGATACATTTATAAGAACCTCTGAGGCTGACTTAGACCAGGTCCTTAATATTTGTAGCAGAAGATGACTTATGTCAAGAACCTCAGTCAAATAAAGAGGTTAAATTAGTATGCCTGACCTATTTTTTGAAGGGAACTAAGACAGATATTCCCTTCTCTCATAGCACATATACCATGACTGGTCCTCCTACTCATCAGATGCTACTTCTAATTCACTCCATCCAGCCCTAATTAACTGGTTTCAATGATACCACTGCAAAAAAATGAAATATATATGTATTTTTAATTTCTCCAACTCTCTTGAAGTGCATTGATATTGTTTTATTGAAACCTGGCTACAATTAGAGACAACTACTTCTGAGTGGGAAGGGTTTCCTCTGTGTCTTCTCTGTTACAGAAACAGAATCCTTTGCAGCCACAGTTGGCTTCAGGGAGTAGATTTTAATAGTAAAAGATCTGAATGTTCCATTTATGCTGGTTGGTAACAGATCAGATTTAGAAGATAAAAGGCAGGTTCTGTAAAAAAGTCAAAAATCAGAGCCAATCCATGGAATGTTAACTCTGTGGAAACATCCGCTAAAATTCGAGCTAATGTCGGCAACATATTTTTTTATTTAATGAGGGAAATTCAAGCCAGAAAGATGGAAAACATCTTTTGGAGGTGAGGGAATGAAATAGAATTTATTGTGCCTCTGATTATGTATACATGAGATGTGGCTGGCCAGGCCGGCAGGACTCACAGAGTTTGCTCAATACTGTAAATATATCCATGGCCAGGCAGCACCTGCACGGGTGGCTTAGTTCAGGTTTTCCCTGGGTTCTCAGCTTCATGGGACCCTTGCCTGCCTTCTTCTCAGTGCCTTTGGCCTCAACCTCCACCAATGCTCCTTGAGCTTCTTCTGAGCCAGAAAGGCTTCCCCTGCCAGCAGGTGTCCAGGATGCCCGTGTTGGTTTCACCCCAAGATTCTGGTCTCTGCTCAGTATTCTAGAGAATATTGCTTACAATAACATCACACATGCACACATACATAGATAAACACAAATTTATAAACAATTGAAGTTCCAACTAGAGAAGAAAGACACTAAGGATTTTATGTCATGAAAAAAAATCAGGGTGAAGTGAGTTGATAATGGAAATCATTAAATTTGCATTGATAATGGAAATAGACTCATCCATCAAAAACACATAGAGGAGTCATTTCAACATGTGGTCAGGAAGCTCTCATGGGTATGGTTATAAAATTTTGATCAGTACTAAACACTTATTTTTTCAACCACTCAGTATACAATAGTTTGCAATGATGTTTGCCATGTATAACAGTGAACAGAATGGTTTGAAATCAGAGACATAGCTAATGATCTCAGGATTAATGGTCTCAGGATTCTGTGAGAACTTTACCTCCTGGGTTTAATAGGCATACAATACATACATGAAATCAAGTATACAATCCTAAAATACTGACAAAGGGAATTGTGTGATATTGT
Source organism: Miniopterus natalensis (assembly GCF_054644295.1). NCBI lineage: Eukaryota > Metazoa > Chordata > Mammalia > Chiroptera > Miniopteridae > Miniopterus > Miniopterus natalensis. The sequence continues at coordinate 56,033,190 of NC_142083.1, forward strand.
TGAATATTTTATCTGTTATTCAAAAGGTATTCAGTACTACTATAGATATCATCCGTGGTTGTGTTGGATTATGCCAATCGGACTAATTTTTTCCAGAGTATCATCCAATACACAACATTGAAAAAGATGATACATCACACACACATACATACACATATATATGTATACATATATACATTCTCAGTATATACATATATAAATACTCAAATATGTGTCTATGTGTGTATATACTCATATATATATGCATACACACACACACACAAATGTAAATATATTGAGAATTTTTTCAAATAACAGGCAATTTCAAATTGGGATATCTTGTAAACAACAATAAAAATTTTAAAGAAATGTTTAACTTTCTAATAGAGTGAATACGAAACAGAGGTATATTCAAACTACTGGATTATTTCTCATGATTTAGGAACATTGAAGTTATTTATTTAGATACAGTAGAAGATACACCTACCTGAAGTTTAGGCAAAGCATATAAGAGGGTAGTGAAAACTTTATTAACAAATAAAGCTATTAAGTAGTATGCATCTGAAGACAAAGGATGATTTTATTATGTTGACTAATAACTCTGCAAAAGCAAAATTAATTTTTCCTTCTGGGCATATGGAGACAATTGATTCAAATACATTATTTGAAATTTTAAAAACAATGCCTTTTATTTTATTGTGGCCTTTTTGGGTATTGTTTTCTTTTGTTTTATTGAAATTTAGATGATATTAATTTTTACTTAAATGTCATAATATTTTTTAGTATATAGGTCATGTTTTGCATCAAGAAAAGAAAGAAAAAAGGAATAAAAGAAGGAGGGAGGAGAGAGTGATAAAGAGAAAGTGAAATTGTAAGAAAAAAAGGAAGAGATAAAAAATATGAAGATGACATTTTCCAATAAATAACATTTAATTGCAATGCACATGTTTTTATGTAAGTACTGTTTCACAGAAAAAATACTGTAAGCTTAAGTACAATCTCAAGAGTGTCAGGAGACCTGATTAATTTTGCTCTCATTCCCATTTTCTCAACAATCTTTGTCTTCAGAGTGGATAAATGCAGTGTCACTCTGGGTTCGCTTGGCAATCTTAAAATTGTCACAAGAATGGATTGGGTGCCGTTTTCTCTTCTTGTTACAATCTTTGTCATGAGCTCTCACAGACCTTTTAATGCTTGATATGCTCTCATTCTCATTACATATTCTCATTCCCATAACAAAGATTATAATGAAAGAAGAAAATGTCATAAAATTAATCCATTCTCATAACAGTCTGTAACGAGGGCAGAAAATTGAGCAAAATTAATCCGTTCTCATAACAATCTGAAGATTGTAATGAGAACAGAAAATGGCATGAAATTTATCCTTCTTGTGACAATCTTTAAATTGTAACAGGGCAGGAATGGGACACAAGATTAACAAGCCCTTGGGACAAAGGCTTTAACTAGAACTGAAAATCATAAAAAATTAATTTGTGTGTGTGTGTGTGTGTGTGTGTGTGTATGTGTGTGAGACAAAGGCCTGAAAGCCTGAAATTAGAATGCCTGGCTCCACTGAAATGTCATAATAAAATCGGTAACTATAATAATTTGCCTTAAAATACGAATGCCTGACACCTTTTTTTAAATGGTGAATTAAAAACAAATACGGATGGTCACTCTTCAAATAGACCCTTGAGGACAAGGCTGTTTTAGTAAGTAAGATAGTAAAGAAAGTGGCATTTGTTGAATTCATAAATAACCTATTTGTTTCCCAATAACTTTAATTTAAATATCTTATTTTAAATGAATAACATAATATATTTAGCCTAATGTAGAGCAGTAGTTGTATGACCACAAATCTTAATACATCTGTATATACAATTCACCCATGTATTTATGCGTGTGTGTAAAATAAACTTTAGCATATTGTGACTTATTCCCACTAGCAAACATTAGTAATCAAATTTCCAGGTTTTTGGTTTACATTAACCATTTTTTTATAATTTACCTAATGTACAATTTCTTCACTTTTAGTCACCTAATGAATTGGTTTCATGATTGCCTTTTAAAATGCTTTAGTTTTAAATATCCTTAATTTCTAGAAAAAAACTAAGGTCAGACAACACTTGGCATAGGGCTGCAAATCTATTCAAGCAGAACATGAACAGATTTTTATTTACCTCTATAATTGAAGTATAAACAATGTAATGAATTAATGCACTAATTATTCTTACTTATGAGGGCACACATATTTGTGCATAGAATGGATTTTTAAAAATACTTGTTTAATACTTATATTAAAACATCCACTATAAATTCATTTATGAATATGTGTATACTTTGTAATAATTATAAACTTTTCCCCATAAATACAGGGCTTATTACAAACAAGTGATAATTTAAATTGCTTAAACAACAGCTAGTCATTTTAAAGATCTATATTAGGAGTTAATCATGAATGGCAGTAACATTAAATACTTTTTAAAAGCTTTATTTTTATACATCAAAATAAAAAGCTTCACTTATATTGTTGTTTTTCCTCTTTTAAGGCTGTACCTCCAATGACATTGCATAAGATTGTGAGTATATCAATGAAACTGTAATAAATTATTGGGATAAAAATCAATTTTGTGGTATTTTCCTGATACTTTAAAATATCTATTTGAAAAACCTCACTGTTATATATAATTATATCAGTGATTGAAATACATTATTGAACATCAATTTTCTTAAACATAAAAGATAATATTTCAATAATTTGGAGGTATAGTTATCATATTTTTGACTTGGGGTGGTGAACACACAATACAATATACAGATGTATTATAGAATTGTACACCTGAAACCTATATAATTTTAGTTACCAATGTCACCCCGATAAATTCAATAAAATGTTTAAAAAATAGTCTTATTTTTAGTTGCCGCTATTAGGTTTTTCGTATCTGGAGACTAGGCCTGAATAATTTGCTAAACTATATCTTCTAGTTTTTTTTACAAGAATATACAACTGTAACTACAATTAAGAATGCTTTTTTGATAAAAGTAAAATTAGAGTCTAGGTCAAAATAAGTAAATCTGGTCATGGCCATGGCTCTGTATTTTGAGAAACATGCAAGGCCTGGGCTTAAATTGCCACCCATTTTTCTACATCCAGAGGGAAGATAAATATAGTCATTCATAGCACTTGTGAAACCTTCAGAAAGTAAACCTTTTGCTTCATGGAAAAGTGAGAAATTTGGGAGGTTGCACTTTTCATCATCAACAAAAGCTATTTTTGCAGACCAAAGAAGAAATGAAAAACTTTTCATTTATTTAGCTTTTCCTGGAAAGGTTGTAAAAGGTCTTATCATGAAAGTCGCAAAGGAAGAGCTGTTCATAGAAAGCTTTTAAAGAACAAACATCATAAGCACAGATTTATATGGTAGGTGGAATATTGTAGGAATTGTACAGGGGGCAAACACCAGGATATGACCCCAGAAAGAGGAGCCTCTTCTCTGTACTTCTCCCATCATTCTCACCTTTTATGTACTTAGCTATAGGTATGTTCCAATTTAATGTACTGGTCTGCGTGGAAATCCAAGTTTTCAAGAAACATATACACGAGTGGAAGTTCTTTTAAAAATTAGCTTTACTAACTAGTACACCATGGGGCAGCTTTACAATATATACTAGCATAATTCCAGTGTGATACATGCTATTATCAGAGTGTGTTCATCATTCAAGATGGGCTCCTTCATACGGTATTGGTATGATGCTCTGAAGCCTTTTTATCTGAATTTATTGATAAATACTACCAAATAACAATACATCCTATTAAGAAATACAAATAGCCATGCCCGTATAGGCAAAATGGAGTATTTTTATTAAATAAGCATAATCATTAAAAAACTTTCACATGAAATATATGGAGAATGTTTTATGGTTTTTTTAACTGTCTTTTAAAAATTGCTTTCTAATGGGAGAAATGCAAAGATACTTGTGGTAATTAGAGTGGCAGGTGGAAGGGAGCCTTCAGGAAGGAAGCAGGGACTTGATCACACAGGAGGGAATAGAAGGTGGGGCACTGTGCAAGGAAAGGTGGACAGAGTCAAAAACCTCCAGATGAGAGTGGTGTTAAAGAAGGAGCTGTGGACTTGATTGAATTGTTTATTCTGTGTATATAATAGAAATATTTTCCTCTGTGTCATATATAAATTATTAAATTGTTTATATATTACTCTCTAATTCACTTGCATGAATGGAATTTTGTTTCTGGAGCTTGAAGAACAAAATAAAATTATATTGGTGACATTGAGTTATACACATATATAATGGAGAAATGACAATAGTCAGAGGAAAAATAAATTAGCATTTAGTATTCAGCTAGTGAATAGAAATTTTACTAAAATAGAGACAGACTTGGAATGTATCTATGTTTCTTTAGTAAGGGTTACCCCTCCAAAGTGTGTCTGCCTGGGAGTACAGATATTGAAATAATGAATAGATTGAGAACTTTCCATCCAATTTCTATCTAAAGGACCTCTTACCATTGATCCTACTTTTTCATTTCCTAGGCATAAGGAAACACTGTATCATCCTGAGAAGGCTCTCCAAGTGGCCCTTCCCCTTTTGCCATGGCGAATGTAAGGGGTCGTTGTCTGTAGTCCTAGATAGTCCTTGTACTCCACTGGATTTTTTACTCTGAGAGTGGTGTTCCCTGGGAAACACAGTCTCCCTTCCTTAGTCCAAAACTATGGATCAGTTTGTCCATCTGCTTCAAATTTTACTTTTGATGATGATTCCGTCTGTCATTGTCTTTACGTATAATAGGGATGTTTCTCAGGGACCTAATCTGCTAAGGCTTGGGCTCTAAGAAAACTGTTTTCTGATTCCTATGTTATTTTGACATTTTTCTGTTTTCCACAACATTTTGCCTACCATTTTGATGACAGTGGTGGAGGTTCCTATTGAGTTCCTTTAGTTTATTCTGTTCTGTCCCAGAATTTTCTTTTTCTTTTTTTCTTTTTATCAGCTACATTTTTTATTACAGTGGCTTTGTAGTGTAACTTTATATTTGGTATTGTCATTCCTCCAACTTTGTTCTTTCTCAAGATTGCCATGGCTATTCGGGGTCTTTTATGGTTCCACATAAATTTTTGGAGTGTTTGTTCTAGATCTGTGAAATACACCATTGGTATTTTAATAGGAATTGCATTGAATTTATAGATTGCTTTGGGTAATATGGACATTTTAATGATGTAAATTCTACCAATCCATGAACATAGAATATTCTTCCAGTTGTTTACATTTTCCTCTATCTCTTTTTTCAATGTCCTATAGTTTTCTGGGTACTTCTGTCCTATAGGTTTAGTCCTAAGTATGTTAATTTTTTTGTTGCAATAGTAAATGGGATTGCTTTTTTAGTTTCCCTTCTGTGATGTCACTTTTGGTGTATAAAAATGCCAGAAATTTCTGAATGTTAATTTTGTATCCTGCTACCTTGCTGAATTCATTCATCAAATCTAATAGTTTTTTGGTGGAGTCTTTGGGTTTTCTATGTATAATATCATATCAGTCTTATTTCTTTTCCAGTTCGAATGTATTTTACTGTTTCTTCTTGTCTGATCACTGTGGCAAAGACTTAGTAGTACGTTGAATAAGAGTGGTGAAAGTGGACATCCCTGTCTTGTTCCTGTTCTTAGGGGAAATGGTTTTAGTTTTTGGCCATTGAGTATAATGTTGGCTGTAGGTTTGTCATATATGGTCTTGATTATGTTGAGGTATGATCCCTCTATTCTCACTTTGCTGAAAGTTGTGTGTGTGTTTTTTTAATGTATCTTTATTGATTTCAGAGAGAAGAAAGGAGAGGGAGAGAGAGAGAGAAACACCAATGATGAGAGAGTCACTGATTGAGCCCACAACCGGGCATGTGCACTGACCGGGAATCGAACCCTGATCGCCCGGATCCTAGGTCGACACTCAACAGCTGAACCATGCCCGGCTGGGCTGCTGAAAGTTTTTATCAAAAATGGGTGTTGGATTTTGTCAAGTGCTTTCTCTGAGTCTATTGATATGATCATGTGATTTTTGTCTTTCAATTTGTTTGTGTGATGTATCACATTTATAGACTTTCGAATATTGTACCAGCTTTGCATCCCTGGAATAAATCCCACTTGGTCATGATGTATGATCCTTTTAATATATTTCTGGATCCAATTTGCTAATATTTTGTTGAGGATTTTAGCATCTATATTCATCAGGGATATTGGCCTGTAATTCTTTCTTTGTAGTGTCTTTATCTGGTTTTGGAATTAGGTTAATGTTGGCCTTGTAAAATCTATGGAACATAATGAAAGCTGTCTTGAGAGGGAAATTTATAGCACTATAGGCCTACCTCAAAAAACAAGAAAAACTTCTAATAAACTATCTACAACTTAAAGACTTAGAAAGAGAACAACAAGAAAAGTGTGAAGTAAGTAGAAGGAAGGAAATAGTAAAAATCAGAGAGGAAATAAATGACATAGAGACTTAAAAAACAATACAAAAGACCAATGAAACCAAGAGCTGGTTCTTTGAAAAGATAAACAAGGGTGATGAACATTTAGCCAGACTCATCATGAAACAAAGAGAGAGGACCCAAATAAACAAAATCAGAAATGAAAGAGGTGAAATAACAACTGGCCCTACAGAAATACAAAGGATTGTAAGAAAATACTATGAACAACTATATGCCACCAAGCTGGACAACCTGGATGAAATGGACAAATTCCTAGAAAAATACAACCTTCCAAAACTCAATCAGGGAAAGTCAGAAAACCTGAATAGGCCAATAACTACTGATGAAGTTGAAGCAGTAATTTAAAAAAACACACAAAAAAACTCCCAGCACACAAAAGCCCTGGGCCAGATGGCTTCACAGAGGGGTTTTACCAAGCTTTCAAAAAAGAACTAACCCTTACCTTCCTCGAATTATTCCAAATAATCCAAGAGGAAGGAACACTTCTCAGTCACCTTTTTTGAATTTAGGTTTTATGCTCCTCTGTTAATTTTCAAACTAGGATATATAAACATTATTAATTAGATATTAAATCTCTACACTAGAATTAAATACTGAGTGTGAATATGAATCAAAACACATTGAAAATTTATTATTGCACTTTCCAAATAAAACCCAATATAATATGTTCAGCCAGCAAAATGATCGTTGTGTCTTCCTTTAGCAATGCTAACATCATAAAGTGGCTCTGCTGTGCATCTTAAGTAGTGCAGGTAGTTTCCCCAGGACTTCACTGATGATGTATAGCATTGCACTAAGACTTCATTTTAATAAAGATGAGACAGGTGACACATTGAGTCCAGAGACATGAATGGATAGAGAGTGCTTTGTTTAGGTATAGTAGAAAAATATCACTTTATATGTAGGCATTTATTTAGCCTTTATTTCAGAAAAATACCACATTATATATAGGCATTTATTTAGCCTTTATTTCAGGCATTTTGGCAATTCCACCCTGTCACCTCTGACAGCTGTTTTTTATAAGCAAAGCCTGTCTTGAAAACTAGTCCTGAGTCCTAATAGCTTTGAGACTTCATAGACTGCTTTATCAGAGATAAGAAAATAAGCATGAGGACTAAAACTGAAGTTAGGGAGGAGAATGTATCAGAAGGATGGAGGTGGGTCACACTTAAAAAAAAAAGATCAAGAGGGATCACTTCCCCCCCCCCCCCCCCACTCTTCATGTTTTCAGGTTCTGCTATAAAGCCAAAGATCTGAAAAAAAGCTTCTGTTTCCTTTGTCTCATTTTACACTTATTTGTAGAGTATAAATTGATTTTGGTGGAGGGAAGTTTTAAAATAATTGGACAGAATAATATTTTTAAGTATATATTTTTTAATATATATTTAAATATATATATTGTATAGTCAATACAATTTCTTTTCCTTGTACAACTATGTTGAACATTATGAAATAATTTTATTTCAGAACCGTTTTAAAATCTATAATGAAAAAATTAATAGAATGATTAGTAATAACACAGATACCTAGGTGCATATAAAGGAAATGTTCAAACAATAATACAATTTGTTCATTTATTTGCTTTTTTAGTACCTTTAGTATAATATAAGGAATTATTTTTTTCCATTCAGTTATGATTTCTCTGTAGTTAGTAATTTTCTTTTTCTTCCTCTAGGTACAAGGGATGTCTAGTCCATTTCAGAGCACCTCCACCAAGAAAATAGAATAAAGGGGAGAGGGAAGCCACGAGCTTAATGTTTAAAATTTAACCTTTTAATAACTTGCAATTAGAGAGTATAACAACTATGCTATTTTGCCAAGACATCTATGATCTGTTGTAATCAGGGGGTTTAGCCATTACAGCATTAGACATAAAATAATTAAAATAGGTGAGCATCGATTACTAGAAGTGATGGTCTGTTTTCTGTCTTGCTTTGTACAATTTAGGAATTGTACAAAGGGGAGGCTATGAAACCATGACTAGTGTTGGCAGTTCGTTCAGCTGATCTCATTTATTGTTGATGCATATCCAAAAGGTTTCCAGATATTGGCATTTTTAATGTTATTTTTGTTCTCGTTTCCTTCTGGGTAGTTCAGGCTCCTCGTCCTCTCCAAGCTGTCGTTGTATGGCAGAGGAACCATTGCTGGATTACCTCCGCATTCCCACACCAGTCCCTCTTACCCCAAACCTGCCACTGCTGTAGTCCTTACACAAAAGTAAAAAGACCTGATGAAGACTCTATCTACAGTTTGGTTAACATATGAAAGCAATATCCCTATTTTGTTTCTGAATGAGCATAGGCATTATATTTAAATATTCTCTAAGTTAAGTTTTAGGAATATTCATAGATCGTAAATGTTATTAAAACAGTGGTAAAACTCTTTGATATTAATGCATTAAATGTGAAACTGATAATGAATTACATAAATGATTATACTAAATATTTAGGGAGAAGGATCTTGGGGGTATGCACTTAAAAATCCTCTATAGCCCGGCCGGGCGTGGCTCAGCGGTTGAGCTTCGACCCAGGATCCAGGCGATCGGGGTTTGATTCCCTGTCGGGGCACATGCCCGGGTTGCGGGCTCGATCCCCAGTTGGGGTCGTGCGGGAGGCAGCCGATCAATGACTCTCTCATCATTGGTGTTTCTCTCTCTCTCTCTCTCTCTCTCCTTTCCTCTCTCTGAAATCAATAAAGATAGATATATTTTTTAAATCCCGTATAAGGTGTAGTTTTACTTTCTACTTTACTATGTCTTCAGTTTGAAGAATGTTCATCATTGTTTAAGAAAATAAAGCTTCACTAACAAACTGTTTCAGCTTTTAACTCGAGTACTTATGAACTGAGAATCAATGAAAGAATTTGAGAAAAAGTTTTATTTGTGATTGCATAAATTTTTGTTTAGCTTAATCATGTGAGCTAGTTAATTCATACTGATTATTAGCAAAGTCATACCATAGTGATAACTAGAAAATAGCTCATTCATTATTTTGCTTCCATTATAAAATCATAAAAACATATCTTGATGATAGAAATTTTATTTTAGCTTTTTCTTGTAAACTCGTCTCTGTAACCGTCCCTATTTAACCTTTATATTGTAATTCATACCAACGGATTTTCTTATTAAAAAAAGGTCATTTAAAAATTATACAAACAATACATGTAAGCATATTTTAAAATTAAACATTATATACATCTATAGAGTAAAAAGTGTATTGGTTAGAGGTTCCATAGAAATTTTATTCATATATATATATATATATATATATACACACCTATATACATATGGTATCATATTATACCTACTTAATTTTTTCATTTAATATGTTATTTGGACAAAAATAAGGCTGGAATATGATAAAAGCATATGGAAAACTTTTCTTTGAGGACTTCTTAAATTAGTTACTTTTCCAGTTACTGTTGCTGCATAAAAACTGACTCCAAAACTTAAGGGCTTAAAGCAACAGCAATCATTTTATTACCTCTCACAGTTTCTGTGGGTCAGGAATTTGGGAATGGACTGGCAGCATCGTCGGGTCTCAGATCTCTCTTTAAATTGCAGCCCGACGGTGGGCAGAGTGGAACAGCAGGCGACTGGAGCAGCTAGGGGCTTTGCTGGACATCTCTTTTTTATGCAGCTGCAGGGTTTGTTGAAGCGATCTCTCCAGGCGGGCTGATGTAGGCCTCCTCCCAGCAGGGTGGCCTGAAGGCAGTTAGGCTGCTTATGTGAGCTCCTGTGCTAGTGTTCACAGGAACAAGAGAGAAACTCACTTACCTTTCATGATCTAGCTCTGAAAGTCACATAACATCATTTCCATCTATTCTTTTTGGTGAAAAAGACACACATATAATTTGCCTGTCTACAGGCAGGATGAACATCCATCCTGGTTTGCCTGGAGAGCATCCCAGTGTTAGCACTGAAATGCCACGTTCTGGGAAACCCCAAGACAGTTAGCTATCCTACCCTTAGTTAACAGAAGTATTTAAGTTTAATGCATTCCTTCAGTAAAGTTCAGCAGTCTTTTATTTTATGGCTATTGATTTTAGGGTTCTGTACCATAAACCTTTACGTTTTGTAAACCATGAAGTCCAGTGTTACATTCTAGAAGACTGCTTTGGTTTTTTTCACCATTTGGTTTTTAATTTATCTTTAATTAATTTTTGCGTTATGGTTTAAAGGAGCAATTAAGGTTTATTTTCTTCCATATAATATCTTTAAATTATTTTTTGAAAAGCTCCCCCCAACAAATTGGAGTGGAATATTTACTTCAAATCAAATTATATGTATAATTTTTTTCTTACATGATTTCCATTTAGTGGACATGTCTTGAAAGTCCTTCACTTTTGTGTTCTCTTTTTCAATATTGCTTTGGCTATTTTAAATCCTTTACATTTTCATGTAGATTTTGTAATTTGCTTGTCAATTTAAAAAAAGGTTTCTAGGATTGTGTTGAACTATGTATCAATTTGGAGAGAATGTGCATCATGTAGATACCCAATCTTTCAATCCACTAATGTGGTTTTGATGTGCAATGATTTCAATATTGACTTTCACTCAGTAATTCTCTGTATATTCCAATTTCAAGGTCTTATTTACTTTTCATTATATAATTTCCAAATACTTGATATTTCACTTCATTTTTCCTTGTTTCATATATATGTATATATAATCATATATGTAAATTTTTGTGCAAATGTATGTCATATGTATATTATTTTTTGTATGTTGACCTTATGTCTGGCAAAATTTATGTCATTTAAAAGTAAAACCAGTTTAGTTTCATTTTTTCCAATTATAATTATTGTTAATCTTTTAAATCTGATCAGTAGCTGGAACTTTCAGTAAAATTTGAACAGTAGTGCTAATAGTAGATCCAATTTTTGACCTTGTGAGAAAGCATTAACATTTTATCTTTTAGTGTAATATTAGATACAGATATTTTGGTAGATAGATCCACTTAGTCATATTAAAAAATTTCTCTTCTATTCCCAGTTTCATGAGAATATGATCTTTAACCATGAAATGGTGTCAAATTCTAACAAATGATTTTTTTCTGGCTGTTTTGGTTTTTATCCTTTATTCAGTTAATATGGTGAAATTATAAGGAACGTGTTCTCATAAATAAATCCCACTTTATTATCTGGCATTAACCACTTGATATATCACTGGATTAAATCTTCTAACATTCTTTTTAAGAATTTTTGTGTCTAATTTTTCTTGCTTTTAATGTCCTTGCCAGGTTTTTGTATCAGCATTTTGCTGTTACATAAAATGAGGTAGCAAGTGTTGCTTGTTTTTCTATTCTATGGGAGATTTGGGGGGAACATTTCATATTTCTTCCTTAAATATTCAAAGAATGCATGAGTGGAACCATCTGACTCAATTCCTTTTTTTTTGACAAGGATATTACGTTAAAATTTCTCAGCAATATTTTTCATCTGCATCACTTAGGGAAATGAGAGATATGTGTTTGTTGAAATCTCCGGGCCAAGCCTTGCGCTGACAGCTTGCTCAGGCGGTGGCAGGGCACCGGAAGCCTCAGGGGACTCCTTATCTAACTGCCTCCCGTGCCCAGCGCCCAGAGCCGGACCAGCTGGGTGCTGAAAATGGAGAGCCAGAAGGCGGCATGCTGCAAGCCCGTAACTAGTCATTTTTTTTGGTTTGCTAGATTTAAATATTAAATATTATAGAATACTGGATTTGTTATCTTTTACAAAAAAATGATTAAATTGCTTTTGGTCATCCATTTTAAATTTTCTAGAGTAAAAAGTTCTATTTAATATTTTCAGCGCTAGTTTATTTCAGATTCTCCTTCATTTTGGAGTTGAAAATATCACTCCGTATATGTACTTTTTATTCATAGTTTATAGTCTTTCTGGAGTTTTACTTGAAGGTCCAGGATGTGATCCAAAGTCATATTGTTCTGGCTGAGCTTGAATTCCAAACGGCATCTCTCAGTTTTCTATTGCCTCTCAAATATTTGCACATTTCCCTGGCTTTCGAGCGGCTATACTGTGCTAGGCTTTCTCAGATATTGGGTACTGTTTCTCTGAAGCCTTCTCTCCAGGACTCTGTCTCTCAAATGCCACTTGCTTATGCCATAGCTACCTCCTCTGCCCATTGTAATCTTCCTCTTCTAGGGCTCTCTGTTCCCACACTAGGATGTGGACACTTCTTTCAAGGAGGAAGGTGTTGTGAATGTTGATCTCATCGTCTAAGTATATCTTATCCTATAGATTTTGGTCCTAAATTGGTTATTGTCCAATGCCTAAAAAACTTTTTAATATAGCTTTTTTTCTTCTTTTATCCTTTTGACTTTAAAGTAAGAAAATAAGCCTGATACAGCTTCTATATCATGACTGGAACTGCAAGTTGTGTTGGTGAAAGTAAGAAGGACTGTCTTCATTTATATGGAAATGGCAACATTAGCAGTTTTCCCCAGGATGTAGATCCCAATCAGACCTGAGAAGTTCCTTCCTGAGTGTGGAGGGTATCAGTCTGTTGGTTCAGCTGCTTCATTCCCCAGCAGCAGCAATAGGTTTGGTTCTTCTCACAGGGTCAGACTGTGTCCCAACAGCTTAGACTTTGACTCTCCCCTAGGTTTTATAAGTGCTGCCAAAGGTTTATCTACAGTTCTGCACCTGCATGTTCCCTTGTCAGCAAAATACTTCAGATACATGTGGGTCAGCCTCCAATGACCCAACTCAATCTCCATATTAGAAGAGTCCACTTCTTCTTTGCTTTGTTGTTTTAGGTGGCCTTCCTGTTTTAGCTCTACATAATTGTGATACAAACATTCTGCAAGTATGAATGCATCAACTGTGTGTTTTAGAACAGATGACAGAATAAAACCAAACATTCTGTTCGGCTGCTGTATGTTACAACATTAAAGCACAGCTTTCCAAGACACAGGAATCAAGGGTGGAACCTATTTGTGTCATGGCTGATACATAAGGATCCAATGCATCTGCCACGGAGGTGTGCTTTCTATTTGTTTGTTTTTAATTTTCATACAAAATAATTTAGTGTCTCCAGTGAAAATTCTATGGAGATTTAGGTGCGAAATCTCTTGTTCTCATGAACCTTAAATTAGAGCCTTCAGAAGCTCTGTGAGTTATACAAGTCATAGAAATTAGAATTTGAACACAAAATACTTAATAGAAAGCATGCCAGTAAAACATCAAATAAACATAGAATTTCTATTCTAATTCACAATTTTAGAGCTCCATGGAACAGTGTTCTAAACCTATGTTTAGGTTATCAAGGCAACACTGCAGCTGCTATATTTAGGCGGGAGAGGATTTCTCTTCTGATTTACTCAGTTATTGGTAATTATATAACACACTTATAAAAGATGCTTTTATTCTTCTTTTATATGTCTGAACTTTTGAGGCATTAATTAATAAGATTTTACTTTTGACTTGATTTCCAAGAGGGAAATATACATAATATAATAATACTTATTCTAAAATTGTGCATTTTTCCAAAGAATAATTGTAAATTTTAAATAAGGACATTTCCACATGTGTGATACTTAAATGACATCACTTTCTTAGCCCTCAAAGTCCTCCTACAGGGGATATTTATATTATTTTAAGCCACTTTGGCCAAAGAAATACAGCTAATTACTTTAAGCTTCATCTGAAACTTATTGTTTACAAATAAAATATAATATCAAATTTCCAGTATGTGCAAATTCTTTCAATATTATTTGCATCCTTAGTGCTAGCCTGTTACTCAAAAAGTGTTGCTTTTGTTTTTTAATAATCCAACTGTTCTTAAACACAAATATATATGGGACATAAGGTACTTGTTCAAAGTATATGTCCCTTGTCTTCAATTTCAGAGATTCCAAATACCAAGTCTTAAGTGGACTCAGGAATATACAGTATAATATTGGAAATCTGATCCTAATGGTCCAAGGATAACTTTTGATAAATATTACTTTAAGTGCTCTAGGGCTTTAGGGTTGTTGCTTAATGATTGTGAGACTCATTTTCCCATATTTTAGTAGATAGAATAATTGATCTAGCTCATGTTTTGTTTTGTTTTCTAATGTCCTCTTTTATTTTTTTATTAAATTATATATAAAAAAAGATCTAGCTCATGTTTTAAGTAGACTTTTAGATATATGGTAATGATGACATTATTATCTTATTTCTGTATTTAATATCACTTGGGAATCATAGGACTGAGGATGAAATAATGATAAGCTTACTTTATACATTTCTGATGATTTATACATTTTTTTTCTTAATTGTTGCTCACACAAATACATCATCAGAGAAAGAGTCAACTCACTTATTCAGCTAATATTTATTTAGTACTAAATAGGAAACAGGCAATATGCTAAATACTAGATTATAACACTAAAAAACAAATAAAAATCTTTGTCTTTATGAAACTTATATTCTACAGTGACGAGAAAAGAATGCAATAGTGGGTGTGAGCCAAGTGTAATTTGGTGAGACCATTAGGTAAAAATATGACTGTTATACGCTAAAAAAATCAAAGAAATCAATGTGATTGTGAATAATAAGAAAGGAGGAGAGCAATAAGAGTTAAGGCCAAGAATCTTAGAGAGCTTTGTAGACCACCAGGAGATCCTCTGGCTTTTAATATGAATAAGATAGCAAGTTATTAAATTTCCTGATTAGAGGAGTATTATGATCCAACTTAGTTTTTACTAGGCTAATTTTGTTGCTGTTTTGAGATTAGTATGAAAGATCAAAGAGCATAAGTAGGAAAAAAAAGCTAGAAAATTATTGAAATAAGAAATATTAAGTGACATGAGCCAGCTTGGTACCTGTAGAAGTAGCAAAAATATATCATATCTCTATCTTAGTGGTAGAAATCATATTTGCAAACAGATTGGATATTGGATTTGAAAGAAAAAGAGAAGTAGGGGGTGACTCCTGAATATCTAGGAAGATAAATTGACATTTTCCTGAGATGAGGGCAAACATGGAGAACATGTTTTCTTGGAGGAAGACTATTAATTCAGTTTGGGCTTTTTGCGTTTGAGAAACCTATTACCATTCAATTGCCTATCTGTATTTGGAGATGAATTCAAGGGCCTAGAGTTCAGGAAAAGATTCAGATTGAAATAATAAATTTGGGAGTCTTCAGCATATACATTAAATTATATCCATGAG
This sequence comes from Miniopterus natalensis, assembly GCF_054644295.1. NCBI lineage: Eukaryota > Metazoa > Chordata > Mammalia > Chiroptera > Miniopteridae > Miniopterus > Miniopterus natalensis. The sequence continues at coordinate 56,048,821 of NC_142083.1, forward strand.
GCTGGAAGAGATCATCAGTGGAGTAGACACAAAGAAAATTAAGAGATCCCAGGACAGAATCTGAAGATGTAAAGAAGAACTTAGAAGGGAGATTGAGAAGTATCCAGCAGTGTAGGAGTAAAAGCAGAAATGTGAGCTATCCTGGTCACCAAGTGAAGATGGTGCTTTAAGGAGAAGAACATGATCAGCTCTGTCAATGCTGAATACATTAGGCAGAATTTACCATTTGATTTATAAATGTGAAAGTCTGTGATCTTGGTAAGAACAGTTTTTGTAATGTTATTAAGATATGCATAGTAAGTCTGATTGGAATGGGTTCAAGAAAGAGGGGGAGTTAAAGAAATTTAGATAGCAGCAGATTTAATCAAATTTTTCAGAGCATTTAGTTTTAAATGGAAAACAGAAAATGGACAGTGAGTTAAGAGAAAAGTAAGGTTCAGAAAGGATTTATTTAAGATGGAAGAAATGGAAATCTCATTGTATCCTGGTAGAAAAGAACCAGCAGAGAGATACAAGAAGTGTGATGAAAGAATGAGAGGCAGAATTGCTAGAGAATTTTCCTGAGAAGGGTGAGGCCTAGTGCGCAGAGGGAGATGGTGGCCTTACTTAGGACAGGCAGTTTATCCCTGGTAATATGGCCTTAGGCTCAAGTAGAATATGAAAGCAATTCTGTTCTGAAAGTTCATGGATTTTCTCTTCGGTTTTATCTATTTTTTCTGTGAATTATGCAGCAAGGCTATAAAGTCACTGTGAGGATGAGCGGGAGGTGATGGAAATTTGAACTGAGAAGAGAAAGTAGGTGTGGGACTGCGAACAGATTACAGAAATTGTAGTAGGATTACTCTGGATCACTAGGAACTTATATTTGGATCATGAATTTAAGCTGAAACCAGTCAACATCACAAGATTAAGTTGTGGCTTACCTGCTGTAGTCAAAGGTTCAAATCTTAGTTCCATTCTCTAGGTTTTCACTATACTTGCATAAGCCTTTCTCATGCATAAGTCAGGTGTTAGTCTGAGACTTGTGGGAGTGGTTCAACAATTCAGAACTCTAAGCTTTTGCTGCCTTGATTTTGGTCTTTCCTGGGCATGTGTGATTAAGGCCTGAGTGTTCATATACACAGAATTATGGGAGTGCTTTCTTAGGTCATCTCCCTTCTGTGACTGTGTACACTCACAGTCACCTGCACGTGGTCCCCATTGCTCCTATTTTCAGGCAGATGTGGTTTCTATCAGAGATTCATCTGCCTTAGCTTCTTTTTTCATGATAGTATATGACCAGGACCACACTCAAGGCAAAGACACAGGAAGAAAAAAATAAAGAAAACAAGAACAAGCCCTCTTTTCCTTTACTTCTCCAAGTTTTACTCCCCCTCCACAAGTCTTGTTTCCTTTTAAGAATTATTCATTAATAATTTTGATTCTTGTCTTTTGATGTTATTGAGTCTCACTTTTAATAAGCATGAATTATAGGCTGTAGTGTGTTTGTTTATACTGTCAGACTGAACCCAGAATCTCCCAGCCTTGTCTTTTGAACAGAAATAATACAAAATTTTGTAAACTCTTCCCTTGCTAGGTTTTCTACTATGCGAACTGATTTGAGGGGAAAAAATTATAGAGCAAAGGAGCGAAATAGAGCAGAGATACAGAGAAGAGGCCAGATGGACAGAGAGGATACTTATTTATTGAATTTTTTATAAACTTAAATAAATAGATCCATTCTTTTCTGAGGGCCACTCATTCCTGCCCTTCAAGTTCACGAAGATTTCTTATATCCTTTAAAAATATTAACTTATTTGTGCTTATTTGTATTCACAGTGGATTATCTTATTTGTAACCTCAGTTACAAATATAGAGGTAAGATATATAGACTTAAAAAAAAATGTTTATTTTAAATTAAAGGACATTTCTAGCCCTTTTCAAAGAGTAGAAACTCTGGGATGGATTCAGTACAAATAGAATCCTAGAGGACACATACTTGGGCCATGGCTCCAGGGCTTAAAGCTTGATAAGAAAAGAGAAAAATCTTAGAAAACTCATTTTCATTGAGCAAATTCTCATTTGTATTTCTTTTCAATCACCTTTCTGTGTTAATGCTCACTGAGTCAATTTAATATGAATTTAGCATCTCACAGTTCAATTTCTACACCATGCAGGTAGCATAAAATTGGATGGTACACTGCCACTGAGCACAAGGTTGAACTTTTTCTCTTGTGAGTGCTCTTTTTTCCACCAGAATGTTTAAAGAAATTATAACCTTTCATGTTTGTTTCTCCAGATTTTCCATAAGACAGGAAGCAAGGCTTGGGCTTAACGTGTGCAGACTTAAAGCATAAATTTTGTTTTCTAATAGACACTAGGCTCAACCTTTAGAGCCAAATTTCAACTTGAAAACTTTGCTAGTTCCTTGAAAATCAGCTTCCCCCTGAACACTCTAGTTTTTCTTTCTTTCTCTCTTTCTCTCTCTCTCTCTTTCTCTCTCTCTCTCTTCTCTCTCTCTCTCTCTCTCTCTCTCTTTCTCTCTCTCTCTCTCTCTCTCTCTCTCTCTCTCTCTCTCTCCCTTTCTTTCTTTCTCTCTCTCTCTCTTTCTTTCTTTCTTTCTTTCTTTCTTTCTTTCTTTCTTTCTTTCTTTCTTTCTTTCTTTCTTTCTTTCTTTCTTTCTTTCTTTCTTTCTTTCTCCTTCTTTCTTTCTCTTTTATTGACACCTGGGAATGTCTCTTTTTCTGGCCAAACTTTATATTTTTCTTTTACTTATATCTAATGTATCCTGCATTTTTTCATGTAAATAGATGAAGTGTTGACTTATCAAAATCAGTTGTATTCATACTATACTTGCCTTGAATATTCTATGAAAATTCACGTGTCTGGTTCCAAAATAAATACATGTAGAGTAAAAGCATGTTATGGGACAAATCTCCTGTCTTAAAAATAAACATACCCCCTTTTTCAAGCCTGGGATCTTAGATAGTTCCCCGGGTTTGGCACTCTTGTTCTGGGAATTAGTTCAGCCAGTAATCCATGGAAACACCAGCACAATGAGTTCATGACATTAAATCTTAAAATTGTTTAGTTAAGTTCCCATGGTGCTATAAAAAGTGTTTTGCTCTTTTTCTTTATCCATTTTTCATTTTTCCTTGAAATAAAATGCAATTCAATTGTCTTGATGTCACTTTTGCAAGAAAATCCAAGTGTTACTTGAGTTTTGATAATATTGATCACCTTTGAACATATCAGACTGTGGAAAAATGACAAGTGAATGAGAACCCTTATCTGATATTCTTAGCTCCTAGATAATAGGCTGATGTTTCCTCGTACTTATTAACTCTACACCTATTTCCTGGGACATACAGTAGATTGAGGTTTTTTTTATTTATCTCTTTATTATTATTATTTTTTAAAGTATATCTTTATTGATTTCAGGGAGAGGAAGGGAGAGGTAGAGAGAGAGATAGAAACATCAGTGATGAGAGAGTCATTGATCGGCTGCCTCCTGCATGCCCCCAACTGGGGATTGAGCCCACAACCTGGGTATGTGCCCTGACCGGAAATAGAACCCTGATCTCCTGGATCCTAAGTCGATGCTCAACTGCTGAGCCATGCCCAGCCAGGCGAGGTTTTTTAAATATTTGAAGTAAGTTATCTCCATTTCTCTCTCCCTCGACTTACAAGTATGCCAATGGAAGCTTCTTGACAGAGACAATGAAATGTTCAATCTCATTTCTGCTTAACATACAGCCATCACAAGTTTTTAGATCATTAAAACTACTGTAAATAAACTGTAAACATAACCTTTAATGGTTAGCTCTTAAAGAAGAGTTCAGCTGCTATTAGTGATACTTGCTTCCTGGAAAAGTCTAATCTCCCCTTATTAATATAGAATCTCCCCACGTTATCATCTCTGAACACATTGAACTTTCTGGAGAAAAGATGGGAGTTTGGAAAAGTCAAAGGCAAAAGTCATATTCATTGGGGAATAAAGCCAAAGCCTGATATGACAGAATAGGTCAAAAGTGACTTAAGAGCTAGGGACAAGACTGTGGTCCCTTGGTGCATTGTAAGTAGTCTTATTACTTTTAAACCAAATAACTCTACATTACACTGGCCAATACTTTAATGTTTATAAAGTGATTTCATTTACAGTGATTGATTTAATATATGTACAAAGGGTAGGGCATATTATCTTTACTGTACCAGAAGGAAAACTTGCGGTTTCTTTCCATTTTATTAGCACTTGGCCTTTAGAATGGAAAAAAGATCTGGAGGACTGAACCAGTTTCCTGATTCACAAAATTGCTTTATGACTCTTATCAAGGATGGAACTTATCCCAGTATAATCAGTCAAGGATAGCAGCAGGGGGCAGGTAATAGGGATCCCTCATTTCAGAAAAAGAACTTGAGAGAGAGGAAGGTTTCTTTCCTGGAAGCCAAAGTTGGCTTTCTTCTGGTGGATAATGTTTTCAAAAGAGGAAGAATTTTCATAAATTCTTTCCAGCGTAGACAAGCTAAGGCTGCATTCAGGTATTCACTGAAGTATGGTGTTATTAGTAGGTCCCCGGTGAATGGAAATTATTTGTGGCATACATGGAATTCTTAATAAACATTCTAGGCAGGCTGAAGGGTACTTTACAGTGTATGTGAATTTATAGGCAAAGAAACTATTTCAGTTCTATGCTCTGGAACGACTTCAAGGGCCCAAAGCAAAAATCTAAGTATTTATTCAAGATAAGGAACTATCTTAGATATTGATCCTGGCATTTCTCCATGTTCAGTGGTTTCTTAGATCAACACTGTTTGGGGACAGAAACAGAACAAACCAAAACCAAAACAACCAAACAAAAAGACCCTCAACTTTCTTCTTATGGTTTTTGCTTTCCTACTTTGCACTGCCTATCTCCCCTCCATCTCATCCTGCCCCCTAGCTCAAGAAACTTTTCATACAGGAAATCTTTAGATTCTGATCTATGGGTCATAGTTCTTGGATAAAGATTTATGTTGTCTTTGGTTTTACTCTAAAGTGGGTTTACCAGCATTTCATTGTTGTTTTCTTGATTTAGAGCAGCTGGTATTCTTTATACCTTTTCGGTTCATTCTGCTGTTACTTACAAATCATTATTAAAAGCAGTTATTATTTCTTTATAACATAATACATAACAAGTTGATAAAAATTCAATGTTTACTGATAACTAATGTATGAAAATGAAACTGCCAATAACCAGCTTTTTATACTTTTTGTAAAATTATATTTACACAAATAGAAGAATATGATGCATGGTGTTTATTTTTTAATTTTACTTATGTATATCGTTGAGAATGTTCCAAAGCAAAGCAATTATAGGTTTAGAATTTTAAAGACAGCCTTGCATTTCATGGTTTTGATGTACATAATGAAACAAAAAGGATCCCTCTTTCCAGGATTTTATAATAGTAAACGATGATATAATGATTAAACTTGTACATCTATCTTTGGACCCAGTAAAAGCATGTGTGGATGATAAATATTTGAAGAGGAATTACTAGGTCAAAGGTCAGACACCTTTTAAATTTAATTATTTGTCCAGTTGCCCCACCAAATCCAGAGACTTTTTCTCTCACCTGTGGCATGCCAGTGCCTCTTTCTTCATGTCCCATTGTGCATTATAACTTTTTAGTACTGGCTAGTCAGTAGGGAAGATTTTATTCTAATGCGGTTCTAATTTGAATTTTATTGATTATGTTGAGTACATTTTTATGAATTTATGTTTTGTGTACATATTCCCATTCTGTGCTTTATCCATTTATGTTTTGGGTACTTGCTCTTTTTCTCTTATAAATTGTGTCATGTTTCTGTATTAAATAAGTAGTTCTGTGTCTATCATATTTGCTGCAAATATTTTATATTCTTATTTTGACCAGAGCATTGTGACTTTGTAGGGATTTTGATGGCATAATGGTCTATTTTAATGTAGCCACATTTATTCTCATAAGCAGACAAAATTCTACCATCTTACTCCAGTTTTTACCGAGGTGTCTCTAATTTAATGTATCATATTTTAGAATTCCATATAAGATTTTGTTTGAAAACACTATATATCTTAGTAAAATATCAACAAAAAACCTCTGCCTTCTTTTATTAATTTAGTCAGTCCTGAACCTGATATTAAAATTTCTCTGCAATATGATCACAGACTATATTTATAGTCTCTCATTAATAGAAATCTGTATTATAAATCTCAACCATATTTCCTGTTCCCTTTCCATGGTCATTATTTCTTGCTTCTATTCTATTTCTTTCTGCCAGGACTGCCTTAAGTAGTCTTATTTTTATAAAATCTTACCAGATTCCCTTTTTGAAAGGCATTATAAGAGGAAACAACATGGGAATTCAACAAATATTGTTGTTCTGAATTCTTAAATGGCTATTACAGACTTATTGAATGGATTGGAGTGAGAGAGTGTGGTTTGTGTCTTAACTTCATTACCTAAAGCAGTGTGACTTTTGGTAAAATGGAGATATATTCCTAAGACTGTAGTATTTTTAATTTTCAATGTTTTTAACTACAAAACAGAGACTGTACTGCCAGGTACATGTGAGATTGAGTTAAATAATTTTAAAATAAATAATTTCTGTAAAAGCACTTTTTATTACAAATTTCAAAAAAGTCTTTATTATTATGCTCCCTTAAATGTAAAATTGGATAGATAAGTATTCAAATGTTTAGAGTTTCTTCTTTTGCATAATTAAATTTACATTTCTTTAACAATTTGTTAATTGAAATTGACTTGAAATTTTGTAAACATATATTGTTCTCAGTCACTAATAAAGTTTAATAGGTCATTCAAGGACAGAATCCATTCTTTCCCCTAAGAATTCCACTCTATCGAATTATATCTGTAACTAAAAAGCTGGTGCACTAGTCTGTTAATTAGCTACATAAGTCTAGTAATTGTGATCTCAAAGTATTTAAAATTTTTCAGGCTCTTTAGACTTTAAACCTACAATTACAAACACTGAAGAAATATAACTGTGATACAGCTAATTCGTTATCTAAATCAGCTCTGTTTCCACTTTCTATGAAGAACATGGAACGAAATTCTTGGCAAACGTGTATAAAGACTAAGTGTAAGTCTAGAAGATTCACTTCTAGATTCAAAATTGAACATTTATCTTTCTCCTCCATCTGACGAAATTTCTTTCTAAGGGGTCAGAATATAATCATTTATGCAAGAGCAAAACATTAGTGGCCTCCATCTCCTGCCAATTCTGCTTCCTAAGGAATCTGCCACTGTCTTACCTGAGTTTCCTTCACCTCTTTCACCTGGGTCATTATAATCATTTCCTAAGTGATATAATCACCTCCAGCTTTTTACCCTCTTACCGTTCCTCACAGTGCCACCTAAAGTGCGCACTGTGCCACCACGGTCCTTTCCTAGGCCCTCACACTTTCTTGCTGTTCCCTGCATTCGTGAGTATTCATGCTCCTCTCTAAGATCTGTGAAGCTACTCAGGAGCTTGCCGCAGCCTGCTCTCAGCTTCGGCAATATAAACAGCAAATCCTCTTAACAGGCAGGTTATTTTTCTATATTGCTTTGGCTGACCCGTTGAGTTGGAATTTCCTTTCCCCACTCAGCGGGAGGTGTCCTGCTCGCATACCCATCAGTATATTGCGCGTCCTGAGTGAGTATTCTCCCAGCCAGCCTCATGGTTACAGATGCCCTCTCCTTTCTTTGTGAATCCTCCACATGTCAACATTATTGCTGTTTCTGTATTGGTTTTCGAGCTGCTTATTATTTATTTTACATCAAATTTGGGCCTTTCTAAGATCAGACATCAGCTGTTTCCCAGGGCTGTACCTTTCAGCCTGTGGCAGATCCCTGGCCCTCTGAGCATCTTTGCTGTTTGGAAAGAATAGTGCTGAAGGAGGGGCGCAGATGACCTGTGAGGAAAGGGGGGAGAGGGCCCGTGCGATGGTGCCCTCGCATTGCAGTGTCTTCTATTCTTCTCCCACAGCGCTCTTGCCATTTGCAGTGAGCCTCATGGCTCGTGGGTTGTTATTACTGAGGTCCTCACAGAAGAGATATTACTCCGTTTCTGGCTGCTCTCTGCAGCACTTAGACTCCGTTATTTCCCCACGGGCTTCATGTCCTTTCGGTTTTTTTCACACTCCCCTTTTCTTCAGTACTATCTGTGTCGAAGGACTGATGCCAAGTAATCAGCTTCACTTCTTCTGGGGGAAAAAGAAAAATCCCAGCCCAAACCGATGGTTTATTTTATAGACAAAAGCATCCCTCCATATTTTCTGCAAAACCTTTGAAACATTTCAGCACAATGTGGCTGCATATGCCAATTGATGAAATGCCAAAGCTCCATAATGGAAAAATAAGAAAAAGATCAAAATTCTTTTCACCTAAGAAATTGCTGTTAGTTCAAGTAGCACTTAACTGGTGAAATGAGTATGTCCTGGAACAGAAACTTCGTCTTTGGCAGCTGCAGTGCCTGAGACCCACTGGCTGTCCTTTGTTCCTGCTTGTTCAGAGAGTCTCATTTTCCAAGGGGGATGATTCAATTTAGATTAAATTCCTCTTCATTTTTTTTTTATCATGAAATGAGCTGTTGGGTGGATCATATAGGGCTCTCCCACATGCAGATTCCTCATTATTTAGCATAATGTCAGCTGAGCTTGCTGACAGCACCTCTGTGTTCTGCCACCCACATTTTACTCAATGAACAGAGTTCAGTTTTACAGCACAGAACAGAGAGGAAGCGAATGTGGGCATGGAGTTGAGGAGGCAAAGCAGACGAGGTTGGCAGATGGTAATGATCCTTCTAGTTATACCCTCAGAAATAAGACGTAAAAAAAAGGACCTTAATGTGACACTATACAAGAAAAAAACTGAGGCAGCATATCCTGAGTTGAGGAAGGCATTGTGGCACTTAATATACAACCACTGGGGAAAGGTTTCTGAGAACTCTTTTTATAAGAAAAAGTTGGGTAAAATATGTACATCTGTCTACTTCCACTTGCGTAACATATAATGAGTTCTGAAAGACAGAGAAGAGACTGCAGTCCCATTGAATATGTAGCTAGATTATGTGGCACCCAATCAATGACATCCCCCCGCCATGCCTACCACTAACCAAGGGTGGTTCTCTTGTTTATTCACCATGCAGTGGATGGCTTGTTTTTAGAGTTGGCAAATTTAGCAAATAAAAATAAAGGACACTGTGTTAAATTTGATATTCAGATGAGAAATAATTTAAGTATAATATATCCCATGCAATATACTAAAATATTTCTTGTTTCACAGAAAATCTAGTTTAACTAGACATCCTATATTTTATCTAGCAACTCCGTATTAGGATATTAGAAGTCTCTTAAATAGGCATAGATTTTTTTTTCTGTTGTAGATGCGTGCGTTAACGCAAGATGAGCAAATGCCAGGCATATAGGGCAGTTTCTTACAAATACCAGGCGTTTTTACCTGGACAGAAATATTGTCAATATACCTTGGTCTTCTTGAATCACAGTATGTGAGGCAAAAGACTAGTACAAGACAGACCACTGTTGAATATGTGTACCCTGAGATGTCCAAATAACACACCTAAGCCTCTGCCCTGAAGGATCTCTTGTATGGAAACCAGAGACATATTCAAGAACATTTATTGCAAATTGTTTATACAGGTAAAAAACTGGAAACAGCTGATCTGTCCATCACTAAGAAAATAAATACAAACATATGGTCTATTCTTTGATGCTGAACACAGGATAATGTGATTAATGGGTGGGCAATGTAAGAGGTCTGACATTTATTAAAAGTATAAAATATGCTAGGTACATTTCAAACATGACCATTATGAGAAGTGGCGTTTACTTTTCCAACTTTTGAGATGAAGCTAAGAGAGAGTAACTTGCTGATTGTCAAGCTAGCAAGTGCTGAAGTTGGGAATCATGTCTACTTCTGCCTTACTTCAAAGCTTTTTCTCTTTTTATTTCACTTAGTACCGCTCACTTCTACAAATATATATCTATCCCATTTTTCATAGATTGATAATTAACTTTTGGAAAATTTAGCCTCTTATATTTAGAGCTTTGTTGAAATTTTACTTATTCTGTATGATTTATATATATTGTTAGACATGTGTGATTTATCTTTTTGCATCTAAGTAAAAATCTATATTTAGCCCTGGCTGGTGTTTCTCAGTGGTTAGAGAATTGGCCGGCCCAATGGAGGGTCTTGGGTTTGATTCCTGGTCAAGGGCATGTACCTAGGTTGCAGGTTCAGTCCCCGGCCCCAGCCTGGGTGTGTGCAGGAGGCAACCAGTTGATGTGTCGCTCTCACATCTATGTTTCTCTTTCTCTCGTTCTACCCTCCCTCACCTTCCTCCCTTCCTTCCACTCTCTCTGAAAAGCAATGGAAAAGAAAATATTCTCAGGTGAGGATTAACAAAAAAAAATCTATATTTATGTGACTAATGTAAATGTATGGTTAAATATAACTGACAATGAGTGTGAGTCAAACAACATAGTTTGTGTAAAACATAAAAGAATGATTATATTCCTTTTGTAAATACTTTTTAAAAACAAGTTTTACAGAAATGAAAATTCAGGTACACAGTATGTGATATTGAAGGTTAGGTAAATTAAAATGATTAATTATTTAAATTATTGGTTAGTTTCTATATTTTATAACTGAAAGAACAGAATTAAACCTTATTCTGATAAATTACTTATACACAACTCACAGAACTCAATTTGAAAATATTAAGTAGAATTTAATAAGATAAAATATTAGCATATGTATTCTTGATGTGAAGGAAATGGGCATTTTATTTATTAATTTATTTAATTTCTTATAACCTGGGAAAAAAAGTAATTTCTTATAATTCACTTGAAGTGGAAGAGAACTCTGAAAATGTTTTCATTCATCAAAAGCTATTTATTATAGCTTTAAAAGTGAAATTATGGATAACAGCCCTAAAAAAATAAATGGACATGAAAATAAAGGGGGAAAAACCTGGATAAGCATTAACTAATTGTTGGACTCTTTAGTTCCCACTTTTCTTTACATTATCCTTATGCATTTCTGAATTCTGATTTGAAACGTTAAGTATGATAGCCTTGCACAGTAAAGGTAAATAAAGAGGGAAAAGTGAGATTTTCCATTACTACTATGAATGAACTAATTTAAGATAACATTTAAATATAATTAATATTTTATTCATGTGAGAAATTATTAACCATTAGTTTTTGCATTTATAATCATTATCTTTATTGCAATGTTTATGATTGTTGAAATGTAGTATAGATTATTACATATTAATATTTGTATTGTAGCTGCTCTTCATCTGCCTTTATATCCATGAATGACTATTAATATACTAAAGAGAAAAAAATAGAATATTGAAATACATTTTCATTATATATATAATACATTTAATCCTGGGTTACATGAATAAAATAATCTTCCTCTACTTGAGTCAAATATAAAACTTCAAATAGTAATGACCAAATAAAATTAAATGCTTAACTAGAAAATGTTATGTAGAATGCGTTCATATACTTTAAATCTATGTTTTATTAAAATGATTCAGTTTTGTGTAAAAATTTTGGTAATATGCAAGTCCAGTATACTATATTTTAATAGACTCAATATAACAAAATGATAATATTATTTTTGTACCAGAGCATATGTATGCAAAATTACATTAAATAATAATTTTAATATAAAATTATGAGTGAAAATGCAAAATAGTTAAAGTTAATATAAAGGAAAAAATTATATGACCAGAAATTTTCACAATATCTTGGCCATCTCCTCAAATTTTCTACCAAACTCCAAATAGTAACATCTACCAGGACAAGCATTATATTGTCTTCTAATTACTTATTCTATCCTCAGCATCTAGCATGGAACTTGACACATAGTTGTTGCTCAATAAGTGTTTGTAACTGAATGAAGGAAATATATGAATCAGAACTTTTCTAGTGTTATGTGTGTTCAGGTATACACACACAAAATAGTTTTAAGTTTAGACGGACAGTACACAGGGAAATAGTTTTTTAAATATTTTTATATGTATTGGTAGGTTATTTTATAAAATTTTGAGCAATTTGAATAATTCTCTGTGTGAAACTGCATGTTTTCGATTTATTAATTGGTTAGCATAAAAACTTTCTGAAAATAATTAAAGGTAGGATTGTTTTTTTAAAAAAACTTGCTCTATTTTGGATGTGTGAAACTGTACAATGTATGCCACAATCGGGAGGGTTCTGTAACAGGTGCTTGGTAATGAAACATTATCATTTATGTTAATGAAATTTTAGTGTGGGCTAGTATGTAATCTATTTAATTGCACTCTAAGCTAATTCCGTTAATGAAATATATCTGTGCATAGTATCCCTGTACTTAGGCTGTGATTGTCCAGTATCATTCTTTTACCAGTTTTGTGAATTATTGAGTTTGGCTAATTAAATTTCATATTATGAGTTATGCATTAGTAAGTATGGAAGACAATGCATCTTCTTTTTATAGAGATAATTTCTTGGTTATTTGTTTAGTGCCTACTTAACAAAGTACACGGGCATCACAAATTCTTGTTCACTTTCAGAAACATTCAACACAACAAAAATATAATCTAGAAAATGGATTTCGAAGAATTTATTTCATACTGTGATAATATCTAACTGACTTCTAATTTACTGTCTGTTCCTTTAAATGGAATACAAATTTGTTACCAAACGATCAGAGACCACATTAACAACACACAATTGTGATAATATCCCAAAAGTGTGGCTTTCAAGGAAGACTGGGGCATCGGTGGAAAAAATCCCAGATGATTCTTCACAGTGATCAAGAATGTAACTTAATAACTTTACATTATTTATCTTTATTGTTGAGACCATTACATATGTCCCCCTTTTAACCCCACTGATCCCCTCCACCCCACATCCATCCCACCCCCAGGCCCTCCCCACACCAATGTCCACACCCATGGGCCATGCCCATAAACATACAAGTTCCCTGATTACTCTCTCCCCACCCACATCCCCTCCCCTCCTTCCCTCTGAGATCCCTCAGTTTGTTCCAAGCTTCTACGTCTCTGGATCCACTTTGTTCATCAGTTTATTTTGTTTATTGTATTCCACATATAACTGAGATCATTCGGTACTAGTCCTTCTCTGACTGGCTTATTTCACTTAGCATAATACTCTCTAGTTCCCTCCATGCTGTGCCAAAGGCTAAAAGGTCCTCCCTCTTCATAGCCACATAGTACTCCATGGTGTAAATGTGCCACAGCTTTTTTATCCACTCATCTGATGGGCACTTGAGCTGTTTCCAGATCTTAGCTATTGTAAATTGTGCTTCTATGAACATAGGGGTGCATAAGTTCTTTGAGATTGGTGTTTGGTGTTCCTTAGGATATTTTCCCAGAAATGGGATCACTGGGTCAAATGGCAGGTCAATTTTTCATCTTTTGAGGAACCTCCATACTGCTTCCCATAGTGGCTGCACCAGTCTGCATTCCCACCAGCAGTGACTAGGGTCCCCTTTTCTCCACCCCTTCCCCAGCACTTGTAGTTCCTTGACTTGTTGATGGAGCCATTCTGGCGGGTGTGAAGTGATATCTCATTGTGGTTTTAATTTGCATCTTTCTGATAATTTGGGAAGTTGAGCATTTTTTCATGTCTCTAGCCATTTATATGTCCTCTTTGGAGAAACCTTTATTTAGGTCCATTGCCCATTTTTTAATTGGATTGTTTGTCTTCCTTTTGTTAAGTTGTCTGAGTTTCTTATATATTTTGGATATTAACCCTTTTTCTGATTTGTCATTGGCAAGCATGTTCTCCCATACAGTGGGCTCTCTTTTCATTTTGTTGATGGTTTTCTTTGCTGTGAAGAGGTTTTTATTTTGATGCAGTCCCATTTGTTTATTTCCCCTTAGTTTCTCTTGCCCTAGGAGATGTATCAGCAAACATATTGCTATGAGAGATGTCTGAGATTTTACTGCCTATGTTTTCATCTAGGATTTTTATGTTTTCATGCCTTACATTTAAATCTTTTATCCATTTTGAATTTACTTTTGTGTATGGTGTAAGTTGGTGGTCTAGTTACATTTTTTTGCATGTATCTGTCCAATTTTTCCAACACCATTTATTGAAAAGACTGTCTTTACTCCATTGTATGTTCTTGCCTCCTTCGTCAAATATTAATTGACCATAATGGCATGGGTCAATTTCTGGGTTCTCTGTTCTATTCCACAGGTCAATATGTCTGTTCTTGTGCCAGTACCAGGCTGTTTTGATTACAGTGGATTTGTAGTATAGGTTGATATCTGGTATTGTGATCCCTCCCACTTTATTCTTCTTTCTCAAGATTGCAGTGGCTATTCGGGGTGTTTTTTGGTTCCAGATAAATTTTCGAAATGTTTTTTCTAGATCTGTGAAATATGCTGTTGGTATTTTAATTTATAGATTGCTTTGAGTAATATGGATATTTTAATGATGTTAATTCTTTCAATCAATGAACATGGTATATTTTCCCATTTGTTTATTTCTTCCTCTACTTCTTTTTTCAGTGTCCTGTAGTTTTCTGAGTAAAGGTTTTTATATCTTTGGTTAAGTTTATTCCTAGGTATCTTATTTTTTTAGTTGCAATGGTAAATGGGATTGTTTTTTCAGTTTCTGTTTCTGAGAGTTCATTATTGGTGTAAAAAAATGCCATCGATTTCTGGGTGTTAATTTTATATCCTGCTACCTTGCTGAATTCATTTATTAAATCTAGTAGTTTTCTGGTGGAGTCTTTAGGATTCTCTATGTACATATCATATCATCTGCAAATAACGACAGTTTTGTTTCCTCCTTTCCAATTTGGATGCCTTTTATGTTTTCTTCTTGTCTAATCCCTGTGGCTAGGACTTCCAGTACTATGTTGAATAAGAGTGGTGAAAGTAGACACCCATCTTGTTCCTGTTCTTAGGGGAAATGGTTTTAGTGTTTGCCCATTGAGCATGATGTTGGCTGCAGGTTTGTCATATATGGCCTTTATTATGTTGAGGGATGATCTCTATTCCCACTTTGCTGAGTTTTTATCAAAAATGGGTGTTGGATTTTATCAAATGCTTTTTCTGCATCTATTGCTATAATCATGTGATTTTTATCTTTCAATTTGTTTATGTGATGTATCACGTTTATTGATTTGTGAATATTGTACCAGCCTTGCATCCCTTGAATAAATCCCACTTGGTCATGGTGTATGATCTTTTTAATACATTGCTGGATCCCATTTGCTAATATTTTGTTGAGGACTTTAGTGTCTATGTTCATCAGGGATATTGGCCTATAATTCTCTTTCTTTGTAGTGTCTTTATCTGGTTTTGGAATTAGGCTAATGCTGGCCTCATAAAAAGAGTTTGGAAGTGTTCTTTTCTCTTGGAGTTTTTGAAATAGTTTGAGGAGGATAGGTGTTAATTCTTCTTTGAATGTTTGGTAAAACTCCCCTGTGAAGCCATCAGGGCCAGGGCTTTTGTGTACTGGGAGCCCTTTGATTACTGCTTCAACTTCATCAGCAATTATCAGCCTATTTAGACTTTCTGACTCTTCCTGATTGAAAGGTTGAATTCTAGAAATTCATCCATTTCATCCAGGTTGTCCAGCTTGGTGGCATATAGTTGTTCATAGTATTTTCTTATAATCCTTTGTATTTCTGTTGGGTCAGATGTTATTTCACCTCTTTCATCTCTGATTTTGTTTATTTGGGTCCTCTCTCTTTGTTTCTTGATGAGTCTGGCTAAAGGTTCATCAATATCATTTATCTTTTCAAAGAACCAGCTCTTGGTTTCATTGATCTTTTGTATTGCTTTTTAGTCGCTATGTCATTTATTTCTGCTCTAATCTTTATTATTTCTTTCCTTCTACTTACTCTGGGCTTTTCCTGTTGTTCCCTTTCTAAGGTTTTGAGTTGTAGGGTTAAAGAGTCTATTTAAGTTTTTTCTTGTTTTTTGAGGTAGGCTTGTAGTGCTATAAATTTCCCTCTCAGAACTGCTTTCATTGTGTCCCATAGTTTTGAAGTTGTTGTGTGTTCATCTTCATTTGTTTCCAGGAAGTTTTTTATTTCTTTATTGATCTCTTTGGTAACCCATTCATTGTTTAAAAACATGATTTTCAGTCTCCATGTGTTTAAATATCTTTTAGTGTTTTTATTGTAGTTGATTTCTAGTTTCATGCCATCGTGATCCAAGAAGAGGCTTGATATGATTTCAATCTTCTTGAACTTGTAGAGACTTGTTTTGTGTCCTAACATGTGGTCTATCTTTGAGTATGTCCGGTGTGCACTTGAGAAGAATGTATATTCTGCAGCTCTGGGGTAGAATGTTCTGTAAATGTCAATTAAACCCATCTGATCTAGTGTGTCATTTAGGGTCTCTGTTTCCTTGTTGATTTTTTGTCTGGAAGACCTATCCAGCAAAGTCAGTGAGGTGTTAAAGTCCCCGAATATGACTGTATATCGCTGTCGATCTCTCCCTTAAAGTCCTCTAGAAGCTTTTTTAATAAATTTAGGTGCTTCTATATTGGGTGCATATATGTTTATCAGGGTTATATCCTCTTGCTGGATTGATTCCTTTAGTATTATGTAATGACCTTTCTTGTCTCTCGTTATGGTCTTCATTCATTTTGAAGTCTATTTTGTCTGGTATGAGTATTGCTACCCCAGATTTTTTTTCATTTCCATTTGCATGGAAATTTTTTTCCATCCCTTCACCCAGATTTTTTTTCATTTCCATTTGCATGGAAATTTTTTTTCCATCCCTTCACTCTCATCCTGTATGAGTGTTTTGTTCTGAGGTGGGTCTCTTGTAGACAGCACATAGTTGGGTCATGTTTTCTTATCCATTCAGCCACCCTATATCTCTTTATTGGGGCATTTAATCTGTTTACATTTAAGGTTATTAATGAAATATACTTATCTACTGACATTTTGTTTCTTTATAGCTGTTTCTCATTCTTTTTATTTCTACGTCTAATTATAGCAGTCCTTTTAACATTTCCTGTAATGCTGGTTTTGTAGTGATAAAGTCTTTTAACCTTTTTTTTTTGTCTCAGAAGCTCTTTATTTCACCATCCAGCTTGATTGATAATCTTGCTGGATAGAGTAGTCTTAGTTTCAGATCCTTCTTTTGCATTACCTTGAATACTTCATGCCATTCGCTTCTGGCCTGTAGAGTTTCTGATGAGAAGTCAGATGACAGCCTTATAGGAGCTCCTTTGTAGGTAACAGTTTTCTTTTCTTTAACTTCCTTTAAGATTCTCTCTTTGTCTTGGATTTTTGACATTTTAGTTATGATATATCTGGGCGTGGGCCTCTTTGGATTTCTCTTGATTGGGACTCTCTGTGTCTCCAGAACCTGTGTGCCTTTTTCTTTGACCAGGTTAGGAAAGTTTTCTGCCATTATTTCATCAAACAGGTTCTCTAACCCCTGCTTACTTTCAACCTACTCTGGAACTCCTATAATATGAATATTGTTATGTGTTATGCTATCCCACAGCTCCCTTAGACTGCCCTTCTGTTTTTTAATGTTTTTTTGTTTTGGGGTCTCTAATTGCGTGATTGTTTCTGCCGTCTTCTAATTTACTGATCCGATCCTCAGCTTCTTCTAATCTTGTGTTTATTCCTTCTAATGTATTCTTTATTTCTGCTCTGTCATTCTTCATCTCTGACTGGTCATTTTTCATAGTTTCCAAATCTTTTCTCATGCTGTTGAGCATCTTTACAATCAGTATTCTAAACTCTATATCTGAGAGGTTGCTTATCTCTGTTTCAATTTGCTCTTTTTCTGGAGACTTCTCTTGTTCTTTCATTTGGGGCTTGTTTTTTGGTCTTCTCATTTTGGGTAAATGTAAAGTAGATCTGCTGGGATTCTCAGTCTTTTTGGAGGGTCTCTGGTACAGGCCAATGTCAGATGCAGTTTATGATTGGCCCTAAGTACCTTGTTTGGGGCTATCAACAATCCCAGGCTTGAGGTCTCCACTGCTGGGGCTGGATGCATTTGGACAGGACTGAGATGCACTCCAAAGTCTGCTTTTCTAAGGCCCTGGTCCCAAAACAGATCAGGCAAAAACTTAAAGCACCCTGAGGTCTGCCTCAGTCTGCAGACTGGTTAATCTGATTCTCTTAATGAGCCTGAGGCAGTAGAAGCTCCACAGGGTGGGGCAGCTGATTGTTATCAGTCTCTTAAGAAGCCTCAGGCTGTAGAAACTCCTCTGAGGAGGGTGAGAGGCTCTCCAGCAGGGTGGGGCAATTGCTTTCCCCCTCAGGCCAAAGCCAAATATTTGCCTCCCAAGAAAGATGTCCCCCACTATCTGGGGGAATGACTCCCCATACTCTCCCCACACAGCTCCAGTCCACTCCACTCCCCCTCCACCGGAGCCCAAGGTGAGTGGCTGCACATAAAACATGTGTTGGCTCATTAAAAGGGTGCCTGCAGTTCCAGCTGCCTCTCCCTGGCAGAGAGAAACCTGGCTGCTTTTCACAGCCAGATGTTATGTGGGCAACTTTCTCAGTTCTGGTGCTCTGGGCTGGGAAGCCCAGCCTGGGGTTTATGCCCCAGAGTCCCCAGTGGGACCCCCACAGCTGAGATGTCCCTCTGGACCTTCAGCTGCTGCCTGTGGGAGCCCAGCCAGCCCTCTCCTGTCCGCACTTCCTACTGGTCTCTTTGTGGGGCCTCCACTTTTCCTCCTTGGTTATGAGGGTGCTCTCCAGCTCGTCTTCAGTTGTTTTTCAGGATGGTTTTCAGGATGGTTTTTCTATGTTTTAGTTGTAAATCGAGATTAGTCCCATGAGAGCGTCAGTGTAGCTTCCGCTCAGCCCACCATCATCTTAGATCTCCTATTTCTGAAATTTTAAATACAGAACTTTTAACATTTACACAGTCTTCTCTTATTTTGATCTTTTAATTTCTCTAGAATATCCCCAGCAAGGTCACAAATTCAGGGGCTTTTCATTTCATTTTAGAACATCCTGTTCAGAATTTTTATTCCTGATATTTTCTCTCAAGAAAATAGGCACAAAATTAGAATCAGCTTGTTACAGGTTCTCTCATTAATTGGTTCCTGTACATAGTGAATGATACATCCACCATTCTCTAAAATTATGGTTTATTAACAAATTTTCCCCTTTAAGCCTGTGTTTGAACTAAGGTCCTGAGAATCACACAAGTCTTACAAACAATAAAATAGAACATTTACATGAGTTTATTCAGGTAAATATTGTCACTTAGTATCAAAATGATACACCATGGATGCTTTTAAACTTTTGTATTAAGGAGAAACTTTTGGAAGGATTCTTTAATTCAGTTGTATTGAGGGTGTTTTTTGAGATTGCCAGATAGCTCTGTTGGTTTTCAATATTCATTTTTTTTCTTACATCCATTTTGTGTTAAATGAACAATACTTTCAACTGCACTAATATATCAAAGTTATTGATTCTTTCAAAGTGAGTTGCATAGATGTTTCACTTCAAAGCATTTTAATACATACATAATACCTCTCAGTCTCCTTGCCATGAAGAACTAGTGAACTTTAGGCTGCTGCTTGTTTCAATATTGCTTTCGCTTCACAATTACGTATAACTCCAGAGAGAGAGTATGAGAGTGTATGGCCCATTCTTTGGCAAGTATACACACAATTAAAGTCAGGGCTACCTCCCTGACATCCAAGGTACAGAGAGATGCATTGAAACTAACAAAGCGATAAAAGGGTCTGAAATTGAAGCAGTTTAAGAAATGACAGTTTAATGAAAGCAGTGTAAAAATACTATCACTCTGATGGAAAACATCTGTCCTCCACGAATCTTGAATGATGGAAGGTTGTGCAGCTCTTGAGGAATGTGTTGCCAGCCTGTGGTTATATCAACAGCAGGTCAGGCATGGCCTGTCTCCCTTAATATAATAGTTATGACTGTCCAAATATATACCGTTCCAGCTGATACTTTGTCTTCAGCATTGCAATAGGTTGCTTTAAAGTCCATTTCGTTTCACTGCCTGTTGGGCTGTTTCAATGGAATGTGGGAATAATGCTACTAAACTGTAAGGAGAAAGAAAATAAATATATCATTGAGAGCTGTTCATAAAGCAAAAACTTTAAAAATATCATAATTCTGGTTATTACAATGATCAAAAAGAGACATGCCCTGCTAGTTTGCTTTAATATTTTATTAAATTATAGTTGAAATCAACAGTTCATGATTTCTTTTGTTTTTATTCCAATAGTCTTTCCCACTCTCACCACCAAATCATTTATTCTGGATAGCAAAAATTTATGTGGGCCACTAAATGTTTATAGCAACAGTGCATTAAACATCATCATTGTGTGATGAAAGGGTTAATGTGTTTCTTCATGGTATCTGAATTCCTAAGATAGACTTTTACAAGAGAGAGAGAAGAGTTTCTTTGTATTTCAAATTGACAATAAGCAAGTGGATTAGTCTCATTTCACAAATTTGGAAGAAAATGGAAGCTAATACTTTCATTTAAAAATCACTATTTTTTTCTTGTCTCTCATTCATCAAAGAGTAGTTTTTGAAATGAAATTCTGCAGGTGAAAAGCCTGTAATGTGGAATAAACAATTTCCTTGACAATAAGAAAAAAATGAATTGCTTCTTACCTGCAAAAGTAGTTAATCTAGGTTCTATTCAGACATGCTGAACGTTTAGCTATATGTGAGTTTAAAGTAAATGTGAAAATTTTAGTGCATGGGGTCAGTGAGTTCATCTCTCCATTTATCCCTGGGATGAAATGGTTCCCGTTTCTCCCTCGGATGAATTGGTCAGGTCTGTCACAGAGATTGTAGCCATTCCTTCAGCCCTGCCTACCACAGAACTAGAATCACATCTACTAAGTGTTCGCCAGTTGGGGACGGCGTAAAGGGGAACATGAACACACACGTGTGTTCACTATGTTACAAAATATGACTTCCCCATTTGCCTCAATGCCTTTTCTAAAAGAGCATTAAAACTGATACTGTAATTTGCATGGTATCAGGTTATTAGTCTCTTTACTGTGAGCCACTTCAGTGTTATCGCAGGAAAAGCTTTCCTGTGCACGTTCAAGGAAGCTTACAGGGCTCCTGGGTGACTCTGAGTCATGCAGATACTGCTCCAAAGTTTTTATGGCGCCTTCAGGAAAACTCATATTGGTGAAAACCTTATTTCAGAGGGGAGTTCACTAGGCTTTTCTAGGTTATGTACAATAGTCATTTACATGTTGAAATTATTTGATGAAACAGTGGTTATTTGGAGACTTCTAAATATTCTTACATTGTATAGTAAAAATGGTGTGTGTGTTTGTGAGACTGACTATGCTCACAATAAGTGGAATAACCCAAGTGTGAAACTAGGTCAAATTTCCTATCGACCTCCCTTAATTCAGTTTTGTAACCCTGCTTATTCATGTATTTCCCCAAACAAATCTAGCTTAATATTGAACTTCGAATACCTTTTATATTTAGGAGAGAAAATTTCTATAAAGGGTTTAATAGAGAAATTTATGATTTTTCTAACACATACTATTAAAAGTGATATTTTTATCCATCACTGTTTGATTCCTAATGAAATTTGAATTTTTATGATACATCAGGAAGAAAAACTGAACTAGCTGCTAAATATCTTTAAAAACACTCTATTTCCTGACCTTTAGTTCAGGGCAGTTTATAGTATTTGTCATTTCAAGTAAAATGAATGTTCTGAGAGCATGTCAATCAATAATAGAATATATTCAGTTTATAAATAAACTATTAGTTTTGCAAAGCTATATTTAAACCTAAACAGTAATAAAGAAAAATCTAAGAACTAGTTAATAAATGGTATTCTGTGGATGCCATTTCAATATGATAATATTAAATATAAAAAATGATAGTTAAATATATCCTAAAATTATATTATTCCATCTCTGCTTCAGTGCTATTACATTTTCATCAGAATTATTCTTATATATATGTCATTTCTCTTGTGTTTTTGAACAGAACTTTTCAGTTCTTCTCTCTGCCATTGAATGATGGGAGTCAATCTACCACCTGACCCTTATCATTTAGCATTTCCTTTTACGTAATTAAGGATTCATAATTTCAAGTAGCTCAACATATCATCTTTTATTCTGAGTAACCTATAATCTAGATTTAAACCTTTCACTAATAGATTAGTCTTTTCTATGATAGTCTCTAAGTCTTATTTCTATAGACTAGAAAATAAAGTATTGTTTTATACAAATCCAGTCTTCACACAGAGAGTATGGTGCAGAGTGTGTAGTTTTAGTGCAGTATGCCTGGCTTACAATCTTAGCTCTCTCCATGGTGTTGGGCAGGGACTAATGTTTGGTAGATTCTCAAAGTTTTTGTTCTTTTCTTCCACAATATCCAGTTTATCTACTTTTATTATTTGCAGGGTTAAGACAAAGTCTCGTAGAGGTCCACAAAGTGCAGATAACCCATGATGGAATTGTAATTTCACCACAGTCAATAAAAAACTCAAAGGCATGACCAATGAAGATTTAATTTTCACTGTATCATTGATATAAACAAAAAGAAGTATCACTTTTTCCATTCCTATTTTGCTTTGTAACTCTAAAAGTTTGCTTAGCATTTGAAGTTTTAGCCATATCTCTAATGAAGTCAAAATAATGGCCTACTTATTACGATTATTATGGTATTATCTTTCATGGCCCTCTCTGAGGCTATTAAATGAATAATTTCCATGTGCATTATTATGCTTTGTGTCCAGGGGCCAGATGCCCTATGGGGCATCCTCTGCTTAATGTAAGATTAAGATAGTGACTATCGCATTGCATGTTGCCAATCTAGAATCACTTAGATCCATCAATTATTTACAGCCAACACACACAGGGAGAAACACTTCCACTCCATGTGAGATTCCAAAGCAGAAGCTCTCATCAACTTGAATGCTTTGAAAGATACTCCCTGAAGCAAAGACTGGAGCTCACACACAGAGAAGGGAAAGCACAGGAGGACCCTGAAAGGCAGTGAAAACAGTTTCAAGGACATTTTAATTTGTTTAAATTAGTGTTTAAATCTTTTATTATAATGTTTAAAATCCTGGCTTTAAAGATAATTCCTACATCAAATTTCACTGTAAACAATCATATATTAATATAACATATTTATCCAAAGAAAAGTGGGAATAGATATTAAATAAAAAATACAGATTAAGATAATTTCTATTGCAGTTGGACCTTAAGATAAGATATTTTATTATTGAGAAATTATTTTTAATGCTTGCACTTACCATTGGGGAACAATTATGATGGTTTCAAATTTTAGGACTTTTTCTATTTCCTTCTGTTTATAGAATCAATTAAAACAAAAATATGATGGCATACAGACTCTGGTATTGTATTTTTGCTCAATACATTATTTAATGGCACCCTGTCATGAGAAACTATCTTTGCCTTCGCTCCCCCATCTTTTTTAATCTGTCAAATAAACCGGGAGATTTCAATAACCACAAGGAGATTTTAGTCAATTATTGGAACCAATACCATATTTTATGGCAGGAAAATGTTGCTCATTAAAGATAGATTGTATTCTTTCTTAATTTACCTGGTTATATTTTCCTAAATAATTAATAACCCCATACTATTTTCAAGGTCTAAAACACCCTTAATAAATTAAGCAACCCAGTTTATAATATTTTTCCTATAACAGCTGGAACAGACTAAGAGAGAAATCTCATCAAAAAGGCAAATAAGCATATGAAATAATGGTCCACATAATATGTTATGAGGCAAATACAAATTAAAAAAGCACTGAAATCTGCTACACACCAATTAGAATGGCCAAAACCCAGGACACTGAGAGCATCAGATGCTGGTGATGATGTGGAGCTACAGGAACTCTTATTCTTGTAAAATGGTACAGCCTCTTAGAAGACTGTTTAGAGGTTTCTTACTAAACTAAACACATTCTAACTATATCATCCAGCAATCACACCCCTTTGTTTTTACCCAAAGGGGTTTAAAATTTGTGTTCCACACGAAAACTTATGTCCACACAGGTCTTTATAGCAGATTTATTCATAACTGCCAAAACCTGTAAGCCACAAAAATGTCCTTCAGTAGTTTAATAAACTGTGATATAGCCAGATAATTAAACATTATTCAATGCTAAAAACAAATAAGCTATCAAGACATAAAAAGGCATGGAGGAACCTAAAATGTATATTATTAAGTGAAAACCCCCAATCTGAAAAGGCTCATATTGGATGATCCAAACTATATGACATTATGGAAAAGGCAGAACTATGGAGACAGTAAAAAGGTCAGTATTTGCCAGGAATGGAACCAGGGGAGAGATGAATAGACAGAACACAAAGGATTTGTAGGGTCCCTCCAATACTTTATATGATATTATAATGATGGATACATGTCATTATACATTTGTCCAAACTCACAGAATATGCAAGGCCAAACAAAAAATAAACTGTGATGTGAAAGCAGGGAATATCTAGGAAATCTCTACCTCTCCTCAATTTTTGCTGTGAAACTTAAACTGCTCTAAAATTATAGTCTTAATAAAACTTCTAAAAAAATCATGACCACAGTTTAGGTTATGGATATATAGAGTCAACAATAAAAAATTATTTTAAAATATTGTTTCCAATGGCAGATAATATAGGTATGGCTCCAAAACTCTAATGTTAAACTTAAACTGCTCTAAAATTATAGTCTTAATAAAACTTCTAAAAAAATCATGACCACAGTTTAGGTTATGGATATATAGAGTCAACAATAAAAAATTATTTTAAAATATTGTTTCCAATGGCAGATAATATAGGTATGGCTCCAAAACTCTAATGTTAACATAAGAATCTTAGAGAATCATATTATTTTCTGGAAAATGCTTTCTTCCCCTTGTTCCCCATTTTATGCACATAACTTTATCAATAATATACATGGAAAGCACTAATTTATTTGAGATCATGTCAAACTGAGACTATTTTGCTTTTTAATGATGTATGTGTGTGTGTGTGTGTGTGTGTGTGTGAGAGAGAGAGAGGGAGAGAGAGAGAAAGAAATGGAGATATGAGATTTTTTTTAGAGGACCATAAGTTGATAAATGTTGGCTCTTTCAAATTCATGTTTAGGTATTTGTGCTTGTTGCATACTATTATATAATCACATGTAAATATATTGCAGATGATAAAAAAGATGGCTATAGTAGTTAATTTTTATGGTCTACACAGCACTGATTCCTTTTAGTCCAAAGCGTCCTCTTGAAATAGGTGCTACATTGCTCTCATTTGGGAGATGAGGAGATTGAGGCACAGAAAGACTGTCATCCAGCCAGCAAATGGAAAACTTGGGTTTGATCTCAAGTATCATGAGCCGCCCATGCTCTTCACAACAAGGCCACTCGATCTCAAGTGAGTGTCTCATATGAGACACTTTGGAATCATTTCTCAAATGCAACAGATGTTTAGAATAGCATCATTTTCCTCTTGGGACAAAAGCCCTGTGTAGCAGAAAATATTATCCAGCACTACTTTTGTATTTACATCTGTGATTTCAGTTACCTTACTTCTCCAAGGAAACATTTTTCAGTCATCTTAGTCTTATAAAAGTGTACTTCTAATCAGTACTTGAAAAAAGATGTAACAAGAGAATTACAGTCATTAATTTTTAACTAACCATATATACTACAGTTGGATATACTATAAAATTTCTTTGAAAGTAATATCAAAACTACCACAATTTTATGATTACAGTTCTTCTGAGTCTTACCTATTTACACATAGGGTATTAATCATATTTTATTTTAGCAGTTGTTAAATATTTTTTTATATTTGCATTTAAAAATAATTAAGTTATGTAAACACTTTAAAAAACGGCATCAAGTCCATAAAGACTACATAATGATATAGAAAATACATACTAATAGTGGGAACATAGACTGCATACTGTATAAATTTTATATTGTACCTATTGGAAAGAGATAAGATATAAATAAGAACTGGAAGTAAAAATATGGAAGTTAAATTAATAAGGTTCAATTTATCAATCATTTCAACCATGGGTTGTACTTTTGTTGTTGTATCTAAAACTCACCACCGAACCCTAGGTCATGTATACTTTCTCTTGTTTTGATTTAGAAGTTTTAAAGTTTTACATTTTACATATAAGTCAATAATCAATTTTGGTTTAGAATTAACTTTTGCTAATTTGACATACTGATTTTGTTGAAATTTAAACAAGGATTAAGAATACTAATAAAGTGTATATCTTGATCCATAACGTATATTCACCAATGCTTCATGATCATATTTGATAAGCATAATTCATAATTTACTCATTTTTGTTATCAATCATAATACTACTCTTTCTGCTTTGACTTATGGTTTCTTATTATCATTATGAATACCACTTAAATACCCAGTCTTAATTCATGATCATTTGTATTATGTCTCAAGTGATTTGATATCTTGAAGACTATATATTTCTCTCATTAAATTTTGACATTAAAATATGCACATAATATGCACAGTTTACATTAAAATATAAAAATCATTTTTCAAATAAGAACTTTAATTAAAAAATATGCTAATGCTTTTATTTATTTTTTAATATAACATCTGGGTAGCTTAATATAAAATGTTATCAAGTTTCTCCCTTTTATTAATTTATTATATTAGTACAGTTCTCAAACTAATTTTTTAAAAAAATATATCTTCATTGATTTCAGAAAGAGAGGAAGGGAGAGGGAGAGGGAGAGACAGAAACATCAATGATGAGAGAGCCATTGATCAGCTGCAGCCCGCAACCCGGGCCTGTGCCCTGACCGGGAATCGAACCCCGATCTCCTGGATCCTAGGTCAACGTTCAACTGCTGAGCCACACCCGGCTGAGTTCAAACTAATTTTTTAGGGCTTTAAACTATTAGTGTTCCTGATTCCTTCCCATTATTCAATGAATAATATTTTAAACCTAAAATGAAGTTTATTACAAGTAAGATGTAGCTGTATGTAAGATACTGTTTATCATGGAATATCTCATTGCAATGTTCTTAGAGAGAAAAAAAAAGAAAAATGGTCTATTTCAGCATATTATTGTTATTTTAATTCATACTTCACTGATTCACACCTGTTGAATCAGAGTGAGACCATTTAATGAATTAGTTCTATTAATAGCATCCGTTACTGATTCAGGCAAAAGAATGATTAACATATTTCCACCAATACCTTAATTTGTATGTACAAGTTTTGCTAAGTGGAGCATATCAAAATTATTTTTTCTTCTATAAACTAACAAAAGCATGAGGTATCCTTAATCTTTATAATCTTCAAAACATAGCTACCAGTTCAAACTTTTTTTTGTCATAACCAGAGTATTTGAAAACTCATTTTTAACTTTTTAGAAATCAATCATAATGATTAGAACTTTGATAAATGACCTATGAAGACTGTACCAGCTCGTAAAGTACAATTTATCTTAAATTAAAATGCTCACTTATTTGACAAGACAATACAATGTACTATGTCATTCCCTGAATTATATGAGTATATGTGTCAGTATAAATTTTCTGGCAACGATAATAAAGAATTCTATCATTCATTTTTCTCCTGGAGAGAATCATCGTTTCTTATTCATACTAACGCAGCATTTCCATTACTTCTTACAAAAGCCTTGGCAATGCTTCAAAATGAGTGTTATTACAAAATATTCTATTACAGCATGGTAAATATATGACTTTCTTTTCCATTATGTTCACAATTCTCCAAAGAGGACTTTACTTTGATTATGCTGATCTACTGTCAAGCGAGAAAAACCAACTTTCAGATTTTGTCTTGCTGAAAGAATGAATGGCTTTTTCCCTAGAAGTCCCCTTATGCACCAGACTGCATTGTCATATTGCAGTTTTGTTACTGACATCTCTTTCTTTTCACTTTAGCACTTGAATGCAAAGCTTTGGAAAGGCATTAACTGCCTGGACAGACGGTGACATGTTTAGAGGCCAAAGATAATAATTAACATGCATTAAATATTGTGGTAAGAATAAAAATCTGAAACTCATTCATTTTTAATTACAAACAAGATTGAATGATAAAAGTAGCTTTACTTATTGAAGAGTTTATGTTTTCTATTGCTAAAATAATGCAAATATTTAACAGTGCTCACAAACGTATACTATTTATGAATGTTGAAATGATATAGTTTACAGTTTTTCTTAAACTTCATTAAAAATATAATTAACTATTCACAGAAAGGTCTTTGTCTATGTCAGTCATTACTGATAACTGCTGTAGTGTATTATATTACTGATATACAATTTCATGAGATTAACATTATATATAATTTGTATTTCATTACTGAGTTTTTATCAAAATATACAAAGCATTGTAACAAAAAAGGCAGTAGTTGTGTGTGTGTGTGTGTGTGTGTGTGTGTATTAGGGAATGGGGGACAAAATGTATATAAGAATTAAGAAAGTTTCTGAGTATGCATGATTTCTGTAAGGATCAAAAAATCTGTGACATGAGTTCTCGATTATACATTGATCATTTACTTCATAGCATGCATGGGGGTTAAAGTGATAACTAAGATATTTAATTGGTTCTTGGAGCTCACCAATTAGTTTTTCTCATCTTAGAATTTTCATTCTCAACTCAGCCTCTTTTACACTTTTATTAAATTTTTGGTCTTCAATATAACCATTAGTAATTTGATTCCCCTCCCCCATCACTCAGTCTTTTAGACATCTGTACACTGCAAGATGACCACATCAATTTTCCGAGCTATTCTTGTGATTCTACTCCAATAACACCAAAAACTGTACCAGACTTTCCAATCTGACAATCCTCAATCTAAAGTCCTTTCGTCACCAGCTTTCTTCATTCTTCCTCTTAAACTATTAACTCCATAGTTCTTTGAGAATGGCTTAAACCTCTTACTTCCTTACTTAAAAAATGAGTTAAACAGTTTATTACATATGCAGAAAGGCAAGATCAGCATGGTGTCAGCTCCCTGCATCCCCAGTCCCACAGAATGACACCAAATCCTATGGGTCAGGTAACAAATGATATGAAACACGAGTCATTATATACATTGAGTAGTTGGCTCTAGCAGTTGTATACCCCAAAGAGGGATGGAATAGAAAGGGAAGGGAAGCAGAAGGGAAATATCCCTGTGGCAGCCTTCCACAAGACAGAGAACCTCTGGAAGATAGGGAGGTGACTTGCACATTGCTCCCACCATGCTCCAGAAATGATCGGAGGACACTACATCAAGATTTGGATCAAACTGTGGTTAAGTCTTGCAAATGTCTGGCTTATGTGGAGATGTGCAAGGTTGCCAGGATCTGTTTTCCTGCACTCACACAGAAGTTTCCACTCTTCATTTTCAATTTTCAATCCAAAGCTAGGCTTCCATTATTTCCTGCCTATACCTGGTACTGTTTCCCTAGTGATTCCCGTAACTAAAAATTCCATCCAATTTCAAAACATTCTTTCTGTTGACCTTAGGACTAGCTATACATAGATCGAATCTAAGGATAAAATTAATCTGACCAAAAGCTATATTTATGGTTTTACATTGCTTGTGGAATAAAGTAAGACATCTGTAATTTTTAAGGATTTCACAGCCTCACCTCAAACCACTTTTCTAATCATTTTCAAGCAAGTATATTATTCCAGTTAATCCTATTGATTCACCTTTTCCTGAGGATTCATACTACCCTGCAAACTGTTCTGCATGTTGATCTTCTCTCCATATAATAAAAATACCCATCACAAGTAATTCCTTCTTCACCCTTCCTTCTCTGAACTATAAAACTGAACTTTCTCATTTTCAACTTTCCAAGTGTCTAGTTATATCCTT
Source organism: Miniopterus natalensis (assembly GCF_054644295.1). Taxonomy (NCBI): domain Eukaryota; kingdom Metazoa; phylum Chordata; class Mammalia; order Chiroptera; family Miniopteridae; genus Miniopterus; species Miniopterus natalensis. The sequence continues at coordinate 56,078,673 of NC_142083.1, forward strand.
TATATGATATATTGCTGCTAACTTGTCTTACTGATATTTTCACATATGTAGTATGTGTCTCTCCTTCCTTTAGAGTTCCTTCTAGTTCTTAGTACACAGACTAAATTCAATAAAAATATGCTTCAGTGACCTGGTAGTACCAAATTTCTTAAAACATCTATTTTAGACTCATAGTATGTTACCACTCCAATTAATAGGCATTGCTGGGTTTTCAAAGCACTGAGTCACTTCAGCTACACCCTGTGGTTAAAATTCCCTTCTTTGAGCACTTCTTATGTTGGTTTATTGCTAAACTAATGAAGAGCAAACTAGATCTTGACATTGTCCGTGTTTCTACTAGGTGTCATGTAATTTCCAACAAATCACCATGGCCAACAGTACTAGTAATGGACTTGTGCCTGGTAGCAAAAAATATTGAAGTCAATTTGTGTCACTATAGAATTGAAAAAGAATGTCTTTTTGTTCCTTCCTTTTTGTACTCTTCCCCCTCATGGGTACCATAATTTGGCTGCTTTTGTGATGTTATGAGTTAGTGCCAGGAGGGAATGGATTTTTCTTTTTGTTCATTGCTATATTTCCAGCATTTAGAATAGTGCCTGGTATACATTAGGCACAGTTTTTGAATGAATGAATGAGTCATTCATAATTTTTAATGGAATAGCCCCTTCACACTTTTGCTCACAGCCCTATTTGTCTCCTTAGACCCAGATATTAATCCATGCTGACAGAGGTGGGAGGGGGAAGAGAAAGGAGTATGCCAATACACGAATGTAAGTGATATACGTCATAACATTGAAGTCCCAAAATTACCACCCTCGAAATTGTGTTAAAATGAAAAAGGTGGGACCCTCTTTTCATGAGATGAAGTCTATTCCTAGAGATTCCACCCTTGAGCAAGTAAATTAATTATGGGTGGGCTGTCACACTAACTGGCCAGATACATCACATATGTCTGAATTCCAGATATGGCTTGCACCCACTCGTGGTGGTGACTAGTGGGTGCAAGCCATATCTGCTGCACCTCAACCACATTCGATATTTGTTCATTGCTATATTTTGTGGCTCTGCTGCTTTATATATATTTTAAAAGTCTGTCTTTGTGGAGAAAAAGGTTCAAAATATTCCATAAATTATCTTACTGTAAGTGGAATCATGCATTATGTGAGCTTTAGGGATCATTGCAACCTCTGAAGTTTTCTACATGAGGTAACATAGTCCCAGAAAGATAATGTATTTTTCTAAGGACACCTCACTGAGAAACAACATGACCCAGTTTCCAACTTACTACTTTTGTACTTCTTAATATTTCCTCTTAAATTCTTGAAATTTTCCAAGACTTGTAAACAATAAAGAAGTCTTATTTAATAAAAAATATCAATTGATAAATTTATACTATTGATGAATAATCTAAAAATTAACTTAAAGTTTAGAAAAATTTGAATTCCATGTACTGAGAGAACAGTGTTGTAAAACATGATTTGTTGCTTCAGAAACTTAGTTTTTCTTTCAAATATTTCTCTCTCTTTGCCTTTTGTGAATATTGACTTTAAAAATTGGGGCAATGAAAAACAGATTAGTGGTTGCCAGGGATTAGAGAATTGGTGGAGAGGAGGGAGGGAGGCATGGCTATAAAAAGACAATAGATGAAATTACGGTGCTGATGGACCTGTTCTGCATCTTGACTATAATGCAAAACTCCTGGCTGTGATAATGTACTGCTATCTGCAAGACCTTGCCATTAGTGCAGACTGCCTAAAGGACACATGAAATCTCTATTTTTTTATGTATATATAACTTCATGGAGACCTGCAGTTATCTCAAAATAAAATTTTTAATTTAAAAAGTTTAAAATAATTAAAAACAGTAATGATTTAGCCTTTTATGAGTTGGAGCACATGCTGTAATAGAAATAACTAAAAATGGTACCCAGAGTATTAAAATTACTATCTGTATAAGATGTTTGGGAAAATTATTGAATTTATTTATAGAGGTCAATAGTTTATAGTGAAAAATATACTTTGACTTGTTGGAAATAAACAAAATTGTACATGATGATAGAAAGCCTGATATTCTTAGGACTAGTTCGGGGTTTTCTATTTTCCTTTTTCATTTGCCCATAACTTTAATGTAAATCATGTGATCCTCATGTTAGTCTTCCTATATCATTTCTTAGGTCCATGTACATTTCAGTTGCTTTAGCAATATCATTCAATAATTTTTTTCTTATTCTGCTTTAAATCCAGATCCAAAAAAAAACAAAACAAAAAATCATGCTAATATTTTTTATGATATATCTATGTTATTATTTAATTCTTAATACTAAAATGTCACTCCTGGCAATCTCATATAAGATTTGACCATTCTTACATCCTCTAGGTATGAATGTCCCCATCTGTAAATGTGGGTGTAGGGATGAGTGATCACTATCACTCCTTCTTAATCTAAATGCCATGGCTCTCTAGGTTAGCTTCTTATATAATATCTCAAATGCATTAGGCTTCAGGAATAGAGTGGAAGCTGCCAAAGTGCACCAAACTGACAAGTGTCACACATTTGTGGTAAGAAACGGTCCTGGATGAGATTTAGTTGGTGAGACTGGGAGACAAATTTTAAAAATCTCTCCCATACCAAAATGTTCTAATTATCTGAATTGCAGGTTACCTATGGTATCTTAGCAGCAATTACCGTGGGTTATGACATAAAATTTAAATTTTCATGGAGAATTAGGAAGCACATCCCAGAATTGTATGGCTAAACCTTTTGTTTGCTATTTATTTTTCATGTCTAAATATAAAAGTTGAAGTATTACTTATTGTTTGTTTGTCTATGTTTTGTTTTTAAGCTTGAGCATTTTCATCACTGTATATGGAAGGAGAAAACCGTCAAGAAGAATGTCTTCATTCAAACGTAAAAACAATTGCTCTATAATAGAAAAAAGAGGAAAATTTTGAAGGAAGGATATGTGTAGTAAGTTTTGAGAGAGAAGTTTTCATTCATATTCCTAAAGTGTGAAAGTTGAAACCCCTTTTTCACTTAGTCCATTGGAAATGATTTTGAAAATCTACTCAGTCTCTGGCCACCTCAGATTAGGACTTTTTCATGCCAAGTACAGACCTGTCAAAATGACTGCTGTTTCTTAATTTTTCTCTTCCCTTCAGTATGTCTCATGTCCATAGCACTTCGAGCTCTTTAGAAAGCTTCATCCTCTCTAACTACCCAACTTATGCTCTCCCTGGTTCAACCCTTTTAAGAATAATAAGACAGAATAAAGCTTCTTCATCAAGTTTAGATATTGATTTTTTCTGCTAAGAATGCTAGTTATTCCAGATATGCCACCCTTAGAATAACTTCCTCCCTAGACAATGATAATCTACAAGGCATAGAGATCACTATCAATGACCTCAATTCAGAAATGAATAATAAATTAGTAAGTCTTAAAACATAAAAAAATGGGGGAACCGGTGTAAGCCTTTAAAGGTAAAAAGACTGAAGAAATTGTGAATGGAAATTTTAAGGAAGCTATTGATCTTTTACTCAGAACAATTATTTTTCTTGATTAATTATTTTTATGTATTTATGTGTTCATGTCTATGGATGATCACAAATGTTTCAAAAGGCAAGAATAGCTACAGTCACAGAAATTTCATTGCTTACTGGTTAGAAAATGAACAGTTGATATTTTAAAAATAACACAAGATGGTGCCCAGCCAGGCGTGGCTCAGCAGTTGAGTGTGGACCTGGGGTCCAGGCGATCGGGGTTCGATTCCCGGTCAGGGCACACACCCGGGTTGCTAGCTCAATCAGTGACTCTCTCATCATTGATGTTTCTATCTCTCTCTCTGCCTCTCCTTTCCTCTCTCTGAAATCAATAAAGATATATTTTAAAAAAATAAAAATAATAAATAAAAATAACATAAGATGGTAAACAGAGCAATATTATTAAATGTATTAAACAAAGGGACAGGCTTATCATTTCATTTTGTCTATAAACAACCAGATTCTTATGGAAAGCCTGACTCTGGGAGGGTAAGATTGTCCAAAGTGTGAACAATTGTCTTATTTTGTCCTATCTAAGCATATTTATTTTAAAATCCTTGTTATATTGCCATTAAAAATATTTCCCAGTATCTGGCCACCATTTTATTGGTCCGAATAAAATGAAATTTGAGCCCAGCCGGGCGTGGCTCAGCGGTTGAGCGTCAACCTAGGATCCAGGCGATCGGGGTTCGATTCCCGATCAGGGCACAGGCCTGGGTTGCGGGCTGCAGCCGATCAATGGCTCTCTCATCATTGATGTTTCTATCTCTCTCTCTCCCTCTCCTTTCCTCTCTCTGAAATCAATAAAGATATATTTTAAAAAAGAAGAAAAAAAAAAGAAATTTGAAACAGTAAAACTTTGTAATAGAAAGGGCAAATGACATGAAAAATATTCTTGAATTTAAGAAAAAGTACTTGTACTCATTACGCTAAATAAAATAAGGCAAGCTACAAACCCAGCTTGATTCAAGGTCTTTTGTTATTAAATTTGTTTTACTGGTTGTCAAATATTACAAATGCAGTTTGTCTATAAACCCAGCCCTATTTACCAACTAATTATTAATTGAGTTAAACATAAATACATTAAGCTTCTTTCTTCTTTTAAGACTATTAAAAGTGATAATGTAATTTGAGGAAGCATCCTCATATCATGAACTCTGATAACACCTACTTATGGGAACCAATTAATTATAGAAGACAAGAGTTAACATTTTCCAGGGGTGAAGCTATAGGCAGCCTAACCATATTCACAGCTGAAAATTAATATTATCTAAAACTCACGCTGATGTAATCATATTGAACTTTTTACTCCAAGTACGGTGTAAGGGATTTGCATAGTTTCATAAATAGAATATACAGGACATCCTTCTTAGACATCATAGAATTTAGTATCTTAAAAAAAAAAAGAAAAGGTTTTTAGTAGAAAATTTTCAGAGTGAAAAATATTATTTTGAACATTATATTTTCTTTGAGCCAAGGTAACATTTAATACTGCTTCTTAAGACTTTGGGACTTTTCAGCTTGATCAAGTTTTTACCACCTGACAGTTGCCATGGTCCCTGATCAAATTTAGCATGTCTGCTATGAACATCCTCATTGCAAACAAGAGATATTGCCAATGTATTAAGTATTGATTTAAGTTTGATTTTTCCTCATACGCTAGCCTCCATCTTCCTTCTAACAGAACCCTCTGAATAAATGTGTTGTCACGATTGGGAGTTGCTGTGACACCCCAGACCCTATATTCTCATTCTCGCTACCATGATTGAACCATGAGTGGAGCTTTCCTTTGCAGTGACTACTCAACCAGCCAACTAACCAGGTGCTTCTCAATCATGTATTAAAATTATTTAATGTTGAAATAGGAACATTCATTCAGTAGTTAATGGAATGATAAGCATAGTAAAGTTGTACTTCAGAGAGTCCTGGATCGATGACCTTTTCCTAGACCCATTATTGAATTTATAATCTTTCGGGGCCGCCATGAAAGAGAGCTTACATACTCAAACTATCTAAAATAGCAACTATTTGCCCTGGAAGTGAAATAATAAAAAGTCTGGTGTGCTCGCTCCTTACTTACTTTGCTAGTATGACCCTGGCTGTAGGCTTGAGGTCGGAGGCACCCGTAAACTACACACCCTTGGCTCATCCTCATGTGATCCTTCACAGGCGCGCTCTCGCACCTGGACAGTTTCCTGCGGTGCAGGAACAGTCAGGAAGAATGACTACCAAACAGAGGCTTTCAAATGAAATTGGCTTTAAACTATTACCTGTCTTCTTTTATGTGTAATGTCCTCTTTCATGTCCTAATGTTGTCATTGCCACAGAGAAAAAGCAAAGTACCTATGTGCATGTCTGAAAATATGACTTCAAGGCAAAGAACTGAAAACTAAGTAGATCAATGAAAGGAACAACACCTTGGACAAGGTCACTTAGATTTGATTAAATATATGAGATTGTTTAATACTATTTTGTGCAATTTAACTTATTAAAGTCATTCCTTTGATCATCACACTTAAAAAGTAAAAAATATGCCATGAATACTTTTAAGGGAATCATATTAAATCAGAAGGCAGGAAAACTTCCAAGTCTAATAGGTCAATAGTAAACTTGTTCTCTCTTGTTGTAAATAATGCATTTTTTTCTAATTCCTACCTAGCTCCTAAGTGTAAGACATTTGATTGCTCTTGTATTGTCATACAAGGAGGCAAAATTATTTTTATCATATTAGAAAAATTAGAAACAAACATTCCTTATCTTCCAACCCTACAATTCAACTCTTTCACCAGTATTTCTTTATATTTTCCCCTTTCTTTTCATTCCTCAGTTGTTGTCTTAGTTCCCACTCCAGTTATTTATCACTTGAATAACTGATATAATTTCTAATAAATAACCATATCTCAATTTTTACTCTCTCACTTTCAATTCAGCCACAATGCCATTGTTACCATTGTCTTTCACATATATAAATGCTGTTACCTTAAAAAGCTCAGTGACTTACTACTATACCTTCAAAATAAAATCCTCTGAGTGACTAGGAAGGTTTTTGTGGTTTGATTCTGTCTATATCAATCAGATATGCTTCTCTCAATTTATGGCTTTTCTTTGCAATTTATGACTCAATTATATTCGACATTTTAAGACTGCATAATAATACGGGTTAATATTTGACTCCTCCTTGGTGTTAACCCTAGTACCCAGAACAATGTGTCCCTTTCCTTATCCCATTCATTATCAATTTTGTCAGGAACTGAGTCTATCATTCTAGTCTTCAAGTACTTCTCTTATTAGCTTCACAAGAATCTTGCACTCTCTTTTTCCTGTCATTAATTCGCACTAAAATAACATTGTGTTTATTAGCTGTTTGAAGGTACCCACTGTGTCTAAGGGCTTATATATAACATTTAGCATATAATAGGCACTCATCAAAGAGTAACAGTCTACCAGAAAATGAAGTTGAGGGCAGACACCATGCATGTCTCATTCTTGATGAATTTCTTGTGTATGTTCAGTGCCTAGCACAGAGGGTGCTCATTAATCTTTACTGAGCGAATGCATAAGTGAATACGTTGGGCAAACTTTGTATATTCTATTTCTTTTAGATTTTCTGGATCTCTGTATTAGGGATGTCTCTAAGCAAACATTTTCCACAATTCATTTTAAATTTTAATACTCACCATAGGATACTTAACTAACTATCCTATAATTTTAAATAGTTATTGCTTTTTCTGCATACAAAATGATATTAATTATAACAGAAAAACATGTATAACTCATAGAAATTATAATGTGAAATCTTTTTCTTTCACAATCTTTACACACTTGTATATGTGTTGCTGTGAGCAAGCCAATGTACACACATACATAAACAGACATGCAGTATCTACCGAATTTCCAATTTTTTTCTATTTGTCTCTATTTCACATGAATTTGAAATAATAAAATAAAACAATATTACTATATCTCATGATAGAGAAGCCAAACTCTCTAGAATCATATTACCCATATATACTATGAAAGGAGTAATTTAAAAGTAATTAAAATATTGAACAGGGCAAAAATTATATATGAAAATATCTAATCCTGCCAAAAATAGCAAGTAAATGTTCTGAATACAAACTGAACTATTTGAATTACTTGTATCTTTACAAAAAAATGAGTAGCTGGGAAAAGCTATAGTAGCCAAAGGCTATTGGTCAACTCTCCTAATGTCTTCCTAGATGTGCCTGCAGGCAAGTGTAACATGAGGCAGACCAAAATGGGACAACTGTTTTCACTGCATTACCTACATTCTCCCTTCTCTTTAGACAGCACCAGTTTCCTGCCTCTGTCTGTATACGAATAGAAGTACAGTTCTCACTCCTGGGATGGCCATAGACCCAGGCTTAAAGCAATTGGTAATTGTTCCTTGATAAGAATGTGAACTCATTTGTTCCAATAAGAAAGAGTGAATCCTAGGACAAGAGTGGGATATAACCTAGGATAATTTATTATTCTGCAATCTTAATACTGCAAGCATGAGAACCCGAAGCTATGGTTAGATGAAGTGGGATAAGATTGTGGTAGAACACACAAAGCACAGAATGCTGCCTATATAGAGAGAGCAGAGCTGAGAAATGGAGAGAGGCAAATTTGTTTGAGACCCAAATCAAACCATACTTGAGCCAGAATTACCCATGAGTTATAGTTTATAATTTGCTAGCCAATAAGTTGCTCTTTTGGGGGCAGAAGCCAGTTCAAGTTGGGTTTTACTTTACCTGCCACTGAAAATATCTTACCCTTTATGAAACCTAAGTAATAAAAGCCTTTGTTAGCTAAATAACCATAAGGAGCTTTCTTTATTCTATCCCATTATATCTGCTGCTTAAGCATATATCTTTATATCTAATGGTATTCTTTAACTCAGGATTTATGAAAGCACTGTTATAGTTAATTTGTCTATGTTATATTTCCTATTGAAAATCACTATATCCATTTCACAGATAAAAACATTGAGGTGAGAGAGGTTAAGTAACATATATACCACAATATAGTTGTTAAGTGATGGGACTAAGATTCTAAGTCGACTATGTGAATCCAGAAAGCATGCCCTCTTAAGTGCAATGAAATACTTCAAATACAAGTTTACATATGATAAATCCAAATGAGTAAGTAGAATGGACTGCAGGCAGGTACAGCAGAAATATAAGGAAGGCATAAGTGTCCATTGAAGCTATTGCCAAGTCATTTCCATCCTGCGAGCACTGAAGAACTAGGCCAATTTTAGGTTGGCTCTGCAGCGTCAAGCTTGCTTTTAGAGAAATAAGCAGGCTTGTTAGGAAGACAGGGTTTGAAACTACTTTATTTATCTTAGAACAAACAGAGTCCAATATCCAGTTCAACCGTTCCTGGCTGAAAACCAAACACTGGTATTCTTAAACCGGTCCAAAACTTTATGGCCTCTCTGGTCAGAGGGGTTTTCACAGGCTCCCTATCACTGCGCTCACTAGAGCTGCAACCGGGCTTGGCTTTAGACGGCTACCCCTGGGTGTGGATGGGAAATGTGGGTTATACAATATTTCCCCAGAATAATGTCTACCAAAGACTCTTCTGTAGGGGGAAAAAGTCCTTGGAGGAAAAGGTCTGAGGAATTCGGGAAATACTGCATGGACTATCTTGGCTTTGGACAGTATAATGTACATTAATAAATTAAAGGCTATGAGATGTGCTTCAATAATACTCATTTAGAACAGTTTTCCTAAAAGAATTTGACAATATTTTTCCTGCGCAACATTGATTAGCATTTTATGCTTAGAAACACTGACACAAACATCAATATGAAATTCTAAATTATATTATAACACTTGTCATTTCTTGACATTTATTTCCTAATAAAATCACAAGTGCACACAGCAAAAGAACAAATGTAGAAATATGAAATCACAACATTTTAACATTCTTATCGTTTAGGGCTTTGACGTGCTTTTGATTGCATTTGACACCTTTTGCGCTTTCTATCATTAAAACGCTGATTTGATCAACGCATAACTGTATCAAGTATCTGTAAAAATATCTATATTTGCTTTAAAGGCCACATAATTGTCCTTCCAAATGCCTGATACAGAGATCTGCACACTTGTTTATCGTGATACATATGCCATCTTTCTGGCAAAATAGACTCAACTCAGAGACACGAGTTTCCCAAGCGGCAAGAACACTAAATACATATAATTAGACCAGTGTGAAAAGCTAAGCTCAATTATTCTCCTCAGTGTGAGTCATATGCAGACCTTCCCGGGTTTCATTTTCATGAGCTTCATTCTGTTCAGCTCCTGTATCAAAAGAAGATTAAAGCCTGAAAGATATCGAGAGTGGAAGAGACCTGTGCTGAGGGAGCTCTCTGAGCACTGACACTTGAGGATATTCGGCCCTGATAAAAAGGGTTGTCATATTTTCTAGCAACCTTGAGCCTAGGAGTGATGGAAACTGAGTTTTACTTCTAATAGAAAGAAAAAAAAAAAGGAGAGAGAACAAAAATGGGTTTTTTCTATTTGAATTTGGTTTAACTTTGGCCAATTAAATTATATTTCTTGTGCTTTATCAGTGTTTTACAAAAAAAGATGTTAAAGATGTTATGAGGATCCTATAATTTCTAATAATTATTGTAAAGACAAAATATACATACATTTTATTAACTTTTATAAACAATTCTAAAAATACAAATGCCTCATAATATGCTGTGATTAAAATTATATCTCTTTATACTTACAAGGTCAGGCTTAATGCCTGAGGGTACACAAGGACATACTGCTTTTATTAATGAAATAAAAACTACATTTCAGATGTTTAACACTGGAAGGACTATTTCTAAAAGTAAAGTAGCAGCAATGAGTGGCACCGCCTTTGTCACTCTGAATGTTATCTTGTCTTGACGCCTTTCATTTGTTTTTCTCTGTCATTAATAAGCAGCCTGCCTGGGACATACAACTCACCCTGGAACCATCTGTCCTGGTAGCACACAAAAAGTGCTTTGTTTAGTTGCAGACATCTGAAACACCTGAAGGGTATTTTATTAAAGACAATGAAGAAAAATATAGGCATTAGGCACTAACCATATATCTATGTAATAAGGGGGCTTCTGAAATACAATTTTGGAACTTACCATATCAAACTTGCTCCCTAGATACACAAGGGCAACCTAAATTTAACTTAGTCTCTAGAGTAGGTATTTCTGTTAGGCCTGCGCTGTGACATGAACTCAGTGTTTTCTTGCCTTGGTCCCACCCGAATGTGAGCCTGCCACCACGTCTAGGGTGCTGCTCTGACACGTACTGATCAGGAATTACTTTATAGCTATTTTGACGCGTTCACAATTGTGGAGGATCATATTATTTCTCCTCAAATATTTCTGCACCCTGTGGAAGAATTACATTTCCCACCCTGTTGGTGTCATGTCTGGCCATGTGACCATGGGACTTGTGCCCTCCCTGTGAGGATAATGCTCAGCAACTCCAACGATGTTCGTTTTATCCATGTGCCTTGCTCAGGCCAGCGCAGTATGAGCAAAGGGGTGTGTGCCACTCTGAGCAGGGTCCTGAGGAGTTATCGGTTTCTTCCATCATTTATTTTCTTCTAATAATAATGCAGTCGGATTAATTTATAGCTCTTGATCCCAGACTGAAAAATGTTCAGCTGACTGGTAATAAATACATAACATGAGGGAGAAAATACAGTCATATATTGTCAGATTCCACTAAAACATGGGGGGTCATTTGTTACTATATCATGACTCCTCTTAAACCGACCAATATTACGCACAAGGCCAAGGGAGTGTCCAGTCTGGAGGCTATCAGGTTGGGCTTCTGCAATGTATTTTACATTTCACTTAAGAAGTTGCTTTGCTAATTCATCATCATAATATCGGAACATTATAATAACTTTATTTTATGCTAGATAAAATTGATATAATGACAGATGAGAAAATAAATTTTAAAATGTTATTTACATTCTACAATCCTGAATAAACATTTTAATAGTCATAAGAATTACTGTAGGTCAAAAAATACAGTTTTTTAATATGACAACACATTGATTTTCACAATTTAATCATTCGAGTTTTGTTTGTAGAAGGCAAAATATCCGTTAAAGGAACTAACAGTGTTTTTTGAGAAGTACTCACTTAGCAGAACGGAAAAGCCCATTGGCTTCCCGGAACATCTGGCAAGGCATTTTAGGGTTCATTCCTCTCGCACTGGTCAGGCCCTTCCCAGTGAGGTGAGGCTTCCCACGGGTACATCTGATGGCTCTCTGGTAGTTGGTGCGGATGCAAAGGGCAATGGTGTAGCTTTTTGCTCGCAGCCCAAACCTGCCTGTGGTTATTGGGTATGCCCAGCTCTCACAGTGTTTTTAATCTTCTGTACATGATAAGAGAGAGACAAAACCTAGGACAAGTATAAAGCAAGGGGCTTTCCTTCCACCATCAACCCCTATCAGCAGTATGATCCAGGCTTGCCTTGGCCTTCCAGCACCTTTCACTTCCAACCCCTCTGATGGATGCAGGGGGCTCCTTCAGGCTGACCTGTGCCACTCATGGACTTTCACACCACTTCTTCCCCACTGAGTATGCTAACCCCTCAAGACACACATACACACACTCGCCTTTCTCTGTAAGTCACTCTATTAGTTTTCAGTATGGAATTGTAAAGCAAGTGATTTTAAAGACATATCTGCTTGAGCAATAAATATAACATATTCCTTTTTTATGGTAGAATTATTTAGGTAATAGAGCAGACATGACAGATTTTCAACATGCATGAGTTGTAATAGTCTTCATGCTTAAATCCTGCATTTGCAATAAAAAATAAAGCATACATTTAATAAAACATCTTATTTAGTCCTCAACATAATGTACTACATATTTCCAATAAATATTTTCAAATTTATTAATATTTACTTTATATACATCATCCAAAATAAAAGTTAAAAAAACAAAAGAATATTATTGGCCACTGATGATTTTCATTTAGATCAATATGGGGTTAAATTCCTAAAGCTGAAAGAAAAATAAGACTACTGTGATTTCTGATAATATATTGTAGTCTGGAAAATTTTAGTATCTTTTTTTAGTATTTGTACATTGCATCTCTTCAAAACTGCATCATGTTTTTGATAAAGGCAAGGTTGCCTTACGGTAATAGTCTTAACTATAATGCTTTTCTCAATGTTGATTTATTGATTAAAATTTGTTGATTTGCTTTAAATAAAACTATTGTTCTCATTAAAAATTAATGTGCTCTACAGAGAAAACCCAGTTTAAAGAATAAGTTGAACACAAAATTATTCTAATATCCATTGTGTTAGAAATAAAGCCAATAGCAAACATCATAGTCCTATCTGTCCCCTTTCAAAATTTATAAGCAGTTAACATAATTATATTTTTAAATTTAGATTTTATTATTTCATACATCATTTTAATGAGATGTTTCTTTCCTTAAATAATACTCATAAAATCATTTATTAGCCATATATTTTAATTTAGATGGTTAGGTTTATAAATTATATTAAAGTCTTGAGTTCAATTTTTATAATTAAGTCATACAAATGAAAAAGTGCTATTTTCCTCAATGACTAACTTCAAGAAAAATCATAAAATGTACTAGACAAAAATAAGTACTCAATCTCAGGCTTTATAGGACTTAAAATATGCATGGTTTTCTCAGACCAATAAATAAAACTAAAATTTTTTTTATTGATTATGGAGAAGAGGCAAACAAAATACTGATTTAATTGTTCAATAATCTTTAATCAATTTTTTTATTCATGGATTTGTGCCTCTGTGTGTGTGTGTGTGTGTGTGTGTGTTCCTGCATGCGTGCGCAGTTTTACAATATAGAAACAGATTTTGAAGAAACAAATTGAGGATACTTTAGGTTTTTACTAACTTTTTATTTATGTTTATTTGTCTTAAGGGGGCAGCAAAGGCACACAAAGCATTTGATAGTATTACATTCATCTGCTGTGTCTGGAACTAAAGTTAAATGAAAGCGTTTTTGTGATAATAGAAGTTAAAGACAATGTAGTAATGTTTCTCATTCAAAACCTCTATGAAAACAAAGTCTAGTGTTTTAGTAAGATAGCACCGTTTTTAGGCATTTATTAAAGATGTACAATTTACCCATTCGTTGAAGTATTTGCTATGTGTCATCAGCAGTTTAGTTGGACAGGTATAAAGTGGCTATTGCTACAGTGAACTGTGGCTGCATAAGAATATTTTCACAAGCATAACTCATCTACAGTTTCTTCTTTAGTCATTACTAAAGGTTTAGGGATGTTTTATGTTAAAAACAAGATGTAAATTTAGTACACAATTTCTTAAGTCACAGGTTCTATACTGACATGCTGATTTCATAAATGACTTAAATACAACTCAGTTGATCTAATACAATTTTGTTTTTTAATATCTTCAAGATTCTGTTTAAAGTTACATTAAACATGTGTTTCCAGGAGTAGGCAACAGTAGTTGTGAAGTAATCTACACCATTTCAAAAACAAGGGCTTTACCATTGGGAAATTATTGAATTACTCTTGAAATTACTGGATAGCTATTTATACTAGCCTATAGCTCTAAAACATGAATTGTAACAAACACAAATTTAAATGACTATTGTAAAGTTTTCCAATCAACTCAAATACAATGCTCAAAAGTATATAAACTTGGTGCAAGTGCCCGAGAGAACGTGTATTTGTATCATGTATGTATATGTGTATATTTGTATACGTATGTACAGAGTAATAAGTAAAAGTTTAAGTATTATACCATTACTTCAACCAGATTATACATTTATGTTTATATGTAGTGTGATCAAGCTCGGTGATCTGACTTCTAAACCTTCAGCAGATAGGGAATAATGAATTAGAAATAGTAGTTTAGGCATACAGGGAAACATGAAGTGGTAAAACACGTACCATGTATGGAATCAAATCAAATGTTAAAAACACACAATAGAAATGAGAACACATTCATTGCCAAAAAGTATAAGAGTTTTAGAAAGATAAACGATTGTTTACTAAAAGCATAATGTACAATACTGTACAATAATTGAGGTTAAAGATGATGTCATCTTCTGGAAAACCTTAAATTATCTTTAATCTACTATTTGATAAAGCAGAAAATATATATCTAGACATTATAATAGTTAAAAGTTGTAAATAAAGTTAAATTTTTAACAGACAAAAAATAAAATAATATTTGACATTTCCATGTTAGTATACTATGTACCTGCTTATGTTATTTTTCAGTAATGATTAGTTAAAATAAAAGTTAGTATTATATGTTAGGTTAAAAAAATAGAATATAAGAGAATGCATTCAATATGAGACCTCCTTTGGTGCATATATTTTATATTTGACAATTCATTAGAATGAAAATATTTTATTTTGTTGGTTACAAAAATATGTGCTCTGAGGATATATACAAATGCTTTAGAGAACACAACTGAACTGCAACTTCATAAAATGGTATTAATTTTTCAAAAGAATAAATAGAACCTAAGAGTCATCAATACATTTTGACCGATCAAATACATGTTGCTCATTCATTCCTTATGCTTTCAACAAACATCTTTTGAACACCCATTATGTACTATATGTTGTTTTAGGTCATGGGGAATATGCAACTGAAAAATACATAAAATTATTGATAGAATTTAAAATTATTGATAGAGATAATTATGCAAACATATCATTGTAACAGAGTGGGGACAGTGTCTTGCGATGGGGACCACAAGGAGCTATAGAACCACATAATGTCTCAGAAGAGGTAGCAGTTGAGAAGATGAAGAAGATTAGCAGGAGTTATGGATAACAAGAGAGTAGGACAAGGAAGGGAAATGCTTCCTCGAAGGCCCACAGGAGGACATGGTATATCTTAGAAAAAGGACCTATATATCTAGATCAAACAAGGTTAAGTAGGGAAGTGAGTAAGAAAATCTGGTCAAGAGGGTCCTGTATGGACTTTGTCTATAAAGACAAATTGGGGGCTATTATAAATCTTTAACCAGTCAAATGGTATGATCACCTTTGAAATCAGAGTGGTTATTCTGATTATAAGGTATAAAACTAGTAGAAGAGAGACATAAACCAAACAAGGAGATTTATTGCAGTGATAAAAGTATTGCAATAATTTAGGTAAAATATTATGGGTGTCTAGACTAGAGCTATCACAGCGCATGAATTTGAAACTGAGGACCCACACATAATCAAGGAATTGAGACATTGAATCGTCCTTGGGTGAAATGACCACACTGTTCTATTACCTGTAAAGCCAGGTTCTGTGATTCTGTGACCCCACAAAGGTCCTACCACACTGTTAGATGCTAGCTGAACAAGGCTACCAGATTTCTTTTCTTTTCTTTTAAAAATCCAACAGCAACTCTTTTTAATGCTACAGAAGAGAGGTTATGTCAGAGATTATTTTTTCTAGCTGATGTTACCTTCACAGGGTGATTCAATGAAGCCAGCTGGCCTGAAGCAGGCCTCTTTGGACTTCTTCACCTGCTAATAACAGAGAGCTCCGGAATTCTCAGTTGAGGACATCAAGAACTTGCTCAGAAGGTGTCACTGATCACTTGCACATGCTGTTGCGAGTTTCCCTTTTTTTAGTTGGAGCTGATGGATAGTCTTCCTCTACTGGCTTTTAAAGATGATGCAAACTGGGATGAAGCTTTTCTGGGGAAAGGCACAGTTTTAAACTTTGTAAAATGTACTAACTGATCCCGGACTAACTGCTTTATAGACATGAGGGCTAGAGGGAATCATAAATTTGAAATATTGCAGTGGGCCCATGAAATTACTTAGTGCACATTAGCAGTCTATATATATACTTGATGCAGTACAGGCCCACTGAATTGGAGATGACTTACTTCATTCTATCATTGCAGTGATGTGAAGTATTTTATTTAGAAGATAATCTGGTATCTTTTAAAACTTTACTGAGAATAGGTTCTTAAACTTAGAAGAAATATCATGCTATTTTTCAGTAAATAAAAGAAATAAGAATAATAGGAATAAAGAATTCTTGGTAAAGAAAAAAATAGGTAGATGGATTAATTTTTAAATGTACTTTGAAATCAACATCAATAGAGTAAATAGTTTCTTACATGTTTTTATTCAGCAATATAAAAACATTGACTCTCATATTATACTGTACTTAGCTGGTGGTGACTGGATAATAACAGAATTCTACTTCCC
Organism: Miniopterus natalensis; assembly: GCF_054644295.1. Lineage (NCBI taxonomy): Eukaryota > Metazoa > Chordata > Mammalia > Chiroptera > Miniopteridae > Miniopterus > Miniopterus natalensis. The sequence continues at coordinate 56,095,437 of NC_142083.1, forward strand.
TCGTTAATCATCCAACAAAGAGAATGTGACTGAGTGATCAATGGCAATTACATTAGAATTGCAACATATGGCAAATTGAATGTTTTTGTACAGTGGCATTTAGTTGTTTGGGACCATGTACCAAATTAATGGGAACATCAGGTAAATTTAACATCTTTACTGCTTTAATTGATCCTAAGTAGGTAATTATGTTGTCTATAAAGTCAATATGTCCTTTTTTCATTATTTATGATATGCAGTTGTACACCAGGCTTACACCAATCACAAGGCAATTGCAACATATATGGTTGGAGTCTGTTCCAGATGCAGCATGAAACATGAAAGAGAAATAAACTAGAATTTGCCATGTAGTGAAAGATTATTTCACTATTTCTGCTGTAGTTGCAGTATGGATGGAGTAAGAACACAGCATGTATCAATCTTTTAAAATTTCTCGTACCTAGAGAATAACCTGAAGACTTTTTCTTTTGGATTGTTTAATTTTAAAGTCATCCAGACTGCCTGAGTCTTCAATAGCCCAATGTCTATCTTAGTAAACTCGAAACTTTTATATAATGGACAGCTGCTGAAATGTTTTGACACCCCTTGGAAGGACAGACAATCTTTTTAACTGTCTCTCCATCAGTGGTTCTCAACTATAGGAGCACCTTTGGATTACCTGTGCAGATAAAACAATTAACAATTTCCAGATGCTACCCTTAAAGATTCTGATTTAATTGATTGGGGGGGCGTGGATTAGGGCAGAGGTATTTTTACAATTTCTCCAGGGGATTCTGATACACAGTGAGACATGGGCAACTATAACTCTAAATATGAGTCCTACTACAACAGGAAAAGATAAAAAGTTCAATTTACATAATTGTGTATGACCATATTTACAGTAAAATTAGGATTTACTGCAGGGAAAGAGACATGATTTTTTGACATTTGGAAACACAGATTCAAAATTAGCAAGATGAACAATTAGCAAAACACTGTTGAATAATATTATTATTTAAAACCTTATAAATGTAAAAATTTGACAAAGTTCCAATTTTGCAAGTGAAAAAAAATAAAACAAAATGATAACATTTGGTAACTAAGAAAGGTAGTGAATAAAAAAAAAATCTTCATTCTAGTACTTGGTGTTTACATATTCAAATGGCTAAGATAAATGTTCTCTGCTTGGAATTGAAAAATAACATTGACATTCACTGAGTACTTTCTCTAGTAGGTATAGCTCACAGATTAATTTTTTTTTTACTTTTTAGAGCAATGCTAAGAATTGGTTACTATTATTGTTCCAACTATGCAAAGCAGAAGCTGAAGCTCAGAGGTTCAATGATGTGGACAAATCCCTGAAGCTGCCAAGTTCAGTCAGTCCATCTTGACCAGTTTGACTCCAGAGCCCACTTTCCTGACCCTTACACCAGCCTGTGTGATGAGTGACCTAGGCCAGTTTCACTGCGGTCAATAAGCCAAGGCCTGGCTCTGACATGAACAAGAAGGGCCCCGCCTCTATCTTGCAAATTAGCCTCTTCTTTTCTGTGTGCATCTCACAGTGATCTTGCCTCATATCTAACCCAGAGAGCAGACAGCCTCCTTGGCAGCCTGCCCTTGCAGAAGCCATTGGTGGTCCCTGGAAGGAATAAAGAGATATAATCAGAAGATCACCATTAAAAACCCATAGCCTTTTGTTTCCACAATATAAAATATTCTTTGATATTTACCTACTTAGATGATAATGTATTTTCCTATGAGAATTTCTAATATTACAAGAATTATGGTAAAATTAATTCTCAGTTAACATAATTTTTACTATTTTTTTAAGCTATAATTTTACCTATCCTTTAGTTTCTATATGTGAATAATAAAGAGATTTGATCTCTGAATTTCAGTCTTTTAAAATTAGGAATAGAGGTCCATTTCACACACATGCAGGTCTCAAACAAAATCTAAGAACATGTGTAGCATTTATTATACTCTAGAGTTTATAGCAAAAGTTGTAAATAGAAACATTAGTTATAGAAAAAGAAAGCTAGCAGAAGCTTTCTTTCTATCTTGTGTTTTTTTAAAAAGTCAATAAAGGAAGTGTGGACTTGGAAACAGTGAGTGAAGGTGAGTTTTGACAAGGACATCTAGTTTGAGTGTTATGTGGGTGTAAAATAAGTTGAACTTAAGAGGTGAATGGACAGAAACACTAAGGAACTAATTCTCACCAGTGACCCGAATAAAGCAAAAAGGAGAGAGACATGGACTGAACAGAGACAGAAACAGAGAGAAAGACAGAGACAAGAGTGAACGAAAGGTAGAGATAAATGAGTGGAAGTCAGACCGTGGAGCTGAGTTCCCAAGGAACCGCTGAAGGGGGCAGTGACGCAAAGCTGGTGGGCCTGTGACTTCTACAACTGAAGGATGTGTCAGCGATATGATTGCTGAGGGTTCTTTCCTATGCAGAAGGGTTAGAAGAGCTCATGGGAGAAGGCAAGAGGGTGCTGTCATTGAACTTTGAGATTACTGGGTTGAAGGTATAATAACCTCGAATGGGAGAATTTGAGATTTTCAGGATATGGGTGGTATTAGAATCAAGAAAAGCTCTTTAAAGCAGATGTATACAGCAGCCAGCAGCCTCCCCTGCCCCATTATTTGTGGTTTCAATTTCCCACAATCAAGCATGGTCTAAAAATATTAAATAAAGAATTCCAGAAATAAACAATTCATAAGTTTTAAATTGCTTGATATTCTGGGTCGCGTGATAAACTCTCCTGCCTCCATCACATTTCATCCCTCTGGGATGAATCGTCTCTTTGTCCAGTGTGTCCTCACTGTGTGCGCCACTGCCCAGAAGTCACCTAGTATCCATCTAGGTTATCAGGTTGGTATCAGAGAGAGAGAGAGAGAGAGGCAGAGACAGAGACAGAGAGACAAAGACTAACTTTACATAATTTTTATTACAGTATATAGTTATAATTGTTCATTTTGTTATTAGTTAGTCTTAATTTAATATTATGCCTAATTTACAAATTAAAATTTATCACAGGCATGTATATATAGAAAAAACCATAGTAAATATAGGGTTTGCTGCTATCAGCAGTTTCAGGCATCAACTATGGGTGTTGGGATGTATCTAGTAGATAAAGGGGGGAACTACTATATACTTTAGGGAGAAAAATCAGATTCAGTTCCATGAATGCAGTAAATTAAAGCGAGTTGAATTTATTTCTTCCTGTATTGTTTTAAGTAACCATGGTATTTTCTATTTACAGAACTTTTGTTTTTATCTCTAAGCTCTTTACCACGTAATATCAAAAGAGGATTATATATTTATAATGAAAAGTAAATTTCCTAAGTGCTTATAAGATTGTGCCTTTTTAAATTGTTGTTAAATCAACCATCATAATATGTTTAGGAAAGAGTTAGGAAACAATAATACATATTAAAATCTAATGCTTCATTTTTTATCATTTCCCCATAGCATCACCTTGTGGATTTAAGTCACAGACAATAAGTTGTATTCATAAGTTGAGATAAAGTTAGTTAGTTAAAGCTGCTTTATCAAGTATATTCATTCTGCAGTTAAATCCTGTTGTAAAATAATATCTGATGATATAGAACAATATTCATGATATAGTTATATAAGAAAGGATAAGTTAAAAACATATATTTTTTTTAAAAAAAGAATCTACATTATGTGTATAAATGATGAAAGGAAGATCACAAACACTGTACCTCATAGTTTTAATGTTATTCATCTTTGGATGCTGACGTTAGGAGATTTTTACTTTTTTTATGTCTCATTGATTTCTAAATTATATACAATAAACATTTAATATGATAAAAAGTCTAGTTTTTAAGTGACAACAGATTAATGTCTTTAGAAAAAGAATATGAAGTTACTAAGAGATATAAGAAATTTTGTAAAAAGTTGTGAGTTCTTGTGTTTATTTCATTTGGGGTTTTAATTGCCACATTACTTAGACTTTATATAATTGTAAATGACTACATATATATATATATGTGTATATATATATATATATATAAAATGTGTGTGTATATATATATATACATATATATATATGCAGTTAAAAGCAGAACTATTTTTTAATAGTCATACTTTAATCTCTTCACTGTGATTTTCTGCCAATATGATGAAAGCAGATCACTGTCATTGGGTACATGCATAACAAAGCATTTTTCAGGCTGTAGAGATGGATTTCAAGCTATTTCTCACTAGTAGTTAATCTTAAATGTGATTTTCATTATTCTTAGCTCCAAAAATCCTTTGATCTTCTCTTATGATGGGATGAGAAGGAAGCTAACAATGTTTCCATTCGAGAACTTTTTGGAAAAATTACCTTGACTGATATTTCTCTTTTCATATACCTGCAAAAGTCTAAAAAGTATTTACCTAAAAGTATTTTTTAAGCAGAAATCGTTTTAATCACTTAATTTATTTTTATCACAAAGTGAAAATTTCAAAAGGAATTAGGCATTTGTTTCCTTTTATTAAGGAAAGCAAAAATCATCACTTAAATAAAAATTTGGTTTATTGGAATGGAAGCTTTACATTCATTGTAAATAAAAAGCAACAAAAAAATAAAATACCAGTTACAAAATGTAAGGCTAACGTTTTCTGGCAATGTCTATAAAATATTTAAAAATGAAAAACACTGATTTTAGCCAACACTGTCTGTCCTGCAAAGAGTCACATAAGTTTAAAAAAATTGGTGCAAATTTTATCAATTTAGTCAAAACAGTCAACCTTTCAGCCCTCTGAGGACACAAACTAAATATGCCTATTTTTAAAGATCAAGGATATACTGAGACTGTTTGTAACTTTGATCTTCACGTGGCTGGAGTTTCAAGTTGAACAGCAGGGCTTTTCAGCACCACTCGCTTTTCCTGCCGCCCTGTTACCTGCTGAACTGCAAGTGCAGGGCTGTGTGGTTGCGAAGCGGACAGGACTGTGTGAGAAGCCCAGGGCAAGGGAGCTCTGGGGGAAACACGTGTTCTATTTGATATCCAAGTGATTTTCCAACTTAAAGACAGACGTTTTAAAATGTTCGTGTTCAGTTAAATAACATTCAAAGTACAGAATTTTACTTTTAAAGTATTTATTAAGTGCATCAAATCATGAATACTGTAAGAGATTTTTAATCAGAATGTTTAGATTTGATCTGTTCTACATTAATTATAGTCATATAGTGTATTAATTATAAAGTCCTTTTCAGCACACACTATGTACAAGTATGTGATCCCTTTAAATACATATCATATGGAACACAAAGAAAATAATAACTTCATAAGTCCTGTTTTACCAGCAAGGTAGTGATCAGACATCTCGTTAGGGGCCTCTCCACCTACTAAGGCCTGCCATTGTTCATGGCTTAGTAGATTACTCTTACTTTATATACACAAAATAGCATAGTATATACAAAATAGCATATTTTGTATACACAAAATAGCATAGTATAAAGTATAGGCTGCTCTTTTAAGATAATACGAATTCTGTACCACCTTGATTTATACTCTCCTATTTTGTTAGTGCTAAACATTTTAGTTTCTAGTCATATCAATTTAGTATTTCTTTCTATCTTCCGTCAAGGTGATTTCAGACTGAAACAGGCGAAACTAGTGAGGGTAATATGGCAAACATTCCTAAGACTAATTAAGCACATTTTAAAGTTAACGTTTAACTGCTTTGAATAAATATAGGATAAATCCAGTTTTGTTTTTCTGATGGAATCTTATGGAAGAGGCTGATAAACCTCCCAGTCAAATTTACTAAGTCTTGGGAAAAGAGGAAGATAAATAATTCAGGGGAAGAAAAAGCTGATACACTATTGATTTATTAAAATATAAACCATTAGCTTGGCCCCACTGGTAGAGAGTAATCAGAGATGGACAGTTGATCCTGAACAACATGGGGGTTTGGGGCACTGACTTAAGCGTAGTCAAAAACCTGGGTATAACTTTTGTCTCTAATAGCTTACTGTTGACCAGAATCCTCACCAGTAACACAAACTGTCGATTAACACATATTTTGTATGTTATATGTATTCTGTGTTATATTCTTAAGTCAGCTAGAGAAAAGAAAATGTTATTAATAAAATCATAAAGAAGGGAAAGTACATTTACAGTATTTATTGAAAAAAAATCCACATGTAAATGGGCTGCCTAGTTCAAATCCATGTTGTTCAAGGGTCGACTGCATTATTTTTGGAACACTTAATACAAAAGTTCCATTCAGTGGATTCAATATGAATAGTTGTTTCAGGCTTTCCTCATCAAAAGCGTATTCAGAACTCAGTAACTCATTTGGAAAAGTCTTTTATAATCCTCTTGTGAGTAAGATGGAAAAATGAACTCAATGACATTTCATAACAATTTGAAGCTGTTTACTACTAATCTGATAATTAGTTTCATCTCACTCTGAAAGTGAGTTTTGAGGAAACTGTGTCTCCTGAATATGTATATAAATTGATCTATTCAAATGTTTATTAATTATTTAGAGAGAAAGGAGATAGATTTGATGCTTATTGAATTTGCAGAGGATATGATAAAAGGAAGTTTAGTTGATAATTTGGATGATGGGACCAGAATCAAAGGAATTAGATTGGCTGAAATTATATGCTTATCACCTCTCAAAATGAAATTTAACTGAGATAAGTATAAAACACTATACTTTAACAAACAAGCTAATAAGATATCAACACAGGTAAAAGATAGGTGATTATGGATAAAAGTATGTGTGCTGAAGTCTGTGATATATCTGACAAAATTTGTTTTGAAATAATTTCTACGTAACCCAAATAAAACTGGGCGAATTTGTAGTCAGTTCAAGCATGGTTTCACATTCAAAACAAGACTCAAACTGGGGGAAAAAAGGCATTCCAATGCAATTTGCATCATTACTGAAGTCCCTCAAAAATGTTAAACATGTAAGTCTTCTAGTCTCCCTTATAATTCACTCCCCTATATAACACATTATTTAACTCTTGGCTTTCTCAGAATCTTCTTCACCTCTTTTATGTCTTGGCTTGAATATCACCATATGAGAGGCTATTTCCCAAGAGCTGTCTATAACTTAGTGCCAGTCCCATCTCCCTTAAAAAAAAAACTTGTCATTTTCTGTTAACTTATGGCATTTGTAATTTCGAATATATTCTTCATCTATCCATTATAGGATAAAACCTCCAAAAATATTTGTGGAGAATGCAGGTTAAGTATTCTCCAAAATCCTCATATGCATTCATTCCTTGAAAAATTAATTTACACCCTGTAGTATTAGACCTAAATTAACTTCAGTACATACTATACTATTCTTCAAGCTTTTTCCATACGTCCATCTGATTGAACCTGCCTCTCAAAGTCATAGCCTCTTATAAATGGGAGAGAAGAGTTTCATGGAAGAACACTTTCTCTCCTTTATGTTCCCAAGAAGGTCATCAATTCCCTTGTCTGCTTCTTAAATTTACTAAAATAACTTTAACTTCTTTAAATAAAAAGTTTATTTTCTATTGATGCTTAATTGAAAGAGTTTCCTCAAGTTTATTTTTAAACAAGATGAGGATTTTAGGACCAATATATTACAATATATTGAGGAATTTATTAATATTTATGTATTTTATATTGTTAAAAACTTACTTGAGAATTGTTTTAAGTTTAGGGCACCATGCTAGAAGAGTTGTAGCTACACTTTTAATTAACATAATAATTAGTTTTGTAATTTTGATGTAAATAATAATTTATTTAGCGAGTGATGTTCTCATTTCTGAGTATGCATTGAGTCCATATCTTTGAAATTTAAGTAATGAATCAAACAGGTTCATGAATTGAGAAATAAATATTAATTAAGATAAACCTGAAAGTTTTCATAGTTATGTAGGAATTTTACCTTCTTTATCATGAAGTAGTGAGCCTTTGGGATATTAAACATATTTCAAATATATGTTCTTTTAATTTGATATATTTATAGATGGTTCAACAAGTATCTGGCAAAATCTGAGAGCAGAATTGAAAGCCAGCTTCACAAAGAATGAGAAACTGAACTATTATCTTTCCAATATTGTGTTTCCTTTTTTACCTTTAGATTTTATAATTTCTCTTTATAATTGGATTAAGGTTCTCTACTACTAGGCTCAAATGGATGAACAGAAGTTGGGCAGCCAATTCTTGTTTCATTTATTATACATATAGCAACACTGAGAAACCAATCAATGGTCTTGCAATTACAAATTTCAGAGAAGAAACTGACTAGTTGACTTGAGTTTAACTAATAATGAGGAATACAGAGAACCACTAAATTAGGCTATCAACTCAAAGATATATTCTCATCTAATTAGTTACTCCCAAAAGTCCCAAACCTTAGACTCTTGACTTCCAAGACGGTGATATTAATATTTTAATTGCATTATCTTTACTGTAGTATCTTTAAAAAAATTCCACTTTTTTCTTCATTTCTTCTATTTCTCTGAAAAATGAAGAAACCTACCCTTGGATGTTAGTATTGGTGATAAGGTGAAAAACCACTGGAAAAAGTGCAGATCAAATATGGCAGAATAATCTCTTCACCCATTCTAGTCCCTTTTGGCCCTCAAAGGGCAAGATAGTGCAAAGGAAGTAATAGAATCATCAAGCTTCAATGCTAAGTTATGATATCAACTCATAAAAACTGCCTTCTCCATCTTATATTCTTGGTTATATTTTATTCAATGATGTCACTAGGCAGTAATGCTGAACTAATATGGTTTCATGAACTATAGCAATGGGGGGGAATGATAGGTTTGTGCAGCCCCCCAGATATGTGAACTTTCTGAAATAATACATGCCTGTTATGCAGAATTCTAATTCCTTTCATTGTGATCTCAGTTCCTGTTCTTTGCTCAACTTATTTCCAAAACCATGCCAATTAATGTCTCTCTCTTATTTAGTGCAACCAATATGAAGGGGAAAAGCATGATAATGACTGAGATTGAATTTTCTGGCAATTGTGATGGGTCAAATGGAAAGCAGACTTAATTTGATTGTATAAAATACATATAATTGTTTTATTAAGTTAAATAAAAGAGTTGGACTTAGTTGGATGTAAACCAACCTTGTTCTTCTGGTGTGTTCTTCTAGCCTGGGGTGGGGAACGTCTGGCCAGTGGGCTGTATACCAAAATCTGGCCCAGCCAAGGCCTCACCAAAGAGAAGCAGTTCCAGCCATAACATTATGGGCAAGTTAATTAAATGTTTGACCAAATACAGCAGGCTAATTTTTAAGTTGATAATTTTGCATGGCCCCATGGATGATGTCATAAATATCCAAGTGGCCCTGAGCAGAAAAAAGTTCCCCACCCCTGTTCTATGCTCTCTGGATGGTACCTGAGGGAACTCCTAGTTTTGTCGTAATCATTCTCAGGTGTTATATAAAACACCAGACACTGAAGTTCCTTAATTTTCAAACTACTGCAGACTCATACAGCAAAATGCTGGAGTCAGCTCATTCTGACTTCCTTCAAACTAGAGCAGTTTATTAAATATTTAGGAATTTTGTGAACCAGTTGTTAAACTATTCATCTCCTGAAACTGTTCATGGTGGGTATATTTATATCCCTGAGATCATCAAACACTACAAATTAAGCCTATTTATTTTTCAGAGAGCTGGTTTCCCATAAGCACAAAACTACATGTAAAGCTTCCAAAAGCTAACTTGAAGTAACTTGACAGTTTGAAGAGAGATGACTCTCCTCTCTCCTCTCCCCTTAGAGTGTGGGCATGATCTCCGATCTCCTTATTTCCCATCGAATTCTCATTTTCCTTCCTTCCTTCCTTCCTTCCTTCCTTCCTTCCTTCCTTCCTTCCTTCCTTCCTTCCTTCCTTCCTTCCTTCCTTCCTTCCTTCCTTCCTTCCCTCCCCATTTTTTTCATTTTATTTTTAAGTTTATTTTGGGTATTTTTAGTGGTATTCAATGGACTAATGCCACCAAGATAAAATTTTTATCACTCCTTCCACGTTATTCATGGTTGGTATCCACAATTTGGGACTGCTTGGTAATATATTATTCCCCTGTTTTTATCTAGTTCTTATTTATCCTTCATGAGTCAGCTTAATTATATTTCTCCCAAGCATCTTGAATACATAGGAAATAAATAAGAGTGAAATAAAACTAATTAGATGTGTAAAATAGATATGCAACATGGAAATAAGGACATGGTGTGCTGGAGAGAACCCAGGAATGCAAAGCAGGAGAACTGAATTTCATCTGGGCTGTAAGACTGGCCAGTTGTGCAGACATGAGTGAGTCCCATCACCTTGGAGAACCTGACTAGTCTAACCTTCTCACTCTTTTTTTTAATCGTCACCAGAAGATATGTTTATTGATTTTAAAGAGAGGAAGAGAGAAAGAGAGACAGAGAAACATCAATCCATTGCCTCCCCTACTCGCCCTGACCAGGGATCCAACCTGCAACCCAGGTGCCCTGACTGGATCTTGAACCCACAGCCTTTTTGATGTACAGGACGATGCTCCAACCAACGGAGCTACCCAGCCAGGGCCAACCTTCTCACTTTTTAAAAGGCAAGAAAAACTAGGCGAATCACCAAGGACACCCAGCTGTTTTTGACAGAGAACAGAACCTTCGATCAAGACTGGTAAACTTTTCCTGTGAAGGACCAGGCAGTAAATATTTTAGGCTCTGTGGGTCATACAGTCTCTTTTGTGCTCACAGGACGGATGAAAAATAATCTGTAGGATTAAAGCAGTCAAAGACAATATGCAAATGAATGAACCTAGCTCTATTCCACTACCGCTTTCTTTACAAAAATTAGTGGCATGTTGAATCTGGACCACAGGGTGTAGTCTGCCAACCCTTGCCATAGAGCATAAGGTAGTGAGCCAGAATCCTCTCCACTGTACAGAGAATAGCATGTTTCATAGACGGCAGGAAAGAGGGCTGGCAAAATAGTAACTAAAAGATAAAGTAAGATAAGAAAATGTGTCATGTTTAGCTCTGTGTGGGCTTCTTGATGGTTATTCTAAAATGCATACATACTAAGTTGATTTCAGCATGAATTTCCAGAGGTTTTTCTCCTTCACATTAAAGTTTTGTATATATTTAAACTCTTATATGGTAGTAGTAAAAAGTATTAGTGTTTTGTAATTTAATAGCTTGCAGAAGGAACCTTTTTGAAATGAATACAACCTCCTGCAATTTTAAGACAAAAGAAATGTTGTTCCAAACCATTTCAAAGAGCAGAAAGCCAGGCCAAAAAAAAAAAAAAAAAGAAGAAGAAAAGAAAAATGGGGAAAAAGCACTTCAAAGACAGGTGGATTTGTTTCATTGTTTCATAGGGAAAAACTTAGATCAATTCTTATTTCCACAGACTGACTTTTTTAAAAACATATCTTTATTGACTTCAGAGAGAGGAAGGGAGAGGGAGAGAGAGATAGAAACATCAGTGATGAGTCATTGATGGGCTGCCTCCTGCACGCCCCCGACCAGGGATCAAGCCCACAACCCGGGCATGTGCCCTGACCGGGATTCAAACCTCGGCATCCTGGACCCTAGGTCGATGGCCAGCCTCTGAGCCGCGCCCGGCCGGGCTACACAGGCTCACTTTTACATCAGCTTCCCCCAGTGTGATTCCTCTTCTTTCCGCAGGTCAGTTGCTGATACTGGAGTGAGAGAGCTGGGATTAAGTTATTCTAATTGAATCACAGCCACAATAATGGAATCAGGAGCTGTTCCATTGGTTATGAAGATAGGCAATATAATGACAACATTTAGTTATCTTTTTTCATAAGCTGATTCTTGAAACTGGGTCCTAGGCCTTGGTCCACTTGAGATGTAAGGTGACAGAATAAATAAGCCGGTGAAGAAGTGTGGAGGAAGTGCGTACGTGACTGAGGAAAGGAAGAATAAAGTGTAAGAAATCACCTGGGAAGATGTGAGGCACCTGAGCTCCACGCTGAGAATCGGTGGTTTCACAGCAGATGAGTGCAGTCGCCGCTCGCCAGCCTGGCGTTGACATCCTATGTTATAGGTTGTGTGAAAGACAATCTGCGGGGGGAGGCTGTCTACCTGCAGAAGGTCATGGAGTTAAACTGTCCACCATGCTGACTCGGCACAGTGGCGTTTACCGCAGCACACAGGTCTCTTCTGTAGTGATCAGACCTTCTCAGGCGTGAGAAGAAACCTGGCATTTTCTGCTACCTGCGGGCTTGTGCTTTTTGAAGCCAGGAAGGGCATCTGTAAGAGTTGGCTGCCTGCATGGCAGACCATGCAAAATGCCAAAGAGAGTGATTTATGTCCTATTTGCTGAGACTAAAGAGGAAATACACCCAGATTTTAGTAATGAAAGGTCAGGACTGAAACATTTTCATTATAATCTTTTCAAAAAACCTAGGGCAAAAGATACACAGTTATTTCCGCAGTTTACACATTTAGACTTCATGTGACACCTGTGTCTCTAAGTCCTAAATTGCAGTAGCTTTTTAAACGTAATATCCATTTTTATTTCTTTAAAACAATCTCAGTGTCGATTTGTTTCTCAAGGGTAAAAAGGTAGACTGCATCTCTTTTCTTTAACCCATCCTTATTTTGTTGAGTGAAATTGTTAATTACATCAAGTATAATGATGTGATTTGAATACAGTCAGGACACACAGCGTGGTTAATCATCTGACTTTAGACTGTCGAGTTTTAAAGTTGGAAATAAAACATGAAGATCATTCAAGATTCAGATCCCTTCTTTTTTACAAAGTGTTAATTGTGCCTTGAAACTTAGACTAATTGCTGAAATTTCCCAGGGAGAAAATGAAAAGCAAACAATAGCTATGATTGACTTTTCCCATACTGCTTGTAATTTTTATAACAGTTACTAACACAGAAGTAGGGAATATCTAGTGAATGGCTAGCGGGGACACTCTGCTTTTCTAGCTTGAGTGAAGGACAAGCGAGCATCTTTGCGTGGCCGTGGGCTCCGGAATGATTCCCTGACAGCTCCTCTCAATGGCACTGCACTGCGCTAGGCCCCCGGCAGGCAGAGGTGACCAAGGCACAGGTCACGGCCCTTTAAGAAAGGAACTCCTGAAGCTTTGCTAATTCTCTCAGAAGTCATCCATCAAATATAGTCATTTGAATAATTTAGCTGTTTACCATTATTCTGCTTTTGCAGCTTCCGAACACATTTGTAAGAGAAAAGAGTAAAGGGAGGGTCTGTCATTGCGGCGTAGAGCCTAATGGGCAAGAGAACACGCGCGGAATCATACACATGAATGCGTTTTAATTCTCAAGTGGATGCTGTCTAGCTGGATTAGCAGGGGAAAAAAGGGAACACAATGATACCTAAATATGTGATTCCAGTTGACAGACACGCTTTTTTTTTTTTTTTCCTAATGAAGTAGAACGAAAACAACAGAATTGTCATGATTTGGTCTAACTAAAAACAATGGAATAATCAGAACCTAGTTTAATTAGTTTAATTTCATTTCAGTTTAGATAGAATATACCCATTTAAAATTATTAAATAAAAATAGAAATTGTTTTTATGTTGATTACTTTTTATTATTAAGCTTGCTACACATCTCATTATTTCACTTAACAAAGTATATCTAACACACATATGCCTTTACCAGCTTCTTTTTTCCCCCAGGAAAAAAAATTCGAAGGAAACACATATTGATGTGAAAATAGCAACAGAATGGTTCACATGTATTTCACAATTGCAATTTAGCTTATTTTGTTTGACAACTATTTTATGTTTAATTTTCAGCAACTAGAACTACAAAAGCAAACAAACACACCCACCAGATTTTTTGAAACTATCCTGCAAGCAGGAAACACTTTAAAAGCTGTTAGATAGTATACGTTTCTTATGCTGGATGCTAAAATCTATTGTCTACCACTGAAAACTACACTTTACATTCTTAGATAGATACAAATTCACAGGAAAATAATGACTAGCATTGTTATAAATCAAGAAAAAGTATTTTTAATATAATTATGGGAAAAGTGAGCCATTTATTTCTCTTAGGCTTCATTTCTCATATTTAAAGTGAGAAGATTAGGCTATGTCTAAGGTTTTAAACAGTTTTAACATTATGTGTTTTAGGATTTACTGCACTAGCTTTCCTTGTTGTTCTGTGTTTTCCAACATTTACCCACAATGAAGTCGTATCTCAGAAACAAAAACATTTCCATTGTAAATAATAACAGTGGATCTAAGAATGCCTATAGATTTCTGGCAGAATTCTAAGCTAAAAATTGGAAAGAAATGATTATAATTTGGGGAAAAATACATAAATACATAAGACAAGAGAAGAATGAATGATTAGGAGAGGCACAATGAATTATTTTATGAGCCTGAGGTGACATCTTATACAATGGCAGAAGGGGAAGATAGAGGCGTGAGGAAGAGGGACACACACACACACAGATTGAGATTGAATATCTTAACCCCCCCAAATTTCTTTAACTCTTTTTTTCAAAATTGAAAAAGGAAAGAAAAAAATAAAATGCTTTTTAAAATCTACAAAACAATATAGCTTTCATGTTTGTGTGTTTTTCTAACACCCTTGATCACATAAATATCTGATTTATTTTAAAAAAATAGATTTTATAGTGGAGCCCTAAACTAATTCATGTAATAATAAGGAAATAGCCTCCCTATTTCAGTTCCAATGGAGGATATCACTCCCATCCTTAAAACAAGAAAAGCTGGACAAACCAAAAGTCAGGTACTTTTCTTGTACCCATGGGAGAACTGAAGTCACAAGTCAAACTACCACCCTGAATTCTAGAGAGACAAGTGAATCCAGACAGAGCTGAGATATGCTTACTTGGAACAGGAGCTGAGTGAGCTATAAACTGGTAGGAATAGTTACATGGTAATTTTGAAGTGCTAGAGGCTTCTGATACTAGCCTGAGAATAAAAAACTTCTAGGCATCAATTCTGATGCCACAATCCATTTAATTGGATTTTAATAATTCAGCAAATGAATGGAAGATGGTGGGAGGCAGTGTGTTCACTTTGGAGTGGGAGGTTACTCTTTCTTTTTCATTATTTACTCTCTTGAATCAGCATGTAGAGAGTGCTGAGTGTGTTTTGTAATAGCAAACCTATCCACAAGTCTTCTGTAACCCGTGTTCTTGTGTTCTCTTGACCTTTGAGCCAAGAGTTCTGCTCATTAAATTTTGGGGTCAAAAGTGAATTAGCTTCACACAGTAGGCCATTTTTTTAAAGACTTTATCAGTGTCAAATTGATTTAAATTAATTAAAGCTACTAATTTTGGACCTCATTCTGAAGTTTATAGAAGGCAAGCAAAGGACATCTTTTTTGTTGCTATATGAAAGAGGGATTTTTATTCTTCTTATATTAATGTACTATCTAGTGCATAATAAGACTCCCAGTGAACTAGATGGGATGAGAACCCCAGGAAGCATTATTTATTTTTATTGCTCACTGTGTTCTACCCTTCAGTATCCCACCTTACTTAGAAGACGGTATTTTGTTCTGTAGCTGCAAATATATGGGGCAATCAGGCCTCAAAACCACTTTTAGATCACTGAAGTGTACGATCATTCAGACATAAAAGTATATCATAGAATATTTAGGTTGACAATATTAGATGATTTTTTTTTTTTTACTCCTCACAATATGCCAACATTTTGACAAGTCCCAGTGTTGCCACATTAAACTTACAAGGAGGTATTACTCACCATCATTTGTGCAAGAGAAAGACAATCAGTTGATTCATATGGCTAAATGCACAAATGTAAAAATAATGATATTTATATGAAATGTATAAATAATGAAATGCATAAATGTACAGATAATGATAGAGTCACAATATGGATCAAGATATAGGTAGTTTAAAACCTTGTGCTCAAAATTACATGGTTCTACCAGAAACAATGCCTCTAAGCTGTATGAATTTATTAATATTGTTCTAATTTCTCTTTAAGGTGTTCATATTATTGGAATGTTGGTGACAGTCCTGAATTCTGCCCCAGTTTCCCATTGTATTTATTTAATAGCTTTATTTTCTTAGGTCAATTTATTCAATTAATATTTATTGAGTTTTATATTCAAGCACCACCCAAAGCAGCCCTGGCCGGGTCTCTCAGTTGGTCGGAGTGTCCTCACATACACCAAAGTGTTGCAGGTTCGATTCCTGGTCAAGGCACATACCTGAGTTGTCCCTGGACGGGGCATGTAGAGGAGGCAACTTGTACTCGCAGGACGCGAAGAAACTCGAGACACGGAGAATGTAGAATTTAGGTGGAGAGGCAGAGGGTTGAGGCTCTGAAGGACCTGCAACAACCCTCCTTACCATCCAGCGATTTTTACTGTGAGTTACAGAAAGGCAGGTGTGAGAGACAGTGATCAGTAGAGACCATAAAATGCGCAAGAACAAGTGGCTTTGTTCTGAATATATGCTTAGCATTTTCCTTAAGGCCATGACTCTCCTGGGGGCAAGCTTCCCGGAATGATAAGGATCTGTTTTCAGTTCCTGGCAGAAATGTCTTCCTCGTTTTCAAGGGGATTTCTGCGATTCTGGGGAGCTTGCTACCCAGCTCCTTCAGAGTTCAGCAACTGATCCATGTTTCTTTCTCTCTCTCCCTTCCTCTCTCTAAAAATCAATAAAAACACATCCTCAGGGGAGGATTAACAAAAGCACACAAAAGCACTACCTAAGGTAGTGTGAATATAGTGATGAACAAAACAAAAGACTTTTAGCCTCTTTTAGACCTTGCCCTCATGGAGCTTATGTGAGATAAATAGATGACGAATAACACTTTAATTAAACACATTTATCAGGTACTAGAAAAACTATGGTAAGCAGGACAGACAAAGCTGTTGACCTCGTGGGGTTTGTAACCTATGAGATTATATTGAGTATTTTAATATACATGTGGGATCAAATGAATTTTAACATGTGACTTCCCAGTAGCTAACAAGTGCTGGCCTGCTGCAAAAACAGTGCTCTGTTTAGGGTGGGATGAACAGGACTGGAGAACTGTTGGATGGCAAAGTCAGAGAGACAGGCGGGCACACTGTATAGGCCCTGTCCAGGGAGAGTTGGGTTATTATTTATTCTGAGTGACATTGGAAGCCCTGTAAGGTTTGGAGAAGGAAAAGGGCATGATCTGATTGATGTACGGTATTAGAAGATCACTTTGGGCAGCTGGGGGAATGTGCAGTAGGAAGACGAGAGTGGGGCAAGAGGTCCAATGAGCAGACTTTCGTAATGCTACATGTTTAGTGTAACATGCAATTTACAGAAGGGAATAATGAAGAAAGTTCATAAAAGCCAGATGACTATGTGTTTTTTAAATACTAAAAGCAAACTGTAAAAATAAAAGTATGGAAATATAAGCATCCAAAAATATTACTAAGGTAAATGTATAAATCCGTCTTTCTTCTGGCTCTTATTTGCTTTCTTGCTCCTTGCTTTCATCTTTCTTTCCAATAGAGAAGTCAGGAGCACTTTGCGGCCTTCATAGATTCAGGGTTCATTTATTATAACTCACCAATAATGAATTCTTTTTAAATGTAAAGCAGGTACGCTGTGTAATCAACTTCAGACAATTAAGTATAAATCGATCATTTACCTGAGAGAACCAACTTGAGAAGTACTAATCTTTATAGGAACACTAGTTGGCTTTGCTAATGAAAATATTCTATTTCTAATGTCAGAATTTTCTTCAAAGGTGAACTTGATGGGATTTCATAAAATAACCAAATTAATTTTTCCCTCTCCTGAAATGCCTGATCTTTTCAAGACTTTGACTAAGGGACTTACACAAGGTTGACACAGAAAATTGTCAGAGAATTACTATATAATCTCAAAGAGGCCATAGCTCTTAATTAAAAAAAAGAAAAGGAAAAAAAAAAAGATGTGTATCCTTGGTACAAAGGTGTTTTTATTTCTGAATGAGCACACTTGTGAAACTGATTTCCTCAATAGCAGGGCCAGGTGGAGAGATGGAGGTCACCCCTGTGTAGCAGCATGCTCCTCCCAGATCGATAGGAAGCCGGCAATGCTGTCTTCCTCCGTGACCAGATGGGCCAAGTCCTGCAGAATAGTCCACAGCCATTATTCTGTGCATCAGGCTGTGCAATTGATTTCAAGATAACAGACAAGAGGGAAAGGGCTGTCAGGCTTGACTGCCTCCTGTCAATATAGGAGGCTTGGAACAGTGTAATGCAGAAAACTTTTGTCAATTTGGGTAAGCTAGGGTGGAATCCTGACAGGGTGATCCTTTATTTGTCATGCAGTTTAAAGGTGCAGTGGGAATCTGTTCTGTGGTGCCTGGGCAGTGACTGGCCTGGCTAGAACTGTAGGTCATGATGCATGGCTCAATTTCACAGGCAAGCCCCATGGAGGATTCTATTTCCTGGGCAGGAAAGAATAAAAAAGGTGGAAATGAAGGGTAGAGCTCATTTTTCAAAGCTTATTACAGATTTTTTTTACTATAAATTCCTGCCTTGTCTTTTATATTATAAACTTATTTTCCTGTCAGTTTCTAAATTTCAGTTATCTACAGAATATAAAAGTCCCTCTTTGATTTTAATCAAATCACTAATGTGGGAAATAGAGAAACTGAAATCTCAGGCACAAGGAAACGTACCCTAAGTGTCACTATAGTTATATTTTGACTTGGGTAGGGCAAATCAGGTAACAATAATTGTGTCATGTACAGATGGATTTAAAATTGTGCATCAGGCTGTGCTAAATCATGTGAAAAGTGTTTGAATGAAAACATTAATTATATCTCATAGGTAAACATCAAAGAGAGTAGACAAGTCATGCTTTTGTTTTGTTTAATACTAGAGATGTCAGCTACTTGACTACAAATTCCCTATGGCCCCTGTGTTTTGTCATATTTCATCTGTTGTACAACTTCATGAACATTTAGGCTATTGCTCTATGGTTTAGAAATAATAATAATGTCAAAGTGGCTTTTTTTTCTAACCTCTTACTAAAACTTTAAAATAGGAACTTAAGGGGCCCATTGGAATGAAAGGTAACATTTTATTTAGTAAATACTGAGAACTCAGGTGTCTGTTGGATAGAAGTGAATTCCAAGAATAAAAGATAAACCAGCCATAAGTCACAATCTCTTAAGCAATAGAAGAACTAAGTGAATTTTCTGAAATGAAAAGGATTTTCTTTATGGAATATAAAAATTAAAATGAAACCAAAACAAAACTAAAATAACTGCAATGGAGTTATATCATTTTAGTTTATGGTATAGTTTAAAATACATATTTTAATTGATTTTTAGAAAGAGAGGAAGGGAGAACAAGAGAGCAAAACATCCATGTGAGAGCTAAATATC
Source organism: Miniopterus natalensis (assembly GCF_054644295.1). Classification (NCBI taxonomy): domain Eukaryota; kingdom Metazoa; phylum Chordata; class Mammalia; order Chiroptera; family Miniopteridae; genus Miniopterus; species Miniopterus natalensis. The sequence goes on from NC_142083.1 coordinate 56,114,749, forward strand.
AATCAGCTGCCTCCTACAGGCTCAGTCAGGGATCAGTCCCACAACCTGGTCATGTGCCTTGACAGGGAATGAACTGACAACATTTCAATACACAGAACAATGCCCAACCAACTGAGTCACAGAAGTCAGGGCTATATATATGTTTTCTAAAATCCTTCACCTTCTTTCATTCAGTCACCCAATGCCCCTCCCCTTTGAGAGCTGTCACTCTATTCCACGTATACATGCCTCTTTTTCTGTTTTGTTCAGCAGTTTATTTTGTTCATTAAATTCCACATATGAGTGAATTCATGGGATACTTGTTTTTCTCTGACTGGCTTAGTTCACTTATCATAATGTTCCCCAGGTCCATCCATGCTGTCTCATAAGGTAAGATTTCCCTGGTGTGTTTTTTGGGGGTTTTTTGGTTGTTTTTTTTAAATATATCTTTATTGATTTCAGAGAGAGGAAAGGAGAGGGAGAGAGAGAGATAGAAACATCAGCGACAAGAGAGTCATTGATCGGCTGCAGCCCGCAACCCAGGCATGTGCCCTGACCGGGAATCGAAGCCTGATCGCCTGGATCCTAGGTCGATGCTGAGCCACCCCCGGCCGGGCTCCCTGTTTTTTATGGCCAAGTAGTATTCCATTTTGTAAGTACCACAGCTTTTTTATCCACTTATCTACTGATAGGCACTTGGGCTGTTTCCAGGTCTTGGCTATTGTAAATGAACATATATTCTTTCAAATTAGTGTTTCAGGTTTCTTTGGCTATATTCCCAGAAGTAGAATCATTGGATCAAAAAGTAGTTCCAGCTTTAATCTTTTGAGGGAACTCCATCCTGTTTTCCACACTGGCTGCACCAGTCTGCATTCCCACCAACAGTGCAGGAGAGTTCCCTTTTTTCCACATCTTCACCAACACTTGCCTTTTGTTGATTTATTGATAGCCATTCAGACAGGCATGAGATGATATCTTCTTGTAGTTTTAATTTGCATGTACGTGATGATTAGTGATGAGCATTTTTTCGTATGTCTAATGGCCATCTGCATGGCCTCTTTGGAGAAGTACTTAATCAGAACCTTTGCCTATTTTTTAATTGGGTTGTTTGTCTTCTTGGTGTTGAGTTGTATGTTATTTATATACTTTCAATCCTAATACTTTCTTAAAGATTTTTTATCTATGTTCATAAGATGTATTGACCTATAGCTATGTTTTCTTGTAATATTTATGTCTACTTTGAGTATCAGGTTAATGCTGGTCTCATGAAATGTGTTGGAAAGTGGTTCCTACTCTATTTTCTGGAAGATTTTGTTCAGATCAGCATTATTTCCTGTTCCATGTTGATAGACTTCACCAGAAAAGCCATCTGGATTAGAGTGTCCTTCGTGAGAATATTCTAAATTACAGGCTACATTTTTGTAAAACATATAGGGCAACTCAGCTTTTCTATTTCCTCTTGTGACAGTTTTGAAAATTTATGATTTTTATCTAAGTATTTGAATTTATTATGGCCAAGTTGTTCACAATCCTGTCATTTTACACTATAATATCCCAAGAATTTGTGATAATTGCTTCTCTTAAATTTTTGTCAATGTACTTTTTATTTTGTTTTGTCATTTTTTTATGGTGAACCAGATTTTTAGTTACATTTCACTTCTTTATTTTTTTCTGTTTCCATTTTGTTAATTTATGCTCTTAATTATTTCCATCTTTCTATTTGCTTTGTATTTCATTTGATCAAACATAGACAGTAAGTACTATTTTAGCTGTGTCGCACAAATATATCTTGTGACTTTATTTTAGCTTATTAAAAAGTGTTTTCTAATATCTCATAATTTTCCTTTGTGAAATTTATTACTTTGAAGAATGTTGGTTAATTTCCAAGCATTTGTGGATTATCCAGATATGCTTTTGTTTCTGATTTCTAATCTATATTCATTTTAATGAGGAAACATGTTCTCTTATTTCAGATGTTTGAAGTGTGTTATCTGACCCAGTATATAGTTTTTCTTGGTAAGATGTTGCTTATGTATTTCAATTGAATGTGATTCTGCTGTTGTATGTGATGGTCTAGAAGTATCAAGTAGATCAAGTTGATGATAGTGTTGTTTGGGACTTCTGTAAGCTTACTGATTATGGGTCAACTTGTTCTACTGATGAGAGATTTTGAATTGCCCAACAATAATAGTGAAATAGTTCATTTCTCCTCTGAGTTCTCTTAGGTTTTTTTCTTCATACATTTTTGTAGCTCTATCATTTGGTGTATATACATTTAGAACTTTTATATATTTTTGATACATCAGTCTTTTATCATTACTTAATTCTTTTCTTTATCTTGATAAAATTTTCAACCTCTGTTTTGTCTGACATCAATATAGTCAATTTGGATTTTTCATAATTAGAGTGTGCACATAACTTTTTTCAGTTATTAAATTTAACCTTTTATTTTTTTAATTTAAAATACATTTTATAGACACTGTATAGTTGGCTTTATATCATTTAAAAATTGTCATTAAAATGTTTCTGTTTCCCTTCTCTCGGGCATCATAATCCTACAGTGTCCAGTTTTCAGTGTCATTTTATAAAATATGTTCATTTATCTATTTTTTCAGATAAGAGGAAGATCTCCTACCTACTTCATCAGGGCAGAGTTGAGGTCTCATTTAAAAAAAAAAAAATAAGTTTTCAAAATGCATGATATATGTATATTGTTATCAGTTATAAAATTATAATAGTTTAATAATAATATTAAAAAAATCCTTGTCTCAGGAAACATAATTTCATATGCATATTTTTGTTTGAAAAATTATGATACAATCATAAATAAAAACTTTCAAGTAAAAATATGTGTTATAGAATATTAGAAAAACTAATGTGTGGAGTATGTGGGATAGAAATATGAATTCATGTATCAAAAAGGAACAATGTAAGCTTCTAGTTGTTAGGAAGAAACATTTTTAAAAGTGTGAGGGTAGATTTAAAAATAACTAGACATTTAGTTGCAGTGAATACTTTTTAAAGTCTTACATAATCATATTTGATGATAGTAATATGTACAACATGAAAATTAAAGTTTTCAGGTATTTAAACTTAGGATGACTTTTTAAAATATCACTTTATATGTGCTTGAATTACATTGATTTCTATCATACTTGTAAGGGTCCACAGACAAAATAAATTTGAAGACCACTGTGCATCACAAATGTTTTTGACAGCAATAAGATACGTTGGTGGGGGATATTTCAGGTAACAAGTGAGATGTAATCAAAGGCAAAAACAAAACAAAACATGTCTCATTTGTTTAGGGAACAGGAAGAAGCCTGGAATGAAAACATTTATTGTTGGGACAATTGAAGTGAAAACAAAGATATATATCACATAAACGTATATCACACACACATGGGAGTATAACAATTTATAGAGAATTTTAGATTTTGATATGTGATAAAGTAGGTGCTATCATAGGCCTTTGAGCAAACAAAGTAACAGGATATGGTATTGCTTGCATGAAGTCTGATCTAGTAGCAATGGACAAAAATTACTGCTAATGTGAAGAAGGGTAGGTAAGAGGCTATTGCATTATACAAGCATAAGTCACTAAGGATCTGTGTGTATGACTAGGGAATGAATTAAATGACTGTTTTGAATTTAAAAGTAGCAATTATATAAAAATAGCAATTATATATTTAACACCAACATTTTGGATTTCTCTTTAGGAAAAGTTTTTGTGGATAAAAATATCTAACAGGGTTTTATAACTAAAGAGGTTTCAAATATTTAGAGGACAACAAATTGATTCTACTGTTTTAACTATCACTAAAATTAAATTTTACTGTATGTTTATTTTTTCTTCATATATTAAGTATGAAAATATTTTGTTTTCCAAACCAGCCCACAGTCATTTCTCTCAGGTGAACCTAGTTTTTCTAGTTCTTTTAAAGCTTGAGGAATCAAGAACAGGTTTGGTAGGCCCAAAGCTTTCTGAATGTTTCTAATTATTCACTCAAGCTTCATTTTGCTCTAATGTTTCAGGAATTATCGACAATAGACCTACCATTAAAATAAAGTTGTTCCACGTATGGTACTTAAATGCTTTAACTAAAATGAATTGAAGCAAAATCTTAACTAATGTGGTGATCATAGTAGAATTTATCTATTACAATTGTTAAAGTTATCTCAACCCAGAATTTAGTGGCTTAAAATAACAACAAAATATTTTTATGGCAGTTTTTTTTTTTTTTTTGGTTAATTAGTCAGTTCTACTGCTTTACTCTGGTGGTACTCTGGTATGACTGCTGGATCTAAACTGTACTCACTCACGTGGCTGATAGTTGATCACAGTTGGTTACTGGCTGAGAGTTCAGCTGGTGTTGACAGTGAAGGGCTTTTGTTCCCTTCCATTTGTGTACCTCTGTGTAGCTGCTTGGGGTTCCTCACAACATGGTGGTCTCAGGGTAAGTGAGCTTCCTACAATATAGGCGGCTTTCAAGACTTCAAAAGCAGACACTGCTTGCCCTTCTTAAGTTTTAGTTCTAGAACTGGAAAAGTGTCAGTGTTGCTACAGTCTATTGGGAAAAACATGTCATAGGACCAGCCCAAAGTCAAGGAGAAGGGTCTTCACAAGTGTGTGAATACCCGGGGTGCGGTTCAGTGGTAGCAACAAATAATGGAGTCTGAAACAATAATGTTCTACCAATAATAGCTCACCCCTGTGTTTTTCTTTCAAGGAGTTTTGTAGCTTTATTTTACAATCCTGAAAGATCATAGTTGTTTTGCCATCAATACCAATATTATAAGTTGGCTAAGCCTAATTTTCTAAAAATGTCTAAGCTGCAAAGTATTTTCTAGATCATCATCTATATAATATTCTTTATGTAAAGAAATTAATATTAGTCACATAACTGTGTACAAATCCTTTAATAATATTTGTGACATTTTCCATTGAAGATTGCATTTTTATGATTTTGTTAAAAACTATAAATCATATGCTAGTATACTTCTCACTGTATCAAGCAACTAATTCATTGCATTGTGATAGGTGTGTATATTAGTATATACATGTATATTTATATTATGTTTAGTATTTGTATAATTCAGTGATATCGCAATATATGCACATATACAATAATATATACATATATCTCATTGTGATGCCACTAAATTATAAAAATAAAAGTAAAAGTCTAATTAGAATTATTTAAAATAAACATTCTCAATTTTCTTCAATTCATGAAAATAATGTTATAAGAAATTCTTTTTAAAAGTGGAGAGGACTTGTAGTCTTTTTAAGGACAGAATTATGTTTTAGTTTTGCTGTTATTTTTTGTATTTATTTCACCTCTTTGAGAAGGAAACACAATTACTATGGATAGTAAGTCAAAACATGAAACACTAAAATTTTTGTCAGTTCAAGTATCTATACTTTTCTATTTATAAATCTCTACTCTCATAAAAGCAAATAAACCATCTTCACCAGATCACAAAGGCTCCAGAGTGCAGAAATGGCAGTCAGACCTTTATTTTTATATTCAATGCAACCATATCCAAGGGACCTGTATTTTTGTGTCTGCTTAATATCACATGTACGGAGAGTGAATGCAAATGCTGCTGACAAATAGTTTACAAAGTTAAGTATATCTTAAGAGTTTTCCTTTGTTTGATTGAGGGTTTTTCAGTTTACTAAGACAAAAATTGCTTCCAGCACTTGAAATGTGATCGCATTGTTCAGATACAGAGCCTCAAGTGTCCAGAATCATAGATAGGTATCTTAAATGTCAGTAGGGACTGTCTGTGTTAATCCATTCTTTTTCAGACAAACATGCCCTTGGCAGTTCTACTCAGTATTCAGTGATGCTCTTTAATTGACAACTTAAAATTTGCAGCATGCAATGCCTCTATTTCTAATCCCCAAACCATATTTATGTGTCTTGTAAGTCATGAGCAGGCCAAGGACACTGAGGTCTTTAAGTTTTAAGAGCCTGTGGGATCTGGAATGTATATCAGCCTCTACATATGTAGCCTGCTGAGAAATAGCAGTGGTGTAGAAAAATATGGTTCTACTTCCTGATCAGTGTAAGTTAAATAGTTCTTTATTTCTTCCCTTTCATTATGTATTTCCAGCTCAGTGCTGTGAAACCCACTGACAATAAATCCCTGGAAACTAGGGTGTGAGAGAAGAATTTGTTTACTTGTAGGGAAATTGCAATTACCCCTACAGTTTGTTGGGATACAATTTGCAGACCACTTGTAAGGAGTGTTTTTTTTTGTTTTTTTTTTTACCAACAACAGTTTTTTTCTTTTTTTTATTATTTGTTTGTGATGGAATCTAACAATTTCTCTTAATATGCAAGGGGGAAAAGGCAATATTTGACTAGGAGAGGTTGTTGTTATGCTAGTAAATTTTTAAAAAATTAACTATTTTTTATAGACCTAACAGGATAAAATGACAGATGGGGCAATTTGTGAAGCGAGTGAACACAGAAAATGACTTACTGAATAATTAAAAGTAATCAGAAGGCATGGTTATGATCCTAAGTTTTATACATAAACATTATAAAGTTACAATCTTTTTGATGATTTCACAACACTTTTATGGTAGCACTGAGATGAGGTTTTTTTTTTGTAAGGATTATGTAAAAAGAGATAGGGGTATCTACTTGTCCTGTATGGTTCATTTTTGTTTCTAACTGTCAGAGACAGAAATGTAAAGTTCAAACAAATGATAGCAATAAAATTGATATTTTAAGGAAGTCTTTGTTGTAAGAAAGTAAATATTTTAGCAATTGAGTGTTTAAAATCAATTTTGATAATTTGTAATCATTATTATTTATATAAAATAGTTGCTTAAACAGAAAACACTATTATATAATGGATAAAGGAAAGGAATATGTCATAAGAGCCATGGATACTAATCTGAAACTAAGAAATTTTAAGAATATTTAAATACTGTAACTAAAACAACTCCAGTAACCTCTCTATTTTTTAGTCTGAAAAATGGAGATATAATAGAGAGGAAGATCTGCCTGCCTTAAACAGCTTTGAAAGTTTTTGTGAGGAGCAGGTGAGATATTTAATTAAAGAAAAATTTTTAAAAGAAACAAAGTGACAGTCCATTTCTGACACAAGAGAGGAACTGGTGCTAGATATGACCTTCCAAAATTTAGCAAAATACTGTTAAAAAGTAGGCAACATTGCCCTAGCCAGTTAGCTCAGTGGTTAGAGCTTCAGCCTGAGGACTGAAGGGTCCTGGTTCAATTCTGGCCAAGGGCAAGTACCTTGGTTGCAGGTTCAATCCCTTGCCCTGGTCAGGGCATGTGCAGGAGGCAACCAGTGTATGTGTTTCTTTCACATCAATATTGCTCTCTCTCTCTCTCTCTCTCTTCCATTTTTTCCATTCTCTCTGAAAAGCAATGAAAAAAATTTCCTTAGATGAGGATTTAGAAAAATAAAAATGAAAATAAATAAAAAGTAGGCAACATATATGCAACTTCTTCCAGGCACTGGACAAAAGGCATCATAGGAGTTTACCATCTATAGAGGGGAAACATGTGAGATGAACCCAAAGTTCACTGTGCTTTGAGCCTGGAGCACTTTCCTGACTATGGCACCGAGAAGTAGAGCCTAACAGAATGCGATGGTCTCTCTGAGGTGACCAGGCATACAGAGAATTTCCTGAATACAAAGCAGCTGGAATTCATGGGCAGGATTCTGAAGAGAAAAAATGTTGCTGAGGGAATTAGGTTAGGTTGATATTTATAAAGGGCCCGTCCTTGAATCCTTGATTTATTTCTGGGATGTACATTCACAGATTGAGACTCTCCAGGGTTGAGAAGAGAATAATTGCTACTGGGATTTACAAAAAAGAATCAAGATATCTAAGGTATAATACTGCTAGAAGATGTTGGGGGTTTAGCCTACCCAGAATGGAAAGAACTTCTGAACAATGGGGCATTCAACTGAGATCACATCTTAAAAAAAAAAGCTCTAGTGTAAAGGCCATATTGTAGAACTAAGTAAGAACTGCAGCATACTTTCCTTAGAAAAAAATAATATCAAGACTAACAGGATAAGGAAATTTGTCAATAACTCAAATGCCCGTCAAAACAGAAGTTAACACTTTTCAGAGAACTATAAAAGAAGCTAAAGTGTCTATAAAATGTCATTGACAATGTCCAGTATACAGTCAAATCCACCTGACATGTGAAAAATGGAAAAATATTACCCTTAGACAAGGGAAACAACAATCAATAAAAGGCAATCCTGATATTATTTAGAAGTTAGGATAAGCAGACAGGCTTTAAAGCAACTGCTATAGATATGCTCAAGGAAATAGGGAAAAAGAGGCTTAACCAATGATCAGATGGTGCATCTCATTGTAGATAATAAAAACTTCAAAAAAGGAACAAACAGAAACAAAACTTATATTCATATGAAAATGAGGTTAACATATATAGAAAAGATTGTGTTTCAATTACTCTAGGGTCGAGGTTCTAATGCAACACAACTAAAATGTAATGGAATAAACCTAGAAAGCTATAGTTAACCTCTAGAATGCCGAGGGAGTTATACAGTAACAGAGACTGTTAGTGAGAGAATTCTATACACCAAGAAAAAAGTAGTGCAAATAAACATGTGGGTTGATTCTCATATTTCTTGTCTGGAATGGAGAATTAATGATGGGTAAGGAGAAATCATTTCTGAAAGACTTGCAGTTACAGTATTGAGACATAAGAAAGGCAATTTGAATACATTTCACCTCCATACCTCTGTCTGTGTGGTGTGGTCATTTCTTCAGAATTTTAACAGTTCCATAGGTAATTGATTGAGTGATCAAATTATCAGAGTACCAAGTTAAATAAAGTCTATTTCTTCTGAGGACTACTGCTGGCTCCTTCACTTGCATTAGCTTTCTGTTAATATATCATCTCTCATCAGTGAGAACTTTCCTGAGCACTGTATGTGAACTATAACCCCTCACATCTTGATCTGAGTGCTCACATAGTTATATGTGATCAAAACATTAATTGAGCTATGCACATAAGATTTATGTACTTTCCACTGTGTTATTTATAACTAAATTAATAAAACATGAAAAACAGCACTGTCTCACTTATCGTTTTCTCTCCTTTACTCTCCATTACAGCACTCAATATGTGGCATATAGTATGTGAAATATATTCTCAAAGGAAGTACGCATTGTATGACTGTTTTGTTTGCTGTTGCAAATTCAGTGCCCAGAGCAGAGCCTGCACACAGTAGGTACTAAATGCCTCGTTGTTGTATGAATGGATGATTTCTCAGAATATGATGCGCTGCTAATTTTGACTCCACGAGAAAGAGATGTACCATGATATTTTCAAATATATATGTAGAATTTATTTTCTGAAGGTGTATTTTAGACTAGTGTTCTGCTGGATGACTGGTGTTTTGATAAAACCCTAATTTAAATGTCCACAAAAATAATGTTTGAAGAATATTATTTGCACATCATAATCCAGAAAATAATGATGGAGTAGACAGAAAATAGAAAGTCCAGTGAGAATAATGAAAAAAAAAAAAATCCAAGTATGAAGAAACGGAAGCTTAGAACATTTTAGAATATAAATAAGAAAGGAAAATGAACCAGATTTTACCAAGTTCAAAAAATGTATATAATGTGAGAGCATACTGGGGAAAAAATATTTCAAGTTATTAAGCCTGAAAAAAAAATAGAAAGAGGATATTGATAGTATTGAAAGTTGGACAACTAGAGGAGTGCCATTGTAGGAAGGATACTTCATTTTATCATGTTCAATTGCAAATTTTTTTAGTCTTACTATAAAACTGATTATGTTATTGTAATCTTATATTTATTTTTGTATTTTTTTAATGAATCATTAAGTATCATATCACCTGTGAAATAGACTCCAGTGTACTTTGGGCCTGAACCAGAAGCCGATAAGAGGGGGGATGATACAGTATAAGAAAGAACTCTAAATTAAGACTTGGAAAACTGGATATTATCCTTAATTCTTAAAATATATACTTTTGGCTTTCTGATTTAGGCCTTAAGGATTTGATTTCCCTTTATATAAAGTGAGGGTGCATACTAAAGTATCTTACAGTTTTTATCAGTATTAATGTTCTATGAATTAATGAACCTTCTCTTGTTTTCATATCTCACTCATGGAGCTCAACCAGGAAACTTTATCAAGATTGTGTTCTATATGCACCATTAAGTTCTCGTGATTGGGCACTGTGGGAGGCAGATGGTATCCATGTCCTAATCTCACACCCTAGGAATAGGTTTTGTTACAAGGAAAAGGGGAATGAAGTTTGCAGATTGGATTAAGATTGCTAACATATTGACTAATAAAATATAGAACTTATCCTGATTATTGGGAGGGCCCAGTCTAATCACATGAAATCTTAAAAATAGAAGAGTGTGACAGCAGAGTAGGTCAGAGAAATAAAACAAAAATAAATAAATAAATAAATAAATAAATAAATAAATAAATAAATAAATGATAGATGATAGATAGAGATAGATGATAGATGATAGATAGATAGATGATAGATAGATGGATAGTTAGATAGATAGATAGATAGATAGATAGATAGATAGATAGATAGATAGATAGATAGATAGATAGATGATAGATAGATAGATAGATGATGGATAGATGATGGATAGATAGATGATAGATGATAGATAGATAAAAAGCAATTCCAAGCATGAGAGCTACTCAGATAGAGTAGAATCTTGATTTAACCTACACATATTCATTTGATTAACCAAAGCACTGCAGTTCCTCTTCTCTTACCATTTCCATTGTTTATTTATCAATTAATCAGTTTTTGTTTGCAGACTCTGAACTCATCTACAATAAAAAATATGCCTTGGCCCTCATATGAAAAAAATTAAGACATTAGCATATGTCAACATGTTTTAAATTAAAACAAAATTAATTTTCTTTAGTTAAAAGACTGGGGTGCAGTTTACTATGATCACACAAGTGTACAAGTGTAAATAGTATTAAATGATATAGTGGCATGTATTGGCAGGTATAGGGGTGCACAGAAGCCTGGGGTCCAGTCTAGTCTAGGTGGTAAGGAAAGTATTCTCTGAAAAAGCTGTATAAAACATAATACCTAAAGGGCAAGAAGTGAATGATGCATAGGGCTTAAAGACTATAAAAAGCATTGCACAATCGCAAAGGTATTATCACTTTATTTGCTTTTATTTGTTTTAAACCACTTATTTGTACCATGATCAAATAGTCTAGTAAGCCCTGAAAATATGGAAATGCATTAGACAGAATCCCTGGCCCTCAGTGGATTCATCCTCTAGGATGGTCGCCACAGAATAGAAGGTATTTGTGTCTCTCATCCTCACAATTACACTCCTCATTTTGTGTCCCTTCTCTTGCATGGGGGAAAATTGCAAATACTTGTTTCACTATCAAACGACACAATGATTCCCTGAATATTTTATTATTTACAGTTTTCTCCTCTCCTCTGGTGCTCAGAGGGCATTGAACATTTTTGGCAAGTTTTTAACACTCTTTGAGCCAAGTCACTCATCATTGGTACTGTAATAGCTGAACAGAAGTAGAACACTCTCCTCGCAGCTGATTTTTTTCAGGTGCGCTCTTTCCAGCAGCCCTAATGGGCAGACAGTTCACTGCGTCTCTAGCTGTTGGCATATGGCATCCAGGAGGACAAGGCAGCCCGAACAGCCCATCAGATTAACCATGTAATAGACCCAGAAGCTGCTTTAAAGCTGTAAAACAAAATTGCTTATGGAGTCTGCCAGCACGCCAGATGCTGCTATTGGAAGAAATATCTTCCAGTGCTTAGCAGCTGGTTCTCATGGTTGCCAGGAAAAAAAGAGAAAAGAATTGGCAATTCACTACCAATGAGATAACTTTTGCAACATAAAAATGTTTATATTTTTTAAAAATGCCAAATGCATTATGTCACAGCAAAGGTTAAAATTAGGTGTCTCTTATGTATAACATGATTAACCCACATCCTTCATCCTTAAGCAGCTGGTTGGTTATTATCTAAATAAATCAGAACAATGAGTCTTGAATTTGAATGTGTATTTTCAGTCTGTTTCCAATATGCTTTTTTTATTGACATTTTTCATAATAAGATTCTTGACAAATGAATATAAATTTTATATTTAAACAAGGTAACAAATAATGTTTTCATATAGCACACACTAGTTTGTTTCTTGACTGCCAATAATATAACTGAATATTATAACTAAAGAAATGTCAATCAACTGTTTTTCAGTGGAATTATTTTTCTAAGCCAAATAAACAATGGATTAGAGTAATTTAATTTAAATCCAATTAGGTTTATTCTTTAAGCCCAAACACAAGGTGAGTCATTTCTTGTCAGTTACATAATTTATCAATATTGCCTAAACTCTGAAGAAAGACATCTAATATATTTAGATGTTTTTAAATTGGTATATGATGAACCAAAAAATGTGTTAACTGATTGTAAATGCTAAGCTGCTTTACTTCAGTCAGATAATTCTTTCAATACTGCTCATAACAAATTCATTGGACAGATATTCAATATGAAAGATTGCCTCATATTTACAGTATGATCCAACATTTAGCACCTTAGTATATGGTGATGCCAAAAAACATTAGTTCTCTAAATTGGCTATAATGCTTAATTATGCAGTCTCACTTTGTCAGAAAGTTACTAATTTAAAATACTTTTAAACCCAAATACCTGATCTTTTACTTCCAGTACATTCAATAACCAACTCAAATAAATAAGAATATATTGTAACTTTTAGTCAATAATATACCATAGGGTAGTAATAATTAAACTATGCTGTTTTGGATATTATACTATGAAGACATAGATTATTTTGAAGATGGAAAATGTTACTTACCTCGATATATAATTATGAAATCTTTTGCCAATTTTCTGGGGGGAAAGTAAATAATAAGAAAGAATTTTATTGAATCTGAGTTTTTTCCATTAAATTTCTTTAACTCTAAAAAAGTGATACTTATTGTTGAAAATTTTGGAGAACCATATGGAAGTATGCATCTAATTTAAAATAGGTAGTTTTTAAACATTGAATTTTCTACCAATTTCATTCATTTGCCCATCAACTTATTGACTAAACATTTCCTGTATACCTGCCGTGTCAGAAGCACTGTGATAGTGGTGATACATGTGGCCTACAGCATCATGAGGTCTGCATGGGGTGATAACAAGCACGTACATTACCAAAAATAATCGAAAAGTACTACAGAGGAAGGTATTAGACCCTGCTGGCCCAAAGGAAAATGATTAATGCTACTTAAACAAATTAAGGAAAGCTTTCCAGAAGAATAGAATTGTGAGATAAGCCTTATGGATACATAGAAATGATGCCAGGCAGTAAGAGGGGTGAGTCAATATAGAAGGTCCACCAGAGAATTCAGCTGAATGACTGTGAGGGGCGAAGCACCAAAGTGCTATTAAATGGTGAAGTAGGTGATGAGGCTCAGGGTTTACCTGGAAAAGTCAGAAAGGCCAGATTATAAAGATCCCTGTAGGCCTAGCGAAGGAGTTATCCCGTCTTGTCATTCTATAAATAATGGAGTTTCATTAGAAATTTTAGAACCAAATAGAAACATAAAATATGCATTGTTAGAAAGATTATTATCCTGATAGTTTGAAAAATAGAGTAGTTTAAAATAGATGAGTAGATTGAAAAGGCCGATAAGGGTATTTCAGGAGGATATTTCAATAGTCATTATATCAACAGTCATTATATGTGTGTGCCTGTTTATATTTGTGTCAATTGTATATGTTAACTTTATAAATAAAAAAATATTTATAAATAATGCTTTAATTTATGTATCAATTTAGCTTTATCTGTTAACTCTTACATATATATAATAAGTTTTGAATGTTAGAATTAAAATTAAAATGACCTTGCTTGACTGTTACAATTCATAACATCATATAAAAGACTATCTTACATGAAGAGAGGAAAAAAAAGATGTTTAGAAAAAGAAAAAAATCAGAATATCTTGTGTAAATTATATGACAAAATAAGAAAGAAACCATAAGATTAAAACCTAAATATCAGATTCCTTAAAATGAATGCAAAAATAGAATGATATCTGGCAAACAAAGTATAAGTCCATGTAAAAACTGAACCTGATGTCTGTATAAAGACATTTACATATTATTATAAATTTCCCTAGTATCTAGTGTCTAATTGCTGAGATGTTTCTGTCTGAGTTTAATATAAAATAAAGAATATATCTATTTCTTGATTTTTTATTTTCACTTCTCCATTGATTATACTCATGACTTAATGACTTGTACTATGATTCATCTTTTCTTTCTACTGTTAAAGCTTATTGGGATAAAACCTGCTATCATTTACTTAGGATCCTGTGTGTCAAGCTGCCACTGTTGTGAGGACTATAGGGATAAATATTATTTCCATCTTACAGGCTAGGGCAGCAAGACTTAGAGAGCTGAAGAGATGAGCCAAAAGTCACAATCCAGTGGGCAAGAAAGCCAGAGCCTAAGCCTGCATTAATCTGATTTTAGACCAGTGTTCTTTCCACTACACAGTGTTGAGTGGTTTAAAGCAAATTGAATTAAGTATGTGACCATAAATTTTCATGACAAAAGTTGGTCTGTTAACTAGACCCACATTCAGTGAAGAAAAGCTTGGCATAGCTGTTCAAATTGTTAGGTTTTTGGATGGAAAGCTTTCATTTTGCCACAAATTTAATCTGCTAGATTAGAGTAATAGGCCTGGTATATAGAGGTGAAGTGATTAATGTAATATTTCTTGGCTCTAGCAAGACTTTTGTACCACACTACTTACATATCAAAAAATTTGTGAAAATACAGCTTGAATTACCAAACTGTTAGCCGATAGCATTATTAAATGCTATGTTTGTTAAGAATAGTGTATGATAACATAATAATCGAATGGATGCAAAACCAAAAAAGAAATTTGTGATATCAGGAAATATATGAGCTGTTCAGAAATCTTCCAAGAACAATTTTTGGATAAAAGCTCGAAAATGAATGAAACATAAGAATAAGTACATCAATCATCTTATTGTACCAAATATATAGTTATTAACTTGTGTTTTAATATATATTACTTTAAGTGATATATACGCATTTGTGTGAATTTATATATATGTACACATATACTAACAAATATAATTAGCCCCATCAAGAAATTACTATAACTTTTATATTTTAAAGAGTTATAAAATGTGTGTTTAGTAGACAGAATCACGTTCCCCCAAATATGTGTGCCCAGAATCTGTGACTATGTTGATTTCATGTCAAAAGAGACTTTGCAGATGCAATTAAATTAACTATTTTCAGCTGAAAAGATTATCCTGGATTATATAATTGAGTCCAATGTAATCACAATGGTCCAGAAAAAAGGAAAAGGTAGAAAACAGCAGTGACCAGGAGAGGAGAGGGAGGGAAGGGTGGGGGAGAGAGAGAGTGCACTTTGAAGATGCCACCCTGCTGGCACTGAAGGTGGAAGAAGCCATGAACCAAAGACTGCAGGTATTCTCTAGAAGCTGGAAAAGGCAAGGAAATATCTCCCCTCGAGACTCCAGAAGGAGTTCAACCCTGCCTACACCATGTCTTTAGGACCTCTGACTTTCAGAACTGCAGGATAATGAATATGTGTTGTTTTAGGTTAAGTTTGTGTTAGTCTGTTACAGTAGCAATAGGAAACTAAAATATATCTATGTCACTGTGTACATAGTCTACATTAATAAGCACTTGGGGAGAGTAAGAAAGGAAAGAAGGGTAGAAAGGAGGGTGGAGGGAGGAAGGAAGGAAGGAGAGAAGAAGTTGAATTAGAGGACTAGGGAAGGATGGGTTACTAGAAAATCATTATCTGGGAGATTTTTTTAAAGTAGAGTTATTTAACAGTAAACTCTAATCTAGGGAATTGGACAGAGGGAAAATTTTATTATACTTATACTACAGATAACCTAGCTATATATATGCTGATTGAAGTTTCTTGACCATGCCTGTTACTTGAGGTGATTAGTCATAAGAAGTTATAGGTTTGTCCTGTGGTGGGGAAAGGATGAAGTTGAGAATGAGAGTGATCTAGATTTGGGCAGGACAAACCATAAAATGCGAGTCAGTTCTAAAGTACATTAACTGCTTTGTGTAGTGTATAGTTTATATGAATAATGTTCCTGAAATTCCTTTGAATAATTAATGGGAACAGTGTGAATTTTGATAAGTGTATTTTATGCATCCGATTGTTTAAGAGTCAGGCCATGAAGAGTTGGGGTGTGTGTGTGTGTGTGTGTGTGTGTGTGTGTGTGTGTGTGTGTAATTACATACAAGAATGCAAACATATACTTTTATTTATTGTATATGTTACTCAGAATATTTGATGAGTTAGACTACTTCATTCTCTGATTAGATAAAATTAAAGAAAGCAGTATGTTGAATATAGAATTGACATGTATATGTATGAGCAGTTGGGCTCTAAGCTAAGTATGTTACATGAATAACTCCTTACAACTGCACAAATCACAAAACTACTGTATTGGGGAAGATTTTTAAATTTCATACAAGCAATTGTTCCAATTTAATCACTATTTTTCTGAATGTGTAATAACAGAATGATATACAGGGGCAGAATAGTATAAATTAAGGCAGGACGTGAAAAGTGAATAATAAAAAGATGGGAACACAGAAAATAAAAGTTAATTTTCCTCAGAGGAAATCAGGAAAGTTTTCATGGAGGGATTTTTAAGGGAAGAAAAAGTGTGAGAAAAGCATGGAGATAAGCAATTATGGAACATAACGAAGCTAATGCTAATCATTTAGTCAGTATTCATTAAATATTTTTCAATCCATGAAGTTAAATGCAAATAAAAAGCAGAAAAAGCACAGATTTTTCAGACTGAGGAAACGGTTGTGAATGTGAACTGAGGTTACAAACTGTTGGCCTGCAAACCAAATAATATATTATGTACATATTATACCTTCAAAGTGTTCTAAAATATTAGCCAATTTTAAGTATCAAATCTCTCATAAAAGCCCAAAATTCTAACTAATCAGAATATCTGGAAACACTGGGTTTTACCAAACATAAAACATGCTGGGTCATTTGTCATCTTGGGAGCAGCCTGCCTTCCTCTACCTGGACCACAGGGCTTGTGACCTTCGGGAGAGGGACTCTGCACCTTTACTGAACACTCCACCCCAGACATTTCTACCCCAGGGGAGGGGAGTCAGAGTCTGAGAGCTGAACACCTAGTCTTTTCTTTCTTCCAATCATCTCTGTTTTCTACTCTTTCCTCTGAGAAGTAGGGTATAATGAAATACCCCCTTGGGGCAAAAGCGATCCCTGCTTTCCCCCACATTTTCTGTGATCCGTAAGAGTGAAAGAGCTCTAACCCCAACAGTGCCTTTTTCCTCAAAGCTTCTAGGTTTCTCAGGAACCCAAATTGTATTTTTCTGCTTGCTTCTAGGCTTGCAGCAAACATCTTTTGCATTACATACATTTAAATATAAATAATGCATTTTACCAAATGCTAGACTGATGAAATTTTAAAAGATGAAAAAATTATCAAGAGCTTTAAAGGGCCTCAGGTTAAGATATAATGACCTAATCTCAAATGATACCAAGTTAAACAATCTTGTCAGATATATTTTGCCCTTCATTTTTAAATTGTTTTTATTTACAAAATGTTTCTTATATTTTATTCACATGTGCTCTGGTGTGTTATGATTTTTCTGTATACCAGAGACCACCATCAACGATGCAAAGGATGTATAGTTGTATAAATGTGGGTATCCATTTGGCAAAAAGCACTAAATCATATTGTTGTACACTTGAAAGTTATAATGTGATTGTCAATTATTTTCAATTTAGAAAATAATTGGCCAGAGTAGGAGTATTTACACCATGGAAATTGGAAAATAGTACAAATCAGGATTTGTGTCCCCTCTCACTGCCAGAAAGCCAGTTTAAACCATTCCCAGCACACCACAGATTAGAAGACACATTTTATGGAAACACTATAAAATTATACAAAGACATTTAACAGGATTTTAGCATATAGTTCTGGGAATAAATATTTTACTTTATAATGACAATTTTCTCTATTTTATTATAAACAAGCCTCTAAAATTTCACCTTTAAAATTAAAAGCAACATATTCATTTGTATGTATCAAACATCCAACATAAGTACCGGTGGGGGAAAAGCCCACCTTAACATTACTCAAACTGATACATGTGGTTTGGGACTACATTTCTTATGAAAGCATCATAAGGAAACATAGCATTTAAAAGAAAACAACGGATGAAAGTGAAAAGGAGGTGTCCTTTGAAAAACTGTTAGATGACGCAAAAATTGACTATGATGATTGATGCCAATATTGCAAGTCAATAGTCTAGATAATATTTAATACAAGGTAAGAAAGGGAAAAAAATGGTGTATTTCTAAGTTTAAAATGTTTTGTATAATATAAATTAAATAAAATTGTGCATATACTAAATGGCAATAAAGTCAGGAATGCTAAATATAAGATTACTTTGTCTTTATGCTTTGCATTTTAGAATGCCACAGCCTTGTTAAAATTTAATATTAATAAATAAAACCCTGGAATACTAATATTTATGGAAGAAAAGACTAAAGATGAAAGAGCAATATATTGTTTGGAATAACTAATATGACATTGGCTGTTGGGAGCATTATGAATTATATTTTAATTATTTAATATTAGTCAACAGCATGAAACTCTCTTGCATTCACATGCAAACATACTCTGAGAATGTGTGATTAGCCCTGTGCTATGGTTCCAAAATATCCTGCTTGAAAAGATGCTGAGATTGATTACAAGACTGCAAACCAATATCCTCCTGCATCAAAATTCAAGTGCGTCATCGTAGCAGAGGGTGTTATGGCAGATGTCACCCGACTGCTGGTAGCTGCATGATCGATGGTGCGAATGGTGATTGATGCTATTGACATGCCATGGCACCTAAAATAGACTGCGTCTATGTATGTCAGGGGAGAGGGCTGTTCATATCTGAATGAGAAAATGAAGGCAAAATTATAGGACTTGAAAAGTAGTTGGCCACAGAAAAGGGATGAAGTGCATAATGAATGTAACAGCTGCCTTTGGAAAGGAGCGATACAATACCCGCAAGAAAGGGGTGCTGTGGAAGAGAGGGCCGGAGGGTGTGTCACTAGGCCAAAAATGTGCCAGGCTTTTCCTTTCCCACTCTTTATATGTTACTTAGTTTCATTACAAGGGTAAGAGTGGGGGTGGGAAGTGGTGTTGAGTATAAATGTCCTCTTGTTGAACAGAAATGACATTTTTATCTGTCACACTTTACCAGTGGAAGAACAAGGAAAAGGAAAGGAGATATCGAAGGACATGAGGTTAAAAAGTAAGTTGCACTGGTGTGACAATTTTGAACCAAATCTTATCTAAAACATCTGATTTTCAACTATAAAAAGTATAGGTAAAGGCGTTAGAAAGCTGTTGGTATTAATTTGGTATATTTAGTTTAGAAAAGCTTATTTTGAAATTTGTTTTAAGAATTTATTTTCCTTGCAGATTAGATCAGCAAGGGAAGCCTTTTAAGAAAAGATTCATTAATCAGTGAATATATGTATAAATGTAACTAATTTTATGCCAACCCCATGAGGCAGGAAGCGTGATAGACATTATTGAACAGAAATGGGTGAAGAGGGACATGATCCTGTCATATAATATAGTGAAGGATGATAAATGCAAACAAAGTTACTACATAGATATTAAACATTATTGATTGCATTCTCCCCACTGTTTTTTTCAGCTGGGAAGCAGCCACTCATTCTTTTCCTATGGTGATATAAAAAGTATCCTTTCCTTCTTTTTGCATTCATTTAGAAGCTCTAAACATAAGAATACAGAAAATGTGCAGAATGTCACAATGCCAATAATATAATGTGGTTAATTTTTGTGTATAAGAAGAAAGCTCCTAAATTCTAGAAAGAAAAAAAAAATCACCTAAATTAAATAATAAAAGATTTATGTTTTAGTTTATTTTATGAATGTTTATAGAAATGTTTTAAAATTGTACAAGCAGTGTCTAAGAAAAAATGAACAGTTATCATGTTCCCAGCCCTGTTATAAGAATCCTATGTATAAATTCCAAGCCCAGGTTACGCTCACACACACACACTCACTCACACACACACACTCACACACACACACTCACTCACACACACACACTCACTCACACACACACACTCACACACACATACACACATACACTCGCCATATGTGTTAAATATAAATGTTGTCATCCTTGACTTACCAATGAGGAAAATGAAGGAAAGAAAGGTAAATAACTTTCTAATGTTACACAAGAAGTTGGTGGCTGAATGGAGATTGCTACTCTTAAAAGATAAACTGAGGCACATTAAATTTTTAAGAGTTTAGTTGAACAAACATTGATTTGGATGTGGCAGTGCCAAACCAAAAGTGGTTAGGAGCACTCTGCCAACAGGAGTAAGAGGAGAGGTTTTGATAGAGAAGATGGGTAAACATAGCAAGGAAATTACTTGATTGGCTACAGCTTAAGAAACTTGATTTTTCGAAAGCTGCTTCCCCAGCTAGGCTGGCTGGTGGCTTCCCTCAGAGAAGGCTCTTTGCCAGGTACCATGTTCTCACCCTGCCTCCTGCTGTTCTCACCCTGCCTCTCCTGCCTCTCCTGTTATTTGGGAAAGCTTAGTTGGATGCTTGAGATGGGTTGTTTTTAAGTTCCATTTTCTTGGATTCAATACCTAAGCCTGGCTTAGGTTTTGGTTCAGTTACACAGGCTACCAAGGCGTTGGAGTAGAGCCGCCGCGGTCTAGTGCCCTGTTTAATTGCTTTAACATTGCTTAGGCGCTGCAGCTTCAGAGCTGAATCTTAAATGCACGTTCAATGCAGGTTTGTGATTACAGAAAAGCCCAAAGAAATTAATGCATATTATGAAATCATGTCTAATATTTTTAAAATACTCTATTCTCTGTATTCTTAATTTGGAGGCCATTGATAAGTTTAAAACTTCTGAAATGCTATGTTGTGTGCTTTTCTTGGGGGAGGGGTGGTGAGGGAGAGCTTCCAAAACTTTCCTCTATTTCTCAAAGGGAAATTGGGCCAAAAACATGTAGGAACAATTGACCTCTTCCTAACTCCTCGTTTTACCAGTGAGAGGAATGAGACCTAGTCTGTGAGTGGCCCAAGGGTGGCTGAGCTCGGCCAGCAGAGGTCCTCTGCTGGGAGGACTAGTCGGTGCCGCCTGGAGGAAAGAGCAGCGGACCCCAAGGGAGCAAGAACAGAACCTGGGGAGAAACCATGGCTCAGAACTTCACTGGCTCTCCAGGCGTCTGCTTTGCTCTCTCTTCACTCCTCGTATTGTATTATTCCAGCCCTCACCCCAGAAATTTATTTTACTTTTTCATTTTCAAGATTTTAAAACCACATCTGTCAAATATGCAGTACCAAAAGTTATTTTGCAAATTTCTGCTTTAGTAGTTTTATAAACCCGCATAGTCTTCTCCTCTTATTTTTCATTAACGATAAAAGGTAACATCTTTTTTTTAATTGGGTGAGTGATAGAGATGAGACCCTAATTCTTTAAATAAATTTATAAAATACTAATATGCTAAATATTCTATCTTATTTTGGGGAGAAGGTCTTGTAAATTTTAATTATGAGAAGCTAGATTTCTTATTGACTGAATTTAATAGCCTGCAGTTCTCCTAAAAATGTAACATTTGGTGCAGAGTATAGACAAACTTAATCCAGATGACAATATAATACTTCAGCAGCCGATCCTGAAAAGATTATTCAGGATGAGATCCAGTGCTGCTGTAACAGTGTGCATCAACTGAAGATAAACTCAGAATAAATAACATGCTTGATGCTTCTAATTCCTTAAAATCAACATGGAAACCTTGCGAGCTATTTCATGCCAGCTTTGGCAGCTGGCGATACCGTCTGAGAGTATGCGCAGGGACGGCAGCGAAAGGTGCGTGGCCGAGGTGGCGGGCACAGGGCGACACACACACAAAGGAGTTAAACTGAAGTGTTTCAAGACACACCCCTTTGCTGAGCTGCCTGTGAACCACCTTGAAATATTTTCCACTTTCGGAAAGTTTAGAGATCAGCAATGCATAAAATGGCATTCAGATGAAAAGACGGACGGTAATTGTACAAAATTACTAGTTTGAAGAGAATTAATGAAACTCTGTATCACAAAACAAAGATTTTTTAAAAAATCTGTGACCTTATCCACTTTATGGCATCATTGTAATACTTCAGATTTATATTTCTATTAATTACAGGTTTTCAATTGTCTCTGTACGTTATGAGCCTCCACCTGTCAATATGTATATGACATGGTGTTTTTTTATATGCTGGTTTTGTTGCACATGAAGTCAGATATGTGTCATTTTTAGTGTTACACTAAACTGTTCAGTACACAGAGTTGTGATCATCAGAATAATGATAGGAAGTATTTGGTGTATTAACTACTAAGAATGGGAACATACTGAGTCTTCAGAGTAATCTTTTTAAAAAAATTATTAAATTTATTGGGGTGACATTGGTTAATAAAATTATGTGGGTTTCAGGTGTACAATTCTATAATATGGTACATCATTGGTATATTGCATTGTGTGTTCACCACCCCCAGCCAAGTCTCCTTCCATCAGCATTTATCACCCTTTACCATCCCCTACCTCCCCCACCTCCCTTCCCATCTGGTGATCACTATACTATTGTCTGGGTCGAGTATTTTTTTCTTAAACTAAATTTTAAAGTTAGACAGAAGTAACAGTCTCAGTGGATTATTTCCAGAGAGAGAGAAAGAAAGAAAGAAAGAAAGAAAGAAAGAAAGAAAGAAAGAAAGAAAGAAAGAAAGAGAAGGAAGGAAGGAAGGAAGGAAGGAAGGAAGGAAGGAAGGAAGGAAGGAAGGAAGGAAGGAAGGAAGGAAGGAAGGAAGGAAGGAAGGAAGGAAGGAAGGAAGGAAGGAAGGAAACCATAAATTGAAATGATATTCTGTACCAGTCACAAAAAGGAGGTTATATAAAAGGTTCATGCTCGTATTTTTTAGAGCAAGGAAACTTATTTTTAACTAACATCTTCAGCTTATTTAAGAGTAAAATTGATAAATATGCTTCTATCCTTGCTCCTAGGAATAATTTTAAAAGTGAGATATGTTTGTCTGCTCTCAAGCGGAATACTGCCTATGAATTTTAGTACAGTTCCTGTATCTTTTTATTTCTTTAATCTAAAATTGATATATACTTACTGAGTTTCTCTAAAAATTGGAACTTACACTCAATGCAAAGTTTTCTCGAAAATAGGTAAGTCATAGTCTCAGGGTCCTTAGGTAATTTATAGCTCAGTTAAGAAAGCTTTAGATAGAAGATTTTTTAAATGCACACCAAAATTAGAACATAAAATTGAAACAGTTCAATATTTTCTAGATATGTAAACATCCAGATAAATCATCTGTGATTTAGGTAAGGGAGATATTGGTTTTTAGAAAAGATGGTTAAAAAAAAAGTTACAGGACTAAGAAACAATTGAAAACCTGTGGAAGAATTTGTTAATTCAGCTTACTATATTCAGAGAAAGTACATACTAAATAATATTTGAAAAGTATTTTATTATACAATGAAAACTGTAAACATGGATACACATTTTGACCCTTTTTTTTAAGTAGCTTTATGAACTTGGATAATTTTTATCTTTGCAAATGAGGCATTTTCCACATCTCTTAAATTATATAAAATATGTATTATTTTCTCTTTATGGAACAGCAATGACATCAAAAACTTAAGCCAATATATAGAACTTTATTTTAGTTTTTAACATATCAATTTGTTAGGGAACACTCAATTGTATGCCCTTAAAAAGCGTTTGTTGGCAAGAATGAAGAGAGAATACAAAACTGTATGTAATGAATGAAAGAGTTATGGAAAACAATGTATTATGTATTTTTATTTATTTATTTATTTTAAAATATATCTTTATTGATTTCAGAGAGAGGAAAGGAGAGGGAGAGAGAGAGATAGAAACATCAGTGATGAGAGAGTCATTGATCGAGCCCACAACCCGGGCGTGTGCCCTGACCGGGAATCGAACCCTGATCGCCTGGATCCTAGGTTGGTGCTCAACAGTTGAGCCACTCCTGGCTGGGCTTTATGTATTTTTAAAAGTTCAATCAACAGGCATGTATACATTTTACATTTCACCTTCAAAATGTTTACCTTTTTCTTTGTTTTATTGAATATTTAACATATTTCTTTTGTTAAAAATTTTCAATAAATAAAAATCAGTCATATATATATATATATATACATATTACTGGGGAAATTGTGAATGATTTATGGTTTTAATTCTATCCTGGAAATTCTTATGTTGATATTTTTAGTATGGATCTTCTATCTGGAATAAGATACCTTATAAATACAGATTTTTGTGCATTCTTCTTTAATTTTTATTTTTATGTAATAAATAAAAATATTTAAAATGGATTTTTGTTGTTAACACCAGCAATTTGCTTTTTTTGTGCTTAAATTGAAAATTCTATGAAAATGTAATATAATAACCTTGGAATGCATTCAAGTCCTTCATCCTCAAAAGATACTGTAAAACAACTGCCAGGGAAACACTGCATTAAATCATTTAAATAGAGCTAATTGTTTCCTAACATCACCACAATAAACATCTTTTCAAAGTGAGAGCAATCAAGTATAAATACTAAACAACAGAATGTTTATAAAATATCTTTAATCTATAAATAGAGCTTTGTGTGAAAGAGGAATGCTGACACTAGTTTATTCCATAAGTGAAGGTTTTAAGTAATTCTACTGCAAATGAATTAATTGGAATATTTTTTATTTCTATGTAATTAGATTTCATGCTTAAAAGCATAAAATGGGGAAGATGACCTGTTAGCAAGCATGGAAAAACAAATTCTCCTTCCACTGAGTAGCATCCAATGTCACCGGCAATGCTGAGTAAAGCTGTGGGTTTCATTCTGTAAATCATGATTAAGTTTGAGTGTGATTCTTTAATGATGTCAAGCAATGAATTTTCTTCTGGTGTTCAAGCAATAGGACAGGTCCCTGTGGTGGGAACATATGTCTGTTTTTAAAACTGCTGATTTGAAATGGGGCCTCTTCAACTGTTCTCATTAAAAACAACCTTTTACAATGACTTCGTGTTTTCCTTCTAACAATATTATTTTCTAAAATGAATTTACTCTCTGTTTAAGAAGTCGATGATAGTCCTCAGAGGTGGCTTCTTACACACTAAATTCATCTTAGAAATTTATATTGTTAGAAGGAAAACATAGAGTCATTAAAAAAGATTGAAGGGAAGCTTCCCACACAGTCCTGATAGAGAAAAGAAAGCAATCTTAAATCTTGTTTTTTCTCCTCTCACTGACGATAGGGTGCCAATAAGTGCTGATTATAATGGTGGTTTTTAGGAGGTAGACACCTGTTAAGGAGGAACTGGACTGTGACCATCAACTCATTTCCCACACACCACTAAACAGCTATTCGTTTCTAATGACTTGGCCCATGTTCATTTCTAAGCCAGTAGTTCTAATGCGACCCAGCCTGGTATTGCACTATTTAAGTTCCCCTATATATAAGAATGAAACAAAATTGAAATGATCTGTTTTGAGCAGAAATACAATCAAAGTGGTATGTGACATCATAATAAAATTAAAAATAATTTTGACTAAATATTATGAAATATGTGTGTACTCTTAATGATGTCATATTTATGTGTAATTTTATGAAGAGAGGCATGCATGAATACATTGCAGCATTGCTGCAGACCTCTTGGTACCCAACAGTGTTGCTGTGCACATGCACACTCCATGGAGTTTCTATGCAGTATTTCTCCATCACAGATCTGGACTTATTAATAGTTTAGTAAAATATCTTCACTGGCATCTTATTTGTTATCCTGTCTAAGCATGGCAATCAAAGCCCTCCTTTAATTTGTCCAGTCTGTTTTTCTAGGCTTATCTTCAAATGTCTCCACCCTTCTCCGCATGCACATATATCTCTTTCCAGTTGTAGCAGACAGCTAACTGCTTCATTACAGGCTCAGCACTTTCCCAACTCTATACCTTATCTCATATTACTCTCACTGAATAAGTCCCCCCATAAGTCTGCTTAGAAAAGCCTTATTAGTTACCCCAAGTCCTATTCAGGTGTCTCACGATATATTCTTCCTCTGCCCTCTTCTTCAGAATGAATATCTCCTTCTTTAGCACTCACATAGCAATTTATGCCTCTCTCGTGTCATTGATCAATCATGTGAATATTTTACTCTCTAATGACTAAGTGCTTATATTCCTAACTGACTGAATTCCCTGGATTCTCAGGCTGTACCCTTAACAGTTGGTCAGTCAGAGACAATCCCATGTTTTAACATGAATGGGAACAAATACGGGCCAAGAGTGATATGGAAAGGGGTGGGGGCAGTAAATAGAGCCTACGCAGTCAGTTGGTACGAGAGAAAGCTCTTAAAATATTTTTTGATTATATTCTCTACATTCCTTATGGTTCATACTGCTTTTTTGAAAATATTTTTTACCTCTCTCTTAACTCAATACTTATATCAAGTATTACAATTTAAAATTTTTTGTTGAAATGTGTCACTTTTGGAGACTTTTCTCAGGTGGAAAATCTGCTCTCTCCTCTCCTACTCTATATATTTTTTAGTCCCATACTACACAAATATGATAATGGAGACCCAGAGAGGCTTGTTGAAATGCTGTATCTGAATAAATAAGTCCAACATCTCGATGAAAATAAAATCCACTATGATTTTTCACATTTATAAACTGAGATACAATCTAACAACTGGATAGCAATATGCAAATAGACTTTCTGTGATTTTAAGCAGCTTTCCCTGTAATTCAGATATGCACAGTGCAGGAAGTCTCCTGTGCTTTCCACACATGTCCAATGTAATTGTTATAAATCTGATATGAACCTGTCTCTTTGTCCCAATGCTAAAAATAGTACTATGGGAACTAAATTGGGCTGGGAGGAAGAGACTAAACATATCAAGAGTTTTCAGAATGAGCCCAGAGGTTTTTTTTCTATACTTCTAATTTGGAGCTGACATTGGTGTTAAGACCCTAGTGCAGCAATTTTCAACCAGTGTGCTGCAAGAATTTTTAAAACATGCAATACCTGACTATTTAGTTAGGGGCACTGACCTCTTTTCCTTTAGACTGTCAAATAAAAAAAATGATAACAGCCAGCACAAGACTAGCCGCCTGGTGTGAATCCGTGTCTGGAACCATAAATATATAGGTCATATAATACAGTTGCATCTTATTGGTCACGTCACATAATAAGGTTGTATCTGATTGGTTAATTCTTGGTACCAGAAATCCATATAGGCGCCTGATTTTTGAAAAAGTGAATTTGGAGCAAAAAAGGTAGGTAATTACTATTATTATTTTTGTAAATTAATCAAAATTTCACCTATTTTTTGTCAGATCAGCAAAAAAAAATAGAGTGTTTTTGTGTGTGTGAGTGCTGCAGAATTTTAGTGATTAGTTTATGTGTGCCATAATATGAACTGCCCTAGTGGGTCAGTTTGAGCCCAGACAACCCTGGTTTATGAAGAAGTGAAATGAGCTTTGGGTTATAGCTAATCAGCTTAATAATGTCTGCATCTGCTCAGTCTTACTGCTATTCCTAGCCTTGGTTAGGTTCTTCCTTTGCACCCCAGTCTCTCGGCATGTAGGTTCTAATCACATAACCCAACTCACTCTTTTGTGTCTAAGAGGTATTTCAAACTGTTGATCACGTTTCTTTCTTTTACACTACTAAAGTACTCTGCCCATGTGGATATCCCCTTTTTCTGCTCTGTGACATTTTTGGAGTTTAGTAATCTTGCCATGCGTTGCTTGGCTGTTAGTCCTGAATTATTTATCTTTGAACCTCACATCATGGTTTTGATTCTTTATTACTGTCCTCCAGTAGCTCTTTTATTTTTAAAAATTTTATATACATACAAATATACATTTTATATATAATATATATGTATATTTTGCACCTGCCCAACAAAATTGTCCATTCAGCATTTATTCATTTCACAAGTCTCTATCCTAATGCTTATCTGCCTCCTTGTTGATCCTTTAGTGCCTGTCCTAAATTTCATTCCTGTTAGTATCTGCTAGCACACAATTGGTCATTAATATGCTCACTACTAAGAGGTGTGCTTCACTGTCACATATAATTGAATTTAATAGGCCCTCTAGAAATTTATAAATAAGGAGTAATTCAGGTCTAACTCTTATCTTTTAATTTTCAGGTCCCAAGTCAAATTAGCAAGAGAACTTAAGAACCAGTAATGAACAACAGTTATTTTGCTAACCAGATTGCCTGTAGTTCCTACCATTCCTATACATCCTGGCAATCATGACATTTAAAGCCTATAAATTCTCAGTTATTCTTACTAAGGTTTAAAAGGGTTATTGTAAAATATTATGATCAGTAAATAATAACCCACTATATCTGTTCTGGTTCTTAACTTTTTAAAATTTATTTACCATAATGACTCAAAGTTTTAGGGGAAAACATGAAAATACATTTTTGTCCTTTATACTTCAGCTTTACTGATTTTCTGCAGAGTATCATTTTATATGCATATATCTTTGAAGACAGATCAATGTGAAAGTTCTCTAAGTTTATAAAATTTTAATTATGGTAGGTCTTTCACATGGTAAATATTCTTCCACATATTATTATTTTGTGGGCTCTTTCTTTGTGCCTATTTTTAATCTATCTATTGCTATTATATAAATCACCCCGAAACTTAGTGGCAAAAGTAACAACCATTTATTTGCCCTTGATCCTAAAATTTGGGCAGGGCTCATATTTGTTCCCTGTGATTGGTTGGGGTCACTCATGCAGTGCATTTGCCTGGGCACTGAATTATTTTACTGAAGCTGAAATATTTAGCATGTTTTAGCTCACAAGAAATGTGTCTCAGTGGCTATGCCTGGAACAGCTATGGGCTGGACAGACAACTCTTTTCTTTTCACTGCTTGGTTTCTATAGGAAAGTAGCCACACTTACTTACATGGTACCTCAGAGATCCAAGAGATTGAAAGGTATAGCTACCAGGCCTTTTCAGGGCAAGGCGTGGAACTAATTCAGTGTCAGTACATTTTATTGATTGAAAATAGATCCCAAGGCCAACTCAGAATGTGAGAGGGGAAATAGAGATTTCTTACTGGAGGAGTGGCATGTGCATGCAAGAATGGAAGAGTTCAGGTGGCCATCTTTGGGATTTATATATCAGTGTTCAGGATTTCAGCTTTAGCTACATGATTCCTGTTACTGGTTATAGTTTCTACAAAGCAAGAAGATTTGGTAATAGGCAAGCTCTGTAGATTTGAAGTTATAACTCTAAGATCATAAATCCTAGAAAGGTGGATGAGATGGAAACATTTTTAGATGGTGCAAGGTATATTGAAGTCCCAAAATAAACACTATCTGAGTGGCAGAGAAGTCAGCTGAAACTTTAGAGTTTTGTGGAAAAAGAAGATGAAAGGAAAGCATTGAGGGGGAAAAAAAGTAGGTAAAGATAATCTCTAAAGAGTTAGAACAGTGCCTGCCTTATAGTTTAAACAACTGAGAAGAGAGGCAGTTTTCCCATCAAAAGATATTAATAAAAGAAATAGCCACATGATATGTTCTAGAGATTTATGGTTCACATTGTGATTTTTTTGGAGCCTCTGTTGCTTCCAGAAGTGTTATTCACATTGTTAAAAATACAGTGGAAGTGAGATAAACTACGTTTGTAATCTTAAAATTTTAGCTTGCTTTAAAATATGAAATCTTATCTTATTTTTGGAGGAAGATTGAGGAGGTTGCTATCAATGAGTAAAAGTAAATGGAAGGACTTATATAAGGCATTTGAAATAGGATATAATGTACACATTATAGCTCAGGGAATTTGTGGAATCCTGATATCAAACAAATATACAACACTTTTCAGAAACTGAATTAAGGAACACTCCCAGACCATTAGGATGGTGTCCAAAACTATTTCTGCTATATGTATTTTTTAGATTGCAGCTGAACCATCATTAATCAAATAGTATGTAATTCTATCCCAGAATGATTTGTATTGAACAATTTCTAAGAAATGATACTAAAATATTGGTTTTATTTGTATATTTTTAACATTTTAATTGAGATGTAATTATGTACCTTAAAACATTTAAAATGTATAATCCAATAGATTTTTGTATATTCACAAATTGTGCAATCATTACATTAGTTTATTTATAGAACATTTTCATCATGCCCAAAATAATTCTGGTATACATTAGCAGTTACTTCCTATTGATACCCACCTCCCCATACTCAGGCTAGGGAACCACTAATTTATTTACTTAGGTATTTACTTCTTAAACTATTTAGAGTTTTAGCTCTTACATTTATGTCTATGATACATTTTGAGTTAATTTTTATGTATGATGATAGGGAGGAGTTCCAATTTTTGTTTTGTTTTTTTGCTTGTGAATATTTAGTCATCACAGCACCATTTGTTGAAAAGACTATTTTTCCCCCAAATTGAATCAATTTGGCATTTTGTTGATAATCAGTTGGTCATGGATGTAAGTCTCTATTTCTGGATTCTCACTAACATTACATTGATCTATAAGCCTGTCCTTAAACAGTACTGCACAGTTTGAATTACTGTAGTTCTCCAACTTTGTTCTTTTTCAGAAGTGTATGAGCTGCTATGCATCTCTTGCATTAACATATGAACTTTTAGAATTAATTTGACATTTTATTCACAAAACGTAGTGGACATATTTACATGGATTTTGTTGAATCTGTAGACCATTTGGGGGAGTATTGCCATTTTAATAAGATTGAGTCTTTTAATTCATGAGCAAGAAATATCTTTCTATTTGGTAAGATTTTAATTCCTTTCATCAATATTTTGTACTAATTGCATTTCTTTTGTTAAGTTTATTCCAAGTATTTCACTTGTTAATGCTATTGAAAATAGGATTGTTTCCTCAATTTCATTTTTGTATTTTTCATCAGTACAACTGAGTTTTTAATTTTATCCTATAGACTACAATTCAGATGAACTTGGTTATTAGTTCTAATATTCTAATATTTTTAGTGATTTCCTGAGGATTTTCTATGTATAAGATCATGTCCTCTTCAAACAGTGATCATTTTGTGTCTTACTTTCTAGTTTTGATGACTTTTATTGCTTTTCTTGACAAATTGCCCTGGCTAGAACTTCCATTACAGTGTTGTATAGACGTAGCGAGAGTGGACATCCTTCCTTAATCCTGATTTTAGAGGGAAAGTTTTCAGTTTCACTGGGAACTATGATTTTAATTGTGAGATTTTCATAAATACCCTTAATCTATACCTTCTATTCCTAGTTTGACTATTTCGATAATTAAAAAAATGTTAGATTTTGCCAAATGTTTTTTTCCATATGATAGAGATGATCACGTGGTTTCTAAACCTTTATTAATATAGTCTGTTATAGTGATTGACTTTTAAAAAAAATAATTTAACCAACCTTGCCCTATCCAGTTTAGCTCAGTGATTAGAACTTCAGCCTGCAGACTGAAGCATCCTGGGTTCCATTCCAGCCAAAGGCAAATACCTCGGTTGCAGGCTCAATCCCTGGCCCCAGTCCCATAGATGTTTCTCTCTCTCATTCTCTCTCTCTCTTTCCCTTCCTCTCTCTGTGAAAAGCAGTGGAAAAAATTTCCTCAGGTAAAGATTAACTAACTAACTAACTAACTAACTAAATAAGTTTAAGCAAACTTTCATTCCTCAATAAATCCCACTTGGTCATGCTGTATAATCCTATTTATATGTTGCTGGAATCTTTTTCCTAGGATTTTCACAGGACATAATTTGTATGTAGTTTTCTTTTCTTATATATTCTTAGCCTAGTTTTGGTATCATTTTTGCTTCACAGAATTAATTGGGAAGTATTCCTTCCTCTTTATTTATTTTTATTTTTTGGAAGATTTTGTAAAGAATTGGTATTTATTCTTCTTTAAATGTTTAGTATAATTCCCCAGTAATGCCATGTATACCTGAGCTTTACTTTTGGAAGAATTACTTATCTTTCATCCAACTTTTTGTCTGCTATCGATCCCTACAGATATTATATTTCCTCTTCAGTCAATTTTGGTAGATTTTTGTCTTCTTGGGATATTTCCAGTTCAATTAGTTTATCTATTTTGTTAGCTAACAGATGATGCTCACTGTATTTTCTTATCATTTGAAAAATTATTTTTCCCATAAGTTTTGTAGTAATTACCCATGTTCCTTTCATGATTTTAATAATTTGAGTCTTATTTCTTTTTTCTTAGTCTAGCTCAAAGTTTGACAATTTTATAATATTTTGTTTTTCAATGCATCATTTTTTGGTTTAATTGATAGTCTTTATTGATTTTCTGTCTTCTATTTCATTTATTTTCACTGCTCTGTCTTACTGCCTTCTTTATGCTTGCTTTAATTTTAGTTTTCTCTTCTCTTTCTAACTTCTTAAGGTCTAATTTTCTTAACTTCATTGAGTACTTTTTAAATTCAGTTTTTATCTAAGCAAAGTTGGCATAACATCTTATTTTGTTTATTATTAATTTCAGTTATACAATATAGTGATTTGACATTTTTATACCTTGCAATGTTATCACCCCACTAATGCTAGTAATTATCTGTCACCATATAAACTTATCACAATATTCTTGACCAAATTTCCTTTCCATTTTCACTCATGCCCCTACCCCCTCTCTTTTGGTAACCATCCCTTTGCTCTCTGTTTCTGTGAGTCTGGTTCTGTTTTCTTTGTGCATGAGATTCTCTTTTCTCCACAACCTTGCCAACATGTTGTTTACATTTTTAAAATAGCCATTCTGACTGGTGTGAGGTGATATATCGTTGTAGTTTTGAGTTGCATTTCCATGATCGTTAGTGATGTGAATCTTTTTATCTGCTGTTGGCCATCTGTGTGTCTTCTTTGGAGAAATATCTTCATGTCCTCTGCCTGTTTTTTAATTAGATTGTTTATTTTTTTGTTATTGAGTTGTATGAGTTTCTTACATATTTTGGATATCAATCCCTAATGGACTTATCATTTGCAAATATATTCTCCCAGTCAGTAGTTTGCCTTTAGGTTTGTTAATGGTCTCCTTTGTGTGCAGATGAATTTTAGTTTAATGTAATCTCATTTGTTTATTTTTTCTTTTGTTTCCATTGCCTGATGGGACATGTCCAAAAGGATATTACTCAGAGTGATGTCAGATAGTTTACTTACTATGTTTTCTTCTAGGAGTTTTATGGTTGGTTTCAGGCCTTACTTTTAAGTCCTTAACCCATTTTGAGTTTATTTTTATAAGGGGTGTAAGAGAGTGGTCCAGTTTTATTTTTCCATGTATCTGTTCAATTTTCCCAGCATCGCTTGTTGAAGAGACTGTTACTCCTGTATATAGTTATGTCTCTTTTGTCATAGGTCAGTTGACCATATAAGTGAAAGTTTACTTCTGGGCTTTCTATTATGTTTCATTGATCTATGTGTCTGATTTTGTGCCAGTACCATACATTTTGATTAATATAGCTTTGTAGTATAATTTTAGGTCAGGGAGCTTGATACCTCCAACTTTGTTCTTTCTAAAGAATGCTTTGGCTATTTGGGGTCTTTTGTGATCCCATATAAACTTTAGGATTATTTGTTCTAATTCTGAGAAGAATGACATTCCTATTTTAATAGAAATTACATTTAATCTATAAATTGCTTTGGGTAGGATGATCATTTTAACAATAATAATAATTCTTATCTATGAGCATGGTGTATCCTTCCATTTATTTGTGTTCTCTTCAAATTTTTTCTTCAATGCCTTAAATTTTTTAGAGTAGAGATCTTTTACCTCTTTGGTTGTTTATTCCTAGGTATTTTATTGTTTTTGATGCAATTGTAAATGGAATTGTTTTCTTCATTTCTCCTTCTGATTGTTTGTTATTAGTGTTTAGGCACATCATAGATTTCTGTATATTAATCTTGTATCCTGATACTTGACTGAATTTTTAAATTTATTCTATTAATTTCTGGGTGGATTCTTTAGGGTTTCCTGTTTATAGTATCATGTCATCTGCAAATAGTGACAGCTTTACTTCTTCCTTTTTTATTTGGATGTCTTTTTATTTCTTTTTCTTGTCTGATTGCTGTGGCTAGGACTTCCAATACTATGTTGAATAACAGTTGTAAAAGTAGGCATCCTTGTCTTGTTTCTGATCTTAGAGGAAAAGCTTTCAGTTTTTCACCATTGAGTATGATGTTAGCTGTGGGCTTATCATATATGGTGTTTATCAAGTTGAGGCAAGATTCTTCTATACCCTATTTGTTGAGAGTTTTTATCATAAATGAATGTTGAATTTTGTCAAATGCTTTTCTGCATCTATTAAGATAATCATGTTTTATTCTCAGTTTTGTTAATGCAATGAACCACATTTGTTTTGTTGATGCTGAACCGCCCTTGCATCCTTGGTCTAAATCCCACATGATCATGGCGTATAATTCTTTTAATGTACTATTGAATTTGGTTTGCTAGTATTTTGTTGAGATTTTTGGCATCTATGTTTATCATGGATATTGGCCAGTAATTCTCATTCTTTGTAGTGTTTTTGTCTGGTTTTGGTATCAGGGTAATGCTGGACTCACAGAATGAATTTGGAAGTGTTCCTTCTTCTTCAGTTTTTTTGGAATAGTCTCAGAAGGATAAGTACTAATTCTTCTTTAAATGCTTGGTAGAATTCACCTGTGAAGCCATCTGGTCCTGGGCTTTTACTTGTTAAGAGTTTTTTTCATTTTATTACTGCTTCAATTTTATTGCTAGTAATTAGTCTGTTCAGATTCTCTGTTTCTTCCTGGTTTAGTCTTGGAAGGTTGTATGTTTCTAAAATTTTATCCATTTCTTCTAGATTGTTGAATTTGTTGGCTTATAATTTGTTCATAGCATTCTTTAATGATACTTTGTATTTCTGTGATGTCAGTTGTAATCTCTCCTCTTTTATTTTTGATATTATTTATTTGTGTTCTCTGTCTTTGCTGTTTAATGGGTCTTGCTAGAGGCTTACCAATTTTACTTATCCTCTCAAGGAACCAGCTCTTAGTTTAATTCATCTTTTCTATTTTTTTCTATTTTCTATTTTGTTTATTTCTACTATGATTTGTTTTTGTCAATGTTGTTGTTAATCCTCACTCAAGGATTTTTTTCCATTGATTTTTAAAGAGAGTGGAAGGGAGAGAGAGAGTGAGGGAGAGAGAAAGGAAGAGAGAAAGAGAGAAACATCGATGTGAGAGAGACACGATTGGTTGCCTCCTTCACCAGCCCCCACCAGGGCCCGGGATGAACCTGCAACCCAGGTACGTGCCCTTGACCAGGAATCCCAACCCTCAACCCTTCAGTCTGTGGGCCCATGCTCTAACCTCATAGAAACACTGCCCAGGACTCTGCTCTGATTTTTGTTATTTCCTTCCTTCTGCCTAGTTTGGGTTTTGTTTGTTCCTCTTTTTCTAATTTCTTTAGATGTAAATGTAGATTGTTTATTCGGGATTATTCCTGCTTCGTGAGGAAGACCTGTATAACTATAAACTAATCTACTGTCAATTCCTTCTTATGTACTTTTCATTTCAGCTGTTGTCCTGGGCTTTTACTTGTTAAGAGTTTTTTTCATTTTATTACTGCTTCAATTTTATTGCTAGTAATTAGTCTATTCAGATTCTCTGCTGCACATTTCAGCTGTTGCACATTTCAGCTGTTGTATTCTTCATCCCTGATTTTTTTATTTTATTTTTTACAATTTCTCGTGAGCATCTTTAGGACCATTTCTTTAAACTCTTTATTAAGCAAATGATTTATCTCTATTTTATTAGGGTTTTTCTCTGGCGCTTTTCTTTGTTCTTTTATATGGGGCATATTTTCTGTCTCCCCATTTTGTCTGGCTTTCTGTGCTTGCTTCCTTGCCCTTCTAATCTGGGTAGGGTAGCCTAATACAGTGGGGCTGCTCCTTGCACTCATGACATGTGTGCCCTGCTGCTTAAACTGTCTGTGAACCTAGCAGGGTTTGGGTGGGGTTGTTCAGAACTTAGGTCATAAGGCCCCACCAGCTCTGCCTCCTCTCTTGTTGGGGCAGGCCTGTATGGGCACACCTCAGCACTTTGCTATTTCTGCTCACTTTCTGAACAGTACAGATCATTGGTATTCAGCCAAGGCCCTTTCACTTCACAGGCAGCCCCTACATGCCCACCCCATTGCTTAAATTATCTGCAGTCAAAGCAGGGCTGGGCAGGGCCCTTCTGTGTGCCTGAGTCTCACAGGCCAATGAGCTCCTCCCTTTCTGCGGTTGGGGCAGCCTTGTGTGCCTGGGCACTGCTGTACTTGGTAGCTTTAAAGTCACTCTGGAACAGTGCATGAACTGCAACAACCTCCTCAGTCAGCACAGGTCAGCCCTGCTTGAGCGCCCTGTTGCTTTAATGGCATGCAGAAGCCTAGGGTCTGGGCAAGGCTGCTTCGTTTGCCTGCCCTTCCCTGACCTTGTTCGGGTGGGGCAACATTACTCCCTTGCACAGCCAAAATTCTGTAGTTCTGAACTCTCCCAGGGCAGGGGAGGAATTCCCATACGGAGCGGGCAAAGCAGCACCTCACTCCCCTGCACAGGCAGCCCCCTGTGTGGGCAGCACCAAATCCCTCCACCTGCGCTTTTCTCTGCCTGCCCAGCCCCACTGGTGCCCCACTATCTCCAAACTTTCTCTAGACCGAGCAGTGTTGCGTGTGGGTGCCGAAGCACTTTGTCAGCTTCCCATTCTTAAGAGGGAGACCCCCACTTGAGCACACAGTAGCACCCCACTCTCTCCACACTTTCTCTGGACATTGCTGCCCTAGGGGGTGGTAGTGCGGCATTCTGTTGGCTCTGTATGCTCTTCAGGCCTGGAAGCCCCTTGTGTGTGCAGCCCAGTGGCATCATGAAGGAATCTACCTGCTGCACCCGGTGGATCAATCTGTGGGTGAAGGGGCCCCTTGTAGGCACCCTATGGCACTCTGCTGTTTCTGCTGGGTTTATCTCCGACCCAGGGGCCTGAGGACATGCTACAGCGCTGGGCAGGTATGCCAGAGAAGCTGGATGGAGGTCCCACCCACTATCCACCTTAGCCTGGCTCCTCTGGTCTTTGGTTGTTCCTTCAGCTTCCATAGAGTTCTTGTGGTTCCTTGACCTTCTCTTTGCAGTTACTATCTCTTGCTTGTTGTGCAGAGGCTATTAAATTGCCTCTCAGTTGTCTCTCTGGAGAATTTGCTCTGAATATAGGTGTACATTTGATGTACTTTTATGAGGCAGCAAGCTCAGCATCCACCTACACCACCATTTTGCCAAAACTCCCCAGGTTCATTTTGACGTGATTTTTTCCCCATTCATCTCAAAATATCTTCTAATTCACTCACCTCCAGGTATTTTCTAATTTCCCATGTAATTTTGTTGTTTAATTATTATGAGTTTGTGTTCATTAATTTCCACTTATTTGCAAATGTCCTAAAATTTCTTCTGCTATTGAATTATACTTTAATTACATTGCATTTGGAAACATACTTTGTGTGATTTCACATTTTTTAACTTTATTGAGGTTTGTTTTATGGCTTAGCACATGGTTTCTTCTGTGGAGTGTTCTATGTACACCTGAGAAAATGTGAATTCTGTTGTTGTTGGATGAAATGTTCTATACATATTTCTTATTTCTACTTTATTTATAGTGGTTTCAAATCTTTATTTATTGATCTACTGCCTATTTTTTCTTTCCATCATTGAAAGTAGAGGTATTGAAGAGTCTAACAATAATTGTCCAATTTTCTATTTCTTCCTTCAATTAATAGTTTTTGATTCATATATTTTAGAGCTCTGTTCATGTGTGTAATCTGAAATTGAGTATAATAGAAACACTAAATATACTAAAATGTATGCAATGCAGTTAACGAAGTGCTCAAAAGGCACTTTATTGATTAAAATATCAAGCCCATTATATGGTAACAATATAGTGACTCTTTAGTTTGATTTAGGATATTTGTTCAAAAAATGTTAGCTGAACAGACTATAGATTTGCTATTTTCTTTGCTGTATCTACATACTATACACCAAATTGGGGTTTTAAAATTACCCCCAACCAATAAGTTTTCAAATTTTACCAGTTAACTTAGCTTTTTTAAACAGAGATTATTCAGACATTATTTACAGTGGTGATATTTTTGTAATTTTCAGTCTCATGATTTTTAGCATGCTTGTTCGAAACTGTTTGCACATAGTCCACAACTATATTTATCGCACTCAAACAAATGGATCTACAAATCGCTATGCAGTTGGATCACTGTATTAATGCTACAAGGTTCTTCCATTGCTGAAGTAAACTTGCCTCTTTTTTTAAAAAATGTATCTTTATTGTTGAAAGTATTATAGATGTCCCCCCTTTCCCCCACGGACCCACTCCACCCCACTCCACCCCACTCCTGCCCTCTCCTCAGGCCTTTTTAAGGTGTATTCCATTAAGAAACTATAAAAAATAATCACATACAAGTTTAATAAAAATCATTTTGACAAGATAATTTACATTAGTTATATGTTACTTAAAAGCAAATTATTTTGAGCCCGGCCGGGTGTGGCTCAGCGGTTGAGCTTTCACCTAGGATCCAGGCGATCGGGGTTCGATTCCCGGTCAGGGCACATGCCCAGATTGCGGGCTTGATCCCGAGTTGGGGTTGTGTAGGAGGCAGCCGATCAATGAATCTCATCATTGATGTTTCTATCTCTCCCTCTCTCTCCCTCTCCTTTTTTCTCTCTGAAATCAACAAAGATATATTAAAAAAAATAAAAAATAAAAGCAAATTATTTTGAAAACAATGATATCTAATAAAACCAAAAAAGTCAATTAGTAAAATAGAGGCTGTATACTATGTAAAATAAACGGAAAACAATGACAAAGTAACTGTGATAAGATAGCTCAAAGCACTTAACCTAGAATGAGTTTTTGTAAGCTTGAAAATATACTGTCTGCATGGTCAATCACATAGATAACATTATTCTGTGGTATATTAAATTTAAAAACTATCGCTTATGGCTTTCAAAATATGACAAACAAAACATGCAATAATGTGTTTTTTTATGATAAGTTCAATTAAAGAAAACTGTAATAAAATTCATCTCCAAACTTAATTCTGGATGTAGATAGCTATATAATGTTATTTTTCTTTTTTTGATAATTTTATACATTAGAAAGTCATGCTAAATAATCAAATCTAATCTTATGTATAGTTTGAGACTATAGATAGCTATCTAATTCTATATAAAATTTAGCAGTGGTAGAAATTAATTCAAGTATTGGTCCAAAGTTCTACAATTTAAACTATTTTACAGAGCCAGTTAAGAACACATAATTGAAATAAGTAAAATGAATCATAGTTCCCCATTTCTTTTTGTTTCCCAAGTTTTGTGTGCTAAGATAATTTTCATAGAGAAAATATTAATTTCAATTTCATCAATTAAATTTGCTTTAATATTTCTTAACTTATAGGACTTTGTACTAGTTTTTAGAGCAATTAAATCTTTTAAAAAATTAATTAACTGGAGAGGAAAATATTGGACACACATTACTTTGTTTTAGGATGTCACTTAGCTTGGATAGATGTTTTGAAAATAAACTCCTTGAATATTTGAAGTGGATAGAAGGAAAGTGAATAGGAAAATCTTTGAAAGAAAATAACAAATATTGCAGTCTACTGACTATGTGAATTATACTCCAACAGTTTACCAGAGACATGTTAAGGATTCATGTTGTGCTGAAATTTTGTTTTTCTCTTCATTGTATAAACTAAAATGCTCTCTGTATATAAACAGCTCTGTAGTTTGTTTTTGATAACCACAGTCACTTTGTAACTTTAAAAATTAACTCCATGTACAACTAGAAAATACTGATTACTAACCAGGTACAGAGAAATACTGTTTATTATAACTCCTTTTTACCCTTCCATACATTGGTGAAACCTGTGAATAATAGCCAATAGGTAGAGTAGTTTTACGATTGCCATGTTTATGATCTTGATCTGAGATTGAGAGACAAGATCACACTCAGACTCTTATTCCACAATTTAAGATGCTTATTTTCTGGTTTGATTATGAATTTTGTAGACAGTAAGATTTGACATGCATGCTTTATTGAACATTTCCTTAGTAAATAACCTCCTTTTCCCCCAGTGATTTGTGGTGTTTAGGAGAAACACTTTCAGAGAACAATTTGTGGTTAATGCTTTTCTCTGGGTAAAATCCCACTGAGAAGTGCTCTAGCTAGCCTGCTCTGGGTTGTGTTCCAACTTAGTTTAAGGGACTTTAGGGGACACAGTCCTGCTGATTCCACTGTTCTTTCCTGTCTTCCTTTTTTTTTGTAATCTTGACCCAAAAACTATTTTAAGTGATGTCTGATTTGGCTTCCTGCGGTTCTCAAATGTTCACTGACAAAGGATTATTGAAAGAATGTGTGACTCTCCCTTTCTTTTCTTGAATTCAGGGTTTCTGATGTTCATATTAATG
Source organism: Miniopterus natalensis (assembly GCF_054644295.1). NCBI lineage: Eukaryota > Metazoa > Chordata > Mammalia > Chiroptera > Miniopteridae > Miniopterus > Miniopterus natalensis. The sequence goes on from NC_142083.1 coordinate 56,155,421, forward strand.
TTAAAGGGTCATCCACAAAGAGATAAAGAACATTAATGTTGTAACGCTTCTCAGCTCTTCTCCTTTATCACAGCCGGGGGACTCCAAACCATTGGGATCAAATATCTTCTATTACCTCCTCAAAAATATCAGCATCTGTATCATCATTGGCCTGTAGGCTGTGAGGATTATTCTTAAAGTATTCCTCTCTCTGTATAGTTCATCAATTGAAAACTATAGAAAAATGGAATTTTAGGGCTAAAGGGCACCTTAAAGGTCAAATAGTCCAACCCCTTTACTTTATAGCGTTAAGAAATTGAAGCCTATAATGAATAGATTATTTGTCCATGGGCATGGACAAAGATATAAAAATGTATGAGAAAGTGTATCTCTGTCTATAGCAAGGGAACTCCACACTGTACTCTTACTGCTACTATATTTTTTCTTGTTTCCTTAACCTACCTACCTTATCAAACCTTGCTCAGATCCTAGGGAAAGGAGAGGGATAGAGAGATAGAAATATCAACCAGAGAGAAACATTGATCTGCTCTCTCATGCATGCTCCCTACTGGGGATTGAGCCAGCAACCCAGGCATTTTCCCTGACCTGGAATGGAACCGGTGACCTCTTGGTTCATGGGTCGACACTCAACCACTGAGCACCATGGCTGGGCAAAGGACATTTTAAAAAAAATTATAACTAAACAGTATATGTTTGTAGCACCACTTTTATTCCCTTTGTTCATTTCTAAATTTTCATGGTTTTTAATCATATTATGAGACTAAGTTCTTAAAAGGGAAGCAGATAAAATAGCATATTCATATTATCAAATTATGTTTTTGATTGATATATTCATAGTGAAAAGAGCATTTTTGTTGATTACCTGAGCTTAGATGAAGAATTCTGAAGAATTGTATTTCTTGAAACTACAAAATTTTTGCTCACCAGAAATTGTTTCGTGTGAAATACAACAATTTTAAAATTTTCATATTGAAAAATGTTTGGTCTTGCGTATTTGGTTTGCAAATTAACTCACTATACAATAATTAAATGTTATAAATGTTTAAAAAATTATGTTATTTCAGTAGTGGTTTAAAATGCAAGGCAGTTTACCAAATATTCTAGGCCACATGCATTTCTTTGGAATGTCATGTTCAACTTTTGAAATGTGTGTGAAGGTGCAGAAAATCATATGGGTGATATTAATGCTTTGATCAATTTGGAGCTTTTTTTGTGAAAAGCAATGACCAGTTCAAGTCTCCAAGCTTTTCTTCTCATCATTGTCATTTTTTGAAATTAGAGGTCAAACACTTGAATACTAACACCTGGGTGTTCAGGGCAAGGATGTATGAAAATGGTAGTAGGATTGGAAATAATGTTCTCAAGTAAACTATCTCAGGTCCATCTGAGTCTATGAGTCTTATCCAGCCAGGTAGAAGAGAACTCTCTTAAATCTGATATCCACTAGTGATTATAGTTCTTAAACTTTAAATGCCTAAGGATCCCCTGGGGTTTTTGTTTAAAAAGCAAAATCCCGCCCAGCCAGGCGTGGCTCAGCGGTTGAGCATCAACCTGGGATCCAGGCGATCGGGGTTCGATTCCCGGTCAGGGCACATGCCCGGGTTGCAGGCTCGATCAATGACTCTCTCATCATTGATGTTTCTGTCTCTCTCTCTCCCTCTCCTTTCGTCTCTCTAAAATCAATTAAAAATAATAATAATTTTAAAAATTTTAAAAAAAGCAAAATCCCTTACCCTTTTCAGAGGTCACACTTTAGGTGTGAGACCTATGTAACAGCAGAGGGACCCGTGCTCAGAAAGGCCTCCACATTTGCCTTAATGTTTTACTTCACCATCTTGAAATTCTTAATTTTATTTTGACCTAATGTTTTGTAGGTGAATTTCAGTAGGGCAATTGAGCATGTGCATTACCAAAGGAGATGTATGCAACAAGCTTGCCCACAATTTCTTGCCACAGCATTCACATATAGTATCTTTGATGCTCCATGATCACAGAATTGTAGTGGAACCCTATGTTTGTGCACTTGTCCAGACTCAAAGTGAATACAAGGTAGGCATGTTACATCTATGACCAAGTAAGCAGAGAAACAGCCTTGAGAGTAGTTGTAAAAAAGTCAGTGGCATTCTAGGAAACATGAACAACCAAAGAACCCCATCATATCCTTTCATACTTTCATTACTTCCCTGAATTGGTCAACCACTATGATGACATGGAAAAAAAGGGAAAGATAAGATAACCCATACTTTCTTTCCTTTTAGTCCTTTCTTACTCATCACTAAGCATAAAGTAGAAAATACTGGTAGAATGTGCACATACCAGGAAATGAAATAACAACTGAGTTAGTTTTGTAGAACATTTATTTTTCTAGTAAGAATGAAATACATAAGCATGTATTAACTAAAATTATGAATTGCGTAAGTTCAGTAACTCCATATCCATGTTAAAGGTTCTTAATATTTGCATTTCAAACTGTCATTACACAATATAAAATGAACATAAAATGCATGTTAATAATTTAAAATTTTAATTTTTCTTTACTTGAACAAAGTAGCCAACCACAAACATCATGACAAGGTAAGAGAGAAGGCCTATAGCACAAAGGAAAAGGCTTTATAGTTTACAATTTAATGGCATGTTTTTTCCTCCTTAAACAAGGGCACACACGTTTTCATTTTGCAATAGGCAATGAACATTGCTCTGTGTTTTTTTTTCTTCAATTTAAATTTTATTTTCACTTACAGTTTACAATTAATATTGTTTTGTATTAGTTTCAGGTGTACAGCAGAGTGGTTAGACAAACAAATACTTTATAAAGCATTCCCTTAATATTTCTAGTACCTAACTGGCATCGTACATAGTTATTAAAATATTATTGACTATATTCCCTATGCTGCGCTTTACATTTTCATGACTATATTTTAACTACCAATTTGTACTTCTTAATCCCTTCATCTTTTTCACTCAGTCCTCCAACCCCTCTCCCCTCTAGCAACTATCAGTCTGTTCTCTGTATCTATGAGTCTGTTTCAATTTTGGCTATTTGTTTATTTTGTTCTTCAGATTATACATCTAAGTGAGTCATATGGTATTTGTCTTTCTCTGATTCACTTATTTCACTTAGCATAATGCCCTCTAGGTCCATCCATGCAGTTTGAATAGGTGTAGGGTGGTACTGGACATCTGCATCTTTAACAAGCTGTGATGCAGGTAGTACATAGAACACACTGTCCGACAACATGAATTTGATTTCTCTGAAATATACCCTTGTATTATTATTTGTATTTACATGGATATAGCTCTAATCATATAAGATTACAAGATCAATCAAAGTAAGACTTATGAAATACTTGAGCTATCTTACAGTTTTAGCTGAGTAGCTTCCATAAAGTATCTTTTTAGAGAATATTTGTTTATTAATAATATTGTGAAGAGATATCTGATAATAGTCTAATCAAGTAGCAGTAAATAAAACAACTTTCACATTAAGATTAAGTTTAAAAAGTACAGTATCCATTGTGACTATCATGACCTATTTTCATATAATATACATATTTGTTATAGTGCTAAAACTAAAGTAATTTCCATCTAAAAATTATAAACATAAAACATTTCTCCCAATTATTTATAATTAAAAGAAACTATTGAATGCATAAATACAGATTCATGTTTTAAACCAAGATTTTTTGTAAGAAATTTAGTAGCACAAATGTTTTTTTAATTGAAACCTTCTATGTAAACTCACTATTTTAAACAATTATTGGCAGAACTGTTCTCTTGAAAGAAAGACCATCCAGCCCATCTTCCTATTAATAGAACTGTAGGGCACAATTTGAGAAGGAGAAGGTGTTGAGTTTACAAATAATGTAATCACTGAATGGTCATCTCCCCCCACCCCCAGAATCCTCTGTCTGAGATTTAAAATACAGATGTTATATTTCAATTTAAGTTAAATCAAATTGAATCGTGTTAATATTCACTTTTAAATTAAGCTAAGATGCCTTGGAAACACTGAGGGAAATATTCTGATCATTGCTAGGATATTAAGATGTTAAAGCATTTTTTAAACAGGCAACTAATTTTTAGAAAATGATTATGTAAATAAGTAAATTAATTAAAATCCACCTGAGTCACCTGTGAGAATGAATTTCAATTTTATTCTATTACTTATAAAACAAGTGCACAAAACAAGAGGTTATTTAGTTTGGAGGTCTGCCATCTAATCTTTACAGAATGAAATCCCTAAGGATAGACTCTTACAAATGGGAATGTGTGAAGTTATTCATAAATTCAGCAGCCCTTTTTAAAAATGTCTGGGAAAGTGTTTTATACATGAATGCTCCATAGGGTATAATCATTGAATACTTACTGAAGATTACATACGGGCTTCAGTCTTGTGAAAAAGGTGATCTGAGTAATAACAGATTGATGGATATGAAAGGCTCAGGTACTTCTAGTATTCCAGGCCAATTATCTGTGAACTAAGGAGAACTTGGACGATAGTTCATAATGAGTCATTTAGAGCTGTTACAGTCAGTTAGGTTAAAACCCCTGTTTAAATATTGGCCTACATACAGTTAGTCAAGGCAGATGAAAGCAAGTTTGTGCTTACAAGCCTGCTATCAGTTAATAGAGACAAACCACAGACTCAGTCAGTTTCTACAGTCCTGAGAAAACTGTGCTATTTTATTTGGGACTATATTCATGGAAACATAGCTTGAAGCAAATGGACCCTACCTTTCATAAATCTTTTCTCTCTTGAACCAAGACTGCAATTTCTATGCTTATACTTTGATCAGTATAATCAACCAGTTCTAAAGTTGTGATGTGCTTTTGTGAAGTTGCCTGACATCCGCAAGCAGTAGTTTCTTCTGTATGTAGAGTGTGACTAAATTACACCACAGAGGGTTTCTGAGTGGCAGTTTATGCAAATGAAATGTTTCCCATATCTCATACTCCATAATAAAAACAATCATTGGAGCTTAAAAGAAGAAATTGGGATAAGGAAAAGTTTTGCATTCTGATCATTTAATACAATGTTTTTCTTATTGTAGATCAATGCAAGTTATTTGAAGAAAGTGTGCATATATATACACACACAAACACATATACTGTTCCTATGATATATACATCCCTTATTTGTGCAAAAATCTAGAAAGGCTTTTAGAGCCAATTTGTTGGAAAAGCTTGACATGGCATTTTGTGAAGGCTATGGAAGATAAAGTTCATGGGGGGGGGGATTGGTCATGAATATTTGAGATAATATAAAGAAATTTAAAACATTGACAAATCCATTATTGTGCTCTCGTTCTGTGAAGGTGAGCTGGATAGTCATACAGAACACTGCGTGGCATCCAGGATTCCATTACTATTAAAAACGAAGGTACTGACCTTGTCAACAATGGACATACACTTTTTTCCTTGCTTAATAGGAATCAGATATTTAGCCTGTGCAGTCCATGACTCTTTCAGAGAGGATAAGACTTCAGTAGCTCTCATTATTCATTCTCTTACCTCCTTCTAGATCACTACCTCTGCCCCTGCATGTAATCATGAGACTATGAGTCTATAACGAGTCAAAATAGTCTAATGATTAAAATGATCTAATTATAGTTAAATTTGATATGCTTTTCTTGAAACTTTAATATCACCAAACACATCTTTAATCATTTTCAAAGTCAACAGAAACTTCTGATATTAAAAATGTTTTAGCCGCCAGTGCTTTGCTCATTCCAGCTGCATCGCCAACACTCCGGACTCACCATCATGGATGCTCTGTCAGAAGCAAATGGCACTTTTGCCTTAAACCTTTTGAAAAAGGTGGGCGAAGACAACTAAAAAAAACTCATGTTTTTCTCACCCACAAGCGTCTCTTGGCCATGCTCTCTTGGCCATGGCCATGGTCTTCGTGGGGCAAATGGAAACACCACAGCCCAGATAGTCCAGGCACATTCTTTAAGCAAAAGTGGTGGTGGAGGGGAAGATGTCCACCAGGGAGTGCAGTGGCTTCCCACCAAAGTTAACAGGACTGGCACCCAGTACTTGCTAGAACTGCCAACAGACTCGTTGAAGAAAAATCTTACGATTCTTCTGATTTCAGCTCACCTTTCATGGATTCCTGCTGCAAATTCTACTGAGCAGAGATGGAAGAGCTGGACTTCTTCAAAGCCACAGAGGAAGCTAGAAAACACATCAGCACCTGGGTAACTCACAAGACAGAGGTAAAATTACAGAGTTGCCATCTCCAAATTCACTTAATCAAGTGACTGGTCTGGTTCTTGGGAATGCCACCTACTTCAGAGGAAACTGGGATAATCAGTTTCACAGACAGTAGACCAAGAAAAGACCATTTAAAGTCAGCCAGGATAAGGGAAAACCTGTGCAAATGATGTTTAAGACGCACCTTTACTATGACCTACACAGGAGGAATGGTTATCAAAATTCTGGTGCTGCCTTAGGTTGGCCAACAGCTGAATATGGTCATTGTGCTTCCTGATGAAAATGTCCATTTGGAAACAGTGGTAAAAAGGACTTACTAATGAGAAATTCATAGAGTGGATGAGTCCAGGTAGGGTGAGAAAAAGGCGTAAGTGTTCCTCCCTAGGTTTAAACTGGAGGAGAGCGGCCACATGGAGAGTGTCCTTCGCTCTCTGGGCATGACTGATGCCTTTGAGGGGGGCATGGCAGACTCTTCTGGAATGTTGTTCTGGGACAGAACTGTTTCTGCCCAAGGTCATTCACAAGTCCTTTGGGGGGAGGTCAACGAGGAAGGCATGGATGCTGCAGCCTCCACCACCTCCATCATGATGCTCTGACGTGCAAGAATCACCCCCGGGCTCTGGTTGACCAGCCCTTCCTTCCCTTCACTCAGCACAGCAAAACCAATGGTATTCTGCTCTGTGGCCCATTCTCCTCCCCTTACGGAAATGGTCAGCACTGCATGGAGCCCTCTCCTGCCTCCTACTGTCCTACTTTTCCTCTGACATTTCACAACGTGCCTGAAATCCAAAGTAACCTTCAGTCACAATCCATAAATAAAGGGCCTAATTTTGAAGAAAAAAAAAATGTTTTACACACTCCCAATACTTCATCTTAACCTCTGCTCTTTGTCTTCTGTCACATATTCATTACATCATTATTCAAAACAAATTTTGTTCAAAAACTCGTATTTTTTTCCTTTGGGTTCTGTTGTGCCTCTTCGTTTCACCCCATGGAGCAAATGAATGAGAGAGAAAATATTAGAGAAATGCTATTCACTGTTAACTGGTACACAAATATATCCAGTAAATAAAAAATCCAGAACTGCCTTTTGGACCCTAACAAGACATATTGCTTTCAGCAAAAATGACATGCCAGATTATTCTTATAAAATAAAACAGCTAGACAGCATTCAGTTCTCTCCCGTTTCATGACCCTGATAATTTTTCCTGGCACCATTTGACTCTACTAAATATATATTTACCCCATAACGATCCACAGCAAAGGAATATGGGGAGCAATATTGTTGATACATGCAGTACAAGACATTCTCACTTGCCCTTCCCCCGTTGTGCTGGCACTTGCTGACAGTTGTAAAAACTTGTTGCTGTCATAATCCGAGACAACTCCAAAGGCACACGGGGAACAGATGTATGCTATAATAATAACAAGGTGCCACTTAAAAAAATACTTTTCAGCTTAGGGCTGCATTTAAACCTTCAGGTACAGTTCGCGAAACTCATAATGTGCAAGAGTGAGTACTGGTGGTGTCTTTGAGAGCCTCTAGGGAACAAGACTCTGAGATATTGTTATCATTATCACCATCTTGCTAACTGAATCACAGTTAGTGCCTTGGTTATTACACCTAAGGGAGTGACTTACTACCCTCTAGGTTGAAATAAAGGGCAAAATGAGATTCTTTCATTGTAGTAAGGTGGAACAAACTCAGGACACACAAAGGAAAAGGCGCTCTATTCAATCTCAGTCTTTTAAAAATCGAGATCTAAATTAAGCTGAATATGCAATCCTCAGTTTGGCCATATAAATTAATCGAGCATACATTGCAGCTAAACTGAATACAGATGAAAATCTTTATGCAGTTAGGTACACCCTTCCTTCTGAAATATGTGTCTCTTATTTTTATAGAAATGCAGAAACAAAAGCAAAATCAAACAGGCAAGAAAGTTCCATACAAAAGCAGACTTGTACTTGAAAATGAAAAGATGTTAATATGCCACAGACTGCATCATTTTCTATCTCTCAGTCAGTTAAGTTGTAAAATTGTAAGTTGCTGCTGAAATAATTCAATCAAATAAAGTAAAAGTAGTATCGATGAAAACTGCTTTCATTTCTATTCACTCATAAACATTAGAGTATAAATGTGTAGACTTCTTTTCAAACCCTATAGGTAGAACTGAGTGTCTTAACTTTAAATATCTGGAAAGGAAATATAAATTGTATGTTACATTTGAACCTGAAATATAAAACAGTCACTGCGTTTTGATGATGAAAAGTTGAGCCCTTTAAAAATGCCCTAGTTTGCTCAGGAGTTGTATTTTTTACTCTTTTCCTTGATGTGACTAATTTTGTTTTCCTATTATTTGTTTCCCATAGTGACTCAAAATTTTTTTTTAAATTGTTCAGTGCCTTGTCTGTTTATAATAGTTCAAATGTAGAATAGCAGATGGAACCAATGACTCCTCCAAGTCAATTCTGGCCTGTGATTCTGTATTTATGTGCTAGATAGCCATGGTCTGAGAAATGGTTAAAAAATGAAAATGACACTGGGATAGTTTTCTTAATTACTTTTCCAATAAATCTTAATGATTAGGACTTTCAAAACATTTGTGATATGTTTCAAAATAACTAAATTGGGACACTTTATAGGACAGAGTAGAGGGTATTGGTTGCGTACTTTTGACTGGAGCAGGTGACCACTGGACTTTAAGTGTGAACCAAAGAAGTAAAAGTAGCTGTCTGTGCTCGGTCATTTACTCAGCACTGGAGGTAATCAGGCTTCTCGAATCAATTACATCATCAAAGAGTAATGGCAGGGAGCAGATGCTTTATCAGCAAACCTGTGTATTTTGCATCATTTATTTTTTGTATTTTTAGGCACAAATCTTTAACGTGAGTTTATGTTCAGATAACATTCTCTCCCCTCTCCAGGTGTTGACAACACAATAGAATTTGTGGATTTTGAGTACCTGAGGGAAAAATTGTAATATGAGTAGAACTGATGTTATTACATTATCAGAAGACTGATACTTAAAAAAAGAATGTTTCTTCTCTCTGAGTAACAAAGTATTGAGGCAGACAATTTTGGAGAAAAATATCTCAATTTTATCAAATGACATCTTATATCATGTATGGTTATCAATATAGGTCACGCAGAATGTGAATCCATTTTACATTGCATAAATATGTAAATGTATATTTTAAATATTAATATTGATATTATTAGCAAGCAATGGTAGTCCTGTTCTATAGCTGTTCATAGCAGATCACAAATGCTGTATTTTGACTCATGTCAGAAGAGAAACAGACCATTTTTTTCTGTTGATTTTCTCAGTAAACACTAATATCTTCTGATTTTAAAGCTATTAAAGTGAACGTATCAAATTGTTTAGATAACATATTCCCCAACATTAATTTGGGCTAATATTTTTATTATATTTTGTTTAATATCGACTAAATAAACTTCTAAATGATGTGGATAAAGGAAAAGGAGACACAAATGTTATTGATGGCAATATGAAGTTAGCTCTCAATGAGCATGACCTTGACAAATACAAAACTTAGAAACTGGAGCACAGAATATCTCCATTTTTTTCATCTGTAACTTATTTCAGATGGATAGATAACATAATGCCAAAACTGTGAACGTTAGTTTGTATAGTGAAATATAGTTGACTTGCATAGTGAGCAGGAGCATGGTTGATGGATTTTATTGTATAAAATGGGGTACAGTTTTGTCCTTATAGCTATTTAACTTGAAAACCATCACAAAATAATAAATACTAAAAGGCTTGAGCCCTGGCTGGTTTTCTCTGGTAAGAACACTGGCTAGAGGACTGAAGGGTCTCAGGTTCGATTTCTGGTCAAGGGCACTTGCCTGAGTTGTGGTTGGATCCCCAGCCCTGGTTGGGGCCAGTGCAGGAGGCAACTGATGTGTCTCTCACCTTGATCTCTCTCTCCCTCGGCCCCTTTCCTCCTTTCCACTCTCTCTAAAAGGCAGTGGAAAAAATATGCTTGGGTGAGTATTAAAAAAAAAGACTTGAAACACTGCTAAATGCTAGTCTGTAGTTGATAATTATAGATTGAGTTTAAACTTGATGCAAGTTTTATTTCTCCTAAGTAACAAAGTATACAACATGGAGGATCACTTCTTAAAAAGTGACTAATTGACATAATCATTTAAGTTTGATAAATTTATAATATGTAAGGCAAGAGGCCATCTATGAACCTACTAACCATGGAAGATTCTCTACACCCATTTATAAGTTTTATAAAGTAATAATTTTTTTCATTTGCTTAAAAATTTGGTAGTAAAATGTAAGTGCATTTTATGTGTGTGTGTGTGTTTGTGTGTATAACCATAATAGGCCACTTGAAATGTCTACACAATTACAAAACTTACCATTTGTAATGTTTATTGTCATAACATTTCATTTTATTTCATTATATTGTGTTATTGTGCATGTTTTATAGGTATTGAAGGCCTAATCCTTCCTTTGTCTTCTGCATTGTACATGGAATAGTTATATTAGGTAATCTGTATATACTTATTCTTAAACCATATAGTTGCTTGCTAAAATTATATGTTTAATGTTTGCTTGAGCCATTAAGTTTTGTGAATGCTATCTTTTTGAAAGATTTTTATTATAATAAGTAGGTATTATCTTATCATTTCCATCCCTGAATGGAGGGTATCATTATGAGAATTTTCCAATGGATGATCTAAAGAAAAATTTGATTATTTTTGTTTGAAGAAAATGCAAAGGGTTTTGCATTCCCAAGTGATAGGTATCACTGATGTATAAAATTGTGTCTTGCTCTTGCTGTATTTGAGACCTTATTTTGCTCTCAAAAGAAAAGCAATTTTCAAAAGTAAAGTAAAAATTATATCTACATTAATAGATGTGTGTTGTGCTTAGTAGACCCTTCAAAAACCAATGACTTTATTCCAGGTGCCCAGGGAAAAAGAAGGAAACAAAGTATAAACCAATGATTTCAATAATCTTGCATTCAAAAGACTAGAAGCTTGGAAGCCAGATTGTAACATGATTCTACACATATTATCAAGAGACATTATACATTTATCTTTGGTTCAAAAGTAATGTCAATGCTCTTTGTTTTGAAAGTCTTAAGTTCACATGGGTATTTATGTACTATATTCCATAATATAGTCAGATGTTTAAATTGTCAAATGTCAATTAACTGTGTCCCCTTAAACAGAAAATTCAGGTTTAACTGATTTATATTTTGAACTTTACTTTTCTTAGATGACCTTACCATAGTTTAAGTTGAAAGGCTCTACCCACAGACATTGTGCCTGGGTGGGTAAAAACTAAATAGAGCTACTATAGTATGTTTGAATTTGGGTTGTGGTAGAGAAAAATAGCTTCCTACATCAGTATTTCCCAGAATTTAATCATTGGGACAATATGTCTGCACAATTTCAATAAATATTTATACACACACACACACACACACACACACACAAAGGTACACAGTTTTATGGTCAAATACATTGGGAAACTCTTAGTTAAACAGAGGCATATGAGCCTCTTTACAGCAAGAATTCTCACATACTGCTACTGCAATAACTGTAACTGTCTGAATCCAAGATATGCATATAGCAGGTAAGGTATTTCAAAATGAATTGTCCATAACAACCATTTTTCATGAAATATCACATAAGAATATTCTCTGGCATGCTTAAAATAATAATATAAAATTTTTTTTATTGTCACTAAATGCAACTGACACTTTGAAATCACACCTTATTTAATTTCTCATAATTCTGATTAATATTTATCACTTTTTACTACTTCAGTTTTAGCTTCTAGGGTGTTTTGTTGTGTTTTTTGTTGTTGTTTTTTTCCATTTGTATCCTTCCTTTCACAAAAGAAAACAAGTGTAGCTTTTTTTTTTTTTTTTTAAAGATAATCCATACTCAAAAGCTAATACATCATGAGAGGTTCCTTTCCTTATCTTAATTTTGCTTCATGAAAAAGCTCTTCTTTTTTCCCTTTCAGAATAGAGGAAGATGAACTCTTATTCAATCAAGCTTAAATTGAGTATCATATGAAGAGGCAACTTTGTTGGAAGGTAGATTCTGATTTGAGATTACAAAGGTCCCACAGAGTACCTCATGCTCGTGTGGTGAAACTACCTCTTCACATCAATATTAAAGGTGAGGGATCTGAGAATCTCCCCTGCATATGGTGAAACCACCATTTCTTTGGATCCTCAACCATCCCTCTCCCAGAACTGCAAACTTTCCAAGGTCTGCTTCAAAGACCTTGGAATCTTAATTTAAAACACTTCTGTGGCTGTCTCATATTTTCATATTAAAATATATGCTCTTCAAAGACCATAACTAGAACATATTATCACATCTCCATAAGAAACCATCAAAATTAATCTGAAGACTCATTGAGGATACTCTGTATCCTCATTGAGGTCAACATCTTAAGTAGGTCAAGCTCAGTTCTTCCTTAATCACCTGGATTCTTAAAGAAGCAAGGCTCTTACATCCACTGGAGTGACTCACTCTCTCACAATGTAAACTTTTTAAGTGAGACCACTGAACAAAGGCAATCCCTTATACTCTCCCCACATCTCAGTGTCCTTTCCACTTCTTGTTCTAATTGAAATCTACATATTACCTAAGGATACAGCTTCCCTAGCAGTTTTCTGAAGTAGTCTTTCCTACATAACTTTTGCGGCAATAGTCCTGGAGTTAGGATAGCTTTTCATTCCTCCTCAAAACAAATGACCAACAGCCTATTTACAATGCATCAGGAGAATATGTGAATGTTTTCTCTAATGATTGTACACACCTACCCAAAATATAATTGAGGTTTTATCACCCTGCTTATTACCTTTCTTCCACCAGAACTCATATTGTTATTATCAGTGATGTCAATATCTATACAGGCCATCTATGCAATACATTATAATTTTAGTTTTATATTTTCCTCACCTCCAGTAATTTTGTCCTACACTTCACCTCAGTCACCCATTTCCATCATCATTCCCTCCAGGCATTATAATTACCTATACCTGGACCACCTCCAAAACCTTAATTTAACACACGTCTGTGTCTGTCTCATATTTTCATATTAAAATATATTCTCTTCAAGAATTCCTTGATTCTACCATGACCTTCATCCAGTGAAACCAATAATTCACTATTGATCTCCCTACTTTAGTAGCTACTCCCTTTATTACCAAGATTAGATTCCTTGGGCTGTTATAAAAATCATCTCTTTACATCTATAGTCAGTTTCCTACCTTTTCTTGTTCTCTTTGAGTAGGCTACCTAAACCATAAATCCCACTATCTGCTTATGTTCAACTTGCACCAGGACCCCTAGGCAGGGCTGGGAAAACAAAACACACAACTAATATGACTCATTGCACTCTAAATATGACTAAAAAGCTTTGGAGGGTCCTCAAGTCATATACTACATTTCCCCGGAGAGTGTATTTTTTGTCTCCTCTCTTTGTTAACCACCTTTCCCTCTCCCCTACCCCAACCAATTGCTCTCAGCAGTACTCAGAACTGCATTTGGCATCACAATTACAGTGGACTGATTTTTCTCAATATCCTTCCTCTCTTAAAGACCACCCAGTTCAACTCTACTGAAACTACTCTTATCAATGTCACCAATGATCTCCACACAGAGGTATTCTATGGCCAATTTTCACTATCTTATCTCAGTTTTATATTTTACGTCTGCAGAAGCATAGGATAAAGTTGATCACTCTTTCTTGAAACACTTCGTTCACTCAGCTATTGTGACACACATTTGTCTGTACCTGTTTTCGTACCTCACTGGCCATCCCTCCTCAGTTATTTTTACCGGATAATCCTTTTCTCTCACCTCTAAAAGTTAGAATATCCCAATTTAAAGTTGAAGAGTCTTTTCTTTTACCCTTTTATATTCAAAACTGTATCACATGACTTTAATTACCATTTATAAAATAATGACATACGCATTTATTGTTCCAGTTTCAACTTTTCCCTTGAAACAGATTTCTAAATTTAATTGACTTATTGGTATTTCTATTTGGATCTTACTAAGAACCTCAAACATAAAATACCCTAAACTAAAGTTTTGACTAACCAAACCCACTCCTCCGCTGGTGTACCACATTTTAGTAAACAGTATATATTCATTCAGTTGTTGAAGCCAAAAACTTTAGTTATCCTTTATCTGCCTTTTATATTCATACTCCATATCAATTATTAGAAACTACTTTGGGCCCAAGCTGGTGCAGTTCAGTTGGCTGAGCATCATCCCGTGCACCAAAAGGTCACTGGTTCAATTCCTGGTCAGAACCTGTCTCGATTCCCAGTAGGAGGCATACAGGAGGCAGCTGATTAATGTTTCTCTCTCTCTCTCTCTCTCTCTCCCTCTCTCTCTTTCTCTCTTTCTTTCCTCTTCCTCCTCCTCCTCTTCCTCCTCCTCCTCCTTCTTCTTCTTCTTCTTCCTCTGAAATCAATAAAAATATACTTTTTTTTAAAAAGAAACTACTTTGGTTCTGTCTTCAAAACATATATTGAATCTGACCACTTCTCATCCCCACTCCCTCCACTGTCATTTTTATCCAGGCTTCATTAACTTTTACTTTTATTTTATAAGTAAGTCTTTACTCCTGTCCATCTTCTGTTCTTACTCTTTTCATTATATAAATTCTTTTAAAAGACAAGTCAGAACATGTTTCTTCCCAGCTTAATATCACTCAGTGGCTTCTTGCTGCATGACTGTATCAAAAGTTTGAGTAGTAAGTACATATTGATGCATAGGCCAGACTCAGACATACTGTAGACAAGTTAAATATATTTTGCTTATCTAAATGATTCTCAGAAAAATCAGTAGGGTAGGAATTCACAGTGGAGACTCAGAATCATAGTAAAGTTGTATGTGGTATCCATGGGAGATTGGTTCCAGGACCGCCATGGGCACCAAATCTGTGAGTGCTCAAGCCTCTTCTGTAAAATGGCATCCTATTTGCACAAAACTTCTGCAGTTCCTCTTGTAGACTTTAAGTTATCTCTAGATTATTATTCTTACTGCTACAATATAAATTCCATATAAATAGTTTTTATACCGTATTATTTAGGGAATAATAACAGGATAAAAAGACTGTACATGTTCATTACAGACACAATCATCATAAGCTTAACTACATGATACATGTCAAAAATAGTGTGACTTTTAAATTTTAGAATATATTTGATACCCAGTTGGTTGAATTTGCAGTTGTAGAACCCATAGATATGGAAGGATAAGTTTACAAAGATATAATTGTAAGTTTTAGGGTCATAGAAATCTTAGCCAAATTGTAATTTAAAATGTTAGTGAATGAGTTAGAGTCATAACACACCTCCTGGAAGTGTAGCAATCTCCTCTCTGACCCATATCTACATGAAGTTAGTGCATGCTGTCCAGCATATAACCTTGTAGGATACTTGGCCCTGTTCATTCACCCGGGCCAGAGTCATCACTTTAGTGGTAGAGGTAGAAATGTATTTGCTAGGGGACAGTATATAATCTTCAGGTATAAACAAAATTGTCATTTCTCATCTTCAGACTTTTTATCTAGCAGTCTAGTCTACTTTCCTTAAGGGTGAAGGAATTGAACTTGGTTGTGCTCCAGACCTGCCTACTGTCATTCTCTAAGACTTATCCAGTACTTCCTATTACACTTGAATTGAATCTAAATTCTTTACTAATGCCTTTAAAATCCAACAAAATCTAGCCCCAGCTACTCCAAACACGTTTATTACCATCTTTTCTAGTATGCATCAGGCACCCTGGCTTCCTTTTCTTGCCCTTAAACACACTGTGAAATCCCTTTGTAATTCTGTTCTCTCTGTCACAGTGCTCTTCCTCCAGAAATCCACACAGCCTGTCCCTAACTTTATTGAGTTTGGGCTGAAAAATCAGTTCCTCAGAGAGACTTTCTCTTTCTACCTATTCTGAAAAGCCATCCCAATTTCCCCTATGGTACACTGTTCTCGCTTTTCTTCATAGCACTTACTAGTCTCTGAGAATATTTGTTTTTGTTGAAGGAATAAAAAATGATTTATGTAATTAAGTGTTTGTGTGTATTTACTTGAAATGTCAAAATATGAGAAACATTTAATAGCAAATCTCTATTAAGCTTTTAGCTTAATTGGGAAAGCTCCTAGTTTTTTTGTTGTTTCACTTCACGTACTAATGAGTATCACAATTTAGTGTTGCTATAATTAAAAAGCAGTTTTAATGTATGTAACCAAAGTTGTTTACCCTACTAGCTTATTCTGACATGTTAGTAATTTCAAATTCATTCATCTGAAATAGAAATCAGCATTACACTTAATGAAATCAAAAGGCTATTGAGCTTGAAAACCACAAAATAAATGAAGGCATTAGTGAGTACTAAGAGAATAAGGATTCTTAAGAAGGACATACACGGTTTTTCCTGATATCTGTGTTTTCAACTGAGGTGCAATTCTTCCTCTATCTCACCCTTAGGGAATAAAAAATGAGAACTCAACAGGAAATAAAAGTGTGATTGTTTGTTGCTCTTGAAAATATTATATTTTGAGAGAAAACAAGATTCAAAATAACTGAAATGCTTATTTTCATTTTTTCCTGTTTCTATTAGTGGATGTAACTGTTAACGAAGTAAAATGTGTAACTGACAAATATGTATTTCTAATATGTGCTTTTTTACCTATAAATCACTAAGTCTTTTATATCTGTACTATCCCCTCTCTCTCTTCCTCTCTCTTGTGTGTTTAACAAATATAATGTATATACAAAAACACAGTTTTCTGAATTTCCAAAAAAATGTACAATGTATAAAATTACAAATGAATTCCATGAAAAGGGAGCATAATTTTTGAAAGACTTTGCTCCAAGGAATAAGATTGTGTTTAAGCCCAACTGAAGAACCAGCTGTGCCAGAAGCCGTTCCATCCTTGCTGCCTGACACGGTCCTTCAAGGAGGAGGCATCCGCACAGCCAGTGCTCCACGGGACTTGGCGTGTATGGCACACCCCTCTTCCCATGCTCGCTCCCCTTTCTAAGGCTCCGTGTCCTTACCCGAGTCACTGCACCAGAAAAGGGCACTGCCCGAGCTGCAAACTTGTCCCTAGCAGGGGAGTCGGAAGGGGCTGGAAAAGACAATGATTCAGTGAAAGCCCCAAGGAGTGCGGGAACATCCTGTGCCGCTCGAGAGGAACTCAGACCGTCAGCAGAAAGCTTAGGACTTGCCAGGCCCATTACCGCAGGAGGCTCCCCCCGGGAAAGGCTGGGTCCGGGCCCTGCTGACTCGGGGCGCAGGGCCATCCACAGGGAGGCCACCAGGGAGCTCCCACAAGGAATGCATTACTGGGGGATGTTTATATCAGTGGAAAACTCTGGGGATCCCCACTAGGAAAGAGCAGTCTAGGAAAGAGATTATTTCAATCTACACCTGGACCCTTATCCTACACAGAATAATCATACACAGGATGTTACAGTGAGGACGGCCGGCCGCAGGGGGTGCAGCGGGGAGACTGAGGCAGGTGCCGGGCAGGCGGGCAGTCACCACAGCTACAAACCATCACCGCAGCTACAGACCCTCACTTAGGACTCGCACAACCTTCACATGGAAAAGCTGGCGCGGTTATTCTCCGTTTAGCTCTGCGGCAGAGCAACAAAATAGTAACTTCAGAAGATAAATAACAAACTAGAGATTAACCTGTAGAATCGCCTATAGAAATATAAACAATAGGTAAGACTAAAATTAACATACCTAAACAGATGCAAATTCTTTAGCAAAGGTCAGATAGAAGGTATATTCATTGACTGTGAAAGGCCAAAACAGAAGCCGGAACAAAGCACGATGTCCTGTTGTTTAACCAGCAATAAAATCAAATAGTATAAATACAGTTGTAACAAGGCAATGAAAAAGGAGCTGATTCTCCTGATGCTCTGAACGCTGTCTCCGTGTCCTTCATTCTTCGCCGACGCCCTCCACACCTTTGGGGACCCCTGGACCGCTGGGGCTGGACCCCGGCACAGCTGTTACTAACCTCAATGAATGACGGAGTCGTATTATCTTTTTGAATTTATTATAGATTGCTGGTGAATATATTATAGATTTATTTATTTTTTAAATCTATTTGTATTGATTTCAGAGAGAGGAAGGGAGAGGGAGAGAGAGAAACCTCAATGATGAGAGAGTCATTGATCGGCTGCCTCCTGCACGCCCCCGACCGGGGATCGAGCCCACAACCCAGGCATGTGCCCTGACCGGGAATCGAACCTTGATCTCCTGGATCCTAGGTCAATGCTCAACTACTAAGCCACACCAGCTGGGCAGATTGCTGGTGCTTTAAACATCAAATGCAGATAATCTTTCAATTTTTTTGGTTGAATAACTGTGTGCATCCACTGTTGCTTCTCTTCCTAATGGAACACTGACTGCTCTCAGGCAGGACTAACTTACTCTGTACATGAGATTGGTTTCACTTTCTCCAATTGGTCAAAACTGTCCCTAGTTCCGTAAAAACAAAACAAAACAAAAACCTAAAACTTCATCTCTAATACTTGACAATTACAAGCCTTTTTCCATCTTACTGAAATTCCACTAGATTTGTATTCCTATCATAATGTAAATAATGACTTTACAAAACAAAACAAAAACATACCTTTTTAAGGCATTATAACATTTGGATGCTGATAAAATTTGTTTTGCTTTTTATGGTTAAATATGCCATAAAGTTGTTCCCAAGTCACTGTTGTTTCTTTTTTGCTCTGAAAGTGTCTAATGTGAATTAAACAAAAAGGTAAATATTCTTTAATATACTTTAAAGAAACTATTAGAACAAATTAAATTAGGAATAGAAATACTAGATATGATACATATATATTAGTATTTCATTTATTAAAATGTCATTATTATATTTCTAAGATTAGAGAATTTAAAAGGAACATATAAGCTATCTGGTAAGAATGTGTTTTATTTAATAGAAAAACTGTTATAGTGGTATTAGCTTCCTTCATCTTATCCAATTATTTGCATGATTTCCCAGCATATTCTTTCCAAGTGCAAATAAAGGAACATGATTGCTTTAGTTTGAAGATGCATGGAGGTATTAGTGTCACCTCAGGGTATCTCAGGTCCCACAGGCATGGCTTGCCTCTCAACATTAGCCCAACAATTGGATCAATATATCCCTGGGCCTTCCCTTCACTTGTACAGATATAGAAAACCAATTTTGTTATTGAGCTAAAGAAACTCACAAGAGATTGCTCTAAAACACATTATGCTAATAAATTTTTTAAATAATGCAGCTCTTTTATTCTATATATTCTCTTTGGAGAAATGAATATTAGACCTTCTCATTTTATCTGCCAGGTCTCTTAAGTTAAGTTCCTCTTTCCTTCTTTCTTTCTTTCTTTCTTTCTTTCTTTCTTTCTTTCTTTCTTTCTTTCTTTCTTTCTTTCTTTCTTTCTTTCTTTCTTTCTTTCTTTCTTTCTTTCTTTCTTTCTTTCTTTCTTTCTTTCTTTCTTTCTTTCTTTCTTCTTAACCTCCTGGCTGCTCTTTTATTCTGGTTAATTTCTTTAGTTAGTTCTCCCTTTTATCTAATTTCTATCTTTAGTATTGTCTAAATGCTATTTAACGGTTACCAGTCACCCTAATAAGCAAAGCCATTTGTTAACCCGTTTTCAAATGCATCACTTCTCTCTCACCCTCTTCCCCTGCTGAGTTAATCAACCTCTCTCTCAATATATAAATTGCATTATTTACTAACATTTCGTTTAGAGTTTTTACATCTATGTGCAAAATGAGATTAGCCAGTAACTGTAGTTCTGCATGTCATCATTGCATGGACTTGATAGCAAGGGTGGGAAATCTTCCCTTATTTGGAAGACTGGAATGCCTTGTTTCTTGAATATGTACTCGGATACTTTTATAAGTATATGGTTGTTCAAATTTTCACCAAGTGAACAAATTCCAATTGCCACGATCAAAAAAATAGAATATTACCAGTATCTACAACGTTCTCATAACCATTCCTAGCTCTTATATCCCCTCTTCCTCAAAGATAATCACTATTTATACCTAAAATAACAGATTAGTTGTAGCTGGTTTTGATTTGGTTGTTTTTTTAAAACTTTATAAGAATTAGCTCTTTAGTATCTGGTATTTTTAATTCAACATTAAATTTATAATAGTGATCTTCATTTTTAACCATAGTTTCTTTCAATAGCTCAATAAGAATGTATTGTATGAATATGCACAGCTTATCAATTCTAATGTAGATAGAGTGGATTGTTCTATAATCTAACAAATATAAATAATCTAATATGAATAATCATGTTACAAATAATATTTTTGTGTGCACATATATTTCTGCTGGGTATGTATAGGGGAGGACTTTCTGTGTTATATATTCTGCCAAATAGTTTTCCAAAGTGTTTGGACCAATTTAAAATCCAATAGATGGATATTAAGTACTTTTTAAACATATTTAATGTTAAGTATACTACTCATAATTACATTTCTTCTGCTTAAATAAACAGTACTTTTTGGAGACTCTTATTTTGTCTAAACTTTCAAGTTATTAGCACAAATTTTTTTTCTATTTTATATTTCTTTCTTCATTCTTAGTTTTTCTTCCTCCTTAAGTGATAATATGATTATGCACTAGAATGATCATTAGTCCCTGCATAGGATTCTAGTAATGTGTGGTATCTTTAGACTGTGTATTATTTTGCTATAAGAGGTTCACAGGGTTTGGCCTGTGAGTTAATAGAAAAACTATATATTGTTCTCGGCCCCCATTTCCTAGCACAGATCTCCTAACATCCTTGTAAATTCCTAAGTGATAAGAACATTAGGAGCATCCTTTGCTCTAATGAGGTGACTTTGGGGGGAGGGGGGTCTCAGATGGGGGCAGGTCTCCAGAAAGAACAAGCCATGATTAGAAGCTTGGAATTTTTAGTCCTGCCCCTCACCCCCCAGAGAAGGGAGTGGGGCTGGAAATGAAGTTAATAATGGATAAGACCTATCTGAGGAGGCCTTCCTGAGCTTGGAACCCTCCTAGACCTCGTCCTATATATCTCTTCATCTGACTGTTCATCTGTATCCTTTATCATAACCTTTACTAAGCTGGTAAATGTGTTTCCCTGAGTTCTGCCAGCCCTCTCTAGCAAATTAATAAAACCCAAGGAGGAGGTCATTGAAATCTCCCAACTATAGCTTGCTGGTCAGAAACACAGTGACAACCTTACCTTGCAATTGGCATCTGAAGTGCTGGGATGGTGGGGAGCATTCGTGTGGGACTGAGTCCTTAACATGGGGGATCTGATGCTTTCTCCAGGTAGATAGTGTCACAATTGAATTGAATTCTTAGACACCCTGCTGTTGTCTGAGAATTGCTAGTGGGTGTGGAGGGAAATCTCCACACAGAGGTGAAGTGATCCCTGTAAAGGTAAAGGAGACGCACAGGGAAGAAAGAATAGGAGGAAGGAACTGGCTTCGTTGTTTTTCATGCACAGAAGCTAGGAGACTGGGGGGTCACCTACATTGCTAGAACTTTTTTCCCTTTAATTTCACAAACTAAAGTTTTATACAATGGTTTAGTTAGTTATATTCTAAATCTACTCTGTGCTATAACAGAATAACACTAGCCAAATGTGGCAATTTCAACTTATTAAAATAAAATAAAATTTTAAATTTAGTTTTTTAGTCCAGCTAGTTATTATTCATGTGCTCAGTTGCTGCACTTGGCCATGGCTACTGCTATGGATATTGCAGATATAGGATGTTTCCATCATCTCACAAATTTCTATTGGAAAGTATTGTTCTAGACCTTAGAGGCTAATTAGATAAACTTGTTTATCACTCACAGTATCTCAGGAAGACTTTTCCCCACGTGGGATCTACAATTTGCATGTTGGATGAATCTCTTCTAGAACTGCATTTTTCTGTCTTTTTATACCCTCTTAGGCTCTCTTTCTCCAAGCAACTCTGGGCTTTGACTTTTGGCATTTTTACCACCTGCACCTTTACCACTTTTCAGGTAGAACATTATTACTATAGCTATGATTCAAAATTGGGGACAAAGTAAGACTTTTTGCTGTTCTGTGACTTTGAAGGGTAATATTAAATTGAAAAGAATGTATGAGTGGACATAAAAAAGGTACTGTTCATATACATTTTGCCATTGTTCCTCACCTTGCTCCTACTATACGTGAGCTTTCTTTCAGACTGCTCCTGATAGAGGTTTAAAGGCTTTTATTCTGGAGGTGAAGCCTTGTGTAGTGATAAAAATAAGTCTTAATATTTTTCCCTTTGCTTTATCTGTTTTTATGTGGGCAGCAGATAAATTCCAGAATTCCTATGAGATGTTCTAATGGAATAGCAGGTTGAGCTGCCAGCAGTGTCAGTATTGCAAGATAAAAACATAATGGTGTGAATCTATATATCAAATGTGTTGTAAATGAAACACTATCTGCTCTATGTAAAATCAGCTTCTTGGGCCTATCGTTTTTCTTTGAGTCCACATCAGTGGATGGCTTAGGTAACCCACTCCTTTCCCCCAGGACTTGTATAGACGAATCATTTCAGTGTTGTCTTATAAAAGGGATATTGAGTCATTGGTTGTAAAGAGAAAAAGCCTAATTAAACCTTGATAAAGTGTTTGTCACTCTGACTCATAGAGGACAGCCTTGTGTCTGACTTGTTTTGAATCCACAAGAATGAGCTAAGTTTTGGTGATTTTAAAGGTCAAGAGGAATATAAGGGCATGAGGACCTGAATGTTTTCAGATCACTTAAGAAGATAGAGAAGATGGAAAATTTATTATGGATTATAAAGCCACACTCGTTGGCTCTGAAATGTGATTGTTTAAGGAGTCACAGTATCATAGACCTGCTAACATCCTAGGAGAATCTTAATGCAGTAAGTAGCCTCTTGGAGAAATGTACCACTGTGTGTGCCTGATTCAGTGTATAACACTGTGTTTGGATTTATAGCTCGGTGTTTTTTTTTAATTCTCTTTAATTGAATAAAAATTAAAATAAGAGTTTTTGCCTACAAAATTAAAATAACTTGCAAATGAAAGAGTCACAGTTTGTCCCCTAACCTTGCTTTGTGTTTCTGAATCATTTTTCCCCCTAAACATACTTTGACTTACAGATAAGGTTCATGACTTAACAAATGCCAGATCTGAAAAAATTATCCTTCGCAAAAGTAAAACTTGTCACTGAAAACAACAAAAAGATTAGGGGGAGAAAGTGTCCAAGTGTGGGGGTAAGAAAGGCTGAGAGAAAGGTTAGGAGGGAGGCCTTTGATTCTTCCAGACTAAAGGCAACTGTGAAGCTAAAGTCAGGAGATAAATGTTAAACCTAACAAAACAAGAATGCTAAAGGATAGCTCAATTGACTAGGATATGAATTAAAATATAAGAACTATATTAAGCAAACCAGCAATAGGTATCAAAGTAAGAAAGAAGACCACTACAATGATGAATTAAGGAAAATCAGGTTACGCCATAACAAAATCAGTTATTATGCCAAGGGTTGTGACATCTAGATGTTTCTCTGTGAACACTGACTAGCCATTGGAACCTTAAAAATCCCATTGAGGCATCTAAGGCCAATATTGTCTTTCTATAGATCTTAAGCTTTTTTGAGCTATGGATCTTGTTCAAGTCTAATGTACACCTTTTCCTGAAAAATGAACTAGGCTCACATATACACATTAACTCGTGTTAATTCTGTATTTATACTTTCCATAGCATCTGTGATTTGTCTTCCAGTCTTTGCTATTTTAAGCCCAGTGAGCAACATTTAATTATTATATGTAACAGCCCTTTTTCTCAATAGACACTTATTTGCAGTCAATAATTTATTTTACTTTGAAGGTAAATATATCTGCATGTAAACTAAATTGGTAGCTCTAGATTTGCTGTCTTGAACAACACAGAGCAAATATCTTCTACCTGGTGGTGGTACTTTTCGTTTTACAAAATGAAACCTGTGCACCATGTACTTCTTTCTCTAGACTAAAACCTTTACATCTTTTAACTAAAAGGGCATTTTCTAGAAAAGAAAGATTCAGATCGTTAAATTGACATTGAATACCTTTCAAATCTCACATAAAGCTAATAATTCTAATCTAGTTTGCAATTATTGCTCACCCTACAAACCTTCCCTCATACAAATTGGCCTCTCCATATGCTGTAGACTTTCCCGCCTTCATGTTTATGTGCTTACCCCTGCCTAGAATTAATGTTCATGTTCTGTCTCTTCAAATCCAACACATTCTTCATGATGATAATGCATATTTAGTGCTATGTGAGAGAAATATCCCATTTTACATGTGTTATATTATTTAACCTTATTATAAAATCTGTGAGCAATATTATTATTACCGATTCCATAGACAGAGAGCGTGATACACAGGATGTTTAAGGCACAGAAAGTGATAAACTCAAACAATTTCACTTTTAACCACCTCATTGGCCTCAAAGCCTCATTCATAGGCTGCCTCATAAAATAAAATTTTTGTAGGCATCTGATATCCCTTTGGGGGCAATAACCAAGGCCAGGAAGATTTATAACTCAGCTGAATCTATGGGATATCATTGGAAACTTCATCTATAATGTTGCTATATGAAAATGGATTATTCATAGATCGAATGAGGAAAAGCAGCCAAGATTTTAGAATTCGGGGTTTTCTAATCATGTGTTAGCCAAAGGTAAACTAGGTATAGAAGAAGCTGAGAAATGAGCAAGAGTCACAGCTACAAAGTGGACGGAATAAAACAAATGGGGGAAAAGGGTTTCTCAGAATAAAAGCATGGACATAAAGCCAGCTGCACTTGCATTTATGGGTCGGCATGCTCAAAAGTAGCACATAAAACCCAGGTAGTACAGGATAACTAAACAAATGACCTGCTTTGTGTTGTTGACTGGCATCTATTAGTAGGTCTGGCATTTATCTAAAGTATATTTAAAAATTATAATTGAGCCGATACGACCCAGCTCAGAATCAATACAGGAGTGGACTTCAGAGGGACATGGGTCCTCAGGAGCATGATTTATTGGGAAACATAAATGTAATAACCTACTATAACCTGTTCTCTGGGCCCAATGATTAAAGACCCTTCCATATGCAAAATACACTCAGACTTCCCAAAGACCTCCAAAATATTTCATCTCCTCATGATGTTTAAGGAAAAGGGGTCTTGCTCTGAATTTGGTTCTGTCAGGAACTAGGAGTAACTTTACAATTAGGTATCTTTATATTACTTAAAAAGATGAAAGACTAGAGTGAAAGAGGAGACAAGACTAGAGAAAAAATAGACAATCCG
Source organism: Miniopterus natalensis (assembly GCF_054644295.1). Classification (NCBI taxonomy): domain Eukaryota; kingdom Metazoa; phylum Chordata; class Mammalia; order Chiroptera; family Miniopteridae; genus Miniopterus; species Miniopterus natalensis. The sequence continues at coordinate 56,180,993 of NC_142083.1, forward strand.
CTCCTGACATCCAGGGGCCGACCTGACCCTGACATCTAGGTGACAGTGTTGTTAGGAGTGGCCTGGTGTTCCCAACTAGGTTGTGGAATTCTTCTGTTGAAAATAAGCAATATCACAGAGCACCCACGCAAAATAAGGCCACTGAGACCCAAAAAAATACCCTTCCATAATTTATCTAAGCCCAACAAAAGAAAGATCATTATGAAAACCACAAAAGAAATAATAAACATCCCGTCTCCTGACTAAAATTAGCATCGAGTATTTACTTACCAATTATAGCTTTAGCCTTAGTGTAGTAGTTCCTCCTTCTAGATAATAGTAAGATATCCAGTCTTAAAATTACTCCTACTTCCTGAGAGAACCAAATTCAGAGCAAAACCCCACTTTCTGCAATCTTCTCTCAAATAGCAGAACACAAACCCAAATCCTATAGGAAATCCTTCCCAACATCCTCTTACTGTGACGCCCCAGGGCTCCCCATTGTGTGCTTGATCCCTCAATGCAATGAGTCAATAAACCCACTTGTTCCATCGAAGGTGCATCCTGGTGGTTTGGGCTGGAGAACATTGACAGTCTCATGCCCAAATTCCACGATCTGTTTATCTTCATCAAGTCTGGATGAAGATGAAGCTTCTCAACTGCAGATATTCTTTATCTTGAGTTCTTGAAATCAAAAACAACCAAACTAATATGCAGGCAGGCACCATTCTATACTGTTCAGACAAAGGCTGGGTAACCATAATAGCTGCAGGAGTGTGAGGCCTCAGTGAATGCCTGCAAAGAGCGATTCTGAAATCAAGCCAAACATGGGTTGTCAGGGCCTCCTGTTCTAGGGGCAGGAAATGTTCCTTGATTATTAAGTATTGCTCCCTGGGTGTGGCTGCTCATCTATTATTCTATCCTGTAATTGATTTCACCATCTGAGATATATTTCCTTTTCCTTAATAAATAGGTATATTTGAAGCTGAATAGATTTTTTTAAGTCCAATTTCTATAAAAAGTTAACGGTCCAGAAGCTTCTTTTCATTTTGACTTGTCTTTGATCCTTTTGGTCCAAGCTTATACAACCTTCTTAAAAATTTTTCAGTTTTCTATGAATCTAATCTTGGCTTATTCCATGCTCCAAAAACCATATCCATGATGCTCTTTGGGCTGTTAGACTTCTGTGGAACAGTATCTACAAATTTCTTAGAAATCTTTTTTTTCCTTGCTTAAGTTTATGTAGTCAGACATTAACTTCAACTTTCTAAGGTGTCTTTCAAAGTATCTTACAGCAACACTATTAAATGATTCTTACTGGAAACCATTTCTTTGAGAATCTTTTTTTGTCAGGTGAGAAGGGTTTGAGAAAGCTTTTTTATTTTTCAACCCAGCAATTTTTAAATGATCTATATTTCCTATAAATTCTACATGAAAATTTAGCAGTTCTTTCTGCACTTTGTCTCTCTCCCTGTACCTCTACCTCTCTTGTCCTATGCAGCTAAAAGAAGCCAGTTCTTCTATTATTTTACATAGTCTTCCATTACTTTACAGCTACACTACAGCATACCATCCTTTTAGCCTCCAATGACAGTTTCCTCACTGTCTCTTCAACTTTTACTAATAGTCTGTTCACCATTCCTCCACCTTCTGCCTGATGGCCAGTCACAAATTCAATGACAAATGTTTAATCTATTTGAAGGGCTACACCTCAGATTTAGGTTCCAATTTCTATTTCAGCCACCTATGCTTAAAACAATAACTATTTATTTTCTTGCTGTCCTACAATCAAGGCTGAGCTCAACTGGGCAGTTTATTTGCTGATTTAATTTGAGGTCACTTTGCACAGGTTCATCCATCAGCCGCTCTCCTAGGGCTAAGTGATCGAAGAAGGCCAGAGCCACATGGCACCAGGGGCTTCAGGTCCTCTTCCTTAGCTCTCTTTCACATGGTCTCTTTTGAAGAATAACCCGTTTTTTTTACATAGTGGTTGCAATGTTTCAAGAAAGTAATCACCAACGTAGAAGTGCTTATCAAGCCTCAGGTTCTACTGTTTTGCTTTTGTTGATGCCTATTGGCCGAAGAAAATCATGAGGCCAAGCCCATGTAAGTAAGCAGCGGACACTAATATAATATAATAACCTACCAAGTTTTATCTATAGATATTTGGACAATGAGTAATAGTACTTTTTTCTGAATTTTATGTCTTAACCTACAATGAGATTATATTAGCTCTATTCTAAAAATGTTAAATAATATTGAAAAATGAATTGTCTCTCCTTTACAATCATATTGTTTCTAAGACAGGAACAATGCTTTACACTTTAAAGCATTTAAATTTTATACTTTACAATATTTTTTGGTAAAAATTAAAATTTGATATATAGCTTGTGAAAATAATAAAGGCAAATTTCCAATATTGTGCTGATAATATTTAATAATGCTCGTATTTATTTTGTGCTCTCTTCATTTGTATGCTGTAACAGCCTCTTAATGGCACAAGAAGTTTTATAAATAGAAAATGCATTTTAATTTCAATTTTGCTTAAATAGTGGACTTATGAAGAAGATTCAATGCAGGTATTTAGGAAAATTCATGCTTGATCATTTTATTCAATACTTATCTTACACTTAGTTAATATATTTCAAAATAAAATTCACTTGGTTACTCAATTTACTTTATTTTCTGTCTTTTAAGGGCATGATTTCTCCGTTAAACAGTCCCTAAGAAATTCACCATGCATACCGATTTTAGGAGATCAGGTTGCAAATGCACTGTAACTACCTAACATTTTTACAGCTCGGTTGGATTCAGCTAGAAACATGTCATTTTAAAAATGCAATAACAAATAACACGCAATCTTTATGCTTTCAGGTGGTTAGAGGAAGAGCAGCTAACATAAAATCTATGTACCCTTCTGCGTGTTCTCTTAGTGCAGCTTTTTCTAGCCATGTAAAAACCTGGTAAATTACCAAGTCCTCCGTGTAAGCATGGCACGCAAATGTTTGAGTTATCCTGCCTCCCTCTTCCACTCAATATGCAGATCCCTTTTGAGGCCACACAGACTTTATTATTTTGATTTCCTCACTTCTGTTGACATTAGTAAAGTCACGGTTTATTTACAGGACCCACCTCCATCTCCTTCCGCAGGCTCTTAGATAAAGAGAGCGTAGGTCATAGTTCATGGAGAGTACACGTGCAAGGCCGTGCGCAAAACCAGAACGGGCTGGGTTAGGCTTCTTGATGGCTGCTACCTAGGCTCAGTTACTAATTATCATGAAGAACCCTGCACAATTTCATTTGGTTTGTTTATTGCTGACAGAGATAACCACTAGATAGGAAATCAGAAAACGGGAGAAAAGGAGATAAGTCAGAATTTGTGATCTACCCTTTTATATTGTGTACAAGTGATCATTGATGAAGAAACGTGTCATTGTGTGGGGCATGGATATCCAGGGCTATGTGCTACTGGATGCCTTACTTATTTATTTTTAAATAAATACGAGAATGTATACATACAGGCTCAGTAAGGATAAAGGAGTGGAACGAATCTTAACACAGTGCACCAACATCCTTTCTGAGTTAATGCAGAACACATGGACATGAAATCCGTCCGTCCTAGCATGTTGAAATTCTGTGTGCAAGTTTCACTGGCTATTGTACACAGAGACTTGTTTTGCTGTGTTATTTGGAAAGAAAACAATAGTGTGTAAGGGAGAATAAGGGTGGTTGATGATAAAAAAGGATCCAGGATGTATGTATAGATGAACAATAGTGTCCACTCAAAGACAGGGTCTTGCCATTGGCGACAGTATACGGAGCACAACCTGGCAAATCAGTAACACTCTGAACTCTTGCCACCAGCCAGGAATTATATTTATCATGGATTCTGCTATTGTTCTTAATAGAAATTTATTTTCAGGGTGATTACATTCAGGGACTTAACCTTCTTGGAAAAATTAGGCACGTAATTACTCTTCCCAACACTGCAACACAGGAAAACACAAAGGTAGAACCAAGTGCTCAGATTTATTGGAGAGAGAAGCTGAGAGAGGGAGCAGGCAGGGTCTAAGAGAGCCAGGCACAGTGTGGAAAATAAAGTTAGCAGACAGAAGGACGCAAAGCCCCCCTCTCACGCTTCCTTAGGTACTTGCATCAACTCGGAGGCCATGCACATGAAATCAGATGAATACATGCAGTGTTATCAAGAGTTTCCAGTTCACCAAGGTGGAGAGAGCACTGTTAGCCTCCCCCACATTCTTATTCGGTTTAGCTCCATAAAGGTTTCCCATTTTACCAGCTAAAAATTACTGTAATGAGGGAGAAGGGGTTGGGGGACAGAGGGAGAGAGAAAGAGGCCGTTGCAAGGCTGATAAAACTAAGAAAGAGGAATATTTCCAGGGATTTCTGAAAGACCCAAAGCAGATGGGACAGTATCAGTAAACCAGAGCAGAGAAAACTCACAGCAAAAACACTCACGGAAAGCAGTTATGGGAAGCAGTGCACTGCAGGGAACTCGGCGGAGCCCAGGAGCACTCGGGCCTGGGGCCGGCACGCGGGGGCGCAGGAGAGAACCGCGAGGCACAGGCCTCGGCGGAAACCGTCAGGCTACTGCATCGCTGCTGGCCAGTCGAAGCCTCGCGTTCTCCGTGAAAGCAAGGCTGCCGGGCAGCATTTGCCTTCTCCTGGAGTGTAAGGAGAGGGCGGGGGGGGGGGGCTGGGGAGGGCATGTGGTATGGGCTTTGGACTGGGGTGAGGGAAAGGGCAGATCCTAGCAGCACTGTGGAGCCCCCCCAGAGTCCAGAAGTGCATAAACTGAACATCTACCCACAGCACAGGGGAAGAGGAAATATTATTTTTGGCTAAAACTAAGTAATTATGAAATCATTGTTTTGTCTTTCCGATTCCTAGTCTCAAGCTGAAAGAGAATGGACTCTATTTTGAAAGTAATTCTTTCTCCTTTTGGCAAGCAGGACAGTCTAGTTTACACAGAGGCCCCTGAATAACTTCTTGACAAAGAGGCATTGATATCGGGTCTGGAGCTGTCTAATTATTTATTCTTCCAAGGCCAGTGATAAGATAAAGATAGTAAAATAAAGTAGATAAAAGAGTCATGAATTGAAATAAATTTGGGGGATTATAAATTGAGCTTCTTTACTTTAAGTAATCTATTTCATATTTGCTAATCCTCCTGCTTAATTCTGTCTAGAGTGGGAAATAGTGAGTATGGATGATTAAGCTAAAGGGCAGGCAGGAGAATCTGAAAAGCAAGGTTTTGGAAGTTTTAACAGCGTGTTTATAATATTGGAAATTCTTAGAGGAAGGGACGTCCTTTTTAAAGGCTAATGTGAATGATTCTGCTTCCCCCTTATACTTGTTCCCCTTCATCAGCATGGATAATCACCAACGGAATAAACATGAATATATGCTTATACTACTGCCCAGAATCTGTTATTTTAATGGCATAAACATTGATAATCGAATGAAATCATATGACCTAAAAACATAAGGAAAATTACACAGGCTTTTCATTTCTCCATACTTCTACACCAATAACTACAGCAACGTATAGAAAATAATATAAAAACAAAGACTGGTGCTCAAAGACTCCAGGTTAACCCTACCTTGCCCACGTTTATCTGTAAATTGTCAACTTTCAGCTGTATCTTAAACTGGGTTGAGTATGCAAGATTATGTCATGACCTTGCCAACCATCTATTATTTTAGAGTTCCCTTCAACAAATTTAATTAATTCATATCGGACCATTTTAAAGTATACAACTCAATGTTCTTAGTATACTCACAGAGTTGTACAGCCACCGGCAAAATCTTTTTAGAACGTTTTTGTTACCCCCGAAGAAGCCCCATAGCCAGCTGCGGTCACTGCCCGTCGCAACTCACGGCCTGCCTCTGCGCGCTTTCGGCCTCTACCGTGCTGCTTCCCTGCACATGCCAGATGAGTGCAATCGCGTGACCCCTCATCTTGGGCTGCTGCTTCCCTTCAGCACGGTGTTTTCAAAGGTTCGAGCCCAATGTAGTCTGTATCAGGACTTTATTTTTTTGGAGGAGTTTTTGAGGAATGAAAACAAAGAAACAAATAAAAAAACTAGACAGGTTGGAGTAGACTGATAAGGAGGAACAGAACAGGAGAGACAGCCCGGAGTTTTGCAGGCCAATCACACGGGTCCCTGTGGTGGGAAGACAGTTTCCTCGTGGGTGAGGTGCATGGCACAGCCACTGTGGCTTTTGAACAGTGACGGGGACTGGCTTGTCGATATGTCGCTGATACACAGGGGCTAATGAGAGTGGCAGGTCAGGTGTGATGGGAAGGAAGCAACCTTGTGAGATGAAATCTATCCCACAGACAGGAATCGAGCAACTCAGGCAAATGACTCAGGGCTAAGGAGTTTCAGATGGGGACTGAGCCTTGATCATTGGTTTTAGCAAACTAGAGATCGTCCAAGACCTTGCAAAGAGCAGTTTCCTTGGAATGATGGAGAAGAAAGCCTGATTGAAGTGGGTTTCAGAGAGAACAAAGGACAGAAACTGGAAATTCTAAGTATAGAAAACGTTCAGTAAGTTGTGTTGTAAAGGAGAGCAGGAAATGAAATAATAAGTGGAAGCATATATGGGGCAAAAGGTTTATGACTTGCAATAGTAAGCGTTTACAAAAATTCACGGATTGACACAAAAGTATTACAAATAAAAAACTAGGAATAATAAAAAATATTACTAAAATTGCAGAGCCTTAGTGGATATTTAATTTTCGTCTGTTTTATTCCACAGAGCATCTTCTCTCTCGTTTCTTGCAAATAACAACCTTTTATTGTGATGTTTTCCTCCTTTAGTGTCTTAATAATAAGGCTGCGAAAATATCCTTTTTCTTTCTTAAGAAGGAGCAGTGATTTCCCCCCCCCCTGAAAATCACTGTCTGAATTTTAACTCACAATATAATATCCCTGCTGAGCCTTAAAGAAAAAAAGAGTTCGAAATGAAATTCTAAGAATCAGCAATCAGGTAATTGAAGTCAAGTTTTCAAAACAAAGAAATAAGTAAAAAGGAAGCCTTCAATATAGTTTACAACTCTTGCGGACTCAGGAATGATATTGATTTCTTTATTGTGTTTTCTTAATATTTCTGGGGAGTAGTATGTGTACACACTAAGGTACTGGCATTTTAATACTTTCTTTGGAGAAAAAAAATACATGGAAGTTTTTGTTAAAAAGAAATGCTAAATAATTGCACATCAATTTTAATATAAACAGGTAAATGAAAAGTTTGTTGCTCGTGTTTGTTGTATCTAATGTGTCTCCTGAGGTTTAGTTTCCCAGAGTCATTTAAAAAAGGCAAATGTCCCTAAATTACTTACCTATTTACAAGACTTTACAATGAGATCTTCTAGACACACGCTCCTTTTACTGAAACCTGATCATGATATGCTAAAATGTCAACAAAGTCATTTAATCATGCAGCACCATGCACTTCTTAAAATGATTCCTTTAGGGCTCTTAGCAAAATGTGTAGCAGGCCCATCTCAGAGCTGTTCTCAAGTATGTTAGACCAGGGACAGAAAAGCAGCAGTGGGTCCTTCTCACTCCCTTATTCTCTGTGTCCTATCCTTGGGCTTGAAGGTCATCAATAATGGCAAATGGAACACTGTCATGTTCTTCTTCTGAAAAATCTCCTTGGCACTAACTTATTTTCAAGATTTTAAAAAATACTTTCCTCATCTTTCCATTGTTTCAAGATTATAAATAATAATAATTTGTGAATATAAAAACACACACCAATAAAGACCTCATCAAGGACTAGTAGGTTGAATGTGGTTAGTTCACCATATTACATTAATTTCTAATGAAAAGTATAATTTTACTGATCAAAAAATAATGTTTAGGTAAACATGCATTTTCCCCAAATATTGGAAACTTAATTTTTATAGAATGCCATCTTAGTATCAGTCAACATGTAAATACTTATGTAAAAATGTATCTTAACTAAAGAAATTATCAGATAATTATTAGATATTGACCTAAAAGAAAAAAAAACTTACTCAATTTTAAAAATGCAACTTTCATGAAAATAGTGTATAAGTATATAATTAAACATTGTTAAGAAAAGTCTTCTTCATTGATCTATTTCAAATTTCAACCAAGGTAATGCGGATGATACAGTAGGTATATCATGAAGCAATTTATCAGTAATTTCTCATATTAAAAACATTTTTTAAAAATTATGAAGTAAATATGTTTTCAAAGTAGGTGGAAATATGTAGTTGTCATTTATTCTTTGGAATAGAGGGTTACCATCTTATTCCCAACAAGACAGAAAATGCTGGGAAGGTGGTTCAGAGGTATCCCTTTTTATTAAATGTGAAGGTCACAATGATTTCTCCCTGATAGCATAAAAATAGAAGACTTCACAAAAAAACAAATCAAAGAAAACAACGACCTTCAGTTAGGGTCATTTTTACAAGCAATCATTTAAAAAATAGACCATTTTTATCTATTTTCATTAAAGGACATACAGAAATGACAGAATTTTGTTTGGCTAAGTTAAACGTCATAATTGCCATTACATATTTTGCTTTTGAAGAAAAAAAAATCCACCTCTAAATTGTGAAAAAAAGTGAGTGATATTCCTGGGTGTTTTTCTTTTCTATTCCTAATCTGTTCACACCTAGAAAATATATTGTGCAAAGGAAGAAAAATAATACTTTAGAAATAGAAGAGATTCTGTACTTTCCAAGATAGTGCCTGTATTTCTCATTCCTAGGGCAGTAATCAAAGACTCTAAAATGTTTCTTATTAACTTTTGGTAATATACATAAATATTAATGTATTTTATTTTTATATAGTAAGGCTACTCATTCAGTTCAAATTAAATATGCAGATTATTATGTTATAATGCCACAATCCATATCTGACTGCTAAATTAAAAGACTACTCATACTGTATAAAAAATGAGAACACATCTGAACATTATATTACTTCTTTAGAGACAGTAAATTACAGAATGGTACCTGAACTTGTACCAAACAATACTTATGTAGTTAAAGTGACATTTTACTTACTTAGTTTTCAACATTTAAAATCAGCTAATTACAAAACACAGAACTGTAATTCTGTAATTACCATTACAGAAAAAATATAAATATAAAAATCTCAACAATATTTTATTTTTACTTCTGTAGAAGGTTACTGAAAAACATGGAATTTGGAAAAAAGCAGAAAGAATAACAGGAAATAAAAAGGAGAATAATGTCTTTATTTTTAGTAAAGTAGAGGCTCTTAATAGATTTGACCATTCATGAAGAGATGTGTAAACAGTGCTGTGGACGTGACTAACAAAAAGCCTAAAATGAAACTGGTAAAAGAGGCTGCCTATGGGGAATTGGATGGGGGTTCAAAAAAGGTAGGACTTTTAATTTCAAGCTTTTGAATATTGTCTTAACTACATAAAGGAACTGATTTTATTAAATCATAAGCTGTATTAGGGTAGGTATTTTCATGTGGTTTATGAACAAAATATTATTTATTCTTACCTGTAGCTTATACACCTGTCTCAGTCGCTTACTACTTGTAAGGTCTTAGACAAGTTGTGGGAATTCTCATTTAGTCATGTCTATGGGTGATTCTGTGCAACAACAGCAGAGTTGAGTATTTGTGACAGAGACGGTCAGCTTCCAAAGCCTAAAATATTTACTATGATCATGTACAGGAAAATTTTGCTGATCTCTGCCCTACGGCAAGGTAAAAAGAAAAGAAACAAAAGGGAATTCGTATCTCTCCAAGCATGTGCTAGCAGGGCAGCTTTGTACCTTTACAGAATTGTTTTAATTAGAGATGCTAATTTTTCACAGAAATGGTTTAGGCCTCAGGGTGGATTACAAGATCCCAGGCTGCATGACATCCGTAATTAACACACTCAGGTCAGCCTGCAGAAAGCAGAATTTCAGGTCATATAAAAATGTGGTTTCATGGGACCAGAGGAGTGAGGAGGATCCTACTTAACCAACCTGCAATTTCTATGTGCCTCAGATGTAAAGAGCCAAAGTGAAGAGCTTGAGGGCTTTCTTCTGGTTCTGCCTCGTCTGGGAGCTTTACTGTGACTGGGCTCAGAACCCGGGATTCTCAGGACAGGCACGAGGACAGTGGAGATATGATCATTGATGAAGACTTGGGATTTTGTGGTGGATGGAAATAGCCTCATGGTTTTAGAGAAGTCAGATCAAAGTAATAAGAAATGGTGAATAAAGTAAATAGAACAATAGTGTCAACTAATTCAAAAAATTAAAGAAAAAAATAAGGTATACTTCTTACATGTCACATACACAAAGCACTTGAAATTTTTGTGTGATTTAAATGTATATGTGAACTTGGAGATTTTCTATAGCTGGTGGGAAGTAGTTACAGTAACTACTATACCAGAAGTTAGATATGTAGGCCTACTTTTACTCAGGCCAACAAACAACAAAACTTTAATTTTAGTTGGCCTAATAGGAAAGCAATAGTGCTCACCAAACAATAGCACTCCCTATGTAAAGTAAGGAATTCCAAATTCTGAAGATATTAGTCTGTTAAAGATGTCTTCCAACAAACTAGCTTGTGTCACACTAGCTTGTTGATTTTGGTGGATGCATTAAAGAAAGCATATTGAAGTGCCTCCTAAGGCATCATAATTGTTGGAGAACTCAGCAGAGAATGATGTTTTAAATATTTTTGCATCCTAAAAATCAACATATAAAACTGATTTAAAAATAAAGGGTTATATAAAGATTCTGGACCCTATCACTTCTTCAGTTTCATCATTCCTCACTCCCTTCTAATTTTCTCATCCCAAGTCACTTGAAGCTTCATCTATGTCCTGTACAATGCTGTGCCTCTTTTTTCATGGCACATGAACTTGTGCTGAGCTGGCATTGTCCATTTACTTATTTCTAGGACCTCTTGTCTTCTTGGGTCCAATGGTACTGTAGCAATAACATAATAAGTACTTGATAGCTGATGATTAAATGTATAGTTTAATTAACCAACTTATAACAACAACGACAACAAAATTCACCCCCAAATCATCTCTTTGTGCATGTGCTGGTTATATATCCTATAATTTAACTGCACTTTTCAGTGTTTTTGAAACTAAAGGAGGAAGGGAAGCAACCGAAATTATACACCCTTTTTGTATGGAAGCTGATAATTTCTAAAGCGCTTAAACACAGATATTATATTTAATCCTCACACTAGTGAGAGTGTACATATTATCATCTCCTGTTTTAAAAATGTGGAAACCGTAAACCAGTGAGGCCAAATAACTTGCCCAAGGTCACAAAACTAGAAAGTGCTAGCACTGGGACTTAAGCCAAGGTCTTTTGACTTTCTTCCAACACTCTTTCCATTATGTGTGGATATGTGCCAACCTGAACAGAATACTGTGAGAGAGAATGCTTGTAGCTGGGTAATTTCTATTTGTAATTTGAGATTCACTTGTAGTTTAATAACATTGCATGATTGCTGGAGAGAAAGACATGGCAAAGTGGGTAGGTCCTACAGGAGAAGGGCTGACTTAATAAGTGTGATTCCGGGGGGCACAGTTCTTATGCCGAAACTCTTATTTCCCTGGATGATGGCATTAGAAGTTTACTCAGCTGAGAAAGTGATGGCCTTGGGAAACTTCTATAAAGGGGTACCTTAAGTTTTACTCACTTCATCACATAATTAATACTCTATTCTGAAATCAAGTGTGAAGTTTCTGAAATAAAGTCTGACACTGCTGAAACTTTGCAAAGCAATCCGATTAGTGCTAATTCTGCTTCTGTTTGGTACATTTCTTGTTTTCATTTTTCTGTAGTTCCCAGGGTGATTTTTTTTCTGTGAACAAAAGATCTTTACAGAAAATCTTATTAAAAAAAAAATCACAGATGTAGCTATGTGCAAATAAAAAAACTATTGCGGTATCATCTTTGTCAGCATGAAGACATAAGCCATTTTAAAAAAAATGAGAGACAGAGAAAGAGAGAAAAGAAAGAGAGAAAGAGAAGGAAGGAAGGAAGGAAGGAAGGAAGGAAGGAAGGGAGGGAGGGAGGGAGGGAGGGAGGGAGGGAGGGAGGGAAGGAAGGAAGGAAGGAAGGAAGGAAGGAAGGAAGGAAGGAAGGAAGGAAGGAAGGAAGGAAGGAAGGAAGGAAGGAAGGAAGGAAGGAAGGAAAAGCCAGGAGAAAGGACAATAAGGACCAGACAAACAGAACCTGGAAATGGTCAGCATAAAGCTGTGTGAATGCGACATACAGGAACTCAGCTAGGCTGAGACTAAGGGTATCTCTATCCTGTTTCCCAGACTATCACTTTAAGACTCTAAGTACTTTGTCTTCATTATCTGTATTGTAGCATGTTCATCAAAGGGAAAGCCAGTTGGGACCTATACAAAAATGTGACTGACCTAGCATAGGACGGTGTGACAGGAATCTGTTTTTCTGGAATTACATAATGAAGACGTCCTTTGCAAAGCCTTGATTAATGCTTAGAAATAATCTACTTTGTTTTTCAAACTCCTGGAGTCACTCCACTTCTATTTCATCTAACGAGATGAAGCCGACTAGCTGCGAGCTAGTCATCCATGGATAAAGGCCAAGGGTCCTCCATAAAGAGAAGGTTATAATTGGAAAATCCTAGGCCCTGGGACAGGTGAAACTGAGCTTGATTTCCAGCTTGCTCTCTTATTAGTTTCCTTTACCTCGGTGTAGTGACTAACTCCCTTGCAGCCTTGGTTTTCCCACCTGTAATAATATTAACAATAATAATAATAATAATAGTTACAATGTTCATCTTTAACATGTTTGAGCACTCAACTATTTGCTCAGAATTGTACTAATTTCTTGGAGTGTTGTTCAATTTAAGTATAGCAGCAACTCTTTAAGGCAGGTGCTATTTTCCTCATATTGTGTAGGTGAGCAAATTCATGCAGAGTTGGGGTACATAAGTCATCCGAGCCACATCACTAGGAAGTGGTAGAGACAGGATTTATACCCAAGCAGTCATCTTTGAGAAGCTATGTGCTCAGTCACTACACTATGCTGCTTGTATGTTAACATCTCAGTTCCTTTATATGTAAAATGGGTATAATAAAATCTCTACCCTTCATAATCTTTTATGAAAATGAAATGACTCAATAACTACACCATATTTAGAAGAATGCCTGACATATGGTAAAATCTTATAAGTATTTGTTAAATAAAATAAATGGAATAAACTTGCCCAATTACAGAGCTGGTAATTGGCGGAACAGAAAATCTCATCCACTTAGTGTAAATCCAGAACCTTCCTTCTCCACCACAACATTCTGCCTCCTGGCATCGCCTCTAGTTAAAGCTGCATTGCACAGATACGTGAGATGATACATAGTATCTGCAAATTCCTGGTGCCTAGGAAGTAGTTAATAAATAATAGCATTTATTATTGATCATCATAGCATGTCATATTTGACTTAAAAGAGGTACTGTTTCAAGTATGATAATATTGTTAATTGAGCCTTTATTGTGTACCAGGTACTTTACTTAAGCTCTTTATAATATTAACTCATTTTTTTCCTCACTAAGAAGGTTCTGACTAGCGTAAAAAACTAAAGACGGCAAAGATAATTTAATAAACTTGCCCAAGTGTCCAAAGTTTGTGAGTAGGAGAGCAAGGATCTGAATCAGGGCTCTCTGGCTGCAAATTTTGTCATCTTACCCACTTCAATAGCACTATCTCACTCCCGTGGGATGCAGTCAGACAGCTCCAGTTTGTAGAGAAACTCTAGATCAGGAAGTTTAGATTTGGTTCTGCCACCAAATAACATGAGAGCCTTCTTTAGTCTAATCTAAAGTAAAATCATTGAACTAGATTACAAGGTTGTCATTTATTTATTTTTCATTTATTCATGCCACAAATACATATTGAATATCTGCTGTGTGTTAAGCATGATGCTCAATGCTAAATTTTACCTCTCCAAGGTATCTACTCAAATAATCTGAACTTTGGTTGAAACAGTGGTTCAGAAATCTTTCTTTTAAAACTGTGTGTGTGTTGATAGTAAAACTGCCTTGGGGTCTATAGGTTGCTGTTATGTCGTCAAAACATTATTATCAGTGGACACTGCAGTTATCACTGTTATTGCTGCTACTGAGAATAGAGGGGCGACTCTAGACCACACGTGTGGATTTAAAATGAAGGAAAGAAGTCTCCTACTTCTTTCTGTTTTTGAGGATGTGATTCTTTAGTACATTCTGGGGGCAGGGGGGGATTAGATTGACATGGTTGGCATAATTTAATGACTTTTTCCAGTGTATACTAGCGCGATAATATTGGACTTTCTATTCATGTACAGTGTCCGACAAACGTAGGGTGAGCAACATTTGTGAGTTCTACATTCTAAACATTTTGGGCTTTATGTAATGGCGTCTTTCTATCTCAGATATGCTCACAATTTGTTTTAGATATGGGCCTTTAAAGATTCAGTGATAAAATAAGATACATATGTGTATACTTGAATAAACCAGAACAAACTTAAGAAGGATCGCACTGCCTCTCATCTACAGAAAATGTTTTTGCAGGTCCTACTCACCAGATTAAAAATTATTTATTATGCATTTAAGAGACAAAATCTTTATATATTTATGATATATATGACACATAAAAATCTTATAGATATAAAATATCTGACTAAATGTTGTGAAGATATGACTTAAATTTATAAATGATTAGATATAGGCCATTTATTTATTTATTAATTTATTAAATTTTTATTTGATTGACTTTTAACAAAAATGCAATATGTCAGTGAGTTGGTGTGCTAGACATTGGGTATTTAATTGTACAAAACAAACAAACATGATTCAGGTTTTTATAAAGCTTACGATATACTAAAAGGTGAACACATTAAATAATAGCACTAATAAATATATAATTAGAAACTATTATATGTGATATAACAAAAGAACACACAAAGTTATGAGAGTATATATAAGGTTGACTTTACTTAGAAGCAGAAATGTCATTTGGATTTTTGTCTTTGCTTTGTAAGTAACAGTTATCAAAAATTACCAAAAGTATTTGTATCTCATAGAAACATTTGCTAAACTGACCCCAGCGTAGCTATGTGGAAATTTATGGCAGTCCACTTTAGTGCTCTTGGAATGCTAGTTTTTTGCTTCAACCAGAAATACATTAACAATTTATTCCTTACACTCTAAAATACTTACATTTTTATGTGTAAAGGGACAATGGGTGTACCAAAAATAAATTCTGATTCAATCACCTGAAAAATACCTGTCCAGCCAAGCAAAGAGTTCATTTTATAAACAAGAATGAAAAACACATCAATCAGGACATGTCAGAAGGAGCAGAAGGAGAAACAAAGGAAAAAAGAAAGGAACTTGGGGGCCTCCATAGTTAGCTCTGCTGTTTTACCCAAGTTCTTCATGTGTGATCATCTGAGTCACTGTGCAGATGTAAGTGCAGGAGGCAGAGTAAGTGTAGAGGGTTGGACTTGCTCAATGTTTCAAATTAGAGTAATGAATGCTTTGAGTCACGTTTTAAACTCCAGAACTATGTTTTTAAAATAAAAAACATTGACTATTAATCTTGATTTATATTAGTCATAATATTTTTCTGAATTTTATCAAACTAAATAAAAAAAAAAATAAAGGTAAGTCATTTTATTTAGAGCCTTAGTGTATATATTTGTTAAATGTTTGCAAATAGTTATTATAGCAATCATAAAATATTTTAATATGTTATCAAGAAATAAGACGAGAAAAGAATTAGTTCTAGAAATTTAGATGTGGGAGAAACATAATAAGTTCTTTTGGTAAGTAGAAAATTAAACCAACTTTATATAATTGCCTGACAAATTTACTTATTGAGAATTAAGCTGGAGGATTAACAAATATGAAATAGATTACTTAAAGCAAAGAAGCTCAATATTTAATCCAGTAAATGTATTTCAGTTCATGGAAATGTATTTGAGTTCATGGGTCTTTTGGTCTGTTTTATTTAATTCTTTTCATCTTATATTTGGCCTTCAGTTTTGTATGGAAGGACGAATGATTATTATCTTTACAACCAAAAATGATGCCTTTAGTCAAAAAATATAATTCAAGTGTCCTGTTTAAACTACTGGATCTTTAACATCTTATTCTAATTAGGGGATCAGAGTAAATCTCACTTGTCACAAATCTTCAGGTGATTTACTGCACTAAGCAAATGTCATTTTTAAGTCATTTAACTCTACAGAAATGTGACTTGCAAATGCATCAAGATAATCTATGGTCCAACATTATGAAACACAATAGAAGCCCAAATTACTTTTAGTTGTAAATATTTGGGATTTTAGTATTTCCATAGTCATTCCAACCTCCCCCTCACATTACTTGCAGGATAAGAAAAATAAAGCGCCCAAAACAGGATGTGGAATCACTGATAAAAACAGCCTTTTACACATTAATGGAAATTGCATATTGCCTTGGATGATGTGTGTGTTTCAGGTTGTGTGAACCTGCACTTATGCTGTAAAATCGGTGCGTTTCCTCCTTTCCCCCAAGATAAAATCAGCTTCTTAAGGGGGGGGGAGGGTGCTAATGATGCTCTAAGAGCACCAGGCCTTCCGTCTGCAGAGCTGCCTGGGCCTCCGCAGAGCTCTGCAGGGGCCAGGAGCACTTGATGGGGAAGTTAAGCAGAAGCCAGGGCCTGGGGTGCCCAAAAGGAGCTGCCCGGACAACAGACTCAAGAAAAGGCCTCTAAGTGATGCGGCCACCTCAGCGACACGTTTGGGAAGAAAATTTTAGCTATGGTCATTGAAAACTTCATGCAGAAGAGAGAGATTTGATTTGAGGAAGTGGAACCTTCCAAACCACAAAAGGAAAATGAAAAGCAGCTCTCAGATGAGATGTGCTGTTATAGCCTAACCACAGGCTGGCTAAACCGGGACGTTGGAGCAACGCTAAAACGACGGTGCTAAGTAACATACTTGAGTATTTTAATAACGCGAGTATGTCTTCCAAAAATTCCAGCCCTGGGCTTATCCTCAAGATGAAAACTCATGGGTTATAGACCTCCCTTTTCATGTTAATGATTATGTTTCTGAATTAATAGTGTGTGGCCTTATTTTCTGTTGCTACATATGCCTGAAGTTCATTATTAGCTTTTAGGCATGCATGAGAGAAAAATGTATCATTTTGATTTTGCTAATATCTATTACAGGCAACAATCAAAAAAACTCACCTTTGTTTTCTTCCAATAAACATTTGATTTTGGAAATAATAAAAATGCATACATCTCCATTCGTATGTACTGGTTTGTAATCATTTTGTTTGTTTTTTGAAGCAGTGGAAGCTTAAATTGTGAAAAGCAATGTATTTTAGAACTACAGTTCTATTAATATGATTCTCTTTTAATAAAATTAAGATGTAAAATGATTTAAAACATTGAAACATCCATGATTCTTTTTACTAGTTAGAATTTCCCTTGCTCCATCTGAACGTATCTTTTATTTGCTTAAGTGTGGATGGTTTGAAATGCTCCATATAAAATAAAAGCTTACTGTAGTCAGTTCACACTACCCTAACAAATTGCCATAGACTGAGTTACTTAAACAGTAAACATTTGTCTCTCACCTTCTGGGGGCTGCAGATTAGGGTGCCGAAGTGGTAGGGTTCTTGGAGAGTGCCTTCAACCTTGTTTACAGATGAAATTTTCTTGCTGTGTCCTCATATGGTGCAAAGAGAGCTAGCTAGCTCTCAGGTCTCTTCTCAAGGGCACTATTCCCATTCATGTGGCTCCACCCTCATGACCTAATTACTTTCCAAAAGCCTCACATCCAAGTGCTATCACATTAGGATTAGGGTTTTATAACATTCAGTGCATTGCAATACTGATTAACTTAACTAATCCTTAATTCGCTCTGAAATACTCCCTGAGAATCTGTGTTCAAGAAAGGAAAAATTAAGTTTTGGGTTTTTTAAAAATATGTTTTTATTGATTTTTAAGAAGGGAGAGGGAGAGATAGAAACCTTGATCAGCTGCCTCCAGAATGCTCCTTACTGGGGTTCAAGCCTAGAACCCAGGCATGTGCCCTGACCAGGAATCAAAACCTGTGACCTCTCGGGGCATGGGACAACACTCAATCCACTGAACCACACTGGCCAAGTGGAAAATTAAGCTTTTGAAATAAAATACTAAAAACAATCTTGTGTTTAGGAAACTTTAATGATTTACATAACACAGTTCCTTTACAAAGTTATCTTACTTTGACTGGACCCAAGCCTTCACACTATTAAATTTAAAATTCTTGAATGTTTTCTTGTTACAAACATGATATAACCATTAAAATATTCTTCTCTGATTACATTTATTTACTTCATTCCTATTGAATAAATCAGAACTGAATTTTAAACTAATATTCTATCAGTTATTGAAAATTGATCACTGTCAAGCTGTGTATAAAGATATATGGTGAATAATTATTCACAAGGAAAATACTATCCATTCTATTTTATTTTATTTCCTTATTTGATTTGGTTGTATACAACAAGTTGGACAATTAATAGGAGGTCATCTTTGCATTACTGAGCATTTATCAACTCTGTCCACGTTTAATTAATGATATTTTCTTTTACACAATATAAATCATTTACTAATCGTCTTTATAAAATTGAAAAATATACTTAATTAGGGCAATTCAAAAGCTATATTTTATTCTAACTCTATTGCTGAGAAAATGAAATTCTGATTCCAATCTCAGACAATCCATCTCTATTTTTTGTTTTAGCAATTCATTTAAACTAAATTTAGACTTACAAGAAAAGTTGCAAAAATAACAAGATCCCTTTATATCCTTTGCCTAGTTTCCTCTAATATTATCATGCATAACTATGTATGTCTTTCAAGATCTTAACACCTTTGAAGAGTACTGATCTATTATTCTGTAGAATTTCCTTCAATTTGGGTCTCTCATGTTTTCTTCAGCACAGTTATGCTATTATGCATAATACTGTTAATACTATTTATTTTAGGGGGAGTGAATGGTCTGTAAAACGTAACTATACAGGGTGGGGCAAAAGTAGCTTTACAGTTGTATAAATCATTTGGATACACTCCTTCCTCCCCATCCTAACTTCATTAATAATTTAAATGCCACTGAACGGCAATGTAATCAACACGTTATTACTTTTCTTGACACCTTCAATAGTTTGGAAGTACTTATTTTGGCTTCAAATAAAATAATGATTGTAATCCATCATCCCACACTTCAATAATTGTTGAATCTGCATAGAGACTTATATTATATGCACACTCATTTTCTCTAAGTACCTGAAGTTTATAATTCAATAAGTAGAAATATTCCAAGTTCTTAACAATCGATCTTCATACATTATGTAATTTAAAAGAAAAGAAAAAAAAATTGAATGATAAATTGTTGAGATATTCCCTTATGTAACTTTTAAATAATTCCTAAGATAATTGCACAATAGAGCAAAAGTTCAACCCATTATTCCTATTTTGTAGTTCTTCCTTGCACAAACTGTCCTCAGGCGGTATGAATGACAGTCACACTTCTCCTTGCTTTGAACTCTAAGTCAATAAAATTACCTCGCCAACAGTTCTGCTGTTTTCAGTTCTCCGCTACTCTCGCTCACCTCAGAAGCTGGCTGCGGGGGCTGAGAATGCTCACCGGTGCCCACCGCGTCATATTTTCCCTGGCGCCCTGCCAGGCTTTATTGTGCGGTCTCTAGTGCGGTGCGGTGTGGGTCTGTGACTGAGTTATGGGCCACAGATGTGAGTGTAATGATCGGTGCCACCTCCAGACCTGGTCATTAGAAATATCCCGCTCACCATCCTTTCCCTTCCCCTAGGCCTAATGCAATGGATTCAAACAATATAGAGGAAAAAATTATCACCAGGCTATCATCTAAAAGACCCTAATGTTTGTCAATACCCAAATTATGTCATGAGTTTCGCTCGCTTACAGGAACTGAAGAGAATTCCCTACAGCAAAATGAAGACAACTGAATGCAAAGACCAAGATGCCCAATGCAAAGGCCGATATGGCGATGGGCATCATGGGCACAAAGGGCTGAGTTCAACAGAAGAATAACTGTGCATGACTAAAGGGTTTAATCACTCCACACCACAGCCTATAAATACAGAAGGCTCCTTCTCAGTCAGGGAGAAGGTGCCCTTGGAGCAGGAACTCACCCGTCTCCATTCCTTGATCAAACAGTGACGTTTCTGCTCTGCTTCACCTAACGGCACTGGGCAGAAGGACCTTGGTTTGGATCCCTGACCTGAAAGGGCCAATAATAAAATGTGAGTTCCTGAATGAGTTAACAAAGCATGGCATGCACCCTTATCCGAATATGGCTAAAATATAAACCTTTGTGGTGAAAGCTTTTTGAATTTGATTATGACAACAGTAAGCTACTATTAGCTAATTCATGGGCAGTTGTCATCTGGGGTTGAAGCTCACTACGCTTCTACGACCACCTCTGTCATCAACATAACCTCTCACATGGCATTAAGCATTCTAAGAACACGTCAATTCTTGTTGAATGGGTGTTATTCGTGCTAATGCAGTAATCATTGTTAATGTTATATTTCTATTGAAATTAAAGTTCATTTTTTTCTATAAATACTTGAGTCTACTGAGATATTCTGACCTTGGAGACATTACAATTTATTTTAGGTACTCAAAGTTAATTTTCACTTTGTTTCATAGCTTCCTTCATCATGAAACTTGGAACATTGTCCTGGGACTGGGCCAGATAGCATATACTCTAACATCTGTCTACGATATATTCCAAATTACTTCTCTCTGATGTTGTAGACACAGTGAGGCTCCACCCAGGCCCCTGTGTAAGGAAGGATTCATTTCCATGTGTGAGAGTTCTGTCACCAGAAAGCGTCCAGGTATCAGCTCCTTCAGGGGTTGCCTCAGCTTCAGAGACCTGCCTTGCCCAACGTCACGCCTTCCTTGGAGGAGCCTGGATCTGGTTGAAGAGTGAGATGGAGCATAAGGATCTGAGCATTATAACCAGATGCAGAACTCTGCAGGGAAATATTCCCTTTAGAGCTTTCTATTGTTTTGGGGTGAGGTTTTGTTGTACTTTTATCATAATTGAATTAACCTACTTACTACTGACCCCACCTTATTTGTCCACAGATGAAAATAAATCTTTGATACAAGTAAACATCTTATACCCCCAATTCCATTTCAGTGTATTTCCAGACTACCCAACTCACTACACCTGACTATATATTATTATTTTTCTTCAAAAGTAAACAGGCTTAAAAACTCCTGCAATCTAAGCCTTGTGGAGACCTTCTCTGTTACCCCAAATTGTCTGAGGCAAGAATTCTTACCAGGTTCTTAATGCTAAATCTATTATGATTTAATTGATAAAAAATAATTGGATAGCTAAACAAAACCAATCAAACAAGTAACAACAATTGCAGCAACACAATAGAAGAGTAGCGGGGCTGATAAAGGACATTAAAACAAAAAAAGAGAAAAAAGGAAGTAGAAAAATCAGGGCAACAGGCAGAGTTGGCATAAGCAAATGTGGAATAATTACAATTCAACGTCGTCTATAAAAAACAAAGTAACATTTTGTCATATGTAAAACAACTTGAAAAACCATAATTTTTGTGAGAATACCTACATTTCACAATGGCTGCTTTAGAAAAAATCATTTTATTAAAAATGAGGCCTGTTTTCCACTCCCAAACAAAATAAGAAACAAAAACCAGTAACATCAAGGTAAATGAATAAAAGAAACAATGAATAAATACAATTAAAACAAATCAACCAACCAACAAACCCAGTCATGTTGCCCTAACAGTTACATGATATGCCCTGGGGTGTCACTCAGTGCGGGGACTGACGTCCGGGAGCGGTGCGCATACCTGCCTCTCTCCTGTTCCGCAGTGGTGCGTGGAGGACCATTTGCGGGGCAGCCAGGGAAACAACTGGAGGCAACAGCAGCATCAGTGCGCCATGTGCCACAGCGCTCAGCCGCTGAGCTGCTACTAAGCGGCTACGCAAACTAGACACTAAATAAAAAAGGGTGGAGACGAAACAAAACGACATGTGAAAATAAGTCTGAGGGAGCAAAGTGCAAACTTGAATGTTGGTTGAGGGATGCATTTTATCAAATGGAAAGTATTCAGGGTTAGTATTAGCAATATTATTTTGAAAGTAACTTAAAGGCATAGATTTGAAACAAGTGCCTGGGTTATGTTACAATGATTATGTATTTAATTGAGAAAGATTTTGATTCAGTGATCAAAAGTGTAACATTAAAATATTCAGTCTGCAAGTTTGATAGTACACACACAGCTAAGTTTTTAGTTTTTTTCTTTTCTGAACAATATCCCATTATGCATAGAAATTCCAAAGTATCTGCAGGTTTTTGATATGGATGTGCTAAAACTCAGAGTTTCAGCTCCCAAAGAGCTTTGTTGACAGAGCAAAAAGACATGAGATGTGCTTGAGAAAATGAAAATGTTTGTTCTGTGAACAACTGAAACCATTACTGTCCTAATTGTTGATGTATTTTTCTTAAAATGGTTATTTACAGTAGAATCAATTTTTATTTTATTTAATTGAAGGCTGGAGACTTTCTTTTATTTCCCACAACATCCAACTGAAGAAAGTATATCCGGAGAGTTCACATGTTTTCTCAGTGACAGTTAATGGGTGGCAGAATTAGCAAAAGGATATGTGTTATCTAGCTTTTAAGGCCAGCTAGCTGTGTTCTGAGTTTCTACGAATATTAATTCACATACTGACCAACTAAAGCATTCATCATAAAATGGAAATGTGGCTAACTCTGTGTCACAATAGTAGTACTTTATATCAGGAGCTAAATGAAAGAAGGGGACCCTTTTATCACAGGAAAGAGCAAGAAATAAGACTTCCACTCTCCTGATAAGTGCTAATAGACTATAAAATAGAAATTAACAGTCCTTTCTCTTCCAAGTAAATCTATCCATCATTCAGAATTAACCACAAATTCATATACCCAACCACTGTGTGACAAAATCTATGACAAAGCACTTGCCATGAAATTATGGGGAAAACACATGCGTCTTGATCTCATATCTGGGCATCCTTTAGATCATATTATCAGGCTGTAAATATTTACTGCACATTATAAATTTAACTATGCAGTAATAAAATGTTATAGCACAAAAACTTTAGCATATTTCAATATTTACTTGATTTTAAGATTTCAGTACGTAGTCTGTTTAGATTAAATCAAGCTAAATAAGAAATCAGATGAATTGTATATTTTATGTAATATATTATATAATCTGTAATACATGTTGAATATAGATTACATTCAATAATGAAAATAATTTAGATCCAAAACACTTTTAAGATGACTCTACAAATGTCATTTTTAGAAAAATAGCAGATGTCTGAGGTCAGTCAATCAGTGGTGTACTTTGAAATTCACCAGTTGAATTAAATTTAACCCCATATTACTTTTTGTCAAATGAAATGAATTAAACTCTTTTATTTTAATTTTTAAAAGTATGCCACAAGCAAACATTAGTTTTACTTGTCTTTTATCTTAAGTATGTTATTTTTACAGCTAATTCAGCCACGATGTTTGTACCTGTAAGACATTCCTCATACAGCTCTCCAAACTTTGTTGGCAAAATTATTATTTCTCTTGCTGTAACTGTATGACCAAATAACCACATGGGAACTGCCAGAGTTTGTATATTCCAGTCCTCTCACCATTGATTGGCCCCAAAATGGCTCAAGGTGGACCAAAGGTAACCTTTCCAACCAACATTCGTCCAGGTAACTTATTTAAGGGCAGGTAGTTAGGATTAACCAGTATTTTCTGAAAGCCATCTGCTGGCAGAATTCTTCCTTTTTCCAGACAGGTTAGTCTTTGTTCTATTAAGGCCTTCAGTTAATTGGATAAGACCCACCCACATTATGAAGGGCAATCTGCTTTGTCAAGGTCCATTAATTTAAATATCAATTTCATTCAAAAAACACTCACAGAAACATCCAAAATAATGTTTGACCAAATATTTAGGCACTGTGGTCCAGCCAAGTTAACACATAAAAACCATCATACTTTTGTGAAGCTTGACTTGTCATGAAAATTAGATCTTAGAGAGTAATATCATCTGTTTCAGACACAGTTCAACCCATTACAGTATGTCTCTATTAGCTTGGGCCATATGGATAAAATCTACTTTTCTCTATTTGCACTTCTCTGAAACCTCCATTCATACAATATGCATGGACCCTTTTTTTCTTATTTACTGTTTACATTTATATTTCTTGGTATCATTTATCACTTAGTCACTGAAGTCATCAGGCAGCAAACAAGTTCAAAGTCACTATCCAGATTCAGAATATGCTTAAGCTGTGTTTATGTAGGATGAAAAAAACATTAAAATTTATTGTAGAACTTTCTATATAAAGTCTCTGTTAAGAAATACTGGTTTAATGTGTGTAGCAGATGCTTTGTGGTCCCACCCAAATCTCCTTGGCACTCATAGTTCTGACAGCCCCTTACTGCAAACACCTGTGACTCTCTGTCTGGAGGCATTCATTGGCTATAAAAATAGTCTCAGTCTGTGGGCAAGGGTCAAGGCAGAATGCAAACAATTTAATGCCCCCATGAGTAGTATACAACCAGTTGACGGATGGAGTTGATGAGTGGAATCACACTTTGGGTGGAATAACTTGGAAGCATGTCCCAGTGGGACTGAACTTCAGTAACTCACAGTGGAAACCTGCTCGCTTATGCACCTGTACTGACTCCCTTTCTTCTCAGGCTCATATTCCTGTTCTCCTACTAGTGCTTCTTGAGAAGACCTACATAGACCTGCTTTTACCCATATCAGTGTCTGCTTCTGTAGGAAACCAGCATAAAGTAATATGTTAGCTATAGCGAGACACATGCAATTTAATGAACACTTTCTTGAAAACCATCTTAGCTAAAGGAGCGATTTTGCTTTAGGGGAGCTAGCTATACTTTATCAGTGTAAGTTCTATAAATCCCAGTTCTAAAATAGCTCTCATATTCTAAAATATATCTCATATCCAGTCCTCTCATTCCCATGCCCCTTTTAGTATCTCAACATCACTCAGAGTTTTCTAACAGCCTTAAGAAATATCCTTCTAACTCTATTCTCTTCTTTTTAATACATACTTCAAAATAGCATCTCAATTAAATTTATTAAAAGGCTCATTCCCTAGCACTCATCAACCATATACCCTCTGCAATAGTCACAAAGAACCACTGGAACTTCCTCTAAAATGATTGATCATTTGAAGTATCTTTGCCTCATCCATGCTTTTCTTCTGCCTGGAATGGTCCAGTAATTAATTCTTGAGGGGAATTTCTGCCAGTGTTTCTAGACTCTGTACAAAGGATACTCCCCTTATTCTCTGGCATCTATTGACTCTGTCCCTTATATATCACTAGGATTCCATTATTGATGGTATAATTTTATATCTGTACTGTTATTAATATATACTGTAAGTATTTTCACATGCCTGGTGTTTGTTTTTTTAATTTCATCTGTTAAACATTAACCTTGGAAATTATATTCATCTCAATGTTTCTTGTGCCAGGTTGGTAAGTTCATTACAACATTATTGAATAAGTGAATAGACATTTTAGTAACTTTCAAGACTCCATGCTTCCCCTAAAATTTGTGTCAGTATGGACAAGCGCTTTACTGAAGATTTCCTGGCAAACACAGCATTAGGGTCAATGGTCATGTAAAAATGCACCCCAAGTCCCGGCCTTCAGTTACACATTTCTGCTGTGTGCTCTTACACGTGACTGGGGGAGCTGGACTTCTTTGTCATTTTATTTGTTTTAGCTAAGAAAGAGTGAGATTCTTGGACTGAAGGGTGCTGATGAAGGGGGGGACTGCCCTGAGAGCATCACCTAGAGGAGAAGATGGTGGCTGTAGAGGGGCAGCGAGGAGGCCAAAGTGCAGGTAGGCGAGCAGGCTCGGACTCGGGAAGGGGGGGAGGCCCCCTCCTGACTCGCCTGGGGGGGTGAGCGCGCACAGCACTTGCGGGCAGGTTGCTTCACCCGGACGGTCCTGCCGCCTGCTGCAGCAGCTCTCCTTGCTTTAGGGAGGGGTCGGGGCAGGCCGCCTCTTGTGAGAGCCTTTCACCCCGCACAGCCGCCTCCAAGCCAGCCCCAGGCGACAGCTTTGACTCGGGTTTGCCACTGCTGAATCGCCGCAAGCACATCAGTCCTTCCAGGCGCCTGAGGGGGAGAAATACAACCTGGTTCCTGCAGGGCAGCGAGGTTTTGTTGTCCGTATTTCAAGGACAGTTGGGGAGGAGAGGAAGCTACCTTACCAGCTACAGGCCCGCCCTCATGTAGCGCTACACTTTTCCCTTTGGAGATGGAGTAGCTGATGCAATCTTTTTTCAGTCTGCTTTTTCTTTTTAATCAGCCTAAAGCGAGTCCTCACCCTTTGCCTATTCCTTAAATATCAGTAGTTTCCAAAAATCTTTTTTATTTCCTGAACTTTCTTTACTTATTTCTATACTAACTCATCTGAGATTTGCTTCAGGTATCTGTAAGTCGGGTATATGTAAGTAACATGTGTGTGTCCCAGGCTTTACTCTTGGCTAGAGGTGTGATTTTATTTTTTAGATATATTTTAAAGTAATTCAATGTGGATATCATCCCACCTTTTAGCCATCCTAAAAATAATTATTGTCAATGTTTGAAAGTTCCTCTTAATTTTTTACATATGCCTACATATTTTACGCAGCTTTATAATAATGTGTTTATAATTTGTAACCTGGCATTCACTTGACAATATATCATGCCTATACGCTTTTTTAAAAACTTCATAAATTATTTTATCACACATTGATATTTCATTGAGAAAACAGTCATAATCTAATTGAGCATTCCTTTATTGTTGAATACATTGATTGCCCTCAAAAGTTTCGTGTGCTATTTCAAGGAGGACTTGCATAATTAGTTTCTATCCTGCTTTAATTTTTGTATAGGAAAAAGTCTCATAATTAGGATTAAAATTAAAGGGGGAAGAGGTCCAAATGTGTGAATTTATAGCTTTTGATGAATATTCTAACAAAATATTGCATATGAGTTGTGAATGCATATCCCTTTTTGTGGTTGCAACTTTTACTTCATCAAGTATTGTTATATATTTTTTCTTTTGACTTATTAAGAAAAATAAAATTGCATTAGTGTTTTCAATTAAGTATTTAGACTCATGTAAACATGTTGGAATATTTGTATATTTTAACGGGTAACTTTCTATGTTTGTGAATTGTACTTTCGTGTGATCTGCCTGTATTTGTAAGCAGACTTATATTTCTAATTCAGTATTAAATGTGTCCTCCTAGATGTACTTTAATACATTTGGGGATGTTTTTTATTCAACCTTTGCATATTATGATAATATTATATATTTATTTTGGATTTTAAATTCTAATATACTAATTAAATTTCAAAATTAGGGCTAGATATATAAGTTTGTGGAAGAAACACTAAACTCTGCCTCGGAACAATTAAAGCCCTGTCCAAAGGGTGATGTATTATAAAGGTTCTGAGTGCTTTTATTAGTCATGCAGTTGTTTCTTATTAATCTTTCTACCAGATAAAAATCTCTAACACATATTTTTGTCATGTCTTAACTTCCCTATGCTATGTTATATTTGCAAAATTCAATTTTATTTCAGACCAAGGTCAATCCTTTCTATTCAATGTTTTGAAATGCTGTCTCATTATTTGTTACTTATTTCTTCATTCTGCTGACGTCATTTTGTATTCTGACCCTGTTTATAGCTTTCGTGCTATCTATACATGTAATGAGAAAGGCCTCAGTGTCCTCTTCTGAATATTCACTACAGATCCCTGCTCCCAAGTCACCTCACCACCTGCAGCCTTTACAGGTCATCAGGAATCCACGGAACAGCAATCCTTGCAAGGGGTTCTTCAGTTAGCTCTAAACTCGCTGAATTGTACCATCACCTATTTTCTTTCTTGTTCATAAAGTCTTTTAGGGAACACTAATCACTGATGCTCAAATTTTATTTCACCCTATTATACATAAAAAAACGCAGGAAATGTGTGATTTAAAATTCATTCTCTCTTATTCTCTAATCATGCATCTAATAATCACAAATACAACGAAATAACAATAACTACATAACACTTAGCTATAAAGTGGATAGCCATATAATTACCTTTATCCACTGACCCAGAGTTTTAAAATCTTGCTGGACTGTGATGGTGATCTCTGCCTTACAGCCTCCCCATTTCACCGTGTTTTAACGTGAGTCTTAAGCACGGGGATGAGGGCGGGATGAGAAAGGGACGGAAGGGTATTTACTACTCACATCAGTTCTTTCGAGAGGATATAGATGAAGTTTTCTTGGCATGACACCCTCCTTCATGCATATGCATCACGCTATCATGTTGACAAATAGCAACATATGTCCCTATAACATTAACTGAAGTATTGCATGACTGTAAGGGAACCAAAGCAGCACAGATGCTCACAGAGATCACCTGAATATTACATAGCGTTTTCTACAGTCCTACCGACTTTCATGTGAGCGATTGTACCTGGATAATCACAGTCACATTCAGATTACAGTTCATAATTCGCCTCCTTTAAAAATTGAGAACACCACCTGTTTTCATTCTGCTTTAAAAAAAGATTTGATAGGATTAGGAAACACATCCAGTCTTTGTTTTTAGCTGGCCCGTTTTGAAAATTGGGGTCATGGATGATGGCTTCCTGAGCGGGGCAGCAAAAGCAATGGTAATGGAGAAACATTAAAAAGATTCAGATGTGTGGTTCTGAGCAGCACTCGCAAATGTGTGAGCGCATTGACATGCTTGATTATGCAAAAGCTGAGTTGTGCAAATCATAATAATAAGCTTTCTCATTAGATTTCCTGCATTTTCTGCTTCTTGATCAGCCAGAAATACAGCCAAGTGTTCCTGTTCTTTTGAAATTTCCCACTTACACTTGTTTCAACTACTCAGAGAGAAATGGGGAAAATAGAGCAGTGAAATAATATTTCAATTAAGAGGGGAAATGGAAAATGTTCAAATTTTATAAAACTCAAAAGATGTGTGCGCTTGGGTTGTAGTCGGCTTAAAAACAAAATTTCTCTTGGCACTCAGAGAAGTTAAATCAGTTCATAAGTCCATAACTAAGTAAAGAATGTAGTCCAACTACTTTAAAAGTAAGCCAAAAAATGATGATTTAAGAAGACTAATAGAATCATTTATTTATTTCAAAGAGAAAGATTTTATTCATAGAATCAGGGCCAACTACAATAAAGGATAATAATGGTATTAATAGAGAAGTATTTGAAAGGAATAAGAGTACTGTTTCCTAAGATATGTCCAGATATTAAAAAATCACTTTACTAGTTCAAAATGTTTTATTTACATTTTTAGTGGAAATAAGTGTAGTTATTTATAGGGAAACTAAAAATAAAATTAGGAACTCATTCAACACGATCGATACACATGTGATACAGCAGTATCCAGCTTATAGACTAATAGTATATTAAAATAATTTCATCTTAGCAATCATGTTTTTAGGCTGCCCAGTTTAGTATCAACTGAGACCGGGACCGACCGAGAGAAGCTGAAAAGATCCTGGGTCTAAGTCATAAGCATTGACATTATATATTGGACAAATCAAAGCATTTGCACTTGCTGTAGGTAAAAGCAGAGCTATTTTTCCTGTTAGGTATGTAGAGGTAAATGCTAATTTACTTGACTGTCCCATTATATTTGAAATTATGTTGCGTATGTTGTTTATGTCAGTATTATAGTTTGAGAGAATCAATAAGAAGTAGGGGTAGGAAGTAATTTAAAGATCAGGTTTTTAACCCCCAAATTCCATAATGCTATAGTAACAGCAACCTCTGGACTTCCCAGGATCAAGGAAACTGCAACTCCTAAAGCCCTCTCCTTGCTGCTTCATGGAAGATCAAGAACTGGCACACATACCATAGGGAGGTGGGACCTTCAGTTTCCTAAATCTCACTGGACTCCACTGCACATCCAGTGATCTACAATCTGCTTCTGTACCCCAAGTTCGTTCACGCTAGCCACTCACAAATTGCAAACCATAGTTGCGCGAACATTCTGTTCTTTTGTAAGTCTACGTACATGGTGTCATCTAGTTCGCATCTTCCATGCCCTAAATATATTCTACTTTTTATGCATCTTGTACTCTCCACTCACCGAACTGTATTGCTCATTCAGTAAACTCTTACAGTGGGCAGATACGGCCCCACACAGGAGCCTGCTCGGGAGAGGGCGACACCGCCCTTCCTGGGGGCTCAGCGTGCCTCAGCACTGCAGTCCTCACGCCTGCCCACTTGCCTTTCACACTGCTCTTGATATCACACATTTTTAGGCATAAAGATTGATGATCTCACTCTGTTATCAGTCAGGCAACTGATTTAAAAAAGACCTGCCCTGGCCGGGTGGCTCAGCTGGCTGGCGTGCCCTCCGGTCCACCGAGGGGCCGTGGGTTTGGTTCCTGGTCAGGGCACATGCCCGGGTCGTGGGTGGTCGGTTGCATACTGATGGATGTTTAACCAGGCACGTGGTTAAAAAAATTTGTTCCAAGCGCCTTACATCTCAACTTTATAGGAGTTTGCATCCAGTGAGAGTCTATCTCCTTCCCTCCATGGCTTCTTTCCACATTCTCCAGAGTGTAGAAAGTGCTCTAAGGACAACGCCGCGCTTCCCCAGCCCTTACCCCTTAACCTCTGAACCCTGCTATCCCCCTCCACACACACACACACACACACACACACACACACACACACACACACGCGCACACACGCGCACACACACGCACACACACACACACACGTATTGTCCTTCCTCCTTACTACCTTCAGCTTGCTTCTTTTTTATCTGCCCATGCTAAGTATTCACTATGAGAACGGAACTAAAATCCCCATAAAGACCCAGTGACATTTAGCTTCAGCTAACTCAAATGATCAAAGTTACATGATTAAGATTTAAAGAGCTTGGACCTCAGCACTTTTAGATATCTCACTAAATTAATAACCCAAATTACAATTTTTTTAATAGTAGGAAGTGAGAGGAAATTAACTGATTATTTCAATAGTTAAAAGCAATATGCAATTCATAGTCATTGTCTTGCAGAGGAAAACATTTTGATTTGAATATTTATGTCATAGATACACAGGGGCAGCTCTAAGCAATACAGATAAGGAGGAATTATTGAATTATACTATGAGTTATCTACACTTGACCAATTTTCACTTGGCAACTACATTCCTGGCCCTAGAAGGTCAGCCCCCTGATCATGTTCCTTGTTCACCCATAAAAACAGACACTCTCACCACCTACTTTCTCCAGCAATATTCTGCAAATTCCTTTTTCATTTTGTAAGATTTGCTAAGATTATAAAGACTAGTTATAGTGCTATTTGTGAATCTGTTGTCATATTATGTTCAAGGTATTCATCTTTAAGTCAAAGTTTCAATTTAATAAAAAGATACTTACCCAACAATTGACTGATATTTTTATTTTCTCACCAGACTTGCTCAAGTCAAAACTGTAAGAACCATAAAAACAGATACTTAGTTAATAATACCTTATTACATGCTTGAAAGTAGCTAAAAGAGTAGATTTTTAAAGTTCTCACCACAAAACAAGATTTCAACTATGTGAGGTGATAGATGTGTTAACTAACTTCATTGTGGTAAGTATTTTATAATATATACATATATCAAATCATTATGATGTGTACCTTAAAATTACACAGTGGTGTATGTCAATTTTGCTTCGATAGAGCTGTAAAAAGACCCACTTGATTTTTGTTTTTCCCACTGTTATGCACTCAAGGCTGAATACAGAACATGGCAAATAGAAGGCAGTCAGAATGTTCAGAAAAGATCAGCAATTAATGAATGAATATTAGTGTCACCGATCCTATAATGGGGATAATTTTTATGTAAAAAGCAAAATTGCCTGATGGGTAGGTTTAGATAAATTTATAAATTGATACTGCTAAACACTATAATGTAGAAAGTGGTTCCTAGATCTACATTTACTTTAAAAACAAACATACATTTTATTTTGATTTTAGGCAAGGCTATGTAGTTTATTGATTTAATAAAGTGTCAGTAAACTATTGAATATCTTTAAGAACTTTCCAAAGCATCCCCCTTAACTCTATATTATCTTTCCTTAGCACTTAACATGTTTACTTTCATTAGTCAATCCAGTAACATAGTTTCTACTCAGCTCCAGATAATTCTTTGGTGGAGAAAGACATTCTTTTCTTCTTATTAAATTGTAGGAAATTGTTTCCATGTGATATCTTTTACTAGAGGATTTGGTCAAAGAGGTTGTTATTCAACAACACTCTGACCTTTGACTCCTCTAAGAGATGTATCAGAAATATTAATAAATCCTAGAAATAAATATTCTCAGATACTCTCTATCAGGTCTTAAAACTGACTCTAGTCACTCCGAATTATGTCTTAGAGATCACAAGAATGAAAAATTTTAATTTCTTATTCTCATTAGATTCTTACTTTCAAATATGTTAAAATCATGATAGTCTATTAAAAACAGGAGTGGCAAGGAACATCTGGGATTGCTTAACTAATCTAATTTTCTTAGGTTATTTTACTAATACTCAGCCAATTAAGGAATAGTGGTGCACTTTATGCTGTAATTCCAGGTGATCATTTGTAAGCTGCTTTATTTTCTCTATTTAATTTTTCTATAAATTAGCAGTGAGTCCAATTAATATTAGCTCCAAAAACAATTAATTTTACATTAAAAATAAATGGCTTCAATTGATCATAATTCGAGTCAACTGCTGAAATTCAGTGCTAATTTGGGAATGAAGAAAATAAGGAACTAGATTTAAGTTGTACTTTAAAAAAAAAAAAATTAGATTAGTATAGACTGTTGATAAAGTTTCAAGTGAACAATGATGAAGTGCGTTCGAAATGCCTAGAGACTAAGAGTAACCTGTGCAATAATGTATATTAAAGTATACTTGATCAATGATATCCTGAATTACACAAGACACATATTTATGAAGGAAAGGTAACTACTAACTATTGTTGAGAGAGAATGCTTAGAAAATTTTAAATTGTGACATAATCCTGCAGGATATATAGAAGCTCAAATTTACCCTCAATAACTTACAACAGTTTCTAAGTTCTATTTTAATAATAAATAATGTGTATTAGAAAACAACAATAATTCCATTTGAAATAAGTAGCATGCAGATCAAAAAATAATGCTGGAACTAAAAAGCCATATGTAAAAAATCAACATAAAATGGATCATAGAATTAAATGTAAAATGGAAAACTATGAAACTTTTAAAAGAAAACACACAAAAAAAATCTGTGTGACCTTGAATTTGTTGATTGATACGTTTTTGACACAATACCAAAAGCATAACACCATAAGCAAAACTTTCTATGAAAGAAACAATTTAGAAATTGGACTTTATTAAAGTTAAAAACTTCTGATCTACAAGAGATACTATTAAGAGATGAAAGATAAGCCACATACAAGAAGAAAAATATAAGCAAAATGTATATCTGATAAAGTACTTTTATCTGATATGTACAAAGAAATATTAAAGCTCAACAGTAAGAAAATAACAACCCAGTTAAAAAAAAGGGTAAAATATCTTCACACGCACCTCCTCAAAGAAGATAAACAGTTGGAAAATAAGCATATGAAAAGATGCTCAGCCCTGGCCTGTGTGCTCAGCTGGTTGGGCGTCTTCCTTACTCCAAAAGGTTGCTGGTTGATTCTTGGTCAGGCCACAAGCCTGGGTTGCCTGTTTCAGTCCTCGGTAGGAGGTGTTCAGGAGGCAGCCAATAGGTGGTCTGGTCTCACATTGGTGTTTCTCTCTTCCTCTCCCTCCTCTCTCTCTAAAAAAATTAATAAAAATATATTTTATAAAAAAGATGCTCACTAGCATTTGTTATTAGGAAAATGACAGTTAGAGCAATGAGTTAACACTACACACTAATTAGAATAGCTAAAATGTAAAATTTGACAATACTAATTTTTGGTGATGATTCAGAAAGACAGGAACTTTAATTTATGGTTGATGGGAATGTAAAATAAAATAGTAACTTTGAAAGGAAGTTTGGTAGTTTCTTATAAAACTAAACATAGCCTTAACCATATCTTCTGGCAATCATATTCCTAGGTATTGATTTGAACATTTTTGTTTAAACATAAACCTGCACACAAATGTCCATAGCAGCTTTGTTCATAATCACCATAAACTGGAAGCAATCAAGATGTGCTTCACTAGGTGAATAAGTAACTCTGTTACAACTATAACATAGAATTCTCTTCAACATTAACAAGAAATGAGCTATTATGCCATGAAAAGACTTTGATGAATCTTAAGTGTATATTAGTAAGTTAAAAAACAATCTAAAAAGACTACATCCTGTATGAGGCCATTTGTATGACTTCCTTGAGAAAGCAGAGCTGTACAGATAATAAGTGGGTCAGTGGTCGCGGGAATTCAGGGTAGGGGGTTTGTGCAGGTCAGGATTTTATAGGCTGATGAAACAACTCTATATGATAATGTAAGGTTGAATATATGAAACTATGAATCTATCAAAACTCATTTATTTACTTAATAACAGAAAGTGAATATTACTGTATGCAAATTTAAAATAAATCATGTAGGAAATCAGAAGATCGTGCACAGAATGCAGGATGTGACCAAATAGTCTAACAGTATTATAAATGAGTAAAAACAGCCTCAGTGAGGGGCACTGAGTGAGGGAACTAACCTAAGTAACGGGAAATGAGTGGACTTTATGAGACTACAGATAAAAAGTTATTTCCTATGGATGTATTATTTAAGTCTGAAACTACTATACAGGCATAGTGTATTTATATAATTAAATAAATAGAGGTAGTGAGAGCCAGTTTTCCCTCTGTTGGAATGGGGGGGTTGCCGAAGAACAAGGGGAGAAGGCAAGGGCATTATGTAGCAATGGAATAGAGTTGGAGAAATATGTATGTATTTATTACATATATATATATATATATATATATATACACACATGCAGATAAAGAAATAAGTATATATAATACATATAATAAATATATGATATATACAATGTATAATGTGTGTGTGTGTGTGTGTATATATATATATATATATATATATAGAAACGCTTATATTTAGTAGGATGGCAGAACATATCATGAGATTTTTCTCCTTAAGACTATAACAGAGGCCAGTGTGGCTCAGTTGGTTGGGCATCTCCAATGCACCAAAAGGTTGTCAATTTGTTTCCCAGTCAGGGAATATTCCTGGTTTGTGGGCTTAATACCTGGGGGTGTGCAGGAGGCAGCCAATTGATGTCACGTCGATATTTCTCTCTTTCTCCTTTCCTCTCTCTCTAAAAATGAATTTTAAAAAAGATTATAATAAAGTCAGTATTTTGAAGAGTTAGAGGATATATTTTAAAGAACTTAGGACAATATCTGACACAGGTTAACCACTAAGTAGTATAAATACTTATTATTAGAAAAGTAAATTTGGCAATAGGGTTTGATAAGTGTATCATTATAATTGTTCAGGAGAGGGACGGTGATAAAAATCTTTATCTTTTAATGCAAATTAAATCCATTTAGTCAAAAATGTAGTTCAGCCCACATTCTTATCATTAGGAAGGTTCATAGATGGGTCATCTGAGGTCAAGCCAAGTATGTGATAAAGCCAGGATGGGACAAATGAATGTCTTATTTTATTTTCTATGTGCTAATCATACAACTATTTTCAGCAGCATATCACGGGCTTGGGAAATGAAGGGTTGATGAGTTTTTCTGTTTTTTTTTTAGATTTTGCCAAGTAGCTTACTCATTATTTTTTATTAATATCAAGAAGAATAAACATTTAGTGTCCAGCATATAAAGAAAATTTTTCTGGTTGCTGAGGTTGCAAAAGCTCTACAGTATTCTTATCATTGAGAAGTTCATCACATGTTTGGGAATATGAACACAGACAGAGTATAAAGATTATAAAGATACTCAGAAGTTCTCTGGAATTCAACCTTTTATTTTACTGATTAAGAAACTATGGCTCTCAGAGCCAAAATCACTCGAACAATGCTCAACATCTTGGTGCTGGACTAGAGCCAAACCAGGTCTTCTGATTCTCTGTTTTCACTGATTTTTTTTTTTTTATCTTGTCTTTTCTCTAGTAGGTTGTCATATAGAAACTATTTCAGTTTCAAAATAAGTCTATCTTATATATTGTTGAAGGAAATCATTTCTCTGAAAATAGATTTTTCACTCTTCCCTGTGTAGTTGAAATAAATCACTTGATAGCTAAACATGAAAGATCAATGGAATGCGTGCGGCAGTCTTCGCCTCTCTTGCACTCTCGCGTAGCGCATGGCCACAGGAAGCAGCCGCTCTCTGATCCCTGCTCCCTGCTCCACCGTGTTTAGAGGCAGCTGCCTCAGGGAGGCCAAGGGACTGTGACTGTTCAGGGTTTTTGGTAACTGTTGGGTTAATGCAAGTCAGAGGATTTTTAGCATTTTGTGCAATAGGCCACAAATAGCCAATGTGTAGGATTTGGAAAGCAAACAGCTTACTCATTAAAATCGATGAGCTAGATGAAAAAGGTAGAGTATGTTAGGATGGGGATATATCCACATGTTGCAAAATGGAGATTTTTTTCCTAACATATCCAATAACCTGGTCCTCTCAATGAAGTGAGTTATCTGTGGGGCAATAGCCTTTGGACAACATTCCATGACTAGAACTTCAGTTGGGAGATTTAACCTATTTTTCCTCTCAGCTGAAAAGTAGTGGACTTGGTAAGTTCCTCTGCATGGCAGACTAGAATTTTCCTTTGGTGGGTGGCTCCTGCAGAAAATAAGCAGATCTGTTTAATCTTACATTCTGAGATGCGCTTTAAGTTAAGCTTTAATAGAAATAAAGATGACATTTTGATTTCCTAATTCATTTTTCTCTTGGGAAGAGGTGTAGCTGTTGTTTACTAGGAATCTTTAGACTCAAAATCTTTATCATGGATACATAAAAAATGTGTGTAAAATCTAACATAATTATAGAGTATAAAAAATAATAGAATGTTGAAAAGAGTAAAGAAAGAAGAATCAATTGCCTTTAATACCATCACTTGGTCATTTGAATGTATATAGAAAGCAAGAAATTAAATTGACTAAACATATATTCCTATTATTTTCAAAATCATCACTTTAAAAATCTGCTTAATTTTAAATATGGATGCATCAGAATACATAGTAAGACATTTAACTTTTTAACACATTTTAATATTAGAAAGTACAGTACAGATAACACAAATGGCTAAATCTTTATAATTTTTGACAATTTTTAGCAGCTATATCCATAAAAGTTATATAGTCTTGAAAAAATACATTCTTTTTTGCCAGAGATGCAGCATTTATCAGCAAAGAATGAGAGTAAAATTTTTTGTCAGGGTTGGTTTGTTCTTTCTTTGTGCCAGGGACTGAAAAGGGTTACACTTGTGTCAGGGAGATTATGTAGAACTGTGCTGTCCAGTACATTAGTCAATAGCCACATATTTAAACTTAAATATTCATATATTTAAACTCAAATTAAAGATTTAGTTTCTCAGTTGCACTAGCAACATTTTAAGTTCTCAAGAGCCTCACAAATGGTTATTGGCTACCATATTGGACAGTGCAGATATAGAAATTTCCACCATTAATGAACGTTCTATGGGAAAGAGCTGATTCAGAAGACTATTGAGGTATATTGTCTATGGTAGAGGTGAGGAGGGCCTAAGACAAAGTGATGGCAATGAAATGCCGAGGAGGGATCTCTCTGAGATACTTCATGTGATGCAGAGTGATGAGGAGGGGATCATTTAGGATGCCTTTCAGGTTACTCTCTAGGGTAAATGGGTGGAACCATTCACCAACAAGGTAGATACAGGAGAAGAAGCAGGATTTGGGAGAAGTATGAAATCAGATTTGTATCCAGTGAGCTCTGAGTGCAAGGCAACCCTGGGACAAAGAGGCCAGTGGTCCTGGAAGCTGCCAGGTCTCAAAATGTGACCTTGGAGAGTCTGGGTGAACAGAGTTCCAAGAAAGGAACCTTAGCCATGGGCAGGGGCCGGAGCCATGGACTTGCATGAAGGCTCTGCCGAAATGGTCAGAAGCTAGCCTAAGGGCCCCGGGAGACTGACATTTAGGACAGGTTGTGAGTGGGTCATAAGATCAACAGCAAAGTGCTCCACCATTATGATAAAAATAATATAAAATTATTAATATGCTTCACATATAATTTGAGTAAATACCTTTTTCCTGAAACTTTTGTTATGAATATATTTACATACATATATGTCTACTGGTTTGCAAGGTAAAATGTATTTCTAGAGTGTAACCCATTTAGTTGAGCATCGTCAATTTACAAAATGAGCACCACAGACTATAAACTATATGTGAACTGGGACAATGTCCTTTTTCCATCACCCCAAATCCTAGGACGTACTAGACAGTCAGTAAAGACATATTGCATGAAAGAGTAAACCAAACAAGCTAGAAAAATAAGATAAAATGCAGGACAAGGGTGACTCGGAAGCTAAAGAAGAAATGAGAAGAGAGAAGTAACCTGTGGTCAGGTGTCAGTGATTTGGCGATACTGAGAGCACGATGACCTTATTTCTGCAATTTCCGTGGATGAGCAGCAGCAGAAACCAGACTGCAGAAGTATGTGGGAGGTGAGGAAGGTGGAGATGAAACAAATGACAGTGGAGATCGACAGGTAACTGTTTTGTTTTATATTGAAGACATGCAAGTTCACTATGTTTCCAGAAGAAGTTATATAGGAGGGGCTTGCTCTAGAACTGTGCTGTCCAATAACAAAACCACCAGCCACATGTGGCTATTTAAATCAGAATTGATTACATTAGAAGTAGAATTTCTTAATAATACTAGCTCCATTTCAAGAGCTCAATGGCTATGTGTAGCTAGTGGCTACCATACTGCACCGAGCTAATGTAGAACATCTTCGGCATTGGGGAAAGAGCTATTGGAGTGTTACTCCAGAAATAAGTTTTAGTTCATCATGGCTAGGCTGCTTTCAATAGCACAAGCCAGTGCACATGCTCCTTCTGTGTGAAACTTTATCCAGACACAGCAGAAAAACTGTTGAGGGATTAATACAACCTACACATGATGAGGTCCTGTGGTTCTCAGCAAGTGAGAGTTACCCTGAGAGAGGCCAGTGGAAACATCAGGGAGGCTACTGAACCTCAGGATGTGGTCTAGGGCATTGTCGAGTGCCTGGCATATTTTAAACATTCTACAATATTTGGTATAAAAACATATAAATATATACACTCAAGGAGAATGAGAACATTAGAATTTGTGCTCAGGAAATAGTGTGTGACTTTGCAGACGACAGTTGTACCAATGTGCTAAGAGCTGAAGCCCTTCTGCTTTGTGCTTGAGGAGTGAGAGCGGCTGAGAGCAACTGAGGCAGCCAAGACAGAATACATGAAAAAAATGTTAATCTAAGGGAATGGATAAGAACATAAAATATGTTCATTTAGCAGTTATTTAGAATAGCTGAAGAAAAAAAATCAAGCAATGTTTTGAAGTGTTTGTTGTAAGCTCATCAATTACTCTTAGAAGATTTTTTAAATTTCAGTTGTATTGTGTATTAATTGCTGGGCACATAAAGTATCTTCAGGGGTAAAGATTATATACCAAGAAAATTAAAAAAAATAGCTAAATCGTAACTGCAAAATATTAATAACATAAATTATTTATATTTGGTATTACTAAAAATAAGGGTCATCTAGGCTCCATTTTATAAACCATAAGGAAATAAAGTAGATACTTCCTCTATTATTTTTTGTCCTATCTATTTTAAATGCTTTAGTTAATAATTATTTAAAAGAAACTTTATAATTCAAAGTGTTAGATAATAAAGGAAACTAGAATTACAGTAGTTTTGCATCACAAAACCACAACCTGACACTTAAAGCCCTGAAAATCAGGAAACCAGAACCATTACTGGGGAAGCAGGTAAAATACATTGCTTGTGTCTGTTTAATAAAAGGATAAAGCTGTCACCATTATATACTCGAGGGTTTTTAATTTAATTGAGGGTTTCCTTTTATGCGTTTCCAGAAAGTCAAGGAGTTTCTTCTGCAGTGATTGGAATTTCTTATCTTCCTTTCACCATTTTGTTCATCAAGTCATCCTGAGTGCATAGAATTATTTTATATTGCCTCCCTTTGCCTAAACCTTTCCTCTTTCCAAAGGAATAATGATTGGAGCTGAGATTATTTTTAAGGTCAGAGGCAAAACAAGAGGCAAAGACAGGGTATTACTCCTGCCAGGTCCTGGTCTCTCTTCTTCCCTTCCATGGCTGCCTCATGGACTGTAAGAGGACCACAGTTTACAGAGAAGGCAACATGCTTTAGCCATGTCGTAACCATGTTATTCTCATAACAAATGAATTTGCGTTGACACACTGTAACATTCAGCTGTAAAGAAATTGTTTTGGCTCAAAGGATACATATTTTTCTCCATTTTCTTGGGAAATCAACATCTAATTATTTTTCCATTAGACATACCTTTGGTTTCTTTGGTTTAAAATCCCTACCTGCCAAAGTAAAAATTTACCTTTATGTACAGTAGTCATAGAAATACTTTCCTTAATGTTTTTATAATGATTAACAAATTTTGCATATTAATTCAAAAGAGTTTTTAAAATTTCTCTTGGCTTTCTTACAGATTTCCACTAGTAGATCATTCAAGATCTAAGTTAAAAGGAAATTTAAAATTTTTTCTTTTTTATTTTTGCCATTCAGCACACATACATTCTTCCAGTGTGTCACCTTCAGGTATGAGAAATCATCCCTTCCCTTTTTTGCTTATTACTAACTACTTTCTGAAATTTCCAGAGATTCATCATTGCTCTAATTTTTGTCATTGCTAACATGCTGGGTTTTGCATATTAATATCTTTTGAAGTTCTCCTTATCAGGTTTTCCAGTCCCTTCACCATCCCCTTTTTGAAGTCAGACTCCCTTGATTATCTGATAATCGCAGGATTGAAGCTGGATATATATCTCCACAATTAATTTTGCCGGTAATGTATTTAGAAAAAAAAATTCTTCTTTAATTAAAGTAATCTTGCTGCCTTCCAAATTTAATGTAAATTTATATCATTATTACATTGGGCCTTTATTAAGTGTTAGTAGTTTCCTTTTGGTGGGGATTTCTTAGTTTCTGACAAGATGTGTGCCTCTTGGTTGCTTGTATTTTTAATATGCTTAACTTCTTTTTGTTAGTTGGTATATATTTTTTTATCTTAAGTTTCATTGGATTCAGTAGGAATGTGGGCGGCATGGGATCCTTTGTGGATGCTGCTGGTTCAGGCAATGGTTTGAAGAGCTCATCTAGTTGTGAAATATACTTATTTACTTTTACTTCCTGCCTGATCAGTAAATTTGACAAAATACATGTCATAATGGGAAATTGTATATTATTTAGAATCATAGTTGAGTAAGGCTTAACTTTAAACTTTCGTTTCCTTCATAAATTCATTACAAATTATGACTTGCAATTTCTTTCACCATATACTGCAAATAAAAAACAAAAACAAAAACAAAAAGAACTTAACAGTATCCATGGAGAAATATTTTCTATTCTCAATGACAAGAAAAACTATGGTATTTCTAACTTTTCTTTTTTAATAGAAATCAAATAATGTAATGAAATTTATACCACACTTTGGTTTGATTGCTAAGTAGGTGATAGCCAAATTATCAGACAAATTATACAATAGTCTAAATTCTTATTTATGTATTATTTAGCACTAGCTTTACAAAAAATATTACCTTATTTAATTTATTTTATCTTCACTTTTATCTCAATTTATTTTGTTTCTGTCTTATAACATGCATTAGTAAATTAATGGACTAAAATCTCATGGCATGCACAGTGTAGATTACATTTTCTAAATTATAAAAATGCTGAAAACAGTGCCTTATGTGGATGAGAACCCCACGAACATCATCCTTTCCTTTTCTCTTCTATTCCCAATCGAGGCCAATTGAGGTCTTATTTTTTTTTATTCATTCAATCACCATCTCAAGAACAATCATGCAACTTCAATATTATTGGGATTTTTATTCCCTTTGGAACTTTGATAAATTTGCCTCAAAGACCCATTTACAAAACCTGAGTGAACTAATTGTCCTCCTTACATGCTCTGTTGGTATCTTCTTGTAGATACTTAAATTCTGCCTCAGTTCAATCTTGGTGTAAAACACTGGCCTCCGTGTTGTGCAGTGTCTGTATTGGTAGAGTAAGGCAGGAAGAAAGCAGGGAGCTCTCCGTGGGACAGTAGAAAGAATGTGAGCTGGCTTGGATAAAGGCATTTGAAAATGGAAGATGTTCTTTACTCATTTCAGACACCAAATGTTGGTACATGACCCCTTCCCAAGTTCAAAGGACTAGGGAATTCTGTTTATTAGAATGGCTGGTGTTAAAGTTTGAAGCCATCAGCTAGTAAGTTTTTTATTTCTTTTATTTTTGATTATGAGTCCTTTCCCACTTGTTAAACATAGAATTTAGGCAGAAAAAAAACTTTTTAAAAAATTCACTTTTTTTTTTTTTACTGATGAAGTTATATTGAAGAATAGATTTAGTATGAGACAGCTAATTCTACTAGTTCTTCATAGCTCCTGGGCCTAAGTCTTAAACTAGCTCACCTGAGGGTTAAGTTGAGTATTAACTTGACTATTAGCACAGGCACACTTACTCAACATTGGTGCAAATATCAGTTGTCCAGTGCGGACCGAGGGAAGTGAGAGACTATATCTCCACACTCGTTGTCATGCATTATATATAAAACACACCTAATTCAGAAATGAAATTTAACCCCCATTCAGGTGCCTCCATTGCAGGTTCCACCCCCAGCCCTAGTTGGGGCTCCTGCGCGGGAGGCAACCAATCTACGTGTCTCTCTAATATCAGTGTCTCTCTCTGCCTCTCTCTTCCACTCTCTCTGAGAAGCAATGGAAAAAATATACTCGGGTGACGATTAAAAAAAAAAAAAAAGAATTTAGCTTAAGAAAATTCTCAAAATTTGACAATGAAAAAAAATGTACATATAAAATTTTATTATAATGTTTATTGTTTTACTGTTCATTATGGCCAAAATTAGAAAAACTAAATAAATATTCAACAATGGAGATGTACATGAACTTGAGTACCAGCCATTAAATAAAAATAAAATAAAAAAATTTAGGTCAATTTACAAAACTGTTGTGTCTTAATGTAACTAAATAAATAAGTTATAAATAAGAATGTAAACACGATCTTAGAGAAAAAAACACTGGAAAGCCTATATATTGAATTGCTGAAGTAGTTTTGCTCTGGAAAAATAAAATAAAAGATTTTTATTCTTTTAAA
This sequence comes from Miniopterus natalensis, assembly GCF_054644295.1. Classification (NCBI taxonomy): domain Eukaryota; kingdom Metazoa; phylum Chordata; class Mammalia; order Chiroptera; family Miniopteridae; genus Miniopterus; species Miniopterus natalensis. The sequence goes on from NC_142083.1 coordinate 56,224,506, forward strand.
AAATTCCTTCATATAATCTTTTATTATATTTATTTAATTATAAATTTATTTTGTTCTATATGTATTGCTGCCTGATGTATGTCGTGCCTTTTGATATGTACTTGTGGTGATGCAATGATGGATTAGCTGTGTCCTCCATTCTCAAGAAGTTTAGAGATGAATGAGTCTCTTACTGTAAACAACTTACCAACAGATAAAATATAATGGGTCAAAATCAGACTATGTATGCCACTCTCCTCCACTTACAATTTCCTCAATGTCAGTTCTGTCCCCAAATATTGTTCTTAGAGATTGCAATACTCTTTTGATAGTTCCTCAGTGTCGATCAATAAATCTTATTTATACTCCCTTTACAGTTCTTCAAAAGTGACCTCCTTCCTCTATATTCAGGCTAAATTTATTCTTGATCCCCTCGCCCAAACTGTTAATGCTATTATTTCAATTTCATTATCTTCTGTAATCATGTTCAAATAGAACTCAATAGGTGGTGATTTCCACTTCCTTTTGTTCAGTGTGTGCTGATGTTTGTTAGTGTCATGTGTACAAAGTCATCAAGAACACACTTTCATTCATTTTGCATCAAAAAATATTTGTTGCCCAAGTTTTCTAGTGACTGAATGAGGAGAGTGCTCTGCAGTCATTTGACTTATGCTTTCAGACTCTATCTACACCTCTAGGTTTTGTTTCTTGCACTTCTGACAAACATTATGAATATATTAAACTCAATTGTTTTGCCTACTCTACAGCCACAATTATGCTGTGTTTGAGGCTTTAGACACTCTAATTGTTTTTGGTCCCTAGTCTCATTACCTTCTTACCCTTCTCAACCTCTGAATATATGCACCATCTGTCAACTCCTAAGTACTTTCCAACAGAATCCAAAGCAGCATCCCGATATCCACTTTCATCAGTCTCAGCAATTACATTTGTCAATTTGGGAAACTGCAATAATATTAAGTCATACATAATTGTCGTGAATTTAACAAGTAGATCAGGGAGCAAGGGCTACTAGGTTTGCCCATCTTTTTGGTTTGTATTACTCTCTTGCAAAATTCAATTTAATCTGTTGTGTTTCCTACACATTTAAAATGAAATCTTCTTAATAACCTTTTTCTTTGCCATGCTTCTTAACTTGGTTTAGATGCATGTCTGATGTGAGCCAAGGCATCAGCTGCTTTTCAGAAATTAAATCATTAGTCTTATTGTTTTATTTTCATTTCATGTTTTTATCCAAGTACATATTTTGCAAAGTTAATTTTACCTTATTAATGTGTTCAATATAGTTCTGTGCAAATGATACTATATTTTCACCTCTCCAGCAAATCCTCTCTTGATCCCTTCTTGAATCCTAGGGGTGAGAGTAGAGAAGTCAAACCTCCCACTTTCTGCCCTCTGGGCACAATTTTCCTTCTCACTTGCTACTGAACAGATTCACCTTGCTTCTCCTAGAAACCAGGGGTATAATCCATCCAGGCTTGGTGCTTTGTCAACTTTTAATAGCTCTAATTGCCTAATTATCTACTCGGGTATAATTATGAAACCTCCATACTGAGCTTGTCTTCAGGGGCATGCATACTGTAATGTTGTTTGAATACACAGTAGTTTGCATCTTAAACAAGGCACAGAAAATGTACCTGTGATGATAGCTATTGGACACCACATTGTTCCTTGGTTTGGGGAAAAGTATGTGTCTCATCATAGTGCGTAAGTGGTAGAACTGATCAATCAAATTTTTCATCATAGGTTAGCTTCTAATTTGAGAATGTCCATCTTTGTTTTGATTCTGTGAACTTACTTGAGCTTTGGCAATGTGCCCTTAACTTTCTCACAACATTCTGTGAATTGCCCATCTGTGAATACATTGGTGTGAATAACCTCGCCCACACTTTAAAAAGGATTAAAAATAGACATTTCAAATAGTGTTCAACATGCAGATTTTAGCATTACATATTTAAATAGACAGTGATTGAATTTGTCGCTTTAATTTGTATCTAACTTTTATTTAAATCTTATTTTCAAATTCTATCAAACTGATTGCTACAAAAGCTCTAGCTTATCAAAAAGTATTGTTGATAGCATCATTTCTCATGGCCACACAGCTACAGGCTACAAAAAGGTGACTTCTAGCCTGGTCAGTGAGGCTTAGAGGTTGATCATGGACCTATGATCCAGGAGATGAAGGTTCGATTCTTCTCAGTCCAGACACATGCCTGGGTTGTGGGCTAGATCCCTAGTAGAGGGAGTGCAGGAGACAGCCGATGGGTGATTCTCATCATTGATGTTTCTATTTCTCTCTCTCCCTCTCCCTTCCTCTCTCTGAAATCAATAAAGATATATTTAAAAGAAGAAAAAAAAAGATGTGGTCCTTTCTGAAGTGTAGAGCTAATGTAGCTTTTGGCAGAATTCAGTTTCTTGTGGCTATCGGACTGAGGCCCTTTGCTCCAACAGGGTGTCTGCAATGCTCTGACATGTGGCTTTCTCCATAGGTATCCACATCATAGATGTTTGCACCTTCAAGGCCAGCAGGAGAGAGACTCTACTATTTTAAAGCTTTGAGTCTTCCTTCAGAGAAGTTCTGGATCCTCTTTTAAAAGATTCACCTCATTAGACTAGGCTGATTCAAGATAATCTCCCCTTCCATTAGCTCAAAGTCAATATATTAGAGAATTTAATTACATCTGAAAAATCCCTTTACCTTTGCCATATTCTATTGGTTAGAAATAAGTCATAGGTTCTGCCTACATTCAAAGAAAGGAGATTATATGGGGGGGGGGGGGACCCAGGGGATAGAAATTATGGGGACCTTAGAATTCTGCCAACTACAGTGGGATTAAGGCTGAGCCATTTCTGGGCTCACCTTGATTTCTGATCATTTTTTTACCTACTGCATTAGAGATCTAGTAAGTCACTGAATGCTTTCTTTAAACAAGATGTCATAGGTGCTGTCAAGATACAAAGATGAAAAGATCCCAATCTCTACCTTAAAGGAAATTAGTTTAGTGAAGGAGAGGGAGAAAGAAGACACCACCCTCCAAAATTTAATACAAATCAAACAACGCTCCATTATTGAGGCTAGAAAACAAATATTGTGGAAATTATGAGGGGAGAGGTGATATCAAACTAAACAATGTATGGATCACTTTATAAATTACACATAGCCATTGGCATATTGAGAGTTGCTACCTTAAGCTCCCATAAATAAAGAGAACAGGAGACAAAGGATGGACTAAAAAGATTCATATTTAACTAGTGAATAAATCATATAAAGAGGAAGATTTTAGTTTATTTGTCAGCTACTTAGAGTAAGAACTGTCAATTAGAGCTGTTGTAAATGGAAAGGCACACATTGAGGAGCAATACATTTGATAACCTGACATTTGTCATAGAGCTGAATCCCCACTCTTTAGGAATGATAAATGAAGAGATTTCTTAATGGGATTGTGTTTCAATTCACTACACATAAAGTTCTTTCCCACACATTTTCTGAATTTAAATATTCTAAAAAAATCTGTTCTAATTATCTTTACTACACTGTACCTTTAAATTATATTTTTATTTAATTCTATTATTATTCTAAGTTTAAAAGACCTATCCTATTTTTCTATCTAGGTAAATGGATCAATAAACACTCAAAGTGTGCACATTTCAAAAATGAACAAGCATAAGAACCAAGATACGGAAGTAAGAAGTAGGAAGAGGTTTTGAAGTAATCTATGAAAACACTGTACTCTTTCAGGTCAGAGAATGTTTATTACCTTATTCTACAACATCTTGAAGCTTTAGGAAAGTTTTCATTTTAATAGATACATACTTTAAGTAAATTAAATAATAAAATTAAGTAAAGAGTAATTTGAAAAAAAGGGTAAATTTCTCTAGAAGAATTAGAAATTAAATATAAATTATTATCTAATATAAGCAGTTAGCCAATTTAGAAAGTATTCTACCTTGTCATTTTTGGTGTCTCCTTGATTCATAAAACTCTTAATATCTGAAAAATGAATGTCCATGCCTACTCTTCATTTTAGGTCATGATATAAGAGAAAAGACTGAATAGAGTAGGGTCCTACAGCTGCCCCCTCAAGCATTTATGAGTTAAACATTTACTAAATATGGAACAGAACTCTTAGCACCCCTTGCTTTAATTTATTTTTTTCAATGTCATGCTGCTTGTAATTTTGAATAACTGCTTTTGCCTGCTGTGAGGAACAGTAACCACTGAGCATTGTGTTTTTGCTCAAATCCTATTTGTTGTTATGGAAACAGCATCTCTATTAAGCTTCCTGCTGCACAACGGTTGTAGAAAATGTTACTTAAAATGTTCACCAGCAAAGGAAAGAGGGAAAGATGAATTCAAACAACACCTGCCTATTTCTGTTATATGACATGAAGATATTTGAAATACAAAATATAAATAATGACAACCGGACAACCTAATTATACCAAATCAATGCATTGAATAAGAAAGAGACATTGTGTTGGTATGCAAATGTTATTAAAAAGTAAAATGGGCTATTCAATTTTATAGAGTTCAAAATGGTTTTGAGTTTATAACATAAGAGGTTTTTTGATTTGATGGTTTCATGATTTTGCTCTGATGGTTTTACCTAGGTGAAACATGGAGTTCACCTAGGTAAACTGGATTAAATTGTCTATTATTCTATGAAACACTCCTTCCCCACAAAATGATTCCTTTATTTCAAAATGTGACAAAAGACTGGTCTTAATTTACTTATAGATAATTATGCACTTGGTGATAATGCCTATGTCTGTGCATCAGACATTTATATACATTTATATTTACAATACAATGGACTTCACTGGCTACACTTCAGTATTTCAACCATGAATAATATTTAAATGAGAAAGATAAACATAATAAAGCTCAATTCCTATCAAACAAAAATTTTATCCTGCCATCCCCTGTTCTTGTGGACAAATTCTAAGAATAAAACATGTTCATACAATATAACTGAGTCTCAATATAATTTCTAACAGAGAAAGTACACAAAGCTCCATGAGTTAAAGTTGTTTTAAAGTTCTGTGTCAACATGAGCAAAGAGAAAGCACCAATCCTTTGCCTTAACAATTTTTATGACCACTGGAAAGTGATTCTAAATAATGCCTAAAACAAAAGCCCCCTGCTGAATAAATATGCTAAAACTATACTCCAGAATAAAATATTTCTGATTTCTTACACACAAAAAACATTTGTAGAAGGAGCAAAAAGAACAAATCAGCACTAAATGGAAGAAGTATAAAAATGAGGAAGGAAAATTGGAACTCTTTTGTATTCTTACTGTTCACCATTGCCTCGAAAATCTTTACAGAATTTACATTTAGAAAGCTGGTTACAACATGATTTATTTTTATTTAAACAACAATAACAATAGGAGGTGAAGTGAAGGCTTATGATGTGCACCCCCGGTCTTCCTCTGTCCCTTCCCAGTTCCTCTTGAAGGCTGACTCACTGAACCAGCTCCTGAGAACGCTGCGGGTGGCCATTCTATAGCACTCCACCATGGGCAAAAAGAAGTTGCCTAATCCAAGGTCACTTACCCTCCCCAGGGCAGCCTGAGACTAAGTAGTCGACGTAAAAATGTAAATGCACAATCCCCTGACTGCAATGAAAAACAAATCTAAAGACCATCCCAGCTTCAGAGCTCTCTGTAGAGTTAGTTGATGTCATGGTTTAAAATGCATCTTAGCCCAACATCTCCTGTATAATATATTTCCCCAGAAATCTAACCTGCATTAAGAACGAACATTTATTGACCCCATAATATATGCTAATTATTTTTCTATGTGTTTTACCTGTGTTAACTCATATATTCGCCACACAATTATAATCTGATTTTCAAGGTGAGAAAATTAAAGCACAGAAAAGTTAAATAACTGGCCTGAGGTCATACAGCTACAAATATGTGGTCTGGGTACCCAAAAGTCTGACTTTAGAATATATATTCTTAAACACCAGGCTATGCTAAATACTAGTCTGTGAAGTTTATAACACTCCACATATTTAATTTCAATTAAATTTGCATTCAATGCATAGTGCTGAGTTACAAGTGGTGAAAGTTGGCCATCTAACAAATAGCTAATGCAACAAAGTAAATTAAGTACATTAAGGAAAGTATTTAATGTTATATCTTTAGAAAATGAATAATCTTATTGTAAGTCCACATTTAAACAAACAAAAATAAGTCTTATGATAATCAAGTACCAATGTGGCTAGCAAAATTGGATAGAGATCAGGGATCAATGTATTCTTGAGGAAAGCTTCACAGAATAGAATAGAACTGAATGATGGTGTCTTTGAAGGATTAGTAGGATTCGAATAGAGAGTAGAGAAGCAGGAGGCGTTTTTGATGTAGGAAACAGTGTTGGAAAGTAGAATTCAATTTTCAGGGATTTGGATTTTACACATGCTGCCTTTCAATGTTTATAGATATAGGAGGATAACACACATTTCTGCACACATATGCATAAATGTACACCGCATACAAGGAGGGACATGTAAAACCGACTAGAGTAAAAACACATTAAATTGCACATTATGATCTACATGGTGAACATGTGGGACCAAGTATGCTGGAGTACGTGTCAGCAATGATGAGGTTCTTGCATAAAGAGAGAGCCTGGAAATAGCAAATATTCATAAATGCTGTGCTACATTTTCTGTTCTGATTTTCCATAATGAATTATGTAGACAGCAAATGTAAGAAAGAAAACACATGTCCTTAAGTCTTCTTCCTGGTTTAATTTATTTAATATTTTGAACACCTGATAATAGCCTTTTGTTTGTATATTAATGTGATAATGAATAACAATCTTAAAAATATTCTATGTTTCTATCATACAAATGATATTTGATATATGATCCATTTATATCATTTTACCAGTACATGTCTACTAATTTATAAATTTCAATGTAGGACAATTTTATACACGAAAAACATGTCCTTTTTTTCTCCTAAAGAATAATTTTTAAACAAAGTTTCAAAATGGCTAACCATCTGTATAACTTAGAAAAACATGTCTTACTTTTTTTCCCCCAGAGCAATACAGTTCTAAATGATATTTACCATAGGGTAAATAAGGAGAGGGAATCTGTATTATATAAATATTTATTGGTCTCCAATACACTAATGTACATGGAGAATTAGAATGCAACACTTCCCACACAATTTGAACACAAGAATTTTAATTATTGGGCATTTTGCGGATTGGTGTCCTGCGAAATGCAACTTGGGATACCTGGGTTTAAATCATATTTTATTACCTGCTGTGCTTGTTTTAAAAATATATAAATATTTTGTTGTGTGTGCTTTGGAAGAGGGTGTTTGGGTATACAAAATTCTGCTTTGTTCATCACTGGACTTGGCTGGATGCATACAACACCACCACCCGCCACACACACACATGCACCAAAAGGGGTTGTAGTTTAGCTTGGAATTAGCAATTCCGTCCACTTTTATTCATTGATTCATAGTTTTTATTGGTTCTAGTCTTAGTTTTTACTGAGTTGCAATTATTATCACATAAGATTTTACACAAAGAAAATCAAATAGCATTCCCTTCCCTACTGCTGCTAAAGCAATCAAGATTTAATAGCTTCTGGATGTAAATCAAACCGCACGAGCAGCTAAAATGCAGTTTTTTCCTTCTAACCCAAACTGCTCATACAATTTTCTAAAGATCACCATCCCCAATTCCTGGAACTATGTTACACATGTCCTGTCCTTGGCATTACCTCACTGACATCTGTTTGAATCAACATAGGGGGAGCCTAAGACTCTTATATTTAAAATTGTGTTTAAATCATCTGTCTGAAAAAGTCTTTTTGCATTGAAGTTTGAGAATAGGAACTTGAACCCAACCTAAAAATTCTAAGTATTCTAGGAGAACACAATGCATGAAAGGTAGGTTGGGGTATGGGTGGGATGGGACAGGATGAATAGCTGTTTCTCCTGGACTTATTTCCAAGTCGGTGGTATTTTTAGACTATAAGAGATCCAGAGAAAATATGTGGTGAGAAGGAGGGGCCTTTTTCTGCTTGCTGTGTCCTTCATCTGATTTCTTGTTCCCCCAGGCTGCCAGTGGTGAAGAGGAACAGCTGAGCAGATGCTAGGACCCAGGCATGCTACTTAAAACAATAGTTCATTAGTTCCTCTAGAGGTAATAATGATCTACTTTTAGTTATTATTATTACTTTATTACCCCCTTATCTTTTTTATGTCTCTTTTTTGACCCCTCTGTTTTTATGTAGTAATAACTTTTCAAATATGCACATGTAAGAGAGGAGGGATGAAGGGAGATAAAAGGAGGCATGTTTAATAAGCAAGAATCAATCGAATGCATGCCCTCATGTCCCATGCATGCTTTCAGGCTTCACTTATATGTATTTAATCTGCATACTAAGGACGTAATCCTGTATCTACAAACAAGTACATGAGTCTTTTGCTCTATTTTCATAGGCTTGATCTAAATTAATTGGATTAAATTAATTAATTTACTAAACCCTATTGTTCTGTGCAATGCCTGAGACCTTTTATTTAAATCATCTATAGTGGCCTCAAACCTACCTTTCAAAATGAACCTTTTGCTTTTTGAAGTCTGGATGCCTGCCATGGATGCAATATAAGTTAATGCCAAGAGAGATCGTTTAAGTGCGGTTATTAAGGAGACTATGATTGATGGAGTTTGTAGCTGGTAATGTGATTCCCCTTTGGCTGCTCAGTGAACATCGGCAACAGATCAATATCTCATCTGCATGAGATTACAGCCACTTTTGACAATAGAGTGCGAAGAGGTTAAAAAATAAAAGACCAAGACTTTTGGCTGAGAACATGATGGCTATTCTGGTTTAAAAGGTAATGCAAGCAAATAACTCCTTTCTTAGAGAAAAAATTATCTGATGGAAATTTTTTGTTGTAGTTTTCGTTCAGCTTTGATCAGATTGATGTGTTGTTGTTTTTACCCCGCTGTTTTTCATTTTTTTTCTATTTTAAACAACATAGGTCTTTAACATGAGCATGCAGAAAAAACGGCATCTACCCACTGAAAGAAATCATAGTACGTTTGACAAAAACGTTAACATTTGTTCTATCTAGAATGATCCAATGTGCTTACATCATTTAGAAACCTTGAAAGCATATCACGACTATAGGAATTCTGTTTTAACTACTTTTGCATTAATTGGATGAGTTATGTTATGAATCTAAACCTGCATAATTCTATCTTCCCCTGCACGAGTGCTCTGTTTCTTTCCTTGCTCTGTGAACCGTCTAGTCCTCAGCACCATACACACTCCATCCCATCACTAAATTGGATTCTAAGATGACTCCTCTCTTCCTTGACCCTGCTCTAGACCCTGCTCTAAATTACTGGAAGGCAAAACCTTAATATTTACCCCTACCTAGTCTGTGCCAGACTGCTTTTAACCTAGAGAGTACTGTCATTTTCCAACTGATTACCCCTCTTCAACAGTGGTGCTTTTCCTCCAGTGCTTCTACTCTAAGGTGGGCCTGAAGGGAAACCAAGAAAACCTGGGCACTGCCAGGAACCATAGAAAGAGGCTCGAAGCTCTTAGGAGTGTGTTCCCGAGCCCCTGAACCGATGAAGATTTGTATACAGTGATTTAAAGTCTTTTGTCAAAAATAAGTAAGATTTTTATTTAGATTAGATTTTAAGTAATGCATCTCAACTTAATTTTCAAAGGTGGTAAATTATTCCTCTTCATGAAAATTATAATAAATCATCACTATGATGTAGTATTGTCTGCATGTAATCAAATTTTTATTCAATTTTATTCAATTCTACAGGCTATTTGTTTTGATGTCATAAGCTCCTAGAATCCTGGCAAAACAAGTAGAATTGAAAAGAAGGGATTATGAAGGTGTAAAGGTTTACAAAAATAAGGTTCATAACAAGATCAGAAAATCCATTTCTGGCATAAGATTTACTTATTAATATGCAGTAATTTTCAGACTGAGCTTTTAAAATAACAATGATGTGTTAAGTTAAATCACATTCAAATGATATTACTTCTAATATTTTTTTCTGAAAATTGATTTTACATATGCATAGATATTCATATTAATATATGGGGACATATATGTCAATATATCTATAAATCTCCACATGCATTTAAAATGATTTAGTGACCCAATACTAAACAGGTCTTGTAAATTGTACTGTGTCTTTTGAAAAAATAACTTGGACTGAGATTTGCAAATTGAGATTTAGGATCCCTTCCTAATGTGCCTGTCCTTGAATATTAATGGCATGCATGTAAAGATGCCTTGCTGAGGAACAAAAAAATCAAAGAATTGAACAGTTGTCTAGGATTGGGACTGAATAGCTAGTTTTAATAGTCTTTAATACACAATTATCAAAATTAATCATACCTTCCTGTGGATCATTGTTGAGGTTTTAGTTGTACTTTTCCTTCTTTTATTTTCATGGAATGGAGAAGAGGATTGTAATATAATGGGGTCCACATGTATTTTGAAAATTCTCTGAGGAGTAAAAGCATTTGTAACCTGTAAGGCATCCATCTAAAGAAAGTGAAAATGAGCCATACTTGTCAAGAATTAAAGAACTGAATGTTCTTTTAAAATTGTTCTTTCTTAAACACAGGAGCTTTGCTTTTAAGAATCTACTTGTAGTCTCAGTTCTGAGGATCCTGTTCCACTTTCAAATTTAAACTCAGGTGACCCGATGGACCATTCTACTGATAGGGTTTTTTCAACTTTGATTCCAGGAGTTTATATTCTTTTATGTTTGACTGACCTAATCCTCTAAGTGAACCCTGTAGTTTTAAAAGCATTTCCCTTGAGAAATTAAGCACCTATTGATTTTAATTCTTTTCTTTAGGAAAAGTGCTTCTAAGAAAAAATATCCTCTCTAATGTGAAAAAATAAAAGAACAAAAAATATTGAAACTAAGATTTTAGTAAACATTATAGCAGCTCTTTTAACTGACTACAGTCCTTCCAAGTGTCAAAGTCAAATTCTGTAACTAGTATCTTACCATGCAGACTATACACACACACACACACACACACACACACACAATTTTCTTCATTTACACTGAATTCTAATAAAAACCCAAATGAAGGTATGTGAAATACTATGGTTCCGAATGTCAAGTATTGCATATTATGATGATTCTTTTCTAAGCTAAACCTTGAAATAATATTTATTTTATTCTGAGAGTCGCCCTAGTATTGATTCATAAATGTATAATACCCATTTCATCCATAAATTTTGCAATAAGCTTTGTGCAAAAAAGCATGCAAATCTGACTGAAGAATATTATCCTGTCAATACCCCTTGTTTAGCATTTCTTCTTTTCATGGTGTCACCTCATCAACTCTGAAAGAGGTGTTGTTAGTAAGAATATTTGCAAACAGTTGAACCTTTTAAATTTTATGAACTACTGCAAAATGTCCATTGCCCTTGCCCATCTCCCCTTACCTATTATTTTTCCCTATTGTGCTGGTCACCTTAAATCACTAAGCTGAGAAAATTTAACTGTCTGCTTTCAGAAAGTATGTTTATTCTGCCCTGCAACACATATTCCAGAGGAAACTGCACAGCTAGACAAGCTAGACAAGAGAAACAGTTTTAATCTGAGTGTTTCTCTTGCCAACTGAGAGATATTAGAAGCAGCCCCTTTCTGACTATCTGCACTCTCCCACAGGATGTATTGAGGTTACCAGTGAGGAGCCCAAATTCCTAGGTCACCACTTGACTTTGAGGCTTTAAGTTGGCTCTTCTCAAACCCTCTGTAGTGAAGGAACACTTCTTTTCACTCATCTCAGAAACCAATATTTTTGTAAGATATAATAAAAATGAATTACTAGAAAAATCTTCACATACTTGGCTGTCACAGAAATGTCAAGTTCCTCTAAAGGTTTCTAAATGCTGTGAAAGTCACTCCTTTAGGGACAGGCCGCAATGTCTGAGCGCTGTCATGGGCTGGAGCGTGCATGCTACCTGCAGGCTGGTGAGGCCTCGCCGCTGTTGGAAGTGTGGAAAGGTGCGTTTTGCAACGGTCTCTGTTGAGTGCAGAGATAGCAAGTAATTCCTCTTTAGCAGATCCAGGGGCCAGCGGAAACTTTTGCTTTGCGTATGTTTATTTTTCATTCCCTCAGGTGTTGTAATAAAACTAAGACAGTGGTGATGACGATGACTGGTGGTGAGAACAATAGAAACAACAATAGTAAACAGAGAAGGAAGACGGGAAGGAGCCGGAGGAGGCGGAGGCGGCGGCCAGGTTTGCAGAAGCTGCTACTGATTTTACTCTTGGCACGTAGCTAACAGCTGCCGGGCTACTAGCCTGGCGGGGGCACTGTCCTCCTTTTGCACTGAGAATGCCGCTTTCTCGTTTGTCGTGTAGAAACCCTTAAAAATGGAGACTAGAGCAAATACTGGAACTAAAAATTGCCTGTTCAATCACCCAAACAAAGAGGAAAGTGAGACAAATTACACAAGCAATTGCATCATCAGTTGTAACAACAGAGTGGGTTGAAACATTAATTGCCCCCTCTGTCAATCCAGCAGAATTATCAACAAATAATTAGAAAAGTAATTTTCTTCTCCCTTTTCAATAAAGGCAGAGTTTCCAGATAAAATACAGGGTGCCCAGTTATATTTAAATTTGAATCTCAGATCAGTAACAAATCCTTTTAGCATAAGCGTTTATAAAATATTGTATGGGATATACTTACACCTCTGCGCTAAAAGAGAATCAAAATTTTGTTATCTGAAACCCGAATTTAACTGGGCATATGTATTATTATTTGCTAAATCTGGCAACGCTGCTTAAAGGGAGACTTGGTCTTTTTCCCCCCACCCAGGATCCATAGACCCCAGAGGAAAAGGAAGGTATTGGAAGTTAATGGCTATTTGTTTAATATTCATAGAAGGGGATTATGGTTTATTATCTTGGATGAAGGAGGAATATTTTGTGGGTTTTTTGCAATGGTAGTAGATACCTATAATCCAAATAGTGGGAATTGGGACCAGCGTTCCCCAAGGTGCAGTGTGAGGGCCAGGATCCAACAGGCCGTGAGCACCAAGCAAGCGTGTGCTGTTGCTGACCTGCGAGCAGGGGCCATGGCTTCCTCTGGAGCCCCCACTGTCATAAACATACCAGGCTGAGTAGAGTATGGGCCATGGCGATGCTTCAGAGAAAGCCACAGCACCGGAGGGTTGGTTTCCAATAACAACACTGGGTGACCATCTCAGAGACACGTGAAACCCCCAATCTGCTTTTATAATTTTGGAGAAGAAAGGGTGTCATGAAAAAAGAACACATATAGGCTTCTTGCCAACCTTGGCTAAGTAGAATCTCATAGCATTACTGTACCCTGTTTACATAAATGCCGATGTTTAACATCTTTAGCACCTAAAGGGAGAATTTTATCTTTCCCTGACAAGTAAGGGGAGAAGGTATGAAAGTTGCATTTGTCAAACTAGGGTTTGATACCACTTCCTAAGAAGGCAGAGCATCCCTCACTGGAAGATATTACATTGAGGGAACCATCGCCATACCCGTTCAGTGGACAGAGTCTTTTCAAAAGTTTGAACATGACTGTGCATCTAAACCACATCAGAATCAAGAAAAGTAATCTACATAAAAAATACAAGTTAACCCTGAATATTGTATTTTAATAGATATTAATTTAAAATAAGAATCCACAGCTTATATATTTTTCCCCTCCCTATATTAGGATCCCAAGTAAAGTTTTTGTATTATACAAAATCTGTATGCAACTCAATATCTGGTTAGTAAAACCTGTTTGAAAATTCCCAAAGATTTTAAAAGCTAAGGTAATAAATCAAACATGTCATTACATTTTTTATTTCAGTCTGTTTTATTTCCTGGTCCACCCTTTTCCTATGTATGTGAGGTTGGTGTGAAAGGCATTAATTTAGTCAGGAGCCTTATAAGTTGAGTAAAGTAGGTGAAAACTTCAATGTACTGTTACCTAAGCTTGGTAGGTTTGTCTTGAGGAAGCATATGTTTTTACAAAACCTGACTCTTATATTACAATACTTAGTTTGCATCCTCTGTGGGAATTTTAATAAAATTAATTTTATTAATTTTAGGTTCTTTGGAAATAACTGACATGTTGCTCTGCATTACACAATATTTCAAACGTAGTCCCACTGAGATATCTCATAGCACATTCTTTCCAAACTTACCTCTAGCTAGGCTTGGTCCTTTGCATTTATAACAGCCTTGGGTAAACGGGCAGTTTGTAAAACTAACAGACAAGTATTAGCAAGCTTCAGGTTCACCTTTTAACAATGCATCAGTGAGTCACTTCTGAGACTGATTTAAACGCATTTGAATGTTTCATCCAATATGAATGTGAAGACATTTAAGTAAATGCAGCGTGTTTATCTGAATATGAGATCATGCCATACATGTTTATTTGAATGTGTGATGTGCAATCAATCAAATAAATGCACTGAGTATATTTATGTCACTCTGTGATAGCACATTCAAATAAATGTCTCCAACATTTACAGCACTGTAAAAATGTAAAGTAGTAAAGATGTTTTCTTTTGTCTTGTATGGAGCTTAAAGATGATATAATTTCTTGACTTGAGTGATGACTCTCCTATATATTGACCATATAAAGCTATTTTTTTCATTAATCACATGCAAAACATTTTGCATGGGTCTAATTATTTTCCATTTCCAACACTTACCTACCCAAATGAACCCATCACAGGAAAGTTGGTCAGTTAATTTTGGTTTTTATAATCATGGATAAAAATCTCCTAATAAACTTGGCTATAGCAAAGGTTACTGATTCTGTATGGAGGAACTATCAGTTACCCAGTGACACACCTATGATTTTGCCCACAAAGAAGTAGAGTAAAAATCAAATTTACTACCTCTTGGTCTAAAAATACTTTTAGTGGCTCACAGTTAATATGGTAGTTCCCTTTATCCGCAGTTTTGCTTCTCTTGGTTTCAGTTACTTGCGGTCAACTGTGTTTTGAAAATATTAAGTGCAAAACTACAGAAATAAACACTTCATAAGCTTTCAGTTGCTTGCCAAGGAAGTGCAACATCCTTTTGTCCAGGATATCCATGACGTAGATACTCCTGCCCACTAGTCACTTGGTAGCTGTCTTGGTTATCAGTCAGTTATGAGAGAAAGAGAAAAGGGGGGAGGGCGGGGAGAGAGAGCATGAGCACATTCATATAATTTTTATTGCAGTACATTGTTAAGATTGTTCTATTTTATTACCAGTTGTTGTTAATCTCTCATTATGCCTAATTTATAAATTAAACTATCATAGTTATGCACGTAGAGGAGAAAACATAATATATACAGGATTTGGTACTATCCATGGTTTCAGGCACCCAAAGAGGGCCCTAGAATGTAACCCCCCCGATAGGGCGGGGTGGGGAACTGCACAAAGGAGAATGTAGCAGATATTTCCTGCAGCAATACATGCGGCAACTCAAGCAGAGATGGAAAATGTGTTTTATTTCATCAAAATAAACAGCCAACAACAATACCAAAAATTACACTCAATGACCTTAATTTTTATAAAAATCATTTTAAAACCCATATTCTATACTGACGAATGTCTGAAGACTTTGTTTTAGTATTTTCTATTAAGAAAGTTAGGTTATTTTTTGTTTTTGTTTTGTTTTGTTTGAAATGATAAAAGTGAGGAGTTTTGTCTGGTCATTTATTGCATGAATAGCATTGGGGGAATTTGTTGATTCTAAAGGAACAACTAAAATCTTTCCGTGGTGGCTTCGTTCCTAACAGCAGGGAATGCTGCACCTGGCAGACGTGGGCAGCGACACAGCCAGGATTGGCACCCGCCCCACGCTGAACATACCCCTACCGATGACACCTTCCTACCGTGATCACAGGCAATACGCTCTGCTCAAGATGAATGCGGTAACTTCCAGAAGTGTTCAGGTATTACCCCTCTCCTGTACACACAGGCAAACACGCACACACACACACTCTTACTCTCTCCCATATTGCTAAATTCCCGTGAGTAGCCTCTTTATATTAGAAGCCTTCTGTGTCCATCTCCTTTACCTTCTAGAGGCGCTGAAGAGTGTAGGCCGGGCTGGGCACTAAGATGAAGCAGCGCCCTCATTACGGTGCATGTGCACACGAGCCGTAACATCTGCATTTGCTCTGCTCACGGCCTGTCCTGTACCTAGCACAGCGCAGTACCTACAACATAGTGGGCGGTGTGTGTTGAATGATATAATGGGTTTATTTACCCACAGCTCATGTGATGGGAAAAACTCAAGTAATGTAACAATAAAGTCTACTAAACATTGACTCTGGGTACAGCGGAAGGCAGTTCTGGACACAGCTCTGCTCCTCATTAGTTTAGAGATCTGGATATGTTTCTTAACTTTTCTCTGCCAGACTCTGCATCTTCACATTGAAAAAATCAGGTCAGACATTAGCCAAGATATTTTCTGATCTAAGATCCGATGATTCACTATGTCACATCTGAAACTTTCATTTTGCCATCAAATTAAGTTTACTGATAATAATTTGATTTCCAGCATCTGATATTTGTGACCGTGAACTATGACCTCTAGTTGCTTAGAGACTGCCAATTATTTATTATTATCTAATTTTGTTAAACCTGAAATTAGAATATAAAGTTCATCAACATTTTACTAGTCTTTTAATTCATATGTAACCATTGACAGTTACTTTTGTTGTATGTAATTAGAAATGTTTTTAATAACCTTAATAAATTAATTACCTACATTTTAATCTTCATGTTTTATTGTCAATAACATTTTAAACTGCACAGCTCGATTACTTTTAGACCTAGTTTATTTGTTTCCCAGGTAATGGATCTTTAAGCTTATGTTATTTTACAGAATTAGATGCACATTATGAACAGTTAATAAATGGGTATTTCTTATTTCAAAAGTCAACCTTTTACCCATTTCATTGTATATTGTACAGTACTAGAAAAATTATACTGGCTCCCCTACATTTGAACATTTTGATCATGGTTCACATCTTTACTGGTATTTAAATTAGATTTCCCCAAACGTTACTAGTTTAATGTTTACAAAGGATATGAATGTTGTTCTGATTGCATAATGCTCTTTTCAAAATAACTATGTTCATTATCCTCTGACATAATATATTCTAAATTGTTTTGCATCTATATCACATTATGCTCAGCCCTTACAACATTAACATTTCTCCAAAACTTTCATATGCAAAACCAAAATAATGAACATTTAAATAACTGAAAATAATGCATTAAATATTTGGTAGTATATATTTTTAAAGTATTGATTAAATATATATATATTTCAAATAATTTATAAAATACCTAATGGTTAACAATATTTTGAGCTTTCTACAAAACTTTACAAGCTTATACTCCTCAATAAATCTGTAGGCTAAGAAGTATCCCAAGTCAATTTAAATAATAGAAATAAAATAACATGTACTTGCTTTTCTCTGTGGGTCCTGGTTGTTTTCCAAGTCTTGGTGACAGATTATGCTGAGTCATCCATACTTTTCTCCTTTTTTACAGCACATTTTAGTGAACTGACAGCTGAGATTAGAGAATATTGTTAACTTCTGTTCCTGTGTGCATGCCATTGGTTAACGGGCGTCTTTAGAAGTATATGGTACACATTACGCATTTAAATTTCACACATAGCCATTTTTCAAATAAGCATAATATAGGAGCTTCTTCCTTTTATCTCACAGGAAACTCCCTTTCCTCAGGGAAATGAAAGCCATTCAAAGACCTACCATATGTGAATTCATACTTTAGTTTTTACCATATGTGTAATGAGACCAACACTTCAAGATAGTTTCTGCTTTGACTCTGAATTTCCTGTCCTTTGTCAGTTTAAACTAAGCTCTTCACATTACTGTGAATTGAATGTAACGCATGTGAATTATATACTGAAGGTAATACTTTAAAATAAGTGGAGGATGATTATTTATTCATTTTTGTATTCATTGAGGCAACATTAATCATAGTGACTCTATTTTGGATTCATATAGAATATAGTTCATAATTCCAAATAATTCAACTATTCATCTTGTCTAGATTCCCAATCTGTCTTTGTGATAACTATGCTTTATCAGGCAAAAACTCATCTTGATGATATCACAAGGATATACTTTGTTACTATGTTGAGTTTATGTGATAACACCTTGCCTACACAAGAATAAACTATTCACCTCAATCCTGTGAGCAACATTCATTAAACTTGTACAGCAAATAATATTCAATATATAAATAAGAGAAGTAAAGAGATCAATGCTGAACTAAGATAATTTTCTTTTTCCAGTTATTTGAGGGTCAATGACAGCTTAAGAAATGTACTATTCATAGAAGTCAAGTCAGTTGTAATAAAGACTAATCATATTAGATTTTAATAGTGAACAGCATCAGTTTTGAGCAGAGAATTTATTTTAAAGCAATGAAGAAGATTCACAGATATAATTTAAATGATAGTTTGATTATACCTATGTCAGCAACCACCAAATAATGTGACAATTGTGCAGCTTGCCTACAGAAAACAATTCTCACCTTCTACAATTTTCCCCTTTGTTAAATTCACAATTTTGTTTCAGCTATACTATTCTTATAGAGGAAATTTTAACATCAACCATGAATGAATTGATTTGAATTGCACTGGCATTGAATTCTTATGTAGAAATTCAAGAGGTGGATTAGACAGCAATTGCAACCCAAAGACTGTTTTTCACAAAGTTCTTTTGAATTATGCATAAATGACATTTGAATTCTGTTGTTGGAAGTTTATAATTTGGATAGCTTTTTAAATATTAATGAGTTGTTTGGGAAGTTTTATCAAACAAATAATGACTGGTCAGACCAACTGGATAAGGGTCTTGAGTAGTGGTACTTAATCATTTTGACTTAATGTTTTCTGTCCACTGGAATATACTATATCATTTACTGCATCATAATGTTTAATTACTGCATGAAAGTCTATTGAAAAGTCATTCTCAGGTCTTTCAAATGTCATATGCTCCGAGTGTAATGATATTTCAATAAATAAATATGAACCAGCAAAGATTTTGATCTCTTTGGGAACTGATTATCAAGATTATAAACTGAAATCATGATTATAAACTGAAACACTGGGGAAACAATGTAATACCTCATGAATTATCCAAAATATATTGATAAGAGAAAGGAAGTGAAAGGGAAAGGTAAGAAATCTGCTGACTGACATGGTTTTAATCTGTGATAGCCCAAAGAGAAAGAGGCAAAACTGTAGGTTACTTCAGAGACAATGTTGATCTATACAACTAACAATTATACATATAATAATTGTCTTTTAACAGTTTTTTATTACTTTATCTAGGGAAACATCCAAGTTCAATAAGTCAGGAATTATTAAAAGTTTTGCATTTTGTTATACTTTTTTAAAATTATGATTTATCATAATTCTAAGATGATGGTTTTATGGATGTTCAAACAGATTCTCTGAGAGTTAGAGTGGGGTTATAATGTAAGTCCAGATATTTGTCTTATAACTTATCCATTAATGTTTATTAAGTAATAATCATCCCAAAATTTAATGACTTAAAAACAATAACCCTTTATTTATATGTACCACAGCTTTTTTTTCTTTTAGCATAATACCCTCCAGGTTCATCCATGCTGTTGCAAAAGGTAAGATTTCATTCTTTTTCATGGCCAAGTAATATTCTATCATATATATCTACTAACACTTTTTTATGCATTTGTCTATTGTTGGACATTTGGGTTGCTTCCATTTCTTGGCTATTATAAATAATGCTGCAGTGAACGTGGGGGTGCATATATTCTTTCAAATTACTGTTTTCGGTTTCTTTGGATACACAGTATACCTCGGTTTTCCAAAGTCTCTGGAGAACATTTCGGGTTACGAATGCCTTAAACCAGGGAGGAAATGCTTTGGTTTTCAAACACGCCTGGGAAGTTGAACATGCCAAGCGGTTTCCACTGAAGGCAGGATCCTGAGGCCCAGCTGTCGGCTGTGGATCCTCGGTTTTCAAACATTTCAGAGCTCGGACAGTCTCCTGGAACGGAGCACATTCAAAAACCGAGGTGCCACTGTATATCCAGAAGTGGACTCACTGGGTCATAAGGCAGCTCCATTTTTAATTTTTTTGAGGAACCTGCTCAGTGTTTTCCATAGTGGTTGCACAAATCTGCATTCCTACCAACAGTGCACTAGGGTTCCCTTTTCTCCACAACATTGCCAACACTTGTTGTTTTATTGATGGCAGCTCTTCTGAAAGGTGTAAGGTGTTATCTCATTGTAGTTTCGATTTGCATTTTTCTGAGGATTAATGATGTCGAGCAACTTTTCATATGTCTATTGGCCAACTTTATGTCCTGGGCTATAACAAAGAATGAAATCTTACCATTTGCAACAGCATGGATGGACCTAGAGGGTATTATGCTAAGTGAAATAAGCCAGACGGAGAAAGATAAATATCATATTTATATGTGGAATATAGAGAACAAACAAGATAGAAGCAGTCTTATGGATGCAAATAACGAAGTGGTGGAGGTCAGAGGGGAGGGGTGTTGGGGGATGGGATAAAAAGGTAATGGGATTAAAAAGTTCTAATTTGTCGCTACAGGTGGGCACTTGAATTATTGGAGGGAACACTTTGTAACCTATATGAATATCTATCCATTGTACTGTACACCTGAAACTAATACAAAAAAGTGTTAAATGCAAACTGTAATTGAAAAATATAAATACATACATACACATATTAATGACTTATTTAACTCATAAGACTCAAAGTTAACAATTTGCTTTAGGCTCAGCTTAACAATTTTTCTGGTCTTGATTGGGCTTCCCTAGGTATCTGCAGTTAATTACCAGGTTTGCTGGGGTTGGCTAATCTAAGTCGGCCTCAGATAGAGTGGTTTGTGTCTTGTCCAGCAGGGGAGTCCAGCCTTGTCCACATTGTATAGTTCATCAGGATTTCAAGGGCAAAGAACATCATGAAACTTGGCTCAGAATGAGATCAATATCACTTCTGCCTCATTCTTATCTCCCCAAATAACTCACAAGGCAGTCTGAATTCCAGGAGAGGAGAAAGATAATTATATTCTTGAAAATGTAATACTTCTGGATAAGATAATGTAGATATACTACTTTTCATAAATATTTAGTGAAACTATAATTGAAAACACACTCAATTTTTACCTAATGATATCATGTAAAGATCCATACAATGTATTTTATCTTGAATTCTGTATCAAAAAAAGTCTGTTGGCAGTCACCCTGTAGTGTCCCTCTGTTTGATAACTTGGTTCCTTAAAGGAACTTCACATAGAACATAGTCTGGGCCCCAGATACCTGTGGATTCTGGGGCTTCCTTCAGTCACACCATCCTGCCAAGGATGACAACCAGCTTTGCTTCCAAAACTGATTTCTCCTTAGGATCGTGTTGTCCTGACCCAGGACCCGGCCAGAATACAGCAGTGTTTGTATGTGTGGTACGGGGGGGGGGGGGGGGGGGGGGCTGCAGTGTGCTTAAATTTTGTTTTGTACTCTACATCTCATTACCCTCTTTAAATTTTTACCATGGAAGACATTTTTATCTTGAAAGAATATAAAAGAAAAATATTTTTGGAAAGATCCACAGCATCAGAGTACAGGAATTATGATACATTTTTTTTTTTTCTTAACACTTGGACTAATTCTTCTTACTGATTCATTCACACCATGACTAATTTCCTTCACAACCATTCTAAAATAATTATCTCTGTTCTATCCATCTGGTTAAAAACTTTGTTGCTCTCAAGTGTATGACTCACCTTTAGTAAACCACTTGCAAACACTTTTGCATCCCAGTCCTCAAATTGTAGAACAATTAATTTACAAAAAATTATTGATAATAAGCAGTTTACTTTCTCACTAAATTCTAAGGCTATCAAACATTTGGGTAGGAAGACTATTATTAATATTGTTCATTCTTTTTTAAGTGAGATTTTTAGCTCAAATATTATTCATAAATAAATAGACACAAATTAAGGCATGAGAAAAATATCTAAGTTATTAAACTCATACTTGCTACACTAAAAAATAATGCAGGTGTTTGCTGTTTTCATTTTCTTATATTATCAAATTATCTTATATTTTCTATTTGTGGAAATCTTATCTATGATTCAAGATGTCACTCACAACCCACTTTTTTCTTAAGGAATCTCTTGATAAATTTCTAACAATCAGGTTAGGCTAACATACAGCCCCCTTAAAAGAGTCTGTGGCTTACAATCACAAAGGCTTATTTTTCATACTTTGTGTCCACTGTTGGTCAGTTAAAACTCTGCTCTGTGTCATTTGATGACAAAGCAGCCTGTACTTGAGGTCCTGCCAGTTTTTTAGGAGAGTTGTATGAGAAACATGGAAAACCTAAACTCACTCTTTTTTTTTCTTTTTTTAAAAAATATATCTTTATTGATTTCAGAGAGAGGAAAGGAGAGGGAGAGAGAGAGAGAGAGAAACATCAATGATGAGAGAGTCATTGATAGAGCCCACAACCCGGGCATGTGCCCTGACCGGGAATCGAACCCCGATCGCCTGGATCCCAGGTCGATGCTCAACCGCTGAGCCATGCCCCTCTGGGCACTCTTAAGATTTAATTTGGAAATTATTTATTTACTTCTGTTCTCAAGCCATTCACCAAAGGAATTCATATGACCCACTCTGAAGTCAACTGGATGGAGATGTTCCATAATTCACATAGCCAAGCGTGGTGTTAATGGGATTGGAAAGTACAGTGTCCCAGTTAGGGACAGTATATTTTTTGAACAATGATACAATCTATAGCATTGACCATTATCATGGAGGTAGGAAATGAAACCAAAAGTTCTTGAATTTTACTTCCATGTTCCTATCAACTCTGTTATTGTTTCCTATATTATAAAAATGTTATTGGGTGTATGCATTTTTTTCATTCCATTCACTTTCATTCTTTATCTCCCATTCCAAGCTTTAGTTTTCAAAATTCTACCCATTTCACAGGACTTCAGTCACATTCCCATACTTCCTTGGAGGTTTTCCTGATATTTTCAACTTGTATTTCTTATTCAAACAAAAATGTATATTGGTGTTTTGGTGTTTTTTGCACTAACTTTATTTAGCTCCCTAAAATAGTTTTGCAAATGTGTGTTCATGTATTTTTTCCCAAATCAAACATATGATAGTGTATTTACAAAACTGGAGCTTTGCTATGTTTTTCCATTATGTAGGAGAAACTGTTTTTAGGCTGCAATACCTACCACTGCTGCTACAGGTAGGATCATCAAAAGCCTTTTCTGTTCCAAACAGAATGTGAACAGACCTGTTATTTGTAAAAGAGAGGTATGGCTTTGGATTTCGGGTTCTCTGCTCCCAGTGTGTGCTTTGTGTATACAGAAATACATATTAGCCCTTGGCTCCTCTCAAATGTTTACTGAACGTGTTAATAGATAATGTTGGGATTAAGAAAAGGAATATTGATTGACCTGCACATCATAGGACAAAAGGTAAAAAAAGCAACAAGGGAATTTATTATAGAAAACACTAAAAAATAGAGTATGCAAAGAAAATGATGCCATCAAGGTAAAATATTTCATACAATTAAGGAGGGAGAGACCAGTAAAGCATCTATTTGACCAGGGAATTAGAAACTAAAAATACAGAGAAAGGGGCTCATAGTCTAAACATTTAATGGGATGATATGTGAACACCCCATTCAAAGAGTAAGTTTGCAGTTATTTAAAAAAATGTAGGTGTTTTCGCATGGCCATTGAATCACCTTTGTATCACCCAGTTTATTATCCTTTTAAGGGAGTATTAAGAAAGAAATAAGAATTATAGTTCCCAATAAAATAAAAACAAGTGAAAAAGAGATTTAAAGACATTATCTAGTATTTTTCTACTTTCACAAGTAGTTCCTATTAAACAGGACAAAACTACTGTAATGATCTTAATGAAGCCAACCAGCATAAACGAAATAACCATTTAACAGTTGTACAGGGTGATCAATTAACTCAATATTAGACTAAATTTTCTGGTACAGTACAATCAAAATCTGGTCATATTATTAAGCACTTAAAAGTATATGTTTGCTTTCAGGAAATAAACTTGACATTTTGGACTTGCAGTGAAAGAAGAAAATGAGGAGTAGATGGATGAGAGATGAAGCATATAGAAAATCAATCAAGGGGAAAGTTGCCTCACATCTGTCAGAAAAGAAATTTCAAAGAAGTTAAAGGGTAAAGCAAGGTAAGAGAGGACATAAGCTCAGTTTAACAACTTTTAACTTTGAAAATAACTGATGAATTGTTTGGAGTACTGCCAATAAACTACCATAGTGGACTTTCTATCCTGCAGTTTTTCAAAATTTGATATTCCTTTGAGACATTGAATTTGCCCCAATATGAGTTCCCATTCATTGTGGCTGATGCCAATCATATGTCAGTTTCTATACCCGGCCTAGCCAATCGGAATACTCCCTCCTCTAAACAGATGGATGGGATCTGAGATAGATGCATAATTAAGCCTGCTTAATGAGAGACCTGTTATTGAATTTTTTGAAACAATCAGAAAAGTAAAATTATCTTTCCCTAGTAATGTTAGTTGACAGTCTAGAGATGTAGTGGTCATCATTACCACTCTATTACAGAAACTTTGAGAACAGAGCCAACAGAGAGTAAAGAAAGCTGGAGATGGAAAAAGACATCACAGCTCTATTAACTGTGTGCTAATTTTGTCATTTTATAGAAGAAATTGAAGCTCAGATACCTAATTTTCCCAGTCATTCAACCATTAGCATTAAGTGGCTGAGTAAGAATACAAACTTAGGACATTGTGATTCTAGATCCCTCCCAGTTTTTACAACATAAATCTGAATTTCATACATGATCTTTTTTTGTTCTTGTTCCCTTTCTGTTCTAATATTCTACAATTTGAGGTGAGCTATTTTTATATCCTTTGTGAGGTAAAAATATGTCAGTAAAGAGAGAGAGAAATGGAAGTAATTTTTTTTTTCTGCACTGAATTTTATTGCATCCTTTCTCAGTACTTTTCAATTAATTCATACGGGATCTCTCATTTGATTTACTGAGAAACTCTTGGAGTTTATAGTGTATATTATATCCCATCTAGCAACAAGAAAATGTGGAGGGCAAAGTTAAAGTATATATCCAAAATAACAAAAGAAGAGAAATTATCGAGACATATACTCATATATTTTGCTTACCAAAATGGGGAAAAATTATTCTACATCATACATTTATAATTCATTTAAAAAATATTATTAAACTCCAAAACCAGTAAATTCTGTGGTAACCTCTCAGTCAAATGATGTATGACTCTCTTCTGTAAGTAGTTGATAGTTCCGAGCCCACTTTGTAGAAGCAATATAAAATAGCTTATATATTATGAATCAAGCCAATAAACATAGTTGAATGTATTAGGAATTTTGAGGAAAAATATAATGTGATAGAATGATGTGTATCGCATCAACTCTTATCAAATCATAACTCCTCAAACAGTGACATGAAGTAGTGTTTAAACTGAGCATCTGGGCTGTGGTGGGAAAAAAAGAAGAGATAACGGAGCCTTCAAAGAATAAAAGAACAGACTGACATTGAATATTTTCTTTGTGCACTAGATTTTGAGTTCATGGATGAAAAGACTGAGTGACTGACTCATTGCTTAAGAGTGTTTAGCAGAGTATTTATTCCCAATTTTACTCAGTGGATTTTAACTCTTTATCTAATCACTGGGTCCAATTTTCACTAAACTAGGACATTCACATTCTAAAGACACAAAGAGTTCCTGACTAGCATGTAAGTGAGATCAGAAACCCTCACTTTCCTCCCCTCCCCCATTATTATATTGGTTAGTAGTAGATTCAACTGAATAAATAAAATAGAAGTTCATTCATCTCTTACGTAAAAAAATTCTAGAGGTCTAGAAGCAAGCAGTTCAGGGCTAGTGTGCAGACAAAAAGCAGGAAAAAACTGGGTCAAAAGGAGCCTCTTCCCATCTGAAACCTTTAAACCTTCTTTCTAGAAGTTCCACATCTGTCTACTTAGATATCAAAGGCCAGAACTTAGAGCAATGACTACACACCTAATTGCAAAGAAGGCCAGAAAATGTAGTATTTTCTTCATGCTGTAGTGAGATCACAAAAATAAGTAAATAAATAGATAATAAATAAATAAATAAATAAATAAATAAATAAATAAATAAATAAATAAATAGTTTTTGAAAAGTTTTTATTACGAAAGAGAAAAAGAAAAGCAGATAATCTCTAGTTTTTGCTAAAATTACTATCTCTCAAGTGCCTGGCATATATAGGTACTCATTTTATCTGTCTTCCCCAAATTCTTTCCCCCCTTTGTACCTCTGCCCTCAGGACCCTCTCTCAGGATACATTTGCTCCCTGCCTGTCGGCTCCATACGGGGTCACCCTTCTGCAGCTCTCAACTGGAGATGAGATAAATTTGCTTTCCACAGGCTAGTCTTTGCTATAAACCCGGTTTTGGATAAACACAAAAGGGGGTTGCTAAACGTCACTGATGTTGAGCCATTCTGTTCCTTGACAGTAACTAAAAGGTAAACTAAAGAGGAATCATTTTTATTATTTATATCACATTGTCATTCTTGAGTAAGGCAGCTGGCTCCTTGTAAAGAAAGGTCAGGAAAGGCTCCGCAAGCCGTTCTTTTGTAATACACTCAGACATTCTCTTCTGTTTTTGACCCTGATGTTTCATTTCGGGGAAGGTCTAAAGGATGCATTAGGGATGGGCACAAAGGCTTTTCTTTCTCTCTTTTATACTTAATGTTTTTCTTTCATGAAGAGTGCTGAAGAGATTGCTATTAAAGTGCAACATGGCTTAAATCAAAACCAGCTCCTCATTTACCTTTATAAATCACTTGTTTTATTGATTTCATTCAGACAGAAACATATGTATTAAGAGCAACTATAAGTTCTATGCTGGGCTAAAGCTTGGAAAAACACACACATGTACATACACACACATATACACACACTCTCCAGCTCTGTACAGGGCTTACATTATACATGGGAAAGAGGACATGAAATGAGTAAATCCATTAATATATTTTTGCAAATTCTGATAGTTCTCTAAAGCAAAAGTTCCACAAAAGAGAATATGTTGAAAACATAGGATTTCAGGGACAGTCTCTCATTGAGGAAATGACATTTGAGTCATGAACTGCAGGATAAACAGGAAGAGTTCTCTAAGTGAGGAACAAAAGGGGAGTATTCCAGGCAAGGGAACTTGAGTATTCAAATGCATCCATGTAATGGAAATGAAGTAGTAAAGTGTGTCCACTTATTCCACTGATATTTATAGAATACCTTCTCTAGGCATGTGGAGTAACACAATTGTAAGATACCGCCCACCTCACGTGACTCAGTGGCTGAGCATCAACCTATGATCCGGGAGATCGAGGTTGGATTCCCCAGGTTGCTGGCTGGATCCCCAATAGGGGGTGTGCAGGAGGCAGCTGATCAATGACTCTCTCATCATTGATGTTTCCATCTCTCTCTCCCCCTCTCAATTCCTTTCTCTGAAACCAACGAAGACATATTTAAATTTAAAAAAAAAAAAAAAAAAAGATTTTAAGATACTGATCATGGCCGGCCTCAAAATGTTTACAATTGAGGGGGAAGAAAAAGCCCTTATAAATGAGTGCAATGTAACAGCATTCATACCTGCTAGTAATATTTCAAAGTTATAATAGGTAGAAAGAAACATCATTATCTAATTCTTCTAGAGGCAGGAAAGAAGAGGCCGGTAGCTTTGGGAGCATGATTTTCTAACTCATGAACATCCTGTTTCTATGTCTTGTATCTTCTGTAGAATGTATTGGTCTTTATTAAACAAACCTATAATATGCACAGTTTTGTGTTAATAGTTCAGAAGAAAACCAAGAAGCCTTGGAATCAGTAATTTTTGAATTAAGAACATTGGCATTAGAAGTTTTCTAACAATGTAATTACATTAAGAACTTTATTCTATCTATCTCTTTATCTATCTCTCTATCTACTCTTCTGCGGAACCCTTTAGTCAAACAAATCCTCAGGCAGAACCCCAACATATAAAATAGAAGTCTACTAACTATTTTTGATTGAAATATCAGGGATAGGAAGCTGACAATGTGGTTCTATTTCCTGCTCTCACACATGAGAAATGAGATGTGTGGCCCTTTCCTACTAATGTAGATTTAGTGGATATAGAAAACTATATCTTAGTTATTTTTGTGTTTGTCTTTTAATATTAATCTTATATTAATTGATATTTTAATTATGCATTTAAGAATATATCTTTGCAATTTTAGAAGTCTCTACATTAAAAGCAAATTTAAAAATGTTTAAATTTGCTCTGCCTCAGTTAAGCAAAACAATTCTAGAGGAGAAAAAATAGTTCTCAAATTTCATAAATGAAAGCAAAAACCATCAGAAGCCTGAGAAAATAAAACTATTGATGAGAAATGTATAAACAAGAGATGATTCTGAAGTCTGGTGATTAGTTGAAAAGTTCTTATTAAGTAATCAGATTTAAAGAGGTAATGATTAAAATGTAAATGAAAAGTCCTTTCTAAATGTTGTAGTCAGCTCAGTAAATCTAGGCTAAAGCAACATAATTTTTCTGTACATTCATATTATAATACCCAGTTATGTGATAATCAACTAAACAGTAAAATAAATTTAAATCACACAGGAATATTGTAGAGTGACGACCGCTTTTAAAATTATGGTTTCCTCTATTTGAATTTCATTTGTAAATCATTCCAGGTTCAAGCTCACTATATATAGTGAGCTTGAACCTGGAATGATTTACAAAGAAATCATAGTGTTTCAAAGAAAAGAGCATATATATTTATTTAAATATATATATATTTAAATATATCTTTATTGATTTCAGAGAGAGGAAAGGAGAGGGAGAGAAAGAGAGATGGAAACATCAATGATGAGAGAATCATTGATCGGCTGCCTCCTGCACGCCCCCTACTGGGGATCGAGCCCACAAGCTGGGCATGTGCCCTGACCGGGAATCGAACCCCAAAGGCCTGGATCTTAGGTCACCGCTCAACCGCTGAGCCACGCCCGGCCGGGCAAGCTCACTATATTTTAAGGAAAGATAAAAACAGAAAGTTCAAACAGAGATTTGATTCTGACATTTCCAAAAAGCAAAGAAGAAAATCAAATAGAGAAATTATGAGTATGTCTGGGTAATGCAGAATTTATCAGCCATATAGTTAAATTCAATCTTTAAAAAATTACTAGTACAATTAATAAAGCAAATCCAATAATTTGGCACTACATTTGGACAGATGAAAGTATCACTGATGCTTTACTTTAATATCCTATGTTGACCTTGATAAGAAAAAATGACTAAGAAGAGCTCTTGGATAATCTTTAAACAGCCTAATTGATCTTTCGTGTAAACAAATATTGTATAAGGCATGTTTCATTCCTGAGTCTGGAAAGCTTATGTGGTTCATCATATATATTTGAAGTCCCTTTATATAGAAGGGGAGAGTGGAGGAAAAATCCAATAGTAGTTGCTAGTCGCTGCATTTCAAGAGGCAAAATCATATCAAAAACTCAAAACCATTTTTCTTTAAAACCTTAAAAAACAACCACTCCTCCCCCAAACTCCTTACAAGTTTAAAAATCAAAGTACCAAACACAGTACTGAAATATTACCAATGAACTATTATCAAAAAATTTTTTTTAGTGTTTCAAAGAAAAGAGCATTGTAAAGGTCCAAAAGCCTATTCTTCATACTTCAGGGTCCTTGGCTGACATAAAGCAGATGAATCAATCCAAAACTGATCATCTGGGTTTGGTAAATAATCAAATTTATCACTTAGAGTTCTGTTAGTTGCAAATGACTGAAAATCCAATTGAAAATGGAAACGTAGTTACAGGAACTAATAAACTGGCTGGCTTTGAGCAAGAAGACAGGACCTCAGCGAGGCCATCAGGCTCACTTCCCACCTCTATTTTCCACTTTCTCTGAACAGGCTCTACTCTTATGTATCATATTGCAACCTCACAGAAACCTTGTTTTCTTCAATCTGGCCTCCTTCTTTGATTTTTTCCCCTTTGACTCAAACTGGCCTCACCCGGTGCCCTGACTCACCCAACATCCTGTCGTTTGCTTAATCATTAAGCCCTTAGGGCAGCATCCTGAGGTCTGGTCACCATCCACTAGTCTTAGAAACAAGGTCCTGGGTCTATTGACTATTGAGACAGAGTTTTCAATCAAACTAAACATAATATCTTGGCCTCAGTCATGTTTTAGTTCCAGACCCAGGAAAGCGGAACAATCCCACATAACAAATCCTTTCAAAATTGGACAGAACAACTCCATGGCTGAGGATCAATTACGCCCTACCCTAGCGCCAGCCAATCAGGAGAGACCACAACCCTCACAATATTAGTCACCATGATTAGTGATTTTCCCCCTCCTAATAATCCATCCCCTGGAAGTCATCGGGGAGCCAAGTCTTTACGCATTAGCTACCTGTGACTCCAGGCATGGCTCCATGTCCTTAATAAATCCTTACTTTCTTGTCAAACAGACCCCTTTAGTCCAATAACAATATCATGGTAACATAGAACTTCTGCTCCTACCTCTTCTCTGGTCTAATCCAGTAGGAATACATGCTTGCCCATCCACCATTAAGCAGATGCCTGTCACAGATTCTACTGTTGTGGTCAAGAATATAGGATATGTTGACTGTCTGGGTCTGTATTGCATGGCCGTTTCTGTAGCTGTTGGCAAAGCCTCACTTGGGATGTATGATCTGTCACTGGGTTGGGAGAAATGCACAAAAGAATATAGAGACTGTTTTGAGAAGAATGGAAAGTGGCTAAAGCAAGTAGTTTTATTCATTACAACATTTTAATCAGTTTTCTGGGAATATTTATGCTATGGGCTGAATGTTTATGCTCCCCTTAAAATTCATACATTGAAATCTTATTTGCCAATGTGATCATATTTGGAAGTGGGGCCTTTGAGAAGTAATTTGGGTTAGATAGCTCATGAGGGTGGTGCCCTCATGATGGGAGTAATGACTATAAAAAGAGAGTAAGACCAATCTTTCTCTTTCCACAACTGGAGCAAACCAGTAAGGAGGCTCTCACCAGGATGAGACTGTGGCACCTTGATCTCTGACTTCCTGGCCTCCAGGACTGTGAGAAACAAATGTTTGTTGTTTAAATCAACAGTTGATAGTATTTTTGTTATAGCAGCCAGAATTAGGATAGCTTATTACCTTCATGCTATAATATAAACTTTAATTAATAGACTGTTCTTAATATACCATGTTTAGTTACTCCTCAATCATTTCTTTATTGTTACTACATTATTGTTTCAAGTTTCAAAAGTAATAAAGCTCTAAATAGAATCACAATATACATATTTAAAACATTGATTCCCAATGAATATATAGCAACACAATAATAAAACAGACTGATCCATGAACTTAACTTTTTCAAATGCTCATGAAATTTGAAAATTATCTTTAAATAAGCAGAAATGAAAAATTTTTGCCTCCTACTAATACTTCATGGGTTAATATGCTTTGCTCTTTAACTGAAACCTAAATTTACCCTGTGCTGTTGTTTATGAATATGCCTACTTTAAATGATTACAACAGATTAAGAATTGTTCTGAAACTGTTGGAAATATTTCAGGAAAGAAAGACAAAAGAAAGATGAGATGGAGATAGAGAGAGAAGAGCAACAGAGAGAGGGGAAGACATAAAGGATGAAAGGAAAGAAAGGTAAGAGTAATGAAGGAAAGAAAGGATGCGTTTCATTAGCATAACCGGCTAAAGCGTTGTTTATTTACCATGAGGTGTTATTAACCAAACTGATTTATTTTTGCTGTCTTACTTGCTTTCAAATTGTTCTGTTAACTAAGGAGGAAAAAAAAACACGAACAAGCAAGCAAATAAGCCTCTCTCGCTGGCTTTCAGCCCTTTTTTCCTTTACATGAAGAAATACAACAGAGTTAACTGTCAGACAACTGAAGCACAATTTTCCAAACACTCCTGAGTGTGAGCTACAGGGGATGACCACGGGAGGGTGTTATCTGGTCATGTTTCATGTTCTAGAGCTGTCATTTACTGCTTAAAGAATTTCCTTTTTGTCCTAGGTATGAGAAAAAGTTTGTTTAAATGAGAAAGTGTTTCCATGTACTTTATTTAAGATTGAAAAGGTTCAGCCCATCCTATAGCATACAAACATATTTTGGAAAGTTTAAGTAAAGAAGAGGGGTAAAAATTTGCATTAGATATGTACAGATGTGGTTAAACAAAACTGGCTCAAAGATGTATTTGGATTACATTTAATTTTCTTCACTCCAGGATACATTCTAGTGTCACATCAAATTATATGCCTATTTTTTTTATCAATAATGATATTTTATGTGTAATGTTAGAAGACATTAAGACAGAGATAGAAATATTTTTATAATTATTTCTCCACCAGGTTTCTAAGTTGAGTATTTAAAATTTAAATAAGATGTTTCATAGGACTTAGTCTCATATCTAGTTACTTGCACTGAAAATATTTCCAAAGGTGGCTAAAACATATCAATAAGAAATTTAAATAAAGTAACATATTGAAAGTTTTTACTAAATATTTAATTTATTATACATTTTATTCAAAATTAGGTAACAATTCAGAGGATCTACTTCAAATTTCCTATATAAAAAAAATCTTTATTTCATAACCCTATACAAAATAGGGATTATTTTTTCATCTGCAACAGTTAAATTAGGATGGAATTTGGAAACCACTAAAATGTTTAGAAGGGTCTAGAAAGCCTTTGTAAAGTGCTCCTTCCCCTTTTGAGAAGGGCCAGAGTATACCAGAGTGCTCTGAGGGTCCCTGGCCTCGGGACAGTGAGGCTAAGGAGCATTTTGATGTTTATGAGGAAGGGCTCCTGCACATGCAGGAACAGGCCCCACAGCAGAAAGTCATCTGCTCCGCCATCACCTTCCTGCCTTGAATGCCCCCATTTTTCATGAACATAAATTAGGTTAATCAGGTGGTATAGTATCACTGAGTTAACCTATACACATGTCAAACAGAACCAGTTGGATTCTCCTGCTAGTCACTTCTTTTGACCCTACCAGTACAAACTAGTTTAGAAGTCAACTACAGGGCCCTGGCTGGGAAGCTCACTTGGTTAGAGTCATCCCCACACGCCAAGGGGCAGGTTCCATCCCCGGTCAGGGCACATACAAGAAGCAACCGATGATGCACAAATAAGTGAAAACACGAATCGAATTGATGCTTTTGCGCTCTCTCTCCTTCTCTCTCTCCTTCTCTCTCTCTCTCTAACTCAATAAATAAAATTTAAAAAGAAAAAGTCAACTAATCATTCCACTGGAAGTGCTGAAACAACAAAGTTTGCCTCAGGGGAGGAAGCCGATCAAATTATATTATTATATTTCATTTTAACTTCAAGCCAACTTATCATTCCAGGGCAAAGCCTCTGTCTAGTTATTTATTTAATTTATTTGTCCAGCCTGCTTTCTATCTCTGTCATATTGATGCAGAGCCTACCCCTTTCCCTCATTTGCAGATTTTACTTCTTACTTTGTTCATCCTCCTGAAGTCAGTTTTCTAAGCCTAAAAAAAGAAAGGCTGTCTCTCTTACAGCTTA
Organism: Miniopterus natalensis; assembly: GCF_054644295.1. Classification (NCBI taxonomy): domain Eukaryota; kingdom Metazoa; phylum Chordata; class Mammalia; order Chiroptera; family Miniopteridae; genus Miniopterus; species Miniopterus natalensis. The sequence goes on from NC_142083.1 coordinate 56,258,258, forward strand.
AAAAACAGACATGACTGCCACCTATAAAATTTATGGTGCGCTGTTCGAAGGGGGTGGGGGAAGAGACACTTACCTCTCATGCCTTTAACACTAAAATACTCTCAGAGCAGGACCAATCGATGAAGTCACAAACCACTCTCAGCTGCCCCTTCGGCTTATTGCTGCTTTCTCCCTCACCCCCCTTTACTCCTAGGACTCTTGAGGGTGAAAGCCTCCCACCCTCACATTCCCACTGTGTGCCTGTGTCTATGGTTTAGAAGTGTGTTCTCGCTGCCGGGCCGGAGTGGCTCGGCTGGTTGAGCGCTGCCCCACGCACCGAAAGGTTGCGGGTTGATTCCCGGCCAGGGCACGCACCTGTGTTGTGGGTTTGATCCCCAGGGCGGGGCACCAGGAGGGCAACTGATCAATGTTTCTCTCTCCCTCCCTTCCTCTCTCTAAGCATGTCCTCGGGTAAGGGTTAAAATGTGTTTATGCTTAATAATGGGGTCCTTACTCAATTGGATCCATTCCTCAAATGAATATTCTCTAGCAGCTCATTTTTAAATGCTTTTCCTATTAGCTATTATTTCAAGCAAAAGAACAAAAAAAAAAACAAAAAAAAAAAACTCCAATCCTGATAAGTTAACTGCCATTCAAAAGGTTCTAAGGCTCAAAGCCAGTTTTAGGGCTTTTTCTCATTTCCTTTCCAGGGTGACTGCCAATTCCACATTAACCAGAAAGGTAGCTCTCTATTCTTTTTTCTCTTTCTTCAGCCCGGAAGATTAATCTTCTCCAGGATGTGCTAATCAACTTTATGATTTTCTTTTTCCAAATTTCTTATTGCATTGAGAGGTCCTTTGGTTTTGTTGTAAATTAAATAGAGCAATCCAGATCCTCCTACAAGGCCTTTACACTGGCCAGCCGACTGGGTGACCTGCCATGTAGCAGCTGCAGGTCTGCTGTTTATGTCGATGTGTAACACCCTCACAGATAGTTTGGCGGAGCTTGCATTTTTCAGAACTTCCCCTCTGACTGGACTACTTCTAGACAACAACCAGGCTCTTCCAAGTTTCCATAAAGCATGAATTGTTTGGCACTAAACTTTTGGTAGAACTGTAATCAATGTGTATAGTTTGATTGCATTTCTGTGCTTTTCATGTTCCCCCTGGAAAACTATTACTAAAATTATTCTTTGTTTTACAATTTATAGAGTATTATTAGAATTAAAGAAGCAGTATGTTTCCTTGATGACTTATCTGGGTAGGACGTAAAGCAAACTAAAGTAAACTTGTGGACTTTAGGGGAAGGTTAGATGATTAAATTAAGAAAACAAATGGCCTAGCTTTGTGAAACTTCACAGTTTAGGAAATTAATTCACAGCTTAAAAATGAGTAAGCACGATTTTCTCTAGTGTTTCCTGCTCTCATATACATCGCTGAAATGCCATAGCACAGCTGAGCACGGCTGGTAGACTTGAGGCACACTGCTTGAAAGCACAATTTTCCCTTAATGCTTAAGGATCACTTTGCAATTGCTGTGATTAATTGGAACAATACAGTTAAATGTTGCCAAGCTGCCACTAGATTATTAAAGGAGGCAATTTGCTTCCAGAGCCTCTTTGTTCTGCTATGCTCTGGTCCCCAAACAGAAGGGGCAAGGTTGCAGGTACCAAGTCACTTTGCACAATGTATAATTCTACTTAGAAATGTATCACAATAACTGTTTAGTCTTTACTGCCACCACTTTTGTGATTATGAGGACATTACATTAGAGTAAGGCAATTGAGGTTTGTTAGCCAGAGCTGGTGATCATCTCTCACCTCTGACCTTCAGGTTAATGAGAAGTTCCTCTGGGTAATTGTCCTCTGTTAAGACATCTCTGTGCTATGTAATCTTTACTGCTGTAAAATGACATTTAAAGTTTGTTTTACATGAGCAAATAGGAGAACATTATTTCTGCAGTGAGCAATAATTATCTGCCTCCTAGCTGAAAATACATGCTGTGGATAAATTGTGTTCATCTGGTAGCCTTTGTTTGTAAGACAAGTTAATTAAAAGAGGAATGTTGAAAAATATGTTTGCCCACTGAGTGCTGATGGAGTAATAATGTTGCTTTACAAGAAAACATTACACACAAAACAACTTTGGTTTTGTTCTGAACTTATGAAAGAAAATGAGGTAAATGAAATGTTCCCGCAAGCAAAATTTTGATCACAATAATAAAGAACAAATGAGGCAAAATATCTATTTATTCTAATTAAGTAATAAAAGTCTAAAAGTCTCTGTACCCAGGTGGCACTTGTACTGTTTAGCTTAGACAAGAAATATTGACCTAACAACATGGCCTTATTAAAGTAATTCTCTATATGTACTTATTACCGGTTGACTGGACTGTTAGTGGGATCAGCCTCTAATAGTGTCTTTACTGAAAATGTATCAACTATATAACCTAAGCATATAAAATACTTATCCTCCATCTACCTTGCAAAAAGCAAGCTTATAGTCATATAGTGAAAAATTAATTATTTTTGTGAAAAGACCAATAACTCAAATTGGACTTTATTCAGCATTTGCTGGGAATAATTCACTAATTTTTATTGGATAAATTTGCTCTTTTAAAAGCATCCTAACATTAAATTTGTTTACCCAATCATTGAAATCAGGTTTCAGTGTTCACATTTGTGGAAAATAAATTTTAAACTAATTTTTTTTCTTAAAAATTTTTCAGCAGCCCTTTTTATTTATTTTTACAGTTACTGATCTGACAGCAGATTTTGTCAACACAACTCAATAGCCATATCCCTACCTCAAGAAATAGAGGTAAATATTTTCTAAGATCACGTCTCTCTATCGTAAATCAACACTTTCATCAGGGGCACCATCACCACTGAATTGGCGCTTTTCTCTATTGTATTTCAGCCGGTGCAGCAATGTGCATGGTATTGCACCCAAACCCCTGACTCTCCTAGGAGAGGCAAAGGTGACATATGATAAGGGCTGACTAATGATTCCCATTTTGTCCGTTGAGTACGAAACCTATTTATATAGTTGATATTTTAAAGGAAATTTATGGTTTAGAATTGCATATATTAATCTTTAGCATTAGGGAATAGAGGTAAAAGGGATATGGTTCCTTTAAAAAGCTTTCCCCAAGCTTACCATGTTTATGCTCACTGACCAAATTATTTTAAAGAAGTCTGTGGAGTCTTTATTTCCTACTCAGTCTATTCCAGAATCTGATGAAAGATACATAAAGCTTCTCAAAAATAAATTTTTTTTTAAAATGACCACATGATTTTGCATACAATTTCAGGAGATTAAATTTGAAGCTCATGGGTTTGCTCATGAATCCAATGTTAAGAACATCTGATAGCTGCTCTTTCCAAATTATAACATCATTTCCATTTTGAAATTCTTACTATCCCTGTTCAAAGTATCTTTCTTTATTAAAATTATCCCGTAACAGAATGGACACAGATTCATGAATACAGAGAACAGACTGACAGCTTTCGGAGGGGTGAGGGTTGGGGGCTGGGTGAAGGGATTAAGCAAAAAAAAAAAGACTCTTGGACACAGATAAGATATGGTGATTGCCTAAGGAAAGGGGGGTTGGAGACGTAGAAGGTAAAGGGGGGTAAATGATGATAGTAGGAAACTTGGGGTGATAAACACACAATACAATATACAGATGATATATTGTAGAATTGTATATCTTAAACCTGTATAACTTTATTAACCACTGTCACCCCAATAAATTCAATAAAATGAGAAGAAATTATTATATTATATATTTTAAAATAAATAAATAAATAACAATTTCCCTTAAAAGCCCAGGTGATCATCAGGCATTTATAATATTTTCATCACTGAGGCAAAATGTTGGATTCTTGTCCAACATTTTGAGAATAAATCTTTCCCAAGGTCAGCTCTCAGTTGAAATAAGAAATATGAAGGTATGAAATATTGCACTTTCCTGGTCCTTCTCACTCGTTTCTTCTCTATCACTTTCTCTCTGTTGACAGCTCCTGTCCATTCTGTTTTTCTATCAACCCTCTCTCAGGAAGGAAATTCATGGATGACAGAACTTTATTCCTGAATAAACCTTCCTCCCAGCTTTTAGGTGAAGAAACTTTGAAATGACTTTCATGTGGTCTGCTCAAAGTCCATGGAGGGAGACAAGCAGAGTGAGGACAAGAATTCAGCATTGTTCAACTCATCGATGGGGCTTACAATTCTTCATTTTCATTTTTAACCTATGCAATTGATTTCTCCAGTGGAATAGCACTGTAATAACAAAATATTGTTCAGGTGACCAGGATAATATAGGTCATATATGAAAATTATGGCAACTGACACTTATATTATTGCAATTATTTTGGGGGGTTCTATTAGTATATTCACAGGCCCAAACATATTTTATATAAATATGTGTGCATCTACTTCCATTACTCAAATATTGCCTTGTTTCCATCTTGAACTCATAAACGTGTGTCAAAATACTGTATGTAATCTTTTTGCAAGTTGTATCACATTCATTTGGGAATGGCAAACTATAGATACTAATTTATTAATAAATAAATAAACACACTCATAAATAAACATGCGACCAAATGAATATATACTTTTATACATTCATACATATCAACATTCACACATTCATACATACATAAAAGGAAGGTGTGGAATATAAAGAGAGAGAAGAAGGATAACTTTACCTAATATCAAAAAGTATCTGTTGGAAGAAAAATTAGAATATAATCAGAAAATAAAATCGGTAAAGTGGAGTGAAATGTTCCACTGCAGTACAAAATTTCTCGTATATATACACCTGGTTATTAGTACAAAAAATATGCAATATTTTAAAATAAGTGGTGGAAAGGAATTTTTCAGCAATAAGACAACAGGAAAAAAAGATAATATTTAGACAAACCATGAACTGTTTTACAATTAGTTATTCCTGTGTGAAACACTACCCCCATAGTAGTTTGAAACAACCATTGTATTTTGTACATGATTTTGTGGGTAAGATCCTGGGGAAGGATTCAGCTGGGCATTTGTCTCTGATGCAGGTAGTGGTATCTGGGGCAACTGGGCTGGAGGGTCCACTTCCAAAATCACTTCACGTTTTTAAGTTTTTATATCTCAGTGTACTTATTGATCCTTTTAGGCAACATGAGGTTCCCAGATCAGAGAACCGAGTGATTATTTACTCACACAACGATCCTAGCACTAGCTCACTGATGCCAATCCCCCAACCAGGTGACACAATGAGGGTGAGATGTAATCTGTGTGTGCAGAGGATAGTACCAAAAGGAGAACCCTGAAATAAATTGTTAGAGCTGATAAAGACAGCTGGCACAGCCTACACCTCCTCTCCTCTGCAGAGACAGAGACTAAATCAGTGAGAGAAATGAAATTTTCTCTGGGGAGAGGAGCACAAGACCTCTAGGTCCATTACCATAAGCAATGTAAAGAAATGACCATAAGGAGATAACTCTATAAATCTCTCTGAAGGTCTCTTTCTTTACAGTTGTTCTTCTCCTCCCCAACCCCCCATAAATCTTTTCTCATGAAGCCCTTACTGAGTGAACTGTGAAAATACTAACATTATTTTCTAATATGTCTATCTGGCCCCTTAGTTCTCCTTGGCCTGTTGTTCTCTCCCTCTCTCTTTCTTTCTCTTTCTCCATAGCAGATTATATTCCAGGGCTTTTACATGGTCTTCTCACAATAAGGGGTTCTCATGGAAAACATAATCTTTAATGGTAGCTGGCTTCCCAGACTCAGGAAGCAGAAACTGGCTCAGCATCACTCTTGCTTCTTCTGTCAATCAAAGCAGCCACAGGGCTTTCCCAGACTCAAGGGGTTGAATAAATAGTCTCCAGCTCTTTGTCAGGTAAGAGGAAGGTTACAAGATCATGTTGTAGAGCACATGAGATATAGCAGTGGGACTGTCTTTGGAAAACACAGTCTACCACAGGCCATAAGGATATTTTGAAAAAATGAAATCACAACAAAGAAATACCGTAGTTGGATAGAGAACACCTACCATGTAAAGAAATAAATAAGAAATAAACAGATAAATGCCTAGTTCTGGTCAGGGTGTACTCTACTAAAAATCTTGATTTTTTTCTAAGGCTCTAGATATTGAACAAATGCTCCAGGGTACAGGATATTTGGCTAGTCCTTCCAGCAGTTTATCTGGGTTAGATGGGTTGAGAGCCTGAGCACACTATTAGTTCAGCTTCCTCCCCTCTTTGGAGTGTTGGGAACTAGGCTTCTTGGATCTAGGAGCTTGATTTTACCTTATAGATAAGCTTCGTACTTGGAGACTGCTAGTAGGCCTATCTATTTCAGTATACCCCACAGACATTCTCCATTCACCAGGGTATTGACTCTTCTCTGGAGTCTTACAACCATTCTGGATGCTGACAAAAAAAATCCTGAGACTGATTCTCTTATACTTCAACACATACCTCCCAATTCTGGATGTGAAGTACTATTGCCTTTCCAGCTTTCTGAGTATATTTGCTAAGATATGAAAATGCTATTTCATTTTTTTCTCCTTTTCAAGCTTTAAAATGATAATAGACAACCTTTATTAAGTTAAAAGTAGAACACTGGTCTTATCACTGTCTTGGCATGTAGGAATGGATTACCATCAGTACGTCCCTGAGAAGGCACTCATGTAGATCTAAATGCCGATATGTCCAGAGTCCTCTTCTGAAGAAAGGAGCCACCAAGAGTTCTTGCTTCATGAAGTTGCTTTCTCTCATGCATAACATATATATTAAATAAAAGCAATGCTATGCCCCGGTCACTGGCTAACATTTATTGAAGAGGCGGGACATGCAATTTCTTTGTAAGCACTACTGCACTCAATTCTTACTCCAACTCTAGAAAGCTGAAGCACACAGAGATATTTTAACACCCATATACATACAGTGGATGAATAGGGGACCTGAGATCTAAAACCAAACAATGCAAATACAAAGCCTGCAATCTTAACCACTGTGCTGTATTGGGTAGGAAAATATACCACATATATGGAGTAGGCATGAAGAGGCACTATAGCATAGATGTTGCGGCATAGACTCAGGAGTCAAATGCCTGAATTTACATTCTGGCTCCCTCTATGTGACCTTGGGAAAGTTATTTAATCAGTCTGTGCTTCAGTTTCTTCATCAGTATGATAGAATAATAATAGTACCTACCTTATCTAACCAGTGCTAAATTAAATGAGCACATTAATGTAAAGTTCTTAGAATTATCTGTCATATAGAAAACTATAATAAACACTATAAAAAGTATTGTCTATCCTTGTTATTGTTTCTTTTGGAAGTAGATACAGTCATACTGTCTCTCTTGAGAAATGTGAACAGCAGTTGTCCACAGTAATGGTGGATCATTTAAGCTCAGGCTTTACTCTAAACAATACTGAGATGTCCCTTTGGTCATCCACTGGACTATGAACACATCCCACTCTGTGGACCACTGGGATTTATACTGACTGCTTGTTTGCTCAGAAAGTTTCTCTTGCTTTCTTGTCTCCAGATGTGACTCTTACAATAAACTCCCTGTGTGAATTCTAGCTCTGTTGTCTCTTCTGTGCAACTTACCAGAGACTGTTTTAATCACCTAATAATGCCTCCATAGATATTGTAATTTAATATAAACATGTAAATTAAATACATACTTATATGTATGTGGGTATACACACACACTTCATTTCTATAAACACCCTGGTATTACTTTGTCACAGTACTCATTTTTTACTTTTTATCTCATTCCATTCTTTGTAGTACCCTCCAAGACTTCCTTGTATGTTTTTGTTTTGTTTTTAGTTTTCAATTGATTTTATTTGACTCTCACTTCATGAAAGGTGAATTTGACATCTGAAATTGAGATTAAAGTGGATTTATGTCCAGTTATAAAGCTGATTGAGACCCAAAACATGAGCACATAAACCATTATATTTTCATCCATTCATTACACTTTCAATTTATTTGATCTGTCATTAAAAATCAAGTATGATGTCAGCATCAGAAAGCATCTAATTTTGTTTCCTAACAAAATTTAATGCATAGGGGGTGATTTATTTTTCACTGACATTACTGTATTAGTGTGAATTGTTGATAAACTAATTTACAATGGGAGACAAGGTCAAGGCTTGCCCTTAGGCTGATTCATCAGAGTTCATATATTTGCTAACAGACTGGGAAGTGAAGCCTTTGAAAATGTAATGAATTTACAATGTCTACCCATTATATCACACCAGGTGATTAGTTAAACTCTTCCTTGTATATTTACATTCTCTTATATTGAGTTTCAGCAGCATATGATTAGACTGGCATTACATCAATAAAACAAATTCCAAGTGTTCAAATGTTTAACCATTTTGAGAATAAATACAATCATATTCCACAATTTATTTTACTGCTAGTTTACTGCAATACCTGGCATTCAATTTATAAACTAATTGCAAATTACCCCCAAAAACAGCACACAAAATGTTAGAGCTGAAAGGAAACCTTAGAAATTATGTTGTCCAACTTCACTTTATAGATAAGAAAATGAAATGACAAGAGATGGGAAATGCTTGCTCACTGTAACAGAGTTAGTTTGAAACAGGGCTTGCACTAGGCCTCCTGATACTTTTTATTTGATAAAGCCTTTCCATTAGATACCACATCATATCATACTGAAATTATGATACTTGTTTTGCATTTCTGAATAATAATTATTAATATCCAAATGCATTTCCTAGGAGAAGACATTTTTATAAGTGTTCAATGCTTTATATCCATTGCTATTGAGAATAAAAAACAAGATACATACACTACGGTGATAAAAAACACCCGTAACTATTGAGAGAATATATGGTAACACTCACATGGGAAAATTTTATAGGCCAACCCTTATTATTCATTGTGTGTCATAGAAAGCTTACATAAAAAAAGTACTAAATATAGTTCATATAAATAAATCTAAAAATTGTATGACTTACTCATACCAAAATATATTTAGATAATTGTTATAAATTTAGTTTAACATCACAGTTTAACTATTCAGCACACCATGTTTCATTCATAATAGGGAAATCTTGAGTTATTTTCATCAGACTTTTATACATGTCAGAAGTATTCACCTAAATTTATTTCTATCTCAACTAGTTTTTAAAATGTATATGTCCAGGTGTTAGTAGCAGTGTCAGCACTCTGTTCTGAGTTGGGCAAAGAAAGAATTCAGGGCCAAGAACTCTAGCCAGAAGGAACTCTATTTAGCATGCAATGTGAAAGTACACTCAAAGAGAAGATTTGATCTGGCTGCTCAAAGAGCTACCTTGGCCTTTTAGAAAAAAAGTCACAGAGGCAGAAGAAGTGAGCCAGTTGGGCTGCATGGACTCAGGAAATAAGTTACAGAGGCAAAAGAAGGGCCTTTGGAGATAGGTTCAGGGGGTTAACCCTGGATGAGCTGTGTCTGCATGCTGCTCCCTTTTATAAGCCTTTTGGGGACCCTTAGAGCTTAGGAGAAAGAAATCAAAGATATACACCTGAAGAAAGAAGGCATGGGTGTGCTCTAGAAAGCAAGTGTGTGGGGGGTGCTTAGCCTTAAGGGTTTTTACTTGTTTTCTAAAAGTAGGAATTTTAGGAGATGCCTCAGGGGAGGATCTGAGTAGAATATGTAATCCTTCCAGGTGTGTCCTTTAATATTTTGATCCATCAAAACGTACATATAGGTCAGTGCTGATTGGTCAGTGCTAGGATAGGGGGTCATTAGTCTTTGGATCTGGTCTTGAGACCAACTATGGTGTCACTTAATCTGGTTTTGCTGCTTTTGTGGGCCTGGAGCTGAAACACAACTGAGGCCTAGATATTATCTCCCCTTTGACCAAAATTCTATATCTCTGGTTGACAGACAAGAGGCTTTGTTTCTAAGATTATTTGATGCTGAGGAAAACCTCATTATCCAGACTGCTTAACACTTAAGAGAGTGGTCCGGTAAGGTGAGTCAGGGTGCTGAATGAGGTCAGTTTGAATCTGCTATCTGTCTCAGTTTCCCCATTCCACTTGCCAAGGAATTTTCCTGGCTTCTTACTATCCTTGGGTCAGATAGTCAACTTTTGTATCCATCTAAACTCTTCCTGTTGTACAGATTTTCAGCTGTGATACTCATGGTAATGTTAACATGAGGCCATTTGCCTTAAACCTTGTTTTAATTCTGCTATATCTCTTAGAATAAACCTAGAAATATAAATTAAAATTTATAGTATTATACAGTTTCCTTTGATGGAATTATATGAAACTAAATAATCAAATTTATGGTGGAGGTCCAAGTTTTTAAAACAAACTATAATATTTCATACTTCAGTTTTATTTCTATAAGATGTATCTTTTGTTTCTAAGTGGAAAATAACCCAACATTAAAAAGTTTCTCTGAAGAATCTTTCAAGATTTGAAACAACAAACATTTCTGGAAGAGATAACAATTTGAGAAGATAAAGTTTAATGCATCAGGTGATTGGTTACTAAATTTCCCTTGATATGCATTTATAGTTTTAAAACTTAAATTATGTTTTAATCATTAACTATAGGTTTTATAAATTCCAAGTGAGCTTGAAATATATGTACTATAATTTTACTCCTAGTGTGACATTTTTTTCTCTGTGCTAGCTATATCCGAAACAATGAAAACTGCAGCCATGTGTAAAGAATACATTAAGGATATTTATATGAGAACTATCTTGTTCAAATTTTGGTGAAATACTAAAGGATTTTAAATTCAAGAGAAACACAGCTGAGTTAAATAATTAACCTACAAAAATGGATATGTTATTACACAATGATACTTGGAATTTTTTTACTATTTATATTATTATATTATACAAGCACATTAAGTTCCCATTAGCAAGGCTCTTAAATTTTTCTCTTGTCTTTATATTTTATTTGACTGTGATACGTCTAGATGTGGATCTCTTTGGATTTAACCTCCTTGGAATTTTTTGAACTTCATGGATGTGTAGACCAATGTTTTCTCTTTATCAAATTATGAAGTTTTAAGCCATTATTTGCTGGAATATTTTCCTGTTTCTTTTTCTCTCCCCTCCTAGCACTCTGATTATGCATGCATTCATGTGTTTAATGGTGCCCCACATTTTTCCGAGGCTATACTTATTTCCTTCATTCTTTTTCTTGCTGCTCTTCAGATTGCATACTCTATCACTCTGCTGCAACCCTCCTGATTCTTTCTTTTAACTATTCATATGTTCTAGTAATCCTCCCTAGAGATTTTTCTTTAATTTCAATTACTGAATGTTTCAATTCCAAAATTTCCATTTGGTTAATTGTTATTTCTATATTGTTAATCTCTTTTTGATGAAGCATAGTTATCACAGCTAACTTTACTTCCTTTTGCATTTGATTTCTTTGCATTTTGAACATCTGTATAATGATGTCTTTGAAATCTATCTGTTAAATCTGACATCTAGGCCCTCTCACAGGCAGTTTCTGTTGCCTGCAATTTTTTCCTGTATAGGGATCATGCTTCCCTGTTTCTTTGTATGTCCTGTAAATTTTTGTGAAACTGGACTTTTTAGGTACTATTTGTAGCAGTTCTGCATAATGATTCCATCTGATCCCCTCCAGGGCTTATTGTTAAATTGCTTACTTTTTAGTCACTTGGCTGGACTGCCTTAGTCATGTCTGTTTCCTCTGCAGTATAAAGCCTCCGATGCTGTTCCTCACCAGGCTCAGCTTTTGGTTTGTACACAGTCATCCTAGCATGACAGAGGTTTCAGCACGCTCTGCCTCTTTCTCTGATTTCTCTGTTAAACTACCTGCCTTATTTTGTATTACACAGAGCTCAGTTTCCAGTCACTTGTGGCTGATTGTGTTGTACTCAAAATAGCTTGAAGAGTAAATTACCCCTCAGTCTGATTTAATTAAATTTAGCTTTCTTTGCAGGGATAGATTCTGAGACCAGTTTTTAAGGTTTATTTTGCCACCAGGAATGGTTTTCAGCTCTCTTTTACTTTGGTGCACTCTGGTAAACTAGTTGGCATATGATTTAGCTTCTCAGTGGGCTACCAGACTCCTCTTTACTACTTACTATCAATATCTCCAGTTTTCAATCATAACTTTAAGAATGAAATTTCCACCACCACCCTTTCTTAAAAAAAAATAAAGTCAGTTCTTTCACGCCCTAGCTGGTTTGGCTTAGTGGTGAGAGCTTTGGCCTGCCAACTGAAGGGTCCCGGGGTCAATTCAGGTCAAGGGCACGTACCTCAGGAGGCCACAATCTGTGTGTGTCTCTCATATAGATGCTTCTCTTTCTCTCTCTCCTTTCTACTCTCTCTGAAAAGTGATGGAAAAATATCCTCAGGTGAGGATTGAAACAAGCAAACAAAAAAAGAAAGACACTAAGATAAAATTCAATAGCTGACATGAAGCATTTATAAAAATATGAAGGGATCATACAAAACTAAGGAAGATATGTTGCTTTAAATATCCTTCAAAAGTGTCTTAAAAATGTCTTGTACCAACTAAAAGTAACATAACTAATAGTAACAAAAAGGTTATATCCATTCAATATCTAAAATATGTTACAGTAATACTCTTTCATAAAATGAAAAAAGTCATATGAAAGTCTAAGACATTGACTAATGCACTAAAACAACAAAAGTACTAAATGTTTTTTCACTATCACCTTTATCCAGTGTTTTTTCCTGACTTTCTATATTGAGGATATAAAAATTGAACTAAAGAAAAATGTCTTGCTTATATTGTGCAGTGTTTGCAAGTTAGATCTTCAGAGACTAATGGGTGTGCTGTGTTTCCATGTTTCCTTTGTCATATTGTCTAAAGAAAAACTGTCAACATACTAAATTTTATCCTGTTTTCTTATCCTTTGCAAAAAAAAAATACACTCCAAAACTTTAGCAACTTTGCAACATTCATTTTTCTATAAGCACATAACCACATAAAAAAGGCGAAGCCTGCTTTGGGCTTGGTATCTGTGGGAGAGCTGTCAAAAAGGCATCACTAGAGAGAGGACCTAAGTTTTATTGCATTTCATCCCAAAGCCCATCACCAAGTAGATATCAGGTGAAATATTCTGAAGTTAGTATAAAAAAGTTAGAAGTATGTGACGACAAATTAGTGATTTTAGGATAATTTCCCTTATCAGTGAATAGGATTGGTAGGCATTAGTCACTTAAATTTAGTCTAAAATCAGTTCTGTTTAAAAGAGGGGAAAGTTACAGCACACATAAAGGAATAGAGGAGTAACCTATTTAATATACGGTTTTATGCTAAAATTATTCCTGCACGCTTGGACAAAATATTCCAAAACTCTTAAGACATCACTACTTCATGGGTAGCTAAGAATTACACATCTTTCTCTAGCACTGTGGCAGGCGTGGCACAGTTAATCCTGGATCCAGGCCCCCATAAACCAGGAAGGTCAAATATAAGTTCAGGGATTCAGACTCAAACCAGTATTCAGCCTGTGGTCAGTAAATAAAGTTTATCGCTTGCCTTTATGCATTTTAGTATTATTTTATCCATTAAGAAGGTACTTTCTGGCAACATTCAAGATGCATGCAAGTTTATAGCTAAAATATGTGACAGCATTATTACTTAAAAAATACATTCTCATTAAGTGTATGTTGCTGTGTGCATCATGATGTCAATAAAATGGAATACTATTTTGTAATAACATGAAATTACACATGGATATTGGTTGATATGGAAATATTTTCATATATTATTGATTAGAGGTAGTTGCAAAATAACTAAATCCATGAAAATATATTTTAATTATCCTCTCTACCTTTTACTACCCTCTCCACCACGAGTAATCAAAAATTTAAATGTCTTTTTATTTTATTTTTTTATATAATGCATAGAGCTCTTGTTGTACATGTGTTATTAATTTACATAATTCTTATGGTGCTATTAACCTACTTTTTGAATAGACATTATGTTCTTTTTAATATAAATCTACATTTCCCCATGTATATATGGTCTTTGCCTTTTCCTAAATATTGATTAGAAACTTCATTTGATACATATATTTTATAGTGTCCTGTGAGTAAATATCAAGCTAATCCTCAATAGACCTGTAGCATGATCAAGACATAAACCTTTGTTGTGTAACCAGTGATTTCTTGTTGATTTTATATACCAAAGTATAATGCCACCTATATAGACGAATTCATCTGCTCTCAGATTAAGGTACACTGACATCATAAAATGAGCTGAGTAGCTTATGCTCCTTTTTTATTTTCTCAATAAACTTCGAGATATTATTTCTTAAAATTTTGGTATAATTTGGTTGTATATATATTTGAGTTCATTTTATTCCTAATTAATTTATTTAATATTTACCAATCTGTTAATTTTTCTATATTTTTGCTCCTATTTTTCTATGGTGAATACCTTTTATATATATATATATATATATATATATATATATATATATATATATATATATAATATTTTATTGATTTCAGAGAGAGGAAAGGAGAGGGAGAGAGAGACAGAAACATCAATGACGAGAGAGAGTCATTGATCAGCTGCCTCTTGCACAGTCCGCTGGGGAGCCAACCCACGACCCGGGCATGTGCCCTCACCGGGAATAGAACCGAGATCTCTTGGATCCCAGGTCGATGCTCAACTGCAGAGCCACACTGGCTGGGCAATATGTTCCTTTTATAACAAATTTTATTAGACAATTATTATGAAAGGAATCTGCCTTGCCTTCGCGCCCACGCTGCAGGAGGAAAGTCAGAGGGAGAGGCGTGTCTTGGGAAGTCATTGGCGTCACAGGCCTCCCAGCTCTGCGCTGAAGCAGAAAGCAGCCCCTGCAGGGCACACGGAGGAGTCAGGAAGCAAGGGCGTGTTTGTGGGGCACTTGCATTGCTACAGGCAATGTTCTTCGGGCTCCGTGTGTGAGACCACAGGTTCTGGAGCCGGATTTTTTTTCATTCTGGCTCTGTCATTGGTCATTTGTGTGATCTGAAGCAAAATATTTAATCTCTATGGGACTCAAATACATAATCTATAAAATTGTAGTAACGATAATATATATTTAATTGAGCTATGTGAGGATGGAATATATAATTTCAGTGATTTTCTATTTCTTTCTTACCAGATTCTTCAACAAATAGGTTATTTGAGAGGCAAAACTAGAACTATTCCTTTTGAAATTGATTGGGGGGCTCACCCACTTGTTCTCTCTTGCTTGTGTTCTACTCCAAAACAGGTAGCCCAAGAGGTGCCTTTGAGAAAGATAAACGTTCAAGAAACAGAGTTAAAAAAAGAACTGTGTAGTATTTTTATCAGAAATGCATCACTGGGCTACACGGTTGATTCTGTTCTAAGAAGAGGTTGGCAGTTTTATGAGGGTGGGGTGAAGGAGTGGGAAGCAATGACATTTCTTTTCTTTTTTTAGCATCACCATAATAAACATTCAACTTCTATAAGCAAGTCACTGTACCATGTCTTGGGCATGCAATTGATAAATAACTGGTCATAGATAGCATAAGTCTAGTGTCTTTCTATGTTGCTTCAGAGTAAGAAGAAACTTGTGTGTGTGTTTTAATATATCTTTATTGATTTCAGAGAGAGGAAGGGAAAGGGAGAGAGAGACGGGAACATCAATGATGAGAGAGTTGCCTCCGACTGGGGATTAAGCCCACAACCCAGGCACATGCCCCAACCTGGAACTGAACTATGATCTCGGGGATCTTAGGTTGATGCTCAACCGCTGTAGATTGTATAAAAGTTAGGCAACTTCTCTGAGACTGAGTTTGTTTGTTTTTTACCTTTATAAAATAGGAATCTTGCAAGATTATTTTGAAGAATCCTGATTCTGTATATGTATTATATAAAATTTTATATAATATAAAATAATGTATATATAATAATATATATATAAAACTTCAGCTTATCTTTCATTTTAATTGTATGTTTATAATACATAGCATTGCCACTCATTTTATGCTTTAATTTTCAAGCCAAATGCTTCTGCTATAGATCATATATTACTACTAATAATAATGATTAGAATGGACCTTTACCAATTCAGGTACGTCTCTTAGAACTTTAAATAGAGTATTAGGAATTTACTATTTCTCTTAGGGGTGTTTTACAATTTCTTGACTGGAAGGTGCTTACAGAAATATCTGACTTTATCAACATTAATCAATAAATTCTACCTAAAATTTTGTTTTGGAAACCCAGCTTTGGCTACTACTTGTTTTGACCACTATCAATATGTAGACTTTCTTTTGCCCGTTACTGATCCTAATCTTTTTCAACCTGAATTACCTTTGCATAACTCAATAGAGGTAACAATGCAGAGTTCCTGGTTCAGATAATCTGGCACTCTGAACTTTATAAGAAATTAAAAATGTCGAAGGCACAAATTGAAAAGAAAAAAATATTATATGTTTGTACAACAAGATTATAAGTGCTGGAATGACCTTCCTAGATCATGATCGATTCATCCTAAATCATGTAAATAGATAATCAGTGAAAAACTCATCATGAAAACATGCCCAATTAATATGTGCTTTCAAAATACTAATATAAAACATATATACCTTTTATAATAATGGTAAAGAAATATACAATATTATAGTCCCATTTCTACACCTTCTCCAAGTTTTACAATTAGTATAAATTATTATAAACATCTAAAGAAGTATACTCATCTTGATATTATATTTTAATTTTATAATTATTTTATATACATGTATATACTTATGTGTGTGTGCATCTGCATGCATAAGATGCACTTATAATTTAGGAGAATTCTTTCTCCTACATTTTTCATTCATATGTTCCATTTGCGTTTATCCAAGAATCTCAAAAAATGAATTAATCAAATAAAGTGAATGGATTCATACTTTTAAAGAAGACAGTACTTTAACCTTCACATCCCTGCACACTCTCTGTTCGATATTCCTCTTTATAAATTCTGCTGTGAAACCTAAGCTTGTGTACCTTTAAGACAAATGGAAACAAAACACAACACAACTCCACAAGTGACTCTGGTACACAGCCACGGCTAAGAAGATCCTCAAATCCAATTGTGAGCTGCAGCAAGTCTTTCTTACTACCTTCAGGAAGATCTGATTCTACAGGGCTTTGGGAATCACGTGTCTCCCAGCACAGCATGAGTGCTTTTCTCTCAGGACTGTTTCAAAGTAAAGCTAATGAGAGAGTTTTCCTCTCTGAGAAAAGAGTGCTCCTGGTGACCTCCCGTGCATTAGAAATCATGAGTTCTTTAACTTGTTCCTTAATGAGGTAATCGGAGAAATGAAAGACGGCAACTGTGGCAGGTATTTGCTCTACCTGTCAACTATTTCCTTTTTTCTCTCTCCCTGAGTGAGTGGTGGGATTGAATTCCCCTTACCTTTAAATGTGATGCTGCGACTTGCTCCAGCCAATGATCCGTGAGAAGTGAAGTGCGCCGTGTCCAAGCCGGGAGCCTGAAGAGTCAGCAACTTACAGCGTAATGATCTTTTCTCCTTCTGCCCAGGGAGCTGCACCATAGCGGCTACTGTGCCAGCGCTGGGCCCAGACTCAGGCGTGACGACACACAGCAGAGCCCTGCGGGGGGCCTGGAATGGACATGAGCATGTTTCAAAAATAAATCATTTTTTGAATCCCTTGAGCTTTAAAAAATTATTTATTACTGTAGCATAACTTAGGGTACCCTAACTGAAGCAAAAATGAAAATATTAAACTAGTAATCATAGAAGCAAATCATATTTTAGCATAACCATGACAAGAGTGTTACAATTGTAAGTAACAGTTTTTTTCATTTTGAAATTATCTTGTCCTACTCACATGTGAAATTCTTTAGATGTATCAGATTTAATCCTCACAATTACTTTAAGAAATGTTTACTATTTCAGTCCCATTTCTACATCAGAGTAAACAGAGGCTTACTTTCCCCCCAATATCATACAGCTCATAAGTGATAGAGACAGATATCAAATACAGATTTTTTAAATTATTAAGCTCATAGGTTTAAACATTATGTGATACATTATTTCTTGTACATTACCAAAAATAAGCAAGTAAAACTAACTAGCTAATCATTGAATAGTCACTTTATTTAGTAAGTTACTGTTTTATCCCCATTATAGAGAAATACAAGAGTGAGAGGTGAGGAAGGGTGTAGAAGATAGATCATAACAAAATGAGTAAGACATTTAGTCCCATAATAACCAAGTTGGAGATCTCAGGACAGTGTGCCAAGGAGGTTAGATCAAGAAGCATATCTATGCACCAACAGTAAACAGGAAGGGACGTTACTACTGGAGGAAGAGACATTGAACCTGAGATAATCAATATCAGAGAAGATTGTCACAGAAGTGATGAAAACTTCCAGGCCTGCATGGCTCAGCAGTTGAGCATCAACCTATGATCCAGGAGATCCCGGTTCAATTCCCGGTCAGGGCACATGCCCAGTTGCAGGCTCCCTCCCCAGTGGGGGGCATGTAGGAGGCAGCCGATCAATGACTCTCATCATTGATGTTTCTAACTCTCTCTCCCTCTCCCTTTCTCTCTCTGAAATCAATAAAGATATATTTTTTAAAATGTGATGTAAGCTATAGTTTTTACTGAGTGAACTTAGGGACTGTCAGGACCCTAGAGTAAGAAATGAACAATTATGAGCATTTACATAAGTGATTTTTCACAATCATTGCTGTTAAGAGTCCAATCAGAAGACAGCATCTCTAATGATGCCTGGAATGGATTTGCATTATGGAAAGTGTGTTCAAATGTAAAGGTAATTTGTGTCTTTTTTGTACTTCTGAAGTTCTGTAACAAGATTTAAGAATTCCTTTTAGTTATTTCTTATGTTTTTATCTATAACAAAGTACTAAGAATATGGATGGTAAATAATAGACTTTTAGTAAATATATTTTTAAATTAATAGAAAAATTCTAAAAAGTAAAAGAAATTTCAAAGTCTGATACTGAGTGTGATGGATAGTTTAGGCAGTATATTGAAAGCGAATTATATATATTTTTTCTTTTTTATTGAATTTTTTGGGATGACCTTCACTAATAAAATTACGTAGGTTTCAGGTATACAATTCTACAACACATCATGTGTATATTGTGTTGTGTGTTCACCACCCCAAGTCAAGTCTCCTTCCATCATCATTTATTCCCCCTTTACCTTCTTCTACCTCCTCCATCCCCCTTTTCCCTCTGATAATCACCATATGATTATCTGTGTCAAAGAGTTTTTTGTTGGTTTGTTTGTTTTTCTTTGCTTAATCCCTTCACCTTTTTCACCCAGCCCCACAACTTATATTTCTTAGTATATACTTCTGAAGGTTGAAAATGTTAAAAATCTGGGAGAATGAAATTTTGTATTTATTTGGGTCCTCTGAAAACTAGATTGCAAGAGACTGTACACTTATGAACTCTAAGGTACAATGAAATAGTCTCCATTTTTACATATTGAATTTTTAAAGCTATCACTTAGAAATGATCTATAGGTGACCCAATATAATTAGCAAAACAAGTATGAAAATTTTAGATTTTCTTAGTTCAAAGCACAAAATTGTAATGGACAAGGAATCCAAATTATGAAACATTTTCCCAAACATCTCTGCTCAATATATTTAACAATTAGAGATTTATCAAGTGTACCCTTTATTCCAAACAAAACAAGGATTAAGGAAAACACACACATAGTCAAATGTTTATTTAAAGATGATTTTCTTAAACACCTTTTAAATAAGAAATAATTATACTTAAATCTTTATGCTTTGTATAAATCTCCTCATTTTCTGTTTGAATCTGTAATGATGTGGGATATTATCATATTAAAGGAAACATTGTGGACCATTATACAAAGCTTTAGAGCTAAAAATTAAAGATAAACATCTTTATTATACCCTTTTGGTTAAAGACTCGTCTGTTTGTAATAGACATTAAGTCACATATATGTGAATCTTAGGTGGTTGAGCATTTATTACTTGATAGTTTTCATTTTCTCCACTATTTTTCTTTTATGTCATTGGTGGAGATAAAAATTGTGACTTTATTGAAAGAGGCCATCAGCCCCCTTACGCCAAACTTCCAAATGGCTTATATTCAAGTTCATGCCCCTTTCTTCATGAACTCTTAAGAGTTAGTAAATCTTCAAATTCATCATAGGCTGCTGAATGCCAGCATCTAAATGGCTGACTTTGTCAGTTGCCAATCCCTGGTCCAATCGGTAGTGACCTGGAAGTTCAGGGTCACTGACGAAAAGCATGGAGACACGCGCATACATTTATGCTCACATCTACTCTGACAAACTGACTCTTGGAGCTATGGCATTTGGACAGCCATGAACTGGCTAAGCAAAAGCAATACAAAGCAACACTTCTTATTTCTAAGTCTTTAAAAATAGATATTTTTCCCCCATTGCACGCCCCATGAATTTTTATCTAATATATTTTGTAGTTATGAATTCTCTGCTTACTTTATCACTAGTACTATTCCTGGCTCATTTAGGATTTCCCAAATCTGCCCTCAGATCACAATATAAATTTCACAGCTCTTCACCTTGAGCTCTGTGGATCTACCCATATCAACCTAATTTTAGGTTCTTTGAAGACAACACAACTCTCAGAGATAATGTCCTATCATAAGCCCTACTAAGCTAACCTAAATTATTTTATAGCACTAGCTGCCAAGAAAGGAAAGTGTGGATTTTGCATCTGTGTATCTGTGAACAGCTATTTTTCTGGGTGAATGCTTTTTGTCTAAAACAAAAAGTTATCTAGGTTCTTTCAAGACAATTTTTCTAATTTTTGTAAGAACTACAGCCAGGACTTCTATAAGAATAACAACAACTTTGAATTCAACTATCCATTAAATTATTGTGCGATGCCTATTTTTATTCTCAAATAATTTATTATACTTAAACACTATGTCAAGAATTAAGTTAGAATAAACATAATTTACTTTGATCTCAGTATGACATTTCTTGCTTTTTGTGTCTGTCATAAGAGTTGCAAAGTATATTAAACTGGAATATTATCAGCATTTTTAGCCTATTAGGCACTGCCAATAGTTTCAGAAATGTGCCACCAATCAATAAATTTCAAATAACTTTTCATACATCACAAAGTGTTAACATGCTAATATATTCAGTCTATTCTCGACTTTCACATGTCCTGACATTTTTAACTACTTAAAATAGCATTTTCATCTTAAAATCTTTATACAGGCTTTTATTTCCAATACATCTCTTATGCATTGCCAATATTCTCAAGTATTTGAAAGTGAGTTTCTTCTATCTCCTTTGTAAGCCTTCCAAAGTATACCCCAGAAAAAAATATGAATAATCTAAAACTGTATAGGTCTTCACATTCTGTGGCATTGATTCCTCCTTTAAATTTCTTTCCATTTGCTTCTCCATTAAATTTTACACAATACCAAAATATTTATTTTCATATTCATTTGAGACAGAGTACCCAAGGTATATTGCTATATAAATTTGACAATAATCATAATTAAAATCTATTCATTACTTTACACTTTTATACAGTGCTTTCAAATAATTCATGCCATGAAAGTGGGCATTTGAAAGTACCATTCTCCATTTTAAAGAGATACTTGGGTGAAATGAATTACTCCAAACTGTGTAGCTAGAAAGTTACAGACAATAACTCAAGACCTTTCTCTTCAAATTATCTAAATTTCCTACCATGCTGATGCCAATTTTCTATTGTTGAATTAAACAATAAGTCATAATTTAAAAGACAGTATAAACGGATTACATTATGATTTGGTGATGCCCTGCTTAATTTTGCAGAATACTTACAAAGGGGCAGGGGGAGAATGTCATCCCTGAGACATCACTTTCATGAAGATATAATGAAAATCATGTCATGTTGATAAGTCTGTTCAGTCATACAGCAATTGATAAGATAAAATTTTCCTAAATGTCTGATTGGACAGCACATTCAATTAAATTCTTTTTAGCTCATCTCACCCAAAAAGAGAATAGCAAATGGACCCATTTAACCCTTCCCCTACCTCCAGCAATCACCTAATCATTTTTATCTTACAGAGATGCCTGTTTACTCACTCTTCCTGTTGTTCTATATTTTCTACCAAAATATAAAGTCAGTGGGGATACAGTATGTGGCAGATAAAAGAAGCTTAATACATATTTGTCAAATGAATCAATAATGAAAAGGTAATCACTCATTTTCATGGATTAATTATTTTTGTAATAATTCCACTAGTCAAGTGTGAGGGTTTGCAAGGCTAGAATGGACTGATGACCTCTTGAAGGTGCGGATCCTCTTCTGATGGTCTTTTAAAGGTAGGCTAGAGTTTCACAGAAGACATTTGATCATTTTGGGTTCAAGTGGATAATTTAAGAATGTCTTATTCCTTTGCTTGTCTTTTCTTTATCAGTAATAATTTTTGTTGGGTGCCTATAGTCAGAACTTGCTATTTATATAAATAGTCTGGAAAAAAATAAAAGGAAAGAAGTTTAACCAAATAAAAGAAAGAGATTTTAAAGCACTTCAGAGGCAACCATCAATATAAGAAAAGTATTAATACTAATTACAAAAGTGTGCGTAATAATGAATACTAAATGGTCTCTAGTTAGATATAGGGCAAATCAAAGTAACAGTGTTACAATATAATGAAAGCGAGGGTACGATTCTACCTTGGATTTACATAAAATCAGATTTTGGAATGTTAGGTAAAATAAATATGTATTCTTCCAGTTGCAACATATGAGGAGGAAGAGTTGAGGTTAATGGTAATGAAGTGTTGGGGCTTAGAGAAGTGAGTAGCACTGTCTAGATTTGATGACTTTTTCTTCCTTTCAGCGATGGTATTTTTAGCTTTTGATTTTATTTAAAATTTTTTTTGACTGTTCGAGTCATTGACTTTCATGCAGATCCCATACCAGCCCTATTCTTTTAAAGTTTTCCCCTTATCTACCTTTCTCTCTTAGTGCTTCAATTTTCATAAACGGTGGTTGATAAACATGGAATGATGAGACCAAGTGCCTTATACAGGTTGAGGTCAAAATAAATACTTTCAGTTAATATTTTTACACACTACCACACAACTTTTTATTCTCCATCTTATCTGTTCTAATGTTCTTTCTGGCCTTCAGTCGGGGCTGCCACTCCATTGAGTAGCCACCTGCGAGTTTCCAGGAGCTTTCCTTGCAAGAAGAGTGAAAGCTCAGTCCTCTCTCCATGTGTTTCACAAATCTCCAGGGACTATTTTTCTGCTCAAAATCTTTCCCGGTCAGGCTTAGCACCTCTCACCCTGAGCCATACTAACCCCCAATAAGGTGTTATCAATCTCTCTAAAGCACTCAGCCCAACTGTAAACAGAGCTCTCTGTTTATTTCCCTCAATACCAGAGTATGGTGTTGAAGGAAACTGCCTGAAGGGCCAAAGTTAAAAATAAGGTAAAAATAATCGCATAACATTGCTTTAGAATTAGCAGCCTTAGCTTTCCACAAATGTTCTTTATTAGCCACTCTACTCTTTAGCTGATTTCTTACACACAGATGTATTTCCCACATGTGGAAGCCTAGTCAGAAAAGGCAAAATCATTTGACATTATAATAATCTTCACCAAGGGAGCTAATATACTTTTATGTATTATGCAGATTCATTCTCCCGGCCCGACTCAAACTCTGCTTTTCAGAAAGGACTATAGAATTGTACCTTGCGTAAGCACAGCGTCTAGTCAAGCGCCTTCCCCGCACAATAGAGTTCTCAAGGAGGACACTGCCTTTGTTGAAATGGCACTCTGTCCCCACTACACCAGTATATGTCAGTATAAATGAAGTTTCATTAAGATTTAGGGACATTGAATCACAATACTACCATAAAATAAAGGTTAAAAGGCCTCTGTAATTAAAATAAATTAAAATGATGACAAATTCTTAACCAAAACATCTTCTAATGAAAGTAACTGAGAGTGTTTCAGTGACGTCTCATCTCCCTCGAGAAAATGTTTACCAACTGGATATATCAACCTGAAAAGTGTTTTCTCTTTTTGTTTCAAGTTCATTCCTGGTGCCAATTATTTCTCCACATGAGGTAAAATTCTGTCCCAGCCCAATCAGAGATACTTAAGAGCCAGAAATAGTCATCAACTTATTCATTAGTTAAATTACAATCAAATACATATATAGGTAAAGCAGCACTACTATGAGGAAATGGCTATACTTACAAAAATTGTTTTCAAGGGAATTATGAATATCTTGTTTTATTAGAATAAAGGGAACCCCATGCCTCGCTTTAGACTTTCTAAGGTAAACTCTTTTGACTCCATTTGCTGTAAACTATTTTAAGTGGATTCATTCTATGGAAAAGAGTTGAACACAAAGAAACTACTGAAATAGAAGTCTTTTACAAAGCAGATACTGAGACCTACTTTTTTGTTCTGAGCTGGAAAACTACTAAATTCATGTACAGAAGTACTTTGTTTTCAACCTTCTCGGGATTGAGTGGTCTAAGGATTTGTTTTTAAATTTTGTTCTTATGAAGAGAAATAGACAGGGGCCCTTAACTGTTCCCACAAGAAAGCAAATAGGACACCAGATAAAAATATAAAAATTGTAGTGACTGGAAATCCTAAAAAAGAACAGCATGAAATTGAGGCATTTTATTTTTAATTCAATATATAAAATATTTAGTCATGGAATCAGATTCATTAAGCACTTTTTGATTTATATTAAATTATAAACAAAGTTTTTGTAAACTCAGTCCTCTATTTAATTAAAAATCTAAAATCCAGGCCAAAGAGTAACTGGTCCTAAATATTACTATTTACTGAACACACCTGAAAAGTTCATTTGACATGATTTTTCTTGGTCATCACACTACAAAACTAACCATGCTTCAAAGCACTTAATTATCTCTCAACAAATAATTTCTGAAGGTCTGCTTTGGGCGAGGCACAGTGAGGTGGCTTGCTTACCGAAACCTTAGCAGGTAAATAAGAAAGTCTATTTTTAGTTACGTATGTGAGTAATTATGCAAAGTAAATAGACCTGGATGGTAAAATTGAACAAACAAGGAAGCCTTTATTCAAGGATATTGCCAAGAGGGGAGACAGGCTAGAACTCAGTCTGAGCTCAACCTGCCTGAAAAACTGTCTGGACAAACTTTAAGAGCAAGTTAGGCCACCTGTGCTTGCTAATTGGTCTTACTTAAGAATACTGTCAAGAAGCTTTAAAAAAAGATTTACCTCCCAAAGGGGAGGGGAAAGTATATACAATTATAAGATGTTTGAGATAAATGCCTAAGAAAAATGTTATCAGGGGCCTAGAGTCTGGAAGAAACCTGTATAAAGTTTAGCTAAGCTGAGGAGAGCATAAGGTCATCTTGGTCAGTGAAGAGAAAACAAAATTTGGTTGAGAGAAAATAAAAAAAAATTGACTCTTTCTAAACTGAATTCAAAGGATAAATGCAAATCACATAGATAATTTTAACTAAAGAATCTGTTTGTCAAAGTATGTGTTTGTTCCTTTTGATTTACTTTCAAATATCTGTTCATCTCTGTCAGCAACACAGACCTGAAAATGGCAGTTTTGCTTGTCATAGGAATGGACGTCAAAATGAACAAACATTTACGTTGCATAGGTCACACTACAATGTAAAGACTGCACAAAATACATTTTGGACACATTATAGAGCTTCAGGTTAGTATAGCTTTGTAGACAGGGCTTACAGGAGTCACTGGAAATATATATTGTTTATCCACTACTTTTTAAAAGTTATCCTTCTACTTTTGAAGAAAGAAAGATACAGGAGTCCATTTATTATGGTCCATGTTGATGTTTAGCATTACTGTAAGGAGTGTTTAAGGTGAGAACCTCTGTAAAAGATTTTTCAGTATCCAGCAAGTTTGAGAGCACTGATCCACTCAAAATATTAGTATAAAAATTCACTATGTACACATGCAGTTTCCTTTTGGGAGACATGCTAGGACATATATCTCGGTATAGGACATATATCTAATAAATAAGGTATAAACAAAAGTGAACAGATATTCTAAAAAGAGAAAAACATTAAGTCTTTAGGACTATAGAAGTAAAACTGCACTGTGAGAAGTCCTAGATAATCAGTGACATAGTCTGAAGAGGGAAAATGATGTTTTTTGTAACTTAATTTCATCAGAGTGACTCATTGTTTCTCAGGATGAAATAATTGAAGCAATTTATCCTGGAGACAAGTGTTCTATAACTCTATCTATTATTGCTGTTGTGAGTGTAGTCGAAGTGCTACAGTTCAGTTTGAATATGTTTTATGGAAACCTTGCTCTCTAAAGGACAGTAGAAATGGCTGACTACCCATTAGACGACAAGCTTCTTGCGGGTAGGTGATGTTGTATTTCAGGTAGCCCACATATTAGGTGCTATTAAACATTTAAACACATAAGTAAGGAAATGTTCTTTGTGTTTGAATCTTGGCAGAGTTTCAATACAGAAAAGGGGAATGCATCAATACATATCCACTTAATTCTTATGAAAAGAGGAAATTTTAAACTAAGGCCATTTGAAAGTGTTTTATTTCTCGTAATGATAGAGTTACCATATAATTTGTTATCCAAATTTAAGACATCTTTGTTCAGGAAAAAAAAAAACAAAACTAAACTAAACAGGACAGGACCTTCAATCATTTACCAAAATTTCTATTACTGTACCCGTTTTACAGATAAGGAAACTGAGGTTTACTTTTTGGTAAAACTTGACTATGTATGAGATATCTCGCAAGAAAATAAGCAAAAGTCAATCGAGAACATGTGTTTTTCCACCCATTTTTAAAAAATCCTTACCAGAGGAGTCAGGATATGTTTTTCTATTGATTTTTAGAAAGAGTGGAAGGGAAGGAGAGGAGGAGAAATATAGAGAGAGAGAAACATCTGTGTGAAAGAGGCACAGCATTGGCTGCCCCCCACATGAGCCCCTACTGGGGACAGTGATAGAACCTGAGACCCTCCACCGTGCAGGCCTATGCTCTAACCACTGAGCCACACTGGCCAGGGCTCCCATCCTTGTTTTCATAAGCTTTGTGGAAGGCCTGGTTCCCAACCCCCTCTCCCAACCTTCAATATCGCTCTGAGCGCGACCCTGGACTTTGGGGTGCTGACAAGAACCTTACTTGTGATCACTGGAAGCTTTTCTAGCTAAGGTTTAGTAAAGTTACAAGTGAACTAATTCAAAATTACCTAGCACCTTTTAAATAATGAGAATTATATGCCATTTAGAAGCCATTAAACTTAAACATAAATATGTGTGTTACAGTCTACAAATACAGTGCGATAGGCTTTACTGTTAACTTTTCATTGCTCCACTAGTAACTTTTCTGTGCTCTGGGAATAGTGAAAATTGTAGCAAGGTGATTGTTTTTATTTTAACAAAATTGTTTTTTGTTCTTGCTCTGTCTAAATTCCTCTTTTTCTGGTGTAGGTTTAGCTTATCATTTTCTGCATAGCATGCTGTTTGGGGCCTGGTATATTTTATCTGGAGGTTGCTTTTTGCCTTGAAGAAAAGTAGGTTCACAGTTGCAAAGGTTCACACTTGGAGTAAAAAACAAAACAAAAAGCTATTGTTTATAGTTTTCTATTTCTATTCTTAATTTCCCAGAAGTTATACAGATCCTCTGTGTCCAATATAGTCAACAATACCTGCTACAGAATTTTGCTGTCTCTGGGCATTGTATAGCACAAGGTAGATTTTATTTTGTCCTGTTCACCCTTGCTGCTGTAATTATGAGGAAAACTGGGAAAGCACATTTTAGAAGAAGTCTGAGCCAAAAACGGGTTACCCATTGGACAAAATCAAGGCTGTCATCTTATTTAATGTTAGACCAACAAGCACATTCCTTGGCTATCACACATCAGTGTTTTAAGGCTGAACATTTTTATGCCAGAAAATATATAGCTATAAATTCACATTTTTCTAGTTTTAAAATGTATTTAGTTGTTATTAATATAATAGAATCTCCAGGGATACAACCTCTTTACTAAAGGGCTTAGCTTTTCCTTAAGCAAACCCTGTCCATTATTTCTGTGCAACTAGGTTAACACACCTTTGAAATGTCCCCTTTCAGACTCTTCAAGAGACCACATAATCTTAAGTATCCCTTAACTCAGTGATTTTCAACTGGGATGCTGCAAGAATATTTAAAACACACAATACCTGACTATTTAGTCTTGGGCACTGACCTCTTTTCCCTTAGAATGTCAAGTAAAAAAATGAAAACAGCCAACACAACACTAATCAAAATCATACTTTTTTTTTGTCAGATTGGCAAAAATATTTTTTTTTGGTGTGCTACAGAATTTTAGTAACTAGTTTATATTTGCCACAAGATGAAAAAGGTTGAAAGGCACTGCTGTAATCCAATCCAGAGTTGCTTCCTAGGGCCTTCATGTGTTCTTCCTTAACGTCCCTCCTTAATTTCAAATGCATAAAAAGAGCTGCAAAACTGTGATTCTCTGGAGCACTTGAGATCTTGCTCTCCAGCACAGATCATCAGTTTGGTGCAAATAAACTCACAAAATTTCTCTACAGTTTTGGGTGTTTCCTACATGGACAGAGTACTTCCATAATTGCAGTATTAGAAGACACTGGTTTACCACTTCTAAAGTGTGGTGCAAAATCCTGCTTAGCTCTCATAGACAATACATTCAGAAGTACATGGAAATGTTTGCCATTAATGTTATTGCAAATATATCTCATTCTTTAGTAACGTGCTCTTTCCTATTAGATGCGGACCAATCAACCCAATGAACTGTAAACATGTAAGTCGGGAGGCGACAACGGCAAGGACGTTCTCATGAGAGCTTGATTCTTGGAGTGATCGCACGTGACAAGGATTCCTGAATAAGGTTAGGGTTAGGGCAAAGGGGTCGATGTGAATAGCAAAAAATCTAGGTCGAGGGATAACCTTTAGATATATTCTCTTTTAAAATTAAATTTAATTTTTTATAAGCGAATGTGACTGAGCACTTACTGTATACTAAGTACTGTGCTAGAAACATTACATATTATAAATCAGCTGAGCATGGGCCTTGACTTTAAATAGCTCACAGTCTGGTGAAGAAAGGAGACAGGTACAGTTGTGTACAATCTAGTCACAGCACAATTAGTGCCAAGAAAAAATAAAACACAGGCAGTGCTACTGGAATTCAGAAGAGACTTAAACCCGGAGAGCTGGGGAGCACCCGGAGATACACTGAGAAGGAACTGAAAGGTTGCCCTCGCTGGCACTGTGCAAGGAAATGCCAGGCGCAGAGGGAAGGTGAAACCAGTGAGTTTATGGCTATGTATATGAAGGGGGATGGAGGGGAGGGGAGGGGAGGGGGGAGGGGAGGGGGGAGGGGAGGGGGGATGGGGAAGGGAAGGGGAAAAGAGGGGAGGGGAGGTAAGAAAGAGGAGGGGAGGGGAGGGGAGGGGAGGGGAGGGGAGGGGAGGGGAGGGGAGGGGAGGGGAGGGGAGGGGAGGGGAGGGGAGGGGAGGGGAGGGGAGGGGAGGGGAGGGGAGGGGAGGGGAGGGGAGGGGAGGGGAGGGGAGGGGAGGAGAGGAGAGGAGAGGAGAGGAGAGGAGAGGAGAGGAGAGGAGAGGAGAGGAGAGGAGA
The DNA here is from genome assembly GCF_054644295.1 of Miniopterus natalensis. Taxonomy (NCBI): domain Eukaryota; kingdom Metazoa; phylum Chordata; class Mammalia; order Chiroptera; family Miniopteridae; genus Miniopterus; species Miniopterus natalensis. Next base: position 56,287,897 of record NC_142083.1, read on the forward strand.
GGAGAGGAGAGGAGAGGAGAGGAGAGGAGAGGAGAGGAGAGGAGAGGAGAGGAGAGGAGAGGAGAGGAGAGGAGAGGAGAGGAGAGGAGAGGAGAGGAGAGGAGAGAAAAAAACGAAGAGGAAGAATATGTAGGGATCCTTGAGCATAAATGGCACTTATATACCTGTGGTCATCTTATTATGGCTGTGTTTGTACCCTGAAGTTACACCTCTGAGTGTTGACCAAATGGTGCTTTAAACCTGAGTGAGATTTGAACCCAGGCACACTGTACAGAATCCTAAATGTGTTGTTTGCAGCTGAACTACAACTACTAAGAAAAAAAAACCCAGACAATAGCTTATGTAAGAAAGTTATAGAGCAGCAAGTAGCTGCAAATGACATCTGAATAAAAGGGTTTATTAATATGGAAACTACTGTCATTCACTCACATTTTATTATTCGTTCAGCATGCTTCAGAGTTTATATTTTCAGAAAAATAAATATTTTTCAAAATTATTGTGAAACAGAACACTAAATTTGACAAATGACCTCTGATAAAAACAAATTAAACAAAAAAAAAAATCAACATTTTTAGAATTCAAAGTATAGAGAGTAAAATAGACAAACACATTTTATTTAATTTTTTTGTAAAAGAATACTCACTAGATGCACATCCATTTGGATCTCCAAAAATTCACATGAGACAAGGGACAAAGCCAGGGAGCCTAATTCAATACCTCCTGTTTCTATAGAAACAGCATTATTGACACCCACTTTTTTTCTATTCCTGTGGTAACAGGACAGAGGAGTGCCTTAGGAGTGAAAAGGGTAAAGGTAAGAGGTCCCTCAAGCGCTGACGGGGGTGAGTGGAGGTTGGTGATGACAGCAAGTACAGACGCTCTCTAACCCACAACCTCTAGAGTCCTAGAGGGTGTTTGAGTTAGGACTTGGCTCCCATGAAAGGATCACTTGTTTCCCAGGGCAGGGCACCACGAGGCTAAACTGAGCTGAAAAAAGGAAATGTACCCAAACTCTTTGAGTTCTTTTGCCTGCACGCCTTGTTAGATTTTGTTTGAAAATAAAAAGCAGAATGAAAGTTTTAAAAATGTTTAATAAAAACATTACTAATGTATTTTCCCTTATATTTATACTCTTATTTTATCACAGAATTGCTCCATAGAAGGGAATAGCATTACTATTGTTTAGTTCTTGGGAGAAATAATGAGATGACATCAAGTACATAACGACTATTTTATAGGTTACGTTGTTCCCAGCTTCTAAGTTACTTAAGTAAATTTATTCTTGAAGACTTTTTTTTTTTCCTCCAAAATAATAAAGATTTAGACTCAGAGGATGAAAAGAGATGGGAAGAAAAGGAGCCAGACAATTTCAATATCTCGGCAGTGGAATTATTCATGGCTAAATAGGCTCTTAGCTTTTTCTTCCCATTGGCAAATGCCAAATATAATAGTAACAATGAAATAAAGGACAAGGGCATTCTGTGCCATCCCCTGAACCACTTCTTACAATTCTCTTAAAGTTAGAATTACTTAACGGTGCAAGGGGGGAAAGAGTCAGGAAAGCACGTGGCAGATTAAGCAGGGTGGAGAGCCCCTCGCGAAATGAGCTCTTCCCGCCGCACACGCGCCAGCAACAGCGGGTGGGCACGGCCAGCTGCGGGGCTGTGCACAGAGGTTTCACGAAAATAACAAGACCGGTCTAGTTCATCTTGAAATAAAAATGCTTTATTCCCTGGCTGTGTATATTTAGTGTTTCATAATTGTTTCTTTCATTGTGAGGGATTATTGGTTTGTGACCAGGTTTATTACATCTTTGTCTTGGTTGTTAACATTTGCTCCATGACTTCTCTCCTTTTAATTCTGAAGAAATAAAGACAACCACCTTGGAAGACTGTGCTTTCTTTTTCACCGATGAATCTTTCATCGCCCCAGGAAGAGGCAATAGGATTTCAAACGTTCAGATCCGAGGGGATCCAGCAGCTATGACAGAGTGTGGGACAGAAGTGTTGGGAACGGGAAACGCCCGGGCGCCTTGCGATGGACAACCACCCAGCTGGCGTCCGAAGGAAGCTCACCCTGAAAACACTTCAAGGACCTGGATGTGGTCAGTTTATGAGTCGCTGGTGAAACAAAGCCATAATTTTAAAAATAACTTCAAACAGAAAAGTGAGAATATTATATCAGCTTTTTTATCCTTATGTATGTTACTTACAAAAGTAAATTAATCAAATCACATAGTATCTCCTAACTTATGACAAAATTTTTATTATTCTTATTCTGTACAATTTTAGACTTGAGTGAGATAAGACTACCTGTGAAATAATAATCAGATCATTATTTGAGGACGATAAAATAGTCGGTTTTACAGAAAAGAAATCACCAATAAAACCACTAACAGTACTAATATTCAACTCAAAAAGTATGTCAGTAATTTCTCTAGAAATAGTTCCATATATATCTATGCCAACATTTAAATTTATTTATGGTTTTGCCTTTTAAATATTTTGAATTCTAATTAAAATTATATGTTCATTGTAGAAATGATATGAATGCAGACATTTAAATTGATGAATTTAAATGAATCATACTGTCAGTGTTTCTAAAATAAACACCCACATATTTTGTATTATACAAAAATAGTAGTTTTTTAAGTGTTAAATCTATAAAGTGGGCAAAGAAATTGTTTTCAATTTTTATATGTAAATTTTAGGACTTCTTCAAATAGGTGGTTTAATAAAAACACTGGCTACTTTTTCCTTATTTTTATATTTTCATATAGATTTTATTTAGAAATACAGGAGTCCTTATATTACTATGAAATTTGTGGTACATATGTATTGCTACTTTAACATATAACTTAGTTGCTTAATTCTGTGTAAGAAATTATTGCTATAACCATTTAGCCACTGTTTTGTCGTTTCATTGGCTTTCTGTGAGGATAACCCAGGTAAGCAAGACATTCAACATCATGAAAAGTGTTATGTGGGTGCCATTAAAAATCCATGGATAATGGACTAAAAAACTCATGTTATGAGCATTGATTTTGCCATTTGCTAGAGTGACAAAATCTTTTCTCTGAGTTATATAACAATTTGTTAAAGTAGTTTTTAAATTTTAAAACACTTTGCCAAAATAAGGGTAGTACTGGGTAGTAGAGTGGAAAAGGGTGGACTTTGAAGTAAGGTAGTCCTACATTTGAATCTGTCTTTGCCAAATCATTACTGAGTGATATTGGCCTGGTTAGTTATATCGCCAATTCCTGATTTTCTCATATAGAAACAGGAGAAACAGTATGTATAAGAAGGATTTTGTGGTAATGAAAAAAATAATATCTATAAAAATACAGCTGTCTAGAATATGGTTCACGTTTAATAAATATTAGATGAAATAACATAAAAATTTAATTTAATAGGGCAATGTTTTCCATGAGTTTCCTCTCCATAATGTAAAGTTTTAAAAAAGAAAAGAGAGCTAATATATATTGACCACTTACTATACTCCAGCCACTGCTCAAAGATTAGCACTTTGCTCCCTAATTTAGAGCACTCAGGGTAACTTAGACACTCAGATTAAATAAAACACCACAGCTTCCCCCCGACCCCCAACAACATATGAGTGAGTTTATGCCATTGACACATAGGCCATGTTTTTCCCTAGACACGAGATTTCCTAGAACTTCAGTTGATGCCGCAATAAGACTGAACAGAGCCTTGTTGTCCTGGGCAAGTGTCGGTCTTCTTCTTGACTTGCACAAGGCTATTTTTCAACTGTTGTTTAGAGGTTGCAGGGAATGAAGGAAGGGCAGAATACATTTTTCTTTCTATTTCCATGCTCCAACCCTCCGCAAATTTATTTTATACCCATCCTCTCTACTGTCATTTTTCTCATTCTAATAATCTATACTTATATCTCCAATCCTAGGTATTTTGACATACGTCAAAATGTTATCCCCATTTATACATTTCTGCTACTTGCTTGATAAATTGCCCTTTTAGGGACAAACAGCAAATACTCTTATCATAGAACAAAACTAGATGCATATAATTCATCTACTACATGCAATAATGCTGGAAGGACTGAAGCACTGGAACTGAGGATGATCTAAAATGAGGAAATAGGATATAACTGCTCCTGGGGGCTATTTCATGGGATCAGATTTTGTTTACCCACACTAATAAAGGGTGAGTGATGACTATGGCACAAATAATTTCAGGTAATAACCTTCTGAAAGCCAATAAATCAATAGTCATTCCCAGGATTTGAAACACTTTTTTTTTAATTTTTTTTTTTTAATATCTTTATTGATTTCAGAGAGAGGAAAGGAGAGAGAGAGAGAAATATCAATGATGAGAGAGTCATTGATCGGCTGCCTCCTGCACACCCCCACTGGGGATTGAGCCGGAAACCAGGGCATGAGCCCTGACTGGGAATCGAACCACTATCTCCTGGACCATAGGTTGATGCTCAACCTCTGACCACGCCAGCCTGGTGAAACACCTTTGATTTTTGTGGCTGTGTTGGTGTCCATCACTGTTATTTAATTATTCTGTTCAAACCTGTTTGATATGAAAATGTCTCTGTTCTTTTTAGGCTCATACAGATTGATGGTCAAGAAAAGGTCCTATATGTATAGAAATTTATCCTCAATTTTAATCTAGGTGGAAGATAATTAGTAAAAGAGGTGATAAAATAACAGTATGGCCTTATAAAAACAATGAATCCAGACTATAACCTATTCTTCTTAACAGATGAATAACTAGAAAAATTATATAAATAGCATTAACTGAATTCAGTGTTGTTGCATTTCTAGGGCTTTTCTTATGGACTTTGAATGCATTGTTTCACAAAATCCTCACAGGTTACCAGATTTAGCAAATAAAATTAGTGAATTTCCAGTTACATATGAATTTCAGATAAATGTTTTTGTGAGAGATGTTCTATGCAATATTTGGACATACTTATACTAAAAAATTATTTGTTGTTTATATGACCTTAAATCTAATTTGATATCCTAAATTTTATCTGGCAACCTTATGAAGTTACTTCAGTAATTATATACCATTATTAACGATCCCCATTACAAAGAAAAAAAACCCAGGCCAAGTCACTTGCTCAGTACTATACATATATTTAGTTTGTAATAAAATTGTAATAGTCTGGATCATTTGGTTTCACAGTTCACGCTCCTAACCGTTTCACTATACTCTCTGTATCAACATCTATTCCTATGAGTTGAAAGCCTGCCCCATGTGATCACTGTGGTCCTTCTCAACTCTAATCATCCATGACTTAATCCTATTTATCAAGGTAAAAAAGGGCTTATCCTTTAAAGTTTATTCCACTTCATTGCTCCAAAATGAATGCCTTTATTTACACAGAATCATTAAAACAGCACTAATGTAAATAACTTGCACATTTTTCTGGAGAAACTTTCCAGGGATCAATGTGCCATAACAAGCCAATCACTTACTATATCAGGAAATTGATTTCTGTAATGTATCCAATGGACCTTGCAGCTTCTCTCCAAAGTTTTACCTGCTAATTACTAGCTATTTACTTATAAAAATGCTAATAAAATATACATAGATTTAAAAACCGAGGAAAATGCCCCTCAAGTATCACCATGGTTCATTTTCTTTGCCATAAAACAGATCCAGGCCATGATACAGCAGTTGTATGCATGCTGTGGAACTGAAAGCTCAGAGGCAAAAAGGACATCCCAGTCATATAAAAAGTAGTTTTAAATAGTTGCAGAGTTCTGGGGACAAGTGATAAGGGGTCCAGGTAAGCCCACTTTATCTGAGCTTAGTAAAAGATTTTGAACTTTTTTTGTCTGGCATCACTTAAGATAGGTCCAAGTGACACCTTTCACGCCATTAGTTCATTGATCTGGGCCCAAGACCCTATTTTTATCCAGAATGGAGGCAGGGTCGGGGTTGGAACGGACAGTTCATCTGGAGTGGCTAAGTGGGGGGACTGAGCATCATCTCAGATGCAGAATGGTTGCCCACCGACAGTGGAGACACTGAAGGCATGGGAAGGGCAATTTATGCATATTCCAGACACAGGCAGTGTAGGATGTTGGAGGGAAATCTGCAAATGGAGACTGGGCAGTCGGTGGGCTTTAGTCACTGCCAAGTAGCTCCATGGCACTAGTGCCAAATGGTACTTTCTATGCCAGTGGCAGGAGCCAAGAACTTGACAACTTTGTTCCTTTCTTCAGCCCTGAAGAGCTGGCTGTTCTCGCTGCAACAGAGAGGGATAAGGGCTTCACAACTGGGCCACAGGTAAACTTAAATAATAGGAAACCATAGTTATTAACGAAAAATCATTGGTCTCCTCTGACTTACCGCTTTTCACCCTCACTGTTCTACTGGACTGGTTCTTATGTTTTTCTTTTCTCCGCTAATATTTTGGTCATGTACATATGAGGCATGTTGTCAAGGGACCCAAATAATAGATGTTGATTTGATAAAATACACTGCTAGCCATGTGTAACACCTAATTAACTCTAATCTCTTTTTCTACTACACAAGAAAGCATGTCTGAGTGCGTGAGTGAGAGAGGACTTAAAGAGATAACCTTAGCCCCTCACTGATTTATTTTATAAAGAAAAACATTTGCTAACTCATTGTAAATGTAAAAACATTGCAATGTAATGACACAAATGTCATAACACCTAAGATGTGAGCCACTATGCATAAGACTAGGGATGTATGTATATGATTATGATATTCTCCTGCTTAAAATTCTTCAAAGATTCCCTCTAATGTCATCATAATTTATCAGATACACAGAGTCCTTTATAATCTGTCCAGGACTTATATCCCCAGTTATCTTCTTTCAATTCCCCTTAGGCTTCCCCAGCCTTAGGAGCAACAACCCACTTGCCATGTCTGAAATACATCATGCAATTTAGCTATTGATATATTTGCTTGTGTTTCCCATCTGCCTGCGTCACCCTTCCCTATATTCTATGCATGTTTATCTTTCAAACCCAACACAAATGTTACCTTCTCAATGATGTCTTATCTATAGGCCCAGAAACAATAATTATTTTTTCATGGTACACAAATGACATTTTTAATTTCTCTTCATTAGAGTGTTTTTGAATAATATTACTATTTGTTGATAAATTTATCTTTGATAATACATGATGAAATCTGTTAGGATGGGGTTAATATGTATTTTCCATTATATCTACTGTGCCTGGGATTTAGAAGAAGTTTAATATCTTTGTTAAATGAATAACTACATGGAAAACAATTATATATTAATATTAGACTCTATCACAAATACACACCACTTACAAACAGAAATCCCACAAATACTTAATTGTTTATCTCTTAATAGTTAATAGGGCCAGAAAATAATTTTGAAGACCAAGAAAATCATTATTAATATGATTTGGGGTCAAGTATAATGGAAGGTAGCCTGCTTTAATGGAAAAAGCATGGTTTTGAAAACAGACAACTAGATTGTCATCTGAAATTATCTACTTTTAGTTGTGAAGTCAAAGAGAAATGATTTAACCTCTCTGAGAGTCATTATCATCTGCAGAATGTGAATGATGATAAAGGAGGGGGAGGAGGAGGGGATGGAAAAATAAGAGGAGGAGGAATACAGTGGTGAGTTCACTCTCTGGCACATAGTAGATGATTATTAAATACAAATTCATTTCTCCTTTCCTGGGGTCTTGGGAGCTAAGGATCTAAATTGAATTAGTCATAACAATGGAACAAGCCAGGTTAAAACTGTCTAGAAATAGAGAAGTTAAAGAAAATTATATAATATGCAGACATTGAGTTTTTAATTACAAATAGAATATTTGCCAAATTTGATTTAGAGCATTTTACAAGGCTAATTTTACATTTATTTTTAAATATTGCTGTCTTATAAATTCAATTTTATAATATTCTAGTTTCAGGTAGAAAAGAGTACTAAATTTTTTTGACATATCTGCAATATATTTTTTTTATCATCACACCTAGTAGCCTTCTTCATTTCAGTAACTCCATATGAAAACCAGTCTCTTTATAGTTTCTTCTTTCAGAAACTATGTCAGTCTCCTTTGCATCTCTCTATCACACTTATCTTAAACTTTCTGGTGTGTTATGTAAAATAATACTAACACCTTCTGCTTGGAGTAGATAAAAATGGCAGGTTAAAAAGCTATGAAAAAAAACCAAAAAAACATTGGCTCATTTGCAAAAATTAAAATATTTTCAGTTGCCTCAAAGTTACACATTTTGAAACAAAGCATATTTTTTGTCTATTATTCCACTGAATAATTTCTTTTGAGTATGTAGATCTCTGAACAAGGCTCTTGATAAAATTAACACTTTTGGTAGTTAATTGACTACCTACTTTAACAGTTATTCTAAAATATGTCTAAACAGGAAAGCACATTTTTCATTAAGTGACTAGAAGCTTGTGTTAAATATTAAGAATTAATTTATGATTCTAAAAAATTAAAAGATAAAAGTTAAAATATCAATCTAAGAATGGTTAACAATTTAAATGGGTTACACTATAATGATGTACTTATTCAGGCAAATACTACTCATCTTATGAGGAAATTATCTCAGGAGTTCAGGATAAATAAGTATGTCTTAACTTATGGAAGTTAAAAAGCCAATAGCTGTTCTCTTGATGATAATGAGAGAGGCTGATGCACACTTATCTCTACTTACCTTAACCTTCACTCTCTTAGCTTCACTTTTACCTTTCTAAGAATATGATCTTCTATAGACAAGGAATGTCGGCAATACTGTGATATACAATATCTTTGGAAGTTTACTTTTAATGATCCATGTAATTACATTCCAAGGGAGGAATCTCAGAAGCATCTATAGAAGGAAACCATAAAACTTACTGTGTGACTTAAAATTTATTGAAATTTTATGTTGTAGGACAAGATGCCAGAGACTCATTTCTCCCTGACCCTCCCTGCCAAATACAACTAAAAACCCTGGCCCCAGTGAAAGAAGACAACAGAAGAAGATCTCTGAAAGGTGTTGGGAAGACAGTAAATTGTTCTGAGATGCCAGGAGTAGAGGAACGTAAGACCACAGTATCTCATATCCATCCTCCTGTCAAGGATAGAAGGTGACCAGTGTTTCCCAACACCCAGACTGGGAACAGAGGCATCCCGGGAGCCGGTTCTTCTGGACTAAATGAGAGCTGGCCCTTACGCATCAGGCTAGATCTGAAAGAACCAACAAGGGATACTGAGCTGTAGGCCCGCTAACTATAAGCACTCTCTTCCCTCGCTGGTCCTGAGACCTCTCTGCCTGTGCTAGAAACACTGGGAAGGCTGATGGGGAAGGGGCAGGATAGAGTGGGCGCACCTATAGGGAGGTCACACCTCAAGACAACAAGCATTCTGGGAACAACTCTCCATCCCCAACAGGCCGGGCTGATTCTGTCACAATAAGCATCCAGCCACCAGGGAAGTTTCTTCATGTCCCTGGCTGGAGACTCCCATTCTCTGCCAAGATACACCAGGTGGCCGCAGCTGGGGAGGCCTTTTCTCCCCCCTTAGGCAGCAAAGCAAGGAACAGTGGGAACACCAGCAGCACTTCATAAACCAAGCACACCAAAATAAAAATGTGGAGTCTTTGAAAACTGAACTGTCATTAGAACCACAACCCGCAAAATTAGGCCAGGACATGTATACTAAACCTAAGCATCTCACCCCGAGTCCATCCAAAAACAACATGTATTATTACACGTAGTCATTCCCTACATTTATAAAGCTTATGGATGCTGTAGATCAAAGAACTCACTGAGGGATCAACAGAAAACTCACAAATGAATAGACACATCCCATCCCTTAGGAAAATTAAAGGAATACTGATCAGTGAGCTATTGACTATTCAAATTGTCTATATACCTGGAAATTGAAGCAAATACCACTTGAAAGTTTGGATCAGCCATGCAATCAATTTTGTGTGGAAACAGCTTTTGAAAAAAGGGGCTTTCCAGGAATTCAAAAATGTTTCAGTGTTCATATAATGTAAAATATACTTATAAGAAAAGTCATATATCATCTCTATAAGAACTAAAAATTTAACATTTTGAATAAAAACAATAAGTAAAACATGACTTTATAAATACTTCTTTCATTTTATAAAATATAACAGCTTCAGTCTCAAAGCCATCATAGTGCTTGATGGGGAAACATCTGGAGGCATTTCTATTAATGTAAAAAATGAATGACAACTGCCCACTTTCATTGCTATTATTAAATATTTCATTTTGGTACTAGTCAGCACACAAAAACAACTTAGAATAAAAAAATAAGCTAGTTGATAAATCTATCTATATTTGAAGATGATACAATTACATACATGGAAAACCCAAGAGAACTAAAAAAACCTAATACAAATACAAAAGGGTATTATTAGACATCGATATGAAAAATCAACATATTCTTATCAATAATTTTCATATGCAATATACTGGAATAAATTATCCAATTCAAAATAATAGTTGATATTTCTAGAATGTTCACAACGTGAAATGGGCAAGACTTATAGGAAGCATATTTTAAAACAATCATTATAAACACAAAATAAGTTTTATTTTATTTATTTTTTATTATTTTTTAAAATATATCTTTACTGATTTCAGAGAGGAAGGGAGAAGAAGAGAGAGAGAGAAACATCAACGATGAGAGAGAAACATCTATCAGCTGCATCCTGCATGCCCCTGACAGAGAATTGAACTGCTATCTCCTGGATCCTAGGTCAATGCTCAACTGCTGAGCCACACCCAGCCAGGCACAAAAGTTTTAAACAAAATGAAAGAAATAAAATATTCTTGAATAAGAAGATATTAAAATAAAAATATTTTTAACTTTATTAATAAATTTATGATGACAATGAAATACCAAATACAAGCAGACTATTTTTCTACTTAATGAACATTCTAAAATGTATGTGGAAAAACAACTAAAGAATAGTTAGGAAAATTCTAAAAAAATAAAAACAGAAAGAAAATAAAAACAATGTGTACAACCTCACCTTTTCTGGCAATAAAACATTATAAGTTTATTTATTTTTTACTTTTTCCCAGCTTTATTGGGGTATAATTGACAAATAAAAGTTATATATATTTACAGTTTACAACTTGATGTTTTTATATATGTAGCATTGTAAAATGATTATCAAAATCAATCTAACACATCCATCATCTCACCTAGCTATTTATTTATTTACTTATTTTTTGTGGTAAGAACACAAGATCTATTCTACTAGGAAATTTCAAGTGTACAGTACAGTATTATTAACTATAGTTCCCATGCTGTATATTAGATCTCCAAAACTTATTCACAATGCATAACTGACACTTTATACCATTTGACCAATATCTCCTCATTTCCTCTACCCCGCACCCCTATCAACTACCATTTCACTTTATGTTTCTATGGGTTTGACTTTTTAAATTCCAAATCTAATTGATATCACACAGTATTCCACTTTCTGTGCCAGGCTTATTTTACTAAGCAGAATGTCCTCCAACTTCACCCATGTTGTCACAAATGACAGAATTGCTTTTATATAGCTGACTAATATCCCATTGCATATACATACCACAGTTTCTTTATCCATTTGCTTGTCAATAGACAATTAGGTTGATTCCATATCTTGGCTATTATGAATAATATGGTACCAATATGGAAGTGCAGATATCTCTGTGAGTTACTGATTTCACTTCTTTTGAATATATATCCGAAGGTGGGATTGCTGGATCATGTGGTAGTTCTGTTTTTAATTATTTGAGGAATCTCCATACTGTTTCCATAATGACTGTGCCAATTTACATTCCATACCATAGATTTTCTCTAAACTCTGTTGATTGTTTCTTTGGCTGTGCAGAAGCCTTTTACTTCGGTACAATCTCATTTGTTTGTTTTTACTTTGGTTACCTATGCTTCTGGGGTCATATCCAAAAATTCATTACCTAGATGATTGTCAAGAAATTTTTCCCCATGTTTTCTTTTAGTATTTTAGAGTTTCAGGTTTTTCATTTAAGCCTTTAATCCATTTTGAGTTGATTTTGTGTATGGTATGGGAAAAAGGCCAATTTCATTATTTTGCGTATAGAAATCCAGTTTTCCCAGTATCATTTATTAAAGACACTGTTTTTTCCCCATTGGGTGTTCTTAGCAATTTTATCAAAGATCAATTGACTGCAATTATTTATGGGCTCTCTATTCTATTCCATTGGTCTGTGTGTCTCTTTTTATGCCAGTATCATGCTGTTTTGATTACTATCGATTTGTAGTATATTTTTAAATCAAGTAGTGTGATTCCCTCAGCTTTGTTTCTTTTGCTTAAGATCTTTTGGCTATTCATGGTCTTTGTGGTTCCATATGGATTTTAAAACTGTAGACCATTTTGGTTGGTACAGACACTTTAACAATATTAATTCTCCCAATCCATAAACATAGATATCTTTCCATTTATTTGTATCTTTTTCAATTTCTTTCAATATTTTATATAAATCTCTAATAATTGAATAAGTATAGTACTGATGCATAAGCTTACAGAGAGTCCAATGAAACAAAATAAAGATCATAAGTAAACCCAATCACACAAGATAATTTAGCATATGATTAACATGTCAAATCAAATTAGTAGGAAAAGATGAGCTTTTTATTATATTGAGCTTTAACTAATGGATTTACATCTGGACAAAAAATTAAAATTAAAATATGGCCCACATAGAAAGTAGAAGACCTGAATTTAACAAGAGATATTATCTCAATTAACTTAAACAAGTCATCTTATATCATGGGACCACAGTTTTCTGCTTTTAAATTTTCCCAGCTTTTGAATTCTATGAGTATAATAGGGGAAAAATAATTGAGTTTTCACTCTTTCTAAGTATCAGCTTTCGCAACAGAACCCATTTAGTTATTGAAAAAACAAGTGATGGTGGCTGGACTCTAATTCCTGGACATCCAACCATATCTTTATATAAGATTCGATGGTACCAATGAATACTGATTTTTTTTTCCTCTTAAAAGTTAAGTGAAAAACATTTTAACAGTAAATCCAGTTATTTTTATCCTGTTAATCAAAGTGTCTCACTCTGTTAGGAGTATGTAAAACAGTGATGATGAAAAAGATAAATTTACTGGTCAGAAGCTTCTGAATTTATAAAAGTCAGTATTTTTATTTATACTTAATTTTTCACAATCTACATTGCCCTCTATTCTCCATCGGCTATTTTTTCTCTCTTTCATTTTCTTGGCCTAATGAATGAGATAATATCGTGCACTGATCAGAACTCATTGATTACTCATTTGCCCTTGAGTGTATTCAACATGCAGGAACAATTACTCACCCCTATTATGAGTCTTAAAGGTAGTAATTCGGGAATAATTTCACTTACATTCTGATAATGCCACCGAAAGTATGTAATAATAAGAGTTGTAATAAGTCAGGGAGTTTAGTGTGCTGTTCACATTTGCCCCCTTTGCTACTTAAACCCAGAATTCTTCAGACCAGTGACTCAGAGCAAAGAGATACACTGAGAAGTAAACAGATGCCTGTCAGAGCTGTCATGTTGTTTTCATGAGTTTGATCCTGTTAGAAAGTTTGACAATAAAATACTGAAATGCATTTTAAAAAGATTAATCTGACAAATTGGTGAATTCACAAATTTAAAAAATGTATATGTTGATTATATAGCCATTTTGCAGGTTAATATATCTCAAGATTTTTAGGAACAATACTTTTTTAAAAGAAAAAAATTCTCAATGATTACTTATAGTCTTTAAATAACCTATGTTCAGTCAGGCATAATTACTCTTTTGAGGTAATGCAGGGTCAGAGTGAAGACCTGAGATTTACTGATACCTGGATACCTTATCCACCATTTACTAATCCTGTATTTAATCAGAAGGAATTTTTAAAATTTTTCCTGGTTCTTAGTTTCCTTACTTGTAAAGTATAAATAATAATACATGCTGTCTAAATGGTTAACAATATAATACAGTTTAAACGATTTATTGTGCGTCTGGTACACATTAAGTAGTGTATAAAATATAGTTACTAGTATTTTTGTGCATTTAATTGGTTGTAATCAAATCGGCTTCCATCTTGACAAAATTTAAAATAAAGGGTCTATGAGTACTTATGAATAATATTTAGCTAACAATATTTGTCTCTTTTTTATAACATATGATAAAGGTGCCATCTGCTATCTCTGGCCCATTCTTGTGTTTTTTTTTTTTTTTAGTTGAAGAATTTTGATAAAATGTGAAAGTATTATTTTTTACTATAAAAGTTAAAATTAGACAATATATATCAACTGGGAAACTACTGTGAGGTCATCTTCATGGTAGATCTTATTTCCTGCCATGTCAATCATAGGTGGCAGGCACCATATGGTTCCTTAGTCATCTGACAAAATTAATGAGCCTCTTCAGTGGCCTCACTTACTACCACTGATGTTTCAGATTCCCTAGAAAGAATTCAACTGAGTAGTATCCTTTAGGGTAGCAATATCATGTCTCAAAGTCAGGGCTCTTAAACAGAGGTGCATGAGTCAACGGCCTCAGAATAATCAGTCATTATTTATAGCTAAAAACAAATCACTTTCACAATTTAATTTCATCTTTAAAATCATCCTTTGATATAAGAACTATTAATAGTCATGAAAGCACAAATAAAATTATTTCCAATTCACAATTTATAAGAAAATAATAGTTGATTCTTTTTGTATGCTCACTATGCTCCAGGAGTTTTACTTAGTCATTTCTATTATCTAGTTTATTTATTCCTCAAAAAGAAAAAAAAAACCATCACTATGAAATAGACATACACCCACTTGTTAGATGGAGTAACAGAGGCTAAAAAGTGACATGATTTCTTTAAGGTCACACAGAGAATTGGTTAACTGACCTAGCTGGGAAAATTTATTCTTTATAAAGTTACATTTCCTGAGCTTTTTTACGCGCCAAATTTTGTGTCTGGATCTGGAAATAGCTAAATAAGAAGAAGCCTCTGACCATCAAGGGGTAGCTTTCGTATCATCTTTGACAAAACAGGATGGATCAGGGCAAGTGAGCAGTTCGACCCAGAACAGCATTGATACAGTATGTTTTTTGGAAGGCATTAGGGTTGCTTATGATTATAATTTGTGGAATTTAGTGACTTGTGCATTGAATGTTTGAACAACCTATATATTTTTTTCAGTCATCAGTAATATTTTTATTTCAGGTACAACTGCAACTACACAGAACAATGAACCTTTTTTAGACTAGTTTCATTTCAGGATGGCTTCTGTTACACAAAGAAGCACTCCACAAGCAATATTTAACAAAATAATGAACTCAGAGATATCTCGGAACTGTTAAAGAGGTACTTACTTTCAAATCAGATTACAATCTAAGGTTACAAAATCACCTAAACTGCACCAGTTTTTTTTCCTGTAGTAGAAAGAATGTGTGTGATAAACTCTTCTATTATAACAGAAAACACCCAGGAACTCTGCCTTACTGGGGTTACTTTAAATTGTACTGTTTTAAAACTACTCTTTACAGAAAAGCTAGCCATTCCTACGGGCATGAATTCTTTCTTCTGACTCTATGTCAGATCAACCTATATTTTTAACAGCAATAATAACTAGTTGTATCCCCACAACTAGAACACAACTCTTTAATGACAGATGGTCAGCAAGAGGTGCTGAATGACGGAACAAAGGACTTACCTGCTCTACACTGAACCTGTGCCAGGGAGGCTTCTGGACCCTGAGGGCTGAAACTCTCTGACGTTTTCGCTAGGGTTTTAGAGTAACCTAATGCCATTTCTTCCACCACCTTGATCACTTCACTATATCCTTGGCCTTTCCCCTGGCAGGCATGTCTGCCTGATGACTAATCTAAATGGCATCTTCTGCATATTGAGTTTTCCCAGAAGGTCTTTTTCACTCATTCTCTCTGTTTTGTATGAAATCAAAGTTATTTGTTGTTACTGCAATTATTGAGCTCCTGCTTTGTTCCAAGCATATTATAGGCTCTAGCAGAATGACAGAGATGGATTCAAAATCTCACTGTCTATTCTAATGAGAGCTGCAGGTAAGTGCCGGGAAGGGAAAAGCGCAGGGTCGCTGTGTGGGGAAGCGCAATAAAGCAAGTGGAACTCATCAGACAATGTAGAGGCATCCTCCTGAGGTGCTGTGAAACACATCAGTTCATGTAAATTAATTCAGTTATATTCATACTCAGCAGTCTACACTTGAGCTGTCTTTAAAAACATAACACATTTTACTGTGCTTGTGAAACTTATGCACATTAAGATGGTCATGGGAAAGATATTTATAAAGACACCCCCTTCTGCTCACTATAGATGGGAAACACAGTAAAATCGGGCATTGGTATCCACAGCCTTCCATTCGTGAATAATTATGGGGACAAGATAAAGCCAAATAACAACAACAACAACAACAAAATGCTGATTAGATCCTAAATTCACTCAGCAAATATTTATTGAAAAGATATTGTGAGTCAGATATGGCACTAAAAGCTGACTTGCTCTTGGTCCTCATGAGTTGAATAGTCTAGCAAAATACAAAGCTATTGATAAATAATAATCTGGAAAGCAACTAAGAGCATCTCTAAGGAAGAAGCAGATACCTGAAGCAATATTAAGGGTCTAACTAAAACATATTTTGCAGAAGAAACAGGGTATACAAAACTGTCTAGATAGACGAGAATAGGACAAGTTGTACCACCAGGAAAACAGTAGGAATGCCTTATAAGGCCTAAAACAGTAATATTGCCTAAAATAAATTAGATCCAGCCTTTATTTATTTTTATTTGGCAAGATTTCTTTATTTTTTTCTGATAATTTGTAAGTTAATAAGGATTTTCAAATGGCATCACTCTGATTAATGGTGTTTCATAAAGTTACACTAAAATTCATTTGTAAAGACATTATTTTATATCTCAGTTTTAACGGGCTTCTTGATCTTGAGATTGTGTGATTATAACATCTCAATGTTATCATAATTTAAAAGAAAGTACTGATAATCTTATAGATAATGAACTCTGAACTTCAAAATATACAAGGTATTATTTAAATGTTCAAATAAAAAGGTATATTTTTATAGCATTTCTGTATTCACTTAAATAATGTATACTTCCAGAATGTTTTCCTACAAAATTAGTTTTTCTGTAGATGTATACTCAGATTTTATATGACAAGCAACTTTATTAGGCTATCAAGCTTTCAACTAGAGCAGCACTGGAAAAAACCCAGAATAGAATGCAAAATGGAGAAAAACTACTTTTGTGACAGCTAAACACAGGGTTTCACAAGAACATTTTTGGTATTGATTCTTAAAAGCAAAAACCATTTCCACAATGGAGAGATTCTATTGGCTAAAGCACTTAACATCTTCCTTTTGTTATTGCCAGTCTGTCAGGACAGTTTAATATGTGGAGGAAATATCTCAAGGGGAAAAAAATTAACAAAAACTGAAATTGCTTGAGCTAGTTAAATATGTTCTGTTTTCAAATGACGTTCAATAATGCTAGAAGCTTTTGCCGTTTAATCTCAAATTACTACATGAGAAAGCATCTGACATATGCACACCACCTTTCCCTCAGAGCTATTATAAGTTGTTAAAGCAAAAGGCAAATATATATGAGTATTTTAAGAACAGAGGCCTTTTAAAAAATCACTGACATTGTTGTAAAACTGTATAGTCCTGTAATAGGCAGAGGGAGTCAGGATTCAAGGTGACTTGGAGGAGATATTTTTAGGGGACTGAATGGGAAGAGAGAAAGGAGATACTGAAATGGATAAGATGACTCTGGATAGAAACAAACAAAAAAATTTGGTAAAGGAAAGAAAGAAGATTGTGATACCAAAGAAATAAAAAATATCCACCTACATCAAAACCAGAGAAGAGTTTACATTTTGAGAACTGACTAAAAGCATTTAAAATTTGACAGCAATGCAGGGCTGCAGAACTCAGGTGGGTCAGGAGAGGAACTGAGGGTGGTGCTCCGAGCATTGGTAAGCATTTCACCTGCCGCAGGGGCCCCTACCTCCAGGTAACAAAAACACAGTGGCAACAATAGGAATTTGGGACACTGCACCACATTTAGGGGGAAAGTAAAATTACCTAAAATACCATTATCAACTTCAAAGTAAACATAATTGTATTTATCGAACTATAACTATTGTTTGTGATGCGCTTGCATGACAGATGGTAGCCACCTGGGTTAGACAGGAAGTTATAATTTATAATGAGAAACTAAACTCTAGGAATATTGCAGGGTGAAAGCTTCATTTTATGTTTTGGCCCTCCTGTTAACTATATAAAAAGTAAAAAGGAAAGCATATGATTTGGACTAAAATAGATCAAGGTAAAAATCTTGCTTCTACAGCCTACTTGTGAAAATCATAAAACTTCTCAATTTCCTCATCTCTAATATGGAAATGTGGATCCTTATACAAACCAGTTAATGAGGTCAAGTACAATAAAGAATTAAGAATACTCATATTAAATGTCAACTCTAGCTTTCCTTTCTTTTCTATTCCACTCTATTCCTACTGCTTCATTTAGGTTCTCATTTCTTTACCTGTAAGTCATCCCAAGTTATAATCTCCATGATTCCTGGTTATCTGTCTGAACAATTCTGTAACTGTGTTCATCTCTAGTATATGGGAAATCAATCTCATTTTATTCTTAGTTAATCAAGCTGCAATGACTCCCTCAATGAATTAAACTACTCTGTGTAGCTTGTGAGGCCTTCTTTAAACTTTATTTCCTACATTCCCACCCATTTTTATTTCCAATTTTTAACTCGCATGAATCTTAGCCAACTTTTCCCCTGTTAACCACATTGTCTTTACCATCTCTCCTTCACCTCACCTATAACTTCATTTTCAAAATTCTTTGAGGCTCAATTCAAGGTCTAACTCTTCCTTGAAACTGCATTTGAATATCTAGCCCAATTGCTTTCCTCCAACTTTGATCTTTTATTACATTTATACCTAGTACCATTAAAAAAAAAATCTTTCCCCATTTAAACAAATTGGGTTAGTCTGTTCCCACAAATTGATGTTAAGTTCCCAGAAGCATGGACTTTTTATAGTATTAGTTCTGAGTGCATGATCATTAATTCAGGAAATACTTACAGATTGGTTATATCTGAAGGTTTCAGATAGCTCTCTTAATATTAAAACTGGACTGCCCTTGCAAGGCTGTTCAGCAGAAGGTACTGATTAAAATAGTCTGTTCATTTACAGCAAGGGGAGGTTTCCAGCTGATAGATTTTATTGCCTGTTATTTAGACAATGCAAACACTGTAACACGGAGCATCTTGTAAACAAAATTTGCCGTGACTATTGGGCATAACCAGCTTTAACTGCTACTTTCAATCTCCCCTAAAGGCTCAGAGGGGAACTGAAATGTGAAGTGTTTAGCAGGGAGATGGACCAAAAATCAAGTTAGAGCAGAAAATAACTTGAGTGAAAAACTGAGGAACACAGAAATCATGCCAGTTATAGAAATTATCTGCCCTGTGTGCCTTCACATTTTCCATCATTCATGTTTTTGTGCTTCACATGTTATATCTTTACCATTTTCAAGCTAAAGATTAGCTTGTTACACATCTCATCTTAAAAGAGATTTATACATTCTAGTTTTCTTTTGATTTACCTATTTTCTATATGGATAATCTAAGCCTGCCAACCTCCTTCCTTTGTCCTTTAATCCTACTTAATCATACGTTTTAATAATAAATTATGGAGTTGAGATTTAAATAACAAACAAGCAAAAACCATGGCAAAAGTGAACAGGATTCACGAAGTGAAAAGCTCTCAAAAGCTGAGCCAGACATAAATAAGCTGCACATTTCTTTCTTTTCCAGAGTATAAGAAACAACAATCAGAGATGGGCTAATGGAAATATAAATGGACAACTTGGAGATGCCACTCTACAGTGAAAAGAAGGGGATTAGCCAGATGTAACTTGTGGATCACCTAAAATTTTAGAATAATACAATTACAGAATAGAGCGAACTTTAGAAACAATTTTGTTGATACTTTTCAACAATACTGTGTATATTTCTTAATTTATTTCAGATCTAAGACTTAGTTTCTACATCTATAAAATATGCATAATTATATTTGCCTTTTGATCTTTATGACAACTGAGATAAAATATATGAAGATAACTTGTGAATTAAAATGTAAATTTCATAAATGAATTTTAAAAATTAAGTACTCTGCTTCCTCAAAAGTTTAAAGATATATAATTATCCTATCACCGATCAATTCTAGTCCTAGGTATAAACCCCAAAAGAACTGAAAACAGATATTGAAACAAATATTTATACACATATATTCATAGCAACACATATTTATGGTCAAATGGTGGACACAATTTAAATGTCCATAAACAGATGAATGGATAAATAAAATGGATCCATAAAATGAAATATTATTCAGCATTAAAAATGAAATGACGTACTTATGCATGTTACAATATGGCTAATGATAAACACTGACAACACAACACATTATATATTCTATGGTTCCATTTATATGAAATATCCAGAATAAATAAATCCACTGAGGAAGAAAGCAGATTAGTCGTTGCAAGGGGCTGGTGGAAAATAAGCATGGCACCTGCTTAGAGGGCATGGGGACTCCTTTGTGGGTAATAACAAGTTTTCAAATTAGTTAGAGATGATGGTACAACCCTGTGAATGTAATAGATGCCACTGAGTTGTACACTTTAAAAGGGTTAACTTTGTACTATGTGGCTCTTACCTCAATTAAAAAGAAGAGAAAGAAAAAGTGCCCAAGGTTGAAACGCTTCTATTTTATACAGCTCGTGTTGCAGCTGACAGAATAATCCCGTTTAAATCCTCTCCATTTAACTGTACCCTAAGCACGTTCTCTTCAGGGTCCATGTTAATTTTACTAATATGATAACTGGCAAACCAGAGATCTATACAATATAAATATCTGCTTTTATTTTTAAGTATGGCCATGTTAATTGGTTGATTTTAATAAGAAGTGCACATAAATGTAAAACACAGATTGCAATGTTTGCCTGGCTTACATTTGAATGCGGTTCATGTTGAGTGTGCACCTCCTTTGTCGAAACACCTACACGCTTCAGTTTGTAGTCAGCGTTATCCGCCCCTTTCCATCGTTGGCATTAGTCATTTTGCACAGTTTATAACATAATGATTATAATCCAACCTAAAGGACAGAATACTATATTGCCAAGAATGGAATCAGGCTCATGTTTATCTTTAACGGAGAAATATGCTCTATTTTTAAAAGCAGCGAGAAAAACTAAGCAGCAGTCGCAGAGGGTCAAAGTTGGCAAAATCTGTTCCATAGACCAGCTCAGGCTTTCCTTTCCGACCGTCTGAGCAACTAGTGAATCACTTATGACAAGCCTCATTAAAATAATCTCAGCTCTGTAACTGGGACACCAAGCAGATGGCAGAAGTGAAGATGTGCTGCACTGGCCGTAAATAACCGAGAAAGGCCAAGCGCGAGCGGAGGCGCACGCGGGGCCTGCAGTCAGCCTGGGCGCGCCCAGCTCCCCGGCTCGCCAGCACGTGCCTTTCGCGTCTGTACCTTGACAAGCACGCATCGTGCGACATATGACTTTATCCTTGGAAGCCAATGATTGTAGATGTTATAAAGATAATCCAGGAAATGTAGCTAAGGCTTATGACATAACAATCTACTGAGGAATGATGCAGAAAGGAAAGGATAGAAACGAAACAGGCCACTGGAAGGTGACATAGGGTTCACAGTCCCTGTGGGCAGAGAGTTGATAGCCGGAATTTGATTATACCATTTCTCATCATAAAAGCAGTATTCATTGTCGTTGTGAAATGTTTCCCTTCCTGTGCCGAGCCTTCCAACGGGATGGAATTAGACTGTGATAGGGGTTTCCAATGCGACAGGTGACAAGGAGTCCCTGCAGCTCTCCTGTCTGAACCATTCAATACTCAGGGACACTGCACAACCAGAGCACATGGCACTGTGTTCACAGGACGCAGCAGGTTCCTTGGTCTACACTGCCCAGGGCCAGCAACCAGGTACAGAGCTTCAAGGGCTCCCTGGGGAGAAACAGGCGGAATAGACCTCTGCTCTGCTATTCGAAACACAAGTTATTAAGGAACTAGGGTAAAACGAACAATACACTCAACCTAATCATCTTCCCTGTTTTTCTATTTTCTCAACACCTATCGCAAAGCAGCGATGCTTGAAGATTAAACAGAGCAACGGATGTCACCTGCTCAAGGGCCTCCCGGCAGCCTGGCCTGCAGGCAGCACAGGCTGGTGACGCAGCGTGAAAGCAGCAACGGGGAGTCAGGGATTTCAGAGGGGCGATGTTCAGTGTTTCCCCCTCCCTCAGCGTATTTCCTGGAGGGACACACAGCCCGGAGGGGCGGCGGCCTAAAGCAGCAGAGACCGATCTTTAACTGGACACGAGGGGAGGCGCCGCCTCTTCTGCCCGACGCCACCAGCACCATCGCCGGGACCACCTCTGCCAAGTTTCCTCTCCTTTGTCTCCTTTGAATCTTTATTATTCTTTCTAATTATCACATTATTGGTATTTACATCCCATAATTTAACCATCTTGAATTTATAAGAACTTTAGTTACCAAAGGAATAAAAGAGAAAATAAAATGCAGCAATGCATAGTGGCATGAAATTAATCCACAACCTGTCTGCCCTAAATGGTAACGCTCTAAAACGATGTAAGGCTCTTGAATAGCTGCTGACTTGTGAATGGACCCCTGTGTGTGTGTGTGTTTTTAATCATGTGTTATTTCTACTAGTTTTTACTGTAATATCTACCTTTTCTGGTGACTGTAGATTTAAAAGTACTTCTTTCAAGTAACACTTAGTTGGAACAACTGGAACATGTGAGGTTTGGTTTGGGGAACTGAACTAATGCCTGAGTGTAACGAGTGGGAGAATGGAAGTCAGGTAAAGATACTTAAGAGTTATTGCAGAAGACTAGGAATATAACTTTCTTAAAAATTTGAAATACCATCTGATACTTCCTAAAAGCACAGCCATTTAGGAAATAAAAAATATTTTTAGAATAACAAGTCCAGAGTAATTACAATAAAAATTAAATTCATTTTAAAATTCTTATTTCTGAATAACTCTTAGATTTCCAATTTAAAACTTTTAGCTGCTTCTTGATTGCCCTTTTCCTTGATTTTTAGAGCTCTCTTGGGTTTCGATGCTGCTTTCTAGAAAAATGGTCTTAATTTTTACTTAGCTGGATATGCATGCTCTTCTAACAAATATTTCACTGATTGTGGAATTATTTCTTCTTCCTCTTAAGATAATACAATTTAAAGGGACCTTTAAGCTCTATTTTTCCCTCTAATGAATGAAGCTCTGTGAAAACTGCCTGGTTAATATTCTTCTTCTTTTTTTTTTAATATATCTTTATTGATTTCAGAGAGAGGAAGAGAGAAGAAGAGAGAGAGAGATAAGAACATCAATGATGAGAAAGTCACTGATAGGCTACCTCCTGCAGGCCCCTGACTGGGGATCGAGCCCGCAACCTGGGCCTGTGCCCTGACTGGGAATTGAACCCCGATTGCCTGGATCCTAGGTCGACGCTCAACCTCTGAGCCAGGCCCGGCAGGCCGGGCTGGTTAATATTCTTAAGTGAGGTAGATTGAGGAATAAGGAAATAATTGGAAACAATGTTTCTAAAAGTGAAAACAAAAATGGACCTACAATGAAATGTAATTTTGCTCTCACGAGGGCTTAAAGAATAATAGCCTTTAGAATAATAGCCTTTATGAGGAATGATAAAATTAAATTTAGAAGCAAGGGATGTAGGGATCTATAGAGGTAGAGATTTTTTCTGTTAAGACTAAAAATCATAGCTCTACTTAAATCTTTTTTTGGCACTAGAAAAATCTTGTGAAATTGAGTTTCCTATTCCATTGACATGTCAAGATACCTTATTCACCCGAGAAACAGTTTCACCTAAATATATGACTTGTTCAGCACCATCACAGGACCTAGTTGAAGCACAGCACTTCTGCTTTCAAGGAGCATCATGCCTGTATCAGCTCCATCAGGGTTACAAGGCAAGCAGAGAATTGAGGCCATCAATTTTAAGGCCATAGACTTGAAAAGCCTAGTTTTTAGAAAGTGACTTAAAACATTTTCTATGGGTTATATTTATTATTTTGGTGCCACAGAACAATGAAATTTATGAACAAATTATCTTAAGTCTGAATTTATGACTAAATTGCCACGCTTAACTTGTCATTCATTTACAGAAAGATTTTATATGAGAGTTCAGTATTAGAAAAGACAAGTCACTTAAAAATGCATCTAAAGGTCACTAGTTGTAAGCTCCTTCATATAATATAGGTGAGTACAGTCTGTACTTGGAGTAGTGATAGAAGAAAATGAATATATTAATACATTTTTAAAAATACAGGTAAGGGAGAAGCAAACCTCTAATGAAAGACAGTTTGCTTTCAACACTAAGCTAGTTTCTCATTATTGAAATCTCACATGCAATGAAATGATCTCAAAGATCCTCAATCACCAATATTGAACCACAACAACTCTCAGAGACCGGGCCACAAATACAGTTTCAGGAGATATTATAATTAATAAGTGGATTCACTTGGATGACTTTCTCTCTGTCTCAAATACTTAGGTGAGAAAATATAGATTATTATACTTTGACAATTATAGAGACCAGGGAAATGTTATGGCATTCTTCAATTTATGGTGCTAAAGAGTATGCGGAAGATAATGTGAATAATCAGCAAGATGGTATTTACAGACAAAACTGCCAATGGATTCCTGTGGAAGAAAAAAATACACAGGGCTAATGCCTTTGTAACTGAAATGTAAAGCAATCTATTTTTATATCAGTAACTCCAATGATTGCCAGGTTGGCCTATAGGTCTTCCTTGCTGGGAGAAGTCTCCTTCTCATTACTTAATAACTTGTATGTAGTGGGAAAGAATGTCCATCTTGAGAAAGAAGTAACTCTTCCTTCAAAGATACTAATTTATTTTCTTTTTTCAAAAACTTTGTTAAGCATTTATTTTGCAAACAAATGTTGTAAGCTCTAGCACTGAGCATGATTTAAATTTCTTTTCCTATAGAAAAATGTTGCTTATGCAGTTTACCCTCTACTAGATGCATGAGTATTTTTCTATCCCTGCTAAAACTATTGGTGTAAGAAATATGGGAAGGCACCCCAGCTTGTTTATGCTCTGGACCATGACTATTAATTTAGTGTTTCTGAATCTGCTTGCTTTCACTCCTGGGTTTCTTTTCAATACAGAAGGAATACACACCAAAGATGCTGAAAAATAAAAATAAATATACAAATAAACACTCTTCTCCTTCCTTTCCCTTAAGTCTGATGGTTATTCTGGTATTTTTTGAGACATCAACCCATTAATCAGTCATTATAATCCACTCATATTTTTGACCGTGGGATAACATGTTCAGCAACCTAAGAACCTTGTTAGCAATCTTCTCCAGCCATCCTTTCAGACTAGCAGTTTGTTTGAGGGGGATAAGGTAACTATAACAGTTCTGATAGGGTTTGTGTTCTTAAATTCTTTAAATGCTGTCTGCTGTCATCATAAACATAAATCCTTTGTCAAAATCAATACTTGTTAGCTACCTGTGTGCTGTAAATGACTGTGTCAGACTGTTATTTTAGAGTCTGAAGTGTGAACTGGAATTAGAAGCACTTCCCATTATTTTGAAGTAAAATTAATGACAGCAAGATATACTTTCTGTGAATTGGTCTAACTCTATCAAGATGGAATCTTGACCAAGATTTTCTTGGTCATTTTTCATAAAAAACTAGATTTCGTTTTATGATTATACCCAAGCTAAAAATAACAAGTTTTTTTAAAAACGATTTGAATTTGAGTATGAGTTAAATGCTCTATATATTTCTTCTTCATGCTATAGGCCAAGTGAGAACCTGTTTCACCACATCTTTGTTCTGGAACCCAGTTTAATGAAGCAGTTTCCCCTGGGAATATTACCAATCACTGTATTAGAGAACAGAGATGTTTCAAACCAGTATCTGGCATTTAAAAAAATTCTACTTGGAACTGTGATACACCAAACCAAGCCCATTGGCCATGACTGACTTCAGCAGGGTGGTGATATGAAGCCACACAGAGAGGAACACACAGGAAAGGAAACCAGAATATATGTTGCATAGTTTTTACATCTACCTTGATGGTAAACTGTTGAAAATTAAACATCAAAATATCATGTGACATTTTATTGCCAATCTTTTACCTAACAGCCCTGAGCAGATTGATATCAGTGTTGAAAAGGGAAGCGCATATTTATTTAAAGTGGTAATGCTGGTATAGAAGGAAAAACACAAAACAACGCCAACTTGATTTTGTGATTAGTGTCATGGCGAATTCACTGAGTATTGCTAAAAATGCATATTGTGAAATACTTTAGAAATAGCTATCTTTGTAAAGGTGGGAAAAGCACTCTGTATAAATGTGTTGACAACAGGAAAGTTCGAAAATCTTGTTTTGACATTGAAAACACTAAATTATACATCATTGTGCCTTACCTTGAGTGAGGTAAATCACAGGAGCATTGATGTGACAGATAGACTGGGGACACTGGGTGATATACTTTTGTACGTTTTCTTTTCACTCAAAAACTCATATATCCTGTGTGGATGATCTAAAGTCATTCTGATGGTCAATCATCTATATGTTACATGACTATGACTCTGAAATTTGCTATATACTTGGAAGTCCTAGAATTAAGGAAAAAAAGAAATAAAGAAGAAATAAGGGATTCTAAATTGAAATATCTTCTATGGAAAGAATTAATATGTGATGGTTAAAACCCATTACTAGCCTAATGTTTTGCTCCCAGTGAGAAAAGAAAAGAAAAAAAAATCACATTCCCTGAGCAAGAGTAGTGCTTCTGTAAATAAACAAATAGCTCTTTTGTGCAGCGCTTCTTCTGGTGGACGTAGCCCCGGGCCAGGGCACACAGCTTGGAGAGCAGGGTGTGGGCTAGGTTTCAGTTTCTTTAACTCTCTCAGCTAGACAGTTTTGAGCAGTTCAAAAGCTATACAAATATTGCAGGCTTGATAATTGAGCCCTATGGCAGGTTAAAGTTATGTTCATGATAAATTTGACAACACCCAAGCTGCACAAGGATTTTTCTCCAGAAGCAAGTTTGGGTATTCGTCTTGCTTGGATGCTCATTTCACGTTGTATTTTTACTCTGTGCGACAGTCTGGTCTCTCCCTGAGCCTCTGGTTTATTCGCTTCCACTCTTAACCTCCATCAAAGGTTACACTTGCTGTACTTGTACCTTCTAAGTCATAACTTTGCTTCACATGTTCATACACTGCAAGTATTTGTTCCTTCACTTTCCCAGTTTCCCGTCCCCACATCCTACTTGGCACAGCTTCTGAAAACACAGCATACAACTGCATGTTTTCTGAGACAACCGCGATAATGCATCACAGAGATCGGCCACAGGATGCACTGATGGCTGGCCCTGCTGCTTCTACCACATTTATTATAAGGCCATGCTTCTTATGGGCTGCTCTTGGCATGGGTACAATGGCGGGTCCATTCCTGCAAAATACAGGGCTTCTGGCAGATGAGTTTGGTTCATGAACTCTCCATTGGTGTGAGCAAATCTTGTTTAGAGGTGTGCTCCAGTCTGAGACCATTTCTGCCCGATGATACTCCCTTCCTACTCTCCTTCCCAGGAGTCCTACTTCAATCATGCCTCCTCTGACTTCCTCCCCCTCTTTCCCTTACATGTATTTCTCCTATAAATGTTTTGTAGGAATAAGCCCATTAACACATTTTCTCGATGAATTGAATTACATAAATTTTACTGAGATTGGTACCAAAAAAAAAAAAAAAGCTGATAAGACTGGGATAGCAGACAGGAGCAATCACTACTCCACAGGTGAAAAGGGTGTTGTTTCAAGTGGTAGGTGAGGCACAGAGAGTCTGTGACACAAGAGAGTAGGCTAATTATTAATGATTTCATCGTTTATGGCCTGGAAATATAGTTCGGTGGAACTAAATGCCTTTTTAAGGGAGATGATTCAGACATTTGAAAAATATGAAGGTAGGGGACAGCATTAAAAACCAACAATATACTTCTACATTACACTGGCGCCTGCGGAGAAATAATGAGAAACTGAGGAGTGTAAACAAGACATTAACAGCTAAACACGAGCTCCAGAGAATCTGTTTGGTAGCTTAAATGGAGATCTTTATCTCCTGGCTTGGAAAAACAGACACAGAAGCAAATTGAAAATTTGATAATTATTATTGCAAAATTTTAAAGACATCTAAAAACTCCTTAAGACAAATATTTTGTGCTAAGATCAAAGCCTTTTTCTGAGGCCTTAAAACATGATTTGGGGACATCTGGGAGGACGTCCGTGTAGATGATGACTATAGATGTCCCTGCATTGGCAGAGCTTGGAGAGGTGTCCCCTCCCTGCCCAGTAAGATGTAGTTAGTTATTCCACTTTGCTCTAAGACACTGCACAGTTCTCCCTACCATGAGGCAACAAGTGCTACTTTCAGGAGCTGCTCCACCTTTTCTTCTGGCTACTAGACTGGTAACTAGGGTTAAATAATATCATAACATAGCTAAGACTCTGCAGGGCCTATTAAAGAGAGGTACAATACATTAAGGTATTGCAAAAAACTAGGAGCACCTATATGTAGGAGCTGGGATGTGCCACTGTGCTTGGACTTTGAGAGTACTTGATCAGAAGAATAGAAGGCAAGACCAGAAAAGCAAGAATTTGTTGATGTGGGGAACCCTAACAAAACTTGGGTTTAATATTGGCCAGGGCTCCAAGCAATGAGAAGTCTCTCCATTAGGGTTGCTCTCTGAGAAACCCAGAGAAAGTGATGGCTAATATTAAGTAAAATAGAAATGCCTGAGTTTCCTTGGAAAAAATAAGGAGGCTAATGGAAATGGGCATGTTGGAATGAATATGTTATGTGAGGTAAGAAGACAAAAAACATAATTATGTTTCAAAGGAGGGTCCAGACATTTTACTATACATCAAGGCCATTGGCACGTGCTGATGACAGGGGCACAGGACCACTAAGAAGTTTGGTGGTGGCTCTCTTCTGTAGGCAAGAGTTGACAGTAGGAAAAGTTGTCTCAGAGCTGACTTTTATAATACCTATGGAATGATAGTGCCCCAACATAACAGAGGCTAGGATTCAGTGCTTGAAAACCAGAAGCCAAGAGGGAGGGGGTCATTGTAATGACTGGCTAGACCAAATAGGCAGCCAAAAGAACTTGACCTACAGGGAATTTTGGAGATGATTAAAAGAGCAGCTAGTTCCTAGGATAAAACAGAAGGGTAGACAGCAAGGGTGCTGGATGACATTTATAGCATCCCCCCCCCTCCAAAAAAAAGCAAGAATGGTTGCACAGAAGTTTGGAGATCATGTCAATAAAAAGCTCAGTTTCCAGACCTGTGCCAACTTGGAGGTTTGGAAGAAATTGACTGAAGGAGTGGTCAGTTCCCTAAGAGGAAGAACCTGCAACAGGACAGAACATCATAGGCTGTGTTGATTTCCCCAGGCAGACCACTGTACATTAAAGAAAAGGGAATGCCACATGCTTGAAGCAATTGGACACAGAGTCTGACTGTGAGTTGACATGGATACTAAATACCCAGAGCATCGTCATAGCCCCTGTGTGAGAGTGGACGCTTAGACATGGCAGGAAATAAATAGAGAATGACTAAAATCTAACTTACAATGGACTCACTCTGTCCACAGATCTATCCAATGGTTGTTTCCTCCATTCCCAAACGTGAAAGCAGATTTCACTTGGCACTTAGAGTAATACCCACATTGGGTTCTTGGCTTGTGGGGTAAGAGCTGTGACAGTGGGGAAGGCCTCCTAAAGTGTCATCCTCTCCAGGCAAGAAAATAAATAAGAACAATTCAGAGCAATGTTGGAGATTGTTATTACCACTAAAGATCTAAAATTTGCAGAGGTGGTGCTTATCATATCATACCCCATTTAGTTCACTAGCATGCCCCTGCAAAAACCCAAATAGATTTAGAGAACGACTGTGTACTACTATGTGGTGCGCAGTTACTGAATTGGATAATGGGTACCCTTCCATTATGAATTAATAAAAGAAGATAAGGAACAGTTCACATTCGTATATGAAGGTAATGCATATTCATTTAAAGTTTTGCTTCAGGAATACTTTAATGCTCTCTTGTCATAACCTCTGTTATACTGTAAACTGAGCAGAGCTGCCTGGGGATCACATGGAGCATCACATCATCACATCAGTGACATCACGCTGATTCATCACGTCAATGACAACATGCTGATTGCACAGCATGAGCAAGGGAGGATAGTCTGTTGACAGCCTTGGTAAGATACATGTGTTACATATGATGGGAAATAAACTCTGCAAAGATTCAGGAGTCTCCGTAAAGTTTCCAGGGTCCAATGTTCAAGAGTATGTCAAAACCACCCCCAAAGTAAAGGGAAGATTAACGTATCTTGCATCCTTTATGACAAAGAAAGAAGCGTAGCACCCAGGAGGCCTCTTTGGGATCAGGGCAACATATTCCATATCTTGTTATGCTGGGCTGGCTTATATGTCAGATGACACGGGCGGCTGCTAACTTTTAGGAAGGCCCGAAGGAGGGAAGGTTCCTACTGCTGCAGCTGATCTCAAGGCTACAGTTCTCCCCATTAGCTACCACTTTGACTGGGGGCTACAGTTCACTAACCTCCATGCTTCCCCTTCAGCAAGCGAGGCCCAAGGGAGCCAAGGCGCACATGCTCCCTAAAGCTGAATTCAGAAGTAGACACTTGTGGTACAGGGGTGAATTGTGGCAGACATAAAATATTCTATTAAGCTCTCCTGCTTTGTAGAATGTAAATGGTAGGCAGCTGAAGCCACTGTGCTCTGGATTTATCACCACATCGGTGCTAAGGCCATGTTTTTCTCCAGTTACCCCCAGCCAATGCCTGAACATACGGAGGTACTAAGGAAGATCAATTTCTGCAAAATGCTGGACTCCTCTGACAGAAGGCGTTGGCTCAAGGGCTGCTCGTGAACCTGGCCACACCGTTCTTAATGCTGTGCTGCAATCACAGTCTCCTCCTACCTCTCTTCATCCCTGTCTCTAGTACAGTGTCCAACATTCCTTATGCTCTCACCGGTCTTCCTGCCTACTCCAGCTTCCTCCCTTTTTCCCAACAGAAGCATTTTAAAAAATAAATCTGCACTTCTAGATCTGTTTTGGCGTCTTCTTCTTTGAAGATCTAAATTAATGTTTCTTCTAATGAGCATGAAACTGAGATGTTATTTCACAGACCCATTCTCTAGGTAGTCATAGTCTGCCTGGACTAGTGATTTAATAAATACACTTTAAAATCACATCTAGTTTCTTTAGTCATTCACCTGGTAAAAATTGAGGAACACAGTCCATTTCCTGAGAAGCCAATTTCAAAGTTCCTCTCTGATGACAAACCAGTATTTTCAGTATCTAACGCCCATAACCACTACTGTGATTTTCTATCTTTTAATCTCACTGTACATATGCACGTGTAGTACCTTTGTATAAGCTTAAATATACCTTAATATTCCCAAGTGAGGAGTAGGGAATAAGTTGAGAACAGAGATCTGAGCATGCATGTATGATTAAAAGTTCCCTAGGATCCACCAACTTCTATGAATAATGCCACTTTAACGACAGTAATATCAAACCTCAGTGAGTTACTGGCTTCAGAGTCCTTCCTCCCAAGAGCTGCTGTTTTCCAGCATTACAAATGTGTGCTATATTCTGCTTGGTGCAAATACTGGGCAATAACTGAAGTAGGGAGAATCCTTTCTGTTGAAGTCGTTTTATCTTTGTTACTGTTTGTTTCTCTTCATTAGTAGGCTACAAAAGGAATTTGTGTGCCAGGCCAGGCCAGCAGGCTGAAGCGGAATTAGGCTCAAGCTAACGTGATCCCTGTGTATTAATGCTCCTGTCATATCTGTTCACATAATAAAGTGTGTAATATTTCTCCGCCTGCCTGAACTCAGCCCTCTTCTAGATTATTTTTTGATGTTATTATCACAGATTTTTTTAGGTCTTTATATGAATTTACATAGTTCATTCTCAAAGTAGATATACTCATTTTCTGCTTCTAGATCTAACCTGAAAGTTCTTTTCTAATGAATGTATATTTCTAATAAATCTATATCTATATCTATATCTATATCTATAGATATATAGATATATATTCATGAACTTGCTAGGCAGAATGGTCTCTGAAACACGTCCATACTTTAATCCCTGAATCTTGCAACTATGTTCTGTTATATGGTAAAGAAATTTGCAGATGCAATTAAGATTATGAACTTTAAAATAGAGAGATTAGGCTGGATTATTGGCATAGTCTAAATCTAATCACATGAGCCTGAAAGCTAAAATTATTCTGTGCAAGGAGCAGAGAGAGGCCTCTAAGAGAAAAGGGACCTCAGCCCTACAACTTCAAAGAACTGGATTTTACCAACACTCTGAATGAGCACGGAGGTGAACTATTCCAGGAGGCTCTTGATGAGAGCCCAGCCAGCGGTCACACTGATTTAGGCCTTATTAAACCAAGAGCAGAGAAACCAGCCAACCAGGCTTTTAACCTATAATTTTGTATTGTTGTAAGCCACTAAACTGGTAATAATTTGTTGTGGCAGCAATAGAACTAAGTAGGCTATCCATAATCACTATTTTTTGCCCACCCCAGGCAAATTTAATCATCCGCTACTCCATGCAACCTGTGTATTGTCTTCATGCACTTATTATTTTATTAGACTTTATAACTTTTTAAAAATGCCCATCTTTCTTCTTAACTATGAGTCTATAAGATCCTCAAGGGTCTCATTTATCATAGAATTTCTGGAGCCTAGTATGGTAGCTGAACTTCTGAAATAAAGAAAGAGCACAATATTTAGTGCTGGCACAGGTGGTACAATATTTCACTTCTGAATGAGTGGTTTAAATACAACATAAGTAATCAAAGCTAAGTAATTTTCTTTATTTACATATTGCAAAATATTCTGCTTTCACTCTAAGTGAGTTAGTGAAATATTTATAATCCTAATATATCGGTTTTCCCATATAAACTCCAGAGTGCACAGAAAACCTTTTGTAGAAATCTATTTACATATTTCTTAGAAAAATGCCTTAGATAGAGGTTCCTAAAAGGTTTTTATGCCTCTACATTTCTTCTTATAATGGTGAAAAAATGTTTTACTATAGAGTAATCATATTTTATATTCGAACACAGCTTTCAACATAGTTGTGTGGTTATTTAATCTCAGAAAACATTTCACAATGTCCTTCATTGTTGATAACATGATTGCATCATATAGAGTGGATATACTCATTAAACATTGATGAAAACAAATCAGGAATTCTATCTTACATTCTTGAGTACTCTTGAAAATATTATATTTTCCATCAGCTTGTGCTCAACATTTTGCATTTGATATTGTTAACGGAGAGGAGAGAGCTTCTCCCCTGGGTGCTCCTGGAAGTGGGGTTCTTGGGGTACTGCTGAAATAAGCATTTCTGGAGGCCCCCATGGGAGGATGCAGTATAGTAAAAAGCTTTATTCCCATGGAGTTGCACCTGTGGGTTTCCAAAGTCCCATGTCCCCTAGTCCAGTCATAGAAGTAGAGCTGAGGTTTCAGTAGAACTAAAATCAGAGCCAGTGTCCAGAGTTTCCTTCCCATGTTGGAGCAGGTTCCAGTCCAGCATCAACCAAGCTAAAGCCCATCAGTCCATTGTGTGTGGGGATCCACATGGCGATAGGCCATAGGGGCGAATGCAAGAGAGCCAAGAGTCGTAAGAGTCACAAGAGAGCAACAAGAGAGAGAATTCCTTTGTTTAGGGGATTAAGTATTCCCAAATTTTCGTGGATTTGCAGTGCTCAAGCCCATTCTGGTCAACCATCTCTGCTCCCAAGTGTGATTGACCTTCCCTGGGTCACCCAACTTTACTGGGCATGCATCTATCTTCCCATTGTCCAGTCCCCTTCCCCCAGCGTTTTACAGGGAATAGGCTGGTGGTTCCCTAGGGAGTGCAAAGCTTCAGCTTCCTGGTGAAGCTGCCCAAATGGCATACCTATAATCTCTGGCCTCCCCTTTGCTCCTTTCCTATTATTAATAACTAGCTAATTGCAACAGTATCAATTTGATGCCTGAATTTTGTTAATATGTGCAATGCATATGATCTAGGTTACATTACTCCTATATGCTATATATACAGCATATAGCCCATGCCTGGCAAGGTCACATAT
Organism: Miniopterus natalensis; assembly: GCF_054644295.1. Classification (NCBI taxonomy): domain Eukaryota; kingdom Metazoa; phylum Chordata; class Mammalia; order Chiroptera; family Miniopteridae; genus Miniopterus; species Miniopterus natalensis. The sequence continues at coordinate 56,322,288 of NC_142083.1, forward strand.
TCAATAAATGATAGTAAATATTGTGGTCTCTATATTTTATTGTTAATTTACCAATTAATAATTAATAATGTTTTTGGATTTCATGTGATCCTTTTATGGAGAATGTGCACTCTGGGTATTTGACTCCAAGGAGAAAGAGTTTGCATTTATCTGAAAGCATGTTTGACATTTGTCCTGTTTATTGATTGTTATGTAACAGATTACTTCAGAACATAATGACTTAGCAATTTTCTAATATAGCTCCTTTATTTGTAGGACAGTAATTCTGGCAGGACTTGGGTGGGAGATTCTTCTGTTCCATGTGACATCAGCAGATTCTTCTGTTCTGTGTGACCTCAGCAGGAGTCACTTGATGGTATTCAGCAGGCAGGTAGGCTAGTATGGTGGATACAGAGGGCTTCACTCACAGATCTGCTGCTTTGGGAGAGATTTGGCTAGAAGACTTGTCTCAGCTGGTGCTGTTGACTTGAGTGCTTATAGCAGACTTTTTCAGCATGGTGGTTATAAGATGTTAGACTTAGATGGTAAGGCTACCAGGGACAAATATTTTAGCAAACAAAGGAGAAATCACATGGCCTTTTAAAACATAATATTGAAATTCTCATGGCTTACTTCCATTGTGATCTACTAGTTGATTCCCAAGCTCATCCAGATTCAAAATGAGGTGATATTCCATGGGAAGAGTATCAGAGAAATTGAACCATAGTTTCAAACTCACATGACTACATCTTGGGGGACACTGATGTAACTGGCAAATTATCTCTTTCTAATAACACAATACTTAAATTAAACCAGGCACTATAAGATCTGTGATTATGTAGTGAAAAGTGACTTTCTTCTACCATTTCAAATGCTTAAATTGAATCTTTCTAAAGCCATAATTGAATAGCATCATCATGTATTCATATATGTCATATAACTTTTTATAATAAAAATTTCTTTCAAAATAAAGTATTGAAATACACAGTGCAGTTTTATAACTATGGACAATGTTTTATCTCAGCTTGAGAGTCAATTGTATGTTATATAAACCAATAACTGATACTACTGGTGAAAATAATTTTTTCTGTAGTACCATAAATTTACTTAAACTTCATCTTAGATAAATACTAATAATTACATGACATGTGACTAAATCCCACAAAAGTAAGGCTCTTTATTTTTTTGGAGAAGAGTAAGATTAAAAATATTTCATTATACAAATTCCAAAAAAGTAGAACAAATAATACCACCGATTCCCAAAGCAGCCGTTTTATGTATAGTACACGCAGAAGTTCTGAGTGGGATCTCACATTTTACCTTTTTCTAAATACTTTGAAGTGAAAGTGCCCTCTGTTGTAAATTATTCAGATGTGTTTAAAGGCAGTATATTATCCTTGTTAATAGAAAATTAGTTGTGTTGGGTGGCAATGGCAATAATAAAGACCAACAAGATGGTTCTTTATTACTACTAGTTAACTACATCCTGCTTTACTTGGAAACACAGCAGAAAACAACTAAAACACACACACATACACACACACACACACACACATATATATGTTGTAAAATAAATTAACACTGAGTCATTTCAAGTTCACACTTTTAAATAGGGTTGAGAAAAATTCTGGAAAATGGCTCTAATTTTTGTTCTTTGGAATTTTCTCTGAGATAGCATTTGTTTTCTTGTTTAACACCACATAAACTAAATCCAATATTAGTGGCATATACAAGAAAGAGGTCATATCCATACATGTTGGCATGCATATCTGTACACAAAGAATTTTCTATAGCCATCTCCAAGGTCTAGAATGAGTCTATTCTGCTGGGCCTTCTTTTAATCCCTCTCTTCTGAGACAGAACACAAACTGTTGATAGCCTTTATTATAGTACACGTTCAATTTAAATGTCTATTTATGCAAGCAACAAATATGTTTTCATATAATAATGTTATCATATAATAATGATAATAATAATAATTACAGTACAATAATGCATGTAGGGCAGGGGTTGAGACAGTAAAACTATTTTTATTATCCTAAATTATTCACTTACTGGTCACCATGTACTACAGGCTGATAATACTACAAATATCACTTCCTGTGAATCATGTCCAATAAATGAATAGTCATAAATGGTTAGCATTATATCTCAGTACCAGAGATATTTTCAAGTTCATCTAATTCAGTGCCTTATTTTCTTCAGCATGGATGTGGTGTGAGAATATCTCTTAAACTCTCTCATAATTGTGAAGTACCCGGATCCCACAAAAATGTATTCTTACAAACACGTAAGAATGTTTATATGAATATCATTAATATTTATTATACATGTGAAAGCAGATCTCAGAATTGGAAAAGGCAAATAAAACCAAACCAATCAAACCAACAAGAACAAACCATTTCAGGTAGAGAGAGAAAGTAACAAGCTCCTGATTAAATACAGATACCTTCATAGATAAAAAAAAGGACAAGGCATTTAAATTTATTAAACTGATCTTATTTTTCTTGTGTATAATTTAGGTCTTTAAGAAAATACCTATGATGTAGTATGGTATAAAATATTAACAAATTACTGATAAATATTAAAAATTAAAATTGGAAGTTACTTTTCAGATAAAAAGATAAAATCAGGCCATCTTGAGTATTTACACATTTACTATACGTTTGTACACAATTCAAATTATGTCTTTAATTTTACAATTGGCAGTTATATTATCATCATATTTAGTAGCTTAGGAAATAGAATTTGCTGCTGTGATTTTTACCCCTTTTATAGGGATCACCTATGTTAGGCAGTAACTGTTGCCTTGTTTTATGATTAAGTTTATGCAATAGTTTAAAATATTTAGTCCTTTAAGAAATATAGTAATGGATATTAATGGAACACAAGCTATATTTTTTTATCCATCCTTTGAAGACAAATCCAAATTTGAATTTTAACTTTCCCATTGACAGTGATGCTGAACAATCTGTTTAAGTTCTTTGACCTCCAGTTTCCATCTCTTTAGCAAGTGCGTAATAATAGGAAACTCTTTAAAAGGTTGTTATAAGGATCCAGCGAGTGCATACGATTGCTAATGAACACACACTTATGCCATCTAACATGAGGCAAAATAACTCATCTCTGAGAGTCAGAAATGGCTGGACCATGTCTCTGGAGGGATCAATTGCCACAACTTACCTGACATTATTATAATTTATCAGAAACTATGAGTGTCCTTGAATTCTAATTCTTTCTTTTCTGTAGCTAATCAGAATCAGAGGGAGGAATATGAGGCCTCGGGGCTCTACTCAGGAAGTAACAATAAATAATTGAGCTCAAGAGAGACTTCAGGATATGTTTGGGATATAAATGTGGAACAGGTATTCTCAAGCCTCTCCAAGTGGAATCCTAACGAGCAAGGTCCTAGAGAGAGAGGATCAGCAGGTCCCGCCCCCAGTCTTAGATCAGCTCTCCTCCATCCCTGCTCCACACCCCACACACCAAAATACAATACTTTTAATGTAACTAATTTATCAGTTGGACTTTTGTTTCATAATTTATTTTTAGTATGTCACAGTTTCTCACAGATGTGATTGCTGTGGTCAGGCAGATATACATACAATGCTTCCGTTTCTCAGACCCACATGGAGAAAAAGATCCCATAATAATTTGTTTATATGAAGCAGAATGTTAAGTATGAGTCTGAAAAGAAAAATCTGAAGAATGTATTCTTTTCAGATTCTAATTCTCAGAGACCCTAGAATGGGAGGAAATGAAAATAATGCCGACACACTCGGCCATTTTGACAAGTCTCGATTCTTACAATTCTGTTTCTTAGGAGAAACTTTGATAGAAATAGCTAAGCTAATCATGACAGCACCTCCATGGTACAGAGAGGAAACAACTAACTCAGTAGAAGAATGGAAACATAAAAAATATCTGTAAATAGGTAGAACGGTGTTAGAAAAATTGTCTGAAACTTGGAAATAGGCAGAAGATGTTACTGGGTGTTCTCTCAGTGTGATTCTGAGCTTGAACCTTTGATTTTTATATTTACTGGACTATTTTACAGCTATGTAGGAATAGAGTTTAACATGTAGATTTTATTTTGTCCAGAAGAGATGTAAATAATTTCTTTTGGTAGATAATATAACCCCAAAGGTAGCACATCAAGCAGTTTTGTATCTATCCCAACAATCATATATTAGCATTCTCTTTTTAAATTGCCCATAAATACCTAGTTCCTCAAATGTTTTTTGGGATATATATCTGGTTGTCTTAGTAATTAATGCACTGAATGAAGCCTTAAATATGTGTTCATTTTATATTTGCGTGAGAGTTACAACATATCTTTGTGAAAACTATACTTTAACTCTGTTTCTCTTGGCAAAGGAACCAAAAGATCTAGGCAGAAAAATGTTAGAGAAGTAACCCTGTTTCCCACATGAGTTCAGTAGTCAAGGAGAAAGAGTTCTTATTTGTTAATCAGCTGCTGGGCGCTCTATTATTGTGTATTGTCCAGGTTATTGTGAAATAGAAAAATTGGAAGGAGCAAGAAGGGCTAAATTGATGGGCATGGAAAAGAGCTGAGTCAGATAGCTGACAGGAGAGATAACCGAGAGCCTCGTCAGCTGCGTTCTGGTGGAAGAGTATTTATTTCTGTATTGGAGTTGTTGAGGAGAATTTGAAGTAGTTGTTATGAAACAGAAATATATATAAAGATGGACGTTAATATCCAAAACAGAATATTAAGGATTTTGTGCTTAATGAAAATATACCTTTTTAATTTTTGTGAAAAATTAACCAAGTAAAGGCATATGTGGTTTTTGCTTTCTATTGTTTCTTTGAATATGTTAAAGCAGCTTCTCAGGCAGAACATTTGTGAGCATGTGTCCAAAGTTTTATTTTAAATTGATGGCTAGGAAAATATGCTTCCAAGAAAGCCATTTCAAATATTTACATTTGGTAGAGCATTTTACAGGAAAAGCAGTGACTCAATTAAATTGTGAACATAGGTGCAAGAAGGCAAGAGCTTGCTAAAGATTATTAGGGTAGTAATTAGACTGGTTAAAGTACCTTGCCACTTTAAATATTTAGTTTGACGTTGTGGGCCTGGGCACAGCAGGATAGCTGTCTAGGTTTAATCTAACCTTTCAGAAATTTCTCTTCATTATATCCAACAATAAACTTGGCCCAAAAACATCTTCCAGAAAATAACTCAAATGTATGTGGACGAAAAAGGGCCACATACTAACCCTGACAAGCTCAGGAGAAGCCTGAATACTGGCCTTACAAACTCAGAGACCTAAAGTAACCACACAGAATGGCCTGAAGTTAAATCTTTTCAACAAAACACAGTTTATGGCAGGCAGGCTTGTCCTGGGCTAGAATCTTCCCAGACAAAAGTCAACCTTTACCTCAACTGAGCCTGTCTGTTGTCTTTCTGCCTGTAAAATAACCAGCCTCTGGAATGTCAAGGTCACTCCCCTTTTTGGGCACCTCTCTGGGCACAACAACCTCACCAGAGCCAAGCCCACAAATCCCCTCGTTGTTATTGTTACCATTTTAATTGCTGTTAACTATCCTGTACCCACCTATGTAAAAGAAATATGTCTATCATTTAACTTTTTATCCAATACCAGAGGTTTCCTCCCCACTCAAAGCTGTGCTTTCTCCAGCCTCCCTAATCTATCACCAATGGATTTCATGTGACCCACTCACATCTTTATTTTTATTGTAATGTATAAAGCAGGGTGCAGAAAATGCCATTTTCCAGAGCATTTTCTCAATCAGTTGAGGTTTTGCTTCCTGGCAATTGTTGTCAGTTTAGCTCAAATAAACTCATAAAAATTCTCTATAGGTTTGAATGTTTCTTACATTGACATGTAAATATATATACATATATATATATATATGATTTTTGCCCAAAATGATTGATAACATGATATAGACCTTTCCATGGGTTTGAATATATATATATATATATATATATATATATATATATATATATATATATAAATGAAATTGCTTGCCGGGCTTTACATGTGTAAAATATAGGTAGTAAACTATTAGTTCTTCCCTAAGAACCCAGCATCAGTGTGCTAGGAATGATGTAAAATTAATGCAAAACACAACAAAATTCTGAAATTGCAAGCAAAAAAAATTTTTGCACACTCATGCACACATACACAAGCATATTTTACAATCTAAGCACCTGTCATTAACTGTAAAATTAAATGACCAGCTATGATATGAGAAATAATTCTTTGATTCTGCTCTCAAGCATTTTAGGAGCACTCTGGGCAGTAGGCAGTATTTATTTCTTGGAGCGACAGTTTCCAAGAGGCTTTCCTAAATTGATTCCTACCCATTACTTATTAAACGACCCCTACTCCACCTTAAATGTGCTGTTTCTCAACTCCCAAATGATGCCATTGTAATAACCTGGTCATTATTTAACAGGAAAGAAGAGAAAGGGGGGACCAGATGATACAGGCATGCCATTTGTACAGCTTTGCCAAAATGCTGCATTTAACATTCCCCAAGTCTGCTCCCCTCTGAGCGATGGGGGAAGGGGCTGGACAAAACAATTTAGACGCATGCCCTGTAAAGGTCTGGGTGACTTGGGAAGGTGCCTACTGTCTGCCAGTCACGCCTGGGAACAAATTAGTGGCCAGGATGGGTGTGGCCACTGCAAGCGCACAGAACCTGACTACTTAAAACTTCTAAACAGAGAAAGTTCCCTCTCTTCTCTCTCCGGTGCTCTGGGCTCCTGGCTCTCCTGGGGCAGGGTGTGTTCTCCCCCGTGCCCGCACGGTGCACACCCACGTTGGACTCCACACACGGACTAACGGACCTTCATCAGCTTGGACGCCGAGCCACACCCACTGCCGCACGGAACCGAAGCTCTGGACACTGGCCTTGTTTCTGGCTCTGCTGCACCTTTTCCAGAATTGGCTTAAAAGGCAGGAGACTTTGGAGTCTGAGAAATGTAACTCCACACCAATAAAGCCTCCTTCCACATCCCATTCTCCGGTGCGAATCTTAGAAAATTCATTTTCTGAAGCTATCGCAAGAACCTCACTCCCAGGAGTGACAAGGGAGTTTAATTCTCCGGTGACACAAATTCTATATAGTTTTCAACACCTCCTTCGAATGCTCCCTGATGCCCCAGCCTGAAGCATTTCTCCCTCCGCTGATGTACCTCGGCATAGCTTTTATATTTTTCTTGAGGCAAGCATCACTTGCTACCATCTATTAAATGTATTTACATCTTTCCTTCCCTACTGAACTCTTATTCTCTAAACCACCGCATTTTAATTTTGCTGTTACCTGAATCACTACTTTACATCCACGTGGTATAATTAAGATTTTGCAGGACATGGAAAGCAATCGGACTTCCCCTGTGCTCAGCTAAGGCTGGTGTGTGATGTCGGTTATCCGCCTCCGCCACAGAAGGGGCATTATAGCCATGCCTGTTCTGTCTCGGTTCCAGGCGAGCACAGCCCCAGAAAGCAGGGGTGACAGGGAAAGGATGGCAGCAGTTAGGGTCTGCCTGTAGCCCTAAAAATTCTTGACAGGATCCCCTCCACAGGTTTAAGGACTGAGAGTTAGTTCCCTTTTACAATCACAGGCTCCTAAAGCAACCACAGCTTTTCCAGCTAGCTGCGGTTATTTTTCCTGCTGACAGATACCCTCGGCACAAAGTTTCAAACACTCAGACCAGAAGCACTATCTATGCCTCATTACCATTTAAATAGGCTGATCAATGAGAATTAGCATGTAATTTGAATTACAACACCACCTCCTGCTTCTTAGAGCCTAGATCCATCAAGCCTCTTTAAATAGCTGCGACATTTCCAGCGAGGATTCCTCCTTCCCTTCGGTCTGAAAACAGGTGTATGCCTGTGGTTTACAGCAAGAACTTTAATGGAGCAATTGATCCCTGGCACTGCCTGCTCTTCATCTGCATCCAGGGTAACCCACAGTCCGGTTCAAACACCAAATACGTAACAGCAGCCACCTCGGCCGACTCCTACAATGAATATTTTGATTTAATGCCACCCTTAGTTTTAAATCTATAATCTCATCACACTAACTTAACCCATAAATAATGTTGCCAGTGTGGACCTGTGGACACACTATACTGGACAGGGATTCAAGGACTATGCTAGCTACTCAGTAACCATAAGCAGCTTGGACAAAGAGAAACAGAAAACAGAAAAAATAAATGAAAGCCATTTAATTCAGCAAGTATACATCTTGCCTGCTTTGTCTATGTCATAAAGCTTTATGAAAATTATGTGATATGTGCGAAAAAAGTTTATACATATTACTATGTCATACAAATTAACAGCTTTATTGTCAATATGCCATATACACAGGTATAATGATATGACCTAATTAAATCTCATGCTAGGATTATTTTATAATTTGACACACTTTTTATTGTTACTTATATAAAATATAGTTTCCCATTTTAGAGGTAAGATAGTAAAGAAGCACCTCCTTGGATCCAGTTGTTATTGCTGGTCACTGGTACAAACTATACGCAGTTCCCAGCTGAGAGCTCACAGATGATTTAACATTAAGATGATATAACATTTTCTCCTGCACATTAACCAGTATTTTTTGGGTCCTCAAGTAACTTCACTACTCTAAGAATTTATAATTTTGATTTAGTTTAGGGGAAAAAATGATAATATTATACAATAGTACACAATTCTCTGGGGTCTGGCACTCATAAACTATTTCTATATCTGTATACTGATGTTGCATTTTTGTTTCCATCACACTATTTTTATTTAAAAGTGCAATTCTTGTTAAATATTCTTTCTTCTCCAAATATTCCAGGTCTCCTTGAGGACATAGGCTTTATCTTTCTCATTTCTTACCGTATCTTCAGTATGATCATAGTCCCTGGGTCACTGTTAGCATTAAATACGTGTGTTGAATGAATGAACAACCCTGGCCCCAAGCGGTAACTTGAGTGGCTTATTGAACTTCATTAGCTACCTAGATTACCCAAAATAAACATATTTTGGACATAAAATCCAAAGTTGTTTTGAAAATACACCCTCCGTGGAAGTTCTGTAGACTGCTTTCTCATCCAGATTACTACCTATAGAGAAACAAAAAAATACAAAAAAATAGCATGTCCTGGAAACAAACTACAGAGGATTCTAAAGATGACCAAAAATGGTATAATGCTTTCTACAGTCACTTTTAATAATGATGGGGCGTTGACATTCATAGATCTCACATTTAGAAATGTGTAGGTTAAGAATCTTGTCCTTAAGTATATATTTATAGGAAAATCTTAAAAATTTTTTATTCTGAAATAACTATAGACTCATGGGAAGCATATATAGGGATATAATATAAAGCCATTTTCCTCACAAATACTTTATTTTTATGCCTCCTTCTCATTTAGCCTCTGTAATAATCTTGTATTTCCAAAGATTTGAGGTAAGTTTATGGATCATTCAAGGAGGCAAGAAAACAACAACAAAAACAGCAACAAGAAATTAGGAAAAATCCCTTTATATCTTTATATTAAAATTGGTGTTTTTTTAAAAATATATGTTTTTGCTGATTTTAGAGAGAGATGAAAGGAGAGAGAGAGAGAAGTGAAAGATAGAGAGAGTGAGAGTGAGAGAGAGGGAGGTGAGAGAGAAGCATGGATTGGCTGCCTCCTGCACACCCCCTACTGGGGATCTAGCCACAACCCGTCAGGTGCCCTGACCAGGAACCAAACCCCTGCCCTTCTGGTGGATTGGAGGATGCTCAGCCTGCTGAGTGATAATGGCCAGGGCACATTAAAACTTGTTTTGTTTTGGTGATGTAGCCAATATATTTAGCTAATAAGAGTATGAGCCAATTTTCTAACTTTATTCATTATTTTCTGTATACTCCAAATTGCATGATTTACTGTTACCTGAGGTCCCTGCTCTCGTTCCATGGTCAGGCTAAATTTGTTGTCAAAATTCTTTTCTTGTTCCTCAGAATTTCCCACACATTCTCTATAATCTCTTAAAAGATAAACTAAGTCATATTAAAAATGCTAAGATAATATTTGAGCAAGGATTGATTTGAATTGGGAAGCACAAAACTGGAAGTGGTTAAGATACTCCACCAACAGGAGCAGGGGAAAAAGACTTTATTTGGAAAAATGTGGAAGCAAAGCAAAGAAATTATTAATTGACCAAAGCTTCAAGCCTAGTTGATTGTTACTGGTTGTCCTTAGGTTTCAAATTTATAACCTTGGGGCATTTAAAGGCTTAAATTGTTTAATTAACTTAACAAAACTCAGAAAACAAATTTAAGCATCATAGAATCACTATGGCCTTCTTTAATCAGCTGGATGAATTTTCTTCGTCTTCTGAATTCCTCCTTTCATGAATGTATACTCTTTTTTGAGCTCAGGTCACTTTCTACTTCATGTAGGACTTATTTATAAGTATTATTATCTTTCCTTTTGGACCATCATTTCCCTGACAGCAGGATGCATCAGTTAGTCACCTTTACATTTCTCAGCTTCTAGTTGACAATAAGTCTTTTTAAGACAGTTCAAATGAATTTAAATTTATGTACAAAAATATCTAACTTTATTTTCTAACCATGATGCTAACCACTCAAAACGTGAGAGAGAAAGACTGAGAGGGAGATTCTCATACCTCTGACTTTACTCAGTTTAAATGTTTCATCTTGTGTTGTGCTGCAAATAAAACTCGTGCCAGCAGGTTCAGAGATTTAAATTCTTAGAAATAATTGTTATCCTTAGAAATAATTGTTATCCTGAATACATACATATATATATATTCAGAATGGTAAAATTATTCTTGTTAGAAATCACATTTAAATTAAAGTCATTTATTATGGATGTAGATGGTATTCAGGAATTGCTGAATATAGTACTTAGCTGGAGTTCTAACCCAATTAATTTCTTTACCAGCAATCATTCTGGAAGTAGCAGAGTATCTGGGGACTCATTGTCTGAACCCAAAATAAAAGTTGTTACCTTTTTTTAAACCCAGTCATAAAACACAGCCATTATTTTCATTTTTATTCTTATTTGCTATTATCCCAATATATTTTTATAGAACATAGGAAAATTTTTATAGTAAATTATTAACTAATGATATTAAATAAATTATTAATTTAAAATATTGTGAAAAATTACCACCAATGTTGAATGGAAGAAAATTCAGGGAGAACAAATTGATGTAGCCAGAGTTATTATTTTTTCTAAAATGTAAACCATTTTAGCTATTTGTAGTTAAAATATAAGAAGGATAATATTTGTAACTTATTAAGTTAAAAGTATGATTAGAGCTCTGGTTTTTTTTTTTGTTTGTTTTTAGTAAAGTCGGATTTCTGGGAGGTTTAATGCCAATAAAGATCTAGTGTTCTATTGCGAGGGTATGATGTTGCTTTCTAGAATTAGTCCATTGATTTATCACTTAGAATTTATGTAAATTTATGCAGACTGCAGTATATTTTAGACAGGTTGTGATGTATTTGTTTAAAGCTAATATGAATTTTGAAATCATTGGAAGGGATAGAAGAATATGAGGAAATGAGTTAAAAACTAACCAAGACAGTTGCATTAATAAAAACAATTCTCTTATTTACAAATTTTACCAAAGCAAATTGACCTATGGACTTTTTCCCCTCCATAAATATCGTTTTTATATGTTTCTATTGATTTTGGAGAGAAGAAGAGAAAGGGAGAGAGAGAAACACTGATTGGCCACCTCCTGCATGCCCCTTCCTGGGATCCAGGCCCCAACCTGGACATGTGCCCTGACCAGGAACCAAATCACTGACCTTTTGGTGCATGGGATGATGCTTAACCAACTGAGACACACTAGCCGGGCTGCATAAGTATCTTGAAGTCTTTATTATTGAGTCAGTGATTTAAGTGATTTAACAATACATCACAATGTACTCAACATTCTATGGCTGATCATTGAAGGCTTTATCTTAATTTTTTAATCTATATTTTAGAAAATCAACTGTGTCTATCCAAGTATACAAATTCTCTTCCTAAAAGTAACAAATATGTAGCTATTTCTAAATTTAATATTTCATCTTTATTTTTCACACAACATAGAATAATGTTTTGCCTTTGAAGGCCAACATTTCAATGAAAGCTTTAATCTAACAATATCTCTCAGGTCCAAATGAAAGCAGGTTTAATATGTGTTTAATTCTAGAAAAAACATCTTGCATAATAATGAGTAAAGTGGTATTTTTTTAAGACTTTCTTTTTATAAAACTTTAAGGTTCACAGCAAAATTGAGGAGAAGGTACACAGATTTAGAATATACCCCCGTAGCCATATGTACATAGCCCTCTACATTACCAACTTCCCTCACCAGAGCAGGACATTTGCTACAATGGACAAGTCTACATCAACACATCATAGTCACCCAAAGTCCAAGGCTAACATTAAGGTTTATTCTTGGTGTTGTACGTTCTATGGGTTTGGATACATGTATAAAGACATGTATCCATCATTATAGTATCATACAGAATATTTTCACTGCTCTAAAAATTCTCAGTACACCACCTTAACACCACCCCCTTCCCCAGCTGCCACCCCAATCCTTGATAATCTTATTACCATCTTTATAGTTTTGCATTTTCCAGAATGTCATATAGTCAAAATCATATAGTATGTACACTTTTCAGATTGGCTTTTTTCATTTAGTAATACACATTTAAGATTCCTTTATGTTTTTTCATGGCCTGACAGCTCATTTTCTTTTTAGTGCTGAATAGTATTCCATTTATTTGTGTACCATAGTTTATTTGTTCACTCACCTACTGAAGTTCATCTTGGTTACTTCCAAGTTTTGGCAATTATGAATAAAACTGCTATATACATCTGTGTGCAGGTCATTATGTGGATAGGTTTTAAATCTTTTGGGAAAATATCAGAGTGTGACACCTGGATCATATGGTAAGAGTATATTTAGTTTTGTAAGAAATCTCCAAACTTTTCTCTGAAGTCCTGTACCATTTCACAGTTCCACCAGCAATGAATGAGTGTTCCTATTGTTCTACGCCCTTAACCAACATTTATTGGTGTCAATGTTCTGAATTTCAGCCATTCTAATAGTGTAGTGGCATCTCGTTGTTTGAATTTGCATTTTCCTGGTGGCCTATAATGTGGAACATCTCATTCTTATTTGCCATCTGTATATCTTTTTAAGGTGATGTGTCTGTCAAGGCCTTTGGCCCATTTTTAATTGGATTTTTGCTTTCTTATCATTGAGTTTTAAGTTCTTTGTATATTTTAGATAACCTTCCTTTATCACGTGTTGTTTGCAGTATTTTCTTCCAGTTTGTGTCTTGTCTTCTCATTCTTGTGACAGTGTCTTTGACAGAGCAGAAGCCTTTAAATCCAGTTTATCCATTATTCCTTTCATGGACTGTGCCCTTGGTATTGTATCTAAAAAGTCATCCTCAGACCCAAAGCCATCTAGGTTTTGTCCTGTTATCTTCTAGCAATTTTATTGTTTGCTGTTTTACTTGTATGTTTGTGACCCATGTTAAGCTGATTTTAGTGAAGGGTGTGAGGTGTGTGTCTACATTCTTTTTTTTAATGTGGATATCTTCCAGCTCTACTTATTAAAAAGATTAACTTCACCACCCTAAAAATCCCCTGTACTTCACCTATTCAGTCTTTTAGCCCTCTTTTGCCTTTCCGAGGATGTCATATAACTGAAATGTTGCAAGATGTAATCATTTCTGACAGACTCTTTAACGTAGTAATATGCACTTAAGATTCCTCCATGTATTTTCATGGTTTACTCATTGTTACAAATTGCTGAATAATATACCATTGCATATGTGTATCACAGTTTGTTTGTTCATTTGCTTATGGATGAGTATCTTGGTTGCTTCCAGTTTTTACAGATTATGTACAAAGTTGATATAACATTTGTGTGCAAGTTTTTATATAGGTATATTACCCATACACTATTTTGCCATCAGACAGAATATTGACAATTGAATTGTATTCCTAATTACTAAAGGTGCCTTAGCAAGCATGTAAATGTAGTATTTCAAATATTGTGATATTTTTCACACAGATATATAATCTATACCACATCTATCAAAATGACTATGTTTATAGAAAATAATAGAAAATTTTCAGGTGAGAAATCATTCCTATTTAAAAATCATTTTAATATAAATTCTATGAATTTCATTTGTTTTCAAATGTTTTTGAATGCCATCCTAATAATACCTATTCTTTTAAGCATCTCTCCTGGGAGTCAGAATTACACATGATTGAATTTGTCATGATGGGCTCAAGGATAATGATTGGGTTGTCTTCTTGGGGCTGCCGGCATCAAACATATGACATTATTATAACCAAGGTCTACAAAAAGTAAAGCAACAGTCTAGAGAAAAATGGAGGGAGCCTGTGAAAGTTACTGTACTATTTGTTCGCTGGGAAGAGGTTGGGGAATGATCACTGACCTCTAAGTAACAGAGAATGGAACTCATCTTTCACTTCTGAATGAGCTACTTGCTGTAATTGATGGCAACTTGTGAAATGGCTGCGATCATTAGGGCTCCAGTGACTGGATTAAAAGAAAATGAAGGATGCAGATGGCTGTGGTAAAGCACGGAAAATACATTTCTTCCTGGTGACAGATACAACTGATCATTTTGCAAGTATGTGCCTCACTGAAAGTGTTTCAGCTATGTAGTTCTCAAGGAAAATGAAGAGTAATGTGAAAATTGGACAAGATGAAACTAGCTGTTTCATTCCAGATATTGACTACACAAGTCACTTTCAATAAATCAGCTGCTTATTGTACCTAAGACAGCAGTTTGTTAATATTACAAAGGTGCTACAAAATGTTCTCTTTGGTTAGGCAGTCTTTGAGCATCACATGATAAAACAAGTTTTATTTAAAATTTTGTTTCTATTTGTTTTCCATTATCAACACTTGAACTACTAGGCATGTTTATTTAGAAATAGCTTTGATGATGTGAAATAGTCAAGAGTCAGCAATGTTTTTTTCTGTAATGGACCAGATATTATGGATTTTAGACCTCTGTGGGCCATATAGTTGCTGTAACAGCTACTGAACTCTGCCATTGTAGGGAGAAAGTATCCATGGACAATAGTCAAAGAATGAGTATGACTATGTTCCAATAAAACTTTATTTACAAAAGCAAAGCATAGCTGGATTTGGTCCTCAAGCTATAATTTGTGGATCTTTAACCTAATATATTAATTTAGCATACCAGATGATGTTAGGAATAAGAACAATTAGGGAATTTAACAGCTTGCTACAATAAAATAAATGAAATTATAAGATCAGATACTTTAATCTACTATGGGAAATGGGGATATGAGCATTTATACAATTTAAATACAGAATACTGTTTTGAAAGAATCAGAGGTCAATGACAACCTGCATTTTTCAGCCAATTAGGAGGAAAAACAATCACTTCATAATTACTATCATGCACATGGAAAGATTTAGAAGATATTCTTACTAAATACTTTTGAGTTGCTGTTGCACCATTATTTTTGGCTTCTAGACTGCTACACAATATTGTTAAACCACTTATTTATTCAAAATCCTTCAAAAAATACAGTAATTTTTAAGTCTCAGCAGTTCTCTATAAAACTAAGTAGGGAGTTTCATATTTTATCAAAGCACTTTTAATAATACATAATTTTAAATATTCAAGAGATTTCATAAAAAACCCAGAAATTTAAGTCTCATGGTGTGTCATCATTTTAGTGTATACTTTAAGCACTATGACTGTTTTTCAAACTTAAAAAGAATAAATAACTCTAACTGAATGGACTCATCAGGGCCAGGGCTATGGCATCATTTTAAATTTTCAGTATACAGGAACACTTGTCTTGGTGTGCAATTATTCCTCCAGGTACAACGACACAGTTACTCGATGTGGGCCAGAAAGTAAGATTGTTACCCTGTGGCCAAACATTTATCCAGCATTTCTGGAGACAATTGGGACTTGAAAGTCCATTCGGTCAAGATATTCCAGGTAACTAGTAATTACTTCACTGAAGGCTTCTACCTCAGGTTTACTTATTCAGAACTACAGAAATAAGGACCTAATTTACCTTGGTTGCTAACCCAATCTTTGTACCATTCTTTTCTTCTATGACAAACCTGTAAAATACAAGCTACTGCACCTATGCAGCTTCAATAATTTTTAAACTTAGCAGAGATTATATGTATTCATACCCAGAAGAGAAGATTTCTTTAAGAGTGAGAACTGGTCATTTTAAGTCTTCCTAGATGTTGGCTTGTCACATTTATACTCCCTCCCCTACTTCCCCTTTCACTATTACCCTTAGAAGAGGCGCTCCTCTGGATTTATCAAATTCAAGCATGTTTATGAACTTTCTCATTTTGGGGATTCAGTGTCTTGATAATTCTTCAGTTCTTCCTCAAGGCTGAGGTGATGAACAGCAGAATTTGTCTTTGATTATAGCTTGCCTTATCTTTTAGGAACCTCTTAGTTCCATTCAGTTAACAACAACAACATAAGCTGAGTTTTCCACTGGCAAGTGGAAAAAGAAGGTAAGGCATTTTCAAGCTAGAAAACTTTTCCTGGGCCAAAGGTTAAAACACTTTCTCAAGAAGCTTGCTAGAAACCTATAAAATGCTATTTTAAAGTATTTATGAAGTACCAGTTTGCAAAAAAAGCAATCATAAATACTGATTTGGAAAACATTAAGAACAAAAGTCTGGTTTTAATCTGTTTTTAATATTAGAAACTTCTATTAACCATCGTTTACTTTCCAAGAAGGGTATTTAACTACTCATATGGCTTCAAAGTAAATAGACCATAATTTAATCTCTTAAACTCATTATTAAATTTGAACTTTAAAAACATTTTTATTTTTGTAGAACAGGCAGCAATTTGTGAATAAATCATCTTGTAAAATTTTTCTAAGAGCACATACAGAATTTGAATGTTATGGGTTAGCTAGACTATCAAAAACTCCTTAAGCACATGCTCTCCCTAATAATCCCAAATGTACACTGTACAAATACCAGCCATCTACTTTCTGTCCTTGTAGACCACAGAATGCTACTGTTAAAAGTCCAAGCACTAATAATAATAAAAAAAAGCCGGCAAAATGCAATTATTTCATCACAAAACTTTATGCATTGATTGTAGAAAAGACACAGAGTAAGAACATCATAAACATTAGATGCCATTATTAATGCTAGTGTAACAAATTTAATTGTAAATGAGGATAGAACCAAGTCCCTTAGGAACCCCAAAATCATTTTACCTGCATATATAGGGATTTCTCTTGTCTATATCTAATTACATGAAATTTTATGGTGTCATGCCTGTGGAAATAAGTAGGAGAGCTCATGAGTTTAAAAGGTGGTTAATAGAAACAATAAAATAAAATTTGCCTAAAAGCATATGTGTGTGTGTGTGTGTATATATATATATATACACACACGTATATACACACACACACAAAAAAAACACACACAGAGAAAGAGAGTCTCTTTAGAATAGTGAGAAAACTATAAGGATTTCGCTATTAATGGGACCAAAGTGACTTCCATAAGAGAGTGTTCAACAAACCAGGGCTCACAAGTTAAATTTGGTCTATCTTATAGCCAAGGCTCTACAAATGGTTCTTGCCTCTTAAATCATGGGGGGAAATGTGGCACATAAAAAAATTCCATAAAATTCAAATTTCAGTGTTCACACATAAAATTTATAATTCCATCAATTTAAAAAAAATGTGTGGAAACATTTCTTTCTTTTTACATAAGTCTCTACTTAATATCCTTAATTTTGCCTCTTGACTTTCCAAGCCTAAAATATTCACTATATGCACTTTATAAAATGTAGTTTACTGATCTTGCTCTTGAGCATATTTTCTAGGATCAGGGTTCTTCTGAAACTCAAATTCTTTATCATAAGTTTGTGTTACTCTTCTGCTCTTGCCTATTTATCTAGGATAATTTAGAATTATTTAAAAAGTGATAGATAAATGTTTCTTTCAAAATTGTGTGCTTTTAAAACCATGATACATAAAATACTGTTTTTGAAAGTAAATCTCAAGTTAGAGCTATTAATGAATATGTTAAAAATAAAATCATGAATCAAAATATTTGAACCATGATAGAAATATTGTAGTAAAAAAAATAGGTACATTTATTTTCCTCTGTATAACTGAGTTCTCAGCACCTTGATAATTCCAAATCTTGCAACTTCTTGGGGTCATCTAGGCATATAAAATTGAAGCAAAAATGGGGTTTAACTTTTGTGACAGGAAGATTCTACAATGTCCTCTTCCCCCCTTCCCTTTTTATATGTGTCCTATCTAACCCCATCTTCTTTAATTTGAGCTGGACCAGTGAATATGATGAGATTTAACTCTAGTGATTAGGTTACGGTATATGGCACAGTTGACTTTAAGAAATGGAGAATATCTGGATGGCCTGACTAATTAATTACAGGAGCCTTTTGGGTATACAGGTCAGATGAAGAGGAAGTCAGAGATTCAAAACAAGAAGAGGAAGACTTTATGTATTGAGAATGGCATCCAGTCAACAGACAAGAAACCAGTGACATCAGTCCTATAACCCCAAGGAACTGAATTCTTCCAGTGACCTGAATGAGCTTTGAAGAGCACCCCATGACTCAAATGAGATAGCAGCCCTGGCTAACACATTGAATTTACCCTGTGAGACCACAAGCAGAACTGCAGTGCTGTGCCAGAGTGTTGACATGCACAAACTGTGAAAGAATACATTTGTGATGATTTAAGCTACTAAATTTGGTAAATTGTTACATAGAAATAAAAAATGAATACACACCCAATCCATTTTCCAAAGAAAATAACATCCTTTGCCCTCTTTCATGAGATTCTTGAGAAACTTAAGTTAACGGTCTTTGGCTCAGTTGCCCTCTTTCAACCTAATGCCCATTTCTCAGTATGTCTGTGGTCCTTCATCTCTGTTGCTCCTGTCTTACTCTTATGTAGGAAAAGGCCAGCAAACAACAAACTAACTCTGAAAGAGTTGGGTAGCAAGCTTCCCCAGAATCGCAGAAATCCCCTTGAAAAAGAGGGAGACATTTCTGACAGGAACTGAAAACAGATCCTTATCGATTCGGGAAGCTTGCCCCCAGGAGGGTTATGGCCTTAAGAACAAATGTGAAGCATTAGCATAAAACAAAACCATTTGTTTATGCGCATTTTATGGTTTCTACTGATCACTATCTTTCACACCTTCCTTTCTGTAACTCACAATAAAAATCGCTGGATGGTAAGGAGAGTTGTTGCAGCACCTCCAGAGCCTCAACCCTCTGCATCTCCACCTAAATTCTACATTCTCCGTGTCTCGAGTTTTCTTCGCGTCCAGCGAGCACAACGCTCTTAGATACTGCAGCTATGGCACTTTCATTACTAAGATCACTTCAAGTAGAGGGGCAGGTGAAAGCAAGTATATTACCACAATTGTGTAAAATGAGAAGATATTTCTCTAATAATTATCCTCTAAACCTATGATTATGAAGGAATTTGGCATGTTTTCTACTTGAATTCAGTCTTCCACCACACTGCTGGACTTCCTTCTTTGTTAAATGTGCATAGTATTCCCCAATTCTTTACCATACATTACGAAGAATATTTAGTCTAATCAGTTCCTTCAAATTTTCCTCAGAGATCTATTTTCCACTATCAAATATGTATATATCTTTTTTTCTCAGAAGGAGAATGTGTCTTTCCTTAAAGAAATCATTTTATTGACTCCTATATTTACTATGTGGGGGTGGGGGGAGGGAGCCAACATATTATAAGATTGCAATATGTAAATGCAATCTTAATGTAAGGTAGTTAAATGCATAATAGGTTTTGATGATGGTGGAATAAATTAGAAGTTACATATGAACTTTGCAGAGAAGTTTTAAAAATTGCTGTAGTATTCTCTAGTAGTCTTTTTTTATTGTTTATTAAAAGAGGAAAATATTCAAAACTTACACATCGAATTGGCCTCCTTTCCTGCCAATTTGGTGTGAATATCAAGTGGCTAGAGATAAATTCCAAGAGATTTTTTTGTATGTGTGAATGATGCTTTGAATGTTGAAGTGTAAAATTTTAGGGTAAGTTCACAAAAGCTTATGAAATTTTAATTTCATCTCAATTAGAGGTTGCCTTTCTGTATTTTTCATATCTATTTACTCATCTTTTTATCTTTACTTTGTATTCTCTATTCAGCAAAAGTAGCTTATTTCTTCTTCACTTTCGGGGATGTTTCATTCAACTCCAACAATTTGTTTTTTTGTTTTCCATAGTAAGAAGGGATTTCTATTACTCTTTTTAAATGCTAAACAATGCGGATCCTCTTTTATATTTCCACAAAACTGCCTAAAAGATTAGACCAAATTGTGACTTTCTTAATGAATTTCTCCATGCTAGGCATTTCAATCATTTCAACAAGTTATAAGTTGTGAGTGTACAGATGAAATTAGCGTTGCCTGTGACAAATGGGTAGGTGTGGCCTTCTTTACTGCTTCTTTTCTCTTTAAAGAACCGTGGCTTCCGACCGTAGTGTGGGGAAGGCCTCGTGTGTTGCAGATGCTGGGTGGTGGGGGGCAAAGGAAGGGAAAATAGGGGACATCTGTAATACTGTCAACAATTTTTTAAAGAACCATGGCTTCCATCCAAGTCTAAATATGTTGCCTGTGTGCCAAACGTTTTCAGAGCAAAAAGAAAACTCAGAGATGACCTGATTCAATTCTTTTCACTAGATAGATATAGACACTAAGATTTTATCTGAGTTTAACTCACTGGGCAAATAATGGGTATTCTACATTCTCATTCTGCTACATGGTTAGTAGCAGAAGGAGAATAGATTTCAGTTTCTGGTTTTAATTTTGTATAGTACTTTTAAAATATTTTTCAAACACCATTTTTTGTTCTGTCTTCCTCATCTTAGTAACTACTGCTAGATTATCTTTATAATGTCACTCTGCACACATATCTGCATGAATGCTCAATTTATCAATTGATTGACTTAATTATTTAATAAGGGATACTCTAACTTATGTACCCTCTATTAGAAATAAAATACTAAGGTAGATATCACTAAAATTTCTGTGAAGGATTTGTCATTGTCTCAGACTCATGTAATTATTCCATTTTTTATATTAATTACTACAGTATCTGGTCTTGCTTTATTTTATATTTATCTTGATTTAAATTTTTTTCATTTACTTAAATTACATAGTGATTCCTAATCAATGTCATTATCTAGTACTACCCCAATGGGCGTGCCTAATTCAAGTTATGTTTATTTCTTGAGTGGACAAACAAGGAGCATCTTCCTAAAAGACTGTGTACATTTGGCAGAGCTCCTGTCTTCTAGTTATGTATGCTATTAGGGCTTGTACACTCTCTTTCACATTACACAGAGAGCTTACTCATAAATTCCACAGCATTGGAAACCAATCATTTTTATGGCTACCATTAACACTATATTTTTTCTGTTAGTTCTCCATTATAGTCATTTGATCAAATTAATGTTGAGTGCCTGATATTCAACACACGAGTTTATAAACTTCCATACACAGAGGTTTCACTACAGTGGACAAACTAATAGTCATGAATTCATGAAGTATGTGGAATATGCTCTTTAGAAAAATTGTATGTTTTCTATCCAATAATCTAATAGTTTAAGAAATTATGTTCATGTTTTTTTCTATGTAATTGTTTATTAAAGTTATACTCATAATAACTCCCAATTTTTTTCTCTTTTATATAGAATACAGAATAACCCAAAAGACTGAATTATTCAATTGGACATCCTGTTTTAATGACACAGAAATGCAGACCTGACCAACTTTCAAGTGGGCACTTAGGTGATACTCCATGCTGTGGCTGAGCTAGCATCTTTTGTGGCTGTTAAATTATGTATTTTGCGTTGTGTCACCAAGTTGATGTGAAATCTGCACTTGAAATGCAAAGTAACAACATAAAATGATGAAATTGTGTACCCTAAGCTATTTTTTTTAAATCTTCTAGATTTAAACTTGCATCTTTTTGAAAACAGTGGTTTTTTAAAAATTATTACTCTTATGCCAAAATTTTTAAAAAATCCATTAAACTTGCATATGGGTATCAAGATGTCTATTTTCCTAAATAATATATTAGCTAAATTGTCTTGTTAAATGTTTTGTCAGTCCCTAATTTATCTTAACTCTCTATCATATGCCATTCAAAAAGATGTAGTTAGCACTGACATAAAGCATAAATGATATGAATAAAAGTGATGGAAATATCATTTTGAAATCTTCTACTCTGTATTTGAATGCTTGTTAGATGTTAAAAATGTTACAGTTTCTAGTACAGTGAATGATTTCAAAACAGCATTTCCTTTGCAATACGAAATTTTTATTATTTTCCCAAGTTTCTACTAAATAAAGGGGAGAGTATGAGCTGAGCTCTGACAAGTGAAGTAAATGAGAAAAGTTCATCAAAATAAAAACCTTAAAGAGGAAGGAAAAACAGACTTTCAAAGAATGAACTGATACTAAAGGAATAAAGATATTTTTGGAGTTCCCCAGTATTTCATTAAAAAACAGAGAAAAAAAGAAAACTGTAATGACTGTTTTCTCTTGCTTGTAATTTTTGGCCAAGATTTATTTTGAACAAGGGGAAGGGGGCAGCATTGTTTGTGCATAGATTATTGATCTGAAGTCATAAGTTAGCCTTCAAAGGTATTGATTGTGAGAGTGTGTGGATTTTACTGAAGTGCCTCTGCAAATTATAGTACATTGAAAAATGTTATTTTCCCTATTACACCAATTAGACATTTAAAGTGAAAGGGGGCCTCCAGGGACATTAAAAAAGATCTATGAAAATTTGTATTTTGGCAAGGCAATTACTTAACTATACTCCAAAAAAATTTAATAGTATTTCAGTCTTGTCAAGGTGAATTGTGTCCATTTTGTATTTACTTTTGAAAGAATTATTCTTTTTTTAAAAGTTTATTTAATATGTCAATATTATGTTGTGTGAAAGAGGAAGAATCAATCATTATACATTTCCTTCTCACTCTTAAGAAATTTATAGTTATGCTGCACTTGACATAGTCTAGAAAATAACAACTGTGATAATTTTAATGAGATACGTTTAATTTACACAAAGTGAAAGGTACATATATTAAGTGTAAAGTTCCCTGAGTATTTGCAATTTCATAAACTAATAGAACCCAAACATCTGTCTAACTACAGAACATTTTCATTAGCAAGACCCTTAATGTCACTTCCCAATTTTGGCATTCTTCCTTCAAGTGGCAGGGTTTATATCTTTTATCTCCTGCCCTTGAGTCTGGGAAGACTGAGGCTATGGTGGAAGTGACAGTTATGTGCCTCCCTAGGCTAGGTAATAACAGTGGAGCAACTTTTGCCTTGCAGGCTGGAACAGTTATGCTGGACTCTAAGCTGCTTTGTAAGCCATTCAATTGCACTCAGGCTTCCATATTGTAAGAACATTGACTAGTTCAGACACAGAGGCTACACTGAGAGCCCCAAAGGCTACGTGAAGGCTGAAGATGCCAGGTATTCCCCAGCTGCTTCAGCACACTTCCACCCTTCCCCTACTAATTTATATCCAGGCACTATCTCATTGGGACCTCATAATTTATCTCAAACCAGAACCATAAATCAAGCTCTTCCTGAATTCCTGATGCACAGAAACTGGGAGATAATAAAATGTTTGCAGTTACTTTAAACCAATACATTTGGGTAATTTGTCATACAGATGTAGATAACAAGAATGTTTATCTAGTTAAATTTTTATTCCAGGTATTTTGTTTTTCATTTCTACAAGTTCTATTTGATTCTTTTGTATACATTCTATTTCTCTTATTTTCATGTTTTTCTTCATATATTTGAGCATATTTATAATAGTTATTTTAACATCTTGTGTCCTATATCCATCATTGCTATTAACTAATTTATCTCCTGGTTATGGGTGACACTTTTTTACTTCTTTATATATTTAATAATTTTTAATTGGGTATTGGACATTGTTGGCTTTGCTTTTGAGTTGTTTTTTCTTTGAAGACTGTTGAAGTTTGTTTTGACCAGCAGTTTATTTATCTGCAGACTAATTTATAAGCCTTTGGTGGTCTCTCTTGAACTCCCAGGTGTTTAGCAATGACTCTGTACTCTGGGTGGTCAAAATTTAAATACCTCTTACCCCTACACGTAATCATACAGAAATTATTCAGCAGCACCACTCCCTTCAACCCTCCACCTAGTAGTGGTTCTCTGCCCAGCCACCAAGAGTTTTACTGTAGCCAGCCCATGCTTTGTAGTCAACAAAATATTCAAAGGAAGCTTTATAAAGATTTGTGAAACTCTTTTAGCTCCCTCCCATCTTGTACTTTTCTTCTCATTTTTCAGCCCCTTTTTGTGTCTGAACACAGAAAGGCTGCTATGGTCTACTTCTGTTACCCCTTCCAGCATCACAATTTGGAAGGTGCTTCTAGGAAGAAAGGTGGAGTGATTGTAGAACTCAGTTATTTTCCTTCCCTTAAGAATCACGGTCCCATGCTGCCTATTTTCCAATGTCTGAAAATACAGGTTTCATAGAACTTGTCCTGTTATCCTTTACTGTAGGTCCAGTACCAGTTACTCCGTCATAGTTCAAAGTGATAGTCTCAAATCTCTACAATCCAAACTTTAAGGTATGTTTAAAAAGACCCTATTTTTTTCCTCTCTATGACATGTTATAATTTATTTTTTATGACTTTATTTTTCAATGTAGTAAGTCTGATTATTCTTCTAGTCTATCTAGTGTTTTCTTTAAAGACATTTTTCAAGTTTAGTATTTCTATTTTATTTTTGGCATTTCTGTTCCTTATTAAGTCTCCTTGTTATTTTATAGATTCTATTTCTTTTTTTTTTTTTACAAGTTTTAATCATGGAGTCCTCATCACCTTTAAATTTTCAGCTATCCTCTCATTGTTTGTGTTGTTTCATGTTAGTGGATTCTCATGTGTTTGGTAATTTTTGCATATGGATGTTAAATTAGTAGTTTCCTTCCATGAAAATCTCAGTTACACTTGTGACAGATTAAGCAGTTGTCCCTATGGAATATTTTGAGTTTGTTTTAGCCAGGATCATTTAGATTAAAGACTAGTTTTACATTAGTTTCTCTTTTTGAGTTTAATTTTCTGTGTGTTTATATAGGGCCCAGTACTTCTGTATGCCTAATACCTGGCTTTCTAATTTCTTTCAAAGTAACTTTTTTTCTTTTTTTTTTTTTTAGTTAAGATTTGGGACTGGTAAATTACTTTTGGTTATGCCCAGTTTGTGTCTATTCCAGTAGAGGGAAACTTTTCTCTTCCCTTTTTTGATGAGACACCTTATGTCAGGGTTTTTCTTCTGTCCAGACTCTTTGACTTATGCATTAAAAAAAAAGTCTGTTATAGTGCTTCAGCAAGAATAGGTCTGATGGCCTTAAATTCATTCCCAATATAAATGTTTAACCCCCAATTGTATATTTGTGTGTAATATATTTAATGCAGTATCTGTGTTATAGAATCAAGAAGGAAGTCTTGTAACATGCGATTAGCCTGACATCTTGAGCAGAAGTTGTGATATGAATTTGATCTCTCTCCTCTTACCTGTCAAAGCTACTTACATTTGTGAATTCTGTGGGATAATAAACCAAATATGATTTTATTTGCTTATGTAAGTTATTTAATTTTTATACTAGTACCATATTAAAAGAAACTCTTGTTTATAGTTTAGAAATGTCTCTATTTTTAAAGTAGTTTAATATTTCATTATATATCAGAAATTATCTTAGATGTTTATATTTATTAAATTATTTAAATGCCCTCCTGTAATTCTGGAAAATTCTATGAATTCTGTTAAGATTTTCAAAAACCTTGAAAAAGATTACATTTAAATTATATTATAGACTATAATATTTATAGATGACAAAATATGATTTATGTATTCTGTTTCAAAATAATATAGAAGTTGGTGGAGTATAGCTTTAAAAAGATTGACCATGAATTGATTATTTTGCAGCCTGGATGATGGCTGCATAAGGGTTTATTACACTCTTCTCTCCACTTTTTAAAAGATAAAATTTTCCATTACAAAAATGTTTGAAAAATAAATATTGTATCTTTTAAAATTTTTAAGTGATCATGAAATTATGGCATTCCTACAAGTTTTTATATGACAGTTAAATATATGTACTTTGTGTTTCAAAAATTGTTTTCAAGTTACAAACTATTTTCATTAAAATTTTTAAAAGTTTTTAATTGAATTTACTGAGGTGACATTAAATGGTGAAGGAAGGAGACTGACTTTGGGTAGTGAACACACAATACAACATACAGATGATGTATTATAGAACTGCACACTTGAAACCTATAATTTCATTAACCAATGTATTTCAAAACTTAAACTTAATATTATTGCTAAATTTGTGCTATTTAAAGAAGAACATTTCAAAATTGCATCTAAATACAAAGCAAATCTATGGGAAAGCTAACAAGTCTTAAGCAGGAGCCTGATTATGCAATAGGGCCTTGTTATCAATTTCACTTATTGTTAACATACAGAAATTGAGCAACGGTTCTAACTGAAGCTTAACTTGAAGACAAAATAGCAAATTTCCAAGGCCCTTTTATTCTTTTGTAGTGAGTTTCTCATTGTGAAATTTTAAAAATGCAAATAGTATTTTATTGTTGGAAACTAATTTTCACCAGGAATACGTTCATTTTTGAAAGGCCATCTAGAAAGATAATTGGAGAAAAGAGAAAGGTGTGTGGCATACATGGGAGCTCTTTCTCAAATGCATGTAGCTAGGACTAAGTCCAGATTACACTAATACTGAGAACATAATGTCATTTGATACATCTGAATACCTTTTGGCTTGCAGTGCAAGGACCACAGCTGGGGCTTTCAGCTTGTTATTGATATATTCAATGAAGCTATTCTCATGCATTGTTAGTTGTCCTTTTTAAAACAAAAGTGTTTTTCCTTGATAGTTTGATATTTTTCAACTTCTTCAATTACCCATTTTCCAGGCAATATCGATCAAGCAGAGAGAGAGAATTTTTGAAGCATTGAATATTAACCTCTACAGCTTCATTTTGAACTAGGAAGATATTCTTTTCTCATTCTACCAAGATTCACTAGCTTTACACAAGGGTAAGTAAGCTAAACTACAGTGAAAAGACTCTTGCCTTCTCTAAAGCAGCTTGCTGCACCCAGGAAAGTTTTTATGTCCCTTGTGGTTTAAGGCACTTTCATCCACTGTGGAACCAGCTTGAATTACTGAAGAAGACTGTAGATCATACCTATTGTTAAGGTCTATTCAGGTCTGTTCATTAAAACATCTTAGTACAAACTAAAAGACAAGAAGCCTATCTTATCTTCTTTGATAGAGTATATTTCTACTACATTAAATACATCTCTGTGTAGCGGAAGAGGAATTCTCCCTATATGTTTGTCTCATTAGTTTCCATACCTTATCCACCAAAGGCCCTCCTTCTGTATAGAAGAGGGGGAAGAAGTCAGTTTCCTTTTATGTAACAATAACCTTTATCAGCTTGCATTTTGAAGATTAATAAACAACAATATGCCTTTGGCTCTAACTGGAGATAAGATATGGTCTACTATATGTCTGAAGTGGAACCACTTACTTGAAGGTGATACAGGCTTTTTTTTCTTATAAGAAGCAGTCTGCTATCTTTCATTTATAGTTCTCATAAGGAAGGTAATATATTTCATGATTAATTTTAATTTCAAATTATTTACACATTGAATAAGAGATTTGAAAAGATTACAAGAAAAAAACTTTGTACCTTTATTTACATTTTATAATCAATATGATTTATGCATTCAAAACATTTTTTTAATCATGGCTCTTACTTTAAAATGGTAGCTATTCAGCTATTTTCTAATTAAAGATTCATTAATCTAATTAAAAAATAACTTTGTATTTCAGGAATTGTCATGGTCACACAAATTATATGTGGCAGAGCCTTTTCCATGATTTTGTTTTAATTTAATGTAAATGCTATTCTACATACACTCTGGGCTGATCTTCATAAAACAACTTACTTTTATTAAATTTATTTTTTATGTCATTTTTTTCTTCCCTTTGAAAGGTTTCTGCTAAAACAATTTATCCATAAAGTAGTGCATTTGTATAAAAATATCTCATTTATTTTGAATGCCCTAGAAATGTAATTAAAAGTTTTCAATTTGGACTGAATTGCCCAAGTTAGTTATTGATTCTGATGAAAATTACTGGATAACTCAAGACCTAGGGTTTGTTATGTAGCCTTCAATTATAGTTTTATTTTTAAATATATATATTCTTACATGAAAAATATGACAGGAAGCTTTAAAAGTTTAAGTGATGCAGCACACGTTGATGACATATTTATTTACTCATGGTGGTTGACTGTAAAAGTTATTCAATCCAATAAAGAAGCAGAGTGTATCACCCCCTGTTGAATTTGTGCTTGACCTTAAAATTTACTGTGGACAATAAAACGAAGCAGGACTGATGGTGTGCCAGACCCAAGTCTAGGCCTCAAGATATTCAAGACATTTCCAGTCTCTTTGGAAACCCTGAAAAATGTCATGTGCAACATATTGTTGTAAATGAAAAACTGCTTGTAGAAGAGCCATCCCAGTAAGCTCATCTAGACTAGTCAGCCCTGCTTGTTCTACCATGCTGGCCTCAGACCATTAGTCCCGCCCAAAACAGCCTAGTTTGCTGAACTCAGAAGGAACTTCCAGATAATACGTATGAACTTGAGAAATAATTAATCATTATTGTTGCTTTAAAGCAATTTTGTATATTTTTCAGGTTAATTGAGGTATAATTGCAAAGAATAAAACTCACCAGTTTTAGGTGTGCAGGTCTATGCATTTTGGTCGACTTATATAATTATATAAGCACTGCAACAGTGATGATATGGACTGTTTCTTTCACCCTCAAAGAGTTTCCCTGTGTTTATTTGTAATCGAACACCCCACTACCACCACTGTTTTAACCCCTGGTAAAAATACTGATCTGATTTCTGTCCCTATAGTTTAGCTTTTCCTAAAATGTCATAAATTAATGCAGCATGTATTCTCTTGTGTCTGTTCCTGAGTTCACTTGAGATACTGCTTTTGAGATTCATTCATGTCATAGTGAAAATAATAGCACATTCCTTTTTTATGCTGAATTTTGTATAGCTTTACAGCGATTTGTTTCTTTATTAAACAGTTGATGGACATTTGTATTGTTTCCAGTTTTGGGTGATTATGACTAAAACAACTATAAACATTCATATACAGGCATTTATGTAACATAATCTTAAATACATAGTCTAGTGTATACCTTATTAAAGTTCTAGTTGCTTTGCCTGTTTGCCAGCATTTACTCTTGTCAGGTATTTATTTTTTTTCATTTGATTAGATATGTTGTGGTATCTCACTATTGTTTTAATTTGCATTTGCCTAATGACTAATCATAGTGAACACCTTTGGATGTGCTTATTTTAAATCCTTTCTCTTTTGTAGTGAATTATCTTTTAACATATTTTACCCTTTTTTATTGGGTTACTTCTTTCCTTGTCAGTGATTTTTTCAGATTTATTTGTATATTCTGCTTACCAGTACTTTATTAAATGTGTTTTGCAAATATTTTCTCTGAGATTATGGTTTGTCTTTCTTTTTTAACACTGTTCTACACAGAGCAGTGTCCGTCTCAATATCACAGAGGTTTTCTCTGTTTTCTTCCAACTAGAAGTTTTCAATTTTAGCTTTTACTTTTAGTTTACATCTTTATTTTCTTTGTACATGGTTGTGTAATTGTTTCAACACTACTAATTCAATAGAAAAATACATTGCTAACTTTGTCAAATCATTTTACTCATATGCATGTTAGTCTATTTCTGCACCTTTTATTCTGTTCCATTGATATGGGACCATCATTTCTCCAATGATAATATAAGATTACTGTAGCTTTATAGAAAATCTTGAAAGGCCATGATTCTGAGGTGGTAGCCTTTTTCTAGAGCTGCTCTAAATAACATTTCAGTTCTTCATGAATTCACGAAGGCAATTTTCTATGATTTGTTGTGCTAGATTTCAAAGATCACTTACCACTATTGTCTTTATTCCTCCCCAAGAATGATTATCATCAAATCTCCAGAATTCTCCTTCCACAAGGTGAAGAAAACTTTATAAGTTTGGGTAAACTGTTCAGCAAACATGTTCAAGAGATGAAGATTTTAAAAAAGACAGTAATCACGAGACACATGGACACTGTAGTCAAATTCAGAAGCTATAACCACAGCAATCTCTGTCTCTCTCTTTTCCAATTTCTATTACTGGGCAAGTACACTATCCTAAGACTTCCTATGTATATTATCCCGTCTCCTCTGTGATGAAGAAATCATTTACTCTTCTAGTACTTATAACTTTTGAACTTAGATAGAAGGAAAGTCTTTAGACCACCTAGACTAGAAAGAAATGCATATTTTCTTGACCAAAGAGAACAAACAAAGTTTGGGGACATATCCCCATAAAATAATAATGATGAATATTTTGATCACTTTTGATTTCTCAAGCTTATATAGCCTCACCAACACTGATTTTTCATATCTTCTTTCCAATAAGCAAATAAGAATCTTCAATACCAAACAAAGTCCATGACAACAATCAGTGTAACAAAAATTGTTTTGAGGCACACCCTGAAATATTTAACACTGAATATAGTTACATTGAACTAGAAATTTAAAAGACAACAACCTGAATCATATTCTAGTTTAGACTCCTACTAGTTTTTTGTTTCTGAACAAGATATTTAACTTCTATGAGCCTCAGTATTTTGCCTATAAGTGGGAAAAAATGATTCCTGCTTGAAAAATCAGAAGAATATTTTTAAAACCAAATGCAATAATAAATATAAAAACAATTCAGGAAATGCAAATTGCTATAAAACTGAAGAGGGCAATGTTAAAAAAAAAAAAGGTCCACTATTGCTTAATGTAAATCAAGTATTGACTTCAACTACATTGATATTTCAAAATCTAGTGGTTGACACTGATTAATTTAAGAAGAAATATCTTAGAGAATGCCAAAAAATTTTGGGCAATACCCATTGTGTGCTTATATGAGGTGAAATGCAGATATGTTTATTTAAATGAAATTTTTATTCAGACAGATAAATGCTTTATATTTTAAGACATTCCAGGGTATTCTTGTTGCAACTAATAAATATATAGCTTATAGGTGTATTTATAAAGCAATGTTTAAGTTTGTTAATTATGGTGAGTTAAAACTTGACAACAACAATGGTTTTATAAAGAGATACTCTCTCCCTAAATTAACTCAAAACTACATCATGATTACAATAAAAATGTTGAAGGCTTTTTAAATTTTTAAACTAGATAAAGTGTATTCCAAAAAATATATCAAAAAATAAATATGTAAAAGTAATCTAAAAACACTTTTATAGAAGAATACTTAGCAGGGATTTGCATTTCTACATATCAGATATACAATTCAACGTTAATTAAAGCAGTTCCTATCATCTTATGATTTTACATCAAGATCAATGAAATGGAATGCAGAGATATGCAAAAAAATCCAAATTCTTATATAGATTTAGTAAGTAAATATGAGGTCATTTCAAATGGGGGGGGGAGAAGAACATGTTTGTTTTAGTACATGAAATTCGGTCTTCTGGCTCACTGCAGACATACAAACAAGAAATATAGATAGATGCCTACTTTCCTTCCTACACTGTATGAAGTACACAGTGCCAGGTGAGTAACAATCCAAATTAAAAATGGAATCATGGAAGTATTGGAGAAAACATGAGAGCATATCACACACACACACACACACACACACACACACACACACACACACACTCTTTCTAAACAGAGCCCGAATTTTGAAATTACAAAAGAAAAAAAGAAAAAATAAATAAAAGAAAAATATAATAAATGGTAATTTTCTAGACAGAAATGAATCCCATAAAAATATGCGAGAAGTGACAAACTGGAAAAATATTTCAATCATATATTTCAAACAAAGACACACTTTCTTAGAAACCTAGATATAAAAGAGCAAACATTCAACAATGAAATGAACAAGAACATACAGATCACAGACAAGTAAATGTTATGAATTAAAAGCTCCAAACACACAGACATAATTAAAATGCAATTAACACCACACAATCAAGGCTGCCATGGTAAGTTCGTTAATATGTAATGTCACTAAATTCGTAGAAAAATAGTCCAAATAGTCCAAAATATTCAAAAAGTGTTAAGATATGTATCAACATTGAAAATGCACATACATCTTGCCGATTTACTCTACAGATATGCTAATGTTTCTGTACAAAAATATAAAAGTAGAGATAATGATTATTTCAATGTTATAGCAAAAGATGAAACACAAAATATCTGTCAATAAGTACCAATTAAATAATTTATGATACCCCAATAAATTAGATAAAATATTACCTAGATATTCTGACCTCTTCTGAAGAGCAAGGTGGATCAATATTAACAAAATGAATATTTATAAAGAAATAGTGAGAGAACCTTTTACTTATACATGCTCTCTTTGTAAAAAATAATATAAATAAATGCACATTAGTTTCATATATTTACAAAGAAATATTTATGAAAGTATACTTAAATCAAACTATTGAAGCATTTATTTTGGGGAAAATGTTATTGAGAATCTAAAGTAAGAAGGTAAATGTTGGAGTTAGGATTTCCCAAACCATTGTTTTTTAACATCTATTTAACCCCTGTTCTAAATCCAATTTTAACATTTTTTTCCTAATAAATTTTATTTTGGTTAACTTGTCTAGGAAACAGTATTTATAGTTGGGTAAAAATATTATTATAATATGGTTTGAAATTTTGTATTATAGAACTATTTAAAGTAATTGAGTTTCTTGCAGAATTTGTCTTTTCTAATACTTTTTAAATAGCTGTTAGCAATAGGTTACCACATACAGCAGAATTTTTCACAGTGATTTTTCTAGATGAACTAGAATATAAACTAATATAATCAAAAGACTGTTAGAGATATAAATTAGAAGGGTGGGGTGGGATCAGAGGGTGAGAAGGTTTAGTTATTGACCTTCTTTGCAAGGTCTGGCTATAGCAATGGGTATCCAATAAAGCACAGACAGCTAACGTCCTGGCCTTGACCAAACAATCTAGATTGGACCATAAAATACACCAGAAATCAAGTAAAGCAAATAATATAACTTCATATTTGATGAATAATTAGAAAATTAAGCTTTCAGAGGAGCTGTTTCAGATAGGATACACAGAATATTTCTTTGAGGAAATTTCAGCCCAAATTGTGATATAGTGATAATAAGCTATACAAAAAGATGAATAAACATACTCCAGATGGAATTTTAAATGGCATGGTGTGCTTTAAGATGTGGAACCCCATGTGAGAAGTAGGTTTTGCAGGAGTGCTCACAAAGTAAGATTTTGTTTTCAATATGCGACTTTTCAGATTCTGCTAGTCAATGTGTTGAAAAGTCACTTCAACATGAGTCTGGAGCTGATGGGAAGCATCAGGATGGAGATAAAATTTGGGAATAATCAGTGTGTAGTTGGTGTATAAGGCCAGAGAATAAGTTCACCCACAGAGTAAATATAGATGAAAAGGAAAAGAAGGCCAATATTTGATCCTGAGACTTATATTTTATATAAAAGACTGTAACTTAAT
This sequence comes from Miniopterus natalensis, assembly GCF_054644295.1. Lineage (NCBI taxonomy): Eukaryota > Metazoa > Chordata > Mammalia > Chiroptera > Miniopteridae > Miniopterus > Miniopterus natalensis. Next base: position 56,356,053 of record NC_142083.1, read on the forward strand.
ATTTATTTATTTAGCCAAATGAATGAATAAAGAATATTGACAATACATTGCCTAGCCAGAGAGTAGCAATGGTAAGTTCAGTGACTTTTCTTTTGCGTAACTTGAATAAGTTTTGCCCAAGAAAACTAGGCAATAAATGGGAATGGGTTCATTCATTTATTTATTATGAGAAGAAACTATATATAGAGATTTTATAAATACAAATAAGATACATTCTTTCCATCCATAATTTACAGTGTACTGGGTGACAGAGACAAGTTAAGAGGATAGGCATGACCCTCTAATTCATTCAGATACTACGATGACTTTTTCAATTTGATGACTGAGTAAAACTTAAAATATAAGCAGGAGTCGTAATAGTGAGAAAAGTAGTAAAGAGGAAGGGATTCAGGCCCAAGAAACCATATGAGCAAAGACACAGGTGAAAACATCACAGTGAATGCGGGTACTTCAGGCAGTTTTCTATTTTTAAAACACAAATGGGAGACATGTTACAGTGTGAGGGAAGGCTATGTGTTAAGAAATTGTCAGGTTATGAGAGCAACCTAATTAGAGTATGTAAGAATATAAACATGTTGCAGGAAATATTTTTGTTTTGTTTTAAGGTTTGTGATTAAAGATCTCACTCTGGGTTTCTTTGTAAAAAAACAAAAAACAAAACACATTTGAAAGACCAAGTCTGAAGTAACAGAAAGCAGTTTAAACTGTTGCAATAAATGAGGCAAAAAGTAAAATGGCCACATGTAGTGGTTTTCATAGGTCTTAATTATAGCATTCAGTGAGTCTTGGCCAATATATACACCTGTGCAACTCAGACTCTAATCATGTCACAGATCATTTCTATCACCCAGAGATGTGTTTTGTAACTAATACCAATTTAGCACCTCCCCAATCATCCTGATGCAAAATCTGTTCAGATTTTTAATATCATGAGTTCATTTAACTTGTTAAATTTCATATAAATGAAGTCACAGTCTGTACTTTTTTGGAACAGGTTTCTTTGTTTAACATAATGCTTTTGCAATCCATCCATGTTGCACGTATCAGTTTGTTTCTTGCTACTTCTGAGTAGCAGTTTATGTGTTATATATATAATATATAAATAGAATTACAATTTGTTTATTAATTTCCCTGCTAATGACAATTTGGGATATTTCTAATTAGGGGCTATTATTGAATATTCTATGAATTTTCTTAAATACTAATAATTGTGCGTATGTTTGTATTTCTTTTGGGCAAATGCCTAGGACTGTAATAACTATGTCAGAGGGTCTGTGTAATTATAAGAAACAGCAAAACAAATATATAAAGTCATTGAGTAATTCCACACGGTCACAAGCAAATTATGAAAAATGTAATCACTTTACAATCTTGAGACATTTTTTTTGTCAGTCTTCTTAATTTCAGCCTAAATTCTAGAATGGTACTGTGTTGTAACTTGCATTTCTCCCATAACTAATAATGTGAAATTCTCTGTTATGGGCTTATGACCATTCTAATGTCAGCATCCAACTTTGTGCCAGTTATTAAGCTATTGTCTTTAAGCCCCCAAATTCAGTCATCTACACTGTTTTGTGGTATGTTGTTGCTGGAACACCATAATCTAATTTTCTTTGAGTTAACTGGCTTCCTATTAGGCTTTTCCAATACAGGGTACTAGTGGCTGACTCAGGCAGAAGTGGAAAGAAGATACTTATTTCCTCTAATTTCCTTGTTTCCAGTTGGCTTAACCCACAGCAACAGGGCTTCATCCTCAGACAAAGCCTTTGGTTCTAACCCTCAGCTATCTGCGCAGCTTAATTGCACTCTCTCCCCGGGGGTCTAAGTTTCTAGGCTTTGCAATTATTCCCCTCTGTGTTCCCAGGGTGCCAGAGGTAATTTCTCTGGGCTCTTTTCAGAGACTTGAGTGAGCTCCAAGGTACTCTTTCTCCATGTTTCTAAGTCATGATGATTCCAAAACCTTATTGTCCTAATCCCAAGGCTTTTAGCTGCTTCCAGAATTTTTTATTGCTTTGTCACATCCATGTTCCTGTTTGATTTTCTGGATCTTGGAACCAATACCTCTTCTACCAATTCTCTAAATTAAGTTCCCCATTTAAATACCTCACTTAGTTTCTGTTTTCCTGAGTGGAATTTGATTGATTCGACCTTCAGACGACTTTCTCTGGTTTAAAGACTCAGAATAGACAATTATCTTCTCATAAACTACCCACAGTGGATAACCATAGAGGTGAGTGCAAGGAATTCTTGCTGCTTGACCACTTAGAGGCCTTCATCACCTTTATGGAACAGAGGTCAAGCTGGCTTGATAAAATTCCTCTGCCTTTGAGTCCGCTGAGACACCACCTGAAATTACACAGGAGGCCACAGCAGGCACTGGGAGTGTCACCAAGAATGTTACCTCCCTTGTCACCCATGTGATAGCTCCCTTTGGTCAACACTGAATTAGAAGGAGGATAATATGTCCAATGGAGGTTTCTTTTACTATGGTAACAGACCATTTCTTTAAAAAGGGGTTTTAACTATAAGTTGCTAAGACTGAAATGATGTCCTCCCCATTTCCTCGTTCTCAATTTCTATCCCAGGCTTACACTTTGTTTTTGTGCTATCTTCAATTCTACTTTAAAATTTCAGGTTTGGCACATAACTCCTTTCTGTAATTTAAATAAATCTTATTTTGCATTTTAGAAAATGCTACCAAAATGTATAAACAAAATATCAACCAGCATTTATTTAATAATCTTTAATTTAAAATTTTGTTTACTGAGCACTTATGTACTAGGTGCTATTCTCTGTACTAGAGATAAACTAGTGAACAAAACAAAACGACATCGACAGTCTCATGAATTACATATTAGTAATGGAACAAAATGCTTAAAAATTAAGTCAATTACCATGCATGTGATGCTCCACTAAAATTGAGAATTACTGAGCTAATTAATCTGATAATTACCTAAGTTTTGCTGTCTCCATTTAGAGATGTAGATCCACAGTCTTCCTGGATAGCTTAGTGTAATATATGTTCAAACATTGAGTTTATATTGACAAAACCTACTTTTATTGCCCCGAATATAAACTTATACAGGAAAATAGTCGATTGGTATATTTAGTAAGATTAAAAATTTTATAAGAGTTTTTGTTTTTGTTTTTTTACAAAACTAAAAGTAAATTACACTGTGATTTCAATGTAGACAGAGCTACTTCTGACGGGTCAGTCCTGAGATCCTGACACCAAATATCTAACAAGAGAAGATATGTGTTTTAAGTTTCACTGCAAAATCATGCCTTTTAAGGTAGTAAGTGGAAAAAAAGTTCCCTAACATCACAGAAATGATTTCTGCAGTCAATTGATAAGGATGATAAACAGCAATAAATTTAATGAAATAAACACACACACCTATAAACCAGAATTTTTAAATATCCATGGCAAAATAAAATAGAAATTGCTTTTTAAAGACATTTCAATAGGTATTTTAAAATTACGTGTGTTTTTTAATATGAAGTGGTTTATTTTAGAGCATCTGTAAGTACTGTGGCTTCTAATGAATTGAAACTTTGAAAAATATTTAGAGCAGATCATCTTCTCATCTTAGCTGCTCACCACGCATATTGTCTGAATATCTCTATGACTTGGCAGTTACCCACTGACCGCAAGTTCAGATTTATGAAGAGGCAACAATCCAGCTCTGTTTGTTTGCCTTTGGTTCAGCAGTCTGTTCCTGTGGTGATTTGCACATGGTATACACGCAGGAAGGTCACAATCATCTTGGTCAAGGGATTTGGAATCTAAATTACTTATTAGAACAAACAAATCCACAGTCTTTAGAGGAATATGAGACATAGCATTTTTGGGAAGGTGTTATCCTAAAATAATCAAACATTTTCTCTGAGGCAAACAAAGGCATTCATGATTGTGGTTAATAGACACAAAGAATAGAAGCTTGCATACTGGTGTGACAGCTAGGCATATGCAATAAGATGTAGCTACTCAGAAAGAGATATACTTCAAATTTATTTTAAAATATGGAAATGACTAAGATTATAGGCAAAATAAATTACATTATTAGAAAGAAGAAAAAAAATGTATGTGTATCCAGTATACATATATATATGTACATATATGTGTGTATATATATACACACATACATAAATATGTAAATCATGGGTCTATTATATACTGACACTTGAATGCTTTCAATATAAAGAAGGGGGAGTTGTAGAGGACTTGAGAAGAGAAGCTTATCCATAGCATCTGAACCATCTGCCAGCCATTCAGTGTCTCTGGGTTGCCAGTTGCATTTGGGACTTGCCAAGGAGCCAGATGCTCTCGTGGCTTCCATCGTATAGTAATTGCTCTCCAAAGAACAAAATATGAAAAATGCAAGAATCATGCTATTTGTGCTATGTTTTAAATATTTTTGGTTTCCATTTTTCAATTATGATATAAATAAAAATAAATTCTTTAATATATAATGTTTTAGAAATAAAACTTATACATTTCAAAACTGAATCTACACTATTATATTCCTTTCAACCATTAGAAATAAATAGATGATCCTATGATCCCAGTGCAATGTGTGTGTCTACATTCTTAAAAGATTCCAAGGGTGGCTGAGAGAAGGCTAAATGTTACCAGAGGTGAAGGATACACTCATTTTTAACTTCATAAATATTTATTTTTTGAATGAATGGTATTAAGAGAAATAATAAACACAATTAGAACTATTATTTTGTACCATGGAAAGAGACATCAGAATGGAAACTGGGCCCTTGGTGTTCTCTAGGATATTAAGATATTTAGGTTAGCTGCTGGTGGGGGAGTGAGGCTGAGAAGATTAAGGACAGGTGGAACGCCCTGGGACGACTTACGTCCTGTGTCAGAGAGGTATCTTGTCACCACTGATTAGCCAACTAGTTCTATTCCTGAAGCATTTCATACATTATCTGGCTCCCTGAATGCCTGATATTTTGGTTTCTTACTAACATTAATGTCTGTTTTCTTATCTCCTCCAAGCCAGCTTAACATAGGTAGGTGGAGACATCTTTCTTTGTCCTACAAACATGTCTCTCTCTCTCACACACACACACACACACACACACACACACACACACACCTCTGTCAACCTAGTCAGTTTACGCTTACCAGTTTTAGTTCTGTACCAATCCAATTTCAGGAAGACATTAGGGAAACTATACTTAAACATTTATGAAGAATCACATATTTTAAGAAGTGTCATGAATTTTGGAATTAAATTGATAATGCCCTGGAACCCAGTCACCATCATCATCATCAAGAACTACTCACGTGCAAGCTTTGGTAGAATATCAGTGGGGCTATGTAACTTAAAAGACCACAGGAATGCCCTGTTTATTCTAGACTATATAAGAATCACGGATCTTTAGCACAACAGAAGAGAAGGAGATGACATCCCCAAAGCATAACCTAGTTTGAGTTTTTTGCCATTGTGTCAGACAGGCGGCCCAGGGGAGATTAAAGCCAGTTGCAAAGGCAGGGGTTACAGCAGCTCCCGCAGAAGGCACGGTCAGTGCACAGGCACCCGTTCACACGTCATAGTCACTTGCTCTTGCTTTTTATTAATGCTTGTATTTTGATTTTGTTGTTGCCTTTTATTCAAATTGTAATTGAAGTACAAAGAAATATGTCGTTTATATTTGAACATTTACTTGAGTCATCTCTTATTTATTACTGGACTAGATACCATGGTATATTCTAAGAGTGAGATACAAATGGCAGGAAGAGAGTTTTCACTGAATGCTATGAAAATCCAATGCAAAGTGTCTAGAAGGTAGTAAGTGCCCATAAATATTAGATGCTATTATTAATTTGTATATAAAGGAGAGTTATCATGCTATTTCAGAAGGGCATATAATCCATAGTCTAAAAATCCCAGTTTACAATTCTGGACACAGAAGTTTAATGGAAATTCTCCGAGCCTCACTTTCTCCCGTAAACAGAACAGAGATAATAGTAACTTTACGTAAGATTAATTAAAATTTGAATTACAAATATATTTATTGTAGAATGCTTTAGAAATGAAATGCAGTTTATAAATACTACTTACAACTAAAAGGACACAGATTTCACTTTCCTCATCTGTAAAGCAGATTTGAAAAATCCCTAGTTCTTTAACTTTTTTATAATCTTTTAAAATAATTTTTTCTCTTTTTCTCAATTATAGGAAAGTCATATTTTTTTTGAAAAATATATAATATAGTGGCACATAATAAAAAAATTAAAAATTATGGTTATTCTACCCAGGACTCAACTCTACTATTTCATAAGCATATATCTAGGTCTCTCACCCTGCGCCTCATAGATTGAATTACTCTTCTCCTGCCTGTGTCACTTTGCCAGGTCATTCCCCCTGTGAGCAAGTGTGCATCCTGGCTCACTGACATTGTGCTGGCCCATGTGACTTGTTTTATCCCGTGGCACGTAAAAAGGCGTGACACATACCTTGTCTGAGCAAAAGCTGTTGAAATGTCTGGTTTTTGCTTGCTTTCTTGTTCTTTCTCCTACTCAACTAGAAACAAATGTCTCTTACAAGTTCTGCTCTTTCAGCTTGGGTCTCTGAGGCCTGGAATGAAAAGAAAAAGGAATACAGCCTGTGCTATGCAGAATTGGCCCCCATGATCTCTGTCCCCTGATGTTTCTCCCATAGTTATGTTGTGGTACAAGGCAAAAGGCTTTTGAGAATGTAATTAAGGTGTCTAATCAATTGGCTTTAAGTCAGGAAGGTTATCCAAGTGGACCTAACCTAATCACAGGAATCCTTTAACATAGAGACATTTATTTCTGACATAGTAGAAGAGGAAATCTGAGATACTGAAAGCACCAGAGAAATTCAATGCAAGGAAGATTCTTTATTGCTGAGGCGGAGGGGGCCACAGAGCAAAGACCTGAGAGCTGCCTCTAGACAGTGAGTGATCTCTGACAGTCTGTCAGAAAATGGCTTACAGTTTGTCAGAACAAGGGGATTTCAGCTCTACGACTGTAATGAACTGAATGATGTTAAAAACTTGAATGAAGTTGGAAGCAGATTCTTTCCCCAAACTTCCAGATGAGAATCCAAACTAGCCAGGACCTTGACTTGGGCTTTGAGAGGCCATAAGCAGAAAACCTAGTTGAGTACCTCCTGGACTTCTGACCTATAGAATTATCAGATGATAAATGAGTGTGGTTTTAAATGGCAATTTGTTACACAGCAAAAGGAAAGTAATACAGAGCTACAGCTACCAGTTCACCGCAACATAAACAAGAAATGAATATTGTAATACGTCATTGAAATGTAAGGATTATTTCATTATTTCAAAGCCCTGATTAATAGCCTATATTGTCACACACACGCATACATACTCACATACATTCACATACATTCATACACATAGAGTGTTTTAGTACCATTTTATAAATGGTGTCATATTAAAAATACTTCTTTGAAATTATTCACTCTGTGATTCAGTGTGAAAATTTTTCATACCTAAAAAATTGAACTGCTTGTTCCCTGGCTGGTGGTTTAGTTGACTGGAGCATCTTCCCATACATAAAAAGGGTTCCAGGTTTGATCCCTGGTCAGGGCGTGTACGGGAGGCAACTGATTGATGTTTTTCTCTCTCTCCCTCCCTCTCTCTCTAAAATCAAAAACATACCCTAGGGTGAGGAAAAAAATAAATAAATAAAAAAGACTGCTTGTAACGGCTGTTTGGTTTTCCAGTGTGTGAGTGCATGATATTATGCTTCCTATATACAAGTACTACTTTTTTAAACAAACACTATTTAAAAAATTTTTAGGTTGTAACTGTTCATGATTTGAAAAAAAAATCCAACAACACCCTCCAGAAGATAGCTTCTTATTATTCCAATAATTTAGAATCCATTTTATTTGTAATTGTTACTATTTTCCCTACTGCTGCTTACAGACACACACACACACACACACCCTTTCATACAGTTTCAAATCTCATGAAGCCAAATGATTCTAGGCATCTTTCAATTTTCTGACTCTAGTATCTATTTCATTTATTTAAAAAAATATAAATTGCAAGTTAGAAATGATAAGATATAAGTAAACATTCTTTCCTGTACCTTTCACATTTTCTGTTGGTATTTCAAACAGCACTTGGAAAGTCCCTATTTTAAAGCCAGAGCAGCTGTTCAGCAAAATGTTCACACAAGCCAGCAGGCTAGTATGCTCTCAATAGATTTGTGTAACAAATAACTGCAAAGTTGTTTCTGAATAAATAGGAAGTTCATGGCCAACTACAAAGTTTACATGTGTAATTTAGGTCTAACACTGGAAGAGATAGCTCAGTGATTGCATGCCTAGTGCCTATAATAAGACTAAGTCAGGATAGCCATGGAAGCAATGAAGAGTTCAGAACGTTTTTCATCTGGATGAATTAAGGTATTGGCTTGGGTTCAGCATCATTAATTACCATGTTTCTCAGTAAATTCCTCACACTTCCTTTGAGGCAAATATTTTTTTTTTCTATTAAAATCTCTGAGCCAGATTACAGTAACTAAACTGTTACTGTCTTTCTCTTCTGTACAGCAAATGTCTGTATGTTGTGATACTGTTTGTGTATTATGGAAATTGCATAAAGTTTTTGGACTTCTTTCAGAATGAGAGGCGTTGCCTAGTCTGAAGATCGCAATGTTAGAGTGACAATATGATAAATAAGTTATTTCTTTTTAGTTTGACTGAATACTTTTCTTTTAATTGATATTTATTATACTAGTGACTGTATTTCAAGAGCTTTCATTTGAACAAACTAAAACTGCTTTGGAAAAAATGTAATCTTTAGAACATTTAACACACATAAAAATAACTTGTATTCTTGGCCAAACTATGTGGCTCTAGTTATATTTCCTGTTATATTGAAAGTAAAGTGCCTTTGCCAAGAAAAGACTAATAATGTATTTCATGCCAGCACTACCTGCATTGTTTGTTTGATTACTTCTTAGCAGTAGGATTTGAAACTGAAAGGCGGTAAATGGAATTATAAACTTTGTATCTCATTGTATGAGAAAAAAGATTATATGTTTGGAACTAAATTTCAATGGCATATTTTATTTTTATTATTTGTGGCTATGTAAAATTTCTTACAACTATGAAGATTTATGGGACCTTCCTGTAGAACATTTTAATGTTCCAGTTCATGAATTTTTTGCTATGAAACCAAATACACAGAGACCTCAACTCAGAACAATTCACCCTAACAGCACTCCAACTTCATTAATCATGTTATTCTTTGTGGCACAATAGGCAGCTAGAACATAACATATCACCCAACCAATTCTGAGGAAGCAGCAAGGAAAAAAATCATCTAGGAGAGGCTGATAATTTTATTTTCAAAAAATCAAGTGAGTGTTAAGTTCCCCTCAAAGCTACATTCACCAAGAAGCCCTTCAGAATTCCATAACTTCCTTAAGTACCTTATCTTATGATTAGTTCTAGTAAATAGAGATATATTTTTAAAAAGATCTCCTTGTGAAACATGGAGATTCTGTATCATATTATTATTTATTTGAATAATTTTTGTTTCTCTTATGAGTAAAAGATATTAAGATATAAGTTACAGTCATAGTAGAGAACACAACAAGCTTAGCAATGCCAGCCTTTTGATTTTTGTGTTTTTGTGTAGTCTTGATCTGGCAATTTCTGCTCAGCCCTTGAAGTTACTCTCTTCAGAGAAAATCTGTCCCCTAAATCTCTTCCTCTGACTTGGTAAAGGAAGATACATTTTATATGACTATTTAATTATATAAATAAGGAATTAATGTGTCTACTTATTTTCGGTAAAAGGTTGGGAGTAAAGCGCTTGTTACTAATACAGATTCGAATGATATCACTGTGTTAGGCCTTAATCTATCTTGACTTTGGATGCTTTTTCTAGAGATGTAACACATAATAAAGAACATTTGCTCTCTTTCCAAAGCATTGTAAAGATAAGACCATCAACAAAGTGGACCATTTACTTTTAATCATTAACCCCTGCTATCAAGTAGTATAGAAAGGACTTAAATTTGTATGCATGACTTTGGAAAAATATAATCAATTAGTATTTAGTGCCTTTATGTATCAGATATTGCGATCACAAGAGAAAAATTAATGAATGGTGTGTTGCTCTTTTAAAGAAGCTTACCTTCTATAGGGAAAATAAACATTACAATGTAATTTCAAACTTTTTAATAAATAATGGTATATATAGTGGTAAATATAGAGTGTTGTGAGAACCAAAGGGAGGGCACTAAACCCATTATGAATTGCTGATGGGGGTTATGGTAGTAAAGTGATTACAGAGTTGGAGATATTTATAGGAATTGAATAATGAGTTCATTTTGGACAGGAGAGAAGCAGAAAGTCTGGCAGGACAAAGAAAAGAACAGCTCCAGGGAGTAGAAACAACATAAATAAAGGCTTCAATGTTCAAGTTCTACAGGGCATGACAAATAGCAGAATTGAAACAATCTTCAAACTGTCTTATTGTTTTTTGTTATCATAATTTAAAACTAAGTTTTCATTATTTTATAACTTCCACTATATTGCATTATTTTGCTCAGTCTTGTTTTTTAGTTTTGTATTTTTATATTCCCCTATCTGGCTATTTCCCAGCTTACGTCAAAGTTAGAAAATGTAGGCAAGATAGAAAAATAGAGAATTATTTTGTAACTATGAATTCCAATACTTAGATGTTTTTAAATGAAAATAATCTACCAACATGTTAATATTATATGAAAAAATATGCACTGAGTAACATCCAAAAGACTGCTGATACTTTGGAATATATCTTTTCATAAATAATCCTGAAAAATTGAATTTACATGCCATAATTTAAATTTTTAAATTTAAATTAAAAATAATTTAAATTTCTTTGTTTTTAATATTTCCAGCAAGTTATCTTTGAATATCTACTCTGAAAAGCAGAACAGATAGTTTCTGTTTATTTTCTTCCTTCAATTAAGGAGCATACACAGGGGCCTACCAGGGGTTTCATATCTGTTATACATAGCACCTTGACTATTGGAAAGAAAACAGATGCTCGACAAATACTGATTGCTTGCCTGAACACAGATCCTAGAAATAACTTAAGAATTTATTAGACATCTTTTTACAGATTCACCCAAGATACAAACACTCAAAAATCCCTAATATGCTAATAGGGATTACTTGCTCTATATATTTATAAATCGACATGTTGATGTCCTTCACTAAATGATAGATAAAATAGTACTTTCTTGTTCCACATTTCTTTACATAAACTTACTGTGCTACCACTGATACTTTGGGAAGCCACTTATGTTCTTAAGGTTAGAAGAGCTTTATTTAATGCAGGTGGAGCAGTAATTATGATCAATGTAAATTTCCAAGCACAGATTGTGCAAGCTGCTGGTGCTGGCAGTGTGCTGTGTGTGCACTGATGTCCATGTGCCAAATGGTGTATCTATCAGCCCAGAGACATCAGCAGGGTGGGACATCAGCTGAACAAGGCATAGTGAAGAGTAAACGCGAACTCAGCATCTTAACTCAAGATGCAAAGTCAGCATGAAAAATGAAATGAATGAAAATTTAAAAAAAGGAATGATGAAATAAATTTAAACTCTAGAAATTAAAAATCATTACCATTTTGTTCTATATTTTGCTTCAATTTTGTTTGTGCTTTGTGTAAATTCTAAAGCATTTTTCAAATACTAAATTCTGTAATAATGCAAGAAAGGATAACTAAAACAGTTTGTATAAAACATTTGATACATGCCCTGGATGGGTGGCTCAGTTGGTTGGAATGTCATCCTGTACACCAAAAGGCTGCGGGTTCAATCCTCTATCACCGCAAATACCAAGGTTTCGGGTTCCATCCCTTGTTGAGCCATGTACAGAAGGCAAACAATCGATGTCTCTCTCACATTGATGTTTCTCTCTCCTTCTCTCTTTCTTCTTCCCTCTCTAAAATCAATTAAAAAAATATCCTCAGGTAAGGATTAAAAAATAAAATAAAATATATGATTCATAAACTATATGAAAATGTGGGTAATACATGCAGGAATATACATACATGTATACATATACATATACATATACATATACATATACATATACATATACAACCATAGAAAACTCAATGGTAAAAGGAAGGGTGGTGAACCTATTCACCAACGTGTGAGCTCCAATATTATTAATACCATCAGAGCTGAAGGGCAGGGGGCAGTAAGATAGGGTAAATGGTAATGGATGGAAACTTGACTTGGGGTGCAAACACTCAATACAATATACAGATAATGTATTATATAGAATTGTACCCCTGAAACCTATATAATTATAATTTTATTAACCAATGTCGCCTCAATAAATTCAATAAAAAATAAATTAATTTAAAAAAAAGCTACCTCCATGCTTCGCACAATTCCACATATATTCTGGGTGCAAATTCTCCAGTTATAGCAGTTTGTAAATATTTTTCAAATATATGTGGCTTTCCTTTTAATTTTCTTTATGGTGTTTATTAGTGAACATAAATTTAAATTTAGTTAATAATTTTTTATAGTTTATGTTTGTTTTGTTTTTTACATTGAAATATTTAGTCCATACTAATTTTGCAGATTTTTTATGTATGAATTCCATTTTACTTTTTTGTTCCATTTGGATATCCAATTGTCTCAGTATGATTATTGTTAATTTCCTTTAAAAAATCTACTTGGTTTAACTGTAATTTGTATTGATCCAATAGATCAGTTTTTATGGTATTGAGTTCACCTATCTATGAAAGAATATATGGCTTCATTAAAAAAAATAATAACATCATCTTTCTTACACAGATGTTTCTCTCCCTCTCCCTTCTTATCTCTGAAATCAATAAAAATTAAATAAATAAAAAGAAAAGTTTTAAGATCTTGCAGTATGTTTCATAGTTTATGTTTAAAGTTCTTGCATATCTCTGGATTACTACATCCCTTGATACTTTATAGTTCTGTTATTATTCTCATTAAATATTGTCTTTTAAATGTTTTATAGCTATTTGTATTGATAAATAAAAGTAATTCATCTCTTATGCCAACACCTGCAACCCTACCAAATTCTTAACTGTAATAAAAATAAAAATAATTTTATATAGCTAGGTTTTGAGAGCCTTATATAAATGTCCATATAATTCATTAATAATAAAAGTTTGTGTTTTTTCCTCTTAAAGTTCTCTTTTTCTTGCACTGGCTAAGATTTTTAATGCATTTTTATAGTCTTCTTTGTCTTGCTGATGATCTAAAAGAAATCCTTCTAGTTTTTGCCAGAGGAGATTGTAGTTGCTGAGTGTTTTTGACAGGTTTTAGGAAGTTAAAGAAGCATCCTCCTATCCCTAGTTTGCTAGGGTATTATACATTCATTAGGCCATAAATTTTGTCCTGTGCTTCTTTCTGCATCAATTAAAATAATATAGACTTTTCCTCTATAACCTGTTAATGACATGAGTTACATTTATATATTTTATAATATGAAATCACTCTTGCATTCCTAGGATACATTCTAAATTTTATATATGTTGCTGCTAATATTTTCTTTTAGATTTCTGCATCCCTTCAAGGCCCTTGTTTTTGGGGTTGTTGTTTTTTTTTGTATCAAGATGATACAGGACTTCTTAAACAGAACTTGCTTATAGTTGTAATTATAAATCACTTAAACTTTTGCTTGAAGTCACCTGTGAAACCATCTGGGCCAAGTGTCTTCTTTGTAAGAAAAGTTTAATCACATATTCAATTTATATAATAATTATATAAAAATTAAATTTCTTCTTTATACATAAATTAGTTTGATTAAATTATCTATTTCAAGGTAGTCATCCATTCAATTCTAACATTTTAATCTTTATTGGCCATGAGATTTCCATAATAATCTCTTATTAACTTTTTAATCCATGCTGTTTCTTTTGCATGTCTTCTTTTCAATTTCCAATATTATTTATTTGCACGATATTTCTCTCCTTTTTTTGTCAGCCTTGTAGGTTTTCTCTTCTATATTCTTTTCACCAGAGACAACTTTAGGGCTTTGTTGAATAACTCCTGTGAATCTTTAAGGAACCAAACTGTGGCGACTTTCCCCAAAAAGGGTTTGGAGTTTCTCTTTCAGAATCCAGAGGAAGCTACCAACTAGATTTCACTTTAACTCTTCTGAATGTTTATACATCCACGGAACAAGTCTGAGGTCATCCTTCCTAATGTCTTACAGAAAATATCAGGCTCAGTTTCTCCATTTCCAATCTGACATTGCTATTTTTCCTGAATGCAAGCTAGTTTCTGTGTATACGTCTCTCCAAGTGTCAGTTTTACCTCACTGGTTTATTTTTATTTGTCCTTGGACATTTCCTTTGTTTACAACAGTGCTCTAAAAGTGTATTTGTTGTAAATTATCTAGGATCAAGTTGTATTCTAGTAAGAAGTCCCTTCAGGGTATCTTTGTCATGCTGCTGGAAATGGAATTCCCCTCTGAGACATTTTCAAAGGTTTAGGTAATTCAGATAACCTTTACTTAAATATTTAATCTTAGGGAATGTGTGTCCTTTGAAGTCTGCTCTTCAAACCTGTAAGTAAATTAGGAAAGTAATTTAAGATTCAACAATTGAAGCCTTAGCTGTTGTTCTCTGAAAACATAAAAATAAATTCCTCTATACTGAGAAATCTTTCTCCAGTGTTAACATCTCGCCAACTGTTCCTTATCGTATTTTAGCTCCTTTCATATTACCAGAAAAGGAAGAGGAAAACTCACATTTATTGAGCTCTTGCAATGTGCCAGATATTTTATTAGTTGTTTTTCATTAGCCAACTCAATAAATCCTCAGACCAATTTTACAACTGAGTGTTATGGTCACTTTTAATTTTAAGAAAGAGAGATGAAGAAATTTTCACAGACAAATAAATGTTCAAAGACTCAAACTGAGGTCACTTTGTCCTAAAGTCATTCTAGAATACAGTAGTGCTACCAACCTCTATTTTATAGGTGTGGAAATTGAGGCTTAAAAAGTCTAAAACATAACTTATCCAAATGAAACTGGAACATGGGTCTCTTTGACCTCAAAGTCCATGCACTTTCCAGTGTGTTTTGTTCTGTAAATGCAGCACCTCACCATTAAACATGGGATGACATTTCAAGTCTCACCTATTCTTAAACCATCAAGCCTCTAAGAACAGCATGTTTTTAATTTAGGACTTCTAGTCCAGATGACAGAGGAGGTAAACTCTGTGTTCACCTCCTTCCAGAATCATAGCAAAATTACAACTAAATTATAGAACAACCATCCTTGAGAACCACCTGAAGAGTAGCTGAACAGAAGGATATATCTTGCAGTGAAGTATATGAAGAAGCCATGTCACGAGTGATAGGAGGGGCAAAGATATGGAACAGGCAGATCCCATACCCATGGTGTGGTTATTAAGAAACTGGAGGGATGTCTCAGCTGCAGAGGTATCTCTGAAGAGCAAGGGGCCTAGCTTCACACCAGGCTCCCCAGCGGGGGCAGCAGGGTGAGGAAGAGGAGTCCCTATAATATCTGGCTGTGAAAACCAGTAGGGATTGTGTCTTAGAAAGACAAAGGACTGCTAGAAACTGAGGCACTGCTCCTAAAGGGCTTTTGCACAGACTCACTAGCTCACAAAATTAATTGCTCTAAACTGCAAAGCAAGGGCAATAAATCAAAAAGTGCCAGGCTCACACAGGGAGGAACTAACTGACTAACTTCAGGGGGTGGGTTGCAGCAGGGGTTGGGGCAACTCTCTCAGGGGATGGAAGCATGGAAAACACCAACGTTCCATTGAGGTTCATCCACTCTGTATGTGTGTGTGTATATATATCAGTGTTTCATTCCTTTTTAGAGATTAGTATTCTGTTTTACTATATTTTGTTTCAGTAAGTCCCTATTAATGAACATTTGCTTTGTAGAACTTTTGGCTGTTGTAAATAAAATTGCTATGAATACTGAAGTACAAGCCTTGAGTTCATGTAAATGTTCATTTATCTTGGGTAAATATGGTGGATGGCTGGACTATGTGGAAGGTGTGTATAACTTTTAAGAAACTGCCAGTTTTCCGAAGTGGTAATTATATATTTACATTCTAATCAGCAATTTTTAGAGTTCTGGTTATTCCAAGAACTCTCCAATACATACTTAGTATATTCAGAATTTTAAAAATAGTAGCGATTCTACTTTGTGTGTGTGTGCATGTGCATGCAATAACTTACAATGTAGAGGAAATACTTATGTGACCACTGGTCATTTGTATACCTTCTTTAGGTAAGCGTCATTCAAGAATTTTGTCTACTTTTTAAAATTGGCTTATTAGTCTTCCTATTGCCTTTTAAGAACACATTTTACATTCCAGTTACAAGTCCTCTGCCTAATATAAGCATAGTGAGTTTTTTCTCCCTATGGCTTGCCTTTCCATTTTCTTAACTGTTCAGCAAAAGTTTTTTATATTAACGAAGTAAAAATTATCAGTTTTTTTCTTTTGTGATGTGCATTTATTGTATGCTGTCTAAAAATATTTGCCAACTCAAAGGTCACAAGGATTTTGTATGTTCTCTTTTATAAGTTTAATAATTTAGTTTTCATTTTTGTCTATGATCCATTCTCTTTTTAGGTAAGAGTAGGTGCTAAAATTTTCCTATATAGATATTGAGCTGGCCTAAGAAATTGTATGTAAAAACTTCCTTTTCACCAATGAATTATCTTGGCAACTTTAAAAATCAATTATATATATTAATAATTATATATCAATAATATATATTAGTATGTCAGTATCAATATCATCCATATATATTGAAAATAGTAGATTGTCTAAAAATACACCCATTTATTAGATATAGATAAATATAGATTTATACGCCTGACCTTCCACTAATCATACTGTCTTGATCATTGCCTCTTAATAGCAGCTCATAAATCAAGTACACTATTCTGAGTCCCCAGATTTATTCTTTTTAAAAATTACTTTGGCTATTATTTGTGACTTTCCATATAAATTTTATAATATATTGTTAATTTAGGCTTTAAAATTTTCTTCTGTTGCCCTGGCCAGGTAGCTCATTTGGTTAGAGTGTCATCCCAATACACCAAGGTTGCGGGTTTGATCTCCGGTCAGGGCACATATAAGAAGCGACCAATGAATACATAAATAACTGGAACAATAAATTGACTTATCTCTCTCTCTTTCTCTCTCTCTCTCTCTAAAATCAAGAAATACAATTTAAAAATAAATAAAATAAAAATTTCTGTTATTTTGATAGGTGTTATTTTCATAGAATTAAGATCTTAATGATATTCAATATTTATGGTTTTTCATACAATACCATGCACACATTTAAAAAGTTATTTATAATTATACTTTTAACACTATTATAAATAGATTTTTTAAGAAGTTCAGTCTTCAACATTTTGCTGCTCTTGCCTTTGTATGTTGACTGTGTGCTCCATGGCCTTCTTAATTCACTTATTCATGTAGTAGTCCTGTAGATTCCTATGGATTTTCTACTTAAACTGTCATGAATGTAATATGTTATTTTTCTTTGGCTTATTTCCACATTGATTTTTCTCTTTCTCTTTGTTTTCTGTTGTTTTTTTCAGTATTTAATTATGATGTACCTAGATGTGAATTTATTCACATTTATCCTATTTGGTTCAAAAGGTTTCTTGAATGCATAAAAATACAACTTTCACCAAAGTTTGTTAATATTAGCTTCATTTTTTCAAATAGTTTTTTACCTCAATATTGCTATCCTATGTTAGCATATGTTAGACATTTTGTTATTGCCCCACAAGTCCTTTAAACTGCTTATATTTTCTAATCTTTTTTCCTGTTTCCCTCTGGGTAACTTTTATTTATCTACATTCAAATTGATGACTTTTCCAATATCTTCATTACACTATTAAGTTTTTCAGCCACTTTTTTTTTTTTTTAATTTTGTTTCTCATTTCTAAAAAACTGTATTTCCTACGTTTCTGTCTTTTCATCTATAATAAATATATTTTTCTTTACCTCATTCAATGTATGCATAACAGCTATCCTAAAGTCATTTTCTCATAGTTGCAGAATCTGACTCTTCAGTTTTGTTCTCTGTTAAATGCACTTTAGCAAACAATTAATTTAGTTTGACACAAAGTACTGACTTTGTCACAACTGCAATGGTAATCACCTTGGATCTCAGCTCAGTGCTCTTAACTCCCATGCACACACGACTCAGGGGTAGCAGAATTTGGATAAAATTTATTCAGAAAATTTCGGATTTCTCTTATCTGATCTCTTTTCTATGATGTTCCATCCTTTTCTAGCAGCTGTGGTTTGACTCATTTTTTTCTTTATGTTTTCAGGTCAGAATGATCGCATATCTCCTACTGGAGTTTCAAACACCCTGCACTATGCTGCAACTCCCTCAGACCAAAGCAACACAAATCTTACCCCCAGCTATTCTCTTTAAAGCTTTAACCCTTCCCCCCAACTTGTCCCTTTTTATTCATTCTCTAAAACTCTTTAGGAGTGTGTGTGTAGGGACAGTTTATTGTGTATTAGTTTGCTTAGCAGTTGGTACAATGTTTACAGTTGTTATATGTAGGATGGTAAGTTACTTCTTTACTCCAACACAGAATATCTCTCCTACACTTCTGTGTCTTGTACTTAAAGCAGAGCACACCTCTCACATTTTTTATTATTTTTTCCTATCTTTCATTACATAAATGGTAGTATTTTAATCAAAATTAGTATTCTTTCCCGTATAAAAGGGTTGCTATGATCTTAATCAGGAAATAATGGTTCTTGTCTAAACATTTTGAAATGGTTAGAAATTATGCATTATTAAGGATAAAGTAAATTAGCTCAAGCTCCCCAAATTATACTCCTTTTAATATACAGATATGTGCATATTGAAGTGTTATTAAATAAAACTTTTCTAATTGTATAAAAATTTGGGTTAAAGATTAAAGGAACTTAACCATGAAAAATATACCAATTTGCAAAGAGAAGTATTAAACTAATCACTGCTGAGGTTGCAAAGGTAGCATATGAAACCAGAGTTGCAAACCTTTGCCTAGTAGCTAATTGCAACTTACATCAGAGAGAAGGCTCAAGGCTGCTCAAGTAGCGAATTTTTATTTAAAGATAGTTGGCATACTACTCTGAGTTCTTTCTCATTTACTTGTAGGGGAGCAAAGAAGTAGGGGTGTTTTGCTCTCATCCAAAGCCAACTGAAGAAATTTTTGAGAAAACTGCTTTTAGGAAAAAAAAGTACTTTCAAGGAGTGAAAGTTATAACTGGATGCTTGCTAATTGGCAAAATACCGTGTGTTTGCCCTTTCCTGCTTCAGGGCAAAGCCTGGGGAGAGAGTTCCTCAGAGAACTTGTGCTGTTCCATAGAGCGTGAAGGGCCAAACCACCCAGAGTGCAAAAATACTATCAATATATTTGCCAAGTAAAATTCCTCACTTTTTATTTTCTGAAAGGGTCTATTTTTCTATTTTTGCTCTTTGTTAATCATGTTAAATATTCAACTTCCTTGCAATATTTTTGTTTTAAGTTACTAAGAAAGGTACATCAAAATATCCCACTATAATTATAGATTTTCCTGCTTCTCACATGTCACTTTTTAAAAATTATAAGTATTTGATGCAATGATATTGGAAGTAAACACACTGATATTTGTTGTAGTTTCCTGATAGATTATTCCTTTTATAAACCCCTTTTTACACTTTGTGATGTATCTGTTGTGAATTTATAAATTCTACAGATGTTATTTTTACTTTGTATAGTCAACATTCATTTAGAAGTAGTGACGTCTTCTCTTTTCTTCCTGTACCTCCAAGCTTCCATTTGAGACCTTTTTTCTTTGACCTGTAGAACTCTGTTTAGTGTGGATCTGTGGACAGGTACTCTCTTTGCTGTGTCTTAAATTCTGTTGTATTTTCATCATCGGAGGAAATTTTCACTAGATCAAGAGTTTTTGATTAGCAGTTATTTTATTGATCCCTTTAAGTTTTCATTTTACTGTTTTCCAGTTACTACGAACTGTGTTAAATAGTAAGCTTAGCCTTATTGTTTTCTGTTTAAGTTAACATATCTTTTATTCTGGTTCTTTAAAAAAAAATTCTTTAATTTTAAGCAGACTACCATTAATAATTATCATGTTTCCATTGAATTCATCCTGCTTGGAACTGTAATGCTGCTTAAATTTGGTGTTTGAGTTATGTGTATCAATTCTGGGAAATTATCTACTTCTATTTATTCAATTATTAATTCGTTTCCATTCTTTCCTTTTGTTCTGTGACACTGATTAAAATTAGATGTTTTAACAGAATCTTATGTCTATCTCATACTTTTGAGTTATTTCCTTTAATATCTCCATGTGTCAGCCTGAATATTTTATTCAATTTTCTAGTTAACTGATCGTTTGTTATGCTATCTACCTTTTCTTGTTGATGGACAAATTAGTCTAGGAATAGCTAGTCTAGCTTTGCTGGAAATGAATTCCTATTTTCCCTTCTATGATGTTCAATTTCTATTAAACTGTACAAATAAAAACACAAATACATATTAAACTACTTTAATGATGTGCATCTAAATTGTTTTCATTAGTTAACCAATGTCATCTGGTGATTACACATTGAATTAACATTGACTCTGGTTAATGAATTCTAGAATCAGGAAAAAAAATCAAAGCTAGCTTAAATAATTTGAGAATTAGGAATAGAATATTTTATATTTTACTCACTTAACAGATATAATTTTAGTACATGTTCTGCCACTCAATGTGTGGTATTTTTCAGATTACCTCTCCAGGTCTCAGTCTTTTCAGATAAAAAACCAAAAAAAAATTCAATTAGATAATCTTTAAAAGTTCTTCCATATCTAAAATCCTGTGATTTAATAAGAATAAATTAAACTTGAATCATTGATTATTAAAGTTTAACTGGAATCTTGAAATTCATGAAATTTTTGTAGTTTCTAAATTTAAAAAAATATAATATTCTTCCTCATTCCTAGTGCTAAAAGATGTCCTACATGACCTGAATAAGTTTCAATGTGATCCTTACTTTTTGAATATTTAATTGCCAAGAAATGTTGAAGAGGTCTAGTAATATCAGAGAACACATCTTACCAAATATAAATAAGTATTATAAAGCCTAATAATTGTAATAGCAGGGTGTTAATATAAGAATATACAAATTAATTAAACAAAATGGAGAACCTACAGATTCATCTATATATATGAAAGGCTTAATTAATACAATAAAACTTAGCATTGTATATCAGTGCAGGGACATGGGCTAGTCAAAAAATGGTGCTGAGACAGTAAGTTACGTATACAGAAAAAGACAGAAATCCTCACTGTACAACGTGCACAATCAAGATTGAGTAAAAATCCATATGTAAAAATTACATTTTAATTACATCAGGATTGCAAAAAAATCTTAAACTTGAAATAAAAATTTCAAGCTATAGAAATAATTTGTAAGAAAGAGTGCAGGAGGTGAAGAAATTTTAATGATTCATACTTAGAATTCTGTTATCAGACTCATGTAAGCTGTCAGACACATGTAACCATGCCCTCTTCCCCTGTATAAACTTGGAATGATTACTTAAAAGTTTAATTATCAACCTTCTCAAGTTTAAGTCCAAATAATGGTACATATCTTATAAGAAATGCTGTTAGAATTAAATAGGATAATATCAAAAATATTTAGGGTATTAACGGAAAAGTGTAGTACCAATTATTGTTAGGAAGTATACTTGAAAAATCTCTAGCATAGGCACACATTCCTACATATTGAAGATACAAAAGAAACAAGGCATGTTGATTACCCTTCAGTTCCATCAGCGTAGTAGCCTCTTGAAGAATGAGAGAGAGGACAAGCAGCTCTTGAAAGAAGATGACAGGAGTGGGTCTGAAGGTTCACTCTAGTAAGGTTAGAAAACATGAAATATAATGGCAGCGATCTACATGTTGGTTGATTTTATTTATCATAGTCTAGCATCCCAAATGTAGGAACAAAAAAGGATGGGGCTTCAGTTTAGACTTTAAGTGTGTGAACATTTGAAAGCATATTTACTTAAATCATTTTTCAGTTAAAATTAAAATATGAAAAAGATAATTTGTTTTTGGACTTGGCCTTTGAAATGAAGAAAGCTTTGCATGGGAGAATTATTCTTGTGGGTTTTTTTTTTCATTTTTAATTTTTTTCCATGTCTACTTGTGTCTCTCAAAAATGATTCCTAATGAATTGGCAGATGTAGGTTTGAGACTAGAATTTATAGACCACTGTTACCCATTCCAGTCAAATGCCAGAGACAAGAATAGCAACAAATCAGTTAATTTGTAATTGAAACCGACTATTACTAAAAGCAATTTAGCTTTCAAGAAGCTTGACGTGTTCAAAGGATGAATTACTTGGTGCAGCTTTGCTATTAAAAATTATTTTTAATCATTTAATAGAAGAGAGAGCTAAACTTAGGAAGGCCAGAATGCAGTGGAATCTATTTCATGTTCTTTTTAAAACTCAGAAGATAAAATACCTTTTGAAGATAAGTTAAAATGAATTTCAGGGACTCATATCCAGGGTGGTGAAGTTTTAAGGGAATTGCTATATTGCAAATGGTCATACCACATAATGTAATGCAAAACTTCTTTAAAAAGAAAAAAAAGTTTACATGGTTGCCATTACACTTTTATTTCCTCCCTCTAAATTACCTAGCAAACTATCTTTTGCTTTATTTTGTGTATTTCATTCATTGGGTCCATGACAAATGTGAATATGAAAGAAGAAATTAAGCTCGTAATTTTGTAATACAAATACATATCTAACATGTATGAAAATGTTTCTATGTTTTCAAATAAAACCATTAAGTTTGGGAATTACAAGAAAGTAAAGCTTTCAAAATTTTTATTGAAAGCATTATTGAAGCTTTTATCTGCAAGTCTCCAGACAGGCTAAAGGTCACAGTTTTCTTGCAAATTTCATGAAGTTGAAACGAAGTTTCAAAACTAGAATGATGCTCGATATAAAACAGTAACAGGCAAATTGGTTGGTTAATTAAAAGCATCCATGTTTGTAGATAATAGTTGGCATGTCAAACTGAATATTAGCATTATAGATTAAAAATCTAAATATCCATTATCATAGGTTGAAATTATAGTCAAGATAAAAAAAGAAAAAAGAAAAAAAATGCAATACAAAGAGGGAGGGATACAT
The DNA here is from genome assembly GCF_054644295.1 of Miniopterus natalensis. NCBI lineage: Eukaryota > Metazoa > Chordata > Mammalia > Chiroptera > Miniopteridae > Miniopterus > Miniopterus natalensis. Next base: position 56,379,287 of record NC_142083.1, read on the forward strand.
AAGATCAGATCTCTAAGTATCAGATTTAGTACACAAAACAGCCCAGCAGACAAAAATCCAAGTGCTGATATTGTTTCAAAACATGGTGTCTGAATATTTAGCCAAATTGATAGAAGGAATAGGATACAGAAAATCTATATATCTTTTTAAATTACATAGTGGCCTGGTTCTCAATCTCTGCTGTATATATTTAATCACCCAGGTAGTTTTAAAAGTTCTGATGCCCAGGTCATACACCATTGTAATTATATGGTTTTAGGGTAGAAAGTAAGCAAAGGTAAATCCAATTTTTAATAAAGTTTGGAAAGTGGCATATATTCATATTCATGTATGAGCCTGATTTATTCATTAAATAGTAAGTAGTAATTTCTATTTATATTTCTTTGCTTAGGGAAAAGAAACACATATACAACTCCCATCAGGTTATTTTTAAGTTTTTGAAAAAATATATGTTTCAACCTTGTGAAGTGCAATATTATGATTGTTTTCATTTAATTTATAACTTAAAATTATATTTCATTCAGACTGTATATTCTAGAAAAATCTCTAAATTAGGATTAATTAATATACCATATATTGGGAAAAACTGAATACAAATACTTCGTTATTGAAGACATTGACCTTGAATACTTATTTACTTTAAATTTTCTTTGAAAGGAAAGTGGTTTTTCTTGACAAAATGATTAATATATTTATAATATGAAATTTGCAGTCATAACTATGCAGAGAATTAGTGTGTTACAATGCGAAAGTACGGTTTATTCTTATAGTATACTTTCAATATAATAAAACAGGTGACTGCTTGGGTCTGAAGTTTACTAATGTATTTGGGGAATATATTTTCACCCTAATTAAAATAGATGGCCTAAAAATGGTAAATTAGGATTTTATAAGTTTTCTTATGCGCTATTCAGGGAGATAATGTATTTATCTTAGTGGCAAGCACTTCATTTTTCCCCCTGCTTTGATAACAATAGAATTAAGTCCATTTTGACTAATACCTCTTTTGTCGTCTCCTGAAGCTTACACTTCAGGACTGTTGCACTGCTCGGCGCCGCCTCCGACGGACGCAGCCGCCGGGGACCGATTTCCGAGCCGCGGGGAGCGGGCGGCCCGGCTGAGGCGGGCGCCGCGCGGCGGAGGCCCAGGGCCGGCGAGCATCCCCCCGACGCTGCGGGGGCGGCGGCCGGGCGCGGGCACCCCGCGACTCTCTCCGGATCCCCTCGGCACCTCTATCTCCACTGTAACTTGACGGCTTCCTTTGAGCGAAGTCTTCGACCTACATTTATAATTTCGTTTCTGCAAGCGGGAAGCTTTGAGAAGTGCGGTGATCTTACTCATCTTCGAGTCAACTTCCACCTCAGTCACGGTACTTCTTTTAATTCCAGCTTATCGGAAAACAGTAACTTTCTTTCTTTATATGTATTGACAAGTGGGGAAGGAGAGAAGGGAGGGAAGAGCAAAGACTGACTGAAATATCCCCGCGGGGTCTCAGGGGCGGGTGTGCGCACACAGACCCGCCCGGCGTGCTGGCGCGGGCGGCCGGCGCCGGGAAGGAAGCGGCGAAGGCGGTCGGGCGTTAGCAGGCCAGGGAGCCCCGGGAGCTGCGTTGGAGGAGCCTGCTTGGCTGGGGAGCTGCAGCGTTCACGGGCCCCCGGGCGCCCTGCCGAGGGGATGAACCCCCTCCTTTCCCACGTAGAGAGGGTGCCACAGCCCACCTGCCCGTCCACTGCGGGGAATAGGGCGGGAAGAATAAGCAGTCAAGGGGCGTGCCTCCGTGGGGCATGCGCAGTAAAGGCCTAGAGGGACCAGGACTCCACCAGGACGCATGCGCAGTAGGAACTAAGATGGCGACCGTAAAGCGAAGGGAGAAAATAATTGATAGGAGGAGGATCTGGCGCCAGCGCACAAACGATGGGGGAAGCTGATTGGTCTGTTTGAAAGATCGCCTGGTCCTTTCGAACCTGAGATAAGATAACGTGTTCTCACCCCGCGGCCCTAGCGGCCTCCGAGCAGGACCCTGAGGGTCGCCACGCGGCGCCCGCCGCAGCCCCTCTGGGAACAGACTCTGCGGGCAGGATGGGCGCAGACGTGCACCAATAGGGTGGCGCGGGATTTCTGGACACTGGCCTTACTGCTGGGCTTAAGGAAGACAGGATTAGACGTTCTCCGCAGCCCGCCGGGCAGAGCTGAGACCGGGAGCGGAGCCCCGGGCCGTCTGTGAGTCGCTCCGCGGTAAACCTTGCGGGTCCGCCTCGTCCTCCCGCGCGCGGCCCGCAGGCCTCCCCCGCGGCTCCGAGGAAGGGCGGCCGGAGGAGTGGTGCCCCGCAGCGACAGCGCTGCTCCGGGAGTAGCGTCACGACGGCAGTAAAAGAGAGGCGTGCACTCGAGGAGGAGATCACATTTTCCAGTTTCCTCCTTCAACACCTGCTCTTTCTCCAGCCTGACTCTCGTCCTCCTCCCCTCCCCTCCTCTGTATCGTTCCTTTCCTCATCTCCTTCCACTTTTTTCTGCCCTGTGCTGTTCTTAGCCCCTAGTGATGTCGGAGCCTTAAATTTAGCCTAAAATGACTAGGAATTGATGTCATGGGACATCACACAAGATCTTTAAAATCCACAGTAAATTCAATTATATGGTAAATCCAGTGACTTGTATTGAACTTTATCTACTATTAGTAGAAATTATCTACTATTTCCCCAAATGGCCGTGGTATACCGTTTAAAGTACCTCAGCAAACAAAATGCTAGACACTTTAAAAATGCTGAACTTGCCAACGAGTAAAAAGAATCGTCCCTGCTATGAGACTTGTTCTCCTTTAAAATGCATCTCAGAAAGTCTTCTTGGTAGTCAGCTATCAATTCTTGTCCTCAAGTATATAATTTCAGCCACTTAACGGTAATCTGTAGCCTATTTTGTTGCAAAGGCCTAATTTCTTTTCCCTTCAGAGTATCCCTGCCTTGATCTATGTATCGTTTAATGCTCTCTGAACAGCAGATTATTTCTAATAGTCTGTACAAAGAACAATATAAACTGGAGACTTTTAAAGTTTAGTACCACACATTTGCATAGGACTTTATAATCTCACAGTCTTGGCAATCAACCTCCGTTGTGCGGGCTTTAGTCCCTCACAGATAGCCTTTTCAGAGAAAGTCTGGAAGAATTACCATAACAGACTTAGGCTTGATTCTCTCATTTGCATGTTAATACCCAGAATACTCTTCACGTTTATACATGGTGGCTGTTTTATAGGAGAAATGCCATCTGAACTCCAAGAATAAACTAAAAAGATCTGGGAGGAAAGACAAGCCCGCAGAGTCCTTTTTTAAATAAATGCAAGTGATCATAAAAAGCTCAGCATCTCTAAGGACAAACAAAAGAGCAGGTCCTCTTTTAACATGCAAATATAAGGACTCACCATCAACACTGTGTTAACTCCTAATCTTTTCTTACAAATCTTTAATTTTGTGATCCCATTTCCCTGCCAGACTGCATTAGACTCATTGTTCATAAATCAGCCCTGGATTCTCTGAGGCAGAAAGGCCAGGCAGTCAGCTTAATGCAGCCTTATTCTGTCAGAGAGTCCTGTAGACAGTTTCCACGGGGCGCAGGAGAAGAAAAAGGCAAAAATCTAATACGTGGCTAATTATATGGGAATGATACAAAATATGGGAAAGACCTGCTCTTTTATTTCTTGGTTTGTTCAGGTGCCTTTGGCATGAGAAGCTCAACTGCAGAGCACAAATGACCCATTTTGAGAAAACAGACAAAGGGAAAGTGCATATTGTATTTGGAGAACATTTGATGCCTTTAAAGTCCCAGCACCTTTCAGCCAACCATCATGTTTTCTATCTGATAATAACTTGTTCCAAGTCCAATCACTATGGTTGGCTGCACCCTATCACACCTTTGGATTAGGAAAGTGGAACTTAGAAGTTTGTGAAGTATTTCTTGATTACTCACAAGTTAACTCCCAATTGAAACAGTCTGCAGCAAAACACCCAGGTCACCTTGGCATACAGCAAAAGCACTGGACTGCGGTTCAACAAACTGACCTTCAGAGATTATTATGACCTTCAAATTATCACTAACATCAGTGATGCATTTTTTTCTTTTATTTTTTTTAGTGAAATTTGATGCTAAACCTCTGGGAACAAAGGGACATTACATTATTTCCATTGCCAACTTTCTGAAGAGGATAGGGATAACTGATATCTGTAGATATTTTAGTTAATCAAAAAAATATAACATTTCTATTTCAATTTAATTCTTATTTGAAAAATATATGGCTGCATTCTTAGAATGTTAAATTCTGTGGGAAGGAACAAGATCTGCTTTTGTGCATATGTAATCCTTTTTTGTTTTGTAAACATTCTATTACATCTATTTGGAGGACATTTTGATATAATGAGATATTGTAATAATTTCAAGTTTCAGCATTTCATACTGAGGTCATGTTGACTTTATAAACACTGAAGTGATTTATAGTCCAAAGGAGGAAGCATTGACACTGGTAATAAAATTACATCCTTAGAATTTACAACTTGAAGGTGAAAGGTAGCTACAAAGAATGACAGTTATGACCATTATCTCTAGTTTTTTGTTCTAATATAAGAAGTAAAAACACTTTAGCCACTTCAGAAAGGTTGATAAAGTGACCAGCACTCGGGAGCTTGCCCTGCCTCAGAACAGTACAGGACCTTTCACACGTCAGGTGACCTCTAGGTCCTTGACTCACCCAGGAAAGATTTCAAGGACAAGCTGGTGTTACTGTGAAAGAAGCAAAAAGTACACATATCCTAGTGGATACTGGCCAAGTTGAGAGTGAGTTTGCACCCACGGTCAGTTTTGGGGATTTTATGTGTTTCCAGTGGCGAAGGGAAGCTATCTTCAAGCTTTGCGGTACCAAATTCTGACTTTGCCTTCTGGTTGGAAGGGGCCCTTGCTTTTGTGACTTCCAGGACCACCCCTGAAGGGATTTCCTGCCATTAACTGTTTCCCTTTGATCTTGCCTGGAGGTTTAGGCTTTGATGAGAGGATATCAGCTTCTATTTCCTCTTTCCACTTGCTGGGATTTTTCCCTAACTTCTTTCTATCCTGCCTCAGTACCACAAAGAGCATGTGTCTGAGTGTTTTTTAATATGCATATACATGCATAAAGTATCCATTATGGCGTGATAGAAAGTACTTGTATATGAGTGAGTGCTGCAAAGGCCTCATTTATTTGGTACTTTTAAAATAAGATACTCAATTTTTTAGAATTTTTACATCAATGCAATTTAATATTTTTGAGAAAAATTTACATATTCTTTCAAAAAGTAGGTGCTTTTGGACATAGAACAAAAGGTTTGGATAGATTTCAGGAGACTTAAGAGTTCACATTTCAAATAAAAATCCCTTTTGTTACCTTAGTTAGCTAATTATTGATGGGAGTCAGACATTGTTGAGCATGTTCAGCTGGAGAGCATGGGCTTGTTGCTTTACCAGGAACTACAGCTTCACACCCCCTCATTTCCCACAGACCACTGAGGGAAGGCATAGAACAAAAGAGGGAGGAGGTAAACACATGTGCAATAAGTCAAAATGTCACCGCTAGAGGTGCTTGACCACAGAGGCCTGTCAGTTTAACCTGAGGGGTTGGGGGAGGTTGAGGAGCTTATAGGGGGGTAAATGCTGATGGATGGAGACTTGCCTTGGGGTGTTGAACACACAATACAGTGTACAGATGATGTGTTGTAGAAGTGTGCACCTGAAACCTGCATAATTTTGTTAACCAGTGTCACCCCAGTAAATTCAATAAAAAGAAACAACATTAAATTAAAAAAACATAAATGTTTGCTACAAATAAAAAAAACTCAATAAATTTCAAATAATTTTTAAAGCATATTTTTTATCACAAATAATTACATTAAAATTAATCATAAAGGTAAATAGAATATTTACTCTTTGGACTTGAATCAGTACACTTCTAAATAACCCATCTATTAAAGTACGAATGGCAAGTATAGTTAGAAAATATTTCAAAATGAATAAATATGTAAAAAAAAGTAAAATTTTGTGGAATGTAGCTAAAGCATTGCTTGGAGAAAATTTGAAAAACTTAAATGTCTATATTAGAAAAGAAAAAAAATTAATGATTAATTATTCACTTGGAGGGTTCCAAAATATAGACTAAATTAAACCCAGTATAGATATGAGTAAAAAAATATAAGAGCAGAAGTTAATAAAATAGGTAATTTAAAAACAATAGAAAAGTTAAAGTTAGTTGGTTGAACTATTTCTAAAATTAATAAAATCTTAGCAAGACCAATAGAGAAAAATAAAATAGACTATACAAACCACCAACATTGATGAAGAAGGTATAATATCACTGCAGAACCTAGAGACATACAAAGGGCAATAAAAGAACTTCTGAACAAGTGGGCATAATGCCAAATAATCTAAACATTTTGATAAAATAGGAAAATTTTTTGAAGAGTAACATAACAAACTTGTTTCAAAAAGTAAAAGATTTAAATAATTCTGTATTTATAAAAGAAATTAGAATTGTATTTTATATTTCCCAAGAAGAAAATTCTATGCACAGATAATTTTACTGGTGAATTCTGTCAAACATTAAGGAGATAATATTTCTAGTCTTAAAGAAATACTTTTAGAAAATAAAGGAGGAATAAGTACTTTTTAACCCATTTTAAGAACTACTCTAATACCAAGTCCCCAGAAGGATAATTCAAGACAAGAAAAATTAAAGAAAAATATTCTCTGAAGGGATTAAGTAAAGAAAAAAAGAAAAACGAAGACTCATGGACACAGACAACAGTGTGGTGATTGCCAAAGGGAAGGGGGGGGGCGGGGTAGAGGGAGGTAGAAAAGGGTAAAGGGGAGATAAATGATGATGGAAGGAGACTTGACTTGGGGTGGTAAACACACAACAATGTACAGATGATATGTTGTAGAATTGTATACCTGAAACCTATATAATTTTATTAAGCAATATCACCCCAATAAATTCAATTGAAAATACTTCTCATAAACTCAAAATTCTCACATAAAATTTGCAAGTAAAATACATCAATACTCAAAATTCATAATATATCATGACCAAGTGTGGTTTATTACATGAATGTTTATTTAACATTCATTAGTGTTCATTGAAGAAACACTAAATGATTACCTCATAAATGTAGGAAAATCATTTAGCAAAATCCATACGATTCACAAAATTTCTCAGTGAATAGAAATAGAAGGTAACTTTCTCAATTTAATAAAGGAGATCTATAAAACCAAACAACCAAGCAAACAAAAATAATGACACATCATTCTTCATGGTGAATTATTGGATGCATTTTTCTTAAGATAAGTAAAAGGCAAGGATGCCCTTTCTCACCAATTCTATTCCACAAACTGCTAAAGAGCAAAGTTCCAGCCTAAAAATGCACGTAAGAGTAATAAAAGGCACAAATATTAAAGAAGTAACTTGTATTCATATGTAGACAATATGATTGTGTACATAGAAAAATCAAATATATCTAACACACAAACATTAAACTAATACTTGAATTTAACAAAGTTAAAAAATACAAGTCTAACATTAAAAAAAAAGTAATTCATATGCTAGAAAGAAAAAAAAAGGAAAATTAAATGTAAGAACATTTAAAATGCCATTTAAAACAAAGTATTTAGAGAGGGTCAGCGGGGGAAAAAGGACATCTGTAATACTTTCAACAATAAAGATAAATTTTAAAAAGTATTTAGGGACTCATTACATGAAAAGCGTGCAAGATATGTAAAATAAAAATCAAAATATTGCTCAGAGAAATTGAAAAGGTCTAAATGAATGGAGATCTATGACTTGATTATGGATTTAAAAAATCAGTATTGCTAAAATGTCAGTTCTCTCCAAGTTGACCTACAGATTCACTATAATTTTAATCAATATAGTGGCCTTCTTTTATCCTATAGCAAGAAAGTCAATATAAAACTATTGACATGCAAAGGACAAAAGTAGCTAAAACAATCTTAAAAAATGAAAAAGTTTGGATGAATTACATGATTTCCATATAAAGTTTTTTTTTTAATATATAAATATCTTTATTGATTTCAGAGAGAGGAAGGGAGAGGGAGAGAGACAGAAACATCAATGATGAGAGAGTTGTCATTGATCAGCTGCCTCCCACACGCCCCCTACTGGGGATCAAGCCCACAAACTAGGCATGTGCCCTGACCCAGAATCTAACCCCGACCTCCTGGATCCTAGGTCGATGCCCACCTGCTAAGCCACGTACAACCAGGCCCTTATAAAGTTTTTTTATAAAATAATTAATATGTTTCATATCAATGTAAGAATAAGTAAATGAATTAATGGAACATAATAGAAAGTTCATAAATAGACATGGTTGATTTTCTACACACATGGTAAAATTATTTACTGGTAAATAATACTCTGTTGAAGGAATACTGCTAAAATATTTAAATAGGTTTGTGCAATGAATAAACCTCTACCTCTATGTTATATCAAAAATAAAAATTGCCCTGGCAGGGTAGCTCAGTTGGTTAGAGTACCATCCTGACACACCAAGGTTGTGGGTTTGGTCCCCCATCAAAGCACATACAAGAATCAACCAATGAATGCATAAATAAGTGAAACAACTAATCAGCCTCTCTCTCTTTTTCTCATTCTCTCTCAAAATCAATCAATAAATTAAAAAAAAATTTTTTTAATTTAAAAAAATTATTTGGGGACCCTAGTCCCCAAAATTGGAGTTTGTATATAAAGTTTTTCATGGGAATCATGTGAAAGTATCTTCATGGCATTGTTATAAGCAAAACTTTTTTATTCAAGGCACACACACACACAAAACAGTAATCATATAAAATAAAAAATTCTCATCAAAATCATCATTCAGAAATTTAATTAAAAATATATAAATATGAATATCTGAAAAACAAGCAGTATTTATAATACAAAATGAACTCTCATAACAATAAAAATAATTTTAAAAGATAGTCAAATGTAATAAATTGACAAAAGACTTATATAGATACATCACAAAAGAAGATATAGGACTGATAATGTCATGAAAAAAGTACTCAACATTATTAGCCATCAGCAAAATGTAAATTAAAAATAAAATTAGATGGCATTTCACAATCATAAAAAGGCTAGTATTATAAAACTTTACAAAGCTGACAAAGAGATGTTGTCAAGGATGTGGAGCAAGTGGAAATCTAATATATCGCAGGTGACAGAGTAAAATAGCACAATCACATTAATAAAAGAATCAACATCTAGCTACCAAAATTTTCATTCCTGATCATTTTTTCCAAGTAAAATCCAAATTATACACACAAAAGACTTATATAGTATTTTCTCATAACAACTTTGTTCATAATAGTCACACAACTAAAATCAACCCAATGTCCATCAATATTAGAATGGATAAGTAAAGTTCAGCATGGTCAGAGAATGCAATGATCATAAGAAATTAAAAAGGAACAGCCTACTTATACTTTCAACATGAATGAATCTCAAAACAGCATGTTCAGCAGACAATTGAGGGCATGTGAAACAGATAACTTTAATTATGCAGACAGGAAAAAAATTCTTTACACCTATTTTTATTGCCCATTAATAACCAAAAGCCATTTCCATTCTAGAAGATAGCCTTGTCCCATATCTAAATAACAGGTGGCAAGCAGCCAACTAAAAACAGGTTATGACAGTTGTAATCTGGAAGCTCCACACTAGTCCTGTGTTTAAAATGGCCAACGAAAGAGTGTTTCAATCCATCTTGAAAAGACTACTGAAGGTGATATTTGTTATTAAAGGGAAATTTCAGAATATGAATGATATCTAGAAATGATTCTTGACAACATTATTACATATTGTGGTCCTGGCACTTCTGTCCTCTGCAGTTTCACTCTCTTGTACCTTATGCTGGGTCAGTGAAATATACCCTTTTGAGGCCTTGAAAGACTGACTGTGCCTTAGATGTCTTTTCTCATTTCTGGCTGTCAGTATATTTTACTTAAACAGTTGGTCTGAGCATGGTGCAGATCCCTTTGTAAATTGGAGGAAAGACTTTGGGTTAAAATAATCTAGTGAATCAATTCCTATTCAAACCCTATACTTAATGCCTCAGAACATTACCTTTAATTCTATAACCATATTATGTACTTCTTCATATTATTTAACTTCTTTTTCATTTAATGCAAAAGAGAATATTCACAATTACTTACCATAGCAACCACTGCAGAAATAGATTCAAATGCTAAGACTAGCACAGGGTTCACAGTTGATATAATCATGCCAATTTGCAACATGACCCTGTATAGCTATTTTGAGGCTTTTGTATCCAGATGAGAATGGTGAATGTACTAGGAATGGGGTTTGTTTTTAATCAGTACACGTGAATACAGGGTGGGGCAAAAGCAGGTTTACAGCTGTGAGTATTCGAATACAGAATTTATTCTTATATTATTATTTATTAATCATTGTCTTTTCCATATGAACAACTGTAAACCCACTTTTGCCCCACCCTGTATAATTACTGTCCTCATCAACAACAATAAAAACAAAAATTATCTTGAGTGATTCTATATAGGACCCAATACTATACTTAATGGAATATTTGACTCCATATTAAATAGGAAATATTAATTACACAACGTGTAAAATGCTACTGATGCTTATATCACATATACATACACCCACAATTGGATGATGTATACAGGTTACAAAGGGAAAAAATATATAATGTATATACACAAGTCTGTTCTCAAAAGTATAAGTGGTTAGATAAATTTAAAAGAAAGATGATTAAGATTATTATTGTCAACTCAGTGAATAAGTGATGATATATTATAAATTATCCCTATACATAAATGTACATGCTTCATTATATTTTATCTTTCAATTTCCTTTTTCTATTTGCTAGAACCCTTTCCTGCATTTATATTACTTTTGAAGTTTTATATTTTTCCATAAAGCCTTCGGGTAGGGAATTAGAAGGGTGATTATGTCTCTTGGTCCCTTCTTGTCTCAAGGTGCAACTTGAAAAATAATAAGAACAAAATAAAATCTGGCTAGAGGGAGATAGAGTACCTTATTTCCAGAATTGTCACATTATGCTCTCCAAAAAGTCCAATTTTTAACAAAAATTTATGAAACACACAGAGAAACAGTTAAGTATAACACATACAAATAAAATAAAACTAGTCAATAGAAACTCTTTTGGGGTATAGAGACTTTAAAACAGTTCATATAAATATGTTCAAGTAACTGAAAGATAATATACAAAGAATTAAAGTATGATAACTATATACCATGAAATAGAGAGTATGAATAAAAAGAAATAAATTATATTAAAAAAATAAAATAAATTCTGGAGTTGAAAAATATAATAACTACCTGGAAAATTCATTGGAGTGAAAATCACTAGAGCAGATCTAAACTGTAAGAAGAAAGAATCAACAAACTTGAATATAGATCAATTGAGATTCTCCAGTTTGAAGATCAGAATAAAAAAGTATGAAGAGATAAATAACAGAACCTCAGAAACCTGTGGATACCCTTGTATTTAACAGCAGTCCCATAAGGAGAGGAGAAATAAAGGGACCAAGAAAAGACTTCAGGAAATAATAAATAAAATCACAAGTTTGATGAAAATATTAATCTATACATCCAAGCTGCTCAACAAACTTCAAGCAGGATGAACTCAGATATATCAATAATGACTTCCAGTTTCAGTTCCTTATGAAAGGAGCTTGGAAGTCTGCTCCATCCTAACAGCAAGTAAAAAGCTGAACAGACTGAAAAACAAACTCTTCTTGGATTTATAACAGAGAAGAACACAGGACAAACTACCACCCCAGTGTTGGAAATACAGACTGGCAAGTACAAAGAGTCATGGCTTACAGAAGCGGAGACTCACCAGCAGAAACCAACATAAGAAACAGAGTTGGGGTACAAAAACCTGTTATTGATGACTTGCTGGAAGCTTAGTGTGTAGAAGTTTGAGAGTTAAAAATTCCTGGAGAAACCCCACAATGTTGTGAGATTTACCCCCAGGAATTTGAACAGATTCTCACAGTAAATATCAGAGAAAAAATTCCTTCTGCTTCCAGCAGGAGGATGGAGGAGGGAACCATTTTAAAATATGTCAGGACACAGTCTTAACAGGACTGCCATTAGGGGAAGAGTTAATCAGAGCCTAACATGCTGCGGTATCATCAAAGACAAAAAGACCAGGAATGGGAAATAGCCACCTCCACCTCACTCCAGCCATCCTGTGCCACCAAAAGGAGAGGAAAACACTGAGAAACCACTGAGGAGCCTACAGTCCAGAAGCACAGACTCCCTAAAAGACTGAGATCTAATCCTAGGAGTACAGAACATCTCCCCTTCGCTTGCACCCCAATGCGACATAACTGAAGGCTTATTTATAGCAGTTCCTTTTACCAAGTACAGCAACTAGTGAAAAATCCCAAGGCATACCAAAAGGAAAAAAAACACAATTTGAAGAGAGACCAAGCAGACATCAGTACCGACATGGCTGTGCTGTTGGAATTATAACACCAGGGATTTAAAAACAACTATAAATAATATGCTAAGAACTCCAATGAATAATGTAGTGAACATGCATGAAGAGATGGCAATATAAGCAAAAAATGAAAATCCAATCAGAGAATCAGAAAGAAATGCTATAGATAAAAAGCATTGTAATAGAAATTAAAAATGCCTTTGATGGGTTTATAGATAGACTGGACATGGCTGAGGAAAGAATCTCTAAGGCAGAAGATATATAAATAGAATCCTCAGAAACCAAGGAGCAAAGAAAACAAGTTGGGGCAAAAAAACAGAACATGATATTCAAAGACTGTATGACAACCACAAAAGGTGTAACATACATGTATTGTGGAAAACAGCAGCAAAGAAAAAGAAACAGAAGAAATATTTCAAATGACTGAAAACTTCCCTCAAATAATGTAAGACACCAAACGACAAATCCAATAAGCTCAGAGAACATCAAGAACATAAAAGCCAAAACAACCACAAAAATATTTTCAAACTATAGAAAATCAAAGATTTTTATTACTAAGCCAATCTGAAAAGGCTACATAATGTGTGATTTCAACTATAATGGTACCTTGGTTTTTGAACATCTCTGTTGACGAACATTTTGGTTTACGAACTCTGTAAACCCCGAAGTAAATGCTTCTGTTTTTGAACACGCCTCGGAAGTCAAACATGCCATGCGGCCTCCGCTGAGGGCAACATCCTACAGCCCAGCTCTCGGCTGTTGATCCCTCAGTTTTCGAACTTTTCAGAACTCAAACGGTCTTCCAGAATGGAGCACATTCAAAAACTGAAGTACCACTGTACATTACGTTTTGGAATAGGCAAAACTATGGATACAATAAAAAGACCCTAGAGCTAGTGGCTCTAGAGCTAGTGGTGAGGAGGGATAAGTAGGCAGAGCTCAGAGAATTTTTAGGACAATGAAAACACTCTATGATATTATACTGATAGATATATGTCATTACACATTTCTCTAAACCCATAGAATGTACACCACCAAGAGTGAACCCTAAGGTAAAATAATGATTTGAGTAATTATGACATGTCAACATAGACTTATCTTTTGTAATAAAGGTACCATTCTGATGAGTGATGTTTATTATATGGGAGACCATACGTTTGTGGTGAGGGTGATTTGGGAAATCTTTGTACCTCCCTCTCATTTTTTTTCTGAACCTAAAACTGCTCTTTAAAAAAAAAAAATGTCTTGCCTGGCCAGCATGGCTCAGTGGTTAGAGCACTGACATGTGCACCGGAGGGTAGCAGGTTCAATTCCCTATCAAGGGCATGTACCTGGGTTGCAGATCTGATCCCCACCCCTGGTTAGGGCTTATGCAGCAGGCAACCAATTGATGTGTCTCTCTCACATCGATGTTTCTCTCTCTCCTCCCTCCTCCCTTCCACTCTCTCTAAAATCAATAGAAAAAATATCCTCACTTCTCGGATAAAGATTGAAATAATAATAATAATAATAATAATAATAATAATAATAATGTCTTAAAAGAGAGAGAGGGAGAGATCCACACTAAGTATAAACATGGCATGATCAAACTAACAAAAGCCAAGGCAAACAGAGCATCTGGATAGCAACAAGAGAAGAATTACTTATGCTATACAATACAAGGAATCTTCCATAACTAATAGTTCTTTCCTTCAGAAACCACGGAGGCCAGAAGGCAGTGAGATGACTTATTCAAAGTGCTGAAATAAAAAAAATTGTCAACAAAGAACTGTATATGCAGTAAAATTATTTTTCAAAAATAAACGATAATTTCAGCCATTGTCAGATAAATCTAAATGAAAGAATTAATTGGCAGCAGATCTACCCTAGAAAAATTCTAAAGTCCTTGTAACTGAAATGAAAGAACACTAAAGAACAATTAAATCCTAACAAAGAAATAAAGAGCACTGGTAAAAGTAACTATATAGGTAATTATAAAAGACAGTAAAATATATTTTTTGCAACTCTATTTTCTTTGTGGTTTAAAAGACAAGTACATAAATCAATAATTATAATTCTATGTTGATGTGGTTATAATGTATAAACATGTAATTTCTATGACAATAATAGCATAAGTGAGAATAAGAATGGAGATATAATTAAACAGTTTCTGTATACTATCAAAATTATTTTAGTATGAATCTAACTACAATAGCCCTCCCTTAGCCATGGTTCCACTTTCCACAGTTTCAGTTATCTTCAGTCAATCTCAGTCTGATAATATTAAATAAAAAATTCTAGAAAAAAACAGTTTATATGTTTTAAATTGTACACTGTGCTGAGTAGCATTATGAAATCTTATGCCATCCAGCTCCTACCCACAGTGTTACACTGCCTGCCCATTAGTCACTCAGTAGCCTTATCATTTGTCAGGTTGTGGAAGTATCACAGTGCTTATGTTCAAGTAACCTTTATATTACTTAATCATGGTCTAAAAGTGCAAGAGCAGTGATATTGGCAATTCAGATATGCCAAAGAGAAGCTGTAAAGTGCTTCCTTTAAGTGAAAAGGTGAATATAGTACAGTAAGATATTTTGAGACAGAGAGAGGCCATATTCACATAACTTTTATTACAGTATATTGTTAAAATTGCTTTATTTTATTTTTATTGTTGTTAATCTCTTACTATACCTAAAATATAAATAAAACTTTATCATCTGTATGTATATATAGAAAAAATAGAAAGTATGTATAAAGTTTGGTACTATCTGTGGTTTCAGGCATCAACTGAGGGTCTTAGATACAAAGCAAT
This sequence comes from Miniopterus natalensis, assembly GCF_054644295.1. NCBI lineage: Eukaryota > Metazoa > Chordata > Mammalia > Chiroptera > Miniopteridae > Miniopterus > Miniopterus natalensis. Next base: position 56,394,617 of record NC_142083.1, read on the forward strand.
CTATTGTAGATTGCTTTGTGTTAAGATGCAAATTGTAAACCCAATGTCAATTACTTAAAAAAACTAAAAAAAATAAAGTAAAATAAACAAGAAAAATAAAATGTTACAACCCTCCCCCCCAAAAAAACCAATTTAACATAAAAGTAGACATTAATAAAGAAATGGAGGAACAAGAACAACAACAAAGAAAAATATGAGAAATATAGAAAACAAGTATCAAAGTGGCAGATGTAAATCCTACTTTATCAGTAATTATACTAAATGCAAATCAATTACATGCTCCAATAAAAAGTCAGATATTTGCAAGATTAAATAAAAACTCAATAACCTAACTATATGTAATCTACAGGAGAAACATCCTAGAAGCAACAACAAAAAAATAGTTTTAAAGTAAAGAGATTTAAAAAATAATATTATGTTAACAGTAATCTAATAAGACTAGAGTGGTTATATTAACATAAGGTGAAATACACTTTAAGACAAAAATTGTTATCATAGATAAAGTTAGACATTTTATAATGAAGAATGAATTTAAGTATCAAGAAATTGTAACAAAAAACATATATGCACCTAAAAACAAAACACCAAAATGCATGTAGAATCACTGAATTTATGTTTATGAGTTAACTTTTGGAAAGCACCTAAAAATGGGGGCTGGTTGACAAGACAACCAACCATGATCTATGTGTTGTAACTTTCAGTACCAATTCCTAATTTCTGGGGAGAGGTAAGGGGCTGGAGTCTAAATCGGTCACCAGTGGCCAATGATGTAATCTGTCATGCCTATGTAATGAAGCCTCTATAAAAACCCAAAAGGGCAGGGTTGAGAGAGATTTGAGATTAGTAGACATGTGACAATTTGGGGAGAGTGGCATGTCTAGAGAGGCAATGGAAGCTCCATGCCCTTCCCCCTATGCATCTCTTCCATCTGGCTGTTCCTGAGTTATTTACTTTTATAATAAATAGGTAATCTAGTAACTAAAATGTTTCTCTGAGTTCTGTGAGCCAGGCAAGCAAATTAATTGAACCCAAGGAGAGGGTTGTAGGAACCTATTATTTATAGTCAGTCCATCAAAACACAGGTAGCCTAGAGTTGCATTTTGCATCTGAAGAGGTGGTGGAGACAGTCTTGTATGACTGAACCCTTAACATGTGGAATCTAATGCTATATCTAGGATGGTAGTATCAGAATTGTGTTGCATGTTGTTGTGGGATATTGAAACTAGACAGCAAAGGGTCCGGGCTCCCTGTCACCACTTGAGCCAATTAAGCAGAGACAGGATTGAATCATATATGGCGTTTATTCCAATATCACTGGCAATATGGAGAACAGTAATGGTCATAGAAGAAAATCTGCTTTGCCCGCCCCCCCCCCCCATAAGCCAGCTGCTTACATCGGGTACAAGGACAAAGATTACATGAGAAAGTCGGAATTACAATCATGGGGAAGTAGGCAAGGTGGGTTGGGGGTTGCAAAGGGCTCATAAAGGACAGCCACCTCAGGGACTCCAAGGCAGGTGTCTCCTGGACCAGATTACAGGCAACGTGGGCTGGGGGTTGCAAAGGGAGGTGCCTCTGGGATTCCACTGTTTCAGGAACAAGGTTGTTAATCTTTCCAAGAAGATAGATAGTTTTCAGAAAAGGAGAATGGGCCACATTCCAAGGGTAATTCCTATGTCCTGGGGCATACAACTCCCAACCAGTTTAGAAAGTGCTTTTTCTAATTAGAACAGAACAATCACAGTTAACAGAACATGATTAATATTTCTTTTAACTATAGCTAACAATCATGGTCAACAGAGCATGATCAGCATCTCTGCCCCTAACAAAAGTATTACAGATGCCCCCTTTTTTCCCCATTGATCCCCTTCACCCAACTCCCACCCCCTCCCCAAGCATTTACCTTACTATTGTCTGTGTCCATGAGTTATGCATATATGCATATAAATTCTTTGGTTAATCTTTTCCCACGCACCTACCTCCTACCCTCTGAAATACATCAGTCTGTTGCATGCTTTAGTGTCTCTGGGTGTATTTTGATCATCAGGTCACTTTATGTTGTTCATTAGTTTCTTCTTAAAGAAGACCCTTCAACATTTCATGCAATACTGGTTTGGTGGTGATGAACTCCTTTAGTTTTTTTCTTGTCTGTGAAACTCTTTATCTGACTTTCAATTCTAAATGACAGCTTTGCTGGGTAGAGTAACCTTGCACTTTATAAAAGACATAATGAACAAATAGTATATTTTGTTGAGTATACAATGAAAATAAGACAAAAACTTCATTATAAGAATAAAGCCAGAGTAGCTCAGGGGTTGAGCATCAACCTAGGATCCAGGAGATCACTGTTCGATTCCCAGGGCACATGCCTGGGGTTGCGGGCTCGATCTCCAGCAGGGGGCGTGCAGGAGGCAGCCGATCAATGACTCTCTCATCGTTGATGTTTCTGTCTCTCTCCCTCTCCCTTCCTCTCTCTGGAATCAGTAAAGACACATTTAAACAAAAGAAGAAGAAGAAAGAGAGATAAGAAAAGCAAAATAAAAAAAAAAGGCGAAAAATACAATTTGAGAGTAGGATACTTGAATAACAGAAATTAAAAAGAAGAATGCATATTGTAGTATATGAGGGAAAAAAGTCAATTCATGAAAAAGCAGAGTAGACACTAAATAATTATCTAAGAAGTGGGGGGAAAGGGTCCAAAATCAACAAGTACAAGAAATGAATAGAGAAACATGGGAAAGTCTGAGAAAGGAGATTCTGCTTTAAAACACCTAGTGAAGCTTTAATTATTCACTCAGTGAGCTCACTGAGAGGGTGCCCGAAGTCTTTGGATGTCAAATGCCGGTAGTAGATGGAGTGGAACCAAGTAGCTCAATGTCTGGGGTGTGGGCTGCCTGCACGCTAAGCTTTGTCCCCCAAAGCCACCACATTGCTCGCTATTCAGAAGTGGCCCCAGCGTCCCCTGCCTCTGAGAAATTCAATGTGTGAAGCTTTAGTCAAGAATGAAAAGCCATTGTACATTTTTGCCTCCATGCATATGGATAAGCCTTGGTGATAATGTGTGTTAAAAAAAATACTACATAGTGGAACCTAATAGAAACTTCCACGTGGCATTGTTTCCACCATGCATAATTCATACAGAAGACATTAGAAGAAAGCAGGCAGGCTGACTTCCGTACGTTTTTGTGTCAGATCTTTTTCTAACTTTTAATTTATTCCTTTGGGGATAAAATGCTTCTCTTTTGCTCTATTGATATTGTTTTTAGCGAGCTTTATGTATCATGCAGGTTTTCTTGTTCAATCTAAAATCATATTTAATATGTTAATCTCACCCTTCATTGTTTTGTTGTGATTTGTTTTGAATCATCATCTTTAGAGAATTTTATTCAGGGTTCAAAAGCCATTATTCTTTGGTGATTCTACAATATAATGAAGCATATTTGCAACATAATATTTTTCCTAAATCCATGGATATTATCATCATATGTATTTTCAAATTCTCCAAGAATGTCTTCGTGTAACTGAATTAAATATAGTTTAATTAAATTAAGTAAATTAAATTGCTCATTACAAGTAATAACTTTAAGCTTCAGAATGAATTTGAATTGGAAAAGAATTTGAATACCTGGCTTAACAGCTCTAGTGTGGTGTGAAATTAATTTGCATTATACATATCTTACCTCTTTTTAATGAATGCATAGATGGAAGACAGAATGAGAAAGAGATAAGAGGCTCTGAAAAGCACTTTAAAATTATTAATTAAAAAGGGCATTCTCCATGGTGAGGAACTGAACTAAAACATGATTACTTGTTGAAGAAAAAATGTTCAATTATATAATAACATTAAATAATGAATCATGAAATATCAAAAAACATTATTTTCCTAGAGGTCATATCATTTCATTGTAGCCCTATATAAGCACTAAGATAATGCTGCTAATCCTAATAAATTCATTCTGAGATGTCTAATTTATTAATTGGCGAACGAGGGGTAGGAAAGACAGATGATAAAGCCAGAAGTAAAACTTATGTGTTCATCCATGTCACATGATATTTTTGCTACCGTGAATTTCCAGCACCTAGATGATTTTTTATCTTGTTTTTTGGCAAGTATTTTTTTTTTTTTCAGGGAAAAGAGAATCCGCTAACAATTTCTTAAGATATGTTAAACTTCTTCCTAGAATAAATTTATGTAAGAAATACAAAAACTTGTAAATGATTCTCTTGATTTAATTATATGACTGAAGGTAGTATTGTAGTGTTAGATAATAAATACAAAATTCTTCTCTACCTGATATTGGTAGCATACAAATTGTAAAGGTAGAATCTTTGCCTGTCTGCTATCACCTGATCTTAATTGATCAATCAGTTGAAAACATCCAGTGGATGGTATCTGTAAGCTGTGAAAGATCAAATATTTAAAAAGATAATTTTGTAAAAATGCTACACCCCAGGAAGCCTAGCAGACCCTATTTCAGAAAACGAGTATTTACAGGTTGTTGATGGATGCACATTTCCAAGCATGTAGCAGGAATGAACACCGAATATCAACAAGAGGGAAACTGACTACACTCTTTAGGGCATTTTGAGTCAAAGGATTCTGAGTCATGATTTTAAATTTAAAAATCTCATATTTTGCATGTGTATGGAAGCTATTCCTTCAGGAGACACAATGTGTTGTGGAAAGAAGGTAATTTGCACATGATTTTTAAATGTCTAACAATCTAATCAGACCAAATTGGCAGTGTGTGTCCATCACTGCCGAGGGTAGAAAGCAAACAGACTCATGAAAATAAGTCAATAGGCAATGTAGCAGATCTATAGTGTAAATGAGATGGATGCATCCAGTGTTCATGGCTTGAGGGCATTAATCATAAAGATTGTACAACTTATCTCCAACCCTTGTTATTATTATCTAGGATGAAGCAATATTCTGATTTTAATTTGACTTCCCATACAACTTTGCCTAGAGGGAATGACTGTGAACTCAAGTATCATTTTATATGTCCTACTTTAAATTAACACATAGACATTCTGGTTGTAATGATTCATTTCTGCAAGCTTGTTTAATGCAACTTTCTCCTCAAGTGATTAATTCACCATTAAACAAATGATGACAAATGCGATTTTTAAATCTAAAACTTGACATGACCTTTTTTTTTTTTTTTTTCAGGGCAATGCTGCACTGCAGGACCCTTAGAAATGCCTATATGAAGTGAAAAACTCACTGCACAAATTCACACTAAAAAAATCCACCGTCACACTCACAGTAACCAAGAAAACTTAAAAGCAGAAGAATATTAGACAATATCTAGCCTACTCCTTTCTTTTATTAATAAAGTAGAGGCCCACAGGAAAAATGGCCTGCATAGTGTGTCAGTAAAAAAACAGACCAAAGAGGCAGGGAGTTGCGTTCTGACTTATCTGTACCTTCCAAATCTCACTTTAGTGCTTGTAACTGGCAGAACTTAACACATATCTAAAACTCTAACTGCATGGGATTCTGGGAAACATAGTCTATAGCTTCTAGATTCTGTAGTGGAAAAGTATAAGAGAAGGATGTTGGAATGGAATTTGAGCTATAACATATGATACAATAATTTTTTTAAATGTCCCAGAAAAATACTTTTATATTTTCTCCAGGTAATATGTGTTTTATATTTTCTCCAGGTAATAATTGTTTGTGATAGCAATGAGATGGATAATATTGAAGTCTAATCAATAGAGAAAAAGAAAAGCAATACATCGTGGATAATGCTATATGCTGCTATGCAGCAGTAAGAAGCGGCCAGCTAGATATATATACCCCAAAAAAGAGAGATATAAAATAGTATTGAAATAAAGAAAACACTGCATGAGATACCTTGTAAAAATAGCACTTATGCAAACTGAAAACACTATAAACAGTATGTATTTTATGATATGCATAAATTATTAAAATACTTGCATACATACTCAAGCATATATTTATCAAATGTACTATTGTGGCCCCCTATGGGAGTGCTTCTCATTACCAATTTCAACCTGGAAACCATAGAGAGAATTCTGGAACATATAGTTCCTGTCTCCTTCTCTGTGATAGAAAAGAAATGTTACTTAAACCATACAAACCAGCACAGTCCACCCTTTCTCAATTTAGAATCCATACACATACCCCTTAAATCATATCTAATCTTTCAAGAAAAGGCAGCATTATTCCTGTTACGATATAACTACTCTTAGTACAACCTAAGATCTACCTCCTTTTGCCTCTAAATGCACCTTTAAAAAAAAAAGTTTTTATTGACTTTAGAGAGAGAAGAAGGGAGAGGAGAGAAAGAAAGTAAAACATCAATGTGAGAGAGAAATTTCAATCAGCTGCCTCCTGCATGCCCCCTACTGGGGATCAAGCCCAAAACCTCAGTGTGTGCCCTGACCAGGAATCGAACTGGTGACCTTTGGTGCATGGGACAATGCTGAAATGCTCAACCAACTGAGCCACACTGGCCAGGGCCCCAAATGCATCTTATTGATCTCTAAATTCTAAACCATTTATTTTCTAATTTAATTACAGTTCCTTTTCATATTTTAACATATACTGAATTATTGTAGCCACTACTAATCCACCTTGATATTAAGAAGGAGAGGCAATGGAGAAGGGACAAATAAGTTGATTATATGCAAATACATACATTTCAAGTAAGAAAATATTCATGGTTATTACAGTACTAGGTTTTGCATATGTGGTTGTGTTTGGGTTATTTTTCTTTTTTTAAACCATTGATTCCATGTTCTCATTTTTCTCAGCATCTGTGTTTATCATTTTTATTTACCTAGTAGGATTCCCAGAAGAGCCTGAATCAATAGGCCTTGACACTATTGGGTCCTGAAGTGTCTATACAAATATTGGTCATACCTGTAGGCAGGCAGGGCATTCTCTGCTGTATTTTCTTATCAAGTTTAAATTCACAGAAAACTGTAACCCTTACTGTCTATGCTACACTGGCTGGACCCTTCCTATGGTTCCATTCCCCAAGGGGACCAGCTAGTTACTATCCCTTGGGAAATTCTGTCATAGAAAAAGTTCATTACTGATCTCTACCACTGGCAGTTTTATTGTTTGATTTTTAAACTCACTAATAGTTGAGGCCAAATATCCTTGGTGCAAATAAGAGCATATTAGTGTGATTATATAACATTCACCTTTGCTGCAATAACAACTTATTCATAAGTCCATATTCAAGAACTGAATGGCAGAAAAACAGACACATCCACATAACATGTTCTTTTTGTCCATCTGATTATTGAAACCTTCTTCTGTGGTGATTTCCTCTGGTGAATGTTCACATGGGCATGGATATAATTACACTTATGTCTTTCAAGAGGCCATGTACATGTTTTTAACCAAGATCTCCAGTTTTTCCATTATGCTCCTTTAAGTCCCTGACCACTTAGCCAAACCATTATCAACAGCTCATGAATCAGGATAGATCCAAATCTCTGGTTATTTCTCTTTCAAGTCCTTTTCACTTGGAATATATTCTTTCCCTACTGAGAAGTTGTACTGCTTCAGTGATCATCTCTTGAATGGTGCCAAAATATTATGTAGGATAACTGAAAAATACTTGATGTGCTGGTTTTCCAAGTCCTTTGGACACAAGTAATTGCCCAAGTGGCTATAAGTGGGGTGTGGAAGCAAGAGTGGTGAGAGTAAATGTGAGCCGTATCTCATGCAAATTACTGTGACTTTAGAATCTGTTCTAAATCTATCTCGATTACTTGCATACAAGAGAATTATGTACTTTTTTGCATGCCCAACTTTATGGTTTGGTGGGTTAGACATTGTGAAAAGTATGTCAGGATGCATGGTACCTTGATGTTTGTTGGTTAAGGATTCATTATCTCTTAGGGGCTTTTATGAAAAAGAGAGAAGAATTACATGGTGAAGGAGGCATAGCTTTTTTCCAAAACCTTAAGGAAGTACAAGTTAATTTTCCTGATGGGGAATGTAGATGTCTCATATATCATCTCTATTTGTCATAAATGTTTCAAGCATGATTGGATCTGCAGGATCATATATGATCCAGTGATAGAAGACATTTTGGACTTCCATAACTTCCGATTCTTTGTCTTTATAGATTGCTCAGTAAATAAACTAAAGCAACAAACTCAAATGTGTGGTACAAGTTTCAAGATCCAGAAAGATCTACCAAGTATCATTTCCCCTTTTTATAGAGAGTATAAGTTGCAATGTAATTGTCTTTCACTGTCATATAAATCTCAGCATGATACAGATCATTACACTGTTAGAAATTTCACTGAGGTGATGGGGCCTTGAACCAAGGGAGACTATATTACCAACTCTCTGACACATAAATATTAGCAGAGTTTCTAAGGTATTTTGTTTTTTCTTCTCACCACATTCAATCAGCATGAGGTCATCAATAGTGTACAGTGGACTGGAGTGAGACCTTGAGTAATAGAAAGGTAATAAAGATCTGTAAGGACTAGATAATGACAGAAGTAGGGAGGTAACATAGCTCTACTCTAAGATAAAAACAAAACCAAAAACAAAATAGCATTCTCAAGATTAATAGATGCATACCAAGTATTATTAGTGGTATTAATTTGCTCCTGTGAAGAAACCAATGGAGCCTGGCTGGCATGGCTCAGGGGTTGAGCACTGACCTCTGAACCAGGAGGTTAAAGTTCGATTCATGCCTGGGTTGCAGGGTTGATTCCCAGTGAGGGACGTGCAGGAGACTGGGACTTGCAGGAGACAGGGGACTAGCAGAAGACAGCCGACTGATGACTCTCTCTCTCATCACTGATATTTCTATCTCTCGCTCCCTCTCCCTTCTGCTCTCCGAAATCAATAAAAACATATTAAAAAAAGCAGCCAGTGGAATCTGCAATACACTGAAATTGGAAAAAGTTTCTGAAAACCCACTTTAATTTTTCAAGATTAGTATTTCTTTTGCCAAGGGCAAGTAGGAGTTTGGGAATGCGAATATAATACCCATCTTTGCATCTTTCAGGACTTTGATTGTGATATTAATGTCTGCAAGTCTTCCAGAATGCGGTATTACTTTTGGTTTGCTCTTTTGGTATGAGAAGGGAATTCCAGCAACTTATATTTAGCCTTTTCCATCCTGGTAGCCCACACTTCATTTATCATGAAACTAATGTGGGGATTCTGACAGTTGTGGAATTTATCTGTTCATATTGTTCATCTAAGAACTGGGGAAAAACAGAGTATGTACATGATCTACCAGGTACATTGTGAAGTGGACCAAAACCAAATCTCCATTTATCATCTCACTGCCAATTGCCCCTACTCTTACTGGAGGGCCAGATCAGTGTTTTGGGTCCCAAGGAATTAACTTCAGTTTACAGACAGTGCTAAGTAGTCTCTGAAAATTTTTGAGTTATCCTTTCCCAAAAACAAATTCACTCCGGCAAACAGGTTTAGGTTTTCCTGAGAAAGACAGGGAGGAGGTGTTATCCTATGCAACTGTGGCAGTATTTCAAGGTCATTTCTGAAGTGGTTCTTGCCTCTCTGCCTTTCATGGAGATTTGGGTTTGGAATTGGCTTACATCTGGGAATTGAAGTGTAGGTCCATGACTGTCTCAATGTCAGAAAGGCCATTACTGATTTCAAGTCTAGTCAGAACAGAGCACCAGTTCTAGATTATCATTTTGAAGATTTTTTCCTCCTGAAATCATTTCTAGTAGCTAGAAATGTATCAGTCAGTGTTCATTTATGAATAGAAAACACTTTCTATTAATCAGAAATGGTAGAAATTTTAATACATAGAAATAGATGTTTATTCAATCATTGTTATGACTGAAGAGAAGGCTAAGGAAGCTATTATAACTGAGAAAGTTAGCTTGTTAGTGAAAAATCTCAACTCCAAGAAACTCTGACAAACAATGTCTGTCTAAAGCAGCAAAACAGGTGACATTCAAGGGCTCAACCTGGAGAAACAAATATCTTGAGTCAGCCCACAAGTGTAGCTACCACTACCTCTAGAAAATAATGGCATCTTCTTGGAAGATTTTAAGCTAGGGAAAGAAAGTTATGACAAATGTAGCTCCTAACACCTCTGTGATTGAGAGAAAGTCTTAAAAGTTTAGTGATTATGCTAGATTAATAACAAAAAATTCTGTACCAATATAAAATATGAATCAGAAGTCTTTCTAGTCTATTTGAACATATAGAATAATGGTTTTCCATTTTTGGAAACATTATGTCTTAGAACTGATCATCTCATACTATTACCACTAAATTCTGAATTCCTCTAGACTATGCACTTTAAGAGAAGGACCTTTTGTTTTACTTATTGAATTACTTTTAAAGTCTAGAAGAGAGCCTATTATTTAGTATTTCATAGATAGATAGATGATAGATAGATAGATAGATAGATAGATAGATAGATGATAGATAGATGATAGATAGATGATAGATAGATAGATAGATAGATAGATAGATAGATAGATAGATAGATAGATAGATAGATGATAGATAGATGATAGATAGATAGATAGATAGATAGATAGATAGATAGATAGATAGATAGATGATAGATAATAGATAGATCTAATCATATAATAAATTATATCTAGGTAAAATTCTAATGGTTAAAATATATTTCCTTATTGGAACTTAAAGTTATCTTTGTGACCCGTTTACCCTTTCATTTCTAGACCTAAGTATTGCCAATACACAAGGTAAGTCCAATCATTTTTCCTAATGGCATCCCTTCAAATATTTGAAGACTCATTCTCCTGGATTTAGTTCTCTGCAGGCTAAATCTCCCAATTCCTTGGAAACATATCTCACATGATATGATTCCAAACCACCATTCTAATAATTTTTCCCTTAAATATGCCAAAGTTTTCCAATATCTCTCATAAATCCTCATAAATCAGGGTGTCTGGAACTAAAGGGGATGGTTCCTAATTGTTTCAAGCAGTGTTATTATTATTCACTTTATCCCAATGTATGTATATAGTAGTATATATATGTGGCTTGGCAGATCACTTCATGCACTTGTTTAATATTGAACATACTTTCATGCAAAACATTTGTTTCAGAAATGTTCCAACTAAGGCACACATATCTCTTTCTATAGACCTGCAATTGGCTATATGGTCTTAAGTGTATAAGAATTAATGTATCCTTATTAAAACATTCACTTCTAAAGCAACTGTGGCAATGAGTTTTGACCTAAAAGTCCTTCCCAGTCCAAAGTAGCCGTGGTTCCTTAGCATCTAGGCTCTTGGTGGCAGCAATGAGAGCAGTCAGCTATTAGCACTCATAACCCATCATAACAAATGAAACAATGGTTGACCCTGTCTATTTTGAAGAATAAATGTGCACAGCACATTGACAGCAAAAGAAGCTTATGGAAAATAAACTTAAAATTGATAGGAGAGCAAGGGAGTCACAGAACAAAGAAACTAGGCTTCATTATATGAAGTTGTAAAGAGACGAAGAGAACAAGATCTTGTATATTAAATTAAATTTTGCTATAAGCTAGAACTAGTCTTTATTTTGACTAAAATAATGGTTTGAAGTCATAAAGAATTTTGTTTTGGTCATCTTGCTGAGAAAGAAATCTGTAGTCTAAGCAAGGCACAATTTGGTGATAATATATTTTATGCTACAATTGTCTTTTATAAATATTTAAATGAGTTTAATGAATTATAGGGAATGTTTTCTTTCAAATAAGGCATTGGTCTTCCATTTCTTTAGTCACACATGAAGATACTCATCTTAGAAAATTTTTCTGTTAGTCAATAGAAAGTCCAAACTCAAATTTCCGTTGAGAAGATTGCAATTGATGAAGAATTTGGTGGATACACTCATCACACGGCAATGCTCACGCAATTCATATATAGGTCTTTGGTGCACCATGAAGATAAACAGCCAAGAAAGTTATGAGATGGCCTGAGTGTAGGGTCAAATAAATGCCTGAAGACTATAGTTTGGTGATTTATTGTTTTAATAACACTTGATGATTTGTCAAACTCTTTTAAAGGGCACTTCTCTTCTTTCATAGAAAATGGCAGATTGCAACCATGAAATTCTATGCTTTCAAAATGCACAGAATTCCCATTGATACCTTTGAAAGGCAATTTTCCCAGAGAAAGGAAGTTTTATTTCCTATGTCCTGTATATACCCTGATGTCCATACCTTTGCATAGTAACCAGTTTATAAACTTCCTGTTAGTTGATTAACTTTTCAATGCTCCTAGGATAGCTAAGTTAAATAAAGTCTTCTTAGAAGCAGCAAATAGGATTTCAGTGACATTTTCAACCTGAGAGATAAACTGCTTGTCTTATATGTAGGGCTCTCTTATAATTAGCATTCTCATTAAATCTTTTACTGCTTTTTTAAAATGTATTCATTAATCCTCACTCAAGGATATTTTTTCCATTGCTTTTCAGAGAGAGTGGAAGGGGAGAGGGGAGAAAGAGGGACAGAGAAAGAGAAAGAGAGAGAAAAAAATATCGACGTAAGAGAGACACACAGATTGGTTGCCTCCTGCTCTAGCTGGGGCTGGCGCCAGAGTCTGTAACCGAGGTACGTGCCCTTACCTGGAATGGAGCCCAGGACCCTTCAGTCTGCAGGCCTATGCTCTAACCACTGAGCAAAACCAACTGCATATTTTTATGCAGTATTTTCCAAGTAAGTTATCATCTTCCTTTCTATAAAGCACTGTTAAAAACTGAAATCACTATATTCAAATGCTTTAAATGTATTGCCCTCGTCTTGTTATTTTTGTATTTCTCATTTTGTCTCTAATTCACACAAGGCACAATAAGTATAAAAGAATATGTATAAATAAATAAAATACTATTAAGAAAACTTTGAAAGATGTATTGTAATTCTTTGCAATGTACCTGTTATAACTGCAAATTTTACATGTACATGAGTGTAAATAAACATAAATGAAAAAAATTATACACCATTGTGTATCTAAATATAATTATCTAGTTATATAATAGGATAAAAGTATCTAATAAGATGAAATTAAGACATTTTTTGTAAGTTGGAAATGAATATTTTAAAAAGTAAAACAAGGGCCAGACATCTGGTTTCTGGTTCTGCCTGTAAGGAGCTTGTAAGATGCGATTTTTTCCTAACAACAAGTAAAAGGCTCAAAGGACTGAACAATCAACGCTTCTTCATGGATCCGTAAGAGAGGGGAAGGCAAAGAAAAACCAAGGCCTTCAAGACTGGGGCGACAGAGGAACAAATACAGGGAGCCACGCTGTACCTGAGCAGAGACTCATGAGAGAACACCACCCAGGGAATATGCCCCCAGGTAGGGAAACGTGAACTGTATTGACAAGTCTAAAGAGACTCAGTGTGGACAACATTGAAAGCTGAAAATTCCTGGTGACGGGGTCATAAGTGGTCTCACGCAATATTGTGAGACTTACCTCTACCTCAGCCAGGTTTCCACAGTAAATATTGGAGAAAAATCCCCTTGGGCTTCCAGCAAGCGGTGGGAAAAGGAACCATTTTGAAGTACTACAGCGAACTTAGTTTTTCTTAACAAGGCCTGCTCTCAGGCAGAAGTGTACCTAGCTGGGTGTTAGCAGGGCCCAACGGACCTGAAATACAGGGAAATAGCCAACGGCAGCTCACACTAGTCATCTTGCCCCACCTAAGAGAGAAAAAAACCCTGAAAAACTCTTGCGTCTCCCCAAGTCCAGAGGCCGAGGCAGCCTTTATTCACTTCCTGCCCTACCCTACCTGTATTTTCACCTTCGTATTTGTTAACACCCTTGTCAATGGCATCCTTCTATCTCTTCCTTTTATGCCTCTCAGGCATCCTCCTTGGATATTCTTATTCTCAGTTTAATCCACGTGTCTTCTTTGCCTGGATATTTTCTGCTGCTGATGGGAGTTATCACAGATCAACACTTTCCAACGTCAGCCAGGTGTTTCAAGACACACAATTCCTTTATCAACTGTTTAAAGTTTTTAACGATCTTTCCAAACTCTCATTTCCTTTCTTGCCCTTTGTTACAAGTAGCAGATAACTCCCATTCAAAGGCAAGAGCAGGACAATAGGCAAGAATCTTCCTCAAACCTCTCTATTTATGCACTTAATCTGTACTTTATTCTGCACTTATTTCCTTTCCTGCTGCCATAGGCAGGCCTGTCTCCTTCTCAAACCCATCTTGAGATTTCCAATTGTCTCACTATTCTATCTGGTTCCTGTCTGGCTCTCTGATAGTCACTCGATCTTATATTCAGGTACTTACACTAACTTTCTCCTACATGGACATTTTCTGTCCGTGAAAACTCCAAGCCAGTTCTCACATCAGGGCTTTGAAGTTGTTGCCTCTGTCCATAATGCTCTTATTACAAATCTTTATGCGCTGCCTCCTGCAGACCATTTACTAGTTATGACTACAGTGGCACCTCAGTTTGGGAAAGTCTCCTCTGTTGGCAAACATTTCTGTTTATGAACGCTGTAAACTCGGAAGGAAATGCTTCGGTTTTCAAACTCACCTCAGAAGTCGAACATGCCACCTCAGGGCATGCTCAGGGCAAGATCCTGAGGCCTAGCCCTCAGCTGTGGATCCCTCAGTTTTGGAATGTTTCAGAACTCGAACGGTCTTCTGGGATGGATTACATTAGAAAACCGAGGTACCACTGTATCTACTATTTTTTCTACTCACTAGAGAAACAAATTCATAGATTTAGGTTGGATTGTGAGTAGTTATCACTCTGAGGAATTTTGCATACATGTCAATTTAGGCTGTAATGAAGGATTCCCCCCCCCCCAAGTTCAGTTTTATAATTTATAAGTAAGTTCCTTTGATTCTTTAAAAATGACCCATGCATGAGCAATTTCAGGCAGTCATGATTTAAAGTGGTAAGATAAACCTTTTCAGTGCAGCACTTTCCTGTACTATATAGAACAAGAATGTTGATGACATGTCTTTGTTTATAATAAAAGAGTTCAAAACATTTTTGTACCCCTTTCTCCTAAGTAGTAAATATACTGTACCAAGATTCACTTTCCTAAGCAGTTAATCCAAGATTAAAAGTTATTTTCCCCTCTGTCTCAAATGAATGTTGGTTAGTTTCTTA
Organism: Miniopterus natalensis; assembly: GCF_054644295.1. Lineage (NCBI taxonomy): Eukaryota > Metazoa > Chordata > Mammalia > Chiroptera > Miniopteridae > Miniopterus > Miniopterus natalensis. The sequence continues at coordinate 56,409,715 of NC_142083.1, forward strand.
CTCATGGGAAATTATAAAAAACATAAATTGAAGAAAGACTTGTAAATCTCGACTCTCAGTCCATAAAAAAGTCCAACACTAAAGAAAATTACTTTTTCCTATTAAAAATATTTTCTATTGCATATCTTTAGTATATAACCCTTCTAAAGAATTAGACTATTCTTCAGCTGATTCAGTCCCTTAATGACAGGATGAATATAAGATATTCCTAGAATTTAGCCTGAAGTTAAGCAAGTTTATTTCTATAATCTACTATTCTGAGTAAACAATATTTAGGTGCCCTTAAGGCATTTTTGAGGTTTATGCTGTAAACATTTTGCAGCACCAGTGTGTAAAGAAATCTAAATCTGAAGCTTCTGTAGACTTGTTACTGAAAAACTGATTCTCGGATTTACCTACAACTTATTAGCATCATTAAACAAATAAGACCAAAGAAATATTCAGAAAAGAACTGATGTGCACAATGCTTTGTACTGAGAAGTCATTTCAAAAGCAATTTCTATCTAAAGACATCTTTCCAAATTGAATTAGACATCACCACAACCATCACACAATGACTTAAACCCTGACACTTTGGCAGCTGTATTTTTGTGAAGAAATTTTCATGGTTCACAATAGATTGCATTAGCCATAAAGGGATAGACTTTGAGTCTGTGAGTGAATTAAATTGAAAATATCCACAGGGATGTATTTATGGAGAACATTTCTCTCTCTTAGGAAATCAAGCAAGTATTGTTTTTGAGACTAGTGGTAATTGTTCCCTGCTTTTGATGTTTTAGATTTACAAATACAAGCCAAGTAATATTCTGATGGCTGTTAATAATTGCAGCTGCCCTAAGACAGGGTTGTCCTAGAAACACTTTTGTATCTGGTAAGCCATTTATTACCCAAGCTTGAGATGGCAGAGAAGTAAAACTAGTGCTGCTGAAATGGCAGAGAGGTTGCAGTTAGTGACCAGGGGCTCCCTAGGGAAAGACAACTGGAAAGATGTGTTGCTCTGTCTCTTAGGGCATGTGTGGTATCAGGTGTCTACTGCACTATTCTTACATGAAGTTTGCGGAATTATTAGATATTTTTCTCTGGCATTTTTCTCCTACATGTTTGTCTTTTGCTTATTCTCTCAAGCTAATGGGATCTGTTTTGTGACATTGGGGTATCACTCTTCTCCCACAATCTCTGATATATTCTGGAATCCTTTCCCTAGCAGCTCAAGGAAACTCACTTGGCTTGAATTACATCTGTTCCCAAGTTTTACAACAGAAATTTTCTAAACTGTAAACTACCTTTTTTTTTTTTTAATCCTCACCTGAGGATATTTTTTTCCTATTGCTTCAGAGAGAGGGAGAGAGAGAGAGAGAGAGAGAGAGAGAGAGAGAGAGAGAGAGAGAGAGAGAGAGAGAAACATCCATGTGAGAGAGACACATTGATTGGTTGCCTCCTGCTCATGCCCTGACCTGGCCTGGGACCCAGCCTGCAACTGTACAACCTTTCAGTACTAGGGCCGGCGCTCTAACCACTGAGCAAACATGGCCAGGCAGACTGCAAACTACCTTAATGCTAAATTTGTTTTTATATTCAAGATCTATACATGTTCAATAATTTGCTACAATTCTATCAACTAATATCAGCAGAATCAGGAGGAGCCAAAGATAGGACTTTCTGTTTACCACACATTAAGTACAGATCTCTGCCACTGCAAAAAGGTAATTTCAGGTAGGTCAAAAAAGAAGTTCCAAGACACAGAAGGCTGTTTGGGGTTACTATATAAAATGAGGCGAATGAATTCATAATAATGGCAAAATATGCTTCATATTTTGCTTTAAACATGGAAAATGCCCTTTGAATAATAATTTTCATTGTTTTTATTATTTATACTTATTATTAAATTGTCATACCCTAAAATGGCTCCAAACAATGGTTGGACTTACATTTCATTATGTTTTGTCTGCATATTAAATAACCAAATAAAAACTAGCCATATGACATCATCCACTTAAATTCCAGTAGCCTTGAAAATGTTAGTTCAATCACAAACAGTAAAACTAAGATAAAAATTTTGTTTCCAAAATTAAGTTGTTGACATTTTGAAATAATTTTGAACAACTGAAAAATACTGATTGTTTCTCAAAGAAAATTATCTGCTATAATTTCCTAAGTCAACAAAGAGTTTGGGTCCTGAACCCTTTATTATATTATTTGATGTCCACAGTTCCACATAATTTTGTTCCACTATTTAATTTCATTTTGAGTATAGAAGGCCTTAATTATGTGAAACAAAAATACTTCTGGCAATTTTATTACCATTTTCTTGATAAAGTCTCTGTGATGAGAGAACATTCACCAGCATAATCAAAAGGACCCAGATTAAAGAAAATCACTGTCACCTATTCCATCTAATAAGCCTCATCTCCTTGACTTAGGTTTCAAGAAGAATCATTTTCTCTTACTTTAATGGAAAGTGACTTTTAAAAGATCTTTAATTCTCTTCACCCTTCTTGCATAACCCCTGCATACATCACTAGTAGGGGAGGGGTGGCTATAAAAAGAGTTCTGGAGGGATTTTCAGGCACTGATTGCTCAATTCGAGTTCCAATAATCAAGCTTGAATCTCCAAATAGTAATATCGTTGCCAGAATGGAGTTACAGCACCAGCATGACCAAAGCAATATCAGAAGTCTCTGAATTATTTTCATATTATATAACAGGTCCTACTGTCATTTTTCTTCAAGGTAACTTGTACAATTATGACAAGAAACTAAAGAGGGGAGAAAAACAGATACAATGCCGTTTGCTTTATTGCAAAATCAAGTCAAAACACACTTAGAAAGCTAGGTGGAAAGAGCAACAAAGCATGTTTTTGTTCTGAATTAAATGCCCTTATTATACTAGGCATGGTGAAACATCAATGCTGTTTGATAACATTGCCAATGACCTGTGAAAAAAAGAATATCCTTTTAAATTTTTGAATAAAGTTTTGCTTGCTTACTTGTTTTTTAAATAAATGATTTATCAGAAATCATGCTTTTCATAATAAGATAAGGCAGAATTTCTGGAAAATAGGAGACTCAGTTTCACATTTAGAACTATTAAGTTAAAATGATGAAAATTTAATGTCATGGGGAAGTTCTAAGTAGATATTCTATCACTTTCCCTTTCCTCATCATTACTTGGAGGTATTTAGATGTATGGTTTATGTTGGATTAAGAAGGTAAACTCAAAATGAAGAGGAGCCATTTAAATTCAAAAGCTATGACACTGAAATCTTTAGACTAATGCATTTGATGACTACTTTCTTAGGAAGACAAAAAATTAGAGAAGCCCATAAATATATAATATTTTTTATTTCATGGGCTTCTGGGTAACCTAAGCCAGCATCAGTAAAGTACTCATTGAATCTGTTAGAATAGCCTCAGTTTTGCTCTAAAGGAAAAATGTATTATTTGTGATTTGAAATAATATTGACCATCTTAATTGTTTTTTTCATATGTATATAAGGAGATATAATCTGAAGTGGACATTTTCCTATCTTTGAAGAAATTATAAGTAAGTAATAGACAAATCTACAGGACCTGGGAGTAATGATGAGACTTTTAGGTATTTGTTTCTAGGATTTTTATTTGGATATTAATGATAATCTACTGATTGCTGAAAAAATGATAGCTTTTTGTCACATGCAAAGACAGACTCAAACTGCTGCTAATGGACAAGAAAAACATTGAAAACAGTCCTGCAGAACAAGGTGTGTGGTAAGTGTCTAGAGTCTCATTTGAGGTGTGGTGAGGAAGTAATTCAGTTATAAAAAATTTACTATTTTGGTTGGGTGTTTTGTTTTTCAGCTTGTATCCTAGGGAGATGATTTAAAAGCAGAGTTCAGGATCAATTAAAGAAAACAAACAATTAACTCTTAATTATGCCAGTAGTCAATCATTTGGTTTCTGTGCCATTATCCAGGTCCTTTGATTACCCTCTTTCTTCCTCTGGCTTTCTCCCCATGTTTGTTTTATTTTTCATTAGTGTCTCCACAAGACAGAAATAGAAAATATGTAATGGAAGGAAAAACATACCAGGTAATTTATCTCTTTGATGGTAGATCTGGCAAAACAATTCATAACAAAGGAGTCATCAAAAGACATTTTCATAACTTCCCAGTGCTTCCTTACAAAGTAAATGCAATATTTTTTTTCTCTTTTACCGCAACACTCACACACAGAGGCGTGCGCACACGCACACACACACACACACACAGGCACACACTCACACACTGAGGCACACACACACTCACACACACAGGCACACACTCACACACTGAGGCACACACACACTCACACAGGCACACACACACTGAGGCACACACACGCACTCACACACACAGGCACACACTCACACACTGAGGCACACACACACAGGCACACACTCACACACAGAGGCGCGCACACACACACAGACACACACTCACACACTGACGCACACACACACACACAGGCACACACACACACTGAGGCACACACACACACAGGCACACACTCACACACAGAGGCGCACACACACACACAGGCACACACTCACACACTGAGGCACACACACACACAGGCACACACTCACACACTGAGGCACACACTGCGGGGGGGGATTTGTTCATCCTTTCTGTCGCTGCCTACGCAGGCCTCCGTTCTCTAAGCCTTGGGTCTGTGGTGTCATTCTTGATTCTGTTCCATACAGCATATCTGTGCCATACCAAGCTTCCTTAAACATTGCATTTTTATTCAAGTCTTAAAGTGACTTGCAAACATCTACTCAAATCCTTTACACGGCTTTTAATACTTTTCACACTCTACTGACATCCATCTTCTCCATTCTCATTCAAATAATGCCCTGAAAATCCCTGATTGTCAGACCAGAGTTGCCTCATCATCTTAAAAACATAACAAATCCCTTCCACCTTTTCACCGTGGTTTGTGCATGTCATGCCACACCTGGCTCCGAAGCGTCCCCCCCCAATCATCCAGATGCTGCCTCTCACTCAAGTTCAAATTAAGGTCTTCCTCTCAGATCAGGTTACTGGAGACCAGACTGAGACTAAGGACCTGTCTGGATGTAAAAGGTTTACTGAGGCTTGCTCTCAAGCAGTCCTCAGGGATGAAAGAAGGGAAGCAGCAGTGGGCAAATTAAGGAGGTAATAACAATGGCTTTACCTGATCTCGCGGGGAGCACGGAAAGTGGGGTGGCCTTTTGGAGATGTCTGGAATTGAGGCGAGGGTGCCAACACTTTGTATCCACATTAATCACCAGAAGCAGCCTGAGGTGAAGACAAACAGGTTCGGGAGGCAGCTTCTGGAGGCAGAGGGCGACTCCCGAGGTGGGGCTCTGCTGTCAGCGGCGAGCCTTTCTGGCAGCCGGATAACCAGTGCCCTCAGTCCTGAAGGCGCACCTGGGGGGTAACACGCTTTCCACTAGAGCCTTCCTGCAACTTTTTTGAGGTGGTCAGTTTTTGAAGATCACAATGCATTTATACTTAGTTCTGTACTTAGTTCATGTTTGTTAGACTTATATTATTCACGGAATCTCACATTACTGGTCAAATATCTTCCCTAGCCTCAAGTGCTATCCTAAACTCAGAAGGACGCTCTAAATACTAATATACATGCTTAATATTTCCCCCTCAAACTTGAAGCTACAATATATATTAGCTTAAGGGAATATAGTTATCAAAAGGGGAATATATTTATCAAGATATAGAAAGTTTCAGGCCCACCCATGAATTGTACTTATCTGTATGAAACATACTTTGTTCTTCTGTCCTGAATACAGGCCTTCAGTGGGACTGGGATATTTGTAGGAACTGCAGATTAACACATAAAAATAAAGATATTTGCTTCTGACATAAAAATCTCTTTATATATTATTTAAGAAGTAAAAAACAGTACAACTTTTAATTTCTAAGAAAAACTGAAGAGTTGGATAAATGGCAAAGTCCCTGCTACAAATTTTATCCATAATAATTATCTTTTAGTGATAAATCTTCAGAGTACGGTTGTTGGATATTGTATAGATAATGCTTCTACATCTAGTATTTACATGGCTGGATTTAAAAATGACAATATTATTGTTATATAAAAATAAAAATATATTGAAGAGCTTTAGTTAGAACAAGAGCAGACAATCTTTAAAATCTGAGTAAAATTTGAAAAAATATACAGAAAAATGCTTTAACTCAATAAGACTGGACATTTCATAATGGCTATTCTAATTGTTGAGGTATTTTTGTTCTTAACCTCCTTTAACATGAAATAGAAAGCAACTAAACTTTACCTGTGCTAGGTATGATTTAAAATAAGATATTTTATACTTAGTCAAGTGAAAAGTTAAATCAGTATTTTCACCTCTGAATCAATTTTATATATAAACCACTAACAACTTTGAGAGAGAAAAACAATAAGATATTTTTAATGGTTTAAATCATCGAGGATAACTAAAAAGAAAAAACTGTATGTTTATAATATTATTTTCTCATTAGTGCACCATACGATACATTTTGTTTTGCATTTGAAAAGACTATGACATCTTAAGGGATTTATTTTTTTAAAAGAACTTGTTTTATCTTAACCTTTTTAAAGCCATTCTTTCAGAAATATTTGTTTTTTATGTGAAAAACCGATTCACTTTCAAACACCCTCTATGATTTTGTGAGTCATTAAAAATATTTAGCTATTAGTCATTCAAGGCAATGTCATAAATGTCTGAGTTATTTTCACTGAAGACTCAATTATATGCCTTCTTTTTTCTTTCCCTTTGATATGAGCAAACATCAAAGACGAAAATCATTTCTGTGATGGACAAAAGACATTTCATATTGACTTCGGACTTTCCCAGAGAACGGAGAGGATAATGAAAAATAAAAGGAGTGAAAAAAGAATGTAATGCTTTGTAATCTTAAAATCTATTCTTAAAGAATCTGTAACTGAAACCCACTCCTGAATGATACCATACAGCATCATATCAAATGCTTCATCAGAAAGACAGCTTTTCTCTTCACTAAAGTTTTGCCAATAATGTCGTATTTCAAAATCACCAGGCAAATGAGAGCTTACTTGGCCCAAACTGTCTTAAGTCCTTGCAGGTCAATGGGGTCATTGATTCTGTTCTTTGATCATATCATGAATATTATGAATTGTTGGGTTTCTGTCATATGAGGGGAAAAACCCTCAGACATTTTTGAAAAAATAACTAGTTTCTTTGGGGGGGGAGGGTGTTGTTTTTATGTTTTTTTCTTTTTTGTAACTCAGAGAGGTCTGCTTAGTTTAATCCTACATTCATTTCTTTTTTGTAACAATTTTAACTTGGTTCAAGTCCTGTCTTCAGTTCAATAATTTAAGTAAACAATAAGCTCAAGAGAAAAAAAATCAATCCCCCAAAGTAGGCCTTCTTCTGCAGGGACTAAATGCCAATTTACAGCATATTTCAATAGTGCATGATTTTTTTTCACAAATTTCATTAGCACATCATTGATTGCTCATTTTTCAGCTCTCAAAACAATTTAACATAGTCTCTTTCAGGCAGAGGATAACATATTCATATTATTTGATTTTTGATGAAACCAAATGACCCTTTAAATTTGCAATAGAGTTCTTTAATTTTGTATGAGTTTCTTTACTGCTGTTCATTTAATTTTCTGTTTCCATTAACCATCTGCAAGCATTTGACTCTATGACAATTATTCAGCTGTGCTACATCATGACTGACATATTTTATAAATGGAAAAAAAGAAAAAAAGAAACTGTAGGAGGGTTAGAGATCACAAGAGAAAGGAGGAGAGAGCAGTCGAACACAAATGTCATGGCTTGGAACCATGTATTTTTCATTCAGCTGAAACATCTGAATAGTAATTATTGGTCCAACTGTAAATCTAGCCTAATTGCATTTTGTCTTCATTTCTGATAAGCACTTCACAACGATGATGATTACTCTTGCTAAATGCATTCGTTCCATGACTGTTTTCCCACACTGATGGCCAGGAGGCCTTGCAGATAAAAAGACTGCAGACAAAATAGCTCAATTCTGCTACAACTAAATCAGTATTGATTTCTTTTTCCAGGTAGAATAGGGACCCACTATATATGTCTTTCATTTCTCTGCCTACCCACCACATAGAGGAGTTTGGTCAGTACAGATGAGAGTGCACTTTAATTAACTGACGTACCAGAAAGGCCAATCCAGGGGAATTATCACTGATTAACTATGTCGCTTGTCTGACAAAATAAAGAACATTACATCTTGCCCATTTCTTTAAAGGCCTCAATTGAAAAGAACCCCACTGTTTGATTTAATTTTTCTTTGTATCATGGAAACCTTTTGCCATGTTGATTTAAATGTAATTTTTGACTCTTTATACTTAGGCTTTTTTCCCTTCTTATTGTTGAATACCCAGCGAGCCTTTTCAATGATGGCACGGGGACAGACTGTTAGCGTCTTTTCATAAATCTCTGAATTTCATAGTAGGGCAATTAAGCTAAACATTTAGATTTCTGCTACAGATTTGAATGTGCACGTGGAAGCAAATGACTGCAATAGAAGCCATTATACAGCGTCATCATTGCAGCTCAGCTTGCAAACTGTGAATGTTTTGACAAAGAAATTCTAGAAACGTAGTTCTGGAGTTTTCTTGAGAAAAGTATCAGCAATGTAGCATCAAGTAAAATCCACATGGACTGAAAATCATTTAGCTATGCATCTGGCTGATTTAGACATTTCATCTAAGTTTTTAAAACATTTATGAACAATACTTGAATCCACCTTTGACAATGGGACAAGGGAGAAAGACTGTCATAAGCTTCTGGAACACAGTCTCTGAGTGATGCTTGTCATAACCCAGGGCTGAACACCTGCAGATGGCAGATAACATTCAAAGAGGGAAAAGCTAATATAGAAAGAAGAAGCATGAAGGCTGCAGCTGAACAACAAACATGCTTACATTAAATGATCTGGTTCTCGCCTGGCTGGTATGGCTAAGTGGTTGAGTGTCAACCTATAAACCAGGGAGTTCAGGGTTCGATTCCCAGTCAGGGCACATGCTTGGGGTGTGGGCTTGATCTCCAGTGGGGGGCATGCAAGAGGCAGCTGATCAATGACTCTCTCATCATTGATGTTTCTATCTCTCCCTCTCCCTTCCTCTCTCTCTGAAATCAGTTAAAAAAAAAAATTCTGTTTTTTAAAGTCTGGTATAATGTTTGGGATGTTCAGAAATAAATAAATCCTGCTAGAATAGAACTTCCACAAGAAAACATTCTCAGTGGACAGTAGTTATTTGCTTTCCTACCCCCTATTCCTCTGTCTTGCTGAGACAGCTCCTCTTTTCATTTGGTGTTCATGTCCCAATCCCCCATGCTCAGTCTATGGCCTGAAACTGAGACTTCACTCTAACAACATGTGTGGAACATGCAAACCAGGCCCGTCCTGGAATCACATTTCCTAGTCACATGATTCATTTAGGGGTGAGCACACTTAAAGGAGTCTGATCAGAGTGACTCTGCAGGCTTTTTCACAGTGCCTTAGGAAAAGATCTCCCTTCCACTGCAGTTAAACAAGCAAGCATCGGTTGTATCCGCATATCTTGCCGTCACGCACAGCCACAGAAAGAAGGTAGCAAGGAACCAGGAGCAGGTATCCTTATTTGGGTTCGTTCTTATGTGAGTCAATATATTCCCTTGTTGCTTAAGCCAGTTTGCATTGATTTTTCTGTCACCAAAACAGTTAATCATAGAGGCAAAATCTAATTGAGCAAGATTATAGAGCAGCATGGAAAGCAAATAGACATAGGTAAGCATGTCTATTTGAATGTTCAAACTTTAGTTCAGAGCAAGCACAGCTTATCATCTGGCACTGCCCCTTAAGCTTTATTCATTAAATGCAAACTTCCCTGGCCTAGCTAAAATTCTAACAGGATCATAATTGTACTTCCCGTTATATATCATAAACAGTCCAAAAAAATCACTTGTAGTTTTAGTGACTCAGAGATACGATTGCCCAGTCCCATAATAAAAACTGTAAGTTTGCCTCCACATTCCATCTTTTTACCAGCTTCAGAATGGGAGCCTATAAACAGAACAAGACTCTGATTACTTTTCTCCATGTTATTTTTTCCCCTATTAGCTGTGGCTTCAGAATTAGGTGGCTAGAGGCAATGCAGCTTGGGACACACTTTGAACAAGCAAAGAGGGGGGATGAATTTATTTAGTTGCTACTTAGGATAGACGTAGACAAGATGGAGAGGCATTTGAATGGGGAAAGAAAATTGGCTTCAGGATCAGAGAGATGATTAGCATCTCTTCTTGGCTTCACTGGCTGCGACTTCAGGGTAAGTTGCTAAACTTTAGCCTTTGCGCATAAGGTTAAGACCTAGATTTGTGTTACTGTAAGAAATATAAATTCAGTGTGCACAACAAGCTTACTCATTGTAACAGCTTAATAAATTGTTAAAATTATTTGTGAACATTTATCTGCACGGAGTTGGGAGCAGGAAACCATGCTTCTTTCTACACAGACAGAGAGCAAGCATGTGAAGAATGATGACTTCGTTCCTGCCATGTGAAAAATGTAAAAAAATAAAAGATCAAATCCGTGTTATAGATTTATTCTAGTTATCTATCCTTACTTACACACATTTTAAACCAGGAATTAAGTATTTGTGAGAAGGGAAAACACTACCTACTTTCCAACTAAGAGACTTAAGCTCATGTGAGCAGATAATAAAAGAGGCATCCCTCAGAGCACATTGACGAGTGCTTTGCAAATAGCGCCAATAAGTCCCTGGTTAGCACATTCATGAATGTTGGCCATATAACCTTTACAAGAATAGGCGATGAATATCAGAGATAACAATACATCTTGCTTTTTTTGCTAAAAAAATATTACTTTTATTGTGTCTCATTTACAAAACACAGCAAGCTAAACCTCATCTCAGCAATTATTTCCATCCTCAAGTAGTTATGCTTGTGCATGGTCACATATTTCTATGACTCTTTATGTATTGTATTAATGTTATTTGTAAATTTGGATGCCACATGCATTATAAAACATTCACTTTTCAACTCTGGGTGTTAATTTAAGGTTGCACAATAAACATGCTTTCATGAGTGAAATATCACTAGGCCTCTTAGACAGTAAATAGTAGAAATTGATTTATTCAAATTATATCTCTAAGTGATGAGACTCTCCTTCCTCCACATAGGAATATCTTTGACATTGTGTATGAAATATATACCTATTATTTTTTTGGAAAATGAGATTTTGAATTAAGAAATATAACTACTTTAATAAAAATAATAGATAAAGCTTAGGTTAGTCCTATAGACAGGAGCTGGAGATTACTGAGGGTTAAAGTCTATATTAGTTTTCTGTGACTACATAAATTATCAAAAACTAAACAATATAAAACAACATATGTGTATTGTCTCGAAGTTTCTGCTTGACAGGAATCTGGGCATAACTTCATTAGGTCCTTTGCTCAGGATCTCATGAGAATGAAATAAATGTGATTGCCATGCCACATTCCTTCCAAATCCAAGTGGTTGTTAGCAGAATTCAGTTCCTTGTGACTATATGACTGAGGTCATATTTTCTTACTGGCTATTAACTGGAGACTTCTCCCAGCTCCTAGAGCATTTGGCCTCTGCATTGGCATTCCCACTTGGTAGCTTACAATTTCAAGGCCAGCAGCAAAACATAGCTGACCTCCATGAAGCCTGTCTTTCTTTTACAGGGCTCCCCTGATTAGGTCAAACTCTTCCAGATTGATCTTTTTAATTAAGTCAAAGACAAGTGATTAGGACTTTAATTGCATCTGAAAAAAATTATTTTGTCATATAACATAACATAATCACTAGAATTATATCTCATCATATTCAAAGGCCCTTTCCGCATAGAGATAGATTACAGAAGACATGAACACTAGTGCATGTGAGCCTTGGGGGCCATCTAGAATTCTGCTTACCACAGGATCTATTTGAGAAATATATCCTTCATAGGGACTATTTAACTCTTCTTCCCCCAAATGTAGTTTCCTAGGAAAGGATTAAAAAGGATTCACTAAAGGCCTAGCTGGCTTGGCTCAGTGGTTGAACGTCAACCCATGAACCAAGAGGCCCCTAGTTTGATTCCTGGTCAGGGTCCATGCCAGGTTTGAGGGCTCAATCCCCAGCAGGGGGCATGCAGGAGGCAGCTGATCAATGACTCTGTCATCATTGATGTTTCTACCTCTCTTTCCCTCTCCGTTCCTCTCTCAAATCAATAAAAACATAGTTTTTTAAAAAAAGGATTCACTAAATCCAAGTATCAAAATTTAATCATGAACAATCATGCTTCTTTTTGTCTCTCTTTAATGTATTCTACACTCTCTATTCTCTAATGAGAAATTTCACAGATATACCTGTTTCTTTCTTCAGGACTATCATTACTAAAACTTAGTGTTTATTCATTTGCCCCCCCCAAAAAGGCCTTTAGTTATGCAGTCTTCATCAGTTGTCTTTAGGGTTGGTTTTGATCCCAGATATAATACTCAGAAAAATATTGGCTGTGACTATGTGATGCTATAGTTTCCATTTCTTTAAATGTAATTATCATTTTGCTTTAATTAGTACCATTCATGTACTCTATTTATGAAAGTGGAGGTTTGATGTCTTTGTGATGCAATAAGCAAATTTTATCCTCAACTCTAGACAGAAACTGGGACCATGAGGTCTGTTTAATATTACACATCCAGTTACATTAGCAGCTTACTTTATGCCCAGTGTCATGTAGAATTAACTATATGGGATTAAACAATGCTTCTTTCAGAGAAGGAGCTCGAAGCCAACATTTAAAACATTCAATTTACCTGATTTCAAGAGTTTGACCTCACCCACTTCAAAGTAATAGGGCGTTAAGGTACTGATAACCCTCCATCTTTCATCCATTAGATGTGGAAAGGAGTTAGAGGTAGGGAAAAACAGAAAGGTACACTACTGACTTAGAGCCAGGAGGATTTGTGGGTGAAATATTTGTTTCCTTGTTTACTCTCAGAATCAGCAAAAGTGTGTATGTAGAAAAGTATTTGTTCTCAGTGTTAGTTTAGGTATTATTCCAAGTGTAGCAGCCCAGGTGTGTGTGCATTTGTGTGTGCTCATGTATGTGTGTACGTGCATGGCTGCATGTGTGTGTGAGGTGAATGACTTTGCAAAGAACTAAAACATAAGTATTATTTCTCAATAAACATATTTGGAGCTACTAGAAAAAGCTGTGTTTAGCATTTTTCTCTTCATCAGTTTATATTAACTGTTAATTCAGATGTCAATAGACATGAAATTATCCTTAAAAATTGCACTATCCATTATGGGAAATGGCTTATTTCACAAAATAGGCCTTTTTTTTTTAATTCAAATAATTTTATTATTTATTTTTTTAACATACAACATAAACACATTTTTAATAGTTGCAGATCATAAACATGGGCCTAGCGCTCGACCCAGACATCTATCTACAGGACCCAGCAGACTCAGCTCGGCCTCTGAGCCTCTTGCTTTGATTCAAACAGGGGATTCACATTGCCTTTTACACTGGGGTTGATGGAGCCACTGATGTCTGCCATGAGCTCCATGCACACCTGCATGAGCTGTGCCTGTGAGCCTGTCCGACCTAGCACCTCTTAACCCTCGCCAGCTTGACAGGCTACAGATAGCTCAGCCCACAATAGTGGCCTGGCAGCAGTTGGATGCTGAAACTCTTAAATAAGAACTTGAAAGCTAGTGCAGAGTTGCTTTTCAGATTGATTCTTCAAAATATAAAATATATTCTTTTTTTTGGCCTTCCTTTGATCTTTAGAATCAAATTTGATCTTGAAATAGCTACATGGAAAAGAAGAAACAGGATTTGAGATTGTATATGAAAACTATTAAAAAATACAACAGTTTTATCTTCCTTTGTTGAAAAAGCTTAATCACTTCACTCACTTTTACTAACTATCCTCTATCTAAGATAAATCTTATACCTGTATGTTCTTGGATCCACAGTTGAAAGCCCATTGAGAAAAGCTGCAGGTGCTACACATGAATGATGAGCCTGATGGTATTAATGTCTATGAGAAGATTTAATGCCTGAACACTTTCCTAGGGTTACTGGTCAAGCAATACAAACTTAAGATTAAAAACCTACTATGTGCTAAATACAAATTTTAAAAACAAGAATAATTATGTTGTATTGGACATAGTCTTTCACTCTTTTTAGAATCTAATCTCTGTGTCTTCAAGGGGTTTTAAAAACAGGGTAGTAACTCATGTCCTCCATAAGTTCTGCAAATCTATAAAGATCCCAAAAGAATTTAGTAAATATATTATGGTTATTTGTAAGTTTCTCTCAACCTTCTAAAATAAATCACATGTTGTTTACACCTATATTTGGAACAACAAATTTCATTTTTTCCGATTAAGAACAAATATATTATTTTTTTCAACAGTAAGCTAAACGATTCTTTCCTTACGTTTATAGTAATTTTACGTTTTTTAGATGTCAGAAACTTCACCAAGTTAACATTATTCTGTGAACTGGGTAACATATTTTTTTAATCCATAACCACAATGATTTTAAAAAATTAATCATATTCAAGGTAGTGTAATAGGGATTAAGTACACACACCTTAGAGATAGTCTAGAGTTTGAATATTGCTTTTATGCCTTACTAGGTACAATTTTTAGCAACTACCCAGATGAATCTGTAAACTGTAATTTAAAATGTATACAAAGCACTCGGTACAGTGTCTGTTTCAGAGTTGTGTCATAAAATATTAGCTATTAATATAATTTTATTGTCCTTCTCAACAGGACAAAATTATAATGTTTATGAGAGGAAAATACTTTAAAATAATCACTTGGGTTTATATGACTTTTATAATTAAAATTTGGATTATAAATTTTTAAAAGCTGTTTAGGACCAGGAGGAACCTGTCAAAAGTTAATTGCTAAATATATAATAAAAGCCAGGTTGTAAATTTTTATTAGCAGTATTGAACACATACTTTTGAGATTTCATATTCTTTGGAATTGTTTTAAGTTCAGATATACTGGAAAACTAATTTTTTCCCCCAGAGTTAAAACCATTGTTGTTTATGTTTGTTTGTTTATTTGTTTTCAACTCAAAGCAACCTTAAAAAAATAAAGCAAAACCAAAAAACAGATTTTGGTTTTATTGATTTTCTCTATTTTTTCTTGTTTTCAATTTCATTTTCTGTTCTATTTTTTATTATTTCTTTTCTTCTGCTTACTTGGGATTTAGTTAGCTCTTGTTTTTCTAGTTCCCTTAGATTGTATTTAAATCTTTCTTTCTAATATATGTGTTCAACTATAAACTTCCCTCTAAGCACTGCTTTTGCTGCATCCCCCAAATTTTGATATGTTGTGCTTCCACTTTCATTTAGTTCAGCAGATTTCTTAATTTATTCTGAGATTTCTTCTTTGACCTAGGTGTTATTTAGAAGCATGTTGTTTAATCTCCACATGTCCTTCAAGGAGATGGAACAAAAGTCCTCACACTTTAAGTGAGTTGCGCATAGTCTCTTCTTTCCCAAAGAGTACAGTATGGAAAGAAACCAAATAAGAATAAATTTACAGTAAATAATCCTGACAGCCACTACCATGGGAAAATTATCAAGGTCAATATCAACAACAATAAGTCAGTGGACATTATGTATCCCTGCTCTGATGTTTGAGAATGCCACTTTACCTCTCTGTTCTTTCCTCAAAAACACCCTGAACAGTCTAATCGTGAGAAGAACATTAGACAAGTCCCAATTAAGTAACCCTCTTTAAATTATCTGACCAATACTCTGCAAAACTGTCAATGTCACTGAAAACAAGGGGAGTCTAAGAAACTGCCGCTAAAAATAGAACCTAATGAGCCATGAGGACTAAATATAATGTTCCCTGGGTGGAATCCTTAAATAGAAAAATGATATTAGGTAAAAAAAAAAAAAAAAAGTGAATAAATTATGAACTTTTGTTAATAATGGGTTAATATCTGTTTATTAATAGCAGCAAATATATTTTAGGGATGTAAGATGTTAATAGGAGAAACTGGATGTGGGGCATATGGGGCGCATGGGGCATATGTTACTATCTTAACAACTTTCCTGTAAATCTAAAACTATTCTAGAATAAACCTTTTATTAAAAATAAAAACAAAACTCAAGTCTCCATGGAATTGAGGGCTCATAGTATTCATAAAATGCTAGAGAAAAATAAGTAAAGATAAGTGTAGAAGACTTGTATGCTCACTTCAGTAGAAGGAGGGTCATATAAGGAAATGGTAAAGTATACTGGACAAAATTAGAGTCAGGTCTAACACAATCAGACTTAGAGCTTTAAGGAAGAATATTGCAGACTGTTATCTATGTTCACCTGAAAGGGGGAGAATAGACCACGTGTGAGTACATTGGCAGTGTAAAAGGGGTTCCTGTCTGACTGGTTCATACATTGCTCAGAATAAATAGTGGGCCATATTACCTATGAGTAAACATGCTGAACTATGATCACTCATGAGTTGTGCTCGATTATGAAAATGTTTGCTGAAAAGCAGTTTTTGCTTTAAAGAACAAGTTATTCAGAGACCTAGAGATAACCGTGTATGTGGCCGGGGCATCTGAAACTTTGTATGTACAACAATATCCAGAGTGATGGACTTAAGTATGTTGTTTATACAAGGAGTCAAATAACTTGATAAATTAAGTAAAAGGCAGCATGTGAGATCTAAACACCAAGCTTATGCTTAACAGTTGGGTCAGCTTTTCTTCAAACTTTTTGCCCCCACTCCCACTCCTCTTGCCATTAAACTAGAAATTAGGAACAAGAAAGAAAATGACAGTAGAGTGATTCTAATGTTATTATCACCATAAAGCAAATGTTAATATGCATACAATATGACTTGTTCATCTCTCAAAATGTTAATATCTGATATTTAACTTGAATTATAAGCAAAAAAACAGACAAAACAAAACCCTGAAACAAACAAAAACTGAAGGAAATAATCACCCTTTTCTGAAACATTTTAAATAAGATACTGCTATTTAATGCAAAATGAGGAAAGAAATCCAAGTATCTAAGTGAATTAATTTGAACTTACCTTATTATGCCTAGGTGATAAAAGGATATTACAAAATCACATTTTGTAATTTGAATATATGTTTGAGGTATTTTGATTAGAATGTCAATTTTAAATAACTTTGAATGTGCGCCTTTATTTAAATTGAGTTCATGCCTGAAAAAATATATATATTCAAATGAATATGCAATGATAGAAAATTATAGCGAACTTGAGCTCATTTTAGCCTTGCTTTAAACAACAACAGAAATCTGTACACTAGAAAAATATACTAGTTAGTTAATGAGTATTATGATCAGCCACATTCGTATAGGAGCTATTAACAGTTAACCATATTTTTAGAATGCTGGAATACTCATTTGAAATTGGTTATGCTCGAAGTCTAAAAATACTGTGAACCGGACTATATTACTCTAATCTCTAATCCAGTTTTCTGCTTATCTCCTGCTGATATATACAGCATAATTCAATTCATTGTGAAATAGTTCTGAGTATTCATTATGATGGCCACTACCACTCTATCACTGTAACAACATACTGTTATCCTATCTTGGGTGCTCATGTAATGTCGAAGAAATCAAAATGCCCATTAAACTCATAGGAATATTTCCTGCCTCTAAACTGCACTTTTCTCTCTTTTATTTTGATAGCTTTTTAAATTTTTCCCCCCTATAAATGAGTTGACAAAGGCACTTGGAAAAAAATACAGAAATGATTACTATTGATTATCTCTCTCCTCTTTGTTTCCATTCTCGCTGACTGCACGTGCCTGAATGAGCTGTTTGTTAGCACATGCTGGGCAATTATCATGCTGCAAATTTGCATCTATAGTGATCACACAAGACACTGCTTCCTTGGATCCTTCTCTCAATTAGGAAATGACATGACTAACAAAAGGCTTTCTTATCTTCAGTATTAAAGGACTAAACTGTGCTTTCAATTTATGGAAGAGAGCATGAAAATAAGAGTAAATATGTGAATGAATTTAACTTAGGGTGATCTGGAATGTAGAGTGATGATATGTCTTTGTGGATGTAAGATTTCATAGATAGCAAATTCTTTTAATCCACTGGATACTAGATAACCCATTTATCTTAGAAGATACGTTTATGCATTTTATTTTCTGAGAAAAAGACAGATTTTTAAAAATTCAACTCAGCCCAAGTAATTCTGCTGGCAGACAGTTGGATGTGAGAGATGGTTCTCCACAATCACAGTTCTGATTCAGATAAAGTATTTTGAATATAAAGTGACAGTAAAAAATGGCATAGATTTCAATAACTTTAAGAACCAATCTTCCATTGTCTGAGTAAACTCTTTGACTGGTGGGTATTGAATAAGCATGTTTACCTGTGATTTTACACAGAAAAGAGTATCATTTCATAGTAAAATGAGAATCCATGAATTATAAAAGGAATTATTAATGTTCAAATAGCACATCCAATGTATAGATCAAACTGGAAGGTATTTCTTCCATTTTAAACTGAAGGAAGTATTTGAATTTATTGCAAATAGCAAAACCTGAATCATTATTAGGATAGTGTCAAAAAAAAAAAAAAGTCACTGAAGAACTTTAGTGAAATCTTCACATATTCAAATAAACATTCTTGACTGAATTGCTTTTCTGAAAGAAAAATAAAAGTAGTCCACCTTTACTATGAGTTACTATCCAAATTTGTTATTTCCATGCTTATTTCTGACACCAATAGGTTGTGCAAATTGAGAATAACTATAATGAAATGAGCTTACTAAGCAGCTGCTGATGGATCAGAAGACATTATCCAGGATTCACAGCCCAAGACAGATAGTCAGAGTAGCTCTGATCTGGAGGAAACTAGAACATCCCCTTTGGCAAGGTAGAGCATCTGTTAGCACTGATGCATCCCATGCAGAAAATAGTACCAGGAAGGTTTGGTGGCATAAGGAAAGGACTTAAGTCAAGAGACTTCAGACCTAGACTGGATAGGAAGAGAATTGGGATTGTGCCCTCAATCAAACCCAGTATATAGTTTCCAGAGGTAATCAGTTCCCACCTGCACCCTGGATGTCAGACTTACTCAAAACAGAAATTAAGATACCTTTCCTAACTGTCTGTCTCAATCTCCTAAGGTATAAAGATTTTACTCTACCATAGCTATTTTAGACTCTATCAGTGGAAGGCACCATAGCTTGACCAGACTCAGGCAAGACATTCTGATTTGCTGCCAGAATGGGTCAATATCATAACCCAGGAGTGTGGAGTGTTAAATCTCGATTGGAACAAAAAGAGACAATAGACAGGACAGAGCAGGCAAAGAACTTTTCCTTTCTTCCTCCAAGATGTGGTAGTTTCACATAGTCTATCTGTAAGGGTTCCCACTTTATCTGATAGGTGACTATGCTTTATTTAGAAACAGAAGGTAGCTGGGTTATGCATAACTTTAAATTTGCTTCTGGTATGTCTTTATTCTTTTTTTATCATTCTCATTACCTTGAAATCTCCCCCAAAGTTAAGATGGGCTTTTGGAATTGGATCATATACTTCAATGAAGAGATTAAGGGCCACATTGTTGGTGTTACATGGTGTGGAATTAAACCAAGGTACTATATAGCTTTCAGCAAATTTCAAGTGTATAATTAACTATAGTCACTATGCAGTATATGAAATCTCCAGAGCATATTCATTCTGCAAAACATCTCCCCATCTACCCCATCTGTTAGACCCTGGCAACCACCATTCTACTCTCTGCTTTTATGAGTCTGACTTTTTTAGGTTCCACATATAAGTGAGATGTTTTTCTGTGCCTAGCTTATTTCACTTAGCATAATGTCCTAGAGGTTCATCCATGTTGTCACAAATTACAGAATTTCTTTCTTTTTGAAGGCTGCTGAATAATATTGCATTTTATATACACCACATTTTCTTTGTTCATCCATCAATGCACACAAAGGTTGTTTATATATCTTGGTTATTGTGAGTAATGTTGCTATGAACATAGGAGACCAAATATCTCTTAGAGATACTGATTTCACTTTCTTTAAATATATACCCAGAAGTGCTATTTCTAGATAATATAGTAGTCATATTTTTTATATTTTGAGGATGTTGCAATTCCCAGCCAAAATTTTTACTATTATGGAGCAGTAATGTCTTAATAGCTTAAAACTCTTTTCCATTTGCCGAGAGGGGGTACTCATGGCACACTATTGACCTTTCAGCCTTAGTAGAGAGTTAGGTTCTGACTGTGGAACACCACGTGACGATGTGACTGGAATTTTCCACAATCACCAAGTTGTTATAGAAAATATTTGGGCACAAGGTCTGATGAGCATAGTTTTAATCAATTATAGTATGAAGTAATATATTTGGATTGGTACTCAAGAAAATTAAATTATGTAAACAGTTGAACAAGATTTTCATGTTACTTATGTCTTTTACATCAGTGCGCCCCATCTCATGTTTGGGTACATGGGTGAGGGGGCCACATTCCTTAAAACTAACTCATGAGACAGAAAAGAACTTAGTCCTGTTTCACAGTGGATTGAAGAAATATATTGGCATCAGTGGCAAACTTACTTCTTCCACACCACAGCCTAACTTAGGGAAAGCCCTAAAAAATAGTGGTGAGTTGAAACCATTCCCTTGGCAGAGCTGTGATGAGTATGTGGAGATGTCCAAAAACAAACTCTTGGTTATGTTCTCTCAGCACTATCATCATTGCCTGCTATGGACTGAATGTTTGTTCTCCCCGCCCCAAACTCATGTTAAAACCTAATGTCCAATGCAACAGTATTAGAAGGTGAGGCCTTTGAGAGCTTCTTAGATCATGAGAGTAAAACCTTCATGAATGAGATTAGTGCTTTTCTAAAAGTAGCCTGAGAAAGTTCCCCCACCCCTTCCACCATGTAAGGTTACAGAGAAATGACCGCCATCTAGGAAGTGGAATCTCACCATAAACTGAATCTGCTGGTGCCAGGATCCTGAACTTCCTAGACTCCAGAAATGTGAGAAATAAATGTTTGCTGTTTATAAGCCACCCAGTCTCTGTTATTTTGTTATAGTAGCTGCCAGAGCAAGACAAAACCCTGCATATCCTAACCAGTGTGTATATACATGTCTATAAATATTTCTATGTAATCAGCTATATCTGTATTAAGCTAAACATCTATAAACATTTTATGCAAACATTTATGTCTGTATTAAGACATAAAGATGTCTCCAACAATGTCTCTACCTCTATGGAACCCTGACCTCAAAAATACAAAGACCAGTATCTAACTTCTGCACAGCTTCACCAATTAGCTTTGAATTCCATCACTCACCCATTTTCTTGGAGAGATGGTAATGGAGATACCTTTTAAATTCCAAAATTAAGTTATTATTTCACTTCATAAAGAAGTATAAAAAAGAGGGGAAGAAAATGCTACATTTCCTGTACTTTCCAAGCAAATCATAAAAGCCACATACAGATTTACTTTCCTGTGGTAGGCTTAAAAATGCAATATTTATCTCAAAGTTAAATTATATTACATTATGTACATATTTTGTTGAATAAGGGAAAAATTGCATTCTACAATAACATTATAAAATTTGTGGACTTTTGTCATCTTTGAAAGTACATTATAGTATTAGGAACCCCACATTTTTAACACAATGAAATGTAACCAACTAATATTCATAGTTTAATTTAAATCCATGTGTGAATTCTTTGTAACTAAATACAATAGATACAAAACATTGAAATGCTGTCCAAATAGAACCACTTATAGAGTTGCATAGTTGAGGTGTTTTGATAGGTTTAAAGACTTTAAAGAAACAAACAAATGCAAATGCTTGTAAGAGTTACAATTCTCTCTGAGTAAAGCACTATTTAGTAAAGCCAAAATATTGTCCACTGCAGTAGAGCCCGGGGCTAGGGAATAACAGGATATACCAATATTTTATTCTTAAATGCCTGATATTGAAATGATAAAATTTTCACTTTTATTCTAGAGGTTCATATTCAAAACTACTAATATGATTTTTCACCTTTCAAAACTTTGATTTTTGTAATGTATACTTTTAACCACTATATATCACAGAGAAGTGATCAAACAGAGGCAGACATGGTATTTCAGATTCAAAATGACTATTAACTTTTTAAAAACAGCTGTATTGAGGTATGATTGACATAAAATAAGCTCCATAAAAGTGTACAATTTGTAAGTTGGAGATTATATATACGTGTGTGTGTGTATATATATATATATATATATTTGTATATATGCCATCACCACTACCAAGATAATGAACACATCTAGCTTCCTTGTGCCAATCATTCCATCCCACTTAAACCATTCTCCAGATAATTACTGATCTACTTTTTGTCATTACGCACTAGTTTATATGACGTAGAAGCCCATATAAATGAAAGTATACAGAATATACTCTTTGTCTTGTGTCTTTCACTCAAAATTACCTTAATATTCTCCCATGTTATAACAAGTATTAATGATTCATTAGTTTTTTTCTTGATAAGCAGTACTACATTGTATGGATCTGCTACAATTTGCCTATTCACCTGTGGATGGGCATTTAATTTGCAGTTTGGCTGTAACAAATAAAACCTTTATGAACACTTGTGTAAAGTATTTACATGATTATTTCTATGGGTTTTCATTCCTCTTGCATAAATAGTTAGGACAGGAGTGACTGGATCTTATGGTAGGTGTACACTTCATTTTTAAATTTTTATTGTTTTCAGAGAGAGGAAGGGAGAGAGAGAGAGAGATAGAAACATCAATGATGAGAGAGGCTCATTGATCGGCTGCCTCCGCATGCCCTTTACTGGAGATCAAGCCTGCAACCAAGGCATGTGCCCTGACTTGGAATCTAGCCATGACCTCCTGGTTCATGGGTTAACCCTCAACCACTGAGCCACACAAGCCTGGTTGCATTTCATTTTTTAAAAGAAAATGACATATTTCCAAAGTGATCTAGCACTGTATTGCTCTCAGAAATGTTTTTTAAGAGGCTATCCTCATATGCTTTCCAATGTATGATAATATTTACGTTTTTCCATTGTTATAAATATATAGTATTATCTCATTGTAGTTTTAATTTGTACTTTTCAAATGGCTTAGAATGTGTAGTATCTTTTCATGTGCTTATTTTCCATAGATCTATATTCTTTGATAAAGTGTTGAAATATTTTGCCAATTTTAATTTTTGTTTTCTGATTAAGTTTTGAGTAGACTTTTGAGAGTTTTGAGTTATATATTCTTGATACAAGTTCTTTACCATATATACAATTTGAAAATATTTTTTCCCAGTCTTTACGTTGTCTCTTCATCCCCTTAATGTTTTTTGAGAACATATTCTAATTTTGATAAAAACCAACTCCTTTTATGTATTGTGTATAACTATCATATGTAAGAAATCAATGCCTAATACTAGATTACAAAGATTTTCTCCTATGTTTTCTTCTAGAAGTTTTACAATTTAGGTTTTAATTTTAGAATTATAAATCATTTTGAGTTCATTTTTGTATATAATGTGAAATGTAGATCAAAATTTAATGCATATATATATATGGATACTCAGTGGTCTCAGAACCATTTATGCAACAAAATAATCCTTTCTTTAATGAATAGTTTTGCAAAATTGGCACACATTCCTGTATATACAACACACACACATATATAAAGCATTATGAATACACACATATATAAAGCATTCTGATAAATTATATATGTAAATTATATATTATCTATAAATAGTTTCATTTATAGTTTTATATATATATAGTTTCATTTCAGATTCAACAAATTTAATATGTTCACTTAATCAAATTTCTGCTTCATTATATAAAAAGTGAAAAAAATATTTGTGTATTTGTGTGTGTATGATGTATTTACTTAGCACTACTGTAAACAAAAAAGTATATTTCTACATAGTTATCTTAGTCAATGCTCACAAAAATTATGGGAAGTAGATGTTATTATATGCATTTTAAAGAAAAGTACCTGATAATCAGAGATTACAAAACAGGTGCTCAGTCATAGATCTTTTAAGTGGCAGAGGTAGAAAGCAAACCCAGATGACCAATACTCTTCCCATCATGAGGGATTAAATCATTGCATCACTTAAAACTGACAACCACAACCAAACAGCCTACAGCAGTTTTAAGATTGCCCAAATGAACCAATGCAACTCTAATTTTATTACTTTTGTTCTTTGAACTATAATTGTTTATTTAAGCTATAGCTCCATAAGAAAAGTAAAACAGAAAGTGACAATACAGGGGTGGGCAAAAGTAGGTTTACAGTTGTCAGTACAGGAAATGCAGAATAAATAAAGCTATTGCAATAATCATAACCTACACATCTTTTTCCATATGAATAACTGTAAACAAACTTTTGCTCACCCTTGTATGTTGTAAATTTTGATCAGAAAGTCTGAATTGTAAAAAGCCAATTGAAATCCATTTCCTCCTCCCTAGGGAATTTTTCTCTAAAGAAAATTATAAAATCATTCTTCTTAAATATTAAGTACAGGAGTCCTGGCATAATAGAACTCATTTGAAAGAACTTAAATAAATTTCTATACAAGTTTGATTTTCCCCACAACCTGAATGCCTTCCTGAATGACCCCATAGAAGCAACTGGACTGAAATGATGTATCCTGGAGAGAGTAGCCATTCACTGATCAATGGCAGTGATTTGGGCATACAGAGACTCAGTCAGCACTTTACCTCTGGTCATCTTGCAAAGTTCAGAGTCAAGAGGAGTGATTTGCTACAGGTTCTGAATTCCACTCAAATCCCAAGCCATTCAGTGTTCTCTTCCATGAAGTATATGAGTCACACAAAGGCTTAATGGTCAATGCAAATATCTCTCAATATGTGTCATTCTTAGTTTTGCTGCACAGAGAGGGGTTCTTAAAGGACACTGTAGTAATAATTTCAATGAACTCTATGAAGATTCACTTTCAATGACTTGAACAGAAGACTGCATTCTAAAAGACAGAACCAACAAGACCCAAACTACTCACTGATCTCTGACTTATATTGCAGTGTGATTCCACTCATAACATTGACATGTATTTGATCTAACTTTTCTATAAAACACTTAAAAATATTAGATTATAATTGTTAGACTTACAGATTCTATAATTCCAGAAGAAAGCTCAGATACATTTTTTCAGTAATATACTTCAAAAAGGAAAATTTTGAATTCAATGGGCCAGAGAATTGTACTATGTCAACTTAACTCAATAAAAGCAAATTTCTATTTTTTCTGAGCCTTAGTTTCTTCACCTGAAATTTGGGATAATAACAGCATGGCCTCAAATGGATGTTGTAAACAATCTAGAGTGGTGGTGTAAGGAAATTGATGGATATTCTTCAAGAAAAGCAATCATTTAAATGATAAAATAATAATAACAATAATAATTTAAAGTCTCTGTAAATGTTATTAAGAACATATAGCAAATGGACATTTATTCAAGAAAATTTGCTAACTATCATTTAGAACAGCAAGGATCTGAAGCATTGGATCCATGACCTTTTCTCATATCACCTTCTTCCCCACTAAGTGACAGAAGTTTTACTCTGGGCACATGTGACCAAGAAGACAGAGGATTCTTCCCCTGCCAGCTCCTAATCTAAGGGTTGCACCTGCACTCCAGGATAGGTAGAGAACCAGCACATTTTTTCATCTCTAGTCCTGTGTTGTAGAAGAGCTATTGTAGGCAGGCAAAACCGGGGCTCCCTTTCCTTACCGAGTTCCCAATCTCAAGCTACTCACAGATCTAACAGCAAAACGCAGTGAGCTCTAGGGGCTTATGTACAAACCAAATACTAGCTGAGCAATAAATTACTCTGACCCAGTACAAATACTAGGAATCCAGGAGTAAAAATAAAACCAAACAAATTATTGGTGGTCTGGAAAACTGTTCACATGCCCAAGACTGCTTATTCTTAGGAATATCAGAAAAGACGATTTCTGAGCTACTAGTCCCTGGCTGAACATGAAGAAAAAACATGTAAACTGAATCAACTATGAACTATGAAAACAGTCTGCAAGCCACACGTACATGCAGCAGTAAAGGGTAAAAATACATCTGCCTAAGGTAACTTAAGCACAGCCTTTGATTAATAAGCGGTTTATGCCCATTCATGGAAGCCAGGCTAGGATAAAAACAAACAAAAAAATTTCTCAGCAGAGCCATTCAATGTTGCACACTATGGGGGAAACAGATTTCAGAGAATTTATCTAACCAAGTCAGTAAATAAAGACCAAATAAACAAAAACAAAAATAAGACCTAAGAAAGAAGAAGAAAGTCAGTATCCGGAAATCGTACAATATATGACCTAAAATATCTAATTTTCAATAAAAATTATGAGAAATTCAAAGAAATAGGAAAATGTGACCTGTACATAGAAAAACAAAAAGCAATAGAAACTAACTTTGAAGGGTTAATTTTGGTCCAGCTGTTGGACCTTGCAAACAAAAGTTTTAAAGCACCTAGTATAAATATGTTCAAAGAACTAAAATAAATCATTTTTTTAAATTAAAGGAAGGTATAAAAATAATGCCTTATCAATAGGGACTGTAATAAAATGGACAGGATTTTTTTAAAGGCAATTTTAGAGATGAAAACAATAATGACCAAAAAACAAAAAAGTTCACTAAAGTGTCTCAGAGTGTATTTAAGTTGCAGAACAAATTCGGTTTGAAAGTAGATCAATAGAGATGTTGTATTTTAAACAAGAAAAAAGGCATAAAGAAAAATGAACAGTCTCAGAGAAATGTGAGAGGACACAACATATCGATATACATATAAGTGGAATATCAGAAGAGAAAGGAGATAAAAAAGCAGAAATATATTTGAAGAAATATGGTTGAAAATGTCCCAAATTTCATGAAAAACACTAACTTACATGTCTGAGAAAATCAATAAAAATAAATACAGAAAGATCCAAACTCAGACACACTATAGTCAAAGTGTTGAAAGTCAAAGGTAGGAGAAAAAATTTAAAGGCAGCAAGAGAAAAATGACTCAACACATACAAGGGAACCCTGTAAAACTTAACAACTAACTTTTCATCTGAAACATTGGACACTGGAAGGCAATGGGATGATATATTCAAAGTGCTGAAAGAAAGAACAGAATTCACTAAAGCTGTCCTTCAAAAAAGCCAACTAAACATTCCTACATAAACAAAACAGAGATTCCATTGGTAGGAGACCGACGTTACAAGAGTATTAAAGGAAATTATTCAAGCTGAAAGGAAGTGACACCAAACCCACAGGAAAAATCAAAATATATCTTTATTGATTTCAGAGAGAGGAAAGGAGAGGGAGAGAGAGAGAGAAACATCAATGATGAGAGAGTCATTGATCAGGCCCGCAACCTGGGCATGTGCCCTGACCGGGAATCGAACCCCGATCGCCTGGATCCTAGGTCGACGCTCAACCACTGAGCCACGCCCAGCTGGGCATGTAGGTCATTATAAAAGACCATATAAATATAAATTTTCTCTTTATTCTTTTATCTGATTTAAAAATACTTCCACTCTAAAAGGATGATGTTCTGAAAATGTAAAAATAAATTTTGCCATCAAAAAGATGAGTCTGGTAGAGAAGGGAAGTGATAGATTATAAAGACTTTAGCGAATGAGGGGCAGGAGTAAGCTTGAAGAAGTTCATATCAGAGAAAATGAGCAACGATTGAGACAATGTTTTTCTTGAATCCATGATGACAGTACAGAAAAGCATTTACTAGACATTTGACCTGGGCTTTGATTCAAACTGAGTATAAATCCAAGGACATATTCCTGGAAGCAATATAAAGCATTTAAATTTCTGTGACTCATTTTCATTTGCCTACTTTCTATTACTTTGTAATAAAAGTCTCTTGGAATTTTAGCCAGGGTTATGCTTAGCAATTTGAGTCCCTTAGATTTCTATAGTTCTAGAAGCTTGGTCTTTTACAAAATGTACTTTGTTGCCTTTACATAATTTACATAAGGTTCAAGAGAATAAAAAAAAGTGAGTTTTGGGGAGATATGGGGTTTATTTAATAGTGAGGAAAAAAATTACTTGCATAAATTATCAATACCAATAATAATTGGGGGGTTACAATATTTCTAGTAACAAAATAAACTTAGAGTTAAAGTTAATTTACCAAAAACATTACTAATGGATTCTATTGTAGGGGCTTCAGAATGTGTGACCCTCAGATGTACCTCTGTGGTGTGCAGATTGTTTTGAGTTCAAGGCAACTTTAGCCAAAGGTTCAAGAGAAACTTCTGCCTCTCCCTTACTTACATAAAAGAACTTGAATTCAGGGCTGAGCCCATAATAAATAATTATCAGAGATGACCACTTTTGACCTATCTACAGGGCAGGACAACTTCTATTTACTAAATATCTGCTCTTGTCATCCTGCAATGCCCATTTGAAGCCTTCAAGGCACCTTACCTCATCCCTAGTTCAGAACGTCTTCAATACCTAATGTTTACTTTTTGTCTCTGAACCCCTCCTACATGTGGGGTCTCTGACTCTCTCATGTATGTGGGATTCTCACATGTATTAAATTTGGTTACTTTCTCTTGCTAATCTGCCTCATGTCTATTTGATTGTTAGACCAGCCAGAAGAACCTCAAAGGTAGAAGAAAGTTTGTTCCTCCCTCACACTACACTAGGCAATATATTATGAATATCTCACAACAGTGCTTTGAGGTGAGTGCTTTGTTGGATAATCTTTCGGAGAAAATATCAGAGGTTCTAGTTACTTTTAAACTTTTTTATGTGTAGGAAATTATGATATGTATAATAATCAATGGGTAGGTGCAAGAAAATTTGACAAGTTAGCTTAGAATTAATTGTCTTTAAATCTTTGATTTTCATGATGTTTTTCTCTACCAATTAAATTCACTGTTTTATCTTCTATTACAGTATTAATGTTAAAAGAGAGTAATTAGATCAAGGATACCGTTCCTATGTATTGCAAAACCAGAGTATTATTGATTTAACGAATGCTCCTGATGATGCTACAAATTTATGACACTTAAATCACTTCCATAGAATTTTCCTTACAGACTTGATCATAAATGATCATTACTGTTTACTATACAGTTTTTTGTTTGTTTGTTTACTAAGCACTTTTAAGTTAATTTATAGTTACTTAAAGTTTTTGTTTTTCTCAGACAAAATCAGTACCTTACATATACACTGTGATGGTGCTACAGCTCAGATGTGTGCACCATATCTGTATGTAATGGCTTCCATTTGATAAACAGCCTTGCTTATCATGAAATAATTTATAATAATAAATTTATCTCATAATTACATATATACGTTTGCTTTGTTTTGTTCCTATCAAAACTTTCATTATACATAATTACCAGATGAACTCAACTGTCAGAGCCTGCACAAAATAAGAGTCAAATAACTTATTGGATGTTTTGTTTGCTAGAATTATAGCAAATTATAGTAATTTAGGACTATATTTAGGATTTATTTTAATGCAGAGTTTTATTTTTGTTCACATGGCTATGTTTGAAGATCACTATGAACTGTTTCTAAATTGTCACCTACTCCCACCTAGAGCTCATTTCGTTATGACAAAAATGAATTGGGTGGTTTTAACAAGCCATCTGTAACTGGATAATTAGAACAAAGGCAATGGCTGGTCTTTGGGCCAATGTTTAGCTGCTAATGAACACACTTGCACTAAACAAAAGGACAGAGACTTATCTTCAAAAAATGTGTTCAACACCAATATTGCAACTATGGAACAACTTTTTATAATATGCCAGTGTTTACATTCTATAAAAAATGCTCTTTCGGACTCAATGTAATCTTCTTGCCATCTTGACTAGTAGTCTCTTGCTGGAGGTCATGCCTTCACTGAGAAAATTACTCTCAGTGGAGTTGTTTTGTT
The DNA here is from genome assembly GCF_054644295.1 of Miniopterus natalensis. Lineage (NCBI taxonomy): Eukaryota > Metazoa > Chordata > Mammalia > Chiroptera > Miniopteridae > Miniopterus > Miniopterus natalensis. The sequence continues at coordinate 56,439,744 of NC_142083.1, forward strand.
CAAAATCATTATACCCAGGTACTTAAAAACAGTTAAAAACTCCTCAAAACATTTTTTATTCATGTTTTTATTATTATTGTTAGTTCTTTGGCTAGAATTGCAGTAATGTTTTCCTAAGTAAGAATGTATTTTTCAGCACCTTTTAAGGACTTGTTTCACTATGACATGAATAAGTTTTGAATCAATTGTAAAGATAGAATCCCAGACAGATAAGATCATCAATATGAAGTAGCTTTAAGTGTGCATAAGGCTTCAATATCCTAGGCAAGTTTCTCACATTAGTTCTCCATAATAATATGTTTCTCACTTAAGTTCTCCATAATAATTTAAGCAACAATGAAAAAGCAGCAAAGAGAATTAGATCCCAAGGATTTCTGCAATGTTTCATTATGATTTAATTTATCTGCTAATAGATAACAGTGACAACAAAAACTACAAAAAACACCCATTGAAAAAAAGTGCTGACTTGCTGCAACCCTCTGTACTCATTGGCTTTGAACTTAAATTTATATACATCTGCTTGTGCTCCATAAAATTTTAGAGTTCCCACTATAGTAAATTGAAATTTGTTTTGTTCAATAAAAATATTGCAAGATAGCAACTGTCAGTTAGAAAATTAGATTTAATTTCCCTTTATGAGTGATTAGCTGTTAGCATCTCAGCTCTCTTTATGCATATAATTAACTTTTCTAATCAAATATAACTTCTTTGGTGTTGAAGATAATACTATGAGCTTTGTCATCAAATATTGCACTTCCTTTTCATGACCGACTTAAGTGAAATTAATCGTTTACTCTATTTTACTCATGGGATTTTTACATGACAATGGGAAACAAACAGGAAAGATTGTAAAGAGTTTCTAATAGCAAGGTATCTTTGTTTGGAAAGGCATTTCAGTTGTTCAAAATTTCTATTGTAAATATTCTATTGAGACTCTGAAATTGCAATCAGGTATATTAAAATTTGAATGTGAGTAGGCATTTGGCTGCCCAGCTCTATAGTGTACTTTAGGTCACCCTGAGCATCATTTACATCAAAACGATTCAACTCAATAATTCTGGCTCATGGCCCAACATTCTGGGCAAGGACTCAGAGATAGATCTACATAATATAAACATAACTATTTAAGAAGTGAAAAATCCAACTGCACTACTAATTTAGCAACATATAATTTAAAACATTAATTAAATATTTGACTGAACTTATAAATTTAATTTGTAGGGAGGCATGATCTTTTAAACAGAAAGTAATTAATGCTTATTTCTGAATTAACTATGTACTCACTCTTAAATGGTGGTGGTTTGCTTTGGATATTAGTAATGGCCACATGGCCTCAAAGTATATGTGAAATAGTATATGGATGTTATGTTTGAAAAGCAATAATGTGGAAACATCTTTAAAAATGATTACTCATTGAAAAAAAGTCAATCCTATTAATATTGTATGTACAATTTTGCTCAACTAAGAAAAATCATTACTGTCTCAAATAACAATGTGAGAAGGGAAAGGATTACTATAGCAAAACAGGTGTTCTGCCTCTGCTTTATTAAATGATTATAAATATTATAAGGTACTTTTGCCAGGACCGCTCCTAAGTTATAGCTGTCAGCTACATATACTTGTAAAGAAAAGTATATTATTGAGATAATATATTATCTTTCAGAATTTCTAAATTTACCTGAAGCAAAACATACCAAAACTTTTGCCTTCAGTAGTGGTAGGAAAAAGTAAGAAAGTTCACTCTTCCTTTAGAATAAGAATATGAGAAAAAGCTGAATATCTCTGAAAGAACTGTATAAAATGCATAAAGTTAATATACTTTTATTATTTTCCTTAGAATCTCAGGATATATTTCCCAATATTAATTGGCCACGTACATTAGTACCTTATTAATTTGCTGGTTTTACTACAATAGATAAGCTATCATCAAAACCTTAAGTTACTTCAAGTACTTCATTCAAAATCTCAAACAAAAAAATAAGTTAACACATCATTATTATTTAATTAAATAAGAAATTAAGTTTTGTGTTTATTAAATGTTCTGAGCGTGCATTAATTTTTATGAAAATGCATATCTAAATGTGAGGAAACAATCTATATTGCCACAAAACTGACTTTTATATTTCCCTTCACAGTGTGAATTATTTATTCTGACATGCATATATTCTGTGGATATCTATCTAGGAAATATAAACTCATTTTAATATTTTTTAATATTAGTCTTAAAATATAATTAGTAAACAAAATATCTAAAATTAGTAAACAAAATAAATAAAATTAGAGCATATTCCAAAAGCCAAACAGAACTTATTTTTAGATATTCAGACATTGCTCCCTTCCATTAAAGCAGTTAATTCAGTGTTAACTTTGTGAGTGCATGTAGATCTCATTATAAATAAGTTCTACCTAATCATTTTAATTATTTCTTTTAAATAAAATTATAAAGTGATAATAGAAATATAGTTTTAAAATTTCTTTAAAAATTCACATTTCTGGATATATCCTATGACAAATAGGTGAGACAAAAGTATCTGATTTTATGCTTGTAGTATTTGCAACATACCAATTACAAAAGATAAAATTTCCTTCAGCTTTCTAACAAATGAATTACTCTTAAAATACCTATTGTATACATTAATGGAATAATTTTTGGCTTTTAGTACTGGCAAACCACTAAATTAATAGCCTGAATTGCCATGAAGTATTTAGTCCCCATATGAAGAAGCTATTTTATAATAAATATTTATATATATATATATATTGTTTTTATACTTACTTCAGCTCCAGAAACAAAGAAAAGCAATACAAAGTTCAATTGTGATACTCAATGAAAGTCTTAGACCTTTCAAAAATAATTGCCAGGATGTAGAACAGTCATTTAAATTATATAACTCTCTTAATCTAGTTTCATAGCCATTTACTGACAGTGTTCATATTTGCCTAAAGCCTGTTACAGGAATGGGGCACTACATAGCTGTAAATTGTGATCTGTCTTTATAAATTGTGCCACGATGTATTCCCACATCCTCTATAAAGTATATGAAGATTCAGAGAAAGAACAGAGTCAAAACTGTGTTTCTCAGTGATTTGTTCCTCATAGATAGAACAGAATTAAATACTGTGCTCACAACAGTTTTGCCTAAATGATTTTCAAATTAACTAAATAGTTATTGAGTATCTAGCAGATACCAGAAATGTTGGAAGTGTAAGCAGTATAAAATGGAACTTGACTTGGAGCAATTTATGGTATTGATTGGTGATATAATATGTTCACAAAAAATATTAAATGGTCAAGAGTTGTGGATAATATAATTATTGGAAAGCTGGATATAACATTATTCAAATTATTTTAACAATGAGAATACAGTGGTCTTGAGGCTTCAAGTAAGGACTTATGTAAAATTTGAGAGTAAAGTTTAATTTTTAAGGAAGAATGGAAAAACTTGATGGATTGAAAAGAATCCTGGCAAACATTCCAGAAGGTGCAGTGCCTGAATCTAAGAAATTTCTTAGATTTCTTAGTAAATCTAAGAAATCAGGGTTTAACAAGGTTTGTGAGTCACACAGAAAAGAGTGTCTTGTTGGGCAATGGTGGTAGAAAATTCAGTTTCAAAAGGTGTATCTTTTTTTTTTTTCAGAGTAAGTATTCATCATCATTCTGATTAGAGGGATGACATGACATCATTATGGTCTGTCTTCACAAGCTTTGTGCGGAGAAATTGACTTCTAGATCAGCAAGTGGACAGACTCTCCAAAATATGTTTATGTGTGTACCAAGAAAAGAAAAGAGGTTCTCTTCAAGAAGTTGTTCTTTCTTTACTACAATTTATTTGTTTCATCCCCCCGCCCCCCCCCCTCTCTCTCACACACACATTAGTATACACACATGATCACCTCTTACCTAAATTACTGGAAGGAAGCCAGGACTAATGAACTTAAAAATCAAAATATAATTTTGGTTTGGCTTTGGAATGCTTAGTAAAATTTGTCAAAGTATATTTATTTTACATTACTTTTGTTGCACTTCTATGAAAATGAGTTTATAGAATAGCTATGTCTTATGTTGCAGCCCTGTTAGGCTTCTTGCATGCCCTGAACACACCATCTATTCAGCTGTTCTTGCATACTGGCCCTGCCAGCCTCATGCCAGGAATGTTAACTTTAACTACTGTTACATTCTTAAAATGTGCCAAGCACTATGCCAAGTGCTTTTTATGGATCAATTAATTCAATGCTTACAGGAATCCTATGATGTTGATTTTACAAATGAGGTAATTGAGAGCCAGAAAGACCTGTAACTAATTCCATCCCACACTAGGTCATGAACTCAAAAAGGGTTGATTCTATGCATTTATCTTTCTTCTGCCGGTGACTATCATAGTGATACTTTTGGTGAATTAGATACATAATTGAGGAGGAGGAAGACACAAGCAATTACACTAAGCTAGAAAGAGCCAGATTTATGTAAAACCGTATCATACTTATGCGGACAAGACCTCAGCATTAGGAAGTGGAATGTTCATGGAAAAAACAAGTAGAGGTCTAGTCAAGTTATGATACAATTATCAGAGAAGATCAGACAGAACCATCACAAATCATCAACTCCATTGCATAGCAACATTCTGGACTTCATTACTCTAGTTGTGCTTCATTTTAACATTTTAAACTCTACTATCAACACTTTCTGACCAAAACCTTCAATGTTAACAAACATCACTTCTTTACTTAGCCTATAATCCTTTGAGATATGCTGTGCTTTTCTCCACATTTTTCTCCCTGAAAACAGAATCATCTTAGTCTAATTTCTTACTGAGACCCACTGTTAGCAAATATGCATAAAATGGCAATACATAATGCTAATTTATGCTCGGGTGGAAATATCTATTTCAAAAAAGAAACTATCAAATGGCTATAAATATTACATAAAAACCTTAACCACTCATTTTGTCTGCTCTCCAATAAATTAAATAGCACTCACATTGTGTGAATTGTCCTTAACAAACCAATTAATTCTATGAGATTATTGAGCATGCATACATACTATGTATGACAAGGAAAAAACTGGTATTGGCAATCACCTCTCTGCTTTGCATTCTAAGCAGGGAGGTGACTTTGCTCTCTAAGGCAGTATTGAGGGAAGCAACGAGCCTAAAGGAGAACTGAAGTCAAGAAAAGGCTAAATTGTGCCAATTGGGAATAGATTAAAACAAGCCCTAAGGAAAGTTAGTAACATGAGCAAAAAGAACAGTAAATCAGGATTTGGAAAGAAGGTATTGGGGAAAATAGATATGAGATTCTGACAGCAGTGAAACATTTAAGAAAAGAGTGAAATATTAAAAGAGAATCCTTTTATGAAGTTTTATTGTGATTATTGTCATATATTCTCTACCCTGACATAATTAGTAAAACTTAGTCCTACCTTTCAAGTATTTTGACAGTAAGGTTTTATGTGCAAGTGTGTGACCACACATGTGTTTTTTGTCTTTACAATTACATTAATATTAGCTTCTAAAGAGTGTTGCAGAAGGATGGCTGTGCAAGTCTTCGGTAATATGTAATATTTGAATTATAAAGACAATGACAATCTAAGAAGACACTTTAGTAGGTTAAAAAAAAAACTAACAGAAATCATTACATGTATTTATATTTAGGATTATGAGTACATTTATAAATATATCAAATTATAAAATGAGCATGCTTCTAAATCTTCCATTTATTGAAATAAAAGTTTACACTGATTAGTCTTTTAACCCTTTGGGCTCATTGAACAAAGTTAATATTAATTAGGCAATGAAATTCATTTTATTACACTTCTAACCATAAGAGATAATTGTACCTTTTTTTCTCCAGGTTTATATTTTTCTTCTTTAAATCTTTTTAGTTAGTAGAGGTAGCAGAGATATCATACATAACTTCAAAAAGAATAGTTGATTCTTTCATTGCTGAGCTAAATCTTTTATAAGCTCATAGAGGTATTCCTAACATTATATACTATAAATATTATGAAATATCTGTGGAGTTATTGCTTATTTAAGTATCTAACTAAACATATTTTTTCAACTCTGACACACATACATTTAAATTCAATAAAAATGGAAATGTTTTATTTTCATTCTAAACAAGAGAAAAATGTATATTTGACTGCTCAGTTATCTAAATTAGATAAATTTAACTATAAAACTTCTACCATTCAGTGGAGTCTATATTTGTTGTAAAATCACAGATTTTATGTGGAATAATTCCTTAAAGACTTTGAGTTAGCTAGGCTTATAGAAGTACTCAACTTTTGATTTTATGTAATTCTGAAATCTATACTTGTGAAGTTTGTCTATAAGGACATGCATGACTATTTTACACAGTAGAGAACAGAGTGCATGGTTGAAATTAAAAAATGAATGGTAGCCCTGGCCACTGTGGCTCCGTTGGTGAGCACTGTCCCATGCACCAACAGGTCACCGGTTCTAATCCCGGTCAGGGCACATGCCCAGGTTGCGGGCTCCATCTGGTCAGGGTTCCGGAGGTAGCCTATCACTGTTTCTCTCTCACATCAATGTTTCTCTCTGTCTCTTCTTTCTCTAAAATAATTTTTAAAAACCACATATTTTTTTTAAAAAAGAATGGTAACTAGTAAGTCTTCATGATAGACTGACTTAGCACAAGATTTCCTTACCTGGGATACTCATGTATTTTCTGGCCAAGTGGCTTGTTCACTACTGTTTCGTTTTGGCATATAACTTAAAAGGATAAAATAGCAACTATAAGTTTCATACAGACATGTTTGTCTTAGCACTTACATGTTTACATTGTTTCCTTTATTGAGATTGTGATGACTTTCAAACTGAAATGTAAACAAGGCATTTAGTATGAAAATTCAAATGTTTTCATATCAACTTTAAAGTTACGTGACAAGTAGTAATCAGTACTTTAGTGCTGATCAGTAATTTAATAATTACTAAAGCACTCATTTAAATCACTCATCTTGGGGCTGCTTTGTGCTTCTTCACTTGTCATGTACATATCTTATGCATACTTTTGTCAGGTTTGAGTTCAAGAAGCAGAAATTACACCAAACATTTTGAGCAGACGTGATTTAATAGAGTTAATTAAGAGTATAGAGACATATTAGAAGGACAACAAAAGTGAACCTTATGTTGACTCCAGGACAGACTATCAGAAGCTACCAAGGGAGCTACTAATTCTGACAGTGTAAGAAATGCAGGAAAACAAAACAAAACAAAACCCCACTATAATGGTTTAGTTTAAGAAAATACCTCTATAGCTGCTATCCAGGAAGCTGCCCCTACATCCACAGCCACTGTCTCTCAACCACCATAAAGTTAGTCACAGAAAAAAATTTCACATGTTTACAACCATTCTTGTTAGGAGATAGCCCAATCATCAGGGAGACAGAATCTGCCTTATCTACTTGCTTTGATTCTAACGGAATACATCTAGTTGCTGAAACCAAATTTGTATTCAGAACCCTAGCTAAAAGGGACTTTTGAGAATATAGATTTTTCAACCACTATAGCACAGAAAAGCACACTAGAAAAAGATGGGAAGGGATGCTGAAAGTTAACAAACCTATTCTACCAAAATGTTGGAATTATTTTGGAAATTTAGGGTTTTATAAAGATCATAGGATGACCTCTCTTGAATGTCAAGAATCTTATGTTTAGTTAGGTACCATACTTAAATTCCATTTAAAGAAAGAAGGCAGGGAGAAGTTGGGCTTTTCCTTTTTTACTGCTTTAAGGTACAAAGGCTGCAGCCTTAAATCAAATGAGAACACTGAAGAACAGAGACATCTACAGTGAACATCCTAAGCACTGTTTATGATGATTGTGGTGATGGGAGAACTTTTGTGTGCATTAAGGTTTGAGCAAATTCTTTACATTTACATTTGTTAAATATGATATACCACATACATAACTTATTACTACATCACATGCATCTATTTAAAAGAAGATATTAATGACATTTACTCAAAAATAGTAATAATGTAGTAGTAATTGTGATGCATAATGAACATATTTGGAGATATATGCATAAAACAACTTTGTTTAACCATAACCATCAGTGACTGATTCTGATAAACCTTGCATGCCCTATAAATGTTTAGGAAAAAGTACAATTTAAAAGTTTTCAGGCAAGAAGATTATTCTTGCCCTATGTGATTGAAGCATAGGCTTTATTTAACATTAGGTGCTGCATTTTACTGCCTTCCCAGAGTCTGATGATAATGTCCATTATAAAGCACCTTACACTTCCTATGCCTAAAAAATAGCAAAGGGGAAAAAGGAAGAGGGAAGTGCTCTTCGGGCTTTTTTTATTTTCACACAAAAGTGGCAATAAAACACAGCCTCCCCTGCCTGATTTCTCAAGCACACTTTCCAGCTCTCAATCAAACAAACAGGAACTCAGAGGCCATTCAGAGCTCCCTATTCTTTGGCAGATGCACACTTTTCCCTTCCTGGCGGAGCTACACTTATTGTCTGCAATACACAACTAGATGTATAATGGCTTTTTTGCAACCTTGGGTTGTTCTCTGGGCCCTGGCCACCTACACTGAGCAATAAGGGGACAAAATTGAAGAAGCTTTTTAGCTTTTATAGCTTATTGATTTTTATATTTTCTGATGTATTAGAGCAATTTTTCAAACGTATCCTCCTTGCCTTGATATCTTGAGTGTGGAGAGAGGATTTCACATTTATTAGCTTTGCTTTGGTGAAAAAAAAAAAAAAAAATTATATATATATATATATATATATATATATATATATATAGTCTCAGTGTTATCTCAGAGATATAAATGGCTTGGTATAAAAAAATCAATTCTCAGAGTAAAATTCAGAGACTGTGCGCAAGTGCAAGTGTTCCATAAAAGGCAGACACAAGGAATATGCCCTTCCAACCAGGTAACAAAGATGGTTTTGAAAAGTACAGTTTCTGGATTGTGATTAAAGTCACAGATGCTCCATACTTTTCACATAGAAAAGTTCTATTGTAATGGAGATCACATAATGTGATAAATACTTCAAAAAAATTATTTCTGATCATCCGTGATGGCATTAAAGAAAGAAATGCAGCAGAAATGTCTTCTCCAATGGGAATGGTCCTTTCTCAGAGCTCAGGCACTGAGAAGATGGGAAGCATTTCATGGTTAAGACTCTGAAGGTTTGTATTTTAAAGTAACAGGTGCAAAAGAAAATTACTTTGTGGTATATTAGTTTACTGACTCATACAAAAAAATAGTTTCTGTCTGTTTCAGAGTTTTTTACTTTATAGTGAGGAATTTAACTTGAATATTTTCAATTTTTAAAATAATTTAGGATCAGGCTAAACATTCCCCCTTTTAAAATTTTTGAAAAAGAAAGCCCATGATGTATCATCTTTTAAATACTACTCATAATGTATCGAGATAGAGAAAAAAAATTTAAAACATCAAGGGATTTTTAGAAACCTCAAGTCTTCCTACCAAAAATGCCTCCAATTAGTTTAATAAATGAGTGATCTTTATTGAATTTTATGTTCCTTGAGGGCATCTTTTTTAAGATCTTACTATTATAATATATAAAGGAAACTAAGTTAAACACATACTCCAGATTTAAAACAAATATAATTTTAGATTTGTTTCTTACTAGAAATCTAAATTTTAAAAAATACAGATATGACAGCCTTTCTTTGATGAAGGGAATAGTAAGGATATATGACAGTGCCACTTTGATTATCCCATAACCTGTGTAAGTTACTAAAACACTCTGAGGATAGTTAGTTCATCTGAAAATAGAGAATAATGGTACTTAAACACAGAGCTGTTTTGAGGTCAAATAATATAACTGACATGAGACACAAATTAGCCAATCAGGAATGTAGTGTGCACTAAAACTACGGCAGTGCATTTTCTTGATTGCTCCATCTTGTCACTTAAGAATTTACTTGATTCAGACAATAATGCATTTGGAAAACAGTCTTGATGATTAGAGATGTTGTAAATTGTGGGAGGTGTGAGTCAAGAGCTTTAAACTCATCCCAGAAAAAATGTAGGGACTATATGAAGGAAAGAGAGGAGAATAGTAGATCATGGAAGAAAAACATGGTAAAAAAAAAAAAAAAAAAAAAAAGGATAATTTTATCTAAATTCTAATTTTATATAGGATTTACCCTGAGCTTTACTTTTATATGCACAAAATATTTTATAGACGCTGTAAAGCCTTAAGCTGCTATGATATTAGTTTATAAGCATTTTTTTTTTTTTTTTTTGCTATAGAAAGTCTTTTATTTATGAGTGTGTTTTTTTAAATTACATTTATTGGGGTGACACTGGTTGATAGGATCATATAGGTTTCAGGTGTGGATTTCGATGTTACAAGATCTGTATATTTCACTGTGTGCCTACCACCCAAAGTCAAATCACCTTCCATCACCATATTATAAGCATTTCTCTTAACTACAATGTGGCTCTTGCCATCCTCAGGTCTTCAGTATCAATGGATTATTTTACATCATTTCCTTAGCTTCTGAAGTTATTGAAAGTTGTCCATTTTAATTTGCTCATGTACATGTTCTGGCAAAAAACAATATGCCAGTATGGAATATACTCTCTTTGGTTCACTTCAGTGAATCGAGGTAGGGGTCAGGTATGATGGTTGGAAAACTGTCATTTAATTCTTAGCAGCTGTGTGAATGTGCTGAATAAAGGATGGGCACCCCTAGGCTCTGTGTACAATGGGAGGGACTCTCCATATGGTCCTTACCCCCTTTCCTAGCCCAAATCTCCTTTTCATCCTTGAAAAGCAACCACAAAGCATTGCCATCAGTTCTGCTTTAGGAGCGGAGAACAAAGATGATCTGACAGCCCATTCTGTGATCATCTCACAACAGATTTCTGGAGTCCAGCCCAGTCTTTGGAATTCTCACTGAAGTTCTGAGCAGTAGTAAAATCTTCTTTGCCTGACCCTGATGGTTTTGACTTCAATTTTCTGACAAGCAAGTTTGTTTTGAACAAAGGACTGAAAGAAGAGGATTGAAGTTGAAGGCAGTAGGCTTTCTAATATATTGATTGAGAGCAGTACAGAGTTGAGTAAACATTGACCTACAGTGCTGCTCAGATCACTACCTGAATGGATTATCTGCCAGATGTGCATTGGTTGTGTAAACTAGGGCCTTCCAAGTATGACCTAGCTCGAACTTTCTTAGACGGAATCTGTAAATGGTCGCTATTTCTTCTATAAGTTACTGGTACTCTATCTCGTATCATTTACTTTAGATAAATGCCCTCTTTTCAATTTTTCTTGGCAAGTATTCCATATTAGGTGCCATATAGTTTATGGTCCGAGCCAGAATACACTTGAAAGTGAAAGGTAAATCACTTAATGTACCATTCAGAACTCTGGGGCAAGAGGACAAATAGGCACAAACTGGGACATCCCAGACAAACTGTGACAAATCATCACTTTTTCTTATTACCCACTTTTATTTTATCTATTAAGAAAACTTAATGATTTTAGCAATATTAAGCTTGAATTAAGAATTTATATATAATTTTATTTAAAGGATGATTTGTCATGGTGAGTTGTAGCAAGAATTTCAGGGTTAAAGACATGGCTTCTGGTCTGATTCTGACCCTGTGGTAATAAGAATTATGGGGAAAATGCATTTAATAATACCTGCACTTAGAGTTGTGAGAATTAAATGAGACAAAATATTTGAAAATGTTTTATAAACTGCAAAGTCTTGTCAAAATTTAAAAATATTATCAAAGAACAAGGTGTATTAAAATAGAGAATTGTGGGTTGGTGACTACCTGGAAATACACCACTTCAAGAATGCAATTCTAAATAATGGAGATAAATTTTGCTATTAAACATCTAAAATTCATATTAGTGGTAATGAGGATTTTGGGGAATTATTCTCTGCTTATTCTCTAGGCTCTACATTAAAAAAGTAGAAATAACTTATGGACCCACAGTTCTTAAGGACCTTAAGGATTTTTAACCTACATCAAAGGGTATCAAGAAGGCAGGGAAATAAATTGCCACACTAGAAAACCCTGTGAATTGGTTAGGCTCATTTATATACTTTCAAAATATCCCCCATGAAATAACCCACAATTATCTATATAACTTTATTTTTAAAGCACCCATTTATATAGCTCATCCTTAATTTTTAAAACTGTTACATGGCTGAGAATTTACTTATGAAAATTTCTAAATTCCCATGGGAGAGGAAGGAGAGGGTCCACCACAGTGGAAGGATTTGGACATCTTAGTAAGGAAATTTTAATTTGTATTTCTGTCCCATGGAAGCCTAGCACTGAAATAACTGTACTGGACCCTGGTTATCTGTAGACACTATTAATCTAAGAGGCCACATGAAATCCGTGTTTTGTGAATGAAGTATAATAATCTGCCCTCACAAATCTTAATAGACTTGAATAAACTTTGTTTACACAAAAGGAAGCCAGGTATTTCACAGCAAATACACAAGTGTCACTGATCTAGTATATTATGATATTATAAATCTCCCCTACAGTTTAATTTAAACATTTGTTTCTTTATAAAATGAACTCTAACTGTATACCATTTCTTTAAAATGGGGGTAGAGTGCTCAGGAAATGTTTTAGCACTGATGACATTGGCTTTTGTTTCAAATATAAATTTAAAAATTAAAAATAAAGAGAGGTGTTTGTGTGAGAAAGGGAGGGGGAGAGAGAGAGGAGGGAGAGAGGGAGAGAGAGAGATGGGGAGAGAGAGGGAGGAAGGGAAAAAGAGAGGGAGAAGGAGATGGAGAGAGGGAGGAGAAAGGGGGAGGAGAAGAAGTGAAAGAGGGACGAGAGAAAGAGTCCAGATGACACACTAGAGAAATAAAAAGGTATTTGTGCACATTCAGCTTTCATGCTAATGCAGGAAGCATGTAAACAAATAAATCTGTGCTTTTGATGATAAAAGCAGTGGGAGAAATTAACAACATAATGTCTCAGAAAAGGCCAAGGATGAGGTGGGTAACATTAAAAAGGATGGTCAGTGAAGGCTACTCAGAGGAAACGGATTTTAGCTTAGTCTTGGAGGATCAAAACGAGCCTATCTTGTCAAAAGCAGTTTTTCATCCCGTAAAAAACTTTGGTGTGTTTGAGGGGGGCGGAAAAAAAGGTAGCCTTAGGAAGTAAGGCAGAGAATATAGGAGATGAGATCAGAGAGACTGACAGGCATCAGTTTCCTCCCTCTCATCAATGGTTTACATGGAGGTATGTGCAGTACCGAGCTATTCTGGAGCATTTGGAAATGTACAGGGGTAGAGGTCTCCTGGCATTTAATACCCAGGGAACAGTGATGCTAATCACCCTTTACTGCAAGGGATCATCCCTGACAGTGCAGTACTTATTCAGTTCAAACGGCAAGAGAATCACCAACACCCCTTTCCCTACTGAAAAATACCAACATGGTGCTAATTCATAAGGAGCTTTAGGTTTTATTCTGAATGCATTGAGAATAAGATATATTTAGGTAAGTGATGTCCTAATCTTAAATAAATGCTTAAACAGTTTGGTAGCCATATGAGAAGTGGCTGCTGGGCACCATCAGCAGCATCGTTTTAGTGATTTGGAGAATGGTTTTTACATTTGTGACATAAATAACATTTTGTGCTATTTTTTTCTTCCTATGAAATGTTACTACCACTTTTTTCTGCCACCCAAGTTGAATATGTGCATTTACTGGAGGGAGAAATAATATGTTTAAATAATGAAGCACTAGTTTAGTTTCTACTTTTATCATCTTCCGGATTTCCATGTCAACATAACCCTGAACACAGATCAAATATTGAATTAGATAACCTCAACCCCTACCTCTTCATAAATTAAAAGGAAAGTGCCAGCAATTTTGTTTAAATCTTAGAGGCTAAATTACAGTTTTTATTAGCATTTTGAAAGCTAACATTAACACTAAATTTTCAATCAAGCAACATATAAGAGTTTAACCCTATGACTCATTAATATTCCCACCAGCTCCCAGGCTGGCCTGAGACACACAGCTAAGAAGCTAAGCCTCCATTACAGCAGAATGCCTCCTGCCCCTGCTAGACTATTCCTGTCCCCTGCTTTCTACATTCAGGTATTATTTGCATTAAATGGTAGGCTCCTCTTCACCCTCTGGCCCCATTGGCACCTGTATCCTTTAATCCAAGATCTCATGTCAGAACACACTCATTACCAGAACCAAACTCTCCTGTCTAGTCTCAGTAAAATATATTCAAATCCTCTCAAAATATTTTCCTCTGCTTAAGGATGCTCCCAGTAGTAACTACAGAGGTTCCAACCTGGGTATTAGTTTATACTAGCTGTGATTTCCTAAAGTAGGAGGTCATCACCGGATTAAAAAAACAGTCATCATAAAATCATAACTATTTTACAACAGGAAGGGACTGAAAAAATCATTTAGTCTATGTGCTGCAAACACACACATATATACCAAGGCAAGCATGTAACAAAAGGCAGCCCTCTGGGAGCAAACACTGTCATGTATGGCAGCAATAGAAACAGACTTTCTCCACCTGCTGATATCTTTTCCAAAGCAGCAAGAAATCCAGACTATTTTAAAAACAATACTCAATTTTAGATTAAATAAAATAAAAATGTAGCTTGCCAGTTTAAGTCTCTGACAGTCTCATCTGATTTCACTGAGACATTAAGCACACCTCTAGAGTTAATAGAAGGAATGAGGGAAATTAGTAGGAAAACCCGAAAAAGAATCAGAGATGTCCAGCTTATCAATTCATTGCTTTTTTATGTGTGAATGAGTTTCCCTTTTTTCTTGCACTACACCAACTGATCATGCCTTCTAACTATGTTTTTCAGCTAACCAGGACAGGCCTGTCCAGTACATTCTGGCATGATGAAATGAGCACCAGTTCTTCATTCTTCCAGAAAGTTGAAAATTGGTGGGTCTAGAAGAAATGTGGTTGAGCCACAGAGAAAAACAAAAATATGCATCTTCATTTCCAGATTATTTTTATGGGCACATATTACAAGTTACAGGAAAACATTTTTGTGACAGAGCATGAAAAAATGAAATCACGGATATTTGTAAAGGATCAGTCAGTCAGTCAGGTATAGATTAATGTTGATTTTTCGTATCCAAGGAGCTTTCAAAAGCATGGACAAGTTGAAAGAGCAACACATGCCAGTTTAGCCAGTTTTACATGTAAGACAAACATGGGAGCAGTTATTAAATACAAATTCAGTAGAAGGTAATTTTTAAAGATATTTTGAGGAGCTGTCAATAGTAGTTCAATAATCATAGTAATAAAATCACATTACCCTATATTTATTACTAAGGTAAATCAGTTGCTATTTATTCTTGCTACATATCTAAATTATATATATATACATATACACACACATATATTTCAGGAGGTTACATTTTTCTTAATGTTGGTTTAAGTGGTAATGTTGAGGAAAGGCTGATATAAACAGTATTATGCAATAATTCGTATTGAAAAGGACAATTTCTGTGTAAGAAAAAAATATGCTTCACTGGAAGATATTTAAAAAGGAAGGAGCTTTGTTAAGTTGTATGAGTTCGTTGTTTATTTTAGAAATGAACCCCTTATCAGATGTATCCTTGGCAAACATGTTCTCCCACACTGTGGGGTCCCTTTGCATTTTGAGGATGTTTTCTTTTGCTGTGCAAGAGCATTTTTGGTTTGATGTAGTCCCATTTGCTTATTTTTTCCTTTGTTTCTCTTGCCCTAGGAGATGTATTGGTGAAAATTCTGATACATGAGATGTCTGTGATTTTACTGCCTAGGTTTTCTTCCAGGATTTTCATGGGTACCTAGCAGCACTATTTACAATAGCTAAGATCTGGAAACAGCCCAATTGCCCATCAGTAGATGAGTGGGACATTTACATCATAGAATAATATGCAGATGTAAAAGGAAGGGTCTCTTACCCTTTGAGACAGCCTGGATGGACCTGGAGAGTATTATGCTAAGTGAAATAAGCCAATCAGAGAAAAGACAAGTACCACATGATTTCACTCATATGTGGAATCTAAGGAACAGAATAGATTGACAAACAAGATAGGACCACAGACACGGAAACAAGAAACAGACTGACAGATCTCAGAGGGAAGGTGAAAAGGAGAGTGGGAAGAGACTAACTAAAGAACTTATAAGCATATATGAAGAGCCCAGGGACAAATACAATGGACAGGCGGGGGCCTGGGGTGGGAGGAATAAGAGACATCTGTAATACTCTCAATAATAAAAAAATAAAAATAAAAAAATAAAAATAAAAACGAAAGAGTCTTAAATTATTTTTAAGAAAAACACATACACACACATATATATACATATATATTTCATGAAATCACTATAAATAAAAGTAAGAAGTTGGAAAAACTGGGGAACAACTGAACAACTGTTCTATGCATGTAATGGGTCCCTGTATGTTTCTTTAACTACAAGGTAGCAAGATGGTAAAGTACATGCAGAACTGATGGAATTTGTGTCACAGATTAACTTTTGTTGTAATAGATTCCAGATCTCATATTGTATTTGAGTGTTAATGCTTTAGAATTATTCAACTTAAATTGCTCACAAATTAGAATTAAAATATTTTAAACATATGGAAAAACTCATTATGATGGTATTCATGGAGAGAATCTAATCTGCATAATTCTGAAACATTTTTATTTACATATCTTTATTCATGCTAGTATTAGCAATCATGGTAGCTTGTTTATAAGCTTTATTTTTAAAGGTTACCTAAAGTATCTTTATACCCCAAACATGATATATCCCAAACTTAGAATAGGTCTGAAATTTGCCACTGAAATTCCCAAAAGTAGACCCCAATTCAGTTATGACTGACATAACCACTCTTTACTTTCTACTATGCCCAAGATTACCAAAATTTATGATAAAGTAAGAAAAGAGATTTTTTTTTTCATTTTTATTACAAATATGTAGTGAATGCTTTCTGTATTCTAGATACTCTTCTAGGAATTAGGGATATATCATTTAACATAGGAAAAAATGCCTTCACCGATAAAGCAAGAACGTATTTTTATGGTGTATAAAGACAAAAAATGTTATTACTCTAACATAGTATAATTTACAACTAATATTTTTCTTTTTTTCTTTTTAAATATTTTTTAACTTTTCCATTACAATTGATGTACAATATTATATTAGTTTTAGGTGTACTACCCCATGATAATTATATACTTATATAACTTACAAAGTAATCACCCTAATAATTTATATCTATTATTAAAATATGGAGCAGTGAAGAGGAATGCAGAGTGTTGCTAGTGGGAAAGGAGATATGAATTCACATGAAAAAACACATTAAGAAGTGACATTTGAAAAAATACCTACTGCTAGTGAAGGAGTAAACCATCCAGATATTTCAGGAAGAACATTCAGGAAGTAAGAAGAGCAAATGAAAAGATCTGAGTTTAGAACATGCTAGCATCTTAATAAACAAGGAATAGCAAGAAGTCTGTGTTGGCAGGGAAAGCATTTAAGGAAGAAAGTGGTGAAGTGATGATGTATGAGAGCTTTAAGAGGGGCCGTTCATAAAGGAACTCGTAGGCTCTTAGGAAGACTATGAGATGATAGTGTTGTTAGTATATTAATATACTTTTGCTACATAACAAATGACTGCAAACTTGGTGGTTTAAGACACCTATTTATTAATACAGAATGCCATAGTTCAAATTTTCAAGTGTGGCATGACTGGCTTCTGTACTCAGGGTATCTCAGGACAGATATTGCGTAGGCCAACCTCTAGGAAAGAGGCCAACCTCTTGTCACAAGCTCATTCAGGATGTTAGCAAATTGTAGCTCCTTGTGGTTGTGGGACTGAGGTCACCATATTCTTTTTAGCTATCATCTGCAGGCTACTCTCAGATCATAGAGGATGCCTGCACTCTGTGCCACATGGTCCCCTTCATGTTCAAAGCAAATAATTGGGAATATCCTTCATATCAAATTCCTCTCATGCTTCAAGTTTCTTTTACCAGAAAGAATTCAGGGCCTTAAAATCTCACCTAATTAAGTCAGGCCCACACATGATAAGCACCTTACTTAATTTCAACTGATTTGAGATCTTAATTACATCTGAAAAATCCCTTCGCAACAAGCCTCAGATCAGTGTTTGATTGAGTAACAGAGAACAGAGGATGGGCAATATCAAATGACCGAATATTAAAATTAAACAATATATGACTGGAGTAATTTTGGAGACACTGACAGTGAAGAAAGAACTAAAATCTTCAAGTAATGAGGTGGAGTATCTGGGGATAGAAAGTGGCTAAAACATAGAAACCGACAGAATACATGTCGAAGCTGGAGGTAGGATGGTGTTTATATAACCGGGTAAAATGTTATGGATACAGCAATAAAGGACAAGGGGGACAGGTATTATATTTGAATTCCCATTGGGAAGATGGGTATGGGAAAGGAAGTATTAGCTAGCTGGAAGGACAGCAGGGGAAGCAGTGTCCCCACAAGAGAGCCCGGTTCCAGGTAGAACAAGAAAGACAAAGGAACATATATAGAATGATTTGAAGATACTGTGGTACCTCCGTTTTCAAACGTCTCCGTTGACAAACATTTTGGTTTACGAACACCACAAACCTGGAAGGAAATGCTTCAATTTTCGAACACGTCTGAGAAGTCAAACATGCCACCCAGCTTCCACTGAATGCAGGATCCTGAGGCCCAGTTGTCGGCAGTTGATCCCTCAGTTTTCGAATGTTTCAAGCTCGAATGGTCTTCCGGAATGGATTACATTCGAAAATTGAGGTACCACTGTGTAAGAAAATAACTTTTGAAAGAATGTGAGTGTTGAATGGATCAGAAGAAGGCTTTCAGGAATGATAGACAGGGTCAGAAAACACAACATGTAGAACTATGTGGAAGTCAGAGTCCACAGGATGGTGGGTGATCTTGAGTATCTGGACCCCATGCCGTGTTTCAGGTGGGACAGTGGGCACAATGAGACTGATTCTAATGTTCCTAAGGCTGGCAGAGGTGGAGAGGCTGTTAGAAGCAGGATAGAAAAAGGATGAGTGTGATTGTGGTAGACTGTTATTGAAGGTATATATTCAATTCTTTTTGTAGGACTATACATCGGTAGTCCTTTGTTTTTAGGCATGACTGTGTGACTTATGTCCCTCCCCTCCACTTCTTGCAGAAAAATTTGATATTCCCATTCTAATTGTCTCAGGAGTGGTCACAGGACTTTCCTTGGGAAATAAATTGTGGGTAAAAATAAACCTTCTTAACAGAACCTATTATGTGTCACCCTTGGTTTGTCAGATCCCTTTTACTTCTGCTAAAACACTTTGATTTATCTGATAGGCTGCTAAGTCAGCCTGTTTCAATAGTGATGATATTGAGCAGACAGCCACAACCATCCATGATGGACATGTAGTGTTGGCAAGATATTAACCTTTGTTTTTTTAAGTCTCTGAGGTTTTGGAGTTGTGTTATTGCAGTATAATTGTCCTGAGTGATTCAGTGGTCTTATAATTTTCCCAAAGAGTGCTCTAATGGGAATATGAAGGTCGTCAGCAAGGATTGGTTTTATGGCAATCTGTGGGTTTCTATTTCAAAATATTTATGGTGCGGTCTCCCTCTCCTCACCAGTAATTTCTTTAAGTTTTTACTTTTAACAACTCAAGGAATTAATTTTTAAAACTTGCAATATCCACAAATCTGTTCTTGTAGTTTTATTTCCTTACATACACTAAGTGACCCCTGTTAGAATTTATTTCTATATACTTCTGACATAGCAATAGTTCCAGCTACAGTGGTCTGTCAAGTTTCTTAACCAACAAGCAGGTTTTGTGTTGTTTTGTTTTGTTTTACACAAATTAACTCTACTATGAATGAAGAACAATTATAAGAGAGTAGATTAAAGATTATTAATCGGTATCAAAAGTATAAAAAGGGTTCTATTCATAAACACTGAAAATCACTTATAATTCTCTTGGTTTCAGGCAACAAAAGATTTGACTTAAGCAACAAGAACTTTCTTAGGCTGAAAATCTAGAAACAGAGCTGGCTGTAAGTGTGTTTAACAAGTTCTCTTGGCCCCCTGCAATTCTTTCTAACCATCCCTCTCCTGGAAGGTGGGCTTCTCACTTAGACTGTCTCTTCAAGTAACTTTATTTGAAAAGCATTTTCTTCTCCAGAAGCCCCATTAGACTTCTCTTTATCTGAGCTCTAATTTTGATGGATAATTGTTATGTCACTGTCTTTGATGTCTAACTGTGGCCACAAGTATGCCATGCATTCACTGGCATGGCGTGTGTTCCTGAATAAAGCAATGAGGTGGAAAGGTTACCTTAAAAATAAATGCAGCCCATTCTTGAGTACATTGATGAAATCAACTTATCCTGAAGACACAGAGCTTGTGGAAGAAGGTTGAATACCTGAATAAAAATTGGGGAACTATCAAAAAGAGGAAAGAAGAAAATGTATCTACTACATATGCTCCCCAAACACTTAAATGCCTCTTGCAGTATATAGTAGAAAAGATAATGAGCAAAAAAAGTGTCCTGTATTAATTCTGAGATAAGGCAATGAGTATATAAGGAAACAGTGATTTTTTAATACTAATTTTTCAGATATTTGTGAAGACCCACTCAAATCAAGATACTATAAAGAAGAGGCACAGGATCATCCACAAACATTACACCATATATTATTTCATTGAGGTAGGACAGTAAGTACTTATGTTATTATATTATTATGGATGTTGCTATGGATAATTCTATGGTTCTTATTCAAAAGGTCTTTAGATGGCCTGAGGATTCGCTTAATGTGCTGTCCAATTTGCAAATATGCATCTATTCCTAAAAACATGACAATAAAACTGTAGTCAGTCTTATAGTAAGTATATTCAGATATTTTTTCTTGTCCTATTTTATTTATATTTTCTTATTTAATTCACTTGTAAACTATACTACTTTAAACGTCTTCATGCTTTGGTAGAGTTAAAAATGAGGCAAGACCATAAATATAATTCCCGCTCACTTCATAATAAAGTGACTATCATCAATATTTTTGAAGTCTATCCTGGGTACTTATCTATAATTAATCCCATTCATTGATTTGATATCTATGGTTGGAAGAAGTCTCTAAATTTTATTTTTAACTCCTTTGGTGCATTACACATTTTCTATCCTTAGTACTGTTTTTACATTGGCATTACCTCAGGAGGAATACAAAAAGTAATATAAATATTTAGGAAATATAATTTCATGAGAAGAGTAATTTACAGACTTGGAGAATGTTTTCAGTATTCCATTTACAAGGACCATGTGATATTATTTGGTGGCACATAATTTAACCTATATTTTTTGTTCTTTGCATATAAGAAGTAATGTGTTGTCCTTGAATCTGGCATTAATGAAATACACTTGGCCTGAATTAGGGAATTAGCCAAGCCCTGAAGATATGAAATCATTCAGGTTTCTAAAAGGAATAAGAATATAGCACTGCCCCCCAAACTTCCATTTCACACATCATCACTCAAAATATCTCCAAGTTGTATAACCTATGTTAAATAACATTTATCAGCACTCTTAATATCAGATTCAGGGCATGTTTCCTGGTTGTTGTTGTTATTTGTTGTTGAAATTGCTATTTTGTTTTAATTAGAGTAATTGCTGTTATAGTGCAATTAACATTTTTATTATTCTTTGCATACAGCCTACTTAGGGAAAGCTAGAGTGTAGGTTATTGGCAGGTACTCTTCCTCTTATTACATTGACATTTTCTCACTTTGCATATAGATTGAATAGCCATCTGTCCCAATTTTTCATCTCTAAATTTAAGTATTTTAATATCATAAATTTGTAAAATGTTAAGATTCTTTCTAAGACATAATAGGGTATATAGTACATGACTATAACAGCATATTAATCATCTGTAAATTGACTGCAAAGAGTTGAAATGACTCCTCTAACACCTGATCTATTCCATTTATTAATTGACTTTCTTCTTCAAGTTATAGTATATGTATTCAGAGTTCTCTTGGCTATGAACCTAAGTGTGAGCCATGCATACATAATTTTTATGTACCAGAATCTGCTTCATTATCAATCATCAAAACAGTTGCCTCTTGGTAGACAAAACAGTCAAGCAAGGTAATAACCCAACATTGTGGCTACAGTTACACTACTTTTTTATCTATCAAACTGTGAAGGAAGCTAGGTTTTCATTCAGTGTCATATTGTTGTGTAGTACTGGGGCTCTGAACCACTAGAAGATGTCTGTCTAAAGCACTGAGAAATTGGCCAATAGGAGAAATAAGTGATGAGCCAATTCCCAAACATCTAGGGCAAAGTCTATGAGAATCTTTGGATCATTTTAGTTCTAATTTTAATTGTAGTGTAAACACGATCAGAGTCTGTATACAGCTGTATTATTTCTAAGAAAACCTAAGAAGAAAAAAGGGAGAGATGAGGAAAATAATATAGCTAAATAAAATAAAAGCTTGAAGAAAAGAACCTTGAATTTTTTTTCTAGAAATATAAATAGAGTTGAATTTTGCCTTAAGGGGGAAAAAATCTTAAATTTTTATTAATCATCCAAATACCAGAGAACAGATTATTATTTAAAGAGATGAATTTTATAATAGATAGTGACACTTTTAAAAAATAAAATATAGTAGTTAGAATAAATATATTTTCTTTATTCCTAGAATTATATACTCTAAGCCATGAGAACATGTTTATTTTTTTATTAGAACTCCTAAAATAAAATATGCCTGATGTTATATATTCAATATATCTGTTTTATTACATAAAAACTGATTTAAATTTAAAATTTCTACTTTGTTCATTCTAAACAAAAGTTCAACGCTGTTTTGATGAACTTGTAGTTCAATAATTTTTATTGAATTCATCAGTTAACCCAGTCAAATACCTTACATTAATATCCATACAAGTATTTGAATATACTCTCTCCCCTTAAAGACTACATGGTGATTTTCAGTGCCTTTTAATATGTCTCTAAATCAGATTTGGATTGATTTATCTATTTATTGAATTGATATATTATTTGATTGGGATGATGGACAAATTCAATTAAAGAGAAAAACCTGTTTTGCACAATAGGTACTGCTTAAGAAGCAAATATTGCATAACCATATGGTTTATTGAAATTGTGTACCATAAAATATAAATAAACTAAAAACAGTATCACATTATACCGTTAAATTTAGTTCAGTTTGCTTTCATTGGAAATAAGGTAAACTTTTCTTTATTTTATAACAATTTCTTAAATATACAGCAATTGGATTTTGTTTAATAGTTCATATTTTTTCTTGAATATCATGAAACATAGTTAAATATTTATAATTAAGGCTTATGAGCACATGTGGAAAATACTGTTTCTATTTATTGTTTTTTCTAATATTCATGAACAATCTTTATTTCATAATTATCTCAAATATCTCTAAAAATCTAGAAAAACGTTTCTATATGAAGATATATTAAATTTACATTTATTATAAAAAAGTTTATTAATTTACTGTGTGTGTGTGCCCTATATAGAAAAAGTTCAACTGCATAATGAATAATGGGGGTTCTTCCCTTTTTATTATTTTGTCAAAAAATTGTTTGCCATACCTATGATCCTGAATTCATAAGTAGACATTTGAATAGAGTGGAAAATTATGCAAATATGTTATTTATGTGTGTGAAAGAAAATATTTTCAAAAATGGATTAATGATTAATGATACTAAATTACAATAAGAGGAATATTTAAAAATAATGTTCTCTCTACCATATTCTTTCGGGGGGCAGTTAACTTAAACTTCTTAGAAGTTCAAGTTAGATGTTTTCTTAATCACTTTTTAAAATGATCTTTAAAATCTGTGTGTGATTTGATGAAGGTTAATGTCATCTATGATTTTCAGGATGTACCTGAGCTCATCTATTAAAATTTCAGATTAAAGCATTTTTAATCTATAGTTTAGGCATGAACTGATTTTCACTTTTGACCATGAATATTAAAAAGCATATTTCAAGGTCTAAAAATTGGGCCAGTGATTCTGGGTTAAAGATTAAAATGTGAGAATATATATGTAATATGGATATATATCGCTCACTCCACATCTTTGCTCATTCTTTTATACATTTTATATGTAAATATCTAGTGAATACTTGCTCTTTATGAGAAGTGGTATGACACATTGGGGACACAGCAGTAACTAAATTACTGTCATAAAAATTACACTAATGACCCTGCTGTCACAGAATTTACATTTTCATTTTGTATTGTATGCATGTATAGAGGAAAACAAATAAATAAACAAAATAAATAAAATCAAAACTTTATTCACTATGGTGATGGTTACTTTTATGTGTCAATTTGACTAGGCTAAGGGATGTCCAGATAGCTGATGTTTTCAGAAGAAATTAGCATTTGAATCAGTAGAGTGAGTAAAAAAGATCTGCCATCACCAATGTGGGCAGCTACCTTGTTCTCAGACCTTTGGACTCAGGCTGAATTATACTACTGGCTTTCCTGGTTCTCCCACTTGCAGATGGCAGATTACGGTACTTCCTGGCCTCCATAACAGCACAAGCAAGTCCTATAATAAATCTCTCCATATATCTCTGTCTCTGTCACTGTCTCTTATCTCTCTTATTGGTGTGTGGATGAGAAAGAGGCTCTGTAATAAATCTGACAAGTCCAGTGACCAAAAATCACCTCACAGGATGACCTGATCATAAATTTCTACCTGTGCAGGTCATGTTGGTTACTCATGCCACAGGACTATAACTTATTTAGTAAAATATTTATTTTTGCCTTAAGCCCTGTCCATTGTTTCTGTGCCTCTAGGTTAACAGACGTTTGAAATGCCTCTTTTTTATATTCTTTAGAAGCTTAACCACCCTCAAGAGCGTACATAATCTTGTTAACTATCCTGTAATCCAATCTCTTCCTTGCTTTCTTTCACCATACATTCCTTCTTTAATTCCAAATATTTAATATAAACTGAAAAACTGTCATTTCCCAGAGCATTTTGGATTTTGGTTACTCAGCACTGTCATCAGTTGGCTCAAATAAACTTATAGGCATTTTTCTGCAGGTTTGGATGTTTCTTACACTCACAGGTTCTGTTTCTCTGGAGAAACCTGACCATTACATCTGTCTAAAGTGTACTATATACAGGGTTTTGAATTTGTGACCAAGAAGCTACTTTATGTTGGGGCATAAAAAAGGCAAAGTTTAAGCTGAGAACAAAGCTATTAAAAGGAGACAACAAACTAAAGATCTTATTATTATTATTATTTTTAAAAGGTATCATAAAGAAGAGGAGACAGCATGTTTCTAGACCCAAAGGCAGAAGTGAAATCAATGGGGTAAAGGTCTAGAAACAGAAACATTGTTGTGTTTGCTTGGTATCAGTGCACTGAGAGGAGAGAGACAGGGGTCAGAAGTGAGATGCATAGGCAAAGGCCACATCATGCAAAGATGAGTAGGGCAGGATGAAGGTCTGTTTTGTTAAAGAAAAACTACAGGCCCAAAATGGTGTCACCCCTGCTAAAAGCCCATGATACCAAACCTAGTTTAAACCTGATCTTATTGCAGTTTCAAGCTCTTCCAGAAACATTCTCTTTAAAAAAAAAAAAAAAAAAATTACATATCTTTATTGATTTCAGAGAGAAGAAGGGAGAGTGAGAGAGTGAGATAGAAACATCAATGATTAGCCTAATTGATTGGCTGCCTCCTGCACGCCCTCTACTGGAGATGTGTGCAACCTGGGCATGCGCCCTGACTGAGAAACAAGCCGTGATCTCCTGGATCAGAACTCTGTGCTCAATTGCTGAGCCATGTTGTCCAGGCCAGAAACATCCTCTTTTTAAAAAATATGTTTTTATTGATTTTAGAGAACGAGGAAGGTGGGGAGAGAGAGAGACACTGATGTGAGAAACATCGATAGGCTGTCTCCTGCATGCACCCTACTGGGGATCATGCCCACAACCTGGGTACGTGCCCTGACTAGGAATCAAACCGGCAACCTGGAAGGGTATTCAACCAACTGTGCCACACCTTCCAGGGACCAGAAACATAGTCTTAACCAACGAGTCTGGAATTTTCAGGTCAAGTACCAGTAAGGTGCTCTGTCACACGGGCCCTCTCCATCTTCCACAGGACAAAGAGGAAATCTGTTTGATGAAAACCCTTCTGCTCCTCTTTCTCCAAACAAAAAGTGTTCCAGTCCAAAAACATTTTTCCCTTTTCTTTTGTAAAATAGCTTCTTCCTATAAAAACCTCCTATTTTGTACAGATTCCTGGAGTAACCTTATAGTTGCTAGAAGGGATGCTGCCCAATTAATGAATCACTTAATAAAGCCAATAGGTCTTCACATTTACTCAGTGGCATTTTTTTGAACACATTTTTGTTATAATTGCATTGGGAAGTAACTCTAAGATTTTAAGTGGGGAATCACATGTTATAATTACTTTTTAAAATAATATTCTAGCTGTTCATGTTTATAATGTACTGTGGTGTTTGGTGCAAAATGATAGCAGAAAGACAAATCAATAAAATCAATAAACCTTTGAAAGGGAGTAGCGTTTGCCCACACCAAAATATGCCTCCTTGGTGATACTGGTTAGTCTAGGCTGGTTAATTTTAAAAAGCAACAGACATGGGAGAGGCTCTAAAAACCAAGTGGAAGTTCCCTTTTTAAAAGGACATTTGCATCCATAAAGAAAATCTCCATTTGTAAGAGTTGCCCCTCACTGTACCAGGCCTGCCTTCATTATCAATGGATAAGACTTGCACCTAACTCAGCATAACAATCTTTCCCTCTTTTGCTGAGCTTTCCTGGTAATGCCCCATACTGACTCCCACTCCCAAGATCTTCCTTTGTCTTTAGCAGGACTTGGTATTTAAGTTGATGACTTCTGCCATTTTGGCACTTTACTGTTTCTCTGGGTCTCTCCCATGTCTATAGAATATAAATGTGCTATTAAAATTTAATTTGTTTTTCTCCTGTTAATCTGTCTCATAGCAATTTATTAGATCAACCAGAAGAAGCTTGAATGGTAGACAAAATTTTTTCCTCCCCACCATATTTATAGTAGTGTTATTGGTGGCACACACTCTGCGTCCCCACCTGTTACCAGTAGAAGCGGAGCCCTTGGGGTGCTGTGGGGAAAATAATTTTCTGATGCCCCCATGGGAGAATGAGGTATCATGGAAAGTTTTATTGATATAAAATTAAGGGTGTTCCATTCCAAGATCCCATCTCCCTCCGTCTCACCAAGGAAACAGTTTTGTCTTGTCTACCGCAGAGCTAGGACTAAGACCACTCCCCAGAGTCTCCACTTCATAATAAAGCCCAGTACAGTCTAGGCTCTGGCTAGCTTAGCTTGTGTTCCCAGCTGCAGTCCATTGCGTGTGGGGTCCACATAGCCATGAGCCATGTGGCTGCTTAAGGCCATAGACAGGTGAGTGTGGGTCATGGAGCAAGAGAGGGACAACACGCAAGAGTCAAGCAAGAGGCACAGGAGAGAGAGAACTCTTTGTCTGGAGATTAAAAACTAAGAGCTTAATCAATAACCCTTCAAGATTTTGCATGCTTGCAGTGGCTTCAGCCCCCTAGTCAATTATTTTTTTCTCAAGTTAGACTGATGAACAAACAGCTCCCCTATGTCACCCTGACTTCACTGCACATACAGTCATCTCCCCCTTTATTGGATCCATGGCCCAAGTGATCTGCAGGGAATGAATAGGTGGTTTTCTGGGGAGTGTGAAGTTGTAGTTTCTTGGTGAAGCTGCCCAGGTGAACGTGCTTATAATGTCTGTCCTCCCTTTGCTCTTTTCCTAATTAGTTAATATTAATTAGCTAATTACAACAATAACTGTAGTACAGGCCAGGGAGGGTAGAGATTGACACACACACAAATGATAACAAGTAAAGTCATTTAAAAAATTTTTAAGGTTAGCATGGACAGTATTGAGGTGTTAGTTCTTAGTAATTTCTTCAGCCTCCTCTACATCCCCAACCCCATCATTACCTCAGTTGTCTATTTCCTGTCTTTTACATAATCAACATAGATTATCACATATTCATGCCTCAGGACAGGGGTAAACTTAGGCCTTAGGTGCATATAGTTGACTCTTCTTGACGGTAGTTCAGTGTTAATCAAGAAAACAAGATCAGTTCTGGCAAAACAATTGTTTCTTAGGAATTATAGGAGCTTGAATAAAAAGCAAAGATAACATTTAACTTGACCCACTTATTTTGTAGATGAGGAAATGAGAGGTCCACAAAGGGAATACATTTGTTACATTTAACAGCCTATCCTCAGCATCTATCATTTTCTGAGACATATCATTAATATGTCTGAACAAATATGTTTCACAGAGGCCAAGATAACATACCTATTAGTGTCATTGTTGGAACTATAATGTAAGTCTCCAAACTTCAAAGAGGATCTCTCTTAAATCCATTTTTTTCCCAAATTTGGCAGAATGAATTTCCTCAAATATGAAATCTCAGGCTTTGTTGTGGTCCTGAGTCCAGCTGCAGAAAATATGTGGAGGACATATTATTATAAATTTTTTGTCATAATCTTTTATTTAAAGACTAAACTTTAACATTTTAAGTATCTAGTTATCTCTATTTTACCTCCTAAGAGTCCAAAGAGGTAGCACATATGCCATATCTCACAGATGAGGCATAGGTTGTGTCAATTTCTCAAGGTTTTAAGAGCAAATTAAATTCTAGAATGCTTTGACACCAAATCCTAATTTTATTAGCACTATGCCAAGAGATACCTCACATTACCAAAGCATATGATTGAAAACAGTTTGAAACTCAGCATCTTAGTTTTCATTTTATTTTTAACCCTTGCTAGTAAAATACATATGTAAAACAATTAAATTCCAAAAACAGCTGCTTTTTATCCTGTTGTCACTCTATCATTAGGTTGTTCCCTTCTTTACTATTTAAGCCTTAAAAAGAAATTATTTTAAAGACACAATATGATGTAAAGAATATTAAATTAATGCTTCTGCACCCTAAATCCTGATTAAAAACTGAAATGTTACCCAACTGTTGAGGGTTTCTACATAGTTCTTATGGGATAAAAAAAGCTCAGTTAACTACCCCTTCCTTCACAGTGTAGCCACCATTCTTGATCAGGTGATTATTACATTTCATGGAATTTTACATGAAATAAAAATTTATATATGCAAGACTTGTAAGTCAATGGACACAAAACAGGCTATAATAATAATATATTTTTTGTTTTGTTGTGCATAATATTCTAAATATGTTGTTGAATAAAAACAATTCTGAACTCAGGCAAGGAAAGATTATTTAAAATCACTATTTCAGTAGACAAAACACTATTTCAATAGACAGACCTTGGAATGTGCAAGCATTTCAAAATCAAACAGAAAAAGGACCTTTCTGGGGGTAGTAAGCAAGGTCAGCAAGAACTTAGAGGGCAAATCATTCAAGCAGGTGAGGATGAGAAGGCAGCATGTTTGCACTGTTTTAATGGGAAATGTTTCTTGCTGTGGCCAGCTGATTATCAGAATCAGCTTTTAAGAGGGGATATTCTACCTCTTAGTAGTTCCTTAAAATTGAAAGTAAGCTAAAGTTCACTGGACCATGGGAAAGGGGAAACTTCAATTTTGGCCAAAGCACACCAATGAGTAAGAAATAGGCAATTATATACACTTGGTCAGCCTCTCAGTTGTTTAAAATGGACAAAATATGTTTTTAAATATAATTAGAGAAGAGTCATTGTGAAGTTCAGGTTTGTCATTTCCATAGGTGGGCCTCCTTAACTTTCTTGTTGACCTTGAAAGATTAGTTGTATCATCTGTTTAGCATGTCTTTGGCCTGTCAGCAATTGAGTGTCTAAGAGATCATGCAATTGATCCCACGATTGAAAACTATGCCTAAGAACCTACTAAGAGAAGAGTCAACTAAGATGGCAACATAAAACTCTCCTTAGATCATTTCTTCCATGGATGCACTGAATATACAGTTATTCAAGGAACAATTCTTTTGAAAGAGATCCAGAAAATAGCTGAGCAATTCCTACATATTAGACAAATGAGAAAATACCCACATCCAGCGGGTAGACTCTAGGCTCTGAGTGTGTTTCTACCCAGACACCAGAGAAGCTGAAATCACTCCTGCCTACTCCCTCTAGCCTGCCCCAAGTCATCAGAAAATCCCTGAAAAGAGCTTATGCACACATCTGTGCTCCAGCTTCTACAGCTGCTTTGGAGGGACAGGTCCCCAAATGTCTAGTTTTGATAGCCAAAAGGAGTTCCATTCACAAGTCCCACAGGACCATAGCAAACAAAGCAGCAATTTTTAACCAGCTATTCCACCAGGGTTGAGCACAGATGGAGCAACCAAAATCTCCCATTTCCTAGTCTTTCTCGGAAATTTTAATAAATTTAAGAAAGTTGAAATCACATCAAACATTGTGTCCAACCACCATAGTATGAAACTAGAAATCAACTGCAAGAAGTAAATTAGAAAACTCACAAATATGTGAATTGACCAGTGAAGCCATGGACTTTTCTGTGTTGAGAGGCATTTGATCACTGATTAAATCTCCTTTCTAACAATTGTTTTGCTCAGATTTTCTATTTCTTCATCATTAATTCTTGGTTGTTTGTATGTTTCTAGGAATTTATCCATTTCTTCTATGTTGCCCACTTTGTTGTCATATAATTGTTCATAGTAGTCGCCTATGATTCTTTGAATTTGTGTGATATCAGTTGTAATATCTCCTCTTTCATTTATAACTTATTTGAGTTGTAATTTTTTTTTTGATAAGTGTAGCTAACAATGTCAATATTTTTTATCTTTTAAAAAAATAGCTCTTAGTTTTATTAACCTTTTTAATTTTTTTAGTCTCCATTTTATTTATTTCTGCTCCATTTTTTGTTATTTACTTTCTTCTGATAACTTCGGGGTTAGTTTTCTCTTCTTTTTTTAGTGCCTTGAGGAATAATGTTTATTTGAGATCTTTCTTTGTTTCTTAATGTAGGTATTTATCAATATAAACTTCCATGTTAGAACTGCTTTTGCTGTATCCCATAAGCTTTGGTATGCTGTGTTTCCATTTTAACTTGTATCAAGTTATATTTTTTATTTTCCTTTTGGTTTCTTCTTTGACCTGTTGGTTGTTCCGTAGGATGCTGTTTAATCTCCACATATTTGTGAATTGGGAATGATGTTGATTGTTTGGTAAGATTGTCTAGAATCCTGGTTATTTCCCAGAGCAGAGCATGTAAATTGTAGGAGTTCCAGCGAACTTCCCGAGGGGCCCATATGACAGCAGCTACAGGTACAAAGATTGCCCATAAATGATCTGCTATAGCAAGTCAAGTTTTTTAGATTTACTCTAAATTTCTTAGCCTCTTGTCCTAATTTTTCTTAGGAACACCATAAGAGAGAAAGGTGACAGAATCCTGTTAGTGCTGAAATTTTACACCTAAGCTTGTAGATGTAACATATTTTTATAGACTTTTTGGATGATCTAGTGCCTGGAAAGCTTATATCAGAGGTCAAAGAGAAGTTAAAGTTAAAAAAGAAGATAGTCTGGTTGAATATTTAATAAGGGCTAATAAGACTGACTAAATACCACTGATCGAGTCCAATTAGCAGGCAGATACCAATAGGTATTGTGGTAAATAAAATATGTCTCACTGGGGGCTATCCAAGGTTCACAGAAATAATTGTCCCATGAATTTGGCATTTGGAATTCATATGAGTCCTTTGATGGAGATGTTATCCTATCCCTCAATTTTATAGAGATAATTATTCCTCTCTGTTTTCATTGTGGGGAAGTCATTTATTATTGCATATAAGTCAGATACAAACCAAGTTTTAAAAGTAACTAGTTGAAAAGAAGGCAACTGGAGTCATTTAACTTCCCTTCTACTGAGTCTGAATATTAAAGGAGCAAGACCAAGGTCTTGAGTACCTTTAACAAAATTGGGGATTGAAAAAATAGGAACAGGTTTTTTTTGTGGGGGGAGTGTATAAATACTAGGAGAATGATGACATGGTGACAGAGACAGGAACTTGTTTAGAGGAGCAGAATAATAAGGAGAAAGAACACAGAAAAATGGGAGTGTCTTTGAGGGTGGATAGATGTGAGGGTAACAGTTAAAGAGGACAAGTGAATGTTGACACTGAGTAGCTTCACGTAAAGTAGACTGAGATTGTTGATGGCCTCATTAAGATAAAACTGAAAAGAATATTTTTGGGTTTTTTTCTCTCCATATCAGGAGAAATAAGCAAACCATTTTTTTAAAGGGAGATTTTTGGATTACTGGTATTCAAGGGCCCTCTGGAGATTAACCAGTTTGGAGAGATTCCAAGGAACCTTGCTCTCATAAACAATGCTGCTGTGAGCATTCTATGCTTCTCTTTGTGTCTATGAGCTAGAATTTCTCAAAATGATTGATCTAGGGTAGAATTTCAGAGTCATGGGAACTGGGACCTTTAACTTTATTAGATATCTTAGATAATTTTCAAAAATAATTGTATCAGTTTTGTTGTCACTGTAATAAGATTTACACTTGGCCCAGATCCTCACAACATTTAGTACAGTGAAGCTTTCTTATACTGATTTATTATACGAAATCACTTTCATATAGTATAGTGATTTATTCAGAAGGTATGGGATATAAAACAGTTTCTCAGGGGAAACAAGATGGGGGCGTAGTTAACAGCCGCACCCGCCACCTCCCGCACCCACATCAAAATCACAACTAAAACACAACCACCGTCACTGAGAGCCTCCTGAGATCCGCTGCACAGAAGCCCCACAACCAGGGACCTGAGAAGCACCGAGACCGGGAGGAGGGGCGGAGACGCGGGCGGGGCGGGGCTGAATCCCGGAGATGCAGCCGCGGGCCCACACCGGGTGCCCCGTTTAAACCCGGGAGGGAATCCCGGCGGTGGGGGTTTCCCTGAAGAGTGAGGGTCCCAGCCCCACAGCAGGCCCCCAGCCCAGGGCTCCAGGGCCAGGAAGAGACGTCCCCACACCGTCGGGCTGTGTAACCAGCGGGGACTGTCCCTGAGGGTCGCGGAGGCTGCGGGAGCCCCAGCAGCTCCTCTAAAGGGCCCGGCACGGACTCACTCGGACGCTCCCTCTGAGCCCAGCGCCGGGCAGCAGCCGGAAAGGACCCGGGACACTCGGGGAGGAACTGACCTGCCTGAGATCCGGGCGAGAGGCGGAGGGGCGGCTTCCTCCCAGGCAGAAGGGCTGGCGGAGGCCATGGCTCCTTTGGCGAGTCCTCCCCGCACACAGCCGGCAGGCAGGCGCCATATTTGAGTCGCCAGCACCTGACTCTCACCTTTGGCCCCGCCCCATGATTCCCGGAGGCCCCGCCCCTCCCCACCTGCAGCTCACCCAGGCCATTTCCAGGGGCTTTTCTGTGCAAGTGGCCTCTCAAGCCTCATGCTTAGAACTTTCCTAAAATCTCTCAAACAAGCAGCAGCTGCCCCATACGGCTTGATAAGCGGCCCCAGGCCTGGCACCAGCGGCAGCTGCATTAGCTCATAGCTTGGCCTCTCCTGGACACCTCCAAGCCCAGCACAAGTAGCAGCCGACTATGGTTTGCTGAGTAGCTCATGCTGGGGGGCCCTGGGCAAGGCACTGGCAGAGGCTGACTTTGCACCTCCCGGGAGGCCCCAGAGGCAGTGCACCTGGTGATCAGACTCGACCACGCTGTTAGACACTCAAGGGGTGCACTTGGTGAACCAAAGCTCCACCGAAGTAAATCCTGCTCCATAGGGGTGTCTCCAGCACAGCAGCTCTTAGGCTGTAGTTGCAGCTGATCCTCACAGCTGATTGCCAGTGGGGTCAAGTCCTCCAGTGACACCAACAGCAACCAAGGCTCAACTACAACAGGACAGTGCACACAGCCCACACAGGGGAGCACCTAGAAGGCCCAGCTCAGGTGACTGGGGAGGCTGAGCCAAAGGATACCTACTACACAAAGCCACTCTACAAATTCCAGGAGAAATAACAGCTCTACCTAATACATAGAAACAAACACCAGGAAGCAGCCAAAATGTGGAGGCAAAGAAACATGTCACAAAGGAAAGAACAGAAGAAATCTCTAGAAGAGGAACTAAATGAAATAGATCCAAGTGAGCTAACAGATACAGAGTTCAGAATTTTGTTTATAAGGATGCTCAACCATATTATTACGAAAATAACTGAGAAAATCGATAACATAATAAAGTACCAATGAAATGAAGGCTACATGAACTGAAATGAAGAATAATTCACAGGGGGTCAACAGTAAAGTAGAGGACGCTGAGAATCAGATCAGCAATTTGGAACATGAGGAAACAAAAGACACTCAATCAGAAGAGCAAAAAGAAAAAAGAACCCAGAAATATGAAGATAGTATAAGGAGCCTCTGGGACAACTTCAAGAGGCCCAACATTCATATTATTGGGGTGCCAGAGGGGAAGAAAGAGACCAAGGAATTGAAAACCTATTTGAAAAATTAATGACAGAAAACTTCCCCTACTTGGGGAAAGAAATAGACTTACAAGTCCAGGAAGCACAGAGGGTCCCAAACAAGAGGAACCCAATGAGGCCCACAGCAAGACACATCATAATTAAAATGCCAAAGGTTAAAGACAAAGAGAGAATCTTAAAAGCAGCAAGAGAAAAGCAGTTAGTTACCTACAAGGGAGCACTCATAGGACTGTCAGCTGATTTCTAAACAGAAACCTTGCAGGCCAGAAGGGAGTGGCAAGAAATATTCAAAGTGATGAAAAACAAGGACTCGCAACCAAGATTGCTACCCAGCAATGATACCCAGCAAAGCTATTATTTAGAACTGAGGGTCAGATAAATAGATTCACAGGTAAGAAAAAGCTAAAGGAGTTCATCACCACCAGACCAGCACTACAGGAAATGTTGAAGGGTCTTCTTTAAGAAGAAGCTAATGAACAAAAGAATCCAATGAACAAATGGATCCAGAGACATTTACGCATGCAACAGATGATCATATTTCAGAGGAAAGAGGGAAGGGGATTAGAGGGTGGGAAGAGATTAACAAAAGAAGTTATATACATATATGTATAACCCATGGACACAGGCAATAATGGGGTGAAGGCTTGGGGAGGGGGTGGGAGCGAAGTGGAGGGGGTCAATTGGGGGGAAAAATGGGACACCTGTAATACTTTCAAAGATAAAAATAAATTTAAAAAAAAGTTTCTCATTGCTTGTAGTTTTAATTTTGTTTTGTTTTCCAAAGAAGTTGAACAATTTTTTTCTCAGATACTTTCTTAATAATATTGCCTATTCTTATTTTCTACTGTTTTTTACAGAGTCATTTATAATTGCATTAGACTTCTGAAGGAATTTTTTAAATGTGAGCCCTTTGCTGGTTATAAGAATTGCAAATGTCTTCTCCCAGCAATGCAAACTGTCTTTTTGCTTATTAAAATACTGAAGTTTGAAGAGCAAGGTGGGTGTGTATTTTCAGTTTTTCATTTTATGATGAGGGATTTAAATTATATTTGTTTAAGTCCAGAGAGATATATTTCTACATTTTTCTTAAAGTTAAAAAAAATGTTTTTCATTCTAAGATTATTGTTTTCTTTTAAACTGATTTTAGAAGTAAAACTATTTCTCAATTAGAATACACACCTCAACAGCAATATTAGATGGGGACCTCGGTTTTGTCAAGACATCTGCAACCATTCCTTCCCTCAACATCTGCAGCTTTGAGAACTCAGAATTTATTGCCACTTTCCCCTGTACAAAAAGAAGCCAAATATCCTAGGTTATACTTCATTCATTCCCTGGACAGTTATCTCCATATGATCCTATATATATTCCTCTTTCTGTCCCCATCTACCACATCTCACCATATCCTTAACTTCCATTGTGCTAAGTTCAAGGCCAAAAATAAAAGGCTCCTCAACCTGTAAACTCTTCTGGGAATATTTCCTTCAACTTTCCCCAGCTTCAATCTCATGTCACAAGCATTCTACCTTCTACCACCGTTCATTGGTGTTGTCATCTACAACCCACCCAATATCTCCTCCTCCCTTCTTGAATATTAAAACCTCTATTATCATCTGTGGGCTTTCCAAAAGTTATTTCATTAACATAAACTCAGGTGTGTTTGAAAGGAGCTTGTTATGAATCACAAAAGGCTATCTTGTCTCCTATATTGCTCTTACTTATGAAATTCCAAGGCTTTTATACAGAAGCTCTGTTTCAGGTATAGGGACAAAGACCAAATATATTTTTCTTATTATAAATACTCTTTAAACCCATTCACCCATTTTCAGCATTGTTTTATCCTCCCTCTTCCTCCTTCCCCCCTCACTCCTTTTAACACACCATTCCCATCGACAACATTAGAATTTTGCCATTTCCTACACGTGCCATGATTGCTTGTGGCTCTTAGGCTATGGTCAAGTTAATGAATAGAATTAAAAGGAATTTCTCCCCCTTTTCTGACTTCATATCCTACTAAACTTTGAAGACACCACCGGAAATTAATAGTATCAACCTCAAAGTATTTGTAGTAGCCTTATTTGTATAGCAATTACTTGACTATACCTGCTTCCTTTAATAGTTTCTTGAGGGCAGAACCACTTTATTATCAATTTTGGTATCTTAATTACTTAGACCAATATTTGGATCATTTATGTGCTTAGCACGTATTGAATTTAGAATTGAGTGAGACAGCAGATTTTGTAGTAGCATTCTTGTTTTGTGTAGTTTCTTAAGGAGGATTCAGATTTTTGAAACGTGATTACTAACTTTAGTTCTAGTCATGTATTTAGGTTAAAATCCAGATCAAACAGATGAATGAATACCTCTTGCCAGATAGTAATTATTAGTTATTCAAATTGTAGTCTAATGACTTTAAAAGAAATGTGCATGTCTTTTGGTGACTGTTTCAATGACACAACCTCTTCCTCAGGTAGGATTTGGATCAGTACAGATATGTGCAAAGTTTCTCAACACTGAACATAAAAAGTTTTCTGTTTAAAAGTTTGTCTTTTCTTCATCGATATGCACACACTACATATGAGGATTATACTGTCACATGAATTTGGAAAGCACAATATAAGTGTGCCTTATTAGAAATTCCAGTTTTTATACACAAGTAATGATGTGAGCATATTCTCACAGTTATCATTAGCTCACAGTTTTAGCAGCTAAGATATCCCTTTTTATATTAATTGAAGACTATTCATTTTTCACAGCACACAGTTTTCTCCAGCGAAAAAGAAAGCTTCTGACAAAAATCTAGATTCATAGTATATAATATTACAGAGTAATATAATTATCATATCTCAGTAGTGGTAGATAAAAAGATATTTAGTGACCACTGATTCTCAAATATAAAATCTGTGATTCCCTGATTACCAGCCTGAGACAGAAGTATTAGGACTGCAAGTAGAGGATAGATTTGGATGATATTTCTGAATGTATTTATTATAGTCTGAATGTTTGTGACCCCCAAATTGATATATTAAAATTCTAACCTATTAATATTATGGTGTTGGGAGGAGTGGCCTGTGGAAGTTACTTAGGTCATGAGGGTGGAGCCTTCATGAGTGCGATCAGTATTCCTGTAAAAGAGACCCCACAGAGCTCCCCGTTCCCTTCCTCCTGACTTGGTGGAGGAGGCACGAAGGCGCTGGCTCTCACCAGAATGTGACCATCTCAGAGACTTGATCTGAGGCTTCCCATGCTCCAGAACTGTGGAATTTTTGTTGTTTATAAGTTACCCAGTATTTTGTATTTTATGATAGCAGCCTGAATAGACTAAGACAGTTTCTGTAACTATAGACTTTCAAATTGATTATTTTTTATTTTTTTAATGAATTATTTTTTTTTATTGCTCAAAATATTACAGACGTCCCTTTTTCCCCATTGGCCCCTTCCACCCCACACTTACTCCCCTCCCCAGTCCCTCACCACACTATTGTCTGTGCTCTTGGGTTGTTGCACACACAGTGGTACCTTGGTTTTCGAAAGTCTCCGTTGGTGAATGTTTCGGTTTACTAATGCCGTAAACCTGCAAGAAAATGTTTCGGTTTTCGAACACGCCTCGGAAGTCGAACATGCCACTGGCTGCCGCTGGGGGCAAGACCCTGAGGCCCAGCTGTCGGCTGCGGATCCCTCGGTGTTCGGATGTTTCAGAGCTCGAACCGTCTCTGGAACATCTGGAAACCGAGGCACCACTGTATGCATATAAATTCTTTGGCTGATCTCTCCCTGTCCACACTTTCCCTCTGAGATTCGTCAGGCTGATCCATGCTTCCACGTCACTGAATCTATTCTGTCCATCAGTTTATTAAGGTCTTTAGATTCCACGTATAGGCGAGATCATGTGATGTTTGTCTTCCTCTGCTGGCTTGTTTCACTCAGCATAATACTCTCCAGGTCCCTCCACGCTGCCCCAAAGGGCACGAGGTCCTTCTCCACAGCTGCGTCGAGTTCCCCGGCGTGAAGGCCCCACAGCTCTGCACGGGCCCAGCACGCCCCCGCTGCGCGCCCTGCTGCGCGCCCACAGCTTTCATCCGCTCGCCTCCCGGCGGGCACGCAGGCTGTTCCCAGGTCTTGGCTGTTGTAAATTACGCTGCTATGAACACAGGGGTGACATCATTACTAAATTTAGGTATAGTATCACTCCTTCTTTGGCTTCTAACTTCCTAAAAAAAAAACAAAACAAAAAAAACAGCACCCACAGCTTTCCATAGTCATATATGCCATTTTCTGACTTGACCAAAGATTAAGGAGAAGCTTACCATTCGGGTTCCACTCCGTACGGCCTGCTCATAGCCCATCCAGAGTACACTATACATAAGGTAGTGCCTTTCTTTGCACAGCTGCCATAGCTTCTATATTGTGCTCCTGCCCCCTCTTTATATAGACTTGAGCGAAAGCATCTAAAGTGGCGCCGACTCTCATCAACTCTGTCTGTATTTAAGATCCATCTCCAATACTTTCAATTCCACTCATAAGTTTTTGATCTCCTTTTAGCACCTGGTAGCTCTAGCACAGAACTTCTCAAACTTTAATATACATAGGACTTAACTATGGATGTTGATAAAATGCAAATTTTGAGTAACCAGGTTTGTGGGACCTAAGATTCTTAATTGCTAACAAGCTAGCACAGGTGTTGGTATCACGCTGTTGGTCTGAAGACAACACTAAGTAGCAGGCTTCTAGTAGATTTTCTATGATCTCTTTAAAGAGAAAAGAAAACAACTCCTCACATCATTCATTATACCTTTTATCTTTATGTTATCCATCCCACTTGATTATAGGCTTCTTGAGGATGATAAATTGGCCATTCATATTTGTGTGTGTGTGTGTGTGTGTGTGTGTTTTCTTCTCTAAATTCTGAGCTAATGTTTCAATTTTAGTAGTTCCTCATTAAATATCATTTTCAGATTAAATGGGCATTACAGCAGTGTCAATGACTGGGGAAGCCTCAAAATAGGCAAACAACTATCTCATATTTGTAGGTTTTATGTGGCTCTTCTATGGTTGGAAGAGAATAGCAATTTATGTTCGTAGGGAATAGAAGTTAATGAATTCAATTTTGGAAGTTAATGAATTCAAGTTAGTTTGAAAGGTACAGTGTGTCAGAGGGGAAGAAAAAAGGCTAAAGAAGAGCAGACTAGGTGGGGCATGTGGAGAGGTATACACTTATAATTTGGGTTTGACTACATGAAAACAAAATTAGTAAAAAGTAAGAACAAAATTTTTACTTTTGGAATCTCCACACTTTTGATGGACTTGAGAATCTTCATGAAAGCTATCAGGTGGGACCAACTGTGATCAAGAAAGAGGACCGAGCCACCTTACTCAGAGAATCTTTCCTAGGAAAACGTTTTTAAACTGATAATGAAAGAAACATCTAATCTGCATACACAGAAATTTAAAACAAGAGGCAGACGTAGTGAATTAATGATATAGAAATTAACTTGAATGAAAGCATCTTAAGTATACTACTGAGCTTAGGAGCCCTTAACCTGAAATACAGCTGAAGTGAAATGACTTCTTAAAAATAGAAGGGACCTGCTAAAACAAGTCATTTATTTTTCATGGATTGTTGGTGCCAAAACATAAATACTGAGATCATCTCGACCTGCGCAGGGCCTTTGTACTCCATGCCTATGCATTAGTTCCTATCAGAGGACTGGGAATTTGCCAAGCCTTATATAAAGCTGCAATGACTTTTAAGGCCACTCAGGCCATTCCATCTACTCAGAAATGAAATTAGGCTTCTTTTTATAGGCTTGAAGTCACCTAAATTTAACCTCTATCTAGCACATCTTTATCCATCAAAATTATCAAGACTGTGAGGAAGGGTAGAAAGTTTAGAGTCAGTCACCAGATCATAAAATCTGTAAGGTCTTTTATGAAGGTTTCTCAAACAAATTGGTTTTGCAAATGCATTTAGAGAGGAATAATTAACTTTGAGGGTCACAAAGAAAAGAGAATATATACGTAGGCAATACAAGATTTTCTTTTCCTATTTTTTTCTCCTTTCTGTCCACTTACTATACATGGAAAAAGGCTCTTTCGTAAAACAGGTAAACATCTTAGTCTGTTAAAATAATTAATCAAAGTTATGCCCTGAGGATATATCAATATTATCTAGGAAAATACAAATATTTGCTTGTAGGTATTTTATTTTAAAGATTCTGAAGTCCTTAAGTTTTATCTCATAGGTCTCAGAGGCTTAAAGATGTAATGTTATTGTATTGTAGGCCCTGGAAGTGGAGGGATGGGGAGAAGTGGAAAGAAGAGGGGTAGAGAAAGAAAGAGGGTTTCCTGGAGGCTAGAAGAGTCTGAGAGGCCAGGGAGAAGAGCAAACTTCCGGGTGGACTTGATGGGAAAAGTAAACATCGCTTTACACATGAGACTCCGGGTGTCCTATGAGCAGTTAATAGGAATTAAGGTATTGGTCTGTACTTAAGGTTTCTTCCCAAACCCTTTGGGCATAATTAAAAGTTTCTCTCACATTGGCAAGACCAGCAGCCAACTTTGGTCTCTTTCTCCAAACTGGAGGCGGAGGTGCCATGAATGTGCAGAGGCCGTCCAGAATGGGCAGGGGCTTCAGAGCAGCAGCCCCGGGCAGCTTTGCATCCCCGCTTCCTTTCTCTTTCTAATTGGAGCAGGTGCAGGATGGAGCGAAGGGCAGGACCAACGAGCTGCCAACTGTTAAGCCCTGATGCACACTCTTGTCTCCTGCTGCCTTGCATCTCTCTCAATGTCAGGGGAACTTGGTGACGTATCAGGACAGGCATCTACCAGACACTTCCCAGGCTTCCTGTGCCCCTCTAGAGTTAGGGTGATCATTTTCTACATAAAAAGGGCATAAACTAAATGTGAACAGGCAAGTTAGGAAAGAAAGTTAAAAAAAAAAAAGGGTTTATTATCTTGTGAAGAAAACAATGAAAACATCGTTGTTCCTCCTATGACCTTTCCAAATTACCTAAATTAAAACTGCTAAATGTTACCACATGTATACGCAAAGAAAAGGAAGTGGATTACTGAAATTATAGAATTAATGTGATCAAACAGATTACATTATTTGGAATAAAAAATTAGACAAAAGTTATACTTTGGGATCTCAATATGATACTTTTGTTGTATATGCTAATCAAATTTACTAAATATTTTCTAGTACACTTTGCTATGTGCAGAAGTAGCATGTGTTTTACATATATATGGTCCTTATATCCAGTGGTACATTCAAATTAATTCCCTGCCCTCCCACCAACACAGACACAATTTGAAGAGGGAATCATCCTCCATCTGTGATATCAAATAATATCATCTAAATCCCTCTTTTAAAAGTAGCAGCAGTGGCACGAGCAACACAAAAACCAGTTAACGTGTCTTAGACTACAACATACAGAAGCAGCAGAACCAAGGACATATTTGCGACTTTCATTATTACTATGTTATCCACAAATGGGTGACAATTAGCATATATTTTAACAGAGGGGCAACAGAAAGTACACCATTGTTGGCTAGAGCCTGGTTTTTTGGAGTATCTAGCATAGAGGAAAGGCAATTAATCATAATGGATGTTACATTCTCTGCCTTTTACTATGTGCCAGGCATTAAATAAATTGCATTATATAGATCATCCCATCTATTTCTAACTAAAAACAGCCGATGAAATAGGTATCATTATACTAATTCTAGATATAAGAAAGCAGATGCTTAAGAAAACCAGATAACAGATTAAGTCACACAGCTACTGAGTAAACAAGTTGTAGTAATATCTAACTCTGACTCCTTAATTTTTAATTATGACTACAAAATGTGGTAGACATTACTTGCTGTCCATCCAGCGTAAATTCTAATATTTAAAATAACTCTTAGCCCTGGCTGATGTGGCTCAGCTGGATGAGCGTTGTCTCATGCACCGAGGGGTCACCGGTTCAATTTCTGCTCAGGGCGCATGCTGGGGGTGGCAGACTCCATTCCCAGTGGAGCAGTAGGGGATGGGCAGGAGGAAGCTGATAGATGGTTCTCTCTCATTGATACTTCTCTCTCTTCCTCTCCCTTTCTCTCTCTCTAAAAATCAACAAAAATATATTTTAAAAAAAACTTTTAGGAGATAGTCTATGGCAAATGCTCTAATGAAATATATGATTAAAAACAATTTTTTTTTTCTTCCGTCAAACCTGGCCAAGGTAATGGTCTCTTTCTCTCCTCTCTCCTCCACACTCATGAATTGAAATGTTTCCACCCTTTTCAAGTAGCTTCATTCAGCTGTGAAACTGGAGAAAAATGCATTAAAAAAAAAAAACCAGCCTTCTCAGAGTTTTCCAAATGTCCTAGACTCCTAGGAGTGTTCATTGGATGCATTGTTCTGAGTCTAGAATGACGACTCCCATGTTTATTAAACAGCTGAGCATTTTGTGGAGTAGAGTTGCCCTTCTCAGCTCCCAAACCTCGTGGATTTTATATGGGTTGGCAAAGATAACAAACTAAAATACAGTGCTGATATTTAATATGTGTGTATTTCTGATAACGCAACAGAAAACACACAGCAAATATTTTTGGCAAAGAACTGTACTACTCGACTTCATGCAGATGTTATATCTCAAACATCTATTTCTGAGGTCTGAAGTAAAGATGGAAAAAAAATCTACTGGTTTAATTGAGACGATTATTTCTATTAATTCCAAGTTTACATTTAAATTACGAATCCTGATTTATTTGCATGTGATACATCCTCCATTT
This sequence comes from Miniopterus natalensis, assembly GCF_054644295.1. Classification (NCBI taxonomy): domain Eukaryota; kingdom Metazoa; phylum Chordata; class Mammalia; order Chiroptera; family Miniopteridae; genus Miniopterus; species Miniopterus natalensis. The sequence continues at coordinate 56,483,047 of NC_142083.1, forward strand.
GAGGTATTTTAAGGTAATAAATCTCCTAAAGCGAACTTTATCATTCTTTCAAAAATTTTAGAATGTTTTGAAATACTGTTTCATTTAAAAACCATCTGCTGGATATCTAACATATGTGTACCTGGGAAAATACTAGGTACTTGATGAATAAAATAGTTTAATAGGAGAGAAAAATAAATATACTAATGTTTAAGTATAATGATTGCTTAGATAGGATAAGCCCTGGATGTTATGAGGGTGCACATGAATGCACTTTATCTAGCTGTCAGAATCATGGAAGGCTTCCAGGAGGAAGTTGAGGATCTGTAAGCACTCTACCATGGCGGTTTACAGATGGGCTGGGAGTTGGAGTTTTAGGAGGGAGCAGGAGTGTTGAGAGATGAAGTTCAAAAATTAGGTGGGGGCCAGCCTATGAATGCTCTTATATGCAAAAGTAAGGAGTTTGGAATTTGTCCTAAGTGCTATTGGAAACACTGAAAGGTTTTTGGCATGGAAAAGAAGTATCCAAACGTGTATTTTAGATAGATTTATCCATCATGTCTTTGGAATATAGTTTGGAAACCTGAGATTGGGAGGAGGTGAATTAGTAAATGATGCAGGTTTGATCAGTTCAAGACACACAAAACCGGTAGAATCAGCAAATTTGAATGACTGATTGAGAGTAAGAGGTAAAGAGTGGGAAGTTATGGATGACCCTCGAGGCCTTAGTTAGGACAAATGGCAGAAGGTGGTGCTAGTAACCAAGACATATAATATATACATGAGGATCAGTACATTTCAGGGAAGTTTTGGGAAGGTGTATATTTGCTATTTTGACTGTTCATTACTCAATCTAAGTATATTTAGTTTAGGTAGGACGTGATGCTTTGACTGGACACCTGGCCCTTGCATGCTGCTCTCACATGGGTCTGAAGATGATATTTGTATCTCCAGTATTAATGTGAATTCAGAACCTAGGCCCAAAGGTTCCTATAATGTCTGTGCATCCACTCCCTTCTTTATCCAGTATTTAGACACTTGAGCAAATGGGTATAAGCTCAGTAAAAACAAACAAACAAACAAAACAAAAAACAAATAAAAAGACACCTGTGTGAATTATTATGGTAGATTCTTGCCACTGTATTACTGGGTCCTTCCTCCTGGAGATATAACCATCTTTTTGGGTCTGAGAACTGAGCAAGAAATTATGACTTTATTGTGGTAATGGCTTTCAATCTTCTGTTTTGTCACTATTATAATTTTCTGTCTATAGGTGTTAATAGATATCCTTGCTGGCTGCCTGTATATCTTACCCCGAAGGGTATCACAGTTTATTATCCATCTTCACAAGTCCCTACAGATCAAGCTCCATTGGCTGCCCCTGCAGCATCTTCTACCTTAGAAGATGTGTGAACTCTAACCGGGGAATAATAGGCCACTTCTGCAACCCCAGAAGGTTCAGAGGAGAGCAGAGACAACATCCTCAGGGACATTCATCCAAATTTCCTTATGTCATGCTTCAGAATTTCAGGTTTTACGTGATGCAGCCTGACCTATGTGAATGAGAGAAGAAAATACAGAGTGAAAAATTTAGAGTGTAGTAGAATTCTATGAAACTTTCGTCAAGGCTTAAACTAAAGTCAGCCATCAGGAGAGCTGAACATCTGAGAACAAGTCTGTGTAAATATTCCTGCCATGCTCAATACTGTCTCAGAAATTGTCATGGAAAGCATGGCTTAACACAAACATAATGATGAATTTCAGAATACAGCATCTAGGGCACTTGGTCAATTAAACTCCTCAAATTGGAGATATGAGAGATCCATTTTCATGGTCACTGCATGTGAGGAAATAAAAAAAACAACTGCATAAAGACAGAGACTGACAGGAAAAGTAAGATGAGTGGAGATGGTTTTTTGTGACATGATGGCTATGGCTGACTTGAAGTTTCATGACTGAAACAGCAGCAGCAGAAACAACAATAAATGATCTAAATTCACTTTAATTTATGTGTAGCTCTCAGGAAACTAGGTTATATTAGATAGAGGCTTGATATAGCTGCAGAAGGTTGTCTGCTCTGTCACAGAAAGTTTGGCAGGTGTTGGGGGAACAAATACACTAATATTTTACAAGCTGGCTTATTTCCTTTTAAGTAGGTTCAGGTTGCAAGATAAGAGGTTATTAGAATACTGAGATTTCTTATTTTTTCATCTATTTGAAGTAAGCTTGATTTATAGAACAAGAATAAAAATTAGGTAATCACATTTATTAGAATGAAGTATTACTTCCATAAGAATTCTAATTTTGAGGCTTAGTTATATTTTTATAGATATCTATTGGTAATATTATTAATCAAGTATTTTGGACATCTGTGGATCATCTTGACATGATACTAACAGTTGTGGAACATGGTTGTCCTACCTGATTTTTGGTTAAATACTGAATTAACTGTCATTTTCTTTAAAACACATTTCTCACTATGAGAAATCATAAGGGTATTAAATCTTGCTTCATGCAGGTTTTTGATCAAATGGATTATTTAGCTCTTCGAGATATATCTTAGTAAATTTATAATTTTAGTAATGACTTACACCAAAATAGCAATAAACCCTAAAGTTTGCCATTGCTACTATGTCTCTTCTAGTTATATTTCTAACACAAATAATGCATTTTACACCAATCATTTGAGACTCTGGGAAGTGCTGTTAATACCCACCCTCTCCAAGAGGACACTGGCACAACGTTTCTGTTATTTTCTTCACCTCTCAATACAGTCACCCAGAAGACTTAGTGATAAGAACAAATGATGAAATTTAACATGTACAAGTTTACTTTTGAGGGAGCAGGTAGTGTTAAAGATTATTTGTCATCAGTCTCTCAGCTCCTAGCTGTCATATTTTTCTCTCTCTACCTAACCCCCCAATCCAACACAAGCCATGCGTCTCTCACATGGACCTTCTTAGCCATATCAGGGAAATTATGTGCACCTGCTAGTATTAAATAAAGAAGAGGAAAAATTAAATTCTGCTTCTAAAATTTTTTTAAAAATCTTTATTGTTGAAAGTATTACAGGTGTCCCATTCCCCCCCCAATTGACCCCCTCCACCTCGCTCCCACCCCCTCTCCTGGCCTTCACCCCGTTATTGACTGTGTCCATGGGTTATGCATATAACTTCTTTGGTTAATCTCTTCCCACACTCCACCCTCTTTCCCTCTTTCCTCTGAAATATGATCATCTGTTGCATGTGTCAATGTCTCTGGATCTATTTAGTTCGTCAGATCCTTTTGTTCATTAGCTTCTTCTTAAAGAAGACAGTTCAACATTTCATGTGGTATTGGTCTAGTTGTGATGCACTCCTTTTCCTTGTCTGAGAAGCTCTTTATCTGACCTTCAATTCTAAATGATAGCTTTGCTGGGTAGAGTAATCTTGGTTGTAGTTCCATGTTTTTCATAACTTTGAATATTTCTTGCCACTCCCTTCTGGCCTGCAAAGTTTCTGTTGAGAAATCAGCTGACAGTCATATGCGAGCTCCCTTGTAGGTAACTAACTGCTTTTCTCTGGCTGCTTTTAAGATTCTCTCTTTGTCTTTAACCTTTGGCATTTTAATTATGATGTGTCTTGCTGTGGGCTTCTTTGGGTTTCTCTTGTTTGGGACTCTCTGTGCTTCCTGGACTTGTAAGTTTTTTTAAATGAAATATCAAAAGTTTATACAATTGCATGCTTATATTACAAAAAAAGTATTATTAATGATCTATATTTCTACCTTAAGAAACTAGTAACAGAAAAAAAGTTCAATTCAAAGCAAGCAGAAAGAAGAAAATAATAAAATTAAGAACCACCAAAAATTAGAGAAAATCAATGGAACCAATTGTTGATTCTTTGTAAATTTTAATAAATGTGATAAATTCTAGCCAGGCTAATCATGGAAAGAAAGAAAAAATCATTTGGAAAATGATTCTCTAGGAGTATCTAACTTTTCTACATGTCTTTTGAGAAAAGGTATTAACAGGTTTTGTTCTGGACTATTTTATAAAAATATCTTCATAGCAAACAGCCCTGAAAGATAAAGGTGGTATCTTCCTCCAGAGCAGAGGACAGGCTTATTTGCTGCCCAAGATAATAAAAATAATGTCTCCCTCTGGGGTAAATGCTGCATAAGTTTGCTAGTAATCATTAAAAGATTGTGAGCTTTTGAGTTTTTGGTTCCTCAGCTATGATGCAAACTCAATATATTTATAGCATCCACATAGGCACTTCATATCAAGGCAAACTGATGAGATGAAGAGCTCTGTCTCTGACATAGGAATTCCTTGTCTTCTGCAGGATCTATCAAACTGTGGCAAGTTAACCAGTAACAAGAATGAAAACATAGATGTCACTACAGATTGTAAAGATATCAAAGGAAGATTTTATGAAAAACTTCAGACCAAAGATTCGAAAACTTACATCAAATGGAATGATATTTTGAAAGACAGAACTACAAATCCTTATTTAAGAAAGAAATAGATACGCTGAACTACCCTAGATATCTGAATTACCCTCTATCTTTAAAAAATAAACTGAAATTTAAGATAAAGCATCCCCACAACGAAAACCTGAGGCCTACCTATATTCCTTCACTGATGAATTAACTAAACACTTAAGAAATAAATGATTTTTATACACTCTTATAGAAAGTAAAAGAAAGTGAAACACTTCCCCCCTCCTTTTATAAGGCCAATACTAAAACCAGACAAAAACATTAATAAGCAAACAAAAAAAACTGAAACCCATTTCCCTTATGGCCATTAGTGGAATAATTCTTAATGATATTTTAACAAATAAAATCCAATAATATGTAAAATTGATAAGAAATCATGATCAAGTTTGGCTCATCCCAGCATAAAAAGTTACTTGTTCATTTAAGACACAAATACATGTCATTCATCATAACAAATTACAAAGAGAAAAATTATATTATCAGATGTAGAAAACTCACATGATAAAGTTCAACCTTTCATCCAGATAAAAATTTTGAGCTAATTAGGAATAAATACTAACTTCCTTAGTCTTCTAAAGAGACCTACGAAAAACTTAGGACTAACATCCCACTTAATTTTAAATGGCTGATTTTTTTCCCCTGATTGGGAGCAAGACAAAAATAATTTATCTCATTGCTTTTATTCAAGGCAGACCTGGAAATTCTACAAAGTGCAATAATACAGGACAAAGAGTGTAGAATTTTTTCTTCTAATTTTGTTAAATCAGCTTCCTCAAATTCAACTTTTCCTCCAAAAGCATCACATGCTATCCATTGCCCCATTTTCTTCATTGTGTCCATTCTCAGAGTCATAAAAATCTATTATTGAGATGTGATTTATGAATTGTTTCAACCAGGATAGGCTAGATTATGCTGCACCAATAACTGAGCCCAAAATTTAATTGCCTTAGAATAATAGTGGTGTTTTTTTAATCAACCTATATATTTCCAATAAATCATTGGTGAGGTTTCTGATGATTATATTTGTTCAGGCAACCAAACTGATGGGACAGTTTACATTTCAAATATTACTCATAATCATGCAACACAAAAATAAAGCAGTCGGGAATATCTTACACTTTTAATTGAACTGTAGGCCTACAAGTAACATTTGCAACTCCTATCCCACAACTCTTGGTTGAGAATAGTGACATGGGCCTATACAGTCATAAGAAGGTCAGAAAGGCAATCTCTTTTTTTAAATTTATCTTTATTGTTAAAAGTATTATAGATGTCTCCTTTTTCACCCCACTGATCCCCTCCACCCTGCATCCACCCCACCCCCAGGCCTTCCCCATACCAATGTCTGTGTCCATAGGTTATGCATATAAGCATATAAGTTCATTGATTAATTTCTCCCCACCTGCTCCCCCACCCCTACCTTCCCTCTAAGATCCCTCAGTCTGTTCCATGCTTCTATGTCTCTGGATCCATTTTGTTCATCAGTTTATTTTGTCCATTGTATTCCACATACGAGTAAGATCATATGGTACTTGTCTTTCTCTGACTGGCTTATTTTTCTTAGCATAATACTCTCCAGGTCCCTCCATGCTGTCCTAAAAGGTAAGAGATCATTCTTCTTTACAGCTGCATAGTATTCCATGGTGAAATGCACCATAGCTTCTTCATCCACTCATCTACTGATGGGCACTTGGACTGTTTCCAGGTCTTAGCTATTGTAAATTGTGCTGCTATGAACATAGGGGTACATAAGTTCTTTCTGATTGGTGTCTCAGGTTTCCTAGGATATATTCCTAGAAGTGGAATCACTGGGTCAAACAGCAGTTCAATTTTTTTTTTAAATATATCTTTATTGATTTCAGAGAGAGGAAGGGAGAGGGAGAGAGTTAAAACAGCAATGATGGGAGAGTTGTAATTGATTGGCTACCTTCTGCATGCCCCTTACTGGGGATCAAGTCTGCAACCCAGGCATGTGCCCTGACCAGGAATTGAACCATGATCTCCTGGATCCTAGGTCGATGCTCAACCACTGAACCAAGCCAGGTGGGGAATTTTTAATTTTTTGAGGAAACTCTATACTGTTTTCCATAGTGGCTGCATGAGTCTGCATTCCCACCAGCAGTGTATTTCCTTTTCTCCACACCCTCTCCAGCACTTATTGTTTGTTGGCTGTTGATTCTGACAGGTGTGAAGTGATACCTCATTGTGGTTTTAATTTGCATCTCTCTGATGATTAGTGACCTCGAACATTTTTTCATATGTCTCTTGGCCATCTGTATGTCCTCTTTGGAGAAGTGTCTATTTGGGTCCTTTGCCCATTTTTAAATTGGATTGTCTTCCTTTTGTTAAGTTGTATACGTTGCTTATATATTTTGGATAGTAACCCTTTATCAGACATTGGCAAATATGTTCTCCCATACAGTGGGCTCCCTTTTTATTTTGTTGATGATTTCTTTTGCTGTGCAGGAGATTTTTATTTTGATGCAGTCTCATTTGTTTATTTCCCCCTTAGTTTCTCTTGCCCTAGGAGATGTATCAGCAAACATATTTCTTAGAGAGATTCTGAGATTTTGCTGCCTACATTTTCTTCTAGGATTTTTATGGTTTTATGTCTTACATTTAAATCTTTTATCCATTTCGAGTTTATTTTTGTGTATGGTGTAAGTTGGTGGTCTAGTTTCATTATTTTAAAGTGAAGTTTAAGAAATTAAATACCTCAATGGTTACATTATTAGGCTTTTCCAAATATCCAACTACGTACATTCAGATTATCATCTAAAACAACTTTATTTGCAGAAAATAATTTAAAATCTCTATGAACAATCCAATTAAAAAATGGGCCACAGACCTGAATAGACCTTTCTCCAAAGAAGGCATACAGATAGCCAATAGACATGTGAAAAAAATGCTCAGTGTCACTAATCATCAGAGAGATGCAAATTAAAACTCCAATGAGATATTGCCTCATGTATGCCAGAATGGCTACCATCAATAAGTGCTGATGAGAATGTGGAGAAAAGGGGGCCAAAGTGCACTGTTGATGGGAATGCAGATTGGTTGCAGCCACTGTGGAAAACAGTAAATATATCTAAAGAAACATGAAACACCAATTCCAACGAATATATGCACCCCTATGTTCATAGCAGCATTATTTACAATAGCCAAGATCTGAAAACAGCTCAAGTGCTCATCAGTAGATGAGTGGATAAAAAAGCTGTGGGACATTTACACAATGAAATATTATGTGTGTAAAAAAGAGGGAAATCTTATCTTTTGTGACAGGGTGGATGGACCTAGAGAGTATTATGCTAAGTGAAATAAGCCAATCAGAGAAAGACAAATACCATATGATCTCACTTATACAGGAAATCTAATGAACAAAATGACTGATGAACAAAACACTAACAGAGGCATGAATTCATGAGACAGATTGAAAAATGTCAGAGGGGATTCTGCAAGGGGAGACTGGAAGAAAGAAGGTGAAGGGATTAACCAAAGAACATAAATGTATAACCTATAGACACAGACAGCAGTGTGGGGAAGCGGGGAGGAGGGGCAGGGTGGAGGTTGGCAAATGGGAGTAAAATAGGCACATCTATAATAGTGTCAACAATAAAAAAAAGTTTAAAAAAAGTCACTGTTGCCCTGGCCCATGTGGTTCAGTTGGTTGGAATGTTCTCCTGTACGATGAAAGGATATGGGTTCCATTCCTGTTCAGGGCACATACCTAGGTTGCTGGTTTGATCCCCAGTCAAGGCACGTGTGCGAAGAAACTGATTCACGTTTCTCTCTCTCTCCCTTTCCCCTTCTCTAAAATCAATGAACATATCCTAGGGTAATGATTAAAAAGAACCACTGTTAAAAAAAATCTATAATTTTCAACTGATAAATGCATAATGAACAAACAAATTTTAGTTAAGCTACCCTTATTATTTTTCTAACAGTTCTATTTATTCTAAGTTTCATATATAATTTCTCATAATTTACTCACATAAAAGAGGCCTGGTCTCATAATAAATATTTAAATTCTCTATATATGTGTTTGTGATTTCATGTATTCCATAAGATGGCAACCCATGGATTAGCTAAAGCAAAACCAATAGTATTAATATTCATGTTGAAAAAATTAATATTCATACACAGTGCATACATATTTACATGTATACATGTACATGCATATATACATATATGCATACATATACATATACATATATGCATATATACATATATGGATATACATAGTAAATGTTAAAAATTTCCCCTTGATTTTTTGGGATACTTATTTTCCTCAGTTATATCATTGGTGTAAATTTAATATACAGTAAAATTCAGGTCATATGTAGTGATTTAATAGCTATGATAATTTTCTATTTGTATTATGGATATAAATATACATTAATTAAAGCCTAGATTATAAAAATATTCATGTATTAATATGTCAGGACTCATATTGCTAAACTATTGGACACCATTTGCAACTGCCCAGTGTAACAAATAATGTTCAGTTTAATTTAGTTTCAACTAAGATTACATATGAAAAAGACTTGCATAAAAAAATACACTGACCATTTCGCCCGGCCAGGTGTGGCTTAGTGGTTGAGCATCGACCCAGGATCCAGGAGATCGCTGTTCGATTCCCGGTCAGGGCACATGCCCGGGTTGCAGGCTCCACCCCCAGTTCGGGGCGTGCAGGAGGCAGCCGATCAATGACTCTCTCATCATTGATGTTTCTATCTCTCTCTCCCCCTCTGCCTTCCTCTCTCTGAAATCAATAAAGACATTAAAAAAAAAAATACACTGACCATTTTATCCATTCCACATTCAATTTATTTTCTACTTTTATATGCATAATTCTATGTACATATGTCATAGATTAGGTTTCTTCAGAATTAGATTAATACTGTTATTAAAAATTTTCAGTTAATTCTCGATAGTTGTTTGCATAGAAACACTATTCACTCTCCCTATATATGTACAATGTACATGTATATTTGTTTGTGTGCATGCATGTGTGTGTCTTTTATTCTCCAAGGAACAATTAAATAAAAATAGATTCATAATGTGTCCTCTCATGAGATAATTTGTTATTATTTGATATGTCTGTTTACAAAATAAAACACAATCAAAACTTCACAAATTAACATTGCTAAATTACACTGTGTAATACAAATAGGGTTTAATTTTGGTCTATAAAATATAAAATAAAGTGTAAACTTTCAATTATTTTTTGATAGCATGCATATGATTTAAGACCATTAAATAATAGATAAATTCTAGTTGATAATTTCTTAATTTATGAACATAAAGACAAATGCTTGCCAATTACATGTTATTGTTACATAGTACTTGTAGTATATATTCTAAAATAAAATTAACTTCATTTATAGAAAATTATATTAATATTTTTCAGATAAAATATTGGATAGAACTAGTTCAACCTCATATCACTTTTTTTGTCTCCTTTCAGTACTATATATTTTTATAAAATTTGCATACTATCTTAAACTCCACACACAGATGTTTATTATTACCAATAGCAATTGAATATAGCTTCTTCTTGATGTTACTTTTTAAGCCACAGAACCACAAATTTTACTCAAATCATTAAGCAACAATAAATACATCAACTAAATTGTTCAAAAATTTTAAGTATACTTATATGTAGTTGTATCTAAATTTGAGGTAATTACTTTAGATTCTCTACTTTGGTGAAGGAGCTATAATATATTAGAAAGGAAGTTATTAAAATAAGTATCTTGTAAGTTCTCCCAGTGTGGTAGAAGTTAATCATGCCTTTTAAGGCTGTCTCATCTTTTTTTAGGAAAGATGTGGTCAAAGATACCATGAACACAATAATCAATTTTTGTTAAATACTAAGAGGAATTATTTCTATTTATGGTAAGTCTGATAAATTACCTCACATTACTATTTATCATTATGTAATAGTTAGCTAACATTTATTGAGATCTGCACAGCTATACAGAAAGAAAATAGGAGAAATGCTGACACAGGTTACTAGAGGCTGGGGTCTCTAACAATGTATGAGAAGCTCTCCCAGTCTCCTATCTGCCCACATCTAAGTGCAAATACACAAAGAGAAAGCATTTTCTGAATAGCCAGTTATTTATTTTTTTTCTCCACTCTGATCAGCATCTTTCATGCCATATGCAATCAAAAGATTCTAACCCCTGCCTGGCCATAGAGGCTCAGTTGATTGAGCATTTTCCTGTGCCTCAAAATGTTGCTGGTTAATTTCCAGGTCAGTGCACATACCTGGGTTGTGTGTTTCATTCTTGGTTGGGGCATGTATGGAAGGCAACTGGTCTATGTCTCTCTCTCTCAGCATGTCCTCAGATGAAAATTAAAAAAAAAAAAAAAATGATTCTAACTCCTAGTAATGCAAGCAGACCTGATAGAAGGCAATAGATGATAAAGAATGTAATATGTTTGGATATTAAGCTTGCTATAGATGGTGGAGAGGTAGAGAGAGTACTGGGATTAGTGTACTCAAGAGTTTCTGGCTCTCAGAAATAATTTCCAAATAAATAAAAATTGCCAACATTTTTATTCTTTGGGAATAATTTTGTGACTTTCTCACAGAGATCCAGGAAATTAGTGTAGGGGATAATTCAGACCCAATTCAGTAGAGCGAACAACATTTTTACATGGGTTCTGAACAGCAAGTTGCACATGAACATGGGATTTGAAGAAAAAGTCCTGCAGAATCCGATGAGGAAATAACTGGAGTAGATACACTGTGTTGGTTCTCAAGAACCAAGTTTGGGTAAAACACTCTTTTAAAAAACTACAACCTTCATTGCTTACTTTTTAAAAATAAAAAACAAAAAGTATTTAAAATAAAACTATACTTTTCATGATGTTTCAAATATATTCTGTAAACGCTCTTAAACAGATCTCAAATAATCACACCTTCCAAATGGAATAAGAGGTAAGATTTTTATAATGAAAATAATAAGTACTTTTAAGTCAGGCAACCATAGATTGAAATTCTGACACTGTCGCTAACTTCAAGGATGTTTTTACACAAGATATTTAAACTGTCTAATCTTAATTCTCCTTATTTATGAAATGTGGACAATAATATTTACCTCATAGTTTTGATTACTGTGGAGATGAAGAGAATATAGCAGAGATAGTATTAATATATGACTATTCTTTACAGTGATTATCTCAATCCATTTATATAGAACTACTTTGCAATATAGTTTATTCTCTCATATATACTACATATACAGTATATATAGTATAGTATATAATATATATGTATATTTAAATATATATAGTGTACACATATTTTTTTGTCACTGCCTTTGCTAACCTTTTGAGCTAGAGAAAAACATGAGCTTGTAGAAGTAGGAGGTCAGGCTAAGGGGGAAATTTAATTCATGAGGGAGTTTTCAAAAAGAAAAACAGACTGTTCATGAGTTTTCTATTTGGTTGTTTCTCTTTCTTGGTAGTCCTGTTTCAGTAGGTCTAGAGACTCTTTAGGGACTTCTTAAAGTCTTATTTATGATCACTCACTTTGTGAGGTAAGGAAATCATGGCAAATAGACCATCTGTTCCATACTTATAAAAAATCTAAATAGATTTATACAATTGCATCATTTAGTGTCAATGCAATTTGGGTGGGGGGGGGCGCATAATCATTTTATTGCCAATTACAAAGGAATAAGATATTTTTAGATAATGACTTTAGAAATTATGTCATTATTGACTATAGGTTTAAAATGTGGAATTATTTATTTTCTGTTTACAATGTTTTTTTCTTTTCAGAAATAAAGTGAGATATTTCTATTTGACCTGTATCTAGGTTGTATATGGAGCAATTGGCCCAACTCTTTTACATTATTTGGCTATGAGAAGTAGTGAGTAGACTTGGTTGCTACTCTCCAAGAATGTTAATGTGACATGATCTATAAGCCAATATCTCCTCCCATCTTACACTATTATAATTCTTTATATTTGACAGTCATTGGATGAAAAATGGAAATAAAACTGTGAAATCAGGATTTATCCAATAGTAATTCTTAATGAGAAGAAGAGACTTTTCAAGGATAAATTATTCCTCTCTAATAGATTCTACAGATTCTAAGGCCTTTCTCCAAATCGCTTCCTCTGGGATAAGGCACTGATTTCATTTGCCCTTGCACACAGGCAGTGACAAGGGACACACTGCAGGAGTATAGAGAGAGTTACGGATACATTTAATGGAAAGATGAAAGATGAGACACTGACAGAGTGAAAATTTGTGCAGAATGTGGAGTCACAACAGGAGAAGAGTACGCTGTGGAAATTGAAGTAAAATAAATCTTCAGACCAGTAGCTAGCATGACACCTAGAGTGTTGCTTTCCTCAACACTTCTGAACTCCCAAAGAAAACTAGAACTAAGGCTATAAAACAGAACTACAAAGAATCTCTAGTAAACTTGGAGTTGTTACCTTAAAAAAGAAAAATGATAACAACTTATAGCATTTCCCTTATATAGAGCACGGTAGCAGTAGGGCTGTATGCCCATGTCAGAAAGAAATGGACTATTGATCCAGTTTTGTGAGCCCTCTAAACAAGAGGATTAGATCACCACACACATGATTGCAAAGATGGCTTGCCTGGAGCCCCAACCTGTAGCCCAGATATTGGATACTGGATCAGTAAGATGAACAAAAGGATGGCTGTGAACAGAGAATGAAAGGGAGGTAAAGAATGCATAATGTACAGGGTAGCTATTAATGTATACTTTATGTGAAGCCAAAGGCCTGCTCTCTGTTAAATGGACTATAAAAAGCATGCACATTGGTAAATTTTCTGACTTCAAGGTACAAGCTATTGCATCAGCTTCCTGGGCCTAGTTCATACATATGATTTAACACATAGAAGATTAATTTCTGGGGACAATTCAGAATGGATTTCATTTCTTGGCAGAAAATAAGCCCTATGCCAGAAAGCACTAGAAACCTGATATTGGTGTCTGTTTATAGTCAGCTCAAGAAACTGGTATTGCATAATGCACATTTTCAGCCAAAGGCTTACTTATTTTCACCTCAACTGTTTACCTCTCAGTGGTGTTCCTGTACAACCAATCCATGTTAGGAAAATCTTCATACTGTGAGTAATCAGTCATTCTGACTTCTGTCAAGTATACCCATTACCCTAAAGTAAGCAAAAATAATACATCATACATGGCAAATGCAAATTCAAACTCCCTGATAGAATTCCTACAATAGTTCAATTAACCTGTGGATGTTTACATCAGGTATGCATTTTCATTCGGTGAGGTATAAAGACCATACTGTTTGAGAGAGTCATTTAAAACAGATCAATGTAGAGTGAGCTGCAGGCATTGACTATTTTTCTCTATTATTGAAATACTATAACATTTTTCCATTAATTTAAAGCACTGTGGTCTTATCTATGTTATTTTTAGTAAAAAGTATATATTTAGATTTATTTCATTAAAGTCCTAAAGGAATAGGTTTATTTTCTGGAAACTTAACTGTTTGTAGTATGTTAATAATCCTGTTACTTATACTGCAATTAATCAATTCCTGAACCTTAGCATGTTTACCATATATGCAAGACCCTCACCTTTCTTTATCAGCTTCTACTGGGCTCATGAAACTCTGGGAAATCTCGCTTTTGCAAGCCACATTTGCATAAAATTTAATTTATGACAGAAAAGTAATTTACACAAAAATATTATTGCTAAGCAGGTCAGAATACAAATGTTAGCTGCTCACCACATTGTCATCCCAGGTGGGAAAGCTACTAAAAAGTCACTTTAAAAATCAACACATTTTTTATTTTTTTCATATGGTGAATGTGGTACGAGAGTTGAATGATTCTATAGTGCATTTCAGAAAGGTACGGTAGTTTCCTCAGTCATCCTTCTCTAAATGAATATGCTTATCAGGACAACAGGAAGATTTGTATTGATCAGTATGATAAGTACTCTCTAAAAACGTGCAAAAGACATCATGTGTTTTTCCATTTCTTCTAGTATAAGAGAGATGTTTCACGGGGTACTCTATTTTGCAGCCTCTGCCAACTTTTAGCATTTAACATTACTTCTTTTTTTTAAAAAAAATCCCATTTTCTTTGATAACATGGCATAATTTCCCATACTATATCATGTTTTACTTTATGTTTTAGGATGACTGCTACTCAATAGCACTTGGGGGAAGAGACAGGGCAACTGGCTTCATAGAGAACCTTAAATGTGCTTTCCTATGCCTTTCTGTTGGAAGCATTTCAGCTAATAGGATATAATTATTATATAAAATGTAAATTATACCTTCCACTGAACGTTGTCTCTTTCCCTTACTCCTGCTTTGTGTACAGCTTGTCCTTACTTCTCTGAGTTAGCTCATTCTTCCCTCCTTCGTGCTTCCCACTCTTACTCATTACGCTGAGGGGAATAAGGCAGTCAGAGAGAGACAAATGCCATACGAGCTCACTTACATGCAGGATCTAATGAACAAGATAAACTGATGAACAAACTAGAACCAGAGGCATGGATGCATGGCCAGCAGCTGTCAGAGGGGAGGTATTTGGGGGGACTGGATGAGAGGAGGTGAAGGGATTAGCTAAAGAACATATATGCATAACCCATAGACACAAACAGTGAGGTGATGGCCAGAGGCGGGGCAGGGGCTGGGTGGAGATGAGCAAGGGGGGGGGGTATGAGGACATCTGTAATTGTGTCAACAATAAAATTAAAGTTGTGGGACATTTACACCATAGAATACTATGCAGCTGTAAAGAAGAATCTCTTACCCTTTGGGGCAGTATGGATGGACCTAGAGAAAATTATGCTGAGTGAAATAAGCCAGGCAGAGAAAGACAAACATCACATGATCTCGCTTATACTTGGAATCTAAAGAACTTAATAAACTGATGAACAGAATAGATTCAATGACATGGAAACATAGATCAGACTGATGAATGTCAGAGGGGTGGAGGGGAAGAGAGTAACTAAAGAACTTATATGCATATATGCACAACCCAAGGACACAGACAATGGTGGGGAGAGGAACTGGGGAGGGGGATGGGACAGGGTGGAATGGGTCATTGGGGAGAAAAAGGGCATCTGTAATATTTCAAACAAAAATAAAATAAAATAAAATAAAGTTAAAAAATAAAAATAAATTAAAAAAATGTGATCTCAGTCAATAGCATATTTATACAATTTTATGTAGCCTGGGATCTGTGTATTTTTGTTACCAAATATTTGGACCCCAAAATGTTGTTCATTCTCCTTAATTTTTTATATGCACATTGATTATAGCTACAGTCATAATTAATTTCCAATTTGGATGCCAAGATAAAGAAACTTTACCAAGTAGATTGTGCTATATTAACTCCCGGACCTTGTGCCAGAAAGAACGTAAGTACTCAGTGTTAGGTTACATTTCTGAGGGTATCAAACTATTCCTGTTGCTTGGTGGGAATCATGAGATACAAGACTCTATTCACCCCGACAGAGCTGGCATTTGGAACCTAATTAAGAGATGGTCAAACAGAATTAACTTCTATAGAAGTAGCATAAAGGCTTGGGGATTTCATGACTCATAATATCCCCCTTGCCATTCCTGATTCCTAGAATAAGCTTCACTAGTATTAGTCCTTTCTCAGATTCAATCTTATGGATGGAGCTAATCCAATTTCCTGTTGATAGAAACTAAACTGAGGCAAAAGCCCTGACCTCAGCATTGCTTTTCTCATTGACAAAAGCGTGCTTTGCAGTTGTTCTAAACAGGCTGAGTTTCACATTTATAGTAAAGGCCTTGAAGAGCCCTCTTCTGACCCAATTTGAAATTAGCTTATTAGCAGTATCTCGTCTTGGATTGACAGAAATTCCACAGAACGGTTCTCCCCAACAAACGTGTTAAATAATCTGATTAAAGCTATTTGTCCTCTACTCAGAAGGAAAAAGCACATATCCATGCATCTGCTTTGGTACAATTTGATGATTTTCTGAGGACTATTTTGGACCTCATGACATGGACCTTGGAATAATACTTTCAGCTCCCATAGTGACAACCTAGTTCCCTTGTGGGAAGCAAATTCATAGTTTTTTATCCAGGTAGATGTCCCTTTCTTTGAAATTTAGTCTAAAATTCTTTATTTAAAGAGGTTAGTTTGGTTTCTAACAATGCTGAACAATGGTTGATCTCTTCTTATACAACTTATAAATTCTGTATATTCTGAAACCTCAATACACAGGTTTCAGACCCATGTAACCAGTTGTTTCCTAGTCATTAGTTCCTGAGAGACCTGTGAACATTTTAACTAGAGATGATTTCTTAGCACATAGCATCTATCTAAAGCCTGTCTGTGTTGCTGCCTATATCACAGAGACTATAAAGTTATTTTTTTAAATTAAGATTTTAGATTTAATTTTTATTTTGCAAATAAAATGTCCTGGTTTGAAAGATATAGATGAAATAAAACTTACCTTTCTTCAGTTGTGTTTTCTGGCAATCCAGGCAAAACAGAAATGAGCATTTGTTGCACTGGACACCAATATCCTTACACTTTGTGACATGCTTCATGGATGTGCGAGACTATAGTGTGGACAGTGAAGGTAGGGGTTGTGGTAGCTTCCTGACCTTTAGATCAACAGGATAATGACCTTGAAATCAACAGAACATGATTTACCATGACTTTAGGCATCTGTTGCCCTTTCCATGACTTTGTAAGCATCTAACTCTAAATTAAATTCCTTTTCATTTGAACCATCAAAAGTAGTTTCTGTTTCCTATTTCCTGAATAGAAAGCTGACTGGTAGAGAATTCTGAAATGTGTCTTCTGTCTTATATCTATCTGTCTCTCTACCTACCTACCTACCTACCTACCTATCCCTAATCCAATGCTTTGGTATTCCCTGAATCAGCAAATCACTGCCATCCACATAGCTGCACAAACTAGAAACCTAGGAAACATTATTTTCTTTCCTTTTCATTACCATCTTCTTCTCCAAATGAATCCAATACTACTAAGTTCATATTATTATCTTCTCTAATCTTTATGACAAAGCATTGGGCCACATTTACTGCCACTTCATTGATCCAGGCCTTTGTTGACTCCATTCTTGGCATTTTGTTGTTGTTATTGCTGTTTCCAAAACATGGCTCTCAGGAATTCCTGAAGCTATAATAAACTTCTGAAATAAAAAGAAAAAGAATATATGTATTAAACAGAAAAATATCTGGAATATAGTGTCTTTATTTGACTGCTCTGAATTTGGTCATGTGCCCACTTAGGAAGTAATACTGTCCAAAAGGATGGAATCAGATGATTGGTTTAAACTGAACTGGCCAATTCTTAATCAAGGATGGGATCCATATAAGCCAAATCATGGAATCTGGGGTACTTTTCAAAACAGTTAATGAGGGAAAACTTTTCCAATGTATCTTTTTTTATTCAGCCTCTTTAATGTTACCTCAGTGATATTTATAAAATGCAATATAAATGTGTCACTCCTTTTCTTAATCCTGCCAAGACTTTCACGTTTCCCTAAGGATTTTATGTCTAAATATCCCAGCAAAGCTAGCTGTTGACTGCTTGCTTTCCATATATAATTAATTATCAAAGATCTAATAATGAAACTAGTTAAAATAGCTAGCAATATATTGGATTTTACTATATATGCCAGAGAATATGCTAAATACTGTACGTGTGTAGTTGCACTTAACTTTCCTCAAAATATTTGTACTCATTGTTTGCAACTGAGGACACTGAGGCTAAGACACGTGGCAGTTATATCAAGGTTACAGAGATAAATGGCATAGCTAAACCCCTGGATTTTCCAATCTACACTTCTGCTCAACAATTGTTTGTTTCTTTCCATCAAAGTGTCAAGAAATGGAAGAACCTCAGGAATAACCTAGTCTATTTTTAAAATATTTTATATAAGAAAATACATTTAAAAATGTCATTTGGTCTAGAAAATAGCTTAATAAATAAATCTAAGAAAATCATGATCATGTTTTAGACAATAATGGTGTTAGAGAAGACGGATACAAGTATCCATAATTGAAATTATTTATAAATAAGACTAAGTATTGTACATATTTATTAGACTATTGGTAACAACAAAGGAAACAATACAGGAATACTGCTTAGTACCATGCCACTCCTAGTAAGTATTTAATGAATTACTTTAAACAGTTTATAGCTATGCATTACTATATTCACAGAGCCAAATGACTAATTCTATAGATGAAGACTTTCTAATGATTAGAAAGTCAGATTATTAGTTTTACTGAACACCCTTCTTAAAATTGCTATATTTCTGAAAAATTTAAATATCTATAGAAAGTCATTGTGATATACTTGAATTTGTGCAATGTATTCTGTTCTTGTTAGTATGAAAATCTTACAGAATTCTAGTCTTTTCTCAGGTGATTAGAAAGGAACATTCTTTCTGAGTAATTTCTTGAATTCAGGTCAGATAGAAATTTTAATGTATCTCAGAATCTTCTCTGATTATTTAGTAATATGAATATGCCTGGTTATTTCTTTTCTGTCTTTTGGAGTTATACTCGAATGATCTTTTCCTGGAAGCTGATATTTTTCTTTACTTTCCTAAATAAGATGAAAAGAACAGACGGAGCTTCTCCCAGAGGTTGTTATATTCATGGTTTCCAATTTCAACATCTTGGATATTCCCAGACCAGAAGGTATTGTGACACTTGTCCAGCTTTGATTATCAAGCTAAGTTCTCAAATTGATTATGTTTCCTTATTTGTAAAATCATTAATCTCTTAAGGGGAACAAACTTCCCAGGCAATAAGAAAAAAATATATACATATCACATTCCATTTCATTTCTTAAGTAACACTTTAAATATTGTTTACAAGTATTATTTTAATTTTATTTTTCCTTTCTCTGGCTCATCTTGCATAGCTGGATGCCAATTTTGGAGAAAATAGATAAATCATAATCATACTTTTTGGCATGTTAAATAGTTTCTTGAATATACATACCTAGAAGATGGCATAATAATAAAATTTCAAATTTATTACAATTATTTCAGAACTTTCTTTTTCCTATTTATTTTTATTTATTTACCTATTTGTTTATTTTAATTTATTGGGGTGATATTGGTTAATAAAATTATATAGGTTTCAGGTGTACAAGTGTACAGTACATGCACTGTATATTGTAATGTGTGTTTGCAGTACTTTATTTTAGAGATAACAATCTACCTTGTTTTTTTAGTAAATTTAAAATGTAATCCAAAGGAATAATTACTAGATATTTAAGTCACTGAACTTGCTGTAATATTAAAGAATTCTTGAAGAAATATATTTTCTATGTATGTGTGTGCAATTACAAGATTCAGGAACTAAGATACATATAATTTGAATAAAATAGAATTTAACATTTCTTACATAAAAAGGATAATCCAAAAGTAGTGCCCAAATCTATGTTCCTAATCTTAAAATATAATATTTTCTTCTGATGACACAATATTATATGAAATTGAGCAAAAACAATGCTGTTTTATAAATCATCCCAAAATATACTGGACTATCTTTTCAAGGATTTTTAAAATAGGGAACATCCTTCAAAGATAGAATCAATGTCGCTCTCTAGATCAAAAGGCAGACTGTCCATTTTTAAAGCTCTGGAATCTCCAAGCTTACTGTTCCTCTTCTGTAATGTTATCCATGGGAAGTGCATTGGTCCCTGGCCCTCTTTGTATTACCCTTGAGTACTGTCATTTGGGAAAACCATGCCTGAAAATGCTATTATTCTTTCTACTGTTATTGCTATAAATAATAAAGTTCTTATTCTCTGATCCAGGAGGGTCTTCTACGAGCATTCATGAAATGTGGCCGGCTAACTTTGCTAGCATGCAAGGAGAGTGGTATTTCAGGCGCTTCACAGTTTTTGATAATCCATGTTGATAATTTTATGCACATATACACATGCACACATATATCAAGTAAGTTAAATCATGCTAATATTCTGGGGAGGGAAAAAGAGAAAGACAAAAATGGAATCAGGGAAATTATAAATGAGGCTGTACAATAGTATCTGTAATGCTTTATCTTTTTAAAAATGATCTTAATAAAATAGGAAATTAATAACTCAGAGGTTGCATAAGTGGTTATTTGTTGCACTATATTTTATCCTTTTGCATATATGTTTGACCAAAACCAGAAAATATAATCAAATCCCATATAATGTCCATGACTGAACAGAAGGTTCCAGTCACCTAGTATTTCACTCATCATTAATTTCTTTTTAAGATAGTACTTCCAAGGGGTTATCATGCTTATAACCAAACAACTAGGATTACCAACGAAACCCACACATTTTTCTTCTAGGAAAGACCACTTTATCTTTAGGAAATATGCATCAGTATTAGAAAGACCTTTCTTATTTTTACCTACAATCTCTCTCATAGCTCCCATTTATCATTCTTTACTTTATCCCTGGGTTTATAAAGTCAAAATCATATGCATATTTTTCTCAAGGTCTATGTGATGTTGTGCATGCACACACATAGAAACTGGAGTCAGAAAATCTCAGCTCAAATATAAAATTTGCACTACGCAAATTGTGTCGTATTGTGGAATGACCAGAATTCTTCTGACCATAACTTGCTTCATATATAATACTAGGATAACAATATCTGTCCTTTATAACTCCTGGGATTGTTTAGAGGATTAAGTTCATTTACATAAAGATTCTTTGAGAGTGTTATAAAATATGGTATTTTAAAAGACAGTAGTCATGTTCCCTTTTATCATCTCTCCATTTTTGTTTTACTTCAGAAAAATTCAGTTTCACTAACCATTCAGCATAAAAGCTACTTTAATATTCTCTCACCATCCTGAATATGCTGAGCAAAGGGCTGTCTCCTCCCTACTTAAAATACAAACTCAAAGCAATTCAAGGACAAAAAATAAAAAAAGAAAGGAAGCAAAGCAAAGCAACATAGTATGAATAACTAACTTTAAAACTATGATAATCAATCATAAAAGGACAAATGCATTTTACAGCTCCTTTTCCAATTACAAAGAATAAAATGTTATTTTAAAACATATCAAAGTGGCTTTAGTCTTGACTTAAAGCCAAAAGAAAAATCAAACACTAAAGTCAAGGAGTCCCAAAGATTTATCAAATTTTATTTTTAGGATAAAGAGATGTAAAGCACTGATATAAAATATGAGTCAGCAAAGAAGAGTACAGATGAAATTCATGGCTTTGGAGTCAAACCAGGGTTCAGATTCTGACTCAGCTTATAACCAGTCTAGATTTTGGTTTTCTCCTTTATGGGAGTATTATAGAATATTTTAATGATTATGTGAGATATTTCAAACTGTTAAACCCAATGACTTCCAAGTAAGCAGTTAATAAATAATGGTATTATAAATTAATGTATAGATCATACCTTCATTCAGACATATATCAACTTGGACAACCTGTGGATATACTTATATCAATGCTGAGTAATTAATCCTGTATCTTAATATTGAAAAATTTGGGGGATTTTAAATATTCACATTCTCATTTTCCTTCAGTTTTATTTTTAAAAGTTTTGAAACTGCTTCAAAATTGCCAGAACTGAAAATATTTTTGTTCTTTCTTTTTTTAAAAAAATATATCTTTATTGATTTCAGAGAGAGGAAAGGAGAGGGAGAGAGAGAGATAAAAACATCAACTGTGAGTCATTGACCCTGCTCACCCTGCAACCCAACAGGGAATCAAACCCCAATCGCCTATATCCTAGGTCAACGCTCAACCGCTGAGCCATACCCAGCCAGGCTAGCTCTTTTTTTTTAAAGGAATTATCTTTCATAACCCTAATCAGTTATCAGATTGACCCCCAGCTTCTAGGGTATAATTTAGCAGGCAACTTTATATTGAATTAGATTTTTTAAAATGTGAGAAAAAATTTCAGTTGCTGCTCTGTAAAAATCTAAATTGTCTACTAGAGTTAAAATGAGAACCCACGCGACATGATTTTTCATAATAAAATCTAGTATGATGTTGATGCACATCAGTAAATTTTTAAAGTAATTAGGCCTACGTCCTAATCTTGAATAAGTAACTTCTTTCAAGAACTCAGATTACCACTATGTAGAGTAAAGATGTTGGACTATGTCAGTGTTTCCCAAACTTAGGTTATTCATGCTTAGAGTTGTTGAGATATCACAAGTTATTTGCTAATCTTATTTACTTAATATTTTAATTAATGCACTTTGATTACAGATATGATTTTTGGTTGGAAACTATAATATTCTACCATGAGTGGAAATCAGTGTTACTTTAGTAACCACAAAGTTGTAATTAAAATAGAGCTAAATAGTCTTACACAAGCAAGACTCATTCTGTTGTTTGATCTCTCTTTGGGGAAAAGGAAGATTAGCTCCTGTTAGAGCAATGTCAAAGAAAATTTGTATCAAGTTATATGCCTCCTAAACATAATCCAAATACAAAAAGGGAAACATCTGTAATACTCTCAACAATAAAGATTAAGCCCGGCCGGGCGTGGCTCAGCGGTTGAGCATGGACCTAGGATCCAGGCGATCGGGGTTCGATTCCCGGTCAGGGCACATGCCCGGGTTGCTGGCTGCAGCCGATCAATGACTCTCTCATCATGGATGTTTCTATCTCTCTCTCTCCCTCTCCTTTCCTCTCTCTGAAATAAATAAATATATGTTTTTAAAAAAACAAACAATAAAGATTAAAAACAAACCAAACCAAACAAACAAATAAAAACCACACACAAATTAAGGGAAAATAAACCTCTTTGCATTTAATGTAGTGTCTATCAGGTACAGGCATCTTACTTCAGTGATTTCTTGTCTTTACTCTCTCTAATGACTACTGCTCCTAGGATTTTTGATTGCAGAAATAATTTAGGTATACTAATTATAATGATGTTAATACTCATAATTATTTATCTAAAAGTTTTGAACTGTTATTACATGTCAGGTAATGATCAAAGCATTTTATATGTTTTCCCATTTAATCTTCATTACAACTCTGTGAGACAGGTGTTATTATAACCTTTATGATATGCAAAGAAAGGAAGACAGACCAAAGTTGCAATCCCATCACTAGTAAGAGAGAGAGAGAGAGAGAGAGAGAGAGAGAGAGAGATAAAAATAAAAATTAAAGGCAATGAATAAGTAAACCTAAAAAAATATAATTTGCTGAGAAAACTTAGAAATGAGGGTATTCTCAAATGACCTTAGAATTAAGATTTTTGTAATTTTTGAGGATATGTAAAAGCTACAAGTAACACAATATCACCAGTGCCTAGGATAATATGTGACACATAGTAGGAAAACACATAGGTGGAAAGGAAGGAAAGAATTAAAAAAGTAAAAAGAACATAGAATAAAAGACTAAGTAGATAAGAAAAACTTAACATGAACTATACAAGTAATGTCAGGACATTTAGTGCCCAGAATTAATTGAGGTAACATCTGGACTATGGTAAAAATGCTAAGGTCTTGAATGATCAGCTTGGCAAGACTTTTTAAATCTTTCCCATAAGCATTGGGTCTGCCAAGCCAATGTGTGTTCTTTTTATCCTTGATATTGGAGGAGATTCTGGATAGTTTTCTGGAGAGGCATGTACAAATCAGCAGTTGAAAAGAATATTTTATTTTAGATTACATGTCCACCATTTTCCTTATATTGGGCCAAATTATACTTTGAATTTATACATTGTGAGTGAACTGTGAACATGAGCATGAGAGGAGGTTGATTTAATTTGCCTGGAATCAGAATGCTATCACAACAATGGAAATAGGCTTTCTGGATTTTAGCCAAACAATAAAACAAATTGATGGAGATTTATTTTTCATTACGTTTTGGCTTCATTTATATTGACATGACCATAGATATAGATCTCTGTGAATAGACTAACCACAATTCAGTGCAAGGCTATTTCATCCGAGAGTAAAAATTAAAATACAGATGAGCTCTGGAATTCCCAAATTGCTTTTTATCTAAAGATTTTAGAATTCTTTTTCAACAATACAAGATGGCACTGCTTGTAAAGGTTTGCATGTTGACTAAGAAGGGAGACTGAAGCTTTTTCATTTATAAACTGTGATTTATGAGATCCAGGAATAAAATACATTAATTAACTTGGATTTCTTGTCAAGTTATGCTAATTATTACTGCTTTAAAACCAATAAGACAATTTGTCTAGATATCACTATCATCATCTACTATCTGAAATTTAGACAAAAACCCAGAGCTAACAATTCAAATCTTTGATGAACCAGAAAGGAAGTACAAAATGAAATCACTCAAATTCGTTACACATTAGTCATAAAATACCCCAAGGTTCCTCATTTATTTGTAGTTGGTGTTTTCTTATTTTAGACATGGATCTAATGAGACTGTTCATTTGGATTCTTGAGCCACAACAAAAACAACAAATTAGAAGAGGGTAATTTTACAAGGAGCAGACAAATTGACAGTTGCAGGACATGGCAGCTGGAAAATTGGAAGAGGCAGTAAGAGAGAAATACTGCTTAAAGTTGACACAAAATGTCAGAGCATGATAGTCTGAGATACTTACTGAACAGGTATTCTTTGTAACTTGCTAAAATTAGAGGAGAGTACAGGCCTTAATTAATTAAAGCAGAAGTTTTATAACGGTAAGAGCCAAAGTGTTTTATATTCCTTCTGTATTTTCACCATGGTTATATTAACTAATATTTAGGTAGTACTCATACAGAGATTGTGGCTGGTGAGATAATTTTTTTAGAAAAACTGAACATATCTGGAGTATTCATTTTAGGGGTAGCAGTTTGAGACAGAAAGCCACATCCAGAAGGCCACTTCAGAGAGGCAGAGGACAATAATTCCTGTGATTTTAACTTGAACAGAAATAATAGGTAATATTTACAACAAATGATAATTTTATTACCTTCTTTGAGTCAGAATCCATGGGCAGGTTCCCATGTTTTCTATAGTAGCAACATTACACATATATATCTCCAAGTACCACATGTTTAAATGGTATTATGTACACATCATTTTGGTTAAATCTTGCTACATAAAGTGTGGTCCTTGTATTAGTGGCATGAACATCACCTGAGAGTTTGTTTGAAATGCAGAAACTCAGTCCATAGCTCAAATTTCCTGAATCATTATCATTTAATAACATTTTAACAAGACCTTCAACTGATTTATTGGTGCATCAACATTAGAGACATTGTATGAAAAGTGGTGTACAGATTTTGTGATAACTGAATTAAAAGTCACTATTTCAACATTTTCTTATGAGTTTAAATGTATGGTGCTTTTTTTTTTTTTTTTTAAGCTTCAGGATTACAGAGCAGAACTTTACAATTAATGTTTCAGAACAAAAGCACATTTATAATTTAAGGGATCTCATCCTGTGACAACACAGCCACATAACCACGGAAACTATGTTGAGTCACATGAGTAAGTCTTTAAAGATAAATTATATGCAGTATATTTTATTTAAGACAGCTGAAATGTTTATACTGAAATGGTTCTGTTTAAGATGGTTAAAATAATGACGTTCTCAGACCCATGTTGTATTGCATTTTGTTTTCTGATCTGCCAAATAAACAAGGTGATACTTCATGTTATGCAGTTTTTGAGCATCAAACAGGAAAGACTCATTTTCTTTTTCTTTAAATACTTAGCAAGTGTAACTCTCTAGACACTATTTATATCTTCAGATATGACACTGGACATTATGCTTTTTTAAATTATTGTAAAAAATTGTATTGTCTTTTTAACTTTATTTTTATTTTTAAACTATTATAGGTGCTCCCATTCCCCTCCACCCAGCCCTTGCCCCCCTGAAGGCAGAGCGGAGAAAATAAAGCAAAGGGAAAGGAGGAAGGAGACATTAGAATTGAATTATTGAGAAGTCTAGCTACAGGATTCTCAAGGATTTGGAAACTAAAACTTGACAGATCTATATCTGCAACTTTTTGACTTTGCAAATACTTATAACTAAATTTGTATAGACTATTTTGATATAATAGAAAGCTACTGTAAAAGATGAAATCATATCAGATAATTACATATCAACTTTTACTCATTTGATTCAAGATGCAGTACTTTAAATTATTTTACCATTTCTGTGAAGCTCTTTGGACATGTAGAATCAACTAATCAGCAAGGATGTACAGTATTGGGTATTTGCTCTAAGCTGATATTCTGCTGGATCCTGAACAACCAGGAAAAATTTATGATAGGTAGATTTTGTTTTTACTTGTTAGGTACTATAGAACCTATTTTCACTTCTAAAAGCAGGGGTAAGTTTATTTACCAATAAAATCACTTTAATGGTATCTCAAGTAATAGATTGATGGAAGAGTAACATGCAAAGATACTATATTTTTTACTATATTATTAGAACTTAGTGATATTTCAATAAAATCCATTGAAATTTTAGTAGTGCACAAGATTAACAATTAACATATTTTAAAAAAGAAACAAGGAATGTTTTTTCTATGGTCAGCAAAACATTATTATAAACTGTATTATGTAAGATTATATACAAGTATTATGTCATCACACCACTGAACCTAATCTATTAAAAACTGTACCATGCATATCAGCACATAAGACCCTCAGTGTTATAGTATATACTATTTTAAGTTATTAGGAATCTCAATTGTATAGCTTTTTTGCAATTAGCTTCCACGATTGGTTAAATTGTAATTATTATTAAATTGCACTCCTCATTAAGAATATACTAATTTTCGATGAGATGTAGTTTAGATCTGGTTTCACTTGATAAGATTTAATTCAAAAACACTGATTGGCAATTAAAGACATTGCTCTCTATATGGAGCAGAACACTGTAACTGAAGGCTTTCTGTCTTTCACTTTCTAATTTCCTTTCCCTCTCCTTAGAGGGAACTGTTTTATCTTTATTTTAAACAGATCCACATAAAAACGTTTCTAGATTTTGATGGAAATTACACCATACTATACAAAAAAATAAATATATTGGGCACTGTTTGTACCACATCAAAAATACAATGCTACTTTTTATTTCATGAATTAGTATTTGCCTTTGTCCTTACTGAACTATTGTGATTCTGAGCACAAGGTGCCCAAGTGTTAGAAAAACTTTATTTGAAAGAATACAGGAGAGTTAAAAACTCCATTCTAGTATTAACTGATTTTAACTTTATCACCTTTTTATTGCAATAATAGTTGGGGAAAGAAAGTTCATGAGAGTCTATAACTGCAATTAAAGTAGTTTTTGCTTGGCACTAGGTCATTTGCTGAATCATGGTTTACAGTTTTCAAGAGTGCACTTAAATCCCTACAGTAGCTCATGGTATGAACAGTCTAAAGAACAGTTCTATGCATTAAGTGATCATTATCTGAATGGCAAATAAATAGCTGTTGTAGTTAAATAAAATCACAGTAATATCACTGAAGTATACATTCCTTAATTGTACTTACCAGTTGCAGAAAACTAATATTTATAAAACCCGATTATAGACAGGAATTGTGTTTTGAGAACAAAACACGTTTCCCCACATACATTTAATATGTTATACCTAGTATTATACCGTGACCAGAATGCTTTTTCTTCCCATATTTGAATACCTTTCAGGTGTTTATTACAAGGTAACATTGGGTTGGTGGTTCTGCCCTGACTACATTACTAAGAACTGCGGAGGAGCAACATTACCAACATGCTGAGACAGGGTGTCCTGGACTCTCCCTTCCCCACCATCTACCCCCGATCTCTCCCCAACCCCGTGCACCTCCAGTGCACCGATTCAGCAGCAATGCGCGGGTCAGTTCTCTTTGTGACAAACACCAAAATAGCTCAGAGAAAAGCTTTTGCACTCCAGGAGGGTGTGAAACCAGTGACATCAAAACTGGTAGGAAAAGTGGAGACACTCTCTCATCAAAATCCACACCCTGGCACAATGCCATATGATTGCAGGGGATCCCTCAGCTTCCAGCTTCTCTCTGAGCATCCAAGATGTGGAACTGCAGATCTACTGCCCCAATGTGCCCGAGTGTGACCTGAGGTTCTGGATTCCATCCCACCTGTCTCACAGAGCTGACAGGGCCCATCATGCACTAGTCTTTTGGGGGTTTCACATTAATATAAACTAATTATATATATAATCCCACAGGTTATAGGGATTAGGATGTGGATATCTTGGGGGGGGGGGGTTACATTATTCAGCCTACCACTGAATTAAAAAAGATTAATGTTTCCTATCAAAAGTCATGAAAACACTGTGTTTTGTTGTAAGAACAATTGCCTTATAAAGCCTTTGCCACCAGTCTCTTAGTCTTTACCTTCTAGTGTCCTTCCTTGAGAACACGGCCGATGTGTACCTAAGCTTTTACTATGTCTTTAGTGTTTTCTATATCCTTTATTACTCTCCAGTATACTACTTCATTCACTTATATATTATTCTTATTACTACTTGTGTGCCCTCTGCCCTTCAACCCCCCAACTCCAACTGAAATGGAATTCTGAAACGATGAGTCTTGTAGTCACTTATCGATCCCAAATTCCTCAGAAGGACCCCAGTACTTAATAGATACTCAATAAATATTTACTGAAATAATCAAAATTAACCACACAAACACTCTAGCGAGGTTGAGTATACAATTTTACTTTATAAGAGTGTGCTACACACTTACCTCTATTTCTAGCTTCATGTCCTCAATGAATAAGTGTGCATGAGGGCAGAGGAACAAAACACAATGCAGTAGAGAAGAAGGCATTGACAATAACAACAAAGGTTCACTAGAAAAGGTGGTCTGTAGAATAACCCTAAAGCAGGAAAGGGGTTTGCTCACTCTTGCATACTCTGTTTCATAAATACGGTGTCTTAGTCTGCTCTGGCTGCCCTAATAAAATACCTTAGATTGTGTGGTTTAAACCACAGAAATTTATTTTTTCACAGTCTGGAGTCTGGAAGTACAAGGTTAGGATGTTAGTATGGTCAGTTTCAGGTGAAAGCTGTCTAGTCATGGCCTTATTACAGTCTCATGTGGCCTTTCCTCTGCATGTGCACACAGAAAGAGATTGAGCTTTGGTCTCTTTTCTTCTTATAAAATTGTTAACCCTCTGGGATTAAAGTTCCTAACCTTATGACATCATTTGACCCAAATTAGTCCCTTAAAAGCCCTATCTTCAAATGTAGTTACACTATGGATTAGGGCTTCAGCATATGCATTTGGGTGTGGGGTGGGGGTGGGGAGACATAAACATTCTGTTCATATGAGATGGCCAATACGTCTGCAAGAAGATTTGAGTGCCTCATATTAATTCTACCACCATCTAATAAAATCAAGTTTTTAAATGGAAGTCAGATCCTTTTATTTTAAATATGGATGCTGGACAGAGAAATAAAAGGGTAGGGGAATCCCAAAACAATAATTGCAGAAACCTTAGAAAGAATTTCAGAGACTTTGGTCAATAATAACAGCAGCATGGCTCCTGTAAGAGAATATTGCACCTGACTAATCTACTGGCATTCTTTGCAGGATATTCTTGAATAATTAGGAAAATAGGAAATACAATCTCTTGAAACTTTAAAAATACCTTGAACAAAAATCTTCATACCTAAAGGTACAGAAATAATTACAGTAATTGTAAACTTGAAGGTGAGTGACTTGTTATAGATAGGAAATTAGCTTACAGACAGGAAACAAAGATGAATAAGTATTGGGAACATTTATTCAACAATTTAATGAATTATTTAGATGATGGAGTACACAGTGAATAGGCAAAAAAAATAAACAAAAATTTTTCTTGAAATCTTGAGAGAAATTACATAGAAGTTTAAATATAAGCAAATGCAAAATAATAACTTTAATAGAAAATTATGCATATTAAGTTATAGAGACTTTGAGTCAAAGGTTAGAACCCAAGACTTGCCTTATGAATTAGGTAAATGGTTATCCAAACTCAATATCACTGTGAAGTTAGTTTTTAGCATTTTCCTCTGTATGGCCTTATTAAATTGGGATAAAGGAGAATGTGAAATAAAAATGGGGAAAAACGTGTTTTTTGCACAATAACATCCTGGATAGATGTGTCAAATAACCTAGTGTATGAAGTTTGGATGTGGGAAATAACATACATTTATAAATGTCAAATGGTTCATTTTATGCTATTTGGCTTTGGGAAAATAAGTGTATTAAGATTTCTTTTGGCCCAGGCAGTGTGGCTCAGTGGTTGAGAGTCAACCTATGAATCAAGAGGCCATGGCTCTATTCCAAGGCAGGGCACATGCCCAAGCTGTGGGCTGGATCCCCAGTAGGGGGTGTGCAGGAGGGAGCCTGTCAATGACTCTCTCATCATTGATGCTTCTCTCTCTCTTTCTCTCTCTCTCTCCCTCTGAAATCAATAAAAACATATTTAAAATAAAAAAGATTGCTTTTGTTGCAAACGATAGAAACATATCAAAGCAGTTTATGTAACAACTTCAAAGGGAATTTATTAACTCATAACCAAGGGATTCCTCCTTCTTTGTCAATTAGACTGTGAGATTCCATGTGGCAGAAAATATTCTCTCCAGATCCTTATATCCCTAGCTTTTGTACCTGTTAGAGACAGGCTATCCTTCAAGCTATATATAGAGAAAACAAACTTCATGGCAAGCCACAATAGGTATGTGTTGGATCATGGAGTCAACAATGAACCAATTACTAGATGAAACAATTCTCTTGAGTGTCTAGGGTATTTTTTTTAAAACTGGGCCCAGGTTTCCTACCCATATCCTTGGCTCTGTAGAAAGAATTCTTTCACTCAAACTATATATAATTGTTTCCCTTCTGGCAATGGGTACTTTTCAGATAAACAAAACAGAAACAACTAATTACCAGAATGAATTTCCAGTACAATCAAGGTACAAAAGCATTAGACGGACTGCTCCTTGGTTTGTGATTGTTGTTCAGTTGTGAGGCAGAAGAATTTCTTGAGCACTTTAAAAGGACCCTCCAATAATAATATAACATGGCTTAAAGTCTCTGATGTCGGAGAACATGGTTGGGAGGCTTCAAGGATGGTGATTTTATGTGCTGCTTTCTCTGCCACTGTGGATACTGGAAAACAGAGGAAATGCCTTTGTCTACATTGCTGCATGACTTTCCAGAGATCAGCTTATTTATCACCTTCTTAAAATGCTTTTTCTTGACAACACAAATTCTGTCTATTATTGTTTAATATATCTTTCAATTATCTTAATGAGTAAATAAATGCCTATTTACTTGATTACCATCTGTCTTCACTTCAAAAGTGTAAACATAATACAATTAAATAATTTATCTTCTTGCTTTTACTTTCTTCCCAGAACTGAGGAACATTCCTGAAAACTGGTAGGTTAAAAAAAATTTTTTTGAATACATATGTGTCAAAGGGCCCAAGCTTTGACCCATATGTATCTCAAAGCATCAAAAGTGGTCTTCATTGGAAGCAGCTCCTTCTTGGATATTGAGTAGTTTTGATTTAATGTGAGAGATACACCTGAATCACAGTCTTTAAAAGGCAGCATAGATGTGTTGTGTTGGAGTTGCACTTCAGAATAACCTAGAGGTGCATTTCTTGAACAACAAGTCCCATGTACATATAATCCGAACTGAGATCAGAACTCTCATTCTTGGTGGAGAGGAATTTCTAGAAGCCCAAGTAGAGAATGTTCAGTGCTTTGACTATAATAAAGCATTGCTTAAGAAAATTTTGTTTAGTGAACTAACAATCTACTAAATAATAATCTACCAACCTAGGATATATTTGTATTCTAGATGGTTCATAGAGACAATCACTAAGTGCTGCAGACATTTTCCTATGATAGAGGACACACCTTCAGAAACTTAATTTTTACTTAATATGAGTTATATTGATTTGTTTAAAGTTAACGGTAGATCAATTTACTTAGGACAGTATGGATTATAATTTTTTATTTTTTAAATTAACTTTATTGAGGTAACATTGGTTAATAAGACCATATAGGTTTCAAGCGTACATTTATATGATAAATGATCTATATATTGCATTGTGTGCCCACCACCCAAAGTCAAATCATCTTCCATCACCATAGTCACCATATATTTGGCCTCCTTTCCCCTTTACCACTCCCCACCCACCTTCCCTCTGGTAACCATCATACTGGTGTCTGTGTCTACGAGTTTCAGTTTTATATCCCACATATGAGTGAAATCATATGTTTCTTAGCTTTTTCTAACTGGCTTATTTTGCCTACCATAATATTCTTAAGGTTCATCCATGTTGCAAATGGCAGTACTTCATATTTTATTGGCTGAGTGGTATTCCATAATATATATGTACCATATCTTCTTTACCCAATCCTCTATCAAAGGATACTTTGGTTGTCTCCATGTCTTGGTCACCACGAATAATGCTGCAATGAATAAAGGGTTGCATATATCTTTGCAAATATATGTTTTCGAGTTTTTCAAGTAGATACCCAGAAAAGGGATTGCTGGGTCATATGGTAACTCTATTTCTAAAATTTTTGAGGAACTCCCATACTTTTTTCCATAGTGGCTGTCCCAGTTTACATTCTTACCAGCAGTAAATGAGGGTTCCTTTTACTCTACAACCTCGACACTTGTTATTACTTGTTTTTTTGATAATAGCCATTCTAACAGGTGTGAAGTGGTTTCTCATTGTAGTTTTGATTTGCACTTCTCTAATAGTTTGTGAAGTTGAACATCTTTTCACATATCTGTTGGCCATTTGTACACCCTCTTGGGAGAGGTGTCTATTCATGTTCTCTGCCCTTTTTAAAATTGGATTGTTTGTTTGGTGTTGAGTTGTGTGTTCTTAATATACATATATTTTAAAAAATGTTTTTAAAAAATATATATCTTTGATTACAGAGAGAGGAAAGGAGAGGAAGAGAGAGATAGAAACATCAATGATGAGAAAGAGTCATTGACTGGCTGCCTCCTGCATGTCCCCTGCTGGGGATTGAGCCCACAACAGGGGCATGTGCCCTGACTGGAAATAGAACCACGATCTCCTGGATCGTGGTCAATGCTCAACCACTGAACCATGCCTGCCGGGCTTTATATATTTTTAATATTAACCCCTTGTCAGAACTTTGTTTGCAAATATAATCTCCCATTCAGTTGGTTGACTTTTGTTGTTGTCAGTTTCTTTTGCTGTGCAGGCTTTTAGTTTGATATAGTCCCATTCATTTATTTTTGCCTTTACTTCTCTTGCCTTTGGGGTCGAATTCATAAAATGTTTTCTATGACCAAGGTCCATAGTTTAGTACCTATGTTTTCTCCTATGTACTTTATTGTTTCAGATCTTATATTTAAGTATTTGATCTATTTTGAATTAATTTTTGTACATGAGGACAAACTGTAATCTAGTTTTATTCTTTTGCATGTGGCTTTCCAATTTTCCCAGCACCGTTTATTGAAGAAGGTTTCTTTTCTCCATTGTGTAATTTTTGGCTCTTTTTTCAAAAAGTATTTGCCCATATATATGTGATTTTGTTTCACTAAGGAGCTATGATAGAGCAGTATGGTAGTGGCAGAAAAACAGATACACATCAATGGATCAAAATTGGATTACAATTTTAAGTGAAGTTGATTTTAGAAAGTATACTGAAATAATATCCAGGTATACAATTCATCTAGGAGGTAATTTAGAGAACAGTTTACAGACCCACCACCTATCAGAATACATATATATATAGAGGGGGGGGGGGGGAGTACAGGGAGGCGGGGCAGAGGAAGGAGGAGTGAGGGAGGTAAAAAGAAATATATATATCCTAACATGCTTTCTTTGAATAAGACAGGCTTATTCACACTATCTGGGAGTGCTATAATAAATATATATTTTTATAAAGCTCCCTCAGATATTGTGATGTAGTCAGGGAGCTAGTTTGGCAGACTCCATGATGTGGAGTTAGCATACTAGTGATAAAGACATTCATTCATTACAATTAACATTGAACATGACAATGTTACATATAGATTGAACTAAATTACCCACAATTAAAAGTGTCCTCCAGCCTGTCCTCCTCTCATCCCTCCCAAAGATCACATTGAGACTTGCCTGCCATAATCACCTAGTCACCCTTCCAAACATCCAACCTGATGAAGATTTGGCCTTTCTTCTTTTTTTTGGTTGCATGGCCTTTCTGCACTACTGCTGTCTATAGTTCCTCAGATGGAAGATAAACGATCATGGTTATCAACATTGGGTGACTATTGTTTTAAGGTTGGTGCACTTGTTGGAAAAAAAAAAAAAGGTTGCCTTTATAGTATTTAAATAAGAGAATATTGAAGTAAAAAAATGCAAACATAAATAAAGCAGACCTACATCATTATCTTATCATTTGTATTTTTGTGTGAATTATCACTGAAATCCATAGCATATATTATAATACAATTCTACAGAGAAATAAGTTTGCTGTTCTTGAGCTGCAAGACTCATGAAGGGCCACACATCACTGAGCCATTAAATGTCCCTAACCAGAAATCTGGCACCTGTATCTGCTCCTTCTCAGCTTTGGTCACCATCCCCTAACCCACTGATGTAATTTCAAGTTCTTCATTAAAAACAGCTACAATAGGATGAATAATACCAAGATCAATATTTTTCTCCTTATGTAAAAATGATACAGAGATTTACATTTTGAAGTCTTCAAAATTTAGGGTATATTTCAGTTGTTAATAACCTACTTTATAGTAATTCTCTTGCATAGACAGCTCTAGTGTAGATGACAATTTTTGCTAACAAAATACAATAATCTTTATTATAGAATATAGGATTTTATAATAAATATAAGCTGGGGCCCTACTTTATATCAAGTCTTCTCTGAGGACTGAAATTAAACTAGCAACCTAAGGTCAGAGAAGCATGTGAGGAAAGAGCATTTCACACAGATGGAGAAGCAAGAGCATATCAGTCAGAATTGCTTTTGGGTATAATTACTAAAATCGTGCAAATACATGATTTTACTACAGACATGAGTTCATTTTTTCTCAGAAGAAAATAGTTGGTGAGTAGGGAGTGTTTGGCTTCTGTTCTTCATATAGATTGAAAAATTATGTGGAACTTATGTATCCGTGATTCGCTATCTTTTCCACATGATGATCACTGTTTGTATGTTTTTGTCCACATTACAAGAATGAAAGGGGAAGGAAGGTGGTAGCATTAACCACTTTTTTTCTCTTTTATAAGTAGATGGCTCCTCCAGAAAGTTCCCACATGCCTTTGGTTAGTATTCTGTCACATATTTACTCCCAGAAGTAAGGGTGGCTAGAAAACACATATTCAGCTCTTCTAGTTCCTGGGGTGGAAACTGCAAGTAAGCCTTCTATGATCTGGGTCATGAGGCTTGCACACTTAAGGTCGGTAGATCTGACATGATGTGTATGGAAGTCTGTAATTTAGTTCCTTCTAGTCCTGAAAGGCTGCAAGAAGAGAAATGGGTGGGAGAGAGAAAATGAGGAAGGCTGATAACAGAGCTTGATATTGAGAGGTGAAAGAGCAATTTAGATATATTTGGATATACATGGAGAAATTGAGGACTTTAGGCAAATGGCTTTCTTCCTTGGACTTAATATGGGAAAGACTTGAGCTAAGGGGAATTTGAATATAGACTTGGTTTTTTGTCTCAGGTGATGTGAAAGAAATAACAGAGCACCAACTGTGGGAAGGAGGAAAAATGAGGAATTGAGGCAGTATCCCTGACTCCCAATGTCTTTTTTAGGATACCCTAAATGTCCTTTGTGCTCCAGTGAAGGGATACCAACACATGGAGTATGTTGGTGTTCCTGAATGCTAACTGAAAAAAAAGCAAATGCCACAGGGAAGGAACTGGGGCCAGATAAATTGCTCAGGACAACTGGTGTAGTGATGAGACTAGTCACACCTGTGTGGACACCAGCAGCAGACTCAACTAAAATGCAGATGAGGGACAACATGGTTCCCTTCCCCACATCTTCTTAAAAACACAGTAAGCCTGCACTCTTCCTTGTATTCAGATACCACCTTAGAGGACAAAAAAGGAGAGGGTACAAAATCTGATGATATACTAAGCCATTCAAAGGTGCCCAAACCAGCTCTGACAGAAATTTGAGTCCTGAACTGACAGGTTTTAAAATGAAAAGACATTTGTTTAAATTCAAAGGAATGGAAACTTTTTTTATTTTATTGGAAAAACTTAGTGTATCAGTTACTCAGGTTGGTGGAACCTTAGGGAAAAATAAGATCACCTAGAGACAAAGACATGTTTTCTTGACCCATCAAATGTAGGGTGAGTAATTTGTGACTCCACTGTTCCTCATCTCCATTACCCTCTATTCATTCAAGCTATCTCTTTATTCAGATCAGCATAATGATATTTCTTCTTAACCTCAATATTTGTAAACTGTACTGCACTGTTGCCCAACATCCTCTGCTACTCTCTCTACAGAAAATCTGTTCAACAGTATTGTTTACCCTTTGTGAATCTACCACTTCACTTCCCATTTGTTCCTCAAACCACTCCACCAATCTTATCTGGCTTCCTCTCCAGCACTTTGCTGAAATTGCTCTTGCCATGGTCTCAAAGACCTCATACCTCCAAAATCACTGGAACCTTCACTTCTATCAGTTTAGTCAGAGAGAGAGACCAGTTGGCTACCCTTTTGTTCTTAAAAGTTTCTCTTTTGTGAGCATCTATTACAACATACTTTTGTACATGATTGATTGTTCTAGGAAGGACTCCATAAACCTGATCAACATATGTAGAATGGCTTAGGGCTCCACCAAGGAGCCTCGATACTCCCTCTTTTTTCAATTCTCTCTCACCTGTTCTCGTGGCATTATATCTCAACCCTAGTTGATGAATCTTAATTGTCTTCTATATTGAATCCCAAGCTTGAATATCTCACTGCTTACATGTCTATTAGGAATGCCATCCATCATTGATAGGCAAGTTTTATTTCTAGACAGTATAGTCCCACAGTATTGCAGGCCTTGCCATTTCCACTGCAACACATTAAGTCAGATCATATTCACCTTTAGTTATCACCTATTTCCTCAAAATTCTTTGGCGAGCTACCTTTAAAAGCCTATGTAGACCTGCTCCCACCTTCCCTTAAGATTCCCTGTCATATGTGTCTTCCAAATGCCCATTCGAGAATGCAAATGCACCAGAACAACAAGATTTAAACTACTATTTTCACTAAGATAGCATTAGTGATAGACTGTAAGAGAAAAATTAACTATTCTTTGTTTTGGAAGATACTTTTATATCAATACATTTCTTGCCTACTATTTTTAAAGCAAGAATAAAAACAAAAAATAAAAAAATAAAATGATTATAATATTCCAACATAAAATAGTAAAACAAAAAAAGTTAAGAAAATAATTTTGAGTTAAAATGAGATACAAAAATAAAAATATGACATCATTTTGCAATTTAACTTCATTTTATAAATGAGATTTATCATGAAAATTTACTGTCAGGTGGTCTTCTAAGTATTTTATATGTGTCTAATTTAATCTCCACAACAATACTAGTAAAATTGCCATTGTGTTTATCCTCATTTTATAGGTTAAGAAATTGTAGTAGAGGTTAAAACAAGAAAAAAAAAAAACGCCCAAGTTTAAACAGCTAATAAGCGGTAGAGCTGGGTTTGAAGCCCAGGGCCTTGGATATAGGACCCACACTTTAAATTTTTCCAATGTATTGTCTTATATTGATTTTACAGTCACAGTTGTTTGTTGTTATTTTGTGATCTTGTAATATATTAAATTAATTTACTTATGTTTTTTCATTTAAATACATAGATTTTCTTGTTAAGAATTGTCGTATACCACACATTTAACTTGTCATCTAATCTCATAATTTATATTCAGTAAAAATATTGAAATTGCTTAAAAAAGATAGGCATCTCTCTCTCTCTCACATAATGTAAGTTGATGTGAGAATGTCCAGGGTTTGTGAGAAGTTTCATGCTTATTCAGAGACCCAGACTCATTACCTCTCTCTGCTCCATCATCTTGCAGCACAGAGGTCAACTCAATGTGGAAAATAATGACTGGAGCACAGGTCCTAAACCTCAGGTAGGAGAGAGAGGGCAGAAGGGCAAAATGGCATAGTCCCAGCAGAATAATTTTCACATGCTTTTATCACTGCATTGGCCACAAATCAGGCTGGGAAATTTAGTTTTTATATAAGCCTCCCAAAATATAATAAATGCTCCATAAGTAAGACATAAAGGGACAATAGATATTCAGTACAAAATCAGTTGCTGAAATGTTGTCAGTATATCTGGCTGAACAGCAAGATACTAAACTAATTCTCTTGCTTTTCGGTTGAGTTAATATTCATTGTTGCAGAAGTGGCTGATTTGCAAGTATTTGTAAAGATAATGTTAAATATCAGTCATACAAACTAATTTTGTTAAGGTGTAATATACAACCTGTAATATGTAGTAAATTTTATCCTGTTCCAATAGCCTTAAGGGCATTATTAGATAAATGTCAATATATAGGGTAAGATACCTTTTCTAAGGCACTAGATCATTTCCAGTATAATTCTGAACCTTTGGAGAACTCCATATTTTTTTCTTTTCTCTCTTATGACAGATCTTTAAGGAAGAATGACAGACTTATAATTTCAACTAAGGTGCTGTAAGTCCTTCATAATAGTTTAAACATTAATTATACCCAACATCCCCGTGAAACACATGAAACAATTCTTGTTTTCCCAATTGGATTGCTGAAATAAAGTAAGGGCCCATTCTTTGTTGGATAATTTACTCCATTACTATTAATCCTGAAGATTTTCTTGTTAGGAGATGAACTGCATAAGAGACTTTCTAATTACCCTATGTTCCATTAAAGTATTTTAATGCTTCATTAAAGCTGATGGATGATACACACCTTTGATTATTCAGGTGCTGATTAGTTGTGAAAAACACTTACAACACCAAAGTGTCAGCTAAATGGAGTTCACATCTTATGATATTTTAGGCTGTGCCTGCAAGGAGTAGATAAAGTCGATCTTAGGAGCTCCCTTGGGCATTATTTAAGAACCATTTTTTTCATTATATTTTGGTTTAGTATTTCCATTAATGTCTGGAAATTTAAAGCAAGAAAACTATAAAAAGGCAGTTCTTTACACTTGTAAGATGTGTGAATAGTAAAAAAGAAGAAACAAAGAATTATAGTTATTTTTCTTCCTGTTGTAAGCATTCTAAAATACTCAGTGTCTCTTTTACAATTAGGAGGAAATAACTTGTTATGTTAATTGGCAATGTGACTAAAGTAAAATAGAGGTAAGAAAAAACACATAATCATGAAATTTAGTTTATAAACAGCAAAACCTTCTCATAACATAGACATTGTTCCCAGAGTTTGATAATTTGAAACCCCATGGTAACTAGCAATCAATAAACAAGAAACGATTAAGAATCAGCTTTTGGATTATTTCTAGCTTCAGTTGTCTGTTGAACAATTCAAATACTGATTTTTTTCTAATATGAATTCCATAGCATTAAACGTTCAAAGTTATCAGTGATATTCATTTTAAATAGCTTCATGCATTAAGAAACAGGTGTATTCACATCACTTCTGGGAGGACCCTGTGTCAGAATGGCTTAAACATGCCTTGTAGCCATCAAGGATGGCAAGGACTCTCTCTTTTCTTTCTTATCTGCCAAAAAGCTTGATGTCTCTGTGGTGTTCGTGAAGTATGCTTCATTGGAGGCAATTTGTTAAATTGCTTATTTATAGCAGCATATTTTATACTGCAAAATTATTCCATGCACTATTTGTGTGCTAGTGTATTGGGAGCTGACTCAGATAAGTTCTACATGACCAAATTTTCATGAACAGTTGCAGCTCAAACAATCCTTTCATTGCTTTGGAACCCACAAAATAAGAGATGTCCCTAAGCTATATGTTTCTATGGCAGCCTAGAATTTAACTAATGCCCTTACATTATTCTATAAGCATAATATGTTGTAAAGCCATTAAGATGTCATTTGAGAGAACAGTTTCTGTCAGTAAAGATTAGTGGTGGAATATGTGGATTCTGGATCCTGGCTGCCTGGGTTTGACACCCAGCTCCACCGTTTATTAGCTATACAAATTTTTTTTTCTTTTTTTCTAGCTTCACTGAGGTATATATATATTTTTAAATGTAAGATACTTAAAGTGTACAATATGATGATTTGATAGACATATATATTTTTAAAGGATTTCCCCCATTGAGTTAACTAACATATTCATCACCTCACTTACTTTATTTATTCATTATTTATTTATTTATTTATTTACTTGGTGAGAAACATTTAGGTTCTACTCTCTTAGCAAGTTTCAATCGTACAGCTCAGTGTTCTCAACAATAGTCACCATGTTATACATTAGATCCTCAGAACTTTCACATCTTATAATTGGAGTTTGAACGCTTTTACCAACTTCTATTTCCACCACCCATCATCCCCTGGCAAACACCATCCTATTCTGTTTCTATGAGTTGGGCTTTTAAAAAAAATTCCACATGAAAAGTATACTGTGTCCTATTTGTCATACTCTGCCAATCTTATTATGCTAGCATAATGCCCTCCAGCTTCATTCATGTGGTCACAAACACCAGGGTTTCCTCCCTTTTAAAGGCAGAATATCATTCTTTTCCATGTTCAGTACATACCCATTTTCTTGATCCATTCCCCCACTGACAGACACATAGGTTGTTTCCATAACTTGGCTCTCATGAATATGTCGCAATGGACATGGGAGTTCAGCTCTCTCTTCAAGACAATGGTTTAGTTTCCTTGGGATGTGTATGTGAAAGTGAGATGGCTGGACCACATGATAGTTCTAGTTTTCATGTCTTGAATGCCTCCGCCCTGCGTCCTGATTTCTTCAATGCCTGGTGGTGGGGTCCCTGACAGTTGCCTTCCTGACCCTGCCAACGTGTTTGAAGCCTTTATTTCCCAATATAAAAACTCTTCATCTTCAAAATACTGACACTGGCTGTATTTTCCTGAGTTCTACTTGAAATCCACAACGTACAATGCAGAGCACACAGATGAAACACACAGACATAAAATACTAGACTGTGTTGGAGACATCTGAAACTGATGACACAAATGCCATTCTAAAGTCAAATAAGACTCCAAATAGTATCCTCCACCACTCATGAAAGGGGCTGTTTTTGTTGAAATTTCTAGTTATTCACTATTTACAATCATTGGAAAACTGATACATAAAATGGGGTGAGAAAAATATTCTACTATCACAAGTAGCAATTTATAATATATTGTTGAAAGAATCCTTGCCCAGCCGGGCATGGCTCAGCGGTTGAGCGTCGACCTAGGATCCAGGGAATCAGGGTTCGATTCCCAGTCAGAGCACATGCCTGGGTTGTGGGCTGCAGATGATCAATGACTCTCTCATCATTGATGTTTCTATCTCTCTCTCCCTCTCCCTTCCTCTCTCTGAAATCAATAAAGATATATGAAAGAAAGAAAGAAAGAAAGAAAGAAAGAAAGAAAGAAAGAAAGAAAGAAAGAAAGAAAGAAAGAAAGAAAGAAAGAAAGAAAGAAAGAAAGAAAGAAAGAAAGAAAG
The DNA here is from genome assembly GCF_054644295.1 of Miniopterus natalensis. Taxonomy (NCBI): domain Eukaryota; kingdom Metazoa; phylum Chordata; class Mammalia; order Chiroptera; family Miniopteridae; genus Miniopterus; species Miniopterus natalensis. The sequence goes on from NC_142083.1 coordinate 56,525,100, forward strand.
AAAGAAAGAAAGGAGGGAGGGAGGGAGGGAGGGAGGGAGGGAGGGAGGGAGGGAGGGAGGGAGAGAGAGAGAGAGAGAGAGAGAGAGAGAGAGAGAGAGAAGAAAGAAAGAAAGAAAGAAAGAAAGAAAGAAAGAAAGAAAGAAAGAAAGAAAGAAAGAAAGAAAGAAAGAAAGAAAGAATCCTTATCTAAGCTAGTTTAAGAGGGTACCTAGCTTCTCCAATGGGGCTAGATACTGGTAGGTGACCAAGAGTTGGACGATTATTGCAGAATGATATTTTACTTCAATCACTGGCACCATAATTTATCTGAGAAAAATACGTAATATATATTATATTCATATGTAATATTCAATATGGAGACCTCAAGTTTTCAAAGAGCCTGATCATCACCAACAAAATGTTGACCTTTTATGGAAAGGAATGTTGGAAAGATCAAGGAGACGCGGGAGTGTAAGAGGGAAAGGTACCAGGTGCGTGCAGTGTGAACCATTGATGTGATTCACAAAGGCTCATTTCACTCTAGTGCAGAACTCTCGATGTGATTGGAGTGTGTGTGTGTGCGTGCGTGCCAGCCAAAGAATAACAAGAACAAATTTTGCTTCCAGGCTGATGCGGGCAAAAGATTGTAAGAACACAGATGCCAGGGGCAGACAGTAGTTTGAAAATATGCCTCTGGGAATCTGCAAACCGTGGGGAGAGTACTTTGGACTTCTTAAAATCCCATTAAAGTCAATTGTACCTGGACTTTTGAAATGAATATTTCACACATTTGTTTGGTTACACATCTCCAAACTAATCCTGAAATTTGTCAAAAGGACACAAGTGTTAAGAGTAACTCCCCCCTCCCCACTTTGCATCATGTTAGTTGGCATAAAGGATATTACTGTTATTTTTAGAAACCATTAGGGAAGTATAAGTAGCAATATTAACCCTGATGTTGCTATTTTAGTTTATAACTAGCTCTCAGATATTTTTCCCTTAAATCACTTGATAATCCTATAATGAAATTTAACCTCCTTACTTTAATCTTAAAAGGATGACAGTCGTTTAACTGTTAAACTACAGGCTTCAGGTAAAAAAGTAAATAATAGAATTGAAATCACCATATTCTTTTCACTATAACTCTCTAAGTGATTCATTTTTCTGGGTTAAGAAGAGGTATGAGTTGAAGAATTTTTTTATTCCAAAAAAATATACTGGGTATAAAGACACAATTTATATTTTCATTCTGCTGTCAAAAAAATGACTCTTTTGATGGCAGTCACTTAAGTCACTGAAAATCAAGTTGATGTTTTTGCTTTATTATATTTCATGGTCAAATATTATTAAAATTGTTTCCTAAAATAAGGCTTCCAATATAATTCTATTTTGTGTCTCATGCAAGAAAAATTTTACCTCAAAATTTGACGCAAACATATTTCTCTTCTCAAAAGACCAAAAACTCAAACCTCAGAATCTCATACCAAATATGCAGCAATGTTTTTGAAATTTGTAAGTGGTTAGTTCAATTTTTGTTGTTCTATTTTCTAGACTTTTAGAGTAAATTTTCCTGCAAAACCAAATTCATAACTGTTACTTTTCTGTTTGCCCTTTTCCAAATGAAGGTATTTTAGTCAGAAGATTTGTACTTTTGCAAATAATGCTTTTAACATATATTATCAAAGATAATTCAGTATTAAGAGCTGGTTCTGGTAGTTATTGTTGTTGATTTGAAGCTTTCTATTTTTAAATAATTTTAGATTGAAAGAAGTGTTGAAACCTTGAGCAATGTCCATGTAGTATAATTTCACCCATTTTCAAATGTTAACTTACATAGCCATAGTAAAACAATCAAATTCTTGGAAATTGATTGGTTGTTTCTCACTTGCACCCCAACTGGGGGTGGGGAATGGACCTGCAACCCACGTACGTGCCCTTGACCAGGAATTGAACCCAAGACCCTCTGGCACACAGGCTGAGTCTCTAACAACTGAGCCACTCCAGCCAGGGCAAAACATTGGTATTAATTTATGATTCCTGACTCTGTTTCCTGATTTTGGTACTAGGTTTCCTCAAAGCCAGTCCCCATTCCCCTCACTCCCCTATTCCTCCAGAAATACAGGACTTGACCATCAATGTGATTCTGTTTCACAGTGTAATCTGGGTAAATCACATTCTCATTATTTTCCTAGTTTCCTAAATCAGGTTGTTTATCCCACCAAAAGGCATCAGTATCACAACTTTTTAATTTCCAAATTTAAGAACATATATCTTCAGTTTGACCTGTAACTAAAATTATCTTAATAATGCACTGGCATTTAAGATGCTATCAATAAATTCAATTATTTCCTAATTAACATGGTTACATTTCAAAAGTAATCTTCTAAAGAGCTAAAACTATGGATAATAAAAATTTCAAGTCATGAGTGTGAATTAATTGGAATGATTAAGGAGTAGAATGCTGTACTGAAAATGGACATGGCCTAGCAGTAGAGTATTAGGTATGTATTCCAAATTATTCAATATTTGATAAAAGGAAATATGCCTTTGCTACTAGGAGTTTGGGATCCATATTGACAAAGTGAGGTGGCCTTTGGGGAACTTCAGTTGTAAACACATAGTTAATTTCTCTGCAGATTAGATTGTTCTGTCATTCTATAAATCATCTGTTCCCTTAAAAACCATGTCTAGCCTTGTAGGTCTCTGCCCTCAGATGATTCAGCATCACAAGGGAGTAATTCTCCACTTGCAAAAAATTTCAGGCTTTCTGTTAAACAGGGAATTTTAAGTAAAGATCCTGGGAAGCATCCTTGGGTCAGTGGGAATTGCTGAGTAACAGATGACAAAATAGGATCTGGAAGAAATGGAGATACTCTTGGTTAGGGAATTACAAAAGCTTAATACAATTTTGGATTAGACTTTATGAGTTCTATTGTGCAAATTAGCCATTTCTACTCTAAAAATTATATACATATTATTCAAATTGGTAAAAATATATTTGCAGGATAGCCAACAATTTATAAAACTTTAAAAAAAGCTAGAAAAATACCAGTGTGACTGACTCATAATTTGAAGTTATGCCATATTCAGAATAAAGGCATCTATGATCCATGATAATATGGTGACTACTGAGATTAGGCTTCACTATGGATTATGATGATAAAGCTGAATATTACGTAACTAGGAAACAGATGTAGAATCAGGTCAGAAAATACATTTAGGTAAAAAATATTCAAGGGAAGAAACAAATAAAACAGTAAATAATCAATGTTCAGCATATGAAGACTAGATAGTTCAAGAGCAATTAAAATCATTGTACAGAGTAAACACTTAATAAACATTGGTTGAATGTGTTGAGAACTGTCATGAGGACTTAGAACACTCAAGTGATAATCCTTGTCATCCCATTACATAAAAAAACACACAAAGATATTATATTGAGAAAACCTATTTTCATATATGGCTTGAATTTTTATCTTTTGGGCTTCTCAGTACCAGTGGATAGTCTATCTCTGGTGTGAAAGTAGGGGACATTCCATCATCTATTACATTTCCATATATTTAAATACAGACACACACACACACTGTTCTCTCTCTCTCTCTTCCTCTGTCTCTCTCTCTCTCTCTCACACACACACACCCCCATGCATACTTTTGTAAACACAGACACATTTTTTTTCTTAATATATCTTTATTGATTTCAGAGAGAGGAAAGGAGAGGGAGAGAGAGATAGAAACATCAATGATGAGAGAGTCATCGATCGAGCCCACAACCCGGGCATGTGCCCCAACCAGGAATCAAACCCTTATCGCCTGGATCCTAGGTCGATGTTCAACCACGCCCAGCCGGGCCAGACACATATTTTTCAATGATTCAAAAGTAGGGTGATTTGTGTAAAGTTACCTAACTAGTAAATATGAAGCTCAGATTTTAATTCAGATTCTTTCACAGCACATTCGATACTGGAAAATTAGGATACAAACCCTGTGGTTTTCATCTACTATAATGTTATTTTCATTTTAATAAACTACTTTTCTAATATGTTTAGCCATGTCTGTAATTTTCCTATTGTCACCTTTGTTAATACCTGTCATTCTACATAGGTACTACCATTACATTCCACATTAAATTTAAAAATATGTATATTAATATGCTTATATCTCAATAAAGCTGAAAAGAGAAAAAAAAAATAGGGATTTGTGGACAGAATCCATGCAGATTATTGGTATAAAGCAGTTAAAAAATGACAGTGACCTAAATGCCTGAGTCTACTGGAAGAAAAAAAGGATGGGCAAGAAACCAGCTCTGTGTAAACATGTGAGCCTCCTGCTCTAAATAGGCTCCCCTACTTCTCTGTATTGCACAATTCGTCAAAACGAATTGATTTTAATTTTTTTCCCTCCAATCTTTGCCTTCTATCATGCTTCATTGAATCTCTTTTCCTTTTCCCTTAACTACATTTTGGGCAACTTCCATTACTTTGTGTTCATGTTCAAGTATGTCAGAGGTCTAGTCAAGTTTAAAAATCTACTCCATGTTCAATTCGTATTAGTTTTTCTCCCTCCCATCAGCACTGGCAAGGAGGGCCTTAGGGAGGGAAAGGTAGATGGTCTTCTTTTCCTGAGATGACTTTCCCTCCAACTCCTCCTCTTCCTTTGTCTTTCTTTCTTTTCTTAGTTTCCTCTCCTCTGGCATGTTCATGTGGGACAGAGGAATAGATCTGGGAGGAAAGTGCCTTCTGTATATGTATTTATTCACTGTTGGAGACCCTAGTTTGCTGCTGTTTTCCCAAGACAGACTTAGTGAAGTTGATCAAATGGATGAATTGGGTGAACAATTCAGAGGACCCTGCAGGCAAAGGACCTTTTGCACAATTTCCTGATTAAATAAATGCAATCCAGTATGGCTTCTTCAGTTCCACAGCTATGTACATTTGCAATATCTTTGTTCAGCAGCCAGTGTCCTGGGTAATGGGTCCTGAGTTATTTCATAAAATAGACTCTCTTCGCAGGGTCCTCTTGATCTCCGGGAGATTCCCTCATTCTTAGCATTGTAAGCCAGTGGGAGGCTGGCTATTCCATCGTTTTCCCGTATATATATTCTCCTTTTCAATGACACTCTTTTCTTCCAGTTGCAAGTAGTAATCCAGAGGCTGGGTCAGTGGGTTGCATAAGCAGATATCCAACAAGGGAAAGAGATGCCCGTCTATGCAATTGCTCTAGTTCTTTTATTATTAATAATGACAATTACTTGTTGTTGTTATTATTATTATTATTATTATTTTATAGCACAGGATGATTATTCCCTATTTGTTCCCAGTTGCCAGTTTTGGTATAATAAAGAAAATCCTGCTCAAAGTGTTATAAACCAAGAAGCAATATAAAATCACATTTTAAAGAAATAAACCCATTGATGCTAGATACCAAGAAGGGACAAAAAAACCCTAAAATTATATGTATATGTTATACCTTTGTGGTCTATGGAGATATGATTAGGAACTTACAGACTAGGGTTTTAAAAACTACCTGGAAGGGATGATGTAGCATTTGTCTCAGTAGAAGCAGGAGGCTAGAACAAAGGCCTATTCTGTTCAAAGACTATAATTTGAAAACATTTGATTTACACTTGATGCCATAGGAGGAGAGTCAGTCATGGGAAATAAAAAATCAGAGCCTGTATCACTCATTGATATGAGATCTGGAAATGCATTTTTACTTGGGGGTAGGCAACCAATACAAAAATAAAATAATAACCTACAAGTTCAAACTCAATTACTACCTTAGGATAACATAAGCCAGAGCTGCAAAATTGTTTTGAAGGAATATTTTATAATCAAGGCATATGGAACTTTCTATAGGGGTGAACATAAAAAGACATTGCCCCTCAAAGGTGAGTTCAAAAATTAAAAGGCCACATCATTAGGAAACAAACTATCATGAGGGGAGAGTCAATTGCTATCAACAAAAGAAATAGCACATTCAGAAAATAAACATAACAGAAAAGTTAAAGGAGATCATGAAAAAGTATTGTAAAACTATGACCAAAAATGTAAAAATGACATACAATCATAAATACTATTTTTTCATTCATAGCTAATATAAAGCTATTTGAAAAATAACTCAATATAACTTCTAAAATAAAAAAAAATATGGTGATTAAAAATGTTTAAATATCTTTTAAAATATATAGAATTATATAATAGATTTGAGGTAATAACCTCTATAGTATATTATAGGAATTTTAAAAAGTGAAAAACATGAAAGAGATGGTAAAAGTGTTCAGTGTATAATCAAAATCCATGGAAAACATAGAAAGAAAGAAGTGTAATCAGTATTCTAAGAAATACTATTGAGTGTTTTCTAGTTTTAAAGAGAATACTGAATTCTTACATTGTACACCAATCTTCAAACATTATAAAAACCCAATCTTTACTCATATATATCATAGAGAGAATGCAGGGCATTAAATGTAGAGGCAATCAAAAGAACTTCAATTGATCAACAGACTTCTCATCAACAAGAGTAGATAGATGGCTGATGACAACTAATTAACATGTTTGAATAGGTAAAAGAAAATATTTAACTGTCACTAGCCTTATGTGTCCATCTAGATTATCATAAAACAACAAGAAAAAATAGCTTTCAGGTCACACTTAGAATTTCATAAAGAAAAAACTACTAAGGAATGATTTTTCACAGAAATCAAAAGGAAGCCATGTGAAAGAAAAATAAATGGTAAGTTAAGGAATTAGTAAATATATGCACTAATTTATTCCTCATTTGTTGAAAAATTAATACTGATAAATGCCAGAGAATTTTAAAATTAGGTCAGAGATAACATGCTACACACAAAAATAATACTAAATACCAAAGGAGAAGGTCTGAGATAAATATTTTATGTTTTTTTTTATTGTTCAGAAGGTGGTAAGTATATTGATTAGTAATTTATAAGAAAAAAAGCTCAAAAAACTAAAGTAGAGAGTTTTTAAAAGGAAGAGTAATAAAGAAAATTTGATGTATCCAGAGGAAGGTAAGATGGAAAACAAAAAAACAAAAACCAAAATGGTACACAAAGTAAATACAAAGTAACATAGCAAGGAGTCCAAATATGTCAAAAATAACACTACATATAAGTGACTTGAACTTGGCTGTTAATAAGCAGTCACAGACTCGAATTTTAAACATGATGCTGATTGACATATTAAAAGTTTAAGGGACCAAAAATATATTTAATGAGGTTAAAAAGTACGGTATAATAAAACAAAGAGTGAAAATTAGGTGCATAGTTGTACTTAGGTGATAAGATGCTTGAATTTAAGATATCAGACTAGAATAGTTGCTAATGATAATATTCAAATATGACCATAGAAATGGAAGAACCTGAGGATCAAAGAACTCAAAGGTTAGGATATAGGGATATTTGTCTACATGGATCTTTGCATTCATCCCAGTTAATACCAACTATTGGGCTAGTAAGGCAGACTTTAGGTGATGAAGTAATCACTAGAGTGAGAAGATCTAACCGGAATATCAATAAAGAAAAAGAAGACAGGTTGACAGAGGCCATGAATCTTAAGTAGAAACAGTTGAAAGCTATTGACGCATGGTGTGGATATTATCTTTGTTTTGAAAAGGTTATTCTTGCTTTGGTTAGGAGCAAATGCAGAGTGGCTACTGCAAGATTGTGAAGATATGGAGGAGTTTGCTAATTACATTTAGGAAGTAATTGTTGACATATAACCTAAGTAAGTTAATTGATGGGATGTTGAGTGTAACAGTTAAAAAGGAGGGATGCTTTGTTTATGGATTATCTCAAACTGAAGCAGCACCCTATGCCCTATATATATATCAGAAGTAATCTGTTCTATTTGCAGACTAGACCATCAGCTGGTGTGTAATAAAAAATGAAGTCAATAGCAAAAAAGCAAGACCAGTTGGTGCTCTTATAATTTAGAGACAGTAATAAAAGTATATGTATGCACTAGAACTATTCAAATTTCAGTGGGTTAAAAATATAAATCTCTAGCCCAGCCAGGAGTGGCTCAGTGGTTGAGCATTGACCTATGATCCAGAAGATCATGGTTTGATTCCCGGTCAGGGTACATGCCTGGGTTGTGGGCTTGGTACCCAGTGAGGGACATGCAAGAAGCAGCCAATCAATGATTCTCTCATCATTGATATTTCTATTTCTCTCGCCCTATTCCTTTCTCTCTCTGAAATCAATGAAATTATATTTAAAAATAAATAAATAAATCTCTAAATACATATGCATATAGTTTTCCTCCTCAGACTTAAAAATTACTTGTAAATAGCTGATCATTTCTGCTCATATCACATTGAATTTATCTGAACTTTGATGAACAGAATTCATGAGGTATTGTATAAATCTATTAAATAAGTCATGCATGAAACACAGCATAACATACGTGAGTCATAAAAGTGTTTTAGGCCCAAAATTGCACACTAATTTTGGAGATATAAATAGATTAGTTTTATTTTCCTTCTAAATCCCAGACTTCACTTTATATGTCCCTATGCTTCATAACTGTTTCATTTAATTTAATGTATTTACTCTTCAAACACATGAAGACCTCATACTTGATCTGTCAAGAAAAAATAAATTTGTCTATATTGATACAGAAATTACCTTTTATTGAATTCTTTGATAGTAGGATATCAATGGTAGTAGATGCAATGGAATCAATAAAGGCAGAAAAAAGAATCCTCCAGCAAATATTACTAGGAAATGGTAAAAATGTATAGCACAAATTGGAGTTTACACTTGATGTCCTGAACTCCTGCCCCATGGAGGTGACTGCATTATTGATATAATAAATCTTTGATTGAAGAGGTCAGAAAATTTGAGAAAAGCTCCAAAATCTATTTGCCACTGATAGCAAAGATAATGGGAGAATGTGATATAATACTTAGGCTCATGTGTAAAACTTCATAACAATAAGCCAATACTATTGAATCATTTCAAAGAATTTTTAAGCTCCTTTAAGAATAGTATGAAAGATAATAAATGGTGGACTGGTTGGGATTTTGCAAATGTATTATAATGGGTGTAAGAAAAGTGCCATAATGCTTATAAGGAAGAAAACTCTCAAATCAACAGTTTCTTCGGTGAATCTATTGGCTGCTATTTTCCTTCCAAGGTTAAGAAAACTCCCAAAGTAGAATGAAAGGGACAATAAGAAAGCCTGCAGAAGTGGCTAACATTACACTCAGTTCTAAAACTGGAAAACAATTAAGTGTATGAGTTATTTGACTTTGTTGATTTTTTCAATCATTACCTAATACATGAGTCAAAAGAATGTCAGATAATTTTTTAAAAAATATTTTTATCACTGATATAAAAAATAAAAAGGAAGTCACAAAGCTAACAACAAAATAGAAATGATTCAATATAATCCTGTAAAGAAATAAAAAGATGGAAATATAGAGGATATTAAAAAAAAAAAATTGGTATGTAAGAAAATTAGAAAAATCAATTTGTGATGGAACACACAGTTTTGAAAAAGATCAGAAAAAGATAACCTTTTTTGCATCATCTAAATCATGTACTATATGTTTTTATTCAATATGTAACATTGCTTATATAAATATGCCATTTAGTAATTTATTCACTAAATTTTTTAAAGACTCCAAGAAAGCCAATAAAATATTTAGAAAAGTTAATAATTAGTTAGATTTAACAACATTCACCTCTTTTTATGTAAAAGTTGGCTTAAAATGGGTGAAAGGAAAATGGCCCGAGTTACTGTTGTTTTTCCTGGTAGATTGAGATGCATTGCTGTAACTTCCTTCCAAGGAAATTAAAATTAAACAGACATGGCAGAGTTGTTATAGCCAGAATATATGTCTTTTGATTTTTTGTCATATGCTACATCTTTCTAAATAAATATGTACACACGTACATACATATATACATTCATATACAAGATAATGTAGTCTAGGTCAGCAAAAATGTCTTTTCTTTGGCAAAGTTATATTTATATATGTGTGTGTGTATATATTTATATATGTGACACACACATTTCTAAAACTAGAAAATGATTAAGTGTATCAGTCATTTGACTTCTTTGTTATTGATTTTTTTCAATTATTGCCTAATATATTCATGCCAAAAGGATGAATATACTTACTGTCTTCATCATCTAAAGATAAAATCTGCCATAGATATGTAAAATATATAGCTATTTCTTCCCCATCTATTTAATTAATTGTTTTCCCTCTTATTTTGTTTATGCTGTTAGAGGTTCACAGGGAGTTAAAAATGATTTAATTACCTGCTTAATATTTTATAACACATGAATGATTATTGTCTCCATACCAAAAATTGTATTTGGAGGCAAAATGTTAGAAGGTTTTATTATAGTGCACTAACAATTATTGAGTTTTAATGGGAGAATTCCTCAGTAGAATAAATTAAAATTGGAAGTTGAAGCTGCACATGTTCACAAAGGGAATGACTATATAATTTTAAGTTGCCAATTTAACATTTTAGTAATGGGTCATCACAGTAGACTCAAACTCAACAGGGGTGCCCAGCAGAAGCATTTTAAGCACTCCAGAGAAGAGGGCTGGCCAGTATTTTACAGTTTCGTCTTCAACTTAGTCATCAGAAATAAATGCCATGTTATACCTCAGTGAGTTTTGCTAATAATATGAATAGAATGTTTCAAAACACTTTGGCTTCCTTAATCACAGGTTTTTATAAAACCTTAAAAGCCATAATAATTTTACAGCCTCAAGGTAGAATGATCATTAAAAAAGTGATATGCCTTATTAAGAAAATATGAATTTTTTTGATGAAGCTAGAGGTTAAGTTTAGAGGAGTGTAGATATTTAGTCTACTATAACACTGACATTTGAATCAATTTAGTTGACTATTATGATGATCAAAGCATAGGTTGTAAAAAGTGTACTAGGCAGTATGTTTTCCAATTTTAAAAATATTTTCTAATAGAAATGAGTAGCCCTAATGTGTCATTTTTGAGTAATTATTTGCATACCCATACAAATCTTATAAACGTTAGGGGCATTTGCTCTAGAACTAGACTGCTTGCATTTGAATTCCACTGGTTGCAATGACTGTGATTACTGCCCATAGAATCACTGGCAATTTATCTAAGCTCTCTGTGCTTCAGATTGCTTATCTATAAAATGGATACAAACACACCTTCTAAGGACAAAATAATTTACTTCACAAGATGCCTGGAACAATAAGTGTTAGCTATTATTGTTATTATTTATCTATTATTATTATTGATGTTTCTTATTTAAGAAAATAAAATGAAACTATGGTTATAAAATGTTTGCTATTACAAACTGCTTTTAAGCAGCTTTTTAACCTGCTTAAGAAGTACTGATAATTCATTTCTTCATTGTCATGATTTCCTTTCTTCAAAGGGAAGAAAAGAGTTTTAAAAGAAATGAAACAAAAGAGAATATTTTATTTAAATGGTGATATTCAGTTTATAGTCAGTTTTCTCTGTTCTAATTTCTATTTCTCAGATGGCACATGATAAGTGCATCTTCGTTTTCAATGGTAGAGCTCAGAAAGCACTGATGCCTAAATAAATATTTCTAAAGAAATATCTCCCCCATAAATACTTATAAATTTCTTTCAGATTTCCATGCCTAAGATAAATTAGATATTGAAGCCAATGACATTAATAATGCAAGAATAAGCTGAAGCCAAAACACTGTATCTCTGAAATTCTCTAAATTTTATAGTACCACTATTTTCCTTATTCTTGCTTCTATAAATTTTCCAGTAAATTATACTGTTTCCTTCTGCTAAAGTTGAAAGTTAACATAGGTCTACTCAGAGATTTTTGCATCACTTGTACTCTCAGAAACCAAAGAATGCCATAACAGAGGAGGTGATTCAAGTTCACATTCTTTCAAGGCAAAAAAGATTGAGTTGCATTTAAGTATGGGTTTTCTATAGCTTGAGAGCCATGCATTTGTGAGCAAAAAGGTACATACCTTGTATCTTTTTGCACTTGTCTTGTATAGTATATTTATAAGGTATTTCTATATTGGTACTCTTTATAATTATTTAAATATTTGTCTTTATTTTAAAAATATTTTTTCAATTTATTATAAATATTTTATTAGAGAGTTACCATTAAATTTCATATATTGGTAATTGGTTGTGTAACCTACAAACATACTTGCTTGACTGACCAAGTATATTATTATATGGGTCCCTCGATATTAGATAATTTGCCCTAGGAGCAGCAAATTCCTCCATACAAAATCATGTTTCTGCTTAGGGATATAATTCAAGAAAATTGAGCTCAAACATCCAAGGGGAAAATTCACGCATACATACATCTATAGTCTGCTATTTCTTTTTTTACCTGGAAGAAAAAAAATCAAACAAAAAGCAAAATAGTACTCTATAATGGTGAAAACAAATTTGTTCAAGTTCAGAATGTAATTGCTACCAATTTCTAATAGATGCTGTTGTTTTTATCACTGCACAGGAAATACATCAGTTGCATTATGTAGCTAAAGTATTTTGCCTCGACAGTGCAATAATTTTTATGACTCGTATAGTAATGACAGGTTCTACAAATGAAAGTCAGGATTATTATTTTATAGAAATGTGTATGGCTTTGCATACATCTATATGTTATAGGAAGGGACAGCTTTTTTACATAAATGGTTTTAGAAAGCCAAATTTCACCTTTTATCGTTGCTCTGCTCTTGATGGGGTTTTGCTTCCTTGGTGGGATTTTGACAGGTATTTTCTACAAAGTACAAAGTCCTCATGTTACTTTTACGCAAGTTGATCAAGTTTAGGAAAGTTTTCCAATATCTTTTATTAAACTAAATTCTTATTACTTTACACTGCTTTTAAATTTTTATATTTTTCCTAATTGTGGAATACAGAGATAGAAATAAAGTAGAGGTTCTGATTTTATTTAGGATGCAGAAAGATGCAAGATATCATTGCTCCTGTACTAACAATGAAATAGCCACGTACCCTAAAAAACATAAAGTTGGGGATGAAGGAAATATTCTGTATATCGACTGTGCTGTGGCTACGCAACAGTCCACACTTGTCAAAACCCATTGATCAGTACATCTAAAAAGGGTGAATTTTATTGTATTTAAATTATACTTCCATAAATCTGAATTAAGTAAATATAAGAAAATAGAAACATCATGACATGTTAGCATTCCCAATGCTATCTTATTCTAACATTTGTAAAATTAATAAATTCATCATTGATCTAATCATATATAAATCATTGTGTCATTCATAGTCTGTATGTGTAAGTTATCTGTTATTGAATAACAAATGGCCACAAACTTAGCAACTTAAAACAACACACATTTGCTATTTCACAATTTCTGTGGTTCAGTTTCTGCCTGGGCACAGCTCAGCTGGATCTTATGCCCCAAGGTCTCTCACAAGAGGACAATTAAAGATTTAGGGCTGAAGGCCTGACTAGGGAGGATCCACTATCAAGTCTGATTGCTGTTGTCAGGATTTCATTCTCATGGGCTCTTAGACTTGGCTTCAGTTCCTTGCTGGCTGTTGGCTAGAGGCTGCCCTTACTTCCTTACCATCTGGCCTCCCTACTATGGTGACTTAGTTATTTAATGACAGAAGTGACATCTTATCAACTTAGCAGTATTGTATTAGCTAGAAGCAAGTCACAGGTCCCACACCCCAAGGGTGTTAGTAACAGGAGGTGGAGACCAGTGGGGTCCATGTTAGAAACTACCTGCCACACCAAGTTAAAAAAATGCAATCATTACATGTCTGTACATTATATTTAGAAAGTCAATGCCTAAGCTACATGAAGATAACTGACATAATACATAATGATTAAAATTATTTCATCTATTATGTTTTGTTCCATATTTTAATTTGTCAGAAATAAATGCTAGAAAATCAATTGTTTAGCTATACACTCCATTACAGTCATTGTTATATTGATTTTCTTTAAACAAACACATTCCTTTTTATGGTCCTGAGCCTGGATATTTAACATAATTCTGTTCTGACTCAGGCATAACATATGTTTAATTGCTCTTAATTTCCACCATTATTATGTATTATGTTAGGTAAAAGATTTTATGCCTTTGAAAGTTATATTTTGGAAGCCAATAATGCCTGTCATTATTTATATACTGCAGTGGTTAAATATGTAGCATATGATTTTCATTAATGTCTGGTTAAGCAAGTTGTCAAGAATTCCACTAGCTAATTTCATTAGCTAATATCAATATGTATGATAACAACTTAATCCTACTATAAAATACTTCAAATTTAGTCAAAACTTTTATGACATATACTTAAAGACTTTATCTAAAGTTTTAATTAATATTCAATGGTTTTTGATATTTTATTTTGATTTACTCTTTCTAAAAAATACATATAAAATATAATTTCTTTCTGAAAGTCTATTTCAGAGAATATATTTTAAAATTTGTTTTATATATTCAATTTTTAGTTTATTATTTTACATGTAATACTTTACATTTAATGTTTTAACATTAGTCTTTTTATATCAGATATTTATTTTATATTCTTTGTCATTCCATTTATTTGTTTTTAAACTTCTAGATCTTAAATGATTCCTGACCACTGCTCCTTAATCTGGAAATTATTCTATATAATGACAGATTATAAAACTTTTTTCTCCAATTGAAAAATGAATTGTTTAATGTTTTATAGCATTTCTGGGGGGGGGGGGGGTTGTGTGTGTTTTTTCATTTCGTTACTAAACATTTTATAGTATAAATTGTGTTTTTATAATTTCAAAGATATTTATTGCTTTAACCATATAGTCTACTTCTGAAAAGCTGAGAGAAAAAAGTCTATACCATTGTATTATTTGAAAACAAAGTTTATTTTAATATGAATGATAAGTTTACTCCCTATCAACCTCTTTGTCAACAATAACAGGTAGACAAAAGTTGCAGCACTGAAAAACACATAGTATATTGTCTACCACATACTGAATTATTATTTCACTATTTGGGCTCTAAGGTATTTATTCTTTTTAACTAGATACAATTAAATTATATAATAACAGGTATTTTACTTTTGAAAAGGTGTTTCAGGATAAAACAGATTGAGGCTATTTCTTTTATACACACACATACATCTATATACACACATATACATATATTTAATTAATATCATTGAAAGATATTTACTGAGTCATGTAATCATTCATTAAAGGAATGTTTATTGAATATGTACTACATATCAGACATTGAAGATGCAACAGTAAATTAAAGTCCCACTTGTATGGTGCTTACTTTCCAGTGGTTCAAAAGTACATAAAATAAATAAATTAATATCTGTCAATTAATGATAAAATGATAAAAAGATAAGTAGAGAAAGTGAACAGAAAGAGGAGATTTGAAAGAAGGAGAAGTAACATGCTTACAATTTATCTCAAGTGCTTTTAAAATTGTTACAGAACTTTAGAGTATACAAGGGAGTTCAGAGTTAATCAAATCAAAGCTCTTTATTTTATAGATGAAGATATTGCAGCCCAAAGTGGAAAGGGGAATGAATCAGCCAAGGTCTTATTAGATCATATATTGGCAAATTTGACTTGGAAACCAAATCATGCATTCCCAGATGCATTTTACATTACTAACTTGTTCCAGAATGTTTTGAGTTTGCTCCTGAGAATTATATCTAAGGTAAAGGCCAGGACCTTTTTTTCTGTACTCCTTTCCTAATCCTCATATCAAAAAGAGCATTGTCCACTCTTTTTTAGATTTTATAATAATGATTCTTCATATAGAACTTGTAGTTTCAATCACATTCTTTCTTACTCTATATTTATTCATATGGACTCTCATAATTATAAAACACTAGAGAATAAAATGTATATTGATGTGTGTGCATGTGTACATGTGTGTGTATATGTGTGTGTCTCCACATCAAGTAACTTAGTATGGTAGATATAGTTCACACCTAAAGCACTCTTGCTGCATTTTATGAGGCACCTGGTGTTTCAGCCAAGACTATTTATAAGAAAGAGTCAAAAGATAAAATAATTTACATACATATTTTGATTGTTGGCCTCCTACAATGCTTTCAATTGGGCCCCAGGAACAAATATTTACAAACCTGAAAAGACCTCAGGAAAAAATGACTAGAGTTGAATTGGCTCATTTATTTGGGTTCTTAAAATACCAAAATCAGCCTAAGGCTGTAAATGGGGCTTGAAAGCTCCATTGGCTTCAAGGGCACATCTGGCTAGAGGGCCATCATCAGGTCTCAAATTTATCCCCTTAGAGTTGAGTACAAATTGAAGCCCACAGCTATGAGAAGAAAAATCTTAGGGTTATTTAAGAATGTAGTCAGTCAATTGGAAGGCTTTTTATTGTGTAGTCAATAACCATCTGCAGTCAATAAAAACTACCCGTTGGCCTAAATATGTAGATGCACACTGGTCACTTGTGTTTGGGGGTAGATTTGGTCCTATGCCCTAGAGCACCTGTTTATACATGCCCAAACACTGTTGTGTAGATGAGAAGAGGCAATAACAACAACACTATGGGTGGGATATGCAATACACCTGCAAGAAAGTATATTCAGATTCTTATCCACACTTGCTTTGGAGGAAGGCTTCTACTAGTCAATGAAGGCATACCAACAAGTTTACATCCGCAAGCCCAAATTTAGTTACAAAATAAAAAATAGAAAAACAGGTGAATATGGTCTTCGTCTACCTTTATTTCATGAAAATATAAGTTTAAATGAGGGTTGCAAAACAACTCCATAAATTGTTTCAGGAATTACAGTGATTCAATATAACTGGAGTCACAGCTAGCGTTGATGTAAGACTACTGTGAAGAATAGCTTTGCTTAAAGGTGCTGCTATCGCTTGGTCAAGGTTGTTTAAAAGTAGGAGAAAGGGCTGTGGAATAAAAGTAATGAATAGCAAAAATGAATAAAACAGAGAGAAAACTATTTGTATACCATGAAAAAATATAAAATCGATTAAAGTAATAACACTCCAATTTACTAAAATTTCTCAAAGTATCTTGTAAAATAGCTCTGCATGATTTCTCCTATTTTCAGCTACAATGCTCTACATAAATGGGTTCAGGTTCTGTTGTGGGTATGGAAAAGTGAAAAGCTTCAACTAGCCTTCAGAAAAACCTAGAGTCAGAAAATAGGAGTTGCCACTACTTGTATGAATTTTGAGAAATATTTGTATATCAGGGATCAATAGTTTCTTAATTAATGAAAAGAAATCACAGACAATAGCTCAAACATCTTTTCTTTTTAAAGAAAAGACTTAGCCCAGAGGTAATTTGCTTTAGGCTATCAAGTGAATAATGAGACCTGAGGCTAAAGTTTATATTTCCAGATTCTGAGTTCAATGTGTTTTTTAAGGCTTTTCTCTTCAGAGTATGGTCCCTGGAGGAACATCAGAGTGACTGGGGAGCTTGCTAGATATGCAAAAAGCTCTCTAGACCCCAGATCTACTGATTCAGAACCTGCATTTTAAACAGATCTCCAGGAGATTCCTCTGCACACTAGAATTGGAAAAGCAACACTTTACAATCTCCTGCCTTCTCACTCCAAGGTTTTTGGTTAACAAATGAGTTGATAATGTAGAACAACTACGCTCAATTAATGCATTATAACTCTACTTAACTGTTGCTTTAAGTATTTTTAATTCAAAATTCAGAACTGAATAAGTATGCCTTTGTAACAATGTCACTAATAATAACCCTCATTTTTATCAAACCCACATATTCCAATGAAACCAAAACTATTCTAGATCAAACTGAGAATAACTATTTTAATTAAATATTCATACAGCACGATGCAATATTTAACCTACAAATATTTCATCAGTGGGTGCTAGAAGAGTTTACAGAATTTATCGTTTTTCTCCTGCTCTCAAAGTTTGTTTATGATTAGATGAAAGCAAAGTTATAATCTAAGAGGAGTGGGGAAATTGTGCAAGAAGGTGGTAAAGGAAACAGCATGAATGTTGAGCCCTTAAAGTAATAAGAGGAGTGGAATCAATCTTAAATTCTCCGTTTAGGTAAAGCACCTTAAATATCGCAATTGCATCTTCTTTGAAATATGCGTCCCCAGTGCTAAATATAGTGCTTGGCTAGACTAAGTGCTGAATAAATATTTTTTACAAGAAATCCTGAAGGGGGCAGGGAAACCAGCTAAAAGCTTTATTTGTTTTTTCCAACTAAAAGAATAAAGAAGGAAATGGAATGATTATTGTTATCACCAGAGGAAAATATGACAACTCTCAACAAAATTGAAGCTTAAGATTTTTATATTTAATTCTGATTTTGACAGGAAGAGAGACTCATTTATGAAACATTGCACTAGTATGATTAAAAAGAGCTTTATGCTCTTCCAATACTGGACAGAATAAAGCCAAATGCAGCTTAATCTTTATGGCTAGAGATAAAGTTAATTTTCTTTTTTAAAGGCAGCATGTAGCCTTAAAACAAAACAAATACACAGAACTGGTTGATATATGTTGGGCTCTATTTAATGTCCTAACAATAAATGCAAACATATGAACATGCAATAAACCATTACTGGAAATATTTTTGATTCTGGAGTATGGTAGACAAAACAATGTCTGCTCGAAGATGTCCAGTTCCAAATCCCTGGACCTGTGAATATGTTACATAAAATGGCAAAAGAAACCTTGCTGATATAATTACAGTTAAGGATCTTAAAATAAGGAGAGTGTCCTGGATTATATAATTTGGTCCAATGTAATCATACGTCTTTAACAGCAGAGAACTTTCTTCAGAGAAGCAGAGGGATGTGTCAGAAAATGAAGTCTGAGAAACTTCAAGTGTGAGAAGATTCAGGGCACTGTTGCTGGCTCTGAGATGTAGGGAGCCATCTCAGGCCTCTAGGAGCTAGAAGGGGCTGATGATGGTCAGCACGTAACAGGCACTTCAGTCCTACAATCACAAGGAACTATCTTCTGCCAACTACCTGAACGGGTTTGGAAATCGATTCTTCCCCATAATTTCCAGTAAAAAATGCAGCCCTGTCCCTATCTCTATTTCAGTCTTTTGAGATCTGAAGAAACGGAACATGCTGAGCCACAATGTGACCAATGTTTTTTTTCTGTTTGTTTGTTCTTTTGTCAATTGCCACCTAAATTATAAAGTTTATTTCAAAGACAATTACCTTAACATTAGTAACTGGAGCCAGAAGGTAAAAATGACTTCATTTTCCTCAAAAAATATGAGCTAGAAGTTATGGCAGTGGCTCTCAAACAAAAATACAGTAGGTATATATTAAAATTCACATTACTAGGCCCTGGTTTCACAAGCTGCATTAATAAAGCTACATGAGAGCAGGAAAGTTGAATTTTGAAAAAAAGCTAAGTGCTTTTCTTATACATGTTTTTTATCATGACCACCCTTTCAGTAACACTACAACATAGTTTTAAAAAATATATGTAAAAAAAGGGACATTTGTAATATTTTAAACGAAATATATATATATATGTAAAAGAAATTATAATAGCAGTGAATTAGAATTAACTTAATGTGTATGTGTGTGTGTGTGTATATATATATATATATATATATATATTATTAAGTACTTTATTTTAATTATGAATGTGTAGAAAGAAGTGAGTGAAAGCTTTAGTATAAACCAAATACATTCAGTTGGAAGTTTTAATGACAATCTGGGCATCAACAGTATCCAGGATGGAACAATGACTATCAAAGCAAAACAATGGCTATATCCACAACCTAGTAATGAATGTAGAAAGAAAATCCAGTACCCCAGTTCTCTATTTAGTGGAAAGAGAGAAACACAGTTCTTTTTTAATAGAGCAAATTCCTCCAATGTGACATAAGAGAACAGCATGAAAAACATTTTATATAGGTTTACAATGAAATAAGATAAAACTTTATGATCACTGCTGAATGATCCTTCTAATTGGCCTGGAGAATTTGGTTAGTTTATTTTTACCTACTGGAATAAACTATCTACCAGTCTATCATTGTTAAGGATTATTGATCTTGATAAATGGTTTCACTTAAGAAATTATAACAGCGAATAAATTGCAGAATCCATACATGATCCATACACACTATGCACATCCTTTATACTAAATTCTGTGGTCCTACACTCATACACATAGTTTGTTTGTTGTTTCTATTTCATTGCAATCTGATAAGAACAAAATGCCTTTCAATAGGCAGAAAAAAATATGAACAGAAAATTTTATGGTCTTTTTACTTTAAACTGAAATACATTTACTCTGGGCATTTCAGGGCACCAACATTTTCCTGTCCCCTCATCCTAACACCATCACAAACAAGGGACCGAGATGTGAAGAAAGAGAAAACGTGAACACAAGTTGATGTTACACACTTCCTTGCTTATGGACTGCAGTACTAATAACTCTTTCTATCATATGTCACAATTATCAGTAATTATATCAAACGTACATAAGGGGGCATGCCTTTTAAAGCACATTAGGGGCTTTTATGTTCTGTTCATTTGAATTTAATTACTTTAAATACTTTAATTTCTCTCAAGCCACCTCAAATTGATAACTCATAATTTTGTTCTCTCAACACTCTTCAATGTAATGCATTTTTTTCTTATGCTATTACCCCTTGTGAAGTGAAGAAATTGACAGTATACTAAACTAGCAATCAGTGGAACATACGGAGACTCCACTCAGGTCTGTCTTGAAATCTTATTTCATTCTTTTTGTTTTCAACTTGTTTCATATAATTTTATTTAGGTTTTTGATTAAACATAATAAAAAGGAAAAAGAATCTAAAATGATTGGAAAACAGTTACCTTTTGTTTCACTTCCTAATGCACCTTTTTCAAATAGTGACTACATCTTCATAAGTTCTCCATTTAATAGCTAAGTTTGTTCTCTGGGCCAGTGTCACCCATGCAACAAATATGAATGACCCTTTTCTACCTGATAGGTATTTTGCTACGCTATACAAAGTGTCCCTCATGAAACTTGATGTTGATGATGATGACAAAAGAAGAGGAAGATGAGGATTATTACAATGAGGACAAAAAGGATGGCCATAGCTAATAATTTTTTAACGCTTCTTACATACTATAAACTTGATAAAGATAATTTGATACATCCATACATATATGCATACATACTTAGGTAATTTATTTTATATTCACTTTCATATGTAATCCTCAGGGCAATCTAAACAATATACACTATTAATAGCAATTAAGAAATAGATTGACAATTAACAATCAAGACAATAGGTTTGAGATGCTTATTAAATTAAAATGGTGGTGACACATATTTTTGAGATACAACTTCTGCAAATATTAATTTAAAAATTAATAAAGTACCTTAATAAGACTGCTGACCATACTTGGTTTCCCAAGTGTACACTTTTTTGAGCACCTACTATTTGCTCAATACTGTACTAAATTATTTACAAAATTTATCTCAAATGATCTTCAAAACCATCCAAAATTGGTACTTTTTTCCAACTTAGTAGACAATGAAATTACTTTTGAGATGTGCCGGAGATCTGATGCAATCTCACTCTAAAATGTAAGCTCTGTTTACCAGTGTTTCCCAGCAGCGTGCCCCACCTCAGCTCCTACATTGAACATTTCAAGCAGTTAGTTATGTCAAAATATTGGCAAGGTCTGTTATCTATAACAAACCTGAATAACTAAATTAGGAATTTTGGGTCACTTAAGTGAGTAACTGCTTTTTTTTTTTAATTGAAGGCATTAAATTTAAATATAATAGCAAAATATTTACGTTATGATTACACATTATTCTAACTCCTCTAAAATATACACGGGGATATTTCAGACAGATATTAATAGAACTTTGTTAAAAGTGGTGGTGAAAAGCACAGGGAAAAGGTGACTGTGCCCTTTACGTGCAACACTCTCCCACACTATGCTTGATAAGCAGATATGATTTATAAGAAGCTTTATTTTCCTGGATAATAAAAATATTATATACAATTTTCAAAATTAATTTTCCCCAAAGACACAATTCTGTTTACTCTGCTGAGACCCAAGTAGGGCGGCCACGAAATGTGGTTTGCAGATAGCCTGCTGCAGAGATCCTAGCTGACTGACAGCCCCAACTGCTGCCTACCAGAGTCCATCACCATGTTTGCGCTGAGGCCGTATTTCCACCTGCTAATTTCCATGAATAGTGGGGACATTTGCACCTGAATAGAAGCCTTCGGACTGAGGACTCCCCATCAGCCTGGCCATTTTCTTTGAGCTGCACAGGAGTCTGACTCTGCCTATGCAATTCACCTTCCCTTTACCCTCTTTCCTCACAGTTGTTGGATCTGTTTGCAGTCAATGGACTCTCCTTTCCTACCCTTTATTATTTACTGTCCTGCCCATCTTAGTGTCTGCACTGCAGAGCAACTGAACTAGCACACCAAGTCAATACATCCTTGCCTAGGACGAGGGCTGAGAATGAGTGCAAGTGAACCATTGTAGTGTATTTTAAACATCATTTCTAAGACCATTTGTTGAATGTAGATACTTGAAAGTAACTTGAAAAAAGAATCTGTTAGATTGCTTGATAAATAAAGTGTTCACCTCCAACCCTGAGAAAAGGAAAAACATGCAATTCCAACAGGTCAATCCTCTTTAAGGAGAAAAAGCCAGGCTTTTCTGAGTTCATAGCTACTTAGTTCACTGTTCACTGGAGAGAGATACTGCACAAAACTGATTTCACATATAAACTTTGGGAACTAAACTCCTTTTGCTAAGAGGGGGAAAGAAGTATGAATGAAGTGAGCTTTGGTTTGGGGATCTAAATGAAAAAGTATCTTTTCATGTGGTTCAAAATCAAGAAGAATATAAGCAGAGAATTTGGAGATATTTTATAATCAAATTAATTTACTTTTCCATTCACTTATTCGTTCATTCAACATTTTTTGAACTCCTAGCTGTGGCAGACAATCTACTAGGGATTTGAAATACAGATGTAAAAAAAACACAAACCTTTCCACAGTCTGATTAAAGTGTCAAGCAATGAAGTAAACATTTTAAATAGCATGAAAAGGTTTGTGGTAAATAAGTGAAAAATGTAAATGAAGCACAAAAGAAAGACACCTAATTCACTCTGAAGGTATTAGCAAAGGTATACCTTAGGAAGTAATGCTTCTGATGAGCCTTGAAAGGTAGAATTAGTCAAGAAAATAGGGTAGAGAAGGCATGTCACTGATATCATGGGTGTGAAAGAAGGGCTTTAGTAGAAATGACTCAAACCACAGAAGCACAAAATAAGTATCGGGCGAAGTGAGATGAGAATTTATGATGAGGATAGAGTGAAACAAATTAGAAAGCACATTGCAGTAGCCCCGCAGTACTAATTACAATATTAGTAGTTCGCTCTCCTAATATTGAACGTTATTCTTTGGTCAGTGTAGAGCTATTCATGCATCTTAAGTAGGGGTTGTAGAGTGAGCTCACAGAGAAAAAGTAGCAGGCTATAACAAAAGTCCAGATAATAAAGAATGAGCATCTGAACCAAAATGGCAGGGATAAAAAAAGTCAGTGGCTTAAGGCAATAAATGTCAATGGAAATTAATGGGATTTAATGACAGATCATGAGAAGTCAGAAAAAGTCTCAAAGGTGAATTCCAATTTTCTAGCTAAACAAGCTGGTGGGTAGTAATGCTATTAACTTGGATAAAGAATCAGACAAGGAATAAAATTAAAAATGAAAGATAGTGCACTTTTGGTGATATTGAGTTTATTGAAGGCACATCTATGTAGATAATTGTATATACATTCTAAACATTAGAGAAATAGTTTTATCTGGTGATACAGACTTGGTGGTTATCAACTTATAGTAGGAAAATCTACAATATGAATATAACCATGCAGGGAAACAAAACAAAGTAAGAAAACAAAAGAATACTGACAAAAGCCTGGAGAATATTACCATTCAATCCCACTGAAGATTAATAACATTTGTGTTATACTAAGTTTGTAAAAAACTGATATTTACAGAATGATATAAAAGAGACTATCTTATAACTTGTTATACTTTAAAACCTGTCTTCTCTCCAGTTTTTAACTGATTTCTTACAATAACATTGTGAAATAGTTAGGAAATGTATTATTTTTCTTATTTCTTTGATACTTGGGAAGGTAAACTTGAACACTTGTGTTTGAGTATTAAATTTAGTGAACTTCCAATATTTCATATTGCAACATGCTCAAATGAAGCTTAAATAAAGTCAAAACAATGACAAAACTTTTGAATTCAATGCCAAATTAAAGCTGATATGTTGTAGTAGTTTCATAAAGTTATTTTTAGCCACTAGTTCTGCAGGAACATATTGAAGTCATATATTTACATTTTGATTTGGAATGTTTGTTGTGAGGGCTAAAGCTGATAACCATGCTCCTTCCCACACGAGACTAAGTCAGCAATACAATTAATAAATAATCATGACACAATTTTCCCCAAGATTAATTAATTACACTTCTCAATAGTCAAAACAGTCTTTGCATATTTCCCTGTACAATGCAAAGGTGATAAAAATGATATGTGATATGGCGATGAAGATTATATATTTTACATAGTAGGTTAAATCTAACCTAGAATCTTGGGAGGCAGATCAAGATAATAAACCTTCATAAATAATTAAATGTTCTATTATATCTGCTCAATGTAAATTTAAGAGTGTGATAATTGAATGAAATTATCCAGAAGTCTTTGAATTATCAACCTGATACCAAAAATTTCTTCAGTTGTCACTGCTGCTCCTCTGGATTTGCCAATGTCTTCCTGCTGCTAGTGTTGCTATGAATATGGGTTTTGGTATGGTCTGAGGCATCGCAATGGGAGTCACCAGTTTGGCTTGTGTTCGCGCTACATCAGAAGCAATCTGGGTATCAGACCCATCACTGTGGTAGGGGGAGGAGATGGGTTGGGGAGAGCCAGGGCACAAGCTCTGCTGTCACAGCTGACTGATTACCTGTGGTCAAAGTCACAGTTACTGCATCCTGACTCTCTGCAGCCTAGGGAGGGACCAGAGTCACAAAAGCCAGTTATTCTGCCTTTCTTTTCCTCCGAAGAGGGCATGATAGGAGTGGAAGGTGGAGTCACAGGTCCTGTGTCCACTGCTGCTACCACACTCACTGGGGCTGTGGTCTCAGCCATCACCACCAGGAGAGGACTGGTGGTGCAGCCACTGCTTCTGCTGCTCATCCCATTCTACCTTCCCTATGCATTTCAATTCCCCTACCTTCAGATATACATATGTGTGCATCTCTCAAGTGTCCCAGTGTGTAAAGCAAAGAAATCTTCGTTGAGTTATATATTTCCCACTAATTGTTTGTAGAATGGAGAAAAATTGATCATCTCACTCCACCATAGTGGTGACATCACTCTCCCTAACTTTATAATGGGTGAACCTTTGTTGGTGCTCCTATTTTTTCCCTCTAGGTATTCTCTAGCTCCTAGTTTCATTGACATACACTGTGATCATCCACCAAGTGTGTCAACTTAGGCTTCACTAGCCTGGAGTCAAACTTCCTCAGGCCTATGACTTCTTATCATCTTGAAATCCAATAGTTTGTTTGTTTCAGAGCCATATTGCCTTTTTTCTGTTTCTGCTCATCATATATTTATTTTTTTTTATCATAGTGCCTTTTTAATTATAATAAAATGTGCCTCTCACACATTTTATCTATGTTGTTGAGATAGAAGCAGAATTTAAGAAGACATTCATATGTTCAGCAGTATACTAAATATTGTAAGTGATTAACACATATGCCCATACACATGCACACACAAACACATGCATTCCTGCCCTCAAGAAACTTATGAATTATTTAACTTAAATATGTAAATTTCCTGATTATTATATAATAGACAAATCAGGAAGATCATAATTGTGCATCACTTTTTACAGATATCAATTAATTTAATTTTTCCTTTGTCAAAATGTCTACCATGTCTCTAAGAACCATAAAATAAAGCTAAAGCATTTCTATTTCCAGAGAGTATGACACTCAAGCATAGATAGGGCCATATAATTTCTGTATCATTTTGCTAAACAAAAATAACCCATGTAGCAATTTCCCCTTTCAACCTTTGGTCTCTAGATCCCTTACTATTTCCTTTTCCTAATAAACCTATCAAATTTACTCCATGTTCTCAATGCCCCCACAATGCTGCCATGAAAATAATACACAGTTATTGAAACAAGCGGCTTTTTCAATGAGCATACATTTTACTTCAAATCTTCTCCCCAAAGGACTTGCTTTCTGTAATACTGTATGAGAATATTTAACTTGTATAATAGGGAAATAAATGATGTGTCTCTTCTATTGAAGCTTACATGGAAATACCTATTACATGTTTTGATGTTTGCTGTATGTGATGTGAAGCTATTATCAATGTAGAAACTCAGAGAAAACATGCCAAATATAATTTCTCAAGCTTTTAGCTTGCTTTTCTTTGTTAATATCTGTTCACAAAAAAGATCTAAGGCAACCAAAAACAGTATGTTCCAAAGATAATAAAAGATAATTCAACAGATTAGATTAGTTGAACTTTACATAAATGTGGGTACATCATGAAAAATTTTGCATCATGTCAGACACCACTGTCTGTTTGCAAACATTATACTTGAAATCCTGAAATAGTCCTCCATTTATGTATGATTTTCATAGTCAAGCAAAACTGAGGTATTTTGGGGGGGGGGAGGGGGGAACAAGGAAGAAAAGGTTTAGATGAGATTGGCAACACATTTACCTAGAATGATTTGATTACATTTGCACACATATTCTGACAGGTCTTATCTAGAGGTACATCAGCATCATTTGACAGTATAAAATTATAAAACAATATAAAGTACTGTCATGCCATTTATATGCAGTGCACACATGCAGATCTTGTTGCTGTTACACTTTAACAATTTAAAATCATCAAGATATTGTTCTGTCTTATTTCCTTTGAAAAAATAATTATATGGCCTGGCTCAGTGCTTGAACATTGACCCATGCACAAGGAGGTCACCCAGTCAGGGCACATGCTTGGGTTGCAGGGTCAATTCCCAGTAGGGGGCATGCAGGGGGCAGCAGATCAATGTTTCTATCTCTCTCTCCCTCTCCCTTCCTCTCTCTCTAAAATAAATAAAAGCATATTTTAAAAAAGAATTATTGTGAATCCAAATTATGTCTTTAGCATTATCTATACAGTCCAAACATAGTTTTATAGCTCTTTGTTAGGCCTTTCCTATTTAGATAGGTTTTTTATTGCTGTCTAACAAAATTAAATACTACAATTGTTTTTTTCTATACTAATCAATAAATGGTGCATAATATTACCTGCATACAAATGAGACCTCTTTCAGTATTTGTATGTGCTTTTAGATACTACAATTTAGTTGATAATTGACTGAAATGAAAAAGTAAAACCTAAATATACTTGGTCTGTCTGTGGTTGCAAAATATAAATGTAAAATTGAATAAAAAGAGAAGAAAGATAAATTGGTCAGAACTTTTGCGGCCAGTTCACTTTATTATCTAGATGGGCTGTAGCCAAATTAGCTAAATAAAATTCCAGACTAATCATAAAAATTGCAAGTGATAAAAAGTACTTAATGATTTCTCCATGCAGGATTTGATATAGTATAGGCTAAAATAAAATTAAATGAAAGCAAAAACTATTAACTAATCAAGTTGGGACAAGTTCAGATGGATTTTACAATGTATAGTTTATAGCTCTATATACGTATTGGAAACAAATTCTAAAAAGTTCTGTGTGTAGATCTGTAATAATTAAGGAAAGTCAAAGACATCAATTCAATATATTTCTGAAGCCAACTGTCAATTAAATTCTAGATATCATCAAATAGATAAGACGGGTTAAAACAGCAGCATAACTGTGATGGCTAATATTATATGTAAACATGGCTAGGCCATGATACCCAAATATTTGGCCAAACATCATTATAGATCTATTTTTGTTAAGGTTTTTTCGGATGAGATTAACACTAAAATCAGTAAAGCACATTACATCCATGACATGGGTGGGCCTTATCCAATCAACTGAAGGCCTTAGAAGAACAAAGACTGACCTCCCCTGAAAAAGAAAGAATTCTGTCAGCCTACATTTCAGATTATAAATGTACTGAATCTACACAATCTAATTAACCAATTTCTCAAAATAAATCTCTCGATATATATGCTGTTGGTTCTATTTCTCTCTGTTGCTGTAACAAATAACAAAGGGGCTTTGGAACTGGGTAATGGGTAGACACTGAAATAATTTTGAGGTGCATGTTATAAAAAGCCTTGGTTGACTTGAAAAGATGTTAGTAGATATATGGATGTTGAAGGTCCTTCTGGTGAGGCCTCATATGGAAATGAGGAATATGTTATGGAGCATTGGATGAAAGGTGATATTTTTAATAAAGTGGCAAAGAACTGAACAGTGCTCAGTTCTTGGGGAAGGTACAGTTTGTTAAAGATGAACTTGTATATGTAGCTGAGAATTTAGTTAATTGAAGTTTCAGCCTGGTCTCTCCTTACTGATTATGGTAAAATGTGCAAAAAGAGTTTTAAATTGAAGAAGGAATTGTTAAGCAAAAGGAAACCAGAACTTAAAGATTTGGCAAATTCTCAGCCTATCCATATTGCAAAAAATGAGAAAGTGTGTACCTTCACAATCATTTGATAAAGAGATTATTGATATGACTCATGAATTTAATCAGATATCTTAGAAGCTAAGAATAGAGATGGGGTTACATCAGTACCAGTAGAAACACTGCCAGTTTGGACTTAAGAGGACAGAGATGGGAAAATGAAAGAAGGCTGTGGACTTTGGGGATTTGACAGGATGGGACAATAGAGTTACCCAAGAAAATGGAAGAATGGCCCTGATATCAGCAGGCTTGCCCTTGCCACCACAAGACCAGAGGGCACATGTCCAAGGGAGCAAGGATGTCTCTTCTTCCGTTCCAGAGAGTAGGGCCACCTTCTTGTTTCAGTGGTCCAGGCTGCTACTCCAGTGGGCCCATAAGTGGAGGTGCCAATCTGGTGGCTCATAGGACAGGGCACTGAGACAAACAGGGTCATTCTCCATCCTGAAAATCTTATGAAATTCACTGCTAGATTTTTTATTTCCTTGGTTCCTGTGACCATTTTTTAGTTTTCAATTTCTCCCTTTTGGAAGGGGAATATCTACTTAGGCCATGATACCACTGTATTTTGAAAGCAGATAACTTGTCTGATTTCATAGGTTCACTACTAGAAAGGAATTTTGCCTCAAGATGTATCATAATTCCAGTGTCAACCATAATAATTTAGGTGAGATTTGGAATTTAGAGTTGATCCTGTAATAGGGTAAGACTTTTGGGTTGTTGAGATGGGAATGAATGTAATTTGCATGTGAGAAATACATGAATGTTCGGGGTCCAGAGTGCGGAGTGCTATAGGCTAAATTGTGTTCCCCCAAAAATGCAGCTGAAGCCCTGAGCCCCAGTACCTCAGAAGGTAACTGTTTGAAAGAAAAGTCCTTTAAAGAGGTGATTAAGTTAAAAATGAAGCTATTAAAGTGGACTTTAATTCAGTCTGACTGGTGTCCTTCTAAGAAGAGGAAATTCTGACACTCAGAGAGACACGAGAGATGCATGTGCACAGAGAAGAGACCATGGGAGGATACTACAAGTAGGCAGCCATTGGCAAGCTAAGGAGGAAGGCCTCAGAGAAACCAAATTTACCAAAACCTTGATCTTAGACTTCTAGCTATCAGAACTGTGAGCAAAAATATTTTTTGTTGTTTAAGCCACCCAGTCTGTGGCATTTTATTATGGCAGCCCTAAGTATCTACTATAATGATTCTAACAGTGCCAGGATGGTTAATATAAATTTAGAAACTTCCAAGAATTTCTTGATTTCAAGACATACTTCCTGGAAATGGCCGATGAGAGAAAAATACTTCAATTTAAATATAGACTAGATTAAATTTTATTAAACTTCTGCTGCTGAAGCTTTTGAGCATGAGTATGTACTTAAATCAGACAGTTCTAAAATTAGCTATGCTCTCTAGGAACTTAAAGTAATGTAAGAAAGTACCAATTTGCACAATTGACTGGAAAAGTAAAGTCATAGCTTTGAGTAGCAGCATTCATTATGGGAGATTATAACATTATTATAGAAGAATTAGCATATTTGCAGTATACCCCTAACCTTCGAGACAGGCATTGCAGAGGACAATGATGCTCTCTAACAAAGCATTACTTGAGAAGTCTATAAAGAAGTTAAAGAGGAGTGCATTAACTATTAACTTCCACAGCACAGGATTTCTGAGATGCTTAAGAGTAAGTTTTTCTTTACAGGAAAATGTTTCCTCTTCCCTCACCCTATGAGTCACATAATTGGGCAAGCTCTATATATAATTCTTCTAGTAAAAATGCAGTAAGAATTATCTTCCTGCAGAATTTGCCACAGGGATTTTTACATATCTCATCAAACTTTAAAATTATTTGGGCAGCTAATGGGGCAGTGTGTAAATGAGGAATCAGATACAAAGTTGCATACTTCAAAAGATCAGGTCACTGTAGTCAAAATTTAAAGAAAATTACAAACCTTAACTTTCCTTGAAGCACTATAATAAATTTAGTTAAATAATTCTAATTCAGTTTACTTAATGTTCTATAAATTAATTTCTTCTTTTTTGTATTGTCATCTGCCTAGACCATGCTTTTATCACATCATAACCTTACTGTTTCTATAGTCTTATAAATTTTATAACATTTACAGTCATGTATTTAAGGTATCTTAATACTTCCCCTATCAAATTTCAAAATTTTGACCAATAATGTGTGAGGAATTATATATAGTGCTCTAAAATAAATGTTTCTTAAGCTAAGTGTACTCACTATATAAAGCATGGAAGGAGGAGTAGATGGAGTGAGGTGAAACTAATACTTGTCAAGCATTAGGCTAAGACTAATACTTAGAGAGCTGTGGTATCACATTGACGGAATTTATTTTAAATGATTAAAAAATATCGGAGCTCACGAATTGGAGATAATTAGGTCTCCAATCTGAAGTCATTTGTATATTTGTGAGTTTTTTTCCAGTAGGCAATTGAAATGGAATTCTTGAGGCCTGGTGGTATAAAAGGAGGGTAATTCACTTTAGGAAAACAGCTGAAACAGAGTCAATAAGCTCACCAATAAAATGAGA
This sequence comes from Miniopterus natalensis, assembly GCF_054644295.1. Classification (NCBI taxonomy): domain Eukaryota; kingdom Metazoa; phylum Chordata; class Mammalia; order Chiroptera; family Miniopteridae; genus Miniopterus; species Miniopterus natalensis. Next base: position 56,556,299 of record NC_142083.1, read on the forward strand.
GAACAGATTACCTGGACTTAAGGGTACCTATCTATGCATTAGTCACATCCAGAAGGACATGGAAGTATAGCTTGTACCTACGGTGCCTGCTGTAGAAACACAACAAAGAAAAAGCTACTGAAATTGTATTCAGCAGGGTTATTTTCACCTGCCAGAAGACGATAAGCTGTCAAGAACCATATGATGAGCAGTATAAGGGCGGGAAATTTATTTTAAAGAACAAGCCCTGGGTGGGAACCTACTGGATTTCATATCTAAAAGAAGAATGTCAAAGTTCAAGAAAAGAGAAAATGTTTCTTGCCAGTGATTTATTTTAGGAAATAATGATAACACACGTTTTATTGAATGTAGATTCTTTAGTCTAATTTGACAAAGTAGAAAGGAAAATAGTTCATTGATGATTTAAAAAATGTATTCAGTGTTTTCCACATTTCTTGGGATATGGATTATATCCTCAGGGTATAGAGAAGGAAAAGCCAATTAATTACAAAACAAATAAACAAAAGAACATACACAGTGTGTTAGTTACAATTCTAAGGCTGCAGTAAATCAATAGGAATTTAAGGTTTAATTTTATATTACACAATCGTACATTTAAAAATTTTTTTTTTTGTTTTTTTGTTAAAGGAACATATCCTCATTTAAAATTTTTATAAAATGAAAAATAGAGCTGAGCAAAACAAACCAATCATTAAACTTTCTTATAATTTTTTATGAGTTTCCATTTAAAATAATTAGCAGAAATATAAATTAACGTGTAGCTTTGAGTGATTTTGTAACAAGACTCTAATGATTTGGATATTCTCTCAATGTATGTGAATAGTAAACAGATAAGGTCCTTGGCTAAACAGAATAGTAAAATCGACATTGGTGGTTAAGTTTTAAATGTGAATTACCCTTAGTGCGGGAATATACTAGCCACAATATGTTTACATATAAATATATGAATACAAATAAATCATGTAAAGTAATAACACACATAGCAATTTTGGTGTTTTAAAACAAATTTACATAAATAATTCTAAAATTTATTTTAAATTGTCTTATCTGTTTTCTGGCCAGTAAATATAAAATCTTTAATAATTTATGAAACCATTTGTTTGAAAAACTTCTATAATTATTCAATTTAGAGTATCAAACATTTGTTTCATGGAATATTTGTTACCAACTTCTGAAGACACAAATGAATTATCTTGGTCTTATTTACGTGAAATAACCTTGTGCTGACAGCATAATAATACTGAAAAAAAGCTTTTAAAATAATATCAATTTCCATAATACATCATGCATGGTGCATGATAATCAGTTACTCCACAAAACAATTTTTGATGTGATCTTTTCTCTTCATACCTTTTTAAAGTTGCTGAATCATCAAAACATTGTTTCCTTATGAGTTTCAAGAAAAGAGAGTAAAAAAAGAAATCTTGTGACTTTCTCTGCAATTGGCTGAAACTTTCATGCCTTTCATTCAGGTCTCCATTAGTCGAGAGTGGTTTTAGCTAGCTGTACTCAAGCATTTCAGTCAATTACCAGCTTTTATCTTGTTGTTATTATAAAGGACCATTTCTTTGCTAAAATGGTCAATTAAGTTCATGAAAATAAATGGTGAGGAATATACAGTTTGTTAGCCTACTGTCAGAAGTACACAGGTCCTGGGGAAAAAACATTTAAAAGGATTTCTTAATGAATAGAAATAGCTTTCATCAGACTAGATGTTTGTCTGCATTTCTTTTTTTTCTGGCCACAATTCACAGTTAACAACGCAGTAATTGAGTATTTGAAAGCTCTTAAAATACCTACCATATACTTAAAAAAGGGTCCCATGTTTTTACTTAACTATTCCATTTGTATAAAGTACATTTTAGAATCAATTGAGGTAGCAGGTTTTACTTGAAAAGCACCAGGAAAGGTTTATTTATTTATTTTTAATCTGAAAAAATGGGATAGGAGAAAAGCATTTGAAGAAATGGGATATACTCTATACAGAAATGTTATAGCAATTAATATAAAACTTGAAATAGAAAAAAAAAGTGGACTGTAGACTCTTAATTTGCATAATAGTGTAACATTGTGGATGCTCAAAGCAAGAATGCAGGCTTGAAGAGTGCTGCATTCATTTTTTTATACTTTAACTCCTGCTGTTGTTCTTAAAACAAATTAAAAGTATTTGCTGTTTGTCATACCATACTAGGGTCAATTCTAGTGCTGATAGGCAAAACCATGTAAATTAAATCTTGCTATATGGTGTCTACCAGTCTACCCTGGAAAATATGTGCTATAAATGTGAAATTTGACCAACATCTTTCAGGATTATGAATAAGTGTTAAATGGTTAGAGGTAAATCAATTAAAAAAAAAAAATCTGTATATTTTTTTGCTATTTTTATTCTTGCAAATATTTCCTCCACAAATATTTTAACTATAAACACTGTGATTCAAACATTCTCCTAGCAAAAGTATCCAATGAAATGCCAAAAAATAAAAATAAAAATGTATTGAATGAATATAATTATTTCACCAAAATAATTTTCATTTTTCCTTTTGTATTTGAAAACCAGAAGTTAGGATATTAGCCCCTGAGAAAGAAGGAATTATTTCTTCCCTGGATCTCCAGTCTGCCAGTCTTGCTAGCCCCCACAAACACATAAGCTAATTCCTTCTCTCTTTTTCTCTCTCTCCACATATATACACACACACACACACACACACACTTATCCTATTGCTTCTGTTTCTCTGGAGACCCCTAATAGACATTTTTGTACAAATGTGGTGGTACAACAACCAACAGACAAAATCATTGTGCACTAGGAATGCTCTATTTGCAATTTAATGGTGGAAAAGAATCTAACTCATATAAGTACAATGAACTCAAATACATTTCAAGACATCTTTGATACTCTCACATAATATTTTCTGAATGGTATACAGATACATGTTTTTTCATATACCCAAAGAAGGATTTGAAGACAAATGTCTGTGACCTAACAATATTAGTTTAACTTCTGTTTTATAATGTTTCTTTTTTGGTTTGATCACATTTATTATTCTACCTAAAAAGAAACTGAGGCCTTGAATTAGATATTTGTAGTATCTAGGTCAAACAATCTTGACAGTACTTTGGAACATGTGATGTTGTATTTAAAAAATATATATTTAAATGGAAACTTCTCATAGAAGAAATGCAAGATACAGTAAATATTTAATGTAAATATATAATGTAAATATGACATACATTCACTAAATCTATATTCATAAACAATTATAAATTAAAACTCGGAAATAAACAGCTTGATGTGTTCAGTTACAAAGCTGGGACAACTAAAATAGTAAATATTTCCTTGTTTGTGCTCATTCTTTTCCGTTTAATGAGTTTTACATAATAGAAAGCTGTTGATTTAAAAAATGACTTGCTTTTTCAATATGTGCTTTCTGTGAAAATTAAGAATATTTTTATATATAAGAAGTATTTTAGTATGTAAACACAGAACCTGAAAAGGGAGCTTAATATTTAAATAAAGGCTATTTCCACCACATATTTTATTGAGTCTCTTGCTTTCTTTTGTCAAAGTCTCAATATCTATCTATCTATCTATCTATCTATCTATCTATCTATCTATCTATCTATCTATCTATCTATCTATCTATCTACCTACCTATCATCTATCATCATCTATCTATCATCTATCTACCTACCTATCTATCTCATCTATCATCATCTAATTATCTATCAATGTTATTTGCCTACCTACCTACCTAAGTAGAGTATTAATATTTATGAAGAATAGTATGAGAAGAGATAGAGAAATATAAAATTAATAGTTGCTATACTCCTGTCTTTGTTCTTCTTTCCCAAGATTGCTTTGGATGTTGCAAAGATATATGCACTCTTATGTTTATTGCAGCATTATTCACAGTGGCCAATGCATGGAAACAACCAAAGTGTCCTTTGATAGAGGATTGGATAAAGAAGATGTGGTACAGATACACAATAGAATACTACTCTGCAGTAAGAAAAGATGACATACTGCCATTTGAGACAACATGGATGGACCTTGAGAACATTATGCTGAACGAAATAAGTCAGTCAGAAAAAGTTAAAAACCATACAATTTTACTTTTGTATGTGGGATACAAAACTGAAACTCATAAGCACAGACAACAGTATGGCAGTTACCAGAGGGAAGGGGATGGGGAGGTAGTAAAGGGTAAAGGGGGCCAAATATGTGGTGACAGAAGATGATTTGACTTTGGGTGTTGGGCACACAATACAATATTCAGATCATGTATCTTAGAAATGTACACTTGAAACTTATATAATCTTACTAACCAGTGTCATGCCAATAAATTTTTAAAAAAAAGATTATATAAGACAAAATAAAATAGTAATCGAAACAGCATGGTATTGACACAAAATTGACACATAGATCAATGGAACAGAACAGAGTCCAGAAATAAATGCACGCAAATATGATCATTTAATTTTCAACAACAGAGACAAGAATACACAATGAGGAAAGCACTGTCGCTGTAATAAATGGCGTTGGGAAAATTGAATATACACAAGCAAAGAATGAAACTAGACTTCTGTCTTACTCCATACATGAAAATGAACTCAGTGTGATTAAAGGCTTGAGTGTAACACCTGAAACATATCACTTCTCAAAGTAAATACAGAGGGTAAGCTGTGTGACATTGGTCTTGGCAATATTTTTTTTGGATTTGACACCAAAACAAAAGTCAACAAAAGCAAAAATAAACAAGTGGTACTACATCAAACTAAAATGCTTCTGCCCAGAAAAGGAAACCATTAACAAAATGAAAGGCAACCTACAGAATGGGTGCAAATATTTGCAAACCACATATTCAATAAGAGGTTCATATCTACAATATACAAGGAAGTTATACTACTTTATACTTAAAAACAAAACAAATAACCTAATTAAAAAATGGACAAAGGACCTAAGTAGACTTTCTTTTTTCCAAAGAAGACATACAAATGACCAACACATACATGAAAAGCAGTTCAGCATCATTAATCCTTAGTGAAATGCAAATCAAAGCCACAAATATATCACACCTGTTAAGATGTTTCTTATCAAACAGACAAGAGACAAATGCAAGTGAGGATGTGGAGGAAACGGAACTCTGTATACTGTTGGTGGGAATGTAAATTGGCATGGCCACTATGGAAAGCTGCATGGAGGCTCCTCAAGAAATTAAAAACAGAACTACTGTATAATTCAGCAACCCCACTTCTGAATATATATACCAAGGGAAACAAACTCAGTATTTCTAAGAGATACCTTACTCCCATGTTCACTGCAGCATCTTTCACAAAGTCAAAGTATGGAAACAATCTAAGTGGCTGCCAACAGATGCATGGATATAATGAAAATATGAGATAGATGATAGATGATGATAGCTAGCTAGCTAGACAGATAGATGAGAGATAGATAGATAACAGATGAGAGATAGATGATGATAGATGGATGATAGATGGATGATAGATAGATGACAGATGATAGATAGATGATAGATGATAGATAGATGATAGATAGATAGATAGATAGATGATAGATGATGATAGATAGATAGATAGATAGATAGATAGATAGATAGATAGATGATAGATAGATAGATAGATAGATAGATAGATAGATAGATAGATAGATAGATAGATAGATAGATGATAGATAATAGAAAATTATCAGCCTTAAAAAAGAAAGAAATCCTGTCTTTTGCAACAACATGGATGGTCCTGGAGGGCATTATGCCAAGTGAAATAAGCCAGATAGAGAATGACAAATACTACATGGGATCACTTTATATGTGGAATCTAAAGAAATTTTGAAACTATAGAAATGGTAAAATGGCTCTTGCCGGGGCCTGAGGGTGGTGAAAATAGGAAGAGTCTGAGAAAAGAATACAAAGTTTTAGTTATAAGATTAATAATATCTGAGGATATAATGTATATCATGGTGATTATAATTTGTAATACTGTAATATAAAATTGAAATTTTCTATGAGAGTAGACCATGAGTATTTTCATCATAAAGAAAGGAAAAAAAATAAATGAGTAATATTAAAAGATATTTTTCAAACTTAGGTCATTGTGGGATGCTGAAGTGCCTCACCATGGAATAAAAATGTAGGTACCTTCTTGTGACTTGCTGGGAACTGAAATAAGAAGAAAGAGTGTTACAGGGTAGTGAGAAGCTAGGAAGACTCCTAAGCAAGTGGAATAGGGAAACTAAGACAAGAAAATTAAACAGGATCAAACAGTTTGGACAGTTTGCAGCTGGATGTAAATAACAAGCCATTATCTTCCCCAAACCAAGGAAACTTGAGAGCAAATGGTTAATGCCTGTCACTAACCAAAGAATGCAGGAAAGGAGGGAGGAAGGCAAAAAGTAAAAGAGGGCAGTTTTATTTCACTCCATAAACAGAGAAGCCAGAAGTTTTGAGGCTTGGCAAGATAAAATTGCCAGGTGCTTCTCATGAATTCTGGGAAAACATAACAAAGTAAAAAGGGAACCTTGAGAGTTAATCTGTACCAAGATATTTGGCAGAGGAATTTTGAAACATATAGACAGAAGGGTATATAACCCCTTAATATCCCACCAGGCTCGCTTCCCAAATTAGTTGCGAAAGCCCTTCTGAGCTCGAGCCCAGGTGTAGTTTAGTAAATTTGCTTGCCTTGCTTCTTTAATAAATTTGATTGCTTTAATTTTTTTAATAAATTGGCTTTATTACAACACAATTATCTGAAGTCACTTGTTTGAATTCTTTCCCATGAGACTTACGAGAACTGAGGAAGGGCCCGCCCTCTCTCTTCAACTCAGGGCCTGTCCAATAACACCTCTTTTGGTATTTTTGGGTGCCTGTAGCAAGAGTACCAAACTTTCTTTATTTCACAGAACGAGGTCTCTGTATTTCTTCATTAACTACCTTTTTTCCTCCTATGAAACTCAAGTACATTTTTCCTAAATCACACAAGAGTAGATTAAAAATGGTAAAGTAAACTTTGCTTTGAACAACAGCATCTGTGTCATTAATTCTCTAATTTTGCTAAAATGTGCACCTTAAACATTACTTGCCAACACTAACACCCCAACCCCCACCAAAAAAAAGGGTTAAACAAGCAAATGAACATGATTTGACTTCTCAACAAAACACAACTTCTGAATTTTAAAGAATAATTATAAAATGTCTGTGGAAAATTTTAAGAAATGGTTAACATTGTACAGTCAGTTTAAATATTTACGCAGATTCTTACTTCAAAAGGAAAAGATTTCTTCATATAGAATTATTTTAGAAGTGGAAATTGAAAAAAATTAAGCAGACTATTCTACTGAAATATTTTTATTCTCACATTATTTTTAATTAACTTTATTCAAAATTTTAATTAATTTAATTGAAAAATATGTTTAATTAAAAGAGATACTTGTGTATGTTACTGAATGAAAGTGAAAATATTTTTATTAAGGACTGCAAACTATGAAATATTTACTAAAACAAAAGTCTACCTCATAAAACGAAAAAGAAGCTTAATTGGTTAAAGAATATTCTGTTGTATTTTATAGATGAAAAGTCCTACTTTTTAATAAATCAAATCTCATTGAAAAAAAGAGAGTCTATACCAACTAAATATATAAGTTGTCATCTCAGTCTTCAACTCATCATGGAAACATTCAAGGATGAATTCAATTTTAGCTGATTTCCAAATAATAGTATCGTATCTAAAATTTGTCCTAGAAATTTGGGATTAGGTTATACATTTTATTATATATTCTTCTAAATGTAAAAGGAGATTTCTGGAAAAACATATTCTTAAGCCATTATAGAATGTCACATGACCTATTATAATATTACTCTTTTATACTATAATGACTATACTATGCAATATATATTCTATACTGTGTAATAACTAGGAAATTGGGTGATGAGCTTTTAGTATTAAGCAAAATCAAACAATTCTAATGGCTTATATGCAAATTAAAATATTTTAAGGATAACTGCATCTGGGCATACAACTATCTTCAGGCCCATTTTAAACATAATATACATTCTAAACAGTCAACCAATAAGTATAAAATCTCCTTGAAATTAAAGAATGTCTTATATTACTGTTTTTTCTTGGATGTAGATTATTTACCTGCTTTTTATCTCTTTTTTTATTAAGCCATTTTGTTGTGATATGATGGTTTTATATATAGACCTAGGATTCAAATCCAGATTAATTTAATACAGAAATTATATTTATTAAAATTTCTAAGGGTTTTTTAAATGTAGAATAATATTTGAGGCAAAATAATTTAATTGGTAAATATTGTACTGTCTCCAATTTTAAGTTTAGACTTAATATGAGAACCTTCAAATAGCTAAAATTGAGTTATGAAAATAAACACATGGAATCCAAATGTAATTACAAGGTAGAACTAGATAAATTGCCAATTTTAATTCAGATTCTACAAATTATGGAAAATTAAAGAAAGAATATGTATCTCTGTATGAATATACCAAGAACTTGTAAAAATGTGAATTCTAAAATAATAAAGACAAAATATAGTCATACTTGATAAAGATAATTAAAATTGCTAACAAAAACTGGGTAATTTTCTACATTTTTTCCCCCCCAGTTTCCACATAAAATCAAAGAGAGCCAGTTCCTAGCTCCTAAATTCTTTAACAATTAGATACACTAGTAAGAAATAAAATATTTTTAACATATTTGTTTCTAGAGATTTTTATAGCAAATGGAGCTGGGCGCAGATTACGTATACAGTCCATTTACAAATAACATAAGCCCCTCTTTCATCTCAAAGATAAATGAGACCTGGAACATCAATGTTTTTTGAGACTGATGCCAGGTTCATAAAAAATAGTGACAGTCTTAGGCAAACAAGTTTCAGGAATTAAATTCTGGATACTACAGAACTCTAATAAAAGAAAACACAATACAAAGCATGTGGGGATTTTTACAGCAGAAGAGGGAACACAAAATGTGAATTGCTTTAGTTGCATTAAGCTTTCTCATTGTTAGGTTTTCTCAAAGCTTAGATGCTAGTTTCATCTTTCAGACCCTAAATTAACTTTCCGTTCTAAAACAGAAGTAATTTCAGATTATTTATTTTACCTTATCATTTATCATTAACTACATGTATACACATCCTGGATGTTTCATGCATTGAGTAATTCATGTTTTTATTACAAAATTCTCATGTTCATGATATAAAGGTTTAAACAATATACTAATAGAAAAAAAATAAATTAAGCTCCTTCCTCATTTTGCCATCCCCCAAATCTACTCCATATTAGAAACAACCATGTTTGAAACCTCCATATGGTCCCAAAAAAGCAAAGCTGGTTATTTTTTTCTCATAAACCTTTATTATTATTTGGCAAAGCAGGATACTTATAAAGCTATTTAATCAAAACTCAATACCGCAGACACTGTACAAAGTTATCTGTGAGTTTAAAAGTCCCCTAGGGCTCCTTTGCAATACTTTTACTCCAAGGTGTGGATCTTTCTTTTCTTCTTTTAAAAAGCATTCTCACATAGTGTTTCGGAGAAGATTTTATAAATTAATAATATATATTCTATATTGTATATGTTATAAATATATATATTCTATATATTTTTTATTTAAATTCTGTAATAAATTGTAAAATTTAACAAAGTAATTGATCCCTTCATTAAGAAATTTAAAAAATTGCTATTACTTAAAATGCCATAGCTGTTATATAAATCTACATGTAGCTCAATGCTTGACATATTGTAGGTGTCTAATAAATATCCATTCAGTGAATAATGCTAATACTTTTTTGCTTGTTGCATGTGTGTGTGTTTCTATTTCATTTATTTATTTGGATCTAGAGCATTTTAGTGCCTTAAAAATATGGATTAAGCTAGGCTTTGGTCTTCTCACAGTGCTGAAGTGCAGGTGACCCTACCCTTCAGCAATAACCCCAGGGGCTCAAATAAAAAAATGCCTATAGCCTGACCAGTGTGGCTCAGTGGCTGAGCATCGACCCATGAACCAGGAGGTCAGGATTCGATTTCCCGTCAGGGCACATGCTGGGGTTGAGGGCTTGATCGCCAGTAGGGGGCGTTCAGGAGGCAGCCAATCAATGACTCTCATCATTGATGTTTCTATCTCTCTCTCCCTCTTCTTTCCTTTCTCTGAAATCAATAAAAAACATATTTGAAAAGAAAACCTATAAAATCAAATATTTCTGAAAAGTCATTGTTAGGTTTTCTCAAAAAACTTAAATTCCCATCACTCCTAATAATTAGTTGTTTATTTAAGGGAGTTAAAGAAAAGAGTAGTAAATTGAATTTAGAATTTTGTTTCAAACTGACATGCTTGCATATCCTTAAGAATCTAGGATGTAGATAACTATTTTAATGAAGAAGCTAAAGAATAACAAATTAGCCCGGCCGGGCGTGGCTCAGCGGTTGAGCATCGACCTAGGATCCAGGTGATCGGGGTTCGATTCCCTGTCAGGACACATGCCCGGGTTGTAGGCTGCAGCCAATCAATGATTCTCTCATCATTGATGTTTCTATCTCTCTCTCTCCCTCTCCTTTCCTCTCTCTGAAATCAATAAAGATATATTAAAAAAATATATATAATAACAAATTAATATCAGCCTGAGGTATGCATGTCTCTAGACCACGTAAGAAGTTTATACAACTCATCTTAAATATGGATATTATATTCCATGAAATGGTTTTTATTTTTCATATGTAGACCGTTTTTAAAAAAAGACAAAACATGCATATGCAACTTTACTTCCTTTTTCCTAAATTCTGTTTTCTTCCCTGTCTCTGATAGCTTGTCCTCCAAAGCACAATTCCAAGGTCAAGTCAGTAGAAAATCAAGTGAATGATTTCTTTGTTCCCATCAGAAATTGGTGATAGATCATTTATTAGGGAACTAGTTTAAAAAATAAGTTTTTGAAAGTCTGAAAACATTCAGAAGCTATTGAGTCACTAGCTCTTTTATGACATATTCTCTCACCTTAAAAACAAAAGTACTTACAGTAGTTCATACACCTGACACATAAATAAACACTCACCAAGGATTGCTACCATTTTGGGTTTGATTTTTAAACGGAATGGGATACAAAGTTTTAAATATCCTGCTTACTATAAAAACATTTTGCCTCCAAAGTGTCTTCTCAGAATGCTTACAGGCTATCTAAAATTTCATTAAAGTCCTGGGACAAAGATAAATGTAGTTCCTGGCTCAAGGTATTACAAGATCAATTAGCAACATATAAAATATAAATATGATCATAAATACATTAAAATAGAGTCTTTAGGAGAACTAGGTCAATGACAAACTTTGAAAATAATGAGATTTACAAGGCTAAATACCCCAGAGGGCCATGAAATAATAATTTAGAAGAAAGTACTATATATTATATTTTTAAAATGATATTTTATAGCAGTTGACACAACTACAAAAGATGCTCTCCAAAGCTTAACATTTCTAAATTAGGCTTATCGTCTTCAATTTCCTCATATGCCTCTTCAGTAAAGTCCATCACAACTCCCAACATTCTAAATGTATAGTGCACTATATTCCCTGTCTTTCATAAATACTTATTTTTCACACAAATCCTTTTCTTTTTTCCTTAGGGAAAAAAGGGCATACTTTCTGCTAAGTGTATTCCTTTATGTGTATTGTTGAATTCATGTTGTCCCATCTTTTAGAAGAATTAGTTTGTTTTTATTAACTCCCCCTTTCACACTTGCTTAAAATTGTCATTTATTTTCCTTGTTAACTCACAAGGGTCCATACTTACTCTTCCCAATTCCTCATGTTATCATTACATCTGGACTATCACAGGACTTAAGCTATCACCTCTGCATTGAAAATTTTATGATAAATTCGTAAGTGAGAATTAAACATTCCCACTCTCTTATAAAAATACCTATTGTCACAATGGAAGCACTTCTTTCTACATTTGTGATTCAACCAATCCCCATGGATACAGACAACGGTGTGGTGATGACCAGAGGGAAGGGGCTGGTAGAGGCTGGGTGGAGGTGGGAGAAAAAGGGGGGAATGCGGGCATCTGTAACAGTGTCAACAATAAAAATAAAGAAAAAAAAATGCAGCATCTGTGAAGCCCAATACGTTGAGGAACACATACACGCGCACACACACACACACGCACACAAGAGATTCAACCATTCTCTTTCAGAAACACTCCCACATTGAAAGTGTGTCAACCGCTAAACTGAAAGCCTCCTAAAATCCCGCATGAAAGCTCCGCGCTTCGCTCAGGAAAGCGGTACCACAATATGCCTCTTACTTGTCTAAGCAAGCAGCACATTTAGCTTTAGTGCTCAGAATTATTCGTATTCACTTTACTTTTTTTTTTTTAATTTTATTATTGTTTAAAATATCACAGATGTCCCTTTTTCTCCCCAATGACCCGTTCCACCCTGTTCCTTCCCCCTCCCCAGTCCCTCTCCCCGCCATTGTTACACCGTGGAATACGACGCAGCTGTGAAGAAGAAGAATCCCCTACCCTTTGGGACAGTATGGATGGACCTGGAGAATATTATGCTAAGCGAAATGAGCCAGGCAGAGAAAGACAAGTATCACATGATCTCTCTTATAGGTGGAATCTAAAGAACTTAATAAACTGATGAACAGAATAGATTCAATGACGTGTTCCCTTTTCGTGACCGGCGAACCAGGCGAGCAATGGGCGGGCCACACGGTGAGTGTACGGTTAGCTTCACAGGAAACGTGGACGGCATCCAGCCTTTCGCTCCGTCCCGCCCACTGCTCCCCGACAGGCTGCCGCCGCCTCCCCAGCGCTCCGTTTCCATCTTTGTCTTCCTTTGGCCACCAAAGCCACAGCACCGATTCTAACGCGCGCATCAGACTCTGTCATTCCCTTATTCAGGGCACTTCAGCAAGTTCCTAGAGCCTCACCCAAGGACATGTGTACTGATCTGGAGAGAGAGAGGAAGGGGGGAGGGGGGGAGAGAGAGAGAGAGAGGGAGGGAGGGAGAGAGGGAGGGAGGGAGGGAGGGAGAGAGAGAGAGAAACATCCACTGGCCGCTCCCCACGCGCCTGGACCAGGGGCTGCATCCAGCACCCAGGTCTGTGCCCTGACGGAATCGAGCCCGCACCCTTTCTGCACAGGGGATGGCGCCCCAACCAACCAATCGAGCCACCGGCCGGCGCGGGTTTCTGCCACTCTCATGAAATGTGAAGTTCCCACCACAGGTGCTGTCACCTGACACCCACCCGCGCGGCCCTCCGGCTGCGCCGGCAGCTGGCCCCTCAGAGCTGCGCAGCCACCGCGCGGGCCGCACGTGGAGCCCCCGCCGACCTAGCCTCTCACCTGTTCTTAGCCGCATTCTTTCACCTCCCAAAGCTGATTTTGAAATGTCATCGCTTTAGAAAGCTCGGTGCAAGCAACCAGATTTTAAGAGTGTTCACTCCCCTTTAGCTGCGTTTGCACCCTTCTATTTATAGCATTTGTCGCTTGCTAACATATTATAAATGGGTTTACTTGCTTCTCTGCAGCTGGCGCGAGGGTATAAGTTCCAGGGGGTGAGGGAATTTTTTTTTTACACACACTCTAGAACCTACAATAATACAGTGGTACCTGGGTTTTGGAATGTGCTCCGCTCGGGAGGGAAGGCCGTTGGAGCTCTGAAACCTCGGGAAACCGCGGGAGCCGCAGCCGGCAGCGGGCCTCAGGGTCCGCCCTCAGCGGAAGCCGGGCAGGTTCCACTTCCGAGGGCTTGGGAAACAGAAGCCTTTCCTTCCGGGTTCACGGGTTCAGGAACCAAAATGTTGGTCCACGGAGACGTTCCAAAGGAGCTACCGCTGTACTTGGCAAATTCGAGTCACTTATTGTGATAACAACTAACACATGAAACATCCTATCTTTGGCCCTATTGCCTCTGAATCACCAGACTTCACAGAAGAGGTGAGAAATGTAAAATGTATCAAAAGCAATTATACAACCGAATTGAATGACCTCAAAATAGTTTTCTGTTTTCCCCCCATCATGTTCTCATTTTCTAGCTTATATTCAGTAAATAACAATTATAAGTAGAGCTTTGCAAAAGGCTCAAATCTTTAGTCTCTGTTAGTTTTGGTTACAGTTGCCTAATAAACCCATAGTCGTGATAAACTCAGTACACTGATTGTTCACAGGCACCTCTGATTAGGTGAGCATCACTTCTGAAAACCACGTATTCAGACTAGTATCCAAAAAATTCAAGGCCTTCAAGGTCAAACTGACAACCCAAACTTCCTAGCAAATCTATCATTTTTGCCTTTTATTCATAAATTTTGTTTGAGAACAGCTATTCTCATAAAAGTTAGAATCTACCCTACCCATTTGTTGATAAAGTAGAAGTCGTCAGACTGGTGGGCTTTCACCTTCCATCACTGTTTATTGAAAGCTGTCTGTTAGGTAAGCTCTACCTCCTCCTATTTCAAAAGGAGGCTTGTCCCTACGTCTCTCAAAGCTGAAGCCTCTCATTGTCCACCGGCTCCCATCCTCCTCATTTTACCCTTTGCATGGCCTTTTCCCCTCTCTAATGGATTATTCCTATAAATGCAAAACCAGGTTGTAATATTTTATATCCTAAAATCAAAACAAAACAAAAATCCCCCCCCTCCTATTTGCCTCTAACACCATCCAACTATAGACTCATATCTGCTCTTCATGACCATGCTTTCTGAAACAGTAATCTGCATAGACTGTCTCTTCTTTTTGATTTCTTAACTATTCTTTGACATCCTCAGATCCGGGTTGTACCCTGATTCAAACTGATCTGGGTAAGGTCACCAGTGATTCCATGGTGCACAATACAATAATCATAGGTAACTTCACCTCATTCTACATCTCAGTTGATTCTATTAAAGACTCTTTACTTTACTATTTTCCCATCTTTGCATCTATGATAGTACCAAATCCTACTTTTCCCCCTCATACTGATCATCTCATCTCAGTCTCCAATGCCATCCCATACTGAACCTTCCCCAAATGGAAGTATATATTTCCTCACAACGCACACACACACACACACACATATACACCTTCAAACAGACATGCGATCTAACACACAAACACAGATGTGTACATCTCACAAATACATTCACATTCACACATGTATAGCCCCCACATAAACATACTTACACATGCATATCCCTGTACATATGCATACACGCACTCACAGACACTACCAAAAATACTGTATAAGTGTATGTGTACTTCACCTAAGTTAGTTTTCTGTCTCACCTAAGGGGACAAAATAAATTGCTTTGTCCTATTGCTGATGCCATACATTTTATGTGTACATATACATATAATCCCAGGAGAAACGGATATTTCTGCAAACAGTCATCATTCATTTTTCTTATATTAGTCCGGCATGTATCCTTTCCAGTATTCTCCATTTCCTTCCCCTTCCTCATGCTGTCCTAGGAGATTGCTTTTCTTCTGCCTGAAACACCACCTTTAGCATTTCAGTGAAGATTGATGATGACAAATTTCCTCAGGTTTTTGTTGGCCTGCTAACTTCTCAATTTTGTTTTTATTTAGATTTTAAAAATAAATGTATATGTTCATGCAGAATATGAAACAAATCTAAAGTATACGGTTTGATTCACTTTGATAAATATATGCATTTGTTTTAACTCACACTACTATCAAGACAGAGAAACTTCCCATTGCCTTGTCATCCATTTACAGACAACCCATAGTCTGATCTCTATATCTATAGATTAGTGTTTCCTACTCTATAATACAAATAGAATCATGCAATATGAAGGGTTTTGCATCTAATTTCTTTTGCTCAGCACAATGATTTTGAGATTTATTCTTGTTGCATACATCAGTAGTCAAATCATAACTATATACATGCACAGAGAGGCTAGGTAATCACAGGGGCATAGAATAGGCAGTTTTAACTTTTAATAAAACTACCAACAATTTTTCCTGAGTAGTTTTATATTCCTTCTAGAAATGTCCCATTTAGTACATACTTTCACCAATATTTTTTGTTTAAATTTTCCCCCCAGATGATTTCTTCAGAGCATTCTTCTAGACAACTCAGATTATTAAGTAATCAGGTCCAAACATTTGATAGCTATCATTACTGTGATATTTCACAGATGCTACCATGTTTCCCTGGAAAACTAAAATTTCCCACTGTGCCCCTGTGAATTTGCTCTACCACTTCATAGAACCTTGGCACATGGTTTGGGAAACCAAGGCCACAGTCATTTCTGTGTACGCAGAAATTAGAAACAGTCAGATCTGAGTTTTGAGGTGTGTTTCCATGTATATGTTTGTGTGTATGTCTGTATGTTTTTTATTGAGTTAAAATATATAGAGAGAAAACTGAATAAATATCTAAAAGTTAAAGCTTTTATTTTCCCGAAGATATAAAATAGAATGCATTGTTTTGTTTAAAGTGTCACATTGGAATACTGAATTTAATACATATATTTAATTTCCAATTCCATTTGGAAATCTTATAATTGATTACCTTCAGATGACTAGTCATATTCTCAATGTTGGTAAAATAAAATAACACCATTTTATAACTAAGATAAGCATAATAGATATAAGGCAGCACTTTAAAGAATTTGAAATAAAATGATTAAAAATGTAAACTCATATACCCAAGTTCATATTAATTGCCAGGATGATTTAGTACTAAGTTGTTTTCATTCTCTATGCACTGCTATTTTTATAAACATGCAAAATATTTCTAATCTGAAGAGCAATATTTTAGTTAACTTATCATATATCTTTCTCATAATTATATGACTTCATGAATCAGTGTATTATTTGATATTTACTCAATTGTTTGCAAGGAAATGTGTTTTAAAGGAACAGAGTTTACTTAAAAAAATTTCCAACTTATAATAACTTTTATCTTGCCCCTTTGTGACAATTAATAGCATTGGCCAAAATGGAAACAAAAAGAAACAATATTGCATCTGCTTTTCCAAATGTAGGGGGAAAAACGGTATGTGAATGTAATCAACTCTGATTTACATTTGGTTTAAAAATACATGTCATGAACAATCAGATATTTTCTCTTTGTCAAGTCATAAGTCATTGAGATAATCTAAGTTTTATTGGTATGATAGCAGTTAATAAATTATTTCTAATATATAACTATAATTAAATTCTGACTGTTGCATTTCCAAACTACATATATTTTTATTTCCTTGACAAATTTTAACATAATGGTAATGGATTAATGCCCACCATACAGTGAAAAATTCAAGTTTTCATTAAGGGTCAAGTTTGGGGACGAAGCCATGTAGCAACTTTGCTCCTTTATTAGCTCCATTAGAGTGAATTGAAATGGCAAAACTGTAATGTTAAAAATCAAAAACAAAAAGCAACAACTCAGTAACTCTATCTACAATAATGCTTAAAACCATGAACCAATATTGATAATTTTAGTTATAATTACACTATACTGGAATTAGGAGTAAAATAAATTTCTTTTGAGCAAAATTATATGAAGAACTAAGAATTGTTGGTGATTCTAATTTGTGACAAATCCTGGAAATAGCAGGACAACTGCTATAAGAAGATAGGATGACAGCAGAATGAAATGCTGTTAAATCTTTTGGATTCATCATTGTACACTTGTACAGTTGTTTCTTTAAGAAAAATGCCCCCAAATGGGGTTGCTACATTCCAGGATATCCATTTTTAGACTTCTGACACACATTGACAAATCTTCCTCTAGTGTCTCTTTCCTCAAATTCCCACTAATACCAGTTGACACCAATCTTTTAATGTTTGTCAACTTGAAAAATGGAAAGATATCTATGATTTTAAGTTTTCCAATGGTAAAGAGAATAAATACATTTTTATATGTTTATTGCATATTTATATTTCTTCTTATTGTCATTTTCCCATACTTTTCAAAATGTTCTGTTGAGTTTAAATCATTATTCACATAAATTAGCAAAACACACTAATATAGTAATGGCATTAACCTTTATTTACTATTTATATGAATTGAAAATATTTTTCCAAATTTATATGTTTTTAAAATTTTGGGTGGAAATATTTTAAATATTATAATGAAATCACAATCTTTGCTTTTATGAAATTGTTTAAGTTGTATTTCCTGAAAATTATTCTTTAGTGCATATAGTCACCAATTAACGATAAAGGAGGAAATCTAACCTTATGCATTTTCAGTTTTGAATTTGTATAAATATAAAATATTATTTGTCTTTTACTAACAAGTAAAATGCCATCTACATAGCAAAAATCATATTGAAGCATATTACTTCATACTATATTGATACTTTTATATAATACAAACCATAATGTATAAACATTATACATGAAGTAGATACATTAGGTAATGTATAATGTTGAAAATTGATATTTGATTGAATGCCACCCTAGACAAATAATTGTTTAGAACTTAAAAATATAATAGTCCTTTATTTGAAAAAAACATACTGGTACTTCAGAGACTTCACATTTTATCCATCTCTACAGCTTGATATATGTAAAATACAGTATTCAACTAGGCCAATGCTTTGATTTAACGATATGGAAATTGCATCCAAGGGAGTTTATATGTAAGACCTCACAGCTAACAATGGCAAACTGGAACATGATTTAAGATCCCCTTATATTCTTTATTTTGGTTAATGATGCTTTGTAATCTGTTAAAACTGAAAGAAAATGTGAAATAGTACTGGTGTGACTAGTAGAAAGTCAAGGAACTGAACACTGAATCAAATAGCCTCGAATTGAATGTTTCATTTTTCACCCAAGGGTCTCTGTAGAACCCCAGAGCAATACCTTTGACAGCATCCTGGAAATACACATGAATTTCATTCTGAAATAAAGCAATAAAGCTTTTATTTTACTATTAAATATATTCTCTTGAATAATTTACATTAATCTGGAGATCCAGTAAAATTCCATATAATATTTTAAGATCTTTCAGAGGTAAAGGATTTAAAAATAAAGATGCTTGAATTTAAAAAAATTAATTCATAAAAAAGGTGATTTAGGCTTCTGAATTTAAAGAACATCAGGCTTACCTTCTAAAGGTTTTTCAATATTATGGATAATCTTATATCATCACATCATGAAAATTTTTGAAAGAAACTCATTCGAAAACCTGAGATTAAGGGCACATTTTTAAAACATTATAAATGTTTTATATTAATAGTTCATGGTTTATCTGTGTTATTATGCACGGTTATCATAATAGGCATCCATTTTATTGAAAACTATAAAAAACAAATGGAGAAGAGAAATTTAAGGCAAAAACATGTTTCTGTATGAAATGACTCTTGAAAAACAAGAAATTTGGAAATGATATTTAAATTGGGTTACATAATAAACTGACCCGTACCCTCACATGGAAGGCATAAAGGCATCTAAGTCTACAGTAAACTTAATTATAGACATTTATATTTATATAAGTACAATAGTATATAAAGAAATACATTAATTAGTGTTTGTGTTTAAGAAAATACAGAATTCAGGCTTTGCATCAATTCTTACACAATTCCTAGAAAATAATTGTACTTCTCCAAAATATGGCTCAGGAAAGTTTACAGTATCTGACAATGGATAACTTATGATATCCAGGGAGAAATGTATGTTGTATGTAGAAAGCATCAAACCACTGAGAGTTAAATGAGTTAAATATCATTGACGTATGTTTTGATGCATGAAGTCAAACTATATTCACAGCAAAAATGTGCCAAACAAAATCTTACATATTATAAGCCCTTCTCTTTCTTCTTCCTAATGTCTAAATTACACCAACCACTTTCCAAATTTAACTCTTATTGTATCTACACCTATTTAAAAAGCCTGACAAAACTGAGTTTAGAAAATTGAGATTTTCTTTGGATATAAACAATATTTCCAATTTCAAACTAGAATTGATTATGGTGCTATCTTACAGTGTGGCCTCACTTCTGTCAGGTGTCAGTACAGAGAATTTGGGGCATTAGGGAAGGATTGGAAATAAGCATTCACACTAATATTTCTATTTAATTCCTTCATTTTTCTTTACAAGAACTGTTTTTTACCTACATTATTCAGTGGAGATTGCACACATTATAAAAATATTTTATTGATAAATGTTCTAATTTGTTTATAACTTTAATGGCAGGAATCAGTAGTAGCAGAATAATCAATGTGCTTATTTGATCAAAGAGGGTCCAAATTTGAGAGATCAAAAGTTTTGGTGTCATAATAGCTTAAGAATACACTTTAAAAGCATAAGAAACAAAACAAAAACTAAGAGTAAGTAATAAAAAAAAATGGTCTCAGTGGATCAACTTTAGTTTGTTTCTAAAGGATCTTCCAATGCCAAGGACAGTTTTATTGAAAGAAGCCTGTTCTTTATTTCTTAATAACTTATTTATTGTACTCTACAGTTTAATAAAAGTTTTTCGAGTTTCAAATCCTTTAAGCATGCTTAGCACTGTCTCATGAACAAGGTGCACTGGTGGCTAAGATAAGTTCTGATACAAAAATAACACTTTATTGGTCTTTTTACTTAGTTACTGACCCACTCCACACCTGAACATGTTTTGTGGCCACAAGTGTAAAGGCCCACACTTTTCAATATATATGAAAATTAAAATTCACAAGTTTTGTGCTTGCTGAATAAGAATAATATTTCCAAAGTAAATAATTTTCTAACATAGATTTTATAGATCATGTTTTCCTTAACTATTGTACTCAAATTTATATACAGCTTTTTTATTAATTTCATAGGATGACAAACTTTTGCAATAAGAAGTTAAGCTACAATTTTATGAGTACTTATCCAATGCTCAAATTTCTTGCTTATGAAATATTACAGATAGTAACATTCATTTTTGAAGGCAGCGTTTTTTTAATGTTTTAGTTTTGCTACACTAAACTAATTTTCATCTAGAGTTGAGTTCAAACTTATGATACTACAGCAGCAATTTATTAAGCACTGGCACTTTAAAGGTTCAGTATCAAAAGATTAACAGTGAATTATAGCACTGACTGCACATTAAACTACCATCTTGTGCAACAAATGTTATAGATAATCTGCAACCTGAAATATTAAAATTTTACTGCTTTGGGGATTACATTAATTAGAGTCACTTTAAGAATGCAATAATTAGACTTTTATGGTAGCCACTAAGGTCAGTTTATGCAAGTAATTATTCATCTGCTACAAAGCTTCATGACTGCAGTAGTAATCATATGTATACACATATACTCTGTGTGTCCGTGTCCCTCTCTCACAAGTTGTGATGTTTGGAAAGTATAACACTAGTGAATGGTGTTCCTGTGACAAAAAAGCATTTAGGATAAAAACAAGGAATCTCCAGCATCAAATTTAAAAAATAAAATATAATTCCTAGGCTTAAATGTGAATAATTTACTTAACTGATAAATAAGTGATATTTTCCTATGCATTAAAAGACTGTGTTGACTAAAAAAACTTTAATTAAATATTCCTGAAAAATAACCCATTTTTATGACCAAATAAAGGTAAGTTACTGTAATGTTTATCTGAATAATCACTATTATTAGCATAGTTAATGTATATTATATATTTAATATCATGTTGACCAAATAACTAATATGTGATGTATGAGAACACTATATGTTATTTTTTAAAAATAAGCCAGGCAGCGAAAGACAAATATCACATGATCCCGCTTATATGTGGAATCTAAAGAACTTAATAAACTCATGAACAGAATAGATTCAATGACATGGAAGCATAGATGAGACTGATGAATGTCAGAGGGATGGAGGAAGACGGGGTGGGTGGAGGGGGAGAGAGTAACCAAAGAACTTATATGCATATATGCACAACCCAAGGACATGGACAATGGTGGGGAGAGGGACTGGGGAGGGGGAAGGGATGGGGTGGAACGGGTCATTGGGGAGAAAAAGGGACATTTGTAATATTTTAAACAAAAATAAAATTTAAAAAAAAAGCATTCAAGGTAACTATTTGAAAAAAAAAGCAAGAAAAAAGATATACTGAATGAATATAAAAGAAATAGGAAGTCAATGATTGACAAATATAGAAAGAAAAATATTCCTATTGACTGGGGTGTAAAGGGCATTGAAAGCTCAAGCTTCAATAGCCGTTAAGATAATGGCCAAGATGAGCAATATTATAAAAGTGAGCCAGGCTAAATTCTGAAAGAATTATAAAATTGCCCTGATTCTACTATATATTATGTAGTTTAACTATAGCTTTTAAGCAATTATCACTAGGAGGCTCAGTAGAAAATTGGGGTATTAGACCTTCATCTACTGATTTGACAAATAATTACTAACTACTTGAAGTATGCCAGTACCTAGACAGAGTACTTCAAATGCACATAAAAGAAAAATGTTACGACATATTTTCCACATGAACTTCTGTCACCAACTACTTCTGTTCCTCCCCTGCAAGAACACATCCCTACATTTTATGCTTTGACATAAAAATATATCAATAGAATATAATACATGTACTATATGTCTATATTACCCACTCCCATTTCCAACAGAAACACAACAGATCTACAAATCTTAACTAGGTTCAAGAATCATAAGTGAAAAAGACATTATCTAAATCTACTTCTTCCTGGAGATCCAAGATGGTGGCGGACTGATTGGAAGCTACACTGACACTCTCCTGGGACTAATCTGGATTTACAACTAAAACATAGAAAAACCATCCTGAAAAACAACTGAAGAGCACCCTCATAACCAAGGAGGAAAAGTGGGGACCACAAAGAGACTGGTGGGAAGTGCAGACGCGAGAGGGCTGGCTGGACTCCCACAGGCAGCAGCTAAAGGTCCAGAAGGGGATCTCAGCTGTGGGGGGATCCCACTGAGGACTCTGGGGCATAAACCCCAGGCTGGGCTTCCCAGCCCAGAGCACCAGAACTGAGAAAGGTGCCCATATAACATCTGGCTATGAAAAGCAACGGGTTTCTGTTTTCCAGGGAGAAGCAACTGGAACTGCAGGCACCCTCTAAAAGAGCCATCGCACAAAGTTTTGTGTGTAGCCACTCACCTTGGGCTCCCGCGGAGGGAGAGTGAAATGAAATGGAGCTGTGTGGGGAGAATCTGGGAAGAGTCATACCCTGAGACTGTGGGGGACACCTTTCTTGGGAGGAGAACTTTCATCTTTTGCCTGAACAGGGGAAGCAATTGCCCCACCCTGCTGGAGAGCCTCTCGCCCTGCCCAGAGGAGCTTCTACAGCCTGAGGCTCATTAAGAGAATCAGATTAACCAGTCTGCGGACTGAGGCAGACATCAGCATGCTTTGAGTCTTTGCCTGATCTGTTTTGGGACCAGGGCCTTAGAAAAGCAGACTTTGGTGTGCATCTCTGTCCTCTCCAAAGGCATACAGCCCCAGCAGTGGAGACCTCAAGCAAGGGTACTCAGGGCCAGTCACAAACTGCATCTGACATTGGCCTTTACCAGAGACCGTCCAAAAGACTGAGAATCCTAGAAGATCTACCTAACATTTAGCCAAAATAGGGAAACCAAAAAAACAAGCTCCAAATGAAAGAACAAGAGAAGTCTCCAAAAAAAGAGCCAAATGAAACAGAGATAAGCAATCTCTCAGATACAGAGCTCAGAATACTGATTGTAAGGATGCTCAACAGCATGAAAAAAGATTTGGAAACTATGAAAAATGTCCAGTGAGAAATAAAGAATGATATAGCAGAAATAAAGAATACATTAGAAGGAATAAACAGATTAGAGGAAGCTGAGGATTGGATCAGTGACTTAGAAGACAGGGTAGAAAAAAATCACTCAATCAGAGACCCAAAAACAAAAAACAATTAAAAAACAGGAGGACAGCCCGGCCAGGCATGGCTTAGCAGTTGAGCGTCGACCTAGGATCCAGGCGATCGGGGTTCGATTCCTGGTCAGGGCACATGCACAGTTGCGGGCTCGATCAATGACTCTCTCATCATTGATGTTTCTATCTCTCTCCCTCTCCTTTCTTCTCTCTGAAATCAACAAAGGTATATATAAAAAATAATAATAATAAAATAAAAAACAGGAGGACAGCCTAAGAGAGCTGTGGGACAGCATAAAATATAACAATATTTGTATTATAGGAGTGCCAGAGGAGGTTGAAAGTAAGCAGGGGTTAGAGAACCTGTTTGATGAAATAATGGCGGAAAATTTTCCTAACCTGGTCAAGGAAAAAGACACACAGGTTCTGGAAGCACAGAGAGTCCCAAGCAAGAAGAATCCAAAGAGGCCCATGCCCAGACACATCATAATTAAAATGTCAGGAATCCAAGACAAGGAGAGAATCTTAAAGGAAGCTAGAGAAAAGCAATCTGTTACCTACAAAGGAGCTCCCATAAGGCTGTCATCTGACTTTTCATTGGAAACTCTATAGGCAAGAAGGGAATGGCACGAAGTATTCAAGGTAATGAAAAACAAAAGACCTGAAACCAAGACTACTAAATCCAGCAAAATTATCAATCAAGCTGGATGGTGAAATAAAGAGCTTATGAGACAAAAGAAGGTTAAAAACTTTATTACTACAAAACTAGCATTACAGCCTGCCCAGAAGTGGCTCAGCGGTTGAAGGTAGACCTAGGATCCAGGCGATTGGGGTTTGATTCCCTGGCAGGGAACATACCCGGGTTGGGGGCCCAATCCCCAGTCGGGGGCATGCAGGAGGAAGCTGATCAATGACTCTCTCATCATTGATGTTTCTATCTCTCTCTCTCTCTCTCTCTCCTTTCTTCTCTCTGAAATCAATAAAGATATATTTAAAAACAAAAACAAAAAAACTAGCATTATAGGAATGTTAAAGGGACTGCTATAATTAGTAGTAGAAATAAAGACAGTGAGAAACAGCTATAAAAAATCAAATTGTGAGTGAGTGGATAAGTATCGTTCAATAATAATCTTAAATGTAAACAGATTAAATGTCCAAATAAAAAGATATAGGGGACTGAATGGAAAGGAAAACAGGACCCAACTATATGCTGTCTACAAGAGACCCACCTCAGAACAAAAACTCTTACAGAATGAGAGCGAAAGGATGGACAAAAATTTTCATGCAAATGAAAATGAAAAAAAGCTGGGGTAGCAATACTCATATCAGACAAAATAGACTTTAAAATGAAGACCATAATGAGAGACAAGAAAGTTCATTCCATAATACTAAAGGGATCAATCTAGCAAGAAGATATAACCCTGATAAACATATATGCACCCAATATAGGAGCACCTAAATTTATAAAAAAAACTTCTAGAGGACTTTAAGGGACAGATTGACAGCAATATAGTCATACTCGGGGACTTTAACACCCCACCGACTTCACTGGATATGTCTTCCAGACAAAAATCAACAAGGAAACTGACGCTAAATGACACACTACATCAGATGGATTTAATCAACATTTACAGAACGTTCTACCCCAAAGCTGCAGAATATACATTCTTCTCAAGTGCACACGGGACATTCTCAAAGACAGACCACATGTTAGGAAACAAAATAAGTCTCTATAAGTTCAAGAAGATTGAAATCATATCAAGCATCTTCTCGGATCACTATGGCATGAAACTAGAAATCAACTACAATAAAAACACTAAAAGATATTTAAACACATGGAGACTGAAAATCATGTTTTTAAACAATGAATGGGTTACCATAGAGATCAAGAAAGAAATAAAACACTTCCTGGAAACAAATGAAGATGAACACACAACAACACCAAATCTATGGGATACAATGAAAACAGTCCTGAGACGGTAGTTCATAGCACTACAAGCCTACTTCAAAAAACAAGAAAAACTTCTAATAAACTCTCTAACCCTACAACTTAAAAACTTAGAAAGGGAACAACAAGAAAAGCCCAAAGTAAGTAGAAAGAAAGAAATAATAAAGATCAGAGCAGAAATAAATGACATAAAGACTAAAAAAAACAATACAAAAGATCAATGAAACCAAGAGCTGGTTCTTTGAAAAGATAAACAAGATTGATGAACCCTTGGCCAGACTCATCAAGAAACAAAGAGAGAGGACTCAAATAAACAAAATCAGAAAGGAAAGAGGTGAAATAACAACTCACCCAACAGAAATACAAAGGATTGTAAGAAAATATTCTGAACAACTATATGCCACCAAGCTGGACAACCTGGATGAAATGGATAAATTCTTAGAAAAATACAACCTTCCAAAACTGAACCAGGAACAGTCAGAAAGTCTAAATAGGCTGATGACTGCTGATGAAGTTGAAGCAGTAATCAAAGGGCTCCCAGCACACAAAAGCCCTGGCCCAAATGGCTTCACAGGGGAGTTTTACCGAACATTCAAAGAAGAATTAACACCCATCCTTCTCAAACTATTTCAAAACATCCAACAGGAAGGAACACTTCCAAATTCTTTTTATGAGGCCAGCATTAGCCTAATTCCAAAACCAGATAAAGACACTATAAAGAAAGAGAATTACAGGCCAATATCCATGATGAACATAGATGCTAAAATCCTCAACAAAATATTAGCAAATCGGATCCAGCAACATGTTAAAAAGATCATACACCATGACCAAGTGGGATTTATTCCAGGGATGCAAGGCTGGTAAAATATTTGCAGATCAATAAACGTGATACATCACATAAAGAAACTGAAAGACAAAAATCACATGATCATATCAATAGATGCAGAAAAAGCATTTGATAAAATCCAACACCCTTTTTTGATAAAATTTCTCAGCAAAGTGGGAATAGAGGGGCCATACCTCAACATAATAGAGGCCATAAATGACAAACCTGCAGCCAACATCATACTCAGTGGGCAAAAACTAAAACCATTTTCCCTAAGAATAGGAACAAGATGGGTGTCCACTTTCACCACTCTTATTCAACATAGTACTGGAAGTCCTAGCCACAGCAATTAGACAAGAAAACATAAAAGGCATCCAAATTGGAAAGGAGGAAACAAAACTGTCATTATTTGCAGATGACATGATATTGTACATAGAGAATCCTAAAGAATCCACCAAAAAACTAGTAGATTTAATAAATGAATTCAGCAAGGTAGCAGGATACAAAATTAACACCCAGAAATCAATGGCATTTTTATACACCAATAATGAACTCTAAGAAACTAAAAAAACAATCTCTTTTACTATTGCAACTAAAAAAATAAGATACCTAGGAATAAACTTAACCAAAGATTTAAAAGACCTTTACTCAGAAAACTACAGGACACTGAATAAAGAAATAGAGGAAGATATAAACAAATGGAAAAATATACCATGTTCATGAATTGGAAGAATTAAAATCATTAAAATGTCCATACTACCCAAAGCAATCTATAAATTCAATGCAATCCCTATTAAAATACCAACAGCATATTTCACAGATCTAGAAAAAACAATTCAAAAATTTATATGGAACCAAAAAAAAAAAAAAAACCCCAAATAGCAATGGAAATCCTGAGAAAGAAGAACAAAGTTGGAGGGATCACAATACCAAATATTGAGTTATTCTACAAAGCCACTGTAATCAAAACAGCCTGGTACTGGAACAAGAACAGACATATTGATCAGTGGAACAGAACAGAGAACCCAGAAATTGACTCATGCCATTACAGTCAATTAATATTTGATAAAGGGGGCAAGAACATAGAATGGAGTAAAGACAGTCTCTTCAATAAATGGTGCTGGAAAAATTGGACAGATACATGCAAAAAAATGAAACTAGACCACTAACTTTCACCATACACAAAAGTAAATTCAAAATGGATAAAAGACATAAATGTAAGGCATGACACCATAAAAATTCTAGAGGAAGATATAGGAAGTAAAATCTCAGACATCTCTCATAGCAATATGTTTGCTGATACATCTCCTAGGGCAAGAGAAACTAAGGGGAAAATAAATGGGACTGCATCAAAATAAAAAGCTTCTGCATAGCAAAGGAAACCGTCAACAAAACGAAAAAGGAGCCCACTATATGGGAGAACATATTTGCCAATAACACATCTGATAAAGGTTTACTATCCAAAATATTTAAGGAGCTTATACAACTTAACAAAATGAAGACAATTCAATTTAAAAATGGGCAATGGACCTAAATAGACACTTCTGCAAAGAGGACATACAAATGGCTGAGACATATGAAAAAATGCTCACTGTCCCTAATCATGAGAGAGATGCAAATTAAAACCACAATGAAGTATCACTTCACACCTGTCACAATGGCTACCATCAACAAATCAACGAACTACAAGTGCTGGCGAGAATGTGGAAAAAAGGGAACGCTAGTACCTGCTGGTGGGAATACAGACTTGTGCAGCCACTATGGAAAGCAGTATGGAGTTTCCTCAAAAGATTAAAAATTGACCTGCCATTTGACCCAGTGAATCCACTTCTAGGAATATATCCTAAGGAACCCCAAACACCATTCACAAAGTACTAATGCATCCCTATGTTCACAGCAGTGCAATTCACAATAGCTAAGATTTGGAAACAACCCAAGTGCCCATCAGTAGATGAGTGTATAAAAAAGCTGTGGCACATTTACACCATGGAATACTATGCAGCTGTGAAGAAGAAGGACCTTTTAGCCTTTGGCACAGCATGGAGGGAACTAGAGAATATTATGCTAAGTGAAATAAGCCAGTCAGAGAAGGACAAGTACTAAATGATCTCACTTATATGGGAATAAAATAAACAAAATAAACCGATGAACAAAGTGGATCCAGAGACATAGAAGCTTGGAACAAACTGAGGGATCTCAGAGGGAAGGCAGGAGGGGTGTGTGGGTGGGGAGAGATTAATCAGGGAACTTGTATGTTTCTGGGCATGGTCCATGGAAGTGGACATTGGTGTGGGGAGGACCTGGGGTTGGGATGGATGTGGGGTGGAGGGGATCAGTTGGGTTAAAAGGGGGACATCTATAATTGTCTCAACAATAAAGATAAAGAAAAATTAAATAAGTAATTAAACCTACTTTTTCCTTATAATTTACCTTTTCTGATATTGTGCTCTAAATTTTGTACTCTATCTTTTCATCCATGGACTGTACTGTCATGAATTAATTTTTTATCTGTAAATTCATTCACTATTCTGTTTGTGTTTTTATTTGCATCCAATCATTTTACTTACCCTTCATGAACACATACAGTATATTTGATGTAGCCTGAAGCATTTGGTAAATTTATACAATGCATTAGAACTATCAGAAAAGAAGGATGGCACCTCCAATTCAGATAATTTTTTCAGAGGTCTCATTATGTCTTTATTCAAGATTTCATTGTCTCAGAGGCCCGTCATAAACTCTCAAATGTTTATTGAATAATCTTTCTACTCTGATCTTTTTTGGCAATATGTGTATCAAATTAGTCTTTCCCTCAATAATTTATGCTAATACCAAATGTTTCAATCTTTGAAGACAAAGATTCCATGATAAAAATTACACTATTTAACAGATATAAGGACATGAATTATTGAGAGCTGTGATAGCAAAGAATGTTGACAGAAAACAAATTTAATTTTTGTCTACTTGGACAATCCAAATACCTCCTCCCACTCTCAATAAAAAGTGTCAAAGTAGCTGCAACCAAATACAGTGTTAAGTGAAGGAATTGGTAGAAATATGAAACTGAGTCTCTTCTTAATTTCAATAAGAGCATATCTGAACAAGGAGGAAAGCATGGATATTGTGTGGAAAGGAAACAGGAAAGAGAAGTAAGAAAGATACTATGTCACACAAGGTTGAGGACATTTTCTGACGTGATAGCACACTATTATGGAAAGATTTCTGATTAAAATTTGAATTTGTTGACTTTTTTTATGTAGAGACTCCTAGCTATAGAGTCCCCATATCATTTTGTGAGCATTCACATAATCTTCAAGGGAAGAAAGATTTTTCATATCTGTGAATACTCTGATAACTTAAATTTTTTATCTATGGACTCAAAAAAAATCACTCAAGTTAGCTACCATTCCATTATATGGTTGTTTTCAGGAATGACTGTAGAGAATTTCAAATGAAAAGAGAAAATATTTTTCTATCAACACTGTAACATTCTCATAAGTTAAAGAAAATAAGATTCCCTTTTAAAAAGAAAAACTCTAAGAAAACTGTAATTATCATAATGGTTTATTATAGATATCCAGTTTACAATATTTCAACAAAATAATTATCACTGCAAGATCTTTCACAGGTGTAATAATCAGAGGAAGGCCAATGGATTGAGATCATAAGAAACAAAAGAAGAGTTAACCATAGAAAAGTGCATTGAACCAAATGCTCAAGTGTTCTTGAATATACCATATTTATGTATCATCTAGTTGAAACATATTTGATATGAATTAAACTTGTATTTTGTGTTCATATTTAACTGCTTCTCATTATTAGAGCTGTATATTTTATAAACTTTAAAAAATACAGAACAACTGCTTTGTAGCTTTCAGTCATTTTTCTCTAATCAATTCTACAGTTCTTCTAAGCCTTATTCTAGAAGTACAATTAGATCACATTAATCCCTGGCTCAAAAAATAATCAATGATGCCCCATTGCCTACAGAATTAAACCCTTACTCCTTACAATCAGCTCTCCTTATAAATTGGTCTCAACCTCAATTTCCAAAAACATGCCCCTTCTCTCTTTTGCTCATGCTGTGATCTGGCAGCATAATCAAATTGCAAAATGTTCACATAGGGTAAATGATAAATTGTTCAACTTAGTAAAGCACTGTTTTTTTTCATCCTGTGCTTTGAAGAGAATTAGCAACTACTTGGCCTTATGTAGTGGTGGGATTTGAAGGGAAGGTGAATATTAGGAAAACTAAAGAGGACACACTGGCAGCGATGCACATTTCTCACCCTGATCTAAGCTAACACAGTGCATTTCTTTTCATATGTGCCTACCTCCAACCTTGTTTGGTTTTTAACATTTTACTTAGAGCACTGTCTGCCTACTTTATGTATATT
Source organism: Miniopterus natalensis (assembly GCF_054644295.1). Classification (NCBI taxonomy): domain Eukaryota; kingdom Metazoa; phylum Chordata; class Mammalia; order Chiroptera; family Miniopteridae; genus Miniopterus; species Miniopterus natalensis. Next base: position 56,587,284 of record NC_142083.1, read on the forward strand.
GCTATTTACATACAAAATGCTACTGTACTAGAAAATAAACTTAGGGGAATACACGTTGATTTTTGGATTTTTTTCTTTAAATCGTCAGTATAGTTTTTCTCTGTACACCATCAAATCTAAGAAACAAATATAACCAAAACAATTGATATCCAGAAGATTTAGCATGACACTTTGAGCATGACAAACATAAAACTACCAAAATTACCACGTAAGCATGCTTCCAAAGCCCAAAGCAATGGGTGTGCCATAGCAACCAACACTTTATAAAAATATCTGGGTTTGCTTTCTGGTTCCCATGTAAAGAGACTGAAGTCACCACTCCATCCTAAAAACAAGTAAAAAACTGAACAAACTCAAAATAACTCTCCTTGGATCCATAAGAGAGGGAAGGACACAGGGCATGCTGCCCATGATGGCCACTGGATAAGAAGATAACTTCTATTACCTGCCTTTTCTTTGCTGATTTCTTTTTTTTGCCCAAACACTTTTTTTTTTTTTTTTAAAGAATAATCTCTCTTTATAACTATTTGCATTAAATTCTTCTTGCATAAGATTCTGCTTCTAACAAAACCCAAAGTAGGAAAGGTATTAACAGCTCTGGATTTTGGAAACAGTTTTCAGGATAAGATTTGGGAACTGAATACATTATTGTCCAGATGGCAGCAAGGATGACATTGCTGGTGGTAAGTGGGTGGTGATAACCCTCAGTGGGATGAAGTTTCATAATTACCTCAACTCTCATATATGATGAACTGGGATTAACACATGTGGAAGAGGATCCATGACTTTTGCAATATCTCTAGCCATGAAGAGATATGGGATCAATGGTGATTATAAGGAATGTGGATTTGTTTATTGGTTATTAAGTACCATTGAAGCACTAATGGAAGAAAATGAGCTCAGGTCAGACAGCTAGGGACTCAAACATTATATAGAAGTTATAGAGTCTCTATCACACTGTAAAGAGATTCTAATCGCTTGCAGCAAAAGGGATGCCTGTGCTCACATTCATGCTCAAGCCTTAGTTGTAAGAGAGATGCTGCAAATAAGGCTGAATATTGAGTACTTGCCTGATTCTGAGGCTATAGTAAGGACAATGACTTGGATGAAGTAGGATCCTGAGATCTGGGATAAAGATACCTGCATTGAGATACGGTACTCGAGAACTCAATTACCAGATTTCACCGGAACATCTGAGCTTACAAAGATGGTTGAGTAACCTCCTTTTGACAGTGGTTGAGCAAATACTTTACATGATGTGTTGCAGTATAATACTTGTCATACTTGAAGTCAGAAATTGTCCCTAACTGCCTCTAGATATATAATTAGGGTCAAGTTTCAACAAAGAAAAACTGAAGAACTATTATATATGATCCAGAAGGTGACACTAATCATGAAACAGAAATAACTGGCTAATAAGTAGAAGATGCCAGAGTAACTTGCATGGAAAATAACTTTGAATGTGGTGGATCCCAAGGATGGAATATAAGCCTGAATAAGTTGACTTTTAGTGTCAGAGCCCTTTCCCACTCTTCAGTGTTTAGCATCCTGTTAAGGATATCTGGGTACAATGATGCCCTCTAGTTAGTCAATTCTTCCAATGCCTTGACAAAGTATTGAGGAATATATTCAGAGATACAGGTATGCTAGAACAGACATATATTAAGACTAGAAAACACAACTCATATTTTTTAGGAGGTCCCAGAGAACTCTTCCATCACTAAAGCAATATAGAATGGGCTAGTGGCCCTGGTCAGATAGCTCAGTTGGTTAGAGCATCATCCTAATACACCAAGGTTGTGGATTCAATCCCATCAGGGCACATACAAGAATCAACCAATGAATGCATAAATAAGTGGGACCACAAATCAATGTTTCTCTCTCTTTATCTCTCTAAAATCAGTCAATCAATAATAATAAAAAATTTACTAGTGAAAGGAGCACTAATATCACTGAAAAACTCAGTAGTGACATTTCTCTGTCGACTAGAGCTGATTGTAGGGAAATGTGCTGTGGAATTTGACTTGACACTGTCCATGGTAAAGACAGAGTTCTGCAATAGCAGAGATCTATTGGCTGAGCTTGGCAAAAACTCCATGCAGAATCTTTTCTACATTAACTTCTCTAACACCACAGACTTTTTTCAGTCATGTGGCTTAAGTGGCATGCTACTTATATTAGAGCTTGTGCTTGTGTTAATGCTGTTTTAATCTGGGTGCCATTCAAGTTTGACAGCCTTCTTAATTACCCAGAGAATAAGTTGAAGTAATATTTCCTTTTGTGGTAGGCACCATCTCCAAAACTCAAGCAAGCTAACCAAGGCATGTGCCTCTTTTGTGGTGGTAGAAGTTGGAACATACAATAGCTTGTTCCTTGAGAGCATGACCCAGTGGATGACTCCTTTGTATGCACTGTGGGATTAGAGTGCTATCCTGCTAGATGTGGTACATTCTTTAAGTTAATTAAATCATGTTATATCCCTGATCATTGTGATGCTGTGTTATCAACCAAGGGGTAGAAAAAAAGAGCTTCTGTTCATTATCCCTGCACTTGATTCACCTAAGAAATGTGAACTTCCATTCCTACAGTCTTTGGCTCTGATAAACTAGAGTTCTTGATTTCCAGAGAGGATTAATGCTTCTATCAGAAGACATGGTAGGGGTCCCACTAAACTTAAACCTAAATCCATCTCCCAGTCAAGATTTGCTCCTCATGCTGGTAGATCAAAAGGCGAAGAAAGGACTTTCTATGCTTGCAAGTGTTCTTGACCTTGGTTATCTCGAAGAGGATAGGATTGCTGCTACATAATAGGGAAAGAAAGAAGTATCATGGTATTCAAAAGGTTCAATGATATGCCTGTTGGTGCTTTCACGTCAAACATGAACTTCCAATCTATTTATAATTTTAGATAAATCTTCCAAATAGCTAGTTATTAAAGAGAAAATAAAAACTGACATAGATAACTATGTATAGAGCAGTAACAAGTACACATCAATGAAGATGCCTCAAGCTGCCATTAATAGAATCATCTCACTAGTACTGGCTTAAGCAGTGAAGCGATGATGTATTTTCTATAACAAAAGCCTAGAGGGAGGCAGTTCCAGGGTTGTTCTAATAACTCAACAATATGTTACTGTAATTATATCTATAATTTTTATCACCTTTTTTCTCTTGACAATTATAATATAGCCACTCTGTATCCATTACCACATCCTAGTCTAGCACATTAAGTAAAATAAAAGAGGCAGAGTGTAAAGTCTTTCTCAGTGTAAGGCATCATCTTTTTATTGCACCACCTTGGCAGACTTTCCTATCTATCTTATTGGCCAGAAAGGTGCCAATAAGATGTATTGCACATACATTTAATTTTGAAAATAAATCATATATTATGACTGTGTGCCCAACATGGTAACTCTGATTAAGTTATCAAGTAACCCTTGACTTTGAGTTGGAACACCCAAAGGATATCTCTTTGGAAGTTTGAATAAAAATGGCTAAAATTAAGAATAAAATAAGATTAGTCTGTCATGTAATCTAAAATATTTTTAAATATGATCATACTGATAGAAAATTGACATATTAGTAATATAAAATTCTAAATGAAATGAAGCTTATAAAGGTAAGCAGTTAAATAATAATTTTGCTAATGGAGCTCTTTGTTTTTGGTTTGTTTGTTTGTTTTTCTTTTTATTGAGTTCATTGAGGTGACACTAGTTAACAAAATTATACAGATTTCAGGTGTACAATTTCACAACACATCATCTGCACACTGTATTATGTGTTCACCACCCCAAGCTGTCTCTGTCAACATTTGCCCCCCTAAACCTTCCTCTATCTCTCCCCACCCCCTTCCTTTTTGATTTATTTATATATCAGCAATGAAACAGTCATTTTATTAGCTAAATATCATCACTTGTAAGTAGCACATGGTTGTTTGCCCTGATTATCAAATGTTATTAGATCTTTAAAGATAAAATATGCATATATCTGTAATTTATGCAGAACAAATATCAAAATAAATCTATAATGAATGTTTACAACATCATCGTATTTGATTTATTTAATATACACTTAAAATGAAAGCATTTTAATTGCTTCTTCAAGCAGATTAGCTCTTCAAACAAACTAATGAAAGAAGTCTTAAGATTATATTTATACATACTTTTTTTTGTATAATTAAGACAGCCCCTTTATGAAATTACTTGTGTATAGTTTCAGCAATGCCAAAGCAACAAAGTCATTTGTTATTAAATGAAAAGCTTCTAACCTAAGTATGTGAACAAATTTATTCTACACATTAGAAAAACAGCTACCAGAAGCTCTTTGGATCCACAACTGCTCGATTTAAAGATACATGTTCTTGGTTTTGCACTGAACTGCACAGAACAGTATAGACTGCCATCAAGTTAAAATGGATACTAAATGCTGAGATAAAGACTATTTATTTGACCCTATAAGAATTTATGGGAATTTATAAGGGATTACAATGATTTAGTCAGTTTGCTCATTTAATAAATGTGTATCATAAGTGGGCAGTGTAGTATATATGAAAATATTGCATCATCTAAAATAAATAATTTTCACCAAAATATATATTTGTAGGTGGAGTTATATAATTTCTGATGAAAACTACAGGGATTCTCTGCCTTTCCTGAAAATACATGTCTCCTCATTGAACTGGACCAATGTTCATGATAAATAATAGCATTTCTGAATTGCTGGTAGTAAGTTTAAAAAAATTCAAAATGTGATTTTAAAACCAAATTAAATGGTGTGTGTGTAGTTAAAGTACTGTTTCCTATAACCTATGGGGATGGCCCTCCATGTTGTGTCTTCCTGATACACAATTATAAAAGAGGAAATTCATGTTGCTTACTGAAAAATCAGATTGTGGAGATGAGCAAGATGATCCTCAGATTTTGTGAGTGTCAGAATCCTGGTGATTTCTCTTTTGAAATTCATTAATATGTGGGATATAAAACTGAAAGCAAGACATAAAAAACACACACAAGAAAACAAAGAAACAAAAACCCATAGACAGACAATAGTGTGATGGTTACAAGAGTTTAGTGCAGGGTTTAGTAAAGAGTTAAAGGGGTCAGATATATGATAACAGAAGAATATTTGACTATGAAAGTAAACACACAATGCAATATACAGATGATGTACCATAGAATCATACACTTGAAACCTATATAGTTTTATTAACCAATGTCACCCTAATAATTTTAATTAAAAAATAAATGTTTAGCCTCTAAGCTTATAGTTCCCTTGAAAGCTATCTTTGCGCATCTATTTTTCTCTGCATACCCAAATCCTAACCATCCTAATAGGTACAATTCTATCCCTTATAGATGAGTCTACATTGACATATTACTTCCTAAAATTTCTACATGACCTATTTACCATTTAATTTACTTGATATTTGCTGATTCACATGTACCAACAGAGTGTTTCATGGCTTAAGGACCTTGAGGGAAAATATTGATAAAGCAGAACTGACTTCAGTCATTATTGGGATTAATCTAACCTCAAAGTAGAGATGAGGTAACATCATAATATGAGAAGAATTTGGAAAAAGGTAATGAAATATACATTGCACTATGATTTCCCTTTATAATGGCTGCCTCAAGTTTTTCTTATTTAGATTTATAGTAGAAAATGATCACTCCACTTAATAAGGAAAATGTATTTTAGATTATGTCTGCATTTTTTTTTTTCTGGATGATCCATAACAAAATATTAAGACAAGGTGAAATCAGGCTGACACCATTCAAGAGTATTCAATTACTCATATATTTTATGTTATGGTATCTTATTGAGAAGTTTTATAAATGAATGTGTTTTCCCTTTGTTTTCAGTTTTGTATTTTATTTAATTGCACAAAGTATTCTTTACATTTAAAATAAAATAAATTCATAAGGCAACACTCTATATTAATTATATTCATATTTCTAGAACTATACTTGATTCAACAGATGAGATCAATTTTATTTTCTTTCATTAAGTTTTCTTGGATTATACATATTTTAGATTCATAATATTGGTTTTATTTTTAAATGCAAATTATGTAACCATTAGATCTATTTCTCTCTTCTAATTTTTCCCCTCTAATTATGTTAGTTCTTTGTTCTTGCCTAATTCCTTTTGCCTGTTTTTCTAAAGTCTGTTCTAAGGATTCACTGTAAGGTTTCATAAAGTATCTTTTTCTTTTTTCATACTTCTATATAGCTTTTATTTTTATCATCATTTTCTCACACTTTTGAGCTCTGATAGCTCATTTAATATCATTTTGTATAATTTTCTAATGATTTTTTTACCAAATAATTTAATAAAATTATTTGGAAAAAGTTTGAACATAATTTTTATTTCTTATGTATCAAAAAATTGGTGTGTGTTCCTTACATGTTTCATGTAGCCTGTCCTTAGCTTTTCTCTTTCAGTAAATTTGGTGGACCTGTGCAGGTATTTGCCTCTATTCTGGCAGCACATCTTCATATGTATTATAGTAGCAAGATATGTACATTTCTTTTTCATCAAAAGGTTTTTCATTTCTGTTTTCGTTTTCATTCATTTTATAGAGAGTTGTAGAAGCTCTCCCTTCTTTAAATGTGTTATTCTATCTTAGTCTCTTCTTTTTAAATGGTCATATTGTTCTATAGTCAATTGATAATATCCCAAAGATTTTATTCTGGAGTCAGTAGTGGATAGTTTTAGATATATATTTTTTCAACTTTCATGTTAATGTTACCTGCTACTTCAAACAACTAGCTTTTAAAATGTTGCCTTCCCCAGTCACTCATACGCTGCTCTATTTTGTGATATTGTTATTTATTAGCTATGCAAACTTGGTAAATTTACTTGAATTATTTAAGACTTCATTGATTCTTTAAAATAAGAAAATAAGAATGGCTCACTCAAAAGATTGGCTATGGGATAAGATAATTTATACACAATGCCAAAGAGTATGTATAACATCTATTATTGCCTTTGATGATTGAGAAACAGCAAATATCACATCATGCAGTATGCGTGTAAGGTGCAGTTTTTGTTTTGTTTTTAATCAGGGAAACTAACATGCCAAATATCAGCAGAAGGGGAGGCTTGATTCTTTATTATCTTATCAGCCTTTCCTATCAGAGAAATGAACTGGCCCAGGCACTGCTGGACATAGCATAGAGCTGTGTTCCAGGAGAGGGACCCCACACTTTCTATTCTTATGTTTTGTAGCATAAGCATGAGAACATCTTTCTATGCAGAGAATAATCGGTGAAGGTGTTGATGACAAGAATCAAGTGTAGATGCCAGCTGTGCACCAGATTTAAATAACTGCAGAATTTTGGAAAATTAGATTTGGGATGAGGGGTCAGTGGAATCCTGATCTAGGTATAGCTGAATTCAAGCAGAGCCCTTTTCCCTGGGAAAGGAACTCTCCACCTCTAAATTGGGCCAATTTGTTTCTGGGAAACATTAGTCTCTGTGTTTAGTCACTACACATCCTGCTTGACTCTCCTCAGTCTTCATAAATATTAATTTATTATTTTATTGCTTTTCTATTGACATCATCAAGCAATCTGTTCTTTATTTCATTTATGATCTTCTTGAATGCTTATGGAAACTCCTGTACAGATGCAAGATAGTTGATTCTGTCATGACCCAGCCCAGATAATAATGTCTAGACCAAATCCAGTTTTGAGGCACTCGCTGCATCTTTCTTGAGCTAGAGTTTTACTTGTTGGGACCATATATATTTAAATGAATAGCACCAATACCGATGTCCTTTTATTTTTGACTTATTATTCTCTGAATTAGATTCTCTAATGACAAAAGAATAATAAAAAAATAAATTTAGGACAGAGGAAGCCACTTTCAGGTAGTCCTGAGCAGCAATATTCATTTTAGAAGATCAACTGGTAAGATGCAGAAATAGAGAAAGGTTTGCTTAACTTCTGTATTTCTTTTCTCTCCAGAGATTTGGCTCAGTTTTAGAAAACAACTTTGAGGCATTAATTGTGATTCTCAAAACCATGTCAAAGGGCTTAGAAATATTGAATATGTCTCTTAGATTCTGGCAGTTAGGAGATCCTCTTTTTTTTTATTTGCAGTGGTGCTGGTAGAATCCATCTTTTTCCTGTTTATGTTTTCTTCTTTGGATAGTTAGGAGTGAAAGACTAAGAGAATAGCCCCAGGTGTCATTTAAAGGGGATTTGACAACTATTTCTTATTAAAGCATCCGAAATGGAGTGAATTAAATCCCATCTTTCTCTTATACTTTTTATATAAGAATGAAATATATCACCTGAAGTCTTGAGTGAAGGAGATGAAGCCAGAAGATCAATTTTTATACAGCAATAGTAAATGAGTCTGGCAAAATGATCTGCACAGGTACTGCACTGCTATTTTTATGCTCCAGGTAAACACATTTATCCCAAGAATTCACCTATTGCTAAAGCTTTTCAAATAAAGAGTACATTCTTTTACAGTTTCTTTTTTGGTATACAAGAACCTATTTAAGTGAAAGGCTCACAGCTATGATTTCATAAAATTTTAACCTCACCCGTTCAGAGTAGGAAAAAACCCTTCTATATTACCAATTTACATTCAGCAATATATAAAGTGTGTTTCTTTGTGACAGTTCTTATGGATTTTGATTTTTTCACTACTGAGAAGGAGTGATGACATGGATTATAAACATTTATTAACAAGCTGAAATAGAGGTTGAGAAGAGATGAAACAAAACATAAACATGCATTTATGGAATAAAAGAAAACATTTTCAACAATAATAAAAATGTGAACATGAGTATGTGGTAGAGGTATAATAAAAATATCTAAAATAAGTTCAACTGAGATTGATCAGATACAAAATTTTAAACCCAGTGTGAATATTACGAAGCATATAATTCATATAAAACAAAATTCAAACACAAATAAGGCTAGGTTAGTTTCTATAAAGCAATCTCTGAAGATATTAAATTGTCTGATTTAAAATATCTTTTGAGAAAAGGCAAAATATTTCATGTACCCAGGTTCAACAGCCAACATTATCAAAATGCCATTATAAATCAAGTAAGTTTCAAAACTGGAACTGCAATAATTTTAAAAGTTGCATCAGATATTCAACTTTTGTTTAAAATCCCTCTCCTTATTATTATGCCCAAAGTAAAAGAGAAATGTAAATTATTTATTTTTAAATATAGAACGTACAGCTATTACAGAGTTCATGTGTTCATATTTCCCAGTGAAGATTCCTTTCAACAAAATGGCTCAGTTCCTAATAATGTTATTTATTTAAAATTATTTGTATTTTGAAAGAATTTTTTAAAATCTAAGGACTAATAAAAATTAACTGAGTATTTATCTAATGGATTCAAATAACTAAAACAGACAGTTTCCTATAGTTTCTATGAAAATACTAAGGAATGAATGCCTTTATTAAACTATTGTTGTACAAATGACTTGTTTTAATGTACTATGAAAATGTACTGTTAAGAGAAGATTAGATGATCCGTTTGTCTATTAGTCTCAGGTATATAAAAATATGAAAAAACTTTTATTCTTCTTAATGGTATTTTTTGTCTGTTTTTGTTTAAAATGTTACAGATGTCCTTTTTTCTCCCCAATGACCCATTCAACTCCTTTCCACCCCCCTCCCCAGTTCCCCTCCCCACCATTGTCCGTGTCCTTGGGTTGTGCATATACGCATATAAATTCTTTGGTTAATCTCTCCCCCTCCACCCCCCGCCCTCCTCCATCGCTCTGACATTCCTCAGTCTGATCTATGCTTCCATGTCATTGAATCTATTCTGTTCATCAGTTTATTAAGGTCTTTAGATTCCACATATAAGCGAGATCATGTGATGTTTGTCTTCCTCTGCTTGGCTTATTTCACTCAGCATAATATTCTCCAGGCCCTTCCATACTGGCCCAAAGGGTACGAGATTCTTCTTCTTTACAGCTGCATAGTATTCCATGGTATAAATGTCCCACAGCTTTTTTACCCACTCACCTACTGATGGGCACTTGGGCTGTTTCCAGATCTTAGCTATTGTAAACTGTGCTGCTGTGAACATAGGGGTGCATATATTCTTTCTGATTAGTGTTTCAGGATTCTTAGGGTATATTCCTAGAACTGGGATCACTGGGTCAAAAGGCAGCTCCATTTTTAATTTTTTGAGGAACCTCCATACTGCTTTCCATAGTGGTTGCACCGTCTGCATTCCAACCAGCAGTGTACTAATGGTATTAATGAGAAAGTATCTTAATAAGAACGTTTGAAAACAAATGTGTTAAAAACTCAAAAAACAATACTGGATACCATTTATATAAAGATAAAAAAAATTAGCAGACACAAAATGATCTTCCCTTGCTGAAATATTATTACAATTCCCCAAATTTTTCACTTTTAAAAAAGCAAAATATAGAAGCTTTTCAGAAGACTGAGATATCAAAAGAGTAAAGTAACAAATTCACATTAGACATAGAAGCAATTATAAGATGAACAGTAGAATTACACCAAGACAGTGTGGAAAAGAATGTAAAAACAGAGCAAGAAGGAAACAAGACACTAAGAGTATTGGATTTCCATAAATCTAATAAAGTTTAAGCATTAAGGCTCCTCACATGCACAGGCCTTTTTCCAGGTCTCCTCCTTCATTTTGTTTCGTAATTTTAAAGTCTGGGCTGTGCCAGATTGAAACATTTAGTTCTCATGAGTAAACTGGATCTGCCTCTGGGTGTTATTGCGCACACGTGTTTATATACTCAGAGACAGAGGGCGGGCATAGACATAGAAAGACAGCTGGGGGCGTTTGAAGGCAGCCTTGTTGCTAGTTTCTTTCCCCCTTTATAGCTACAATAGTCTAATCCATTTTACTACCATTCTAGCACTTATTTTAGCGAAGTAGGTAAGTGAAATACTGGGATATAAATTAAAATGTCTTTTTCTTTTAATTTATAAATCTGCAAAAACTTATTAGTTTTGCTTTTGAATATCTGGGAGAAAGAATGAAAAATAGTTTAGTGCTAACCGTTTATATAGACTTCTGTATGAGCTGTTTGGTCAAAGTCCTCTTAGATTGTGTTTAATGTGATTTATAAGTTACCTCTGTTCTTGTATTAATTAACTACAACATAGGAACTTGCACAGGAACTACACAGAAGTGACTTTTAAAAGTAAATTGTCAAAAAAATGTGGCTAATAAAATGTAGAGAAATGTGATATTAATACAGGAAGGTATCATCCCTTTCTGTGCCTAGGAGGGTGTTTTGCTGTCTTTTTGAAATAAACTTATAATAATGCTATTCATTAATAATTGTGTTACATTTACACCCCCACAGACACAGCTATATTAAATATACCTAGGCTATAAATAAATTGAAGGATTCAAGGAATTTGAAATAAAGGAAGCAATATTATGCTTGATGAAACTGTTTTGACACAGATTTTTGAAGTAACAATTTTTTTTCACTATTACTGAATAGTGTGGGTTAATGTAAATGAAGTCTCAAATCTAGAAGCTTCAAGTAAAATATCTAAATCTCTTTTCCCTCTAGTATTTTAATAGGTACCTGTGGCATTTTGCCCTTATTTGTTAATATGTAAACCTAGACAGAGTTGAATTCAAGAAAAAAAAGATAAATACTAATGCAGTCCATTGAAGGAAATGTATTCATTCTTTCAGTTACGCCAGCTAAAAATGACTATCTGAGAATATCAGCATGTTTTATCTTCTTTTTGTGCCAAATAGTGAACAAGTTTCGGGAGGCTCACAGGAGCATTCCAAAACCTGATCTCTTACATTTCATCCCATAATCTTGGTTTTGCTATAATACATGTGTTCTATGTCACATTGCAGTATTTATCATTTTCCAAATACACTTTGTACATTCTCAGATCTAGACGTTTCTGTGAGCATTTTCCTCAACTCCAAATACTTTCTCAGACATTGACTTATTGTACACCTGTCTTCCTTCTTTGGTCAGCTAATATACTACATCATTTGAGGATTCTTCCACGAGGTTCTGTGATAGGCAGAATTCTAAACAACAAAGAAAAATCCCCTTGGGGAGACATAGCTATGAATATGGATTATCATTGACTTGGTAACATGGTTTCATAAGTGTGGTTGGCCTTAAGTTAGTGCTGTTATCTAAGCGGGACTGACCTAGTCACAGGAGCCCCTTTAAAAGCAGTGAGTTTTCTCCCCTTAGTGCAGAGAAGTCAGAAGGATTTGAAGCAAGAGAAGGACATGACCCACTGTTTCTAGACATAAAGAGGGAGGGGGCCGCTTACTAAGGAATGGGAGCAGCTTCTACTTGCCGAATGAGGTCCCTGGTTGAGAGCCAGCAATGAAACGAGGGTCTCAGTCCTACAACTGCAAAGAAAGATGCTGCCAACAACATAAGTTTGGAAATGAATTCTTCCCAATGGCCTCCGAATAAAAGCTCATCTAGGCCAACATCTTGGTTTTGGCCTTTAGACACCCTATCCAGAGAAACCAGCCAACACCACCCAGACTTTAGACTTACAGAACTGTGATATGAATAAATGGTTATTGTTTAAGTTAGTAAATTTGTAGTAAATTGTTATGCAGCAAGAGAAAACTAATACCCTCTCCTCCCCCCAAAATAATTAAACACTTCAATCCTTTCTTTCATTAGAGTTTTGGCATTTTTCATCCATGCATTGATCCTTTGTTCTATGTCTCTCTCCCTCACTAGAAAAGTTTAGAGTATAGTGGATATACCTTTCTCATATTTATTTATATTACACATACAAGATATCATCTAAAAGTAGATATTCAATTGCTGATATTTTAACCAATGTTATAAATGCTTAATTTAATTGTATTAACTTCTTCCATATTGAATGTTGCTTCTAAGAGAAAATACTTCAGACAGTTCCAAATGGCAGTCTGGATAGTTGTCTTCCATCTAATGGGTGCAATCTTATAATAACAAGGAAAATGTCGCACATAAATACCTATTTCCTAAATGTGCACCTTACTTCACAGTGCTTGATATTTTCAATTTATATGCCATAGTCTCAGGCTTCTATGAGGTAGAGACTTTTTTCCTTTAAATATAAAAATACTCCTGGGAAATCTGATGAAGGTGTCTCATTTATTCATATATCTGGTAGAAAAATTTAGAAGATATTTTTTAATATTATATATTTTTCTAAATCACTTCTTAATGAATTTTCTAGTATGATTCAAAGCATTGTCATAATTTCCTGTTGCATTGTTTTATATATTTCATTTCAAATATTGCATAATTAAATTATAAAAAACTATAAATAATCTTTAAACGTTGGTGTACTGTGATAAATTCTATCATTAAATGTGATAAATTCCATTTTTGTCCAAAAAACTGTATTTGAATCATCATGAGTATGAAACACTTGATTAAACCTTTGCACATACATAGCAGAATTCTCACAATGATAATAATTGCTCAAAGGGAAAATATTTTTATCCATTACACAATGCACTTCATATAATGTACACGTGGTTACCAACTCTAAAGGCCTCTTTTCTCATTCCTCCTCTAGCTTCATAAAAGTACCTATGTTATCAACAACAGTCAGAACTTCTTTATTGATTTTATATGCAAAACTTTCCTGAGTTATTATTCAAGGTTGAAATAATATTTAAGTGATTTCAAACTATTTGTGAAGAACATAAGCATACAAAATAAAATATCTGAAAATAAAGCTTTTAATTGTCAATATACAGGGTGGGGCAAAAGTAGGCATGTGCCAGTTAGTCTCCCTCTTTTAGTTATTTTACTATATATTTTTTAGTTGGAAAATAATCAACTTTTTTTATTTTTGTCTATACACGTATCTCCCTGATTGAGAAAGTAAGCTCTGTAAGGAAAAATACCTAGACTACTGAGAACATCCTTGCTGTGACTGCATTTTCTAGCACTGCATTTTTTAGCAGTGAGGGTTGTTCTGTGCAAGGAATACTGACGTTTTAGATGAGCAATATCAAGGAATGGAATAAGAAATATTAGAAACTCTTGAGGTTGGGTCTGATCTAAAGCTTCAAACTGTACTTATTGCCAACCATTTTTTTCTAATATCTTTAAAATATACCAAGCCAACAATTGTGAAAGCTAACTTGTGCACACCTTAATTCTGGGATCCTTAATAAAGAGCAATGCTGTAACAGAAAAACACAAGGTTTCAGTATATTTTCCCCCATAATGCCTATGGTCTCTGGAAAGGGTGAAGGTCGCCACTTAGTTGGCATCTGAATTTTTAATTTCTCCCTTCTACTCTTTAGCACAATTGATTAGTTGAATTTAAATTTAGGTGATTCTATTGTCCTGGAAAGATAAACAAATCCTAAAATTTTTCCACATGTATATAAAAAGGGAATATGTGCAATATTTAATGGTTAAATAAATAAGTGGTATTTGAAATTCATATGGGGCCTTCTACTCTGAGGTTTGTTTAATAATTCAAAGTAAACCAGTGATAAAAAGAGCAATGCATTCAATGAAATGCTTATTAATTTTGTTAATAGAATTTAATAGAGAGATTTGGTTGTATAATATATAACATGTTCTTTAATGAAAGTGGTTTTATCTAAGTAATTAAAGTTTGAGTTATCTATCACAATATGATGGATTATTTATCTTCAGATTGTGTACCAATTTAGAAATGCTGTTTCTGTGCTTTAAAGCAGCTAAATTAGAAATATAGGGCTGTCTCTGGAGAAATAAAAATTAGAAATTAGTGAAAATAAAAAAGAATTGGCACAGATCACAGCCTTCAGTGACCCTGATAATTTCCCTAAAACCACATTAAAAATGATGAGACAGAAACGTGTCTACAGCCATTGTTTAAGTTGGGATTTTCATATTAGAAATATCATTTAAACGTGATAGCAATTTCCTCCATTTATTTTACATATTTTGTCATTAGGTACAATTTTCCTCTTGAACAACTTTATTCAAACATTAAATAAAATAAGTTTTTCTTTTTATCGATGAGGTCTTCTAAATAGCAATATCTAAAAATTTTCCAATACAAAAATTCAGTTCTTGAAGGTGATAATAACTGTTTCCAGTTAGAACATATAGCTGTCAATTGCACTGCTGATGACCAGTGTTATTTACTTATTATATAGTAAGTAAAATAATGGTTTCAGATACATGATCGGTGATTTATTCATGAAAATAATCAAGCAATGAAATGGTTAATATGCATCATACATTTATTGAAGATGAGCCAACTGTGATCTCATCATTGTTTCACCTATTTTGCATTAGGTATGGTTCTTGCTTTTCTAGATTAAAATATATATATGTGTGCGTATGTGTATGTGTATATATATATATACATATGTATGTATGTATGTATGTATATATATATATATATATTCCAGTGTTTTCTTGTGTAATGGATCCAAGCTGACCTCAAGGGAATTCTTGCTGCCTCGATTCAGGTGGCCACAAACTATATTGTTTGTTAGATCTTCACAATATATATTGAATGACCCATGTATTTATATCTTACATTATAATTTCCAAATACAACTGAAAGGATATTTTTAATGTGATTTAAAGGAAGCACAGAATATTCACTTCAATTTTTATTCAAAAAGATCTCAGTGATGTTAAATATTACACATCTATCTTTAATCTTCCATCAGTCACTAAACTTATAGTTCAGCTTAAATTATCTTTCAATGAAATAAAGAATTTGATATTTCATTTTATTTTACTTTATATTGGGCAAACTAACCGAAAGCTTGGCATGTTTTAAAAAGGTTCTAGCACATAGCTTCCCCCACTCGTGACTTTGACAGCACGCTAACTGGCCTATATCTTATTCAACAAGACAAGTCCATTGATCCCATTCTGAGCTTTTGCACCAATGTCAAATTGCTATAAAGGTTTCTACATGCTTACTTTCAATTTCTGTTTAAATTGTCATGGGCCAACAACGAACAGTTCTTGGTCAGCAGCAACAATCCTGAATGACACTTTGTGTGGCCGCATTTTAGGGAGCAATAGCTCTTAAAAGATTTATATAAACTTTAGGAGAAACACAAGTTTTAAAGTAGTATCGCTCTTCTGTGATCAGTACAGAAAGATTCTTAAGACCTTGGAATACCTCAAAAAATTAATTGATAGATACCTCTGTTTATGGAATATTTAAAAAATTAACTTGCTTGTTAATTTATCTAATCTAGGTTGAATTCATGACAGTACTACTCGAAATGCTCCTCTTTGTCTAAGAATGTCTAAGGTTGTGAGCTCCAGTTGCTAAGGTAAAAATGAAAAAACAGATCAAGCCATGCCATTATTGGTCTCTTTCTCTTATCAAACCTCCTTTTCAGCAAGGAGGGAGGATAAGAATTCAGGGAAAATGAGTTGAAATGATTAACTTATGTTAATTAAAAATAATACATTTTAAAAATGGACTGTGACTTTACCATGTTCAGGTTCTGTTTCATATGGTGAAGGCAACAAGTAGCATAGCTGAGAGAATGAAATGAGGACCCATGGACACTTGTTTTGTTAACTCTGGTTGCAAGGAGCTCAGGAGGCTGACAGGAACTTGGGGCATACAGGATACAGTCAATTACGCAAGATAAGAATGCATCTTTTATTTATAATGACCAGCCCAATGTAACCACCTTCCTTAATCACTAATCAAATAAATTTTCACCCCAAATCCTTTTTTCAGGTGAAGCGCTTTTGCCCCAATTATACCCTGGCGTGTAGTTTTATTTACATCCCTTTAGCAAAAGGAGGAGGTTGGTGACTTAATGATACTGAGTCAGATTCCAAAATGTCCTTGCCACACTTCAATTTTAGGTTGCAAATACATAAAACCTTCAAAAATTTTCCTGTTTTATGTGTCTGAATATATATTATCAAACAATCTACTTCTTTATTATATTTCATTTTACTAATAAAACATATATACTTATATATACAGTTATAAAATACAAATATGTTATATATACATGTATAAGAATATATTATATATACATGTATAAAATAGGTACATATTATATATATAAGTATATACTTTTGTATCTATCTATATATACACAAATATATACATACAGGCACAGTTGTAGTTATAGACAAAAATATATATAGATACCAATACTGATAAATATGAATAAATATTGATATTTAATCGGATAAATTTCCCTTTTAATCGGATAAATTTCCCTTTCCTATTATAATAAGCTATCTCTCTGATTAATGATGAATATCAAGATCAATTGGGAGCTATGCCTCTTTGGTTTAGAAACCATGTGTATGAGAAAACACAGATAATTAAATTTTTAGGTCAGACACTCAAATCAGCAATCTTGTGTGTCAAGGATTCAAGTAAGTAAAAGTCATCAGCGAAGCAGGAGAAAACAAGGACTACCAACCACAGCTCTGCAGGTCCTTCTTGGCTACATTCAAATGTATTCTGGCCAACATTTATGTGTTAGTGCTCTAACTAATGTATGCATCTCCATTACATCAGAGGAAAGAGCTATTTTGATCATGTAGCATCTGCGTTTTATAAACATATAGTTACATAGCTTTTATGACACTTTCCAGAGAACCATGTTCCATAAATCTGTACATTTTAGGTTATCATAAGTAATCTTAGACTAGGTATATCCCACTAAAAGCATTCCATAGAAAACCTCTCCTACTAGCAAATACCAATAGTGAGATTGCCAATCGGCCTATGGTCTTATACAGATATGTCATCTTCTTTCTTTCCCACAGGGAAATCCCCAGTAATGGAAGAGAATGGTTTGCAGACATCTTGCATAACTATTTTCTTTTCATTAAGAAAGTAAGAAAAATTTGAACAGAATATATGAATTTTAAAAGATATTCAATAAATGTCAATTAAATCCACTTGGAAGAGATCTAGAAATAATTAAATTGAGTAACTGAACACATTTTATTTCTGTTGCTGAAATAAAGACTTTATTCATACACACACGTGCCACACGAACAAACACAAACCCTAGTACCCCACTATGCAGCTATGCCTCTTTCATATCATCTAAGGTGAACACATGAGAACCTCAAAGATTGTAAAATCAATATAATGTAGTTTTCCCAGGATACATGTGAAAAAAGTAAATATCAAATTAATATAAAAAAAGTGAAAATCTTAATTTTGACTGAAGTTGAAATTTAAAATTGTAATACCTAGTAACAAATAATCTTAGGGCAAAAAGGCTAGTAGAGGATAATAGTCACATTTACATGAAATTAACAAATAATTTTAATTTGCTTATATATATTTTTTTAATTTTCACCTGAGGATATGTTTACTGACTTTTAGAGAGAGAGGAGAGGATAGAGAGAGAGAGAGGAAGGGAGAGAGAGAGAGAGAGAAACATCTGTACTGATAAGGCAAGGTGTTTTATTACCAAGAAATAACTAGAATACTGAAAAAGAGAGATGTATTTATTTGTTAAAGTAGAAACAAAATGTTACCAGATGAAATAAGTCCTTCCCTGGTACAGTGGGGAAAGAATTTTAGGGACATTCAAGTAGGAAGAGTTTTAAGCAATAGCTGTAAGATTTATTAGGTAAAAAGTGATAGTACCGGAGAGACAGAGAGCAAGCATGCTAGGGGATAGCGACTGCTGCCCTGAGAACTTTGTTAAATTTTCTTATACTTCCTTGGGTTGGGGAAAGGCAGGCTTTCTTTCAATCTATCCAGTTTCTTTCCTGGCTTCCCCCCCAGCTTGTGTTTGTGCCCTCCCCCTATCAGATTTCTTTTTCCCAGGCCAATGTTTTCCCCCTTTTATGGCTGCCATTTATTTTGGCTCCGACTGCCCATTCCTCATAGTTCCACTTTGTCATTTGGCTTCTACTGCATATGTGCTTCATAAAATGAGTTCCCTTGCCGCCCACCCCCTTCCCTCTGTTAGTCAGGGCTCCCCGAGGTGACTGAAAACCTGTTTGTTTCTGGGGTTTTCTCACAGAGTAAAACTTAATGAGAAGTCTGGGTCAGGTCACGCCCTCCTCTTTTGTTAATATCTAACTGCCTACTCTAACAAAAATTTTAGAAAATAATAAAATAAGCTTACCAGGAATATATAAAATATATATATTTATATTCAAATATCAAAGTATGAAATCACTTGAATGGAATTTATATAAATTAGTGGTTTGCAGAATGCAGGGAAGAATTTAAAGATATTTACTAAAAGACCTAACATCCATCCCTTTGAAGTATAATCATTAAGAAAGATAGAGACCCTATCTCCTTGTCTCTGTGGAAGAGTTAAGACCTTGATTCAATAAAGGTCAATTAACAAATATAGATTTCCTAATTGAATTGAACAACCTCCCCTCAAAGTCCTCTAGTACTTTCCACTAGTTGATATCACTTAAAAATTATCCTACCTCTGTTTTGTTGAAGTTGAGTTCAACCTCTCTCCCAGTGCATTGGATAAATAAATTGACATTGAATATTAGCATAACAATTAGATATCTTATCATTTGCTTGTTTAGTATCAAGTAAACAAAGTATAAGTTAAGAAACTAGCTCTAAAGAAATATCTGTAATAAAAAAAGGGTCTCTAAATTTAATAAAAGAGTAATATGGCCAGTGTCACTTAAATATTGCCTATGTTTAGAAGGTTTGTATTAAACTATGTTGTCAGCTGAGTAAAATTATCTTGTATATTTTAAATGCTCACCACTTAAAACAGGAGTGTGTGAATTTCATACATCAATGGGAATAATCTAACATGAACTCAATTACTAGTCTTGTTTTTCATAATAAAGGCATATAACTCTGAATTCTGTGTTATGAGTATCAGAGGACCTCAAAGTTACGTCAGATGGAGGAAAAAATGAGCAAACAACAAAAAACCACATTTGCAGCTTTATCCCTGATTTCTTACTTTTGGAACACTTTGGAACATTCTGAAAGCTGTCCGGTAGCATATATTCTCTGATGCTCACAGCTATTAGATAAAATGATTAAATCGCCATCAATCACTCCATGTGGCAGCAATAACAATGCCAGTGGAACAGAACATTGTTACAAGATTAGTGCCTTCTGTTCTGAGAGTAAACATCTCAGTTTTACCTCATTTATTTTTCATAACTTCCTTGCCTTTGACTCAGCATTTAGAAAGCAGTAGGAGACTGTTTTCTGATGATGTTCAATGTCATTTAAGTATTATATTTAAAAGTCAAAAAAGTGCATTATAATTCTGAGTCATATTTAAGATTCTAAAATACTAAAGTATGCAAAGAGCTTAACAAATTAGAAACCGTTTGAACAATTATGAAATGGATTTTGATTAATCGCTGTTATTTATGCATTTGAAGATTACTCTTAAATCCACAGAAGTCCTCTTAATCATTAAATATGTTCAGATTTAGTTTGCTCCCTGGTGTTGGCCCCTGGGGAATATCCAACAACCTCCATGTTATTTCTCTCTTTTAACATGGGGTTGTGGAACTATGGGCAATACACAAGGAAGTAAACAATGACACAAAGATCAAGACTTTCAAAAGGTGAATCTGCTGGCAAACGTTATTGAACACACTATCATGCCAGGACTGCTCAGAAGACAGAAACTTCCCAAAGTACTTCTAGCAGAAAATGATTGAGCCCAGGGACTTGGGTGTTCATCCAATCTTTGGAAGCAACAGAAGAGTGCAAGTTAGGACACTGCCTTTAGGCCTTTGGCTTTTAGATCTCACCACTGCCACCGCTATTACTCAAAGGTCATGAAAAGATCAGGATTGTACTTACCACACTCAAGGAGCTGGTAACTGGGCAGTCAGCTGTACAGGCCTGTCTGGCCACTGCTCTTCTCCCAAGAGCATTTCTGTTTCCTGCAGCATCTAAAAGATGCTATCA
Source organism: Miniopterus natalensis (assembly GCF_054644295.1). Classification (NCBI taxonomy): domain Eukaryota; kingdom Metazoa; phylum Chordata; class Mammalia; order Chiroptera; family Miniopteridae; genus Miniopterus; species Miniopterus natalensis. Next base: position 56,608,164 of record NC_142083.1, read on the forward strand.
GCCATTCCATTGTCTAATTTTCACACAAATACATCCATCTGGCAAATATTACTTTACATGTAGTATCCTAGCTACAAATACATCTGGAATATTTTTTTTTTTTTAATTCTGCTGCCTTTGCATAGGAGGAGAGAAGAGGGAAGCCAAGGGAGGAAATCCAAGTACCTTGCACAAAGCCCTGCTAAAGAATGCAGAAGGCCTTACTGTCTGTAACAGGATGCAGAAGTGGAGAAACTAAACATTTCACTTCAGTGTTTCCTTTTTAATATGCCTCCCCATGAATTCAATTCTTGTGTGGAACTGTTTGCTTCATTTCTTTTTTTAAAATTTCTTCCACAGAATCAGAAGCTCTGCAAATTAGAGCAATAGTATCAAGACTAATAACCTTATGAAATCTTAATAAAAATCACAGGATTCAAAATTAGAACACTTATGTTTTATCTTAACTTTGCATTAAATTGCTGTTTGACCTAGGGAGGTAACTCGATCTGTGTAGGCTTAAACTATCTCATGATTCAACTCGTATTACTATTGCCTACTAGGTTCTACCAAGAAAAATATGGAAGAGGTTGAAACATCGTATAAAAGCCTCCACTTTGAGGAAATTACTATCTAGGGGCCAACATCAAGTATGTAATTACTGATTATATCAATAGAAATACAAGCTGGTAAGGATGACAAATTAAGGCTGAGCTTTTTGGAAAGGCTTTAAAGTGGGGATTGCATTTTGTAAAAGGTCACAAAGACATTTGAGAGAGAACTAATTACATAGACAGGTGAGAAGGTCAGTAAAAAGTAACACCATGAAAATCCCTTCTTTCTTTGAACAGTTTCCTCCTATTCCCTACCCACTGAATCTGGAAAAATTCTACTCACTCCTTAACTCTCATGATAAGAAACTTTCTACAACGAGGCTTTCCCTAATGTCCAAAACTAGTTTATGTTTCCATGTTAAAATTTTTGAAACATCATGTTCTTGCTCTTTTTAAACACTACATGTGTGTGAATGCTTTGGTGTCTGGCCGCAATTAGACATTAAGCTCTTTGAAGACATGGCTGGGGCTTACATTTACTGTACTTCTGCTGCCAAGCGTCATGGCATGCTTCATACTCTGCACTTAAGACATAATTGTCAATTAAATTCTATATGCATGGATAAAGATTTTTTTTTTTTTTTCTGAAGGCAAGAGAATAGGGAACAGAAAGGTAAGGTGGTAGCTCAAGATATAACAGGAAAGGTTCACTGCAGAAATGTTATAAAGTGTCTTGTGAAATAAGTTAAGAACTTTATAGTAGGCAAAGCAGCACTAACAAAGATTGTTAAGCAGTAAGGAGTAATTCTATATGATGTAGTTCATATAACTAAGTGGCTGGTGAGAAATAAATAGATTTATTAACTTCTTTGTATGTTCAAATTGAGGGAAATGGCATTTATGGATTGTTGGCAGTTTCAGCATCTTGAAAGATGAGAATAAATTACTTCTGGAAGAGAATTCCTGAGTTTTGGAAAAAATGGGCCCTTTTTAGACTAATTTAAAGCAAGTGCCTGCCTATTATTCTTGGAGAAAAGTAAGGTGTCACTATAAATCTCAATTCAGTAACTGAATTTGGAGAGATATTAATGTGCATTGTTGAGAAACATATATATTAAACTTGTCTTTAGTCATTCTGTGCCCTTGAAGAATTAGATATGTATTTTTCATAACTATGCATTAACCCAGATATTATTCAAAATGTAATTGATGTAAATAATTCTATATAAGACGTAAAAATCTAGACTTTGAGAAATGCCACTATAAATTAACCTGGGTTCTTTTTCTTTCTTTCTTTTTTGGTTTTTTGAAGTCGACCACTTGATGAGTATGGAACATTTTCTCTGGAGAACAAAAGTTTCCTCATTTGAGGTCCTTCAGCTGTAGGTGAACACTTTACCTGAGGAAGAAAAGATGCTCTTGCTTTGAGATTCAAATAATTTGGAAGCTTGGTCTTTGAAAGGAAAAATATAGAAATTTCTATTGGCCTCCTGTCACATAGAAATCTAACTGGATTTAGAAAGAAGCACTGAGGTTCACTTATCAGGACTTGTTAACCCTAGGAGGGCTTGAATACAGTCAAATTCAGTTCATTAATGACTATATTCTTGACCTATGCTGGTTTTTAGGAAGTTAAGGGAGTGGCTTGTGTCTGTACTTGGACTATAAATAAAACCCAATGACTGGATGCGATGCACTGATGTTTTATTAAAAACAGTAAAGATGCACAGTGGTCAGAATTGATACTGCTTTAAGTTTAGGTCTGCAAATAATGGAAGCATATCAGAGGAACTGCCAGAAATTAATTATGAGAGGATGGAGAATCACAGAAGAACAGATGTATCTTCTGTCAATGAAGACACAGAGGCACAGATATTTCTGGTTTCATCATGCTTATCTCCAGCCTCTTCTCTCTTATTGCCTTATGTTTACATGCTACTAATAAAAGTGTACTGCTGTGCTTTTAATAATCTATCTGCATAACTACATTTTTATTTGAAAGTCAGGAAGGGTGGGTGTTCTAATCAGGCAACTTATCAGTGATGAAATTTATTTTTCCACTCAATAAAAAAAAAAGTACTGATGATAGAGCCATGAACAAGGGAGAAAATTTTATTATCTTTAACAAGCTTCTTTTCAATGAAAATGCAGAAAATTAACAAGACAACACATGAGTAAACTACAATTTTAAGTGGTGGTAGAGTCTCTGAAAGAGAATAAAAATAGGATAAGGGCCATAAAATGGAAAGAGGTCTTCATACTAAAAATTTAGGACCACTCTTCTCTAAGGAAGAGCCAAAATTAGAAGTTTGAGTTCTATTTGAAGTTTGATGAGTCTCAAATGCAATTTTTTAAATATGTTTTTTTATTGATGTCAGAGAGAGTAAAGGAGAGGGAGAGAGAGAGAAACATCAATGATGAGAGTCATTGATTGGCTGACTCCTGCACGCCCCCTACTGGGGATCGAGCCCACAACCCAGGCATGTGCCCTGACCGGGAATGGAACCCTGACCTCCTGGCTCATGGGTTGACTCTCAACTACTGAGTCACGCAGGCTGGGCTCAAATGCATTTGAGCAGAAGAATGAAGTGATGTATATTTAAAAAATCATTCAGTCTTTTCTGTGATCAGTAAATAGATTATACTACACATGTGAAAGGAAAGAGTCAGTTTAGACACTATGACAGTAGCTCAGGTAAAACTTTTTGCGGAGTATTGTAGGATGGTGGTTGTAATGTTGGTAAAAAATGGTAGAATTTTAGAATTATTTTGAAATTACAGCCTACATTCATACATCTACACATTTTGACCTAAAGCAGTTGAATTCATACATTATTATTCTTCCTTTTTTAACCATAGCATTTAGATAGCAATTAATTAATTCATGCATCTTTATTAAGTTCCTATAAAATTTTAAGTGGTAATTCTTTTTAGTTTTTAACATTTTATTCCTTTTTATTACTTCTTTGCAAGCTATTCTTCATTATTTATTAAATGTCTATGTTACTTATGGTTTTGTTGTCAGCCCACATCCTCTTCTAACTAGAAATAATCTTCTTTAGAAACCTTATGTATCAATAAATTCAACAACCATCCAAGTTCTTGCAGCTTCTAAAATCTATGTGTTCTGTCTAGGTTTCTTTTTTACATTTCATATGTTTATAGATCCAAATACCTGTTCATGTTTTGCATTTTTATGCTGGCAATTTTCTGTTTTCCACACTATGAAGTGGTCCCCATCCTTTCCCACAATGTTTTGTGACTTGGAAAGCTGAAGTACATGGACTCAAAAATTCTGGGTTCCCTTACCCTCTGATTGTGAAAGATTGAACAAGACAGGAGAGAGAGATCAGTGTATCATTTCTGCAGACATGTCAAGGTATTTATGTCTCCCTGTTGTGAAGAAGTTCACCAGTAGCTAGGTTCATTAAGTTCACGGCTTCTGTGAGGCAGTCTCACTTCTAGAACTGTTTCTTCAACTGAATGCCAGTAAAGTGTCCTTACCCTTGCCCATTTGGTTCATGAGATGATAATGACTTCCTTTACATCTTAATCCCTAGATGCTTTGCTTTCAATGTTAGTTCCTTTAATCTTGCCCATAACCTTGTTAATAATCCCTTAATGAAATATATTAATTATTCATTAAAGATGGTGTCAGAAAACATTTTCTGTAAAGGGCCAGAATATTTTAGGCTTTGCAAGCCAAAAGTCAAAATTGATTATAATATATAATATAAAATAATAGGAAATGAGTATATTTTTATAATAATTGTGTACTAATAAGAAGAGTGAGGTTAGCTTTCTAGTTTCTGTTGGTGGGGAAGGATAACATATTGCTTAATTGGATTTTATAGTTAGTGTTCCCTATCATCAAATTAAATGGAAATGCTCATCTATAAAAACATTTCTTAGCAAATGATCCATAAGAAACAGGTGGCAGGCCTGGTTTGGCATGTAGGCCATAGTTTGCTGACCCCTCCCTAGAGTATGCCATAGGTTACTGCTTGGGACCAGTGTCCAACAGATATCTCAAACCTGTTTCTCCTTTCATAGTTCTTCTCTTGATACCATCATTCACACAGTCATTCCAGCTAAAATGTTTTGTTCATATGTTTTCCATTCTTACCCCCAGTACATTTTACCTAAAACACATATCAATAGCCCTGGCCAGGTACCTAGGTTGCTTAGAGCATCGTCTTGACACTCCAAGGTTGCAGGTTTGATCTCCAGTCAGGGTATATACAAGAAGCAATCAACAAATGCATAAATAAGTGGACCAACAAATCAATGTTTCTCTTCCCCTCTCTCAAATCAATAAATAAAAAAAATTAAAATACATATTGACTTATGCTCCTACGCTACTCTCTTTAATTTCTTCATTAGCTGCTCAGTCTTCAGAACAAGTGATTATTTTTATTCAACTTTTGTCTTTCCATCCTACATCCTCAGTGCTCTTTAACATGCACCCTGTGTTCCAGCCATATTGATTCATTTGCAGTTCCTTGACTTGGCCACCTCCCTTCCTTTACCAGACTTCTAAATCATCTGTTTGCCCTTTACTCCTTCCCTTCCTGTCTAATGCTTCAATGAAACTTTTTGAGGTTACTTCTAAACGGTAAAGTAGCCTGGAGGTAGGAAAGTGTTCAAGCTTAGATATTTTCTATTTAATAGGTTAAATCATATTAGTAGTCAAGATAGTTCCTAGAAAAAGTATCAGTGAGAATTAAAGAAGAGGTTGGATCCTCTGAGAATAATGATATTTAAATATTGGGTGGCAGAAGGAATGTGGGGAAGGGGATAAATTTGTTGGAAATCTTTATTCCAATGATACTGAAATAATTAGGTTATATTATCTGACTTTAATAAAATTCTAAATATTATTTTAAGGATAATGAAATTGACAGTTAGAAAGGTTAATAAAGATTAAGTAAGCCATGGAAATGGCTTATCTCTGAGTCTAAGACTCTGTGACACCTGAAACTATGTTCCTTTCTCTGCCATTTTGCCCATGGGTGTCTCCTGCTGTAGAATGAAGTTGTATCAGGTACTCTCTTAGGGAAATTCTACAACATTTTCTAATTATAGGTAATAAAAGCTCTTACTTATAGAGTTCTATTGTGTCAGATAATATTCCAAAATGTTTGTATATATTAATTCTTATTTAATTCTCACTACAAGACCATAAGATAATTGATATCATTGTTCCCATTTAAAATTTGCCAAAACTTTAGCATAAAGATGTTGGGTGAATTGACCAAGTCAACATAAGCAGGAGCTAGCAGAGTTGTGGTTAACACCCAAGCAGTACAACTCTGGAGTCTGTGCTCTTAACTGTGAAGTTATACTGCTGCTCCACTTTGGCAATACTTACTGAAAAACTGTTGAATCTCCTCATCTTGAAAATACACATAGGTAGTAGGGAGTAAATCTTGGAAGAAATTTGTAGGTCTTTGAAAAAGTAGAAGAAAATTGAAATGTGACTAAAAGTCAGTGAGTCCTGGAGAGGTCCTTAGGTTTTCTGATATTGAAAAGCAGCCTGTCAATAGAATGAGATGCTCTTAGATCATACTCATTATATATAGAATGAGGCAAAAGTAGAAGAAAAGAAAAAAGAATTAATTTCTGGAAAGACACCAATTACCAAAGATTATCCAAGAAGAAATAGATAACCTGAATAGCTTGATTTCTAATTTTTAAAAATGCATTTTATAATTATAAACTTTCCCACAAAGAAAACTTTAGACCCAGATGACCTCTCTGGTGAATTTATACCGAACACATAAGGAGAGTGATTACAGCCAAAAATTCATCTAGAAATTGAAGAGGAAGGCACTATTACCACCTAACAATTTTTTTAATATATCTATATTGATTTCAGAGAGAGGAAGGGAGGGGGAGAGAGAGAGATAGAAACATCAATGATGAGTCACTGATCAGCTGCCTCCTGCATGCCCCCCACTGGGGATCAAGCCCGCAACCCGGGTATGTGCCCTGACTAGGAATCGAACCAGGATCTCCTGGATCATAGGTCGATGCTCAACTGTTGAGCCAGCTAGGCCACCCAACAATTCTTTATATCTAGCAGTTGCTTCATACCAAACCAGACAAACAAGAAACAAAAAATTTAAAAGATAAAAAATCTGGTTTTCCCAGTAATAAAAGTCAATTGGAAAAATCAATTACATTTATCATAAGAACACACAAAATTTTTTTAAGAAACATGATAATCTCAATAATCAGAAAAAGAGCAACTGACAAATTCTAATTGCATTTATAAACAAAGATAATCAAGAAGGGATATTTCTTGACCTACAGAGTATATGTATAAATAAGCTGCAACTAACATCATATTTAATGACAAAGATTTAATGCTTTAGCCCTAAGTTCAGAAACAACACTATGAAGAACAAATGGATGTTCACTCTCGCCAATTCTATTAAACACTATATAGGAGGTGCCATTCAGTGCAATAAAATTTTAAAAATTAAATAATAAAATAAAGGCATCAGATCTCAAATAATAAAGTTAACTGCATTTATTCACAGATGATGTCATTATCTAGACAGATAATCCAATGGAATCTACAAAAAAGCTAATATATAAAAATGAGCTTAACAAAGTTGCAAGAAAACATATAAGTATACAAGTACCAATTATATTTCTATGTACTAGCAATGGACAATTGGAAATTTTAAAATACAATTTATAATAACATTAAAAATGTGAAATACTTAGGGGTAAATATGGCAAAAAATGTATAAAACCAGTATGCTAAAAACTATATAACTTTGCTGCAATAAGTCAGAAGTGATGTAAATAAATGTTGCCATATCCCTTGTCCTGTTTAAAACACAGTATTAGAGAATGAAAAGACAAGCCATATAATGAGAGAAAATATGTGCAATGTTTATATTTCATAAAAGAATTGTATCTAGAATATATAGAAAACTCAAAATTCAATTATAAAAAAAACAAACAACCCAATTAAAGTGGGCAAAGATTTAAACCAACACTTAACATTAGATGTAGATAGATAGATGGCATATAAGCATAGAAAATAATGCTCATTATTCATTAGTTATTAGGGGTCTATATAAAGTAAAACCAAAATGAGACATAACTACATAATGGTTAAAATTTAAAATTTGGATAAGTCACTGCTCCTGGGAATGTACAATGGCACAAATTGAGAAAGATTGCCAATTTCTCTAAATATTTAAATGTGCACCTACCATATGATGTATAAATATTTAAATATACACCACTTCACTTTTAGGTACATATTTACCAAAAGAGAAGAAAGAATGCATTCATACTAAGACAGGTACACAAATGTTTTAACAGCTTTATTAATAATAGCCTCAAACTAGAAATAATCCAACTGTTCATCAATAGGCGAACAGATAGATGGCAAGTTGTGGTACACCCACATGGCAATAATAATATGTGCAACAACATAGATGAACCTTAAAGTCATTCTATTGAGTCAAACTAGCCGTGCAAAAAATATTAACACTGTATTTTTCCAATTATATAAAACACTAAAAAATTTCAAACGATTCTATTGTGTGGACAGCAGATCAGCCGATGCCTGGGAATGTGGAGGGTTGGGGTTATAAAGAGCAGGGAAGATGCGATTACAAAGGGCATGGGAAAATTTGGGGGATATTGGATATGTTCATTATCTTGATTGTGGTGATGGTTTCACAGATAGAAAATGATCAAATTGTACACTTTAAATACTTGAAATTTATTGTATGTAAAGTATAACTCAGTAGAACTGCTAAAAATAACAATACGCTGAAAAGTTACTTGCTATCTGCACTGGAAGCAAAGAGCTGGATAATTTCAAATGAGACTATGTTTCATTATCTATGAATTTGATTTGATTTTCTAATTTGAATTTGAGTTTGATCTGACTTTCTAAACAACTACCTCCAAGTTGCTACTGAATAACCAGACCAGGGTCAATGTACCTAGGAAGAACAGTCTCTAGTGAGTCAATTTATATTTATGAAGAGAAGCCTATAATAACACGTTCTCTGAAGGCCGCTTCTAATCCTAGCACTAGGATTACAGCTGAGCGCACCCTACAAGGTTAAACTGCAGACAGAGGCGGTAGGCCTAATCATTCAGATATCAGACCCAAAAGCACCAAGGCATTTTGCACTTAAAATACAGCATTGCCAGATGAGAGGCTACAATAAGTCAATGTACTGAGAGACTTCCTGATCAACTGAAGACAGGGACTAGTAATATTTTTAATGATACACCTAGAAAACTGATAGATATCTATACAACATTTAAATACATAGCCTGCCATTCAGTTAACAGTTAATAAAAGAAAGTTATTATTATTATCATTATCATTTTTCCTGATAGTGTTTATTTTAAAGACTTGTAGAATCTCTAGAATTATATTTTAAATAGATTTGTCAAACAGAAATATATTGTGTTAATGTTTTTTTATTTTTATACAAAGGTGATAAAACGTAAACCTAATTTATGAAATAATTTCTAAATAATTGTTTAAATCCTCGTATCGTCATCCCTCTAGAAACTCAGTAATTCAGTTAATTATTAGTTAATAGGTTTTCAAATTATGTAATTAGTTTTATAAATTACATATGTAATTTTCAGCTAAGGTCATTTTGCAAATTGGATACTTTTTTTTTTTAATCCTCTAATGCTTTTACTTACCTCCTAAACACAAAATCACCTTATTTATTTAAAAACAGAACTCTCTGTAGTTCCTATATAACTTAAGAAATATTTCTTAGTTTGGACTTACTTTAAAAATCATTGGGGAGAAAAAGGGACATCTGTGATATTTTAAACAAAAATAAAATTTTAAAATTAAAAAAAATCATATTAGGTTTTTGAGATTTTAGCTTTTATTTGGGCTTTAAGATTTTTACATCTCTTTCATTGAAGAAGTGGAAAATATAATGCAGACCATTGTTAAGAATTATATTTTAAATATGTGAACATAATTTTATTTTTCTGCATGTTAAAACGTGCATGTAAAACAGAATCAATATTATATTTAAGAGTCAGTTGTTACTTTATGCTATGTTTTCTTTATCAGAAATACCATTATAAACTAATTTTGAAGCATATTTTTACCATATGACTCTGAGGAACATTAATTTTGAGAGGTAGCTCTGATTGTGATAAAATTCCTTACTTAAATATTTACTTATTCACAGTGATGAACAAATTATGTTTTGATCAATACTCATGTAAATATTAAAAAAATAAGAGATAAAATTGACCTAATTTTAATCAAGATTATGAAGTATGGGAAGCATTCCTAAATTATACTTAGTTCATGTAGCAACTGACACCATAGTTTTTAACTGTAAAATGTTATTAATAAACTTTGTGCTTATTAGTTATGTTGGTGATTTCAAAGTATTTATTAAGAGCTTAGATATTTGTTTTGAAGTGTTAGTTACTACTCACATTAGTTATTTCCACTTTATTTTACATTACAAAATCGATAAAAGACTAAGAGAAAGATAATTCTATACACACTGCCTTGGTTTTCATTATTCATTTCACAAAATCTCATTAGGAAACATATAAAACAGCTGACTATCCTTTATAAATAGCAGGCTACCTTTAAAAAGAAAGTGAACTCTTGTATGTGTGAAAAGCTACATTGGTTTATTTCAATTGTTGCTTCTCCATACTTAAAAATCCCTCATCCATTCATGACTTAGCCCAGTTTGTTTTCCAATGCCATCAAGATTTACTATATTCTCCTTCAGGAAGAGAATTTTAATAAGTGTAATTTATTGAAAAGAAGTATTCTCAACAAGAAGAAAAAAAGCAGAAATACACCTAAGTAGAAATCATCAATTCAAAAAATTGTGTCATATAAATATATCAATTAACAGGCTCTAAAACAGATTAGACACAGTAAAAAATAAGTAAATTTGAAGCTCAATCAATGAAAAGTTAAAACTGAAACATTTTTTTAAAAAGAGAAAAATGAAAGGCAGTGCGTCCAAGATCTGTGGGACAATGTTAAATGGTCCAGAAAATATGTTTCCCAAATTTGACGATAGATATAGACATACAGAATTATGAAGTTCAAAGAAACACAAGCATAATAAATCATTTTTTAAAATCACATCTCAGCATAATTAAACAGAATTGCTCAAAAAATAAAAATAAAATAAAAATGTAAATTGCATATATTTATATGTACCAAAAGGGGAAAAATATATAAAAGGAACAATGAAACAAAGACTAATTTTTAATGGAAATATATAGAAGGCAGAAAATAGAATATTTTGGAAGTTCTGGAAAATGAAAATTGTATTTAGAATCCTATATGCAACTAAAACTTCTTAATAAAATAGAAATAAAAATATTTCAGACAGACATAAACTGAGACAATGTGTCGTTTAAGAACACTAAACTACAATAAAAGCTAAAAGAAGTTACTCAGGCTGATATAAAATGATATCACATAAACCATAACACTGCAAAGGAGGAATGAACAGTACCAGAGAGATGAAATATTTGTATAAATGTTTAAAACACATTTTATCATCTTTAGATGGGAAATAATAACCATTACTTATACTGATTGTAGTTGTAGATGGGGAGATAAAGGAGTAATACATTTCTACCTGTGTGCAAAATATTTTCATTAACAATCCCCAGGGTGGTTTTTCTCAAATATTTGGCATTTGTAGAGCCTCATAGGGCACCAATTTTAAATAATTTAAAAAGTTAATTTTTTTAAACTAATGTAAGTATTTAATTGATAGGATTATTGTTGATGTAAGGTAGAAGGATAGTAAAGAACCTTTACCTGGCTTGATGATATACAGGTAAAAGCATGTGCTAGAGTCTGTGCTTTAGCAGTTTAAGTTTATTTTCTAACTTTTATTTATACTCCACATATAACTGAATATTAAAGTCATTGAAAACTGTTGATAGAATTTCATAGCTATGGAAGATGTCCCAGAACAAAGATCTAGAAACGAAGATTTCTCACTAAAGACTACTGTAAGCACACTGTCAGATACAAAGCCTACAGGACATTATACTAAAAAATGAAAGATTAAATGTTTCAGCTTAAAATAGTTGCAAATCGATTTCATATCTACTCTCTGATCAAATTCAGGTATGGAAGCTCTATGGGTTTTCTCCTGAGTTTGTTCTTTCCTGAGTTTGTGGTTCAAGTTGGATGCGGTTATACAATACGATCATCAGTTATTTTCTATTATAAGGGAAGAAAATCATTAGGTGTGGTAAAAATGTCAAACTCTAGATATCTCGGTGTTTTCCCATCACAGGTTGGTCTTAGAAAGCCTGATGTTTTCTTACAGTATTAAATGTTGTGATGATCCTGTAACAAAGTACGATAAGTTCAGGCTATTCAAGATTCTTGAAATCATAGAAAATAATGTTTACTTTTAAAAATCTCCACCCATTTCAAAAATATGATCATCTTTTTTCCTTTTATAGCTAACAGGCATTGGTATAAAGCAGAAGTCTCATATTTATTGTGTTATCCTAGTTCTGCACATTGAAAACTGGAGAATGCCCCTGTGATCGGTTAATGGATGTGTTTTTCAGTACCATCATGTGCTGTTTAACAATGGGGATACATTCGAAATGATGCCTCAACAGGCAATGTTGTCCTTGTGCAAACATCACAGAGTTCACTTACATAAACCTAAATGATAGATCCTACTATATAAGTTATATGGTATAACCTATCGTTCCTAGGTTACAAATTCATACAGCATGTTACTGTACTAAATACCATAGGCATTTGTAACATAATGGTAAATATTTATAAATCTAAATATAGAAAATGCATAATAAAAATGCAGTATAAAAGATAAAAAATGGCCTGGCTGGGCGTGGCTCAGTGGTTGAGCATCAACCTAGGATCCAGGAGATCAAGGTTCAATTTCCAGTCAGGGCACACGCCCGGGTTGTGAGCTTGATCTCCAGTTGGAGGCGTGCAGGAGGCAGCCGATCAAAGACCCTCTCATCATTGATGTTTCAACTCTCTCTCTCCCTCTCCCTTCCTCTCTCTGAAATCAATAAAAATAATTTTTTAAAAAAGAAAAAGATAAAAAACAGTACACCTGTGTACAGCATTTGCCATGAATAAAGTTTGTAGGATTGCAAGTTGCTCTGGAGTCAGTGAGTGATTGGTGAATGAGTGTGAAGGCCTCGGACAATACTGCGCACTACTATAGACTTTATAAACACTGTACATGAGGGCACACTAAATTTATAAAGAAATTTCTTTCTTCAATAATAAAGTAACCTTAGCTTACTGTAAATTCTTTACTTCTGTGTCTGGTCTTCAATCCTGGCCACTAGAAGTTTCTCCATGTCTGATATAAGCTCTTCTCAGATTTTTGTTAGTCTCATTGCCTTCAGTGAAGCATCCATTTTATCTATGTTTGTATGTATCTATCAGTCTGTGTACCTACTCACCTACACTAGGACAATTGAACCCATCACTAGTGTACCTACTACGCATCACTAGTGTACAGTATCAATGCTTAACATGTAGTACTGTAGCATCCACATCATCAGGGGAGGAAAAAAAGTCATTGACTTATAATATTAGAATTTATGATGTCCTAAGCACTTTCGTGTAAACAAAGTTATCAGAGGATTCCAACAAGTCCATCAAACATTCTTAATTTGCCTAAGCAAGCAATGCATTCACTTAATTATCAAATTTATATCATTTTCCAGGCAAATAATAAACAAAAACAGGAAAACATAATGCCTTCATGCAATGTACATCCTTGTCAGTGAGGCAGATAATAGGCAAATAAATATATATGTAATTTTTAAAGAGTAAAAACTGTCATGAACTCAAGTAAATCAAGGTGTGTGTATAATATATTATGACAGCTTTATTTCACATAAAGCAAAGAAAGAGGAAGACCTGATATTTGAGAAGAGGGCTTAATTAAATGAGTGGGTTATTATATATCTATTTAAGAATGGTCCAGACAGAAGATAAAACAAAGACAAACCCTGAAGAAGGAATAGTGAAAGGACCTTGAGCAAGGAAAAGAATGAAAGAGAAGATGCCAACAGGTGGTTAAGAACCAGACGGTGTAGGGCAGGGTAGACCACGGCTCTGAAATTTTACTTCACGATTGAAAAGATGCCCTCAGAGGAATTTGGTGAAGAGAGCAGCAAACTCTGACTTACATATCAAAAGTGTTATCAGGTCTGTTGCAGAAAAAGAGCGGCAGCACAGAAATCAGGTAGGAAACTTTTACGATAACTATTATGAGAAGTGACGGTGGCTTGGGCCAATGTGGCAGCAGTGGAACTGCTAAAAGTGTTTAAGTTTGGCAAACATTTCAAAGTTAGAGCTGGCCAGAATTTCAGATGTATCAAATATCTGATATAAGACAAAAAGAGGAGTCCAAAACATTTTTAATTAAAAACTGAGCACATGGCCCTGACCAGTACAGCTCAGTTGGCTGAGCGTCACCTGTGCACCAAGAGGTCACAGTTGGATTCCTGGTCAGATCACAGGACCAAATTGAGGGTGCAGGCCCTGGTGTGGCCAGAGGTGTGGGCAGAGACAACCAATAGTTGTTTCTCTCTCACATCAATGTATTTCTCTTTCTCTCTCCCCTTCCCTTCCTTTCTCTCTAAAATCAATAAAAAAACATTAAAAACAAACAAACAAACAAAAAAACCAAATGAGTTCATGGATTACCAATTTAGTTCAATGAAGAACACTATGGGAAAACTGATTTAAAATTCATCAAATACCAGTACAAATGCTAAAAACATTATAGAATTCTCTTTTTTTTTAATGTACAGAAATTTTAACGCTGGGAATTGTTACAGAGGGGTTGGAAGCACAAGTTCATAGAGTGGAAGATAAGGACACTGCTTATTAATTCTCTTCCAGAAGTATCTCCAGCTTTCTAAAATTTGAGAGATAGGTGTGGGCTAGTGACTTTATTTGTCTAATGAAATATGAAAAGTAGCTCTTTACTGCTGCCACAGCAGATAGCAATATTCCAGATGGTGAATGTGCTATAATTTCGCATCCCTGGGTTAGGCTGACATGGTCAGAATCCCCAGATTACCTAGGGGCGGACATGTAGTCTGAGTAATAAACAAGCCAGTGAGGTTTTGGAGTCATTATAGCAGTTTAAACTATCACTACTCAAAGATTAGTTACTTCAATAAGTTGGCTTTTCCTCTTTGCTTGCATTCAAATCCTTTGCCTGTGTCTTACATTGGAAGAATGCCGTGGGGAAGCCAGCTGGCAAAGCAGATGGGGGCATATAATTTATATTTTCTAACTTGAAGGTTGAGATGAGGTATGGAAGGGTGGGTGTAGAGGTGAGACACAAGACAGTACTTGGCACTGTTCACAATGTTCACTACTCAGCAAAAGACAATAGCCATGCTTATTTCTACTAGAATGCAACTATCCTTCGTCCAAAGGAAGACCTTTTCACTTTTTAAAAAAAACAAAGACCAAAATCATCAGTCACTGCATCCATCTCTTCTAATTTATTTCCCACCATTAAGGATGTCATCTCTTTTTCCAGGCCCAGTTATGTTAAATAACTAATCCCAAAAGAGCCCTTCTGTCTCAGGACTTGATCAGTTAGTCTTCAATCATGCAAACAGAAAGTACTCTAGGAATTTAAATGGAGGTAATTCAGAGAATTTGTTTTTCAAAAGTATGATTGAAGAACTATAAGAGCAGAATGGGAGAGGTAAGATTACCAAATAATGATTAACTGCAGGAAGTCACTATTACTCTAAAGGTTGGAGAAACGTGGGAATGGTGTTACCTCAAGCTTGGGATCACTCTTCCAACTTAGGCTTCTACTGCTATGTTTGAACTGGCTAAGCAGAAAGCCAGGGGCCTACCCACACTCACTCTGTGCAGCTGCTACTGGTGCCATAAGTGCTGTGAAATAGTTCTGTAGCTGTCTCCTCTGTTACTCCGGCTCCCCAAGTTTTGCTCAATACTGTCTTCTCCACCAGCCATTGCCAGAAATACTCTGAAGCCATAAAAATATATTATAATTCTTACCACCTTCTAAGTTTGTGCCAGAGTTTCACATCAGCAGAACCTAACAGGCAGCCACCAGGCAAGAGAGTCTATGAAAAAGTTTGTATTACGGGAATGGTGACGAGTTTAGATGGATTCCTAGGATGCTAGCAGATATGAGACACTATCCTAGAGAGGAAGGTAGTAAAGAGAATAGCTTAAGGCATGCCACATATGAGTTGCTGGGTGGATATAAATGTCTAAAATTCAGGGGAAAGGTCTGGGATGGAGATCAGATTTTGAAATTATTTCTCTGTAGGTGGCATGATCACTTGGATATGATTACCCCAAAATTGACCGTAAATATAGAAAAAAAATTGGTAGGACACAATCCAAGGTTTACTCTTAAAAATGCGTGTCAGCAAAGAGAAAAAAGTCCATCAGAGGAGAAATACTCATTAAGAAAACAAGATCTCACTACAGCAAAATTTAATGAAAGCAGTGTTTCAAAAATAAGAGAGCAATCATGTCTAATGCTGCCGATCAGTCAAGTAAAATGAGGGCCGAGAACTAACCCATAGCTTGGACACTATGGGTGGAGGTCATTACCGATCTTGATGGTAGCTGCTGCTGTGGCATGCTGGTGACCATTGGATGAGGTGGCAGATGAACAGGGGAAGAGGAGATGATGACTGTGAATATGTACAGTAGTTAAGTGATCTCATTTGAACTGAGAGAAGTGCTATAAAAGCTGGAGAGGGGAAAGGAACAAGGAAAACTTAGTTGTTTTATCTTTAAGGTGGAAGATAATAGAGAGTATTTGTGTACCAATAGGAATGACACAGTATAGAGGAAAAATGAATGTTTTAGAAGGGAGAGATAAAAATTGTAAAAGGAAAGATCTTAATTTAGTGATATGGGGTGGAATTTCTATATATAGGGAGAAAGATTTTCTTGTATAAAAATAGAGACATTATATCTGGCAAAAACTAGCTAAAATACATTTATTACAATATTAGATATGTATATTTGGTACTAGGAAGATGTAACAGTTATCTTCTGATTAACACTTCGTTCTTAGTTAAAAGGGAATTGTGAAAGAGGAAAGAATCCGGGTGTTCAGAATCTGCCAACACTAACAGCAAGTGGTCAGTGTTTTTAGAAGCTGGCCTGATATTCACACTTAGGTCAAGATGTTCTTTTATTGAACGCAAGTAATTTCACAGAATAATATTAGAAAGGATCAACCTGGTTAGGGAATTTTCTTTCTTTATTGTAGTGGAAGTTATACAACTGTATTCAATTACCAAAATTCATCAAACAATACATGTAAAATAAATAAATTTTATTGTATGTAAATTATACCTTAATAAAAATATATATCAGTGTAGCTAAAAAGGAAATGAGTCTTTATATATATTTCTGAGAACATAAATCAAGATAATTAGCATTGGGTGTGGGATCAGGTAAGCAGTTCAAAATAAAATCAATTATTACTTGACAGTAACCTTTCACCCTCATGTCCTTCGACATACAATATTGGGTTGTATTAGTTGTGCAGCTTCTAACCTTGGAGCTTACTTAGAACTGTACACATATATATTCAGAATTGTACACATATATATCCATTTAATGTCAAAGGCATAATTCCTTGAAAAACTCCACAAAACTTACATTACATGGCATTTAAAATTGAGATTACGAAAACATGTGGGTGTTAGTGCGAAACTGGCTAAGCTCTAAATTGTGGTGAATTTATCGAGAAAATACCACTCTTCATAGCCATATTGTCAACTTTTACAAATGCCAGGTTTTCATAGTAAATCTTTTATTTTCAGATGTAGAGTTGTTTATAATTACTCAAAACTATTAAAGAAATTTTTTTGGGGGAAAAAGAAGTGTAACTCTGGGACTAATCCTGCCTAAGCAGGGACAGAATTTATATCACTGCGCTACTTACATAAATACCATGTACCCCAGTGACTGTGGGCTGCATGACATTGACATAGGAAGGTGATTAGTTAAGAAAAAGTGGATTTGGGAGTAAGAGGAGACAAAAACTAACCTGTAAAATAGTCACATAGGAGAACAGGAGTATTAATTAAGTTCAGTCAAGAAAGAACAAGTTTTAAATATTGCAGATAGTACTCTAAGGGTAGGGTAATTGAATTTGAGATTTAAGATGTGCTGCATTTATTATAATGACAAGTTTTAGGGTATCATCTTAGGAATATAAGATGGCGGTAAAAAAATCAATAAAAGTGAAGACAAGGAACCAAATGATCAGAATACTAGGTGGGTTATTCAAATGGTAATTTTGAAAAATATTGACCAGAACAGTGATAGAGTAGATGTCAGTAGGAAAGGCAGATATTAAAATCATCCCAGAATAAGGAGAACTGACCAGAAAGACTGAACAAGGATTGATGATAGGGGTACAAAGTGACACCAAACTTCCATGGAGTTGATTGTCTGTGTGTGGGGGGGGGGGGCAGGGGATGAGGGGAGATTCATGATACTCTGAAAGTAGCAATTAAGAGGAAAAGAATCATCTACTCTAAAGGGGAAAGAGTAGATGGATCAGCAGTTGAGCATCGACCTAGGATCAGGAGATCGGGGTTCAATTCCCAGTCAGGGCACATGCCCGGGTTGCGGGCTCGGTCCCCAGTCGGGGGCGTGCAGGAGGCAGCCGATCAATGACTCTCTCATCATTGATGTTTCTCTCTCTCTCCCTTCCTTTCTCTGAAATCAATAAAGATATATTAAAAAATAATAATAAAATAAACAAAGGGGAAGAGTAGGCGTCTGCATGGGCTGAAGTGGAAATAGTGACTTAAGAAGAGAACCAAGGTCAAATTAGAGTAAAAATGTGAAAGGATGATTCAGAGAAAATTTTGAGGATATCAGGTGTGACATACTTTGACAGCTCGGGAGTTCCAGGGGAAAAGTGAAAGGATTAGTGGATTGAGAATGAGATGGCATACAAATAAGATATTAGGATATACAAAATAACATAAGGATTAGAATCTAGTTATTAGGAAACAGCAAGACAGAATTAGATTTCCGCTGGTGCTAGAAATATCAATCATATTGAAGCAAGTCCAGTTGGCCACTACAGGGAAACAGGTGAACAGTTCTCACTAAGACATCTTATTAGAGCAGGATATAGAGTAGTGTGGTAAAAAAAAAAAAAATGTTAAGGAAAGAAGAGCAAAGTTTTGATGTTATAAGGAGCATGCCTCACATCTTTTTCTGGAGTTAACCATATATATAAACAAATTATCCATTTATTATGCAAAAATGCTAGGAAACACTTTCCAGAACTAGGAAACTGCTAAAGCAAGGGAGATCTGAAGAGACTCAGGGCATAAACACTCTGGTATAAATTTCAAGCCAAAAAAATTGCAACTTTTTTCTGTACAAATTGCCCCTTTCAGAAAAATGCATTAGGACTAATAAATTCACACTGTATAAACATAACATCTGGCAATGAAAATATTTAAAAAGCTACATTGCATATTTAAAACATATGCTATATAAATAGTCTATCCAAACACTGTTTACACTGATTTTATGTGTACTTTCATTAGATTATCTATGAAGCTTGTGAAATAGTGACTATAATGAAGTCATCCCAGCACTTGACTTTCCCAAATTCATTTTAATATTTTTTAAATAATTTACAGACAACTTTTAAAACATTACTCGAACCCAAATCATTTAGAGAAAACCAGTA
Source organism: Miniopterus natalensis (assembly GCF_054644295.1). NCBI lineage: Eukaryota > Metazoa > Chordata > Mammalia > Chiroptera > Miniopteridae > Miniopterus > Miniopterus natalensis. Next base: position 56,627,467 of record NC_142083.1, read on the forward strand.
TTAGGTAGTTGCTTAAAGTCTAAATTAACTAAAATAGCCCAGGCAGTTTTCACCATTAAGACCAGAACATTTAGTAAAGCAGCCAGCCTTTCAAAACTGTTACAAATTCATTTCTTTCTGCCCACACACACTTATTTGCATGGATATGTGGATGTAACAATGTTCATAAAGCCTTAAAATATGGTTTTTAGGCTTCAGGATATCAGCTTGTTTTTCTTTGGCACTGTAAGATATATATTTTTAGAACCTAAGTGCTCCTTCATAGTAGCTGATATACCTTAATACTATTGACACAGAGAGAGGAGGTTGCATTGAGGCAGAAATAGATTAAGTGACATGCTTCATCATATTTCAAATAATCCCTGATACCCAGTACAGTGAGATTCTTTCTACTCTCCTGCAGTACTTTTCCTTCGTTTTTCTATAATAGTGTCTCATGAAGTGACTTCCAGCAACATGTCACAGATCCGATTTGGAGTGACACAGCACCATCATTCCCATAAATGTTCAAACACTTCCAGGAATGATTAACAAGTAAGGCATTGCCCACTGACTGTTGGGGAAACATGTACACTAAGGAGAAGACAGCCTTATGGAGCAGTTGTCAATTATAAAAGTGAAAATAGTGACTTTTCTATTTTTGAGGATATTTCAAATATTTGGCTCTAATATGCGATACGCTTCTATCATAGGTCTGTAATTTCCTCTATAAACCTCAAATGAAAAGCTATGAGACAGTGTGAGATCAAGTTGATATATTTTCTATCCGATGTGTCTAATGATTTTTAATTAAAATGTATTTTGTTTTGAGGAAATTAATTTTATTCTGTTAACAATACCAAATGCCAGATGAGCAAAGCTAAGAAAATTAACTGCCTTATTAAAACTATTGTTAACCCATTTTAATTATAATTTTTATGAATTCTTATCTTTATATAACCTTATATTTAAAGACATACCTGAACTGTTCTTGATCAGAAAAGTTAATATTGAGTTACACTTAATTTAAAATACATTGGTAATGTACACAGAATCAAACAGTTAGGCTGCTTTATATGTGAAACTTTTTCTTTGGTTTATTTCAATCTGGGAAAAAAATAAAAACAACAAAAAAACCTCAACTGCTACCATGTGTTCATAAGAAAATTTTATATAGCTTTAATTCTCACTATTTGGAAAGCTTTGTTGGGACAATTTCAAGGGAAAAGGAAATTTTGCCTGAATGTGATATGTGGCCTGTATTCATTTTAATAATATAACTAAGAGCACTGGAAATGCATTCCAATTTTGTAATTGAAATATGCAGCAAAGTTCCAAAAATTGATTACTCACTATTCAAATAAGCTCTAAAATTTTATTTTCAGTTGAAACTATTCGGTTAATTCCAAAAGATGACACATGGATTCAAGAGGAAGATAGTAGTTTGTGATTTCATTTTATTCAGCAAGTGGAAGATTAAGATACATATAGGAATTATAACTGGATAGCTAATATTGAGGTTTATACTTTTATTTTTCACTTACACTTCATTTTAGGAAATCTTTCCAATAAACAACATATTATGTCAGGGGATAAATATAGAAACATGCATTATAACCACTGCATGTGTCTAGAGTAAGAAAGAAAAAAAATATTATTTCCCTGAGGCATCTGGCAAAGTTCTTTTCTAGTCTTACTAATAGAAATGTATTCCCTGACATCTCTGAACTGGTGTGTGTTACTAGACATATCCTGTGCTTACTGAGTAGGTCTAAGTTCCTGCAGAAGTCAATGTCACGAGAGACAGAATTGCTATTTCACCAGTCAGTCCCACACCTTCAGTTAGGGATCATCAATCTCCTATTAGTATTTGGGCTACAATTGGACAGAATGGGCACCAGATCATCTACTCCAAAGCCATCATTATTTTTAATAAATAAACTGAAAAAATCAAGGAAATTCTGTGGCTTTGCCAAGGTGACACAGTCTTATGAGTCTGAACTGAATTAAGTTATGTAAAATACCTTGGGACATGTAAAGAGCATCATATGTTTACTCACCTCAGTATCATTGTTAGTAAAGTCCATGGAAATCACTCCCCAAATGTAGGTTATAACTCAATATTTCATGAATCTTGTACAAGGCAAGATATTCCCTAGAGAGTTATATTAACATTTCTGAAAACCTTAAAATGTTTTGATTTTAAAACAAGTTATTAGAAAATTTTAAAAATTAGTAACATATTGGCATGCGTATAAGGAAGGCTTAAGTCTATCAATGAGAGACATGCCAAGGGCAAGACAAAGCTCAATGCAGTTTATCTTGGGCCAGCTTTCTTACCTGTCAGTGTTCATGTTCTCTGTTCCTTTCCTACCTAATACATTAGTTTCTGTGATCCCAGTGTCCTATAGTCTTGCCATTGCTTTTCTGGTTGCTGCTGTTGTTTTGTTTTGTTTTTTAAGCATAGATACTAGCAGGTTAAAATAATCTCACATAAAGTTCAAATGATTGAATAAAATATCTGTAAATTTGTTTCATAATATACATGAGCTAAAGACATTTGGGGTGAAAAATATTTTCTAATCTAACTATACATAAATAAAAGCTGTCAGGTAAGATCTAAGCATCTAACACTGCATTTGGCAAAGTTGTAAAATGTGTAACATAAAAGAAGCAAAGAGTGAGAGAGTATTTTTAAGTCTTCAGCATATGGAGTTAGTTCAATGCTGGAAATGGCATAGAAAGAATCTGAATTACTACTGGATAGGATTCAAAATGTAAGCTAATAATAATCATATATTAGTTTACCTGCCTAGAAAAATAACTGAGCTATGAAATAAAATGAAGACATTAGTGGAACAATTTAATTAGTGACATTCTTACATATACTTAGGATAAAGTTTTTGGAGAGGGCATGTGCTTAATTATCCATGGGAGGATCACGCAGTAGATGATCGATCTGTATGCTGTTATTGCTAGGAACATGTTTGAATATTGGCCAAATTCAGCACTTTCTCCAATGTTTTCAAGCTTAAGCTACATTATAGATCTTGATTCTTGCTCTTTCTTTTTCCCAATGATTCTAACTATTTTCAGGAATCAATATCCTTGAAAATTAAAAAGTTATAATCTAAAAAGTATATATTTTCAAAACCAAAATTATTTAAACACATTTTATACCTGTATCCTAAGAGAAAATTCTCACAGCATAGGCCAAATTCTAAATGACATTCTGCTCCATCCATTCTTATCTTCTTAAAAACTGTCGTCATGCTTTTCAAATAGTACAATAAAATTCACTTTAATGCAATGCCATTTTAACAGGAATGCTGGTTTTGTAAAATTAAAATGACTGCCTGGTAAGAAAGATGTTAATGATGCTTCTGAGCCTTTTATGTCAATTATTATTAAAGTTTTGTGCATTCTAATTCATTAACAAATGGGAGAAGAGGGAAGGCATGTTTTACTGCCTATCATTATTCTAATAAAGTGGGATTTTAAAAAATGAGAGTATTAAGGGAAATTGCCAATTTTCTTTTTTCCAGAAAATTCATTTATACAAAGTGACCTTGGTTTTGACCCATTCTGAAAGAAAAAGAAAAAAAAAAACTGTTGAACGTACTATCTTAATTTCTACCCCTAAGGTTTTTTTATTTTCTTTTGTTCCTTCATTTAACATTAATTTGCTCTCTCTCAGAAATTACACTGTCAGAGTGTCTTCCTTACCCAGTTTTCTCATGTTAGATCCCACTGGGTGGTCTCATTTGTATTTTTTTGCAATACTGTTATCTTTGGATAGGTATTTCAATAGTTCCCATTGAAGCAAAGTTACACCAAAATTTTATTTTATTTATATGTAAAATTTCCAAACAAATCAAAAACAGAAACTCAAAGGTTTAGAGAATAGAGTGGTAGTTGCCAAAGTGGGGGGAGGGGGAGCAGCAAAATAAGCAATGGTGATCAAAAAATAAAATCTTCCAGTTATAAAAGAAATGTCATGGGGATGTAAGCATGGTCACTATAGTTGATAATACTGTATTGTATATTTGAAAGTTTCCAAGAGACAAGGTTTTAAAATGTCTCATTACAAGAAAAAAAATATTACTCTGTATGATAACGGATGCTACTCGACCTATTGTGGTGATCATTTCACAAAATATACAAATACCAAGTCATTATATTGTACACCTGAAACTAATATATTGTATGTCAGTTATATCTAAATTAAATATTTATATACTGCAATGCAATAACATAGAAAAAACAATCTAGAAGTCTTGAGTTTAAAAAGAGCTGGAAACTTACACTGTGTATTTATCTATTATGAAATTACATTAATTAACATAATGTGTGAGGAGAATAAAACAGGCTGATGGAAGACAATAAAGAGTGCAGAAACAGTCTCACAGATATTCCCTCACCAGATTTACGAAACTGTGACTCTACAGTGCTTTGCAGAAATGACAGGCTTTATAATAAAGAATCCTGGGAAAATTTGGTGTCCATATGGGAAACTTTGCCTTTATTTTATACTACACACAAATCATTTCCAGATGAAGTGTAGAAATACATTTCAAAAGTAAAACAGTACAATCTGAAAACAGAAGAGTATCTTCGTAATCTTGGGCTGGCAAAAGACTTCTTCAACAGGCCACAAAAATTATTAACTATAAAAAAAGATTAAATGGCAAGGGTCTTCTAGTAATCTACTCAAGACAGATATTCCCAGCATGATCTTTTTGCCCTGTAATTATGTAGTCAAGCTAGAATGTCTACTCAGTTATGCGAGATGAAATCGTCAGTAAAAGTGACCCTGGGGGGGCGGATACCAGGGGAGTTTTGGACTTGAAGCAGCACATCATCAATTCCAGTACCCTTATTAGAGCCAAGAGTTAAATCCATGCATCTCTATATCCCCAGAAATAAGGCGAGAGATTTCTAAGTCTGCTGTAACTTACCTGTATCCTATTACAGTCCACCATCTGAATGTCGGTCAAATCTTTCTAATTACAAATTGCTCAACATGACTCCTTCTCTTCATCTTTTGCACCATTTTAAGGACAGAAAATCAAAAGAACAACTGCCAAACTGTTAATTATTTATGTCATCAAATGACATGAATTTGCTGTTTTAAGAAAAATAGCATTTCATTTCACCAAATGTTCTAGCACAAACTTCTTCATAATTATGCACAAACTTGACAGCTCTTTTATCTCCTCTCTCCCTGAAATTTGAACTTTAAGAAAAGTATCAAGAGACATTTCTCCCTTAACTCTAGTCATAGCCTCCTGGGAGGTTCCCTAGGACCAATTAATAGAATAAAGGCTTGGGATCAGTTCACTAATGAATGAACTTGCTTTGGCATAACTGAAAATGGACAGCTTCAGGGCTGCAGCACTATTCAAGTGCAGCCCTAAACAATCTTTGTTAAGGGGAATTCCTCTTAGTTGGCGAACGTCAAGGGATATATTTAATCATCTCCTTTGTGTACAGGAACAATGGTGTGAGATAAGGATAGGCCTTGCTTAGGGGCAGCAGTAGGTGCTGTGGCTTGTAGGTCAGAGGCTTAGACACAGGAAGATCTGAAAATCAGAAACAGTGATTTAGGGGGAAGAGGAATGATGGTGGACTCTGTGGAATATTGGCACAATATAAGAAACGGCCTTTTCTTTTTTCTCTTTGCTGGTATTTCTTCCTAAACTAGACTCCTAAACCTAGGGTTTGCCAGGTACTATTCTTATATTTAAGTTTTGACAGATACTGTCTGTAATAGGATAAATGGTGGTCCCCAAAAAGATATTTCTACATCCTAAAGCCTAAAACCTATTAATATTACTTTATTTGCAAAAAGGGTCTTTGCAGATATAATTTAGTTAAAGATCTTGAGATTTTCTCTTCCTGCATAGTCCTTTAATCGAATTTAAATTACTTTTTATGTGACTGGAGAGGAAAAGACACAGACAGAAAAGGAAAAGGTCATGTGAAGACAGAGGCAGAGATTGGATGATGCAGCCACAAGCCAGCGAATGTGACAGTTACCGAAAGCTGAAAAGTCAAGGAATGGGATCCCCCCTCAAACTTCCAGAATTACTGTGGGTCTGAAGGCACCCTAATTTCTGACTTCTTGCATACAGAACTATGGAGAAATTTCTTTTCTTTTTTTAATCTGTCCAGTTGATAATTTATTACAGTAGCCACAGGTAACTAATACAGAATCTTTAATTTTGTATTATTATAAAAAATAATAATTTTCTAAAATTTAAATAAATATAAAAAATTTACTTAGACTTTACTTAGACTTTAGTTGATCAAAGTACTCAAATTTCTAATGACATTTAAAAATTAATATAGTTATGTTTTATAACCCTTTTCAAAAAACATATATTTTTCCTTCCTTTGCTCTAATTCTCAAAGGTTTAAGTATCTGGCAACTTCTTAAAGAAAATTTACAGTAAAAACTTGAACCCATCTATTCAGAAATAATGAGTGTCAAGTACAAGAGAAAGATAACACCTACTGCAATTTTGCTCCCTGATGAATGTTGTTTAAAAATAATTTGTGTATATTTTCACTGTGACAATGAATTTTTATAGCACTGTCTAGAGTACTAAATAACTCTATGATTCACTTGTTCACTAAACCATTGTTCACATGCCCCCAAAAGAAGAGAAGTAGCCAAATCAGATGGCAGATATAATAGCTCCTTTACTTAGAATAAGTTATATACAGGAAAGGAACACTTGTGTATGCCTACAGTTTCAACCAACAAAATAGGCATATTGACAAGGCACTTTTGGTAAATTCATTTAGAATTTTAAGACAGAAAATATTATGATGTCTTGGAAAGCTGAGAACAATTCTTACATTTTCTCAGATACAGAATTTTGATTCTAAATTATTGCTCATCAACCCCATGTTGCAATATCTATAAGTAACAAAGAAATACTTTTTTTCAAATAAGTTAAATGAAATATTGTAATGGCCAAGAATCATTGCATATCAAACAATACATTATGATATGCATTCAAATTTTTTATATGTAAATGTCATCTATAAGGTCTTGGTTAAAATTCTGGACTCTTTCTTTATATCTGGCGATAGCACTTGCTCCAACGTTTCCTCAAAACTTACTCCCAGACTTTTCTTTCACGGGGAAAATATGTCAAATACAGCTTAAACTACCTATGCCATTGGTTGTAATAGTTAAGTATTTTGTTTACTAAGAATTGATTACACAATTAATTAGGAAGTGGGGAAAGATCTGTTAGAACACCTAAAGGTCTCTGTAAAGCAGCAGCGCACTCACAGGATCCTATGGATGACTGAACAGCAAGGCGCCCCTTCCTCTTAGCTTATGATTCAAATTTACCATTTGGCCTCACAAATATTTCCCTGGCAACTGGCCCACAAACAGTCAATGTGAGTAATCATGTGGATAAGCACCCTTAAGTTTGTATATTTAGCTTCCTCATAAGGAGTTTCAATACCACTTCATGATGGTAATAGCAGTAATAATTGCTTCATTCTGGAGGGATTATATTGAGTTAGAATTCTTTTATATACCAGAAAAATACCTGTTTCCTAGAGGATAGAGGGAAAGTATGTCATTCTTAGTTTGTTTGCATGTGCTTTTATGAGAAAATCTGTCTGTCCTGGATAATTACCATAATTCAGTATTGCTCATACAATATTTTACAAGAAAATGAAATAAGTTATTCTGTGTTTGACACAAAGGCACACCAAATGTCATTAGTTATTGAGAATTTTAAAGAGTGTTTTAGCAAAGCCTAAAGCCATATTCTAAGCATATTAAAGGTATGAATTATAAAGTAAGGCATGTCATAGGTATGAAATGATAATATTCTTCACTCGTTTTGTCATACAGTTATTTTTAAAGAATGAACAGACAATCTACTATAGTGTGCTTTTTAAACTAAGTATAATTAAATTAGATATGATAGTAAGGTAGACAGGGCAGAGCTCATTCTTTCAGGAACTCAGGACTCCATTAGAGGCTATCAGGCACCACAGTCAAGTGAACAATGTTACAACGAAAGAATATGTGATGAATAATGAATTATTTATGAGTCAAAGACATTGTTTCAATTAGATTTTTATTTTACTAAATGGTGCACAATTATTTAAAAGTCATTGTGATTTGGCAAATTTGTTTTTAAGCATGAAGAGTAGCACCCTGCATATCAGGGCATATTTGTTTCCTGGATAGACAGCTATTTCCCGTCACCTTCCGGGCCCAGCCTGTATCCTGACTCTGAGATAATTGAGAATGTAGATGCCTAAAGAGAATCTGATGGGCTGGGATCTTTATAGCTAAAGAGATCATGATGGATCATGGCTTTAATTGCCATATTTATTTCTTTGGAAAAGATTCATCTACTTCCAGATGCATAAGAATGTAAGAATGCTTTCCTTTTCTTCAAAAGGTTACATTGTTTTTTTACTCTTCTTCCCGTTCTTAGACAACCATGAAGCACAGTCCTTTGCATTGATTTTATAACAACAATGACTTTCTGAACTGATAGTTCAAAATTTTTTTAAAAAAATTCAAGATTAAATGTTCCAAGGAAAATATAATGGTATGGAATTGTGGATTATTTTTACATCACTTGTTAATTCTAGAATAATAATTTTAAATCCTGGTTATGCACTAAGCTTAAACTTTAATCTTTACAATATCTTCATTTCTAAAAATACAAATGTCTGCTATTGAGATTTACAAAAGTAATATTATATTGTATTAACTCTTTTGCAACACTTTTTCAACCTACCTTTTGCCTCAGTTGTAGTTAATTTACATCCTTGAATTGTAATTTTTGTGTATATAAGTATACCACAGCATAATTATCTGATTTCTGCTGAATAGTGTTTGGTCTTACAGTGGTATGTCTATGTATATCTTTGTACATATTGCTGGTATGTATACCTGAAAATTAATGACCCGTAGAGTTTCTGCATATTCAACCACATAAAATAATGTCAAATTGTATTTTCAAAGAGGTTGTTATAGTTTAACTTTCTAAAGCAATTGTGTCTGGCACTCTAATTCCTCAATAACACTTGAATGGTAAAACTTTTTATTTATTTATTTTTGAAATTCTAGTGTGTATAATATCATATTTCTCTATAGTCTTTTTTATTTTTTTAATATATCTTTATTGATTTTAGAGAGAAGAAGGGAGAGGGGGAGAGAGAGAGAGAGAAACATCAATGATGAGAGAGTTGTCATTGATCAGCTGCCCCCTAAACGCCCCTAACTGGGGATTGAGCTCCCAGCCCGGGCATGTGCCCTGACTGGGAATGGAACCACAGTCTCCTGGATCCTAGGTCTATGCTCAACCGCTGAACCACGCCCAACCGGGCTATAGTCTTAATTTTCAGTTCCTCAACGACTTATGAAAGTACTCTTCATTCCCTCTTCTTAAATACATTTAGTACTGTTTCATGTTGAGTGGCAAGGTCAGGAGTATTGGTTTTGTTACTATGCCTCACAGACATTATATTGTTTCCAAATTACCTTAAAATAATTTAATATTAAAAAGGGGAAATTTATATGTGTTGTTTTCTTTCATTGAATTGTTAAAGTATAATTTATACAATGAAATGCATCCACTATTATTACACTTTGATGAGTTGGACTATATGTATACATTTGTGTAACCACCATTATACTCAAGAAGTTGAACATTTTAGTAACCCCAAGAAAGCTCCCTTGTAAACATTTTTATTACATTCTTGCCCATCACAAGTTTCAGGCACTAACATAGACCATATATTGCACCATAATAAAAATCTTACTTATATAGAATGCATTTTCTGCACATATGGAATTAAATTAGAAATAAATAACAGAAAGATATTTTGATAAGCCAAATATTGAGTAAATAAGTAACCTAATTGCTATTTGTTCATGGACCATTTACTAAAAAAAACAAAATATTTTGAACCATGTGCCTTTGACAAGATGTGTATTCTGTTTTGTTGCAGTTGGAGGCATGGATCTACCTATTCAAGTAGGGTGAGTTGGTTGCCAATGTTGAAGCCTTCCTTAGCCACAGTGATTTTCCTTCTATTATTCAGTTATTAAGAGAGAAGAGTTATCTATTTCTTCTTTTATTTCTGTATAATTTTCTGTGGTGTATTATAGAACTGGGTTAGTGGGTTCACAGATATTTAAAATAGTTATGCCTTCTTGAGGAATCAAATCAATTTGTCATAAACTTTCCCTGGTAACATTTGTTTTCTCAAGTCCAGTTTGTATGATATTATTATAGATGTTGAAGTGTCCTTATGCTTAATGCGTTCAGCGTATATGCATTCATATCCTTAACCTATCTATGCTTTATTTTGTTTTGTTGTGTTTGTTTTTGTAGACCACAAATAGTCCTGGCTTCCTTTTTAAGCAATATGACAATCTCTGTCTTTTACTTGGAGTGTTAATGGTTAACTGGTTCATTTGCAAATAATAAAATTTTGGATTTGATAAGATTTTAGCCAATACAATGCTATGTGCTATTTGTTCTTTTTCTTCTATACCTCCTTTTATAAATAAGTGAATTATTGTTGTCTACTTGTTATATTTTGTAGTAAATTTTAAAATGCATTTTAACTTATAAAATTCTTCTTTGACATATTATATTCACACATATTAAAACTTACAATAGTATAATTCTATTTACCTTCCTTTATAATATTGTAATGATTTGTTTTTACTAGTATACATGTTAGAAATCACATAATATATCATTAATATTTTTGCTCTTAATAGTCAATTTTATTCCATATTTATGTTCCCTATCAGTCTTCACCTCTTTATTTATGCTAATTTGTATCTGCAACTCTGCTGGTGTCTCTATTTCATGTTTACTTTGAACAGTATTTGTTTCTCATTGTAGAATTCTAACTTGATAGCCCTTCCCTTTAACCTTAACACAATATCTTAACACTTTAAAGATGATACTATCTTCATGCTTGCATGGTTTAAGAGAATCTGCTATTTTGAATATCTGTCTTCCTTATTGTTGCAATTTTAAGATTTTCTTGATCATGTGGTTGTACCAGAGTGAATATAGTGTATATTTGTTTGGTTTTCTTTTTTCCTATTTTCTATAATATTCTTAAATTTGTAGCGTTTTAAATCTTAATAAAACTGGGAAAACACTTTGTCAGTATCTCATTCATATATTTTTCTGTAGCTCCTTCCTCTGAAACTCCGATTACACATAATACAGCTTGAAATTGTTCTATAAATAATGTTTCTGTTATTTTGTGTTTTTAGGTTTTATTTTTCTCTTAATGCTTTTATTTGGAAAAATTATATTGCTATGTATTCATTTTAATAATATTTGCTACTACAGTGCATAATCTACAATTAATCCCATTCAGTGAAATTTTAATTTTATATATTTGATTTTTAATATCTTCAAATTCCTGTTGGTCGGTTCTATCTTAAATCTTCCTTTTATGTTCTTAATATATTTTGGCTTTCCTTCAAACAATTTAATATTTTATTATTTCAATGATAAGGTCTTTGATAATTCTATAAATTCTGTCAATTCTGGGTCTGCTTTTATTGACATTTTGCCTGTTTTTAGGTCACATATCCCTGCTTCTTGGAAACTCAATTTTTTTTTTAATTGCTTGTTAGACAAAGTGATATAATATAAATATTTAATTGCTTGTTAGACAAAGTGATATAATATAAATATTATATTGTTCATTGTGTTTATTTTGCTCTCCCTCCTTGAAGATTGATGGACTTTGTTCCTGCAAGCAGTTGGTCCCTAAAAAGTCTTATCCTTCATTTCATTAATAGTTCAAATCTTTCAACTAAGACATGGTTCCTCAGAAATCTCCACTGAATACCTCAAGTGCTAAAGAAGAGCTCTTTACTCTGGATAGTTAGGATTTACTAAGTCCTTGCTGTGTGTAAGCTCTGGAAATGCTCACCTTAAAATTCTGCTTTACTTTTAAAGTCCACATTGTGGAGTTTCACCGGAAGTACAACTAACTTGTTTCTCATCAAAGACTCAAAGCAACTGCTATGCAGAATTATTGGGATTTTTTCTGTGTAATTCCCATCGCTCATGAAAAAAGTCTAAAAACTTCCAATGCCCTAAGCCTCCACAATTACCAAAACCCATTTCCTTAAATCAGAGGAACTTCCAGGCTTATTATTGCTTTTACTCCTTCTAATCATAGTACCCAGATTATTCTTTGCAGAATTTCAGGCTTATTGTAGGGCTCACCTGTTTGCTTCACTTTTCACAGGGATCACAGTTCTTCACTGCTCTTTGATTTTTGTGTGAAAACTAGTATTTTCTTTTTTTTACCCAGTTTTATAGTAACATATACCCTGTAGTAACTTATACCCTAAAGTGGATGATTGAAGTATACAGCTCATTAATATGCACAACAGGGGGTGGTTATTAGCATTAAAGAGTTCATAACCCATGGATCCAAATAGCAGATCTATGTACCACTACCCAAAATATTTATTAATTTCCATAAAGGATAGTAGTTTTATTTTTCATTTTGAAGTAACTGGTGTTTATAATATAAGTATTTTACAGTACATTTATCTTTGCAAATAATGTTCTCTAGTGGCTGGTAGGTGAACAGATGAACATTTTGAGTGCCATTTTATGCCCAGTCTATTTTCATTTTCATTCCTACATTCTCCCACAGAACCCAAAATGAAAGACGTTATAGCATTCTTAAACTACAAGTTTTGTTAGTCATGCAGTTGGTATATTGTTGCTTCTTATTTCAATGTACCTTTCTTTCAAAGTGCTTAAATGGCAGATAGATAGAGCGCTACTATTTAAAGTACAGACTGTTCTTGAGTCTATTTGCAAATAAATATTGGATATGTGGTAAAATTGTATATTGGACATGTTTGATTACAAGCAACTTCCTGGTAGCAAGGAAATGAACACTCACAAGTGACCCTAAAGGTTGTTTCTTATAAAAATAGCCTGACAATTATGAATGGAGATACACACACACACACACACACACACACACACACACACACACTCACAAAGTCCTTAACATCATCAGGTTCTGTGACTGTAAGTGAAATGACGTATAATGAAACCAATTTCACCATCGGTCAATTGATATAAACAAGAGTTAAGTTCCTATGGTGTCTTATCAATATTACAATGAAACAGTGTTAAACAAAACCATGTTATTCAAGGACTTGCTGTTTATAATTTAAGAATTAGAAATGCAGTGCCCATATCCCATCACTAAAGTACCCAATTTTTAGGAGAGGCATCTACATCTGTATTTTTAAAATCTCTACAAGTATTCTGATACACAGTGATGACTGATAAAGAGAACAGAATCTTTTCAAGGAACCTAACAAATAATATCATTTGATTCATTTGTTTATAAAAGAAGAAAGGTGACACAAAATAATTTTTTAAAGTACTTAGCCAGACAGTATCAAATTTGGCTTAGAGCTTCCAACCTATGTCCTTTTTTTCTACACCATATAATTCTCATCCTTAAAATTCATAGATTCATTATTGAGGAAGCTGATTAGATATAAATGCTTCACAGTACACAATTCTGTTCCTGCATGCATTTAGTTTCTTTTTGAATCCAGTGTTCCTGTCCTTATCTTTTTAACAGTTATTATTTTATTTGCCAAGAGCAACAGCAAGAACAAAGAAAAAAGCCCCTCAGGTTCTAACTGCCATTTTTGAAACACGGTTTCAGTTATATCTTGCTGCTTATTCTCAATTTACATAACAAGGATACATGAATTTATATTGTGGCTCATTGTCATGTAAATGTATGAAGAGTTCATAAATTTCAATGTCTTTCAGACATCTGTTTGACCTGTTGTGGAAAGTTTTTCCTCAAGGGGAATACATCTACTTCACGTTTGATAGCATGACACTTTCTGCATCTTATTGTCATATTTTAGGAAAGAAAACAGAAGACCATCATTGTGAGAACAGAGTGCCAAACTGGTAAAACTCTAATTCAGGTTTGAAAAATGCTTTGGGTTAGGCAAATCATTCAAAGCTCTAGCTTACTGAAGTGTGATTTTAGAAAATAAATTTGTTGAACGATAAAAATTATAATTCTAAATTCTAATAGACAAAAGATGACAAGATATTTTAGTGTTTTGTTTTATTTTAACATGTTAATTCAGATATTTAGAGACATGCTTACTATTTGCTTGTGAATTTTAAATAAATAGAAAGACCAGTGTAATATAAACACTCCATGTTAAATTCTGAAAATATGATGAATATTCAGAAGGTACTGACAAGCAGATGGTCATGGATATTTTAAACAACATTCTTGACTGAGAGATTTTTGCTTCATGGTTCAGAGGGGGAAAAAATTAATGGGTTTGAATATGTAAATATCAAAAAGAATGTTGATAGAAATTCATTTTGGATTTCTGGGCTTATCTGATGGCTATTTCCTTGGGCAGTTTATGTTTGGACATTAGCAGCAGACACACCCAGAAGCCCAAACTGAGCTGAATGTTAAAAATCTGCCTTTGCCAATGCAAACCTGTAAAGTCTGGAGGAGGAACCAGATTACTTAGATACACAGATACTAACATAAGAAATCAAGAATCACAAAAAACAACAACAAAAACAACAGCTAAGCATGATACCACCAAAAGAAACTACTAAATTTTAATAACTGATTCTAAAGAAATGGAGATCTATGAAGCATCAGACAGACAAAGAATTCAGAATACTTATCTTAAAGAAGTTTAGTAAACTACAATAACACAGGCATATAACTAAAAAACAATGCATGAACAAAATGAGAAGTTCAAGAAAGCAAAATAAACCATTAAAAATATCTCAGAAATCCTAGAGTTAAAAAATATAACTGAACTAAAAAATTTTATAGAGTTTCAGGAACAGACCTGATCATACAGAAGAAAAAACCAGCTACCTAAAATATAGGTCATTAGAAATTAACCAGTCAGAGGAACAAAAAGAGAAAAACAGTGATGAAAGCCTAGAAGACATATAGGACACAATGAAACAAACAAACAAAAAACAAAATATTCCCATTACGGGAATTCCAGAAAGAGAAGAGAAAGAGAAAAGGATAGAAGGTATATTTAAAGCAATAAGGGTTGAAAATTTCCTGCACCTTGGGAGAAAAATGTACATCCAGATCCATGAGCACCCCCTCCCCTCCAACAAAATCCCAAAAAGTTTGACTCCAAATAAAGCTACAATAACACACATTACAAGTAAATTCTCAAAAGTCAAAAATATAAAAAGAAATAATTTAAAAAGAAGCTAGAGCAAAGAGAGGTTACATAGTAGGGAACCTCCACAGGACTATAGGCAGATTTTTTAACAAACACTTTTCAAGCCAGGAGAGAATGGGATGACATATTCAAAATATTGAAAGAAAAAGCTGTCAACCAAGAATTCTATACCCTGGGAAGCTGTCATCCAGAAATAAAGGAGGAATAAAGAGTTTCTTGAAAAAACAAAAGTTGAGGAAGTTTACTAACATAGACCTGTCATATAAGAGCTGCTAAAGGGAGTCCTATGAATGAAGTAAAAGAATAATAATTGGCCTAGCTAGTTTTGCACAGTGGTTAGAGAGAGCATCAGCCAAAGAACTGAAGAGTCTTAGGTTTGATTCTGGTCAAGTCCACCTACCTCGGTTGCAGGCTCAATCCTTGGCCCTGGTTGGGGCACATGCAGGAGGCAACCAATCGATATGACTCTCTCTCATTGGTGTTTCTCTTTCTCTCTCTTTCGCTTCCACTCCCTCTGAATAACAATAAAAAATTTAAAAAAATCCCCAAGTGAGGATTAAAAATAAAGAAAATGATGAACAAAATAGATCCAGAGACACAGAAACATGGAACAGACTGAGGGATCTTAGAGGGAAGGGGAGGTGGGGGAGTGGGGGGGAGAGATTAATCAAAGAATTTATATGCATATATGCACAACCTAAGGACATGGACAATGGTGGGGAGAGGGACTGGGGAGGGAGGTGAGACAGGGTAGAATGGGTCATTGGGGAGAAAAAAAGACATCTGTAATATTTTAAACAAAAATTTAAAAAAAACCCCAAAACAGCATGATACTGACATAAAAAACAGAAAAGTAAACCAATGTAACAGCTGGGAAATAAACCTAAGCATATACAGTCAACCAATATTTGACAAAGGAGGTTAGAATATTCAATAGAGAAAAAGACAATCTTTTTAATAAATGGTGCTGGGAAAACTGGATATTCACATGGAAAAGAATGAAACATGACCCCTATCTTACACTACTCATGAAAATTAACTCTAAATGGATTAAGGACTTAAATGTAAGACCTGAAATCATAAAACTCCTAGGAGAAAATATAGAAATATAACTCCTTGGCATGGGTCTTGGTAACGACTTTTTGGAAATCACACCTAAAGCAGAAGCAACAAATCAATATTGCTTAATATTCTGCACTATTGATGCTGCTAACATATGTTTACTTTATCGACTATATTATGTAATGGATATTTTTGTTTTTATTCGTAGAGCTAAGAAAGAATTTCAAGGTGGGAGCTCTGATGCCAGCCCATGTTTGTCTGTAATCAATCTAAAACAAATTACTGCTAACATGGGAGCATGCAAGTAAAAGGTCATATTTCCATGTTACTAAATAAATCAATTAAAAAATAAGCTCCTAAACTTTTCTGGAGCTTTTGTGTATATGTGTATTGTGTATAAGGACTCTGTGTTTTGTTTAATTGTCTCCCTCTTATATCTTAAAAAAATCTTAGCCAAGTGCTGACAACCAGTAGAACTTAATATCTGGCATTTTGTTATTAACTGTATCATTCCTATGTTTCTTTGAGATGAAACTAATTTAATTACTGGTGAGTTTGGAATAGCTTAGTGTGTAAAACATTATAACACTGCTCTGAAACCAAGCTGAAGAGATATAGTAAGATGAATCTGAGGAGAAGATAGGCTATATTTATTTTATATGATATACATAGCATCATGAATCATATTAAAGATAAGGCACACTAAAGAGGACCCAAGATGTAAAAAAATCAAATCTCTATAGTCTTTTCCCCAATATATCTAAAAGACCATGGGAGTTAAAATGGGTAAGATGGTAGAAAGGTATTCCAGTATTGCATGGAAATAGGCATAAAAAGTACATGGTAATGACTTCATCTCCATAAATTTTAGATGAAACAGTGTATCGTCTAACTTGTATTGAAAATAATGATGTAAGCTTTATGAGCAACAATTGTCTGATTTTAAAAATAATTTAATCTGTGCTTTAATAAATGCCAATTTATTTTCTGTAACATTTAATCTCAGATGACTTAGCACAGCCAAACATAATTGACATGTTTTAAATCTCTGGAGTCACAAAGGCCAAAATATTAACCTTTGTGACTCCAGAGATTTAAAACATGTCAATTATGTTAAAAAAAATTCAGACACATAGGCACCCACACTAAGAACAGGATGTTATCTCATACTCAGAACTGTGGTCATACCAATATGGCTCTACATTTACTGTACTGTCAGCACTGTGTGCAGAGCCTCTTTACACGAAAAAAAAAAAAAAGAAAAAATCCAGAGTGACAATATTTTGGCCATTAAAATACATTTTCCTTTCAACATCTATGTTTGTTTGTAAGTAGGTCTGAATAATCTAAGGTCAGAGTAGAATAATTTCTTTTTAGCCACTATTATTCCAAAAGTGGGTCTAAAAGCATTTCCTGTATTATAAACCTTTGAAATTTTAAACAAACAGGGCTATGTAGACACATAGCATGTGGTAATGACTCATAATTTTCTTTTCATTCTTGAAAAATGTTTAGTATCTAAAGTGTTTTTCAAATATATGCTATACTCTCTGTAAAGAAATTATTTTTCTGCAAAAATGACCATTAATAATAATAGGTAGTATTTTTTGAGTGCTCAAAATGATCTAGACTTTGTATTTATTGGACCTTCTCAATATATCAATCAGACTCCTGTATACAATTAATGGATTACAGCTAAAAGAACTTTAAGTGCTTATATTTTAAAAGGACACCCAAAGACAATATTGAAGATAAAAACAAGGACACAATAGGAAATTTAAGCCTTTGACATCTACAGCTATAAATATGAGTGGTGGCAATTCACGGAGGAAGGAAAAACATTCTGTAATCTATATTATTAGGTCTTAGTTTTTTACTGAGTTTGTGACCCTGAACTGTAAAAGATGTATCTAGTAAAACTGAAAAGGATTTTTAATTCTTTTATTCTTGCTAGTAAGTACTATATTCCAATATTTCATTTTTCTTGACCTGGCATTATTAAAACCAAGAGATAAACTATTTTATCAAAGTTTTTAAAAACCTTTTGTTCTTGGAACATTAATTCATGTGGTTAATAATGCAGTCCTATTCTAGGACTATTAAGCACATTATTCCAATATTGCTAAAGAATAAAAGCTGTGTTAAACACTAATCAAATAAATGAATTTCACAGGATGATGGTATTTCAAAGAACTTTGCTTAATTTGTGAATTCATTGATTAAATCCAATAATTATTTTAATTGAGCTATTTGATAGATTCTGTAATCACAATGTATATACTAAAAACATCTATGTGGGGGCAATAGGAATAATTTCCAGTCACTTTAAATGCAATCTCTTGCATTTATTTTTTATTTATTTATTTAATTTTTAAAAAATATATCTTTATTGATTTCAGAGAGAGGAAAGGAGAGAGAGAGAGAGAGAGAGAAACATCAATGATGAGTCATTGATCGAGCCCACAACCCTGGCATGTGTCCTGACCAGGAACCCCAATCGCCTGGATCCTAGGTCAACGCTCAACCACTGAGCCACGCCCAGCCGAGCGCAATCTCTTGCATTTAAAAATGTTTTCTGATTAAAAAGTTTAAAACTTCAGAAGTGCAGCCTGGCCGGCATGGCTCAGCGGTTGAGCATCAACCTATAACCCAGGAGATTGTGATTGATTCCTGGTCAGGGCACATGCCTAGGTTGCAGGCTCCCTCCCCAGTAAGGGGTGTGCAGGAGGCAGCCAATCAATGACTCTCTCATCATTGATGTTTTTAGCTCTCTCCCTCTCCCTTCCTTGCTCTGAAATCAATAAAGACATATTTTTTTTTTAAAAGCACAAAAAAAAAAACACTTCAGAAGTGCAGACATTTGTGCTAACAACCTGAATATTTTGTTAAAGAGCATATAAGAATATACTGTAAAAATATTCAAGTACAGTCATTATATCTATTAGTTTTTTACAAAATCAGAATATATTTTAATTGCAATAACCACAACACTAACTGTTTGATTGAAAATAAATCTTATGTACATTTTAACTGGCCTCCGGAATGTTGAGCTGATATATACAGGGTGAGGTAAAAGTAGGTTTAAAGTTGTGAGTACACAAGGCAAAGTTTATTCTTGTAATATTACTTATTAATTATTGCATTATTTTCCACATGAACAACTGTAAACCTATTTTTGTCCACTCCTGTATATTAAATTCTTTATGATAAAGGATTAGAGAGAGAAATAGGAACCTCCAAAAGACTTACTTGTGTATGTTTAGAGTTGAATTAAGGAACTGTGTGCATAACTCATTTGTTAGCTATTTCCTTAAAATTTTACTCCTTTTCACCCCCATCTATTCTATACACATTTCTTTTTTTTTTTTATGTTTGTAATTGATTTTTACAGAGAGAGAGAGGAAGGGAGAGGGAGAGAGAGAAACATCCCTGATCTGGAATTGAACTGGTGACCTTTCAGTGCACAGGAAGACACTCAACCAACTGAGCCACACTGGCCAGGGGTACTCTGTACATGTTTCTTAAGAATTTCAACTGTTCCAAGCACTGGAATAAGTCTTAAGAATAAAAGTTTTGAGAGTGAAGACCTTTATCTTCCATGAAAGAGTTTTAGTGTGAGAAATGTGAATTGGCTTGCATTTTCTCTTGCTTATCATGCAGAATATATTTATAATTATTCCATATTTTAAATTTAATATGTGAGGGATAAGACTTCCCTCTGAAAACTATACTTGAAAGAGCACAAAACAGATGAGATGAATCATATAAATCAAGCATGTTTGTTTGTTTGTCCATTTATTTGACCAAAGCAATATGGAAATATTCATCCTGATTGCTCTTTGTGTTCTTATACAGTTGCCATAGGAACTCTGTTATATCTCAGGCTTAGCACAATATATTTTATCTAAAATAATAGAAATCATTTTTATCTATATTGTCAATAATGTGAGTAGAGACGTATCTGCATCTTAAACAATATCTGATGTATAATGTGTGAGGACTAGATTATCATTTCCTTGTTTTTCACATGAGCTGAGGTGGGAGGAGGTAGAAGGAAGAGAGAGCCTTGAAAATATTTTAAATTAATTTTTTATTAACAGTTTACTCCAGTTTGCCTCTCTTTGAAATCACCTACTTATAAAAGACTGTTTTCTATTTGTTTGTTTTTTCAAAATAAAATTTGCAGAATCACATTTTAGTTATAATGAAATAAACAAACAACAACAACAAAAATATCATCTTTGTTTGAAAAATAACTTCCTGGATAACATATATGCAATTATGTTGTACTTAGTATTTTCTCATAAATACTTTATTATTTATAATACATAAATTTCCTCTGAAGTATTTAACCATTCAATTCTTTCCTATTAAGGTAAGATAGTATTTAGATTAGTAGACTGTATAGTAAGTATATAAGGTCTGTGGTTCTTGGTTTATACAACCTAAAACATAGGAAATATAGACATAAACACTTTGCTTACAGAGGAGATAATTTTCATCACTGGAATGCAATGTAATCTGCACTGAATAGCTCTTTATAACATTATTGTTTAGGGGATATTGCCAGGATACTTAGACCATAATTTCATTTTCATTCATTCTAACCAACTTAAAATTTTTAAATCTTTTTTGGCCTCAATCGAAGATATTTTTCCATTGATTTTTAGAGAGAGTGGAAGGGAGGGACAGAGGGTGAAGAGAGAAAAAGAGAGAGAGAGAGAGAATGAAAGAGAGAAAGAGAGAGAGAGAGAGGGAGAGGGAGGGACATCAGTATGAGAGAGACACATCAATTGGTTGCCTCCCATATGCTTCCCATCCAGCCCCGGATGGAACCTGCAACCCAGATACCTGCCCTTGACTGGGAATTGAACCTGGGACCCTTTGGTGTGTGGGCCGACACTAACCACTGAGCTACACCAGCCAGGGCCTAACTAACTTTATTGCTTTATGAAAATTCAACTTACAGCCTGAATTTCTAGGTACAACCAGCTTAAACTGTGTACCCTTAGTGATTCCTTATCTTATATTTTTTAAAAGTAATAAAATGTATCTCAACATTTGGATTTATATTAAAAAGAAATAAGAATCTATTTTCTAACAACATTGCTTTGTAAATGAGCTCTGTTTTATTCATTAATTAGGGTTATTTACCTTTTTATCTGACCATACCTTTGAAAAGAGTCAAACAATTAAAATACTACATGATAAAAATAATAAAAGATATAAGTGTAAAAGAAGTTTTGAGGAGAGACAGTTACTGTTTAGAAGCAAAGCTCTAAAACAAAACAAAAGCAGGGATTTCCGAACATTGTTTTCAATGGAGTCATTCTTAGAAAATTTCTTTCCAGCAACAATTAGTATAACATAATATAGAAATGCATTCAGGAAAAACAGAAAGTTCCTAAAGTAGTCCACTTGCACATTAATCAGGTAGAACACAGAAATGGAGTGGCAAAATCTGCCAGAGCACCTGGACATTGCCCCCTGCGGCTTAGACACTTTACAAAAGGTTGGCATTGATGTGTCAAAGTAAGTAGCAGGTGGTCTCAAAGTCTTATTCCCTTTGGTGATGGATGTCAGTTGGTTCTTAATTTTTCCAAAGAAGGTGCCCTAAGAAAAGTAGCAAGCAAAACCTACAAAACTTTTTGACCACATTATGCAAAAGAAAGCCAAGACAGCATTTTCACTCATCATAAGATGTATCAACCCATTAAGTGTACATTGTTTTTGGTATTATAAGTAATCTAGAGATGGTTAAAAATATATGGGAGGAGGTGGATAGGTTGCATGCAAATATGCCATTTTATATGAGACTTGAGCATCTGCAGATTTTGGTATATGCAAGGGTTCCTGGAACCAATTCTCCATAAATATCAAAGGACAAATGTATAGCACCCAATAAGTTATCTCAGTTGAACAAAACATCTGGAGGAGGTGACTAAATATGTGGCCAGTCCTCTAAGATCTTAAAAAGAAAACACTTATAGTAAGTCAAGAGAAAGAGACATATGATGAGATGAGAGTGCAGATAAGTAAGGGAATATAGGAAATCTAATATGATTATCTGAAACAATAATTGTCGGTTTACCTATGGATACAAGTATTTACTGAATTCAAATTAATTTGAAGCAAATAAATTTTAAATGGGTTATGTTTTCAGAATACTGATTTTTATGCATTGCTTTGTTTTAATAATAAGTTAATTCATAATTCACACATTGTCAGATATTTCACTATATGAAAGAAATATAAATATTCCAGATCAAACAAAGACTAAGATTTATGCAGTAACAGGAAGAATATTAAAGTATAAAAATTAACTAAGAAATTTGGTAAAGAAAAATATTAGTATTAATGTGTTTCAAATAATTTAACATGCAATTACATAACATTGCTCTGATAACTAAAGGTACTACTTGGAATATTCTTTCACCAAAAATCTCTCGCTAACCTTCAAGATGCATTTTTCTTTACCACATATGTATGTTGCTAACTGTAACATAAATACAGGTTTTCTGTAGTGTGATCTCCCTTGGTAGGGAAGTGAGATGAATGACAGCAATGTAGAGTAAAATAGTTCTGATGAGAAGAGAAGCTACTGATAGCATGTCAACCTGATTTTATACTCTCTAATATATCTACCAATCTAACACAAAATCTAATTCATGGTTTGATTATCATATTTAGGCTCGAAAGCTGATATTGAGAACTCAAAATATCATCTTTCAATTTCTACCTAAATTTAATTATGATCCAATAGCTGCCCATTCTTTCAAAGTAATAGAAAAATTTTTGCAAAGGTCTCTAAGGGTGAGAGTCTGTGCCAGGAGTCCTGATTGTGTTGTCTATATGAAGGATAATACAAAGTCCATTTCATTCTTAAAAGAATCTATAAAAATTACACTAATAAATATTATGTTAACACTACACATGTGTTTATATGTTATTAGATATGATGTACATTTCTATCTAAACATGTGTGTATATGTGTACATACATATGCGTATACATTTTGTTCAAAAGAATAAATCTGGGATGATAGTCTGTTAGTTTGGCATTGTCTAAGTAAGTGGTCACTCAAATGTTAGATGATAATAAATATAATTATATAAATAGATAGTAAAGTGCCATAAATTCTGCAAAAATCTCTAAATGGAAAGGGAATCATCTCAAAAGAAAATAAGAGAGATTTGTTTTACTCATTTCTCTGCATTTCAAACAATTAAGAAAATAGAAAACCACTAAGCTTTCAAAATCTTTCAAGAGCACAAAGTGGTTTTCAAGACAAGGTAATTTCTAAGTATTTTAAGTTGAAGTAAAAACTTGGAAGGAGAGAAAAAGATAAAAGGAATGTTATCAAACTCGAGGACAGTAATAAGGAATAAACAACCTGTTAGAGGCATAATTCCTTTTAAGTTACATAAAATATTTAGGCACAAAATGATGTAAAAGTTTCCCATTACCTTCCTGTCTTTTGAGCCCTTACTTCTTGCAGCTTATGACAAATAAACGGCCAGGAAAAAAAAAATTCTGCTTCAGGTCTAAAGGAAGGGTCAAGAAATTAATGATTTTAAAATCTGATTAGGATCTTGAGTATTTTATGTACTATGCATTGGGAGGACTGTGACAAATCTACAAATGTTATAGAGTAGCAGTGGTAAAAGTGAGTTCTAGAATTTGAAACATAAAATAATATTTATAGAATAGTGAAAAAAAATGAACTAAATTCATTAGTGAATCTGCCTTCCAAACAGCCAGGCAGATATCATTAATTGATTATAATGCTCCAAGGTTAACAGCAGTTGTAGAAAACATCCCACACCATTAAACAAACAAACAAACAAAAACTACAAGTTGAATGAATTTGTAAGGAAAATAAAGAAAAATCTCTTGTTTTTACACTTAAGAAAATGGACATACATTAATATTACATGCTCATGGTCACACTACATATTGACCATAAAGCTAGGTCTAGAATGGACCTAACTTTAATGTTACATAAATGTTTAAAGTGAGCCCCAAATCCTCCATGACACATAAAGTCTGGTCAGTCATTTGGCACTTTAATTGGGAGAATCAACACACATCAAACAGAAAATAGGAGAAAGTATTTTGATATATCAAAAACTTGGTAACAGCAGTAAGTCCATTTTCTGTCTTTCCCCCTCTTATTTTTTTTTTCTCTATTGAATTTATTGGGGTGACACTGGTTCACAAAACCATACAAGTGTCAAGTGTACAAGTCAACAAAACATCACCTGCATACTGCATTGTGTGCCCATTGCCCCAAGCAATCCCCACCTTTGCCCACCTCCTCCTACCCCACACCACTCTCCCTCTGGCTATCAGCACACGGCTGTCTGAATCTACATGATGTATATATTTTTTGCTTAATCCTCTCACTTCTTTCATCTGTTCCCCTAAGCCCCTCCCCTCTGACAGCTGTCAATCTGTTCCATGTTTCCATGCCTCTATTTCTGTTTTGTTCGTCAGTTTATTTTGTTCATTAGATTCCACATATAAATGAGATCATGTGATATTTGTCTTTCTCCCCCCTCTCTTAATGTGTGTGTGTATGTGTGTGTGGGTGAGAGAGAGAAAAATAAATATACTGTAATTCAAGTAATTTTCCATATCATGTTATAGAAAACTTTTCAAACTTAAAACAATTTCAACAGTTATAACATGATATCTTACAGCAGCAGGGATTTTGAACATCTTTGGACAGCTATATAAAGAAACAAAGACTAGCAACATCATGTAGATCAGCTGTATGCTTTTGTAATTAAGTGAAATATATTTAGTTTTATCAGAAAATATATTCAAAATGTTTTAATGAATACACTGGTTAATGAGAGGCATTTCCTTTGTGCTGAGTTAAACCACCTTCAGAATTTACATTTTATAGTAACTTACCTGATGTTGGTGAAGGAAGGGCCTTGATAGGAGTTAGGAGAAAGTTCATTCTAGACCTGCCTGTTATTTGCCTTGGTTAAGCTTTGGGTGTATCTGAAACTTTGCTTCTCCTTCTATAAAATGAGCAGGTTTGTATTGTAGATCTTTAAAGATATTTCTAAGCCTACATTATATCAATTGTGAATTTATATTATGCCTAAAATGTAATTTTATTATAATCACTATAGGAAGCATTATTTAAGTGAATTAAATAATTTTTAAAAGTGCACATAATCTATAATATTCATAATATATAATCTCTAAATTAATTTCAGGTTTTATACCTGAACACTTTATCTCATTAAATTAGAAAACATGTTAATAGATCTGTCAAAGTAAGAGCTTAAAAACATGAAGAAGAGTCATCAAAATAAATTTCATTAAATGTCAGTAGGGATGCAAGTGTTAAATGTGGTTAAAGCATTTTTCCATCCCTGACATGACACAGTCCAAATTATGCATTGTGAAGGGAAGTGTATATGAGACATGTTCACCCCAGTGGAACAGGAAAGTCTGCCTAAGGACAGTGGAGTGGAAAATAAAGGGCAGAGAAGTGTGAAGACCAGACAAAATGACAAAGTCTTCGGTGGATTAGTAAATAAAGGCAATTGAAAAAATAGAAAATAAAAATTGATTTTTATTCCTTATTTAAAAAAATCAGTATGAAATAATTTCCATGATGCTAGTATTCTAATGTCATAAAGAGGGTTTTTTTTAAAGTTGTATTTACAAGCAAACATTAGCTGTAACTTCAAGGTGCATACTAATTGGAAAAATATCTTTTGGCATACACTTAGTGCAAATATCTGGACCAAATGAACTGGGAAAAACATATATGCCAATTTCTGATTCTATTATTCTTTTCATATTATTCTCCATTTTCCCACAGCAAATAAATACGTTATTTTAATTGTTGCCAACAAGTAGCAATGTAATTAAATTGTAAATTTCAAGATTAAAGAACCAGGATTCTTCTGAATTTCCATCATGGACATTTACCTCTGTTTTCTCTTAGGACTCTTAACAGTGTTTGCTGAACATTTAAGTCTGGTCCATTTCAAGTTAATATTTTGCATTTCGTGTTTAGTAAGTTCCAACTTCATTCTTTCACATGTAGATACCCAGTTTTCCCAGCACCATTTTTTGAAGAGACTACATATGTAATTTAAGTTCTCTTCTGTTCTCTGAATTATGTGTTTCCTCTAAGGTGGGTTGTTCTGATAGCATTCACGCACTTCCTTTTAGTGTTGGCTTTTCTAATTTGCCTTGAAAATTGCCTTGTTTATTTATAGTTTTGAATCAAAGACAGAGTTAATTAAGTAGAGTAACTTTTTCCCTCTTTAATATATAAAGCTACTAAAATGTTTATTTCTTCTGAGGGATAGATATACCTACTGTCAGGTTTCTCTTTTGTGTGTTTAAGTAAAAGAATCAGGAGGTGATGCCAGCTTTACTCTCACCTGCTATAGCAACACCCACAAGAGGATGATCTGCGGTGTTGCAACAGTCCCCTCAGGAAGCCTCAGGCCCACCTTTTCAGAGCTGGCTCTCCAGCTCCGCACTGGTGGTGAACACCTCCGCTGTGAATGTGACACGGGAAAGTAGGGGAGGTGTGCAAGCCAGAGCCACAGTTTGGCTGATAGTATTTTGATGTTCCATCTAAATTTTAGTGTCTTCCTCCATTCTGCATATGACACCTGAGGATTTCCAGGATTTCCATAAGGCTTCCTACTACTGTACATCTTTCTTTCTTATAATGTAAGATGTAATTGTTTCTCTTTTAATATTCCTGAGGTTAGGCGGATGTGTTTCTTCTCCCTTGATGCTTTTCTGAATGTGTTTTTATTAAATATATTTAAGTTGATTTCAATAGGTTTGGTAAGGAAGAATAATCATTTAAATAAAACTAATCTACAATCACTTACTGACATGTTTTAGCTTTGTCATTTCTATGGAAGCTATTTTGAAATAAATGGAATAAATTAATTATCAATTAGGGAATAATGTTATTTTTAATCAGGTCTAGAAACAAATTTGTTATGTAACCGATCTAGATTCAGATTCTTCTTGTGGCTCATTGATATTCTTATATAATGTAATTGACTATTTTTCCTTACATCAGACAAAAATATGTTTTTAGATACTTTCTCATATTAGTCATTCATATAGATGAATCATCCCTATTTATTTAAATGTTGTTAATTATCTGGTGGTTATTCCATAATGGAGAAAGTTGATTGACAATTTCTATGATTTATACACAAATACATCTAAAATATGAATTTCTTTATAATTTTAGGGATATGAAAATTGCTAAGAAATACACTTAGTAAATGAGATCACCAAGGAAATGACTACAAAGAAACAAGAGTAGGAGAAAACATCAAACGTTGTTAAACTCAAAGAATGAGGGGATATATATATTAAACACTCTAAGTGTAGGTAGAATGAGAGTGGGCACCATGTTCAGGAATGTTCATTTTACCTAATTTTTAAAATAAAATAGTTAAAAATATTTTGCAATTCTAAATATTTTAGGCAATTCTAAAATGAATATTGTGAATTATTTTTCACAGAATAGTAGATCCATGAAACAAAATTTAGTAATAAAATATACATACAAATTAAATCATTAAATAATAATAATCATGCATATCTACATAAACAAGACCTATTACATACTTAGTCCAAAGTATTGATTGTGGAATGAGACATATGTGGATTATTGTTCTAGTGCTCTGCCACTTACTAGCTGTGGCACCTTGGGCAAGTAAATTATTTATATTGTCTCAATTTTCTAATGTCTAAAATGGGGTACACTATTACCCCTATCTTAAGGGATGTGCAGAATTAAAATTGATAGTGCAGGTGAAGCATTTAGGATAATCTCTGGCATATTATAATTCCTCCATAAGTGTTATCTATATTTCTTAGTCTTAGTAATACTACTTGTAGGATTCCATTTTACTATAGATTATCACTAACATGCTATTTTATAGATTAATAACCTGAGACTTAGGTTAAGTATTATATTCAATACAACATGTAGTATACAAATGATCTTACATCTACAATGGGGTTTTGTCCCAAAAAACCCATTGTAAATTAAAAATGCATTTAATATTACACTGTGGAATATCTGTTGTTTACCATAGTGACTGCATGGCTAACTGGGAACTGTGGCTCACATCCGCTGCCCAGAATCACTAGAATATTGTATCATAAGATAGTATCCTAGTGCTACCAATAGCCTGGGAACAGATGTAAATTCAAAATTTGAAGTATGGTTTTTACTAAATGCGTATCACTTTCTCACCACTGTAAAGTAAAAAAAAAAGAATCATTAAATTAATGACTATCTATATATTATAGCAAATCCAATAGCTAAGCAGTATTTGACTCCAAAGTTCAGCCAATGAGCTATGGAGATAC
This sequence comes from Miniopterus natalensis, assembly GCF_054644295.1. Classification (NCBI taxonomy): domain Eukaryota; kingdom Metazoa; phylum Chordata; class Mammalia; order Chiroptera; family Miniopteridae; genus Miniopterus; species Miniopterus natalensis. The sequence goes on from NC_142083.1 coordinate 56,656,181, forward strand.
TTTGTTTATAATAGATGGAACATGCAATCTATTTCACCTTAGGATACTAGTTATGATTACATGAAGAAAGTATTCAAAACAATAGTTAAAGTATTGCTGTATTAGAGGCATTAATCTGGGTTCAGTGGGATAAGCAAGCATAAAAAAGGACAAGGCATTTGCCCACAAACAAATTACATTCATGAAAGACCAGCAGTATCATAACAGAGCACACTGAGGAGTTTCCTGTTTCTAGTGGGCTAGATTACTTGCCTTAATCCACCTGCTGAATTTACTACACAGTGATAAATAAAATGTATTTTTGTTATTACTCTTAATCATAGAAGCGTCAAAAATTTGTCAAGTATTACTATTTAGCAAAATAAGAATCCTACATGCAGACAAGCATGAGGACCACTCTTGCCTGGAGGTTATTTCTCTTCTTCAGATATTAAAACCTTGTTTATGGACTTCCAGAACAAGGAAAATATCAAAGTCCAGGTTACATCCAAGGGGATGAATAAAAAATGAGAGATTTCCCTCAAATGTGCAAGATCAAATAGCAGCAGCTTCGGGGTAAGGGTAGCCCAAGCAAACTCATAACCCAGTTCAAAATTCCTATGTAATACAAAAAACTTCTAGTCTTGAAATTGGCTTGATGTGATCTTTGATTAGTAAAGGATGCTTCACTAAAGCAAATACAAACCTCTCTGAACTTTACTGTATTTCCTATATTATCCACATAAACATATTACTTTTCATTTATGTTCAGCAAATGGCCAAAAACAAGTATAGAAGGAAATTAGACTTGAAAATCAACATCCAGCCAAAACAAACATCAGAAACACTTAATTTCTAATAATTCTATAAATAAAATATATAAAACACTAAAATATGATGAATGGGTTTCAGAGCAGGACAGACGGCAGAAAAAAGTTAGTGTTGTAGATGATATGAGAAGAATTTCTTGAGAATGCACTGGAGAAACCGAAAGAAATGAAAAATACATAAATACCTAATATTTACATAGGAAAAATGAGCTCTGTGAAGAAAAACTAGTAAACATTTTGTTGTCATTTTGATGTGTGTTTTGTTTTTCAGAATGAACATTAATAAATTGTATTTGGGAATTAGATGGACAGGATTTAATATATTATGAAGTAGAATCCACTACAAATGAATGTAAGTGGTGATGGAGAAAAATACATTGAGCATCACTTTAAGGTTTCCAGATTGGAAGACTGGATGAGCTCCAAAGGAGGAAAAGTCTGCATTTTCCCCTTGCATTAAATATAACTTGTCTGTGTCCTATCTGAATAGAGATTTTGAACAATGAGAAAATATGTGTCTGGGAATAAAATGAAGATTTGAGTGTTTCTAGTACAGATGATTGTTGAAGTGATGAGAGAAAATAAAACAACTAAGAAAAAATGAACAGTGAATAGAATACATATATAAAGGGTGTAAAGATGACTGTAAAGGAGGATCATAGAGGTAAAGAGAGAAGGCCTTTACTCAGGAAACTACAGTACTCTGAAAAAAGAAATAGAAGATATAAACAAATGGAAAAATATACCATGTTCATGGATTGGAAGAATTAATATCATTAAAATGCCCATATTACCCAAAGCAATCTATAAATTCAATGTGATCCCTATTAAAATACCAACAGCATATTTCACAGACCTAGAACAAACAATTCAAAATTTACATGGAACCAAAATCGCCCCAAATAGCCATGGCAATCTTGAGAAAGAAGAACAAAGTTGGAGGGATCACAATACCAGATATCAAGTTATACTACAAAGCCACTGTAATCAAAACAGCCTGGTACTGGAACAAGAACAGACATGTAGATCAGTGGAACAGAACAGAGAACCCAGAAACTGACCCATGCCATTATGGTCAATTAATATTTGATAAAGGAGGCAAGACTATATAATGGATTAAGGACAGTCTTTTCAACAAATGGTGGAAAAACTGGACAGATACATGCAAAAAAATGAAACTAGACCACTAACTTACTACACAAAAGTAAATTCAAAATGGATAAAAGACTTAAATATAAGACATGAAACCATAAAAATCCTAGAGGAAAACATAGGCAGCAAAGTCTCAGACATCTCTCGTAGCAATGTTTGCTGATACATCTCCTAGGGCCAGAGAAACTAAGGAGAAATAAACAAATGGGACTGCATCAAAATAAAAAGCTTCTGCACAGAAGAAACCATCAACAAAATGAAAAGGGAGCCCACTGTATGGGAGAACATATTTGCCAACGACACATCAGATAAAGGGTTAATATCCAAAATATATAAGGAACTTATACAACTTAACAAAAAAAAGACAAACAATCCAATTTAAAAATGGACAAAGGACCTAAATAGACACTTTTCCAAAGAGGACATACAAATGGCTAAGAGACATATGAAAAAATGTTCAGCATCGCTAATCATCAGAGAGATGCAAATTAAAACCTCAATGAGGTATCACTTCACACCTGTCAGAATGGCTACCATCAACAAATCAACGAACTACAAGTGCTGGCGAGGGTGTGGAGAAAAGGGAACCCTAGTCACTGCTGGTGGGAATGCAGACTGGGGCAGCCACTATGGGAAGCAGTACAAGTTTCCTCAAAAGATTAAAAATTGACCTGCCATTTGACCCAGTGATCTCATTTCTAGGAATATATTCAGGAACATAATTTGAAACACTAATCACAAAGAACTTATGCACCTCTATGTTTGTAGCAGCACAATTAACAATAGCTAAGATCTGGAAACAGCCCAAGTGCCCATAGCAGATGAGTGGATTAAAAAGCTGTGGCACATTTATGCCATGGAGTACTATGCGGCTGTAGAGAGGAGGGATCCCTTATCCTTTAGGACAGCATGGAGGGAATTAGAAAGTATTATGCTAAGTGAAATAATCCAGTCAGAGGAAGACAAGTACCATATGATCTCACTTATATGTGAAATATAATAAACAAATAAACTGAACAAAATGGACCCAGAGACATAGAAGCATGGAACAGACTGAGGGACCTCAGAGAGAAGGTGGGGAGGGGGGAAAGGGTGGGGAGTTATTAATCAAAGAACTTATATGTTTATAAGCATAACCCATGGACATAGGCATTGGTATGGGAGAAGCCTGGGGGTGGGATAGATCAGGGGTGGAGGGAATCAATGGGTAGAAAAAGGGGACATCTGTAATATTTTCAACAATAAAGATACAGAAACTTAAAAATAAATAAATAAATAAATAAATTAATTAATTTTAACAAAAGAGAGAGAGAGAGAAGAGCCATGAATATGCTGCTCCCAAATTCAGAGCAGGAAAGGATGAACGGGTTTAAGAGCAGAAGACACAGAGCAAGAGTAGGTTAAGGATGTGGACAAATTCACCAGATATTGGCAAAAACAAATGATTAATTGTAAAATATTTATTTTCTGAGAAGGTAAGTTAAAAATACTTTTTGTATTTGTGAGGAGTTGTAGGAGAATTGTAGAGTTCTAGTGAAGAATTTGAGCACAGACTCTTTAAAGGGACAGATAGTCACACATAACAAATAAAGATTGAACACACACACATAAAAAATTCAAGGGGAAATTAAAAAGCAAGGTAACTTTGAACAGTCCAGTGACTTTTACACTCTCTCATATGCCAGGGACATGATGAAAACATTTTTTCCCCAAACATAAATAACAACCTGTAATTTTTCTTTGTAAAAGAACTGGTTCTCCATTAATTTTCTTGATGCTAAGACACTTGTTTTTCTGCATTTGATTTTCTCTGAAACATGGACTCATCTCATCCTTCATGTGATAAGAAATCCTCATATCCTTCTTTTATTGGCAAGTTTTCTCTTTTTCTTTCTTGGTGGCACCTAAGATAATGATGCATTTTTACAACAGATGAAACTTTAGATTTAATGAGATACAGATGACAAATGTAACTGACTACTGAACTTTACAGCAAATTACTCTCAACTGAGATAAAATATTTTAAATAATGATGCAGATACATGACTTCCATTTATCTATTCAGATCCCAAATTCCTGATTGAGAAAATATTTCTATTTCTGTTAATTTCAAATTAGAATATTATTACTGCAGAGCCTATAGCACGTGACTAATTAACTAATATTACACAGCATTTTACTTCAAAAAGGGATTTCATTTTAAAAATCTAAGGCTGATTTCATTCAAATATTACAGAAAATAAAGAGAAATATAAAAATCATAAATGTATAAATAATACTATGCACCATAGAAAGTTTACATGTATACAAATTCTATTATATGTTTCACTTATTTCACACAGGTCTGAAAACATATAAAATATTAATTTTGTTATAAAATATGGGTTTTGCTCCATTCATTTAATTAGTATATGGATCAATTCTCAATAGTCATTTGGTAATTCCGCTTTCTGATTTATTGTTACATCTCAGAAGTTTACAGCTTATAGGTAGATCTTAAGCTAACATTTTTGGTAAAAAAATAGGATCTGGTGCTATGAGCATTATCATGACAGATGTATTTTCATCTTTGAGAACATCAGTTGCTTATAAAACTAATTTTATCAAGATGTATTTGTTTACCTATTAAATTAGATATTTTAACTAACCTCAATAGAATTCAGATGTGAAGGTGCATTACACTCTCATGAAGCACCAAGGAATGATTTCATTGTTAGGCGTATGTAGTATCACATTAACTGTTCTGAAAAACCTGAAAAGGAACACCCTTCAGTGACCCTAAACCAAGGAGTATAAATCTCAGGAAATCTAAAAACAATTTCCTCAAGTGCTTGATGTTTTATTATTTAGAAGAGAGACTTAAACAAATAATATTGCTGAGTTTTAGTACTTACCCAAATGGCTCCTGTATTACATTTTCCAGGTACTAAATTTAACATTGTAAATTAAAGATTCAACTAAATTCCAGAAAGCTTAACTTAGATGGCTGAAATAATTTAAAATAAATGCTAAATCAAACTTGAATGCTTTGAATTATAAAATAATAGATTTTTGTAATTTTGAGGTTTAACATATCCGAGACTATTTCTCCAATATGCTAAATTCAAGAAAAGGATCTTAACCAAACATACAAGAATAAAATTTCAACCACAGCCCGTCCAGGCGTGGCTCAGCGGTTGAACCTAGGATCCAGGAGACTGGGGTTTGATTCTCGGTCAGGGCACATGCCCGGTTGTGGGCTCGATGCCCAGTCGGGGGTGTGCAGGAGGCAGCTGGTCAATGACTCTCTCATCATTGATGTTTCTATCTCTCTCTCTCTCCCTCTCCTTTCCTTTCTCTGAAATCAATAAAGATATATATTTTTTAAAAATTCCAGCCACTAATATATTCATCTTAAGGAACATAATAAATAATTTTTAAAATATAGTTTGAAGTGAGAAGTGAAACATGTTGATGTCAGCGTGTTATTGATTTAGTATATAACAAGCAAACTGGCGCTTGACAAAAAATGAAGTGGTGTAATTAATAGCTCATTGGTTATCAAACATGCCTAAAATGAAAACCCTTTATTGTGGCGGTGTTTAAAAAGGAAAGTGTCATTAGCCATTGCAAAACTCCTAACATAAAAATCAATCATTCATTTCGCTTAATAGACTGTTCTTGAAGGGCTTCCTAACCACAATTTAGCTAATCAGTATGGAAACAAAAGGAAGAAAGGCAAAGGAAGGCCTTTCAAGATATTATTCTTTTATTGTCTTTTTCTAATAAGTTATATTCATATTATATACCTTAAAGGGAATACAGAAACTCCAAATTCAGGCGGAACGAGAAATATAATTAGGTAGTATAATTACACATTTGTTCCTTCTGGTTTGATGAAATGCTTCTAAACTATGCTGTATAATCTGTGCACTTAGAAACATCAGTACTTATAGTGTATGAAATGAAGAGCTACTGAGCTCTAATGGGGTTCATTTTGTGTTTTAAAATTCCTCAAAATGACTTTGAGATCATGAGCTCCATGAGCACTAATGCACGCTGCTAGTGGCAGAGGAACGCAATGAAGAAAAGCATGAATAGTTACCTTAAAACTGCCTTAATTAAAAAAAAAAAAAAATGTGCACACATGTTTTTCCCATCAAAGCAAGGAATAAAACATATGACATATTATCCCTTTTTATATTTAAAAATGCTAGTTAAAAGGAAAGAACAATGATGCGTAGCAAGCAGAATTGTGCCTGGTAAGTTAAAGAAAATTCTCTTTGAGGCTTTTTAGCTTGAACTTCTTTATTTGGACCACAGTTTGTAACCTATCCTGAATCAGGCTGATCATCTTTAGTGACTGGATAACAGTTTGCTCACCATTTTTATATATCCATGTATATGTATTTTTATTCATAAAAACTAGTGTTTGGGCAAAATTGCACTTACTGGTAGATCAGATATCACTTTCATAAACAGCAAAAGTCCCCCCAACTTTCCTTCCTTAACAAATATATTAAATTTAGTGTGTACCTTGAAAGTCTTACTGTTAATTTTTCATAGCACACCTAGAGCAAAGGAGAAAGAATATCTACATAATGTACATAATAATTATATCCCTTAAAGCTTGTCAAACAGTATGTAGTTTTTAGAAAAGAAATAAAGTCCCTTCAACACTAGGCCCACATGGTGTGCTAACTACTTCCACAGATTGCCACAGATAGCCTCACTTCCTGCATAAAATATGAATGACTAATGAAAGTTATTAATTATATAGGACTCAAGTGATGTTCTCTTTTACTGAGTAATATGACAAAGTTAAAATTGAAAATTATTTTAGTTATTAATTATTTAAAATTACAACAAATAGGATTTCCTATGGCTTAAATCGGCAAATATGAAATTTCCAAATATCTCTGACAATGAAGATAAGTATACAATTATGACACTGATGATACTAAAGCAAATTTATCTTCAAATTGAAATGTTTTGTTAGCCAAAACTTCAATTAGAACTTTATTTTTTAAGAAGTTAAATTTCCTGATTTTGTTGGCAAATATACTGCATGTACATTGTGGCATAATTAAAAGTAAAAAGTAATCAATATTATAATCAAATGTTAAATAATTACACTAAAATCTATCATCTGTTTAAATTAATATTATATGTCAGTGTTTCACCAGTGGCTTGGTTTTTTTATTTTCCATTCAAATGAGTACAAGTTTATAGAATTTATTCTCCCTTTCCTTTCCCACCAAAATAATATCCCTGCCAATGACCAAAAAGGAATAATATTGTGAAATGTGCTTCAGTATTGAAAACCAAAAGAGTATCATCATTACCTAACGAGGTTTAAGATATTTCTGCTAAATCAATTAGATATTCGATATATTTTTATTCAGACAGAGAGAACTAAATCATACATTCTGTTCCTTAAAAAAATTCTTAGAGTTAATTAAAAGATTTTAGAACCTTTCTATATGCTCTAATTTGAAGTAATAGTTGTTAATCTAGCTAGGTCATGAAAAAGATAGAAATACAATCTTCTATATCATTTTCCCCCCACACAATTCAAAGCCAGATTAAAGGAGAAGTCTAGGGACTATTTAAATAAACCAATGTCAAAAAGAAAGCAAATAGGTGACATGGATTATTCTTTATGTGGATTATTTCTGAAGCAACATGTTCTTTTTTACGTCATATGGAATCATATCAGGAAGACTGTGGAACACATACACCACAAGGGAAACCTAGAGTGAAGGCTGAACAATAGCAAGTACAGAAACAAGATGCTCTTTCCTTTAGTCTTACTGTCTAATTCTCAACATGCACAGCAAAATAAGGTATTTTGTGCAGAGAAGGACTGGTGCTTTTTGCAGCTCTTTGTTTCTTCAGCCATATTGAAAGTAGCATGACTTGTTCATTTTAACAATCTTGAAAGTCAAATGAGTTGATAAATCTAATTCACATGTTAGATGTCACCAGAGTGCTAACAGATAATTTCTACGTACATTCTTATGGAACTCAGTGCATAAAGCTCAATTTTGTAAAGAGAAAGTTAACCTAATACTACAGTTTGAATATTGACCTATTTACTTATCTACTTATTATTCCTTTCACTATTCTTTAGTCCATTTGGATAACAGTTGCAGAAAAATACTAAGATAAATGAAGCATAATAGTTTTCCCCTTTTCTGCTATTCACATAAGCAAATGGAACACTAACACTGTGATGTCATAAATACGAATGAAAACTTTCTCTTTTCAGAAGATAGTATAAAAAATGTGGTACAAATGCACAGGTCAAGGTCCACATTTTTCCATATTGAAATATAATTCACTAAGTACCATTTTTTAAATAGTCATCCTATCTCTAATACACTGTAGTGTCAATTTGGCTGCAGTTCAAGTGAGTTTGTATGGGTTTGTTATTGTTATGGACTCTGTCCTGTTCCACTGATGTTTTTTCTTGTTGTGTCAATATCATACTGTCTTAATTACTGAAATGTTATAATTATCATTTATTTAATAAGACTAAAATCAAATGGTTAAAGTAAAAATTAAAAATTAAAAATTTAATCCTAAATTTCTTTGTGGAAATGTTGAGTATTACATAGTTATTTTATGCAGAAGATATATGTATGACTAGTCATATTGTCATTTTCTCTTTGAGTCAGTTTTGGTTGTGTGTGTATGTGTGCGTGTGTGTGTGCCTTTATACAAGCAAACAAAAACTACGTAGTTGTGATTGGGATTGCCTTAAATCTAAAAACATGGTGTAGGTGTCTATTCATTTATAAATATATATACACATATATATACATTTTTAAAATATATATATTGATTTCAGAGAGAGGAAGGGAAAGGGAGAGAGTGAGAAAGAAACATCAATGATGAGAGAGTCATTGATAGGCTTCCCCCTGCACGCCCTCTACTGGGGATCGAGCCCGCAATCCGGGTATGTGCCCTGCCCGGGAATCGAACCCCAATCGCCTGGATCCTAGGTCCATGCTCAACCGCTAAGCCATGCCCTGCTGGGTTATTCATCTATATTTTTAAAAAATTCTCTTAATACTGTTTTGTGGTTTGAGACAGATATCTTTCATATCATTTGTTAGCTTTATTCATAGGTATTTACATGTATTGATGCTATTGTAATGGCACCATTTGTTAAATGTAATTTTCTAGCTATTTATTTCTGGTACAGGACTATAATCATTTTCTCTATATTGACTTTGTAACCAGTGACCTCATTAATTTATCGAATTAGAATGGAAAAAATCTGATTTAAAGTGTTACCATATTATATTAAAATGTCTAGTTCTTAGTAACAACAAAATAAATCATGAGGAATTTCAAGATTCAAGACAGTATGGCCCCTTAAGAAAACAGAACAATTTTACAGAAACTATGCCTGAAGAATATTAGGCATTGATCTTATTAGCAAAAGATTTTAAATCTATGTCTTAATAATTCTCAAAGAGCTAAAGAAAATCATGGACAAAGAACTCAAGAAAACCAGAAAAAATAAAAAATAATGTATATACAAAATGAGAATATCAAAAAAGAGAGAGAAAAAAGAAAATAGAGAATTTCTGGAGCTGAAAAGAACAATAGTTGAAATGAATATTTCACTGTGGGGTTCAATTATAGATTTGCACAAGCATAAGAAAGAATTATCAAACTTGAATACAGGCAATTAAAATTATCTAGTCTGAGGAACAGAAAGAGAAAAGAAAAAGGGAAAGTGAACAGAGAATCGAGCCTAAGGAATCCAGGGGCATAATCAAGAAGACAAACATACAAAGTAGGAGTCCCAGGATAAGACAGAGATAAAAGGAATACAGAGAACATTGGTAGAGATAATGGCCAGAAAGTCCCTAATTTAATGATAGATGTGAATCTACACAGCCAAGTAGCTCAAAAACCTCCAAGTAGAATAAAAACTCAAAGAGATCCACGCCAAAACAGAATAATCAAATTGCTGAAAGTCAAAGAAAAGAGACACTCTTGAATGTAGTAAGAATAAAAGAAAGAAAAAAACCCCGGCCAACCAAGATTTCTATATGTGGCAGAACTATATTTCAAAATGAGTGATAAAGACATTGCCATATAAACAAAACCAGAGAGATTTGTTACCATTAGACTTTCCTTACAAGAAATATTAAAGGGAGTCTTTTGGTTAAAATGAAAAGATACTATACAAAAACTCAAAGTTGCATAGAGAAATAAAAAGGCAAATAAAAAGACAAGTATTATTACATTTTGGTGTGTACCTCTAGTTTTTCTTTCCTACATAATTTTTTAAAAATTCATTAAAATAATTAAAAATTTATGTTATTGTGAACATAATGTACAAAAATGTAATCTGTGACAACATTAACAAAAAAAGGTGAGCAGAGCTCTATAAGGACAAGATATCTGTATGCTATTCAGTAATTTGGCATCAATGAAGCTACATTGTTATAAATCACTGGTATTAGTCATTTGTTCACTCTCTCCATCATTCATGCATCAGTCTTTCTTAAAAACAACTTTTGGCTTGCTAATTTTTCTGTATTATTCATTCATCCTCTATTTCATCAATTTCTTCTCTGTTCTTATTTTCATTATTTCCTCCATTCTACCTTTGTAAGTTTATTATGTGTTTCTTTTTCAATTAGCTCATTGATCAACAGGGTTATTTCTTTCCAATATATGCATTTGAGAATGTAAATTGCACTACGAGCATATTTTATTAATTCATTTTTAGTTAAAATATTTTTAATTAATATTGCAATTTCTTTCATTTGTGGGTTTATCTTTTAGTACAATATTTAATTTCCAAATTTTTAGAAATATCAAAATCATTTTTTGTATTTGTCAATAAGAATATACCTGTTAATTTTGTTTATATGCATCTTTGATTTCAGATTATTTTATGTTATTCTGCCTGACCTGTGTTATTGAGAATGATCCTGCAAGTATTTATTTCCTTCCTTCTCCTCTTCTTTCTGCTGCTGGTCTTCTTATTAATATTATTCTTATTATTATTTTCATCTTCTTTCCCTGTACCTCATAACCTTAAAGTTATACACAAAGTTTCGTAGTTCCTTTACATACGACAATGAGTTTTTCTTAAAGTACATTTTTGTTAAGATATTTGTGTAGATATAAGTTTCTTTGGGTTTTTCAAAAATAAACTTTTAATGTTGGAATACTTTCAATTTACATAAAGCTGCTAAAATAGAGCACAGATTTCCCAAAAGCCCTGTACCAACTTCACCTTTTATTAACACCTTACAGTAGTAAGGTAGTTTTGTTATAATTAATGAATTGGTATTGATACAATATTATTCATTAATTTCCAGAGTGTATTCAGATTTCCTTAGTTTTTACCTAATATCCTTTTTTTCTTTCACACTTCCAACCCAAAATCAAATTACATTTAAAAAAATTTTTTTAAATTATACCTGGCATTCTATATCATTTTATATTAGATTCAAGTGTACCTTGAAGTGATTAGACATTTATTTAATATATGAAGTTATTCCTCTGGTAAGTTTAGTACCCACCTGGTGCCATATGTAGTTATTACAATATTATTCACTATATTCTCTATTCTGTACTTTACATCCCCATGACTATTTTGTAACTATAAATCTGTACATCTTAATTCATTCTCCTTTTTCACCCAGCACCCCAAACCCCTTCCCATCTGACAACCATCACTTTATTCTCTGTACCTACTAGTCTGTTTCTGGTTTTTTTGTTCATTTATTTTTTTCCTATGTTTCTACACATAAGTGAAATCATATGGTATTTGTCTCTCCTTGTCTGACTAAAATACTTGGAAACACATTTAACCAAGAAAGTAAAATACCTGTACTCAGAAAATTATACAACATTGAAGAAAGAAATTAAAGAAGATACAAATAAATATCTAATGTGCTCATGGATAGAAAGAATTAATATCATTAAATTGTTCATACTACCTAAAGCAATCTATAGACTTAACACAATCCATAAGAAAATAGCAATGTCATTCTTCACAGAACTAGAACAAATAATTCTAAAATTTTTATTGAACCACACAAGACCCCAAATAGCCATAACAATCTTGAAAGGAACAATATTCGAGCCTTCACATTACCTGATATCAAACTATACTACAAGGCTATAGTAATCAACAGCATGGTATAGGCATAAAAACAGATCAATGAAATAAAATAGCCCAGAAATAAACCCACACCTTCATGGTCAACAAATCTATGACAAAGGAGGCAAAAGTATACAGTGGGGTGAAGATAGTTTATTCAATAAGTGGTATTGATAAATCTGGATGGACAAATGCAAAAATATAAAACCAAACCACCTTCTTACACCATATACAAGATAAACTCAAAATTAAATAAAGAACTAAATGTAAGACTCAAAACCATAAAACTCCTAGAAGAAAACAGGCAGTACACTCTCTGACATTGCTCATTAATTTTTTCTGATATCTCTCCTGAGACAAGGAAAACAAAAGAAAGGATAAACAAATGGGACTACACCAAGCTAAAAAGTTTTTCCACAGCAAAGAAAATCATTAGCAAAATGGAAAAAAAAACGCACAACCTACGGACCAGGAGATGACACTAGTCAATGATAAAGCTGATAAGGGATTTATATTCAAAATGTATAAAGACCGCCTACAACTTAACACACACACACAAAAAACACACACAATGCAATTTAAGAATGGTCAGAGAACCTGAATAGACACTTCTCTATTGTACATAAAGACAGCCAACAGACATATGAAAATATGCCCATGTGACTAATAATCAGAAGTGAAAAATAAACCATAATGAAATATCATCTCACACTTATCAGAATGGCTATCATCAATAAATCAAACTACCAGTGTCAATGAGGATGTGAACAGCGAAGAACCCTTGTGCATTGTTGGTGGGAATGAAATTGGTGCAGCCGCTATGGAAAACAACTAAAGGGGTTCCTCAAAAATTTAAAAATAGAAATGCCTATGACCCCGTGATTCCAGTTCTGGGTATATATCTGAAGAAACCGAAAGCACAAAATTGAAAAGACATATACATTTATATGCTCACTGCAGCATTACAATAGCGAAGACTTGCATGACATGAAGCAACTTAAGTGCCCATCAATAGGCAACTGGATAAAGGAATCAAATTACACTTAGCCATTACATCTCCTTAGTCTCCCCTGGTTGTGACCCTTTCTCAGGCTTGCATTGCTTTTGATAACCCTGAGAATTTAGGTGTACCACATAATTATATTGTTCCTCCATTTGAATTTGTATGGTACTTTCCTCATGACTTAGAATGTTATGTGTTTCGGTAGGTACACACCGAGGTAAAGTGCCACTTTTATCACATCATATCAAGGATATGTACAGCCCATAGTAAAAAACTCATCCACTTTATTTTTATTAGTTCTGCATTTTATATACTGTCTATTCTTTCACTTTCAATGTTCTATATCCTTATATTTAGGGTGTGTTTCTTGTTGAAAACATGTTTTAAAAATCTATTGTGATAATCTTACTTATTTCCATGAAGGTTTTGTTCACTTACATTTCATTTCTAATGAGGTTATAACTACTGTAAATTTGTTTTTATAACAACAATTTGTTCCTCTTATGCTTTCATTTTATTTCATCTTTATAAAAGAGTATACATTATATAAGAAAAAAGGCTCACAATATTAATCTCAGGTTTGAAATGAAGAATATAGAATTAGAAGAGTGAAACAAGCACAAAGCAATAAAAGAGGAAACAAAAATAAAGGTAGTAGCAGAAATTGAGAAATTTTAAAACAAAGGTTTAGAAAAATCAATAAAATAGAAATTTGTTTTTCCAACAGAACAATGAAATTGATAAACATGTAGCAGCAAGACTGACAAAGACACAAATTACTGATATAAATCCGAGATAGGAAATAACATTAGACTCTATAGACATCAAAAGTATCATAGGGATATTATGAAAAATTATACACTGATGTTTGACTAGTTAGATGAAATAAACCACTTCCTTGAAAAATATTAAGCTACCACAACATATCTAATATGAATTATATAATGTGAAGAAGCTATAACTCTAAGGAATTTGAACTCATAATACTAAAGTTACACCAAATAAATGATCAGGCCCACAAAATTTCACTGAATTATTTAAAGAAGAATTAACACCAATTCTACATAATATCTTCTAGAAAATAAAAAAGGAGGAAACTATTTATTTTAAGAAACTAGTATTTTCCTGATTTCAAGCCAGACAAAGAAATGTAAAAAATGAATAATACAAGAAGATATCCATAATAAATATAGGCACAAAAATCCATTATCAAATAAAATTTAGCAATATATAAAAAGATGTATACATCATTATTCTAGAAATGCAAGACTGCTACAATATTTGAAAATTAGTGTAATCCAATGCAGTAACAGTGAAAGATGCCCACTGTCAGCACTCTTATTCAACCTACTGCAGAAAGTCTAATTAATACTTCATTAGCAAGTTTATTCAGGTCACAGGATACACGACATACAATTAAAACAATTATTTTGAAATATCAGCAATGATAATATGCACCCCAAAATGAAATATATAATGTCATTTGAAGTTGCTCAAGAAAATAAAATACTTGGTGTAGTTTTAACAAATCATGTACAGGACTTAAATGTTGAAAAATCACAACACTGAGGAGTAAAAAGATCTGAACAAATGAATAGGGACACTATTTTCATAGATGGAAAAGCAATATATTAAAGGTGCCAATTTTCTCCAAATTAATATAAAGGTTTAGCATTATTGCTCTCAAAATCACAAGTATTTTTACAGACATAGACAATATTATTCTAAAATTATATGGGATAGAAAACAGAACTAGAATAGCTCATACTTGTCTATGCAAATTTCAAAACTTATTATATGGCCACAATATCAAGGTTGGCTGGCACTGTGTGGAGGTACAGACATATAGATCTATGAAATTGTATAAACAACCCAGAAATACACTAAAATAAATTTGCCTAACTATGTACAAGCAATACAACAGAAGACATATAGCCATTAAAAAAACCTGTGCTGGAGGAATTGGACCTCCCTAGGTTAAAAAGAAATGAACCTGAGACCCAAGATGGCAGCTGACTGAGTGGAAGCTACACTGACACTCTCCTGGGACTAATCTCGATTTACAACTAAAATATAGAAAAAACGTCCTGAAAAACAACTGAAGACGAGTTGGAGAGCACCCTCATAACCAAAGAGGAAAAGTGGAGGCCCCAGAAAGACGGGTGGGAAGTGCGGACTCCAGAGAACTGGCTGGGCTCCTACAGGCAGCAGCTGAAGGTCCAGAGGGACATCTCAGCTGTGGGGGCTCCCACTGAGGACTCAGGGGCATAAACCCCAAGCTGGGCTCCCCGACCAAGAGCACCAGAACTGAGAAAGGTGCCCACATAACATCTGGCTGTGAAAAGCAACCAGGTTTCTGGCTGCCAGGGAGATGCAGCTGGACCTGCTGGCACCCTCTTAAAGAGCCATCGCACAACGTTTCGTGTGCAGCCACTCACCTTGGATTACTGCGAAGGGAGAGCAGGGTGGACTGGAGCTGTTCAGGGAAAGCCTGGGGAGAGTCATTCCCCCAGACTGTGGGGGACATCTATCCTGGGAGGTGAACTTTCAGCTTTTGCCTGAGAGGGGAAGCAATTGCCCCACCCTGCTGGAGAGCCCAGAGGAGTTTCTACAGCCTGAGGCTTGTTAGGAGACTGATAGAAACCAGCTGCCCCACCCTGTGGAGCTTTTACAGCCTCAGGTTCATTAAGACAATCAGGTTAACCAGTCTGCAGACTGAGGCAGACCTCCGAGTGCTTTGAGTCTTTGCCTGATCTGTTTTGGGACCAGGGCCTTAGAAAAGCAGACTTTGGTGTGCATCTCGGTCCTCTCCAAAGGCATACAGCCCCAGCAGTGGAGACCTCAAGCCTGGGATTGTTGATAGCCCCAAAGAGGGTACTCAGGGACAGTCACAAACTTCGACTGACATTGGCCTGTACCAGAGGCCCTCCAAAAAGACTGAGAATCCTGGAAGATCTACCTAACACTCAGCCAAAATGGGGAGACCAAGAAACAAGCCCCAAATGTAAGAATAAGAGAAGTCTCCAGAAAAAGAGCCAAATGAAACAGAGATAAGCAATCTCTCAGATGTAGAGTTCAGAATACTGATTGTAAGGATGCTCAACAGCATGAAAAAAGATTGGGAAACTATGAAAAATGACCAGTCAGAAATGAAGAATGGCATAGCAGAAATAAAGAATACATTAGAAGGAATAAACAGCAGATTAGAGGAAGCTGAGGATCAGATCAGTGACTTAGAAGACAGGATAGAAAAAATCACTCAATCAGAGACCCAAAAACAAAAAACAATTTAAAAACAGGAGGACAGCCTAAGGGAGCTGTGGGACAGCATAAAATGTAACAATATTATAGGAGTGCCAGAGGAGGTTAAAAGTAAGCAGGGGTTAGAGAACCTTTTTAATGAAATAATGGCAGAAAACTTCCCTAACCTGGTCAAGGAAAAAGGCACACGGGTTCTTGAGGCACAGAGAGTCCCAAGCAAGAAGAATCCAAAGAGGCCCACACCCAGACACATCATAATTAAAATGTCAGGAATCCAAGACAAGGAGAGAATCTTAAAGGAAGCTAGAGAAAAGCAATCTGTTACCTACAAAGGAGCTCCCATAAGGCTGTCATCTGACTCTCATTGGAAACTATACAGGCAAGAAGGGAATGGAATGAAGTATTCAAGGTCATGCAAAACAAGGATCTGAAACCAAGACTACTCTATCCAGCAAGATTATCAATCAAGCTGGATGGTGAAATAAAGAGATTCCAAGACAAAAAAAAGGTTAAAAGACTTTATCACTATAAAACCAGCATTACAGGAAATGTTAAAGGGACTACTATAATTAGATGTAGAAATAAAGAGAATGAGAAACAGCTATAAGAAACAAAATGTCAATGGATAAATATCTTTCAATGATAACCTTAAATGTAAATGGATTAAATGCCCCAATAAAAAGATATAGGGTGGCTGAATGTATAAGAAAACATGACCCAACTATATGCCATCTACAAGAGACCCATCTTAGAATAAAAGAATCATACAGTATGAGAGTGAAGGGATGGGAAAAAATTTTCCATGCAAAAGGAAATGAAATAAAAGCTGGGGTAGCAATACTCATATCAGACAAAATAGACTTCAAAATGAAGACCAAAATGAGAGAAAAGAAAGGTAATTCCATAATATTAAAGGGGTCAATCCAGCAAGAAGATATAACCATGATAAATATATATGCACCCAATAAAGGAGCACCTAAATTTATAAAAAAACTTTTAGAGGACTTTAACAGAAAGACAATAGCAATACAGTCATACTTGCTAACCTTTTCATAATTATGATTGCCATTTCTTTCCTAGGCATTTATCTTTCATATTTTACATTTTTAAACTCAGAAGACATAGATAAATACATTTTCAGTGTAAAAGCATTCGAATAGTAAAGATGAAAATCAAAACCAAGTACTGCCATAAGCCCTTTATCACCAACATTTACTCAGTATGCTCATAAGAGGTAACACTTAATAGTTTGGATATTTTCCATGTCTTTTAGCGTTCCTTTCATACTTTGTTTCTGGGTCCATTTTCCTCCTGGATTTAAAATAGTATTTGTCTGCCCGGCTGGTGTGGCTCAGTGGTTGAGCATCAACCTATGATCCAGGAGATCAGGGCACATACCCAGGTTGTGTGCTCAACCCCCAGTGTAGGGAGTGCAGGAGGCAGCCAATCAATGACTCTCTGATCATTGATGTTACTATCTCTCTCTCCCTCTCTCCAAAATCAATAAAGACATATTTTTAAAAAATAAAATAAAATAGCATTAGTCTAGATGTAAAGTACATAAAGCCTATGAAAAAAAATTAGATTAGCAGTTGAGAGAACCTATTCCATGTTCACTTTGTTATATCTCTTAGAAAGTTAAAAAAAAAAAAATCACACACAAAAAGTACTAATCTAGACACCCTTGTACAGATAAATAAAGTGTTGGGTAATTAACATATTTAGAAAGCCAGGAATACCTAATTCTTGCCTCTAATGATATCCTTAACTCTAGGTCTTTATCAATACAAATATTCACAAGGAATAATACAACATAATAAAATTTTTGGAAATCTGTTGTGACTGCACAGTTGACAGTTGACATCTCCACTGAGCTAGGGTTGATATGTAAAGTCCCCATTTTCACCACAGAGTTAAGTAGGCTAAACTCCATAGCAAGACAATCATACTCTATTCTCCCTCATGTCTAATACGTGAATTCAAAGATTTTTTTCTACTATATTTCATTCTGGCTACATGAAAAGAACTATTAGGAGGCGAGATGAACGGCTAAGCAAGCTGGCCCTTGGTTAGGCAATTTTGGGCTTATTGGTTAAATATATCAACTTAAAGGATTGCTCTATAATTACTCTAGTATACTCTCTATTTCATATTACAGCCAACTAAATTATTCAATGTATATAAATTTATAAGATAAATACAATGCCAGAAATTGAAAAATGCCCGAAATTTTGAAAAACAGCAAACTCCTATGGAAGGTTTAGAGATGCAAACTGAAATTATTTCATTTTAGGTAACCGCATCTACAGATATACTTTATCAAGTTTCTTCATACTCTACTCAGTCATAGTCAGAAGAGTCTTAGTCAGGGTTATGCTTTTCCTCAGTAGCTGCATAGTTAACCATTTCCAAATGAATTTTATATTGTTCCTTCAGTATTTTTAAGGGTTATCTTCACCTCAGTACCTTGACATTTTGAGAGATATAATATAGAAAATTTAAAGTTATATTCTCTGAAAAATACTTAGCTGTATGTTATAGGTAGGTTTCTATTTTAATAGTAATTTGAGCTATTTAATAAGGAATGATATTTGCCTATAAATGTTTAGAAATCTAATAAGAAGTTGCCAGTGCAAGGTGTAGATTTAATGAAGTATCCATGAACAACAGCAAGATATTTACCAGATAATTATTCTGTTGGTTTCAAAATGCAGAAAACACAAACACGTATTTGTTACTGAATGTGGCTAAGATATTTTTCTCTTGGAGAAAATTTTGGATTGACAAAGGCATATACTTATCATTAAAAACAAATCTCACACACAAACCTTAATAACAGATTCAGTAAAGTATAACTTTAAGTAATATAAACTCTTGGTAAATTGTCAAAGGGACTGTAATTATAAAATACTTCCTGCATAATCAGTTGAGCTGCTTTAAGTTTTTAGAAAAAGAACTTTAGCATTCAGTCTTTAACACTACATTAAATGTATTCAGATTACCTTTGGAACAGTTGGTTCGACCTCTTCCTGGCAATGGTGAGATGGTGGAATCAGTGGGCCATGGATGATAATTCTTCACAACACTCTGTAATGGAGTTTGTAGGATAATGCTTCTCTTTCCTCTAAAGGGAAAGGCAATGCATCCTCGGCATCAATCTTGAAAACATAAGATTAAGGTATCATTTAAAGGCAAGGCTTCGGGTAAATGCATCACTGGATTAGCCTTCTGAAAATCATTGTCTAATCACAAAGGCCATGGCTCTTCATGACCTTGAACTGGCCATGACTCTTCAATATATATTTGCTCCAATTGGTCTGAAACAATTGGGGGCCCAGGATTTTTAAGTGCAGGTTTTCAGTAGCTTGAGATGATGATATAATAAGCTGGCTAGTATTTCTAGTGGAAGCTCCAAACTTAGAGCTGAGAAAAGCTATCCCTATATACTGTAGGCAAATGCCTGACTTAAAAAAAAAATCCATGTGGAAAATAAAATGTTTTACATCACCATAATTTGTTGTGTGGCAACAGTATATAGAACAGGAATATTGCAAGCATGAGGAAAAACAGCATGAGATAAAATCAGCATTCAATTCCAAAAACCAGCGGCAAATGGGAGCAAGTTTTATATAACTGCCTATCTCACATGTCTCCACACTGACTGAAAAGTTAAAATGGGTGTTATCGTTTTTAGAAATCAGTGTTACCCTTAGACACTAAAGCTCTACTAAAGCATTTCTCCTCCTCAATGTACAGTTAACCAGGTAATTAAACATAAACATTTTAGACTAATGCTAAGAGGATGTTATGCATTCCTATATCCTTTACAGATAGTATTGTGATAAGAGTCAATTTAAATTTGACTTCTTTCATCAGCATCTCCAACTGAGAAAGAATACCTAGGAAGGTGTTCTTTTAATGTTTTTGTAACATAACTAGGTAATTCAGACTAATTGTTCCACTAGGACTATTAGGAGAGCTGGAGACTGACATTTAAAGGAATCAGAAAGCTAACAGTACAGTGAAGAATTACCATGCCAAGATCAGGGAGAAGAAGGAAATTTTGGATATTGAAGTCATTATCTGGGGCCATTTGCACCCTGGAGACTTTAACCTCCTCTGACTCTAAAGGAGTTGGCAAATTAGCAGACAAAAACTACAGGATAAACTGTTTTTTTACTTCATTTTTATTGTTGACCTAGGAAAAACATAGGGTATTACCCAAAATTTACACACACACTGCGAATAATGATAAAGGCAGTGTTTATCAAAACACATTTCATTTTCAAAATTGAGCTATCAGCTGTTAAAGTGTGTATACATTTTGGTGGCACATCTTGTATACAATACAATTCATTTAATTTCCCTGAAAACTACAAGTCCACAATTGGTCTAATGAAAAATATTATTTTTTGGTGTGAGGAAACTTTTAGGGAAAAAAGGATATGTGCTAGCATCAGCTTAGAGAGCATAAGTGTATGACCATTCCATAGCTTGTTATGAAGACAAAATAAAACAAATAAACAAAAATATAGTGTGGAAAACAGTAATAAGAACATATTTCATTCATATAAGTATTTACATACTTTATGTTCTGTACAGTTTTCATCTGTTCTGCAGTGTAAACCTGAAAACTTAAAACATTTTATAATGTATAACGTTCTCATTAATGTAACTATTTTAAATAAGGATAACACAGCTGCTTAGTTATTGGACTGATAACTTTCTGTTCTCTTTAACTTGATAACATTTCTAATAAAATATTCTATGTTTGGTTGGTAACAAATTCAGGAGATTATTTTACAGGCCAAACAAACCTGTTATTCTCTTGGTGTTATAAGTAGAACATTTTCCTTTGATTTATAACTCTAATATAAAATTGCAATGTTCTTATAAGAAGAAGAACCTAAAGTCACATTACTGAATACAGCTATATAAGGGACTAGTAGTATTATGTTTTTTGATAAAGGGTGATTACTTTTATATACTTTAAAATAGTTTACCTATATTGACTGGTTTCAATTTGTTTGACTAGAAACATTATATCATATATATATATATGTATGTATATGTGTGTATATATAAATATATAATTTTTCTGACAGAAAACAAAGTTTTAAAAATTATAAAAATATGATTATTTCACTAAGTTAATCTTTAGTCTATGTGAAGTTACATTAATTCAGACAATAAAAAACTAGTATGTATATTATAAGATTAACATAGTGAATAGTGCCATAAAGAAAGAGTTAATAGGTACATTTAACTTTACGTATAAACCTTAAAACCACACTGAAAAACTTAATTATGAACTCTAATGTTTCTGTCAATTTTTTACTAATGTCTTTGACAATTTTCATAATAAGTCTACATTCACTTACTATTCATTACTTTTATAAATACAAAGCAGCTCTTGCTATTAGTGTGTCCTTGCAAGATATATTTCTAATACTGGCAGAATTCTGAAAAAGTGAGATGACAGGCAGTATACATGGAGCACAGTATTTTCAATTAATATTTTAATTATGCTTTGCAAAATCAAGCGATACATTTTTATTTCTTAGAAGTAAATGAGGTAAATCTCATCAGAATTATCTATTCCTATGGATAGCAATTTATATGATAAACCACTTTGATCTAAAACTGCATTAGAAAAACCCAATTGTCTCATGCTGTTCATGGAAGTCAGTAATAGGACACAGACTGTGATGCTATTAAAGCAATTCAATAGCAGAATATTAGGATGTCTAACAAAATATCACAAATGTGTCCTAGAAATTTATATAATGCTGGTAAAATGTTATAACATTGGAGTGTTTTGTTTTATTATTTAGAAAGTAAATAACATTACTAATGTAAGCATGTTTCCTATCCATAGACTCCAAGTTTAGCCTCAAATCATAGAATGCATTCATCATACTGAAATGAAAATTTTTTTTCTATTCTAGAAATGGCTTGATAGTTCTGCATGGTATTTCAACTGTAAAAATTTTGTTAAATTTGCATTTATTATATTGACCATCTAAGGACTAAGTATTAAATCTCAGTAAATTTTGTTAAGCTAATTCAAAATAGTTGACTCAAATAAGCATTTTGTTTGTTTGTTTGTTTGTTTGTTTAAAAAATAAGTAGAAAAATGTTAATGTCAGAAAATGATGCTTTACTTTACATGGCCTTGAAAATATTTTCTCTGAAAGCAAGTTATCTACCACCTTCTTATCAGAAAATTCTTCTTTACATTTCATCAAGTTCAACACAATTAAAGTAATTTAACCATAACAAATTTTTTTTTCTGACTTTAAATTTGAAGAAACTAAGCCTTTAATATTTAATAATTCTTCAAAAATCAAACTCAGTCATTGAACCTATATTAAGGAACA
This sequence comes from Miniopterus natalensis, assembly GCF_054644295.1. Lineage (NCBI taxonomy): Eukaryota > Metazoa > Chordata > Mammalia > Chiroptera > Miniopteridae > Miniopterus > Miniopterus natalensis. Next base: position 56,678,906 of record NC_142083.1, read on the forward strand.
AATTATAAACTATTCCTCAGCCATTAATACAAAGCCACCATTTCCTTTTGATGATACAGAAATATTTCTGTGATGCTCACATTATGAGATATTGTCAGCTCTAAGGATTTGGGTATTGAGCAAATTCATAGTCAACATCATTATCATGGGGTGAGTATGAGCAACCAAGTAATTGTGAGGGAGTAACATAAAAACAATAGTTTGAAAAATGTATAAATATGTGTAAATGATTTACTATTAATGTGAAACACATTCCATTCCATTGGAAGAAGATAACATTTAACTCAATAAGCATGGTAGAAAGTTGTCAGTTTGGGTATCCACAATCTTCTACAAAATATTAGCCTTCGGTCATTTTGAACAGTACTTTTGAATCAGCACTTTTCCTCTGATAAAATTCATGAGCAACTGGACAGCCAAGCTTCTGAAAATAGACTAGGACAGTTGTCATAATTCTAATAAAAGCTTAATGAGACTTAAAACTATCTCAGAAGACCAGATGGAGGAAGGTTCTATTAATACTTGCTGTTTCTGTAGTTACCTCAGTCTATGCTGCTGGCTTCCCCAAAAAACACTGTGTTGTTGTGACATGCCTTGTGACGATGTAAGGCTTCTGTCTAAATGAAGAGTGTTTACCCATAAATCTTTTGCACTCCTCAAAAATAAATGTGGGTAATTAACCAATGTAATTTTTATCACTCATGAAATACTCAGAATATTACCTTTCACATGGCAGTATCTACAGGTTCTTGCCCCCTCCCCTCGACAACACACATTTCTTGTGTATATTCAATATGTAATGTTTTTGCTTACCATTTGACCATGAGCCAGAGCAATCTAAGCCACATTTGCATTGCTTACTAGGTCTTTTCTTTTCATGCTAGAATATATCTTAAAAGCCTAAGCGAAGTTTTCTATTCTATATGCATAATGATAAATCCACACTCCTGCTGAGGGCCATTTTCACAGCTTCCTTTCCAATAATTAAAAGACCACCAGAAAGCAAATTGCCCATAGACTTTAAAGAATCAAAACATTTTTCTTTAATGCCCCTTTTAGCAAAAATGATTTCATCATTTTCTTCCCTTTTCTTAAGTTTTTAAATAAATTTACTACTGATTAAGGCAAAGGTTATTTCTTAGCAGTTTTTAATCCTCTTTACATAGTTAATTAGCACCGAATATTTCTATTTTCTTCTGCATATTTATTGGACTATAAAGCTCTGGGTGTGTATATTAAATGCTTATGATAAAGTTTTGGTATTTTAATATACAGCATTAACAAAATAAGTGTCTTTTCTGTAAGCTATTTTTGAATATGAAAAAGGGTGTGAAGCAGTTTACTATTCTAAAATACATTCATTTTTAAGAATTAAAGATTATAATATTTTACATTTTTCTTAATGTGATGAACTTACATCTGTAACAAAATAGAAATTATAATTCCACATTCTGTCTTGCTAAAGAGTTATGCTTTATACATCCAGTAATCTTATACACATTCATGTGATGAGCCTGAGAAATGTTGTGACACAGGATTAAACAAATGGAAGCCTTTATCTCAGATACTTTAGATGGGAAAAGGTATTTAAAAAAATTTTAAACCTAAAAGTTAAGTTGAGTAAGGACAGGAGAAAATGCCTGAACAATCCTGAGGATATTTAAACATTCATGAGAAAAACACGTAAGATCTAGTAGTCAGATACTCAGTGTGATAAATGTATACTTGATATTGTGCTTAACTGCAAACATAATGGATTCTTTACCCACCCCTGTATATATGAGACAGTGGTTTCAACGCACTGAACATCAAGCAATGCAGTATAGTAATCTCAGGGAGAGAAAAAAATAACAAGCAAAATCTTAAATTTATCTCAACTTATTGCCTTAAAAGATTATCTGGTACCCAGGGCAGGGTGAGGGGAACTCAAGTGAAGGTCTATGATCTCAAGAGTCAGGGAGATGTCGATCTTCCAATACCTCATGATGCTCTGCCTCAAGGCATCTGCTAAATATTAGTGCATGTACAGAAGGAAAGTACACATTACGGAGTAAAGAATCACCTGAATGGTTAGAGACAACAATTACAAATCTCAAATATCATCAGGAATAGTTCCTGTTCTAAAACACCAGAGCGGAAAACCTCATCATTCATAGGAAAGTATATATAGAACTCAGATGATTTTGTCTCAACAGTGAGGAAAAGTAGTAATAGAAAAATATTGCTTTGGTTCAGCCTAATAAAACTTAAAACGAGGCCCTCCAAAATTAAAGTCCAATAATATTCTTAGGATTACAAAAAATATCATTTCCCAGAACAAAGCATAAAAAGATTTATAGTCATACAAAAATAACCAGCCCCTAAAAATGTAAAAATAAAATATCTGCTATGCCATCAAAATTGTCATGTTTATAAGTCAACAGCAAAAAGCTGAATCATAACGAGAAAAAATAGTCTATTGAAACCAACCCAGAAATTACACCGAAGATAGAATCAGTAGACAGGGACATTCAGACAGTTATCGTAACCCCTTGTAATTTCAGGCAGCTAAAGAAAAGGTTGAATGTGTCATATAAAGACCTGGAAGGTTAAAAAAAGACCCAAATTAAACTTTCAGAGATGAGAATGACAACAGCTGAAATTTCAAAAAAACAGGAATAAGAACAAGTTAGACAAAATTAAGGAGCTTGAAGACAAAGACAAAAACTATCAAAATGAAACTCAGGGGATTAAAAAAAGGAATTAAAAAAAAATGAGAGCACCAATGACATGTTTTTAGTGGTATCTTTTACATGTGATTGGAGTCCCTGAGGAATGGGGAGCTATAAAAACTTTGAAGAAAACAATTTTTAAAATAGCCATTGTTTTTTTTATTTTTTTGAAAAAAAAATTTAATGAAACTATAAGTTCATAGATCCAAGAAGCTCAATGAAACACAGAATATTAAATGTGAAAAGAATCACAACAAGGCACATCATAATCAAATTACTTAGAACTAATGATAAATGGTAAAATCTTTAAAGCATCTGCAGAAAAGTGATCCATATGTATAGAAGAACTAAAGTAAGCATGACAAGAGATCTTATTAGAAAAAATACAAACCAGAATGCTGTAGAGAAGTATCTTTAATTATCCTGAAGAGAAACATAAAAAAGAAACTACCAACTTAAAATTATAGGGTGTTTCTTAGATTCAAAAATTCACTGAAAATGTTTCAAACTAAAAGCAAAATTAAAAGCTTTCAGACACACAAAATCTGAAATAGTTAATTACCAGAAGACCTGCGCTGTAAGAAATGTGGAATGAAGCTCTTCAGGCAAAAGAAATATGATGCTTCAATTGGCAGTAGTTGGCAAAATAGAAAGTATGTTTATTCTTATTGTTTACATCATTTGATGGCTAATTTCCTGTTAAAAGAAAAAGTAATGCCTATGCATTAAGAGGTTTATAAAATATATAGAAGTAAATTGTATGATAGCTATAGCACAAAAGTTAGGATGGGAGAAATGGAAGTATATACTTGTAAGGTTCTTATACTATACATGCAAAAGAATGATATCACTTGAATTCATATTGATAAGGTCAAGAAGATGAAGAGCTGCTGCCAGAGTGTAAATTACTGTGCTTCTGTCACAGTAATTCTTAATATTAAAAAACGACCACTGAATTTAGCAATGATGTAGTAAATTTATATCATAGAGCAACTCCTTATCACATGCTGGCATTTTGAGTTTACTGTTGTAATAAACAGTTAACAAAGAAAAAAATTTAAATAAATACAGGTTGGTGGCAAAAGTAGGTTTATAATTAAGAGTATGCAAACCACAGAGCTTATTCTTATATTATCATTTCTTAACTATTGTATTATTTTCCATATGAACAACTATAAACCTACTTTTGCTACCTTGTATAATTATGTTCAAGCAAAAAAGAAAAAGGTGTAAGATATCAGTAGAAAATTGGAATTCCAGAAGTCACTTTGCATGACACTGTACTAACTGAAACATGAACATGTGAAAACCCTGTCTTTGCTTTGCATAGTTCCAGTGACTAAGAGAGCTCTCAAAGCGAAGACACAGTTCTGATATGCAGGAGTTTTAGTTAAAAATATTGTAGAACATGAGAAACACCTTCAGATTAAAAAGACACAAGTAGAAATTCTAAAAGTAAACAATGTAAATTACAAGATTGTGAACTCAATAGATGGATAAAAATAGAATAGACAGCCAATGATAGAGTTACTGGGCTGGAAGATAAATCAATAAAAACAAACAAACAGAGACACAGAGAAACACACAAAAAGTAGAATATATAGAAAAAAAACACAGGAGAGATGGAGAACTAAGTAAAAGTTTGGCATATATTTAATTGGAATCACAGAAAGATGAAATAGAATTGAATAGAACAATATTAGAATAATTCATGCCTGAGAAGCTTCCAAAATAGATAAACAATATCACGGAGTTCTGTGAAACTCAATCACGATAACACAAAAACACATGTAGGCCCATCTAACAGAGTATGTTTCAAACTTTATATTCTTAAAAATACTGAAGTCCCCAATGTGCTTTTTTGGTGAGTTGAGTGTATATACATGTTTAATGTATTAGAAATTAAAATAGAAGGATTCAAAATATGCATTCAATTCATTATTAACATACCAGTAATATAGTCAATTGTTAATGTAGTATGTGATATGTTTATAAACATAACTGTATTTTCCAAAGCAAAATATAATTAATTGTTTCACATTTTTGTAAATGCCTCAGATATCTGGATTATCATATAAGCTTCCAAAATCAATCTGTTGTAATATATTGTTTTCTAGAATTACATGAAGAAAATTTGAGTTCAAATAGTTCTGTAGTAAGAAAATTAAGAAAAAAATGGATAATCTTTTCAGATGAGGGAATATTTTTCTCGGATATACAAAGAAATTGACAAGTTGTAGTTTTATAAAGATAGTTATAGTATGGGATGTGAAAGCATACACTGATTTTTTGTATTCCGTTACATTCAAATCTATTGACACAAATTGCCCTTTGAATGGATCTCATATCCGCACATTCATCTTGTACCATCAAATTGGTCACTTTGGAATAACTGCCAAAAACCAAAGACAAAGACAAAATCTTGAAAACAGTCAGGAAAAAACCTTATTTGGAGAAAAAAATGTGAAAGGAGCCAGAAAACAAAAAATTGGCATCTTTAAAGTGTTGAAAGAAAATATAAAGCACATTCTTCAACAGAATAAAATGATTCTACATAAAAACATGGAAGTGCATGAAGTTCAAAAGCATTGTAAAGCTTAAGTATATGAGTAAATATAAATGAATATTGGCTGTTTAAAATATTAAGAATAATGTTTTATATGGCCTCAAATATATGAAAATTAAAGTACATGGCAAGAATGAAAAAAAAGTGTGAATGAAGCCCATGGGCATAAAGTGTTTTAAGTTTCTATCTAATACTGTTGGAAAGTGGCAAAATAAATACATTTTTATTACTCTCAAAATTGGTATTACTCTCATAGTACAAAAATACACAATGTCTAAGTTAACCACTAAAGCGAATTGGAAAACACAAGGGGAAACATTATAAATAAACAATAATTGATTGATTCCAAAGTAAGGGAAAAAAGAAATTATGAGACAAGTATGTTAAATGAAAATCCAAATTTTAAGATGATCAATATAAATACAGATATAAATGTACTAAATAATTCAATGTTTTGTAAGTTAAGTTGAACCTATCTATCAAATAATGATGACATTTGAGTCTTGCTCTTTTTCCTCCAAAAGTAGGGGTTATTTATTATTTTGCTCCTTCCATATATGCATTTTAATATAGCAGAGGACTTTATAGCAGAAGACTCTAAAGCTTTTTATAACATTATAATTTGTATAGTTAAAATAACATGCTAGGTAATTGGAAACTAAAGCATTTACAAAAATCACTGATTATACAGATGACGTGTTAGATGCAGTAAAGGTCAAATCTGTTTTTTTCTATATATGGAATAGTTTGAGACCAATGGCATCTTATACAAAAAATGCTGCCTTGAGCCAGAGTTCTCTTTTTTACAACAAATGTTCAGGTTGATTTGGAAGCTGAAATTTTCATCTCTAAAATTGACGTCAAGTTAACTGAGTGAACTAACGAAATTAGTGTCCATTTCAGAAGAGTGTCAAATTTTGCTGCAAAGCCTGATCATGCAGTTTAAATGCAGCTCTTTCCTTTCATTATATTTTCACATTTGTTTATTGTCATACATTTCAGTAGCCAACTCCTTATTCATCTTGATGATCTTGTCCTCCTCTGGCAGTAAATCTGAAATGGCACATGGTCAGTAGAATTTTTTGTTTCAGTTGCAAAGTTGCTTGCAGGAACTTAAAAAATCACATGAATCTTTCAGAGCAAATTAGTCAAGAAAAGCTTTACCCAAACTGCTGCTGGTAAAAAGTCACTTATAAAGATATCTCACTGCAATAATGGCACGCGCGCGCGCGCACACACACACACACACACACACATAAAGAGAGAAAAATAACAGATAAAAAAACACTTCTTTTTATTTTCCCAGGACTAAATAATACTTTATGAAATTGCCTTCACTCTGAAATATAAACTATCAATTAAATTAATGTTGAAATATCTTTATTTTAATAATTATCTAATATTAATAGTAAAAAGCCAATATTTACTAAACATTTGTCAAAAATGACAATAAATCAATTTGTTCCCATTACCACATTTATTCTATGTCACTGTAAGAAAGGTATCCTTACCATTTATAAATAAAGAAATGAGGGCTTAGACACGGTAATCAGATAATGTAAGCTTTCCAATATGTAACTGGAGTGAAAATTCAAACATGGACAACCTAAGTCCATGGCAGAGGTGATTTTAACTTTCAATCAATTAAATTATGAAGAATAACAAATCTGTGAGCCAAAAATAATATTAGAAATTATGAAATTAAGTTATACTTTGAAACATTTTAAAAATTAAATTTTGGCGGGGGTAACTGGTTAATAACATTATGTAATTTTCAGGTATGCAGATTTTTGATTTTTTATTTTGGATTTTTATTTTATTTTTTATTTTTTATTAAATGTATTGGGATAACAATTGCTAATAAGATTCTATAGGTTTGGAGTGTACAATTCTAGGATACATGATCTGTATATTGCATTATGTGCCCACCACCCAAAATCAAATCTTCTGTCACCATATGTTTGGCTTATCATTACCATCCTCGCCCCCTGCCCTCTGAAAACCATCATTCTGTTGTCTGTGTCTATGAGTTTTTGTTTCTTTATTTTTCTTGTTTGTTCATTTGTTGCTTTCAGTTTCATATTCTACGTATGAGTGAGATCATATGGTTCTTAATGTTTTCTTTCTGACTTATTTCACTTAGCATGATATTCTCAAGATACATCCATGATGTCACAGGTTGCAATATTTCATCTTTTCTTATGGCTGAGTAGTATTCTATTGTAGATATGTACCACATCTTGTTTATCCAATTATCTATCAAGGGACACTTTAGTTGTTTCCATGTCTTGGCCACCAAGAATAATGCAACAATGAACATAGGGGAACATATAGCTTTGAGAATAAATTTTTTTTTAATTTTCAGGTATATATCCAGAAAAGGGGTTGCTGTGCCATATTGTAATTCTATTCTTAATTTTTTTGAGGAGCCTCCACACTGTTTGTCACAGCCATTGTACCAGTTTACATTCTGGCCAGCAATGAATGACAGTTCCTTTTTCTCCACAACATCTTTAGCACTGTTATTACCTGTCTTGTTGGTAATAGCCATCCTAACAGGTGTGAGGTGGAATTTCATTGTAGTTTTGATTTTCATTTCCTTAACAGCTAGAGAAGTTGACTATCTTTCCATTCATCTGTTGGCCATTTGTATGTCTTCTGGGGAAAAATGTCTATTTGGGTCTTCTGCCCATTTTTAAAATAGATTCTTAGATTGTTGGTGTTAATTTGTATGAGTTCTTTACATATTTCAGTTATTAACCCCTTGTCTGAGATGTTGTTTGCAAATAGCTTCTCCCTTTGGGTTAGTTTCCTTTTTGTTTTGTTAGTGGTTTCCACTGCTGTGCAGAAGAGTTTTAGTTTTTTTAGTTTGACATAGTATCAATCACTTATTTTTGCCTTTACTTCCCTTGCATTTGGGGTCAAATTCATAAAATTTTCTCTAAGACCAAGGCTCATAAGTGTAGTATTTATGCTTTATTCTATGTAATTTATTGTTTCAGGTGTTATATTTGGGTCTTTGTTCCATTTTGAGTTTATTTTTGTATATGGGGACAAACAGTAGTCTAGTTTCATTGTGGCTTTCCAATTTTTCCAGTACCATTGTGATATTTTAGTGATGGAGAGCATGTGATGTATCTAAAGTAAAAAAAAAACCCACACACACAAAAAAGTGCCCCTAATTGTTATTTAATAAATGCTATAGTAAATCAGCTAAAAAAAAAAAAAAAAAGCTAACAAGATTGGAAACATAAAATTTCATTTTTTTTCCCAATAAAATCAAGGAAATAAATTTACAGCTACCTCTTATATTCTGGATCCCTGGTGTTAAAGCGTACAGCTTTTGGTAAGTTACTGAATGGCCATTCACTCCATTTGTCATGTTAAGAATAAATGAAAATAAAAATAGAAATTTCAAGTATAAAATCAAAGACAAAAAAATTATCTTTCGGTAGATCAAATCCTAGTGAAAAGTAGGTATGCATGGAGATAGGTGGGGAAAGGGTCTAGAAGTTAGAGACAGCAAATTCAAGAATCCAGATACAACCTCAGGTGCTTCTGGTGTATTGAATAATCATCATTATCATGAAAATAGTAATAGATGTAACTGCTATTATGATGAACACCTGTCACTGAAACCACTCTAATGCAGTATTAAGAATATAAGTTCTTGAGTTAGGCAGGCCTGAGTTTGAATAAATCTCTGATATGTTATTTCTGTGACATTGTCCTAGGCACTTTACTTTTTCTTTTTCAGCTTTCTAATTCTTGAAAACATCAACCCAGCCAAAGTACTCAGATAACTTGTCTTATCCTCACTGAAAACAAGACTGTAAACATTTGCAATTAATTTGTTGTCTTTGAGACTTTAGCTTAACATAAAAGAAATCTTGAATAATCATTTTTAAATTTAGCCTATAAAAATATGGTTACACTATAAGTAACTGTGGTATACAGCAGAAGTGGACCAATACCTAACTAAAAGTCAGCTGACCCATTTCCAGCCTTTCTACTTCTAATCAACATTGCTGAGTCACAGATGAATAATCCTGCTTGAAATGGAAACATAGCCTTTATTTTTCCCTCTCCAAGAGTCCCTGTGTTTCTCCTTTCTCTTCTCTCCTACTTGAAAGGGCAGAAGGAGAGTTGTGTTTTATCTATACTCTGTGATTTTTATGTCTGTAAACATCTGTGAAGGTGGCAGACATTGATTTGGTTCCATCTCTGAAATTAGAAATGTATCTTTTATTTGATCAAATACACTAAGAATAAATAAGGGATAAGATATTCACAGTGATTCCTGTAGGCTCTGACTCCAAATGATTCATACAGAAGAAAAGTTCAAATAATTTGAAGATTACTTTATCTGAAACGTTCATATTTCAAATGAAAAAATATGGCCCCCAAGTTTAGGCAACTACAACTTCTGATTGTTTAGTGAGAAATCAAGGTCATAGCTACTGAATAATAAGTCTGGAAATGGGTCTTCTGGGTTTTAATTAATAATTGTTCCAGTTTTCTTAGTGTATCCTAGTTACTGCTAATATAAACATAATGCCACAGACTAATTCCATAGTCCTGTTGGGGGAGACCAGGCAACTTGTGGACATGAACCACAGCTGGGCTGGCATGGGACTTTTGCCCCAAGGCCAAGACCAGCCCCATCAAGCTCTGGACCATGCCCTTCTGATTCCAGTCTGTCCTGGGGTCATGTTAAGAATAAATGAAAATAAAAATAGAAATTTCAGGTATAAAATCAAGGAAAAATAATTATTTTTCCTTAAATCAAATCCTAGTGAAAAGAAGGTATGCATGGAGATAGGTGGGGAAAGGGTCTAGAAGTTAGGAACAACAAAATCAGTTTTCATTATCAATAAAAATAGAAGGTTCTGCACATTTTATTCAGATACATTTTATTTTCTAATCCTTTTGATCAATGAAAATAATTATGTATTGAGATGATGATAAAAATAAAATATTCAATGCCCAGCCTGGCGTGGCTCTGGTTGAGCATCGACCTGGGATCCAGGCGATCAGGGTTTGATTCCCGGTCAGGGCACATGCCCGGTTGCAGGCTGCAGCCGATCAATGACTCTCTCATCATTGATGTTTCTATATCTCTCTCTCTCCATCTCCTTTCCTCTCTCTGAAATCAATAAAGATATATATTTTTTAAAATATACTCAATGATGGAGCTCTGGAAGAAAACTGAATATAGATTTTTTTTTTAAGTTTATCTTTATTGTTGAGAATATTACAGATGTCCCCTTTTTATCCCCGTTGATCCCCTCCACCCCACATCCATCCCAGCCCTAGGTTTTCCCCATACCAATGTCTGTGTCCATGGGTTATGCTTATAAACATATAAGTTCTTTGATTAATCTCTCTCCATCCACACCCCCCTCCCTGCCTTCCCTCTGAGATTCCTCAATTTGTTCCATGTTTCTGTGTCTCTGGATCCACTTTGTTCATCAGTTTTTGTTTATTATATTCCACATGTAAGTTAGATCATTTGGTACTTGTCTTTCTCTGACTGGATTATTTCACTTAGCATAATACTCTCTGGCTCCCTCCATGCTGTGCCAAAGGCTAAAAGGTCCTTTCTCTTCACAGCCGCATAGTATTCCATGGTGTAAATGTGCCACAGCTTTTTTATCCACTCATCTACTGATGGGCACTTGGGCTGTTTCCAGATCTTAGTTATTGTAAACTGTGCTGCTATGAACATAGGGGTGCATAAGTTCTTTGTGATTGGTGTTTCGGGTTTCTTAGGATATATTCCTAGATGTGAGATCACTGGGTCAAATGGCAAGTCAATTTTTAATCTTTTGAGGAACCTCCATACTGTTTTCCATAGTGGCTGCACCAGTCTGCATTCCCACCAGCAGCGTACTAGGGTTCCCCTTTCTCCACACCCTCGCCAGCACATGTCGTTTGTTGATTTGCTGATGGAGTCATTCTGACAGGTGTGAAGTGATACCTCATTGTGGTTTTAATTTGCATCTCTCTGATGATTAGGGACATTAAGCATTTTTTTCATATGTCTTTTAGCCATTTGTATGTCCTTTTTGGAGAAGTTTCGATTTAGGTCATTTGCCCATTTTTTAATTGGATTGTTTATCTTCCTTTTGTTAAGTTGTATGAGTTCCTTATATATTTTGGATATTAATCCTTTATCTGATGTGTTGTTGGCAAATATGTTCTCCCAAACAGTGGGCTCCCTTTTCATTTTGTTGATGGTTTCTTTTGCTGTGCAGAAGCTTTTTATTTTGATGCAGTCAAATAAGCTTGATGGCTCTAAAATGGTTTCACAAATGTTAGCTTCCTAAATTCTTCTACACATGACATTCTTTTTTAAGATTCACAATTCCATTTAATTGTTACAGGCTCCAAAGTCTTTAAGCAAAGAAAACGTTTTTACATTGTTTATGCCAAAATCCCCAACATATTTAATCATGGGATCATTGTTTGGTTGGGAATATAATAAATAGAGCTCACAAACTGGTAATTTATTGGTTGGATCTGCCTCAGATATGTGCTTTATGAAGAGATATTTGCGAATATTTGAAAATTAGGACATTTCACATAAATTTAAAATATTAATTTTCTCTCAATAAATGTTATTGGCAGTATTGAGTTCAAATCCAGCATGACAAAAATCAGATTGGGCTGAATATTAGCCACTTTTCTTAGAAAGAGAATAAGGAAAATAAACTTCTACGTCTTCCAGAGTTCCCAGCACTCCACTCACTTATGATATTGTCTGGCAATTGTGTTTGTGATCCTTATAATTTAGCAATATCAGATAATAAAGTTTTCCCCAGCACTCAATTTGCTAAGTAATGCAATAGATAATCCCTAAGATTTCTTAAAGCACTAAAGATCTTAGACTACATAAGTCTTGAGTTTTCTTTAATTAGAAATTATGGCATACTATCTGAGTCTGATATGTATTTATTTTGCCTATATTACAAAGCTAGGTTGACTTAACTTTGCAAATACAGTGAAATAATTTTTCATTAGACAGTCAAAGAGGGTGGAATTCAGTAAGGAGGCCAAGATAAAACATTCTGTACAGTGATTAAGGATCCCAGAGTAGCTGCCCAAGACAACTGCTCTGCCTTTTTTTGTCAAGGTCTGCGAGTACCAAATAAAAACTTTGCCCTTAGCTTCATAGGGTAGTGGTAAGTTAAGAATATGGATGTGGTTACTCAGCACCTCATACATGACTTAAAGCTGAGACCAGAAGTCTCAAGTGTGGAAGCTGGATCCTTGGCTTCCTGCTTTATTCTTGTTTATGACCCAGTTATATGGGACTTTGAGAATCTAGGTAATGTTTACTAAAACATATGTCATATCTAGGAACATAAAGAAATGTGGAAAAAAAATGAATGTAAGCATGCAAAGTAACTGAATTGATAACTTTTAAAATTAAAATATATAGTGAGGTGAGTGGAATCAGTTTTGTCATTATCTTCTTTTCTTACCCAACTAAACCTCCTTGAAAATCAGATCAGTGTTGCAGGATTAATTTGTTCCCTGTTGAAGGGAGTGTTACCATAATTATGAAAATATTTTTCATAGTTCAACAGCTGAGATACAACAGAAGACAGGCTAAAAGATAACAAAAGACTAGTCACATATTCTAGTGATAAATCTAATAGACCGGTCTTCCATTTTTCATTCTTCCTGCTTTTTTCCTTTTTTTCTCACCCTTGCTCCTTCCTTCCTTTTTTATCCCATGTTTGTTCCTGTCCTTTATTTTGTTGTACTAGTTAAGAGCAGAGGTTTCCTGTTTGCCAGAACTTTTGGTACACTGACAGTGAGATTTTGCCTTGCAGATATTTAAGAAAATATTACAAATGGCATAGTCAGAATAGACCAACTGCTGCACATCTCAACTGGGATTTAGCACATACAGTAAGGCCTCTGGTTAGAATCCAAAGCCTGTTTCTCACCATTTTATCTTTGGCTGTTATGAATGAATCAGAAATGTTTTTTGGAGACTGAAATTTCCCATGGGAATGTCTGCCGCCCATCAATGATCCAGAACACTGTTTTGTTTTGATTTTATAATATCAATTTATTTTAATTAGATATCTTCTCATAACATTGAGTTCCTATTGTGGGTAAAGAAAGGATGCTGAAATCTGCATTTCTTCAATATTTCTAGAAATAGGACAGCAATATTTCATTTAAGTGGTGCTGTTGATTAAATCAACAATTTAGTTTTGAAATGTGACTTTTAAAGTTTATTACTTACAACACAATCAGACTGTAAATTTAGAAAAAAATACAGTCAGTAAAATATAAGAAATATTAGCCCTATTTTACCCTTTAGTTGTATAGATAAGTACTCAAAAATAACAGGATAGTTACCAGCATAACTATAGGGTGTCCCCCCCAAAAATGTATACACATACTTTGAATAATTTTAAAGGCAGTGTTCATTAAAATACATTTTACTTTCAAAACTGAGCTATCAGCTGTTAAAGTGTGTATACATATATTTGGAACACTCTGTATATATGATACAAGGGAATGGATAATTAGAGGAGCTAGAAGGAACATTCTTGGATGATAGAGATGGTTACTTATCTGACATGATCTTAATTAAATTTTGTCACCCTTAAATCTGAGTACATAATTATTGCTATTTAAAATTGGACTTATTTTCCAATACTAACCCTATACTTCACCAGCTATTGAGATAATTAGCAACTTGGATTGTGTGAGATTTTATAACTGACCCTATTCTAACATAAACAATGGATACATAATTAAACATAAATAATTGATGAAAGGCAATAATACTGTCTTGCTATATAATTAGAACTAATTACTTTCAAATAATTATTTTTAAAGGTTAGTTTTTAAATCAAAAGAACATATTAGATTTAGCATCTATAGAGCAATCTTTCAATTTGAGGTTAAACTTTCTTCACAGTCTCTAAAATTAAATCCCATATGATATCTTAAATTCAATTTTCAGGCAGTTATTAAATATTTTAAGAAATAAAATTTATTATATTTATTTTAATAAGGCTGAAGGTATACAAACAAATCTTTGTTATACTTAAACATAATTTAATTGTGAATAGTTATATATAGTGCATGAAAGAGAATATGATTTGAATGTTTTAAATTCTTTTTATTGAGGTGAAATTTATATAACATACTTCTTTGAAGTTCATCCATGTTGTCACATGCATCACTATTCTTTATGTGTTTAATTGTGTTCCCAAATAAGCTATGTTGAAGTCAATCTCCAGTATCACCAATTGTATTATTTGAAAATAGGGTCATTGCAGATGTAATTAGCTAAGTTTAAAATGGAGTAGGGTGGACTCATAAACCAATATGACTGATGTCCTTATCAGGAGATAATGTGAAGACATAGGGAGAGAAACTCATGTGACAACAGAGGCAGAGACTGGAGTTATACAACTACAAAACAAGGGATGCCAAATATTCCTGGCAACACCAGAAGCTTAAGAGAAAGGTACGGAACAAATTCTACCCTAGAGACTTTGAGAAAGTATGGCCCTGCCAACTCCTTCATATCTTCTAGACTCTAGGGTGGTTAGAGAATAAATTCCTGTTGTATTAGGGCACCCACTTTATGATATATTTTTTATGGCAGCCCTAAAAACCTAATACAGGCATGGGTACTGGAAAGTAGTGTTCTGCTATAACAAACACCTCACAATGTGGAAATAGCTTTGGATTGGGTAATAGTGATGACTGGAAGAGTTTTGAGGCACATTATAGAAAACGCCTAGATTGCCTTGAAAAGACTGTTTATAGAAACACAATGTTAATGAGTCAGGTGAAGTCTTAGAAAGAAAAAAGGAGGCTGTAGAGGAAGCTTCTATCATCTTAGAAAATACATATATCATAATGAACAAAATGTTCCTAGAAATATGAACATATCCTGGTGGAGTCTGAGATGGAAACAAAGAACATGGTTGGAAACTAGAGGAAAGATGACCCTTGTTGTAGGTGGCAGAGAATACCAACAAGGAATGACCAGCAAGGTTTTTGAGAATTTTGTCAGCAGAAACACTGCTAGCTCCACATTAGAGGGATGAAATGAGCCCGGCTGGTGTGACTCAGTGGTTGACTATCCTTCCATGCACCAGGAGGTCAGGGTTCAATTCCCAGTCAGGTCAGGGCACATGCCCTGGTTGTGGGCTTAATCTCCAGTAGGGTGTGTGCAGGAGGCAGACAATCGATGTTTCTCTCTCATCAATGTTTCTATCTCTCTCTCCTTTTTCTTCCCTCTCTCTGAAATCAATAAAAACATATATATATATATTTTAAAAAAAGATGAAATGAGATGGGGTGAAATGAAGGAACAATGACACTAAAGACACAGATTTAAGAATCTGGGTCAACAGGATTATTTTTACTTGTTCGTTACCTTTTAATGTAGATCATTCCTTTTGAATCTGTAACCATTTTAGGGTTTGGGGAGGGTTTTTTTAGTTATTATGAAAGGGATCCTCTAAGAACATGCTACATGGTAGATTTTATAGCTTAGATATACCTTCAACCTCATCAACTTTATTATATCAGCAAGAATTCTTGACATGCAAACAGAAACTTTCAGTTGTATTATGAGTAATTCAATGTTGTTTAAATCTTGAGTAACCATTTAATTTTAAATAGCATGCATACAAATAGATCAATTTTTTTAAAAAATAGGTGCATAGTGAAATGTGTCTTACTAATTCCCTGTAGTCTGCAACAGTTGTCACACATCTGGGATAATATATAAAATAAAAGTCCAGTAGTAAAAGAAATCTGATAACCATGCTTTAAAAATTTGTAGACATACTTAGCATAGCTCTTATAATCCCTTATTTGAAATGTTGATTGAGTGGCCTAAAATTAGCCTTTCACATACCTGGAACTAAAGTGAGGAGTCACTGTATCTGTAGCAAGTGAACAATCTTATTATGTTAGCCAAGGTTCAAGATGATACAGTACATTCAAAAGGAAGATCAAAGAGAGTTTAATGAAGGAACTATTTAATGTTGTAGGCAGCTTAAGAGAAACCAACAAAATGTGGAGCTATTATTGTCATAATTAGCTAGTTATTAATAATATTAAGACTAGGAAGAGAGCGAAGGGGAGGCCAGACATTATAAGCATGGTCATCTGGCAGCTTCATCAGGAAGCTACAGCTTCATACTCCCCAGAGAACCACCCGTTCATTCCCTCAGGGGTCAAACAGGGTGGGAGATGAACATATGTGCATTGAAGTTGGGGTGATGTGGGGAAGGTGTTCGTTTGCCGGTCTAATCTGGGAAAAGGATCATTGGCTAGGAGGGTAAAGCCACTGCAAGCGTGCAAATTCTTGGAAGAGAATTTTACAGACAAAGAGGTCCCTCTTTTGCTCTCTTATATTCACCTTTATTCTGTCTTGTTCCATCACCTGAACTCGCTGCTCACTCGCCGACCACGTGGCCTCAAGCAGCTGCATGGCCCATGGCTATGTGGGCCCCACATGCAACCGACTGCAGCTGGGAATACAAGCTAACCTAGAGAGATGCTGGACTGGACTGGACTTTAATATGGAACAGAAGCTCTGGACACTGGTTTTCATTCTGGGGCTACTGAAGCAAAATTGACCTTCTTCCATGGCAGGAAAGACAGAGATGGGACCTTAAAGGGGAACCCCCTAAATTTTACATCCTCAATAAAGCTTTCCATGAAATCCCATCCTCCCGAGGGGGAACTCTGAAAATGAATTTCCCCACAGCACCCCAAGAACTCCACTTCCACTGATAAATGGGTTAGCAATGGCAGGCCTTCACCAATCCTGGGCTTGAGGAGTTTGGGGAGGAAGCAGTCATCTGCATACCAAAAAACCCAACTGATGCATGCCATAGCCTCTGGGGCACAGAACATCATCGAGAATGTGGATTAGAGATTTGGAGGGACAAATGGAGAATATATTGCATGATTCACTTTAGTAAACTGTCTAATTTATTTGGTGAGTTAGTATTAGGAAGAAGTGTGAAAGCTCCAAAACCTGAGTTATTATGGTTGATGGTCAAATAAATAAACTTGATTTAGAACTTTTGGTAAGAGTTCTTGTATAAACTTCTGGTTTCAAACAACATATTGACCTCTCTCATTTAGGCAGATTCTGCATTTATGCTATTAAAAAAGTGCATTGACCTGACAGGCATGGCTCAGCAGTTGAGCATCGACCTATGACCCAGGAGATCATGGTTCAATTCCCAGGGCACATGCAGGTTTGATCCCCAGAAGGGGGCATGGAGGAGGCAGCTGATCAATGACTCTCTCTCATCATTGATGTTTCTATTTTTCTCTCTCTCTTACTTCCTCTCTCAAATCATTAAAGACATATATATTTTTTTAATTAAAAAAAAATTGCATTGGTTCATTTAATGATTTCGCTTACACATGCATGTTACTATGAAAGAAAATACTATCTAAGCAAACACTTACTGTATGATCAGGAACACTGGTAACCAATATGACTCAGTGGAAAGAAGAGCTAGCAACCCCAAAATCCTGGTTTAAAGTTAGAGCTCATGATTAACTAACTTAATATGTGCACACTCATTTCATGTTGTTAAGCCTCAGAGTTCTTCATCTGCTAAAAGAATTTACTACCTCTAGTACCTACTTAATTAGGATTGTTTCTGTATAGAATTATTGCAATATTAGCTACTCTTAAACCAAAACTAATCCAAATAAGCTCAAATGGCTGATACATGAAAAATAAGATGAACAGTTCAACTGTAAAATAATATTCTATAAGAATTTAATCTAATTTACTAGAGATATTTAAAGCTGTCCTGGATAAAGGATACATTTATGTAATAGAAGAGAACTGTCAAATAATTTAAATGATATTTTTGATTTCTAATATTTGTGGTTTTAAAATCATATTTTCCGTTTTGTTTTCTTTTTTCTCAGCAGGAACCATGCAAAAAAGAAGACTTTAAAAAGTGTAGTGTGTGTTCCTGATGAAGTTATTTTTGTTCCATGTAATTATAATTTATTTCAAAAGACTATTCAGTGCTTTTTATTTTATATTAGACTTCAGAAAATCTATTTGTCTGAGGACAATAGCAAAAGTATCATTTGGAGGAACATAATACTTTTTTTTTGATATATTTCAACTAAATAATTTCCTTCACAAATCAGTTTATTGCAAAATTATTTGCAAAAGTAAAATACTAAAAACATTCTGAAAGTCCATAGAGAAATGGTTGATTAAATCATGGCTCCTCAACTATGAGAAATAAGAAAAGTGAGATTTATATATACTGACTTAAAAAGTTATCCATGATAAATTAGTGAAAAAATATATAGCAGGATAGTATGTATCATGCAACTCAATTTTTATTAACAATTAAATAAAAGAAAAACAACTAAATTAACTGGTTATGCATTTATATAAACATGAAAATGATATATTTATATAATTGTGTAACTTTTATGTTTGGAAAAAGTAATGGGGTAGGTGGAATCTTTTCACATCTGCATTGTTAGAATGTTGCAGACAGCATAAGTTATTGTATAATTTTTGAACATACAAATATTATCATATAAATTAAAGCTAATTTAATGGTAACTCAAGAAGGCACCTGAATATTTTGTGTCTGACTAGTGTGTTTGTTGAATAACAAATAGAAAGACCACAATAATGGTCAAGAAACTATAAGTAATGATGAATTTTGAATTTATATTGAGAAATTATATGTACTTTTTTCATGTATGTGCACATGTATGTTTAAATTAAGTATTCATATCCAAGGGGAGGTTGGAAGGGGGGGGAAGAGAGATTATAAAGGGCATGAGGTGACTTTTGAAGTTATGAATGTGTTTATTATCTTGGTTGTGGTGATAGTTTTGAAGGTATATTCTTATGCCAAAACCTGTCAAATTATAAGGTTTATTTATGCCCATTTTATTACATATTAAGTATACTCAAGGAAAAAAAAACCAATGCCTCTTTTTGTGTGTTTATAGCAAATGAGTAGATTATGTTGGCAGTTTCTGAGTTGAGACAGAAATATGCTTGGCAGTGAGAATCGTGAGTTACTTTAGTAGGCACAGAAATAAGACCTCATGGCAAGATCTACCTAAGCATGACCGTACCTTCTCATGAAATCAAACCCTAGAAACTGTTTTCCTTTGCTCTTGTTTTAACTGATGGATTCTTGACTATTTAACATTAATGTTCTCTTCTACATTATACCTGACATCACTTATTTTATAAGATTTAAGGATTCTTTTGATGGCAGGACACAAAACAATAACATTCAGATATAAAAGACAAGGCACCAAAATAGAGAAGGCTGCCAGGCAGGGCCACACAGTGGGTTGTGCCTGAGGACAGAGTAACAGCACCTTTGAGCGGTAGGGAGCTGATCATATGTGGCCAGCCAGGTGGAGTAGGCTGACTTTGGCAGGCTCCCTGCGGATGGGCTAACTTGGATGTCTGAACCGCTGGCCTCAGTGCATGGGAGGATCACGGAAACAACTGAGCGACACTAGCCAGGGCTACACCCCTGCTTTTGGACCTTGTTCTGTGATCTACCTTTTCCAAATGTTCATGATTTCTGCTACTTAATTTCAATTGTAACCAGATTCCATCCTTCAGACTCAGTTCCTTAATGCCCATCCTTTTTCAGAGTTTATCCATCCATTGTACACCCTTTCCTGTTACAACCCAGAAATGGACATATAGAGGCTAGTTTAAAATGCTTTGTAAATTACATATAAAAAAAAAACCTCAAGTCACACAAATTGACTCTAGTTAACTTAGAAATTTTACCTTATAAATATGCAACTTTGAAAACTAAAATGAAATGTATAACTTTAGGCATCCTGCTTTACCTTCATTGCAGCACTAAATAATACCTCTGATTTATAATATAGTATCTGTATAAATCAATCACTGAGCATAGTAGCATATGCACTAAAAATTGCATTTTACTGCAGCTCACGTGTATAAGTACACTACCTCCTTCCACTGTCAATGACCCCAGACAACTGCAACCACAAGAAGCATACCTGGCCTTTTCTTTCCTCAATTGGAATTAATTTCCAGAGGTCTGTGTTTCTTCTTCCATCTAATTTTGAAAACATTCTACTCAGATCTTAATGCTGGTAGCTGAACTTCCCATTAGTAATTTGTCTCATTATTACTAGAACTTCGAGATTCATAACAAAGCCCATGACAATAGGTACTATGCATCAAGTCTCTACTACATGATAGCTGCTGCTGGAAGTGATTTATCTACATAGCTCTAATACTGACATTGACTCATAAAACAAGGATTATTGTACCCCTTTGCAAGATAAAGACACTGATGAAGATGATATGACCTAGTCACAAAATGTTGAGGGCAGAATTTTAAACCAGAGTATGTATTTTTTTCCACTAAGCCAAACTGATTATTTTAATACTTCTTTTCACTTAAAGAGACAAGAGCCACCATCTAAAATTTCATCCAATAGTTTTAAAATCCTGCATATTCATTATTCAGGCATAGTTTTAAAGAAAGTTAATTATCTTTTGCAAATAAAATGAGTATAGCCCAGCTGGGCATGGCTCAGTGGTTGAGCATTGACCTAGGATCCAGGAGATCGGGGTTTGATTCCTGGTCAGGGCACATGCCCAGGTTGTGGGCTGCAGCCGATCAATGACTCTCTCATCATTGATGTTTCTATCTCTCTCTCACCCTCTCCATTTCTCTCTGAAATCAATAAAGATATATTTAAAAATAAAATAAAATGAAAAATCATATAAAATAAGGTATACTAAAACACAGTTATTTTGAGTCTGAGTCAACTTTGAAAGGATTTTGACAAAATCTACAATTAATGTTTATGGAAAGTCCTCCATTTAAATATACATATGGCATATATTATCTGCCCTTTTATTTTACTCTGAACTATGACTTAACTGAATTATTTTAGTAGAAACAAAAATAGAAAGTAGAAAATTTATTGGAACTAAATTTATTACAACATATTTATTGTCAAAACCAATACGCACTTGCTGATCGCCAGGCACTCAGCACCATCGCTGTAAAACTGTGGGAAGTTGTGTCAGCAGCCTGACTGATACTGTCATTCTAAGGAGGCTGCCGCTCAAATAGGATTGCTAATCTATCCCAGCGTCCTACCCCTTCCTTTACTATACTCCCACACTTTCCACATCCACGTATAATTAACTAATGATTATAATTAGGCTTATAAAGAACCAACTCATTTGAAAGCCAGGCATCTAAAATCAGAAATACGTTTTAAAAAATCAGATCTGAGTCACCACAATCCCCTTGCTCGGTGACCACAGATCCCCTGAAAGGTAAACAATGACTATCGCTTAGCTTAGGTTCAAGTAAGACATTTGATACCAAGAGAAAAATAAGCAGGAG
The DNA here is from genome assembly GCF_054644295.1 of Miniopterus natalensis. NCBI lineage: Eukaryota > Metazoa > Chordata > Mammalia > Chiroptera > Miniopteridae > Miniopterus > Miniopterus natalensis. The sequence continues at coordinate 56,700,616 of NC_142083.1, forward strand.
AGTGAATAAAGTAGTAGTCACATTTTTGAAGAATGAAATCGGTAGATTGTTAGTGACAGGTTCAATTACTGGTCCATGGACCACTGACACACCTGCCTTAAACTCTGAGAAATGGGTGGTGGGAAAAGGTTGAATAACTCCTAAGATGTAGAGAAAATATGTAACCACTCAGGCAGAAAATTAGCAATTACATTTCGTGCCATCAGCAATAACTATTTCAGCAAAGATCTTAGGTTAACGTCAGGCTGTGTGGCAGTATATCAACCATTACACCTGTGTTCAATCAGCAGCCACATCCCTCAGTGTGATACTGAGCTGTTTAGTTCAAATGTGGCTTGTCCGGCGATGAGCAAGATGGTGGGCCCCTGGAACAGACCGTCCTAAAGCAATTCACCCAACAGTTCTGACGCTGACTGTTGAAAAGAGAAGAAGTCTCTAAAATTTAGACAGCTGCGATTTGTCTTTTCAGGTTTTCTTTTGATTTTTTTTCTTTTCTGTAATAAATAAAATTACAATCTTTATTGAAGATAAAGCTCCCACTTATGTCAGTAGGAACTTTTTTTTATAATGAAAGTCTTCATATTCACAGTTAAACAGAATATCTTTAATAAAAAGTATAAATTCATGATATCGTTTGTGTGCCTGAGTAAAGGAGTGGAAAAAAAAGATGACAAATTTAAAATAGAAACAGATGAACCTATAATTAATATATTATCATCTCTACGTTTTTTCATGAAAATCTGGTCTTACATTATGGAACTAACCATTAAGTTTTGTTTTTAATTTAAATACTTATTGAAAAAATAACATGAGGATGATAATTGATTTCTTTCTTTTTTTAATATATCTTTATTGATTTCAGAGAGAGGAAAGGAGAGGGAGAGAGAGAGAGAAACATCAATGAAGAGAGAGTCATTGATTGAGCCCGCAACCCGGGCATGTGCCCTGACTGGGAATAGAACCCCGATAGCCTGGATCCTAGGTAGACGCTCAACCGCTGAGCCACACCCGGCCAGGTGATAATTGATTTCTTATCAACAGATATACAGTAATTGATTCACCCATGAGCCCAATTATCTTATACTTTTACCCCAATAATAAGCTAAATAAACAAAAATAATACAAAAAGTCAAGAACAAAATATAAAGATTAAAAATTACTAATAATCCAACTAATGGTTAATCAGAAGATTATAACATAAAAATATCTATAATAATATTGCTTAGTTGAGTTAATAAATAACCATAGCTGATCTAAAAATGTATTTGAAAATAACCTTAATAAGATATAACAAGAAAGTGAGAAGATTTTACTCATGAGTTTTCAGGTACACAAGCCAGATATTGTATATTGCTATCTTGCTCTACACACTAGCTATAAAGTTTTAAAAGTTTATGGGTGAAATAAATAAATAAATAGAATATCCTTAAATTAAATCATAATATAAATTTTATTATGAACCTATTAGAATATAAAATTTATGTTATTGAAGTCTCAGACCTAAGAGAGATTTCTTAACAATAGATTAAATTATTCTCATACAACATGTGCTCATTTTATTATAATTAGTTATGCCTGGTGTCAATTCAGACTAGATGTGTTCATATATAATACATACAATCTATAATAAGTTGCATATGATGTTATACATATATATAGTGATAGTATTATATATCTATTTAATAATCAAAATACAATCATCTTGGTTTGTCTTTCAAGATTGTGTAAGAAGGTAACAAATTATCATGAAAGAAAAGAGATGATTCTTCTTAAAGGACCTTCAAGAGTTGTCCCGAAAGCCATAGAACCACCCGTTTACTCTCGTATGACTCTCCTGTATAGCTCTGGATAAATACATACACAAACACACGCACAGATCATGATGATGAAGCTGACAATGACAGATTGGCGAACTCTGTTAAGTGCTATGCAAAGCATATCGTCTTATTCAGTTTACACAAGATGAGTATAAGTGCATAAGAATTAGAAGGTATGCTGACTTACTAAATAGACATTTTCCCAAAAAGTTATGTTTAGACAAATATTTGTAAATCACGGACATATTACATGATCTAAAAATATGTTCTATCTAAATAACATACAGGAAACTTTTTAAAAGTGAAGACTTTTAATTTCTGCCTTCTGTGTTATTCTGACAAATTCGGAAAACAGGAGTTTATATTTGCTTTCTTAAGGCAGGTACGCCTAAACTAGCTGCACAGATTTAGATCCCTGCTCCCAGGACAGTGATATCTCAGCGCCCGTCAACATGAATAGTAGTCTTCTAGGCAAGGAAGAAGGCAGACAGAAGTTTTTTCCTCAAACGCAAGTATGCCACTGGAAGAATTTACAATAGCGGTCTTTTCTTGAGATTAGCACACTATTTCCAGGAATTGTCAACTGTGGTTCAACCCCTTTGTAACACTGTAAACTGTGCTGCTTACTCTCCCACTTTCTCATTTCTCCTTTATTATTTCTTACTGCCCTTCCTGGTTCCCTAAGGGCTTCTGTATCATCTCCATCCTATCAGTGCTCAATTTCAGGAAACTGTGATGTTGGGAGGGTTTGAGCGACGACTTCCCATTAAGATATTAAGGATGGACTGAGTCCTGTACTGTCTTTTCCGTGGCATTTACATTGTCATAGGAGATAATTCTCTCATTTGTGGAGAATGAGCTCTCTATTAGTGTCATTTCAAACTGGAGTAATGGGACAGTGTGAGGGGAACTTGGATTTGGGAAATCTTCCTGGTGAATTTTTATCAAAGTCATATCCAATTGTTCATACCTGTTTAAGAGTTTAAAACTTCACCCCAGGGGGAAGAAACAAGATGGCGCGTAGGTAGCAGATGCACCGCCGCCTCCCGCACCCACATCAAAATCACAGCTAAATACAGAACCACCGTCACTCAGAGCCTCCTGAGATCCGGCTGCACAGAAGCCCCACAGCCAGGGGACTGGAGAAGCAGAGAGACCGGGAGGAGGGGCGGAGACGCGGGCGGGTCGGGGCTGAATCTCGGAGAAGAGGCCGCGGGCCCACACCCGGTGCTGTGGGTTAAACCTGGGAGGGAATCTCAGCGGTGGGGGTTTCCCGGAGGAGGGAGGGTCCCAGCCCCACAGCAGGCCCCCAGCCCAGGGCTCCAGGGCCGGGAAGAGACGTCCCCATACCCTGGGGCTGTGAAACCAGCGGGGACTGTGGCTGAGGGTCGCGGAGGCTGCGGGAGCCCCAGCAGCTCCTCTAAAGGGCCCGGCACGGACTCACTCGGACGCTCCCCGAGCCCAGCGCCGGGCAGCAGCCTGAAAGGACCCGGGACACTCGGGGAGGAACTGACCTGCCTGGGATCCGGGCGAGAGCTGGAGGGCGGCTTCCTCCCAGGCAGAAGGGCTGGCGGAGGCCATGGCTCCTGTGGCGAGTCCTCCCCGCACACAGCCGGCAGGCAGGCGCCATATTTGAGTTGCCAGCACCTGACTCACACCTTTGGCCCCGCCCCGTGACTCCCGGAGGCCCCGCCCCTCCCCACCTGCAGCTCATCCAGGCCATTTCCAGGGGCTTTTCTGTGCAAGTGGCCTCTCGAGTCCTATGCTTAGGACTTCCCTAAAACCTCTCAAACAAACAACAGCGGGCCCCATATGTCTTGATAAGTGGCCCCAGGCCTGGCATTAGGGGCAGGCTGCATTGGCTCATAGCTTGGCCTCTCCTGGACACCGCCAAGCCCACCACAAGTAGCAGCCAACTACTGTTTGCTGAGTAGCTCATGCTGGGTGGCCCTGGGCAAGGCACTGGCACAGGCTGACTTTGCACCTCCTGGGAGGCCCCAAAGACAGTGCACTCAGTGGTCAGACTCGACCGCATTGTGACACACCCAAGCGGCACACTTAGTGAACACCAAAGCCCACTGAAGTAAATCCTGCTCCATAGGGGTGTCTTCAGCACAGCAGCTCTTTGGCTGTAGTTGCAGCTGGTCCTCACAGCCAATTGGCCAGGGGTGTCAATTCCTCCCAGTGATGCCAGCAGCAACTAAGGCTCAACTACCACAGGACAGTGCACACAGCCCACACAGGGGAGCACTAGAAGGCCCAGCTCAAGTGACTGGGGAAGCTGAGCCACTGGACCTTACAGGACACCTACTTGGAACATGAGGAAACAAACAAAAAAAACACCCGACCAGAAAGGCAAAAAGAAAAAAGAACCCAGAAATATGAAGACAGTATAAGGAGCCTCTGGGACAACTTCAAGAGGCCCAACATTCATATTATTGGGGTGAAAGAAGGGGAAGAAACAGATCAAGAAATTGAAAACCTATTTGAAAAAATAATGACAGAAAACTTCCCCTACCAGGGGAAAGAAATAGACTTACAAGTCCAGGAAGCACAGAGAGTCCCAAACAAGAGAAACCCAAAGAGGCCCACACCAAGACACATCATAATTAAAATGCCAAAGGTTAAAGACAAAGAGAGAATCTTAAAAGCAGCAAGAGAAAAGCAATTAGTTACCTACAAGGGAACACCCATACAACTGTCAGCTGATTTCTCAACAGAAACTTTGCAGGCCAGAAGATAGTGGTAAGAAATATTCAAAGTGATGAAAAACATGGAACTACAACAAAGACTGCTCTACCCAGCAAAGCTATCATTTAGAATTGAACGTCAGATAAAGAGCTTCTCAGAGAAGGAAAAGTTAAAGGAGTTCATCACCACCAGCACTACAGGAAATGTTGCAGGATCTTCTTCAAGAAGAAGCTAATGAGCAAAAGAATCTGACAAACTAAATAGATTCAGAGACATTGATGCATGCAACCGACGATCATTTTTCAGAGGAAAGAGGGAAGGAGGGTGGAGGGTGGGAAGAAATTAATCAAAGAAGTTATATGCATATATGCATAACCCATTGTCACAGTCAATAACAGGGTGACAGCCTGAGGAGGGGTGGGAGCAAGGTGGAGGGGTTCACCTGGGGGGGAAATGGGACACTAATACTTTCAACAATAAAGATAAATTCATACAAACAAACAAACAAACAAAATCTTCACCCTACATCTTGGGTTCTAATGTATTCAAAGTGAGTTTTAATCTCTCCAAAGCTAAAGTTGTTTCTGGAGGTGCTGTAAACATTGCTGCAATCACATTAGCTCTTTCACATCATTGAAGTAACCTTGGACGCACAGCAGTCATGGAAACCCTCTGAAGCTGATGGAATCAAAAGCCAAAATAAAGCAAGCAACAAATAACAACAAACACAAATACAAAGAGACAGAGAAAGTGCATGAAGGAACCTAATCAGACATCCTAGTAGGAATGTTTATACCTCCCAGCACCATAGTAAATATTGTCTTATGCACATACACTATTCCTTTAGCTTCAAGGAGAGATGAGATTTCTAAGTGCCCTCTTGCTATACAACCCTAGTAAATAAAATATACAGTACTCCTATAACTATCCCAGAGAGACATGGAGATCACATCGCAGGCATTCTTATTCTGTCTTAAACAATTTTTATGAATTGTAAATAACATAGTTCTAGGAAAAAGGAAATACACATCAAACTTACTGAAAGCTTCTTTGTCACTACATCATAAAGGACTACATTTTAAATTTTATTATCTTCCCTCTCACTTTATTGTTTCATTTCCTGTAAAACCACGGCAGTCTCAGGGTAATTTTTAAGAATTAAACTAAATATTATGTTAGCTGACTCTATGTATATTATTAGTTTGCATTGAGATAAAAAATTCTAGTCAGCGATTTAAGATATCCTAATATCTAAGGGGACAGTCTAAAAATTAAAGCCTTTCACCATGATTAAAGAAAATTTGTAAAACAAACAAACAAAAAAACTAACATTACCTACAGTTATTCATGCAGCTCATGGAGCATTGAAAAGCCATCTCACGTTACTAAATTCCATATAAATGATTTCACAAACAGTCTATAAGTATATGTAGATATTCTATATTTAGAATATAGCCTCAAATATGTAGAGGTATTTTAGTTATCTGGCACCATTTGGAAAAAATATTGATATTAAAAACAACAGACATTGGCAAGTTACGCAATCTTTTTATAAACGTTTCTAATTAAAATTTAGTGTTGTAAGCATAATTTTTTTTTAAAATATATCTTTATTGATCTCAGAGAGATGAAAGGAGAGGGAGAAAGAGAGATAGAAACACTAGTGATGAGAGAGTCATTGATCTAGCCCGCAACCCAGGCATTTGCACTGACCCGGAATTGAACCCCGATCACCTGGATCCTAGGTCGACGCTCAACCGCTGAGCCACGCCCGGCCGGGCTGTAAGCATAATTTAAAATTCTATAGTTGACTAGAGTTTAGGAGTATCAATAACAGTTTTTAATTTCTTCCATTTATTTTAGTGATTTGGAATCACTTACCTATAAATGAAGAATGCCAAATGTCTGTTAAATGGCAGTCCCACTCTACATGTTTCCTATTGAATCCTAAAGGTGAATTTACTTCTCTGAGAGAGTTTGTGTGTATTTCTGGCTTATTGTTTTAAAATAGAATGTCAAATGTTAAACACAAAAACTATATTTTTAAATATTTTGGTTGCTAAAAGTCTGCCTCTTGAGTAATGTGGATATCAATTTACTAGATAGATAAATAGGTTGGTAGATAGATAAGTAGATAGATTTTTTCAGCTGCAATAATTTATAAAATAACTTTAATTATAACTTTTATTATTATAATTTTCACTTTTATTATTTTATTTCTTTTTATTGTTCATAATATTATAGATATCCCCTTTTCTCCCCATTGACCCCTTCACTCCTTCCACATCCCCCTCCCTAGTCCCTCACCACACTACTGTCTGCTCTTGGGTTGTGCATATATGCATATAAATTCTTTGGTTAATCTCTTCCCATCCATCCACTCCCACCTTCCCTCTGAGATATGTCAGTCTGATCCATGCTTCCATGTCATTGAATCTATTCTGTTCATCAAGTTCTTTAGATTCCACATATAAGCAAAATCATATGATGTTTTTCTTTCCTTGCCTGGCTTATTTCACTTAGCATAATATTCTCCAGGTCCCTCCATACTGTCCCAAAGGGTACGAGATTCTTCTTCTTTACAGCTGCATAGTATTCCATGGTGTAAATGTCCCACAGCTTTTTTGTCTACTCATCTACTGATGGGCACTTGGGCTGTTTCCAGATCTTAGCTATTGCAAATTGCGCTGCTATGAACATAGGGGTGCATATATTCTTTCTGATTAGTGTTTCAGGATCCTTAGGATATATTCCTAGAAGTGGGGTCACTGGGTCAAATGGCAGGTCAATTTTTAATCTTTTGAGGAACCTCCATACTGTTTTCCATAGTGGTTGCTCCAGTCTGCATTCCCACCAGCAGTGTACTAGGGTTCCCCTTTCTCTACACCCTCGCCAGCACATGTCATTTGTTGACTTGTTGATGGGGCCATTCTGACAGATGAGAAGTGATACCTTATTGTTGTTTTAATTTGCATCTCTCTGAGGATTAGCGATGTTGAGCATTTTTTCATGTCTCTTTTAATTTAGATAAAGTCTTAACTTCAGAACAAGTAAATAGACTTCTTTATAAGTTCTGAGAAATAATATATTTAAATCCTTAGGAAAAACAGAAACATTAAAATACTGCCAGTTACTTTTTTGAGCCTTTCTCTCTATCCTATGGAAATAACAAAAGATAGCAATTTTGGAACTATAAAATACAATTTTTGCAATTTCTTTTAAAGAAATGTCACAGGAGAGTCTCTGCAGCATGATTGTCTGTGAAAATGAGTGAGGAGGAGAGGAAATTAAAACAAAAATTCTCCAGTTGGCTGGAGGAAATATTATTTAGAGAATACCAGAGAAAAAATTTTCTTCTCTCCCGAATGCACAATATATTTTCAATAATTCATTCACTTCAAATTCATTTGCATTAAAATGCCATTAATGAGAAAAATAGTTGACTTGCTAACTTAAACTGCTACACAGAGGTTAATCAAGGTATATCTGCCTCAATTCAGTTCACAATTGGCAAAAATAAGTATTCTCTTCTAAGTGTTCAGTTCAGTTATGTTTTCCAGAACATTTAAGAATGTGCTCATTACACAAAGCTTCATGTATATATAAGAATCAGTTAAACAATATTCATCAAAGTTTTCACAGTCTGCTCAAGATAATTATTCTGCTTACAAGTTTTGAAATATAAACATTTTTCTTTGAAAATTAAGTTTTAAAAACAACCTTCTAAAGTTACTTTTATTTAAAGCAATTTGGCTTTAAACCTTTATTATTAAAAACTGTGAAATTGATATTCTATAATTAAAAAAATAAGTATAAATATATATCAAACTTTTTATGATGTTTGCTTAATGAAATTTAGTTTTAAATAATGACCTTTTAAAAATATTTTCAGATATGGCTCACCTTAGGATAACTGATTACTAGAGCAAACACAGAAATACAAAAGGACTATGGGAGCTAGACTTAGAAGACCCAAAACACGTTTTAAAAGTTATCAGTTTTTATTCAAGTAATCAGTCAATGCTATTTTATTGACTCTATATGTATGAACTTATCTTCTTTTACTTTCCCCTATGCTTTGACAAATTCTCAAAATAAAATGGAGACAATTATGTCTCTTTCACTTTTCTTTTTCTTTCTTTCTTTCTTTCTTTCTTTCTTTCTTTCTTTCTTTCTTTCTTTCTTTCTTTCTTTCTTTCTTTCTTTCTTTCTTTCTTTCTTTCTTTTTTTCTCTTTCTTTCTCTTTCTTTCTTTCTTTCTTTCTTTCTTTCTTTCTTTCTTCTTTCTTTCTTTCTTTCTTTCTTCTTTCTCTCTCTCTCTCTCTCTCTCTCTCTCCTCTCCTTCCTTCCTTCCTTCCTTCCTTCCTTCCTTCCTTCCTTCCTTCCTTCCTTCCTTCCTTCCTTCCTTCCTTCCTTCCTTCCTTCCTTCCTTCCTTCCTTCCTTTCTTTTCTTTCTTCTTCTTTCTTCCTTTCTTTGCCTTAGAAATTGCAGGTCAACCTGCAGTTTTCTAAAGGAAAACACTTTACGTAGCATAAGGTAGTGGTTAGGCCTTGGGCTCCGTATACAGCCTGAGCTCAGAATTCTGGTTCCTTTGGAAACATTTATCTCTATAGTTTTAGGGTAGTTACTTAAGGTTTCAAAACTTTAGTTTTCTCATCTGTACAATGGTGACAATAATAATACCTACCTACTAGACCCATGATTCCAATTAAGGTTAGAAGACCAAATTCATGTCCATTGCTTAGAACAGGGACTGGCATGTTGTATAAGCACGCCATACATTTTCATTCTGTGGCCCTGGCTGGTGTGGCTCAGTTGGGTGAGTGTCACCCCCATGCACTGAGAGGTCGTCAGTTTGATTCCTGGTCAGGGCACTTCCCAGGGTTTTGAGCTCTGTCCCCAGCAGTGGGGATGCAGGAGGCAGCCAATTGGTTTCTCTCTCACTGATGTTTCTCTCTCTCTTCCTCTTTCTTCCTCTCTCTCTAAAATAAATAAAAACATATATTAAAATCTTTTTAATTTTATGTCTTTATTCAAGGAAATCAAGATTAGTAAAGCTATAAATAATAGTGCTGGTTTTATTATAGTCAGAAAAACTGTCATAATTCCTTTCTGTCTCATTTCCTCTAACTTTTAAAATTATAATTATATAACTTCTTTACTTACCTGCATCGTTATCTCCACTGATGAAAGATCTATTAGGCTACTAACAGACAAAGTTCTCTCAGAGGAGTCTTGAGGTCTCTGCTCAAATATTACCTAACCACAAAGGCCTTGTCTGCCTTTTCTTCTTTCCTTGCAGCACGCTTATCCTGCTTTATTTTTCTTTGTATCATTTATCACCATCTACCATATTCCACACTTTCTTTCTCTTCTTGTTAGGATGTTTGCTACATGAAAACAAAGATTTATCTCTCTTGTTTGTTGGTGCCTAGAAGACATAGTACATAGTAAGCCCACAACAGGTACTAGTTAAATATTTTTTGAGGGAATGAATGAATTTATATTTAGAGAACAATGACTGGAGAAAAGTAGAAATCTATCACCATGCAATTTTTCAAAACCTAAGTAGCATTTTATAGGAAAGGGTACCTTTGACAGTCTATGGCAGTAAAGTTTACTTACTACATATCATCCCTTCTACAATAACAACAAATAAGAAAGACATTCTTAAAATTGGCAGAGTTATTTTATTTGTTTAAAGCTCACTAATATTTCACATTTTTGTACATAAAATCTGCTAGGGTCTACAACTTATCCTTCAATACAATTGATCAGAAATAGTGCCTGCATTCAATTTCATTCTGCCTTCTATCTCCCTATCTTAGCTTGATTTTCTTAGAAAGCACATTCTGGGGGCATGTTTTGTGCTAACAGATTATTAGGGAGTGCTTTTCCAAGGTAACAGAGAGGAAAAGAAGCCAGGAGAACAAATATTAAGAAGTATATAAACAAGCTGGTTAGAGCATCCTGGCTGGATGACTGTTGAGTTCTCAATGGAGATTTTATGAAACTCTTACAAAGTGTATAAAAAATCATAGAGGAGCTGACAAGAGGGAAACTAATTTACCTAAAGACTTTTAATTCCAGTGGCTAAAGTTTGTCTCAAGAATTTCATATCCTTCCACTTTCTTGGTTATACATGCTTAGGGTCTGAGGACATCTTGCAGTTATTAGGAATTTGGTGGCAACTAGGAAGTCCTTGACCAGAAGAGCACCCTGCACAGGGAACTGAAGCAAGGTACTGTTAGTTTAGGCTCACATGTGATGTAAAGGCTAGGAACTATTCACCACAGCTTATTCCTGGGTCAGTAGCAGAGCCAGTGGCACGTAGCAGTGACCTGGCTGCACGCTCACAATAGGGACATATGCATTGTTCCTAGTGTGGCCCCAGCTGGAAAGCCAGGTGAGAGCCCTGATCTGGGGTAACAAATGCAGGGTCCCCACATGTGTTTATATCCTTCAGCGCTTATGTGCTGGAAAAATGGGCCTGTAGCACCAACCTTCCTAGATACAAGGTGTTCAATCCCATAAATTCTAAGTTTAATTAAAGCACACATAGCTTTTAAAAGTACGTGACTCTTGCTTTAAACAAAATATAAAATACAAATTAACTAACTTCTATGTAAAAATCTCATTTGAACTAGACGTGTTTATAGTGTAAAGTTAAAACTTGCAGAAAAATGTAATTCATAATAATGTAATTTATAAACATTAAAGACTACCCAGCAATATCAATGCTTACTATTGTTTTTTAGCAAGAAATTATAACAGTGGAAATATTCAATCACCCACCAACTAGGAGATAGCATTATATAAAGCTCTGCTTCTTAAAAATAGATACATATAACAATACTCCCCTTCCCTTGATAAGAACCAACAACAAGATATTAGGCATAATGGAGGCACACACAAAAAAAAATAGTGCTTTTTCTGGAGCTCAATTTTACTCAAAGATTTAAGAATACATGTTGAATCTTGATTTTTCTGTGTAAGACAATCTAATGTGAGAAAATATTTTGTGTGATATATATTATTTTAAAATGTCTTTCCTCCATGTAAGCAGGAAAACTTATATTAGTATGACATTCTCATTATAGAGAATGGACTACTTTCTGTGGGGAAAGTTAATTATACTAATTTTACTGACCTGTGTTGCTTTTGAAAGCACCATTTAGATGTAGAAAATGAGCAGTAAACATTACCAATTAATCTAAAAAAAGTATGGGATACTTATATTCACTTTAAATATAAATTTTAGAGTTGGGTATATGTAATAAGCCTAAAGATAGGTTTATTTAAAGAATAACTTGAGTAATAAATATCCGTCTGGAAATGACTAACCAAAATTTTGTATTTCATACATCTCAAAAGAGACAAGTCTTGGTTGAGAGAGAAATACAATGAAAATGATGACATTATATGGTGAAGACCTTGAAAATGGAAATAATTTGATGAATCCTCATTCCAGTAATGTTCTAGATAGTTGAATATATTTTGGTTCCAAGAAAGCAAATAATCTGACAAAAAAAATTCCAAAAAACTCTTTTAGACATCCTTAACTAAATAATTTTAATGTGTTCAAAGGATTCCTGGAAAAAGTGAGGGAAAAACTGAGGCACAGACAACTGTTTAACTTAGAATTTGATAAAATCATGGACATTATTTCCTGGACCATTTTCTTGGTTCTTATTTAGTATTTTTACACTGAAGATAGTTGATGAAGACATGGTAATTTATAAATTGCTAACAGCCAAAGTAAATGGTGAAAAAGTTCTCAACCAGTGTTTAAATGCAAAAATAAAATAAAATAAAATAAAAACAGGAAAACAAGTGCAGTTGCATTCATGTCTGAACCACTGGAAAACACTTAAAACTTTGCTGTGGAAAGACTGTTTTGTACAATGAATATAACAGCATCTGATGCTTCCTTTATCTAGGGCATTGTATTTAATGTTTAGATTGTGAGTTTCTCAGTGTATTAAACTGGTAAAGCATGAAGTTATATTTGAAAATATCACTTGGAATCCAATGAATGTATATCAAATTTCTTAAATATTTATATGCTTTGGCCAAGTATTTCCTTCTCTAGAAATCTATCTTAAGATGAGGTAAAATAAAATGATATATGGGGGTATTGTAGGAAATTTTCAAATATTGAATATTGAGATGTACTCTACAAATCTAATAGTAGGGAAATGCTAACTTAAAATATCATACATTATAAGATAAGAAAGCATAAAACTAATTATGTTTAACAGTATATTGTATGACATAATGACTCAGTCTGCTTAGGACGCCACAACAATATACCACAGGCTGGGCGGCTTCAACAACAGATATTTATTTTCACAGTTCTAATGTCTGGAAAGTAGAAAATCAAGGTGCTGGCAAAATAGATTTGACTCTTAAGTTCTCATTTCCAGGCTTGTAGAGGCAGTCACCATCACATGTGTGCTCATGTGACAACTTCTCTGTGCTTCCCAGTGTGGGAGAAAGTCATCTTTTGTCTCTTCTATATAAGACACTGTTTCTATCAGATCAGAGTTCCATCGTTATGACCTTATTTAACTTAAATTAATCTCGACAAGCCCCATCTCCAAACACTGTAGGTTAAGGCTACAATATATGAATTTCTAGGGGACATAAACATTCAGGCCATAATGTGTGTAAAACACTTCTTATGTAACACTATGGGACAATCATCATAACATTTTAAATACTATATTATCTTACTTTCATAAATATTAAACTGTTTTTGTATAAAGGAAAGTTTTTATTTGAAGAAAAATACACAAAGAAGGCAGAGAAAAGTGAAATGTCAAGTAAACATACCCACCGGAAAACTGTTATAACAGTATAGATGAAAATTGTGTTATGAATTCAACTGAGTTTTTAAAAAATTTTATTCAACTAATTATTTCTACAAAGTAAAATCAGAGACATAATTGAACATACAAGAGCTCAGTATTGTTGAAATTGACAAGTATTAGGTTATGTATGTTTCTCTGAGTAATGTTAATTGTATAATGTAGATTATAATATATAGAGTTACACTCCATTTCTGATTGAATATGTCCTATTGGCTCAATATTTTATTAAATAGTGCTACCACTTTCCATGTGGTAGAGGTTTTTGATGTAAGAGTTTCTTATGAATTTCTAGTTGAAGCCAGTGTGATCAGAAATTTATATGCAATTGCTATGTTCTACCTTGGGAAAATTACTGAAGTTTAAGATGAAAATATATTCAGTTTTTTTGAATGTTATTTGTATATTCTAAAAAAAAAGAATTTGTTATTTTAAAGTTCACTACCAATTAAAATATATTATTTATGTAATTTGTGATATTTTAATATGCTGTATTTTATTAATATTCCATATATCTTATATTATAATGATATAATGAGAATAAACCAAAGTCTACTACTAATACATTTCTGTTTGCTTCACTCTCTACTTTTTAATGAAGATTACTGTTATGCTTTTCAAACTAAAGAATGTAATTCACAATAGATGCCTAAAGAAATACATTCTTAAATTATAAAAGCCCTATTTTTCTAAATTAATGTTTTGTCTTGAATTCCAGCTGACATAGATGGAAGAGCCACATAAATAAACATTCTCCTGGCTCAAATGTCTCAAGAAAAAAATAAGAAGAATTTAACTGACAAATAGTCTCTAAATAAGAACTAAAAGTAAAATGTTATAAAGTTAGCAATTAATATATGAAACCCGAATCACTCTTTGCAATCCAAGGACCTTACTCCCAATTAACTCTTGTAAATAAAACAATGGATAACGAGGTGAAGAAATATAAAGGTCAAGGCATTGGAAGAAAATTCTCAGTAGCTGACTGACAAATATTCAAGGCCACTGGGGAGATGATAGACAGAGGGATGTTTGGCAACATAATAAATTAAGCTCCGTTTTTAATTGCCTATTATATTATATATCTATCGAGTATCTCTACTAAAACTATCCATTCTAAAATAGAATGTATAAAGTAGAAGGTAAAAATTTAGCACGCAGAATAGGCTATATTAATCATTGCAAAGCAACAAAGATTTCATTCAAGTTCTCCCTCCCTTTTTAAACATCTTTAAACTGGAAGTTAGAAAAGTAACAACAGCAGCAATGACAAACCGTAAAACAAAAGCCACACACACACACACACACACACACACACACACACACACACACACACATTTTAAAAATGTTAATCCTGATATTCTACTTTTACGTAAATCCCAATGGCTATTCAAGAATTTTAAGCATATTTCAAGGTAAAGTTATACTATTAAAATAATGCTATCAGACTGGAGAACTAGAGGGTCCCAAGAGTAATTCCTGGGCCATAGAAATAACTTGAGGGAAAAGGTTAGCAGCTATATTCATTTTCCTTTGGTTGTGTTGCTAGAGTGTGGAGAAAAAATAAGTGACCTTTTAATTAGACCTAAGCCACTAGTAGAAATATTGCATTTTAAAAAGAATTACTTTTAAAATGTTAATAGTCATTTTTTGTGGATATGGCTGCAGAAATTATATACAGTTTTAAAAGGAGTATCTTTAATATATAATGCCCAAGTTAGAAGATATTACCTTATAATATGCTCCCCTTTAAACTGGATTTCTCTGTAGGTGATCCATAGTTTCCCCTTTAGCAGAGTAAAAAATCAAGTATAGAATGTTAAAGAAAGTTAATTATTTGTGTGTAGAAGTATAATTCTGAACATTTTTTATGGTGATGAAAATATATTACAAAACTATCATTTTAGAAGTCAGATTTGAAACAACTGTCAGTTCCATCATATATTAGTACATATGTTTGGATATATACTTAATTTGATTTAGATCATCTAAGAATCTTTTTTCTCCTTTCTAAGGTGAAGATAATACATAACATATGACTATGAAAAATAATGAGATCATTTATAGTAAAATTTAAGTTTAAGTGTACACAAGTTCTGTACCAAAATATCAAATTTTTAATCATGATATTGATTTAAAATAAAAGATCAACTAATAACTAATTCTAATATTTTAATTTGGTTTTTGAAAAAATGGAAATGTAGGTATAGATTTTTTAAAGTTATTTCAGAAAGGCATTAGAAGCACAGTGGATTAAACGTGGGACCACCATACCTGAGAGAGAGAAAAAAATATATGTCCTTGGTTATTTGTTATTTAATGTCTCCTATAATCACCTGGTAAAAACCATAATGACAATGCTTAGATCATCTGAGGTGTACACAAATCCAGCGATATACATCATGTGTATGCTAGCAGAAGAATGCCTTAACACATGTTAGTATTTTGTTGGGATGGGCTTGAATCAACAATGACATATTTGAAAAAGATAAATACAGAGATCTAGTCTTTGCCAGAAGAATAATTAAAAATTTTAGCACATGATAACTAATAGAGCAAATGTAAAATAAACTTAAATATTTAAAGATAGAGTAAGTCAATGGCATTTTAATACTTTTTTGAGTTCATGAAAAATATCAGAAGATATTAAGCTGTAACAACACCCGTAGAGTTACTTAGAATTGCATAGCTCTTAGTGTGGATTCCTTCGAAAGCAGATCAAGAGACGGGCTTGGATGTGGCAGTTCATCCAAGATACCAGGGGCAAGAAAATGGGGACTTTGAGAATAAGAAACCCACAAATCAAATTTTGATAATGAGTTTGTTACAATAATGAACAACTGGAGGACCTTCTTCATTTGCCTGTCAGAGAAGGCGAAGGATGGAGCGCGGACCCGCCAGTCCCCTCCCCGCTGTTTACCGTCCCTGAGGGCTGGCTGCGCCGCAGGCCCCGGGCTGGCCTGAGCCTCTGCGGAGCGGCGCGGAGGCCCGGCGCGGGGAGGCCCGGCGCGGGGAGGCCCGGCGCGGGGAGGCCCGGCGCGGGGAGGCCCGGCGCGGGGAGGCCCGGCGCGGGGAGCCCCGCCGCGGCTCAGCGTGGGATCCCGGCGAGGGCATCGGGGGTTTTCTGCCACGGCCGCACTTCCCCACGCGGCCTGGAGGAGTGCGGGCGCGGCCGGCGCATCACAAATGTCTAGCACACGCCTATTGCCCGCTGTCCTGTGCTATTTAGTCACCACATGATTACCACCTTAAGAGGCCACAGCTTACTGAAAGGAATTCAGCCAAAGTAGAGCTCATCCAATAAAAGTGACGTGGATATGGAAGATCATGGCCCCGATTCTGAAAAGAAATGGTTGAAGAAAGTGTGAACGTTACGCCTAGATAGACTAACACTCAGGGGGAATATGATGGGAGTCTTCACATGTTTGAAAGTTTTCACGTGGAAGGCAGCATGCATTTCCCTTTATAGCTAAAACCATCAAGTTGAGGCAAATATGTGGGCGTTAAAAGGAGACAGATGAAGCTTGAAACAGGAAAGACAGCAGGATGAAGTCTGCGTACTAACGGGTGGGCTGCAGCCTCGGTTAATACATGCGCACCCCCAGAAGACAGAGACTAGCTGAGCCGCGTGCTTGTTAGAGATGCATTAGAGCAGAATCGCCCACCGCTATGTGGTTAGGTAGGCCTCTGGTACAAATCCCTTTTAAAACAATATTATAAAATCCTATATATGTCAGGGAGAATTTAGGCTCATTTATCAATTTTTGTTCATTCAAAAATATTTATTGAGAGTAATAATAGGGATCAGGTGTTAGATGACAAAATAGAAACTTGTTGAGTGGTATAGTAAGGAGATATTCAATATATAATACATATATGTGAGTTCTATGAAAGAAAATCACAGACAGCAGAGTGAAATAATAACAGGACAGGTGGCCTGGATTCATTTGGAAGGATTGAAGAAGTCCTCAAACAAGATGATAGTATTTAAACTAAGACCTCAAGGAAGCAAATTGGAAGAGTTGTCCAATACAGGGGACAAAATATCCTGTGATTTAAGGTTTAGTTCTCCAAGAGTCTCTATAGTCATATATCTTTATTGTCAAAAATCTATCACCCAATCATAAAACTATGCAAATTACTATAGGCATATACTTTTTGCTTCAATATGACACTGTACAAAGAGCCTAAACTTAATAGCAATAGGAAATCTTCTGCACAAAGTACAACGAGTGGGTTAAAGCATTTTAAAGGTCCTGTGAAAGATTTTAGACATGCTCAAGAACAACTATGCATTAATTCACTATTTTGTATTTTTATTTGAAACAAGTCTCTTGAAATATCATTAAATTTACATATACTAAAGCATTTACTAATAGGTATACTTAGAGTTAAATAAACAAAAACAGAAACCCAAAATAACACTTTTAAAAATAGGTTCTCCTGAGAAGTTAGTTACATCATTAGTTTGATTTACTGATTTGTTCATTCATTTTAGTTTCACATGTTATTTTTCAGTATAAATACAACATTAAAAACCTCTATGGGGTTTATGCTGTTAACAAATTAACCTTTGGTTCCAGCAGTTAGAATTGTGCCATGCAGTGACCAAAAGGGGGCTGCACTCCGCAGTAAAAAATTAGTCCAGAAAAGCTAATCATGGAAACTATTTTCAAAAGATACTCATGATTTACTCTAGAGTATAATACCTATTATTCTTAGGAAACAATCTTGCACATGACAAAACTGGTAATTTCCTGATAATGTATAATTTAAGAAGGTACAAATTGTCTCTGAAAATAATCAAGCTCATTATTAGCATGTACTTTGAGTGTATGATATATTCACCTTCCTACTGTGGAATAAAAATCCATTTTAGTCGTTCACAGTTGAAAATGAAGTATGAACATTTTATGGAAAAGCAGAGTTACTAATGAATACTTGTTAAGAAACTGTATCAAGATTTGTATGGGCTTATAAAGAATTGGTGTAACAGGATACATTTTTCTCATTCTTATGGAAATTGAGGAAGCTGAATGGTTCACTCATTAGGCAAAGTGACTGCATTTTCAACTGCATAACAACTATACGAATAAATATTAAACACAGACAAATAAACTTTTGGTTTTCTTTGGACAAAAAAATGTTTGTTTTATACTATGAATCACTTTTCTTTTAATTTTAATTGACCTCCTGGCAATTACTAATGTAAAAGCTCTGTATTATTTCACATAAACATTTTACTTTGAAATAAACTATATCATAGAAAAAATGCATATTATTGAGTATTGTGAGAAGTTTCCTGATTGAGTGGTAACCAGCAAGTTAGATGCAGACTTTTATTTATGAACTAATATTTTAAAACATAATTGTAAAAATTGCGTTAATCCAGTTTTGAGAAATATTTTTAGAAAAGATTGTTTTCTGAAACACTTTGCAATCTTCTATTCGTTTCAATTCTTAGTATTATTTTCTGCCTATTTCTCTTTTGACAGGAAAGTTCACACTCTCCACACTCTTCTCTAGTCTGATTTCCAAAACCCTATGCTCATTTCTCAGTTATCTCCTGGAATGTTTCTATTGCTAGCATGCTATTCACACTTCACATGAAATACATTTGAAGCAAGTTTCAAATTCCTCTCTCCATCTTATAAGAACTTACCAACTCACAATTATAATTGTTAAATATTTGCTTACCTGTTCCTGTGCTCTTTGCTTTCATTACTAATGTATCTCATTTTAAACTTCCAGAGGGATAATTTGTGACTTGCACACTACAGTCAATTTATTGTAGGACCTTAGGCAAATCACTGAAATCTGTTCCTGCCTTCCCATGTGTAAAGTGGGAAAGCTTGGGTATTATATTTGAATACACTGAAACATATGTTGAAACACTCTGCTCATGTTATGCATACTATTCTATTATAAAAGTAAATGGTAGTACTTGTCTTGATCAAACATAATTATGTAATTTATTCTAATTTTTTTAAAACTAAAACCAGACAGAAAAATTTATTCCAAACTAGCAGAAGGTATTGCAAATGCCAAGCAGTCTCGTGAACTCCATACAGTGGCACACTTCCACGGTACCACGCGACAATAGAACTTAAGTTCTGCTTGAAGCTATATAAAAGAGGAGACATTTAAATGCAGAAGCTAAAATGGTGTTTAGAAAGAAAATTAAGGTAAACAGTTTTCTACAATTTACATATTTTTTGTTAATGTTTGTAGCTTCAACACCTATAAGCTTCTTCGAATGTTTCCTTGACGTTTTTGCTCTACATTTATTTACCTTATAGATGCTCGAAAGTGAAGTTAACATTCCTTATGACTTTGAAAACAAACTTTGTTAAATTTTGACAAGGTGAATGTTTGCAAAGCTGAACCATTAGCTTTTTAATTAGTAGACAAGTATGTTATTGGCAAAATATAAGATTCCACTTAGATCAAATTTTATAAAGATTTATCTAAAATGAACCCAAACTATAGCTTTAAAAAACTCTACCATTAGCCTCATCTTGAAAAATTGCAAATATCTGGAATATCTATTTAATCTTTTTAGAAAAGCTTTATTTGTATACATTTTCATTATGTTTTCATAATTAGATTTCACTTGTCCTGAGTTAGGTTTCTCTCAGTGTCATGGTTTTTCAAATTATGAACGAATCTAGATGCTACACTATCTGCTCACTTTTCTCAGTTTCCTTGGAAATTTTAGAAAAAATCAAATTTTCAAGTTTAGTTTCACTGGTGAATTGAAAATATGTAATACACTCACACTTTTCTCTTGGGGCTATTTGGCTTTTTATGATTCATTGTAAGACCTGCCTTAAAAGTCTTTTGACACAGGCATGGTAAAAATATGAAGTTGAAATTACCATCTGCTGAAAGCCACTCATGGTTACCCACCTGTAAAGGAAGTTGATAATTTCACTGATTTTTCTCCTGACATCATTATCGTCTGATTCTACAGAAGGTGCATATATATTTATGGACTTAGATATAATATGGCGAGAGCAATTCAGCCGTGTCCACATGCAAATGCTATCTTAGAACTAGAGCTCCATCATACCAGTGAATATAACGGCAGAACTGTCTACAAAGATAAATTTACCAATATTCACAATTTCAAGTATTTTAATAAAAATTCAATAATGTTTTGCAGCAACATGAAAGAAGAAAATTGATGATTTGGAAAAGAGTAGGGTTAAACTTCAGAGTTATAAAACACACACACACACGTACATTCCTCCCTTGCCCTGCACAGCTATAGACTAAGATTTAGTATCCTTTGCACTAATTCATGGTTCAGTCGGATTCTTTGTACTTTTGAATTTATTTGTTTCTGAAAAAGTACTTTAATGACATGACTTATTTTATCAAAGCTATCTCTTACTTTCCTATCAGTTGTTCACTTACCTACATGCAGTACATATTTATTTTATTCAATGTAGAACCTAATTCATGTCAATTTATATTGTTTATACTTTCAAAGTTAAACTTTATATATCTACATATTTGCATTTAATTTTCATTTGAATGGTATTTTCAAATTGTATTTTTAAATGAATATAAGCTTACATTTCATTTTTGTTTAGACATAGCTTAAGGACCTCAGCTGAGTATGTACATTAAAAAAAAGGTCATGAATTTTACATGCCATACTTATGCTACTATTGCTTTATTTTTGATATTTTAACAAATACAGAGCATGTCAAGAATGAAATATTATGAGAAATATTCCAAATGCTAGAAATTGATTAGTGTATTTCAGTTTTTTAACAAGTATATAATTTTTAAAAACTGCACAAGTAATAACTGATTACCATTTAAGTATAATTTAAAAAATAAAGTTAAAGCATCCTTTAGTCATTTTATCTCACTCCTTAGAAATAAAATAATTTTCTAATGTATATGCTTTCGGTATATTCTGTTCTTTTGCACAAATGTGTTTTACAGAGATAAATATTTTTGGGTGGTTTTCAAATGTATTTAATTGACATCATGCAGAATAAAAGTATTCTTTAACATTATTCTCAAAACCATGTTATGCTATTTTCCACTTTAATTCTACATAATAATGTAGATGTATCTAATTTATCCCTAATTACTATCTTTTTGTATGATTTTTTTACTTCCTTTTAGAATGCTTTTTAAATAAGTGAAAAATTATTGATTTATTTCCTTAGAAGTTATATCTTTCCTGTTGTATGTACCATTTTCTCATATTAAATAAAACAATGGTGCTATTTGTCTTAAGAAAAAAATGCTGAGGGACATTCTATTTTCACATCATAAATTAATATTCTCTCTATATATAAGAAGATGTATTTTTCCTTTTGTTAGATAATGTGGGACTTTAAAAATATACAATATATTATAGTAATGGCCATATTTAAAGAGGTTACTAGGAAAAGTATTCATAACAATTAATACTTAGTAAACCAAGTCAAATAGTTATACTATTCAGGACTTTTTCTTTCCATGAGAAAAAGAGAGCGAGAAAGATACATAGAGTTCTCAAAATTATATTTTTGCAAAGTTATTAACAGGACAATAGGCCATCTCTAAACAAAACAACATATTTTAAAAGAAAAGGAAAGCATTGGGTAACTTTTATAGCTCAAAAAGCAGTTTAAAGGGCAAGCTTTAAGGTAGCTGAAAACAGGTATTTGGAGGCCTTCAAAAATGATTATAGAAATTGTGAAAATACTCTTGAACCATGGAAAGAATCCTGTATACAAACTAGATTGAATTAGAAAAAAAACACAATAATTATATTTATAAAGATTTCTATTTTTTTCATTTTTATTGAATTTATTGGTGTGACACTGATTAACAAAATTATACATGTTTCAAGTTCACACAGCACATCATCTGTACACTGTGCTGTGTGTTCACTTCCCCAAGTTAAGTTTCTTTCCTTCCAACATTTATCACCCTTATACCCTCCTCTACCTCCCCTAATCCCCTCCCCCCAGGAATCATCACACTGTTGTCCATGTCCATGAGTTTTTTCTTTTCTGTTCATTAACTTCCTCCCTCACGCCCAACCCTGCAAGTTTCCTCCCTGCAACTGTCAGCCTGCTCTTTATCTATGAGTCTGTCGCTATTTTGCTTGTTAGTTCAGTTTCTTCATTAGATTCCACATATGAGTGAAATCATATGGTAATTTTCTTTCTCTGACTGGCTTATTTCACTTAGCATAATGCTCTCCAGGTCTACCCATGCTGTCCCAAAACGTAAGATTTCTGTATTTTACATCAACATTCCTAAAACACATAGAGTTTATCAACCCAAAAAGAAAGTATGAGAACTGCAAACCAACTAATCATGCTGTTAATGATACTTAATCAAAGTGTCTACTAATAACTTCAGATATGGCATAAAAACAAACAAAAACATTGCTGAGTTAGAAGAAAGGTCCTTAATGAGAAGTCAAAATTCCGTTGATAATAAGACCTGAAAGAAAAGAGTTTAAGACACTATTAAAAGCAGCTCTCAGAGCTAGCAAACATTAAATAAAGATCAGACAAAACACTGAACTGTAATATCAGGAAATATATTTATTTTAAGCATAGTTATTGAGGTTACTGCTAAAACAAACCAAAACAAAAATAAAACAAAATAAAAGATTCTGTTGCAAACCAGGTCAATTCCTTCTGTATGGTGGGTGGAATTAAAAAAATAAAACCATAATAAAACTATATTGTAAAACGATGTAATTCATTGCTGTTACATTATCAAAGAATACAGTGCATATTGGTATTTTAAAAAGAGACAGCTGTCCAGACAACTTGGGGAAGGACTACAGTCCTTTCAAGACTTATGCCCACCTTCTGCCCATACACCCTGGGAGGGTGTGGTTAGGAAAGTGAGAGGAGTGATTAACAGTGAAAGGAGTGAGAACTAATATTGTTGGACATCAAATTAATTGAAGAGGACTTTAGGATATAACCCCAAATAGGGAAGAATTTAGATTCTCCTTTAAAGTAACAAAGAGAAGTAATTTAGGGCCAGATGGGATGGTCTTGGCGAGAATCATTCTCATATATAGAATGTATGGGAACCCTTGGTAATTTGGCCAGAAAGGTCTCAAACTCTCACAAGACACCAAAGCACAAAGTTAGCTAAATTAAGGAAACAAAGCCTGCTGGCTGTGTTAATATGAGTCTTTGTGTGAGTCTGTGTGTAAATGAATCTGTGTCTTTCAACTTTTCTTCTCCCCTATGGTCTAGATACAATTATCAAAAGCTACATAAAGATCTTCTTTGATGTGTGCTTCATATGCAGGAAGTTATAGTCAAGCAGGAACCCGAAGAGGGAAAAATAGGGCCTCTTCTTATCAAAGGCAGATATGAGTCAGGGCAACAGGTAGCTGGTTGAGATATTAAGATGGATTCTCCTCATTTTTGTATGCCCCTCCATCACCGTATATCGAGAGGAAAGTTACAGTAGCTATAGAAGTCAAAATGCCCAAATTACAGACACAATAGCAACATCTTTGCAAGTTAGTCAAGAAATGGTACACATGTAGGTGACACTTATCTTCAAGAAATCTATTGATTTCCTTGGGATTACCTAAGAAATTTGAATTTGTGTAAGTACAACTGGATCACTAGTAACACACGTTATCTGAGAGTGCAGTATGGGATATGGCTGTTACAGCAAACGACTTCTGGTACTAAGCTGCCATAGGATGGTGGTTTATCTGTATTAAAACCCCGTGCAATTGATGTCAATGAGATGTAAAGACCTCAATTATAGTATGTTCATATAATTGGAGGCACTCAAAAGTTATTGCTCAATAAGTAAAAACAGACTTCTAGGATAGGATAAAGGATATACAAATGGCCCCATTTCAAATAAGAGAAAGATTTTTAAAATGGACATAAAAAAATCTACTCATGATTCTCCAAGTGTAAACATCCCAGATCTTTTGGGGGAAATTCTACATATTTTGATACTTACTTAATCAAACTATTTCTATTGTGATGGAAAGGGAGCTCTAAAATAATGAAGTGAGATGCTAGGTTTTGAGCAGTGCATAATTTTAGGAAACAGAAAATCTTTCCAAATGTGTGTAAGATCATGCCAATCTGACATAATTCCAATCTCCATAATCTTGCCCGACCCATTTTTTAAAACTCCACTTCGGAGATATTTTCAGAACTCTTTAAATATTGTGGCTTGTTTTAAATGGTAAAACCTTTTTGGCTTTTAGATGTGAAAGCCTGAAAAAGCCATAGTTTATTTGAAACAGTGTTGAGTGAATAAATACATCAACCTATGTAACCTTTTGAGGTAAAAATAAGACAAGTTGATCCAGTATTGAGAACAGTTTCTTCATTATGTTTATAAGTTGGCTCTGAAAAATTTGGCATAAAAGTTTAGAAAACATTTTGAAAAATGGTAACATCAGTAGAAGAAGTAAATATTTTTTCACTTAACATCTTCAAAGGAAAACATTTATTGTGTTTTTCTTTTCTTTTTTTTTTTATCACTCTAATGGTTCTTTATTTAGAGACTAGGAATGCAAGTACCTCATGAATGGGCGCTCTGTTTTTTGCTGATTATTTTCCCCCTTCCTTTTTTGTTAATAGGCTTTAAGGGTCATTAGGCTTTTAAACAGCTATCTATTTGAAGACACTTCCATTTTTAGCCTATATGTATATAAGTCTATACTATTTATTCTTTAATAACTCCTTCCCTATGATGGCTCCCCATCCTACTCAAGGCAGATTTATCATAACTTCCTTGGTCATCTCGTATTTTGATAAATGCACCAGTGACAGGATATCACATGGTTTTATAATGTTTTACAAATCTCCTCTCCATATAGCTGGGATTACCTTAGGGGCATACATTATAATTTATTCAACTTTGTATTTCTTCTTGTTTTATGATGGGTACATAATCAGTTTTGTATTCTAAGATCTTACTTCATGATAGGTACACAGGAGGTATTCTTACTTTTGGGGGGTTGAATTTACTTGAATTATAATATAATGAAACAGACAGAAATGGGGAGCTAAATAAGCCCATGGTAAAAAGAAAAGCAGAGTTTATTTCCTTCACAGAAATCTAGAATTAATAGTTTTAAAATACAAGGTTTTTATATATTAAAACTTGGAGTGATAATAGAGAAAATATGAAAATCTCTCTAAAAATGATTGAAAATATCTTCTTGATAAATGAAAAAAACAATAAATCTAAAGAAAAATTCTCTGGGAACCAACATTAGGAATAAAAAAATAAAAATAGAACAAATAAAACTGTCAAGCTACTTTGACTTTTGTAAATATGAGTAACAATAGCACAATTTGAAAGGAGAGAAGCAAATTGTGTAGAAATGTGAACCAGAAAGAAAATACCAGTGAGTTGAAACAAAGTGTTTTGTGTGTTTTTTTTAAAGTGAGTCATATAGCAGGTATACTTTCAGTAATAGACTCAATTGTTACCTTGCCAATAGGCTGAAAGAACTTCCCTATTTGCAAAGGTAAAAGTGATTTTCTAAACTGGGTATCAATTGTGTGCTAGACAAGCCTGGCTGAATGATTTGAAGTTTTTTGATTGGGAAAAGAATGAGAGAAAAGATGAAAAGTAGCTTGCGTTTTATTACTGTGACTTGTATGTGGTAGAGAAGTATAAAACTGTAAAGTATATTGAAATAGGCTTATTCCAAAGGATTTTTAAATCACGTTGGCAAGAACAGAGACTACAATGGCGATGTGAAATCTGGGCGAGTTTAGTTCACGACTCTGCTTGCTCTCTTTGACTGTATCTGAGGAAAATGACTGGTCATCACAATCAGGATACAAAGTAGTTCATTGATAATGATAAATATCAAGGAACTCTCTAGTATTCATGGAACATATAGAAGTTTAACAAACGAGTTGGAATTTTGTAAAATTCACACAAAAATTAATAATATTCTTAATTACATAAAGAATCAGTGCTTGAAAAGGGAAAACAAAATCAAAACCAACAAAAAGGGGACCTAATAAAAGTACACTAAAGAATATATAAACTAAAACAATTGTAAAATATGAATATGTAAATATACAAAGGATTTTAGGAAAATGGTAACTAATGCATCGGTTCATTTTCACTTCCAAGTCCTGGGATACCTTTGCTGAGCCAATCAGCATGTGGGTTCAGCAGGCAAGTGAGAGCTCAGACTCTGCTGGAAACCTGGAGAGGAAAGCTGGTGAAGTATCATTTTCTCTGTTAGAGGAGGGTCCTAGTGGGGAATTAGAACAGGTGGGTTTGGGGTCAGATGTGGTCAACTGAGATTTGTTAACTCCCTGGGGGAAGGGTAAAATAATTGTGCATGAAGATTCCTGAACACTTTAAGTTAAAGTGAAATCAATGAGATTAGATGAATCCTTTTCAAATCTATAGCTAGCAAAACATGAAGAGACCAAAGAGAAGAAAACTTTCGCCCTGACAGAAAACTGCCATCCCTGCAAGTACAGAATGGACTCCTTTTCTGAGATGTTTGCATCACCAGTGCTCTTAACCCCATAGAGGATGATGATGTCATGTGGAAAAATTTAAACAATCCATGACTCTGAGTTAAAAGCATTCACAGCAATTGGCTGAGAAAGTGAAGAATTTTTAGTAATACCTAAAAAATATGCCTACTAATTTTTGATATATAAAATGTGATATATTAAATACATCTTTTTTCTAGGTCCTTGCATGCTGTCCTAAATGGTACAAGATCCTTCTTCCTTCCAGCTGCGTAGTATTCCATGGTGTAAATGTCCCACAGCTTTTTTATCCACTCATCTACTGATGGGCACTTGGGCTGTTTCCAGATCTTAGCTATTGTAAATTGCGCTGTTATGAACACAGGGGTGCATAAGTTCTTTGCGATTGGTGTTTTGAGTTCCTTAGGATATATTCCTAGATGTGGGGTCACTGGGTCAAATGGCAGGTCAATTTTTAATCTTTTGAGGAAACTTCATACTGCTTTCCATAGTGGTTGCCCCAGTCTGCATTCCCACCAGGAGTGCACTAGGGTTCCCCTTTCTCCACATCCTCGCCAGCACATGTTGTTTGTTGATTTGTTGATGGGGCCATTCTGACAAGTGTGAAGTGATACCTCATTGTGGTTTTAATTTTCATCTCTGTGATGATGAACAGAAACGATTCAATGACATGGAAGCATGGATCAGACTGACAAATCTCAGAGGGATGGAGGAGGGAGGGTCGGTGGAGGGGGAGAGATTCGCCAAAGAACTTACATGTGTATATGCACAACCCAAGGACACAGACTATGGTGGGGAGAGGGACAGGGGAGGGGGATGGGACAGCGTGGAATGTTTCATTGGGGAGAAAAAGGGAACTCTGTAATATTTTGAACAAAAAGAAAAAAAAAAGAAGAAAAAATATATATTTTTCTATATTGTCCTAAAAATGTTCTTTTGTGTATAGAAATTAAAACAAATCTAATGATTGGGCTCATTTCTTATAATTTTATGAAAAGTGTTTTAATTTTTTTTTAGAGTGCTTATAGTAATGGTAGATCTTACAATTAATAATACAATAAAATACCATATACCATTAAATAATGAGATAGTATAAGGACTTGTTTCATAAGTATTTGAGGACTTGTTTCATAAGTATTTCATGAGGATTCTTGAAACAGAAAAGTAATGATGTAAGAAAATTTTGATAATATTTTGGAAGTAAAGTACTTATTTGTATCAGAAAACATAAGAATTGTAAATAAGGATAAAGAAAGGAAAAGAGCTTCAAAAATTTCATAGATAGAAGGAGAGAAAATAATTAGTGATTTTAAGTATCCAATGTCTCATCATCTTTGAGAGAGATAAGAAAACAGAGATTGACCAGAGAAACTTGACTGAGATTAAATAATTCCCATTTTACATTAAAAAATTATCATGTGTCCTGAAGAAAAGAAGACAATCTTTAAATTAATGCAAAAATAAAATAGGTGATCCAAGTTTAGGATTAAGGTATTAAAATGACATTATGTTCACACTAGCAAGAGAAAAGTACAAGAAATGATGACACACCAAAGTTAATAAATAAGAAGCACTAAGAAACATTGAAAAAATAAAGTCAATTATATTAGTTGCTATAATAAGTAAGAATAGTGTGCATCCTTTAAAGATGACAGGAGTAAGATTACATTAAAAACATACATTCCCACAAGTATGTAAAAGTCCCAATCCTTACTCTCCGATTCCCTCAGAAATACCAATATAACTGACTTCATATTTGTTCTGCCAGAAACCATTTATGTATATACAAGTATACGCATAGATATTTTTAAAGGTGTGTTCTTTTTGTACAAATGGAATAACATTCTAAATTCTTTCCCAAATCCTGTTTCTCTCGCTGAAATATATGTTGGTTTTTATCCATAATACATGTAGATTTACCCAATTAAAAAAATTACTACTGATTGGTCCATTATATGGTTTATGAGTCACTTATTTAATCACTGCCCTATTTTTTGTTTACTAAGAAGACGCCTTTCAGACTCCCCACTGAAGGCAGCACCATTCACTGAGGGCCCAGAGGCTGCCCCGAGCACCCCACTGCCGGGCTCCTGCCGAGCCCGGGCTCCCAGGAACTGCCCCAGCCGAGGGCTGAGAGCGGCAGGGCCGCTGTGCAGGGCCACTCCTGGGCATGCAGGGACCCCCTGACGCGCACCGTTGGCTTGGGTTCTCCGACAGTCTTGCTGAACACGTCAGATTCCCACTACGGTCGACAATATTCCACGTTACCGTTTTTTCTTCCTTTCCTTCGCTCCAGGTCCTACTGGCACCTGACAGCTCTCCCAGCCTCAGCTGGCTTCTCCCAGTTTCTCTCCTAAGCACCTCTTCTACTAAATCATTTGAACATTTATTCGCATCTCAGTGTCAGCTCCTCGGAGGACCCAGACCAAAGCATTTAATTTTTTCTCAGGTATTTTGTAATATACATAAAGCACACTTGAATGAAAAAAGTCAGCATATTTTAAAGGAATCGTGTCTTAAGCTTTACCACGTTTTCATCAATTATGCTCAGATCTCTTACACGCAGGTAGAGTTGGATGAGACCTGACTGCCCTTATACAACACACTCATTAAAACTATGTTTGTTTTTAAGAGTTGTTTGTTTTCCATCTCCCAAAGCTATGCCACTTAACGTGATTTATTAATACAGAGAGCAGGACTATTTGCTATTAAGTATATTCTAAACAATAACACTTTATTAGCAATTACTTAGTGTTAGTGTCAACCTAATGAGAGAAATATACTAGATCAAGCTGTACTATTTTCATTTCAATCATTTTCCTCCACTTTAGAGAGAAGTCACAATACTTTGTGATATTCTGCTTTGAATCTCTAACATTTTAACATATTTCTTAAGTGAATTTATAAAAGAATTAAAATTCTTTTAGCTTAGAATTCTACTGAGGACATTATACTTAGTGAAATAAGCCCATCTCTCACACACGCATGTCATACTGTATTATTCCGCTCGATATCTAAATATAGGAACGTTTGATACCTAGGTCTAGATACCTAGTGCAGTCAAACTTATAGAGACAGAAAGTAGAATGGTGACTGCCAGTGACTTGAGGGAAAGAGGAATGAAGCATTGTTTACTGGGCACAGAATTTCAATTTTACAAGATGAAAAGAGTTATGGAAATGGTTGCACAATAATGTGAATATTTTTATTCAAAATTTAAAAACACACATGTCTGATTGATTTTTTTTAAAGAGAGAAACATCAATGTGAGAGCAGAACACTGACTGGCTGCCTCCTGCTTGGGCCCCACCCTGGGATCGAGCCGGAAACTCCTTGGTGCCGGGGATGCGCCCCAACCGCTGAGAACACTGGCCAGGGCTGAATATACTTAACACTGCTGGGCTGTACTCAGCGATAATTACGATGGAAGCTTATGGTGTGCGCATTTTACCACAACTGAAAGTTCATTGAGTATTTTCCACATAGGCAGTAAGAAAAGTGGCAAATGGGTAGGAAATGCTCTTTTTAAATTGTATTATTTATATAAAACATCAATATATTTCTTGGCACATAAAGGACTAAAAATGGTAACTGGCCTTAATTTTTAAGAAGATGTATATATATATATACACATATAAGTTTTTTCTTACACCTTACGAGGAACAGGTGTTAATTTTTCAATTGGAACACAAAATTCCTACTTTAATAGTCCTTCTTATTTTACAATAGAATGAAATTTTACCCAGGATGGCACCTAGTAAAAGAGATTTAAACTGGAAGAGCTTCCTCAAAGCTTAATCATTCCTCGTTTCTGACCGCTCAGCCTCTGAGGTTCAAACCGCCCGCTTCCTTGCGTGGCCTCGGGCAGCACCCTTCCTCCCGACGCCTCAGGGCCTAAGTCCTCCACGGCGCAGGCACATGACTGGCGCCGCTAAAGAAAGGGGCAAATAAACCGGAGCGGAGGCCAGACGGAATGCATGACGGAATTGAAACAAAGCTTATTCAAAGACTTCGTAAAAATCTCTTTAAATATTAGTAACCTGTGACCAAAGGAGTAACGTGATTTACCAGAAACTACACAACTAATTGGAAGCAAATAAGGTTAGAAAGGCCAGGAGTTCTAGTTTCTTTCTTTTACCATAATAACGCCATTTCACATGCATCCCAAATCAGGTAATTTTCTCCAAGTTATTACACATACAAGGTGGGTAAAAGTACTCAATACACAGTTTATTCTTGCATTATTATTTATTATTGTATTATTTTTTATATGAACTGTATGCCTACTTTTGCCCTGCCTTGTATGAAGCAGGAGATGCATATAATTTTAGCTTTTACCTTTATGTGGTGGATATTTTGATTTTTCCAACTTGACTTTAAGGCCATTTTGCCTCCCATGAATAGTAAAAATATTTTAATTGGGATTTTCAGTTTATTTAGAAAATATTTTCTCAAGTAAGCCAAATTAAATCTCTTGAATTTATAGACACTTATAGTCAACACAGTAAAAACATACCTTTTTCCCCACGTTGCTTTTTATATTACTATAATTATTTAATCAGGTTAATTTTTATGATAAATTTTATAATGAAGATTTCTATCGTTGTTGAGATACTTATCCATTTCAAAGTCAGTAATTAAAATTACTGCCAAGAATCATCATCATTATTTCTACCAATATTCCCAGTCCTAATTTTGTAGTTTTCTATGTTACCAATAAATGTTTTCCTTTTGTGTATAATCTTGATAGTTACTTTTACATTTTAATTACCAGTATAAAAATCATGTGAATTAGGCAGAAGTATGAGTGCTTGCACTTATTTCTTATTTGATCTGGGAGAAAGTGTGAGCAATTCCTCTCAATTACTCTAGACTTGCTGTATTGACCAAAATACTTCCAAATACTTGGCCTCTAAGTAATAATAAACAGAAAATCCCCTACTCACACAAACCAGGTCAAAATCCTCTGCTTTCATCACAACTCAAGAATTCTCTTTCAAAGGCTGTTTCACCAACATCTGAGTACCACCTGAGGCAAGATGTGCAGTAAGGATGTTGCCCTTTGCTGGTTAAGATGAGCCCTGCAGGTGGTGTTTGTAGCTCCTTCTATAAAGATTCCATGCTAATCACATGGCAGGGCTTTCTACGTCATTTTAGTGAAATTGCAAACACGTGGAGAGCAGGAAGCGTGCAGAAGCAATGGCTGAGAAAGTGATTTTACAGGATGTGCGGTTTCCCGATGGAGCTGTTTTGGCTTGAAACTGAGAAGTGGTGCCTGCAACTGAATAAGCTGCGGAGGTAGAAAATGGTAAAGAAAAAGGATCTTAGGTCTGCCCTTAGTGTAAAAAATGACTTTCACTGGGAGAAACATTGTCATCAGTATTGACAACAGAAAAGCATTTATTAAATTCACTAGTGTAAGTATACTTCTAAGGTCAGTAAAAGTGATTTTGAACATCTCTGTTTTTTGCAGGAGAAGAAAAGATATTAGTTTACTCTTTTTAGAGAAATTGGAAAGAGAATAGCTACACAATCATATTTCAAATTTCTAGGAAGGCAAGATTAAAGTCAACTAATATTTGATATTAATCATAGCAAAATAACTAATAATTTTATGTAAAAATTTTGGTGCAATATAGCTGAATTTTAAATGCCTATGT
The DNA here is from genome assembly GCF_054644295.1 of Miniopterus natalensis. Classification (NCBI taxonomy): domain Eukaryota; kingdom Metazoa; phylum Chordata; class Mammalia; order Chiroptera; family Miniopteridae; genus Miniopterus; species Miniopterus natalensis. The sequence goes on from NC_142083.1 coordinate 56,733,150, forward strand.
GTAGCGTATTTCTGGCTGAATTTATTTCTGGTTGAATATACTCCCTGCTTCTACCATTTAAAATATAGGCATTGTAATTGCTCATCTGAATGTTAATGTTCCCTCAAAATTCTTATCTTGAAATCCTAATCCCTAAGATGATGGTATTAGGAGGTGGAGTCTTTGGGTGGCACTATCACTATGGGATTAGAGACCTTATAAAAGAGGTTCCCCAGAGCTCCCCAGCCCTGTCCTGTCCTCCGTGGGAGTACCAGCGAGGAGCTGCCGGCTGTAGAACAGGAGGAGACCCACCAAAATGCCACCACGCTGACTCCTTGATCTTGGACTTCCCAGCCTCCACAACTGTAAGTAATAAATTTCTGTTGTTTATAAGTGACTTTCTGGTATTTTATTATAGCAGCTCAAGCTAAGACAACAATTAAATTAAGAAACCTTTAAAGGCAGCAATCGATGAAGTAATGAAATGTGATTTTAATTTGAAAATTTTTAAAAAGGGAATAGAGAATTCCAGTCTGGCTGCACAATTAATTCTAAGAAGAGCTGCATTAGGCAACAGCATTTAGTTCATGAAATTCTGAAAATTAGAACAAATACTCTGAACTATAAACACAGCATGCAGAATTGAAGTGTTGGCAAGCCAAAAATATTTTGTGTTAGATGCTTCTATGACAGGATATGAGCATTTTAGCAGAGGCAAGAAAAATCACTTTTTTCATTTCTCCATAGTGAATTGAGCTGAATTTTTAAATTGCAATAGCATACACATTCATAGGAAGATAATGTACCCAATATGGTTGATTGAACAATGCACAGGATATTTGACACAATCTCAGAAGAGAAAGCAAGAAGCATTAATATTAGTTTGCTAGAACTGCCAAAACTAAGTACTACAGACTAGTGGCTTAAACAAAAGAAATTCTTCTCACACTTTCAGAGGCTAGAATTTTGAGGTCAAGGTTGATTTCCTCTAAGGTTCTTTCTCTTTGGTTTGTAAATGGCCATCTTGTCCCTGTACCTTAATCTGGTATTCCCTCTCTGGGTGACTGTGTCATAATGTCCTCTTTTTACCAGGATGTCAGTCATGTTAGATTAGGGCATAATTTAGTAACTTCATTTTAACTTAATTTCCTCTTTAAGGAGCTTATTCTAAAAATACAGTCTCATTCTGAGTAATGAAGATTAGGACTTTAACATTAAAACCTGGGGAGCACATAATGAGGCCCATAACAGTGCTATGCAATCTTGCAAGAAAGGACTACACACGCACCCATTGATTGTTTTCTTCTTTAGTCTGTTTTCTTCACAGTGGAATAATATACATAACACAACACCCAGTATTCAAACTGCTATTCAGAGAGTGAGGAAGTCTCACTTATACTGGGAAGTAGGAAACACACTTATACTTATGTAGGAAAAATGATACTTTTAGGCATGAGATGACAGATTATTTATCTTTTACTTCTTCCTATCTCTTATTTCCTATTGGTCAAAGTCCATCCATCAGAAACTTAACTCTCTTGACCTATCAGATGGTGTCTCTTGGCCCCACCCCAGAGCCCCTGGTAAAGTAAAATTCTCTATGGGAACAGTCCAGCAAGGGCCTGGTCATGGGTTTCTCTTGTCAGTAGGTGAGGATGGTACTCTTTGGTCTGTGATAGAAGCAATGTCAGCAACATAGGCTGGTGCTTTAATACCACTAAATTAGCTACAAAATTTGTAATCACTCTGGCCAGGGAGCTAAGCAGCCAGACAGGCTTGGAGTGGGGCTAGTGGAAGAAACCAAGCAGTTTTGGAGTGGTACAAAATTTGAGCATGGTATGGCTCGTTGTTTGAGCCACTGAGAGCCACTTACATTATATCTCATATGAAATCAAGATCCTCTTACTTCTCTGAAAATATAGATACATGTCCAGTCTTTCAAGGTGAAGGATAGCTGCAATCTCCAAAAATTAGATTAGATAAGTAGTGTTAGAAAACCAAGTACTTACCTCATGATGCCGCTGGCTCTGGACCGAAATTTATATATATATATATATTTGGCCAGATTGTCATACATTCTGAGTTGTTTACCTGGTAAGGTGTCCCAGAGTTTCTTTCCCAAGATTCCAAAGCCTTGATTGCCTTTAATCTGTTGATTCATAGTTTTTGTAATTTAGATCTATCAGTGGCCATATTCTACGTAAATCCACTGGACACTGGGCATACTCTTTCCTGATGAATTTTTCGGTAACAACCAGCTTTTTGAGATAATTGGGGTTGATTTTCCTAGATAGCACCAACACTCTTGTCGTTGTCTGATAATTAAATAGGATGACAAATTCATAAGAAGTCAGTCAGTAGTGAAAGTTTCCAATTAGTGGGATTCTTAATGTGCCTCTTGCAGATGTACACTCCCTCCCCCCGTGCACTAGGCCTTCTAATCTAGCAGAGCGTACTTTCCATGGAAGAGAAGCACCAAGTGAAGAAAGTGATGGTAAGAAGCAGCCATTCTATTTCTACCTCTTGATTCTTAGTGTATTCCAGCTCTTGAGGAGCCACTACTATGCATTTGCTATTGATTAAGTGCATAAACCACAGCCTTTAGGACCCTACTATGCAAGCCGTTGCCTGAGATTGGTACCTTAGCTTTACCACCAACATGCTCTTTCACCATTTTTTTCAGGCCAGCAGTTTCTGGGTTTGGGAATAAAGTGATAAAATCAGTAAATCCCATGATCATAAAGCAACTGTTATCTCCCCTTTGCCACAAAAAATTCCTTTGATCTGAAGTGATGCTCCGTAAGATACAGTGTAGATGTGTCTGTCGTTATGTAACTTCTGAGTGGTAGCGATGCTCAAGGTTTCAAAGTCAGAGAAGGAAAATCCGAATCTGGAGTATATAATGATTTCTGTAAGAATGCACTGCTACCTCCTCCAGAGTGGCAGAAATTCAAAGTAATTGTCATGTCCCAAGATGGGTGGCTGATGTCTAATCTGACCAGGGGACAGGCATAGTGGCTTCTCCTCAAAGGCACTACTGGGGCACAGGCCTCTTAGCTAGCATCACTGTCTACAATTTTTTAAACATGTAAATGGCATGATCATTTGCCAAGCCTGTTCTGGTCAAGAAACATGGCAAAAATGTGAGGCCTAAGAAAGAAGATATGAGCTCTGGCCTGGTGGCTCAGGTGGTTGGAGAATCATCCTGTACACCAAAAGGTTGCAGGTTCGATCCCGGTCAGGGCACATAAGAGCAGCAATGAATCCATGTCTCTCTCTGTTCTTCTCTCTTTACAATCAATAAACATATCCTTGGATGAAGAGTTTTTTGTGTTCTTTTTAAAAGAAGAGGTTATGAGAAGTTCTGGGATGTTCCATAACCAGATCTGGCACAGATATGCAATTTACTTTCAAATGGTTCAGAAAAAAATGACAGATACATAAAGCAAATATGGCAAAATAATAACAATTGTTGGCTCTAGGGGATACATACACATGTAAACACACACACTCAGATTTTCTGTTTGAAAATTTTCATAAATCAAAATTGAAAAAATAATAAATCGTAATTTCTGAGAAAGAAAAATGGTGAAAGCAAAATCTGAAGAAATTTCACAAAAGAAAGAACTGAAAAAAAGAATTCCAAGAAATATGGAAAATATACAAGATCAGTCTATAAGGCATAAGATTTTTTTTTTTTTAACATTTAAATGATGCCTTTTAATGTTTTATTTAAAATTCTGAAGTGCTTAAATCTATTTCTAATAATTTTTCCATAGTTCTATATAAGTACATATCAAGTTAACATAAGATTCTTCCAACCCAATTTTAGTGTAAGGCAATGGAGGCAATAGATGCTATTACATTCCACAGTGAGTAGTGAAAAATTCATACCAAATGGTCATGTACCTACTAAAGAACTCACTAACATGGAGAACGAGGACATGATCTTTGAGAGCCTGGAAAGCTTTGGGGTTTTCAGAAGAATTTGTTTGGAAAGTCCTGTGGATTGCTTTAGAAGAAAGAAAGGAGCTGGCTGCTATTCCCCTCAAATCTGCTGAGTCGGATTTCTACAGAAACTTGTTATATGGCCCGTGTAGTTAGTTAGTGGACAGATTTCTAGGGAGTGACCACACTGAGGCCAACTAAAAGAAGAGAGACTGGTTAAAGCATCAGGGTAGCAGGGAAGGAGAAATTCATTTAGGAAATGGCCGCACACCTCTTAGATGACTTTAAAGTACGCATGACTTATGGGACAAGATAGGGAACCCAGAGACAGAATCTTGCCTGGGGTCATTTAACAGTGAAGTGATTCTGATCAAGAAACTTCTGCAAAAGAGATTTCAGCCAATGTCTTCCCTCATCTGGGAAAGACAAGATGTTTTAACATTAAATTAACTTCAAATTTTGATTATTATATTACATTAGGCATTTTTTATTGGATTGAAATAATTTTACTGCTTAAAGTGTCTATAAAAATTTATATTACCTTAGAGTGAGCAAAAGAGCCAAGAGACCTACACATGTCATTATTTAAAATGAAAGATACATTTAGCATTTTATGGGCAATATGAGACTAAAATAAAATATTTTTTATTATTACATCTTATGATTCTTATTTTGTTCAACAGGTCTTTTACATAAACACAGATAAGGGTGGTAATTTTTATGCTGATGTTTTTGCTTATTTTTCTGACTTTTGTGCACTTAATTTTCAAATAATTGCACCTGTAGGACCATTTGAAAAACACATTTAAAAATAAATAAATAGCCTTGGCGGGGCGGCTCAGTGGTTGAGCATTGACCTATGATCCAGGGGATCATGTTTCAATTCCTGGTCAGGGCACATGCCCGGTTTGTGGGCTTGATCCCCAGCAGGGGGCGTGCAGGAGGCAGCCCATCAATGACTCTCTCATCGTTGATGTTTCTATCTCTCTCTCCCTCTCCCCTCCTGTCTCTGAAATCAATAAAGATATATTAAAAATAATAATAGTAAAATAAATAAATAAATAAATAAGCATTTTTTAGATATTTAATTTTATTTGGGGTCCTCAAAGTAAATGGCCTATTTGTCTGGACTTGAATCACTAACAGTTAAAATTATTGTGGACATTTATTGTTTCCTTTAAGATATATTATAAAAATGTAATGCTTTTATAAAAAATCTCAAGGAAAATGATTTGGGTTGTAACAACTTTTCTTTGGAAAGCTATAATTCACTTTTGAAACTATGATTCCTGCCTGCTGCCTGTGTTTCTAGAGAAGCCGGAGAAACTGACAAGCGCCGGAAGGAAGCAGAGGGGAAGAGGCAGGTTCTGGTGGCAAGGCAGGGACAGCCTGATGCTCACTCAAGCACTTTTTTTTAAAGGAGTTAAATAAATCTTTGCAATAAAGCAGAGAAACAAACTCCTGGCTTATCTCTGTATCCTAAGACACACCACAATTTGGAAGAATCAGCTCCTGTTGCAGGGCTATTTAGCAGATAGGCTTGTCTTTGTTCTCGATAGAAAATTCTGACCAGCCCTCTCCCTTCAGATCAGAGACAGATTCTTCATTTGTTTTCTCATTTTCCCCAAAGTGCCACTGATTTCTATCTGAATTGAAATGTTCACAGGCAAATATCACAGAGACTGAGTTCAAATCTTAAGGCAGTCCTCTCTTCTCTCCTATTAAACACATACACACACACACACACACACACACACACACACACACAAAGACGGGCTTATTAATCATGTTGTACAATCTTGGGCAAGGCATTTAATATTGTTAGCTTCAATTTCCTTATCTATTCAATAGCAAACACTACATTGGCTCTAAAATCTGAAGTATATATAGCAAGTGAGATATTGTAGGGGAGAGTGAATTTAAACAATAAGAATTTCTACATAGGATTTTACTAGTAGCAATACTACAAATATTAAAAGTCAGCAGTTTATCACTAGAGCTTTAAATTACATTAATTTAGAAAAATTATCTTAAGTAGAATGAATTTTAGCCAAGCGAAACTTTTTTTTATTAATGGTGGTTGAATCCAGTTTAATGTACATAGGAGATTCTATGGTACATTCTTTTAATTTTCAGGAGCAAAAGGAACGTAACAAATTGCAATGCTAAAAGCACTATGGTGAGAACATCCTAGGTGGCTTATGCTTTCTATGTGCATAAAGAGACAGAAAAAATGTTATTTAAAGTCAAATAGCATCTACACATTTGAAGTCGTAATGACTTCACAGCATTGAACTATCACAACTTTATAGCTCTTCTCAGCAGAGGAATGATGAGTCTACAATATACACTAACATTCAGAGAAAATCGACTGATTTTTATCTCTACTTTCATAAATTTTGACCTCAGAAAACTTGTGATAAAGGCTAATGTACCTCGAGATTTTTTTGCTGTTCATTTTTGAAATGTAATTAAGCTTCAGCCCTATTATTCCCTGACAATGGAAAAGCCATTGATTGTGCTGCTTTTGAAATCCTGTATCACGTCAGGCGCTTTCTAATAATGATGCCCTTGGCTTAAGAAGAAGAGAAAATCGACTTGACCTAATTAAAAACTCTAAAGATCCTCTTTATTATTTTTTCATAAAACTTATTTGGGCCATACGCCATTCAAAGAATGAACATTTTTTAAAAATCTTCCATCAAATGGAGACAAAATGATATATATTAAAGCAAATCAGATGGTAAGAAGTGAGATTTGTCAGAGTCTATAAAATTTCTAAGCAGAATGCACATCAGTGAATCTTCAAAATGGAAACATTCATCTCTGTTAGTCTCTCAAGTGCCTTAGATCCAAGAAAAGGACAGCCTGTGCCAAGAAAGGTGATTCCGTAGTATAAAAGCTTCTCTCTTCAAAAATAATTACTACAAACTTCAGTGAATAATGAAGACTCTCTTATTATCTTGGTACCATCTTTCTATCTTCTTCCATTTTCTCTTACAATGAAATTGCCCCTATTATTATTTCTAAGTGCACCCGGAGCCAGGACACTACAGACGGCTTGGAAATTTTTCAACTTGCAGTTTTCATTTTAAGTTAGAACTACTTGAATTCATTCAATGAGCAAGTCAAAATATGAAATAAAGTTCAGTCTCCTGTTATGCCTTCAAAAACAAAAGTAGACTCACTATTTTTTAACATATCAAAATCTATTTTTATAAAATCTCTGAAATCTATCTTTCAATCTTTTTCTCTCTTCCATATTTAGAATTGTCTGTTTCTCCCCTGTGCTCTGTGGTTCCTGACCACATTGCATAAAACAGTCAAACAGATGCTATTTTCTTGGTTTTGTGCATAATATTTTATGGCAATATATAATTTTTCTTCTGCTGTCGATTCTTGTCCACACACATACATACTCATTGTCTCTGATATTTACTTTGTCACAGACTACTCCTTCATGTTTATTTAGGTATGACTTCAGACACATAATTATGTAACAAATACTTGGTATTTTATCACATTTTTAAGAATTATATATATTTAAATATGTTTTCATTGATTTTAGAGAGAGAGAGAGAAAAAGGGAGAGAAACATCGATGAGAGAGAACCATTGATCCATCAGTTGGCTGCCTCCTTCATGCCTCCTACTAGGAATCAAGCCTGCAAGGCAAGAATGTTCCCTGACCTGGAATTAAATGACCTTTTGGTGCCTAGGATGATATTCAGCCAACTGAGCCTCACCAGCCAGGGCACAAAATTATATTTTTAATGTAAATTATAAAATACTTATAAATTATACGTTTTAATATAATTAAAATTTTTCATTGGCTTCCATTTGACCAGATAAAAAAATTAAAATGTTGCCAGCCTTACATAAAAGATTTTCTGCAATCTGACCCAAATTCACTTTCTAGCTAGTTTCCAGTGGAAATTTTAGACTTACTCTAAACTCTGGCCTAAATGAATGTTCCCTATTCCTGAGAACTCCACTCTGCCTGTCTGCCTCAAGGGTCTTGTTTATAGGAGTCTCTATTATTTAGTTTTTGAGGCTCTCTGAATGCCAAATAGTCAACCTTCAAAATCTATTGTTAATGAAGCATTTGTAATTTAACTGTCCTATCTGTTCCTATGGGAGAAAATTTATAATTTTTTATTCCTCAAAAATCCAATAATAGTTTATTAGTACCTTTCATGATACAGCACCAGCCCTCCTAATGCCTTACTTGTATTAAGCCTTTAAGTATTAGCTTCCCATTGAAATTGTATGTTTTGATTGACACAGCGAGATTGTTTTATATGAACCATCCATATGTTATAGTTGCAATCTGCACATGGTTTTTGAAAAGGAAAATATAACTAACAAATCTACTAGACTTAAGAGGGCTAGATACATGGAGAAAGACTTCTACAGCAAAGTTAGTTAGTTTAGTAAAATTAAATCACCAAGTCATTGGGAAAGATAGGAGAATGGAGAGGGAATTATTATGAAGAGAAGATTGGCTTAGATATAGTAATAAAATGATAATAAAATAATAATAAGAATAAGAATAAAACAAAGGGTTTTATACAAAGGAAAAATCAACTACCCAAACATATACTAACTGGTGTTTTTCCTGGAAAATATACAATTGTGTGCACATACACACAAAACTATACACATATGATGTTAAAAAAGTACACAGATGAAATTTTGAAGTTGCTGATTATTTTCAGGTTTGGGGGTCAGTGTAATACTATATAAATAACAATAAACTATAAGTGGATCTTGAGGTAATAAATCTTAGGAAATAAAACAAATAAATTTCAAAATAGTTAATGCAGTAAATGAAACTCAAATTATTATTATGCCTGGAAAAAAACTGTTGAATAGGTACAATTAATTGTTTAAACCTGTTCAAAATAATTAAGAGTAAATATAATACAAATAAAAGAAAGGGATACTTTACAAACTTACTGAAATAATTAACTTCAAAGGAATTATGTAATTCTGAAAATATAATAGTTTACCCAGAGTTTGTAGATATATTAGTACAAAAATTCACAATATGTCAATAAAGCAGTGTGTGTATCTTATTACCATATATCTTTGTATTTAATAAATTCACTTATGCGCTCTCTTCCATTAGTCTAGGCATACCCAGTGTCCAACTGTGAGCTTTCAGTGCCCAGTGTAGTTGCTGCTCATTAAAAATTTGATAAATCAACGAGTATAAGAAGAAACCAAAAATTTGGAAGTTGTGTAGTATATAGCACATTCTTCAAAACAGCAAAAAACCAGGAGTGTGTATCTTGAAACAAATGTCCATTGAAACACTTTCTTAGGAAAAACTTTTAATAAGAATATTAAATCCACTGCATGAAGAGTGAATTTACTATAGCAAAGGATCTTGCCAATCTGAAGTTATACTGACCATAAACTACTCAACAACCAGAATGACTCTACTTGTATCTACCAGCAGATTATCAGTTCACTTGAATCCAGTAAGAAATGCTCGCACTCTCATTGTGTTCCAAGAATCAAAATGAACTGTTTACATAATTGTTAGTTACATGGCTTACTATACTTGGAGCCTTGGGCTAATAATGCCAACAAAGCAAAGGGCTAGATTCAGGGAAGTTAAGTTGGTTCTCCACAAAACACAAAGTTTATTCTTGTTGAGTTATTAAGCTATTGTAATAATCATAACCTGCATGACAACTGTAAACCTACTTTGCCCACCCCTGTATGGAAGGTAGCAACATTGCTTAAGTAAATTTTTTGCTGCTTTGGGTAAAACTGCTATAAAGAAAGCAAAAAAAAAAAAAGAAAAGAAAAAGGAAACTAGACCACCAACTTACACCATACACAAGAATAAACTCAAAGTAGATAAAAGACTTAATGTAAGTCAAGAAAGCATAAAAACCCTACAAGTAAACATAGCGGTAAATTCTCAGACATCTCTCAAAGCAATATTTTTGCTGATATGTCTTCTAGAGCAAGGGAAACAAAGAAAAAAATAAACACATGGGGCTACATCAAACTAAAAAGCTTTTACACAGCAACAGAAACATCAACAAAATGAAAAGGGAACCCACTGAATGGGAGAACATATTTGCCAATGATACATCTGATAAGGGCTTAATCTCCAAAAACTATAAAGAATTTATACAACTCAACACCAGGAAGACAAACAATTTAATGCAAAAATAGGCAAAGGACCTAAAGAGACACTTCTCCGAAAAGGACATACAGATGGCCAACAGACATATGAAAAAATCCTTACTGTCGCTAATCATCAGAGAGATGCAAATTATAACCACAAGGAGATATCACCTCACACCTGCCAGAATGTCTACCATCAACAGCTCAACAAACAAGTGCTGACAAGGATGTGGAGAGAAGGGGAGCCTAGTGCACTGCTGGTGGGAATGCAGACTGGGGCAGCCACTGTGGGAAACAGTTTGGAGTTTCCTCAAAAAACTAAAAATAGAACTGCCTTTTGACCCAGTGATCCCACTTCTGGGAATATATCCTAAGAATCCTTAACACTGATCAAAAAGAATATATGCACCCCTGTGTCCATAGCAGCATTATTTACAATAGCCAAGATTTGGAAACAATCCAAGTCCCCTTCAATAGGTGAGTGGGTGGGGAAAGCTGTGGCACATTTACACAGTAGAATACCATAGGCCCATAAAAAAGAAGGAAATCTTACCTTTTGCTACAGCATGGATGGCCCTGGAGAGTATTATGCTGAGTGAAATAAGCCAGTCTGAGAGATACCATATGATTTCATCTATATGTGGAGTCTAATGAACAAAATAAGCTGATGAACAAAATAGAGGCAGAGGCATGGATCCATGGAACAGACTGACGGAGGTCCGATGGGATGGGGAGGGGGGACTGGATGAAAGAAGGCAAAGGCATTAGCGAAAGAACATATATGTATAATCCATGGACACAGACAACAGTGTGGTGATGGCCAGAGGAAAGGGGGGGCGTGGGGATTGGGTGAGGGGGAGTGTGATAAATTGGGGACATCTGTAATAGTGTCAACAATAAAAATTAAAAAAAAATAAGATGAGAAAAGAAAGCACTATCACAGACTATATATTTTCTGTTAAATAAACAAAACCAGTAAACTAACAAAAACACCTCAAAATTTAGTTTTGTTTAAATATCGAGAATCCTGGACATATACTAATGCATACTCATATCAAATTGCTATATTACAATTAAAAACAAGTGTCGTATTTTTTTCAGATTATCATGAAATATTAATGTGCTTTGCTAAGATGATAAAGGATAAAACATTATATATAATCTTAGAGTGAATTCAGTTTTTCTGCTTACAATTTGAGAAGTATAACACATAAAAATAGAAACATGTATAATGCATATGTCGTGCATCTGTTTTTAGATTATTCTGCTCTAGCATATCATATTAAGTAAGTATATTGTATTAAGTACTACAGCTAAACTATACATAAGTTTTCCTAACCCGTGTAAACCAATGATATGTTTGTATATGTTTGGTTGGTTTTTTATGTTTTACTCACATTCTTGCATATGAGTTTGTGTGCAGGTGAACCAGAATTCCTAGTAGAATCTCCCCGCATTTCCATTCATGTTTCCCAACTGAAGCACAGTGTAGTGAGTCAGAGATACCAATCCTCACTAAAATAATTAAGTGAGAGAGTTAAAAATTTTAAAAGTAACTTTAGAACACAATAAGTTAGTCAGAATCTGAGACATATTAAACAGATTCAACCCTACAATTTTGCTTAACATGCACATTAAGAAACCAGAATCACAGGAGAAATTTTACATGCAGATGAGCACTTGTGAACAACTCATGAAATAAATGCTATTTAGTCTGAAAAGCTCTGTGATTTGGGAGCCAATCTACTAGATAGATGCCAAATTGACTGATAATTGTCCTAGGCTGAAACTAGCCATACTGTCTGGTACTGATAAGTACTTGAAAACTAACATTTTCATAATTTCATGAATCTCTTAAATGAAATAAACCTGTAAAAATTATAGAAATATCAAAAACCAAACATATTGCTAATGCAAATTACTCCTTTGTTAGAGAATAATACATTCCTTAAAGCAATTCATTTTCACAATTACGCTGCATGTTGTGCTTGGATAACGCCCCCGTCCACGTGGCCCGTGCCCTCGGTTACCCACACAGGAACGCCAAATTAGGGCGGCGTGCGTGGGCATCGGTGTTGACAAGGTAAATGATTGTTAATTCTTGGCACCCAGAAAGATAATTGGTTTAGCCAAGCATCAGAGTAAAATCATTTGCAGTGGTTTCCCCCTCCTTGCTGCTGAATAAAAATGATGCCTTCCTCAGAATATTTGTAGAGTAAAATTCCATACAGCCTTGCTATCACATAGTTGGTTCTTAGTACTATGAAAGACTGTGGAGATATGTTTATTGTTCTCGGTTCAGAGAAATTTTGTGGAAATATTGACTGGTCACTTTGGGCAATTATTAGTCACCTATAGAAAATATTATGGGTATATATTTGTAAATTAGAGAAGCAAAATAGGAACCATAAACTTTTACAGTTTAGAAAAATGCTTACTCATAATTTTTATTACCATACGGCCATATTTTTCTTATGCAGCCTTATTGTTCAATGCTGGTAGCTAACTTTTTGAATAACTTTCTCTTGAATCAAATAAATGATTTTAAAATTAAAAGAAAAAATATCAGCTTACTTGTTTAAATATAAGATAATTTGGCTATAAGCATATAGGTTAAACTGTTATTTACAGAAGGTAGCATTTTTTAAAATATATCTTTATTGATTTCAGAAGGAGGAAAGGAGAGGGAGAGAGAGAGAGAAGCACCAACGATGAGAGAGTCATTGATCAGTTGCCTCCTGCACGCCCCCGACTGGGGATCGAGCCCGCAACCCGGGCCTGTGCCCTGGCCTGGAATCGAACCCCGATCGCCTGGATCCTGGGTCAATGCTCAGCCCCTGAGCCATGCCAGTCGGGTTAGAAGGTACCATTTTTAAATGCCCATGAACATACGATGGAAGGGTGGGGGGATGCAGCAACTTTCCTTACTTGGATAGAACCAGAATTACTTAAATGTGTGTTTCATTAACATAATTCAAATTAGTTGACACTTTGATAACCAAAATAGTATAAAGCTACACTATATTGCTGTGAAATAAATGCAATGCATGATGCGGCAATAATGGAACTGCAGACAATCTAACAAGAATTTCAGATCTGAATTCAGTTATGGTCAGAGTGAAGAGAAAAGAATGGCATGCCTTGATGAGTTCTTTATGGTTGTTTGATCCTAAAAAACTAAAACATAATTTTCAGTGTCAACTCTGTAAGATTTATAGTAGCAAAAGCACTTCTTGTTCTGTATTTCACCATAGTTACTTTTCCACAAGGAAAGTCTATTATCTCACATCTAATAACCCAATATATGACACTGACTTAGTCATCTCAGTAAATCTTCAAAAATGAAAGATATCCAATAACAGAATTATATTCCATATTAAAGCCTAATTGAGTTTTCACCCTACCCGAGAAGTCAGACATTGGCCTCTGACTGTTTTTCAGCGCTATCTGCTGCTGTCTATGAAAGTTACTGACAGAAAAGTCTGGGCGTGTGAGGAAGATGGGTGGAGCCTAAGGTTTTCAACTCTCTGTGATGCCAAGAGATGCAGGCATTTTATCATTTAATAGCTAATAAGCTGTTTTTATTCCAGTGATTCCTCCACGGTGGTAATTTACGGAAGTATTAAAATGGGAAGGGACACATGGAAAATCACCTGTCAACCTTTTCATATATCCATGCCCATATTTCTGCCAGATTGTGAAAGCCAGACCCTCTGAGTACAAGAGAGCATGTACTCATAAGTCCTTTTATGATTATGCATAGTCTCTCTAATCTCTTTTTAGTTCTATCAATTTATGCTTTTTATATTTTGAAGATATGTTATTAAGCACACACATACTTATTAAGTAATCTTAAATGATTGCCCATTTATCATTATGCATATCTTTTTTTATTTCTTGCATTAAAATTGATCTTCTCTGATATGAATGTTTTGGTGTAGAGTTCATATAATGTATCTATTTCCAAACTTCAAACTTTTTTTTCATTTTCAATAGTCTTTGATCCTATATTTCAGGTGTATTTTTATAAAGGACATATAGAAGTTTAAAAAAAATCTTGCAATCCAGCCTATAAAAATCTTTGTCTTGCAATTGGAATATTTAGTTCATTTACATTTAAATTGATCACCGATATTTGGGTTTATAATAACCACCTTACAATGTGTTTTCTTTTTCACCTAACTGTTCTGTTACTTTTTTCTATTTGTAATCTTTTATAAATAATCATATATTTTTCATTATTACATCTACCATCACTAGTTATTAGTTTTACATTCTTTCATTATTTTAGTATATACCCTAGAGTTCATAATATGTATATTTGAATTATTACAGTGAAATATAATTAGCACTCTTACTAATTAACAGAAGATATTAAGAAATCTTTTCAGTGTTTTTTATTCTGATTTACATTTTTGTTTTGTTATTGAAAATCATTTTCTTTCTCCCCCAAAATCCCTTTAGTTTTCTTTAGCGAGATACTGCTAATGACAAACCTGCTAATGACCCAAAATCCCTTTAGTTTCCTTCAGTTAAATACTGCTAATGAAAAATTTTAGTGAGATACTGTTAATTACAAAATTATTAATGACAATAATGAATAAGTACCTTTATGTCACCTTTCATTTTGAAATTTAGTTTGGCAGTTGTCCCCCCTGCTGGTTTCATTTTCACAACTTTTCAGGAGCTGTTCTTATTACTATTGTCTGGGTGAGAATTCTGAATCTGGGAGAGATTAAGGAATTTGTCCGTCAAAGCTCCTAGTGGAAGCACGTAACGAGCACAGGCATGGCTTCTAGCCACAGTGTCTGTGTATCTTCCAACATGCTGTGCTTCTTTTCACCTGTTCTGTTTATAACATGGAAACTATATGTCTTCTTCAAATTAGAGACAAGTCAGAGAACTGGCACTTTCAAAGATTTCATAGTTTTTAAAATCAACATTCTACACCCTGCTCCCCATAACATTAGTACAGAGAGGTCTTTGGAATAGAAGAGATAAGACTTAGTGGATGTACAAGATTGTTCAATCATTCACTTATTGTTGGACATCTTGTTTCCACTTTAGTGCTGTTATAAATAAATCTGCTCTCCTGAACAACCGGGCAGATTTCTGAGGGGACACAAACCTTTATTTCTATGGGATGAATGCCCAGGGGTGTGATTTCTGGGTCATATGGGAAGCATAGACTTAGTTTTTAAGAAAGTGTCAAACTACTTTTGAGAGTGACTGTAGCATTTTACAACCCCAACAGCAGTGTCTGAGCAATCCAGTTTCTCTACATTCTCACCAACTTGTCACTGCTTTTATTCAAAGCTGTTCTAATAGATGTGTAGTGGTGTCTCACTGTGGCCTTAATTTTCATTTTCTTGATGGCTAGTGAGGTTCAACATCTTTCATATGCTTATTTGCCACCCTGTATCCTCTTTAATGAAGTGTCTGTTTTCCTTTTGCTCATTTTCTAGCAAAAATAAATTGTTTTGCTAGAAAACAAATTGTTTAGAACAGTTTACTGATGAGTTTGAAGAATTCCTTATATATTCTAGATATCGGACTTTTATTACATATGTACTTTGATAATATTTTCTCCAAGTTTGTATTTTGCCTTTAAATACTCATAACAGGGTCTTTCACACAGAAAAATTTTTAATTTTAATGAAATACAATTTATAATTTTTTTATATGCATTCTATTTTTTTTTTTTTATGTCTAAAAATGTCTCACCAAGCCTTAGGTCCTACAGCTAATCTCTGTTGTTTTCTTCTACAAGTTATATAGTTGTATACAGGGGTGGGCAAAAGTAGGTTTATAGTTGTAGTACAAATCAATAATACAATAATTAATAAATAATACAAGATTAAACTCTGTGTTTTGCATACTCAAAACTGTAACCCTACTTTCTGCAAAACCCTGTATTTTACATTAAATGTATAATATATTTTTTGGATTACTTTTTATGTACATGGTGTAAAACTTAGGTAAATTTTCATTAATGCCCAACTGCTATACCTACTTTTTTTTTAAACTTAATTCCCTCTTTATTTTATTTATTTATTTTCTCAGTCTTTTATCTCTACTTGTTTAGTTTTAAATAATATTTATTACTATGTCTTTTAAATTTACTAATCTTTCCATCTGCAATATCTATTCTATCACTAAACCCACCCAGTATATTTTTAATCTAAGCTTTGTAGTTTTTATCCCTAGAAATCTGACTTGACTCCCTTTCCCATCTTTTAGGTCATTACTTAACAAATTCAATATTTCTTCCAGCTTCTTGAATATATGGGATAGCTAGAATGTCAGTTTTAATGTGCTTGTCAAATAATTGTATGATTTTTTAAAATTTGAGGCTATTTAGATTGATAGACTTTGCTTCTCATTATCAATTGTGATTTGCTGTTTCTTTGTATGACTGGTGCGTTAGAATAGTTTATTCCTGAAGACCTGAGTAAAAGGATATATTGCCCTCATAGTAATTCCTGAACAAAGCTTGAAATATACTGATTAATGCTATTGTCTTATAACTCTGGGTGAGACTCAGAGTGTGTTTTTCGTTTGTTTATTTGTTTGTGTTTTAACTAGCTTAGGAGCATAGGTCGCTGATAAAATTATGGTTGATGGCTTGTGCTTGGTTTTGGTAAGATCTTCGGGGGTTAAAGCAGGTCACCTAACAAGAATGCGGCCGGCAGGGTGTACAGCGTCCGGGCTAAAGCTCTCCTTTGGCCTCCCCGGGCCTGAGTGCTCTGCGCCCCGGCGCTGGCTCCTGCGGGAGGAAACCCGCTCTCCACGCCCCTGCCGAGGAGGGACAGCTGGGCCCTGCTTCTGCAAAACCTGCGGCGAACCAGCTTTTCGCTGCAAGGTGCATTCTTACTCTGATGCTGTTGTGTTCTAAACTTTTCTTGCAACACACTTGAAATGAATAAGCATTGTTACTTTGGGTCCTATGAATCTTTCACAATCGAAGCCTGATTTACCACCACAGTTAGCGCACCTGGTAATTTATTATCCAAAAGCAGACGTTAAAATGTTGCCTTACTGGGTGCTAGATATTTTTGTGTTCCTATAAATATTCATAAACTTTGATCAGGAATGCAGTCATGTTCCCTAAAACAAATTGGTCTTTTTGGTTCTTGGTGTAAGCTTTTTGAGTCAGGACCAGAATAGTATTTATTCTGGGGCTGAACTTGACAACTACTGAGTCAAAATTATTCAGGATGCTCTATCTGATGGCTGATAAACTAGGAGCATTTATTTTACCTCCTCTCCACACACTACCTTGCTCTGTATGGGTCCTGAGGACTTTTTCTCTAATCATGCAGGTGCTCTTTCTCCAGTCTCAGGTATTTTCCACATGCATGTGTCCTGATCAGGAGTTAACTGAAGTCCAGAAGGCTTGGGATGAAGGTTTGGGAGACTATCCTCAGACTCTGGATCTCTCTCTCTCTCTTCAGTGCTTTTCACTTTTCTTTCAGTATTTTGTTCCGACTATACTAGCCACCTTGGCCTCCCCAGATTTCCAGATCTACCCCTCAATCCAGACACACCCCTCATCCCATAGCACAGGCTGGAAACTCCCCCAGGCATTAAGATGGGACAGTTATAAGGAATCTCCTTATCTGTTTCACATCTTTCAGGGGTCACTCTCCTTTGTTGCCTGATATCCAATAAAATCTATTATTTTTATGTGACTTTTTTCCTTGTATAGTTTTTCTTCTTCTAGACAGGAGAATTAGTATGGTTCTGTTACCTCATCTTGGTTGGAAGTAGAAGTCTTTAAAGAATAGTTCTTCTTGTTTTATGAAACAATCATTAGGAACAAATTAAGGCCTTTATATTTATTAAAGTTCTTTACAAAAATGATTATGTGATTTTTTTTTAGAGTTCCATAATAGAAAAATACTATTTTGCTTTTTTGAAATGCCATAACAATAGTTTGGCTAGTTGTCCCTTCCCTAGTGTTTCTGCCTAGGCTGCAAAGAATTGAGATGCATCTTTTCTGATGAAATGCCAGAGCTATAACTTGAGCCTCATTTTCACTGTTACTGTCTCTGATTGTTCCCTATGTGTTATTGGTGCCTTTTATGTATTCACTTTGCTTCAATAGCTCTGTCGTATCATTTTAGTTGAGGTACTTAAGGAATTTAGGCAGCGTAGATAATATTTTTAAAAATAGTATTTGCATAGAATTTAATCAATATCTTAGCTCTGTTTATTGAAGTCTATACCCAGTTCTTATGTGTCATCTGAGTTAACCTCTGTTTCTGAGTAGCTCTCACTATGCACTACCTATCTGGAGCAAACCTCTCATTAGAGATTCTAATTTTTGGCAAATACTGACATACAATAGTTGTTAAATAAATATATGTTGGATTACTGAGTTAGTTAATTGATTTAATTAGAAATTATAGCCCCATATAGAAATCACAGGCACATCCTATGACATACAAATTAGTATGGAAAATTCTATTCTTGTTATCGATTTTACCAAGAAAACCTCCCAAAGAACAAATTGTTGCTGATTTTCCTCACAAAGAGAAAGAGATCATGGAGAAAGAGATTGTGGAGAGTGGAACTGTAAATTTACATACCACAAACGCCTCCTGTTGTATTTAGACAACAAAGTATTTTGGTTTTGTCAATACTATAGATTCCACAATTCTGGGTGTGTGTGTGTGTGTGTGTGTGTGTGAGAAGATCGAGAAAGACCAGAGAGACAGAGACAGAGAGACAGAGGTAGAAAGGGACAATAGCAGCAGATATTATACCTGGTCAGGAGGTTGGTTAATTCCTTAGAGCTCTTTATTAAAAAAAAAAAAAATACTACCAGGGCCTCTCAGCATGTCAGACCATTGGGTTGCTTCCAAAGCAATTAATTCTCGGTGGGGTGCAAGTGAATTCATTAAAATAGAGAATTGTATTGCCTCTGAGGATTTGCAGGAAGGTTCAGATCTTTTAAAAGAGTAACAGCTGAATGAGCAAGTAAAGCAAATTGTAACTTTTCCAGTTTCTCAGTTATAATTCAGGTTGATTCATGGTGAGATATAATTATAGTAAAGGGTAACAATTGTTTTATCTCTTCAGCTGAGTAGAATCACTGTAGCTTATATGTATATTTGTACCAATCTTTTATTTGATTGTTTTCATAGATTAAATCAGAGAGACAAATGAAATAGATAAAATTTTTAATAAGGAAAGTCTGGAGCAGGAAATTATTTTATTACAATTTGCCTCTGAACCCTAGTACTTTTGCAAATAGCTCTAAATAGGACTGAGTCTGTGTAAGTACCTAAGGAGTGTGTGCATGTGTATTATGGGATAAGTGGTTTAAAAAGGCACAGTCAGCTTCCAAGAAAACTAGAACATGTTTCAGTGACTTCTGCTTTCTAGCACGGATCTTAACTTTCAGTGACCATGGTGAACATAAGATGTGTGTCATTGGAGGGTCTAATTCTAATGACATATCGATCTCTCCTTTTCAACCATTAAAACATTACCAGAAAGTGACCACATTCATTCTTGTATGATATTTGACTTAATATTAATTTCTTATTCAAATATAACTAGTAGTATTTTATAAGTAAAATTTCAATTATGTGATGGCAAGTTACATTTAATCCAGAAATTATTTTTAACACTCTATTAACAACATCATAGGTACTATGAAATATTTAATAGTTTTATCTTATGTATGTACTTTATATGACTACACAGGTACTTCAAAATTATTTTTTAAATCTTATTTAGTATTTTAAAGAGTTCAGTAGTTTCATGATAAAAAATTCCTCCCTTTTCTGCAGTAATATGGGAGTCAGGTACTGTGTGTGTGTGTGTGTGTGTGTGTGTGTGTGTGTGTGTGTGTGTGTGTGTGTGTGTGTGTGTGTGTGTATTCCAAGAGACCTAAGTGTGGTTCTAGATAAAGTTCCTATAGGCCTACTAATGATATTTTTCCCATTAAAGAAGAAAATACTTCGATAAATATGCACCAGACAGGTCTTGCTTCAGTATTCTGGTAGAGATTGCATAACCTTTTTGTCACTTTCACAACAATAATTATCTGGTCCCAAAGGGCCTGCTAGTCAACTAGCTGGCTCAAGGAGAAGTTACAACGGGAATGCAGAATTTATTTTCAGCCTTTCTTTATCTTTTCTTTGCCATTCAGTTATCTCCAGCAAGCACCTGCTGCTGTTCTCACCTGTCACTCTGGAGGAAAATGACAACTCACTTCCTTAGGGAACGGCCTTGGGGATTCAGTGCACCTATGCGCCTGACTCCTCCCCCTTCCAGATAGGTTTGCCTTCCAAAGGGTGGCCAGAGTGCTTTTGCTTCATTTATTCAAAGATTTCAATAGAAATCTTCCCAGCCTTCCTTAAACAATGGCATGCGTTTTCATAAAGACAACTCAATGTCTACCGCAAGCCTTTTGATTTCCACTAGGCTTTGGAAAGAAACCAACACATTACTTAAAACAGGGCTTTTTTTTCTTTTGAAACTCACTGCTGAGCCGGTGCCGCTCCACCTAACTTTTTCAGGAACGCCCGCCTCGTTTCTTCTAGTTCGTGGCCAGCCATTTTCTTCTCTGTTTGACTGGTGATTTTCTCAGTATCTATCACAGCAGGGGTTTGATAAATACATGTTGATGAAGCTTCCCCGCGCCACAATATCTGACCTAAGTCGTCACTTACGGTTTCCCAGACACCGCTGTTTCATTGCTTACAGTTATTCCTGCCCACGTCCACCCAAGCAAAACGAAGCGCTGAGTCGGGCAACTGTGCTGTGACCGTGATCAGTCCAGAAATCAATATGCAGAACTGGCGCGCCCACCAACTCACTTTTTCCTCAGTAACAAGCTTTCTTTTTGCCAGAATTGTTCAGATAATTGTCTCAACTGCCCATTTTACTTCGTATTATGGACACAGGTCTGTAACTAGCCCAACGGACCATGGACACACTGAGCGGTCAGAGCAGCTCAGGCAGACCCCCGCCTCGCCCGCCCCTGCGGCGCTCGGGACAAAGCAGGCGGCCGGCCTCGGACGGGGTCACGGCGGGCTCTTCCTGCTCCCGGCTGGGATGCGGGAGCCCAGCGATCGGGCCCTGGCTTCCTTGTTTCTGAAGTTTCGCGTCTACCATTCTCCAGGTCACTCGATGGCAACACAGACTAAAGGAAAGGTATCATAAGTAACTGATTGATTTGGATTGTGCAAGTAGCCAACAGAAACATTTTGGACCTTCAGTAGGTAATGTTTTGAGCATGATAACAAAAGTAAAAGACAAACTTGATTAATGTCATCAGGCTGCTAAAGAAACAAGTCCAATTTCATAAGGGAAATAATATCCTTTCTCGGAAAACATTTCACCTTAATTATGGAAGTAACCTTTTGGACATAGCATAAACTCACAAAAACATCCATGGAGTGCTTTAACCTCAAATATTTGATAAATGCCTACATTTTAAAATTTGGTTGTCTCTACATTTTCTTTCTAAAATTATGAGCTAAATATACAAGTTCTGTGGGCCATGTGATTGTAGTTTCATTTTTGCCTACAGCTTTCTGCTATTCCTAACCAATTTAGTTACATTGCATATTGTTTTAGAAAAGACTAAAAAGAAGTGGTTTTTAAAAAGAAACTTAAGAAGGAGTGCTTAAATAATAAATACAGAGAAAGTGGAAAAACAGTGATAAAGAACAAAGAAAAATGTATAATTAAAAAGTCTGAGCAAATTGAATTTTTTTTTTAACTATGTGAGTATCTTGAAATCACATTTATTCACACTTGGTTCCTAAAACCTTTTTGTTTCTATGGAAAAAGAGTTTATATACTTTTGGCTATCCACTGGCCTTTGCAATGGTATACTTTAATGGCATGTTTATAAAAGAATTAAAAACACATGGAAGAATTTTCCTTTTATAATACAGATGGGCTTAGATTTTAGGGAAAACATCCTTGGAAAAACAGATTCATTTTAAATGAACTCAAACACATTAAACTTAGTTTAAGAATCATCGAACCTTCTCAAAACCTGGCAATATTTCTCCTACATACCCAAAGCAAAGATTTTGTGAAGTAAGAAAAGTGGAGTAAGTTTATCACAGTAAACACCAAGCTTTGCACTTTTAAAATATTGATTCCCCATCTCAAATTTTTGAGCTTTTAAATAATTTCTCTCCTCATTTCACCTCACCCCAATAGTCCTAAGTTTACATTTTATTCCCACACAGAGAAATAAACAGTGTTAAGAAATTCCCACTAAATAAAAAAATATATATATCTCCTCATAATTCAGCACTAAAGTGATTTGTTTTTCATTTTGCCAATTAATTTGCCTGAAAATTTCCAAAGAATTGCTTCAACATGCACTTTTTTTTGCTTGTGTGCCCAGACAGAACTGAATTCCCTGGGAAGATGATGCTTAGCAAAGTGCATATAAGACCAGGCCAGGGCCAGCCTGGCCCAAACCACATCACTTTTGTGGTAAATAGAAATGCCTGTCTTCCTGACTGCTTTAAATAGAAGTTACTTTGTATGTAAACAAACTTTTGCCAAAACGAAATCATTAAACAAAAGAGCATTTTATTGTTGCGTTATCCTGGCTGCTTACTACTATCAGACAAGATTGCAAATCATTGCTGAACAGCAATATGTAGGATAGTAAATGTTCCATAGTATGTCCAAAATGGTAAAGATGTGCTAATAATTATTTATATTTAACCAAGTTCCACTTATTATAACATATAAATCCACTAGTTTTTATTGCCCTAACTGTTTGGTTTGCTGTATTTAGTAACCAACTGTGTTTTTGAAGCAAGCAGCCCATTAAAAACAATTATAGGCCTAAACAACCTACACACCCTGACTATCAAAGCATGCTGATTATGCCATTCTAGGAAAACCACCGAGACCAGCTGGGTAGGATTACCACCTTTATCAACACTCAGTCAGCAGTATGTTAAAGATTGGAAAAGGCAGGGCAAGAAGCTCATTAGAATTTTCTTCAGTGGACTAAGGTAAAATTTCAAATGTTGCCGGGTCTACGAAAACAGTCTGAGTCAAGTAGGATTTTAAGGATGGGATTTTGATGATGTAATGGATAACCCAGTATTTTTACCTGTAAGGCAGAAATATTTGTTTGGCAATGTCACATTGGCATCTTGAACTGGGCCGCATTGGGTGGGCTTTATGAGGGGACTAAGCAAATGCTGCACATCAGGGTTTCACTTACGGTATTTTGAATGCCCAGGCTTCACAAAGAGATGGAGAAAGTATTAACAATGCAGATCAAACATAAAAGTTTGCCATATAAATAGATATTACATTGTAAATGGCACAATAAATTGAGGGAACATTCTTCCAGTAATAAAAAAAAATAATTCTTTGCTTTAGCAAAAATTTTCATGTCACTGAAGAACAAAAAAGTTCTAACATATAATTGTTTTTTCTTCTTATATATTAATGTAAACAAAATGTCACCAATTATTCATGTTAGAGTTACTCATTAGTAATTGCAATCATATGTTTTATATGTTTACAAAAATTAGAAATATCAGTGAATGCATTCTGTGAGAGTAAATTGGTCATATAGAGTTTATAATAAAGACTAAAGTAAAAAAAAATACTACATCTTATAATTATTTCTTAATTATGTTATATATCCATTATATAAAAAGGTTCCAATAAACTTAGTTACACACTCACAAGCATACATTTTTCTGAAAGTCCATTGTTCAACATTTGCTAGCACACCATTGAGTAAACATTCAAACCAAAGAAAAGTATAAATCTCTACTTTGATACTTAAGAGTAGAGACTTTGGCCTGGAATCATTAAAATGGTAGAGAAAGTTATTGCCAGCACTAGCTCGCCATCCAAATCCTGGTCCCTGTTTTGAAAAAGGAGAATAGAAATAATGGAATTTGAAGAATTTGCCATGTATATATTTACGTATGTTTTAAAATATTC
Source organism: Miniopterus natalensis (assembly GCF_054644295.1). Taxonomy (NCBI): domain Eukaryota; kingdom Metazoa; phylum Chordata; class Mammalia; order Chiroptera; family Miniopteridae; genus Miniopterus; species Miniopterus natalensis. Next base: position 56,757,182 of record NC_142083.1, read on the forward strand.
AGGGCTTTTAAATATAGCTGGCTGTTATTTTCTAAGCAAAAGCATGGTATCATTAAATGGTATAATTCAGGTAAAACTTTTTTTCTTTGGAATCTGAATTGATTGCTGGTACAAATGTAGGGGTTGCAAGTAATTACTCCTGGGGTTACTAAAAGGCAATAATTGCAACAGCATGCAGGGGAGCCAACTCTTGCCCAGATATGGGGACTGGAGTGGGAAGTTAAATGGGTAAACCACTGCTTAAAAGCCCATTTTTGCAAAGTGCAAACATAATTGCAAGACCAAATCTTTTACATTTACTCTGACTTTTATTGTGTAAAAGGTCTGTCTATACATAAATTTCAGAAGGTGTTAAAGTAATTTCATAGAATTATTTTGAGGAAATAATTCAAAAATGTAAAAGAATAAAATTAATGCTCTGTATACAGTTTTGTATGTAGAGATGGACACCTTGAATGCATTCAACAGATAATTATTAATTGATTTTGATGCATAACAAACATATAGGCATATTTTTTAATATGTCTTTATTGATTTCAGAGACAGGAAGGGAGAGGGAGAGAGAGAGAGAGAAATATTAATGATGAGAGGCATTGATCGGCAGCCTCCCGCACGCCCCCTGCTGGGGATCAGCCCGCAACCCGGGCCTGTGCCCTGGCCTGGAATCCAACTGCTGCCTCCGGCTCATAGGTTGATGCTCAACTGCTGAGCCACGTGGTCCTGGCTGTTGTTGTTTTTTAACAACAATCTTAAAATGACCACCATCCCAGAGAGAAATTTATCTCAATTGATAGAAGAATTAGTTTTCTTATAGAATGCTTTAAATGTTAAATCATATAGGATACTTTATATATTATTTTTAATAATAAAAGGTCTATATTTCTAAAATAATTTGAGATTCTTAAATAAAAAATATTATTGTGCTTTTAATTATTTATCCTCTATCATATATATAAGTTCACCTGCTATTCACATTCAAAATTCAAACACATGCTAAAATTTTACGTCTGGAGTTATTACCAAATATTGATTGTACCATCTAATTAGAATAAATTGAAGAATAGAATTTCAGATGATATCCATATACTATTTGTACTAGTAACGTTAAATCCCTCATAAATAAATAATAGGTATCTATAAAATAATTTATAGCTATCAGAATAATTAATAAAAGTAAAAGAGAAACTGTTGTAAGAGGTGACTTCCTTTTAGATTATTGTTTTCATTCTTGCAGATACACAAAACAGCAGTGATGTGAATAAAAAGCAAGCAATTGAACAGTAAAAGCAAAGCTAAATCAAGTAATTGTCAGTCACTTGGTATGAATATGAATGTCTGGAAGAAAACGGAAATAACTGAGGTCCATGTCATTTACCTAGAAAATCTGGGCAAATATATTCTTCAAAGATTACTGAGATTGAATAGCCTGATAGATCAAATATGAATATAGGTTGGGATTAATAGGTGACATTAATTTATTCAACATTAAACAAATATATATTAACTACCTCCTATGAATCTTATACTGTCCAGGGCACTTACATTACATCAACAAGCTGAACAGCAATGCTCTGTACCCTGGGAACTTACTTTCTAGGGATTGGAGGCAGTTAGTGAGCGATAAACAAACACCGTCTAAGCAAATTACATGATATTTTAAAGTATGTCAGGTCCTACACAAAATGTCCAATAGGTCTGGATGTGTATAACATTTCAAGTAGTAGGACTGAGGTAACTCTGAGGAGACAAGATTTAACCAAAGATTACAAGGTGGGGAGAGAGTTAGTCCTGGCTCCAGCAAAGAGCATAAGATGAGAGTTTTACAAAGAGGCCGCTTAGTTGGAACAAACTAAATGAGGGTGAGACAATCGCAGAGGCTGTTGACTGGGGACAGATGAAGCAGGGCCAGGTAGGCCAAGGTAAACACTTGGGGATTTTCTCTAAGTGAAACTGGGAGACTTCAGAAAGGGATGCAAAAGAGTGACCTGATGTTATTTAATATTTTTCTACTTTTTTATTGTGGTAAAACACACACAACATAAAATTTACTATTTAAACAAAGTGTACAGTTCTATGGTACTTAGTACATTCATGCTGTATGACCATTACTGCTACCCATCTCCAGATTTTTTTTATCTTCCCTAACTGAGACTCTGCTTCCATTAAAAAATAACTCACCATTCTCTTCTCCCACAGCCCCTAGCAATCACCATTCTACTTTCAATTTCTATGAATTTGACTATTTTCTGTACCACATGTAAGTGGAATCATAGAGCACTTGTGCTTTATGACTAGCTAATTTCCCTTAGCATAATGTCTTCAAGATTCATTTGTGCTGTAGCATGTGTCAGAATTTCCTTTTTTTTTTTTTCTCTCAGACTGAATAATAGTGTTGCTTAGCAATTTTTAAAAAATCTCCCAGGCTACTGTGTTGATAATAAACTGTTGGGGTGCAAATAAAAAGCAAGGAGACTTGTTTATCATGAATATATTACTGTATTCAAGAAAGAGATAATGATGGCTTGGATATTAGCAGTCAAAATAGAAGTGACTAGATATTGTTATATTTTGTAGATAAGAAAACTAAGAACCCGCTGACATGGGGTTTCAAGAAGCGTGGGTGTGGCCTGGCTGATGTGGCTCAGCGGCTGAGCATCCACCTGTGACCCAGGAGATCACGGTTCGATTCCTGGGCAGGGCACATGCCCGGTTGCGGGCTCGATCCCCAGTCGGGGGCCTGCAGGAGGCGGCTGATCAATGACTCTCTCATCATTGATGTTTCTCTTTCTCTCTCTCCCTCTCCCTTCCTCTCTCTGAAACCAATAAAGACATATTTAATAATAATAATAATAATAATAATAATAAAGCAGATTGGCTTTGAAGTTTACAATAATGATTCTAGCAGTTCAAATTCAACATATTTAGAATTTTAGGATTTAGTTGCAACTGTGTTGCAAAAATTGATTCAGGATTAGTTGGAAGGACACTAATTCTATACACAGAATACCAAGTGAAAATAATAGAAGAATGGTTCTCTCTTTTTGGCTTTTTACAAACTTAAAAAAATCTAGATCAGCCAAGCAAAAAAACTGTTTCGAATACCTAAGTGGAAGAAAAAAACAACACAACACCTAGAAGTTAATCAACGCTGAGCAATAAATGAGCTCAGTGGGGTTGAGGCTGCTCTTCATGCTCCTATTCATTCATTTTTCCAGCTACCAGAGAGAAAGTGGGAACTCAGTGACACCGCAACAAGAGGTCATTTTCTGCCCCAAGAACCTCCTCATTAAGTTTCAATTATTTTGCTAGTTTGTAAAACGGCACAGTTTTTCCTGTTTCTTACATTCCTAACACATGTAGGTGGTTAATGTCTCTTCCCATATGTTTCTCAGCGGGATCTGAACTATTAGAATACTTTCAGCTAAAGTTCTTTTTCAATAGAGCATGTAAATGTGACCCCTGATGGGTGGTGTTTTTTCAGACATGATAAGAATCACTGAATCAACCAACTATACCAAGTAAGAATAGTAGCGGAAGACTTCCTTATTAAGATGTCATTGGCAGGGGATATTCACAAATAGGCCACATATAATGTTCATGATATCTGCTATGTTTACTGGGATAATCAGGAGAGGGACAGGGATAGGGACAGGGAGAAACAGAGGGAGTGGGAGAGGGAGAGAGAATGAGAGGAGAAAGAGTGAGACAGAAAGATAATGAAATTGCCTTCTAGATGTTTAGTACCATGAAAGAATCAGTGAGTGGCCCTAAATAGCATTTAGATGACTTCTATAATATTAACTCATGAGAATGACCTGGATTTGCCAAAATATGGTGCAGAAATTAGATGTGTTTGGTGAAATTAGTCTCAGTAAGTTTTCTAGTTTATTGGCTTTCTCCTTTCACAGAGCTATACTAACACACCTGGAATGTCATCCTAATTTTTAATAGGAGATCACACACACACACACACACACACACACACAAATACATACAGGGGGAATCAAACCAATGTTTGTAAATTTTATGCATCTTTGTTTAATTGGGCCAAACTCACATGAAATAGGATAATCCTAAATATTCAATAAAAACTGTGTTGTTTTAAATTTTATATTTCTCTGTATCTTTACTTGCTATTTCATTTAATTCTCTCAAGAATCCTGCTGAAGGTGATCAGAACAGGTAGTCAAATGCTTATTTTGCAAAAGGGGAAATTGAAGTTTAGGCTCCCAACAAGATTATAGTCAGAACCTAGTTCAGCCTTGAATTTCATGCACTACATCTTGGACACTATGTTATATTATGCCATAAAGTTTGTTTTCTCTACCATGGGTCATAGAGTGATAAAGTGGATACTTTTTATTCATTTTTTTAATTTAAAACTGCCCTTCCAATAGCCAGGTAAATTCTAATCTACCCAAGAGCTCACACACACATTCACACCACCTGCAAAAAGTTAAAATTTTTAATGAAAAAGGAAAGTTTTGAGGACTGTGATTATACCAGTTATTGTCCCCACAGGAAACAGATGGCAAACCCAATACAGGATAATTACAATTCTAGGAGGCTTTATTTACAATAAATTGCAAAGGTGCGGGCTAAGGAGAAACAAGGGATGGTGCAGTGACCAGGAATTTACCACCCCATGCCCTAAGGGATGTGGTAAGAGAAGTGTGACCAGAACCTGGGATTAGAAAAATAAGATAAATTCTGTCTTGAGATAAAAGTGACCTTTGGCAACCCAAGGAAATCTTGTAGGGAGGCTGTGGGGATAAGTATTGTGGCTTTACTATCTTTGTATGATTTCCTGTGAGGGCTACCCTATTGACTGCACTCCCAAAGGCACTAGAGATATTAGCGTATTAGCTGGGTCAGGACAGGATGGCCTCTGGTTGCAGAGAGACACATGAGAAGGGCAGAGAGTGACTTTAGAAGTGGTTAAGGAGTGGCTTTGTTAGGATAAATAGGCCATTTATTATACTCTATCTAATGGTAGAAAAGTCAATACTTTGTCTCCTTCTTTTTGGTAGAGGTTGAGTTCATACTGATCTGTAATACTGAGCATAACTTGTACCTGTGTGCATATACAGGGCATCTGACTCCAAGGTCTTCAGAAGCAAGTTTCCTATGACTTCCCCTGTCATGTAAATGTAAGTCATGCTGCATGGGACTGCGCAGGGTGGGCATTCCATGACAGTGCCCAGGTATATAATAAAGAAGCTCAGATGCCTTTAAGATCAAGGAAAATATAAATGAACGGACTATGCCAGGCTTAAGAAAATATACATTTTATTTAGCATTTAAAATGGTAATTTTTCTATTACTCCTTCAAATTTGATGGGGATGTGGCTATACTTTTATTTCTCTCTTTCATTTCAGTTTGAAAAGAAAATAAAAACAACAACAAAAGCAAGTAATCCAATAATAAACAGTTTGTTCTCAAGAAAATCTGTAGTATTTCTTGGCCACCTGCTAATTTCAGAAGCAATTCAAAAGCGCTGCACCTTTCCTCCCTAGTCAGGTGAAACACTGCTGTTAGTGGGCCTTAGGGCTGCTGCAGCTTTGGGCAGGCCGAAAGATTTAGTGTTAGCTTAATCGAGCTACCCTGAGGACGTGACTAAAAGTCACAAGCTGAGTATATCAGTTATCTCTTAACAAGTAGCATTGTCTGACACACCACCCACAACTCGAGTCGTACAGTAACCAAGATTGATGCCTGGCACGTCTTACAGCTTTTGCTAATCTGGGCATGGCTTGGCCGTTACCGTTTATGTTTCCGGGCAGGAGTTTGCTCTTTCAAGTGTCTGGCCATTGGCTCTGCCAGTCTTGGGCTCACTCACCCACCTGGGCTGACTGGTCATCTGCTCATCGCAGAGGGTCTCCGCTGGGTTGATTGGGGCAACTCGGCTCTCCCTCACACCGCTTATCTTCCAACAGGTTCTCCTGGTACAGGGAGAAGCTACAGTAACGGGCAGCCTCTCTGCAAGCAGTTTTTATGGCCCTATCATGTTATGGCCAAAGCGGCACTGACTTTAAAAAAATTTGTAATCTTTTTGGACTTGGTAGAAATATATTTTTTTGAACAAAGCACTCCAGTTAATGAGATTTCCTGGATTATATAGGGGAATGGCGGGGAAAGAATAGAGCAAGTATTTATAAAGCTCCTGGAAAAAACTGTGAGCCAGCTGTGGAAGGAAGAATGTATTTAAGAGAATAGGAAGGAATGTATTTTTTCCTTTTTGATCAAGAAAAATTGTTATGTTGGTTAACTTCTCACCCATTTTAGAGGGATGATAGAATACCAGTCCACAAAGCCTTACTGTCAGCCTGAGCAGCGGTTACACACTCTCAAGATTTGCTTGAGAAAGACACATGGGCTCTGTCAGGCTTGATAGTCTGGGATAGATTCGACTGACTTCGTGATCTGACTCTGGGGCATGACTGCTCTTCTGAGTCCCCTCTGCTTTCTTAAATCCTAATCATTCTTACTGCCGTTCGCTGCCTTCCGCGCCCACGCATGTTTTTTCAGACTACTTCAGCTCTTATTGTTTCTTCATTCTGAGATCTCAATATTTCAAAATTCAAACCATAAAATTTATTTTTCAAAAACTACTGTTTGTTAAACAAAAAGACAACCTACCAAATGAGAGACAATACTTGCTAATGATACATACATCCAATAAGGATACATCCAAAATATATAAGGAACTCAAAAAATTTAACATCCCCCCAAAAACAAACAATCTGATTTAAAAACGGGTAGAGGGCCTGAATAGACATTTCTCCAAAGAAGAGGTACAGATGACCAACAGACATGCGAGAAGATGCTCAACATCACTAATCATTAGGGAAGCGCAAATTAAAGCCACAGTGAAGTATCACCTCACACTTGCCTGAACTGCCCTCATCAATAAATCAACAAACAAGTGTTGGCGTGGACGTGGAGAAGAAGGAACCAATGTTGGCAGGATGGCAAATTGCAGCAGCCACTGTGGAAAACAGTATGGATGTAACTCAAAAAATTAAAATAGAACTGCCATGTGACCCAGAAATTCCACTTCTGGGCACTTATCCAAAGAAATCCAAAACACTAATTCAAAAAGCTATATGCACCCTTATGTTCACTGCAGCGTTACTTATAATAGCCAAGCTATAGAAGCAACGTAAGTGTCCATCGATACACAAATGGATAGAGAAGTGGTGATACACACATACAATGGAACATTACTTAGCAAAAACACAAAAACAAAACACACGCGTGCACACACACACACACACAAAAGAATAACATATTGCCATTTTGACCTAGAGGATATTATGCTAAGTGAAATTAGTTAAACAGAGAAAGACAGATATATGATTTCACTTAACGTGTGGAATCTAAAAAGCAAGTGAACAAACTCATAGATAAAGAAAACAAATTGATGGTTGCCCAGTGAAAGGGGGACTGAAATGAGCAAAAAAAGTGAAGGGATTAGAAGTAAAAATTGCAAGTTATAAAAATAGTCACAAGGATATAAGGTACAGCACAGAAAACACAGTAAATAATATTGCAATAACTATGTGTGATGTCAGAAGGGAACTAGGTTTATCAGGGTAATCATTGCATAAGTTATATAAATGTCTAATCACATTGTACAACCGAAACTAACAATATTGTATGTCAAATGTAACTGATTTTTTTTAAAATAAAAAATGAAAAGAAGATATGCAAGCATATATATATATCTTTTTTCTAGATAAATATTGGTTATTTAATTTATTGCCAGAGGAGTGTGAGCCCTGGCTGGTGTGACTCAACTGGTTGGAGTGTCATCCTGCACACCAAAAGGTGGCAGGTTCGATTCCGGGTCGAACATACCTAGGCTCCGGGTTCCACCCAGGTTGGGGAGGGTGCAGGGGACACCAACTGATGTTTCTCTCACATCGGCGGGTGTCTCTTTCTCTCTCTCTCTCTCTCTCCCTTCCTGTCTCTAAGATCAATTTTTTAAAAAGTGTGAAATGTATGTAGTTTCTGCTCACAGCCTTAATCCTTGCAGTTCTGAAAACGTCAGCAATTTTCATTTGTCTAGAATCAAAGGGACAGAAGTTTTCTTAAAAAAGAAGGTTCCTAGTCAAGTAAATGAGATTATAGAGCTATTTTTTCTAAACAATATTTATTCTTCTAAAGACAAAATGATCTTCAATTTCTTAAATTTGGAAAACTGTTCTGATCAGTGCAATATTTTAATGCACTTGGGAGTGCACAGAACTTTGGAGAGTGTATCTTTGTAGTTTTATAGCATATATAAAATATATTACAGACAAAAGATTTCTGCTGTTTGAATTAGATAGGTCCTGTGCTACCAGTCTAAACTGTAAAATACGATTTTATTGTTTAAAGAATATGGAGTTCGTGATGTTAATTATTGTGAATTTTCACGTCACTTAAATAGTTAAGATTTTATTCTACAGGCAATAAGTATTTAACTTCCCACATGTATGAATATCTAAAATAAATAAGGTTCATCTAACCCAGCATTGTTTGAAAAATGAAGATATCATACACATTTCCAATAGGGTTTAAATAAAATACTAAATATTTTCAAAGAGAATTTTTGGCATCCAAATTAAGAGACTAAATGTCCAAATTATAGCTCTAGAGATAAACATTTAAAATTTTTAAAAAATAATTACTGATTTAAAAAGTAGTGAGCTCATGAAACATAAAATGCTATCTTTCACTCCTTTTCTATCACCCATGCTACATCATATATTTCCAGAGAGAAAAATCAGGACTTATGTGGAAAGTGGTGGAGTATAATTAGATAAAAGATGGATCTGATTGTTCCGTTCCACCAATTCTTTTGCCCCCTTTCAATTTTAGAGGTGCGCTTTCTCTCACTTTTTTTAACTTCTTAATTAAAGAAGGACAATTCAGAGATGTAGATCAAATATATGACTATATAAAGCAATTAATTTTTTTTATTCACTCAAATATAGCATACTTTTATGTAGTGCCTTCAGTGCACCAAGACACATGCTAAGTATTCAGGATATAAAGATGAATTATCCCTGCCTCTAGGAACCACAATGTTGCTTTAATTTGATGAATCATAACAATGAAGATTATAGAAAAATTTTATTTAAAGTAATTTTAAAAATTTCCATAATTTGTACAAAAAATCCATGAAATTCAGAACCACAAATTCTAGGACATAAAATTTAACTGAAATTGGGAAATCTCTATTATTTTTCTAAAATCAACAGAAAAAACAGTTTATCTCTTATTGTGAGACTTAAGAGTAGCTGAAATGCTTAGTGATCATTAAAATTCATCTCCTTGGAGTTATAAAATAAAATTGCTTTTTCACTGTGTGAATTGGTGCATATATTATTTAAAATACTGCTAATCATGTGCCACATCAAAATAATTGCTTTAGAGTCCATAATAGCATTTGTTGAGGAATCAAGATACCATTTCTTGATTAGGTTTCAATTTAATTTTAAAAACTAACCTGAATATTTTTTTCATTTGATTAGACACATGTCTAAATTAAACTAAGAAATGAAAATAATATTTCCATATATTTACTGATAGACTAGAATTCTAAATTATTACAACACTGAAATAGGCGTCTTTAGAGTATATATTTCACCTACACCTAATCAAAATACCTCTTGTAAACATTAAATAGAGCAAAGACAGTTAAAATATAAGAGAATAGAAGGATGAAATAGTAAATTTAAAATATTTTAAATAAATATCATTCATTTATTCATTATAAATTATACAAGCAGAGAATATCACTTCAAGGTAACATTATAATATAGACTTTATTGAAATAGCCTGGTTATTTAAAATATAGTTAAGTAAAAGATAATGAATTAGAAGATATAATGAACTTTGTGGTAATGAATTAATGCCACAAACAGAAATTAGATAACCAACTGTATTATATTAAGATAATTGAAACTTTCTGAATTATGTATTAAAAACTAATTTAAATTAAAATTGGATATGCAGTTTGGCAAACCTTGCCTATATATCTATGTAATATTCTCTATGTATGTAAAATGTGCATTATTTTAGATTAGTCAATAATAAATAATTTTATAAAAATCATTAATGATAACCATTTTCCTCTCAAGATATTGCAATATTGGATAAATACAGTTTATCTCTTAAAACTGTTAGAAAGCTGATGTTTCCCTGTCTCCCATGTTACTTCCTATATATCAGAAGAAGATTCAGGGTTTACATGGAATGTATATGAATATCATTAGTTCATCATCAGACCTACTGTCCCAATGACAAAATATTAATGATAATAATAATAGCACCTTACTGTATCCCAATGATTTGTTTTATATATTTTATTATGTTAGCTTATTTAATATTCACAGAAATCTTATGAGATATATACTATTATTATACCAATTTTATTGTTGGAAAACTGAATCACAGATGCAGGTGAAGTTTCTTTGACCACATGCTCCAATAATATTTCTCATACCTTTATCTCAGAAGCAACCACTAATAAGAGTTTGGTGTACATTCATCTAGGCCATTTTTACTTTTTATATTTATATGTTCATTCATGAACAATATAGAATAGTGTATTGTGTGTTTTAAATGCATATAAGTGGTATCAGACTGTGTGTGCTCTTCTGAAAATTATATTTTCAAGATTTAAATACAGTTAATGTTTTATTTATTTTAATTATGTTTTAGTCCAACCATTTTAATAATTTTTTTTGAATCCTCACTGGAGGATATTTTTTCCGTTGCTTTTCAGAGAGAGTGGAAGGAAGAGAGAGAAAGAGAGAGAGAAACATCGACGTGAGGATGTGAGAGAGACACATCTATTGGCTGCTTCCTGGATGGGCCCTGGCCAGGGCCGGGGAGCGAGCCTGCAACTGAGGTCCGCGCCCTTGGCTGGAACTGAACCGGGAACCCTTCAGTCCAAGGGCCCACTCTAACCACTGAGCCAAACTGGCTGGGGCAGCCCAACCATTTTAATTTTACAAATACAGAAATGAAAGGTGAGATAAGGTATTTTGTTTAGTAAGGCTAATTTAGTGAATGAGTATTCTGAGTTTCCTTCACTGTCAGGCTAGGGCTTCCTCCACAGCCTCGTGGCCACTGCCATTCACATACATCCTGTGCGATCTGCAGAAGAAGTCACTCTGGACTCCCGCATTCTCATTCCTAGATGTGGTAAAAGATGATCCAGCTAAATTAGATGATCTCTTCTTTCAAGTCTAAAAGCCACAATTCTGAAAAACGTTTTATAGGAACTATTTTGTTTATTTCCTCATGAATATGTTGACTTTCTGATATCACATCTTGCCTGTTCTCGTGAAACCTCTCATAGTTGTCTGGACACGTGATTAGCTTGGGAGGAATCCAGATTTGTGAGATGTACCTGAATATTTCCTCACACTGATGTGTTCCGAATAGCCTTCCCAGAAGAGTGCCTCTTCTCTGTACTCTGCTTGTTCTCCTTACTTTGCCTTAGGGATTCATTTAGTGATATCCAAACAAGTAATATGATTAAAACCTTTTAAATCTTGCCTTTTGCCATAGCTATTAAAGCTGTTCTTTGCACTTAATTTTTTGCTTGTGCAGTTTCTTGAGCTATATAAAAACATTTACAAGAAACCGACTAAATGATAGTTTTCTGCAATCTGTTTGTTATAAATGATTGAAGGCTCACACTTCCATTTTAATTCCAAATATACATTTTTCAAATGATTCTGTGTAATGTGAAAATATCCTTGAGTTCAAGAAGTACTAGGCTGTTCTTTACTCTCTGAGTATAATATTTCTAGTCTCCAATGTCCTTACAATCTCTAGTCTCTGATAAATAGCCAGAGGATTAATGTTTTAGTGAAAGCTATCTTGTCACCTTCAAAAGGAAACCTCTCCAAATCAAAGTCTCTGATGTGCCTTGACTACAAAGTGAATTTTAAATAAACACTGTGGAAAGAAAGCCAAATAATCATTTTGCCCATTTTTCTGCTCTTGCCAATTTGTACCTATGTTAAACACACACAAACAAGTACATATAACTGTACGTAGTTCCTTACAGAGTCTTAATGTGTATTGATATTCTTCTAAGGGAAGTATCCCTCAAGGAAGAGCAATACCAATGAAAGGAAATGAGTGAACATTGCTTTCTTTATGTAACTTAGCAATCTATCATTTATATAGCTTAAGGTAATGTAAATTCAGAAAAATACTGTGACCTGATCAAAAAACCGTTCTCCAATTCTTTTTAGGGTTGATGGATCCTAATGTTAAAACTTGATTTGTCTTGCACAGTAAATTGGTATATCCAAAAACTTTATTAGATTTCCCATGTGCTGGAAACAGCAAACTAAGGAGCAAACAAACATGACAAAATTGTTTCATGTCAATAAAGCACTGGGATAACTTGGAAATATATTACCCAGATTTTTCATTTTTATTTTCCTCTTTTGCCCCAGTTGCTGATTCATTACCTTCCCACCAAGGTTCAAGGCTACATTTAACAGATGCAGAAATGGGGGATTTCTAAAAGAATAAATAAAACATTTTTAAAAATCTATCCTAATTCTACCCACATGAACTAATTTATTAGGGAAAATGTGTTGATTTTATAACTTTATAATTTTAATTGTTTATCATTTACTGTGTTATTCCGAGGCCCTCTTGGTTCCCTCTCTTTCTAAACTTTATGGTGATTCAGTTTCCTTTATCTAAGAACTCCTACTGATCTAGAAATCATCAGTTCTCCCTACAGCTTCAGTAGCATTTGTCTTACAAAATCATGCTATATAATGCAAGTACTATTTAATAACATATCTGACAAGCTAATTGTTTTGTGTGTTTCTTAAAGACTGGTTCATTTTAATTTGACTACTTTTTATAGCATCCAGGGAGGCAACTTGAAAGCTTCCAAATCCATTTGGTGCAAGGTTCTTCTGGGAAGTTGTCATGCTGTTAGCTAATCTCGTCCCTAGTGATTTAATTATTTAATCGTAAAAAGTATTGTTTCTCTGATATTTGCCTGTTTTACCTTTTTCTCTGATTTTGGGTGCCAATCCTTCAGGAAACCTACTATGAGATATAAAGTCTTCTGTAGAGTGAGGATGAGAACAAGATGGGGTACTCCAGCATGCTTCATTTTTAAAAATCATGACCTAATAATTATATAACAGATAAAGTGTTCAGTACCATTTTACCACTTCTTTTAAATGTCTGAGTTAAATCTTTCACACTGTAGAGTGCTAGATTAAGGCTTTTCTAAAATAAAATGAAAATATTATTTCAAAATATATTCATGGTCTCCTCTTTTCAAGAACCATTCTCAGACTGATGACATTGTAATTTTAGCTTCATGGCTTAATACAAGTATTAGGTGTAGTGGACACACTATGGATACACTAATATGGGCACACTACGAAGTATTTTGACCTAAAAATGAACAGTGAATCTCAAAAAAATGATCTCAATATTGAGTTTCTCAAAAATGTATAAGAATGCTGTATGGTAGCCTAACATGTGAAGTATTAACAGGTGCCAATTCTGTTAATTTCCTTCCACGCTAACTGTGCTACTTCCTTATTTTGGCTTTTGAGATATGAATCTGGCATTGCCTGAGGGAGCATCCTAACGTGACTATGGGACCAAATGACAAATATACAGCTTTATGTTTAAAAAATATGCGTTCCCCAGAAAGATGCAGCTCAAATAAAATAAAAATGAAATATACAGGAGGAGACCACCACCACTGCTCTTTAAGAAGAGATTTTTAAAGGAATGCAACCAGAGTGTTCGACACCAGTGGCATGGACCAGTATCCTTCTTTGTCCTCTGTTCCGAATCTGAAGTTGAAGCTATAGAATCTCCAAATTAATTTAAGACTGTAGCAGAAAGGACTTGCCTCCACTCTTAGTGTGGAATTCTGGGAGTTGACCATTTTAAGATAATCCCTCTCACTGCACACAGTGTGGGGACAGTAGAGAAGAAATGGCTGTGCAGGATCGTAGAAACAGGTTGGGCCCTGTGACAGACCCGGGTAAGCAAAGAAAGCAGCTGAACCTCCCCAGGGCCAAGAGGCTGTAAAGCTGAGCTACAGCTGCAAGGCATGTGACCTGGAGGCTTTGGCTGCTGTGAATGAGAGGCCGAGGCTATGGTTTCAGAAGGCGGAGCGCAGGACAGGGCATCTCCATACATGCATATCTGGAAGGGAGTATGTTAATTTCTCTGACAGTCATGAAATATCACTTGCTACAGCATTGCTGAAATGTTACTCATAGTGAGGAGAAAATCAATTATAATTAAAACAAAACTATCAGTACTCTCACAAACAGAAAGGATTTTTCCTGATAAGGGCATTATAAAATATATAATTGAGAAGCACATTAAATATCTACATATATGAAATTTCCATATCTCTAATGCATAAAGGCATTAGTGAAAATGTCTGTATTTCAGTGCCTAATATCTATTATTTAGTTATCTTTAGATCATTGTTTTGGTAAAATATTATAGTCAAATTCAAACTGTTTAAGATAAATAAAAGTTTGGATGATTAATTACCATAATTCTTAGACATGAACACAATCTCTATACATACAGAAAAATCACTTTCTCAGTCTAAAAGGCCTAAAATGTTTTGTTTTTCTTTACCATTTCAATGTGCAGGTCAGTAATTATTTTTTTTCAGACATATTAGATTAAAATTTACCTTTAGCCCAGTTTTATTCAAATATCTCAGATTTAATAGTTTTTCCCCCAAAATACCTGAATTCTAAACCTTAATAGTGGTTAACTCTAAGGGCTATTATTTTAATGTATAAGTAATATCAGTTTGTGGATTACATGCAATAAATTAAACTTAAATGTGCAGAGGCAATTGTCTACTTGATTTGAAGGATGCAGGTAAGAAAAAAATGCAGATAGGCATGGAAGAGACTTTTAGCACCTCGAGAGCCTGAATGTCCATATGACTCTGAGGGTCAGAGAGAGAGATGCCCAGTTCTGCCAATTTACTCTTGATGCCTCCCTCCAAGTTTGTCAGGTGTACGTGCGTTTAACAAGTTGCCATCTCCATCTGAATACATTAAATTTTAACAGTTGACTTTACAGTGTACACCTAACACATTCAACTTAATTCATACCTGTAAAGTGCAGACATAAAGTCTGATATCCAAAACTGCTGTTTACACATTTCCACAACGAACACCTTTAAGGAGTAGTGGCAGAGAGATTATTCTAAAGGGAGATTGGGGAATATTTTATTTTTAATTTACATTATTCTGTTAAATTAATTTTTCATAAACATGTAATTGGAATAAAGTAAATAAAAGAAAAATAGATTTCTTTGAGCTGTCTGTGCTATATTTCTTGATTCTAGGAACAGAAAATCATTTTCTACATCTTTGTATATAAATTATTCCAGTTTAGGTAAGTGTAACATTTATGCTTAAGCCAAACATTTAAAAGATTCCGAAGCTAATTAATACAATAAGCAGACTGCCAGTGGAGAAGGTCCAATTTCTGCTCAGAACGTTCTCCCTAACACTTCCAAACTTTCCTCAGGATGATTCAGCAATACGTATGACATCTACTTCACTAAAGAGACTCAGTTTATTTTTCCTAATGTTCACTGGGACTTAATTTACATACAGGAAAAGTCACTATCTCTCGGTGCGCCTGCAGCGGGTTTGGAGTAACGTGTAGAGTGATTCAGCCCCATGCTAACAGGTGTGCAGCATTTCCAGCGCCCCAGTGCTCCCCGTGCTACTCTGCGATCCATGCCCCATCGGTGCCAAACCATTGCCGTCACGGGCCTGATTTCTGTCCCTACAGTTTGCCTTCTCTAGAAGGACATGTCACCATGCAATATGTAGACTTGTGGCTAAGTAAATCCAACAGGAAGCAGGTGCCCCTTTGCGCCTTCCACTGGCTGTGTCCGTCCGGGGGGACAGCGGGCACCGCGTCCCTTGTCGCAGCAGCGAGCTCAGGCCTCCCGGCCGGGCGGCTGCGGGCCCAGCGGGGGACGCGCGCCTGGGACCCGCAGAGCTGCCCGCGTGGTCTGGCAGCCGCGCGCAGGTTGCCCGTCGTTATAGAAACCTCATAGACGCACAGAGCGGTGGAAACTCCATAAATCAAGCACTTTTAAGAAATCCTATAAACACAGCCTCCCGCGGGGCCCGGGGGCCCTCCCACGGGGACGCTCGCCCGCCGGCCGCCCCGAGGCCCAGGCGCTGCCTCGGTTCCCTGCGCCCTGGAAACGCTCTCGGCGCGGGAGGACTCGCGGCTGCCCCGCCCCACCTCGCTCTCCTCTGTCCGATCTACTTCAGGCTCCAATAAATACTTTGTTGCCTCAGCCCCGCCTCCCGCGTGCGTGGCGCGTGCGGGCTCCACCTCCAAGCTGCGGCCTGAGCCGGCCGGTCACTGCTCGGGTCCGGCAGGTTTCGGTAGCAGGTTTGGACACTTAGCTTTGCTGTTGCTCACGCCAGTGATTTGCTGTTTTTTCACTTCTGAGTTGTAATATGTACGAATGAACTGGGAGTTTTTCAAAAAGCCAATACCAAATTGACGAATATCTGAGTTGTTTTCTAGCCTCGGATTACCGTGACTATACTTATTATAAACACTCACGTACAAGCTTTTGTGTGAGCATGTATTTTCCTTTCTCTTGGTTAAAGGACTAGAAGTGAGATTTCAGGACCTTAGGTGAAGTTCAAGTTGCCACACTCTTTTAAAAAATGGTTGCATAATTGGAGGGAACCAAATCCTAGCCCCTAGACCACAATGAAGATTATGATTTGCATTCCCAAAACAATGTACAATATTTCTAGCTGCTCTGAATTCTTGCCAGCTTTTTAAACTTTGCGTTTTTTGTATATTAGCCATTCTACTGGATATGTCATGATATCTCACAGTGGTTTTAGTTTGCATTTTCCAAGTAACTAATGATGTAAACAGCTTTTATATTTTTATTTGCCAATCACCTCTTCTTGATGATATATTTATTCCAATCTATTACTTCATTTTTAATTGGATTGATTTTAATTAAACTGTAAATGTTCTGCATATACTCTGGAAAAAAGTTTTTTATCAAAAGTGAGTTTGGTAATTATTTTATTTCAGTTTGTAACTTGCCCTTTCATTTTCTTAATGATGCTTTTAGAAGAACCAAAGTGTTATATATTGACATAGTGCAACTGATTATTCTTTTCTTTTTCATGCTTTTTGTCTCATATGGAAGAAAGTATTTTCTAATCCAATGTCACAAAGGTTTTCTCCCATGTTTTCTTAAAGAAACTTTATAGTTTTATTTTTATGGTGAGGTCTATTATCCATCTAAAATTGAATTTTATACATGGTGCAAGATATATGATGAAATTCATTTTTATATGAATATTTAATTGATCCAGCACCACTTTTGAAAAAACTATTTTTCTCCTAATAAATTACCCTAGCACCTTTCTCTTTGTAAAAATCAATCGAATATATCTGTGAATCTATTCTTGGACACAGTATTCTGTTTTATTGATCTATATGTCTATCTCTTTGCCAATTCTATACTATCTTGGTTATTGTACTTTATAATAAGTTTGTTTTTAAGTTGTTTGGTTAATGTAGATACTCTACATTTCCATATAAAATTTCAAATTGGTATATCAATGTTTACAGAAACCCTGCTGAAATTTATTTGCAATTGCATTGAATTGTTATATAAATTTAGAAAATTTCTAACTTAACAATATTGAATTTTCCAGTTCATAAACTCAGTAGACAGTTCTATATTTATTTGGGTCTACTTTAATTAATTTCATCAGTATTTTGTAGTTTTAAGCATACAATTCTTTCACTTATTTTCTTTAGATTTATAGTTAAGTATATTTTATTAATGCTATTATCAATGGTATTGCTTTTTCTACAACTTTTCAGTTATTATGGATAATATCTAGATATCCAATTGATTTTTTATTGATCCTTTATCCTGAAAGCTGCATAAACTCACTTATTAGTATAAGTGAATTGTGGGTTTTTTCCTGCTCCTACTTTTAACATGAGCTCCATAACATCATATCTGAATCTGTATTCTCTCTGGCATTTCTTAGGCAAAGAGGATCCTGGACCTAGCTGTAAAAGTCCTCTATTTTCATATAGCATGCTTAGTATGAGAATATACTAACACAGAATTATCCAGTGCAAAATGTCAATAGTACTTAAGTTGAAAAACCCTGTTCTAAACTCATATGCTATACAACATCTGGTTTATAGTCATTCATTAAAATTTACCTGATTTCTTGTGATTAGCTTTCAGAGCTCTTCCTACCAAGCTGTGTTAAAGGTGAAGCAATCCATATACACCATCTCTCTTCAGAGAAACTTGTCACTGTTTGGATATCTGTTTCCTTGCTTGCTTTGCAATTTCAGCTCCTTGATGAGAAAAATTATGATTTTGTTGTTGTTTCCACTTTTCTCATTATTAGGATCTGAGAGACACTCTCCTGAAGGTTTCTGCATCCTAAGTGGAGAAAAAAATTCTGTTATACTTTTTCCTTTCCCTTCTTTTGTACTTTGGAATTTTTCTGGGAGTAAAATATAAGTAAATGCAATAAAAATTTCTCTAATATAAAATTTTCTGCCTCCTATTTAAACTATAAGTAATCTCTTTTATATGAAGGCATGTTTCACAAGGTGTGTAATATAGATTTGTGTTTCTCTTAGTTTATGTATATTCCTCAATTAAACAACCCTTAAAAAGCTATAAGATCGTGGAATGCCCCTTTGCATCAAGTATTCCAATGTGGTTATCCACCAGCCTCTGGCTGTAAGTTATTGAGGAAAGCATGCTGTGTGCATCAGGGGCAGAGAATCTGAATTAGGAATAAAAAGAAGATAAAATATCCGCTGCTAGTGCAGTGGTGCAATGCCCGGCTATTAATACTGGAGGCATGTGTTTGCTTATGTGTGTACGGAAATGACTGTGTATGTTTGGAACACAGGGAAAAATAGAATGGCATGCTGAATTTAATAGCTCACCAGCTTAGTCATTAACTAACTGTATGGGCTAACCAAGTTAAACTATTTGAAACTATATTGCTTTCCCTTAAATATAACCTCTTCAGAATACACCAGTCCAGTGGTTTTCAAAGTGGCTGTTAAACTGGCAGATTTGTTGCTTTAGCCTCAAATATTCTCATTCACTGGCTTGATTGTCGAGCTAAAGTATCTTCATTTTATGTTGAACTACTTTGATAATACGAATGCAGGTGCTTGAAAGTCTGATTCCTTACTGGACAATAGCCTTTGGGGACTAGGACTCTATTAAAATTTAACTTTGCTTCTTATCAGCTAGAACAGTATATCTGTTATATAGTAGATATATAGTAAATCCATAATATAAAAATGTTGAGTTAATATAAGATGGTACACAAGGTCTCTGCGAGTTTAAAGGGTTTCTGAGTTGCATGTTTGACATAGCAAAAGACAGAATGGAATTTCTGGACTTCCTGAGTTAGCATTTAAATTCTTTTTCTGATGACTGTTATACCTATTTTGTGATAAGTAATATGGAAATTATCTACTGTATGGGACAAAAGTAGAAAACAGTGAGAAAGTAAGAAGTATACATTTTACACTATGGACTCTGTATAGAGAAATATGTATTTTGTGAATTAGACATTGAGCTTGTTTTATTAACTACAAAATATTTTGCTTTACTCTTTAGAGTTCATTTAGGATAAAACTGAGAACTGTGGTTATTTTAATATTGTAAGTTATAGATAAGATAGAATTTAATAATTTTAATATCTACTTGAAATAGCTGTGGAAATGTGGACACCACCAGCTTTGTAGGAGTTAAGATATGTTTTAATCTTCTCTGAAAAAAATCTCACTGAAAGTAAACATTTTCATTCATATATATCAAAATCATATTAAAGTTACAGTCCTTCTCCCTTCTCCTAATGGGAGTAAGAAGAAATATGATTGAATGATGGTATAAAGTACATTATATGAAATATGTATGACTAGAAAGGGCTTTATCCAAAAACCAGCACAGCCGTTTCTTCCCTGAAACGGCCAGTCTCAATGATCACCCATTATGCAGAAGAAAATTAAATCGAATCGAGTTTTGCTTCAATTTATTTGCAACTGAGAGGATAAATCCTGTGCACACGCATAACATTTTATCTTTGAACCAATAACTAAAAAGTCTGAAGTTGTTAAGGCATCTTGTAAAAGTTGAGAGGTCAGTGAAGGGTTTGAACCTGAATAACACAGCGCTCTTTCAATCTTTCAGTTCAAAACAAACATAGAAGCACAGTAAGCTCACTGATAGAAAAGTTGTTTTATTTCTCTGGTGTAGATAATTCACATGACCTGCTTGGTTCACCTCTCTCTTTTTATATAAATAGCGTACTCCCTTCACCTTCAGGTCCTTCCGTTCAGATGGCCTATGAGACCCTCTTTTCTGCTGTTCCCCTACCACAGCACTTACGATTTTGGAAGCAGTTTTTTCTACTAAAATTCCCAGCAATTTCTTTAATATTGCTATTCTACACGTATGCATGTAGAGGAGACAAAACCACATTTGTAAAAAATGTGCCATGAAAAACCCATGAACATAATTCAACTATTAAACAAATTTGTTGAGAAACTATCCAGTGTCAGTAAATATTCTAGGCAGTATTTATACAGTGGGACACACACACACACAAACCCAGGAGGGAACTAACAACATCAGAGGTCAAGACCTTAGTGATTTTGGACAAAACTTATCCATTACAAACAGAGCTTAGTGTTTGGATTTAGTGTGTGGTGGACATGGTTGTATATGTCTGTTTGTGCATGTGTGGGTGTGTGCTCATGAGTGTGCTTATAGTCACTTAGCTTTTGAATGTTACATTTTCTTCTACTTGACATTAGAAATTGCAGCATGTATTCATTTTTCCTACTTCACATGTCATTCAGATTGAACTACAGGAAAGGTACCATACTCCATTATACTATATCACCACATTTCATTTACCTCATAGACTAATTTTAAAAACATATTTACCTACCTAGCTTTATAATTAATCTTCTATCCTCTTAGGATCCAAAATGCTATGGTTTCTTACCATACTAAAAGCTGAAAATGGGAAAGTCTTTGGGATGAAATACAATTATAAACACAAGTGTCTGATAGTGGCTGAATCAAGTATCATCTTAAGGCAAGTTATTGCATAAGTTTTGAGAAAAAAACTTTTTATCTTAATATTGAAATGTAATATTCTAAAAAATTAATGCAAATATTAATTAAAGTCAGTTGAAATATTTCAATTAAATATCCGATTATATATTATTGGATAAAAAAGTTATTCTTGTACTTATAACTATGAAGTGGTAAAAAAACCACCACACACACACACAAGGAAAACACTGTTGTCCATGGGGCAAATATGGCCAGCAAATTTGTTTTGTTTGAATCACATAATTCAAATTAATTGCCCATATATTTTTTAAACATTTTTATTGATTTGAGAGAGAGAGAGAGGAAAAGGGAGGGGGAGAGAGAGAGAAACATCCATGAGAGAGAAACATCATGGATCTGCTCCCTGCATGCCCCGTATTAGAGATCAAGCCAGCAGCCAAGGCCTGTGCCCTGACTGGATCGAACCTGTGACCTCCTGGCGCATGGGTCGACACTCCACCACTGAGCCATGCCAGCCGGACAATTGCCCACATTTAAAAATTAGGTATTGCATACACAATTTAGATTTATAGATTCTGTAGAAAAACTGCAGACCTGTAACACAAGGTCCAGTTTCCCAAATGGCAACAATCAACTGAGTTTATGTAGCGGCTGCCCGTTACACTCCCTGTAGCTCAGCAAAGCCCACTACACCCTTACTGCTTCAAACTCTTCCTACCCAACTCATTTATAGTATGTTTTGGTGAACATTTGTTTTACTCTTCTAATTTAGTTGCTTTTTAAGTTCAAGGGTAACTTAAGATTTTTAAAGATAATTTAAAAACTTTAAAATGTAAAAAAGAATTCATTGCTTAGATTTCACAGTCTGAAGTTGGTGTCAGCCTTTAGCTCACCAACTTGCATAATTGTTTACTAGTATCACTGAGATAAAATAAAAATGTCTTATAACCAACACAGCTTAGGAAATATTTTTGAAATATTTTTGATGCTCAAGCAATAACTTGTAGTTAAATGTGAATATTTATATAACATATTCCCTAGAGAACAAAATAATCCATATGCACTATTTAAATTCTCCAGTAATCTGAGACATTTTTACAATGCAATGTAATTTTAGATTTTAAAATCTTACTTAAAATGTATTCAACCATTTTGTATTATTAAAATTGTTAATCAAAATTAAAATATTCCTACCTTTCAAAAATACATTAAATATGCTTGATGTTGCATAAAATGCTGACTGTAGCATACTGACATATTATACTATTAATAACACTAAAACAATATGTGGTTTATTTTAATTGTTTAGAATATATGGTTCTCATTTGTCCTCACTGGTTTAAAAACATCATTTCTGATTCTAAACATTCCCAATTAGTGAATAATAAAAATTTATAAATTTATAAACATTTGAGTTCATAAAACTGTTTTCCTTAAATGCCTAACATTTTTAGTCAACATTAGTTATATAAATAGTCTTCAACTAGACTCCAAATGTGTTACTTTAAATTATCTTTCAATTCCGAAAGACTTTTCTAACAGGATTAAGGGTAGGATTTAATTTAATATAGTAAATAATCCACTAAGTTTGCACTTAAATTGGTTTGTTCCCAATAACCTTGGTACCCTGTGATCTATTTGACTTAATTTGAAATATTAATAAAGACTATCAATTCTCCAATTAATGTTATGTTAAGTCCAGGCCATTTTTGCAGCAATACATTATTTGAATATAGTTTGAAATCGTCATATATTATACACTTTTAATTAGTTTTAATGAAATTTAGTAACAGATTAGGAACTTTAAGTCAGAGCTAGTAATTATAAGATTATTATTTTAATGGGAAACTCATAACAAAATCTAAAATTATTAATATTTAAACATGATTTACTAAATAAAAGGATATAAAGGAAAATTTTTTTCCCATTCCCTGCACATTCTTAACAGATATTTTAAAGTGTGTTTTTTTTTTTGGTGGCTTATTTTATATCTCTAAATAATACAGTACACCTTTCTCTCTTGATTTATGAAGTTTAAACATCACTTGTTGCATGTATATTGTAGCAGAAGAGATTTTGTGCTAATTACACTCTTGAACATCCCTTTTCTTTATTTATTTTGATTATTTAGTTCCATAGATCAAACTTCGAACTTGGAAGAATAATATAAACTTTTATTTCCTTTCCTAGCAACTATAGACAGCACTTCCTAACTCCTCTTTGTAAAATGCGAATATTTGTACACTTTCTGTTCCCTTAAGATTCCCTCCTACTTACCTTCTAACTTCTGTCAAATAAACTTTTACATGGTCAGAGCTGATACACTTTACATCCTCTTCTTTAATCATAGAATTGGTCGTACAAACTTAATATACAAAGATACTTACTAATTTAATATACTAATGGACTAAAGACTATATATGATCCATTCTAAATGTGAAAAAATCAATACATTTATTGTTTGTATTATTATGATTCTAAAGTCTTTCTTCATAGTATAGCCAAGTAATTCACAATGATTGAAATTCTTTCTTTAAGATACTGTTAGCTCAGGCCTGTGCTACTGAAAACATTTTCTTGTGTTCATTAATAAAGTTGTACAAATATATCAAATTACTTTCTGAGCTTATAGTTTCAATTTTGATGTTATTGTTTAAGTTAAGCAATTCAGGTATGGAATGAGAATACTTAAACTCTTTTACCCTAAATATATTATATTATACCCCAAATATATTCCACTTTATTCCCTGCCCACTTGTCCTAAAAAACAAAAAAGAACAAGAAAGTTGAACAGAAACATAAGTTTAATTTTATTTATAGTGATGATGTTTTTTTAATTACTTAAATTTATTTTCTACTTTCTTGATCTTTCTGTAAGCTGTCTTAACATTAAGAATTTTGAAACAACTTCTATTACACAGAGCTGCTAACACAGTATGGCATGTTTCTAAGTTATATTATTCAATTTATCTGCTCAGGGTATTTAGAGGTTGTTTTGGTTTTCTGTATTTGTTTTTCATTAAACTTGATTCATGCAGCTTACAGTTTTGAAATTAACTCCTCCAAGTTCCTTGCTGTGTAAACAAGGACAAGGTAAACATCTTTCATAAATGCACCTTTTAAGCTGTGTCGTATTTGACTTGTCGAATCAATGTACTCTTCTGATCAAGTGATTAAGCTATTTGTTGCTCTTGCACAGAAGTATTAAATAGATCATAAATGCTACACTGTGGAGTGGGTGTCGGGATCCCTAAATTCTACTCACCAGTTAGTGGCATGACCTTGAACATGTCTCTTAATCTTTTCAACCTAAACTTCTTTACGTACATAGCAAGGACAGCAATTATATCTTCGCTTATAAAGCTCTATAATTTTATTCAACAATTAGTTTCGGAATGGATTTAGTATGAGGGAGGAAAGCTTCATTGCAATGGTTATGCAAATAAACTCATATGAATTATGGAGCTAATTTAATAAGCCTCTTAGCTTTTGGGGGGTAATTTTCAGAAAAAGTAAATATTCATTAAAGAAGACATTTTAGATTACTTTTAGCAGGAAAGTTGTAATATATTTCCTCTTATAATTAAGTATTGCTGGCATCTGTTTATCAATTATGAGTTTCTAACAGTTTATAAATGTAAATCAGAAAGTTCCACCTTACTGACACTCATAGTTAAAAAATTTAGCAACAGAACCTATAGCATTATAAATTTGTTTTACTTTCTCAAATTTTCTTTATATAATTTTTACTACTAAATTAATATATGTGAAATATATTTATAAGAAAAAAGTACATTTTTTGATATCTAAATATTTTGTACAACGTAGGAAAAAGGGGAGTCACAATGCCAGGGGTTTTGCCCTTATTTGGCTGCTCTTGACTTGCTGGGTGGCCCTAAGGCAAATGGATCAAGTTACTATTTTGCAAAGCTTGCCAAATATTGTCAGGGCTTTGGAGAAGGTAATGAAAACTTAAGTGTAAAATGCTCTACAAATAGAAAGGTCAAAGACCAGCAGATGTGAAACACATTTTCATTCTTAATGAGCAGTTGGATACTTGGTAAGGAACGTAAAACATCTAATTTTCAAGAGCCACTTCATTTTGCAGCAATTCACTGAGAAGTGGCAGTATTTATTGAATAAGGTTTTTGCATTATTATTTGAAACATCGGTATTATTGATAAGCACACCACAGCCATAATAATGTTCAGATTGATATTAATGCTAATAGCTATTAATAAATGTTATTAATGATGTATTAGAAAAAGCAGAGACTGAGTTGTTGGATATAGCTAGGCTCAAATTACAAAGTTACTGCTTCTTGGCTCTGTGGGTCAAGATTTTCTGCCCTTCTTATCCACTTGACAGCATTTGATGGAGTTGTTTTAAAATAATTTTCTAAGAGGAAACATGGCCTTGCTGGCACCTCAGTTCAGGGCAGACTGAGAAGGAGTTCTCTTCAAGTACAAGTCATCATTAGCCTCTGAACCTCCTCAAAAAGATCTTCACTCTTCTCCCACCGTGATTGTAGTACATTTGTGTCTGTGAGTCTCTTCTCAACTGACAATGTGCGACATTGCCAAATGAGGCATTTGACAGAGTAAAACCTCATGCTTAGTATAGTTCAAGAGTTACCTAAAATCTATCTGAATGAATTTCATTTATTCTAAAATATTCCTGTATGTGACATTGCATTCTACTACACTTTTTCCTCTCATTTTTAAGCTTTTCCTAAAAATTTTTGTCATTGTAAATGAATTGCACTTGTATGTAAATTATCCATCTTCTATTGATTGTTGTAATAAACAAATAAAACTAAGCACCTACAAACAAATCAAAACTCAAACAAAACAAAAGCCCTATTAAATTTGCACTTACATAAAATTTGTTAAAACACGTTATCTAACATTTTTAAGATTCTCATGAAGATCTTAGAAAGAAATGTTCTATTGACTTGTCCTATGAGCTGTTGAATTTCCTCAAGCAATATTTTTTTTCTATTTAGACAGAATGAATTGCAATGGGTAAAATTTCCCTTTCATAATTTTTAATTGATTTTTTAGAGAGAGAGAAGAAGGGATAGGGATAGGGATAGGGATAGGGATAGGGATAGGGATAGGGATAGGGATAGGGATAGGGATAGGGATAGGGATAGGGATAGGGATAGGGATAGGGATAGGGATAGGGATAGGGATAGGGAGGGAAAGAGAGAGAGAGAGAGAGAGAGAGAGAGAGAGAGACATTGATCGGTTGCCTCCTGTACCCACACTGACCAAGGATCGAACCCGCAACCTGGGTATGTGCCCTGATAGGGACTAGAACTAGGGACCTTTTGGTGTGTGGAATTATGCTCCAACCAACTGAGCCACACCTGCCAGGTCTCCTTTTCATAATTTTTAAGATAAAATACTACTCCTCAAAATTATATAGGTGAAGATCATCATGCTGTTAATTCCATCATCATCTTAATTCCATCTCATAGCACTTTTCCCTCACTCCAAATTTTATCTTTTTCCATACAAAGTATTTATATTGCATCATTTTGTAACTTTAATGAATTAATTATTTATATAATATTAGAGGAGTCAAAATCTTTTTTAGCCATATAATACCAATGTTGGGTCAAAATAACTGTCTAAAAACGTAAGAATAAGGCAGTAGCCTATTGTCACGGATAGTGCTACGGGTTTCTTTTTTAGCTCTTGCTAGCATTTAATAAGAGCAAACTAAATCTGGAGGGAAAGAAAACTTGTTGAAGAATCCCATATAGGTAAGCTTTAAGTGACTAAGAGAAGAGTACAGCGTGAGAAGCAGATCTGGAAAGTTAATTATAAGCTACTGAGGACAGAGATAGTTTGAGAAAAAGACAGGTCATTTATTCATTCTCCCTTGTTACAAAAATAATTTAAAATATCACATCACAGGGCCTCTCTGAATATGCTACCAGAATTTATTATTTGTAATCCTATTTTAGCCGTACACAGTATATCAAGGAATATGTTATTTAATCAACAAATATTTCAATGGAAACCGATTTATTGATCATTTACCATCTGTAACATACTGAATGATCAATGTAACTGAATGAATTTGACTCAGACCTTTGCTAAATACAAACACAATTGAATATAGTCACTGTACCCAAACATCTTTTCTAATAGAAGAGGTAGATAAACTAGTAATGTGTTAAGAACCGATATTATAATTCATTTATTTAGTTGTCAGTCTCCTTAACAAACTATAAGCTCTTCAATATTGGGTATGTTACAGTATTATTTTAAAAAAAAATTAAAATATAATTTGCATATAGGCATAAAATAAGCATGTGTCAAAGTTTTATTTACCACATTAATAAGAGAAAAGGCAGGATGATAAATTGGTTCAAAGGAGAACTTAAGAGAATGAGTAGATATGGTCTCTGAAAAAAACACTGTTATAAGATGTCTAGGTCATATATAAATCTAGTTACTCTTATAGGCAATAAGCACAGAATTTGCAAGAAAACATCTACAAGTTAACCTAAAACTTCAAAAGTTCTGTGTTTTATTCAAGTATAAGTAGGAAGTCAAATAAAGGCATTTTCCTATATATAATTAAATAATCCTTTGTTGCTCCCATTAATATTCTAGTATGGCATTGAAAGGGTAGCAAATCAAATTTTTAAAAAATATATATTTTTATTGATTTCAGAGAGAGAGGAAGGGAGAGGGAGAGAGAGAGAGAAACATCAATGATGAGAGAGTGATTGATCGGCTGCCTCCTACACTCTCCCTGCTGGGGATCGAGCCCGCAACCCGGGCATGTGCCCTGATGGGGAATCGACCGCCATCTCCTGGATCCTAGGTTGATGCTCAACCGCTGAGCCACACTGGCAGAGCTCAAACTTTAATTTCTAAGTGTTAGATACTTTTTCTACTATGTTGGACATCATTTTTTTCTGTAAGTAAAATTATGTGTGGGTGGGTATAAATTCAAGTTTTGTGCATCTGTAGCATGTATAGGACAAATCTGGCCCCTGGTTGCTATGTCAGCAGAGTGATGCGGAAATGTTCATAAACAATTACTTTAGAAAATTTAAAATAGTAGTGTTGTATTGAGTAAGACTGATTTTGTGTATATGTTTACATATTCTGCGGAGCTTACAAACAGGATCAAATTGTCAAATAAGACTTATGAACTGGAGATGTTACCCAGTATCAGTTTTACTAATGATCTCAAAATACATAATTCAGTGTCAGAGACAAAGAAGATAAATGCTAAATACCTGCAACATCCCAAATGTTTGTCCAGATTAGTGTTGCCAGATAAAATAGGGGGTGTCCAGTTAAATTTACATCGCAGACACACATTTGTTTTTAGTCTAAGTAAGTCTCAACTATTGTGTAGGATATTCTTACACATACAGAAATGTCAGTCTCTCCAATTCAAATTTAACCTGGCATCTATATTCATACTTGCTAAATATGGCAACCCTACAACATCCTTCCTTCCAGCATCAACCACACACTCCCTCGCCCATAATAACAGATGAGGTTTCCAAAGGAGGTTTTGCGACTTTACCTAACACAGCAGAGGCATATAAGTTACATGACATCTCTATTTTATACCCACAGAGTTGTATGGCTTACAGGACATTCTCTAGGGAGCCATGCCTCAGAAATCTGGTGACTGCGATTTTAATTACTATAAGTAATGCTTTAGCCAGAAACATCTGCTAAGGGGTTCTATAGATAAGGTCTCTTCCTCCTATCAAATACCATTAGTCTATTTACCCAGAGGTTCAATTGACAAAGAGATTAGGCCAGGCCGCTGGCCTCTTTTCTGTGAGGTTATATCTTGGTAAAGGGAATGAATGGATCATATGTAGGATACGTTAACTCCTCTTTTGCCAAGTAAATTTATTACTTTAATTTTTAAGAACAAGCATTTATTCCAGAAATAAAATTGAAGACAAATTTTAAAAATATAAATTTTTCATGTTTATGGTAGACATTTAGTATCTTTCAACTGCAGTAAGTTTTATTTTTTTTAATCACAAACTTGACCCTTAGTAAAAATTCTGTTGCATCCCATATATCAAACTCTGAGTACCAAGTGAAGACATTAGAGTAGCTATTTGAAAAGAAACATTGAACAGCAGTCGCAGTCTCTTAGTTCCATCAAATAGATCTTCTATTTCCCCAAAATTGTGTTTAATCAAATAGATGACATCGAGTATGTCAGGAGTATGACAGAAATAAAAAAGAACAATTTGATAACTAGCAGGCCATGGAGACCAAGGTATTATCCTCAAACCAGTGAATATAGATGTAATAGATTATAAAAATTTTGACAGATTGAAAATCTGAGATTTAACTTGGGGCTACATAAGTTTTATATAGAAGAATAAAATAGAAGACTCTTGCACATGCACAATTAGAAATACAGCAATTTAATCATTGATTCAAAGTGTTTTTTAAAAGCAAACAGTTGCAAGACTTACATTAGATGCCCTAAATCTCTTCTCATAAGAGTTCCTTTTAGTTCCCTTTTTCATGTTCAATGAGTAGTGAGTAAAAGTGTAGACTGTAGAATCCCTGAAGGCAACACTTTCCAGCTATTATCACTACTACAGAGGAACCTTAGAAATTTTAGAGAGTATAAAGTAGGGTGGCAGATTGATAGAGAGAAAAAAGGGATGTCATAGGCAGGCTGAAATATTGTTCCTATATATATATGAAAAATGTATGGTTCAACCCCAGATCTTTGAAAATTGTAAAATGATAATATTTTTATAAATTCGTAAGAAAAGAATAGTAAAATTTGAATGAAATGATGGAGGAATAGCATGTGTTCCCTACTTCTGCATTGGTATAAAACAAAACATGTCAAAAAAGTTTGGAAATATGAAACTTCTCTTTTGCCATTCACCCCAAACCAACTATTGTTCAAGATTAAAGGGGAAAGGGCAATAATCCGAAGTTGGAGAGAGAGGAAAAAAAATTTTGTTTTTATTTTTTATTTGGGAATTTCTTATTGATATATCAGATAGAATTTATTATGCTGATAAATATCACCATGGAAAAATTTGAAAAGCACTTGGTTAATAAATGTAAAGAAAGAATAATACCTGGATTTAGAAAATAGTGAACAATCATTGAAAAACATAGCTAAATATGCAGACATTTCCAAGCCTATGGATTGCTGTCACCATTTATTTTCTTTGAGTCACTTTTACCAAAAGCACCTGGTACTGTTTTATCTAAAATGTCTTGCAATTTATTTATATTTGGGGGCTGGTAAGCCATTTTAGTAGTTAGGCAAAATATAATTTTTCAAAAAGCATGCTTTTAGTCTGAAATATTGTTAGCCTGAATATCAAGATAATAGTACCCTTTCTATTCTAGTATAAAAGTATAGTAATACCATTAATTGTACTTTTTTCAATGAGAGAGAGAGTGAAGAAAATAGATCTCAAGACACACAAGGAGCAATCCCAAAATTCCAGAAACAAGAAAAAGGTTCCGAAACCAAAAAGGTACCAACCAATTCAAGACTGTTAACTTGCAACAGAGAGAAAATACAACACTGGAAATGCAACAAAAGTATTACTTTGAGAGACAGTCAATGGTTTTAACAAAAAAGTTAATTGACACACTAAATACTGAAAAAAATAGATTTAAAAATATACATTTTCATTTTTAAGGCATAAAAACAAAGATAAACCATACTGAAGCAACAGAACTGAGTGAATAAAACCACAAGCATGTTGGATAAAAAAGCCAGTTAGAATTTCTACCAAAAAGTCATAAGCATAGATTTACATGTAATTTTGTGTTTTTTTGAGAATTTCTTTTATATATAAAACAGATTTGATAATATTTTTGTACATATATACATAACAGTATTTGAAATTAACTTTTTTGGTGAGGCCTTTTATAATTATGGAATCAAGTTTATTCCAGCATTAAAAATGGAAAATGAACCATTATTTTATATTTGAAAGAGTTCAAGATGGGTGCTATTTTTATTACAGTTTAGGAGGTTCTCACCAGGAGTTATTGCACCTAGTTTTCTTTATGAAAAATATGTATTTTTAGAAATAAATACACTTTCTTCAATAGATTTAGGACTATTCAGCTTTTCAATTTCTTCTTTTCTGTTTCAGTTTCTTGTATGCTTCAGTAAATTTGTCAATTTTCTATAAAATCTATTTTAAATGCAATGATAAACACATACCAATGTATATAAATAATACATAAACAAATACATACAGATATTATTTCTGTGTGCATGTACATACTATCTCTATCCACTGAGAGGTAATAGAAGCACTAGCTTAAAAAAAGCACTTGGGATGCCTAGCATTCAGATCTTAGTTCTTAATATCTTTGATCACCAAAAGGAACTAAGGTTCCTTTCATAAATTGTATCTTCTGGCTTGGGCAAGACTGAAATATATTTTTGTGACTAAGGAAATGTTAAACAATGATTAGGCCCAACAATAGAACTCATAGCCACTGTGAGACGGTCCTCCACTGACACATTGATAATTAAGGCAAATATTGATGAGAAGCAATTATAATCCTTAGACTAAAATGAGAGCCCAGAAGTCCATACAAATATAAATAAGTAATTACATAAATATGGGAAAAGATAAAACTCTTTCTTGTGGTATACTTATAACTATTAAATGTAAAATGAATGATAGAATTAGAAAAACACTACTTGTAATCACCATAGTAATCATAGTTATAGACAAGGATCATGAATGGAAGCGAAATTTAATGGCTAGAAGTTTAATGAGAAATAGGAATCTCACTATATCTCTCCACAAGAGAGTTAATAAATACAAAGGAAAAATGATTAACTTTACATTAGAAACATCTGGTAGATATCACATAAACCAAGTGATCCAAATTAACATCATGCAGTAACAGGACCAATAGGCATTATTTATCTACTAATGTTATGCACTGAGAATCAATATCACTTCTGTTATGTTCCTGCAAAAATGCATTCTTGATGGTAATCATAAGATAATATTAGGGCAAGCCAATTTGAGCTGCACTCTACAAAATAATTGGCTGTATTTTCAAAAGTGTCAAGTTGAAGAAACACAAAGACAGATTGTGAATACCCCTCACTTGAAGGAAATGAAAGGGATAGAACAACTTAATGCACCATTTAATACTAGGCTAGAAAATAAAACTCTGGGCATGTTTATTTTGGTATAAAGGACATTTTTGGTACAACTGAAAATTTTGAATACATCTGTAGGTGTTTAGATAATTGTATTGTTAATATCCTTATTATGACAATTACACTAAGGTTATAAATAAGATGTTTCTGTTATTACAGAGCACATATTAAAATTATTTAGGGGTAAATGACATCATTTAACAACTTATTCACAAATTGTTCAGAAAAAATAGTAAAACTAATATCACTTGATAAAATGTTTACATCTGAGGAATCTGGGTGAAGGGTAAGTGGGAATTATTTTTATTATTTTTGTAACTTTTCTGTAAATCAAAATTATTTAAAACAGAATTTTAAAAAGAATATTTACCATATAATGTCATATTTTCTCCTTTTGAGACAGGAGAATTATTTTTATCTTATCCAAGCCTACAAGAGTATATGAGGTATGGGGAGGTTTGAAACCAGCTTCTTGAAATGGGCACTTAAACTAGCAAGTGTTATGAAATATATTAGGAATATTACATATTTGCTATGTTTATCGTAAATTGCCTACAGGAATTGGGAGTATACATTTTCTGGACTTTCAAAGACCTTATTCAGGCAGAAGCATCAAGAAGCCTAGAGATAAGATAGAAAGAGAGAAAAAAAACATATATAAGTTCCCTCATCTTCAAATATAGTATTTGAAGTGCTTTGGTTTCAAATGTAAAATGAAAGGGGATTTGAACTAACAGAAGTAAAAGACTTAAGGAGTCAGGGAAGTGACTGGGGCCCTTCCATGAAGATTAGAAGTCAGAACAATCAATTGAGATAATGAACTACTGTGTGAATCCTTTGATGTGCGTAGAGAAAGAATTGTGTTCAGCCAAGTTTAAAGAACCCATGAATTGTAAAAATCAATCAAAATGCTTATAGGACATGGAAAACAGCTATCCGCTGAAGCCAGCTTAGTATAGCTGTTATTCAAAATAGAGCTATATCAAGCAAATACACACACATCTATTCAATTCAGTAAAAAAAGAATCAGTCCCGTAAAAAAATAAAATGCAATTTCTTGCTCCATTGTCATCTAGATAAAACAACTAATTGAGTGATTAACAATGTAAGGTTATGCAGTCAAAACTCTCTTGCTGAATAATTACTAATATATGCCACCTGGTGCTCAATTAAAACCAAAAACAACATGCTGCTTCCTTGCACACTTGCCTTCCTACTTGAGAAGGTAGATAAATGAACAAATACTTACTGTTTAGAAAATTAGGGATATGCTAAGGTATAGTGGTAGCATGGATGAAGGAATGAATGGCCAGCAATGCCAAGGAAGGGATCGGAGACAACTCAGTGAAATAACACTTCTGAATTGGTTCCCAGGTTTCACTCATTCATGGAACAAATTAGAGATGAAGAGAATCTCTAGTACTCTGTTCTCCAACACCCAATATACTTTTTTTTAGATTCAAATTTTATTTCATTTACTTAAAAGGTGAACAAATAGGTATTTCAAATCTTATTAAATTCATTTAGCTAAAGCATATGTTTACATAGAGGACGAACACATGTAGGATTTTAAGTGACTTATGGCACAGTCCATTTGTAACAGGAGAGCAAGAAGCTAGGAAAATTCCTGGGCAAGTGGAATGGGGAAACTGAGACATGAAATTAAGCAAGGCCAAACGGTTTGGGCAGCTTGCAGCAAGGCCTTTTCTTCCCCAACCAAGGACGCTTGATAGCCAATGGTCAATACTTCTCCATCCTCGCCAGAAAATGCATAGCTTAAATCACCCTGGAACTGCTCAAGCAGGAGCAGGGAAGCGGGAAGGGGAGAGTTTTTGTTTTTGTTAATCCTTCCCCAAGGATAATTTTTTCCATTGCTTTTTCAGAGAGCTTGGAAGGGAAGGAGAGAGGAAAAAAGAGAAAAACCAATAAAAACATGGATATGAGAGAAACACATCGATTGGCCGCCTTCCACACATGCTTCAGGCTTTCGGTCTCAGGGCCAATACTCTGACCACTGAGCAAGACTGGCTAGGACAAGAAGGGAGAGTTTTATCTCAACCCAGTAAAAAAAGAAGTCAGCCGTTTTAGGGAAGGGGGAAAGGGAATTTATCTCACTCACTGAACAAAGAAGTCAGCAGTCTTGGGACTTGCCAGATGTTCTCATAAATTCTGAAAAAGCCACAACAAACTAGGAGGGAGACCTTGAAATCTAGTCTGTGCCTAAGATATTCAGCAGAGGAACCTCAAAACCTATAGACAGAAGGGTATAAAACTCCTTGAAACCCCACCAAGTTTGCGCTCAGATTAACTGAGTGCCCACTGGTGCTTTATGGCAGGTGTATTTTAATAGATTTACCTGCCTAGTTTCTTTAATAAATTTGCTGGCTATGCTTCCTTAATAAATTCTCTTGCTTTATTACAACACCACTGTCTATCATTCATTTTAATTCTTTCTCAGGAGCATGACAAGAACTGATGAGGGGACAAGGTTCTCACTTGGACTCAGGGAGCTGTCCAATAACATCTTTTATTGTGTTTCTGGTATCCAACAACACACTGTCCTGTACAATGAACTGAGCTAGTCTTTGAAGGCTGTTCATCATGCTGGCTGCTAAAGCTACAGGTATCTCCCAGAAACAGCTTCAGGGGGCACAAAAAATACAAAAGCCAAAAACTGAATCCCTCATTGCCTAAGGTTGAAAAAAGAGAATCTCTAAAAGATCTAAATTTTAAATATATCAAGCAGTATACTTTAATTCATTTAGTTCTGCAACTGATAACACGCTTATCTTTCTTGATTGATCAAAATATAACCAAGTCAAATACACACTAATTTGTAAGCCATCCTGAAAACCTTTAATTATTGCACTATAGTTCTAAAGACCTGTTGAAAGTTATCAAACACATTCATACCCTTTTTTACCATAGGAAGTACATCTGCATGATTCTGACTTAAATGCCCAACACTTATCATAATGGTTGGCACAGAGTAAATGCTCTAATAATTTTTGTAAACAAATGACAGATGAATAAATGGAAATATGACATAAAGAAGTTTTTATTCTCCTCTTAAAATGAAAACAACATGTACCAGATGTTTGTTATAAGAATTAAATAGATGGTTATATATTATTAATGGTCTGCTAATAATCCATACATGTATGGACTAGTATTATTACAATAATGGGGGTAAAGCTAGTAAAATGCTTTTTATAAGTATATTAGACTACAAGCTAGAAGATATAAAAACACATTGGATAAAGAATGATAGATTTCCCCAAGAAATATTTCTCTTTACTCTTAAAATTTCATCAGTAACTACATGAGAGCTATGAATCATAAGACATCATACAATTATTATATGCTAATTTTAACCAGAATACTTGTGATTGTATGAATGTGTATTTGCAATAAGTTGATGTTTCATACTGTATAATCCCCAAAGAAAACTCTAAATTTAATTAGAGTAAATTTAAAATTTGTGTTTCAATTTTCAGAGAGGAATGTATAATGAAAATAAAATTAATTTCTTGTCAAATAGTATGTATAACAGCAAATAGTAGAGAATTGCTATGGTCTCCAAAGACTAAAAGAAATTGAACTGTACAGGCAAATAATAATAAAATTAATAGTAACTTTCAAGTGAATGGATACACAATGGTAAATGTAATGTCTCACTAATAAAGAGAGGAATCATGGAGACAGGGATGTTTTGGATCTGTTACCTTCACTAACTCCTCGATTTTTCTTAAAAAAAACAGGAAAACTGGAACATCAGCAAAGGTCACCTAATGAAAAGATAAAGGAGAGGCCTAGTAATATAATCACTTTTAACAAGTGTATGTTCTTTACTGTGGCTATGGTTAGGAAATTGCCATCATAGCAAAGGAAGAGCAAAAGGATATATGTTTATTTTACATTGAGAATTGGCATTTGCTTTAAGATATTGGAAGTATTGAAGGACAATCATTTTAGCCTCTTTTTATTTTTTGTTCCAATTGGAATGCATTAAATCTTTCCAATATTTATGTTTTTAAAAATAAACTGATTTTAAAAAACTCATAAATTGCCACAGTCAACTTTTTGTGTTCCTCTTTAAAGTTGGCAGTAAAAGTTGAAAAGTCAACTTTTTGCTACTCCACAGAGCTGAAGACTAATGACTACTTTTCTGCATTTTTTTTTTTTTTTTTTTAAGGTACAGCCTCTATAGCTATATGGTGAATGGAAAACGTCTGAGCTCTGACCTAAGAGAAATACAGTTGCCTCAATTACAAGAGATGAAGATGAGAGGTCATGTGTGTTACATTTGACCCTTTGTTTCCATTTTTGAGTCTATCCCTGACTTTAATGAAAGAAGGCATAATAGTTTTGAAGAAGGAATTCTTCCTTGATTTGCAATTCACAATATAAAACCCATTCCAAAATAGGAATAAGTTGGGTCAAAGTTCCCATACCTTTTGAATAAATTTACTTCAGGTTAGATCTGAGAATTTTTCAAAATTGATTTGTGGTTAGGTGTGAAAATCAGCTGAATCTTTGTGATTTGGTTTGGAATCACAATGAAACCAAATTGTTGCCCTGTGATAGATGTGTGAATTTCATTTGGCTCCAAACTTAAAGAAAAATGTATTATGCAAATCAACAGAAATATAAAGTGTTCTTTAAAACTGCTTTTATCAGCTCTGGCCAGCATGGCAAGTTGGTTGGAGCATTGTCCCGTATACCAAAAGGTTGTGGGTTTGATCCCTGTCAGGCCACACACCTGGGTTGCAGGTTTGATCCCTGGTCGGGGCACATAACGAAGGCAATCAATTGATGTTCTCGCTTACATTGATGTTTCTCTCTCTCCCTTCCCTTGTCTCTAAAATCAATAAGCATATCCTTGGGTGAGGGATAAGTAAATAAATAAATTGCTTTTATCATAATGGATAATATTATAGCTAAGAAGCTTAACTTCATGTTATATATTACTTCTCTGTATAATTATAATATGTGTTTTTATTTAAATAGATTCCCCTAAAGCAATTAATTTAGTTTACTTTTAATTTGTCTGAACCTAGGATTTTTGGTGCATTGAGGAAAAATTGAAACTACTAAAATGTTTATTAGCTTCCAGGAAGATATTTAAAATGAAAATTTTTAATTGCAATACATTTGGCTTATAATATTATATTAGTTTCATGTGTATAACATAGTGGTTCCACATTTCCATGCATTATGAAATGATCACCACAATTAGTCCACTTACCATCTGTCTCTATACAAAGTTAGCACAATATTGAATGTGTAGGTATCCCCTGCTTTCCAGAAGTTAACATTAGGCCATTTCACTTTTATGAGAGACATACCTTAGTATGTTAGTGGCTTTGTGTGTATGTGAAAAGGAACAAAGTAAAGGGGTTTCCATATTCCAGGAAAAGGCACCAAAAAAAATGGAAAATGGAAAATATTTTGGAAGTCGGGGGTGGGTGGGTGGAAAGAGATTAACCAAATAACTTATATGCATATATGCATAGTCTCTGGACGCAGACAATAGTGTGGTGAAGGCCTGAGACCAGAGAGGGGAGGGGAGATGGGTGCAGGGCAGAAGGGGTCAATGGGGGAAAAAGAGGACATCTGTAATACATTCAACAATAAAGATAAATTTTGAAAAAAGACCATAGAACTTATAGAGATGAAAATTAAGATATTAAATGAAAAAATTCACAAACTAAAATTAGCAGCCTATCAGATAATGCAGATTTAAAAAAAAAAAAAAAAAAAAGAGAGAGGAGATAACTTGAAGACATAGCTGTACAAATCCAAAAAACTCATATATGAAAGGAATAAAAAAATCAAAAAGTCCAACAACCATGAATGGTGATCTAAAGACAAATGATCAGGGGAGTTGTCAAATAAAATATTTGGAGAAATCATAGTAAAAAATTCTGAATTTAATAAAAACTACAATTTAATGATTCAAGTGCAAACACATGCTAAGTATATAAACAGGAAGAAAATCTGCCTAAATTACACCATAATCAAATTACTGAAAATCATAGAGGTTACCTTAAACCGTAAAAGGAGTCATAGAAAAACAGCACAGGAACAAAGATTATAATGAACAGATTTATCATCAGATACAATATGATATAGAAAATAAAATACCTTTAATCAACTGACAAGTCTAAATAAAACACTGTCATTCTATTTTTTGATTTTATAATAATAAATAATTTCTAAATATTCCAAAAAGGCAGGAAATACACTACAAGAAAATTTAAGAGAAGGTCTTCAGGTAGAAGAGAAATAACATATGATGAAAACTTGGATCTAAATAAGAAATACAAGAAACCACTAAAAAAGAAGAAATCAGAAAAGCTAATCTGAAGAACACTATGCAAATAAATCTGCAAATATTTAGGAATTGAATACTTTTCTAGAAAAACACAAATAACCAACTGACCACGGTAGAGTTAGAAAGCTTAAATAGAGAAGTTGCTATACTGTGAATACAGAGAGTTATCAAGAAACTATCCTACATAAAAGAACAAAGTTCATATAGTTTCAAAATAAAAAAAAAATAAATAAAATATAAAAGAGGAATTCTATCAGACCTTCAAAGGTGACACTGTCCCAATGTGCTATAAATTGTTCCAGAGCATTAAAAATGAAAGAAATAGTCCTAATTCTGTTTATAAAATAAGTATAACATTATACCTAAACTGCTAAGGAAAGTAGAAATAAAGAAAAACACAGACCCCAAACATTCCAGAATACTGGTGCAAAAACAGCTAAATAAAATATTAGCAAACAGAATCTAACAACACACTAAAAAAGAATATGATATGACCAAGTGGCTTTTATTCCAGGACTAATTTATTCACATCATTATGAAATTAATAAATGTAACAAAAACATTTGCTCATTACGTTTTTATCTTCATATATGCTAAAATATTCGACATCCATTTGGAGAATAATATAAAAATTGAGTGGTAATTTTACTATGAATATACAAATACAAATATAAATGTAAATATATTTGTATATATATTAAATTTATACACATACACATATTTAATCTCTAAGGTGTGGTAGAAAGCAAGAGCTGTATCTATTAAGGCCAAGGAGGCATTGCAAGAATGCACACTTAACCGTGCTACTATCTAATATTGCACTAGATCTATTAGCCAATCCAATTTAATGAGAGAAATCAATTTAAGCACATAAAATGGTAACAGAAAAAATAAATCTATCTGTATTTACACATGATATGATAGTATACCCCAAAATACATAGAATACAAATTAATTAATAGAATTAACCATATCAATGAAATAATTCAGTAAAGTAGCAAGATATAAATGCAACATACAAAACCCAATAGCTTTCTTAAACTAAACAATAACCAAGCAGAGGATATAAGTGTATAAAAATATCTTTTAAAATAAGGCCACACAGCCCTAGCCTGGTGGCTCAGTTGGTTTGAATAGCCTCCATACACGAAAATGGTGTGGTTTCTATTCCCAGTCAGGACACATACTTACCTTTCAGGTTCGATCCCCTGGTCAAGGCACATACAAGAGGAAACTGATCGATGTTTCTCATTTCTCTCTCTCTTCTCCTCTCCTCTCCCCCCCCCTCTTCCACTCTGTCTAAAACTCTCTTTCTCTTTTCCACTCTGTCTAAAATCAATAAAAACATATTTTAGGGTGGGGATTAAAAATAAAATACTAAAAATAAATAATGTCACACAAAATAAATTTTTAACTTTTAATAAGAAATGTGTAAAACCTATGTAAGGAAACTTTAAAGCTTTGAAATGCTCCTAAAAGTAAAAGCAAAAACAAAACAAAAGGCTTGGATGAATAAAATACATTTTCTGTTCTTGGATAGGATGACTCAACATTATAAATATGTCAGTTCTCCTTACGTTAATTTATAAGTTTAATGCCATTTTAATAAAGATATCACCAAGCCTTGTTATGGAGTTAGACATTTTGATTCCAAAATTCCTGTGGAACACAAACATGTAAGAATGGCCAAGGAATTACTGGAGGTAAAGTGAGGGGTGTAGGAACCAAGCAAGTATAAAGAAAGACTAGCCCTGCCAGACTTTAAACATACTAAGTTTCTATCATTAAAACAGTGTATTGTTGGCACATGAATAGCCAAGAGACCAGTGGGAATGAAATGGATAACCCAGAAATAGATCCAAGTACACAATGTCAGAAAATATGCAAACCAAATTATGATGGATAAGCATATTTAAAACAAATGTTAAAATATGTTACTTGAAAAGAAAAAAGTATAAAATAAAAGTATGTAATACAAATACTAATCCAAAGAATGCTAGAGTGGCTTTTTAATAAAAGACAATTAAAAGTAAAAGAAAGGAAGGAAAGAAGAAGGAAAGAAGGAGGGAGGGAGGGAGGGAGGGAGGGAGGGAGGGAGGGAGGGAGGGAGGGAGGGAGGGAGGGAGGGAGGAAGGAAGGAAGGAAGGAAGGAAGGAAGGAAGGAAGGAAGGAAGGAAGGAAGGAAGGAAGGAAGGAAGGAAGGAAGGAAGGAAGGAAAAAAAGAAAGAGAGGGAAGGAAGGAAGGAAGGAAGGAAGGAAGGAAGGAAGGAAGGAAGGAAGGAAGGAAGGAAGGAAGGAAGGAAGGAAGGAAGGAAGGAAGGAAGGAAGGGAGGAAGGAAAAAGAAAGAAAGAAAGAAAGAAAGAAAGAAAGAAAGAAAGAAAGAAAGAAAGAAAGAAAGAAAGAAAGAAAGAAAGAAAGAAAGAAAGAAAGAAAGAAAGAAAGAAAAGAGAAATATTACCAGGTTAAAGAAGGAATTTCATAAGAACAATTATTTCCATTCATCAAGAGGGCATAGCAATCTTAGATATTTAGGGAATAGCCCTGGCCGGTGTGGCTCAGTGGTTAGAGCACTGGCCCATGCACTAAAGGACCATGAGGTTTGATTCCCAGTTAAGGGCACATACCTAGGCTGCAGGTTCGATCCCTGGCCCTGGTTGGTGTGTGTGTGGGAGACAACAAATCAGTGTTCTCTCTCACAATCTTTCTTTCTCTCTCTCTCCCTCCCTCTCTCCCTTCAACTCCCTCTAAAAGTCAATGGACAAAAATCCTTGGGCGGAGATTAACAAGCAACAAAAAATATATTGGGGAGAATAAAAAAATTTCAATATGCATGAAGCAAAATGCGATAGAAATAAAAGAATAGACAAATCTATAGGTATACTTGGATTATGATGTACTGTAATCTAAATAATTATTAAAACAAATACAAAATCAAAAATTTCTAAGATTTTTATTTTCTGGCCCCAATGAAATTTAACTGGAAATCAACTGCAGAAAGATATCTGAAAATTGTCTATATATTTGAAAATAAACTCTACTTTTAATAATCCATGAGTCAAAGAATATATAACAAGACAAAATTCTTTACATGAATTGAAAAATGAAAATATTATGTGTTAAAATTTGGAAAATGCCATTAAAGTCATGCTAAGAGTGAAATAAAATGCTCGTGTTAAAAAAAAAGAATTGAAACAAATGCTCAACTTTTCATTTAAAGAAACAAAAAATGAAGAACAATATTAAGGTCTATAATGTGAAAAAGAAAATATGAAAACAGAATAGAGAAAACTCAAGGAAAAAGAAGAACAGAATAAAAATAAAGAAAAACATTAAAACCAAAAATTAGTTTCTTTCAAGGGATGAATAAAATTAATAAATCTTATCATGAAAATAGAAAAAGGGGACAAAACTTATTAATGTCAGAAAAGATGAGAATAGATTATAGAATCTAGACACTAGAACAATAAGTCAATATTGTGAATAATATATTGCCAATGTATTTGACATCTTAGAGGGAAAACATAAATTGCCAAAGGCCTTTAAAGAAGTAGTGGACAATCAGAATAGCTTTGTATGTATTAAAGAAATTGAAACTTCTCCATTAAAACAACACCATCTTTCCATGTAAAGTTGTCTTCATAGAAGTTTATCAAGCATTTAAGAAAGAAATGATGACAATTCTATTTAAATTCCACCATAGAATAGAAAAGTAGAAATTACTAAAAAATACTTTGATAATGCCAGGATTATCCTAACAGCAAAACCTTTCAAAGACATAACAAGAAAATATGACCAATATTAATAATCCTCAGAAAAACAAAGGCAGGTGTTCTTACCAAAATTTTAACAAATATAATTCTGAAATACATTAAAGAGATAACATCCCATGACCAAGTAGGGGGTAAACGTAGGGATAAAAACTTGTCTTAATATTTGAAAAACAATAAAATTACTATATAAATAGATTAAATAAAATAATTAATATGATAATTTTTTATGAATCAGAAAAATTTCAACAAAATGCAGTAACCATTCTTCATTTTTTAAAATCTCCATAATTAAGGAGAAAATATCTTCAGCCTGATAAAGGCATCTCTGTGAAAACTACATGTAACATTATACTTAAAAATGAAAGACTGGGATGTTTTCATATAAGCTCAGAAACGAGAAGGAAGTATGCTCTCAACTTTTCTACTCACTTTATAATGGAGGTACTAGCCATTGCAATAGATGAGAAATAAATAAAACATACAGATTGTGAAGAAGAAATAAACAGGCTTTATTTTCCAAAACAATGATTATCTATTTAGAAAATCCTAAAGTACCTATAAAAGCTAGGATAATTTAGAAGTGCATTAAGAAAGTTTGAAGGATTTTCAGTTACTATTTGCATAGTGACCGAATTCATTCTAGAAATGAATTTGTGGAAATTGAAATTTTAAGAAAGAACATTTATAAAAGCATCAAAAATATAATGTATTTAGGGATGAATTTAACAAAACATGAATATAACCTCAACATTGAGGACTATAAAATATTGCTTAGAGAAATTACAGAGGACCCAAATAAATGGAGAGAAATATTGTGCTCATGGATCAGAAACAATGCAATCTCAGTTAAAATCTCAGAAGGCTCTAGTCTATAAAACTGATAGACAGCATTTAAAATTTTTTTGAAAACACAGAAGATCTCAGAGAACCAAAACAACTTTGAAAAGAAATAGATGATTTGTACTTATCTGATTTCAAGATTTACAGTAAAGCTACAAAAACTTAGACAGTGTGTTATTGTGTAGATCAGTGGAACAGATTTGGGAGTTCAGAAATAGACCAACATACTTACAATCAATTGATTTTTCAAAAAGGTTCCAAGGCAATTCAATAGGTAAAAGACAGCCTTTTCAACAAATTGTGCTGGAAAAATTAGATGTGTATACACGATCAAACAAAAATGTGAACATCTATATTTCTAACTGAAGTCAAAAGTTAACTCGAAGAGCATTGTAAACCTAAATGTAAGTTCTTGTATATAGAGTTTATAGAACTGGTATATAGGTGTACAGAACTTTTGAAAAAAACATGAAAAATTCTTTGCGATCTTGAACTAATCATAGACTCCTTAAATGTCACAATAAGTAATTGTCACAATAAAATGATAATTCTGAATTTATTAGAATAAAAAATACTTTTAAAATACAATGCTAGGAAAATAAAAAGGCAAGCCACTGGAAGAAAATATTTACAACATCCAGGGTGGGGCAAAAGTAAGTTTATAGTTGTTCATATAGAAAATAATATAATAACTAATAAATATAAGAATAAAAAATTTATTTTGCATACTCACAACTACAAAACTACCTTTGCCCCACAAAGTATATACCTGATAAAGGACATGCATCTGGGATATATAAAGAACTTTTATAACTCAATAATAATAAGAGCAACCAAGTAAGACATGATAATTAGGCAAAAGATTTGAGTAAATATGTTATCAAATAAGACATAGGTAGAGGAAGGGCAAATAAGCACCAAAAGGATGCTCAATATGTTTAGTCATTCAGAAAACAGGTTAGTTAAAGCAAGGCCCAGATCTCCTCAGGACAGCTGCAGACACTTTCTGGAATATTTCATCTACATTTTAAGCAGTGAAAGAATTTCTATAGGGAAGGAATCATTTGAACTTGGTCCTCTAATAAACACATGAGACTTAATCAAAATTGAAAAGAGAAATATAGTAAATTTCTTAAAGTACAGTTTGTGATAAAATGTTACATTAAAATCATTTCAACCCTATGCATTATTTCACATATTGAAAAGTTTTTGAAGGAAAAACTAAATTTAAAATCTTTATAGCTCTCTGTCTGTATATATCACTTTTTTTTGCAGTTGCTCAGTTGAAGAAAACACTAGGGGAGGCCTACCACACTTTTAATAAAGAAACAAAACTTTGGTTTCATTAATAAAAATTATTACACATTTTGATTTAGATAAAAAAAAGTATATATGTAGTTTGGTTAATGAATGTTTTTTCTTATATACTAACAACGTCCAGATTCCAAATTATTTACTTTAGTCTCT
Source organism: Miniopterus natalensis (assembly GCF_054644295.1). Taxonomy (NCBI): domain Eukaryota; kingdom Metazoa; phylum Chordata; class Mammalia; order Chiroptera; family Miniopteridae; genus Miniopterus; species Miniopterus natalensis. The sequence goes on from NC_142083.1 coordinate 56,801,966, forward strand.
TTTGGAAGTAAAATAAAAACACATTTGTATTTTAAAGCTGCAGTTGTTCAGGAAACCCTCCCAAAATGATGAAAAAAATTAATTGGTTTCCTTCACAATGTTTAGTGTGCACATGTGGTACTATGTCATTTCTCCTTGATTTCACTATTAAAAACCCAATCTATAAAAATTCAGCATATAATATTCTTATTTTATGGTTCATGTGGTGGTATTTTAAAGTGTCCATAATAAAAACTGTCTATGTAAACATTTTTTTAAGGAACCAAGATTTCTTGATTTAGAAAAAATTGACTTTGCATGTTATTTAAATATATATTTTAACACAGCAGTTATTTTATAAATGCTAGGGTGATGTAGAAACGTGAAGACAAACTGCTAAAATGTAGTTAAATATACTATTTTTCTGGAGAAACAGGCCACAGAGATGGATAAATGATTATTTTTATGTGAAGTTTTATTATTTGTACCAAATCTCCTAAGTTTCTTATAATGCCTGAAGTGTCTTTCTTGAAGATCTCAGTTATTCAACATGAATTAATTTTAAAAATGTTATATTTTAACTGAGCTAATTGGGGAGGGAGAATTGTGCTAGTTAGGCACATTCCTACACTCTAAATGGCACATAGCATTTTATATCCATATAATATAATAAAAAATCAATTTATAAAATTTTGAATACAAATACAAATGATTTGATTCATAAATTGAATATACACATGTATGTAACCACAGTTTCTTTAGGTATCTATCTTTAAAATGTTAATAAGGGCGTATAAAGATAAATGTTCATGTGATGCTTTGTACGGAGTAGTATTATTAGGACTTTTCTTTGGCTTTTGCTTTGTTGTTTTGTTTTGTTTGTTTTGTTTTGAAAAAGGATAAGAAGTTATTGACAAAGGTCTTTACTTTGAGCCACTTTCAATTAGGCACCTTAACTGCTTAGAGTGTGAAGCTAATGAGGTCAAGGCTAAGGGTCTAATCCCCACAAGGGCCAATTAGCATTGTTCTGCTTCCGGATCTCACACTATGTATCTTGCAAAGTGCCCCACTTACCAAAAGGAAGCCAGGCGATAAAGTGTTGGTGTGTTAGGAAAATCCAGAAAATCTCAGTTGGCTGACACTCAGACAATGTCACTGTCACAGTGTAGAACTAGTGTGTTCCATGTACACTGACCGCTCTTGGTTCCAAAGTCACGTTCTGTAATTTTCAGCCTTAATGCCTTTTTCCCCCTTTAATCCTCTGTGCTATTCATATTTTTAGGAATGAAAACTCTTGTCCCTTAAATCCTGGACATTTGGGCACCTCTTTCACAAATTGTTACCACTTTAGTTTCTCCAATTACAAGAATCGTCTTTACAGCAATCACTGTGATATTGGTCTTATAATTTATAGGTCTATATGGCACAAATTCTCAGGAGAATAAATCCCTGGATTAGAGATACTGTGTTGTTATTCATCTTTGTATCTCAGTCTGCCTTGAATATCATCTATTTCCATAAATGTTTGTTGTAAGAATTAATAAATAAAAGAGATAGTGAATGAGTGAAAAAATGACTGCAGTTCCAGAGTTGCAATGAACTACCTGGACACTAATCCAGAGCATGTAACTGCACTTCACAACATACGTTTTTATTATGAGAGAGGAATAGTCTCTGTACCAAGTTATGCTATATCTCTGATATTCATAAATAAAGTATTGGCCATGGTTAGTTTTCCCATTTTTATCTCAATGTTTATTGCATATTGTATAGGAATGCTTCAGTTTCAGGTAACATCAGATTTTGCTTTCTTCTAAAATATAATTATAGTATTGTTTGGAAGGATATCAGACTAAGAGAATAAAGGGGAATGGAAAAATCAAACTTGAAACACAGACTTTAATTAAATAAGGCGGCTTCGGAGGAACAAAAAGTAGACAGCTACCAATTTCATCTTTTCTGGGGAAAAGTCCAGACAGAAAGCCAACATATTACTATAGCTCATTCACTACAGCTCATTCTTTAACACAATGCAATAGGTACTTTCCTCTGTGTTACTCACCCCAGATTGAAAGCCCCCAGTAGCAGAGTCCTACTGAAGGAACCTTGGCTGCCAGGAGGTGGACAGGGGAAAGGTCTAAAGGTCTACATCTGTACTTTTTTTTTTTTTTTTTGATTGATTTTGAGAGAGAGAGAGGAGGAGAGAGAGAGATAGGTGAGATACATCAGTTTGTCTTTACACTTATTTGTGTACTCACTGATTGATTCTTTTTTATATTTTTAAATTTTTATTGAGAGAGAGGGAGAGAGAAACAGTGATATGCATTCCTCTATGTGCCCTGACCTGGATGGAGCCCAAAACCAACTGAGCCACTAAGCACACATGGTTACTGAGTCCTTGAAACGTGGCTGGTTCTCACTGAAATGTGCTGTGAGCCCTGCCATATACATCCACTACTGGAATATATATTCACTGCTATCAAATTCTACCTCTAACTATTAGGATTTCATGTGGATAAAAAATCCGTACTGTAAAAGCTCAATACTATTTCATCTTAAGATGAGATAAATTCAAGTTCTCTCTGTGTTCCTATCTTCCCTTTTCCCATTAGCATTTATTGGTATTCCATATAATTAATTAAATGACCCCTTACTGCATAATGCCACCTGATAATAAATCAGAAATACCAATACCTTGCTTCAAATGTTTTATGAGCAGTTTGAAGTGACAAACTTGTATGCATTAGTTTTTTCCTCTATCTCTGCTGGGTACATAAAACATTCTCCGTTACCATCTGATGTACTGAATTATCTTCAAAACAAAAGATATGCAAGGCACTAGGAAGAGAAGGGGAGAGAAACAAAAAGGAAAAAGGAAAGGCTAAGAATTGTATTCCAAACCAGGAATAAAGTCTCATGTTTAGGATTTGGGGGCTGAGGGACAAGGCTCTGCCTATTTTGTTATAACAAACATATTTTAAATTTAGTTTACTTTGTCAAGATGAAATTCCTGTGTGTCACCTGTATGAGTGCTAATGTGTCACCTGTTCAATGGGATGTTTGCTATTTAGTCCCAAATACATTGGAACCTCCATATGAAGCTCATTTTTGGAAATAGAATTATCACATATTTCAGGTAAACTATAACATGAGAAAAAATTTGTATCTGTGGCTTTATTTAGGAATACACAAGATATTTTGCATTATATTTTTTTGAATTTGGAGTTTTGATAGATATATCCAACTCCTTAATAATTCTTATTAAAACATTAAGATGCTGTCTGTTTAAATTAATATGATTTTCCTTTGTCTTTTTAATGATTGTCTTTTCTTTTTGGAGGTTCTTCTGGTATTAGGGTTATATAATTATGTTCATTCAGTTTATAATAAAATAATACATAGAATAATTCTTAGTGAAAGTGGTGAGTATATTTTTGATCTTTGAAGATTATTGGAGAAAGTGAAGCTATTTATTTATAAGGCACTTTAGATGTTTCAGAGAAGGACAGGACTTTAGAGATCATCTAGAATTGTTTCTCCTGTCATCTTAATACAATGATTTTCTCTCGTGAATTAAGCAAAGATGGGAAGAAAAAGAAATAGTTCTAAATTTTACTCTTAGCTCCCCAACCAATTTGCAATGATTTTGAGCCAGGTCTTGCATGTATTGTGTTTCTGTGTATTGCCAATTAAACTCTTTAGCAGATACGGCTTTGGAATATGTGTCAGTTTAAAATATAATATTTGCATTCAAAACTTCAACATTTCCTCTTGGAAATAAGAAAAAGCTAGAAGATCTGTTTGAAAATCCACAGGGAGAATAATCAGGACCTGAAGTAATTTTGGAAGGGACAAGCGAAAAGAAACATCATTCTAAGGTTAATCTAAACCAATCAAAAGACACTTAAGGAAGATTTTGGTTGATGGCATTTCAACAAAAAGAATTTTGATGCTGTCTACAATAAACATAAATGCATTCAGTAATTGCAGACAAAGTGGAGCCCATTGGGGAAATAAATCTGTATTATTTTGGTGTGATTGGGTGGAAAATTTTTATAGCAGTAAGTTGCTGTTCACAAAACAAAACAACTCAACTTATCCACTTACAGAGGAAAATATTATCTATCCAGAAAAGGCCAGAGAGTTTTGCTGAGCTATCTACACATTCTTCCCTGATGGTGAAGCTGGTAGCTTTAACATGTATATGTGCTCCCACATGTGTAGGTGTCTGTGGACAAAGAAAAAAAACTAGCGTCCAGCTTTTAATGAAGGTTTGATAGGACAAAAAAATTTCAAGTTTATTTGAGAATGTGTGATGGGTATTACCTATTTCTCTATATACTTACTTCTAAAGTACAATTAATCAAACAAAGAATTTGAAACTTGAAAAGAGTGAATTCCTATAACAGAATTATAATGCTTGAATAAAAATAAAATTTTTGAACTAGAAATTATACAAACATAGGACATACTTGCATAAATGTCAAAATACAGGTACAGTAGTCCTCCCTTTTCTATGGGAGATATATTCCAACACCCCCAATGGATACCTGAAACCATGAATAGTACCAAACCCTATTATATACTATATTTTTTCCTATACATACATTTTTTCCTCTTTATTAAGTCGAGAACTTTCACTTAAAGAAAGCACTTTTATGGCTTCTCTTTGGCATATCCTAATTGCCAGCATTACTACTCTCAAGCTTCAGGGCCATTATAGAGTAAAATAAGGGTTACTTGAACACAAGCATTGTAGTACCGCAATAGTTGATCCGATAACGGAGAAGGCTACTAAGTGACTCATGGGCGGGTATTGTACACAGAGTGTATACCCTAGACAAAGGAATGATTTATAATCCATGCAGGACAGAGTGAGAAGGCCCAAGATTTCATCATGCTACTCAGAATGACCCATTGAACATGAACATGATTATCCAAAGTAGCTTTATTTGTAATATATATATTTTAAAAAAGCAAGCCTGGAGACAATGAAATGCATATTAATAATGAACTAATATACAGAAATAAAAATGAAGACCATACAACATGATCATCTCAAAAACATAATAATTGAGCTAAGAAGTGTTTCAGAGGAATGATGTAATCCCATTAAAGTATAATTTTAAAATGCGAAATAATACTATGCCATCAAAGAATAGAAAAAAAACAGGTAAAACTGTGCATACATAATAAAACTATGGATAGTACTTCCTGCTGTGCTGACTGTACATATGTTTCTGAAGGATGTATGGATGTATACAGTCAATCGTAAAACTATGAAAAATGCATTCCAATAGAAATCACCAAATTGTAATTAGTAAATGCCACTTGAAAGGGAGCCTGATAAAATCAGGGAAGGATCTTTTTATAAAGTGAATTTTTGTGTCCCCTCAAAATTTGTATGTTGAAAACAAATCTCCAATGAGATGATGGTATTAGGAGGTAGGGCCTTTGGTAGGTAACTATGTCAAAAGGACTGAGCTCTCATGAATGGGATTGGTGCCCTTTTGAAAGAGATCCCAGAAAGATCCTTCACCCCTTCTATTCTGTGAAGAAACAGTGGAAATATCTCCCTCTTATAAAGCTGGAAGAAGGCTCTTACCGGACACTAAATCTGCCAGCATGTTGATATTCGACTTCCCAGTTCCAGAAGTGTGAGAAATAAGTGTTTGTCATTTATAAGCCACTCAGCCTGTGGTATTTTGTTATAGCAGCCTGAAAGGACTAAGACAGGCTTATATAGTCTTCCTTTATTTTTTTTATTGTTAACATTATAGATGTCCTCCATTTTCTCGCCCTTTGCCCACCTCCGCCCAGCCCCCGCCACCCCTCCCAGGGCCTTCACCACTCTGTGGTCTGTGTCCATGGGCTATGTATACATGTTCTTTGGCTACTCTCTTCACTTCTTATGCAGTACTCTCAGCCCACCCCCCCCGACCTCTGTTAGTCTGTTTCATGTTTCCATGCCTCTGATTCTATTTTGTTTGTCAGTTTATTTTGTTCATTAGATGCCACATCTAAGTGAGATCATATGGTATTGGTCTTTTTCTGACTGGCCTATCTTGCTTAGCATAATAAGTTCATATATTCTTCAACTGTATTAATATTTTGTTTTTCAGATTGTGGACAGACACAGGTGTTTGTTGTATCATTCACTATATGTTTTTCAAAACAGGAAAGCAAGGGTTGAGGAATACTTAAGCGAGGTTAAAAGACACGCTAGCATTAAAGTGAGAATTTCTCATTGAAGGATTGTAAGGAATTGAAATAGGAACAACTTTCTCAGTATGTGATTTACTGTTATCTAATGCTTTTGCCATGTAAGAGCTAAAATCACCTTGAGAATTGTAACTCATTCAATATCCCCATAATTTGGGAAACAATAGTGTAGATACAAGACTCAGAAGACTTAGATCATCTGCTCAATTCCATCATTTACTAGATGTGTGATTTCGAGGCAATCCTTTCTCTGCTCTGTCTCATTTTATTCCATCTATAAAATGAACTCTTACAACCCTTTCATGGTTTACAATAATAGAAGTTTCTGATGTTGAATTTAAGCCAGTTTTTGCCTTCAGAAAGTACCCTTTCGGAAAAGTCATTTTAATGGGGAAAAAGGTGCAGATTTTGTTGAGAGAAAAGTATGAACCTGGGGCTGAGATCTCAATTCTTTGTCTCCTCTTGGAAGGCTTACTCTCCTCTTCTTGTCCAGAATATGAGTGACAAAGAGAAGAGAGAAACAAAGTAAGGTCTTCAAGAAGAGAGGCAGTAGAAAGCAGCAAAGAGAAACCAGAAGGGCAGGCATGGGTGGTGGGGTGAGAAGAGTAGAGTATGGGTTCTGGGTTCAGCAAAGCTGAGTTTAAATCCTGGATCTCTCTCTATACACATTGTTGCATGGTCTTCTGCAAGCTGCTTAATCCTCAAAGCATCAATTTTCTCATTCAGCAAGCTAAGATTCTAAAATTTATGACATAGAATTGTTGTGAACGTTAAGTAAATCATAATATTGAACAAGGCATATTGGTTCTTGTGGAGGAAATGTACATTTAGTAGTCTTAATTCTAGTCTTTTGCTTCTAGTTGATTGCACATTACTCCAAAGCAAAGCTCTTCTCTTCCTTCCTATTTTTCTTCCAGCCTCTGTTTAGTTATTTTAATATATATTAAAAGTATATATATACATATATGTGTGTGTGTGTGTGTATATATATATATACACACACATATACAGAGCAGATCTTAAAAATCCTAGTTTTCAACAGGGATGGCCAGGTAGTCAGGAAAAGTACCTAGACAGAGTTGATGTTGAAGACAAATTTTATTTCATTCATTATCTACTTAAATTTATGACTAGATCAAAACTTTATTTTACTAGGATCACAGGGTCTTAAATACTACTTGAAAAGCCATTCAAATATGATTCTACATGATTTAAATTTGATGATATTTTCTCTCTGTTCACCACTGGAAAAACTTACTTTTGAATAAAGGGACACTAGACCAGCTGTAAATTGTTGAGGCTGTCACTAGGCTGCTGCTGCAAAAACAGTTTCTAATATGTAAGACAATGATACAAAATACCATCCAACCTGGGTACTTTGGAGACTGGGACATTACACTGGAACACCATATGGAAACTGGGGCTATCTCAAGAAAAGTGAAAGATATGCTAATCCTATGTGGTATATTAAACAATAACAACAAGCAATAGTTTATGATATAATTATTTAAGAAGCCCAAAGAGGTAGTGCCTGCTTCCAGTTTTATCCATACAATTATGATAACATCCTAAATAAAATATTTTTATATTTTCCTCACCATTCTATTTACCTATCGGCAACCTGCTGGGTATCTAAATCAAGAGCCTTCTCTCAGGAGGAAATCAAAATTGCTATGTGTGAATTTTTAGTTTTCCATTTCCAGTTTCAAAGCTTAGAAGAACCAGTAAGCATACAATCAATTTTAATTTAAATTGAAACCCACTGTTGTATTTACTGCAGATGGTCTTTCAGGTAACTGAATCTAATATAATTTCTTTAGTCATTTAATCATATTGAAGAGATGTTTTGGCCACAAGGAGAATATGTAATGAAATAGGAAGAGATGGTGTTATGTTTTATGATGTTTTATATTGTCCTGTTATTCTTGATAGTGAGAAGTAGAAAGCCATTTGGATTAAATATGTCATATTTGTAATGACTGCTAATAATACTACAAGAAAAATCTGACATTGTAATTATGAATGGAGGCACAGAGAACACAGGAAGGGCTGTTACATAGTCCTTAGCATGTAGTGCACTGCTCAACTCTTTGGGGGCATCATTACATAAATTATAATATGAAGTCCCACCTCCCACGTAAGTATGTTATTCAGTGCTTTAACAAAACTATTTCAGTAAAAAAAAATACATATATATCTTTTATGACTAAATCAAAACTTTATATATATATATAAAATATATATATAACATATATATACTTTATATATATAAAAGATAATATATATATTATTTTTTTATTATAAAACTTGTATGATTTAAGTTTGTCCTATCCATGGATGCCATCATACCTAATATTCTAAAAATTATGAGCGGTATTGACATAGAAACTTAAGACCCATTAATGTCAAATGCCTCACTGCTTAGAGCAGTTTGGTTCTCTGCCATTAACTATAGCATTACCTGGAAACATCTTAGAAATGCAAATTCTCAGGTTCTAGCCCAGACCTACTGATTCAATATTTTCTTGCTTTAACCAGCCATCCAAGTTATTCTAATTTGCAATTTGAAAGTCATTTTCTTAGAGGAACACCTTCACTGTCAAACGATAAAAATAAAAAAAAAGCAGACAAGAAAATGGTAGCAATCTGTGGCAATAATAACAAAGACTCTGATCCCAATATAGAACACATGCATGTGTGCACACACCCACATAGACCTTCAAATTACAGAATGAAAAATAAGAATCTTTGTCATGTTTGTTGCCATGTGCAGGGTCAATTAGTTTCTCATTTGGGATTTGTACTTAATCATGTTTTGCCTTCGATATTTTCATAGATTAATCTTGAATTAGAATCTCTAGGCAGCTATTCCAAGAGCTCAGCCTGAAAGAATTAATCTCACTGGGAAGATATATAAGCAACACAGTTTGTCTCAGGTGAAATACGCAGAGAAGCAAACTTCTGCCCTTTCAAATTTTGACAGTTCCTTTTCAACAAAGCATGGTAATAGTGCAGAACAGTGAGGTGAAACAATTGGAACTCCTATCAGCAAAGATCAGCATGTTGCAGAGACTGAGAAAATGCTACAAGCTCCCAGCTGGGAAAACTTGTAATTGCAACCAGCCAGAACATTGATATAGAGATAGCAAAATTACTAACAAGGGAAAGAGAAAATTTAGGAGACAGATAGAGGAAGTGTTTTCCTATGTATGACAAGAAGTCTAGTAAATATGACAAAGTGCTCGTCAAGAGCAGAATGTTGAACTGGCGTGAAGAAAATATAAAATTGATTACTACAATGACAAGCCACATAAAATGCCATAATAACAGCACAGAAACTCATTTCAAATAAAAGTGAAATAAAAACACTCTCCCAAATTAAGGGGGGAAAATGTGAACAAAAATAAACTACTTGCTTTGGGCAATTTTGCAACTATTGTCAAAAGCAATCAAGACGAATGGTAACATTATCATAACAGAAGAATACATATGGCTCTAAGGATTTCTTCAACATATACATCTATAGCTTCAGCTACTGTGACAGGAAAGAAGCAATCTAGGAACTAACACCCCATTTACGGTAGAGTTTGGAAAAAGCTGTGCCATATATTCATTTCTAAGCCAGGAAGTGTCTCTTTCTTGATTCACGCATACAAAAAATACAGGGGGGTAGAAATATACTTCAGTTAGCATATTCAAGATTGCAACACTATATATGTTAACTCAAAAATGTATTATTGTAGCTGTTTATTATTAATGAAGTTTTGTTCTAAAGTCAGAGAATTAAAGGAATCACAAGACTCTAATTATTCCAGAAAAGTTGTTCAGCTGCCAAAAAAAAAAAAAAAAAAAAAAACCCAAGAAAGAAAAAGAAATGAAAAATAGGCAAATGCTGTAAAATTGCTAAATAAATTGATGTCTCATGAGGATGAAGACTCACAGTCCTTATGTTGTCCTTTGAGCTGCTTACTGTAACAAGTTAGGTTCTATTGGCCAAGATATCCCATGTTAGAGGGCAACCATGGTACAGTTTATCGCAATGGATATATAAAGCACTTTTAAAGTTAGCAAAATAGGTGCATAGAATAATACTCACCTGTATCAGGTGAGATTGTCCTGGTCAGTGTAGGTGTTCCTGGGTTTCAATTTTTTCATGATTCCAAAACCATCCAAATGGGCAGTAGCCAGGAAATGAATAAGCAGAACTCTGTGGAATCCTGGCAGCTCTGCAGAGAGAAGACCTCGACCTTGGTGAATTAATTAATGCTTTCTGCTCGCTTATCTTTTACATGATTATTAATTTTGCCCTTCACCCACATTTCTCTCTCAGGTTGTAATGCTTGCTTTTTTTGTTTTGTTTTGTTGAGGCTATTTTGTCTACTTTCCACAAACGAAAGAAAACAGCCCACCACCATGCATAGGCTTGTTGATACTTAAGAGATATAGAATTATAAATACAGGCTTATCCACAGACTGCTGGATATTGTGAGGGGGCAAAAAAATCATCCTATTATTGCTCACTTTATATATATTTTTTGTACCTTTTTTTTTTAACATGCCCACGTGTTTATTATTGGAATGAATTACTTTAAGCTCACATTTAAGCATTCAAAATTCCTCTACAACATCATAAATCTATGTGATTGTTAAATTTAAAATAAAAGGCCAAAGTGAGAGGCAACAGCACTTAAAGAATAGCTATTAGGAAGGAAGCACCGATTCAGGAAGAAACCCAAATAGTGTTTGGATGAGGTAAGGCAAGGGGTATATAAAAAAGGGAAGGGGCCCTGGCCCAGGGCCTAGATGTTATCTTTAGAGAGGAACGTTCAGGGGGTCTAAACTGCATGACCAATATGCTAGGGGAGGATAGTTTACCCTGGGGACAAGGTTCTTGTTTTCGCAGGTTTGCCCCTTGCTAGGCATCTGGGGCTTTCTGCCCGGGTGAGTTTCTGTACCTTAATTTCTGTACCTGGCCCATCTAACACAAACCATTTACTCTAAAATGTCCTTGGTTTAGAGAAGATAGAATTGCTGTTCAACAGTCTGTTTCTCTATTCCGCTTGTCCTGGAATTTTCCTAAACCCTTACTATGCTATAACATTTCCATTGAATAAGTCTAGTTTAAAAGATAAAGTAATTCATTGGACAAATATACTAAAAATAAAATTAAAAAATATAAAACAAATAAAATGCAGGAAATAATTAGTATGAATTTAAGAAATGCTGTATTAGAAAACAAAGAGTAATTTTACAAATGACTGTAGACAAAAGCATTTATAGAATGACTCACGAAGACTCACCATGGCTCCCAAAGGCTATATAGTCCTTTAAACACTAACTTCTAGTGGCACAAATCCTCTCTCATGGGTGAATGACACTCTCATCCTTCATCTTCAGACTGGGGAAAATATAGGCTGAGCCAAGAACATTCCTGAGGTCACCTCTGTGAAACCAGAACAGCAATTAGCTTCTGACATATCTCTAGGAAAATGCCAAGTCCACCAGTAAGCTAGAGAGTTTATCCCACAAAATATATAGTTTGTGTACTGAAAATAATTTTTTAAAAGTCTTTTGGCATACCCAAGAAGAGAGAAAATACACAAATTCATAAGAGTGAGAAAAAACATAAATCCAAATTTATAAAGAAAAATATTTTGGTCTAACTGAGCTTAAAATAGTATAGGAGCCCTTCATAAAATCGCATATTCAAACAATACGATTACAGAACAAATAACAATGCATAGATACCCATTGGCATAACCCCCATTCACATCCTTACTCCCAAACTAGAAGTTATTCCAATAAAATAATTGTGAGAATGTTCAAAAATAAATGAAGAGTCAAGTAGCACATATAAAAGAGAATATAACATATACAATTTTACTATATACTTTTACATATAACTATTTATAAACTATATATATAGCCACGTATGTAAAACCATGTTCATAACTGTACATGCACATGCATATGTATACATGTATGAATGTGTATATAAAGGTAACTGTATGAAGACAACTTTGCAAAGCCAGCGACTGAACATCATTGTCCTCATGCAGAGAAAAAGTCCTCCTCACCCTTCGAGTCGCCACAGAGACGGCCTGTGGCATCTGAAACCTTCATCCGGGTCCTTTCAAAAACCACGGATGGTGGGTAGGGGGTCAGGTGAGTAGTAGGAAGTGAGTGGTCCATATTCGTCATAATAGTCTGGGATCTCTGAATATGGTTTTACCAGCTCATTGTCTCAAGTGAGTGGTTACAAAACCAACACATTCCTTAGTGTTTATCTGAGGATAAAGTGAAAGTCAGTTGTTTAGGGTAAATCTTCCTGGTATTTCAGCCACTAAGAGCCCTGAGCTTCAGACCTGCCTGAAGTATATTCCTGCACATACTAAGTGTTCAATATCTAGGGATTTGTAATAAATGATGAAGAATTCATGCAATGAAACCACAAACAGATATAAAGAACATGTTACAAAGTAATCTATAAATCCCACAAATTACAAAAAGATGTAATTATGGTTACAACACAGTTTTTAAAAATCAAGAGGAATCATATCACCTCCTCTGAGTCTTGAAAAAATATCCTTCTAGATCAACATTTTGAAAGTTGTACCTATCATCTCTAATTTCAGCCACCTCCAAATGTGGCTGCCAACTAAAGGAAGAACTGATTAATTCTTAAATTTAATAATCCAGTCAGATTTAGGATTAGTGCTTATTTTTATCCATATCACTTCACTTTTCACTTTATGTCCAGGAAGCATGAAAAAATTCAATGTTAATCTTTGTTTTTAAATTTATACAATATTTTTTTCTAATATCAGTGAAGGAGGCGCATTTTGCCAAAAGGGAATTACACTGTCACTTTACACTAGATATGTACATACTTTCATTCATCTGACCACACAAAATTTTGAGGAAAAAATCCTGCAATTTAAGTCAGTTTCCACATACACTTTATCCACTAATTAAAGCTTCGCTAAATTTTGTGAGTTTTCTGAAGACAATTTTGTTGAAAAATGTATAAAGTGGAGCAATGATTTTTTTAAATATAGAGTTTTCAATGTATCATTAACATTTACTTTAAGCACCCACTAAGTTTAAGATACTGTGTTTTATATGTTTTATATATGAGTGATATGTGATCTTTGTCCTCAAGGAGCTTAGAGTCTAGCAGAATTGAAGAGAGGTACAAACATATCTATAATACAAAACAGAATGTGCTAAGTATTTTGAGAGCTTTACAATTTGCTATAACAGCATAGACTGTGCCCTTTGCCAATTCCTTCCCCTGGGAGGATTAGGGAATGCTTTAAGGAAAAAAGAATACCAGAACTTGGAAGTGGAGCATGCTTTGGGCAAGTGAAAATAAAGAAAAGGAACTCTACTCCTGGGCAGAGGAAAGGCACCAAGCCAAGATATTTAAAGTGTGGTTCAGGAGCAGAAATTATTTATATGCGATTAAAGTGTAGGGCACAGAAGAGGGATTTCTGGAAGACAGGGTTGAAAATGTAAATTGAGACGTAATGAAAAAGAAGCTCTCTTGCACTTAGTCTTGCAAATTTGCTTCAAAAAACACTGTGTATAGCATTCTTTCCTTTTGCTTGCAGTGAGTTGCATTTAGGGGAAACATTTCCGGAAATAGGATTCATTTATATTGTTAGGGTTGCAGTGTCTTGCTTATGTGGTGACCAATACATCTCAATTAAGGAATATTAAAATAAGATTCTTAATTCCAGACTAAAGGTCTCTGATTAGGTTAGTAACACCTAGCAGTTGATTTTAAACTTACTTTCCATTTGCCAGCTTTCTTCAGACTAGCCCTGATAAAATTTTTCCTTGTGTGGACTTCAGAACCTGATGTCACCCAGTATTCTATTTACAAATTCTTTTTCTGAAAACAAAGTTGCCAGAGTAAAGTACTAACTTAGTTGATGCGTCATTACTACGGCAGAGCACTGGGCGCCTTCTAGGCTTTCAGAGTCATAGAGACCAACATTCCCACTTACTAGCTCCTGAATAAGTCTGATCCAACTGAACTGTATCATATTTTTCCTGAGAAGTATTGAAAATGTTTAAGGTCTCATTACCTCATCCACTGTCCTCCTAACCCCATAAAATAAAAAGCAAAACAACTTTTCATATATTTTCACTGTAATGTATTCTCCAGGGTATCTTTGAACTGCTCATTAAAATGGTGTTGTTGCTAGGATGATATTTCTCAGCGGGGGTGTTCTAAATAACTGATTAATATGCAAAACACTAAAAATGTAGTGTTTGCTATTAAATTGGCCAATTCATGGGACCCCCAAAGCTGCTGAAACAAAACAAAATGAAATAAAATGTTCAAGACGATTTTCTGACGGAGCATCATCTAAGATGCTAACTAGCCAGGTAACTAAGGCGTATTCATAGCATTATGTGCTGTAATCTAATACATTTTTCATTTTCAGATTCTTTGAAAATGTGTCACTTTTAATTTTGTACTACACCAAAGTGCTTTAGAATTTAGGACAAAGACTGGAATGTTGTGGTACTTCTTTAAAGTGAGGGTTAAAACAGATCTATAATTAATTTTACATTATTTAATGCTATTTTTATAGAACCCTTTTATCATGCTATACATATTAAATGCTGTTGTAGTCTGTTATTAAGTATCTGCTTAAGGTCTTATTTATAGATTAAAAAAAAGAGAAAAATATAGAAACCAGATGGTTTTGTTATTGTCCTGCCCTGGAAAACAAAATCAACCAAAACTACAGAGACAAACAGAATTAAAGAAAACTTTTATAATATCAACCTTCCCAACCCATACACTCTAGACACCCTAGTTTTGCCAGAGGTTTCTCACAACATAGCAGAGGCTGAGGAAGTGTTTTCAGGAGGGAAGCCAACCAGACCCCCGCCCCCGGCTCCCCCTCAGCGTCTGCCTCCCTTTAGTGAAACCTTCACATATGCTTTCTGGTTTGTTCAGTGAACAAACACCAAATCACCGGAGACTTTATGCCCAGTGACTTCCCACCAGGCAAATTCTAATTTGGCAATGATTCTGGGGTCGTCCTGGTGAGAAAGCTGCTTCTGGCAGAAGCTCCCGCACTGAGGGAGGGAGGTGTTTCCGCCCGTGGCTCTGCTCTCTTTAGACCAGGCCTGAGATCACATCTGTTCCTAGGGCTCCAAGCCCCAGGGACTTCTGAGCAAAGAAGCACCACAGAGAACTCTGCATTTTCTGGTTAAATGCAATCCGCTTCCCTATGTCAGAATGAAAGCTCCTCATTGCCTAATGATCCTGACATTTTCTTATTCCTGGCATGAAATTTCACCTGAGAAGTGGAAAATGACATTGTGTGCAGGAGAAAGCAGCGTAAATTAGTCTGTGGCATTTCATGCCATGTAGAAAAGTATGGAGGCATGCTTCTCCTGGGATAACGTGTCTACAGAATCATAGGCAAGATAAGGTATTTCAGAAATAAAGACAATATCAACAACAAAAATTAAGAATGAATAAAAATGGTTGCCTTGTCTATGAAAAAAAAATGTCCGTTGTATCATAAATTATTTTCATTATAAAATATTCTTAAGTAAACTATGAAAATTGAATGGGTGAAGTTATTTCTTATGAATGCTGCACATTCCTGTGATACTAATCCCACCAAAGTACCCTCTATTTATACCTGTAGAAGACTCAATAGAAATTTCTGGCTAAATTTGAACAAAAATATTTGGGAAAGTAATATCTTTGTTATAAGTTAAATCAACTTATAGTTTTTAGAAATGTTCCAAAGGTAAATTTAAAAAGGAGAGGCTGTTTTGCAAAATAGTAGTATAAATAGATACTTCTAACAGCTAGTAGCACATAGCATTCCTATTTAAAACATTGCAAGTAGCCTGGCTGCAGTGGCTCAGCGGTTGAGCATTAACCTCTGACCCAGGAGATCCCAGTTTGATTCCAGTCGGGGCACATGCCCGGGTTGTGGGCTCCAACCCCAGTAGGGGGCGTGCAGGAGGCAGCCGACCAATGACTCATCACTGATGTTTCTGTCTCTCTCCCTCTCCCTTCCTCTCTCTGAAATCAATAAAAAACAAAAAACATTGCATGTATTTCTAATTCTCCACTCATAGTTGCATGTGAGATAAGTAAATATTCCTTCCATTCAACTTCATTAGAAATACTTTTAGTTTCTCACAATACTAGGTACTGAGCTAACCCTTTCCTTTGAGACCGCTTCCTGAATTAGTAACCACTTGAAACATACTCTTTTCAGAGAGAGACAATAGATTATGTCATCTTTCTGTATGCTTCATTTAAATAGTTTTGTATGAGTGTGAAAGAAAGAAACATTTTTGAGAGAAATGGCAGTCAGAGAATCAGCTGCATAGTATGTGTGTGCTGTCTGTGGCTATTTTACAAGGAAACTACCAGCTCTCAATAATGTGAAAACTTCTTGAGAGGCGCTGTGGCACCGCAAGTCACTGAACCAGAGAAATTCAATTTGCCTACTGTAAAGTGTGTTTTGTCTGTCTCAGAAAGCTCTAATTCAACCCAAAATTACTTTCTCGAAGCAGCCACTCTGGCCAAGGAAGGGTGTTCGGGGTCTGGAATAGGACAGAATACTGTCAGAAAAGCATTCAACGCTTCTTCTCACTCTGGGGATGTGAACCACTGACCCACCTGGAAGTCACTGATCTCTCCATGTTTTAGATCTGTGTATATTTGTGATTGAATAACCTTTAGATAACTTTTATCTTTGATCTACATTTACTCTAATAGTGCCAGGGGAGAAATAGAAAACAGAGAAGATGGTCAGGTTAATAATATGTGGATAGGCAAGGAAATCTATTTCTGCTTGAATTCTATGAATCATACATTATTTGCAGATAGCATTGAACATGCCTAGAGAGCTTTAAAATAGCACTCAAACACATACCTTCCTGGTTTATTATTGGGTAAATAAACGAATGGTTCATCTAAACTAACTAAAAACTTAACTTTTTCCTCAAATTACAGTTAAATTTGTGTTATCAAAACTTGGCAGATTTTATCAAGTATCATGTCTTACCTCTGCTTTATCTAGAAATTATGATAGTAACTTGGCTATGATAATATTAATTTAACCATACTTTCTATAATAGGAATTATGGGATCTTTATAACTTTTGAGTCATTAACATTAAGTAGACATCTGTCACACTTCCTGAATGAATAGAGTTTAATGTGATTGTTGGGTCCTTTATCCAAATTCATAAGTGATAGGGAATCTTATTATTAAAGACTATCTATAAAAATATAAAGATAGGAGCTTAGCCAATATCTTTAACACTTTGGAAATTCCTTTTTAAAACTAAGATTAATTTTATCTTTCTGTATTTGTATTCAAATGTAAGAAATAGTTCAATAATTAATTTTAAGTGCTTACTAATGAAATGCAACCATATTATAGTTTTCATGGTGATTCATAAACATCAGTGTGCAAAAGAATTGCCCAGACATCTTGTTTAAAAAATGTAGGTATGTGACCCACCCTTGAAGATTCTAGTTCGCTGGGTTGGAAGCAGATCTCCAATCACCAGTCACCAGTTTAACAAGCGAGCCAGTAATTATGATGAGTACATTTGGAGGAAAAAAAATCTTGTCATACAAATATTTAAAGCCATCTGGGAAATAATTTTTTATGCCTAAAACATATGCATTAGGATAATATTTTAGTTATATTTATATCCTTTAAAGCAATGAAAAATATTTTATAATTTACTTTTAGGGAGGCTGGAATAGTCAATGAAGAAAGAGACTATAGGTTCAAAAAAAAAAGCCCTCCATCCTTAAAACACAGGATTTATTTTTTCAACAGTTTAATTCCTTTGCTTTTTTACTTTTTTATTTTTTATCCTCACTCAAGGATATTTTTTCCATTGATTTTTAGAGAGAGTGGAGGGGAGTGGAAGAGAGAGAGAAACATGGATGTGAGAGGGACACATGTATTGGCTGTCTCCCACACCCACCCTGACCGGGCCGGGGGTTGGGCCAGCAACCTAGGTATGTGCCCTTGGCTGGGAATTGAACCCAAGTTCCTTCATCCTGCAGGCCAGCGCTCTAACCACTGAGCCAAACCAGCCAGGGCTCCTTTGTTTTTATAATAGGGAAATTTTATTTTTGTAGTGGTATAGACAATTCTTGTTACATAAAGACCCAACTGTACAATTTATTTCTCTACAACCAAAATCTCAAAGTAATTGAGATTGATCCATCATTGCTAAATAATATGTTTCAACACTCCCAGGGAAATTCGTGATTATACTTTCAGATTTGAGCAGCATGAAACTGTTAGGTATTCCAGGATTCTTTTTAAACAAAAGCAGACATCCTTTATTTTGCTCAGCTAACAACTATGAGATGAGCCTACATATCTAAGAAGAAAAATAATTTAAAATTTTTACTTATTCTAAAAATGAAAAGGAAGTATATGTGCTGGAAAATTATTTGCACAATTGTGTATACTTTTATGACAAAACTAAGTCCATTAGTATTTCTTCTTTTATTTTTCAAATTAATTGTTACTTTAAGTACTTTATAGAGTAGGAAACAGTGTTAATAAAGCTATTTAGGCTCTCTGATTATCTCATAGGGCATTATAAAATGAATACATTTTAAAATGCTAATACCTTTACAATTTTGAAAAGAATACTTTATGAAGAGGTAAAGAACACCAAAACAATATGGTAACATATATTCACTATTCATGACTCTTTGCCAGGCAACAAAATAATCAGCCAAATAAAGGTGGGTTTACTAGGAAGTTCATGAAATGAAACTTTGTGACCGCTTCCTTTAGGAACCCTAAGGCTCCCTGTTTTCCATTTTAAGTAAATATTCAGTTTTTTTATAACATACTCTTAACTTTTGTCTTCTTTTCCTAAAAGAGGGTGGCCAAATTGTATGACTTACAGGACTCAAAACTTGGATCTTCCCTTTCATAGAAAGATATATTTTTATAGTTGAAAATAAGGAAGAAAGTAGATACCTCTTCTGTCTGCATTCTGATAGCTCTTATTCCACAAAAGCCATTAAAACTTTTGTTTTTCAAAATGATAAATAGTACTATGTATCTGCAGTTAATCAAACCAGGAAAGAAGAGAGGAAGGTTCTTAAAGAACCTTCCATTTAAGAAATGGTATGTGTTATTTTAATCACATACCATTTTTTCAGCATGCAAGGCTGACGCAATAAAAGCTGATATTAGTGAGAATTAAACTGGGGAGGGATCAGCTGAGCTGAGGTCATGTTAGCCAACCTGCCAGGAGATGCTCCCCTCTGGGGGGTCCTCCCTATGTGCCTCTTCAAGTTCCACCAGAGTAGTTCTGAGATGATATGTCATATGCATTTTTTTCAACCTACTTCTAAAGGCTGAATTAGTAACTGTGGAAAGATATTGCTTTTAAGGTCTCTATGGTAACAACAGAATTTGGGAATAGAGAATGCTTCAGTTATGTCCTTAGGAAGTCACACCAAAACCCATTCTGGAAAATTTCTCTTAAGCCCCCTTCTTGACCACTTAACTTATTTTCAATCTTAAAAAAACACTCACCTTGAAGTAGAGTAAACATCTACCTTAGGAGAAAGAGAGTTGAAAAGAAACTAGCTGAAACAGAAGCAACTTGCTTAGACATAAAAGCGATCCAACAAGAACTACTGCTGAAAATAAAAGTAGGTAAATGCTTTTAATTTAGTTTCTTGGTTGTTTGTTTTAAACAGGACTACAGCTACCATAAACATTTCTCTAGAAAAAAGGTATAAAGAAAGGTTAGCTTTCATGTTAGATTTTTAAATGGTCTGAAACAAAGTTGATCAAGTTCAGAAGTGTCTTCACCCCAATCCATATTTATAATATATGTTATTATTGAAAGAGAGCTGCTCGGGGTTGAAAGAGAAGCAGACTTTACCTGATCATATGACTATTTTGCTTCAAAGATTCTATAGGAGTTCAGAATAAGCCACCCCAAGAAGTGCCTCAGTGGTATGAAAATTATTTTAAGGTAAAGGCAACTGAGACCCTGCAGACTCAAGGGAAACTTCTGCCCCCCCCCCCCCCCCCCCGCAGCAGTTTATGTAGATGAATTTAAATTAGGAGTCTGGCCCAGGAACAGTTATCTCCAGAAAGGACTTTTCACCTGTCTATCTGGCAGGGGAAACGAATGGTTACTAAGCGCATGCTTCCCCTACAATGACTTTCTGAAGCCCCAGGTTGCATTACCTAATCCTTTGCTTAAAATGTCTTATAAACCCAGTTTCCCTTTCTGTCTCTGAGCGTCTCAAGTATGTAGGGTCTCTGACTACTCATGTATGTGGGATTCCCATACATATATATGTATTAAATTTGGTTATTTTCTCTTGTCAATCTCTCGTATGTCTATTTGATTGACGGCAGAGAAAAGTTTTTCTCTACCTCACAATTTCAAATGACTTAAAATGTGACTTCAATTACTTAGCTATTTGAGTATTCTGTAGAAAGCCATACAGGTACCCAGCACTTGAATATTTAACTAAATGTTTGGTCAGCAGAATTTGGTTGCTCTACTGGCCCATTCTAGACGTCTCACCGGCCACTTGCTTCCCGGTCTCCTGCACCCTCTGTAAGGCAGAGGCTTGACTTCTAGACGGGAAACTGCAGCACTGGGACGCACTTTGAGACTGAGAATATCACATTTTTAGAGCCTCTCTTTTCTCATCTGTGAAATTAATAACTTTTGTTATTAACAGTCAATCCAACTTTAAAAATATGTATTTATGCCCGGCCGGGCGTGGCTCAGCGGTTGAGCGTTGACCTGGGATCCAGGCGATCGGGGTTCGATTCCCTGTCAGGGCACATGCCCGGGTTGCGGGCTCAATCAATGACTTTCTCATTATTGATGTTTCTATCTCTCTCTCTCCTTCTCCTTTCCTCTCTCTGAAATCAATAAAGATATATTAAAAAAAAAAAAAAATTATTTATGAGATTTTGTGAAATATCAGTGAAAAATAAATCTTTGGATTCCAGTCAGCATAGAAAACAACTATTTAGTATTAGGGGGAAATGATCTCTATAGTGAGAAAGGTCATCTACCTTTTGCTAGTGAATTTACTCTGGAATTTTTTATCACTTTGTATGTGACTTTTATGTATACTTTGTCATCTCTGAGGACAGGAAGGAAGATGTGGAGGGGAAAAGGAAAATGAATGAGAAGAAGAGAAAAAATAAACGGAATGGAAAGGGTAAGCAGAGGAAAAAGAGATAACAAGTCTTGCCATTTTAATAGCTTTAAATAATTAATAGCTTAAAAAGATTATAACATTTCCATTCAATCCACCCTGAGTCCAGCATTATAAGTCCAGCATTATAAGAAAGACCCTGGGTTGAGAAATCAAACAACATAATTTTGGTGAGGACTTTATAAAGTCATTGAGAAAATATACAA
This sequence comes from Miniopterus natalensis, assembly GCF_054644295.1. Taxonomy (NCBI): domain Eukaryota; kingdom Metazoa; phylum Chordata; class Mammalia; order Chiroptera; family Miniopteridae; genus Miniopterus; species Miniopterus natalensis. The sequence goes on from NC_142083.1 coordinate 56,823,616, forward strand.
AAGTATTTAATTGTAATGAAGTTTTGATTTCTGGAGAAATAATTTCTAGATGATTTTAGTAACAGATGAGCACATTTGTACTTTTCTCCTACTCTTCTTGGTGAAACTCCAGTTTAGATGAGAAAATTAGCCTTCAGTCAAATTGATTAAAAGCAATCCCCATGACATTAGGTGACAGAACCAAAGGAATGCAGATAGTTATGTGTTTATTTTCATATGTTCCCTCTTTCATATAAACACATGACTATAATTGCCATAGTAATTGTCAACTCAAAATAAAAGTTTTCTGCCTTTGCCCTAGTGGGTTTGGCTTAGTGCTTAGAGTAGGTCAGTGATCCGGAGGGTCTCGAGTTTGATTCCAGCCAAGGGCACCTACTTCTGTGGCTGGCTCAAACTCTGGCCCTCAGGGTGTGTGCGGGAGGCAACCAATCTATGTCTCTCTCCCTCCCTCCCTCTCTCTTTCTTTCTCTCTCTCTCCCCCCACCTCCTTCCACTCCCTTGAAAAGCAATGAAAAAAATATCCTCTAGTGAGGATTAAAAACAAAACAAAACAAAACAAAAGTTTTCTGTCTTTCCCAATGAGCGGTAGTTTTTGAAAATAAAGGGCTATATTTTCGGGTATCTGGTCAAGTAAGTAAAATTTGTTTTTGATGAATAGTAAATAAATGAATTAATAGACTAATAGCCATTTTGATATACAAGTACAAATTTAGTTCAGATTATTAGGTAAGTGAGATTAGCAAAGGTATATGTAATTTCTCCATTTGAAATTATTTTATTCCTCCACAAACTTGTTAGTGGAAGTAAAATATATTTGAAGTGTTATCTACTTTATTTGAGTTGTTTTAAGTGATATTACTTATTTTTAATTCTTACTATTAATTTTTAAGATGTTATCTTCAATCCTATAGAGAAAGCTAATAAGCTAAGAAAATGTATATAAACAGAACATTTTTTCTTAGAGTTTCTTAATCAATTCTTAAATGAGAAGCAGAAAGAATCTTCTTTTACAAAGACTCTTTTCCTAAGAATAAGAGAAAATAGGTATAGTTTACAATATGTATATAACTTTAGTATTGTACAAAATCAGAACTCGCATATACCGCTACTCACGACCCTTTCTTCTGTGTTCATTTATGATGTTTGCTTTCTTGTGCCAAAGGCCCTTATTGTTTCAGAGTGTACTGAAGACAACTCCTTTACATACATGACAGACAGTGAGAGATGTTGAGAAAACATCAAATTTAATAGCTCAAATGGAAATTAAATTACTAAGAAGCTTTGATCCATTACCTCTCCTATTCCTTTCTTCAAGAAAATGCATTCAGTGATTACAGTAAACAAACGCTCTTCAGTCTGTGATGTAGAGTGTTATTTCTGATTACTTGATTCAACACTGACTTGAAATTTCAGTCTCTTATTTTTAAAAGATTAAGGAATGCCTTTTTCTCTAGTATATTAAGTTCATCTTTTTTTTTTTTTTTTTTTACTTTTTTCTCTTATTTACTTAGTTTCCTTTTTAAATTCTGTAAGAGTAAAAAATAAATCTCTGGTTATAGTTTCTTTTGAAATAAAATGATGACCTCAGATTCTAAATGTGTATCTCCCACTAATTTTATGAGTCTTTCAATAGAATAGGTGCTACATTTCTAAGAGACCTGGTCATCCAATCGCATTAACTAAGTTACAGTCCAACACACTCAATTTCTCTTTGAAACATTCATTATGAGAAATTAAACTAGTAAAAGTAATATTATTACTGCTTTCAGTTTCAGTAATTTCACTCTGTTACATTCTTCTACTACCTCTCTCCTTAGTCATTAAAAAAATCATATTTTAATTAAATGTGTTGGTTAATAAGATTATATAGGTTTCAAGTGTACGTTTCTATGATCTATGACCTGTATATTTCATTGTGTGCCCACCACCCAAAGTCAAATCATCTTTCATAGCCATACATTGGAACCTTTTTACCCTATACTACCCTTCTCACTCCCCTTCCCTCCCGCGACCACCATAGTGTTGTCTGGGTATGAGTTTTGGTTTGTTTTTCTTGTTTGTTTATTTGTTGCTTTCAGTTTTACATATGAGTGAAATCATATGGTTCTTAACTTTTTCTGTCTGACTTATTTCACTTGGCGTAATATTCTCAAGACCCATTTATGTTGTCCAAAATGGCAATGTTTCATCTTTTCTTAAGGCTGAGTAGTATTCCGTTGCATATATGTCCCACACCTGTCAAAGGAGACTTTGGTTGTCTCTGTGTCTTGGACACTGTGAATAGTGCTGCAATTGACAGAGAGATACATATATCTTTGCAAAGAAATATTTTCAAATATTTTGGGTAGATACCCAGAAGAGGGGTTGTTAGGTCATAGCTAACTTTATTCTTATTTTTAAACTATTTTTAGAGAAGTTTAAGATTCACATGAAATTGAACAGGATGTAGAGAGTTCTCATATGCTCCCTGTCCCCATACATGCATGGCTTCCCCTAACAACATCCTGTACCAGAGTGGTACATTTATTACAACATGTGCCTATTATTTGTTAAAGTTCTAAAACATTAAAAGCTCTGTTTGTGTAGCACTGGTGAGCTAAATGCACAATAATTGATTCAGCATCTAGGTTTTTCATTGGAGATACCAAAATGGTATTTCTATGTGTCTTTTCTATGGAGTTTGGTTTCATCAGGAAAGTTTCCTTCTGGGAGACAAACTCAAGCAGCTGCGTGTCCTAATTGCTGGGAAAGAAGACTGGCGTAGGGGTTCTCCTCATTTGTTATGTAGATAAAGGAAGCATACCTGGAGGCGATAAATTCAGTGTCAGCCTCACCTAGTCAAGCCCAGATGGAATTAGCTAAAACATAGTAGGTGAGATATTGGGTTTGTTTTGCACTGTTTTCATTGCAACAACTGAGGAATGTAGCTGTATATGTCTCCTAAAGATATCACGTCCCAGTCCCTGAAGATCTGCAATAATTGCCCAGTAGTCCTAATCAGTGCAAGCATGTGAAGAAACTAAGCCTGGGGAAAGAACATAAAATGGATTAGAGGGAATTGTACCTGATGCTATTCTCCAGCAAGATTAGAAACCTCATAGTTCAAGGTAGACCACTCACAAGCATTTTGTGGCAGTAGAGAGAATAAATGCTGCCCTGACTCCACTAAACAAAATTAAAATCAAGATCCAAGGGTATTGTTGGTTCCAACTAACTTAACTCTGTCCCTTAAGAATGCTCAAAAATTTTTGTCAGGATACTAATATATCCAGAACACAGCAAATCCATACTGCCTCACAGTCAACAAAATATTACCAGGCATATGAAGAAGCAGGAAAATATGACCAATTGCAAAAAGAATAATCAATAAATTGTAGTGGATCGGAATTAGCACAGATGTTAGAATTAGAAGACAAGAACATAAAAAGGTATAAATATATTAAATATGTTTGCGCAGTTAAGTAGAGATAAGAAAAGTACTGTATTGAAAAGATCCAAAGCCTGGCTAGTGTGCTCAGTGGTTGAGTGTCCACCCATGAACCAGGAGGTCACAGTTTCATTCTTGGTCAGGGCACGTGCTCTGGTTGCCGGCTGGATCCCTTGCAGGGGCATGCAGGAGGCAGCCGATCCATGTTTCTCTCTCATCAATGTTTCTCTCTCCCTCTCCCATTCTCGCTCTCTAAAATCAATAAAAACATATTTTTTTTAAAAAAAAAGGTTTATCTTTAAAAAAAAGGGAAGAAAAGATTCACTCTATTAAGACTCTCGCCCGACCGGGTGTGGCTCAGCGGTTGAGCGTCGACCGGGATCCAGGTGATCAGGGTTCAATTCCCGGTCGGGGCACGTGCCCGGGTTGCGGGCTGCAGCCGATCAATGACTCTCTCATCACTGATGTTTCTATCTCCCTCTCTCTCTCCCTCTCCTTTCCTTTCTCTGAAATCAATAAAGATATAAAAAAAAAAATTAAAAAAAAAGACTCTCAACATAGTACCGAAATTTCTAACTTGAACAATAAGGCAAAAAGAAGAAACAAAAGGCATCTGGGCAACCATATAGGAAAGAAAAATGACATAATTTACAGTTGTCAGTATCAAATAAAGAACATTGCAAAGGATGAGAAAGGTCATGTAATAAACACAAAGGAATCAATTTATTAATAGGATGTATAATCCCAAGTAATTATGCACATAATTACAGGGCTTCAAAATACATGAAACAGCCCTAGCCTTTTTGACTCAGTGGTCAGAGCATCAGCCCTTGGACTGAAGGGTCACAGGTTTGATTCCGGTCAAGGGCATGTACCTGGCTGGAAACTAGACCCCCAGCCTGCTTTGGGGTGTGTGTGGAAGGTAACCAACTGATGTGTCTCTCTCACATCATGATTCTCTCTCTCTCTCTCTCTCTCCCCCTCTCCCTTATAGTCTCTCTAAAAAAAAAATCAATGGGAAAATATCCTTGGGTGAGGATTAACCAAAAAAAAGTACAAAATACATGAAATAAAAACTGATAGAATTACAAATGTTATAGACAAATCTGTAATTATACCTGGATAATTCAAAACCTCCATCTCACCAATTGATAGAACAAGTATCCAGAAAGTCATTGGGATATAGAAGTCTTGATCAATACTGTCAACCAACTTGACTTAATTAACATTTATAAACTATTCCACACAACAGCAGAATGCACATTCTTTCAAGTACACGTTTTATAAATGTGTACATACAGTATTTACAAATGTTGACCATATTTCACAGCATATTAAACTTGGTGGTACCACTAGAAGCAATACTTAGGAGGAATATTACAGTATATTAACAAATGTTTTTATTAAAAATAAACTGTTTCTACATTAAGAAACTAAAAAAGTGACAAGAAAATTAAGTTTAAAATATTTGAAGAAAGAAAATATGTAAGATTCGATTTAATATCAATGGGCTAGAAAAGAGAGAAATGACAGAAAAATAAATGAACTAAAATGGGGTACTTTGAGAAAATCAACAAATTGAGAAAACTTGAACCCACCAGTTGGCAAATACTGGTTATGAGTCAAATTTGGCCCTTGGCCTGTTTTTGTATGGCCTGTTTACTATGAGTTTTCTAAAAAAGGTTGTGGAGAAAGCTACAATGAACATGGCAGTGCTAATATCTCCTCAAGATCCTGTTTTTAATTCTTTTGATTAAAGTCCCAGATGTGGAACTGCTGCATCACATAATGGTTTTATATTTAATTTTTTTTTTTTTGGTTGATCGTCACCTGAGGATATTTTTTCCATTGCTCCAGTCACCCCACTCCCAAGTCCCATAAAGGTAAAAACTAGTAAAGGGGTATGTTACTATTTTGCATTCTTAGTCTAGATCTTAATCTTTTAACCACTGAAATAAATCACTATATACCACTACAGTCACGGAAAAAAACCTAAGTACTTTTTGGCACCCTTTAAGCCACGGGTTCCTAGCCAATCACTCTTGAAAGGTAGAAACCTCAGATCTGAAGTGAACACTTGCTTCTCACAGCCCTTTTCATTTATCACTGTCCACTCACACAAGGCAGTGCAGGGGACGGGCGCAGCATTATGTTGACGGCTACAAGTGCTTTCTCCTCAAAACACATCCCTGTGGTTCTGTGACTGGAACAAAAATGAAAAGGCAATTGCTGGGCCGCTTACTCTTCCCTCTCGGGATATCCAGGCAAGAAAACAGGGCCTGTCCATCTTGGAGATTGTCTAGACATACTTGTACTGCAGTTCACTCCAAAGGTTAAAAAAAATAGAGAAGTTTCATGCTTGTCACTGTTTCTACGGCTTCCAAGTAAGTCAATTGGGCAGCCTGCGAGCTTATGAGATTTATTTAAGTAAGGAGTACATGACATTATCTGTTCTTTGAACCTCTAATGAGGAGATTGTAGCAGATGGGATCTAATTTATAGCAAGGACCTACCCTCGATAATGAAACACAGCTTATTAAGAACTTACATAAACAAGGGCTAAAATGCAATGCCAAAACAAATCACTTTGACATGTTTTAAAAATACAAGGGGCTTCTTCAAATATCATCAGGAAGAAGTCATTTGGTGTTTCAGGTTCATACATCAATGCAGTTGCTGTCACTATGAAAAATTAGACTTTTTGTTTACTTAAAATTTGAAATGCCATGATTTGGTACTTGAAAAATGAGGCGGGAAAAAATGAATGTTCTCTTGTATTTGAAATATGGGGATTTTATTAGAGTAAAGTAGGGAGGAGGAGAGAGCACTCATCTGCACTGGTAAAACAGTGTTTACACAGGAAGAAATATAACAATGGGCAGGTCACTAGGGACAAGGGGAGCAGAATCACTTAGGGAGCTGATGACAACAGGAGCCAAGAATACAGCCTGGGCCCGGGGCTGAACCACTTGGTCCCTGTACACACGTAATGAATAAATGCATCTTGAAGTAAGACTCATATTTCATAGTAGCATGAGACTCCCCAGTTAGAATGCATCTGTTAATAATAAAAATTTCCCTTCTGGAATGAGAGTTTAATAGTTCTTGTTCATGCTTTAAATAGGAGATCACAGCAATAAATCAGCATTATGATTTTAGTAGGTAGTAACATATGAAACATAATATATTATTTCTGGCATTTAATTTGGTCAAAATTAAGTTAAAATATTCACCCAAAGGGACAGATTGATAAAGTAATAATTGTAAACATACAATCCTAAGAACTTTTGTACTTTGTGCATTCTGGAAGCACCATTAAATTTAACATACATATTATCTTTATTGTCATAATATTCAAATATTGAATTATTTTATTTAACTTTAGAAGCCAAGTGTTTGTTTCTAATAAAATTAATCAAAATAAGGTTTATACACGCACTATGTTTTACATGTTTTCACATATTCCTTTAATGAATTCCATTAGTTGTAAACATATGAGAAAAATTACTCATTGAAATTTTTAAAGATAAATACTTACATTATGGTTTTAAGTGGGTCATTTTAATTTTAGATCATATGTCAATTCAGTTAAATTATTCCCACTGCCCCTATCTACCTATACACATACATGTACAAAAATATACACATATACATAAACACAAGTATTAAAATTATCATAGAGCCCGGCTGGGTGTGGCTCAGCGGTTGAGCGTCAGCCTAGGATCCAGGAGATCGGGGTTCGATTCCCGGTCAGGGCACATGCCCGGGTTGTGGGCTCGATCAATGACTCTCTCATCATTGATGTTTCTATCTCTCCCTCTCTCATCATTGATGTTTCTATCTCTCCCTCTCCCTCTCCTTTCCCCTCTCGGAAATCAATAAAGATATATTTAAAATAAAAATAAAAATTATCATAGATAATTCATCTGATAAAAATACATATAAATACAGATAATGCAGGCATCAATATGTACTTATGAAATATAAATATATAGGTAAAATAATTTTAATATAGAAAGCAATTTCTATATCTAACTCATCTTTTATCTGTACCCATACTTAATGCAATATATTGCAAAAAGTAGATTTTTAATAAGTGTTCATTGAATTAATGAGAACAAATTAGGGAAAGAATGAATAAAATAGCTGAGTGCCATTAAAGATAATGTTGGCAGACAGTCTGATATGCCAGATTCATAACTCTCATCAATTCTTCTAGGTTAGCACATGGAAAAAAACTTTTTTTCAGACGGGAATACACAATTTATACTCTGAAAGAGATTATGTACACATAATTCCATGCTTTCTTGTTAACTTTAGGTTTCTGAAAGTACTTTCTAGTAGGCTGAGAAGTCGTATTTATGTTCTGATAGTATTGTTTGTTTGTTATGTTTGACATTAATGGTTTTGGAATTTTACCAAATGCTTTGTAGAACACATACTGATGTTTCACGGCATTTTTCACTTAACTGGTGTATTACATTCACAGTTTATTTGGTGAGGATCCATTACACTTCCTGATGTATATTCCTTGTTAATGGTATACTTATTAGCTCACTAGATGTTTATTAATTTACTAATTCTTTTGTAGATTTTGATTTATGATTATTTTCTAAGGAGAATATCTAATAAAGCAAAACACATGTAGTTTTATAAAACTGTCCCAAGACCAATGATTAATACAAGTAAAGCATACCACTAAACTAAATTTTTAAAAATATGTTTTTATTGATTTTAGAGAGAGAGGAAGGGAGAGGGATGGAGAGATAGAAACATCGATGAGATCAGTTGTCTCCTGCATGCTCCCTACTGGGGATTGAGCTGCAACCCCAGGCATTTTCCCCGACTGGGGATCTAACAGGTGATCTCTTGGTTCATGGGTTGATGCTCAGCCACTGAGCAACACCAGCCAGGCCTAAATTATTTTCTTATTTGCTAAGAATATTATACATGAACTTTTAGAAGAAAGTGAGTGATATTATGGCTTAAATGTTTTGGCCAATGAAGTTTATATGCTATTACTTATGAAATATTACTATAATTCCTTTTCATTAAATAAACTAAATAAATGCTACATTAGAAATTACTATAGAATCCACATCATTCTGACATTAATAAAGTTTGTGCTCTTAAAAAAAAGAAATGACTACAGTTTTATAATACATCTTACTGTGTGGTGGTATGTCCTCCAGCTTTGTTCTTTTTCTTAGATCCCCTTGAGTATTCTGGAGTTTTTGCATGGCTATGTAAACTTTATAATCTGATAAGCAATTACTGCAAAAGAAAAAAGAAATTATGTTGAAATTACATAAAATATAAAATATATATATGTGAAGAGAATTGTCATCTTTATAACATGTTATTTGACAGTTCATGAACACCATTTATTTAGGTCTTCTATAATTTCCTTGAGCAATGGTCTTTTAGTTTTCATATGAATGTCTTATAACTTTACTATCAGATTTATTCCAAGATATTTGATGTTTGTCAATACAATTTTAAATGATATTGTTTATTATGCAAGCACTAAACAAAGAAGAGCTGGTGTAGACATACTATCAGACAAAGCTGACTTGAAGCCTAGGAGCATTATTATAATGAGAGACTTCTGGTAGTGACACAAGGGTAAACAGGTGTATAACAATACTGAAATTGCAATATTCAGCAAAGAGAAAAATAATTAACAAAATAAGAGAGAAGGAGAGGAGGGAAGAGGAGGGAGGTGCAGGAAAATAGAGAGAGAGAGGGAGAGAGAGAAAAACTCAAGTTTATTTTATTTCAGCAGTTATCCAAAGAGTTAAAATTGATTTGAATCTTTTCTTCCTTCTTGTTTCCTTCCTTTCTTCTTCCTCCCTCCCTCCCCACCCCTTCTTTCTTTTCCTTTTTCTCAAAACTTTTCAACTATTATTTGATTTTTTTACTTTTAAGGCTTTCCTATTTTCTTCTTCAGTCAAACATTCATTTTAAATTTATGTTTTGAATATTTTTATACAACATTTTAATTTCAGAAGATCTCCTCACTGTATCCAACTGGCTGTAATGACAAAGATAGAACTGTTCTTGTCATTTAAGTAAAATATGAATCCAAATTGGAAGAGTCTAGATTATATGCTTAATGATAACCACAAGGAAAGCTGGAGAAGTGAGTTTCTAGATTCTCCTCATGAATTTGCCACTGATAGGGTGAAATTTTTTTCTGAGCAATATGAATGGTAAACAAATAAGGTTTCTTCTAAGCCAGATATTTTAGATGAATTACAAATTCTTATCTTACCAGAAAAAAGTTTAATTTTAACATAAAATTTTGTTACTTTAGCTTTTTAATGTGTTCATGGGATTATGCTTTGTAATTTAAAAAAAGATATTTGTTTTTAAGAAATATATCTCTAGGCAAAATTCTGTATGTGGTCTTTCGGGCTGAGCTACAGGCAATTGCAAGTTTTCCCTGCAGGCCTCATAAAGACAGGCTGCACTCACCACGCCAGGCTTGGTGTGCAGTCCATGCACGTAGTTCCCCAGAGGGCGCTGCGGTCAAGGACTCCACACTCAGGCCATGCTCACGCACACATCAGCGTTCCCAGCTTGGGCGTCTGCTATTGGAGGCTGCCCTACTGGCTGAGACTTTGCAGACATCTCTTTATTGGGGGCTTTAGCTAAGGCACGACCCCATGAGCTGCATTTCATCTGATCATTGGCATGTATATTTCTGTGAAGAAACGTGGAACACTGAGAAACTTTCATCTGATCACTGTCATGTATGTTTCCATGAAGAAATATGGAACACTGGAACACTGCTTTCTCTTTTGTGTCTTACATGTCACATCTTGTCTTGTCATTTTCAGTTGGGTTCATTGTGCTAACTGACCACCTATAAAACAGGCAGCTCTACAGTTTTGTTTACAAATATTTTTCTTGAACTCTTGTTAACACATTTCTTAATGATAATATGGCTTAATAATGCTTACTTTAAGTTTACAGTCAATCAGTACTTTAATATAAATTCTTCAGCAGACTTCACTTAGCATAATACTAAGCCAGGCAGAGAAAGACAAATATCACATGATCTCACTTTTGTGTGGAATTTAATGAACAAAATAAACTGAGGAACAAAATAGACCCAGAGACACTGAAACATGCAGCAGACTGACATATAGCATAGGGAAAGGGGGTTGGAGCAGGAATAGATTAACCAAAGAACTTACATGCATATATGCATTACCCATGGATACAGACAAGAGTGTGGTGGAGGCCTGGGGAGGGGACAGGAGGAGGGTGGAGGCAGTCAGTGGTGGGTGGGGGAGGCACACACACACATCTGTAAAACTTCCAATAATAAAGATAAATTTAAAAAATAAATAAATTCTTCAGCAGAATAAATGCTACATGAGACATTATTTTTATTCAAATAACCTAATGTTGTATACTTAATATGTCATATTCTACCATAATTATTATGCAGAATGTTGTTAAAAGAATTTGGTCACAGGCATGAATAAAAAGAATATTTACAACCAAAATATGTTCTAAGATACAAACAGCAATTCTTAAAATTGGTAATGGATTGCTGCATTATTCTTGAAATTACCAAACAAGGTCATTGAGCAATCACTGAAAAAAAGGATGGAGTAATTATTAATTTTTTCTCCTATTGTGGAGAAAGTGGCACGGATACAACGTAGGGTGTTTTATACAGGTGTGTTTTTAAAATTTCTATACATCATTTTCTAGTCTAGTGCTGCATCTTCCAATCTCAATAACATCTTTAATTAACCAGACAATCCTTAGCAATATATGACATGCAAAGTAGTTTATCACAATATTAATGCAAATATAAATTTAAGCACATATTTAGAAAAACATCATGTTTTGAAAACAAATTCAAAAATAGATTCCTAACAAAGGATTAAATGTCATTGACTCTAATACTGAGTTGATAAGACTCATTTCCCAACTAATGAGAAATGTGATTGTGGTAGAAACTGTAATTAGGACAAATGCCCAATGGTTATGTTTTAGGTGTGAGAAATTATAGAGCTAGTAGAAAATTCTCAGGCTCTTTTTATTCAAATTGAAGAGCAGTTCAATCATTTAAATAATAAACATCTTTGTTTTCCCTATACTGTTATGAAAGGGTGAAATGTGCCAAATCTGATGAAAAATTTTTGTGTGAAGTGACAGCAATACTGTAAATTATCATTTTCTTTTAACTATACTTTCTGTATAGTTTCAGAGTCTCTGGAATTATTATGCGGTATTTTTTGTTTCAGCAGGTAGCATTACCCTAGGGCTAATGCCATTGTTTTTCTTGTTAACTTATTTTGTGTTGCAAATCTCAGGTTAGCTGTGAATTCAGGTATATTTTTTCCCCTGAAGCACTGTAAGCTTTAAAAATGAGTTATAATCCAGGTTGCTTAACATATTTTAAATGTTTTCAATTAGACTTTCTACAGACCCAAAAAACATTTCATTTTTTATACTCATTTTATGAAAACAAATAAGCTTATGGCCTTTAGATAGCATTTGCAAATTTAGACAATTTGTCAACATAATTTGTATTATTACTGTCAGTACAATAGGGTTGTGTTTAGAAAAGATGGCTTTTTTGACTGTCAAATAATACCCAAACTAAAGTATCCTCTTCGCTATAGTTCTAAATAACTATACTGCCAGATTAAACCGATAGTGTAGTTCATTTGGGAAATATCAGCGATTCTTGTTTATTCCTTCAGCATGTTGAAATCTAAGCATTTGGGAACTTGCTAAAACAGCAGCATGCATCCACTTGAATTTTTTTGTTTGTTTTTTTGAACGGAAGCAATTTGAAATCTTCAGTTTAAAATAAAACTTCAACTAGATTGAAGATGAGAATAAAATAAGTAATATCATTCCTTTAACCTTTATTCTCTTTGAGGTGCTGAGTTTGGAGGCTTTAGGTCTATAGAACGTAGAAATTGTCATTTTGTAATTAATCATCTTCATAGAGATTTAGTCTATTTCACATAATATATATTTTTTAAATATATCTTTATTGATTTAAGAGAGTGGAAAGGAGGAGGAGAGAGAGAGACAGAAACATCAATGATGAGAGAGTCACTGATCGGCTGCCTCCTGCACGCCCCCAACTGGGGATCTAGCCCACAACCTGGGCATGTGCCCTGACCGGGAATTGAACCCTGATCACCCGGATCCTAGGTCGATGCTCAATTGCTGAGCCTCGCCCAGCCGGGCTCACATAATATTTAATCAAAAGACCCTTCATGACATGTTTGGAAAGTACATTAAAATGTCTCAGTTGAGGGGCTACTATATAAAATTAAAAGTAATTTAGTAAATACAATTTTATCAGTTTTGTTGATTTATTATATTTTATTGATATTAAATTAAATATTTTAAGGTTATGTGAATTACCTGAAGTTTGAAAGATTCTTACAGAGTAAATTGACGCTTGGGCTTTAAGTAATCTAAATTAGTCTAAAATAACTTATCAAGATGATCACTTTGTAAGTTATATAAATGTCTAATCACTACCTTATACACCTGAAACTAAAACATATCAACTGTAATTGAAAAATTAAAAAAATTAAAATAATAAATTAAAATAATCTAAAATAATATTTATAAGCTTAATTTAGACAAACTTAGATTTAGTGTGTTTACTGGAGTTCAAAAACACTTTTTTTTTTTTACTTTATATTTATTGTTTAGACCATTACAGATGTCCCCCTTTTAACCCTACTGATTCCCTCCACTCCACATTCATCCCACATTCATCCCCCAAGCCCTCCCCACACCTATGTCCATGTCCATGGGCCATGCCCATAAACATACAAGTTCCCTGATTAAAAATCAAACAAACAAAAAACCCACTTATTTTTGTAGACTTTGCTTACATAAGTAGGGTATCTAAATACATGTAAAAGCAGGTATGGCATATCTTTTCTTTAGGAAACTCCATAAACCTAAATTAACTAGTACTTTCAATTCACATCCAAAAAGCCATTTATTTGTGCTCACTTAGAGAGATTTGACCTAAATTTAGCATCTTTGTTTTTCCAATCTGCATATTTTGAGAATTTTTAACTATCTAAATTATTTAGTAATGTTGATATTTAACATGTAAATTCCTTTTCTCAGTTTTTGAAATTTCTTTGTACTAAAAGTATCTTAGCAAATAGGCGTTTTGCTTCAATACTGTGTTTGATCCGTTCTCTTGAGCTTTGTAAATATTTAGCAGAAATCTGTATGAACAGAAGACATCTCTTTCAAGAAAAATAAAATTGGTCATCAATAAGATCTTAGAGAACATGACTCTGGCTAGAAAAATTTGCTGACCACTGAGAGGATTTAAAATAGAAGAAGATTTCATGTAATTATCTCATTTATGTCTCATTTGATCTTTATATTTTAAGTTCCATTTTCATGAAAAGGAGGAAGAATCCAATTAGGATCCCTAAATATGTCCTTTTAAAACTTAAATATAGATACTATATTAAAATACAAATAATATTTATATAAATATATACATAAAAATATTAACTATATATAGTTACTATTTAGAAATTTGAAGAAAATTTTAAGTTCTAAAGGAAGTCAAAATAAAATATAAATATTAACTATAATGATGATATGGCTATACCATTTTTGAAATTTATATAGGTGATTAATTGGCATGCAAAAATAAAAACCAAAAAGTAAATTTATTTTATTTACTTAGTCTTTTAACTATCTCTTTAATTTTCTCTGCAAGAATTAACAACTTTAAAAAACAAACTATAGTTTAGGTTTTATAATTAACTATATTATCCATAGAATGCATTTTGTATAGATAGTATGAAGGTATATGCACCATTCTGATAAAAAATACTATTTTTTTAGAAAAAAAAAAAAGAAAACTCATTTACATTTCATAAAAGCACAGTTGAAAGATTTTCTTCATTTAAAATTTCAAGGTAATTTAAAATATTTTTTTAAAATTGATTTTAGAGAGAGGGATGGAGAGAGCGGAAGAGGGAAATATTGGTGTGAGAGAGGAACAGCAGTCGGTTGCCTCCTGGCCGTGCCTGGCTGGGGGTAATAACTGCAATCAGGGAATCAAACCTGGCACCTTTGGGTACAGGGGATGATACCCAACCAGCTGAGCCCCACAGGCCAGGGCCAAGGTAATATATAGGCCATTTAAATGGTCTATAATATTAAGCTTCTTATGAAACTTATGCTGACTTCAACCAACTGAACCACACGGGCCGGGCTCTTTTTCTGTTCTAACATTCTCTTTTTGGAAACAATATTCTCAGGGCAGAAAATATAAAGTTCAAAGTTTGTCATTGTACATCTTTTAAGTAACATCAACGCTATATAACCTATATAACCAGGATCCAGAATTGATTATTATTGAAAATCCAAAATTCAATTGCAAACAGATCTGTTTCTTTGCATTTAGAATTCTGAGGATTATTCACCTTGACGCCACTTTAATGCTAGACATACAATTACACATTTGGAACAGAAGTTCATTTTGTTCTACTTCGTCAGATAGAAGAATTAAGTATTTTCAAAAAATACTTGTATGAAGTTTTCAACATAAAAAATTATTTAAAATCACAATTTTGAAATGACAGTGATGTGAAATAAATTTAAAGAAGTTTCTCAGGATTAAATTAGTAAGTACACTCAGCATTATAATACTGAATGACATTTAATCCTTAAAACTGCTGATCCTTAGACAAGTAAACTGTAAAAAATAGTGTAGCCATTATTGGTAAATTTTGTAATAAATCATTTGTATATAAAATGTTCAGCATATGTTGGGCTGTGCAAACTGGCAACTGCTCAAAGTAAAAACTGCCAAATGTTTTGGGGTTATTTCCTTTAATTAATACGGAAATTGATCTTTGATGTTTGTGTATGCCTAGAAACTGCAGAAATAAGTGCAAACTCATTTTGTTTCAAAGAAATGTTCTTTTGTCTCCGTGGAATTCTGGAATTTAAATGCAAACCTCTGAGGTTAAACAACTATGTTTCCGATTATAGAGCTTTACCATGTTATGTGTGCACACATTTAAAAAAAAATAATCAATATAAAGCTCTTTCTTTGTTGTCAAATAAGAAACAGTAAATTAATTTTGCCTTGAATTATGTGGACTTGAATTATACAAGAAAATCTTGGCAATGTTCCTTTTTTAATTAATGTTTTGTCAGATCATCAATCTTACTTTCTCCCTGTGTGTTAATATTCAATTTGTTTAGCATTTACCTAAGCCCACATCTCTATCCTAAAGAAGAACTCTTATCTAGTTAGTTAAGATGCTCCTAAGCAGCATAACAAAAACTGGGGATAATTTCCCACCATATTAACCACAAAATGAAGTGTCCGGTTCACTATACTGACGTCCATAGCGTGTGTGTCTGTGTGTTTTTTTAAAAATTGGGTTAGAAGACTACACATACATTTTGCAGGTAAATATAATTTGTAGTACAATAAAGCCAGTTGTTTGAAAGAATAATAATCTTAATATGAAAACAGTGTGTTTGATAGTAGTTTTGTACCTCCGAGGCAATATTATTTTTCCTTCAGAAATACACACAGAGATGATTATTTCTCAATTTGGTCACAAAACTTGAAGAAGGAAAAAAGCACAAGGTGTTTTACCCTCTGGTCATTGGCTTTACCCATTTCAGAAGCTTTATGCTGAAGATATTAGAAGGTTCAATTACCTCATGGATCAGTGACTACTAAGCTGATATGCCATTGATTTTCCGAATCATGAGGTAAGGCACAGCACAGCTGAAGTGGATCTAAATCTCTCAACCCTATTAGGTTCTCCCCATGTTTTTGCTGCATCTATGCAGGGAAGAATCAATTGTGTATGACAGATTTTGGTAATATTTAGTCTACAACAAGCAGAGAAAAGCAGTTTCATTTTATGAGTGAATTTTTATACAAAATTGTATTAGAATTCCTTGTACTGAATTGCCTAAATCATTAGTAAATGATATTGACAAAGACTTAAGCATGAGCTTGGCTGCAAATAATAATGAATGAACTTAGTAGAAAATATAATCTTAGTCTCATAATTAAAAAACAAAAATTCAATGATTCAAACATCATAAATTCCAAACTGACTTAGTATTTGGTAGTCACATCACATACACTAATCCTTAGAAGAGGTTTAATCCAACAATATTAAGTGCTAATACACACACACACACACAATAACAAAATGCAGATAACTCAGAAGAAAAATAAATATAAGTTGACCTTATATAGATCAGAATAAAAGTAGGAAATTTACCAATGCTGTGGAAAGAATCACCTCTATGGGCTCAATCCAGAACTAACAAACTGCAAGTTTCATCTTTCAGACAAACTGAAGTAATTTCCTGCTCTTCTGGCTCAGAGAGCTCATTGATAAATCATTCAGAATTTTTAATCTGTCACATACACAAATGCCTTTTTGGAGGCACCCAGTAGTAATAAGTTTAAGTGACTATATCATTGACACGTTTTACTTTTTTCTATATTAATATAAATTGCGGAATATAATGAAGATGGGCGAAACAAAAAACAAAGCTTGCCTGAAGAAGAAGAAAAAAGGAAAGGAAAAGTAAAGGGAAAAGGGAGGAAAGAAAGAAATGAAAAATTTGGAGAAAAAGAAAGACACTATTATAAATACATATGCATATTTATCTCGCAAAAATGGTCATTTGAGATATTTTTCTTAACAAAGATTGTAGCTATTGAACAAATCCTTTACAATGTCAGCACAGAACAACTAACCTTCTTAGCACTTCTGTAAAGGGAACAACGTTAATATAAGGCCATCACTCTTTAAGAGAAGAAAAGGTAACACCTTATTAAATATTAGAGAAGCAGTATGTCACAGTGGGAGAGAGGAAAGACTAGAGCCAGACTATGTGGGCTTGAATCCCAGCTCAACCACTTGCTATTCATATGACCTTTGCAATTAATGTGGTAATTTGTGTTTTGTTTTTTCCCAATAAAAGCAAAAATATTATCAATTATCTATAGCATTGCTGTGTGAGTTGTAGCACTCTTAGAACAGTGTCTGGATGTGGAGCTGGGACATTATAAGTATCATCAAATATTAATTTTACTGTTTTTAATGAAATAACAATAGCACAGATAGAAACTCTGTGAACTAGATATTGGCTGCTTAAAAGTATCGTCCTTTCCTCTGATTCTGCGGCACAGGGAAATCTTCCTCATCGTCATCCTCTGGCGGTCTTCATCCTCACAGGCCCCGCTTCCCCTGCCCCAGCCCTCCCCTAAACCTACCTGTAACTTGCCTCTGTATTTGGATATTCCTGAATTTACCTTCCTTGTGCTGAAAAACCTCTACCTTCCAAGGACCTCAGTGCTCCTTATGTCATGGGTCGTGTCTGTCTAGTTTCTGTCCACCGCCATCCCTGGCACTGTCTGCTTAAGCTGGTCGCCTGGAATATGACAGCCTTTGAGAAACTCTGTCGCCTGCCTGCTGCAATGCGGTGGCAGAGGCCTTCCTCCTCCAGCTGCGCAGGTGCTGCAGAGACTGGGGGTGCTTGGAGTTGCCTTGGAGGCATGTGCCTGCATCTCACACCCTGGGCTGGAAAAACTCCCTACTTCACCTCCTCCTAATTCCAAGAAAAGTGCCTGCCATACAGTAGGTACTTAATAAATATTTTTAAATAAACTAGGAGGCATAAGGTTGAGATTATGTTTTATATTCTATTGTTGAATTGGATATTTAGATAAGACTATTTTAAGATGATTCCAATTCAAAATTAGAAAAATCAATAAAGGTT
Source organism: Miniopterus natalensis (assembly GCF_054644295.1). Taxonomy (NCBI): domain Eukaryota; kingdom Metazoa; phylum Chordata; class Mammalia; order Chiroptera; family Miniopteridae; genus Miniopterus; species Miniopterus natalensis. The sequence continues at coordinate 56,841,845 of NC_142083.1, forward strand.
TAAGTAACAAAGTACATGTTTTATTACCTAGAACTGGCTTTCTAAATATTAATTTCTTCAAGGATTAAAAATAACCAAATATACTAGGTTATTGTGCTCATGTTATGATTTTTTTGGTTAGAAAAGTAATTATTTCTGTATTTCTCCACATGTGATTGCAAATAAACTTTAATCAACAAATTGAATTCCTTAAAATTTTCCTTTCCAGTTTTTGAGAATCTCAGGAACTATTTCTGTGCTAGAGTTGAATAATCAGTGAAGTATCTTCTATTGTTTCACTGATTTTATGAAATAAAACTGGCAATGCTGCTTAAGACATATTGAAGTACAAAGACGATAGAGCAGAATATTATCAGACAAAACAACTAAGTATTTTTATGTATAATTGCTAACTAATTACTGCCATCTCATCTTATGCTGGAGAATTGATGCCTTCTTCCCACTACATTTTATTTATTGTTACTAACCTTGTCTGTGAGAGAATTGTAATTTCAATCAAATACAAATATGGCTGGAAAGTAGGTTTCCATGCCAATGCATTAAAAGAAGGTAAAATAAATGTACTACAAAGACATTGTCAGAACGGGAAACTTTCACTAATTTATGTGTTGTCTAGAAAAGTGATAACAATTTTTATATTCAGAAGCTGATATAAAATTGACCTTCCATAAGCAAAATGAACATTTCCAATAGAACTCATCAGCATCTATCTGAATACCAGTATGTAGTAATATATACATCCACTGTATTTTTAATTTCATATGGCCCATTTCTTCCATTTTCACTTGTTTTATAAAAAATGTAATAGCTTATTCACACACTTTCTGAGATAGCCTTTATAATGTAATGGTAAGTCATGGAGGTCATTCAATATGGCATAGTGGTGCAATTATAATAATGGCAGTAATTGTACATTTATACTCTATTGTGCTGGAGAGTCTAATGGTGTACTCATTTGTCTAGACTTTTTAATGGAGTGAGCATGACAGTTCACTTAAATTCTTCAGGGGCATCTGCTCTAGCTTTGTAGCTAAGTCGGCACGTGCAGAGGGATCAGGCAATGAGAGACTTGAAGCCCATTTTTCCTTTCTTTGCTAGAAAATTTATAGGGGAAAAAATTGCACTTATACAAAAATGTGTGACACTAAGAATACAATTAGATTTACATGAAACCCTAGCCTTGAAAAAATAGTGTATTATTTGAAAATAGTAAAACAAGGAAATAATGACAAAAAACTTTTACTTTCCCACACACACTTTGAGATTGTGTTGAAGTCATAATACCAAAAGTAAGTTAACTACACTCACCTGATAAAATATTTTATTAAGAGCAGTGCAAGGATGTATACCTTTGTTTTTCATTGGAGTAAGGATTAGAATTCTAAAACTCTGTTAAATATACACTACAGTTGAATAAATAAGTAGTTACATATAAATCATGAGAGGTTTCTTATTGTTAGAAAAAGAGGTTACAGCCCGGCCAGGCGTGGCTCAGCGGTTGAGCATCGACCTAGGATCCAGGAGATCGAGGTTCGATTCCCGGTCAGGGCACATGCCCGGGTTGCGGGCTCGATCCCCAATGACTCTCTCATCATTGGTGTTTCTATCTCTCTCTCCCTCTGCTGCCCTCTCTCTGAAATCAATAAAGATATATATATATATATATAAAAGAAGAAAAAGAAAAAGGTGACAAGGAGAAAGGCTAGAATAAATACTGTAATGTTGAATTTAATGAAGGTATCAATATAACCTTATGGTTTTAAAAACTATGCACAGATAGATAGATTCAGAAATAAAGATAGATCTGTGTGTATACATGGATTAGTATACATATATTTCCAAACTCTCTTCGCTGAGAGCCTCTATAAGTAATGACACCTCAGTAACAATAGATGGTTTCTCAATACAATTCTCCAGTAAAGGGAACCAGGATCTTCGGAGAACTGATTCATTCCAAGAGCAGGAGAAATGTAAGAGCATCTTGTAAAACCAGGAAGCAAGATAGTACTCAATAAAGGGTAGGAACAGCTTAAAAAGGCACAGGAGCTCCAGTGAAAGGGCTCATAATAACCAAAGGTGGAAGACTGTGACCAACAATATAACAACAGTACTTAAATATTACCCATTCAATAACAAAGTAATTTATAGTCCATACTGATTAAATAAATTCTCAAATGAATGAATAATGAAATGGGAAAGAAACATTCTTCCTTAGAAAGAATCCCATTTGATAAATGCAGAAGGAATGAAAGACATAAAAGATAATCATTAGAACACCATACAATAATTGTTGCAGGCATTGCCCACTGAGGGATACTAAAACTAGTGGGTAAAATTAAAATAGGATATTTGCATAGTTTCTAAGTATCTCTCCAATACATTTACTAATGACAAGAGGGGGGGATAGTAATTTTACAGTAGATTATATGGCAGATACAAACAATCAAGAGATTCAGGTTAAAGTCATCAGTGATAAGATATATTAACAGCACATACCCCCAGAAAAGATGCAATGAGGCATGTCACTGCTGGGGCACTCTTGCCAAAGAATACATAATCAAACTAATAATAAGAAACCATTAGACAGCTCCCAAATTCCCTCACCCCCACCTTCCTGTCAGCACCAGTATATTCTCTGTTTCTACAAGTTAGGCTTTTTAGATTTCATTGTATATCATATCATACAGTGTTTGTCTTCCTCAGTGAGAAGATGAATAAGCTCTGGAAATCTAATGTACAAAGCCACTAAAAAACTAGATCTTAAATGTTTTCACTATTAAAAAAAAAGATAGGATAGTTATGTGATGTGGTAGAGGTGTTAGCTAATGCCAGGGTAATAAATATATTACAACACATAACTATCAAATCAGTACCTTAGGCTTGTACAACATTATATGTCAATTATATGAATAAAAAATAAATTACTAGACAAACTCAAATTTAGGGGTATTCTAAAAAGCACTGGTCAGCCCAGACAGCATGGCTTGGTGTTAGAGCATCGACCTAGGATCCAGGAGACCTGGGTTCCAATCCCGGGCAGGGCACAGGCCCTGGTTGCGGGCTCGATCCCCAGCTGGGGGCATGCAGGAGGCAGCCAATCAATGACTCTCTCATCATGGATGTTTCTATCTCTCTCTCTCCCTCTCTCTTCCTCTCTCTGAAATCAATAAAATATTTAAAAGGATAATTAAAAAAATAAAAATAAAAAAGCATTGGCCAAAACTCATCCAAGCTATCAAGGCCATTAAAGAGAAGAAGGAAAGACTGAGACACTGTCACAGATTAGAAGAGACTTAAGAACTAAGTAACGTGGGCTCATAGGATGGATCCTGGAACAACAGCAAAAGGACATTAGTAACATATCTGGAGAAAAACTAAGTCTAATAGAATTGTATGAGTGTTAATTAATTTTTTGGATAATTGTAGTAGGGTTTTGCCACATACTAACATAAGAAGAATCTGGTTAAGTGAATATGGGAACACTGTGATATATGTTCAATTTTTTTGGTAAGTAGAACATTGTATTAAAATAAAAATAGAGATAAAAATAGTAGAGGTTGATTTCAAGCCCAATAAGTCTTACTTCAGTATTTATCCTCTTATTAACATCAAAGTTGATTATAATAGCCTTAAAGTACAATCTGAGACCTCATTTGCAAAGATTAATTTTTATTTTGGCAAGAGCTCAATTTTGGGTGTCACAGATTAACTCTATAATAAAAGATAAACCAGAAGGAAGGGAAGGGAGATTTAAAAAGGAAAGGGTTATAAAAAATTTATCTTTATTGTTGAAAGTGTTACAGAAGGTTTTTTTTACATCTTATTAATGAAGAAAGGAACTCTGACTATATCAAATATAATAATATATTACTTTGAGGGTTTGGGGTTAAGCAGACTGTAACAAATACTGCTATCTTTGTTGCTAGAAGAAACAATTTGAAAACTTGCTATCTCTCTTAAATATATAATTTCATTTATACTAGTTAAATGAATTTATTATCCTTGTGATTGAGATTTTTATAGCAAATTCAAGCATTCTTGATAACGTCCTTGAAAGTAAAGTAGTATTACTTAGCATTTATTTACATATCATTCTTCATATAAGTTCTTTCTAAGCATTAAATTATTTATATATACATCCTTAAAGAGCAACAGTAAAAACACCAAGGTAGAAATATTAAAATATCTGCACAGTAGTAGGAAAGATAGCATTCTAGTTCTAAAACAGCATAAAATTTCCATTTGCCCTTTAGCTATTTCTACTTTCTCTCTAACATGTTATTTTTCAATAGAGAGTTATGTGACGACATGTATTTCATCACTACATTTCCATTATTTTGAAATATTGATAATTAACAATAATTATTACCACAAAGCAGACAATTCTTCAGTGACAGGTATAATGCAATATGTCTATGAAACATGGAATTACAACCAAATTATTTTCTTCAGGTATGCATTTTTAGATATGAAGACATGAAAATTTCATTATGAAAAAATAAATGTAAAATATTTCATCTCCTTAACTATAACATTCAACTACTCTAGTTCTCTACTAAAAGCCTTTTATTCATAATGAAAGTAAAAGTGGGTCAAAAAATAATATTCATATAAGATGAATGGATACATGATTTTAAAGTACTTTTAAAATATATATTACTCTTCAAATATCAAATATTAGAACATATACTTTCCTCCAGGTGGAATTTTGTAAAAAAAATGTGCTAATATTTATATAGAACAGAAGAAATTATTTCAATGTCAAGAGGTCTTAGAGTGAAGATGTTAAGAGTAAGAGCTAAATAAACAAAATGATGCTTTGCACACAAAATAGTCCTAGTTTACATTAAATATATATGATGACATATAGCACAAATTCAACATTACATTTACATTAAATTTCATTATGTGTAAGAAAATTCTAAAAATTATTTGGCTAATGTTGGGGATTTTAGACCTATTTGCAAGTGTAATAAAACATTCAGATTTGCAGAACAGTATATATAGAAAACATGCTGAGGCACATACTTCTGGAAAATTCACTCAATACCCTTTAACCCCATGTCTTGACTCTCTTTTATTTTTTCCAATTAGCATTTCAGTTAGAAATGCTCATGTAATAAAAACTATGACCTAAGTGAAAATAAACTGATGTTCTAGTCTCCTCCCTTCTTCCTACCTGGGAAGTGGGTATAATGCCTATTCAGCAGCTGTTTTGTGAACATGAGGATGAAGACCTTGTTGAAAAAGAATACCACAGACTATAGGAGGAATTTGAGCTCTTAAAAGCATCATTAAGCTGACATAAACCATAAAGCCCCATGACATAACTGATGTTTGAGGCAGAAAAGCTCCTTGATTGTTTAAGTCAATGGAATACATTTTCCATTCCTGTACCTGATTGTAATTCTCCTTGACACATATGGCCTTGGGGGAGTGAGATCCATGTCTGAATCAGCTCTGCTTCACCATCCCTGGCACAGAGAAGATATGCAGGCATTGCTGACCGACTGGCACTGTAGGATGCTGGCAGCTGAGACAATGGGACTTCACATAGGCAAATGATCAATGAAAAAACCAGCCTGTGGAGAAAACTGTTACTCAGGCAGCAGACAGTAGGAAAGCTTGTTAATAAGTGAAAGTGCACCAAATACTTCTCTGGAATTCCAAGACAAAACATCACTAGGGGAACAGGATGTTAGAGCACAGGGCCTGTCCAAAGGGAAACAGAGTACTAGGCACTGCAGGCATTTAGAATTCAACATAGGAATAAATCAGGGACTCATTCACTCCTTTACTCAATTATTTGGCACTATATCATTGGCACCTTGCCACAGCAAGGGTCAGCAACGTAAGGCCAGCAAACCTGTTTTAGTAGGTAGTTTTATCGGAACATAGTCCTGCTCATTCATTTACTTATTACCTATGCCTGATCTGATGTTGCAACAGCAGAGCTGAGTAGCTGTGATAAGCTTGTGTGGCCCACAAAGCTTAAAATGTCTATTATCTGTCCCTTTACAAACATAGTTTGCCCACCTGGAGAGTAGGAGTAAGAGAATAAAGAAAAAGCAATGATTCCAGCTCTCAAGAAGCTTCTGCACAGAGTGGAGGTGAAACATCAACAGTCAGTTCCTATATAGTTATTGACTCTCAGATAGCTACACACACAAGTGTTGTGAGAGCACAGGCAAAAAAAAAAAAAAAAAGACTGCCTGAGTCGGAGATTTAACAAAGGATACCTGGAGGAGAAGCCTCCTGACCTGAGGGAAGAATAATAGTATTTAAGAAGGTGGAAAGTAGGTTTCTTAGGGAGAGAGAACGTGAGCAAAGAGGCGCGAAAACAGGACAAAGTGAATGGAAAATTATAAGCACTTTGCATTGTAGCATGGAAATTGTTTTTCCTATAAAATTTCTATGTATAGGTGTAAAATACGAAGGGATGAAAATTGAGACATAAACAAGGGTTGTGTTCTCAGGAGCCTTGTATATTCATGGCTATAACCTTGGAATTTATCCTGAAAGTGATTTGAACCAGTCAAGATTTGACAAAAAATTTGCCTGCAGAGTGTTTTTTTTTGTTGTTTTTGTTTTGTTTTGGCGGGGGGTGGGTGGGGGTAGGAGTGGAGAAGGGTTAGTTTTCAAGCTAAGAAATGGGGGGGGGGGGTAGCATATGACTGAATTTTCTTTCTCAGATACCTTACTCCGCTTCCTATCCATCTTTGCACGCCAAACATCCCACACTGCTGCTTTGGCCCCAGTAAAGACACGTAATTGTGTTTAAATAAATTAATATAGAAACACGCTTAGGTACTATGGAAAATAGCAAGCGCTGAAAAAGTATTTAAGGAGCTTTGTTTAATAGAAGGTACTGTGAATTGAGGGACTAGTGTAAGAGGGCTCTGCGTGCCAGACAGACAGACAGACAGGAAGTTCAACTTTTAAGCATCATTCCTGGTAACAGTAGCCACTGGATTACTCATAGGTGGTACTTTTCTACCAGAGTCTGAAAATATAATGTAATAATTATAATACCCCTGCAAAAGAAGTTCATTATTTCCAAAATATCAAAGGATATATTGATACAACATGAAGTGAGTTTTTTCACCAAGTCACACATTTAGAAGTGGGGACCAGGAATGTGAACTCAGCTTTGCTACTATTTTATTTTATTATTTGTTTTATTTTATTTTAATTTTTAAGGATATGTTTGTATTGACTCTAGAGAAAGAGGAAAGGAGAGGGAGAAAGGAGAGAAGGCTCATCAGCTGCCTCCCCGACACACGCCGACAGGGGATGTAGCCTCAGCTCCGGCCTGGGCCCAGACCAGGGACCGAGACCTCAGTGTACAGGACGATACTCCAGCCAACTGAGCCACACTGGCCAGAGCAACTTTGTTACTTTAAATGCCTGAATCATGTATTTTATTGTTTAGTGAAGCAAATGAGACTGTAAGGAAGGATCAGGTAAAATAATATCTATCCTCAGAAGATTTATATGTGGCATAAAACAGATATAATGAAAACGGAAAGAAAAAAAGCACCTTTTCCCAGCCTCATTTACTGAAGAGACTGTCGTTTCCCCATTGTGTATTCTTGGCATCTTTGTCAAAGATCAATTGACCATAAATATGTAGATTTATTTCTGGGCTCTCTATTCTGTTCCATGTGTCAAGGAGAACTATTATGACCAAGCAGAATTGATCCCATGATTGTATAAATGACTCAAAATGGAAAAAATCTGAATTTGTGAGTAATGGTTAACAAATTAAATAGTATAAAAAACTTTCAAATGTGTAAATATTGTTAAATCTAAATACTATTTCATGACAATATATGTTAATATTCTAACAACACAAGATAATTTCCTTAAACAGATAATGGTTATTTTCTAAAATCTATCCAAGCATCATATTTAATAGTGAAACAGTTTTTAAAAAATTCACAAGACAGAATTCACATTTACTGATACTTCAATATTTATAAAAATCATGAATAGTCAAATAACACATGATAAACAAAAGATATTTAAAAGTTGAAAGAAAAGTATATCAAAATTTTATTTAGTAATCGTATAATTAATTACACCAAAAATTTCCAAAATTTCAAGCAAACTAAAAAATATGTTTCCTACACAAAATTCAATAGCATTACTCATACTAGAAACATAAAGTAACAAAAGTATAAAGTCCCATTAAAAAAGCAATATAAATTAAAAGATATCTAGAATACACATGTGTACAATATTTGCTGAGAAAATGATAGAGCTTTTATTAAGGATATAAGAAAGGAATCAAAAAATGAAAACATCTACCATATTCAAACATGGAAATTTGTAAATAATAGGGACATATAAATTAATCTTAAGTTTGTCTGTGGACTATGTGCAAGTCCTATCAAACATTATGGCTTTAATGAAATTTGGCAGAATAAACTGCAGTGTATGGAATGCCCAAGATAGACACATCCTAGGGAATGGACAAGTATGCAGGAGTGAGACAGAAGCCATTTAAATGCCACAGAAGAAGATTCCCTTTGGTCAATGAAAAAATGGTAAGACACAATTCTCTAAAACAATGCAAATTTCTCTGATATGAGATTTTTTTCCTAGGTGGTAAAATGCTTGTTAAACTTTATTTGGACACATTTTCAATTTAAATAATATCAAAGAGCAAGTGGTATGACTGGTATGACTTCTGTATGGGGAAATTCAATGTATGGGTACGTGACATGATTGCTCCATTATTCTGAGATTATCCTGAAAATGCCTCTCCTGCACCCTCGAAGAACAACAGGGCCCTTACAGACTAATTCTTACCTATTTGTAAATTGCATTTCAGATTCCTAGAAAATTATAAACCCAAAATTTGTTTAGGTACTCTTTCAATATTTAAAGAGACAAACAGTAGACCGGGTGAAGAAGAGAAATACTGTTAAGAGTATTTGCTAGTGAAATTTGCAGACTTATACACATGTGCTTATTGGGTATGATTCCATCTTCTACATTTTTATCTCACATTTCCTATGGGTTTTAAACTGGGGGTGTCACTGTACTGACAATTATGTAGACATAGATAATCGATTCTTTTTAAAAAATATTTATGCTCACCTGAGGATATGTTTATTGATTTTAGAGAGAGTGAAACACCGATCCGTTGCCTCCCTTACACACCTGGACCTGGGATTGAACCTGCAACCTAGGTATGTGCCCTGATCGGGAATCAGACCAACAACCTTTTGGTGCACAGAACAGTGCTCCAACCAACTGAGCCAGCCAGGGCTGTATATGAGCTTCTCTTTCAAGTGCGCCTTACCTTTCTCAGCACAGGGAAGAGAAGGAAGATAAAAACGTATTTTTCAAACAGTTTGTATTTATTCTAAAAGATGAGAAAGAATTAGAATTTGTCCTTAGGTACTATTGTTTTGCCAGCTCTCTCTTTCATTGCAAAATACAATAAAATCTTGTATTTAAAAGAAACATGAAGAGACAGAATCAATGTGGGGGCCTTTAAGGGGATACAAATTCCATGCGTAGGTCTATTCTATTCTTTAATTACGTTCACTCAGGGAACAGGAACACATAATGCCTGACATCATTTTCATACCAAAAACTAGCATTGAACATTTCAATGATAAGCAATCACTACAAGGATGAACTGAAAATGTTTAAACTCAAAATGGAATAAAGCAACTTTGTAACATCTGAATAAAATCATGTTTGCAGTATAAAGTTTAAGAAGATAATTACTTATAATTTGAGCTATAGATTAAAAAATAGGTATTTTGAGTGATAGGATAATAGTATCTAATTGTTTAAATATGATGACTTTATCTTTGGTTATACTTCTTATCTGTGTCAACAAGAAAAGCAAGAATATAATACTCTAAACCATCACTTTGTGACTTCTCTAACATATACTTTTAGATCAGATATTTTTATCAGTAATATGTAAGCCAACCTCCGTCTTCTTACATACTCCCATTTCAGCTTCTTAAACTGCTAATTACTTGGAATGAAATAAAAGAAATAATCTCTCCTTTTTTCCTTTCGAAGTTTCATCAGATAAAGAGATTTCTGAGTCCCATTGATGTTTTTTTAAATAATTTGTAAGTTTAGTTTTCAACACCACAAAATGTCATAAAACAACATAAATTAAATTAATCCATGTTTTATCCAACCATTTTAACTTTCCTGTAACATAGAATAACTGGCTTAATAAGAACATTCATGTTTCATCTGTTGCTTCCTGTCCTCGAGAAACAAATAACAAAATATTTATATCCTTTAAATTCAATATATCAGCAATCTAAGCAAGCCCATGAAAATACTTAAACTTTTTTTTTTTAATAAAAAGAAAATAATACCACCCACACTGCAAAGGAAAAAGGAAGTGAAAAGCATAGTCTATATGCGGAAACTTTTCACTCACTGAATCATCAAGGCAAAAGCCCTTTCTTAATTAGGGAGCCTATCAGATTCTCATCCTTCTGAAACAAAATTCAACAAACTGTCTCAAGGAAAGAAACATGTTATATAATAGTCACTGCCAATACTTAAATACAAGCAATAAGATTTTTAACATTGTCTCTCAGCTGTGGGAACTAAGGGTTAAGTGATAAAAATCATTCCTACTCTTCACACATCAATAGCTCCCCTCTCACGCCAGCCATTCGGTATAACACTGAGCACCATGCCTGACAGTGAGAAGAGGAGGGCTCACAGGCTGGAAATCAAGACCATATTAAACTGCAGGATCAAATCAGTGTGGTGCTAGTGGTACTTTAAACATATACATATTGACCAGTAGAACAGAACTGAGAGTCCAGAAATAAACCCAAACATATGTGGTCAACAGACTTAAATTTCATATAATTTTTACACGTGATGAAATTTTCTTTTAAGCTATTTACAAATGCAAATATTCTTAACCGACAGGTTGTACAAAAATAAGTGATGGGACTATAGTTTACCCACCCCAAAAGGTAGTGTTTTTCTGTAAATATACTTCATTATCTCATTGATACACTTCAAAAACATTATTCAGGATGTTTTTGTTTTGTTTTTAATATTTCTGCATTTTTTGTATCAAAGAGTTAATTCATCCTAATGATTATGAAAAGTTATATCACCCAGAAATTACTATTCTACTTATAAATTACTTATCAACTCCAACAGTATCTTCTTTGTGTTTTTCTTACCACTCTATTACTTCACCTTCTCTGTCTCTCACTCAATATTGCATGTTATAATTCTATAGCTCTTATACTCCTTTAATCTGTTTAATGTTTTCAGTAAATGTCTTATTCAGAATTTCCTATACCATTGTTTTCAACATTGTAGAAACACTTATTAAAATAGGGGTTATAAAAATAATAAATTCAGATTATTCTTCAACTAATAACTTCATAAACAAAATTGTGTTACCAACAGATTCTTTTCTATTTCAATCACAAAGGAAGAAAGTCATTGAGGACTGAGACAACTAAAAACGTCTACATTCAAAAACTCCCACTTTGGAAGAACAGATATTTTTTAATTTTATTTTTATTGTTGACACCATTACAGATGTCTCCATTTCCCTCCCCTTTGGCCCCCTTCACTGAACCCGTCACCCCTCCCTTCCCTCTGGCCATCACCACACTGTTACCTGTGTCCATGGGTTATGCACATATGTTCTTTGGCTGATCCCTTCCCCTTCTCTCATCCAGTCCCCCTCTCGGACTCCCCTCTGACAGCTGTCAGATTGTCCCATATATCCACACCTCTGGTTCTGTTTTGTTCATCAGTTTATTTTGTTCATTAGATTCCGCATGAACATATACTTATAAATGTTGATTACATATGTAATATCTGCACCTAGAGACTTGACATAAAGCAAGTAATCAATATGTTTACTGTCCTGATTAATTCGATGCTGCGTTTGTTTTTGTGATTACATCTTTCAAATTCCAGAATAGATAAAAAATGTCATATAAGTAAAAAATGAAATTTGCTATGTACTTCTAAAAAAGACAGCTTATTAATTTAAAAGTTGATAAGAAAAAAATACCCAGAGAGTACCTAGCTGTCTTTTGAGGCTCTGGTAGAAAGAGAATTAACCTGTTAGTGAAGAGTATAAATTTTTTAGATGATTAGGTTGTGATTGGGTCTGTCTAGCTTAAGGTTTGTTTCTTTGTTCTAGAATAAGATAAGATTTTATTTATTTATTTATTTTTTACAAAGCAGCCACTCATCAAAGGAACAAATTATATTTAAGAAGCCACAATAACTAATACAATTTTTGTGTATAAGAAAGAAATGCCTACATTACAGAAAGATAAATATATTTCCTTACGGAAAATGAACAGTAATAAATTTATTGATCAATTAAATGCACTTATTTCTTTCATTTCTTTTTTTTTTAATCCTCACTGAGGATATTTTTTTCCATTGCTTTTCAGAGAGTGGGAGGTCAAGAAAGAAAGAGAAACATTGATGTGAGAGTCACATCACCCCAACCGAGGTCTGGGATCAAGCCTGCAGCCGAGGTACATGCCCTTGGCCAGAACTGAACCCAGGATGCTTCATTCCATGAGCAGAAGCTTTAACCAAACAACTGAGCCAAACCGGCTAGGGATATTTCTTTCAATTCAACAAAAAATTCACAGTACTCCCACAAGGATTATTTTTACAGCTGTGCTACCTCCTTTAATAAATAAATTATGAAGTTTACAAATAAAGCCATACAATCTAACAGTTACAAAATATTTGAATTTTAAACTATTCTTGTTCCCAATGCCATATTTTTAAAAGATAAAACATTAACATATAAATGTCATTGTAAATCATGTTTAATTAGAAAATTGTGGTTAAACCACTGACATGGAAAACCACATATATCTGACCTTCTCCAGAGACACTTGCCCATCATTAATTAAAAACTTTATAACAAGTAGAACCTCAAAAATGCATAAAATGCATAGCTGATGAATAACCAGAATGAGTTTACACACCTAGCTGTCTGGAGATTTAGATGTCAGATGCTGATTGCCAAATGCATTACATTTTATTTCATGCTACTTTTGGACTTTATAAAATTTTACATGTGAATATTTTACATGAAAGGTAGTAAAAAAATGCTAGAAAATTCACAGCACAAAATAAATGCAAGTTACACATACTTAAAAGTGAGGGAGGATTCTACCACTCTAAGCTATTAATTTTAAGATGATGGTAGTAATCGAATATAAATTTTGAAATTAAAAACAGTAAATATCAATTTGAAACATATATATATTGGAAAAAGTAATATATGTGATATTGTTATAAGTGAGAATGACAAAAAAAGGAAATGTAAGTTTACAAAGAGTTCAGCCAATCTGTGTACTGATGTAGTTTACATGAGGAATAGAAAATAATCAGGGATAGGACAGGGCTGATAAGATAAATAAATCAGCTGAGTTAGTGTTTCTCAAAACAGGATATTACACTATAGAATTGGGGAATGTAAGAAAATAATTTTTTAAAAGTACCCAATTGAGCATGAAAGAAAAAATACACAAGTCAATAAAGCAAACAACAGCATAAATTTTCTAAATATGTTATCAGAGACCAAGAATACATTCTCTTTAAGAAATAATGAAGAAAATACATCAATGAAATAGACAAGTAGTGATAGTAAACATAAGTTGGAGGAAGAACACATAAAGAAGACTATCTTTCATGTAAGTAAGAGATAAATTATTAAAATTCCAGGTTACAATTGAGATAAATTACTGCAACATATTTTTATTAAAAAGCAGTTTATCTAGTTTATTAAAAGAAAAGCCACAATGCTAAATTAACAGTAGAGAGTGTATAATCAATTAAGAATTCATCCAGAAGTATAAGATGGATAAAAGCTGAAACTAAGATAGCAATCTCTAGATTTTCCTCAGTAATGAGAGAAATTCACTGATTACTGAGAATATAGAGGTCTTGATATGAAACTAAAAAGGGAAAAACAATTTTCAAGGATGTGGAAAGCCAGAAATGCTTTCCCCCTATTTGTCCAGGAATAGGTCAGCTGGAGGCTTCCTTGCAGATCTGAGATGGGTGAGAAAATTAGTGCCTTGATCACTTAAGTAATCACTTTCATGTAAGTAGGGGAAATCACCCATAGAAAAATATACAGTTCCCTTCTTTAGCTTTTCTAGGAGGACACTGAAAAAAAAACCAAAAAAACCTGAAGCATCAATCCCAAGTAGGTAGGAATCAGATACCATGAGAGTGTGATCATGTGTTACCTTAATCTCATGTAGCTACATGCTTCTTGCGTCATGACCCAAGAATAATAGTTTTCTGCATAGACTCTTCTATATCGTAGTGAACCCATGTCATAGGAACTAGAATGATGCTATTCTGTAAACTCTGAAAAATTTACAAGCTCAGCACTTTGAGAGTTATTGAATAAAGGAAAATATTTGATAATTTTAATGATAGTGAGTTATTGAAGGTCTAGCCATGGAATAAAAAAGGATCTAGGTGGCAAGTTAAGTTTTTCTACGAGGCATAGCTCTAAGACGAGACTGGAGAAAATAGAGGGAATGAAAACCAGAGTTTTTATATTATCCATTTATTCCCATAACATGTCAATTAGACCAATGCTCTCCATTTCATACATACAGAAACTGGGTATTTGCTGGGGTTGACACCTAGGTGATTCTGCTCGTGCTTGATTGGACTAAGACGTTATTAAGCCCATGGAGACACAGAAAAGCCTACTAGTGAAAAGCAATGACTTTGAAACCGACTTACATGGTTTGTAACCCAGGTCAGCCACTTCCAGCTCTGAAATTTGGCAAATTTCTAAAGTTTTTTGGTGTATTTTATTTTCTCATGTGTAAAATGAGCATAATAATTGTGCTACCTTAATTTTTATTAAGCATTTTTATGAGTATTATATGAGTTATTGTTTATAAAATTTCAGAAAAATGCCTGGTGCATAGCATGTTCCATATGTATGTATATTTAAGTAACTTTTCCTCATTTTAGGTGTGGGAAGTGCATTTACATATGCTGGGTAGGAATACAGAGAATGCTTGCTCTAAACCCTTCACTGGGCTGCACTGTCTGTACTAAATTCTCTTTGCCTTTTTTTTTTTTTTTTTTTTTGACCAGGTGCCATATGGTTCTAAACGCTAATATATAGGATACATTTTGAAATTTGGCACGAGAATTTCAGGCACAGTTTAAAGCAGGCACTACTTTCCTGGAAGCCTTGGGCCATATAAATAAGTAAGAGTAAGCCAAGATGTTTTATAGCATGATAGCATTGCTCATGGTCTTTTGGCTATTCCCATTTTAGTAAGGACTGCAGTTGATAGATCATGTATTTATAATGGAATACGATACTAACAAAAGGGATAGCTATAGTCCAGGCGTCTTCCATGTTGAAATATCCCCTGAAAGTGCTAGAAAATTTGTGAATCATGTTTAAGATCCAAATAGTGTCTCATTCGCACATGTCCTGATGTCCCTCCCTGTTCCACATTTCTCAGATACTTCTTTTATCACTCAGGATATTCTACCCTTCTACTTTCTTCTTCATTAAATTATTACTTGAAATCATAAAAATAAAGATTCAACAGAAGCTGTTGAATGTATAGTGAAATTATATAAATGATATTGTCAAGCTGCATTCCTGGTTTTAACTGTGATCCTTCCCAATGATTAAAGAAGAAAAACCAAACTCTTGTGTTTTGAAACCATGCAATCCCTGTCATCTCTTAGTTATAATCCATTAACACCCTCCCACCACGCTCTTTCAAACACTTAAAAAAAAAAAAAAAAAAGATGAGTGACTTCAGGTAAGGTTTTACCATGACCACTACTTAACAGATGACTGCTGTCATCAAGGCCCATGTCTATTTCAGAGGAGTGGTTACCTTACAATATTGAGTGTGCAGAACATCCCAGTTCATTAGTTCTGGCCAAGAGAAGGAGCTGGTTCATTAGTCAGAGGAATTAACTTATCCATCATACCCAGTAACACAGAAATTGAACCTTGACTGCCATTCTTTCTTTTACAAATGATCACCTCCCCTCTAATGTTCTCCATCTAATATTGACAAGCAATTATTTTTTATACCATCTTACAGTTGATTCATGGAGAGCTTTGATCTTATTACAACAAAATTGGCTTTCAAAAAAGACATGACACATGGAAATATGAAAAACCTCTCTGTCTTGATTAATAGTTTACACCTAATTTTACTCTACTTTTTGTTAGGTACCAAATACTTTGCATTGAAATTTCACCCACCTTTCTAAAGTGACAGATATTATTCCATGTTTAAGGTAGTCCATTATTGAAGTAATTGATCATTAGGTTATCTAAGGAGCTTCCTTAGGATTACACTGGTAGCAAGCACACTGTTCATGTAAAAATCTAACCTGCTGACTCCTAGCACATGTTCTGATTGTGCCCCTGCACAACATTCTCCAAGAATATTCCAGTGCTATTTGAAATGAATCTATATGGCCTTTCTACTTTTCTGAATTTGACCTTAGATGAAATTATCTTTTTCTTTAAACTTTTAATTCAGGTAGATATACTTTCTACTTCAGTCTCATGTAAAATTGATATTTTCTATTTCACATGGGCATGCTTTAGAGATCTGCTGTCCAATTCCCTCAGAGGACTTGTTTCCAGGTGATTTATCTTCCTGCTATGGGAAATTCTTCTCATAAAGATAAGTGTCATTATAAGTAAAGATGTCCAACTATCAACATAGATTATGCCAATGGAAGCGGAGTATAGTTTACTTATTACATCATTTTATAATTGTTATTTATTTAACCTTTCTAATGAGTTGCAGGGTAATGGTTAATAATATATCTGATTGTTTTTTGAGGCTTCCCCGCCCCAGTTCTTGCAGTATGTCTTAAACACTGGAAAAAAACAATAAGTATTTGTTAAATAAAATTGAATTAGTTTTCTGAGGAGGACTGTGTTTATTACCAAATACAAAGAAAATTGAAATAAATCAAGTGTTTTTATTTTCCAACTCATTTTTAACATCAGTCTAAAATAAAAAAGCTGACAATAAAATTAAAAATAAAAACAGTTAATACTGCTATTGTTTGCAAATTTTTAATTTCTACTCCCAATTTATTCATAAAATATCCTTTGCACGGTACAGAAATCAGAAAGTTAAACAAGGGACTATATACAGTCTTTGCATTTGAAGACAACTATTGAGTCTAATGCTTAAGAAAATGACAAATTTTTTATGTTTGTCAAAAAGATGTCTCAAAAAATATCTTGAACCAAATTTCTAAAAATATATATTTATTAATAAACATCAAATTTTTCAGGTATTGGCATTTCAATATATCCATTACAGATTCTTTTGTTTTTTATTTTCCCACATCCCATTGTCTCCTTGACATTATCTTCTATCTAACTTTGATTTTATAGAGATTTTTCTCATACCAATCTTAATAATTTTAGTGAGGGAAATATTGAAATAAAATTTGAAAAGACATTTCATTTTAATCTTGTCTATGAAATAGTACCTTTATATCCAGTGGCAGCCAGCAGGGCTGTTCTTTTCCTTTTTTCCTTTTGGATTATTAAATAATTTATTATCTGGATTGCATTTTTAGAGGCCATAGGAGTAAAGATATATCACGGTATCATGAATAGCCTTTGGGGAGACAACAGTCATTACAGGCCCAATACATTACAAAGAAAATGGAATGTCTTGAGCTATAGCTACTACACAGAGTTAAATAACATTCATATTAAATGTATTTATTTTTCAGTGAATTAGTTAAGATTTTTTTTAAACATAACTTTTTTGCCACTTTTATTTTTCCCTAAGCTTTGAATACATCCAGAATTTTTTAAAAGATAAACCAAAAGACACTATTTACCTCCTATTTAAAGATAAAATAATTTACTCTGAGTTAAAAAATAAATGTATTTTATTTATTTAATGTGGACAAAATGACAGGTGCATTTACAGAAAGCTGATAGAAATATTGGACATATTTATAAAACTGATGTGAGGAATATAGCCATTAAGGCTTAAAATAAACTGTGTTAATACCAACTGGACTGTGGCTTAAAGCATTACAATTTTTCTTCTTTTAAAATTGATCCAAAGTCATCTCAGGAAATTTAATTTCCCTGAGAATTTAAAATTCTGGATGTGGTATTTGTCAAGAAGCTCAGAGTTTCTAGAGTTTTTTCTTTATCAAATCAAAAGGGCATTACTGCTATTTTTTGTTTACGGAGAGCATACTTTCTTAGGGTTTTATTGCGTTCAAGGCTATAGTGTTGATTCTATTGTCATAAAGCACTCTGATACATGGGTGCTTTAATCCATAAATTAATAAATAATAATGCTGGTCTAACCACAGGCACCAAGGCTTCTGTACAGCATTTGTTTCCTAAAGTATATTCAGCACCCTCCTTCCATTATTTCAGATGCTATTTTAATTAAGTGGTAAATACTAAGAGGCAGGAGATATTCCAGGGTTATGGCAAGGCCCCCCATCTATCAGCATTTTATTCTAGAATTTCAAAGTGATTACCATTTGAATCTGTATAGTAAGAAAGAAAAAAAAATAATGGGATTACCAGAAAGCAGTTGTTCGCTGCTCTCAGCATTGCCGCTGTGACAGTAATAGGACAAACTAAATGCATTCCCTTTCATAGCCATAACTTGACACACAAACTTTTGCATTCTATTCTATCAGCAAAATAACAAGATACCAGACCGATATTTAGGTATAAAATGTGACTATCAACCCAAAGTCGTGATTGGAGTGGTTGGCAGCATTATTATTGAAACAATGGCACTAAACCCCTTCAACATTAAGCAGAATCTGTTTTTTCTTTTTCTTTTCAAAATCCTGGTAGAAACAGAAATATCCTTGGGCATCAACCATTTCTAATTTAAGTTCTCATGTAAATATACCTGATGGATGTTGACAAAAATAATTTGAAAATTACAGGGCATCATTTCCAATCAAAAGAAATTCCAAATAAAACAACATATTGTGTTATAAAAATATTAATATAAAAGTACAGTGTTTTTTATCTTTAGGTTAGGCCAATATTGCATGTAATACAAGAGACGTTACTAATCTGTTCATAATCTAATATCAATCATAACACAAGTAATATTTGTCCCACATGGGTATGTCAAAAGAGAAAATAGCTGTATTTCATCAGAGTAAGTGATGTGATCATGAATAAATCTTTTTCAATTCTGAAATAAAATAGAACTTATATCCAAGATTTAAGTACAAATCTACATAAAGTACCTTAGGGAATCAAAGCAGTAAAATACTCATGAATTGCCATTGACTTGAGTCCAGTGTACATTAAGACATTAGTCCTTTTGTCTGTGATGAGTTGCCAATATTTTTCCCAACATATCATTCAACTTTTCATGCTTTGATAGTATTTTAGTTTAGATTTTAATGTAGTAAATTTTATCAGTCTTTAACTTATGACCTTCAGGTTGGTGTTGTATTTTAAAAATGCTTAAAGTGTTCCAATTTTTCTTCCCTAAAATATGTACTTGTGTTTACTCTTGGCACTTTTATTATCTTAAATATTTAAGTTTTGTTCCATTTAGAGTTTATCCAGATGTACATTGTGGAGAAGTATGAAACAAAATGTGCATATGGAATATTTTCTAGGATAGACTACATGCTAGGACACAAAATAAGTCTCAATAAATTTAAGAAGAATAAAATCATATCAAGCTCTGACCATAATGGTAAGAAACTAGAACTCAATCATAAGAAAAAAACTGAAATACACACAAAGACATGGGAGCTAAGTAACATGTCACTAAACAATGGGTGGGTTAACAGTGAGATATTAAAAGATACCGTAACACAAATGAAAGTGAGACAGAACAACTCAAAACCTATGGACTATGGCGAAAGCAGTCTTAAGTGAAAAATTCATAGCATTACAGGCCTACCTCAAGAAACAAGAAAAATATTAAATAAATAATCTAACTTTACACTGAAAGGAACTAGAAAAAGAATAATAAACAAAGCCAAATGAATAGAAGAAAGAAAATAGTAAAGAGCAGAGCAGAAATAAACAAAATAGAGCCTAAAAAACAAACAAACAAACAATAAAAAAGATCAATGAAACCAAAACCTGGTTCTTTGAAAAGATAAACAATACTGACAAACCTTTGACCAGACTAACCAAGAAAAAGTGAGAGGACCCAAATATATAAAATCGGAAATGAAAGAGAAGTAACAAATGACACCAAAGACATACAAAGGGTTGTAAAAAAATTACAAAAAACCATATGCCCACAAATTGGACAATTTGGAAGAAATGAATAAATATCTAGAAACATACAATTTTCCAAAACTGAATCAAGAAAAATTAGAGAATCTGGACAGACACATTGCAACTAGTGAAATTGAAGCAGTATTCAAAAAACTCACAATGAACAAAAGTCCTGGACCAGGTGGCTTCACAGGTGAATTTTACCAAACATTCAAAGAACAAATACCTATACTTCTCAAACTACTCAAAAATTCAAGAGCAGAGAAGACTACCAAGCTCATTGTACGAGGCCAGCATTATCCTAATTCCAAAACCAGATAAAGACACTACAAAGACTTAAAATTATAGGCCAATGTCCCTGATCAACATAGATGCTAAAATCTTCAACAAAATATTAGCAAACTATATCTAGCAATACATTGCAACATAATCAAGTGGGATTTATTTTGTGGATGCAAGGTTGGTACAATATTCATAAATCAATAAATGTGATACACTACATAAACAAAATGAAAAGTAAAAACCACATGATCATATCAATAGATACAGGAAAAAAATTTGATAAAATACAGCACCCATTTACGATAAAAACTCTCAGCAAAGTGGGAATCAAACCTCAACATAATAAAGGCCCTATATGACAAACCCAGGGCCAACATCATATTCAATGGGCAAAAACTACAAATTTTTCTTAAGACTGGGAACAAGACAGAGATGTCCAATTTCACCACTCTTATTCAATAAGTACCTGAAGTCATAGCCACAGCAGACAATAAGAAGAAATAAAAGGCATGCAAATTTGAGATGCTGAAGTAAAACTATTATTATTTGCTGATGATATGATACTGTATATAGAGAATCCTAAAGATTCCACTAAAAAAACTACTGATAGATAAATAAATTCAGTAAAGTAGCAGGATACAAAATAGGTATCCAGCCTGGGTTGAAATAAGGGTTTAATAATTAAATCCTCATGCAAGTTAAAATAAATTATACACATACCACAAAACCAAAAATAAATTGAAATCAAAATTTCTCTTCTTTTGAATTAAAAGTTGAGTAATCAAATTTATACCCACCTTTTATTTTTCTTACCTTAGCTACAGTATTGCTGAATCCTAAACCAGGCTGTGATTCTTTTTGCAGCTGCAGGCCTTATCTGTCTTTGTGAGAGAGAGCATAATTATTTCAAGATTTTAAAATGTAGATTATTTCACCTCCATTGCTCTTATATTCCTTACATTTTTAATAAAACAATTATTTAAATTTAATAAGCAAACAGAAAAAGACATACATAAACAGCTTAGTCAATTTTTATGACCTTAACAGTCTATGTAATCAGAACCC
The DNA here is from genome assembly GCF_054644295.1 of Miniopterus natalensis. Lineage (NCBI taxonomy): Eukaryota > Metazoa > Chordata > Mammalia > Chiroptera > Miniopteridae > Miniopterus > Miniopterus natalensis. Next base: position 56,863,482 of record NC_142083.1, read on the forward strand.
ACCCAGATTAAGAAAATGAGACATACTTGACACCCAGAAACTCTTATTATGTCTCCCTTGGTCACTGCATCTTCCCCTCTTGCACCAGAGGATCATTATTCTGTTATTTAACATCATAGTTTCAATTTTCCTATTTTTGAAATTCATATCAATGGAATCATTACACTGCATATTCTTTTGTGTTTGGCTACATTCTCGAAATATGCTTTTTCATCTGCATTAAAACAGAGCAATAGCCTCTTTATTTTTATTGCCATGGAGAGTTTCATTATGTGAACATACTATAAATTATTTATCCATTCTATAGTTGGTGGACACTTTTTCTCTGGTTGGAGCTATATTTAATAAAAACTAAATATGCTTTTATATGTCTTTTGGTGATCACATATTTACATTTCAGTTTAGTATATATGTGAGGTTATAATTTCCTGATCACAGGGTATTTTTTATGTTCAGCTATAGTAGATACTGCCAATGAGTTTTCCTAACTGGTTATACCAAATTTCATTTTACAAGCAGTGAATGAGAACTTCAGTTGCTTCATTTTCTTGCTATAACTTAATATTGCTCACCTTTTTAACTTTAGTCATTCTTATTGATGTGTGGTGGTGGTATATTATGGCTATAAAAAGAGCACCTCAGAGTAACTGAATACTTGGTGACACCAAATGAATTTTTATAACTAATTTTGTATATAAGAAACATGACTTCTGTAATTAGAATGTCACAATTTTGCAACCCTTAGTTAAAAATAGATCTAAACAATAATATTCAGTGTTTTCTGATATCTCAAAAATAAGACAGGCACCTAAAATCAGAATAGTACTTTGAACTGAATTTGTCAAATTAGCAAAGTCTTGAGATCTATCTACCAACGTACAGAAATTACACAAGACAGAGAAACTTGATAAATGTGTTAAACGGCAGCTTGAGAATGTGATTAGCAAGATCCAGCCCTCAGAAATTCCATGAAACATACGACTCCTTTCATTTATTCAACATGTAAATTATAACACACACACATATAGAGAGAGAGAGGACCTATACTTTAAACATATAATTTAAAAGCATAATAGATATATCAACCCACTGAGATTCATGAACCTTCTTTGAATTTTTATGTAAGCAAATAAACTCTTTAAAAGTATGACTTAAGCATGGAAACTTGAACACATAGTATTTGCTGATAATTATTATTCTATCTTTGAATACTTTAATAATGGTTTATTTTAAAGAACTTTTACATTATAAAATATGTTTGGATTAAGTGCCATAGATGCTAGGATTCATGGATTCATCTATAATTAATATAATAGGGAATTTCTATTGGATGAGATAATAGATAAAAAACATTAGCTATGCTTTTAATAGCTGCTGTAACTGAATGATATATGTTTGTTTATAAGATTTTTTTTTCCATTTTAGAATATGTCTGATGCTGTTCAAAATAAAAGGCTTTTTACTTTAGATTAATCTATAGATTTATCATTTTTTAAATTTGTACATACATTGAAAATTTCTTGTTTGTTGTTAGTTAATTCCCTCACTTTTTGTTTGTCTAAAATTTTTTCTGCCTCAATCTAAAGATAATTTTTGCTTTCTTTGGAAATAGTACATGGAAAGGGGAAATTAGAGGGGGGGAAAATCTGCCTACCTCTTTTCTATCTCCAATTTGACCTGAATGAAGTTCATCTCCCAGAAGGTTAACTTCTCCCACCCTTCTAGGTAGCATGATCTGCAGCCACTTAGGAAGGAAGGTCTCCACCCTAAACTCTGTAGTATTTTGTTCAGGTCAGAATCAGAGTACTTTATTGTTTATCATTTACCTAATTCACTAGAATGTAAGATCTGTGGAAGTGAAATTATTTTTGCTTTTCTCTAAAAAGTAATCCTACTAGTTAGAGCAGTTGCTTGCCCACAACATTGTAGATTAAAAAAATAAACAAATAAATAAAAACTAAAACTCAATGAATGAATAATCTTTGTTCTATAGGAAAATTTCACCTAAAGCCATTTACATATCTCTTCAATGACAGCAGTATCAAAATTTTATTCTTATTATGTCCTGTATAAATGAATAAATGCAAAAAAAAACCATCAAAAGTTATTTCTAATTAAAACAATAGTATTGTGAGATAAATGATGTAGTTAATATTATCATTCAAGATTTCCTAGTACTTGGGTTTTTTTCTTTAAAAGAAATAAGACACTGTACAGTTATTTTTAAAAACTTCAAAATTAAAAAGAATAACATGATCTATGCCAGACATTCTGCATGAAATACCATTACAAATTCATGCTTGATTTAGTGAGTGAAAAATGCCATTTTCTCCAGCATCACTATGATTCGTGGACCATGGAAAAACAACAAAAATAGCTTTGGAGAGAAATACAAAGGAATTTTATCTTTATCATAAGTTTGATAGGAATATTTAAGTCCCAGACATGTGGTAATGTTTAGGGGGAAAAAAAATCTCATTTAAGGTTTTATGATTTCCATAAGCAGAAATGCTTGGAATATTTTTAGAGAAAATGAATTTCTGCCAATCAGAGTTTTAAACTCTAGAAACTAAGATTGGTATCCTTTACATTACTTGAAATACATTCCCTAAAAATTATTAGTAATGTGATAATTCCTTTTGATGCTATTGGGGGAAAAAAAGTAATAATGATAACTAGAGCTTGTCAAGAAAATTGAAATAGAGAAACCCAAGACAAAATATATGTGAGCTAATACTATATTATTTTTAAGAATATAAGGTAAAAGCTTCTTGAGGCTATATATGTATAATTATTCCCTATAATCAATTTTGATAATTTTGAAACTAATCATTAAATAACTGATGGATATACCATTAATTGTAAACAATCCAAAAACCTCATCAACCAGGCTGCAGTCAATTAAACTGTTGTGCATAAATGCAGCAAAAAAGACTTTCCAATGCTTCATTCTCAGACTATTCATGAGAGTAATAGACCGTGCTATTCCAATGCAAAATGCAGTCAGCTCGTCATTATCCTCACTAATGGTGCAGATAATCCAAAGTGTTAGATAATCCCCAAACCATTTATTGTGGCATAGAAATAGACCTTTTTAAGGTTAAAAAAATCCTTTTTAAAATTGGGGTTGATTTTTCCACTGAGAGAGTTAGACACCTCTAAGACTTTTCCGCCCTTGCAGATAGCAGTCAGGAATAAAGGTTTTCCTAGCCCTGCATTATTATTCCACCTTTTAATCTGCATTTTTAGTCAGTGAGACATTATTTTACAACATTTATAGTTTGTTTTTTTAATTTCAACTGAACAATTGCAAAATAAATAAATCAGTGGATGAATCACATAAGCTATATACATGAAATCAAGGAAATGTATCACTTTCCCCTGGATGTCTAAAAAGTAGCCCACTAAGGCTAACATCAAGAAGTCGGCAATTTGCCTCAGTGAATGATTTCCAGGGAACTTAATGAAGGAAGCAACTATCATTACTAGATAAACTTAAGAATAGAACTTTGAAATGCAAAGCTGTGGGGGGAAAAATGGCTAGTATATACAAAATTATTTTTCTGTTGGATGTATAGGCAGAAATACAAATGAGTTTTTTTAAAAAGAAGGGCAAATAAAATTTTGAATTGGATCAAGTGCAGTTAAAAGTACTTAAGGACTTATGTACATATTTACCACATACACAGTCTCCAAATCTACATGTAACTGGTGGTAAAGTTATACTTCAAACCAGCAAGAGTCAAGAAATTCAAATGCAAAGATAAGCCATAATTTACACTACTGCATTTTCACTTCCTTTCCCTGACTCCATCTGAAATTTCTCTTGTGAATGTTAAGTCAAAGCTCAGTCTGGAAGCAAGTCAGGTCCTCCATCACCTCTCAGGCAAAGGAGATTCCATACCACCACAGAAATGCAGACTGATCTTCCATAGCAGTATAATGTTCAGGGCGGTGCACTGGGGTGGGGGGATCTATTTTAAATAGTATTATGCAACTACAGTATATATACTCCAAATGAAAGCTATTTTTTGTCATGGTTTGCTTACTGGTGATATTATTTTCTTTAGCATTATAATTACAGATATATTTGGGATTATTACAAATAAGTAAAAAGTACCACCATCAAATAAAATCATTGGAAAAACTGTTAACTTGTTAAAAGGCAAAAGTCAACTGAGTGAATTTTGAAGATATAATTGGATTTATTCATGATTTATGAGTCAGGAAGCATCCTATCTAGCAGATAGAAAGGAGCTCCATGGAGCGCTACAAAATGAAAGACTTAAGGCAAAAGGGAACAAGAATAGAGAAGTAATAGAGGCAACAACTGGGTTGGCTGTGGCAAGTTCACTTTCCTTTAGGGGATGGCAGGGGTCTATCAGGCAGATTATCTACCTCGTGCTGACCAGGTGATGCCTGACTGACTGGTTTAAGATTCCATTTCTGGGAGAGGCCGAAACTGTAATTAAGTCTTGGTTTGGTGATGAGGGGCTTAAGATAAGTGATTCCATTTGGGGAAAGTTGTTTTTAACAAATTATTTTTAGGGTAGAAATCATTATGCATTTACTTAATGAAAAGTCATTATTTCAGTACACAAAGGTTTAAGAAAATTATAAATGTCTTTTCCCCCCTCAATCATATTAGCAATTCAAGTGAAATCTTCCCAATGCTTTCTGAAGTTATTGATTCCTCTTGTAAAAGATCTATCTGAACTATATCATAGAGTCATTAGCAGGTAATGTTATGCCTCACAAATTATGTACTGACAGAATGTACTGGTAAGGTAAAGGAATCAGGACTCATTGCCCATTCACTCAACTAATTGTTGCTACTGTGTGCATTTTAGAGCATGCAGTTTCTGCAAAATAGTTTTTAATGAAGCCATTAGTCTTTTTTTATATTATTCCCCTAATTCCCTCCTATATTCTTTAAAACCCTAATCAGCAAAATCATTTACAAAGCCACTTTATAAAGTGAAGGAGTTAGCTGCAATGTGGTATCAATGGACTTAAGCATTATACCTTTAATATGTATATAGTGTACCACTCAAAGAAAGTCAACTCCATATATTTGTTCAGTAAATAATAATAATGGTCTTAATAAGGTATTATGCATATTTGATGAGTGTTTAATGTAAAGCATATTTCCTAATATAGAAAATATACCAAAAAACATCTTCTAATTCTAGTAATTATCTTCCCTAGAATCTATTAAGAGTAAGAGCTTCCAAGTGAATGCTAATGAATTATACATCAATGAATTCTTTTAGAAGAATCCCATACATTCAATATAGTTAAAATTGAATATGAAATAAACATGTAAATTAATTGTGGCAAGGCATTAAAAGTATATGAATGCTGGCCGAAATGGTTAAGTATCCCCAATGAAAAGAGATAACCACTATTCAATATATTTAAATTCTAGGTCCAAGGGCAGCAAAAAATATAGATCAAAATAGGATGGTTCTAGCTAAAATTTTTAGAGGAGTCATTGCTTCTATGGGATGACAATACACAAATAGTACTTCTAGGGCCTAATGCTATTACCAATAAAATAACAGAAGTCTAGAGTCAATGTAAAACTCACACAAGCCCTTTATATTTTAAATAATACAAAATGCTTATAATCTTAAGCATTATGCTTTAATTTCAATAATATTGAAACTTCAATTTGGTTTAAAATATTCCAGTGGGAAAATTTCTATGAATATTTAAGTGTTCATTAGATATGTTGACTCTAAATTCCTTTTCTACACACTGAAATTCTCAATGATACAGGCTGAATATTCATAAACCTAAATAGTGTATGTGAGTGTGTGTGTGTATAGGTACATCTCAATATAATAGGAAGTAATATAATTGTATTCTGAAATAATTACTCCAAAAATTAATAAACTACTGACTTTCCTGAACTTTAGTATTGCATGCTCTCCATGTAGATGCCTCACCTGTCTTTAACATATAAAGGGTCCCCTCACTGGACTGATTTTTTCTTTTCCACCCTTCTCCTTGTCTCATTCACAATTTTTCAACCAGATGTTAGAATAGATAGTAAATTTTTATCTAATTAAGCAACATGTTTGCCTCAGTTTGCGCAATTAAATCTACATTCCCTACTTAGCCTACGAGACCAAATTGGGTTTGTCCATGGATGCTGTCCAGTCTCATTTTCCATAACTTAGCGATTCTATGCCTGTTTCTTTTGCTCATGCTCTTCCTCCTTCTCTAGAATGCAAGCCCATTTCCTGTTATTTCCTGGATAAATTATGCATTTTCAAACAACATGAAGGTAACTTTTTATATAAGTACCTTGTCTAATGCTGCACTTTCAGGGAGAGTATTATTTCTTACATAATACTGTATTAAATATTTACATATCTAACTCCCATATTAGCCTGCCAGCTACTTGATAGAGTGGACTTTATCTAGTACATTACTGTACCATTAGTATCTATTAAATTACTAGGTAGATTCATTAAATATTTATGGAAAGTATTTAGTAGAGATTTTAGTGGGAATTTTATAATCTCCAATAAAATGTATATATCCAGATTTTCCAGGTAGGACGTCCTGGCTAATTCCTTTAAAAAAAAATGTATTTTATTGATTTCAGAGAGAGGAAGAGAGAGGGGGAGAGAGATAGAAACATCAATGATGAGAGAGCCATTGATGGACTGCCTTCTGCATGCCCCCTGCTGGGGATCCAGCCGGCAACCTGGGCATGTGCCCTGACCGGGAATTGAACCCTGATCTCCTGGATCCTAGATTGATGTTCAACCTCTGAGCCACGCTGGCCGGGCATAGTTAATTCTTTAAGTCATTCACCTTCTGTCATGACACATTGTTTTTGATATTAGTAAGCTTAAGCAAGTGAACACATTACATTTTCTAGTTGTAGAAATAGGTTGAGGAATGGACATTGATATAATGCAGGTCAAGAAGCATAGGTTAAGAAGCAAGAAGCATTTGTTTTACCAAAGCAGCCTAGATTTACATTTAGGTTATTATTTACACTAATTTCAACCAGGGTAAGCTGGAGATTCAATACACTGAGCCTATCATTTAAAAACAATTTCAAATACATGTCTGTTTAATGTTTTCATAATCAACTCAAACTTTTATCCTCAATGATGTACTTTTTGGGTTCTGCACCATCCTTTCTCAAATTCTTCCCCCAAAGCACCTCTGTGTACATCCTGTTCTGCTCCATCTTAATTGCTCTGCATTTTGTTTTCATACAGCTCTTGTCATTACCATGGGGAATTTTCATTTTCAAGGCAACTGAGAAGAGTGAAATGGCTTTTGTCTCAGTTGTGTTTCCTCTATTCTAATTGTTCAAATTCAGAGCATCTCACAAGAATGTTATAAAAGTGTCACAAGAACGTAAACATACTTGTGTCTTTCTCACTGTTTTGTCTGCTGCATCATAGGATGTCTTAGGCTTTCTTAAGATTTTCAAAATGAACTCATCTCTCAATAAAATTAACTAACCTAAACTTTTATTAAATTCAATCAATAAATCAATCCTGTTTTGGCCTATACTCCCCATTCAACAGATACAAGGCCATCTTACTGTCAAGCTGTGTTTAAAGTTAACATGCAGATGAGGGCAAAAATATCAGAACCTGTGTGAAATGGAGCTGGAATCTTAACTGAGTCTTGGTTGATCACCTTCTTCATCCTGGGATTCCTCTGTAATGTGAGTCAGTAAAACTCTTCTGTATTTTAAGTTTGATTTTTCAATACCAGCCATCAACATTTTTCTAACAAACACAAGATTTTATATTTTCAAAAATATTCCAGTTATATGTCTTATTTGTGATATGATATCTGTATACGTACCCGTATCCTACCATCATTTGTTTAGGAAAGAGTGAGAACAAACAATTTCTTGATAAAAAAAGAACAAAATATTTAAAAATAATATAATCTCTTTTTATGGCTAAATAATATTCCATTGTATGCCTATACCGTACGTTGTTTATCATTCATCAGTTAATGGACGGTGGGGTTGTTTCCACTTTTGCTATTATGAATAATGCTGTTGTGAACATGTATGTGCAAGTATTTGTGTAAGTGTGTTTTCAGATTTTTGGGTATACACCTAGGAGTGAAATTACTGAGTGATATGGTAATTGTATGTTTAACTTTTTGAGAAGCTGCCAAATAATTTTTCACTGTGGCTGTGCTATTTTATATTCCCAAAGCAAAGTATAAAGTTTTGGGTTTCTGCAACATTTGCTTATATTTCATTGTTTTAATTATAGCCATCCGAATGGGTGTGATATATGCAAAGCATGAATAAACTTTGAAAAAATTGTACTAAAAAAACCAAAAACCCAAAAACAAAAGGCCACATTTTGTATTATTATACTTACATGAAATATCCAGAATAGATATATCCAATAGAGGCAGAAGGTAGATCGGTGGTTTTCAGGGCCTGGAGGGAAGATAGAATTGGGAGTGATTATTAACAGTTATGTTTGTTTGCTTTTTGGCAACAGAAATATTCTGGAATTGAATAATTGATGATGGTTGCATAACCCTGTGAATATATTGAAAGTTACTGAATTATACCCTTTAAAATGCTAAATTTATGTAAAATTGTATATTATCTGAATTATATCTCAATAAAAAGTAATCAAGCAAACAAGGTGAAAACAAATAAAAGACTCCTCGTGCCCTGTGTTTTCTAAAAGATATGGAGATAGAGATAAGGAAGGAATACAGCAAGGTTTGTGTCATGGGATAATATTTCTGAGTTTCGAAAGCTAGTAATGAAGAAGTTATTTGCTCTACTATCTGGTTTCATAGCTTTGCTTTTAAGTTTAGCTCTGTGATCCAGTTTGAGTTCCTTTTTCTGAAGGGTATAGGGGCTGTATCTAGATTCCTTTGTTTGCATATGGATGTCCAGCTGCTCCAGCACCATTTGTAAGCCAGACTACCGTGGCTCCACTGCAATGCTTTTGTTCCTTTGTCAGATTACTTGACTGCATTTATGGGATCCTATTTCTGGGCTCTCTATTCTGTACCACTGATCTATAGGTCTATTCTTTGACCAATACCTCACATTTTGACTAGTTTCTATTTATAGTAAGCCTTGAAGACACCTACTGTCAGTCATTCAACTTTGTTCTCCAATATTGAGTTGGCTATGTTGAGTCTTTGCCTCTTCATATAAACTTTATAATCTGTTTGTCGATATACTCAAAGTAACTTGCTGGGATTGTCATTAGGATTGCATTGAAACTATTGATTGAGTTTAGAAGAACTGACATTTTGACAATATTGGGTCTTCCTATCCATGAATATGCAGAATCTCTCCATTAATTCAGTTCTTTCACTTGATTCATCAGAGTTTTGTAGTTTTTCTCATATAGATTGTGTACATATTTTGTTAGATTTATACTTTTTATTTGGGGGGGTATAATGTAAATGGTGTTTTTAATTTCAAATTCTACATTTTCATTGCATATATATAGGAAAACTATTCACTTTTGCATATTAATCTTGTGTCCTGCAGCCTTCCTATAACACTTAGTTCCAGGAGGTTTTTGTTCATTCTTTTGGATCTTCTGCATAAATATTTATGTCATTTATGAACAGTGACAGGTTTATGTCTTCCTTCCCAACCTGTATACCTTTTATTTCCCTTTCTTCTTCTGTTTCATTATCTATAACTTTCAGTACAACATTGAAAAGTGGTGGTAAAAAAGGTAGGAAGCAAGATGTCTTGTGCCTGATAGCATGAAAGAACCACCAATGGAAAAAAATGGTTGATATATTAATAGGAAGTTCAAAGAATGCATAACACAAATGGTCCATATACAAAGAAATAATACTTAAAATAATCAATAGTAAAAACAATACAATTAAACCCACAATTATATTACATGTACCAGAAAAACAAATAAAACAAAGTAAAATGTAGGTGAGCTATAATATATGGGGATATATAAAGTATATATATAATTCTCATTTTCTTTGGGGGGAGTAAAAAATTAAATACACTGTTCAAAAATTTGACATTACCCAGTAAGGTGAGCATGAGCAGACCCTAGAATTCAGAAATTATATTACTAATTTATATTTACCATTAATAAGTATTTTTATGGTCCATGAAATATGTACAAGAATGTTTATAGTAGCATCCTTCTAAAAAAGTAAAATACTTTAAAAAATTGGAATGTCCATCAAGAATTGCACACATTTTAAAACAATATGAAATTAACACAATAAGATACCAAATACCAGTTTAATCGAGTGAACTATAAGGTGAATTTATTAGCACATCTTCAGATCAAAAACATGTTGAGCAAATGAAACACCACAGACGAGTATATATGGCATGAATTTATTTATGTAGCTAAAAAATTTTATTTGGGGTTAAGACTAAAAAATATATATAATAGCCCTACAGAGAAACTTAGTGAATTGCATACAATATTTAGGATAATGGTTACTTTGGAAAAGGGGGAGTAAGAAGGAAGCCCTTAGGGGGTTTCTGAGATTTTAGGAAATTCCACTTATTGGCCTGAGTAAAATATAGACAAGAGTTTAAACTATTGCATATTATATTTCTATTGTTTTTACAGCAAACTCTTTTCTTAATTCTAGACATAAAAATTTTTAATGACATATATTAAAGACAAATGTAAGCCATTATGTGCATAACTGATCATACTGAACACAAAACAAAATAGAACACAGACATTAAAAAGAAATATTGATTAAAATAACTTGATATATGATAAGAAAATATGAGTTACCAGGAAAAACCACACATGATGGTAAATATAATGAGATTAAAGTTATAAGGCTTAAATGAAAAGAAGTATCATGAGCATATAAGCAGAAAAAAGAAAAGTCACTCGAAACAGGCAAAATTCTGGTTTACTTCATATTTTTCTACAACAATGTTTAAAGGCTATATGGTAAACGGTAGAGTGAAACCTACATTTTGATAAAAAACAATGTAAACCAAGAATTTTATTTCCATGAACTCTCACTTAAAAACACAGTGCAAGGAGGAAACAAGATGGTGCGTAGGTAACAGCTGCACCCGCCGCCTCCGCAACCACATCAAAATCACAACGAAAACACAGAACCACGATCACTCAGAGCCTCCTGAGATCCGGCTGCAGAGAAGCCCCACAGCCAGGGAGCTGAAGCAGCACCGAGACCGGCAGGAGGGGCGGAGACGCGGGCAGATGGGGCTGAATCCCGGAGACGGGGCCGCGGGCCCACACCCAGTGCCGTGGTTGAAACCTGGGAGGACATCTCGGCAGTGGAGGTTTCCCTGAAGAGTGAGGGTCCCAGCCCCACAGCCGGCCCCCAGCCCAGGGCTCCAGGGTCGGGAAGAGACGTCCCCACAACTCCAGGCTGTGAAACCAGCGGGGACTGTCCCTGAGGGTCGCAGAGGCTGCGGGAGCCCCAGCAGCTCCTCTAAAGGGCCCGGCACGGACTCACCCGGACGCTCCCTCTGAGCCCAGCGCCGGGCAGCAGCCTGAAAGGACCCGGGACACTCGGGGAGGAACTGACCTGCCTGAGATCCGGGCGAGAGGCGGAGGGCGGCTTCCTCCCAGGCAGAAGGGCTGGCGGAGGCCATGGCTCCTTTGGCGAGTCCTCCCCGCACACAGCCGGCAGGCAGGCGCCATATTTGAGTCGCCAGCACCTGACACCCACCTTTGGCCCCGCCCCGTGATTCCCGGAGGCCCCGCCCCTCCCCACCTGCAGCTCATCCAGGCCATTTCCAGGGGCTTTTCTGTGCAAATGGCCTCTCAAGCCTCATGCTTAGAACTTTCCTAAAATCTCTCAAACAAGCAGCAGTGGGCCCCGTATGGCTTGATAAGTGGCCCCAGGCGTGGCACTAGCGGCAGCTGCATTGGCTCAGAGCTTGGCCTCTCCTGGGCACCTCCAAGCCCAGCACAAGTAGCAGCCAACTACGGTTTGCTGTGTAGCTCATGCTGGGGGGCCCTGGGCAAGGCACTGGCACAGGCTGACTTTGCACCTCTCGGGAGGCCCCAGAGACAGTGCACCTGGTGGTCAGACTCGACCACGCTGTGACACACTCAAGGGGCACACTTGGTGAACACCAAAGCTCCACTGAACTAAATCCTGCTCCATAGGGGTGTCTCCAGCACAGCAGCTCTTTGGCTGTAGTCGCAGCTGGTCCTCACAGCTGACTGGTCTGGGGGTCAGTTCCTCCCAGGGACGCCAACAGCAACCAAGGCTCAACTACAACAGGTCAGAGCACACAGCCCACACAGGGGAGCACCCAGAAGGCCCAGCTCAGGTGACTGGGGAGGCTGAGCCACTGGTTCCTACAGGACACCTACTACACAAAGCCACTCTACAAATTCCAGGAGACATAGCAGCTCTACCTAATACATAGAAACAAACACCTGAAAGCAGCCAAAATGTGGAAGCAAAGAAACATGTCACAAAAGAAAGAAAAGAAGAAATCTCTAGAAGAGGAACTAAATGAAATAGATGCAAGCAAGATAACAGACACAGAGTTCCGAATTTTGTTTATAAGGATACTCAACCATATTATTACGAAAATAACTGAGAAAATCGATAACATAATAAAGTACCAATGAAATGAAGGCTACACGAACTGAAATGAAGAATAATTCACAGGGAATCAACAGTAGAGTAGAGGATGCTGAGATTCAAATCAGCAATTTGGAACATGAGGAAATAAAAAACACCCAACCAGAAGAGCAAAAAGAAAAAAGAACACAGAAATTTTAAAATAGTATAAGGAGCCTCTGGGGCAACTTCCAGAGGCCCAACATTCGTATTATTGAGGTGCCAGAAGGGGAAGAAACAGACCAAGAAATTGAAAACCTATTTGAAAAAATAATGACAGAAAACTTCCCCTACCTGGGGAAAGAAATAGACTTATGAGTCCAGGAAGCACAGAGGGTCCCAAACAAGAGGAACCCAAAGAGGCCCACACCAAGACACATCATAACTAAAATGCCAAAGGTTAAAGACAAAGAGAGAATCTTAAAAGCAGCAAGAGAAAAGCAATTAGTTACCTATAAAGAAACACCCATATGACCATCAGCTGATTTCTCAACAGAAACTTTGCAGGCCAGAAGGGAGTGGCAAGAAGTATTCACAGTGATGAAAAACATGGAACTACAACCAAGATTGCTCTACCCAGCAAAGCTATCATTTAGAATTGAAGGTCAGATAAAGAGCTTCTCAGACAAGGAAAAGCTAAAGGAGTTCATCACCACCAGACCAGCACTACAGGAAATGTTGAAGGGTCTTCTTTAAGAAGAAGCTAATGAACAAAAGAATCTGATGAACTAAATAAATCCAGAGACATTGATGCATGAACAGGCAATCACATTTCAGAGGAAAGAGGGAAGGGGGTGGAGGGGGGGAAGAGATTAACCAAAGAAGTTATATGCATATATGCATAACCCATGGACACAGTCAATAATGGGGTGATGCCTGGGGACTGGGTGGGAGTGAGGTGGAGGGGTTCAATTGGGGGGGGAAATGGGACACCTGTAATACTTTCAACAATAAAGATAAATTAAAAAATATATATATATATATATATATATATATATATATATATAGTGCAAATATATAAAATAAATATATAAATGGTTGAATGGATAGATGGATAGATGGAGAGAAAACTTAACAATAAAATTCAGCTGTTCAAGACATGATTAAAAGCAAAGGGAAAAGTGGAAACCAGACTGAAAAGATATTTGTGCTCATTGAACCAATTGAAGTAACTGAGATTAAACACTGGTGAGAATTTTTTATTCTATAAAATGTATTTCATTCCCAGTCATTAAAAAAAATTATAATGAAGGAAGTGAGAGAGTAATAATAAAAATGTCAATCTGCAATTTTATTATCTTTTATGTTAGTGTATATTTTGATACTGTTAAACAATGTTTAAAATTATAAGCTTTACACCTTTTTATAATTTTACATAACTCAAGATTTTCACTATAACTTTTCTTGCTTTAGAACGGTGATTCTCAACTCTGGCTTCATATTACAATCACACTGAAGACTCCTGATAATTCAGACACACCCTCATAGATGAATTAAGTCAGAATCTATGGGGGTGAGATTTAGGCATCAAAAATTCTAATGTTATCTCTGGTCATCTAATGTGCAGCCATACAGTTTTGGGCATATGGTTTCTAACTTTTAATAGACTTTATAGTAAGTATATCTCTTGAGGTAAAACAAGCTGTTTCTGAAATTCATTAATTTATCTACTTTCTCTTTGGATTAATATTCTTTGTTTAAATGCAATGGCATTTTAAACATTTTTTTCTAAAGCAGTATTCTATCTTTCTATATCTATCTATTATCTATCTATCATCTATCTATTGTCTATCATCTATTTATCTATCTATCTATCATCCATCTATCTATCTATCTATCTATCTATCTATCTATCTATCTATCTATCATCATCTATCTATCATCTATCATCATCTATCATCTATCATCTTCTGCCTACCTATGCCTTTGTATCTCTTTATGTAAATAGAGAGATTCTTTATAATGCAAACAAATTTTGTCAGAGACTGTCTTACAGTGTTAGAATTTTGGTGTGAATTTTTAACTTTATGTGTTTTTTGTTACTTGATATTTTATAACAGACATTCTTCATTTTTACAAAAAATAGATATTGTTTTAGTTTTGAAGTTGTATTAACTGATTTCAGTTTCACATCATTTGTTATATAGTTTGTTACAGCTAAATATATATAGTTATTCTTGAAAGATTAAATATATAACTACTAATGATTGAAAATATCATTTTATTATAAGTATTTGACAGTAAAATACCTGTCTGTATATATTTGATGCCAGGTTTTTATGTGCATGGAACTAGAACAAGGCAAAGGATATTTGCAGTTCAATTTTAACTTTGCACAACTTGCACTGGTAAAAATATATGTATCTCTGATGTGATAGTTAAATGGGTATGGATCAAGGCTAAAAGAAGGAAATGAATACCCATAATTAAATTTTTATATGTTATAGCTTGCGGTGGTGAAATAAATATCTGTCAATGACATGAATGGTAAATGGTTATATGTTCGCGCGTCTAGAGTACAGAAATTAATATCTTCAATTAAATGTCTCTATGTTATGTAAGGTTTTGACACAAAAACTCCTTACAACTTGAAATTCCTTTAAGAGTTTTTCTATCTTTGAAAAGATCTTTTAGAAAACACAGTGAGGGTAGAGCACTGAGAGAATTTAATTTACAGAATGTCTACAACTTTTAAATAACAAATGACCCATAAGTCATTTCTCATGTCCTTTATAATTTTACTTCCTATACATTAAAATGTTGAATCTCTTTTATTCTCTCATTTTTAGCCTTATTTATCAATCCTATTTGGCCATTTTCATTCCATTAAAATTAAGTTTCTTTTTACATACCATAAAATTAAGAAGGATTTCATGCAACAAAATTAATCAAATTATGAGAAAATACTATTTTGGTATTTTTGTTTATTACATACAAGCATTTTTCTGTATACTGTCAATGCTATAAAATAATTCAAACATTTCTAAAAGTATCTAGTTTATATAAAAAAAATATTACACAAGTGTTGGGATAACTTTCAGGACTGTAAAGGACTCCATCTACCAGAGAACTCTTAACTAGTGGACATTCCAAAAGCATTGTCATAGGGTCACAATACTGAAATTCATTTAGCGACACTCTTTAGGAAATAGTTTTTTAAAGTTTGGGAATGGTGAAGAAATACCACATGGTAAATTCAGGGATCATAGGTTAAGATTCTTCTGAAAATTCTATAAAGGTAATGTTTATTAACTATTAAAATGAGTCAATCATAATCAAGATGGTAAGACTAAGCAGTTATGACAGACTAATACTAGAAATAAAGCGATTTCATTATCTGATGATCCTATATATGAAATGCAAACTCTTTAACACATATCATTTATA
Source organism: Miniopterus natalensis (assembly GCF_054644295.1). Lineage (NCBI taxonomy): Eukaryota > Metazoa > Chordata > Mammalia > Chiroptera > Miniopteridae > Miniopterus > Miniopterus natalensis. The sequence goes on from NC_142083.1 coordinate 56,879,466, forward strand.
AAATGTTATTTCTTTACATGAAGCTTTCAGGCTAGAAATATATATCTATATAACTATTTCTCCGTATACAGACATACACACACACATACACATGCATGGTGTCAACTTGCTACACGTTTTTTTAAGTAACAGGAAAATCAGCATTTGACATTTTAGGAGCCATTCACCAAATCACTTTTCCGTCCAGATGTCTCCTTTCTGATGACAAACCCAGCGGTTGCATCGCACTTTCATTAGGCAGTGTCTGCACGTGTATCCTGGCAACCACATGCTGCGGCTGTGCTGACTCCCTGAAGCACAGGATGAGAAGGAAATTGCTAAGGTCAAGAAACAAATTTTAAGAAAAAACTGCCATAAATAATAAAATATTTTAAAGTTATTTCTGAGCCAGTAGTATTCCCACCAGGCAAGTCAATAAACTCTTGATTTTAAAGATATTTGCATTTACTCCCTAAATAGACTGTCAGGTTACAAAACAGAAACCGGTTTGGGTTCTATACAATGTAATATACATCCAGACCCCAAATATCAACGCTTCAAATTCATTAACTGCGTATTTATTTTACTCTAGCTTGCAGAGTTTTTCCCCCTTCATTTTCATGTTTCCTATATTAAAGCTTCACTGAATACTTTGAAAGAGTCTGAGGACATTGGTTAGTTTGTATATGCTGAGCTGCTAAACATCCAGTTCGTATTGTCTTGATTACACCCTGCATCTACCCTGGACACAGCGACGCCTCAATTGTATCAATAATGATGAAAGCTATCCAGGCCCAATTACCAAAGGAGCCATGCACCTCTCTGACTTGCTGCTTGCAGGCAGAGAAGGCTCAGTAAGAGACAGCTAAGAGCCTTCAATGGCCCATATGCTCTCTTTTATCTACTTGAAAGACTAAAACATGTTCCCCAGTATTCAGCTAGTTACATTCTTTATGTTATTACTTCAGCCTGTGTACATGCAAACATACAATGATCGCATGAAAATTTCAATATTAAGTAATATTTACGAAACTTAGCTTTCAATGTATGAAAAAACAAGAAAGAAAGGATTGAAATACCTGAAGAAACTGGAAAAATAAGCAGAACAAAATCAAAGAAAAAGAGAGAGAAAATAAGGATAGAAATCAATAAAGCAGAAAACAAAATCAATGGCAAAGATTAAAAAAACAAGAAAATGTAGTATAAAAGTAGATTGTCCAACTTTTTTGTATTGTTTTCACAAGAATGATGTAGAAAAAGTACAGAACAAAATAGATAAAATTATTGATACAAAAAAGGGTTAAAATACAATATAAAACTTATGTATTAATAAATTTGGTTCATTAAAATGGATACATATCTTACAAAAGAAATGACAAAACTAGAGAAGAATAAATAGAAACTTACAACTCACATGGATTTGCATACCACTACGCCACTAGTTTTATTTATTTATTAATTAAAGACTTCTCTGTGCAATCTAATACTATTCTACATGCCAATACAGATATATTTTCCTATTTCTTATGCAATTGAACGTTATAATTATTACTTCCTCAACAGAAACTTTGAATTTCTAAAGTATATGATATAATAACCATTTCATTTTACCTATTGTGAACTTTACACAGAATATAAAATATGCTTTTACATTCTGAAATCTGTAATTAGTCATAGATAAAGATAAATTGCTCTTTCAGGATTTCAGGCAGAACACTTAAGTAAATGTATCTGAAGGGACTGTATATATATGTCTGTGTATATATATTTATATTAATGTGTATATATATTTCTTTGCATGCAATTATTTGTTTATCTGTATTTATGTATATGTATAAACACACAGAAATAAGTAATTAAAATAAGTATAGAAAAATAACTAGAAAATAAGTGCATACTAAATTATATTAACAATTTTAAAGTAAGTATTAAGATACACTAACTAACTGTGGCAGCCTTGATAATGTAATTAAGGGAGGGTCCAGTTGCACTCTGAAATCCATCAGAACAGGTTTGCAACACACATATTCAGTGGGCTGCTCCCAGCCAAGACTCAGTGCAGCAGGGATAGCAAGAAAGACATGTTTTTGGTATATGCAGATTTCTCAGATGACCAGCTTTGTTTTGAAAATTTTCCAGTGGCTTTGCCAAACCTGCCTTGGACAGCACAGCACTCTATGACGTTTCAATCCAGTTTTCTCTCCCTCGCTTACACTCAGGATCAGATTTGCACTGTCCTCTCAGCCTGTCCAGTCCCTGCCTCACTTTCCCTTACATAGCCATTTCCTTTCATAAAATCCTTACATATTTGATTATGTATTGGTGTGAGCTTCTCAGGGAAACTGGGTTAAAACGCGTTGTACAACCTATATGTACTGCTAATTTATATAAATCACTATCAAAGCACAGTCATGTGTTCTTCCAAGGAAATCCATAATAAAAGGATCAATAAATGCATTTTAAAAAGTTTTTAATGCATTTCAAAAAGTTATTTGTGAATACAAAGAAGACTGTGCACTGAAGAAACTTTTATAACAAATTCTAGCATTAGTCTAAAGTTTATCTTTATAATTATATGGTATCAATGACTATGCCTTGTTTATGTAAGACATCCTTTAATAATTGTAATATATTCTTAATTTTAAAAAACCACAAAATTAATTCAACATCTAATAAAATGCCTAAAATCACCAGAGTTTTCTAAATTACAAGGCCATCTTGATTATCATATAATATTCTTTTGAATTTTTGGAGATTATAATTGCCTTTGAAAGTCTGTTGATGTTTATAAGCTTTCCCAGAATAAGGCATAGTATTTTTTTCCAAGTGTGTGTGTGTGGGGGGGGGGCTTTAAATAGCCCTTTGTCTTGGAGACATGAAAGTATATTGCTTTGTAAATTGATATTATTTTTAATTGAGTACATTATAATGATTAGCATGTTATTCTTAAACAGCATCATTAAAGTGTGTACTTTTGTTTATTTAACCAATCTGTTATATTTTAAATATTATTGTAATTAAATCTTGGAATATATTGACAATTATTTTTGTAGGATAAATTTCTAGCAGTAGAATCCCTAAATAAAAAATATAGTTATTAAATATATATATAGACAAATTGCCATAAAAAAGTTAAAGTCCTTGTTTATTTAAGTCATCAAGATCACTAATAATAATTGATTTTAACCTTTAATAAATTGAAGGTGAAATGTCATTTTATTGTTTAAATATATAGTTCATTCAATTCTAGAGAGAGATCCACTTTATCTCTGTCTTCTCTCCAGAAACGTTTGTTGTTGTTATTGTTTTCTTTTGTGAATTATCTCTACTGCACTTACCTATTTTCTATATTAGTAAGTTGAATTACGTTAATGGATTAAAACAAGTAATCTACTCCTGCTTTTCTGGGATGAATTCACTGTCTATTTTGTATTGCTGAATTATATTCATTAATATTTTATAAGTAGATTTATTTTGTATTTTTTAGTATTTATTTTTGTTAGATTTTAGTATTAGTGATATGCTTTATGTATAAAAATAACTTATGCCTTGAAAGGATTAGATTTTATCTTAAATTCACCCCTGCAATTTTCTCAGCCTGGACTATTATGAGAGGTATCATGCTAACTATTCATCCATTTCATTCTTTTTAACTTGTCTGTTAAATTATCTTATTTTTTCATGTGTTCTTAAACAAACTCCAATTTTCTAAAAGTATTTCTTTGATATTACCATGGTATTTTGAAGTAGTCTTTTATGATTTTTGTTTCTAATCTCGAGTTAATCTCCAACTATGGGTTACACATGCATTAATCAGAAAGTTCCTATACATTGACAAATAACTTGCAAGCAACAGAAAAAATTGTATAAGTTTTAAAGTAGGTGTGAATTAAAGAGGTGATATTTGAAAAAAATTAAGATATTTAACCTCATTGCTTTTAAATATGTGATACTCAAAAGGATTACTTTATGACTTAGTGTAACTTCATGTTCAAATCTACAATGAGTGACATAACGGAAGCATAGATTCCCATTTGGTTCTACTTCTTTGTCCCATAATATGCTGTGTGTTGTTGTTGTTTTTTACCATAATTTACTCTCTTATAAGAAAAGTTAAGCAAATTCTTTAGTTTCTTTAGTTTTAGAGAAAACAAATTCTCTAAGGCATTTTATAGTGGTGTAATTTCTAAAGTTGAATATCCCCAATTTTACAATAAAAAGTAAAAGTTGAAGTATGCTCCAGATATGGATCTGTGTTATCTGTACTGATATGGTAGTTGAAGGCTTGGTGGGATATAAATTTTTTGTGAAAAGCATATAAAAATTAATGGTGGTGGTCCTAGAATTCAGTAATATTCACACTTATGGAATGAAAATAGTGAGGAGAAAACAAGTAAAGGAGAGAAACCTATGTATACATTCGATTCAATGACATTGGTAAAGTTCACTATAAAATATATTTTTAACAGAGATAAATTAGTATATTTATTAAAGCCAGGAAACCAGAATAAAAGAGAGAATCTATTGTTTCTTAATAGAGATATCTTAATTGTTTGAAAAGAATAATGAGCATGGCTGGTGTGGCTCAGCGGTTGAACACCGTCCTATGATCCAGAGGATCACGGTTCGATTCCCAGTCAGGGCACATGCCCGGGCTGCGGGCTTGATCTCCAGTCGGGGGTGTGCAGGAGGCAGCCGATCAATGACTCTCTCATCATTGATGTTTCTCTCTCTCTCTCCCCTTCTCTGAAATCAATAAAAGATATTAATAAATATTTTTAAAAATGTAAAGTATAATGAAAATCCCCTGATATTTCTTCGATTTATTTAATAATCAATTAAGTTTATGCTAAATTTTATACACTCAACCTAAATAAGAATATGGATGCTAAGAGGAATAAATGAGGTATGTGGGGGTAGATTTTTGCTCTTTCTTTCTAAATTATGGAAACAATAGAATAATATTTTGCGTTTAGACATCTTTTCCTCTTCAAAGCTTATAGCATGCACAAAGGTTAAATTAGGTGTCCTTTTTTAAAAACGGATTCAACCAAACATTAGAATGTTGCAAACATAAAAGAATTATTTCGGTAAATTATTGCTGGTCAGTGGTTTACTGTTTTCTTCACCACGTAACAAGCTTTATATTCTTAAAAACTGCACATATATCTTGTCATTGTTCTCCAGTAACTAAGGACAAGTATTCAACTGCAATCTTGGTGCTCAGCTGTTGTTTGTTTAATCTGTGTGTGTCGAGGCAAAGGATATTTGTCAGACGAGAGTTGGCAAACAAAGGGCTACTCACATTCATCTTTAGAGCACCCCAGTGCATTATTAATAGGAACATTTAACAGTGACCTGAGCTCTTATTAATCAAAATAGCATTCTTTGGAAGAAGTTATCAATAAAGAATTTTATTGCGGCATGAACTCATGCCAGACCATTAATAGAAAATAAATATACATAGCGTTTACACATTGAAATTAGAAGTGGATGGGATGTCATTATGAGAAAATGGATTGAAAAATGCTGAATCTCACTAATCCAATTCTTGACAGGCCCTAATTGACAACAGTGATTCTATTTATAAGAATTCTGTGTAATTAATTATAGATGGACGAAAACTGTAAATTCTAAACATTTTTGAATTGTCATACCTAATTGTCTGCTCTAGCCTATTGCTTTAGCCAGAATCTTATATCTTGTTTTTTTGTCCACAGATTAAAAAATTTCTGAATATGAATATTTACATCATTATATCCAAACATAACTACTTTGTACTTTGTAATTTATTGTTGCTTTAGTCAGTATAATTTTTAATCCTAAATTACATTTTAAAACATTTTTTTGGACAGTTATCACTCTTTTCTTACCTAGTTTTATTTTATAAAATGAAGATTCTTGGCAATGCAAGTAACAGAAGCTCATTCAACCAACTTAAGTAGAAAAGATTTTCGTGTTTCTCAAAGAACTGAAGGCAAGGATAAAACCCAGAATCTACGGGGAGCAAGGTAGGTATTCAAATGCTAGCAAGAAAATATTTTTTCTGTTTTTTTTCTCTGTGTATTTCCGCTTCATTCTTTACTGTTGCTACAGAAAGTGTGCTCTACTTAGTACAGTACGCAGAATAGCCGCTGAGGAAAATTATGCTGTGCTGTTGGCACTGGAGACAGACTTCTTTTTTCTAGATCCATCTCTCCATGTATCTCTCTCCCTCTTTCTCTCTTCTTCTCTCCTGTCTCTCTGTGTCTGTCATTCTTACTTTCTCTCCCCTCCGTATTCCAAACCCTTACATCTGGAAATTAGATTAACTCGGATCGTGACAGGTGTCCACTCTGAAACAATTCCGGAAAGAAAATATCATTTCATTTTAAATGGCTTCTTCTTTGGGTAAAGGCCAAATAAGAGCATTTCTCAGAAAAGGTGAATAAAATTCAATGAAGAAAAAGCAATGGATCATTACAAATATATATATATATATACCACTAGTGCTTACGAAATTTTTATTTTTTTTAGTATCTTCCTAGATTTTCTACTTTTCTAAATTATATTAATATATGTATTAATTAAACTAGTATATTGATATAAAGTATGCTAATTACATTGTATTATAATATGTTAATCTCCAAAGTTATGTATTAAATTAATTATATATTTTTTTAATTTTATTTTTAAATTTTTTTCCATCACCGCTGATCCCATCGAGGCCCTTTTCCACCTCCACCTTGACTCCCCCAGCCCTGCAGTCACCACACCGTTGTCCATGCCCAGGAGTTCTCTCTCTTTTATTTTTATGTTTTAATTTTTAATTTTTCCATTATATCAATTTCCAAAATTATATCTCTGGTGGTTATTAGTAAATGTTTTATTGTTTCATAGAGTTCTTTATTGTTTTGATTTTGTTTTCAATTTCTCTAATTAAATCTTCCTCTTTTTAAACCTTTGTCTTTTGTTTTGTATACTTTCTTCTTTTATGCCCAAATGCTAACCCAGGGCTTCATTTAAAATCCTAGAGTCCATGTATACCTACTTTGCTGAAGCTGTATTTTTAAGATGAATCTTTGGGGTATTTTTTTGTTTTAAGCAGGAAATTTAATAGGGACATTCACGCAAAATTTGCACACCAAAATAGGTATCTAACTATGCTTTCCTATAGCAGAGAGTGCTGTGCTCCAGATGTCTGCTCTTAAATAGCTCCTTAAAATTGCATTCTGAAACATTCTTTTTTTCCCTCTTGGAAAATCAGCTTATCAACTTTAATCAAAGAATAAACACATATTTATCATGACACAATTTACTAAGTTGATCATGTTTATGGTTGACTGGGAGAAAGTCAAGCTTGTGTCATTTTGAAGTTTCAATGGCATGGGAACTTGCATAGAACATGAGACTAAAGGTTTCTGCCAATACAGAAATACAATATAGAAATATTTCAGAACATTGTTTATGGAGGGAAGTCATAAAACAAGACTTTAAGGAAGTCATACTAGTTTAAAATGCCTGGTTTTGGAAAAATACAAATCAAACTCCAAAAAAGGCTTTATTCTTCCTAAATAGAGCATTTTAACCTAGTCTGACCATATATGCATGTGTTTGTGTGTGTATGTGTGTGTATATACATATACACATAAATATATGCATATATGAATGTTTTATAATATTTTCTTTCTAGTACATTATTGGTTCTTTCATGGGTTATGCACTTTGCATGTTTCAATATTAATCTACCATAAAATACAAATGATTTACTTTTATTGAAGTACCCTCCTACACAAAATTCTCTGCTGTGGCAATCTTGGAAGTGAATATAAATATTCCAGATACAAAATCTTAGCAGTGAAATCAGTTAACCACAAATTGATCTTGTAATTATAAATGCTGCATGTAGAACTCAATACATTTTTAATGCTCAAATTAAGACACACTAATTACACAGTAACTGCTAAATAAATGGCATATAATTTAGAGTTATGCTTAAGAGTGTTGCTCAGATTTAGATGCTTCTAATCATGGGGGAAACTTGCTCACTGCTGGTGAAATGTTAACCTTGATGAACAAACTGGTGATTATCCAAGAAAAGCTCTACTAATGGAAATGTTGAGTTCATATAATTTCAGGTGTCTTTTTTTTTCATTGACCTATTTTGAAGATTGTTTTCAAACTATTTTAGCTTCCCATTAATTTATTCGGTGTTTCATAATAATGGGAAAATCCAACTTAGGAAAAGATCTTTTTTTAAAAAGTCAAATGGATGACTCACAGAAACAGAATTTTGAATACTGATTATGTTCCAGAATATAGTAAACAAGTATCAATTTTATCCCATGTTGCTTCTAAAATTGATGTGTTTTCAATGTCATTCAGTTGAAACTAAATGATGATAATAGCAGAAATAAAGATAAAGTTTAAATGGGAGTTTTAAAAGCTCCTACAAATTCTAGTTCTTGAAGCACAGAGAGTCTTCATTAAAAGAAAATGAAAGAGGAAGACAGACGTTTGTGGAGATTCATATGGAAAATTCTAAGCAATTTCAATGTGTATCAAGTTTAATGACACACATTTTTCTTTAAGATTAAATCCACTTTAAAAAGATATGACTTTATTTTTATATATGTTTACTATTAGCTTTCCTTTATGTTTATTTTCCTTAAGGGAGTACATTCTTTGACTCACAAATAAAATAAAGATAAAAAGAAAAAAGAGAGTGGTCAACCAAGGCCTTCTGGGAACAACTAGAGAAGAGTTTAAAGGGAACAGAAAGAAGAGGGTAGAAATAATGTGTATCTCAACATGAAAATTTACTTTACCTGAAATAAGCTGAACTGTAAGTAAATAAAGTAGAAAAAAAATGAAGTAAATTATAAGTGCAAATTTTCATGGAACAGAAATTTTAAAAGTGGTTAAAAAATGGTTAAGAATGACAAATTAAACAGTAGACAAGCCATTTACTCACTAGAACTACTGAATTTCTCTCCAGTCAGAGATAGGAATAGCAGGAGCCAACCATTCCCAAAGTCAGGACAGTGTGGGATTATCTACTAATAAAAATGGGGGTTGATCATTCATCAATGAGTATAAAGTCCTATATTATTAATTTTTGTCTTGCATTTCCCCAGCAATTTATTGTGGAGTCTCTGGGGAAGTGTATAAGTGGCCTTTGAGACCAGGCATTTGGATATAGTTTATTTTTGTTTTTCAGTTGCAAAGTATAGAAATTTGCACCACCACCCCCCCAAAAAAATAATTCAAGTAATAAGGTAATTTCTTGACCAGATGCAGAGAAATTCCAATACATTCAGTATCGAGAAGAATAGTTAGGCTTCAGATTCTGGCATAATTTTCCAGGTAGTTATGGCCAAGGTGAGGTCACCTGGCATAATTACCATTTACTTTTACAGAAAACATGAATGAGAAAATTTGACTAAAGAGAGAAGTTTGAAAGTTTAGTCAGTATTTATAATCCCCACTAGCCAATATGCATGCATAATATTAAAATAGTACAATATAGTACATTAACAATATCCAAATATCAAATAAGAAAAAAATAAATTCAATTACTATGTTTTAACTTTTATAAATGGGAATTAATCCTTCAATCCACTACAGTCTGTTTTCTCCTCTTACCAAATTCTTAGTGTTAGAATTTATCCTAAGGCTAGTAACAATTTTGTGATTGATAAACCCTATGCCTGGTTTTAAACTCTCATCTTCTTTGATTGGAGATACTCTTTGATTACAGAGTAGGTTTGGGAATGGCAAGCTTCTCTCTAATATTAAAAACTCTAGTTTGTTTGTTTGTTTGTTTTCTTCAGCAACATTCTTTATAAGTTCTACTTATTTATCTTTTCTTTCTTGAGATTGTTTTCCTTGTTCTCTCTCTTCCCCATGAGGTCGATTCTATATTTGATTCAAGATCCATTTAAAGTTGTGTTTTCTTGTAACTAAAAATATTTCCTTGGGTTATCTGATATGCTTTCATGATTTCAAACATTATCTGGCATCACTGGAATTGTATGAAATTCTGTGTGTATGTATATTAGTGTAGGTTCACTGAGTTCAAGGTCCATAGATTTTAGCAGTATTTTTTAGGTCTATGAAATTAGTATCCACATCTCTACATTACTCTTATCTTTAAAGTCCAAAACTCATAATTCTTTCTCTTTAGCATAACCATTTGGGTAACCTGAAAATATCATTCTTAGCAAGCACAAAACTAAATTTATTACCTATCTTCAAAAATATTTTCTGCTTGCTCTTTAGACTTAATTGAATTACCTTCCACTCCTTTCTCATTCCCTGACATATTTAACACTGAATGTGAACAGTACATCTTCCATCTCCAATTCTTCTATCTTAGTTAAATTAAGGTCTCCTTTAGCTGCCTTTTAAAATACGGAAATAATATTATCTCTAATCATCCTATTCCAGATTGTCTTCCATACTGACAGCTAATTATATTAGTCTAAAGGTAAAAAAGAAAACACAACTAAAAACTCAGTTGGAACCTTGTTGTCTATAGAACAAACATGACAGACTGCTCCTAGTTTCTTCTCCAGCTGCTTGTGTCTCAACCCTATGGTCAGTTTCACTGTAATTCTTGCCATTTTCCAAATAGTCAAGCCTTTCATATTGTCTCAAGATGGACTAACCTATGATTTTTACCCTTACACATTTCTACATGTCTTTTAAAACCCTACCAAACTCTTGTGTCTTCAGTGGAACTTACCCCAAGTCCAGAATAAGAATGGGCTGATCTGCCCTTTAGGTTCACATTACATATCTCTAGTAGGTTTTTTATAGCACTTAACAAGCTTCTTTATACTTGTTTTAATTTTCAGGTTACACTTTTTCATCATATTTCAATTCCTCAATATATAAAAATTCTCTAGAAGTTTGGGTATTTCTTATGCCAACAGTGAGAATATTCATTTTGTAGAAAATTAATGTTTTTTCCAGCCAGTGTGGCTCAGTGGTTGAGCATTGACCTATAAACCAGAAAGTCAGGGTTTGATTTCTAGCCAGGGCACATGCTCAGGTTGTGGGCTCAATTCCCAGCAGGGGGCATTCAGCAGGCAGCCAATCATGGCTCTCATCACTGATGTTTCCATCTCTCTTTCCTCCCTTCCTCTCTCTGAAATCAATAAAAATATATTTTAAAAAAGAAAAGAAAAAAGAGAAGAAAATTAATATGTTTCAAAGGAGGTACAAATGAACTTTCTAGGTATTACCTTGTTACTTGTGGCATAATGACATTGGCTTTAAGTAATTCTCTTAAACACAGGGGGAAAATATATTAAATAGGTAAAATAAAGAATAGCTATAAATAAATAGATATAAATCTCTTAAATAGGTATAAATCTCTTTTTTATTCCATGATAAGCATGGTCAGATGAGAAGGGCCTGTCTTCTGCTTATCTAGTAAGTGTGCGGTAGAGAAGAAAGCAATAAAGATTTATTCAGGCAGAATCAAATCTTGAGTAAACATTTCTGTTCACTTAGCACCCATATTATCCAACCAATCAGGTCCTACTTAAAAACTGTGTCAAGATAACAAAAAAGACATGTCCAGGGTAAGTAGCTTAGAGCCCATAACTATGGGATTTCGAGGCCAAAAAATGTACCCCGTCCCAACTTGAAGGCCATGTATATGAAATCCCTGGAACCTATGAATGCTTTTTTATTTGGAAAAGGAATATTTTGCAGATGTGGCTTATTTGACAATCTTGAGATGTGATAATTCTAAATTATTCTGGAAGCCCTCAAATCTAATGGCAAAAGTCCTTATAACCAAAAGATGGAATTTTGAGACAGAAAGAGGAGAGTACACAAAAGAAGAGAAGGCAAAGTGACCTTGGAGTCAGAGATTGGAGTGATGCAGTCTCAGGTCAACAGATGCTGGAGCTACCAGAAGCTGGATGAGACAAGAAATGAGATCTTCTCTACTAAGTCACCAGAAGAGAGGTTTCCCTGATCACACCCTTATGTCAGACTTCTGACATCCAAAATTGTGCGACAATAAATTTATTTATTTTTAATCCAATAAATTTGTGGAAATTTGTTACAGCAGACCAAGGAAACTAATACAGAAGTTATAGGACAAACATTGTATAACTTTCTGGTAAATTTACTTGAAATCTTGAGAGAAAAAAATATAACTACCATGGGAATAAATGAAGAATTTAGGGAAAGTTTACATCAGAGGAAGGGCCCACATATTCCTGCAGGTGCATTTTTCCTTTTACCACTTGAAGAATGCTTTGGCAGAAATATTTGAGTACTGTGGCATTAAAAGATTAGGTATCCATGATGAAAAGAAAGAAGAGAAATATTTTGCTTGGTTGTATTTATTTAACAAAGTTTTGTAAATCAAAATTATTGGAGAATGAATACTGCTTAGAATACAAAGAAAAGTGGGTTGAAAAAGAATAAGGGTTTATAAATAGCCACTAAATTCTAGGCACTCATATATTATATATAATCTCATTTAATCATCATCATAATCCTAAATGTAAACAAGCACTGTTATAAAACTAAAAATTAAATATAGCATTTCTATTATCTAGATTAGTACTTTTTGATTGAGCACTTCCAAGGAGTAAAAACCCACTATTAGCATCATGTTTGAAATTCAAAACTGTGATACAGAGCAGTAACATTTTAATGGCGTTTAGTGGGTAGAAAAGTATCTGAAACATAGGATGAATCTCGAGGTATTCAACAGCTAGGGACACATAAGTGGACCAAAGCTAAGAAAGATTATGATAAAAAAAACAAGCTTTCCCTAATTCAAGCTTCTGTACTCACCATCTTTGATTCCGCTGGGATAAGTAGCCTCTGACAATAGAAAGAAGTGATGCTCTCTCTTCTTTAGCACTGCTTCCTCCAGAGAATGCCATGGGGACATCTTTTTTAAATATGTGCTTGGAGGTACATAATTTATGGGAAAAGTGGTTACAAGGTCAAAAAATGTTTGAGAAACAATGAATGTTCTGTGAATATTCTACTTTCCTACCAGAGAGTCACAGTGAAAATTACCAATTTATAAGCCATGAAAAATCCTGGTGACACAACAAAATCTTGTTTAATGTTGTCAACTTGTTCCAAATATATTCGGCCATGGTATCATTTTTTCACATAACATTTGTTTTCAAGAGGAACTCAACTTGAAGAAAGTTGACAGATCGGACTTTTTTTATATCATCCAATAAGAATGATTCTGAGGACAGTCCTGACCAAAACTTGAAAGAGCCAAAAGTAAGCATGGTACTTTTTAGATTTCTGCTAATTAGGTTACCATCTTAACAAACTGTTAAGTCACAGCAAATTTACAGTACAATGATTTTAAGACTTTTATGCCTGTAACCAGCCTAAGGTAAAAAAAAAAAAAAAATTGAGGACAACACAAATTATTTATAAGAGGTTAAAAGAAGTGGATTTAATATAAAAATATACAAGACATACCTGTATTCTGCCCTTCCGAAATAGCATAAAAGTTCTTATGTAAAATTACAAAAAAAAAAAAAGATATTTAATCAACCAAACATCACTATAAAGTTCATCCTTTCTCCTTCCTTCTGTCCTTCTTTCCTTCCTTTTTTTAAAAATTTGACTTCAATTAACACATCACAGGCTTAAAATCTGTCAAAACTAGATGACAGTGACTTTTATTTTTCTAACATAAAAATAGATGTTCAAAATACATTTTTCTTTTTTCAAATCATCTTAGCTGCATTTACTAAAAGTAAATTTTTTTCAGTAGTTTTGTCTGACATGTCAGTAACAACGTTTTAAATTAAAACATTGAACATCACAGGCAACAACTTATCAAATGCCCTTTGCCCCTTTCTGCCCCAAACAAGCATTACCATCTGCATTTTCCCCGAGCTTGACAGTATACCCAAAACAGCATATTGAGTAGGGAAAAAAGAAAAAACAAAACAAAGCCTGAAACAGAACCTAAGAGACAATTTTGTACATCTGCTCCTGCGGGTGTTCTTTCATTCTTTCTCATTTATAATTAATGAAAAATAATGGTGCTGACACAAGTTAATTACTATGAAATATTACAGTTTATGCTATTCATTATAATAATGGCAAATTACTCTAGATTTTCAAACACTTCCTAAGCAATTAGAAGTGTTCATAAGGAGTTCACCTGTAAAATTTTTTCTTCTGCGTTTGCATTCTGTGAAGTGAAAGAACACCCAATGTTTTTCATTAGCAGCAAAGATAACACAGCGAGAGATATTAATCATCGAGTCCTGTACCTGGGAAAACATTGAAAACAAATCGGGATTGTGTAGTTGAAGCAGAGGTCAAAACAATACACAGAGATATTTATTACAACCAAACTTTCCTTAACAGGTTCAAAGGGACAATTAAATATGTTTCATTTAGTAACAATTAGGTATAACTAATTAGAATTATCTTGTCCTACTTTACCAAAAAATTACTGATTTTAAAATTAGAGTTAATATATTTCTAATTAGCACATGCAAATTGGGGGATTGTCCCTTCTCAAACTTGTTCTTATAAACCTATAAATTGTAACACTAATGCAATAGTCCTAAGGTTATTAAGAATAACATATGACTAAAAAATACTAATTAGCCCTAATATGCTAAGTGAAAAACATCCCTGTGAAACATTTGGTCTTCTGTAGTTTCAAAAGTAATCAGAGAAGATTGCTTTGTCTTATTTAGCTCAAAGACAAAGATGCTGTACATAAACACCTATTTTGTTTCATTTTTTAAATTCATTCAAAATAATACATAAAACACTTAAAAATTTTAGACTACAAATTATCCATATTAATTTTAATATTTTCAATTAATTATGTATCCAGGACTACATTGACTTAAGAATAAAACAGTTGCTAGAAGTGAAGACAAATAAATGTCAAGCTCTTAAAAATGCAAAGAAAAAACTATCACAAAATTGGATAAATTTAATTCATTAATAGGTAGTCAGTAATTGCTATTAAAATTAGTTTTGATAAATTGATTTAAAATATTAGAAATTATTTTAAGGATTAACCTGTAATATTTCTCTCCATAGCCTATATTTATGATCAAATATTTGTTCCTTATACTAGAACTATGATATAGAAAATATCCTCCTATCACTCATGACATACTGATAATTAGACATGTTAAGTTAATTGCCCAGGATCAAAAAAATTGGCAGCCAACTCATCCAGAAATCAAACACAGATTTACCTTATTAAAAATATTTTTAACATATTTCTTTCCAAGTTTCCTTTTGAATAAATGGTGTATCAATAGAAAAGCAAATGATTTTGCTAAGGATTACAATTATACTCTCTTTATTAGAAGAAGCCTTAAAGTTTTTCTTGGTAAGAATGTAAGTTATATACAGATATTTGAAAATTTTGCATCTTTTTGCATTATATTTCAGAACTTAATTATTGAGATTATTTGAGGAAAATCTGGTGGTATGGTGGTATATAAAGAAAAAGCTATATTAATAAAGGCTTATATTTGATGATTCAGAGACTGAGGAGATTCTATATAATTAATGGTATTCTTTTAAATAAAGACTTTGCTTTATATGGCTAATTGTCTCTCAAATGATCCATATTAATTATTTTAATTTTTACTTCAAGCATCATTGAATTATAAACTAGAAAGTGGATTCTGAAACCAAAGACTATTTTGAAGTCATCTGTATATTTTATAAAATGTTACATTATCAATTCTATGTATCCATTCTATGAATCCATTTCTATGTAGGATATCTCCACCTTCATGAAATAGTTTCTCTTTTTATGTTTAAAAATTCATGTGTCCAAAATCTAAAAAATAACCATTTAATATTTACTTGTATCAATACTTTTAAAACTCTTTATACACACACACATACACACACACATACACACACACAAAAGAGGCAACTTAAATAACCAAAATGTTAAAACCACTTAAAAGCTTTATAAATCAAACCCTAGAAACTCAGATGTGCAAGAAACTTTGCAATATATAATTTTCTTTAAATTAAATCTGAATTCTAGCAACCATTCATTCCACCATGTTGACACAGCATTTCATTTAGGAAGTTGTTTAAGGATCTGGTGGGAAGGGTAGTTATATGATTATGAAAAATTCAGAAAAGGACTACAGATCTCAAATTCATATAGTCAGGCTTGTGTAATCATTGTCAAAGTCCAAAGGGCCTCTGAATGGCACTACTAATTCCCTGGAAGCAGTGGGCCTGGGGAGTTTTGGGGAGGTCGCCGTAGGCATCTAGACATTTTGCTTGACTACATTCTAGAAGAAAAGTCACCTTTCCTAATGTAGTTGAAGGTGTTATAAGTGTGGGCAGTGTCCTGGCACAACCTGCCTAATTGCTCCACACAGTTTCCCTTCAAGGTGCTGCTTCTATCCAAATTGCCACTATGAATCATGCTATAGAGCTCTGCTCCCTGGAGGATCTGAAGATGTCTGCTTCCAACCCAGTCTTGTGAGCCATTTATCCGCTTTCCACCAGAAGCTTCCATAATGCCCCTTCCTCACAGTGTATTCTCCTCGGAGGGGACTTGTTTACACACACACACACAAACACAAAATTAAAAAAAATAAGCTTAATATTATGTCATCTAATAACCTCACTATTTTTTTGGAATATGAGGAAATTCAATGAAATGAAATAACCAAATTAATTGCTAGTGACATACCTTCCATATGAACCTTTTTTCCCCCTCTCGCCTAAAGCTCCATGATATTTCTGCTTTACCAGTTTCCCAAAATTTAGTTATTTGTTACATAATACACTTCTAGATTTTTCCACAGTATTGGACTACTTGAACATTTCACCTATCATCAACTGTTTGATACTAAATCACAATAGTGTCTCCCAGAATGCACTCTCATTCCAGGGACATCACTTATCCATAAGCCTCAAACAACAAATTACATGGCAAAGCCTCCCATCTGACTCCTGGGCTCCAGAACTCTTCCCACAGCTTACAAAATTAAACATCCTTGAAAAAGAGCAGAATCACAAAGAAAAGAGAGAAAAGGTAAGTCCCTTTTCTAGATCCCTCTATTTTTTTTATTCTGTAGAGATTAGGAATCCAGGTAGTGAGATTTGAAAAATCTTCAACAGGTTTTTCTCAAACGTTCCATCAGCAAATGAAGAAGGGGAATCTAGACAGAAGAAAAGAACAATGCAATAGGGAACTGAAAAGGTGGGATCAAAAGACCAGACGCGTGGGCAGGGGCAGGGAGGGCCAGGCACCTGCTCTGGCAGCTGGCTTGGCAAGGTTGGCGCCCAGAAGTGGGAGCTGGGCTTGGGGGGCAGGAGCGGGCCCCGCAGAGCGCGGGCTGCCCTGTGAGGGTGGGTGGGCGGCTGCTTACGTGGGACCCGGCAGAGGCGAGCGAGGGCCTGGGAGAGGGACAGGTCTAAGCAGAGGGGAAGGTTGCATCCGAGGAGAAAGGCCCAGGAACGAGAGGCCTGGGAGCATTAAAGGGGTTGGGTAATGGGGAGCAGGCCTAAGGAGGGCATGCTGAGGACTGTGAGGCTCAGGGCGGGAGCAGGAGCCAGCCAAAAATTCCCTTCCCCAGCAGTGTGGCCCAAGGCTCAGGGGAGGAATTGATGTCCTGACATATACTGGAAGACGCAGGGCTCTAGGAATGGACCCTGGAAGAGAAAATCCAGGACACAACAGTTCCAAGAAGCTTGTACAATATCTTCTGGGTGGAATAAAAAAAATTTAAAAAGGGCATCTCCACCTAGCACTGTATTGGAAGCGCATCGCGTGGGTCTCTTCTGATCCACTTCTTCAGGTTTGGGCCCTATTGTCTGAGGCTAACCAGGCGCTGTCCCTATCACACAGCCAGTCTGAACAGCCAGAGAACCAGAGGCTTTGGCTTCTAGTATTGCTTCCGGACTTGCATAAAATGCCAGCTACAAGGCATACAATCTGTCTTTTTTTGGAACCTATAAAGTGGGTCAAATGATTTCACCTGTCACTGCAGGGGAATTCAGTCCTTATGAAGCAGACTTTGACCAGTGGGAACTGGGAGACAGAAGCAGCCTGGACGATGAAGTCTGCCTCCAGGCCTCCAGGGACTGAGGCATGCTCCCCTTGCCTGCGCCCACAAGTGCAAGGCCGCGCCGGCCTAGGTGCAAGGGACTGTGTCTGTCCAAAGTCTCGGGGGTGGCAGCCAAGGCTGTTATGCCTGCCTCTGTATTGGCACCCATTCGCCTTTGCCTCGCCACGCTTTCTCTTCATCTAGGATTTGCGCCCCAATGATAGTCACTTTGAGCCTTGTTTTGGGCCCTGTTTCTAGATTAATGCAGGCGAGCCGAGTACATAAAAACGATCTTCTATATCTGAGCCATACTTCTGAAGACACTACAGTACACCATGTTCATTTCCATAGGAAAAATAAAAAATAGTAATCAAATCGGGATTCACGATCCAGTATTTTTATTTGTCATGTGGCTTCTCATAGTCTTTTGTCTCCCTGGTTTTTAGCCTCTAACAGGGTCAATTCCGTCAGGTGGTTTAACTATACTGCAGAGTTGTTGATATATATTAAGAAATTCAGTCAAAACTTTTCATGAATAAATAAGTTTATCCTATCAAGTTCCTTATACATTTGATACTTTTTACATTAATATAATATACAATATTACCATATAGAGCTATTTTATTTTATACTTGAAGCGTGAATATAAAATTGGAACCATAATAAACGTATGACATATATTATATAAAAATATTGAATTGTATTATGACAAACTACATGTAACTGCTATTTTTTCTTAAAAAAAAAAGGAAGAAACCAAGGAAGGGTTGAGAAACAGGAAGAAGGGGAAAGGAGGAAGGAAAGGAAGAGGGAGAAAGGAAGGAAGAAAATAGAAACAAGTATCAAATTTACGTGCAAAATGTAAGTACCAGGCAATAACGCTTCAAATATTTGTAAGAAAAAAAAAAGACTCTTAACTGAATTTCCATTTTAAAACTTATTTTCAATTTTAAAGGATCAGCAAGTAATATGTTTTACTTATTGGTATCAACTGCATGAAAGAAAAAGATATTGTTTTTCTGTGAATTCCAATTTTAACTTTTCACAAATATACTATCCATTTTGGTTAAAAAACTAAATGCTTAGACAAAAACACTAGGTTGTAATTAAGGTCTGTTTTATGTTCTATACAAAAATGATTAAAACATTTAAATTGATTAAAACAATTTAACTCATGTACAGAATCCAACACAACTTCTTGACTATAATGGTTTTACTGCATTCCTCAAGTCAACTGAGATGTGGATATAGTGTAATTGAAGTCAATTAAGGCTAAGGTATGTCATATACTAAATTTTGAATTCTATGTTGGCTTCAGAAGTATTGATACATGGAGTGTTCCTCATTCATAAAAGGAAAGAGCTAAAAGTAAAATATATGCACTTAAGGACAGAAGATGGCTACAGAAGCCATTTTCCTGAACTTTTGCTCTAATTAAACCTATACTATTTTAGGAAAATTTGAATACAGCAATACTTAATAGGCTTTATCATTAAATCTACTTCTTATATCTATTCTAGTATCTTAATAGGAGCCCATGTTTTATCTATTTTTTATTTTATTTTTTGTATTATTGCTTAAGAAAGTGTAGGAAGGTAGAAGCCCTAATTATAGTTATTTCCATATAACAGAAAATGTTCATTTTTTAAAAATATGACTTTATTGACTTGAGAGAGAGGAAGAGAGAGAGAAACAATCGGCTGCCTCCTGCATGAAACCAGAGACCTCTTGGTGCCTGGGATGATTCTCAACCAACTGAGCCACACTGCGCAGGGTCGAAATCATCATTTTTAAGAGTTGATACATGATTAAATTGACCTAAATCTCCTCTGAGAATATCAAATAAGAGTTATTCGATGATATAACAATACTATCTCTGAATATTTCTAGATGTAGGTCTAAAATCAATATTTAATTTAATTAATTTACTTATTTATTTTATTGTTCAAAATATTACAGATGTCCCTTTTTCTTGAATATGACAATGAATGTATAGTTTAAGTCAGAATGAAAGAGACTCAAGAGTTCACCATTACTTGCCTTTAAAACTTTAGAAAACATTCATGATTGAACTCCAAACTGCCTGCTTCGCTGATTCATCAGCATGTTTTTTTTGTGTCTTAAGAGTCCCAAATACACGAGCTTAATCCTCTAGAGTTTATAATCAATTGTGACAATAAAATACAGCTTAATTTTCTATTGAATTTTAATATTTTCTTTGGGCTTCCTCTTCATGCCTTCTCAAACTGATTTTATCACTGTAATATAAAGCACTGAAATTAAATATCTAAATCTTTGTCAGTTCTCAGGTTTGTTTTTACTCTGACTCAAATTAAAATAGCGCTGAGTTTAAAACTTGCAAGCATTACTAGGTTTAGTTCAAATCTTCAAGAACTGATTTTGCATGCAATATATTTTATTTTGAATAACTCGTTTCAAAATTTAGAACATGACGTTTCTAATACTTATGTTAATCAATAACATATCAATTTTATAGAATAAGTGAGGCAATCTGAAAGAACAGTGAATATGCAGAATTGTAAAGAAAACAGCTTAATTTACATATCCCACAAACATGAATTAATTAAAAAGTCAAACTAGGAATAACAGTTTTTCCATGGCATGTTTTGAGGCATAGACATTCTATTACATTATTATAATTTTCCATTGCTATAACATTTATTATCCTTTTTTAAAAAAAGATGTTTATTAAATAACACTAATGGTAAAAGTTTTGTTTTATAGAGTAAAAATTTGAAAAAAAAAATAATGAAATTAAAAATTGAGAGAACTATTTTTAAATGCACAGAGGCTAAAATTGAAATAATGTGAGGAATTTGGCTTATTTGATTAAAAGCAAAAGAGAAAAATTATTTAAATATCTTAATATCATTATGAAAATTTCAACTTGAAATGAAGACAAATATTAATGCTATTAAGATATTAAAATGAGTTTAAGAAATAATGCCTATTTTATTGTACAATTTAAAGATTTGAAATTAAAGCATAGATTTTAATAGTATTGTATTCCTCCCAAACACTAAAGTATTCCAACCATGTTATTGACAAAACCTAATCCAAGTCTAGAAATAATGACTATTTTATGAACTTCTGGGTTTTCCTGAATGCTCCTAGCACAGCATATCATTAGTTGTAAAATATGGTATCATATATTTGAATAATTGGGGTACATTTGGATAAGAGGTATTTGACTTCAAAGCAACAGTTTCTAAGGAAGTTGTAAAATTTTTTGACAAAGCTGCCTTTCCTGAGATTAAAGATGTTGTGTGATGCTGTCATGAGAATTTTAATATTCCCTGCCATAGATGTCTCATCATTGATCTAGCAAAGTCAGGGCATGGTAATAACTTCTCCTTATTTGCATAGTTTGAATATACCTAAAGTCACCAACCAGCAAAATCCCCCTAGTATTGCCCAACTTCTTCATTCATTCCTAATATTTATCAGAACTACTTTCAGAAGGATGAATTCATTAGCATTTATATTGCTGTGATTTTTATCAACATTTAAAATGACTATCTAGACCTTTTAGTATGAGAACTTTGCAAAACAAGCAGGTACATATGCCATTCAAAAAAAAAAAAAAGATAATACTGTAAAAGAAGACAAGGGGTGTGGCTAGAATTTCCATTACCTATAAAAAAGGGACAACTTAGAAAATATAAATAGTCAATTTTGCTTATTTCTTCATTCTCAGTCTTTAATATTGTGTTAGAGAGAGTGTAAACCCTCATATAAAGTGAGAATTGTCTAAAATTTGGTAAGATACCAATTAATATTAATCAAATAAGAAGTTTGGAGAAAACAAATACAACCTGGCCAATAAGTGGAAGAAACTTTGAAAATTTTGAAGTAATAAGATAAGCAAACATAAGATATGCCACAAGGCAGCAGAATCTGCTAACAAATATAGGAGAAAGTTAAGAGTGCAGCAGGAGCACAAAGGAAAAGAATATTGCCTCTGATTAAGGATTAGGGAAGGAATGGGCAGACAGGCTCAGGGAAAGCTTTATAAATATTAACCATCTGAATCTGGCCTTAAAGAAATCAGCACACCTGGCCGGCATGGCTCAGCAGTTGAGCATCGACCTATGATCCAGCCGATCAGGGTTCCATTCCCGGTCAGGGCACATGCCCAGGTTGCGGGCTCCATCCCCAGTAGGGGGTGTGTAGGAGGCAGCCGATCAATGATTCTCTCATCATTGATGTTTCTATCTCTGTCTCCTTCTCCCTTCTTTTCTCTGAAATCAATATAGATTTATTTTAAAAAAGAAATCGGCACATGCATGTGGATTAACAGGGAAGAACATTAACTAGAGTCCTCTATGCCAGAGAGAAGGAAACTTGTGGTACAAACTCAAGAACTCAAGAAGCTTTCTTTCATTTTTCCTTTTCTTTAGAAGCACTTAGGCTTCTTAATAAGGCTCACTTAAATGTTTTTATTAAGACATTATTGGTAACATTTTAACCATTTGCAGTTATTGAAAAAAATAAAAAAACATTAGTGAAGGCAAATTTAAAATTTATAAGAAAGAGGAAGGAAAAAACATATCACCCATATTAACTCCACTGTCAGCTACTGTTACAGCTAATATATTTTTTCTTAGTTTTTCCTATGCATTTGTTTATACAGGTGTAATTTTTATGCTTTACTTTTTCTTTGATAGCATATCATATATATTTTCCCATGAAGAACTCCAAATAACAGGAAATATTTGGCCAAAATGAAATCATAATCTTTCCACTTCCTTTTACCTTCAGAATTCAAGAACAAAAGTTTATTTTGTGTGGATAAAAAGGGAGAAACAAGAGAGGAACAGAGGTCTTTGGGACTTGAATTTATCAGTTTTGTTGTTTTATTAAATCACTATATTTTGCCTGTGTAGAAAGAGCAATTTTGGTACTAATATATATTTTAAAGAATTATTGTAATGTTTTATTAATAAAAGTGTAATTTCACTCACAGGTACAGTTTCCTTTCAGGAGAGCTCTGTAGGAGTTAAGCAACTCTGTTTCATAACAGGTTATCACATTATCATGATAATTACGATGTTTTAAATACTTACACATTGTTTTTATGAAGGCTGCATACTATTAAACCATAAAACACACAGCATAATATTAAAATCTCAGAAGTAGGAAATTTGAAGCTTAATACATAATGCCTTCCAGAAGCCCTTGCTTTGGCATTGAGTTGTGGTTCTGTAGCCTTAGATAGGAAGTCAGTGACCGTTAACTATTAAGTGTAGAGTCTCTATTTCAACAGATAAAGAAGATGAGGCCTAGAAAGTAGAATGTGTCTTGAAAAGCTGGTTTTCTTTCATTTCACTGTCCAGGTATGATTCTACTCTCCTATGACAATGGCAGAATTTCAGTGAGTTCACTGTGGGAACCACTGTTCCATGGAGGTGGAAATGAGGAGGAAGTTGGGAAACATAGTCATGGATAGTAACTTAGATTTAATAACCTATATTAAACAAAAATTATTCATCCACAACCCCATTAATCTCTATTATTTATAGCAAGATGTCAAATCATTTTTATTTCATCACAAGTTTTGAATAATTGATATTGACTTCTGGGGATGTTATGTTAAGAAGGATTCTGGAAAAGTACCACGAATGCTTAGCTAAATTGGTACTAAGCAGAAGAGAGAATTATATAAATATTTCCTATATCTGGCTAGATGCAATTTTAAGAGGATTAAAAAACATTTTTAATATTGCTACATGCAATAAGTAAATGTTTTGATAATTAATGTCTTAGTCATCAACAAAAGAAATGATGAGATATCTACTACAGATATTTGGGTTACATTATAAGCACAAGGTATGGCACTTCATGAGGACATCAATCGAAATGTGAGTTTTATTTTTATTATTATATTTTAAATATATCTTTATTGATTTCAGAGAGAGGAAGGGACAGGGAGAGAGGCAGAAACATCAATGATGAGAGAGTCGTTATTGGTTGGCTGCCTCCTGCATGCCCCCAACTGGGGACTGAGCCCGCAACCCAGGCATGTGCCCTGACCTGGAATCAAACCACAATTTCCTGGATCCTAGGTCGATTCTCAACCATTGAGCCATGCCCAGTCAGGCTTGACATGTGTGTTTTAAATGAGATGAATTAATCTGACCAATTATTCTGAAGCAATACACTGTGAGGAGAAACAGCTGATGGCTAACTACAGACTTCGGAAAGCATCATGGAAGGTGGTGGTAGGGAGGGATACTTAGATTTACCAATTGGTCATTAAGACTTTCCTAGATGTTCAACTTATGTTCAAGTCACAAAAGTAAAGAATAGGAAGGAGAGCATATACAAATGTAGTTTGTCAGGTTCTCGCAAGTTCCTAGAAACGAACTTGATTTTTTTCAGATTTTAATAACTGGTTAGGGGGTCATTTGGACATGATATAAATATTATAGGAAAAAGAAGGGTAACTATTTGTGAGTCAGATATTATGAATAGCTACTTTCTGGGTATAGATAATTTTTATATAAAGTGGATGTAAAATAATGTTAGACTCAACTATAAACTGTGAATTGGTTTGTTTTGGAATAATGTATTTCCCCTAAATTAGTCACATTGATTACTTTATTCTCTTTAGTTTCTTTCTTTCTTGGTTTGTCTCTATTTTATATTTAAAATAGAAATATTTTCTCTAGAATCATAACAAAAACATCACAAAATATCATTGAGAGAAACAAAAGTCACTACGATTGTGAAACAGACTTTCAATAAGTCTTCCTGAGTACTAAGACCTGTGTCTAATCATTATGTAGCTATTCTAATGTCTTTTCAAATTTAAATTTTAAAGCATAGTTCTTGAGGAAGAATATGTACAAACTGAATCTTTCCACAATGGCCAATTTCTTTAATATATTCTATTTGTTACAGATTCCAAGGAGCTACCTCCACTTCTTTTGGACACTAATTCAGAATAGGTGTCAACCATTGCAGCATGCTAGTAGCTTTAATGGTGGTTCTAATCCATTCCATATTTTCCAAAGTCTCCTGAAATGCTTCCCATGTGAACATGAGGATTAGTATAATATTAGTATTTTTTTTTTGTTTTACTTCCTCAAGATGAAATGAAAGCTCTGTACCTTGCAGCTGGCTCAGCCTTGTAGATAAATGACTCTTTTCTTGCCTGCCAACCTGTACATACTCATTAAGCTTAGAATCTGGAGCCAATTTAGTCTATAAAAAAAAGAAAAAAGGTAAGCGAGGAAGAAAAAAGAGAAAAGCATGCCGTGAATGGGGTACAAAAATGCTGTCTTTGGCAGGCGAAGGAGTAAATGGAGCTCAGCTGCCAGAACAAAAGGTATCATTCAAAGTGAAATGACTGTACCTTTACCCTGGGCACACTTTGATGAGGCCTTTTGCTCCTTAAATTGAGAAAAGGGAAAGCAAGGTTTGAGAAGCAGTTACTGGTGTTAAGGCTAACCGATGGCATGCACTACCCAGGATGCACTTTACCGTGAGGCAATACTTCTTTTAAAATTTAAGAAACAAGAAAATGAGGAAGTGGCACTAAATTCATAGGGTATTTAGATTTTTTTGTTGTTAGTTATATAAATAAAAACGTATGCCTCTGATAATACGAGATGAAGGAAAACACATAAAAATTGAAGCTAGTGTTTATTTTTTCTAACAGTGGAGGTTGCTTTTGCCACAAGTGTGTGTGAGAGTACAAATATGGGATGGCCAGGGCCCCACAGCAGCCTTTGCCAATTTTAGAATCTTTGATGCATAAGAAAACATCTAGAAGCACATTTTCCTTTTCCTTAGTGATATATATATATATATATATACATATACACTCTTCCAATCTGGTAGAACAGGACATAAAAGAGGAAGGAGGGAGGAGTGGGAGGAGGAGGAGTGGGAGAGAGAGGGAGTTATTTAAGGGAAATATTTTATTCTTAAATGTATCTGAAATAAGTGATTCTTTCCTTAGGTACTTGTCGAGTCACTGATTATGGAATAATAATCAAATACATAACAAAAATATAATTTTGCTTTAATTCTAAAGTTGACAATGGGGGAGAAAAGAGAATTGTGTTTCTTGTGTCCTCTTACCTCAGCCACCTAAGCTACTTAATAGTAAACACTTGCTCTACAGAAATGTTAAAAGTCACTTCAATTTCTCTTCTGAAAGATGTTTAAGGCTGGATAAGTTATTCCTCTGTAAGGAAGGATTAAGTAGTGAGTGACGATTAGCTGAATAATTATCTGTTACTACAGTCATCACGCAGTATCCCCATAGGTGGGAAGAAATGAACCTAACTGCCCACATGAAGTGTCCTTAAGCAGCCAATGTTTGGGGAGAAGATGCTTCCTACGCCTCCGAGAGAGCGCCTCTCTGTGAGGCATTTCAAAAACCATGGTTTCCCCCAACACCTGATACAGATACACATGGAGACTGAGGAGAATGCACAGACTAAGCAATACCACATTAGTTTTATCTGGGTGAAAAAGTCAGAAAAAAAAAAGTGAAGTGCGGGTTTTAGGATTATATAAATTGTAATACTAACACACAAACTGTACCAGGTTAAAAAAACACACACACAGGATACAATAAAGATTTGTGTGATTTATGGTTCAAAAGGACACACGAACTGCATTCATTGACTACCTCTCATTAAGTTCTTACTGAAATTAGAATGATATGTTTAAGATCTATCTTAAATTTCTGTCTCAGTATTGATCGGTATAGATATATTTCAATGCTTCTAACTGCTATCTGGCACCCCATAGCATGTATTAACCACATTTTGTAAACCAGTTTCCAGTTGTCTGCACATCCTCACTAATACAAAACAAATACTACAATATAAATCTTTTTACCTATCAACTTAAAGTCCTTTCAGAATTTTTTTGTTTGTGAATTGACTCTCTTTTTCGTTCACAATGTAAAGAAACCCACCAGTCCACAAGGTCAGTCTCTCTCCTCTCCACTCCTGTCCCCACAAGAGCAACTAGTTGGCTTCCCATTCCTGAGGGAAGCCCAATGGGAACAAACCAATTTGAAAAACAGCTGAGGAAATCCACACAAGTCACCTAGAAAAATCAATATAGTGCTTCATTCTTAAGTACTTTGGCAAGAGCCCATATTCTTAATGGTCCAATGAGAATCACCACACTTTAAGGAGGGAAACATATGTAATGTAGGAGAAACACTGCGGAAATAAAAATAAAAAGCCTTTTGATGCTTGAAGAAACAAAAGACTTTTAAGAGGAAAACTAAAAACACTGTGATATGTAACTTCAGAATAATTTTGAGAAGATGAAAAGAATACTAGGAGAAAATATCTAAAGAATAACAAATAGACCTTGAAAATTAGAAGTATGATTGTTAAAATAAATTCAATTAAAATCATGACATAATGTTAAAGAAAAATTCAAGAATACACATCAAAAAGAAAAGGGACAAAGATATTAATATATATTTAATACACACACAAAGAATATAAGGATACATATGTACCATATCAACAGTTTTAATTTTCAGCTAATAGAAAATGCTGAAACAGAATGTGAAAGGTTATATATTTTGCAATAAAGAATAGAAGATACTCTCTTAGAACTGATAAAATGCACACATTTTATATTGAAAAGGTCCTCTTACCTCAGATTTGATAGAGGGTTAAGAAAAATGTCACATCTTTAGATATATGGATTAATACTTTAAATATTCAAAATAAAAAGGACATTCTGACGAAGAGCTTTTCATTCCGATGCAGAATATTTCAGACATATTTGAAAGATTAAAGGATATTCTGATGAAGAGCTTAGTTTTCTTCAGTATGGCCTCATTGGAAAATAAGACACACACCAATGTGATGAAATTTCAGTGAGACAGACTTGGCTTCCCTAGTTTCTCACTGTACATAGAAAGAAGAGGAAAGTCAAAGAAGCTCAAGGCTGATGGCTGATGACAGTGGTAAAATGGTTAAAGAAAATAAACAAAGAATGGCCACTTTGAAAGGGTGGATATAGAAAGGGGATGGGGAGAGGTAGGAGAGGGCAAAAGAGGGATAAATGGTGATGGAAGGAGACTTGGCTTGAGATGGTAAACACACAGTAAAATATTCGGATGATGCATTATAGAATTGTACCCCTGGAACCTATATAATTTTATTAACTAATGCCACCCCCAAAATTCAATAAATAAATAAATAATTTTAAAAACATGGGGGAATACATAATAAAGAAAGGGTGGGCATAGAAAAAGATGCCTTTAATATCCAATCCATTTAAGGATTTTCTATACTCTTATAAATATGTGACATTATGTTAATTATTAGTATGCAGGCAGTTAAAACAGTACATAATTTATAAAAAAAGAAATATCACGGAAAATTTAAGGACTATAAGATATATTTGATATTTTGATCAATATTTGCTGAATACTGTACATAACATATAAATACCAATATAATGGAATATTTCAATTTGGGGCTTCATATATATTCCAGGTAAAAGTTAATGAAAATAATCTGATTTTAAAGAACCCATAAACAAATTGTTCTTGCTTTTTTCTTCTATCCTTTTATAGTATTCTATTTCATGATGAAGAAGAAAACTAAATTTATGATTTCTTTCAGCAGACTTATTTTTCATGCTCCAGATTGTTTCATCTGTTACAGAAGGTTTCAGTAAAAAGCATAGCAGATGCCATTTCACCATAATAAAATAAGTGTTTAAATTATAAGACGTTATTTATCTTAGGAAGGAAATGTTATTATAACTTAAGCAAAACCCTGTGAATACCAGAAGAATCAAAGAAAAAGTATCTTATCTTACCTGTTGCCTAATACTCCTAAATCAATTGCTCAAAATCAAAATGAAAGGAGCAACAGCAGAAAGATATGATCTGGATTTTCCTCTTCTTTTACCAAAGTATTGTCATAAATATAACATCAACAGTGAGGAATATGTGGTGTCTCAAAGAAGCTTTAAGCAACTATATATGACTCTAGGTCCATGAATATCTTCTACTAGTCTTAACAACTAAACCAGGACTATTTTGTGAACAAAAATTCATATCAATTAGTTAAGTTTCAACTTTTAACTTAAAAACAATTCATTATTGTCACTTATTTCATTTTTGGATATTGGGGGGAAAAAGATTAAAGGAAGTTTAACTCTGGTATTCCATAGATGGCTTTCTCATTTTGGGTGGACATTTTTACAAAATGATTTTTTTTATTTTTATTATGACAAACATTATAGCTACATTTGCCCAATCCTGGACACCTCTGTGGTCAGATAAAAATGATGCAAGATCATAAAGTTTCTGGAGATGTATCAGAATTGCTTGTTACTTTCAGATAATTCAGTCCATCTGGAGTAAAAATATATCAACGCGAATTCACACAGCCCATGAGTTTCCTGTTTTATATGTGATGCCAAAGCAAAGTTCAGCATGCTGGCCTTCCATGTGAAGAGGAATCGTCTTATCTGCCCACAGCAAATATAATCTCACAGGACATCTTTCAAGTAAACCAAACTACGCAGATACAGAGCCTGCTATTTCTTTTGGATTCCAAGTCTCATTATATTTGTTTTGAGCGCAGGGAATCTGAGGAAGTTCTTGTTTTCATGAATGGCTGGAGTTAATGTATTTATGTTCTGTCTTTTTTATATGAACCATCTTTGAAGCAATGTTGATTTAAACATCAGTTTGCTATTTTCCTTTTATTTTTCATCAACTATTTAAATATTATCTATCCTATGTAGTTTTTTGTTTTGTTTTTGTTTTTTTGCCTATGGCTTACAGAGCTATTCATAGTTTTGGTTTTTTTGCTGAAATTGCTCTTTATATCATCAGGAATAATAAACATGAATAAATCATGTGTCATTCTTTGAGGATAAGAAATTATATCTGCCTGTAAAGAGTTTATGATTTAGCTGCAGAGACGGGCCAGACACCCGATGAAAAACATTGTAAGGAAGCAAATCCTAGAGGGAAAATGAATGGTTGAAGCGAAATGGTCTATGAAGTCTGGGAAAATTATCCCCCAAAACTGAAACATTCAGGGAGGCTTACTCTAGAGATTAGCATTTAAAATTGTCCTTGAAATTGGACTGGGGCAATAAGGATTGTTCAAAAATAATCTCTAAGATAAAGATTTGCATGGTGTGCTGATGAGGCCAAAACCAGAGGGTTTGTCACTGATAACAGGGAACAAAATCTGAGTGTTAAATGAGGCACACTTCTAAAGAGTCTGGGGAAACTTTGGAGGGAAAAAGACAAGAAATATAAACATAGTAACATATATAGTTCAGAATACATCTTTAGTCTTACTTGATTAAGCATAAAATGATGCATTTTATTCAAGAAATAGGCAAGCATTTTATGTCTTATAAGACTGAGGTATTTATATTGATTGAATAATATCTTAATTTTATAATGATAAATTCTGTGTGATATTTTTATATTTAATTAAAATAATGTTATTCTATGGAAAAATTCATTCTATTCTATGAAAAAATATATTCACATTTATTATTATTGTTATAAACCATAGCACCTTTCTGGTTTGTTATGAGATTAAAATAAATGCATTTATATTTGTTTATTTTATGTTTTTACTTTTCAGTTTAAAATAAAACAAACATATTTCAATATCATTTGGTAAAAAAATGAAAAAAACCTAAATAATGCATACTAATTTTAAATATAATTATGAAAATTATTTTTAAAGTATTAAATACTTCCAAGCTGAAACACAATACAACATAGTTAGAAATTTATATGCAAGGCTTAAAATTAAGAGGCAAATATCTATTTTTTTATAGTTTTTACTTTTAAGTAATATTCTTTCTCAGTAACTTTTTCTAAATTCTACTTATTAAAGATATAAACCCTTTTAACAATTTAACAGCTCTCTTGGTGGATGTCTGGTATGTGAAAGTTTCAAGAAGGGAATAGAAAAATAATGACAAACAAATCAGTAATGACACAGAGCAGCTACTAGAAAATTTGGGACCAAGATGACTACAAAAGCAGCAGGGAAAAGAAAAATATCTGAAAATACATTTACAAATTAATTTTGAGTTCAGAAGATTCTGTCAGTTATGATGTCCTGCTAAATGGACAAACAGAAATACAGTTCTGGGTTTTGTATTCAAATTTAATTGCTTAATAATGAAAAAAATTATTATAATGCTAATGGTGTTGAAGGCAATAAGGATTCATCACTATAAAACATTTCCCATTCTCCCAGAATTTTTGGAAACAGTATCTTAGTAATTTGTAAAGGGAAAGATTTTAAAGCTCTATCCAGACCAGAAAGGAAAATCAGATAGATAGGTGGGTGGAGGGAGTAATAATTATTGAGTACCAAGTATGTGCCATGTTCATTATACCTATTATTTAATTTCATTCACTCAACAACAGTATAAGGTCACTGAGGCAATTTCAGGTCAGGGTGTTTGCCCAAGTTCACACATCTGGGTGTGAACAAAATAAAGAATGTAACTCATCTGCCTGACCTTAATATCCATACCAATTCTACTCTAATGAAACATTTCCATGTAGAAACAACCCTCTCCCAGATGTTACTATGGCTTGTGGACAGAGCAGTCCCTGAAAATGATTTTAATACAGTAATATTGGTGATAAAGCTACTCTGTAAAATTGAAGCACAGACTGAAGCAAAGACTGTAATTTCCATATCCCAAATCCATGTTTTCCTTCTCACTTACAAAGATGATCCTGATTTCATCAGGGGGAATGCATCTGCATTTTCCACTTTCCCTTAATTATCAGAGCACGAAAGTAATACAATTCTAGCCAATGGAATAAATTGGCTATTACAATGTTTATTATACTTTTGATGATAGCTACTTAAAATGTGTGAGTGAAGGAATGAGGGATGGTAAAATCTTAGATGTGTGATATTTTCCACTTGCCCTCCTTCTTGCTGTCAAAAAAACTGATGCAATGCCCAGAAATGGGAAAACTTCTTGGAGCTATGTCAGTCTCACAAATTAAGAATAAGTGATTGAAACATCAAAGTACCCTAAATCCTCTACAGCATTGTAGAGTCACCTCACCAGTTCCATACTACCTTTTTCCAAACATCTCATTACAACAACAAAATGAAAGATAATACATTAATTGTGCAAGCCAATATTTTTTCAGATTCTGTAATGCACACCTAAAACAAAACCCTAAATTATGTGACAATATACATAAAAAGATGCCTCTCAATCATTATCTATGTATTATAAAATAGACAAATGTAAAAAAAAAATCAAACAATGTTTTTTTCTCAATATCTAGAATTTTAGTGTTATAAAAGACAGACATAAGGTTGGTTCTCTATCGTATAATTATCCTTGCTTCAGATTTAAACTAACCATATTAAAAGATAAAAGCTATGTTTAAGAAATTTACTTAAATTAGTTACCATGATCAGAATATCACAGGGATAAAAAATATCTTGGTCCTGCATGATCTAATTTATGCCATCATTTTACAACGTCAGTGAATCAAATACAGCTGATCTCAGACACTGTAGGAAGTAAAATCTCATGGTATCTCAACCTTCTGCACTGAGTGTTCATGGGGAATTAGAGTGAATGTGCTATAAAATTCCATGCCAATATATTACTATTTAAATGAGAATATCAAATTCTCCAGAAAAAAATGGTATAAAAGCACCATTAATTTAGGATCATCTTTTTACAGTATTAACAGCATTTCTCATTTATATTCAATTATCAGGTATAGAGGTATTTTGGTCAATTATTTTAATAAATATATTAGCTGTAGTCCTATAGATTTGAGGTACCTTTTATTACACATAATTTAAATATTTAAAAGTACATGCAATGTAACTTAAAAGATTATAACATCATTGAACTTGAAATATACCTTTAGTGAGTGGGGTGTTAGAGTCCCCCAGTATGACTGTATTGCTGTTGATCTCTCCCTTAAAGTCCTCTAGAAGATTTTTTATAAATTTAGGTGCTCCTATATTGAGTGCATATATGTTTATCACGGACGGTTATATCCTCTTGCTGGATTGATCCTTTTAGTATTATGTAATGACCTTTCTTGTCTCTTGCTATGGTCTTCATTTTGTAGTCTATTTTGTCCGATATAAACATTGCTACCCCAGTTTTCTTTTCATTTCCATTTGCATGGAAAAATTTTTTCCATCCCTTCACTTTCATCCTGTATGAGTCTTTTGTTCTGAGGTGGGACTCTTGTAGACAGCATATAGTTTCGTCATGTTTTCGTATTCATTCAGCCTATATCTTTTTATTGGGGCATTTAATTCATTTACATATAAGGTTATTATTGAAAGATACTTATCTACTGACATTTTGTTTCTTTATAGCTATGGTTCTCATTCTCTTTATATCTATTTCTAACTATAGCAATCCTTTTAACATTTTGTAGTGATAGTCTTTTAACTTTTTTTTGTCTCTGAAGCTCTTTATCTCTCACCATCCAGCTTTATTGATAATCTTGCTGGCTAGAGTAGTCTTGGTTTCAGATCATTGTTTTGCATTACCTTGAATACTCCATGCCATTACCTTATTGCCTATAGAGTTTCCAATGAGAAGTCAGATAACAGCCTTATGGGAGCTCCTTTGTAGGTAACAGATTGCTTTTCTCTAGCTTCCTTTAAGATTCTATCTTTGGCCCGGCTGGGCATGGCTCAGCGGTTGAGCGTCGACCTAGGATCCCGGCGATCGGGGTTTGATTCCTGGTCAGGGCACATGCCCGGGTTGCAGGCTCGATCACTGACTCTCTCATCATTGATGTTTCTATCTCTGTCTCTCCCTCTCCCTTCCTCTCTCTGAAATCAATAAAGATATATTTAAAAAAAAAAAAAAAGAAAAGAAGATTCTATCTTTGTCTTGGATTCCTGACATTTTAATCATGATGTGTCTGGGCTTGGGCCTCTTTGGATTCTTCTTGCTTGAGACTTCCTGTGCCTCCAGAACCTGTGTGCCTTTTTCCTTGGCCAGGTTACGGAAGTTTTCTGCCATTATTTCATCAAACAAGTTCTCTAACCCCTGCTTACTTTCAACGTCCTCTGGCACTCCTATAATCCAAATATTGTTATGTTTTATGCTGTCCCACATCTCTCTTAGACTGTCCTCCTGTTTTTTATTGTTTTTTGTTTTTGGGTCTCTGATTGCGTAATTTTTTCTACCCTGTCTTCTAAGTCACTGATCCTATCCTCAGCTTCCTCTAATCTGCTGTTTATTCCTTCTAATGTATTCCTTATTTCTGCTATGCCACTCTTCATTTCTGACTGGTCATTTTTCATAGTTTCCAAATCTTTTTTCATACTGTTGAGCATCCTTACAATCAGTATTCTGAACTCTACATCTGAGAGATTGCTTATCTCTGTTTCATTTGGCTCTTTTTCTAGAGACCTCTCTTGTTCTTTCATTTGGGGATTGTTTTTTGGTCTCCCCATTTTGGCTAAATGTTAGGTAGATCTGCCAGGATTCTCAGTCTTTTTGGAGGGTCTCTGGTAAAGTCCAATGTCAAACGCAGCTTGTGACTAGCCCTGAATACCCTATTTGGGGCTATCAACAACCCCACACTTGAATTCTCAACTGCTGGGGCTGGATGTGTTTGGACAGGACTGAGATAAACACCAAAGTCTGCTTTTCTAAGGCCGGGGTCCCAAAACAGATCAGGCAAAGACTCAAAGCACTCTGAGTTCTGCCTCAGTCCCTAGACTGGTTAATCTGATTCTCTTAATGAGCCTCAGGCTGTAGAAGTTCCACAGGGTGGGGTGGCTGGTTTTTATCAGCTTCTTAACAAGTCTCAGGCTGTAGAAACTCCTCTGGGGCAGGGCAAGAAGCTCTCCAGCAGGGTAGGGCAATTGCTTCCATCTTCAGGCAAAAGCTGAAAATTCGCCTCCCAAGAAAGATGTCCCCCACAGTCTGGAGAATGACTCTCCCCAGACTCTTCCCACACAACTCCAGTCCACTCTCCCTCCATCGGAGCCCAAGGTGAGTGGCTGCACGTGAAACATTGTGCAATGGCTCTTTAAGAGGGCGCCTGCAGGTCCAGCTGCCTCTCCCTGGCAGACAGAAACCCGGTTGCTTTTCACAGCCAGATGTTATGTGAGCACCTTTCTCAGTTCTGGTGCTCTGGGCTGGAAAGCCCACCCTGGGGTTTAGGCCCCAGAGTCCCCAGTGGGACCCCCCACAGCTGAGATGTCCCTCTGGACCTTCAGCTGCTGCCTGCGGGAGCCCAGCCAGCCCTCTCGCATCTGCACTTCCTACCAGTCTCTGTGCCATCTCTACTTTTCCTCCTTGGTTATGAGGGTGCTCTCCAGCTTGTCTTCAGTTGGATTTCAGGATGGTTTTCAGGATGGTTTTTCTATGTTTTAGTTGTAAATTCAGATAGTACCAGGAGAGTGTCAGTGTAGATTCCACTCAGTCCGCTGCCATCTTGGGTCTCCAAACTAAAAACATCTTTTTCTAGTTAACTAAAGTTTGAATATGTAAAGCTTACATGTAAAATTACATTGATTATGTCCATTTAGTTTTAATGAGATACATGACAATATGTAGGATGTGATGTTATCACGGTAAAGTATTTTGTTATCAGTTTTCAAAACTAAAAAATTCAAAATAATTTTTTAAATGGCTCAATTACTTTAAATAATTATAATTTGTATCCCATGGGAATGCAATTCCAAAAAATTTCCAGAAACATAGTGAGAAAAAGCATATTTTGGTATTAATATTTCCAATCAACAGATGCTATTCAACAAAAGGAATATGTGTATAACCTTTTATTCACCTTAAAAAGAAGACATTTAATATATAGTTTATATGTGTTTGTTTATAAAACTTGCATACAGTTTTAACTCATTAGAGCAGATTGAAAAGACTAATTCATTACCAAGGTCAGCCTATTATTCCTTCTCAAGGGTTATATGTGAAAACTTAAGGACCATTTTGAGAAAGGAAATGGTATGCCATTGAGTAGAGGAAATAACGGAAAGGGAGACACATGCTCTAACTTTGCTTAATTAACACACAGCATAAGACCACTCTGTCTTTATTGAAACATATATAAGCAGAATACTGTTCAAAGAAACACATCTTGTTATCATCTTTGTGAAACATAGCTAAAGTACCCTAACATGTTTTTCCTCTAGTGTTACATGAACTTCCCTGGTGAGATATGATTATGTATTTATTCATATTAAATACTTTTATTTCTTCTTATTTATTACCATTGCTTTAAGTATACCAGATGATTAAACTTAACGTTGTATTTAAAGTAAAATATTTTATGTAGGATTAAATATGTTTTCTTTAAGTCACATATCATCATAAACACATAGGATTTAATGTGATATTTCCTTAATTTACTTATATAATACTTTCCTATATGGGAACCATTAACTGGGAACAGTTTCAGTTAATATATATACATGTTTATCTGTATATATATGTAGATATTTTACCATTGCTCAAACTTTTAAAATCTCAAGTTTATGAAAAAAATTAATGACTAGACTATTTGAAAAAAATGACAATATTAATTTAGTATTTTATATTCTTTAATCCTTAATCCATGCTGGAACTCTAATGAATATGTGTTAATGATTATAAAACATAGTAATCATCAGCACAGTTGGATAAATTTGATATTCTGTTTTTATAAAAGATGTATTTTAATAATATTAAAATTGAGTTAATTGGGTAAAGCTTAGAAGGTGGCTCATAGAATATTTACTAGTATTCAGATTTAGGGAGATGACTCTTACCACAGCCATTTAAACTAATAAAAAATTAGAAAGAAAAAAAAAAAACCCTTCTAAGTAATTTTTTAAAAGTTTTTAGTTTATTAATCCTCTCATAAAAAATCTGCACAAATCACCACAGAAAAAGTCACTGAAGAATCTTTACCCCTCCTGTTGTCCCATCTTTGAGCTCACTTCTGGCCAGCACCAACATTGGCTTTTGCAGTCTCCCTTACTCTCTTCATTCTTTTCTTGTGTTCCTTTCCCTGTTTTGCTGAGGTCTTTTTCTTCTCATACAGGCCATGTCTTGCAAGTCTATGTTTGGGTTCATTTTTCTTTGCCTAATCCAAAGAATCATAAATCATGCAAATGCCAGTTGTTCTCCCACCAAAATGAATTTCAAATACAAATACAAAGAAGACATCTGGTGTGGTCTTACACATTTGTACTGGTGCCTTCCCAGTGTGAAGGATGTTGAGGACTATTTGTTTCCGAATAGTCTGTTGGTCATGAACTTCCTGGTCCAGATAGTTAGTGTGTTGTTCATAATGGTGGCTGATCTTCAATCAGCCAGGGGAAAAAAGAGCCTAAGTAATTTTTTTTTTTCTTTTTAATTTTTCTTAACTGATTAGGGGCAGGTGATTGGAGGAGTATCAAACAACTCTGTAATATTTCAACAAGTATGTTTATATCACTTGACATAAATATCTTAAATCCTTCTAGAAATGTATAAATATCTCCCTTTAAATTTACATTTGCATTCTCTCTGCTATTACTTTCAGCCAGCCATTTGATTAGGGTTCAGAATTTCAGTATTCCAGGAGGAATACTGGTTTTCTTTCAGCCCTGATGTTTATTATGTTCTTTCTGGGTGACAATTCCATAAGTTTGATGTATCATGTTAATTTGTTTTGTAGGAGTTGATCAATTAACTTGAGAAGACTCTATGTACTGTTGATTCAATCATATAACAAGCATAATTTAATATAAATGGTTCATAAGACATTGATTTTGCCCAACTGCTCTGTAGAATTAGTGTCACTAAAGAAAGCAGCCAAGCTAAACTAACAATACTAAGCATTTGTGCAATTTATCTCTTGCTATAATGAACAGTAAATGATATAATGACCAACAAGATTAATGATAAAATAAACATGCTAGTTAGATTCATGCTATATAAGGCCAATTCACAATGTTACTTGGAAATCAATAATTTGAAGATTAACTGAATCGACAGGAGGGTAAAATCAGGAACAGGAGAAATGGAAAGTTTTTCTGGAATATGTTCATTGCTATAGTCTTTTAAAAATATATTCAAGATTTCATGTTATAATTTACTTATTTAAACTTTATAATAAGTTTATTTTTAAGAGTTTTAGTCTAAAATGATATGTTGTGCCAAGTAATTTATTCCTCGGCCCTAAACTGATGAAACTCCAGGTGATTAGTGATGCCTCCTTCCTGCTGCTATGAATGAAAAGGACATTTATCAGTAGTAGTAATTGAAAACCAATATGGTTTTCTTCCAGTAACCTGGCTCATTATTCTTTCTATTCCTTCTCTTCAATTCTCTCTCTCTCTCCCTCCCTCTCTCTCCTTAAACTATGGACTATATGACAACCATACATTCAACAGTAAGTTAGAAACTTTCAACTTTCAAATTGTTTCCCTAGAAGGAAGTAATCTAGAATAGTTTGAAGCCTCACTGTAAGAGACTATGTTCCCTTTGACTCCATATCTTCCGTAAAGTGAAATGGCTGAAAGTTAATACTCAGCAGTTCCTTTACTCAATGTGTCAGTTTGTGAACTGAACTGTAACCAATTGTTAGTTCTCTAAAAGAGAGTTATAAATATATTATCTACATGGTGGAATGGTGGACTCCATTATAAAAACAATTAATGTGCATCCTGGCTCTGTTTGCGTTCAAATAAACCTACAAACAAATTTTGTGAACAGATTCCTATAAAATAAAATATACATTATTATATTTTACCAGTGTCTAGTCTAATATTATACAAGATCATTATTTTCTGAAACAAAAATATTAGGAGAGTATTTGTGGTCAAATGTATAGATGACAAGTATTTTAATGTCTGTAATTGTGAGAACATCATAAAAATCACACTCCCTGAGACTACTATACCTTGAGTACTCCCGCAAGCAGTAATAACATTTAGATGTAATAACATTTATTCATTATATCAACTCTCTGAGACAGGCATGGCTTTTACTCCCATTTGTAGATGTGGAAATAGATGCAAGAGAAGGTAAGTAACTTGTTGAAGATCCCAAGGCTATTTAGTGAAATATTTGCAGTTGGCACCAAAACTTACTGTCTTTGCTATAGTATAATTTCTGTCTAGTTAATTTAAAAAAGGGTTTTCACATTCTGTTTCATTTTTATAAAGACAATCAAAGGTTTTGTTTATTTTGTTTTGTTTATTCTATATTTCAACAAATCTATCCCTTGTCACTTATCTAATTAAGTGCTTGTGAAGACCAGAATTTCACATGTATTATAGAAGCAGCCAAACGTCCCAGCCTCAAGCAGGGCAGTTACAGGAGTGGAGCTCCAGGCTTTCCCCCCAATGTCTAATCATTAACACGCCACCGCTACTCCCAACATACTTATTTCCCTTGTGCCACAGCTCCGTCTTCCTCCACAGCGTGAGGGCATGTGTTTCATGAATAGTTTCGGTTCACTCATAGCTTTTCCCTTCTCATAATTCTAATTTGTGTTTGCTCAAAACTTTGAGTTTCTAGGAACACTTTTAAGATCTGTCACCTTGAATTTCCATCGTTATCTACTCAGTTTACATTTCTGGGAAGGACAGCTGGCTGACTGAGCCAGTTTGACAGACCAGGTCATATGAGGTGTTCGGGCTGGCTGATACATTGAGTGGCTTTTATCGGGACAGTGCCCGCCTGTGGTCCAGCAGCATTGTTGCAATGATGTGGTTATGGATCCATTTTTATTAGGGTCCGGGAGTGAGTTGGGTGTTGATCATTTAGAAGAGGCTATAGGCTGGCTAATTCTGCGTTGAGTCTCTCATGCGAGATCCATTGGTCATGGACATCACTATTCATAGACGTTCACGGTTTGCGTATGTCTCATGTCAAAAACCAAAGATACTTTAAAAAAATGTCCAAGACTTATTTTCAATTTTTCCCCCCGATATACACTGACTAACAGTATTAGTTGAAAATGTACTTTACGGCAGAGAAGATAATCAAAGAAAATATTTCACTGAAACATTGCATTTGATCCATGCAGTGTTATAATTAAAAAAAATTGTATTCCTATCCATTCATAATAATGTGTCTCACTGAAAAAGGTCTTTGTATTTTTGCATTCACATTAGTGTTTATTAAATATTGATATTAAATAATCAGAAAGGATTACGAAATATATAAATAAAATTATGTATTTAAAAACCATAATTTGACATTTAAAAGACCCCCAAAACAAGTTCATATATTTCTCTGTGGGCCTTGGAGATGGAGGGATAACAGTGATCCTCTCTCATCCCTCCTTTCTTAGCAGCTGTAACTTCTTTGGAGTCCTGGAATAATTGAAAGGAAAGAGACACTTTGTAAACTTTTTGTTTACAAAAAGTAGCATCTCAGCCCAATTTCAGGTGATTAATGTAGAAAATCCATAATTAGATTTATTATATCCCCATGACTTATCTTTCATAGCCCTCTTAGAGTTTATTTCCTTCCTTATCCTATAACTACCATTATCAGTAAAAATGAAAACTGACTCTGCACTTATAGCTTTGTTTATTGATCAGAAATAGGTCATTGTTCTTGCTTAGGTGTTTGTATTCAGGATTGCCATAGAAGGTGGGCCCATGCTATGTAATTATTGATCAGCATTTGAAAATCCCCACCTTAATGAAGTGGTTCTTTTGCTTGCTGTGGAAGCGCCTTCTAAGAATCACAGGTGTTCTTCATACTAGCATTTGTACGTAAGATTGGCAGAGTAAATATGAAGAATGAAAATAAACTCAGCTCTACCAAAGTAGCCCAATACCAAATAAGAAAAGGCTTGAAACAAATGCTATATGGGTGAGAGCATATAGAACATCTTTTCAAAGACAGAGAGGTAGAACTCACATTTTTATTTTTAACTTAGGTGCATACTATCACCCTTCACCAATGAATGGGCCCTTTTTCAGCCTCATGCAACAAGAGATGCTGTAGATTTCTCTAAACAACAGTTAGGTAAAGCCTCAAAAGAGCCTTACAAAGTTTACATAATACTCAATGTTCTTTCAGATCTGTTTATTGTGCATTGTTCCTAGTAAAATAAAGAACTTTTTTGTACCTAATTTCTCATTTTAAAATGATTGACATAATATATACATTGTACTCATAACTTTCTATACATAAATAGACATATATATGTATACTACATATAGATATATCAAGTATTAAACAGTTTTATACAGATTTCTAAATAAATACAGTATATATTTATTTAAAATTAATCAGGCAAAAATAGAACTAAGTGAAATGCAGAAGGTATTGATAATATTTGATAAGAAGAATATACTAAATGACCTGCTTTGGTGAAACAAACATTTCTATTACTAGTTATACAAAACAGAATATGAATATGAATTCATATTGATTTCAGTATCCTAAAATTATATTTTTGATGTTCACACATCAAATTAAGAAGAAATAGTAATAGACATGATTTTATACCTAGACATAGTAATTACATATTTAAAAAACAGGGTCATTAAAGATCATGATGATTTTTTAAAAAGAAGTAAAAAACATTGCAAGTATCCAATATAGTCAATCAGAAGAATATTTATGTCATGCAATATACATTAAGAAAATTGATGAAATATAATTCAATAAAGCTAATTGATTTTTGGCTTATATTTCATATTTAGGAACTGACCTTTTTTCCACAGGACTGATTCTCAGATAAAATTTCCTAATTGAGAATATGCAAATAGAGCTGAGATTTATTTAAATTTCAATAAGAAAATTATGTTTATAATAAATGCTAACATTTAAATTCCTAAGAGAGTACCCTTCAGAGTAAATTTTTGTTCTTATTTAAAAACATATATGCTTTAGACTACTAAGGCATACTCTGGTACATATTAGAAGCTCAACAGATATTGGTTGAGCACATTTTTTAAAATTTAGTATATCTAATTACCACCTTTATGTTTTTAAACATAATACTGACATTACCATTATTGTAATGTATCCTTTTAATCCTCACCTGAGGATATGTTGATGTTTTTAATTAATTTTTGAGAGAGAGGAAGGGAGAGAGAGGGAGAGAAACATCTATGTGAAAGAGAAACATCGATTGGTTACCTCCCGTACATGCCCCAACCAGGGATCAAACCCACAACCTGGGTATGTGCCCTGACTGAGAAATGAACCTGTCAACTTCTTGGTTTACAGGACAACACTCCAACCAAATGAGCCACCCAGCCAGGGCATTATTATGTTATTTTTAAAAATAGCTTACTCCATTTCTCTTGTTTGTGATATTTAAGACTGATAGTGTTTGTTAA
Source organism: Miniopterus natalensis (assembly GCF_054644295.1). NCBI lineage: Eukaryota > Metazoa > Chordata > Mammalia > Chiroptera > Miniopteridae > Miniopterus > Miniopterus natalensis. The sequence goes on from NC_142083.1 coordinate 56,921,827, forward strand.
AAAAAGAGCTATAATGTTATACAATGAAATCACATGCATAGGTGGTACATAGTATATATGGAAGAAAAACTATTTCTATGGTAAATATCATCTTCTAATAAAATATAAATATATTCATGGTATTTAACTCACACATCCATTTTTGTCTTCAACAATGTATCAATCATGACAAAATTGAAATAAAATATGGAAAATTCTTCCAGATACTAGTTTTCTTGATTTTTTGTAAGATTTTTTTCAATTTTGTAGTTGATAATATTCAAATATCAGTTATATATAAACAGGCATGAAGATTGAAATAATTTAAAAGAAAATAATTATAATCAGTAGATGATCTAATATATTTTTTAAATCTTAGATAATTAAAATATATATTGTTTGAAAGAGATATTTTTCAAGAAATTATTAGGAATTTTAAGATAAATCCAACAAATTAAAATAATCTTTATAGAAATAAACAATATTTACTGTTTCAAAGGTGGAAAATCCATGACTGTTCATACCTTCACTATCTTATCAGTTTAATCTCTTAAACTTTCTACCTGAATTTCCATCTCCTACATTAAAACTGCTCTATCTTACAGAGTTGTAATAATGGAGACGTAATTTGAGACATTGAGAAACTTTTAAACTCTCCCATAATACCCAAATCCCAATCACACACAAAATTTCACGACAATGAAATCTTAATCATTTTCATCTTTCCTTAGAGGTAATTAGTTATTCTTATCAAAGTCAATAAAAATATATTTATAATAAATATTATATTCATATATTTATAAACATATATTAATAATCTTTATATTTATGGTATTATGGATAATTAATTGTGCATATTTGCTTTGTCTAGTTGACCATGATTAACATGTTGGAAATGCAGCATGTAAATCATGGTCAACTGAAGAAGGAAAAACAAGTATATACAATTAATCATAATAGTGTATTAAAAATTGTCCTCTAGCATATTGAGAAAGTTTTAATGAAACACTAGAGAAGGAAGCAAGTAATTCTGCAGATGTGATGAAGCCCAGAACACTTTTCATAGAGGACTGGATATAAAGATCATGACCTAAAAAGCCTTTTTTTTTTGGTACTACATGAAGATGGTACCCTCAATATCTGGTACATTGGGCCAAAATATATGAGAAATGAACAGGAAGCAGTATTTGAGGAAGCAAAATGTCTTTGGTTCAGAATAAGTCTTGTGGCATTAAACATTAGACTTTAGTGTATGTGTGTCTATTTACTTTGATACTAGTATTTTATGGCAACCATATCTTATAGTGCAACTGATATTTCTGTTCCACATCTTATTTTCACCGTTTCTATAATTCTTATAACAGTAACCTAAGAGATGGCTAATCTCTCCCACCCCACCCCAACCCCCATCATGCCACCCTGGGATGGGAATACATTGGACCAAAATGGTTTAACTGACATAGTGGAACTTAGAAGAAAACGAACAAAAGACTACAGGTTTGTATTCACCCCTTTCCTAAATGTAGGCACTGAGTTTACACACAGTGAGTATACTCTCTGCTCTGCCCCAATCTACCACAATTTATTTTACAGGGGTTTTCCTCCATAGTACAAGCCTGTAATGGCCCATCACTCCCCTAACTCACTGGGCAAACTGGTCTAGTTTTGGGGTTAATAAAAAATTCAATTTGGAAATGCCCTCACCACTTATTCAAATATCAATTATATTGGTAATAAATAATAATGCATATCTACTACATTTAAAAAAAATAATTGAGTTAGAATTTGATTGGGGGAAGGCTGGGTTTTTATTGGGATCCACAAAGCTCAAGTTACAGCATCCCATATAGACATTTTAATTTTATAAAATCAATATATAATAATGGACAGGCCACTGGAAAAAGATAGGAGATAAAAAACTGAACATTGAATGGATTTTTTAAATCAGGAGTTGATAAAATAATTGTGGACCAAATGCAGCCCACTGCTTGTTTTCATAAATAAAGTTTTATTACAACCCAGTCACACTTTATAGTTGTGTTCACGCTACATTGGAAATCTTGTGCAGTAGGAACATGCTACATGTCCTGCAAAGCCTAAAACATTTATTATCTGGCTTTTCACAGAAAAAAATTCTAACCTTTGTCTTATTGATCAGAATTTTTTAGAGAAAGAAGGAAAATGAGTTGTAATGAAGTTATACTTTTGATATTATTTTAAATATTCCTCTAGTTTGAATGTTGGAGTTTCTAAGAAGTCGAGATAGTACTTATTTTATCATCACCTGTAGGTTAGAGCCCAACTTTGTGAGTAGATTTAGTTTTTCCTTAAGGAGTAATTCTCCCTCTTCTTTTACTCCTATTGAGAAGAGGCTGATAAATAGAAAGAAAATGAAGATTCATAAAGAAAGCTTTATAAAGGTAAGATAAAGAAATACCAATTATCTTTGGTCTTCTCTATCTTGGGTCTTGTCTTTGGGAAGGTAGTTGTGTGGCTTCTGAATAGAAGGTGCTAAAATGGTGTCCTTTGTATGGAGGCTGACTGAGAGAAAGGGTGCAATTGTGGAAGTTCAGATTACCAAGGTCTACTTTTTCCTATTATTCCCAGCACTTATAAATGTCTGTTTGCATGGCCTAAACATATTTAATGTGTATAATTAGGTATTTTCTAGAGTGATGTTTCTAGGTTTTAAAACTAAATCCTACAATTTCATTGGCTTAGCACAATAAAAATTTATTTCTAAGTCTTAAGAGTTCAACATACATGTTATAGTTGGCAGGCAGCTTTCCTTTATATATTTATTCAGAGACCAAGGTTTTTCCATTTTATGATTTTTCTATCACATCACTCCATCTGGGTGCCTGGAGACCATAGAAGAAGGGGGGATGGTTGGGAAATGTATCTCACTGGGCAGTTGCTTCACCTATACTCTGGAAGAGGGTTAAGATTTTGTTGCCCATTTTACTGTTCTCTACCAAAAAAATAAAAAGTATCTATAATTTAGTTACCTATCATTGATAGTTGGGACAAGCAATTCCTGAATCCATCTCAGTAAAATGAGAGAAAAGGTGAGAGTGTGTCTTGGGAATGAGAAATGAGACTCTGAGGCCAAGTCAAACATCCTCCTTGTAGGTCATTTCCCCACTATGACCTTCATTTACTTAGCTTCATTTTATTAAGGCAGTAGTTTTATTGAATGGGCACAAATAAAATAATGCGGAATAAGTATGCCCATATACTGGTGGGGAAAGAAGTGGCACAGACTTTGGCCACTGGGGAATTTAGAAAAAGTAAAAACTTATGGAAAAAAAAAAAGGAGAGTCCAAAATAAGTGTTGCTTTATATTTATGTGTGGTAGAGAATTCCCCAATATGAACAGAGTTTTTAAAAAAACACACATTAAAATGTTTTATTAATGACCTAGGGTTTGTATCACTAGTAGGTTTTTATTATGATTATTTTCATTTTTCAACAGGGAAAACTAAGGCTTTGAGAAGTTCAGTGGTTTGCCAAAGTGACATAGTCAGTAAACGAAGACACTTTGTTTTAATCTAGATTTTCTGACTCTTCGCTCTATGTGTTGTTTATTATTTTACATTGTCTCCATAGAATCAGGACAGGGAATTTTATGGACTCATCAGTGTAGGTCAAAGTGCTGAGTTTACCACATTATATTTTCTTCTTTGGGGTGTGTGCGTGTGTGTTGGAAAAGGAGGCAATTTGCTTTGGCTAGTCCAAAAATAGGTAGAAGACCTTCACCTAAAACTCCCTGGAAGAAAGTGAGCCAAATCTGATAGATTGAAGCCTTTACTCTGTGTGACTGGGTCAGACGGAGTTAATTAAACACACACAGGGCCCCCAAGCTAGAAAGTACTTTTGGATGAAGTTCAGAGAAAAGTCCCCGAAGCTAGCATGGAGCTGGCCCCCACTTCCTCGTGTTGGCCAATACAAATATTATTATTGGTCCTATTAATCAGTTACAGTTTTTGACTCTGTGACCTTCTAAAGGCAATATATTTCCACAATACTGTGTGCAGTATTTTCTTCTCTTTGCTCAAATGTATTTGATATTAATTTCTTCTAAGGCTTTTATACTACTTTGTAAAAACAGCAAAAAAACCCACAGTATGGATAAACTTTTACTACATCTTTCTTAAATGCTCATGACTCATTCAATTTCCACTTCATTTCCTATATCTGGAAAACAGAAGAAAACACTGTCTCTAATATATTTCTATACTTACTTTCTCATAAGTGGTTCTATGAGTACTGACCTTTTTAGAACATTTTTTTGGTCCTAATAATATATTACTTTACTGAAATCACCAAATTAAATGTGGTACATTGGTTTGGTTTGTTTTTACATAAAGTTCAAGTTTTTTTTTATATATACTAAGTATCTACAATATGTATAATTCATTTATAAAGCCTCTCAAACACTTTAAATACATTTTTACATATCAGAATTTAATTGTGAAAAAATTTACTGAATTATTTTTACCAACACAGCAGATTTTTGCATGTTTTTTATTTCAGCAGTCAGAGATCATTAAAGGACTATAAAATTCATCCCACTAATTTTACATCATTTTTTTAGAAAGCATTTTAAAAGAGGGGCTGAAGGCTAGATCTACAACATTTGACTGTTTTAACTTGAAAGAGATTAGCCATTTTATTAGTTTACAAAGAAATTGTTCTCTAGTGCAAAAAAGTGGTAGTCAACACCACCAATAGCAACATTTGTAGTTACAGGGGAAATGACAGTGGCTGTAAAGGCAGTTACCAGCTAGCTGTACGGGGGAAAAAAGTGGCTGATTTCATGGAGTTAATAAATTAACTATTCTACATACAATCACACACATCTCTTTACCTTAATATTTAAATAATAAAACTATAAAGATACCAGACGTTTGGTGTAATGTCAGGTATAGTAGATACTCTTCATTCAGTTCAATTATTTCTCTTAATCATGTGTATGAATGTACCCATAAACACTTTCATTCCAGAATGATGAATGCAGTAAAAAAATAAATAAATAAATAAATCACTTTTTCTTAATCTCCTAACCATATTCTCATTTACTTTTTTAAAAAAATTAGGATTAAATGACTGAGTGGCATTTTTATGTAGTCCTAGTGTCAAGTAATTTTTTTTGTTAAGTCCCTTTTGTTGCAATTTTATAACCATTTCATTTCATCCAACATTCCTCCGGTAGCCACTCATATTTTTAGAGTTCCTGGCATCTTTCTTTATGACTAACTACTTCAGATATTATATTCACACATTTCCCTGAATTTTAATTACCTTATTCATCTTGGCAATATATAGAAATGCCAAGTCAAAAAGACCCTATTTCCTGTTACATTGCATTAAATGATTTCCCTTTGATCCCATTCCCTCTTATATAAAGTCACGTAACAAAAACCACTAAACCTGAATGAAACAATTTTTTATATTAGGATGACAATATTATAACTTTTGTGTTTCTACATCTCTAGAAGTAAGAGCAAATGTCCTCTATCTTCTACCTAATTAAGTATAATGTGATATTATTAAATATTTACTAGCTAGGTATTATGATACCTTCACATGCATTTACTTATAAACATAAAATTGATTTTAGGAGACATTTTATATTATTTCTCCCTTTTCCTTATGATATAATCAGTCTTTATGGAGGTTAACTACCTTGCCTGAATTTACCAGGCTTGGGTGTAGCCAGATGTGTGAACCCAAACCATATCTGACATAGACCTATATTCTCTTAACTGCTTGTGATCTTAAGGGTATTGTTTCCCTACTTGTGTACCCCAATCAAGTGTGCTCTTTACCCCCCCAATTAATTGATGTTATTTTGTCTCTTTTTACTGATAAATTAATATTGCAAAAAAGCCTCAGTTATATCTTTTTTAAAAAAGTATTACATATTTAACCAAGTATAATACACTAGATGAACAGCAGCAACAAAAACAAATGACACTTTTACCACAATATTTAATTTAACCTATCCTTGAACCTTTTTATATAAGCTCTTATTTTTTACACAACTGTCTTCAATGCAATCAATTTTTGTAGCATTTTAACATGCTATTATATGTAAACATTTCTTTTTATATGAACAGATCACATATTTATCACTTAATAAAATATTTATTTTACCATATGCCATTGATCATGTAACATTCCCAAATTGCTAGGCGTATTTATTTTTCAATTCTATTTTGTTATTATAGAACATGCAATTAAGATTTTAAAAAGTACATTGCTATTCTTTAATTTGAAGTTTATAGAGGATTTCAAACTTACAGAATTAGAGAGAAAAAAGTATTTTTATTATTCCTCATTTTATATGAAGGTAACTGAGAATTTGAAAAGTTTATTACCTTGTGTCATACAACATAAGTGACACCAACTGATCACATTAGGACCCCAAGTGCCTAGCTCAGTGTTCTTTCTCCAACATTATAAACTTTATATTGACATTATAAACATAGTAGCTTAAAGCTAATTATAGAAATACTGTGTTAATTTTAACAGATGCCTCAAATGCCTTTTAATCCATAGTTTTATAAATATAAAAATGCCTGCTTTCTTTCTTATTTTTAGTTTGAAAGCTATGGATAATTAAATAAATTGTGTAATTTACTGAATCTCCCATATATATTTTGCTTTGCTGTAATCTCAAAGTTTATTTAAAATTAAAATAAAACCTTTAATATAAAATTTAAACTTTTTTCTGAAGTAACTGTTGAGCTCCAGACAGACAACATTAATACAATTTATAAGATATGCTACTAAAATCTGCAAATGCAGCATTTAAACAGAAAATATAGGTCAGGAAATTCAAAGTGATGACTGTGTGCTATTGTTCATGCAAAACTATATTCCAAGTGACCAGGTCACCATAGAAAATAGATATATATGTCTACATAATACATATTTTCTAGAATTCATGCATTGAAACTACCAAATTATATTGTTTGTTTATATGCATTCTTTTTTCCTATGATAAGCTTAGATCAAGTTGTATTCAAAGAAACTTTAGAACACAAAGCATATAGTACTTAGATAATCAAATGGGAGAAAACACGGCCTGTGCCTTATGGAGAGTCATTGATTTTTCCCCCCAAAATCTCATTTGTTTTTATTTAAATTAACATTTATTGCATTAGGTTGACAAATGTATTTGGCACAATTCTTTTACACTTAAAAATATATGTCACTTTATAATTTAAAACTCTACTTGTAAAATATATGGACCAATTATAATTCATTCTTTAAAAAAGAATTGTTTAGAAGTTATATTGTGTACTTTTATTCCCCCCTAGTTTGTTTGTTTGTTTTTTAATTTGCTTTCTGGGATGGTAAATATTTACTTCAATGTATTTCTTAAACAAATTATAATTGATTAAAATATTATTTCCTTTGTCTTCCATTCAAGATAACACACAATGAGGTAATAGTATATATGTAAGAAGACAATAGTGTTTTATGTCTTTAAAATAGCCTCTTCTTCATAGACAAAGCTGTGATGTAGGCAATATTTGACAGATTCTAGATTTCATGCATTGAAACGACCAAATTATATTTGCTTAGGTGTTCTAGATGCACCTGACATGTAATGATAGTACAGCATAAAAATGCTAAAATGGCAGCATGGGCAAGGGCTACAGAAACACATAGGAAGAGGCAACTAGTTCTGCCTGGAAAAACCTGGAACTCCTCATAATGAAAATGGCTTTTTTTTTTAATCCTCATTGAGGATACGTTTATTGATTTTAGAGAGAAAGGAAGAGAGAGAGATGTGAAAGAAACATTGATTGGTTGCCTCCTGTATGGGCCCTGCCTGGGGATTGAACCTGCAACCTAGGTATGTGTCCTGACTGGGAATCAAATCTGCAACACTTTTGGTGTACGGGACTATGCTCCAACCAACTGAGCCATCTGGCAAGGGTTGGAAATGGCTTTTGATAAAATATTTGGTAGATAAATGTAGGAGAGATTCAAGCTGAGAAAATAACTGGTGCAAAGGCACAGAACTGTGGAAGATTAGATGAGTCAACAAGCAATAACGCTGAAACCATAAATTATTTGGTGTGAATGTGTTAATCATGAAGAGCTGAGGATGAATTACAGGTACTTTAGCCAGTGAAGGAGAGAGGTTAAATTAACAAGAAATGAAACAGCATTTGTAGATGCAAAGGAAAGAAAGAAGTTGTCTACTTGAACTGAACACATTAATAAAAACGCATCAATCATAAAGGATTTTTTCAAATTCTTTAAGGGAATATTAATAAATCACTCTATTAAGATATTTTCATGCTTCTATTTTATTTGATGATTTAAAAGCTATATAATATGTACAGTGAGGGGGCAGTGATATTTTCCCCAAAAGTATACTTTGGGAACAGGAAATGATGTTTCTGGATGAATATCACTGCCCCTTGCCTCCTCTCCTCTCCTAGCTATTGCTTGTGAAAACTTTGTCAGCCTATGACTGCTAGTTTTGTCATTTCACATTTGTGAGAAGAAGGATATAACACTAGTCATGAAATGTTCCCTTTTCTAAAACCTCCAGAGCCAGGTCCTCATTTTACAAACCCCTTTGTTCCAGCAAAAATAATTTTCAAGCACAGAGATAATTGGATGAACAGATATTAATAGTTGTGTTTAAAATATTGCTAGGTATACTAAGGAGGAACTTGCATTTCAACAATTCATCTTTAGTCCATCTGGTTCTAAAGTAGAAAGCATGCTGGATCACCATATATGGCATGCAATATTTTTCTTCTGTGTAGAATTTCCGGAAAAGTCTCTGTAGAAAACGGATCCTAGTTGTGAGGTCTTCAAATTCAAGCATAGTTATGGAAATTTTCCAACTCAGAAAGGAAGAAGGTAAAGTCTCAGTAACTTAAGTATATTTATTTTATGGTTAAAAGTTCAACTCTCCCAAATTTTCATCCAGGATTATATGTGTATTTTAGTGCAAACAGAATGTTCATCAAAACATGACACTTCCTTTAGTCAGTCATGAGTTCTGCTTTAACTAAAAAAAAAAAAAAAAAAAAATGACGATTTTGGTACACAGCCTACATACAAAACTAAAATTTCAAACATTTGCAAGGTAATTAGTTATACCTATATTTTTACAGCTGTAAGATACTGAAAATGTATAGGAAAACTTGATATATTACAGCATTTATCTCTCTCACACACACTTTCTCTCACACACATTCTCTCTCCCTCTCCATATATATGTACATGACTAGTTCTATTAAATTTAGCTATATGAGAATGACAAGGGATACAACTTACACGAATCAACGTTGCCAATGCTTGTGTGGAAAGCGAAACTTGCCTATGAGAAATGAAGGCACCAAGGGTCATGTTCTTGTACTAACACAGACCTTCATTTCAAAATGCCTGCCTCAAGATCAGGCCCTCAGCGGGAAGCAGAGCAGGGGCTTCGGCCAGAAGCAGGGTGGGAGCTTCAGCACAGGCCTGGCAGGAAAAGCCTCGATCCCTCATTTCTCATTCTCCTTCACTTTCCTCTTTGTAATACTTAGAAGGTAGTTTTACAGAATGTTACTTCCTTTTAACAACACTTGCAACGTAAACCTCAGTTATTCTGAGGAAAAGCCGGGCTTGCAGAGAATACAGTGGAGTGAACTTGTGTACGTTTAATTGTTTGTACTTAGCAAAGACTGTAACAAAGACCCCCAAATATCTGTATGTTTATGTTTATGTCTGTGTCTGTGTTTATGTTTATGTGCATGTGTGTATTTATATGGCTATCTAAAAGCATATGCGTATCTATAGCCATATTTATCTATCTAGTCTCAAAACACAAGTCACATTTTAATCTACTAGCTTTTCAAAGTGAACAAATATTTGGCTATGTTGAAAATTATTGAAAAATCATGTAGTTAATGAAAACTCATATGTAATAAACTTTTTGAGGAATATAAAGTATTTTTTTGAGGACATTCCCTTTGGACCTTCTGGGCTTATGTAGAATCAGACTCCTGGCAAGATAAGATGACACTACAGAAGAAAAGATGGAGCTGGGAGTGAAACACACTGTTCAAATCTCCTCTGTTCTCTTCTTAAGTGTGAGACACAAGCAAGGCCCTCACTCTCTACGCATTCCAAAGTCCAGACGAGAGTAAAGACAGTGCTTTCTCGCACAATTGTAAAGCACTGCAAACTGTAGAGAATTATAAATTCAAGCATGGAACTATACATCCTGCAAGGGTCTAGTATATAGACAAAATATTTTAATAATTTTGTTTGTAAGTTATCTAAAATTAATTATTTAGGAAAAATTGAAAAGCTTGTTTATATAGTTATAGGACTTCATATAATGGTTTACCTACTCTACTGAATGCATAATTTCCATATACAAAAACTTTGGTAAAAATGTAAGTAGAATATAAATCTTCAATGAATTAATAAATGACTATAAATGAAGGTCAACATGCTTTAATTTAGCTAAAAGAATTAAGGCATTTTGAATTGCAGTCCTGGCAAATACATGAGATACCTGTTAATTCACTTACATAAAGTTTTTAAAACAGCTGTTTAATCACAGATACACACATGTACTTATTATACATTTTTTAAAAATTCCTTATATTGTTTCCTCTAATGAAATGTGGACAGTTTCTATATGTATTTTCTGAGTAATTTGCTTGCATAGAATGTATCACCATAATTGTTTACATGGAACAAACCAAGAGATTGATCTGTTGACCTTAAATTATTATTTAATAAATTAGCTAATTAAAGAAAAATATCAGATAATTGCTAATGTTGGAAAGGTATACTACTCTCCTAAATGTGCTATCTTTTGTCTTCCCCTTAAATGCCATTTTTCCACAGAAGTCTTTTAGACTTTACATGTTAAACTGAGATTTTTGCACTTTTATGACTTCATGAATTTCTATATGTTTATGACTTCCAAATCTCGAGCACAGATCTTGCCTCTACTCTTTAAACCTATATATTCAACTGCCTACCAGGCATGACTAAATGGTGTCCTACGGGTATATCAAAACCACAGCGTCTAAAACTGAAAGCATTAATTTTTCCTCCAAAAATCAATACCCTTTAATTACATCACCATTAATGCAGTCACACAATCATAAAACCTATTTTTTTCTTCAAATCCTTTATTCATTTTAGTCTGTACACTCTTCTTTTTCTTCTACCTTTTTAACAACTTTTATATCTACCCTCCCTGCAGCGTTTCCATTGGTGCTGCCTTATTTCAGGAAATTATCTCTTATCTGGACTATCAGTGTAATATCTTAACTAGTTTAGGTAATTTATCTTCCAAAATTTGTCACAGAAATATTTCTAAAACTAATAACAACAACAATGAAAATGTGAACCCCATTATCTCCCAACTTCGAACTATTCCATTGCTTCCTGCTGCCTTAGCATAATATGAAGAATTCACCATAATCTGATCCCTGCCTAACTCTCTAGAGTTATTGTCTTCACATTCTGCTCCTATACATCTGAAATATGAGTCCAATGGAACTACTTGCTCATCCCCAAATACGTATATTTTGCAACTATGCCTAAAATACTGAATCCCTATGTCAGGACACACCAAAAAGATGAAGGTGCCCGGCAGCTTTCCAGTCCAAATAAAATGGTCCCCTACTTCTTTTTGTACTAACTGAGCCCTGTATAATTTTTAAAAATTATTTATTTTTCATAATAAAAATATTACATTTATATATTCTCTAAACTCTTTTTGGCTATTACATTATGGTAAGCTCAATGAAAGGAAGAACAATACCTCAGATCTCAATGAGTTTCATTAATCCCTGTGCTTAGAATAGTAATTTACACAAAGCAACTGTCTACCCATGTTCATATAATGAATTAATTCCAAACCAATACATATTTATCAGACAAATTGGACCAATCTTCTTGATACTCAGCCAGGAGAAAAATAAATTGAGTTTGAAATTCAGGGAATTCAAGGAATAATAAACATTATTATGATGATGATATTGGTGATGATTAAGAAATGCCCCAAAGTGTTCTGAAAAAAAACAATTCCGTGGGCTGCTGGGATGGCAGTAGGGGGTTGGGGAAATTAAAGGCACTGTAATGTGAAAATCATAATAAAAGGCAAGTAAGACACTTTTAGTAATGTGTTGTGTAACTTATAAATGATATTTGTAAATATGTGACCCAGTTGCTGGCAATAGTAAACTGGATTATAGAGTAATAATGTGTTTTATTTTAAGTAATCTTTTGACCAAGAGAAATGGAATTAGTACATTCTAAATTGATACTAAGCATTTATGTTTATACCTCATTTATCTCACATTAGTGAAGAATGATATTATCCTTTACATTAAAAGAATATTCAGATAACTAAAAGTGCTGTTTAAAAATAAGTATTTATGCTATACTCATAAGGGCACCGTGAGGAGCTCTGCAGACCTTCTCCCTAAATAAACAAACAAAGCTGGTGAAAATGAGTAATATACATAAATAAGGTCTCTGCAAAGTGCCCTAATGGCATATATTAAAGAAAAAAATACACATTTATTTTAGAAAATCACCTAAAATTATGCAAAAATAATGAGACTCTGTGCATTTAAGCCACAACCCACTCCCTCCATCCCACCACCCAGATCAGCTTCATGAAGGCTAGCTACACTTGGGTGGGTATGACCAGCAGGACAGAGATCAATCTGTTGTGATCTCTCAATCAAGAGTTATCATACCTGTGAGGGGCAGGCCATATTTCTCATCCCCTCCAACATTAAATTGAAGAGGCCAAGTGCCCGATGAATATACCCAATATGTGAGGAGCTCCCTTCATCTACCAAGCCCTTACATATAGGATAGAGGTTCTATATCAGGCATGGCTGACCAAAAATACTGGAGCTATGAGTGCTCTTACTCTAACTTACTTGTTGGGAAGACATTGCATTCTGGGAGAGGCAAGTTGAGGGGGCCAGAGGCTATAGACACATCCAGTACATAGAGTAGTAGCTCAGAGAGTTTTCCTAGAAGTAGAGGAAATCCACAACAATAGAAAGTTTCAAAACTCTCCCCAAGGTAATTGACTTTATTTGAAACAGGGTGAAGGGAATTCACTAGAGAGAATAAGAAAAAGAGATAGCTAAAAATAGTCTGCTAGAGTCAGAACAAATCTCAAAAACTGGCCTTAATTTAACTTCTGAATTTAACTAGATCTGACTGCTGAGCAATTTATGCACCAAAACATTGTCAAAAACTATAGAACAATAAATCAATAATTAGGGAAGCCTAAAACGTGAAGTGTAATACCAAATGAAACATATGTATTGACAGATAGATCGGGGGGAGAGAGCCCTCCTCAACCACTGCCATCTAGATGATTGCGCCCACGCTCAAGGTTGCAACCTCCAAGAAATGATACCAAAACCTGCATAGTACTGTGGAAACTAATTTCACTAAAATAGCCAAGTCACAAAACAAATAAACAAGCTACAACAAAGCAAATGCTCAAGAGAAAATAAATCAGTGACAAGAGTTGCTGAAAATGTTGTTTATATGAAATTATGGCCTGTCCAGGCATGGCTCAGCAGTTGAGCATTGACCTAGGATCCACAAGATTGAGGTTCGATTCCCAGTCTGGGCACATGCTTGGGTTGCAGGCTCATTCCCCAGTCGGGAGGATGCAGGAGGCAGCCAATCAATGACAACTCTCTCAATATTGATGTTTCAACTCTTTCTCTCCGTCTCCCTTCCTCTCTCTGAAATCAATAAAGATATATTTTAAAAAAAAGAAAGGAAGAAATTATGATCATCAAAGAGCAGAAATTGTGACTTATACACAGTAAAGCAAACAAATACAAAATAAGGAAACCAAAACTGTAAGAAACCAGATGTCAGATTTAACAGGTAAATAGCAAAGTAACCATAATAATAAATATATTCATAGAACTAAAGGAAGCCATGAAATATAGAAAAATATGAAGACAATGTCCCACCAAATAGAATAAAGAATTAGAAATAATTTTAAAAAATCAAATGGAAATTCTAAAGTTGAAAAATGTAGTAATTAAAAATTTCTTTACAGGAACACAGTAGTAGGTTTAAAATGGCAGAAGAAGACATTAGCAAACCTAGATCTATGAAGATTATGCAATCTGAAGACCAGAGAGAAAATAGAATGAAGAAAAATGAGCAGAGCCTCAGAGAAATGAGACTGCATTAAGTGCACCAACAAAGCATAATAGGAGTACCAGAAAGAAAGGGAAAGAGGAAAGAACTGAAAAAAATTTCAAAGAAACGGTTGAAATCTTCCCAAATTTGTTGATAAATATTAGCCTACGCATCCAAGAATCTCAACAGATTTCATGTAGAATAAATGCAAAAAGACCTATACACAAAGAGATCATAGTAAAAATATTGAAAGACAAAGACAAGATTTTGAAAGCAGCAAGAGAAAAATAATTCATCACTTACAAGGGAAATCCAATAATATTAACACCTGACTTCTCATCAGAAACAATGGAGGCCATAAGGCATAGTAAAGTCCTGGAGAATAAAACTGTCAACAAAGAATATTATATCCAGCAGAAGTACCTTTCAAAGAAAAAGGTTAAAGATACTCCCAGATAAACAAAAAGTGAATTAATTCTTTTAATTGGAAACAAGCTGTGGAAAAAATACTAAAAAAAGTTCTTTATTCTGGAAGAAAATCTAGATGGAAATTCAAGTCCACACGAAAAAATAAAGAGCACTGGTTTAGGTAATTATATAATTGTAAAATACCATGTAAACTCATATATTTTGTTCTTCTTTTAACTGATTTAAAGAGCAATTGTATAAAATATGTATGTAATTGTATTATTTGCCTATAACATTTAGGAATGTAATGTGTTTGCCAAAGGAGCACAAAGGTAGTGGATAGGAGTGAGATGGTGACTCAAACCCACAGGAACAAATTAAGAGAACCATAAATGGTGAGAGGTAAATATCATAAAACCTTTAAATATATAATTCCTCTCCTTACTTTTTTCTGCTCCTATAATTGACATGAAATTATACAAAGTAATAGCAACGTATTGTTGATTTTATAGCACATAGATGAAATATGTATAACAATAATAGGAAAAAAGAAAAACACAAAGCTATAGAGGAGTAGCATTTCTACCTCTCATTGGAGTTGCATTAGTATAAATCTACAGTAGATTCTGATAAAATAAAATGTGTGTGGTAAGCCCTGGAACAACCACAAAGAAAATAACTCCAAATATAATTTTAAAAATTAAGTATTTAGTCCAAAACATAAATAAGCTACCCAGAACAGAACAATGTCACATGAAACTATGTAGCATTGTTTACCATTAATTTAATTGCCTTCTTGTTTTTTCTTTTGTTATTTATCAAATGGTAATCCCATCTTTGTGTACATATCACAACACACAGTACAATGAAATTTATTGATTTGTACATATCTTTCTTATTTATCCTCAGGAAACAGTTCAGAGGGCTGTAAACACTAAACACTAAACAACTGCTTGAATCAAGACTAAATAGAGACTTCAAGGTTAACCATTTGAATTGGTTATGAGTAAGGACTCTATTTTTAATATTTATTAATTCCTTGTAGGCTGAGCTTTGTCCCTGAAATTACTTAAACTCTTTCTGCTTCAGTTCTCTTATTTATCAAAAAGAAATAAATACAGTTTTTATCTCAAAAGGTTGCAGTGAGGATGAAATAAGCTACTATCTGAAGACAGCCCGCGGAGCTGGATCTGACTCACGATAGCACTGCGTGTGCTTGCCCGTGTCATTCAGGTATGGATATGCTAACATTTGTTTTGGTTTCCCTGGTAGATCTTTTGATACTTTATGCTCTTTGTAAATTTGAGATAGCTGAGCTTATCAGATAAGTCACTTCTGAATAAAACTTCACATTTACTTAGTATTTTGCCATTTGCCTCTTTAGTCTTCTTGAAGGCTACTCTAATTGTAAATAGAAAAGGAGAGCCACAAATGTAAAATATTTACTTTGCAGAGATTTGAAAATATGACTGAGAGCACAGGGAGATTTATTTTGTAATACTAATTTGATAGTGAAGAATCAGTCAAGACAGAGGACTATGAACACAGATTAGATTCTTCTATATTGTTTTTATCCCCTGTAAATGAACATTGATATTCAACATGTTTTTGCAATTCTGTCGCAATGCCTTTTTCATGCTCATTTACCTGTTCTCTGTTAAATGCTCTGATGGTTCATGTCAGAAAGAGAGTGTTGGAAATCATATCAAATAACAGATGATCTGCATTGTGGAATCTCATTGACTGACAGCTGGTAGTAACTTATAGTGAGCCTGTGCTTTTAGAATGTTTTCCTGTTATTTAAAATTCCCCTTAAAGAGCATGCAATAATCTTAAAAAGTCCTGCTGAGTGTCAAGAACTCAAGAACAGCACTGAAGAAAATGGACACCAAACTTGAACACATTGAATGTTTAATTTATAATGTTGAAGGGTTATAAGTAGCTAAAGCATGTCATCAGCTGTAGCTTTTATTTATATATTTAATATCACAAACTTTTCTGTCTGGTATATGTTTTTGCTTTAGAATTATAAAAGGTATAATAATCTCATCTTTGTGTGTTCATGCCACCCACAGACTTTGGAATCTTGTGGCATGCATCAGATTTTTCAAACAGATATTCTGCCACAGACCTAGGTAACTTTCCTGACGGAAATGTGGAATGTAAATGTGAAGGGAGTACAGAAGCCAAATATTGAATTACTTCTATCAATTAAATGCTTCTACTGAAACTCTGCAAAATGTATAAGAATATTTCCAGATAACAAAAGACAATGAAAAGTAAAACCCTGAACATTTTACACATCTTGAGAAAAATGTCCTAAACTGTATGATTTTGTCATATATGTGGTAATTTCTTATTAATATCAAAACATAACTTAAAACTTAATCCTTATAAGTAATAAGTGGCAAAATCAGTTTAAAAACCCTAAAAATAATGTTCTTCATTGGTTAGTACTTAATAATATTCTGGTATCTCAAAGAAAATGTACACAGTTAGTGAAACTCTCTAATTTATTCCTAATTAAATTGGTTGTATTCTTAAGATTCTAACTCAAATTTAGTTTTCATCTTCCAACAGGAGATGATCATAATAAAATAGCCAAATCCAGGGTTTCTCAACTCTGGCAGTATTAAATTTTAGAGCTGCAAAATCCTGTGCTGCCAGGGAGCTATCTTGTACATTGTAGGATGTTTAATGACATCCCTAGCCTCTATGTACTATATGCAAATAGGACCTTCCTTCAAATTGTGACAATCCAAAATATATCCAGACACTGTTAAATGATCTAGTTTGAAAAAAAGAGTGTCTTAGCTTTTGATATTTTGTAACACATTGCCATAAACTCAGTGGCTTAAAACAATACTTTATCATATCACACTTTCCATGGTCAGGAGTATGAGTTAGCAGGGTCCTCTGCTCAGGATATCACTAGGCTGAAATCATTGTGTTGGCTGGGGCTTCTGTTCTCATGTAGGGCTCAGGCTCCTCTTCCAAGCCCATTGATTTTGGCAGAATCATTTTCTTGTAGTTCTATTACTGAAGTCCCCATTTTCCTGCTAGATGTTGTCAAGAACCACTTTTGGCTTCTAGAGGCTGCCTTCAGTTCTTTGTCACATGACCCACATAATCAGGTCACAACATGGGCATTGTTTTCTTCTGGTCCATAGGAATATATCTATCTGACTTCAAATCCCCTTCCAGTCCTATATAAGGTAGAGTCCTTATTGTAAAGAATATGCTATGTATCTACAAGTAACATACCATGTGGTTTGCAAAATGCTTTCAAATAGTTTAGCAATTAGTTGATAGATGATTGACAGATAGATAATAGATGATAGATATAGATGATAGATAGATAGATGATAGAATAAATTGTGTTCCCACAAAATTCATATGTTGAATTCCTAAAGTACCTCTATATATGCCTATGTATAGAGAGATCAGGTCTTTAAATGGACAATTAAGTTACAATTAATTTATTAGGGTGAGCCCAAATCCAATATGACTGATGTCCTTATAAGGGTAAACTTGAGCATAGACAGAGGGAAGGCAAGGTAAGACACAGGATAAGATAGCCATCTATAAGCCAAGGAAAAAGATCTCAGAAGAAACCAACCTTACAAAGTCTATGGTTCTTTCTTACAGCAGCCCTAGCAAACTAATACACACAGGTAGTTTATTGATTGATGACTATGGGTAGATGATGATAGATGATAGATAGATGATAGATAGATATAGATAGATGATAGATAGATGATTGATAGATGATAGATAGATGATAGATAGATAGATAGATAGATAGATAGATAGATAGATAGATAGATAGATAGATAGATGATAGATGATAGATAGATGATAGGTGATAGATAGATGATAGATAGATGATAGGTGATAGATAGATGATAGATAGATGATAGATAGATAAAGAAAGAGAAGGGGAAAGAACCACACTATATTCCAGTTCTATGAGTTTAAAACTAGGAACTAGGCACTTTCATAACTCTTCAGAAAGAGGGAGAAAACATCAAGTGAGCCATCACTCTGCTTTGGAGAACTACTATCAAAATCAGTGAAGCAAATGCTGAATACCTCAGTCTGAAGTATCGAAGTGGGTAGTTCTCAGTAACTCACTGAAAAGCCACATAAATTCTTAAGAATTTCTAAGCAGGTGTTATGGACTGAATTATGTCCCCTCAAAATTGATATGTGAAGCCCTAGCTCCCAGGACCTAAGAATGTGGCTGTATTATAAGACAGAGCCTTTAAAAAAGTAGTTACATTAAAATAAGTTCATTAGAGAGGTCCCTAATTTAATCCCACTGATGTCCTTATAAGAAGAGGACATTTGGACTTATTAATCCAATTTTACAGGTGTCCTTATAAGATTGGAGATGAAAACATACAAAGAGGCCTGAGGGCATACTTCTGGGGTATGGATGCACAGAGGGATGGCCACGTGAGGACCAAGCAGGGAGAGGTCAGCCATTGCAAGCAAAGGAGAAAGGCCTCAGGAGAAATCAGTCCTGCTAGAACCCTGATCTCGGACTCCCAGCTTCCAGAACTATGGGGGACAAAATCTGTTGTTAAGCCCCTCAGTCTGTTGTACTTTCGTTATGGGAGGCCTAGCAAACTAATACAGAAGCGTATTCAACTGCCTCAGTCTTCAGGTGGTTCTTAAGAAACTGCCAGAAAGCCCAAGTGAATTTCACATCAGATGCAACCGCCTCTGGAAAATAATAGGTTCTCCTTCTTTTCTGCGTTCCAAACCTCACATGATTCTGGGTATCTCACTGCAAAGGGGATTCGGGGAAATACAGTATCTAGCTTCTCTTTCGCATACAGAAGAGACTTTGGGAGATGTTATTGGTGAATCCAAGTTGATAAGAGACAAGGAATCAGAATATTAATCAGAAATCGGTCCCCGAATCTTAACTTGTTATTTCTGTAGCTGTTTCTTCAGCTCCAGAGTGTGACTTGTGCTACATTCGAATCTTCTTGAGCGCTCTTCCCGTTCCTATTTCAGGCATACATTTCTCTCCAGCTGCTCCATTTCATCAGGAGTTGCCTAATCCATTAGTTTGGCTTGTATTTTTTACTTGCTACTGGGTCTTCCTGGATTTGCTATCATTATTAATTAATTTATTTATATTTTTGGCCTGTCCCTTGTTTTATCTCCTGGGGTAATTTAAAAGATAGTAACAATGATTAATTTCTCTTCTTTCAGGGGTTTACTGGTGAATAATTTGTCAGTGCTTGTAGTATGTGGGAGACACGACTCTAAGGAGTCTTCTAAGTGGCAAATGCCGCAAGTTTCTTTTCGGGAGACTGAGCATAGAGCATAGGGGACTCTTTTCACAAACCTCTAAACCACCGAGCAAAGGCTCTCATTAGTATTTGCAGCACAATTTTTCACTTTCAAAATTCTACAGTAGCTGAGACCTCAAGCCCCAAGGCCTTTGAAAGGTAGGTAGGTAGGTATATTTCAAAGGCCACCGCACTGTCGTCTCTCTCAACCATTGAAAAATCAGTAAGTCAGAATCTGATATTTAATAACAACATAAAAACAACATAAAGCTCTTCTCTTCCTACAGTATCAAGTAGGATTTGACATTTTGAATTTTTAATATTTTCCATTACTTATAGCTATAAATATATGACATGAATGACTAAATATTTCTTAGACTACCATTTGCTAACTGGACTACATTCCTTGGCTAATTATCTGGTGGTTTTACACTATCCAAAATTTTAAATTTCTACAAATAAATTAATGAAAGAAAAGATGGGCCTCAGAAGAAGATGGATGAATATTGACTATAAAAGCATTTCTCATTTGTCATCTCACTGAAATTCAAAAGGCATAAAAAATGGAAGACACCTCCTTTCTAGATAGAAGTTTTCTATCCTTTACACCAGTTGCCTTAATAATAGATAATTATAGCCTGTCTACAGACTTCCTAGAGCTTAAATTGGATATAATTTTCTTCACTTCCTGTCTTAAGTCATTTTTAAAATTTGTTGAAAAATTTTAAACATCTGCTTAATTCCACTGAAGAAGTGCCTATGTTTTATTATAAGTGAGGCAATCTGTATGTTTAGCTTATTTCTCATGTGTGTATATTCAGCATGGTGATTTGATATAAATGGACCTACACATTTAAATCATACATTTATTCTCCATTTGCAAGGTCCAGAAATTTTTTTTAACATGCAAAAGTTTAAGATCACAATGGCAAAATGATCATATATGAAGCCAGGGTGTCTCTGTCCATTTGCTTTATTGTCTTCAATTATTAGATACAGATAAAAAACAGGCACTCACTTGTCCTGGGAGACAGAAGCTTTTAGAGCATCATGTCTTACTTGCTTTCAAGTCAAAGTTAGTTTTATTTCCTTGGCAGCTGCTCAATCTTATTACTATATAATTGGCACCAACAGCTGCTTCTGCTGTGTAAACCATATGAACATTGCACAATCCTGATTCTTACCATCTCATTTAATACTAGTTCACTTTTTGTGCAATAAACTGTGTAGTCACAAAAAAGCAAACAAAAAAGAAATAGCATGTCAAGTGTTATAATTTTGAACTCAGGAAAATTATAGTCCAAAAACATTCCTTCCACCATCTCAAGCTGACACAATATCATAGTTGCCTTAAAGCCATGTTTACATTTATTTTTCTAGGTAATTTGGCTTCCTTGTAAATTAGAGAAAAATTTTATGAAAAATTCAAACAAAGTAACAATATAATTACAAAAGAACTCAACTTCTGCATTCAGCATTTAAATTATAAATCTATCATTATCTGTGAAACACAATTCAAAATAATAGACAGGAAAGACATAAGGCGAAGTAGAACTTTATCAAGCTATTGCCTGAGGCATACAAAGGTTCTCCAGTTGACGGTAAGGGGAACTAAAATCTAATTCAGAAGCGTATCTCCTTCTGGTATCATAAACTGAACATTTATCCATCTGTCTTCTCAGTGGGATGCAGACCTTTGGCCCATAATAGAATTTACCTTAAGTATGTTCTTTAAAAAAAACAGATGTTCCTCTTAATCACACCCGATAAATGTGCAGTAAGCTTAGGAAATACATCCTGGCTGACAAAGATATATCTGGAATAAATAAGGCTGTTTAGCTTTTTAACAACAAGCAACCCTGCTTGATCATGAATTCATGTATTCACACATTTCCATGAGATGGTATTAAACAACCTTTAGGGTCAATGTATCGTATAAGGGAAAATATAGGCTGCGTGAGTACAATAAATGGTTTTAATGCATGCCTAAGCTAACAGAGGCTATTAGATAAGAATATGAATATAAAATAAATGTGTATAAGTACACAATGTATAAATCAATGTATATGAATCAATGAACATACAGTAAGTTACTATAGCTGAATTTAACTGTTTCCAGAGAACAAATTATTTTAACTGATTGATTTAATCGTCTTCTTTCTTGAAAACATGTTTACTTTTAGTCTGACTTGTTTACCTCATAAAATTGAACAAACAAAGATTTTTAATATGTTTTTCTTATCTATCCATCTTCTTCAAACCAACCGCCATCAAAAAAGACCTTGATCATGATGTTCGCAATGGCACCTTAGATGGTTTTAGCCCTTTCACCAGCTAATTTTAAATTACCCAAGAGCCTGGCTGGCCGTGGCTCAGCGGTTGAGTGTCAACCTAGGATCCAGGCGATCGGGGTTTGATTCTCGGGCAGGGCACATGCCCGGGTTGCGGGCTCGATCCTCAGTGGGGGGCGTGCAGGAGGCAGTCGATCAATGACTCTCTCATCATTGATGTTTCAACTATCTCTCTCCCTCTCCCTTCCTCTCTCTGAAATCAATAAAGATATATTTAAAAAATAAAATTACTCAAGAATATTAAAATACATCAGCTTCCTAAAAAAGAAATAATTTTTGATACCATGGCATTGTTTGGAAAACTACAGAAATATCTGTGTTGTTTTCTTAACAACTTAGCGCCTCAGAGTAGTCACAGCATCTAATCGTGCCCTGCAAATGAAAGCCTACTTTCACAAGCTCACACATACACAGAAAGGATATAAACACATTTCATTT
The DNA here is from genome assembly GCF_054644295.1 of Miniopterus natalensis. Taxonomy (NCBI): domain Eukaryota; kingdom Metazoa; phylum Chordata; class Mammalia; order Chiroptera; family Miniopteridae; genus Miniopterus; species Miniopterus natalensis. The sequence continues at coordinate 56,944,490 of NC_142083.1, forward strand.
ACTCCTACATTTGAGCCATCAATCCTAGATGATGTCTATTGGTATTGTTGAAGTGACTGAATCTATTTCTACAAAAATTGGGCACTGTTAATTTATGTATTTATAAATAATTTATTTTCCAGATATATTTTTTCCACCTCTGAACACAGACTGTGCTAAGCATTGGGGAAAGGGTTGAACAATTCATAGTCCTAGCCCTCTAGCAGTTGGTTAAAGAAGTTCTACCTGTTCTGAGTTTGCTGAGAATTTTTTAAATGAGTGTATGTTGAATTTTATCAAATGCATTTTCTACATCTATTGAAATTATTATATAACTCTTCTTCTGTAGTATGTTAGTATGATGATTTACAGTTTGATTTTCAAATGTTGAACTACTCTTTCATTTCTGTAATAAATTCCAGTTGGCTCTAATGTATTATCCCTTTACATATAGCTGGATTTTATTTGTTAATATTTTGTGGAAGTTTGTTTGTTGTTGTTTTTTGTCTATAGTCATGATGGATATTTGTAGTTTTCTTTCCTGGTAATGTCTTTATCTGTTTGTTGGACTGATAAGTTGAGTTGGTGTGTATTTCCTCCCACTGGATTTTCTGGAGAGATTATGTAGAATTGATATGACCTCTGTCTTAAATGTCTGATAGAATTCACCTGCTAAACCATCAGGGACTGAGACTTCATTGGGTATTGTACTACTCATGATTTTATTTCATTGAAATTTATTTTGGTTATTTGTATCTTTCCAGAGAACTGGTTCAATTCTACTTTTTCAAATATGTTGGCATAGAATTGTTAATAGAATTGGCATAGAATGATAATAGGCAATATCATCCTATTATCATTTTAATATCAGGGTGGCAATATTGTATCTTCTTTCCTTCCTTTGTTAGCCTTGCTAGAAGCTCACCAATTTTATAGATCTTTACAAAAAATAACCTTTGGCTTATTGATTTTCTCTGTTATTTGGTTTTCAATTTCATTGATCTCTGTTCTCATCATTATTACAAACTTTTTTAATATAGCCATATTAATCTAGGTTTTTCTTGTTCTTTCCTCTCTAGTTCTTAAGGAGAAAACTAGTTCCTGGTCAGGGCACATGCTGGATTGTGGGCTCCATCCCCAGTCAGGGGCTTGCAGGAGGCAGCCTATCAATGGCAATGACTCTCTCATCATTGATGTTTCTGTCTCCCTCTCTCCCCGTCTCCCTTCCTCTCTCTGAAATCAATAAAGATATATTAAAAAAAGAAAAAGAAAAGAAAACCAAATGATCCACATGGACAGCTAGGCCTCAGAATCTTGCCCTCAGGGGAAGCCATGTGGCACATTCGACTTCCAAGGCGAGTTCGAAAACCGAAGCATTTACTTCCAGGTTTAGGGCGTTGGTAAACTGAAATGTCCATCAACTGAGACATTTGAAAACTCAGGTACGACTGTCTTTCCTCAGTAACTTAGCTTCTCCTGCTGCAATACAGTTCTGTTCTTCTGGAGCTCCCCCAGAGCTCGGTGCTTTGAGAAAACAAAAAAATAATGGAAATTCCCCCAAATTTTGTAGACCACAGGGTCTCCATTCTATAAGTTCTCTGGCCATAAAAATGGTTTTATTTTGATCTTTTAGGTGCCTGATATATTCTACATGACTGATGACTCAGTCCTTTGAAAAACCCCCTCCTGTCATAAATTCAGGAACTTGACTGTTCTGGATGTTCACCTACTTTGATAGCTGCTCCCGTTCAGTCCCTAAATGGCATCACTTTTTTCAGTTCTCTCTCATCCTTCTACTGTCCTGCCTAGTTTCCCAAACACAATAAAGTTGTGTTTGCACAAAACTAATCCTTCCTTAAACTTTTCTTTCATATTCCTGCTTGAATAGAATACTTCCTGAAAATATTTTTTAAAAATCTACTCCTTGCTGCTGAGAGTACAGTGTTCTATTATTTCACCATGAGCTACCCTTATATACATTTAGAGTAATTTAGCAGAAAGTAAGCAAATGAACTAGAAGTTTGAATTATTGCCAAAGAAAGTAAATTGGATAAATAACCAATAGGTACATAAAACATAAGCCCTTTATCTGTGTATATTTACCCTTTTTTTTAATATACTTGGGGAAATTTTGTAATTTTAGCACAATTTTAAATGTTTTCTTAGAAAATAAAAATATTAGACATGGTATCAATTCTAAATTGTACTATCTAGTGTAAGGTTCAAGTGTCTACAAAATTAAAATTATATGCTGGCTTGGAAAGGAAGTTTTTATGCTATAGTACTTATCTTATTAGATGAATTTCCTCTCCAAACAAGAAAAACCTGTATAACTAAAATTTGGAAATTATGATAATTAAGGTAAGCTTAATTGAAACACACATTTACACCCTAAAAAGATTAATCTAATAAAATTAAAGTGCAAATAAAGGTAATATTTAGCCTATTTTCAAGTAAAAGCTAGAAAATTATTTTATGCCATTTTAGCACTGATTTTATCCAAATATTGAATATGGGAATAAAAATAAATTTCAACTCTGGGTATTCTTAGGCTCAAAACAAGTTTTTTCTTCACATTTGTGATTGATTCTCAATTGCTATCAGCAGATTATTATATGCATATTTTATTTCATGCCATTTCCTCTTAAATGCTCTATAATTCAGACTTACCTTTTATTTCCCAATTGGGCACAATTAATGAGATTTTACTGTAGATACTGCAGAGGGAAAGTCAATGCTAATTAGGAGCCTTACAATACAGAAAAGTAAACTGAGAATACCTGTGTTAAAATTATGAGAGAAGAAAATACTAGAACACTGCATATGGGAGGAAACCAGGAATTGCACGGGAAAGAGAACATACTGAAGTTTTGTGCACAGCTAGACTATAAAATGCAATGCTTGAAAATTAGGAAATGTCTTATTCCTATTGCTGGTATAAATCTAAAACCTCCACTTATTTAAATGTCATGCCCCAACAAAACTTGGCTTCACCAAAAAGGTGCTATAAGGTGTTAATTTTGTTTAAATCTTTTCCCCTTAGAACATATATGAAGACAATGTTCTAACACTAGACATACCCAATAGCTTCAAAAAGCTTGGCTAATGTTTTGGCCCCTACCTCCATAGTTTACAGTATACTCTTGACTATATTATATGTTTTGCCACTTTAAAAAAATAAATTCCTTGAGAGCAAAAGACCTATATGATTCATCTATATATCACGAATAATGCCGAGCATGGTATCTTGAGCACAGTAGGAGAGAGATAAACACTTGTTGAACGGATGGGTAGACCAGATATTTTAGGACATTTGACGCTTCGAATTGCTGTGTGTATGTGTAACAAGTTGTCTTCCTCCTGACTCCAGGAGCTTAAAATGTGTTCCTGATCTACTGGGCAGCATTATTATTATTTTTTATTACTTGTATTGGCCCAGGCTGAAGGAAGAAAGTAGATATAACAATGAAAAAACTTGAAAGGAGGTATAAAGATTTGCTATTGTGCTTCTTTAGATTGTTAAAATATGTTACAATCAGCATGACTTTTAAAGAAATAGAATCTTACCCCTTCTAACATCTGATGCCTGCGCCTCTTGCCCCTCTGGACTGACGTGCCAAAACAATGTAGGTACCAAATTCCATGGACTGAAATTAATTAACACATATTTACTGATCTCTTAGGTTGCAATAGGACATAAATATAACATGGTATGTAGACAAAGGAATCCCTGTCTAACTTAGGAAACAAATATTAGTCACCTAAACCACATTGTGTTCTGCTGTGGTAACTATATCGAGAAAAACATGTTTTAATCTAGCTTATTTTCACCAACGGAAAGAATTTACAAGAAAAAAATGTTAAAATTGCAAGGGCAATTAGGAAATATATATGTTGCCAAGTGAAGCAATTAAATTATTTTTCTCATAAATATAGTCTTAATTTTCCCCAATAGTAAATAAAATAGTAATAAAAGAAGGAATAAATTGAAACAGAAAGGAGCTTGATGGAATCATAAGAATATAATAAAAACTTTATATTCTTTTTATTGTTTTAATTCTTACCCAAGGAAGAGAGGAAGGGAGAGAGGGAGAGAGAGAGAAAGATTGATCAGTTGCCTTCTATATGCGCCTTCACTGGGGACAAACCTGCAACTCAGGAATCTGCCCAGACCAGAAGTCAAACCAACAACCTTTCAGTGCATGGTGTTAAGTTCAACCAATGAGCCACTCCAGCTAGACAAAACCTTTATATTCTTTAAATAAAGGAAGAATATACTTACATAAAAATAATTTTCTTCTGGTGTCTATGTCTTTTAAATGAACCTATAATGAATTCATTTAGTAAAATGCCCGATTTTGTTTAAACCAAATTTTAATTACACTGATATGGTAAAATATCTCAGTAATATTTTCTACTTAAATGATTATATTAGTCAATTTTAAGTGATCTCAGAGCAATTCTTGTAATTTAGGCCCTCAAGAACTAGACACTCAAACTTAAAAAGTAATAGTCAAATTGAAAGATTCTTTCCAGTATGGATAACTGATATACTTTCTATATGTAATCTATGCCCAGTGTATGTCAACATGTCCACTTAAAGCTCAGTCATATACTAAACAAACAAAAAATATCAGGGTCTTTCTGAAGGTTATCAGGTTTTCACATTTATTGAAAATATCAAACTAGTTTTTTTCAATATTTTTATTGTTACATTTATATAATTAACATTTATATTATTTAAGGTGCTTAAATATTAAAAATATGACTCAGAAACAATAAATAAACAACAAACCAGCATTATAAAGCACCTTTATCACAATTAATAGAAGGAAATTTACAAGGATAATTATTAAGATAAGGTTTACTTCCAATATTTATTCTCTCTTACTAGCTACTATCCTAAGATCAATGATGGAGTTATTTTTGTTTTGCCCCTCCCCGCGAAACTGGCCCATGTTTACATGCAGACAAGGAGAAGAGAGTATTTTTTAGCATTGAGTGGAGAAGTAGCACGTGGAATTTTTAAAAAGTAAATGTCATAAGCTTTTATAAAAGGCTCAAAACTTGATGATCGAGTTTGTTTATGCAAGATAAGTTTCCATCAATTTCTACACTCTTAACAAGCAGAGAAGTGATCTTATTTAAATAAAAGTACTGCTAAAAATATATTTTTAAAAAATTTAAGCATAGAAAACTAAAGTGAGAGGGTGTATTAAATGTTGCAAGTGTTGGGAATTCCATTTGAACTTTATTTTGTGTTGTTTCATATAAAGTATTTTTGACCAATGAATACTCTGTTTTTCTGAAATGTGAAATAAAACATTGAAATATTGTGTGAAAATATATATTTTAGATAAGTCATTAAAAACAATATATTAAAGAAATATATAATTAAGCCATCATCAGTGAAAACAATTTTCAAATGTCAAAATAAGACATTGCAATTATATCAGTAAATGCAAAGTCAAATATAAAAAAATGTTAAATCACTTTGTGGATTTAATAATTGCAAGCACACACTTTTTCCGGTATTAAATATTGACTGTATAATGGCTTCCTAAGTGACTTCACAGGATGCTGAGTAAAGCTGCTGGAGGATTGTCTTAAATATTACATTGATTGAAGTAAGTATATAACAGAGGCAGTAGGCTGAATATTTCGAATAGAGGGAAACATTAACCTAAGAGTACATCTGTGAAATCAGTTAACGCAAGCTTTATTTTGCCTTAAATCTATAGGTTCTGGGTGAAAGTTTTGACATAGTGTTTATTCTAATTTTTTTTAATCTTTATTTTCAGAAAGTATTTTAGTTTACCTAAGGGCTCACTCTCAGTGTTGTACATTCAATGGTTTTAGACAAATGTAAATTACATATATCCACTATCATAATACACAAAGTATTTTCACTGAGCTAAAAATCCTCCCTGCTCTACATATTCATCTCTGCCCCTCTCCATCCGACAACCACTGATTTTTATTGCCTCTACAGTTTTGTCCTTTAAAGAATTTTATACAGTTGGAATCATACAATATGTATCCTTGGGTTCGCTTCTTTCACTTAGTAATACTCATCTAATTTCCCCCATGGCTTGATAAAACATTTCTTTTAGCACTGAATAATATTCCATTTCCTGGATGTACCACAGTTCAGGTTTTATCCATTCATCTACTGAAAAACATTTTGGTCCTAAGTTTGAGCAATTATGAATAAATCTGCTATAAATAGCACGTGCAGGTTTTAGGCTATTCATAATTTTTACCTCTTTTGGGCAAATACCAAACAGCACAATTGTTAGATTGTATGGTAAGAGTATGATTAGCTTTTTAAGAAGCTGCCAAACTGTCTTCCAAAGTAGGTGTACCATTTTACAATCTTAGCAGTAATATATGAAAATTCCTGTTGCTGTATATCCTCATGAGCATTTGGTGTTTTCACTGTTCTAGGTTTTGGCCATTCTAATAGGTATACAGTGGCATCTCGTTGTTGTTTTAGTCTTTCTCTGATGACATGTGTTCATAAGCTTATTTCTCATCTGTATATCTTCTTAGGTGAAATGTCTGTTAAGGTCTTTGGCCCCTTTTAAACTGGGTTATTTGTTTTCTTTTTGTTGAGTTTTAAGAGTCCTTGATATATTTTAGATAATAGTCCTTTATAAGACATTTATTTTGGAAATATTTTCTCCCAGATTGAGACTTGTCTTCTAATTCTCTTAGTATTATCTATCACAGAGCAGGTTTTTTTTTGTTTTTTTTTAATTTTAACAAAGTCCAGATTATCAATTATTTCTTTCGTGGGTCATATCATCATACCCCAGGTCAGCTAGGTTTTCTTTTATGTTATCTGCTAGGATTTGTAGAATTTTGCATTTAAAATTAACGTCTATGATCCATCTTGAGTTAATTTTTGTTTTTCGCTTTTTTTAAAATATATCTTTACTGATTTCAGAGAGAGGAAAGGAGAGGGAGAGAGAGAGATAGAAACATCAATGATGAGAGAGTCATTGATCGGCTGCAGCCTGCAACCCGGGCATGTGCCCTGACTGGGAATCGAACCCCGATTGCCTGGATCCTGGGTTGATGCTCAACCGCTGAGCCACGCCCGGCTGGGCTAATTTTTGTAAACATTGTAAGATTTATGTTGATTTTTTTTTTTTTTTTGCCATGTGGATGTCCAGTTGTTCCAGCATCATTGGGTAAGAGACCATCTTTACTTTACTGTATTATTGTTTTTGTTCCTTGTTCTGTTTTTTCCAGTCTTTTTTCTCATTTCTTTTCAGTTTTAGAATTTTTTTCAGTTATATCCCCAAGCTCAGAGATTCTTAACTGTTTCCAATCTCCTAACGAGTTCATCAAAAGCACCTTCATTTCTGTTACAGTGTTTGATGTCTAGCATACTCTTTTTGTTCTTAGAATTTTCATCTCTCTGCTTATAATATCCCTCGATTCTTACATATTGTCTCCTTTTCTTTTTCATGAAAGCCCTTAACATATTAATTAAAGCTTTTATATATTCCTAGTCTGGTAATTCTAACATTCCTGCCCTATCTGATTGTGTCTCTGATGCTTGTGTAGTCAACGGTGCTTTTTGCCTTTTAGTATGCCTTGTAACTTTTTGTTGAATTGTGAACTTGATGTTATGGGTAAATAAATTTTGATGCTTAGGCTTTTAAAACATAAATATTATTTTGAATCATTCTGTATACATTTGTTGGATGTGTTTCAACAATTCTTCAGAGATTCAAAATAGTAAGACATTTGGGAGCTGGATTTTCTTCTTTGCCTGATAGAACTGTTGTGTTTGGCTTAAATATCAGACAGGACCTATATAGCTTCCTCTCAATATAAGCCTTGCTATGCCTTTGATAAGCGAAACAAATAAAATAAGCAACAGAGCCGTGGCTCATGCTGCATATCCAAAAGTGATTTCTAAGAAACAATGATACTCAAAGAAACTAATTTGTGTGGATTGCCTTCCTCCCTTGGGTGCCAGATCACTACCAATGTACAATCAGGTGGTTTGGCATTCATTTAATTTAAGAAACTATCTGACTTTCTGTATCCCCTATGGAATAGACATTTAAGCATAGATTCAGGTCTGTCATATTATTTCCTGGACTTACAACATTTTCTTTCATACTGCTTATGAAAATCTTGCATATGAACATCTGCATGAACTTTCATTGACTGTCTCTCTCCCACTCTTGCTCTTATACATACATACACAAATATACCCAATGCCTCATGGTGGACATAAGAGCTGTATAGTGAAACCGGATTTCATTTGGACAGATCTGTGCAAGACATCATTTGTGAATTACCATGATATAAATTATGTCACACTGAGTTTTGACATAGTAAATCAGGAATATAGTACAGTACACAATGACAAAGATACATAATTTTGGGGGGGGTTTTGGTGGGAAAAATAGAAGGCTCCCCCCCACAAATATAAGTGTGAAAACAACAACAAAATATTTGAGACCCTGTGCTCCCACATCTAGGAATATATCCTAAGAAGCCTGAAACACCAATCAGAAAGAATATATGCACCCCTATGTTAAGAGCACTGTTATTTACAGCAGCTAAGATTTGGAAACAGCTCAAGTGCCCATCAGCAGATAAGTGGATAAAAAAGCTGTGGTACATTTTCACCATGGAATACTACGCAGCTATAAAAGAGAAGAGTCTCCTACCCTTCCAGATAACATGGAGGAACCTGGAGAGTATTATGCTAAGCGAAACAAGTCAGTCAGAGAAGGACAAATATCATGTGATCTCACTAATATGTGGAGTCTAATGAACAAAATATATCGAGAGACATGGAAGCATACAACAGACTCACGAATCTCAGAGGGAATGGGGGGGGGGGGTGTTAACCAAAGAACTTACATGCACATATGCATAACCCATGGACACACACAATAGTGTGGTGAAGGCCTGGGGAGGGGATGGCAGTGAGGAGGAGGGGGTCAATGGGAGGAAAAAGGGGGGTATTGGTAATACTTTCAACAATAAAGATACGTGTTTTTAAATTTTAAAAATTATTTGAAAAATAAACTTTTAGGTTATAGAAATAACCTAAAAAGCATATATCTCTGTTAAAAATTATAATTCACATTGCTAAGACATATTAGAGATTACTATAAGTTCCCCAACTATAATAACCAGTACAGTTTAAAAAATAAAAAAAATAAGTCCTAGTGAAGTAATGTAAAGCATGGTGACTATAGTTAATAATACTGTATTGGATATTTGAAAGTTGCTAAGGAAGTAAATCTTAAAGGTTCTCATCACAAGAAAAAAGACTTGTAATTATGTATGGTGACAAATATTAACTAGAATTATAGTTTCTGAGCATTTTACAATATATACAAATATTGAATCATTATGTTGTATACTTGAGATTAATATAATGTTTTACATCATTTATACCTGAAATAAATAAATAAATACATAAATAAAATGCAGCTCTTCCTCCTTGCTTTTCCCAACACCCCAAAATGTTTACACCATCCATCAACAGCCAAAGTGAGACATTTTAATAACTAGTACATTATAGACATTTTAGTTATCATTTATCTCTTTTCCTCACGTCTGTAACAGCCAGAATATGCTGGGCTCTCTTGCAGCAGCATAGCAAACACCCTTCAACTCTCAGTGACTAACGCGATGGAAGTTTATTTCTCTCTCTGATTGCTGAGTCAGAGCCGGGGCTCTGCTCCGATTTGTCACACTGACTCTAGGTACCGAGCTGATACAGGAGCCACTATCTGAAAGATTCTTGATCACCGAAACGGAGGGCAAAGAGCTATAAACGGTTTCATCCTGGCAGTTTAATGATCGGCCCGGGACACTGTCCACACCGCCTCTGCCAGGCCTGATGCCCGTTACCCACCGCAGGAGGCCCGGAACTACAGCCCTGCCACGTATAGGGCAAGCAGAAGGCAGAGAAATTAATAAGTAGCACTAATGACGGCCCCACTCTCTCAGGGGGTCTCCCCCATTGCAGGCCCTAAGGTAAATATTCAAGTGAAAATGATTTATTAGGAAGTGCTGCCAGGAAAAAAACGGCAAGGGAGTGAGGAAGACTGGGAAGAAGGGAAAACCAAGCAACCTTTCAGCATCAAACAAAGTCCACGGAAGGCAGTTAGGCTCAACTCCACAGAAGATCCTGGAGAAGGGCTTACCTCAGAAGGGCCTGGAATCCTGGAGAAGGGCTTACCTCAGAAGGGCCTGGAATCCTGGAGAAGGGCTTACCTCAGAAGGGCCTGGAATCCTGGAGAAGGGCTTACCTCAGAAGGGCCTGGAATCCTGGAGAAGGGCTTACCTCAGAAGGGCCTGGAATCCTGGAGAAGGGTTACCTCAGAAGGGCCTGGAATCCTGGAGAAGGGTTACCTCAGAAGGGCCTGGAATCCTGGAGAAGGGCTTACCTCAGAAGGGCCTGGAATCCTGGAGAAGGGCTTACCTCAGAAGGGCCTGCACCAGGGGCGAGGAAGCTGGAGCTGTAATTCTTCTGCACCAGGAGTGTTTTGCTGGGGCTCTCCCCAGGGATTTCTGGCTCTTCTTGCAGGTGTTGCTGTTGGAAGCGAAAGCGCAGCATGAAAATGGTAGAGAAATCTAAAGGCACACAGGTGGAGCGCTGACCTCAGCTGCCACACACACACACCCCAATTAAAAAAAAATTCTCCTGCTGGAAGACTACTTTCCTCTACAGCAGGTCTTTTAGGTTTCTAATTAAATAAAAATTTTCTGCCACTATTTTTTGGCTGATTCAAGTCAGAGTTCAATAAAATAATTACAGCCCATTAATTTACTAATTTTGAAATAATTTTCTGCTTAATTTGTGCCAATTTTCATTGTCCTGCAGATAGTTCAAATCTTTTGTCTGAGAACCTTCAGTCTGAAAACACATTAATATTTAATATAGTGTTTAGCATATATTCAGTTAATAGCTGTAAGGGTAATGACAAGTATAAATTATTTTCTTTAAGTCTAAAAAATATATCAGAAATACTTAGCATTACCCCTGGTATTAGGATAGAGGCAATCTCTTCAATATATTGAGTTTGTCTTTTTTGGGAACTTCAGGAAAAGATTCAGAGTCCAATAAAATTATATCTTTTCTTTAAATGAGTTTAGAATGATATGCTTAAGTTGTATTTTGTACTAATGATAATGTCTGACAAGTCAACTTCACCTATAATAAATATTATAAATCAGTAGCAAGGCTTCTTCATTACTACTGAGTCTACTTCCATTAACAAGTACATGTCAACAGTGTTAAGGAAGGTATTACTCAGCATTCTAATAAGACAAACTTCATTGTCCAATGATTTAATCCAGATCAACACACTCAACTTTAAGGCCTATTATGCTGTTGTTAATATATTTAAAATAAATTCCATAATCACATATTGTAAAGAAATAAATGAAGCATGAAAAGCAATAATATGTAGATAAAGTCATTCTACTTTGACTTTTTGAAATTAGACTTTAGCTACAAAGTAAAATTAGTTGTCAAATAAGACTGAAGTCATTTTAAGTGCTTTGAAGATAAAAGATCCTTAGTTGGATATCAGGTAAGACTCTCTTATTTAAACTAAAAGAAAGGGGCTTCAGACATGTGTCTTGTTCTTGTTCAATCTATTAATAACCAGAAAGATTAATTGATTTAAAGAGACAACCAAAAGTGACAAGGATAAGTCTATACGATATATTTAATGTTATTGACTTATGAAAGTAAATTAAGAAGATATAGCCTTTCAGGTCTACGTATGCTCAGTAAGTGTCTCTATTAAATGTCTACAATCTAGTTAAGAAATAGTCAAAGACACGCATAACAAACAATTGCTTTAAAAACACCCATAAAATCGGTAGACTATTCAGATACATAAATGATGATTATCTAGACTGGTAAGAAATTTGAGATTGTACCAAAGTCTCTGCTCAGTTTTTCCAAGAAAAGTTTCCACAATAAGGCATTTCAATAGTTTGCATTGTTAAGAAAATATGCTATCTGAGGTATAGATGTAATAACTGATTCTGTGAGTTTCTCCTATGAAATTAAAGTAAAAAATTTAGCTTCATGAATTCCAAGCTAAACAAAATATAATACAGAGTATAAATATATTTAAAGATAAAAATTAGGTAAGATGTACAAAAAAATCAATGCCATAAATTATTTTTTCAAATATTTACAAGTATTATTTGAGCTAGTATAATGCACCTGACCTTGTGCAAAGCACTAAGAATAGAGCAGTGAACCAGACAATCTTCCCATCTTCATAAATCTTATATTTTTATGTGTATGTTTATTATAAGTGATAATTTTATAAAAGATAATTACAGAATGTGTAAAGAGCATAGTATACAGAAGATGAGAATTAATTATTTTCCAGCCAGAGTCCTTCTAACCCATCCCTACAGTATGTTTTCCTGTATTTAACAAATATCAGCACCAAGACACTGTTACATCTAACAAAAGTCTGATGGGAATTCACATTGATAATTTTTCTTTCTCCATCAGAATGGAAAGTCAAAGAAATAAGAATAAAAGCAGATTACCTTCTTCCAAACTCTTTCCCTTTTATCTCTGAGGTCATGCACACAAAAAATGTTTCCATCTGTTTCGAAAGAGTTAATAAATGTCATTTAGTGTTTGATTTACTACTAGCTACAGGAGAAACTGGAGCTTTTTGAGATAGGTTCTGTTAAGTGCTTTCAAAGAGACAATTTGAAAGCTGTTCTAGTAAAATAAAGTATCATATAGATATAGGGGGTATTCTCTGTTTTCCTTAGGTTTCTGCTTAAAAGCCTGGTGATAATTGTACTACCTGTCTTTCTCAGGCTGAAGTGTATAAAATGCTTTTTCATTAGCAAGTCTGTGTTATCTCCTATATAACACCCTTCCACTATAGCTTACTCCACCTGCCATTGATGTTGAGAGGAAAACAAAAACACTGCTAATATGAGTGGTCCTTGTGTGTCATTTTCTGAAAAAGTTTTGGGCCAGTACCACTTAACAAGAAAAGTTATTATTAGTTGTGACAAATCAAAGGCCACCAAACTGCTTGATATAATGTGTGGGTTGCAAAAGCCTCAGGTTCAGCAACTAAAACTTTCTTTTATGATGATGACATGACACACTTATTTTTCAAGCCTATGCTTCCCACCTTGACAGTCTGCTGATAAAAGCGAGTTATGAATTATGACTTTGGTAGGTTTCCATTAAGACTTCTGTTCCCTCTAAGCAACAGAGTCCAGCAAAGCAACTGAGCCAACATAACACTCAGACATCTTAGCATTTTAAAAGGCCAAAGCTGGGTTTAAATGCCACAGCAAGAAACAAGTTCTCTGATAATTCCTCTTGTCTGATACTGTGATATGGAATCTGATTCTGTTTCAAAAGTATCCGTTGGCCTGTTCCATCCTTCATTCTAGCCACTAGTAGAATAATGCTAATTTTAATATTTATACAATAGATTTAAGTTATCTACCACCCTCCAACCTGTTCTATGTATTTCCAATTGTATTAGATCATGTTTATTCTCTTTTTGCTAAGTGCTTTAAAAAAATCGGTTTGGAAACCTATTAATTATAGCACAAAGTGAATATATAATCAATATAATAAACTTGGTAACAAGAAATCACTTTTCTAACTCTCTGCTTCTATGAATTTGGCTTCTTTTTAAAGATTCCACATGTAAGTGATACTATGCACTATTTTTCTTTCTCTTGTATAGTTTATGTCACATTGCATAATGACCTCAAGGTCCATCCGCATTGCCATAAACAGCAGCATTTCCTTCTTTCTCCTGCATGAATAATATTCTATTTTGTATATACTACATTTTCTATATTTAGACCATTTATCCTTGATGGAGACCTTGGTTGTTTCAATACACTGGCTATTGTGAATAATGCTGAAATGAACATGGGAGTGCAAACATCTCTTCAATATCTTGTTTCCATTTCCTTTGGATATATATCTAGATGTAGGATTGCTAGATAATATGGTGAGTCTATTTTTAATTTTTTAAGGGATCCCCATACCATTTTCCATAGTGTCTGCAACAATTTATATCCCACCAAGAGTACACAGGGCTCCCAGCCACACCCATTCTCACCAACACTTATCTCTTGTCTTGATGGCTGCTATTCCAACAGGTGGGAGATGCTAGCTCACTATGATTTTGACTTGCATTTCCCTGATGATTTATGACGTTTAGTACCATTTTGTGTCCCTATTGGTCATTTGTATATCTTCCCCTATAAAAATGTTTATTCACTTCCTCTGCCCATTTTTATTGGATTGTACTTTTTGTGTTTTTGTTCTATTTTGTGTGTGTGTGTTGTTTTGTTTTTTGGATTTTTTTATTTTTATTTTTTTTTTGCTATAGAGTTGTGTGAGTTCTTTATATATTTCAGATATATGATTTGAAAATATTTTATTTCATTCTGTAGGTGACCTTTACTTTTGTTAATAAACCCTTTGCTATGCAGTTGGTTTTCAGTTTGATATAGATTCACTTGTTTTGTGTTTGCTTTTTTTTGGCCTTTGCTTTTAATGTCAAATACTAAAAATTGTTGCTAATTCCAAAATCTAGGAGCTTCCTGCTTATGTTTTCTTCTAAGAATCTTATGGTTCTGGATCTTCAATTTTGAGTGGACTTTCTGCATCATACGAGAGGATAAAATTACACTCCTTTGCATTTGGCTGTTCGGTTTTCCCAGTACGGTTTACTGAAGGGACTGTCCTTTTCTTGTCAGTTATTCTTGTCTTATTGCTGTGAATTAATTCTGTTTCCCTGAACTATGTGTCTTTTTTTAATGCCAATAACATGCTCTTTTGGTACTATAGCTAATATAGCTTGAAATATAGTTTGTAATAGTTTGGAATCATAAAGTGTGATGCCTCCAGCTTTTCTCTTTTTTCTCAAGACTGCTTTGACTATTATGGGTCTTCTGTGGTTCCAGAAAATTTTAAAATTGTTTTTCCTATTTCTGTGAAAAATATTATTAGAATTTTTGATAAGCATTGTATTGAATATGTAGGTCACTTTGGATAATATGGACATTTTAACAATATTATTTCTTCCAATCCATGAGCACAAGATACTTTTCCATCTATTTGTGTCTTTAATATCTTTCATCAATGTTTTATAGTTTTTGGTTCATATCCTTGGTTAAATTCTTAAGTATTTTGTTTCTTTTGATATAATAAAAATGGGATTGTTTTCCTAATTTCTCTTTCTGATAGTTCATTTTTAGTGTTTAAAAACAACTAATTTTTGGATATTGATTTTGTATCCTGCAACTTGACTGAATTTGTGTTTTAGGTGTGGTTTTTGTTTGTTTTTGCTTTGTTTAGTTTTAACAGTTTTTTGGTGAAATCCTAAGGTTTTCTCTCAATAATGCTATGTCATCTGTAAATAGAGATTGTTTTATTTCTTCCTTTCCTAAAAAGACATTTGGATCTATCTTTCTTTTTCTTTCTTCTTTCTTTCTTTCTTTCTTTCTTTCTTTCTTTCTTTCTTTCTTTCTTTCTTTCTTTCTTTCTTTCTTTCTTTCTTTTTCTTCCTTCCTTCCTTCCTTCCTTCCTTCCTTCCTTCCTTCCTTCCTTCCTTCCTTCCTTCCTTCCTTCCTTCCTTCCTTCCTTCCTTCCTTCCTTTCCTTCTTCTTTCTTTCTTTCTTCTTTCTTTTCTTCTCTTTCTTTCTCTCTTTCTTTTTGCATAATTTTTCTGGCAAGACTTTCAGTAGTCATTAAATAAAAATGGGAAGAATGGACATTCTTGTCTTGTTCCTGACCTTATAGGAAAAACTTTCAGCCTTTCAGTGTTGGGTATGATGTAGCACTGGGCTTGTCAATATATAGCCTTTATTTTGTTGAGATATGGTCTTTATATGCCCAGTTTGTTGAGAGTTTTTATCATTAAAGGTGTTGAATGTTGTCAAATGTTTTTTCTGCATCTATTAAAATGATCATATGGTTTTTGCCCTTTATTTGGTTAATGTGGTGTATCACATTGATTGTTTTGCAGATGTTGAACTCTCCCTGTATCCTTTGAATAAATCCCAAATGATTAAGGTGTATAATCCTTTTAATGCATTGTTGAACTCAGTTTGATAATATTTTGTTGAAGATTTTTATATCTATGTTCATCACTGATAATGGCCTGTGATTTTCTTTTTTAGTAGTATCCTTTTCTGGTTTTGGTATCTGGGTAATGTTAGACTTGAAAAATGAATTTGGAAATGTTCCCTCTTCTATTTTTTTGGAAGAATTTGAGAAGAATTGGTATTAATTCTTTAATGTTTGACAGAATTCAATAGTGAAACTATCTGGTCCTAGGATTCTCTGTGTTGGGAGGTTTTTCACTTCTGATTCAAACTTCTTACTCATTATTGGTTTGTACAGACCCTCTGTTTCTTCATGATTTAGTCATGGTAGAGTGTTGGTTTTCTAGGAATTTATAAATTTCTTCTAGGGTGTTCAAATTTGTTGTCATATAATTGTTCCTAGTAGTCTCTGCTGATCCTTTGCATTTCTGTGATATCAGTTGAAATGTCTCCTCCATTTTTTTATTTTATTCATTAAAATCCTCTGTCTTTTTTTTCTTGAAAAATCTAGTTAAAGGTTGTTTAGTTTGTTTATCTTTAAAAACAGATCTTAATTGTATTGATATTTTCTATTATCTTTTTAGTCTTTATTTCATTTATTTTCACTGATGTTTGTTGTTTTCTTTCTTCTAACTTTGGGCTTAGTTTGTATTACCATTTCTAGTTTCTTGAGATGCAAAGTTAGATTGTTTATTTGAGATAACATACATGTTTATTGCTATGAAGTTTTTTCTTAATCTGTTTTTGCTACATTCCATGTTTTGGTGTGTATTTTTTAAAATCGTAGGTTTTTAATGTGCATTTTCCATATTCAATTTATTTAAATTGTTTTTTAAGTGGACATTAAAATACTAATAGCATTTATAGAGTTACGTTTTACCATCTCCCCCCATCTGCCAATGCAACAGCCTACAAAACTTTTGAAATTCCTTATTATTTGGGCTGACTTCTTTTTCTTTCCTGCCTTACTTTGTTATGTTACCTCACTAGAAAACTGAGTAAAAACTAAGTAAAGATACACAAATGGCCACTGTCCCTATCACACATTAATCACTATGTTACATTTAGCTACAAAACACAAGGCACTTGGGGAGGCAGAACTTTTATTTTTTATTGCTATAATTATGATACTAATTGTCAAGACAACTGCACATTGAAGATGAACACCCATTTCTATTTTTAGTTAAAAATCCCTGAGAACCAGAATCTAACTATTCTTAAAAGAATCTCTAATGAGGCCCTTTAAAAAAAGTGTATGCGTATATATGTATGAACTCATAGTCAGTGGAGTGCTGACTCTAGGGAACATGTGAAGGAAGGATTTTATGTTCAGGAAGTTGACTGAGCCTTACTCTGGAAGAAAAGAGGTTCATTCAACTATTTCCCAGAGTCGCTGGAATATATTATTTGAAGGGTAGAATAATATGAATGGAGGCAAGGGTTCTTCTGACAAGAAACATATTTGTATTCCAAATTTCACTGTGCATTGAAAGTATTTAAAATTCCTGATGCCTGAAGTGGCCTTGAGTGAGTTTACTTCAAAGAAGAGGATCCCACCAGCCCCAAGGAGACAGTACTCATAAGGGTGACGTGTGCTCAACAGTTGGACAAGTCACAGGTCAGCGTTCAAGGCTCCTCACGCAGCACCAAAGTCATGATTTGGGTAAAAATGATGCATGCTTGTGGATACAAACTGAAAGAGTTTTGTGGAAAAGGAACTATAATGTCACTAGCTTCCATATGAAACACCCCTTGGGACTGGAATACTGAAGAGACAGGGCTTTCCTCTGCCTCAAGGCTGAAAGTGTTACTTCAGCATTGTCATTCTGAATAGGTATGAAGGACAATGGTTTCTCTGGTGGATAACATCCAGGTGAGCACGACTCTTCCTGCAACAGGGGGTTTATAAAGATGCTTCCTGCCTTAGGCAGAACCTAGTTTGCAGAGATTAATGGTAGCAGAAAGATCATGTGATCCTGACATCAGCGATGGCAGAGGAAGTCATTTGGCAGGCCGCACAGATGTTTCAATTCCTTCTCTGTGAAGTAGTATTGTGACTTCTTCAGTGGGTATAATAACATCTGAAGTTCTTAATCTTGTCATCAAGGGGAAGCTCCACAGAAGAAGGACATATTTAGGGACACTTGAAATTATGATGATTAAGACACTAAATAAGTGATCTTATTTTCAATCCTTGAATTTTATTAGAACATATAAAGGAGAATATGTTGAGTGTATGTGTGTGTCTATCCAAAGCAAGTATTTTTCCAGTAATCTTTTGAGAACTTTTACCAAAGTTACACTTCTGTATGTGTTAGTGAGATTTATTTACTGAATGTCATTTTTATTCATATATTTCAAGTATAAATTTGAAGATTTTAGCCACCTAGTTAGAAAAACTATGGTCACATATCATTGTGTCTCATACCTAATACATTATCATTTGTTTAACTTATTTTGGGGGGATTAGTAAAAAATATGCTACAGTTTTTCTGTAATTGTTTATACAAAACAGACACTTGCATAATGTATTATGCCCTTTGATTTTTTTAAATTTTCAAACAAATATGTCAATGTTTCAGAAGTCTTCCCAATTATACTCTCTTAGTCTTGATATGAAATCACTTTACTCTGCTAGGTTAAATACAAATCAAATTTATGATTAAATATACAGATTATAATTTGTGTATTCTCAACTAGTCATATGAACAAGAATTAGAAATGATAATAGAAGTATCTCTTAATTTTAAATTAATAATTATTTCAATTTCAGTGATGATACTTTTATATTTTTTAACATGGGGAATAAATTTTATGTAAATAATAGTTAAATATTTCAAAATTAAAATGATTTACAAGTAAAAATATATTTCTCTTATATAATTGCCTGTTTCAGATTTGAAAGGGAAAATTAATCACTTAGTAGAGAGAGCATTCAATTAGGGTAGAATAATATGAACAGAGGCAAGGGTTCTTCTGACAAGAAACATATTTATACTCCAAATTTTGCTATTGTTATGAAATGATTTACCTAAATTGAGTTTTTAAAATGAAATTATGGAATAAGTTCCAATAATTTGCTTATTACTTTTATTAGCGGTCAATTTTCTAAAAAAAAAAAAAAAAAAAAAAAAAATTGTAATAAAGTTTTATCTAAAATGTAAATAACATTAATTACATGCTCTGTATAACTAATTAAAGAGACTGTCCAATTGGATGTATTTCAAACTGGATTTGTAATAGTAATTAATCCATTCTATTTCATTCTGAGATCAGATCTGTAAACTAGCCAGAAATATAAAATTTAGGCTTAATGATGTAGTAAAGTGAGGGGGAAACAATAGTCTCTTTAGGAAAGGTCTCATAGTCAAATACATGATCGCTCTACTTAGAAAGAGAAGTATGTTTTTCTTTCATTTACCATTGAAGATTTTAAGTCTACTGTGATATATTGAGTTTTGTTTAATTATTTAAACTCTTATTCACTATTCCATAGAATATTATACCATAAAGCCTAAGCAATTAGTGATGGTACATATTTATATTAGTGATGAAACACTTTGAAATTAATTCCTTATTTTGAATTCCAGTACGAAGGGTAATATTTTTTTTTCTAAAATCGTTGAAACACAATTAGCATATTTATAAGCTGCGATCCTGTTAGCTTCTATAATAATATGTTATCCTAATATTTTTTGCATTCCTCAGACAAATCTAAAGCTTTTTAAAATGATGGTTTTAATTGTATTAGAAAGACTAATATCTCCCAGGTTGGTTTCACTTTTAACCAATTCAATGTATAAGTAATTAAGAAAAACTATGTAACAGGTCATTCATCCTTTGAATTTTATCATCTTTTTTGTAGATATTAGCATTAATTTGTTTAAATAAGACTACTTATTGAACGAATCAAAAGTAGACAAAGTAACAATAAAATTAAGCATGGATAGTATGTGTGTACACATATTTTTTCTATCACTATGTCTTAAAATAAAGGCATGAAATAGAATATTACAGTCAAATATACTTTCTAGGTTGAGACAAAATGGACTTTTTTTCTGCTCATATCTCTTGATAAACAGTGGAGTATTCAAGTTTAGACTGAATTTACATAGCCGTTTGGTTTGTTAAGCATAAAAACAAGGAATCATTGTCATTTTGTACAATTTCCAATGTATTCCAAACTCTGTGTAAACTTTCATGTTTCTAGGAAAATTGGCGAGAAGTTGGGTATAGGGAAACACATTTCATCTTCCATCTTACCAAATGAAAAAAATGTTTTATTGAAATAAAATTTTATAAGTTCAAAGTAAAATATTTTCTAAAATATTAGAGGATTAATCATTACATGATTATATCAGTCCATTTATTTATTATTAATAATTGTGCTTTTTAACATGTCATATAATGTGTTCTAAGTATAGAGAAGAATAGTTTTAAAACATAGTCCTGACCTCAAGAAGCTTATTACCTAAAAGGGCCATTTGACATATGAAAGAATGTATTTAGAGTGATACATACTATGATAATAGAACATGGAAACACAGGGTGTGAGACTGAAAGTTACGGAAGATTGCTTGGAGATAAAAACCTTTCATGAAAATATTAAATAAACATTAGGCATTATTCAGCCTTGAAAAGGGTCATGTGTTATTTTAGACAAAGAAATTAACATAAAAGAAAAGAGCAATAAAGCAACCTGCCATACACACGGATACACAAAGACAGTCAAAGATTTAGACTGTTTTTGTGTATCCGTGTGTGTGTGTGTGTGTGTGTGTGTGTGTGTGTAACAGAGAAAGAGGCAGACAGCAAGACAGCAAATGGCAGACCTAAAGATAAATTTGAATGTCTAAATATGTGATCAAAGATGAATTATGATCGTTTCTTGATTATAATACCAAAGTATGTGATTAGAATCCACAAAATATATTAAACAGGAAGATAAAATAATATGGCTATAAAAGTAATATAAAAGAGAACCATTTCTGTTTATATTAATGCTTTATATATTTTGGATAATGTACTAGTGATTCTTACATATTTTGTCTTTTGGAAAATAATATATAGTCTGAAATATCTGTAAACTTGGATTCCATCTTAGCTCCACAACTTTCTCAGTCTGAAATTGGTCAGTGTGGTTTTAAAGAGCATGGATTCGAGTTAAAAATGCCTGTTTGAACCCTCACTTGACCATTTACTAGCTATGTGAACTCAAACAATTACAACATTGTTCTGTGTCTCACTTTCCATGTCTATAAGTAAGCTCCACCTCAAGAGGATACTGTGATGTACAGGCCAAATACTTAGCTTAGGGTTCGTCCCACAGCAGGCACTCAGCAATAATATTGATACTAGCTCTTTTTTATAATATTTGCAATGACCTTATGCCTAGTCAATATTTTCAAATAAAGAAAGTGAAACTCAAATAAGTGAAATAGTTTGTTTAAAGCAAAGAGGAAGCAGAAGTATTCAACTGTATACCATTTTCCAAAATCTGTAATTATTCTTAATACTCAACTGTCCCTCAGAGTTAAGTGTCCCTTTGGAATATTCTCTGATGGAGAATGAACATAAGAAACACCAGACTAAAGTAGAAATACCAGTTATGAGCTCTTTCAGAATTCAAGCAAGAAACGATGATTAAACTATAATGATAAAAATGGAGAGGAATTTATGGGGAGTCTAAGCAGGTTTAGGAACCGAACGTGCAATATTGGTCAAGAAGAGCAGCCTTCCCACCTCTTGTGCATCATGTCAAAATCTATCCTCCCCTGCTACCCCCCCGCCACCCGCCAGCCACTGCATCACTACCACCAATGCAGTCACCTGCTAATCCCTTGAAATTCATTACTATTTGGGCCACACTGTGTTCCTTTCCTGCCTTACTTTGTTATGTTTCCTTATCTAAAAAATGGAATAAAAACTAGGCAAAAGTATGCAAATGGCCGCTGTTCTTAGCACACACTGATCACTGTGTTCCACATATATATGGAACCTGGTAAGGCAGAACTTTCACTTTTTACTATTACAATTATCACTAAATCCTGCAATGATGGATAGATGTCAAAAAGACAGAGGAGGCAACTGAAAGAGCTCCCAGTAGCCAAAGTTGGAACAACTTAAACTGTAAAATACAGACGTGTTGGTTTATAGCCCTGTTCATATAAATACCTAGAAGTCTATACTGATATAGATAAAAAATTACATAAATAAATACATACAAAAGAAAACTAGACAGATATTACTCGTAGAATTCCAAAGAATATGTGTAGATCTTTTGCTCCAATGAGGTAGAGTAAAACTACCCACTCCTTAAGTGGGAACTGCAAGTAATGACATTTTCCCAAAGGTACAGTATGAAATAAGGGAAAACTATTAACTGTATATGAAAGAAACCAGATAAACACTCCCTCAGCCATTGGTCCAGGTTAACACGAACAGTGGTAGCTCATGTTGATAATATGGGCTCTTATGAAATGACGAGAATGACACTCTACCTCTGCAGTCTTCCTCCCCCAAAATAATCATCTCAGCATCATCATAACAAAAACATCAGGTAAATCCCAGTTGAAGGACATTCTGTATGACACCTGACCATTACTCCTCAAAACTGTCAAGGACATCAAAATCAATGAAAGTCCAAGACACTGTCACAGCCAAGAGGAGCCTAAGGAGACATGATGACCAAGTACAAGGTGAGATCTTTGATGAGATCTTGGAAGAGAAAAATCACATGAGGTAAAAGCCAATGAAATCTGAATAAAGTATGGGTTTACTTAATAAGAATGTATCGATATCAGTTCATTAATTTTGGTAAATATGCAATATTAGTGTAAGATGTTAATGATAGAAAAAATTATTGTGTATATAGAGATTTTCCCTATTATCTCTATTCATTTTTTTGTAAATATGAAACTATTCTAAAGTAAAAAGTTTATTAAAATGCTTAAGTTTTTTTGTCAGTGACACTACTAAAACACACACACACAAAAGCAAAGCTACAGAGTGGGAAAAGTATTTGTAAACCATGTATCCAGCAAAAAATTTGTATTGAAAATTTTTAAAGAACTCTCAAAACTAAACAGTAAGAACACAACCCAATTTTAAAAGGGCAAAAACGTTAACAAGCACTTCATCAAATAGAATTTATCCATAAAAAATAAGCACATAAAAATATCTGACACCATTAGTCATCAGGGAAATCAAAATAAGGCCACAATAGCATACCACTAAATATCTATTAAAATAGATAACAATAAAAAATACTGAGAGAACCGGGGAGCTGAGAGATTGCAGGGCAACAGGAACTCTCATACTTTGCTGGTGGGCATGCAACATGGTATGTCCACTCTGAGAAACCACTGTCAGCTTCTTATTAAATTAAACATGTGTACCATATGACCCAGTATTTACACTTCTGGGTGTTTACATTAAAGAGAACAACAACCCATGTTCACACAAAAACTTGTCCATGAATGTTTATAGCTGCTCTACCAATAATCATGAAAACCTGGAAACAACCCTATTGTCTTTCAGTTGGTGAATGAATAAGCATACTGTTATGCAACTATACTATACTACTAAGCAATAAAAATTGATGCAATAGCATGGATGAATGTCAAAGGCATTATTCTGAGTGAAAGACGCAAGTCTCAAAAAATTGTATACTGTATAATTCCATTTATAGGGCATTTTCAGACAAAACTGTAGACATGAGGAAGAAATCAGTGCATGCCAGGAGATAGGGGGTTGGGGGTAATGTGATTATAAAGAGATAGCAAGAAGAATTTCTTTAGATTGAAACTATTATTTAATAATATCTTGATTATGTGCAAATCTATACATGTGTTTAACTTCATAGAACTGTATACACCAAAAGTGCCCATGGAGGCATCCACTGTGAAATGAGTGAGAACTGTGCTAACCAGGAGTGAGGAAGATGTTGTCAGGCAAATGAAAATACATGGGAATTATGACAGAGTAAAGATTTGGAAATCTCAGAGAAAACCAACACAGCTGTAACATAAAGTAGAAGTGAGTGAGGGAGTTGATAAGACTGGAAAGCTGGGAGGCAGCAGATCTTCAAAGACCCTATAAACCAAGGAAAAGCATGTGAAACAATTGGTGGGTAAATTTATTTTCTGAAAGGCTAACAAAGTTGGTCTACAATGTATCTTACTGCATGAAGACATTGCTTAAAGCAGCAATGCCCATTGGGCTTAATTTATAAAGCAGTGAAGTGCTGCCAAGCTAGTTTTATGCCAGTTTATATGAGAGGACATAGATATATTTTTATTACTAAACATTGTTACAGTGGGCAACCATGCTCAGACCTAAATATTAATCACCAATATCACATACGCCATACATAATTATGCTCATGAATATGAAAATATGAATACATAAAATATACAAATAAAAGCACATATCTAATGTAAAATATAGAAAACTATGAAATCCTTAGGCTGGAAAAAAGCTTAATGGTCGTCTCTTCCAAATTAGAATACCGTTTCTCAGCACTGGTGCATACAATGATGTAGGAGTACACAGATGGATATTTAAATTTTTAACAGCTATCAATTGTGTTAATATGTAATAGAAAAGTAACCTATTATTAGCATACAAATGCCTGGATTTCATGAATGTGATCACTTAGGTTGCCGCCAAGTTTTTTTTAAACAAATAAAATTAAAGTTGATTTTTTAATGTTAATTTAGTAATAGTGAAAATACCATGCCAAAATGTGAATAGTTGAGAAGATTTTACATAAGTATGGCGCTTTAAAGCCCTGTCCTTCTAAAGTACCCCAAGTGTTTGTCCAGTAGAACACATTCGCTTAATAGAAGCAGATTTGTTTCAAGGCAGCTCATTTTCATTCTGACTCTTTCTAGTCAGAAAGTTAGAAAGCCCTTCTTTATGCTTAGCTAAAGTCTGCCTGTTACCTTAAGCCACTGGTCATATGTATTCGGTCAGGCAATATAAAATAAATTGAATTCTCTTCTTGTGACCTACAGAAGTATGAGCATAAACTGGTTACAATGTAATTGCTTACTCTGGTGAAGACACACAGGAGTGTTACTATCACCACATTCATATATCTGCCTAACAAGGAAATAAATGTCCATTTGGACTCAGTGTAGAAGTTGCTTTTCCCATTAGAAGGAGCCAAGAATAAATAACATTTCTACCACCACCCTTCATCTTCATCTTGTCCAATTTCATGGCAATGGAGGGGAAAGGAGAGTTCCAGTAGGCCGAGCAGGCCCAAAAGGTACAAAGGAATGCAAATAAGAAAGTCACCTCCTCACCCCACAACTGATAATATAGCTACTCATTCAAATTTTCATTCCTTAATGTGAATTCATTTATTCCATGTAATTATTATTTTTTCTTTCTTATTTAGTAAAGCAAACCTCCCCTTCCCACCAAATATTTAAATAGATATGTTGCCTAGGGAGATTTCAAACACATACCATGGTTATTGTTCTGATACTTTGAATCACCAGAAAATTAACATACCTTAGAAATTGACTTACTATCAGGAGGTTGTTTATATATATCACAAACAATCCAGATACCAGTCAATAACAAAAGCCAGCTTCCTAACACATACTTCCCCTTATTCATCAATATAACATTTTGGTCATTTTGATCTTGTGAATAATACCTCCTATCTTGGTCCAGACTACAGTCACTTTTTTCATGGCCTATTAAAACTGATTTCTTGTCTTTAGTCTTCTTGCTTACTAACAAATGTGGTCATGGGAAAGAGGAAACGAAAAGCTAGCTTTAAACATTCACCAAAGCCCTTATTTCCTTGGCTGCTTAGGAAAGAACTTGCCTGCCCCTCTCTGTCACCTCTTCTCTCCATTGCCTACGTGAGATTCTGGAAGAGTCGGAAGCATCAGCTAAAGTGGTGAAGACCCCGGCGAAAAGGCAGGAGGTGCGGATCACACTTCTCTCCCTAGAGCTTGTGCCTAGCCTCGAGCAAGCTGGGCAGAGGTGCTGACAAGGGGGAAAACATTTACCTTTAAATAAAGTTATGTTTTCAGCCTTAACATTTGATGAGGCACTCTAAGACCTGAAATTTGATTATTTTTGTAACAAATATTGACCGGGTGAGCTAGAATTATATAGATACTAAAGTAAACATGTTTATCTCTGGGCTTCTCATTAAAAGGGGTAATAAAACTTCACATTACAAAGAGTAAAAATGTGGACTGTACTAAACTCCTGCCATCTGACTTGTCCACTGTTCAGAAAAGCTCATTCTAATACTAAAGATTTACATTTATTGTCATGGTTACTGACTACTGAACGAATTCTGCCCGTGACCAGTGAAACAATAAAATGGAACCAGAAAACTCCACGTTAGTGTGGCCAAAAATCGGGTATGACAATTGTCTTGTTTGAAAAAGAGGATCCAGACGTTCATTAAACAAACAAGAAGTTTTCTATTCCAGATATTAAAACACACGCGAAGATTAACTTACCAAAAGTGCTTTGTCCACAGTCTAAATCAAATTTAGACATTTATAATTACCACATGGTATGCAAAAGTGAGGTATCCCATGTGTGAAGAGACCCTCCCTGATTTACTAAACAAGCCTAATTCGTCTGTACCTGGAAAGGAGCAGTTAGGGGCCCCTGCCATCGAACATTTCTCGAAAAAGTCGTATCTCCTCTCTCAGTCCCAGTTCCCTCCTTTTTATTTTATTTTTAATGTATCTTTATTGATTTCAGAGAGAGGGAAGGAGAGGGGGAGAGAGAGCTAGAAACATCAATGATGAGAGAGCCATTGATCGGCCACAGCCCGCAACCCGGGCATGTGCCCTGACCGGGAATCGAACCCCGATCGCCTGGATCCTAGGTCGACGCTCAACCGCTGAGCCCCGCCCGCCCGGGCAGTTCCTCCTTTTTAAAGTGAGGGATTCTAACTAGGTGACCTACGTTAATGCTAAAAAATACCCATTAACTATATCTCTAACTCAGAGACAACTGACCGTGCTTCCCGGTCTAAGAAATTATCTTTGTCTCTGTGTGTAATGTGCACTTTAACTGCTTATTCTTGCAAACTAAGTGACAGGGAAAAAGGCAAAATCCTGCTGCTGAGTAAACGCAGCCTGTGCAGAGGCCCAGGAGCTCGGGGCGCCTCTACAGCGGCGCGGTCCTCCCCCCGCATTTCCGCCTAAGGACACTGCCTCCTCTCACATCAGCACAGCATTAATCACAGTGCGGGCTTCAGGTTCGAGGGAGAGCCTGCTGGTCCTCTCCCGTGGACTCACATAAAGGATGGTGCTCTCATCCGAGTAATTCCGAAAGGTGACAAATATTACAGATGCTGAATTTATGGGAGTGCTTGCTCCCTGTTTATTAACTCATCCATCTTGTGAGAAATAAAAGGACCAAACAGTGAGACAAGTGGGCTTTTCTTATCCTGTCAACTCAATGATGTTTTAAAGTAATCGATATCTATAATTACTAAATCCTGCCAAAGAAATTTAACCCTTCACTGCCTTTGTGTTGCCTACCCATTTCCTAATGGGACTGCACAAGTAAATCCAAAAGTAATTAGAAGAAAATGCGGCTTCAATCATGACATTGATTTCTTTCACCAAATCCATGTTAATAAGCCTATATCATAGTCCACATTCCTTACTATTTATTTGCGTATCAGGAGTCTTTTAATCTGGGACCCGTGGCAAAAGGCGGTCCCCGTGTGCATTTTAAGCGCCCTGTCCTGGTGCGCAGCGTGCTGGAGGTCTGGCAGCCAGGTGACCTCCCAACTTCAAGGTCTGGCAGACTCACCGTTGAGATCTAAGACACTTGAAATATTTAGCTTCTGAGCCCTAATGGAGAGAGGGGGTTAATACAGTTGTCAAAGAGTTAAAAAGAGCAAAGGTGAGCTGAGTTTAAGCAATTTCTAATTTTCAACCCTCAAAGCAGAATAATTTAAATTCATGTTAAGTGAAAAATGTAAATAGTAAATATAAGAGAGCAAATCAATGATAGAGGAAACAGGCAATAAATAAGGAAATCACCACCAACAAAAGCTATCTTTTCAAAAGATCTTTTCAAAGTCAAGAATTCTTTGAAAGACTGATCAGGATAAAAGGGAGAAAATATATATTCCAAAATTAAAAATCAGCAAGAGAACAAAAGTAAATATTCAAAAGAAGAGATATTATTAGCATTTTTCTCAAAAAACATGAAAACAAATTTATTGTAAGATAGAACTTAACAAATTGAAATAAGGAGAAATAGAAAATAAAAATAACTCTAATTTAAAAAATTAATGAATAAATTTATAATCTTTCTGCTAAGACCTCCAACTGTAAATGGTTTTATTGGTGCAGTCTGACAAATAAGAGGAAGAAATAACACTAACCCTACAGAAACCCTTTCAAATAATATAGGAGGAAGGATCTTATTTTATGAGGCCATAAATTAAAAATTTGAAAAAGTTAATTTATATATCACTCATAAGCATAGATACATAAATATAGAAATACTTAAGATAATATGTAAAGGAATCTAATAATATACAAAAATATGTTATGCTCACTCAGGGTTTATTCCTAGACTTTAAGGTTAATTTAATATTTGAAAATCAGGTAATATAATAGACCATACTGAGAAAATGAAAGGAAAATCATATTATCATCTCAGTAGATACAGTGAAAGCACCTGACTAAAGTCAGGACCCTTTTGTTAGGAAAAAAGGCATCTTCTTGTCAATTTAAGAATAAAAAAGTTACTATATCACTCAGGCATATTACCCAGGGATATACACAAGAAAAATTAAAAATAAATGTCAAGACAAAAACTTGTACACAGTTGTTCCAAGCAGTATTATTCCTAATAGCAAATCAGTGAAAACATATGTCAGTGTATGAACAAATAGACAAACTGCGGTATATCAAATGGAATATTATTTGAGTATAAAAAGAAGTGAAGTACTGACACATATTACAACATGAATGTGCCTTGAAAACATGCTAAATAAATGAAGCAATACACAAAAAGCTACACACTGTATGATACATTTTATAAAAAATTTCCAGATGGGAAAAATCCACAGATACAGAAGTATTTCTGTTGCCATATGCTGCGGGTGGGGATTAGCTGTTTAGAGGGCATGGTGCTCCTTTGGGGATGATGAAAGCATTCTAACATTACATAGTGGTAATGGCTGCATAACTGTGAACATACTAATAACACTTTGAAGTGTGAATTTTATGGTATTTGAGTTATATTTCAATAAGGTTGTTATATTTTAAAAATTGCATTTCTCTGTACTAACAATAAACATGTGGAAGCCAAAATTAAAAACATAATACCATTACAACTTCTACAAAATAAAATGAAACACATAGGTATTGCTTAAAACATGTACTGTACCTGTTTAACAAAATGCTGAAGAATGAAATTTTAGATATGCCCAAGTAAATGGAGAAACCATGTTCATGGATTGAAGACTGAACATAGTAAATGCATCAGTTATTACCAAATTGGTCTAACCCTATCAAAATAGCAGCAAGATTTTTTGTAGAAACAGATAAACTTTTTATAAATTTTACATTAAGTCACAGGCCCTAGAAAACCTAAAATAATGTGTTAAGCACAATAGTGCCCTCAGAAAGATGTTCATGACATAATCCCAGAATCTGTGAATATGTTGGACTGAATGGCATAAGGAAACTAAAGTTGTAGATGGAATTAAGTTTACTAATTAGCTGGCTTTGAGATGCAATTACCATGTGTTCCAGCAATTGCCTGCTTGGGTATCTATCTCAGAGAAAGCAAAAGTTATGTTCACACAAATACCTGTGCACTAAAGTTCATAGAAGCTTGATTTATTATATTCCCAAACTAAAAATATTCTGGATATCCTTAAGCAGGTCCATAGTTAAACAAACTATGGTACCTGTATACTATGGAATACTATTCAGTAATAAAAAGGAACTACATAGTTACACCTAGATACATCATATAATACCTTAAACTAATACTCAGGGAATTGTTCTGAGTCAAAAAAAAAAAAAAAAAATGAAAGAAAGAAAGAAAAAAGAGAACCCCATAAAATTACATTGTACATTAAGATTCCATTTCAAATGATGGAATGTTAGATATAAATGACAGCTTAGTATTAGATTACTGATGGGGATGGGGCGATGGGAAAGAGATGCTTATGACTAAGGGCAACATGAGGGATTTCTATGGTTTTGGAACTGTTCAGGTTCATAACTACACAAATGATAAATTGTATAGAACTTAAGACATACATAAACACAAACACACACAAATGAATATAATGAAAACTGAGGAACCTTGACTGGGTGGCTCAGTTGGTTGGAGCATCTTCCCATACACCAAAAATATATGCCTCCTGTTATGGTCACGGTGCATGTGGAAGACAACCTACCAGTGTTCCTCTCACACATGGATCTCTCTCTCTCTCTCTTTCAGTCTTCCTTCCTCTCTCTCAAATAAGACAAACAAACAAAAAAAACATATCCTTGGGCAAGGATTAAATAAATAAGTAAATAAATAAATAATACTGAGGAAATGTGAGCAAGATGACTGGGTTGTGTTAATAACTTGGCTGTGATAGTATAGTATAGTTTTGTTAAAAGCTACATTGGGTTAAGACCCACTCTAAGGGACTCACTTTAACTTAATTAATTTCAGCTGCCAAATAAGGTCATATTCTGTGGTTCAGGGAGTTAAGATTTGAACATATATTTTTAGGGTACAAAGTCCAACCCATAAGAGTCTTCTCTCTGGCCTTCAAAATTCATACCCTTCCTACATGCAAAATACTTTCACCCATCCCAACATTCCCAAAAGCCTCAACCCATTCTATTATAAATCCTAAATCCCAAATCTCATCTAAATATCATCAACTCACCTTTCCAAATACCATTATCTGAGTCACATAATTCAGTCACACAATTCAGTCATAATTATGTGACTCAGATAATGGTATTTGGAAAGGTGAGTTGATGAGACTTGGGTAGTTTATATGGAGCAAAATTCCTCTACATCTGTGAATCTTTGAAACCAGACAAATTATCTACTTTCTAAATTCAATGGTGGTATCAGCCTAAGATAAACATTCTCATTCTAAAAGAAATGAATTCTAAAGGGGGAAAAAAGATAAGAGGGGCCATGGTTCCTCAACAAGTCCAAAACCCAACTGGTCAAATTCTATCAGATTCCAAAGGCTAAGAATAATTTTCTGTGACTTGGTGCTCTGTCATCTGGGTCCATATGGGTGGCCCCAACCTCTGGAAGCCAGGAGATAAAGTTGGCCAGGCTCTTGCATCCAGGGCTTTGCCTGACAGTCATTCTTCCTTCATTTGGAAGAGTCTCTATCCTTTTAGTCTAGGTTGGCAGTGTTTCTGCTAGAATAAAATTTTGAGTAACCTATGGGTCTTCATGGCATGTCTGGAGGAGTCACACATCAGGTACAAGGGTTCTCCCCAGATCCCTCTTGGATAATTCCTGGTTTCTGCTGAAATAATTGATTGGATCCATGAACCACACCTAATCTCTTTATCAAGTGGTTTCCCAGCCACACCTTTGTCCCCGTGTCCAGAGCAAGCCATCTAGATGCTGAAACTTTTCCAAATCATCAAGTGATAGTTTCTCTTTAGCCTAGCAATATCTTCTTTAATTTACATCTATTCTCTTGTCTTTTACTATAAGCAGGACAGAAAAGCCAAATTGTACCTTCTACACTTTGCTTGTAAATCTCAGCTACATATCCAAGTTCTTCAATTAAAAGTTTTATTTTCCACCAATGAGCATCACAACACTATTCAGCCAAGTCTCTGCCACTTTATAACAAGGATCATCTTTCCTCCAATGTCTAATAATATTTTCCTTATTTCCATCTGAGACTTTACCAGAAGCATCTTTAATGTTTATATTTCTAGTAACACTGTTCATGGTGATATATGCATTAAGACAATTATATGTATATGTATTTTAGAGGTATATTTATATATATAAGCTTTCTCTATAGATCTCCTCACTTGTCTCTGATGCCTCTGCAGAATTAACATTTAATTTATATTTTTACCAATGGTCTACTCAAAGCAATTTAAACTTTTTTCTATTATGCACCTCACAACTCTTCTAGCCATTGCCTGATACCTAATTCCAAAGCCACTTCTACATTTTTAGATTTGTTACAACAGCATCCTCCTGCTTCTCAGTGCCAAAATTTGCACCAATCTCCTAGAGCTGTGGTAACAACTGATGCTTTAGAACAACAGAAGTTTATTCTCACACTTCTGATGCTTCAAATTCCAAAATCAAGGTGCTGGCAGGGTTGGTTCCTCCCAAGAACTTAAATGGGAAGTTTTATTCCATGCTTCATTCTTAGCTTCTGGCGATGAGAGGCAATTCTTGGCGCTCCTTGGCTTGAAGACGCAATCCACTAACCTCTGCCTCCATCCTCACATGCCCTCCTGTCTGTCTCTAAGCACAAATTTCTCACTTCTTATGACACCAGGCATATAGATTAGGCCTCTCTTTATCTTAACTAATTATATTACTCTGTTTTCCAATAGTGTCACATCTGAAGTACTGGAGGTAAGAACTGCAACATATCTTTTCTGGGAGCCATAATTCAACTCATAGAGTATTACTTTTATTTGTTTGTTTTTTACAGTCTTGAATAAAGTAGTACCCAATAAATATTTCCTGAGTCCATAAATTTAATTTTAAAATGGAATTCTAACATCTGGACTAGAAAGGACATTGCATATACATTCAATTTATACTTTCTGATGGGAAATCAATGGTTAAGATAGAAATGATGGGAAAGGAAAATATGGTCCATTTTGGAAACTAGTCGAGAATGATGCAAAGGAGGCTAGCAGTGTTATGCTAAATCAAATATCGCTATTGGTACATTTGAGTCACTGGGAATTTAAAGAAACAAATAGATCAATAGAATAAAATAAAAACATGAGAATAGACACTTCAGAAATCATATGGAAGCAATGTAATACTAGGCATCCCTGGTCATTTTTATTGGCAAAATTCAAAGCATAGATTTTCTGAAAATTGCTTATTTTGCAATTTTTGAAGAATTATTAATATTATTCTAGAATTCATAAGAAATTTTAATTTTATATTCTGTGTAAGAGGTAGATAAAAGTTCCAAAACATTCCAGCACATACTGTAAAAAAGGCTTTGGGTTTGGTTTTGGTTTTTTCTTACCACTATATGAAACATCCAGTTATTTGTATTATCATTGTAATTTAAAACCAACAATATCAATTAATAAAAAGTTTCTGGCTACATAGGTACAATGTAAGCACCCTTTTACAAAGTACATCTGTAGTCACATATTTGTCAAGTAGAAGTTTATTTTGATACTGTTGTTCTGTGCATGTGTAGAGCAGTTGAGCCTAGAGGGTAACGTGGTAATGTCATTCCGAAAGACTGTGGTAAAGCTATTTTCCTCTGTTTGTGTCTGTGTCTACATCTATGTCTATGTCTATCTTTATCTATCTATATAGCAAAATTATTTATTCAGAAGTCAAACTTTTTACTGTAATGTGTAGATTAATTAACGGTCCAGAATTTCCCTTTTAAGATAGATATGCAAAGTACCAATTCATATGTGAATTTTCCTGTAAGATGCTAAATTTAACTATGTACAGATGATAAAAGCAAATGGGCTATGAAATACATTTGTCATACTCATTTCTTTTATCCACTGCACATTGGATGATACCTTGTACTAAATATGGGCTTAGAAATGCTTGTTTAGGAATGAAGAAAGTTCTGTTCCTTTGATGGTGTTTAATCCCAATGTCTGATAAAGAGATTGCTCTGATCATCTTTAAAATCAAATAAACCCGAGGAGGAAGAAGTGCAGTTGCAGAATTTTCTGCCTAAGAAGAAGAATGTCCTCTAATTTGTATCATTCTTTAAAATTTACAAAAAGTTATTTTCCTATGCAAGATTTCATATCAATCTCATAAATTGCAGTACATACATACACTATTGGAAATCATTCTTATTTCACAGATGACAAACCATGTGCTCAAAATATCAAAACTCTCCAAGACACAGTAACAAAGCAGAGCTCAGATTGTCACCCAGGTCTTCTGACTCAAGCACAGCGGCTCTTTGCAGTACTTGTTCCCGACGTGACCTCTATCAGCACTGATTTTCAGCCCTATCCTACACAACAGTGTTGTTTTAAAGGAAATATTTCCAAGGTCCTTCTAAACTCTCCTGAAATAAAGTTCATAAGCCAAATGAAAAACCTACTTACCTAATTTCAAAATAATTTATACAATGCTCTTAATTATATAGATGAAAATAAAAATAAATTTCAGTGAAATGATGCAAATTTATTTGAAGATATCAGATATTTGCATCAATACTTAGAATAACCATGAATTTCAGATTGAAACAAATTGATTAAACTGAAGAATCAAAATGTTCTTAATGGTGAATAATTATCAGCAAACTTAGAATCATGACAAAGTAAGATTACTGTATATTAATATTCAGCTATAGAATTTTGTAATTTTAAATGGACTTTGCATATACTTGAACGTCTATAGGGAGCATGATCATTCCTTACAGTGTATCTAACACCCTTGGCCTTTGCTCAGTACATGCCCATGGACTACTCAAATATTATGGCAAGCAACACTGCCCCTGAATTTCACAATGAGCCCTATGACCTCATATCCCCTCTGCCGTGTATCCCTGAACATAGCATCGGGCGATAGGCAGAGTGGCTGGGTGCTTCAGGAGCTTCACATTCCTTCCAATAGTGTAGTAAACACTGTTGGAACTCCCTATGTCTTTCCCTCAGAACCACTTTAAATATATATATATGTATGTATATATATATATATATATATATATGTATGCGTGTGTGTATATATATATGTGTGTGTGTGTGTGTATTGATTTCAGAAAGAGGAAAGGTGAGGGAGAGAGATAGAAACATCAATGCTAAGAGAGTTATTGATCGGCTGCCTCCTGCACGCCCCCTGCTGGGAGAGGATCCAACCCGCAACCCTGCATGTGCCCTGACAGGGAACCAAACCGAGATCTCCTGGATCCTAGGTTGATGCTCAACTGCTGAGCCATGCCGGCCGAGCTCAGAACCACTTTGAAAACAGCTTATGACACTCCGTACTTCACTCAAGCAACCTGCTTTTTAAGGAGAACAATGAGGAAGGAATAGAGGTAGATTTTTCTATCTTAAATTATACCATCTCACATAAATAAGGCATTAACTAGTTTCACTATCATTCAATAGGCTTTTATCAAATATCAATTATATCAATACATAAAATAATGAAATCGTTAAAAATGATTTACAATTTAGACAATCAATAGTGCTCATTCATAAGTATCTCCTCAAGAGTCAAAGATGGAAGCTTTTATTATTAAGCTTTGTAGAAGCTAATTCAAGTCCTACAGTCAGAGTTATGGTGACAGGCCAAGATATCACTTGCAGAGACTACCAACCACAGCTTCTGTTATTGCATGTGTCAAAATATCCCAGTGGGATGGAAGATTTATTAGAATTTTTCTTTCTAGATAAAACCCTGTTGTGAATCAAATTAGTCATTTTGTATTAAATAGTATTTTAAGCAACAATTCTGGAGTTCCTCAAAAAGTTATTATTAAGACACAAAAGTTATTATTAACTTTTATAATAAAAGCTATTATTTTCATAACAAAATCAGAATGTCCAAAAAAAATCATATGAATGGAAAATGTATTTTATAAATTGACTTTTCATTGTTTACTATTATTTGATTTTCATGTAATCTTATATCTTATTTGACTCAAGTTACAAACCTTATTTGTAGTTTGATAATAAGAATCTTTCTTTTCAATCTAGTGAAACTTTTTAAGAATTTCAATAATAGATTGTGTTTACTGGTGATTAATAGTCCTACAAATGTTGAGATCTACGTCAGTATTTTGTATGTGTATCTAAAGTCTACATCTAGAGAAGCAGACCAAGAAAGCTTAAGCAATGTTAGTAATCCCTATTTGTCACTGAACCCTTGAGTGTTTTCACAAAATGTGATGAATGAGAAGCATAAAAAAGAAAGGCCTCGAGTTCTCTAAGGCAGGATCAACTCAGTAGATAAGTGATGGTCCAGATCTCCCTGTGGGGCTTCTCTGAGAGTGAGGTTTGTAGCCTCTGTAACTTTTCATTAGAAACTAAGCAGGTATCTTTTGGCACTTGGTCTTCTAATGAAGCACAACATCTGTGCACTTTGAATTTTTCTGTTTTGATTTCATTGAATCACAATGATCCAAATGTGCACTCAAACACATACAAACATACATAAGCATTTGAAGGTTTATAAAACTAAAATGTTCATATTTAGAGTTGATAAGCTTCTTAAGCTGATTGAAGGTTCTAAAATGCATACTTACCGTTACAAAAGAGGGGCTATATTATCACATGGCAATCTATACTTGTGGGGCAGTGAAGAACCTAGGAAAAATCTCATAGCTACTTACCCAATTCCACCAACAAAAACAGACTTTAAAAATATGTTTGGAGATTCTATTGACCTCACACATATTCAAAAGTGACCCTAAGACAAACATATGTTTTCCACCTCCTAACTAAATCACTTTGACACTCCATTTACTTCACTAATCTTAAAAACACACCTTACAAAGTTACAATTCATTATATCTGTGATTGCTTGATATGAAGGACATCTGGGAATGGGTTCACTTAACATCTGGGACACATCACATCATTAGTAGAAAGAAAATGTTGATGAGTCCCTGAGTGTTCAACATGACTGGACTTCACAGGCCCATGGACAATTGCAAGGCAGATTTTATAGAAGTGTACACGCATGCACACTAACCAAGGACCGAGAAGCTAAGAGAAATAGAAAGAATAAAAGAGAGGAAATGAAAAAGAGAAAAATAAAAGTGCATCTCTTAAAAACTTACATTAAGATCACATCATTCTACTATTTATGGGTTCCCATTGTACATAGAATGAAACTCAGTATCCTTACACAGCAAGCACTGT
This sequence comes from Miniopterus natalensis, assembly GCF_054644295.1. Taxonomy (NCBI): domain Eukaryota; kingdom Metazoa; phylum Chordata; class Mammalia; order Chiroptera; family Miniopteridae; genus Miniopterus; species Miniopterus natalensis. The sequence continues at coordinate 56,981,659 of NC_142083.1, forward strand.
CCCACCTAACTTGGGTTCTGACTTTCTTTCAGACCTCTGCACCAGCCACACTCCCCTTTATATACTATAGCACATTAGCATTAGCTTTTTTTTTTTTTTCTGAATTTATAACATTCCCAGCTCTTCCCTGCATTATGATTTTATACTTGCTGTTCCTTTTACATAAATTTTCTGGTCCCAAGTTTTCAAACACTCAGTTATTTTTATTCAGATCTGATCAAATGTCACCTCCTCAGAGATGTCACCTTGCCTAAAGTTGTCTGTCAGTATATCTAAGTAGCTGACCCTATTTATCCTTTCTCACCATGTGGGCCCTGATTGATACCTTCAAAACGCTTAATGACATTGGAAATTATCATATTTATTTAATAATTTATTTTTCTGTCTCTTCCATGTTAGTTTGTGGGCACCATATTAGCAAGTACCTTGATTTCTTTTACCCTGTTATACTCCTCAACCTAGACTATAGTAGGTACTCAATAAACCTGTTTAAATCAGCTAATAACAGATATGTGTAATGCGGTTACATATCTTTATTGGAAATTATAACCATGATTTTTTGAGGCTACTTGGTCCATTATATACTTTCACAAATGTTGGTTCAGATTCAGACACATTCAGTGAGAACTTGGAGGAATCACTCTTAAAGATAGAACGACTGAGGAGCCTACCAGTTCTGTTAGATAGTGCTAAAAAAGATTAATATCTCATCACAGTCTCCATTAAACTTGCCACAGACTTCGGAGCAACCTGACATTAAACGATGATGCTGTTGGATTACTGACTTGACTGTCACGGCATGGCTCGGAGTGATTGCTTCATCGCAGCAGCAAAGGAGCAGACGACAGAAAAAAGACTGATCAGGGCTTTTTGCCGTATATATTGCTGTCATAGGAGAAAAGAAACTTGTCTTTTAAATTGGTTATAGTTTTTTTAGGAAAAACATTCTGAATACAACTTTCTTCTTTAGAGAAATATATACAACATATTTTGCTAAACCAATAGAAACTAAAGGTCCCAACATCATTATTTTGTGATATTCCTCTTGGCAAATACATGACCTCCATGTCTTGCAAACAGGAAGGAAACTAAATGTTTTATAGAATCAAAATGAAACAAAGCAGCAAAACAGCAGTAGCACAGTCCAGATTTTAGCAAATCACCAGGAACACTTTTAACCACTCTGTATTTTATTCGCTTTCTTTCCAATAAGGAAATCTTAACGCCACAGGACATCTGAGATCTACTGTCTTTCTCTCCTTGTTACTTTTGAAAGACTTAGTTAACCCCCATCAAGTGCTATTTTCTGTCCCCAGGTGGATTTCTTTTCCATCCTGTTAGGTTTTTTCATTCCTCTAGGACCATCTTACGTGATGTTGCCTGGACCTCTTAGACGGTCCGGCTCCTGCTCATCCTTTAGGCCTCATTCTAAACGTCACTTCATAAATTGTTGCCTTGAACAAAACTTGGTGAATGGCGCTAACACTGGCTGAGGCGCTAATTTTAAATCCTAATAGGCAGGTCCGTTATAAGTTTATGGAATTCACGGTTGTGTCCAGGGTTTCAGGTACATGTGGAAGTCATGACAAATTAATTTTATTTATACCTTTGGTTCAAATGATGTCACCTAAAGAGGAAATACAAGAAGGCATAGGACAAAGGTTCTAGGGCACTCTAACACTTAGTCTAGAGAGGAGCAAGCAACGGAACGAACAAGTGTGTACTGTGAGGTAGAGGAAAATCCAAAAGAATGAGTTGTAAAAAGGAGCAAGTGGTCAATTATATTTATTTCTCCTTTGAGGGTAAATAAGAGAGAGAGCCACTGGGATATTTACTAGAAAAATTGCCATGGACTTATTGGAACAGAATCCAATTGAAGAATTCAGGGAAAGGTAAAAGTGTATTCTTTTGTGAATCTTGGTTATGGAATAGAAATCTGGGGTGGTAGCTATATGAAGATGTAGGATCAATGAAGGGGTTCATTTTCTTAATGTTTTTATTGATTTTAGAGGGCAAGGAAGAGGGATAGAGAGAGAGAAACACTGATGAGAGAGAAACATCATCATCCATCGGCTGCCTCCTGCAAGCTCCCTGCTGGGGATGGAGCCAGCAACCCAGCCTTGTGCCCTGATTGGGAATCGAACCCATGACCTTTTGGTTCATGGGTCTATCTGTGCTCAACCAGGCGAAGAATATTAATTTTAAAATAAGAAATATGTTTGTTGGAGAATGATAATATCAAATACAGAGTGAGAGGTATTAGACAAAGGGGAAGTGCTTGAGGCGAGCTGTGTTGCGATTCAGAATGGCTAGCGCCAGATACAGCTTTGGAGACACTGCCTCTATCGCCACCCAAGGAAAGGAGGAAATTAGAGAAACAGTTTAGCAAATTTGTTAGCAGGAACATAAAGTAGCTTTTGTCTAATGGCTCTATTATTATAGATGGAGTTCATCAACTGCAATTAAGTTAAAAAGAAAGTGTATAGGTTTAAGTATACAGAAAAAGAGGTTGTCATTTAAGAGCACAGAAAATCAACATATTTGCTAAGTGGTATAATAACTGGGTAATTTTGAGTAAATATGACTCAGTGAGATTTTGTCATAAATTCTCATTATTATATATTCCTGTATGTATGTGGAGGAGTCTTATTCTGATATTCATTGGTGAGTATACTCAAATTTAAAAAAGCATTTTTTAAAATTTAAATAACTATGTTAGTGCTTGAGTGGTGGATAAATATACATAAGACAGAGCCCAAAATTCACAAGCTGTGGCAAGTTAACTTGTACTTAAAATAAATCTCAAGGGGATATGCAAAAAAATTATATATATGAATTTGAACAAGCATTTAATTAAATAAACAAAGTTCATGGAGCGTGAATGAGACAGTCTATTATCTATCTATCACCCATCCATCAATCATCTATTATCTAGTGAAAAAACAGAACAAAACAAAGATTTCATGGTATTTGATGTGGGTCTTGAAGCTTCAAAAAAAAGCAGTATAAAAAAAATAAAACTGTGACTCAGTTTCTTTTATGTTTTTATCTCTCTTCTTATCATGCTGTTACTTCTATGACAACTTCTATATTCTTAGCTCTGGCCTTAAGCTCTAGTTTTACATTTCTAGCTCTTTCGTGTAGTGTATAATATAGTAGGCAATGATGCCTATCCTAATGTAGTGCCTACACTATAAACTTGATGAGTTTATATTTAATTCTGAAGGTCTTGGAAAGTCATTACTACATGTTTTACCAGGAAAATAACATAACCTTATCATATTGTAGTAAGTCACTCTGTGAACAGTGAAAAAATTATATTGAAGAACAGCAAAATGAAAGATTTGTTATTCTACAAATACAATATTTTAGATCAGAGGGGGAAAAAAGCAGTGTACAAGAGAAAATACTTTTAAGGATCTTCAAGGTCAAGGATTCCCTCTCTTATATCTAACAAATGCTAAATAAAAATAAAACAATAGCTTTTCTCTGGCATGATGAGTTAAATTGAATCTTAAGTAAGGTATTTATGGAGCAAAGGGTATACACAGGAATAATGCAGGTATAATTATATTGTTATAGAATAGATTTAAATAATTCTATAAATAGAACAGACTCATTTTATTTTCTATGCATGAATAAATCAGTATAAGGGTCAAAAATACTAACAATAGATTCAATGCTGACACACATACCATATAATTAAAATAAAATGTTACTTTTAAAGGTTACATAGATTTTTTGGCTATATAGAAACAAGAGATAAAATCTCTTTTTCTGGAAGCCTATACTATGAAGAGACAACACAATACTGTACTGGGAAAATAAACAATAACAGGAGCCACTAATTGAGATTACTTGTTAATAAGTATGAAAATCTAACAATTTAGGCAAGACATTCCACAAGGTCAGACTGTTCTGCATCCTCTGTGGTCCTGTATGTACTCCCTAGTTACCCCTTTAATCCTCCAGATTCACGCTTCACCCCTTTCCATCAGCTGTGTGGTCCAAGTTGAAACTTGCGGCACTATAACAAGTGGTTCCCCTTTTTCTCTGGCTTTGATTGATATGACTAATGAGAGGCACTAACAGGAGAACCAAAGGCATAAGAGCTTGAAGTCCAAGATATTTTTATCTTAGTTCCCTCCCATCTGGCCCACTCTGGGTTAGCAGTGGCTGCATTCCTCTCTTTAAAACCATAGGTTCTGCCTGGCCGGTGTGGCTCAGCGGTTGAGTGTCCACCTGGGATCCAGGAGATCAGGGTTCGATTCCTGGTCAGGGCACATGGCCAGGTTGAGGACTTGATCTCCAGTCCGGGTCGTGCAGGAGGCAGCCAATCAATGACTCTCATCATTGATGTTTTTTTTTCTCTCTCTCTCTACCTCCCCCTTCCTCTCTCTGAAATCAATAAAGGCATTTATAAAAAAACAAAAATATAGGTCCTGTATGCATGGTGCTGTCCTAACAGTTACCAGCTTTCCCTGAGTTTTGTTAACTCCTGCTTCTCCTTGCTTCCTCATGACATGATATGGTCACACGTTTCTCTCTATTGTTACCCTGAGAGTGCTCCATAATTCTTGATTTTCATTAATCTGTCCAACACCACTGTAATCAGTTATTTTATTAAAATTTTATCATTTACGCACTTTTTTAATTGCACCAATCCATTATTTTCTGGATGCTGACTAATAAAAATAACTATCAGGCACTAACTTGGTGTTCAAAATAAATTGACTGTAGCAATATAAAGAAGATGTAATCAAAAAAATAAATCATGGTTAACCCGTTATTTACTTAAAAAAATACAAATATCTCTAGTTACTGTTTGGCTTTCACACTCTATACTTACATTGTCTTATTTAATTAGCATACAAATTTTGTGAAACACCAAACAAGGGGTTGAGAGTATAATAATGTAATAAGATTTATGGATTTCTTGCTCTCATGAGGTTATAATCTGATTGGTGGCAGCCAATCTCTTATGAAGTGACATTTAGAATGAGACCTAAAAGGTGAGTAAGAGCTAAGAGGCCTAAGAGGTCTAGGAAACAACATGGAAAATGGTCCTGGAGGAATGAACAAAGGTAAAGGGATATAAAAGAAATCCACTTGGGACAGAAACAGCACTTGATGAGACTGGGAAATTTAATATTAGCCAGGTCATAAAGACTTTTGAATACAAGGCTAAGAACTTTGCTTTTTTTTTGTTTATCCCCCTTTCCCTAAGGGAAATGGAAAACCTTCAGAGTACTTTGAAAGCAATGTTTAATCATATTTGCATTTTAGATTTCTCTGACAGCTATATCAGAAGTGAATTAGAGAAAGCGATGAATTGAATGGACACTGGGGGAGCCCAGGGAGGTGAAGAATGCAGTGCATTTGTACAGGGGAAATTTTAACATCAAGACAGGTAGCTAAAGGTCGCCATAAAGATAACCACTTACATGAACACAACTACAGCTTGGCCAGTTTAATAAGCATTTCTTCCTTGTTTATTGTTATTTATTTATTTATTTATTTATTTATTTATTTATTTATTTATTTTTAAATATATCTTTTATTGATTTCAAAGAGAGGAAAGGAGAGGGAGAGGGAGAGATAGAAACATCAATAATGAGAGAGTCATTGATCGAGCCCGCAACCCGGGCATGTGCCCCGACCGGGAATCGAACCCTGATCGCCTGGATCCCAGGTCGACGCTCAACCGCTGAGCCACACCGGCCAGGCTATTGTTACTTATTTTAATTGATTTTTTTTATTCTTATGTTTTTCTATTCTATCCAATAAGAAGATTCTTAATATTTTGTGTGTCAGAATTTCCTGTGAGAAACTGATGAGAACATCTCTCTTCTGTTCAGAAAACAACTAATGAATGTACATACGCTAAAACTTCTCCACTCAGATTCTGAAGGTTCTTTACCAAAATTCACAGACTCATAAGTCAAGAATACCTGATCCACAAGGAAATAGTTTGGTAAATACTCATTAGGCAAGCAGAATCAGGCTTAAACTACCGTTTTAATGTTCATACCATAAAACAGAGTTTGGATTAATTAGGGATGTGAGCAGATAACTGAGTTAAAAAGTAAAATACAAGTAATGATTTGAGGAATATTAATGAATATTTCCCGATGTATGTTTTGCTAGTCTGAGGCACCTAACTATCTGAGGTTTCTATGTTTGGGCTTGTTTGGTTGTTTGGTTCGTTTTGAGAAGGGAAGTTGGGCAGAGAGAAAGGGAGTGCTTTAGAGTCATTTTAATAAGAATCAAAAGAAAAAAATATTCAAATTTTGACTCAAAATAGGATTTTAATAATCTTGGTATTTTAACATAGAAATGCTTATACCTAAAATCCTATTTTACAGCACCATTACATGCTTAAAGGCCACACTTATATAGAGAGAAATGATTCTGAATTTCTTTGTTATATCAATTGTCAACACTGAATGACTCAGATGAACTTTCAGCCTTAATGTAGAAAGGATAGACTTTGTTCCCACAGTGTAACCCATGAGGGTCTCTGTACTAGGGGAAGAAAATATTAAATAGACTAATTTCAATTAGAATAGGAGGAAGAACAAAAGAATGTCCCTTTTAACAAGAGGTAAATACAAAAGGAAAGAAGGGAAATAAAGAAAAAGGAAAGAAGGAAGGAGGGAGGGAGGGAGGGAGGGAGGGAGGGACCGAGGGAGGGACCGAGGGAGGGACCGAGGGAGGGACCGAGGGAGGGACCGAGGGAGGGACGGAGGGAGGGAGGGAGCTCTGTGACCAAGTTAGAACTTAAAGACGTCCACAATGCCAGCAGCAGGAGTTAAAGCTCAGCCGGACCAAAGCCCTCCCAGGAGGATCTGGAATTATATTCCTCCACTGCATAAAATGTCCCAACGATTCCTCAGTCCCCTGTGCCTACAAGACCATTATTATCTACCCTTAGCATCTGTTAATTTTCCTTTGCTCAATCATAAAAAAAATTATTTTTTGCACAAATATATTTAATCACCCAGGCCACTGCCTATGTTCTTTCCCTGTCTAGCACATCCCTCCTCGATCCCTTCCCATCTAGGCCTACCTGTGCTATTCCACAAGCTTTTAGAATGACAGTCAGGATTTCCAGGCTGATGATCCAGAATGCTATCAGATTATAGGAATGACTTAGATTTTGAATAGGTACTTCATAAAGTATTTTCCCTAAGACTTTTTATAGCACTGAATACAAAAGGAAAAGGCAAGTTCCTGTGCTTGTTAGTTTTGATTAATTTTTAGCACTTGAAATTTATGAAGGAGCATTATCACCTTCAATATTTATTGAATTATCAGTTCCTTTGAAGTAAGCTGTCTCCATTTTCTTTGATTTTTAGTTGTATGAGTGTGTCAGGTCTTTTATTATGGGCTATTTGGAGGTAAATATTGTTATTACATTTATTATTAATCATAAAATGTTATTAATCAGAATACCCTTTAAGAGAAAAAAACAAAAGCAAAATAAGTTAAACAAAGAAAAAACAAGACACATAGAATTAAAATTAAGGGGGAAAAATGTAACCACAGCTGCAACTGGAAACAGAATCATTATGATTGTACCCACTGCATGAAAACCAAAAGGCTTTTATCTGAACAAAATTTTGCTTTGTTTTTCTTCTTTGTTCTAATACAACATGTCAACAGCCTTTGAAAACTAAGCAAATTTCTATTATCAATATGAACTTCCAGTTCCGAAGGAAACAAAATAATGAGAATTTTACCCACATGAGAACTACTAAAAGGTTTTATAAATGACTGTCTAGAATTTTATTTTACACATCACATTTTTATATCCTCCAGAGAAACTTATTTTATTGACATATAATGAAATAAAAAATGTTTTTAAATATATCTATATTATATATCACTAAAATTAAGCATTAGCTCTAGGAAATCATATTTTCTCCATTAAATAATCCTAAATTAAATTGTGTAATATCCTTTTTCTTTACCAACTAATTGAGGCATTTGTTAAACTTGTATAATTTTAAGGTAACAAGGAGAACCTAATAAAGTTATATTGGATTTTTTTCCCATTAAGTTAACATTATAGACTTTTAATGAATGTCTTAATTAGATACTATTATTAACGGGGTTGGTGCACAAATGAAAATCGGTCTGAATGCCTGCAATATGCCTCATTAGCACTCACTGCAAGACACTGACCAAAAATCCTCTTAATTGAAAATATGTCTAATCTTCCTATGTATAACTGCCCATTTAGCAATGTGCATGCATTCAGAAATGCACGATTACATTAAAACAGAAATAGCAACTGAACTTAAATTTTAGAAGTTTGCACTCTCTCGTACCTGCTTTTTCTTGTATATTCCAATGTTCTCATTTTGTTGCTTCACTCTGTTTGGTGAGCAATAGCTCATTTATACCTTGCTTTTGCTATAACTCTTATTTTTGCCTTTATTTTGCACTGCAAGTAACTTAACATTTTTCACTTGCTGCTTTCTCTTTTATTCCTCAACATACTTTTCATCTAACATTTGTCTAATCATTCCAATAACTACTTTCAATAATATCAGCTCTGATTTTTGTATTTACAGCAGGATCAGCAGCTCCTTTTCTTTCTTTCCTTAAATGACCTCTCTGTAGCCACTGACCTCAGTCCTTAATATCTAAAATTATTTTTCCCTTCTGTCCATTTCTGCTATTAGTATTTTGTTAAACTCAGATCATTTTTTGCATCAATTTAAGCAATTTTCTTGCTTCTTTCTAAAACTATCACACTGCTACTAACAGTAATAACTGTGGAAAATGACTGTTTATAAGACACATCTAATTCAGTCATTGCTCTGCATAAAATATGGGAGTTTACTTTTTGTTTGTTCCTACAACTCATCCTTCCAAATTCAATTCAGGTGCCACTTCTTCTGTGAAGCCCTTCACAGACTATCAGCCTTACACTTATACTATTTTTTTGCTTGCTGCACCACTTAGAACATAGCTGTGCCAAAAGATATCAAAGTATAGGATAGTCACTGAATCACCTTTCTTTTGCCTCAAGAAAACCTAGTTCCTATGGTGCTGGAACATGAATTTTCAGATCTTTCGTTTCCCCAAAGATTTTAGTTCCCTAAAGATGTCTATATCCTACCTGGGATTTGCGACTGTGTTTCTTAAATAACAAAAGGCAATTACATTTATAAACGGTGTTAGGGTTTCTTATCAGCTGACTTTAGAACAGGGAGTTTATCAGGATGAACCTAATTTGACTATAGGAGTTTCAAAAGCAGAAGACAAATATCAAAGAGTGGGTCATAATGATAGGGCATAAAAAGTACTCCCCTCCTCTTTTCCGTCTTTGAAAATGGGTGAAGGGGACCACTGTCTGAGAAATGTGGTAGCCTTTAGAATCTTGGCATGGGCAAATAGAAATAAACAACAGTACAAGAGGCTAAAACTCTTAAGAAAATCACTTTTTTTTTTTTTTTTTTGACAGAGGAACTGAAAAATGGTTTCAGGAAGGGCTAAATCAAAGAATTTTATAATCTTGAAGGCTCAATTTATCAAGAAAATAAACAATCACAAATATATGTGGAACCAGCAGAACTTCACAACATGTGAAGAAAAACTTTATATGGGGTTGGCAAAAGTAGGTTTACAGTTTTGATTATGTAAAAATGGTTTATTTTTGTATTATTATTTATCAATTATTATATTATTTTACATATGAACAACTGTCAACCCACTTTTGCCAACTCCTACATAACTACAAAAAATGCACATGCATTTTATATACTAGTAGATGAGACTATCGCAGAAGCAAGAACAAAATGAAGATCTATCAAATGCACTTGAATATATTTGAATAAAAACACTATTAATATCCCTTATAAAATTTTAAAAATCTAGGATAGATGTTAATGTGGTTGGAATATAAGACTTTCCTGGGCAAATTGAGGTGTCGTGGATGGACATCCATCCTATGCCCTACACCTGAACCTTCTGTAATAAATGTTATATAATTTACCTAGTGGCTCACAATGAAAACCTATGGCTCACCTCTGACATCTTTTCCTTCACACTCTATAAACAAGTTTCATTAGATGTTCAGAGAAACACTCTCACTACCAAACACTTAATATTGTTTCATAGGATGTTTTAAAATATGTGTGTGTGTTTAAAAATACTTGAATGAACTGACTGAAGAGTAAGAAACATCTCTGGAACCCAGAAATGATGGTAAATCTAAATACAGAAAGGTAGATGAATACCAATCGGCAGTACCATGGGGCATCTACTGCGTCTTGGTAGCCAAGAGCTTGGGTTTTCATCAGAGACAAGAGATTAACCTGGGATCTGTGCTAGGTGGGAGGTATGTTTGGCTATTCTTCAATATATCTGGAGTCATCTAAAAGTGGCTCTCTCAGAAGTGAACTAGTAAAAAATCTAACCTGAAGATGAAGCTGTTGGGAAACTTGACTATTTTGTCTTTAGCTTTAAAATTAAAGACACATAAAAGCAATAATGTCAACAACAACATCAACAAAACATTCTCTGAGAGCTCACAGTCACAAGTGATTCTCATACAGGAATTTACTCTGCTTGTGAGCACAGAAAAATGAGAGCGGAAAAGTGATCTTCAGTTGGTAATGTCCCTAAGAGCCTCAGAGAAGCAAAGGCAAACCCTAACTGGAGAACAAATTTAAAATCTGTAATTTAAAGACTACTCACAGATAAAAGTCAAAGCTTCATAATGTTTGAGAAGAAAGAAAAAAGGAAAAAAGGAAGGAAGTAAAGAGGGAAGGAGGGGAAGAAGGAAGGAAATAATCATTTTAAAAATACAGAATCATGAAATATTAAAATATTTCTATCTAAAGTAACTACCCAGAAAGAACCATAGTGACAAAAAAGCTTGGAATAATGAAGAAAAGTTCGGTCTCAAGCACAGAGTGAGAAGGAATAACTGATGACAGAGGTATGAGCTAGTTCTAGAAGGATTAACAGAGGGAATGAGAAAAAGACTACAATCAGTGAGAAGGCTGGGCATTTTCCACACAAAAAGATAACTATCCCTAGACTGAGAAAGACAAACAGATCCTAAGCAGATAAATAAAAAGAGGTCCACCAAAATACTAAATAAATATTAAAAGATAATTATAAAAGCAAAAAATATTTTAAAACAATCATAAATTTTTAAAAAATAAAGGACAGAGTTCTTATAAAAGAATAAAAAATATGATGGACAAGACTTCTTGAAACCAACAAAATAAAATAAAATAAAGGACAAAATCTTCATTAGAGAAAGTAACAAGCAAATAAAAACTGTAGTTGTCTATAGTTTTCAAATAAGAGTGAAATAAAAGTGGAAAACTTAACACATCTTTGTATCAAAAATCCCTCATTAAAAGTGCTCTTAAAGTGTATTTCAAGAAGAAAGAAAATTATTCCAGAAGGCAGTTTTTAGATAGAAATAGAAATGTTGAACAAAGAAAATGGTAAATACGCTGACAAATTAAAAAGTTGAAAAAACATGTTATATTTTTAGGTAGTACCATTACTTACTACCATTTAAAGGTAGTAAGTAATATATCTCAAGCAATATGTGTACATGGCACATATTCAGGTTGACAGAGAAATAATGACTGATGTGTGAGACTCTCTGCTCTCTTCAATGTAACAACATTAAAGAATTTCCTTATTCTGCAAGTTATAATATTCACACATGCCAAATGAGGTCTTACTTAAATATTATACATATGTGACATTATAATTGTACTCTACCACCATAAACTATTAACCAGTATATTAAAATGCAGAATAAAACCTAAAGAAGTGTTTTCTGGATGATTAAAATCTTCAAGTAGCATTTACTAAATATTTTAATTTAAGTATATTTATTCCTTTTGATTATAAAAGTAAGATTATGTTGACAGCAAATCTTTATATTTCATTATATGAATGTAAAACATTGCAATACATCCAATAACACATTCATAAGTAGTTTCCTTGCATGCAAAGTATCAGCTGTATTGAACATTTAAAGTTGAGTATTCTAAGGATACATAGTTGGATGTGCATCCCCAAGTTTGCACGGTGTGGCAGAGAATGAGCTATATTTAAGATTTATAACTCACAGTAAAGAGGAAATCCTGACTCATGCAAAAATACTAAATAATCTATATTTAGTTTATTGTAAAATTTGCAACAATAATTCCATTATTGCACTATAATAATTCTCATAGGTAGACTAGGTGTGATAATAAATTAACTTTAGTTGCATGATATGTTTGTAAGTGAAAACAATCTAATTAGATCAAATTAATTATCTATAGAAGGAAAGGGTTGCTATTGATTGGTTTGTGAAAGGACAGTAAGATAATTCATTAAGTTGTTTTCTTATTTGCTAAGTTTAACTAGAAAAAGCTAAAGCACAATTTGTGTTAGAATTAAATCCTATTTCTCTGAAGGTGTCAAAAAGAAATATTCCTTCTCTTCCTGTGTTTCCCAACTTAAACATGATTTCCTTAGGATGTATTTTCTAACTTTGAAGAAATTTACTAATTACCATGCTCTTATTTTCACCTCAAATCAGAATTTGGATATGAGTCCACCACACTTGCATTTCAAATCTTAAATTGAATTTAATGTTAAAAATGGTGATCAGTTTGAAGCTCCTCAGTAGACAAAAAGTAGGGTGATTATTTCCGGCCATGACTACACTGACAGTAAAATAAAAAAGTTTCAATATCTGTACATGTGTAAAAAATCTGGAATATGATTTTATTTATGTTAAAAATAAATTAAAGACGATTACCTAATAACAGCAGTGGATATCAGGCAGAGTTGCAAAAAAGGTCAGATGGTTTATATCTGTAATTTGAAGAAATTAAAAGAAATGTTTCCACAGTTTTAGAAAATCTCTTCCATGATCTTTTTAAAAAAATTCTCATTATTCTGTCTCTCTTATTGAGTACTAAATTGAACACAAGTTATGCCAATTGTTATTGACCATATATCACAAATAAACATTTTTGCATTTTTAACACTTGTCTATTGATATTTTATTTTTTATAATTGCTATTGATCCTGTGCTCATATGAAAAGATTTTTTTATTTAATGTGTCAATTCACCAAGTCCAGCAGCACAATTCTTCTTTTCATACTGTTTAGTTCTTTCTTTTCCATTAGATACAGATTTTCTACTTCCTTCCCTTCACTGTATCGTCTATCTGCGCATGAATATTATTCATGTTTTACCCTTTCTGTATTAATTGAATATATTCATCAATGTTAAGTCATATCCCTTATAATTTCAACATTCGGACCATCCCTGATTCTTCATTGTTTATCTTCTCTGGGCCACATGACTTAGGGGGTGGGAGGACTGGATGAAAGAAGGTGAAGGGATTAACCAAAAAACATATGCATAACACACATACACAAACAACAGTGTGGTGATAGCCACAGGGGTTAGGTGAAGGTGGCAAAGTTGGGGGGGGAAATGGGGACAGAAAGAGACTTTGCTGGGATGATGGGCGCATGATGCGGTGTGCAAACGATGTTTTATTGGGTTGTCAGATAAAATAGCTCAAATGTTCTGATTCTCTATTCTGCAAAACTAAAAGAAATCAGAGAGAGCAATTAAAAAGATGATAGGATTAATTGGTAGTTGCAAAACAGGTATGGGGGTATAAGGTAAAGCATAGGGAATATAGTTAACAATATTGTAATAACCATCTATGGTGCCAGGTGGGCACTGGAATGATCAGAAGGAACACTTTGTAACCTGTATGAATGTCTGTCCACTATGCTGTACACCTGAAACTAATACCAAAAAAAAAGTGTTGAATGTAAACTGCAATCAAAAAATAAAATTTAAAACAAAATCTATTTCAAAATATAGAGATCAGTATCTGTAGTAAAAACAATTGAAAAGATGGAAAGGAAATATAGAAAGAGTTTCAGAGTATCTGTCTACAGCCATGCTATGTCTGATCTCTGTTTCCAGCCTCTTAACAGTTCTTGTATACATCAGGCACACTTCATAGCTTTAGAGGAAAAAAATTAACTTTTTAAAAAGCCCTATATTTAAAATCATGAAGTAACTCATTTAATTGTCACTATAACCCTAAAAGTTGTTTTCCACATAGAATGTTTAAAAAATTTTACAGATGAAGAAACTGAAGCACACAATATTAAAGTGGGAGTTTCAGTGGAGAGATTTAGCAAGTATCAAGTGAGATGTAAGACAATTTACTATTGAACAATTTGAAAATAAGGCCAAGGCCAACTCAGGCAATTGATTCCCATTGAGAAGTGTTAATAAGAATGTGATTCACAGATGTTTATTCACAGTGACGTGTACTGACAAAAGCTGCTGATGGGCTGTGAGTTCTACCTCCCCCTCACTCCCCCATTTCAACCAGGGGACCCTCATCTCACTTGATATCTAATGGAAAGTTCTTTTTAAGAAAACTCTTTTGAGAACTTGATGTGTGTCCCTTGTATTAGGCTAGAAAACTGGACTGTGGCTTAACTCCTGGATGGAAAACCTAATGGCTGAGAGTGGGCTAGTGGGTCAGCCTTATAGTAAAGAAAAACAGAATAGCTATTGACTTGGGAATCAGCTAGGATTGTACAGGTCAAGGTCAATGACCACTTGAACAGTAATCATTATGGACTGACTGCCCAAGACAATATTTCACTCTGGGTTTTTCTGGTCCCCAAACGTCCCAGAAGTCCCATGTAGTCTCATCAGATCCAAAGAGTCCCTGCAACATTTGTGAGTTTTAGCTCTCCTTCACAGGAGTGCCAAATTGTTTTATTTTAAGAAAATGAAAGAAATGAAAAATTTAACTATAATTACTTAATCTAAATATTCATCCTATAACAATGAGAATCAGTGGTATAAAGTCATCAAACTAGCATTCTCTCAACAAGTTTGATCCTGTATTTTTCAACAATATATTATGACTTAAACCATTTACTCAAAAAGAAAAAAAGAAAAGTAAATGTACAGTTTCTAAATGCTAATAAAATTATATTAGGTATTGAGAAGCTTCAGAAGAAGACCAATAACAAAAGCAAACACAACTCTCACTTATCTACAACACCTGGACAAAAACAAACAAGCAAACAAAACTATATTGTTGTGTAATATGCATTTTTTAAAAATTCTGGGCAGTGAGTAATATTTTTACTAGCAGTTAAAATATATGTGATAAAAATTACACTTAAAAGGAAAGGCGATTTCTATAGAAATAACCTGGATTGTCAACCAAATTTGAGACTCCAAAGTAGAAAACATACTCAGCTAAACAAATAAATTGATTCTAAATGGTTAGGTATACATTTCTAAAGTGGCAATTCCTCTAAATTATCCTTTTGTAAAATTTATGAATTATGGCCCGGATGATTATTGTAAATTGTCAACTCATCAGTTAGGTCTTGGCAAATGTCTATAATCACTATGATAATCAAAATGGGAAACCAGATTTGTGAGGTCATGTTTTGTTTGAAGGGCTAAGAATAAATAGGACAATAAAGTGTTTTGTTTTCATCATATTTATCCATCAAATCATTTGGTATATTAAATAGGTTATTGCTCTGCCTGCATAGCACAGCATGAAATGGATATTTGGCAACTTTTCAATTAAGTCAGCCAATGTAGCAAACCAAACCAGATAATTGGAGTTAAATAAACACAACACACACACACACACACAAAACACTTTGAACGATCAGATCTAGCTGTCTACATCAGGGATTAATTGAAACCAGCAAAGGACTGCTTGTCAAACACAGTCACTTAAAATTATTACAACTGATTAAACAGATCCCTCATTGCCTAAATTATAAGACAAGTTAAATTTTAATAGCTATAAGGGGAACTAAGGCAGGGTCTTTATAATAAAATGGATTGGCTATTTAATGTCAAATAACAAGTACTCAATCTTATTATAATCAACTGATTCAAGTGAGCAGTTCTAATATTTAATAAAATAACTAGATCATTACTGTGGGCTGTAAGAAGATAAAATTATACCTTTATAAATTTCATTATTAAACTAGTTACACCATGTTAAATGCTTTGTGATTTTACTAAAATGAATAGTGTATGGTTACTGATAAATCTTTCAACAGATTATTGGATTTTTAAGTTATTTTTAATATAAAGTTTCTTACAATCATTTGTTAAAATCATTCTGAATTTGTGTGAATTTGTTAAAATTAAATAACTTTATGGACGGTAAATACAATTTTAATTTACTAGTATGAATTTTCAGATTGTAGTTTTAATAACGAGGATAGTTTATTTATCTATCATAACCACATTTGGACTGACACACAAGTCACTTGTGCTTTTATTTATTCTCTAAACTATCCAATTTTATAATGTCAAGAAATTTTACTGTTGGGTAATCCTTATACATAGCATGAAGAGAGAAAATAGTTCCAGATATTCTAGATAATATGTCTCTTAATAATTATGAATTCTATGATATAAGTATTTTCTGGAACCAGTTATATATAACTGTATTGTTGTTGTTTTACTCATCCAAAAAATGGAATATTTATTTACCTGATAATAGTATATTTTAATTTGATAATGATATATTCTAATTTTATAAAAATCAATGTCATGGTTTTTATAATCTGATAAATTTATTGACATTTATAGAATACTCTTTGTGATTAAAACAATAGAACACATTATTCTTTACTTATACCTGAAGGTACCTATTGCTTTTAACTTATAGTGGACTAAATTACGTGTAGATCTGCTAAAACTCATTTTTGAATTTATAGCTCTGATTTGTTTCTCTTTTGATATAACACTCCTTATAAAAATGGGCCTGTCAGTTGAGCAACTAATTAAGTGCAATCTGACTGTTGATTTGTAAGTCTGAATGAAAGTAACTCAACAAGCTAATGAGACTCATAGTTTTCAGTACTACTGAACTCTTCTGGCTTGCGCTGGAATATAAGAGATCTGGCAACACTAGAGGCTTTCATATATTTTTTACATCTCTTATTTTTTATTTCCAACACATTTTTATAAAGTTATACAATATTCAACTGACTCTCTAATAGCATATATTCTTCTAAAATTGAATTATTCAATATAAAAATAATCAATTTTTACATTATACCATTACATAATGATAAAGGCAGGAACACCCAGTCCCCTCTTATGACATGTCCCAGTTCAGAATGACAGTGACACCAGAAGTTTTGCCTGGAAGTCACAGATATTTATGATGCTATCAGTGTACATGCTTTGACCTATATTATTTTCCTAATTCTAAGTAAACTTGAGCTGAGTGAAGCCTATTGTATTTGATGAGTTTGTCCATTTAAGATCAAGAATGTTGCTTCTAGTAGGGCGGAAGGACACTGCAAAAACTAACTACAGTAACATAAAAATAATACTCTTCTTAATATCAAGTTTCTATCTAACTCCACAAGGAAAAAGTTTAAGATAACAAAGGCAATATGGACTTAAGCATCCAATTGAAATACTAACCTACTCTACTGTTCTAATGCTTTGGAACCTATCTTTTCATATTATATTTATTTATAGAACCAAACTGATTACTTTTTTGAATGTTATTTCTTTCATAAATTTCTGTTTTATTGGGTAAATGGTCTTTGGAGAAGAAATGCCTTTATTTCTAAAAGGATTTGAATAAATTCAAAAGTCAATTCAAATATCTTGAGAGACTTACTATGTATAGATCCTATGCCTGTTGCTGAGGATATATAATTCTTGTTTCCCAAAAGCTTGGCTTCAATGTAATGACAATTTTTAAAAGTGTGTGTGTGTGTGTGTGTGTGTGTGTGTGTGTGATTTCTGCTAATATAGTTCACAACCAGAAAACTTAAGTCTCAAATCTATAATACCATGGAAAAATATAGGGTGAGCTGACTAAATATACTTTCATGGTTCAAATCTTAATTGATGTTAAAGAAAATAGTTTTTATTAGTTTTACCCAGTTTCCTTTAGGACAGATTCATTCAGCTCATTTCCCTATTCATAGTATTACAGATACCCCTCCCCAAAAAACAAATAAAGAATCAAGCTTACTTGAAAATCAATATTTAGTTAATCCTAGCAAGTACATATTTGGTTAAACATTAGTTAGTGTTTATCTCATCAGACTGTATGGTTCAACTTAGTATGCATTTCCTGATATTGATAGGGCTCAACAATTGAGGTTTCCGTATTTAAGCAAGTACAGCACAAAGCTGCATAGTTGGGTAGAATTCAAACAAAGACAAATATATAAAAAATAATAAAAGGTTAACTTTTAGTCGATAGATGGAACCTTTTTATAAACATTTCTCAGCTCCTAAAAGTAAACAAAAAAACTTTAGCTTTGGGATACCATTCTCTCTGAAAATGGTCTCATTAACCAAGTTTTATTTTATGAAGATGAAATTCCATTCTCTATCCTTGCAACATAAGTCCCAGTAGATATAAAGTCTTTAAAATACTATGCTGACAGTGCAGTGAGTGCAAGCTATGATTCACACATTACCTGGAAATTAGTATTATCTTATAGTAAGAACACTAGAAAAACCTCTATCAGTAAAGCATACAATTATTAAGTTACACACTTGACCTCTATATGTATAGTTGGGGTATTTTCAGAATGTATGACTTGTGTGTAGATAACAAAGTTTTATAGGAAACAGAATTATGCAAGACATTTATTTTTAAAAAACAGAGAAAAAAACTCATGGATATGGAGTTTTTTTCTGTGTGGTGATTGTGGGGGGAGGGTGGTGGGAGAGGTGGAGGAGGGTATGGAGGAATAAATGGTGATGGAAGGAGACTTGACTTGGAGTGGTGAACACAATACAGTGTACTGATGATGTGTTGTAGAATCGTGCACCTGAAACTTGCATAATTTTGTTAACCAGTGTCACCCCAATAAATTCAATAAAAAGGAAAAATAAATAAATGAATAAAATTTGTAAAAGAAAAGAAGAGGAATTTATAACCTAGCATTGCCTTTTTGGCTCTTTTTTATGCATCATCTTTGGCATTTTAATTTACTTATCAGATTGTACTAATCTTAGAATCTGTACAATATTTTTCCAGAAGGAGTGAATTATATTATGCAGCTATAATTTTGACAGCAGAGAAAGAATTATCTCTAAATAATTAATAGCATATTTTTTACCCCTTTCTTTCTTTATCTGAAAGATTGCTCAAGTCATGTTCCCTGAAGATTTTGCTGTCCCATGGAGACAACGTTGACAGTTGATGGCTAGATCTTTTTAATTAGGAGAAACCCCAATGTAAAGAGCTTTCCAAAAGGAGTAGCAGCTAGCCCTGGTAAACAATTGACACCTGCTTTGTTAAATTACAATGAACACCTGCTATTTGCTTCTCAGAATGCTTACTGCTCGCTAATTTCATGTAAAAACTAAAAAGTTAGACTAGAGAATTTAGATTGGTTGAAGATTGAAAATGAAATAAACTATAATCTCAATTTACATCTGTCCTAATTAAATTTTATTACACAAGTAATATACAAATCTATTCTCTTGCCAGAGAATTAAAATGTTACATTAAGGCTAAGATCCCATTTGAGCACCAAGTTCAATCTCATTTCAAATATTAACTCAAAAGACAACAGACTTAAATATTGCCATTCAGTTAAAATATGCATTCTATAGGAAAATCATGAATAATTTACTCTGTATCCCAACATCTTTATATCCAGATAGTAATTCATTCATTTTCTCACTAAATATTTATGTGGTAGAAAGATAATGAACTAAGTAAAATACATGCGTTAGAAGGTGATAAGTACCATAAGTATCTGAGAAAAAGGAATTAAGAGTTGCCCTGCTGGAAGAGATTGCACTTTAAACAGGGTGGACAGGGAGAGCTTTAATGGAAAGGTTTTATTAGAAGAAATAATGTAGCAGAAGTGAGCAAGCCTGCTGTGGACATCTGGAAAGAGAGCATGCCTGGTAGAGGCAAGAGTAAAGGTAAAGTCCTGCAATGGGAGCGATCCTGGCATGTGCAAGGAAAAGCAAGAGAGCAAGTACGGCTGCAAAGAGCGAGGTAGTTGGGCAGGAACGGGTACGGGCTGACTACGTAATCTGTGGGGCCCAGTGCAAAATGAATATGCGGGGGAAAAATGTACTGTTAATAATACTTTAATATAAAACTTTTTTCTTTCTTCCATGTTCTCTCTTTTGACGTGCCATGGTGTTTTTTATTTATTTTTTAATATTGTCTTAAGTAAAAAAAATGTACATAAACTTCTAAATTATTAACATTAACTTTACTTATTAATTTTAATTTTATGTTGTGCAATAGCAGTTTTAACTGCAAATACAAGAACATTTCATTCACATGTGGAAACACTGAAATTACACAATTTGCATTTTGTAGCTCATACTTGCATATATATAGTATCAGACAGTGGAAACAGTAAAACAAACTCAACTGATTTTATTTCATTCCACTTCCTGGAATACACAAGTTCCCCCAACCCTCTTTACCTTCAGCTTACTGTTGAGTAAGTATGGACTGAAAAGGAAAGGAACTGTGAGTTTCCCTATCTTTCCCAGGCCTTCTATGTCATTATTTTCAGCATTAAGTTGTTGGCTAACACAGAAGTGTTTACATGAGTATTAATAACATTAGGAAGAAAAGACACATTAGAGTTCCTTGATCATTTGTGTTTCTTAAAAGGCCATTGGCTTCTTTTTCCTTTCAAAGTAAGTTTTTGCTCAAATGGGACAGTGGCCTCTTAGAGCTGTCACAACAGTGCTGTTTGCTCAGTCACAGGCACACACGCAATCCTCACTTTGAATCTTGCTGAAGGTAGGTCCATGTGCTATGCAACCACTGGAATTCTGTGTTCACAGGCCATTCTTAAAGCAGTTCTTAAACACCATTTCAGGAAGCTCAAGTTATGGAGTAATCTATAACTAGGTACCCAATACAATACTGAGTATGTTCTGTCTCTTCACAGGACAGAAATCCACATCCAGGAGGCAGAGAGAGAGATCACCTTGAATAACCACTATTGTTTGGTACTCAGAATCCCATGCCTTCATTGAGTTAAGATCATCTTCTACAACACGCTCCCTCTAAAGAGGTTCTTAAGCCAAACCTGGACATGAACTTTTGTCAGTTTCTGAAGTGATAACTATATAAATAAATATATATATACTATACCCTACTATGAGAAAATATACTGCAAGAGAGAAAAATTTTCCCATTCTCAAATAATCAGTGAGAACTTAAAATGACAAATTTATTATGATTATTATTAATGGACAAAAAACATACCACTTCACACCTGCATAGGATTTTATATTTTAAAAAACACCTTTATCTCTAGTGTCTTGTTTGTTTCTAGAGACAAATATTAAGCTCATTTATGAGACCTCTCTCCTGACAATCAGAGGCTCTGTGTTACCAACAGTGCTAAACTATAAAAAAATGCAGAACCTTGACTGCCAGTCCCAAGACCTTTCCAAGTAATTCTCCATGCACAAAAATAATTTGCACAAATTTCTAGAGAAATAATTCATTTCCCCGTTATTCTGAAGGAACATTCATGCTGGGTGGTTGAGAGCAGGTGTTAATTCTGCAAGTACTAATTTAACATAGCAGGTGTCAAATACACTGGGTATTAACTGCATGGTTGCTACAAAGTGATGACAATCACTAAATGAGCTCTGATCAGGTGGCCACTGGCGCTTGCAGGCCTTCTGCTCAATGTTATTACTCACCTGAGCTTCATCTATTGGGGCGACATCCCCTGGAAGCCCCCCGCTTGGGAGTTATGGAGTAATGAGCATCGACTCCAGGGATATGGACATTTTCTCCGTCTCCATCATCATTTCCTCTTCGCAGTCACATATGATGTGACATATCAGGGTAATTATAATCATTTTAATTTTTAAAAATGATGAATAATACTGTAGGAAAATTGTCGGCAGCTGCTTCAAAATTAACTCCTTTCCCAAAATATTGCCAACCACCTGCTCCCATCCCTTTCTATTCCTACCACTTGTACATGATCTGAAAAAACATGCACATGTATATACATGCTTAAAACTTACAATTCATGAAATACATAAGTTCAGGGAAGAGGAATTTAAATGTATGCCTTGTACATTAATCTGTATTTTTGGTGTTGGTAAAATATATTTTCTAACCTGTTGTATGGTTTTTAGTATGTACCTCTCAGATGTTTTCTGCAGTTCATAATAGTTTTCTACATTGGCCAGGATATTTTATTTCAAAGCATTTTGTTTTAATTTCTTAGCTGTGTTTTTATGAGTAGTTAACTTTTGTGCTTCCGTGCTCAAGCCTGTTATTTTTTTTCATATATTTGTTGTGAATAAGTTCCCTCTTTTGATTCTCTATTTAAACCACATTCACAAGCCTCTCGTTTTTGGACCCCATCCTCAACCAAAGACTTATTTTTACTTTTTCTTATCTGAGGTGCAGGGATCACTGCTCTTTGTAGATGGGCATGGCTGAGATGCTAATGAGGTCTGAAGGATGTCACTTAATGACTGAGATAGGATATTTTCAAGGCACTTTTTTTTAATACAAAGAAATTTTGTGTTTCAGGTTCATTTGACTTAGGCTTAAATTTATCCAACCTTTTAGTATTAAACTGCAGCTGACATAACAATATATGTCATAAATTAATTGAATTTTTGTCAAAATCATCAGGTTTAAATCCTTTGAAATGATTTACTTAAATATAAAATCTATGCAAACCCTCTCAGCTGTCAGCTTTTCACTCTTTGTTTAGTTGGTTAACAACTGTGTTCAGAAGCTGAGTGAAAGATGAATTCGACAGACTTTTATGAAACAAAGCCCTCAAATTCACAAGCCTTACCATGAGAATAAAGCCACCTAAGGAGTGTTTTATACCAGCTTGATCTAAGGGAAATGAAAT
Organism: Miniopterus natalensis; assembly: GCF_054644295.1. Classification (NCBI taxonomy): domain Eukaryota; kingdom Metazoa; phylum Chordata; class Mammalia; order Chiroptera; family Miniopteridae; genus Miniopterus; species Miniopterus natalensis. Next base: position 57,004,591 of record NC_142083.1, read on the forward strand.
AGGGTGCTGAGAGACGTGCCACAGACGGGTAAGGGTAAAAGTCAGTGAGACACATACCAACTTCCAGGGGAGTGAATCCCAATGTTGCCTGTTATTTTTCTCTAATCAACCAATATGCAGTTTATGACCTGGTTCGTGACAGCCCATTTGTGATGCTCCTTAGAGAGGTCCTACTTTATGAGAGGAAAGGAGCCCTGATGTCTTTGAAATGGAGATCTAAAAATGTAATGAGAATGTAGTCTTCAGATCATAAATGTATTTTATGTAAGATCCTCTTTCATCATGGAGAGCTGATTGTGTGGACAAAAAGACTGTTACGGAACCGTGATTTTAAAGGACTTCTAAACATAACCATCCTGCCTCCACCCCAAACTGTGAAATGAGATGAATTAGGCTCCTTTAGCAGTGGTTATCACATTTTTGGAATCATGTCATTATAATAGGCTTTTTATATCATAAAGGGAAGCTGAGCCTTGATTTCAGTGTTGGCAAATGGAAAATGTGGGCCACAAAAAGTCTCGAGACACACTGACCAACTTAGAAATAGTTAACAACTATGCTTCCTTTTTAATGTGTAAATCTCATGATAAAACTAGCTTAGCCTGTGAGGTTTGAACTTGTTTATCATGAAATAGAAATGATGCCATAATACTGAAGGTCAACTAAGTTAGGCTTTGACCAGTCACTATAATTTATCAACATCTAGCACTTATATTGATAGAAAGTGAGATCATATACCTCTAAAAGAATTCCATGTAAATAATGTGCTCAGCAAACTATCCTCTCTGAAATTAAATAAGATATTGAACAAATGATACTCTCAGAAAAAATGCATATTGCTCTTAATATATAGAAAGTTAAATCTTAAATGTAAAAATCACCAAAATTCCATCTTGTGCACATAAGATCAGAAAATAGCTACTTTGTGAGAAACAACATAATTATTTATACTGCCTCTAAATTTTTTAATTATGACTCAATCTCTTATTTTCAAAAGCATGCTTTTATTATCTTTGTCTTGTTCCCAATTTTACTTATTTCACACTGACACATCAAATTTTACTCAAATCCCAATACAACCTTTGATAAAATTCCATATTCCAGTCACAGCAAATACCATTTCTTACAGACAAAGCAGTCAGTTCCACGGAAACACACAAAGACACAGGGAGACACACCCATACCACTCTCTTCCCTTGTCAATATGTATACAGATTTAGACAGAAGCAGTGCTTTGTCTTGCTGTAATACGGAAAATCAATAGCATAACAAAGACCTATGGAAACAATTGACGCCATAATTAACTTGGTTCACTTCTCTAACTTCAGAAAGGTAAACAATTATATGATCCAGGACAGATTGTTATTTTAAATTTTCCAGGAAATTTTCACAACTTCCTTTAATCTTTTTTTTATTTCATCATTCTTAGATAGATAAATTTGTCTTTGTTTGCATCCAATTTAGAACAAACTCTAAATTACATAGAAAATAATCAGGCTGTGTGATGTCAAGTATGATAAGGTTTGCAATTATTATAAGGGTTAATATATCCCTTGCCTATCTGTGAAAATAATGTGACTTAGCTTTGACATAAGGAATAAAATGATTAAAGGGAATAACCTTTTTAATCAATGATACTTACTTTTAAGAGCTAATTGCTATAATTCTCAACTATTGTAAGTAATCTCTCTCCTTAGCCTCACTAAAGCTATCACTTTACTTCTGTGTCACTGTTGTGTACACATAAGTTTAATAGTCACCTGCAAGCATTGTGAAAACAGCGTCACTGTCCAATTAATCTATGTACCCTTCACAGTACCTTCTATATAACTGAGTTTCAACAAATATTTAGTATAGTTTTGAGCTCCATAGAAGACAGGCAAGCATGAAAAGGGTTGGGCTTAAGTTGTTCTTATTAACAACAAGAACAAAAAACACAGCAAAAGCATGAAAGTTAATTTATAAACCTAATGTTCTCCTTGCACTGAGTTCTAGAAGGACTATGTGAAATGGATCCTCACGTAAGGGGAAATATATAACTAAATGAGTAATATATTTAATTATAAATTTGCCAAGATAAAATATAATTTTCAGGCAACACATCTCACAAATATCTCCTTATAAAAGTCAAAGACAACTGAAAAGTTAACTCAGAAATGCTACTCTGTGAGTAAACTCCTGACAAGAATAGAACTTTCAGACTATAGAAAGCTTGCCTCTCTTAAATGTCAGTCTCTAAAAAAGCTCTGACAAGGGCTCAAAGTCAGTGTATGATCAATTCCCTGATGGGTTCACATAACATGATATTCTATTTTGTTGCTAAATACACAGATTCCAGATACTTGATTCATTCATTTTTCTATGCATTTATATTTTCAATGAACATTTGCCAACCACTTAAGCTGGGAAATATGAGCTCATGATGAAATAACTTCCAAATTCCAAGAGCAATGAAGAGATCCAGGAGCATGCACTTTTATGAAAGATAAGAGTAAAGAATTTCAAGGAGTTAATAATAATACAGTCAAATGTAACAGCTAATGTGAATAATATGAGTACCCCAACCATCTACCAAAATTCTTTTCCCCAAGGCAATAAATTTTATTCTTTTGGACTCACAGACTTAATAAAATAATGTGACATTAACTTAGAAAAATACATAAATGTACAAAATATTTCATATAACTCTCTCCATTACTATTCTCTTGGCTGGCTCCACTCTAACCATAGCAGCCCCTTTGTTGTTTTCTAAAAAGCCAGAACAATTCAGTGCCTTTGCCCTGACCCTTCCAGCTGCCAGGAATAATGCTCCTGGAGTTATCTTTCTGGCCCATTCTCTCACTTCTTTCAAGTTCCTGCTTGAATGTCCCCTTCTCATATGGATGGTCCCAACCAGTCTATTTAAAAGGTCCATCTCTTCACCACATCCCACTCCCTAGAAACCCCTTATTTTTTTCCGTATTTTGTAGCACCTTGCCTTATACATTTTCTTTATCTCATATTATCCTGTTTGAAAAGCAGATCCACAAGTCCAGGAGCTTTTATTTAGTTTTCTGTCAATTCCTGCATCCCTGGTACATAGTGGATAACCCTGAAAGAGTAGTCTCAAGCAGGCAGTGAAGCATTGTGCTAAAGAACACTTTTGGAATCAAGTGGTTTTGGTGAGTCTTGGTTTTGCCCCTTAGTGAGCCTGTGGGCAAGATGCTTTATATCTTTGTGCTTTGGTTTCTGTTAATTTAGATGACGATAATAAGAAAACCTACATTTATTTAGGATTCAGAAATAGAATGCTGCCCATTCCCTCTTACCCGCTCCTCTCTCTTCCAACTTCTGTAGAAAATGGATCTTTTTAGACAAATCCTAGATTTTTGTGCAGTATATGACAGGCACAAAAAGGCAGAGACATTAACATTTGAAGAGAAAGAAAATTACTTAGATAAAGAGATTAAGCCAACCTAAATTAGCACCTTCTAGGGGGCAGGGGCGAGGGGGGGGCAGATGAAAGGAAATAGAATAGTAGAGGGTAGTTTGGGAGAACAGAAATTAGAATGTAACTGGTGAATACGAAGTTTCAGAGAAGGCTGGACTGTGAAAATTAAAGTACTAAAAAATGTTGCTGGAGGTTATGAGTTGCACTCTTTTTCATGTGTTTTGAGTAGGGACTGACTGGGATGACTGTGTTTTTCCTTGTGGCTATTTGAATTGAATGGTTTGAATGCTGCCCGGATAATAATAGATATTGATTCCAGATTTCATGTGAGTTACACATATAAAACCTATATAAAAAGTTTAGTGCATTGCATTTTCTATTGTTAGTATTCAATAAATTTTGGTTATTAATAGAGTAAAAAATACTCATCATATTCCATGGTAAGTAAGGCATTGATTTATTTACTTCACATTTATTTATTAAAGCATCTGAAAACTATGCTTGTTTTCAAGGATATAATAGAGTAAAAGACAGTTGTGGTTATTAGATTCATAACGTTTATTTTCAATGTATTTAATTCAGGAGTCATTTATGTCAGGACAGACACATTAATAGGTCTCTGCCAAATTTTGTTTGTGAGTGTTTTACCAGTATGTGCATTTTTCCCCCTGGAGGTTGAACCCTAAAGCTTGAATAGATTCTCAGAGCAATTTGTTACCCTAATACCTAAAAATCCCCTGCCTCCATGAGAAGAGTTGGAACCATAAACAAATTACAGTTAACTGAGGAGTGAATGAATAATAGAGAAGGAAATAAGGGCCCCAAGAAGCAAAGGAGAAAAAGTGACTAATAGTTGAGGCATATTTGTAGTTAGGTTATTATTTTTAAATGAGAGAGACTAAGCATGTTTAAAAGCTGAGGAATAGGGCTCATTGTAGAGGGACAGAAGAAAGAAATACAGAGAAATGAAAGGAAAATATGTAATGGGGAAAAAACTTGGAGAAAGTAAGAGAAGACACAATTAGGAACTTAAGTGGTTTTATCTAAAGGAAAAGACCGATTTAAGATTTTGTAATTAATTTTTTAAAACTCTTTATTGAATTGTTTGCTTAGGGTTTTGAAGACGAATTTAACTCCGTAACTTCAGGTACTTTCATCAGAGTGAAATATTCACTTTGAGGCACCAAAGGAGCAAAACCAACCAATGAGACAAAACAAAATTCAGTTTTTATTAAGTGGAAGTTAATCTCTATATTAACCTCCTGATCAGCAGGGATTTTTGCCCCTAAAGACTTTACTGGGGAGAGTGCGATACCCAGCAGCAGAACCAGGGAACATTCACTGAAAGGAGTAGGCACTTAACAGGAAAAGTTAAGTTTGGGTATCACCAAGAGCTTTGGAGTTCCTGATTCAAAATGTGGTCATCAGAGACTAATGAAAAGTGTGTTCAAGACTGAAAATGCCTGATTAAATGTAGCGTTTACCTAGGATCTTAGCACTTGTCAATCAAGATTCTTAATCAAGAGCTCCTCTGGTCAGACAAAAAATTGTTTTACTCCAGGTGACAAGTAAAGGTCTAAAATAAAACTAATCTCTATACACAGTGCCCAGCCAAGAGATCATCCAAATGAAGCAGCGCCTCCTGGTGACAGGGAAGGGTCAGAGAGCTTGGTGACACTGGTACAGTAAAAGCTTCCTGGAGTTACTGCAACTTATGCTTCCCAAGGGAAGTTTAAGGAGAAAAGAGGTATATTGAGCAAGAACACCTACTTGTTCATGTATGCTTTAGATGATAATCTGCAATTTCATATTATTAAGCAAATGTATTGTTACACTTAAAAAAGAGTTTCTTGAACAGCACTGACCCCTTCATACGGCCATCCTTAATTTCCTTTCATATTCTCATGGGCTCAGGAAGATAGGTAGCAAAGTTGATTGATTTTACACAAGAAATACTTTAATAAAGTCTTATTTTAAAAGTGTTACATAAAAGTCCTCCTGATCAGCATCCTCAGCACTAATCCCCTTCTTACTTCTGGAAGGAAACTACTTCCCTGAATTTGCTCTGCACTTTTTCTGGACTTTCTTTTATTTGCATTTGGCTCATTAACTACCCAATTCATAAATATTGTACTATATGGAAACATTTCATTATAACTTTAAATGAAAAAATACTATTCTGCAATCATTTATTTATTTAATGCAATATCTTGGGAATTTTTTCCTGATTTGAATAACTTTGCCTGTGTGTGTGTGTGTATTACCATGTTTTATTTGGTCATCTCCTTTGATGGCTTTTTAGATCAGTTTGATTTCTATTTGTTTGTTTTAGAGCTGAAATAAACATGATTGTATAGGGCTCTTGGGGCAGGTTGGAGGTTACTCTCTTAGCCTTATCATAAAACAGAAAAGATTTTGTACCCATAGGATTAGAATATTTGGATTAACTGAAGGCTGCTACCAGCTGCTCTGTGATCAAATCCTCATCAAAGCGGAGGGTGAGGATTCACAAAATTAGATATTAACAAGAAACTGTCAAGGCCGTAGAGAAAAAGAGGGCACATGGCCCATAGTAACTTCAGCTGACAGACTGATTTGTGAGCATGAACTAGTCACCTTTCTTGAAACTCCTAGTTACTGAAGATACGTTAGCAGAAGTTACTTTGTGTCAGTGGAGCCTGTGTGTGTGTGTGTGTGTGTGTGTGTGTGTGTGTGTGTGTGTGTGTGTGGTGAATGAATTTGTGGCCTATTTAGGAAGGCGAGACCTGTGGTTTGCATGAAAAGCTATAAGGAAAAGTTTAGACTATGCATATAGTTAAAACTGGACTGTTTTTTCTAGCTCTTTGATGATTGCTACATTATGTGAGAGCATTGTCTTCTTGAAAATGAACAGCCTTTGAGCCAGTTTATAAATTGCATACATTCAAGCCAACACCAATTACAAAGAAAACAGACTACCCTGTCTTTTCTCCCTTGTGCTGCTTTTACTTAAACAGTCATTCAGGTGGAAACATGCCAGCTTTCCTGCCCTGGGGCTTGTTGAATTCACTCACAGATGTCTGGCTCAGATTACAAACATATACAATGGCATTGATGCCAGGCTGAGCCTGGGAATTTCCTTGATATCATAGTGAAGCATAAAAGTTTGAACGATCACCTGAAACAGGTCTATGGTGGCCTTCGCTAGTTTCAAAGTAGATCTTCTTACCTTTCCTAAAAGGAACTGTCCTTGAAAGATTTATTCATCCCTGTAGCATATTCTGGTAGGAGGAAAAGTGCCAAAGAGTGGCAGAGAAATGACTGGTAATGGCATGTGGCAGACACTCTATTAATCTGACATTGATGGGGAATGATTTGTACACTTATGTTAATTTTACAGATAACTGAAGCTTAACTTTTCAAGTACTAAAAAGTAATCATTGTAATAGAAATATTTCTGAAACTTATTACACACATTTATGCATTCTAATGCAAAATGGGTTTAATATCATTTCACCTTTCCACTAAAGCTCAAAGTATCTCTGTGAATGCCAATCTGTTCTGTAATAGGAGAATACCAGATGGGATCAGTGTGGCTTAGAGAGCTGTAGGTCACACTCAAGGGTTTTTTCAGGTTTTCTGTACCCTTAACCTGTCGTCTGTAACTTTTACTACTGTCTATGTGCCCAATGCAAGTCCAATTCTAATTTATTTTTTTCATTTTTGCTGAACCCTTTGAAACTAGATAACTAGCCTTATCAGAAAAGATTAAGTAGGAGCTATAAAGATATCTTAACTAAAGTCCAATATTTCTCTGAAGGAGTGTCACAGATTACTTATTTGCAGATTCCCAGGACACATGTTCATTTGGTTTTCCCACATGTCAGGTGTGAAAGGTGTAAAGAGGGAATGTCATGTGTCCTCGAGAAAGGGGAACCTGGACCAATAAAACTAAATAAAATTAGAATACAAAATTTCAATTATTGAGCTTACATTATAGGTCAGCAACTTTAGATGAAATCACAGAAACACTTTAAATAAACATTAAGCAAAGAATATTTTTCTATTTAACAGATGAAGGGAATAAAACTCAAGTTGAAAAACTTGCCCAGTGTCATAAGTGACAAAGCTGAGATTTGAAACTTTGCCTCTTTGAACTTAAAACTATAGACTTTCCATTATTCCATGTACTCTCCCCAAGTGCTAGTTTCCTTCCTATTTCTCTTCACCTCCCTCCTAATATGCACAAAGGAGTGTGAAAAGGGGTGCGGAAAGATGGGGTAATTTTCAAAACGCAGCGATGCTTTGAGAACTTCTCTCTACTTCTTTCTCCCATGGCACTGTGCTGACTTGCCCCCATGTGTAAATCTAAGTTCTCATTCAATGTCCCCGCTCCCTGCGGACACATATCTGGGGTTGTTCATAGCTAGATATTTTATAGAATGAACACAGCCAGAAAACTGAAATCTGGATAAATGAGATGGCATTGGCTTCTGTGAGGCAATCTTCTTCCCAATTGGTTGATTATTTATTAACTTTAGAAAGGCAACAAAAGAACAAGCATACAGGAGCAAGGCGTGAACAGGAGGAAAGCAGCAGGGTCAACAAATACCAGGTACAATATGCATGCAATCAAGCTTGTGAAGGATATGGACTGAGCCATGTGGATGTTGGGGAGGTAGATCTAAGCATCATGTTCTCTGAAGCTTCCTGTGGTGAGTCCCTCGGCCCAGGGGATAAAGGGCAGGCATCTGAAAGAGGGCAGGACCCGGACGGCAAGAGAAACTCCTGTATTTTTTTTAAAAGGTGTTGAATCTAGAGACTACAGAAAATATGTAGCAACTGAAATTGATATTTTTGGATATAAAGCATGCTTCTGTGAAAAATTAATATTTTCTACCTATAAATATTTGTCTCGCCTTTATGAGAACTTGTGTGAAAGTCCTGGGCTGAGACACAAAGGGAAGGGAAATAAGCTGAAAGTCAGAATATTACATTTCCCAGAGCACTGAACTGGGTCTCATTCCCCACCTTCTTGGAGGCCCAGGAGGGAGGAGACGGGACTGGGCAGAGCAGGCGCTCTCTGGGGTGGTACCGTATTGCCCCGCATGGGCTGTGGTCTCAGGAGATGCTCTCTGCCTGTATTGCGACTTCTGGGAGGCTAATTCTTTTCCTTTGTTAGACTGCTCAATACTTGAACATCTACCATTATTAGGTACTTATTACTCCAAATCCCTTTGATCAGAAAAAATGGTAGATATAAAAGTGTTTGATGAGTGATAAGATTGTCAGATAGAGGAGATCCAGGAGGGTGGCAAAGTAGGTGGGCATTACACTCACCTCCCAGCGCCAAACCGGAATTACAACTACATTACAGATCGATCAAACTGAACAACCAACTGAAAACTAGCTGAACAGAAGCATTATAACCAAGGATCTACGGAAGAAGCCACATGGAGACTGAATAATATTGAATGTAAACTGTAATTTGAAAATAAAATTTAAAGGAGTGATAAAAGATTGTCTGATGAATACAAATGCCCAGTTCAATTGGAATTTCAGATAAGCAACAAGTAATTTTCAGTATGTATATGTCCCAAATATTGCACATGATGATAGTCCCAAAATCAGGAAGCATAAACCTAGGCATACTGGAAATAAAGGTGTTTGCTTGTGTGTTGTTTTGCAATAAGATGAACATATTTAGAATGGGTGATTTTCTTCTTAAATTGGTGATGTTTCTACTATTCTTTTTGTTTATAGATATTGTGGGCTAAAAGAAAAAAGCAGGACCATTTTGGGTACTGGCCGAGGGAAGATTTCCTGTGGTTTTAGATTCTGACCTCTGGGTCTGAACTGGGGATGGGGAGCTCTGGCTGAGTGTGTGCTGGGCAGGGGGCCCCGCTGGTGGTGTTGGAGGGTCCACAAACTGGTTTGTATCAAGAAATCTGTTGCTAACAATAAAATAGCAAAATTTTCAAGTGATTTGTTTCCCTCTCCAAAAAAATAAATAAATAAATAATGTGCTTCTGCGTGCATTGTGTTTCCATTATTTTCCAGGCTCAGTTTGCTTACCTCCTGTTTTATAGTAAATGTGATTTTTCCTCTTTAAAACATTACCTCATAGTAATGTTCAGAAATCTAGTTTTATAACATTTCTACATGAAACATATCCAAATCTGATTTTTTTCCCCCTTAAATCAATTCTAAACATGCTCTAAAATAACTTATGCTTCAAAATGCAAAGCAAATTATCTGTTATATAAACCATTAAGATTTGCCTAATGGTTTTGCCTTTAAGATCAGAGCAAGAAATATATACAATATCGAGCTTGGTATTTAGAGCATGAAGAGTCCTCTAAACTTTCCCTCATCTTTCTTTTTTAGTAGAATGGATGAAAGAAACTTCCTCTTGATCTGACATTCAAACCAAATGGATAGGATACTAGTATAAAAGCTACCAAGTGAAAGTATAGTGAAGTAGCCAGGAAACCCCCAGAGGTCGCTAAGATTTCCGATCTTTAGAGAGTCTTTGTTTCTTGTCATATTTAGAGTAAACACCAGATATCACCATCCTCCTGGCTACAGGCTGAACTAGGCGTGATGGCCATGGCTGTTAGGAGACACTGTGCAATCACAGAAACAGCACCAAGATTTGATAATTATGTATTGTCTTCATATTTACTAGAAAAGAAACAAAATGTTCTCTAGAGCAGAGCCAATGAACATTGCTCACAAGAATAATAGAAATGAGATATTAATCAAACATATTCTAATGCCTCCAGTGAAAGAATGATATGAATAATAAAGTGATTAATAGGAGACAACAAACCTTTGAATCCCTGTCAGCATTTGTATGCAGCATGCTTGAATAATTTAATGAATTAATATAGCTTCCATGAAAGCCTGGAAGCCAGAATTATCTTCAACGAAGTCACACCTCATTTTCAAGAGTTTTCAAGCTTTGTGCTAATTCCCTGAATTGCTATGTGAGCCAGAGCTGATTTAATGTTCATTGCAGAACTGCAGTTTAAAAACTAAAACATATCACGACCTAGTGGGCTTTTAGTGAAGCACTAGACAATGTCAGTTTTGATAGAGTTCTTCTTCTATCAAAGGTAATTTAGCACATGCCAACTCACTTAAAAAACAACAACAAAATCCTTGTCACCCAAGCTGTAATGAAATCTTGGAAGAAAAGCTCTACAAAGAAAACAGGAGATAATACAAAACAAGTTTATCAGAGAAACGTCAAGGAGGCATCCATGAATGTGAAAGGACATTCTTTTTCTTTTACATAATCTTTAAGTCAGGCAGAACTTACTGCCAAAATGATAAGTTAATAATAATGAATCAGGTTGTTTCCTTGAAGAGATATGCCAGGATTAAAATAGTGTCTGGCAGCCAAGTACCAAAAAACATGGCAGCACATTAAAATTGACCATAAAACCAGTAAATGGTCTTAGAGAGACTTTTAAGGAGACAAGCAACCAAATCTAAATTGCCATATGGTAAAACAAGTCTTTGAGGGGGGATGGCAAGGGGGTCTAGCTGTCTCCTTGAAGGCAAACTGCTCTGAATGGGGCCTAGGGAGGGGGCTAGATCCAAAGGAGGGCAGGAGTTTAATAACCGAGGCTCTCTCTGCTTCTTCAGCAGTCCCTATTTTAAAACTTTTCATTACTACCCTGTATTCTGCTGCTAAGTTTCTGTAACTTGTTGTTTGGAGAAGTACAGGAAAGTAAACCTGAATTCCGCTCTAATCCTTACCTACTGTACCCTGCTCCTTCAGAAAAAGGAATTGTCTCTCCTGTCACGCCCTTACAGGTCATGATTTTACAGTGATACTGAACAGTTCCACTGTTACAAGGATCCCTCCTACTGATCTTTTTAAATCACACCCATGCCTCTCCTGCAACCTACTAAACAGTCTTCCCTTTTCAAAAATGTTATATAAATGGAATTATGCATTTTACATTCCTTTTGAGATTGGTATTTTCACTACGTGTAATTCCCTAGAGATTCTTCCAAGTGGTTACATATATTTAGTTCCTTCCTTTTTAATGCTGAGTTGTATTACATGGTGTATGTACATGTGAAATTACACATAAAAGTTTGTTTAACCATTCACCTATTGAAGAACATCGGGAATATTATAGTTTTTTTGGCTATTACAAACGAAGTCTCCACGGACACTTATGTATCACTTTTTGTGTGAACATAAATTTTATTTCGCTGGGATAAATACTCAAGAGTGAAGTTATTGTGTTCTATGGCACTTGCATGTTTAGTTATATAAAAAAGTGACAAACTGTTTTACAGTTTGGCTTTACTATTGAGAGTCCTATGAGCAATCTATGAGTGATTCAATTTCTCCATGTTATCACCAGCGTTTGTTGCTATGACTATTTTTTTCAAGTTATTCTGGGAAGTACACAGTGATGTCTCATTGTGCTTTTAATTTTCCTTTCCCTGGTGGCTAATAATACTAAATATCTTCTTTAGTGAAATGTCTGTTATGTCTTTTGTGTATTTTCAAGTTGCATTTTTATTTATTTTCCACTGTTGAATTTTGAGAGTTCTTTGTGTGTTATAGATATTAACCTGATGGCAGGCATGTAGTTCTTAAATATTTTTCCCCAGAATGTAGCTTGTCTTTTCATCTATTTTACATGGGCTTTTAATATTAGCAGCTTTGTTGAGGTATAATTGATACACAAAGAACAAAATATATTGAATGTGTACAATGTGATGAGTCTGGACATATGTAAACACTTGTGATACTATCACCATGAACAGTGTCATAGATATATATCCAACACCTCCCACAGGTTTTTTAAAGTCCCTTTTTTTGTGTGGTTAAGAACACAAATTCTGAAGTGCACAGTACCGTATTATTAACTATGATGTATAACGTATCTATAAAACTCATTTATTTACCATAAATCTTTATATCCATGGAACAACTCCCTGTTTCTTCCACCCACCCATCCCCCACCCAACCCTTTGCATGTAACCACTATTACATTATTTGTTTCTATGAGTTTGATTAGTTTAGATATCCCATATGTGGCATCATGCAGTATTTGCCCTTCTGTGATTAGCTAATTTCACTTAGTATAATGTCACACAGATTCATCTATTTTGTTTCAAATGGCATGATTTCCTTGTTTATAAAGGCTGAATAATACTCCATTATATGTACCATATGCCACATGTTCTTGATCCACTTATCTTTTGATGGATATTTGGGATAGTTTCCATATCTTGGCTATTGTGAAAAATACTGAAACAAAGATATTTCTTCAAGATCTTTATTTTAATTTTTGGGATATATATACCCAGAAATGGGATTGCTGGATCATATGGTAGGTCTGTTTTTAATTTTTTGAGGAACCTCCATAGTATTTTCCATAACTGCTATGCCATTTTACATTTCCGTCAATAATGTTCAAAGGTTCTCCCTTCTCCACAGCCTCACCAACACACATATATATATTTTTTATTTTTGATAACAGACACCCTAACAATTTTGAGGTGGTATCTCATTATGGTTTTGATTTGCAGTTCTCAATAGTTAATGGTCTTAAGCATATTTTCATATACCTGTTGACCATCTGAATGTCTTCTTTGGAGATATTTCTGTTCAAGTCCTTTGTTCATTTTTAATTGGGTTATTTGGGTTATTGTTGTTTCTGTTCTCATTGGAGTTTTTTTTTGTTTGTGTTTTTTTTTTTTTTTTTTGCTATTAATTTGTAGTATATCCCCATGGACATTTGCAGAATAAATGTTTTTAATTTTAATGAGATACAACTTACACGTTTGTCTTTTATGACTGTTTTCATGTCAAGACTATGAACTTGCCTAAAAATAAGCCCCCGATATATTCTTATATTCTCCTTTCCCCTTTAAAAGCTGTACAGCTTATCTTCTACATTTATATCAATGATCCATTTTGAGTTATCTTTAAAATAATGTGTGAAGTTTAGGTTAAGGTTTATTTTTCCACCATCAATAATTGAATAGGCTATGTTTCCTTTGTTGAATTGCTTTACCATCTTGTCAAAAATCAGTTGGGGATATTTGTGTGGTTATATATGGTTTCATTGATCTATGTGTCTATTACTGCACCAATAGCAATTCTCTTGATTACTGTAACTATATATTAAAACTTAATAACCATCAGAGTGACTATTTCCACTTCATTTGTTGTCAATATTATTTTAGCTATTCTAGTTTGCAGGAATTTTGATATTATTTGCATTAAACCTATAGATCTGTTTGGAGGGGGGAATGACATTTACTACCTTGAGTCTTTTACTCCATGAACATGGTATGTTTCTCTATTAATTTAGACATGGTATATCTTCTCTAATTTTAAGCATACCCTTTCTGTATATGGTTTATTAAGAGTATATTACATTTTTCATTTTCTATGGCATACTTGTGAATAGTTTTATGTTTTTAATTTTGGAATTTGTATTTTCATTGTTAGTATAAAGAAATGCATTTGATTATTTAAATATGTTGATTGTTTTTATCGTCACCTGTAGAAAGAAATGGACCCCATACAAAATTTGGTTCAAATGTTAAGACTGACAATACCACACATACACCAAGAGGGTATGAAAATGTTTATTACTTATATTATTGAAGTCTCTGGGGGATCAAAGAAGACCTCTTCAGTGGGTTCATAATGGCTTGAGAGAGCAAGGAAAGAAGATTGGCATGGGTTTATATTATGTTTAGGGGCTGGAGGCAGAGTAAATGTTCATGCATAGCGAAAGGGGCTCTCATGGTTTGAATTCGCTACATGCACTAAAGGAAGGACAACTCAGGCTTTTTCATCAGCTTGTCCAGATGTGGGTCAGAAAGGGGAAAAGGAGGAGTGAGACTTAATAAGTGTCATAGTGAAACATCAAAAATGGAGTCAGACCTCTCATTACTATCTTGCATTATGCAACTTTGATATGTTTACTTACTAGTTCTATAGGTGTGTGTTCTGTGCTGTTCTACATATATAAGCATGCCATCTACACATATAGTTTTATTTTCTCCTTTCCATCTATATGCCTGTATTTATTTTTCTTGATTTATTACAGTGGTTAAATCTTTTCAGTGTTATATTGAAAAAGCCTTGCTCTCAATCCTAGGAGGGAAACATTCATTTTGTCACCACTAAGTATGATATTAGCTGGGCATTTTAATCAGCTAGAGTAAATGTTTTGTCAAATGTTTTTTCTGTGCCAATTAATATGACCATATGATTTTTCTTCTTTAGCTTGCCAATACTAAATGCCTTAACAATTGTCAAAAATCAAAGATTTCAACTTATTAACAATATTTTTCCCAATCAACTTGTCTCAAAATAACTCTTTCTTTTTGCAAATGATAGAATAAAACAAATGTTTATTCTTATTACTGTATGATTTTGTTTTTATCCAACAAAACTTCTTTCTTCACTTGAACATAATTATGTAATTATTTTTCTACATATACCTTTAATATTCTTGTAGAAATCAGTATAACTTGTATATTGTAAAGGGTAGTATCTCTTTGAACTATTTTATTTTAGCACAGTATAGTCAAAGACATTTTGTATTTAGTCTCCTAATAAAATTTATATTGTTAATAATAATGATAATAGTAATGTTTCCCAAACTTAAAAAGTGCCATTCAAAACTAGTCATAAAATTGTAAGTAAATCTGATGAGGGCTTTTTCTGATTCTTTTTCATGGTATTTTAAATTCATAAAATAGTTTAGTTTTATAGTTCTGTATATTTTACTAATTGGACATTTAGTGAGTAATGGCTTACCAAGCTCTTTCACTAGTTATCAGCTGTGTTTCCTCTTCATATTCAAACACTTATTCATGAAGATTTTTTTTAAAAGCAACTTTCCTTGGCAACTTCTCTCCTAACCATTTCTCCCAATTAGGTCTAAGCTGTCCAAGGCACTCTATTTTTTATGGTGGGTCTTTTCTTTTCTTTTCTTTTTTTTTTGATGAAAAGAAAGTGGGCTTTTATTCCAAGTGTTCTTCTTGGAGGTAGACAGGAAAAAAATTATTGCTAGTTGAAAAGGCATTTTCTGACTTGGCTCATTTATGACAAAGGCTAAATCTTCGATGAACATGATGTAGATGATAGAGTTGGCATCTAATGACAGGGGCCTACTCTGTGGTAGAGACAGGGAAGATAAACTTCCACTTACTCTAAGGAACAAAAGGGCAACTAAAAGATTGTTCTGTCTTCACTCTCCTTGTTTCTTACATATTTGCAGATGGTTAAATATTGTAAATTTCTCACAGACGTGTCATGTACCATTAGGTGACAAGTAGTCTCCTAAGTATGAACTGAAAATCCTGGAGTACTTCCATGCTAAACAAAACTTTGTATCAATGACAGCTGTTCAAATGTACTTAAATCTTTCCAGAAAGCAGGAAGATGATAATGTGAAATCATGTAAGTGCTCAGGGATCTCCCACAGTCATAAATCATGACTGGAAAACAAAGCAAGTCCTGGGCAAAATTGCAAAATAGAGGAAAATGTATCTTAAGGACTCCTCCCCCACCCCACTTTCTCAGTGTGTCTCTCTTCCATTTCTATGTAGAGTCTAATGATCTCATTGCTCTTTTTAATAGAACAGAGACCCAACTTTAGGACCTCAATGAGTACAGTGCTACTGACCAACAAGTTATTTTCCCTGTTCTATAAAACAATAGTAATTTTTATAACTTTAGTTATATATCTTCAGGGAATATGCAGCTAAAATGAAAACATACATTTATGATAATTACTAAATAAGTATTATAAACCTAACCATATTAAAGTGCATCTAATAACTGATGATGGCTAGCTTAATACATTTAAAACATAAAATGAGCATCTACAAGTTTCCAGGGACTATAAGTTATTATCAATTAAATAGATGTGTTGAATCTATTTTGAAATTGTGCTATTAAGATAACTAAACTATGTCTATGTATCTATCATCTATATATCTACCTATCCATCCATCATCTATCTCTATCTATCATCTACTATCTATTGCCTATCTAAGTCTTTTCTTTTTCTATCTAAAACACATAGGAAAATTTTCTTAAATTGCTGTAGAATACATGTATTGTATCCCTTTATACCTCCAGACAATGAATACATAAACAACCAGGGGTCATGTGACAACCACTACTATAAATGAAAAAAAAAGTTGATTCTGACAAATAGCAGGCAGCAGCAATTCTTTTAAAAATAATTTTTCCTCTTCTGAGCCTTTGTTTAATTCTCTAAAATTTAAGTTTATAAAGAATTAAAATAGCTGAACTTTGTGTAATATTCTAAGAAAATGTGGGTAAGTTCTAAATTTACATTATAAATGTACATTCACTACTCAGATGTACAGAAAAGTAACATTAATTTCCCATAACAAATTGAACTTAGCAAAGATGTACCCAATTCTGCTGATATCTGAAAACTCTAACTCTTAGCCTTCCACTCACTCTAGAAGTAAGTTCTATGAGAGCAGACACATTGTTTTGTTTCCACATAATATGGTATATGCTCCATAAATATATGTATAATAAAGTATATTAAATTTTGTCACTTTATAATAATCTTTACTAGTAGATATGGACTTATTTCTATTTTAAAACTTAGACCAGTTTGAGTATATATTCATTAAAAGTTC
Organism: Miniopterus natalensis; assembly: GCF_054644295.1. Classification (NCBI taxonomy): domain Eukaryota; kingdom Metazoa; phylum Chordata; class Mammalia; order Chiroptera; family Miniopteridae; genus Miniopterus; species Miniopterus natalensis. Next base: position 57,021,683 of record NC_142083.1, read on the forward strand.
AACTTGTGATTTCCCCATCTTGATGTAAGATGGTCTCCTGCCAGGCCTCTAAATTGCAAGGAGGGAACAGCCATCTGATATCGAGTTTCCCCTCAGCAGGTCTAGAATTTATGTTGCCAAGGCCCTCATGCCCCAGGCTTAACCTGTACCATCATTCTCTACTTTACAGTTTATTCTCTTTAAATCTATTCCCCATAATCTACACTCTAGAAATATAGAGCCTGGACGAATATTCTAAATTGAGCATTTGGACATTTAATACATCTATGGCCATATGAAGTGTTCATCACAAAAGTGTTTTATTTCAAATCAAAGTATCTTCTATAAGCTAAAACATATTTTCATCACTTTAATTGATTTTTTCCCACTCTCTGTTCTATCTACTACATTCCCAAGGGGAAGAGGGAGGATATGATTTACTGAATGGGAAGAAACATTTGGAGAAATAAAAATATATCTTTTTTATAATGTATTTTATTTCACTCAATATGTTGAAGATGCTATTTCAACCTATAATTAATATTTGAAAATATTAATTTATTTTACATTTTTTAATTAAAACTTTTTAATGTTAACCTTATTGCAGGTGTCTTCATTTTTCCCCACTTTGCCCACTTACATCCATCCCCTCCTCCCCCTCCCTTGGCTTTCATCAAACTATTATCCTTGTCCATGGGGTATGCATATATGTTCTTTAGCTAATCCTTTCACCCTCTTTATCCAGTTACCCCCAGTCCTCTCCCCTCAGACACTGGCTTTATTTTAAAAATCTTCAAATATTATTTCATGATAAAGTTTGATGAAGTATTGTAGTGGTGGCCAAAAATACTTTGAGACATAAACTTTCTAAAAAAAAAAGAGATACAGAGACTACTTAAGGGAGAAAAAGACAGAATTTTAGAAAAGTAAAACACTGTGTTCTTCAAATGCAAGTATCTGATGCAAATAAATGATCAACAAGGTGTAATATATTTGAAAGAATGCAGTTTAACAAATGAGGACCACAACATTTAGCCCTTGGATATTGTTCTTACACTTCTGACTTTCTATCCCACCTGAAACAAATATGCCTCTCACATTAAAAAACAAAAACAAAATTATTCTAATATTAGCTTTTTCAAGAATCATTTCCAAGCCACTGAGACATAATTTTGAGAGAATCTGATTTTATCTTCTGACACATTGCTTTTCTCATGGATAGCTGCAGGTTTCCCCCCCTTTTAAGAGCAAGATCACCTCAGAGGAGTGAGATCATCACATTACCTCATTATTCTTATATCTTATAGAAAATAATGCTTATGTTATAATGTGTTCCTGTCTTTTGAAGATGAAATATTTACTGAACCACCCTTAACAGAGACATATTAACAGAGATATCTGGATAATACAATCCATTAGCATTCTGTTCCAACTCCTCTCAAGCCATGAATTCCTTTCTAAAGGTGGGAAAAAATAAAACTTTCAACAAAAATGCACTTCAACTTGCAAATAACCAACTCATAGTCCATTGCAATGACCAAAACATAGTTACATAAAAGGAATAAAGCAGTATAAGAAAGAGCAAATTATGAAAAGGCAGTCACTTGCTTGATGTCTATAGAATATCCTACTGTCAATCATACCCTGGCAGAGAAAATGCCAAAACCTAAAATATCACTGACTCTTGAAAATATCACAGCTCCATGGAAAGTGATTTCTTAAAACAAATTCTGAAGTAGCAGTAGTCAACAGACATGACAAGAGTGTATTTGGATTGAAGCCCTCTTTTATCTACTTCATAATTTTTCTGATTGCTGGATGTGACCAGAAATTTTGGGAATGTTTAGTCACAGACAATGAAAAAGATAACCAGATAAATGCAAGAAGAAAACAAATACAATATATGAAAATGTGTCATTTCCTTCTGTGTGACTAATTTACTAATTATAAAAGTTCCCTAATATTTTCAGTACCAAAAGAATCTATTTTCTCATTTTTCAAGACTCCGTTCATTTAACAACGCTGATTTGCTCTCTGTTATAGGGTGTACCTCATTACCTTTCAAATTTGCATAATCACAGAATGCTTGATTAAGGAATGGAAGCTTTGAGTATAATAGATATGCATGCATGATTAGCTGTAGGAGGGGATCTGTAATTAGTGGTGTATAAATATACATCTATATACTTTAAAGCTTCATAATAAAGATAACAAAAGTCTTGACATTTATTTTAAAATTCTTTTGGCCATAACTTTAAAAAAGTAAAACAATAGTATGTTTAAAAGAGCTATAAAAAGTCTTGATCCATGTTTCCAGAGGGAAAATTTACATTTCCCATAAAAAATATTGGTGATTTTTTGGAAAGACAGATGGAGCTTTTGATTTCCCAGGTATTTTTGTGCTATGAGAACTAAATATCCCAATTCCTTAGGCATGCGGAGGGTACTGCACTTCACATCTGTTGAACTGAATTCAAAACTGGTACATCCTTTATATACTTTCCCCCTCTGTTTCCCCTCACCTTCTTGTACAAATGCCCATAAACACATACTACACCATCACTGCTTCCAAATATCAATGTGGACTTCAAACTTACCAACTGCTAAGGAATAAATTGCCATTCAGTATATATGCATAAAACAAAAATGATAAACTGCTATTAACTTTATTTTCACAGTAAGTGTAAAAAGCCAATTAACTAAATTCAAATATCAATCTTTAAATACCCTAATAATCATATTATAACATAATTAGAAATTAATTTTTATCAGTCAATTTTTTTCTATATCCAAGATGACTAGTACTTATCTACTTATCTGGATTCAGTCCATAAAGAATATATATATAATGTTTTTATTTATTTCAGAGAGAGGAAGGGAGAGAGAGAGACAGAAACATCAATGAGAGAGTCATTGATCAGCTACCTCCTGCACTTATCCTGCTGGGGATGGAGCCTGCAACCCAAGCATGTGACCTGATCAGGAATCAAACCGTGACCTCCTGGTTCATAGGTTGACGCTCAACCATTGAGCCACATTGGCGGACCATAAAGATATTTTTTATTTATGATTTTTTTCCCACAAAATGTGTGGAAACATTTTTATTACATATACTGAGAGAGAAAACTGACAACTGTAGATAACAAAAGTCTCTTTTTTTCCCCTTAAATGATTCTGAGGCATGTCACTTGTAGTTGTTTAAAAAAATACATTTTAAACAAATTTATTATTTTAAAGGCCATGTAAAAAAATATTCAACAGACTTATTTCTTATGTCTTTATATAGATTTCATTTTGAAGAAAGAAAAGTTCCTTTACACATCTAATTGACTCACTTGCCCCCCTCTCTATTATCATGAACCACATATTCCTTAGTTTTCAGCGGTCCGATATTTTACTGAAGAAGACCTGATAGGAAGTCATTTTTAAATGTCATCTTCACTTCCTACCTCACTAAAGTGCTCTTGTAATTTGCAAAAGTGAAAGAAAATTTATTGCTAGGTCATTAATGTGGTTTTCTGGAGTGAATTGATGCCTATGGTTTATGAAAAACTTTATGTGCACAATCTACAACCATAATGAAGGGAGGTAAGAATAAAACATCACAAGTTTCCAAATGCAGTGCTAACCAGATCTGTAATTTTATACATTACTCTAATGCTTGTCTAGCTGAAGGGAAAATATTATAAAATAATAAGCCATAAATCAACTTAGTTTCATTACATCTATAGTAATCACATTTTCTAATATTAATATTAACACCGAGAAGAAGAATAGTTGGATGAAGAAGGGAAGATGAAGGAGAAAGTAAATGAAAAACTTATCACCAATTATGACAAAAATAAATACAAAGCACAAAAAACTTTGGTTTACTTAGTGTAGATTATTTTCTAATTATTTGGTAATTTTTCTGTCAGGCATTAAGTAAAATCTTTCTTATACATGAAGTCACTTAACCCTCATGTCATCTGCATATAGAACCATTGTGATTCCTGTATTGTAGGTAAGAAAACTATGATTTTGAAACCTTACAGTTAAACAGCTCATTTTATTGAGGAGGTTGAATTAATACTTATCTCTATCAGACTCTAATGTTTCTGTTCTTGAACTGTATTTTTTTTTTTTGGTGTATTTTTGGATGGTGTTAGCCCATAAACATATTTTAGTAAAAGAAATAGTAAATTGTTTATGATGTAAATATCTGTCCATTTCACCATCAGATAAAACTGGAGAACATTTATGAATTAATCTATGCTTTTCTTCTTCAACTATCAAGCGGGCATAAAAATAATCAGAGAGAGTTAAAAGTAGTTAAAACATTAATTAAAATGTTTTCTCAAATATTACTTTGTATAATATAATTTTATTTTAAAAAATTGTCTTCTGTCTAAGTTAATGGGCTTTTAAATTTCTTACAAAGTTTTTACTAATAAACCTCAGACCCTAAGAGAGTGGTAGATGAAGCAAAATGCAAAATTATACTTAAAAATGCTCTATTTTGGAGGAGTTAAAATAAAATATTCAAAATAAAAATTGTTACCTATTAGGACCATATGTTGCACATAATATTCCTGTTGATGTCAACAAGAGTTCCAATGAGGATGTGGGCAACATGCGGACCTGGCATTTTGTTAATTAAAGACGTTGTTTTGCTACATTGATGTGTGTTCTGAAGAGGGATTCCTGGAGCATAACGCCAAGTTGCTGAGCTCAGTCTTTTAGAAGATCAGTGATTATACATACAGCTCAGTGTTAGATTTGAAACACAGAAATGTATCTTTAATATTGCTCACCTTGTGACATTAGTATATATTCTGTTTTTAAGAATAATAAAAAATACTTCAGTTGTACTTTTTCATTGAGATAACTGGAATTAATTTCAAGTAATTTCTCAGTCTACTGAAAATTAAATACTAAGCTGTAAAGTTAGAAATGAGGACTGAATACTTATGGAAAATATTTGTATATCTTTTAAAGTATATGTAGTATTCCATGTAGTGGATTTGTTGAAAAAATAGCCAGTTTCTCCATGTTTCCATCCACTTGACTCCTCAAGAGTTTATTCCTCTACAGAATAACTCTGAGATAAACTTTTGACTTGCTTTGGTCAATAAAGTATGATGAACATGATGACATTCCAGTATAAAAAATGACATATAGAGAAGATCTAAGTCAGTCTAATTGTCCTGGCTGAAACCCTCTAAACAGGAAAGAGCCTAATGAAGATCAGTAAATCTTCATTGCTAACCTATAGATGCTTGGGTGAGAAACAACTAGATGCACCACCCAGCAAGCCTATGAGCTTGTGAGCATAATTATAAATGCTTATTGTTTAAGCCACTAAATTTTTAGGTGGTATTGTTATGCAGCACTATCGTGGCAATATATTTCTACATTGCTTTCTCTCCATCAAATAAATGGTATGTCACTACTTAAATTAGTATCAGTTTTACAAACCAGTGAAAGGCAAAGCACAGAGAAGATGAGTCATGCAGAATCCAAAGCAAGTAAATATGTCCTATAGTGCTTATATATGTTACTATTAGGCAGCAAAATTAGTTGTTTACGGTACAAATTTTGTACTCAGATAGATCTAGGTTCCAATCTTAGCATCATCATTTACACACTACTTCTATCACTCCAGGGCAAATGGCCCTTCAGCTACCTCCTGACATAGGCCCTGATTGCTGTTTTTGCTGCTGCTGCAGCTACTGCTGACTGAATAAGAAATAAGCTGTTTTGTGCCAATTTTTCAAAGAGACAGTGATGTTTAAATCATACTGGTTTTGGATGTTGCCATTATAGAACATTGGCCCTAAAGCCAAAAGACATCTTGTCTACTTGTTACTACTGTTGAGTACTGCTGCAAACAGAAGTGGAGTCCTATATTTGATAAAAGCAATTGTAGAAAAGATACTCTTTTAAAAAGCCTTGTGCTACATATCAATGTGGAATGTCATCAAATGTTAGCCTAATTAGAAAAAAATCTATATCTCATAAGGAAATTATTAAATAGATACAAAACATATACCAAAAGAAATTGCTCTTATAGTAACACAAACCAATCAATGATAACACTTTCTATTCTGTATAGATACATATCATTCATTTGTACTGAAGCAAGAGACGTCTTAGAAGACTGCATGAGTTAGTTATACTATATTTTTTCGGTATTGCAGTGGAAAATGCATGTGAATAACTCCACTTTCAACAGGATACGTCTCAACCGTTAAACATGGGGTGTGGCTTTTACTGAAATTCACTGACACTTAGATAGGCGAGCTCTACAAGAAAGTGAACATGTGGATCTAACTGACTGGCACTGTATGGAAAAGAAATGTGGACATTTTTCCCCCTTCAGACTTCTAGTTGCTTGGTGCAAGATTCTCAACACAACAAAACTGAGAAAGAACAAGAATCTGAGACAAAGTTGTAGTAGAACCATATGTGCGTATAAAATAAATCAGCAAAGAATAAAAATGAAAGTGAAGGAAAACAAAAAGTATCATAATGGATGAAAATTATTTGGAATTTAAAGTACAAAAGATGTGTTGGACTGCTGCTAGAAATCAATGTTTAGCAAAATATATCAAGGTACAGATTTGCCAGTTATTCTGGACTGATCAAATGACTTACTTGGTTCTTTCTTTCTTTCTGTCTCTATTTCCCTCCCTCCCTCCCTCCCTCCCTCCCTCCCTCCCTCCCTCCCTCCCTCCCTCCCTCCCTCCCTCCCTCCCTCCTTCCTTCCTTCCTTCCTTCCTCCTTCCTTCCCCCTTCCTTCTTATCACTTTTTAACAGAAAACTTAGACAAGATGGCTCATGTGCCTGTTACCTGGAGTTTAACTAGGAAGGACCCATTTTCATCTATACCATGGAGCTCAGTTACCCCAGAAGTTGTTTACATAAGAAAGGTGGAAGAACCAAAAAATTTTAAAAACATTTTTCTAAAACATTTGCCAAGATGCATCAATCTCCAATTGACTTTCAATCTTCAGTGGACTACAGCACTTTCTCGGTATAAGTTTCTAGAGGTTCTGAACAAATAGCAAACTCTGGCTATTGTTACCATGTTCTGATTAAAAGTATGTTTGTTCAAAAGTGTAGAATACATTACTTTCTATTTGTTACTATACAATACACACACATACTTCACATTCAATAAATGCAACCTAACCAAATTTTAGTCCTATCCTTATAATAATTGCAATTGTTTTTCTCTCATATAATTGAAGTGAAATGTGAAATCTATATTAACACCAGAGTCTATCTTTTCTAAATGCAGACTATATATATTGAAAACTTTAAATCTCAAGCAGGAGAGTATAATTCCCACTGAAGGTCAAAATAAATGAGCTAAGGTGCTCATTCTTTGCTTTAGACCTACTTCTCATACTTTCTAAGAGAAAATTAAGCATATATGTTTAAGTATCTAAAAAAATCTACCGAAACAATTTCCATGAAATCAAAACTTCTATAAGTTACTTTTATAAAATTAATAAGGCAGAACCAGCTATCTCTTCTTTCACCCATCTCTATTTCACTTCGACAAATGCACTAACTTTGACTTGGCCAAAAAAATAAGGGTTCAAACATAAAAGCCAGTCCAACATTCCAAAGCAAATGTTTGTAACAAACCACCCAATCAGTGATGTGAAATTCAGTTCCATGTATCCAGCACATTTGTGTTTACTTGAAACAGGTGACATGTATTAGAAAGAGAACAAAGCTTACATGTATTAAAATTCCAGCTTTAATCCTCAAAGTTCTGAAATTTTTAGCAAGTTTTTCAATTGCTCTGAGTCTCAGCTACTTAGGAGAAAATTTCAATCTCATGATGTAAATTTATGCATATGTGTTGCTTAGCTAGCATAATTAAATAAGCTTAATTGAATTTGGCCATGAAGCACGCACTTCATAGAAGTTGATTGGCATTCAATAAGTAATCAATAAATGTCAGTTCTCCTTCTTCTTTCTTAAGTGGAAATTCCTAAGTAGAAATCATAAGAAATATATCCTTAACAATGTCATTATCTAGAAACGTGTGGAAAAATCTGGAAATCCAAGACTAAATTTGATGGCAAAGGATTTAGAAACATGAGATGCAAATTAGGAACACTATTTGCATGCTTACTTGTAAACCAAGTGACTTCTATTTGGCTGGAGAATCATAATAAAGTGCTACTTCAGAAAGGACATGAGAACTTATCTTGAAATCAGCACCTAAGAAAACTGTCTTTTTCTTATTATAATTTCTTTTGTTATATATATGTGATCTCAGATCTATATTAAAAACAAAAAAATTATAAGTGAATTTTCTTAATATGTCAGTCACATAGCTACAATATAGAACTTAAAACAAATTAATTTTATTCTGAAATTTGTAGTTAAATTTAAAATGTCTGTTTGCTTTTCATTTTTTAACATTTTTTTCTAGTTTTGAATGTTAAATTTATAAATCATTCAATTTGCACTAAAGTAAATATATATTTTTTCTCTTTGAGACTTTGATAGTGTTCTTTTTCAGATGATTTTGGACATCCAGGACTATGATGATATGAAGATGCTAATATTATTTATGTAATGAATTGGTTCTCATATTATTGTGGATCAGAATAAATGAAAGCATCCTGGACTAGTCAGGCATATCTATGAAAGAAGCATCATATTTTATAGATTTGTATTGTCCTACATTAACCATTTGTTTGGAGATTCCAGAGCTGCTGGTGATGCTTGTGAGAGGGAATGGAACTGGGAAGTCTTCCTGAATTCCAAATCAAGCCAATCAGAAAGAACACAAGTGGGTTCTTTTCTTAATATGTCAATCACATAGCTACAACAATATAGAACTTAAGACAAATTTATTTTATTTTAGAATTTGTAGTTAAATTTACAATGTCTGTTTGTTTGCTTTTTATTTTTTAACATTTTTTAATGATGAGAATAGCTAGGTATTTTGCAGCATGGTCAGTAAGGAAAAGGAGAATTCAGGACAGCAGATCCAGTGGCAGGAGCAAAAAAGAAAAGAAAATGAAAATGGGAAATCAAAGAAAAATGGATTATAGAGTGTCAGCCTCTCACATGTACATTTCAGCTGAAGCCTTTTCAGTATACTAAACAGAACTAGTGTTATAAGCACGACACTTGAGTTGTGTGCTAAGTGAATCCTTATTTTTTTAAAATCAAATGGTTTTCTTTCACTAATATTCTTAATAGCATAGATGTTTTCAGTTCATATGCCGTGTAAAAAAAGTAAGTGAAAGAAAATTAATTTCTCATATATTTCCTCTCCCAAATTGTGATAAAAGAGACTCAATAAAAATTGGCCATATAGAATTTGTTTTATATGTTTTAGATGTAGAGTTCAAATGGTGTCAGAAAAGAATTCTCAGCATACCATTAGCATAACTTTCATTCCCCTGTGGGCTTCCAGCTAAAAATAAACTCCAGTCAGTTCCCTTATCTCTGTTCCCAATTGAAGAGAAAAGATAGCTAATCTTTCAGTACAATTAAGTATAGAGACAAGATCAAGCCTTTTTTCTAAAAGAACGAGATACCTCCTGCCAGAAAATTTATCCTTTAGGGTTATCAGACTTAAAGTCTAGCCCCAAATATAAGAATTAGAGAACTCTCTGGGCTGTCTTTGAAGAGACATGAATGGACTGCCCTGACAATAGGATAGGTTGTAAAAAACAGCACTGATCTTACCACAATTATCCTAAACTAAGAAAAGACAGATACAATATGTGAACTTTTGTTAAATAGCACGTGCTCCATTTGCCCGCTGAAGATCAACCAGTGTAGGATTATCCAAAGGAGTCCACTGGTCCTAAAACACTGGTCCTTAGTCATTCATTATGGGAGCACTGGCTCCCACGGTGCAACTCCCTATTTTCTTATTCTAACAAGTTCCAGGGTGATGATGATGATGATGCTGGTTCTGGGTCCACATTTTCAGAGCAACTATCTTAAAGTCTAGATATTACTGAGTGGGTTCATATATTAAAAAAATACTTAATTTTTAAGATTCATGGTATGTGCTACTTCCCTCATGTGACAAAGCCAAATGACAATTTTAAGAACAGTAATAATAATGATAATGGAGTGAGGATACTCTTTATTTAGCAAGAAATCAAACTGAAGTGTGCTGTTTTTGCAGTAAGGGTGGTAATGCAAATAGGTACTACCTTTGGAACAAAAAATAAGAGCTCTAAAAGCATAGGCATAATATTTTTATTATATAAAAATACAAACAATATATAGAACTATTAAATTGCATAATGTATTATTTCTTAGACATTATATTGCAAATCACAATTCAAATTTTAGCTGAGGTACTTGCTAAAAATCAAGTTTTTGGTGTGTGCTTCTAGATATTAATTACATAAGTCACTCTGAGCTCCAGGAAATAATTTGTTTAATAGGAAGCTGAATGACTCCCATGTAGAGAGCTAGCAGACTATATTCTGGGATATGTTGTCCCCAAATAACATTGTAAATTAAATAGGAAGAGTAAGGTTACTCTATTTAAATGATGTAGAAATATGGTCAGAGAAATAATGCATTATTTAATGTCCCAAGGCTGATGTGTTAATTTCAGAACTCAAACTGATGTCTTTGACTTTGAGTTCCATACTTCTATTCACCATATCACATTATCTTAAAAATATGAGTGACTTTAGGGTTCATAATGTTCAAGGATATAAATAAATCCAACCAATATTGAGACAGTGTTATTTATTTGTTGTTACAATGTACTATTCTAGAATTTGAAACACCAATGGTCTTCCTGAAGAGCTTACAATTAAAGGAGGAGAGGACATTTTAACTTTATATAGAGTGTAAGTGATTCTGTTTATACATGTTGAATAAAACCTCACAGGGACATACATGGTTAAGCAGAATCTTAAGACTAAGAGAGCTCACTAAAATGGCATAAAATGTGAACTATTTTCTATCTGCACTCCTTAGAAAAAATCTTTTAAGTTATATGAAATAGATCTGGTAAAATGCCAGTGGGGAGTACGGAATGTCCTTACTAAATACAAATCATTTACATCAAACAATTTTTTTTTAAAATAGCTTACAAAATGTTTAGAGTTTTCATCAGTTCTGCACTTATAATTTGAAATATATTTCATCACGCAAAATATTTGGAAAGTATAGTCATTTTATTCTAATATAGTATATTGTTTCACATAAAATTAATTCCAAATTTTTGTCCCTTCAATTCCATGACACTTAGGAAACAGGTTGATAGACATTTAATCTCATTCAGAAATAAACTTTCTAGTTTCTTTTCAGTGTATCAGAGTTCAATGTCATGCATTTTCACTCACATACGAGGACTTTGGTCCACAACTAAACCTGTGAGTACAAGAGGAACACTTTCCAGCCCTCATGAAGGATACGGGTAGATCAAAAAGAGCTAGTAAATGATGACTAAACTCATATCCCTGCAAGCTCCCTCTGACTGGCTAATGGATAAAAGCTGGTGAAAAAGATTTTTCTCTGTTGTCAAGCCAGCATTATATATTGTTAACACTGTTTCAACTGGACTTCTTAGCAGTTTCATAAAAGAAGGCCATTAGAAAATTTTTTCTCTATTCCTTAGTTTATGTGCTGCTTAATTGCAATGGAATAATAAGAGTTTCCTTCTGGCTTGCTCAGTGATCTCTCTCCTCTAGAATTTCTATTTCCCATATGTGTTTAATATGTCAAACAGTCATAGGTAAAAAGGAAAAACCATATTCATCACATGCAAAAAAAATAATAATTATGTGCAGCCTCCAATCAGTATCCATGGCTTGCACGCTATGTGTGGATTTTGCACTTCACAACTCTAACTAGACAAACTCGATGTGCTTTAATCAGTTTTGTTTTCACTGACTTTAGATCCCCTTTTTTAATTAGCATAATGAACAAATAATTTCTTTCATCTCATCCTTGTCTCCAAGAAGAGTTCATTAAATTGATTGCATTTATCTTGTTAAAGAGGAACTTTCATTCCACCCTAGCCCTGGTTTAGTTTCATAAAGTTTCACACTTAAGAAAGTAGAAACACTTAAAAAAAAAAAAAAAAGCCCAGTTTCTGAACTTTTCCGTTTAAATCCTTCTGTGAGCTAAAAGAATTTTCCTTACTAAGCAGTGCGGCGAGTCTATATAAAACCTCTATGGAATAAAATGTCAGTTTATAAATCCTCCGCCTTTCTAGTTCATGTGAAGCTCTTTGTCATTCTGCTTCCCTCTAGCAGTAAGGCTGTTCCCTCTTGAGGTAGGATGAATGGAATAAATTACTAGAAAACATCTTCTAGAATAAAGTCATAATTTTTGTTGTCATCATCCTCAATCATAGAGGGATTAAAACTATTCATTCCTACTCTTTATTAGTGTTACTTGAATATTCTCTTGCTTTTATGGTCAACATTGAACATCTTTGATAGCTAATCAATGCACATTCTTGTTTATACTATATGCTACAGTCATATACTGATATTTCTCACTTAATAAACAGACTAAAGAATCACTTTAATAGAAACTTGTATTTTAACTTTTATTAAGCCAAAAAATTTTTGTAGTTATTTTGGCATTGTGGCCTAATTCAACTTTTTAATTTGATATAATTCACAAAGGTACTGTATATAACAAGAGAATTATCAAAATATATTGACCCTTTTCTTCCTCTACTGGTAAAAATAAAGGGTTAATAATTAAACAAATATCTGTACTGGGAAAAAAATCAGTATTTTAAGGACTATCTTTAATTACCTTGCTCTAAAATTGAACTCATACAAGTTCTTTATTTTTGAAAATGTAGTAATATATGCAGTTTATTCACATTCGACATTTATCAACTAAAGTGAAGGTTAAGGGATAATTATTCTGTATCTATGTAAATATGTGGGGGTTTTTCTCTAAGGACTTTTTTTCTTAGTCATGATACGTTTTTGCAAATGATTTTGCAAGTTTCTAGAGTTTTGTATGAGTTCATTATAACATGAGAAATAGATTGTCTTTTTAGTTTAATGTATTTTATTTGCTTACGGCTTGAAAATAAAATCATATCATCCATGCTATCATAAGACCTTCAGCTTATGCAGTCAATTCAATTTAATAAACATTTATATTTAGATCATGATATATAATAATGTAGGGACTCTCAAGGTGCAAAAAGTATGGTGGTAATTTCAAGGAGTTTATAATCTTGGAAATAATTAGAAATGCCTCATTCTACTGATGATAATAAGGAGCAGAGGTTAGAGATTTTTCATTTGAGCAACATCACAATCACCTGATACATAATCATCTATGCCATGGCCCAAATTCAGAAAGTCATTCTGAAAAGGGCCTTTACTGAATTACATGTAACAAATATAGGCTTAGATATTTTATTTACTTTATTATAAGACATGAACACAGGAAGATTCTTCCCCTATTTTGAGAGTGTTTCCACCTATCTTATTCAATATCCACATTTAATGTTCCTTGTGAGGCCAAGCTGCAAACCAAGGCCAATTGCTGTTAATGCCATATTTGAAGACTAGGATCTTGACCAATAAATTGCCAATTAAAACTGAATACGTTTAGTGTACTAAATAGACATGTCAGACATTTGCAACCAAGGGGATATGCCTGGAAGAAATGGCAGCTGATATGAATGCTAAAGGTTACATGGAATTATGGAGAAGAGATGAATCATCTGGGAGATAGAAGGTGGAATTTTCTGAGCAGAGAGGAAAAAAACAAAGCTGCATATAACTAGAAGAGAAAATTGAAGGATTTGGCAAAATCAGATTCATAAAGAATGTTACTAGCCCTGTTTTGCATTTGAATTTATCATTAAGTCAAAGAAGAAATTTAAGAATAGGGTGGCATAATATATGGATATTCCCTGGGAATATTTGGGATAGTAAGTAACATTTCTAGGAAAGGTCATGTTTCTGTTTCGATCAATAAGGTGAATGATAGTACTAGTGACTGGAATAGAAAATACAAAAGCAACTTCTTGTAGAAAGAAGATGAATATAGTTTTGGACAGATTGAGTTAGAATCATGTCTGAGATATCCAAGTTGAGCTATATAAAACTCAGTTTAAGGTCCATGTCTAAAGCTTAGGAAATATTTGACCTACAGTTACAGCTATAAGTTTTAACAACTTAAATGCTAAGGGAGTAGATGAGATTACCAAGGAAGAGTATATACAGTGAAAAGAAAAAGGGGTCTGAAAAGACAAAAAGTTGGACAAAGACCATTCAAAGTATTAGTACTTCCCACTTGAGAGGAATGCAATAAGTAACTAAGCACAAGATTTCCAGTATACAGAGAAGAAACACTTGAAAGCTTCATAAAAAATGCTATTTGAGTATTTAGGATGAAATCCATAAATGGAAAGAGCACTTAGTTCCTGGAATAAACAGAAAAATAAAAATATATTTAGCCTTGATTAAATTAGGTAGTGTAGTCTAAGAAACTATATTTATATTGCCGATTTTGACATGATTCCAAAATAAAGCATCTGTTTTTAAACCAATGATTTTCAAGAAGAGAAGCTTTAAGGGAGAACTTGTCACTTCAGGATTTTCTAACATAACATGCTTACTGCTTACTGCAGCAAATTCTCCACACTTCACACAGCCACATACCATTATGATTCTGGTATACTAACTCCAAATGCATTTTGTGGAAGTAGTAGTAGATTCAATTTCTTTCTGTAGATTTTTGAAATAGCAATTTAATTGAATGTAGCTATCTATTAATTAATTTAACATTCTATGCCCTCAGCACCAGAAATAGGAATAGAGCAAGAGACACTTTTTGTTGACCTCATACAACTCAATAGGGGGGGAAAATGATTAAATAAAATGGGCAAAAGACCTGAATAGACATATTTCCAAAGAAGACATACAAATGGCCAACGGGTTCATGAAAAAATGCTCACCACTAATTATCATGGAAATGCAAATCACAACCACAATGAGATGTTACCCCACTCCTGGCTATTATTAAAAAAACAACAACACCTGAAATAACAAGTCGTGGTGAGAATATGTAAAAAGGGAACCCTGTGCACTCTTGGTTGGGTTGTAAATTGAGGCAGCCAATATGAATAACTATGGAGTTTACTCAAAACATAAAATGTGGAACTAGCACATGATAAGAAATCCCGCTTCTGGTCATATATCCAAAGGAAATGAAATCAGTATTTTTTTATTTTTTTATAAGTTCTTTGATTAATCTCTCCCCCCATTCCCTCATCCCCACCTTCCCTCTGAGATCCCTCAGTCTGTTCCATGCTTCAGTGTTCCCGGGTCTATTTTGTACACCAGTTTCTTTTGTTTATTACATTCCACATATGAGTGAGATCATGTGATGTTTGTCTTTCTCTGACTGGCTTATTTCACTTAGCATAATACTCTCCAGTTTCCGCCATGCTGTCCCAAAAGATAAGAGATCCTTCTTTTTTACAGCTGCATAGTATTCCATGGTATAAATGTACCACAGCTAGAAATCAATATTTAAAAAAAATATTTGCACTGTCACATTCATTGCAGCATTACCCACAATAGCCAAGATATGGAAACAACCTAGGCATCTGTTGATGGGTAAAGAAAATGTAGAATATATGTACAATGCTTCAAATATTACTCAATCATAAAATTAAGGAAATCATGTTATAAGATGAATGAAGTTTGAAGGCATTGTGCTAAGTGAAATAAGTCAGACAGAGAAAAAAATAGCTATGATCTAACTTATACGTACAATCTAAAAAAAGCTGAACTCATTGAAATAGAAAGTACGTTGGTGGTCGCCAGGGGTTGGGGGTTGGGGAAAATGTTGATCAAAGGGTGTAAATTTCCAATTATATGATGAATAAGTTCTGGTGACCTAATGTACAGCATGATGATTATAGTTAACGATATTGTATTGTTTACTTGAAAGTTGCTAAGAGAGTTGATCTTAAATGTTCTCACTCTCCATACACATACATACACAAAATGGTAACTATATGAGGTGATGCATGTGTTTGGTGAACTTATTGTGGTAATCATATCAAACCATCCCATTGTACACCTTAACTCACACAATATTTCAATAAAACTAGGGGAAAGAAAGAAACATTCCTTGTCTTCAAGTGACTTTTTTTTCTTTGCAATGTACTTCTTTTTTTAATAAATAGATGCATGCATTGGAAAATAACATAAATATTAAGAAGGAGAAATATAATAGTAATACATTTTATTTGAGTGATAGAATCTTATATCTTATTTATAATCTTGTAAATAAGAAGATCAAATGTTTCTAGTTGGTATTCTGATCCTCAATAGTTTTATGAACTTGAACAAGTTACTTAATGTCTTAGGGCTCCAGGTTTCTTATGTTAAGAAGAATTGTTGGACTGTTTACCTATATTTTGTTAGAAGGACCTGGTAGGAGTAAAATATACAGATTTCTAGATTCCACTTCAGAGCTATTAAGTATTCCATAAGCAAAGCTCCTACACAGCCAATCCTGCAGCAGTACATCATTTAGAAGCATCTGGAGTAGGTGATCACTGATATTATGTCTACTTAGTAGTCATTTGCATTATCCATAAGTTAGGAAACAAATGAAATGTCCTGGAATTTGGAAGAGGTCATGTAATTATATAAAATTCACCCTATGTTTTATAATTGTATTTCCAATTTTTTATACATATTTGTAATATGTTTTTATTGATATCAGAGAAAGGAGAGGGAGATATAGAAACATCAATGATAAGAGTCATTGGTTGCCTCCTGCATGTCCCCTACTGGGGTTAGAGCCCACAACTCAGGCATGTGCCCCGACTGGGAATAGAATCATGACTTCCTGGTTCATAGGTCAACGCTCAACCACTGAGCCATGCCGGCTGTGTTTCTATATTGTTTTAATAATTTTTATTTTTTAGTTAAATTTGCAATAAATAAACCAGATTGTCCATGAGGGTTGGATATAAACAAAATAAAATTAAATAAGTAGCTTTCCATTCTAATAATAAAGAGATATTGTCTGCAACCATTAATTACAAACTTTAATAATATATAGTCTCTATGTCAAGAAAATTTGGTTATCTCTTTCCAAAGAGAGATGGTCTCACATAAATATTCCAATATATTTTTATGCTTACTCTTCTAGCCTCTCAAATTATTCAATTCTTCATTGATGTGTAAAAAAATCTATTATATACAAAGCATTGTGCTGTTTTATCATCACCGATTGTTTCATGTTAAAAAAAAGAACCCCTATGAATACAAAGCTTTCCCCAAATTAAACAATAACAGTGAATTTGGAAAATGCTATTTATGGGCCTACAAAAAATCAATGTCCATAAATACAGGGGTGGGCAAAAGTAGGTTTACAGTTGTTCCTATGGAAAGTAATACAATAATTAAATAATAATAATACAAGAAAAAAATTTGTGTTTCATGTACTCACAATTTATAGGCCTACTTTTGCCCATCCCTGTATATTGCCTGGACAGGGCAGTATTATAAGCACAGACTTCTAAGCATTTAATTTCATTCTATGAGAAATTATCTCATATGATATTATTATCATAAGACTGAATATTGTTACTTTTATTTCTTGGACTTGATATAGAATTTTATCAAAATATTTAAGGATATGTGTATATATGTGAACATGTGAGCGAATGAAAATGAGAAAAGTGATCCTCTGAATTTATATCTAGCTGACGTGTGTGCTCTAAATCTTGTTCATAGACCATCTAAGACCATGAGAAATGCTTCTGGAATATTCAGTTAATTCTATGAATAATTAGCATCTTTATCTCATTGAAGAAACACAATAACTATATCTCTTTTATAAATTCCAATTCAAAGTACAGTAGAGTCAAATCAGTTTATAAAATATATCAATTATCTAATGTGACATAATGTTTAAACCAAAAGATTTTGGAGTGCGCAGGAAAACGCATTCAAGCTTTTAATGTAAAAACTTTAGACAATTTTTCTATGATTTTTTTTTTTTTTTTATGCAATGGTAGAAAATAGTTACAGTGCTATTTTCAATAATAATAATAGTGAAAAATGCTTAAGTCTGTACCATGTGCAGTGTACATGTGTTGTCCCTTAATCTTCACAACAGTTTTCCCTGACAGATACTATAGGGTATCCCCCAAAAATGTATACACACACTTTGAATAATTATAAAGAAATGTATTTATTAAAATACATTTCATTTTTAAAATTAAACTCAGCTAGTAAAGTATATGTACATTTTTTTGGACATCCTGTATTGTTATTTCCCAAAGAGGAAGAAATGGAGATTTAGAGAGATAAGTAACAATTAGTAATAGAGGCAATGACATCTGAACCTAAGCAATCCAGATCTTTTAACCACTATGCTAATTAGCTTCTACTTACAGAAATGTCTATTTAGTAGCGAAGGTTTGGTTAGGATCTTCTAAGGTCTACCCTTTAACACAGAAAATTATGTCATTGCCAGCTAGTAAATATAGATATCTGTAATCACATTTTTCTCTCTAAGAAGAGAAATGCTCAATCAATAACATCGATATATAGGTGTTAAATGAAAAGTGCCACACTGTGGTGATAACAGGGGTTTTGAAGGATATTGTGTTGTTATCTGGTTTGTTTGCTCTGTTTTTCAATAGTGATTTCTATAGTATGATCCTAGTTGGAGTAGTAAGTACTCTCCCAGTGGGAGTTACTGAGCTGAACTTTCAAGTTCTTTCTCCTTAAATTTTTGGTGAAAAAAATATGACATAAAACTTCGTTAATTTTGTTTTTATGCACAAACAACTAGTAAACTATTAAATAAATGATTAAGACCTACCAAAATTTAGAAGGAATATATTATGAGTGAATTTTTAGGGTTTATTTTGGATTCAACTAAGAAATCCCACGTGGCTGGCTATGGTTTTCAGTTACTGCTATTCTTGATTATAATTATAGATTAGTGTTATTTTGCCTTCACAATCAGCACTTTAATTTGTTGTAGGTTTGGCTAATTATAAAGTGATGCATATTTCCATTAACAATCTTTTTAGAAGCTTAATTTTTTAAAGGGGCTTTTAAGTATATGTATTGTAGTTCAAATATGAATGATTCACATCTCTATTGCTAAAAAATACAATTATAGTTTTAAAATGACATGTTTCTACATTGACATTCTATTGGAAAGTAGTAGAGCAAGATATGGCAGAAGGTCCTCTTAAGAAGCCTTCACTAAAAACTACTGGAGAATAACTGAAATGCAAAAACTATAGGACCACCTAATTGTTCTTAAATAAAGACAAACTATTTCAAACTTATTCTAATTTAATTTATATGTTTAAATGTATTGTTTTCCAAAAAATATATAAGGTATCAGACGATATATGCATGATAAAATTAGTGTAACATAATTTAAACATAATATTAGAATCAGAGAAAGAAAATATTCTGGCATGCTTAATATAATTATTGTAACATGTCAAAGTGGGCTTGAAAAAGCACCTTGATATGGAAAAAGATATTAAGAAGCATATCTTGTTCAGAAATTGAGATTTTTCAATTAGTTCACTTTTGTAGTCTATAGATCTTATAGACAGTAACTTTTTAAATAATGATTTATATGGTACAACATTGATTTGCATAACAACTACTCAACAATTAGAAATATACAAAACCTCTTTAAAAACTATAAATGTCTTTTGAGTGTTACTGCCAAGACACAGTAAATAGCTATGTGTTGAATATCACATTGTAATTGTAAGAAAAATAGTTGAGGCATTTCAACTTGGAGGATTTCACTACTTAAAAGACAGGATATGCTAACCAACTTCTTAGTTGAAAATGATATACCATTTTAGTAATTTTTATTTTCTTGATTAATTGCGAAGTTATACTATAAATATTTTTTTTGCTTATTTGTTGTTTTTTTAGTAAACTGTCATATATTTTTCTAGTTTTGTTTTCCCTATTTGGATGTTCAATTACTTTTGTATTTATAGCTATGAAATTTACATATTAATACTTTTTCTGTCATATTCTTTTTACATATTTTTTAATGTAATTAAAAATTTTAGTTTTTTACTTAATTCTGTATGTAGAACTTGTTTAAAAGGCTATGAAAGCTATTGACCTTTCTCTTTGACATTTCTTCCATTGCTGTTGTTAGATGGGTACTAGACTTTTTGGGGTGATCACTTTGTAAGTTATATAATTATCTAATCACTATGTTGTACACCTGAAACTAATATAATATTGTATGTCAACTGTAATTAAAAAATTTTAAATTATAATAAAAGAAATTTCTTCTATTGCTTTTGTGCTTAGATAGCCTCATTTTATCAATTATCAGTTAAATATTTCCTTTTATTTTTATTTAACTACTCATTTCCCCTGAAATAACATGCTCCATGCTGACACCAACAAGGACTTTTCATTCACATAACTCTCATTGTGCCTGGGAATGGATGTTGTTATAGACAGGGACGTACGTTGAACAGGTCCTGAAGGATCCTGCTCCTGCCATGTGTTCATCAGTCCTTTAGCTGCTAGTTAGGAAAAAAACCAGGAGGGAGGGCCGAGAAGAGAATCCAGCTGCAGAGAACTCAAGAAAGAATCTATATAACCACCTGCATGAAAAGACTCAGATATTTTTTAATTATATGACAGTCTGGTTGTGCACTCACTAGCAGATTATCAGCCTTGGCTGAGAGCGGAGGTTCTAACTGGATTTCTGCTTCCCATGTAACAAAGATTCCTTACATCAAATAATTTGATCAAGTAATTCATTCATCCATTCTTTAAAATGTTTCAATTACAGTTGAAATTCAATATTATATTAGTTTCAAATGTACAGCATAGTGGTTAGACATTCACAAAACCCACCAAGTGGTACCCTGATAATTATTGCACCCACATGACCCAATACATTGTTATTACAATATTATTAACTATATTTTGTATTCTGTACTTTATGTACCCACCTTTGGTTTTACTAGTGAAAGAAAAAGACTCAGTTCATTCTATTTTTAGTTGCTGAGGGTTTTGTTGTTTTTTGGGGGGGTTTTTTCCTTTTTATTTTTGTTTGTTTATTCGCTTATTTGTATTTCCTATGCCCAAACTCACTGGTATATTTTTTGGATAGTAACATTACAGAAAAACCCCATTATAGCAAGATGATAAACTAAGTTTCCTACAGTTGTAGGCTCTCTAGTGTTTCTTTCACTCCTTTAAAGAAAAATAAAATTAGGAAAATAATAAATAGCTCTGAGACCTGTAAGTTTCCTTTGTGTAAAAGTTTAGCCCAATCCTGAACGTACCACTTATGAGAGAAAGTCTGGGCAATGAGTGAAGTAAATTAGGATTTTATTCATCTGTTTTAACCACTTAAATGGGCCATGGTTTTGCATAAATTACTTAATTTCCTAAGCTTTAATATTTGCACCTAGAAAATAAGGATAATAATCATTTAGAAGTGTTGTAAAAATGTATGTGTGTACACACTCTTGCATTCTATATGTACTGTAAATATACTATATATTATAATACTATGCATATATACTATATATATTTTATAGATTAGAACTAGGAATAAATAAAGGGTAATTATTATTAGTTTTATTGAAAAACTTTACCTTCCTTAAATTAGAAACAGGGTTTAGATAAGCCCTTTAAATTTCAGTGTGAGCAAAAAGGTGGCATGATGACATTAAGGCCACACTTTTTTATTAGAAATTTAGTATTGTACCCAGGGGGTGGGGTTGTCTGGTGGAACCTGGCCACCTTCTTTGTTTTGCCCTCCCAGTAATAGCAACACTGGGTCTCTGCAGGGCCCCCTGTGTCCCTACTGGGGACCAGTCACAGAGTATATCCTTTGCTCAGGGAAAATAGTGATTCTATACTACTAGTTCCTGGGGTTGCACTTATTTCTGAATTCACTTTAAGCCTCTCCTTCATTCCATGCAAACTTGCACCCTGAAATTTTTATGTCAGCTGGTATGCATCTTTCATTTTTGTTGTTAAAAAGAGTACTTCTTGACACATTTTCTGAAAGTTTAAAATACAATGCAGCCCGGCCGGGCATGGCTCAGCGGTTGAGCGTCGACCTGGGATCCAGGCGATCAGGGTTCAATTCCCGGTCAGGGCACATGCCCGGGTTGTGGGCTCGATCAATGACTCTCTCATCATTGATGTTTCTATCTCTCTCTCTCCCTCTCCTTTCCTCTCTCTGAAATCAATAAAGATATATTTAAAAAAATAAAAATAATAAAATACAATGCAAGTTAAATCTAAAAAGGCAAAATAGCAGGAAGAGTTTTGAGAGTGTTCCACTAAGAGAAAGGACAGTGGTGAGGCGGATTTGGTCACCTGCTCAATTGGGAAATGAAAATAAAGACAAACCAAATTTTATAAGAAACCTCTGCTAGGTATCTCATTGTTATTGTCACTTGGCTATCTAGGTTGTGTAAAGCATCTGTCATTTAATGAAGAGGCCTTAACTAATTGGCTTGTTGCCTAATTATTAGGTTAGGAAGCAACTCATTTTGTTTAAGTAAAAGAGCTCAAAACTTATAGTGGATGGCCAAATTTAATATTTCTGGCACATACCAGTTGGTACCTTAAACTAACTCTGTTTATTATATTTACAACTCAGTCATAAATACATTTTATATGGCATATGCTATGTTAACACCCCACAGGACCAACTCAAATACCTTCAGGAACTCACAAAATGGGATAGTTAGCTATATACACTATTGTATAATAATATGGTCAAAATAATAACAACCACTGGGATGAAGCATGGATCAGAGCATGCTTGGCTTGAGTTATGCGATGTTCATATTCTTTCCTTGAAACTAAAAATAATCAAAGCTTAGAAAAAAATCCCAATAATTATGGGAATAAAAATAAAAATGTGATTGTACGTAAATTCCACTGTTAACTAAAAGTACTGCCCATGTATTAGGATTTATTAACGACTCTTTTAGAGTATGGACTATTACGTTTAAGATAAAAGGATAAACTTGATTCACCTTGCATGACCCTTCTCCTATGTTTCCATAACGTAAAAGCTAAATGGAGGGAGTCAAATTAGCAAATTGTAATGCTTCTGACCAAAACTCTGGGATTAACAAGCAAGGATTAATTTGGAGCAGAATATTGCAATGAAAAAGACACTACGTAAAGAGGCTAATATCTCAAAGGGGAGAACTGCATTAAGAATGACAGAAGTTCCTGAAGAAATTCTTTTTTCTAGACCTGAGAACATCTGGTTCTGAAAAAGCCACTTCTGCGAGCCTCAGGCAAAACTAGCAGCTGTTTCCAGGGGTGATGCTGGATTGAGTTGTCGCATTGAACGTCCTAGCTCCAGATTCGCCCTTGTTTTGCTCGTCTGGATGGTGAGGACTGAGCCAGGGCGGGAGCAGAAGCTCAATGACGGCTCCTCATTTTACGTCTAAGGTAGGCTCCGGCACAGCTGTCACGGACGGTTAGGGAGGCAGGACAAGGGGGCAAAAGACATCTAGCAGAGGGGCCAATATATGTTAACTTCTTCCCACTGACATGTGATGGTGAAATTTCAACGCAGACTAAAATAAAAAACAACTTAGGAAAGAAAATAATGTGCACTTTTCAGTGACATTCTACGAGTGCTTTAAACGATAAAATGTAGCTGAATGTTCACAATGTCCAACTACTTTCAAAGTAGAATTTAACTCACTAGCAGAAAGACGTTTTTACCAAAAAAAAAAAAAAAAAAAAATGTGTTACTCAGCTCATAAATCTCCAGTGGAAATGATCAACACTCAGGTGAGGTGAGGTGGTGATAATAAAGTGCTAAGGATGTTGGCACCAGGATTCTAGCACGCTGTGTCATTTAGGCAGTTGTGTCAGTACATTAACCTCTCAGGTCATCTGGCTGTCATCAGGAATTAATCAAAGGTCAAAGAGAGTATGAATGTTTACGTCCAGAGGTGGAGCTAACCTATTCCTGTTACATCTGGAAAAAGCAATTCAGCAAAATTCAGCAGGGCCAAACTGGGAGGGTGGAAAAAGTACTGTATCCGCCTGGCTGGGAAGAAGCCCTGGGGCCAGCCAACCCTTCTGAACTCTGAGTGACTGAGCGCTGATGCAAATCATTCCTCTCCAGTAACTAATGTATTTCACTACTGTACATTAACATAGGTGAGAATCTCCCCTCGTTTCATAATTGAGAACACTGTAGAACATAAAAAAGAAAAATTTAAAAATTGATGTAATAGGTATGCTTCTAACCTTCTCCATGCCCCATCTGAATAATTGCATTCTTTTCTAAAAATTAAAATATTAAGTAAGTCAAAAGCATGCATAGATGTTTTTAGAATAACTGGACCAGAAAACAGTGTCAAAAATCTTCTGCTAGAAGTTGGGCGAGGCCCTTACAGGGGCTTCCTGAGCTCAGCATTTGTTTCACAACAATACACATTTCCAATGTGAAGAAAAACAAACAAACAATGAAAAAACCCAGAAGGAGTCATATTAAAATTGATGATCTAATCTAGAAAACTCCTTTAGGTAATTTTAAGTTTGACATACAACCATTACTTCTGAATTTACTTTACATATATGAGACTCTCACCATTTGTTGACACCCAGTAAAATTGTCAACCCTAAACTTCGATATAGGATGGACTCTTAGGGGAAGAATCATTTGTCTAGTTTTCTTTTTTCAATTTGAAATGCTATGTCTGGGTTGAGCTTTTTACATTGCAGCATTATGCAGTTTGCAGGATTTGAGCATAAAAAATAGCCAAATACATGGAGTAAAGAGAAAATCATAGGAGGGAGCAATGAAAACAACTAGCTTTTTATATCTTAAGAGGTTTTTATAAGTCTCATACTTTATTGAAAATGGGAATTGATTTAAGGAATATAAATATATTTTAAAACTTTTTATTGAAGTAAAATATATGTGGAGCAAAATGCACATAAGTATAAATCCTGATGAGTTTTTTGCAAGTCAAATGTACTACCTTTGTAACCAGCACATAGAGTAAGAACCCACCTCAGATTCCCTTACCTTCCTCCCTCACCAGCCCCGCTGGCCCTGATTTCTAATGCCATAAATTGGTTTCGCTTGCTTTTGTACTTTGTTTCAGTGGAAGAATCCTCTTTTGTGTTTGACTTCTTTTGTGAAATCCACTCACGTTGCGGCTTGTCGTTTTTGTTTACTCTCATTGCTGGGTAGTATTCCATTCTCTCTAGATCAGTTGTATCAGTTGTTTCCAGATTTTTGCTATTGTGAAGAATGTTGCTATGACGATTCTGATCAATGTCTTTTGGTGGCTATTTGGGCACATTTGTGTTAGAAATATACCTAGGAGATGAATTACTGTGTAATGGGGTAGGTATACGCTTAAGTTTATAAGAAACATCAAAAACATTATCCTGAGTGATTTGACCAAGCTGCACCACTTCCACGACGAAGCCTGCTCCACACCCTTACCAGGCAACGCTTGATGGTTTCTATCTTGAGGACTTCACCTGTGCTGGTGAGTGTGCACTGGTACCACATTGTACGTTTCAAGGGCACTTTCATAATGCATAATGAAGTTGAGCAACTTTTCATAAGTTTATTAGCCATTTTAATTTTTCTTTTGTAAATTTTCAGGTCAAGATTTTTGTTCGGTTTCTATTCGGTTTTCTTTTCCTTAATAACTTGTGTGATGTCTTTTTATAAACTAGATTTACATCCTTTGTCAGCTATATATATTGAGAAAAACTCCCCTCACTTCTGAGTTGAGTTTTTATTCTCTTGATGGAGAACTTTGAAGAATAGAAGCTTATTAAAGTTCAACTGATATACTTTTTTTGTTTTATGACTAGAATTTTGTGACTTATTTGAGAAATATTTTCCTATTCCAAGGCCATGAATTTTATTTCCTTTAAATGTTTTATTGTTCTACTTTTCATACTTAGATCTAATATTTCATTGAAATATATTTTTTTAAAAGGAAATTTTCTCATTCATTATTATCTACTTTATATACACCTTCATATATGCAAACATTAATTCATCATCTTAACAATACCTTTAAGCTGAATATACATTTAATTCATTCTTTAATGAAGTACACCTCTTCTTTTGGCATGGGTGTGCTTTTAATGTTCAATTTGCATGAGAAGCTATGGAAAAGAAAAATAAGCATCCCCCACCACAGGTCTATTTTAAGAAGTATCAATAACATATTCAAGTCACTAAGATTTTCCTATTTAATAACATATAACACAAAAAACAACACAACATTGCCATAATCTCTTAAAGTTTTCTATTTAATTTAAAATTAATTAAAACTATTTGTTTTCATAAATTTAACACACTTTGACATGTAGAATTTTTTTTATAAAATGCTTAACAAAGATAATGTTTGCAATTCTTTAAATCAACAGATATTTTCCTATTACAAAGCAAAAGCATGTGAATCCCACCCTCAACACCTTAACCAAATGTGTAATGTTTTACATAACTTAATGTTTTCTCTCAGTTCAGACATGGGAATACTTACTTATAAAGATTGAAAATAAGAAAGGAGGTGAATATGGGTTAATATAGCAACAACTCTTTCCCTAAAATAATTTCTACATTAATTGAATACATGTATGTATGTATATATATGCATAGGTACATAAACATATATACACACGCACACACAAATATGTATATATAACATTTTTTGCCTACTTTCTCAAATATTTTTAAAATCAACAACTCACACTTTTACTATTACTACCCCATGGGAAGGAAAGAATCAGATAAAACAACCTTAAGGAAACTTACTCAAGTTTGTTTATTAGTGCACTTCCCATAAAAGAGAAATTAAAAACTAATTTTAGAGACATTATTCTCTTTTAGTGAATAATTTAGTGAAAATTAAAATTAGTTTTAATTTTTTTCCTTTCTTTTTTATGTGAAGAAAACGTCAGTGGCCCTGATTATATGGTAAAATAGAAACTCTACTAGAATTTCTTTACCACTAGAAATTGTGCTATTGTAAGGGGTCTTGTTTCTACATTTTTCTATAGAATGACAGAGAAAAATACAGAAAGAGAGAATGGGAAATGGAGAGTAGTAGAGCTGGAGAGTGATTGAGATAGATTATGATATATCTTTTCACTAATTTTTTAAAAAAATATCTTGATGAAGAATTAAACCCATAGTAACAGACCAAGAAATAAAGGTATTGCTCTCTTCTTAAAAATAAATACATTTTTTCATATCATCTGCTACCTATGAAATCCCTTGTTAATTTTGGATTTCATATTCCAAAGAATATGAAAGAATATATATTGTTTTATAAATATATATCCTTTAATTTATCTGATATCCTATAAGAAATAAAATGGCATCTTACATTTAAAAAAAACCTCTAAATAATTATTAATATGACATTATCTTTTTTTACAATCCTTTTTTTACAATTTTCAGGAATCTAAAAATAACAAAAAAATATTTAGTGAGATCATGGAAAGTAGAATGGTGATTACTTTTGATCTAATTTCTTCATTTTTATGATTAAGGAAATCAATCTTAAATGTAGTTAAGTAGCTTGCCCGAGGTAGTACAGGGCCACCAAATGCTACAATCATCTACTTATCAGATCAACTTGTGGCCCTAGTATCCTCTGAAGGACCTAACACACTAGACAGTCAATCTAAGTTATGACTGTCGCTCTCCATCATGACTAGTACAGCAGTTGACTTAGTATATAGTTACACTAATGACTTCACTGGTGACATTAATAAATATGGACGGATGTTCTCAAATTAGAACTAGTCTTCATGAGATCAGAAACTTAATTTTTAGAGCCATTTTAAGGAAAATGTATACATAATTAGTGATGTCCATTTGGAACAAATGTGTTTATTTTGAAAGAGAAAATTTAATCGCAAGACTATTTTTTTAAAAAAAGGCATGTGCTAGATTTCTATTGCTGCCATAAGAAATTACCACAAGTTTGGTGGCTTAAAACAATGCAGATTCATTCTCTTACAGTTCTGAAGGCTAGCAGCAAAAAAAAAAAAAAAAAAAAAAAATCGGTTTCATGCTAAAATCAAGTGCTGCCAAGGCCTTGATCCCTCTGAAAGCTCTAGAGGAAAAAAAAATTGTTTCTTTGCCTTTTCTAGCTTCTTGAATTGCATTTCCATCTTCCTTGATTATGGCCCATTTCTTTATTCTCAGAGTCAACTGCATAGTAACTGGTTTGAGTTGTCACACTGCCTTCTGTTTCTATGTCAAATCTCACTCTGCCTCTCTCTTCTAAGTACACCCATGATTGCATTTAAGTTTCACCTCGTAATCCAGGATAGTGACCTACTCAGAAGATCTTAACTTATTCACAATCTGCAAAGTCTCTTTTGACATATAATAGTCACAGTTCCAAGGAATTTCAACCCAGATATCTTTAACAGCCATTATTCAGTCCACTACACGGAGACAAAGTAAAATAATTATGAAATATTAATAAAATTTACATGAGTTAACTTCCTTTTACACTACTAAAATTCGGCTCTATGAATTTTATGTGATCATGCTCTTTGATTGATTATTTATATAACATTTTACAATATTGTTTTTACTTAGAAAATCGAAAGATGACAGTCCTTTAGTACAGTTAACCAAAACATGTAATTTTATTATTGTTATTATCAACAGCTGGTGTGCCTAAAATATGTGATACTACACACAGATATATGCACTATTTTTAAGTACAGATCCAGGTTTGTACCTTACGAATGTTTGCCATTCTATTAAAAATCATACACAGCATTTATACTTATATACTATGCAGGAAGGAACTTCTGCATTGACTAGGTATTGATAAGAACCTCATTTTACACAATTGACACGGGGAAGTATTTTGCACAGTCAAGGCTCTGGCTCCATTCAGTTCCCCTCTACTACTCCCATAGTTCCTGGGCCAGGCGCCACACCACACCACCACCCAGCCCTTTGTGACAGGATGCAATGCTGTGCTGTCAACATCATGGGTAGCAGTAGAAGTATTTCTAGAACTGATCCCTATACTGGGCTGTTAACAATAAGTTAGCCATGTGTATATATAACAATGTGAGCCACATAATTACATCCTTTTAAACTCAAACTAAATAAATTCCAAAATCAACTTTCCCTTAGCAGGATCCAAAAAATTTTCATGGCACCATCAGCACCACCATAACACAAGGGGAAGTGAAAATAAGGGGTAAATCAGAATGGAAAGAACAGTGGTTTTAAATGGTTATGGTTAAAATCTTTTAATTCAATGACATTTACAAAAACATATGGCCTTGTAAACCCATTGAGAGGGTTTCTTCCTGGGCCTTGGACAAGGCCATGAAAGGAGAAGCCCTGAAGCCCAAGCTGCTTGGTGTTATAGGAATTCTGCCTCCATTACCTTGTGGGAACATCTTCCTGCATACAATTAACAGATCAATCGATAATAAATACAGCTTAAGGAACATACATAAAAACACTCTTAAATGGTTTGCTTTGAAGTCCCCATCATTTTGTACCGAACCCTGTGAACATCTGCAATCTTATTTATCATTAGCACATGTGTGAACTCCAGCGATCTTAACTGCTATCTACCTTTTGATTATTTTATGATCCTTTCAAGTGCATTTAGCTAGCCTCATTAACTTGAAATAACTAAGAAGAAAGGTCTCCTTGAATTAGTGAGTGATATGAACTATAGAGTCTTTTTTAAAGAAGTATAAATTTAGTGACTTTAAGTAGCTGCAGTAGCAGAAAACAGCTTAACAAAATACTTCTGCGGAGAGCTCCTATTGGAACATATTATACCAGAGGTTGGAAAAATTTTAAAAGAGCATATTCTTGTTCTATGTTTTAGGCACTTATAAGCAAATTAAATTATGGGTTATCTTTTTTATGTATTAAATATTTCCCCTATAATATTTCATATCAATATTGAACTTGGACCAATCTGGACAAAAAAAATCCATCAATTTGACCAAACTTCACTGAAGGTTCTGTGCTTCCCAAAGACCCCCCAATTTTGGCTCACACCTGAGCTAACACAGGAACGGAAACAGGGAGAGACTTCCTTAATAGCCCCATTCAAGAACCTGTTGTCCTCAAAAGAAAAGCATTCCCCATTTAGTAACAATACCACACTTGCTTACCCTCCTCCACTCACAATCAGTTCTTTCCAGTTGTGTTTTGCTATTTAAATTTTGTACTTGGGAATATTCTCCCTGTGGCAAGTCTTTTAGAACAAAGGCTCTTCTTTTTCACTTGCTTGATGACTTGTTAAATTGTTCATTAACTTTTTAAAATCCAGGTTATCGCCAGTCCATAAGACCTCAAATTAAATATTGGTCATTTTCAAATTAATAAGATTTTACTTTATATTTTGAAACCTGTATTTATTTATTTTATTGAGGTACAATCACCATAACATGAAATTCACCATTTTACTATTTTAGAATATGCAATTAATTGGCTTTTAGGGTATTCACAATATTGTGTAACTGCCAGCACTGTCTAATTCCACAAGATTTTCATCATCCACCAAAAAGATCACATACCCATTAACCAGTCATTCCACATTCCCCTCGGCCTGCACCTTCCGGTGCTTGGATCTATTAATCTGCTTTCTGTCTGGATGTATTTGACTATTCTAAACAGTTTATGTAAGTGGAATCTTACTGATACCATTGTAATTTAACCCAGTTATTAACTGGAAAGGAGCAAAGGGAAGGCCAAATATTATAGGCAGGCATTTCTGCAGCTTTGCCAAGAAGCTGCAGTTTAACGCTCCCCAGGACTGGGCAGAGACAGACTAGGTGCAAGCCCAGTAAAGTCTGTGTGAAATAGGGAAGCACTGGTCTGTCAGTCACCCCTGGGAACAGGTCACTGACCAGAGTAGGCATGGCCACTGCCAGCTCAGGAAGATTTAAGATATTTAATCTCCTAAACGCAGGAGTTCAGTTTGCTCTCTTAGTTTGAGCTCTAGTGCTCTTGGCTCTCTCGCTTGCCCGCCTGACTCCCGGCTGGTGGGGCTCTCAGGCTCCTGCATTTGCCTGGTGGCCAACAGCCAGGCGGACACTGTACACAGGGGACTAAGGGGCTGCAACCAGCTTAAAGCCCCACCGGGCGCGGCTGCAATGGGGAGCGGAAGCTTTGGATGCCGCCTCTGCTTCTGGCTCTGCTCAGTCCCCAGCTGCAGTTTCCAGAGCTGGATTAAGGGAAATGGGACTTTGGAAACCCAAGGATGTAATTCCATGCAAATAAAAATCATCCTCCCATGCGAGTCTCAGAAAATTCTTTTTCTAGGATATAGTAAGGACCCCGCTCCCAGTAAAATTTAATCAATCGAAGTTTCACAGTCTCTTGTTAGACATCATGCGTTAACTGTATTCATATTCAAGTAGACTTTAAAAATATTTCTTAAATAATATTGGAAATGGATATCCATTATGAACAAATATTAAAGGTTAAAACTCTACTGTTATGTTTTGGACTTAATTGTAACACAAAATAACGAGAAAATAAAATTTAAAATATGTTCAAATTTTATTCAAAATAGGTATTTTATTCTTTAAATGGTTTGTAAGTATTACATTTCATTGATATTAGGTCATTTGAATAGCAATAAAGTCTTCAAGACACTGGGAGAAATACTGGCTTCTAACTTATGGATACTTTTTAGTGTTGCATAAAAGTTCTGATAATATTGGAAATACAGTAATTTGTAATTTGCAGGAAGTTTAGGCCTGCTAATCTAGTGTAGATTAAGGATAATAGAGTTATTATCATCAGTTTGGAGTTCAAAGTTCAAGAACAGAAATCTGCTGAAATATATTGATGCTTATAGAATGGAGAATCTCACTTTGTGAGCAAATGTTGGATTGCATCATAAATACTTTGAAAGCATCAAGCTCTGTCTCATTTTTGTTTGTTTTTATTTTATTTTATTTTTTAAAATTTATCATTATTGTTAAAGTATTATAGATGTACCCTTTTTCCCGCCATTGATCTCTCTACCCCACCCCCACCCCCACCCCCAGGCCTTCCCCATACCAATGTCTGCGTCCATGGGTTATGCTTATAAACATATAAATTCTTTGATTAATCTCCCCCACCGCCACCTTCCCTCTGAGATCCCTCAGTCTGTTCCATGCTTCTTTGTCTCTGGACCTATTTTGTTCATCAGTTTATTTTGTTTATTACATTCCACACGTGAGTGAGATCATGTGGTAGTTTGTTTTAAAAATATATATAATTACAGTCTGTGATAAAATGTGTAAAATGCATTGTCTATTTGGCAAATTTACTTTAATTATAATATGACCATTAATTATTTTCTTATTCCAAATCTTACTAAAAATTTGACTTTATAACTGTATGTTTTATTTTCAAAAGCTCATTTTATCATAAAAAATGTATTTTAAAGCAGTGTTAATAAATTTGAAATATGCTATCCTAGGCCCATACTTTATAAGGCCATCTTGGGCAACATGGCTGGTTTCATGCAAAGAAAAATATTATGAATCACTAAAAACTTATGAACACTTATCTTGATTATTTTTAATTGTTTTTTCAAGTCATAGAATATTAAATTATCATTGCTTTCTTTAATTTAATTTTCAGAACTAGGTAATGTCTCTTCTTGAGTTTAGTATGTACAAAAGCATCAAAATTTCATCTATGACCACAGCCTAAGTCTGGTTTATTAAGTATTCTGAAATTATTTAATATGGTTTTCCTATGGAACCATAGCATAACGAAAGAAAATTTTATAAAACTACAAATTTGAGGTATTAGCAGATAGCAACCAAACACAAAAAACTGCTCAAAAATAAAAAGAATATTTAAAGTTTTTATGATGCCCATATATACATACAAATTCTCACACAAATTTTAAACTTTTCAAATATTTTGAATTACAGAAATTCTCCTTTCAGGAGCAAATTACACTATTTAAAGTTTAAGGTAAGAAAGTAATACTCAAAATAGGAATGATAGAAAATCCAAGAGAAAACTCAACATATGCTCCTGAGACGTGTGCTTTCATTTTAAATATTTTCATAATTTTGGTTGCTAATGTTCTTTGTCTTTAGTAGTTTTAAAGCTCTATTACATAATATAAAAATAATAAAACTTATTCTTAGTATTTTGTTTTAGTTGGCATTATTTCAAATGCTAATTTCTATCTTCTGTGTCTAAGATAACTACATAATATCCTCAATGCTTAGCAACACATTAAGTCTGAACCAAGTTCTCATTTTATTTAAAATACTTTTATAAATTTTAATTAAGAAATACATTTTTATTGATTAATATTTGTATCATATATAACCAATTACCAAGACATCATTAAAGTGATGCAAGTATAAGTAGTAAACAAAGTTATTAACTTAAAATAAACTCCTGAGAAAAACACGAAGTAAAATAAAAAGGTAAGGAATGTTTTAAAAATTCTGTATAAGGACCTTTACAGAGTTGAACATCTGAATAAAATATTAGCTTCTATCCCTGTCCAAGTGGCTCAGTTGGTTAGAGCATCATCCTGATTAGCAAGGTTTCAGGTTCAGTCCCCTGTCAGGGTGCAGACAAGAATCAACCAAGGAATACATAAATTAATGGAACATCAAATTAATGTTTTTCTCTCTCTCCTTTCCTTTCTCTCTAAAATCAATATATATTTTTTAATATTAGCTTTTAGCTTTCTTTTATGCAAGCACCCAGAGTAAAAAGGAACTCAGTATATTTAGAGCCTCTAATCAGCTAGTAGCAAATGCGTCACTATCAGGAGAAAAAAACTGTTTCTCACCTTGAGTTCTACAAAGAAACTGGAATATATATATATATATATTCACACACACAAACATATGTACACATGTGTACCTAAATATACAAATATTGTTAGGTACACATACATACAAATAGTAATTATTATGTTAAAATGAGGAAGATTGCACAATTATCTGAATCTTTGAATATATAAGGTTTTCATATATTGCATATATAATAAGGTACAAATTCAACTGGTATAGTAAGTAAATGCAGCTTTTGCCAGGGTTCAAAGCCCCATTTCTGAAAAGAAAAAGAAAAGGCTCTCTCCTTATTCTTGAATTTCAAAAGATCCCCCTGGCACCTCTGTCAGGTCATTCCTTCCACTGGAAAATAATACTTTCTGATGAAACCTGTCTCTCTACATTTGTTCAAATATACCTGGAGTGAATTTTGTGTATAGGCACTTTGGTAAAGATTTTGTAGAAGAACATTAATTTCCTTGTTGTGATTCTTGACTTTCCAGTGAAATTAAACTTGGATTTACCCCCATGAGAACACAATTATGCTTTCTTGTTGCTGCATTCAGTGTTTCGTGCTATTTCCCAAACCACTCTTTAAAGAAACTTATCTACAGTGATTTAAAAAAATTAGTTAACATAAATTTTTGAATGCAATTTAAAAGATGAAATGATTAAATTGTGCCAGACCTAACCGTCAATTCTAAGCAGGTAAAATGTAATCTACTCTTCAAATGAAAGTGTAAATTTAACTCAGTGGAGTATTTCTCTTGAAGTTTATGTAGTGACCTTAAAAGCATTATTAGAAATTGCTTACCTATGTCACAAATAAGTTACACACACACACATACACACAAGTACCCTTTTGTTTTGCTATGCTAGACACATACAGTTTTAAGCAACTGATTTGATTGAATAAAAACCTATTGTTGCTACCACATTACTTTATTAAGACAGTTGAATATTCTTTCAGATCCATGCAGACTTCTCATTCCTTTGGTTAAGATTTAACCACTTCCTGACATGGGAGATCGGGCAGGTTATTCCTCAAGTTGCATCCTCAGTAATGATATTCAGTATAGATAGAACTCTTCTG
Source organism: Miniopterus natalensis (assembly GCF_054644295.1). Taxonomy (NCBI): domain Eukaryota; kingdom Metazoa; phylum Chordata; class Mammalia; order Chiroptera; family Miniopteridae; genus Miniopterus; species Miniopterus natalensis. Next base: position 57,056,561 of record NC_142083.1, read on the forward strand.
GTAGAGAGACCACAGTCTGAATGACTAGCAAGTACCCTCAGATATGACACATACCTGAAGATCTTGAACATGTCTGATAAAAATATTTCTGATCTAATGAAAGAACCTCTCTATGTACTTTGGAAATCTTAGTCACAGTAGTTTGGTCTCTTTGGCTGCATATTAGATAATTGGCAATTTAATTTTGTAAATACTGATAGTATACATTTACTACATACAGTTTACTATAACTTGACCAAAAAAGCACCTATCAAAATCTGAGATCCTTTATTGTATAGTGATTACTTTTCCTATTTACAAGAAGTTCCCTTAAGAATGACTGTCCCTGGTCATTAATATCAAACAGTATATTCTCTCTGTTGCTGCTCAGGTTGTTTTTATATGTCCATTTCCAGAGACATTTTTTAGCATTAGCAGACCTAATATTTTGCTTCCAAAAATATTACCTCCAGACAAAAATAGTTACTAAGTTTCACATCTCGAATGAAAAACAAAACAATCTCTTAAATAATACCAGAACTTTAGGAAACACTGATTTTCAATGTTAAATTGAAGTCTATAATCCCATAGCAATTTAACTGAAAAATATGTTCATCAAATTTATGTATCACATATTGTTGACAAGAAGTTTTGCTTCAAATAGTTCACCTGATGGGATGGAAGAATTGTAAACTTGATATTTTCAATTTAAGAGTGTGTTCTCATAAACACAAAACTACAGTAAGTAAAAAAGAGTAACCAGTGATGTGCATCAATGGTGAGAATTGTAATGATAGTTTTAAATGTCAAATGTAAATTTGAAGATTGAAAACAAATTTCCTACAGAGAAATTTACTGAGCACTTGTCAACCACTAAAGCAATATAAAATGTATAAATCTGAGAGGAAATACCAAAGAGATTAGTATGTTGCTTTATTAGATTGATAGGATTATATGATCTTGTTCTTAAATGTTCTTTTCCTCTTGCCTTTCTATAGTTGTCAGTTTCTCAAGCACATATTTTAGCAAAGAAATGTTTGGATTTCAAGCTTCAGTGATGCTTAATATTCTCGTTGAATGAATATGGTAACTTTGCTAAACCCTAAGAAGAAATGTCTTCTCTATTAGAATCTATAAGACATTTTAAAGGAAGAAAATCATGATTAGTTACTTCTACTCTGAAAATAGTTTTCATATTTATGACATACTTGAGTATTTATATTGAGAGTATCAAAAAAACATGCAATCACTAAGCATGTCTTGCGAAATATAGGATCTTGGTTGCGGTAAATAAAGTCAACTTTTACTTTTTATTTTTTTTTAAGTGAGAGTATTTGAATTTTTAAGATAGTCAAGATGAGAGAAAGGTAAGGGATTTTTGCATCCACAAAAACCAACTATATTGGATTGAAATAAATTTCTAATGTAATATTTTTTTTACTTGGCATTTCTGCATCATATTCTATAAAAATAGAAAACTACCATGACCTTATTGTTAATAAACATTGCTACATGTTAAGCTCCTATTATCTATTATTTATTAACACTACCTCTTAAACTTTCAGCCAAATAAATGAAAGAACACCATAGACAAATTCGTGATGGCCTCCAAAATTCATTTTGATTGAATACTTTTCCAATATTTATGATTCACATAAACATTTGTTAGTGAGAGTAACTAAATAACTATCCTATGTAAACTGAGAATTTATGAGTCATTATTAGTTTGTTGGGAGAATTAACTATATAATTATTCTGTGTTAACCACGTGACTACATTTTTAATATTATTTTTACTGGATTCTAAAGTAGCTTAAAAACATGAGTTATATTCAAATATTTGTTATGTAATATCAGGCAAGAAATTTAAGCATTCTTATAAATGAGTTTTCTTATCTATAAAATAAAAATAAACACAGTACCTTCTCACAAGGCTTAAGTAGGTCAATATAGAACTTAGTAGGTTCTTTGTCACTAAACTGGTATGAAATTCACTTTATAAGTTACTTAATATGAAAAAAAACCCACCTAATAATTTCCTCTAAAAATTCCCTGGGGTGATATAATAAAGAGGATTTGGTCAAATCTTGTTCAAAATTATTGCCTTGGTTTATTCTTTGTTTGTTTGTATGTTTTCACAAAAAGTAAACCTGGGTAATCAGAATATTTACATTACCTGCAAGTCTGAAATTTTTCTTAAAGGTAATAAAATGAAAATTATTTCAAATATTCTATTATTTGTGAAAATATTTTCCCATTATTTCCCACAGATTGAAGGCAAGATTTATCTTCAACCTCTATATAAAACAGAAATAATATTTAGGACATACAAAATGATGTGTAATGTGTCAAACTGACTTTGTTCCTGAGCAACTCTTTCCTGAAATTTTCCTTTGCTGATTATATTTTATTCTTAACTCTTCAGGTTATTTTAAGGTTTTCTTCCTAGGATACGTGGCTTAGAGTTAGTGACAGATTGCTGCAGGTGGAGAGGCAAATTACTGCCACGTTGTTGTTATCTCTTAATTGACCAGTAATAGGGGCTATAGCATCGTGTTCTAGACACAAGGCTGCTTCTGTGGCTGGAAGACGGTTAGCAATTGCAGCAGGGCTCTTACATAAAAAGTAGCCAATTATCTTTTTCCATTCGAAAGCAGTTGCAAACCCTCTCCTCAGTCTGAATACTTTGCTTCAGTCCTGCTTGGCAATATTGAGGGGTGGGATGACGAAAGTAACTGAGAAGCCTGCATCTTTGCTGAGATTAGGCCAAGCACTTCAAGGCATCAGGGCTGTATGGTAATAGTCTTTTACCCAGCACAATGGCTCAGGTTTCTTTCTAGATTTACAAAGCAAATAAAATTACTATTGGGTCTCAGATGTCATTGTGAGGCTAAACTTGTGGAAATGATAATCTTACTAAGGCTCAGCCTTTTCTTCTGCCTTTAGGCAATCTCTTATCAATTTCTGAGATTTTACTCCTCAGGCCCATAAGAATGAGCATTTTTATTAAGTTAGTTAAGAGGTCCTTCACTGAGAGTTCTAGAAATGCGGCTTTAAATTTTACTTTCATGAAACTTTAATCCATTTTCTTAAAAACAAGACTGCCCCCACACAGTAGTCTGTGTTCTGAACCTGGGTCATCAAACATCTTATAATTAACACAACTAACAATATTTAAATTGACAATTATAAGCTCAGAATTTGTTTTCTCACTACCAATACTGGATTTTTCCAAGAGGGGCAGCAGTTGATCTGCACAATGATGAAGCTAAGAGCTAGTTTTCCTCTGGAATATTCAATTAGAAAAACATTCAAAATAAGCTTTGAAGTACCCAAAGTACTGGAATCAACTCATGGGTAATATTAAAGACAGTAAATCAGGCTCATTCAGGAATACAGAAACTTGCTTTTATGTATGTTAGCATTTTTAGTTAGAAAGAACAACATAATGTTAGTGAAATGGAGAGCAAAATTAGTTTTACATGTGTGATGACTAAGGTCTAATATAGAATTATTATATATATTTGATACTCTACTTCTATGATTCATCAGGTTACTTTTTTAAAAATTGAGTATTATACATAATTTTGAAGAAGAAATATCATTCCATAAAACTTAAGGTATTCTCTCCAACACTTATTTTATGATAAAAAGTCCAAATCAATTTGATGAACATTTTGTTTGCTAGTACATACAGAGGGGGAAAAGGTAGGTTTACAGTTGTAAGTAAAACACACAGTTTATTCTTGCATTATTACTTATTAATTATTGTATTATTTTCCATATGAACAACTGTAACCCTACTTTTGTCCCATTCTATATTAAAATGTTTATTTTGAGAAAGAGAATACTAATCCCTGACATCCAGGAAATGTCCTGGTAATATTAGCTCAGCTTTGGTGTTACTAAGAACCAGTCTGGGACTCATACCTAGGTTTGAGTGTTTTCCTCTTGAACATAAACAATTTCAAAGAACATCAACATCAGACAAGGTCCATCTGACCATCACAGATTGAAGCAAACACAAGATCACTGTGTAATCATGTCTGAACACAAGTGAAACAGAAACACTGTCAAGTCACAAAATAACATATCCTATGCTGCCTGTTTATAAATTACACCTTTACCCTTTGTCTATTTTCCCTCCCAATACATAACATTTACAAATAATCATAGATTTATCCCACTTTATATATATATATATCTTTATTGATTTCAGAGAGAGGAAGGGAGAGGGAGAGAGAGAAACATCAATGATGAGTCATTGATCGGCTGCCCCCTGCACGCCCCCAACTGGGGATCGAGCCCGCAACCCGGGCATGTGCCCTGACGAAATCAAACCACGATCTCCTGGATCCTAGGTCAATGCTCAACCGCTGAGCCATGCTAGGCTATACCACTCTTGATAACATACAATCTTGAATAAATTCCCACTTCTTTAAACCTTCCTTCAAAGTATCTAACATGCTCTTACTGAGATGTCTCATGGTTCCCCAGGGAGTGTCTTTTTTGTTGCAATGAACAATAAACCCAACTTATTAAAATATGTGTATTCCAGCCCTGTCCAGGTAGCTCAGTTGGTTGGAGCATTGTTCTGTTACGTGAAGGTTGCTGGTTCAATACCAGGTCAGGGCACATGCAAGAACCAACCAATGAATGTATAAATGGGTGGAAGAACAAACTGGTCTCTCTCGCTCTCTCTCCCTTTCTTTCTCTCTGAAAAAATTAAAACATAAAAAATAAATAAATTGAAAAATATGTATGTTCCAGTGAGTTTGGAAGTCTTTGACATATTACCTATGTTCCACTATTACTTTTATCAGATGAAATAAACAAACCTACGAATAAAACTATGAAAAAATAAATGTATAAGACATTAGTTTTTGGGAGAAACAGCGATCTTAGGCAAGAAATGACTGGATTAATTCAAACTGCTTTTTAAAGATTTTTTTTATTGGTTCTGTATTTCCTGGGTCACAGTGGGTCATAATATAAATGGCATGGTCTGCAGAGAACATTTATTCTCACGTGTGGCTTACACTCTAGTAAGGAAAACAAATGTACTCAGCACTATGATTAGAGGCACACTGTGTGCACTGTATGGAGAAGGTTCAACAGGAGCACAGAGAAGGTCCGAGTGCTCAGATGTGTAAGATTTGCTCTAGCGCACACTGAGGTGATCTTCTCTGCCCTCATTCTCTTAATCAGCCACAAACGGCCAAATGCTAAAAAATTGTGGGAAACTATAAAGTTCTAATAGAGGTTTTTTTGTGTGTTTTTTTTAAATTAAAGAACATACAGTACAAACTGAATAAACACAGATCATGAATGAATATAATTAAGAATCAATTTCATAGAAAATTAAAATCAATCTAATGTTTTATAGCTAGTGGGGAAGAAACATGAAAAAACTAAGAAATTAAAGAAAACTAGTGAGCTATTTATATCACCAATTTCTATTCTGTGGTCTAATACAGCAAAAAAATGGGAGTGTAAATAATTTTTGTGATTTCCCCCCAAAATTTATGGAACCAAATGTTTTCATGCTTAACTCATTTTAAATTTACCTTCCAGACTACATTTTGACATTTAGTTACGCATGGAGTACACAAGAAAAATATTTTGGCAAGAAGAACTAATCACTAAATAACCCAAAGTGGCTATTTTACAGGAGAAAGTAAAAATCCTCAATAAACAATCAAATTTTAATAATTTCATTTTTTTCAAATAATATAGAATTGCTGTCCAGGAAAAGTCAATCTATGAAATTAGTTGGAGTATGTGTGCATTTTTAAAATGTGTCTCTGTGCTCAGTTTATGTTGTGTTTCAGTTATAAACAACTGCACTGAATTGACATTAGTAAAATTCAGTGGGTGGTAAAGAATAACAGTTACTTTGTCTCCCTAGGGCTGAAGAAAAGTAAGCATTTTTTCTATTTTTTTCCATAGTTTTCAGATTTAATATGCTGTTAATAGAAAATAAAAGTAACACCCTTACTATATAACATTTTGCATATCACACAAACCGTTCCATATGTATAAAATCTAAAACAAACAAACAAAAATTCTAGAAAGACAACTAATAACTTTAGAGGGTGATCACTCACAGGACTTTATTTTTGCTGGAGATTTGCAAAGCCGGCGATAATAGTCATTGTGGTGCAAGTACTTTGTTGTCTTTTTTTTTTTTTTTTCTGTGAATAATACTACCAGCAATGTTCAGAACCTGTTCTTAGCAAGACAATATGTTGAAAACTAGATATTCTTTGAGAGGAAGCTGGGATTTTGCAACTTTTGCTCTTATCAATGAGCGGGAGCCACTAAAAAAGAAAGATCTGAAAATGAAATATGAGAAACTTCAAATACATTAGCTGAATATACTGTATTATTGATTTTTTTAGCTTTTTTATTATCATTTTGGTCAGTTTATATGGTATTATGAAACTCTGTTTTTGCTAATACTATAAAAATTCACTTCAAGAGCATGATAGAAAGTCGGTAATACTTTAAGACTTTTATCGCATTAGTAACTTTCTTATGATATTAGAAATTCAATAAAGGACAGAAAAGTCACTGATCCTATAGCGAAATTGCTAATATAATGCAGCACTTACTACCATGACATGAAATATGCATTTTACTCTGATGCTTAAAAGCTTTCAATTTTTCTTTTCTTGTCCTTTAAGGGACCTTTCTTTTGGTGTATTTTTTAACTATATATATATATATATATATACGCACACACAATAATGTGTAAAAGTTCACAAACAGTAAAACTGCAGGACATTGATTCTTCTAAAGAGAGTAGAAAGGTCGTTGGAGAACAAATTGTGCTTCGGGGCTCATATAGCAGAGAACTCGTGTTGCCTGAGAATACTAAAGAGCATGCGAAAATCAGCAAACATCAAAAACTAAAGTTGTAACAGGATCATATTTCAGGATCTTGTATTTACTAATTGGAGTAGGAAGTCTTTACTAATTGAAACTCAGGTGGCATACTTTGAAAAATAAAGGATCAGTATCACGTAGTGAGCTCTGAACTCATACCAAAATCTCCAATGCACGTGGGCGCTGCTTACTAGAACAATGGGTGTATACTGCAGAAAATTCCATCAGCAGTGACTGTTGACATTCTTTCCACCTCTGTTGAACCAATATTTTACTAGGTGCCTTACTTGTGCCAAGGTCTGTCCAAGTGACGTGAACTGCGTCAGTAAGCTGTTATTTCGTTCCTGAGATGCTGTCAATAACTCGGGTCCTCAGCATACACAGTGTCCTGTTCATTTATACCTTCTTTCGGGCATCACTTATCCATGGCGCACGGACTGCGTACCTTCGGACGCACTTTTCAGCTTGTTTGGTATACAGTGTTGAACAGCACATAAAAGAAACGAAATGTAATAAGTAATTGCAGGTCAGTTCTAGAAAATCAGTGTAAAAATGCAATATGTTAGCAAGTGATGGGGCTGGTGACACGATCAGGCAAGACTTCACTGAGAAGGTGACATTTAAATGGAGGCCTGAAAAATGAAGAGCCATTTGCCGAGTGAAGAAAAGCCATCAAACAAAGCCCTAAAACGGTAATTACGCTTTTTGTATTTGGTGGGGTTTTTTTTGGTACAAAGATACAATATACAATGCTGTTAAAAATATTCCTGGTTTTAAAGTAGTTTGAATCAACATAATTATCAAACTCTTTTTCATGGGTCATTTCTAATATAATAGCTGATAAATAGCAAAGTCATAAAATTAGGGCCTGCAGCAGAACTAACTACCTGAACAGAGAATGTGGGCAAGAAGCTGGGTGCTTGATGTCGCAAAGCCAGGCGCTGAGAACAACAGGTGTTGCTGAAGTCAAACCAGGGTAGGGCAGACAGGAGAGGCTCAATTGAAGCAATTTTCATGAAACTACTAAGTACCAATATTCTGTCTCTGTGCTCCCCAAACTGGGTAAAACCTGCTCCCTTCAGCAGGAGTTTGGAGGTTTGCTCTCTGGAGTGGATGAACCAAAAACAATACGGCCTTGGTGACACCTGGCGAGGCTGAGGAGGGTGTACTGGGCAGTACTGAAGGGACTGGCACCAAAAGAACTGTCTACACAGGAAAGGGAAGAAAAAATGTATCAAAGGAACAATACTTTGAAACTACTGAGAAAAAATAATGTTCACTCAGAGCAGCATGTATAGAAAACTATCCATCAAGGCTAGGAGTAGAATAAAATTTTTCAGAGTTGGAATATTTTAAAAAATGTACTCTTACACATTTTTTCTCAAGAACTATTGGATGCTGTGCTCCACAAAACAATACTCTTTATTCCTTATCAATTTTTATGTGTGCATACATTTTTAAAAATCACTATATATTTTTGAGTGATAAAGTTTTAATACCCAAATGAAGGCCTCAGATAGTAACTTTATTTTATAGTAATACTTATTTCCCACCATGTGTTAATTAATAATATATACTTATTAAAATATCCTTAATACCTTATATGATAAGGTGATGATTTTAGGGTGGTATTTCTTCAAAGGCTTTACAAAATTAAAAAGTGTTTGACAGTAAAATATATTGTTCTCAGGGGATGTATGATATATTCAAAAGAGAATAATTTGTAACCGTTAAATATACTTCTAAGTAATTTGAATTGTCTACAAACACAAGTGAAATAAAGTCTTACAAGCTGCATCATAAAAGTATACCTGGCCTCAGTTCCCAGAATCATAGACAACTCTGAAAGCCAGCTCACATCTTACCTATACACACAAAAATTACTATCAAGTACTTTTAGATAAATTTACAAATGGATTCAGTTTAACATACATTATAACTTTCCCAATTGTAGCAATTTACCTAAGAATTTGAAACACACTTTTCACTGTATAGGGTATATAAAATAGTTTCTATTAAGGGAATATTTCTGTTACACTACATTAATAATGTATGGCCAGTCCCAAAACTCACAATGGTTGCATGTTTTCTTTCAAAGTTCATTAGGAAGTTGTCCAGCAGAGCTGGAGTGGCTCAGTTGGTTGAGTGTTGTCCTGTGCACCAAAAGGTTGCCAGTTCCATTCCTGCTCAGGGCACATACCTGGCTATGGGTTCGAACCCTGGTTGGGGCACATATGGAAGGCAATCGATCAATGTCTCTCTCTGTCTCTCTCTCTCTCTCTAAGCATCCCCTTAGGTGAGGATTCAACAAACAAACAAAAAAGTATTCCCCCTGATATTTCCAATACACACTTGGTATTATACATACTTATAAAAAAAGTAGTTGTTCACATTTTTGCTATGTAAATATAAATATTAAGGTCCAATAAAAAGTATATTTAGCTCATTAGAGAGCTACTGGGTTTAATAGAGTATGCAACTTAGTACCATTCCTTTGCATGAAAATTAAGCCTATCTAAGGTGATATTTTTTTACTTTGTTTTTTCTTTAATCCTCATTGGAGGATATTTTTTCCCATTACTTTTCAGAGAGAGTGGAAGGCAGAGAGAGAGAGAAAAAAACATAAGACATGAGAGAGACACATCGATTGGTTGCCTCCCGCACATGCCCCTACTGGGGCCGGGGAGCTGGCTTGCAACTGAGATACGTGCCGTTGGTCAGGATCAAACCTGGGACCCTTCAGTTCAAAGGCTGACGCTCTAACCACTTGGCTAGCCGACTAGGGCCAGATTGTCTTTTTAAATCTAATAGTCTCAATTCCTGACCAATTGAAAATCTCTGGGGAGAGAACCAAACATCAGCATTACTTTTTAAATGACCTTGCTGATTCCAATGTGCAATCAAGTTTGAGAGAGAGATTACTCTAAAACTCATTCCTGTTTTATATAAACCCCTCCTTGCTTTCAGAAACCATCCATCGTCTGAAGATTAGCATTATTGTTTTCAACACATAATTTTCATAGAAACAGAGATTCCTGCTGTGATGATACCGTATATGTTTGTAGGTACAGGTCATTGAACATTTGAGTATTTTTTAAAAAGTCAATTATAGCTGTAAGTCAATAGCTACGTTTACACTATTGTACTTCAAAGGAACAAAATTGATTGTGACAGTAGTCTCAGCATTGGTAATAGTTAAGACTAAGTTGTCTTTCACTCCAAATATGAAATTACATAATAAAAATACTAAAAACATGGGCAGGGCTCAGGAGGACCCTCTGCTTTGCCCTGGGTTCTTCATGCTACAAGAAGAGCTGCGGAATAAACGGGGTCCAACCCTCAGTGAGCCCTTCTTTGAATGGCCTCTAAGGAAGAAAATGGGATTTATGCTCCTCTTATTGCTCAATTTGTGTGCCCCTACTCTTTAACACTCAAAACATCCTTCCTTCTCACTTTTTCTTCAATTTAAAAATAGTTGTATGCCTTCCATTCTCCACGGATACAAAAAAATGCTTAATTATCTTGCTGGATATCTTCCTATCTTGTTGGTTTCCAACTTGTTTAATCTCCATTAAGTATCTTAAATTCACATTTTCTAGCTTATATATCATTCCTCTACTTGTCTCTCTTGCCAACTCCAATTCTTTCTTTTTTGCACAGTTAAAGCCATACTAAACATATTTTGATAAGGATCAGATTAAAGTGGAGTTAGAAAGAAAAAAAAAAGTTCTTATTGGCTTTTTCCAACCATAGAGTGTAAATGAGTTAGTAGAAATTCATTCCGTTTACCAGAGCTCATGTTACTCTGATGCACAAGCCTTTTTTCTTTTGCACATGTGCTTGGACAGACATTCTTAGCTTTTGAAGTTAGTTTACAAACATAAAATGGAAGAAAGACAAGAGGAACCAAAGGAAGGGAGGAAGGGAGGATGGAAGGGAGGGAGGGAGAGTGGGATGGGGGGGAGAGAGAGGGAGGGGAGAGGGAGGGGAAGCAAGAATCTTGAGGTTTTTATTGAATGGGCAGCAGCTAATAATAAGAGGCAGGCCTCATTAAAAAAAAAAAAAAAATCTGATTGTGAAAAGACAGGCCCTCACTGTCAATAATCAGTATTCTAGAAAATAGTTTATCCTGTCTGCAAACTCTTATCTATCATTTAGAGTTTCCCTCCAATCTCAGCATTACTCTGAAACAAGCTTCACGCTTGCTCTTTGCTTCCTAAAGATGAAGAGGATACTTGTGGAACACACGCCACCCGTTAATAACTTTGTGATCATATTTACAAGATGGGAGCATAGGCACGTGGGGAGGGGAACTCAACTCCAGGTGACACAACAGAGTAAAATAATTAGTGATTCTTTGTGGTTGCAAATGATGGAGAAAATAAACTCAATTTGTTATACGTCATGTTTTTGACTCCCATAAACAAGTGTCAAAGATAAAGGCAAACATTAGTTAAAACAGTAAGAACAGATTTTAATCAGTAATATACTATTGCAATAAGGAAGAGCCTAGTGTGTACTGAACTCGACTTTTATTTGTGCAGAGGCGACTGGGGTTTTTAAAGGGAGAATTGGTGAGCAGCACCTAGTAGAAGTAGTCAGGAAAGTGAAATGTAAGACCCACCTGGATTTGCTAACTGGTGCTTAGTAGAGCTAGGCATCTACCCTTCCACCAAGGCTATGAGACAGGGACCCTGTCTTCAGGTGTTGGCTGTAATAAACAGTCAATTCTTTTGGTAGCCTTGTATTTTCTCAGCAGGTACTTTATAGATCAACGTTGAGGTCTAGTCAAGAAAGGACTCAGGAGAACTTGGCTAAAGTTTGGTTAAGAAGAGAATATTTGTCACAAATTAGTGAAAGAGCTATCACCCATGGCTGGATCCAGCAGCTCAAATGACTTCATGAATGTTAATCTTTCTCTGCCTCGCAGCTCTGTTCCCTTTTTTTGGCTTCTCTCCTAAGCAAAACAACTCCTCTTGGTGATTCCCTGAGCTTCAAGTGTTTCTAGTTGCTTCAGTAATTCCAGTACAAAAAAGTGTCTGCCTCCCTCCTAATCACTCAAGCAAAAGTTCCAAGAGTTTGGCACTGCCTGAATCATGTTACCATCTCTGAGCCAAAGTACTCTGAGTGAGGCATGTAATGTCCTTGTTGGCTGGATCTATATAACATCACTATCCCTGGATCCAGAGTGACAGTCACCCTACCTAAATTATGTGGGCTGAGAGTAGGTGAGTAGTCGATCATCAAGAAAATATATTCTATTTCCAAATAAAAGGGGAATGAGTGTCTGTCATTGTCAGCTGACAGAAATTGCCCGCTGAACTAAAAGACACCTTTTTATTTTTCTGACTCTTACCTATATCATTCAATAAACAGAAGATGACTATTGTGTACAGGCCATTTTATACACTGGTCAGAGGCAAAAAAAAACCACACACCACACTTCTTCATATGTGAGTGACATAAATCTTTCCAGGGAATTATAACTAGGCTTTCCATATTTTATAAAAATCATATTTTGATAATTTTTAAAGAACATGAACATAGGAAAATTTTTTCTAAGTAGTGTTCTGTAGTTCTGTGATTCATATTGCTTTTCATTCTTAAACCTAGATTTCAACAGCTATTAGTCTATAATCTTAACTAATTGCTTTTCTAGACTTGAAAGGAAATATTTATAAATGACTAAGAAATCTAAATCCACATGACATCTGTTGCTCACAGCCAGAACATTTTTCATTCACTTTTATTGTTCAAAATCATTTACATTTGACGTAAGGACAATTAACTACACACATCATGAAAGATAATCACATAATTAAATATTCTTCACAGCACCAGAACACTTTAAAAATACTACTGCAGAAATTTGGTTCACATTGGGAGGGCAATTTTGACAAAGTAGTACAAAAGGTAATTTAATTTTTTACAATGCATTTTTTTTCAGTTATGAGAATAAGCGCAGGGTTAGAAGAAAAATAGAAATATTTTCTTAATTCTACCACCGGTATTTTAAGTCCTATCTCCTATTTTTAGAGAATATTATTGAAAAAAATGAATTATTGTTGAAATCCCAGAGTTTGGAGGAATTGGGACAACACATAAGTTATAGCATGAATTATACTGGTTTAACTTCTACACTGTTGGGAAGTTTGATGTTCTGCTGGGAATTTGACATTCCAATCAGGTCTACAAACTAGCAATCACGACAGCCTATTTGGAAGAAAGTTTTGGGATTCTTATTCAGGTGACTGGAGAGGAGTGGGGTGGGAGTGGTAGGGACAATTCACTTTTTTAGCACCAGTCCTGAAAGAATCAAGAGCGCCTGATTTTGTTTTCTACATGCAGTCAGAACTGCTTTTCAAGCTTAGGTAAAAATGCCATTTTAATAAGGAATCTTTAAAGATAGTGACTCATAGTCTATACTGACAACGTGACTCTGAATACCAGAATTGTCAAATTTAAACCACAGTCAATGTAGTCTTCAGAAGGAAGGGACAGAAGTCTAGTGAGTTTAATTCAATGTCTCTTATGAAGTTTGGCAACTACAATTAAGTCATTGTTTCTTTCTACTCCCAGTCCTTACTCTTTCTTAACAAGGCTTATTTTTCCGGGCTTTTAATCATACACCATGTTATTTTATTTGGTTCTCCTTCAAGATATCCATTTTATATTTCAATTGTGCAGAGGTAAACAAAATACCACCTCATAATATAAGCCTAAGAAGTCCCAAATATAGTTTTCGAAAATCACTAACATCACTAACATTTTACTTCATAAGGAAAGAACTATCTTATATTCAATCTATCCTTCTCAAACATTTTATTACAAACACTAAAAATTTAAATAATGATGCAAAGATGCAATAAAAAAGGTGTAATCCTTCTGTAAAATAAGAGCCAGCAACACTCTTGTGTTAATCTGTTTTCTTTTCAGTCAGTCATTTCAAAACAAACAAAAAAGTTGTATATTTTAACAAAATAAATTATGATCAGCAATTTAAAAATAAAGAGTATTCAAATTTATTTTTCTCTTATTAATAAAAATATTTATGGGCTCTCAATGAAAATAATAATGAAAATTTTAAGTGACATTAATGGAATAAATGTCTCATTTGAAAAATCCTGGTTTTTAATTTTTTTTCAATTACACTTTACATTCAATATTATTTTGTGTTAGTGTCAGGTGTACTGCATAGTGGTTAGACAATCACATACTTTAGAAAGTATTCTCTGATATTTCCAGTACCCATTTGGCACAATAACTGATATTAAAATATTATTGACTAAATTTCTTATGCTGTACTTTACATCCCCATGATTATTTTGTAACTACCAATCTGTACTTTTCAATCCCTTTATCTTTTTTACCCATCTCCCAACTGCCCCCTCCTATCTGGCAAACATCAGTCTGTTCTCTGTATCTATGACATTGTTTCTGTTTTGATTATTTCTTTATATTTTTCTTTAGATTCTACATGTAAGTGAAATCATATGGTATTTGTCTTTCTCTGACTAGCTGATTTCACTTCGCAAAATACCCTCTAAATCCACCCATGCTGCCTCAAATGGTAAGATTTCATTCTATTTTATGGCTGTGTAGTATTTCACTGTGTAAATGTACCACAGCTTTTTTACCTACTCATCTATTGATGGGCACTTGAGTTGCTTCTATATCTAAAACTCCTGAAAGAAATCATAGGCAGTAATATCTGAGACATTTCTCTTAGTAATATTTTTTTTCTGATATATCTCCTTGAGCAAGGGAAACAAAGGGAAAAAAATGGGACTACATCAAACTAAAAAAGTTTTGTACAGCAAAGGAAACCATCAACAAAATGAAAAGATATGCCACTAAATGGGAAAATGTACTCACTATGAGACATCTGGTAAGGGGATAACCATGAGTCAGAAATTGTTAAATACTTTACCAAATATGTATTTTTTTCTTGACTGGTCTGAGAGAGATTCAATTTAAGCCTGTTGTCTCAACAACCTGTTCAGTAACTGTCCTCTTTTATGCTCAAATCTGTCCCATTTGGACAATAAATGTATGGTCACCCTCAGTAAGATGGAATAACTGGGTGGCATGTGAGATATTGTTATTAATTATCATTAAGAAAAGGCTTGTGTTTGATTAATGGCGCTGTTCCTTAACACAGAATATACATGTTTTGTCATAAATAAGTTATATCAGGTCTTATTAGAAACCTTGAGAGAAAGTGTTATCGTAAGAAAGAGTAACCTTATTTAGTAATTTTTTGCAAACATTTCTTACACCTCTTTCCAGCTAATATATAGCTTTCTCAGCTCATTTCTCATTCTCCTGGAAAGGGTTTTATGTGGACCCAAATCTGAGTCTAGACATTCTCACAAATAGTTATTTTCTGTGGTGTGAAATCGCTGAATTTTCACATGTAAATATGTAATAGAACTAGGAAGAAATACACGTGCTTTCTTAGACTTTCTTTCCATTATAATGCCAAAGAACTGTTGGGAGTTGACTTACTGATCTGAGTGTCCCTAATAATGCCATAATCCAAAATTTCTGGGTCACCATCTGAACCATAGTTTTGCTAAGACAGTGGAATTTCTGTTTTTAGATGAGTTTTAGATAAGGATCAATAAGCTTGTAGGCAATTTAATGCAACTATTTGGCTATAAACTGCCTCTGTAGACATACACTTCTTTAATGTGTTGGCTTTAATGTGGTAAAAGTAATTCTATTTGCATTCATATGTATTAGTTTTTGTTTTTATTTCTCAACAAATTTTAAGAATTGGGAATACTTTTATTTTGCCCTGGCTTTCCTCCATTCCCTGAACTTGTGTCTGAGTATTCATAAGCACACAGGGAAGACAGCAGGCGAACAATGATCCATCCTCGATTAAACATTATACTTTTACATCAAGGATAAAGAGGGTCCAGGGAAATTAATCCTTTGCCCTAGGAAGTTTATTAAAAATGCTAAATCAGGAGCTGATGGCAGCTTAAATAGCTTGAAGTAATTCTCTAGGGGAAATCTTCTAAAATCCTATCTTTTAAGGTAGATTTGGTTCAAGGAGCAGCAAAGATCAAATAAAGAAAAATTGCATAGTTATTAAGCATTGCTGACATTAAGTATCAGTTAAAAAACTAAAGAAAATTTTCACACAATAGACACTATATGTCAATAAGAATCTATTTAGTGCTGAAAGCTTGAATCATGTTTTTAACTTAAGAAGATTTCAAATATCTGAAATTACCTACGAATAGAAAAAAAGTAAGTATCAAGATTATAAAATTGATGTTAAGTTAAACATTTAAGTTCATGCAAGATTGAGTATGCCTCCCACAGATACCTACTACGAAAACTACACAGATTGGAATGCTATGTGAATAAGACATGGTCTCAGACTTAGGACTTATTTATGAAGGAGTAATGAGATGGAAAAAAAAAACACCCCTAACCATATATATTGTAATTAATTGAGTTGTGTGGCACAAAGTGTGATGTATACAAAACTATATATTTTTTCGAAAATGTATTAGGCTCTACAATATATAAGCATTTCAAGACTAGTTTAAAAACTAAATTTTAAAACTCTAAGAGACAAGTTCAGTTTCTGCTCTGATATGTAAAGATCTTGGAAGCCATCACTCCCATACTCACAAGAAACTAAACAAATTGATAATCAAAAACTTTTGTTTCATCTACCAGAGAATTGAGGTCACTTAACATACCACTGCCCTAAAAGCTGGAGATGGAAAAATACAGAGAATCACAGCTTACAGGGAACAGAAGTCACTAGAGCAAGGAACAGGTAGGAACACAGCCAGTACTTGACAAATGACTATAAACTGAATGTGGACTAGCTCTAGAGTTAAAAACTCCCTAGAGGTTCAGTCTTAGCAAGGGCTCCTGCACTTTCATGAGCTTTCCCTATAATTGCCCCATGGATTCTCTTGATAAAGGTCAGAGAAAAATTGCCTCCTACTTCCGGTGGTGGAGAAGGGGAGGGAAAATAACAATTTGACATTTACCCACACCATTATTTTCTCCATAGCAAATTGCCCTCAAGGAAACTTTACCAGAACCTCACCCAACTTAAGGGAAGAGGAATTAAAAATGCCAGCACCCAGTAGCCTTCAGTTCTCACACAGGGGAGATTGAAAAAAAAAGAAAAAGCTAAGAAATGCTTCTAAAGGTCACAACGCAGGGACACTGGTGCACTTTGAAAATGAACAATTAATTATAAAATTGTAGAATGCTTCTTCCCCCAAATACCTTACAACCACATAAACATCTACTATAGTAACTGGTTTAAAACTGAGAGAGCTTCAAGACAGACTCTTGAAGGAAAACCAAAAGATAACAGTGGAGACAAAAATAAGGGCATAGAGGGATTTGAAGCCTCTGACCCTTTCAGCTACAGCAAACATTAAATGCAGTGTGTCCCCTAGCCAAGTAAACATACTGATACATCGTATATTCTGCTTTCAACAAAAAATTACAAGACATAGTATAAATGCAAGGAAAAACACAGTCAAAAGATAAAGCAAACATATAGAATCAGATATAGGAGAGTTTTGGGAATTATCAGACAGGAAATTTAAAATGACTATAATGAATATGCTAAGGACTTTAATGAAAAGAATTAACAGCATGCAAGAACATATAAATAATATAAGCAAAAAGTTGGAAACCCTAGGAAAGGATCAAAAGGCATTACAAGAAATCAAATATGCAATAAAAGAGTTAGAGAATGCCTTTGATGGACCCATCATTAGACTGGACATAGCTAAGGAAAGAATCAGGGTGTCTGAGGATATGAATAGAAACTTCCCAAACTGAAAAATAAAGAGAAAACTGAATTTAAAAACAACAACACAGAATTATACTAAAAAAATCTACATGTAGGTATATCAGAGTCAAACTGAAGAAAATAAAAAACAGAGAAAATCTTAAAAGAAGTCAAAGAAAAAATATAGAAGAGCAAAGATAAAAATTACATCAAACTTCTCATTAAAAACTATACAAGCAAGAACAGAATGAGATAAAAATGTTAAAGTATTGAAAACACACACACAACAATGGCCTAGAATTCTGTATCCATTTAAATTATTCTGAAAAGTAAAAAACAAAAAATTTCTCATACAAACAAAAACTGAGGGAGTTTGTTGCTGGTCAATCTGCCTTGTGATTCTCCATGATACAGGATGAAGGAGGTGATTAGTTACTAATGAGAGAAACACAAAAGACCATGCCCATTTCCATCAGAACCTTCTCTCATTGGGGCAGAAATCTCAGGCGAAGGACAGGAAACTGTCCAGCTCCCAGGACCAGGCAAAATCCATTGCTTCTGGGGTGGGGGGATAGGGTTTGTTAGAAGGAAAATACATCTGTATCTGGGGAGATATAAGAACATTCTCACCAACAGGATGCAAGTAAAGATCCATTGTAGCTGGGGAAAATATAGAAGTAGGGTTGCTGGATTCAGCAAATAGAAATATAAGACTGCCAATTTAAGTTTTAAATACAAAACAGATTTTTTTTTTTTTAGCGTAAGGATATTCGTATATCGCATGGGACATACTCTCATGGACAGTATATTCCATAGGACATATACTAAAAATGATTTATCAGTTGTCTGAAATTCAAATTTAACAGTGAATTCTGTATTTTAGCTGTCAAACCTAGCTAGAAGCAAAAGTCCTCTGCCCATGGGGGAGGAGCAGGAAACCCTCCTGCGCCTACATCCTGCTTGTCTGCAGTTGAAATTCATTTAGTATCTAACCAGTTTTCAGCAGCTAATCTGCCACTGTCATTTCTCACCTCAGTTATTGGAAAAGATCTTTAACTCCTGTAAATA
This sequence comes from Miniopterus natalensis, assembly GCF_054644295.1. Classification (NCBI taxonomy): domain Eukaryota; kingdom Metazoa; phylum Chordata; class Mammalia; order Chiroptera; family Miniopteridae; genus Miniopterus; species Miniopterus natalensis. The sequence continues at coordinate 57,075,278 of NC_142083.1, forward strand.
TTTTTTTCCTTGACCACAAACAGTCAATTCTCAACACTGAAGTCGGATGTTACTATTGAAACCCAAGTCACACCATGTCATCCTTAGTTCAAGTACTCCAGTATTTTCCAGTAACAATGAAAGCTCAGAATAAAAGCCAAACCCTACAAGATCCTGAAAAGTCTAGCCCCTTCTCCGAATGCACTGGCTCCATTCCAGCAACAGAACCTCTTGCTGTTTGCTGAAGTTGGTGGTCATGTTACCTTTTTAGGGCCTTTGTGCTTGCTTTTCTCTCTTTCTGGAAGGTTTTCCTCCAAGTTATCAACACTTGGTTCTCTGCTTATGCTTTGGATCTCTTCTCAAATGGTAGCTTGTTAACTGAGGCCTTTTGTAACTGTGGTTACTAAAATTACATCTCACCATCCCCATCCATCACTCTCTACTCCCACCATGCTTTATTGTTAATCACTTAAAGCACCATCTAGTGTATTTATTTAGTTAGTTTATTTTGTATCAACTCTCACTGAACAGAAATTGGGGATTCTTGTTTTTTGATTGATGGCTGTGTTCCTGGAAACATAATGATGCTCAATAAATGGGTTGAATAAGTGAAGGCATACATAAATGAATGAGTGAGTGAATTAAAGCATAAAGTTGAGCAAACATTGCTGCCAAAATGAAAATGTACTTTTAAAATATATATTATAATGCTGTTTTAGAGACATTGATACAAGCATGGTACACTTGTATATAGTTCCTTCTGAATATTCATTCCATTGGAGTATAATTTTTTTTGATTCCGTAGGATACTGCAGTTACCCTTAATGTCACACTGTTTCCACATTGATATAAAGTGCTCCCTCAGATGGGACATGCTGTAGCCTTTTAATACCAACATTCATCATGCTAAAATATATGCGTGGCCTATAACTCCTGTGGAATAGCCTGCAATGTGGAATAGGAGTGATCCCGAGGCAGAGCTTAAAATAAGCAAATAGGTCAAATGTTCAACTTACCTGCAATATTTTTAATTACTTGGCATATATTTCTAAATGAATGTTCAGGCCCTATCAAACCATTGTGACACTATGCTTAAATGAGAGGAATACCAGGAGGCCCATGTGTTTCATCTTTTTTTAATGCTCCAAGTAAAATGAATCTTTTGATTTTTTTTTTCATCCCGAAAATGTCTCTAAAGAGCCAATGGTTTAAATGCAAAGTTCTTCCCTTAAGGAAAAGGTTCGAAGTTTTCATTTTCTAAGAGTAAAATATTACTTTCTCACATGAAAGTTTTGTCTATTTTATTGCTAGAGTTGAAAAAAGAAAAAGTCTCAACTTCTTTAATATAGCCCAATTCATCAAACTGATTTCTTTCTTGCTCTAGGTTATTTCTCACTGATAGTCCCTTTGGTTGCTAGAAATTTCTAAATTAGTGTTTCATACCTCTATGAGGCACACATTATTTAGCTGACTATTACCTTTCATTTGTATTCATTATGTGTGTATGTGGCTTTATCATTGCTCAGCATTATAATAACCATAAAGGAGTGATTTATATTGCCATAGATACAGAGATAAAACTATTTTATTTAAAAATTTGTTTTTTTATTATAATCTGTTAAAGAAAGGAACTTCATTAAATATAAAATGTCACTATTATTTTAATATTGTATGAGTGTGTTTGTGTTTATTATAATATCAGTGAATAACACTTTTCAGCATGTTGTTTGGTTGTTTAGGTTTTTCAAATCTATGTGTGTTTAAACCTTAAAATATTGCCTTTTATTTTTGAAAGAGAAATGAAGTAATGATGATGGTAATATCTGCATACTCAGAGTTTATGTCCTATATGAATTAAGTATACTGTCAAATTAAAGAGAGAATTTAGATCCCAGAATGGAATTTTTTTTGAGAAGGTACATTAATTGCTTTTAATTTTATCCAGTTACAAAATATAAACATTCTCTACTCTTGCATTCATCTTTTTAGATAAAGTAACCATGGTACCACAGTATTTTCAGCCTCTGACTAATTTTTATGTGAATTATCCCATATATATTTTGAGGAAACAATGGGCATAATCTGTCACATTCACAAGTGAGAGTTTGTAGTGATAAAATAACATAAATCATTAGAAATATAAATAATATAGGGCATTTGTTATTAAAAATAAGTAGTACTTTTTATTTTGCAAAATTTAACGTATATATGCTCCTATTCAATAATACTATTATTTACTCTAATATATGAGTAATTATATTTACATTTAAATATATTTAAACCCAAACCACCATTTTTAAAGGCCTGGCAGGCAGTCTGAGATGGTTAATTTTTGTGCCAATTTGGCTAGGCTAAGGTATCCACTTGTTTGGTCAAGCACAGGTCTAGATATTGCTGTGAAAGTATTTTCAGATGAGATTAACTTTTAAATGAGTAAACTTCGAGTAAATCATATTAACCTCCAGAACTTCCAACCTCATCCAATCAATTGAAGGCCTTAAGAGAAAAAGACTGAAGTTCCTCAAGAAAGAAGGAATTCTGCCTGCAGACCTGCCTTCAGACAGACAATGTCAGTTCTTCCCTGGCTCTCAGCCTGCCTCTCTGCCTCACAGTTTGCAGACTTGCCAGACCCCACAATTGCATTAGCCAATTCCTTCAAGCCCCCCACTCCCCAATGGCTCTGTTTCTCTGACGAACTCTGACTAATACATTATCTTACAATGATCCTACTGGAAACATTCTTTGCTTATTGACTGACATCACCTCTCCTATACCCTTTTCCCTTCCCTAGTTCCCTCTGACCCTTCCCAAGCCACCACTTTGGCTGCAGAAGCTTTTGTGGGAAAGAAATAAGACATGGAAATTTTGGTGGTCTTATAAATTCAGAGGTGGAATAATGGAAGAAATGAGAATAATAATAAAATGAATGAAACTTAAACTAATTCAGAAATAATCAGCCTTGGTGGAGAGAAATTCAAGAGCTAATTTTAAGAGAGGACTACTTATAGATACAATCACTATACATTTTAAAAATATAACCTTTTTAAAAATCTTTAGATTTTCAGGGGGCAATAATTATATATTCGTGTAAAATAGTTAAATCATATTAGATTCTTCCTAAATATAGCTAAATCACCTGTCTTTGCTAAAGGGTTTTGAGCATGCAGAAGTGCAATGACTTTGGATTATTGAACACTTTGAAGTAGGTGGGTGGATACAAGGGGGTTGCTTTAGGGAAGACTAAAACAAAACATTTTAGATATGAGAAACTGGGTAAGATAAGGGGGCTGAAAGGGAGATCAACAGATACCAAAAATAATAGGTACAATGATTATAAATAACACTGCAATTTTGTTTAATATTTAATTATCCTCAGGAAAAATTAGAAATTTCTGCTCCTTTCTTTTGATATTTCATTGTCTTCTCAACCTAGGATTCAGAATTCAGGCAGCCGCAGACTTAGCATTTCATTTTACTGCATTAGAATTTGTATGCATTTAAGGACTAAACTGAGAACTGAACAAATTTAATAACATATTCCCATTGAAGTATATGTTCTGAGTTATGAAAAATCAATTTAAATTGAACTCTAGGACCACAATATATTTGTGATTTTAGCCCTGGCAATGTTATTACACATGTCATCAGTCATTTTTAAGACAATGCAAAGTTCAAAATGTTTTGCCAAAATTTTTGTTTATCTCTTTGGACCTGGATTCATATAAAAATGATGATTTAATTATTCAAAGTATACAAGGCTCCGCCAATATCTACCAATGAGATTTTAGAACAGAACAGTCTTGTGTCTGTTTTGAGATTTTGAAAGTTTGATTGAAAAGGGAACACATTTTTCAGTTAGTTGATTGATATGAGAACTTTTTGAAACATGATAACATTCCATTTAAACCACAAATTATATCAATTTATAAAACCAGTAAAATTAAATATTTTTCAAAACAAGAAAACATCTGGAAAAACTTAAAATTCTTTGAATATACATAATCAAATGAAATAAATTACTACTTACTGAATATCTATTCAGGAGGAGGGAAGAAACACTGATTAGGCAAAGTATGAGGGGAGTAAAACAGAGAACCTTCATTTAGAAGCTAAGATATAGTATAAAATAAGACAGATTTAGGAGTTAGCAAGGCCTCAGCAAATCAGAGAATTTAGCATGTTCCCCACACTCAGTCCTCTTATCACTCTCTCATTTTTTTAAATTACCTAGTAATTTTGTTAATATTAAATTAATATTCTATTTAAATCTAATAAGACTTGTAATCACCATCTATTTTAGCCTCATCTCAGAAAATAACATCCCTGAAAACCGACTCAATATGTTAATTGTACTTTTGTATACATATTAGCCGGATTGTTTTTTATGTGCCACTTAAAATCATCTTGTGTATCTACTGTTGTTTGTATATATGTCACATATTGTGAGAAACTATTTCATAGGAATCATGAAAAAACTCAACGAGATTAGCATCAAGCTTCTAGAATGCAGAATTATATTCCTTTGCATGGGAATTTGTTTTATAGAACAGCCCTAGTTATTTAAAAGTTCTCCCTTAATTTGAATAAAAATGTGCCTCCTAATAATTGCTACATGAAAACTAAAGACACAAATTGGGTTGCATCTGCCTTATTTGGAAATTATACAGAAGTAAAGTGCCTAGGAATTCCTCGGGATTAAAATAACATCTACTTTAGGGGAAAAAAAATTAATTACTATGTAGATGTTAATTTTTGGTAAATTCATACTTATCAATTTTTTTTTTTTAACTTTTCCCAACTCACATGCTTAATTATTTAGTCTAGAATTTTTCAACATGTGTTGTTGAGTTTACCAATTCTTTCTTTCTTAAAATGGGATTAAAAAAAAAAAAGGGGGATTCTAATAAGAATTTGCCAATCTACAGTTTTCTGGATTGTTCACAGCTCTCTATAACTTCACAGAACTCTCTAGTTTCATCTTTTAGTTCTACTGATTCTACAATTTCACCTTTAAGTACTCTTGGTATTTTCATATATAGGGTAAGCAAACGGAACTTTTATATTGAAGCACTCTTGCCCTACCCTAATCTAACACTGAGGTTTTGAGTCTAGTTATCAGGAAAACAGAACCATTAGAAGAAATAAAAACAAAAATCACCTAGCGACAAGTAAAATGGAATCAGTAAAATCAAATGATTACATTTGTCTATATTATGCTGGCTGAGACCATTCATGGGTCTTGGTAAATATTCTATAATATACATTGATGACCAAGGCTTTTAAATACATTTCACATTACTATGATTCTACTTAGACATAAGTAGAATTTAAGACATAATTATCCTCAATGCATCAATATATGTACGTGTACTGTATATATAATTTTCCACAGTTAGAAAAATATGTGCATAGGTATTTCTTTAATTTAATGGGATATAGTAATTGTTTCCAAATATGATTCCCTAGGTCAATCAATATGCATTCAACCAATTATCAGATATGCAAGATTTATTGAACAGATGTCAAGAATAATATTGGATGAAACCTCTCAGTTAAAATGACTGTTGAGTAAATCTGAACTACACTCAAAATTACTTTTATAAAAAAATTATATTAACTTTTCTTAGGAAACCTCTGAATTTATATTTATGAAAGTTAATATTCTCATTATAGTTTAATAGTTAAGAGAAATTTCAGGAAAATACTTAAAGATTTACAAATTTCCAGCTATTCAGAAATTTTAGCTTAATATTGTATAGGAATTAAAATTACCTGGTAATGTTTCTCAAATAATAAAATTATTACTCTTGCTCAGTTAAATAGGCTATTAAGGAGTAAAGACTTTCTACCAATGTCTGCTTTAAAAAGCCTCATTTTGTGAATTGATCATGAATAAATGAGAAAAAATACAAGAGTTATTCTCATCACACAGCTTCACCTGTACTAGGTGATTTTATTTCCTCTTACTTTCCAGAGAAAAGAGGCATAAGTGTATACTTTTTGATGGGGCTCATATTACTAGTATACAATATGCTCACATTCTTAACTTCCTTGCTTTTGATATATTTTTTTCCAAATATCCTTTCTATGTATTTTGAATTCCATTAGCTTTTTTAAGACCTACAATTTAGTCCTTCTCCTCTTTTTTTAGTTTAATTCACACAACTAAAAACATAAACAAAAAGAAAAAATAAGCAAAAAAATTAAAAACACTTTGTTTTAAAAAAATTTATGGGGTGACTTTGGTTAATAGGATCATATAAGCTTCAAGTGTACATTTCTATAATGCATGCTCTGTATATTGCATTGTGTGTCCATCACCCATTTACTTTCTTTTACCCAGTGAAACACATCATATGAGTTTCCCAAAGGCCAAAAGAATACAGTTGATTGATAACTGTGTATTTAATGAACAAATAAGTGCTTTCCCTTAAGGCAATCTGTTTATCTTAGTCATTTTCTACATAAGAGTTTAGAATAATTTAAACACATTTATAAGGCTAAATGGCATATACATAATAGCTTCACATAATATTGATAAATGTATTATTAGGAGTATTAAAACAAATGTAATAAAATGAAAACAAAAATTGCTTGAATATGATAAAAAACATTTTACCATTTTACCCACACTATTCTCTTTTAAGCTAACAGCAAGAAGAATTCACCAGTGTTTAGTTACTCATGTTTCTCCTGTTTCTTGCAATAATTGAGAGTAGAAAAGAATGTTAATTTTAAAATATTTGTACATCCAGGAGACTTGGAGAAAAATCTCTGTCCTGGTTGAGATTGAATTGTTTATGTAAGAAAGATATCAGAAAATTGAAGATGCTACTTGAGTTATGTTTAAAACATAATATAATTTAGCATGACATCATATTTCCAAATACAACTATTATATCATTACCATAAAATAAAATAACAGAAATAAAAAGTTCAGTTTGATGAGTTTTGCCAATTTTATATAGCACATAACCACTGCCCAAAGCAAGATAAAAATTTTCCATCACTCTAGAAATTTCCCTCATATATTTTTCCAATGAATTCCCTCTCCCTGCCACCAAATTAAACTCTTCCCTATTTCTAATACTATAGGTGGATTTTACTGTTTTTATACTTCATAAATGAAATTCTTATACTTTATAAAAAGAATTACATATCATGTACTTTTTTGTTCTGGTTACTTTCACTAAGCATAGTATTTGAGATTCACTCATGTTGCTAACGCATGCACTGGTAGTTCACTATTATTATTTTGCTATTGCTGAGTAATATCCCATTGTATAACATGCCACTATATTTTTATCTTTTCTCTTGTTGACGGACATGTAAGTTGTTTTCAGTTTTGGCTGTTATGAATGTTTGCTATTAAGATTCTTGCATGAGTCTTTTTGTGGATATACATTTTTATTGGTGGTGGTAGTGATGAATATCTAGTAATAGTCCTCAGACATAGGGTAGAAATGTGTTTAACCTCATTAGAAGATGTGAAGCTCTATTTGAAAGGTTACATAACCACCATCACTGTATGAGAATTCCAATTGCTTCACATCCATACCAACATTTGATATTATAAATATTTTTTAATTAGCCACTCTGCTGGTATAAAGTTGCATATTTTAAATATTTTTAACTTTGATTTCCTTGAAAAATGTACTGTAGGTGCCTTTTCATATGAAATATTCACTAATATTTTTGGCCACATTCAGTTGGGCAATTTATCTTTTTATTGTTTATTTGTAGAAGCTCTTTCTATATGTTCTAGGTACACATTCTTTGTAATAAACATTTCTTCCAATGTGTAGCACAATTATTCATTGTCTTAATGGTGTCTTTCAGAGAGCAAACCTTTTTAATTTTGATAAAGTACAATGTATATATTATTTTCTTTTATAGTAGATTGTGCCTCCTGTTTAAAACAAATCTTTGCCTATGCTAAGTTTCCGTATTTTTTAAAAATCTATTTTTGTTTATGTTTATGGTCCTGAGCATTATGGTTCAGTTTATACTCCATCTTAAATTAATTTTGTGTATAGAATGAGAAATTGGTTGAAATTATTTTTTCCATATAGATGTGTAACTTTTCCAGCGATTTTTGTTGAAAAGACTTTCTTTTCTCTATTGGATTGACATTGATTGAAAAACAATTGGTCATAAAAATATGGTGTATTTCTAGACTCTATTCTCTTCAATTGATTGTTTTATCTGTCCTTATGCAAATATGATATTTTGATGACTACAGCTTTATAGTAATTAGGGAAATCAGGTAGTGTATGTCCTTCAACCTTTTTCTTATTTTGAAAGAACCTTTAGGTCTTTCTAAATTATTTACATTTTTATATTTTTAGCAAACCAGCTGGAATTTTAGTAAGGGTAGCATTGAATCTATAATTAAAACAGTAAAGACAACATCTGGAGAATATGGAATCTTACAATTCTTCAATATAGTATATTTATTAATTTTGTTATTATGTACTTACACTAGTAATACTTTGGAAAATTTAAAGTTGATGCTATTGTGATTGTATTATTTTTTATTTTCCATTTTTTAAAACCATTTAATCTAATGTGAGTTTTTCAACAATTTAATATTCTCATTTGAATATCTTCTTTCTCACTTTATTTCTAATAGGAATTCAGCAAATATTTTTATCTTTGCTCCTTAATATAATTTTCTTTTGACACAATGTAATATGTAAACTTTCTCTTCAGTTTTCACTAGTTTGAGTATAATATGTCTATGTGTATATTATCTTCATTAACTCTGTTTGGAATTTATTGTGTTTTTTGGAGCTGTTTTCATTCTTTATCAGTTTTGGGTGGGTCCCACCATTTTGTTTTCAATAATTTATTTTCCCCCATATTTTTCACCTCTCCTTCTGTAACTTAAATTACAGTGTTTTAAACTGTTTGATATTATCCCAAGGATCTCAGACTTTCTGGTTTGCTGTCATATTTCTTTTTTTTTTTTAAGATATTTTCTATGTCCTGTCTTCAGGGTCACCTATCATTTCGTTAGCTAGATATAGCCTAAATTTAAGCCTATGCAATGATTTCTTCACTTCTATGAATTTTTTCATTTCTAGAATTCCATTCAGATCATTTTATAGTATCCATATATCTGCTGAAATTTTGCACCTCTTAACACATTTTTTGTACTCTTTCAAACACATAATTTGATTATTTACACAAAATTGTTTGAAAATCCTTATTTGATCATTCTAATGTTTCAACCATCTTTGAGACTGCTTATGTTGAACATTTTTTTCCTCTGAACTTGGGTCACTTTTTTTTCTTTTTTTGGATGCATCTTATATTTTCTTCTCAAAGTTTAATTTAAAATAATAGTAGAGACTTAAGTAAATAATATTAGTGTCAGGAAAAGGGTAGACCTCTTTCTTGTTATCCCTAAACTGTAGGGCTGATTCTATCTAATTTATACTTAATCTGGGTCTGAGATTTGTTACAGAACAACAAATATGGGTCAGATTAGAGATGTTTTCAAACATTTTGAGTGTATAACCAGGACCAGGGACTTGAATGCTGGAGAGATTCCAAATATCTTTCTTGTAATGCTTCTTTAGAGCTGCCGGGTTTTTGGCCTCCTGTGAGTCTACTTCTAGTCCTGTCCTCTTCTTTCTGTGCCTGAGCAATGTTCTTTTGGTCCAGTTGCCCCTTTCTAAACTCCTGTGGAACTAGATCCCTGAGCGGTATGAATTTATTTTTCTCCCTCAGTTTTATTGAGATATAACTGACATATAACATGGTATGAGTTTAGGGTGTACAACATTCTTCAGAAGCATGTCTCTTAGTTCTCTTACCACCCCCTCAGTGTTGTGTAGGTGAAATCCCAGAGTACACAATGTGCTTCACTTTGCTCTCTTACCCTGACCAACTAGAACCTTTGTACAGCTTAAGGCTTAGAAGAGGATTATTAACTGATTTATTTTAGTACTTCACCACCACCACATACAATAAATAACAAGAAAGGAGTGCATCTAGTTGCAATCTGTTCTTCTATAAAATGCTCTGGATTCTGATCTGCCGCACCAGCCCACATATCACATTAAATGTTTGTTAAAATCTAGTTAATGTCTTCATCTACCAGAGATGGCAACAATTGTGAGTCTGTTCTCTCTTGAGTAGAAACTGAGGCTTTCTGTAATGTATTTACTTTTACTTGTGTGGCTGTGTGTCATCAATTTTATATTTGAAAAACCATAATCTTCTAGCTTATTCAGGTTATTTTTGGCTTTTAGTGTGGAAATGACCATTCCATGTGACTTCCTCATGTGCGTCAAGCTTATTGGTGAAAAATAGCTTATCCAATAGATATCCGTTACCATTAATAAAATAAGTAAAAATGGAATACAATATATGGAAAGTATATATTGCTCTTTATTTATGTGAATACATACACAAAAATATAGAAAAAATGGAAAGATGTTGAATGAGAAAACTTCAACTTTGAAATTGTTTCTACTTATTCTCTCGTAAACATCAGTATTCTATCAATACATCTATTAAAATATTGAACTGCACATAATTAAAAACATAATCTAACACACTCTCCCGGGACCAATCTGGATTTACAACTAAAACACAGAAAAACCATCCTGAATAATAAACTGCAATGGAAGATGAGCTGAAGAGCACCCTCATAACCAAAGAGGAAAAGTGGAGACCGCACAGAGACTGGTAGGAAGTGCGGACGCGAGAGGGCTGGCTGGGCTCCCACAGGCAGCAGCTGAAGGTCCAGAGGGATATCTCAGCTGAGGGAGTTCCCACTGAGGACTCTGGGGCCTAAACCCCAGGCTGGGCTTCCCAGCCAAGAGCACCAGAACTGAGAAAGGTGCCCACATAACATCTGGCTGTGACAAGCATCCCGGTTTCTATCTGCCAAGGAGATGCAGCTAGAACTGTAGGCACCCTCTTAAAGAGCCAATACACACCTTTCCTGTGTAGCCACTCACCTTGGGCTCTAGCGGAGGGGGAGTGGAGTAGACAGGAGCTGTGCGGGGAGAGCCTGGGGTTGTGGCTCTGAAGAGATCAGGGGAAGCCTGTCTAAATTTCTGTGCCATCATTCCCCCAGACTGTGGGGGAAATCTTTCTCAGGAGGCAAGTTTTTGACTTTCGCCTGACGGGGGAAGCAATTGCCTCGCCCAGTTGGAAAGCCTCTCACCCTGCCCAGAGGAGTTTCTACAGCCTTGAGGCTTTTTAAGAGACTGATAACAACCAGCTGCCCCACTCTGTGGAGCTTCTACAGCCTGAGGCTCATTAAGAGAAACAGATTAATCTGTCTGCAGGCAGAGGCAGACCTTATGGTGCTTTGAGTCTTTGCCTGAACTGCTTCAGGACCTGGGCCTTAGAAAAGCAGACTTTGGTGTGCATCTTGGTCCTGCCCAAATGGAACCAGTCCCAGCAGTGGAGACCTCAAGCCTAGGGATGTTGATAGCCCCAAACAGGGTACTCAGGGCCAGTCATAAACTGCGTCTGACATTCGCCTGCACCAATGACCCTCCACAAAGACTGAGAGTCCTAGCAGATCAACCTAACATTTAAAAACAAACCCAAAAAAATAGCCAAAATGGGGAGACCAAAAAACAAGCTCCAAATGAAAGAACAAGAGAGGTCTCCAGAAAAAGAGCCAAATGAAACAGAAATAAGCAATCTCTCAGATATAGAGCTCAGAATACTAATTGTAAGGATGCTCAACAGCATGAAAAAAGATTTGGAAACTGAAAAATGACCAGTCAGAAATGAAGAATGACATAACAGAAACAAAGAATACATTGGAAGGAATAAACAGCTGATTAGAGGAAGCTGAGGATCGGATCAGTGAATTAGAAGATAGGGTAGAAAAAATGACTCAGAGACCTAAAAACAATTAAAAAACAGGAGGACAGTCTAAGGGGGCTGTGGGACAGCATGAAATGTAACAATATTCATATTATAGGAGTGCCACGGAGGTTGAAAGTAAGCAGGGGTTAGAGAACCTGTTTGATGAAATAATGGCAGAAAACTTCTTTAACCTGGTCAAGGAAAAAGTAACAAAGGTTCAGGAGGCACAGAGAGTCCCAAGCAAGAAGAATCCAAAGAGGCCCACGTGCAGATACATTGTAATTAAAATTCAAGACAAAGAGACAATCTTAAAGGAAGCTGGAGAAAAGCAATCTGTTACCTACAAAGGAGTCCCCATAAGGCTGTCAGCTGATTTCTCATCAGAAACTCTATAGGCAAGAAGGGAATGGCCATGGAATACTACGCAGCTATAAAGAAAAAGAATCTCGTACCCTTTGGGACAGTATGGATGGACCTGGAGAATATTATACTAAGTGAAATAAGCCAGGCAGCGAAAGAGAAATATCACATGATCTCGCTTATACATGGAATCTAAAGAACTTAATAAACTGATACAGAATAGATTCAATGACATGGAAGCATAGATGAGACTGATGAATGTCAGAGGGATAGAGGAGGGCGGGTGGGTGGAGGGGGAGAGTGTAACCAAAGAGTTTATATACATATATGCACAATCCAAGGACAAGGACAATGGTGGGGAGAGGGACTGGGGAGGGGGAAAGGATGGGGTGGAATGGGTCATTGGGGAGAAAAAGGGACATCTGTAATATTTTAAACAAATTTTTTTTTTTTTTTTTTTTTTTAAAGAAGGGAATGGCATGAAGTATTCAAGGTAATGAAAAACAAAAGACCTGAAACCAAGACTACTAAATCCAGCAAAATTATCAATCAAGCTGGATGGTGAAATAAAGAGCTTCCCAGACAAAAAAAGGTTAAAAGATTTTATCCCTACAAAACCAGCATTACAGGAAATGTTAAAGGGATTGCTATAATTAGAAGTAGAAATAAAGAGAATGAGAAACATAGGCATAAAGAAACAAAATGGCAGTGGATAACTATCTTTCAATAATAACCTTAAACGTAAACGAATTAAATGCTCCAACAAAAAGATATAGGGTGGCCGAATGGATAAAGAAAACATGATCCAACTATATGCTGTCTACAAGAGACCCACTTCAGAACAAAAGACTCATACAGGATGAGAGTGAAGGGATGGAAAAAAATTTTCCATGCAAATGGAAATGAAAAAAAAGCTGGGGTAGCAATACTCATATCAGACAAAATAGACTTCAAAATGAAGACCATAATGAGAGACAAGAAAGATCAATACATAATACTAAAGGGATCAATCCAGCAAGAGGATATAACCCTGATAAACATATATGCACCCAATATAGGAGCACCTAAATTTATAAAAAAAACTTCTAAAAGATTTTAAGGAAAAGATCGACAGCAATACAGTCATACTCGGGGATTTTAACACCCCACTGACATCACTGGGTAGGTTTTCCAGACAAAAAATCAACAAGGAAACAATGACCCTGAGTGACACACTAGATCAGATGAAAATTTAATTGACATTTACAGAACATTCTACCCCAAAGATGCAGAATATACATTCCTTTCTAGTGCACATGGGATGTTCTCAAAGATAGACCACATGTTAGGACACAAAACAAGTCTCTCTAAGTTCAAGAAAATTGAAATCATATCAAGCATCTTCTAAGACCACAGTGGCATGAAAGTAGAAATCAACTACAATAAAAACACTAAAAAACATTTAAACACATCAAGGTTGAAAAGCAGGTTTTTAAACAATGAATGGGTCACCAAAGAGATTAAGAAAGAAATAAACTTCCTGAAAAATGAAAATGAACACACAACTCCAAACCTATGGGACACAATGAAAGCAGTCCTGAGACTGAAGTTCATAGCACTACAAGCCTACCTCAAAAAACAAGAAAAACTTCTAATAGACTTTTTAACCCTACAACTTCAAAACTTAGAAAGTGAACAACAAGAAAAGCCCACAGTAAGTAGAAGGAAAGATATAATAAAGATCAGAGCAGAAATAAATCACATAGAGGCTAAAACAACAATACAAAAGATCAATGAAACCAAGAGCTGGTTCTTTGAAAAAATAAACAAGATTAATGAACCTTTAGCCAGACTCATCAAGAAACAAAGAGAGAGGACCCAAATAAACAAAATCAGAAACAAAAGAGGTGAAATAACAACTGACCCAACAGAAATACAAAGTATTATAAGAAAATACTATGAACAACTATATGCCACCATGCTGGACAACCTGGATGAAATGGATAAATTCCTAGAAAAATACAACCTTTCAAAACTCAATCAGGAAGAGTCAGAAAGTCTAAATAGGCCGATAACTGCTGATGAAGTTGAAGCAGTAATCAAAGGGCTCCCAGCACACAAAAGCCCTGGCCCAGGTGGCTTCACGGGGGAGTTTTACCAAACATTCAAAGAAGAATTAACACCTATACTCCTCAAACTATTTCAAAAAATCTAAGAGGAAGGAACACTTCCCAACTCTTTTTACAAGGCCAGCATTAGTCTAATTCTAAATCAGATAAAGACACTACAAAAAAAGAGAATTACAGGCCAATATACCTGATGAACATAGATGCTAAAATCCTCAACAAAATATTAGCAAATCGGATCCAGCAATATATTAAAAAGATCGTACACCATGACCAAATGGGATTTATTCCAGGGATGCAAGGCTGGTACAATATTCACAAATCAATAAACATGATACATCACATAAACAAACTGAAAGACAAAAATCACATGATCTTAGGAATAGATGCAAAAAAAGCATTTGTTAAATCCAACACTCATTTTGGATAAAACTCTCAGCAAAGTGGAAACAGAGAGATCATACCTCAACATAATAAAGGCCATATATGACAAACCTATAGCCAACATCATACTCAATGGGCAAAAACTAAAACCATTTCCCCTAGGAACAGGAACAGGAACAGGACAGGGGTGTCCATTTTCACCACGCTTATTCAACATAGTACTAGAAGTCCTAGCCACAGCAATCACACAGGAAGAAAACATAAAAGTCATCCTAACTGGAAAGGAGGAAACAAAACTGTCATTATTTGCAGATGACATGATATTGTACATAGAGAATCCTAAAGACTCCACCAAAAAATGACTAGATTTAATAAATGAAATCAGCAAGGTAACAGGATACAAAATTAACACCCAGAAATTGATGGCATTTTTATACACCAATAATGAATTCTCAGAAAGAGAAACTAGAAAAGCAACCCCATGTACCATTTCAACTAAAAAAATAAGATACCTAGGAATAAACTTAACCAAAGATGTAAGAGACCTTTAATTAGAAAACTATAGGGCACTGAAAGAAGAAATAGAGGAAGATATATACAATTGGAAAAATATACCATGTTCATGGATGGGAAGAAATAACATTATTAAAATGTCCATATTACCCAAAGGAATCTACAAATTCAGCACAATCCCTAATAAAATACCAACAACATATTTCACAGATCTAGAACAAACACTTCGAAAATGTATATGGAACCAAAAAAGACCCTGAATAGCCACGGAAATCTTGAGAAAGAACAAAGTTGGAGGGATCACAATACCAGATATCAAGTTATACTACAAAGCCACTGTAATCAAAACAGCCTGGTACTGGCACAAGAACAGACATATAGATCAGTGGAACAGAACAGAGAACCCAGAAGCTGACCCATGCCATTATGGTCAATTAATATTTGATAAAGGAGGTAAGAACATACAATGGAGTAAAGACAGTCTTTTTAATAAATGGTGCTGGGAAAATCGGACAGCTCCATGATAAAAAATGAAACTAGACCACCAACTTACACCATACACAAAAGTAAATTCAAAATGGATAAAAGACTTAAATGTAAACATGAAACCATAAAAATCCTAGAGGAAAATATAGGCAGCAAAATCTCATACACCTATCATAGCAATTATGTTTATAGATACATCTCCTAGGGCAACGAGAAAATAAACAAAAGGGACTGCATCAAAATAAAAAGCTTCTGCACAGCAAAAGAAACCATCAACAAAACTCAAAGGGGGCCCACTGTAAGGGATATCATATTTGCCAATGACACATTTGATAAAGGGTTAATATCCAAAATATATAAGGAACTCATACAACTTAACAAAAGGAAGGCAAACAATCCAATTAAAAAATGGGCAAAGTGTCTGAATAGACACTTCTCCAAAGAGGACATACAGATGGCTAAGAGACATATGAAAAAATGTTCAATGTCGCTAATCATCAGAGAGATGCAAATTAAAACCACAATGAGGTATCACTTCACACCTGTCAGAATGGCTACCATCAACAAATCAACGAACTACAAGTGCTGGCAAGGGTGTGGAGAAAAGGGCACCCTAGTACACTGCTGGTGGGAATGCAGACTGGTGCAGCCACTATGGGAAGCAGTACAGAGTTTCCTCAAAAGATTAAAAATTGACCTGCCATTTGACCCAGTGATCCCACTTCTAGAAATATATCTTAAGAAATCCAAAACACCAGTCAGAAAGAACTTATGCACCCCTATGTTCATAGCAGCGCAATTTACAATAGCTAAGATCTGGAAACACCCCAAGTGCCCATCAGTAGATGAGTGGACAAAAAAGCTGTGGCACATTTACACCATGGAATACGATGCAGCTATAAAGAAGAAGGATCTTTTATCCTTTGGGACAGCATGGAAGGAACTAGAAAGTATTATGCTCAGTGAAATAAGCCAGTCAGAAAAAGACAAGTACCACATGATCACACTTATATGTGGAATATAGTAAACAAAATAAACTGAAGAACAAAGTGGATCCAGAGACATGGAAGCATGGAACAGACTGAGGGATCTCAGAGGGAAAGTGGGGTGGGGGGAGTGGGTGAGGAGAGATTAATCAAAGAACTTACATGTTTATAAGCATAACCCATGGACACAGACATTGGTATGGGGAAAGTCTAGGGGTGGGATGGATGTGGGGTGGAGGCAATCACTGGGGTTAAAAAAAAAAGGGATCTGTAATATTCTCAATAATAAAGATAAAAAACTTAAAAATATATAAATAAATAAATAAATAAATAAATAAATAAATAAATAAATACAAATAAAAAATACAAATAAATTTAAAAAATAAAAATGAGTACTAAGATTATATTGGCTAGATATAGATTATGCAAATGCCTATGTATATACATATATACAAATGCCCATGTATAATTATATGTTATTTGCCTTTTTTATTGTATTTAAACTTTACAAAATTATATGTAATATGTAAAATTGTCATTTTTATTTTATTACTGAAAAAACTGAGTCAATGGAAAGGCAAGATTTAAACATCTCTGGTGTTTTATTCAGCTTTCTCTTAAGTAGAATGCAGTATTGTCTACAAATCTAAGAACCAATACTTAAAGGCATGATAAAGATAATTTAAGATAGATACACTTTATAAAATAATAACAAATTTGACTTGTCTAGATAAAATATAGACATGAACAAAATTGCTCTTAGTATTGTTTCCCTCAAGAACCATGCATTAGATTTAGTTAATCGAGCATGGCCATTCTCATACAACATAATTTAGTAAACCTGTTATAGTAAATGATAATATGTTTATGTCTACTTTGTCCTACTTTTCCAAAGGTTTACTTTCCACATCAAAGAATAATATTGAGCCATTAAAGTATATTTCTCCTACCAAAACACTGAAATCGTTGTAAATTAGTAAGATCACTTTTAAATCCCTTTATACTTTAAATAAAGTTATATATTTTAAAGATATAGGCAAAGGATAGAATTTCTGGGAAACTATCTTAGTAATTATGTGAGTTAAACTTCAGCTAGAAAATTTAATTGCCTCTTATAATGTTCTATATTGGTATGGAGGCATATTATAAACAAAATAAGAGATTTGAAGCAAAAAAAACCCCAATGACAAAGTCTAATGGGATGGTTATAGGAGGAAAATACAGAAATCTCATATATTCCACTTTTAATAAAATATGATACACAATAAATTTATATACTTCTTTTCCACCAGTTCACTTAACTCAGTGTTTTTTAAACTTTGGCAACTTATGCCAACATAAGGTTCTCATCAGGGAATTAAACTTCAACCCCTTTATAGGTAAATTTTTAGTAATAGAATAATAGTTTTCAAGAAAAATGGATAAAATAATTTCTGTTAATATGACAGCAATAATAAAAGTAATGATTTAATATATTTGGGAGGGACTATATGATTTATCCAATGACACTAAAGAATCTCTTTGAGCCTCTGTGACTGACACAGTAAACTTGAGTCCAGATTTTTATCAAGTTTCTTTTCTTACTCTATAATTACTTAAAACAACACACAACTCACAGCTACAGGTTGGGGAATGGCAGGAAGTGTTTGGTGACTACCATGTGAATCTGAGTATTTGGCATGGACTTAGAATATAAGGAGATATTTATACCTGAAAATCTTTAACAGTTTTATGTAGTAATATAACACTATGTGTATGTCAGATTTAAAATTTTAAATGTTGAATATTTCAATTTGCATGACAGAGCCTAATGAAGATTTAATCAATCTTGATTTATATTTAAAAATTGAAGAGTCCTGATTCCTGTGGCATATTTAGATTTTTAAAAATGTATACAATAATGTATCACCAATGCATTGTCTAAAAAAAGAAAGAATGCACCACTTCAAAGTATTTATATCAGAGACTGTGCTTTAAAACAAATAAATATTTTATCCTTAATGTTAAAAAGAATGATTTTATCTTGGATATTATAGGTTCTTACTACATAAGATATTAAATGGATCCCTGACCACACAATGTATCAGGGTATACAAAATAACTGAAATGGAATTTTTTGTATTATCAAGTGCTATGAATAAATATTTTATGCCTTCCCTTAGTACCAAAATGCATATGAGCATTTTCCCTTAGCAGTCAGAGTACTGACTTGACACTATTGATATAAGTCTACTCTTAAATAAATAATGTTTTCCAGTGGCTCATTTTTTTCCTCTCCTTGCAAACTCTGCCATATTAGTAGGCTGAACAATGTTTCTTTAGTTTTGAGTGCTTGCCTGCCATTAGTGACACAATTTTATCAATTTGGTACTGGAAAACACTTCATGATTATTCAGTGAAGCATTCACAAAAACAATAAAAAACAATCAATAATTTCTACAAAGTGATCCCTGTGCTTTGTTCTAAAATGTGAAACCTTAATGAGTATTGACAATATTGTGTATTATACAGACAAATAGGAAAGAAATTGTGTATAGATAGCTGGTTTTATGCATATAAATTTTAAGATATATATTTTCTCTTTTTACAACTTGTGAGTTGCTTCTGCAGAAATATTTGATTCACATATTTCCTTATGCTAGAACATACAGATTTACATTTCCTTTTTCTAGAGTTCATTTTACTATTAGCTTCTATATTTTTTTCTATATAAGATGGGGGCAGACTGAGTGGAAGCTGTACTGACACTCTCATGGGACTAATCTGGATTTACAACTTAAACATAGAAAAACCATCCTGAAAACCATCATGAAAAAACAACTGAAGATGAGCTGGAGAGCACCCTCATAACCAAAGAGGAAAAGTGGAGACGGCACAGAGGCCGGTAGGAAGTGCGGACACAAGAGGGCTGGCTGGGCTCCCACAGGCAGCAGCTGAAGGTCCAGAGGGATATCTCAGCTGTGGGGGTTCCCACTGAGGACTCAGGGGCATAAACCTCAGCTGGGCTTCCCAGCCAAGAGCACCAGAACTGAAAAAGGTGCCCATATAACATCTGGCTGTGAAAAGCAGCCAGGTTTCTGTCTGCCAGGGAGAGGCAGCTGGAACTGGAGGCACCCTCTTAAAGAGCCATCTCACAACGTTTCGTGTAGAGCCACTCACCTTGGAATCCAGCGGAGGGAGAGTGGAGTGGACTGGTGCTGTGTGGGGAGAGTCATTGCCCCAGACTGTGGGGGACATCTTTCTTGGGAGGCAAACTTTTGACTTTTGCCTGAGGATGGAAGTAATTGCCCCACCCTGCTGGAGAACCTCTCACCCTGCCCAGAGGAGTTTCTACAGCCTGAGGCTTGTTAAGAGACTGATAACAACCAACTGCCCCACTCTGTGGAGCTTCTATAGCCTGAGGCTCATTAAGAGAAACAGATTAATCTGTCTGCAGGCAGAGGCAGAACTCAAGGTGCTTTGAGTCTTTGCCTGATCTGTTTTGGGACCCTGGCCTTAGAAAAGCAGACTTTGGTGTGCATCTCAGTCCTGCCCAAATGGACCCAGCCCCAGCAGTGGAGACCTGAAGCCTAAGGTTGTTGATAGCCCCAAACAGGGTAATCAGGGCCAGTCATAAACTGCATCTAACATTGGCCTGTACCAGAGACCCTCCAAAACGACTCAGAATCCTAGCAGATCTACCTAACATTTAGCCAAAATGGGGAGACCAAAAAACAAGCTCCAAATGAAAGGACAAGAGAAGTCTCCAGATAAAGAGCCAAATGAAACAGAGATGAGCAATCTCTCAGATATACAGTTCAGAATACTGATTGTAAGGATGCTCAACAGCATGAAAAAAGATTTGGAAACTATGAAAAATGGCCAGTTGAAATGAAGAATGACAGAGCAGAAATAAAGAATACATTGAAAGGAATAAACAGCAGATTACAAGTTGAGGATCAGATCAGTGAATTAGAAGACAGGGTAGAAAAAAATCACTCAATCAGAGAACCAAAAACAAAAAAACAATTAAAAACCAGGAGGACCATCTAAGGGAGCTGTGGGACAGCATGAAACATAACAATATTCATATAATAGGAGTGTCAAAGGAGTTTGAAAGTAAGCAGGGGTTAGAGAACCTGCTTGATAAAATAATGGCAGAAAATTTCCTTAACCTGGTAAAGGAAAAAGGCTCACAGGTTCTGGAGGCACAGAGAATCCCAAGCAAGAAGAATCCAAAGAGGCCCAGGCCCAGACACATTATAATTAAAATGTCAAAAGTCCAAGACAAGGAGAGAATCTTAAAAGAAGCTAGAGAAAAGCAATCTGTTACCTACAAAGGAGCTCCCATAAGGCTGTCATCTGACTTTTCATTGGAAACTCTATAGGCAAGAAGGGAATGGCACGAAGTATTCAAGGTAATGAAAAACAAAAGACCTGAAACCAAGACTACTAAATCCAGCAAAATTATCAATCAAGCTGGATGGTGAAATAAAGAGCTTCCCAGACAAAAAAAAGATTAAAAGATTTTATCACTACAAAACCAGCATTACAGGAAATGTTAAAGGGACTGCTATAATTAGAAGTAGAAATAAAGAGAATGAGAAACATAGGCATAAAGAAACAAAATGGCAGTGGATAACTATCTTTCAATAATAACCTTAAACGTAAACGAATTAAATGCCCCAACAAAAAGATATAGGGTGGCCGAATGGATAAAGAAAACATGATCCAACTATATGCTGTCTACAAGAGACCCACTTCAGAACAAAAGACTCATACAGGATGAGAGTGAAGGGATGGAAAAAAATTTTCCATGCAAATGGAAATGAAAAAAAAGCTGGGGTAGCAATACTCATATCAGACAAAATAGACTTCAAAATGAAGACCATAACGAAAGACAAGAAAGGTCATTACATAATACTAAAGGGATCAATCCAGCAAGAGGATATAATCCTGATAAACATATATGCACCCAACATAGAAGCACCTAAATTTATAAAAAAAACTTCTAGAGGACTTTAAGGGAGAGATGGAGAGTGATACAGTCATACTCGGGGAATTTAACACCCCACTGACTTCACCGGATAGGTCTTCCAGACAAAAAAATCAACAAGGAAACAATGACCCTGAGTGACACACTAGATCAGATGAAAATTTAATTGACATTTACAGAACATTCTACCCCAAAGATGCAGAATATACATTCCTTTCTAGTGCACATGGGATGTTCTCAAAGATAGACCACATGTTAGGACACAAAACAAGTCTCTCTAAGTTCAAGAAAATTGAAATCATATCAAGCATCTTCTAAGACCACAGTGGCATGAAAGTAGAAATCAACTACAATAAAAACACTAAAAAACATTTAAACACATCAAGGTTGAAAAGCAGGTTTTTAAACAATGAATGGGTCACCAAAGAGATTAAGAAAGAAATAAACTTCCTGAAAAATGAAAATGAACACACAACTCCAAACCTATGGGACACAATGAAAGCAGTCCTGAGACTGAAGTTCATAGCACTACAAGCCTACCTCAAAAAACAAGAAAAACTTCTAATAGACTTTTTAACCCTACAACTTCAAAACTTAGAAAGTGAACAACAAGAAAAGCCCACAGTAAGTAGAAGGAAAGATATAATAAAGATCAGAGCAGAAATAAATCACATAGAGGCTAAAACAACAATACAAAAGATCAATGAAACCAAGAGCTGGTTCTTTGAAAAAATAAACAAGATTAATGAACCTTTAGCCAGACTCATCAAGAAACAAAGAGAGAGGACCCAAATAAACAAAATCAGAAACAAAAGAGGTGAAATAACAACTGACCCAACAGAAATACAAAGTATTATAAGAAAATACTATGAACAACTATATGCCACCATGCTGGACAACCTGGATGAAATGGATAAATTCCTAGAAAAATACAACCTTTCAAAACTCAATCAGGAAGAGTCAGAAAGTCTAAATAGGCCGATAACTGCTGATGAAGTTGAAGCAGTAATCAAAGGGCTCCCAGCACACAAAAGCCCTGGCCCAAATGGCTTCACGGGGGAGTTTTACCAAACATTCAAAGAAGAATTAACACCTATACTCCTCAAACTATTTCAAAAAATCTAAGAGGAAGGAACACTTCCCAACTCTTTTTATGAGGCCAGCATTAACCTAATTCCAAAACCAGATAAAGACACTACAAAGAAAGAGAATTATAGGTCAATGTCCCTGACGAAAAAATGTTCAACATCCCTAATCATCAGAGAGAAGCAAATTAAAACCACAATGAGGTATCACTTTACATCTGTCAGAATGGCTACCATCAACAAGTCAAGGAACTACAAGTGCTGGTGAGGGTGTGCAGAAAAGGGCACCCTAGTACACTGCTGGTGGGAATGCAGACTGGTGCAGCCACTATGGGAAGCAGTACAGAGTTTCCTCAAAAGATTAAAAATTGACCTGCCATTTGACCCAGTGATCCCACGTCTAGGAATATATCCTAAGGAACCCCAAACACCAATCAGAAAGAACTTATGCACCCCTGTGTTCACAGCAATGCAATTTACAAGAGCCAAGATTTGGGAACAGCCCAAGTTCCCATCAGTACATGAGTGGATAAAAAAGTTGTGGTACATTTACACTATGGAATACTATGGGGCTATAAAGAGGAAGGACCTTTTATCCTTTGGCACAGCATGGAGGGAACTGGAGAGTATTATGCTAAGTGAAATAAGCCAGTCAGAGAAAGACAAGTACCAAATGATCTCACTTATATGTGGAATATAATAAACAAAATAAACTGATGAACAAAGTGGATCCAGAGACATAGAAGCTTGGAACAAACTGAGGGATCTCAGAGGGAAGGAGGAAGCGGGTGTGGGTGGAAAGAGATTAATCAGGGAACTTGTATGTTTATGGGCATGGCCCATGGACGTGGACACTGGTGTGGGGAGGGCCTGGAAGTGGGATGGATGTGGGGTGGAGGGGATCAGTGGGGTTAAAAGGGGGACATCTGTAATGGTCTCAACGATAAAGATAAAGAAACATTAAAAAATAAATAAAAATTAAAATATAATTATTAATGTTATTATTTCAGCACATTTTATGCTTTAATAAAGAATTTTAAAGTGATGTATTCATTTGTTGGATTTGAACTATAACATAATAATTTTAAAACCCTACAAATTTAAGACGGGACAAAGTGACCAATATATAATTTGTATTGCCACTTAAATTTTAAAAAAATGCATAACTAAAAATATATAATAGAATTTTTAAGAAAATCAATCATTTGCTACCATTTCAAATTTGTGTAACAATCATGGAAAATATTTTCCCCCTTAACTCTTATATATATAAGTCAAGGGCCCACCAATGACCTAGGATATCACATGATTATTATTGTTTTTTATTTATTTTATTGTTGAGAGTATTACAGACGTTCCCCATGCCCCCCACACACAAGCATACTCCACTTGCCCTCCTCCACTCATCTCTCACCCGACCCTAGGCCTTCATCTGTCTATTGTCTGTGTCCATGGGCTATGCATTTATGCTTACAAGTTCTTTGGTTTATTGTTATTTTAATAACAAATTATTACTGAGAATTACTACTGAGAATTTAACACTTTCTTCAAGTTTCCAAATTCCCTCTACAATTTCATCATATCAGCTATTAACTAATTCATTGTGATTTATTTCCAATTTTGATTGCATTTATGGTGTAAATGTCCCACAGCTTTTTGATCCACTCATCTACTGATGAGCACTTGGGCTGTTTCCAGTTCTTAGCTGTTGTACCTTGCGCTGCTATGAAAATAGGGGTGTGTAAGTTCTTTCTAATTGGTATTTCCGGTTTCTTATTTTCCATTTTTTTATTTGATGCTAAACCTCACAGAAAAGCAAACATTGTCATCGTCATTTTAGAAATATATAAAATAAAGTATATACTGTTGGTTTAGCTCCCTGTACACAATCATTATCAAATACCAAGCAATAAGTAGTAGTTTTATATACTTGAGACCTATCTGTTGAAGTAGTTGAGTTCAAGCGTCATGACTGACTTTTTCTCTCTGTGTATGGTTAAGGGCTGTGGATTACATAACAATATTGCACTTTCTTTGATTATAAAGTGAATTTGTATCAAAACAAAATCATAGCTGTAATTTTTAAAGGGACAATATCGTTAGTTAACCCTGCCCTGCCTCACCCCCAATATAAGAGGGATGGAGGAACAATTCTCCCAACGTATACTTTCTCCTATATACAGGTTCTCTCTGTATGACTTAGCATTATTAGATACCTATTTTTAAATTATAGATCTCCCCATTTAGTCTCAAAGTTCAAATGCTCCTTTATTAGTGTTTTAAATTTACTGTTCTTTTGACATATTTTAATATTCTATCAAAAGGTTGTTTGGGGCCATTTTTTTTCTCTGTTCATTTAACTCAAAGCAGTCGATTTCCCAGTCATTCTCCCTTCTGTAAATGACTCAGTGGAAGATACTTGGATTAAGAGCATTTGTGGCTTCTATAATGGAAATTTCTTTCTCTGTATAGTATTAGTGTAAGTGTGTGAGTGTTGTTATCCATTTAAAGCTTATCAAATAGGTCCTTTTGAAAGATTGCTTTCTACTGCAACTGATGTTTCTCAGAAAGTATATTGAAAGGAACTTTAAGGGAATCAGGACATTTAAAGTAGGAATGGCTTTTCTTGTAAAAAGGGGTGATCCAATATTTCCTATATAAAATGTTCAAGGATTAAGTTTCTATACAATTTCTGCTATTCATGTGTTTTTATTTTTATACTAGAAGGAATATTTTTGTTATTTCTACCCAACAAGGGGAGAGAAATAAAATGATTTGCCAAGCTGACAAAACTGTCTCAGTATTCAGGTTGTAAAGTGGTTCCATTGTCAGAGGATTATGGCAGGGAAGACAGACGGGCTGAAATTGTAACAGAATTAAAAAACATGTTGTTGTTTGAAGCACTGTTATGTTAATTTACTACTCAATGAATACAACAAGCTTCCACTGAGGCTTGCAAGCCTAGAGAGAGGCAACTTGAAGGTACCTATGTGAATAGTTGCTTAGCTAATTATGAACAGTGGCTGCTTAGAGATGTGCAGGGTGATTCTTCTACCAAAGTTTTATTCCCTATGCCTGTACCTCTGAGTCTAAATGTTGTGAGTCGTATAAAAACCCAATGATTTACAAGATAACATCTGAATGCATAACACCTTTAAAGTATGATTAGTGCCCATTAAAATGATAAATATATTACAGTTTGACAGATGGGACTTTAATAAGCTGGGCTCTCACACAATTTCTGTAATTTTGCTGTTTCTAGCTATGGATCAAGTAAATCTCATGACATTCTGCTCTCCTTAGAACTCTCCAGGGGCTTCCGATGGCAACCAGAATAAATATATCAATCTATATTCTGTTCTGCAAGGGACTAATATGTTCTAACACTTCCTCTTCTCTACTCAATTATTACATTTCATTTCCAATCTTTAGGGGTAATTATGAGGGTGGAATTTCTTCATTGCTAGTGAGAGTGGGGTTCTTGGGGCGCTGCTGGAATAAGAACTTCCAGAGCCCCTACGGGAGGATGAGATGTGGTAGAAAGTTTTATTTGCATGGAATTATGTCCCTCGGTTTCTAAAGTCCCATTTCCCTTAAGCCAGTGTTGGAAAAGGTGTAGTTGGAGCTTCAGTAGAGCTAGAAGCAAAGCCAGTGTCTAAAGTTCCTATTCCATGGTTGAGTTGAGTCCAGTATAGCATCAGGCTAATTTTATTCCACCAGTCCATTGTGTGTGGGCTTCACATGGCCTTGAGCAGTGTGGGAGAATGCAGAGCGTGAGAGCTCTGCAAGCCAGCGGTCAAGCACAAGCAGCAAGAGCTCAAGTGAGAGGGCGAAAAAAGGAAATTCTCTTTGTTCAGTTGCTTATGTATCTCAGATTTCACACCTCTGCAGTGGCCATGCCTATTCTGGCCAATGACCTGCTTCCAGGTGTGACTGACAGGTAAATAACCTTTCTATGTCATTCAGACCTTACTGGGCATTCATGTACTCTTTCTTTGTCTAGTCTCTTCCCCCAGGATCTGTGGGGAAAAGACCTGGAGTGTGTTATACTGTAGCTTTCTGGCACAAATGGCACGCCTATATTATCTGGCCTTCCTTTTGCTCCTTTCCTGTTAATTAATAACTGGGTGAAATTACAATGCTATCACACTGGCCTTACTGTGTCCCTTTACTATGCTGCTTCTTAGATTGTCCTTCTACTAGATCTTCCCAAAGCTGGCTTCTTATCTATCAGGTCTGCAGAGTGGCCTTCTTTGAACACCACACCTAAAGGACTCCCCTACGCACCTCTTTCTCCATGTTATTTTTTCATTATGTGGCCCAGCTTGTTTATTTTATAGCACATATCAGTATCTAAAACTTTGTTTGTTAATATTTTTATTGTCTGTATTCCTCTCACCAGAATGTAAGCCTAAAACCTAGGGCTGTGTGTATCTTTTTTACATAGTGGGCACACACACATTTTGTTTACTTTCCATGGAAATAAAGCTACTATTTCCCAGTGTATTGGTTTATGAAATTATGAAAAGTCTCATATATACTTATGAAAATTTCCATCATTATAATAACTATTAGGGTAAGGGGTAGAAGCATAGATAAGAAAGTCACCATAAATTGTATAGGATTTATAGTTTACAAAAGTAATTCCAATCCCTTAATTAATATACCAGGCGCTATATTAAAAACATGAGTATAATAATTGTAATTCTTAAATAAATTTTTATATTTCTTGTTTTTTTAAATGCGTTATAAGTGACAAAGTGAAATATGGTTTTGTTTGAAAATTTTTGTGAGAACTAGAGATTTTTATCTCTCGAAAGCAAATGTATTTCAATTTGAAATAAGTGCTTCTAATGACATTTAAAAGACAAAGGAAGTCCTGGAATATGGGCACTTAGGGACAATAATAACAAATATATATCCACCTACTGAGAATGTGACAGGCATTCACTGTTCAATACCTTTTGTAGACATTAATTTAGTTAATAATCAAAGCAATGTATAATGTCAATATTCTGTTTCCTACTTTACAGTCAAGAAAACTGAGACATGTAAAGTTTAGTAACATATTCACATTTACAGTGTTAGTAAGTGTTAGAATTGGTGTCTGAAACTGTTACTGGGGAAATTGGGGTATCCTCTTTCCGCCTGGGTGCTGGAGGTGGGGTCCTTATGATATCTCAAGAAAAATAATTTACTGAGACTTGCACTGGAGGATGAATGATTTTTATTTGCATGGAATTACATTCCTGGGTTTCTAAAGTCCCATTCCAGTCATAGAAGAATTGTAGCTGGGGTTTCAGTAAAGCTAAAAGCAAAGCTAGTATCCAGTGTTTCAGTAGGGTCCAGTTCAGTATCAGGCTAGCAGAAGTCCATTAGTCCATTGTGTATGGGGGTCCACATGGCCAAGGCCTTGTGGGTAAATGCCAGGAAACAGGAGCATGAGGAGCCAAGCACAACAGCCAAGAGAAACCAAGAGAGCAAACTTATTTGTTCAGGTGATTAAATATCTGAAATTTCACACCCTTGCAGTGGCCACGCCCATTCTGGCCAATGACCTATTCCCAGGTGTGACTGACGTCTAGACAAGTATCTTCCTGACATCACCTCAAATTTACTGGGCATGTGTCTATTCTCCTCTCTGTCCAGTACCTTCCCCCAGTGATTTGCAGAGAATAGACCAGTGGCTCCCTGGTGAATGTAAAGCTTTAGCTTCCTGGTGAAGCTGCCAAAATGACATGCCTATAATATTTGGTCTTCCCTTTGCTCCTTTCCTGTTATTAATAACTAGTTAATTACAAAAGTATCAAAACGACACAGGCTGGACTCAGAAGGTAAAAGGATGATTTGAGAAAAAGAAAACAAAGACAAAGTACTCCCCATTTCCATCGAACAAAATATTTTTAAAAAAATCAATTTATAGGCACTTAAATCCTAAAATTTCTGCGATATTTTTTAATTTAAAATGGATAGAGTAATTTTTGTAATCAGGGAAAAACAGCCCGGCCGGGTGTGGCTCAGCGGTTAAGCATCGACCTAGGATCCAGGTGATCAGGGTTCGATTCCCGGTCAGGGCACATGCCCGGTTGTGGGCTGCAGCCGATCAATGACTCTCTCATCATTGATGTTTCTAGCTCTCTCTCTCCCTCTCCTTTCCTCTCTCTGAAATCAATAAAGATATATTAAAAAAAAAAAAAAAGGAAAAACAAAACAAAATTTAGCTTCTTTTTGAAAAGCAGAATTTAAACTCAATATAATCATACACTACTTCTATGATGTCATATTTGGTGAAGGGATAGCTTTTCCTTTCTATAAGCCTTTTGAGTCTTTTTTACTTGTTGCACTGAGATATTTACGTAAATAAAACTGCTAAATTAGAATCTTACATGAACAAATGATAGATTGATACCTATAATTAATAAAATCCTTGATGGATGACAGTTTTTTCCACCCTAAATAATTCTTTATTAGTTCTATAGCATTATTATACTCAAATGCATATTTCCTCTGAATAGTATCCCTGATATGGGACTGTGAATTAAGTTTAGCAACATAATTTACTTTTTATGTAATCATAAAATATTTTATTTTACAACATCTATTTCTTAATCCATAACTCACATGACCACATAACCACATAAAACATAGTTGTGTGTGTGTGTTTCCTGTTGCTTTTGAGCTATAAAAGCCACGAGTATGTACATTAGTGGATAGGAATATAAACATATCACAAGCAATTCATTCTCTTCTATAATTTACTAAGCCTTGTGTTTATTAAATTTATTTAATACAGGTTTCTATTGATGTCACAAAATGATTCCTTCCATTTTTCTTAAGAAACTGCCAAAAAACAAGCACAAGAAGATCCCACTCCGTACTAGTTTCTTTAAATTAAGCACAAATGCTTATCTGTTAAATAAGTAGTACACTATTTCTGCCGAAAATTTTTTTAACAGGATAAAAACAAATTATAAAAATATATGTAAATATATGAACATCAAAAAAAGGGAAATATAAAAGTTTGTCAAAAGTACATAATTTGTGTAGTATTTGTAATAATGGCACAATAGATCATACACCATGACCAAGTGGGATTTATTCCAGGAATACAAAGATGATTCAATATCCACAAATCAGTGAATGTGATACACCACATTAACAAAATGAAGAATAGAATTCCTATGATCATTTCAATAGACTTAGAAAAAGCACTTGACAAAATCTGATAACCATGTATGATAATAGCTCTCAATAAAGCAAGTACAGACAGAATATATCTCAACATAATAAAGTGCATTAATGACAAGCCCACAGCTAACATTATGCTCCACTGTCAAAGGCTGAATTAAAGTTTTTCCTGTAAGATCAAGAACAAGACAAGATTGCCTACTCTTAGCATTTTTATTCAACATAGTATTGGAAGTCATAGCCCGAGTAATTAGGCAAGAAAAATAAATTAAAGTCATCCACATTGAAAAAGCTAATACTGGTTGGCAAGAGTAGGTTTATAGTTGTAATACAAATAAATAATACAATAATTAATAAATAAAAATACAAGAATAAATTCTGTGTTTCATGTACTCACAATTGTACACTTAGTTTTGCCAACTCCTGTATATTGAAGGAAAACTGTCACGCTATTTGTGATGATATTATATATATATATACACACACACATATATATAGAACCCTAAAAACTCTACTAAAATAATATTAACACTAATCAATATATTCAGTAAAGTTGCAGGATACAAAATCAGCAGACAAAAATTTGTTCCATTTCTATACCCTAATAATTAACTATTAAAAAGAGGAGTTAAGAAAACAATTCCATTTACAATTACATCCAAAAAAAACAAAAAAACACACAAAACCTAGGAATAAATTTAACCAAGGAGGTTAAAGATGTATGTATTGAAACTACAGGATGTTAATGAAATAAAGAAGAAACGAATGGAAAGATACTTTATGCTCATGGACTGGAAGAATTAGTATTGTTAAAATGTCCATATTACACAAAGCAATATACAGATTCAAGGTAATCCCTATCTAAACCCAATTACATTTTTCAGAGAAATAGAACAAATGACCATAAATTTGTATGGAACCATTAAAGACCCTAAATAGCCAAGGCAAACTTGAGAAAAACAAAACAAAACAAAATAGGAGACATCTTGTTTCCTGATTTCAAACTATATTATAAAACTATAGTAATTAAACTAGTAAAGTATTAGGAAAAAAACAAAACAAAATAAAGACATATAGAGCAATGGAACAGAACAGACCTCAGAAGGGAAGTTGTGTATATATGGTCAATTAATTTATGACAAAAGAGCCAATAATATACAGTAGGGAAAGGACCATCTTTTCTGTAAATGATGTTGGCAAAATTAGACAACCACATGCAAAAGACTAAAACTGGACCAATATTTTATATCACACACAAAAATCAACTCAAAATGACTTACAGACTTGAATATCAGATATAAAATCATAAAACTCTGAGAAGAGTTGTTTATAGGCTGTAATCTCCTTGGCATAGGTCTTGGTGATGATTTTTAAAATCTGGACTCAAAAGCAAAAGAACAAAAACAAAAATAAATAAGTGGGTCTGCATTAATCAAAAACAAAACAAAACAAAAAACTACCTGCTCAGCAGTAGAAACCATTAATCAAATGAAAAAACAACCTGCTAAATGGGAGAAAATATTGACAAGTCATACATCTGATAAGAGGCTAATATTCAAATTATATAAAGAATTCATAGAAGTCAATAGCAAAAGAACAAACAATTCGAGTAAAAAATGGGCAGAACATCTGCATAGATATTTTTTCCAATGAAGGCATACCGATACCAATAGGTACATGAAAAGGTGTTTTACATCATTAGTCATTAAGGAAATGCAAATCAAAACCACGATGAGAAACCACCTCACCCCTGTTAGGTTTGTTATTATAAAACAAGACAAGAACTAACAAGTGTTGGAGAGAATGCAGAAAAAGAGGAGCCCTTGTTCACTGTTGGTGGGAATGTAAATTGGTACAGCAACTATGGAAAACAGTATGAAGGTTCCTCCAAAAATTAAAAATAGAACTACCTTATGATTCAACAATTCTTCTTTGGATTATTAATCGGAAGAACACAAGAGCACTAATTCAAAAAGATATACATATGCACGCTCCTGTTCACTGAAGCATTATTTACAATGGCCTAAACATAGAAACAACCTTAAGTGTCCATAGGCTAATAAGTAATAAAGAAATTATGGTATATACATACAATGTAATATTGGGCCATAAATAAGAAAACCTTGCCATTTGTGACAATATGAATGGACCTCAAGGGCATTATTCAAAATAAAATAAGTCATACAGAGAAATATAAATACCATATGATCTTTAGCACACGTAATATCTAAAAAAAATAATTAATTTTTTAAAAAGTTAATAGATATGGAGAACAGATTGTTGGTTGCCAGAAACTGGAAGGAAGTGGGGGGTTGAAAAAATGGATAGACTGCTTTTTTTTTTTTTTTTAGTTTAGATAAATTTACCTAAGTATATATATATTTTTTCCTAGAATTACTGTAAAAAAACTTATTCAACATCAAGTGTGCACAAAAGTATTCTATAGGTCGTATTTTCATTAAGGCAAGTTGATTAATTTTGAAATATGAGCTTTAGCCTGTCTCACCTGTCAGTCAATAGAACTTACCTTTCTATTTTACCCTGGGTAGGAAGACAGGGGGACAGGCACAGAAGCAATAAGGTTTAAAGACAGAGGATTTTTTTGTTTACTTCTGTGGTTTTTTTGTTTTTCATTTTTGGCTTAATGGGTAATAAAGTCAGAGCATGTGATTTCTTGGGAGAGTGTGCTTCAGGAAATCCCTTTAAGGAGTGAGGGAAGCCCAGCTGGGAGTGGCTCAGCAGTTGAGCCTCGACCTAGGATCCAGGAGACAGAGGTTCAATTCCCAGTCAAGGCACATGCCAGGGTTGTGGGCTCGATCCCCAGTAGGGGGTTTGCAGGAGACGTCTGATCAATGACTCTCTCATCATTGATGTTTCTATCTCTCTCTCTCCCTCTCTTTTCCTCTCTCTGAAATCAATAAAAATATATTTTAAAAAAGAGAGAGAGAGTGAGGGAAGCAATATAGTGAAAGAGAAAATCTATTCTTGGTCTGATCCAAAGAGGGGCATGCCTTTCGAGCAAAAATCACACCTGGGAACTGTACTATGTTTTTACCCCTGGGGCCATTCCCTAGTAGGAAGGCAAGGCAGACCCACAGAAGGCAGCTCCCTTAAGCCTAGTTTTGTGACAGCACCATCAGCATTTTGAGAAACTTTTTTAGAAATGTAAATTCTCATTCCTTACTATACATCCTGGAGTGGAGTGGGGATCAGTAATCTCTCTTCTCACATGCCTTTGAGAATATTCTCATGCCCCCTAAATGTTGAGAACCTTGACCTAGAGCAATTTCCCGGATAATTTTGCAGGAAATGTTTTTTTGAACCAGCAGCGGCTAAACTCACAGGATCTATGGGATGAATCTTTCTTGTTTGGTGAAAGGCATCTGCGTGAAGTACCAAGAGCATCCACTAAGCTTTCTTTATGCTATCACCTATTTTTTAAATTATAGAGAGAACTGTTGGGAGAAGTACTGATGAAGACAGGAAAATAGAGCTTTAAAGAATAAGAGCTATATCATCAATAAGAAATATATCAACCATGTGACATCTAAGTCAGCCATCATTATCTATTACACTGTTCTCTAAAAATGTCAATGGAGGGAAAAGGGGGAACATCTGTAACACTTTCAACAATAAAGGTAAATTGAAAACAATAAACAGAAATAAAAATGTATCAAATATTTAACTGCTGAATTAGCCATTGGAGAAAACAAATTAAGTATTCACTGATTATGGCAAAACATTTTTAAATTGAGAAAGATTAAGTAATTAAAAACTGTGTAATTGATGACCAGTAAGAAAACTTTTAAAATTGGATTTTCTTCTGGAAGATTAAGGTGTTCCTACCCTAATGTGTGTTTCCTTTTTCCAAAAGGTCTTTGTGCATCTTTTCCTGCTCATCTCAAGGAACTACCTTTTCCCCCATACCACTACCATCCATTAATTTAGATGAGTATCTAATTCAGATCTCTCTTCAAGCAATATTCCACATGGAGGAGATATCTCACCCTGCAGACAGAGATAGATCTCTTAATGCATGTGTTCATTTCACTATGGAACACTCATCTGTTTACATTTATTTCTGCTAGAATTTTAAATTATTTGTGTGAATATTTTATTTATATCTACATTGTCTATTAGAATCTAAGCTCCAGGCTGATAAAAATATGACTCTTATTGGGTCATTATTATATCCCTAGCAAGGTCAAATTTCAGTTTATGTATAATAAATGTGAAATTATGAATAAAAAGTGAATATAAACATTTCAAATTTTTAAAAAGTGACAAACACCAGGACACCACAAAATGCCAAAAAAAACCCAAAAAACAAAAAACTCCAGACTAACTTCTGACACCATATATTTAAAATTGTGTTTATCTGTCACAGCCCACATGCATACAGTACCATCAAATGTGAGCATTTCAAGATAACTCCTCTGGCACTGAATTTTTGTGGCACGAACTGCAGGTAGTTGATACCAGTTGGAAGAGAATTTACCCGGGAAGTTATTCCTCTGCAAGGACAGATAGCAATAACTGTGTATGTGTCAGTGAATCACTTCAAGTTTTGTCTTAACTATATCCCAAAATACCCCTTGCCAATTCAATGCCACTCACCAGGAGAAGCATGATGAGCTTAGAAAATCAGAACGGGTAAAAGGCAGCAGTCTTTACTGAGCAGAGAACAGAACTGAAAACGATATCTGTCTTAACCTCTACAAATTTTACTTCAGTGACATAACCAAGTCACCCTACTGCTGGACCCATTCCCAGGACCCTGGACAGGATCTTGGACAGGAGAGGGCACCAAGCAGGTGAGAGGCCTGGACATTTATGCTTTTTAATTTTCCCAATAAATCTGCCTTTTATTACCAGCTTCACACATAATGTCCACTCCTAGTAGGTTCTCAATAAATATTTGCTAAATAAAATCAAATGACAGCAATGTCTTCTTGCCTCATTCCCTTCCTGAAGCACCAATTAAATAATACAGATAGTGTTTAGACATGAAAATTGAATTCAGACCAATTACTATTTTGTATGCTATGTTATTTCCAAATAGGGGTTTCATATTTCCTAGCAGGTGGTTTTATAGTCTAATGATTCATGCAAACACAGAGATAGCTAACTGAAAAACAACATATTTCTTTCCCATACAAGATTATTCAAGATGTCAGTGCTGCCTCTTTTTGAGAAATAAGATAATTATGTAATCAGTTTTAAAAACAGGGCCTTTTGTCTCACAGGGCTTATATTATCATCTTATAAGAATGTCTTATTCGATACATTTAATATTCTTACACCTTCCATATGTTAATAACCTAAAAAACACTCCAATATAGTTGTCATTTAGAAAAACATCAACCCAGCATCTATATAAGGCAATCTCAGTGTTCATATTCAGGAATTTTTTACTTAGGCTCTACTTTAAGAGCTTTGAAATAACAAACTAACTTTAATTATGTTTCTGAGGAGGAAAATAAGGAAAGAATTTGGGAAATGATTCTCATGAATCTCTCATGTTTGTACATGCATTGTGAATGAGGCACCAGTTGAACTTTTGCTCCAGACTATCTTTTCAAGTATTTTTGTACAGCTAACAGCCAAAGAAGATACAGTGTCTCCCTTCAAAGCAGGATGCTCAATTAAAGGTTCACTGTCAAAAATATATGCTGTCAATTATAAAAGATTCAGCCTTGTTAACAACAGGGCTTCTCTACATTAACACAACAAACTGGTTATGGAGTTCTAATCTAGCCTTGGCACATTGTCCCATGAGAATCAGGCTCTGACCCAGGAACCTCATGTTCTCTACCAACATTGAAGAGACTGTAGCAAACTAACATGTCCAGGCATGTCATAGTTCTAGATAGCAAAACAAAACAAATTTTGAACAAGAGGATGGTGGACAAATATGCGTAAACCTCAAAAACTTACTTGTCTTATGGAATATAATCCCCATTAGATATAATCAGGGCCGAGTGGTGGTTAATTCTGAGCAAGAACATGATGAGTTCCTAAGGATCTGAACCCAGTGCTTCCAAAGCATCAAGGACCATCATAAACTAAATTCTAGGTAATGATATTTGCAAAGCCAACTAAGAGTGAATATAATTTCCAAAATACTATCCTTATAAGTGTTATTGAATGGCCTACATTGATTCAATAGAGAGTTTAAATGAGAAAAACTAATAATTTCTCACCCTAGAATGTATAGCCTTCACATAATCAGAGAAACTAACTCTAAAAAATAATATATTTCTTTCTCCCACAAGATTATTCAAGAAGTTAGCGTTGTCTTCTTTTGAGAAATAAGATAATTATGTAATCATTTTTTAAAACAGGGTCTTCTGCCTCATAGGGCTTGTTGTTATGAGGGGAAGAAAATAGCAGAGACTTTCTACCTGTAGTATTTTACAAAGTCCTTGTCAAAAACTCAGTACATGCCAATGCACACAAAAATGCACATACACATATACATGGACATGTGCACACATGTGCAAACACATAAACACACAGAAAAGTTGGAATTAACATTATAAATGCTAGGCAGTCTGACTCTCCTTGATAATCAAGTAATTGTCTAAATTTTCAAGGAAAAGGTAGTGAACCAATATAAGTTTTCCCATAAACCCATGAGTACTTTTTGATTTTATTTTTTAAATTTCATGTTGCTAGCTCCACTCCCATTTGTGATGATAATCAGTATACAGATAAACCAAAACTATTCTACAGCTCAAAGTATGGGTAATAGCTGATAATGCTACTTGATCCTTGCTTGCTGGCTACCGTGGTAACAATATTATATATGTTTTAATTTAACAACAATTTAAAGCAGTCAGGTCATATAATCTCTGTAGGCCTATATGTCATGATAGCCTTCTAGTTTTATAGAAATTATTACATAATCTTAGAGAATTAACTTGTGCTAGGAGCTCTAATAAGCTAAGGAGCTGACTTGTCATCTGACCAGCAGATCTTTAGTCCATTTCTTGGCTTCATTCTGGCATAGCTATGTCAGCTTATCTGGGAGCCCCCGTGATAAAAAAAGATGAGATACACTGAACGCCTACCCAGTGCCTCAGTATGCTGGGCCTCATCTTTGATAAAAAGCATTGTGCTCCTAAATAAAAAGTATTATCTTTTTAAAAGCAATCAATAGCTTTTTAAGTGGCAGTTGTTCAGGATCATTACTATTGCATTTTGCCAAACTATAAGAGGATAGATAGGGAACCTAGCTGGAAGAGGGAAAGAAGCATGTAAAATATTTAGAGCTAGTCCTATTAAATTAGCAAAGAGAGTGAATAAAACAACTCTTCTAGGACAAAGAGATTTTTCTATAAAAATCGTTAATTATTAAACTGTACGTTTGCCTGCCTTTGACTTCCGTGCATATGACTCCTCAAAACCATATGGAAGTTATAAGCAACTGTTCCCTAATTTATTATCTATAATCTGCATTTCATTTCATTTTTAAGCTCCTACCTTCAGTTTTGCTGCTTAAAATCATCACAACTAAACTGACTTGTAATCATAAAAATCCTAGAAGAAGACATAGGCAGTATAATCCCAGGCATTTCTCATAGCAATATTTTTTCTGATTTATTGCCTCGGGCAAGGAAAACAAAAGAAAAACAAAAGGGACTACATCAAACTAAAAAGTTTTCACACAGCAAAAGAACCCAACAACAAATTGAAAAGATAACCTACTGAATGGGAAAACACATTCACCAATGATGCATCTGATAAGGACTTAACATCCAAAATTTATAAGGAACTTGTAAAATTCAACATCAAAAAAACAAACAGTCCAATTAAGAAATGGGCAAAGGACCTGAATAGACACTTCTCCAAGGAGGACATACAGATGGCCAAGAAACATATGAAAAGATGCTTAATTTGCACAGAGATGCAAATTAAACCACAATGAGATATCACCTCACACGTGCCAGAATGACTGTCACCCACAAATCAACAAACAACAACTGTTGGCGAGGGTGTGGAGAAAAGGGAATCTTGTACACTGTTGGTGGGAATGCAGACTGGTGCAACCACTGGGGAAAACAGTGTGGAGTTTCCTCAAAAAATTAAAAATGGAACTGCCTTATGACCCAATGATTCTACTTCTGGGAATATATCCAAAGAAACCTGAAACACTAATAAAAAGAATATATGCACCCCTATGTTCAGTGCAGCGTTATTTACAATACCCAAGATTTAGAAGCAGCCCAAGTGTCCATCAGCAGATAAGTGGATAAAAAAGCTGTGGTACATTTACACCATGGAACACTACTCTGCTGTAAAAAGGAATAACATTTTACCCTTTGCTACAGCATGGATGGACCTGGAGAGCATTATGCTAAGTGAAATAAGCCAGTCTGAGAAAGACAAGTACCATAGAATTTCACTTACATGTGGGATCTAATGAACAAAAAAAACTAACACAGTGGAGACAGAGTCATGTATACAGAGAACAGACTGACAGCTGTCAGAGGGGAGGGCGTTGGGGACTGGGTGAGAAAGGTGAAGGGATTAAGCAAAAAAAAAAAAGACTCATGGACACAGACAATGATATGATTGTCAGAGAGACTGTGGAGGTGGGGGGAGGTAAAACAGGGTGAAGGGGAGATAAATGGTGATGGAAGGAGACTTGACTTGGGATGGTAAATACACAATACAATATACAGATGATGTGTTTTACAATAGTATACTTGAAGACTATATATTTTATTAACCAATGTCACCCCAATAAATTCAATAAAAAATAAATTTAAAAAAAAGACATGAAAGATTCAAATGTGTAAATGGGAGAAATTACCCAGTAATTCTTCTTACTATCTTGATTTTTATGGTGGTTCCCTTTAAAAACCTAACAAATAGTTGATTACATTTTTCTCTTCCCACTTTACTACTTAGGAGTGACATGCATGCCCATCTTCCCCAAGAAATGCCTTAGAGACCTTTAGACTAGGGACT
Organism: Miniopterus natalensis; assembly: GCF_054644295.1. NCBI lineage: Eukaryota > Metazoa > Chordata > Mammalia > Chiroptera > Miniopteridae > Miniopterus > Miniopterus natalensis. Next base: position 57,114,156 of record NC_142083.1, read on the forward strand.
GTAGTTAAACTGTGTATTCAATAGTAACAAAACAATAACTCTTTTTTAAGTAAGTGGTTTGCAATTTCAGGTTGCTATGGACTAAATCATTTCCAGCTGAGACCTTCATATTGATCAGAAATAATCCCATCAGAATATATACTCAGAATTTGTCAGTTGAACTAGAAAAGACAGAAAATGCCTTTCAAATGCTAAGATTGAATCAATCCATATATACTCTTTAAGAAATAGCAGAATCTCTGTGACTTAGAACAAGAAGGGTTTCCATCCCTTTATACAAATTAGCTGTCAATGATCAATGATAATGGGTGGGAGAAGACAGGAGAAATAAATTTAAATAGAGACTATTTAGAAAGTCTTTGCTATTGAAGGGCAGCAGATTTTTTTTTAAATTTCTATTTTTACAGGTTTTTAGCACATATTTTTCTATTTATAATTTTCTTAGATGAATATTAAAATCAATTTATATTTTCTGAGCATAAATAGGTAACCAGAATTATTCTAAATGAAATAAAACAACTTGGCATTTAAAGTGGGTGAGCAAAATTCAATAGTTGGTATTTCTTAACTTAAATTCCATGAATCTGTATATTTAAATCACTTTAGGTGCTTATTAAAATGTAGTCTCATGAGCAATATCCCATTATTTCTTTACCACCTTCTCTGGGACTATCAGGATTTTTTATTTTAACACACTACCCAGATGATTCTTAAAGATACTAAACTTTGACAATATATATGTTAGAATGATGCAGAATCACCATCATTTACATCTAAAAACAAGATTGCATTCCAGTTAATCTAATAGTTAACAAATTTTATAATTATTTTCTAAACATTTTAACTAAATTTATTAATTTTCTCATCCATTTATTCTTTTCATAATTATCAAGTGTCTACTATGTGTTAGACACTGTATTAAGCATTGGAAATAGACAGTGAGAAAGATAAGGTTACTGTCTCTCTGGAACTTAAATTCTATTAAAAAAACCCACAGGTATTAATCAAATAAATGCAATATCACAACATGAACAGCTTCTACAAATATGAGTACTTGGTAAGGATATATGACAAATAATGTGATCTGACCTTGTCAGAGAGGTCAGGATCATCTTTCCTGTGAAAGTGATGATCAAATTGAAATATTAAGGATGCAAGATGACTAAATGTGTCAGTAGAGAACATGGAACTTTATAAAACAAGAAAATGTCTGTTGTAGTTTTTAGAAAGAGCAAGAGAAAATATAAGAAATTAAATTGCAAATGTTGGTAGATGCCAAAAGATGCTGGCCCTATTTATTCCATGCTATAAACTTCTTCATTCTAAAAGTGATTGGTAGCTACAGAGAAAACATGACCAGAGTGCTTTACACACACACAAAAAAATAATGTTTGTAGATGCAGAATAAAAAAGTTTAGAAGAGAGGTATCAGTTATTTTTTTCTGTACAACTCCCTCCCACCCCAAAAAAACAAACTTAATGGCTTAAAACAATCATTATTTATTTGGCTCACTATTCTGTGGGTCAGCAGTTTACACTGGACTCAGATGCACTTGTTCAAGCATGAGCAGTCATCTGGCACTCAGCTAGACTGCTCTACTTCTACAGGTTAGTTGTCTGTTGACTGGTGCTATGAGGTGATTGATTGGGTTATATTTCATTCATCATTCAATAGTCTAAATAAGCCTTCATCACATGGTGTAATGGCAGAGATCTCAAAAAAATAAAGAGAATATAAGTCTTACTATATAAGTGTTTTTCAAGTCCCTGTTTTTGTGATATTTGGTAACATCCCCATAACCAAATCAATCACATGCCAGAACCCAGAGTTAGAATGAAAGAGAACGAAAAATTACATAGCAAGTGGGTACGAATAAGAAAATTGTTGTGGTGGCCATGTGTCTAATCAACCACAGTAGTATGTGGTGGGCATGGGTTATGAATTGATTGCTAATATCCAGTTAAATAACTTCTATTAGGGACTGCCCATTAGTTATTCTACTAGATATATTTAGAAATAAAAGTAGACAGAACTTGTTGGATTGGATATAGAAAGTGAGAGTGAATGACTTTTTTTGGTTTTAAAGCTTCTATTTATCTTTTGCACAACTAGAGACATGATTGTACTATTCAATGAAATGAAACAATCTACAAAACCATGTTTGGGATTGTTTATGCATGTTGAAAAGAGTTGGCTTTGAAACATCCAAGATAACCTATTACATGGCCTCTGGAGTTCATCAGATATGCGCTTGGAACTCTTATTAAAGATAAGAGTTTTTGATAAATAGGCTTCAGTCCATCAGTAGATAGGGTGTAATAAAGCTTTGTATTGCTTGACATCATCTAAATTGACAAAATGGGTTGAAAAAATAAGAGTCTAGACTTCCATAGTGAAGAAATTTAGTGAGAAAGAGGAAAATGAATGCAAAATAAAGATGAAGAAGAAGTCACAAAGAAAGCAAGAAATACAGGCAACTGTTGCACCTTAGGAATCTCCTGAATAGAATATTCCAGAAAGAGAAGTGACTAACATCCTGAAAACTGCTGAAGAGATCAAATTTCTTATTGTAATTAAGCCTTGGAATTTCTTGGTGATTTTAGCACAACATGCTTTGGGTCAATTTATGGGCCCCAAGTTAGATTTGAGAAAATTAGAGAATATAGAGGTGAAGGAACAGACACAGTAGCTTCCAGAAAACATTGGTATGTATATATATATATATATATACACAGACATAATATGCACAATGTAGGCTTATATGATTTTATAGGATCAACATAATGAGGAGAAGGGTTGAGGTATGTGATAAGAATGACCTGAGAGTAGCTGATGAAGGAACTTATAATAATATATCATGTTCATTTAACATTTACAATAGACTTTTTCTAGATATAATTTAATTTCCTCTTTCTCATAACCAGTAAGGAGTTGGACAGGTAATATTAATATCCACCTTTATATACATACAGAAGCAGACTAATTGAGATCTCTTTAGATTATACAATGTATTCTCCTATGGAAATTTGTCAAACACAAATAATAAGTAGTGCACAGAGGTATTCCTATAGGAAAACAGAGGCAAAAAAATGATAGCAGTAGAATGGCTATTTGTCCACTGGGACTAGAAGCATAATAGTAAACAGCATGGGCTCTGGAGTCACACTGCCTGCATTCAAATCATGACTCTGTCGCCTACTAGCTACGTAATCTTTGGGAGGATACTGAGCTTCTCTCTGTGTCTGACTTTACTTATTTCTAAGTTAGGGATAATAGTTGCGTTCTACTGAAGATCAATTAGTTAATGCAATAATTCGTTATCATACGCTTTTCTTTTTACCTGAAATTTTTTATTCAAAATACTAGATAAAAACATTAAAAAACCAAATTATTTTACTGAAAACATAGCTAAATTCATTTATGCTTTGCCATTCTCAGAGTTGCAACGAGGTGTAATTTTTGTTAATTCATTAATGTTATAGAAAAATTGGTAGAGAATCCAAAATCTCCTCTAAAAATAAAAAAATAGACACTTTATCTTCAAATTTCATACAAAATAAATAAAAGTTGGATAAATGCTTTTAAAGATCACAAATAAAGATGATAAGTTAAAGGGGCTTAAATTATTCCTAAGGTGTTACCGGATTGTACAAACAAAATGTGAATCCATTCAGAGATGTAGTAGTACAGCCCTTTCCCAAAGTGCACATAAAATAAACTAGACAATAAGATATATCACAAGGTTTAAGACATAAATACTAAAAATACACAAACAGATGTATTAAGATAAGAGTAAAGTACAACTAATTTTGATTTAAATATGAACAAATTAACCTTGGTTTTTCGAGATCACTTCAATGAATCTCAATGATTTTATGCAGTATTGAGTATATTTTGAAATGTCTCCCTTCTAATCTCAAATCAGTTTGATCTTTAATCTAGCATTAGGTCAAGCAATAAGAATAATTTGATACTGTTACAATAGGTTAGTATAAGAGTTCATTCAGAAGGCTGGATTTAAAAGCAACAATTTTAGAATAAAAATGGGTAATTAACAATAAATAGGTAGGGTGCCAGTTGGGTACTGGAAATATACAAGGGGAACACTATGTAAAGTATATATTTTGGTTTGTTTGTGAATTCTGTTTGGTTTCTTTTTCCAATTAATGCAGATTGCTCAGTCATATTATGGTGGTAGACTGTCCTAGGAGGCCAACCTGGCTCCTTCTGCAATTCCACCTCTGCCTGGTGCTAGCAAGATGATATTGGAAGGGATCCTTACTTCACTGATATGTTAAAACAAACAAACAAGCAATGCCTTCCCTCACCCCAAAAGCACTGTATACTAGTTCAAGTACTTATACTTGCTACTGTGTTTTAAAGCAGTAAACTGGCAAAAAAATCTAAGGGCTAATTTTTTTTTAATGTTTTTATTGATTTCAGAGAGAGGAAGAGAGAGGGAGAGAGAGAGAGAAACATCAATAACAGGAATCAAACCCTATCTCCTGTTTCATGGGAATGATGCTCAACCAACTGAGCTACACTGGCCAGGCCTAAGGGCTAATTTTTTAGCCCTTAGCTATTGACTTTTTCTGTTCAAGCCTAAAAAAGATCTGTAATAGTTTATGACTAATTATCTTATTTCAAATTATAAAGATAAAAACTCAAATTCCCTTGTAATCATTTGTTAGTGATATTATTGCTTTAATTATCCTGACAATGAAAGGTGCATTTGTTCATGGACCAAAGGCCCAGACAGACACCCACAATCTGAGACAACCACTGAAGAATTCATCATCACCTGAGCAGTAGATAATCAGGTTGGGCCCCACAAGGAGACCAGGAACCTAAAACTCTGAAAGGCAATTTTTGGGTCAACCTTTCTTTTTCTCTGTAGTATGCATGATGAAATAAAGAGAGCCTCTCTAAGACATTCCTAATCTTCTGTCCCAACCCTTATTTTCATGGTACTAAGGTAAGGTCAGGCTGTCCATACCATCTACACTGATCTCAGGCCAGACTTCTTATGTGCAAAAGAACCTTGCTGACCAGAACCTGATGCAGATTAAGAAAAAAAAGGGGGTGAAAGGGAAGAAAATGGTTGCATTAACCATCTATTAGGAAAAGAGAGCCAGCATTAATCTTAGATGTTATAGTTTATACAGTCTGGAAAGCAGAAATTGCTCTTTGATTGCAGGCATCCCGTGTTTCTATATGTAAGAAAACAAATGAAGTAATTGTAGAAAAAAATTTCCTTTCTCAGCTTGTTTTCCCAACGTAGAAAGTTAAACAAATGACCTGTTTCTGAGTCTACCCATATTCTAAAAGAATTTTCTCTCTAAACTTTTCTGTTTTCTGTCTTTTTATCTCCCTCACTCCATCTCTGTGTGTGTCTCTCCTTTCCCTTCTCCCTCTCTCACTCTCCATAAACGGTAACTCAGTTTATTTAAAGATAGCAAAGAGTTTTGAATTTCTCAGAAGAGATATGCCATGTAAATGGGAACAATAGCAAAATAAATGTGTTTCTCCACGGGAGCCCCAATTGTAACATAAGGCAGCAGATTTTTATAATGAGCTACAAAATTTTCTCTCATATAACTTAAGCATTTAATGGAAAGCCACAAGTTTGAGAGCAGGCAGGATTTCAGCTGGTTGTGTATACTTAATGCATTACCCATATAGTTAGGAAAAGAGGTGGGAAGGGAAAAAAATCCAGAAAACAAGCCTTAATTGTTGTCTTTAGTTCAGATTTTACATTTTCTAAAGGTACAGACACATTAGCAGGGTTTTTTGGGGTTTTTTTTTCTTTTTCTTTTAGAATAAAGCCATATTATCTGGGAACAGAAATTTAAGACATACACCAAATTAGGAAGGCCCTAAGATAAATCTTTAGAGTGTCAATGAATGTATTAATTGTCATGGAATCAACTTCCATAGCTAGATAAACTGATGACTCTATTCACCCTAAATTTTTACCTATGAAGCTAGAGGAGTGGGAAATAGCATTAGATTAGGGAGAATACCATTTGTTTAGGAGTCAAATTTTAAAATTTACCCATAAGAGAGAAAATAATTTATTTTTTGTTAAAACATAAAAGCAGTAAGAAGGCTGGTATGCAATAATATTTAATTCACATTGTTATTAGTCATTCATTGATTATCACCAAGGGGATATTTAAGAATGTCTGGAGACATATGTAAGTGTCACAATTAGAGAGAAGTGCACCTCACATCTAGTGTTACTGGCACCGGTGGTGGCTAAAATGCAAAGGACAGCCCTCCACAACATAATAATTAGCCAACCCAAATTTTAATAGTATCAAGATTCAGAAACCGTAGCTAACAGTTTACATATAACCCCAGTTAGCTAAAAGCTCCATAATATGTAAGACTCTTTTAGAGTAAAAAGATTACTAGAATGACATAAGAACATGAACATGATTATAAAATAAGGTCCTAATACTTTTACCATGACATAACCTTGCACTCAAAAAGTGAACCTGGGAGTTTGGCTATCACAGTTAGGGAAAAGAGTAAATTATAAGGTGTTGAGTACACTAGAATTTCAGAGACCACAGGGGATTTAGAAGTCATCTAATGTAACTTCTATATTTTACAGATAAGGGGAATTACAGTTGAAAAATTAAATATGCAGTATCACTGAATAAATAAGTGGCAGGGCAAGTTTAAATCACTAGCTTCCTTTGTCTCTCTTCAGTAGCCCAAGCTTACATCATATCCTTGTCTAGAGAGATGTGCTAAACGATTCTTACACTAAAGGACGCAAAAAATATAGGCATACTATAAAAGAAAATGTAGAACCTTGTCATTGGACACATTGTAACTATGTGACTTTGGAAAAGTTATTTAACATCTCTAACAAGAATTGTCTCATCTAAATATGAGAATATCTTGTTGAGAAAAATACCAAAAAAAACACACAAAAAAACAACTGTCATGTAAGGTTCAGACTATAGGTAACAGCATTCATTATTCACTTAGGTCCAGATTTACAGGTCCAGATTATATAACTTCAACATTATTTTAACTGCACACCTGCCATTGGCAATCTCAAAAAGCTCATCTATGCATATGATATATAGTTAAATACCAGTTTTCACATCTGGCATGTTGAATAACCTCTGACATGTCAATAATAACATAATCAAGTCTCTATACTGATACGGACATTGCATATTATACAGACTACATTAGAACTATAAACACTGTATCCTGGGATAATAACCAAATAGGATTTAGGAATTATAAATAATCTTATGCTGATGACCCTCTGCATAAGAAAGGATTAATGTAAAAGCAAATATAGCATTAATTCTAAGGGCAATACATTACTCTAATAGGAATGGACTAAAGTTAGTACATAAAGGACTGGTGGAAATGTAAATAAAATCACAAAAAGCCCAAATATGTACATATCAATACCTAAAGACAGACCAATCAAATTTTCAGAAAACTTTTCTTCAGTCAGAAACTTCTGATACTGTGATTTGCCCTTCTCAGACCATAGTGAACAGTTCAGTGAGGCTGCAGAGGGCCATTTCCACTTGCCAGTAACTGAGGCACAGATGGATTCACAGTATCTGTCATGGCTCCTTCAGTGATCAGAGAAAAGGTAATCTCGACAGAGATCAAAGGCATCCATGTAACAACAGAAAATAACAGCCACAGACTATGTAGGCAAATGTGCAGGTGTGTGTGTGCACACGCACGTATTTATGACCATTTCAAAGTCAACAAACCACATGAGTTTCTGTAGCAAAACCACAATCATTCTACATATATTGTTGGAATATCATGAGAAAATATTAATTTTGTGTTTATCAATATCTACATATATTCAAATTTATGAAAGTGCATCATTTGTGAGTAAATTTTTAAGGAAAGATCAAAAGTTAGATGTGGGGGCCGCAGCAAAAATCCATTAACCTAGGGAAAGAAATCCTCTTTCTACTTCTCATTCCTTCTCATCTAGGGGGGGAAAAAAATGGAAAAGGTAAAAAAGTTACATTATTTGGCAGTTCACAGAATAATTATTAAATTATACTATTAGCTTCTCCAATAAGTAGATGACCCTCTGCATAAGTTAAAAATAAACAAACACACCTATAATGTGCTTTGTTGTATATACCTCAATGTCTGATGTTACATAAATTCACAGGAATGCAGACAGAATCCAAGAAGTTTAATGATTCCAATAGTGCCTTTCGCTTCATTCATCGTTGTGAACCTACCATTACCTAAAATGCTACATCGAAATCATTGTTTTCAAACTGTGGTTTAAACATTAGTTTGTTAATATTATGCATAAATAAAGTTGTTTTTTTACAGTAAGAAATTAAGTTTAAAAAGGATCAGAATTGGTTAGAGACATTTTGACTTATTTTAGTAAGATAAAATGGAACTTTTATGTAATTCCTAAAAGATAAAATCATATCTAGTGCTTAATATTTATTCTAGGCACTGTGCCAAACTGTTTACTTAGTAAGATAGTTTATTTAGTCTTCTTTGAGGATAAAAGTATTATCATCCACTGTTTTCAGAAGGGAAAATGAAAGCACAGAGAGATTGAGTAAATTATCTAAGATCACATGTTTCTAAAAAGTGGAAATCAGATCCAGATTATATTATCTCAAAAACTGGACCATATTTCTTTTTACAAATCTTTGAGGAACCCTCTCTGACATTTTCTGTAGAAATTCTGACCTAGAGGAGGTGGAACTCAGACTAAAAGTGATTTATCTGTTATCATTGAATATTTTTATTCTCTATTCATACAGAAATTACTATTCTAGAGAAATCATCATAATTTAGTGATTCCAATGTGAAGTGTGGAAAAGACAGCCTTTCTTAGACACACAAAAGTTAACTAGAAGGTTATCGTAATGTAAGTTTAAAAATATGAAATAAAACCACATTTATTATCTTACCTCAGAAAATTGTGATTTCAGAAAATAAGAGATTAATATATTTTCTCATCTTTTCAAGCCATTAAGGCACCTTTCAATTTCATTAGTCAATCTTAAATGGGTTTTGTATTTCCCATCTTAAATCTGGTATGTAATTTTGTCGAGTAAATGATAAAACTAAAAGAAGATACTGAGTAAGTGTTTTTATTCAATTCAACAAATTCCAATCTTAGTAAAAGTTTAGCCTTGCTGTGAGTTTCTGTGCTACTACTCTCACCTAATTCCAGGGAACAACTGATAAAAAGTGGAAACTTGTCAAACCCCAAATTTATGACATTTTTAACTTGAATTTTCCTTCAATCAAATTATAATAGCTGTGGAAATATACCTTTATTCCTATAGGGTAACTATTTGAGAAATACAAGCTGTAATATCAGGATTATTACAAAGACGCAGCTGCAATATCTGCTATTCATCAAAACTCTATCCTCATTATAATTGCATTAATCAATGGTTGGGGATTGGGCTACTACATTAGAAGTAGAAACAGCATTGTGGCATTCTATTGCTTGAATTTTGTGATATATTATCAAGTAAAAATAAATAATATATATATATTTCCAGAAATGTACATTTTTAATAAACTTAAAACAACCTTAATTTATACCTCCAAGGAAAGTGCTAGATAAATGTTGTTGTAGCCATATTATGAATCCTGTCTTAGCATTAAAAAGAATGGGGAAGAAAAATATGTACTGTGTTAGAAAAACTCTAAAGTATGTAATTTACATATAAAGAAAAATTGTGGAAATAGACATATATATAATTATGATATACATGAATATGAATACCCCTAGACATATTTCCATTGTACACATATAAATATAACATGGAAAAAAAAATCTCTGAGGTGATTTACCATGGGTGAATTTTGGGACATGGACTGACAAATTTTGGCTTTATTATTATTGTTTGATTTTTTATAAGAATGCACCTATTGATGCCGTCTATATCTAAAAATAAGAAAAACAGCAAATCAAAAGCACAATTTTTCCATAAAGTAAACTTTAAGAATTCTTCACTAGGAAGACTAAGGACTTTGTAATAAGTATTCTGAAGCAGTCACTGATACATTAATAAAATATTTTCAAGCATGCTGAGTTAAATTCTCTCATGTGTTCTTTAGTGAAAAAAATGCCTAGAGATTGGTATTAGAACCTATTGTAGGGCAATTTATGGTTCTTAAACATCTTATACTAAAATGGGAATTACAGATGAATCCTAGGCTGCAAAGTAGAATATAATCTGTAAAATAGTCTGTACTAGAAAAAAATCCATCCTTTATATCCCAATTTCAACGCTTTGTAAAATTTTGCCATCCAACCTGCAGTGTACAAGGCACAATGTTCTGTAGTATTTTACTCACACAAGGGATTGGAATAGGGTGAAGCTCTGAACATGAATCTGTAGATTGGGCCATGCCAACCAGGTTTCATGTGGCAAAACTTGAGGCCGTGCTGAAGTATATGAATAAAAGTCATTAGTGCAAAAATCTATCCAATTTCCCTCCAAGTAAATCTGCAATTGCCATATACTGAAAGCTTTTTTTCCCTTCAAATTTCTTTTGATGTTGAAAGATCCACTGTCTTCTAAGGAAGCCTCTCCCATAAGTAAGTCTATGCACAGACCCTTTAAGAGAAATGACTGGGACTCCAGAAGCCCTCTGTCTCTCAGCCACAATCCCCACTGATTCCACAGCTGAGATCTCTCTCCTGATGTTTATCTGCCACACATGGTTGTGGGAACAGCCCATTTGTGTCTCCATCCCTTCTACCAGTCTCTGATGGCTTCTTCTTAACATCCTTAGTTGTAGGACTTCTGTTTAGCTAGATTTCAGGTCGTTCTGAATAGTGGTTGTTCTGTAGTTTAGTTGTAATTTTGATGTGTTTGTGGGAGGATTTGAGTACTGTTTATACCTACGCCACGATCTTGACTGAAACCTAATCCTATTTTTGATAGTTAATTGCAGTTCCAACAACTTAAAGGAGATTGAGAAGCCTATGCTTTTTCTTTTCAGTGAAAAACTATTAAATTATAATTCTTAATTTGTATTTCATTTTTACCATTACGCCCATATCATGGGATGTATTTCCTTTCTTTGTAATTATTGCCGATACAGATATTCAGAATTGGTTCAGAATGTGTTTGAAATATTGCTTGTTTGTTTTTTCAAATCCACCTGTCTCTTTGTTCAGCATATTGCTCTTGTAGCCTCTGCTTGATATAAAATAGTTTGCATGGTTGCATACTGTGTTTCTGTGTCCCAAATATAAAATACCAAATGACAAAAATCAAGAAAAGACAGTCTTTTGTGTTTACTGAGCAGCATCCACACAGCCACTGGATTGTTAGCTTTGAAGCCGCATGAGGAGCAATAGAGGTTTCTCGCCATGATACTCATTAGCATCCCTTTGTGATATGCAAGAAATAATTTGCACTGTATCCAGTTAATGATAACCCAAAGCTGCCTTGTTCAGTGATAGTGTTCTAACTATAAGCAACTACTTTGCTTTTCTTTTGATTTATAAGCAAGGTGCAAAGGGGATGTCTAGTTTTTTTCTTCTGTTTCTTCTTGCTAGCCAATTAAGTTTAAATAGATTATAGTACTTGATTTGTTCTTTACCAGACACTTGACAATAGCTTTTCAGATTGGCTTTATAAACCAGATCTGAGTTGATTTGCAATCTGAGAATAAGATTGTTTCATAATAGAGGCATAAACAGTAGTCTTTGTCAGGCTGGTGCTCATAATTATAGGACATCTCCCAAGATCACTCAACTCTCCCTTTTCCTTCACTCCTCCCCATTTTTACCTTTTCTTCTTAGGTAAAACAATATATACCTCTGTGTCTACAATTTTCCTCTCCATACCTACCCTGAATTAATGAATTTAATACTTTCATTTAATATGATTACCTACATGAAGAATCCAAAAGGGACAAAAAAATCTCTTTAGATGAAATGGGAGAATATAGTAGCTGCTAGGTAGCAACATTAATATGCAACAATCAGTAACATTAAATATATGTACTGTATATAGTTATAGTATATGTTCTTTGGTTAATCTCTTCCTGTCTGGGAAACTCTTTATCTCCCCTTCCATTCTAAATGATAGCTTTGCTGGGTAGAGTCATCTTGGTTGTCAGTAATCTAATTTCATAAATGTTTAGGCCTTTGAAGAATGACACTGAAAGAGTTGAAAAGAGAAAATGCCTACATTTTTGAGACTAGGAGATCAGAGTGTTCTAGGCCAGACATTTTGGAAGATTTCTGGAAGACAGGGAGTAAAGGGGAACATTTAGACAGGTGAATTAAAACCAAAGAAACACCTGGCTGGCTCTGGCTCAGCAGTTGAGTATTGACCTAGGATCCAGGAGATCAAGGTTCAATTCCCGGTCAGGGCATATGCCCAGGTTGCGGGCTCGATCCCCAGTCAGGGGTGTGCAGGAGGCAGTCGATCAATGACTCTCTCTCACCACTGATGTTTCTCCCTCTCCCTTCCTCTCTCTGAAATCAATAAAGGTATATTAAAAAAATAAAATAAAACAAATCCAAGAAGCTATTTTAATGGAAGACAAAGAGGAAAATGCTGGAGCAATGATAGAAGAGCTTTCCCAAAAAAGATCTGCAGATAAATTGCTAGGTACGTATACAAGCAGTAGGAACAGGTGGTAATGAAAGAAGAAAAATGCTCAAACGACGGGCTAACTATGGAAAAGCTACCTAAGTTACACCCTGGGACCCGTGCACAGTACTAGCAGTCCAGGCAGTATCTACATCCAAGCATAAAAGTGAGAACTTGTCTCTAAGGAATGAAGTGTTATCTCTAAAATAAGATTACTAACTCATTTCAATTAGTCCAAAATAATATCTATTTATCAAAAAATTAAATAAACTTTAAAAATACAATTTATAAATCTGATATTCATGAACCAAATTTGAAAGAATCTAAATAATTTTGAAATCTTTTATCTTGTAATTATAGTAACAAAAGTTATTATTTAAATGTACTTGCCTCACATTTCTTAAAGCTAAAGAATCATAGTTAATTAACTTTTTCTTACAATTTTTAGCTTCTTATCTGAGCTAGATATTCCTAGAGTATTCACAGAATAACAAAATGATTGTTTTTCTTCTGATCATTTTTAAATTTCTTGAGTGAGGGGAAAAAAGAGAGAGAAATTGAAAAAAGTAGTGAGATATATTTTGGTTTTACACAAATATAAATTGTAGCTGCCTATTTTTTTCAGGGGAAAAAAGCAAAGGGTTCTGTGAGCATGACCCTGGGCATGGAGAACAGGGGGGAAGTAAAGGGTCAGAGAAGGTAACAGTTGGATAAAGGCAAATATAAAGACAAGGGGAGTAGAATTTAGGAAGATCCACAAGAGCGATCTCCAGTTTTGCTCATTTTTCATTTTCCTTTCATAGAGGCACACCTCATTTTATTGACCTTTGCTTTATTGCACTTTGCAGATACTGTGGGGGTTTTTTCTTTTTTCTTTTTTTTTGCAAATTGAAGGTTTGTGGCAATCCCTTGTTTAAAAAGTCTATTGGCACATTTCCCAGCAGGCTCAGATGATGGTTAGCATTTTTTAGCAAAAAGATTATTATTAAAAAAGGTATGTACATTATTTTTTTAGATGTATGCTATTGCACACTTAATAGACAATGGCAGCTATTTTTAACCCTTCTCATCTCATGGCACACATAAACTAATCACTAAAATTCTGTGGCATGCCAAAAAATGTATATTTTTGCTGATCTTACAAAAATAATAAGTATAATTTTGATTCATTCACACTGATGGCTATCGTTGTGCTGGCTGTTGTCATTTTTTTATTTGACAATCTAAAGGAAAAGAGGACAGTGTCCCTGACTAAACCGTCAGATATTGCATGTTTTAACAATTCTTGCAGCACACCATTTGAAAATCACTGGACTATGGCATAGTATACACACAACTTCTATATGCACTGGGAAATCAAAAATGCTATGTGACTTATTTTAGTGCGATATTTACTTTATTGCAGTGGTCTGGAACCACACCTGCAATATCTTCAAGATATGCTTGTATTAGTTTCCTAGGGCTTCCATAACAAATTACCACAAACCCTGGTTTAAAACAACATGAATTTCTTTCAAAGTACTAGAGGCTAGAATTCCAAAATCAAGATGTAAAAATTCTTCCAAATCCTATGGGCACAGTAATTTCAAATTGTCCATGGTTGGATTGTGCCATCTACAGAGACAAACAAATTAGCATAGTAGCATGTATATCTGAAAAAGATGGGCTTCTAACCCAGTGGACAGGCAGGCTGAGAAATATACAGTTGGTAAAATGACTTCTTCTATAACTTTCTACCTACAGAATCCAGTTTTTAAAATAAACAAATGTCATCAGATTTAAAAATCTAGATTTTAAATTAAATATAATTCTGGGGAAAAATAACAACAAACAAACCTGAACTAAACAAAGAGGTTTTGGGACACAAAAGCACTATAGAGGAAAGTCCTTATATGGTTTTTAAAAGGTGGTTTAAAGCAATGTTTCCATAGGGTTTCTGACAAGAAGAGACTTTCTGAACTTCTCAGTCCTCAGGGCCAATTAAATGCAGGTTTAATGATAAGCCAATCCCTTCCTATATACTCTCTCTAATAGACAACATACATGATATAAAATGAAGGGCAAATGCATGTAATCAAAGGCTCAGAAGCCAAAATTCACAAGAGGACACAAAAATATGATCATAACACATTTCCTGAGAAACAAATAAATCTCACATTGAAAGGTCAATGAAACCATATAAGTCCAAGTTCATAATCATATCAGATGTCCAGGCTGCCTCAGTAGATGAAGACATGAAGGGTCTCATATATATGCACTATTATCTAGGTATGAGTCCTGCTCCACATCAATGAGTCACAGGCAAATCCTGGTGGAATCTCCAAAGTGATTAAGCTTAATCAGCTAAAGGCTACCAAGAACCAGCCAGCAGTCCAACAAGATCAGATTTATTAACTGTCAAGGAGAAACTGTAGAGTATCACTTAAGAAACGGGAAGAGGGAACAGTAGAATGCTACTCAACTAGAAGAGGGGGGGAAACAATTGTTGCAAAGTTGAGTTTTTGCTGAAGGATTTTAAAGAAAGTTTAATAGAAGGATGATACCCCGGCCTGGCAAGGCTCAGAGGTTGAGCATCAACCTATGAAGCAGGAGATCGAGTGTTTGATTCCCAGTCCGGGCTCATGGCCAGGTTGCAGGCTACATCCCCAGTGGGAGGTGTGCAGGAGGCAGCTGATCAATGACTCTCTCATCATTGATGTTTCTATCTCTCTCTCTCCCTCTCCCTTCCTCTCTCTGAAAGATACATTTTTAAAAAGTTAAAAATAAAAATAAAAGAAGGACAATAGGTTTTGATTTGATGATACTTCTAAAGTGGGGTTAGGACAAGTAGGAATTAACTAGGGGTTGGGTGCTGTCATAAGGTAAGGGCAGTTTAGAAATTGAGTATCTATAGTAATGAATGAAAATATGTCTGGGTGTCATTGGTAAGACAGCAGTAGCCACTCAATAAGGTGTTGCTAAGACATTTTATAAGTGCTGCATAAAATTTCTTGGGAGAAACAATGTTTTCTCTTAACTTTGCAGCTGGCTTCATCTCTGTCTCTCCATCCTGATTACAGAAAGGCTTGCTTTTTCTCTTAGTCTGAGCTGATTTTCTCTCTTTCAAACCTGGATACGTTTTGGCTTCTTCAAATTATAATATAAATACTCCTTATTAGTTTATTTTTAATTTTTGAATTAGTGCCTAAACAAAGCACCAGAGTTTTAATGATGACTGCAAAAGAAAATGGAAATGATAAAATATGTTATTGTACAGTTGACAGAAATGAGAAGGCAGCCGATGAGGAAGGAAGCACAGGGGCATTAATTTCTTTAGCAAGAGACACACAAAAAAGTTTAAAGTCTATTATTAAATGTTATAGAGTTAATATAAACTGATATAAAGATAATGAAATAAATGAATAGGTAAAATGCATTACCTATTACAGAATTATGCATAACATAATCCACTGTCTTAGGTATCTGGAAGAAGAAATATTCAAAGTTTGATTAATTGAGGAATAGAGACATATTATGGACATAACAAACTGACAGAAGAAACACTTATAAAAACTTAAAAGTGTTTGCCTTTGAAGCCTGAAACTGTCGGTAAGTCTGTGTGCCAGGACACCACTACCTCCTAAAGTTAACAGTTTGTTGTTGCTGCTACTGTGCGGTTTTTGTTGCCTTCTATTTTTTTAAGCAAATGTATATAAATTTTTGTTACGAGTATTTAATGGAGAAAAAATATTAATGTATTAAAATTTAAAGCAGCAATATTATAAAGATGTCAACTCTCCTTAAACACACACACACACACACACACACACACACACACACAATCTTACAAGGGGAGAGATTGTTCTAAACCCAATATAAAACTCAAGACTAATCACTTTGTTTATAGATGTTTTTGACAACATCTATAATAAAATTCACTCTGAATAAAGTAAAATTAAATTCAGAATAAAATTACAAAATTTATGACAGTAATGATTTCCATAAGCTATTTATATAGCATAAAAATGAGCAAAATAAGAGAAAACAACTGATAGAAAAATACTTAAAGGTTATAAGTGATATATAGAAAAAAATGTCTTGGAAATATTTATATTTAATTTTACTATAGATACTCAAAATGCAATTCATTTAAAATTTTAGCAAAGATAAATATTATAATATTAGTTGGATCTTATGACATAGCCAATATTTAATTTTATTTATTATTTATTATTTATTTATTTATTTTAAATACTGACTTCTTCCATTTTTATTTATTATTTATTTATTTATTTATTTTATTATACATCTTTATTGATTTCAGAGAGAGGAAAGGAGAGGCAGAGACAGATAGAAACATCAATGATGAGAGAGTCACTGATCGAGCCCGCAACCCGGGCATGTGCCCTGCCTGACAGGGAATCTAACCGCAATCGCCTGGATCCCAGGTCGACGCTCAACCACTGAGCCACGCCCCACGAGGCCCCATATTTAATTTTAAATCTATAAATCTGCAATTCTATAGGATCCATCCTAAATATCATTAGTTTGGGAATATCATGGAAACTTAATCTCACGCTTTTTAACTTAATTGGAATAAACATACTGAAAAAACTGTGGCAATACCTATCAAAATTTAAATTAACTTACAAAAATAGATTCACTTTTCATGTATTCACTGACATTAATTACAGCATTGTTTCTTATAGCAAGTAAAACCAATCTGGGGGATAATTTAATAACTGTTTCTAATAGAAACACCTTGTTTAGAAGAAAAAGGCACATTTATATATATTGGTATATGAAATCTGCAAAAAAATGATAACTTAAATGATACAGAAACCTTTGTATCATGTATGTACACATACCCATTAGCCTGGAGAGGCTTCAAAATGGACTGAAATTATATAAAATAAGTAGTTGATTTTCTGTCCTTGGTGCACAAGACTGATGGCTTGTATTCTAGGGGAGAATTTTCCATCATTCTAAATTGTTTGCACTATTTAATTTTTAACTCTAAAAATTATATCCATATATAATTATATATATATATATATTATGTTTTATTAATGTATTTCCGGATACATTTTATTTTTAACTTTATATTTATATATTTTTTTAACTTAAAACTGAAAAATATTCAAATAGTATTTTTATTAAAATGAAATGTTTGCAATGCCTAAAACATCCATGTTATCCCTTAAATTTGAGCCATTGCCAATGCTGGGTCCTCCAATTCTACTGTTTTTACTTCTAGGTTACTCCTATTCCCTAACTCATTTTTCAAACCCCCAAAAAACAAACAAAAAAACCACTATGTTGCCATATGAAGAATTTTAACTTTTGCAACTAAAATAGATGTTAGAATATAATTTATACTCAATAAAATATGTAATGCCGTTAAAGGAATTCTGAACAAAATGTAGATAAAATCTATGAAGTATATTAGGGAAGAAGAAGAAAAGTTAAAGGAAACCAAATATTTCATCTGCCAAATTCATAATTTGGACTACGATTTGACTTTGCCCTTCATTGCCAGAGTAGGGCTTTAGCAGGTTTCAGATTCATAGATAGTAGTGACATCAGCGTGAAAGGATATTCAAGGCTATGTCCAATGAAATATCCTACCAAATGATGCAAGATAACACAATTACCTCTGACAGCCTTTTTCTAAGACTTGCAGCAGTCCTATGTGGAAAGTAGAGGGCCTATTTGGTAAGACTCTAGGTTATTTTTAGAAGGAATCCAGACTCTACTGGAATACACTGTGTAAAGGAGTGGGAAGTAGCCTTTAGTGTGTAATTTTAATGTCTTCAACTATAATTTATGTCATGTCAGCAAGGCCATTACTCCATAATCAAAATTTCTTCCTTTTTGTTTTAGAGGAAGATTGAAATTGAAATTAATACCTTAATGTAGAAGCATGATAAACTGCCTGTCGGTGAGGCCAGCTTGTACTTTTATAAAGTTCAATATCTAGTTCTTCTTGGGTACTATGACTCATTTTCATTGAAATCATTTGTGGCATTAGAGAAAAAATAGGATGTACTCTTAGTAGTATATGAAATTTCTTCTAGGTTCACATAATAGCTGGTGCAACTTTACAGCCTAAGACAATTTTATGTTCACATTCATATCATTTATTACCCAATAATAAGAAGGCTAAATGAAAAAGAATGGATGTAACAAGCAAGTAAAGGGACAGTTTTGAGGCTAGGAGCTCATTACTAACTTGGATACAGGTATTTTGATGCTACAAACCCATATCCCATTTAGTATAATTAAAGTCAGTGTTGAATATCGCATCAATGTTTACTTTCTCAAGATACTATAGTTGTTTTTCATAGATGTAAAGATAAAAATTTTACTATTATTCCATGTAGGTGGCAATGTAAACCAAATAATCTTTCCTTCTGCAATGTTTACAGATGTATGTCTCATTTTTTTTGATCAAATAAATGTGAAAACAGTGACTTCACAATGTTTTAGATGTTCTCTTTAATGTAGGGGTATAACTCCTAATACTTTCTCTTTCTTACATTCTAGCTAGTCAGGAAAAGTAAGTAGTTTTATGACTGGGAAGGAAAGCAGGGTAATAATTTAGGTTTCTATTTTTTCATTAAAAAAATATATATCCTGGACACTCCTGCCAAATGTATCTCATAAAGGTTCTGTGAAGATAATATGAGATGAGTATGTGAAAGTACATATAAACTGTACGTACATGTAAATACTAGCATGCACATAAACTTTTAAATTGTTAAAAATTGTAATTTAGGGTAATGGTTTGCAAAAATGACATCATCTTTCTTTGCCCTCCTTCATCCTTCTTGTTTTTATTCATTCTCATTACAACTTTCTTTTCTTAATTTTCTCCTGAATTAAGCAATAATCCCAACAGTGTACCCATTTATCCTATCCTTATATTAGTACTGCTGCTTAATCTCTCATTAATCCTTGTTGCCAGCTGTGGACTTTTATTGGTAGATGGGTTTCCAGTTTTGACTTTCCATTTACTATTCTGTCCAAATCCCTGACTAAGCTCCTCAAGGCCAAATTAATATCAGCCTTGCCCTAAGATTTTCTTGAAATGATCATAAAAAGAAGGTACAGTGCAGACATTAACATGAAGCTGCAACTGGATGTGCCTTCTGCGCTGTGCATGGGCACACACCTCTGTTTGCAGCGTCTCTGACACAGTCCTGGCACTCCCTATAGGACTGAAGCCAATTATTTCTGGCTTCCCACTGAAGTGGTTCATGTATTTACTCTCCAGAATTCAGGAGCAAAGGGGAGTAAAACCCCTTGCTCTGGACATTCTGATATTTCTTGAGTGATCTGATCATTCGCCATTTGCATCCGAATCTTCCCAGGTGTTGATTTTCCGGTCCACACCAGGTAGCTATAGGAACTTGTATGATGGACATTAAGTTACGCGGTGGTTAAACTACTTTAAGGAACATAAATAGCTCCAGATAGTGATTAAAAAGGTAGTGTGTAGCCCCACTCCAGATATTTCTTGCAACAGAATGCTTAGAATGATAATAATGATAAAATAATACTGATGGTAATGATGACAGTGCTTCTTAATACATTTTATTGTTGAAGATAAGAACTGACATTATTGAGCATAATTGTGTTGGTGATACTAGATTTAAAACTTATATTATCTATTACCCTTTGCTGTCCAAATTATGTAAGAGCTGCTATTTCCCAGGTTGGTAGTGCAAATGTCCATACCTTGTAGTTAAAACGTGACCTCCTACCAAGAGAGATGTGGCCTTGTGCTTGTATCTACTTGGGACAGAGTTAAGAGCATAAGAATTCAACATCAGTACATTTCCCAATGTAAAGATCATTCAGGATTGTTCATCACATTCCACAGTGAACATCATCCTTTCCACAGTGTTTTTTCTGAAATAAGGTGAAGTATATGCCAGTCCTGTAACTGGTTTATCAAAAAGTAGAAAAATATTTCTCCTCAAAATAAGAATTTACAGGTTGAAATTATAAAGGAAGGAAACCTTTCTCATTGTCTGACCACACCGCATGTCAAACAAATAGGAAGAAACGGTATTTGCAGAGATTCATTCCTGAAGTAGTACATATAGTTTACAAAGCATAATACTTAGTTTCTTAGTCGAGAATGTGGATATTTTGGTTAATATATTTTTCAGTGTTTTGCACAGTGATGAGAGAGTAGGCTTTTATTTACATTTATAAAAATGCAGAGTTCAGGCACTTAGTTTTCCCCAAAACAGGGAAACTAAGATCATTCTGTCTCTCTCTCTGTCAACTTTCTGTCTTTTTATCTATGGTTCATCTTATGTGGTTTAGCTCTAATACTCAGTTACAGGTAAAACATATGAAAAGGAAGTGATAAATTAACAAGTCAAATATAATAATAAAAATGGAATGAAGTGTAGCCTCTTATCAGTTATCAAAGTTTTGCTGTAGCACTAATAAAAGACAACTCCTTTTTTATTCCAGGTGCTCTGAGCCATACAACTCATGCTCACATCTAATATTACAAAGGAATGCCCCTAGCGTAAAATTAGTATGCATGTGGAAAGCGGTTACCCCATGCAGATGGGATTATTAAAATGTGACCTGCTAAATCCCATCTACAGGAATTCTGCTTTAAAATATATATTTTTAAAATTGTTATTGAATTTATTGGGGTGACATTGGTTAATAAAATGATACAGGTTTCATGTGTGCAATTCTATAATGCATCATCTGTATGTTACATTGTGCTCATCACCCAAAGTCAAGTCTCTTTCTGTCACCATTTCTCCCCTTCTACCCACTTCTACCTCCTTTCCCTCCCCTTTCCTTTTGGTAATCACTATACTGTTGTCTGTGGCTTTAGTGGCTTTAAGGGTTCTTTTGTTTGTTTGTATGACTGATTAATCCTTTCGCCTTTTGTACCCAGTCCTCCAACCCCCCTTCCCTCTGACAACTGTCAGTCTTTCTGTATGCTTTAAAATATTAACTCAATATTAAACTCTTAACTCAAACTTAAGGCAATGTAGACCAGTCTTTAATCCTGCACATTAATTTTAAGCATCTCAGTGATTGCCTCAAACAAGAAATGTTGCAACTACAATAGAAGCCTGTATTATGACAACTATAAAATTATACTCCCATTTTAATGTGCACACCATACCCCTTTTCAGTCTTTCTAATCTTTTTGACTTAAATATATCCTTGGTAGTTAATTATAAATTATTAGTTTTCAATGATATATAATGGGGAAAACTCATGGGATAAGTCCTAAAATAAATCAAAAGAAAAATGCTTAATTTTTTTATAGTCATAATGCCATTGAGACCCATAAGCAATGAGACTTTAAACTAAATAAAAGATATATATATATGTCTTTCAAAAAATATATATATAACTTTATATATATATACATATATATATATATGTATATATATATATATATATATATAAAATCAGAAGATGAAATTTCACCTATCCTCAATATGATATACTATATGACCTTTTACTTTTCTTACAATATGAGAACAGATACTCAGGTCATTTCTATCTTCAATAAAATGAAAATCTCTCAAAACGACCCCACAGAAACTCTCCATTTTTAAAAAATGACTTTAAATAAATATATTGTTTCAGTCTAGACCCTGTGTACTTTGAAAAGGCTATTCAAAAAATGGAATATAGCTGAAGGAAAAGGGACCATTCTTCAGCTTTTATTAATTATATATTATATAAATTTATTATATACATTAACACACTTATGTAAAATGATAGCATAATTATCTGTCATTATTTAATAGAACATATTCCAGTTGATTTCATGTATTTTTTAACTCATCATGCTCTTTACAAAGTACTTTTAACATTACTTTTCCACCTAATAACTGCAAATTCAAATTCTCATAGAAGAAGACTATGAGAATTTGAAAACTGTTCAAACAGATCCCAAAATGTTACTAATTTGTTTGTGGACCCTGAGAAGAAAGATTAATTTGATGTGAACCTTGAGAAGAAATTCACCTGCTGAGATGGGCTCCCCATGATCAACTGAGAACTGAACTTTTATTAATAATAAGAGCCTAGTGGTCATTTGTCGAGAGGCACTCGTCTTATACTCTGTATACAGGGAAGAACCTAGGACTAAACTCTAGGCTTCTTCACGATGCCCTGCCTGTCTGAGTCAATCACTGTAGGGAAACCCTGGTTTTGTCTTTCTCCCAACAGACTGAGTCCTGTTCTGTCCAATTACCACAACACAAATTGTATCTTTAGTTGCATCTATACTGAACAATCAAAACTGCACAATTTGGATATCTCATCTACATAAAATGGACCTAGGTGGGAACTTTCAATATAAAAATCGGCCTCCCCATTGTGTGGAACATGATTTCAGTTGCTAACCTGAATCTGTGTCTGCCTGGCTGCAGCTCCTTTTGCTAAAATAAATGCTTATTTTATTACTTTTTATTACAGTCTAAAATTAATTTTGGTTTACATGTTATAGAGCTCAAATGCATATTTCTTCATTTTTCTCATATTATGGGTACATAAAACATTTCATTGTAATGAACTAAAATTAAGTGAATATTAAATAATAATTCTACATTTATAGTAATATTTTTAATTGTATTGTTGAAACTTCCAAAATAGGATACAAATATTAATCATAAAATATTGTGATTATATACAAGAAATCACAAAATAAAGAAACTACATAAATGGAAGAGAGTTACATTATGTAGAGAATATCTAATACATAATTTTGGTGGATAAAGAAAGAAACAATCTGTCTACTCATTATTTAGCAGTAACTTTGAACTATGGCCTCTTTTTTCTTTTTTTAATTTACCTTTATTGTTGAAAGTATTACAGGTGTCCCATTTCCCTCCCCTTGACCCCCTCCACCCTGCTTCTGCCCCCTTCCCAGGCCTTCACCCCATTTTGTTTATGTCCATGGGTTAAGCATATATGCATATAGGTTATTTGGTTAATCTCTTCCTACCCCCTACCCCCTTTCCCTCTTCTCTTTGAGATTTGACCGTCTGTTGTATGCTTCAATGTCTCTAGGTCTAATTTGTTAGATTCTATTGTTCATTAGCTTCTTCTTAAAGAAGACCCTTCAACTTTTATGTAATACTGGTTTGGTGATGATGAACTCCTTTAGCTTTTTCTTATCTGTGAACCTCTATATCTGAACTATGTTCTCTTTTTTAAATAAAAACTATAATATTAATAAATTAGCATAGTGTGCTATCATTTATACCCTAAGATCCCAAATTCTCAGCATGTCTATTATATTCCCTTTATTTAAAAGAAATATAAATTCAGCCTGATCCTTATAAAGCAAAAGTCATTTGTTTTAATAAATGCTCTAGTGAGAGTGTCCATATGGATTTGAACAACCCAATAGTAAGGACTCTGTTCCATTAATTTCTCCAGAAGGCTACTCTTGTACGTAACATCATCATCCAGACTTAAACTTTAGGGCCCTGCACAGATTTCAGGAATAAACTCTGGCTCACAGAAGCATATAACGCATCTTATACCAGCATGAAAAATCCTAGGGTCTTTCTTTGGTGATTGCTTTTGTCCCTATGCTACCACAGCATTATAGAAACCATGTTCAGGATGGTAGAGTGATGATGAATGTGTAGATTGCCCTTGTGTAGGGAAGTATATCACGCAGCTGAACTATGTACCATACTGAGAAAAAAACAAGACAATACATGCTAGAAAGTATACGAAGTGCAGGGAGTCATGAGTACTGTGCCAGTGAAGACATCCAAAGAGGAAATCAAAATAAGTAGATAAAAACAAACATTGGCCTATGCTTTTAATCAGATACCAGGAGCAAAACCTTGGCAGCAGTGACAAATCTGTGGCCATTTAATGGCACACAGGGACCTCTGCATTCAATCAGGTCAGTGTTAAATATCAACTGTGGAAGCAATCACAGAGCATTTATCTTTAACCCTGGAAAATAAGTCAGCATGTTGCAAAGTGTATTTAACTTATTAGGTAGCATGCATTTACCCAAACAAAGCAGAAACAGAGTAAATTGCAGGGAAAAATAAAATAAAAACAGTATCTAGTTACTTCATTTTTATTTTTTATTTTTAAAACATCTTTTTAATAACGTGGACTGTGGTACTTTTAATTAAATTTATTGGGGAGACATTGGTTCAGAAAACCACACACATCTTAAATGTACAACTCAATAAATCATCTGCACACTACATTGTATGCCCATTGCCTCATGCAGTCTCTTTCCATCCCCTTTCCCACACCCCCTTTGCCATTCATTTTTAGTTATTTAAATTCTATTTATATTTGGTAATATGCTGATATCTCAGATAAAAGAAACCTAAAAAATCATGTTGCTCATTAAAACTGCATTTTTTAAGGCTGCGTAAAGAAATCTGCATTTCATAAAGGGCATTTAATGCCAAGTTCAAAATGTATAGCAATCGAAGTATTGAAGTACCCTTTCCCAGATAAGTACAGATTAAAACCCTGACTGCATCTCCCACTTTGCATTTCCTCCAGGAAAAGAGAGCAAATTCTCTGGAAAGCTGCCCTCAGCATAACATTTCAAAATTATTTTCCTCCAGAACCATATTTTTGAGGGCCTATATTTTCTGCCATACTTGTGATCTGTTAATATACTATGTATCCCCTCTGGTGTGAAGTTCCTTGATCTGCTGTGGAAAGATGAAAAGTATAGTCTTTTATTAAATTCTATTAGGAAACTAGATGATCATATAATTTAATGGATTCTCAAACAATATCAATGACAGTTGTTTAAAAAATGGTTTTCTCATGATGAAAAACAGAGGGGGAAAAAGATTCAAAAAGAAAAAAATTGCGCAATAGTTGTTTTCTAATATTTTCCTACAGAGAGAATTATTCAGGTCACATCTATAAAGTACAGAGTAGGAGTCCATAAACTACATACAATGTAGTTTTATTGTTTTTATTAGCAAAAGTATAATCTTGACCTTTGGTAAATTGTCCATGGAAAAGCCCTACAAATGTGAAAGTCTCATCATAACCTACATATTGTAACACTTGGAAAGAAACGGGTTCAGTTAGAGAGTTTTATTTACATTTCCAATGTTTAGCAGCACTAATCTACACTCAGTTTAACTAATTGAAAAATAGGTGAAAAGATAAATGTAAACATCTTTTTCCAGTTTGTCATCTAACTGGTCTGTATGATGGCTGCATATAATTGAAAAAAATTTTTGACATTAACTATTCAACTAAACTGTCAGATGTGCTTGAACATGAAAAAATATATTAAATGTTTAGAAGGCTGGCAAGTGCTGTTTGCCAATTTGTAATGATAACTGAACCCAGGAAACTGTGGTTATATTGTTAATAATACAAGTGTCTGGATACTTAAGTTTAATAGAAACTCCCTTTGCCACCTTCCATGTAAGCAATTCCCCATTTGAACAGTACCTGTCATTCTCTCAGCAGCATATACTGATACATAAGAATGCTGAATGCATAAGGACAAAGGGCTCCCCTCTAGCAACCCACAAAAAGTTTGTGTACTAAATTTTAGTACCTTTTATATACTGCTTTATTGTTTAATAGTCTCTGAAAGTCATTTAACATTGTATCAAACTTTCAAAGCCAAATATAAAATAATTATTTCTTATAGTAATGTCACAAATTTACCTCAAATACGTATATGATCTTCTGAATTACATAGTGAGCTAGTTTAATTATTTCATATTCCAGAATACTAAGCAAAGTACGTGGCATATACCTGTACCTGGTACTTAGGGCTTGATACCTTTTGCATCTATCTACCCTAGCCCCTTTCCCATCTGGCAACTGTAAGTTTGTTCTCTGTATCTATCAGTTTGTTTCTATTTTGTCTGTTAATTTATTTTGTTTTTTAAATTCCACATATAAGTGAAATCATACAGTATCTGTCTTTCTCTTTCTGATTTATTTTACTTAGCATAATACCCACTAGGTCCATCTTAATGGCAATATTTTATGTTTTTATGGCTAAATAATATTCAATTGTACATATGTACCACATCTTCTTTATCCATTTATTGATGGGTTGCTCCCCTATCTTGGCAATTATAAATAAAATACTGCAATGAACATAGGGAGCATGTATTTTTTTGAATTGGTGTTTTGGATTTCTTCAGATAAATACTGAGAAGTGGGAGTACTGGATCATGTGGTGGTTCCACTTTCAATTTTTTGAGGAACCTCCATACTGTTTTCCATAACATCTACATCAATTTACAAACCCCAAAACAGTGCATGAGAGTTCCCTTTCCTCTACACCCTCACCAACATCTGTTGTTTGTTGATTTATTGATGATAGCCCTTCTGATAGGTGTGAGGTGATATCTCATTGTGGTTTCGATTTGCATTTCCCTGATGATTAGTGATGCTGAACATGTTTTCATATGTGTATTGGCCATCTATATGTCCTCTTTGGAAAACTGTTTATTTAAGTCCTCTGCCCATTTTTTAATTGGATTTTTCTTTTATTGTTGTTGTTGTTGTCGAACTATATGAGTTCTTTATGTATTTTGGATATTAACTCATCACACTTTCTGATATCAAATTGTACTACAAAGGTAGAGTAATCATAAAAGCATGGTACTGGCATAAAATCAGACACATAGATCAATGGCACAAAATAAAGAGCCCCCAAATAAAGCCATGCCCTACATGCTCAATTAATCTATGACAAAGGAAGCAAGAATATACAATTGGGTAAAGACAGTGTCTTCAATAAATGGTGCTGGGAAGACTGAACAGATACATGCAAAAACATAACACTTGACCACTTTATATTGCATCATATACAAAAATATTCAAAATGGATTGAAGACTTAAATCTAAGACCTGAAACCATAAACTCCTATTAGAAAACATAGGCATAAACTCTTGCCATTGGTCTTAGCAATATTTTTTTGAATATGTCTCCTAGGGAAAAGACAACAAAAGCAAAAATAAACAAGTGGGGACTACATCAAACTAAAATCTTTTGCACTGTAAAGGAAACCATTAGCAAAACAAAATGGGAATCTATTGAATGGCTGAACAGGTTTGCAAATGATATGCCCGATAAAGGGTTAATATCCAAAATAGCTTGTTTTTTTTCTGTTGCCATCTCAATCGCTTATTTCTGGGTACTCATCCAATTGTTCCTTTCCCATCTTTAGCTATAACATATTAAGTCTTTCCATATTGGCTTACTATATCCACTGAATATTACAAGAATAGTTCCTTCATAGAAACTTTTTCAAAACCTTTGTTGGTGCCCCACTTACCCTCTAGACCTTAGAACATCAACATATCCTCAGGATATTTTGTCACACTCTAAACATTAGATCATTTATTTTGCCTTATGCTCTTATCTGTCCTTCAGAATATTTCTCTTATAATTATAGGTTTATTAGTATAATTATTTTTAAATATACCCCTACTAAGTATTGAGGCCATTTATACTAATTATCATATCTCTGTCTGGAAGACTTTATGCTCCAAAATATAATTATTGAAGGAAGCAAATCAATGCGAGCCTGATACAATGTGTCTATATTCTTAGAAAACTTTTCAGTGTATCTAAAGATTGCCCACAAAGATGACTGTCAACAAAGTGCATACCTCATTCAAAAACTCTGCCATGGCATTCACTGTTTGATACATGCATTTTCTTTAGAAGTACTCTTTCTTTTCTTGTAATTTGATTGGTGGATGTTTCTCTTTGGAAGAAGGCAATGTTATGTAGAGCTGTTTTTGAATCTGGACATGGATCAGAATCACCTAATATTGATTCTATGCCTGCTATTACAGAATTTCCTGGGATGGGTCCAAGAACTATGTGTGTGTGTGTAAATCTGAATATACACACATATACATATACATACATATATATATATACACACACACATACATATATATATATATATATATATATATAAACTTATAAACTTCTGTGGTAATTATGCATTGGTAGAGTACTCTGAATCAGAATTATAATATTAGATTCCCTAGTAAAGATCCTTTTGAACTGAAAATCATCATTCTTGATACCTTAATTTCTTTAACTCTAAAATGTCAAAATCACACAGCACTAACGATAATCCTACAAAGAAATGTATAGTTCTAAACTTGACCAAAAAAATGATGTAAAGATTTAAAAAAACCTTTGTAATATATCATCTGTCCACAAATCAATAAGCTCACAAGTGAGTGTCCAGATTATCTTCATTATTTTGAAAAGCATATATGTCAATATCAATGGCACCATAAGGTCTATTTTCCTATATAAACAGGCATATACTTCTTAAAACTTACCTACACAATGGGTAGGAACATTGTAGTGTGTTAAAAGGCCAGTATGGGTTTCTATGGTACAGATTTATTTTATATAATATTCCAAAGCTCGAAACTATTATAGAAGAAACCCATCATAATTTATAACAAAAATAAATATAAACTAGAATAGAAGTCAGTTATTTGGCAGATATTAATACCAAATATCACACTAGCTAGTTTCATAGTAGCTCCCAAGAGAGGAAGGTACTGACTTGTGCAACTTTTCCACCCATTTGCAGTCATTAAGTGCAAGTTATAAACATGACTGTGCACCAAAGCACATATTAGAATTAGTAATCAAATTAGTGTCACTTGCATTCAGGCAGATTTTTAAATGCTTTTAATTATATTAGAAACATAAAGAAGAACATTTCACACTGGCATTAATGTCCCTTTAGGATGTGTAAAGCTGAAATAGAATTCCTGTGATGAGGCAGGCTACAATTTGACTAGATCTGTAGAGCTGACAAAAAAACATTGAAATGGGATTGACCTGTAGTTCTTCATACTCAAATGCTCCTACTGAGAAAGTGTGAATTCTAGCATTGTGTGGTAATGCACTTTTGACATCGAATGGCTTTAAGATCAAAGAAAAAAATAGGTAAAAATGAATTCTGAGGTTTCAATCATTTGAAAAATCAAATGCAATTTTTTGGTGAGACAATGTTTTATGAATATAAGTTTTAACTTCATTCATTAAAACAATCTTTCCTAAAGTTAGTGCTATCTTAAATGAAGAGATTATTTATCTTCAGACGTTATATGTTATTT
The DNA here is from genome assembly GCF_054644295.1 of Miniopterus natalensis. NCBI lineage: Eukaryota > Metazoa > Chordata > Mammalia > Chiroptera > Miniopteridae > Miniopterus > Miniopterus natalensis. Next base: position 57,143,889 of record NC_142083.1, read on the forward strand.
TAAAATAAATTAAACAAAACTTGTTTCAATATTTCCAAAAGAGTAAATTAGCAAGTAAAAGCAAGATACATGGCCAGGTCTTGCGAGAAACTGAGGAAATGTGAGGGAGAGAATTTGAAGAAAGAAAAAGTTTTCTTCTGTCAAGAACTGTGAAGTCTGAGATTTTACCTGACTTGCAAGCCAGCAAATTAATCTGATAGTTTAATGAACACTGGCAAAAGACATAAGACACCTGGGTCTGATACAAAGAATTGTTTATTACTCACAGAAATAGCAGCAGTCAGAGTATGAGCATTTTCCTTCATGTTTCCTCGCTCTCTAATTCCCCAGGAAAATGTACAGAAGACTACATGATATCCGTACATGCAATGGATTGTAATGGACAACAAGCATGTCTGTCTTTTGCTCCAGAGAATACCAAGTGAACTATCCAGAGAGTGAAATTATGCCTGGTTTCCAAGGATGTAAGCAAACCTGCTCTTTGATCGGAAGGGTGTAAATAGTTGTCTTCCAGTGCTGTTCACTATACACAAGTTCTTAAAAAGATATTCCAGAACACAGTCAGTGCTTCAACTCCCAAAACATGCAGAAATGTGAGAGGCCCATGGAACACTGCCTTTCAATACTTCTAAACAGACATCTCCTATTCTGCAAGTTAGGGCCGATGGAATGGATCTGTAGCCTGTGATCACTTAGCTGAGGGCAAGAAAATAGAACTCGGAAAGAAAGAGGAACAAAAGTTATCTACAGCAAGGTGTCCTTTGTATATAAACAAATCAGAGCTTTTCTTTATGGTTCTGTTTCTATGACTCTCAGACATAAGCCCACAAGGCTATCTCTGTCCAGTGAATTACTATTTGGCATAAACAACATACTGATTTTTCTATTGTTCTGCTATAGGTTAAAGAGTATAAATATGTTATAACAGAAAATAAGACTTTCAGATCATTCCTGTCTACCTCTCTGGTCAGTTTTTCAGACATATTTAAAATAGAGGATAACCCATTATGCATAAACAATTTGTAATCTACAGCCCCTTCAAAAACACAGCAATCTGACTGACTTAGGACCAAAAGTTTACAACACCAAATATGACTCAACACAGTCAATATATTTCAATTATTAAATCATAACGAATAGTGCTAGCGCCATTCTATCCTATGCCCAACTCTGAATGGCGGGCAAATATGAGACTTTTAGTTGAACACCCAAATAAAAAAACTACCCAAGAAAAATATTTGAAACCATAAGTAACCTTGATTATCACAAAATGATAATAGCTGATGAATGATTTCCAATGGCCTGTGTCATGAAAACCTATGGAGTTCTGAGTGACAAGCTTTCAATTGTTACGCTGCCAGAAATTCCACTATTAGCACACAGAGTCACTAAGATCTATCATGTCGCACAGGATAATAATAAAACTACCCGTGCTAAAAAGTTCCAAAAACAAGCAATAGTTATTATGACATACTTAGGCTGGGAAGCAGACATAAAGTACTTCAGAATTTCAGTTTTGAAATAAGAAAGCATTGTTTTGAATTCATCTTACAGATTCCTTTGTTTTAAAATGAGTCCTAGGCAAGATATAACAATGTCTCATTTGGGGGGGCACTTTATGCCAAAGATTTTTTGGTCTTTTAATCAAATTAAGTGTTTATTCTACTATTAAAACATGTGACTATTCAGTATGTTCGGAATATTTCTGTTTTCAGACATTACGATGTACCATAGTAGAATGAGCTTCAGTACATCAGTGAGGACAAGACTGTAAATTTTACAGGTACACCTTATTCGTTTTTAAAACAGACCTGGTATAAAAACATTGTCTTGTGTGGTAAAAAGAACTTGTTAAACTTTGATTTATGAGATAGTGGCAAAGTTCATTTATTTTGCTTCTGACGGTGTTTATTCAATACTAATATCATCAGTTATATTGTTTTGTTTTCAATGCAAATATGTATCATTTAATATTTCTAACATTTAAAAGAGCAAATTTACTTTACAAGTTGATAAACATAGGCTGTAGCTAAAATTAGCCATGTGAAATGCCAAAAGCTCTGAATTTTAAATGTATGTAGGTCACTTACCTCCCTTCTCTACGGTTCTTCTAAAGACCAGACGGACGGCGCGCAGCCCTGAGCCCGGCGGGCGAGACGGGGCCACCGCAGTCTCCGCTCGGCGCGGACCCGCTCGCGGCGCTTACGGGCGGGGCGGGAGCAGGTTTACATCCGGAACATACAGCGGTCCCTGGGTTTCCCAATGTGCTCCGCTCCGGAACCCTCCGAGCCTGAAGCGTCGAACCGAGGGAGCCGCAGCCGCAGCGGGGCCTGGGATCCCGCCCTCCGCGGAGCCGCGGGCAGGGCCCACTTCCGAGGCGGGTCAAAGCCGCAGCCTCTCCTTCCGGGTTCAGGAGTTCAGAAGCCGAGATGTCTGTCCGGGGAGACCTTCGAAAACCGAGGTACCGCTGTAACACTATCATTAACAAATAATGATACAGGAACGAGCTCTGTGGTTCACGTTCTCACATTATAAACCTACTTTTGCCCCACCCTGTGTTTTTGCTTCTTCCTGACACCCCACTGGAATTATGGTAAAACGATTAAACAGTTATAAAGCCGCAAATACAGTAAGAACAGAATACTGGAAGCTGGGCAAAGGAAAGACACGGGGTAGCGTACGTTTCAGGCTGAGGAGCGCCCTCTGACCGGCGGGGGCGATGGAGGCGCTCCGCTCACGACCCAGAGACGCACGTCACGCCCCGGGGCAGCCCGGGCGCCGGCGGGCCTCCCCCCCGGCGCCCCCCCCGGCGCCCCCCCCGGCGGCCCCCCCCGGCGCCCCCCCCGGCGGCCCCCCCCGGCGGCCCCCCCGGCGCCCCCCCCGGCGCCCCCCCCCGGCGGCCCCCCCCCTCCCCCCCGCCAGGGCGGAGGGAGCTGCCCGGGGCTGCGCGAGGAGGAGGAGGAGGCGGGGCAGGCTGGCGGCCTCTCCCGGAAGCAGGGGACTGACCCCCTTCTATCAGAGGTGCGAGGCAGAGCAGGCGGTGGAGACGGGGCCACTCTGAAAAAATTGGTTAAGATAAACAAAATGAGTGGGACAAATCCAGCCCACTGCCTTCATCAACGCCCATAAATTCTGAGAACCAGGGTAAAATCGACGCTTCCTCCCCACACCAACTCCCGTGCAGGCGGAAGGTTACAGGATCCTTCTCCGGGGGCAGTGACCTAACAGACAGTATGAGAAATAAATGGTGTTTGGTTGTCCCCCAAGAAGAGAGCCTGATCTTCTGTGATGCAGCCGCATCAGCAGGGAACCTCTGACCGTGAGCTCCAGCTCCAGCGACTCGTTCCTTCACGCGGCTGTTAGAATACTGAATTAAGTCCACTTCATTGTTATCTAAGTGCCACATTAACAAAATCCAAACGCACACCTCATGGGTGAGATACAGGATTTCACACCAGCTCAGAATAAGAGATGAACAGTAGAGAGCTCCTATTTCATACTGAATATTGAAAATATATGGTTAACTAAAAGTGCGCCATAATTGGGTGAATTAAACAGGCAAATTTCACAGAGATGTCTATGGAGGTACTAGACTTTTAAATAAAGCAGTGAGATTAAAAAGCTGTTTGGATATTATTGTTGTTATTTTTGTCATTTTAATAATTAGCTCATACTCATAGTAAGAGTAAAAACTGTATTATATTCTATTTTCATAAAAAATATAAAACAGTTAACATTATTATTTTAGGCCATATATAGAAGAAAAGTAATGGTTATTTACTGGCATAGCCTCTCAGGGAATTCTTCTATAAATTCTCCTAATTTGGAAAAGAACCACAGGTGAGCAATCAGGTAAGGCAATACTTTGTTCTACAAATAGAGATTTCTCTCAGTCTTTGCAATTAATCATATATGGTTGAGAGATATTTTCAGTGGTTAACAAAGATTTGTCTATACTCTATTAATGTATTATGAGAATAGCATTGGAATGAATACTTTTTTGAATTCAGATCCATTTGTACTCCACATTAATAATGCCTTTAATTGACTGAAACCAGCCAAAAAATTTTGCAATTAAGTGTCATTAGTTGAATTCACTTAAACTGGGTCTTTGAAGAATCTCTACCAAGGTATTAGGTTTCACTAAATATGCTATAATATTCTGGTATTTAATGGTTAAGTCTTAAATTACAGTGGCTGATATGCAATGGACTTGGTAGTTGACAAGTTACATATTTTGTCACAATTCCTAAATAAAGAGATACAAGTATATATCAGTTAGAGGGAGTTTGGCCACAGGTAACAGAAAAATCTAGCCTAGATTAGCTAAAAGCATGGAAATATGAAATATTCCAAAAGGCTTATTAAATTCAGACTAGCTCGCATCATAGTTGAACAATGGTTGCAACTCCAGGCATTTCACCTAGAGAACTCAATATCCAGGGGAGAAAAGGAACTATCCCATCTATCTTGTAGACCCTCCAGCTGACCTATCATTGTGTGTCATTGCCCCCAAATTAGTCATATGCTCAACCCTCAATCAATCACTTGTTAAAAGAAATAATATCATAATAGGCTAAGATTTTTCAGATTTACCCCCTCAGCTGGGCAGACAGTCGCTTTCTCTGAGGGCTATAAACCTGAAAAGTTATGATTTCTTTTGTAAGTGAGGGGTGCGTGTCGAGACACTAACCTACAGTTTTCTGCAAAGAAGAAGCTATAGAAGGAATACAATCCATAAAACAATAAAAACAGCCTCCAACACACAAAAAACACACATATGCAAGCATGAGCATGTACACACACACAGCTGCTTAAAATAGGTCTAAGTTAAAATGAAGTTATACTATATTTATGAATTTATTTAGGAATTAACATGTATGGAATCATGTATCAGTCAGGGTTCTTCAGAGAAGCAGAACAAAAGGACACCCCCCCCCCCCACACACACACACACACCTTTTTCAAAGAGCTGGCTTACATAATAGTGAGGGCTGGCAAGTCTGAAGTCCCTAGGACAAACTTGCAGGCTAGAATCTCTCAAGCAAAGGCTAACGCTGCATGCAGGCTTACAGTAGAATTTATTCCTCTGCAGGGAAACCTCGGTTTTGCTCTGATGGCCTTTTTTTTATTTTAAATCCTCACCAGAGGATATTTTTTCCGTTGCTTTTCAGAGACAGTGGAAGCGGGGAAGAGAGGGAGAGATAGAGAGAGAGAAACATCTATGTGAGAGAGACACACAGATTGGTTTCCTATGCACTCGTCCCAACCAGGCCCCGGAGTCAGCCTGCAGCAGAGGTAGCCAGCCAGGGCTCGAATGGGTTTTCAAATGACTGATGAAAACCACCCATTTTATTGAGGATAATCTCCTGTCCTTAAAGTTAGGCGATTGTAGATGTTAGCCACAACTACACAATACCTCACAGCAATACGCAGATTAGTGTTTGACTGATTAACTGGGTAGCATAATCTAACCAAGTTGATACATAAAACTAACCATTGCAGCTACATTTTAAGAATCGCTTTACTTTGATTCTCAGTTAATGGCAGAATGAAAATTAGGTAATGTATAAGAAAATGGCATTACATAAAAAAAATTTTTTGGTAAGATATATCTATTTTCTACTGAGAAATTGGTATCAATAAGGTTATAATATTTTAAAATTATTTTTAATTATGAAATGTTTTATGCTTACAAAAGATAATACACCAGGTCCCTATGTACTTACAACCTAGATTTTTAAAATGCCAGTATTTTGTTATAATTGAAAAAACTATAATTGTATTATTCAAAACCTACACCATCCATTCCACATCTCTTTTTCCCATCCTTGAAGAAACCATTATATTTAGTTTAGTATACTTAATTAATTTGCATGTTTTATATATTATGTAGCACATAACTATATATAGGACAGTAGGATGTGTTTTATATTATCATGCTATTTTGGTGTAAACATTTTCTTGCAATATTTTTAAATTAGCGTTAATGTTAATTTTTCTAAATGTATTCAGGACAATATTCATTTTAATAGCTAAACGTTATTCCATTGTATGACTGTAGAAGACTTTAATTCTCTGATTCACTTTTTATGAAGCTTCCAATTTATTGATTGCCAAGGAGAATTACAGGCATCCTTTTGCATATGAGGAAATTCTTTAGACCTTGTTAGTCTAACCGTGGTTCTCAGACTAGCAGAAACTGCTTAACCTGGGAAACATAACTTTAAACAAAATGAATTATTTTTCATAACTAAAGAGCAATATATATATGTGTGTGTGTATATATATATATATATATATATATATATATATATATATATATATATCTTTCAGATTTCCTGCCTGTCTATATTTATTCCCAGCTTTTAATTAGATCATTTATCTTTTTAAGTAATATGGAAAACATTTTTATAAACATTAATAGTTAGCTGGTTACTCCTATATTGTGTTCCAAATGTTTTAATGTTTTGCTTTTCACATTTATTTCATTAATTCATCTAGAATATTTTGGGGGGCACTATGTAAAATAGAGACTATTCATATGTGTAGCCAAATGTACCAATCATATTTATAAACTAAACTAACTTATTCATTTCTCATAAAAATCACAGAGATACTTCTGTTCTGTACCAAGTTTCTTTATGATTTGGATCTCCATCTGAGTTCTCAGTTATGTTAAATTTTTAGATCCCTCTGCAAACACCATTTGATTGCAATTACTAAATCTGAATATCTGGCAGAACAAGTGAGCCACACTCCCCACATAAATACAATTTTCTTGAAAATTGTTTGTACTTTTTCACCCATATGAACTTCTGGATCAAACTCTTTAGTCCTGGAAAGAATCCTATTGAGTATTTGATGAGAAATGCAAAGAATAAACAAATTAATTTGAGGGAAATTTACATTATTAATACATTCAGTATTCCCAAATATAAGTGTAGATGTAGCTCTATTAAAATTTTTTTTGTTATTAGTATTCTTTATTAAATTACTAAATTTATTAAAACTTGGCCAAAGTTGAGGTTGCCAAACCATTTACCACACTAGTTTTCACCTTGATTCCATGTTTATACATTGGAGGCTTTAAAATATATTCCTGCATACACTCCAACCCCAGAGAACTTGGTTTTTATCTGTGTAAATAGAGCATATTTACATTAGGTGATTATAGTATGCTGGTAAGATGGAAATCCACCTGGATAATGGAAAAGGGAGTGAAAGAATCATGCTTGTTGGACTAAATGTGTAAAATGGGGCCTCAAGCAAAATTGGGGCATCAAGCATGTGTCCATTCCAATAAAATTTTTGTCTTAGAGATGTATTCATTTTATTCATAAATGATAGATTTCCACATTGACATATGTTTTTCCTAAACATAAATAAAATATTTCATTACCTTCTAGACACCACTGTTACAAAGAAGTCTGCTCTTAATTAATTTATTGTTCATTTGTAGATACTATTTTTCCTTTCCTCTGTCATTATCTTTGGCTTTCTTTCCCCTCCCTCCCTCCCTCCGTCCCTCCCTCCGTCCCTCCCTCCCTCCCTTCCTTCCTTCCTTCCTTCCCTCCCTCCCTCTCTCTGTCTTTCTTTCTCTCTCTCTCTCTCTCTCTCTCTCTTTCTTTCTTTCTTCTTTCTTTCATTTTTCCTGAAGTTCCACTATAGTTGTATGTTTCAATTCTTTTTTTTTTTTTTTTGGAGATTTTTTATGAGTTTATTTGAGCCAAAACTGACAGTTGCCAAGAAGCAAGATCTCACATGCTCCTGAATTCATTTTTATTTATCTTATTATGCAATGTTCTTTTACAACCTAAAAAAAGAATATCTTTACATATATCTGAAAAACTCTCAACAGCTATCATTTTACATACCTCTTTATATATATATATATATATATGACAATAATTATTGTTTTGATTTTTTAAAATCAGATTTTTAAAAATTTCTGTATTCAATAGAAACGGCTGGTTGTTGTTTAATACACAGCATCTGGCCCCTCATTTTGCCTTACTAAAAATATCCCTAATTTTTATCATGGCGGTGCCATGTCTAATTAAAAACACTCAACTTCCCAGATTACCTTCCTGTAGGGATCTGCCATTTGAGGCAGTTCTGGTCAAAGTAAAATGAGTGGATATTGCAGGCTGGGGATTCCAAGAAAGCTTGTTAAAGGGGATAGAGATTTCTAATTAATTATAGTACTGTATACACTTACATTGTTACCAAGGTAGGTCTCACGTTGTGTTTTTTTACCACAATAAAATAAAAAGACGGTAGATAAGTGGAAATGTTTTTTCTGTCGATTTATGTTTTGCTCAGTCTTCCTCTAGGAGGTAGAGGAATTGCCGTGTATAGTAAACCAGAAGGACTAGGAGACAAAAGGGGCCTGTGGCCTAGCAAGGCATCTAGTCAATAGGAGGAATTTGGAGGTTGGTTTTGATATTGGTGTTGGTTTTTAAACAAAGTAAATTATGAAGTTTTGAATAAGAAGCTACCAGTGGAACCCAAATATGAGATCAGCAGATAATTGTCATTTTACAGGTGAGAGATGGTAAAAGAGAAAATGGGTAGGTGATTTTTGAGGTAGAAAAGATAAACATTACTCACAATCACTGACAGTATAATTGTTCTATACTTCAACGCAAAGTCAATAATATGCTTTGTTTATATTGCGCTTAGAATTTAACTACGCCAGAAACATTAAGTGTATTTTATTTTTCTCGAATTATTTAACTACCTAAATACTAACATTGTACACCACTCATTACAGTTTGGATAATCTAGAGAGTCAATGATATTCTGTCCATCTTAGTCCACAATAATGAAGTTAGTTTACATTTTACAAGTTTTCATAGTAACTTTATGATGTAATTTTGGATAAGCTTTAAAGTTATCTTTTTATAAGATTCAAATAATACAATTATCTATTCTTGAGTATCTATGCAGGAAACTTTCTCTAGTTAAGATACAAGCTTCAGTCTTAAAACCGAAAATAAAGGTAAAAAGGGCCAAGTATAATGTGAATAGTTTCCGAAACCCTGCACCATTCAATGAGCCTCTACACTTAACATTTTGCTCTCTCTTGATAGTCAAGGCTGTTTTGAGAACAAAATTTTGTGGTTTCATTTGGGTTCAGTGTTTAATTCTCATGACAGTTTATAAGATTGAAAAAAAGGAACTAAACCCTAGAGAAGTTTCCAAACCCACAGAGCTGAGCAAAGGGTAGGAATTTTATTTTGGAGTTTCAGGTTTCCTAGGGTTTCAAATGAAGGAAACCAAAAGAAAAATGCAGTGGACATGACATTTGTGAACAAAAACCAATCTAAAGTTTACTTGAACTGATTTAGTGGTTGGAGTTACTTTCATGCTTTACTCAGGAGGATCTTATTTTCTTCTGCTTTATCTGCCCTCCACAGGTATCAAAGGAAATGATGCTTCGTTTAGCCATTCTTATGATTCAGCCTTTTTGTTTTTGTTTTTATAAAGTTTGCCTTAGCTTGCTTTCATGTTTACTTATCAAGTTTTTCTTAAACATTATTAGTTTTCTAAATTCAAAGTCTATTTGTCTCTGTTCTATTTTTTCTCTCTTCCTTTTCACTTTACTCTATATTTAAAATTCCTAAGTTAAAAGTAATTTTATAAAATCTTGTCACTATTCATTTTTCTAGAGAATTAAAACATTATTTTAAAATATAGTAGGAAAGCATTGTAAAATAAAATCTCATAATAATTAAAAATTTAACTAATCTTTAATTACTAAAGATTTAAGCAAAATTTATGTACTTTTGGCACATAAGTTTTGCACTTGTTCTTTTTGTAGAAGACATTGTAATGGACTCCTCTGTGTTCAACTTCTGGGCAGTCTTTATGTCCCTATTTTAATTAATATTAAGAGAGAAAAAAGACTGAAAATACACACAATTAGATATATAACAGAAATAATATGATAAAATTCATCCTCAATTCAGTGAAATGATGATGTGTAGATTGTTAATATGACAGAAAAAATATATTCTCATTTTAACACAAATGGATAAGAAAGGTCACCTGTTGATAGTCTTATATAAACTGCATGAAACATTCTTGTAGAGAAAAGAAAGAGGCTTTTAGAAATTGACCTACCATAAATTATCAGATTTTTATTTAAATCAAGAAATTATTTTTTTAAATATCCTAGATTATTATAGCTTCTATCAGAATACAAGAGAAGTAAGAGGAGGTGGTGCAATAGTATGTATGGTCTGACAACTGGCATTCTCTTCCTGCCATTTTTTAACTTTATAATTTATTTTGTGTTCTGTACATAGTTCCTCTGCTCTGTAAATAGCACAGCTGATCACTCAGACACTGACATACTACTCAAAACTTTGTCTTAGATAAAATATTTTCAAATTAACTTGGCATATAGTAGGTACTTAATAAGAATGTTTTGAATATAGATGCCTCCACTCAGATTACATTCACTAGAAATCTTACATTAAGCCTTGACAAATTAGATTTATTTTTTTTAAGGTACTTTTTTTATGTCAGAAATTTCCTGTCAGCAGTCTTTTTTTCAAGGCTCATTGTGGCTCCAAAATAAGGCATTTTATTTTCAGTAGGACTTTGTAATATTTATCTTTTTCTGTCACTATTGATTTACTGATATAAGAAATAATACCTATGAATTTCTAAGTGGAAGCTTTATTTGTTACACTGGCTTTCAGTGTCAATTGAAAAGGTTAGAATTAAGCCAGTACCTCAGTTTGTTTTTCCCTCTAGCTGTTAGCAGGAAGTTTAACATGTCTTTGAGGTCTGTCAAATCAAAACCACTAACACCATTTGCTTTTCTATTTTTATTTTTTAATTTAAAGGTCAAGTTGGGTATTCAAACCATGTCTTATTATACATTTCCCACTGAAAAAAGTAAGCTGAATATCATATCATCTGAGGTTTTTAAACTTTACAAGATGCACAGGTATTTTACTCAAAATACATAATTTCCAAATGCTAGCAATGCAATAGTGAAATCAAGAAAGATATTTCAAAGAAAATTTAGTATACTGACATCTTTTATATTTGAGGACAATCCACTCTCTTTCAAAGTTTTGCAAAGAAGACTGAATTGAGCCTAAGATCTAAGTTAGCACAATTAGCATATTTGTTAGTTAAATTTTGTTTGTATCTTAAGTAATTAAACTTGTATGTTATATCTACCTTGAATGAATATTAATTATGTAAATATTGTAACAACATTTTTATGTCCATTTTGAAACACTTGTGAAAGTCAAGAAAACCTTGCAAATTTAAACATATTAATGTTAAATAAGAACCACTAAACATGATAAAAGGTACCATGATTATTTTACTGAAGGGAAATATGTTTTTGAAAAAAGATGTATATAAGACTGTCTCAATTAATTAATATCTAATTTCTAGTCACTGATCAAGCTGAGGGATAATGATCTCCTGTCAAATTCGTTAGCATTTTTTTTTAAATGTGGGTTTTTTTTTGTCCAACTCCAGACCACAACTTTAAAGCAGAATAATGCACATTTTGTATGTATGCACATGACTGATTTGAAAAGGTCTGCTGAAAGAAATATCACTTGTCAAAATTAGACTGATTGCCTTAGCAACTGATCTCTGATTATCTGTATTCTTTGCCCCACTAAATCCCTAGTCTCCATTTTCCACTAAAGAGTGGCACCTGATCTTCTGACACTTTTGAAAAGTAGTGTGCTGGTTCAGAACATTTATTTTTAATTTTTATCTTTTTGATTTGGCATAATTTCAGACTTAGAGAAAAGTTACAAGAAAAATACAAAATCCTATTAAAAATCTTGTATACCGTCCACCATCAAAATATTCCAAATTTTGACATATATATTATATGTACTCTATGTATTATATGTACATATATGTAATGTATGTACATGTATATGATGTATTTATACATATACATGTTCATATATGTATATATATACATGTATATGTATTTGTAGTTGACACTTTATAATTTTTATTTTTCATATATAATAGGTGTCTATTTCCCCCATAACTGTTGGACAATAATTTTTAGACATGATATTCATATATCTTAAATGCTGCAATTTGCATTTCTAAGGGCTGAGGACATTCTCTTACATAAATACAAAAAAATTATTAAAAATCAGGTAATTAATTTGATACAATTCTCTGATTAGCTGTCCAAAATCACATTAAATCTATTTCCCATTTATGTCCTTTAAAAAATAAAATCTCAGGTTGCGTATTGCATCCAGTTGTCATCTTTCTTTAGAGTCCTTGATTCCAAAATAGATTTGCTGTCCTAGACTCTCAGTATTTTTATTGCAGGGTAATTGGCATACAATATTATGTTTGTTTCAGGTGTACATCATAGTAAGTTGATATTTATATAGATTACAAAAGGATCAACACAATAAGTCTAGTTAGCATCTGTGACCATACAATGTTATTACAATATTATTGAATATATTCCTTATGCTGTACATTACATCCCCATGGCTTATTTATTTTATAACTGGAATTTTGTACCTCTTAAGCCTCTTCACCTATTTCTCCCACCCCAAACCCCTCCCTCTTCTGGTCACCACCAGTTTATTTCCTGTATCTATGAGTCTGATTTGGTTTGGTTTGGTTTTTTCATTTGTGCTGTGTTTTTTTAAGATCCCATATCTAAGTAGAATTGTATTGTATTTGTCTTTCTCTGCCTGGCTTAGTTCACTAAGTATAATACTCTGTAGATCCATCCATGTTGTCGCAAATGGCAATATTTCATTGTTTTTAGGGCTTAGTAATATTACATTATATATATCACATCTTCTTTATCCATTCATCTATCCACGGACACTTAGGTTACTCCCACATCTTAGCTACTGTAAATAATGCTGCAATAAACATATGGGTCCATAAAGGTCTTCAAATTAGTGTTTTGGATTTTTCAGATAAATACTCAAAAGTGGAAATTGCTGGATCACATGGAAGTTGTATTTTTAATTTATTGAGATACCTTCATAATATTTGGCTTAGTAGCTGCAGCAATTTACATTTGCTCCAACAGTGTACGATAGTCAGGGTTCTTTTTCCTTCACCGTCTCACCAAGACCTGTTATGTGCTGCTTTCTCTTTATTTGTGTGTGTGTGTGGGGGGGGGGGTGTCTATTATAGTTTTTTTGGTTTGTAGGTATTCATTTCATATATATTGGTATGTATGTATATATACATGTATATATATGTGTATATATGTATATATTAGTCTGTCTAAAGCTGATGTTTGTTTAAGTTCAGGCATATTCTTATAGCACTACTTTCTTCAGCCCATCTCCCATGTGTTATGTTTTTGACATCACACTTTAAATGTTTTTTTAATATTTTGTATTCCTTACTACTTATTGTAGTTATAGCTGATTTTGCTATTTTTGTCTTTTAATCTTCATACTAACCAGTTTTTAGTGGCTGACCCACTGCCTTTACTGTATATTTGTCTTTACCAGCGATACTTTTTTCTTTCAGATATTTTCTTATTTCCAATTATGGTCTTTTATTTTCCACTTAAAAAAAGATCCTTTAACATTTTTTGTACGGCCAGTTTAGTGGTGGTGAACTCGTTTAGCTTTAGCTTGGCTGGGATACTCTTCATGTGCCTAGTGTGGTGGATAGGCCGTTCCATGAGGTGACAGAGCAGCACCCTTGAGCCAGATCCAGATGGATCCGGGCCAGAAAAGAGACTGCTTCATTAAGTCCCTGCAGACACCGGTCAGCTCCTCCCTTATGTCCCAGAAGTGCTGGTTTCTGGAACATGACAGTTATTTTGTAAAATGTCCCTCAGTTTGGGTTTCACTGTCGTTTTCTTATGATTAGATTCAGGTTATGCAGATTGTACAAGGAAATCACAGACATTATGCTGTGGTCTCAGTGAATAATTTCAGGTACAGTGTGAGGCCAATTTTTCTCATTATTGGTAGTATTAACTCAGATTCCTTGGTTAGGGTGGTTTTCTGCTAAGTTTCTTCACTACATACTTATTATTTTCCTTTTACAATTAATAAATAACATGTATGGAAATATTTTGAGATCATATAAGCAACTCTCAGCTCTCAAACTTTCACCTGTTCATTTTACCTGCTGTTAGTAATTCCTACTTGAGCATTTATGATGACTATAGGCATCATAATTTAATCGCCATTTCTACATTTACTACTTCACTTTACATTTTAAGAGAGCTTTCCCATTTTTCCTATTTGTTCATTTATTTGTTTATTGGTTTAGTTATTAATCATTTACTATTTTAATATATTAATTTATGTTGTGCTTGTATTTATTTTCTCAATTTTTTAAAGTGGTTATGTACTCATTTGTTTTTGTTAGAATTTTATTTTAATTTTCCCCCATACCTGTTAATTTTTTAAAAATATGCGAAACATTACTAAAAGGTATATTCAGAGAAGTGTCACTTTCTCCTACTTCTATTTTTTATTTTTATTTAGTTATGTAATTGGTACACAGAAAAACTATATAATTAAGGTACATAGTTTGGTGAGTTTCAATATATGTATATACTTGTATTACCATTACCATGATAAACATAAGGGTTGCTTCCAAAACTTTCCTTGTCTCTCTCTGTCTCTCTGTCTCTGTGTGTGTGTGTGTGTGTGTGTGTGTGTGTGTGTGTTAAGATCTGAAATTGTGAAACCTCTAAAATTAAATGGGAAAGGCTTGTTGATCTTGGATCGGCAATGGTTTCTGAGGTATTATACCAAAACCACAGACAACAAAAGGAAAAATAGATAAGTGGGACTACATTGAACTAAAAGGCTTCTGCACAGAATGAAAAGGCAATTAATGAAATGAGAGAGAATATTTGCAAACCATATACCTGATAAGAGGTTAATATCCAAAATAAAGCAACCCTTATAACTCAACAGCTAACTGAATAAACCAATAAGTAACCTGATTTTTAAAAATGAACAAAGGACTTAAATACTCATTTCTCCAAAGAAGACAAATGACTATCAACAGGTATACGAAAAGATGCTCAGTATCACTAACCATCAGGGAAATGCAAATCAAAGCAATTGGTATGTCAACCTCACACCTATTAAGATGATTATTATCAAAAAATAAAAATTGAAAAAAACACACACAAATGTTGATGAGATTATGGAGAAATTGGATACCCTCAATTCCTTCTACCTTTTTTATTCTATTATAATCGCCCTTTGAAATTAACCAGTCTCAGTAGTGACTAGTTCATACTTGCTATATTTCTTTTTGCTCTTGTAAGCACTATCTCTACATTTTTTTTTGTTTCAAATTTTTTCTTAAGCAAAAATAGAATACTAAATAATATAAACACTGTTTTGCACTTTGTTTTTTTCACTTAAACACATATTTTGGAAATCACTCTGAGTCTATTCATAAAACTCATTTTTGAGTTATGTAGCTCTCTTTTGTAAGGATATGCTACAATTTATTCAAGCACTCTCCTACCTATGAACATATTATTTCCAATGTTTTTATTTATAAATAATGCTACATTAAATTACATAATTTATTTTTTTAACATTGTGATAGATGCATCTGCAAGGTAAATTTCTAGATGTGAGGGGAATGGATGAGAAGGTAAATGTGTGTGTAACTGTTTGCCTTTTGCAAGGTGTATGCCCTCAAATATGAACATGTCTCAGCACACTGCCTCATCAATACACTGTGTTGTTTAACTTTTCAGTCATACCAAACTGATAGATAAAAATGCTATTTCTGTATAGTTTTAATTTGGAATTCTCTGTCCTTAGTGAGATTGAACATCTTTTCATAAATAATGTATAGCATAAAAATGAATGATCTAAAAGTGCACTCATAAATGCAATGTTGAATCCCAAAAATATTTTTGTACATAATAAATCAGGCACAAAATAGTATATTCTGCATTATCTCATTTATATAAATTACACAATGTGTCAAAACTAATCTACACTATTACAAGTCAAAATAGCAGTTATCCTTGTGGGGCTGTAAGGACCGTAAGGGGTAATGACGGGTCTGAGTCTCTGGTTACATCATGTTTCTGAATCTAAGTTTCATAAGCATGTTTAGATTGTGAAAGCTTTGAGCTGTTAAATTATTATATGTGCACTTCTCTGTATGTATATTATATTTCACTTGTTAAAAAACAGTGGGCTTAGATTGACATGTCTCCTAGAAGAAGGGGTGAATATGTTATCACCTATGAAAGAAAAGATAGGCCTTTTCTTATTATTAGAATATAGGCTGATTTATGACAGTTGACTACTATTCTAACTTGTCTCTGCTTCATGATATGATAGAAAAGTTTTGCCTCATGAGTGATATTAATGGATTTATTAAACTAGAGTGCTTTTTTGTGGAACTAAGACATTAAATCTTATATTCCTTCCTGAGATCATAAGATTGGTATTACCCAACACTATTGTCATCAACAATGGTGAATGTCATTGACAATCTGAAACTGGATCACTTATGTGGGCAAGTTAATTCAGAGAAGTTACAAACATAAAGTAGACAGACAGTTTTTTCTGTTGTTCCTCCTGGTTGATAAATCCAAAACCCAAATTATTGTTTCATTTCAAATTATTGTATTGGTTAAGCAGAGAATAAAAGTTAGAGGCAGATTCCCGTCTGCCAACACTTCACAATAAAACCTGTTTGTGTATATATGTATGTGTTCAGTATTCTGTTTTATGTGGAAATAGACATAACTTGTAATTGATGGGGAACTTGGTGTATATGCAAGAGTGTGTAACATCATACTGCTCAAAACAATATTTCCCAAATGTCTGTCATCTGAGTGCCATTTTCAGGACTTTTGGCATATCTAAGCACCAGCTATACTACATTAAAACTATTATTTTTTATTTTTTAAGATATTTTATTGATTTTGAGAGAGAGAGGAAGGGAGAAGGAAAGAGAGAGAAACATCAGTCGGCTGCCTCCTGCACATCCTTTACTGGGCATGGAGCCCGAAACCCAGGCATGTTCCCTGACCAGGAATGGAACCTGCAACCTTTCAGTGAACAGAATGAAACCCAACCAACCGAGTCACACTATTATTTATCTAGCATTTCTCTTTAAAGAAAACTTACTTTAAGTATGATTTAAATATGTTTAAAAATGTATGACATTAAAATGGAAAATACAACTTGCTATAAGTAGGAGATGATATAAATAAATGTGATTAAAAAGCACAACATTATTTAAAGTCTCTGAACCAGAGACTAAGTGTCCTTCTGATAAAAACGAAATTAGTGGAGAGTTACGAAACACAGAGCTATAAACAGATTTTTTTTTTCTTGAAAAGGTATTAAAGGTAATTAAAAATAAAATGATCAAAATTTAATTGACTTTTATTGAATAGTAGTTCTGAGCAAAGCCTAAAATCTTCTTTCCTCTGCTTACTGTTATGAGTCCCACACTCTGTAGGAATTCTGCTCTAAAAAATGACCCCCAGGATGCATGTGCCTGGGACTTTTGCTTACCAGCCTAACTTCCAAGCTGCTGTTTCATGATGATCTTCAGTTTTCATTTACCTTTGGAAACCTGGTTTTCTGCCTATTGTGGATCCACTGCTTAGCCCTTTTGCTGAACTTCACTGAACCCCTGGTTCTTTCAGTCCTAGCTTCCCCTTTCTGCTTCTGTGCCCAGTAGCTGCCATCCAAGGTCCTTAAGCTTGAAGGTCTGGCCTGGTTTCTGACAGCTACTTTCTGGAACTGAATTCCCAGGGGCACAGGGGAACCCAAAGCAGGCTTCTTAAGTGTATGTGTAATGCTCATTATGGTGAGATTTTGTTTTGACAGAGTCTTTAGCCTTGAATATTTGTAGGCTTTACATTTGCTTCTGTCTTCCTATCCATCGGCCTTAGGAGCAAAGGGAATTTTATACAAAGTGAAGATAAAAAAAGGGTCATGTATAATTCTTACAATCAAACCAGAATAACAGTAGGTAGCTATCATTTTATGCTCCACTTGACTTTCACTGTGGAGAAGATCGGAATATGCTTGTTTGGTATGTGGTCCCAAATCCAGCAGGGTCGTTAGCAATAAGCAGTGAATGCTCTATTGTTGGCAGCATTCCTGTCAGCACTACCAAGAGGAATTTAGTCACAGGTAATGATTACTTAAGGAGAAAAAAAGAAAACAGAATTCTCGTTCCAAATTTGAAGCAACTAAGAGAGTGAAGTGCTAGAAGGTCAAGTAACATGGACACTATCTCAGTCTGAATGGAGCCCAAATTTTCTAAAGGTTGATCAATTTGAGAATATGCTCAAAAGGGATATCAGCATGCATAAATCCTTTACATAACTCAAATGCTTTTACAGTAGAATGATATATATTAGAAATGATAAAATTATTATGAAACATGCCTTTTCTCTATAAAATTTCCCTCCTCAGTAATTTATTAGAACCTGTCCTCTAACTGTAATTGGAGACCTCTTCATGATATATTCAAAAACTCATAAATGCAAAGCAGGATGGAGTCCATTGGAGAGAAAATATGGTGTTATTCTGTATGTAACACATACAATATGACTATTTAGAAAAGAAAAATACTTAAAAGTACAGCATGTAATTAATATAGTGTATTCCCAAGTCAACAGTTGCATAAAGCTTGTAAGAACCCATATGAAACAATGATTTCTTACACATATATTTCTGGCCATTTAGAAGCTGGAGTTGTTAGTGGACTCTACTATAGATCAGCTATAGTCTTTACTCTGTTTTTCAAAGAAAGACCATTAATGTTTCCAGAATATTAAATTTATTTGTTTATTTTTCCAATATTTCTGTATTTATTAAATAAGATACTATAAAATAAATTATTAAAATAGTAGGAAAAATTAATCAAGGAAAACGGAACAAATTTTAAAAATCCCCAAAGTATCTCACTATAAGAGGCTCTGATAATTTTCATATTTATCTATCCATCCACCCCCTGTTCTCATGCCTTTTGCATAGAATTTATATGTTTGTGTGTGTGTGTGTGTGTGTGTGTGTGTGTGTGTGTATAATCAGGTAATTTTTGAGGTATTACTTTTTTGAGCCATATTCCCAAGGAGTAGCATGTGTTTCATGATTCAGGACAGTTTTGTTGTTGAGCTGTGTTTTGTTTCCAAAGTCCAAACCCATTGGGAAGAATGAAAATGAAGCAGAGGAGATGCTTCACTGGCTAATGTTTCTGGAAATGGGGGAGAGAGGCATTATTCATACAGGCCAGTGCAGCCTGTGTTAACTCTCTGGCAGCACCATGACAGGGAGTCAAGATATTTCTTGGGGCAAGGCTACTTGATGCACTAGGAGGCTATATCTTATACCCTAAGACTGCATCCCAAGGTTATCATTTTACTAATGACAAAAATAACAGATTGAAAAGGACCACTGAAGCCAGAACATAGGTAGCTCATAGATAAACATTGCCCATGATTGCAGGTACCTCCCTAAAACTCTGGTACAGCCCAGCTGGGCGTGGCTCAGCGGTTGAGCATTGACCTAGGATCCAGGCGATCAGGGTTCGATTCATGGTCAGGGCACATGCCTGGGTTGTGGGCTCGATCCCCAGTCTGGGGTGTGCAGGAGGCAGCTGATCAATGACTCATCATTGATGTTTCCATCTCTCTCTCTCCTTTCCTCTCTCTGAAATCAATAAAGATATATTACAAAAATAAAAATAAAAAACTCTGATACAGCCCCTGGAAGCAAAAGAGCATAGATGGAAACTGCGACAGAATTTTTTACAAATCCCCATGAAATAAGAGTTTGGCATAAAATTAAGCTGAATTATAGAAAATGAAGAACTGCTCTATCACATCAATATTCCTTGTATACAAGTTTGTGTAGTGGGATTTTTACCCAAAATAGCTTATTTCTCTACTTATTTATTTAATCAATTTTTATTAAACACCCATTTGGCAATTTCTAACTTTTCCCGAGTATTAAAAAAAATTCAATTCAATGAACATTATACAAGTACCCTGTTAGGATAAAGGATGTTTGTTTATTTGACATGGTGGAGCCTATAACTTCTTATTTTCCTTGGAAATTTCATTATTGGTGTTTTCTTCTACCTCCATCTCCAATAAATTATTTCATGTCTTTCTCATCAGAAAGGAAGAAAAGAAAAAAAGAAAAGGAAAGGAGAGAAATAACAGCAACCAACCACTTCTTCCTTAACACAACTTCCTCTTTCAGCTACAAGACTTCTTTTCTACTTAGTAGCCTTTCAGTCATCACACATCTTCTCATTCTTTAACTCACTCTAACATGGCTTTTCTCTCCTTTTCACTATCAAAAAGTGCCATTGTTCTAGCTCACTAAATCTAGTCAATCCTTGCCTATATATTTTGTACTTAATTATAAATGTTGATTACTTTTTGCTCTTTGAGATTCCATCAGCTGGCCATTAGCTTCTCTATCACCAGCATTGTATGGTTTTCTCTCTAGCTGTGTGGCTGGTATTAGTTTCTCTTGCAGAACCATCCACTATGTTGGAGCCCTCAAAGAACAAAGGTCCCAGGCCTCCTTTTCTTCTTCCCTCACTCTGCATATTTTCAGGAGAATCTCATTTATGTTTATAACTTCAATAATTATCTATAACCCAGGAAACATGTACTTATATTGTGAATTATCAACATGGCTTTTTGAATCCTCAGAACCAAGTCCTTCATAACAGTTACCAAATTGAACTTTTGATCTTTCCTCCCCCACAATCTAAACTTAAACTCTGCTCATAGCATCTAATTTTTCTGATTGGGCCCATTATATTTTCAGTTATTTCAGCAAGCCTTGGAGTCACTCTTAAGAATCCCTCTCCATCCTTCCCAATATCCAACCTAAAATATATCCTAAATATCTCACACCTTATATAATTCTTGAGCTTGTTTATTTCTCTCCATCTGCCCTGCACTACCTCTCTGTATGCCAGTTGCTTCTAATTCATATGACAGCATTCTTCAGCTACTTTTCTACTGTCTTTTCTTGACTCTATCCTGTTCTTTACATTAAAGCTGGAAGGGCATTTTGAAGAGAAATACTGGATTCTGTTACTCCTTACTAAGTTTGCTCACTAGATTTTTATTGTTTTTGGATAAAAACACACACATTATCTATAAGATGGTTTTCCAGGCTTCCATTATGCTTACCATTTCAGTCTTATCTTTCTTCCTTCATGCTCTATTTATCATATTTTGATTTCTTGAACAGAACATGTGTTTGTTGCTGGCCCTCCTCCCAAACTCTCTTTGCTTAGTGCACTCATGTCTTATTCTTTAAATCTTAGCTTAAATGTTACTTTCTCAGTAGAAATGATCCTGAAGGGAAGTAGAGAAATATTGGTTAACACCATGTTCTTTAACTTTATAGTACTTTCCTTTGTTTGTAGTTGTGCACCTGCTTGCTACCATTGGGTTATTTCTTAACTCCTCTATTTGACTGTAAGTGCCTTGAAAGCATGAGCTGTACTTTATTTTGCTCAAACATACATGTCCAGTGACCAGAACATTGCCTAACTCATAGAAGATGCTCAATACTTGTTGAATAACTAAGTTAATAATTATATCATTGATAACTTGTTCAATTATTTCCTAAAAAATTATAAAATTAAAATTATCATGTTATAGATTGTTAAAAATTTTAATGCTTTTTACAAATGTGAAATTGCCTTCCTAGAAATGTTAACTATCCTTCCAGCAAAATCTGAGAGTTATTTTGTACATTCCAATGACTACTCTGAAATTATCATTACTTGTTTTAAAAAAACGAAAATCTTTTAGATGAAAAGATTTACTTTATATCTTGAACTACTCATAACCTTGAATAGAATTACTCCTTTTCTAATTGTGCTTTTCTTTTATTTTTCTTTATTTATATATGTTTCTCATTGTACTATTGTGTTGTTGTTTTTTAATTAAAATAATGTTTTTATTCTCACCTAAAGATCTGTCCACTGATTTTAAAGAGAGAGAAGGGGGGGGGAGAGAGAGAGAGAAACATCTATTGGTTGTCTTTGGTACATGCCCTGGGGATCGAACCCAAAACCCTGGTATATTCCCTGACTGGGAATCAAACCCACAACCTTTTGGTGTAGGAGATAATGCTCCTCCAACCAACTGAGCCACCCAGGCAGAGCTGTACTATTGTTTTGTGTGTGTGTGTGATCTTTGACTATTGAGGTCAGGGAGAGAAACGTTAGATGTGATATGGGTAAATTTAAAGGAGTTTCCATTTACTTTCTTAAAAATTCTTTCTTGCCAATGACATGTTTAGATTAAAATCTACTAAGATATTGTATCTGTGATCGTTTTTTTTTCTTGTATTCATTGAGTGGTCCCATATAAGTGCACCAAATTATTAATCGCTTCTTGTGAATGAAGGAAAGTTGAAATCAAAATAGAAAAGGTTGGCAAATTACACATTATAGTCCTAAACTACATTTCCAGGAGTGAGTCAACTTGTCTTTCCCACTACCTGTTGGTTCTAGTGCATGAAACAACACACACAAAAAACCTACCCCTAGGGAAAAGGATTCTAAAACCTCACACAGTAGCTTATTTCAGTTTATAACCCTCCTTGTAAACTTGTCAAGTTCTGGTTTTAAATCCTAGCTCACCTCACAAATGAAAAATTGTTAAAATGGTTTCGGGTAGCTTACTCTACTTTTCATGAGTAATGAGGCCAAAGCAATTCCTCTTTTGATATGTATTGTTCTTATGAGGTATAGATTGGTGAAAACTAACTAATATAAAGACAAGAGCTGTTGTTTCACATGAGTCAGACCCTGAATTAAAAGAGAAAAGAGCTCTGGTCTGAAAGTTAGGAGATCTGGATTCTTAACACAAGTCTAGCACTAACTGGTTTAAGCTTCCTTTCAGTTGATGTGATATTGCAATTCATTTGTTTGCTAGGCTGAGTCTCAAAGTTCTCCTCTCCAAGGCAATAACATGAGCATATTCTTAACATTGTTAGCTCAAAAGAATCAACAAGGCATTTGTTGAAAACTGAAATTCCTGGGGCATACCACAGACATTTTGAATCAAATCTCCAGTGATGAGGTTCCCAAGTATTTCTTAAGCTCAGGCAAATTTGGAAATACCTGAATTTGTTGACTGCTTTGGCTTTTCCTAACTCAAATTCTAAGATTGTAAACATTGGTCAATAGCAGATAAGCTGAAATGTTGACAAGGGCATTTACTTTGAAAATCCCTCAAGTGCTAGAATATCAGGCAGATGAGGAAAATAAAATAACAATCTAGACATTCCTCCAGCCTTTCCAACATCCTGACTTCTCTTCCTCAGTCTCAGAAACCTGCTTCTAAGGACAGTATCGTATGTTCAGCTTGGTGGCCTATTCCTGGAGCCTCCATAAGGAAAATAGAAGGTTGACTGAGGGGACCCATTTCTGTAACAAATGATAATCCTGATTATCCTTGTAGTATTAATAGTAATAAAGTGTGGCATCACTACAATGCTTTATAGCTCTACATAATTTTTACAAGCATAATTTGAACATCACACCAACCACATTTTTTTTTTCCCTCTAGGTATCATTACACCTATTTTGAAATGAAGTAATTGAATTAAATCTCATAGAAAATAATTCATATGTCAGGACTCAGGTCTAATGCTCCTGGCTCCAAGTTCAATGTTCTTTCTTTTCTAGCCCAAAGTCCCCATTTTCATGTCTTCAGCCAAATTTTATTACCACACCAACATCCATATTTCATGGCTGGGATCTGCAGGAACCCCCTGCAGTGAGTATGATCTCCAGTTTCCTGACAGAAGCAAAGAAGGATAGGGCACACTGCTGAGTTCACCATCCTGGTGATAGCCCGTGCTCATTTAATTCCAAACCTGGAGCCAAGCACTTTACTAATATTATCCCATTTCAGTCTCATATTCACACTATAATATAGATGACACCATTGCCCATATTTTATGGATGAATAAACCATCTCAAGTAAGTTGTCTAAGGTCAAAGAGTGACTTCACCTACTGCCTTGACTCTTGTGGTTGGAGTATTATTTTACCCACAAGCTGAACTTTGAATGACATTTTTCCATGAAAGCATTGCTTCCTTATATGTTTCCTACTCTTATTTCCTTAATTACTTATGTATGCTATTGGTTAAATAAGGTATGATTACAGGCTTTGGGAATCTGTACTTCATTTCTAAAATTGTTTCTGTGCATGGAAAAGTCTTCTGAATTCCTACTAAAAATTAAAGTGAGTATTGTGTACAATTAGTCCTGATTACTCTGCTTATTACACATCCCTGTGAAAGACTTGAATTTGGAAAGGAGTGGAGATCTAACTAGTGTTTGATACTTGAGTACTATCCCTACAAACAGTTTCACTGCGTTTGCAAATACTAGCATAAAGGAAAGATAAAAAAGTGTAAGAGCATGTGTAGGTAGCAAGGCAGGAGAAAATAAAAATATAAACACATGCTATATGTAATATATATGAAAAACACTGTGCATTTCACAGGTAAAAACAGATCCTCTGAATGTCAGTTAGATGCCATTCTTTCACTGCTCAACTCACCAGAATATATTGGCAATAATGTTGTGACACTGTCAAAGAAAGACAAGGCAAATAAAAAATAAAGAACAGATCATTAGAGATTAGTTTATTTGCAATAGAAACAAAACAAAACAAAACAAAGCTGAGCAGAGACCTTACTTCTTTTGTTTTCCTGTCTCCTTATACCTACACTTCATTATTTTCATATGAATACAATTCCTTGAGAGTTAACACTAAGTTTTATCCTACCCATTCTCACATCTATTTAGTTGTAAAGGGACAGGACCCCCTCCATTAGGACAAATTTGCTTGGGATTAACATCTATCACAGACTAGGTGGTGGAAAGGAGGTAGCATTAAGGATACACACCTGGAAGTGCAGCACTGGAACTTCTAATGCTAAATATTCATTTAAAGCCTTCATAAAAAATCGAATTGTTAGCAGTCAGTTTTTCTAGACAAAATGCCCACCACTATACAGAAGTGGGTTTTGTAAGTTAACATTTCACATCTGTTACCTAAAACTGCATATTTTAAAATAGTATGTAAGGTAGATATTGAAATACACCATGTTAAAAATTGACAGGGTGTGCTTTAATTTATAGGCAGAGCTCTTTTCTGTACAGTCTGCACAAATCCCTCTTACAGCCTTGAGGCCATAAAAAGAAAGCAAGACCTCTTTGCTTGCTTAGACCTAGCAGGAACAGAGATCACTGCCTGGAAGCCTCCAACCTTGTAGTTCCTCAAGGGCAATAACTGTGTCTTGCTGACCTCTGGGCCTCTGAGGATGAAAGCCGATGTAATCCATTTAATGACATGACTAGTCATGTCCCTAGTAAAGCAGGGCCAGTAGAAGCAAATACACAGAGAAAGATGATTAGTCATATTTTAGACTTGTCCAGAATTTGATAATAGAAATCTATTTTGATTTTAGCATACCTATAAATTTTATATACTATGATTTCATATTTTTATATATCAAAATAAAGGAGCTTTCCAAAGTCTACCTTGTTTTTAGGAGCTCTAAATTCTTTATCATAGCCACTATAACACTTATAAAATTGGAGATGTTTGACATATACTTGTTGAATTAATCAATATAGTACCATTAACAAATTAGAAGTATCTGAAAGGCAATTTCAGAAATGACCTATTAAGAGCCTAGAACTCAATGAAGAGTATTCTTGTATTATGGGTCATCAGTGTACAGTAGTCTATTAAAAATTACTCTATTTCCAAAAAGAAAAGATGGTGGGGAGTGGGGTTGGTGCTTATTCTTACATACAACCATTATGTGTCTTTGTACATGAGTGTAGAATAGCTTACTCTTTCTAAACATATTACTTACCATTTCAGGCCATCCATGTTATAAATACACTGAATATATTTTAAGTTTTTATGTAGTGCCTGTTATTAGGCTAGTACCTGTGGACAAAAAAGGGACCACACACTAAACTTGACTAGGTCAGGGGAGGCCTGCATGGTAGACCCTACAAACTCAGAGACCTAAAGTAACCACATAGGATGATCTGAAATTAAAACTTTCTAACGAAAAGCAAGTCATGGAGAGTAGTCATGTCCTAGGCAAGTATCTGCCCTGACAAAGGTTAATCTTTACTTTAACTGAGATTGTATTGTCTTTTGGCATCTATAGTAACATACCTCTGGAATGTCAAGGCAATTTTTTTTTTTTGCAGATCCCTCAGGGCACATTCACTGCATCAGAGCAGAGACCACAGAACCCTGTTAACTATCCTGTACCCATTAATGTAAAAGAAGTATGTGTCTCTCCGTTTCATTTTTTATACAATCCTAGAGATTTCCATTTTGCCTTCTCCCACCTCCCTAATCTGTCACCAATGGATTTCATGTAACCTTTTCTGTCTTCTCCTTTGATCCTGATGTATAAAATGACTGGTAAAACTGCCATTTCCTGGAGCATTTTCTCAATCCATTGAGATTTTCCTTCCTGACATTGTCATCAGTTTGGCTCAAATAAATTCATAAAATATTCTTTAGAGGTTTGGAAGTTCTCAGGTCAAGACCCTTTTGCTCACCCCCACCATCAGGGTAAGAAAGCCAGATGCTCTTTCCAGGAGAATCTGTGGGAAGTTCAAACCACACACACATTGACCTGTGTGGGGTATCTTAATCCCAGTTCCACCCCTTAATCACCATAAAACCCCAACTCAGCCTCTTTTCCCTAATCTTTCATGCCATTCTTGGTTCTGTGAGGGAGCCCACTCTGCTCTCCCCAGGAAGCTTCATTATGTGAGTAATAAACTTTTTATAACCTCTTGGTACTTGTGTTCCATCATTAGTCTCAACATTTGAACCAGATTTTGAGTGTGACAGTCCATTCTGCTTCTGTGTGGTGACACAACTATTGGCACAATAAAAAGTGTATATAGGCAATAACCACCTGGCTACCCCCCCAATCTTGGGTCTCTTGATTTAACTTGCTAACTGTTTGGATTGCTGGTTAACATATTCTTGAGTTTTGTTGCTGCTGAAGGCAAGCTTGCACTTTGATCTATGCTTTTTTGTGCTACATTTGCTGATTTCTACTGTGCCTCTGTTATAGATTCATCCCAACTTAAATCAGAAGTTGTAATTGGCATTTAGGAACAAAATTATGGGATATACAACCTCCTTAAAGTGACCCGTGGACATGAGACTCTGTATGTCTTCACCTCCCTATCAATCAATACTATTGAAATTATTGACAGTATCCAATCAGCAATAGGTACATATATCGTAGCCATAGATTTGGCTAAAATGTTCTGTTCAGTGCCTATTTTAATAGCCTTTCAGCTGCAGTTTGCCTTTCTGTTTGAAGAAACCCAGTGCACCTTTCTCCAGCTTCTCATGCAGTATTACCTCAACAGCACTGCTGTCGCATACAACCTTTAAAAGAAAGATCTTAGCCACATTCAACTTACAAGCGTGAGCTCACATGGAAGGACACTCCTCTGGTGAGATTTCATTGACAGACTGTTTCAGAACATATGAATATGAAGGGTTTCACAGAAAAGCGATGGGTCTTTACCCTACATATAGTATAAGGCCCTGTCACCTTAGATAAATTTCTGAAAATAATAAATCAAGGGCTGCTCCATCTCTGACACTGTCAAGAAACTCTTCTTGACCATCTCAGCACCCAAAAAATTAACAATAATCCATAATCTTTCAGGCCTTTTTGGGATTCTGAAGGCAACATATTTCTCAACTGCAAATTTTACTTAAGTCTACTTATGTTGTTACTTGAAAATAGGCCCACTTAGAATGAGGCCCCCTTACACAAAGGCTCTAGAATTTGTCCAAATTGCCATATTACAGCATTTTGATTAATGTCCCCTAAAGATTCCTTTCATGTAGAGGCTTTAGCAACCTCCTTTTATGCATCCTGGAATCTCTAGGCCACTCATGATGGTCATAAATTGCCTGAACATCTGGTGTAAGAAACGGCTTTCCTCAGCCCCATGCTATACATCATTAGAGCAGCAATTGCTGGATGCTACTGAACTCTCCTGGAAACAGGACACTCTCACAGGCCCTCAGCCTGTAACCCTCTGTACTCAAGTGCTCATTATGCCTTGTAGCACCTGCAGGCTTGGCATAGTCACCAAGATCTCCTTGCTACAAAATAGAGCCAAGTCTGAGCCTTCTGGCATATTCTGCCTGCAGGAAGGGGTGACAACTCCTGTCTTTGGTTCCTTGCCAGATGCCATGATGCTGCATGATTAGATCATCTCTCTCCTGACTGTCTTGGCTACTGAGTGAACAACAAAGGGAAGACCCATACTTTGGAAATGCATTGTCACCACACACATGAAGGAGTTCCCTACAAAGATCCTGCTTTCCATCTTTTAACTAGGATATGCCCAATCCAGAACTAGCATATGCCCAAGGGTCAGCATAACTGAAAAATCTTCAGAGATTTATCTTAGCACTGGATAACTTGGCCAACAATTAGTCCCATTTACACATTTTTACAGACTCTTAAACTATTGTCAATGATTTGGCCATCTGATCTAGTAAATAAGAGCAACAAAAATTCCTTATCCAACCTTTTCTCCTTTTGAGGAAAAAAAAACCCTCTAGGAGTCTCTCACTTCAAATATACATTAAATATAAATGAAGACCATACATGTTTCTTTATATATAAAGCCACAATACAAGAAACTATGCAAACTCCACTATGATGAGCTCATAAAAATGTCATTCAATGAAAACTTTACCTCACTTATAGCCTCATGTCTACAAGCATCATAGAGGACAATAGTGGCTTACTTAAACAAGCCCAAAATTAATTAAATAAAGCATGGCATGTTTTAGTTATCAATCAAATGTCATGACTGATAATACTCTGTGACAATCATGAATTGACCACCGATGACTTTGAAGCCCCAATACTTTCCCTATCCCTTTTGCCCCACATCTGGATGAGCTAAGAAACTTCAGATATTCCCTCCTTTGGCACTACAGGAAAGCAAAACCACAAAAGTTTTAACCCACACGCAGGAACCCTCACCTTGCCACACCTCCTAGCCACCACAAAACCCCAAGCCAGTCTTCTTTCTTGTTCACTGATGCCATTCTTGGACCTGGTTTGGAGTCTAACCTGCTCTCCCCAGAAAGCGTCATCATTACTTGAGCAATATACCTTTTCAAACCCTCTTAGTGAATGTGCAGTGTCTTCAGTCTGAACATATGAACAAATGTTGGGTGAGGGTTCCAGCCCACCTCTGTGGACTGATCATAACACTCTTCCTCCTGTTTTTTGGTATTTTGTTGTTGTTGTTTTTATTTTTGTAGGAAACACATAATATAAAATTTACCATCTTAACCATTTGTAAGTGTACCTTTCAGCAGTGTCATGTGCACATTTTTGTAAAACATATCCAGAACTTCTTTATCTTGTAGATCTGAAACTATACCCATTAAACCGAAAATCCCCTTTGCCTGTCTTCTAAGCCTCTGATAACCACCATTCAATTTATGTTTCTGTAAATTTAAATACTTTAAATATTTCACATAAGTAGGATCATTCAGCATTTGTCTTTCTGTAACAGACTTATTTAATGTAGCATAATGTCCTCAAGTTTTATCTGTGTTGTAGCATTTGACAGAATTTCCTTCTTTTTAAAGGCTGAATAATATTCCATTGAGTGGTATATGCTACCTGTTTAAATTTATTCATCCATGAATATATATTGGGTTGCTTCTATCTTTTTACTATGATAGTGTTGCTGTGAAAGTGAGTATGTAAATACCTCTTTGAGACCTGTTTTCAGTTCTTTAGGATATATACCAGAAGTGGGATTGCTGAATTATATGTAGTTCTATTTTCAATTTTTTGAGTAAATTTCATAATGTTTTTAAGTGGTTACACCATTTTGCAATCCCACCAACAGTACACAGGATTTCCAATTCCTCCAGACCCTCAAAAAAAAGTGTTACTTTTTAGTTTTTTAAATAGTAGCCATCCTAATGGGTGTGAGATGATATCTCATTGTGGTTTTAATTTGCATTTACCCAAACATTAGTGATGTTGAACACCTTTTCATATGCTTGTTGGCTATTAGTGTATCATCTTTGTTCTTCCTCTTGTGTTGAACTCTTTTGTTCCTCTCTTTATGTAGTTTATTTATATTTATCCTTCTGGAACCACAATCAATGTATTTTTTTAAGCCATTGATAATGATTGGTATGTATCCCCCAACATTCTCCATCTTAGTATCATTGCTCATGTAAACACTTTATGTCTTTTATCTTCCCTAATGTAAAGCTAAATGAAGAAGACACAACTGCTGCTCATTTGCTACTGTTCCTAACAGCCTACGTGGTCTCCAAATAAACCTAACTTTCTGATTTAATTGTATGAGTCAAGTGGTTTTTTCCTTTTTTTTTTTTCTGTTTGCTCTGCTGGAGGGAGAGTCTCCACAAGGAAATTACTAAAATTACTTTAAATTAATTATCATCATTTGCTTTTCTTGTGAGCATTCCTGATATTGATCCCAGAAGAGAAAAAGAAATGGTATTGTGATAGTGCTAATTTTAATCAGCACTTACTCTTTTTTGAAGAAGTTTATTAAGTGATTTAATAATTATCAATAATTTTATGGAAAAAGTACTAAATTACAAATAAGAACTAAAGCTTCAGAGGACAAGCAGCTCTTCTGATAGCTCATAGCCCGTGTGCGGGAGCCCAGGCCTGTGCTAGGCAGTCTGGCTGTAGTGTCCTGTTGTGCTGCAAAGGAGAGCAGATGGGCCAGAAGCAACCTATGTTTTCTTTGAAATGGGTATGGGGCTGTGTTATTATTCCAAAGCTGACAGAGAACGCATGAGTTCAGTGTCTGTAAAGCACTTAAGTGGCAGAATTATAAGCTTCTCCGAAAGCATAACAGAGTAAAGTAAGTTTTATATATCTCTTTTCAGGCTAAAACTAAATGCATGCATTGTATCTCCATTAACTCAGCTATTGAACAGGAATATATAAATTAACATTCAGAAGGGGTAGTTCTTAAACTATGTATACAAGACTTTACTTGGTTTGTCTATGAATTAAAATAATTAACTTGCTCCTTTGTTTACATTAAATGTGATGGTTCTGAGGCAAACTGTGGCTGTTTCTATATTTTACCAACATTTTTTGTCAATTCGCAAAAAAATGCATAAGTTAATCAAATGCTAATTCTTCAGGAAAGAGAAGGTAAGGAATTTATGATGCCTAAGTCCAATCTGGTTCATTGTATAATTTCATCAAATGGTGGATACTATTAACTTTTTAATTAGCAAATTTTGTATGTGGTGTTGCTTTTTATCCAAATACGTTGACAGCCTGAGTTTGAAGCAAGGGTTATTTGTTAATTCACTCCCTGACTTATTTATTCATTTATATTTATTCATCTGTTTTATGGAGTACCTAGTACCCAAAGTAACAAGCAATATTAAAATACATATGAAACAGGCTAATTAAAGTATAAAGTTTGCTCAGAAAAAAATTAGAAGGAAGAAGGGCAAGAATGTACTACATGTCTGGAATGAATTATTTACTGTAATTGAGCATGATATGTATCTCTCCGTTTCCAGGTAGCCACCATAAAATAGGAAACATTTTGTGCACTAATAAAACCAGTGACTGATTAAAGAAAGCAAACACGCTATTGTATACTTTTTTCCTGTCAATGCAATTTAGGGAATTTGTCACATAAATTTCCAACTAAGAAATAGTATCTTATTTGACTAGTTAAAAAAGAGTCACGATTTATACACACACTCACTCCTTCCGCCCTACCACACACATATACAAGCTTATTTACTCATCAAATCTGTTTCTTCTCAATATTCTCTAGAATAATGTTACCACTACCTACTTAGATGTTCAGTTAAAAATCCCCTTCCTGATCCCTCTCCTCTCTTCTCTTATATACAATCCATCAGCATATTCTGTCAGTGCTACATCTATAATATATCGTGAATTCCCCATCTCCGCTGCTAATACTGGACCAAGTCAATATTATGTCTAACCAGGTATGCGATTTTAGATGGCTAACTGGCCTTCTCCACCCCCTACACCCTGTCAACCCCCCTACATGAGCAAAGGGCAGCAAGGATGATGTTTTTAACTTCAAATCATGTAATACCATCCCTCTTAAGGCACTTCATTTGCTTTCCATTGCAATTGGCATAAAACTCGTGCCTTCGATGGTGTATAACTAACAAATCACCGACCTCGACTCCTATCAATTTCTTCTGGGCGTACTATGCGAAAGCTACATTTTTTCAAGCCTCGGGGCATACCAAGCGCTTTCCTTCCTTGCAGGCATTGCACTTAAATGTCATTCTACCTGAAACACCCTTTCTCCAGAACTCTGCAGGACTAGTTATTTCTCTACATTTAGCTTGAAGTTCAAATTTCAGCTCTTGAAAGAAATATTTTTCTCACTATCCTAATTAAAGTGGATCCCACCCTGTTAACCTTATGTGTTTGCTCCAAAGACCCAATCGCCACATAAAACAATATAATTGTTGTCCATATTTATAGTATGCATTTCTCAATAGACTTGCTTAACAAGGTCACTACTAATATTATTAAAGGCCATTATTTATTAAGTGCTTACTATGTGTCAGGTACTCTTCTAAGCATCTTATTGTATAAACTTATTTAATTCTTCATAAATTCAGGAGGTTTGGCTCCTTCACTGCAAAGTTCAGAATGCCTAAAATAATGACTAGTACAAGGTAAGAATAGGATAAAGTTTTGTTTAGTGAATGAATAGAGTGTGTAATATCCTAAGTTATCGCTTTCCTAAAAATGTGAATGGAAACCACTTCAACCACAATATTATAAAATAGTCCAAAGATGTTGCAAATGAGAAAGTTGTATATAAAATAGTCAAAACAGAAAAATCCAAAAATTTCTTAAATACCATGGCTCTAGTTACAATGCTGTTTTTTGTTGTTATACTTTGCATGTAAAATACGTTTCCTTATTGAAAAAAGTCAGTGATTGTGAGATGAACAGTTTTCTGAAAAGTATAGGATATGTTATTAGTTATAAGTCTAAATGCATTATTTATTACAGGTAAATGATACATTTTTAGCACATAAAATGTAAATTTCTTAGAAAGCTATAAAACCAGCATTTTTGGTACACATGAAGATATTATCAGTGAAAATCTTGAC
The DNA here is from genome assembly GCF_054644295.1 of Miniopterus natalensis. Lineage (NCBI taxonomy): Eukaryota > Metazoa > Chordata > Mammalia > Chiroptera > Miniopteridae > Miniopterus > Miniopterus natalensis. The sequence goes on from NC_142083.1 coordinate 57,177,137, forward strand.
TAAATTAATGTAAATGTGTAATGTGAACTTTATTATAATGGAGAAAGCTAAACAATTAGAATTATGTGCCTCTTATTAGTATTCATTTTCTTTTAAGATTAATCATGAGTATTCATTTATTATTTCCCTTTAACTGATATATTAAAATTTCTATCTTAAACTTGAAAAGCTCAGAAATATAAGTTTTCTATTCTTTTCCTTTTTCTTTCTTTCTTTTTTTGGGGATAATTTTGGCAAGAATTTATTTTGTGCCAAAACCTTTTTTAAAAATGTTTTTTAATTTATTGATTTGAAAGAGATTGAGAGATTTGTTGTTTTACTTATTTATGCATTCATTGGTTGATTCTTTCGGTTGGTTCTTTTAAGTTCTCTGATCAAGGACCGAATATACAGCCTTGGCGTATCGGGCCCACGCTCTAACCAACCGAGCTACCCAGCCAGTGCCCTCAGTCTTGTTTGAATTGATGAGAGGCGCTTGTTGAGAGTTGGTATTTCCAGTATCACAAACTTCTCTTCATCAATATTTGATTTATTTTTTATGCTTCATGACATTGGGTTAGATTGAAAATGGAATTTTCAAAAAAGTGTAGTTATCAAGAAACAAAGACTACAACAAAGTTTACTATCAACATCTCAGCAAATGGTGTTATTGCATAAGCTTCATCAAGACGTGTCTGTGAAGTATCTTAATAACAAATGTGATATAGAAAAAAGCATATTACTTTAAGCCTTTAATATGTAACTTAAAGAAACAGAAACATAAGTTGTTGAAGGTTTTGCACTGAATTCTGACAGTGGTAACAAGAGCTAAGGAGAAATGGGCAAACAGTCCTTAGTGAAACAAACAGTGAACAAACAACAACAACAACAACAGATAATTACCAGTACTGATAATGTAGAGCTGACAGTAAATGAGTACACTTACACCACTGACTGATTTATTGCTTATAAAATAAGCTATGATACATCAAAAAAAGTAAATATTAAAGGTAAGTGTGAGTACTCAGAAATTCAAAAAGCATCATGTATACAATATCTGAAAACCCATGGTTAAAGGTTTCTTGAAATCATGAAGTAGCTGAAAATTGTGTTTACAAATGTGATTCTATGGTACTTGACAAAAAACCATAGTCCTTAGGAAAAATGGAGACAATGAATTGTCAACATATATAACAATGCACCTGTTGGGTAATCCCACAGATGGTGAAGAAATTGCTTAAATTACGACTGTGAGGAGAACAGTGTTCAGGAACACAGCTGGAAAAATCCCTAAAATATGGTGAAAAATTGTGATCAACTAATGCTTTTCTTGATCACGGTCCATTTATAAATCAGCAGAAGGTTATGGCAATTAGATACTTCTTAGACAGAAGGCTATTTAATTACTAAGGCAAAACTGAAATCACTCTTTAGAAGCAGCCTATCAAAATTCTGCCTCATTACTTGGGAATTTTGTTTCTGTCCAATCATCATAGGTTCACCTCCAACCTCAGGACATGAAGGTGTCCAGAATGGAATGACTATTCTCCAATATTCCCAAACATTCTGACATAATAAATATTAATCACATGTAGATTGATAGACATACAGATATATAGAGATATGAACATTTCCTTTTAATTAAGAAATATTAGAATATTTACAGTCTGTATTAATCCACTATATCAATTATCACTGTATTATTATATAATTTGACACTAGCTAAATACAAATGATTTATGATTTTTAACGCAGTGGGTAAATGCTTAAATTTGACTTCAGTAATAGTAATTTATGTAACTATAGTGTGTTGCTTAAGAACTTGCTAGGAATGTTCTATAGTATAGTCCACACATGTATTATCTTTCTAAAATTTCAATAATTCTGAATTCTGAAATACGTGTGGCCTCAGGGTTCTCAGATATGGAATTCTGGACCTATTTAAAATTATATCATCTATGCTTCATTTAGATAATAATTTTACTAGCTAAAGTATACATTAAAATGTATACTTTTTATCACCTTTTTATTGGTATAGCACACATTAGTATAGCTCTTCCATTGATTTATCACTAAAATAGTACATTTACTTCCTCATATAATTGATATGTAGTAAAGCACATGCACACACACACACACACACAGAAGGAGAGAGAAATGAGTAAGAAAATAAAAAGGATCTGTCAGAGAATAGAAATGTTTGTAAAAGGGGAGAAAAAAACTAGAATTAAGAAAAACACACTGAAAGTTGTGAAGGAGATTTTCAGAGATGTCTCAAGTTAGTGGAGTAGAGAAAATATTTTTGTGAGTAAGAAATTCAGGACTTATGAAGTGCCTTGGACTAAATGTAAAAGTTAACCTAAAGCTGACTTAATGTTACATGGTATTTTGCCCATTTCTGTGCATGTATTGATAAATGACAATTTAACTGGGCAATTTCCAAGAAATAGTGCACTGTTTGGAATGATAAACAGAGAAAGCTTAGAGACAGGCCTGGAAGAAAACTATCATTTACTTGAACTCCCATGTCATGCATTGACCTGTGGCTTGAAAAATGTATTAAAATAAGCATTTATTTGTTTATAGCCTTCCTTGTCCTACCCAGAAAATGAAAAGCTTTGTGTACACATGTCTATGTATATAAACCTCTTGATAACAAAGCCAGAGCCTTACACTCTTCTCTTACCCCACACAAAAGTGATTTCTTATACACATTCATCATTCACATTCTGTTGATAGCTCTCCCCCCAAAATCATGAAAGGAGAAAAAGTGTTGAGAATATAATTAAATCAAAGAATGCCCAGATGATATAATGAGTTGAAACAGAAGACTTGACAGAGAATATCCATTTGTCTCATGCCTTCAGTTCTTTAATACCAAAACATTTTCTTTATCAATTAAATCTCTAGATTCAAAAATCCTATTCTGAATTATTTGGTAGGATTCTGCAGATTCTCTTTCAACTCAGCCTCATCTGCCTAAAAATCTCTGGACATTAATGATGCTAATTCCACGCCTGATGCTTACCCACACAAAGTATGTTAGCCTGATTTTTTTCATAGATTCATTATTTTATTTTATTTTTGTTTTGTTTTGAAGGAATCAAAGGGCTACAATTATATTCAATCTACAGGAGGCTGGCCTTCACCTTTGTCAGTCTACACTAATGACTTTCCCTAAGATCTTTAATATCAATGGACATTTTCAAACCCATTTTACTTGACTCCTCAGGTATAGTTAACACTGTTTCCCATCCCTCCTTCCTGCAACACTCCATTTCTCTTGCTTTTATGGTGATGCACTGTTCTATTTATGTACTGGTCACTTTCTCCTCTATATGACCTTTAAATATTACAGATCAAAGTTATTCTTTTCTTCCCGCTGTGGACTCTAGCCCATACTATTTCTTCATACCCATATTCAGTCAAGGTCTCTATTCTCTCTAGATTATTTTTTAAAGCATGCATGTATTCCAGCTCTATGCTCTTATATAGTCATATATGGCAAATAGAGTGTCGTTCAAGCTGAAGAAGTATAGGAAAGTAGGAATATGTCTTGCCTCTTCCTTTACATCAACCCACTACATAGTTTATTGCTAATTCCTTTCAAAATTATCTCCTCAAATGCTTTCCAATGTGTTGTGACCACTTTCCTATTGCGACCTAATCTTCCCTATTCTGAGTTACTTCTGTCTTGAGTCTTATCTTTGTTGACCTTCTACCAGTGCTTCTCATGTTTATCTTTGTAATTTCAGTTCTATGGTATAGACATAATGACACTTTAAAAAGAAAGTGATATTATCACATTACTCTCACTTAAAATGTAGTGATGGGTTCTATTACTGGTTTCTCATTGTGTCCTGGATAAAGTATAAAATTCTTCACAGTGGCATTGACATCAAGCCTATGCTTGTATCTGTGGTCTGTTATTTTGCCATTATTCCCATAAATCTCTGTAACTGAATCACATTGGCCTTTCTACCATCCTTCCCTATGTCAGATGTCCATCCGTTTCACTGAACTTGCAAACACCGCCTCCCCACTCATTGCTTAACTTACTCTGCTCCTTCCTCAGTTTTCAGGAACCTCTTTCCAGGATGCCCATAATGTCAAGTACCTGCACTTTATAAGCACCCAGGGTTTTCCCAATATGTCACTCACCTTGGTAAGAGCACTTAACATGAGGTGTACCCTCTTAACAAAATTTCATACGTACAGTACATTATTGTTGATTACATTTACAAGGTTGGACAGAAGATCTCTAAAACCTTGTTTAACTGAAACTATGCTTATGGATTTTCCCTTCCTCAGCCCACCATTCCTGTTTGATTAGATGAATTTGACTATTTTAGATACCCCATATAAGTAGAATCATGCAGTATTTGTCTTTTTTGTGACTGGCTTATTTAACTTAACATAATTCCCTCATGGTGCATCCCTGTTGTTGCACATTGCAAAATTTCCTTCTTTTCTTTTACTTTTTTTAAAATATATTTTTATTGATTTCAGAGAGAGACGAAGGGAGTGGGAGAAAGATAGAAACATCAATGATGAGAGAGTCATTGATCGACTGCCTCCTGCACGCTGTTGGGGACTGAGCCTGCAACCTGGGTACATGCCCTGACCAGAAATCGAACCATGATCTCCTGGATCCTAGGTTGATGTTCAACCACTGAATGACACCAGCCAGACAGAATTTCCTTCTTTTAAAGATTGAATAAAATTCCATTGTGCATATATATATATATTACATATTATATACACATTAAACATTATAATGTACTTTTAAAATTTAATACATTATATATACATTTTCTTTATTTAACTTTTGGTAAACATTTACATTGTTTCTGCACCTTGACTACTATAAAAAAGTGCTGTGTGCACATGTGCTAATATCTCTTTATGATCCTAATTTCAATTATTTTAGATAAATAATCAAAGGTGGGATTTTTTAATCATATGCAAGGAGGAAGCTCCCTACTGTTTTTCACAGTGGCTGCACTATTTTTGCATTCCCATCAACAGTATGCAAGGGTTCCAATGTCTCCACATTCTCATCAACACTTGTTGTCATTTTATTTTTGATAATAACCATCCTGATAGGTTTGAGGTGATACCTTATTGTGGTTCTGATTTGTGTTTCTTTGGTGATTAGTTTGTATTTTCTGCCCACATCTTTCCTTTGAGATATATTTGTCCTTTATGTGGATCATTTTAATTACCTGAACTTTTGTGATAAATTATTTAAGTTAACTATTAAGTCCCTGATTCCATAATATTCCACTTTAATGAGTTAATTAAGTCAAATTTGCTGTGTATGATGATAAAGCTTATGGTTGTAATATAAGATCCAACGAGTTAGATTTGGAGAAGAATATTTCTCCTAAGTGAGATATGTGGCTTAAAAAAAAAAAACAAAGTATACTCTCTGGTGCTGAATGCAGGCTAGAATATCTTTCAAAATATTACCTCATTATTATTAAAAAAAAAAAAAAGTCATTTGACCTTGCCAGAAATGCCAGATGACATTAAAGTTTAGTGTTCATAAATACAGTCAACTCCTCCTCCCAATGCTCACACCCCCCACACACGCACTAATATTTAATATTCCTATCTGGCTTGCTTTCTGAGAATAAATATGTCTTCCCTCAAACCACCAGGAAATAGGTTACTATTTGAAAATATTAGTTTAGAAATGATGATGCCAAAATGATGCCAAAATAAATAAATAAATACAGCCATTTTTCACATAGTTCTCTTGCTGAGGTTTAACTACTACACTAGTGGCAGAGAAGCCAAGAAGCTGAGACGGTCCTAAAACGAGTTTTTATTCATTAGTAAATAGACTTCCTAACATACTGAAAGACAGAATTAGTGGAGTTAGTTTTACTAGTAACATGTTTTCAGGTAGCTAGTGACCAAGTATTACTGATTGAATTGAAACATTTCTTTTGCCTCTGGAAACCCTATATGAGTGTCTTCGAACTTCCTCTATTTGTGACAGGCTTCCCAAAAGATGGATAATTTTAAGAACATAAAACTTAAGTTGTCACGAGAGTAAATCTTTTACTATGGAGTATTTAACATGAAAAAACAAAACCAACACCTTCTTGATTTCAGCATTTAGTTGTCAATTTTTAAAAAATCAGTACCAAGTGGTATTAAACACTCCATCAACTGGCCATATTATTTTAGTAATAAATATGAGCTTCTAATCAAAATTTTATTACATATTAAAGTAAGAATGATGTTATGGAGAATCACTTACTTACTGTGCATTTGGGGGAAACTTCAAAATATTGTGATTGCAGCCAGGAGTGGTATTGTCGGAAACGGCACTCAGGCTACGGCTGCTGCAGGATTTCCGATCTGGTTGAAGCTCCCAGTGACTATTAACCTCCTCAGTTGAACTTGGGTGAGGTAGTGAAATATTCTTTAACAAATATTAAGATGTGCTTTATACATATCAAAATTTTTCCAGGAATTTAGAAATGAGAGATAGATTTAAAAGGTTTCTGGGGAGATTGAAAGAGTTAGAGTGAATGTCAGGAAACATTAGTTATGGTATTTCACCATCAGTGGAAGCAGATGTAACTGCACTGGTACAGGATAAGTAATTATTTATTCTTTTTTTAAGGGGGTGTGGAGAAACAAAATCTGTTTTCACAGAACATTAAATTTTTAATTGCAAAATAGTTCCTTTCCCCTTGAGATTGCTTTGTTATTTATTATAACTATATTTTCTTGACAGTTGAAAAATGACAAAAAGTTATATTTGAAAATATAACTATCACAGTTATGGGAGGAAGTTAATATAATATTATTCTAGAATTATATATGCAATTTATTCAACAGTCTGACTTTGTCAATGCGATTTTATGAAATGTGTTGGTTATGGTGTTTGCTTTTGATTTTCTAACTAGGCTATTTAATTGAGCTTTTAGAAGCTCTTCTTCCTCCCCATCATCATCATCTGTCATCTCTGGCAGATCTTCTTATGCTTGATAAACACACACACACACACACACATCTCTGTACAATTTAGGTGAATTAAAAATTTCAAGCTCAATTCTGAGTCTCCATTTTGACATGTTTTGGGGGGAAAGATAGGCTTGCTCCTAACATATAGTATCCACTGTGAAAGTATGAATGAGGTACCATGTACCGTGAATATAATCCATATATTTAAAAGTAATAAATTTTAAGCTATTAAATAAAATATATGTCTTGACAAATAAATTCATGACAAAATAGAAAAAAACTATGTAAAGTTGTTTTTTGCATGAAAGTAAGCAAAATATCAAAGGCAATAATTATACATGTATGGGCATTGGGTCTATATGTTAATGTTTGAATAAGAAAAATAAGTATATACAATGTATAAATTGATGAATAGTTATTCCATAAAAGTTTGAGTAATTATCTTATTATGATCAAGATTTTCTATAATTGGCATTCATTTAACAGTGAGGAGCTAAAAGATTTAACAATTGTACTTGTAGTCAAAGCTTTCAAAATTTGGATAAGATTTTACATAAGTGGAAATTAAAGCTAATGTTAAAATAATATTTCCATATGTGTTTTCAAAATAGTTATGTTATCAAAATTCATATTCATGCATTAAAATTAAGTCAAAAACAAATTATAATGCATGCATATTAAAATTTTAAATAAAAAATATTTAACTGATACCATTCTTTACATTTTAATATTTTATTCAGCTATATTTTTTATTTAAAAAAACAATATTTTAATCCCAGTATTCAGTGCCTATGCAGTTGGTAATATAAATAATTGTTGCCATGTTCCATGCATTTACAACTGGACCTACATGTGTACTAATATAGCACAATATGAATTATTTAACACTGCAAAATTATCCTCAACTCACTAGTATAATCATTGTGAAAACTGTGCTAATTAATGACTAATCCTGGAAAGTACATTAGTACATGGGAAAAATAAAAAACAAGAAACTGAAAGTCCTGACATTATTAAGAAAGTTGAAAATAATAGCTTTGTATATAATAATCCTTTGGCATTTATGCTATGTAAGATAAATTAATTAAAAAGTTAATTAACTTTTTTTTTCCCATAAGCACTCTGTTACTCAAATTATTCTCTTACCTTAAAGCAGTGCCTGTTCCCTGTAGCATAAGTCTTTACCTGTTGCTTTGAAGACATAAAACAAGAGAGGTTGAGACATGTTTTTCTGGGGCCTATAAGACTTTAGTCACTGAAACAGTTGAATTGTGTTGTGCCGCCTTGAGCCCTGGAAATGAGTGAAAAGGCTCTCATGTATTCTTAATTTTTATAATATGCTAAATTCTGTTACTATGTTTGTGTTATATGGTGCCCAGTAGAGCATTGAACCCACTTGGGTTCTCTCTTGCCCAGGTCTAAAACGAAAAGATAGGGACATGGAAAGGGGTGAGATTATCATACACACTGGTCCCATGCTTCTCATTGACCAAAAGAATTTCATAAAACCAAGATCTGTTTTTTTGTGTGTGTGTTTTTAATTTCAGTAAAAAAATAAATATTCTATATGGCATGGCAAGTAAGTGGATGACTAGGCTTGAAACTGGACACTCTAGTCTAAAACCTATATACTATAGTTTCAGAGAAAGAGTAGTTATGAAAACAAGATCCCCAAAATGGCCAGAATAAAGAATGGCTAAAGCAGAATAGTGGAGGGAGTCATTCCCTTAACCACAAATTGGGGGGCGGGGGGAAGAGGCACAACAAAAGGCTGATTGGCTTCAGCTATAGGGGAAACATTTTCCACTGCGAAAAATCTAATATCACTGAAGGCAGGGATTGTGATACAGGTTGAAAATTTATGTCGCCAAAATTTATATGTTGAAACCTATTCCCCAATGTGGCCCAAGGTCCATGCCCTTCACCATTACCCAGTATAGGGTATTTGAACTAACACATTTGTGGTTTTACACCAAAACAAGTGTGGTGTGGCACATGCATTCAAGAGACAAATATTATATAGCTATTATATAAGTGCAGAGTGTGTATAATGAACATTTAAATACATTTTAACTGATTCCTGGCAAGCATTCTATCTGGGTGTAGCAGCTGATCAACATCATGGTATGTTTTGAAAGAAAGCATCCTCCTTATACATGTCTAAATGTTCTTTTATAATGTTCAGCTAATGCCTATAACCTTAGTGTTTTTTATTCCTTTAGTGTAGTGCAGTGCTTCTCAAACATTTGTGCACTTCAGAATCACCTAGGAAGTTAAATTTTAAAAATATCTTGGACTTGCAAATTATATCTCAGTGGGACCACACTTTAGAAACACTGATTTAAACAATTACTTCCTCAAGAACTATATTTAATAAAGTATTATGCTGGCATAAATATTTGGGGACAATAGCTGAAAACTGGTTCCAGAATTAGTGGACTTTTATTTTAAAAGGATAAGATCAGAAATGTTCAGGCATGGAAACTGCAAGGAAAAGTTAGGATGCAGTGATTCTGAGTTGGGAGAGAGTAGAGAACATTGAACGTCTAAGTTAGACTATCAGAGCAAGTCAAGGAGGACAGTGAATTCACAGTTTAGCCAAGCCAGGACTTGCCTTTTCTCTCATTTCTATAATAATCTTGTTAAATTGTGAGCTAGCACTTGCTGGTAAATAGAACATATTTTATATTTTGCCAAGCTTTCTGTAAGGGCTGTGCTACTTCATAGCCAATATGGTATTCATCCTACTCATATGTTTCAAATCTGTGGGATAGCATGCATTCAGAAGCAATTTATCATGCACATCTGTAATAGTGTTACAATTTAAAATAAGCAGCTTATATTATTGATGAAAAAATTCTTGACCGTTAAAAATCTCTTTGCTTTAAAAATACCTTTTATCATGAAATTAAATCCAGATTGAATTTTATTATTTTTCTTGATTTAGGACATTTATATTTTATAGCAGAGTAAAATGGGATAGAATAAAATATATTAACTAGATTTTGGGTGGGAAGACAAACAAGCAACAATAACAAAAGCAAGAAGAAAAAAATAATATATTGATTGTTTAATGCCTAACACAATCAGCTTTAAATCCAATAACATAGAAAATAAAAAGAGCGACATTAAATATAACTCAGTAAGGATGAGTTTATCAGTTCTGAGTCCAAATGGACAAGAAAATAAAAACTCTAAAAAGATAAAAGCAGAACAGATGCTGTTGCTGTCAAGATGGTACACTAGGTCAGGCCGCTGGCTCCTAGAACTAGACCAACCTTAGAGTTGCCACAGAAGAAAATGATTTTGAATGGATTCATAGAATCAAAACTAAGACTATAAGAACTCTCTGGACAGGCTGGGGTATAGGAAGGTAAGAAGCCACTGCCATAGAATTGTCTAGGAACAGACAATTGAGGCTTGGATCTTTGTCATATTGCTGTTGATAGATTGCATGATACAGCAACACAGCAGACTCAGCCCAGTACTGAAGGGGTGAGTGGACAGATAACATCAGGGCTGTCCCATACTTCATCTGGGTAAATGAAGTGGACCCAACAGACAACAGAGCATGATGTGAGGCTGCACATGAGCCTTCCGACTTCTCTCTCTCCCGAGGCCTTACACACTCAAAGCAATGGCCAACTGAAGAAGAAAATCTCACATTACTGGGTTATTTTCAATCTCTCCATCTTTTGGTTTTAGGCATGTGGCTTAAAAAAAATAATACCTGAGATACTGTGTTGTCCAACCTGACACTTCTTTATTTATTTTTTATTTTTTATATATCTTTATTGATTTCAGAGAGAGGAAAGGAGAGGGAGAAAGAGAGAGAGAGAAACATCAATGATGAGAGAGTCATTGATCAAGCCTGCAACGGGGCATGTGCCCTGACCTGGAATCGAACCCCGATCTCCTGGACCCTAGGTCGACACTCAACAGCTGAGCCATGCCCGGCGTTTCTTTATTTTTATATGTGCTTTTGGTTGTTTCTTCATTATTGTTTACTGATATATTGGACTTGTCTCTGAAAGGAGGCAATTCTTCAAGGGTCTCTCACATATCTGCATATCCTGAGAGAACAGGCACTGACCGACTTTGTTGTGTAGTATCTTTGAGGAATGAATAGTAAACAGTTTTGGAAGGATGAGATTGTGATTTGCTCTGTAACAAAAGGCAAGAATGCTTATAGCACATTATAATAATGTCTAATTTCCTCAACTGGAGTATCTCCTCTTGTAACAATCCACTTGACTTTCTTCACATCACCTGTGGGATTTGGGATTCAGGGTTTTGGCAAAAGTGCAGCTACTCTGGCTACTACTACAGTTCTGAATGTCCCTTTTTCCTGACCCAGGAGTGTTGTGTGTTTTATTCCTGGTAACATTCATGAAATTGTGGCAGAGAAACAGGTTACCTTATAAGTGGTGCAGAACCTCAGATAATTCACACATCTTGAGAGCTGAGGATTGCATGTTACAATGACAAGACTTTATGGAAGAGGAAGGATGACCTCCTGGCAATTAACAAGATTTGAGGAAAGTCAATAGGATTGATAACAAACATTTTAAAATAATTAATTGTATGGACAAACAGGTCATAAATGGTCCTCCAGTTTATTGTCTATTCATGAGCCAAAAATATAAATGTGGTTGAAGGCTAAGTAGCCAGAAGTAGGTTCAAAGATAGTTCCATGGACAATGCCCTTGTTGATGCTAACTCACTGCCCAGCAGATGAGTTATCTGGTGGTCAGCTCAGGCCCAATTATAACAACTAGAACCAAAAATTTTATTAGCAGCAGAAGCTCCTGCCTTTTTTTCAGATAAAACTTACAGGGATGTCTTCCTAAATTTGGTATGAAAAGAGGGAAATTTATAACCTCTATGGCTGAAATTAGGTGAATCTTTAGAACAATGGCTGGTTTACTTGCAGGATGGGGGCTGGGTGGAGCATTTATAGCTTATTAATGAAGAATTGCAACAGCTGTGTGGTCTTAAGGCTGAGCCCCATACTCCCACTCCTGGCTTCCTGCAGTTTATTATGCCAAAGTTAGATCCATTTGGAGATAACAATAAAAGGGCTCAGAGGTTTTTGAAGTGGGTCTTGGCTGCTACAAGAGTTTGATTCTCTTAGGGAGATTTCCCTGTGAAAATACCATTTTCTATTGGAAACTGTATATGAACTATTGACTCTTATTTGGAATAGTACTGCACTGGATCTGGATTATAATGCTGATGAAGGCTATCTAAGAGAGAATGAAAAACTGGCCCAAAGAAATCTAGATAAATTCGTGTGGTCACCTCTCCCTCCTTGGGAACTCCCTTAGCCCTTACATTGAAACTGGGTAAGAACTTAGGTCTTATTTTTAGTTAGGCAGCAGCAGATTCCATGGATTCATGTAGACTTCAGAAAAAGAAAAAACACTCTGTGAGTTGAACCCAAATAAGCCAAGGAGTATAAACACCAAGGGCACAGCTGAAAAGCAATGAGGCTGTGGCTATGGAATGTAGGTATATCCAAAGGTGAAACGGATGGTGTCGTTAAAGGTGTTGCCAGTGTAGGATTTGGGGTAAACATAAAAAATGGAGGTTTCATTTGATTGAGCTAGTAGCTTCCACCACACTGCTTGACACCAAAGGAAAACCTGTGTTGCTTACTGGATAGAACTTCTTTCACTCTTCATACCCCTGATTATGTCCACTCTCTTTACCCCAAACTCGGCTGCTATAAAAACAAGTTAAATAGAGATGGGGATGATGTCTTCCTGTCTCCTAGAAATACTGAAGGCCATCTTCACTCATCCAATTAAGGTGGAAAAACTCAGGGAAAGAAGGAACTCAAACTTTTATGAAACTGTTGTATATATGCATCCAAGTCAACATCCTACCTAGGCTCATGGGTAAAGGGACACTCAAATTCAACTGATGGCACTTGAAAAATATTTATAATGAGACAGAAAAAGTAATATTACTTGAAGATATGACTCTTCCAGTCAGACCAATGTGTTGTTTTGTGGCTTCTACTACTGAATTTTCAGTTGGTACTGATATTTTATATACTTGTACTTCTCCATCCCATAAATGCAGAGGGAGTCTTCTGATCAGAAACAGCTACTGAAGAAGAGTGTTATTTGGGGGACCTAGAACTCTAATAACCCATAAGAACTAGAAGCCTTCATGGCTGAGAATTTTAATGATTGGAAGTTATGACAAAGGAAGGCAGCCTCCTTTGCCAGAAGGAGGGGCCCTTTGAAGTTTAGGACTTGGGCCCCCAGGCATGGCTACCAAGTACACCATTTGGAAAGCAGCTATTATCTTGCAATTAGCCTCTTGCTGAAATTGAATGGGTAACCCCTGAGGGCCTTGTGAAACTGGGGACTGATTTTTCCCATTTTGGGGTGAGTCAATTTAGACTCAAATTCTGAAAAGAATTAGCTCACGCTGGGTTTCTCTTTTGCAATGCAACACACTGTGTGTCTGCATCAAATGGTTTTCTTCAAGTCACTTGTGGGGATTTAGGTTGGGGAATCTAGTATCCAAATTGAAAATGAAATTTTTGTTTGTTTGTCATGTGACAGGTTTAGAAAGAAAATAATTTTTCTGGTAAAATAAGGCAAAAAAATATAAATATATGCTTATATTTTTAACCAATAAAGTGGGAGAGAATTAGTTTATGTGAGATTAGAATAAGAATAGCCATTGAAGGAGACACAAAATCAATTGCTGTAATTAAAGTAATGTAAATTACTATGACAGGTGGTATATAACCTTGATACTCAAGTTGTGGCCTAAGTACAAGGATCATCAGCATAACCTAAAAATGTGCTAGAAATTCTCAATCTCTGCCCCCACTCCAGTCATACTAAATCAAAATCTTCATTTTGATGAGACCCTTAGGTTAATTGTGTTAACATTATTAATCTTGCAGAAGCACTAGCATATGAGACAACAGGCATCCTCAGTAGGAACTATGGTGAATAGGAGAAAGCATAACCCATTTGACGCTCAAGACCTTCACCTGTTTAGGTCCAAAATTGTACAGATTTTATAACTTTTAAAGAAAAACCTGCAATGTCACTTTTAAAGCAAAATTTCCAATGTTTATGTGTTTGTTAATAATTTAAATATATATATTAATTATCTTCTGCAGTTCACAAAACATGTCCAGTCATCGGATTCTGATGGGAGCAAACAATTTTACATTCTCCTGTAGGTTTTTCACATTTTATCTAACTGTGGAAGTGGTGACAATTCCCCTGAGTTACGACATATGGCATCTTTAGGCTAGAGAGGAGAAAAAAAAATACCAAGGATGCTTCTATTATTACAACCTAGATACAGAAATTAGATAGTAAAGGAGTGCTGGCTTTGAATTCATAGTGTCTTAGTTTGACTCTGCTTTCTAAGCTGTATTGCTTTTGGCAACTTATCTATTTAATTTTTCTGCTTCTTCCATAAACGAAATGAAGGAAGTAATTTTTACAGTGTAGGATTGCTGGGAAGATTAAGTAATGTAATACCAGTAAAGAGCTTACCACAATGTCCATCGTGAAATAAACCAATAGCATCACCATTCCCTTCATCTAATGCAACGATTCCCAACCCTTGCTGCACATTACAATCACCTGGGGTGCTATTAAAAAATTACCAATCTCTGAACCCCATTCCAAAACAATTACAGCATACTCTCCATGTGTGCAAATGGGCTCAGGTATTCAAAAATCAAGTATTTTCTAATGTGCAGCCAGATTTAACTACTACTTATCTACTGGAATGGAGCTCGGAGGTATATAGTTAACTTATGACTAGGAAACAAAGTGACTTCTCCAAGCCTAACAGTGCCTTGGTTGTTTCTATATCAGTCTTTTAAAATTTCATGCAAAAAACTCTAACACGACATTATGTTTTATGTCTACATTTATCTTGAAGTCCCTCCAAATGAAAAGCTTTTTACGTTCATTTCTCCCTGTATCACAGATACTTTTCCAGTTCATACAAAGGACTTTCTCATTTGTTCTTTAGATTAGTAATCACAGCATATGGAAGGAGATATGCAAGAGTAACCAATTTTCTCCTCCAGGCTCGGGCACTGAACGGCTTCTGAACATTAAATAAGCAGATTTTATATGTTTTTCTCAGTTTGAGCTTGTGATTTGATCCTTCTTGAAAAGTCAGTTTTATCAGGCATTTCATACTTGTGTAGTCCATTGAAAGCCTTCCACAGTTAATTACTCTTATAAACCGCTCAGAGTTAACTTTTAAAAAAATCTATAAAGTCCCTTAAAATAAAAGACTAAAAAAGTTATGAGATATTCTAGAACTTTAAAAAATGCAACAAAGGTGTTTTCTTTGTATAAGAAGATCTGAATTGCATTTCATAACAGCATTACTCCTATAATTACTCAGTATTAAGAAGGACTATATGGAATACTCAATAATAAGTTCCATTTGAGAAATTTAAAGTTAAGACAGATAGAAAATCAAATTTTAAGAGCACTTAGAATTAGGGATGTTAGCACATGGCTAAAGAAGAGCGTGCCAGGAAGCGCTAAGTCGTATAGATTCCATCAGTAGTTAGGTACAGGCCACTAGAACACACACAGAGGAAGGCAGGGGGCTGTGATTGGACTTGGCCACCATTTATTTCTCGCCATTTTGTTTCTTACGTTACCAAAAGATATGATTAAACAACTGGTATTTTTGGAAAAAAAAATTTTCCCCTTCCTTGAATTCAAAACCATTAAAATAGCTGACCATAATTACTTAAGCAATAATTAGAGGGAAACTGAAGAACATCTAGGCAGAGCACGTCAGACACAAGCAATGAATCATGTTAACCACAAACCCCCAAATGCCAAGTCTTTGATGAAGTTCCCAGATAAAGATAATTCGCAACGTTTCCCTTTGTTTGACTTTTCTTTTGCTTCAGAAAAGAACTTATTTTCATATTACTTGCTTTCTTTGGGGGGGAAACTTGTAATTTCTTAGCATATTTTGTGGTATTTATTTTCCTCTTGATATATTTCATTTACCGAATTCAAATATTACATCATTTTAGTCTTTTGATATGGGGTTCTACAATATGACATCTCAAAACACCAACAGCTATTTACTCAGGTTATGTCAACATAGATTGAGTTTGTTGGATCTGGATGCTGGTACTGGGGGAAAAAAAGATTATCCTTGTTCCTCACCTGATTGACTCTTTTTTGTTTAAGCAGCTGACCACTTTTTACCCCTCCAACCCGATACTGATTTATCCAGCCCAACTCCTAAAACTTCTGACCCATTATTGAACTTTCATGTGTCAACTCTGCTTCATTCTCTAGACTTTTATTTTATATCTAGAACTATGATCATTTGTTAACTTTGACCCTTAGCAGCAAAAAGTAGCTCTATACTCAACCATAACCGGATTTCAATACCCTTGCTTTGAATAAAATAACGAATCTAGCTTACTTTTCTGTTTATGGCTATCCAGCTTTTCTAATGGAGTGTAAGGTAAAGATTCATATATGACTAGGCTAAATTGTGTTAATTAAGCATATATTTTAGTCTCCATTATTCCAACATTCTTCATGCACATATATAAAAAAATTGTGTGAGCTCATGCTGTCAGAAAAGATGATATATGACTTCAAGAATGAAAAATATTTCTCTAATTCATATCTGTGGAATTATAGAGCAAATTTGAGCTCAATTTATTGGTATTTTTTATTCATGAACTCTGAGACTGAATGAGAACAATATGGTCTCCCACCTCTAAGTACTATTTAAACCCTTTACATGTGTGGATGACATAAATCTTCCTGAGTCATAAATCTGATTATTCCAATTCTCTACTCAGATAACTTCAATGACTCTCATTGCCTCTCAGAGAGAGGCTCTTTCCTTTAATTGACATTCAGAGATCTCTAGTGTTACTTCTAAATATTCCTTTACACTCATCACATGTCAATGACTATGAGTCTTCTGTATACACCATATTCTCCAGGCTGTCCTCCCCACCTCGACAGACATCCTGTCTTTACTCAAGATATTTTTCAGACTGCTTAAGAGAAGTTTATTACATTTACATTACTTTCTTTTATGCAGAATTGCACTCTAATATATAGCACTTTAGGAGGAGTCTGATTCTCAATATTCATTTATTACTAATTAAAATCTCAGAGCGATTTGTCACAGTATGTGATCTCTCCCTTTCAGACACAACTCTATGTATAGCAGTGATAATAGTCAAACTAATTTAATGACTAGAAAGGTAGAAGCACAAAGCAAGCAGAATGATTACACGACAGATTGGAAGTGATAAGTTTCTATTGCCCTGCACAGGAGCATGCTGGCTGAACATCGCCTATGTGTGTGTCTGTGTGTCTAATGATTTGCAGATACTGTGTCAGGTTTGTATTTTTGAGAGAGATATCTTTCTTTATAGAAATTTTAATCTCCTTTCAAGTTAGAGCAATTCTCTGTGAGTTCTAAGATACTAATTCTAAATTGTCAAAATTTTAGTTTTCTATAGCTAACAAAAATGAACCTTGGATTTCATAACTAATCTCTTGTCCTTGAGAGAAAATATAATTGGGCCTAGGGATAATGCAATTAATTTATGTTGAATTAAAGATGATTTATTTTTTAATAGCCTGTGGACATAAACCCCTTTTAGAAGACATCTTTTGTGTTTGTTAGCTAATTCAACCGTTTACCTGAAAAAAATGTGTGAGAATATAATTTCTTAAAAATGAAGTTAAAGCTAAAGCTATCATTACTTTAAATATGTCTACCTATCTGGAAAGCTATGAAATAGTTTTCTCAGTTCATTGAACTATTGTTATAGCCTTTTAAAATTAAGACAATCCTTTAACTGATGGAACATCAGGGTTGCAACTCAAAGTCAATGGCTACAGATTTCATAAGGTTTCATAAGGCTGATACAAAAGCAAACTTTGAAATGTGAGTTATATAATTTTATTAGACAATTATACTGCAAATAAAGTGAAGCAAGTAGCAAAAAAATATACCTTCTGCCAGAGCCTAATGCTTTCAACATTTTTTTCAGTATCCCTTCTAGTCTTACTAATGTCAGATGGCAAATCTTCAATAAAAGTGTAGCAGGTAGATTTTTTTTCTGACTCAAATCTAGGTTTAAATTAAAAAAAAAAAAAAAAGAAGAAGATAGATTACCAATGATGAAAATCTAAATACTATGGTAGCCTGGTAGAGAAGAAAATATAGACAACTGGAACCTGGTACAACGCTTGAATCATTTTCCCTATTCTGTTAAAGTAAGCTTTTTTTTTTTTTAAGTATATCTTTATTGATTTCAGAGAGAGGGCAGGAGAGGGAGAGAGAGAGATAGAAACGTCAATGATGAAAGAGTCATTGATAGAGCCCACAACCCGGGCATGTGCCCTGACCGGGAATCGAACCCCGATCGCCTGGATCCTAGGTCGACGCTCAACCGCTGAGCCACACCCAGCCGGGCTAAAGTAAGCATTTAGATTTACCCACTGATTAGCGATCACTGAAAGCCATGTGTGGTTTTCAAATAATATAAGCAAAAGATAATGTCCACTAAATGTATCCTTTTAATTGTATTTATGTTATACTTAAGGAAAGAAAAGGTTTTAGCTAGAGAATTAATGTAACATTGAATTTAGCTACTTATTAAGGTTATTATTTTTTAATTATCTAGAAATAGTGTTCTTTCATTATTCTAAGAAATTTTCATTAGTAGACTAAAGAGGAAAATTAATTTTATTCATAAAAATTTTTATGCTTTTCCTGGTTATAGGCTGTTTTTATATGAAGCCACAATAAATATTTTAGAAAGATATACTTAATAATTGGGATTTTATATTCTAATAAAGGGATTTAATTGTATGGAATCAACAAATGTTTTTTGTTTCCATTTAGCACATACTCCATTTTAATTACGGATTATATTTATTATATTCAGATACTATTTAAAAATAATTATCTCAATTTACATTTAAAAGACTTATTATTGAAAAATTGAATGAATCAAGTACTAATAAATATTTTATTTATTATAAAATATTATTTTATTAATTGTAATGGTTTTGCATGCAAAATTTTTTGACCTTTGGGCAATTGAATCAAGAGACATGCAGTTATACCTTATAACTACTATATTAAATATTCTCTGTGGTAGTGAAATATACAAAAAAAACTTGCAGATTTGATAATAATTATTCATAGTCACAATTATAACTAAGTATATCATGAAACAATGTTACAAGGGAAATATATAAAGCAGAAGTCTTTAAACAAAAATAATTAGGGAATAATAGAAAAAAATATTGCCAGCCAACAAAAAGATAATAGATTAAACTTCTTTTAGATGTACCAGGATATGTATGTGTATACCAGAAAATGTTTATTAGGACTTTATTTGTCATTCCTCTTTTTTACCTATTAATTAAGAGACTGTTTTAAAGTATATAAGGTATAATTCTTTTAGGTTTTCTATGTCATTAGATACACAAATAATGAATACGTAAATAACTACTCTAATTAATGGTAAAAACATCTATATGATCTAAATCCAAATTTAGAGAGTTTTAAAGATGATTCTTCTGTATGATAAAGAAATCCAGAAGTTTATATCCTCTATAAGAAAATTCTATCTTCAGCTCCAAGCAGCTGAAAGAGAAGAGAAATTTAGATCCAAGTCCTAAACCTAGTTGGCATTCACACACTTCTGAATATAAAATGAAGCTTTTAACACAATGAATGCACAAAATTTATTTTTAAGTTACTGATGAACTTCTCTTAGGGTGATCTTTAATAGAGATATTGGTGAAGGGGTTCAAATCAAGGTACTTAAATAGCTATAAATGGGTACTTTTTGAAATTTAGTTGATAATACCCTCTGAGCACCAACAAATATGTCTAAAGCCATAATCCATAGGTATTATTATCCCCATTTTACATATTAAAAAGTAAGACCTAGATAGCCTAAGCAGCTTGACCAAATTAAAAAAAAATTAATAACTAGAGATAGGTCTAGGTTTTGAATTTAACACTATCTGACACAAAAGTGCTGTCCATTGCGTTAGTCATAAGATCCTAAGATTTTTGTGTAGTCTGGGACAGAAGGATATATTTGCCATCATTTTTAATGGATGGTGTAGTTTCTGCATGCATACTCACACTCCGTATTCTTTAATGCAGTCAGTGAACTGCCTTGGACACTGGGGCATGAATAAAGTATTATCCTTTTTTTATTGATAACCTAATACAATAACCTTCTTGGGAAGACACAATACTGCATTGTCTTATTTGTATATGTATAGCAGTCGGAAGTGCTGAACTCATGATGCCTTCTGCCATTTCAGCCACAAGGAAGCTTTTAGGCTGCTTCAAATGGTGAGTAGGTATTTCCCTGGAAGAGCTAAGAGACTGGAGGAAAGAGAGAAATTTTGGGGCCTATCAGTGTACACCCAGGAAAGAGCCTACAAAAGCCTTTGTAATATAAAATAATATATTGTTTGTATAATGGTGACTACAGTTTGGATTTTTGCCGAGAAAAGTTGAGGAGACATTAACGTGCTAAACCAAAGCCATAATCTGTTGAGATCTGTATTGTCAAATAAGTTTGGGGATGTGTATAAGGTCTAGATAGAAATGAGGGTAAACTAGAGTTAAAAGACAGAATCAAGAGACTGAGCAGTGGTTCAGAATAGGAATAATGATGGCCTAATTGGGCCAGATAGAGTTAGGATGAATTAAAAGAAAAGACTTTAAGTAATACAAATAAGAGTTATCACTGAGACAGCTTTATGAATCACTGATTGGGAGAGGAGAGAGAAAAGTTGAAGAGGAGCTGATTTGAAGTTTTATGATTATTGAAGCTAAACAGTTATTGAAATTATATGACTGATTGCAACTTAAATGATTATTGGAACAAAAAGTGTCCATAATTTAGAAGTAGAAGAAAACACTCTGGGGAAAATGAATATCCAGGTAGTGGCTCTAGAAGCCCAATTATTTTTATTTCTAGAAAAAGAAGAAATTATATATATATATATATATATATATATATATATATATATATATATATATATATATAATTTCACAATACACAATACAGTAATAATTCAGTAAATCTAAAACAAAAAAAAGATACTAAATGCAAAATCTATGCCCAAATTGGCACCTAGGTTAATCACTCATTTTATTCACTTATTTACTAACCAATTTTATGAACCTCTTTGAATCAGAAGTCCTTAGTGTTTTATTCCCTGTCCAATATAGAAATAATTTGGCTCTAGATGGTTCCAAAGTTTTTGAGTAAAAAAGCCTTGGAAAGACGTTTCTAGGTTCGCTGCAACCCTGCTACATTCTATTTGTCCCCCACCTCCGTCAAAGCATCACATCTGAGTAGGCAACTCAAAATTCTTCGATTATCTTATTAACCAAATAGAATAGATAATATGTAGGAAAGGAAGCGTAAGCTGATGCTATGGATGACTTAAATACTAATACGAGTTGTTTTGTTTTGCCCTAGCCGGTGTGGCTCAGTGGCTGGAGCATCGGCCCTGGGCCTAAAGGGTCCCTAATAAGGGCACGTACCTAAGTTGCAGGCTCAGTCCCCCGGCCCGGTCAGGTGCCCTGTGGGAAGCAACCAATCCATGTGTCTCACATCAGTGTTTCTCTCTCTCTCTCTCCTCTCCACTCTCTCTGAAAAAGCAATGGAAAAAATAGCCTCAGGTGAGAACAAAAAACAAGAGAGAGTTGTTTTGTTTTGTTTCCTTTCTTTCTGTCCTGTCCTTGAAGGTTTCCTTCATTCTATTTCCCAGCACCTTAACCTAAATAGCTTCATTTACTGAACGGTAAACGTAGGAGACGTGTCCACATTTTTCTTTCTTGCTGCTCTTCTGATATTGATAAATCCTCTGTGAGGAAAGAACTTCAGATAACCCAAAATTTCAAGCATATTGAATCAGTTTGGGATTGCTCAAGATGACACTGCAAGATGGTGCTGGAGAGTGTGGAAGTAAATTTTCTAGACCTCTTAATGTGCAGGAATTAAAATATGATCAAGAACAGTAGTTATTTAGTGGTTGTAAGAGATTGCTGTCCTTATTAACTAATCTTTTATTTAGTTAATTTATTATTTTGGTATCACATTTTTAAGAACCTTAACTTTCTATATCAGAACTGAGTTGTTTCTACCAACATGCTATACTGACCAATAAATTAAGAAATAAATTATGTCAGCAGTAGAAATTGAAAAATTCAGACAATTAGCTGGAGAATACAGCCACTAAAAGAAAAAGAAAAACTATGATCACATAAAAGAAGATGAATTATTGTCTTGACTCATCTCAAAAAGAATTTCCTAAACTAAGTTTGGAAAAGAATTGTGTTCAGCAAGATGTTAATAACTCTGTGAAAAAGAAAAAGGGAAACTAAAAGTAAAGAAAAATAAATGCAAAAAAGGTGGGGAAGGAAGGAATAAATTGATATATAACAACTACAGTTTTTACCTAAAATATATTTTACCTCACAGGTAAAATATCACATATACTGTGCCAATAAAATCCCTCTAACTTGTATGTACTGAATCTGGCTTTAAGGGAATATATACCATATCAAAGTCTGCAACTTTCTTGCTGAACAAATGCTCTGGGCACCATATATTACCTAACCATTACATTGTCTACAATCCAGTTAATAATTTAGGTTTGTAAATTGACAAATAAGGCCTGTTCCTTACTTTTATAAATACAATTTTATCAGAAACAGTATTATGATGGACTTACACAGGTCACAAAAGCTAATATATTTATTACCTGGCCATTTACATGAAACATTTGCTGACCTCTGATCTAGTTAATAATATCATGTATCTTATTATGTAATTTCAATATGTATCTGTTAAATTTTATAATGTGATTATGACAGAGGGTTTGGGGTGCTGACCCCCACCCCCCATTCAGTTGAAAATCCATGCATAACTCAAAAACAGTACAGGCATTTATTTTTTTAAGAATCTCATATAAGTGGACCTGTGCAGTTCAAACCTATGTTGTTCAAGGATCAACTATATGTGTATGTGTGTGTATACTATTTAATAAAATAAGATGACGAAATTCCCTGATTTTCTTTTCTTATTTAATAGAAAGCATATAATTTTAGCAGTAAATTCATTTACAGAGCCATGCTTTATCTTTTTAATCTTAGTATGTGATGACTCTGACACAATTCTGATATTGTCTGAAACTACGAGAATATTAAAACTGATTTATGGTCAGAGATCTTTGGGAAACAATGATCTATATTTGTCTGCCTACATAGGCGATTCATTGGCTAAATGGTTCTCTAATCCAGACTAGAAAGAAATAGTGCATCACAGGCTAAAAGCTACCTTGAGAACAATTTAGTATACTCTGAGCAGAATACTCTTTTAGATAATTTCACTCTCTCCTTTTACTTCCTTCCAGTACTGACTTTTTTTTAAAGACTGTGATATAGTTACTATGCAGCAATTACTGAAGGCATATTTGAACAAGCTAAAATACAGCATGTGAGTTTTTAAATAGAGATCTTCGTTTGCATCCTGTAATAGTTTGGCAAGAGGATTCTTCTGAAAAACAGTGAAGCAAAACTCAATATTAAAATGAGATCTCTGGCCAATTGACTTTTTGAATGTTTTTAAATATATTTCTGCATGCCTTATGATTTCATAATATTTATTCATTACTTAGTAACAGCGTGATACTCTACAAATGGGGAGTTAACTACTTCTTCAGAGAAAAGCCTTACTGACATGTGTGATTTATCTACTGTTGCTCTCCACTTATGCAATCTGATACCTTTCCAGACACTTGTAAGTCTTCAGGCAATCCTATTAAGATGACAAGGGTTTCCTTCCCTAATAATGAAGTTTTAAACACTGAAAGTGTTTAAGTGAAGAATCAGCAAGGAAAATCTTTGGTTGGAAAACAAATTAAATATGGGAAAATACATAGTATCGAACTCTTGCAATTATAGAGTTTATAAATGCATTTATATATCAGATTAATATTAACTGAATGTCTCAAATTAATAAATATAGGTATTTAAATTTATGAAAAAAATGAAGTTAATTTGAAGTGCAGCTTTTAATTATTCTGTCTATTGAGAGCTCACTTGGTCTTGGTTGTGCTTCTTTGGGTATAGTATTTAAATTCTTTCACTCTCAGCTTCAGTACTAGCAAAGGTGTTTAGTACATAAACAAAATCTCCCAGTGGTGGGCAGGAAGCATTTGGTAAATACCAACTATTACCTCCCACCTCCATAAAATAGCCAGGCGTGTCTTCTCAAGCTTCTGCCAGATATGGTTTTCCTCTGACCTCTGGACGGCTGTGCATTAGTCAATTCTTGGGAACAAGTAAGAACTAAACTTATCAATTGGCAAACAATGAAAACTGTATTCACATTCCTGGAAAAGAGGGTCAGTGCCACCAACAACCATTTTTGCTACATGCCTATATCACTACCAGGTATTACAACACAGTCTTAAATTCTTAGTTTGTTTAAAATTACAGTGGCCAATGACCACTGCTCTGTGTTGAGTGAGGACAGTGACATGCTTAGATTTTTCTCAGTGTACAGCCAGACTTAAGGAGAAGTTTCTATTTAGCCAACCATTGTTACTATTCAATGTTACACAAACATCAATATAGATTGCTCCAACTCATACAGAAAATAATTAAATTTTTTAATCTCTGAGGAAATACTCCAGGCTAAAAAATACTCAAGGTATTTGGGCTATATCGATGTTCAATGTAACAACAATTCCTTCTCCTGATGAGTTTCCAATACAATGCATGAGATAAAAAATAGTATAGTAAAATGTAGCATAGTAAATTATTAAAAATAATTTTAAAAAATAAAATAGTATAATATAAATACAGTGAAATAAAAAAGGCTAGGGTACAAAGATGATCACTGCTTTTACAATATATATTTGGAAGGAGGGTGAAAAAAATATCCAAATTAAAGATTAATAGCACTGATTTATAGTCTTATCAACAGTAGGCAGAAAAAATTGCTGGGTATGAATCTCACTTTTATGCATCTGGAGTGTCCGGAAGGAAATGGCACTGACATAATGAAATGCTGCTCTGTGTGTGGGGCGAGCAATTTGATGACCTATCCTTGGAGCTCCGGATGAAGGATGACATTCCTGCCCAGCCCCCGAGGAAGGAATTTAGGGATAGGGTGGGATGTAGAGCAGATCAATTTCATAGGTACTATGAGAATGTATTAAAGGAAAAAGAAAGTGTGAGATCTCTCCAGAAAGTATGTTTCCCCCCCACACACCCCCCCAGTATGCAAGTGAGAGAAGAGCCAGGAATTCCCCTTGGTCCACAGTTGGGGAATAAGTTATCTGTAAGATGTGAGAGACAAGTGTTAGTTTCCCCGCTACTTGTGCTGTTATTAAAAAGATATACAGGTAGCTGCTTGTTGGGGAAAGGGTTATAATCAGATACTTTGGGGAGATTTGGAGGGTTTAATTGGGAAACATATAAACCCTGGGTAGAGGCAATAAAAATGGACATCTCTGAGATTTCTGCCTGTGGCAGGGCGGGTTCCTGAGCCAACCCTGAAATAGTGCTCCAGGGCTACCGAAGGGCCTGGAATCACGATGCCTGGGAGGCCTGTGGACAGGGAGGGGGACAGCTGTGAACAGGCAACAGCTTAGTGTCATGACAGTAGCAGGAACATTCAACTCAACCTGGCACCTGACCCTCCACATGAACCGTAATTCTACCATCACCAAAACCTTGCAAGTCACTGCTAGGATCCAATGCCTTAATTTCCCAATCAGGGTGTAAATAGGGTAGGTAATCCCTAATTCTGCGCATCACATTTGAGCTGCCCCTGTCATCTACCTTCTTGGTTGGTACAGGAGGTAAATGTTCCTTATTCTACAATTTTTTATTTGAGTCAGTAACTGGGAATTTTAAGAAAAAAAATGAAAGTTACAGTAATGATTGAGGAAAGGAGAATGGACTATTACTGCATCTACCTATCATCTATCTATCTATCATCTATCTATCTATCTATCTATCTATCTATCTATCTATCTATCTATCTATCATCTATCTATCATCTATCTATCATCTATCTATCTATATCATCTATCTATCATCTATCTATCTATCTATCATCTATCTATCATCTATCTATCATCTATCTATCTATATCATCTATCTATCATCTATCTATCTATCTATCATCTATCTATCTATATCATCTATCTATCTATCATCATCATCATCATCATCATCATCTATCTATCATCTATCATCTACCTATCATCTACCTATCTATCTAATCTATCTGTCATCTATTATCTATCTATCATCTATATCTATCATCTATCTATTATCTATCATCATCTATAATCTATTTATCATCTATCTATCATCTATCTATCTATCATCTATCATCATCTACCTATCATCTACCTATCTATCTAATCTATCATCTATTATCTATATCTATCTATCTATCTATCTATCTATCTATCTATCTATCTATCTATCTATCTATCTATCTATCATCATCTATCTATCATCTATCTATCTATCTATCTATCTATCTATCTATCTATCTATCTATCTATCTATCTATCTATCATCTATATCTATCATCTATCTATCATCTATCTATCATCTACCATCATCTATCATCTATTTATCATCTATCTATCTAAACAATATATACTTAGAAGTTGCAATAATTCTGAAACTATAATGTTAACTACAAATGAAATAGGTAGTCATGTAGCATCACCTCCATGAGGCCACTTAAAAGTATCCAGATAAACTGATTCAATGCAAAGAACTACCAAGAAAGACAAGTTGGTTTGGCTTTTAAGTGCCTCAACCATAAGGTGGCAGTGTGAAAAAATAGAGGAAATTTTGATGTCAGAAATACTTGAGGCCCAGCTGAGCGTGGCTCAGCGGTTGAGCATAAGCCCAGGATCCAGAAGATCGCAGTTCAATTCCTGGTCAGGGCACATGCCCGGGTTGTGGGCTCGATCCCCAGTTGAGGGCATGCAGGAGGTAGCCGATCAATGACTCTCTCATCATTGATGTTTCTATCTATCTCTCTCCCTCTCTGAAATCAATAAAGATAAATTAAAAAAAAAAAAGAAATACTTGAGGTTGAATATTGTATTTTACCTCCTACTTGTGTGATCATTTGAAATTTATTTACTGTCTCTGACAACACATAGGTTTTGGGGACAGGTGGTAATTATATGTAAATTAAATTATAAAGTATAAAAATATCCCCATACATCTATTTTAATACTTTCAAATATTCTATGGTTTATATAAATAATGCATTCCATTTTATAAATAAAAAGTTGAAGGTTTTAAAATGGCCAGTTAATAAGTGGCTGATCTACACATTGAACTCATATATAGCTGAAACGAAGTCCCATAATTCCACTGACCACACATCTTAATTTAAAAAGAGGGTGGAGAATTAACAATATTATATTTATTTGGTGCTTTGTACTGTATTTCCAAAATGATAATCTTATTTAAAGCCCACACAAACCCTATAAAGTAGATTGCATTAACCTTGTTTCACAGAAAAAGAAACTGAAATTGAGGGCTTTTAAATAAATTGACAATGTCACACAGCTAGAAAATCAAAAGTCTAGATTTCATCTTAAATTTTTTAAGAGTTTAAGTCAAGGACTATTTGAAATTTCTCACTCAAATATACAATACCATTAAAGCCAGAATAAATGTTTTGCTATTTGGGACAAGTGGAAAAAAATACTGATCCTTTCTTCCTGTCTTTTCCTGTCCACTTACTTTTGTTCAGTCTCAAAATTATACCATAAAAGACCTGGAAATAATTTAAGAATGCAGCAGTGTAAGTTGTTTTGGGTATTTAGGGAAACAAGTAAGGCTTATTTTCTTTCTATCCTGAACCCCTTGGTGGTTACATAAGGTTGAGATAGTGTAATTACTGAAATGCTCATCAAAATTCGATATGTACCCCGTGTGTCTAATCTGTGAATCTGGCATCTTGAAACATGCTTCAGGCCAGGGAGCCTGCTGGCACTCAAGACTCACGATAGTACTTAGAGAAAAACTCTTGCAGGCCTCAACATAAACACGGCACATGGAAATTACTCAGGATAACTTCCTCCAGGCTATTCTTTCAGCCACAAGACAATATAATACCAGTGCTCATCTAGACCTGCTGGAAGTCAAATGACTTCTGAGTAGCTTCCAACATCCTCCTTCCTAAATTATAAATCTATCTTCCAACCACAGAAGCCAAAGTGTGTGTTTTCTAGTGGTTAAAAAAGTCACACATCCACAGGGGATAGACTACACTTTCCATTTCTCTGTTTCTTTTTACTTTAATAATTGTATGTCAGGCCCACTGAGAAAATGCCCCACCACCATTTTTCTTTTATCCATTACTGTAAAATTTAATAAAGAGATTGACACTTAGCCCAATATTTTCAACATTTATCCCTTACTCTGAATATAATAGCAAGATAATTTCATTGTGGAATATTTTGAAATATAAAAATAAATCAAAATCCTATGGAAAGTACTTGTATATTAATGTATTTCATTTTGGTACTAGTCTATGAACATATAAAACAGATATGTCTCTGTATGAGCCAGAATTGATATATTATATATAGTGTTTGTATATATTTATTCTTATCTTATATTATGAACATGCTCCTAAGACATTAAATATTAATTCCCAATATGATTTCATTGGTTGCATAACATTCCATTTCATGATTATCTTAAGCAATATTTAAGATTTTTTCAATTTTTGCAATTAGATTCTTTCCAAATGTTTATAAGTAATGCTGATAGTAATTTACTCAGTAAATAACCTTTGATTATGTCACTGACTGATTCCTTACGATGGGCTTTTAAAAGTGAAGAGAGGGCTCACAGAATACTACTCCATTCTAAGTCTCTTGCAATATTTTGGCACAATGGCTTTCCAGAAGGTTATGAAGCTTTGTGCAGAAACTTCCCACTTTTTTTCTGATTATTATAATAATAGCAACATCTAATTTTTGTAGAAAGTTTAGAAATTATTAAAAATAGAGAAAAATTAAAATTAGTCATATTTCTTCAGAAATTATCATAAAGCCATATTTTTAAATGCAGCTATATATGGATAGATGGATAGCTAAATGACAGAGGTAGGTAATTCAATAGCCACAGAGAAAGAAACACATAAACAATTAAATCTTACTACAGAGTTGAATTACTGATTCTTTCATTTTAATAGTATAATGTGCTCGTTTCCTTTATTGGTTTGTAAATAGTTTTACATATAAAGAGCACAAGAATTATTACATATATTTTTTAGGTTGAGCATTCTAAATAGCAATACTCTTAAGTATTCTAAATATTTACCAACATTTCAATCCATTTTATAGTTAATTTTAAATTAAATCCTAATTTAATATTTAACACATTCATCATGAAGATGTAACTTGACTTTTGATTGTAATTCAATTAACATTTTCCTACTCTATATACACATAAACAATGTTAAATTTTGCTCTGTTCATATATACAGGAATGTTTTAGTGCCATTTACTCTGTTGCATAGAACGGTTTATAATTTATTTATCTTCATTGAACTACTCCTGCTGATCAGAAAGGATGAGTTCCTGTAAGTTTATTTAAAGCTAACATATCTAAGCTTGGGGTGTGTGTGTGTGTGTGTGTGTGTGTGTGTGTGTGTGTGTTTAGGAGAATTATCCTCTCTTATGTTACAACATTACAGCCCACTCTGTGTATGATTAAGCCTGAAGTTTTCCCTAAAGAAGAGTAGTATATAAGACAGAGAAGAAAAAAAAAAAAGAAAGTGAAAACATCATGTGAACTCATCAGAAGGTTTAACTTCCAATCAATCTGGTTTTTAGAGTAAGAAAATATTCTCCCTCAATCTTTTTGGATCCAAAAATAATACGTTTTATGTATCATATAGCTGTTAACTCTTCACCAGATTTAAAGACACTTAAAAGCAGGATCTAGGCTTTATAACTCTTTACATCCTCAAGGATCTGGAACAGTGCTCTGCACATAATAGATTTTCAAGAAAAATTCAGATTGATTACCATGATGAAGCACATGGTTACTTTTCTGTCTCACTAAGCTTATCCGTTAGCATAAAAGGAGAGAAGGAAAAGCTGCATTCTTGCCTATCCACACTGTTCATGCTTTACAGATTTCAGCGACCACTGCTCTCAGCCCCTACCTCTCTGTACTGTGTAACTCAGGAAACACACAGTTATTGAGCATCTGTGTACACTGTGCTACAGGGCCTTTATATATGGGCACAGTATTTCTTAGCTTTATTTCAAAGACTTAGAATAGAAAACCAAAATAACCCTGGTGTTGTAGAAAGAGAATAAGGCCCATTTTATAGGTTTGGCTGTTTGTTTTAAAGGAAGAAAAATGTACTGAATTATAAACACACTTGGTCTGAACTATAGGTGGAAATGGAATAGAGAGGCATTTGTGTGTGTGTGTGTATTATATTCCAAAATAGCAAAAGGCAACTGATACAATGATATTGAAAAAAATACAAGAATTTAAAATCAAAAGTGCATTAAAAAAGATTCAAATACTAAAACAGGGCACTATTTTCAGCATGTTTATAGTATAGAGCAGCTATTTTCAAACAGTGTTCCTCAAGAATTTTTAAAACACACAATACCTGACTAGTAAGGGACACTGACTTCTTTTCTTTAGAATGTCAAATAAGGAAATGACAGCAGCTAACACAACAATAGCCTGTGTGAATGAGACAAAATTATATCTATTTTTTTGCCACATTGGCAAAAAATGTATTTTTTGGTATGCCATTGAATTTTAGTAATTAGTTTATGTGGGCATGAGATGAAAACTGCTGGTATAGAGAAACAAAATAAGAAAATAAATTTTAGAAAGTAGATCAAAGAATAAAAGTCTTAGAAGAGCACAGACTCCTGTTCTAAAAATTATCTTTGAAGGATGTAAAAGAAAAAATGTGGGAAATTAATGAAAACAAGATCCCAAAATACAAAGACAAAAACAGTTTTGCATTTAGTAAACTCTAATACCAAGAAGGAAGGAAATAAATGAGTAAGCTGAAATATCTTCTTAAACAAAAGCACCTAAATATCTCGACTTCACTTTGCAATGTGAGGAGCACATTGATACACATAATGATATAATAATAACTGCAGTTCATTCAGGATCCCTTTCAGGAGCTGAAAAACTTCATGTAACTGCTGATAAAATCTGTATTAATGTACAACGCAATTTTTTTTTAATAGTTGAGAATGATCATATAGCTGACATAGAAGTAAGGAGGAGTAGTTGGTTGTAAGGAACAGTTTAAGTATGTTAAACAGACTAATTTTAATATAATTTTTTTTTAATGACAGCAAAAAACGTATCCTAGAAAATAAATTATGATGATTTTTAAATTCAGGTTTTCTTTAATTAAATAAAATTTATTTTACAAATGAATTTGTAACAAAAAGTTATGTAAAGAAAGCACAATTACTGCCGTTAAAATCTACTTTGCAGATCTATCTTGTTTTTGCAGTATGAAGACCATAATTTGTGTGGAAAGTACGTGGAATCCAAGTGCCAGTGCATTTGGTACACATGCAATCAACAGTACATTCAGGTGAAGCATTAATATGCTTTGCATTACTATTAGAATCTCTGCAAATGTATATTATTCTAAAAGCAATGTGCTGCTATCATATTTGGATCCCAACTAATTTCTCTAACTCATTAAAAAATAATAATAAATGTAGAGACCAATCACCAAGCATCAAGGCTTTATAAATGCCCTCTGTCTGAGATTACAGTAGAAGGGCTGTGCTGGGCACAAAATTAGTTACTCCAGGATCTCTCTCAAAGTGCTGCTACCATTTAAACTACCGCTGCTTGAATGCTTATCATCATCATTTCTCTCTCACACTGTTTTTCTCCATTCCTCATTATTTCTGAGTAAATTTTTGAAGTGCAATCTGATTGTGCAATTACTCTGCTAAAAATCTCTGTGGATTACCACTGCCTTCAGGATAAAGCTTAAATTCTGGACCATATTTTAACAGTTCTTCTATCATCTCGTTCCTGATTTCCAGTCCATTCCTACCACGTATCCTGTAATGCAGGTATTTTTCAGAAATTATGGTTCCGCAAATAGCCCATGTGTTAGCCGAGGCAGAAAGATATTAATAAAGGAGGGAAGCAAAGGGGATCAGACATTAAGCAGCCTAATCTACTGCAGCTTCACACACCCCCAGGGCACTGCCGCATTGCCCGCCCAAGGGTTTAACACCCTCCCCCACCTCTGACGTCCCCTAGGGAGAAAAGACCAGGACCCAGACTGGCACCAGATTATGGGGAGAAGGGAGAGGGGAAGTTCTGCTGCGCGAATGCCCGGCAGAAACCAAGAGAGTGCAGCGGGGGTGCTTCTACTACGAGGCCTGCTCAGTAGGAATAAAAATGGCAACTATAAAGGCAGAGCCTAGCCTGGGGGTGGGGTGGGGGGGATTGGGGACTGGATTAGGGACCCAGAACACCAGAAGATCTAGGCCATGCATTGATTTGGAGGAGAAGCGAGCCAAGTCCGGGAAGGATTGGGAAGTTGATTTGTTAGTTTGAAAAAGGTGCCTGGCCCTTCCCAAGCCTGAGATAATATAACCCAAGCTTAACAAAGAGCTCTCTGTCCCTGTCTCTGTCTCTCTCTGTCTGTCTCTCTGTCTCTCTCTGTCTGTCTCTCACCAGGTCTGCTTGCGAATTCTCTCCCCGCAGCAGCCATGCAGCCCTAGGTGCCTGCCCCTGGTGCCTGGCGGCCTTGAAGGCTCCAGATTCAGGCTCCAAGTCCCAGCCTGGGCACAGCCATCACAGGCCAGCCTGAGCGCCAGAACAGAAGCTAAGCTAGCCGGGCGGGGGCAAAGGCTGGACTGGACTCAGCTTTGATACGGACCGAGCCAATGGCACAGAATTTCGGGATCTCGGTCTTTGTTCTAGGCTTGATGACGACTTATAGCACCATGGTTGTAACACACAGGTCCACCACACTTACGCTGCCCTTTGTCGTCTGTACGGATACTCTGGCAGACTGCAGGACTGCTGAAGAGAGCAGTGGCGATACTCGCAGCTCTGCTTTCTCCAGAGGTCAGTCAGGCTCAAATATTAACTATGTATGGCCTTTTCCTATCAAAATCTACTTTAAGAAGTTGTACTTTTAAGAAAGAGACAGAAATGCCACTGAGGGGAAAATTTAGAATCAGAAGATACTACATTACCTGAAAATGCTAAGTACAAGAATTTCTGTGAAGTCATTAATCTGTCTTGTCTTGTCCTCATGTCTATTAATTTAGAATTTTAATTGACACTCTTGGTTCTCCCATATAGTAAAATCGGTGTCTTGATTATATCCTTTCCAAGATAGTGTGTGCATCATTAATTACAAACACACATACTGGATGAATTGCACAAGAGAAATATACACATCCTAATATATATCCAGAAAACTTAAGAGTCCAAACCTAC
Organism: Miniopterus natalensis; assembly: GCF_054644295.1. Taxonomy (NCBI): domain Eukaryota; kingdom Metazoa; phylum Chordata; class Mammalia; order Chiroptera; family Miniopteridae; genus Miniopterus; species Miniopterus natalensis. The sequence goes on from NC_142083.1 coordinate 57,210,698, forward strand.
GGCTTAGTTTGCAAAATAAGGTCCTCATTAAGGGAATTAAGGGACACCATTATGGCAGAGCATATTAATTGGTTAGGAGATGTTAGGTAGTATTTGTGAACTCCTAGAATAGTCTGAAAATTGCCAGTGATGCAACAACTGTGAGCCCAGATGGAGGCATTTGTGAAAGAACAAGCCTTCCCAAATGGAACATCTGCCAAATTTTTTTAGAAGCCATCAGGAGCAATGAGGACTGCTATTATAAGGTGTCTTCTGACAAGAAGAAATAGGGGGTCTTAAGTTGGCAACTCATAATTAGATGATAATGGTTAAAAGAAATAACTTAAATATTAGGAGCCTACTTTGCAGTGTCATCGAGGAAAAGAGATTTTGATGACATTCTGAGAGAGCCATGACTCAAGAAAAAAGAATAATTCTATTAAAAATGTAAGTCACCAAAGAGAGTCATTTACTCACTTATAACTTATTTCTAAAGATTTGTAAGTTTTTACTCTGAAGAGACAACTAGAATGAAAGCAATATGTCTGACAGCTAATATTTAGAAATACTATGTACCTAAAATAGAAGATGTATTCATTTTCAAAAATTAACAAGTTCCTAACCAAAACAAAACAACAAACAAACAAACAAACAAAAAGCCGTTGCAGGAAACTTACAGTTGAGAATGACTTGATGATTACCCAAAATGCTGAAAGATAATGCAGTAGATTGTCCCTAATGGTAAGAATAGCTAGCGTAATGCTAGTTTGTAACAGGGCATAAACTATCCATCAAACTAAAAAGGATACAACAAACATGTATTAAAGGTAATTCTAGCTCTAGTCAGAACACATATACTGAGAAAATGCCTAGAAATTTTAATTACATTATGCATTGTTTCAGAAAAATTTTATTTCAAGTATCTAAAAAAACTTGCATATCATATTAAAGAAATGCTACATTAAGTATGATGATTAACAGAAATAATTTTAACCTTATATTATATCACAAAGACCAGTCTTTGACCCCATTTTTGTCAAACTTCTTTTAATGATGACTTGGATGCAGACCCATAAACCAGACATTAAAAATATTAGATTATGCTAGAGGAATGACTACCACCATATTGTGTGAGACAACACATTTTTAAAAGTTCAGTAGTGTTCCCAGGCATTGGGAAAATGTGAAGTATTGCATTCATGTTTAAACAAACAACATCAATTGCAAATAAAGTGTGTGTGGGCAGGGGGTGTTGAGAGTTGGGGTAGAGGTAGAGATCTGGTTGAATAATAACTCACAAAGAGTAAAATGAAATAAACCATAAGTGTATTTTGAGGCTCAAGGAAAAAGACAATTTAAATAACAACAAAAAGTGTGATTTTTTAATGGAATGACGGTATTCCAAAGACTGAAAGCCAATAGCTAGCCCTGAGATATGATAATGTTCTTCAGCTAAAGTTTTAAGAATATTTTGAAAATTTAGCATGTATCCAGAACATGATGAGCAACAAGTGTGATGACCTGGAAAACATGTCAAAAGAGAAAAGATAGGATTAAAGGTAATAGAATGTTGAGGCTAACGTGAGAGAAAGATGGTAGCAGCTATAATAGTTAGTCTTAGAGCTACAGAGCCCAGATAAAGAACCAAGGGTGATATATTAGAAAGATACAGATTCCTCACCATGCAGGAGAACATTTTTAGAAAGTTGATATATTCAACAATGGAATGACCTGACTCAAAAAGCACTGAGATTCTTGTCACTTGTAGGATTTGAATAATGGATGACCACTTGTCAGAAACACTGTCATTGATAATTCCTACTGCAGGTGGATGGTTAGCAAGGTTATGTCTTAGGTCAGTTCCAACTCAAAATCTCTATGATTATTTCAAGTGAAAATGGGGAAGATCTTTTATATTTGATGAACTCACACTGACATGTATAAGTATCACAGATAATTAATGCCTGCTGACCAACTAGGGCCAAGAATAAACTTTTTTTTTCTTTTTATGATGTACAATCACTGTTTAAAAACTTATTTGAGGATCTGACAGTGGTTCTTCCCCTCAGGGCAGTAATTCTTAATGCGATATTGCTAAGAGGGCTTATTTTGGGGAAACTATATATATATATATCCATTTTTCTGGGAGTAATGTAATAAACTACAGTATATTTTTGTCATCAGAATTGGTGGTGCCAATAATAGGAACTTGCCCTTCTCATTCTAATCTTAAAGCACATATTCCTGTTTTATTTCAAATTTATATATGAACAAAATAATAGCGATTCACATGTATAAGCAGGTCTGAAATATGTCAAGCAATTCCATAAATCTAAGTCAGATTTTCTACATGACAAATAACCATTATCAATCTCATGCTAAGTGGGTGTTTAAATTTTCAGAAATCAAAACAATTGAGAAATAAAATCAATCATCATAAAAATCAGAGCTATAGTTCATCAGTCATGAGATGTCAAAAGGTCCCATATTTCCATAACTCTATTCAATCTGAAATAATCAGAGACAGTGAAAATAAGTTATAAACTGCATAAATGTCACTTTTACTTCCCTAGTGTTTTGAACCTGGAAAAATTCAGATTCATAGAGACTCCACCCAGACATTTTATCTAAAGCAGTTATTCTATCCCTGCATCTCTAGTTCAACTGCAAAAGAGGGGGGAAACAAATTGCTAAGGCAGGCCACACAGTCTGATCTATTTTCTAAGGATCCAATTAATCCAATGACCATGTCATGATCTGGCTTCTAGTAGAAAAATTAATACTCCTTGCTTTAAAATGATTCATAAAGTGCATGTGAATGAACCTAATATTTTTCTTCCATTTTTCCCCTTTTCTTTTAGCTTTTGTATATAGACCTTGGGAACAAATTGCAGTTCAATAATTATTTACTCCCACCTTGGAATGTCATTCTATCTACTCTGTCTCTTCTATCTACTTCTTGCCAATTCATGAATGAACAATTTTTACAGATTTAGAATCTCTGTGTGAAGTTACCCTCTCTGTGGCTTACATTTCGGATGTTGGCAATTGAGTACCAGAGACAGCTCAATTTGATGCCAACTTTGGCGGCACTGAATTTAAGCAGTTTTCCAACATATTTGATTCTGATAAACCCTTTTCCCCATTTTATTTATATCCCAAGATGACAAAATTATAGGCAACAGCGAAGGAGAATTTAAATTTTTCCTTTACTTCTATGTAAATCTGCATTTACAACAGCAGGAATTAATTGAATCTCAAACCATACTTCGTAGCTCGGTCTTTTTTCATGGATCTCTCATTAAAATACCACTAAGTTATTGCTGGTCCACCACAACCTTCTGCTCCTAGAGCCTGACCTGCAGGGAATGGGAGTGGAACTGCTTTGGATTGGCACGGAATGTACTGCTTGAAACATTGCCCAATAACCAGTCAGAGGTACTAAAGCAGATGATGCATAAGCAGGTGCTTTTCAGGCCTCAGTGATGGCATCAGGAGCTCTGGTTGGAACCGATCTTTGTTCTGCCAGTCCCCCCACAGTGCACAGGGAAGCATATCCTTTTGCTTTCTAACATCAGTGTGCTGCAGAGGGATGTTTTATATTGTATAAAAAGGAATAAGCTTGAGATTCCTTACCAGCTTTGTACAAACTGCAGAACACTAGTGCTGGTGGCCAGTCCATGCCCGCGCACTTTGAGGCGTTGACTGTAGCAGCACAGCTACTGTGCTGCTTGGAAAAATAGAGCTCACAGAAGCTGTGTTAGTTTTCAGTCACTGATGTAACAAACTACCACAGACCTAGTAACTTAAGACCATAAAATTTATTACCTTAGAGTTCTGTAGGTTAGAAATCCAACACAGTTCTTACCGCACGGGCAAGGTTGTGTTGCCCTTTGGAGGCTCCAAGGGAGAATCCCTTTCTTTGACCTTTCGGGCCGCCAGAGGGGACCCACATTCTTGGCTCCTGGCCCTCTTTCTCCTCCTCAATGTCAACAACTGCTGGACAAGTCCTTCTCACATCACTTCACTCTGACATTCCTTCTGCCTTCACATCTTTTTCCCTGATTTTATGCCTTTCCTTCAGAGTTTTAAGGACCCTTGGGATTGCTTTTGACCCACCCAGAGAATCCAGAATAATTACTCTGTCTGGCAATGAGCAATCTTAAGTCCATCCGGAAGGTTTACTTCCCTTGCCATGTGGGATCAGGACATGGACATCTTTGGCGGGCCCTTATTCCATGTATAACAGCTAAGGTTGTCAATATGCTTCCTCTATCCTTGGGAGAATTGCTTTATCTCTGATGGTGATCCTAATCACTTAATTTTACAAAATAATTTTAATGTATGATAATTAAATAGTAATATATCTTTTTTTTTTTTTTTCATATTTCTAGGCAGCTCTACTACCAAGAAGATGGTATACAGTCTCCTTTTGGCTAACATATCTCATGGGGAGCAGAAGGGAAACAGAGAGTTTCTAAGACTATGGTACAATCCTTTCCTTTCACCAGTATCATGTTGCCTCTTTTAATTCTAGGTAACAGAATTCATATACCTTAATTCTCAAGAACTGTCATAGAATTTCTAGGACAGCAAAAAGTTTTAGAAAACTAAGTGCGAGACCATGCAGATATCCCTCTTCTGAGTTGCCACAGAACAGCCTGTATCCTTCAACTATAGTTTTACGTACTTTTTTGATATCCCCAATTTCTACATTTGTCTTGCTTACTCAGTTAAAGGGGAGTATGATAACAATGACTAAAGGTGCTACTTTGACTCCAAATTGCCAAGTTCAAATCCTGGGTTTGCCATTTACTAATTTGTTTATCTTAGACATATTATTAGCCTTAGTTTTCACATCTATAAAAACAGGAACTCACAGGTCTAATATAACTGTTATGTGAATTAATGTAATGAAAGCCCTTAGAATTATGTCTAAAATAAGCTCAATAAACATTGCTTGTTTTATATCTAAGTCTTGTGGTAGAGACCTATCCAGGTTAGAATACGTCACCCTTATATGTTACCATCGTTACAAGTCAATAAAATGTTTTTTCTAATACAAGACCTGTGTAGATTTTCCCTTTTAACTTTTTTTTTTAATCTTAAAATTTATTTTAAAAATCTTGACCACCAAAAGCTTTATTACCTGGTTATAACCTACTATATTCCAATTCAAATTCCTGAATCCTAAAAAGTATTGTCTTTTTCTCTCTATTAACATTTCCAAGTACAAAAGATATGAACTCTTTCCTGTTGACTACTTTTACTTTTCTAAGTCTGTACTTTCCGTTGTCAAAGCAATTGTTTGCTTTATTTCATCAACCCGTTTCTCCAGCCAGGTGCTGATAACTATTTGAAAATACTAAATACACAGTTTACCAGATATAAAAGAGAAATTTCCTTAAATATTATGGATCCTGATAAGGTAGGAGACACTTTTTAATTGGGGTCTTAAACACAACTGATCAACTTGATTATCTAGGGTTAAATCTGTGTCAGGAAGTCAGGAAAAGACGAATGTCAGGATAACTAATATGAAAGGTGGCTGAAATTTGGAATTATGAAGATGGGATATGATTTAGAAGGTTGGGCATGGGAAGGATTTTCTCTGATAAATGCTATGTGTGCCAATATCATTTATATAATTATTTCATTCAGAAAATGTAGAAGACTCCTGGTTCTGAAGGTTGAAGAAGATGTGGATGTCCTGCAACTGTTTTCCAAACAAATCTCACTATTTAGTGAAATAGGTAGAGCTAACTTCATCAAATAAATGAAATAAAATGAATTTAATGTCAAACAATTAATTATTTGTGATTGTATTATAAGGGTCTTATAGTAGACAATGACCAAGCCCAGACTTTAAAAAAAATCTTAGTTGATAGTTTTTCAATTTCCATTTTTATTACTTTACTACATACATGAATAAAACTACAAATTCCTTGTAAATGACAATAATATATAGATAGTTTACTTATTCTCTTGAAAGCTACTTGCTTGTTTCCCCTGAGAAGACTACTAATAAACGTCATTATTCCTAAAATAAAAGAATCAATTGAAGATAATATGTTGCTGATAAAAAATTCCATTTTTGCCAAAGCATTTAGCTGAAAACAGAAAATCATATTTTCTGTCATGTTTCAATGATCACAGGGACATGTAACTAGACTTAGTTACTCTCATTTCAATAAAAAATGACTAGTAATTCTTTCCCATAAGGAATCCTATAATATTAAGTATGTTGGCAAAAAGAATTTGTACAAAGATTTAAGATAGTACTGACAGGAAATTTGAACTTATAACTTTGTGTACAAATGCAACGATATGTTACTGAAGCTAACTTTACAATTAGCATAGCCAAAATGGTAATTATATATTGTCCTCTTCAAAGCTGTCAACAATGGGTGTATGCTTACTTAATCAAAATGACTATGCTTAAAATATTGAAAACACATTCATTGTAATTTTATAAGCAGCTTTATAAGTTTTATAGGACTAGAAAGAAAAATCAGTCTTATTTTATAAGAACACATTATTTTTGACAAAAAACTCATTATGACCAAAACAAAATACTCCTGCCCTACTCCAAATTTTCTCTGCACCAGGCTTATAATCTCAACATAAAGTTCAATAGAGGTTTATTGGATATGTTGGCCTCAATCACTGAGAGCCATAATGATGAAATTTCATCAGTTTCTATAAATATTCTCGGAGGCTGTCCTAAGGTTTGCACTAGTTTCCAAATGGGCTTACAATGAGAATCTCTTTCCTTTCTGTCTGTCTCAAACACATATATTGTTTTAAAAGCCAGAGTTCTTCAGTATTGTTGCACATCTATGAAATATGTGCACAGGACAATTTCTTTTTGGCTATGATAATTTATGTAACAATTTTAGAAAATATTGGACAAATTCTAAAAGTTTTGTTAGTGCCATTTGGCTGCATTAGAAATGTTGAAACAATATACTTAATGAAAACTGTTAAGTAAGAAATTTGTGACAGCAAATGTCAGTTACAATCAATATGTTTTATGGTAATTTGCATTTTTTTGGTATTTTTAACCACATATACATACATATATACATATATATGTGTATACACACACACACACACACACACACATATATATATATCAGAGAGAGGGCTAACTTAACTTCATCAAATAAATGAGATAAGATAAAATTAATGCCAAACAATTCAGTATTTGTGATTGTATTATAAGGTTCTTTGAGTAGACAATGACCAGACCAGACTTTTAAAATATGTATGCGTATAATTATATTCCATTGTGAATACTTGTTTCTAAATGACATGAAATGCCAGTTTCAGGCTTAGCTTTCTGAAGAATTAGACACACCAAAAAGTCACCACCACAGAATCATTGTTTAATGAGAGGCCTTAAGCATGGAAATAACTAAAATAAACTTTTCTAACCACATGGTGAATGGTTTATTCACAGAGGTAATGGAATTATTTGGGGCATTTAAAGGAAACAAATTCTGCAGTTTCATTCCTGCCTTTGCATTACACCACTGTTTTATTAAATACTGGCTTTGTTTTACTTACCCATTTTCCCCACCCCTCCATTCAAATGTACGTATACATTGTGAAGTGCACATCATAATCAAGTTAACATCCATCATCTTACATAGTTACTATGTGTTTTTTTCTTTTAGTGAGGACACAAAATCTGTCTTGCCAAATTTCAAGGTTACAATAAAGTTTTATTACCTATAATCACTATACCATATATTAGATCCCTAGAACTTACCCTGTAACTGAAAATTTTGACCCTTTGATCAATATTTTGTTGTTTTCTTCACCCCAACCCCCACCCCCAGGCCCTGGCAACCATTATTTTACTGTCTTGTTCTACAATTTTAATTTTTTTAGATTCCACTCTAAGAGATCATAGACTATATGTGTTTCTGCATCTAGTTTATTTCACTAAGCATAATGCCCTCCAAGTTAATCCATGTTATGGCAAATGTCAGGATTTCCCTCCTTCTTATGGCTGAAAATTGTCTATTGTGTTTATATACCACATTTTTATCTATTCATCCATCAATGGACAGTTAGGTTGTTTCCATATCTTGGCTATTGTGAATGATGTTTCAATGAGCATGATAGCTCTTTGAAACAGGGATTTAATTTACTTCAAATATATAGCCAAAAATGGAATTGCTGGATCATATGGTGTTCTAGTTTTTATTTTTTAGAGGAATCTCCATATTGTTTTCTATAATGGCTGTATCAAGTTTTTTGGATTAACAATGATTTTATATTCTTATGCAGAAGAGGGAATTGGACAAAATTTATGATGTAAATTAAACAGGTAACACAACTGTAAAAGAAAATATAAATACATTAGTTTTTCCAGAGTATATATATTCAAAGAAATACACAGCATACGACTTAGATGACTAAATACATGAATGAACAAAGAAAATATTAATGTCAATATGTGTTTGTGTGTGTGTGTGTAGTTGTACTCCTATAATAGAAAAACACTATTCTCAGATTTCAGTATATTGTAGCAATGAGGATTCAGGTCTTTTTTACTTCTCTTCATTTTTGTTTCACAGCAATAGTATTTGTATCTTGTGATTATTTTGTCTCTCATATTTCTCTGTTCTTCCATAGATAGAAGAAATATGTTCACATGGGAAAGGATAAAAAAGTGTCAGGTCAATGTCTTTACTCTGCTCATATTCCACCACTAAATCACTGCTGATCCTGCCAAAATAAGAAGCTAGTTCAATGATTTACAATACGAATGGCCTCTGTCTATTGGCATAAACACACAACGCAGAGAATCTTTCAGGACTTTGTAATAAAAAGTCTTGAATGTAAGATAAATGACCTACAAAAGATGAGGAAATCTACCCCTTTCTTCACCTCGGTGACGCCTGTTCTGTGAGTAGATAGATGATTTCTGCTCAAGGAATATAAAATTGCCCATCTCTAGTTGCATCAAAATTTTTAACATTATTAAGGGCCCCAAATGACATAAGCTTTGTGTATCACCCCATAAAAAGAAATATTATAAAATAAATACTCGAAAATTTAACTAGGGGTGTGTGTGTGTGCGTATGTGTACACACCATTAAATAAACTTTCTTTCACACACCTTTTGTTTTCTTAGGCAAATTTTGTATCTTATCACTTTCCCATTTTATAGGAAAGATCATAAAAATCATTCTGATTTTTCATTTGTAAATATTATTAAAATTATTCCAGTAGTAATCTTTGATCTCCAAAGTTTATTCTTCTACTTTTCAATATTACAACCCAACAGTCTAAGCTTTCCTCTAATTCACTAAGCATTTTTTAAAAGGTAGCTTGCTCTCTGACCCAGTGGGTGGAAAAAATCAAAGCAAACTCTCTGAGCCGCCCCCTGTGCCACCTTGGCTCTTCTGCTGAAAGGTAAGATGAAGAAAGGGCAGCAAGGCCTGTTTGGGTGGTTACAGCAGATTCAGGGAGATAAAGGGGACATGGGTAAGTTACTTACATTTGTTGTGTTTTGATTTTTTATTTCCAACCAAAGAAATGTGTAAATATTAAATGAGGTAGCAAAATAATTTCTTGAAGTAACTTTAAAACATATGTAAAAAAATGTGGAATATTTTCAGAAGGAAAAAAATGATTTTTTATCTGCATTTATCTGACAAGGCGATGCATATTTTTGAAGTTTTGGCTTCCATCACACCATGATGGCTTGTCACTCATGTGACAAGGGGTTTAAGATGAATGGAGTTAAGGAGAAAGGTCAAATAAAATGCACTGGCAGACTCTGGCATGACACAATCCATCAAATGAAAGAGCAAAACCTCTTTAGCTGTAAGCGTTCAATTACAAATTGTCAAATGTTCATGATAATCCAAACTTCTGGGATAAACTTAAAGTGAACATTGGTTTCAAAGATGGAAAATGGAGATAATTTAGTGAAATTAAAAGTAAACAGCAAATCTTTCACCTCTCTTTTTTTAAATGGACGTCACACTAAATGACATGCTCAGAAGTTGGTTTTATTTTGGTGTTTGATTTTACTTAGATTTATAATTGCATGAATGCTTCTCTGTTAGGAAATTGCTTTAAATGTTCTTGCAAGAAAGCACCAGATCTAACTCAGTCATTTCATCAATAACTCACGTGCCCAACTGTTATCATGTAGTTTTATATTTCACTATCTTAGAGTTCAAGAATTGGAGAAAAGAGCAAGAAAGACATAAATATGAATATTCTCAGGAAAAAAGTAGTGGAGGAAAATGGTATGGATGGCCGGAGGGCCAACTGTGATTGTAGTCAAGTAGCTAATTTGACTTATTATAAAAGCTGAGGTGGCAAAATTACATGTTGTTTGTTTTTATATTTTTCTTCACCTTTTAACTACACAATTTGAAACTGAAACTCATATAAACCTCAAAAAAAAAAAAAGAAATCTATCATTATCAAAACTCAAAGCAGTTAACAATCACAACATAATAACATCTTGTTAAAAGGTCAAATAATATATGACTTTTGGAATTAATGCCAATAAGAACTCATGGAAAACAGATCAATTAGCAGAAAACAAAATCATTTGTCAAAAGTAAACTAAAAAATCCATTTTACTTTATGGCTTTTCTTTGGCATATCAGAATTGCCAGCATCACTGTTCTTGCACTTTGGGGGCATTATTAGGTAAAATAAGGATTATTTGAACACAAGCACTGTGCTCATACAACAGTGAGTCTGAAAACTGAGACAGTCACTACCTGACTACTCGGTAGCAGTGTATAAAGCTTGGATACCCTGGGCAGAGGGCTGATTTCACATCCCAAGAGGGATGGCTTGAGATTTTATCACACTACTCAGAAAAGCCCACAATGTCAAACATAAATAGTTTATTTCTGAAAATTTTAATTTAATACTTTTGGATTGAGGTTGACCACAGGTAACAAACCATGGAAGGTGAAACCATGGCTAAGGATGGTCTGAATACTGTATGTGCATTAAGATGGATGCATTTAATATAATTTTTAACCTCGGCAAAAAAATAAAAGCCCTGCCAATACAGCCTTGAACTTGAAAGAACTAGAAAGTATAAACATACACTGGTTAAATTCAAGATATACAAACTTTACAGTAATGTCTATGTCTGCAAGCCTTTAAAATCATTATGTAACCTATTTATTTTTCTTGGAATATTCCTGACTCTCATCAAATCTCTAATCCTATGACTGAAAGAATAGAAAAACACTTAGGACAGCTTCAATCATCAAAAATGAAGCAGAACCTTATGGGTAATATTGTTTTTGTTTTTTCTTGAAGGAATGTTAAGAAAGGTGAAGGGAACCTTATTTAAAAATATATGAGAAAAAATATAACCTACATAGAGAAGATTCGCATGAGATCAGAAGAATAATTTTATGATACTATATTTGGTGAAACCTTAGCAAATTTCCAAAATAATTTGGGGACACTCTGTTTTTGAAAATCCTAACAAAGAAAGTACTGTTGCTGTTCCACGTATTGAACATACCATTCTACATACAGATTCTGTAATTTCTCAATATCCCTTCCAGTTCTGTGAATGTGCCTACCTGGGGATGAATAAATGGAGAAATAGAAAGCATTAAAGCATTTTGTGACTCCACAGCTTCTAAGCATAATTCATGCAGTAGAAATAAGACAACTGAATTTTATGCCTGCGAAAAGGTAGGTTATGTGTCCCTTAAGTCCAAAGTGACAAAGTATAAAGAAATTGCTTCGTTTTTAGAAATATATCAACTAAAAGGCTGCTAGGGGTTACAGTATGGAAAGGCATATTTTTCTTAAATGTCAAAATATATAAATATTCATAGCACAGACATTGTGGACTACATTTTAACACACTACCCACTTTATACCATTGGAGTGAAAAACTTGAAAGAGCAGTTGTTCATGTAACCATGATATCCACATAGCAACGAGGAAAAGTCTCTACGACAAAATGAACACCAGCACAGATACTTCTAGAGAAGGGCAATTGTTTTCTAAATGGTTTGTATGCTCAAAGTTTATGAAACTTATTTGTTTGACATAAAAAAGTATACTATCTCATAAAATGATGAATAAAATATACATAAGGTCCACATAGTTAAGCTTTACCATTTAGTAGAAAGAGCAAAACGAAACAAAAGAAAACACTACCAAAAAAAAAAAAAAAAAAAAAAGCCACTGAAGGATTCTATAGCCTCGATTACCTTGGAAAATTATATTGTACTAAAAAAAAGATGTATTATTTGTCTAAAATTAACACAAAATGTCCTATGACTAAAATAATGACTGACATTTGGTAGAAATAACTTTTCTGAAAACTGAAGAATAAGCAGCCGTGGTATAGTATGAGTGCTGCCGTTAGCCTAAATTGTTCCTAGTAAAGCTAGGCGTTCACAAGTTGCCAATAAGCAATATGAGAGTGTTTGGTCATGCATGTGTGACCAAAGAGGGCACTTCATAAGTGCCCTCTCTGAGTATGCAATCTTTAGGTCATTATCAAAAAAAGTATATACTCATATGAAATAATAAAGTAGCCTTAATTTATATTAACAATATGACAAAAGTATTAATAAAAGTATTAATAAAGTAACAATAAAAGTATAAATAACATCTGAGGTTAATATAAATTTATTATTGTGATGAAGGATAAATGCAAAACTGAGGAGAAATTTGAGGGGGAAGAGTAAGATAAATTATCTATAGAAATATTTTAGCCTGATAAAAAAGATCTGAGTTTTATGTTGATTACTCAGTGAATTTCCAAAACATTAATAATTATTAGCATGTTAAATTTGTTTCCTCTGATCATGTATTATAATTTTATCATTGTTTTAAAATTTAATTTCTTTTTTTTAAATGTATCTTTATTGTTGAGAGTATTACAGGTGTCCCATTCCCCCCCCCCAACTGATCCCCTCCACTTCGCTGCCACCCCCTTCCCAGGCCTTCACCCCATTATTAACTGTGTCCATGGGTTATGCATATAACTTCTTTGGTTAACCTCTTCCCACCCTCCACCCCCCTTCCCTCTCTCCTCTGAAATATGATTGTCTGTTGCCTGTGTCAATGTCTCTGGATCTATTTAGTTCATCAGATTCTTTTGTTCATTAGCTTCTTCTTAAAGAAGACCCTTCAACATTTCCTGTAGTGCTGGTCTGGTGGTGATAAACTCCTTTAGCTTTTTCTTATCTGTGAAGCTCTTTATTTGACCTTCAATTCTAAATGATAGCTTTGCTGGGCAGAGCAATCTTGGTTATAGTTCCATGTTTTTCATCACTTTGAATATTTCTTGCCACTCCCTTCTGGCCTACAAAGTTTCTGTTGAGAAATCAGCTGACAGTCATATGGGTGCTCCATTGTAGGTAACTAAGTGCTTTTCTCTTGCTGCTTTTAAGATTCTCTCTTTGTCTTTAACCTTTGGCGTTTTAATGATGATGTGTCTTGCTGTGAGCCTCTTTAGGTTCCTCTTGTTTGGGACCCTCTGTGCTTCCTGGACTTGTAAGTCTATTTCTTTCCCCAGGTAGGGGAAGTTTCCTGTAATTATTTTTTCAAATAGGTTTTCAATTCCTTGGTCTTTTTCTTTCCCTTCTGGCACCCCAATAACACAAATGTTGGGCCTCTTAAAGTTGTCCCAGAGGCTCCTTATACTATTTTCGTATTTCTGGATTCTTTTTATTTTTTGCCCTTCTGGTTGGGTGTTTTTTGTTTCCTCATGTTCCAAGTTGCTGATCTGATTCTCTGCATCCTCTACTCTATTGTTGATTCCATGTAAATTATTCTTCATTTCAGTTCCTGTAGCCTTCATTTCAAATTGGTACTTTATTATGTTATTGATTTTCTCAGTTATTTCCCTAATAGTCTGCTTAAACATCCTTATAAACAAAATTCTGAACTCTGTATCTGTTAGCTTGCTTGGATCTATTTCATTTAGGTCCTCTTCTAGAGATTTCTCTGTTCTTTCCTTTGTGAGATGTTTCTTTGCCCCCACATTTTGGCTACTTCCTGGTGTTTGTTTCTATGTATTAGGTAGAGCTGCTATGTCTCCTGGAATTTGTAGAGTGGCTTTGTTTCATAGGTGTCCTGTAGGATCCAGTGGCTCAGACTCCCCAGTTACTTGAGCTGGGCCTTCTAGGGGCTCCCCTGTGTGCGCTGTGTGCACTGTCCTGTTGTAGTTGAGCCTTGGTTGCTGTTGGCGTCCCTGGGAGGAACTGACCCCCAGACCAGTCAGCTGTGAGACCAGCTGCAACTTCAGGCAAAGAGTTGCTGTGCTGGAGACACCCCTATGGAGCAGGATTTACTTCAGTGGGGCTTTGGTGTTCACCAAGTGTGTCCCTTGAGTGTGTCACTTGTGGTTGTGGTAGGGTTGTAATCCAGCGTGGTCAAGTCTGACCACCAGGTGCACTGTCTCTGGGGCCTCCCGGGAGGTGCAAAGTCAGCCTGTGCCAGTGCCTTGCCCAGGGCCACCCAGCATGAGCTACACAGCAAACCGTAGTTGGCTGCTCCTTGTGCTGGGCTTGGAGGTGTCCAGGAGAGGCCAAGCTCTGAGCCAATGCAGCTGCTGCTAGTGCCAGGCCTGGGGCCACTTATCAAGCTGTATGGGGCCCGCTGCTGCCTGTTTGAGAGATTTTAGGAAAGTCCTAAGCATGAGGTTCGAGAGGCCACTTGCATAGAAAAGCCCCTGGAAATGGCCTGGCTGAGCTGCAGGTGGGGAGGGGCGGGGCCTCCGGGAATCACGGGGCGGGGCCAGAGGTGAGAGTCAGGTGCTGGCGACTCAAATATGGCGCCTGCCTGCCTGCCGTCTGCTCGGGGAGGACTCGCCAAAGGAGCAACAGCCTCCGCCAGCCCTTCTGCCTGGGAGGAAGCCGCCCCTCCAGCTCTCGCCCGGATCTCAGGCAGGTCAGTTCCTCCCCGAGTGTCCCGGGTCCTTTCAGGCTGCTGCCCGGCGCTGGGCTCAGAGGGAGCGTCCGGGTGAGTCCGTGCCCGGCCCTTTAGAGGAGCTGCTGGGGCTCCCGCAGCCTCCGCGACCCTCAGGGACAGTCCCGCTGGTTTCACAGCCGGAAGTTGTGGGGACGTCTCTTCCCAGCCCTGGAGCCCTGGGCTGGGGGCCTGCTGTGGGGCTGGGACCCCTCAGTCCTCCAGGAAACCCCCACCGCCGAGATTCCCTCCAGGGTTTAAACCGTGGCACCGGGTGTGGGCCCGAGGCCGCATCTGAGATTCAGCCCCGACCGGCCCGCGTCTCCGCCCCTCCTCCCGGTCTCGGTGCTTCTTCAGCTCCCTGGCTGTGGGGCTTCTGTTCAGTTGGATCTCAGGAGGCTCTGAGAGATGGTTGTTCTGTATTTTAGTTGTGATTTTGATGTGGGTGCGGGAGGCGGCGGGTGCAGCTGTTACCTATGTCGTCATCTTGTTTTCTCTTAAAATTTCATTTCTTAAAACTTAAACTTTAGGAAGGATATATCTCATATTACTGGAATCCCATATATTCTAGGTTAATGACTATCTGGAGTGATTTTGAAAATTGCATACCACTGATTCTTTTGCTTGCACCCTCCAATAAAATAGATGTTAAAGTTTCCTGGTGAAATCATAAAAACAGGGAGGAATTGGCTCTATGCAAAGACATATACTAAAAGATCACTTAGTCCTGATCTTTACCTGATCCAAGTATTATCTCATAGTAGTCTCAAGTGTTCACCAGCCTCTTCTTTCATGTATCCAACAAGTAAACATTAAATGTAGGTTTTGTTAGTTAATCTATTTTCTTTGAGAAATATGTTTTTAAGAAATATGTGCTATACTACCAAAATAAATACCTGCCAGAGGGATAGCATTACAGCTGAGTTTCAGTTTTAATTTTATATTTTTATTGAGGCTAAAAATACCATTGTTTGGAAAGAGGTATTGAGTCAGTACATTACCACTTTATCATCGGTGTGATTTTAGTTTGCTTTTTCACTCTATTGAATCATTTTTTTCATTTATAAGCTTTTCACTATATGCAGGAAAATTCATAGTCACTCTAAATTTAAAAATATAAACTATAGTATTTGTGCTAATATTTGTATATTAAATCTTATAAACATTGTTTAATTATCAAATCAAAATTATTTCCCCCTGTGGATCATTATTGTGTGAGTAATCTTAATAAAGTCACTTTATTTTTCTTTTTACTCTACAGGAGATGGGCATTTGTTATGGAACTATATCATATAATCCAATAACTTCAGCTAGTATTGAACATTTAATTTTGTTGCAGACATGTTTGATTTCAAGATATCATGCGACAATAAAAATAACATTTCCCAAATCTGGAGCAAAGGGCTGACATGATTAGTCTCCTTTATGAAAGATTTGAATGAAAAGTGGCCTTGAATCCAAAGCACTAGATTTTGTTGAAAGACAATTCTACATGGATATTCCTGCTTCTAAATATCTTGCAAACAGAGGCACAGCTGACCCTTTTCCTGGACTACCTTTTCAAGGATGTTTGTATAGCAAACAGCTTTGCAATATAGAGATAGTGCCTCTCTCTGGAGCAAAGGGCTGACATGATTAGTCTCCTTTATGAAAGATTCGGGCTCCCAAACTCATGGTTTCTTCCTGTAATGCAAACCACTGTATATGCAGGCATCAGCCTGAGCCCATCTACATCACCCCATGAAACTTTGGGGTAAGTGGAACTGGTCCAAAAAGCACATAGTGTTCACAATGCTTGTTGTGATGTGAATAATAAAGTCCTTTCTGCCTAGCATTCTCAGCATTCATGAAACTGTCAGGATAACTTGGGGCAGGTATGATCTCAGACCTTTTATAGTTATTGACAGTTTAGCAATGAGAATGTGAAGTTGACAGAAATAAGTTTCTAAAGGAGGAAGGATGAGAAACTTTTTGGGGCTGGGGTAGGGAATACAAGATGACATCCTGGGATCTGGTAGTGCATGTTCTTGCCCTAATAGTGGGCAACTTTGAGAGAGAATATACCACTGCCCTATTTGTTAATGAACAGAAGAATTAATAGTTAGAGGCTGAGAAATTAAAGATAGCATTAAACAAGCTGTCCGAATGTTGCACTTTGTTAACTTTCATCTGAGGGGAGAGGAAGAGTTGAGGAGAAGATGGGGAAGATGATTATGACAATGGGAAGTAAATTCCATGCTCATAGCTAAAAAGGCATGGCTCCGTGGCCACTATCCCAAGATGTCCCAAAGCTGAAACAAATATTGTCTGCAATGAGGAACTTGCTGTTTGTTATAGAACTTTTGGTGGACAGAAAACATTACAATTTTTTTTTTGGTTGAGCCATGAATAATATGGCTTGAAAATGAAAGCAAACACAAAACTTTACTTAATAACTCAGTCTCTCTTTCTACCAATAACAATCTGTTTTAATTATTGTTTCTTTGCAGTATAATTTAAAGTCAGGAAGTGTGATACCTCTGGCTTCATTCTTTTTTCTCAGGATTACTTTGGCTATTGGAGTCGTTTATGGTACCATACAAGTCTGATGATTTTTTGTTCTATTTCTTTTTAAAAAATGTCATTGGGGTTTTGATGGGTATTGCATTAAATCTGTATATTGCTTTGGGTAACATGGACATTTTAACTCTGTTGATTCTTCCAATCCATGAACATGGAATAGCTTTCCATTTCATTGTATCTTTTTCAATCTCTTTTAATAATGCTTTGTGGTTTTCAGTATATAAGACCTTCACACTATTTGTTAAGTTTATTCCTAAGTATTTTATTATTTGGTTGCAACTGCAACAGGAATTATGTGGAGAGTTTTTTTCATTTCTTTTTCTGAAATTTCATTGTTACTATATAAGAAAGCAGTGAATTTTGTATACTGACTTTGTCTCCTGCAACTTTACTGTATTTGATTGTTGTTTCTATCAGTATTTTTGGTGGAGTCTTTAGGGTTTTTATACAAAAATCATGTCATTTGCAAAAAGTGGCACTTTCATTTCTTCATTCCCAATTTGGATGCCTTTTTTGTCTTTTGTTTGCATTATTGCTCTGGCTAAGACTTCCAGTATTATGTTGAATAAGAGTGGTGAGAGTGGACATCTTTGTCTTGTTCCTGGCCTTAGAGGAAAGGCTTTCAGGTTTTTACTATTGAGTATATTACTGAGGGTTTGTCATATATGGCCTATATTATGTTGAAGTATTTTCCTTCTATACCCATTTTATTGAGCTTTTTAATCATAATGGATGTTGTACCTTATCAAATGCTTTTTCTGCATCTATTGATAATATCACATGATTTTTATACTTTATTTTGTAAATGTATTGATTGATTTGCATATGCTGAACCATCCTTGTGTCCCTGGAATGAACCCTACTTGATCTTGATATATTAGTTTTTCAATGTATCATTATATTCAATTTGTTAGTATTTTGTTTAGGATTTTTTCATCTGTATTCATTTGAGATATTTTTCTGTACTTTTCTTTTTTGTGTTATCCTTACCAGGTTTTGGTAGCAGAGTTTTGTTGATCTCATAACATGTTTTAAGAAGTATTACCTCTTGCCCGGCCAGGTGTGGCTCAGTGGTTGAGCATCAACCTATGATCCAGGAGATGGAGGTTCCATTCCCATTCAGGGCACATGCCCGGGTTGTGGGCTCGATCCCCAGTGTGGCGCATGCAGGAGGCAGCCAATCTGACCCTCATCATTGATGTTTCTTTCTCTCTCTCTCCCTCTCCCTTCCTCTCTATGAAATCAATCAAAAGATATATATATTTTTAAAATGAAGTATTACCTCTTTTTCTGTACTTTGGAAGAGTTTGAGAACTTATCCTCCTGAAACTTTTGAAAACATTTATTTACAAAGATATATGCACCCCTATGTTCACTGCAGCATTATTCAGGGTGGCCAAGACATGGAAACAACTGAAGTGTTCTTCGATAGATGATTGGATAAGAATCATACATATATAATGAACTACTACTCAGCCATAAGAAGAAAATGAAATAATGTCATTTGCAACACATGGATGGACCTTGAAAGTATCATGCTAAGCTAATTAAATCAGACAAAAAAGCTAAGAATCATATGATTTCAATCATATGTGGCATATACAACTGAAAGTAATAAATGAACAAACAAGAAAAAAAACAAAAACTCATAGACAACAGTATGGTTGTTACCAGAGGGGAGGGGTGGGAGTGGGGGTAGTAATGAGTAAAGGGGCTCAATATATGGTCACAGAAGATGATTTTACTTTGGCTAGTGTGCACACAACACAATAAACAGAACACGTATGGTAAAAAGGTACACTTGAAACCTATATAATCTTATTAACCAATTCCACCCCAATAAATTCAATTATAAAAAATAACCCATAATCACTCTCTCCTTCTGTTACCTCTGTCCATCCTCCCCCTCTCGCTTAACCCCAGCTGAAGACTATACTGGCACACTGGAGCATATCTCTTTGGGGCAACCAACTGTAGAAACAAATCATGGCTTCTCATTGGACCATCTGTATCACTATAATGGGTTGAATAGTCTCTAAAAAGATATGTTCAAGCACTAATCCCTGGTATCAATACATTTTATCTTATTAGAAATTTTACTTTGTAGATGTAAGTAAATTAAAGATCTTGAAATGAGGTAATCCTAGATTTAGGGTGGGCTCAAAATTCAATATCTTGTGTCTTCATAAGAAAAAGAATAGGGAGATTTGAGACACAACAAAACAGAAGAAACCCAAAGAGGAAGATCATGTAAAAACTCAGGCAGGGATTGAAGTGATATATTTGCAAGCCAACAAACACCAAGGATAGCCTGCAGCCACTAGAAGCTAGGATTGAGGCATGGGACAGATTTTCCCACAGAGCCTCCAAAAGAAACCAACACTGCTGACATCTTGACTTTGGACTTCTGGCCTCTAGATCTGTGGGAGAATACATTTCTGTTGTTTTAAGCCATCAAGATGTGACTATTTGTTACAGCGGCCCTAAAAAACTCAACAGTCACTATTTGTTGCCCACAATAAGGGTCTGTTCTCTCTAATGATAATGACTGAAACCAAATTGCTGATTAAACCTGCATTAACTGGATTGCATTAACCTTTGCTGCCTGCCTGGATCTCTCACCATTCCAGATGTATCAATACATCCATCAACACAGATTGGAACTACCTGTCTACAATTTCCCAGTTTACAGTGCTGATGTTCCAGTTCAATCAGCTGATGTTATTCTTACCAATATAGCCTTTAAAATTAATCTACATAATGTTTTTAACTTTCCAGATCTGCAGTCTGAAAATGATTTGAATTACATTGCAAACACCTCTCTACAATTGGCTGGTAGTCCAATAAACTTTTCATGGTCCCTAAGACACATAGTCATCTGGTATTGTTGGGTATTGGAATGATCTTCTCAAACATAACTCAAAAATATTTGACTATATCCATCATCCCTTCCTGCTCTAAATACCTTAGCAATACACTTTGGTCATATGAATACATCTGTCCCCAGAATGAGTTCATCTCTCATTCCTGGTGATAATCAGAGGGCAATGAAAGAGGTAATGGGTTGAGTACATTGTTTGCCAAGTCCCCCACAGAGACTTATGAAAGGTACGCAATAGGTCTTTGTTAATTTTATGAAAGTTCCCTTTTGTCTCTTGCCCCTGACTTTTCTAGATGAAAGCTTTGGGTACAAGGAGGTTATGATTAGAATAAAAGTTTTGTTACAGCTTCTAGGAGGAGAAACACCAATTTTGCAGAGGTGGGGCAAACAATCACCCCACTACTTTTACAGGAAACACATTAGGCCCATGACAGTATGGGGACAGAATGACAAATGGCCTTTTGTTTTCAGAGCCAACCCTTCTCAGGAAGAAAAATACACTCTTAATGTGTCACCCCCACCCCCACCCCACCCCCATGGCCGCCATCGGTCCTGCAGAATTCTAAATTAGTTTCTATCACCTCCCTGCCCTCCAGCGCAGGTGTTATCACTGACTTCCCTCCTGGAGTAGAATGGGTTCTGAAACTAGCCTCTAACCATAGTGTATGGGAAAATTATGGAATATCTCTCCCTTGATTAGGTTACATGATAGGGCATTGGTAATGAGCTATCACTCATAGTTGCTACTTGATATATTATGACTGTATTGCTAGCATAATGAGAGAAAAATTTTGTATTGGCTTAAAGAAGTAAGCTGCTATATGAGAAAGCCCATAGACAGCCATATGGCAAGAAACTGCTCCTGGCCAACAATCATCGAAAACAAACAAAAAACAGGACCTAAGTTGTACCACCACAAAAAAAAATGAATTTTCCTAACAACAGATGTATTTCTGCTATGCCTCTGATGGGCTTGGAATGTATTCCTAGTTATGCCTCTGATGTGACCACAGACCCAGACAACACCTAAATTGCAGCCTATCAAGACTCAGAAGCAGAGAACCCAGATAAGCTGTGCCCAGACTTCTCATGTAGAGGAACTATAATATAATAAAGAGTGTGTTTTGTTAAGATGCTAAGTTTATGGTGATTTATTATGCTGCAAAATAAAAAGTTATATACCAATCATCTATTGGGTGTTGTTCAATCCCATGGCAAATACCACCTGGCTGTTGGAATAAACAAAGTACAATTTGGGCCAACTTCCCTTAGGTAGTCCGTTAAGAACAAAGGGTATATTTGATTATTCACACTGAACTGGGAATTTGAAGACTTACCAGCAGAAAGGATGATGCACCATCAATAATAGAGGCATTGTAGGCACCATCAACATGTGACCTCTGCCTAAGATAGGTCCCATTTGTGAGGCCCCAACAATTCCAAATAGCACTCACTTTCCAGGGGCACAATGTATATTCCTGGGACTATAATTCTTGTGTGGAATCCAGCCATTAACTTGCCTCCCTCCTCAAAACTGTGATGTTCACCTTAATGGTAGTCAGAATAGACCTTCAATTGCTTAAGGAAACACCACATAAAGATCTTATACCCTTCACACAACTGAGATTTCTCCTAAATTTGAAAACTCTTGGTCACTTAGGGGATTTTTGGGGGGAGGAGAGATTTACTTGTTATCCATCTACACAGTGCAGGCAGCTGTCTGCACTGTGTATATGGGAGTTATACAATTAGAAAAGGTGTATTGGGAGTTATACAATTAGAAAAGGTGTTTTGAAATGTGTCCAGACTTTTAGCTAAAGAGATCAATGCTGCCACTTCGACCCTGAGAGGTATTCAGCTCAGACTCACCTCACTAACCAGGCCAGTTTTAGATAATAAAATTGCCTTTGGTGTCCTCATTGTGGACAAAGTGAAGTCTGTGCAATTACTAATACATCATGCTATAGCTGAATGAATACCTTAGCCGAGAGAAAAGGGCAATACAGACATGCAAATTGGATAAAGCCACCTGTATTTTAAGTTAGGCCCCAATGGTTTGTGTAATTTTTGACTGTTTTCAATCTGGACCCTAGTAGGCATTGTTGAAAAAATAAATGCAGGCTGGTCCCATTCTGCAGCTTCGAGTCCCAATGGTATAGGCTTAATTAAATGCTGAATGAGACTGTTGAATGAATTTGGTCCCAGTCTCTGTCCATGAGGGTAATTAGAGTGCCTGACAAAGTGGTGGTGTCATGGAAAAAGTGTTCTAGTCCCACAACAGTATGAAAACAAGGGGTGGATATTGTAGGGAGATAATCGTGAGAGATTTTTCACATTTCTGCACATCTAGCAAACAGAAGCATGTATAGAGATGCTTGTATAGCAAACAATCTTGGAAGAGAGATTTCTGAGCAAATAGGCTTGCTTATTGCTCCCTATAAATTATTTGGCTTTCTTAAGCTCAAGGCTTCTGTCCTATAATGTAAGTTGAGTGCAGGCATAGATCAAGGCCCAAATATACTGCCTCATAGGACTTGAGGGGCAAATATAATGTTCACATTGCTTGCTGTGATGTGAAGAGCAAATTCCTTTGCTTTCATGTAGGAGTCTTGTGCCTTCTGAGAGCATACTTTAAAAATGGTGGTAAGCCAAAACTGCTTAAATTGTAAATAGGGCAAAATCTTAAACCTTCTATTATTCTTAACAGATTTTCCAAATAGTTTGTTACAGAATTTAAGAATGCTTATATTCAGGGAAGAATTTTAATATCCATTTTTAAAAATCAGTTAACTTTACTAAAGAAATAGAAAAAAACGGCATTGTTTGCATTTGTATTATATCAGAATGAAAATCACATTTTTCCAGCTGACTATGTACTAGTCACTGTTGTTTGAGATTCTTTCCTCAATGATAGAATTTATTTGACTATAACTTCTCCAACAACTAACAGCTGTCCATTAATTTCTCCATTATTTCACTTAAAAAGAATTACAAAATATTATCTGATCATTAAGGAAATGAAACAAAAGTTGTTTATAGTATACAAATTAAAAAGTAAAATATTTCTTTAGATACTATACTTTAGGAAGTGATTAGGATTAAAAATTTGGAGAATAGGTATAAACATTTGCATATAGTTAAAAGATCATAGAATTCACACAGTTTT
Organism: Miniopterus natalensis; assembly: GCF_054644295.1. NCBI lineage: Eukaryota > Metazoa > Chordata > Mammalia > Chiroptera > Miniopteridae > Miniopterus > Miniopterus natalensis. The sequence goes on from NC_142083.1 coordinate 57,234,226, forward strand.
TCAACTCATTTTTCCTACAATATGATATATCAGTACTTTCAAATTATTCATTTTATCAACAGCATAACATTCTGGTGTATAAGTATATTGTAACATATTTAACCATTCCCTTATGTTGAAAAATTTGGTGGTCGCCAGGTACTTTTTTTTTTACTAATATAAACAATAATGAAATGAACATCCTCATTCTTTATGCTCTCTAATAATAATTCTTGACATTGGAATTTCAGAATCAACACATGATTTAATTGATTTTGCTCTAATAATGTTTATTTTTAATTTAGGCTAACTTATTTTGCATCTAAAAATATTCCTTTCTTAAGTTAAAAAAAAGCTGTAACTAATGTATGTCTGTCATGAAGAAATAAACAAGCCATGGAATGCACCAAAACTTGTAAGAACATATTAAAAATTGAACTAAGTAATGGAACATCTTTAGAATTAGAAACAATGAACTAATTTTAATAAATATAATAAAGAAGTATACCATAATCATGGATGAGATGACATTATCTTATTAAGATATTATTTTCTAAATTCTTCTATAAATACAATGTAATCTCATTTAAGAGAAACTATAAAAAAAAAAGGAAAACTGGTTATTGCACAAAATCTCATTTTATAAAGTGTTTGAAATTATGTTAAGGAGGTAATTTGGAAACACATACAGTGTTATTGTTATATTGAGAATCTTTATTATAATAAGGACAACAATAACATTGCATATGTTTTTGCAGCTGACATGGTCTACTCTACTTTGTTTCCTAAACTTAGAAGGTAAAGGAACCACTATTTACTGAAGACTTAGGAGTCATACTCTTCTTTGCTAGCTTTATAAATATTATATTGAACCACCAATAGATCAAAATAATCTCCTGAGTTAACCACATTCAAGGTTCTAGCTATTCTCCATTGCTATCCTTCAAAGAATCAAAAATAACAAAAATTTACTATTAGTTCTTTAGAACATTTTTTTTCTTGAAATCCTGATCCAATTCCTGTTTTTATACCAAATGCTGACTCAATGTCTTAGTCACTATTTTTATGTGAGAATATTAATTTAATGCTTTGACAACTGGCTGGTTATTTCACTGAACCACTTACTAACATTTTAAAAAATCTGTTATGTTCAATTACACTTTAGACCAGATTTTCATGCCTAAAATCATCTCACTGAGATATACCCTAATTCATGAGACCAATTTTTAAGTGATATATTCTCAAGTAAAGTATTGTTTAATGCACCTAGAATATTAAAATAGATTAATTTAATGACTCAATGATACTTACTTTGTATCAAATAATAATATTCCAAGTAATACTCTAAATTTTCCCCAAAATGATAGATTCCAATAAGCACATTAATAGAATCTTAGGTATAAACTATATAAATGCTAACTTCTTAACAGAAGCCAAATCCTGTCCTTACATAGGGATTAATTAGTTGACTTTAAAAAAACACACACAGATAAAGATAGTTTTTGAAGTACTATGATGTTTTATATTCATTTTCAAGACTTACAGCTAAAAGGGAAATTCATTGGTATGTGAATATATCTCTCCTAGTTGATAAACAAAAGTTTAAATGAAAGATGCCTACTTTGAATTCAACTTGTTTAGATTTTTTAAAAAAATATATCTTTATTGATTCAGAAAGAGGAAAGGAGAGGAAGAGAGAGAGATAGAAACATCAATGATGAGAGAGTCATTGATTGGCCGCCTCCGGGAATCGAACCCCATTGGCCTCTATCCTAGGTCGGTGCTCAACCGCTGAGCCACGCCCGGCCAGGCTCCACTTGTTTAGATTTTCATTTCACATCTAGCATTGAGAGAACCTGGTATCTTATTGCCTTTTGTCACCTCTCATTAACTACATCAGTCTATCTCAACACTATATATTACATATCACAAGGAAGTAATGCAACCGGTATAAAGGAAAAACAGGATCCTATTTGTATTGGAATCATGTGTCTACTTCAAATTGAGATACTGTCTGATCAAGATCCAAGAAAAACATGAGGTGGAAAATGAAACGGGTCTCTATCAGTATCATCTTTTGAAATGATTCACAAATGTAGTAATACTTGTTATGAGTAGATTCCAGCCATATTAAACAACAGATATTTCTGGAACCCCTCTCACCACAGCAATCTTAATCCCCATATTTAAATACATTCAGAGTTCTATGAGACATATTTATCACTTGGCCCCTATTGACCAAACTTTTCTTTACTAATTAAATTATATCACCTCGGTAAACACAAGCAGAAGAAGTAAAATTAATTTAAAGGTAATTTTCCCCCCAGTTATCTTAAACATTGAAATCAGGCCTTTTTTATCCAAAGAAGTATATTCAACATATAAGATTATTATTTAAAGAAAAAAATGAAGATAAGTAACTGAATACATAAGCAGCATGAAATTCTCTAACTTTGGAAAAGTAATTAAAATGCTGTTAGCACTTTTCTATCATATATATTTGTCTCATTTGGTCAAAAACTTAAATTGCAATTAGCTTGTCAAGGCAGTCTGCCCTCAAATTATAATTTGGCTAAAATTTATTTATTTGATACAACCTATGTTTTAGGTGATTATGTTTTTGTTTCATTTTGTTTTGCTTTTCAATTCAGGCAGGGTTGGAACTTCCAGGAGAGTCTGATTAAAGGAAACTCCTCTCAGAGTAATGTCAAAATGTTTTTCGAACAAAAATGGATTATTTCATTAATATTCAACCTAAACCTTACCCTACACCTCTTTTCCATATTATTTTTGGGAAAAGAGTAAATTAAGATTCATCTTCAATTAAATTGATGACTCAAAATTGTTTGCTATTTTAATGAACAAACCTTAGATAATGGCGAAATCCACCTTTCAGGTCTATTTTGAGGAATGGCTGGAGACGGTGTTTAAAATATAATATATGCATTCCTTGAATACTCTCTAAAATGTGCTGACTGTTCTACCAGAATTTTACTTACAATAGGAACTATGCCCTTTTTATTTAAGTGGCTGGAGGACAGTAGCAGAATAACTGTGCATAAAGAATAAAATCTGCATAAATTTTATCAAATTTAAAATATTCAAACTTTTTAGACTACCTTTAGAAAACAGAAGTTGAAGAGAATGTTGAGATCTAGAGTACTTGAAATGTAAGAGCTAATAAAATTTCTTCACTAATTAAATAAATATTCTATGTAGCAAAATTTGTCACCTTTTTATAAGATGAAAGGCAGTTTTAGTTTTAGTTTTAAATATAGTCAGATGGTGATCAGTATGACAAACCATCTATGTATTCTTGGCATTTTTGTACTAGTTGAACAGTAGAGACTTCAAAATTTTTTGCAGTTGTTTTCCAAAAGTATTGTTTTTTTTTTATAAAAAAAAAAAAAAGTATCTTTATTGATTTCAGAGACAGGAAAGGAGAGGGAGAGAGAGAGAAACATCAATGATAAGAGTCATTGATCAAGCCCACAACCCGGGCATGTGCCCTGACCGGGAATGGAACCCCCCCAATTGCCTGGATCCCAGGTCAATGCGCAGCCACTGAGCCAGCCCGGCCAGACTGAGGTACATGCTCTTGGCCCGAATTGAACCTGGGACCCTTCTCAGAGCTGGAGGCCGATGCTCTAACCACTCAGAAATCCAGCTAGGGCTACATGATGTATTTAAATGACAATTTTAAAGGTCTTTGAATATGAATATTCAGCTAGACCCTGAGATTTGTCAGTTTTTTTTGTAATTATTTAATTGGGGGGGGCAAATAACATTTAAAGTTTTATTTTAATTTTTTTAAAGTCCTCACCTGAGGATATGTTTTCATTGATTTTCGAGAGAGAGGAAGGTGGAGAGAGAGAGAGACAGAGAGAGAGAGATCTGCAATGTTTGTGTGTGTGTGTGTGTAGGAGATGACACTAAAACCAACTGAGCCACCCAGCCGGGTCTAGAGTTTTATTTTAATATTGATACTGATGCAATTTGGGACCATTACAAGATGCACTTTAAGAGAATTCTGGATGATGAGAAACTTGCTTTTTCTAAAACCTAATGATGTGTAGCTCCGACACAGTTTGTCATGTTTTTATATATCTTAATGTTTTATACAACAACATATACAAAACAACTACAGAATCAATTCTAGAAAATGGGTGTAAAAATACTAATTTATTGAATAAAATATATTTTGAGCTTTTGTAATGTTGACAGAAGTGTCTAATCATTTGTGCATAATGAGATTCAGTGAGCCTAATATAATCATTCCTAGGGCAAAAAAAATGTTTATGTACATGTGAAAAATATTTACGTAGATATTGAAAGACAGAAAAATAATACAGTTGCTTCAAAATGAGAAGCATCGGGGACATTACCTCATATAATAAAATGTCTGTGCAATTAACTAAAGTAAGCGGAGATAGGGAGTATGGGAGAATGATGAAATCACTGAGACTGAGCCAAGAAAATTGTAAGGAATCTTAAGGAATATAAAAAAGTATATTAATATTATGGCAATGTTGAGGAAATATACTTATTTTTATACGTTTCTTCTACAATGTGCACATGAATCTATATAAAGCACCAAGTTAAATATTAAGATATATTCAATATATTCCCATTTTTCAGCTTTATTGAGATACTGTTGATATGTAACATTGTGTAAGTTTAAGGTATACAACATGATGATCTGATGCACATATGTGTTGTGAAATGATTGCCATGATAGGGTTACTTAACAACTGCATTGTCTTACATAATTACTTTTTTTGTGTGGTGATAACATCTAAATCTATTCTCTTAGCAATTTTCAAGTATGAAACATAGTATTCTTAACTATAGTCACCATGCTGTACAGCATATCTCCAGAATTTATGCATCTTATAACTGGAAATTTATACCTTTTGACCAACATGCCCATTTTCCCCCATCTACCATTACCCCCATGAAATCAGCTTTTTTTTTTTTCTTTCAGATTTCACATACAAATCATACCATATAGTATTTGTCTTTCTCTGTATGTCTTATTTCATCTGGCATAATGCCCTCAAGTTCCATCCATGTTGTCACAGATGGCAGGATTTCCTTCCTTCTCATGACTGAATAACATCCCATTGCAAACACATCTTTATTCATTCATTGATTGATGAGCACTTGGTTGTTCCCATATCTTGGCTATTGCAAATTATGATGCAATGAACACAGAAGTGCAGATATCTCTTCAAGACCATGATTTCCCTTCCTTTGGATATATACATAGGAGTGTGATGGCTTGATTATATGGTAGTCTTATTTTTAATTTTTTTGAGTACCAATCATACTGTCTTCTGTAGTGGCTGCACCGATTTATAGTATCACCAACAGTATTCAAGGGTTTTCTTTTGTCTACATCTTTGCCACCACTTGTGGTATCTTGTCTTTGTGATGATAGTCATTATAACAAATGTGATGTGATATCTTATTATGGTTTGGAGTTGCATTTCCTTGATGACTGGTGATGTTGAACATCTTTTCATGTAGCTGTCAATTATTGGTATGTTCTTTCTGGAAAAATGTTTATTTGGGTCATCAGTCCATTTTCTAATCATATTATTTGGGTTTTCTTGTTATTGAATTGTATGAGTTCCTTAAATATTTTAGATATTTTCTTTATCAGATAAATGGTTTGCAAATCTTTTCTTTCATTACATAAGTTGCCTTTTCATTTTAATGAGTGTTTCTTTTGCTATGCAAAGTTTTTAGTTTGATTCAATCCCACTTTTTATTTATTTTTCCTTTTGGTGCTTGGGGTTTTGGTATCACATCCAAAAAAATAAATAAATCATCGCCAAGATCAGTACTGAGGTTTCTTCTCTATATATTCTTCCAGAAGTTTTGTACTTCCAGGCCTATGTTTAAGTCTTGAATATATTTCAAGTTAATTATTGTGAGTGGGATAATAGAGGAATCCAATTTCATTCTTCTGCATATTTTATCCAATTTTTCTAACACCATTTATTGAAGAGACTACCCTTTCTCCATTTTTTGCTCACTTGTCAAATATTAGTTGGCCATATATTCAGGGGTTTATTTCTGGCCTCTCCATTCTGTTCAGTTGGTCTATGTGTCTACCATACTGTTTTAATTATCATGACTTTGTAATATAGTTTGAAATGAGAAAGTGCAATATTTCCAGCTTTGTTCTTCTCAGGACTGCTTTGGCTATTCAGAATCTATTATGGTTTCATACAGGTTTCAGGAAATTTTTTTTCTATGAAAAATGTCATTGAAACCTTCAGAGATATACTGAATATAGAGATTACTTTGGGTAATATGGACATTTAAAAATACTAATTCTTCCAATCATTGAACACAAACACAAATAATTTTCTATTTATTTGTGTCTTTCATTTTTCATCCAAGTCTTACACTTTTCAGTGTACAGATCTTTAGTTAAATTTATTTCTAAGTATTTTATTGCTTTGGATGCTATTGTAAATGGTTTTGTTTTCTTTTTCAGATATTTTGTTGTTAGTGTATAGAAAAACAACTGACTTATGTTGATTTTTGTAGCCTAGAATTTTGCTGAACTTATTTATAAGCTATAGTAGATTTTAGTGTAGTTATTAGGGTGTTCTATGTATAAAATTGTATAATCAGCAAACAGAGACAATTTTACTTATTTGCTTATGATCTGGATGCCTTTTAGTTCTTTTTCTTGCCAAACTGTTCTGACCAGGACTCCTAGTACTGTGTCAGAGAGGAACGGTAATAGTGGGTACCCTTGTCTTATTTCTGATCTTAGAGGAAAGTTTTCAATCCTTGAAGTATGATGTTAGCTGTGGACATGTTATATATGGCCTCTATCATGCTCAGATATATGTTCCTTCTATACCCGATTTGTTGAGCTTTTATCCTGAAATGATGTTAAATTTTGTAAAATGCTTTCTCTGTAACTATTGAGATGATCATATAAAATTTACTCTTTATTCTACTGGTGTGGTGTATTATACTTATTCACTTGCATATGTTGAGCCATCCTTGAATCCTAGGAATAAGCACCACTTGATCATGGTGCATAATGTCTTAAAGTTCTATTGAATTTGATTTGCTAATATATTGTTGAGAATTATGCACCTATATTCATCGGGAATATTGACTTTTAGTTTTCTTTTCTTGTAATGAGATTACCTAGCTTTGGGATCAGGGAAATGCTGATATCATAAAATGAGCTTTGCAGCATTTTCTCCTATTCAATTTTTTTGGAAGAGTTTGATAAATATTGGCATTGTTTTTTCTTTAAATATTTTGTAGAATTGACCAATGAAGTCACCTGGTTTGGGGCTTTTGTTTATTTGGGAGAATTACTCATTCAATCCCTTATTCACTGTTGTTCCCTTCAGATTTTCTATTTCTTCTAGATTCACTTATGGTAAGTTGTATGTTTCTGAGAATTTACTTATTTCTTCTAGGCTATCCAATTTGTTGGCACATAATTGTTCATTATAGTTTCTTATGATTCTTTGTATTTCTGTGGTATCAGTTGTAATAATTCCTATTTCATTTCTGATTTTATTTGAGTATTCTCTGTTGTTTTCTTAGTCTAAAGATGTGTCACTTTTGTTTATCTTTTCAGAAAAACAGCTCTTATTTATGTTAATATTTCTATTGTTTTCTGATCTCTACTATTTATTGCTACTATTTATTTTCTTTCTTCTGATAAACATGGGCTTTGTCTTCTTTTTCTATTTACTTGATGCTTAAAGTTGGGTTATTTATTTGAGATATTTCTTTTTGTCATGAAAAGGTGTTTAAGAAGATAGATTTTGATCTCTCAACACAGAGAAAGTCATATTATCTGGGTGGTTAACATTCTCATGTACCTTGAGCACATCCTAATAATATCCACATTAGCATCTAGGGAAAGTATCTTTACAAAAATCACATCATTAAAATAACACTACTATGTAGACAACATTAAGCAGACTATTGAACAAAAAGAAAATTTTCTGCTTTGTGATTCATTTCACAAAGTTTTTAATAGTATATGTGACCAATGAAAGCTAAAATCATATTTATCCCAAATTTACAAGTTGAAGCAAAGAAAAAATTGTACATTCTGCAGTTAGTAGTTGTGACAATACTTTAGTTTCTCTTCTTCTTAATTTTACTTTCTTAGCTGATAGCTAATTTTTTTAGAAATTTGTAAAGCTAATGTCAAAATATATGTATAAGTGTGTTTATTGATGGAACTATATCCTTAGTTTCTATGGTTTTAAAGGAAATGTGACACAATATGCTCTGAGTTGTGAGAGAATATGCTTTTCCTAGAAGGGACATACTTACTGTTATTTACCAAGCATTGTTTTATTTTTCTTAGATTATTTTATCTCCCAGTCATATTTTTCACCTACTGAAAGATTACATTCCTTTTTTTAGTACTTCATGTTAATGACTAAGATGTAATGTTTATATAATTCCATTATAAATAATAGCATTCTCTGAAAGCATAATCAATCAACATTTACCCACAATATAATATATAAAAACTGATGTATGATAAATTTCCTATTCATAGAAAAGCCTCTAAAATCATTACTATGATTGAAAATAAAGCCATCCTAACAAATTAGGACCAAATAATTTGAAACTTTAAGACCAAACACATCTTTATTCAAGTGCAATTTTTTTCTGCCTTCATTATCCTGTTCCCAATATCTCTCATGACACCATTACTTTGTACGTATATTGTTCTTCTACTCTTCTTTCCATATATATTTTGGTAAATCTTAGATGTCATTTGAATAGTCTTCTAAGAAGTCTATTTGCTGACTTCCTATCACCACACCTCCTACAGTTTTTTTCTTCTTCTATTGTGCTACATTGTATATTTACACCTTTATTACTATGACACTCTTTTTTTTTTTTTTAAATATATCTTTATTGATTTCAGAGAGAGGAGAGGCAAGGGAGAGAGCGAGAGACAGAAACATCAATGATGAGAGTCACCGATCGGCTGCAGCCCACAACCCGGGCATGTGCCCTGACCGGGAATCGAACCCCGATCTCCTGGATCCTAGGTTGACGTTCAACCGCTGAGCCACGCCCGGCCGGGCGACACTCTATTTTAAATGCTTCTCTACATGTCAACATGTGGAACTCTTTATAAAGTTTTGTACCATTTTTAAAAAATATCCTGTGTATAGGGCTAAATCTAATAAACTTTATTACTATAATACCTAATTAATGAATAAAGTAATGAGTAGGAGGGCAAACTATTAAAAAAAACCCACAACAATCAATGAAAACTGGACCTGTACAGAAGAGTTAAAAACAGAATCTTTCAATTTAAAAAATTTCACTGTAGGCAAGAGTTTTACACTCCTATTGGTATAGCTGAGTAGATTGTTATGCCAATTTATCTCTCTCATCTCTCATCTCTCTCTTCACACTGAAACACTGTTCTGAATATCTATCCTTTTTATTCGTCCATCTCAGTTTACTGTATAAAAATGTTTCAATTTCTCTACCAAAAAACTACTAAAACTAATAAATGAATTCAGTAAAATTAGCAGGATATAAAATAAATATCCAGAAATCAGTTGCATTTTTTATACACTAATAATGAACTATTAGAAAGGGAAACTTTAAAAAATTACCATTTACAATTGCATCAAAAATAAAATAAAATACCTCAGAATAAGTTTAACCAAGGATGTAAAAGACCTTTACTCAAAAAATTATAAGAAATGAAAGAAATTGAAGAAAACACAAATAAGTGGAAGTGTATACCGTGCTCATGGATAAGAATTGACATCATTAAAATATCCATACTACACAGAGCAATCTATAGATTCAACACAATTCCTATCAAGATACCAAAGGTAAAAAAAAGATACCAATGGTATATCTCACAGAACTAAAACGAGTATTCCACAATGAGATACCTCTACACATCTCTTAGAATTACTAAAATTAAAAAGACTGGCCAACGCTTAAAAAAAAAAAAAAAAAGTTTCAATTTCTTTTCTACGTCTGCTACTGGTCCTTCCAGTTTAGAATTTTACCATTTATAAATTCCTTGACTAATTCATAAATTTCTTTAATATTTTTTTACTTGGTTGTGTTACTTTGAAGGAGAACCCAGATAGTAGTAGTGACACTTTCAAGAGGTGGATGTTAAACTTTTATTAGATTCAGATCTCAAGAATGTATGCAATGTTAAACTCTGCAACATTTCTGTTTGGTAAGGATATTGAAACCACACTGGTACCTCAGGCTGACTGCCTGGCTCTAAGAATATAGCTATTAAAAACAAATAAAAGACCACCAAAAGAGAAGCATTTGCACAAAATATTGTTTTTTTAGGACAACTTCAATTTGAGCATGCTTTCTATTATCTTTGAGCATTGTTGTTGTTTTTTTTTCTTACAATGCATAACTTTCTCTATTTTATTATAGTTACTTGCAACTAGTCTCGTTTCCTTTAGTAGAGTGCAAGTTTTTTGAAGGAAGAGAAAGTATCATATTTGTTTTTCTCATCTTTGGAAGTTTCTTCCCTGGCATGAATGAGGGGACAGTCCACTTTGCATTATTCTGAGCGGGAAGTGATCTGCTTGTGAGTGTTTATCTAATTATGTCTGATTTGAAAGAAAGATTGTGGCATAATTGAGTTTTTTTCAGGCATTATAAGTGTTTAAAAAATCAAGTGTGTGTAAAGTGTAAAGTTTTTAGGCAGACTGTTTTGAACAGCTAGTATCTCCAAACTGGGGGATGTCGACCCTAATATTTTTCAATTGTGCTTTTCTAACCACTTTAGCAGATACTTCTAGGGAAGATGGTGTATATGAATCTGCATTTCCTACAAGCTCCTTTGAGTGATACTCACACACTGAATTTTGAGAATCAAAAGTCTTGCCTCTGACAGTGACCGTGTAAGAGCAATGCAGGTTCTCAGGGATGAGACAAGTAGATTGGTTTTGAGAACATATGCTCCAAACTCAGAGCTGATCAAAAACCTGGCCATGAACAACTACTCCAGTGAGTTCATGCAAGGGTGCTCAGACGTGTGCCAGGAATTTTCCCAGAACAATATATATTAGACTTATGACAATAAGACTTATTTTGTACTTTACCTTTAAAGCAGAGGGGTGTTTTTAAACATTTTGTATCTTGGCTTAGGGAACATGTAAGACTCAGACTATAAAAAGCCTTTGCAAAGAAGTGAGGAAGGAAGGACCTTACTGTCAGAAACTTGAAAATCATCTTCTTCAACACATTTACTGTTTCTAAAATAAAGTGAATTTATTAGGAGACTTCACTGAATGGTTCAAGGGTTGAAGTAATTTCTATCTATGCTTGATCCAAAGTTCAAATCCAAAACTTGATCAAATTTTCTCTCTATATTTCTTGACCCCCAAATTAAAAAAACAAACAAACATGTATACAAGGCCATGAATTTATAGAATAATATTACGGTTCTCATTCTATTGCATGTCCCTCCATACAACACTATAAATTATCCAAGAAAATGGAGTGAACCTTAATTTAGTCACATGTAGCAAAAGAGGGAGGGGTGGGAACACAATACTATAATAGTGACAAATATAATGGTGGCAACGTAATAAAATTATAATACCTTTTGATACTTTTACTTAAGCAAGCAGGTAATGTATATGTTAGGTGTCTTTCTATTTCAAATAATAGAAAATCCACCTCATTCAAACTTTTTTAAATAAAAGGAATTTTGAAATCACTTTACTAATATTGGTTAAAGAGCAATGTAACCAGGACAACTTCACTCTCAGCTCGTTCTCCGTAACCTTGCCTCCATTCCATGATGGCCTCGATCTCTGTCTTCCCAACTTGGCTGCTGGCATCTCCTACTAAATCTTCCCCTGTTCTTACGTGGCAGGAAAGTGAGATTCTACTTCCCTAACAGCCAAACAATATCATGTAATTTAGATGGATCAGCTCTGAGTTTTTCATATATAGTAATCTGAAAAAAATTATCTTTTCCAGGAAAATGAATGGTGTTCACTGGATTTAGCCCATCGCAGTGCACCCCTAGCAACAGAGGTGGAATAATCCACACATTATAGATAGGATATTCCAGGTACTCTTAGGAAGAGGGAGAATAAATGATACTATGCCAATTGACTAATATTCAATATATTAATACTAGCAAATGGATACTTTGTAAGAAAAATTATTATTTTAATAACTTTTTTTAGTTTTTTGGAAGAACTTCCATCCTTGCCTCAAAAGTGGACCATAGAAAATCAGTCACTGTTAACTTCAATTTTCTTTCATTGTTAGAGATCTAGCTTCTTATTATTTAATGAACTAGGTAAGCAGTACCATTCATCCATACTTCATACATTATATTTTATTTAAAAGTAATTTCTACTGCACAATATCAACTACAGTAACTTTAAAAAATAGACCTAATTTTTTTCCACATAACATATATAGTCTGAAGTAAAGGTAGGCAGCTAAGTAAGAGGTTGGGCAAGTTTTCAGTGGAATCAGAGCCAGGACACCTGCGATTCCCAAGCCCTTCCCTGGCAGTTACCAGGAAGCGCAATAGCTCCAGCCACCTTGCTAGCAGCCAGGTCAGAAAGAGAAGTATCAGAGTTTATCACATTTCACTGGCCGCTCTAGCTTCAAGAAAACCAGAAAAAAGAAGGACTTTAGCTTTTCCATTAGGGTAAAACCAGGGAAGGAAGAAAGAACAGGGAATGGGTGCTAGTGAGCCAACTTATAACGTCTAGGGTTTCCTTTTAATTTACATAGAGTAGTCTCCCTTATCTGTAGTTTCAATTACTACTGGTCAACTGCAGTTCAAAAATATTAAATAAAATTCTGGAAAGATACAATTCATAAGTTTTAAATTGTGTGCCACTCCTAGGAGTGTGATGAAATCTCTGTCCCACTCTGTCCTGCTTGGGATGTGAACCATCCCTTCATCCAGCGTCTTCACTGTGTATTCATTACTTGTCCATTAGTCACTTTGTAGTCACAATGCTTGTGTTCAAGTAACCCTTGTTTTACTTAATAACGCCACGCTACAGTATGTTGCTATAATTGTTCTATTATATTATTAGTTATTGTTGTTAATCTCTTAATGTGCCTAATTTATCAATTAAACTTTATTATAGGCATGTGTGTATAGGAAATAACTTAGTATATATAGGATTCAGGGCTAGATACTATCCACAGTTTCAGGCATCCACTGGGAGTCTTGGAACTTAACTCCCTCTGTAACTATTTAGTAACAAAGAAGATATCTGTTCGAAGACAACATTAAAAGTTCAAGCTGTATTAAGCCTCAGCTTAGTAAGAATCTAGTGAGAAAACAGATTCACCCCAAGGGCTTTTAAGTTTCTGCTCTCTGCTGGATTGGTATTTATTTCACATGAAATAACTGTCAGTGAGGGTACTCAATGCTTACCATTACTGGTGAGTATTTACTGGTACAGTTTTCAAAAATAAAATGTATATTGCTCAATTATAAGTATAAATGGCCCCGTGGTGTGAGAAAACTCGGTGAACTGTCAGACTGTGGTAGTCATCTTAAAGCCTGCACAATGCTTTTTAAAAAGCACTGTGAACGACTGTGTGAACAACAAAAGCAGAGCAGTTTCAAGGGCAGTAAGAACAGACTATTTAGTTTAAACATCCCTCTTGCATGCCTGAGAGCCTGAGCCAGAAGCTCTTTCTCTTCCCTTTAAGAGTCACTCTCCTGGATAAGGCAAAGCCTGATAAAAGGACAATGCATGATGATCACATTTTACCAGAATTTAATGTAAGAAATTTTCTGTATGCATTTGCTATAAAGCTATATATAAATATACATTTATTATATTATTTAGTGTCCTCTATACAAAGACAAAAGCTCCTTCAAATTTCAAAGTTAAGTGGGGAAAACCTTCCTAAATTATTTATATGCTTTTAAATGAGATAACCAGGTATATAACCCCTCCTATGGGCCGTGTTTGTAGTTGCAACAATAGAAAACAAAATAAGGTGAGAAAGAGGGATGGGAAAGAGGGAAGGAGAGAGAGAGAGATTCTGTGTGCCTGTCCAGCTTTGCTACATCTTTATCATAACTCTATGATGCATGACATTAAAGGGAATCTTTTTAATATGTAACTGATTACCTACTACGTCAACAGTGAGTGGTAGGTTCCTTGTAGGCATCCCCTAGCATGCCACAAAGACCTCCTAGCAAACTCTTTCACTTATATCTACTCACTTAAAAAAAAATTCAAAGTCTGAATACTTAAAAAATTATGAAAACTGCAGAATCATAAACCAAACAGATCAGATGAACTCAGTGTTTTTCTCCTATGTCTGTCCATCTGCCTGTCTGTCTCTCCATATAATTTTTTAAAAGAATACTGGTTTTGTTTCTAAGTTGGATATATCGTAATGAGAGGGTGGCTAAAAAAATATCAGAGAAGCAAAATTATAAGTAAAATTTGTCAATAAAATGTTGTGGGTGTAGGTATGTTCTAAAAATATTAAAATGCAGAAATTAGTGGCTAAGAGCTTGGTTTATACACAAGAGACCCGCCAGGGTTATTTATTAGCAGTGCAACCTTAAACAGATTACTTAACCTCCGAGGTCAATTTCCTCCTGTGTTAATTGAGAATAACTATTTCTGGCTTTCAGTGTCTTGTGAGGAATGAATGGGATCACATCTATAAAACAGCAATCCCAGTGCAAGCACTTAAGCAGTAACTAGTATTATATGGAGGTTTCATCATTTATCTTATACAAGCAAGATAAAAGAGTAACAGAAAGATGCAAATCCTGCAATGAAACTAAATAGAAGCACATAACAAGGTAATATCCACTATTATTTTCAAATTTAACAAGTAAAATAAGAATGCACTGGTATAAAATTTAGTAAACTGCATAAATATTCAAAATATCATCATTCAGGGGCAAGAAGGTCTACGAAATATTATGTGCATGTGACTCCATACCTGAAACCCAGACTAGGGGAAAGCTTGTGCAAAGGGAAGCACTGATTCTTTCATAAAAGGAAGGCAAGAGAAATGAACTGCATTAAGTTCACAAAAGCTGCTTTGGAGTGTTTAGATGTGAGCTGTGCCAAAAAGGTGTCATGGATCCTGCTTTGACATTAAGAGGGACCTGGAACATGTAGATCCCTTGGGGCAAAGTTTAAAGCATTACAAATGTAACAAGTGATATCAAGGAAATTTCACCATTACCCACTCATTCAATCACGTATACTTCAGAGTATAGATTTCTTTACAAAGAGAGAACAGCATGTACTATTTAAGAAGAGGCAACCCCCCCCAAAAAAACAACCCAAGGTATACTTGAAAAACTGAAAGGACTACAAGGCTGAAAAATAAAGAATGAGGTTATTTATAAAGGCATAGTGTAAGCCACACTACACAATTTGGGTTTTATCCCAAATGGTATACAGCATCGTGATAGTCCCCAAAATGTAGGAAAATAACCACATATCTCAATATGTATTGATAAGATTAATGAGGGGGGTCTTAGTGACTAATTGCTGTGGGTCTATTTTTTTGTAATCAATTTCAGACCAATGTAACTTTTAAATTATGGCAGGCAGGATTTTTCAATTTGGCTGCCAAGGAAGTGATTCACCTATATCTTGTACGCAGTCCTGGATAGCAGAGCCTCTTCATGGTAGACCAAATACACTAGACACACACACGCTCCCCGAAGGCCCTTGAGATGAAGCATCTCCCAACATTTTTAGTTACTAATGCTCTTTATAATTCCTGGTTTGTTCCTTTATTAGTATATAAACTTATACCCGAGTGAGATTTTCTTCCTCCATTAAGTTAAAATGTACACTATAAGAATTATGTTCTTTAAAGATTTCCAATCCCTTGCCCAATACCAAATTGGCTAGAGTGTCAAGCAACGAGGACAGCCACAGGGAATGTTAGTTTGTACGTCCACTTTGGAAGACATTTCAGCACTGTGATATACTATGAAAATACCAAAACGATGACAAATACAAAATATAGGTATTAGTTACCTCCAAGGCCTTCATTGGTGGTTCCCCTTTGAAGCTTCAAAAGCAACGCTTTGTTCTTAAATTGATTGGTATTCAGGAGCTTTCTTTATTATTATTCTTCATATCCTGTTTGTGTACTTCATAATAAAACAGAAAAAAAGGACTTTTTAAGAATGAAGTAATCATTCCAAGCTAAAATTGTGTACATACATTTTATATAAATGTCCCTAGCAAAGGTACCTCAAAGCAGTGCTTTTTTATGGTTTCTGGTAAATTGCTAATTTAAAAATAAACAGTCAAATCATTAGTATAAAGGTAAATCTATCTTCTATGTAAAGATGAGACCATTTTCTTATTTAAATGAGGGAAAAATATAATTGGCACTTTGCAAGGCCCTAAAATTATTTACATTCTTATATGTATACCAAAAAGCTATAGATACAAACTCATTTTCCACTGAGTCTTCAGAAATATGTATTTCCACTGGCTAAGTTGTGTGAGTTTAAAATTTAAGAGAATATTAAGAGATAGAGTAAGAGAAAACAAATTTCCCTGGCCACCAGCTTTTATATAAAGCACTACTGCTCGATGCAATAATTAACTGTACCTGAATATTAGAATTCCCTGTGGGTGGATGTCAAATTGGTCGGGTGGAGCTTCGCGGCCTCTGTATTTTCTAAAAGTTCTCCCAGATGAATCTAATGCACTGTCACTGTGGTTCTTCAACTTTGATCACCAGACCAGCAGCAGCAGTATCACCTGTGAACCTTTTTGACATTCTTCAACTCCACTCCAAACCTGCTGGATCGGAAACTCCAGTGTTGGAGTCCAGTAGTCTGTGTTTTAACAAGCTCTCCGGGCGATGTTGATGCTCCCTGAAGTTTGGAAACTACTATGTTATACTACAAGGTATCTTTTTCAGCTTTTCTTTCCTAATTAACCCTAAGAAGGGGAGGAATGTCTTACCAGATTGGAAAATTTGAGAGAAGGAACTGAGCCTTCTAAGCTCAGCTAATTTGGATTGCTTTCTGGTGGCTGGCCAGCTCACAGGAGGTTGCATTGTGGTCTTCTCTTTCGCATTCAGTATATTCAATATGGCAAACTCTGTTGCTTTAAGTGCAATTTCTCTTTTTTTAAATATATCTTTATTGATTTCAAAGAAAGGAAGGGAGAGGGAGAGAGATAGAAACATCAATGATGAGAGAGAGTCACTGATCGGCTGCCTCCTGCACGCTCCCCACTGGGGACAGAGGCCTCAACCCCAGCATGTGCCCTGACTGGGAATCGAACCCCCATCTCCTGGATCCTAGGTCCATGCTCAACTCCTGAGCCATGCCAGCTGGACTTGAGCGCAGTTTCTAACTGTTGCAGTGCCTGGCAGCATAAATCTCACTTCAGGGTGAAATATTAGCAAGCAGCTTTGAGGACAGATCTAAAATTTTCAAATTAGCATTATCAAATGTATCAGTATTTTCATAGCTGTATACCTGTCTCTGTGTCTTAATTATAAATAGATTCCTTTACAAAATAATAGGAGAAGGCACATTGAGGCAGGGACACGGTTGAAACCATGTTAGAAGTTGGGAAAGGTTTCCCATCAAGCTGACGTGGTAGAAAAGCTAGATGGAAGCGGTGGGAGAACAGGAGAGCAAGTCTGGGTCAAAAGAAGGTGCTGCTCCCGCCCGCCCTCCCCCCATGTTGGCTCAATGGTTGGCCTCGACCTATGGACCCTGCAGTGGCGGTTCAATTTCTGGTGGGGCCACGTGCCAGGCTTGTGCGCTGGGTCCCCAGCATGGGGACAGCCCATCAATGATTCTCTCTCATCCTTGATGTTTCTGTCTCTCTCTCCCTCTCCCTTCCTCTCTCTGAAATCAATAAAAACATGAAGAAAAAAAAAAGTGCTACAAAATGTAAAGGGCTAGTTTTGAGACTAATTCCATGTGAGCATCCTCAGGAATATCTTTTAGAAAGCAATGTGCAGATTCTAAAGGTGATAGGCTTAAGTCCTTTCTCTTAGTCTGTTTCTGGGTAGTGAGTACAGAGGACTTTTTAGAATCTGGTTGCAAATCCAGGGCTGACATTTCCCATGTGATCATTTTATAATCAGGCAAGAGAAGCTTGTACTGTTTTTTTTCCTTGCATTAATACTATGTCTAAATGAGTATCTTGTGGGTATTTTAATATGCATTTCCTTGATGACTAATGTGGTTGAGATTTAGTCATTTTCTTTTGCCATTTTTATTATTTTATGAGGAAGAGCACTTCGCCAGATTTTCTATTGTCTCATCCATTACTTTGTAATATTTTAATTGCATAAAAGTATATGAATATTTTTCTTAAAATAAAAGGACAGATATCAATATTCTTAATACTGATGCCCATCCTTGATATTATTTTGATATACATGTTTCTTACTCTTTTAATGTATATAAATGCATTCATTGGAATATATATTTTAACACTGTGATTTCACACATATTGTATCATTCCTTTTGTGATTATTTGGAACTTGCTTTTTTCCACTCAACAATATTCCCTGATCTTTCCATATCAGAGCATGTAGATATATAACTTCACTACTGCATACTAGTCTAAAGCACAGATGGCTGCATTAGGAACAAGCCTGCCAGGTGATGCGAATTTCTGAGAACCGTTGCTTTAATGGATAGCTGGTCTAGGATTGAAGGCAGCTCTTTTTAACTAGCTACCAGTAGTAATAAAAATTAGCAATATTTTTTGCACTAGGTTAAACACTAAAACATGAAATACATTGTTGCTCATAACTTACTATATTATGCCAGTTGAAAGGATTGAGAAGTTAGACTGGATTTCATGTGAAGCCTACAAAAATCACCGCATTATTTTAAATCACACCTTAACCAATACTAGAAATTAATACTGTTTGCTCAAATGCTGTTTCTTCCTTATAATTTTTATTCTTTTAAAAACTGTGTGTGCTTAGGGGATCCAGGAGTATGTAGCACAAATTGTATGAGATACATGGAAGTAATTTTTTCTTAAGTAGTTTGGTTTCCAGCACAGATGATGTAGCTATATTTTATAATTAAGGTGTTTTATGGTGCCCCTAGTTCCTCTTCGTCAGTATATTTATAAATATGGTGGAAGATATTAAGAGGTCTAAGAGGTTGTGTTGTTTTTTTCCCCATTTTCTTTCTAGTCATAGACTAGCTTAACATGTTACAATGCAAGTTCACTCTCTAGAAGATGACTATAATTCATTTCTCTTTATAAACTAAATCAGATGCTGAGAGTGTTATAGAGAGCCTCAGCTCAGGACTTAAACACTAGACTGAGAGGGTTGCTAAGGACAGTGGGCCACTCCTTCCAGAAGCCTAATTGACTCGGTTTGCTCTGTAATAACAATTGCAACCTTTCTTAATTGAGGCCTGTGAAATCTGCCAGAGAGTTTTTAACTCCTTTTTCCTTTACAGATTTAATAAAAGGTCAAACTCTTTCAAAATGAACACTTATCCCTTTTCTTTATTGCTACCTGCCCTATGTAAATCCACTGGTATGTTATGAATTATTACTTGATTGCAATTCAGGCAAGGGGTCTACCTGATAGGATATGTAAGAAATATAATGAAAAACATTTCAATTAACAAAATTTCCCTTAATCTCTCTGGAAAATATATACTCAGTTTCTATCACTTTGAAGGAATGAAATGTTTTTCTTAAAAAAGAAAAACGTGTCGCTTTAAAATGGTCAGTTAGAATTTGTCTTTAAAATAAATGAAAACATATTTTTCTAGTAGCCAGAACAATTTTACCAGTTTACTGAAAGTCGGTGTTTTACTTGAGGCATTGCCAACTTAAATATCTTAAAGATTTTACTCAATTACCTCGAGTGAAGAAAAGCATATTCAACATTTGCAAATAATCACTTACGGTATGTTTTTATTTTAAAGTATCATAGGTCCTTTTAATTAAGTAGGAACTTATGATAGACATGAAAATTTTTTTCATAAGAATGTTAGGGAATTTCTTCATCTGCATTCCTTCTATAGAGCATTTTATTTCAGGACACAGATCTACGTGTAATTTACATAAATTTTAATTTAACAAATACTATTTAGCCATGCATATGTTTAAAATATAATGAGGCTACAAATCTAAATGGTTTCTGCTCTCAAAGTGCTTTACTCCAGGGACTATTATATAGGATACTCAAATTTAGTCACTAATGTTGGTAAGAGCTTTGTCCAATTAAAAAAGAGCCTTACAGATTTACATTTAAAAAATCCTTTTGGAGGCTTCTAGTAATATGAAAAACTAAATTTCTATAGACTTCTCTCCCCTGATTCCCACCTCACATCAGCACCCATATGCAGGTTTTAAAATATATATAACTGGACTTCACAACAAACAAGTAAGTCATGAGATATTAAAGACAGAGAATTAAGCACAAAGTGAAGTAGAGCCCCTGTGGGTGTTCTGGGATTGGATAAAAGGTAAAATGGATAGACATATACCTCTTTTGCATTGGTGGGTATAGGATAACATTTAAAGCACATAGAGATGGTAAGTGGGGGACGAGATAGCAATGAGGGGTTCTGTGGTGTCTGCTCTGGTGGCAGATTGTACCCTTAGAGGTCTGGAAAAGGGGGATTACTATGTCATTCCAAAGGCATGTTATCCTACATACAAAAAGACAATAGCCTTAGTTAACGTAAAGACTGACCTTTTTCAAGGAAGATACTGGCTTAGGACATGACTACCCACCAGGACTCACTTTTAGTTAGAAAGTTTTAATTTTAGACCACCTTATGTGGTTACTTTAGGTCTCTGAGTTTGTAAGGCTGCCATGCAGGCCTCCCCTGAGCTTGTCAGGTTTAGTATGTGGCCTCTTTTTCACCCACACCAGTAAATGTGCCTAACATTTTCCCAAGGAGACATTAATTTTATTACCGATCAGCAAATAAATTTGTCCTATGCCCTGGAGGGGGACTTTATCTCTTTCTTCTAAATCTATTCATTATAGAAACACCCTTGAAAAGATAGATCAAAAGCTTGTACAAGATATGTAGAGATGCTGTGGAAAATTGTCTCTCAACAACAAGAATGGGAATGATCCAATAAATACCAAAAGAATGATGATATCTAATAGAATAAAAAAAACATATATCAGAATTTTAGAAGGGTTTCAAAAATAACACTAATATTTTATTTATTTTAAAAAAACAATAGAAAAGAGGGAGTAGCTATTGCTAAAGTCAAAAGAAAAGGTAGATTAAGAAACAACATCTATTAAATGATATCAATGAGCTACTGAAGTAATGTGGGCTAGAAGAAATGAGTCCAGAAGCAGGAGAACCAATGGAGCAGACTTTCTGTAGCTGATTTTACTTTGGGGGTATCTACTGATTTAGGTATTGACAGGAAGCTAAGAATCTGGGCTTTGCCCATTAAGAGTGCTGTTACTGATGTAAAGAAAACAACAGACAAGATTTTGGTGGTTTTGCAGGATTTAAGAGTTGAACTTGGAAACCTTTCCAATCTCAAACATAATCTCCTGAAGACATTTTCCAAATCCCTTTTGAGAGTTTCTGACACAGATAAAGATCAGAACATATTCAAGGTAGCTAATATCCCTTCCCCTGAGGTTGAGATATTTGTAGTATATCAAATTAGCCTAGCGGATTCCACAACCAATATACAAACCCAAAAGCACTGAAGGAATCCTGAGTAAGATATGCCACTGAGATTTTTGTGGTGTGTACTAGGTATCACAATAGATGACTAATAGTGAAATTGGCACTTAGATGAAGGTTGTTAGCAAAACCCTGAATTTGTAGCATTGGCTTTAGGGTAGGGTGTTGCACAGTGAGTAAACTTTTATAAAATGCTAGAATCAGAGTGACCCACCTTTATGTAGCAATAAAATCCCTGTTAAAATATAAACTACAATAATTGGGGAAAAAGATGTACTTCATAATCTGGTGGAGTTGGGTGAGGGTCTTATGAGACACAGTGTTGCAAGGATGAGTTGTCTAATTCTACTGTAGACCGCATATATCTATATACAGAAAACTTAAAAGAATATACAAAAAATATTAAAACCCATCAAGTAAACACTATACAGGGTTAAATGCAGTACTTCGTAAACCTGTAGAATAGCAAAAACCCAATTAAGATAAAATTTTTAAATATTTCTAAATAAAATAACATCAATAAATTAAATGCATAGGAAGGAACCTATAAATAGTACGCAGATATATATAAAGAAACCTAAACTACTGAGAATAATTAAATACACTAATATTTCATGATATACTATAGCAGTTAGCCCCCAAATTGACCTATGGAGTAAGCACAGTTCTAATAAAACTGGGGTTGGGTGTGAGGGGGATGTTGGGAGAGGGCATAGAGGGGATAAATGGTGGTGGAAAAACTTGTTAAATTAAAAAAACAAAAACAAACAAAAAAAATTACAGCCAGTTTTGACTTTTTTGAGAGGAAGAGAGGGCATAGTGAATTCTAAAAGTTATGTTAAACTCCAAAAGGCCAAGAACAACCCCTTCTGAAAATACAAATGTAAGTGATAAATTCTAAAAATGTAATACGTATAAATATATACTTAGTATACAAACCAAAAATAGTAACGCATTGTGGTGTATGTATAGGTAACAAATATAACAACAATAATGTTTAAGGCAAGAAAAATTAAAGACCTAACTTCTACTGTACAACTTTTTAAATTTGGATCCATTATTAAAATCCCCTCATGACAAAAATGCCAGGCTTAAGTCATTTGGGAGGTGAATCATCAATGTTACATAAAGTCATCCAGAAAACAGAGAAAAAGGAAATATTTTCCAACTCTTTATATGAGCCTTCATGTCCTTGATAATAACCACAACAAGGATTTCACAAAATGACAAAAATTATGAATATGTGTAAAAATTCACGAATCAGGATAGCAAATCAAACCAGAGAAATATCAAAAGTATATTACATCATGACTAGGTGACATTTATTTCAGGAATGCAAGAGTGATAGGAAATCAATCAAGATAATTAAACATATTAACCAAAAAAGAGAGAAATAATATGATCTTTCCCATAGATGAAGAAAAACATTAAATAAATTTGAGCATGAAATTGAGAAAACAAAAAACCTTTGCATATTAAAAACAAAATGGAACTCCTTGATTTAATACATAGTATCTACCCAAAGCTACACAAATGTTCTACTTAATGGCAAATTACTGAAACTCTTCCTCTAAAAGAACAAGAATGCTTGCTTTTAGCATTTCTACTTGATATTATACTGAAAATTTAGGCCAATTCATTAAAGCACTGAAAATAAGTAATTAGTATAATAATAGAAAAGGAAAAATAATATATTATTTACTAGTGAAATTATTGTATACAAATAATGAATGGTGAATAAAGGTTCATGGTTCAAGAAACTGTGATTCATAAAGAGTATGGCTACTCAGCAAAAAAAAAAACAAAATGGAAAATTAGTGATACACAACAACTATGTGGATTAATCTCTGGGGAATTATGTTGAATGAAAAATGCCACAAGGTCACATACTATATTCCTTAAAATGACATTTTGAAAAGACAAAATTTTAGAGAGAACATATAAGAGATTTCCAGGGTTCAGAGCTGGGGGAAGGTGGTGTTGGAGTAAAGTGGGCGTGGTTATAAGAGGGCAACATGAGGACCCCTTGTGGTGATGGAACTCTCACTATCTTAATATGTTTTAGAGAAGGAATAAGGGAGAGGGATAGAGAGAAATATCGGTGGGAGAGAAACATCATGGATCAGCTGCCTCCTGCACGCCCCCTACTGGAGATTGAGCCCACAACCCGGCATGTGCCCTGATGGGGAATCAAACTGTGGCCTCTTGGTTCCTAGTTGGATGCTCAACCACTGAGCTACACCCCCTGGGCAGAACTGTAACAATCTTGACTAATGTTGGACACACAGGCCTACACATGTGATAGTTGTAGAGAGCTGAATAAACACACAAATTGACACAAACAAATGACTACATGTAAAACTGGTGAATTCTAAATAAGATTTGTGGCTTGTGTAATATGAATATTATGGTTGTGATATTGTACTGTAGTTTTACAGCATTACCATTGATGAGAACCTGGGTAAAACATACACAATATCTCTCTCTATTATTTCTTACAAGTGTATGTGTATTTACAATGATCTCAAAAAATGTCAATTAAAAAAGTTACATGAACAATTGTACATATAGATCCCTCTACGGAATTGAACATTGACAACTCATTCTTTGGGTTCTGTGGAAATTTTATAATTTAGGAATGCATCCATACTCTAATTCAGCTATTTCACTCAGAGACCTACAGATTATTGACACTATATTATTCCACCAGCTTTTTGTTCAAGTATTACTACTACATTTTTTACCCTTTTGATACCCATATATATTCTATTGAATTCTTCATTTTCTTTCAACCATTACACACCTCATTTTTAACCACCGAATAATACATGGATACTAATTTCAATTACTGTTTTTCAAATACACCAAACTCCCTTGTCAATGCATTCTCCACATTTAACTTGTACTAAATTTATATTAAATGGTCGAACACTGTTGCCAGCTTGAAAAAGTCCTGTATCCTTGTGCTTTTATCACCCTGAATTAATGAAGCTAAATTAAATTTCCATGACAATTTAAAGATTGGATAAAAAAATTCACATTTCTACTTCTCCCAAAAGTCATGATTGTTAAACTTCACCCTAAAATTAATTCTGAAAATCCACTCAATTTCTCTAATCAGCTTTCTCTTTATTTTTCTAAAAATATGTCAGGCCTTTTCTTTCCTAGATTCTCTAACATTATGCCTCCAATATGCCTACATTAATTGACTTCACTCCTTGAGAACATAAAATATATTATACAGGAGCTAATATCTTCTTTCTACACATCTACAAATTAAACTGCACTTGGAATTCTCCTCTCCTACCCATCGAACACAATTTGACAGTACCTTCCTATCAAAGGCAAATCTTCACACTTAGGCTCTGCCTTCTTTTAATTGACCACTCAGCAGCATGAAGAAGGTCTGACCACTCATTTTAATCTCTCTTACTGGTTTTCATAACTCTACAGTATTTCTTCTAGTATTCTTTCTACTCTTCTGTTCAAAGTATTTCAGAACCTTTGATTGTCTTCAAGTTCTCTATCAATGTTTAACATGATTGAGTACTTCAGCGCTTGAGTCTATGTAATTTTTTTTAACCTAACTCTTTTCTAAAATGCCCTAAATTACCAACTATATGCCAAACACTTCCAAATGTGTATGTGTAACTAAGTCTTAACTAACTCCCTATGTAGAATCTCCTCTAGAATTCAAAACTCAGTATGTCTGAAACTGATATTAGCATTGCTACTCTAGTGTTTCCTATCTTAACAAATAGTACACCAACTCCCTATTCAGGAAAGTCTCCCAGACACACACATTACCAGGTCCAATCAAATCAATTATTTATTTATTTATTTATTTATTTATTTATTTATTTATTTAATCTTTATTGTTGAAAGTATTACAGATGTCCTCCATTTTCCCCCCAGTGACACTCTCCACCCCACATTATCTGTGTCCAAGGGTTATGCATATATGCATATACATTCTTTGGTTAATCTCTTCCCACCCACCCTCCTTCCTTCTGAAATACATCAGTCTGTTCCATGTATCCATGTCTCTGGATCTATTTTGTTCATCAGTTTATTTTGTTCATTAGATTCTACATATAAGTCAGATAATATGATCCTTGTATTTTTCTCCTGGCTTATTTCACTTAGCATAATACTCTCCAGGTCCTTCCATGCTATCTCAAAGGGTAAGAGATCCTTCATGTGTATCCTATTGATCCTAATTCCAAAAGATATAAAAAATGTTATAACTTTTCATCACCTCCAATACTACTAACCTATTCTAAGAAGTTGTCATATTTTATCTATACTGCTTAAAAGGCTTCAACTCATTTTCCTAACTTCATTATTCCTTGCTTATATTACTGCACACTTCTTTCCACTGAATGGCCAGAATGGTCTTTAAAAAAATATATCAAATGTCATACCTTTGCTAAAACCTTCCCTTTCTAGACTAAAACTAAGATTCTTGAAATCATGGCCTGTAGGGACTTATCTGATCTATCTAGGAAATTAGAAATAATTTGGCTTTTGCATCTTAATTCCCATTTTATAACTCTATGCTTCTTAGTCATTTAACTCCAGACACACTGCCTTCTTTTTATACTAGAACAATCCCCCAAACCTATATATGTGATATTACAAATTTCTGAAAAATTCTTCATAAATTATTAACATTTTGAGTTTTGGGAATTTGAATCTCAGATCAACAGTTATCTCTTCAAAAGTATTTTTCTGATTTCACCACATAAACTATCCTCATACAAAGCTACTACTCTTGATCCCATCATACATATATATTTTTACTTGTAGAAATTAGAATTGATTGCTTTATTTTCTTGCTGACTTTTTGGAGCATTAGAATGTGAGCTTTATGAGCATGGACATTGTCATA
Source organism: Miniopterus natalensis (assembly GCF_054644295.1). Lineage (NCBI taxonomy): Eukaryota > Metazoa > Chordata > Mammalia > Chiroptera > Miniopteridae > Miniopterus > Miniopterus natalensis. Next base: position 57,260,787 of record NC_142083.1, read on the forward strand.
TTCATTTCACTTCTAAGTTATTAAAACAGGATCTGGAATAGAAGAACTCATTAACTATTTTGAATGTATCACTATCAATAGCATGCTCCCCTTAAAGTATTGCCATGTTTGCTTCTTGGTTTTAAGAACAGAAAGAGATAAAGAATATATCTATATATTCTCTTGGATCCTTCTAATCAACTATTGACATATAATAGCAATATTTTAAAACAAAATTTGGAACAAGGCAGCTCATTGCTTAAGTATTTTCATTTGCTTCCTATTACTGTTAGGATAAAGACCAATTGTGGTCTTTGTGACAGATTTTGAATGAATTGGATTTTGCCTTTCTTCTCATTTCTCTTCAGCATTCTTCCCATTGTGTTCATTTTAAAACCAGCTGAATTTTTTTTCAAAATGTCCTAAATGGGTATACCTTATAAAAATTCAAATTATCTTTATCTAAGAGAAGTGGTAAAAATAAAGTATAACATAATAACTTAAAAATAAGATGAAAAATTAAAATAAGTGCAGCCTTAATAGTATTTTAAAGCATTTACTTTGAAAATTGAACATGCTTTACAAAAGGTCTTTTTGCACAGATAGCAACTTTTTCAGTAGGAACTTTTGCAAATACAGTTGTCCAGTAGGACATTATTTTAATAACTTTTAACTAAAGGAAGAGTTGTAAAATAACTTTTCATAAAATATTACATCTCAATCTACATAAAATATTTTCATTGAGTAGACCATCATTTTATAACATTGTATAAATTATTAGTTCTTGATAAAATTGAAATAATATAATTTCATTATTATACTAACATCCTTGGCATATGTCATCCATGAATTGATCTTATATATTGTAATTGAGAACTTTTTAGTCATTTAATCCAGAAATTACTTCTCCTGAGGCCAACATTATGAAGAAAACATTTTAATGAAAAAAATGCATTCAAAAGAGCAATTTTAAAGAGTAATATAAGCCTTAATTTCTAGACTCATAGTTGATGAAGATGTAAGAAATATTCTTTGGAATTCAAATAGAAAATAGTTAATTGCTGGAATGCTGTTTGCAAAGGAGTCTGATTAGCTATAGCTAAATAAAGACTTGCTTAACAGAGAAGACAAACAAATTGGTGAGAGTGAATCAATAGAGAAGCAAAGTTTTAGCTAGTGTATCTTATCTCTGAGAAAGATATTCCAAAAATTAGGAAGGAATATCTATAGACTCATCTATAGACTCATGGCACTTCATTATCAAAATGAGATACACTCAGGCCCTGGATCATTGGGGTCTCACAAAGTATTAGTTCACAGTCTCCTGTCCTTTACATTTAAAAGTTTTAGAAATATATTTTTTTATTTTCTTGTTTAAAGACAAATGATTCCATCTTAGGCAAGAAAGAGAAGGAGTGAAATAGACAGAACAATGGACACCACTAGCACATTTGCCCCCAAATACAACAGAAACTATAAATAAAAACATAATTTAAAGCTTCAAGTGTTTTTCTAAAATACAAATTACATATATAATTCTTGAAAGACTGTTAAATTGGCACCATCATTTTCTCCATCTACAAAAGAGAACACTGAAGTACAGTAATTTGCTAAAGTTCTCATAGCTGGTAAGTGATTGAGTCAAGTCACACTAGATACTCTAAAACCAGATGCAAAAGTCACATTCTATAAGCTACTGCTATGAAGCTTGTGAAAAGTCAAATCGTCCCACTTCTCTTAAAGTCTCCAGACAAATCTCTGTCATTTGGTCTCTCTGAGTCTAGAGTCACTGCTCTAAAATGAAGCAGCTTTAATATTCGATGATTACAATTTAAGAGGAGTATTTCATCCTGAAATTATAAGCCAAATTATTATTAGTATTTATTATCATTTTTTTAATCCTCACTTGAGATATGCTTTCCACTGATTCTAGAGAGAGGGGGAGAAAGAGAGAGAGTGAGAGAGAGAGAGTGTGTGATATGAGAGAAAAACACGGGTCAGATGCCTCTCTGAGGTACCCTGACCAGGAATCAAACCCACTACCTTTTGGTGCACAGCACAACACTCCAACCACCTGAGCCACACTGGTCAGGGCATAAGCCAAATTATTTTGAAATAATATGTTTATTTGCTGAATACATATCACATGGAGACCAGAAGTATTCTTATAAAGTGTTATAAAATTCCTCAACCCAATTCTCATACTGCAGAGAAGGTTTTGAAAGTCCCTGCAATAGGGCTGCCACAGAGTGATTCACTTGATTTAATATCTTTGCTTTTCAAAACAACAGTGTGGCCTCGTTTTTACCTATTTCCAACTGAATTTTCATATTATTTTGAATAAGTTTTGAAATTACTTTCTCCACCAAATAAATTAAAATGAACCAAACAAGAGTTTTAAGCACTGTGTCCTTTCAAATTCTATTCATTTGTCATCTCAAAATTCTGTTTCTAAGATGAAGAAATTAGTCTATCACTGCATGCTTTTATTTTATTATACCATGTTAAATGATTCCAAGTAGTCTAACTTGCTTAGTCATGGCTCTTCTGTCAAATAAATAGCTATTGAGAAATGTGCAAAGTATAAAGCTTTCTCCTTAGGAAAGGGGACAGATAATTAATTTAGTTCCTAGAAAGACTATAATTAACCACTTATCCAAAAGCCATTCTGCTGGTGGGAGCCATCACTTTTAACATTTTAGAATCCACAGAGCATTTCTGAAATTAAAGTCACTTTTAAAAAATTACTATTAAGCCTAGAAGTGATGGTAAGTAGATAAGGTGCCTAATTCAGTTTACAACTATTGTCACTGAAAAAATAGAGCCTTATTTGTAGCTATTTCAGTGAAATTCTAAATTAGCCAATAGAGGAGGAATGGGTAATAATACAACGGAGATAAAAAACTTAATACATTTTACCTGACATCTGTTTTAACTGTAAGACTCCAATAAAGAGATAATAATGAACCAGATATAAGGAACTCTCCCCCCTCTCTCTCCTCTCTCCCCTCTCTCCCCTCTCTCTCCTCTCTCTCCTCTCTCTCCTCTCTCTCCTCTCTCTCCTCTCTCTCTCTTTCCTTCTCTCTCTCCCTCATACTTGAAACATAATGATTAGCAGCTGCCTGGATCCTCTAGAAAGGAAAATATAAGAAACTGAATCCTGCTTTCATTCTTCATTTGTGTCTGACAATTAAAGTAATATGCTTTTATCTTTGTAAACCTAATCAAAAGCAGGCCTGGCAGAGTCATGAAGGCACCAAAATTAAAGTAAAAGATTCTGTCCTTAGAAGCATTTTTGAGGGAAATGTAAGTCAGTTACATAGATCTAGAGACTCCCTTTCATACTGTTTTCCTAAACAGGCCTATTACTAAATTAACCAGAAAATCTGACGTAGCTTCTTTCTGTTTGTTTAACATGCCCACCATTTTTCTTGTCACATAAAAATCCCATAAAATATTTATCAGTGTAGGCCGCAAGGTCCCCTTCAGTTACTGCCAATTTTTCTTCTCAGCTTTAAGAATAGAAATATCTGAGGCCATGTTTTATTTCAAGAAATTCCAAGCCTAACAGCTTAATCAAAAACAGGTTGGAAGTTGAAAAATGGGTGTGACGTCAACACATTATAGCATGCTGTTGGAGAAACTCAGGTGCAAATGTCCCATGAACATTCTGTGACTGTCTTGAAGGAAGGGAGGCTCTGAGTCCAAATGCACATGAATGTTTTCTTTGAGCTCTCTTTTCCATTTTTCTTAATGTTGGAAATAAGTCCCATGCTTTTACTTATTTAAGAACAAAACAAACTGCCTTCACACAAAAGGGAGAAATTACCACACCCTTCTTTTAATTACTTTAAAAGAGACGTTGGCACCTTTCAGAATGACTGTTAAAAATATACTTACTTATGTTAAAGATATGCTTTGATAAAATGGGAATAAATATCACTGTAATCTCCTTGATTCAGCTGTGACCTATTGTTTATTGTCAATCAAATGTGTCTAGAATTAGATAGAAGGTAAATATGGCTTTGGGCCCTGAGAAAGAGTTATCAGTCTTCCTCAACCATCATATACTTTGCTTTTTCCAAAAACAAAGAGTATAGGCCAAGAGAACAGGTAAAGAATAACATTTTAGGTACAAACTACTGGAGGAGTATATTTGAAATAGTTGGTTTACAAATTTTGGCTGCACATTACTACAGCATTTCTCAAACTCTTGGCATCTGTAGACCATTGAATAGGACATTGGAACACACACGGACCATAACATTTAGATACATTAAGAAAAAGTGATTTGTTGTAATGGAACTCAAAACATTATAAAATTGTTAATGTGAATAATAATAGTTTCATGTCAGTAATAGGAATAATGTTGTTTGCATCTTATGATAATCCATCCAGCTCTAATTTAATGATAAAAACTAGTTGTAAGGAAGTTTGCATATCTATATAGTTTCTTTCCTTGCAAGATCCTAACTCATAATTACACGTCTTACATTTTACTTGAAATGTATACACATATTCAATGTCTCTGTCAAATAGTTACATATGTTGGGATCAAATGTGGACAGGGATATTATGGAGAGATTTCTCCTTTAGGGAAACTTGCAGCACTCCATCAGAGAGGGTGATGTCAAAGGATTGTCCTAAGTTCCTGATTTGCTGACTTGGATGAGTAATGTTGTCTTTCACTAAAATAAGGTACAAAAAAATTGACAACAGGTCTTGTCCTCCTTGACAAACTCCCTGTGAATTGCAATATATATACACAAACTAATTTATTTATGAAGTCATTCAGTGGGTATCTATTAGGAAATTATCTCACCTACCTGGCTGCTCCTGCTAAATTGGTCTTGTGGCATCTTTATTCACTGTTTGCACTTTGTGTATGATCAAATCTAGTCCCAAGGTTTGAAATATTATTTGATATTTACTGCCAAATTTAGATTTCTAATTTCAGCCCCATTCTTGATCTATACTGATATACATGGTTACATACTCAACAATTCACTTTGCATGTCTACTAGGTATCCCAATCTTAGTATTTTTAATACAAAAGTATTGAATCTTTCCCCAACTATGTTTTTATTCCCATCTCAAGAGATCGCACTCTACTATCAGAATATGTATATCCTCAATATGTTTTACCCCCTCCCGTGTTCCAACCTATATCACATATGTATCTTCTCTATCTGGATTATTACATACCCTCCAAACTTGTTTCACTGCTTTCATTCATATGTTCCTATAATCTTTTATCTATAAAAAGTCCAAGAGATTGCTTAAAAATACAGGTATCATCAATAAATTACTGCTCCCTATCTCAACCAATCAGGGTGTCACACTGCACTGGGTTAAAACACTATCCTTGAAAAATGTAACATGATTTTTAACAACCTCTACCAGCCCTTGATCTCACTCTATGACCTAAACTCCTACCATTACTCTTTCTTAAATTTTTGGATTTTTAAATTTTTCCCTTGCCTGAGACACTCTTCCTTGTTGTCTTTTCACATTAGTGCTAGTTCTCTCAAATTTTGCCTTAACAGAGTAGCCCACAGAGATAAAATAGCATCACTTCTTACTCTTTTCTTACTCTTTTGCCATATACACTGCTTCAATTTTCTTCTAAACATATACTGCCATCTCACATTTCATTTTATATTTATGTGTTTATTTGATACTGTATGTCTTCTTTTCAGAATGTAAGCTCTATTTTGTTGAGAAGTTTCTTAATGTGTTCACATCTGTGTTCTTTGTACCTAAAGCAATGCCTGCATATACCTGGCATTCAATAAATACATATTAGATAAATAAATAAAGGAGTTAATTAGAAAAAATAGTAATATGAACAGATTTGCTTTGTAAACTCTTACTCTGTAATGTGGAGAATGTTTTTTAGCAGGGCAAGAATATCTGAGGACAGAGTTAAATAGGTACTGCAGTAAACCAGGCAGGAGCATTTCATAGCTTGAACTGTGAAGAAAGAAATAGAACTGAAGAAAAAAAAAAAAGCGAGAGCTATTTAAATTACAGAGCACAGTGATATTAGATATTGGCATATGAAAGAAGAAATATACGGGGTACCGCTTAGATTCTTTACTATCATAATATCACAGATAATAGTTCTTGTTACTCTTATAAGAAATAAAGAAAAAGGACTGTATGGGGTAGAAATGGGTTCATTTTGAGATATGATGATTTGTCACCTAAAATATGTAAGAGACTATTGAATGTATAGTTCTGGAGCAAAAAATGACTTCTGGCCTGGAGATACTTTTTAGTCATCTGTATAAAAGTAACAATTGAATCTATGAGTTTGGATGAAGTATCAGAGAGACCAAGTAGAATAAAAGGGATGATAATTTAAGACAAATCTTGATGAACTAATAAATGAGTGGAGAATGATGCATCTGCCAACAAAATAGAAAATGAGGATATTGGTGTATCGTGGAAGCCAATTTTAAAGAAAGTAATTTTCAAAAAGGAAACAATGATTAACAGTAGAGAATAACAGTGAGACCTCTGTCTTGGAATAATAGCTGGTTAGTGGGTGTTCCCTCTAAAAAGAGAGAAAGTTGCTAAACTGTTAAAATATAACAATAAAGTAAGAAATTATAAGGTGAAAAGATTTTCAGAGAACAAATAACTACTATTTAAGGAGGTAAAAAAATGGCTGAGTATTTTTAAATGCTATTGAGAACTCAAATAAGTGCTAGAAAAGTCCTAATGGTTTAGAGGAATACTGTTTTTGTTTTTTGTTTTTTTTGGTTTCCTTATCAAGAAGTTGTTTCAGAAGCAACATTGTGCCTGAAGCCAAACTGAAGTAGTGGAGAAATAAGATCAGAAGGAGAAATGAGGAGAGTAAATATTACCATCTCTTTGTGTACGTTTAGCAAGGAATTGCCAAGTAATTGGCTAAGAAGGAAATAGCTCTCAAATGATGTGGGGGGTGGGGCTTAATTACATTGCTAAGGGAAAAACACTGGAGATACTGAGCAGCTCTACTTATATATTTAAACACTTCTTTGCTACCCATACAGCCCCATCATTTCTGATTCCCTTTCGATTTACTGCATAGTTTATACAAGAAAGAACCTCTTTATAATGCAGATAATTTCATTAACAAGTAGAACACATCTTCAAATACAGATATGCACATAGATATATTCATATGTATGTGTATATATATATCTTATGTGGATATGCTTTTTGGGCATTCACACACCCATATAAATATACTGTGTACTTCAGTGATAGCAATCATTTAAAAAAAAAGTAAATAAATATGTTTGTATAATATCAGTTTTGTCACACATTTCATCGATTTAATAACACTGTCAACATTGCATTTTAAAAAAGAATGTTTTCCAATAGCTATTTTCTGTTTCTTTCTGAGTGTAGTATTTGTAACTAACTTCAAAATTGCCTTTATATATTTCTCTACCAAAAAAATATAATTTTTCAGCCTCTTTTCTCTCCAAGGAATAAAAGTGTTCATGAAGTCTCTGTCATTTTGTTTTCTTCCTCACAGGTAACGACTAATCAATCATTTGTTCTTCAACAAAAGGTCAAATGATCACACAATTAATATCAATAATAAAATTTAGAATATTGTAAGCATATGTAATATATAAGTCCTCTTTCTAAACATAGAATATACCTATTCATATACTAGAAAACATTATTTGATGTTTATTGTATAAATATTAACTGTATTCCAGAGAAGTCACTTGAATTTAATGGAAAATTATAAAAATCTCTAGTGATTTTATATTATTCTTTGAGGAACATTTTTAAGATACAATGAAATTATCCAACAGAACCCAGTTTCAAATATGCAGACTTAAAATTCCTATTTTTAAAAATTATGCTTAATGGCTTCCTCTATGAAATTGAAGTTTCTCCGGCACATGGCCTGAACATTCTATATACGCACTTTGTTCCTACATACGTTCTTCTGAATGTATTTTTCACATTACTTTGTCCCCACAACTTTTAAATAAACCATTTTTTGAGTCATTGATTTATATCTTAAATAAGGATAATAGCAGTGAAATATAATATATGATAAATTCTTAAACATAAACAACAGAAAGTAAATGATGTGAAACACTCTGACCAAAATTACTGGGCCCCGTCCTGTGTAAAACAACCTCAACAATGCGATCCTGTAGTTAGTTCATGGGAAAGCTTTAAAATTGTAGAGATTGTTGAGAATATGACAAGATTGAATCAAAATCTGAATAAATTATATATTTTGCATTTCAACTTTGGGAAACATGGATAAAGAAAATCATTTCTCCCCTCTGCTCCCTCAGGCCACCGCAAACAGAAGCAGCTCCATCCGCAGAAAGCGGTAGAGCAGAGAGAATTGCAATGGTCCATTTGCCACACTTTACAAACATTGCACTAATGACTCCCTTCCTTATCACTCTTCACCTATTAAGATGGGCAATAAACATCTTTTAAAGTCTTACATTAGCGTGGCTTCAAATACATCTTTTATGTGCAGTAATGATTTTCTAATGAATGTGTATGCCTCAATGTCTTCTAACTATTGATTAGTATAAGTGGGCTAATTTTAATTCCTAGCAATTTCCATTTGTCAACAAGATCTTTATCAGTTTCCTACTGTATGCCTAGCTTCATTAAGAACAAAACATCTGATCTAGATATATAAAACTGTATTTTTTTTCTAGATGAACAGAAAAAAGGTAATGAATTAATATTGCAATATTTAATCCATTTTAATGATTAGATGTTATAATTATTTTGAATTCTTTTTATTTAAAATAAAATACCATTTTCAATGAGCATATAAAACATTAAAATAATTTTGAGAAAACTAAAATAACAATACTAGTGATTCTAACATCATTGCTAGACTTACTTCCAAAAGGGGTAAACTTGATATGAATTGGTTTAGCTCATAATCATATGTATTCAATACAATATACTGAATACTATTTAATACAATTCAATACAATTCACATTCAAAGCAAATGTGCTGACCCTAATCAAATAACTAATTTTGTCTTTCTTTATCTCTAACTTCATGTTATATATGTTACAAATATCCATTTTTAAAAAGTCAAATTCTGTGCTTTTGCATAAACATTTTCTTTTCTCCTTCATATCTGTTATTTTTTAATATTACATAACATTCCCTTTAAGTGATGTATCATAACCCTTAAAAACCTCCTTAGACATAAGACTTTCAATTTTATGATTTTTATAGATAAAATTTGAACAAACTGCTGAGCAAATGGCATTCTACTTTTGGATAATTGTTTCCTTAAATCAAATTTCCAGGAGTGGGATTACCCAATCAGAGACTTTGACTTCATATTTTGATTTAGGGTCACATGTCATATTGTTTTCAGAGGCTCTTACCTATACCTACCACCAAGTTTCTTACATAGAGAAAGGCTTGGAAAAGTTTTTTTCCTATACTGACGTCGTCTTGGGATAATAACTACAAACTAAATCCTGTGTGATATTTAAGTTGATGTTAAAATTTATTCCTCATTTCCTAAAGCATAAAGCCTGTCCACAATCTTTTTTTCTGCTCTCTGCATGTTGCTATAAATTAATAAGTTTCATTGATACCTTGGTGATACAGGAATGCTCACACACTTGCCTTTCTGAGATGTTAAATAAAACATGCCTGAGTGTAAAATTCTTCTAAAAGTGAAATTTAGAGCCAATTATAAAACTTACAAATGGTCCTACTTAACTTTCCTGAAGGATAGTACAAGTAGCATTACTCCAAAGAAGAGTGGAACATATGTAAATTCACTGCCCTGCTATTTTGAATATCGATAACAGTAACTGAAAAACAGCTCATTTTCAAAGTAGTATTCTCATGTGATTTTTTGAAAGCTAATACTTTACATTTTGTAAGTCTCAAACCAATAGTGAACAGCATAAAAATATTAATTAAGAGTCCTTTGCTGATTTTTATTCACAGAAAAGAATTTCAGTCTTCTAAGAGACTAATTGACACCCCCTCCCCCTTTTTGATAAAGAAAAATATGTAGAGAACTGGGCTATGGCAGGTGATTTAGAAATTAAATATGTTAAAAAATACATGTGAACACTTTGGTTAAAGGAAGGCCACATGTGTTTGAAACTAACAAGTAATTTAAACAGTATATATTAAATGGCAGAGGATCTAACATTAACCTAGCTTACAGGGAAATTCCCAACTAGCTTTATTTGATTTCTCCATGGAAGGGAATTAGGAAAATGTTTCTTCCATGTCCTACAGCCATACAGAATAGCCAAGACCACCTAATCATATTTAGATGAGTTCAGTGGCTTAAACTGCTAGATAGCAAGTGTTCCAGAGGCTGTGGATAGATAGGTATCCAAATCAGTAACATTCTGGAACTTCTGCCCTTTTACATGTGAAATGACCCTTGCTTCTCTACGCCTTCCTTTCATTGTGCATCTCCCCTATGCTATCTGTCCCCCCTCAAAATATTTTTTTCAAGATAGAAGAAAAAGGTAATAGTCAAATATTATAATATTTAACATATTTAATGGGTAAATATTATATTTAATATAGAATTCCTTTTATCTTTGGGTGAAGAAAAACTCAATCTCCAAGTACACTTTAGAACCTCAGTTTATCGCTTAGGCCAATGCTGCCTCTAAGTATTTAATTTTTGTTTCTATCTATAAGAGAGAAGATCAAAGCAGCTTAAGCTTCCAGTGAAATGCTGGAAGACATGAAAGGAAATAGAGGGAACTCATGGGTTAATACTTCTAGATTTAACCCTGCTTACAAGATAGATCCATATCCTAGTTTCCCTTTGTAATAGAGTTTGAAGCTGTGGGTAATGTAAGTCATATTTGCATAAAGTGTAGGCAAGAGGTGAATCTAGTTTTTCATTGTTTCTATTCTTTTTCCATTGAGTGAAATCTAGGTCATCAAGTAGTCCCATTAATAATAGGACAGACACAGTTACTAATTCTCAGGCTAACATCTGTAAATTCCATTATGTTTTATGATATCCAAGAAAATCTCAGAGTGATTTAAGATCCATGCTTAAACAAATAGCTGATAGTCCTTCAATTTGAAACAGTTTTTTTGAATACCAGATATAAAACTGTGAATTTTAATTTAGCTATGGCATACTCATGACTAAAATAAATTTGAAACTTTCCTGCTTCTAATTTTTTTAAAAAGAAATTGTTTATATCTTTCATGAAAAACATAGTCTCTCCCAAGTTTGACATACATAAAATCTCAGACTTGCTTGCAAAATAAATTTCACACATTCTATACTTCATTTTTTTAAAGGAAAACATATGTCTCTTTGGCTAGATCCTTTGGTAGTTTACAAATGGATTCTTAGCTTCTGTTGTGATATAATTTCATTGGATTTATTTATGACATTATTTATAGCCTTATAATCCATTACATAATATATTGAGTTTCTAAAACATTTCCATGACTAGGAATCTGTGTCCTTTTACATGAGGATACAAATGAAGTATGGGGAGAATTAAGTACCATTTTCAATGCTTACTAAAATCCCTTCAATTAAACTTTCACATTGTCTTCTTTTCTTTCATAACTATGCAGCTTGTAAAAATTCCTATGTACTAGGTTATGCATATGCAAAAGAAACACAAGAAAGTGCCAAACTAAATCTTACCTTACTGTCTTTTCCATCTTTTGCTTTCACAGATCTTCTCATATCCCCAGGCTATTCTCTATCCTACCACAGGAAGGCGCTTTCCTTTCTCGTAACAGTTGTCATAATATCTTGCCATTTTAATGTACTTAGTTTTTCTTTTACCTGATTGTCACCCTCTTCTAAAAGGGACTCCTTCATGACCCTGTCTCCTTGTGTCTCCCCGGAACTAATATCCCATGAATCATTTACAATTTCCAGAAACTCTTGAAAATCTATTTTATCTTTTTATATATTTATTTTTTCTCCCTAAATAACTTTCATTAGGATATATATCCTAAATAATATATACTTTGATTAGCAAAGGAGAGCCCTGTACTATAAGCCCTACTTTTTTCATTATGTATTGACAGTGATCATGCATTTGGTTGCATCAATCTCTTTTTGCTTCTTTTAGTTCAAAGATATTTTTGTAGCAAATAATTGATTAATATAAAACAAAATCAATATGCAAAATGAGGCTATGTCATAAACTATATTTAAAATAATCTAGAGTAAAAATTATTTCTTGAAAATATTTATTTTACCTCCTATGAAATACATCAGGATTAGCTGTCCAACTTTAGTATAATATCACAGAGCATAGCTTTATTTTTAAACATCTTATAGGTATATTTATATCTATACAAACAGATATAATTTACATATTATAAAATAAACATTAACTAAATTCTATATTAACAAGTAATATGTTACGTGTATCAGTCAGGATGTATTTCTTCTCTAGTAATTAAAATAGTTTTTTATTAAAAACATAACATAAAAATCTGCCCTTCCTACATCTAATGTTGACTTTTGTTTTCATGAACCTCAAAACAAATTACAAAAAACAGTACAATATATTGTACTGGCTTCCTGTACTTCAGTATTAATGATTACACAGCCCTTAAAGGCACAGTACATGATCATTTGGAATTGTTTTTATATGTCATTAATAATACCTCATCATCAAGGTAAACACCTCTTATAATTAAGAGGACTTTTCAAAAAATAGGTAAAAGGAACTCAAATAATATTCTTATATTTCATTTAGACATTCAGAATTTTAAAATAAAAATTCTTTCAGTAGAAATTTGTCTTTAATTTTTATAACTTATTATGATCTGTCCAATTGCCCATTCTTGAATCTGTGCCTTACCATTTACTAGAGGTAGAATCTTTGGGAATTTTTTTAAACTTTCTAAGCCTTAGTGACTTTATTTGTAAAATTATATCATATGGTTTTTGCATAGAATTAAAAGAGATTTTATATGTATAAAATGCCTGACAAATTGCAAAAGCTCTATAAATATTATTTTTAGCATATGAAATTAAATTTAATAGTATGATGGTTTCTCTTAGAATTCCCTGCTGAAACATTGAAATAAATATCTTTAAAAGAACACTTACTCTTTCCTTGTTTGGGGGCATCCAGCTTTTTATGAGCTAGAGTCTTCAGCCCTTGGAGAAATTCTTCATATATTACCTGTCAGTCAAATGGCAGTTATTACACACCTATTATAGTTAATGCCTCCCAAGATATCACCTTCTCACAAGCAAAAGGAATATAATTATTTGGAAATAGATTTTCACCTTAATATTATTGTGCTTTAATTTGTTTGAACGCAGATTAATGAATATTTAAGTTAAAGCCTATGTTTCCTTCTCTAAGTTCAAAAAATTTTAAGTAGCCCGGCCGGGCGTGGCTCAGCGGTTGAGCGTCGACCTAGGATCCAGGCGATCGGGGTTAAATTCCTGGTCAGGGCACAGGCCCGGGTTGCGGGCTGCAGCCGATCAATGACTCTCATCATTGATGTTTCTGCCTCTCTCTCTCTCCCTCTCCTTTCCTCTCTCTGAAATCAATAAAGATATATTTTTAAAAAAATACAATTGCTGTAAACATTTAAAAAAAAAAATTAAGTAAATATTTTAATTAGATAGGTCTTCTTAGGCTTTAAAAATAATAGAAAAAAATGCCATTTGGGTTACATTTTACCCAATCATAACTTTATCACCTGTCAACTGAGCGAGATCCCTTTTGGAAGCAGTGCCTCAGAAAGCTGGGTAGGCTCTCAGGGCTCTTGTTTTTCTGGTTAGGTTCTGGCTCTTAGCTTCATTCTTTTTTCTGTGCATTCTATTGGCAGAACCCTGGGAAATACTGTTTGTATAAATGTCAGTACAATAAAATTGAGTCTATCCAAACAATCTTATATAAAAGACCTGAAACATTTTAGTTATAAAACTACTTTAAGATTTTTACTAACTTATCAATATCATCAAAAAGCATTTGGGGGATTTTTTTTTTTTTTTTTTTTTAAGAATCACTTATAAAGTCACAATCTCTATACTAAGTTCAGAATCATTATGGTAAATAGTTTAAAATATGAATGTATGCCTTACATCACAGTAAAGAGATGTGGACTATAAGTAGTTTGAAATCAGATAGTTCTACTTGACCAAAGGACAGACTGTGAGACAAATGAATAGAATTACATGCAGTGTGCATAAATAGGAGTTGCATTGTCCAACCAAATAAAAGTCACATTATGTTTATGAGGCAGGACGCAGGGAACGGGATGCTTGTGAGATATTTATTTTTGCAGACTCACGCATCTGCATAATGATCCCAGTCGATAACATTACCTATCACAAAGGGCATGGAGATAGCTGCGCTGCTAAGGTTGCCAGAGCAAGTAGAGAAGAAGCTGAAGCCCGCCTGTGCCTTTCACATGTATACAATAAAACAGCAGGAGTTCAAAGTACTGTCAGCCAAATGTTGAGCCATGGGCCTAGTCCCAAATATAAGACAAATATTTTAAAATATTATATTAGGAGAAACTTATTCAGCCCTCTTGTTTTAAAGCTGTCGAGTTCATATGACAGGGAATATATATTACTCCATGCCTGATCTTTGACTTTATTCCTGAGATAGCTCTTAATAGCTTACCTTTCGTTGCATCAAGAAAAAACACGTAATTGTTGAGAGTTTACTCATGAATTGGAACAAGTGGCAGAGAAGTGGACACAAAAGCCAGGGTACCAGCTTTTGTGGAGCATAGATTTAATAGGGAAACATAACTGACAAAATAAACACACATATTCTATATACTCATTTTAGAAATGCTTGTAAAATTTATAGTTAGCTTTTAAATCATATCTATAAAAGCTATTTAATTGATTTCATTGCCTACTATATTTTCATATTCAGTTGTGGCAATCTGGAGACCCTTTGCTGGTAGGCTCCTCCCTCCCTCGCTCCCACCCTTCCCCCCACCCTTCCCCTTTCTTTTTTATTTTTTATAAATAATTCAAATTCAGTACATATATATCTACTTTATTTTCAATGTCTGCATCATATTTCACCTATGAATAGGAAATAATTGACTTTATTTCCCTAAAAATGGGTAAACATTTATGACATTTTTACTATGTCTAGTAATGTTCCATTAAGCATGTATGTTATATGTGTGAATTCTAGTGCATTATATCAGTATCGTCACAGGATAAATTTCTAGAAATAAAAATGCTGGTTCAAAAAAGTACACTAATTTTAAATTTGGTTGTTCTATTAAAATGCCCCACCCTGCAAAAAGTGTATGTAATTTATGCACCATTATTAGAGTATGTGAATACCTATGAAACTGTAATATTTTCTTCATTAATCCATTTCTCATTGTTGAACAAATAGTTATTGCATGCTGATGATATACCCGGCACAACTGTAGCTAATGGGGCATTACAGTGAACAGGCCAGGAAAGCAGCTTCCATACCAGAGCTGATATTCTAACAAATAATTAGTGAAGCTTGTCCCTCAATGCTTGATTTTATGATAGCCTTCTGGCCTGAAGAAAAAAATAGATTGGATTTTGAGCAAAAAGCCCTCTGAGCTTTGCCATCATGTTCAAATAGATACTATGTCCTGGTGAGAACTGAAAATACACAGATTTATTTACGAGTAAGGAGTCTATTTAATTACTGGAAGTCATTATAATTATCTCACACATCTTATTTTTGCAAAACATCAAGAGGTCAGTGAGAAAATTATACTCTGCTTTGGAGCCATAATTTGGCATTGTAGCAGCATCAATGTACCCTTAAAAATTCTCTAATGATAATTGAATTTGCATCTTTCTCTTCTTATTACACAGTATGATTTTGCAGTGTTCTTTTAATTGTTATTCCTATATTTCACAGTAATTTCACATTCTATATTACCTTACAAAGATAAATTTGAGGAATTAGTTTCAAATTTTTTATACTGACTTATGAATTAGCAATCCATGCACATGGTTACAGTACATGTTGCATAAAAAACATAGATAGACTAAATTAAGTAAGTGTTCTTTCCACCTCAAGCCCAGACTCATTATGGTTTCTGTCCTCACTGTATTTCTTATGCCTATTTCAAACAATATTCTAGGCATATGACACCTAAATATAAGGTATACAAATTATTTACTACTCTAACCCACACACTTTTCAGTGTGAAAGGGTATGCAGGTGTTCATTATGCCAGAGGGGCAACAGGTGAAAATCAGAAATATAGTGGGCAAACTAAAATATGTGGTCACTCTAACTATATATCCTATGTATTTTGGTAAATGCATATTTTAATTTGGTCTATATGGCATCACAGTGCAGCCTCCTCTTGATCTTGCTTTTTTTTTCACATAACAATATATTTTGGGTATATTTCCAGATGATAATCCATAACATTACTATGGATAATTCTTTATAATATCTGCATGTATACATCATTTCCCCTATTGGCAGGCAAGACTATTTCCATTCTTTTACTATTACAAACAATATTATATTGAACATCCTTATATATAGATCATTTTACTTACGTGTAAATATATCTGTATGATAAATTGTTGGAGTTACAATTCTTGAGTTAAAAGCTATATGTGGGTTTTTTCTAATTTTGATGGACATTGCCAAAGTATCATCTTAAAAATTCTTACAGCAATATATAAGTTTGCCTACCTACTCTAATGCTTGCCAGTGTAGTGGATTATCACAATTTGTAATATATGTTAAATTTGTTAATATTTTAAAAATGTATCTCGTTAATTTTTATTTTTTGGCAACTTTTACTTAAGAACTATTTAACTTCCTATGAACTATGAAATTCTTCACCTTTGCCTTACTGATTTATAGGAGATAAGCCATTAGATATTTTGCATTTATATGAATTCTCATCTATTCAGACAAACAGGTGGAATAATTGATACCCACATTTCAGATGCATCTTTATTTTGGCAATCTTGATTTTCCACCAAAAGAAATTCCAGTCCTCTAAAAGACTCCTGAAGTCATCGGAGGACTCATGTAGGCATTGGAGACAAAATACATTTATAATGGGGCTTTTCTGAAACCAGATGCTTTATGATGAATGACTAAACATTGTCATGCCTTTCATCCATGCACATATCAAATATTTATTTAGTAGAAACTTTGTAGCAGAGTGTTCCAGATATTATAAGTAAAATAATGAAAAGATGGATTTCAATTCATTCCTAGTGAGCTGTTAGTAGGTTATGCTTTGGAGTAGACAACCTCAAAATCTTAATAGCTCGAAACAACAAAGATTTATTTCTTGCTCATGTTACATAAAAGCTGTTGCAGCTGCAACTCAGCTCTCTCTGCCCTGTTAGTTTTAAATGTTTTGTTTGTTTTCTTTTGTTCTGTTTTTTGGTGTGTATTTTTGTTTTTTCATTCCAGAAACCAGGAAACAGCCTATATTTGGAGTATACTGTTCTCATGGCAGAAGGGAAACGGGGGAAGTACCGAACCATATGGTCCTTCTTAAACTTTTTTCTCTGTTTGGTATACTGATTACTTCTGCATGCACCCTATTGGCCAGAGCAAGTTACACTGTAAAAGCAGAAGTCAATGGGGTTAGGGAATATGCTTAGTGGTTAGACTTCATATACTTTATAAAGTGTCCCCCTCCCCGATATTTCCAGTACCCACCTGGCACCATATAGAGTTATTACAATATTATTTACCGTCTTTCCTATGCTGTACTTTACATCTCCATGACTTTTGTGACTACCAATATGCACTTCTCAATTCCATCACCTTTTTCACCCAGTCCCCAGTCCCTCTCCCCTTGGCAACCATCAGTCTGTTCTCTGTATCTATGAGTCTGTTTTTGTTTTGTTTGTTCATTTATACTGTTGATTCCACATATAAGTGAAATTGAATGGTATTTGTCTTTATCTGACTGACTTATTTCACTTAGCAAACACCCTCTATGATACATTCATGCTGACACAAATGGTAAGATTTCATTTTCTTAATGGCTGAGTAATACAAGTAATATTCTGTTGAATATATGTACCACCACTTTTTTTTCCACTTGTCTATTGATGGGCCCTTTGATTACTTCCATATCTTGGATATTATAAGTAATGCTCCAACAAACATAGGAGTGCATACATTCTTTAGAATTAGTGTTTTCTCTTTCTTTGGACATATATCCAGAAGTAGAATCACTGGATCATAAGGCAGTTCTATTTTTAATTTTTTGAGGAACCTCCACACTGTTTTCCATAGAAGGTATACCAATCTTATTCCCACCAAGAGTGTATAAGGGTTTCCTTTTCTCCGCATCCTCACCAACACTTGTTTGTTGATTAATTGATGCTAGTCGATCTGATGGTTGTGAAGTGATATCTCATTGTGGGTTTAATTTTCATTTCTCTGATGATTATTGATGTTGAGCATTTTTTCACATGTCTATTGGCCATCTCTATGTCCTCTTTGGAGAAGTGCCTATTCAGGTTCTTTGCCCACTTTTTAATTGGATTGTTTTTTAGGTGTTGAGTTGTATAAGTTTTTTATATATTTGGATATTAACCCCTTATTAGATGTATCATTGACCATTGAAGAATATGTTCTCCCATTTGGAGGGTTGTATTTTCATTTTGTTGGTGGTTTCCTTTGCTATGCAAAAACTTTTTTTAGTTTGATATAGTCCCATTTGTTTATTTTTCTTTATTTTCCTTGCCCAAGGAGATATATCATAAAAAATATTGCTAAGAGAAATATCAGAAATTTTACTTCCTATGTTTCTCCTAGGATTTTAATGGTTTTGAGACTTACATTTAACTCTTTAATCCATTTCGAGTTTATTCTTGTATATGGCATAAGAAAGTGGTCTAGTTTCATTTTTTTGAACATATCCTCCCACTTTTCCCAAAACCATTTATTGACTACACTGTCTTTATCCCATTATATGTTCTTGCCTCCTTTGTTAAATATTAATTGACCATATATGCATGGGTTTATTTCTGGGGTCTCTATTTTGTTCCATTGGTCTATATGCCTGTTTTTATGTAAGTACCATGCTGTTTTAATTACTATAACCTTGGATTATAGTTTGATATCAGGTAGTGTGATACCTCCAATTTTATTCTTCTTTCTCAAGATTGCTGTGGGTATTTGGGGTCTATCATGTTTCCATATAGATTTTTGGATTATTTGTTCCAGTTCTGTGAAATAAGCCATTTGTATTTTGATAAGAATTGCATTGAGTCTATATAATTCATTGGGTAATATGGACATTTTAACTATGTTAATTCTCCTTATTCATGAGCACAAGATATCCTTTCATTTATTTGTATCTTCTTCAATTTCTTTCTTCAGTATCTAATAATTTTCCAAGTACAGGTCTTTTAACTCCTTGGCTAAATTTATTCCTCGTTTTTTTAGTTTGTTGTATTGTTTATTTGTTTTTTTGATGCTATTATAAATGGGACAGGCCAATAGTCAAGCCTACAATTCTTTTTAAGATAGGTCTCTCTCTCTACTACATATTTACATTTGTGAAGTCATTCACTCTATCAAAGTTAAGATACTAACCATCTTCATCTTTCTAATTTCCAAAGAGTAAATTAGTTGCTTTTTAAAGGTGTGGTTGGGTAACCATGGGATAATTAAACTTAGAATTTTTCAGTGATAGAGTTTCTTCAAATAACACATGATCTTACTTCCCTCACAATACATCCAATCATAACCAGAGATTCAGAGTTGACCTCTGGAAAATATCCTGAATTCCAAGTGTATGTCAGGATGGCAATGGGAAGACAAAACTAGAAGCGACAGCTCAAAAAGGGAACTCATACTGAAATTTAATGTTTCTAAGAAGAGGTTTCAGGAAATATTGCTTACAATTCACCATTTAAAAAAGTTTTAACTTGATATTTTTATTTCTTTGTGCATTTTAGTAATTAGAGGCCTAGTATTATGTTAGATGATCTTCTAACATGTTCTTAGGCATGTAGGCACCAGTCATTAACTGACTCCTCCAAAATGAGTAAAAAAAAGAGGAAATAAATCCATAGCTAAGGACTTTTCCCTTATAAGTTCTGGCTAAGGAAAGAAGAATTTTAAAGGGGATAATGTCATATATAAGTACTTATCATATTAAACAATTGAGAAAAATATTTCTTATACATTAAGATAAAATTATTTAGGCATTTTTGATGGCATTTATTTTCCTTATGCAAATTAAAATTACTATACATTTGCCATCTCTTTCCTCAATCAATATTTATTGAGTGGTTTACTGTTTGACAGGGACTGTGCCATTCACTTGAGATGAGGACTGCAAGGTACAAAATTCCTTACATACCCTGGAGTAAAAGAAGAATGACTAAATAAGCAGGGCCCAAACAACAGGGTGCACATTAATCACAAACAAGACGCTCCTGGGGAATAGGGGCAGGTTTACAGAGGAAGTGCTTAATAGAATCTTCCAGAATGAAGGGTAAGCAGGTGGATGCTGTGAGTGAAAATGGCATCAATGCAAGCACAATGAGGCTGAGAAAAAATAAGGACACTGCAGACACATTGGCATTACCAAAGCCTAATTTTCTACAAGGAAGACCAGAGTCTCAGACCGGTCAGCCTTGCAAAATATACAAAGATACAAAGAGATTCAAACTATTCTTCAGCACTGCAAATGAACTTGCAGTTTTTTTGTGTTTTGTTTGTTTTATTTAAGTGTGGTATGATCAAATGAGGGATTTAGAGCAGTAAACCTGATTGGACTGGAAAAATCGATGGGCATGGCTGACAGCAGGGAGGCCAGGCTATTGCAGGGGTGGGACAAGCAAAAGACTGAACTAAGATTATGGGCACTTTCTTTCAAAAATATTTTTGCTAAATATTTTAAGTATTTTTTCAATAAAATAATGATTTTTCCTTATTTCACTGCAAATATTAATATAAATGTCTGTTTCTACTATGATTCTGAATTAACAAAAGTAAAGTTTCAAGGTTGTTTTTACTTGGAATATGCCATAGGCTAATGTATAAGGTGGGGGGAAAGTAGGTTTACAATTGTGAGTATGCAAAACAGAGTTTATTCTTATATTCTTGTATATTAATTATTGTATTATTTCCCATACAAACAACTGTAAATCTGCTTTTGCCCCCCCCCCCCCCGTATAACTATTTTAATAGAGTATAACACAGATACAAATGCGCAGCTCCTTTAATTCATATGAAGAGAATAGTTTGGAATACTTCAGGTAAAGTATTAAAGCCCATCAAGCAAACAGTTACCATTTTTAATTCAGATGGCCATTCCTATTTAAGAAGAGCACACAATAAGATGAAGGAAAATTTATTAAAATATCCATTTAAGCAGGGACCTAATCCAGTGATTTTACTCTCCTAATAAATATAACCCCACATAAGGGCTGTCACTATATCCTGTACTAGGCAGAAAGTTTGATCCAAGTTAATTAGCAATAAATCTGCCAGAATCCACTCAAAATATTCTCCTAATTAATTAGAATGGGAATAAATGAATTGAAAAATATGTTATTATCCCATGAAAGAAATCTTATTAATTTCTAAGGTTACTTAACTAATTTGTCTGTCTTTATCCTGGCATACCTATCAGTCTCTGCCTTTCAAGTCAGTTAAAAATGTTCTGAATACCTGGGATGAAAAGATTATAAAACACTTTCTAGAAACACCTAATGACTGTGATTCTTAGCTGGCTTGTATTTATTTGTTCCAGCACATTTGATTCTCGTAAAATAATTCATCTCTCTATTCTTATAATAAAATAGTTACTTCTGTAGTTCTTTAGCCTTTACATGACATTTATCCTTTTAGAATACTTTCACTTACCTTTTACTGTTTTGCTCTTCTGTGTAATAATACCTTTTAATTTATTCCTCAACAATTTCCAGTGAATGTTTCCAGAACACTCTCACCAAAATTTTAAACATCCTTTAAGTGTGGCAATTAAGCTTCTTTTAAGGCATAACAATCTAAATGTTAATAGTAATAATGAGCATTTAATGAAACAAAAGTCAACCTTCCATTTGAAGATATATAAACTAGCATTAATTCCTTTCTAGGCTCAGGAAGTACACTCTGCCCTCTGGTAAGAATTTGACCTCAATACTACTTTACTGCTTTATTTTGTGTTTTTAAGGGCTTAGGCATCATGTGTTTTTGTTTGTTTGTTTGTTCTTTCTAAACCTGTGGAGGAAAAACATTGTTTAAATCCCCATGAGTTTTCCACATTGCAGAGTAAGGAAAAGGTAGGAACAGTATCCCTACAGTGGAGAAAGGTGGCAAACACTGCCTCCGCCAGGTGCCCAAGGCTAACATCTCCTGTGCTAAGTTTCTCTGACTGTGCATAGCTTTCAGACCATGTGATGAGACTGACATGCCACCCTTACATTCTTTTCCCTAAAACCTGATCACCCCAGTCTAACCATGGGGAAAAACAATGCAAACAAAACAAACAAACAAACAAACAAACACCTGACCAGTACTCTTCAAATATGTCAACATCATTATAAACAAAGGTTTGAGAAACCCACACAGAATGGAGACTGCTAAGCAAACATAGTGACTAAAGGTCATGCATAATCCTGGGTGGGATCCTGGGACAGAAAAAGAGCAATCGGGAGAAACTAGGGAAATCCAAATGACAGGTGGAGTTCAGTTAAAGGGAGTGTTACCAGAAAAATTCAATTACTTTTAAGATTTTGATAAATAAAAGAGAATAACTAGAACGTTTACCCGTTATTAAAGATGGCAGTGTATCTGTTAGATGAAGTAAAGATGTAATAATCAAAATGGGCACGTTTAGTGTTTCTCACTGTTTCTCTCAACCTTTCAGGCACATAGTACGCTTCTTTGACCCTTATTTCAGGAGGCCGATTGAGGAGTTCTGGCCAACACATTTTATGTGTAAATGATCTATAACACTTTTTGCCCAAATATTTTATTGTTGTACAAATTGCTAGAACTTAATTTTTTTCTCGGACAGTGACCAACAATATGGCAAATCTGTTTATCTGGGACCACTCGTGGCTCTGAAATTCCAATGGATAGAGTTTCTCTGTTGACTATGATGTGTTTTTTTAATGAGAAACAACCAGAAAATAAAAACAAACAAACAAAACACAAAACAAATGTGTTGTCATATGTCACTGAGAATTTAGACTTGATGGTTACCAGATCATAACTTAAGCTTACAGAGTGACAATGCCATTTTTTAAAATGAGAAAACACTAATTCTAGTCCCATAGACTTTGCTACTTCAAATAGATTCATTGAACAAACTAAGTAATGACCACAATTTTTTCTTCAGAAGTAATTATAATAAAATAATAAAAAATATTTGTTTTAAGCATTAAAAAGTACACATTTAATTTTTAAACATTAGAGATAATATTCCAGTTACAGTATTATCAGACCTTATGCTAAAGGCCAACATTGATCTAACATCAGTATTTCTTCAAGTAAAATTAATAACATTTAAGATACTTTAAAAACTAGAGCTCATGTATATACCAGAGTATCAAAATTAGCATTTGCTTTGAAAGGATATTTAGTAAATGTTTTTCTTCTACCAAAATCTCCCTTGCCTCTACTTTATCCATTGCGGGGGTCCAGAACGAGTCACCCCGAGATGTGATTCTGCGGTATGCAGATTGTTTTGAGCTAAAGATAACTTTAGCTACAGGCTCAGGAGATACTTCTGTCCCCAACCATAACTGCCTAGAAGAATTTTAATTAGAGGCCTTGCCCATAAGAGATTATCAGTGATAACTTTTTTGACCTACCTACATGGCAGGGAAAACTTTTACTTATTAAACATCTGCTCTTCTTATCATCCTGCAATGACCTTTTGAGGCCCCCAACATGTATTACTTTATCCCTGGCTCAGGATGTCTAAATACCCCAATCCCCCTTTCTACCTCTGAACCTCTCCTGCATGTCGGATCTCTGCCACTCATGTATGCGGAATTCCATACATATGTTTGTATTAAATTTGGTTATTTTCTCTTGCTAATCTGTCTCATATCTATTTGATTATTAGACTAGTGTGAAGAACCTTGAGGGTACAGGAAATTTTATTCTTCCCCCATATCATATATACTACTTACCCTCTTTGAGGATTTTGACAGTCTACACCTTACCCACCTTTGAAGAGAAAGACACCTATCATCCACCTTTGTTGGCCACAGATAGACCATTTCTCTGAACTACCACAACACTCACAGGGTGTATTTAAAAGTTAATATATATTTTCTAATATTTTATGGTTATGTTTAATTATCTGAGATAATGTCATCTTTTTAAGCACATTAAGTAGCAAGACCAGAGCCTTAGGAATTTTTTTTCATAGTTTTCCAACTACTTCAGATGGTCCTGGGTACTTGGCTAATATTCAATAAAACTTTTTTTTTTTTTTAATTAGAAGATTCAAGTCTAACTTAAAATACACATTTGCCATGAAAATTTCACAAACTGTTTCAATTTACTTAGATGACTCTCTTACTCTAACACAATATCTTTAATATTTTTATCCATTAAATTTATAGAATATCAGTTCAAATATATTAACAAACTCTCTAAAATTAATTAGTTTTATTCACCTAGACATTATATTTTCTTTCTTTGGTACTCAATTATATATCCTAAACTGCTAATCAATGCTTTGAATAATATAGAAGCCTTAACTACTAAATATAGATATAAATATAGATATATATTAGTCTAAAAAAAGCAGAACTAAGCCAGCAAATTTTATAGGTTGATCATATTTAAAAGGCATTTAAATTTATTATAGGTGCTTTATCAAGAATTCTTTATAAAGATAAAAAATTTTTTAAATCTAAGCATTAAAGAAAAAAATCACAATCTCTCAAAGACATGTGAAAAATGTTTCAACTCAGATAGTTATCAGAAAAAAGAGAATTAAAACCACAATTAGATTCCATTAAAAACTCACAAGATTAATAAACATTTAAACAGATCTGAAAATGCTAAGTGTAAATGAAAATGTGGATACTATGGGTATAAACAATTTGCATACATATTGTTTTATACTGCCAATATTAGGATTTCAGGGAAACAAGAACTATGGAAGATATATGTATACTCTCTATTTATATCAAGATAGCTCTAGAGTCTAGATGGAGAAAGATAGATCTAGATGGAGATACATATATCTCTTATTGTTTTGTTTCTCTGAAAAAACTTGACTATCACAGGCAGTATGCAACAACATGAAATAAGTTCACAATATTTAGCATAGGAAGCAAGGTGTACAATTATACATAGTATGAGTTAATTCATACAGAGCATAAAACACGGCAAAATAAAATGTTAAAATAAATGCATAATAAAATGAAAAAAGATAAGCAAGGATATTATAACAGAGATCAGAAGAGTGATCATTTCTGCAGGAAGAAATATTATGGGAGGGGGCTAGTAATATTCTTTTTTGAACAGGTGATGGTTGTATGAATATTCATTAATAGTTACCATTTAAACTACACATATATTTTATGTACTCTTGTATATACGTGTTACTTCAAATAGTAGTAAAAATCAACCCAACTCAAATTTTACATAACATAGCACAGTACAAAAAAAGGGGTAGTGGAAATAGGGAAAAATAAGAATATAGAGAAAAGAATTGGTTTATTTTCCCAGGATCTCAATAAAACACCTACAATCTAAATATTCTTGGCTCGGTTCAAATTTACAAAAGGCTTAACAAATGAAATTGACTTCTATAATAAAGAGAAGATACCTGAAGAGCCACAGCACAGACAGCTTAATTAGGATTCATTAAGATTTTTGTTATATTGGCATATATAGTTATGTAACGTGGCATATGATACCAAGACCATCAGGTTAGTAAATGACTTCAGTATGGACTGTGGCTTTTGAAAATTAAGTGATTAGAGATTTAAGAGAAAATGGAAAGGAAATAGAAAAGAAATAAAGAAAAGCTTGTGAAAATTTTATGTAGTCATTATAAGATAGTAATCTTTGCCATAATATCTATTTGTCTCACTTAGGTTATATTCCCTATTTTTTAAAAAATTAGACATTGTAAAAGAAGTCCTAGCCATAAAAGTCTTTATATTTATATTAATTTTTGGAGCTGAAGTTACAGGTAATATTCTCATTGTCTTAGTTTTATAGGTGTTGTTCCACACCTAGTCAGTACTTTAACTCCCAAAGGCTTCATTAAGAATTCATGAGAAGTTTATTCCTAATTAAGCCACAATTAAAAAAAAAAAGTAAGTAAAACATAAACTGTCATTTGAAGGCCATTTGCCTTTTTCACCTGCTTCAGCCACTAAAACTTTTAAATTTTCTACAGTACAACCATTTATAAAGGAAGAAGGCATTAGACTTATATGCCTTTTGCAAAGCATAAATTGAAAAAAAAATGTGTATCTTGTATGTAGCACATATAATTCATTTCCTATGCGTGCTTTCAACAAATAATGCATGAACTATGGTGGTTTTTTCCATCAGTTAACTCTATGTTGGCCCTGTTGGTCAGAAAAAATGTTCTAATGCACACACACACATACACACACAGAGATATTATTAAACTATGGCAAGAACAATAATTTAAATAACCCTCTAAAAGACATTTAGGATTAAGCGTCTGACTTAATATTATAAATATTCTCTTAATTATATAAATGAACTCACAGGAAAGTAAAAAATAAATAAAAAATAAATAAACCCTAAAGGGCCAAAAAGAAAGAGAAAGCCAAAGTGGTTAGTTGGAAGTATATGTCGCTAACCCAGTAAACTTCTCCATCCTTTCTTTCAAGAATTTGGATCTTAATAACTGCCTGGGCATAGGAATTGAGGACCTGGGTGTCCAGGAAAGTGGAAAGTCAGAACTGAAATGCCTAAATAATGCCAGCAGAAAGATACCTATGACCAGCAGAGGGATATAACAAGAAAAACAATATGTCTATTCAGAGTTCCAGTTGAAAAATACCCACAAAATTATAACCAAAAATCTCCTCTTTTATGAGTGTATAGCTTTGAAGACCCTTATGTATTATTAACTGAAAAAATCGTGTTCAAATGAATGTATAGAACACTCATCATAAGAGCCATGGTCCTTTACGCTGGCCGGTGTGGCTCAGTTGGTTGGAGCATCGTCCTGTGCGCCAGAAGGTGGCAGTTTCCGTTCCTGGACGGCACATACAGGCTCCAGGTTCCAGCCCTGCTCAGGAGGCACCCGATGGATGTTTCTCTCTCATGTTTCTCTCTCCATCTCGATCTCTCATTCCTTTTCTAAAAAATTTTAAAAGAACAGTGGTTTTTTTCTATATATATAAAAAAATATCTAAATATAACAATACAGAGAGGAATATGGTGATAAAAAGAAACAAAAAAGAGAAATAAAAAAGATAAGATAGAGAGATAGTATCTGTGTAATTTGTTTAATACCGTTTTCTATATTTATGCACTGTACTCCTTAGAAACTGTAGTCATGTTTTTTCCTTTCCTTTTTGAAGGATGTAAGAGAATCAGTCATTTTTATTATAAAATAATTTTATAAAACCTTGTCTTATTTTTGTAAACAAAGTTATACCTCAACTGATTTTTTGATCAATTGAGTAATTTATAAAGAAAATGAGTTCTTTGTGAATCATTTTTCTAATTTTTCTGTATTCTGCAGTTTGTTTGTTGGTTTGAAACATGAATGTAGATATGATTCCAAAAGAATTTGAATATAAATATGAATGAAACCTACCCTCAACAATCAGACAGCCTTCATCGTGGGTGTTCAAATTATATGAATAATTTGAATAGTGCTTCATTATATGAAGGCAATTATAAAATTAAAGAAGCCAACCCACCTGTATGTATGTCAGTTATATTTTTCGTGAAGAATCATTGCTTGCTTCTTTGAAATCATTTTGATTGCTACCATATTGTCTATATATGAAAGTTATAAGTAAAAATTGGATTACTAATACTGACACAATGATATTACCAGTTCTAAAAAATATTTTCTCATCCTTTTCCCTCTATTTATTTGATGAGATTATTTTTATTTCTGTGAAATAAACTAGTTAAGAATATAATTTTAAATAATCTGTTTCAATTTCGCTCACAAGAAGTCACAATTATGACATTAACAATTATAATAAAAGTATAATTTTTGCTTTTTTCTTTGAAAAAGTACCAAATTCAGGAAACAACAAAAAATAAAATATAAGCACTATAATAATCACCTATATCCAGATGGTTAAAGTATTTTTATCTCTACTGCTGGCTACGAATTTACTCAGACTCAAATTGCCTGCAGCAAAAATCTGAATCTTGCTCTGAAAGTCAGTGATGGGGAACTAATGTTGAATTTGGTCTGTTAATTAAACAAGAATGCCATTAGACGGAGGTGGCTCTAATGCCATGGCGGCCTGTGTAAGCAAACCACAATTTAAGCCTGTAAATGCCTCAAGGTTATAAAATGAAAACGCTAAGGCTGACCAATCACAAACAGCCAACTTGGCTTTAAGCTATAATCAATCTATACTTTCTTAGTTTGCTTCTGCCTTTTCTCTATAATAGTCTCTCCCCAGCTCCTGTAGGTGGGGTGCTCCTAACCCCTTCCGGTTTGGTGCTGCTTGAAGGGAGCAGATTTGTGCTCAAATGAACTCTTAAAATATTTAATATGCCTTGGGTTATATTTGTATAGTTCTAGTATCAGAAGAGGAAGCCAAAGGAGACCCCCGACAGCCCCCAGGAGCAGCGAGCAACCGGCTTAAGCGCCTGCTGAGCCATGGGCTGGCTGCCTCGCCCCCTCGGCAGGCGGTGGCTCAGTCCTTCCCTGTTCCTGGCCCCCAGTTCTGCCTCTGCAGCGTTAGCCTTCAGAGCTCTCAGGCTTCAGTTGAGAGTTTCTTTTTCCAGACAGGGTCTGGAAACCACTGGCTCAGACTTAGAAATCGGACTGGCAATTTATATAAAGGCAATTGTAAAATTAAAGCTGCCAATCCACTTATATGTATGTCAGTTATATTTTAATCATTTGGGATGAGCTTATCCATTCACGAGGTCCTCTAAAAGAAAAGGAGTCTCAGCCAAGCACTCAGTGTAGAGGGTTGTGGAAAAACTTATTTTTCCTTCTCTACAGTTTCTGGGGACTAAGACGAGACCCTCTAGGGCACCCCACTCCTGCGGAGCCTGGAGACGGCAACCTGGAAAAACTGGGAGAAGCTAGCAAAGGGTGACATTTGACCAAAGTCATCTCTCCCAGATCTTTGTGAAACCTGGTCAAGAGAGGAAGGTAAAATTTTGTTGTCTCTTTTTTCCCAAAATTGAGATTGGCAGAGAAAAAATTCATTTGTTATGGATGGTTTTTCTCCCAGGAACAGCTATTGCCATTTTGTGTGTCTCCTTTTGTGTTATGAGAACTTGGCTTGGCAACTGTCAAGTTGGGGGCCCCAAGTTATGGCCAGGGAGAAAAATGGGTTGCACTCCATTTGCAGCCAGGGTCCACCACCACCACCACCCACCACCATAGCCAGCTCTCTGGGGAATTGTCTTTTGTTTGGTTATCTTAGGAAGTTGCTCTGGAAAAGCTTATAGCAGTCCCTATTTATTGCCACTTTTGCTAGAGTCAAATATCTGAGGGTAAGTCAGTGTTGATTTCATTCCTACTAATTATCTTATGTTAAATACATTTTTAATGATTTCAAACTTTTCTTCTAAACAGATTGTCCTCGAACAGTTTTCACTGTTCTTTGTTTTCCTGCTGTTAGACTGTTTAAATAAGTTGGCACCAATTTGTTAGGCTATAAAACTGGATACTTTGCTGGGCCCCATTTTATATGAGCATAAAACTTCAGCACGCTTGCCCCAGTATTTCCCCATGGATAGGAAGCAGCCTTTCTCACCATTTTATTGCTTCATTCATCAGTGTTTTACTTGCAAATTGAAGTTTCTTTCTGTGAATATCTTTTTCTATACTAATAAGCTACCAGCCAGTCTTGGCCAAGAATTGCATAGCCCTTCAGGGTTAATTTCAGAAGCAAAGTAATTCAACTCCCCAGCAATTCCCTGGAAAAGATAAGTACAGGACAAAATTAGTGCAGACATAAAAGCAAGCATTAAATATTTCTTCTGAGGTAGCCACTCACATATTTATCTCCACCCTTAAACCTTAATTACAGAGAATGTTAGAAATAATGGCAATATCATTTGCACTTGTTGCTATAAGCACAGCGTACACGTTGTGAAGGCTAAGCTGTGAAATAACCCTATTTGAGTTTTTACCTTATAGATGAGGTAATTGCCTACCTGCTCAATGTAATTATTGACCATTTTCTAATTTTTGCCATAAAAGCAACTATAGGGTCTCACCAAATCCAAAGTATTGATGAAAATGCACCTATTCACTCTGCTTTTACCACTATATTAATTTTTCATGACTGAATTTGACATTATCTCTTCTTCTTGTGCCTTTTCTTCTACATGAAATGAGAAATGGGGCTATTGAGGTACAAGAAATATTATGCCCCTTGCAAGTTTCATAGAATAAGTGGAGGCATTTGCCCTTTGCAAAGATAGTGTCATAACATTGCAGAAGAATCACATATAAAGACCATTGCTTCTTTGTCACCTTTTATTATTATTACTTTAAAATGATTTTTAAAAGAAAAATTGTATTAAGTAATCTCTGTTTTCTTTGTACTGTGGAGTCTTTAAGTGCATTAAACTCAAATTAATTTTCTTTGAGGGCAGAGGGAATTGTTTTTCAGATGCTAGAAAAAAAATTCTCATCCTTCAAAAAGTCACAATTTCCCTATGACAGACAAAAATATTCATGAGACTATAATTATATTAGGTAAAATATTACAGTGTTAAATTACAGCTTAAGAATATAATAAGTTATTACTCTTTGATTTTTGGTCTGAACATGTGTTAGAGGAAATTATTGTTTTAACTATACCTTACTTCCAAAATTCCAAAATTAACAGTGAGTGCTGTTAATGGCATAAAAAGTATGTGCCATCTCAACAAAAAATGGGATAAAAATATTCCCTCTGATCTATTAATTGATTATCTCATTAGGCAGTTTCAATATAGTTTGATACAATTCCCTGTACAAATAAGAAATCATAAATCTGTCATGAAGACACGGCCCACTATTTTTTCCTATACTTTAACAATACCGTATGACCCAACTAATTGTACCACATTATGTCACCTCTGATTATATATGAAGGGCATCTTTATAACCATTCATATTAGTTAAGTTAGATTTCATATGTCCTTAAATTAAGATTTTCTATTGGACTTTAATAAAATATTGATAATGAAAAATTCTTTTCAGAATCTTAATATATTTTTAAAAGTTTCACTATGGTAAGTTTAAAATAAACACCAAAGTAGGAAGAATACTGAAATCCATGTACCCATAACCTAGTACATTATTTTCCTACTGCTGCTCTAAAAAAAAAATCACACAAACATGGTGACTTAAAACAGCACAGTTTTAGTATTTTGTAGTTCTAGTGGTCAGAAGTTAGAAATGAATCTCACTGGGCTAAAAATAAGGGCTCAATGCCATTTCTAGAGACTCCAGACAAGAGTCTCTTTTCTCGTCTTTCGAGCTTCTGAGGCTGCCAGCGACCTCACGGTCCATTCCTCTGCAAAGCCAGCCACACCAGGGCAAGTGCTGTCCATGCTGCCAGCTGGCCGCTTCTCCCCTCCTGCCTTCCTTTCCCACTTCTAAGGAAAACGATTGTGATGACAGTAGGTCCTCACTCAACTCTCTCTCTAGGTTTCAACTGTAAGTGAAACAATGTGTAAAGAAACCAATTTTACCACAGGTTCATTGATGCAAGCAAGAATTAAGTTCCTTCAGCAAACTAGTTGGAAGGACGTTATTTAAGGACCTACCGCCTCTGGCCCCTTCTCCTCCTACCCACGACCACTACAGGATCTTCCAAGATAATTTCTCCATCTCAAGGTCAGTTGATGAGCAAAATTCCATCCACAACTTAATCATTCCTTTCCAAATAACAAGATAATCACAGGCTTCCAAGGTTAAGACCTGGGCCTCTGTGGTGGTGGTGGTGGGTCATTTTTCTGCGTCCTGTACCTACACAGTTATCAACATTTGCCATTATTTCATCTGTCCTCCGCCCTTACAACACATATGCACAAACTTTGTTTTTTGTTATTTGTTTGTTTGCTTCTGTTTTCTTTTTAAGCAAATCACAGACTTCACATCACTCTCCAATAAATATTTCTCTGTGTATCCTAAGAGATAATGGTATTTTGTTTAAACATAACCAAAACAGAATAATATCTTCTAAAATAATAATACTATAATGCCATCTAATACCTAGCCTGTTGCTAATGTCTCCTGATTACTTTAAAAATATCTTCTATGATTGATGATTGAATCAGATCAAAATAGGTGTCGCACATTCTATTTGATCGATATGTATTTTAAATCTCCTTTATAACCATTTCCCATTTATTTTTTCCCTTCATGTCATTTAGTAGTTGATGCTGTGTAATTGTGTACTCCTTAGAACTGTCCAAATTCTGGATGTGGCTAATTACAGCATCAGCACCATTTAATGTGAAGCCCTATCCTCTATGTTGCTGGAATCTAGTTAAGTTCAGGTTATCGTTGGTCCCCCAACCCCTCAAGAATGTCTTATCATGTATATAATTCATATTGTGTGACATTGGGTAATACATGATGTGTGATTGTCTCAATTTTAGTGATTTTTAGATTCAGGAATTGTCAGACTGATCTGTTATAAAGTATCTCACCAACCATTCACTTGTTGAATTCAGCAGCAGTTGATAGTAGTTGCCTAGATATTTTGAAATTATGTTTCAGGTGCTTCCTCTATCATTATATTTAACATTGTTTAATGTTATATGAAAATTAACTTATCCATACTTTTCAGGGATTTGACTAGTGGGGAAACAGAGGTACATTGGTAGCTGACCAACTTATCTGTATACAGAAATGCAAGGCTGTCTTAAATCATGTCTCCACTATCTTCTTTCTTGATTTGGGCTCTCTTATCCATCATAATTTTGATATATTGTCAAAGAGAATACAACAAAGTGACTGATAATCTTTACAGAGATAATATTACTGATAAAATTACAGAGAATGGGAGAATTCCTATGATGTATGTAATGGGAACTATAGCTAATTTTTGTGTTTTTATAGAAACTGGATCCAGACAGGGTCCTTGGAAAATATTACCTTTAATTGTACCATGTTACTTAACCTTCTCCTAAGATACCATTATCCTTATTTAAGAAAATCTTGGATGATTAGATATTCTTTTTTTGTGTGTCTGAAATAAATTAAGGATTTTTATTATATAGAAGCAAATTCTGGTCCCATATTCTAATTAAAATAAGTACTGTACATGAAATTGCATCATTAGCACACATAATTAAGTAGAAGTTAAGATGCATTGGTAATTGGCATCTATAATGTCCATTTTATGCTTTACATTTTTTAAGGTTTTTAAATTTTTATTTATTAATTTTTAAATTACAGGTTACTTTCAGTATTATTTTGTATTCTTTTCAGGTGTACAGCAGGCACTGATTTTTTTTTTTCCCAAAAACAAACAAACTATACTTTACTTTTAGTAATGAGTATCACTTCATAAATAATTTTTATAAATATATAGGGATTTTAAAAGTCTTATTTGATGTACAAGTTCACATGTCAAAGTTTAGCATTTGTGACTGATTCTTATGAATCTTTCGAATGCCCATGCTTAACTTTTAGTGTGTTTTCTATTTGACCATATATCACATACTTCAGAAATGTTTTAGGAGTTATAGTCCCTTCTACACAAATATGAAGTATCTCAAAGCTTCATTTTATCATAACTCTCTTAAATATATGCAATGTTATATATTTGTCTTGTGGGGTTGGCTATTTTTTTTCACATCAGCAATCATTTCTACTGATGTATAAACTCTCTAAGAGCTTTTATACCACTGTATTTTTGAAGGATCTTCATCAGTGCCTAGATCATAATACAGAAGAAAAGTTGAATTATTAAAAATAGAAATATTCCAAATAAGATGTTGATTAGTGATATTTTAAATCCAATATTTTAACACATTTATTATTCAACAAAATTTCTAGTGTCTATCTTTCCACATACCCCTGCATCCAGATAATACATTCTAAAGAATGAGTGAATCTAGGATACATAATTTACTTAATACTCATCTGAGAAGGCTCAAGTGTATATTTCTGTGACTCATTTCAGTATTTATTTCCATGACCTTAAATTACTCCCAGAGCATAGTCCCTAATTATTTGCATGCACTTACAGTCAAGGTGGACTGTGGTTTCAGAAAACATTGTTTGAACTTCAGAGCAAATTACTCTTTCTCCCTTTCCATTTATTTTTTCCCCTTCCACTTATCACTATTTAAAATTGTCTTGCTCCTTTTTGTTTGTTTGATATTTGATGTGGTAATTTAGTAGTTTATTAGCTGTATTCTCCACTCCCAACCCTCTCTGCATCCCCACAGACACATACCTGCCCAAAAACATTTCCATGAGAAGAGGGTCTTTGTCCATCTCATTTATTACTGTATCTCCCAGCTCATAAAACAGTGCTTAGCAAAGAAGACATACTAAGTAAACATTTTCTCATAGCCCTGTCTCTGAAATTTCTTCATATTTACTTTTTTAAAAAATTTATTAGTGTCGTATGTACTCTTGGATGTAGTGTATCTGGTTCTCCTCACTAGTGAGTTATCATCCTATTGGCATTATTGATCT
Organism: Miniopterus natalensis; assembly: GCF_054644295.1. Taxonomy (NCBI): domain Eukaryota; kingdom Metazoa; phylum Chordata; class Mammalia; order Chiroptera; family Miniopteridae; genus Miniopterus; species Miniopterus natalensis. The sequence goes on from NC_142083.1 coordinate 57,295,567, forward strand.
ACATATTTTTGTGTTTGTTCTTTTCAGTCAGAGGTTTCTGAACATATTTAGTCAGTCAAGACCATTTTCTGAGCTCCTTCTCATCCCCATTGTAACACATTGTCCTACTAGATAATGCCAGGCATGCCTTATAATTTGTTCCCTTGAAATTGCAGGTGTGAACTCTGCTAAAATGAGAAATTGCATGTCATTTGTTGCTCAGTTGAGTCCATCTAAAATTATTTCAAGATGCTGACAACTAATACATAGCTCTATTAAACCGTCAATAGATAGTATATACACATATAAATACTTATGAAGAAGTTTTTCAAAAGCAGTATTCTTTATCCTCATTAAAATAATCTTGTCCTTTATCCTAATTTTATTTGGAAGCAATTCTGCTTATCATGAACAATATTTGATTTTCAGTTTTAGTTAAATTCAATAAGGTATATTGCTACTCACATTCAAAGTCCTGGACTATACTAGAATTCATTTATGAATAGTTTCAGTGACTTTTTCTTTCTCAAAGCTGTAATGAGTTTTTTCTTTTAAAAAGTGTCTTTCTCTGTGGTTTCCTGAAATTATAACTTAATATTTGAAAACCACAAAATCACTGATGCCACCTTATGTTGAGCAATATAATATTGCTAATATCCAGCTGTATTTGACATACAATAATGTCTAACCTAAAAATGTTACATCATGCCAAAGATGGCTTTGAGTAGTAAAACAAATAAAAATAAAAATGAAAAAGAATTTAAATAACTGTACAGCAGTAAAAGTTGTAAGTAAAAGCAATCTATATCTCAAGTTGATTTTTAGACTATGATGAATTTTGTGCCCTCTTTTATCATTTCCATTTAACAGAGTAATAATTCCCTGGGGGGGTTTATTTAGCCAAAAGTTGTGCGTAGTCTTCAAAATATTTAGATTCTATTTTCCTTAGAACAGTATTTTAATTATACATTTTTTTCCTCTTGAGGAAACAATATTTCAATAAAATATGATTGTGTCATATTTTGTGGACAAATTAACTTATTAAGAAGTATAATAAGAGAGATTCTATAGGACATATAGTCATTTTCAGGAGCAGATTTATTTTTACATATCTGAGAGAGATATACTATATTCATGGATGGAAAGAAAAAAATATGAAGTTGCCTTCCCCCCCAATAGAATTCAAATATGAGATTCCAATAAAATATCAAAGAGGTTGTTTTTATAACTTATCAAAATTATAGTAGATTTCATCTAATAGAAAAAAAAGGATTAGATTAATTATGATTATTTAGGAAAAAATAGTAATAATGTAAAATGTTTCTTACCCAATAGTAATACACATATTTTATAAAGTTACAAAACTAGTATTTTTAAAATCATCTACCTTGTCAATGGAACACAATACATATCTAAGAAACTAATTTTAATATAGTCCCAATTTTAAAAAAGAACCCATGTATGAAAAATAACAGAGGAATATATGTTGAACAGTTAACAATTGGATTGCTTTGAATAATGATATGGCAATTATTTTGATTCTTTTAACTTTTTCTATTTTGAATTATCTACAAAAACTGCATATTGTCTTTATAATAAGAGGGAAAAAAATTCTCAGAAATTTTAAAAGTATGTTTGTTTTTTGAAAGTAGCAATTATAAAATATAGGCTAATAAATAAAATATAAATTTGACTCCCAAAACATTCTTTAATTTACTTGAAAAATATTTTTCTATTGGAGGTGAAGCTGTTGAACCCTAGATTTAATTGTCATCCCAACAATGCCCTTCAATGTTTTTGGTGTCTTATGTTCTAGTGACCAGAATTAGCTTAGTTATTTCACTGATCATCTCATTAGAATTTGGGTTGGGCTTAAAAAGAACATCTAATTTAATATAATCTAAACTATCACAAGAAGGATAATTGATTCTGTTTAAAAGAAAATAGGTGATATTTCATTATAAATATGATCATTACAAAAGGTTTTGGACCATTTTTCTACCTTTCTCGGACAGACAACAAAAGTGGTTACATTAATATCATTAATGTTATCATAAGCCAATTATCTTCTGAATTCCTTTTCACTACCAGTTACCCTATTTCCAGCACAATCAACCGACTAACCAACTAATTGTATTAATTCGTTATTTTTTAAAATAAGGAAATAATCTTTATACCAAGAAAAGTAGAACTAAATATTAAGTAAACTTGGGAAAGAATTTCAGTAGCTATCCTTGCAAATGAAGGAATTTTTTGCTTTAAAATAGTCAGTATCATGTCCTGTCTGGTGTGGCTGGGTTGGTTGACTATCACCCCATGCACCAAGAGGTGGCTGATTCAATTCCCTGTCATGGCACATGTCCAGGTTGTGGCTCAGTCCCAGTGCCAGGCATGCAGGAGGCAACTGATGGATGTTTCTCTCTGATTGATATTTCTCTCTCTCTCCCTCTCACTTTCTCTCAAAAAAATCAATAAAAACATTTTTAAATAAATAAATAAATAAATAAATAAATAAATAAATAAATAAATAAATAAATAAGTTAGTATTCAGACACTTCAACTATTAAAAATGTTGAAAGCAGTTTCTCTACTGGAAATATTTTTTGTAAAATTTCTGTTGTTATTTCTACAATTTTAAGAATACAAATACATTTTTCAAAGCATGCCTTCTAGTGTAATACCCATTGAAATGATTGCTCTTTCACTTGAAAGCTATTCAGTTATGTAAAGACATGTATCATAGTCCCAGAATATCTTTGGACTAAAACATCACTACTTCTATAGTTTCAAAAATGATATGTTTTCTAAATTAAATAGTTCCATCCTGGGACATTTCATCTGGAGCTTCTATAATTTGCTATTATATCTTACAAAGTTTTCAGGTGCCCACAACCTTCATGTCTTGATCATGCAGAGTGACAGAAAGCTATGGCTCTTAAATTTTTTCAACATGACCCGTATTAAAAAAACATGTTTATCATAACTCAGTGTATAACATTTTTTGAGTATATCATATGTGCCTTGTGCTCATCTATGTATCAGAGATTGAGAAATAATTGGAACTCAAAAATCTTGCCCCCATAGACTAATTTAGTGTCAGTTTCTCTCCCTCTCTCTCTCTCTCTGTTATTCCTTTGTATGAACAATTCCATTCATTCATTTTATCCTATTCTCTTATATTTAGTTATAGAAAATAAAATAAGTTGCTCTTTAGTTCCTACTAATTGAGTCAAGACTCAGTAATGGATTTGGATTCCCCCTTTGAAAAACACTGCCATAGAAGCATTACATACATTTAACAGGGTTATTAAAGCATCCTAGAATTTATTTTTTTCTAATTTATGCCTCATTGTTGGGTTCTGTCACCAGTTTTTTTCATTGAGCTGCTTTGAGATAAAACTCTTTGAATCTACATTTATGTAACCTGTTTTTAATCTGAATGGAGGATCTTATATTTATTTTTGTCATATTCATCTTTATTGGTTTTAGTACATCGTTCAAGCCTATCAAGATTTTGAGCTCTGCCACTGTCATGAAATATATTAGATAATCCTCCTAAGTCCATCATCAACAAATATGAAAAAGGTGGCTGCTATGTCACGATCCAAGTCACTGATAAAAAAAAATTTCCAATTCCTTTAGTTCTCCTCTAGGTCTCCCTCTTATTGTCATCAGTCCAACTTTATAATTATGTTTGCATGTAAAAGCATAAATCTTCATTTTCTTATGGTTGAGTCTGCATTTTCCCATTATACTAAAAAAATTCTAATAGACCATCAAATATGTACTGATTTTTTTAAAGAAAATTATCTTTATTGTTGAAACTATTACAGATGCCCCCCTTTTTCCCCATTGATTCCCTCCAACCCTCATCTATCCCTTGCCCCCCACCCCAGCCCTTCTCCACACTATTATCTGTGTCCATGGGTTATGTATATACACATAAAATTTCTCTGATTAACCTCTCCCCACTCACTCCCTCACCCCCACTTCCCCTCTGAGATTCCATAAATCAGTGTTTTGGTTATCACAATTTCTTTTCAAAATGCTCAGTTTTCAACCACAAGAAAAGAAATGTAGTAATTATATTTCCAAGATTAATACCTTAGGTAAAATTTTTAAAATTCTGTCCCCCAACCCCTATTATAAATGGAATGTGTTAAAACAAAATAAAAGTTTCCTTATGTAAGTGAAATTTCTAAAACTCTTCTTTCCTTTAGGGATTTTTATCATAATTCTAGCTGATGACAGAATCTACCTTTTGACAATTTATTAGAGTGATTTAGATAAGCCCGTACTGATGCAGATAATCTCATAAACTGTATTATCAACCACATTTGTTAGATTGAGTTAGAAGTCCAGAGAGGAAAAATTTTACTATATTTTTTATTACTTCTAAATTCATTTCTAATAGGAAACAGATATTTATTCAATTTGGTAATGGTATTTTTTTATTAAAAAAAAAAGGTTGTTAGTTCTTTGAACTTGAAAGTTTAAATCTAAGTCCAAACTCAATATTTGATTGCTAACAATTAATGTTCTCTTTTATAAATGAAGCTTAACAAAATTATGTCATTTGCAAGTAATTAACCTTATGAAATATTACAGAATCTTTAAAACAAATAAATATAAAATGTAATAATACATTTACTGTCAAATCCTCTATAATCGGAAAAAAAATCAATTTACAAAGGTAGAATAAAAGCAAGGCATTATATCTGAATAGTCCAGCTGATTATTTCCGTTCTATAATTCACCTTGAAACCTAAATTAACTACATCATAAAACAGAGTTTTATAGATTATCAACAATATTTTGAATTATATCTGAGGACAAGACTAGCTTTTAAGGTCACTTTCCTATATTATCCTAATTGGCTAGCAGTTTCTCATAAGTTCTAGCTAATTGGTATTGAAATAAATCATAAGCCTATTTTATTCTAATGTAGAAGGTCAGTATGAATTCAGTAGTAATGTGCTATTCTTTTTTCTGGCATAGATTTTACAGATAATTATTCTTCTTAGAGTCAGCATACTATAAGCTCAAAAATGACAGTGGCTTAATAGTATTATATTAATTGTGATGATTGAATGATTTTCCCTCGAGTTCCTATGCACATTGATCATGACAAATGGTAGGCAAACATTTACACAGATTGATGGAAAATTCAAATTTAAATGTATCAATAATTGTTGTTTCAGTTATTTTGACTTGTTGAATAAAAGCAAGCACATTACTGGTATTTGAAGAAAAATAAACTTTACATACAAATACCAGGCATACACTAACAAGCTCTGGGTAAGAATGGCAGGCTAAGAGGTAGGTGTTGGGGTCACCAAAGTAATAAGTACCAGGTGGGCCATCAATGGAAAAACAGTACTTTCTGTTCTTTAGGAAGAAAATGGTAGACTGAGTTTACCAAGATGTAACTAACTTGCAATAAACCCTGTCTAGTCTCTTACTGGTGTAAAAAGAATATTTCTGTTTGTCATAACTAAATGAAGAGTAAATAGTTTCTGTAGAGAAATGTGTATATGCAGAAAAATAGTGCACATTATATAAGATCATGTTCAAATTAAAAGATATAGTATCAATTCATTAAGAGAATTTCCTATGGAGAGATGTAAATTAGAAATAAGGTATTAAAATAAAGGGAATTAGTTAACTATAAATATATTCTCTTTAATGAGTTGAGCTAAATCAAAATTTCAAGAAAAATAATATTTTACACAAATTAACCCAAATAAGAGCAGAAAACCTAAGTCCAAAAAAATGACAATGCTTTATCACTTCCTAGCAACATAAAAAAGCAAAAATGGTTTTGAGAAAATTAGAATATTTTTGATAATATAAAACAACACTATGGAAATGAATAGATAATGGTTTCCCTAACACAAAGTCACTGTGACAGATGAAGTTAAGTCACATGTTTGAAAGCTCTGAGCTAGAGCCTAGACCAGGACAGGGATTCAGGTGTGAATCTCGGATTCACAATGTGCCCCACTCCATCTAAAAGCACTGGGCCAGCTCATTCCACAACCACATTACTTTCTACTTAGCACTGCTCATTCGAGTCTTATCCATTTTCATAAGCCTTTTTAGCAACTTTGAGAACTAAAGCTCAGATCTCTTCTGGTCTAAAGGAGACATCTTGATAAGAGATCTAAGAACTACAACTCTACCTCAAAATTTAAAGTAAAACTTTTGGCCTACTTGGCGTGGTTCTGTGGTTAGAGCATTGGCCCACACATTGAAGTGTTTCGGGTTCAATTCCCAGTCAAGGGCAAGTACCTAGGTTACAGGTTCCATCCCCCGGGCCCTGGTCAGGGTGCTTGCGAGAGGCAACCAATCCATCTCTCTCTCTGTCTCTCTTTCTCTCTCTCCCCTTTTTCTCCCTCCCATTCTTCCTTCCCTCCCTCCCACTCTCTATAAAAAAATCAATGGAAAAAATATCCTCAGGTGAGGATTAACAAAACAAAGCAAAGAAAAAGAACTTTAATATAGGGCATTTTTGCCCTTTACCTACAGTCAAGAATCGATGCTAATATGATGAGTAAGACTGCAGGCTCTGTTGCCACTGCTGAGGGTCCAGTCAAGCTGTTTGAATTTGGGCACGATGTACCACTTGCCCCATCAGTTGATAATTCTAAAACCTACCTTAAATATTTCTTGGTTGTGTGGCTGGCGTGGCTTAGCGGTTGAGCATCAACCTATATGATCCAGGAGATCTCTGTTCAATTCCTACTCAGGGCACATGCCTGGGTTGCTATCTTTATCCCCAGCAGTGGGCGGGCAAGAGGCAGACGATCAATGACTCTCTCATCACTGACGTTTCTATCTCTCTCTCTGTCTCCCTTCCTCCTTCTGAAATCAATAAAAACATATTTAAAAAAATTATGAGATGCTTATAACAATTTCTGCCTCATACATGCCTCACATATTCTTTCTATTTTTAAATTTGGTAAAATACATAGAACATAAAATTTATTATCCTAACCATTTTTAAGTATACAGTCTACAGGTATTAAGTATATTTATATTCTTGTGCAACCAACACCATCAATCTCCAGAACTCTTTTCATCTTGCAAAACTGAAACTCTATACCTATTATACAATAATTCCACATTTTCCTTTCTCCCCAGCTCTGGGCATCCCATTCTATTTTATTTCTTAATGATTTAAGCCCTACCCTAAGTCCTTCATATCAGTGACATCATAAGGCCTTTGTATTTTTGTGGGTGGCTTATTTCACTTAGCATAATGTGTTCAAGTTTATCCATGTTGTAGTATATGTCAAAATTTCCTTCCTTTTTAAGGCTGAATAATATACTATTTATATATTTATGTGGCACATTTTGCTTATTCATTCATCCACTGAAAGACACTTGAGTGACCTTTATGTTTTAGCTATTGTGAATAATGCTGTTATGGACATGGAATACTTATGAGCTTTGAACGCTTATGAGCATATACCTAGAAGAGGAATTGCTGGATCATATGGTAATTATTTTTTTGAGGAACTACTATATTGTTTTCCACAGCAGTGGTACTATTTTACATTACAATAAACAATACATAAGGGTTAAAACTTCTCCACATCCTCAGCAGCATTTATTTGTTTGTGTGTGTGTGTGTGTGTTTAATGGAAACCATGCTAATGGAAATCATGTGAGGTAGTATCTCATTGTAGTTTTGATTTGCATTTCCCAAATAATTAGTGATGGTTTATGTAATCATTGGTCATTTTTACATATTCTTTGGAGAAATGTCTTTTCAAGTCCTTTGTCCACTTTTGAATCAGGCTGTTTGCTTTTTTGATGTTAAATTTAAGAATTTAGATATTGCCTGGCCGGGCGTGGCTCAGCGTTTGAGCATCGACCTAGGATCCAGGTGATCAGGGTTCGATTCCTGGTCAGGGCACATGCCCGGGTTGTGGGCTCGATCAATGACTCTCTCATCATTGATGTTTCTGTCTCTCTCTCTCTCTCCCTCTCCTTTCCTCTCTCTGAAATCAATAAAGATACATTAAAAAAAAAAGAATTTAGATATTAATCACTTATGAGATATATGATATGCAAATACTTCCTCCCATTCTATGTGTTGCCATTTTACTCTGTTGATAGTGTATTTTTATGTACAAAATATTTAGTTTTCATGAAGTCTAATTTGTCTATATTTTCTATAGCTGTCTGTGCCATTGGTGTTATATCCAAGAAATCACTGCCAAATCCAATGTTGTGAAGTTCTGCCCTATATTTTCCACTATGTTTTATAGCCCTGGCCCATGTCGCTCAGTTGGTTGGGCACAGCCCTGTGCATGGAAAGTTGGCCAGTTCGTTTCCCAGTCAGGTCACATGTTCCTCTTACATGGATGTTTCGCTCTCCCTCCCTCTCCTTTCCTCTCTCTCTAAAATCAATAAAAAACATATTTTTTAAAAAGAGTTTTATAGTTTCAGGTTTTACATTTGATCTTTGATACATATTGAGCTAATTTTTATATGTGGTATTAGGTGAGAGTCCAAGTTCTTTCTTCTGCATGTGCATATCTAGTTTTTCCAGCAGCAATTTTTGAAAAGACTGACTTTTCCCCATTGAATGTTCTTGGCACCCTATTTGAAAATCATTTGACCATATATGCAAGGGTTTTTTTCTGGATTCTGCATTCTGTTCCATTAGTCTCTGTGCCTGTCTTTTTTTCCAGTATCACACTGTTTTTATTACTGTGGTATTGTATTAAGTTTTGAAATTAGGAAGTGTGAGTCCTTCAGCTGTGACCTTTTAAGAATTGTTTTGGCTATTTCAGGTCCCTTGAGATTCTATATAAATTTTAGGGAGGGTCTTTCTTTTTCTGCAAAAAAAATCATTGGGATTTTGATAGGGATTGCATTAATTCTACATATCATTTTGGGAAAAGTGTAACAATATTAAGTCTTCCAGTCCATGAACAGAGGATATATTTCCCTTTATTTATATCTTTAATTTTTTTCAGAAATGTTTTATGGTTTTTATTGCACAAGACTGTACCTTCTTACATAAGTTAATTCCTAAATATTTATTTTTTTCAATGCTATTATAAATGGAATTGTTTTCTTATTTTCTTTCTCAGATAGTTCCTTGTTAGTATGTATGAATGCAACTGATTTTACTATCCTACTTTGTATACTGCTACTTTGCTGAATTTGTTTATTAGTTCTAATAGTTTTTGTTTGATTGATTATTTGTTTGTGGAGATTTTTGCAGAATCTTTAGAGTATTCCACATACACGATCATGTTATCTGTGAACAGAGAGAGCTTTACTTCTTCCTTCCTGATTTGGATGCCTTTTGTTTATTTCTGTTGCCTACTTGATCTGGCTAGCGCTTCTAGTTCTTTGTTGAATAGAAGTGGTGAAGGTGGGCATCCTTGCCTTGTTCATGATCTTGGTGGAAGAGTTTTGCTTGTTTTTCATATGTGTCTTTTATTATGTTAAAGTAATTTGGTTTCATTCCTAGTTTATTGAGTGTTTTTATCATGGAACGCTATTAAATTTTGTGAAATAATTTATAAATTGTCTGTATCAATTGAGATAATAATGTGGTTTATAGTCTTCATTTTTAAAAAATGTTGTGTTACATTAATCAATGCTCATAGGTTGAAGATCTTTGCATTACAGGAAAAAAATCCCACTTGATTGTAGTGTATAATTCTTTTAATATGTTCTTAATTCAATTTGCTATTATTTTGTTGAGGATTTTTGCATCAATATTTTCCCCTTTTTGTAGTTTTTTTTTGGTCTGGTGTTAGCATCAGGATAATGCTGGCTTCATAGAATGAGTCATGGAGAGTTTCCTCCTCTTCAATTTTACGGAAAATTTGGAGAAGCATTGGTGTTAGTTCCTCTTTAAATGTTTAGTAGAATTCAGCAGTGAAGCATTAGTTTCAGGGCCTTTTATTGCCAGATCTTTTATTACTGATTTATTTTTCCTACTAGTTATAGGTCTATTCAGATTTTCTCCTTTTTTGTTTGTTTGTTTGTTTGTTTGTTTGTTTTGTGTGTGTGTGTATGGTTTGTACTTGAAATATTAATCTGATTCAAAGAGTTGTTATGTCACTATGTGATTGTTCCTAGCTACTACAAGTATGCATCTACATTTTTTCAGATCACCATATGGAAATATTTAGCTTCTTAAAAAAGACAAAATTAAATATGATCTAGAAACTTAGAGAAATAAAATGTTATACATGGACATATTTGTCAGAATATCTGACTCAACTCTAAGCATCAAGACATTTTTAGTTTAATTGGTTAGTTGAGAATTTTCCAAGGAACTTGTCTGACTTCTTTATATAGAATATAGTAAATATAATTTAAGTTTTCCCTTATAATCCAGGCCATTATTAAAAAATCAGGTTTTATATTGTGTTTTACAGCAGTAATGGCTCCAAGACACACTAAAGTTTTCAGGACTCTTGGCATGATATTAGTCATGTTTATTCTTTTTTAAGTTCTTTTCCTTGCTACCTCACTGTCACCTTCCTCTCATAAAGACAACAATGTAGAAACCCCTCAACATCTTTTCAAGGAAGCAGTTTCCTAATGACATTTGCTTCAAAACAAAATAATGAAGCACTTCTAAGTTGTATGTAATATAAGAGTAGCTGAGATCTGACTAAAGAGGTAGGAGTATCCCAGTGAGTAAAGGTCACGAGCATATTGCACTGACTCTCATTTTTAGCTATCCAGCCAGAGACCTACACATTCTCTTCAGATGGGAAGACAGCTGATTTATTTGCCTGAAAAGTTAAGCTGAATGCCTTATGCTTTATTGTGTGTAAATTCCAAGGAAAGCAAAATTGAGGAAAATGCAAAAGTAAGGATTAGAAGGCATATCTTTCATAGAGACCCTATGAAAAGATGTCTCCAAAGCATCTCTCCAGGAAAATCATGGGAACAGAATTTACTCATTGGCTCCCATATTTCACTGAGCAACATTTGCCTCACAAGTGTCAATTCCCTGACTGGTCAGTGTGCTGCCCTTACTCTCAGAGTGTTATCAGAGACACAAGTTTCCAAGACAGGATGACAACACCCAAGTGTAATCCACAGGGTACTGCAGGGCAAGCCTTCAAGTGGGCAGGAACTGGCAGTCTTCCTGCTAGGCCGGCAAGCTAAGGTACTTGTGTAAGCTCACAGAAGGTCTTTTGTGCTCTCCTGGCCCCACTAGACTCTCTGGGGAGGAAACGAAAAGGCCTTGAACAAGGCACGAGCAAGATTACTATTGGGTTGTGTCTCTCAGAGATTTGAGGGTCTGAGAGCCACTACTGCAGAAGGCAATGACTGCCAAGTAAGTTAAGGGTCACAAAAACCTGGTGTCTCTGAAAGGTAGATACAACACTCCACCAGCCAGCTTTTAATGATAACAGAAACCTCCTTTGGGCCCATAGATGTGCTCCTGGTGCTAGGTGATTTTTCTTAAGGATTAGAATAGCATCCAGTAGAAAATTATGACCGAGGGATCCATGCAGCACATAATATAGATCCAAATAATTTAAGTTCTTGTTACATGAGGGAACACCCAAGCAAGTAATCCAAAGCTCTCCTCACCATCTCATTTGTTTGATGAGCAGTGCAAATTTTGAGTATAGTTTTTACTTTTAATTTATATGAACTGCTTTCTACATATATTCAGGGTTTATAAATTATTTGGCAGAGCACATGTAGAAACAGAGGGAAGGTAGACAGCACAATTTTTTTAGATTACCTTTTACAATGCTTTGGGAGGATTTTCTTCAATATTTATTTCTGGGGCCTGAATTATTAGTTATAGACTCTGATCATAAAACTACAAATCGAAAGTTGTTTATAGTTTTTCTTATATAGCTATAGAATTAACTTATGTTGAAATACCAAGATGAGATGGCATTTTAAATACGTATCATGTTTGTGATTCTCTGTGATTTTGATAATTTTGTTTAAAACTAGTCATTTTGCTACATTGAAGATAATTCTTAATAAAGTTGAAACAATGCATTTTCAAGCTCACACACACAAACACAAATTATTAATCATTTTCACAGCACTTTATAAGCTCAATGACTAGATAAATAATATTACAATTTAACTTTATATTACATGTTTCCATGAAGCACTAGGCATAAAAAATATTCTTACTAAAATGTTAATAAAAACTGGAAACTTCCTTTAAAAAAAAAAACATTCTGCCTTTCCATTTACTCCCTAGTTAATACTATGCTTTTTATCAAGTTGTTTTAAAAAAATGCTGCTTTGAAAGAAAAAAGAATGCATTCACATGGGCATTGTCTCTCTGCATTCCTGTGTTTTTCCAACCAGGAGCATGACAGGGTTTCAGTAATCCTAACTTCTGGGCATCTGGAGAAAGCTGTTTGTTCCAAATCCATACAAATGCTGAATCACAACATCTGAGGAGAGTGATGTTGATTTTGCTATGGAAATTCAGGGAGCATTAATCTTAACATTGACTGAGGTCTAAGTAAATGGTGAGGAAATGGAGATCCCCTTGGACCCAGCAGTCCTTATAACTGCTAATTTACTACATGATGCTAATGAAATGAAGTTAGCTTCATAATGGCAATGTATTGTGCCTGTGTAGAAAAGCTGTTATCGTAATTATATCTCTAGCACAGGGGGCAAAGCAGATTACAATTATTAGAAAGCCATGGGATACAGCCTACCGTGAGTGTTATAACATTAGGAAGTAGATTTACAATCCTAAATTTCCCAAATACAATGTGCATTTTGTTTTTAAGTTTCTACTTCTTAGGCGGCATCTAATAGAAATATTTGAAAATTATTATTCTCTAAGTGATCAATTTTCAAATCTAGAAGAGAGACAGAGAGTGTGTATTTATGTGTGTAGGTGTGTGCATGTGGGTAAAACATATTTTGTGTGCAATTTCCTGCCTTGTCAAAATATTACCTCTTTTGAAAGACATACAAAGTGACAGTTATATATCAAACCATAAATAAAAATTGGTCTAGAAGAAGGAAAGTAACTGAATGTGCAATGTTGGATCCCACTGCTTACGTACTTTCTACCTCTTGTCTCCTACCGTGGCCACATATTATTAAATATCAGTCGAACAGCAGGCAGGAAAAGAACGAATCCCCAAAGGTGAAGCTGTTTTCCAAGTCAGTTTGTCTTAGTGGGCGTTCCTGGCATTCCGTGGCGCCCTCGCTTCAGCATTTCACGGGGCATAAAAAGTCAGCATGACACGCCTGCCCATTATCCAAAGCCCTGTTCATTTGCAGTTACTAGTTTTAAGAGGAGGTGTGCAACTTATAATACAAACAGAAATGTGAACAATTTCAATATTATTTAAGTAAAGGTAAAATTTCTAGGGTGAATATGAGCAGTTAAAGACATGTAGAATTCAAGCATGAACAAAAAGAAAAAAACCAATATACCAAACCCTGTTAGCAGGTCATATGCAATATGACAAATATTTTAAATATTATTATTCTTGAATCCTGGTTAACATGGCTTTTTGAAAATTTTAAAGTGTGGTGGTGCTTACCCAGAATGTCAGAATACCATAGAATATTTTAGAGCAGTTGATTAAGCAGATGATTAAGGAGGAAGGCAAACAAAACTGCTTCTTTCCGCTGGAATGAGTTATGAAAGAAACTAGATATTTATCGATGGAAGGAGAGCTAACATTTATTTATTCCTTTCTATATTTCTGGGACTTTATATATGTTGTCTCATTTAGTTTTCGAAACAACTATACAGGGCAAGCACTGTTATTATCTTGCTTTTGTTAATAAGGAGTTAGACAGTCCGGAGTATTAAATTACTTGTGTGGGGTTATCTGCATGACTCCTCTCTCCTCTAGTCATTTGTACACTGTAACCGGGCACCCCTGCTTCCTAGTACACGGGGGAGCCACTGAGGCCTCAGATTTAGTTGTACATTAATTACATGGTGGGGCAAAAGTAGGCGTACAGTTCATATGGAAAATAATACCATCATTAATAAATAATAATACAAGAATAAACTCTGTGTTTCACATACTCACGACTAATAACCTACTTTTGGCCCACCGTGTATAATTTTTTTGTTTGACAATATTTATATTGCAGAAAATGATGTCATGGATACCCATTAATGCATCAGCCAGCATATTTAAAGGTTGAAATTTTCATTCTTTGCTTTATGTATATATTTATATGTAAAATAAGAATTACAGATACCTTCTTGTTTTTTTTTTAAAATTCCATTGTTTTTATTACCCCTAGAGAAATCATATTTATGAATTTAATGTATAGCATCACCATCCATGTTTTAATATCAGATATATACCTGTAGTTAAAAACAATATATAAAAATATGTTTATTTCATATAAATGATTTCATATGGAACCTATGCAAATCTTCTTACTTAACATTGTTTTGCCATACAGATTTATGTTAGAGAATACAGATTTAATTGACCGATAAGGGGAAGAGGTAAATTTATACAATGGAATACTAAGTAAATAAATCAATGAAACAGTTTAAGTAAATGAAGTAGATTTTCAATCAGCTGGAATATATTCCATCCTCAAACAACATTTACTTTATTTTTTATCGAATTTATTGGAGTGACATTAGTTAAGAAATTAAATAGCTTTCAGGTGTATAATTCTATAACACATCATCTGTGTATTGTATTGTGTGTTCACCACCCTAAGTCAAGTCTCCTATCACCACTATCCCCCATACCCTCTCCTACCTCCTCCCAGCTCCTTCCCCAACATTTAATTTATTTTAAATGACAAAATAAGTGGCATGTACTATTTTTGGGATGTGGGACATTGATTAGAGAAGCATATATTAATTCAAAAAAGCAAAGCATAATTTTTGCTTTGAATTTTGAAAACAGTTTGCAAAGAAGGTACAAATTGATAACATAGCCACCAGTGAAAATTTGCTATTTTGGGGGGTCTTCAATTATTCAATACCCTTATTTTTGCTGTGAATGTGTTTGTCATTTTACATATGAATGATTATAGATGAATGTGTGTATGTTCATGTATGTATACATATAGGTATATATTCATGTACATTATATATGAAAGATATATAAATATAAATAGAGGAAAGGGGTCTTATATGAAGATAATATACATAGCAATTTATTATTTATGTATTTTAACTTGTGATGCTCAGCTCATTCTATTTTTTCTCATTATCTTTATGCTCTCTTTAAGATTACCTAATGTAATTTTATTAACCTATCTACTAAGGTTCACATTTCAATGTATGTCAGTTAAGATGATATAGCTTGTGGGTAACAGAAAGCTAGAATAAAATACCTAGCATAATAAAAGGTCTAGAGAGTGTATAGCCTCAGGATAGGTTTATTGTGAAGTTCAGTTCATGTTTTCAGTGTCAAATTCCTTTCTGTGTCCTTGCTTTTCTATTTCCTGTGCATTTATAATTCCCCTGAGAACCAAATATTTAATAATATATAATATATAATAGTATATATTTATATTATATTGCTATATCAATGTATTATATAAATATAATACATTATAGAAAATATATAGGCAGAATATCCACATACAACATAACTCAGTTGAAAAAGGTAATATTTTTTCTTTGTAGGAGCATGGAATTTTTTTCCATTGTATCTCCTTGAATCAAATGATCGTATATTCCTATTCCAGAACTAAATCATCAGCTATGTAGTGGGATTTATCTTTACTAATCAGACTTATTCTTGGCAATTGGCTTGAATTAGCATCCTATGAAGCAGTTAACTAGGTAGAAGAATAGTGAATATCTGGAAAAGTAAAATAGAATTTCTTGAAAGAAAAATGAGGAAATAATTCTGAAAAGAAAATGAATATTGGCATGATAAAATCATTCTGTTTTCGTTTTGATTTATTTTAAAATTGTATCTCCTTTACAATAGTTTTATATTTCTTTATCTTTCATTTTAATTTCTTTCTCTTTAATTTTCAAATATACTTATTTGATAGTTTCCTTCAAATTTTTTAAATATTTCTTCTTCAATGGGATCTGAATTATTTTTCTTTTTATTCATTTCCTACGTAATGAAAGAGATGTAACAGATGATTTATATAATTTAGAGCAGTAGTTTCTTACAGTTAATTCAGGGTAGAGGTTTGGAGTACTAATTTCTTGTAGTTTATTTTTTCCTTCTCAAGTACTCAGTTAAGGTTAGGGGTCTGTTCATCCTTTCTGGCTAGTGAACAATGAGCCTCTAATCTCCATTTCTTATATGGACCACATCAAACACAAAGCTGGTCACCAGTGAAAATAGTGAGGTCAAATTTTATTCAGTAATAAATTAGTGCAATTGGTAAGAGGGTCACCCACGAACTGAATTCGACTTCCCTTTGGGCAGAGCAGACTGAACATGTAAGAGGGAAAGTGAAGAATTATGGAGGGGAAGCTATAGGGGGCTTGAGCAGAGCCAAGGATGTAGAAATTTACAAAATTTGTGAGGAAGAGAGGTTGGTCCATGTGCCAAGCTACTTGGGTTTGCCAACTAGTGGTGATGAAACTTAGATGCCACCCTCCCACAGAGAAAGGGAGACAGGAACCTGTGTTCAAAGGTTGGCTGGATCAACAGGAAGTTCTTTGGCAGCCTTGACCTTTCTCAAGGCATTTTAAGGGGAGCTGGGGTCATCCTAGGGATGAGGCCTTGAGCTGTTAGAAACTATGTTAGTGTTTTTCAAATGTGTGTGTGTGTGTGTGTGTGTGTGTGTGTGTGAAATCATTTGTGCAGATTTTCTGCAGTAGATTTTAATAAATAAAGCTTTGAGCCCTGGCAGTGTAGTTTAGTGGATTGAGTGTCATCCCATACACCAAGAGGTCACCACTTCAATTCCAGGCCATGGCACATGCCTGCATTGTGGGCTCAACTCCAATAGGGGGAGTGCAGGAGGCATCTAATGAGTGTTTCTCTCATGATGTTTCTCTCTCCCCCTCTCACCTTGTCTCTCTCTAAAATCAATAAAAACATTAAATACATACATACATAAAGCAAGCTTGAGTCTTAGTGAAGAGGAAGGCTCAGAGGAACCTGAGCATTGCTTGGTTGGGAAGAATCTTTTCCAACCATCACTTGGAGTTTTAGCAATTCTGCTTTTGGCAGCAAAGGCCACATTTCTCTTCCCAAAATAGGAGGCACTTATCTGTTGGGTCAAGTTTGGAGAGAGTTATCTCCAATGAGTTGCTGCAGGTTTAGCTTAAATGAATTCCTCTTGCTTGGATTTCTTTCTTTCATTCGGGCTCATAGTGTTTCTTTATTTGAAAGTTTCCTGTTGTATATTTAAAATTTTATCATATTTTTTATTTAAAAAATTTATTGAATTTATTGGGGCGACAATGGATAATAAAATTATATGTTTCAAGTGCACAATTCTATAAAACATCATTTGTATATTGTATCGTGTGTTCACCATCCAAGGTTAAGTCTCTTTCTGTCACCATTTATCCCCCCTTTACTCCCTTCCACCTCCCTAAGCCTCCTTTTCACCATACTATTGTCTGTGTCTGTGAGATTTTTTTGTTTTTGCTTCTTAATCCCTTCATCATTTTTTACCCAGCTCCACAACTCCCCTCCCCTTTGACAACTATCAGTCTATTTTCTATATCTATGAGTCTGTTTCTATTTTGTTCATTAGATTCCACATAAAAGTGAAATCATATGGTATTTATCTTTGACTGGCTTATTTCACTTAGCATAATGCTCCCCAGGTCCATCTACATAGTTGCAAAAGATAAGACTTCCTTCTTTTTTACAGCCAAGTAGTATTCCATGTGTAAATGTACCACAGCTTTTTTACCCACTCATCTATGATGGGCACTTGGGCTGCTTCCAAGAGATTAAAAAGGACAGTTCACTTCAGCAAGATAAATCAAAATTAAAATAATTTGTAAAAATAATAGCATATTGTCAGGGGAATAATAGAAAAAAATATGAAAAAACATTTAATGTTACTAATCAAGCATTTTACCAATTCAAATATTTACCAGTAATTTCCATAACTAATGAGTGAACAATATGATGATTATTTAATTCAAGAACTATTCATTATAACACTAATTTATTTCCAAAAACTGAATTAGTGCCAAAAATACACAACACAAATTGGAGTTGAAATGTTATATTGGCATGAATGATTGAAGATAAACAGCCTAAGTTCAGCTCTGTTGCCTTAATGTGGTAGAATCTTCAAAGTTATGTTTATTAGTTCCATGAGTATTTTTGAACTCCTTAGCAAATAATGGAAAGAGCAATGGACAGATAATAGAGCTAGATATCTATATGAGAGTATAAAAGCCAAGTTGTTAACAAATAATTCTTGAGTAATTCTGAAGGAGTTTTGGGGTAACTATGTTCTATTCTGCCAATCAAATAATGTGGAGATTATATATATTCCTTATGGTTTAGAAAGTATCTAAACTGCATTTGAAGATTCTGAAGTCACAATTTAAACTCTAATTAAGGGCTCTTTCATCTTTGTGGCTTAATTTTTTTCATTCCTGATTTTATATCTTATATATATATTCTACTCACTACATAATGAAAGTATTATTTTCATGGAGCATTATGTGCTCTCTGAATTTTGAGTGGTATTTGTGTGGTACATATGAATCATGACTTAGGCAGAGGCAAATTCTTGTTACCAAAAATGATACCTGTGGTAATTTTCTACATTTTCTCCTGGATCCCCATCCTGCAAATTACCTGCAAATATTTAACTCCAGTGATTGAAACTAAAACTAATTACTTGAACATGATTGCCTATAAATCAAGTGTTTTCTCGTAAGCTTTCCGAAACAGTGCCATAACATATTTAGAAGAACGATATAAACCTGGAGTACTCAGAGTGTGTAACACACATTCACTTAAAATGAATTTCTATTTGAAAAAATTGGAAGCATTTTCTTAGATACTAAGACACAGGTAGAACTGAATACTCTCTTATAAAAATCATTATGTGTTCAGGGTGTTATACTAAAAAGCAACATATATAGATTGATGCAAAATATGGTCCATATGCTTAATAGATCTGTAATCCACTTGGGAGCTTCGCGATTTAGCTAAACCATGTCATATTTCTGCTAAATTCCAAATTAGCCTTTTAAATAAAAAGAAAGGTAACAGAACAGAAACAGAAGTGATTGCCAGGCTCAAGATGCTGTCAGGAAGTTGTCAAAGCGCAACTGGAAGTTAGACTGGGACTCAAGGGAAGAAAGATAGGTTTCAGACCAAAGGTTATAAACGCCCATGGGAGTGAATCTACAACTCAAGTGGAAACAACATGCTTGAGTAAGTGAAGTAGAGTGCACATGTCCAAACAGGGAAACAGCCATTCGGCTTGAGGAGATGCTACACTAGAGTCAACCCAGAGATAGCAGATATCCCAATTTTTATAAGAATCAGGAAATGTTGGTTTTATAGTAAATATCTAGAATTTTAAATATTAACAACAAATAATAACTTTTAAAATATACTGGGCAGGACAAAAAAAAAAAAAGCTTTCCACAGTTTGAAACTCATGATTGCTGCTAGTAAAACATCTGATATAAACAGATAGCTATTTAGAATAAAGTGGAAATTGATATTTCAAATACTGTGCTAAGACAGCAGAAATATTATACCTTAGATGGGGAGCATATTTGGGCGGGGGGTGGGGTGGGAAGTGTACCAGTTTGACTAGATAGCTACTTTGATGAGAACAAAAAATGTTTTATGTTTAATTGTTTGGGAGTTATGTCAATTTTTCATTGATTTCTAGGGTAAAGAGAACTGATAAAGGTGGGGGTGGCTAAGAGCCAAAATAATCAACTGAAAGGAAAATATCAATCTCATGAAACATTATGAGACCATTAGAAAATATAAGGGGAAGACAAGTTATATATTAACTATCTTTAAAAGATTTTAGTTTAAAGATTGATATTTATTAACTATTTTTCAGAAAAATCTTTTCTAAATAATTTAAGAATAAATATGAAATGATTAATAGAATCCTAAAATTAGCATGTTTTCCATTATGCGTAAAATTAGTGTTAAAAATTAAACATATTTTTCTTTTTATTCTACTTGAAACCTGTTGGTCAATACTATGTTGAAAGAAAAAAAAACAAACACCTTATTAGGCAAATGTAAATAAAATCTTCCAGAGAAACTGCATGACCTCTGCTCTTACCTGTGTTTCATGGTGATGGATAGGGTTGTTAAATCAGCTCACTTATACTATCATCACTTGGGTAATTAAGCTCTCTTTGATATGCAGGTATGTTTTGGCAGACAAATATTTTTTAACTGCAAATTTTTCTAACCCGAGAAATATTTTAAATTAAAAATTCTTACAGACTTTTACAATTCCAGCCAACTGACTAAACAATTATTAAGAATTTACTTACACCCCAAAGTATAACAAAAAATATTAATTTAGAATGAAGGTTCATTATCTTGTATTTCCTTTTGTTCAGCATGAGTTACTCACAGTATTTGTTACCCTAAAATATTTATATTAAGATGGCCCTATATAAGGGCAAGTAGGTCAGATTTGATTACTAACCCTTGTGATCAGAATATCTTTACCTTTATGAAAGTGATTAAGAGTTCAACTTTATTTCTTTTTATTGGAGGTTTTTGTGTTAGAAATTTGCCATATCTCTGAATTTAAGTAGTGTCACATTCCGATTAACAATTAACCTGCTACTCTGCCACACATATCTCACTGTGTAATGTTGAAATTAAGTTCATAGGATCATCTGAATTCTCATTCATGGAGTAATGCAAATAAAGATCTCATTAGAGTTAAGTGGTGAGATATTCCTCAAAAAACAAAAAACAGCAACAACGAAACAACTAGATCTACCACATGTCTCAGCAATCCCATTTCTGGGTATTATCTTAAGAAAACTAAAACACTAATTCAAAAAGCTATATGCACCCCTATGTTCATTGTAGCATTATTTACAATAGCCAAGATATGGAAGCAGCCTAGGTTTCCATCGTCAGATGAATGGAGAGAGGACATGTGGTGTATAGTGTATATATACAACGGAATAGTATCCAGCAATAAAAGGGAATGAAATGCTGTCATTTGCAACAACATGAATGAACCCAGAGGGTATTATGCTAAGTGAAATGTCAGGCAAAGAAAGACATATACTGTATTCTTTCACTTATACGTGGAATCTAGAAAAACACACAAATGAACGAACACCACAAAACAAAACCAGACTCATAGAAACAGGTATCAAAGTGATGGTTACCCGAAGGAAGGGGGTGGGGAGAGTGAGACAATGAGGAGGAATACTGTAAAGTCAACGATACTGGGATGTTTGCGTGGGGACAGATGGTTATTTGACTTAGTGAGATGATCACATTGTTGAGTCACTATATTGTATACCTGAAATTAATATAATATTGTATACCAACTATACTTAAATTTTTTAAAGAATTAAGTGGTGGAAAGATTACTGCAAATGTTTAACAGTGAAGGAAAAATGATTAAATGAAAGGGAGATGCTGAAGTGAAGCACATAGAAGTAAAGACTGACAAGATGGTACTCTCATACAATTCCATGATTAAATGTGGGAAAACTTCTAAAACTAAAATGATGAGTAATTCCCTGAAAACTAAGTAGATATAAGTATAGATATATAGGCATGTTGTTTGGGTAATGAATTGTAACAAAGAAATCTCAATGGGGGAAAAATCAAAGATCGGGAGTGCAGATAGAACTTGGTCATTTTTATCTAGTATGGTCTTCACATTGGGAGAATTTTATCTAAAGCCCTATAACTTTAACAGCTCAGTTACTTAAGGAGGACTTCATAGTCATAGAAGAAAGAATAGGAAAACATTAGGGCCAAGAAGAGAAAGACTTTTGACTATTGTCCAGGAAAAACAAATGTTTCTCAGAGGTTGAAAAAATTTGAAATTGCCCATTGACTGAATGGAAATAACATAGAGGAAATATACCAGCCCAGGTGTAAATATTTTCAGTGTTCTGAGTACAGTCCAAACGTAGTGCTGCATGAGAATTTATGAGGTGCTTACTGGGGTTCAAGACTATTGCCTAACAAGAGATTTGACCTTCCTCCCACTGTGAGTTACACATGATCAAAAAATGATAACTTACATTAATGCAAAGTTGATTTAGGTGGTTCAATTTCAGCTCATTTCATTAGTTTATAAAAAGAATAAAAATGTTTTGTGTTAAAAAATCAGAACGCAAGATTTTTTTTCTCAGAGTAACACAGGATCAAATTTTTAGAAATGGCTTTTGCTATTGGCACACTCAATATTTCCATGTCCCTAAAGATAAGCAATTTGATTGAAAAGAGAGAAGATGTCCAGGTGCAGAAATTTAATAGCACTACTCAGCCAGACTTAGATAGCAACTCTTCACTGACAGAGAAGAAACTACTTGAAAAATAGAGACTGCTTATACAGCCATCAGGAAAACTCATTGAAATTTTGAATAATAATTTGTGTTGGCTCACAAAGCAACTCCTATTAATACTATCAATTATATACTAACATTGTTTATTTTTAAGGTAATACCATAGAAAAATATATGATCTCTGTGTGAATATGGCTGAGAAGTTTAATAGTGACAAGTAGTCATTAAGGTATTGTATATATTGAAATCATACCTGGCAGCAGGAACAATTTTAACAGCCCCATGATTTCAGATACTTTATCCTTACAGTGCTGGGTGGCCAAATGCCATTGCTTAAGAAGTTACTCTGTTGTCAAAGGCATGCTTTAAGATCTATACTTTGCTCATAAGTTTTAACTTTCTAAGAAACAGTTAGTAAAAGGTGCTGATTAACATATATGAGGGATATTTTGTAATTAAAATCTGACATACTGCAGTCATGTGGATACCTTTGTCTCACACTTTTGAAATGCTGACCAGCAGTTAGGCTTTTTTTCCTCCATTACTTAATTAGTGAGTATTTAGAAACATCTAATTCTTTAGAGTTTTGAATCTGACCTGTAAAAGTGGGAAAAGTCAGTAAATGTATGTGATCTTCAGGACACAATTATATTATAGGTGTTTTATGTTTGATTTATGACAATGTCAAAATATTTAAAATTAAAAAAAAATAATATGGAAGTTTTAAGTTTTTCTTATACTTACATTATATTTGATTTTAGTATAAATTGAAGCTTTGAGAAACCTCATATTTTTTCAATACCGACATAGGCATAGATTTATAAGAAATATATCTATAAGTTTTCAAATCTACATTCAATGTGCAAGGACATTAACTTTCATCCGGGATAGAATTTTTAGAATGGTTGAAATTCATTTTTAGGAGAGGTATTCACTAATATATTTCTAATAATTGAGTTGATCAAGAAAAGTGGAAGACAGTGAAGATAAACTAGGGACCACAGGAATTGGGAGCAAAAATAGCATGTGGAATGTGAGAAAAGTCCTTGAGTAAATAAATATCTCACCTGCCATTATGCACACTGCTCTGAGCCTGGAGAAGAAGGCTGCAGAAGGAATTGTAAGGAGCACAATACAA
The DNA here is from genome assembly GCF_054644295.1 of Miniopterus natalensis. Lineage (NCBI taxonomy): Eukaryota > Metazoa > Chordata > Mammalia > Chiroptera > Miniopteridae > Miniopterus > Miniopterus natalensis. The sequence continues at coordinate 57,319,095 of NC_142083.1, forward strand.
CTTTGAGATCATTAAAATTAAGAGATCTGCATTCCTCAACCAGAAGTTGGTAGCATGTGTGATGATGGCATAGTGAGACCAGCCAAATAAAGGCATTGAAAGACACAAAACAGGCACGAGACAACAGTGATAGTAACTAATGAAGAGGTAAATTTATGAAATCTCCCACTGCATATCTACTAGACTGGCCAAAATCCAGAGCACCAAATTCTGGTGAGAATGTGGAACAGCAGGAAATCAGCTTCATTGCCTGAGGAATGCAAAACGAGACAGCCATTCTGGAAAACAGTTTGTCAACTTCTTTAAGAACTAAACATACTCTTACCATAGGATCTAGCAATTGCGCTTCTTGGTATTTACCCAAAGGAGTTGAAAAATTATCTCCACACAAAATCCGGATCACAGATGTTTACGGCAGCTTTATCCGTAATTGCCAAAGCTTGGAAGCAACCAAGAAGTCCTCCGCCAGGTGATGGTTGGTCTCACTATGCCATCATCACACACGGTAGGTGCTATATTCAGACAATGGAATGTTATTCAGTCTTAAAAAGTAATGAACTATCAAGTTGTAAAAAGACATAGAGAAAACTTAAATGTATGTTACAAAGTGAAAGAAGCCAATGTGAAAAGGCTACAAATTGTATGATTCCTACTATATGGCATCCTTGGAAAAGGCAAAATTATGGAGACAGTGAAAAGATCAGTGGCTGCCAGACTTGGGCAGGTGGGTAATGAATAGGCAGAGTACAGAGGGTTTTTAAGACAGTGAAAATGCTCTGTGTGATGCTGTAATGGTGGATATATGTCATTATTCATTACTCTGAACCCATATAATATACAAGAGCAAGAGTGAATTTTAATATAAATTACCTTTTGGTTACTATGATGTGTTGATGTAGGTTCATCCTTGGTAAAAAAAAAAACAATAGGGTGTTTTGGGAGTGATGTTAATAATAAGGAAGGCTATGTATGTGTCTAATCAAGGGGTATATGAGAAGTCTGCATCTTCCTCTCAATTTTGTTGTAATCCAAAAACTCCTCTAAAAAATCAAGTCTTAAAATGAATGATTAAAATAACCTTGCCTTCTAAAACATAAATAAGTGGGAGAGACTTTTGATGGAGTAACAGTCACTTATTTAGTAATGCATATAATTTTCCATAATGCACACCTTCTGTATCTAGCTAGCTTTGAAGGTGGACTTGTAGATAGATATGTGAATAGGTATAGATATGAATACAGACATAATCGTTCTTAAGGAAAGACAATATGAAGTTCTAGTTGTGTATATAACATGGTATGCTACTCACTGGAAGACAGGTTATTATAAATTTTTTTAAATGTGTTTGAGTTCTTATGGAACATTTCTCTTTTTTCAAGGGCTATAACACAAATGCTATATTTTCTGACATAGTTGCTACAGAAACTGTATGTTATTGGATAGTAAATTAGAAAACTCATAAAGTCTTTTGAAACACTCAGATTAGAAATCTTATTTAGTTGGTTTAGGTATTTGAAAAGCATTTCTGAAAAATAATTGAATGGCTCTAATCAAGTAATATTTCTTATTGCCACCATTATTCTCATATATTCCCTTACCCAGAGTTAATAAGGAGACTGTGATGAGTGGTTAATGGATGTGGAAAACAATCTTATATGGATCAATTTTGGAGTTTACAAATATACACACACGCATATATATGAATGTGTTTATATATGTATGTGCATTTAAGTGTGTACATATACATGTATATATGTATATGTTTTTTAAATGTTTGATTAAGTACATCTCAAAGTTGTAATTAATAATTGCATAAAAGCTTGCTGCAAAGTACATCTATGAAAATGAGAGAAAAATCTCCACTATAACTCAAGCTCATTATTGAACTATTGCACAAATTGTATGCTGGCATTATTAATATAGCTTACTTTACATTGTTTTCTGTTCCTTTATATCTGTCTTCCTTTTCTTATTGAATTTATTGGGTGACATTGGTTAACAAAATTACACAGGTTTCAGGTAAACAATTCAACAACACATCATCTGTACACTGCATTGTATGTTCACCACCTCATGTCAAGTTTTGTCCATCCCCCCATCCCCTCCTCTACCTTCCCCACCCCACCTTCATCCAGCAATCACCACACTGTTGTCTTGGTCCATGAGTTCTTTTTCCCTTTTCTTTCTTTTGCTTAATTCTGTCTTCCTATAAATAACCATGAATATATAAAATTTCAAGATATGTGTATTTTATCTGTACAGCTGACAAATGAGAGATTGTAATGTTTGCAGCATTCTACTATCCATGGAATTTCCTACTCCTTGGAAGTTAATAGCTCTCTTTTAAATACTGATTTATAATTCAGCCCGGCCGGGTCTGGCTCAGCGGTTGAGCGTTGACCTAGGATCCAGGCGATCGGGGTTTGATTCCCGGTCAGGGCACATGCCCGGGTTGTGGGCTTGATCAATGACTCTCTCATCATTGTTTCTGTCTCTCTCTCTCTCCCTCTCCTTTCCTCTCTCTGAAATCAATAAAGAAATATTTTAAAATAAAAAATAAATAAATAAATAAATAAATAAATAAATAAATAATAAATAAATAAATAAATGCTGATTTATAATTCAAAACACAAAGATCAGTCCTACAGCACCTTAGTGAAAGGCAGGTAACATAACATAACTACCTCATGAAATCAAGGGCTACCTTTACTGCTCAGACAGAGAAAGCGGCACTTTAATGCTTTTAAGGCACATTTGCCTAACACCCCTAAGAACTAAAATGCTCAATACTGTGTAACAAATTTCAAATGTTACTAATATTTCTCTAAGAAAAAAAAGCTATAAATAGTTTATTAAAACTGAGTAATAAAAATGGTACACAGGCAAATATAGATTCATTTATTAAATACCTATTAGTCATAAAGAAATGTCATTAGTCACAATCCAATTAGTTTACCAGATCTCAGAGCATCTGGGTATTGAGGCAGACCTGGAATCCCGAGTCAATTACCTGAAGTACCTTGACTGCAGAACTCTCTTATCCACAGCTTTGCACCCAGCATTAAGCAAAGTGCCTGATAGATAATAGTTCTTGAACAAATGTGTGTTAAATATTAAATAAAATAGATTTTAATTTGAGTTTCAGGAGTATAACTAAACTTTCAAAGTTCTATTTTCTTGAGAAACATAGTTGAGGGGATAAAACATTATTTTCTTCTGCTTTTAATGTCTCAGTATGTTGGTCATCAGTAAAAAATATGGCACATTTATAATAAGTTATATTTCCTTTTAGCTCTAATATTAGAATAAAAGTAAGCTGTTTTCTATTTCTAGACAAAGAAAAAGTGGTGCCCTTTTCTACTGGGTGAATCTGCCTTATGACATCATAATAATACTAGCACCCCCAAAAAGCAAGAGAACTAAGAGAATATAGCCACCTCAGTGGAAGAATAGCATCATCAGGAAAGTCTGTAAGATCCTCTTAACCTAATAATATCTGGCAAAATAAAGTCCATGGATCAAACATGTGAGGATGGCCTGGTTCATTTAGAAAAAGTCAGTTTCACAGACCAATCTTAGAGCTCCCAAATTAGAATCTCTGGGTAAGGTGAGGCCTAGGAAGCTGTTTTTGAAAGACCCCGGGGGATCATTATGTGCATTCAAGTTTGAGAAGCACTGACCTTCCAAGTAGTCATTAAACCAAAGGCATGGGTTTGATCTTTACATCTCATCTCTCATTAGTTTTCTTTAATGGCATATTTATTACCAGCTAATTGTTTTGCAAATGTGCCATTGAGTGGAAACAATTAAAAATCACCTGCATTAAAAATTAAATATTTAATTTGTTGCCATGGGTCAGTAAGATAATTTCAACATGTATCCACTCCAGAAAATTGGTGAATGAAAAAGCTCACCTCCCGAGAAGGGTCCCTGATAACACTAGAATGAGACAGTGTTTACCTGAGACTCTCAGAAGTCCTTTATGTTATATCATTAGTTTCTTAATTTCTTAGCATTTTATTAATGGCTTAAACTTTTTCACTAAAAACTTCTACACATGATAATAATAAAATGAAATTATATAAATGAATCCATCTCCTATTGAGTGCTCAGTGTATGCAAGGCACCGTTCATAGGCCCCTATTCATATTCAGTCACATTTGTAAATTTCCAATATATTGAGATACAATTTTTTTCCTTAAAAAAATATTACCTGATATTTCCAAAAAAATTTCAAGAAAACATCTCGATGTCTGCTGAAATTTGCTCTGTAAAATATTTATTTCTGCAATATTCTTCTTGAAGCAAAGCAGTTCTGTGGTCACTGTGTTTGGAATGTGGTATATCAAGTTGCCATTTTGCACATTCAAAATAGATATTATAATATTCAGGGTTCTGAGAAGTTCTACAATAACAATATCAGTTTAAATTGTCCCTCAAATATTTTTTACCATAATATTCCACTGTATAGTAGTACAATAGCTTCTGATTCACAGAGCTGATACTCTATACAATATACTTTGAGAGGTGCTATTGTTATCACGTCTCAGTATTTGAGTCCACATGCCTGCATGCACTGGTTGGCAGAAATGCATGAGCAGGAGTTTGCAGCGTAGGAAGGAAATACTTTAGTATTGAATTGGCCAATCTGGAATGTGGGGAGCTAGTGCCCTGGAAGGCCCTAATCCCCAGTGGAGCGTAGGTTACAGATTATTTGGGGCAAAATGAAGACACTGTGGGTTAGTGTTCGGAGATGTGCTGGGAGCTGATTGATTGAGGTAAGGTGAAGGTAATAAATTATTTCTTCAGGTCTTGAGGACAGCTCTGAGGTCTGCACTGATATGCCTCTGTCTGGTTTCATGGAATAGTAACCAGGGGGTTGTTCCATCTTAGGTAGGAGTTAAACTATAACTTAGGTGGAGTGGTTACCTTTAGCTTGCCGGAAGTCCGGACCTTGTGACTATTAGTTAGGTCCAGGCTATTGTCCCTTAGAATTTAGGAGATGCATGCCTGTGAGGCGAAAAGAGAGGGAAGGGGTAGCACATAGGAACTCACTTTAATTCAACACCATTGCCATGCCTTTAACTGACTATCAAGGATTTAGATGCAGTAAAGATAGAGGGATGGAATTCCTTTTTTGATTCCAGAAGGAAAATACAGTTAATTCACTAAGATTGAGATTCTTATTATCAAGTCACTATGTGCTCTCTGGAAAGCTATGGGGTCAATTCCATAAATCCTGAAGTCATTACTATGCCATAAAGGGGAGAATCCAAAGATACACTTGGATTAAGATGAATGTCTATTCTTAATTTTGATTTTAATAAATTTCTCTATACTGAATGAAAATTGTAAAAGTTGGTCTTATGCTTCAGAAAGTTATGGTAGTTATCAGAGCCCTTCACTCTTAAGATAACTTTCAAAAATTAATAAACTACACCTAGAGTTTTCTTTCTGACCCTTAGCCATGTTCCAGTCTTCCAAGAGTTTGTTTTTTTTTTTAAAGCAGCCTTTAGCTTTATAGCGTGTTTGATCCAATTTTTTTAGAGTTTTGGAGTCCCAGTCATCTGTACTGCAGGTGTTTGCTTAATTATTATTATTAGAGAGCAATTTCAATTTTGTGAAGATAAAAAATAATTCCAGATTCTCTGCAAAGAGGGATATTAAAAAAGTAAGGAGGTAAATTAGTTTTAAAGAAATTAAGGACAAAGAAAAAATATATTGACAAGTGCCTTCAGTGTAGCCAAAATAACACAGAAATTGATCTTTTTGTTAAATTTTCAAAGTGAAATCATTTATATTTGCTTGCAATTTTTAATCACTTCTTCTAGTTTGTTTGTTTGTTTGTTTTTGATGCTAGTTCTACTGAAGTTAGACAACACAGTGAAAAATCATGGTAAATAATAAATGCCTTAGGATCCATACAGAAGTATCTCACTAAATAAATTAATAAAGACACTCACAGAGGAGAACATATCTGATCAGAGAGTTTCCAATAGGCACCATTGGTTGCTTTCATTCGTGCCTTTTGTTGCCCTTTTTGCTACTTAAGTAATAAAGTGAGTCCACAGTACTGGGAGGTGAGGGGGGAAATGCAGCCTCTGTCCCTTTGATTCACTTATTATGTATATGTTTCTGTTTCCCTCACACTAGAAGCAGAAAGAGAATTGAACGTTTAAGTTTTGAATGGTGTGTTTATGTTCAGTTTACTATTAAGACATCTTTCCATACTTTCCTAAATGCTGCCCTGGCTCGCAGAAACAGCATTTTTTTCATGCCCATATTTTTCATTACAGGAGAAAAGCCCACTTATAAATTTCCCAATATTATCTATTTCTCACCGCACATCATTGGGAAATTACAAGTTTCATTTTCAACACATGAGAAATAGGTGAGAGCTCATCTTTAAAAAAAATAAATAAAGATTGCCCTCTAGAATTCTGTCATACTCTTTTTTCTGATTCATGTTTATACACATGCATACTCAAAGGGACACTACATCTAAAAATAAACAAATAAGTCCACCATGTGTGCCTGTAAACACAGAGACTGATGGTTTTATGCATGATATGAACTCAGGAGTTATGGTTTAGCTCCTGCAGAGGCATAAAAAAATCATATAAACTTTTGAAGATGGAGTTTACCATTCATTTAGAAGAGCAACAATTCCATGTCTAGTGTACTGGTCATTGAGGTAAGAGTCATGCAGTCTGAATGAGACATACTTTTCTGTCTAATCCTCCAACTTTCTCCGTGTAAAGTCAGAGAGACTGACCAATTATCCTCAGTTTTTCCTATCATTTTACAAATGAATGAAGGGTGTATTGTACTACTTTTCTAAGCTCCAAAGGAAAGACCCTTTATGAAACTAAAAATGGAATCAATAAATCACTCAATTAGCAACCAAGTAGGCAATTAGCCATTCTTATACCAAAAGATGTTATTATCCAGTAAGATTTAGTTGTACTCAGCCTCAGTGTTTTATAGAAGGAATGTGATATTTCAGTTTTGCTATGTTTGTCTAATAGCAATGTGGGTCATGGATCTACTGTACTGCTAAATAGTCTGCTTGAGAAATATAAAAGAATGGGCCTTGGTAAGACTGTGCAACACATCAAAAAAGCCCCAAGATTGTTTTATATCCAGAGGTCCAAAAGTATATAGGAAAGGAAAATAATATTTCCCTGTATACCTGGAAGAGTGTAGAACTTGTAATTTTTTAATTTAAAATTGATAATTATGCATATGTTCTTTCCTCATATGTTTCTAATATTCTTAAAATGGTAGTTTCCACCTTTTGCAGAGTTAAGTTCTTGGCTGTCTAGAAGAGTTTCACATGGAAAAACTCTACTTTCCTGAAAGCAAAGTATTTCTTGGATTTTTTAAAATGTAGATGCATGCAATTCTACAGAAACTGTAACATTTCTGTCATGTTTGTTTCTATTTTTAACTTTTAGTTCATCATGAACATTTAATATATTCTGCAGGATTATTTAAAATGAGTGAAGAAAAGAGAAACTACTCAATAAATGGTTGGGGCCAACTCGCTAAAAAAAGATACCACAACAGAACAAATTACAAATGAATAAATTAGGGGGAAAGGAAAATAAAAAGCAAACAGAATAAGAATTAGACAAAAATGTATGGATGTTGCTTATGCTCATATATTGGGTAGGGCCTAAGCATATATATATAGAAAAAGAAACAAAAGAAAAAGCTTGATTAATTTGATTATATGAAAAGTTAAGAGAACTCTATGGAAATAAGTAAGCACACTACATGAAAGTCAAAATGTAATTGGCAACAATAAAATTACTTCTGACAGATAAATTCTGATTTCATTAATATACAAAAAACTCATAACAGTGAGAAGATTAAGATCTAATTAGAAAGATAGACAATGAGCATGAAGAAGCAGTTAATAGACAAAGAATACGAATGACTAATAAACAAAATGAAAGTACACAGTCACTGATAATTAAATAACAACAAGACTTTTACTTATCAGATTGCCAATGATCAAAAGTTTGATAATTACTTATGTTGTTCACAGTTTGGAAAGGAACACATCACACTCTCAAAACCACTATGTGCCTAAATTGATATTATCTTATAAACACTGAAACTCTAGGACTGAGTAGTTCTAATTCTCTAACTGTATTCTAAAATTATTAGAGAAAAAAATGTTAGGAATATACTTCTAAAGATATTCATTGTAAAATTAACAGCATTATGTGTGTCAGTAAAATTGTAGTTTAATAAACCACACTATGTCCATAAACTGAGTTTTATGCCACTGTTCAAAAGTGTTAGGAGGCTCTATATATTCTAACATGGAAAGAAAGAGGTGCAGAATGTATCAACAAAGAGAGCGAGTTGTTGAAAAGTTTAAATATTGGAGTGGATAATAACTTTTTGTTAAGAATATGGACTCTGAAGTCAGAATACCAGCATTTAAATCAAGCTCTGTCATTTGATGTAGTATATTGAGCAAGCTCCCCATTGTTTTGTTACTTACATTATTTCTTTTTATGTTATAATGAATATAGCAATAACATTAACTTAAATGGATTTTGTGAAATAAATGTGAATAAATAAGAAAAATACTTATCCCCTTTCTTGGTCCTATTCAGTAAATATTACCTAGTGGTATTATTATCACATTAATATGCATTTCATGCACACAAAATATGCTAATAATAGCTACCCCTGGAAAATATATGAAAGTGAGGTTGGGAATAGAGAATGAAGAAGGATGGCATTTTTTTATTTTTCCTTGTTTCATATTCTATGAAATTTTTATGAGTATGAAGTCCTTTAATAATAAGTCATAAGCATTTCTACTTAAAATACTCAGTTTCTCTCAAATTATTTATTCAGGACCCAATATGGACAAGGAGGCATTCTGAAAAATGTATAGTTTAAATGTACATAATCCTCTTATAGAATTGTTTATGGAAAAAATATACCCTGAGGGCTTTCCTTACCACTCTGGACCTGTTTTTATCTCAGAGTCTTTTATAATATCCCTGTGATTTTTGTCTTGCCCCATTGTTTGTTTGTTTTTCCCATCACTATTTATCAACCTCCAACAACCCCTCTATCCCCCAAATCACCACACTGTTGTCCAGGTCCATGAGTTCTCTCTTATTTGTTTATTTTTGCTCAATCCCCCCACCTCTCTACCTATCCCCACCCCCCACCCAGCCATCTTCCTGTTCTCTCTCTATGAGTCTATCTTTATTTTGCTTGGTAGTTCAGTTTGTTCATTAAATACCTCATATGAGTAAAATCATATGGTACTTGTTCTCTGACTGGCTTATTTCACTTAGCATATGTTCTCCAGGTCCATCCATGCTGTCACAAAGAATAAAATTTTCTTTCTTTTTACAGAAGAGTAGTAGTCCATTGTGTAAATGCACCACAGATTTTTTATCCAATCATCTACTGATGGACACTTGGGCTGCTTCCATATCTTGGCTATTGTAAATAATGCTGCAATGAACATAGGGGTGCATATATTCTTTCGAATTAGTGTAAATGGACTTAATATATCAATTAAATGAGATATATTTGCGCAATCAAATAAAAAACATGACCCAAGTGTATGCTGTCTTTTGAAGCTCATTTCAAATATAACAATATAGACAAATTGAAAGTACAAGAATATCAAAATTTATATCATTCAAACATTAATAAAAGCAGGCATGGCTATATTAATATCAGATTTAGTTAACTTCTTTTTTCTTTTTATTGAATATATTGGGGTGACACTGTTATTGATGTGGTGCTCTCTGTGTCCCTACCTGTTGCTGGTGGAAGTGGGCTTCTTGGGGTGGCATAGGAATAAGAATTTCCTGAGGCCCCATGGGACAATGAGGTATTGTGGAAAGCTTTACTTCTGTGGAATTAAACCCCTGGGTTTCCAAGGTTCCGTCTCCTTCCTTCTTGGCATGGAAGAAGTCCCATTTTGTCTTCAGCAGGGCTAAGATCAGAGCCACTGTCCAGGGTTTCCACTCCTTATCAATACAGTTCAGCCCAGCATCTGGCTAGTTGAGCTTGTGTTCCCAGCTGCAGTCCATTACATGTGGGGTCCACATGGCCCACACAACTGCTAGAGCCACATGGCTATAGAGGGAACATGAGTGAGTACAAGAAAGCAGGAGCAAAATAAGAGGAACAAGAGAGAGAAAATTCCTTTGTCTGAGGGATTTTACCTTTCCAAGACTTTGTGCACTTCCATGGCTTCACCCTCTAGTCAATGATCTTTGTTCCCAGGTTAGACTGACAGGCAATAACTTCCCTATGTCATTTGGATTTCACTGCCCATGTGTCCATCTTCCCCTTTGTCCTGTCCCTACCCACAATGATTTGCGCGGAATGAACCCTGGGGAGTGTATAGTTGCAACTTCCTGGTGAAGCTGCCTAGATGACCATACTTATACTGTCTGGAGTCCCCTTCACTCTTTTTCTATTATTAATATTAGCTAGCTAGTTATGATGGTAATAATACTGGTTAACAAATTATACAGGCTTCCGGTGCACAATTCTACAACACATCATCTGTATTCAGTATTGTCTGTTCACCACTCAAAGTCATGTCTCCATCTATCACCATTTATCCCCATATACCCTCCTCCATCTCCTCCGAACCACTCCCCTCCCCCGGACAATCACCACACTGTTGTCTGTTGACTTCTGAGCATAGAAGTTTACCAGAGTCCAAGAAGAACATGATATAATGATAAAAGTGTAAATACACCAAGAAGATATAGCAATACTAATTGTGTATGAACCAAACAATAGAGTTGCAAAATGTGTGAAATAAAAATGAATAGAACTGAAAGGAGAACAGACAAATTCACAATTATAATTGGAGACTTTAACACTCTCTCTAAATAACTGATAGAACAATAGACAGAAAATCAACAAGAACATTGAAGAACTTTAAAAAACCACCAGCCAACAGAAACTAATCAAGTTTTTTTAGAACACAGGATTCAACAGGAGCAGAATACATAATAGCTTTAAGCACTCAAAGAACGTATGCCAAAATAGGCCATATTCTAGAACATAAAACAAATATCAGAAAATATAAAATTGAAATCATACTCAATGTGTTCTACAACCACAAGAGAATCAAACTCAAAATCAATAACAGAAAGATTTCTAGAAAACCACCAAACACGTGAAAACTAAAAAACAAACTATATTAAATCATCCTGTGGGTGATCTTTGAGTCAAAGAGGAAGTCTCAAAGGAAATTGATAAATATACTGAAATAAATGAAGTAAAATGCAGTATGTTATAATTTGTAAAACACAACTAGCATAGTGCTAAGAAAGACATTTATAGCACTAAATGCGTACATTGAAAAAGTGAAAAATTCTCAAATCAATAATCTGAACTCCCAACCCAAGATGTAGAAAAGCAAGGGCAAAGTAACCAGAGAAAACATAGGAAAGTTCTAATAATAAGAGCAGAAATCACTAAAATCGAAAACAGAAGCACAATAGAAGAAATCATTGAAACAAAACCTGGCTCTTTGAAAATATTGATAAAATAGCCAAGCCAGTGGCAAGACCAACTAAGAGAGAGAGAGAGAAGAAACAAATTACCAATATTAGGAATGAAATAAGAGATATCACTGAATATCTTGCAGATATCAATAGAATAATAAAGGAATACTAAAAACAATACTACCGATAAGTTTGACATCTTAGATGTAATGGATCAGTTCCTCAAAGCATATGCTTTATAATTTTAAAATACTGTTATTATATACCAAGAGTTTATTGCTAGTCAGATGTTACCTGGATTTTATATGCTGAGAACATTCATTTTACATTAATGCAAATAACAGAGAAATAAATAACAAAGATATGTATGCTCTTGAAAGTTCTGAGAGTATTAAGGACATACTTCTACAAGACCCAGATGTGCATTAGAATGGCTTCACATTATTTCATGCTTCTGAAATCTATTTCTAGTAGACATAAATCTGCAGGATATCCAGATAGAGTTTATGTCAACAGTACTGAAGAATTATGGGAAAATGTATTCCAGAACATCTGTTGATCAAGTATAGAGAGCCTATGACTGGCTCTGTACAGACTGTGGAAGTTATCAGAGCTTTCTTTGGAAATTTACTAATACTATATATATATATATATATATATGTATATACACACACACACATATATACATATATATATACATATATATATTCATTAACATGAAGCACTACACTGAGAGAGTTTGCCATTCAAAATTAACTTGAGTGGGTGAAAAATCTACAATTGTGAAAGACATCATATATCACCAACTAATTTACTGTTATTACATAAAATAAAACTTTAAAAGGATTTTTTTTTTTTAGTTTTGGGCACAGTTTTTTTAATATACCATATTATTTTCAGCTCTCTTCATAAATGGTAGTTTAAATGAACAGGAATTGACCCTATTATGGAGTATCAATAATTAGTTAAGATAATTCCAGCAGTATTTTATCATGACCCCACTACTGAGATTGTCTTCGTTACCACTTTATTTGCAAGGCGACTTTGTAAAAAATTGCTGTTCCTGGAAGATTTTTTTGTGAACATACCTCAGTACACATCTCCTCTTAGTCAAAAAGGGCAATACTAAAATTCTTTAGATAAAGGAAAGTTTCGTATTTCCAAATTTCAGCATCTATGAAATTTATGAACCAAATCTGCATAACTAGATAAAAAGGCATTTATTTGAAGAATATAAAGGGACATAAATAAGTAACAGCTGGATAATAAGCTTGGGAAATATACATCTCTGGTTGGGACCACTCAAGATTTTCCTTAAGACACTGTTCTTGGAATAAAAACATCTAAATAATTTTTTTGTACTTCATTCTTACTGAAAAGTACTAGAAGGAAAAGACCGATTTGTTTAGATGTCACAAATCTTCCCTTTCACAAACACACACACACACACCACCTGAAAATATACCCCTTTAGAAACCCACCATAAACTCATACAGTGGAAGTAGAACAATTCTAGGAAAGGAAACTAAGATGATTTGAATGAAACCAGGGGAAATGGATGCAGGACAGCTAAAATACAAGAAACATTTAAGAAAGTTGCCTCAAAAGACCAATAAAGTAAAATTTGTGAATATGTAGTCCATTAAGATATCTCCACTCCACTCAATAAAACACTTTTTTAATAATGTCCTTTCTGATCAGCCATTCTGAAAGAGTAGGCATGCATGAGGAACATCAGCTGATTATGTCAGCTTTAACTAAGTAACTATAACACAAGAAGCCCATGTGTATGGCAGTGTAATGCCATGCCATTCTATGTATGGCCCATGGACTAGCAACATGGACTCTTGGATGAGCCCCTCAATTAAATTCTGCCTTTAAAATGATCTCCAGCTGATTTCTATGCATAGAAAATGTTCGAGAAGTTCTGGAAGCAAATCACAGCTGAAAGTAAAAATGGAAAAAAGAGACTTCCTTTTTCTAAAACTCCTTTTCCTTAAAACCTTCAGTAAAATCATTCAGGCAGTAGGCATGATAGCATCAAAACCTGAGGAGTCGCTGCAATCAACAGCCACACAAGTGGAGAGAACAGAAGCAAAAGCACCAGAAAACAGAATCAATCTGAGGACTGGTCACAATCCCAGTTTTCTCGCCAATAAATAACTGGAAACAGAACTGGTCACTTTGTACTGAATAAATTCCCAATGTTCTTGGACATTTAATTGGGGAAGAAGACTCCAAGACCCAATGGCACATGGCTGCAATACAACGGTTTTTATGTGCTGAACACTTTCACCTTACACATCAATGCCATCTTCTTTTCAGGGTTTCAAACTCAGATTCTACCAGTTACTTGATATTTCTAATTGGATATCCAACATCCACTTGACTTTACATGTCAATAATGATATGCTTAAAACAGAAATCCAATTTTACAACCCAAAACCTAATCTTTTCCCAGTCTCCCCCACTTAGATAAGTGGGCCTATCGTTATAGATTATTTTAGCCAAAATATGAAGGGTCGTATGCATAGAAAATGTTTGAGAAGTTCTGGAAGCAAATCACAGCTGAAAGTAAAAATGGAAAAAAGAGACTTCCTTTTTCTAAAACTTCTTTTCCTACATCCAATATACAGCAAGTCATATTGTCCCTGCCCTAAAGTAAATGCCAAATCCAAACCGTTTTCAGCATTTTCCTTATGACCCCACCTAACTCACTGTAGGCTGCTGTAGACACCTTACTGTTCTTACTTTGTTATGTTTCTCTTCAGTCAATATGCCACTGTGCATTTGAAATGGTCATTTTATTACCTAGATTATATTAGATCACTCCCTGTTCAAAACTTCCAGTGGCTCCCATCACTATAAGAATAAAATGAAACTGCCTCCATGACCATAAAACATCTGGCTTTGCCTACTTTTCCAATTCCTTTTCCTACAATCTCCGCCTTACTTGTAACCCTGGCTTCCAGCCCCCCTGGCTGTCTTTCTAATCTTCCACTTCACACAGCTCTTCCTTGCATTAGAACCATTGTATTTACCACTTCATTATCCTGGAATATTTTCTTCCTGATGCCAATTCCACATAGAGGCCCACCTTGATTACTCTGTCTAAAACAGACTGACTTTCCTCTGTTACTCCCTAGTCTTTCTTCCCGTTTCATTTATCTGATATCATCTGATATAATTTTGTGTTTTATGTCTTTTTCTTTCACTAAAATATAAGCTTCGTGAAAGGCAAAAACTTGATCTTTCTTATAAATGACACATTCCATCCTTGAACACTAATACAATTAACAAGTACTTATGAAATGTTTTCTGCAGGAAATCTAGAGAGAAATACAAATGTGTCCTTGAAAGAGCAATGGAGATTGAGATACTTTTATATCATTACAGGTTGATGAAGCCATTCTACTAGTTAGATATGTCTTAAAGTGGATGTGGGAAGAGTATATGGTGGAAGGAAAAATGAGAAAGTCAAATCGTTTATAATATTCCTTTTATGGAAGAACAGAACATACAAAATACCCACTAACTACATGATATAAGGTGTATTTCACTGATTCATTAATAGAGCATCTACTATGTTCCTAGAACCCACCCCAGACCATGAATCACGATTGGGAAAGGGAAGCAAGTAATATAAGTCATGGGTCCTCATAGACACAGCACAGACAAAATTGTGATGGCATAAAAAATTTCAACAAAGCTACACAGCAAAGGATAGTGTCTTTGACAAAATCTACCAAAGTCATGTTTTCAGTTTTTGCATTTTTCTGTTCTTTGTTTTTTGCCCCCTCAGATGACTTAATCAAGAATTCCTAATTTGGTCTCAAACTTCCACAGAATAATCATGGCTCTGAACTATTTACTTGCAACTCCAAGGTTATAAGATACTCATTTTCCATAATGGCTTAGCATTTATCTAAACTTCCATTCATTCAAAGCCTGAGAAGAAATTTTCTGTAATATTTTTACTCAATCACATTTAAAAATAATCAAATTTATAGGATTATTCAGAATGCTAAAGCAGCCCAGACTTGAGGTTTTCAAAGAGATTTTGAACAAAAACAACCATCCCTCTTTCTTTTTTTAAACACACTTGTCCTCATAATGCTATTGGCCTTGCTAAAATTTTTTCATGGTGACAGAGACTTTTCTTAACACTCCTTACATAAGCTAGTGATCTTAAATCTGAATGACAGGTAACTCTGTGAACCCCTTGAATTGACATGAGAAATATAGTGCACTGCCATTTTGTATCTTAGGATTTTGAAAGAAGGCCCAGTCTTCTCAAGATATGTATCACCCCTAGTACCTAACTCAGAAGGGTGGACTAGATCTCCAGTGATTTAATGAGTTTTTGTCATCTTATAATATACTCATTTGAACAGACTCTAAAGTCTGATATGGATGTTATCATAGTTTTTATGTTTGCTTTCAAAATCAAACAGTTGCCCCTCTAGTACTGCCTATCATTGCACAGAAAACCTGTAGTCGCCACAAATTTTCTGTTGGAAAATAGCAAACATACCTCACTGCATGAGCTGACAGTAATTAATCATGTTAAAATTGTATGGCCTAAAGTACAAATAATAAGATAAAGTAATAAAATAAAATTTGAAGTACCAATTTAATAAAAAAATACTCTCCCAAGTACATCTTTTATAGAATCACTAGCATTCTTGTTGTTTGGCAATTTATGAAATGTGTTAGCTTAAGTGTTTACGGGCTTATAAGCTGAAAGCAATGAAGCTTTCTACCAAATCAAATAATGGAAAAAATTACTTGATTTTAGTGATTATTAGTACATGAACTAAAAAACATGAGACTAAAAGCAGTGCTTTTCTCTGTGTAATCACTGGGCTTCTGTCTTGCTATAGTTTGTTTTTATTTTCTCAGGCAGTTAGTTAGATGAGTTTTCCCCTGTGCTTCAGGGATTAATCAGGAATGTCATTGTGAGAGCTGTTGGGGTTTTAAATGAGTGTGCCATTGGATATATGAGACTTTAAATTCTTTAAAAATGCAAAAAGAATAATACTTGATGGACATTTAGTAGGAAGTGACTAGGTGTCAGGACCCTACACACCAGAAAGTTAAGGACAGATTTTTACATAGATGTTTTGTAGAAGGTTTGTACCAAAACAACTTTAAAGGTCAAGTCCCAAGAGGGATCAATATAATTCTAACAATGATTATATTTCCTGAACTAACTCTCCAGCTGAATGGTCTCTTTAGCTCAGTAAGTCTAAACCTGCCAAATCAGGTTTGTACATTCTCTGGAATGATTTTGACACTTCCAGTAAGGTTTTTTATTTCTCCCTGTGTAGAAATATGTGTATGCCTTTAATATAAAATAAGTTTTTTTTTAAAGGCTTGAATTTCAGGTACACCAAGATTGTACAATAAAATACAATAACCCAACAGATAAATAATGACAAAAAACCATTTTGGGTAGCACAACTGGCACAGAAGAAAAGCTTTTTAAAAGTCAAACTGGGAACATTGTACAAAAGCCAACAGTTTTGAAGGGAAATTTTGTCTTCAAGCTCATTTGCCTAATCAATATGAAATAAAATTTCAAGCCAAAGGTTTATTTCCTCCAGTACTGAGAGCCTAAAAGTTATTTTCACTCATGCCATAGACTCACTTTTGTCTTCCATGTCTTAATGTTTTCTGAGAGCTAAGCTATGGAAACTCTTAAGAGCACTTCAAGCATCCAAGGGACAGAAGTATGCAACAATGCCCTGTGTGGTCCATCTAACTTGAGGTGGTGCTGTATTTCTTGATCTCAGACTTCAGATTTAACAATGAGACATAGAATCTTGTAACAAGAGAAAAATAGTTTTATATCAAAAAGCAGTACAGTTAGACACAGGCTCCTATAAATAGACTATCCTTTACTCTGATTTCAAATAAGGCAAGAATTCAGCTGAAGGTAGAATTTGATGTTTGGAACGTTTTACTGTCCCTGTATTTTCTACTAAAGCAAAATTTAGTTCACTTTACTTATTATGAGTGAACTTGATATGTTCCATTAACCTAATCTTAGTTGATAATAAATTGTTATTTTTACTGGTTTTAGAAAAATTCTGACTTATTTAAAGATGCTTAAGAATGGAATTGATAAAAGAGAACTGGTGTATTTGGATATTATATGTAGCTCACATGTATATATGAAATTATACCTGAACAAATTCTATGTCTAAGTATAATTTATTTGCATATTGACAAAGAAAAAACTCACTCCTGTTGTTCTAAAGATAAAAACAAGCAAAAATTGAAGAGGAATTCTCTTTTGTTTCCTACTGATTTGCTTAGTTCTGCCTAGCATATGATAAGGGCTTTGTCAACAATTAGATATTTAAGAGTTCTAAGAGAAAAGGGTGTACAAGCCTAATATCTAGGAGTGGAATTAAATGAGACTGATAATAAACTTTCAGATGTTCTGCTTATGAATTGAGTCATAGAGACTAATATAACTGTGTTACAAGTCAGAATGAACTTTAAAAGAACAGGTGTTATTTGACTTCTAAAGTGGGGGACGTGGCCATCTCATTCCTAGGTTTCTCAGTGCATGCAAATGGAGTGTATCCTTGATAAGGTAGCTAACTGCTTGATTTAAGCCTGTGGACACTTGAAGAAGATCACCCCCGCTGCTAGTATCTAGAGCTGTGCTCACCAATATGGTAGCCACTAGCCACAAGTGGCTATTATGCATCTGAAGTGTGGCTGGTTCAAGCTGAGATATGCTGTACATGTGAAATACATATCAGATTTGGGATCTTTAGTATAAAAAAAGAATGCAAGATACTCATTAATGATTTTAACATTATGTGTTAAAATAGTATTTTAGATATTAAGTTAAATCAAATACATTATTAAAATTAATTTTAGTTTTTACTTTTGTTAATGTGGTTACTATAAAATTTAGAATAACTAATGTGGAATGGATAATATTTCTCTTGGCCAACACTGACATAAAATGCCACGAGGAGTTTTGACCATCTTGTGAGTAGATGATGGATGGAAAGATCGGAAGCCACATGAGTGCAGGTCTGCACACACAGAACCAGACTAGACCACACAGAGATGAGGGACCATTTCACTGGAAGCGGAGGATGGCTCATTCCAGAGCAGGGAGGCTTCACCGGAATCACAGTCTTTCCCACTGCAGCTCACAGCCTGGAGTGGCCCAGAACCAAAATCACCATCTTCGTCCTCCACTTCATTATCTCTATTACCCAGTGACATCTCCAGTGTCACATGGAGAATAGTCATGAGACAGTAAGATTAAATACCTATACTTTGCATCATTGTATAAATATATATATATGACTTTCCATTCTATATATCTTATTCAGAGGACTTTTCATTTTGTATTTTGTCAGTGTTTAACTGGGTGTTTATTATGGATTTTTTTTAAAAGGTTTCTGTATAAGAGTTCTAAACAGGAGAAATACAGCACTGTCCTCTCTCCCCCTGCAAATGCAGTGCCTTCATACTACAGGAATTTCCAAATTTCCTGGTTATATATATAATGCATAAAAGTATTATTTTTCATTTCTTATAGATTAGGCCTACTAATAATATCAATACCTAACCCTTTACTCCTAGAGGAAGGTATGACAGGAAAGAAAAATATAATAATGCAAAGGGTTATTATAGATAATATATATTATATACAAATAATATATATGGTAATATATCATTTCTAATCAGATTTTAATGAAATAAATGGCCATATTTTCATATTAATCATCCCACCCTGGACACTGATACTTATAAGAGGTGTTTATGAATATCATCAGCAGAAAAATTATTCAGACCATTAGATCCCATCAAGACTGCTATCATTTACTGAAAACTCCAGGTGGAAATTTAAGGAGGAAAAAGGAGCAGAAAGAAGTCCAATTAGGAGAGCTCTGGATTAATTTTTTTTAAGAAGTGTAGTTGCTCAGCTGCTGGACATTAAGTTATTTCCATAATGAAGGCACATCTGCCGCCACTTATCTTCTGTGAATAATGGTTCATGTGAGCAAGGTAGATATCAGAACCGCAAAATTTTCTAAGTAAAAAATTGTTCTTTTGTTTTTTATCTTTTTCTGTATAAGTTATTTTCTATATGCTATCTTCCTATTTCTTCTGATTCCCATTTATTACCCAATACACACACACACACATATATACATATGGTTTCTTTGCATTAAAGTGTCTTTGGTGTCTCTCACACACAAAGAATTGCTGAAATAGAAAAATACTTCATGGTGTGGGGAAAATTGCATTTCTAAATCTGTTCAGCTTGTGTTCATAGTTTTACACATGGTTATTTATGGTTACTTTACATGTGATTTATAAGAACTCTCTCCATATATCTAGAGAAATGAAGTTAGCCTAGCTTCATTGGATCACTCAAACATTGGTATAGCTTTTGGATCACTCAAACATTTAGTTTGTATTCAAATAGCAGTTAAAATTGTATTTGGATATATGCAGAAGTCAAAACTTTTGTGAGTAGGTATAATTCTCTGCTTACCCAGTATTTCCTGAGTGGACCATCAGGGCAAATAAGAGGGTTGAGAAAGCTTTTGTTTTTCAATCAGTTTTGAGATAAAAACCAAATAGCTCATACGTCTCTTATATTCAGGGATAATTCTTTTATTTAATGTTAATAAAATGAGTGTGAGGACCACATCTCAAAGACTTTAGAAGTATTGAATAAAGTTTTCTCCCTCAACCGATATCTAGGATTGGCTGAGAAATATTTGTTCTATAAACATATCCTGGAGTGTCCTTATCACCTCAAAACTGTACCTGGCCCAGGACTGTCTGCATTATCTCTTTCTAATTCTAGAGAGTTGATTCCTCTGGTTTATGATGTTATTGAATAATATTATTTCCCTTCAGAGCACTCTCTCAATTAGATATAGTCTGAGGATTTTTTTATTATTATCTGGCTTCCTTATTTGACCATAAATGTCCTGAAAACAAGAACCATGTCTATTTTCATTAATTTTTATACCCTGTCTCTAACACAGTACTTAGGTACTCAATATTTGGGTAATGAAAGAATGAATGTTCAGCACTGCCTTGTACTGAGTTGACACAGGTTTGTCCTTAATTTCCAATAGTTTATTACAGGACAGGATAAATAAACTTTAGGCTAGAGTAACAATAGTCGAAAATATAAAGGGTTCCTTAGCACTGCTAACTAAGACTCACTGCTCAACGGGTCTAATGGTCAGGACCCTGCTCAAGTCTCCACAGTGAAATATTGAGGTATCTCATCATTTTATAAGTTTCATCCAAACACCAGCCCCAGGGAGAGGGCTTGTGTCTTCCCCAATTTTTCTGACACAAAATAATTTAAAGAGGTTCTCATCAGGAAGAAACTTCATCAGCACTCAGCAACAATCAGCACTCAGGAATAAGGACAATGTAATCATAATTGTCAACAAGAAATTTCTCAAACTTTAGCTTATGTTTTAAGAAAAAAATTACATGTTACTATGTGTGAAGCCTCTCACCACAAATTAATTCAAGCCTCAAAAAAGTTAGTAAACTTTTTTCTGTGTTTTAAATTTTTGATTAAATATACATAAATTTATTCAAACAACATTGGTGTGGGAGCTTTACTCTTAAATCACGAATAACTTTCAGTAATTATATATTTAATGAAAATTCACATGTGGCTTTTAGTAATGATAAAATTGATTTCTGTGGATACCAAATTCTCTACCAAACCTTAGTTGATCAAAAAGAAAGGCAGATGTTTATACTTCTTGCCTTTATACCACATTGCTACCATTCATTTATCCTCTGTCTTTGGGGAAGATTTAGAGATTTTTACCCAGAGAGTTTCCTGTTTATTTGTGTTTCCTTGGGAAAAAATTAAATTATTATATAACAAATAATAGCATATACCCAATTAGAAAAAGTCAAAACAGTTCAGGTATGATATAACCTTTAATATGTTCAGTTCATGATTTAAAAGCATTAATTATGCGGCAAAGCAATTGTCTCTAGTGTACACTTCAAGACATCTGTGAAAACTCATAAAGGAAATGTTAAGAATAATGTAACACATGCATTCTCTACATCTCTTTAGCTGGTAATGCAGTAATTCTATGTGAGATAATGATGAAATTCTGAATGAGATATTAAATCGGCACATAAGAAACATATGTAATAGATCTTTTCCTCAATCTCAAAATCCAATTTCATCTAAATTACTTATTAATGAGGTTTATATTCAAAAGGTTTTTGATAAAATGGTTTTTGTTGGTGCTTTACAACAAAGGTTGCTATAAGGTCAATTTATGTTTAGTGTGATTATATATAGAAGATATTGTCTCCATGTCTCTGCTATACAATAGAGTTCTTGTATAAATTTGCTATGTTATTGAAATTACAACTAGTGCAGTGTATTAAAATGTATTTTAATTATTTTTATTAAAATATAGCATGTACATAAAAAACTTTAACAAATTGAAAATTACTAAAAAATCCAAATTTCTCCTGCAGATCTCTTTTAGTCATCAATACTTCCTGTCAAATTCAGCACTCTCCTAATTTGTATTTCTGTTTATTAGTTTTACCCAGTTTTACACTTAATATCTATTTTGTAGAATTTTTATATAGGCTTTATATATTCCATATAAATTATGTTTGTGAGAATATGCCTTGTATGTAGCAGTTTATTCATTTTCATTGCTATATAACATTCAGTTCAATTAGTGTACCACCAATAATTCATCTTTTCTAATGTTGATAAATAACTGGGTTCATTAAGGCTTTTGGTTATCATAAATGAAACGGCTAGGTCATTCTTGTAAGAAACTGTTGAGTCACAGAATATGCATATGGTCAACTTAAGTGCATAATGACAACCTATTTTCCAAAATGTTGCACAAGTTTACACTCTTACAACCAATGTATATGAGATACTAACTATTCTAAACTTTTGCCAATAATAGGTATTGTCAGTCTCTTTTCTCTTAAGTTATTCTAGTGAGTTTATGATGATATCACATTGTGGTTTTAATTTACAATCCCCTCATATCAATGACATTGAACACTTGTTTATGTGCATATTAGCCATTTGAATATCCTGTTCATGATTTTTCTCATTTGTGTTCCCTGTCTTTTCTTCTAATGATTTATGGGAATACCTCATACAGTCTGGATATGAATCTTTTGTTATTTATATGTATTACAAATAATCTTTCTTCACTCTGTGGCTTACATTTTTCATGTTCTGAACATCATCTTCTAATGAACAGAAATTTCAAACCAAAATCAGGGGAATATTTCCCTTTCAGATTATCACAATGCCATCCCTAATTTACACATTTATATATACAAACACAGAAGAAATCTTTAAAATGTCCCTGCTATTATATGAACCTCAATTGAGAACTGATTCTCTTTATTGTTAAAAATAACTTACACCTTCCGTATGGTTTGAAAAGAGACATACCCAGCTTCAACATTCTTTTCTCCCTTTAACAATCTGTGGTTCAGAAATCACCATCAGTAGCTTCCCTAGCATAGGTGACACACTGAGTAGGTCATTATCAAGTAATAATTATGAAATGAAAGACATAATAAAAATAGCCAGAAAGAGAACACAGATAGTAAAGGTTTTGCTTTACTGAACTTCATGTATATGATCATGTCAGTAAAATATTTATAAATCTTTTCTTTAAAAGAATAAAACAAAATACAAATTTAGAATTGCTATTTCAGTACAAAAAAGGAATAGTGTAACTGTGTATTTCTAAATGATATTATTGTATCTTTTAAAAAATTGGAAAACACCTTACACATAGGTTGGTCTAAAGCTATAAAAAGTTATAATCACTTTAAATTTTCTTTTTATGAGTCTTAATCTACAAATTTGTCAATGACTTTATCAAAATTAATTTTCCTAAATATTTATGGCCAGTAGACCTATAGACAGATTTATAACTCTATCTCTGCTCATAGTTGGTTGACACTTTTCATTCGCTTTAATGTGAAAAAAAATCTTTCAAATAATACAACTGATATACACAGTTTTTAGAAATCTAAAATATAAAGAAAAGTTTGGCATGGAGTGATGAAAACCCATTTTACAATAAATTCCAAAAAGTGCAATACTGACCTACATCTTTATTTAAGATCAGCTAACAGTTTCCAATATTTTAATCATAGATAAAAGTACAGGTGCCGGGCCGGCCATAGCTCAGTGGTTGAGCGTCGGCCCTGGATCCAGGCAATCGGGGTTCGATTCCCAGTCAGGGCACATGCCCGGGTTGCAGGAGGCAGCCGATCAATGACTCTCTCATCATTGATGTTTCTATCTCTCTCTCCCTCTCCTTTCCTCTCTCTGAAATCAATAAAAATATATATTTTTTAAAAAGCACAGGTGATCAATTCAGGTTTTGTTTCTTCATTTTATAATCATTGAACTGTCATTGTCTATTTCTATTCTGCTGTTTAAATGGAGCCATAGAATGTGCTTGGAGAGAGCTCAAATGATTCCAAATCTTTATGAACTCATTCTAAAAACAAATGTGGGTATCAAGCCCAGCTGTATAAGTGAGAGTTAAATTCCATATAGAATGCAATGTTTACTAAAGGATAAGTAATAAAAATGTGCTAATTTGAAGCTTACATATACATTATTAAAACTCAACAGTAAATGTAGCAATTGTTTAGAATTTAGAACAACACAGATTTTTTTTCTGGAAGGAAAATTTTATCACTGACTTGAGGCGTGGTGTTAATAAAAAGCAGACCAACTTTAGTCAAGTTTTATTATTATTTTTAAATTCTCTATAGACAGTGCACCTCATGAATGGTCTACACCACAGATGAATTACTCCCACTACCTCATTTTTGACTTGCCTCTTCCAATAACTGTGAGTATTCTAAAATTACCAATAATCCCAATGTTAAACTTGCTACTTTCTTTTTTTTTACTTTAAACATATTTTTTCTTTTTCAATTACAATTCACATGCAGTTTTATATTAGTTTCAGGTGTATAACTCAGTGATTGGATATTATATAACCTATTAAGTGATCACCCCAATAAATCTTGTACTTATCTGACACCATACATAGTTATCACAATATTATTTACTGTATTCCCTATGCTGTGCTTTAAATCCCTGTGACTATTCTGTAACTACCAAGTTGAACTTCTTAATCCCTTTACCTTTTCTACCCAGTTCCCCAATTCCCCTCCCCTCTGGCAACCACCAGTTCTCTCTCTTATCTATTAGCCTGTTTCAGTTTTGTTTGTTCACTTATTTTGTTCTTTAGATTTCACATATAAGTGAAATCATATGGTATTTGTCTTTCTCTGACCTACTTATTTCACTAAGCATGATACCTGCTAGGTCTATCCATGGTGTCACAAATGGTAAGATTTTGTTCTTTCTCATGGCCCAGTAACATTCCATAGTGTAAATGTACCACAGCTTTTTTTATCTACTCATCTAGTCATGAACACTTGAGTTGTTTTCCTAGCTTGGCTACTTTCTTTAATGAATTTCTGATTGATATTAGTATTTAATGGCAGTGCAGTGTGAGAGGAACATCTCTATTTGATATATAAACCATTAAATTTTTCTTCTTGAATATTCTACTGACAGCATTAAATGGTATTCAGCTTGCCTCTCAAGGAACAAACAAGTAGTGCTGAGGTCAGAGAGATTTATCACAAGCTAGAAGAATAGTTGTATTCTCACTTTTTGTATTTATCAGCTCTATTTTGGATTTACAGCTTTTCAATGTTGATCATAATGAGTATCATAATGTACTTATTTTCTTCACTCAGTATGTTCAACAAGGATTCCAGTATGAACAAAAATAATAATAATTCTTTATATTTCCATGTGCTTTATAGTTTACATACACTATAGCATATTTTCATGTAGGTATACATAGAACACAAACACACCTATAGTTTCTTATTGTCATCACTATTCAGATATTATTCTTATTTCCATTTTTCAGCTGAGGAAACTGTGACTCAGACAACTTGTGAAAGTTGTCTGAGCTCATGTCATCATTCAACCAATATTTATTTAGTCCCTATTTCATGACAAGTTCTTTGTGAGGAAATGAAAATAAAACAAGGTCCATGCACAGTTATTCCCCTCAAAAAGGTTTGAATGAATGCAATGGTTAAACTTGAACTCGACCCAAGATTCCGAGCTCTTGGCCCATTATTCTTCCCGCTCCACAATGCCTCTGTGAATCTGAATGACGAAAGGCAGAGGTGTTGGAAAATCCCTGCAAGAACATGTTCAAGGTAAAGAATGTTGTTGTGATTACATGTGTTATATCTTAACAGTGTCATGCCCCATCTTCCTGGCTTTAAGCTCTTGACAACAGGGTGAATGCAATGCATTATACCTTCTTATGGGACAATGTAAAAGTTGAGTGGAGAAAGCAAGATATACCTTTTTAAACACGGACTATCAAAATACATCATAAAGTGTGTTAAGAGCTGCATCTTTACACCTTCTGACAAGAACCCAAAGTAAAAGGGAAAATTCTCTTTAATGGTTATAACTACATTGTTGTCATAGAAGATATAAAAGATTTTCTTTTCTTAAGACAATTCTTTTCATTGTGAGATGATAAGAGTTTATATTCTTACTAGTCTTCTAGAGGGAAAAAAACAGAGTACAGTATTATGTTTCTTATCCTGTAAAAAACAATGAAGTTGTTCTGTAATGAAGCGAAAAAGAAAGAAAATGGGCACAATACTACTATACTCTAAGCCATTAAGAGTGAGTGGGAAGAAGTGGGTTTTGTTTGCTTGCCCAAAGTTCTTTGAAAGCAACTGTGTAAGTAGTAGATGTTTATACTGTAGACTTTTTTTTTTACAAAGTTAAAGAAACACGTCTGTGGTTCTAAGGTGGAATTGCTTAAAAATGTGAGAAAAGAAAAATGAATTAGGGAAATAAAATGAAGAGTACAACTAAGCAAGTTGTCACCGTTTACCAAAATGTCTCTACTAACAGAAAATTACAGGGATGAATAAAGCCCTTCTGATACCACTTTCCTTTCAAATTCTCCACATTTGCTAGTAAACAGATGCGTCTTCTGATTTTATTATTCATGCACCTTTCTTAGTGCCCTAAGGATGTAGGATTTTTCGTCTGAATTGTATCTAACCTCACACCCTAAATCTGCATAATTGAAGGGTAATATAAGGGTGTTGTAGGAGCTATTATATTATTTATACAAAACCTGTGAGATCTTCCTAACCACAGGATCTCACCTATTGAATGGTTAGTGATAATTACCTTGCATTCTTCTCAGAAACATTGGGAGGAAATATAGTGTATTAGGCCATCAGTAAAAGGTAGGATAGAATCTGACTCTACTGCAAAAGTGCAGTAACAATATAGAATACAATATCTGTGCCTCATGGTTATTATGGCTTTTTGTTTTTGAAACTCTAAAGTTTTCTCTACAAATTGTCTGGAACCTTATAAGTACTTAAAAGATAATACCTATTATTATCCATATTAATAATAATAATCAAATGATGGGTGTGAAATACTGTTCACAGGTTATTCATGTGCAACTTAGGTTGGTTATTATTACTAACTTTAAAATATGTAATAAATCATGATTTTTATCAATAATACACAATACTCAGTTCCTTTCTTAGCTCAGGGCAGCAGAAAGAATCTTTAAATTAGAACACATATTCACATTCCCCTAAGTCAACATGATTTTTCAGATTCTCTAAATTCCCACGTTTGTCATATATGACTATATATAGCAAGTGCAAGAAGGAATGAGGGCAATAAAATTAAATTTAATTATATATGATTTTCTTGTTTTATACCACTAGCACCTCTACTGTTATAATGGCTGAATGAATATTCAATTGAGTTGTTTCTAATTTATTTTTAATTATAGTTGAGATATAATATTAGTTTCAGGTGTACAACATAGCGATTAGACACTTATATACCTTAAGGTGTGATGACCCTGATAAGCCTAGTACCCATCCAGCACCATACACAGTTATTACAATATTTTGGAAACATGCATGGACTTAGAGGGTATTATGCTAAGTGAAATAAATCAGAGGAAGATAAATACCATATAATTTTACTTATATGTGGCATCCACAAAACAAAATAAATGAACAAATAAAATAGAAACAAACTCACAGATACAGAGAACCAACTGCTGATTGTCAGATGGAAGGGGAGTTGGGGGGATGGGCAAAAAAGATGAAAGGGATTAAAAAGTTCAAATTTCCAGTTTTCAAAATAGTCATGGGATATCAAGTACAGCATAGGGAATATGCTATTTGTTTGTTTTTAAGTGCAGTAACAGGTATTGTCATTAAGAAGAGCATCTTTAATTATGGGTTGTCTGTTTTCAAAGCATTCTCAACAACTTCTAAGCTGTACAAGAGAGAAGATGAACTGAAAAGGTGCCCTGTATTTAACACAGCCATGCCCTAGAAACCCTTGGTTCTGCAAGGCACTTACTGAAATCAAGATTCACTTTTTAAACCCATTTGGGGAAGAAGCTATTGATTCAGCTTCTAGCAAGTGGGAAGCATAAATATTAGTGAGCAAAAACAAAATCTTGCCATGTTCAGAGAGAGAGTAAGGGAGCAGAAGCTGGAGAGGGCAAGAGAGGAGAGCTCACTTGGACAGCTCAGCTGAATTACTCAAAGTCCTGCTGAGACCAAACAGCAAATAAAACAAAGTTAGAACTCTGTTGCTTCAGCAATTCTGATAAAACTCTTCATGGCTATATTATATGTGAAGTGTTACATACTATTTTTCCCATGTGGCAAAGTATGGTCTCTCAAGGTATTCTTTCTTTTACTATACTAGTATGTTTTAGCCAGTTTATTTAAAATATTTTACTAAAAATATAATACTCCATAAAACTATAATAAAGTCTTCACATGATTTTACATAGCCCATCTCCTTGTGTGAAAATTTTCTTCCTTTCTTATTTTGAGTATATCTATATTCAAAGTTAGTTTGATTTCAATGCTTGGGAAATGATTACTTGGACAATTCTCTTGTGAATAGCATGTTGAAATAGAATTTAGACAGTAAATCTCACAAACTAAATCATCAGTATTTTTAGAAGGTAATATAATAATGAAGGTGTTATTCATTGATGTATATTCTCTCTATTTGGGGGAATATTTGTTGGATAAAAAGAAACATATTTCAATTAATGTTATTTTTCTTATACACTATATGTATAAAAAAAATGAAATAACATAGTACCCTGAAAAGGCAAGGAAATCATTTGATCACAGTAAAATCTCAAGAAATGTTGCCTGAATGGGAATGGCATATACACCCTCACTGACAATTCACTATAGACAATTGATCTCTTGAAACTTGAAAATGAACAGCATGGAAACATGACAGTAAATGCAATATGAGGAGACTATCAGGGATCCAGTTAAATATTCAGAGAGTGACTGGACATCTTTTAGCCACTGACATTTAAGTTTTTCAGAATTGTGCCAAAACCCAGAAATTAACAGGTGCTTCACACTGTAAAGTAACCATTAATACTTGAGCCTAGCCATTTTGAACCAAAACTTATAGGATGTAAAATTGGACTTAAAGCCATTCACCCACAACCACTCAACAGACCGAGAAGGTAGTGGATTTTCCGTCTTGCCCCTTAGAAAGGTAGTGTTTGTGGGGAGAGGTTGTCAAGGGAAGAGAGAAGCAAGGGTGCCTGTAGGAAGAAGAGGGATCTAGCATTTTATTTCCTTCCCTGGCTGATATCTACTTACGTTGTTCACTTGCTGATCTGTCCCCTTTTTATATCAGAGCAGAGAGAGATGGCGGTTTTAAGAACAGGACAAGATGCATGCAGGTTTACTGTGGATCCAATTGGCAACTGAAAAAGTAGTTGTGCTTGAGCAATCCTGCCTGTGCTTCACACAAGGGAAATGTTTGCGGGGCAAGGAATTTTCAGCAGCACATGCCACAGGGGGAAGAGCTGAGGAAGAGTAAATGAGGGCTGTGTCAAAGCTGGATCTCTTGGACGGGGTGTTCTGTGGCGAAGAGGCCTGAGGAGGTCTCATAGACTTCAAAGTCTCCAGACACTCAGAGGAAATTAAAAAAAAAGCAATAAATAAATAAAAACTGGCAATATTATTCACACAAGCAGCTGCAATATGGAGAGAAAAAAATAAAATAGTGACATTTTCCATTTCCACCCAGCAAGAAGGAAGGGCAAGGCTTTGCGGAGGGAGGAAGTCTCATTCTTCAATAATGTTTAATAAATTAAGATTCTGCATCAAGATTGTGAGCTACTCACAAGAATAGGGTAAAGTTTGAAAATTCTGCAAATGTCTCTGACTATAAACAGTAGCCAGTTGTAGGTATATCTGTTTGCTTGATTCCTGACATATTCCCAGAATCCTTTCCAAAAACTCTTATTAAAACTTATAGCCTAGGAAATTTTATGTAAATTACCCACCTACATGTATTAAAATTTGATTTTCTCCTGTTGAAAACAAACAAACAAAACTAGCTTTATCTATTTTAAGGGGAAAGCAGCACTTGTGAGGGCCATGATGGTAACAACTAAGGTCCAAGGGAGTGTCGGTGGACCTGGACCATGACTTAGTTCATATGAAAACTCACCATGGAAATAGTGTATTTGTTAAGACACAGACATGTGCGACATTTACATAGCAATCCTCAGACACAGGAATATTTTATACCTCAGAAGATACAACAGAAAATAGCAACGTGTAAGCAGAGGTATGTAGTGTGAATGAGTTAAAAGAAGTTGATAGTAAATTGACTTAGTCATTAATTATTTGAAATCATATGAAAAACTTTTCCCATTAATACATTTAATAATCATAAAATTTTCTCCAACACTGAATCAAAAGAACTGTCATTTCAATTGTTCAACCTTTCTCTAAATTCAGTCTTAATTCCATGAAAGTTACAAATTTCTGTTGTCATTTAGTGTCCTTTTCAATAATGTTTTAATAATATTTTTACTCATATTTGTGGTACCACCCCTGTTGATTGTGATACATATGCTGTCCAATCATAAATCCTGCAAAGAGGCCTTAGGCAGAGGAGGGAAACTATTCAAAGTAGATTAGTAAATTTAATAAAATTTTATCTTCCTTTTTGTGTGAGAAAATATAGTAATCCAAAAATAAAAATAGTGGAGTTAAGTGATAGTCATTCAATGCTGATAGTAAACATCCAATATGCCTATAATAATTATTCAATCATTGTCATTTAAATAGTTAAATATACAAAACCTCTGTCTCAAGGTATCATGGACAAAATATACAGATTTAAAAAGCAGAGGGTAAATAATTAAAGATAAGCCAAAGTGAGACCCAAAGTGGTATAACAAGATTTGTTGAGGAGCCTACTAAAGAGACTGTTATAGATATTTTACATATTTCAGTAAGAAGTGTCTAAAATATTTTTATAAGTTAAAAAAAATTATTTGAACACTTGAAATATTCTCACATAGAACTCATTTCACTGTGTTTCTTCACTGAACTGTGTTTCAAAGTTTATTAAATTTCACTTTAATTGTAATTTCACTTTAATTGTAATTTTACTTTAATTGTAATTATCAGAACACAATTTAAACAGTGCTTAACAATAAGTTATTTTGTGGTTTGGTGTATTAAATGTAGAATGATGTAGCATGCGGTTTAGGAATATGTGTTCTGAAGCCAGATGGATGTGGGCTCATATCCAGTCCTGCTCAACAGCTAATGATCGCTGAGAAAGTGACTTAAACTTACAAACCCTCAGTCTCTTTATCTGTGAAGCAGAGATGGGGATGATACCAACTTGATGGAGAACCTGTCATATTTAAAGATATAACACAAAACAACATCTGGCACATTTAATAAATATTAGCCTTTTTTGATAGCTATTATTTCTTCAAAAGGTCAATATTTCTTTCCTTTTTCTTCCCTTATTAACCAATCCCATGATAAAGCTGTAAATATATCTCTTTCTTCACATTTTAGTTGATCAGTCAGATGTCTCTTTCCCAGTAACAGATGGAAAAAACACTTTCCTAATCCTAGCTGCATGTGTATGCAAGGTTTCTGCATAGAAAACAAGAGCATGATTGTTAAGCATAAGAAAATCAAGATAAGTGAAATAATTTATGAGTTGTGGGGTGCAGCTGGAATTTCATAAACCAAGGGGAGTTCATAAAGGAGAACTGATGCTTAGACTATTTTATATAATTCCATCTTCTCCTGATGAGCAGTGTGCCAGAGAATGAGTCTCAGATTTGACCGTCTCCTGACAGAGGGAAGGAATAAATTCCAGATTAAATGTTATTACAGCGTGTATGCAAAGAAAGGCCAGATAAAAGCACAACAGGGTGACCTTTTCCCCCTCCTTTTTTATTACTGCAGGCTGTGTCTACAGACTTCATTTTTCCTGTTTCTCATAGGCTGGTGTGTGTAAACACATGTGCTGGAGATGTGGTCCGATATTTCAACTCAGAAAAACTGATATTGTTAGTATTAGACAATTACACTTCACCCTTTCTTTCAGGTTCAAGATAATGTGTTTATGAGAAGGTTATGTAAATGAAACTTCACAAAAAGTAGGAAACTGGGATTTCTTTAGGGAAAATTTTAGTTTATTCAAATCAAGTTCATAATGGCCCCTTGGAAAAGATTCAAATAAAAATTTCTGTTAAAAATAACTACCATATTTTAAAATTAATCATCTTTTATCATTCAAATTTTTGCTTTCTGGTATGTAACACAAGTTATATGATGATCATTTAAAATTAGTTCAATTGTGATACATATATATTTCACATTTATAAAATATCCATGCTTATTTAATATCAGATGCCAAAATACTTCTGATGCAAAGCATTGAGCCCTACTTCCTCAATTCAAAAAGAGGTTGTTTAAGTGAGAGGAGCTAGTAAGGTACCAGAAATGCAGGTGGTGATTGCTAACAGTTCCTGAGTTGCTCTCCACGGAATTAAAAAGGCAAAGAATGCTGTTAAAACAAGAAAGAGAGTAAAAGAAAAGGGAGGAAATCTCATGGAGCAGAGTAGAAAGATATGTGGATTCTGCTGAGGATATGTGGAAATACAAGCACAGCAGGGCAATAAAAAAATAAAAATTAAGCCCATGCTTAGACTATTTGTCAAAGAAAATGGACTTTGATGAGTTCATCTCTTAGTAGCAGGTCAAGCTATTATATACAATATTATGAGTTGTTATAAATACTTTAAGAAATGAAAAGATTTCAAATTATTCTCTATGTGGAGTTAAAGTACATATTTTCACTGCCCTTTCTAAGCTATACACCTTTATTAAATGCATAAAACAGCATTACTCTCCTTTAAGTTTCTACTTGATTCAACTCTTGGAAAACTTGTCAGACTAAATCCACCTGGGTCCATTCATTTCAGTTATTCTGGCAACTGTGTTTATCTAGACATGTCAATAGGAAGATATGAACATCTCTATCATTTGTGTTTACAGATATTTATTTATGCTAGAGCTAATTTCTGCATCACATTGCCCTTGTGCGCAAGAAATATATCTTCTGTTTAAATTTTAACTCTGGCAATTTAGTATTGAGCAGTTAGTGGACTATTAAGATGTATTTTGCAATGATTTTGGAAGTGATGAATGTTTAAAAAGAATTAAAATTTATAAAAGTGCTATGATGCTAGGGAAGAAAGATTTAATTCAGAATCATCATTCATATTTAAATAGAAAGTGGTCTCAAAAATAGATAATTGACATAAGCATTATACAATAAATACTTTTCCAGGACCACATAGAAGTACAGGTAGAGAGAATTGTCAAGATTCACTCCCCAAAAATCTTACATACATTTCTTCTATTGGTATTATTTACAGATTTGTTCAACAAACATTTATTGAGCACCTGACTTCACTTGGGACACACTGAGGGATAAGTAAAGTTTTCTGTCCTAGAGGGATATACAATTCAATAAGGCGGAAAAAGCTATAAGTAAATAATGGCAAGAATTCAACCAAAAACATAAATATTCCCAGAGTGCTATGGGAACACAGAAGAGAAACACTAAGTTATGTCTCTTTTTCATTTATCAAAAAAATTTTAGTACCAAATATATTGAAAGGCTTTTGAATAGATGGTGGAGATTCAATAATGAAGGTCTACAGAGTTTATATGTGGTGAATGATAATAGCAAGTAAGCAATGTGATGTGTATAATGTAAGAAATATAGTACAGTAAGAGCAAAGACGGCTAGCCTAGGCAAAAAAAAACTATTTCTTTTACTTGCTAACTGTTGAAGACAGGTAAATTCATTAACATCCCAATTCCTCAGCTTTTTCATTCCTAAAGTGGGGAAATAACCATGCTTACCTTACAGCATTATTGTGAAGGTTAAATACTTTAATATATGCAAATTACTTAGAAGAGTGTACGGCACATGTTAAGTACTATATACAGTGTCCCCAATACATGTATACACACTCTTACAGCTGATAAATCACTTAATTTTCACTCCTTTTTGGATTTAACTGATTTGAAATAATGGGTGAAGCCATACTAAGCTTTGAACAAGAAAATTTATTCACTACACTTTTTTATGCGGATTCATAAAAGATAAAAGTTTATGGTACAAAACCGGCAACAGTTGATGAATGGAGGGCACACAAATACCGAATGAAATGATTCTTGGTGTTTGCCATTCCATTGCTTCGTATTACCAACAGGGTCAGGACCAGAGTAGTCATCAGTTTGAAAACAGGTATTGACAAAATATTACTCATTTCTATAGATTCTTTTAAATTTTGAAAATGAACTGTATGTTAATAAACACTGACTTTATAATCATTCAAAGTTTGTATACATTTTTTGGGACACCATATATATTTGATATTGTTATGATGCTATGAGACCACATTGAAGGGATCAAATAAAGACTTTGATGCTCAGGAAGACTTCTGGGAGGAAGTAATATCTATGTTGAAAGTGAAAATGTCCTAGAGAAAAGCTGTTGGAAAGTATGAAGCATGAGGTAAGGAGAGAGGAGAGGAAAGATCAGATTGAATAGTGTATGCAAAAGTCTAGGAGTAGAAATGATCACATTTGGAGAAACTAAAACTACTTTGATATTTCTGGAGGGAGGGTCATACAGAGACTGGAGAAAGCTTAGAATTTGGAGAGAATTAATAGCCAGGCATGAAGTATCTAAAAGAAATGGTACCAACTTACAACAATTAGCAGTAATTCAATGGATCAAGACAGCTAGCTAGGAAGAGTAGTCTCAGAAGAGAGAGCCATGAGAAGAAAGGCAGGAATCGTACATTGCAATGTGCTCCAGGAGCTCCACACATTTTGGTTTTACCTACACATAAAGTGTCAGAAAAGAAGTAAAGGGAGATGAAGCAGTATAGTCCCATACAGACCAGGTTTCAGATAAGGACTATAGCAGAGACACTCTTCATTGCCATGAAATACCTCCCGTGAATTCTCCTGTGAATAATGGGGATCACTGAAGGATTATGCCATAAGTGACGGAGGACAACTGAAGAATTTAAGTAGTAGATGTCATGGATAGTTTTGTTTCGTGTGAGGGATGGATTTTTAGCATGGTGACCTTCCTTGTTAGGGTGCTATTGAAATAGTACAGGGAAGGGATTTAAAGGGGACACAGTAGGTATCAAAAAGTTAGAATACATATTTAATAAATACTTAGGATTAATGCAGTCAGGTGCCACATAATGACCTTTCAGTCAATGCCTCACCACATATATGACAGCAATCCCATAAGATTACAGTGGCACCTGGGTTTTTGAATGTAATCCATTCTGGAAGACCATTCCAGTTCTGAAACATTCAAAAACCGAGGGCTCAACAGCCGACGGCTGGGCCTCAGGACCTTGCCCTCAGCGAAAGCCATGTGGCGAGTTCGACTTCCAAGGTGTGTTTGAATACTGAAGCATTTCCTTCCAGGTTTACAGCGTTCGTAAACCAAAATGTTCGTCAATGGAGACCTTCGAAAACCAAGGTCCCACTGTATAACAAAGCTGAAAATTTCTATTGCCTAGTGATGTCCTAGCCTTCCTTGCACAATGTATTTATTACTCATGTGTTTGTGGTGATGTTGCTGTAAACAAGTCTACTGTTCTGCTAGCCACATAAAAGTATAGCACGTATAATTATTTACAGCATGTAATACTTGAAATGATAATAAATTACTATATTACCGGTTTATGTATTTACTACACTATATGTTTATCATTATTTTAGATTGTATTCTTTTTACTTATAAACAAAAAAAGCTTGCTGTTAAACAGTGTCTCACGTTACACAGGCAGAGGCCTTTATTGTATCTCTTGCTTGCCTAATTTTTTCTTGTGTTTAATTTAATCTCATGTTGTTTTGTACAATAATATGCTGTGCAGGCTTGACACCTAAAGTTAACAGGCTCTACCATACAGCCTATGTGTGTTGTAAGCTGTATCGTCTAGGTTTGGGTAAGTGCCTTCTATGATGTTTGCGTAGTAACAAAATAGCCTCACAATGCATTTCTCAGAACATATCCCAGTCCTTAAGTGATGCATGACTACACTTGATGAAAGCATGTGGGTTGCACTGTAGTGAGGTCACCAATATGTGTCCCAGTATTTTATTTTGCGGGGATGGGGGTGACCAGGATAATGTAGAGGAAAAGAATGAAAATACCTTACGTTAGCTAAGGACATGATAAATTTGGTGGTAGCACATTTAAATAATGTGTTATGTAGATAAGTGTAATATAAGCCATGAGGAAAGATATGGGAATGAAATATCAATCTCTAGACATCTACCTTTTCTTTTGGAAATCATGAGAGTGGTTGAAATCACATTTGGCAAGTATTCAGAGGAAATAAATAGAAGTAAGCCAAGTTGAAAATTTGGGGGAATACTGATATGCCAAAGATGGACCTGCAAAGATGGATATTCAAACAAGGCCCTCAACCAATAGCTCCAGAAACATTCAGAGACTTGAGAGATAATATTTGTATGGAATTTAAGACACGTTTAAGTGGCCATTTCTAATAAGAACTAGACACTAATTAACAGGGCAGAGTTAGTCAAAAAGGTAATAGAACAAGGACTTTCTACTGACATTATTGAGGTCATCAATGACCTTTGAAAGAACACTTTTTTGGAATAGTGAAGGAATAAAGGAACACAGTGGGCTGAAATTTAAATGGAACATGTGTCAGAGAGACAGTGATTATGGTTATGACATATAAAAGGTTAAGGAAAGGTGTTTTTATTATAAGACACCTGGCTGTTTTTATTAGGATAAAAAGGAAAAGTGACTTGAGAAATAGGAGCATTTAATGATGGTAGCAGAGGAAGAGGAGCAGAATGATGATGAAGAAAGATGAGAGTGGAGAGAACAGAATCAAGAAACACTGTGGGGGAGAGGGCTTTAAAAAAAGAAAGACAAATAATTTTTTAATGCTAAAAAGCAGAATAGAAATGGAGAGGAAGGTGATGGATTCACAGGGACAATCGCACCTGGTGTGGCATCTTTTCTCTTCCCCATTTCTTGCTTCCCTTGCATATTGATGCAAGACCTGAGATGGAGCTGCTCTTTGTGGCCAGGAGCAAAGTCCAAGGAAATTACCAGAATGTCCATCCAGCATGATGTCAGTGAGCTGCTGAACCAATTCCAACAGCCTCCTCCCTCCAAGGTTATAATAATTTTTTTCAAGTTTTAATTTATACCATTTTATATCCAATTTTTAATTAGTTACAGCCACATTCATCCTAAATGCTACATTTAAAAAATAATCTTTGAAAGATGGGAGAGGGGAACAACTGCTAAAAATGAAGTGTTTTTGTGGCAGTGGTGTTTTGGCTGGTATTTCATAGGAGCACAGAAAGTAGATTTGAGATTGGGCTGGGTTCTGGTAATTATGAAGGAAAGTCAGGAGTGTAAGAGCTTTGAAGTGGTGAGTCATGTCTGGCCCAAGGTCCAGGATGAAGCTGTGGTAATAAGTGACAAAATAGAATAAGGTGAAGGTCACTGATATTTAAAAGACCAAGTATCTGTGGAGATAAGGAGTTGGATGAGTTGTCTAGGTGAATATTGAACTCACCAAGCCCAATGGCTTATGTTGGGGTTTGGAAGAATATTGTAAACTAGGGGTGGTTGTAACAGATAACATATTTTACTTCATGGGTTTAGATGCCATTCATAGGCAGATAATTCCTATATCTTTATATCCAGTATTCCCTGTCCTTATCTGTCCTCAATTTTCCAGAGTCATATATTCAGCTTCTGATTAATATCTCCAATTAGATATCATATTTGCATCTAGAAGTTAGCATGTTCAAAATAGGCTCTTGATTTTCCTCCCCAAACCTTCTCTATTCTCAGTCTTTCCCATTCCAACAAAAAGCATACAAATTTTCAATGTATTTTAGTCAAAAAATGTTATTCTTCTTGGTAGAATCCATTAGCTTATCTTGTGCCTTTAATAACATGTCTCATATGTGTCCTCTTGTCTCTATCTCCACTGTTGCAAGCCAAATTCAGATCATCATCTTTGTGTTTGTTGTCTACTACAACTAGTAAATGTCTCCCTGTCTCTACTCTTGAGTCTTTATAAGCCATCCATAATGAAGAAACCCGAATTGTACTGCTTGCTCTCATATGACTGATCTTTCTAAAACTTTCTAATGGATTTGTTATACAAATGGAATGAAATCTGAATTCTCATCCTAGCTTACATATTCATATCGTATCTGACCCCACTTTTTTCTCTACAATCTATTTTTCATATTTGCTCTCTCATTTACTAATCTCTAGTCATATGGACCTTCTTTACATTCTTTGAACTACCAAGCTAGTCCCTACTTTAAAATATTTGCACTAGCTGTTTTCTCTGTCTTGTAATTGTGGTCTTCATAAGGCTGACTCTTTTATGATATTGAGATCTCAGGCTAAATGGCATCTCTTCGTTGTTGCCTTCTATGAACATACAATCTTAAGTAGACATCCTATCAAATTTATCGATTCTCATTTTAATTAACTGTATAGTACTTTCCACTACTAAATTTTTGACTAATTTTTTTTATTTATCCAATGTTTTCTCCCCTCCACAAGTGCCATTAGCTCCAAAATAGAACAGGTTTTGATGTCATGTGTTCTACTGTATTCCCATTGTCTACAACTCTCAAAGGCACCTTTTAGTTATTTATTAAATACTGTTTAATGAATTAATGTATTTATGTTTATTCTATATTAGAGTTCTAGTAGGAATGGTTGAAAATTATGGAAAACTGAGAACCAGGGGATGGAATTCAAATGATTGAACAAAGTGTTGGAGGGGTATATGGAGGAGGGGTTAGCTCATGTCACATCTTTACAGAAATCCATCCATAAATTACTAGACACTTATACAACTTAATTTATCTAAATAAATTTTGTTATTCAAGATAGAACAAAATTTAATAATATTCTAATGAAGAGAGTGTATGAAACAAACATGCTCAGGCAGAAGTAGTCCACATAAAATAGGATATCATAAAGAGCATAAAACCAACTTGATACCTCATGAGTTGGCCCAGATCCCACTGGTTCTACACAGATTCTCAGTGAAGATCATCGTGTGTGTTTTGAAGTTATTCCCGATGTAAAATTCTATATTTTAAAAATAAATTAACCAAGGCAGCAACTAAAAAAATTAAAAACCGCAAGAACTTAAATAGATCAAAATTATAGTTCATGTTGTCTTGCATTATAAATGTGAAAAACTGAAACAATGACTTGACCAAATCTAGATATTAAAATAATTTATATTGAAGTTTCAAAAATATTGGTGTATAGATACATTAAATGAACAAATATTTTTGTTATATTTAATATATAACAATACTTAAATAGTATTTACAAGAATTTTTTCTAACTTGGAAAATTGCTTGTGCTATAATATGAAGCTATTAAAAGTAGAATATAGCCTGGCTGGTGTGGCTCAGTGTTTGATCCTCTACCTATGATTCAACCTCAGGAAATTGCAGTTCGATTCCTGGTCAGGGCACATGCCTGGGTTGGGGACGTGCAGGAGACAGAGAATCAGTGACTCTCTCATCATTGATATTTCTATCTCTCCCTCTCCCTCTCCCTTCCTCTCTCTGAAATCAATAAAGATATAATTTTTAACAAAGTAACACACATAGCATACAATAGAATCTACAAATGCAGAGAAAAAACATTAATTTATCAAAATTTTAGCAATGGCTCTGTGTAGGTAGTGAAATTATGGATAGCTGTAATTCTTTTCCTTAAACTTTGCCATATTATCCAAATAAGCATGTGCTACATTTAAAATCAGACATAATAAATGTTTAATAATGAAAATTCCCTTGTAAATAAATAAATGATTCATAACATTAGACAAATGAGAAACACACCACTACTTGCTACAGTATAATTCTCCAGAGATTTGTGGTACACTTTTCAGAGTTTTCATATTTTTAGGGGCAAGAGTTGAAGAGAAATAACTAATTTCTCCATCCCCAAAGCGGTTCTAACTTCAGATCTCAATTCATTGACAATCTGGTCAGATCATTTATTATATCACAGTTAGCTGGCCAGAGGCTTCCCTCTGCCAAGGAATTTTGGCAGGCCAACCGGCGCAATGAACAACGTACTGCATTGTGTCTTGAAAAGATGGAAACCACCTTGCTTTTCTGTAGTAAAATGTGAGGTCTTAGAAAAAACCCTCAGTGTGACAAAAACAGTTAAGTTTAAGATTTTCTATTTATGACAAGTCATTTTTTTTTGCTCTTTTATTCTACTTCAGCTTTGATAAATATGAGGAAGACAAAGAAAGTCATTCTGGACTTTATCCAACCACAATTTTGGGTGGAGAATGCACACTGATTAAAACATTTCAATAGATATATTTATCTTTCCTTTGCTGACCAGCTTGTGAGGTAACTATGTAATTACTACTTTCAGGTCAGTTATATTAAGTCATAGATTTTACATGGCACTGTATATTTTAAACATGTTTTCAATTGTGCTCAGTGTGTCTGTGTATACATAGTAAAATACATACTATT
This sequence comes from Miniopterus natalensis, assembly GCF_054644295.1. NCBI lineage: Eukaryota > Metazoa > Chordata > Mammalia > Chiroptera > Miniopteridae > Miniopterus > Miniopterus natalensis. Next base: position 57,359,729 of record NC_142083.1, read on the forward strand.
AAAAAAAATTCAAACTACTCAACATAAGCCCCAGGCATATGTTAAACAAGTCAAAACTATATCAAATGTGAAAAATAATTCTTCAACCAATGTGAAATAATTCATATTTTATTTGACTGAGACTGCAAATGTTATGGGGAACTTTCAGGATGTACATTTCATGCCGTAAGTCTGAGATAAAATAAACATAACCTCATAATCTCTTAACAATACCTAAATCTTTTCTCCCTTACAATGGCCCATGCTAAGTAAACAATTTACACTTTAAAATTTATAGATTGACCCTTGCCAGTGTTGTTCAATGGTTAGAGTGTCAACCTACACACAGAAGGGCCTTGGATTCATTTTCTGGTCAACGGCACATACCTTGGTTGCAGTTTGGGTCCCCCACATGAGCAGGAGGCAACCAATCTGTGTGCCTCTCTCACTGATGTTTCTCTCTCTCTCTCACTCTCACTCATCCTCTCTCCCCCCATCTCCTTCCCTCCCTCCCTTCCACTCTCCCTGAAAAAAAAAAAAAAAAATCAATAAAAAATTATCCTTGGGTGAGGATTAACAAAAGAAACAAACAAAACAACAAAATTTATAAATTGTTTACTTTCAATAAGACAGTTTTATTTTCCCTTACTAGAGAGCCTTGTTAGCGCTTTGGATAAATACATTACATGTTTAGAAAACTTTTCAAATTATTCACAATAAATTTTGCTTCTCTACTTGTCATTTTGCTTTTTTTCCTGCTGAAATAAGCAACTCATTTATTCATTTTAGGCTTTGGCTTCAAATTATGCATTTCTCTAATTAAAGGCCAAAGGGAAGACTGACCATCAGCATTTCATTCTGTCCTAAATATTCTACTTTAACTACCCAGAAGCTTGTGTTCATGTACAATGATCTTTAGAAATTGATGTACAAAATTTTGTTAAATAAAATCTAACTTCCTAGTATCTTCATTTATCATATGCATACCCATCTCAAAGCTGATGTGTCCTGATGCTTTCATGTAGCTCCTGACCTCCCAGAGCTAGTCTTTTCCAGCTTACCCCATGATGCTGCACAGGTAAAACTTTAATGATATATGACTGTGGCAGAGAGAGGGAGGTTGTTAAGGCTACTTTGTACTATATCATACCTTCTTTTTTCTGAAATTTATATTTACTTTATCTGTTTATAGAAATACTCCTTCTGTTCTTCAAAGCAGAAAATAACTCCATAGTGTAGGTAAAAGCAAGAGATATTCTTGTAACACGCAAGGACCTCTTTCCTCACCAAAACAAAGGTAGGATATACATTCTGTTCAGGGATTGTGGAAATAATGCCTCTGTTGCTTTGGTCTGATTCCCATAGTTTCTAGAAATAATATTTTCAAGAGAAAGCAAAAAAAATTTGGAAAAATCAATGTGGTGACACTGGCCCAGAACCAGACTTATGGTATCTCTTAAAAGGTGTGACTGTCTATAACTATGAGTTGCTCAATTATTGGGAAAATTCTGTCCTGAGAAGCATGGTTCAAGTGTTTATATTAAGGGTCAGCAAACTGGTCAATAGAAACAAATGGCTAAAAAAAAAAAATCCAGCCTGCCTCATGTTTATGTATAGCCTGTAAGTGAAGAATGGTTTTCACATTTTTAAAAAGTTTAAATAAGCTCAAAAGCAGAATAATATTTCATGACATATGAGAATTATATGAAATTCATATTTCAGTGTCTAAAAATAGTGTTTTATTGAAGAATAGCTACACTCATTCATTATGTATTGTCTATGGTTTCTTTCATGCTATAATGGTAGAATTAGGTAGTCCTGACAAAATTGGTATGGCCCACAAAGCCTAAAATATTTATATTCTGTCCCTTTACAGAAGTTTGCCAATACCTGGCTTAGAGCATACTTCTTTCATTACTCACATCTTCACTCCATTACCTGGAGAGATTAAGGCAACCTGCACAAATCCCCAATGGCACACTAGCTTCCGACAAAAATGCCTTTGAATAATTTTGGGAGGCTGGAATACAAATAGAGATACTGTGTTCATAAAGAAATAAACCTCTCCCTGAATATGTCTTGGCTCCCTATAATCCTCAGGTGGGTGGGGAATTGTTAATTTAGGAATGAGTTTTAAACTTTTGAAGAAATATAGAAAATGATGAATTTTCAAGAATATTCTTCTGACTACATACATTGTTTGGTGTGAATATTATAAAACTCCTAGAGAATATATATATATATATAATATCATATATATATATGATATCATATATATATAAGCTTTAAAATAATCTTTGTTAAGAATAGATGAGCTTTTAAAGTTTATTCAAGGGTCTGCATTGAAAGTAGAATTAGATAGCACTTAAATATGATAAATCTGTATTGTAAAAAAAAAAATTTAACACAACAGAAAAATATCCATCCTACTTTCCATTTCTTCTTTAGATTCTTCCTTTCCAAGATTCAACATTTTCATCAAGCATAAACTAATCTTATTTCTTATTGGTTAATTCTCCTGTCAGGTGGTAATTGCAAACCAAGTGTTATCATTCAATATTATAATGACCAAGTCAACAATATCTAGTAGCTTTCATTCTAGGGTATATCTTGATACTATACATTTTTCCACATGTTAAATTATAAGAAATGAAAATTTCTCTGGAAAAAAATAGACATTTTTCATAATAATCTCTAGCATTGTGCCTTTAATTTTCCCTGTTTTAGGGGAGAAACAAAAAATACAAACCAACACTTTAACAAAAACAAAGTATTTAATAATTTATTTTGAAGAAATATATCTACTAATAGCAGTCAAAAACAAAATATTTTTAATTTATTTTAAGCAGTTGTTCATTTAACTATCTTTAAGGGGAAAAAAATCAGAAATTATATGGCTCCATTTTCAAATCTGTGTATTAGCTTTATCACTGTTTCACCAAATTCACATTTGAAAGAACAGGCACCTTTTCTTATTAAAGAGAAAATTATAACCTTAATTATTACACATAGTTATTTTTATTTATTTATTTATTTAATTTATTTATTAAAGTTACACATAATTATTTTTAAATGTTAGAAATGGGTAGTTGTATTAAAAACACCCTGATGAAAACTGATGTGTAGTTCAAAATTATAATGACTGCAATAAAGTTTTGTGGTATTCATTTACCTACAGCATTTTGACATCTCCTCTTCTAGGTGATTTCTTAAGATTTCCAGCACATTATCAGAATTGTATCTAAAGTACCCATTATTGCATAACTCCTAATGTTTTACAAAAGACTTACAAGATTCTGTTACTGAATTGCAGTATATTTTCATTTTAGTATTTTTCTTTTAGTAAAATTGAAACTCAAACTTAAAAAACAACTTACCATTATATTTAATATTTTTTGAAAGTAACTATAAGGAAATGATAACTCCAAGTATTAGAAAACAGGAGATTAAAGCTATAAGTAGTTTACAACATTATGATTATTTATTCAAATAACCTGAAAGGCTATATATAAGTTTGATAAATTTTTGTTGTGAAATAAATATAACAATGACCAGTTATGTAAATGAAACAGAAGAACCCATTCACTATGCAATACATGTTTTTAAAAAATAAGAGCAAACTTAAGGATAATTTAGAGTATATAAAAAATTTTTGAAGAACAAAAAAGAAAACTTGATTAAATAAAGACAAATCTTGGTCATGGAGTATTTTCCTCAATGTTGTAAACACATTAATTGAAGTTAATATATGTATGTATATGCAATTGTAATAAAAACATTAGTAGGATTTTTTTTGAAATTTGAAATATTAACTTTGACATCCATCCAGGATGAATAGACAATTGTACAAATGAAATGACTGATGAATGAATGAATGAATGAATGAATGAATGAATGAATAAGTGAAGGAAAAATAAAGACAGGATATTTGGGCCCTATTGCCCAGATCTTGGTTTTAAAACCATTATCCAATTAAAAGAACCACGGTACCCATGGATAAAGGGCTGTTCTAGGATTGTGGGTGGAGATATACAAAATGAGCCTAGAACACCTTTTAGTGCCAGAAAATAAGGTATTGCTCAAAAAAAACAAATATAGTCATGTTATAATGTCAATGGAAAGCAGGACCCAATAGAAAGAGTCCCTAATGGCCAGAACTCTAACAATTTAAGGAACAAAATAAAGTAGTATAAAATAAATATCTATGCATTCATATTTATATAAATAAATGACTGAATAATAATTAAGCAGGAGACAGGCAAATCACTTATACAGAAGAATTCCAACCAATTTATGTATATACTCCACCATCAAGTAAGTGGAACATATTCCCTCCCTTTTATGTGTGAACTGCACATAGTGACTTCCTTCCAAAGAATGTAGTATGGAAAGAGGAAAAAAATGAGTAACTTTACATTGGGGAAACCTGAAATATACTACCTCAGCCAGGTGATCAAGATGAACATCAATAGCATTAAGTCACATTGATAGTATGTACCTTTGATATGATGTGATGAGAAGGGCAATTTTCCTCTGTGGCACTTCTCCCAAAAACTAGTAACTCAAATCTAATCATGAGAAAAACATTAGAAAAATTCCAACAGAGAGGAAGTTAATAAAATATAATGTACATAATAGCTTGACCTGCTGCTCAGAGATGAACTCATAAAAGTCCATTTTCTCTGACAAACAGTCTAGGCATGGGCTTAATTTTTATTTTTTATTGCATCACTGTGTTTGTATTTCCACATATCAGAGGTAAATACTATCAATATGACTAACACTGTTGATGTTAATCTTGGTCACCTGGTTGAGATAGTGTTTTTCAGGAATTGAGCCCCTGAAACCTGTGTAATTTTGTTAACAAGTGCCACCCCAATAAATTCAATAAAAAGGAAAAAAAAAAGAGAAATTCCAGTAGAGAGGAAGTCAATAAAATATCTGATCATAACTCCTCAAACTGCCAAGTTCATTGTCCTAGTCCTCCCTGGCTGCTGTAACAAAAATACCAAAAACTGGGTGGCTTATAAACAACAGAAATGTCTCAGTTCTCTGTAGGCTGGGAAGCCTAAGATCAAGGCTCCAGCAGTTCTGAAGTCTGATGGGAGCCACAACTTTGTCCATAGACTCTGCTGTCTTTTCACTGTGTCCTCATCAGGCAGAAGGGGTGAGGAATCTCTCTTTGGTCTCTTTTTTAAGGACACTAGTCCCATTTATGAGGGCTCCACACATATAACCTAACCACTTCCCAAAGGTTCCATCTCCTGGATATCATGATATTAGAGGTCAGGATTTCAACATGTGGATTTTGAGGGGACATAAACGTTCAGTGCATTGCAGTCTTCAAAAACAAGAGAGTCGGAGTGACTTTTATAGCCAAGAAGAACTTAAAAAGACAATGTGACTAAATGCAATGTGGTATTCTGGAAGGATTCTTGGATTTAAAAAAAATAGACATTAGATAAAGACTAAAAATATCTGATTGTAAATTATGGGGGGTAGATAATAATAATGTCTAAATATTGATTCATTAACTCTAACTTAGGTACCATATTAAAGTAAGATGCTAGTTCTATGTTCACTGGAAGTAATGTGTTTAGAAACCCCATGCACTACCTTCATAATTGTTTTGTACATCTAAAATTATTCTAAAATAAGATAGAGATGTAATAATTTATAAATCACAGCACTGGTACAAATTTGGACAAGGAAATTACTGCATTGAACATAGAGACTAGAAACACACCTATGATTATATACTAAACTTTTAAATCATTAGTTCAACAAATATTTGCTAAGACTCTTCTAAGTGCCTGGCACCTTCTGGACAATGAAAATAAGGCTAGGGGAATATGAAGTGGCAGCTTTAGATGGGACGGTCAAAACTGCCTGATTAAAAAGGCAAGATTTGAAAAAAACTGAGGACTGTGAGGAAGTGGGAAATAGGGATATGTGGGGGGAAATCATTCCATACAGGAGAAAAGCAAAAGTCCCTGGAATGGCTGTGTAATTTGCAGACTTGAAGACAAGCAAGTGGACCAGGGTGACTAAAAGAAAAGAAAAGAATGAGCTTTAGGCTGTGAGACCAGGTGGTGGTACCTGATAGGCTTGAAGACATAAGTGTTCTAGGGATGTTCCTCTTGATGAGGTGAGAAATGTTTAGATGCTTATTCAAAGAGGCAGCATATGGTCCAATCTGTATATTAAAAGCAATAATTTGGTTTTTGTGCTGAGAACTGAATGTAGGGCAAAAAGAGTGAAATCAGAGAGAACAGCCTGGGGACGGAGCTATTGCAGCTGCCTGACGAACACACAGCAGCAGGCGCAGGCTCCCGGCTCCTGTCGGGGCCACTCGTGGCTTTTGACGGCAGGGTACTCGGCCTTTTTACCCTCTAGCATCCCCTCTCTTTTTGGTTCCTTCAGAGGTTCCAAAACTTTTATACCCATCTCCTATGTTACATCTTATGTTTGAAGTAGCCACTGTGCTTTCTATTTCTCGCCTGAATTCTGACACAGACGTTTTGATGTCCTTAATATTAAACACAAATAAATAAGAAATGAATGTGCCAATAGAAAATGGGCAAGGAAATCAACGATTTTCTAAAATCAAATAAAAATATCTAGCATATTAATGTGGATATATATAGTTTAAACACACTGGTAATAGAAGATGAATTCTCAGTGAGATTTAATTTTTATTCATCAACTGAGAAAGACTAAAGAAATTACATGTGAATTATTGCCAAGTATAAATTAAACAGGAACTTTTATACACTTCTGCTGAGATAAACTTTCCAGAGGACAATTTGGCAATATATACCCAAACTCTTAAAAATGTGCATACATTTGACTCAGCAACTCTTTCTAAGAATTTATCCTAAGGAAATAAACATGAATGTTCCCATGAAGAATTTATGTTAACAGTAGTAAAAATTGGGGGGAAATAATCATAGGCAGTTTGCCCAAAGTAGGAAATATTTTATATAAAATATCATGCATTCAGAGAAAGGAATAATCTACAGGCATTAAAACTTTATGAAAGAAAAATAATTATTAGCATGGGGAAATTATTATAGTATATATTCAAGGAAGTAAAGAATAGGCCCTGTATAAAAACCATACATATAACTGTTGTACACATTCATGTCTGTTCAACATAATAATATATCAAGGATTCGTAACACAATAGAAGTTCCTTATAAGTAAGATGACAGAGCAAAATGAAAACTTTTAAAATAAATATTTGAGAATACTTTATGACATGAAGGCCTTTCTCACTGATACTCCTGACCCAGATAGAAAGTAGAAACAGATCCAGAGACTAAAAAGGAAAGTTTATGAAGGTTTTGCTTTGTCTGCTTTCCTTTTTGGAGAGTGTCACTCTGATGCTGTACTCACCCCCTGCTGTTTACCTTAAGCCCATTCACAGGAGCTCCAAAGAGATCCATTAGGTAGCTTGAGGAGCATTCCCAGGATTTAAGGGAGCACATTAAGCTGCCATATAAAACAAGACAAGGGGATAACAAGGCCAAAGGGCCTGGCTACTGTCCTGAGGCATGTGGGCTGGAAAAAGATATTTGTGAAGTAAACTTTTCCAACGCAGGCACCAGAATATTTGGGGACCAAGGAGAAGGCCTAGAGCTATTGCAGAGGCTGCCCACGAAAATTGCCTGGAAGTTTCTGGGGGACATGGACTGCAGGAGAAACTGGGGCTTCAGGAAGAATACACACCTGTAGGAGAAGGTGCATGGCATCCATGCAGGAGGTGTGGCAGGAGCGGGCAGGTGAGACGGGCCTCTGAAGAACTCAGGAAGTACCGTGAGAGACAGAGTCAGAAAGCACATATACTCGGTGCCATGGAAACCTGTACCCTTCTCTCCACTTCTGTGTCCCTGAGCTTGAATCTGATGAGGTGAGAACGGAGCAGTTACAGAGCAGTAGGGAAGACCTAGTTGAGCAGAAAAAAAGAAATGAGGAAAGCATCCTCCCCACTGTGGCCCTGGCTGTGAAGAGGAGAGAGGCAAAATGTTAAAGTAAGTTCACAGCTTTGGTTATTTTCTGGAGTATATAATTTGAATTACTAAATTGAGGTTATGTTTACAATTTAAAGTGACTAAAAGTCTTTTAATATCAAAGAATGTCTAGATGGATAAGATTGTGGAGAGCCTCAGCCACAGTCCTAGATATCATTAAAAAGCAAGGGAAAGTCTAAATTTCCCACACCAAATGCATTTTAATGGTACATGGGAGACAATGCAGATATATATATGTATATATATATATATATATTTATTTATTTTAATTAAATTTATCTTTATTGTTGAAAGTATTACAGATGTCCCCTTTTTTCCCCATTAACCCCTTACCCCCTGCACCCACGCCCCTCCTCAGGCCTTTACCACACTATTTTCTGTGTCCATGGGTTATGCATATAAGCATATACATTTTTGGGTTAATCTCTCCTCACCCACCCAGCCCCACCTTCCCTCTGAGATCCCTCAGTCTGTTCCATGCTTCTGTGTCACTGAATCTATTTTGTTGATCAGTTTATTATGTTCTTTAGATTCTACATATAAGTAAGATTATGTGATGTTTGTCTTTCCCTGCCTGGCTTATTTCACTTAGCATAATACTTTCCAGGCCCATCTATACTGTCCCAAAGGGTACAAGGTCCTTCTTCTTTACAGTTGTGTAGTATTCCATGGTGTAAATGTCCCAAAGCTTTTTCATCCACTCATCCACTGATGGGCACTTGGACTGTTTCCAGATCTTAGCTATTATAAATTATGCTGCTATGAACATAGAGGTGCATATATTCTTTCAGATGAGTGTTTCAGGATTCTTAAGGTATATTCCTAGAAGTGGGATCACTGGGTCAAAAGGCAGCTTCATTTTTAATTTTTTGAGGAACTTCCATACTGTTTTCCATAGTCGCTGCACCAGTCTGCATTCCTACCAGCAGTGTGCTAGGGTCCCCTTTCTCCACATCTCCTCCAGCACATGTCCTTTGTTGATTTGTTGATGGCAGCCATTCTGACAGGTGTGAAGTGATACCTCGTTGTGGTTTTAATTCACATCTCTCTGATGATTAGTGACTTTGAGCATTTTTTCATATGCCTCTTGGCCATCTGTATGTCCTCTTTGCAGAAGTGTCTGAAAAGGGCAGAGTTATATTTTATTGTGTTTCACAAGATAATTGTTTTATATACCAGATATAAATTGAAGGAGGAGAGAGAGAGAGATCAGTTCACTTTGTGATAATTATGTATATTTTCAGTATATATATGATATACTCAAATAAAATGCTTATGAAATATGAAAATATAGTTAACTACCATTTCTTCTAATTCAGTTCACTTGAGAAGCACTGGACAGCCAGTGGAAAGTAGCTTAAAAGTTAAGATTTTAGGAAGAATGATTTTATTACCACGCAAGTTTGTTCCATAGTGGATAAATATTCATGTATAGAAGAATGTCCTGCCAGTAGGTCCAAGTCGCTTTGAGAGTGAGAAGCAGGTAAACATATTTAGAACAAATTATGGATGCCCCAAATGTTACCTTCAGACACAGGGTCACATGATATTTCAAAATTAGAAACCAGCCAGAAGGTGAATTGCCTCTGAAAACCCAATTCCCTAGTGAACCCAACGCCCTGAGAGATAGAAATAATCACTATTCGCTTGAGTCAAGGCCGTCTCTGCTGACACTTTGCCTAGGGTAGGCCTCCAACTCCTTTAAGCTGAATGTCAACTTAGGTGCCATATCTTTTTAGATTTGTTCTATGTAATTGACTGAAAATCTATCCCAGCTGTGGTGGAATACTGCTTTTCATAATCACTGCTAGTTATATTTGCTCATTTATGGACAATCACACATCCTTACATTGCTGGCCCAATACTCTACTACACTATCCCAGGTGTAGAACTCAGCTCCTATCCCCTGAGTTTTTCACCTCACATCACTCACACAAGTGTACACATATATAATCTATATTCTAGTGTGACAGAATGCTTTTACATGGCCACATGGCTCTACTCCCTCCCCACCTTAAGATCCCTTCCTCTCCCTTCAATTTTTCCTTATTACTCTCATACAGTTTCTAGACCTCTTTTGCCGTATTCAAAGACTCTTTAACATCTCTGCCAAAACAAAAGGACCAACTACTTCAAAACCCACAATAGAACCAGCTGACTTTCTCTTATATCTCACCATCAATTGCCAGGAAGGAGCAAAAGCAACATGAATTGATTTCCCCTTTAACTTGAATTTTGTAAACCCTCTTTACAAAGGCTTGTTGGCTATAGTAGTTCTGGGTAAAATGAGAAAATAAATCTTTTTCTTATTTTTACTACTTTTTCTACTACTTCCTTGGCTCCATATCGTTAGCTAAATCCCACCTGTCTTTGATCTTCCTTGTTAATTTTTTCCTCCTATTTTTACTTCCTTTTTTCCAGTCATGTTCTTGCCTCAACCTCTCTTTGTTGTTGTTTTGGATTGTGCCTTTCTTCCGCACTCCATCTTCATTTCCTTATCTGTCAAGCCTAAAGAGTTTGATTTGAACACAAGTCATTCTTTCTTCAGTTACCATTTTTTCCCTACTTTATCTAGCTGTCTGTATATATGCACTAGCATGAGCACCTTTTTTAAAAGAAGTTTTCTATGATGCTTTAAAATGCTTAAAGTTATCAAATAGCAGGGTAAATCATTTCACATAAAATGCTAATCACATTTAATTATAATGCAATAACATGGCATTGGTAAGCCTCAGTACCATTTCTGTTCATTGTCCTGCCAGTTTTAGATTTCATTTCAACGAAAATATATGCAGATGTTTATGTTTTTTTGTTTATGTTTGCACTTTTATCGTCATTATGAAAAAGCATTATTCATTACTTGATTTATATATATTTAAATATATACTAATAAATTTATATTACATCACATGTTATTACACATTCTTTTAGCACATATGCCTATGAGCCTACATTATGTTCTGTACTTGTTCCAAGAAGTAAAGAAAGATATAGTCATATAATAAGTACATTGGGATAATGGAGGAGGAACAACTAGCATACATCATCATCATCATAATAATGCAGTGAAAACAACTACCATGTAGAGGAAAACAACTACTACTTTGAGTAAGGTAGTATCCCATCAGTTTTCTAATGATAGTTTTTACAGATAAGAAAAATTAGCTTTAGCTGTTAAAATAATCCTAGATTCATGTCTAGATTCATGTATTGAAAATGTCATTTAAAGACAAGATTTGAACACTTGCCTGCCTGACTTCAAAGTTGATTCACTGTATTATATTGCTTCTGTCTATAAATTGCACCATTCTATGAAATACACAAATGTACACATGCATAGTGGTGAGTATAAGTCCTATCAACTCAATACAAGCAATTCTAAAAGAAATTTCATTGAGAAAACATAATTCATCAGTTCTAGTTGAAAAAAATACCTTGTTTACTCAGTGTGTATAATACAATGTGATCAGTGACAACTTCTGCTTACAGTGCCAATCAAGATTTGGACCAAATTATGTTCAATGCATACTTAGATTACACAGCAAGAAAGAAAGGAATAAAAGTCTTCCTGAACTGTGCACAACCATGTCATGTAGTAGCAGTGACAAACACAAATAAAGCCATTCAAAGTGATTTACCTTCAGATCCTACTATCATGTTTTCAGGTTCTCTTAAGACTTACTTTAAAAGTTGTAGGGATCTTATTTGTTAGTATTCTTTTCTTGTAATATTTTATTTTTCCCCACATGGACTTATTTCACAACACTAAATGAGAACTTGTACATTTTCTAGTCTTGTACATCCTCAAAGCACATTTCCAGATTCTAGATTTAACAGACTTTATGTAGGATTCCTTATACAACTCCCCTCTCTTCACAACTTTCCCCCACAAAAAACTAACTACACAACTCAAAGGAAAACATTCTTTGCCTATTGGTTTAAATCCTCTGAAACAATCATGAGAAGAAATTTGTAATAGTTTTATTTGCACATTGAGCACTTAAGAGTACCAACAATAAAGACAATAAATTATTATGTTTTAAATCATGTACTATATGTCAGAGAGTATTAAGCACTTTGCATATTTAACTGAGAATATTAATCATGTACAGCATTATCTTTATTTCATAGACAAAGAAACAGAGGCCTTATTTAAGTGATTTGGCCAAGGTCACACAAATAGTTTATGGAATTGTCAACGTTCTAATCAAGGTTTGTCTGAATCTAAAGCACTTTCTAATTATTATGTATGAATAGTTTCCCTGCCAACAAGTAAGTAATCAGAGCAGATAGTTCAAGCAAATGTTACCTGAAGTATAAACATGTATTGATTGTTCTACCCACACTCTAAGCATGTAATCAGACTTATGAGGAACCAAAGTTTTCTCTTGTTGTCCGAAGCTTTATGAATTGTGTCATTAGTAGATTTTCTGAATGATAATATTAAATCTAGATACATTTTAATATGTTAATTTTTATTCAATTATTTCCATGTGATTTTATTTCTTACAAAGTCCATATCTTGGGCAGAATTGAAAAATTATATTGCCTAATACGTGAAACTTATCTTTTTTATCCAGCATCTTTATAGTAGAAAGAGAACTGTTATAGTGCTGTAAAAAGGGAACTAGCCTAGAGTCCACCCTGCTGAGTTCTTGGCCTGACTTGGTCACAAACAAGTTATATAGATGTCCTGGACCTAAGTCTCTTATTTGCATGTATAAAAGTTTGGAGTTGATTATCTTTTTTATATTATCCACTTAGAGAAAAAAAGTCTGCTGTCTAGTTGGAATACAAGTGTGTGTGTGTGTGTGAATATATATATATATATATATATTTACTTATATTAATACAATTAATTATTAATTAATCCAAATAAAATGAACCAATGAATAAATATAAATGGCAGCACTATTGTTTGGTCCCTAAGTTTTGTTCTGTTTTTGTTTTTAACTAGAGTATGAAAAAGAACTATCTCAGTTCTACCCAACCAGATACATGGGCAAATCAAATTTAGTCTCACGGAACCCACGTCTTACAAAGCAAGTCTATTTATTGCAGTTCTATAAGGCAAACAAGGACATAGCAGGAGAAAAACAAGCCCCCTCTGCCAACTATCAGTAAACCCTCAAAGACCAAGCATCTCCTCCAAGAATGAAAGAGGTACTAGATAGCAGGACTTTTCCTGTACCTTGGTTAATTGATATCAGAATCTAAGTTCAGATGCTGTTCAATAGGTGTTTAAGGAACTAGGCTCCAGTGCCAGATTGCTTGGGCTTAAATGCTGGCCACGCTCTATTGATATGACCTTTATCGTTCTCATGCCTCACTTTTCTCATCTTTGTATAATAATATTCCTACTTTATAGGGTCGCTGTGAAGATTACCTTAGTTAATATAGGCAAAGAATTCAAGCTTCACCCATATTAATCATTCAATAAATATAATTAATTTTGTTCAAAGGTGTAAGCTAAGGGCTACATTGGGTTACCTAAGCATCAGCTGTGACCAGGGTAGTCATTCTAACTGTAGAACATTTCTGCCTGTCATTAAAGATACCAGGCCATTTTCTACAAGAATGCTATATCAGAATTAGAGTCTTATTTTTAATTGTCATAATCACATCTTGAGCTAACACATCAGACATGGCAATCTACTTCTTGTTTCTAAAATTATATTAGTGAAACAAATTTTAACAAGAACCTGCTGAATATTGCATAGTTGTATAGTTGTACCTACTTTTTTTACTCAAGGACTGCTTTAGAAGTCTGTTGTTATCAGTTCTCTTTTACTCCAGATAAAATGTTCATAATAATATCTTCTCACCCAAATAAAAGTGTATGACATATTTACATAAATGATAAGGCAATCTGGAATGATTAGTATTATCAAATTTGGATCAGATAATCTGTGAAAGTTTTAATAGAGAGAGTGAGCTTTGGGAAAACAAACAAGGAAATGATAAAGATAAATGGAGAAGGAATTTCAGAGTTACGGTGTGACAAAAGACTTAGAATTAAGAATGAGTTCGTTGAACAATATATGAAACCAAGATTAAAAAAAAAAAAAGACATCCTATATGTGAAAAACAAACCACAAACACTTTTTTAGTTGATTTAATTTCTGTAAACATATTCCCTTCCATTACTGGGTGCAAAGCTCTAATCTAGACAAATCTCTCATTGATTGCAAATGTATTAAATATATAAAGTATATCACATAAATGATAAACTAGCTGGTAATACATAAATAATGGGCAAGCAAATGTAGGCCAGTAAAAATCTGCTACACAAATGGAACTAGAATAAGTTGAGGTCTGCCTGGCTTGAAACAAAACCAAATCCTTTTAGCCACCTGCAATAATTTCTGAGTAATCTGCTACTCAAGAAATGAAACTAACTTGGATCTATCAATGAAAAGAGCAGTGTAAAAATAGGCCTTTTAGCCAAAGTGAAAATGAAAACTGAGAAATACCATACCAGGAAGCTTTCCCCAACACCCAGTTTTAAAGTCCAGAGAAGAGAAATCTTTTTTGGAAAGCTTTTGAGATATAATTACTTCAACTTTGTTTATAGTGGCACAATCAAGTCTTTTCTGTTCTTACCTTGCCAAAAAGTAAAACCTTAATGGATTAGGAACATCAACAACTGAAATACAGAAAACCTTGGAGTAGAAGGATGCCAAGAAGTATGAATGTTTCTGTTTCCTTCTTTGTGTTAGCAGCTGGACTCTACATTACTTTCTTTCAACTTTATCCATGCTCCCCCTTTTTAAAAGTCACTTCTGTCAGTTGCTTTCAAGTTTCCACTTTGCATTGAATTAATGGTATTATTGAATTGCTGTCAGGAGTTTCTTGTATTATTTTTCTTTTACTTCCATCACCTACCTAGTTTTCTCAATATATGTAATATGTAACATATTTACTAACAAACTTTATGGTCTGCTCCACAAAGGAATTTTCTGCATAGCCAATTCAATTAAAAATAATTAGATTTGTAATTGTGTTTGACCTGCAAACATTAACCGTGAGATATTTTACAACTTATTTTAAATGGAAAGTGCCAAGATTTTGAATTTCCCTGTTACATTTCCATGAAAATAACTGTTCTTTCTCATGAACAAATTATTTTAAAAACAGAAATAAATACATGTTTTTGCATTGATGCTGTTTTATTTTCCTTCTTGTGTATATTCTTACTATTAACAAATAATTGCATATGCCAGTTATTTGCCCATAAACTGATTTGCACATGGGAAACGCTGAATAATGATGCCTGCAGACTCCAGATTTATGAAGCTCAGCTGCTTAAATGACCATGACTATGTTACCAAACTTCTTTTATTTGTGTCTGAGCCTCTCCTTGTAAATCACGGTTATCTTTTTCAGTCCCACTTGATCATCCCAATTCTGCACTATGCTCATTTCTAACCAACACACAATAGGACTCTTTTTCCTATGAAATCCTGTACCTTACTTGCCTCCTTCCTTTCCTGACCAGACCAAGTGTTCTGGCCTCATGTGTTTTTTATCTTCTGCTTTCACCTTGATTTCAACTTCCCTCACCTCAACTCTCTGTTCCCTAGAGGTGAGGCCACCCTGCTTTCTCAATTATGAAAATTCCAAATGCCACAAAGAAATCCAAACCTTACCACTTTAGGTACATATATATTTTCTATTGTTGCATTTTATGCTGGTATTAAGCACCAAACATAAAATATCCTGTCATATAAGCAAGATATGACTACCTTGCCTAGAAAATAATTTTAATTTTTATGATTTGGCATTAATAAAAATGGTGACCACATATTACTTATCAAGACTGAACATTATTTCATAATGGTAGTTGATCTAGAAGCAAAGCATCACAGTTTAAAAGAAGGCAGCTACTACTATTAAAAAACAAATAAATAAATAAAATAAAATAAAATAAATAAAATAAAATAAAATAAAATAAAATAAAATAAAATAAAATAAAATAAAATAAAAAGAAGACAGCTACTATTACTTAAAAAAGTGTTTCTTAAACTTTGTGTATCCACAACCCAATTTTAGGACTAATGGCATAATAAAAATAAAGTTGCTATTAACTATTGACATCCCTGAGTGCCAAATAGAATTTATGCCATGTTCTAATGCAGTTAGTTTTATTACAAAACAATAATTGGTCTCTGAACTACTTATAAAATAATTTTTTAATGTCAAAGTAATTCTGACTTTAATAAAAACCACATTAAGGTTAATATAAACATATAATTCATCTCTAATACCACTGATATTTAAAGAAAATATTTTGATATAGTTATTTCAAATGTGTAATATTTTTATTTTCAAAAATAACATATTTTGGCCATAATAAATTTTTAAAATACAGAAAAGTTAAACATGAAGATAGATTTCCCACAATCCTTATGCATAGAAATAATGCTGACAATAACTTCACTGTATCTTTCCAATCATGATATGAGTAGGGATAATTCATATCTAACTAAAACAAAGAAGAAGCATCTGTTATATATAATATAACTTATTTTTCCTACTTTAAAATAATTACTGAATCTCTCTATGCCATTGTGTTATTCTGTACCATGCTATCTAATTATAGCCTCACAGTATCCCAACCATCTTGCACACTGTCCTTATTAATATTTTCTGGATATCAGATAACTTATAATAGTACTATTTAATTATTTTTAAATTGTATGTCTTCTGTTTTAAACATTTTTTAATTCAATTTTAACCTGATGTGAAACATTTACTTAGCTTTAACTATGGACAATTTATTTCAGTGGTCACTACCCGTTCTTTTCTAAGTTTTCTCTTAAAACTAATTTAGCCCAGCCAGCATGGCTCAGTGGTTGAGCATTGACCTATGATCCAGGAGATCCTGGTTCGATTCCCAGTCAGGGCACATGCCCAGGTTGTGGGCTTGTTCCCCAGTAGGGGGCATGCAGGAGGCAGCCGATCAATGACTCATCATTGATGTTTCTATCTCTCTCCCTTCCACTCTCTGAAATCAATAAAGATGTATTAAAAAACAATAACACTAATTTATTTCATTTTCTATTAATTTATGTAAATATTTCAAAATTAATTCCTAGTTTTTATAAATATCTGCATGTTTGAGTATAAACTTGGTTGGCTCTCACTCACACCTAAAAGACAAGTTAGTTGAATATTAAAATACGAAGTACAAGTTTTTATGTCCCAAGGCTCTCCACTTTTAATCTTAATTTATTGTTGCAAAAGAAAAGTCTGTTGCCATTCTGATAACTCCTTTTTATAATCAACCTGTCTTTTCCAACTGAATACTTTTAATAGTGTTTTCACTTTGTGTGTATGTATGTATGTGTGTGTGTGTTTGTGTGTGTAATTCAGAAATTCAGCAGGTATCAAGGCGTGCATCATTCTTATTAAATCTACTGAAATGTAAAATTTTTAATCTGAAAAAATAAGATGATTTATTTATTTCTAGAAAAATTTCTTATGGTCTTTCATTAATTTCATCTCACAAACATTTGTTCTGATTTCTTTCTGTCCTGAATGTTACTTTAGGTCATTTTCATACACATAATATTTCCATGTGCCTTCGTTAAGCTATTTCTGACTTGTATTACAATATGTCTCCAAAACTCTTTTTCTTATTTATTAACAGTTAAATAAAATAAGATCTATGTAGATTTAATGTTTGCTAATGTATGTATATACATGTAGGTAGATTCCACTTTATCTCATGTTTTAACCTAGAGGTCAGCAAATTTTTTCTACAAGGAACCCAATAGTAAATATATGAGTCTCTGCATGTCATCCAGTCTCTGCCACAACTCCTCAACTCCACCACTGTAGCCAAAGGCAATATGTAAACAAATGAGCATGTCTGTGTTCAGATGAAACCATATTTACAAATAAAATTTAAAAAGTAGGGGGCCAAACTTGACCTGCAAGACAAAGTTTGCCAACCCTTGCTCTAATATATACGGTGCTGTTGACTCTCTCCTCTTACATATAACTAGATATTAGGTTGATGTGCACAGATTATAGTACAGTGACCTCCCTCTAGCAAACAGTGACCACCTAGTGCAGCACTTCTCTAGTAACCCAGGAAGCTCTTCTATTCCCAGAGCATTTTTCTAATATATGAACTTAATACATGTTGAAAAAACTGAATACTCTGCTATTATAAACCTTCAGCCTATCTACCTGTTCTGCCTATAATACTGTAATTTGGGGACTATTTATCCAGAATGCAAAAGTGTAATTTTCTGGTTACTGTCTTTCTTAATTATGTATTACTGCATAACAAATTGTCACAAACTTAGCAGCTTAAAACAACACATATCTATTGCCTCAAAATTTCCATGGGTGAGGTACTTGTGTATTCTGCTAAGCCCTCAGAAGACTAATCAAGATATTGGCTAAGCAGTGTCCTCATCTGAAGGCATGACTGGGGAAGAACCCACTTCTAAGCTCACTCAGATCGCTAGCAGGATTCATTTCCTTGCAGTTGCAGGACTGAGGGCACCTCCTTCTTGCTGGCTATTGGCTAAAAGAAACCCTCAGCTCTGACAGCTGTCTGCAGTTTCCTGCTACGGGTGTTTCCCAAAATGAGGGCTTCCTTTTTCAAGCCAGCAAGAAGAGTCTCAAAAGTGAGTTTACTAGAAGATGGAGTTTCATTTAAGGTAACTTGATCAGGAGAGTGACATTCCATCACTTTTGTCACATTCTATTGCTTAGAACCCAGCCTAAACACAAGGAGGCAGGAATAATAGAGGGTGCCTGAGAATGTATCCGTAACACCATTGACTCTAAGCCTCTAATTTAGGAAATAAAAACTATAAACGTACAAAAGAGTTTCTACCTTGTTTTTCCTTAATTCTCACCCAAGGATATGTTTTTATTGATTTTAGAGAGAGAAAAAGAGGGAGAGAGAGAGAAACATCAATGTGAGAGAGAAACATCAATCAGTAGCGTCTGATATGAGCCTTTACCCGGGAATCAAACCCATAACCTAGGGATGTGCCCTGACCAGGAGTCAAACTGGCAACCTTTTGGTGGACAGGACGACGCTCCAACCAACTGAGCCACCTGGCCAGGGCAAAATATTTCCTACCTTTTGAGTTTCAGTTTGTTTTCTAGAAAGCCTATGTATTACTATATATACTTGTAGATTGTGACGTTTTAGAGCTAATTTAGAGCTGATTTGTAAAATAAATTGTTTATTAGTAATCATTTAGGCTGTCATACATTTTTGTGTGTTTTTAATCCTTGAAATAATTAGTGGGGGAAGTTGAAAAGTTGCATCAGACACTTTTTAGCAGTGACATTATTTTTCTAAGTTTCACATAACTTTGAGGCCTTTTTACTTATTTTATTTGTATTAGTTTATTTTAAGTTATAATTGGCATACAGTATTTTATTAGTTTCAAGTATACAACATAATGATTGAGCATTTACATACCTTACAAAGTGATCACCACAATAAGTCTAGCACCTATCTGACACCATACATAGTTATTACAATGTTATTGTCTCTTTTCCCCGTGCCGTACACTCGTCCCATGACTTACGTTATAAATGGAAGTTTGTACTTCTTAATCCAGGTGACATTTTAAAGCAGAGATCTCCAGGAGTAGTCAATTCCAAATGTAGTATTTCATTTTAAATATCTTGTCAAGAAGGCAGAGCTTTCCTGCGTCGATTTAATAGAGGTAAATTCCTTTCAGGCAGCAGCTGCTCAAGCATAAGGGCTTGAATCCAAAGGTATCATCGTGATCTTGTAACAGAATAGCTTGACAAAATGACCTGTGCTTACCACGGTTTGCCAAAGCACACTAATTATGTTTAGAAGTTACCTTGACAAGCCTAGTTCACATGTGCTCGTATTTCAGGCAATTGTAGTGCTGATACTAAAAAGGCAAAGGACAAGAACATAAGTCAGAATGACTTGGCTAAGTTAAGTTCAAGGAAAGGTAACTGGCTGTTATTAAAACTTGAATCAGTCGTCTCCTGATTTCATGTTACTGAATCATTATATTCTTTAAGCTGCCTAGTTTACCAGTCTTTAAAAAAATTGACATCTTCTGAAGAATGTAATTGACGTAAGTTTTGCTCTCTTACTTTAGAACTTTAAGGCAAAAGATCTACATCTGCAAATTCAGATTTATAGAACATCCCATTTCTCCTTTCGTCTACTTTTATAGAAGTGGCTTCATTTATAATTAGTTCTAACTTTTCTCCTAAACACATTAATTATTCTTTTAAACAATACATGTAGGTTATCCAGGATTATTATTTTACAGTATAACTTTTTAATATTCATGTTAAGATTTAAAAGAAAAAATTTCCCTAAAATTAAGTTATCTTACACGTTTAGTCTTAACATTTACTTTTTAAATTTTTGTTAAATTGGTTAATTGAGTCTTTCATATTTAATTACTATTAAACATTAAACCTTAATTCTAGAAAAAGGCATGATGAAATATATCAGATATCCTTAAAGTCTAAAAATTACTATAAGAAACATGTATTTGCAACCCAGCTTGCACATAATGTTGAAACCATCAATGTTGCCCTCAGAAATCTCATTCCCCTCCACCCCTCATCAAACTTAACCACTTTCAAAAATTGGGATGTTGTCATCCTCATCAATTTTTTTACATTTTTTCTGCAAAGTATGTATATATAAAATATAGATTATTGTTTTATACAAATATTTTTATGAAATGCATTCTCAGATGCGTATTACACAGCTCTCTTTTTTGTTCATTACATTTCTGAGATTTAACTTGGTTTATTTGTAAGCAATTGACCATTTATTTTCACTACTCTGTATAAATCCATAAACTACTGTTTATGTATCAAGTGTACATTTCTATGATACCAGATCTGTACATTGCACTGTGTGCCCACCACCCAAAGTCACACCATCTTCTGTAACCATATATTTGGCCCACTTCACTCCCCAGCCCCCCCAACACGCTTTCCTCTGGCAACCACCACACTGCTGTTTGTGTCCACTAGTTTCAGTTTTATGTACTGTACTGCATATGAGTGAAAGCATATGGTTCTTAGCTTTTTCAGACTGACTTTTTCACTTAGCATAATATTCTCAAGGTCCATCCATGTTGTCACAGATGGCAGTATTTCTTATGGCTGAGTAGTATTCTATTGTGTACATGTACCACACCTGCTTTGTCCAATCCTCTATTGCAGGACACATTTATCTAGTTCTATTTTTTTAATATTTGAGATTTTTTTAAAATAAGCCAAGTAATTGAACTTTGTAAAAGGAATTGTTACCACGTACAGAAATGCTCAGATGGTATTTTGGTACTTTCCAAATAATGTAAACAACTTACTATAGAGCCAATCTAGTCCTGGTATAAACCCCACTAAATAATATTAGGCTCTAAGTGTTCCTGGATTTCTGCTAATATTTTTAGCATTATTTAATCAAAACCCATTATTTATTTTTACAAATTTATTGAGATATAATAGACAAATTAAGATTACATATATATTTAAGGTTTATAAATTGATTTCATATACATCGTGAAATAATCACCACACTCAAGCTAAACATATCCTTTACCTCATATAGTTTCCATCTTTCTTGTGTGCGTGGTGAGAACACTTAAGATCTAACCTCTTAGCAAATTTCCAATATGCAATAAAATATAATTAGCTATAGTCACAGTGTTGTACATTAGATGTCCAAACGTTATTCGCCTTGCATAATTGAATTTCATTCCAGTTGACCAACATCTCCTTTCTCCCTTCTTCCTGCCCCAGCAACCACTGTTCTACTCTCTGCTTCTAAGAGCTTGACTATTTCTAAAACCACATATTAGTGAGATCATGCAGTATTTGTCTTTCTATGTTTCACTTATTTCACTTAGCACATAGGTTGTTATAAAACTAGTATTTATGTATAGTTGGCTTTCACAGATCTGATCTTTTTCAAGAGGGCTTTTCCCTAATTCTGCTTCTCTGTGGTTTCTTAGACTGTGGGATCTAGTGATGAGAGCACTTGCCTTCCTGAGTGATGTATTCATTTTTGAAGGTGTATGTTACTGCCAGTTTCTGCCATCTGCCATCTATGCGACATGTTTCTAGAGATGGTAAAGGACTCTCATGTCAATTTTGTTCAGAGTTGTTCTTGTCAGGGTGAATCTCCCTTCTGAGAGTGAATGTTTGCTGAAAGTTTCTGAGCCCTACCATTGCAAGGCCCCTCCACACTCCTTACTTTTTCCCACAAAGCCATTATGACTTGCACAGCCTTCCTAAATGGATCCTTTGGTCTCAGATGCTTTTGATACGACTCAGTGATAATTAAAGTTTTGTGTTTTGTCTGGCTTCTCACTGCACTGAAGATGTGATTCATGTTTGTTTGTTTTTTTAAAGAAATTTTTAGAGCAATTTTAGATTCACAGTAAAATGGACAGGAAAGCATGGAGATTCCCCATATCCCCCTCCTGCCATCCTGTGTAGTCTCTCTCATTATCAACAACCCCACCAGAGTGGTACATTTGTTACACTTGGTGAATCTACCTTCACACATCATTATCATCCAAGTCCATAGTTTACATAAAGGTTCTCTCGGTGTTGTCCATTCTATGGGTTTGCAAAAATGTATAATGACTTGTATTCATCATTATAGTATCACACAGAATAGTATCAGTGCTCTAAAACTCTTCTGTGCTCCATCTATTTAGCCTTCCCTTGCTTCCCTAACCCCTGGCAGCTACTAATCTTTTTACTGTTTTTGTAGTATTATTGCTTTTTTCAGAATGTACTATAGCTGGAATCATATAGTATGTAGCCTTTTCAGATTATCTTCTTTCACTGTAGTAATGCATTTAGGGTTTCTTCCTATTTTTCATGGGTTGATCATTTATTTTTAGTGCTGAAAAATATTCCATTGTCTGGATGTACAACAGTTTATATATCTGTTTATCTACTAAAGAACCTTTTCATTGCTTCCAAGTTTTGACAGTTATGAATAAAGCTGATATAAATATCCAAGTGCAGATTTTTGTGTGAATGTAAGTTTTCAACTCCTTTGAGAAATACCAAGGAGTATGACTGCTGGAAGGTATGGTAAAGGTATGTTTAATCACTAGGTTTTATTAGTATTCTTCTTCTGGTTGCTTTGCATGGGATACTTTAGAACTTAGTATCACCATTTATGTTCTTAACCAGAATCAAAATTGCTGCTTAAAACCCCTTAAATGAGATATCTCAAAATCAAAAAAGCTAACAGAATCCAGTCAAGAAAAAATAAATGAGGAAATTTGGCTGGATTTATAAAAGTGCTATCTTGAATTTTCTGGGCACACATGTTGCATATATTAAAAAATAAGAACATTCTTCATTTCCACAATAAAGTAACCTTTCTAACTTCCTTCAAACACAAAACCCTTGCTTTCATATTGCACTTTGGAGTGTCAAAGGGGAAGAAAAGTAACAGAGGAAACACAGTGGTATATGTGAACTAAGACTCAACCTCATGACTGGAGTCATTACAGACTGACAAGGAGGGTGCCAAGCTAGAAAGTATGCAGCACTACTCAGCCTATGTCCAATGTGCCAGCTATTTAGATTGTTCAAAAAAACCCAGAAATTTTGATTTGTATATGAAATCTCCTGCATTTTAATTGGTGGCGTATTTTAAAAACCATATTCAAGTCAAACAAACATTTTTGTGAGCTGTGTCTGAGCAGCAGACTTTAAGCATATGACGTCTTCCTGAACTCTTAAACTTCAGTGTTATTGTTATATTTTACATCATCTCAATTTCTCTGTGTCTGAAAATGGGCACAGGATGGCATATTTCACTTTTGACTTTTAGTTCTAAAAAATCTCACTGGAAAGTGTAGGCTTAATTTTTTTTTAATTGATGGAAAGCACATCTACTTCTCTGTCAGTAAAAGCTCACAGTCATTTCTCATTTAAGCACTCATTCATTAACATATTTTTTTCTATTCCATGATTTTAGACCTTGATGAATTGAACACTTTTACTTTTTCGTCTCAAACATTCTATGCCTGATGCTGCTTTTACTTCATCAACATAAGGAAGGGGTTAATGATTTTACTGGGGAGATAGGGACATCCATTTAGAGAGTCCTCAGGGGCATCACAGGGCTGTATGGTGCTCTAGATTACTACAAGAGTAAATGCCACCAAAAAAAAAAAAAATCAGAGAAAGGCAGGGCAGGGAGGAATGAAATAGAATTAGATTGTATTACTTTATTTTATTTTATTTTAATATATCTTTATTGATTTCAGAGAGAGGAAGGAAGAGTGAGAGAGAGAGATAGAAACATCAATGATGAGAGAGTCATTGATTGGCTGCCTCCTGCACGCCCCTGACTGGGGATCGAGATGCAACCAGGGCGTGTGCGCTGACTGGGAATCTAAATGCGATCTCTTGGATTCTACCTAAATTGATGATCAACTGCTTAGTCACACCCTGCCTTGCTAGATTGTATTACTTTAAACAAAGTTTTGGTTTTTTTTACTATATCTTTATTGATTTCAGAGAGAGGAAAGGAGAGGGAGAGAGAGAGATAGAAACATCAATGATGAGAGGGTCATTGATCGAGCCCACAACCTGGGCATGTGCCCTGACCGGGAACCGAACCCCAATGGCCTGGATCCTAGGTCGATGCTCATCCGCCGATCCACACCCGGCTGGGCAAAACAAAGTATTTTTTAACTCATAAGATATGTGTTTAAGGTGCATTTAGGCTAAAAAAATAGAAATTAATCAGACAATTAAAGCAAAAGAAAAAAAAGAAAAAAACTTGAGTTCTGTTTTTATTTTCTTTTGATTTTTTTGCATCTAAGTATGTCTTTTAATAAACTTTTAGTATATAGTACTGATGCCCAGAATAATTGTACTGATACCCATTCACCCATACTAGCCTCATACTAGCATCCTCAGCAGTCTGGTGAAAATGGGTTCACCTGATTTTATGAAAAAACACCTGTATTGTATTTCTGTGCACACTCTCTAAATTACAGCTTAATTCACTAAGTCCTCAGGCTGTGGAAGGTGGCAAAGTAGGCAGCTTGCTAAGTTTTGAGATATCAGGCAGTCTTTACAATTCAATAGCATCTGTTAAATTTTTTAAAACTGTATATAATTTAATCTAGTGATTCCATTTCTAGATTATACCAGAGATTTGCTCCCTTATTTGAGAAATTACAGCACTATTTTTTCAGAATATAAGACTAGAACTTACTTTATATCCACCAGTAAGAAGATAAAGTACATCATGTTTATATAATGGAAGGCTTTGCAGCATTAAAAAAAAAAACACAAGTTAGATCTCTATTGCTTTAAAAATTATACATTATTTTTTAAATGGTATATGCTAGATACAATGTTATTTGTATTATGCTTCTATTTGTTAAAAAATTATTTTTATTTATATACACCTATACGTGTATACAAATATGTATATTACATAATGTTTATATGTATAATAACTATTTTTTGATAGACAAAATTACAAGCTTTCTTTTGGGGTAGGGAATTAAAGGATTGGAATGAGAAGTTTATGAAATAATGGAGCAATAATAGCATTAGTAGTAGTAGTTACAGCAACATATATGTCCCAAGAAGTTCTATTCACTTTACAAAGAATATTTATTAAATCTAAATAAAAATGACAAGTATGTCTTAGTACCATCTCTTTTTCCTAATTAAAAAAACACCTGATTTTTGTGTAAGATCATGGAATTAGTTACTTGTTAATCCAAAATTTACCCAACCTGTCTGACACCGGAGCCAGTACTCAAACATTACACTATACTGTGTACATGTGTAGCCTATTTCAACTCAGGTTTTTTGGTTTTTATTTTAATCCTTAACCAAGGACGTGATTAGAGAGAGGAGGGAGAGGGACAGAGAGAAACATTGATATGAATGAGAAACATCAATTGGTTGCCTTCCACACGTGCCCCTACTGGGACCAAACCCACAACCCAGGCATGTGCCCTGACCAGGAATTGACCAGCAACCTTTTGGTGCACAGGATGATGCCCAACCAACTGAGCCACTCTGGCCAGGTTATACCCAAGTATTTTTTAAATTAAATCAAAGTTGTTCATGTACATAGTTTAAAGGGTCAGTTCCATAAAAATTATTCTGAAAAACCTTTATCACAGATACATCTTCCCTCCCCAGAGTCACCTACTTTCAGTTTTGCCCTAATATTTAAAATGTATTACCAAATATATACATACTATTATGTAGGTACATCTCAATTTTAGGCATCACCTATTAACTTCTCAGTAAGAAAGACATGATTTTCACTTTATTGTCCCCTTCTTTTTCCTCCCATCATCCCCAACAAGGAAGCACACTTTCCTCCCACCCTGCAAAGTAGTCACATCAAATTTTGGGTTGGAATTTTCCAATTTTTAAAATGATTTCTAAATGAATACTATTCATCATTGAGCTATGAGCATAGTATAATTATTTATTCTTTTCACTTCTTATTTTCCTGGGTGAATTTTGCTTTATCTTGCTGTTTATTTGAATAGTGCTCTACTTATATAACTTCAAACATCCAACAAAGTGTCCAAATCTCCTTGAAATACATTAAGACTTAGCAGGTGTACTATCAGTTGGATCTCCTAAAAGAAACTCTATTGGCTCTTCTCACTTTCTCCAATGTGGACTTTAACCTTGAGCAGTATAGCACAACAATTATGTAGGTTTCTTGACTCATTATAATCACAGAGTCTCTCTTTGCCTCTCTGCCATATTTAGATCCCTTGGTTCCTGGATCCCACCACATATATTTCCCATTTTTATTTATTTATTTTTTTGCTTAATTTCTCATTATTGTTGAGGATCTTAATAGTCTTAACTACCTGTCTGAATTTGTCTTTACCCTCATCTTTGTATGAGAATTTAGCTAGATATAAAATTCTAGATTGGAAATCATTATTGCTCAGTTATTTGATAATATTGCTCTTTTACCTTTAAGCTTCCCATGCTGAAATTAAAACAGCAAAAAACATTGTTTTCCCTGAGTCTTTTTATAGGACGAATTTTTTCCTGTGGAAGCTTATAGGATGTTCTTGTATGTTCATAATTTGAAATTCAGTGATGATGTAGCATGTTGTGCATCTCTTTTTATCCATGGTTCTGCATATTTAGTAAGTGTTTCCAATCAGGAAATTCACGATTTTTAGCTTTGGGAAATATTATTGAATAATTTTATTGTTTTCTCCTCTCCACATTCTCTGATGCTTCTTTTTAGATTTTGTACTGCTAGAATGTTGAACATCTAGACTAGCAGTTTATTTCTTTTTCTTTTCTGTTCTATATTTTATTCCACTTTGTTTTGCTCTTGTTTGGGGAAGCAAAACATTTTCAAAAACGTCTGTTGCAGTTTTCAATTCTGGTATCATATTTTTAACTTTATAGAGTTTTGTTTTAATTTTTTATTTTTATTTATTAAAAATATAGCATCCTCTTCTTGTTTATAGGTATAACACTTCCTGTATGTTTCTGAGAAAATTAAGATAGTACTGTATTTTTAGTCCATTTCAGTGGTTGTAAATACTTTTTCACTGGGGTGGATTCCAAGGTACCAAAATGTGGTCACTGCATGGACAGTAGGGAGAAGATATTAAAAATTGACTCTTGCCCCAGAGCCAGTCAGTACTTGAACTAATGATAGTACTTGAAATTACTTTTTTCTTAAATTTATTTGGTCTCTGATTTCCTTAGCTATATGATGATCCCTGCTTACCATGTCATCTTCAAGAGTAAGATAGTATAAAGCCAAGTGGAAGCCCTAAGCATGTGGGTGGGGCTTAGCAACTAGATTTCATCATAAAGTATCTAGCTGGAAATAACCAATGTGGATGTCTCTTGTATTTTCTCTAAAGAAGTGCCTTCTATTACCTTGCCTAAAGAATGAGACCTAGCTGTCTGTGTTTCCCAGAGGGGAAAATAACTGGTATTTGTTTCAGACTATATTTGCCTATTTAATATTCCCTGTCCAGTACCCACTTACTCAGATATTCATGGCCTCCCTAGAGCAGATGCCCTCTTTTATCTTCTTAGAAAATATCTCCTGGGCTTTGTGTTATTCAAAATTTGCATCAAGAAAGCTCAAGTACTTTTTGTGGCAATTGGCAATTAAAATAAAGATGGGGTTGCATTTTTAAACTACATTATTTTGATAGATATTACTGTTAAATGAAAATTTTAAAAAATAGTAAAAGGAAATATTTTCATGGTTCTGACTATCCCTCAAATTCTTGTATTATTAAGGTTCACATTAAGAAAGATTTTTGTTTAAATTTGCATCCTAAATTGAAAGAAAAAAGTTCATTAAAGTTTTGGTGTATAGCCACCAGTCCTTAATTCAAGCTAAAGCAGCGGGTGTTCTCACATCAGCTTCAACCTTACTTAGTCTCTATGGCAATGACCTCCATGCAATAAGCATTAAAGCATCTACATATCTGTGTAGTGATTTTTTTTTTCATTCACTGTCATTTATGACTTGTTAAATTCCCAGGATCCCATTTAATATACTGGGGCTTTAGTTTTGTTCTTTTTTTTTTCTTTTCTTTTTTTACTGTTATTTGTGTTATATACTTCCTTTTGCTTAATAATGTCAATGCAGGCATTGGGCTATAGTTGAGCAATGATATATTAATCCTCTTAAATCTAGCAATACTCTAGTTATACATATATAGCATTTTCTGAGCAATTATGTTCATAGATTCTTGAAAACACAAAAAATCTATAACATGTTTTCTATTTTTATTACTTTTTATGTCCTAGTTTACTTAAGAGCTTCTTTTCATCTCAAGCTACTCACCTATAGAAATAACATTAATGATCATCAATGAATAAAAATAATGAAGGGCTGTATTTATAACAAAATGTTTAACAAAATTACTTAATATGCATAAAAACGTTTGATAACACTTCCAACAACTTTTAGCTGACATTGCAAGCACTTTGGCAAAATCAATTTTTTTACATTAATAAGAGGAGATTATAAAGATTCTTTGGCACAAGAAAGAATTATAATTGACACTGGAATTTGTTTCTTGTGGAAAATTTAAACAGTTTATCTGAGAATTATTTGTAAGTAAAAACTCTATTACTAAATCATCACTGAATAATATGAATTTATGACAATATTATTGAGAAAAAAATGTTTCTTTCATTTAAAGTGATGCTAGCTAATTGAGTAAATAATTTTATCTATGCTTGTCATAATCTAAATTAGAAAACCTGTGTATATATTTTGAGTGACTTACTTTATAAGCACTAATCTTAATAATAATTTGTACATAGACTAATATATTCTTCTGTATACTATAAAAGCATATTTTAGTTTATCTCTTCACTTAAGATTCAATTAAAGAGGCCAAATATTGTGTTTAGTGATACTTTATTCCTTAAGTTGATTCCATCAGAAGTGTTGACTCAGGTTGTCATTTAAAATGCAAACATAGTTTATTTATTAGTGGTCCTTCAGGACCTATAAGCAAAGTGCAAGCTGTCAGAGTGTAAAAAAAAACAATTAGATGTCATTTAATGTAAACACAGAGAATAAATTTGATTTTATTATTGTTGATTTGTTACCTTGGCCTTCAACCTAACATTAAGGAATGCATTTTTAAATAAGATCTGTAATTTATTTATTTTAATTTTTTTTTAAAAAAAGAAATAATGCACAAGAAAAATATTCAATAAATATACAAGAAAAATTTAAGTTACGAACATCTGATAATGTTTATATACCATCACAAAATTAACAAAATAATAAAAATAAAACCAAAATGGTAATGCTGCATGGAAAGCTGTATTGCTTATACCATACTTTTGGGGGGGAAATGCGGCAATAAATTTTAAAACCATAGTTTCATACTTTTCAAAAATGTAATCTGATTCCAAATAATTAAGCCTAAATATATAATTCAAACAAAGAAATACACTCTGAGATTTTCTTAGTGGTTTTTATGCATAAGAATTTTAAAGCAGCCTAAAAGTCTGTCTATACAAGAGTAGGATATAGTTTAAATAAATTATGGCATGTGGAGTCAATGGGATTTGAAGAGCTCATTTAAATGATAATACAGATATTATGTAAAAACTTAGGTTAGTGTTTATGAACTAATAGTAAGTGAAAAAGTGGCATACACCAATGCACACACCGATTAATAAAACCATCAAGATGTTACCCTCATGGACAGAAATGACAAGGTAATACATAAACACAAAAGCTTATCAGTAAGGTCATGAGGCCAGAAATCTTTTTAAAATGTCTTTTATTTCATGAAAAAAAGGAAAAGAAAAGAAAAACTACTCTTGATTCAAAAGTCTTTATTTTTTAATTATCAAATATATCCTCTAAAGTTGATTATAAACTAATATTATTACTTTTATAGTAGAAATTAATGACTTTAATCATTAATACTTATTGAGTAGATTAAATATAAAAACTTGATATAGTTACAGAATTCTAGAATCCATAGGTTTTAATGTTAGTACTGCTGAGTGATTATGAATAAAATATCTGTATTGACCCTTAGATGTGATAAAATAAAATTTTGTTAATTGAGCTGAGCATTATTAATGGCCCTTCTCATTTTCAAATCTTTTCTCGTTGAAACATTCTTTTTTTCTAAAATGAAGGTGTCAATGGAGTAAATGCAGGTGTCCCTGTGCCTACTGTAACTATGTTAATATCCATAATAGCAATAATTCCCACTACTTGATATTTTTAAAAGCCTATTCTTATCATATAATTCATCTCATTCATTATTAGTAATATTTCATATGATTTAGTGAAACTATTCCCTGAACTGAAAACCAGGACACTAGACAAAATAAGTTATTTTTTCCTTTGATAGGTAATTTATTATTCAAAAATAATTTATACTGTTAATAAAAATTAAATTCTGCTTCTTCAGCTTTTAAGTAATTGCCTTTGCTGAATACAATTTTATGAGTTATAACTATTCCATAAAATTGAAGCATGTAGTTGAATTATACCTATCACTATTATTATATTCCCACCTTAAAATACATTGCCACACAACTTCATACAAATAGTGATTCACAGTCACAATAATAGCATTTTATAAAACTAGCTAAAAGCTCACATTAATTGAGCATTTACTGTATGCAAGCTAGTCTACAACAATGATTTCAATTATTATCCTAATCATAACAATATTTATACACTTTTAAAATGAGGAAATTGTACAGATGTGCATAGCTGGGTAAAACTAGACTTGAATCCTAAGTAGATATACTTTAGAGTTTATGTGAATAGGCCCATAGAGGTATCATAAATGATAAAAATACTTGTTACATCATTAAGGGTTAACATTGTTTAACAGTAATATATTAATATGTTAATTTGTTTGTATATATGTATGTATATGTATCCATATATGGATGTCTACATATATGTGTGTATAGTGTATATATATTTCTCTGTGCCTAGTTATGTGTGTGTATTCTCCATTTTATAGTTATTCATGTCTATGTAAAATATATAAATATAAAATATATAAACATAAATGTATGAGTTTCTAAAGGCTTTAGTATATATATACATATATATATGTGCACATAATAGGGAATAATTTTTTTAAATCTCTTATGAAAGATAGTTCAAATAGCATATGTGTCAAACTGATTACCATGCAGCTGCTTCAGGGTTCATAATTTTTAAAAAAGCAGGACACAGAGTCGTAGACCCAGTGGTATGAATGTCACTTTGCCTTTTCAAAAAAAATTAAGGGTAAAAGAAAGTAAAACATGCATACTCAAGCGTGATTGAACCTAAGTCTACACAAAGGCCTCAATTTGAGAATATAGATCAACTTTCATTTGCATAAGTAGGTTCATAGTAATCAGAGAACTAAATGCAAACAGTAGTAAAGTCTGTAGTTGGTTCTGTGATAAATAGGAGAGAAGTGGTTTAATAGCAAAAGCCATAATTATCCCCAGCTCTCAGTTTACAATTAGTTTTCTTTGACAGTTATAGTCATAAATGCCAGCTTTAATCATGTGTTCAGGTTGAATTAGGCTCTGCCAATGCTGGAAGAGATCTAATCCGCTTTCTTTCCTACTCATAATGAAGTAATAATGCAAATTCACTACATTGATGGGACGACCCACGTGAATTTATTATAGGCTTGGAGAAGTCTCTTGAAAGGGATAAATTCTTTCTGGGTACAGACTGGAGGTAATTCAAACCAGACAAGGGAAAAAACGGAGCTGTCATCAGAGGCCAGGATACGGAATGGATTTAATTTGTATGAATAGGCTTTTTAATAAGTATAACAGGACTAAGCTCCAGCTTTAGTTGGGGAATATTACCGCTGTCAGTTTCCAAATCTGGATGCACTAACTTTATTTGGGAGGCTAGAGCCCATTTCCAAAGCTCCTTTCTTGTAACTGCAGGTCGCGCAGCCTGGTGATCAGGGCTGATGGTGGCAGTTAAGTCAGTGAGACAAACCGCTTTCATGAATTGGCCAGCGTCAAACGGGGCTGACATGTCCAGCTCTGTTAGAAAATATCTTTTAGGCTACGGAAGACATGTCAACGAAATAGAATTAGTGGAATTAGTGCCTTGCTTTTTTTTTTTTTTTTTTTTTGGTAAAAAGAATTTTAATTCAATATCATCTAAAGGGTAAATAATCCTTTTGCTAAACCAATAGAAGGATAAGTAGAGCGCAGTTTGAGGAACAATGCAAAAGAACACAACCTTCCTTCATATCAACACACACGAAACCAGAGCTTGACCATTATAAATATTTCAGGCTGCTAAAAATTCATGTTCCTTGGCTTATGTATGCATATATTTATTTCCTCCTGAGGCTATATGACAAATTCAACCTCAAATACTTTAAACTGTGTCAGGGTAAGTGAAATAGAATAATGGAAACATTTACCTATTGGTAAAATAGCATTGATTACTTTGGTAAGAAATCTAGTAAAACAATTATGGAGTGATGAGTGTTCAATGCAGCAAAGCAAATAAAATAAAATAAAAAACAAATTCAGATATTTTAAGTCAAAAATAATTTTTGCCCTAGCCAGTTTTTCTCAGTGGTTAGAACACTGGCCCACAGACTGAAGGGTCCCAGGTTCAATTCTGGCCAAGGGCTCGGTTGCAGGCTCTGTCCCTGGCTTCTAGGTGGGGGTGAGTGCAGGAGACAACCAATCAATGTGTCTCTCTCACAATGATGTTTCTCCCTCTCTCTCTCTCCCCTCTCCCACACCCTGCCTTCCACTCTCTCTGAAAAGCAATGGAAAAAATATCCTTGGATGAAAATAAATAAATAAATAAATATATATAAATTTTCCTCAATTTATTATTTGGACCCATTTAATATATTGTTTTGTCTTACCCTGAAAAAGAATATATTTTATTAATTTTAAGAACTTAGGTAGGACCTTCAATTATTTTTCCTCATTATACAATATTTTAATTTTAATGAATAAACTTCCAAATGTACTTTGTTTCACCTGAAATTATCACAACACAATTCTTGATCCTGTTTTATATGTATACAGTGTATTATATAATTTTATATAGTGAAAAGTTTCATTCATTTTTTTCAGTTTTTATTTTATTTTTATTTTTAATTTATCTTTATT
Source organism: Miniopterus natalensis (assembly GCF_054644295.1). Classification (NCBI taxonomy): domain Eukaryota; kingdom Metazoa; phylum Chordata; class Mammalia; order Chiroptera; family Miniopteridae; genus Miniopterus; species Miniopterus natalensis. Next base: position 57,393,403 of record NC_142083.1, read on the forward strand.
GTTGAAAGTATTGCCAATGTCCCCTCCCCCCCCCATTGATTCCCTCCACCCTGCATCCACCCCACCCCCAGGCCTTCCCCATACCAATGTCTGCGTCCATAGGTTATTCGTATAAGCATGGAAAAGTGTCATTCATTTTTATAACACAGTTCACTGTTATTTCATTAAACACTAAAAAAAGGCCACTAAATGGATAAAGAATAAACTGTCAACCAATTCAATATTTCTTTAGAAATCATTTTGAGGATGACAAGTATATTTTCAAAAAAGACACATTTCTACTGCTTTCTAGTTTGCCCGTCTCATATGGACTCCTTTCTTACGAGCTGGCATTTAATGATTTTCCACACAACAAACCCCCCAAATCCTGACTACATACCAACCATGCTCAAAGAGCACATTCACCCAGTGAGCTACACTGTTCACATTATAACTGTAGCACTGTAAGTAGTTACTGCATCACAAAGTGAAGAATGAATGAATCTGTATTATTACAGGGGCTCTCAGAACAGTGGCTCACCTTACAAATTAAATAATACGTAACACCATGGGGAAATGTGGGAGAAAGCAAAAAGTGAATAGGGGGGCTTTTGTTCATGCAAAGCCTGGATGGTTTTCGCTTAAAAAAATATTTGAGTTTGATGAGAAATAAGTTAAATATTACAGTGTGAAATTTACAGTAAATTATACATCTGATAGGTTAAGCACTACTAGATAAAAATCAGTAGCAATGTGGAAGTTTGATAAATTTTTCATACAGTAAAAATGATTCAAATATTGTTTCACGAGTAACAAAAATAATTAGGTTAAAACTTAAATAATTCAATGCTATGTATTCCAGTGGAACTAGTGGGAATGAGAAGCTGAATTATTTAATTCATACTGCAAGAGCAACAGCAAATGTGTTCTAAAAATATATACCCCAGGAGCACTGTGACAACTACTAATTAACATGGAGATAAGATATCACATAATTTTTTTACATCTCATATAAATAGTCAGTAGTTGCACTAATATATCCCTATTACACTGAAAAGTAAATCAGATATTACTGGATTTCCACAAGTATTATTTCATAAATATATCCAAAATAATTAAAGTTTTATGTGTGGATTAAGTGGTATGCATTTGAGTTTAATTAGTTCTTTAAAAATAAGCACTTAAGCTCTGGCTGGGTTGCTCAGTAGGTTGAGTGTCATCCATACACCACAAAGATTGCAGATTCGATTTGTAGTCAGGGCACATACATAGGTTCGATTCCCAATTGGGATGCGTATGGGATGCAACTGATTGATGTTTCTCACATTAATGTTTCTCTTTCTTTCTCTCTGTCTCTCTCTGCCTCTCTCTTAAATTAATAAACATATCCTTGGGTAAAGATTTAAAAAAACAAAAATAAATGAGAAAATTAATAAAAATAAGCACTTAAGAAATGTGAGCTGCCACTATTATTATTATTAATCATTATTATTTCTGTTAGGTAAGTTGGGTCACTTACAAAGTATTTGGGGATTGAGGATAAAGAAGAAACTGTTATGGACTTTATTAAATTATGCACAAATGGGACTTATATGACTAATATATTACAGCAAAAATTTGCATTGCCCAGCTAGAGTGGCTCAGTGGCTGAGCTTCGACCTATGAACCAAGAGGTCAACCGTTCGATTCCCAGTCAGGGCACATGCCCAGGTTTCAGGCCCCATCCTGTGGGGGACGTGAAGGAGGCAGCCAATTGATGTTTCTGTCTCATTGATGTTTCTCTCTCTATTTCTCTCTCCCTTCCTCTCTCTCTAAAAATCCATAAAAGCGTATAAAAAATTTTGCATTGTGTCAGCTTGTTTTGAAGAGAAATTGAGGCTTGGCTTTGTAATTGACCCAATAATTTCAAAAGTCTTATAAGTTGCAATATATTTCCAGCGGTAATATATTTTAAAAATAAAATGGGGATTATTTTTAATACTTTTCCAATATCCACATCTTTAAAATATCTTTTTTTAAAATTCTTATGATATTATCCTTTATTGCTATTAACTGAGTATTTACAAATAAATATTTCATTTTAATTGCTTACAATTAAAACAATATAAAATTTATAAAACTCTAAAAATGAAATGACTTAGAAATCCTCATTCATTACAATATCTTTTAATATTAAACAAATATTTATTGGGCTCCTGCCTGGTGCCAAGATATGCTCTAGATTATGTGAATACAGTGATGAATTAGACAAATCATAAGGCCCCTGCCCTCAAGGTGAGGAAAGAGAAAAAATAGAGATCCATAATATATCATCAAAATTTCAGAATGTGTTTAGGACTCTAAAGGATATGAAAAATTAATATGAGTGTTACAGGGGTTAGTAAAAACATTCACCAAGGTGATTTTTTGATTTTTTTATTGTTGACCCTATTGCAGATGTCCCCCATCCCTCCCCCCTCTCCCCACCTTCCCAAGCCCCCACCCCTGCTCTGGTCATCGCTGCTGTCTGTGTCCATCGGCTACTCTCTTCACCTGCTTTCGTCCAGTCCCGCCTCCCCGCTGACACTGTCAGTCTGGTCCATGTTTCCATGCCTCTGGTTCTATTTTGTTCGTCAGTTTACTTTGTTGATTAGATTCCACATATAAGTGAGGTCATATGGTATTTTTCTTTCTCTGTCTGGCGTATTTCTCTCAGCATAATAACCTCTAGGTCTGCCCACGCTGCCGCAGAAGGTAAGAGTTCCTTCTTTTTTACAGCCATGTAGTATTCCACTGTGTAAATGTGCACCATGGTGGTTTTTGTATTATCAGAGTATTTATTTATTTTAATGCCTGAAGCAACATCATAAAGTTAGCATGTTTGGCGATGTCAGTATAAGCAGGCCTTGGGTCGAAATCTTCAGTACTCCAGGTAGCAGCATGAACATGTTAATGGTAGAGCTGTGTAAAGATGTTAAAGGAAATAAAGTTATCTTTTGGCAAATCTATGGGAATGGGCATAATTTATGAAAATCTGTAGCATGAATTAACTTCTTACTAAATATTGGCTCTCTCCAAACACAAGCAAATGTCCGCATGATGCTTACAAATCCACCATAGCTATGGGATAATCATTCATCCGGTAGCTGGTTGTTATAAAGTGAAATGAAAACAAACTTGGTAAATAAGAGCAAACCTTCTATTTTATTGTTATTTTAGCCTCCAGTTTCAGTGTTTTCCTGTGAAAGTAATTTCTGGATTCTCATATAATATGTGCTTCAGGCTAAAGTAATAATTGATTTCACTCCCCATCTATATCAAATTTGTGAAATGACAGTATTCAAAATATATTCTCCTACTTGGTAATGGTTAGTTCTGATCCAAACAAGAGAGGCGAAACTACTAGATGCCAAATGAGCTCTTAATGTAGCCTCTTTGAAAGGAAGTGAAAGCCGTACGTAGCAAAGAGATGCTTCTCCTTTGTATGCTAATTTGAGTCACACCTGCCACCACCTCAAAAATGGTGATACTGGAACACTGCTTCTTACACTGTGGTGCTTCATTAGCCAGCTTCCTACATATTCTCTGTCAATCACAGTATTGGTGGCCGTTGGGAAAATGCTATTGCATGTAAAAATATATTTGTAGAGGAAAAGCTATTGAGGAGTTGGTCCTATTAAACCAAACCCGAGAAAGTGGCTTGCTCACCCACCATTTTAGACACTGGAGCAGGATGAAAAATACTTGAAACATTTTAGAAGTGCTATTTACTAAGACCTAGGATTTTCTACAGTCATTGTTATGAATAAAATCTCACTGTTGGTAATATTTATATGTCTGTGTAAAAGTATACTTATATCACTACAAGAAAATAATAATTAGCATATACTACCCAAATTTAGATTATATTCCTTTGAAATTAATAAATGCATCTCTATTTTTTCATGATAAGAAAGGGTTACAATTACAGTTGTACTTCAATTTATAATTAAACACAGCATGCTTAGAAACCTAATGAAGAAATGGAGCAATAATCTGGCCAACGCAAGGAAATGAAGTATATTACACAGTGCATGTGAAAGTTTCTTTTACCTGGCCTGTATACTCCTTTTTGCATTTGGTAACCTAACTTATAGGAGCAAATTCAGCACAATTAATCAATTGGAATTTCAGTAAAGACACTGTGATCAGTTTTCATAACTGTTGTCACAGCTATAAAGAAAAATATATGATAATGTGACCCTATATCTATACCAACCAATTTTAGGATGTGTGAATCCCCCCATTATATAGAAGGCATATCCTACTAAGCACAATATTTTAGATTTTAAATTTTGAGACATACTGATATTTTCATGAAGCTTTAAGATATTTTCAAAAAACTTAGCACTTGTACCTTCTGGAGTAATTGTTGTTGAAAATATGAACCTGCTTTTCTTCATTTACTTTTCTTCATCACTTAGTCTTACCTGAAAACTGGCCTATTATTCCAGAATTTTGAATTCTTGTATTATGAGAAAGGTGATGTATCAAAGATTTTTCTCTGGTTCTTACATGGCTTAGTTTTAACATTTTCTTTTTGTTGTTGTTACTCAAGCATAGACATTACAAAATAATTCCAAATGTATCCAAACCTGGAAATAACTTGAGCAAACTGATGTTTGGGGGGTTATGAGGGGGCAGGACTTCCTGAATAGAATTGTACCTCTTGATTATTCATTGTGTGATCATAGACTTACTTAAATTGTGGTTTTTTTCATTCCTTGTAGTACTTCATTAACTACTTCAGCCCACTCCGGGAAAGGAAGTGCTTCAACCATTCCACTTTAATTGCTTGTATCTGAGTCACCAATTACTTCCATAAGACTAAATCCTATGGATGCTTTTTAACCACGGTTATGTTTGGAATCTTTGTTTTACAGGACGCTATTGATCACATATCAAAAACAGTCTTAGATCTTCCCTATGCAACAACACACAATAGTGAATATTCCTTCTCTGGCCAATTTTTGGGTTCTTCTAGCACCTAAATCTTGATAATTCTCAGAATTGTTCTTATCTCACTCTACATACTTTCCTAAGTGACCTTACACATTCCTATGTTTCAACAAGACTTCTGTACATAAAAAGCCAACATGCCCATGACTATTACTTATGTTTATTCAACTACATACAATCCAGGTTTCTCCTCTAGGATGTCTTAACGGCACCTCAAATACCATGTCAACATGAACACAATCATACTGAATTTATCATTGTTGTCCCACCCTCCAAAACAAAACCATTCCTCTCTTAGTGCTCCATATTTTATAAATGGCACAATCTGCTCATATGTTCAAGTCATAAGCAAGAAAGTCATCTCTGACACCTCAATGCCCTTCCTTACACCGCTCATCCATTACCAAATCCTTCTGGTTCTCTGCAAGTGCCTCTTTACTTAATGACATATCCATTGCCACCAACCAGTACAAGCAGTCCTGTTCTCTCTCTCTATGAAACATAGAAAAATACCTCTTCAATGAACTTCCTGCATGGATTAAGGTGAACCATACAAAATTACCAACATTTAACCATTTTTGGTGGCTATTTCACATGGTTACATTTTATTCGAATTCTCTCAAATTCATTTTATTTTACTTTTTTTAGAGCATTTTTTTTAAACTACCAAAAACAGAAGTGTAGAATGAACATTCTTTGCATGAGTAAGTGCATGAGGCTATACTTTAAAATGTTTAACCCACCAATGATTTATTTCAAATATTTAATTTGGATGAAAAATTCTGTTATAAACAGCATGTACTTTTTGTGTACATGTCTAATGACTTTCTCAGCAAATATTTTGAAGTTGAACTGTTGGATGCCTACAATTTGGATCACTGGCAGACATCCCTAACTTCTATTCTGAGGGTGTTTGATTTGTACATATAACTCTAACAAAAACAGAACAGAATTCAGGAGAGCACACTTTAAAAAATCCTGGAAATGATTACTTTCTTAAGAACCTACCAAAGAGAGGCTATACATCTAAATGATATCTACTGGAGATTATTTTAGCTAAAACCGTTAATTCAATGCAAACAAGTTATTCAAAAGTGTCTTGGAAATTTTCTAAACTTCAGGGGTTTATTTATTTGATTACAAAATATGTATAAGAAAAAAAATTTCCGCCCGGCTAGGCATGGCTGAGCGGTTGAGCGTCGACCTAGGGTCCAGGGAACCAGGGTTTGATTCCCAGTCAGGGCACAGGCCCTGGTTGCGGGCTCGATCAATGACTCTCTCATCATTGATGTTTCTCTCTCTCTCCTTTCCTCTCCCTGAAATCAAAAAAGATATATATATTTTTTAAAATTTCCTTTACAAATATTTTTAGAAGGTATATATTTGTTTTTCCAGTGTGTTCCTAATGCTGTTGTTTCCAACAATGCAATATTAAATCTATTAAATATCTAGCTGAAAATTAAAACAAAAATCAGTAATATGACTTTCTAAACAGGAATAGATATTGGAATATGGATATATATGTTACCTCTCCTTTCCATCTAAAGATATCATTATAGGAAATGATGGCTATAAAAGGCTAATATGTTGAAATGAAAGAAAGTAGATGTAAAGAATTACCTGAAAGAAAAAGAATGTTTGAGAATTACATGTAGCCTGGCTGGGAGTGGCTCAGCTGTTGAGCATCGACCTAGGATCCAGGCGATCAGGGTTCGATTCCCAGTCAGGGTACATGACCCAGTTGTGGGCTTGATCCCCAGCTGGAGGTGTGCAGGAGGCAGCTGATCAATAACTCTCTCATCATTGAAGTTTCTATCTCTCTCTCTCCCTTTCCTTTTCTCTCTCTGAAATCAATAAAGATATATTTATTTTAAAAAATTTAAAAAGATAATTACATGTATAAGAAAAACTTTAAATCAAGTTGTTTGATATATAGCAATAGATATCAATATCTTTTTTAAAAATTAAAAACAAAAAAGGGGCAAGATAAATCAGATATTCTATCTACCAGTTTGAGCGATGCTACTATGAAATCATTTCTAGTATTTTAAAATTTGTAATATTGAATATATAAAGTATCACATTTACTCACTTGATAATTAAGTTAAATTTGAATCTATTGTCTCTGTTAAAGGGTGAATGTTCAGCCATTTTGTTTCAAGTAGAATTTTTATTTGATGCAATTTCTATATACACATTTAAAATTATGAACCATAAGTTTACTTGCCAGCAAACTTTGCTTATTTGCATGCATTCTTAAAATTATATTAAATATCATTGTGCTGGACCTTGTATATGTATTATCAAAGCATTTCAACAACCACACATGATATTATTAACACCAGTTGTCAAGTAAAGGATCTGCTCTTTCTTTGGGTATCAGTCTCCTAGCTTTTTCCCCAAGGTTGTTCTCCAGTCCAGGTATAGCAGAGTAAAGCCAAAGACCAAAGCATCAGATACCCTGGTTGAAGAAGACAGGTTGAGTCCAGGGCTGCCAGGCATCAGGAACTCAGGAATAATCCCAGAATGGTAAAAACCGAAGAAAAGGAGCCTAAAAAAACTGTAAACAAATTTTCCCCTACCTGATGGTTGGCTCCTTTGCTGTTCATGTGCCAGGTAAATCTCATGGAAACACAGCTGAGAACAGCAACCAAGAAGCTAAACAAATAAAGAGAAATTTGAGTAACTATGGAATACTGGGAGGTCAATCTTGGAGTTAAAGCTTTACCAGTATATGAACCTTAGTCAACATCCTAGACCATCAGTTAAAAGCCCCAAAAGCCTGCCCTTGCAGCGAGGATTGTACCCAGGAAATAAGGTTGGTGCTTATGAACCAGAACTGCACCCACGAAGGAAGAAAAAGCTGAATAGATCAGCACCAATAGTCTTAAATCAAACCTAACAAGATCAAGGTAATCACCAGAACACTAAAGGCCTATAGAAGAAAAGTTACCCTTTTGGAAGGAGAAAACATCATCTAGCAGAAACCAGACTTTTAACAGTGTAAAATCCATGAACATCAAAATATAATCAGCAACTGATATTCACATACAAAAGTGGAATGTTGTGACCTACAGCTAAAAGGGAAAGGAACTCGAGAGATGGAGTAATGACACTGAAATTAGCAGACAACTAAGTTTTAAAAGCTATTCCAAGTGAGTTCAAAAATTATAATGAAGATATAAAAGCATCAAGAGGTAAAAGGTGGAAAATCACAACAAAAAAGGAAAACATAAAAAAACAATAATTATGTTTCCAACTATAATAAAGTACATGTTATTAGGCCAGCTCTCCTGTCATAAACAGCCAGAAAATGTCATCAGGCATTGGACAATTGACGGAACAGGGCTGTAATCCTGATAGGAGGAAAACAAACAAGATGAATTTTATGATTAGCCCAGCTTGCTGAACGTCTGCAAGCGCTTTTCTGGACTCTAGTGTAGTGAGGGGGAAGTCAGTTGGAAGAAACATTCTCTCTGAATTGAGAAGTTACAGCTCAGAGCTCGTAGGTGTAGAGGCAGCTGGAATAGACCGCGCAGAGTACCACCCAGGAGGCTCTTATGCAGAAAAGAGCCCCAGAAATCTATGTGGAAGCCTCTCAGTCTTCAGCAGAAGAGCATTCAGCCATGCAGCTGTATAGGATGATACTCCATGCCTTTAAGTTAGACACATATGTGTGAATTATTTAATATTGCAAAATATTATTTAGCTGCACTGGGGATCTGAGTAGTTTCCTCTTTTATCTTCTAAAAAATATTCATATAAATGTACTAATTAACTATAATCCCTCATTCATTCAATATTTCTTTTTATTGGACATTCCTTGAGTATTTACTATGTGCCAGGTTCTGTGTTAGATTGGAAATAAAGGAAAAATTTTTATGAAGTTTGGTAGGAAATAGTAAGTACTAATAATGAACATGCAGTGCTATTTCAATGTACACCACCTAGAGAATCTCAGCAAAGCAAGCTTGTAAGAGGGGCCGTGGACAGCAGAACATTAATGGCATTTTTACGTCAGTTGCAAGATTTATAATTGACTGTACATAAAAGTATACCTCAATTTATTTTTCTTTTAAAAAAATTTTTTTTATATATCTTTATTGATTTCAGAGAGAGGGCAGCAGAGGGAGAGAGAGATAGAAACATCAATGATGAGAGAGTCATTGGGGATCGAGCCTGCAGCCCGGGCATGTGCCCTGACCGGGAATCGAACCTCGATCTCCTGGATGCTAGGTCAGTGCTCAACCGCTGAGCCACGCCCAGCTGGGAAATTTGTTTTTCTTAATTCAAGATTTTAGGGGACAACAGAACTTCCAAACTTCGTGGGAAAATCATGGTATTAACACATTTTACAAAAATACCACCATCAAATACACAACTGAATGGAAAAAATAAATACTAGAAAAGAAATAAAGAGTTACAAAAAATATTTCACCTCATGTTACATAGCAATTTAGATCATATTGAAAAAATAATAATAAGGTAAAATAAAACTTTCTGGACCCAGGACATAAAGATCCATCAAAAGTGTTTGCATTTCCAATAGACCTTATTAATGTCTATCAGTTGGGAAAGAGAGCGCTGGAAAAGTTGGTGAGCTCCAGGAATCCTTTGAGAACCTCCTTTACCCTTGCTGATAGACAGTTTTTGTAGAACTGAAGTAGAATATGGGAGGCTAAGTAGCAGCATGATTTCACTTTACTTCCCCTATCTAGAATCCTACAAGGACAAGTGAAGTATGGAAGGAAGCTTCCTTAGGGCTTCAGAAGCAATGTAAACATAGAAAGTTACAAGTTCAATGAACAGAAGATTTTTATCCCAAATAAAATATCACCAAAGTGAAATCTTATACCCAAATTCTGGCAAAAACAATTATGGAAACCATTTAGCAATAATCTTTCAATTTTATGTATCTGATCCCAAGTACAGAGTTTTCAATAGAAAATAAATAGCAGGGGCAATGTTATGAAACTGCAGTTTCCTATGTCTAGGTTCCTCCATCCCAGTCAGGAAATCAAATAGATAAACTGATAATTCAGGAGAGTGAAAGGAATAACAGCAGGTGGGTTAATTTCTTTAATTGACTTGGGAGGACTCAATGCTGACTGTCACAATTTTTTGTTGGTTAAATCAGAAATATAGTTTTAAAAAATATTTCAAACTATAAGTATAACCACTAATAGAAATTAAAGTTTGTGTAGCCAAATATAATAGCCACTAGGCACATGTGGCCACTGAACATGTAAAATATGGAAAAGAAAGTTTTAAAATATTATCCAAGTGTAATTAGCTTAAATTTAAATACCTACACATGATTAACAGGGACAACGTAAGACGGTGCATTTATAGACACAATGAGAACCTTCCTCCCAGAGTTTGCTTTCTGGTGGCAAAACAGAAAAACCAGACAAAATATATGTAAACAGTTGCATACATTTTTATATTGTGATGGATGCCATGAGAAAAATAAATAGGGTGATATTTTAGAATGTAACATATGTATGTGTTGCCAGGTACTCTTAGATGGAATGACAGAGTATTTTTAAGCCTGAAAGACAAACTAAAGAGTGGACATGTGATTTTCCCATCTCTCAGCCCAGACTGAGATGTTGCTTCGTGTTCAGATTCATTTGATGTTCTGGCGTGGCCCAAGTTTTGCCGATACTCTCCTGCTTAGTCTGTGCTCATTGTTTACAAGTGACATCTGCAACTGAGTGGGTGGCTTTCACGTATCGAGACCCTTATAATTATCCATAATATGCTCATTCTTTTACCATCTGCAGTTTTTAAGTTTGCTCTTAAAGTTTTGAATATGGTCTTTCTAAGAAGTTTGTAATTTCTAAGTTATGCTGGCTGCTGGCTGGAGATTTTTAATTTTCCTGGACTTGCACAGAGCAGTCTGTCTTTTTTCTGTTTTCAGGGATGGTGTTATTTTTGATGATTAAAAAAAAAAAAAAAAAAAAAAAGAAAAAAAGGAAGAGTAGGTTAGTCTTTAAAAGTAATTATCTAATTAAAATAGGATAAAAATAAATATTTTCTTTATCTGTAGAAAACCGTTAAACATCCCACTTGACTTCTTGACTTCAGGGGCAAAGAGAAATTCATGTGTAATCATTAGACTACTTGGTATTAATCATGGATGTATTCCCAAGGAAGTACTGGATCACAGTAAGAGAGAAGCCTTGCTCAAGTTAAACAGATGTAAAGAGATTTTTCAGAGGAAGTTGTTAGGCTTAAACTTGAGAAAGATATAATAAGTAGATGGTGTTGTGAAAAAACAAGAGTAAAAAAATAAGGTAATAATTAGGGAAGTGAAAGTAGATTGATATAACTTGTAGATATCATAAAATTAGAACAAATTTGTGGCATAACTAATTTTAAAGATAATGTGATACTTCATAAAACAACTGTCTGCAAGTTAAACATAAACTTTATATTCTTATAAGAGAAAAATCTATAATAAATTAATGCGAAAATGGTTTATTAATTCTTTTGGGGAAAATCTCCTATATCCAATACTTTACTCTCTGAATAAAATTGTACATAGAATTCAGAAGACATATGCTATTTTACTATAATGAAATCCAGGATATTTTGAAGAATTTGTTATTGATTTTACAGTTTATGTATCTGTTAACAAGCCTAATGTTGACAGTTTTGTAACCTGGAGATTTTCTCATAAGATACAAACTTGTAAACAATTTTAAAAGATACAAAAATAAGCAATTGTATTTGTTGAAGCTAGAATATAATCTATTGTTCATCTATTGCTAAAATTGCTTAGTCAATAATTCTATTAAGTGATTATGTTCCAGTGAAGGACAAACTGAATCATGGCACATCACAGATGAGTATCAATTTAATGTAATCAAACTTATAATCAGGAGGTAAAACAATCGGATCGCTTTGCTGATCTCCTATTTGGTAGGTCGGGGATTAACTCTGCAAGCAGGTCTTTAATAATGAATCAACAAAGACGCATTCTTTCACAGTCTAGAGACACAGGGTATAACACAAAAAACATCCATTGTTTTTAGTATTAGTGGCTTTATTTGTTTTAGATTTTATTTCATTTTCAAACAATAATTACCTAACAGAATCAAACCGAGCAAATCCCACATTGCCATTTAGCTACAATACACAGTTAATTACAAATAATCAACATACTCCTCAAACAAGGAATCTAAGCGCTCGGGTTATTTATTACAATCATAAAGCCCTCAGTTAAGATGGAAGGGAAGAAAATGACAAGGATATTTAATTTATAATGAGGCTTTTTCCAATAAAATAGTTTGGTATTTTGTTATTATAGCTATATATTTATATATTTAGCTATTTGATTAATGCATGATTAGTTGACCTATTTTGCCTTGACTCAGAGACTCCCAAATAAACAAGGAGCAGCTGAGAAACAAAGTATCCTATTTTACTCTCAAAATATAATTTTTTATTTCCAAAAAATGTTTCCTCAGCAAAATGTCATTGGCAATTTTATTTATTTTTTGCATACTGTTTAAAATTCTCTTGTCCAAACTTTATTGTTACATATTTTCCTCTTTATGGATTGTGGATTGAAATATGTAAATATCTAAATTTAATAAATAGTTAAGCTTCCCGAATTCTTAAAATAGGCAGAGGAAATATTAAAGTTCTGGTGTGTATTGTTTTAGGAATACAGGAAACCTCCTTTTTTACTATTACAAGGAAACAGAGTGTCCGTTCAGGTAAGAGGCGAATTTCATACTGTTCTGCGCTGGGCTAGCGACACTCAGCAGGAAGGGCGCGCACCGCAGGCCTGAGGCCAGGGCTGCTCGGGTGCCCCAGTGCGGGGCAGCCTGGAGCAGCCGGGACTGGGCCGGTGTTCAGCAGCGGCCACAATATGTGCACTGTATGAGCTCATGCTTGGTTATGAACTTGTGATACGTGTAGAAATTCTCACGGAATAGTCTATTTTAGAAGACTCAACAAAACCGTATTGTAATTTGGTATAAATTCTATTAATGATTAGTGAAAATTCCTAGTAAATATTACTTATCCATATTCAGTATTAGTAAATGGCAGTTTGATGCTCATTGCAAATTTATTTTCTTAGCCAGGTATTATGCGAAGGGGATATTTTCTTATCCTGAGCACTGCCAGATTAAGGAAAGACTATTTTGCTGATATGAGGAAGACCTTTTTATTTTTTCAATGAGTAATTGCCAGGGGGATCACATTGAAAATATTGTTTTTAATTAATGCACAATATTGTTAAATGATTTTCCTTTTTGTATTTTAAGTAAACAGATTTTAAAGTAAGAATGTTTATTGGTTTCATTAGGAATAAAATACTATGAGTTGAATTTTAATCACATTACCATAGCATAGTATGTCTATGGGTATTAAGTCCCCCAGTTACAACAATGGCTCTCTGGAATTGGTATCTATTTATGTATATCCCTTTAAATGTTAAAAAAATTTTGAGGGAGTGTTGGGAAAATTTTTTCATGGTACTTCTACTTGTCTTGTGATGTTAATTTTTGTCCCTGATAACTATGTTTGCTATATAAACATCCTTGAAAGAAAGAGCTAGTGTCTTCATCCTGGCCAATGGCCAAGGACACATTTGTGCTGTTTTTTTTAGTGTCATTTTCTTTTTTAAAATTTATCTTTATTGTTAAAAGTGTTACAGATGTCCCATTTTTTCCCACTATTGACTCCCTCTTTGTTTTCAAACCACAGCAATAAAGATATTGTCTCCCTCGGGGGCAAAGGTTAGGCAATGGAGTAAAGCTTCAAACTTCTTGCCTTAGATAGTCTCATAGCTTGGATCAGAGCAAGTAACTTGTAATATTATTTAATGTGCTAACTCTATTTTCTATGTTTCACATAGAATACCCTGGGAGGCTAAATAAATGTTAAACAATGTTATCTCTCACAATAAAGAGTGTCCTTGAATACACACAATTTTGTGGGAATGAGGCACAATGTTGGGCAGTCAGTATTTTTGAAATTAAATAAGAAAGGACAGAAAGTACTAACGGACAGCTGTATGTTTTACATTTTGTCCACAACACTAACTTTAAAAGCACAACCTTTATTTTCATATTTTTCTATATAATAATTTCTGAAATTCCTTTCCCTTTTTAAATACACTTTTGATATTGTCACCAAGTACCTGTATAGAAAGAAACTACAAGCTTGAAAGAATTATTATATTTCAAGTCTCTTTTAAATTAAAAAGGTAATCAATTACTAATCTTCAAGCTAGATTATTTGGTAAAGATAAATTTCTAAACATTTACTTTAGAGAAAAAGCAAATGTATAAAATAATATTTGGTATTTTAACTCAGGAAAGAATATGTTATTTTATCTCACAAAAGTGTACATAAAGCAGCACAACATTATAGAGCAAAACTGGGAGAATGGCCTTCAGATCGGTTTGTGTTTTTGAAATTCAAATCTTGTTGAAAATATTGAGAAATTCAGTTGATGCTCCTTAAAGATTTAGTGTCTATAAATTAAAATATTTAATGTATTACAAAAGAAGAATATTTTTTATATTATGTTAAAATTTAATTAACATATTGTTGTAGTATAACGCTCATTTGGAAAAAATTGAGATTTGTTTTTGTACTATCTTAAAATGACTTTTTATGGTCATATTGATTATTTTTCCAATGATCAATATCAATTTATTTACTAATTTGAATATTTATTTCACATGAGGCTCTCATGTGCCTAAAGATCACCAGGGGAAAAAAATTTTTCTTGGTCAAGTATAAAAGCTTCCTTAAGAAGTAGATCTAATTGGAAAACATTCTCTAAGAGAAAGCTGAAAAAGATCAAATTTCTTGACCCAATGCACAAAACTAAACTGAGAGCCCAGCTTGCTGGCAAATGTTTAGCTACAGTGAAATTCATGCCTAATTGAAAAATCCAACGTAATTCAACTAAAAGATATTGCACATCTAAACAATAGCAGCATTTCATTAAAATTCAGTACTTCATATTTTCATTAAATGTTCATCATTCTGAGTGTAAGCTTCTGTAGAATGCCCTCTTCTTATAAAAGAAAATAGGGAGAAATTTAGATTTAAGAATAGAAATCTTACCTTGATAAGAAAATAACTATTAGCTATAAATAAAATAAAAATAGTCAGGTTTTATTACCAAATAATGAACTACCGCCATGAAAACCTACAAAACATAAAAAGGATAATAGAAGGAAGTGCTCGTAAAGAGAATCTTCATCAGCATTAGAGTAAATGGCATCTAAGGAAGCCTAAGCTTAATATCATAGTGATGGAAATAAAACAGAAAACTACTACAATGAAGACCTCCTATCACACATGTCATTTAAAAGCCCAAATAACTGGATTGTTGTTACATGAAGGAAATGGCCTGTGCCAGGACTTATAGGATGCAGAAAGGAGGCCAGGGTTTATGCAGCACCTGCTTACCAGCTAGTCAGATGATTATCTGGCCCAGCAACAGATAGTGAATTTATATTGAGGCCAAATGAAAACACTGGCTGATAATGCTAAGGACTCCCCCTGGGCCCCATGCACTTTTTATTCATCTGTTCACTGATGCATTTATTCAACACAAATTTATTATGTATTTAGAATATGCTAGACACTCTTCTAGGTATTATAGGTATGAAAGTGAATAAAACAATGTTCTATGCCCTAAAAGAATTAAGTCCATCAGAGGTACACAAATAGGTGAACATATTGGCGTAAAACAGCATTGGAGGTGCTCATCTAGGAGTTATGGAGTAAGTTCTGCATTTAACTTGAATATCTTTTTGAAAACTTCCCCTCCAATTAAGCAAAGCAGTTTTTTCCACATATCTAGGATACTTGTTATACACTTAGAATTTGGGAGATGATACTAATATCTAAATTACTAGAATATACATAATTAAATGAGAAATTGTGTAGCACATAGAAAATTTCCTGAGGAAATACATAGGAAGAAGGAAATAATGAGGAGTGCAGTACTAATATATCAAGTCAGAGGCAAAGCATTGAAAAATAGAGAAAGGGAAAGAATCTATTGATATATTATATTCATACTCTATCTAGATGGTAGTTTTTATAGAAAGCAAAATTTTCTGTGGCATATTTGCATCCATGCAGAAGCTTTCTAATGATGCTGTATAGGATCTTATTTTTAAATGGCTCTTCAAAGAAAGAAAATTACAACCCAATATGCTTGATGAACATAGATGCTGAAATCCTCAACAAAATATTAGCAAATTGGATCTAGCAATATATTAAAAAGATCATACATCATGACTAAGTAGGATTTATTCTGTATATAACTGGATATAACTTTATTCAGGAATAACTGGATATTTGAAAATCAATTAATGTAACACATCACATAAATTGAAAGACAAAAATCACATGATCATATCAAACTTTCACAAAGTGGAACAGAGGGATCATACCTCAACATAATAAAGGCCATATGTGACAAACCTACAGGCAACATCATACTCAATGGGCAAAAACTAAAAGCATTCCCCCTAAGAATAGGACAAGGCAAGGATGTCCACTTTCACCACTCTTATTCAACATAGGACTTAAAGTCTTAGCCCCTGTGCTCAGACAAGAAGAAAAAATGAAAGGCATCCAAATTGGAAAGGAGGAAGTAAATCTATCATTATTTGCAGATGACATGATATTGCACAAAGAATGCCACCAAAAACTACTAGATTTAATAAATGAATTCAGCAATGTAATAGGATACAAAATTATCACCCAGAAATCAATGGCATTTTTATTCACCAACAATGATCTCTCAGAAAGATAAACTAAAGAAACAGTCCCAGTTACCATCACAACAAAAAAATTAAGATACTTAGGAACAAACCAAGGAGGTAAAAGACCAGTACTCAGAAAACTACAGAATGATGAAAAAGAGATAGAAAAAGAGATAAACAAGTGGAAGAATATGCCATGTTCATGGATTGGTGTAATTAAGATAATTAAAATGTCCATACTACCCAAAGTAATCTATAAATTCAGTGCAATCCCTATTAAAATACCAGTGGTGTATTTCACAGATCTAGAACAAGCACTCCAAAAATTTATATGGAACCAGAAAAGGTCCCAAATAACTGTAGCAATTTTGAGAAAGAAGAACAAAGTTGGTGGGATCACAATATTGAATATCAAGTTAAAAAACAAAGCCACAATAATCAAAACAACCTGATACTGGCACAAGAACAGGCATATAATGTAATGGAACAGAACAGAGAACCCAGAAATTGACCCAAGTCATTATGCTCAATTAACATTTGACTATGGAAACAAAGGCATACAATGGAGTAAAGATAATCTCTTCAATAAATGGTGCTGGGGAAATTGGACAAGTACATGCAAAAAATGAAACTAGATCACCAACTTGCACCATACACAAGAATAAACTCAAAATGGATTTTATAACCATAAAAATCCTAGAAGAAAACGTAGGCAGCAAAATATCAGACATCTCATGTAGCAGAATTTTCACAGATACATCACCTAGGGCAAGAGAAACAAAGGAACAAATAAACAAATGGGACCATATCAAACTGAAAAGCTTCTGGACAGCAAAGGAAACCAGGATTGAAATGAAACGGGAACGCACTGTATGGGAGAACATATTTCCCAATGATACATCTGATAAGGTGTTAATTTCCAAAATATATAAAGTACTGATAGAACTCAACAAAAGGAAGACAAAAAAATCCAATTAAAAAATAGACCGGCCCAACCAGCATGGCTCAGTGGTTGAGCATCACCCTATGATCCAGGAGACCACAGTTTGATTCCCGGTTGGGGCACATGCCCCGGTTGTGGACTCAGTCCCCTGCTGGGGTCATGCAGGAGGCAGCCGATCAATGACTCTCTCATTATTGATGTTTCTATCTCTCTCTCTCTCTCTCTCCATTCCTCTCTCTGAAATCAATGAAGACATTAAAAAAAAAAAAAAAAATAGGCTGAATAGGCACTGCTCCAAAGAGGACTTACAAATGGCCAAGAGACATATGAAAAAATGCTCAACATCACTAATCATCAGAGAGATGCAAATTAAAACCACAATGAGGTATCACTTCACACTTGTCAGAATGGCTGCCATCAACAAATCAACAAATGACATGTGTTGGAGGGGTTATGGAGAAAGGGGAACCCTAGTACACTGCTGGTGGGAATGCAGACTGGTGCAGCCACTGTGGAAAACATTATGGGGGTTCCTCAAAAAATTAAAAATGGAATTACCTTTTGACCCAGTGATCCCACTCTAGATGTATATCCTAAAAAGCCAGAAACACCAATCAGAAAGAATATATGCACCCCTATGTTCATAGCAGCACAATTTATAATAGCTACGATCTGGAAATAGCCCAAGTGTCCATCAGTAGATGAGTGGATAAAAAGTTGTGTACATTTGCTCCATGGAATGTTATGCAGCTGTAAAAAAGAAGGATCTCTTACCCTTTGAGACAGCATGGAGGGACCTGGAGAGTATTATGCTAAATGAAAGAAGCCAGTCAGAGAAAAACAAGTATCACATGATCTCACTTATATGTGGAATCTAATGAACAAAATAAACTGATGAACAAAATAGACCCAGAGACATTGAAGCATGCAACAGACTGACATATATCAGAGGGAAAGGGGCATGGAGGAGATTAACCAAAGAACTTATATGCATATATGCATAACCAATAGACATAGACAAAGTGGGGTGGAGGGAGTCAATGGGGGGAAAATGGGGACATCTGTAATACTTTCAAAAATAAAGATAAATTAAAAAAAACAGAAATCGAACTCCACCCTGCGCCCAAGGAATATATATTATATAACATAAAAATGTACAATTATATATTATACATTATATATTATATATATTACATGTGTATGTATACACACATACACTATATATATACTTTATAATTCAAAGTGACAAAATGACATTGAAAATTAACCATCTGATTTTGATAACATATTACTATATGTTATATGTTGTATATTATATATATTTATTATAATATAATTATATATTCTATAATATATTATATATTTATTATTACATATATTTATATATCATATATAATATATATGATGTAATATACTTACATATTATACATATACACTGGCATATTCTATGTATATACTTTATAATCCAAAATGAAATGGACTAATCTAATTTTGATAAAGTAGTAGAAAACAGGATTATTGAAGTTTAAATTAATTTTTTTGAATATATCTTTATTGATTTCAGAGAGAGGAAGTGAGAGGGAGAGAGAGATAGAAACATCAGATTTCAGAGAGAGGAAGGGAGAGGGAGAGAGAGATAGAAACATCAATGATGAGAGTCATTGATCGGCTGCCTCCTGCATGCCCCCTACTGGGGATCGATCTTGCAACCCTGGCATGAGCCCTGACCAGGAATCAAACCTCGATCGCCTGGATCCTAGGTCGAAGCTCAGCTGCTGAGCCACGCCCGGGAGGGCTAAATTAATTTTTGAACAAGAGATAACCTAGTTGATCTGAACAAATTCGGAAATGGTTATCATAAAAATTAACACCTACATTTATTTTCTTCATGTGTTTCTGTTTAAAAGAAATTTCATAGTCTTCAGCTCTTCTTTTAGGAAGTCAACTTTTAAGTTAGGCTGTGGTTCATTTGGCAGAATTTCTGTTTGATGTTTTCACTCCTTAACATAATCATTTTTTAATATATATTTTTCTGATTTCAAAAGTAAATATGTAGAAAATCTTTAAAGAAAACTAAAATGTCCTAAAATTCTCACATTCAAAGATTATTGTGTATAATATGGTTTCATTACCCTGCATAATTGTCTCTCCCAATTTTCCCATGTTATTTAAATAAATATTTATAAAATAAACTTTATTAGCAGTGTCCCTTAGATTTTAATTTATTAATGCATGTTCCCTTTAAATTATATCAGTTTTCATTTATAGTATTCACCTTGTAAATATATACATCTTGCAAACAAATAGCCAGAAAATAATTGTAGAACATACATTTAATAATTTTTTGAAAACCACTAAAAATATTAAAAAATAATTTTCTTTGTATAAATTAATGC
This sequence comes from Miniopterus natalensis, assembly GCF_054644295.1. Classification (NCBI taxonomy): domain Eukaryota; kingdom Metazoa; phylum Chordata; class Mammalia; order Chiroptera; family Miniopteridae; genus Miniopterus; species Miniopterus natalensis. The sequence goes on from NC_142083.1 coordinate 57,413,454, forward strand.
ACTAACCACAAGACTATTTGGTTATTTCAATGCTTGTAAGGACACGTTAGAAATTATTATAATGGATTTATTTATATAAACCTATCAAGAATTTTGCTTCTTATTAAATGTGACTATCCCCTCTGCCATTGAGTGTTTCTCCTCCTTAATACAGCCTCTGAAGACTCTTTAGTTAATATGTATTTGAAGTATCATTCTACTCACAATGAACTGTGCTGAAAAGTACTATCAAGCCTTTAGCATTGAAAGAAATCAATTTAGTGATGGTAAATGGTCTGTGGTCTCCCAGGGATAGACCCATCTGTTAAAACTTTAAAGACATACAAATCAAATATCCTTTCCTTTTGTAGAGTGCTTTATGTGGAATTAATGTATTTTAACCCACATGACACCAGCATTTTCTATTCTTGTAAGATGTACAGGAAACATATCTTAAAGGTGCTGTGAAATTAACCTTTTCAATTCAATTCAGCTTTTTTCACTGATCATGGTGGTCAAATGCTAAGACATTGATCAATGACCAGTTATCTAATTTGTTTTGTTGTTTTGTTATGTGTGGCAGCCACGATTAACTAGATGTGTGCCAGTCATTTTCAAGTTCCTAATAACAGATTTGATAGGCTACTAAATACAGCATTGGAAATTGCCTGCAATGATTTCAAAAATCGTTGAATCATGTCTCAGCCTTCCCTATGCCATCTACAATATATCAAAACCATACAATTATGTGCACATTATGTGTCTGAGACTGAAAGGACACAGTTATTTTATTAAAACAATCTTTGTGTTTTATAACTGCAATCACAAAAGAGCTATAACTTTCCCAGTTTGCAGCAAAGTTTAAAATCATCTGATTTTTCCCACCGACTTATGGACACAAAAAAATCAAGTTTTCATGGAAATTTTAAGACAATATTACCGAAGTAAATGCATAGATTTAGCAAACTTACTAGATGCTGTAATATGAATGAATTTTAACAATTACAAGAGGTTTACATTTTTGAAACCATATTTAATCACTAAGCTACACTGTAATACAATGTTAATGACTTTGGAGCACTATACCACAAAGCAACAGAAGTCCAGCAACACTTGAGATGATTTTTCATGGGCCTAGAAAACAAGTAAACCCAAAACACATGACAAAGAGTTTAAATTATACTGAGAATTCACTTATCCCAAAGAGAGGACTTGTTACCAAGCTAAGGCAAATTATTATGCAAAGAAGAGTTATGTAATCTCTACCCCTAGACATCAAAGATATAATTATTTAGCTTCTTCCATCACATACTACTTTTAGAAGGAGGAAAAAAAACATAGTTTTTTTTAATCTACCAATTTATGGAATGCCTTGTTTTTAAGTATTCCCTAAAAGATAAGTAATATTTGGGTTAACAGAGTTGATAAATTTCCTAGGAAATAATATAGTATTGCAGATGCTGTATGAAAACCCCTGGAATTTTTCAGCTTTAATGAGCTTTCAACAAACTAAAGTAATTCAGTGAAATGATTACCTACACATGGGTCTACACAAATTCTCTCTTCCCCTCTTAAGCATAGATACGTATTAAGACAATTTTCCATGCAATTACACACACACACACACACACACACACACACACACACACACACAGTTCCCTTTGCAATATGTTAGCTATTGTTTTAGGCTTTTTTTGTTGTTGCTTTGTGTGTGTGTTTTTCCAGTTATTTTGTTAAGGCTTTTAAAGAGTGATAGTGTCTTTTTAGGAAACACTAGTAACTAAGAAAGTAGACCTCTAAAACTCCACAAAAGGCTGAAAAAATAAAAACACCATCAGACATAAATCTTAGGACTGTGTTCTTCTCACATTGGTTGCTTGAAAGCTACCACATCCCTAGCAGTAAACTCTTTGAATTTTCACTCTTACACCTTATTTTTATTTTGCCCTATTGTAATTCAAGGCTATGTTCACCACTGACAGCTAATCTGATTTGATTCTGGCTAATGTGAGACTGGAAGGAGTTTACTCTGACTGAATAAAAGAGAACGGGCCGAACTCATTGAGTATCTAAGCTATAAATCTAGTAGAACCAGTCAATCAATTATGGAACACTTTGATGATTAATTATAGTGTATTGATATAACCACCCCCTTCCAATTTTGATAGTGAAGACGGATAGGTAGGTAGGTAGGTAGATATAGATAGATGATAGATGATTGATAGGTGATAGATATATAGATAGATGATAGATGATAGATGAATAATAGATAAGAAACTTGAAGTAAAAAGAGAATAAATGAAATTGTAAAGGAAACTATCTGCCTATCAATAATGAGAGCACATGGTGGTATCTTGGTATAATAAATAAATGCTTTATTATATAAACCATAAAATATTTCAGAGTGAGGGAGTGGTTGTCCAGAACTAAAATATTATGAGGATATAATTATTTTCTATTATATTCCTTTTGTATTTTAATATAAATCAAAAGCATTTATTGTATAGGGCATTTCTCAAAGTTCGAGTAATAAAAGTGGTGATTCAAAACACTGAACAGCATTTCTAGCTGAGCCTGTGGCTCAGGAGGAACATTAAACGCCAGCATGCCGACCAATCACAACCCAAACCCTGAGCAGCTCTGAACACTGTACATAATGAATAACAGATTGTCACTTGTGTGTTCACACATGCTTCTGACAATTTTTTGAAACCTTTCTTTAAAATATGTAAATTACCTTTAGAATCTCTCTGTTCGACAACTACAACCATCTCGACCTGGCAGTACCCACAGTATCACATAGTAAGTCATTGTCCAAACTAAGACAAGCTGCTCAACAAAATCACAGAACAATGACAAGGGGAGAGTTTGTATATTCCTTTCTATGCATTAATCATTAAAATATCCACCTTCAAAAGGAAACATGTCTGCCTTTCAAATTAAATTGTCCATTTTTCCAATTGTTTTTAAAGATTTTTAATATTCAGAAGTACAAGAAAGCAAAAAAGATACACAATCTCTGTCAATATTATCCCTACTATCATGAAAATAAGTGTAAAATTTACTTTGAAATAATAAATGCTTGAACAAAACTCAAACTATTAATTTGACAAATATCTACTAATCTGAGATATGACTATGAACACCTATGATTGCCAGAAAATATGTTAGGTGCTGAAAATACAGCAATAAATACATTGGGTGAAGTCCTTTTTCTCATGGCATAGATTCTTTAGTGCCAGAAAAGCAAAATTAACAACTTAGCACAACACAATTTTTCCTAACTGAAATATAGTATAGGATGCAAAGAAAAAGCACAGGGCATACGTAGAGAAAATGAGGGAACAGGGCTCTTGTAAATAGTGAGAAGGAAAAGATTTTCAGAGCAGCTAAGATCTGAACAGAGACCTTAGTGCAGAGAAGGGGGGAGACCAAGGAAGTAGTGGTGGGAGAAGCAGAGGAAGACCCACAAGCACAAATTTCTCAATCCAGGAGCAATCTCGGAGAATTATCTTTAATTTATATCCTTAAATATTAAAATGCGACATGAATCTCTCTTTTTTTTAACCCTTTAAGCTTAAACATACAGCATCGTTTTCACAAAATTAGCACATGGTGAGTTATCACTCAAAAGAGAAAAAAATGGCATGAATCTGATGGCCATTAGGATTGTAGAGGAAGCAATCTAATAAGCAGAGGAGGAATGCTTAATTTTATACAAAGATCCAGTGAAACAAAATATATTTTAAAACACTGTAATATGTAGAAATAATTTTTCAATTAAATTGCTTCCAATGGAATTACTATAAAAGAAGAAAGTGAAAAGAAATAACTTTTAGATTTATTAGGAATGTTTATTATGATGCATAAAATGGTAATGTGTTTGAATCTACTAATTCTTATTCTAGGAAACTAGACTAAAAATATAATGAATAAAGTACTAAATGCTTTATGACAGGCATTATTTTTCATGGTTAAAAAAAAATTAACAACCTCTATGACCAATGTAAGGCAAATGGATAAGTAAATTATGCCGAAGCCAGGTTTGCAATTACTATGCTGCCTTTAGGTATGACATTTCCAATACTCTAATTACCCTTAATTAAAAACACCATAGTCCTAATCTTAAGTAATAAAAATATTTTGCAAATAGTATGTAATTTATGATTTCTACTGTTTAATAAAGAAGTCTAACTCAAAACTCATAATACACAAAATATTTATAACAAAAACATACAAGTAGCTTTTATAAATTAAAAAAAACACATTAAATATAATAAAATAAATGAACAAAGGTATAAAGAAATAATCTCAAAATACAGCTTCAAATGAAAAGTAAGCAAAGAACCTAGCTTTCTTTAAGGTTTAGAGTGAAAGTAGAGCAAATATTTCCTTTCTCATTAGATTGTGAGAAATTTAATAGTGCCGGTAGGGATTCAGAGACAAGGATTCTCTCATACACTGTTGAAGGGAATGAAAAATAATCAGGAAATGGTAACATATTTTCAATGCACTTACACTATCATCTAGGCACCCCATTTCTGGGAATTTATCCTATGGAAATGAACGCATCAGTATGTCTATGCAGTGATATTTATTATAATATTGCCTGATTATAAATAAGGGAGGGATGAAATATATTAAGTATATACATACACACTATGTAATATTCTTCAGTACTAAAAATAATAATTTAGAGTTATATGTATCAACACAGATAGAGGCAAGTGATGTATTTTACAAGGAAAAACAAATTGTGGAGATACATATTTTTTCATATTTGTAATAGTTAAAAAATACATTTGAAAAAATGAAGGTGTAACATTTACTAGACTTCTTCTCTGAAAGAAGAGAAAAGAAACAGAGTACAGAAAGGCAAAAAAAGTTACAGCAAAATGGAATAATACACATCGTATAATTTTAATTGGATATATAAAATATAAACTAACAATAATAGTATATTAACTGTGTAAAAATTAAATATGCACATGGACAATATAGCAGGCATAAAGAAAAACATTAATATGATGAAACTCCAGGATCATTTTGTTCTTGATTTGTTAATATTTTAATTTAATTCTAAACCAAATTAAATTTCTATTAAATAAGCAAAACAAATGAAAGAAGAAAGGGAGAAAATGACAAGCTTATTGGAAATTCTGTACTTTTGATTTTTCTATATAATTTATATTGAGTATCATTTTAATTTTTATTTATATATTCTCCAAGAAATTTGTAATTAGTATGCTATGTTATACAATTTTTAATTATTAAGTTTTACAATTATAGGATGCAAACTTTATTTTTTATGTTGGAAATTTGGAGTAACACAGAAATAATGATATCATAAGACTCCAGAAAGACAGTTTCCCAAAGACATCTCAAAGCTCTCAAAAAAAGAATCCTGACTGTGTATTTTAAAATTATCCCATTGCAGAAGAAAACAACATATTGGGAAAGTGTATCAAAAATGTGAAAAGAGAAGTATATTCAGGCTTGAGATTTTTAAACACTGGAAGTACCATTCCTATGCAATGGACAGAAGGCCAATTGTTACAGCTCCCTATTCCTCTCCTATTCGAAAAAAATCTGAGTGAGCACTAGAGACAAGGCAAGATTTCCTACATTTCTATGCTGAAAACTTCAACTTTAAAACTAGAGTGAAGAGTGACAAAGATATCAGAACAGATTTTGATTAACTGAGTAGAGAAATCACAGTAACTCAGACAGAACTCCACTTGCAACCAATAATTTCCCCAATGGCATAGTTAGAGGGTAGATGCAGACCATGCAACTTTAACTCTTTGTGTTTTGTTTTTGTTTTTGCGTCTAAAACAGAAAATGCTCAAAAACAGAATCAGGAGGTCCACATTTTTGCATAGCTCACAACAAATAGAAAGCCGTGAGTTAGACAGTTCCTCTCCTCAGCATGGTGGGTTACGCCAGACTCAGGGAAAGCAACTAATATTGTTGAAAAGCCAAAGCAAAGCCTGGGATGATTAAATCAAGTAATAAGCATCAGAGGTAATTGTCCAAAGGCAGAAGTTTTAACTATGGACAATTGTAACACAACTCAGGGCAATGTCTCAGTTTGCTCACACATTCCAAGAGTCCTCATTCCTTAAAGAAAAATTGTTGATTCACTTTACCCATAAGCACCTCACTCCTTGTTGGTGTAATTCATAGACAGGTTGATAGAGAACCTTGTTATTACATGGGAGAGCCTAAAATCAAGAGGGTCACTGGGGAGAAAAAGGGACATCTGTAATATTTTAAACAAAAATAAAATTTAAAAATTAAAAAAAAAATCTAAAAATAAAAAGAATCACTAAACATTTGAGTTAAAACAGTATAGAAGCAAGACCAAAAAGATCAATTAACAGTATACAAAAACAAAACTTTAAAGCCACTACAATTAATACCTCAGAATGATAAGAGAATATGAAACAAAAATAGGCTTTACACAAAAGGAGCTACTCAGAAACAAGTCACCAAAACAAAATTATATGGACGATTGATTCAACATCTCCCCTGTCTATCCCTTCTCAGTTAATGCCCCAACCATCTGCCTAGTTGTTCAGCATAAATCCTAGAAATCAGGCTTTTCTTTAACCTCACAGTTTATATTCAGTCCTTCAGAAAAAAACTGTTATCTCTGATGAGAGAAAACTTATTCCTATCCAGTGATTTATCATCATCTCCAATGTTAGCACAATAGTACAAGACATCATTATTTCCTACCTTGAATACTACAAGAGCCTACCCCCATTCTTCTTATTTCCATGCATGGCCATTACTGTCAGTTTTTAACATAACAATAAACATGATTTTTTCCCCAAAGGGTAAATCAAATCATAACACTCCCCAGCTTTTTACACTTCAACTTCACCCCCTGGTCTTCATTAGAGTCCTTACAATATGGTTCTTGTCTGTCTCTTAGATTTTGTCCCTATTATTCTCTTCAACATTTGAGGTACATCAGTCACATTGTTTTTCTTTTGATCCCCTGACTCAAAGCCTTTAAATTATTTCCCTCTGACTATAAAATTTCCCCCTTGAATCTCCATTTGTTCTTCTTAGCTGGGATCGTACTGAATTACATACTCTTCAGTGGTACCTGACTAAGAGAGTTAAAACAGCCACCCCTGCCTCTATCTTTGTGAGTTTTTTATAGCTCTTATCACTATCAGAAATAAATTTATTTATAGATCAATGCTTTTTTTTTAGCTTCGAATAATAATGTGAATGCCAAAAAGACAAGAAAATATCTGTATTTCATACTATGGAATCCTAATCCCTAGAATAGAACCTGATAAAAAGTATACAATTCAAAACATCTTGATAAATGAGTTTTTGGTAAGTTTATAGGTGAGAAACAGCAACTTGCTTAAATGTGTGCTTTTATATTAATTAAAAACATTTATTTGCATTTTATTCAGTATGTGTCCACATCTGCATATTTTTCATTGGGAAATTGTCATTTTTGTTGATTTTTATGAATTATTTAATAAGAATTTAAAGACTAGTGAAGAAATATTAATTCTTGCATTAAATTTCTTTTCCCTTGTGGAATATTCCTTGAAGAGGGAAAAACATATCAAGATTCAGTGAAAGCAAAAAAAGACTCCATGAGACTGGAAGTGGAAAAATTACAATTCTGATTTTTGAAAAAGAAAAATGTTTATATTTTGAAAATCAGAGAGTTTTGCATCAATATCAGGCAAGAATTCAGAACTAATAGTTAACATAATGTTTTGCAAACAAATTAGGAAACAAAACAATGATCATTACTATTGGTTGACTAAGAAAAAGCCTTGTTAGACTAATTCATTTTCTTTTTTGACAGGCTTACCAGACTGGAAAATCAGGAAAATGCAGTAAACAAGAAATATCCAGATTTCAGTAAGGTACATAAAATTGTCTTATGATATCCTTATGCATAAAATGGAGAAATATGAGTTGACCAATTGCATAATTCAGTAAACTTGTATTTGGATGAATAACCATACCCAGAGGTTTCCAATTAATGGATCACATTGATCTTGAGGGGTATTTTCTTTTGTCTTATTCTTTTAAGACAATGTTTTACCCAGTTACTTAATGAGAATTTTTAATGCATATTGATCACATTTCTAAATAATATTAAGCTGGGATAGAAGAGAAAATTAAAACAGAATCTACAAAAAATGTCAAGCTACATATGTGTCAGAAAGAAGAAAATAAAAGCTGCCCTGGCTGGTGTGGCTCAATTGTTTGGAGGGTCTTCCCATACATGGAAAGGTTGAATCATACAGGATGTAGCTACTTTTGTCTGGTTTTGTCATGAAGGTAATTTTAATGATGGAAAGAAATGTAGTGTTTTTAAAGTCTGGCTTGTTTGGGGTTGCATTGAGATACCACAATTGGGGCAAATATAGCAAATTGATGAATGACAAGTTGATACAATCAATCAACAGTGGAGACAGGAGGAGAAAACAACAGTACTGATATGTATGAAATCAGTACTGAAAAATTGTGAAACACCCCCTAAGGAGTCTCAACAATAGAAATATTATTTTAGGGGTGTGATAGCCTACAGTTGTGCAGGTAGAAGATAACTCAGTGGAATTTCCATATTAGCACTAATATGACCTCATTATATCCCTTGGTTGATGAGCCTTGCAAACTTTAGACTATGAAAGCATGCCAGAATTGGTTAAAATAAATAAATAAAATCAAAACTTACAAACTAAATACTTTGTCAACTAGAATGTTGAAAATAATGCTGACAATCAGAGAAATATAGAAATGTACTGCATTTGTCCCCAAACTCAAGATGAAGGAGTTCAAAAAAGGAAAACAGTAGCTATATGTAGCCATGTGCCAAATAGAAATAGATTAGTGGAAGGAAGTTGTTAAGTAAATGGTTCTATTCTAAGAATTTGCCATCAGACTTCTATTTTAACCATGGTCATTGGTCAGGTTCATGCTAGTAGATTTCACGACACTGGATAAATTCAAGGATAAGCTGAGATCACATAGTTATTCAGAGTGATGTAAATAGACATAGTTTACCAAGAAAAAAAGCTTAGTCAAACTTCCAAAATGCCCAACCAGTATTTTTTTTCAAATATACTCAACAAGAACTTTTTTTTTTCCTTAAAGAGACACCATTCAGATTGAGGGTTTTTGTTTGTTGGTTTGTTGTTTCATTTTAATGTCAGTGACAAGGTTGGTTAACAGCTCAATTTCGCTCAGCTTAAACTTGAGAGAGAATATGTGACTTGTGCCATAGGACTTCTGGGAAGTAAAGTGGATCATTCTTTCACTCCACTATGAGATTTTTTCTCAGTCATTATTGTGACACATAGACTCACTAGCTACAGAATATATTCCAGCATGTTGTCAGTGCTGCCCCAGCCCTCTCCCAGGCTCTAAGGAAACTTCTGGAAAGTTGTTACCAGTTACCCAAGGGGAGATGTTGCTCAGAGAAATTGCATCTTTCTCAATTTTGTGTTTAGATGTAATTCCTCTTCCTCTGAGTCTTCGCAAGAATTAAAGCTGGTGATGTATCATATGCCAAGTCATTAATAGCCCCATCTCTGCAAAGCCATGTTTTAACCTAAAATATGCTGTTGTTCAGCCAAAAACTTTCTTTGACAAACTTGTGTAGCCTCCAGTGGTTAGATGAGAACTTTATTTCCTATCTCAGAAAAAAAATAAAAGTGTACTACAACGAAAACAAGTATTTGACATTGTTCCTGTTGAGGAGGAATTTATTACAAAAGGTGAATAAAAACAGTCCCACTTTTCGGTAGCTTTGAAAACTTCAGCAGTTGAGCATTGACCTATGATCCAGGAGATTGAGGTTCGATTTCCGGTCAGGGCACATGCCCAGGTTGCAGACTCAATCGATGGTGGGGGGCCTGCAGGAGGAAGGTGTAGGGGGCATGCAGGAGGCAAATGATCAATAACTCCCTCATCATTGATGTTACTATCTCTCTCCCTCTTCCTTCCTCTCTCTGAAATAAAGATATATTAAAAAAAAAAAAAAGTTTTCCTGTCATCACCAGGTATTTTCATAAGGATCTTAAATGAAAGATTAAAGATAAGCACACTCCCAGAGCAGGCACAATGTCTTCGTTGTCAGGACAGGGAGAGGATGTGCCACTCACTACCAGAGGGACTTAGACCTCAGTGCCTGAAATCAGAGAACTGGGTTTTTATACAATAACAGAGAATACAGTACAGTGTTCTCAACCGATCTAACATCCATTCACACTAAATACTCTCACATAGCCCATGGACACAGAAAATAGACAGGTGAAGGCCTGGGGTGGGGTGGGAGACTGGTGGAGGAAGGCAAGGGGGGCCGGAAATAGGAGACATCTATAATACTCTCAACAATAAAATAAATTTTTAAAAAAAGAACCTACAACTAACATCATATTTAATAGTGAAAATCAGAATGTTGCCCCATAAAATTGGGAATAAGGCAAGGTGTCAACTTTCAACATTCTTATTCTACTATAATACTTAAGGTATAACCACTCAAGGCAAGAAAAAGACATAAAAGACATACAGATTGGACAGAAAGAAATAAAACTATCTATAGTTACAGAAGACATGATTATAGAAAACCACAAAGCATCTACAAAAATACTCCTAGATTAGAACTAGTAAGATCACAGGACATAAAATTAGCATGCAAAAAACCAATAACATTTCTGTATACTAACAATTAGCATGGAAAAAACAGCAATTAAAAGCACGATACTATTTACAATTACTCCAAACATAATGGAAGATTTAAGTATACATTTAACAAACATGTACAGGATATGTATGTTAAAATTAGAAAATGCAGATGGAAGAAATCAAAGAAGCCCTAAATAAATAAAGAGAGACAACAAGTTCATGGGTTGCAAATTCAACATAATGAAAAATCTCTCCAAGTGGATCTATAGGTTTAATGCAATCTCTACAAAAAGCCCAACAAATATTTTTGTAGACATAGACATATCTAAAATTTATATGGAAAGTTATAGGCTCTAGAATAGCTCTAATTATCTTGAAATAAGAATAAAATGGGAGGAATCACTTTACTTGATAATTAAAATGTCCTGTATAACTACTGTAATCAAGATATTGTGCTCCTGGCAGAGAAATACACACATAGATCTACATAATGAAATAGAAAACCCCAAACTAGGCCAATGCTAATATGCTCAACTAATTTTGTAGGAAGGTTTAAAAAAGCAATTCAATAAAAGATCACCTTTTCAACAAATGGTGGTGGAGGAAGTCGACATCCATAGGGGAAAAAAAACATGAACCTCAGTTTAAACCTCAAAATAACTAAAAATGGATTATGAACTTAAATGTAAAAAATGAATGTAGAGGCCCTGGCCAAGTAGCTCAGTTGGTTAGAATGTTGTCCCAATATGCCAAGGCGGGAGGTTTGATTCCAGGTCAGGGCACATACAAGAGTCAATGAATGAAGGCATCAATAAGGGAAACACATCAATGTCTCTCTCTCTCTGTCTCTCTTTCCCCTTCCTTCCTTCTTCCCCCTCTCCCCCTTAAATCAATCAATAAATTTAAAAAATGAAAGGAGAAAACTTTAAGAGAGAGAAAATGTTCAGGATTTTTCAGCAAAGTAACAAATGATTATTAGACTTGACACAAAAAATATGATTCACAAAGGGAAAAATTAACAAATTGGATCTAGACAAAATTAATTTTGTTTTGCTTTGCAAAAGCTCATACTTTGACCTATTCAGACTTCACCTATGAGAGAGAAGAGGGATGATTCCCATATTGCAGTACAGGAAGAGCTTTGGTTAACTTTGCATTAATTTACCTGGAAAACAAGTACATGCAAAGGTGAGGATTACCTTTCTTAGAATCGAGCACTGTATTTGCATAAGATACGACATATCACCTTTACACATTGCTATGACCTTGACCCTTCTGTATAATAACTGTAAAGTATAGTTTACTACTCCCTGAGAAACTTTCTACTGGTCAATCCATGGCTCCCTCTACTTTCTAGTACAAATGGAGATTAGATTAAATCTGATCAGATTGGGTCCCATTGCCCGTAGTCTTCACCTTCACAAGACAGCATACCATAGATATATACACATCATGTAAACTGGTCTTGAATACCTTGATTTTTTTTTTAAGTCATTATTTTATCTCATTTTCCTCCAGATTCTCACATTGCCTTTCATCTCTCTTTCCCTCAAGCCTCGTGAATTATTTCCTTTACAAAACAGAGCTCCTGTGCTTTCCAGTAGTGCCACATCTCTCCATAATTATGCCTTCCTTCTCCTTCAACATATTGAAACTGTTGTTCATTAGAGCTGGTCTCTGCTAGATATCACTCCTTCAAACGCAAATAATTGATATGCCTAAACTTTATTGTATTCCCAAAGGAGGGTTTATTAATTAAAAAATAAAAGATTCAAGGGAGCAAACCTTGTAATCAAACAATTTTGTAGCATAACCAATGCTTTTAGATCGGAAGGGTCACTCAGTTGACATTGACATCATTTTATAATATTTCTTATAAATTGTCATGTAATCTGGGCTTGAATACTCTGAATAAAGGGTAATTCTGTGTCAAGACAGAGTATTACATTTAGAACAGACATGACATTAACAATTAAGATACAGAGTGAGTAAAATCTGTGTCCCTCTAATTTCCACTCATCAGATACCAGTTCTGCCTCATGGGATCCATTCCTAAAAAGCTGAATTTTTCTTCCACATAACACAATGTGGTATTCAAAAGAGCTGTTATTTCTCACCAGACTTTTCTAGTCATAAGGTTAAAAGTGTGCTTCATATTATGATTCCAGTGCTTTGACAATTGTGGAGACACTCCACTGAGCAGATTTCAATTAGTTTATAATCTGTTTAAATTATAATATCCAAAAATAGATGCAATATTGTAGGTGGGAATCAGGGATAGCCCAGCATTATCATGACCCTCACACTGAAAATTTCTTAAATTGCAGCCAGAAAGTAGTAACATTTTATTTACAATATTAGACTCCAATTTATATCAAATATCTTCATTAATTTTTGACACTATATCCACTTTACCAACAAATCTTGTCAGATTTTCCTTCAAATACATTCAGAATCCACAGACATTTCTCACTATGTCTTAATGGTAAGAAATGGAACCTCTCATCTTGGTTCAAGCCACCATCATCTGTCACCTAGACCATTGTAACAGTCTCCCAACTGGTCTCTGTTTCTGATCTTGTCCACTATAGTCTAGTTTCCATACAATGCTAAAATATCAGTGTGGGCCTTAAAATCTGATCATGTCCTTCCTCTGCCCAACACTTTTCAATGATTTTCCTTCCCACTCAGAATGTCAACTTGGATTGTTTATTTTTACTAAAATATAAGCTCCAAGAAGGTGGGAATGTTTGTCTCTGTTCATTGCTCTTATCACCAATCCTTAGAATAGTGCCATAGGCACTTAATAATTGTTAATAAATAATAATTAATTGTGACTAAGATAAAATCTTTTTTAATAATTGCTGCTATACCTAAGCCATAGCTCTTTTAACTGCTATATTAAAATTGTAGGACACTGTTCAGTTTCATCTTGTGTATAGAATTATACCTTAAAAAATCTAAGACAATTTAAAATGCATTTGGACTAGTTAGATAACAAACCAATTGGATAATATTCAAAACCCAAAACATTTTCCTGTATCGTAACAAAAAGCAATTATGAAATGCAATGGAAGAATACCCTTATTTCATAATACTAACGGAAAATATAAATAACCAAGCAAGAAACTTTAAAAGACTTGATACAACTTTGTTGTTTCAAGAAAACAACAAAATTGTAGTTAAGCACAAAAATGATTTTCTTGAGTGGAAAAATATGACATATTCCATGGTAAATACTGTAAAGCTGTCATTTTCTTCACAATTAATTTAAAAATCAAATTAAACAAACTATTATATACCAATAAGATGCTCAAGATAATGTGAAGAAATCTATTAACTTTATTTGAAGGACTTCTAAAATATTAGTTAGCATAAAGCAAATTTTGGAAAAATGAGTATGTTTGATAAATTAAGCCAAGTAGGAGCAGTCTAGGCCTAGCACTTAGCAATGGACATTTATTGTTTAACCAATAGAAACATAATTAAATTTTTAAATCATTATTTTAGAGTTAACCATCTTTTAGCCTGTCATTATCTTCTAGTTCATAATTTTTCAACCAATAAATGAGTATCCTTCCCACTTGCACATAATCAGCATAATTCTTGACCATACTCTCAAAATGTTTTAATACTTTAATTAACCAATATTTGTCTGTCTAACATGTTGCAGTGCAAACCATTGACAAAATGTTGATTATGAGAATCTTTCATAAGGCTCTTTATTATAATTATTTTCTTTAAATTCATACTTATTTAGCTTGCTTCTGAATATTTCTGAGAATAATATTTAAAACATAGTTTTTTCTTTAAATATTTCTATAATATTTTCTATACTGCTTTAAAGTCCCCTCATGCAGTGAGAATGTACATACATAATAATTTAATTTTATATTATACATTTGCTATTTCTCCATATTGTCTAGAACATTTTATAAGATGTCTCAAACTCCTGACTAATGCTGACACATTATTTACTTATCACATTTCTATTCCAATAATATATATATATAGTATATAATATTCATGCAGTTAGTCAAAAATTATTTATTCTTTGCCCATTCACATGGATCCTGGTTATCACTATGTCATTTTTCATGTCATCCTAAAGCATCCTTTTAACAATATCTCCTAAACTCTTCTCACATATTCACTGTAAGCTCACCAATAACTTTGTTTTCTGGTTATTTGATTTGGTTTATTGCCTATCTTCTGGAGCCTCTCCCAGTCTCCATATCTCTTTAAAGCTCTGACCATGCCTCACTAATCTTATTTAAGTATACTCACAGTGCCTTGAGCTATAATTGCCAACTTTATTTGATTAAGCTTTGTTTTAATTATTTCATCTCGGCTTTCATATTTCTCCTTCATGACTTCCTGGATATACATTTTATTTCAAGTTTGTTATGGTTACACCGATTTGACAGATATCATCAGAATTAGCATTCCTTTAGTAAGTTCATGTAAAATTTTTAAGCAATAATTCTATTTAAAGATTTCTTCAGAGGAATTAGTCAGTTTACCAGAAAAGGAATTACTTGAGTATCTGGGAATGCCAAATTTATAAGATCCATCTTATTAAAGGATTTTGCCAGGCCTTTATTTTTGCTGCACAGAAACTAAAATAAAATTTAAGAACTGGTTTTCCCCTTTATATATTCCTGTCATAACTCCTATATTGCTTTGCAGTATCCTACCTATAGTGAGCATACATATACACAACATGAAAATGGTGTATATTGCACCTTTGATTCATCAAGAATAGCACCCAGCCCAAATTTAAGTAAGGCCCTCCATGTTCTAATAACAGAAGGGAAAAGTAAACCTAATTGAAAAATTAGTAAAACTTTGATAAACAAATAAAAATATGTGTATTAATAGGTGATACTGTATTTAATCAAATTAGCAATATTTTTTTCCTTTCCTTTCTTTTCTGTTTTAGTTTTCAATGAGAATTTTAAAATCAGACCTATGCACCATACAATAAGCCATGCTTCTGGGAGAGTTAATGTTGTGGGTGTGGGTGTGGGTGTGGGTGTGTATAGGTGAGGAAACAATTTAACATTATTTATGAAGAGATGAGAAAATGCTCTCAATTTAGGGAAGTCATCAGAAATATATATTTATGCATGATAACATTTCATAGCATATTTAGAAGCATAACTATTTTTATTTTCAAGTAGGAGCTCTATCTCTGTATATCTCTGTAATTGTTTATCCTTCAAAAATAATTGAAGCAACAACATCCTTCGTTCACCCAGATTAGGCTTCATTTGAATCCTAACCCCACAAAGAAGCCACAATTTCACTCCATCTCTCCAATAATGAACTGTGAACATGCAAACATAAGATCGATGTGTTTGTTTAAAAAGAGCTAATATATCATGCTTGGCTAATGCTGTTTAACTTCATCAGTGATATAGAGAAGAGAATGCCAGTAATGAAGCATCTACTGCACACACTTCAGTGATGGAAAGTGACACGAGAAACAGAGCATCTGCTTTTCTCTTCAGATCCAATCTTCTGAACCATGTTGCTCTGGACAAGACATCTTTTAATCATGTAGAGCAACCAAGCAACTTGATGCTTCCATAGTAGAACCCAGCTCAAAATTTAATTAAGGCATTCCAGATTCAAATAACTGAGTGGAGATATAGACCTAACCAAAAAGAAAGGAGGAATGGAGGGAACCAGGGGCAGAGGGACACAGAGAGAGAATGAATTTAAGAAAAGTGTATGGGGTGATAACTGACAAAACTAAAATATTTAGGCAACAATCTTTATTTTCAGACCATATCCTTTCCACTTGTGCCATCTGCCCTTTCCAGATTCCCAAACAATAGCCACAGTAACAAAAATTTTCATTTAAGCAAGTGTGTGTGCTTTACAGCTCTGTACATAAACTTTAAGTTTTGTACTAATATATGTTTTGTAGGAACACACTTTTTTCCTCTATGATGGTAACTTCAAACTAGTAGGCATCTATCTTCAAATCATTTCCAGTTCCCCATAAAAACCTATAAAATTGGCTTTTTCAAATTGCATAGAATGTGAAACCCTGAACCATACACTATAAGATGGGGAATATTATTTATTCTTGTTCCTGTTTTAATGTAACAGCATCTTTCTTCATTACAGAGCCTGCTGAAAAAAGTCCTGTCTTTGTGGTCACTCTGTTATTGAACCAAGTTCATGTGTGCTACTTTTTAACCTTTAATAAGGGGTCAGTGGCATATCTAATACATGTAACGTATTAGTGCTGGAGGGGTCCTAAGAAGCCCTGAGATGCCCTTGCTTTCCTCAGTATTTTTCTTACCTCTTTCTACCTTGGTAATCTTGAATGAACAGTTCAGAAGTCCAAGGCACCCTGAATATTTGGTGATTTAAAAAGATTTTGGTTGGTACAGGGGAATTACTGAAATTACTGCTTGTCATTTATGAATTGAACATCCATTAAATGAACAATAAGGTGGTATTTCCAATTTCCTTTCTAAATATCAGAATTTAGGCACAGATGCTCACCGAGCACCAGTGTTCATACAGCTTCTCTCTGTGAAGTGGGGTGGCTCCGTTAACCGATTCCCTCCCATGCCCTATTTCTCTTTTATCACTTGCCAGGCTACCTGCTCAGCCATGCCACTGGTTTGCTATTTAGTTGCCTTTTCTTACTGTTGAAACAGCACCTGGCTCACCAATCCAAATGATTTATTTTTTATTTTTGCTTCTACATGCCAGTAAATATTTGTAGAAATGCTCAAAGATTTAAATGAGCTGAAGTGCACCAGAGCTCTGTCTCCCTCCTAGCTGCAGGAATGCATATTACTAAATCTAAATTGTAGAGTGATAGTTCTCAAACAACTCATTTTCATGGGCTTTGTTACTTGTTTTTAAGCAGAGGAGGAAAAAAAGCCTTACCTAAATTTTCCGAGTCATGAACCTGTCTTTTCTTTCCTTAATCGCACAACACAGTGGAATTGGTATACATCTGAAAGCTCCATGAGCAGAGCTCTTATCAGCACGCTCCCACTGACACCTCCCGGCAGGTATCCAATGCTTATTGCAAACTAAGGAAGACTTAAGATTAGCCACTGGCAATTTGTTATTAACACTCGTATATTCTCCTATTGCAGCCGTGGAGAGCTAAGGTAATATATTTTGTATGAGAAAACTATAAACATTCTAGAAGAATAAAACTAGAGAACACAATAAAAACATAATGAAAACCAGCATAACTGTAGGCTTAAGAGTGGATACTGAAAACACTTCTGAAGTAAATTCTTCATACAGTTGAAACAAGTTGATGTGGTGTACTCTCCACTGTTAGCTTCATAATAGAAGGTATACAAGAATCCTTCTATTCAGTTTTCTTTCATTTGGTATTTAAGATAATTTCAAGACAGTGGTTCAATATTGAAAAACAGCTTAAAATCCTAAATTAATTGTTGTGATAAAATTGTAAAAAGAAATTTGCATTACTACTTAAGAATACAAAAATTGAGGAACTTAGACACTCATATAGCCACACAGTCTTATATATTACTCTACATTTATAAGATATATATCCTTCCACGGTAACACATAATTTACTCAGAAGTACTTTTAGTTATATGGTTATAAGATTGGTTTATTTAATACTTCTAAGTGACAGGCGGCTCAGTATCTGATGTTCATTATCTCATGTAGTCTTCACAGCAACACTGTGAAGTAATTGTCCTTTTCTTGTAGATAAATGTTAAGTAATTTTTTTCAGGGTCACACTGTTGGTTTAAGTGGAATATGAACTCATCAGTCTGCCTCCAGACAATCATTTTATATGATTTCCTAATTATTTTAGGACTATATAATGAACTACATATTTTCATTATTTTACTTGCAATATAACCACACACAAAAATCTGTTAGAAGTTTATCTGTGTGGAAATCACAGATATAATGATCTATTCCACTGGCTCTTATTACAAATGACCTTGACAAGCTCTTGTCTCTGTAGTTTTAGAAAATATCACTGGCATTCCATTGGAGTAGGGTAGATACCCACAGAAAAGGCTCCGTAGAGTCCTCTTTCATGTCCACTTCAAGAATTCAAGATGTCAGAGTATGTCCCTGAGAGAAATGGTAACAGGATTTTTGTGTTGGTAGGTAAACTGCCAGATAGCACAACAATAAAGACAAAGGCTGCACCAAGCTTTGACGGGGTGGGAGTCAGGGCAAGGAAACCATAACGGTGCACACCCAGTGGAAGGTGAGGCAAATGTGGTGATTGCCAGGATGTGACTGGGATGGCCAGTGGATCAATGCAATTGCCACCGTTTTCTCCCACACTGAAAGAGTACTAAGGTTAGTAGTGTCTAAGGAAGAAAAGCCACTTATGTATAATTTGCATTTTCTTCCCTTTTTTATCAATTTTCAGACACTCTGAAATATGATAGAAATTATATCAAATTAATAACATGGCCTTGGAACATAGGAAATACACATTTGCATATAGATAGATAGGTAGATATTAGAGAGCAAGAGCTAGAGAGAGAGAGAGGAAGATATGGATTGATTTAGGACATAGGAATTATATATACACATTAATGCAATTGTCATTGTAATGATAAGTAAATCAAAACAATCCTGTCTGCTACATTACCTAGAAGATGATACTAACTCCTAATAGCCACTGTATTTGTATCTGAATCAAGAAAAAAGTGTGCAAATTTGGAATGTGAGGAAAATAGTTTGATGATTCTCACAGGTAATGCCAAAGCCAAATATGATTCATATGGTCTGTTGTGTTTTCTTCCTTGACACATTCAAGGAGAGAATATTTAACTGAGATCACTTTAAAATCATATGATCCTTTCAGGAACATGAACTATGTTTCTACAATGATTAGGTTAGTAAATCCAAAGAGCCCATTGGAGCATATTCATTATCTTTGAGATGAAGTATCAGCATTATAATGGTGACATTTAATAACCTCTTGTCCATTTTAATTGAAAAGGAAGGAGTTGGCAAAATAAATTTGTTGGAAATACTTAATGAGTGTACTAGTTTCCTATGACACCTTAACAAAGTACCAGAAACTGGGTAACTTCAGATAACAGAAATTTACTCTTTCACGGTTCCCAAGGCCGGAAGTCTGAAAACTGGAGGCTACAGGGAAAAATCCCTCCTGGCCTCTTCCAGCTTCTAGCTATTGCCAGCAGTCCTCCACTTCCTTGGCATGTGGCCCCATCAGTCTGCTTTTATCTCTGTTTCCACATCACCTTCTCCTCTTCTTTCTGGCAAATCTCCTTCGTGTGTCTCTCTTGTGACACACTTGTCATTGAATTTAAGGACTACCCATGGTAATCCCTTCATCTCAAGATCCTTAATTACATCTGTGAAGACACTTTCTCAAATAAGGCATAATTCACAGGTTCCAGGAATGTGATGTGGATACATCTTTTAAGGGACTACCCTTCGAGCCACTATGCTGATTTAGAATATTTAGGAAGAAGGCAGTGCTAATATATGACACATGAATGTGTCATGGGTAGGTCCTGAGGTAGACTTTTTTTGATATTCATACTATGTTTTTACTTGTTTTTCATATTAGAAGAAGACTTGGCATGCTCTGTTGCAGTCATTTAAAAAGGTTTAAAGGTACTCTCCCTGAACATTTGAGGTGCTCTGTCCATGAAATATTATATAAGTGAGAGCAATATCCTTTATCTCATGGAAGCAAGTTCAAAGCCCCCTAGCTATTCTCTCCCCTTTAAAATCAAGACTGTCAGAAGTATAACGAAGCTTGGAGGGAACAGGAAAAGGGATACTTTAGCTTCTCTTTTTTCCCTTTTCACCTCAAAACTGCCTTAACCTTGTCCTAATTAAACTTAGTTCCCTCATAATTCTCTCACATCCTCAGTTCATGTCGATTCTTCAATTAACCTGTCATTGTCAGTGGTGACCACTTCAGTTGTTAATGTTTTCAAATATGATACAGATCCTTAACAAACAAAGAAACACATTTGATGGGAGAAAATTTTGACAACAAAGTTCATTGCATATTCGGATGGATTTGTCACATTACCTCTGGCTCTTAAGATGGTGTTAAAAATGTCTTGTAGCTTAACATATGCAGTTCAACTATTAAAGTTATTCCAGGCTCACAGTCAAAGCTTTAGGATTTTTGCTTCAGTCATTTATAGTTCTAAGAAGAGTTGCCTACAAGACATGAAAGAAGTTAATCTCTGTCTGAGTTTTACTATGAATGAAATTTGGATAAAATCTTTCAACAAGCTAATGAATCTATAGATTTGATGGAGTAAGAGGCAAACATTTATTATAAAATAAACCAGACCGTCAGCATCATACTTGTGGGATTAATCAGTGTAATTAAGATAAGGATTTTCCCAATAGAGAAAGCTCTCTCATTTGGATTTAACATTTAAACAATAAAATATAAATCAAGAGTTATGCAAACTTCAATGTCTCTTTTTCAAATTTAGATTCAGAGGACATTCATACACTCTGAAAACCACAATATTCACCATTTCTTACCCAATTTACTTTCGAACTCCTACATTTTCTGAGAATGAGAAGAACAGCACAAATCTATCCTGGTATATTTTTATTATTTCTATGGAGGTCTTTCAATGTAATACCTTATACTGGCATTATGTACTGATTCCCATTAATTCAAGATCTTTGAAATCTAGTATACTATAAAATAACAAATGAATTATTCATTAAGCAAAATGACCAAATACTTTAAAAAGCAATGAACTTCTTTATATTAAAACATTTAAAAATGCAGTTAAATTTACAGTTTGAACTAGATTTCATTTTCTCACTACTTGCAAAAACACCTCTCTCAATAGTAAAATCATCTTTGATGATGTCTGAAATGTTGAATTAGGAAGTCTAAAATGATGATTACAAATGCATATATCAAACTACCTTCTCAAAGTCTATATATATATATATATATATATACCTTTTCATATACATAAAAATTTATTACTTTTGATAAATGGCTATAGTAGGATATATTAAATAATGAGAAGAGTGCTTACTTGTCAGGCATTAGGAGAAACTTCCAGCAAAACAACAGAAAGGTGTATCATAGGAGATTAAAGCCAAAGAATGTATCCTAAACTATCTCCCTAAATTGAGTCAATGGAATCTCCACACAAAGATGAGGTTCTAAATAGTCCACAAGTTTTCTTATGATGGACTGTTTCATATCTCTCAACTCAATCAAAAAAAGAATGGGCATTAACCAGAATATTTTATTTGAAAATAATTTAAACAATCATGTCTAAGAGCTTTGATTATGCAGAAGACACTGGTATCTTAGAATTTTGTGCTCTCTCTCTCTCCTTTCTTCCCTCCCTTCCTCCCTCCACCATCTCTTTCAGGCTCTGTTTCTCTATATACTTCTATATATACTATGCAAATCAAACCAAATCATGACTTTTTTAAAAACTAGAGAGTTATAGATTGAGTTGTTTATATATATGACACCTCAGTTGAAATATATGGAACTTCTACCTATTTACACATTTTCATTGCAATTTTTTGTAGTAAATAGAATAGTGAATCAGGAATAGAGACTCTGGTTCTAGCCCCAGTTAAGATCACTAACTGTGTGTGTGAACATAATAGGTCCCATTCTAAGCATCATCAATAATATAATGGTGCTGCTGAGCTCTCAGGTGTTCCTTTCAAATATGGGGAAATGTGTCAAAATGTTGATAAAAAATTACAAAAGAAAACCATTACCAAATTACAATTTTTATCAAATGTTACAGAAAACTTACCCATTTTAGATCCTGGCAGTGCTATTTTTTATTCTCCTGTTGGAACTAAAAAGCCCCAAATATATATTGATATGTTTAATCATATATACAATTTGGTCAAAAATCAATTCATTTAAAAGTGATAAATGTAAAATAGGCCAATGTAAAATTGAAAAAATATCACATAAATACAAATTGCATTGTTATATTTGGAATGAGGGATAAACCACAGGATATTTTTATTGTCTTGGCAAATGTGTTGAAATGTTACTCTCCTATAGACACAGCTTCTATTTCCATAATGTAAATCTTAAGAATTAGGATATTACCTAGATAGAGATCTATCTGTATGTTGGTGGAATCATTTTTTTAAACTGTGTGGGATCTAAAATTTTAGATCTTTAACATATAAAGGATATTCATCAATTATCATAACTCATTAATTAATTGCTGAAGGTGTCAAGTCACATGAAAGCTATGGATAATCAATACAGTTGTATTTCAAGCAGATGTATTTCTTCAATATTTTGTTGTAAACATTTGTATTTCATACATCCAGCAGTTTCAAATGGCGGAGCAGCTGAAGTGAGGGGAATATGTGTCCTATAGCATTAACATTTTCATTTTAACCAAGATTAGACTGTCAGAGTAGCAGAGTCTCACTTCTCTTATGCTTGATTTTTACTCACTCTGTACTCTTTCTCCAGGAATGTACTTCAGATTAATGAACAAAAATATAGTTTATAGGTTTAATAATGCCTGCTATCTACAATGAATTTATGGACATTATTCTTGTATTGATTTAAAAACACAATGTTGTTAAAACGTTCACATTAATTATGCCATCTACAGATTTAATGCAATCTCTATCAAAATTACACTGGCATTTTCACAAAAAGAGAAAAAAATACTAAAATCTGTACCACAAAAGACCCCAAAAAGCCAAAGCAATCCCGAGAAAGAAGAATAAAGCCAAAAGTATCACACTTCCTGATTTCAACCTACACTACAAAGCTACAGTAACTAAAATAATATGGTACATGTATAAGAATAGATACATAGACCAAGAGAATAGAATACAGAGGCAAGAAATAATTATCTACATACACAGTCAACTAGTATTTGTCAAGGGAGCCAAGGACACTTGATGGGGAAATGGCAGTCTCTTCAACAAATGGTGCTGGTAAAACTGAATAACCACCTGCAGGGAAATGAAACTGGGCCCTTATCTCACACCACTCACAAACATTAACTCAAAATTAATTAAAGAATTAAACACAATACCTAATGCTGTAAAAGTTGTAGAGAAAAGCAGGGAATGAGCTCCTTAGCATTGGTCTTGGCAATGATTTTTTGGATATGACATCAAAAACACAAGCAACAAAAGCAAAAATAAACAAGTGGGGTCACAACAAACTAAAAAGCTTCAGAAAAGCAAACAAAACAAAAATGGACAGGCAAACTAAAGAAGGAGAGAAAATCTTTGTAAACTATATCTCTAAAGGGATAATGTCCAAAATGTATAAAGAACTCATACAACTCAATAGCGACAACTACGACAAAATTAAAAATGGACAGGGGGCCTTACTGAGAGATATTTTTCTGAAAGAAGACATCCAAATGGACAACAGGTAGATAAAAAAGATGCTCAACATCATTAATCATAAGATAAATGCCAATCAAATCCAGAATGAAACATCACCTCACACCTGTTAGAATGGCTATTATCAAGAAGACACTTACAGTTGGAATCTAATGAACAAAATAAACTAAAAAACAAAATAGAAACAGACTTATAGGTACAGAGAACAGATTGACAGCTATTAGAGGGGAGAGAGGTTAGGGGGCTAGGTGAAAAAGGTGAAGGGTTTAAGGAAAAATGGTGAAAAAAGCTCATAGCCACAGACAATATGGTGATTACTAGAGGGAAAGAGGGGTGGGGGAGGTAGAAGAGTGTTAAGCAGGAGATAAATGATGCTGGAAGGAGACTTTACTTTGGGTGGTGAACACACAATGCGATATACTGGTGATGTATTATAGAATCGTACAGCTGAAACCCATATAATTTTATTAACCAATGCCACTCCAATAAATTCAATAAAAAATAAAGAAAGAATACAAGAGATAAAAATGCTGGTAAGGATGTGGAGAAAAGGGCATCCTTGTGTGTTGTTGGTGGTAATGTAAATTAGTGAAACCACTATAGTAAACAATATGGAGGTTCTTTAAAAAAATAAAAATAGAGCTACCATATGATCTAGCATTTCCACTTCTGGGTATTTAGCCAAAGGAAATGAAAACATGATATGGAAAAGATATCTGTACCCTCATGTTTATTGCAGCTTTATTCACAATAGCTAAGATATGGAAACAACCTAACTATCCATCAATGGATAAATGGATAAATTAGATGTGGAACACACATACACAAACGTCAGTCAGCCATGAGAAAGAAGGAAATCCCGCCATTTGTGACAATATAGATTGAACTAGAAAATATTAAGCTGAGATAAGCCAAAGAAAGAAAAATGCTGCATGATATTACTTACATGTGCAATTTAAAAAGCCAAACTTGTAGAAACAGAGTAGAATGGTGGTAACCAGGGACTGAGAGATGAAGATTGGGGAGATGTTGGTCAAAGGGTACAACCTTACAACTGGAACGTAAGTTCTTGAGATCTAACAGAGCATTATGGTTATAGTCAGCAATACCATACTATACATGAAAAAATTTATAAGCTAAAATAAATAAGTAAATAAATAAATATGCAAGAATTTGAAATAACCCTCTACATCAGAAAATGGACATTCCTCAGGCACTGAAGAAAGAAGCATTGTCTCTATCTTGATTTCTACCTTTGGAGATAGTCTTCACCCAGTTTTGCACCTAAATTAAAGACTAAAATTATCCATAGACAGTATTTCTACACATAAATTCACTGTGTGTAATTGAGACTGGTGTGCCTTTTAACCCCATGGGGCTGCTGTTTTCTTCTTTGAATGAAGAGAATAGATTATTATACATGGCTATGCAAATACACCACGAAGAGCCTGCATTTTAAGTCTAATTTTCCTTCACAATGAAGAATGAAAATCATGTCTCTATTTCATGAAACATAGTTTCCAGAAAATCTGGAGTGAATGAGTGATTTCACTAGGATTCACTCTTATAGTTGAGGTTAATAATGGAATCTTTAATAGGTTTTCATGTTTTCAATTCTATATACAGCTTTCATAGAGATCAAAAATCTCATTCACTTAAGGGGAGATATACCCTTTAATAAATGAGTCAATTGTTTCAGATCACAATTAATGTCTGGTTTTTATAAATTCCCTAGGGATTCCTCAGATATAAACTATTCGGTGAATACAAATTCTTTCTTTCAAGTTTCTTCATGCTTCCAAATGAAGGTTATAACATTATTAAAATAAAATATTTCCCCAAGACTATCCATTTTCAAGGGTGATTCCCTATCATAGAAAACAGAATTAGAATTCAAATTATAAGAGAAAAAGTACTTTGAGTTTACTATATATGAATACTGCCCAACATGGTATACATATAGCTTTGTCAGATTTAACTCTTTCACATAAAACCAAAGATGTAGGGTCTTCTGTGCTCATTCCCATTTTACAGTATATGCCTGTTGAGGAAACAGGCATAGTCTAGATACTTGGCTCAAAGTATCTCAGATTGTAATTGATAAGGAAAGAATTAGTATTCCATCATTCTGTCATCAGAGCCTGGAATATTAATATTTTTCTGCCTTCTTGATAAAAATAACATTAATAATAGTTCTACATCAGATCTTTCAATATTCTTAAAAATGATTTAATCAATAACTTCATACATTATTTTTATTTTTGTTGTATTCAATTAATATATAAATACAAATAATCTGAGACATTTTATATTAAGATGTTAGAGAGACCAGATAGTGTGAGAGCAGAGAATGGAGAAATAATTAATGTATTTTAACTGTTTCTATTTTATTTTTTAAAGAAAAGAACAGTAGATGTTTTCATATATGCCTCAGTAACATTTACACTATTAATAACTCTCAACATACAAAAAAATATTGTTTGTACCAGCTGAAAAAGCATAATGTCTTGGGGCTTTCTCTTGATCCTATAAACCTTTTGGAATTTTCACATTGCTGTCAATAAACATTTAAAATTATAAAACTAGTTTATAGTCAACATACAGCAAAAACATGAAGTTGCATGTGCAAAATTAATACAGGAATTGAAAATAAAATGTTTCCAAATGCTGAATTGAAAACTTATTCTTTATTTACTTTGGTTTTCTATGTGACTCACAAGTCATTTTTTGGTTTTAATGCATGTCAAGCATGAGCTAAATTAGATTAATAATTCTATTTTTCCAAATAGCAACTCACCTTAATTGCTATTTGTTTATTCTGTTTCCTTTTCCCTATCTTCAACTGTAGGCATGAATTAAAAAGGAGCATCACCTCTGTTCAAAATCCAAACTTATCACATTGAACCAGTTCTTTGATAAATGACTTTTTGTAGCAAAATTTTTTCTCATTTTTAATATAAACAACATAACCATTAAATGTTAAAAGATTGTCAGGCTATTAAAGGAAAATAAACAAGTGTGATGAGTAACTTTTAATCACTTCATAGTCCTGTGTAGACTTCTAACTTCTGCAAACATCACTGGCTAGGAGAAGCAAATTACTTTAACAACCATCTCAGGAATATTAGAATACATTTATTTGAACAAAGGTATGTTTAAAACTTTAAGTGCTTAATAACAAATAATTTTATAATAATCCAGAAATAACCTTATTCAGATACACATTAAAGAATATAATATAAACAAGAGACCAGTGAGATATTTGGTGTGTAGTTTGGTGGTGAAAAGAGCAACACAGCCATCCAGAAAACCTGTTCTCAGTCTCTGTAGAGTCACCTCAAAAAAGCTCGGTAGAGTACATATTATACGGAGAGCACATTGGATATCTAAAGCTATGGGTAAGAAACTTAATACCTGCAGAGACTGAGCTTTCCTGTGCTGACCTAATAAAAGACATTTACCAAATAAAGTGAATACACTTAGGGGGTGGGGGAAGAGACAAATAGCAATTTTTAATAGGTTATTTAATAAAGACCCAGAAAGACCAAAGTTCGCATTCAACGTCCAGGCGGATACAGACTGTACTATAATGGGCCTTGGGTTAATAAAGATTATTAGCATCATGGTGTGCACTAGGAAAGAATCTTCAAAATAGAAAGTAGGCAACACTTTTTTAGCACACTAAAGCTGTCTCTTCTCTTCTTGAGAGATAAAAATAGAAAATTTTGGCCTCTAAAATGGGAAAGACTGTATACAAGTCTGAACACTGGTGATTACCAACCTTATGATAGCAGGCAAGTCTTTTAATTACTTTTCATATCATTTGTAAAAAGTAGAGGTTCAGAACTTCACTATGTAATTCTTAGAATCCCTTTTAGCTTTAAAACTCAGTGATTCGATACATTGACTAATATTTTTCTTTCCATAAAGCACGTTAGAGAAATGGACTCATTATTAAATATAAACACATCCTTTGAGGTGTTATCAAATATAAACATATATAGGGTTTTGTATATATTTATATTATGCCTATATATAATACAGATAATTTTATATAAATGTGTATATATATATATATATATATATATATATATATCCCATTGTATTTTTTTTATTTAGTTATTCAAGGCTAATTATTAATGCTTCCAATAATTATAAAAATTACCTTTAAGTTAAAAATGCCAATTTTCCCATCAATTAATAAATTCCATTAGTGCTAAAAATTTTTCCAAGTATTCATGTTACATATTCCAAAAACCATGCTAATGATATGCCTCACTAAATTGTAAATGAAAATGAAAATAACATAATAAATAATTATTTTTATCTATCTCAAAGAGATGTAATGTAATGTACTGCGTGTCTTGAATTCAGTCTATTTGGCTCAAAGGTGTATCACGCTGAAGGTGAAGAATTACACAGGTATCCATCAAATAGCCTGCCCATCTTGTTTGTGAACACACTGTGATTTTTGGTTTTCATTTCTCTGTGTCACTTAACAATTCTAATCCCAGCAGAAGGGAGAAATGGTATTTAGGAGCTAGTTTCGCACCATATTATATGAGTAACAAAAAAGACTAATACAGCAGTCCTAGGTAATGAGTTTGGGGGATAGCTATCTTATAAAAGCTTATGAATTTATCGTGAGAAGTAGTTTGAGAGGTCAGCTTGACTCTTTCAACTTATAATGAGACTGGCAACTAAACCATCTAAATCGATGACACCTCATCCTATTGCAAATGACCTTGAGACAAGATTATTCCATTTCTCTTCTTGATAATCCAATATAATAAAAATCTAGCTGAGGCTGTAGCAATGCAAATTTACCCTCCTTCAACAATGACAGAGGCTATTGCCACATGAAAATCAAAATGAGGCAAATTTTCCATAGTGCTTAATTTACTATGAGGAAATAACTCTGAAACTCTTTAAAGGCTGAAAAGATACCATTTTCACTAAAAATTAGGGCTGAATATAACTAGTTCTGTCAGTGATGAAAACCTTCAGTATATCCCATATGCTTTTCATCACTGTCTTCACTCTAAGAGGCTAGAGACCAGTACCCCAATGTTTATCATTGCCACATTCCCTCCAAAGTCTGCTCTTCACGATGTGTCCAAAAATTACAGTGCTATGCCCCCGAACTGTGCATACTCCAACTTCTCAACACACTAATATTAAAGACATGACAAACCATTCAACACTGTTATGTTAATAACTAGCAAACTGATATATTATCCCCACCAAGAAAGTTAGCCACTTTATAATAGACAGGTGTTAGACTCGGTTTAAAAGGAAGCACTGATAATATTTTAAACTAAATGTGTTCTCCTCTGTATTAAATTTCTTCATCACTTTCTTGCTTACTGTCATCACCCAAGGTTTGCGACATTGGAGGAACCTGAGAGTTTTCCAGTTCTCTGACTTTCCACATCTAATTAGTTGACAAGTCCAAGTTCTTCTGATCCAGGGCTTATTTACTTAAAAAAAAAAAAAAAAAAGTTCACACAATTTTGTAAGTACGTACATTCTCTGCAATCAAGATCTAAGCATTCACCAAATTCTGGTGAGTGGTTGTTAACTAATTCACTAACTAAATAAATGCATGAAACATTGCTTTCATTCTCATGAGTAGTTATCTAATTCTGTTTTTCCCAGCCATCAATCTCTTATTTCTCCAAATTATGTTACATCCCATAGACATAGCAGCCCTTTAGACTTTCTTATCACTTGTCCATTAAAACAAAATAATACTGACACCACACCACCAATAGCATGTTTTTTAAGTTTAGAACAGCAACTAAAGGAGTACCAGGTATATATTTAATGGTTAAGAATAACCTCGCCCCCAGCAAACACCACTCTGTTGTCTGTGTCCATGACATATTTCTCTCTCTCTCTTTTTTTAATGTTCTTTGTCAAGTCAAAACCAAACTGTCTTACTATGACATACTCTACATTATAGAAATTCAGATAATATTTTTAATGGACAGCAAAAGGAATTTCAGTAGTAATAATCCAACTTCTGTAATGACATTTTTTGGAATGTAACAGAGGATATGGCTATGGCTGTTGACTGGATTTCTCTTATGATCATGACCTCGAGTATGTACTTATAAGATTTGATACCTAAATACTGGTGTTAAAAAGTTAGGATTTTTCTTTATGATTTTATTTAACAAAATAGCTTTAAGAGAAATAAATATTTACTTCTCAAGAGAAGGAATATTTTTATAAATGTTTCTCTCAAATAATGGGTAAAGGTATCCCTTATCTGAATGTTCATGCTGACCACAACTCTATTTAAAATAAAGAGCAATAGAACACAGAAGCAAAATCTTTAACAGTAAGCTCTTTTTCCCCAGAAAGGATATTATACTTCTGTCAGTTTCATTCGTTTAACGGTTTTCACCACCTCCAACTGATTGCCAGATGCCTATGACAATATTTCTGTGTGTACACATTAAGCAAGATTGTTGTTACGCTTTATTTTTTATTTATGTTAATGAGGCAGATTCTATATAGTAGAGAGCAGGAAATTTTCCATTATGATGGATAAATAACATCTGTGGAAATTTTAAACATTCAAAATGTGTCTGTCTTGAGCAGCATGAGCTCCCAAATTTTAATGACAGACATACAAACACATTCATCCAGAACTACCTGACAGGATTAAAAATTCCTGCCCTATCAAAATAATATCCAGTGCTCTCTCTGCAGCCATAATTGGTATTGATGTGGGAGATGAAGTATCAGTGTAATATTCCACGATTACTTGTGCAGATCTGTTCAGTCCCCCCTACAAGCCGGGAGCTATGAATAGATTCAGTGAGTTAAATCTCAAAAGCCATTCAGATGGAACTCGGGCATTCTTCTTTAATCATTAAAACTGAAGCGGGTAGTGGGAGGGGGAAGCCGAGAACAAAAGCAGCGCTAAACTGTTCATACTTATTCAAGTCTCTCAGTCTTAATTTAAGAATTTTCTCTCCTGACATGGCCCTGATCATCCATTCCACTTTGTCCCCAAAAGACAGAGCTGTCTGGGGACTATGATGTTTGTTTTTCTCCTTGCTTGTTATTGATTTAAACTGTTATGGATGTGTTACATCTTCATTTCACTCCAGTACTGTGGTACAAGTTGCAACATTTTGATTTTCACTTCAGAAAGCCTCTACTATTCTTTCTCTTTGTTGATAGTTATGGGAGAGGAGGGGAGAACGGGAGGAGGAGAGCCCTGGGCTGTTTAATGAAGTTATTGCTTCAAATTAAAATACCCATAAGGCTATCTGCTCCAAAACAAGGTAGCAACACTGGATTTTATATTTTAAAAGATAATTATATTTAGCAATAATTTTAAAATAATCTGTTTTTATATAGTAATATACTCCAATATAATTTTAAGTAATATTTTAAACTAGGTATATTAAGTAAGCTTCAATAAAATTATTCTTTTTCTTAAATGAGAATTGCCCAGTTAAAAATAATTTCAAATATCTCATAGACTATTATTATATAAACTTTAAATAATAAAATAAAAGAAATGTATCAGCTGTATAGAACTTAAGAAGGGCCTCTAAGCTCTCCCCATGCACCTGTGCAGGCGGGAACAGGCTCTTTCCCCAGTAACAGAGAAGCTTCCTATTATAAAATCAACATATATAATCATTTTCAACTGCTGATTTGAATATTTCCAACCAAAAAGTAGACATCTGAATTCAATTGTCATTTTTGGCTTCTAAAATGGAGCCAATTTGACAAATAATGATGATGGTCAACATCTGCATTTTGCTTCACGCCTAACATCTCATCCCTCAGGTCACAACAACTTAAGGGGCACGTCCACTGTGCTGGTCTCCCTTTCACCTGGCCCTGGCTAAGCGCTGTAGCTATGTCTGCCCACGGCAGCATTTAATTCTTCTGTCATTTTATTGCAGTAACAGAGTCCATTGAATTACCTTGCCCGTGAGGCTGTATGCTCTACAAGGGCCACCGCTTTGCTGTTTATCTTATTCAAACTTTTTTTGGAAGCACCAAGCAGAATGCTCGGCATGTGGTAAACCCATAATATTTTTATTACTATTGTTGACAAATACAGAAAGCAGCTCAGAGAGAATAAATGAGTAACAGGGTCAGACAGCAGAAAACTCAGAGCCAGAACCAGAACCCAGACTGGAAGAGACTTGCTGTGACTAGAACTCGTGACTCCTAGCAGATGGCTCTTCCCACGGTATGGCTTCACTCTCTGCCTTGTGGACAGAGAAAAAGATGACATTTGATAGTTGGCTGCAATGCAAGACATTGTGGAATATTCTCCTTATTTTAGATGCATTTCATTCTCAGAGAGGAATGTAAAATATTACTTTTTTAAAAAGTGGCAAAGCTGAAGTACGTCAGGAACAATGTCAGCAAAAAATAGTAATGCTGATATGACAATTTATATCACCTTGTGTTTGGTTTTTGGTTTTCTTTTATAACAGACTCTCAAGGTACTTTGAATTTAATTCTATATGAGGAGACGAATACCTATCAACAATTACTATTTCTAAGAATGCATAGCTTATTATATGTCTCTTAGTAGTGCACTTTATCGGGGGAAAAGAGCATTATCATTCATCATTATTGATTTTGCCCCAAATGTGAATTTTGATGTATCCGAGAGGCTTTCACTTAGATACAGAAAACACTGCCTTTGTTTCCCATAGCAACCTAAAGACCCCAGAATAGGGCAGATTGACCTTTACTACTTCTTGTCTGCAAACTCCCACAGGTATGGCTGATTTTCTTTCAATCTCTGAGACTACTGAAATAAGTCCAAAATCTACAAGTTTATGCCCAGGCCATTTGCTGAAACAATGCTGTGTGCATTTTTTAAATGCCTCATTGATTGAAGAGTATACCATTAAACTGTTCTCTACATATTCCACAGCTGTGCATTCATGATGTTTTGTTTAAGGGAAAAAAAATATCTTCTGAGAAATTAATTGCTATAATGAAGAACTTGTTGGCCATTTTAAGTGTTTGTCTGTAAGTCCCACTTATGGAGTAAGTAGTTCTATTAGTGTCAACCCCTAGCAATTCAGCATGTGAATACCACATGAAATGTGGCATTTTCTTATCCTGCAAAACCTACTTGAAAATGAATGAGTGCTAAATTCTGTTTTGCCTAGGAATTATATACTAACTGGCTGGCTGCCTTGATGCAAATTCCAGACAAGACTCTAATATGACTAATCCAAAAGAGTTAACCCATCCTGTTGATATCTACATTTCTGAAATGAAACTAGAATGTCAATTTTATTTTCTTACTTCCATTGAGTCTCTATAATATACATGAATTGAACAAGATGATTATAGATAATTATATATATATACAATTTCAGATTAATAATTCTGCTCAGGATTTGGTATATAAGAAAATAAGCCCAGAAAAAAAAATATTTTTAATTTAAAAAGAAAGAAAAAGGAAGAAAAATACAAACCCACCCTATCTAATTACCATATGGCTAATCCAAGTGAGATTATGTCTCTGATTTCAAAGTCAAGTTTCTCCTTTGTTATAAACATAAAGAAATGCAATGGTATGACTACAATTTTAGCATAGGTAACTTTATAATTTTTATGTTCATAGTTTATTTTAACTCAATACAATCCTAAAAATGCTGGGCATGAGAAAATAATTCATTCGGAGATGCTTCTCTCAGAGAACTTAAAATCTAATTGAGAACACCTGCACCCCATCATGGTAAAATGAGGCCAGTGATGAACAGCGAAGAGGAATGTGTGACTTTCTTTCACAACACAAATGAGAAAAGTATTATTTCCTATAGAGAAAACTATAAAATGAATTGCTGATTCACGGAATGAGTGGATCTCTGAGTGGAAAGTAGAAGGAAGGCTAGAGAATAAACAGACATGAATGTGGAAAAGTGAACGTAGGAAAAGCATAGCATAAGCCAGCACATCAGGGAAAAAGTTGTACTACCTCATTAGCTTAAACACAAAATACAGCAGAGAGCAGGCGATACATGGGAAAATGCCACCTCTGGCTGGGAAGCCTGTCTTTGCTCTCCCCTCTTCACCTGTCAAAACCCTGCTCTTCTGCTAATTCTTCCAGTGCAGAATCCTACTCTCTCCTCTACATCCGGGTGGCAGAGGCGGCAATCAGGGCAGGTGTATTAGTTTTCCATGGCCGCATAACAAATTATCTGAAAATCTTGCATTTCAAAACCTTTTACCTTACCTCACGGTTCTTTGGGTCAGGAATCTAGGAGCAGCATTGCTGCGTGGTTTTGCTCAGGTTCTCTCAGAGGCTGCAGTCAAGCAGCTGGCAGTGCCTGTAGTCATCGCAAGGCTTGATAAGGGGTGAAAATCCCCTCCCAGGCTTACTGGTATTGTTGACAGGCCTCAGGTCCTCACTAACCATCGCCCAGAGGCCACCATTCCCTCCCACGTGGGCTCTCCATATTCTTCTGTGTGTGGGTCTTCATGAAATGACAGCTGACCTCCCCCAAAGGCTGTGACCCAAGAAGAGTGAGCACAAGTGCACCCGAGAGCACCCAAGGTAGAAGCCATGTTCTTTTATAATCTAAATGTAGGAGTTACGTTTCATCCCTCACCTCTGCCCGGGGCTGTTGGTCACCGACCGGGCCCAGTGTAGGAAGGGACTGCACCAGGGTGTGGACAGCAGGAGACAGGCTGTTGTGGCGGCGGGGCTGGGCTGCCCGGCCGCCGTGTCCGCGGGGAGCTGGGCGCTGGGCGCTCAGGCTGTGCTCTCACAGCCCGTCGGGCTGGGGCGCTGCCCAGCCTGTCCATTCTGTTCCCTGCTTTTCAGTGTGCCGGTTGTTCTTTTTAAGTCTTTCACCTTTGTAAGAAAAAAAAAAAGAAGGCATATCATAATACTATTCAGAGGATGCTGAAGTCCCAAGACAATTTTATTCATTCTCAAAGATTTATATTAAAATCATATTTACTGGAACAGTCTTCTCCTCCCTAGTGTCAGGGTGACTTAACAACTGCTAACCAGTATTGATGAAGAATCTTCCTCTAACATTATCCCTTATTTAAAAAAAAATCAGTATCACTGAAAATGTAACTCATTAAGCAAGACAAATAACTCTGTTTTATTTCTTGGATACAGTATCTTTCTCTTCTTGTATTGTCCATTGTCGGGTTTCTATACCTATTAACACAATACCTCTTTACATTTACTTGTGAGTCGTATACTGCTGGTTTGGCTATAATTTCTGCAGACACTTTTCGGAGACCTTCCTTTCTTAGGCACCTTACCTTTGACATTACTGCTGCCTAACTTGACATCTTCATTGTTCTTTCCATAGACTTGAGACCTCATGGTGCTTTCCGAGTGCGTTGGGGGTCAAATATGTAATTTTCCCTCTTTGAAGTTTTTTGTTTGATTTTCAGTTTTCATCTCCTTTGGTTATTCTGCTTCTACCTCCAGACATTTGCATACACATCTAAAGGCATTTTGTCCCGGCATTCCCTTGTGAGTCCGATTTTATCAAAATGTCTTAGGGAGTCTAATCACTTTTTTAATAGAAAGCAAAGGCAAATAGGCATTCGTTAAAATGCATTTGGTATTAATAAGAGCTAAATCTTGGTAACAATTTAAATGTCCTACAATAGAAAACTGGTTAAGAAATTGTTTTATATCCATTCAAGAATATATTATGTAGGAGTTTTAAATTATGGTTATGAATACTATGTATCAAGTATTATATTAAATAGTAAAAGTATGATACAAAGTAACATGTTAAAATAACAAGCATATAGAAATATTACAGTTAATATCATATATTATACTGATTTTTAAACTTGAAGAAAGTACATCAATATTTTAAAACAATTGTATTAAATTAGTAAATTAGAAAAGTTTTTGACCATTTTTTCTGAATGACTGACAATATTAGGTTAATTTTATGATGAAAAATAATAAAATATGAAATGTAATTTAAGCAATACAAATCATATGTTTCTAACCAGTATTTAGATTATGGAATTTAATATTACTTTGGGGATAACTCATGTTAATCACTTAGATCAGAACTAGTATGGTTTATACAGAATTAGAAGATGTACATTGGGGTTTTACCACTGAATTGGCATTGCCTGCCATCTTATATTTAGTAATTATTATTTAACAAAAGGTAATATATGTGAAAACCTGTTAGTTTCTTATTGTTGGTGTAACAAATTACCAGAAACTTCGAATCTTAAAATTACATTACTTATTCTCTTGTAGTTCTAGAGGTTAGATGTCTGAAATGAGCATTATGAGACCAAAATCAAAATATTGATAGTGCCACTTCCTTTGGTCTCCAGGGGAAAATTTGTTTTCTTATCCCTTCCAGCTTCTAAAGGCCACAGACATTGCTTGGCTTGTGGTCTCTTCCACTGTCTTCAAAGTACAACACTAGCACCTCTACATCCATCATCCCATCTCCTTCTTCTGACTGACATTCTTGCCTCCCTCTTACAGAGGCCCCTGTGGTTGGTCACAATTGAGCCTATTTGGAAATTCCAGGATGGTCTTTCCTTCTCAACTTAATCACATCAGCAAGGTCCTTTATGATACGTAAGATTATACATTTCACGCATTCTAGAGATTTGGATGTTGTTGTCTTCAGGGAGCCATTATTCTACCACAAAACCTTTATTGGGCTTAATATGAAATTTTAAAACAATACATACATAAGTAGCATTTTTTTCAAGTTTGTTTTGTTAAATATAAGATTAAACCTATGGAAAAGAAAATGATTTGATCATGAGAATAACAGGGATTTTAAGATATTGCCACTGGAAACTCAAAATATTCCTATATAGGATATATTTGAGCATATCTGTGTCTATATGGGATATATTTAAGCATAGGTAACCACTTGAGCATCTCAGAACAAAATAAAATCTCCCTCTTAAAATCAGGTTAACCTATTTTTTTAATTTTACCTCTATTGCTGACATCCTTTAAAAACAATAGGAACAAATATTTTTACTGTTAAAGTATTATTTTAGTAGCTGTAGCTAACTTTATGTTTTAATCAGGGATAATGGTGATGGTATTAGCCACTTTGTGGTTATAGTATATTGTGATACTTAGAAAGACATTAAAATATCTCAGCTTAATATTTCCACTTATAGTTATTTTAAGTACTACTTTGAAGTTCATTTGCCAAAGTACACACATAATACCTCATAGTCATTTGTACAAATGAATTTAATTGATTCAATTAAAATAATTATAAGCCAACTGATAAAAATATTTGCACCTTAAGATGGTGCACCTTAAAAATATGAACTCTTTAAGATGTAATTTTCAGTTCATGAATCTGGAATAATGATATATTTATTCTAGGAGATTGAAATTTTTCATATCAGATTTATTAATATGCATGAATTATATTTATGCTGGAAAATCAGAAAACTTTTAAAGCTTATCTAATTTTTAAAATTTCAATTAAAGTCATTTCTTAAATGATGACATTATCATTCCATGATCCTCAGTTATAAACTTCAATTCCTTTGGAAATGACATTATTATTAATGGTGACTCAAAGATCATTAACTGAAAATAAATGGAGGCTTTATTCACACAAATAATTAAAGAACTCTGGTAAGGAAAGATTTTAAAATAGATTAACAAATATATATTCTTTATAAAATCCTGCACAGGTTTCCCACAAAGCCATGATTATCTATATTGGCTGAGTAATAAAATCTTCTTGGATCCTTTACAGCTACCATTTCCTGGGCACCAATAAGATTCTCAGGAGTAGAAGGGTACATGACATGAGTGTTTTTTAAAACGCTACCAAGTCATTCTATGTGCTGTCCAGGTTGAGAAGACCTGCACTAAGCAAATGATGATGGATGACAATCTGAAACTGTATTGATTAGTCATCTGTAGTTACCAAGACTTACAAATACATATATTCGGCTAAAAGATGATAGTTTTCATTATTGGTTATCATTTTACTGTTCAAATATATAAAGATATATATCCAGTTTATATTAGTTATAATGCTACAGTTCAAATGTACATACATGTTCAGTGTGTAGGAAACTATCTTCTTTCTCTCAATCAATTACTTATAATTACCATACTTTTTCAAATTATATTAGGTTTTTAGGCCTAAGGATATCAAGTCAAATCCATATCAATTCATAGCAGACACAGGAATTATAATTCCTAAACCATCTTCTCCATTATAATAACTATTGTCTTAATTTCTATTAAATGGTAAATGTATTGGTGAAAGGAGTTGACATTAACTGACTAATAGTTATTAAGTACCTATGACTCTTGTAAGTACTGTGGCTAATTTAATCTTCAAAACTGTACTTTGAGAGAGAATATTATTGTTTTGTGCTCTTTCAAAACCAAATTTTTTTTTAAATTTTTTATTCAGTTTCTTGCGTTGACATTGGTTAATAAAATTATACAGGTTTCAGGTATACAATTCTATAATACTTCAACTGTATATTGTATTGTGTGTTAAGCATCCC
Organism: Miniopterus natalensis; assembly: GCF_054644295.1. Classification (NCBI taxonomy): domain Eukaryota; kingdom Metazoa; phylum Chordata; class Mammalia; order Chiroptera; family Miniopteridae; genus Miniopterus; species Miniopterus natalensis. The sequence continues at coordinate 57,452,004 of NC_142083.1, forward strand.
AAGTCAAGTTTCCTTTCATCACCATTTTTCCCCCCTTTACCTTCTCCTGCCTTCCCCCATCGCCCTTTCCCTCTGGTAATAACCATACTTTAGTCTGTCCATGAGATTTGTAGAGATTTTTTTGTTTTTTGCTTAATCCCTTCAGCTTTTTAACCCAGCCCGACTATCCACTCCCCTCTGACAGCTATGAATCTATTCCTATTTTGCTTGTTAGTTTATTTAGTTTATTTTTTTCATTAGATTCCACATATAAGTGAAATCATATGGTACTTGTCTTTCTCTGACTGCATTATTTCATGTAGCATAATATTTTCCAGGTCCATCCACCCTGTCCCAAAAGGTAAGATTTCCTCCTTTTTTACTGCCAAGTAGTATTCCACTGTGTAAATGTACCACAGCTTTTTTATCCACTCATCTATTGATGGGTACTTGGGCTGCTTTCAAATTTTGGCTATTGTAAATAATGCTACAAAGAACATAGAAGTTCATATACTCTTTCCAATTAGTGTTTCTGGTTTCTTTGGATATGTTCGCAGACGTAGAATTGCTGGTTCTTAAAGCAATCCCACTTTTAAATTTTTGAGGTAGCTCCATACTGCTTTTCATAGTGCCTGCACCAAACTGCATTTCCACCAAGAGTGCAGGAGGGCTTCCTTTTCTCCACTTTTCGACAACACTTGTTGCTTATAGATTTACTGATGATAGACTTTCTGATTAGTGTGAGGTGATATCTCATTGTGGTGTTTTTTTAAAAATTGATCTTTATTGTTGAAAGTATTACAGGTGACCCATTTTTTCCCCCAATTGACCCCCTCAACCTCACTCCCACCCCTCCCCTGGCCTTCACCCTGTTATTGACTATGTCCATGGGTTATGCATATATGCATATAATTCTTTGGTTAATCTCTTCCCACCCTCCACCCTCCTTCCCTCTTTCCTCTGAAATATGATCATCTGTGACCTGTGTCAATGTCTCTGGATCTATTTAGTTCCTCAGATTGTTTTGTTCATTAGATTCTTCTTAAAGAAGACCCTTCAAATTTCCTAAAGTGCTGGTCTGGTGGTGATGAACTCCTTTAGCTTTTTCTTATCTGTAAAGCTCTTTATCTGACCTTCAGTTCTAAATGATAGCTTTGCTGAGTAGAGCAATCTTGGTTGTAGTTCCATGTTTTTCATCACTTTGAATATTTCTTGCCACTCCCTTCTGGCCTGCAAGGTTTCTGTTGAGAAATCAGCTGACAGTTGTATGGGTGCTCCCTTGTAGGTAACTAAGTGCTTTTCTCTTGCTGCTTTTAAGATTCTCTCTTTGTCTTTAACCTTTGGCATTTTAATTATGATGTGTCTTGGTGTGGGCCTCTTTGGGTTCTTCTTGTTTGGGACCCTCTGTGCTTCCTGGACTTGTAAGTCGATTTCTTTCCCCAGGTAGGGTAATTTTTCTGTCATTATTTTTTCAAATAGGTTTTCAATTCCTTGGTCTCTTTCTTCCCCTCTGGCACCCCAATAATACAAATGTTGTGCCTCTTGAAGTTGTCCCAGAGGCTCCTTATACTATCTTCATATTTCTGGATTCTTTTTTCTTTTTGCTCTTCTGGTTGGGTGTTTTTTGTTTCCTCATGTTCCAAATTGCTGATTTGATTCTCAATGTCCTCTACTCTACTGTTGATTCCATGTAAATTATTCTTCATTTCAGTTCCTGTAGCCTTCATTTCAAATTGGTACTTTATTATGTCATCGATTTTCTCAGTTATTTTTGTCATACTCTTACTAATATGGTTAAGCATCCTTATAAACAAAATTCTGAACTCTGTATCTGTTAGCTTGCTTGGACCTTTCATTTAGTTCCTCTTGTAGAGATTTCTTCTGTTTTTTCCTTTGTGACATGTTTCTTTGCCTCCACATTTTGGCTGCTTCCAGGTGTTTGTTTCTATGTATTAGGTAGAGCTGCTATGTCTCCTGGAATTGGTAGAGTGGCTTTGTGTAGTAGGTGTCCTGTAGGGTCCAGTGGCTCAGCCACCCCAGTCACCTGAGCTGGGCCTTCTAGGGGCTCCCCTGTGTGCGCTGTGTGCACTGTCCTGTTGTAGTTGAGCCTTGGTTGCTGTTGGCGTCCCTGAGAGAAACTGACCCCCAGGCCAGTCGGCTGTGAGGACCAGCTGCAACTACAGCCAAGGAGCTGCTGTGCTGGAGACACCCCTATGGAACAGGATTTACTTCAGTGGAGCTTTGGTGTTCACCAAGTGCACCCCTTGAGTGTGTCACTTGTGGTTGTGGTAGGGTTGTAATCCAGCGTGGTCGAGTTTGACCACCAGGTGCACTGTCTCTGGGGCCTCCTGAGAGGTGCAAAGTCAGCCTGTGCCAGTGCCTTGCCCAGGGCCCCCCAGCATGAGCTACTCAGCAAACCGTAGTTGGCTGCTACTTGTGCTGGGCTTGTAGGTGTCCAGGAGAGGCCAAGCTCTGAGCCAATGCAGCTGCCGCTAGTCCCAGGCCTGGGGCCACTTATCAAGCCGTATGGGTCCCGCTGCTGCTTGTTTGAGAGATTTTAGGAGAGTCCTAAGCATGAGGCTCGAGAGGCCACTTGCACAGAAAGGCCCCTGGAAATGGCCTGGATGAGCTGCAGGTGGGGAGGGGCGGGGCCTCCGGGAATCACGGGGCGGGGCCCAAGGTGGGAGTCAGGTGCTGGCGATTCAAACATGGCGCCTGCCTGCGGGCTGTGTGCGGGGAGGACTCGCCAAAGGAGCAACAGCCTCCGCCAGCCCTTCTGCCTGGGAGGAAGCCGCCCCTCCAGCTCTCACCCGGATCTCAGGCAGGTTAGTTCCTCCCCGAGTGTCCCGGGTCCTTTCAGGCTGCTCCCGGCGCTGGGCTCAGAGGGAGCGTCCGAGTGAGTCCGCGCCGGGCCCTTTAGAGGAGCTGCTGGGGCTCCCGCAGCCTCCACGACCCTCAGGGACAGTCCCCACTGGTTACACAGCCCGAAGGTGTGGGGACGTCTCTTCCCGGCCCTGGAGCCCTGGGCTGGGGGCCTGCTGTGGGGCTGGGACCCCTCACTCCTCCAGGGAACTTCCGCCGACGAGATTCCCTCCTGGGTTTACCCTGCGGCACCGGGTGTGGGCCCGCGGCCGCGTCTCCAAGATTCAGCCCCGACCCACCTTCGTCTCCGCCCCTCCTACTGGTGTCGGTGCCGCTTCAGCTCCCTGGTTGTGGGGCTTCTGTTCAGTTGGATCTCAGGAGCCTCTGAGATGGTTGTTCTGTATTTTAGTTGTGATTTTGATGTGGTTGCGGGAGGCGGCAGTGCAGCTATTACTATGCCGCCATCTTGTTTCCTCTCATTGTGGTTTTAATTGGCATTTATCTTATGATTAATGAGGATGAGCACCCTTTCATGTGTCTGTTGGCCATCTGTATGTGCTCTTCAGAGAAGTGACTCTTCAGGTCCTTTGCTCATTTTTTAGTTGAATTACTTTTTTTGGTGTTAGTTTTATAAGTTCCTTATAAATTTTGGATACTAGTCCCTTTTCAAGTATATCATTGGCGAATAAATTCTTCCATTCATTGGCTTGTCTTTTCATTTTTAATTTGATTAATTAATGCATGATTATTATCATTGACATAATACAAATTATATCAGATTTCTAAGTTCATTTCAGACCATATACACAAAATTTATAGTATTTTGTGTTTTTTGTTTGTTTTGTACAAAAGCCATATATATATGTATATTTAGATATCCATCTTTCAATTTTTAAAAAAATGTACTTTAGATATCCATCTATGGTGATATAAAAGGATCTTTATTATTTTGGTTAATTAGTGCATTGTAATTCATAGAATATTTAAAACAGAATTTATTTAGTCATTGCCATATTGATGTCTTTTAAGTTGTTCCAATTTTTGCTATGAGCCTCCTACTTGTGGAAACAATACCGCAGTAAACATGTTTTGTGTGGAAATTGGTAATATTTCTAAAAGGTAGATACTAAGGAGTGGAATTGTGTGTCACATAAGGTGTGTACTGTGATGGTAAGAAATAGGACAAATTATCTTAAAAATGACCATCATTTGTACCGACCATTAATTTCTCAGAACATTCATTCACCATTTTTTTGCCAATTATCATCAAACTTTGATTTTTGGTACTCTGATGTATGACAAAATTGGCATCTCACTTCTTATAATTAGTATTGCATTAATTAATAGTGAGATTGAACATTATTTTATATGCTTATTAGCCATTTTTATTTACTTTCATTTGCTACCCAGTCATCTCATGTGACCTTTTTCTTGACAATTTTGGAAATTATTTATATATTTTTTTATTTTAGTCATTTACCTGATTTTTAACTCTATTCAGGGTGTTTGTTATTGTTTTTGTATATAATTTTTGGAGTGATATATATATGCATATATATATACATACATCTATAAATATATAGTCTCAATTATCATTAGTTTTCTTTAGGCCTTTTGGTTTTTATGTCTTGTTTAAACAGTCTTCTTTACACCCAAAGTCATAAATGTGCCTATTACTGTCTTTTCTAGTATATTATAGTTTTCCTTCTTTATATTTAAATTTATAATCCATTTAAAATTATTATAATAGTGATAGGAAAGAGAGATTGCTTTCTTTTTTTAATGTAGAGCTAATTATACAAATATCATCTATTGAATGGTTTACTTTTTATTCATTGTTTGGATTTTTTAAATTATAGTTAACATACAATATTACATTAGTTTTAGGTGTAAACATAGTGATTAGAGATTTATATACCTTACAAAGTGATCACCCCAATAAATCTAATACCCATCTGACACTATACATACGTATAACAATATTATATTCCCTAAGCTGTACTTAACATCTCATGACTGTATTTTGTATCTAGTACTTTGTATTTCTCAGTACTTTTCACCATTTTAGCCCTTCTCCCAATCCCCCTCCTATCTGGTGACCATCAGTTTGTTCTCTGTATCAGTGAGTTCATTTCTGCTTCATTTGTTGCTCATATTCCACATACAAGTGAAATAATATGGTATTTGATTCCCTTTCTGACATATCACTTAGCATAATACCATCTAAGTCCATCCGTGTTGCGCTATAGCAAGATTTCATTTTTTATGGCAGAATAATATTCCATTGTATATATGTACTATATCATCTTTATCCATTTGTCTATTGATGGTCACTCAAGTTATTTCCATATGTTGGCTATTGTAAATAATGCTGTAAGGAATATAGGAGTGCACACAGTTTTCAAATTAGCATTCTGGAATTCATTAAATAAATATCCAGAAGTGTAATTGCTGGGTCACTGAGGAACTGCCATACTGTTTTCCATAGTGCCTGCAGTAATTTCCAGCCCCACCACTGGTGCACAAGGGTTCCCTTGTATCCACATTCTCACCAACACTTGTTGAGTTATTGACAGCAGCTGTTCTGACAGGTATGAGGTGATACTGTGGTTTAGATTTACATTTTCCTAATTATTATTGATGATGAACATCTATTCATGTGTCTGTTGGTCATCTGTGTATCTTTTTTGGAGAAATGCTATTTAAGTCCTCTACCATTATTTAATTGTCTTGGGTGGATTTTTTATTTGTTTTGTGCGGTTTTTTGGATGTTGAGCTATATGACTTCTTTATATATTTTGGATACTAACCCTTTGTCAGATATGCCATGTGCAAATATTTTCTCCCATTTAGTAGGTTGCCTTTTTATCTGTTGATGGTTTCCTTTGTGGCACAAAACTTTTTAGTTTGATGCAGTTACTTTTGTTTATTTTTGTTTGTTTTTTGTCTTTGTCCTAGAAGACATATCCAAAAAAATATTGCCAAGACCAGTTTCAAAGACTTTATTGTGTATGTTTTCTTCTAGGAGTTTTACGGTTTCAGGTCTAACATTTAAGTCTTTAATATATTTTAGGTTTATTCTTGTATATGTTATAAGAAAATGGTCTAGTTTTATTGTTTTTTTGCATGTATCTGTCTAGTTTTTCTAATACCATTTATTGAAGGGATTGTCTTTACCTCATTATATAGTCTTACCTTATTTGTCATAGATTAATTGACCATATTGGTGTGGGTTTATTTCTGGTCACTCTATTCTATTTGAATAGTTCACATTTTATCCATTGATATGAAATACTGCATTTATGACAAATCCATATACACGATTCTGTATGTGAACTCTCAATTCTGTTTTATCCATCTAGTTATTTATTCCAGTGCCATTACAGTTTTTAAAATAATATCTTTAGAACATCTTGACATGTGATATGATAATTCCCATTGACTGCTTCTCTTTCAAGAAAGTATTGGCTATTGTTTCTCTTCTCTTCTATAGGAATTTAAGATCAGTTTGTCATCTTCCAACAAAGATATGTTTGATTTTTTTAGAGCTTAATTTGATTTATTTAGTAATGTCTTCTTGATATATTGACTCTTTTCTTCTATGTATATGTCTCCCTATTTATGTAGATTTTTTTCTTTTATTTTACCCTTGAATATATTTGTATTATTAAAAAAAAAAAAAAAGATTGTGTGTCATTTTTAAACAATTATTCCTAGGTAGTCTATAGTTTTTGTTGTTATAAAGAAATATATTTACTTCAATTTATAATTATTATTTCTGAAACATATTCCTCAGTGAGAAGCTAGATAGCTTATCAGCTCATTCATTTATATCAAGCAGAATGGATTGTGAACCAAGTTGTCATTCTTGCCAGTTTTACAACCCAGAAACACTTTGTGAGGAATGGCAGAACCCAAGTGCTAGTATTTGCCAGTTAATTCTCTCAAACTCCTAGATAAATGTCCAGAAATAATATCATCTACAAATATTAACAGTTTTATTTCCCCTTCCTTTCTCACCTCTCTATTTTATTTATTTTTATTCATTTGACATATTGTGTAAAAGTCTCAGAAGACATGTTAAAAACATGTTTTTATATTTTAGTTGGGACTTTTGTCTTTTCCCAAGTATCAATGGGAATACTTTTATCATATTATCATTAAACATAATGTTTACTGCAAATTCCTTCCTCTGGCCAAGAAAATTCTCTTCCTTCAAATAACTTTAAAATTTTTAGTTTTGTAATGATAAAACTTATTCCATCTATTTTGAAACAGGACAAACTAGCTCTAGATATACATATTAACAAAGCACTGAGAGGGTACTTAGGAACCAACAATAATGATGATAGTTATAGAAGTTACAAATTATTTTGTACCTAACACAGAGAGGGTACTATAGATGCTCATGCACATCTACACCTGTAGACAATTCAACAGTATTAAAAATAGTTATTCTTATGTATTAGAGAGTTTAAATATTACGCCCAAATTTACTCAGCTAAAAAATGGTAAAGCTGGTATTTGAACTCAGATCTGGTAGATTACATCTGTTGCCACATCTACAGCCACCACAGCCGACACTATAATCTGAATAGAAGCTATTTTTACAGTGATCCCCAAAGTCTATAGAATTGTGATGTGAATGGAAATATTTTAGTTAATGTTTAAATTTCAGCATGACTCTTTGAAAAATGCTGCTGACAAAACCCATATGTGTTAGGATACTTCTGTGTCAACAGAATCTAGCCTTTGATCTGCTTGTTCCTATATCCTAAATTTCAGAGACATTAAAATAAAATGTGAAAATATTAAAGTTAAGTCAGAGACAGGAACCATGTTGCAGACACTTTGTGTTGTTGTCAGTTACCTTCTGCCCTGATTATACTGAGCATACTTTAATAAGTGAATAAACTAAATTTGGTTTGTACAATATAATTCAACCCATGACTATCACTTGGGAAGATAAAACAGGAAAACCTCATATTCATGCAACAGTGACACAATACATAAGGAGTGACACTCCCTGACATTTTAGGTAGAAGACGCATTTATGAGCCACAATATCTTGTTGTTCGTTATTCTGAAGCACAGTTCATGTTTCACTTTGTTACATCTCCTAAAATTTCCAGAAAACTTCTGTAATCCTTTACCCTTGAAGCTGTCAGAGGAATTGCGAATTGAAAATATTTTCTTCCCTAGATTGGTATTTCCTTGCAGATAAAATATGTTGAGTGTGTTTCTAAAATGCTACTTGAGAGCTGGAAGTGAAAAATTGTGTGAATTCTGACCTTGAAATTTTTCTATACACTTTCTTGCCACTGGATAAAGTACTCAGTTTATTCCATATGGAGTATCCCATCTTGTTTGGTATAATACAGAGTCAGTCAAAACAGTCTCTACATTAATAATATCGCATTACAGTGTTAACCTGATATTCAGTATTATAAAAAGGAATACATTAAAATTTCTTAAAAGCCTATCTCAGTTATATTAAATTTAAAATGCTTCATGTAATACTTCTAAAATAAAAATGATTTATCTCATTTAGTTGTATAAATGATATTTGTACTTAATTTGTAGACATAACTACTTTAGGCATATTTCTAAGCATATTGGAAAAGAGGCCTCAGTCTTAAGTATAAAAAAATGTGGTAAGGATATATTTGTGGCCAATTTTTAACCCTAACTCATCTGAGTCTACTTTCTAGATATTAAGTATTACACATATAAAATTATTACAGAAGACATATAAAAACCAAAAAAGACAGTGTTACATACACAGACTATTAACCAGAGATCTGACTTGTAGGTTATAATACAGATAAATTTTTGTGATTTTATTTTATTTTTAATTTATCTTTATTGTTGAAAGTATTTCAGATGTCCTCTTTTTTCCCCATTGACCCCTTCTTCCCTGCATCCCCCCACCCCAGGCCTTCCCCATACTATTATTCTCTGTGTCCATGGGTTATGCAAAAATGCATGTAAATTCTTTGGTTAATCTCCCCCACCCACTGCCCCACCCCCACCTTCCCTCTGAGACTCATCAGTCTGTTCTGTGCTTCTATGTCTCCTGGTCTATTTTGTTTTTGTGAATTTAATTGTGAAAAGAAGGTTAAATCTGTTATATAATAGTTTAAGTTCATTAATAATAATTAATCATAATAAAGAGGAGATCGGAGATCATATATTATAATCATATACTATAATATCAATAAAGACAAAGAGAGACTGACCCTTCCATAATACTTACTATGAGTTAAGCATCGTTCTAAGTTCTTTACATACAATAACTCATTTAAGCGTCCCAACAACCCTACAAAGAGTTTAGTTATATCTGCTTTTTGTCAATAAGCAAACAATGAAATTAATGAAGCAGTAAATGGTGGACCCAGATTTTAAATCCAGTTAATCTAGTCCAAGAATGTATGACTCTATATGCCCATGAATCAAAATATAGTGAAACTAAAACCAATCATAATTTATAAAAAAAAATGACCTCAAGCATATAGTCTGCTAGCTTTTTGTAATGATCTAATAAAAGCTGCATTTAATGCAGACAATTTCCCAAGACCTGTCTTGTTCACTGGCAAATATGAGCAGGAGAATTGAGTAATTTTTAAAATTTAGTCAATTTAGAAATTCTAAAACCCAGTTATAACAATGCACATATACATAACCCTGGCAAAGTCAAACTATTTTCAGTAAATAGCTTCTATATATTTGATCTCATATTCTTTCCCTCTCCATATACTTCTCCAAGATAAGTCTTGTGGATCACATGGGTTCTTGGCTGTAGCAACAGAATTAAGGTTAGCTAACTGAAACATAAAAGGAACTTATTTTCAGAACCTTGGGCAAATTACTGAGCATCTAGGAAGACTGGAGAGGCAGCCTCAGAAAAATGAACAGAAATCATTAAAGGGTAAAGGGAGCCAAACATATGGTGATGGAAGATAATGTGACTGTGGGTGGTGGGCACACAATGCAATATACTGATTATGTATCATAGAAATGTACACTTGAAACCTTATTAACCAATGTCACCCCAATAAATTTAATTAAAATAAAATAATTCAAGAGAAACTGGATGCCAAAAACATAGCCAAGGCATTCTACAGGAATAGTCTCTTTCAAACAATGTTACTGTTATATCCCTACCCTTGACATCACCTCTGCCTCCTTGAATGTTTTCACCTGGCCCAGTAGTTTTACTCCCTTCAGAGTCTAAGTCCTGAAAAGGGAGTATTTGATTGATGAGCTTGGTTAATATAACTACACTTTGGCCAACAGAGAAAAGGAAGAGGGAAGAAAGTTTCTTTTTTCCTTCAAAACCCAAACATTGGGAACCCCTGCCCCCAACAAGAAGAAAAATGTTTGATGCCAGGTAGCCAAAAAATAATGTGTTTCTATATGGTCAAAATTTTAGCTCCTAGATTCAAATGTACCTGTCTTGGATCTATGTCATTTGCAATATTCTACACCAGAAAAATGGTTAGAAAGTTGCGAGTGAGAATTTAATTGATATTTCACCACTGCATTTGTTTATTGAACACTGTTTACTACTTATCATGAGCCCGATACTGTCTTCAGTTTTGTAGAAATATTGTCAACACTCACAAAGCCTCTTTGGTGTAGTTACTATGATTAATCCTGATTTTAATCATGAAGGAACTGAGACATGAAGAGGTTACATAACTTATCAAAGGTCATGCTCTAGAAAGTGGCAGGCTGAGATCTGACCAAGGCAGCTGGGTTTCATTGTCTGTGCTCTTAACTATCATTCTATGATCACTCTTCCTGCAAGACATGGTTTGATAGATGACAATTCCTGAATACTAACAGCATTGTCAGTTTGCACCCCTAGGTAGGATAGATAACCAAGTGAAGAGTCATTTAATTTTCCATGAAAAGATTATCTGAAATCCAATAATTTTTTTAACAGCTCTAGTATATAGCAAGCTCTGTTGGTGCTTTATCTAGAAACCTCTCTCTAGTCATTCCTCTTCTGCTCCCCTGGAATTTCTTGACTTTTGCTTATAGTCTGCTCCTAGAACCCTCCTTGGAGGACTGCCATTGACCTACTGGAACTCTCTTCCCTAAATAAGCAGACAGCTACAAGTGCATGGAGATTTATGTACCCTTGAGTTGGGCTTCTACAATAACATAACCTGCACAGAAGTATGAAGTCCAGCACCATTGCCTTGAGGAGGAAAATCTCTAAAGTGTAATTTACAATATAGAGTTCCCCACAGTGAGGATGGTAAACTCACCCTCCATGGGACTTTGCCTGAAATCATGTCCATATTTACTCTCTCCTCTCCCTGTCCTGCCTGGCAAGTTCATTAACCTTGAGAGCTATTCCTTAATAAATCTCCAGCACAGGTCCTTGCTTCAGAATCTGTTTTCTGGAGAATCTGACAAATAACAGGGGTGACCTATTGAAAACAAACAACACCGCCCGGCCGGGCATGGCTTAGCAGTTGAGAGTCGGCCTAGGATCCAGGCGATTGGGGTTCGATTCCCGGCCAGGGCACATGCCCTGTTGCGGGCTTGATCAATGACTCCTCATTGATGTTTCTGTCTCTCTCTCTCCCTCTCCTTTCCTCTCTCTGAAATCAATAAAGATATAAAAAAAAAAAAGAAAAGAAAACAAACAACACCATTTCTGATTAACTTAAGCAGGAAAAAAATGATGTAATCAGGGCATTCAGTGATGCATTGAACTGCTCATGAAGCCGCTAGAAAGTTTTTTGGTTTTTAAAATATGTTTTTATTGATTCAGAGAGAAGAAGGGAAAGGTAGAGAGAGATAGAAACATTAATGATGAGAGAGAGTCATTGATTGGCTGCCTCCTGCACACATCTTACTGGGGATGGATGGAGCCCACAACCTGGGTATGTACCCTGACTGGGAATAAAATATGATTCTATAGTTCACACACATTGGTGTCACTACTTCTAAAAACTCTTCACACTGCCACCACCAGGCACTGGCCCTGTCAAGGGACACTCAACCTTAATACTTCCAGTGTCAATTGTACCTACACCCTCAAAGATAAAGAACAGGAAAAGTCTGCCTGCTCTACTTTAATAATTGAACCCATGGAATGGGAGGAAGGCCAAATATTGGCTACATTCTAACTGTCTTGGAATTTACTTTTAAATACTCCAATTTTCTCCTGTAATTATACTCATTAATTTCTTTTATCTTGAATGTTCTTCTTCCTTGCCATCTGTGTTCTTCATTTATCTAAATCCTACCCATCTTTTATAATATAATCCAAAAGCTAGCTAGAAAATCACATTCCCCTGATTCACCTTGCTAAATATTATCCCTCCATACTAAGAACACTACTTAGTACTTTATCAGTAGTTCTCTCTGGGCATTTAATGGCTTAACATGCAATACTTTGATGACAATTTAGGTATAATAAAATTTGTCAAATAAGTTACAGGAAGAGCTGCAGAAGTATTAGGAGAGGGATTTGGTAGACTCAACAGGATTTAGCAACTGATTACATTTGGAAGGTTTGGAAAAGAAAGTTGCTATGTTTCCTCAGAATTGAAATTTGAGTGTCAAGATGTGTCACTAAAATGTTTAAAGAAAATGGAGGTAATGGTCTTGATCATTGGAATATCTAATGATTCCATTTTGGATGCTGAGTTTGGAGTAATTAATGTCCTTTAAGGTTGATAAGTCTAGTACAGACTCAGAAAATCAAGTCTGAAACTCAAGTGAGCGACGAGAGCCAAAATTTTAGATTGAAGTGTTTCAGAATATAAGTGGTAGCAGAAGCCATATAAGTACATAAGACCACTCACAGTGGAGAAATGCATAAAATGAGAAAGGAAAATAAGTATTTTGATTAGGAGCCTCAGGAAACATCATTTGAGAAGCAAGAGAGAGAAAAAAGGATGACTAGAGGAAAAGCAGGGTAGAATTGAGATTAAGAAACCATGAGTTCTAAAGAGTACACAGAAGGAAGATATTTTAAAAGAAGTCATCCTTTTGGCTGTTGGGGGCTTTGTGGCCCCAGTTCTTTACCCTTCCTAACATTGATGCTCTTTGCTATCTAACGTAGCAGTTTCTGACACAACTTCTTGCCATAGGGCTCAGCTGTGGGGCTAACTTTGGCCAATTAAATATGGACAGAAGTGAGAATTCCTAACCTAGGCCCTAAGAGGCTTCCCATGTTTCCATTAGTCCTTTTGCACTTTGCCATCACCATGAGAAGACTATATCTTGGTTATCTTACTAGTCCAACTAAAACAAGAGACTCACAGCATACCTGGACTCAACCTCTGCACTTAGAGCTGGCCCCCTCAGCCCAGACAAAACCAGCAGAGCCACCCGCTGAATTGAAAAAATGTGAGAAATAAATGTATATTGTTGTATGCCACTGAGATTTTGTGTTTGTTAGAAGCAAGAGCTTATTGATAGAGAACACTGGTGACTTCAGAGAAATCATTGACTATATGCTGATGCATCCATAAATCAGATATTAGTGGCTTGAGGGATGAATTAGAAAGAATACATTGAAATCAGTGATACTTTGGTCATTGAAGAATTTCAAATAACTGAGGTATTAACTTAATAAATACTAAATATAAGAAGATAATGGAGAAAGTGGGCATGATTACATACTCTTATTTTGAATGCATAACTCAGGAAATGGGGCTCCACATATATACTTAGGCATTTAAACCATAGTAATTAATGGTGAAAATTTCAGGCCAGTGAGGGAAGTAATTTTGGTTAGGTAAGTTTTTACAGTACTGCTTAAATTATGTTGCATAGGAAAGAGCCTTTATTATGCAGTGGGAAATTATTAGAGAAATATAAATTTTCTTTTAGCAAAAGAAAAACTTCCAGGATCTTACCTTAGTAATAACAAGTTTATAAATTGGAAACATCACCTGAATAAATGAAACAAGATGATTCACATGAATGCTGGGAAGAACACTAAATGTTGCCAATTTGGCAAATTGGTCTATATGCAAATTAGTAATGTTTTAAGTAAAGAAAACACATCAAAGAGCATGCCTGTTCATTTATTTTGACATTTTATAATTTAGTCTAATTATTCGTGAAACTGTAACCCATTAAGCTGGCCTTTAGTATAGTTTGTGAAAAATAATGACATTTTAGTCAAAGAAGCACTTTCTTTCACTTTCTATAGTACATTCAGGCAAGATACTTAGTGCAGTAATTAATTAAAAACTAAAATGTCAAGTCTTACTCACATCTCTGTGTATGAGCCAAAGATACATACAGACTAGAAATCAGAGAATTCAGAATGGGTTCTTAGTTTAATATGCATTTCCAGAGACAAATCTGTGAAATTAATTCTCTGAACAATGTATGAACTACATACTGTGCTCAATTATTTGTCTTACAAATCAAATATACCTTCATTCAGACTAACGTGCATGATTGCCATTTTACCAGATTCTTTAAACTTTGTATAATCTTGCATTTCAATGTCCTGCATCTATCTTTGTTCATGTCACTTTGCCCCTAGGTAACCCCAGAGTATTGATACAGGGGATTTTTAGCTCTATTTTAGAGCAGTCCCGTATTAAGATTATACTTTACAGTGATTATTTTAAGAACAAGTAAGTATGGATTTTTCTTCAAATTGAGCTGGTTTTATTTTTATATAGTTTACTTCAAATGAAATAATTCCTAGTTTGTCAAGGCTGCATATTTCTAGTTTTGTTAAGGCTCTGCAAATTATCAAGACCACATACAAGTGGAGCCTCACAGCAATTCCTCCAATTTTGTTTTCTAAATAAATAAAGCCTGCAGCACAGTCCTTTGTTAATGAGGGATGAATCTGAGTCTTTTCTGATAAATCAAGGGGCTGTGCTTATTAAACAAAGATGATGTTATTGATTCAAAGGGCATGCTCTTTAAGCAGTTTTTTTCTAGTTGTGCTGATCCATCTACATTTTACATTTTATTTCCCATTTTAGCAACACACATTTTATAAAATGCCCAGCCAAGCTTAAGAGGTTTATTATAGGCATAATATGATACAATACTCACTGGCCAATGAATAGTCGACCAAATGACCTTCGTATTATTAATGGCAAGTTGGGATAACTGCCTGATAGGCACATTAATCCTGGTGTCAACAACAAGGAGAATCTCTGTTTGAGCAATATAAGTTATAAATGCACAACTAAAAGAAGAAATTAGCAATATACTTGTTGAGTAAACTTTCTTAGCTAAAAAAGGAACATTTTTTCTCCTACAGTGCAAATAACATTTTTTTTTTTAGTAAAAGAAATAACATTGATCTACTCTGGTAAAAACAGCAGCCCATGAGACATTTATCAGGAGGCTACAGTCCTCTTTAATTGCATGAGCAATATTAGCTAATAGAACAGAGAAGTGACATAGAATTTTGCTCATTTTTCTTGTGCAAGATGTACTCTGAAATTAACAGGAGTTCTGCTAGGATACCTGGTAGATTGAGCATGAAACAATTCCTGGGTAAAATGGTAAAAATTTATTTTACAGTAATCATCTCCCATCATTTTGGTAAATGCACCATGTACACCTGAAAATGGCTTGAATTATGTCATGATTAAATGTAGGGCATGATAATTAGGTCTGCTAATTGTTTTAATTATAATAGGGCATACTATGTGACAATTAGATCTGTTAATTAGGAAAAGTATATGAATCGTGTTGTTCATATTTTCTATATCCTAACTCATTTGTCTTAACTTCAGATATTATTCACTTTTGACATTTTTTTGAGTGGTAGCTTCATATATATTTTGAATATTTATTGATTGCATAGAAATTTAGAATACACATTTTTCAAATGATTTCCTCTGTATCATGAAATTCACTCTTTGTCTTTAGCAATGCTTTTGCCATAAAATTGTTTTCAGTATTAATGTAGCTACATACATTTCATTTTGCATTGCATTTGCTTCATTGTATCTTTTGTTCAATCCCTTGTATTTCAATCATTCTATATTCTTATATTAAGGTGTTTCTTTTAGCAGTAGCATATAGTTGAGATGTTTTTAATCCAATCTATCTTATTTTTATGTGAAATATTTTGTTCATTTACAGTAAATGTAATTGAAGATATATTTTACTTCATATCTGCCATCTAATTACTTGTTTTCTATTTGGCTGACCAGCTTTATGCTCTCATAAAGCTCTCTTTTGGATTTATTTGTTGTTTTATTGTTTTGTTTTAACTATTCCATTTTCCCTCTGTTTGTTAGTTATAACTTCTCTTCTTGTTCCTTTAATAATCACTATAGATTGCGGCATCCATTCTTGAGTCATTTTAATTTAATATAAAATTACTTTTAACATTTCCTCTCTAATGCTAGCAACATGAAACTTTTTAACTCCATATAACCTCCCACCTTTCACATTATTGTTTTAACTATATATTTACAACTGCACAAAGTATCACTGTTTTTATTCTGTATAATTTTTCTAGTTGTTGTCAAGATAAACTTTGTAATGATACACTTTATCCAGTTCAAAAAAAGAAAACACCTTTTTAAACCTAATTTTCTATTTCTGACTCTATCTCCAAGGAGAAATTTAAGTTGTTTTGCTTGTCTGTTTGCTTGTTATAGCAACTAGATTTTTCTGTTATTTATATTTTAATACTTAAAATGCAGTTATTTTATTTACTTTTTTAGAACCCCCTGGAGTTTGAGCCCTATCAAATATTAGTATTATAGATTTGACTTATATGTCTGTTTCTGCAAGCATACTTATAGAATTATCTCATTACATAAAGAAATACAACTAGATGAGTTCCTAAAGTGTTAATTATTGTCATCAGGTACCAAGTTATGCTGATTTTTGGACCAGAAACTATTTGGGGAGTAGAATTTAGAAATAATTTAGCAACACTCTATTAAGTTTGACTTTAACCTATATGTAAAGCTTAATGTTGGAAATTTGACATGTTTTCTGCTTTGTCATTATTAGAAATTGTTCAGTAATTTAGAAAGTTGTATCTGCTCTATGCACTCAAAGAAATGTGTTTAGGCTAACTATGGATTCAGTTAAAAATATGCCATTACCTCAGATAAGTATCTAAACTAGCTTTTTTTTAAATTATCAAAATGGAAATTTTTTTGCAAAATAGTCTATCACTTAATAATTTATTTTGTTTTAGATGACAAAGAGCTAATGTGTTACACAATGGCTTCCTAACATTTAAAATAAGTTATTTTTATTTGCTTTTTCATTTACTAGTTTCAGATCGGAATATATTTGCAATTGTAAAACTGTGTATAAGTCAATATGTTTCATAGATAAGAACAGGAAAGGCAATGAAAACATGGTTTCTACAAATTATTCTCATTTAAAGAAGGAATATATAGATAATTATGCAAACCTACTTTTTCAGTATTACATATAAATTGATATAAAAATGTTCTAGCATGTAAAACAAATAGAAACTTTGTGTAATACCTTCATGAGTCACAATAACATGAGAATAACATGAGTTAAATACCATCATTTCTTCTCTGAGCACCTCATACATGTTTTTATATAACAATAATTGTTTTAATAATAATGATTTTATTATCAGGTTCAATTTTGAAGAAAATAAATAACCAACTTTTAGTTTCACAATTTCACTAGGTTCAAGAACAAATATGTAACATAACATCCAAATTAACATGTCAAATATGTAACATAACATCCAAATTAACATGTAAAATTAACATGTTAAAATTGTTACTGAACGTCAAGATCAAGTAATCATGTGAAAATTTGGCAAGAAATGAGAAAGAATTGTCCTATGACTCTTGAACCTCTCTGTGCATTCTAAAAATATGAAAAAGTAAGAGATAGGGAAAGGCCTTTGTGGGGAATGTTAGTCAAGAAATGTATTTAAAGAGAGCTCTTTCCACAATTTTAGATCGTACTATAACATTTTGGAGGAAAAGAGAGGTATGGCGGGTGGTCATGAGAATTTACTTCCTGGAACTCTAACCATAGAAAGAATAATTGGCCAAGGGTCCCAGCTGCTGCACTGTGGTTTGTGTAAAGATCATACCTCTATTGGACTGTTCCCAGCCATTGGCTTAATGACGCAGGGACACTAATAAAAACCTACTTTTAGGAGGCCTACATAGAACTCCTCTCATAGACAACAGTGGCTTGAGGACATCACATCATCATAGCTTTGACAACTTTCATCTGACTACACAATAGTATAAGACTATTCAACTCAATCTTCTCTCCCACCATCCTTCACTCTGGGTCAGATTAGAATCAAGTCTAAAGGCTCTCCCAGACTTTCTGGCTCTCCATCCAATTTCTCTACACTGCTTTCACCTAACAAAATACTATTCTTGGATCTCCTCAGAAAGGACAAACCCAGGAAGCCATCTTCTAACTACAGACCGAGTCAGGTGTTCACAGGGATTACTTGGAGGACTAGGCATTTCAATTAATGTTCCCTATAATTGAAAGACCTCAAGTACTGGGCTTGGTTCTTACATATAAAACTAGAGTAGACTGTGGTCTGTGGTCTAATTTCTAGTAAGATAATATGACGGGACAGTGAGTGAGGCTTTGCTGGCAAAACCAGGAGAGTGTTAAGGCATTGAGGTCTTCTTGCAATGCCAAAATTGGCCAGTGGAAAGGATGAGAGCATGTTTCTCTTGGACCAGGTGTATAGCACTCTGCAGAGAGCTGGTATAGAGTCATCACAGGTCCTGTAAAATAGACCTGCCAAGAAAAATTAAAATCTTGTTAGAAAGAAGATAGAGCTATACACTTGATCCCCAGATGACAGAGAAAGTGACAAGGAACTTCTGGGAAGTAATAGTTCAGCTGCATCAAAAGAACTGGAGCAGTGAGGGGCACAGCAGAAACCTCTGAAGAGTCTGTGGAAGAAGGGTCCCCACAAAGTGAAAGTAACACTGCCAGCTTGATTATATTCCTTCACCTTTTGTTCTATTCTCTCTTCTCTCCAGAAACCTTGAGAAAAGACACTAACACAGAATGGGAGAGAAAATGAACTGATAGGAAAGTAGAGAACATAGAAGAATTGTGTCCCTTTTCCTCACTGGGGGTTTTCAGGCTGAAATAGGAGGGGAAAGGACAGGCTTAGATTTTATACAAAACTAAGTTTGAAATTTTTATTTTAATTATGGGTCAGTGAATGGGATTTGGTGAATTGAGTATGTTCAAACTCAGATGTTGAAAAATTATCTATTTGCTAAGTAAGGGAATAAAATCCATGGGAAGCCTATAGAGTTTATTTATAAAGAGGCAGGAGAAGCTTTTTTCCCAGTGAAAAAGTTAATGTCATGTATCAGGTTTGTTCAACCTGCTGGTGACACAATTCATCTTCATAGAAGATTAGTAAAACTATAATAAACTTGTAGTTAGTAGCATAACATAATTATTAGACAATTATAGCATAAAAATCCTTATTTTAAATCCCATGCAAGCAATTACCTGAGATAATTTACTAATACTCTTCACATAGCTTAAATTCCCCATTGATACTATTGTCATGAAAATATTCACAATTACCTATATATAGTGTATTTAGGTATACTTGTAAGTACATTCAATTTACTATTTTTGAACTGCTACTAAGTAAGCTTGACCAAAAACTTTAAAATTATGTATTTTATTTACTATTTTTGAACTGCTACTAAGTAAGCTTGACCAAAAACTTTAAAATTATGTATTTTATACTAGTCCTATATTTCATTATTGAAAGAAACTAGAAGACTTAAACTAAGCCACAATGAAGTCATTCAAGAAAAGAGGATGTTTCTGTGTTGTTTAGCACAAAATGAAATGAAATAATAAAACTGAGATTTTGTCTTGACTGTTTAGCAAAAAAAACAAACATGAGTTATGAGCACTTTGAGCACATGTCTCTTTCTGAGCAATTATGTATCTATAAGCCAAAATACAGGCAATGAATACAAACTGGATCTTAATGAGCAGCAAGAATCCAAGAGATGAAAAACAAACAAAAGGCCAAGAGAACCACTAATGATGTTACAATTGCTACTATGAGCTTTTCTCATTTGGATAACAACAGCATGATTCATGAGCAAGCTAACCAAGTTTCATTTTTTTTCCATCATCAAATTAAAGCCTTTTGCTAATTTTTTATGACCTCAATCCATTAATTATGTTTTGCATCTTCATTTCCAATCTTCACCAAATCAAGATACTGAGGTTAAAAATGAGTTAGACTTCAACTTTGTGTCTGGAAAGCTAACACTCTCTTCTAATGGATGATTTATTTTTTTTAAAAATGTTTTATGGTTTTTTAGTCAAACCAAAACCAAAGTTATGGAAAAACTGTGGTCTTTTTCTTAAATACTTTGGATTTTACAAGGGTGTTGACTCTGTGTGCATTTTCCCTTGCTGGGTGTGTGATTTTGCTTTCTTTCACCATTATGGCAGAGCAGTAAGTCAATGAGAATTTTGTTATATTTGATCATGTCTACTAGAAATAGCTATACTTATGGAAGACGCATAATTAAAGAAAAATGCTTCATTTAAAAAAATTCACAGGCAAATAGATATATTTTTTTAGTTGCTTCATCTATACAAATACTAATACCCACTTTGGACTAATTTGTTTTTTGTGTTTTTTTTTTAAATATATCTTTATTGATTTCAGAGAGAGGAAAGGAGGGAGAGAGAGAGATAGAAACATCAATGATGAGAGTCATTGATCAGCTGCAGCCCGCAACCCGGGCATGTGCCCTGACTAGGAATCGAACCCCGATCTCCTGGATCCTAGGTCGACACTCAACCGCTGAGCCACGCCCAGCCGGGCAACTTTGGACTAATTTGAATCACCTGATCCCAGTTTGCATCTACTTGATAATAGGCTAATAAAAATTTTCCCTCATATGATTTTCACATTTTCATTCATTATAACATCACCGACACATGTGTGGGTGGTGATAGGTTGAGGTAACAGATGATCATAGGAAATAGAAACCATTCATCTGATCTCACCCCTCAATCTTACTTGGTTTGCTCTATTAGAATGCAACATTTCCGTTTCAGATGGCTAACTGAACATTCTTCTCCCTCCTCAAAGTAGTGGCAAAGTTCTAAAAGGATAAAATTTGTAACCCCAGATTTCTATGCCCAGATAAGGTAAAAGAAACATTGGGTGAATGCACAAAATGCATTCCAAAATTTATGGGTATTGTGCACAAAACATCGCTAATGTTATCCACCTGAAAATTACTTTAAGTAGTACAGCTCAAGGAGAAATGTACAAACAGAAAATTGTAAGAAATTTATTTAAACATAAAACATTATTCTAATAGCTAGTAATATTAAGTAAACTATAAGTATTATGATTACTGAAGAAAATGTTAATTGAAAATAGTAATAATTCAACGAAAAACACAGGGTCAAAATCCTAGAATGTACTAACAAAAATGAGAAACATTTACATAGTTGCAAACTTAAGTTCACTAGTTTTTGCATCTGTGAGAATTCAATAGATAAGGTTTTATTTATTTCATTTTATTTTATTTTATTTTATTTTTAAATATATCTTCATTGATTTCAGAGAGAGGAAAGAAGAGGGAGAGAGAGATAGAAACATCAATGATGAGAGAGTCACTGATCAAGCCCACAACCGGGGCATGTGCCCTGACTGGGAATCAAACCCAGATCACCTGGATCCTAGGTTGACGCCCAACCGCTGAGCCACGCCCGGCCGGGCAATAAGGTTTTATTTCTATAATTAATAACTTTTATTTCTCACTTTAGAACCATACATTTAATAACTTAGGTATTTAGATTTAATGTATGTTTACATTAAACATACATCAGATTCAATGCTGATTTAATACTTACACATTAGTAGTTCATTTATTCTGGAAATATTTGTTGAATGTGTATATCACACCAAAGACATGCTTTACATGTCCTATCTCTTTTCATCCTTACAACTATTCTCTCAGATAGGTTCTATCAACATCCCAATTTAATAGCAAGGAATATAAAACTGAGTGTTAGCACACCTTGGAGATATTACAAGTTCAGTTTCAGACCACCATAATAAGGAAAATATCTCAGTAAAGCAAGTCACACAATTTTTGGTGCACATAAAAGTTATGTTTACACTACATTGTAGTCTATTAAGTGTGGGATCACATTATGTTTGGAAAAACAATGTACTTACCTTAATTAGAAAATGATTAGAAACTAATCAGATGAAAACCATCATCTGAACCTTCAGCAAGTCATAGGTTTTTGCTAGTGAAGGTTTTGCCTCTCTATTGATGGCTGTTGACTTATCAGAAGGGTGAATACTGAAGGTTGAGGTGGCTGTAGCATTTCTTAAAATAAGACAACAGTGAAATTTGCCAAATTGATCGATTCTCTCTTTCACAGGCAATTTCTCTGTAGCATATCAGGCTGTTTGACAGTATTTTACACACAGAACTTCTTTCAGAATTGGAGTCAGTCATCTCAAAACCTGAGGCTGCTTTATCAACTAAGTTTATGTAATATTCTAAATCCTTTGGTGTCATTTCAACAGTCTTTACAGCATCTTCAGCAGGAGTAGATTCCACCTGAAGGAACCACTTTTTTTACTTATTTATATGTAGCAACTCCTCCTCTGTTAAAGTTTTACTCTGGGAGTGCGACAATTCAGTCACATATTCATGCTTCACTACTAATTTTAGCTCTCTTGCTACTTCCACCACTGAAGTTTGAAGCCCTCAAATTCACCCATGAGGGTTGGAATCAACTTCTTCCAAATGCCTGTTGATGTTGATATTTTGATCTCTTCCTGTGAACTGCAAATGTTAATGTCATCTAGAATGGTAAATCATTTCCAGAAAGTTTTCACTTTACCCGGATCCATCAGAGAAGTCACTATCTATGGCAGCTATAGCCTTATGAAATGTATTTCTTAAATAATACAACTTAAAGTCAAAATTACTCCAGGTTTCAGAATGGATGTTGTGTTAGCTGGTGTAAAAACATTAATCTCATTGTACATCTTCATCAGAGCTCTTAGGTGACAGAATGTATTGTCAATGAGCAGTAATATTTTTAAAGAAATCTTTTTTTCTGAACATTTGGTCTCAACAGTGAGCTTAAATTATTTAGTAGCCCATGTTGTAAAGATATGCTTACTATTCAGGCTTTGTAGTTGCCTTCATAGAACCCAGGCAGACTAGATTTAGCATAATTTTAAAAGGCCCTAGGATTTTCAGAATTGTAAATGACTACTAGCTTCATCTTAAAATTACCAGGTGTGCTAGCCCCTAATAAGAGTATTAGCCTGTCCTTTGAAGCCTTGAAGCCTTGAAGCCAGGCATTGACTTCTCTGTAGCTATGAGAGTTCTAGGTGGAATCTTCTTCCAGTATAAGGCTGTTCTACATTGAAACGCTGTTGTTTAGTGTAGCAGCCTTTATTAATTAGCTAGATCTAGAAAACTTGCTGCAGCTTCTACATTGGTACTTGCAGCTTCACCTTGCACTTTTATGTGATAAAGACCCCTTCTTTTCTTAAGTCTCATGAACCAACCTTTCTACCTTTATCTTTTCTTCTACAGCTTCCTCACCTCTCTCAGCCTTCATAGAATTAAAGAAATTTAGGGCTTATTCTGGATTAGGCTTCAGTTTAAGGAAATATTGTGGCTTGTTGGACCCTCTATCCAGACCACTAAAACTTTCTTCATGTCAACAACAAGGCTATTTCACTTTCTATCATATTTGTGTTCCCCTAGAGTAACACTTTACATTTCTTCCAAAAATTGTTTCTTTGCCTTCACAACTTGGCTAACTGGCTCAAGAGTCCTGGCGTTCGGTTTATCTCTGTTTTTGGCATGCCTTCCTCACTAAACTTAATCACTTCTAGCCTTTGATTTATAGTGAGAGACTTATGACTCTATACTTGAACTCTTAGGGGCCATTGTGAGTTATTAAATTGACCTAATGTTAATATTTTTGTGTCTCAGGGAATGGGAGGCCTGAGGAGAGGAAGAGAGATGGAGAAACAACTAGTCAGTGGGGCAGTCAGAAGACACACATTTATTAATTAAATTTTTCATCTATATGGGTGTGGTTCATGGGACCATAGAACAATTGCAAGAGTAACATCAAAGATCCTTGATCACAGATCACTATAACAAATAAAATAATAATTAAAAAGCTTGAAATATTGGAAGAGTTACCAAAATGTGACACAGAGAAACTGAATAAATGCTGTTGGTAAAATGGTGCCTATAAACTTCAAGGTTTGTGTAAAATATGTAGTATCTGTGAAACAGAATAAAGTAAAGCACAATAAAACAAAGTATGCCCGTAACTTGATTAATTGGCTACCATGTGTAGAATGACTATTTGGATCAATTTTACGCTGAAGGTCATGCTTTTAACTTTTATGATCTGCTTTCAAACTGTAATTATAAAACCTGGTTGTATCTTAGTATCAGTTAAAGATATGAAAAAAGCAAAACAACTCAGATGCCTAGGTCACATTCCATACCTACAGAATAGAACCTCCAGGAATTGGGTAGGAGGGAGGATATTGTATCATTAAAAAAATAACAATAACACACAAAAACAAAACACATATGTATTGCTGATCTGCTTCCAATGTTGACACTCTTGCTTTAAAATTTTTGCAACCATTTCATTAATATTATAGAAATGTGTGAAATTTTCAATAATATAAAAAAATCAGTAATATTTAACCTGTTTATGCTATTGTGTTATTCTTAAAAGATCTCAAAGTTGCAATATTTAAAGCCCAGGATAATTGCAGGCTTTTTAGCAGGTATGACACCTCGTTCCTTCCAATTCTAATGTATTACATATAAAGTTAACAATTTGTAAAGATTCAGAGTTTTAGTGTAGCTTTTCACCAGCCTCAGACTGACTTATCACTTCAGAGATCACATTCAACATCATCTCTTTGTTCCTTTTGCACCTTTCTTAGCACATGAACCCTTCGGCACCTTTTCGATGTATCTGCCCATTGACTCCTGTGCAATTTGCTGCACTCAAATTGGGTAGGATGAGATCTGCTCATATGAAGTTAAGGACTAAAGTTCCCCCTTCTCACATGTTTGCCAAGCTCTGGTTGGCTTTTCTTCAGTCCTTAAATCTCTTCTCAATTTTTGAAGCCTTTGCCTCCTCAATTTAGTCACAGCCTTGCCCTGAGGTTCTAGTAAAATTTTAACCTTACGTAGCTGAGACTTGCGGAGGTCAAGTACCAGTTTCTATCGGAATCAAGACACACCCCTTATTTATTTCACTCTGACACTGAGATTTTAGGCTTTAGCATTTTCCCCCAACAGCCAGGCTCATCTTCTATTATCGCTGTTAAAACTTCTTCCCATTATTACCATCCAGCACACAGTCAATACTCAAGATCTCTTTAAGCTAAAGAGCTATATTATCATGTTTCCTTATAGTTTATATATAAGTTGCACATTTAAGAATCACAAAGTTAAAGAAATATTAGAATCACAAAGTTAAGAATATTAGAATTCTCTGGACAAAGAAGGAAAAATGTCTGCCCTTCTCTATCTGCTGATCTTTTTAACAAGATGCAATACTTTGATATTCTAGGGAACTTCCCTTTCAATGGACTTGCTGGTGATGGGTGTAATGCTAGTGAGGCCTCTGGGACACTGGCTCGTCTGCTTGGCTCCTACTTCAGCTGCTTGCTAAGGAACTGCCTTGAATTAAATATGTTCTTTAAAAAAGCAAATCAAAAAAAGCCAGAAGAGCCATTCAAAACTCTAACCCTCACCATATATCTCAGTACCTCACCATTCTAAGTACCTGCTGGTCTAAAATCAGGACTCAAAACAGAGGACAGATCCCATTCATTCATGGCCCCAAGATTGTTATTTTTCATAAAATTATACCTTTCTAAAGCTGCTATATTAAAGGCCAAGACTTTCTCACTGGTTTTGTAAAAAATTGCTTACAATGCATTAAATGTGTTTGACATTTTATCTCCTTTTTTCTAACGGCAAGGTAATTCCAGACACAAAGTAATAACTTTTTTACAGGCTAATTTTTATTTTTGGCTTATGGCATTAATATTTTAAATATTTATTAAATTTAGGCAGAACCTGGACTTTTTTTTTAAGTGGTTTTATATTGGTTGTACCCACAAAGATAATTAAATCATTTGATGGTTCCCCTAAAGTATTCACGATTAACAGATACAGCAAATTATAAAAGGTGAACAGTAATTCTTAAGCTAATTAGCACTATGTATAATCAAATACAACTTTTATTCTGCAAAACTGACATTATTTTTTGTATCTTTTCTAGTTAAAAATAACCCCTAACATTAAAAAAAACGTAGAACACTGCTCACTTTGGACCATATTTATTTTACAGTCATTCTGTCTAATGAAGGTAATTGTGTAATACTATTGGCAGAGTAAGTCAGGAAATATCACCCAGTTCCCTAGATACTTTTTCATCTCAGACAATCTTATAGACCTACCAAAATAAGTACACCCAAATACCAAATTATTTGTTAGAACAAAAGAAAAATTGGGAAGCAATGAAAAACTATTTTTTAAAAGCTGTGTATTTATTTCTACGGGCCTCAATGAATGTAAGCTCTCTTGCGAGGGGTGTTTCACTAGTGTTCCTTGTGATGACTATGTAATCACTGGGCTTAACACTGAAAAATAAGTTTTGAGGAATGCATGTGCAATTTATTCACATGAGAATTTTTACTTGTAAAATCTATCATTTTCATGGTTTCCAAATTTTATATCCATAAGCTTGGTAACAATTCCAGATATTCTTTCTGCCATATGCTTAACAGAAGCTGATTGAAGGCAGTGAAAAACCTAATCAAATGCTTTGTAAAATAGAAATTAAAAGTCTCTAAAAACAGATATGGAGACTTTAAGGATGATTTAAAGGATTGATCACCACTGGGTCAGTTATAGTCAATGAACTAACTTAATAGTGGGAAAATCATGGACTTAAGCATAAATTCTGGAGTTTCAACTCATTTTCTGTATGAAGTTAGGAATATTAATTAAATTTTATGGAGCCTCACCTTTTCTTATCTGTAAGATGGACATAAAAATGTCTAGTTTGTATTCACTCATTCATTCATTCTTTAAATAGAAACTTAGTGGTTACTATGTGGTAAATGACTAAAAGTCTAATAGCAATTTGCATGCTTAGATTTTTAAAATTATCTTGATGAGTTACAAATGCTTGTTTCTGTGGCCCAAATTTTTTGAAGGCTGAATGGTGTTTAGAAAGACTACAGACCACCTACTATTTGTGTAGAATCTCTCTTTAATTCTTGGGATTTAGACATTGCTCATAGGGATAGTGTCATTATTTCTTGCTCTACTCTTTTGCACTATATTAATTTAGAAGAAGTCTACTGAACAGACGTGTAACAGAAATTTATTGTGGCAGCTTCCTAGCAGTCAGACCCCTAAGCAGCTGTGTGTCCAACTGTGCATATGTCAGCTTTTTGACATGTAACAGAAGCTCAATCCAATGTGTAGGTGCCATGTCCTTCATCTTCCTTTGCCACAATGCCTCTGTGTGGTTCAAAAGAGCAGAGGAACATTTTCTGCTTATTATTGTTGTTGGTTCATATCTCATTTGCTCTGCACTATCACCCAGAGATTTGTTTTGCCCCTAACTGTTTTCTTGGGTTTGTCCTACCTCTAAGTAGTTGCATTAGGTTATTTCCTCCCCCTGTGTAATGATTTGCATTTTTACAACTTAAATCTTGGTTTTATCATTTCCTTACCATACTTCTAATGCCCCCAGGTTCTTTATTAAAATTATTTCCCTGCCCTCCCCAGTGTATGCAACATCATCCAAGCTAGTTCCATCCACAAATGAAAGTGTGTTACTTAATTATCTTTTCCTAAACATTCACAAATATCTTGAATATAAATGAACTTAAAAATTCCAACTTTGAAATATCCTCATTCATTTCTAAAAACCCCAACATTTGTGTGTGTTGTTTTTATTTCTTTAAAATTATAAAGCCAAGGTAAACATATTTATCAGGCCATATTTAGGCTAATTCAAGTATATTGCATCAAATTATATTTAACATCAGGTTAAGTGCCTTAAGACATAATAAATTTCCTTTTTTTCCCTACTCTCTTTTATTTAATACATCTTTTTGTTGGTCTTATTGAAATTTAACAGACCTAATTCCAATAGATTAAATTTTACTTATTTTCCAAAAGTAAGTATAGGTTTGAAGAAAAACATCCTGAAAGGTTGGTTTGCTCTTCTGGATCATGATATTGACTTTTAACAACTGTTTCATGATGAGTCTCTAAGGAAATTTTAACCAAATTACATTCAAGAGCAATTTATGTGTGATTCAGAATTCAATTGTGGCTAGTGAAATAGTTTGTCTTTGATAAGTTACAGTTAACTATCAGTATGCCAGAAATAAAAATGCATCAGTTGAAGTATCTTTAAAATAACCTCTACCATCAGATAGTTTTTTCTCAGGATCCTACAGGAAATGATGTGGAGGCAGGGAAAGCATGCTCTGAGGTCTAATCTGTATGGAATTACCTGTCTGCTGAGTACAACCCCAGTCTCTGTAAATAGAAAATCCACAAAAGGGAATACATATTATAAATGTTGGAAGTGAGTCTAAAATCATCCAGTTCAATCCCTTCATTTCACAGATAAAGGAAAAGAAGCCCAGAGAGACTGACAGAGAGGACCAAGGTCATACCCTGAGGAAAATGTCTGTTTCACATTACTATTACAGACACTACCTGAACCCTTCAGGATTACTTTGTTTCCTTTAGGCCTGAGACACATCTTTCTAGTATTTTCTAGAAAGACATTATGATAAATGTTTCTAAAGCTTACCAAATTAAAACCAATATAATATCATATGCCTGAAAAATCATTTCTACATTTACATAAAATTTTAGATGCAGTTTACTTAAATTCAGTAGGTAACAGCCTAATTTTATTGCCTAAATTTCTAAGTATAATTGTCTTAAAATGTTACCTAAATGTGTTTTCAAAGCTTTGTTACTTTGCAAGATCAACTGGAATCTCTAAAAATAAATATTGGTATTGTCTGTTCCATATCTTTCTATATCAGTATCCCAACGAATGCCTCATTCAGAAAGTGGAGAGAGTATGACTGTGAAGGTAAATGATTCTAATTCTCCAAATCCTGCATAAAAACTATTATTAAAAAAGATATGTAGATAGAACATTAGGTTCTGTTTCCTAAGAAGGAAAATATATTCAAATAGAAATAGATATGTGGTTTGAAAGAGAGAGACTCCAAGACTTTCAGAAGAGTGGCCACCATCCTGGATACTCTGAAGGACAGAGGGAATAGAAAAAAATATTTTTCTTCTAAAATAACCCTCAGAAAAGAAAATTATATTCAGCTTCATAAAATGTCCACTTATATCTTTTTATATGGAGAAAAATAAGGTGAAAATAAACAAAATGCCCTGAAAAATTTAGTTTTCCTTCTCTCCCTACTATTTTCATTCCTTGCTTTTATATCAGTATTGTTAGATAATTATTTGCAAGTCCATATAGACAACCAAAGCACTGGGAGTCATATTAGGTGCAGATATTAAGCACATACAAACACTGAAAAGAATATTTGGTATTAAGCAACAGTGTAGTTTCTTCTCACTAAGACATCTATAAACTATAGCTGAATAAATCTTACTAATTAAAACTCTTAATTAGCAAAACAGCCTCAATTCTTTTAATCTAGCATAACTAATATTTTTACTAGCTAATCAAGCACTGTTGCTTAAACAAGAGCAACATTGTTGAACCTAGATATTTTCATTTAAGGCAAGATACTTTGCTTTGATTTGAATGTCAATCAATTGGTAATTTAAATATGTATTTTTTAAATTAGAAAATTCCAGATATGAAAGTGTATAGAGAAATATTGCTGAATCACATATTACAACAGCAACATACTAATTCCAAGATATTGTTTGCAAATAAATTTAAAAGATAATTATGTTTGTGGAATTAGAAATGTCTTATTTTTCTGAGTTAGAAAAGTCAAATAAATATTCAACTGAATAAAAACAGTTGAGCAATGAATTTGAATAAGGCAATGTGGCAAATTAAACTTTTGTCTCTGCCATCAATGCGCTTGCACTCTAGATGGGAAAACAAATTACTATTCTTTAGATATCACTAGCTAGAGAATTAGAGAATTATATGAGATAATTTTCTTAAAGTAACTAGCAAAAAATTACTTTATCAAGAACAAAAAAGAAAAATACATGAATAATATATGTTGCACAAAACATATATTTTTTTATATACTGTGTAAAGTATCTGCAGGTGGCACTAAAAGCGATATTACATGAGAGCTGTCTGAATTAGGAGTCATTATAAAGCCATAACAAATTTTTGAAGTGATAACTCTGTTACCCATCACACAGTTCATACTTTGGCTTTCAAGTGTTCTTTGCTTCTCCTTCAACCAGTCCTATTTGGAAAACAGCCATCTGGCTTCCTTCTTGGTTAGTTTTAAAGACTCATTTGTTAGTGTTCTTGGTATTGTAATCTTAGTGTACTTAGAGAATACATGTGTGCTGTACGCGCCTAAGATAATGTAATAAATTGGGTCCCTTCAGCAACAGAGGCCTAATTGGAACTGTAACTAAAGTAGCACAAATCGTGTGGGCAAAGGTCAACAATGAGACAACTGGGAGAAAGACTACATCATCCATGAGTGTGTGTTTGAGTGTGTGTGTGTGTGTGTGTGTGTGTGTGTGTGTGTGTGTGTGCGCGCGCGTGCGCACCCACATGCACTTATAAGCTGGAAAAGAACTGCCAAGCCCCGTGTCAAAGGAATCCTTTCAAATGAACTAGAGTACAGACATTTCTAATTTTACAACTTGCCTCCTGGAGCTGCACAACCCAGCCAAGCCCAGTAAGAAATCTCCTCTCACATCCTCTTATAACACCTCTCTATTCCCTAGATTGAGTTCATTTTGCCGTTCAAGACTCTAAAACAAAACAAAATGAAAACTCCCTAAGAAAAATGAATGCATGGCAGAGATGCAGAGATGCATGAATCAGAGCACTGAGAGAAAAGACTTTCAAGTTTCTCTTATTTCATTCTTTATAGGAATGGGACTACTTAGCCTGAATTACCTAAGAGCCACACACCTGACTTCAGATTAATATTTGTCATCCCCCACTACACCCTCTCCAAGCAGGAATACACCTCTTTCTATTGCTCTTCCAGGAATTTAGAGATATGTTTGTCTACTTCTTAATTCAGCTTTTTAACAATCTTCAGTTTTAGCATTTTCAGTTTTGAGTATGATAAAATATCTCTCCCAGATGTCCTATTAGACTACTAATTGTGTCAGTCTCCCATTTCATATCTGTGTGTATACCTATATTCAAATATGAGAATATTTTTGTCTTAAAGTTGAAATATTTATTCAAGTACACAGTAAGTTAGATTATGATTTAATTTTGTCTAAATAATGGGTAGAACTGCACTGTAATTTATATTAATAAGCATTCCAAATCATCACTCACAAATTAGGTTGTGCCATCTTAGCTGGGTTTTCCATAGGACACTGAGCTGTCTGGTTCTGTTGCCATAATATATTTATTTGAGGTGCACACTCCTAGTTTTAATGTAATGCAACATCTACTGAGCACCTACTCTGCCCATGACACTGTGCAAGAAAGTAACAGGTGACATAATTTTTAAATGGTGAAGTGTCAATTGCCCTTTATACCAAATGAGATCTCTGTATTTTCAGCCTACTTTCTCAGGATAATTTTTATAATATAGCTATACTCTTTGTTCCATGTTAATGAAGGTAATAATGGGAATAGAAGTCATAGTATAGTAAAGGTTTTGATTTTTGTAAAAGGGTGGAGGCATGTATAAAAAAAAACTAACAATAGGGAAATTTATAACACCTTCTCAAGATAAATTTAATAAAAATGAGTTAACTACCGATACTAAAGTGAATGTCACTCCCAGGTTCAAATATATAAGTATATTTATTTTAAAATTCATCTCAAATAGGCAAAAGTATGTTTGGACAGGAAGATCAGTCTAAATATTTATTCCTGCTATGTGACAAGATTCCAGATTCTACTTCTCTGCCAATGGTTGCAATTGTATTCCATCTATGTCTCTAATTTGCACATCTGTTTACTATCAATTTATCTATACATATGGGTAATTATGTAGATTTAATGTTAAAATATTGAGATTTTTTTAGAATGCTATCATTTACAGAAAATATAGAATTAACAAGAAATTATTTCTTCTGCCGTGACATTTACTCAGGTGCTTATAAACACATACAGTTCAGGCATTTCCTGGTTGAATAAATCACAATAGATTTTAGGAAACTAAAAAAGGTTGAGAGTATTCCTCTGGTACATGTGAGGCTTCTTCATTTCTTGATAGTATTAACTATTACGTGCTAGGAAATATCTACCCTCTACGATAGCAGATGTCAATAGAGATAAATGGTGTACTCTGGGCAGTGTGGCTTGGCTTTAGAGACACAGATTTTGGAGTCAGGCAGACCTGAATTCCTGTCAGAATTTATCCATGACAGTGGGATTGCAGTTAAAGGACTTCACTTCCTTCTGTCACACCTGACTTATGCTGGCAGCATCTAGAAAGGCTTGCAAGAACAATCTGTATTTAAAAAGAAAATAATTTAACTCTTAGAGAATTAAAAATTCAACCAGAAGCCAGAAAGAGATCATCGTCAATACCTCCATTCTCACTGTAGCCATGTAGAGTTCTTATTGGGCGGGCACTCCACAGCTCCCTCCTGTTCTGCATTCCCTCCCTCCCTCCACCAGTCCTGCTCTAGGACTCTTTCCAGTCAAGTCTAGGCACCATCAAAGGGACATGTCCAGCACTGGAGGGCCCTACAAATACAATTTCTTCAGTTTAGGGGAACTACAAGGCTTACCATTCTGTTGCTGCTGCGGCCCAAATCTCGTAGCCTAACTGTGAAGTTCATCTTGCTGCTGATGCCTTTGCCTCTTGACTCTATCAACTAACAGCCTTTCTTCCAGCAGGTGGGCTGGAGGGAAAAAACACAGAAGCAGGTTTGGGAACTCAAAACCCTGGATTGCTATACTTTGACAATCTCTGAAATAGATGCAATAATAGTACTTTTCTGAGGACTGTTTAAAGAGGATCCATCAAACAGGTGGCACAGTGGAAATATTGGATCAATTATAGTTATCTTTAATCATGAACATTTTCCCTACGTAAATCTCTAGAAAGATACAGAGCTCATGCTTTTTTCGCCTTCTTATTCATTTGTAATGCCAATAATATATTCTGAAATTTTAATATCAGATTAGCATATGACACACTGCATCTATCCAGACTTATAGCACACACAGTCAGAAACACATGCGCACATATTTTCAACACGATTATGTTCCTAAATACCGGCATAAGAAATAACTCTGAATCATAGTAACTTGTGGGTAATTCTTTTCCAAGCAAGGACAGGACACAGGAAATCTAATTCCCTACCCTGTTCCTTCTCTCCCATCCCATCTTCTTTCTTTCCCATGCCCTCGGTCTTCCTGTCAAGAATGGCGGAATGCACACCCTGATCACAGTGAGACACTGCAGAGTCAGCAAGACACACCGGGAAGGTTAGTGTGCAATAAAAATTACTCTAGAATAGTCCACGGATAAGAGAAAACTTGAGAACAGACATTTTAGACAGGTACAAATGTAAGAGCATTTGCATAGGAATGTCACAGAGCCTGTCACCACAGGGAAAAACCCACAATAGAAGAGATAAAGACTCCTTTCCAGGCTATCTTCACATTTGTATGCATTACAAGTTCCTGCCTATAGCACATTAAACTGATTAGCTCTGTTTATTGACATAATAGTTGTGGGCCTGGACATATGTTGGTATACATTAAATCACTTATTAATAGGAATTACTACTTTTTAGTTGTCACAAGTGCTTACAAAGGAAAATCGTTACGATGTTTTTTTCCATTACTTGAGCACTATGACAAATTTCACATTTGTAAAATGATATCTGTGTTGCCTTGAAGCTGTTGGAACATTTAAATCTTCTAATAGGCACTATGTGTGTGTTTTTTCATAAATTATGAAGGAACAAGATAAAAATAACAAGTTTTAAGAAAACCGCATGCTATTTTCATTAAGTCAGGAGTTTAACCCAAAATAAGGGCAGGTGTTTAGATTTGTCTTTCATTACTTAGAAAAATAAATCCATATTGGTTTAAATATAGTTATTTCTATAAGTATTTTTATTCTTCCTTGGAATAAGCTATTAGTATTGCTGGATTTCAATAGTTTAGCATTTACAGTAAAGCATAAAGCAGGTTAATAGAGTTCCATTAGTATAACGTTTCCTTAGTGAGCTGTTCAACATTTTGAAGGGACATTATTTATTAGTCTGCCCTGTCTTAAATGCTTTGTCCGCAAGATCATAATCCAAGAAATAAATAAAATAATCAACGAATCTGTGTGCAGTCCAAAAATTTATAAAATCAGGATGAAATTTGTATCCCTCTCCTGTTAGTGGCCAGTGGTCTCATAGTAAGGTTTGGTAAAAGTATATCACCAAAGGGAAAAGGAAATTGTCAGCATAATGTTCTGACATAGACAGGTACTTAAATAGCATTGGGTTCTCATTACCAGGCTGCTTCTCCACCACGTCCAGGATGGCCAGATCATATGGGGTAGAGTAGATTACTTGACATGGTGTCAAGTGCTTACAGGATTCTGGATGACCAGGCATCTTTATTTAACCACCATGCTGCTAACCCCACATGGGAAAGGGCTTGAAAGGTTAATATAAACATTGCCTGCTTCTTTCAAACTGCATCAGAATACCACATCTGGCGGGTCACCTCACCTTGCAGTCAAAACTCAAAGGACATTTGCTTTGTGAATGTCAGGATAATTTTATAAGAACCAGACACCGGGCAACTGAAGTGGGGATCAGAGAAAAAGGAAGGTTGTTACATGTGGACCGTTTGGGTTATTTTTTAAAAAGGGTATGATTGTGAGCCCAGGAACCACTATAGTAGTCACTGAAGCTTCCGGACAAATTACATCCATGCTACGCCTAACATCAAATGGCAGGGAAACTGTAGTAATGAGATTTCAGAACACAGTGACTCCACATGAGTGAATGCCATGGATTAGACAGTTCAGTCACATCTGACCAGTTTTTTTATAAGAATAAAGAATACCAAGACACAATATGAGACATATAACAACAGCAGCAACAAAAAACTTTTATTTGTAGGTTAAAATTTCATTGTATGCATATTTATTTTATTTTATTGATTGATTCAAGTTATGAATACTCTGGTTGCCTCCCACCCTGCCACCCCCACTACAAATAATGCTGCAGTGAGCTTCCTTGACCATTCCCACTAACACACTTGCATGGGCTGCACACACACTCACACACACACTCACACACACACACGCATTCACAGGTCATGGGGTGTGTATACTGAAATTGCATAAGTAGTGCCAGATTGCTCTGACACACACCTGTTATAAATATTTTATGATGAAAATATATGTAATTAGGTAAAATACTGTTAAATATTTAAATTTTTTCTTTGCTCTACCACCTCCTTCCCTTATTTATCTATAGGCGCACCATCACTTATTCTGTTCTATAACACAGGAATCTACCTAATCCTTGGCTTTTACTTGTTTTTCATTACTATTTCTACTAGTCACCAAATTTTATAGGATCTATGGTATCTTACAGTATAGATAGTCTTGACGGTAACTTCTACCATTTTCTGTAATCCTCCCCACTAATCCACTAGTATTCATACTCATTCATTAGTCTTAACTCCTAATTCAATCCTTCATCATTTCTTTTATTTTTAATTTTTATTTACTGATTTGAGAGAGAGAGAGAGAGATTTGTTGTTCCACTTTTTTATGTTTTTATTGGTTGCTTCTTGTATGTACCCTGACCAGGGATCAAATCCACAAGATTGGGATATCGAGATGACATTCTAACCAACTGAGCTATCTGGCCAGAGCTCATAATTTCTTGATATCGAAATCTGCTCTTCTTCCAGTTCCGTAGCATTATACAGGTGTCTCCCTCCACCTGAAATGTTTCTCAAATTATAATGCTATCCCAAATATCCCTAAAGACTTAAGGAAAATGTCACCTCTTCCATATCCTCATACTAGTTTACTAAAATCTCTTTATACTATTTTTCCAATTTTATTGCAATTATCTGTTAATATCTACATCTCACAAGTCACAAATTTCTCAAAGAAGGAATTACATTTTATTCGTATTTGTGTCCCGAGTGCATGCAAATGTTAACTGTTCCACAAATGTTTGTTGAATTGGCTTTTATTGTTATTCCCTCTGGCTCTCATCTCCTCTTTTGAAATTATAGTTAATTATCTGGCAAAATAATCCTGCACTAAGATGTTAATATAAAAGTATACCCCCTTTAATAAGTTTAAAAAATAAGCAATACTGCACAACATATTTGTTAAGCATTTATATGTGTGTTTGATAGAAAATATTAAAGAAAGCCAAGAGAATGATAAACATAAATTTCTGGATATATATTTCTGGGTGAGAAGCCAAAGACAGGACATGGGGGAAAGCACATAGAAAATTTACATTTTCAGAAATATTTGAGTTATTGGAATGCATGGTGCATTAGAGGTGTTAATTATATTACAAATAAATATTTAAACAAACATAATTAGTGAGAGACATGTATGGACCAAGGTCTCAGTAAGCTGTAAGTAACAAAGCAAAATTAATGTAATTCTGTGTTCCAAAAAAGAATAAAAGAAATAAAAGAAAAATAAAGTGTATGTGTTTGAAATAAATATTTCTTCTTCAGAGGAACTCAGATTTTATAATTTTATAACAGGAGATTTCTAGAGGAACAATTTCTTAATTTAAAAATCTGTTACACTCTCAGTATGATATGATTGTGGGCAAAATACTGCCATCCAGATATTTCACTACTTCTAACATTAAGATATCTTTCAGTGGTGAAGTTTATAATACCATGGACAGACAACCTTGTGTTATTTTACAGCCAAGAATTCTTTCAACATGCCTCTACTCATGTCATCCAGACTGGCCAGAGTACTAGACATACAAGGCACAGTCAGCTTGAAAAGTTATGGAGATGTGAACCTATGACTGTTGGAATCCCTAAAGCAAATACATACTCAAGACTTGAAAAAAGCCCATGTTTATCAACCCTGACAAAAAGTCAAATTATTTACTTCATAGGTAGAAGAAGAGACTGGAACACACATAAAAGACCAATAAGTCTAGAATTTCTTATGATACTCTATGAAATAATCTCAATCAAATCTCTGGATCTCAGTTTTATTAGTTATAACATAAAATGTTAAACCTCAGTAATCTCTGAGGTTCTCCAGGCAGATAGACTATGATTCTATACATGAAAAAATTTAATCTGAGACTAAAAGAGAAATGTGAGTATCTATGTTTTCTGTATACCGTATAACTGCATCATCTTCTATAATTTATTTTATTCAGATATTTTCAGGAAACAGGAAAAGTAGGAGAAACCCATCAACTATGCATCATTAGCCAATAAAAAAAAGTCAACAATAGGTATAAAAGCAACCTGTTTCATATATTAAAGAAAAATATAGTTTAACTATTATTTTGTTTTATGAGATTGAGTGCAGATAAGTGCTATACAAGAACATATTTTATGACAGATGCCCATTGAAGAGTAGGTAAAAAATCACCTCCTCTGAACACAAGAAGACTTTGAATTTCTGAAATGTACAATTATATTGGGACTAAATTTTGACTGGCTTTTGTATTTAGAAGCTTTTCAATATTCTTCTTATAGATTGGGGAAAATAAAAGCCCTTACAGTAATGGCTTTGTGTTCCCTTTTTTAAAAAGGGGGGGGGGACTATTTTCATAAATTGACAGCTCTGTAATCAAAGTTTTATAAGTTAAAATTTTGTATTAATATTCTATATAGTCTAAACAGCATTGGAAATCAAGTGACTGCTGATTAGTATAGAGAGAATACTTAATTTTTTTATTGAATTTATTGGGTTAACAAAATTATGCATGTATGGGGTGCACAATTCCATAACACATCATCTATACACTGTATTGTGTTTTTACCACCCCAAGTCAAGTCTCCTTTCATCACCATTTATCCCAATATTTAAAAGTTAAGGGTAGCACTACCTCATTTCTTCTCTATGTAAAATCCCATCCTAGGTTGTGCTAAATCAACAAAGTAAAAAAAAATGTAGGGACAAAAAAATCCTGTTTATAATTTACATCTCTACTTATCCAATTACCCTCTGAGGTGGAAGATAAACTGAAATGCTTGGTAAGAATCTAATTCTAAATAGAAATAAGGAAGTGATATGTGCTTAGTTCTCAGACCTAGCAGACATGTGGAAGGAGAAGTCTTGTTAAACATAAGATATTCAAGATAGAAGAAAATACCATTACAGTGAGCCCTTAAAAAAGGAAAAAGCTTATTTTTCTGTCTTAAAAGAGATTATCTATCCAAATGCAAAGAAGATAAAGCAGACTGAGTATCTAACCCACCAGAAATACAGTTTCTAGAATTAGAGGTGGCCTTCTCTGGAGCTTTACTAGGGATTATTTCCTGATTCACAACTGAAATTTCTCTGAAATGCACTAATCTCCCTCAGGGCACTACGGTAACAATACTTCTTCATTCTTTCTGCTTTTGAATACAATTCCTCTTTAAATATTAATTTTAGAGGAGGTTTTACTTGCAATTAACCATGCGATTATATTGTAATCACATTGAATCCCATACTCTAAAATGAATTTAGCATAATATGGACCTAAAGAGCCAATAAAGTTAACACCCACTGAGTTTACTAGTAAGTGAGACATCTAGCACCTTCACTAATTGCGGACCAACACATAAACTGACATACAGAAAGTTTTCTGAAATAGTAAAGGGAAAATCCAAAACGATACACATAAAAACATGTACAATCTTACCTGTTTATGCAACTAACTAAGCTATGCATCAGGTAAAAAAGTTGAAAACCAACTCCATTATTTTGAGAATTGATAAGAATGCAAATAAGTGTTGAGTGCACCAGCCCGGTAAACATACGGGCTGCTGGAAAACAAGCGTAGTCTATAAACTTGTAGCAAAGGCAACAACACATCTCATCTTATAGTCAGTATTCAAAAACATTGGCATTATTACTCATTAGTTACTTGTGACATTTTTGAGGACATTTGCAACTTGGAATCCTAACCTCTATTTCTCAATTTCATAGTCAAACACCCGGATTCTTGAGTATTCAGATATTAAAATGAAAGAGTTTTATGGAAAAAGATTCATGTCTTTACCTTCACTGTTTAATATACGTGTGTATGTAAGTATACTTTAAAACATACACACAACAGATATATATGTATACATTTCTACAACACTGCATCTGTAACTAAGAGTTTGATCAATTAAAATTTTAGATTAAAATCTTATGTGGCCTATTTGTAATGAAGTGCCTGGTGAACAGTGTGGTAACATCAAGCACTATTGTATTTTTTAAATCATCACATCAGCCCTATGATGTAGTAGTACCATTCCCATTTTAGAGATGAGTAAACTGCAATTTCATAAAATTTTAGTAACTTGTACAAAATGAAACAGCTACTAAGTAACAGAACCAGGACTCCATCCAGGTCTCCTAACGCAGGCTATATCTAATACATCATGCTGAAAAGAAATCCATGAATTTTATGGAATTTTTAGCTATAGACACTATATATACATATTTATAACTATATAAAAATATAATACATAAATTAAAGTCACTTGTTTTTTTCCATCCTTTAGCAAAAGTCTTTATTGCTATTTTGGTATTTATTTTTTCAGTACTTTTCTTGGTGCTCTAAGTTTCTTTGATGATCTCTATATATTTATTTAAAGTTATTACACTGCTTTGTTTTTATTTAATGTCATGCTGTGAGTATTTTCATAATTCAATGAATGTGTTTTCCAACATTATATTCTTCCTAAACAAATGTGGCTTGGATTGTCAACTTCAAGTGTAATCACTTATTTCTGGATGAACACCCTGCCTTTGAATCATGTGTTTTCTTAATATAAATATTAAATTATACTCACATGCACAAGCCACATTTTTTCAGTTTCCTCTTTAGGACAGATTTATAAAACTAAAATAACTGCATCAAAGAATATACATATATGGTCTTTCATAAACTGGATGGGCCAAAAGTAAGTTTATAGTTGTGAGTACATGAAACATTGTTTATTCTTATATTCTTATTTATTAATTATTGTATTATATTACATACAAACAACTGTATAACCTAATTTTTCCCCACCCTGTACATTGTCAAATTTTTTCCAAAAAATTTTTTCAACACTAGTGCCAGTACCAAGTATTATAAATATCATTTTTCATCAAATTTATAAGTTTTTAAAAGTTTTGTAATTGCCAATTTACATTCTATTAACTAGGAATGAATAGGAAAGGTGATTTTTTTTTAATGTTAATCTTTCAACTGTAATTCTTCTACAGTTGCTAGTATATTTCTTTACTACATTCTTGTGATGACATAATAGTTTTATTGCTAGTTTCCAAGTACAGTCTCTATTTGAAGATATTATACATTTATTGATTTATTGAAAATGTTACTGGAGAGCCACTCAAGTCAGAGGGTGCTCTCCCCTCCTCAGGTCTCATCACACTAGCAAGAAAGAATTTAGACAAGTGACAAAAAGCAGTGTTAGAGCAAAGCAAATGAGTTTATTAAGGAAACAAAGCAAGTAAATTCATTACAAATACACTTGGCATATAGCGCAAGTGAGCAACTCAGCCAGTCTGAGTGCTCTGCCTGGTGGGGGTTCAAGAATTTTATACTTTTTCCCCCTATAGATGTCAAGGTCCCTCTTTTACATTGTTATGGTTTTTCCCAGAATTTATGAGAGCATCTGGTGATTTTATCTTGGCAAGTCCCAAGACTGATGACATCTTTGTTTAGTGGGTAAAATGAACTCCTCTTTTCCCACCCTTCTCTTCCTTCTGACCTAGCAGCTTTTTATTCTGCCTAACAGAAATACTTTACTCATCTTGTGATTTCCATTTTAATTGTTCTTGTGATATGGATTTTTAATTTTTAATGGAGTTAATTCTATAAATATTTAATATAAAAATAACTGCTCCCATTATTTTTCTTTAGTTTATGTCTCAAGAGATTTGTTAAATAACAATCTAATTTTTTTATTTATTTTACCTTGATATGGCACAAATTAGAATCTATCTGGACCTTGTGACTTAGTTAATGCATTAATTTTCCGAAGAGCCTAAGTACCAATATTTGTTAAAAATTATTTTTCTTATTTAATATTCACACATATTTTAACTAAAAATCTCATATATATTCATTGTTCAAAAACTGAATTAAAGAGAAAAATCATAAAGCAAATTTTGGGGTTCTATAATCTCCCATGCCATAGAACATATATTCTTCTTAAATAAACGTTTCAGATCAAATTTATGTTTTAAGTATTACCATATAAAATACATTTTAGAATGGTCTTGAGCTTTTGCACTCAAGTGTATAGCCATAATTTTAACCGCTCTTATTGTTCACTCAATTTAGTTAATTGCTTTTTGTGTTCCCCATCAGATATTTGATGCTATGACTTTACCATTTTTGAATTCTTGATTTAGATTTACTTCTTAGTTGACTGTTAATGTCAGTCAAGTTTACTAACTTAGGAAAGATATTCACATAATACTCTTAGGATGAAAAAAAGAGTAGTAAAATGTCTATTCCTTATGTCATT
This sequence comes from Miniopterus natalensis, assembly GCF_054644295.1. Taxonomy (NCBI): domain Eukaryota; kingdom Metazoa; phylum Chordata; class Mammalia; order Chiroptera; family Miniopteridae; genus Miniopterus; species Miniopterus natalensis. The sequence continues at coordinate 57,493,755 of NC_142083.1, forward strand.
ATATAAGCATTATTCTCATGTGAATAAAGGATTTATGAGTCTCACTATCCTAGAATGAGATTAATTTTTATTCAAAACTCTAATGGCTTCTGTGATTTATATTTGGGGAGAAGAAAGGTCACACCAACCTGATTTTTATTACTTTTTAGAAACTAATATAAACTAATTTCTCTGCCTCTATAAATTACCAGATTTTTCATCTTTAATATTTCATCACTTCAGAAATGTTTCTTTTCTTGTATATCTGATTATTTGTCCTATGCACAATGAAGTTATTTCCTTATTTTTACTGCTAGCACTAAATTATAAACTGGATCTATCACTTAGACAAAATACTTATTTTTAATTTGCATTCTTGATAAGTTTCTCAAACTTGTCCTCCACACTACTGAATAAATTTCTGCTGTAACAGACCTTCCTGCACTTTAATTTACTTATTAGATTATAGACTTCTTTTCTTCTTTCATGCTTCTGATTCTAGCCACCTTAGTGTACATCTCTGAAGTTATTGTTGACTTCAATTTATTTTCTTGTGGCTCTTACCCTATCTCTAGGTCCCCTTCTCATAGAATTTCTATTTATTTTCTGTAGACAATATTTTAAAAATATTCTCTATAATTCTTTAGATTACTTGTCCACTTTCCCTTAAGTTGCTTTTTGTTTGTTGGCTTCAAAAACCTGTCATGTGCCATGCTTTGTTTAGATTCTGTTAGTAATTAATAAATTGGGAAAGATACCAACACTTAGTGATTAACATGTGTGGGGGGGAAGAAGCCATCAGTATTCCTCTTTAATTTCAGCTTCTGTGCTGATAACTCCTTTTCTGATGCACATGTGAAGGTCAAGTCTAGCATCAGGAGTCCTAGATGCAAAGCCTAATAAATATTGATCTAGTGCGAGTTCATTCCTGTGAGATACAATTTTTCTTTGCTCAGGTACTTAACTCAAATAGGGATTCCAATAGAAAATGTACTAAGAATTAACTTAGGTAATACTTGGGACAGTATATCACCCAGTTGTCTACTCATCTTCACCTTGCTTCACAATACTTGCTCCTTGGGAAAAAAATTAAGATACACTTAAAAATATATGTAGGTGACTTATTTTCTGATTTCATCTTGAGAAAGAATTTCTTAAATGTAAACAAAGATGGAAATGTAATATAATGTAAAATTTATAACATAAACTCTTTGACACCAAAATTACTATCTATAAAACAATAAACTGAAATAATTTTTAAAAAGAAATATTTACAATAAATATAATGGTTAAAGTGTAAATAGCTTCATGGAATAAAAATAACCATTTGGGGTTATGTTATGTGCCAGGTTTTCTACCAGATCCTTTATTTTAAATACATGTAAACATTTTTAAATAAGATGTAATTTAATTTATCAGCCTTTTTATTTACAAATTCAATATCTCAAGTTTAAAGATTTATTTTTAATAAAGCAAGAAAGCTTGAAATGAAGTTTCCAAGTTTTGAACCCAATATTTTTGTCTCACTATTCCAGGCTGTGGTTAATTATTAAGAAACGCAAATGAACCCAACATTTGACTCCATAATTTCACTTCTAGATATGAGCCATCATTTACAATAATTAGAAAATATATCAATACCAAACAATAGAGAGCTAGTTAAATAATTTATGGAATGGCTCTATGATGAAGTAGAATATTTAATAACATGGAATATAGACAACATTCAGTCTTAATTTTTAAAAGCTTGATACAAAAGTGTATTTATTTATGGTATAATCTAATTGATGTTTTATGTCCTACTTATCTTTTTATTATCTCTATCAATCTCTCTATACATACATATTGTCTTGATATTGGAATCATGGTTGTTTTTACTTTATAGTGTTTACTATTTCCAGATTTTATTCAATGATTGTATATTACTTTAATACTTGGTAAAATAAGCCCTGTACACAAAAATGAGATATGTTACAATGACATACTTTTTAAACATTCAAAAGAATATAAATTAGGACCACTAAGTTTCTGGAATCCAGCAATATGTTAACATTGAAATGGTATTTCTGGTCCTTTAGCTCTGAAAGCCAACTATATTAATAAAGTTGAATATGAAGTAAAAGTAACAAAACAAAATTACTTAGCTCACATTCACCAACCTCCCCAAGGAATTTCAGAAATTATATAGATCAGAGTATAACTTGATCTCTAAAAGAAAGCTAAACTAAAAAATAATAACAAGAACCTATCAACCCTACCATTATTTTCTCTTAAAAAAAGGTAGCAAATTATATATCTAAATGGAAAATATGTATCTCTAATTTTCTTTGCAGAAACTAGCCTTGATGAAATTCAAGTCTTTAGATTGTGCTATGAGTTAAACATCTCAACTCTTTTACACAGTTATCCAAAAATGGCAGCCTCAAGAAAGTGTCTTAAGCCTTTTTTTCTATATATTTAGGACATCACTCACTCCACCCCTACCCAGAGACAAAATCCCTAAGAAATCCTGTCTCTGTTTTTCCGAAATGTGGATAAATTTTGTTTTTCATGTATCTGAAGACTTTATATTCAACAATAAAAAGAAAGCAAAGTGAAATAGATAATCTTTATATGTCTGTCCTGTTTTTCCATAGTTCCTGGAATACTCTACGGTACTCAAAATTTTATTCAGAAACAGAAAGTACAGGCAAAAAAAAGTTTAAAAAAACTGAGTTCTGTCCATGGCAGTTAGGGAGGAGGTGGACTTGTCAGAAGAACCAGAAGGTTCCTGTTTTCTTTTGGCACTTCTACTTCTAAACTCCTTTAATAGAGCCAATTTTGTGACATTTAATTTGTTCTTTTAAAAAATATTTTATGCTATATTTAAGGTATAATTTTCTTTGAATTGATCTCTGAAAGCTTTCTGACATTGAATGCAATGCATATATATTTCCAAGGTACTTTATGTCTACCTGTATCTACCCAAATGTGCATATGTGTGTCTTTCTGCTTCTATGCCTCCCTTCTCTGTCTCTCTCTTACATCTGAAACATATTTATTCATTCATTTGTTTGTTTGTTTAAAAGTATGTGCTACTGTGTTCTACATCATCCTTTTGATCCAATAGTTAAGAAAGATTATGAGACTTTTAGTATTAGGTTCATCTTTTGTAGGCATGATGATTACATTTTTAAAAATACAGTGAAGTTTCCTTCTAATTAAAAGACAATTGAGAACAATTTTTCTAACTATTATAATTTTTGCTTGTGTCATTTAATTTTTATGCTGCGAAGTTATGTTCTCTCTTTTTATTTATATGCAATTTCTAATGAACACTAAGTTCTAATTCCCTTAAAATTCATTTGTAATCTAATGTATAATTGTATGCCATATTTTTATAACAATATAATTAAGCTGAGATTTACTTTTCATAGTTTGCTAATATAATGAAATGAAGTGTAATTTTATAGGTAAATGTTTAGCCTCGTTGGCTCTTTATTTTCCATGATGACTTATTCTTATTAAATAAACTTTGAACTTGCTTATTAAGAACAAAAGTGTCTTTCTTGGGTTACACTTTTCCTTGCCCTACTCACTTTCTAGTTATATTTTATAGACTAAAACTAATAATTTCTACTTTCTGCTTTTCCATTTTCTATATGTTGGCCTGATTTCCTAGATCATTTTATTTCATTTCATTAATCTTGCCTCATATTATTTTTCTGAACAATGTTTTTAAAGCATCTTTATGTGTCCTGAGATACTCATTTTTCCCTTTGTTCAGCTTGGCTATGGTGGCATTAGTTGGAAAGCAGTTTCTTGTTTTTTAGATTTTAATTATTAACTTCAAAAGGAAAGTTCAGTTTGGTATGGCATGGAATATATTATCTCCAGAGCCAGGAGAGGAATGTTTCTAGACATTCTTGTCACTGAATCTCCTGCTTTCTTGGCAGTTTGTAAAATCTTCTCTTTGTTCTTAAAGTTATAAGCTTTAAACTTAAAATGTTTAAAGTTTTAAAACAAGGTAAGTAGAGGCCTGGGAGAGTGTGTGTATGTGTGTTTTGGGGGGTGGGGGTGGGTTCTACTAAAAGAGATTCTGTTGCCTTTATATCCATTCTGAGGAAGCATCATGGTTAAAATAAAAGCCAACTAATTTATAGAATTTCCCCCTCCCCAAAAGTAAGGTGACCATTATTTGTCAGGCATTTGACTGCTTTATGTATACAGTCACATTTAATTATCTCCAAAATTCTATAACAAAATTATAATGGCCTATTTCTAATGAGGTATTTGAGCTTTAAAAAGTCTAAATAGTAGGATCAGATAGCTAAGAAAGGAAAGATTTGAGATTAAAATTATGTACCTCTAACCTTAAAGCCCAATTTTGATTCCTGACAGATTTGGCCTTCTGTATTTGCACTAGTAGTGTTTCTGTATCTTGCTTTATAGCTTCAAGATTCTCTTGTATTTACCCATGTGTTTCTATAAGATACCTAGATTTAAAGTATTGATATTTTTATGCTGGGATATTAATTTTCTTGTCTTCCATCAATGTTTATTTTGCATTTTCAACTTTTATATTATCTTCCCAATATCGCAGCATATATTTTTTAAAATACATGTTCTTGTAATTCTTATTATTTCTACTTTTTGAGAGATAGTTGATACTAAAAGTCTTATGGGGGCCTCTTCTCAGTCTTCTTTCTCATTTGCTTCTACTACATTTGATAAATAAACATTTTTGTTTTGTTTTGATATGTGTTCCTTCTCATGCTGAACTTCTTGGGCCTGTATTTATTAACCTTTGTTTTATTTTTTACATTTTAGCATTATTATTTGTATTATAAGGGTTTCTAGAGTATACTAAATATCCGATTAAAAGAATGAATCTCGTGAGTGTTCTTCTGCCAATGAAATATGTGCTTACAAGAGTTTGAGCATCACTTTTTATAAATTGCATAATCACAGGAAGGATCATAAATATACACTCTGAAATACCTGTCGTTACTTAGTCATGAAGGGGAAGGACAGACCAAATCAGTGATTCTCTCTCAAAGGCACTTTCTTCTCCATCACGCTCCAGATTGAATCCTTTCACGCAAAATCACTTTGTGAAGGATCTTAGTTTTTCCTCAAAATCAATCCTTTTTAATAATAATTGTTTTATTCTGACACAGAAAGTAGCAGGGTATAGCAGCTATTTCAGGGAATTAATTTTTTTCTTGTACAGGGTCAAAGATTTTTATTAATTTAAATGGAGACCAAAAATTTTTTAAAGTTAAATGTAAAATAATAACAATAATAACAATAATTTAAATGGAGACTATATTCCTTGATGTAAAACTAAGAATGAATATTAGAGTTTAAAGCAAAAAAAAATAGAGTAAGTATTTGTTACTATATTCACGTAAAGATATTTTAGGGATGTTTTTCAGTTTAACAAATTATAAGAATTACAGAATAAGGTCTGTATACATTATTTACACAGAGAAAATGCCTATATTCTAAGATCAATATGAATTTTTTTATTAATAAAAAATGAAACTATGAGATAAGTTGAATCTCTATTTCCCAAAGAGTAAGTTTGGTAATTTGTAACAGAAAAATCTTAATGAGTTCTCTTTACAATGATTTCCAGGTGCTTATATTGCATAATGAGTAACTTAAAGCAAGAAAAATAGTTTAATATTTCAAAAACTAATTTTAAAAATGTCAAAAGATTTAAATATTATTGAAATATATCCTTTATTTTATTTTACTGTTAAAGGAAACAGATTTTTACACCTATCAGAATGGCTACCATGAACAAATCAACAAACAGCATGTGCTGGGGAGAAAGTGGAGAAAGGGGAACTCTGATACACTGCTGGTGGGAATGCAGACTGGTGCAGCCACTATGAAAACAGTATGGAGGTTCCTCAAAAAATTAAAAATGGAGCTGGCTTTTGACCCAGTGATCCCACTTCTAGGAATATATCCTAAGGATCCTGAAACACTAATCAGAAAGAATATATGCACCCCCTATGTTCATAGCAGCACAATTTACAATAGCTAAGACCCAGAAACAGCCCAAGTGCCCCTCAGTAGATGAGTGGATAAAAAAGCTGTGGGACATTTACACCATGGAATACTATGCAGCTATAAAAAAGAAAGATCTTGTACCTTTTGGAAGAGTATGGATGGACCTGGAGAATATTATGCTAAGCAAAATAAGCCAGGCAGAGAAAGACAAATATCACATTATCTCACTTATATGTGGAATCTAAAGAATATAATAAACTGGTGAACAAAATAGATTCAGTGACATAGAAGCATGGAACAGACTGACAAATCTCAGAGGGAAGGTGGGGGTGGGGGGATATGAGAGATTAACCAAAGAGTTTATATGCATATATGCATAACCCATGGACACAGAAAATAATATGGTGAAGGCCTGGGGAGGGGAGTAGGTATGGGGTGGAAGGGGTCAATGTTGAAAAAAGGGGACATCTGTAATACTTTCAACAATAAAGATAAATTTAAAAAAAAAGAAATCAAAATTTTGAAAATATAGAATTTATCCCTATTTTAGAATCACATCAAGAGTTTCAGCTTTCCAAGTTGGATTAATTTTTTAAAGGTCAAATTCCTTATTTTAAAGAAAATACTGTAATGTAGAAATAGTTCAAAATGTTTTATTTTTATGTTAATATTTTAATTTAATTTTTAATTGTACTTGGGGATCTCACAGAAAAGAAAGAGAAAACCCAAAGAAGTGGCTAAGCCTGAGAGCTCATATACTATTTGAACAAAGAGCAACAAAAAACACATTATGAAAAAGTATCAAGACAAAGGAAAAGATTTGGTGCTTCTATGGGCAATAAATTGTAGGAATATAAATATATGGAGGGAAACAAATGGAAGTTAAGGGTAACTTCAGTAACATTTATTTAGGTCAATTCAAGTCAGGGCCATCTCCAACAGTAAGTTCTCTTCTCTTCCTGGCATGGAAAAGAGAAGAGGGGGACACCTTTCCAAGGGGAAAGTTATGCCCTTTCTTAGTTAGATGGGGAGAGGACAGAGAGTTCATTCTACATCTGCTGTTTTTCAATTCTCTTCAGCTCAGAATAATCCATATGCCAAAGTTGCATATTTTGGGATGGCATATTCTGTTCCCTGGATAAAAAAAAAAAAGGCAGTGTGACTGGAGTCAAGTAGGAAGAAGGCAAAATATAGGAGGTGAGGTCAGAAAGGAAACTGGCCCAAATGGTAAGGAAACCTCAAAGGTCATTGTGAGGATTTGGGCGGCTTTTTAAAATAGTTTATTTTTTAATTACAGTTGATGTACAATATTATATTAGTTTTAGGTGTACAACCCAGTGATTAGAAATTTATATAACTTACAAAGTGATCACCCTGATAAATCTAGTGCCCATCTGACACCATACATAGTTATTATAGTGTTATCAACTATATTCCCTGTGCTGTACTTTACATCCCCATGACTATTCGCTCTGTAACTAGCTCAATCCCTTTGTACTGCTCAATCGCTTCACCATTTTCACCCATCTCTAGTCCCCTGCCCATCTGGCAACCATCAAAATGTTCTGTGTATCTATGAGTCTGTTTCTGTTTTGCTTGTTCATTTATTTTGTTTTTGGATTCCACATATAAGTGAAATACCCTCTAGGTCCATCCATGTTGTTGCAGATGGCAAGATTTTATTCTTTTTTAATGGCTGAGTCATAGTCCATTGTATATATGCACCAAGTCTTCTTTATACATTCATTCACCAATGGACTTTTAGGTTGCTTCCATATCTTGGCTATTGTAAATAATGCTGTAATGAACATATGAATGCATATGTGTTTTCAACTTATCGTTTTGGGTTTCTGTGGGTAAATACCCAGAAGTAGAATTGCTGGGTCCTTCTTTGTCTCTTGTTGTGAACTTTAAAGTCTATTTTGTCTGGTATAAGTATTACTACCCCAACTTTTGTTGGTTTGTTTCCATTTTCATGAAATATCTTTTTTCATTTCTTTACTTTCAGTTGGTATGTGTCCTTTGATCTGAAGTGAGTCTCTTGTAGACAGAATATGTAAGGGTCTTGCTCTGTTATTCCTTCATCCACTGTATGTCTTTTGATTAGAACATTTAACCCATTTACATTTAAAGTAATTGTTGATAGATATGTACGTATTGCCATTTTATTATTCATATTTTTATCTTTTTTTCCTTCCTAAAGAAGACCCATTAACATTTCCTGTAACATAGGTTTGGTGGTGATGAACTCCCTTAGCTCTTCCTTGTCTGGGAAGATCTTATCCTTCAGTTCTAAATGACAGCCAGGCTTGGCAGAGTAGTCTTTGTTGTAGGCTCTTGCTTTTTGTCCCATTGAACATCTCATATCAATCCCTTCTGGCCTTTTTGTTCTCACTAAGTTCATCTACTCTTCCCCTAAGTTCACTGAGCATCCTTATAACCAGTGTTTTGAACTCTGCATCTGATAGATTGCTTCTCTCCATTTTGTTTGGTTCTTTCTCTGGTGTTTTTTCTGTTCTTTCATTTGGGACATATTTCTTTGTCTCCTCATTTTGACAGCCTCCCTATGTTTGTATGTATTAGGTAGAGCTGCTATGATTCCTGGGCTTAGGAAAGGGACCTTATGTAGTAGGTGTCCTTTAGGGCCCAGTGGTACAGCCTCCCTCTTCACCCATGCTGGGTGCTCCAGGTCCACCCCATGTGAGCTGTGTTCACCTTCCTGTTCTGGTTGGTTGCTATTAGCATGTGAATGGAAGGGATTTACTCCTGGCCAGTTGGCTGTGAGAACTGGCATTGACCACAGAGCAGATGCTGCTGTGCAGGGGCAAATCTTTGGAGCACAACTTGCTTCAACGGGGCTCTGGTGCCTGATGAGTTCACCCCTTGAATGTGTCACCTGTGGAGGTGGTTGTGTGGTGCTTCTGGCACGGTCTGAAGCTGTGTCCACAGGGTGTGCTGGCTCTGGACCCCCACAAGAGATGCAGGCCAAGGTTGCCACTGTGCACTGCTAGGGACCGCCCAGCATTAAGTACTTGTTCTGAGTTTGGAGGTGAGCAGGAGAGGTCAAGCTGTGAACTGAGGCCAGTTGCCACTAGTTCCAGGACTGGGGTCACTTAGCAAGAGGTATTTGGCACACTGAGTCCACATGTTTCTTGTTTTTGTTTTGTGAATCTTTGAGAAAATTTAGGGGATCCTCAGTATGAGCCAAAACAGGTTGCTTATATGGAAAAGCCAATGGAAAAGGCTTGATCAAGCCCAAAAGTTGGGTGGGATAGGGTCTCAGGAAATCACCAGGGCAGGACAAACAGTATTAGCCAGGTTGACAGAGACTCAGATATAGTGCTCACCTGCTGGTTCTATGGAGGGAGGGGCTCAGCAAAGAAGCAATGGCCTCTGTCAGCACTTCTGTCTGGAAGAAAACTACCCCTCCAGCCCTCACCCTGAAGTCAGGCAATTTACTCCCTCCCCATCTGTCCCTGGTGCCTTTTAAGCTGATTCTCCAGGGATAGAGCTGAGAGTAGTCTAAGTCCATGTCTGGGCCCTTTAAAAGAAACACTTGGGACTCCAGCAACCCTCCTTCTCACTCATCCACAATCTCTGCTGGTTTCCACAACTAGAAGTTATGGGACTTCCCTTTCAGGTAATGGAACCCTGGCCCTGGAGGGATGGTGTGGGACTGGGACCCCTTGATCTTCAGGGAGGTCCTCTGCAGCCAAGATATCCCTCCTCACTTTCAACCACCACACGTGGGTGCAGGATCAGCCCATTCAGAGTCCCCACCCCTCCTACCAGTCTCAACATGGCTTCTGTATAACCTTAGTTATAACTTGGTTATAGTATTGCTGTTCAGCTAGTCTTCAGGTGGTTCTGAATGACGGTTGTTCTGTAGTTTGGTTGTAATTTTGATGTGGTTGTGGGAGAAGGTGAGTCCCATATTTGCCTATGCTATCATCTTGACCAGAAGCCCAGGGCAGGCTCTTCAAAATGTTTTAATATTTTCTAAAATAGATTCTCAAAATCTGCTTTGAGATATTTAATAAAATCATATTATTTTATAAATTTGTGATAACCTATACATATAAGATTAAGTATATATGTGGTTCACCTAAGGAGAAGCAAGCTCTCAGTAACAGAATTCTATAAGGAAAGATGCTAACACATTTTTTATCTCATTTATTTTTAAACTGGGTATCAGAGATATTGTTATCAACAGATTGTACACACTTTTAGATATTTAACAAAAATTAAGAATAAGAACCTCATTTAACAGTGTATTTTATGAAAACAACTAAGGGACTTGTTTAAAAATACTGATTATATATTCTCTAATAATAGCAATATATTTTTTAATATATAAGCTTACATACATGAATTACTAGTTCTCTGCTATGATTCTAAACTTGTTCCTAGGTTCTCTTCACTAACAAACTTTTGTTTGAATCAATATTTTGGAACGATGCAGAATATTGCCTTATACAAAAGTATTTTATTCTCATTGTTCAACTTGTTCATTACTATGACCCTAAATTTCTCAGATTTTATGTATTAATTTGGTCAAAATCATGTGTTAAGCATGGAATCTTATCAGTGGTCCCCTCTATTATGCTTGGTAAAATGCTAACTGTGTGCTTTATTATTTAACATAAATGACTATATACAGCTGAAACTGTCTGTGTAAATTCATTTTCTTCTTGAAGTCAGATCTTAAAATGGATACTATCATTGGACATTTTCATAAATGGATTCTCTGTTGAACACCACCGTAACATTTTCTGTGTATCATGCAAGCTTCCCCCCTCGGCTACAACATGTATAAACAGAATTTCTCTTTAGCTAACACATGGATATGAGATAGCATGCGAATTAAAGATATACCTAAGGTGTGTGTGTGTTGCCTCTATTTAAATGATTATATAACCAAGCAATCAAAATTGATTGAATAAACTTTAGTATTCAGCATTGTAATATTAAGTACTTTGAAACCTCTTTAGTATCTAAACGTAGAAATATTAGGTCTTATTTATTAAGGTAATACACATACCTCTACTGAAGTGGGTAACATTTTCCAACATATGAAATTCAACACACAGTTTTCAAAACTACCCAAATCCCTCTACAGTTTCTCTTTTCCTTTATTCTGTTTATTACAGGTCCTGGGTAAGCCAAGGATGTTCAGTTTCTTTTCATGGCAAATTGACAAGCCCATTGATAAAAAAATAAAAAGTCCAAGTACCTCTTCTAATTATTTTAAAATCTGAATTTTGTATTCACAAAGGTTCTTTATCCAAAACAAAATGTTTTGATATGAAAACTGAATCAGTAGTTCACGTATCTGTGATAACATGTGGTAAGGAATACATACTGCATTTAGTTTTCACGTCATTTCATAAGCCAGCTAACTTTTTTCAATTCAAGCCTTCAAAAATATCATACACACATGCAGACCAGCCAAATGTGATTATAGATAATGTATCCTGGCTCAAGTAATCTCTCTATCAGGAGCTAGCCAGTGGATACGTCTAATGACTGGCTTTCTGGTGCCATTTCCTTTTTGATTATCAGCAGGGATTTGGGTAATAACCTGTAAATATCCTACTTGCATTTGGAAGTGGAGTAGAAGGCCTCTAGGGACATTTAATCATCTCCTTTAGTGACAGTCTTCTCTATTAAAGTTATTTGGCCAAGGAAAAGATTTGACAAACTTGTTTACTACTGAAGTACTCTAACCAATAGTAATTAGGTATGTGTAACATCTGTGCTAAATGTGAGTTTTATAAGGATAGGCTTTCAGCTTTGGAAATGGTAGATATGTCCTCATTTCAAGTGTACATGTGCAAATTATTATTCTTCTCTGAAACTGACATACCCTGGGATTTCTGTTTTCTTTAGGAGGCTCACCTGGGCTACAGATCTAATGATTTAAAGAAAATGTAAACAGCTTTAATCTGGGTGCCAGGAGATCAGAATTCTCTGCTCAGGTCTGTCATTGACTTCTTTTTTAGCATTTATTAATCCTGATTGTTACTCAGTTTCCCTATCATAAGGTGGAGTGAGGGAATATATATAATATTTTATATAGAATTATATATAATATTACATGTACATATATTTACTTTATATATTTATATTTATATATATATATTTATATATATATATATATATATATATATATATATATATATATATATATATATATATATATATATAAAATTCACAGATACATTGCAAGGAAATCCGAGAATAAAAGTAGCATAGTAATGTGAGTAATGTGAGTAATTAGTTGTAGTAATCTTGGAAATACTAACATTTGAATACTTAGTTTCAAAATTATATAAAGTTTATTTCTTCATCCAGCATGTATTTCCAAACTGTGAATGCCTTGAGAATTTAGCAAGTCATTTACAAGTCTCTGAGAAACAAATATGTCATTTTCAAACATCTTTGCTAGTATCTTCCAAATATTCTTTTGTGAAGAAAGACAAAGTAACTTGTAATTCCTCCCAGCAGTGTTCTTGGACAAGCAGCAGAAGAGCTGTATGTAAAACATGGTGCAGTTGAAAGCTAAGGATATTCATGTTCTTATTTGTAGTTTTTCTCCTGTTCAGTGTCAGCCAGGAACTACTGAGTTAAAAGAATCCGCATAACTTCTGGCAACTGTGTTTTACAATCTCCCCTTTGCTCTCAACAACATAATCTAAATCAAGGTTGGCAAACTATTGGCCATGGGCGAAATTGGACTCACCACACTGCCTGTTTTTGTAAATTAAGAGTTATTGAAAGACAGCTGCTCTCACTAGTTTACGTATTGTCCATGATAGCTTTTGCACTGCAACTCAGAGTTGAGTAGCTGTGAAAGACACTCTATAGACCACAGAGCCCAGAATATTTACTATCTACCCCTGTAAAAATAAAAGTTGTTTATGCCAGGTCTAAACCATCATTTTTCTTTTTATACAAAGATATGGAGAGGAAGCATGTTATAATGGTGAAAATGTCAAAAGCTCTCTTTATGTCTCAAACCTAAATTTCTTCACATACAAAAAGATGATAGGTTAGCCTTTTTCTTTCCCTAATTATGGAAGGACTTCATTCAGAGTCCAGGAAGTTGGGTCTTGCATCTCTTGAATGTGGGTATCTAGATATTTAGGTCCCAATTAGCTCTTTACTAGTCCATGAATTTACATAACTGTGAATTGAAATATGATGCTTGTTTCTTTACCACTGAGTGCTACACAGGAACCTTAAAATAGATTATATGGAAAAGAAAATGATAGGGCAATAAAGCTCTATCTCATTAGATCATTTGGGAAAATGTACAACTTTTGAGTCACATAGTGTCACTCCTCTGCTCTAGACTCTGTATAGCACCTCATTCACTTAGAGTGAAAGCCTTCCAATGGCCTAACAGATCTAAAATAATCTGAACTACCCTTACCTGCATTGTCTCATCTTGTGCTGCTCTCCCCTTCATTACTGCAGTGCAGTCATACCTGTCCTTTTGCAATCCCTGAATCACTCAGGAAGCTGAAAACTTAAGCTTTCACACCTTGCATTGCTATCTCCCTAACCTACTTCAGATCTTTGCTCAAATAGGACCTTCTCAAAGATGACTCTCTTGAGTGTGTTCTAAAATTCAAACCTATTTTTCCAAACACACTCTCCATATCACCTCTTCCCTGTTATATTTTTCTTTTTATAGTACTTATCACCTTCTACAATACTGTATAATTAACTTATTTTATGTTTCCTCTTCATTGCTCTCTTTTTTTAAGTTTTATAGGAGCATAATTTTTTTTCTGTGTTGTCCTCTAATATATTCCAAGTATCTAGAAGACTGCTTGGCACATAGCAGAAAGTCCTCAAAAATATTTTATGAATGAATGAATGAAGTGAAACCTTAAAATAATAATGAATGCTTAATATGTGCTGAGCCTTTACACATTCCTGAGAATATGTATGTGAATAAGGCACAACGGAATTGCAATAGTGCAGAGAGAGATTTCCCAAGGCAAAGAATCACAGGTGTAGGAGTAGACAGCAAAGATAACTCCCAATGGCCCAGAAATCTGACTAATCTGTGAAAGAGAGATACAATATAGTCTGACAAACTAGCAGATTGCATACCACTCACTAAAGAGCCTCACAACTCAGGTCTTTTGTTCTACAGAAGTCAAAGCCCAATTGACAATTTCAAAATATGTTAAATCAGTGTTAAATTTAAGCTTTAACAATGTGTATATGCAGTTTCACTACATTTTAGATTGGCTAGCCTCTACATCTAGCAGCCTGAAAGAAAATACCATATATTTTCTGGTGGCAAATACTATATAATTCAGTCCCTACTATATTGAATGCAAAATGTCTGGCAAAAAAAAAAAAAAGAAAGCAAAAAAAGAAAAAGTTGTCAATAGTTGAACATGCCATGTGGCCTCCGCTCAGTGCAAGATCCTCAGGCCTAGCTTTCAGCTGTTGATCCCTCGGTTTCGAGCGTTTCAGAACTTGAATGGTCTTCTGGAACGGTTTACATTTGAAAACCAAGGTGCCACTGTATTTGTTGAGATTAACAACAGATTGACATAGCAGAAAAATGAATTAATAGGCTTGAAGACTGATGAATTAAATATATCCAAACTGAAAGAGAGAGAGAGTTTTAGGGGGAATGGTGCAAAATTGCTACATGCACAAGTAATTAGGTGTTTCACTTTTTTATTGATAAGTCCAGGATAATAAACCTACTAATAGTTTTGGTTTGACTGTTTTAACATGTCCTAGGGCCCTTGAGAGGTTGGGATAAAATTACTGTGGAAGACTGAAATTAATAAATGTATTCTTGGAATTGCAAAAAATTCTAAAGCAAGAAAAAAAGAGTCTCTGATCTTTGGGAAAATAGCATCTGGTCTGCATAGTTATAATTCTGGAAAAAGAAGTGAGATAGAAAAGTTTAGAAGAAATATGTAAAGATAAAATGACTATAAGTTTTTAAAAATTAACTGAAAGACATCAATCTACAAATCCAGAACCCTCATCAAACTCTTAGATAAATAAAAATTTTAAAAATTACTAGGCACATCATAACCAATCTGCTGAAAACTAAAATAGACAATCTCAAAAGAAGCTGGAAGACAAAAGGCACTAAACACAGCAGAAGGGAATCCTTAACAAAAACATTAGTAAGCTAAAACATAATACAGTAACGTCTTTACATTGCTAAAAATAAAATATGAACCATGATTGTATACCCGGGAAAATAGTCTCCCCAAAGGAAGTTGAAATAAGGACATTTTGAACTGACTAAATAAATAAATAAATAAATAAATAAATAAATAAATAAAAGAATTTGTGCCCAGGAGACCTACATTGTACTATAAATTCTTCAACCTGAAATGAAATGATAGTAAATGGAATCCTACATAGCTTCTCTTAAGAAAGGACTGAGGATAAGTAGAAAGGTTAATATATTTTTTATATATATTATATATGTAAAAATAGATATTTAAAAGTTTTTAAAAGACTATGAACTATTACAAATAAAAAATAACATAACAATGCATTACAGCACTTTGAGTTTTTTTGTTTGTTTTTAATATAGTTTTATTGATTTCAGAGAGAGGAAGGGAGAGAGACAGAGAGAGAGAAAAATCAACGATGTAAGAGGGTCATTGGTCAACTGCCTCCTGCATGCCCCTGACTGGGGATCGAGCCCTCAACCCGGGCACGGGCCCTGACCGGGAATATGAACAGTGATCTCCTGGATCCTAGGTTGATGTTCAACCTCTGAGCCATGCCTGGCCTGTCTACAGCATTTTGTATCAAAGGAAGGGATATAATGCTGATAAATCTTTACACTGTGAAGTAGTATTGTATGAAGAGAAGCTTAAAACTGTATTCCTAGAGAAGCACTAATAATATAACATAAAGTGGTATAACTAAAAATTCAGTACAGGAGATAAAATTGAACTCTAAGAAAATAAGCACTTTGCACTAAACAAGTCGGGAAAGGAAGCACAGGGATAAAAGAACATGTGGAATAGATATGACAAAAACCCATAGCACGATAAAGGAATGAAACCCAATAGAAATAATTATATTTAATGTGATGGACTAAGCACAAGTCAGAGCTTCTCATATTAGTTAAAAAACAAGACAAGACGTACTTTAAATATACAGACAGAGGCAAATTGAAAATAAAAATATTGAGAAAAAAAGATATACCAACCTCCAGTTTCAGTTCTGACAGAGAAAGAATTTAGAGACTCAGTCCCATTCTTCCATTCATAGAAAAAGTCAGACTAACTGATAATCAACTATTTGCTTGGACTCATCAGAGCACTGAGGTTGCAGGGCAAGCACACCCCAAAATCTGGTGAGCCAGGTTCACCTAGGGAGACAGTTATGATCTGCTTACCTGGACAGAGATGCTAGAGCCATAATATACTTGCTGAAACAGTTACATGGTAATTTTGACTAACCACTGGAGGCTATGTGTGGAGGAGTAAAGTAGTATAAAATAAATATCCAGAAGTCCACACTGATACAAATAACTGATCGAATAATGCACAAATCATAGAGAAGCCACAAATCTCCCATGCAGGAAATTTCAAATAATTTATTTAGATACTCTGCTCTAAATGAGGTGGAGCATACCTCCTCCCTCCTTAAGTGCGGCTGCACATAGAAGGCCGATGGAAAGGCTAGAGAAGGGGGAAGAGGGAATTTATTGTGGAAAAACCTGACAAAGACCACATCATACAGGTGATGATCATCAGCATCCATACTGATAAATTCTGTTGATAGTATATACTTTTGATATAATATAATAAAATGATACATTTCTTCTGTAGCCTTTCCACCAAAAACCCATAACCACAGCCTATTCACGAGAAAAACTTCAGATAAATCCCAGCTGAGGGACATTCTACACAATAACTGACGGGTAAAACTCAAAATTGTCAGCCATCAAAACAAGAAGAGTCTGAGAAACTGTCCTAAGAGGAGCCGAGGGAGACATGGCTCACACTTACAGGTAAATGGAAAAAACAGTATAGAAAGATGCCATACATCCCTCACCCTCTTTCCCCTTTTGTCATATTTTAATAGTATGGTACAACTAACTCTACTAAAACATTAAAATTTTATTTTAAAAAATAACCAGCCCGGCCGGGCGTGGCTCAGCGGTTGAACGTCAACCTAGGATCCAGGCGATGGGGGTTCGTATTCCCGGTCAGGGCACAGGCCCGGGTTGCGGGCTCGATTCCCAGTAGGGGCGTGCAGGAGGCAGCCGATCCATGACTCTCTCATCACTGATGTTTCTCTCTCTCTCTCTCTCCCTCTCCCTTCCTCTCTCTGAAATCAATAAAGATATATTTAAAAAAATAAATAATCAAAAACAAACAAAGAAGGAGGAGAAAAAGGGGAGAGGAGGAGGGAGGCGGGAAAGGATCACAAGGCAAATTAGAAAGCATTTCAAAATGGATGGTAAAATAAAATATTATCAAATATATATGGTATTGAGTTAAAGCTGTGCTTAGAGGGAAATATTTAGATTTAGATACTTTAAAATTTTTTACTTCTTTTATCATCTCACTAGACTGCAGGGAGGAAAAGGGGGAAGGGAAGAGAAATGAGGTGAGAGTGTGTTCTGTCTGTCTGTCTTCACAGCAATATTATTCGAGAATTCTATATTTTGCTGGCTGTGTGTGTTTCTATTATCCTCTTTTTCGTGATTAAATGGCTAGGGTCATAATTGGTGTTTTATTGATTTAGAATTTTTATGAAAAATTGCATATATATATGAAGTTAATGAACACCCAGTGTTCGTTATGAACTGGTACTTACGAACCAGTTTTAGAAAAATCTTGATTTTTTTCATATCCATTTACATTATTTTTCAAAGATAAAAAAAGTACAATGACCATCAAAGAATGTTGGATACACATTTTTAAATTCCATTTCTTTAATTCCTGCCCCAGGCAGGTTTAATTAATATTAGCATTTATCATTCTCACTCATATTTTTATTACAAATTTAAACATTCATTAATATTTTTAAATATTGATTTCCAACCTTCATGTAAATAGTCATATTGAATATGTCATTTTGGAGTCTGCCCCTTTTTTGCCCAAAATTTTGTTTTTGAGATTTAACATATGTATAAATATAACCATATGTGTGTCTCTAAAAAATATAACTGGATCATATATTATGTTAATATTCATCTTGAAGTTGTCAAAACTGTCCTCTATTTCTTCACTAGGTGTGACTTCTGTTTGCCCCTGCTTTGGCTTCTTTCATATTGAAAGTTACTTAATTGTTACCTGTCTCTGTGCCTCTCACTCTCTCATTTTGACAGCGTCACGAAGTAGCCAGCTTCCTTTATTTGTACTTATATCTGCTACACGCAGTTGAATGTTCTAACCCTCTTGCAGGACTTTCTTATATAAAGCATTTCTCTCTTACCAAACCTCCTTTTTTCTGAACATGGAGAATCCAGTCCAGCAGCAGCACGTACCCTTTTTGAGTCCACCAAATTCTGATAGAATATGTTCTCCATCTGTCCAAGAACACGCTTTTCCCCACGTTCTCTTGTAGGTTATCAGTCTCTAGTCTGCGCTGGTTTAATCATTTTCTAACGTCACCAGCTTGTCAGTGAGCTCTGCCCCTGTGCAGCTGACCAGAAATCCTGAGAAGGAATAACAGAATTTCCTTCTGTTATTACTAGTGACCTGGCAGACCCAGTTCATTCAAACAGCAGCTGCAGTTTAACTCTAAGGTGCATGATGCTTATGGACCTGCTCCTCTGGATCTGGAATTTTCTGGTGTTCATCCAGGTTGTCCCCTAGAATGTGAGTTTATGGGGACCTCAAGTATGAGGTAGCATTTCTCATGAGGTTATTTATTTTTCCTGGTATATAGTTCATACAAAGGGCTCTCCCACACATAATATTCACCTTAAATTTAATGTCATCCTCTTATCCCCTTCAAATGTGTTCAATAATTACTCTTGCCACTTGTTATTTGTTAACTAGTATCATTTTCTAACTTTGTTGTTCCTTAGAACTTGAAAAAATCTTTAGTACCTTTAGTCTTGATTTATAAATCACTCTTTCTGCCCTCTCTCTCTTAATGTTATCCATTGCTCTTCTCCGAAGCTCCTATATGTGTAGACACCTCCTAGAAAATGAGGTGCCAAGCTGACCATGGCCAGTGAGCACCATTCCCAGCAGCCATTCCCAGAGAGAGGGCCTGTTTCATCCCAGCTCCGTGACCTGGGGCCCTTTACTTTCTCTTCCAAGTAATAATGGGATTGTTTCTCTGTCCCTGACTCTCGACATTGTTTTAAATCATTTACTAAACAAGTCTCACACTAGATAGCTTTCTTCTTTCCTTTTTCGTTCAATTGCACTTTCTGACATTTATAAATCAGTGGTAAAAATATTTTTATCTGTCATCCCATGTTTTTTCACATGTTGAATAAGCCCTATGAATTTTATATTATTTACTTACTATAAATGCATTTGACAGTGTTATGTAGTCTTCCATGGACACCAAGCAACTTATATTGTTAAGTTTTTAAGTCAAGATACCTGCAGTCTGTGGACAAATCCTCTTTCTGTAAGATCACAAGAATTAGAAAGAATAATACTTACAAGAACCTATACTGTGAATTTATGTATTCTTAAATAATCTTGTAATATGATGAAGTGATCAATTTTAGTTTTGTATCTCTTGGGGCTTATTCAAACATTTTAAAGACTGAACTAAATAGCAACTAACTTGAAAAAAGTTTGAATAATTAAATCTTAAATGTCTCACATTTTGGTATTCATTTAAATCATATTTTATATTCTTAAACATTATTCCAATTAAAATATCTCCTCCTTTTCCACTAAAATATCCTAAAATACTATATGAGAAATTGTGAGGCTCAGTCATGTTTATACACCCTAATATAACTTTTAAGATCTTCCTTTTGAATTCTGAAGCATTTCAACACCAAATAAAGCCAAGACAATGATGACTGGTTTATAATAACTAAATGGATTATAATTAATTAATTAAGATTACTTACATTATTTTTGTCTCGAATGTAAACAGTTTTTAACTTACTATCATGTGACACCTGCTTATGTTAGAGCTCCTGCTTTTGCCTCTTTGTGAAATTTCTACATTTCTCATTTTTTTAGTATGTAATTTTCCCTTCCTAAGACCAAGAAACTATTTTCAAAGAATCCACAAAAATGTTGTAGTCCATTTTCGTAAGTTATTGTGTAAGGTTCAAATTATTTCATGTAAAATCATGGTAAGGAGAAAGAATTTCTGTAAAGAACTGTGGTGGTGGCTGCATTTGGGTAGAAAACAGATCCAAAGTTTATAGGGGAAGAAATGATAAGTGTCATCTCTCTGTTACTTCTTTCCCCCCAAGCTCCACGACAGAGGCCTCTGTCACAAACACAGAAAGTCATTGTGGGGAGCAAGAAGAAGGGACTAAACCAGCCATGTGTCTTTCCTATACCCGTTTGCTGTCTCTGGCTGTCCCATGTCCTCCCAGACATAAACTTCCTACTTCCTCCGCCTCAGTGTGACAGGCCCATTTGTTATCAGTGACCTTAGTGAGCATCCAGTCCAGGTCAGAGATTTTCTACTTACAGAACTATAAATTCCCCCAGAGCACCGGGTGGACAGTCCTCTCTCTAGAGAGTGAGGAAGTCTTTGTTACTGGGGACCACAACCGAATCAATAGGAAACTGGTTTTCTTTTCCTTTAAAAACAACATGAAATTCAAACCTTAGAACTTAATATGATTCATTGGTTATTGTTGGTTAATATTATAAGTTAATTGGCTACTTAAAAAGTTAACATTATGAATTGGTAAATAACAGTTTTTGCAGTCAGCTTGGAATTATTTTCAAATTCCTCTATACTAGCTTCTGTATCTAAAAAGAGGTACAGTTATAGTTCCTACACTAAGGTTATTTTGAAAATTAAATGAGACAGCGTTTATAAAGTGCTCAACATAGTATCTGCAACATCATAATTTTTCAATGCATGTTAACTCATGCTGTCTGTTATTATTATCTCAGAGTTGTTTTTATACAATTACCAAATGGCATTTTAGGATTGCACTGTGATGTTAGCTTTTGTTCCTTTCCTGAGTATATTATTTCATATGTAATAGTAGTAAATATAAACCAATAACAGGTAAAGATTGGTTACAAATAAAAAACTAGGTAGTCATACTTCACAATTATTAATGCAATGCTCCAGCAGATGACAAAATAGAGCTCAGCATGAACGCATAGATTTTGCAAAAACGATGCAGACTTCCTGGGTCAAAAGAAGTCAAAATAATAGTTAAAGTCTATTGGGTAGCTTAACTCTGAAATCAAAAACAGAAGGAAGTATCCACAACCCTCATTCCAAGCATGCTCGAGCAAGGCAGACACTGAATAAAACTAAAAGGTTTAATGAACTTTATAAAACAGAAAGGAAGACACTGGAAAGCATCGTTGTTATGTTATATCAGTACACTGAAATTCTCCAAACAATACATTATGGTCATTTGCTGATTAAAGATTAATCACACTGGATTTTAAAAGTCTGTTAAACTTTGATAGTTATGACTTTTTCATGGAATTATCCTTTTTAGTGAAATATTTTAAAACAATATTACTACTTTCAGGTTGGGAAGAAAAATTACAGAGACTATGGGCTTTAGACTCTAAAAGAAAGGAAAGTATCTCAGTTTATTAATTCTTAAAGGAACTGTAGTTTACTTAAGGTCTGGATAAGAAGAAGACATTCTGGCTAATAGTAACATTATCCCATGATCACAAAGAGGGGCCTGCCATTTATTAAGTTAAATGTACCAATTGATGAAGGGATTGGATATAATGTATATCTCTCTCCAGACAAGTACAACAATAGGAAATCTGATCATGCCATATTTGCAGGGAGAACAAAATGTCAGGATAGGTAAAGAGGTAACATGAGAGGTAATTTGATTTGGTGAACTTCAAATGACTTTGGAGACGGCACATGAAATTTTGATGAGTGGTCGCAGCTAGGTTAAAAAAGCCAAAGATCAGACTCCATACTTCTGGCTGCTTGTGTTTCTTTGTCTTTTCCTAATGCCCTCAAAAGATGCATTCAGTCTCTGAGAAAGGAAATTCTCAGCAAAGTGAAACTTAATATATTAAACAATGTAACGCCACTGTTTGTAAGCTCACATTTGTCAACTTTAATTTGCCATTCTTCTATATGTAGAAAAGAGATATTTGAGATCTCTTTGTTCTTTACCAAACAAATTAGAATTACTATGAAGTGTGCAAGTTCGATAAGAATGAATAATATGAAGTATACAGACGCTACCTTTAAAAAGCAAATTAAAAGGTTAAGTGGATAATAACTGGACAACTTAACATAAAGGCAGGCAAAGATGAGCCTTTTCAAAACTCTAGTCATAGAAGCATAGTACTTCAATTATTTGAGAAGGAAGTTCATGCTTTAAAAAGTATTATATAAAATATTATTTTATGCAGTCAGAATAGTCACTGATCTCTATCCGTTCCCAGGACTAAATCTAAATTCCTTACAATGGTCTAAATTTACCTACTTCTTACCAGTTCCCTAATCAAACACATATTCAAGGAAAACTGTCTAATGTATTTTCCTTAAAAATAGTCGTGTGTGTTCTGATTTCAGTGTTTGCTCACACTTTATGTCTTTTCTGGAATGCCCTTCATTTTTCTCCATGCTCAGCTAAAACCTGCCTTTTCTTCACAATACAGGTCAAGACTCATTTCATTTTTAAAGTTTCTCCAATCATTTCATCCTGTGGAATTTTATCCCTCTTTTTTAATTCCCCCCAGCACTTATTAAGATCTATATCGTTAGCCTGGAAGGAGCTCCAAGACACGGACTGTGGAGAGCTTGTCTTTGGATCCCTGACATTTAGTACTAGGCTTTGTTTATAGATAGACATGCAATAAACATTTTGTAGGGAAGGATGCTATGGATGAAATGAAATGTCATAAAATTTTATATCCAGATGCACTACATGTAGAACATCCTACAAGGAATTATTCCTTGACAAGCCAAGAGAATCCTAAAGTCAACTATTTACAAGTAATCTTTACATTACTTTAAATCCTACTGTAAAAGAAGATTGCAAGAAAAAAATTTTAGAAAATAAGTTAAATTTGGTATATTGACTTATAAAGCCATCTAGTCAGAGGTTATTATGTACCAGGCACCAAGCTAGGTACTATTTAGGAATCAATGACTACAGAATATTCAACTATCCTGCTTTCTTAAAATGGGTCTGTCATTTAATTTCACCCTGTTCCATGTTAATAATTCTACAAACAGAAAATGCACAGATTAAAAGAACATATTAGATTTTCTGACAATAATGTAGACTATGTTCTTTAGTGGCAGCAGCTGCCTTTAGCGCTAAAAGAATATATATTATACACACACACACACACACACACATATATAAATCTTAACAAGGTTGCTGATTCTTACAAATAAAATAAAGAGAAAAGAGGTTAAATAATCGCCATAGTTTATATTATGTGTCAAGTGAATAATTTCCCACAAAATTATTTAATTAGGGAATCTACAAAGTAATAGGCATGACATTATTAAATAAGACTTGAGCTTGCAGCGTTGAGAAGGAATAGGGGTTAGTGAATGACAAAAGAAAATATTTGATGGTATTCAATGAAAAGTGTGTGGCTTATATATTTGTTTTATAGACAGTAGCAAGTGCCATTTGCAGTTGACAAAAAGAAAGAAACTCATTTTGCCCCATGAAACTTTAAACCCTCCTCTCCTCACTCAAGCAGGAGTAATTTTGATGTCTGCAGCATAAAAGAGCACACGGATGCAAGTGGAGCTGAGAAGGCAAAAAAATCCATGTGAACACAAAGAGGACTCCTCGGGTTGGCCATAATGTATTCAGTCACGTAGCTTTGAAAGTCAACTACCCAAAATAAAAATCAAACTCTGAATCAGCATAAGGTACATCTTATTCCCACAGAATTTTTTTGAAGTGCATTAAATAAGTTTTTGCAGCTAGGGATGTTCATAGAAGATGTGGCACTGAGACAGTCCAAACTGTCCATATCAAAGTTTCTTCAGTGTTTAAACGAACACATTTTAAATAAAGTAAACTTTCTGATTATTCAGATTGTAAATATGCCTAATAATACATTGTATAGACAAAGCACTTCTCAGTAGTATAAACTTATGAAGTCACTGTTGCTGTATTTAAGCAAAAGTGGGTTTTTTACACTGATTGTAAGTAGCTCCTGAATTCCTGGAAGGTCAAGAGAATCAGGTTTAAAAACTATGCAGCCAGGAGTAAAGCCCAGATGGAAGTAGGATAACCCCAGGGTAGCCCTCTTCCCCCACTTTCACACCCTCCAATGCAGGGCAGTGTTTGCTACATTTAGAATACACCACCCACTCCTTTCTACAGAAGACGTAGGTTGTGTGCAAATGCATGTGTGCATGTGTGTAGATATAATTATATATTTATATATAATCTATACATATATAATCAAATGCATGTAAGTCTCTTTCATCAGTGTAGGTTTTGTTCATTTTTAATACAGCCTTTGATGTTTTCTTAAGGTCCTGAATTAAGAGAACACTCCAGATATTCACGTGAGTGTGTGTGTGTGTGTGTTTGTGTTGGGTAAAATAAGGAAGAAGCAAGTTTTTTGTGGTTTACTTATATGTTATAAGAACCACTTTCAGTATCTTTTATCACACCAGCCCTGAAAATAGGAAAGAGGAGAGTCAGAGATCAAGCAGATTGAGGCATGTGGAGCTGGTGCAGGTATACGGGGCCTATGGAGTCCCCTTCTTTCCCTTCCTTCTTCTAACTTAGACAAAAATCACTTCATTTTGCCATATGCTGAGGAATGTTATTAAGGGTTAAAAGGGAAATAATACTGAATTAAGGGTATAGCATGTAGGCAATCCCAAAAATTGAACCTAAAAGAAGTAAGAGACCCAGGGTAGCTAATGTCTTTAACATTCTTGAAAGCTGCCCCTGAGATTTAACCCTGATTTCTGTGGAAAAGAGCATTAATTCTGATTCAACATAATGTTTTCCTCCAAGTTAAATTTCATTCTCTCAGAAAATTATTTTTTCTTTACACCCAAAAGGGGTTCATTTATAGACTTTCTCTTTTGCAATTATGCAAGTGCTAGCAATAATAAGCGATGGTGTACTTTTATCCACTTATTCCTTTCTAGTAATTCTTCTTCTCTAGTAATTCATCATTCTTGTGATATAACTCTTTTAAAAGGAAGACATAAGAGAATTTACTGTGATAACAGATTGTCTTTTATTCCTTTTGTTGTTATTTTGTTTTACTTTTATTATGAAAACCTGTTTAAATTTACTGTGTGTTTTAAGGAGAAAGATGATCGTAACATTTTTCAGGTGAAGGTGGTTAAATTGTATCACAAACATTGGGGGGGAAAATCTACAGCCTAAAAAATCCAATTAGTCAATGATATACAATATCTTTAGTTTTTTGTGGTGACAATATTATATATTGACAATATTTAATTTGGACAGCCTTCTGGTACTTCAAAGAGTAAGGGTGGTCTCCATTATTTCAAGTACTGCACAATGTATTTATTTTAAAATGTTTTCCAAGGAGTATAGTTTTAGAAAATGGGGATGATTATTTGGATAATGAAAAACATTCTAACAAAAGGAATTATAATGAGAGATGTATATCTGTAATTAACTTTTGGCCACAGTGTGATTTTTCACTCTGGTATGATAAATATAGAAGCTTTTAGACCCAGAGGTGCCTCAGAGAATGGCATAAAAGGAAGGTAACACCAAAAACATTGAACAAGAACTACTGGGTATTTGCTGAGGACAATGCCCAATGGGAAAGTTGAAACCAGATCTATCCTCTGGAGATGCTCACATATAATATTTAATTTCTATATCTATATAAATTATAT
The DNA here is from genome assembly GCF_054644295.1 of Miniopterus natalensis. Classification (NCBI taxonomy): domain Eukaryota; kingdom Metazoa; phylum Chordata; class Mammalia; order Chiroptera; family Miniopteridae; genus Miniopterus; species Miniopterus natalensis. The sequence continues at coordinate 57,519,735 of NC_142083.1, forward strand.
ATAGCACACTTCACATTGTAGGCCACTGAAAATAGGGACAGGTATAGATGTTCAGATGTTAGTCATGCAGATATCTGGGGCAAGAACATTCCAAGCAGAGGGTATATTTGAAGTCAAAGAGCATTTCTGGCATATTCAAGAAAAAACAACATGACAAAGTGGTTAAATCAGAGTGTACAATGGGAAGAGTAGTCAGAGATAAGGTCAAGGAGAGCATAGAAAGTCAGATTATGCAGGAGCTTGAAGCCCATGTCGAGATCATAATCTTTCACTTGGGTAAAAAGAGGAGCCATCCTATGGTTGATCTAACTTAGATTTTAAAACTGAAACTGCATGGACTGTGAAACAAATATCTCTTGTACAGTATACCCAAAGCTCTGGTGCAGTATTGTGCTTTCGCGTTGATTGACCAAATGATATATGAGCACTTTCATGCATCACTGTTGACTTTGCAGAAACCTCCAGGAAGAGAGCTATAAGACCAGCCTGCCACCCTCTTAAGGAAAGCATTATCCACAAAGGAAGGCATTATACACTGGCTGAGACCACAGTCTCCGCAATCAAGCTGCACGGGTTTGGAACCCTGTTCCCCACATACTAGTTTCAAAGTTTCAGTTTTCTCATTTTTAAAATCCCTGCTTGCTAGGAAAGCGAGAGGTAATGTATATATTAAATGTGAAATTCTATAAGAAGCACATAGTATTCCTGGAGTAGAGCGAGAAGTCAGTTGTATCCATATGACATCATAAAGTAGTTGTAAGAATTTAACGAGATGATCCAAATAAGCACACACAGTAGTACTCCATAACATATATTTGCATATCATGATTATTGCTGTTGGCAAAACCGACTTTCAAAATACATTATTAAACATTATGCAATTTCAGGCAATAATTTAATAGACTCCATTGTACTTAGCATGCAGAACGAAAATGGCAATTACTACAATTACAATTACCATTTTAATCCAATGCAGTTCAACAAAAGATTAGATACTTGTATGAGCACTAATAATGTTTGCAGAATATTCACGACAAAAGGAATTACAGGCATCTGGAATCAGGGTCAGAGAAAGAACAGAAACAGAACTTTTCACAGTTATTAGTACCATTGCTTTCAAAATGTACACTGTTTCTTTTGGTTCAATGAACATTTTCCCTGTAACATGCTGTTTACACCATATTTATAGATGAAGATATTTTATTAAGGTCACATAAAAGGAGATTAAGGTGGTTCTTTGGCCCTGCCACCCTAATCATACCCTATGTTCAGGAATCAAGGAAGCCCCAATAAAATATTAGTTATAATTATTTGTCAAGTCAACTAACAAGTATTTAATCAGTTTCTTGAAAAGATACATACTAGGTGTTACTTGAGCTTTATCACATTAATGCAAACTCAAATAGGTTGCCATTGGGTAAATTACATGGGTAATATTATTTTTCCCCTTACAATTGGTTTGCAGTGAACCACTTACCATTTTATCTTTACCTAGAAGTTCTAGAGATTTCACTCTTTAATTTAATGTCTAAATTGATCCCATTCTCCTTCCACAACTAAAGACTATATTTGGTTCATTTTCAACAAAACTTAATGACTAAATTAAAAAGGTTAATCAGGTTTAAATAAAGATGAGGGTGACATTTCTTCCATATTTGTCTGGCTCCAAACCTGCTTTCTATAACTTTGAACTTTACCTTCTGTGAAAATTATGCCCTCTAAACACAAGTGTGAAAAGGCCCATATGGAGCAAAATTTGATTTTCACATCCAAAATGTAAGAATATTTTTAAATAAAAACATTATAACAAGTGAGGTAGCCATTTAATTAACATTTTAGGTAGGGGTCATTGCTTTTCATTTGGATGAAGAGAATCTAAAAAGAAAACCACAGGAGAAAATGTATCAGAACTCTTTGATAAACACTAAAAAATGGGCATGAGACAGTAACGTGAGGCCTATGCTGAATCCCATTGAAGGCTGTAATTAGCCCATGCTTCAGTATTTTGTACAATACAATGAAGCACTATTTTACCCAATATATCTTAATTAAAAGCAAAAGCACAATACAGCACAAAGCTACCATCAAAGAGGCGTTATTGGCACTAACATAATACAGAAGATGGGGAAGGATTTTGTTTTCTTTGTTTGGCAAGAAAATGGGAACTAGGCATTCTATTTTCCACACAGCTCTCAATATAGAAGCATTTGTGTACCAAAAATTGCATTTGCACTGTAAATTACATGGATGAAAGCCACAGAAAAAGAGATAGTTTGTTGTTTTATAATTCAATAGTAGTAATGCTTGGGTTTCTTTTCTTCTCTTTCACAAAGAAAATAATTATCAAAAGCTTGGTTTTTACCACAAGGAGAGAGTTAGTTGAATATTCTAATGCACATGTTTTATGTTCCTTTTTAACTACAATGTATTAATTATGCAGTAACATTAAGTAGACACAAAATAATTTTCTTGTCACCTCAATTTTAAATTTTGAATATCAAAGAAACCAGAACTGCCCACTGTGGCCTGTTCTTTGTAATTTTCTAATACAAAGGAAAAAAACAATGAAGTAAATTCTAGCCTATAAAAATTACCAATAAATTCTCTCCCCAGAATCCAGTTATCTCTATACTGAACATAAGCAAGAAAAATTAAGGTGAAATGAAGATGATTTAAATAGCGTCAAAGATCTTCAAGGTGACGATTCTTAAAGAGATTTCAGTGAACTTGAATAAGATAGTCAAATAGTAAAAATAAAACAGGGTTCTAAATAATTCATATGGAGAAAGACAACCCAGTATTTACACTGGTTTCAATCATAAGACAGACCATAAAGAATGTCTGAAGTTCTAACCTCTTATTTTACATATGATATCTAAGATGTTATTTCTAGTAAATTCCTTCAGGATTTGTATAACAACAATGTCTTACCAGTTGGGGAGAAAAATGAGCAGTGCTGTACCTGCTGACTACTGTACCAGAAGCATCTACACAGAACGCTGAGGGAGTCTCTCTTAATTGCTGTAAATCTTAAACTGAACTAGGAGGGTTAGCTCATTTTAACTGCTCTTGAAAAATGGAAAGAAGGAGAAGACTCAGGGAAGTATGACGTATCATCAATACAGTCTAGAAGCGCTAATTACAGGTGAAGAGGCAGACTGATGGAGTGAGTTTTCTCAAACCATAAAGATAGTTCCAGAGGGATAACCAAAACCCAGGACACCTATTTTATTTTATTTTACTTTCTTATTTAATTTATCTTTATTGTTGAAAGTGTTACAGATGTCCCCTCAGGGCACCTATTTTCCAAGCCCTTTTCTTCAATACAAACTTTACAAAGATGAAATGTTTTTTCTTTTCTTTTTTTAATTGATTGATGTGGAAGAAAGAGAGGAAGAAAGAGAGAGAGAGAGATTTGTTGATCCACTTATTTATCCAGTATTAGTTGATTCTTATATGTGCCCTGAGCAGATCAAACCTGTAACCTTGGCATATTGGGTCGATGCCCTGACCAATTGAGCTACCTGGTTTGGGCCAAGATGAAATATTTTTCAATCCAAGTCTATAGAAGACAAACTAAGTGATCAAACCCATCAGGAACTGCCCTGGCCAGTGTTGCTCAGTGGTTAGAGTGTTGGCCCGCCCAATGGAGGGTCATGGATTTGATTCCTGGTCAAGGGCATGTACCTGGGCTGAGGGTTCACTCCCTGGCTCTGGTAAGGGCGATGTTTCCCTCTCTCTCTCTCTCTCTCTCTCTCTCTCTCTGTCTCTCTCTCTCTCTGTCTCTCTCTCTGCCCCCTCCTTCCTATCCACTTTCTCTAAAAATCAATGGAAAAAAATATCTTCAGGTGAGGATTTACAAAAAAACAAATAAACAAATTAAAAAACAAACAAACAATCAGGAACTTGTGAACTAGGCTTCAGTGCCTATCCTGCACTTGTACATCATTTTTCTAACAATTTCCTCATGTTTTGCTCCATCAGAGTGGAAGAACAGATCCCAAAATGTGCCAAGGAGAATAGAAAAATAATGCTCTTCAGTGAACAGTTCATAACTTATTTTATCAGTGTCTATCAGAAGAATTATGAGAATTAAGCTAAAACTGAGGAATATGAGAGCCTATAATAAGATGGGATAAGAAGTTTGGGTGGATACTGAAAAAGTATAATACTTAAGTTTAATGGGTCCCTGAATCTAAGTGGTATATAGTCTTGATTTTGGCAGAGATAGATTAAATGATCAAAGTGTTGGATCTGATAAATGTGGCTAAAAGAACAGGTTACATATTCACATAAAATTAATTAGTACAACATTTAGATTATGTCACAAATACCTATTCAGTGAGCATTAGATATCGGTGATCATTTTACCATAATGTAACATATGCATTTATAAAGATTTCTTTTTTATTATGTTAAAATATTGGTAATAAAAACTATTTTCAAACCAGGTCAGTCCTTACTATGGGTCAATATAAGAAATGTGTTGAATAGAGAAGCAAAAATGAGAAGTCCAAGGCTGAGTTCCAAATAAATGGTACATACAAGCCATATAAAACTATGACATGGTCTCCAATACTACTTACATAAACAAATCCTCCCCAACATACAGGATGAAGGAAAAAGAGAGCATGGTGACAAGCACAGCAAGAGCTATACTTCATTTCTTCTAGCTCCCCTCTGTGTTTAACATCTATCAATGAATACATCACGAAAAGATCATTTCCAGAGGTATAGTCACATTGGAAAAGTCCATGTATAGTTGGCATGTATAGTTCCCGTACAGTTCTATTAAGAGACAAAATCTTCATGAGAGAGTCTTAAGTTTGAATTTGGAGCCAATAATAATCTATTACACATTTTTTCAGTTAAATGAAGTATCTGCTTTCTGATTTCCATGAAAGGCAATATATTTAAAGAATTCAATTGTGCAATCTACAACTGAATCAATTTCATAGCAATATCTACATAGTTCTATTGAGTCCAAATTTCTAACATCAAATCTCAGAGCTATGGGCCACCTTTTTGTATAGAAAAATCTTAAAGGCAGGGATGCCATCTTTATATTCTTTTTCATGCCCAAAGCCTGATAAGGTGACAGGTACATGGTAGATACTTAAAATATATGGTGAATGAACATATGGGAAATAAATTCTAATGTGATCAAATTTAAAAGGGTTTGATTTTATTTTAAAATTATTTTTATATCACAATTTAAAAGCATACAGTTTCCTTTTTATCATATATTTTGTATACTTTTTCTCTGTTGATCTGTTGATTTGCTATGGTATCTTGGACTGCTTAAGAACAGTAATAATTGGTTGGCTTTATTATGAATTTCAGGATACCTCCAGAATTCAATTTGGAGATTAAAAATCTGGTCTTAATTATACCTATCCTGGGTGATCTGTTTTGTGTGTTTTTTAAAAAATACATTTGGATTAACTTGGTAAAGAATAACTTTCTTTTTCCAAATTCTAATTCAAAAAAATCCCTGCCTTTTTCCTTAGAAATACATGTAACATTTGGATCTCTTCCAGTTCCCAAACCTAGTAATACAGACCTTTTGGTACTTGAGTTAAGATTTGAATAACTAGAAGATTTAAATTCTATAGAATAGAATTCAGAGATTGCTCGCATTTATATATCTTGTGCCAAATATTTCCTTAGATAGCTTTATTTTATTCTAATTAAGATTGTTGAGATTTCAAACAGGGCTTTTATATTTGTATGTTTGCTTTTAACTACAGAATCCCCTGTATTCTAGGAAATTTTAAAATGAGTGCAGATTGGTGAGCAAATGCAGACTGAATACTGTCTTTAAAAAGCCTCTCTGTGGATCTGTCACCCCATGGCTGCTAAAACATTCACATATTATAGAAACAGTGAGGAAACAAAATGAAATGGCAAGTAATTATCCTGTCATCTGAGCAAAGGTGTGCGTTTGGAATGAATATGCTCTCTGTCTTAGCTGGTCAGGCTGCCATAACAAAATACAGTAGACTATGTGGTTTAAAAACAGAAATGTATTTTCTTAGTCCTGGAGTCTGGGAAGTCCAAGATCAAGGTGCCAGCATGGTCAGTTTATGGTGGGGGCTTTCTTCTTGGTTTCCAAACAGCCATCATCTCAATGTGTTCCCACATGATGGAGAAAGAAAGAGGCCTCCCTCTCGTTTTTTTCTTATAAGGCCACCAATCCCATGTGCTTAGAACCCTACCTTTATTTATCACCTAAAAACTTTAGCTATAGTCACATAGGGGTTAGGATTTCAACATACAAATTTCAGGGAACGCAATTCAGTCCATAGCATTCTCCCTTTAAGTAATTTCACTTGCAAAGACCATGTGGGATAAATGAATGGATACAGACTAAGAAAATGGCAAAATCAGAATCTATTTTAGAATAAGTAAAGTCCCTTAAATTGGAATTTTTATGTACCTTCAGCCATTGTTTTTGCAATAATAAGCAGATGTGGCAATGCCAGATACTGGAACCCAGTAGATGTACTTTTCCCCACACAAAATCATTGAAATAAATCAACAGGCATTTCCTCCCATTTTAAGTTAGCTTTAATTTAGTCTTCATGTTATTCTTTCTGGGAGATTTTGAGCATCTGAAAATTGCCATCACATTTTCCCATTTTAATTTCCTCTCCCTACATTTAGGTGGGTGCCAAGCCCATCCTTCAGCCTGCTGATAGCTGCCCTTAATGCTGCTTCACTATAGCACTAATGTGCTGCTCACTTCAGTGAGAAGCTCTGCATACCCTGTGTTCATTTTCTGTTCTATTTGCTATAAACATAGTTATTTCCATTCCACTGCTTTCAGTCACATATGGCATATTGAAACAGTTAAATAAAGAGATTATCAATATTAGATCTATCTCCACTGTAAAACTTACATTTATGGAGAAATATGATCTATTCAATTTCATTTCTGAAAGCCCAGCATTCAAGCGAATAAATTCACATGTAATCATAAATTCACATGATTACCCAAAGCATTAGATTTTACATTTGGATCACTATTTAACTAGAAAAAAGAAATTAAACATTCATGCAAGCAAGGAAGCAGCTCCCTATTAATGACATGTGCAAGGGAACTGCAAAGTATAAATGATTCCAACTAACACCATCAATAAAACTTGACACTCAAACAAAACGACTTCATAGTATCTTCTTTTGGGACAGAGAGCATGAAAAGAATATATATTTTGCCAAATTCAATATTTTTCAGGAAATCACTTTCTCCTTTACGATTTGTCAGGAAAACTGTGTAACAATAGTAAAAATGATACATGCTATTGTCTGTAAAAATGCAAAATACATATTGACCAACACTCAATTAAAGACTTCCTGAAAGAACTTTAATAACATCAATTACTTCACAAAATATTACTCTAAATCTGATTCATATCCTAAGGAATCATGTACCTAAAACAGTCATTTAATGAACAAAACTTCAAAAAAAATCATTTGAATGACTGCAGAAAATTAAACGAGCTCATTTAGAACATTCCTTCAGGGAAAAGGAATGATGCTTGTGTATTTGAAAAATACCTAAGACAAATGAATATGGCATTTACTTTTTGTTATTATCTGGAGAAAATTATGAAAAATATTTAACTGAAAGAATTCATGCGCTTGGTTCATCTTTGCTCTTTTAGCTCCTCTTTCAACAACAATAGTCCAACTTACCATGAAGGAAAAAGGAAGTCATCAAAGGGAATCGCTTTCCTGGCACTTTGACTACTCCATGGTTATTCTGATGGTATATCCCTTAGGAATGTTTGCGGACTAAGACATATAGATTTTTATGATTGAAATCAAAACAGAGGTTAATGTCCACCACAGGAGAGATACTTGGAAAATCATGTATTGGGCTACTGTTGTGAACCATAATCAAGTAGAGCTCTATCACTTGTTTACAAGCCTCATTCTGTACAGCACATGTGTTCTTGGGCATGAAATGATCAAGCAGTAAACATGCTGAGATGCTGCTGGGGAGATGGGGGTAGAGGGATGGAAGAGATAGTTGGGGTGGTTGGAAGTTGTTATTAGCATAGCAAATGCCAAGGTGCTGAACCAGTTTGAAGAACGGTACTCAGAGAAACTCAGAGAGGATACCAGGATGTCACATAGTCATTCCTGGTATTAAGCAATAAAATGGCCAGCCCATATTTTATAGATCATTTTCTTGCCATTGGAAGTAATTAATGGATTTGATAGTTAAAGACTGAGCTATGAGATATGTACAATCCAGTGGTTATCATAACTGGTAGCCTAGTCATGCGCATTCCAAATGCATGCCCACTCCCCTAATAAGTGAGAACATCCTTGATTGAGCTCTTGCCACTGTTAAAATGTTTTCTTGTAAATTCTGATCAACCAGCTTTAAGAGCCTCTGACACATATTAACATCAACACTTTTATAAAACCAGCACTATCTTCTCTGAAGCGAGAAGAGATACCCAAGCAAGAAATCTAGGAATGAGAGAAACTTAGAACACAAAAAAAGGTCCAGAGCAGATCCAACGAAAATAAAACATTTTGTTGGCTACACATTTAAATGGGCCAGAAATTCATATGAAAATCCAAGATGTATTTATAGCACATTTAAGTGTTGACAAACTTTCTGCTTCATGGATCCGAATTGAAGGAACATCTTGAGGAATTTGTTTTTGTTGTTGCCCAAATGGTGACTCTCTCATAATTTATTTAAGGACTTTCACAGGCTTTCTCTGGTATGAGTTTGACAACAAAAGACTAGAAAATCTGACATAGTGAACAGCGAGTTTTAATCTTGTTCCAGCATATTACAAATCTTCGTCTAATTATCTGAATGTTTTATCTTACCAGCAGTAGGGTAGTATATTCTTATTTCCTCCATTTTTTATCTCTTTATAGGATGCCCTTTTTGTGTGGGTGAACTGCAGTCCATACAATGTCATCTCTGTGGTGAGTACATTTGGTTCTGAGGGTTTTACAACATACTATCAAGTAAGAAACTGACATCTAATAATCGTTTATACTTGCATATGTTCATCTTTAGAAACCTCAGGTTTAATGTCTTAACTAGTCAATCATTAAATTAGGAGAACATATACACTCTTTATGACCACCAAGAATTTTATGAATTACTACCATAAAAATGTAAGGTGACCTAACACATATGCAACTGATCGGGCCATCAATATTTATAAAATATAGCACAGATTCAAGGATATGAAACTTCCCAAAGCAGTGTGCCCTGTGGAAACATGTAAGAAAGTGTTTTTTCCTTTCAAAGAGCAAGGGTGTGGGGTAATTCTGATAAATGTCTGGTAATCTTATTTCACACATCCTTTGGAAAATATGAGTTTCTCATCTATGCTATGAATAAATGTGTTTTGGTTGAGTTAATTGTACTTTAGGTGCTATGTCTCATGTTGAGTATTAAAGAAGATAATTATCTTATGTTGTAATTATTCGAGCTATGTTTTAAAAAACTACTGTTTATAGTTTTATATACTATATTTATTTAGAATACGGCAATAGCCTATATTTATAACATGAATTTAAAATCACACAAACCAATGACATTTAAAAAGATGTATGCTCTAATTATATTTTTAATGATTAAGGTATGATATTTTCCTGTGACCCTTAGACTTTTCTGACTCAAATTAAAATTTAAGGCCCTCAGTCTGCTCTAATGACCCCAACATGAATGCCTAAGAAATATTTCAAAATATATGACATCACTATGCACCTATCACATTTAATGTCATTATTTTTAAACTATCTTTGATACATTTTTGGTTACAAATACATTTTGTAGTTGAAGAACACCTTGCAAAATAACAGGTATATTTATGAGTAGAAAAGAAGTTTAGAATGTTTCTGTCTCCACTCAAGATGACATGAACTCCATCTTCATGCTGCGATCTACAACTCAATTATTGATGACTAACAGATATAGTCTTTCTAAATTGTAACCCCTTAAAACTTTAGCTCTTTGACCCCTCTGCTTTAATACTACACTCTGTTAACAGGAAAAATAAAATAAAGAATTACCCAACATGTTAAACTACTATTCCCAAAAATGTCCTATGGAATTATATGTGTGATAATAAATATAATCTTTGAAAAACTTAAACTTATAAAAAAGCAGAATAAATACAAAATATTATTAAATGAAGTCTCGCTACAAAAATTTCCCAATATTTGCATCAAATTAATTATTGAATTTTCATTTCAAATATGGCTACTTAGAATTCCCCAGAAAAAAAAAAAGAATAAATAGGCTGTATATTCTATTGAGATTTATTTTAAGGAATTGGATCACAAAATTGCAGGGACTGGCATGTTTGGAATTTGCAGGAATGTTCAGCAGGCTAGAAATTCTGGCAGGAGTTGATATTGCCATCTTGAGTCTGAAGGCAATTCGAATGCAGAATTTCTTATTCAGAAGAACTCAATCTTTTCTCTTAAAGCTCTCAACTGATTGGATGAGGCCCACCCACATTACAGAGGCTAATCTGTTTTAGTCAAAGTCTGTTGATTTAAATGTTAACCACATCTAAAAATATCTTTACAGCAACATCTATAGACTGGTATTTGACCAACCAACCAGGCACCACAGCCTAACCAAGTTGACACATACAATTATCCATCACACTACCTACGGAGGATCTTTCCCCGTGTCTTCCTGAAAATCATACCAAATCATCAAGGAAAAGGAACACCATCTTGTAACCTCAGTTTTCAGAAAAATTATGAAGCAGCTGTAAGCTGCCTTCCTCATACATGCGCAGGCTGTCAGAAGAAGCTTAGATGGACAGAAGCCATCAGGGAAGAATTTAAGATGAGGAAGTAAAGCATTGAAGAGGCCCTCGCAGAGCAGTTCTCTTACAGCCTCGACAAAGGTGAGGGCAAACTCAGGAGTAAACAGTACGTCTCCTAAACAGGAGGGAACACGACCTCTGGTCCAGGCTTGATGGAGAAAACAGACGTGGGATGCTGTGGGAGTACACAAAGACATACAAAGGAGCCTCATTTGTAGGAGGCAGTCTGTCTTCGTGGCAGCAGGAAGAGAGCTTTTATATGGTGAAGTCTGGAATGTTGCCTAGGACCCTTTCATACCCCACTTTCATAGGAATCACCTACAAATAGCTAGTTTAGGAAAATCCAAGTTATTTAGTGATATGTGCTAGAAAAAATATGGCACAGCTCCAATATATAAATACTATAAAAATGTAGTAAAGATCACCAAATTAACCAAAGTATTAAAAACACTCATTCTTTCATCTTCTACTTTGTATATTCTAGGGCTCCCTCTCTATCTCAAGTAAATGCATGTATCTATAAATCTGGATATAGGAAAAAATTCTTTCTTAAGCTACTTGAATTAAACACTAATCAAAGTTGTAAAACTTGTAAAAAACAAAGGTAATTAAAAAAAATAATCCATATTTGAGCATATGGAAAATCAGTAAGTACTGCTCAGAGAAAAATGAACAGCCTTAAATGCTTTTATCAGTTAAAAAAATAGATTAAGTAACTGATTCACTTTAAAGTACTGAAATGAATTGAAAGCAAACATAAGAAAAAAAGTAATAAAAATACATGTAGAATTAAATTATATAAAAATATATAAACATCAAAAATAATCAATAAATCCAAAAACTGCTTCTTTGAAGAAAAAGGTAAACATAGAACATAGAAACCACTAGCTGATCAAAATTAGTTGGAAGACAGCATATAACGGAAGGTATAGTGAAGAAATAGCCAAGGAAATGAGAGTGGATGACTAATAAGTGCTCTGTTAATTCTATGAAAAAAATTAAAACCTAGATAATAGAGATATCTTTCCTAAGAAGTATAATTTGTCAAACTGATGTTGAAAGCCACAAAATCAGAAATGGTTTATTTCCATAAAACAATTGAGAAAAAAACTGGTCAAAGATTAATCCCCCTAAACAGCAGGAGGTTCTAAGGGCCTCACAGGAGAATCCCAACAAATATTTAAAAACCAGGCTCTTGAAATGCTATTAAACTGCTCCTGGCATAAAAAAGGCAGTTTATAAAAAGAATATGACATTGATACTAAAGCCTGGTTAGAATCATATTTCAAAAACAAAATATAGAACAGCCTCACTTATATTGGTGCAAATATCTTAAATAAAATACTAACAAAGAAAATAAAGCAAAATTAAAAGACAGTTTTACCATGACTAAGTTCATCATATGTGTCATAATGATTCAAAATTGGGAGATCTGTTAATATAAGTAATATAAATCATTGCCACAGGTGATAAAAAGCATTTGTGAAACAGCTTTCATCTATGCAAATAATCAGTTAGAAAATATAATACAAGAAAAAATACTTTACTTACAATACCAAATTTAAGCAGGAAGGACTAACCATGATAAAGATGAAAAAGAGTGCTTTGAAGAAGACTTTAAACCAGTTGCGAAGGCTACAAGCAAATGTAACAACATACGATGTAGTTGGATAGGAATGCTCAATATCATAAAGATTTTAAATCTCTCTAAGTTACCCTATAAATCTGATACAACCTAAGTAAAAAGTAATAACAGCATTAATTAGACAAACTTATAATAACTAATCACAATCATAATAACTAATCACAATCACAATTTAAATAGAAAAATAAACAAGAAGAATGTCCAGCCAAACTCTGACAAAGAATAAGGAAGGTGACCAGAAGGACCGGCCTTATGCGATAACTTATTTGTGATACATTTCCAACAAATATTAGTAAAACTTCAAACATTAAAACAATGAGGTATTGGCTCATAAACAAACAGACAGATTGATGTCCCAGAATACAAGTTCCAAAGTCTACACAAATATGATATAATAATTTGAAAGATGATAAAGTTAGAACATCAAATTAGAGACAAAAGGATAACTAATCCAAAAAAAAATGGCAGTGGGATAAATAACAAAAAGTAAACTGTACCCACACCTCACACCAGACACCAAGATAACCTCCAACCAGGTAAATGTTTAAATAATACATAAATGTACCAGGAGAATTACTTTGTAAAACTGGAGAGACAAAACCTCTCTAAGCGTAACTCAAAATCCAGAAGTCACTGAAGGAAAGATGTGTAGATTCAACTACTTACATGTAAAGAACTTCTGCAGGGCCTAAAACTTACATACTCAAAGGGCCAATAAATGAAGAAAAAAATCCAATTTGCTAAATCAGGTCAAAATATATATAACTCTAACATATAAAGTTTCCTCAATACAAATATTAACAATGAATATTGATAAGGAATATTGATAAGAAAAAGAATAATAACCCAATAGATCTTCGAGGAAAGAATATGACCACAAGAAAGCAAAGGTTCTTTGAAATAAATAAAAAAATGTATAAATTCAATGAGAATGAAAGAAATGCACATTAATGATACCGAAATGACACTTTTTTAACCTGTCAACCTGAAAAGAAGAATAACATTTCATTAGATAGGCCGTGTTGCTGAGGCTGTGTGGAAGCTAGTCTTAGATATTTCTAAAGTCAGTATATTTGTAGCTTTTATCATGAGCAATTTGATAATATGTATGAAAATTACAAATGAATATTTTGACCCAGTAACTTCACTTCTATAAAATTTTCCCTGGATATACTTGTGTCTTTAATAATATAAGTACTAGGTTATTAATTTCAAGATAAAGTGTTTTTTAAAAAAAACAGTGTTCATCAATAGGAAGCTGTTTAACTTATGGTGCTTCCCTATACCTATAACACGATACTATGCAAATGTAAAAAATGAGAAAGCACTTAATGTATGCATAGGGAAAGATTTATTAAGTGAAAAAATCAGGGTCTAGAGTAGCATGTATAGAAAGCTACTTTTTTAGGAAAATGAGAATACATTCATATGTGTTCATTTATGCATAAACAAATTGCTACTATTGACTCTGTAGGGCAGAGGTGATGGGGAATAGGAGTAGGGATAGACTGTTTTCTTTCCCATGCCCTCCAAAAGACAGAGCAAATGGCCCAGCCGGGTGTGGCTCAGCGGTTGAGCGTCGACCTGGGATCCAGGCGATCCGGGTTCGATTTCCGGTCAGGGCACATACCCAGGTTGCAGGCTCGATCAATGACTCTCTCATCATGGATGTTTCTATCTCTGTCTCTCCCTCTCCTTTCCTCTCTCTGAAATCAATAAAGATATATATATATAAAAGAAAAGAAAAAGAGCAAACGAGAAACAGATAAGATTGGGAATTCATTTAAAGTCTGCCCTAACCAAGCCCCTTCTCTTCTTAACCCCCCCCCCGCCCCCCGGACCACCATACACACCCACTTAGTGCAGAACCACAGAGTACAGTGATCTCAGTAACTTGTGCTTAGATTTGATGCCTTCCCACACAGTGGAATAACCTTGAAATGTAACCAAGCTGTCCAAAAACATTTGTTGGAACTTATATGTTTGATATGTGAAGCATATTTATAGTTTTGGTACTCTGATGAAATTAGGACAAGAGGTATCACCAAGACTAGTGATCACTAGATCTGTAGTGTACATCAGCTCCCGTGGTGGTTAATCAGTACGTGCTGATTGGGCATGAAGGTCAGGACCAAACATGGCCCTGTGGAGAGGCCCTAAGTCTCCATGGTGAAAGAAAAAGACACAGCTGGGCCCAAACTTCCACTTGTCCCAACCAAGCTGGAAGCAGCAGCTGCTTTGTACTCCCTAGACCAGACCAGCCATCAGCTGGTCCACTAAGTGATCTAGGTTAACACAGTGTGGGGCAGAAGAATTACCTAGCCAAGCCTGACCCAAATGCCTGACCCCCAACATTTTGAGTTATAATAAAGTGTTTGCTATATTAAGATACTAAGGTTTGAGTAGTTTGTTACATAGCAATATATAGCAGGAACAATAAATATAGGAAAAATTATTAACAGAATGGAAGATATATTTTTTAAATGTTTAAATTGTTTTGACCTTCCATCCTCAAATAAGCAAAAGACCCTTTAGTAACAAAGGGCAGTTTAACTAAGTCCAAATTTTATCTCCCTATGCTTTGTCACTATTCAACCTACACACAATTAGGCTGGTATGTCTCACATCAATTAAATACTGTATTTTCATAATGCAAAGAAAACTAGAGATTTTAAAAGTTAGGAAATTATATGCCCAATATTTGAAGAGTTATTCATATCATGACAATATCAAAGATTCGCAATGAGCGTATTTTATTAGATATCAACTACCTGAATAATGATGATAATAATGTTTTCAATTATTCTAGTCCCTTTTCATTTTCAGCCTCTAAATGCAACATTCCTAAGACTGATGACTTGGCAGGCCTCTGGCAGCCTGACTGGACCCTTTAATAACTGCTCCTTGCTAGGAACAGCAGTGCTCAGATGGGCCTGCCTAGAGAAGGACTGTTTAATATTAGCTTTCCATCTCAGCCCAGAGGTGTGACCACCACTCGGAGCTACATTCCTTTAGGCCTGCTGGCAAGAGAAAACCTGTTTAATTACCTGCCCCAGCTGTACTTACTAAGTGAAATGATTATTAAATCTGCCCCTCTACTTCACAGTTTCAGTATACTATTCAAATCTGTGCCAAGAGGAGGAATGAAGGACATAGATCCTGCAGGAGTCAGCAGTTCTAACATCCTCGGCACGGCAGGTGTCTTCAGAGTCCTGTCGCCTAGGGCTCAGCCCAACCCTCTCTCCTCTAATATAAGAATGGAAGGGTCTTAGATGCTCTGCCAACTTTGTACCTAAATGTAACCTGTCATCATTTATCTGCATTATTGTCCAGTTCATGTTCAAAGGAAGATAATTCTTGGCCTTTTCTTACTTTACCTGCTGAAGGATAATTTGGGTCCTTCCCTCTGAAGTCCAAAGCATGACAAAACCACAAACGTGGGTTGCTCCAATCTGCAAATTCCTTCTGTCTGTCTCTCAGAGTTCATTGCTGCCCTACCATTAATAACAGAGGGAGCCGATATATATCCTCAGAGAAGACAAAGTGGCCCCTTTCATTATGGTTCCTGCTGTATCGTAAAAAGTCATGCAAGCCAGGGCTCTTCCCCGCAATATGTCTGTGTTTGTAATAATATAAAAATACCAGTTAAATCATTAAATTTTTTATTAAAATAGAGTCTCCAAGTACATGATGTGTTTATTTTGTAGTTAAATAGCCTCTGCATACTCCTCGGGGCACCAAAGTTTGGAGAATACAGTCTAACTTTCACTTTTGCTTTTCTAAAAACAATTTTCATTCATAAGAGTGCTTTGTTGTCTAATTTCATAACGTACCTCTCTTTTGGGTATTACTTACCTATTTTATAAATTCTTGCTGAATTAAATCTCATTATTGCCTGTAGACTTTAATATAGTATTTGTTAAGTTCTGCAACCAGAAAGTAAACTAGCTTTTGCATTAACTCCACTTATATAACTGATTATGTGTCTTAACCTAAGTGCCAGTTTAAATAATACCATTAATATCTTTTAATATTTAGTAATTAATCTGGGTTGAATTTTAAATCAGAAAGTTTGTGCCACGATGCGGCAATTCTCATGTTAAGTGAATACAGTAGGCCGCAAGAATATGGCAGAGGAGCGCTGTATTTCCCTCCTGTCACGTATACTGGACAGAATTTGGTGTGACAAATAGTGTCAAATATAACTGCAAATCATAATGGTAGAGACTTCATCAATATGCATTTATGGGCAAATAAGGGAAAAACTTCACCCTGTCCTCACCCCACCAAACCTTAGGGTTTTTAGTACGAACAAGGCATTGTCATTTGAGATATCAAAAAACCCTGCTTGGCCACCCATGTCTTCTAGAGTAACCCACAGAGATTATATCAATGTTGAATAAAATATAATACCTTAATCACGTCTTTATCCTTGCTCTTTACTGCAAGGTTTATACCAGTAATTTTGCCCAGCTGTCTGAAATGCCACAGAGCTTGTGTGTAATGTTTGGGAGCCACATCCTGGAACATGAGGAATAGTGTGATGGAAGAAAAGCACTCTGGGTTTAGAATCCATTCTGAGCTTGATTCTATCTCTGAAGATCATTTTTTATGTTATCTGAGACTCACCATTTCACTCTTTTTTTTTTCTTGTTATTATTTATTGTGTCCTTTTTTTGTGATAAATAAAAATGCCTGGGTCTCCTGTTCATAGGATGGCAGCCACTTCTGTCTGTCAGCCTGTCAGCATCTTTGTGGGTTGTTGTTTTTTAGGTATAATTGAGATATAGCATTATATTAGTTTCAGGTATACAACATAATTATTTGATATTTGTACATATTATAAAATGATCACCATAATAAGTCTACTTAATGTCTGTCACTATACATAGTTACAACACTTTTTTTCCTCCTGTGAAGAAAACTTATAGCAACTTTCAAATACCCAACAGTACTAACTGTGGTCATCATGCCATGCATGATATCCCCACGGCTTATTTATTTTATAACTTCAAGTTTGTATCTTTCCATTTTATTCTTCTGGATATCAGTTTTTTCATCTGCAAAATAAAGTGTTTGTTCTAGAATGGTCATTTAAACTTTACAAGTTTAAAATTCAAGACGTCGTTAACAATTTATTGTATTCTGGAATGGTTGTGAGGATTAAATTACTGAATTATTTTAATATATGCACAGGGCCTAGCACAGAGCAAGTTATTACAATGTGAGTGCTCTGTATGTTTTCCTATGGCCAAGCTTAGCCTGTCTTTTGCTACATAACTTGACACCGGAGCAGGTTGGCATTACCTTGGGTTTTATTATAAATCACTAATTGTCATCAGTATTTGTTTCTCCTTTCTCTCTGGGCATACTGAAGATTACATTTATCAGTTTCTGTGTAAATTTTAAGTTGGATAGGGACACATCACTGGTTCTCACCAAAGAAATGTGAGCAGAATAAAGTGTATTACTTCTTGGGTGAGGTGAGGAATTTCTGAGTACATTCTTCCAGGTTAACCTCCCTCTGCTACTGGGACACGACTTACTTGGTTGATGCTAGTGCAAAAAGGTGGCACCTCTGACATTCTAGATCCCTGAGTGCTTGTATGGAGCAGAGGTACCTCACAATCCACAGGATATGTGCCATGAACAAGAAATCAGCTTGTTGTTAGGCCTCTGAAAGTTGTGGTTGTTTTTACTGCAGCATAACAGCCTACCCCGCTACATGCTGCATGCCACTAAAATGAATTCACACACATCCTGAGGGGTATATTTATCCCTGCCTTCCTCAGTTCACTCGGATACAATTATTTATTTCCTTCCCCTCATGCTTATCGTTAAACCACAAACCAATTTGGTTAATAATTGCAATCTTTACCTCCTAACTCTCTCCCACACACGCCCCATCCTCTCCAGCCCTACCGTTACTCCCCTAGTCCAGGCCTTCAGTTGCTCTCACCAGGCTATTACTGTAGACCCCTGACTGGCCTCATGGCCTTGAGAGTACTCCACTCAGATCTCTTTACCCTTGATTAAATGTAAAACTTAACTCAACTTTGCCTTATCTGTCTCCTTTTAAAAATACTTCAAATGTCAGGAGTCAAAGCCTAGCAGTGTGACATGCACCTCTCCCAATTCCTACCTTTCTTTGCCTGTTAAGCTAATGTATAGTAAATACTGAGTTGCCTGTAGTCCTGCAACACACCACACTGATGCACACCTCATGACATCACTCCTGCTATTCCATTTACCTATGATGACCTCCCACTCATTTTTCATCTGACTTATTTCTGCTCATTTTTCAAGATTCGGTCAGAAACTGCTTTCTTGAAATCCTGGGCTGCGTCGACCTTTTTGTTTGCTACACCTACGCAGTGTATACTTGTTCTCCTATTATAATGAAACTATTTGTGCCTTTTTTGACTACTAGATCCAGAGCACCTAAAGACAACAATATGTATGACATTATTTTTGTATTTCTCACCTGCCTCAACAATACCTGCTAGTGCTCTATAAATATTCCTACCCATGAGGGTCACTGTTCTTAATGCCCGAAACTCCCATGCTTTTCCCTATGATTCAGCCTTTATTTGCCCCCTTTTCTCATCCCATTGCCCTCTCACACAATCATTCTGATTGGTCTCCTGTCTTAGTTTTCCTGCCAAGATAGAAACCAGGCCATAGACCAAGTCCCCCAGACATGGTCTGGCCCTGCCTTGTTCTTGTCATTGCCTTTTTTTAGAGGTAAACTCTGGTCCACATGCACCCTGCTAAGAGGAGGGTTCTCATCAAGAACAAATTGATTATTTGTAATTCATGGCTTTGCCCTCTTTCTGAGTCAAGTTGAGGCAGGATAGTAAGAAGCTGGGAAAATTCCTTGGTGAATGGAATGGGGAAACCGAGACAGATGGCCGATTCAAACTGGCCTCACCCAGCACTCTGACACTCTTGCCTCCTTCGCCCTTGCACGACCACTCCCTTAGGCATTAAGCATTCAGGACAAAGAGGCTCTGATCAGCATCAAATAATCTTAGAAACATAGTCTTGGGTCTGTTCACCACAGAGACAGAGTTTTGTCAAACTAGGGATAATATCTAGGCCCCAGTTGTGTTTTATCTCCAGGCCCATAAAAGCAGCAAAACCAGATGAAGCAATGCCATGGCTCACATCAGGACCAGATGCAATGACCAATGACCCTAGTACCAACTGATCAGTAGAGACCACAACCCTGCCCCTATATGATCATTTTGATGAATCAGCATATTAAAGGACACACTTGGAAAGCTGATAGATATTCTATTTAGATCCTCCTGTGAGATCTCCCCTAAAGTCCTGCCTTTAGAAACAGATATAAATTCTTAAGACAGAGGACAGAGTTCATGCTCTCTCTCTAGAGCATGACCCACACCTTTTTTCTTTAGGCATGTATCTTTGCTTTTTTTCTCCTAAGCTTTAAGGGTCCCTATGAGACTGCAACCAGGGGAGCAGTGGAAGTGACAGCTCATCCAGGGTAAATACCCTGAACCTGTTTCCAATGGCCCTACTTTTGCCTCTGTAACTTATTTCCTGAGTCCATACAGCCCCGCTGGCTCACTTCTTATGCCTCTGTGACTTTCTTTCTAAAAAGCCAAGGCAGCTCTCTGAGCAGTCTGCTTGAATCTTCTCTCCCAGTGTACTTTTGCTTTGCATGCTAAATAAACTTCCTCTTGGCTCTGAATTCTTTGCTCTATTCAAGAACCTAGAGCCAACACTGCAGCTAACAAACTGATTCCCCCTTTTCTTAGGAACTTCCTGCCCTACTCTACCTGCTATATTAAACTTTTCATATGTAACTCTAACCCAAGTCAGGCCCAAAGGACCAGAGTTCTATCTTCTGCTTTTCAAAGGGACTCACATCTCCAATAGAAACAACCATTTTTGAGCATCTGCCTTTGCCTCTGCACTTTATGAAATACTTTAGCAGGTTAGAGCCCAGTTTTAAAAAGGTTTTTCTCCTTCTTTTTTTGGAGGGAGGAGCAGTTAAAGAAAAAATGGCAGTTCATAGTGAAGTGGTAGGAGACATGTGATATGATCCAGAATAAAGGGAGAATTGTTTGAAGTAATGACACCACCAGCATAGAGAGCCTAAGAACAACTACATAGCGCCTGCATTGTACCTTTTCAAATTTAAGTCTTTTTAATCTGGACACTATGGTGATTTTTAGTCATTTCACACTAAATATTTTATAAAGGGGAAATGGGAAGTTTATAATTAATATAACTTTATAATTAAAATACACTTGAAATTAATTTTATAATTATGGTTCATGTCACAGAAATTACACCAATAACAGTCACCACTGCCTCTATTCAAAGGTCTGGCATGTTCTCAAGGATCAGGAAGTATGTTGTTGATGGTCAAAATCCTTGTTTTAGAATGCAACTGGAACCCTTTTGAAAAGGGTTCCATTCCTCATCTGCACTTTATCAGTATTCATTCACGGAAGAGAAAGCCCAAGTTCACCCCACTGGGCCAGTACCAGAATTTCAAGAGCATATATAAAAGCTTCAACTTCGAGAATGAGCAACCTGCAGGTCTGAAAATGGACCTACACTTTGTTGAATGCTCTGTTGTCAACCTCTCGAAACTCTAAATATTTTTTTAAAAAGGACCCACATTTTTATTGTGCATTGGGTTCTACAAGTTATGTAGCTGATCCGGGTTACAGCACAGGTTATGAGTTTCTCATGAAACCTTTCATTAAGGTGCCATTGATCATTCACAAATAGTCATATTCATAAAGCATACGAATCTGGATTACACGTCAAAAGCGAGGGCTGATTTTCCCTTAACTGTATTTCTTGATCTTTCTAAAACACCTAGGAAATGTATAAAAGCTAGACAAAAGAAAAATTCATGACCCAGCAAACATAGCTGTGCTCATCAATATAATCTATGTCAAATATCAGAGAGGAAAAATAATTTCCCCTTTACCTTACTATGTTCTAGGCTGAGACCCCCTGTAATAAAAGACAGATTAACAGGAGAAAAACAAACAAAAGTTTAATAACACATATACCTCCTGTATACATGGGAGAGACCCGGGGAAGCTGAGTAACTCCAGGAAATGGCCCAAGCCACCACCTTAAATACCATCTCCCGCCAAAGATTGAAGGAAAAAAAAAAAAAAAAATGATGTTAAGCAGGAAGACCATTTAGGGGAAGTTACCAGAAAAAGCACAGTAAACATGGGTAAGGTTGTTATGCATGTTTAAATCCAAGCCTTATTCACTGATGAGGGTTTCTAGAGATTTAGTCACCCTGCTCTTTCAAGTTCAGAAAGGGAGACACCCTTACAAATGGAGATTTCCTTTATAAATATAAATGTCTCTTACAAAAAGGCACCTTCTACTAGGCTTTCAGAGTTTTTCCTATATCTGCTGCTTCTTAAAAATAATAAGCCTAAAAATAATCCTTATAAAAAAGAGACATTTTTTGAGGCAGGCTCTGCTCCCCTGCTCCCCTTCATGTGCTATTAACAGATAGGTTAGGAAAGAAGCATTTCTAAGCACAAAGCCTCCTTCTGCTTGGAAAACCTATAGATGGAAAAGCCAACTATTATCTTCACAACAGTTTATGTTCTCCTCTTCCCTTGTCATTCAAATAGGAAGATGTGCTGGTAAAACTTTAGTTATCATACCATTATAAACTTAGATTTGAACTGTTTTCTTTACAGTTCATCAAACGGCAACCCTCTTAAGAATTGCTGCAATATAAAGGGCTGTACTTTGTTTACAATTAATTCATTGAGCTTTCCTTTTAATAGCCTTGGTCAGAACAATGTCTTTTGTTATTCATGCTGATTTGCATAGATATGCCACAGCTTTGCACTATTAAAGGACACTTAAAATGAAGGGCAACATTTACTTCTCTCCTCTTCTACGTAATTCTTTATTTCATGTTTTAGTTGAAAAGGGTTGCTATGATCAGCAGACATGAGCTAGTGAAACATAATTTTAAGTCTTAAATGGTGATCATTTTCAGTCTTTTAAAGGTTGCTAGCCTTAATTGATTTGTCTACTGAGTGAACTGAACTGTTATGTCTGAAGAGAAGCTTTCTTTAATCTCTTTTATACTCTGAGGATCTAAGCATAATCAATAACTTGCTTTTAAAAATGATACTAGTAAATGATACTACTACCTAGTCATTCATTCATATAGTCACTTACTCAAAAAATACTATTAGATATCTGCTATGTGCAAAGCTGTCTTTACATCAGAGATATAGAGATGGGGGAAAACAGACATGATTGGTAACCTAGAATATAAAGTCTAATGAAAAAGATAGCATTTTTAAAAGTAATCATAAAAACAAAGGCCAATAGCACCTGTGATAAATATATGAAAGAGAAGTACCCAGGGTTAGGAAACATATGGAGGAAATTAGATGGGTATGGAGAGGGCCTGGGGCTGGGGAGGAGGGAGAGCAGATGGAAGAGATCAATGAGGGGTGGGAGGGAATGGGGACATCTGTAATACTTTCAACAATAAAGATAATTTTTTTTAAAGTAACACTCATGAGTGAAGATCTGAAAAATCAGGGTACAAAGACCAATTACATTTATTTACATCAGAAGCAAACATTTAGAAAACACATTTTAAAAGAAGCTATCTCCAATTATAGTCAAAACCATGACATATCTAGGAATATTTCTTTAAAAAAACATGTGCAAGAAATATTGGAAGAATTTAATTAGTAGATTTGAAGACATAAAACAAAACTTTAAAATTTTCCATACACTAAAAACTCAATATCAAAATTATGTCAATTTCCACAAATTATTCTTTAGATTCAATGCACTTTTCATTAATACCCAAATAGAAGTTTTCATTGGATTTGATAGCCTAACACAAAAAATGAATATGAAAGAATAAATGGCCAAGAACAGCAAAAGCATTATTAAATAAGAAGAAAACTAATTCTATAAACTATTGAAACTTAATTTGTAAAATAAGTTCTAATATTGATGCAGGAATAAATAAAAAACAGTAGTGTGTGGGTTCTTGACTTCTTGCAGGAAAGAGTTCACAACACAAGCTCAGGTGATTTTGAGAGTATGCTTATTAAAGCTGGGGACAGTGAAACAAGGAAGGGCCAGGGATAGAGGAAGCAGTGAGAGACTAGGCAGGGCTGCTTTGGCTCTCTAGAAACATTAGGAGAAAGAATTGAGCTAAGGCAGGGCTGTTATCAGCTCACTGGAGAATCAGAGAAAAGGGGCCCTTGGAGACAGGTCCATGGGGTTAGCCCACGACGAGCTGTCACTGCCCATTGCTCCCCTACTTGCAAGTCTCATGGAGTACCTTAGACTTTAAGAGATGCATGCCTGAGAGGGAAGAAGGGGGGAAGGGAAATGCTCAGGGGTACTACCAGGAGGGAGAATATACCCTGGGTCTTTCCTCTTGAGGGTTTTAAAGGCTAGGCATTTAAGGGAGGATCTCAATAGAATATTCATCAGCTTTTCCAGGATCATGGTCTCCACTGATTAGTCAGTGCCTGGGCAAGGGACCTAAACAACATGACCAGTGATATGCCAGGGGAGGAAGGCCTACTCTGGAAGTGTGGTCTGGCACCAGTTTTGCCCATTGCTAGGCACCCAGGTCTTTCTGCCCTGGTGACCTTCTGTATCTGGCTATAAATTGCTTGGCCAGTTTGTTCAGCTATCTGTCTCAGTTTCCCCATTCCACTTGCCAGGGAATTTTCCTAGTTTCTTACTAACCTGCCTCACTATCTACCATTGATAAAGTATTGCCCTGTGGATTGTTAACTCTCCCACATTCTCTAGTGCATTCACAAGGATCAAGCAATTCATGCAGACTTCCCAGCTGGCTTCCTATACTGCTTCTTCAGAGAATCCCTAAGGAAAGAGATGAAAGGCTCAGGGGATTCAAATAAGGCAAGGTACGGTCAAGTTAACCTGTGCAAAGCATGCCAAAGACTACACAAAACCAATGTAGCATGGCTGAAATAGAATATAAGAGCAAGAGGCACAAAAGCTGTTCAGAGGCTCAGTACTCTCCAGTGATTAAGGTGTTCATAGTGAAAATGAATTCTCATTATGTAGTTGCTCTATCAATATTTCTTTTTTCTTCCTCCAAAGTGGATCAAGTTGAGCCTTCAATATAAATCCTATATATATCCAGAACTGTGTAACAGTAATGTAATAAGACAATAACTAAAATACTACTTTAAGAAAATAAGTGGCAATTATAAGAGATTTATTTAATAACAGTAATGTTGAATTATGTTCTTAGCCAGTGGGAAAATTTGTTCCACTAAGTTAGTAGATAAACTTCTTTCCTCTAAAAATAATATTAACTAAGCCATTAAAATTGGTTTGTTCTCCTATTTAAATACTTTAGGGAGATTCACGGAACACAGAATAAAGATTTGGCAATTTGTATAAAGGGAAATTCCTGTTTTTTAAAAAATGTTTTTACTTTTTTTACCTTTTGACCCCTTCACTTAGTTTTCACGTCTCCCACCCTCTGCTTCTGGCAACCACCAGTTTGTTCCCTGTATCTATGAGCTTGGTTTATTTCATTTTATTTTGTTTATTAGATTCCACATGGTAGGTCATATAGTATTTGTCTTTCTCTGCCTGACTTATTTCACTTAGCATAATGTCCACAAAGTCCATTCATGTTATCACAAAAGGCAAAATTTCATTTTTTTGGCTGAAAATTATTTCATTATGTATATATATACATATACCACAATTTCTTTATCCATTCATCCATTGATAGACACTTGTTTGTTTCCATATCTTTGCTATTGTAAGTAGTGCTGCAATGAACATGATGATGCATATCTGTTTTTGAGTTAGTATTTTCATTCTCTTTGGATAAATATCCAGAAGTGAAATTGCTGGGTCATATGACACTTGCAATTGTATTTTTTGCAGAACCTCCATAGTGTTTGCCATAGTGGCTCCATCAATTTACATTCCCACCAACAATGTACACAGGTTCCCTTTTCCACATCCTCTCCAACACTTGTTAATTCTTGACTTTTTGATAATAGCCATTCTAACAGGTGTGAGATGATATTTTCTTGATTTGCATTTTCCTGATGATTAATGATGTTGAGCATCTTTTTATGTACCTGTTGGCCATCTGTAGGTCATCTTGAGAAAAATGCTTATTTGGATCTTACGTTCATTTTTAAAATGGATTATATGTTTTTTGGTTATTGAGTTCAATTAGTTGTTTATGAATTTTGAGTGTTAACCTCTAATTAGATATATGATTTGCAAATATTTTCTCCAATTCAGTAGGTTGCCTTTTTATTTTGTTGATGGTTTCCTTTGCTGTGCAAAAGTTTTTTAGTTTGTTGTAGTTCCACTTGTTTATTTTTGCTTTTATTGCTTTTACTTTTGGTGTTAGATTTTAAAAATCATCACCAATACCTATGTCCAGGAGCTTATTGCCTATGTTTTTTTCTAGGAGTCTATGGTTTCAGGAGTCTTATGTTCAAGTCTAATCCATTTTGAGTTAATTTTTGTGTGTGGTTATAAGATAATCATTCAGTTTCATTCTTTTGTGTGTTGCTATTCAGTTTTCCCAATACCATCTCATTATTCTATGATACTAAAGATTAGGCATACTTCTATTTTCAACATAATTCTCTCACATTAAAATGTAATTCCCCTTCAAATATGCTCTGAAATTACTGAAAATTGGTAATAATTTTCTTTCTCAGTAAAAATGATTCCTCATAAATATTTAACATAACATTTGAGCAGAAAATTCAAAGTGTGGAAATATATGTAGCAGATAAGTTAAATATTTTTATACATTTTAATTTGGATTTTTTATTTTAATAAATTCCAAAATATACCTAACATTTTAATTATTCTCACTAAGAAATTAATTATTTTAGGGCAGAGTAAAATATTAATTTCACAATTCTCTATTTTAAATGTATTTTATCTTTATAATGTTTTTCAAAATACTGTCTTTTCTAGGCATTTATACTAACTGAATTTATCTCATTCATATTTTAATGTTGATGACATTAATACAACTTATTTTGGCCTTTCTACATTATCCAACCATTATTGTCTGAATTTTGCTTTATACTACATTCTCAGTAGACATATTAGAATAACTTCATTCTCTTAGAAATAGATGATTTGAATAATATTACTTAAAGGAGTATTTATCATGTAAGAAAAAATTATAGCAGTTTTTAAAACCACTTAGTCAAATAAGACAATATATACAAAAAAAGCATACAAAAAAGAAATAATATAAACAATAAAGTTTAATTGATAATAAGTGTACATATACATCCAATACATAGAGAAAACACAACTTTTCAGTTATATTAAACAATTGTTTTAAAAAAAAAAACCTCACTGAATCCAAAGAATACAAAACAGTGACCACATTTTTATATCATAATGCCGTAAGTCCAGAAGTTAGTAATACAAATATAAGTGAATGGTAAGATAAAACTGTAAGATTATTTAAGCAACTTAATAGTAATAAAATGAAGGTGATATATTTATATACTATTTCTAAATATAACAAGTTTAACATCTTTTTAAAAGAATATATTAAAATAAGAAATGAGAAAACAACTGGAGATTTTTAAAGTTATAAAGTGTTGGTGTCCATGAGCTTATGGTAATATATTTTATATGAATTTTCTGGCAAAATTAGAATTCCTATAATTTTTTCAAAATTCAGAAAATCAAATCAGACCAATGACAGAAGAACTAAAAAAATCTAAGAAAAACTTATCTTAAAATAGTATCTTGGTCCATACAAGCCTATTGGTGAATTCACACAAGTAATAAACATGGACTAATTTTCACCTTTTATAATCTTTTTCAGAATATGTAGTTGAATTAAATGTTATATATTCCCCCAATATTAAAAAATTGACAAAGGTAACAAAAAGAAAAAATATATAATAAAACATAAATTATATGTAATAATAACAATAAAATACCACAAATTGAATTAATTATTTATTAAAAATTAATCCACAGCAGCCAAATCGAGTTTTCCAAAAAATGCAAATATACTTTTGTATAAATCATAACACAAATAAATTCTAAATGGAAGACTATACGACCATCTCAAAAAATTCACAAATGTTTTAGATAAAACTTGATCACCATCCCAAGAAAGATTCTTAGTAAAATAACGATGGATGATCATGCCTCTAAAAATACTAGAATATCCTCCTTAAATGAACAAACAACTACACATTAATGGGTAAACATTAGAGGCTTTTCTGATTATTCTTTTAAGTTTCATAAGAATACCTGTTATACTAATTACTATTTAACCTCAGTCTATCCAATGCAATAGGACAAGAAACATAAATAATAGCTGCAAATTTTATTAACATAATAATAGAATTATTATGTCTAAGTTTGATGGTCTATCAAGAAAACAGAAAAATGTACTAAAATACAATTAGATTTTTAAAACAAGTTCATTAAGATAATGGACAGAAAAACTAATTTTAAAATTCCAAAATATATCTATAACAACAAAAATTCACAAAATACAATTAAAAGATAACTTAAAAATAGGAATTAAATAAACAAAAAAATGTAAATGATGTACAAAGTATCAAATTTTGCTAAGTAATATAAAACCAGATTTGACTTATAAGAGATACAGAAAGTTGTCAATGGTAATGATGAGTGTTATGAATATGGTAATTTCCTCCAATTTAACATAATTCCACATAACATCTTTACTAAATCAGTTTTGAATATAATAAAATTATATTTTTTAAATTGATTATGTAAACAGAATAATTTTGAAAAAGAAAGTCATAAAGGGAAAGAAGAATAAAATTAAAATCACATGAATTGATCCACATTTCTCATAAAAAGGATGTTGTTAAAGCTTTTACTTAAAATGGGCCAGGCGAACAGACCAAAAACATCTAGATCTTCTCTTCATTCATCTGTAGCAACTTAATTTACTTCTGGAAAATGTTAGTTCCTTAAGAAGAAGCATTGATAAAGTAGCATGCAATGAGGAGACTGGGGTACAGAATTTTATTAATGTCTACACAGATTTTAAGAATCTGCCCACAGAAATGAAAACTTAAACCAAATATAAAAGACAGTTTTAAAATAAAATTGTACATTTCTTTACCATGCAAAGAAAATACTTTTCTCTTGAAAAGAGATTCTCTTTATTTTTTTTAATTTATTTTTATTGTTGAAAGCATTACAGGTGTCCCCTTTTTTCACCCCATTGACCCCCTCCACCCTGCACTTGCCTGATTTTAACCATTATCTCTTATTTGAAATAAATGTAACATAAACTTTTATGAACTGTTCATAATTTTATATATTTTCTTTTATAAAGCCTATATATTTACTTACAATTAAGCATGAATGAAAAAAGTTAAGTTAATCTGCTCAGGGAAACAGAGAATGACATGGATCTTAGTGCTCACTATCGTAAGCAATAGCTTCCTATGTTTCTCCCTTTATTCTAAGAAATTGTTATTTCACAGACATGGATTCAAATTACTATGTAGGTTTACCAAATATATGATTGCAATTTGAGAAGATAAAATGGTACTTTGAAGGCTTTTACCTACATAATTGAGGTTCCCTGTTGTCCTCTCACATTCTCCAGTTCTTAGGAGAGCAGCCACTTTCAATATCCGTACTACTTCTGTGTGGTACTGGGATAAAGCAAATAAAACCTTCAAATGTTTTGCAGTTTTTTGGATTTTATATATTTCTAACTCTTACAGTTTAATACTTTTTATCTTTAGCTGCTACCCTGTGTGCTCCATATATATTTACATCTATTATAATCTTCACCGTTCCTATTTGTAATGTGCATGTTCCTCTTAATCCACTTTAGTACTTTCAATTGCCAACCCCACCTTGTTGGAAAATAGCTTTATCATTTTTATTTTCTTTTGGTTTTAAATACCTGGGATTTCTTTGTCTCTCCCTTTGTTTCCCCTTTTTCTTTGTCTTCTTAGTCTCTCCCTCCCCCTCCTCATTACTATTATTACTATTATAGCAAATGGTCAAACCTGAGGAGGAGGGTTGGAGCCTTCAACTTATAGCCAGTTTATCAGATGTGCAGGTCACAACCTTGGATTTACAACCAGCATCTGAAGTCAGAGGCAGCCATGTGGGAGTGGGCCCTTAAACTGTGTAGTCTATGCTAGGTCTGGGTAGCTGGTGTCATCACTGAATTATAGGACACTGGCTGGTGGCAAGAAAGATGAGGAATTGGTTGGTGAGGGACAAAACCCCACATATTTGGAGTCAGAAGCGCTGTGAGTAGAGGAAAACAAAAAGTTACCCATTAGTAGCATATAGGGCATTTATTATATGCAGGTCCTATGGTGAGTTCCTTAACTATATGGTTTGTTTGAATTTATATAGCCATTTTAAAGATAAGAACATTAGAGAAGAAAGACTTTGAGGAACAGCTGTACTTGTACTCCAAGTTACAGTGGAACTGGGCCTGTCATCTAGGTCTGATGGCATGAAATGTCCTTGCCCCCCGCAATCCTGCCTCTCGGGTTTCTGTGTTTGCTGTAGTTCAGTAGTTTCCATCATCTGGGGATAGACTTATGAATAAAGTAATACTTCACATGTCACTACATGACAGAAAGACTGCAGCCTGGTGATATTTTAAGCTTGCTCTAGTCATGAAGTAGAGTGTAAAAAGAAGTAAACTTTCAAAATGAGATGATTAAAGGAATTAATTTGAATACCTTGGTGACTCCCCATCAGCCTGAACCTCCAGACAAGAAAGGTGAAGAACTTTTTGTTTTTTGCTCACACAGTTGATATTTCTTCTTTCCTTTCTTCCTTTCCTCTAACATTTTCTTGGAATGCAGATCCTATGCATTATGGGGGATGTAAAATGCATTGGATAATGAATTCTGCCCTCAAAGAACTTAAAAGGCTATAGAGTATCAACTCTCCTTATGAGGGTTCAGAGAAGCTAAAATGACTCCTGGCTGAGATTAGTTTGGGGAAGCGTGTAGAGCTGAGCACGGGGAAAAGTGAACAGATCCTTCAGTGTAGCAGGAACACACAGAGCGTGAAGGAGAGTAAAGGAAAATTATGATTGAAAAGCAGATTGGGTTTAGGTGCCAGAAATCCTAGTATGAAGAGCAAGGAATTTCAACTCATTCTGTGAGTCAAGAGCCCGCACCCTTTTTTACTACATAACCTCTATCAGCTAAAAAATAGATAAATTAGAATAAAATCAGTAGCACAATAAAACTTTAGAAATCAGTGAAAAATAAAATAGTATTGTGTGTAGTATACATAATAATGGTTATAGATAGAGCTAAAATTATCATTAGGTAAATATCCACTTAGAGTGAGAATCATCATTAAAAATAATTTAGATATAGATTTATATTCCAGATAACATTCTTAATTGCTTTCAAACGTGCTTGGAAACCTATTGTGCCATATTAGAAAATGCTTCATTTTATATGGTAACAAGGCTGACAAAGTGCCCATGAATAAAACTGAAAGCACCAATACCACTATTTTCCCCTATATTTACATTATTTATGATTCCTTCAACCGGCAATTTCTTTTGGGGAATATCTTAACACCTTTAATTTGCGAAAGCTCATATAGTAAAAATTAGATAATATCATTGATAACTCTACCAAATCTGGCACAAATAAACTGCATTAATAACTATGTTAACAGCAAAAAAGAAAAAAAAAGAGAGGGAAAAAAAGAGGCTCTACTCTCCCCCTCTGTCCAATGTGTCATTCTTTCTTCAAGATAGCTCTCAAATTGTACATGATGTATGATGTACTGGAAAGTGAACCACATTTGTACATGATTATTAATCCATATGCTACATTATTAGTAAAGATTTGCATCCTATTAGTACATAAAAATATAAGTAGTTTTCATATTTCTCCCTGCACCTCAATTTATCATCTTGAAACTATCTGGAGTACACATGTTTGCACTTTGAGAAGATACAGGTCGAGTTATGGTTCAAGCCAATTCAGCTGACTGCAGAGTATGCAGATATCCTGAGCAAGAACACGGGAGTGATACTGGAAAGTGACAGATCATTGTTAGAGTCTAATTAAGGAATGCTGCATCCAAATCCAATAACGGTTTTATTAGTGTACAAAGAGATTGTTCATATCAAATTTCATACAATGTTGTAACTAATATTTCTATTTATCCCAATTTTTCCATTGAGATAAAAAATAACCCTCGGGTAGCAGCAAAGATGTAACTAACACTTTACCAAATGACACAAATAATATAATATTAAATCAACTTTATATTTGATGACAGTGATTCTCACAGATGTGTGTTATGAGCAAAGTGATAAATTCATTTTTTATTGAGGTATAATTTAACTGACATTTAACATTATATTAGTTTCAGTTGTATGACATAATGATTTGATATTTGTATACAATGCAAAATAACCACCATAATAAGTCTAGATACCATCTGTCCCCACACAGAATTACAGCAAAAGAAAATGTTTTGTGATTGGGATTTTTTTAGATTTATTCTTTTAACAACTTTCAAATATGGCAAACAGTATTAGCTATAGTTGCCATGTTGTATATTACATCTCCATGTCTTATTTATTTTAAAACTGAAAGTTTGTCACTTTTGATCCACTCACTCATTCTTTTCCACCCTCTAACCCCTCACCCCCTCTCACGACCACTAATGAGTCCTCTGTATCTATGATCTTGGGTTTTTTTGTTTTGTTTTATGTATTTGTTTGTTTTTTAGATTCCACATATAAGTAAGATCATATAGTATTTGTCTTTTCTCTGACTTATTTAAATTAGCATAATGCCCTCAAGGTCCATCCATATTGTCACAAATGGCAAGATTCTATTCTTTTTTATGGCTGAGCAGTATTTCATTATATATATGCTACATCTTTATTCATCCACTGACAGACATTTAAGTTGCTTCCATATCTTCCATATTTTGGCTACTGTAAATAATGCTGCAATAAACATGAGGCAAAAGTTCTTAATTAAACTACTTTTATTAACTAAATACTAAGTTCAATTATTTCTAATTGCAGGAATCTGTGTGTTGACAAAATATAACATTAAAAGAAAGTACAACCTTTTAAAAATCCTACTTTTAAAGTGTCTAGATCTCTTATAATTAAATTGAGATCCTTTAAATTGCAATGAAGAGAATAGCTGACAAAATGTACCTTAAAGTAATTCTTAAACTTTAGTATGCATCAGAATTACTAGAGGGGTTGTTAAAACATAGAATACTGGGGTCTTGCCCCCAGTATTTCTTATTTAGTAATCTGAGGTGGGACCCAAAATTTCCCTTTTCTACCAAATTTCTCGAGAACAGTGACATGGCTGCTCCAGGGACCACACTTTAGGAGTCACTGGTTTAAATTTACAGGAATTCTGGGTTTAGGTGTTTTCAACATTGGTTAATTCAGCAGTAAAATGGCCTCATCCATGTGTCATGTGCTTTCCATCATTCCTCTCTTCCATTTCCATGGTTTTTCCCTCATTGTTGCAAGGTGTCTGCTGTGACTCATACATCATGTGTTCATAAAATCATATCCACAGGCAAGCATGTTAATGAGGGTGTTTTTTTCCCTCTCTTTATCATCAAAGAAAATGTTTCCTCAAAGTCTCCAACAGGCCTTTTGCCATTAGCCAAGATTTGACAAATGTTATTTCCTAGCTTTAAGGGAGACTGATAAAGGGAGTATCTGGCATTTGGGACCTTAGATTTAAAGACTCGCTTTCTTTTTTTCTTTTTTTAAAAAAATATATATATACATATTTTATTATTCAAAATACTACAAATTTCCCCCTTTTTCCCCATTGACCCCTTCCACCCTACACCCACTCCCCGCCCCAGGCCTCCACCACACTATTGTCTATGTCCATGGGTTACACAAGACTGGCTTTCTAAGCCTAAAAGGCAGAGAGGTAAGTGGGAACAGCTACCTTCCATGAGGTTACTAAAACCTTGCCTACCCAAGCCGCCTTCATATTCACCCTAAGGGTATGTTCATCTTTAAAACAATAAATTACAAAATAAGACTGAGGCTTAATGTAGTTGGTGTTAAGTTAGCACGTGCCCTAAACTTCCATATGAAAATCAGTTTCCTAGAAAAACCACAGGACACACTCATAAAAGGGGGAGGGGGAGATAGAAGTTTCAGTCTAATTAAATAAATGCTAATTCTGTAAATTAACCTCAAGCCCATGGAATAAAGCATCCCTAGTGTCTGAAAACACAGGCTATGGGGTATGAGAGTCATTACTGTTATTAAGTGGCTTTACACAATATTTGGCACATTGGTTCACACCTGGAAATAGGCCTAAGATATTTAATTAGCAGTACTTCACTATATTTAACTCAAGATTTGGACTAAATTAAGGAAAATGGAGTGTTGTTATCCAAGGCTGGCTACACAATTTGTAGGTCCAGTGCAATATAAAAATGCAGGTCTCTTGTTCAGAGATTTCTAAGGATTTCAAGATAGTGACAGCTGACCATTAAACCAAGAAGGGAGCCCTCCTGAATTCAGGGCCCTGTACCACTGCACAAGTCACTCAGCTATAAAGTGGTCTTGCAGCTACCCTCTTTCTTAGTTTCTGAAATGCCTTTGAAAAGCCCAGTTACTTCTTTTCTTATTTTCCCCACTCAAGTAAGGGGAAGAGGGACTATGGCACTCTTATAAATAAAGACTCTTCTCTGTTATAAATCATTCCACTCTCTAGTAGGTGAAAGCAAATGCAGATGACTTTGGTTTAGGCAGCAATATTTTCCCTTCCCACTGCAAACAGATAGATGAATAAATTGCTAGATGGACTGAGTAACTCAGCAGGTAGAAAGATTTTTGTCAGTTTGAGATAACTGGGTTGTATGTGTAGAAGGTGAAAATTTTGGACCTAGAATCAAAGAAGAAGAAAAAACAAAACAAAACAAGAGATTTATCTGCATTGGAAATGTGAATATAAACAAGAGCCATCAGTTACTCTGAGAGTTACAGAACAGACTTTTATAAGTTAAAGCACTCCACCTCCCCATCAGGTTCAATGCAGGAGCAAATTTTATCAGTCTGGTGTCCTTGTAGCATCAAAGGAGTATTCTTCTGTTCCCCCTTGTAGCACCCAGGAACAGGGCACCTTTTGCCTTTGTAGGGAGATGGAATGCTGGCCTGATAAATCACCCGCCAATGGAATCGATGTGGATGCTAATGCAGCTAAGTCGAGAGGGGAGAAGGACCTGAAAGATGAGGTAGGAGAAGAGGGATTTGGCAACACCACAAATAATGCTATCTTAGTAACTTACTTTTTGCTTTGGATAAAGGATATAGCAGTGATCTCTCTGATGTACATTTTCTATTCTTCCCACCTTTCCCTCAAACTACATCCTTTGAGGTATCATTTGTACAAATTATAATTTGCATATGTAATGCGGTTACATAAAATGAGGTAGCTCCTATATACCACACCAGCTTTCCACCCTTAGTCTGCTTTTGATGAATGAATGGGACCACTCTATTTTGGTGCGTCTGTTACCTCAGAGGACCAAACAAAGCATTTACTATATCATCTGAATAGTTAAGATGTTCCCAAAGTGAACTGTGATAAAATTAATTACATAGCTTGTAGGATCTAACTCCATTGTTTTAAAAAAATGGATTTTCAATCATTTTGACTGAGTGAATGTTCTTTCATTTCAAATATGGCTAATTATATCTGGCAAAGTTTCTCTGGAGAAGTTGAGTTGTGTGACTCTCCAAAATGGCAGTAGTTGAATTAAATGAGAAGTCATTGTATCTACTACAGGGAAAGTCAGTGCTTCCCTAGACAACCAGTGAAACTAGAGAGGCTGTCAGCTGATCTGCCTGGGATTAATATCTGCAAACAATTGTTTGGTTTTGCTGTTTCAGTCTCTAGTGACAATGAAACATGAAGTTTAAAAATTGATTGTTTTTCCTGTATAAGCTTATGACAATACTCTAGAATTGTGGATATATACCAATGACACATTTTCTAAAACTTACTTGAATGATTGACGTTATAGTTTTAGGCAGTCCTAAAATATTCAAGGGGGGAAATCCAGGGTATTAAAGAATGGCTGTAATTTTACGAAGGTAAAATTGAAAAATATCTTAAGGTAGATGATGATTTAATATATTTTCTTAAGGAAAAGTTCCATACCAGTACAGGGAGTATTCATTGGGATTAATGCTGTGCCATATCATGTGAGGGATACATGTGCTACTCTGCATCACAAAAAACCTCTTCCCCATGTTTACCTAGAAAACTCCTTCAAGCCTGATAATCAATCACTGTTTCCCCTTGGAGGACGTCCCACTCCCAGAGGCCAAGAGGCGTCCTTCATTATGCCACCATGACACTAGTACAGCTTCTAAGAGGTAATGGTTTATGAATTGGGGGATATATTAGAAATTTAGTATGGAAAACCAGATTGATTAGATTATTGAGTTTAATTTTTGTCCTGAAACCAATAGAATGAGAGGGAGGAGAGTTATGTTTTGTTTATGTTGAAAGTAGAGATTTTGGAAGAGTTGTCATTCAGTGATTTGGATAAATTTTTTTGAGGAGAGATTCAAGAAACATTCATTGAATGTCTACTACATGTAACAAAATCACATTGTGTAGAAATGAAAAAAATAGTTCTTGTCCTTCAAAAACTTATATAGGAACATAGGAAAAAGTAACCTCAATGCAAAAAAAGAATGGGAAGATCATCAACTTTGAAGTTTACTAAGTTATTCCAGGCGAGAGATGATTCTAGACTAGGACTAAATAGCAGAAACTGTGACAAATGTGCCAAAATCCTCTGTAGCTCCAGAACTCATCTCAAAATAAGGAAAACAAGAGAGAGAGAAAATCTTAAAAGATAATAAAAGACCAATGTAAGCTATAAATTGGGAAAAACTTTATTATGGGTAATGTGATTCCATAGATTTAAGCTATTGACAGAAATATATTAGTTAACCAATGAATAAAATAGTTTCAAAATTTCCAAATCAAAGACAGAAAAAATATATCGATTTGTACATTTTATGGGCATTTAAATCATAAAATAATTTCCAGCCAAATTTTAAAAATCTCTAAGGAAACTTATTTACATAGCACTTACAAGCACTTGGGGTTTATCATATAAAATATGATCTTAAGAAAGTCATACCATCTAGAATCTTAGAGCCTTTTGTGTTACAAACCTTTGACTTTTCTGAACTTTATGAAGGGCCAATGTGTCCATTGAGATAATTACTTGTTTCTTACTCTGTAGACTTAAACTGGATTTACTCATCACTTCATATATAACACATCCCCTTCCCCTTCATCCCCCTACCACACACGCGTTCTAAATTTAATTAAAATAACTGAAATTAAACTAGAGATAATTTGTTTTTTAAATAGACTGCCACATGCTCCATTTACATAAAACCCATTAGTTTGCATTAAATACAAATTAGCTGCTGATATGAATTAAATCACGTATAAATAGTTCAGAATAGCCTCAGAACCAGGCATTTTAATTAATATAACTGTTAACCAAATTTATTTGTAAGGTAATCAAGACTCTTACTCATTCATTCTTCAATACAATAGGCCAGTCAACACTGGCTGCCCTAGAACAGGGCATCATTTCTACAAGAATACAAATCCAGGAAGAAGACTGATTAGATTCTTGAACTTCAAAGTGTGCAGACGATCAAAGCGTGCCAGTTTAGAAATGATGACATCCTGGAGGTAAAGGCAGAATGCCCTCAAATAATTAACGCATACTCACACGACTTATTGATCATCTGAAATATCCAGCTCCCCCCTTCATACTTAGTCATGGTTTAAATCAAAACAATTTTTTTAAAAAAAATGACATAATTTTCCTTTGTTGCTGCTTTTATTTTGACTAATTCATGCATCACTAATCAGTATTCCATAGTTAATAGCAACTTTCCAGACTAATTAAAATTTAGAGTTTAGCAAAAGTGTCTAGGTTAGTCCAGACTTGTTTTATTCCAAGTAACTGAACCTCAAAGTGACTCAATACACATGGATTCACATAGATAGGAGCACAGAACTGAAAACCCACATGCTGACTGCAGGCACAGCTAGATCCAAGGCTCTAATTAGGTCACCAGAATGCCTGTGCCTCTCGCCATGTCTGAGGAATGCTTTTTCCTATGGCTTTTATTCTCTGGCAGGCTTTGTTGTCAAGGTGGAAAGGTGGCTCCCAGCAGCTCCAGGCTTAGTATAACATCTCAACAACCCCCACTTTTCCCCAATAGTTCCAGTGAATGTCCCTCAAAAAGGAATCATATTTGCCTCAATCATTTATGCCTCTCCCTATGACAATAACTATGGAGAAGAGAACAGAATACTCTGATGGATCTGAAGCTAGGGAAAGCCAGGCCCAACTACATCAGGAATTAAGGGGGGGGGGGGGGGGGTTGATAAATTAAGAGTAGAGGGGATGCCTTCAGAAAAAAAATGATGAGGAAGAGGTACTAACATGGCAAATGCAAAAAGGAACAGATATCCATTATAGTATGGTAATCCTCGCTTTGATGCTAAATTGTCAGCCTTCTTTGGTCACCTCATTTAGGCACTGATTTATCAATCAGTAAAAAATCAAAAGTACACAATCAATATTTACCTGCAAAACTCCCTGATGCAAGCAACCACAGGACTTGTAAATGGCAGCCACAGATATTCAGCAAATAAAATACCCATATAAAAAAGCCTTCAACAGCCTTAAATCATGCTGTTGCACATACAATGTTAAAATATGAATGTTACATTATGCGGGCATTCTGACTGAAGGTTAGAGAGGATTAATGACATAGATTTAATTGACTGGAACAAAAAGTCTTGGGCATTTGTAAAAGAAAAACACCACTTAAGTCATAATATTAAAATTTTGACATAAAAAGGCCAGTATATCATAGTAGCTGATGAACCTAGGTAATTGCTTATATTTTCTGCTCATTTCAATAACAATATTTCATTCCACTATGTCATATTTCCCCTCAATCTTGATGTTATATAATGTGTGACGAATATTGAAACACCCAAAAAATGAGCATTCTTAATCTTTTACATGCCATGAATCCCTTGGGTAACTTGATGAAGACAATGAACACCACAAAACCCTTTTAAAAATATTTTAAATTAGGAAAAAGATTATAGAATATAAAGGAAACCAAGTACATTAAAATACAATTGTCAAAAAAATGAAATTATAATATATATTCTGTAATAACACATTAAATAAAATGTAGTGCCATTGGAGTATAATAAATGATATTTTGAGATATTATAACTCTAATATGATATGAAAATAGCTAATATTTCAACTGGGTAAATGTCACAAGAACTACTAATACTTATGTGGTTTGTGCCTATATTTGTAATCAAAGGAAATGTAAATTTCAGTTCAAAGTTACTGAAAATAAAGATGTAAGTTTTTATTTCCTCAAACATGGATTTCTGCCAAAGGATATTTGGTCATGACTTGAGGGGAGGGGGGAAACAGTGCAAATATCTGCAATAAGGCGTGCTATCCATCAGCTCTTGGGCCATTATTGCAATTTCCTTACTTATCTCTGGTTGCCATATTTTCACAGTAGCAATTCCGCATGTTAGTACCCATTTCTATCCAACCTTTTCTCTGTGTGGTTAACTTTGCCTCCCACATTACTGGGAGCAACTATTTTCAGCCTTTTTCATCTCCTGGCACACATAAACTAATTACTAAAATTCTGTGACACACCAAAAATATATTTTTTTTCCAACCTGACAAAAAAATAATAAGTAAAATTTTGATTCATTCACACTGGATGACTATTGCTGTGTTGGCTGTTGTCTTTTTATTTATTTATTATTTATTTATTTATTTATTGACATTCTAAGGGAAAAGAGGTCAGTGCCCCTGACTAGTCAGGTATTGCCTGTTTTAAAAATCATTGTGGCGCACCAGTTGAAAATCTTTGACTTAGAGAATAAAAGCAAACTGTCATTAGTTTCCTTCTATACCCTAAAATGTTTTCAATCTTTTTTCACCCTTTTTCTTAAAGGTCCTATGACTGCAGAAAACCTATGCCTGACAGTTAACAGTTAGTTGGTGCTTAATGAGAGAAATCAAAGCATATATAAAAAAGGAGAAACCACTCTAGCAGTCCTATTGCCAGGACTTGTAAAGGAAGAAAGATTCTATTAAGAATAACATAGGAACTCTAATGCTCATTTCTTGCTTGAAACCTCAGTCTCAAGTAAGCAGGGCCTCACGTTCTCCCATTGAATATAATGAGGGTTAGACCTGGGTGTGGACTGTGATAATTCATTTATTTAACGGTAGAAGGTGAGAAATGTGGCATAACCCCACTCTATTAGACACTGTACAAGATGAAAAGGAGAAAAGCATTTGGATGGTGTACCTTGGATCCTACGAAGGAGATGTGCCCCTGCCTTCCAGCACCCTACTTCTCTTAGGGTGTATCACCACCACGTGACACAGTTTACTTTCCTTTCTGACGCTGTCTGTGAGAAACAGTGTTCCATAGTCAAGAAATTGGGTTTTGTTTTTTTAAACAAAATAACGATTTTATTCTGAAAGAGAACAGATGTGTTTTATAGCCATATTCACTGAGATATGTGTACTCACCAAGCAAAACACCTCCAAACATTTGGGACTTTCCTTCCCCTGTAAGGAAAAAGAATTGAGTGAGATGAGCCTACATTCAGAATTATGATGACCACATGACCACATGGGTCCTTTGTTAACCTTTTTTTTTTTTTTTTTTTTTTTTAATTTTAAAGAAGGGGACACTTAAATCCTGATAATTTGTCAAAGTTCTAGCTAAAGGTTATTTTTACAAATAAAAGTTTTGCAGATGAAATTAATTGTAGAGAAAAGTTTAAGCTATTTAGGAGGCTCATTTTCCCATGTGATGTAATTTTTACTCAGAGACCTGTTTCTCTTAAGTCTTTCTCCTAGTGTGGGAGAAAGACTACATCGTCTTTATTTCTGTAGAGACACTGAATGTGGTCATCACAGCTCATGCTTACTTTTTAATTAAAATTTGCTACTACCTGGTTAGCCAATGGACATGTGAGGTTTTAGAAGCCAGCGCCCATTGCTCACGACTCCAGAGAGCGACAGTTAGGATGACTCAGCTAGTCTCCGTCTCTGCTCCTACTGCTCCTGCCTCTACCCAATAACCTTGTCAAGCTTTCTTTTCTCTGTTTCATTCCTCTCGCTTGCTTACTTCTCAGCCCCCAGTTACTGCCTTTTGTCTTCTAGTGGCAGCGATTCCACCGGCTGATGGCTTCTGCATGCCACCTTCTTTCAATGCGACTCCCCACTTACTTACCACTCCACTGGTGCCGGCTGCTGCCTCTGTCTTTACATCTCCCCTTCACGCCTTCCGAGGAAAATGGTCTGTTGGGTCAGTCAGTCACTCAGTTTAGGGAGCTCTTGCTTATTAGCGCTCGAGGGCCAAGGTCTCTTACAATCTTTTGCCTAAAATGGTCTTAGAGTCAAAGTGCTATTCTAATCACCGATTGCCAGAGTGGCGGTGTGATGTGGCACAAAGGATAGCAACCACAGCACAAGAAGCTCCCGAGCGGGTAAGGGTGAGACGGGCACTGTATATGGGTTCTTTTCTATGATTTCAGGGGACAATATATGCTCTGCCCTCCAAGGCTCACAGTTTCCAGAGTATTTGTCTTCTACTGAAATTAGGAAGACTCATTTTCCAAATGTGTACCTTATTGGGCCCCTTCTAGGAACTCACATTACTTGTTCTACTTTTTACACTCCAGTTCTTTCAATATTAATATTGAACCACCCTGATTAAAAATATATATATATAGGAACTTTGGAAAGTAAGCAGATTAAGTACTAAAACTGTCTGTTGGTTCTGATTGTTTATTCATGTTTGTTTTAATCTCAGAATAGTTACTCTTATCTCCCATTTCAGTTCCCTAAACACTTCATCCTGGTGCTGGGCTGCTCTGGGGTTAGACTGTGTGAAAAGACTGAAACTATTAGAACCAAAAACTCTCTTTTATTCTTCATTTTTATCTCTACTGTCTAGTATCATGTCTGATACAGGGAATGTTTATACTAAATATTCCTTAAATAAAAATAAGCTTAAGTAAAATAAACTAGTATGAAAATTTGTTGGCAGGAAAATAACAAAGCTAAATACAAATAATTTGATTGCCAGCAGTTTGGGATTATCCAACTAAGTAGAATGCATCCACTTAGTTTAGTTGTATGATATCGAATTGTAAGTTCACCTATGCAGACATATGTATGTTGTATATATTTTGGTACATATATCATAAGTCCTTGAACATACACTTTTTTCATCTGTACTTTCAATGAAAAATACATTGGAAATATATTTGGTATAAAACATTCTTTTTCAACTGACTGAAATAAATTGTACCTGTGGGTAAGGTCATTGTATATTTTAGATACAAATGAGGAACATTTAATTGTGTATGTGTGTGTGTGTCTGTACATATGAATGCATATATCAAAAAAGCAAAAGATTGGAAATACTAAGAAACATGAAGATAAGACTGGTCCAGAAAAATAAATTAGTTTGTTATCTTTGATGCTTACACAATGTACTATATAATGCTAGAATAACATGTTTTCCACTGTGTGAGCATTAGGTAGTGGGGCACTATATCTATAAGGGGGTAGATGTAGGGTTCGGTGCCTAGAAAAGCTCAATCCCTTCACAGCCATCTGACCTTATAAGTCAGGAGAAAATCAGTCCAGTTACATAAAACATTGGCAGAGCATGTAATAACTGAAGTGGCACTAATAGTGAAATACAGCAAATGCTCCAAGTCTTTTTAATATCAAAAGGAGGTCAAGTTTCCAGATGTTTCCACTGATTCATAAATAATTGACTACTGTCACAGTTACACTGCATTGTAATGAAGTTAGACATGTGGCTAATATTAGTTTTAGTAGCATAAAATAGTTCAACCTATATTTAACAAAAACTTAAAATTGGCTTAAAAATCATTTATTAGAAATATCCATAACATCCTTTTTTAAACCAAATTATCTTTGTCGCCAATGTAGTATTTAGATAATAAATAAGTACAAAACTACAAGTCCTTCTTAATCCCAAAGATTGCCTCTGAACATTGCAATTTATGTTGAAATGCTTATTCCCTTAGCAATACTCATGAAATCTACATACAATATCTCCTCCCTCCCTCCCTCTGAGGCTCACATTTACTTACTTCACGTCTTCCCTTTTTTAACCTATTTGTTGTCCAGAGGTCTCTGGAGACAACAATTTTTTTTTTCAGTTCACTAAGTGCTGTTGACTTCTTAATCTGTGCTCCACGGAATAGTTCTGCCCTAGCTTTTACCAGTGACACCTCCGACCACATCCTTCTGCAGTCAGGCCTTAATTAGCATTTTCATACTTTCTCTGTAAAGATTCAGTAGAGATTGATAGCAAGTTCCTGAATAGCTATTTTATATTGAGTGGTCAAGAAAGCCAGCATTAAGGTGGAGACATTGAAGCTGATGCTGTATTTGAATGATTAGGGACCATGCGAGAGTAAGGAGCAGGCACGTAGAAGGCCCTCAGGAAAGAGCAAGTTTGGCATGGTCAGGAACAGAGAGAAAACCAGTGTGGCTGAGGAGTATTGAGCAAGTGTCATGGTGGAGGGAAACTGAGACAGGCATGAGCTAGTCAACCATGAAGAGCTTGGGATGCCAGGTAAGACATTTGAAATGCACTTCACATGTGATAGAAAAGCACTGTGAATTTTATGGAGAATGACATGACATAATTTATATTTTTAAAGTAATATTTGACTGCTGAGAGGAGAATGGATTTTTCTGTGTGTGTGTAAGACCAGAAGTAGAGGCAACTAGGTAGCAGACTACTGTGGAAATTTAAGTCAGACATGAAGGTAGCTTGCACTTAAAAAGATATGAAAATAGAAGTAGATGGATTCAGAATCTATGTAGGAAAATAGAGTCAACCAGGCTTCCTGATGAACTAGATACAGGAAAAAAGGAAACATGCATAACAATATGCAATATTTGGCTTAACCAACTGAGAGGATGATGGTGCTTCAATATTTCAGTTTGAGTTCAAAGGCAGGAAAGAAGCACCATGTCCCAGATCAAAGCAT
The DNA here is from genome assembly GCF_054644295.1 of Miniopterus natalensis. Classification (NCBI taxonomy): domain Eukaryota; kingdom Metazoa; phylum Chordata; class Mammalia; order Chiroptera; family Miniopteridae; genus Miniopterus; species Miniopterus natalensis. The sequence goes on from NC_142083.1 coordinate 57,563,432, forward strand.
TAGGCAAGAAAAATGTCCCTCTTACTCAAGGGAAGGTGAGTCTTTTTGTTCTATTTAGGCCTTCAACTGATTAGATAGGGCCCGCCCACATTAAGGGCAGCAATCCAGCTTTATTCAGCTTACTAATTCAAATGTTAATTTCATCCAGAAATACTGTCACAGACACATCCAGGATAATATTGACCAAACGTCTGGGCACCCTGTGGCCAATTCAAGTTGACCCATTAAATTAACCATCAGGACTGCTCTATACTCATGTCTTTCATCCTGTTACCATGCATTTAATACAGATGCTTTTTTTAAGGCACACATCCCACAGATGCATTGGGTACCATCCCAGTTACCTATTCAAGGACAGCTCTTCTGTATGTAAGCAGTCAAGATTTTGCCAACCTTCCTCCCAACTCTGGTTATTTGCACAATAGCTCTAAGCACAACAGAGGTGAGAATAGCCATAGAGAGGACCTAAAATTCCATCAAGTTCTTCTAATTAGATGGGAGGTTGATGGAGATCGGGTCATAAATGTAGGGTGGATCCAGTCTGTTTATAGTAGTCCCACTCTGTGGGTATTTATAGTGGTTTCAGTCTGTGATTATTTATAGTTGTTTCACCTTGGTTCTATTTACCTGGTCCCTTGAGTATACAATCAAGTTAAATATATATCATAGCTGGGCAGAACTTTCACATTGCCTCTCTGGCTGGTAAAGGATCATTATGGAGGAAAGACCAAGCGAGAGCTTCTGAACTTCCGATGGTATCCAGTTTGCCTTGGCTAAAATAGTGAATTGGAGACAATAAATCATTTCAGGAGGAACAGTGTTACAAACATTAGTGCTACTATCAAGCCCTTATTAGATTCAGGGATGATATTTCCATCATCCCTTTTAATTCACCTCTCTGACTCTTAAAAAAAACAAATGGAATATAGCAAGTAATGGTTGTCTCATGTAAACTTCACCAGATCGTACTCCCAATCACAGCTTCCACGCTCAACATGTTCTTACTGAAACAGACCCGCAACTTCTGTCTTTTAGTCTGTGGCTATGGACCTGGTGGCAAGTGGTTTCTTCTTTATTCCAAACAAGAGAGGAGAAAAAAAGCAATTTGCATTCACACAGAAGTCACAGGAGTTCAGAGTCAACGTATTTCCCTAAAGCTCTTTTATCTCTCCTGTTTTTTATAGAAATATAGTCATAGAGATAAGATCATCTTGACATTCTACAGAATGTTAGCTGGTCCATTATATTTATGACATCAAACAAGTTGGATCTGGCAAGAAGGAAATAGAAAATACTTCACACACCCTAACAAAACACTTCTGGTCAATGAGAAGGGTATAAACCCCCAAAAGGTCCAGGGTCCAGGCACATGAAAGAAGCCTGTAAGATCCTGTGTCTGGTGGCATGCTGGGATGGCCCCTCTAAAGCAAAAGGCTATTGTTTCCCTCTGTACCTCTTACTACTAAGAAAGATTCACAAAGATTTAGTGGGCTGCTTTGGATTTTGAAAGCTAAACATACTTCAGGGTGCTGCAAAATGGGTTTATAGTTGTGATTGCATGAAACAGAGTTTATTCTTGTATTTTTATTTATTAATTATTGTACTTTCCATGCAAACAATTGTAAACCTACTTTGGCCCAACTCTGCATATCGTAGGAATGACCATGTCCTAGATTTAGAATTCAAATCATCAAATGACTATGACTCCTGGAGTCCTCGTCAGAATGTTGAATCCCAAGTTTAGGTTAATGCTCTAGTGTCAATAAATTCTTCACTGTTCAGCTTTATATTCTGTATTCTCTTTGTGAACACTCTCATTTCCATTCTTGCGTGTGTTCCCCCAGTCCCTGCCAGGTGCCAGATGCTAAACTTTCTTAAGCAAACAGGCTTAATACAACAATCACTGTACTTCTCAGGGTGGCTCTGCTGAGAGGTCTGACCCCAGCTATTGGCCTGAAAACACTGAGATGTGGTGCAGGCAAATTGAGAACAAGCATCATCTTGCAAGGGACCTGCCTCAGGTGAGACTATTGCGTGGTTTCTGGGGGAAAGGAATTTGCTTCTGAAGAGAGAGGAAAGGGGCTGCTTCTGCCCAGAGCAGTTATGGGGTATCTAGGGATTCAGGAATTTCACTCTAGTTCAATCCAGTGGCCTCATGATAAGTCTTAGAGTCCCTGTCTTTTCCTATTAGCAACCTGATTTTGACATGGGAGACCTGTTTGGGCTATAGACTTCGTGCAGTCTGTGTTCTGCTTACAGGACAAGAGAGTTTCTGAAAAGCTGTAATAGAGATCCTTAGGCTTTGGGCTTCAGTAGGCATTTGGTTTTCTTTCGTATGATTTTCTTCTATCATAGATTCCACTACTGTTAACAAAAGCCAGCCCACTACACAATTCTTATAATTTTCATTGCCTTATACCAATAAAAGCAACTGCACTGGTAAAATGCAGCACTTTAGATTAGATTAGCTAGATTACCTTCTATCTGAACCGTATCCTATTTAACTGCAGATTAAATCCCTAGTCATTGCAAAACTACTACATGCCCTGCCATGTCAATTATGTACCATCAGCAAATGAATCCTTATTGTCAATAGACCCATGAGTTTTATCTTCCAGGGCCATTCCTCATACCATTTTTCACCTGAGTTCCCCAGAAAACAAAGCCTGAGCCTTAAACTCTTACTAGAGTTCAATCCTAGGGAGCGGGAGTGAGGGAAATGGAGAAAAAGGTAGGGAGAGGGAGTGCCAGTAAAAGAATGTATTATTTATCTGGCCACTTCATTATAGCAAGTATAACCAATTAACTGATTTCACTGGGACCCTCTTCCAAGAAGCCATCTAAACAAGTGCTTCTCAGCATGGTCTATACTGAAAGGGAGAAAGAAAATGAATTAATCCACACCTGTATCCCATACACTCCCACAGGCCTCCTGTCTCCCATTGGTTCAACTCACAGGCTTTTAACTCACACGCATCTGGTCTATACATGTGTGAACACTTAGGGAGCCTTGAGATGTCTCATGCTTTACTGTGAACCAAGAAGCTCCAGGTATAAGGCTAGTGGTATGCAGACAGCCATGCAGTGAGGCAGTCAGGTGTACCATTGTGAAGGTGTCTGAAGTCCATGTAGAGCTGGGTTGTCTCAGTAACAACTAAAACAAGAGAAAGAAGCTAACAGATTATGAAAGAATATATATAAGAAGTGTCTGGTAGGTAGAGCAAAATTATGGACTGAATAATCTCTTGAGGGCTAAGAATCAGACTATTCAGTGCAGTTTGGACATTCTTATTGGTGTAGATATAGCTTATATAGATCTACCTTGCTGTTTCTATTTGAATTTCCAATTTACATGTTAAGATTATAATACAAACAAAAACAAGAATTTCTATCCATATATATGAACATCTTCATAGTGTTACAAATTTTTCTATTTTAAAATAGATATAAATCTGCCTAGTTAGTAAGAAAACTAAAGAAAAAGAAAATGTGTTTTTCTGTCTATGGTCATCCACATGCTCTCTCCCTCTCTCTCATACACACACATACACACACACAGAGGCAGGTAACTGCTATCTTCACTAATAAACACAAAAGTGTGAGTATTTTAAAAAGAAATAAAACATGGGTCATTTATATTTTTATGTGGACCTTACCCTACATATCTTGTGTGCCTAGATTAGAGAAAAATAGAGTACTTTAAGGAAATTTTAATTACAGAAACATCTAAAAACATAAATACAGATCTATTCAGCCAGATATGCTCAAAGGTATATGTGAGCATGTATGTACACACACACACATGCATATGTGTATATGAAAACTCTGTTTCTTTGACCGACCTTATCCCACCCCCGTCAGACAGTTCTAACAACTCAGATGCAGGTTAAAATCAATTCTGATAATCTATAGCAATTATTGAAGTATATAAATAAAGATAATTATTGATTCTTGCATAAATAAAAATTGATGGAATAAATACTGTGCATAAGTGTAGAATAAGTAAATTCCAAGATATAATAAATGTTAAAAAGTATATTGTATGTGTGCATGTGTGTGGGGGGGGGATTTGTATTGTATTGGATAGTAAAATATTAAGTTTACATTTTTTTTACAAATAAACATATGTCAAGAAATGAAAATATAATGTATATGTGGGAAAAAACAGTTGAGAAAGTGGACTACCAGTTGCAAACCAGGTAAAGATCTGAGACACATTTTCAAATTTTTTTAGATAATATTTTTTAAATGTGTAGATTATCTTTTAGACTTTTGAAATCAAACATACTAGATGCCTGGGGACCTATTGAGAATTAAAGAAAAAACTTTATTGTAAACTCCTAATAAAACAGAATTTTGCCCCAAGAGCTGAGGACAATGTGGTGATCGTGGAGCGAAAGTGAGCAAGTGTCAAGCAGCATTGTGTTGTAGCCCTAACTTCAATCTGGAGAATTAGCAAAGTCTGCACAATTATATAAAATACAGTTACGATGCACATGAGTTTTACAATAAAATTTCAAATGATTAGGTTTAGGGATTCCTAGTTCCTAGATATAGGAAAATTTCAAGCAAATAAATATTAGAGATCATTTAACCTGAAAATGCAAATAATTTCAAGTTCAATCTAAATAAAACATATTTATGACTTGGGGGAAAGTTATTAAGCACTGATATTCTCAAGGCAATATGAAAGTAACCCTCTTTTCCTATATGCTTCCCGGTGCAGCCACCAGGTTATACTGTAACTGTGAGAGAAATTTGCCATTTTACCTGCCTGTGGTTAAATGTGGCCATGAGACAATGTTCTGTGTCCTTGTGCTTCCCAGAGAGCTGGAGAACAATGAACAACTCTTTACTTTTAAAAACTTTGAGTAATTTGTTGTTTACAGGTGCCCAAGGTAATATTTTATTGTGAGATGCTATTAGATGTACCAAAATCTGTATCAGGTAGATTATGCACTGTGTTTAACAAAATCTGAATACATTTATCAACAAACCAATCTTAACATAAGAAAAACATTCTGATTTCAATGTTAAATGACCTTATATAGTTTTTCTATACCAAAAAAGTAGATTTTTTAGAGACTCCTTGCTAATTATAATTAAATATTTATTCTTCTTTTAAAATTTTATGGAACCTATATTAGGCTGATTATAGCTGGTGGACAAAGTAACCATCACATAATTAATTTATGCTATATCCTGATTGATAAGCCTTCAATCTTTTGTGTTCTGTTCCATTCAATATTTCATGTTAGGTTTGCTGCCAACTCACTCTCAGGTATAGAAACTCTTTAGGTATCAGTTTTCCCAACAACACCAACTCATATTTTTATGATGAATTAAATATTTAAATAGGTTTACATAAACCTATTTTCAATAAATTTACATGAGTGAAGTTTATTATTTTTGTTTTCTTTACAGTTATTGTTAATGAATTGTTTTTAAGAAAGTATCGAAAGTTGAAAAGGTAACATTTATATCTTTAGCCCAAAGTACTCTGTGAATTGATATATACCTATGTAAGTGGGAACAAAAAACCCTCATTTTTAAACAGCCACAATTCTGTACAATATCATATTTAATATATTTACAGATAACTAAAAATCAGAACTCTGGTTAAATGACCCACATAAAAGATCAGTAATTCAAGTCCATCTTTGGCTGGAGACAGTGTTAGGTCCTCTCTCTCCCAGGCATTGGGGAGCATTGCCTCCTGTTCACCTGGTAATTCCTCTCACTGTTGGTGCGACTCTTTCCCATCCAATGTCAATGTAATGGGAACCTATAATTTCCTCTCAGTTCTATATTTTTAGATAAATGGAAGTCCACAGAATTCTGCTTTGAAGGGAAATATGAAAACCCCTTCAACAAGTTAAAGCAAAAGTTGAGAGTTTATTACAACCCAGAAAATCAGAGCCAAATGTTTAATTACTGCTGCTCACCAGCTTTTAATCAGGGATGCCGGCGTTTAGAAAGAGCCCATCCCTGAAAATAAGCTCACCAGCCTTTAAGATTTACTGTTACGCCCAAGTCTGCTTGCCTCTTGGCATTAACTCAATAGATCCTACTCTTTCAACTGAGTGTATCATAAAGCCTTGCTGCTAAATAGTTGCATGATACAGTCGGGCACCAGCAATAACTCACATCACTAGAAGCTGGGATGAAAGGGCCCGTAGTTTAAAAGAGAGACATCATTTGAGTTCTTTCTTTTTTCTTCTCTTTTGTTCTTTTTCATTTGTGAAATATTCCAATAACCCAGAACTACAGAGACACAATTATATCAAAATGAATCCTCCCCATGTTTCCTGTACAACACATTTCCCACCAAGTCCCAGAGTATGTTTCAGCTAATTTTTATAAGGTGAAATTTGAGCAGATGGGAAATTAAAAAGAGGAGAGGTGTTCAAGTGAAGGAAATAATGGGGAAGACACATCAGAATATAAAGATATTTTGATCTTACTTTGATCTTACTTTGACCTTCGCTCCACCAAATTTTGTGATTCCTTGCAAGAATTCTAATTCAGTTGGCCTGTCATCACTCACTGTTAAATACATTATCTGCAAACCATTCTGCTATAGACACTGGAACACTGCCCATTCCCTGTGGTTCCTTTCCAAAAAATAAAAAATCCTATCTCCCACTCTGGGAATTGCAATAGTTTATTCTACACAGATTCTAATTTCTTTTCTTCAGCAACATTTTTGGGGCATATACCAAAAAAAATCCCATGATTAGCAAAAGAACCAGAAAAAAACAACTCTTAAATAATAGATGTTCACTCTCTCATGCAATTTTTTCATTCCAAGTTGCTTCATTATTTCTAGTAATTATTCCTCCTTCAGACCTGGCTGAAATGTTTGCCCCCAGCATCCTCTTTCTACAAAATAAGCCCATGTTGGGAATTAAACTTAGACCCTTCCTCCTCCTTCCTATAGTTCCTCCAGCTTCTTACTACAATAGTGATTAATTTGTATTCTTCCTATTAAAGTTTAACACTTTTCCTCTCTACTTACATGCATGTTTTTAAAGCATTTTTATTTAATTGATCTGAATTCAAGTAGAAAGCTTGCTGAGAAGGCAAGGGTCCATTCCCTACTATTAAATGATGGCAAAGATGAGGAGAGCTTGCCTTTATGAAAGATTAGAAAAGCCTTTATGATGGACTAGACACTAACTTAGGCTTTTTTTTTCCCAGCCTTATTTGAATGTTTTCATTTATTTTTGTATAATTTTCTTGATTATTGAAAGTATTACAAATGTACCCTTTTTTACCCCATTGATCCCATCCACCCCTCATCCATCACCACCACCCCCAAGGCCTACAGTATCTCATTTAATCCTAGTGTCACAAATATACCAGCAGGCATCATTGCACATATGTGGTAATTTCAGAGAACTTAAGTACTTTGCCCAAGATCAGAGTAATAAATGAGTAGACTAAGATTTGAGCCCAGTCTCCCAATTAAATCCTATGCTCTTATATGCAATAACTGGGGTCCTTAGTCCCCAGGGTAGCTCCAAGCAGATAATGGTTACTTATTACATTCCAAAATCTTTCACTGGGTGCATATCAAAAGCTTCTGCTTCCAATAAGAACCTCAGAATGTCATGGTTGAATGTCTATAGGATTTAAAGTAATAGTAAGTTTGGCACCACACTTTGAGTTACTTCATTCCTATATTAGCATTATCAAAGTACCCTTATGAGCAAATCTGGCTCCATAAAAATGACATTGTAGTTACACTTGCTTGGTTGTTGAACAGCAGTTACAGAGTAATTAGTGCCACTTAATGGAAAGCGTTACTGAAGTGCATATCGTTATTAATCAAACTCCAATATAAAGCTGGCTACAGTAATAATGAGTGCAATTATGGGCTGATGCACTATTAAACTTGAAAACTGACCCTAACCAAATTTTCTTTCTTCAGAAAGTAATAAAACTCAAAGGGCTGAAAATTACTTTATTTCTCTGGGCTTTTTTGCCACAAAAACAACCTGGGAGATATTTTCGCATGCTTCGTGTTTTATAATTTCATGCACACTGAAGCTTGTAAAGTGATGTGAGGATTGGAAAATGTGACCCTAAAGATAAGGTCAACTCTAATCTGAACCTGACAAGATTTGATCCAGCCTAGACTGGTTACCTACCAGACAATGTGGAATTTTATCCAGCTACTTTGCAAAGTTTCACACACACTGAAATCAAACATACAGAAAATGTCCCTTGAGCCTGAATTAGCCAACAGGCAAATTCAAATTCAAGATAAAAATACATGTCTCTTTAAAATTATTTGACAAAATCCCTACAGACTTTTATAAGATGAGAGTCCCAACTTAGTCTTTCAAAATCTTGCAATGGCTATTTGACAAACATTTAATAGCACGTGCATTTCTTGGTATTAGAAAGCATGCTTAGAGTTTATATAATACTTGACATGTTTAATGCATGGTTTATTACCTTGCCTTGTATTAGCTCCTCAAATCTTTCTACTTAAGCTCCTTTAAAAATGAAATAGGCTTGCTTTCCCCCAGTAATGATTAGCATGTCTTCTCACTCTTAAGGCTTCCTAAACATTTTTTGCAGATGCATGAGCTAGCTGTCTCATATCATCTGATCACTGAAGAGGAAAGTTCTTGCTCTGTGGGCTTGCATTTTATGTATACTGTCAGGACTGGAAATTTTATCAAGTTAATAAATTCCATAAAGAGAATTGGAACAAATTTGCTAAATTTGCTAAATCAGGCATTCCAAGAGCTATGTCCAGTAATTGACAGATGTGAAATGGGTTTGAAACACATGAAAAACATAGAAGGGAAAGTAGCAAAGAGAAGAGAGAATTAAAGCCTTAAATAATTGCACAGTCTATTAAAGATGGGATGAAAACAGTTCCCTGCAATGGAAGCAGGAGTGTAGAAGAGAGAGCTTGAGAGTTCTGTTGTTACTCCCACTGATAGCTAAAGAATTAAGCCAACCTTTTTAACATGCACTCAAACAGCCTTGGCACCAACCTCAAGTTCTAGTTCTCTCTCCCACATCAATGCAAATGCACATTACTGGATTGATAAATATACCTTATGTTATGCTTTCCTTGCCTCATTATCACAAATGATTATAAATGTCTTTTCAGCAACATTCTTGAATTCAGTGCATACCTGTGATCTTGAAGAATCTGCAAGGGAAGGAAGGGGGGTGGTTAAGAAAGAAAAGTGCAGAACCGCTAGGATAGAGAATTCAGCTCAATTCCCCTGATTCAGTCTCCTTTTAACAACTCTCACTATGCCTAACTATAATCAATAATTCCAGATGCATTCACCAATGATTTTCTCTATCCAGTCAGCACAAATGGGCACCATTTCCTTACTGAATAAAGAAATAGATAAAAACCTTTTAAAGACAAAAATGTTAGCTAAATTACTACCATCACAATGTAATTATTTTTCTGTCATGTTTCAAAATATGATGTTTTCCACTTCATGTATTGAGTTATTTTGACTCTGAAGTTATTTTTGGACAAAAACCTTCTATTCATTTAAAGCACATTCATTTCATATACTCAATAATCATATAAAAGCAATGGACTTAGGAGAACATATTTAAAATCAAGAAGAGTTATACAGTATTAGTTTTATATCTGCCCTCTCAGCCATCAAAAGGCTCTAAAAACTACTTATATTTTCTTTATTATCAAATATTAAACTTTTCAAAAAGTATCACTTTCCAATTGTGCATTTATTATTTTTATACATTTTTAAAAATTTAATAAATTTTTTAAAATTGGAGTTTTTTCATTTCTACTAAAAGTTATATAATAATTGCTTCATTCAAAAGTATCAAGTTATCTGCAAAAGTCATCAGAAATCTTTTTTTTTTTTTTTTTTTTTTTTTTTTTTGTCTACCTCAATAAGTCTTTATTTATTCCAACACTAGAATGTTGGAATACATTCAGAGTACTCCATGGAAGGTCCATGTAACTAGGGTTTTCTTTATATGAAGTAACATATAAAGAAACATATTTACTGTGTCAAATAAATACATTTTACTAACGGAGATATTGTCTTCAAATAGAGAGTTAATATTTTTTTATTGTACCATGACCAACACACACTTATGCTTAATATCCCAAATACTTTGTTGGCTGGATGGAGTAATCTGTCCCTTCATTACATTAGAGATGCAGCAAAGTGAAACTACTATAGATCAGACAGAAAAATCAGACGTCCTAGGATGAAAATAAAGCCAAAAATAACAGTTCAGTTGATGTGGTTGTGTTTGAGAATTCTAGGCAGTAACAATTATTATATCTCATACAGCAACCTTACCTTTGCATAGTTAACTACTTATTTTCCCAAAATTTCCTATTATTTTTAATTAACTGTTGTAGTCTCCCAAGTTTGAGGCTTGTCAAGTGAATACAAGATGAACAACTTTTACAGGACTCTTATTAAAGTGCATTCCTAACTATAAAAATGGAAGGAAAGTGGTAGAAATGTATCAGAGAGAAAGTGACAGTAAATAGAACATTTACCAAATGTTAAGTATCCTCCCAAAACAGCTATACAGAGAGAAAATAAATAGATCACTGTACTTCATTGCATGAGGTAAATCCAAGACAGCTCATTTGTTTTGCTTCCCACAAAGGGGCCTCTTCTTTACTAAGACTGATAAAAAAGAAAGGTGTGAACTGAGCTCATGCCTTCTCTAACTGCATTAAGAACTCAGCACATGTTATTCAGATAAAATATAAAGTATGCTAAGAGATTCGTGTGCATACTAAAAGCATTAACCATTTCACCTGTTCCTAAAACTTAAAAAGAGTTATGTTTGTGTTATGTCTGTGTGTATGTGTGTGTTGTGTTTACTTTCCCATCTGTAAATTTCCATCACATTTAACTACTGCAAAATGATATCACAGTCTACTGCGAGGCTAAGGTGTGACTCTATCAGGAATTTGACAAAGTACATCGGAAACCCTTTGAAATGTGGGCCTTCCAAAAAACAGTGGCTCAGGACAGAGCCATTATCATGGTCCCTATTAAGGATTCCGATTCTGTAAACACTCTTTTCTTTTCTACAGATAGAAGGGACAAGGTACTTGTACATCAAATTAAGCCTACCAGTCCAAGGCCTGAACAATTGTTAGAGTTCATTGCATTTCCTAGTATGACCTTAACTGAACTGTTATAACTAGAAAATATCTCAAAAATTATAATCCAACTTCTTTTTTTTGTACAGAAGAAAATAATGAGAGAGAGAAAAGTTACAGATCATGTCCTAGGTCTGTTTCCAATTATTGCCAGAATAGGAACTGGAAACCATGTGTCTTATGGAGCTCCTTCAGAGTATTTTCCACCATTTGGGGAAATTATTGTTTATATTACACATCATAAGTTCTTTGCTTTTCAAAGGTTCTTTGTGGGGTAGCTTTATGCAACAAATTTCTTTACTACATTTAAAACACAGTTTGATATATGCAAATTCTCTCACAAGAGCTATGTGATCTGGGCATGTGGTCAAGGGTTGGGGACTGGAAGAATCAAGGTTCTATCCTCGCTTTGCCAGTAAATAGTTTGAACTTGACTGTCAATGTGTCTTGGCCTCAGTTTCCTTGGACGCAAAGTGAGGGATCTTTATGAGATTGCATTTATATCCTTTCCAGAATGACTGAGGTCATTGTTTATCTAAACTTTTTTCAAAATCACTATTTGTTAAAGATAAAACTCTCACGAAAACTAAAAGCTCTATCAAAATATAAAAGTGTATTGGTGAAATTTCCATTGAGAATTTTTACATAAAGACCACAATTATTCTAATCATTATGATGTGTATAAATTTATAGTCAAACATAATTTTTACAGTTATGACGTTTATCTTTTTCAAAAACTTGGTGACATTTCTATGAATCATGGGGATCCTTTCCTCTAATATTATGTCCATAAATGTTCAGGAAAAAAACTTATCTTTAAATTTTCAGTCTTTATACCTTAGAAAGAATGCAAATACATACTAACAATTGCAAAAAATATCCTCTTAAATGTAAGGTTGCAATGCACCAATTCCATTTCTAAAAATTGTTGGAAGTTCAAGCCCTCGCTCATTAGGCTTACAATACTGCCAACATTTTCCATTTTCATGAGGATCTCATGAAATAATTCTTCTCAAATGTCTTAGGAGGGGATACTTTTTTTTTAATGACTTAAGTTTACTTTATTTTGTTTTCTCGGATTTGTTTGCTTGGATTTTCTGTTTATTTTCTGTCATTGTTACTAATGTAGTCATTTTATGTAAGATTTGTACAGGTCACATTTTGGTATCATTTTATTATATACAATGATCATGACTTTTCTACTTGTCTTATGAAGAATAAGCCACAAGCATCACTTTATTTATTTATTTATTTTATTTATTTATTTAGCTTCAAAGTAATTGCCTGATATAGTTGTAAAAATATTCCTGATAGCTAATGTTGCAGGTTGTCTTTGATCAATGCAAGTCCTGTTGAGTGGTAAATACACCAGTGCTGAGAATCAGATTAAATAATTTGTTTTTTAGTTATGCTTCAAATTTTCATTTTTGCAATCAATTCAGAAAGTTGTTGACATTTTATATAACCCAAATTCCCTTGAACTATGCTTTAAAAAATTTTTTTTAACTATTACACCACCTGCTAAGAATATTTTGTCCATTTTCACTTCAGCAGGTTTTAATTTTGGAAAATTTATTTCAGTTATCATATATTAAAATTGTAATTACACTACAGAATATTACCTTTTCAAGCTAAGCATGCCCTCCATGATCACAGCAATTCTAATGCAGATATGTAGTAAAATTGCTACTCTATAATTTACTTTTTCTAAAATGTAAAGATAAACTTTTTTACATTTTCCTCTGTCCTATGAGTATCAGTCTGCTTTAGGAGAAGCTCTTTGTTAAAAAGCCTTTCTATCTTTAATCAGACAGTGACTGTGCTTTAATTGTGCTGTATTATAGCATTTAGCACTCAGACAGAAAGACTCCCAGATATCTCACTGATGAGTCACACAGGTGGATGTAATTCAGTTCCTTTTATGTCAGTTCACTTTAAAATACAAAGCCTCTGCTATTACAGCTTTGTAAATCAAACTCTGCCAATCACATTCATATGTATAAATGAAAATGGTGAGTTTGGGGATTTAAAAATAAGGGATCATTTTTATTTTTACCAAAAAAAAATTATATCATTGCTGGTATTTTTTTATATTTATGTACAGAAATTTTTCAAAAGAAAATATAAAAAATATATAAATATATGTATAAAAACAAAAACATCTAGACAATTTTATTATTTACTGTTTCCTATATAATTATATCAGTGAAGGTAAAATTTCATAGCAGTTCTCCGGGATTTTTATCAGTTGGCGATCACTAGTATTTACGAAGTGCCCACTATGCTCACAGCATAATAATTAAGGCTCATAGTTTATGGGTAATTAAAAGTCCAATCTTCATCTTTATAGGATTACAGAAATTAGTTTTACAAACTGGAGATTGTAATCACTTTTATTTACCCCAAATTAGGTTATTTTAGACTGGTTAAACTTGTAGAAAAAGGCCTTTCACATAAAGCAACAAGAAATAAGATGGCAGGAGAAAGGAAACTTCACAATCAACAGATAGAAGCTTGCTATTAACTTTATAGCAAATAACTATTGCATTGATTTACCAGAGAAAATAATTCTGTAATGGGAAGAAAACACTGAGCTTAGAAGAGACCAAAACTAAATAAATCCCAATAAAGTATTTCTTAGTTACCTAGCAAAGTTTCTCATGAACCATTCACACCACGCGAACAGCAATGCCCAGGCAAGCCCTACTTCTGTTATATTGTACCATCGATAAGCCCAACATATCTTAGACATGTTGAAATAAGCAAAAAACACTATTGTGTTTTATTTCACTTGGTTTTCACACCAAGAATTATCATTTTCATTTTGCCGGTTTTCTCAACCAACCTCTATGTTAAATTCAATTATTTTTTAAAAAATCATATTAATAACAGCATGACCCGTGAAACCAATTTGTGTCCCCAGAACAAAGTGAGATACTTTAAACATAACCAGCTGAAGAAGCATATTGTGAAATGGTGTTTCAGATTCTTGTTTCTGAGGTTTATTCTATTTACTATATAAAACCCATCACTAGAGAAGATATTACTAAGTCTTCAGGCTTATGTGAAGCTGCCAAATATGCAAAAATGTTGAAATCTAGAGTTATTATATGTTTTGCATCACATCACACTCGGATGAGTTTTGAGAGGCAGCCTTCTTCCACTCTCTTTCTCCCATGTGTCCTCCTACTGCAATTTGCAGTCTGGCATTTATTGAGTTATTGGTGACTTGTGTACCAAGGTAATAGAGATGGCATTGAAATGCTTTTGTGGTGATTGGCTAAAGGAGAAATAGATAAATGAATTTTAAATTGGACTGGGGACTCTATATATATACTGTTTTGTTTTTTGTTTATACCATTGCTGCTCAAGTTGAATATTGCGATTCTGTAAAAAAGAAACCTAATAGCTAACCTTTACTTATCTGCCAATTACTTTTTTATGTCTACTTGTAATTAAACCCATTCTGGGATTCATGTCAGCCCTCCCACACAGCGATCAATACTAAATTGTAACAAAGGGAAAGGGACGACCTGTGTTGCTAGTAGATGTTTGCCTGTACTTGCACAAATAAGATTAGAAACAGCATGTAGAGTGAGCTGTGAGTACATGACACTTTCCCAATAGCTGTTTTTCACGATTTTGAAGTATGGATGGAACTCCAGCCATCGCAGGCCCTCTCGGCCTCTCCCACATGTCACCGAGGATCAGCTCTCTGACACAAAGCAAGGATTCTTTGGCACCCAGCCATCCTCACCACCCAAAAGATCACTGTATTCCAAAAGCATACAGCTTTCTGGGAACAAAATAACCTCTTTTTTTATATGAATATTTAAGATTAGCATGAATTTACAGATATAATTCTAATTTTTTAAAATCATAAAACAAGACACACTACCAACATGCTTAAAGCATTAATTCAGAGATCAATAAAAATCCATAAATGTCCATAAAATAAAACCTTATCATGTAATGCACTGAAAAATATCTTTGTTCTCTGTATTGTGTTTTTGTCTTACAAGGACATTTCATGTCACCAAGTTTTTATGTTATTTGGGAAAAAAGTAGAATTCATTGGAGGAATTCAGATGTCTCAAATTTTCAGAAAACAAAACGGCTGGTAGCATACTAAAGATAAATTTATTTCCCTTAACATTAAAAAAAATAAAGTAGAAAGTACAATAAAGGAGCTTTGCTTTTCAAGGAACAGCTGTATTAAAATACTAACTATAGTTACAGCATAATACACAGGGTCGGTACTCACATTACGATTAATGTCAGAATCCATAGCTTACAATTCAAAA
Source organism: Miniopterus natalensis (assembly GCF_054644295.1). Classification (NCBI taxonomy): domain Eukaryota; kingdom Metazoa; phylum Chordata; class Mammalia; order Chiroptera; family Miniopteridae; genus Miniopterus; species Miniopterus natalensis. Next base: position 57,578,885 of record NC_142083.1, read on the forward strand.
ACCTCTTACTGTCTATATTACATTATCTTGGGTTAAAAGCATAATGTTGGTTTTCATAAGACTGTTAGAAGCAGGGACACTTACATCTTGAATTACAAGGATTTATGCTCTTTCCTCAGTGTCTGAGATTTATATTCATCGATGTTAAAGGATATTAGATATATAAACCTCTATGGACCAAGATAAGAACATACATCCAAACAGGATTCTAATCTGCTCTTTATATTTACTATTTAAGTCCTTGCTACCATGGCTGTGTGACTTAAGTTCACATGCACACAAATTAAAAGGTAAAATACTGGGTGTCACATTTCTTTCATTGCTCTTAAAACACGAAAAAATAAATATGGAATCTGTACCCAGGCAAATGTTTTTATATTTTCCTTTTTATCTGTGTGCTACCTTTTAATTACTTACAGCAAGGGTTGCAATTCTACCTTCACAGTCCATCCTGATAGAGAGACTCATGGAGCAATTCATGTGCAATTCTGAGTTTGTTATTAAGTGAACAATGTTGTTGAACCTAAAACTTTTCCAACTAGGAGCAGCATGCTTTTTCTCATTTTAAAAAATGGGAAACAATTTCTGAACAATTTCTTGAGTTCTATTTCTATAAGAGGGACTAAAAATTCCTCAATACCTTTTATTTTGCTGCATTCTTTTTCATGCTAGCAAAATATAATTTTATTTTCAAGCCAAAATTGTAGATACGCCCCCCCTTTTATTCTTTATAGACTTTCAGTATTATAATAATAAGTTGAAGACATGATTGTCTCCCACAGAGCATAAACTGGCTTTAGTGAGCATCACAACACAATTTTATGGGCAACTTACATTTTAAAAAAATGAAATCAATTACATGTCCTTGTGTTTTCAGTTATACAGAATAATTTGAACTGTCTACTCTTTATTCATAGGGTTTCTAGATAAATACAGGATTCTAGTTAAGTGACTTTCAGGTAAACAATGCATAACTTTTTTAGTATAAGTAAGTTTTATTCAATATTTGGGCCATGTGGGTACTGAAAAAATAAATATTCCTTTAGTTGAAATTCAAATTTAACTGGGTGTTCTGTGATTTTATTTGCTAAACCTGGCAAGTTTATTTAATCACCTATAATCATGGACATGAAGCAACATTCTGTGGTGTTACCATATCGTTTAGTTTGATTTAGTAAGTTTCTGTCCCAGTGTTATTCAATGCAAGTTTAATATTGTCATGCAAAATCAGAAAACTAAAGGACAAACCTGTTTAAATTATCAGAATTTTTTGGTTATCTAAAACAAGGGCAGTTTTTAAAATAATGTCACTTTTCTACTTGAAAAAAGACAGTGCCATGTGGGAGAAAGGAGAGCTCAGGGGACCGATAATGAGATACAAGCCTTTCATTGGTTTGAATATAGCCCTAGGTGGCAGCGGCGGAAAGTTTTTGCCATCTGGTACCTGATGTAGCTGATGTGAAGCTGTTGATTTCATTTTTTTTAAATCTATGCAAATAGCAAATGTTCAAGAAGAAGAGTAATTTTACTATCCAACACACCTCTATAACCTTGACCAAATGATTTCACTTCTCCCTCAATTTCTCCATCACTGCAACAGAAAATATGACACTAGACATCTGTCTATCCGTCCTTGAATTAAAATATCATCTGGTAAGAAAATTTAAAGATAAAGCGTACTTTAGGTAGTAATTCTTTTATTTCAATTGGGAAATAGCTACAATTTTCTTATTTGAGGTAAATAGGAAAAGCCTATCTGAATATTTTTAAAGAAGTAACCATTAATATTTTTCAAAAGTCTATATTATTCCCCCAAAATTGAATGATAGAAATTACTCAACTTGTTATTCGGAGAGACTCTTAGGGAAGCTACTATATGAGAGATCTGGAAGTATTTATGCCAGTGGCCCCCTACCTTCTCATTTATTTTCCAGTCCCCTCTCCCACTCCCTTGTGTTCAGAACACTTGCATTCCAGTTATGGTGAAAAGAGGAGCATAAGACGACCTGAATTTAAGACTCAGGCCTGCTATTCCAAGCCGGGCAAACTTAAGAAAATAATTTAAATTTTCCAAATCTCTAAAATAAATAGTATAATCCTTGAGTCTACTTGTGGCAAGGATAAATTTTTTTTTTCATTCAAACATTAAAAAGGCTGTAAACTCCATGCGTGTTATTTAAGGAGGTTGACTCGACAATATGTGACAAAACCCTTAGAGTTTCTCTTGCCACCTCAGACAGGGTAATGGAGAGAGAAAACTCAAAGGCAGACGGGATACTGCCGCATGACAATCCTGGTGTGTTTGGGTGCTCTGGGAATTTCAGAATCAATAGAGTTTAAATATGCAGTCAGGAATTAAACTGGAGAGACTGTCATGGACCAGCTCAGGGATGTTATTAATCGTATACCTACGAGGGATTCGTATTCTATTTTGTAGACAATGAGAAAGCTTTTAAGCAATACAGGAATATGTCCAAATATGTGTCCTAGCAACAGAACAAATTGAGGTGGCTGAATTGGATTAGATTAAGAATAGAGAAAAAGAAACTTGGAAAGGTATGAAAATAATCCAGGCCAAAGTAAATAAAAGCTTGAATTAAAGACACAATGAAGAGAAATAGGAGAATTGGATACAAGAGCTGTTAATAAGACAGAAGCTGTTAGACAGTGATAAATTGGAGGTAGAAGTAAGAGAGAGAGAGCCCCTAGGTCTGTACCTTGGGTTATTACATAGACTATGTGTCATTAACAAAGTTTGAGAGTTCAGAAATAGGCATAGACTTGTGGGGGAATGACAATGTGTTGATTTTCAGCTTGTTGAGTTTGTCACCTGCATTGCAGGTCTTCCAAGGTGAGTTACCTAGTAGTCAGCAATGCTTAAGGTGTATAATGTTGAAAGAAGACTGTGGACATTACTTTGGGAGTTAAACTAGTCAAAGTTCTTAGTTGCAGACCTCAAAATCTGTGTTTTCCAGAATAACTAGAAAGAGATCCATTAAGTGTTACAGAGCACATTCAAAATTAGTGTAGACCTGGAGAGCCTATAACTTAATCCTCCAGAAACAACACTCTCAATGACCCCTAAAACCTCTCCTACCAGTAGAGTAGCTACATCTGCTAAGATCAAGAAACAATGGAGCCCTGGCCAGTGTGGCTCAGTTGGTTGAGCATTGTCCTGTGCACTGAAAGGTTGCCTGTTTAATTACCCTATTGATGTTTCTCTCTCAACCTCCCCCTTCTCTCTCTCTAAAAAAAAAAAGTGAGTTAAAAAATCTTGGGGGGAAAAAAAAACAATAGAGTCAGAAAGTTGGTAGCACATCTAACAAAGTCAGAACCACACCAAAAAGAAGAAATTTGTCCTTTCAAAAATGTATGCCCTTTGCCTCACCTCTGGACATGCATGAAGTTAGGGTTCGAATATCAGGACCTCTACTAGGAAAATCAAAAGCACAGCAACTTTACTTGACAGAAGATCCATGCCAACTCTACCTCACTTCTACCTTGCAACTCTCTCTGACACAAGATAATGTGGAGGTTCTCCTCCACCAATTTGCCAAGGAACCAACTTTCCTCTGTCTTGTTGCTCTGTCATCTTCAAAATATGGTTTCTAACTGATGGTGCAAGATGGCTGTTCCTGCCTCAACATTTTGAGTTCATTCTAATTAGCTAGAATAGGACAGAGGGAGTTCAGAACATAACTATATGGCTATGCCTAACACCGGGGGAGGCTGCAAAGTCTAGTCTTAGCGAGGCAGACCAACTAAAATTGAAGAATTATAATAATAAAAGAAGAAAGTACCAATTTGTTTACACAGGAGAATACCATTCTGAAAATGTTTTTGAGGAAAATTAATCTGGAATAAAACTGTGAGCACTTCTCTTTTTTATCCTTATTTGTATGATTTTATAGAACTTACATAAGCATCAACTCCTCTCAGATTTTCTGAGGGGTGGGGTAACATCTACAGAATAAAATGAATGATGACTAAAAGCAAAATTTCTGGCACACCAGATAGGGCCAGGCACTTAATCTCTTATTGCATCTCTCTACTTCTTGTTCGCTATAAATTACTATTAATGTAAACCAAAAGGTGGAAAGATCACCTGTTTTTCCAACTTCACGGTAAATGTTTGTCACCATTTTTCCATTCTTCACCCCCACTTCAGAGGGCGGGAGGGGGAGAGAGAGAGAGAGAGAGAGAGAGAGAGAGAGAGAGAGAGAGAGAGAGAGAGATTGGGTCCTCACTTGCAGTTACTGCATTATTTGTGTTCTGCTTGGGTGGAGAGTGAAGATTCTTCTACTTTTAAAGGGCTCATATCCCAGAGTTGTCCCAATTTCCTTAATAAGATTCCCACCACCAAATTATTCTCAGTCAGGAAGCTGTTCTTGATAATCAGGCCATGTTTATTCTATTCCTGGTATTACCTCCAACCCTCAGCTAAATGATTCTGCTACAACATTTGCCTTAGGGAGACAGCCTAGCTCATTTCCATGGTTCTCATTCTTCATATCCTACAAAGTTTTCTGTATAAACTCATCATGTATTTCTTTAATCGGTTTTAGTTGCACATCTCTAATTTATCTGTATCTTTTGGGTCCTAGGTGACCAAAAGAAATGAGCTTTTCTCATTAGGATCACAAGGAGAAGAAATATTACCTTTCCTTCTATTGACATTGTTTACTCACTTCATGGAAGCTTTCAGGCTTATCTACCAGAGCAAAATGGGCATTGATATTAGATTTGATTCATCTTTACCATTTTTTCTTGCCGTCATCTGACAGATTGCATCTCTACCAGATAAAGGTATATAAACAGTCTATATTATTTAGCTTTGATTTAACTCCACAGTTTCACTTATCTACATTATGGTCAGTAACAACTTTATAGAAGAAGTCATTCATTTTTTTCTCCCTCCTAATGCTCATCAGGAAAGAATAATGCCTTTTTTCTCAGCCTAACTCTCATGGTATCAGGGCATCTGCCTGTCTGCCTGGTGGCACATTAAATTATGTTCTGCCAGGTCTAGGTTTGATATGAAATTTCTGACACTTTTCTTGGTCATGTGACTCAATACCCAATTAGGTAAGAGTTTTTCTCAAATTGAAAAAGGGAACTAGATGTTTAGAATATCACAATTCTAAAAACAATTTTAACTCAACCAGAGGGTACCTATGTGCATATAATTTAAAACATCACTGAAGAGGCTTCAGTACCTAGGAGGACCTCTCACTAAGGGGAGTTTCAAAGCCTGAAAAGTCAGGACCTATCATATCACTTCTCTGTAGACATGAACCCTTAGTAAATCTTGTTTGTTCAATATTTGTAAGGCATACACAAAGCAATGATGAAATTAATAGTGGCAGTATTACTAGCTTATATAGATAGTATTTCTATGTGTCAAGCACTTCACATATTTTCACAGTAATAGACATTATGAGTATCTCATTGTACATATGAGGAAACTGAGGCACAGAGAGATGAAGTAGCCTAGCCCTGATTATATAGCTGGTGGTGGAGCCATAAACCAAATATACATTCTGACTCCAGAGTTGTAGCCTTAACCACTATGCCATAGATGCCTAAAGACAAATATTTTTAACACCTCAGTCCTCTTTCCTTTTGTGATTAGCAGGTCTTAAGAAAAATGCAGTCAGATAGATGGTAAGGGAACAGTTTGAGATGGGCATCAATGCCACCTAGGTGATAAGGGGGAAAAACAGGGCCACAGGGACAAGTTACCATGAAAACCACTGAGCCCTCATTCTAGATGAATTAAACATCATCTGCCTCCCAGCAATTCATTGATCATTTTGTTTATATAAATGCTATATTTTTATTTTTCTCAACATATATATCTTTGTATTGATAATAATAAAATTCCTTATTTTTTGATGTTTTTAGGTCAATTATATTTCTCAGTTTCTGTTGCTTGCAACACTTCCTGGTTTAACACAGGCTATAAAGTTCCCCAATGTGCTATTCATAGGTTCTTTTTGAATCATTAATAAATGATAAATGTTAAAAATGATCAACACTAACATCACCCTCTGCTGCACCTCCTAAACACCTCCTGCAGTTTGCTTCATTGTCACTTTATTCTCATGCTTTATTCATGGTCTTGGAGCTGGTTGTGAATCCATATGACTATTTCACATCTACTCTAAATTTGAATCAATTTAGCAAAGAACACTTTTTAAAGTGTGGCATCAATTTTTTCCTATAATGAAAACATTAAGTACCTTTGCATTTACTTTAGTTTATATTTATTGGTATATCATTTAAATTGGAAGGGTAAGACATGAAAAATGTTTGGTCACTTATAATATTTACTGAGTTCCTACTATTTTTGTTGAAGCATAGTGCTAGGGCTAGTAAAAATAATATCCTTATGGTAGTATAAAAAGTATTGTAATATTTTATACTCATATTTAACTAATAGAGCAATATGTCCCTCAAAATGATGACCACCACACAGACTTAAAATTGGTCATGTATAGGGACAGGAATTAAACAGACTTAATACAAGCACTTAAAAGTATAAAATAGGAAAAACCATTAATCATAAGTATTGATACTTAAAATACTAACAATATATAAATAGGAGTGGATTAGCAAAAATATGTGACTTGTATGTGAGCAAAGTGAACATAATAATAAAAATGCTGTTGCAATTCTAGCTACCTTAAATACCAACTAAAATTTCCACAAATAACATTTTCCCTATATTATTGAAGTAGTTAATCCATATGGGCTGTGTCATGTCAATAATTCTTTAAGGTTCTACATTCTCTTTTCAACATACCTTTTAGTAGGTCCTCATGGTTTTCTTTTTTATTATTGGTTTCATTAAAACATTATTTGAAGATATTTGGGAAAAATAATAATTTGCATAGATGATAAAGAAAGGGGATAATTAACTGGAATCAAACATTTAAATCTCAATTCCAGGAAAACTTCCAAATATCAAAGTCATTATGATAATTACACTAACTAAGGATGTCTACACTTCATAGATATTTATAAAGGTATATTGTATAATTTAGAGGTCAAAGGCCAATAAGCTAAGCAATCATGGGAATTAAATCTCAGAATTAATCCCCATTATTCAATAATCTCATAATACCCTATATCTCTCCTTTGCAAAAGATATCACTATCATAGTGAATTTTTTTTTTAATATGCCTTTATTGATTTCAGAGAGAGGAAGGGAGGGAGAGAGAGAGGGAGAGATAGAAACATCAATGATGAGAGAGTCATTGATCGCCTGGCTCCTACATGCCCCCAACTGGGGATCAAGCCCACAACCCAGGCATGTGCCCCCACCGGGAATCACACTACGATCTCTCCTGGATCCTAGGTCTATGTTCAACCACTGAGCCATGCCTGGCCAGGCTATTTTTTAAATCATTTGGTTAATGTCTGCTTGCATTAAGGAAACTATAGGACATTCTAGTGCTGCCCCATTGTCTCAGAAACCCAGGATCTAAATAAACCATAAAAATTGTAATGTCCATCAATGACCTTGACACTGTTTTTAAGGTGGTAAAAAATGATTTCTCCTTACCTCCTTTACACATTTGTTCAGAGACTGAAGACTTTACATATAACATTAAGGAAGTATAGACAAAAAAGATGCAATGCTACTTTCACTCCACCCAGGAGGATCTTCCAAACAACACTGTAGGTGCAGGCAGAGGCCAAGAGAGCTGGTTTTCACACAGTCCACGGAGGGTCAGACAGCAGGGTCACAATGGAAGAAACGCCATCTAGCAATTGGGATTTGGAGCTCGGTGTATTTGCCTGTCTTTCAGTGAACGATAATAAAACAGGGATTTGACCAAGTAAACAGCATTCAGTTTCTGACTGGGAGCAAATACTTGGCGTACAGAGTTTTCTCTTCATTTCAGAGTGAGAAAACAAAAGCTTTGATTGAATAAATTAATATGCTTTATCATGTATGTATATATATAATAACATTCATGATAAAATGTTATAATCTGATTATTAAGATTATAATAACTAAAATTAATAGTAAAAAACAATTACAAATTAGGGAAAACAATTACAACAAATAAAAAAAATAACTATAGTAATATAATATATATTACTCAAAAAATGGCAAAGGGAAAAAAATACTACACCAAAGAAGAAATATGTATAGTAAAAACAATATAAAAATATTTAACAGCAATATGAAAAATGATGAGTGAGGATGTTTTTATCTTTCAAGCCCTCACTATTGGTAATAGTGAAAGTTAGGGTCCCTCATATTCTGATGGTAAGAGAATTTTTTAAAACAACATATCTGGAGAGCAATTTGAGGTTATGTATCAAAGTCCTTAAAAAATTTCACCCAATAGTTTCTAGTGTCTGGTACATAATATGAACATATTAATGAGTGAATATATGATTTTTTTAAAGGATTCAATTATTATAGTGTTAGGATTCACTATAACAAAAACTTCCCAAACAATTAAGCAAACACGTAAAATTTATATTTATAAGCTACCACTTCATTGGGAAACCAGATCACGATACATCAATAGCTGTGAAATTATCTGGCCACTAAAAGCACTGAATATCTACATCACAACCACACTGTTATTTTAGAAATTATTTTCATCTTTATTTATTAAAAATAAAGATGAATCTTTTAGGAGTGGTATCTACTTTTAAAACATCTTTTTTGATCTGCACATTACAACTCTGGAAAATTAATTCACTGTAAATAGTGGAGGTTTTTCAGGGGGAGGAGCTAGCTATACTTTAAGAGACATAGTTCTTCAGTTTATGTATCCAGAAAAATGTTGTGTTCAAGCACACTCTTCCAGAGGATGTACACCCTAAATTTAACTTGTACTATAGTAAAAAATTTAAACATTATTTGAGAGGATGACAATATTTCATGATTAATTTTATTATACTAATTATAGGTCCAAATTGCTATTAGAAATATTACTATATAATACATCATTCTGTTTTAGGGGAAATTTTTCTGAATGTAATTGAATAATGTTACTTCTTTGTGACCTGTACCATGTGGTAGATTTAGGGGGCAATGACTTCAGAATCAGTTTCCTTAAGTTAATGAGAAACCCCAACTTCACTTTTCTGAGGAAAATCATTATAGAAAATTTTTTAAGTTAAATTGATGCTAAAAAGCATGAATGAAGACATTTAGTTAATTTGAGAAGCTAATGAATTTTTAATATAAAATGTTTTGCCTACCCATTACACAAAGAGTTACCTTATCTAAGTTTCTTTGATTAAATGGCAGCAGATAGTATTCAAATTGGTTTCTGGACAGTTTCATTATCATTCCTCAGAATATTAAGGAACTTATTAGATGTATTCTTTGACCTTTTGAGTAACATATTGAATTCTAGAATGAAACACAGTACAAGCAGCCATAATTTTCTTTCATATTATTTGAGATGTATTACATTTCATTTTTCTCTTTTTATCTTGATGAATCCTTAGAAAAATGAACATGCTGTGTATAAAAGACATGTAGAAAGCACTTCTCTTGAAGATAGCTTATAAATCAATCTCCAAATATCAGGCAGAAAAGAGAGCCAATAACCATGTATAAATGGCCAAAGTAATAAGAGGGATGTATGTAAGATATTTAGATCACTGCTTCTCCCACTTTAGACTGCATGGGAAATACCAGGGATCTTCCTAAAATTCAGAGGTCTAGGATAGGCCCAAGATCAACAGACCAAACTTTGAGACTGCCCATTTTCTATCACTCCCTTACTAAATTTCAGCTATGTATGAGCATTATTCAGACTACAGAATAAAGAAAGGTTCTCTTCTGCATCCTTGAAATGAAGAGATGGTTTCCAGGTCAGTGCAGAAGTTTCCCCAAGCCCCTAGCAGTCCTGGAGAATTTCTCTATGAATCTCCTGCAGGCTTTTCAGTACACTGTAGCTCTGAAACCTCTCTGCCAGAGTAAATGCATGAAATGTGCCACCAAAGTCACTATCAATAAACACATATTCAATAATTCCTGACTGCAGGAAATACTAACAAGAACAAAACAGAAAAAGACCATGAGGAAGCTCTTGACCTTGTTTTTTAAAGATCCAGTTGCACACATAGGAAATGCACAAAAGAAGAAAGCTATAATATGAGACTGCTTATGCTCAGGGTCAATTGAAGAGGCTTACAGAACCTGAGGGTAAAGGAGACAATGATAACTAAGAAAAATGATCCCAAAAAGTAAGAAGAGACACAGAGGAGGTGACTGGATGCAGATCTTAAAAAAAGGGTGAGAACTTCCCAAATATGTGTCTCTTTATAATATATACACACTAATGTATTCTGAATTTTTCCCTACAGTTTTACAAAGAAATACACCTTCCCACAGATTTAGCTTAAATATCTTAAATACACTATTCATTTTATAACAGGGCAGCTAGAAAAGGAGAGATTAAATGGACTTCCTATTAAATAGGCACTTTAAAATAGACATTTTCATTGTGACAAGAGTTTCCTTGGAGCATATTAAACTTTATGAGGGAAGAGACGGTATGCAAGATAGACACAGAGATGCCAGTCCATCAATTTGCAGGAGGTGCCCAAAAGTGGAGACCAGGATATGGACCGGAGTGGCCTGATAGGAGTTCTCTGACAGAAAAAGCCCCTAAGATACAAAAAGCAAAACCCACTCAGAGGAAACTGGGAGTTGGGTCTGGAGACCTGGCTCCTCAGGCAACATGGCAGCTTATTTGTGTGTCTGATGATGGAATTCTTATAGATATAGACACCCTGGTATAACAAATGGCTGAATTAAAAATATAAAATAAAAGGAGCTATAATCCTGTCACCAGAGTGAGGCACCCCTGTGCCCTGAGCAGCAGCAGGGCGAAGCCACTGTTCCTAGAACTCTGTGGGACCGTTCTCCACAAATGCGGTGCCAGCAGAGAGCAAGCTCTATAGTCCCTCTTGTTCTTACCATACTTGTTATTCAAAGCAATGTTTTGCCCACCCGCTCCTAATTAAATATGCTTCTGAAGTTCTTGAACAAACCAGGAGTTCAAGGGAAGGCAGTAAAATAAAGATAATTGAACTTCCTGCTATTAGGGCATGTATAATTAATTAGGAAAATGAAAAAGATAACATTGTAATTACATAAGTTTATATAAATTACAATTCATTCTTCCACAAATACATACTGAGTGGCAGGCACAGTACTAAGTACAACGATTAAGAGGAGAACAAGAGAGACAAAGACCTTATTCTTATGAATTTTACTGTCTTGAGAGCCAGTCCACAAGACTGATCCCAGAAAAGCTCCAAAACATTTATGACCACCTGGGCTCAAGAGCTGCTGAACCTGAGCCGACGCTCACCTTCTGTTGCCACGGAGAACGCGGGAGCCCTCAAGCACGTTATGAGCTTTCCCCATTGAGGTAAACGCATTCTACAGTCCTGCAAAAGGAGGCAGATGGTTTGTACAGGACGGCACACACCCACGATCACTGCAAGAGGGAAAAGGTGGGGAGAAGGGAAAGAATGCTAAGGTAGTCGCATGGCAGGCAGTTTTTTAACCGCCTGCAATATATATACAATCCATTTTTAAAGAACCAACTGAAATCAGCATAGTTGTTATTTATGAAAATGCCAGAGGACAGAGAACACATGGAGAGACCAATTTGCCTTAGAGCGTGTTTTGTTCACACACAACTTTAGTGAATGAAGTAAACTGCATATTAAACTTTTTTGTATTTACAAATATTATTCTTTCTAAAGCTGCTGCCATCAAATGATATCAAATGATTAGTGAACTCAAAGGCAGTTTTCAAAGGCTTGTGAAACATTGGCCACTAAAGTGCTTAATGATTGGCAGATGCTCAAAACTAATAGTACTCTTCAAGTTACAACTTAACAAGTTTAAAACTAAATGAGCACAAATTATCTTCTGGGGATTGTGTCTCCAAAAACAGTTTAAGACGTGCAATTTTTCATTTTCTGTGTCTGGTTTATATTTTTAAAGCATATCAAGTAGCAGCAGATAAGGAGACATGATGTGTTCTTTGAGTAAAATATGTGTTACATGCCAAGGTCTAAATGACTTTCATAAAGGTGCGTGTTTACAGCTGGATAGTTATTTTACTATATTCAAACTCAAGACTTTGTCATTCAAGCTAAGCATCATAAGCCATTCTTCAATGAATCTAATATATAATTCAGGGACAGAGGTGGGAGTAGGGATGGAGGGTAGGGAAAAGATGGAGAAGAAAAAAAGAACATTTATTTAACTCCAAGCTAGGAAAACCATGGCAAAATTCCCAGACTCATATACTTATTAGCAAGCTACATGAAATGTCATTTATCAGCAACCTTAATAATGAGACCAATTATGATAAGAATTCGTTTCCATTGCCAATAATGCCAACCAACATACCAGCTGGAACAAACACTCCTTTCACTAAGTGACACATCCTAATCATCACCTCGCAAAAGACTTGCAAAACATGGATACAAGCGTAAGTGTCTCTTCTTGGCTTCCATTTGCCTGCATTCCATTCACACTGAGATGCAAACTCAGCATCAGTACAGTCTGTTATTTGCTTATTGACTTTAAAGCCTACACATTCTGCATAGGCACAGTGGTCAATAGCAAGCAATCCAATTGATGAATTACACATTCAGGTTTTGAAGATTGTCTCTAATTTACATTGTCTCTAATTTACATTGTCTTGGGGAAAACTGTGTTGTTGATGACCCCAGAATCCCAGTGTCCCATTTGCTCCCTGGCACACTCACAAGTCTAACTGGCATCCAGTACTATAAGCTGTCTACACTGCCCAAGTCCTTCCACAGTAACCAGGAGAATACTGTGTGTATTGGTTAAGAGCATGCACTTTCCAGCCAAAAACATGACAGAGTTCAAATCCAGGCTACGCAATGTTGTGTGATTTGCAGGAAGTCGATGAACCTCTGTGTGCCTCGACATCACAGCTGTACAAAATGAGTTATTAAATCCCAGGGAGCTGAGATGAGAATTAGATGAGATAATAGATGTGAAGTACTTAGCATAGTGCTTTCTACATAATGAATACTTGAGGAATGGTAATGGCTTTTATTATTACAACTTATACTAAGTAGATTGATGCCACTAATAAGACTGATTTCTTTACACTCTCTTTAACTTTCATTCTGGCCTAAGTTTTATGTCATTGGCCCCCAAACTGTATCTGGCGATCAGAGAATATGCCAAAGTATGATGGGCAGTTTAGGAGCTGGTATCAAATCCTTAAAAACATATATAACTTTGGAGAGAGCAAATTCATTGTTAGGGAATAAGCATGGAGGTCTATAAAGATTTTCTGTAGGAATGTTTACTTAGGCATGTTGATAATAGTAAAGCATTGGAAAACAGCCCAATGTCCAACCATATGTGTTACCTTAAATAAATAGGGAACATACACAGCAGCATACCCTGCAGCCATTAAAATGATACAGAGAATATTTAATGACATGGAAAGATGGTCAATCAATCAATAAATAACAAAATGGGACATACACTATGATCCCAATTTTGTCAAACAAAATAATAATATATTACAAATATATTTAGTCCAGGACAGGATTTATCTGATTGAAGGATATTTTGAAATCCCAGATGGTTTTCCTCTACTTTTAAGTTTTTATATATTTTTACCCTCATCCAAGGATATGTTTATTAATTTTAGAGAGAGAGAGAGAGAGAGAGAGAAACACTGATCCGTTGCCTCCCATATGCATCCCAACTGGGGCTCGAACCCACAACCTAGGTATGTTCCCTGACCGGAAACCTTTTGGTGCAGGGTACCACGCTCCAGCCAACTGAGCCACCCAGCCAGGGCTACTTTATAAGTTTTTTAAAAGTGACCCTGTATCAGTATTTACCCCCAAATAACAAAGTTTTTAAACATACAGGCTTTCCAGAAAGCCCTTATCAATGGGAACCTAGCAGAGGGATTTTAAGACAGGTCACTAAAAGAAGGATATTGGTTTATTCAGCTTCCCAAACTATATTACCTCAAACCTTCAGCAACAGTTGTGAATCTAGCTCATTGCTAATAAAGACTGATTAATTCCATTGTCACATTATACTCTCTGTAAAATAGATTTTCTTGGGAAATTTAATAAATGCTTTTTTCTCAAGAAAAGACCTTTTAGGTGTCTTTAACTTAACACGTTTGTTCTAACCATTATCTTAAACTCATTTAAATTTAGACACTCCTGTTATATTATTTAATCTAACTTGAATGTTAGCATAAGTAGAATATTTGAGAAATTGATGAAACGAGTTATAAGTCATATGTATCGCCATAATAGTTTCTCATTTTTGAGGATTTAACATAAAACACTATCTTCCCTTGCAGTATCTTGGAGCAGATAAATGTAATGACAAGATCCTATTTTGTCAGGGACATGACCACAGTTCTAGATGCCAAGTCTTTACCAGTTTGTATGTCACCCTTTCCCTTCCCTGAATTTCTAATTGAGGTGCAGTCCTATGGCAGAGAGTGGGATTGAGGTTTTGGAGTCCATAGCCACTTAAAAAGTCATAGTATTTCATATGTATACATACATGCATATGTACACACCATAAGTAAGTGTAAGGGTATCCAAAAGATTTAAAATTCTTTATAATGATAACTTCTCTAATGCTCCATTTGAATTGAGCTTTACTTAAAATGAATTTTTAAATTTTTATTTCTTCTTTTGTTTTTCAATTTTTTTTATTTTCTCACACTAGACTTGTTTAATGTGCTGTTTGCTCAGCCTACCTATTGCATAAATCCAGCACTGAGCAGCCCAAGACATAAATTAATAGTGAACATGTGATCATAATTACTGATGACTAGGTATTTTGAGGATGGTAAGAGGAGAAATCTCCCCATCTCATGACATGCTGTTCAGGCTGTCATTCACCGAAACATTCAAGTGTGAAATGAACTGTGAATAAGGACCACCCAGAAAGGAAAAAATTACAGCCATCTCCCCTTTTTCTTTTCCAAAGGCAGCATTCACTCAACCGCTAGAAGGACAGTCACTCCTGTGTCAGCCAGTACCCCCAAGGTGTTCTTTAGGGCTTCACATGTATCTACCACTTTAAACCTGGAGGCCTGTGAGGTTACCCTGTTTTTGCCATTTTTAGTAATGCTACTAAGGGGTAACACAGTGTTACACAGTGCTAAGAATTCATTCTTTGGAACCCATCTACCAAGGTTTGAATACCAGTATCAAAACTTACTGGCTGTATGACCTCTCTGGGCTTCAAAGTCTTCATTTTAACATTGGACTGATAATAGCACAAACTTCACAAGTTATTGTGAAGACACAAAACACTTAAAGCATTGCATGAGCATAACAAGAACATAGAATAAGTGGGTAATATTGGAGTGAGCAAAGAAAAGAGTGGTAAAAATTTAGGTGTTTGAGATAGGTAAGGGTCAGATCACGAAGGGCTCTTTGGATTTTTTTCTAAGTATGATATAAATCCATTGTAGATCATGGGGTTAAATTAGATTATATATGCAAGGTATGTTATAATGCCTGACATATTAATGGTATATAATCTTAATCATATGGTTAGCACTCAACATATGAAATGAATATATACATGTATGCGACACCCAAACAATCTGTGCAGTAGAAGATTACCGCAGGTCATTTGAGACCAGGAATCTCTAGATCCAAGAAAAAGTTAGTTGGTCTCCTCCAAGCCACACATGCACAGCTGGAATGACTGATTGCTTTTCTAACAGCAGTAGACATGGAGTAGTCATTTAACTAAAGATTCGGAGGTTGGGTTCAGGAAACCTGCCTATTTACGTAAGGCTTTTGCCAATCCTAGTACAAGCAAAGGTAAATTCCATAGCGTGCATGTCTACTCTCTAAATGTGAACAGCTCCACAGGATCTCAGAAAAAGTATTCTGCCTGTTCAATCCTTTAGCACAAAGTGCCTTGGGAATAGACTGGTGTTACTACTTCTGCAAAGTTAAATTGCATTCGTATTTAACATAAATGTGCCTTATTAAAAAAGCAAAAGAATGGCTATTTAGAGTTATGCCAGCTACTAATTAAAAAGAAATTGTGAGCCCAGGGCAATCTGAACCTGCTGCACACCAAGTCTCAACAGAAGCAAGCTACCCTGAAAGAGCCGCAGGGCTCCAGCGGCTGGCTCAGCTCAGCACGTGAAAGGAGAGGTCGCCAGGCTGGGGACTGTGGGAATAGACTATGCCCACATGGGTAGTAGACACAGCCCCGTATTCCCTGAAAAACCAAACTTGCAAAATTCAGAAAGAAACGGCAGCTCTGAGTTGCAGTACTTAAAAATATATATACATAAAACATTTTAATATAAAAATTATATGGGGTCTGCCCAGAACATAAAATAGAATTTTAGAACATTTTACCTCAGAGGTTACAGAAGAGTTTAGCCTCAGAAACAATCTGACAAGTAAAACTTAGCACTTTGTATTAGTGTATGAACCAAGATTATGGATTCCCAATAGCTAGCCAAGTGTAAGTACAATTGATTCCTGTTAATCTAAAGAGTAAACGTGTTAGAGAAATGTAAGCATTAAAGATATTCAAAAGACATGCATAAATGTAGTAGTATACAGATGAGAAGATGATGTAGATATTATATTTATCGGTATGACATTCATCGTATTTTGTTAAGTATAAAAACAGGTTACAGATCAGCATGTATTTCATAATCCCATTTTTAGAAAATATGTTTCATAAAGATTTGCATGGGTGGAAGTCTGGAAACTGCACCTTAAATTATTAACTGCTCTCATATCTGTGTGTTTTTTAATTTTTCCTGTTACATGTGATTTTTTAAAATAATAATATCCACATATATTTATATGATGTAGTTTAAACTGCAAACCTTTACATAAGACTAGCCTAAACTGTCAAAAAATGTTGGAAACTTGAATTCCAAGAACAAACAAACAGGCTCACAGTACACTGAATTGCCTAATTGTTACAGTATGAAAATATCTCGAGAACCCATTTAAGGCCACGCAGAATGCAGATTCCTCCGCGCCGTGTCCCTGGGACGTGGGCCTCGTGCTGAGCTAGCAGTGCCGTGCTGTGGGGGGGCAGTAGCTGGCCGGCCCGGCAGCGTGCTCATCTGGCCGCCTCGGGGGGAGGCTGTTACTGACGATGCTGGGAAACACACCAAGCTAAGCCCAGGCAAAAAAAATCTGGATCCAGGCCAGCAAGTTCTCCTTCCCCTGATATCCGGTGAATGCTAAATTAATACTTGCTGAATGACTGACTATTTAACCAAGATGTAATTGGAGAAACCTTAGACACTGCAACAGATGTACCTCTCTCCCAGTACGCCTTAGAGAGCTCTGTGATTTCACAGGCACCTGCCCATGCGTGACACAATCACATGCTTTGCATCCCCATACACGCTCGACTCTGAATGGCTCAGTCGGTCTGGAATCAATGAGACACTGTCAAGTTATTTCCACATCTCTTAGAACCCCGCATCCGAGCATTGCTTACATGCACGGGCTGTGTTAATCCAGAATTCACGGGCGCACTGTTCAAACAGGCATTTCTCCACAAGGCAGGCTTCCATGGCAGGACAGGGAGCAACCTCACTTCAGGATTTCCAGAAAGATACTTTAAAGGGATGGCAGTGTTTTGGCTGTATGGCCTGCCTCCTAGACAATCCGCTTTGCTTTTCAATTACATAAACTTTTTGCCTTTTAACTATAAAAAGTACAGAATTAAAACGCTTTTTAAAGAATATAACAAGCAATACAGAACTCTATAAAGAAAACAATAGAATGTCCCTGCATTTACCCAGGACCACCACTGTCCTGTATGAGGTGCCTTTGTGTGAATTTAAAATAGGTATACCCCTTTCTCAAGATAGAAAGCAAGCATTAAAATCAGTGCTTTCTCACACAACCTTAGCAGCACACACATGTAGGTAATGCCCAGCAGGGTGCGTACAAGGAGTATCCGGCCAACATCTCTACGTCAGTCAGACATGTTCTGTGTGTTTTCTTGAGTGTATGTGTAAACACGTGCCAGGCTGGCTCTCCTCTACTACTCTAGCACTCAACAAGCAAGCCCAGAAACATCAGACACTGTTCTACACAGATGCCCACACATTCTCCGATAAGTTAAATTATGCATACATGTGATCGATGGCCTCACAGATATGGATCCCTTGACAGCTACACAACTTGCACAAATGCATTCATTGACCCAGGACCCATCCAGTACTGCCCCACCACCCCCAACCCCAGTCCCATTTGCCAAAGAAAACAGCACTCTGTGTGCATTAGAAATCATTTTTAATTTGGAAATTAATGAGAAAACCCATTAGAGACTCTCTTTTGCATATGTAAAGTTCCACTGGATCTACATTAAGGAAAAATATATTCTTTACTATAATCTCTTTGAAAGTTTAAATGCCACAGTGCAGTTTCAAGTGGCAGATGTTAATACAGCTTGTTCTTTCCCCACCTATACTTGAAAACACTCCTGCAAACTCAGGGGAAACTTTTACATTCTACATTCAAGGAGATTTTGTAATACACGTCTGTATCAAATTTGGTGTGAAAATGTGTTTTGTGGAATTTGTGAAAACTCACATTTGAGGCATCTTTCTAAATGGGACCATGCGGAGCACATTTTATACCCACCAGGTTCTTATACTTCATCTCTTTAAATGACAGCATATGGAGTTCAGATCAATTTAAATAAAATGCTTAGGACCTTCTTTCCATGTCCTCTAAGAGGCTATTTTCAATAGGAATACAAAAGCTTAACATTAACTTGCATTTCTGTATGGAAAAGATGAACTGTTTGAATAAAGCAGGTAAATGTTTTGTTTTACCACTCATCCGCTAAAACATCAGAACTAGCTTTAGATATATTTTACAACTGTAAAGAATTACTGAAGTCTTTAAAATATATCTCTAAATGTACTAACCTGTATAAAATCCAAAAGAAAAAAATTGTTGTTTCTGCTTCCTTGTTGTTTTAAAGTAACCTAATTATCATCAACAGAAAAGTTTGGGATAAAACTCATTGCAATAATTAATAAGAGAACCCCCATGTAATTCATTTAAAAGAAAAAAATTAGGTGGATTTTTTTCTAGTCACTTGTTCAGGGCAAGCTGGATCCTAGATCAAATTTTGACGGAGCCCACGCCATTCTTTTCATGATTTTCTTTCTCTCTCGCTCCCGTTTTCTAACCCTTTGGCTCACGCCCACACCTTCTTTTCTCAGGCTTTGCTCCCTCTGTGTTTACCAAGGGCCCAGATTTGTACCAGCTGATTTGATACACTAATTCAGACTGAGGTAACCCTAATGAAAGTGCCAAAATGTGCCACTGCTCCAATGTTAATTAAACATTTAATTACGCTTATCAGTGGCCGAAACTGGTTGTCACTGAAAAGGGAGTAATGGTAGGAAATTGGGGTCTTGCAGAAGTCTAAGAAGAGAGTAATTTAAGGGCAAGAGACTCTTCAGCACTCTTCAGTGTACACAATGCAGACCCGTTTGCAATTTGTACTATTCTTCATGGACACACCTATGTTTCTGGCTCAGGAAAGGCACTGCTACTTAAAAATCCCAGTCAGTGATTAATCTTCGGATTGAAAGTGAGGTTTGAGAACTTCTATGTGTTAGAAATTGGTCCTGCAGGCACACTGAGTAAAATAAGGCTGATTTCCATGGGTGGCGTTCAGCACAGATGAACCCACTCTTTACCAGAGCTCACCAGACACACCACTGCAGCTAATTAAAATAGACAGGACTCCTTTTCTGACGCTAATCCTAAATTCACAGATATTTGGCAACACCAGTCAGAGTGCTGGAGGAGCAATTTCCTAAATGATGCCCCAGTGGCCAGGAAGCAGGAATGGTCCTCCCAGAGCCCCAAATTTACATCTAGGAATTTCTTCACTCAGTACCTCTGGTTAAACAGAAATGATGGAAATTCCAGTTACTCTTAGGAATTCTAACATCAGTATTTCCTATTTTACTTCACTTATTATTCAAAACTTTGCCCAAATACTAGAGCTAATAATGTTGTTAAGTTTGAAATAGGAAAATTTTAATTCCAGACTTTGTGTATTCAGATTCTTAGCAAAAGACTTATTCTTTGTTTACCTTTATATTTATAACTGTGACCCCCCCCTCCCCCCCATTATTCAGTCAGTGCAAGGAGTAGAATTCAAGGAAGCAAAATCCAGCTGTTTAATAATTAAAACGGAAATCTAATATTTATTTCAGGTTTTAAAAGAACATTAAGGGGATCAAATTTTAGCTTACAAAAACACTTTGTCAAGTATCTTTTTCCAAGACCCATTTCTTTTGTAAACCACAGCCACCTCAGAACCCTACAAACCTTCAGGGTTTGTTTGTTTTTAAAACACCTTTTATTCTGCTCTCTCACAATTCCCCTCTCTCCCTGTTCTCTATTATATCAACTTCCTCTATCCAGCTTAGTGCCCCCAACTTCCAAGCCACATTTTTGCTCTGGTTTAAAGTTCCCCCTCCCCCTGATTGTGCATCAGAATATATTTAGAAACAAAATATATTAGTATACACACATACAGCTATATATATAAATGCACAAACTCAATGCAATAAAAGAGACACAGTCTCTCAGGGCACAAATTCAAATCAAGCTCTGTCTTCAGACTTGCTCATTAGACATTAGCCACTTGGTCCTAAATAAGTCATCAGAGTTGTATTACTAATTATTCAATTGACATGACAACTTTTTTGAAGTACTTTCTCATCTATCATTCAGGAATATTGTGAGGAGGAAAAGCAGACATTGTCACCCTGTGAGGGACCGGACAACACTTTCACAGAGAAGTCCTATGACATTTCAGCAGACTCAAAAATTACCATGGAATTCATATTTTTGGCCAAAGGAACTATTCCTTTCAGCTTAACTCTTACATGGAAGTTACTTTTGTCATTTTTTCTGCAAGGCTAATTATATCCCACCCATCACCAAGAAAAGGTCAAGTAAGGACAGAACAAAGAGTATCAAAGCCAATCCTGATAAAAAAACATAACTGTTCTTACTAGAAAGAAACATAGACTACTCAGAAATACCACTGATGTAAATCATGCACCAAGAGTGAACTTTAAGGAAATTCTGAGAATATTTTATAATTAATACAGCGGTGCCAAATTGTACAACATACCAAAACTAGTTATCATTACCAGAACTACCCAGGATTCAAAATAAAGCCAGGCTATAGGAGAGACAAAATTTGACTAAGGCACTTGTGGTTACAGGTTTTCCACCAATCCCTAACGGGGAACACTTAGACAGTTCTATCAGAACTTGAGAGTATATGAATTTTATAAACAAGCAGCTCTGCAGGTAACTAGCATTACTCTATTGTTTTTGTTCCATAGTGTGAGTTCAGCCATGCTATTTAATGCTTCTCTATCATAAAGCCCTGAACTAATGAACCCTTTAAGTTGTATTTACAGATATATATCTAAACCAGCTGGACTCCTTATTAACCACTCTTTTATTTATACTGGACAAGCCAAAAAAAGTATCACCCCTTAAAGAGTATTGTTTCCATGATTATTATTCCTATTTGAGTTTGCTGCACATGGCAGAGTAGTGACCAGAAAATGAATTCATCCAGGAAACACTTAATGAAAACTTATGTTCCAGGCTTTATGCTGTGTGCTGGGGACACAGACATGAGCCCCTGCAGAGCTCATTGGCTTTAGAGACAGACATATATCCAGCTAATTTATAACACAACATTCTAAATGCTATTACTGAACCATAATGGCAATGTCACAGAGTGCATAGGGTCGAGGGGGACAAAAAGAGGTGGGAAGTTATAAAATTCTTTAAAAAGAAACATCATTGCCTGGCCAGGCATGGCTCAGCAGCTGAGCATGGGCCTATATGATCCAGGAGATTGAGGTTCGATTCCTGGTCAGGGCACATGCCTGGGTTTCAGGCTTGATCTCCAGCAGGGGGCGTGCAGGAGGCAGCCAATCAATGACTGTCAGATCGTTGATGTTTCTACCTCTCTCTCTCCCTCTCCCTTCCTCTCTGAAATCAATAAAGATATTATTTAAAAAACAACAACAACAAAGCATTATTGCCCTGTTTTAATTTAACCATTGCACTTAACCACAGCCTGAATTATTTTGTTCATTTTTTAAGGATAATTTGTCGTATTTCCCACCCCTAGATTTTAACATCTGTGAGAAAGAGATCTTTTCCTCTTCATGGTGTCTTCAGTGTCTAAAATAGTGCCTGGCACATAGTAGCAACTTATTATATGTTGAATTGTGTACCCCCCCAAAAATATATAGTTGGAACTCTAACCCCCAATACCTCAGATATGACCTTATTTGGAGAAAGGACCATTACAGAGGTAATCAAATTAAAATGAGGTGATTAGGGTGAGCCTAATGATAATTTAATTGTTTAATCCAATATGACTAGTGTTATAAAAATAGAAAATTTGGACACAGCAACACATGCATAAAGGGAAGATGATATGAAGAGACATGGGGAAAAGAGCCATCCTAGTTCTCAAAAGGAACCAACTTTGCTGACACCTTGATTTCATACTTCTAGTGTCCAGAGCTGTGAGATGACAAGTGTCTGTTGTTTAAGTCAATCGCTTTGTGATTCCTCTTATGGCAGCACTAGCAGATAAATACAGAGCTCAAGGTCTGTTTGTAATGAAGAACGTACTAAGCTGAACTAAATTAGAAAAAGTAGAGGAGATGGTAGAGACAAAAGATAGTTCTGACTGGACTTTGTGATGAATTGGGTCTTGGAAGTTATGGAGAATGTGTAATCAAGTACAACTTAGTAATATTAATTCTTAAGGGAAAGATTAAGAATAAATACAGATGAAAACAAGTTTTGATTGTCTATGTGCACGTTTGGGTATGTTTGTGGGAAGTAGAGAGTTTCAGCCCGGGAGAGTTTAGCTGTAGGTAAGCATCTGCACAACATCCTTATGAATATGTCCGGTAAGAATATGGGTGAAGAATATGGGTGTGGAACCAGGAAGATGGTAAATGTACTTATGGGATGCCTCCAGATTGTAAAGTTTGTTTGACGTCATAAGTGCAAAGGAGATTTACTAAGGAGAAAGTGTAAATTGTGAAGAGAAGTAGATCAAAGGTGGGTCTTTCTGGGGATAAAATTTACCTCTGATGTACATGGAATAGAAATAAGATTAATCAAAGAACAGAAGGAACGGGAGGGAGACTGGGAGAAAATGATTATGTAAGACTCAAATGAAGAGAGATTTTCCAGAAGTTAGGGTTATCAATTGTAACAAACCCCGAAGCTGGGTTACAAATGGTTAGGGCTGAAAACATTCCTTTAGATTAGACAGTGTTGAGAGTGTTTGAGTTAGAAACCAACATGGGATGACTGGGAGTGGAGGGAAAGAGAAACCACATTTCTAAAATAAAGTTCTTAGAGTTCTAAATGCATTGACTAACAATGCCCAGGGCCAGTCCAGTAAAGAACCTAAAAATATACAAGGAAAATTTAGCATAGTCTCTAGTCTGGAGTATCCCCCATAATTTAAGAACAATCCCAAAATATTTAAAACATGTTTGCTTAAGAAAATGCTTCATCAATTTTAATTCAATATGTGAAATTTGGATGTGTAAATGAAATTGGAAATTTGACTGTCAGCAGTATATATATTTTGCTAATATTTAAATGAGAAATTGTATTTCTTAACATGTAGAGTCTGATTAAAGTCTTTCAAAATATAAAGCAGTATATATATTTTGCTAATATTTAAATGAGAAATTGTATTTCTTAACATGTAGAGTCTGATTAAAGTCTTTCAAAATATAAAGACTTATGAGCAGGGCATCGAAAAGATAGAATTAAAAAGATACTTGATGGTATAAGAGTTTGCAACATTTTTTTGACTGACTTCTGAACAAATTCTCTATTACTAATAAATTTTCCAATAATAGTATTAAACAGTATGCTCCATGAAGGCAGCAACTTCATGTGCTTAGCACATCATTATATTTCTACAACTTGACAAAGAACCAGATTTTAAATGGGTACAAAATAAATATATGGTTAATATTAATAGTGCCTGACTCAACTACAATGTTCATTCATATGCACCTTCTCATTGAGCTAAATGTACCTAAATTCTTTTATTTTTGGAAAGAGTGAGACCAGCAACTTGATATGTACTATATTAAAATTAATGTGTATCCAGACTTATCTACTAAAACATCAGAAAATATAAATGAGTATTTGTAGAAATTTTATTGGTATCACATTCCAGATAAAATTTGTTAAAGCAGAACACTGTGAATCTAATTCAATTTTTAAACTTCAGGTTTCAATAAACAACATTAAATGTTACTGCAACAATATCATTCTCAGCACAGTATGACTTCTGATAGCACTGCCGAGAAAGATAACCAAATTTCGGGGCAAAGCAAGTTTGTTTTTATTCTAAGCTTCATATAAAATCATTTCATTCAATACACTTAAGGTGAAGTTGGTCATTTCAACTGCCAGTTTTTGTCTTCAGCTCCAAACTTAGTAGAAGACCTCTAACTTCCAACACCATTGACCAGGGGATGTCACTTCTACAAAGATTAATTGTACAAAAAGATAATCTTCTAAATATAAATATGAAACAAAATGATAAAGACAGATTTTAATCTGTAAAAATGTTCAAATTTCATTCTGTACATCTCTGAAATTTCTTCAAAATTACAGACTAGGAAAAAAGTATTTTCACTTAGACTTAAGAGCAAGAATAAAACTTTGGGTAGAGGAATAAAAACATCATTATAATCTTTATTTCAGTTCCCCATCATATATAAAGAAAAGTGTTCCAGAACAGTGAGAATTGTTTATCAAAAGAAGGCTATGTCACACTTTAATGCTCCAAATGGACCCTTGAAATTGTTAAACTTTTTAATGCTTTAGTTTTTTTTTATCCTCCCCCGAGGATATGTTTATTGATTTTGAGAGAGAGAGAAACATTGATGTGAGAAAGAAACATCAATCCATTGCCTCCCATATGTACTCTAACTGGGGATCAAACCCACCACCTTTTGGTGTATGGATGACGTTCCACCCAACTGAGCCACGGGGTCAGGGCACTGCTTTATTTTAAAATAAACCAATAAGACCAGCCCATTAAATATAAAAGCAGTGTAAAATCATGTTCAGTATAGAAGAGATATGGGGAAATATATTACAAACTAGGCAAATGTATTTACTCTTTCATTAAACTTTCTTTAAGTTAAGAGGTATGAAATAATTCTATTCATCCCCACCTTCACACAGACTCATACTTTGTCTTTCCTGTGACATAAACTAGTATTACAGTATTTTCATGAATGGGCACATTAATAGTAATATGGCCATTTATATTCAGACTTCAGCAAACCTCACCTTGAGGGACCCTTTGTCTCATTGACTTGATTCATTATTAGTCTAACTAACAGGATTCCAGTTTCTCAGTATCAGTGTCCTATTTAGTTCTAATTTGTAACATCATAACCTTTACTTAACCTCTCATTCAGGGAAGTCTTACAGTTCCTCTTCTAGATTAAAAAAAAAAGCATAAATATTTAAATCTTAATTCAGAGAAAGTGAGAATAATGTCAAAATGTCCCTTAGAGCCAAAATTTCAGTGGATTTGGAGTAGTAGCATTATGATATGGCCTAAAAATCCAAGAGGCTATCAATTTTTTCCCTGTGGCTTACATACTTCTTGCTCATGAAAGATTTTTAAAATACCTTGAAGGTCTGAGGTCTTTCTTCCTATAGTCCTTTTATTTTAAAGACAAATGGGAAATTATCAAAGGACTCAGGAAATTTTGCAAATAATTGTGGAGATGCAAGTTGCATTTTCTTACTTTCCAAAATGTGGCTTTAGTAAGTCAAAAAACTTCAGCCTGCTTACCTTATACATTACACCCACATAATCCCTGGAATAATCATAGCTTATGAAACCATGTTGTCAAAATTTAAAAAAAAAGAATAAAGGTATATAAACTTGAGATTAGATTAATTTCAGCAGTCATTCAAAGTAGTAATTTAAGTACAGAATTTGAGATAAATGCTTCCATTATTAGGTAGATATCTTATTTTAGAAAAGTAATATGAGAATTCTTGACAAGTCAAGAGCTCAGATTTTAAAGTACTACATAGGAGAGTCTTAGATTTGGCAAGATTGCATAATCAAAAATAAATTGACATTCCACCTGAAAATTCATTCCAATAAAAATAATATTGAACTCACCGACTTTCATCTTTTAATCTAACGTTTCCTAGAGTAAGAGCCTTTTGATTCTAAATGTATAGAGATAATTATGGCTACTTCTTCAGTTTCAAAAGATTGTTTCTCTTCATGTTTCCTTCAACGCCCTGGATTCTTGTCGAACTAATCATGACTTGTAGGCTGGAGGATTTATGCTTTCTACACTGCATATTCACTCTGTAACCCACGTTGGTTGGCCTTTCAAGATTGCCAAGTTCATGAGTCACTCAAAGGGTTGGGTGACAAACAACATCAATTTCCAAACAAAGTAAAACATTACAACAATGAACAACACAAGATACCACAGAACTTCAATCTAAACTGGACAGCATAAACCCTCCACACAGGCCAAAGCATATCTTCCCAAATATGTACGGTGGCTGATAACCCCAATGGAAAAGCCTCCAAGTGTACACACTAAAAGGAGAGAAAAGGTCAAAGACTGTGTGCTCAGGAAAATTTCTTATTCTGGAAGAGGGACTGATAAGAGAGGTTCAGATGACATAAGTAAAGGATAAGATAGCATCGTGTCATACAGAATTGTGGCAAAAGTATCACGAAAGTGCCCTGAGGATTTCATCAGGACACAAATGGAACTGTGAGGTTTAGAGGGAAGTTAGCCCAGAGTGGCTGATTAACACTCAATCAAAAGGCTTAGAGAAAACTAGAATTAAACAAAACACAATCACCTGAGGGACACCGTGGCAGCTACAGAGCAGGAACGTACGTGAGAAAGACAAATGCAGTGTCATTTATGCAGCATGGCTCTTGGTCCTGGACCTATTTTTTAAATGAAGGAATGTAGACTCACACATGTTCAAGCACACAGAGCTATTAGTTGCTAAACCAGCCCCAGTCTTTTTGACAGTAAATTCACCTTAATTCCCATCTGACCACTTATAATGATTGAATTTCATGAATTAAAAAACTTTCCAAAAATATTTGGAAGGCTACCATAGGATTAGTAATGTTTTATTTTGTCAAGCACATGAAAACAAAGACAAAAAGCCCACCTAGCTATAATCATCAGTTCACAAAAGAAAAAACATTTTACTTTTTAAATTAAATATATATATATTGTTGATAAAAGTTCACTGTTCCTATTTATTTATCATTTCACCACACACTGATGAAAAATCTCTATTAGAGTGGAACAGAACCCCACTCAGGAACCCTGCTCTCTGCCCCACCTGCCTCCCAGCCTCAGCCCAAGATCTGTGCTAGAATTTTATTATAGCTGAATCACCTGCAGGTAAGTGTTTTAACTCACTCCAGAGTATGTAGCATATATCTTTGATTCTAAGGCACATCTAACATTTTAATTGTTTAAAATTGGAATGCAACTAGAAATTTCAATATACACATTTAACATTGTTATTACTTTTTCTTGACATAAGCCATATTTAATTCAGCAACACATCTCATAATCATTGATACTGTAATCTTGCACAAATACTGTGTTTTGAATGAAAAATTCAAAATATACATTCAGGCCAAAAAAAAAAAAATATATATATATATATATATATACACACACACACACACACACACACACACACACATACACACACACACACACACATATAATATTCAACAATTCCCAATACCTAGTGACAGGAAAAGAGCAGGCACTCAATAACTGTCTATTACTTGGAAGTGAAATGAAGAGATAGATTTCTGCGCTCTCAAGATACCTTTGCAGGATTCTAATTTAGTAACCAACATCCTCTAAGAAATTGAAGGGTAACAAAAAGCAATTTGGAGTTGAGGTTTAATTTATTTATTTTTGCCTATAAATAACTCTTTTATCTAGGGTATCGGGAAATGATGTGTTCTAGTTAATCAAATATTCTAGTTAATAGATTATTATCCTACTTAATTCCATGCATATATCACTGATTATGAAAAATTAAACTACAATAAAATATACTTAGCACAGAAATTAGGCGGAAATAAAGTATTATCTTTTTTTTTTTTTGATCACTCAAAATGTACTTTAAAGCCTCATGTTCATCATTATGAAAAAGCAAGTGCTGTAATGGAGAGATGGGCCAGGTATAATGGAACTCTTTGCTTAACAGGAAACCAAATATCTTCTCACAGTTCATGCTCTTTAATAAATTAATCCAAAGTAACACTGTAATCATAAAAATAACATGATCTCAAAAATGTAGTTTCTTCCAATGTTGCTTTCTTCTCTACATGCTTCGAAGACATAATGGTATAGTTTTATTCTATTTTTTTACTAGATATTGTATCATAAGTATTTTTCATGTTTATTGGCAAAGTCTTGATAACAGTGACTTTAAATGGTTGAATAATATTCCCTCAGGTAGATTTACCATAATTTAGTCAAACTTTTCTCAATAGTTAGCCATTTTAATTGTGCTGAGATAAACACTTTGCTACCTATTTTTCCAAAGTACTTATCATTACCTGAAACTCTTTGCTTTATGAATTATTTTTGTCTTTCTATTAATAAAGAGTTCTCATAAGAGCAGGAATTGTCTCTGGTTCATCACTGAATCCCCAGAATGTAGCACACCACCAGGGCAGACTTATCATAAGAGCTGGTAAAAATTTCTTAACTACAATGGTTGAGTAAATAAGTCACTGTGCATATTTTTATTTGCTTAAGAATAGTTTCCCAAAATATAACTTCAGTTGGGCCTTGCTGGTTTTTTCCTCCAGTTCAGCAATTTTCAACCAGTGCGCTGCAGCACACTGGGTGCCGCAAGAATGTATAAAACATGCTTACCTGACTCTTTAGTCAGGGGCACTGACTTCTTTTCTCTGAGACTGTCAAATAAAAAAAAGGCACCAGCCAACACAACAATAGCTGTCCAGTGTGTAGGAATCAAAATTAGGCCTATTTTTTGTCAGATCGGCAAAAAATATATTTTTTGGTGTGCCACAGAATTTTCTTTATTAATTTATGGGCGCTATGAGATGAAAAAGGTTGAAAATTGCTGCTCTTGTTGCATGAAGTACACTCTAGTTACAAAGTCCACATAGGAATTTAGAAAGCTCAAGTGATTCTTATAAGGGCAAGGACATTTGGAAAATTCAAAGTTGGCAATGAAAGCGAAGTGAGAAAGAGCCAGGAGGAAAGTGGGACTGGTCAAACAGGATGCAGACGCTGAAAACCAACCAACCAAACAAAACCTTCGGAGCCTGGGGAAGCAACAGCAAGCACAACAGAGGAAGCGAGAGGATCAGAGGATGGGAATCATCAGTGAAAATGAGGTATTTAAAGGGAGATTTCTGGGTAGAATTGAAAAGGCTAGGGAGAAAAACGCGGAACCAATATCAAGAATAGAAAATTTTCAGTAAATTAGCTTCAATGAACCCCCAAACCAAGCTACTTATCCTTTTTTTTTTCCTTTTTAATAAAAATTCCCCAGTGCTGGCCTGGAAATTCTAATTCAGCATGTCTGGGTTTTGACCTACTAATTTGTATTTTGAACATTTCCCCTGAATATAAATTAAATTCTGTATTATCTATTATAGAGCACAAGGGATGTATAATAAAAAGAAAAATGAACGCTAATATTTTATGAGTTAACCATATTATCCCTACATTTATAAATGTTTATAAATGTTGGGGAATTCTCAAATATACATATTTACTTCTATGCATAATTGTCTGAAATACTCCTAAATCTTTTATTCAAAGTATGTTATATCTCAACTGTTAGTGACCAAATAAAGAAACAATGCCATACAACAATTTTAGTCAATCTCTTCTCCAGCATGTGTTTTTCTGAGCTCTAAGTTGAACACAATCAAGTGTATTCTATTCAATTGACAGAACTATGATGTTATCACAGTTCATCATCAAATTTTTATGGAATTCTTACTTTATACTTGCAACTTCTATTAAAGTCAATGGGAATCATACCAATGATGCCTTGGGAAAACCTGAAAATGCTAGTCAAAGTGCCCCAGTATTTCATTGTTTTTGTTTCATTTTATTGTGTTTTCAAATTCAAATCATCCAAATTACTTGCCATGAAATACGACTTCTTGCCCAGTTCAAAGTTGTTGTTAGTGATAGATTGCTTTGTACGTATGTCCTCTAAAATATCTAATGATGGGAATGTGATGGTCTAGCACTGCAATCTCCTAGAAGAGGCAGCTCTCACAAGATTTGCAGTCCTGTTTTATAGGTCTATCCTTTTTGCTTTGCCGTGAGTATACAAACCCCCAACCCCTTGGAAACCTCTAACTTTTAAAATGGAAATCAGGCTTACACAAGAATTGTTTTTGAATGATGCTAGAGTATATGCTTGGAATTAATACTAATTTCAGCTACATTTCAGGAAATGCATGAACTCCATGTTTTAAATTATCCTTAGTCATCATCAGTCTCAGATTTTGGAAAGTCTTCCTAAAGACTTTAGGTACCGTCCATTGGATGAGTCAAACGCATATTTAGTATTACAGAGAACAAAAAGTATAAGACTTTATAAAGACATTTTCTCTCAAAACCAGAAAATTGGTTTTCTGTTCCTCTTCTTCATTTCTTTTTAGCAGAGTGACCATGAAGAGGCAAATGTCCCATCTCTGAGTTTCAGGTGCCTCGTGTGGAAACTGGGTACCACTTCATCAGTCCTACCTAGGCTATGCCCATGTAGTGAAGATCAAATGAACCAGTGCAAATGGAAGTATAATAGCAATGTAAAGAGTTGTATAAAATTAAGAAATAGTTATTATGTTCTATGAAGACGATATAAATGTCTGGAGTTTTAAGGAGTTTTTCAACATATTTTCACAGGAGGTTTTAGAGTAGAGAGTTTCTACAAGAGATTCTGAGATAAATTAAGACTGGTAATGAAAGTGTTTGCACTAAACACGTGTAGTTCATTAAGTTATTCCACATGGCACCTGAATCATTAGTATCTTAAATGTAGCAGGGAAGACTGTGAACTAGTGATGACAGACATAAGTCTCCTGCAGGGACAGGGTTACTTTCCATGGAGTAAGTATTCGACTAACTCTTACTATGACTACATAACACTTCTATTTATTTGCCTTTTTACCAAGATTTCCCAGTCAAATTTGCAATATTAAAGAGTTTCCTCACAACCATAGTTTGATTTTTTTCTTTTTTACAGAAACACATGGTGCAAATTGAGTGTTAAACACCCACATCTCATTCATTTTGCACAGAGCACTGAATCACTGCCTTAGCAATAATGAGTTAGCTTTCCAGATAAAATCAAACTGATTCTATTTTGGTTACTTGACTGTGAAGTCACATGACACCACTACTAATTTGTTTATGCCATACTGCTCATTAGTTAAGAGGAGATCTACACACACGGCGCTCAGTGTGTGTAGATCGCTACCATTACACACGTTAACATACTCATGATTCCAAGATGATGCTCCTGATGGTTTTATTTCCTCTGTGAGCAAGGTTTGATATGAGATGCTTATACCAGCGATGCTTCTTAACTGCATAATTCAAATATTACTGTGTGCAAAACTGTAGCAGGTTGTATGCTATAAACTTAAGTTAAACATTGCCAATACTGTCTTAAAAAAAAGAAGAAGAAGAAGAGAAAGAGGGAAAAAGTAAATTTATCATAGCTAATGCATGACATGAACATCTGCTCATAATAAGCTAGTCAAAATTAGTTTAAATCTATCAGGCACAAGGAGAATATAAATGGCCCGAGAGAAGGTATCCAGGCTGATGAAGGGACTGCTGTAAGAATTTCACTGAGATTGTTTGTTTGTTTTTTGTCTGTCAGACCTAGCTCTCTCTCTTAAACCCTGGGTTCAGACAGACACAATGACTTCTCATAGGCCTCTCCACTCCTTAGCCTGGCTACTAAACCTAGCCAAAATTGTCATGTGGATTTTTTTCCCCAGTATTTTTCTCTCATTTATATTCATTCTCAACTTGACTTTTTCCCCCTTTCAAACCTAAATCCTATAATATTCTGGAACTTTACCACAGGAGATTTCCTACCTATTCATCATTTTAACAAAGAGGTAAGGCTGCCCTATCAGAAAGGATAGGTTCTCAGAATTTGAGTGGACAGCTTGAGCAAGCAAACCTGCCTGAGAACTTCTCTTCAAGCACTTCTTCCACTCACCCATGACTTCTAAAAGCTACTTGCAAGCAAAGTAGAAGACTTTCAAATTAGCCACCTAAGGTTTCAAACTCTGGCCACGCCACTTATTAAGTATTGTGACCTTAGATAAGTTGCATAGCTATTCTGAAACTTGGTTTAGTCAACTGTAAAATAGAGATAGCATCTACCTCATGAGATAGAGGTGAAGACTAAAAGTGATGATGTATGTTAAAAATTAGCATAGTGCTAATATGTACATATATGTACCCTTTAGGTTGTTGTCCTTGAAGTTAACATTCCTCTTTCACTTAATCGGAGTGTTCCAGCCTTTTTTCCAATTAAAAACTGCAAAACTTTCCTTGTAACATATTTCACATTTTTATTTTGAAGACTAATTCACATGTTAGTCAGCATCTGGTTCACAACGAATTATCCTAAAACTCAGTTACTTAAAACAATGATGAATAATTATTTCTCTGTTTCCCATACTTTGTGGATTTGCCAGGCTGGTCTTCTTGTCTAGCCTCAATAACCTAGGGTGGTCTCATTGACATGATTGGGGCCTCACCTGGAATGGTTATGATGGTTTGGTTAGAACAGCTGGTCACCTTTCTCTCCCCATGGCCTTATCTCCCAGTAAGCCAGCCCAAGGTTCTTTACATGGTCATGGAAAGACTCCTATCAGTAAAGGAGGAAAAAGCTTCAATGCTTATATCACAACTTACTCACTGAATGATCTTGAACACGCTATTGATCCTCTATATAAATCAGTTTTCCATTCATACAATGTATATCAATAATACAGAGTTAGCGACAGGGTTAAATAAGACAACATGTATAACTGATCGATTCAGTACTTGGCAATTGGTACAATTAATGTTAGTTTCCTTCTACCATCACCTACCTGCCCTTTGAGCTTTTTTTTCACTGTTACCACCAACATAACCACTACCCCTCCATTATTCCACAAAAAAAAGCCCAAAACATCACAAATTTCCTTACCTAAGAATTAAATATTGCTGCAGTTATTATATCAGTAGATTAAAATGTATATCTAGAACCATGAAATCTATATTTTTATACTTAGAACAAAAATGATATGTATCAGAACTACTTCTATTTAGTCAATATTAAATTTTCTTCTAATTGTCAACTACTCTAAAACTAGCGATTCCACAGGTAAAAAATAAAGGATTAGAGGGCACAATTGAATGAGTCTAGTTTCCTTAGTGCCTTAAACAGATTTTTAAAACAAATAAGTAAACCATAAAGACTATGACCAAAAAATTGAGAAATGTTTTCTTTATTGGAGCTCTTTAAAAATACATAAAAATGTATATTTTAAAACATGCAAGATGTGTTCAAAAATATAAAAAATTATTTACAAATAACAACTTTACTTGGGTATTTTCTGTCGACAGAGTACTTCAGGACTATACAGGTTAATAGCAAAGAAAATAAATGTACAAATGAGTAAGGCTAATATTAAGAATACTGAGATATTAGAAATGAAAAAGAAAGTCCAATTCTTTACAATTTCTTTAAAGTGCATACGCTTCTTTACCCATTACACAGGGTGGGGTAAAATAAGTTTGCAGTTGTGAGTACAAGAAACACAGTTTATTCTTGTATTATTATTTATTAATTATTGTATTATTTTCCATATGAACAACTATAAACCTACTTTTCCCCACCCTGTATATAAGTAATGATGCAAACATTAATGTGTTAAACTACTTCATGTCTATAACAGAATTAATCTCTTCAAAAGAACACAGCGTCTGCTGGGAAGAAAATCCTGCCTTTGTACTTTTTAAACCAGGGATGTCTTTCTTTTCCCATTCCTTGAGGAAAAACTGATTTGGTTGGCCACTTCGAAGACACTGTTTCACTGCATTTACGAGTAGACAGAACCCAGCAGTTTTCCTGAGAGTGAAGTGGGTAAACAGAGCCAAATGCCCTCAGTGTCAGGCCATCCTGTCCTCTGCTCTTTCTCACATGAAGGCTTTGTCCCTTGGGAGTTCTCAAGCATATGAATTCAGCAGCTAAGTGAGAAGCTGTTCAAGTCTTAGGTGATAAGGAGAAGACTGGGCCATGAGCCTGAGGCAGATGCTCTGACACCACTGACCAGAGGGCTCGGCTCATGCTATCTCATTTGTCATTGTCCCCAGTGTGCATAGCTTCTTCAAGAACGCTGTGAAAAGAAAATGATAGCCACGGCCTTCCTTGGACATACTCTGTTCCCTGACTAGAGTATAACACCCACCGAGTGCTGGCACAATCTCTCTGGTATTTATCAATATGTATTGTAGACAAGATTTTGGCACTACTTTAGTTAAAAACAGTGACTTACTAAAATATTATCAGACGATCTAAATGATAAATATATTTTTTAATTCTTCTGGAACTCCACCCTATGCCAAATGAAAAGTAGCATCAAGTAGATGAAAATCAAAAGAACTTACAGAGATAACAACACCTGTCCTACTGAAATATTAATGTGAAGATAAAAGGGATCCATGCCAAAGTTTTATATTGCTACCACAGAAATCTAGAAAGTTCAAATCCCAGATTTTCATAAAACTCCATCAATGTGACTTGTTGAGCTAGAGACAGGATTTACAGCGGGAAACGCAGAATGAAAACCAAGGAACAGGCAGGAGGCACCGGCTATGAGGAGGCACCGCCGTAAGACTTATTTGCACTGTGCCCTTTCCTCGTAAGTCCATGAGGCTTCGAAGAGGTTTTGTGACTAAAGGTTACAAACATAGAAGGTGGATTTAAACCAAGCAGTGTCTAATTTTAGAGTCTATACTCCTGACTACTCCCCAGTGCTGCCTCTGAATGAATATATCTTCCTATGGATAATACTTATTCAATCATTAAATATGCTGACCTGCTGTGGGCAAAGCAATCCAGTGGATGCTGCATAAAAACAATGATGCGTAAGTTATGGCGCCTGTTCTCAAGGAGTTGACAAATCTGTAATGCACTAAAGCATCATAAATATCTGACACCAGAATTGTATATAAATATATAGATATAACAGGAGTAATGATAAACTAAGGTATAGAAGAGAGGAAAAGGCTCTGCCTGCTTGGAAGACCTTGGCTAAATTCTCTTAAGAGATTTCCTTCACTCTAAGAAGCAAAATCTTAGATCACAAGTTATATTTTGGTTCCATCCAAAAATAAATGACATGACTTTCTCTGTTCCACAGCTGCAGAAGGATTTTCAGGAACATGCTTTATGCTGACTGAAGTTAAAAAACCAGCTAGTTGCTTTAAATTGAGACGTTTCTACATATGACGACCACATGTGTTTTGAAGTATTTATTAATCAAATGTAAATAAGTGAGTAAGATCAAACTGTTCACTAGCTACTTGGCTTTGATGAATTGTCATCACTTACTTCTGTTCTCTATAAATAGATTAGGCACAATGGCTTCAATTCAGTGAATAATTGTTCCACATCTACTGTGTACAAGGCCTGGTAGTATGCCTGGTTGCAGGGCAATAGGACACGTAAAGGTGCAACAGATCAGTGACTGCCTCAGGGAAGATCACATGCTAGTCTAGAAGGCTGGTGAGTAAATAAAGGCATTTTAAACATAACCAAAAAAAGAGGGGGGGAAAATTCAAATGGTTGGAACACCATCTGCCTGTGTTCCTTTAATCTGGGCTGCAAACTTTAGTACTTGGTATTCATGAGGTTATTCTCAGAGTTTTTTGTTCTTCACAAAGCATGATGTGAACTTTTATAAGCCTGACTGGTTATTTGTGTGAACAATAAGGATGCTATTTCATATGTAACTACTCTGATTCTCATAATTTGCTTGGGCCACATGAAGTCTGTTATTATTTTTAATGCAGCAGCTTTCCAAGTGTTTGTTTTTGTCTTTGCTCTGTTCTGTGATCACTTTATTAGTTCTTTCTGCTTCTCAGTCATTTCTTGAAATTTCTTAACCTTTAAATTTTCCACAATTTGATAGCTCTCCTTTTCAAGTTTGGTCTTTCAGAATATTCCAGAGACTTCCATCAAAATAATAACAATAAACTCTGTTAAAATAGCATTACTTAAATTGTATGGTGTTTCAAAGTTTCTAATTTCCCAAACCTGTTCAAAAGTGGCTCTAAAGCCCGGCCAGGTGTGGCTCAGCGGTTGAGCATCGACCTAGGATCCAGGCGATCAGGGTTCGATTCCTGGTCAGGGCACATGCGCAGGTTGTGGGCTCGATCAATGACTCATCATTGATGTTTCTCTCTCTCTCTCCCTCTCCTTTCCTCTCTCTGAAATCAATAAAGATATATTAAAAAAACAAAAAAACAAAAGTGGCTCTAAAAAATCAGCTCTACAGGTGTAACAATGTAAATTAATCTAACCTGGGAATACTCAGGAAGGTACTTCCATAAGTCTGGCAACCAACCATTAAAAAGAATGATTCAGAATTACAAAAGGCAGAATGAGTGATCACACATGACTCCAGGATTAGCATTTGTCATTCTAAAATGCCTCATCTTCCTGATTCTTTCAAAGGAATGTTAAAAGAAAAATAAATTTACCAGTAACATTTAAGGCAAGCTGTTTTTTCCTTGGTATGTTGATAACTAGCTCAGAGCAACCAATCAATCAATCAATAAGAGAAAGGGAAGAAATGATCACTGGTATTCTATGAAGGAAATGTCATCATGCACAAGGGGAACTATAAGCAAATTTTACAATTTAATAGACAAGCTACTCAAACTTCCCATTGAAACATATGTTAAGCCCTGGTACCTGCTATTACCTGGGAGACAAAAGGAACTGTCTTGCCTGAGTTTTCTGTCTTTGCTTTCATGGATTGTAAAAGAGATTATTCTAGACTGGCAAATAGTCTGTAAACAATAGTTTTATTGCTGTGAACAACCTATCATTATAATAACTGAAGAAAAATAATACAAAATGATCTGATAAGACAAAATTATATATACAGACAAAGTAGACATGTCTAGGTTTTATTTCAGTATAAATTGTGTGATTTACTTGAATATTTGTAATATCTCTGCAACTTATTTTCTTTAGCTAAAAATTGTAAGGCTCTTGCTTAACTGATTAATTGCTTTGAAGCAGATTGTTAGCTGAATTTCTACAAGTAGCTTTTGTAGGTTTGGTTTTTTGTTCTTTTGTTTTTGCAAAAAAGAAGAAAAATTATTTACTTTTGAACCAAATTCTATATAGTCTAGCCAGCTGGACTCTTGGGGAAGCTCTCTAGACTAGCTATAAAGATCTCCTTCTAGCTAAGCGTGAGAATCTTTTTTTCTCTTGTCTGCAGAAACCAGTCTGCAATTAACCTCAGGCAATTCATAGGGTAATTATTGACATCCAGACTTTTGTTTGTTTGTTCGGAGACAGAAGAGGGATCCGTCACATTTCAATACCTTTTTTGTGGCATTGCTAATATTTTTTTAAAGTGTTCGTTGGGTGTTTTGCCAATAAAAAAACAAGGAAATAGAAAAATGTAGCTTGTCTTAGCTTTACTCAGGTTCCAGAGGCAGTTACAACTTTGACTCCATCATAAAGTGGGAATAGGAAAAATGTTTAAACAATATTATTAATTAAGATGGTAAAAAGGAGTAGAAGCAATTTTCATCTCTAACTCACAGGAAGCTTGTCAATGTGACTTTCCATAATCAGATTACCATATATCTTGATGAAAATCAGCAGGAACTCAAACCTGCATTTTCCTCAGCTGAAGAAACCACTGTCTTTTAGCCAGACATGCTTTCTACACAGTCCCTCTATTGTACTGCAAATATGGATATAGATATCTACAAGTAACAAAAATACAACTCCAGAAAACAGTTCTGTAAAACACTAAAGAAAAACTAAACCATTAGAAATCAAGGATTGCTCATGAAGATGCCTGAATCAATACAAGCTATACATGAGCAGAGCCTGAATACGATGGACACATCATTTGGATATACTCCTGCTGACATTTTCCCTCAGTCCTTCTGTCACAGCATAGTAGAAGCTAGGAAAATTCCAGGACAAGCGGAATAGGGTAACTGAGACAGATTGTTAAACAGCAGTTTGCAGCCACCTAGTAAATCCTATCTTTCCTAAACCCAGGACACTTGAGAGTAAATGGTTTGTGTTAGATGCGCCAGGTACACAAACAAAGGTACAGAAATTAGGGAACAGAAACTCACCAGGGCAGGGAGCCCTGGATGCTTAGCAAGGGGCAAAACTGGGAAAACAAGAATTTTGTCCCCAGGGTAATCTATTCTCCCCCAGCATATTGCTCGGCATGCAGTTTAGAGCCCCTGAGCTTTACTCCCTAAAGTTAGCATCTAGGCCTCGGTTGTGTCTCAGCTCCAGGCCCAGATAAGCAGCAAAACAAGTCAAGTGGCTGCCTCAGGACCAGCTGCCTTGGCATCCACCAATCAGTGGAGACCACGACCCTGAAAGAGCAGGCCTAGAAAGTTGATGAATATTCTACTGAGCCCTCACCTGAAACCTCCCCTAAGATTCCCTGCCTGCAAGAAAGAGATAAATACACTCAGGACAAAGGACCCAGCAAGGGCTCTCCTCCGCCCCCCCCCCCCACAAGAGGGGGCAACACAGTGCCATTTCCTTCTCCCCCCTGAAAAGTGCCTGAACCTGTCCCCTTCTCTCTCTGACTTCTCAATGAGCCAAAGTAGCCCAGCCTAGGCTCTCCTGTTGCTTCTTCTAGGCACCTTCCTTGTTTCACTGTCCTAAGTATATTTTTGCTGTGCCAATAAATTCTTGCTTTCTTTTCTACAATTTGTCTCTTGATTGAAATCTTTCCCTCAAGAAGACAAGAACCAAGGTCTCCTTATCATCTCCCCAGTAACATTTGTAGAAAAAGATAGCTGCCTATTTATCCCACTGTCTAGAAAGGAAAATGACACCCATTTACACTAAAATTTTCACTCAATGCAGTTTACACTAAATAATGTCAAGGAAAAAACTTAGCAAGAGAGAGTTTTAAGACACCCACAGGGAATATTTTACTTAGAAAGGAGTACCTGAGATCTAGGCCACGAATAATGAAAGTAATTAAAGTGGCACTTAAGTTGCTGGGTATCACAACAAAGTAAGGCTGTAGACAAGTTTAAAGTTTAGAAAGCTTTTGATACCAATTAAGGGTTGACAATTTTCATTGCTGTTGTTTTCTTCATTTTCTTTTTAATTGAAATAAGCTTCTCTGTTTGGCCTTTGTCCTGAGATACGTTTACACTCATCTCAATACAATTAAGTCAATCAATCTTCTTAGTCCTAAACCATCTTCACCAATGAATGAACTGTGGACCAAAATAAAAAAATAAAAAAATCTATCTTTATGATCTCCTTGCCACACTAAATCTCCCAGTCAAAAATTCTCCATAAGATTTGTTTACGTCAAAGTACACTTTCTAACATGTTGAAATGAAACTCTAAGTTTATAAACAGGAGAAATACCTGAAATCCTATAAGCAATGAACTTAGTGAAATTAGAACAATTTCTGTTTTGCCACAATATAAAGAGAATCCAGTGAGGCAGAAAAGCTGGTCTCACGTATACAGGAGATCCTACAAGCGAAGCGATGAAAGCATGACTTAGAGAAGTCGGGTGTGCACTCAGCAGACACCAGGATAGGGGAGACATGTTTTCAGGCTTGCTCCTGAAAGAATAAGATAAGGTAAGCTTCATTGCTTTTTAGAAAAACAAACTTTCACGTTTCCAGACAAATTACCATCAGTGTCTCATTAGCCACAGATAAATATGAGAAATAAAATCTTCTAGAATCTTCTGGACCCTTAACATTACCCAAATAGTACCTAGAACAGGGATCTCAATGTTTCCCACCACCTGGGTACTTTTAAGAAATCCAACTTTGGGCCCCACCTCTATCTACTGAATCAGAAATTCTGGGTCTGGGGCCCCGAAATCTGCATTTCAACAAGGTCTCCATGGGATACTAATGCTCTTGAAGTTTAAGACCATTGACTAAAAAGTAGTTTCTTGTCCAGATTATAATGACATGACCTCCTGAGTCAGGCAAGGATTGGTTAGTTCTCCAATAAATGTCAGCTGGCCATTACCTTGGCTACTAATGATTTTAAGATACTTTGGTTCAAGTGAAAACTCATACCCCACCATTTCATTTGCTTTTGGTCCTAGGTAGCTATTTAGGGCTTCTGTCACTTATGAACAAAGCATAATTTAAAAGAGTTTAAATGAAAAGTTTCCATTCATAAATAGTGCCTGATCCATATAAACTTTTTGTTTTTCTTTTAAAGAGCCCCAGACATATTAAGTGTTATTACATTTAAATTTACTTGCATGCACTGAGCATTCTAAGTAAGAAAGTTATATAGATTTTTCCCCAAATCAAAGGCAAGATCTAGCAGATATAGCGTTTCTGGGTTTAAAGTTATTCTTTTGCTGGAATAGAATGATTGTTGTTTAGGTTCGTTTTTACAGATATCACCCTAATAAAAAAATGAAGCTACACATGAGCAACATTATAAAGAAATTTCATGATTCCTACATGACTTTTTCTTCAGAATATTTCCACAATCTTAAAATTCAAGAACTACATGAGGAAAACACTGTAAAACAGAAATTGTAGAATACTCAGCACATTTATCGGCATGACTTAGAGTCTCTCCCTTCTTAACTACATGACAGATTTTGGACTGTAGATACAGGGCATCATAACTAAACGTGCAGCAGGACTGAGCGTGAAGGATGATTGTAGGGCAGTGGCTCTCAAAATAACATCCTCAAATCAACATCAGCATGTTTATAGAAGTTGTTAAAAATGCAAATTTTCCATCCCAGACCCAGTGTATCAGACACTCAGGGGTAGGCCCAACATTCAGGGAGTGGGTTCCAACGATCTCTCCAGAAAATTCTGTGCTCACTGAAGTTTAAGACTCACTGTTCCAATGAAGTGACTACCGTGTTTTTGTTTTCTAAGACATAATGTAATTTTCTTATGAGTTATGATAGCTTTTTTTCTTAAGTAAAATGCTTGATTTAGACATTCATTCATCTTGCACTTATTGACTACCCACTTGGAACCAAGACCTGTGCTAGGCACCAAAGTATAGTGGTGAAGAAAATAGTCATTGTCCCTTCCCTTCCCTCCTGAGCTTACAAACTGTACTGTCTGCTGGAGGAGAAAAAGTACACAATAAAGCAAACAAATACTAAATATAAAGGAGGATCATGACCCATGTGAATAGGGCGCGGTATAAAGTAAAACAGGGTGTGAGGAGAGGAAACTTATTTAGATAAGGTAATCTGTCTGTATGAGGAGGTGACACCTGGGAGGAAGGAAGAGCAGAAATGAGGGCCACACATCAGGCAAGAACCCTGGGGTGGCAGGATATGAAAAAGGCTGAGTACGACTATATCCAAGCAAGTAGGAGGGACAGTGATAAAAAATAAATTTGAAAACTCTTTAAATGTAAGAGTTTTAATTTTACTCAATTTGCAATTGTTAATTTTTGAAGGAC
The DNA here is from genome assembly GCF_054644295.1 of Miniopterus natalensis. NCBI lineage: Eukaryota > Metazoa > Chordata > Mammalia > Chiroptera > Miniopteridae > Miniopterus > Miniopterus natalensis. The sequence continues at coordinate 57,620,810 of NC_142083.1, forward strand.
TTTATTAGGTGAACAACAAGAGCAGATTTCCTTTTTCAAAGATTGCTTTGCTTTGGTAAAGGAGCATTGAGCCAGAAGAGAAACATGAGTGAGGGTGAGTCAACCAGTTAGGATGTTGTTGCAATAAAAGGAGGGAGAGGTGATGGCTGAGCTGAAGTAAAAGCAGAGAAGTGGATCAACTTGAAAGTGTAGCCCATGCGAATGATATCTAATTTTGTTGTCATACTAGAGTTTCTAGGTACCAGAGAGATTATTTCCTGTTAGCCTTCCCTCCCCTTCTTCTAGTCCATCATCAAGTACTAAAATTCTACATGTAAAAAGATATCCTTGAAAGTGTCCAATTCTAATCCAAGCCACTGTCACCTTTTCCGTGGATTATTACAATGGCGTTCTAACGGGCTCCTTTTCCCATTTTTGTTGCCTGTGTTCCACTCTCGACCCAGAAGCCAATATTAAAAAAAAAAAAAAAAAAAATTAAATCATGCCACTGCCTTGTTTCAAAAGTCCCAGTGATTTCCAAATCCACTTCGAATGGCCAGCTTTCCCTGTTCTACAAAGCCCTACATAATCTAAGCCCTTCCTATCCCTCGGCCTCGCCCTCCTAGGCTCAGCACACCCTCAGCCCCCCGCGCGGTGCTCGAGCCTGTGCTGTCCAGCACTGCGGCCACTAGCTACACGGGGCTATTTCAAGTTCAGCTTAAATCCATTAAACTTAAATAAAATATAAAGCTCAGTTCCTCGTTTACTCTAGTTACATTCCCAGTATCTAAAAGCCACAGGTGGTCAGCGGCTCCCGTATTGGACAACTCAGAGATGTCTATAATCACAGGTCTACTGGACAGTGGGACACCAGACAAACTAGTTTTCTGCCTGCTTCTTGACTATGCCAGGCTTGTTCCCACTGCAGTGTTTTTCCTTGCTCTCCCTTTCCATGCATTGCTCTATAGTGTGTGTGTGTGTTTTCATTTGTATCTCTGTAAATGCTATTACTATGGATTGTTTGTATCCCCCCAGTATTCATATGTTGAGGCCCTAATACCCAATGTGACAGCATTTGGAGCTGGGACTTTTTGGAAGTAATTAGGTTATAAGAGTGGACCCTCCTCTTAAAGGGATTACTGCCCAAATAAAAAGGGATATCAGCTAGATAACCTCTCTCTCCACCATGTGAGGAAACAGCAAGCACCACCTGCAAACCAGGAAGGGTGTCCTCTCCAGGCACTGAGTCTAAGTGCTCTAAGGAACCTTCTTAGAAGGGTATTCTGGTTACAACACTCAAAAAGGGTCCACTCTGATTAGACTCCATGAAGTTCATTCACATGAAGATTTTCTTAAGCAGTTGTGGCCAGGGATTTATCATATCCGTATCATTCCAGCACCTAAAACAAGAAATTGAATATTTGAAGAACTACAAATATTTAAGTAACCAATATTTATAAGAGAAACAAAGTAAAATAACATACAATTGTCTTTTCAGATGAAGTTATGTAACTTTGATGAGACTCCTGTCCATTTATAAAGCCTCTCTTAATTTATCACGTCCCTCATAAGCACTCATGAAAGCAGCTCAGAATATTTTCAGAAGGAAATGTGGGCGGCCTCCTCCAGCGCAGTGTCTTCAAATGAAAACATAGTGATGAGATAAGAATTATCTTCATATCCAAACTGCTGAATGAGAACAAGCTTCAAAAACAGGGAAAGGCCCACACTGCCAAAGATAGCTTATTACTGGAGCATTGTCATGCTGGAGATTTACTGCTTATTAAAATGCAAGAGGCCATTACTTCCCCCAGGAACAAATTTTGTGAACAGAGATGAACCTAGGAAGCTTTTAGCCCATTTCCTGAATCATAAACAAAGAGCTCCATACACAGCAACTCTAGGAGATGTAAAGGGGAGTATATTATATGATCCTTATTGAATTACTCAAAGCCTCAGTGAAGCTACCTTCAGAAGTGATGTAAATCAAAGCTAACTGCTTCCACAGAAAAGCAATCAAGTTTTTAAGAGAATATTTTACTGTTCTTAAAGTTGCACAGTAAGATGTAGATGGGTCTATTAGGATCTTTGCTATGGAGCATACTTATGTAATTATAAATATTCAGCCTGGAAAAACACCTGGACAGACTCCCAAGGAATTACATCTCTTAGTTTCAAGTTTTGGATATTTTATAGAATTATTTCACCCATCGACTTTCTGAAAACACACACACACATCTCACTTGAACATAGCAAATTAGGACCTTAAATAGGGTGAGTTCTAGAATTTTTGCATTTTAGTATTATTATCTGCTTTTAAATAAGTGCATTTCATGCGCTTCTAGAAAGAAATTATCCCCTAACAGAGCTTACATACTGAAAAAATATTACAAAAGAAAACAGCTTTAGGGACTATCGATGTTTTAAAATGTGAAATTATTCCTTCTCTAGAATCTCTTACATTAATCAAGATGGAGTTACACAGACTTACTGAGAGATATCTTTAAAATAAGGCAAAACAATAGTGAGTTCGGGGCTAAAAATAATTTGCTGCAAGATGTAAAAGTCTTCAGGGCATCCATAAAATCCATTTTCCTTTCTATCATTGCCTTGTGGTCAAATATTCAACGATGCTCTAGATTTAAAAATGCATGCAAGCCTCGCACTTTTGAAGATGACTTTTGCCACTTAGAAAGCTAACAGTTATTATCTAGAACTGCAAGCTAAAAAAACTAGCTTTTATTTGATGCTTACTTTGAGAATGTGGGCAAAGCAAAAGACTTTCCCAATTTTGTATTTTTCAGAAAAAAACCTGAAAAATCAGATACAAATGAACCCCTTGAGGAAGTCTTCAAGAATTATCATTTAGTTTAGAAGTATTTTTAGATTAGTACTTTTGTATATGTGACTGTGCTAGATTATGGAAAATGCAAAATAACCACAAGGTATAGTTTACAGCATCAAGGAGCCTGTAGTTCAGTGGACTAAGATATAAAAATATGATAATAATATAATAAATGTGTTAAATTCTATGGAAGATTATTGATGACTGAGACATGGAAAATCAATAAAACTTATCAGGGTTGGAGAATTTTGTGAAGAAAATTCATCTTAACTTTGGCAGAGTGATTTAGGCTTGATGTGATAAACTGTTCAGAGTAATTGTAGAATTTTTTAAGCAGGGGAGCTACAGATGAAACCAATCAATGCTGGACTAAGTTTTATGTGGTATCAATATGCAGGATATCTTAGATGATACAAGAGGGTGTGCTAACTAGAAACCCAACACAATAACTAAGGGATAATAGGATAAAGGCCTAGCCTACTAGGTGGGTTGTAAGGAGAGAAAATTGACATTTGGAAGAAAAAATTGATAGGTTTTTATAACTTAGTGGAAATAGTAGAGTAGGATTATTATTTAGAATACATAGTAAATGAGTTAACAATCAGGTACCTGTAAAATATAATCACCACTGTCTTAGTTTGTGATCTGAAAACACAGCCTGAGACAAGGGCATGGATGTAAGTCATTTATTTGGGAAATTCCACAGAAGGAAAAGTGAGAAAGTAGTGAGAAAGGTAGGGAAAGGAAAAAAGCCAGTAAAGGCCACCTTTTCTGGGCCAGTTAACAATGTGGACAAATACAGGAATCAGTCCCATTGGGGATTGCACCATAACTGGCATGTTTCAGAATTTTCCCACCTAGAGCAGGAGAGGCTACTGAATTTATCCACTGACTTGTATACCATTGGTTGAGGGTTGCTCCCCATGGCATCATCGTCTCTGTACTTCTCAGTTGGGTCACCTGTGAGCAGCCTCTTCTGCTTTGGAGAAAGCCCTGAGCAGCAAAGCAGAGAGACTCAAGGTGCAGCCCTGAAGTGCAACACTAGTAATGGCCCGTTATCACCACAGCTGCACTGAAATTATGATGGGACACAAAATGTCACTCTGTGAGCAGCTTCTATAAACACACATGCAATCAAACACCCCCAAAAAGGGTACCACATGGAAAGAAGCTGCAGAGAGAGGTGGAGCTTAGTGACTCATAATCAAGGTTCCAGACTCCAAGGTCATTGAGTAGGAATTTAGTATTCTCTGTGAGACTTTGGATTAGTTACTTACCTTAAACTTTCTCAGTTCCTACCTAATACATATCATTGTTATGAGAACTCAATGAATTAATGTATGTAAAATAATTAGCCCAATACAAAAAAATTTCCCAAAATACTAGGTTTGAAAACTTTTTTAGTTGGAATCCCTAGGAAACTTGCAAAAAATAAATAAAAATAAAAGTTCAGATTTATAGTAATTCTCAATATAGGACACACAAAATTGAATTCATCATTTTGGTATGTATTTTTATTCCAGTGACAGGATTGCTGATGGCCCTAGTTAAGGTACTTAACAAAATTCTGAAATAATACTAGCAAAGAATGTGTCTAATATCGGAGTACCACCTGATCCAATTAAAATCCTCACTTTCATCAAACTCTAGTAAAGAATCACTCCACAGCCATTCCTCCCTGTCTCTGATCTCTGGCAAGTGCTCTGGTTTCTCTACAGCATGTTACAGGCAGTGCAACCATGTCCTTTCCAAGAGGATGAGCTGCTATCAACATCAACCAGGATACTGGTTGCTCTGTAAACACATGCAGTCCTCCTGCCATGAGTTGTCTGATTTTCAGACTTGAAAGAGGAATGCTGTTCATTCCAAATGTATGTCATCAGCTCCATCATGCACACCTACCTGCAGCAGATAATATTAAGGGAACCAATTTTAAAGATAATTAAAGATCAACTAAAAGCAATCTGATTGCATGATCATGGTCAATGTCCACCTCCCCCTTTATTCATTGTAAGTCTCAAAGTCAATAGTTTCTATAGAGGTAGTACAATAGTTCAACTTCAGGAATCCCAGAGAAATGTTTATAGACACATAAAGTATTAAGTTCAGAGCACAGACCTAAAAAATTTTAGGTCCAGAGATGACCTAAGACATCCATAGTTTTCATTATAAATGGGGAAACAGACATCCAAACATGTTAAATTATCCAAATATGTTAAATTATTTGCCATAGTCACACATTGGTCCCGTACCACATAAACCATGCAGACTACATTTTCTTTCTTCTTCTGCCCTCCAAAGCCTCATGTCCCAAGTTGAACCCTAAATTTCTCCAGCGCACTGTATAGCTGAGAAGCTATACGAACAAGACAAACAAAATGGCAATAACAACGACTACCAATGACTACCTTGTAAGTTTCAAGTAATAATTAATCTCTGAATATCAACAGAAAATACTGTTATTTCTCATATTCGTCCTATAAGTATTTCTTGAATGCTTATTATGTCAGGCAATGTGAGATATAGCAATGAATAAGAAAGTTATGGTATCTAAAATCTATTTTAATCATTTTGTTTACATAATCATGTATACTTGTACAAGCCCATTCTTACAAATGAGAACAGGAACAGACAATGCCCATCAACCTCCAAATGGAAAGCTCCAATGTCCTGCTACTTAGGCTTTTCCAGGCAAACCTACACAATCACACAATAGAGAAAATTTGATAAAATGATCTTGACAGTTTGGTCAAAACTTAAAGTATGGGTTATCCTAAATTTGTTTTATATTGGCTGTATAGAACTATACTAAGTTTAATAATATTTGAACTTATGGTCCTTTACAGTGATATTTTTGAAAAAATACACATAAAGTTATTTTTAAGATTATTTCTGAACTTAAAAGCTGTACAAGTAGAAAAAAAAATTATTTCACACAGTTAAAATAAAAAAAGGAACTTATCTAACAGTGGTTCTAAATATATGTAGTATCAGAAGGTTTTTAACTTCAATTATGATGTTTAAATGAGCTCTGTTTCATTAACCAGTCATTTTTCTAGATTATATGTGGAAATTGTAGTAAGTTATTATATGAATTGTCTTTTCTTTGGGGCATGAAAAAATTAATAAGAGTATTTCATTAAATATTGCAGGAAGTACTATGCTAATTTTGACTTTTCTGACCAATTTCTTTTAAGATGGGAACAGTCTAGGAATCATTCATAATAGCAGAAGGGACAGTGGTTTGCTTCTTTTTTTCCCCATTCATGATCATTTTGCCTTTTTTGCATAATTGACAAGCTGTTTCTAAAGTGTATATGGAAATGCAAAGGACCTAGAGCAGAAATAATCTTGAAAAAGAAGAAAAAATTGGAGGATTTACACAACCTGATTTCAACACTTATTAAAACAAAGCTGCAGTATTCAAATAAATGTGATATTGGCCTAAGGACAGATAGACAAACAGATAAAAGGAACCAAATACAAATTCCAGATATAGACCTACCCTCTAAAACTACTTGAATTTTGAAAAATGTGCCAAATCAATTTAATGGGGAAGGAAAGTTTTTTGACAAATAGTGCTGGGGGGAAAAAGTGAAATGACCCCATCTCATGCAATTTATTGACTCAAGAGAAAGAATAGACATAAATATAAAAGCTAAACCGCTAATATCTCTAGGTAGGAAACAAAAGAAAATATCTTCATGACCTTATCTATGCATAGCTTTATTTTCTGAACAAAACACAGAAAATACAAACCATAGAAAATAATTGATGAAAAGGATAGCAACAAAATTTAAAATATTTGCTCATCAAAGTAAATGGCAAGTCGCTAGGAAAAATATTTTTAAAACAAGTATTTGGAAAAGAACTCTTACCAGAACATATAAAGAATTTAAATGAGTTAATAATAATTAAAGAAAAAAACAAATTTAAAATTGGACAAAAGACTAAAACAGGCACTTTACAGAGGGAGATATCCAATGCAGACAATAAATTCTCAGCATTATTAAACATCACTGAAATGCAAATTCAAACCACAGTAAGATTTCCCTATATACGCACCACAATGAACTAGTAAAATATTAAGAGCCCAAAATTTTGGCAAATGAAGGGGAAATGGAACTCACACTTTGTTGGTAGACATGAAAAATAATGCAGCCATGTTTTTTAAAAAACACTACTTGGAAGTTTCTTATAGAGTCAAACATGTGCCTACCCCATGGCCCAGTAATTTTACTTTGAGCAATTTACCCCAAAGAAATAAAACTTATATCTACAACCAACAAAGCAGATAAAAAGAATGTTCATAGCAGCTTTATTCCTAAGAGCAAAAGTTCTTTTTTTTTTTAATGTCCACTCACAAATCATGGTGTATTCAAACAATGAACTAGTACTCAGCAATAAAAATGTACAAGTTGATGCTCAAAACCACATGGATGAAGCCGGGGGGGGGGGGGGGGGGGGAGTATGTATCCTATGATTTCATTCATATCATTTTAAGAACTGCTAACTAAAGTATAATGATAAAAATCAAAACAGCCATTGCCTCTTGGGTTGGGGAGGGAGATGGACTAGGAAGGAGGCTTTTTTAAAGAAAATTTTTTAAATAAAAATAAAAAAATAAAGTAAAAATTTTCCCCCCATAAAATCTATACCTTTATAGAGATGTGCCTTTCATGAATGGATGTCTTCATTTGCCAAATCTTATTGTATTGTACACTTAAGATTGGTGCATTTTGCTTTATGTCAACTATGTCCCTATTTTTAAAAAAGGGAAAATTAGAGATCTGCTTTTAACAACTCACATCTTCTTAAAATATATTAAACAAGCAAAAGAGAATAGTAAATTTGTATTTTCCTCTCTGATATAAAGTATATTTGATCTTTCATTGCCATTCAATGATCTGCCTCTAAGACTGGAAATTACTGAGAAAAGCTCTAAATTTTCTTAGTTCCTATTTATAGTTAATGAAACAAACCTAGCTCAAGTTATCAGGTGAAATATATTTGAATTTGTTTTCAGCCAGATATGGACTAATTGTGTTCTAATGCTAAACAAAAAGTTATTTCATCCTCATGCTAAATTTGATGCCAAGAAAATAGATTTTAATAATTTAAAATATGTCGTGTACTTCTGAAATTCTTTGGTTATCTGTTTACTAAAGGTATCTTAAACACTGACTACATTTACTTAACATATTTTGTTTTCCAAATACTTCTTCATATCATTATTTGCAAAAATGTAAATTGTGACTTCAAGTTTAGCCATCTTTGGACACACAGGGGTGATTTAGAGTAACCTTTCATGGCTCCCTCTGATTGTCTATTCAAAAAAGCTAACTTTGACCTCCTATTTTATGGGCTTTCATTGAATGAATAAAAGTCAGAGGCCATTTATTCATTCAATGCTACTTTATTTCTATTCCATATTCCAAGGTGTCTGAGGCTTGTGATGAGACCTTTTAATATAGTACTAAGGTTTCTCTGTCTGTATAACAGGAACAAATTAGGGCATTCATCTGAAAAAAAAAGAAAAAAAAAGCAAAGTACTTGAATAGTGCAATCTCTGATAAAGAATGGGCAAAAATGGTACTTGAGTCCTCTAAAGAAGGGGGGAAAAAAGCAGAAGAACATTAGACTGAAGAATAAACTGGAAGGTGCTCCAATCAGGAGGGTGAAGGTGAATGCTGAGAACACAGGCGTCAGGAGTAGGCTGCTTGTCACCCAGGGAGCTGAATCACGTGGCACACTCTATGCCCAATGTGAGCTTCCCAGCTCCTCAGACGGAAAAACTGTTCCCCATTCAGGCTGCAGATATCCAAGAGACGCTGATGAGGTCAGGTGGTAAAGTGGGTGTTAGGGCCAAGGCCTTAAGCAAAATGAAGTAAAAAGTGAGAAAATTACCTGAATATGCCAGGTCGAAAAAATAGTTTGCATGAACTAGCCATAAATTCTGGCACAGGTATATTTTTGGCTTACGATTTAAAAAAACAAAAAGTAGCTGTCAGTTTTTCCTCTATGAAATAAGGCAGATTAGAGGATTTGTGAGTCCCTTCTAATTACTAGAATTCATGTTTATTGCCTCAATTATCTGAATATTTCAAGCAAAGCTGTTTGGGGCTTGGAATATTTATGTAATTACCACAATTTTTCATTTAACTTTGCATGTGTGGACACAATCTTAATGGTGATTTGTATTCCCATTGGGAACTCTTTTAGGTTTGTGGGAATACCCCTAATAAATACTCTCTGTGGAAACCTAAGGCTATGATATATTTACAGGGCTATGCTAGCATAAAAATACAGAAGTTTGAGTGCTATATATTTTCTGTGTAATCAAGAGTTAAGAGCTTTGGTGCCAAGATTTTAAATTTTAAATTCAAATATTGCTCACTTTCTAAAATACCTCCCAAACTGAGGTTTAGAGCATCAAGTAGCTTGGTTAAATAAGCAAAAGAAACTTTCCATTTCTGGATGAAATTAGGCCTTTCTTTGATAATTCAGAGAATTACGTATCTCAAATCCAAAACTAACATAGAAGCATAAATATTATGATTACATATTTAATAAAAATAATTTTATGTTCAGAATAATGTAAATCCAGATTAAATATAGTAAGCACATAAAGCCAAGAAAAGGACACCTTAAATCTTATTTTAACTAAGTGAATAGTAATCGGTACTTTTAAACGTATTTCTTTTGTAAAACCAGAAAATCAAACCATAATGAGGTCCCTAATAAGATGGCTATGTAATTACAAAGTAGTTCAGAGAGATGCTAGAGGTATCTTTCAATTACCAAAGGAAACTTCTTAAAGGCAGGGATCCAACCGCATTCCTCTCTGTATCTCCCACAGCACCTTTTCTCACAGGAGCTGCTCAATAAATGTGATCTGAATAAGAGAGGGAGCAAAGTCCCACCACCAAGGGAGACACTTGGCAGATTGTTCAAATATACCCTCCAAAGAAAAATTGAATAAGATTTGGAATCCAGGGTCCTCCCCAGACTCCCCAAATCAGAATTTTCAGAGGAGCCATGAAATATGCTTAACAGGCACCCTGTGTGATTTTTATGATTAAGCAACTTGGAAAACAGTACAGTATAAGATTAAACTTAACATTTTCTAAAGTTGCCATAATTAGACCCTAACCTAACTTTCCAACATTATCTCTAAATTTTCAATCAACATCATTTCGTGGCAGTCAGGCTGGTCTACCCACAGAAAGCCTGGTGGGTAGGAGTATGGCATTATCATAAAGATACCTGAGTGTGAATGCTGGCTTATACTAGTAATAGTTTTGTGATTCTGGCATCGTGAGTAACCCAGCTGGTTCCTATATACATGGGTTTGTCTATGTTAGTGGCCAGAACGTCCACTGTGTCCTTGATGCTTTAGCTGCGGGAAAACGTGTTGGCTCTTGTTCTAATGAAAACAACCAGTCTAGACTTGCCCTGGGACACATAATTATATCACATGCTTAGGTTGGTCACATTAAGTGACAACCTTCTAGTTTTGCTGAAACTATAAATGTGACCCTTATAAAGGACGTAGGTGTTACCTCCTAGTTCTACAGAGATGTCACCTCAACGCTATAAGGCTGATTTCTAATTTCCTACACTTGGCACCATTCAGATGCCTGGATGCCAGATTCCGGATGACTATGTAGTTGTGACACAAGAAGCATTAACTGCTCCAAGAAACCACAAAATCCTCAAGGCCACAGCTGGTATCTTATATTCAGAGAATGGATGCATGTCTCTTGTAATATTTCATAGTTTGAATTATGTGCCCTCTTATTTGTCACAAAATTGAGATTCTAACCTTTGCCATGAACAGAAAAACTCAACCCAGATGGCTCTGAGGAAGAAATCCAATATTAAATAAAATCAGTGCCTACTCACAGACCAAACAGGCCATTTATTCGAATAGATAACCCTTTCTGAGTCATAAGCAGATATACTTGGGCAGGAGAGTGAACAAACCTCTCTGAGATCCAGTAAAATGGGAATAATAATACTAATATGGTTGTTTTGAACAAAGTGCCTCGAATAGACATTGACACATAATAGGAAATCTGTAATTGTTAGGGTTTTTCCCCCTTCTTTCCTTACTATACCCCGAATATGCCCTGCCCATTTCCCATGTTTGAAGATTTGCTCAGACTAAGCCCACCTCCTCTCTGACCTCCATCAAACTATTGAAATCAATTTAGCCTTCAAGAACCTATTCAACCCTGTAGCACAACCCGTCTGCCTTTCTCCATTTACTCCAAGCTACAAGAATCCTTCAGTATTCTAGAATTCATATAACATTATTGTTAGAAAACAAATTAGATTCTAATCAAATATTGACAGAAATTTGTCTACGATATTACATGTGTACATTTATTCTACTGAATGAGCTTGACAGGGAAAACACAGTATCATATGGTTTTGTGTTTCTACCAAATGTACGTACTGTGAGCTGCACATGGTAGGAAAATTGAATGAGAAGAAAATGCTCTTACCCACTCCATTCTTACCGGGAGTAGAAATGTAATCGCAAAGAGGAACTTTTAGATATATATATGTATGTATATATACATATATACAGATATATATACATATATATTGATATCAGAGAGAGGGATAGGGAGACAGAAACATCAATGAGAAAGAAACATCTATTGCCTGCCTCCTGCAGACCCCCAACTGGGGATCAGGTCCACAACCGCGTCATGTGTCCTGACCGGGAATCAGACCAAGACCTTCTGGTTCAAGGGCTGATGCTCAACCAGAGTCACACCGCTCAGGCAAAGAGGAACTTTAAAAAAAAAAAAATCTTAATTTCAGAGAAAGGAAGGGAGAAGGAGAGAGAGAGATAGAAACATCAATGATGAGAGAGTTGTCATTGATCAGCTGGCCCCTGCATGCCCCTGACTGGGGATCGAGCCAGGCAACCCAGGCGTGTGCGAGCCACGCCAGGCCCGGCCAAAGACGAACTTTTTGATAGCCATCTCAGCTAGTTCTTTATGAATTTACTAAAGAGACCTCTAAATTCACTAGCACCGTTGTCTACATTGAAAACATTGCAGTGTAACTTTGAAAAATTAACACTAGGCTGCTGCTGGAAGTAAAGCTGATACACCCTTCCAGTAGGGAAATGAAGCAATGCATAGCAAAAGGCTTATATATACACATCTCCTTTGATCCAGCAATTCCATTTTTAAAAATTTGCCTGAAAGAATTACTGCTGTGTTTAAAAAACAATGTTCATGACAGTTTTGTTAAAATGGGAAAAATATGGAGAGAACCTAAAATATCCTCAATATGGAATTGGTTAAATGAAATACTATGCTTCCATTTAAAATTATGTCTAAAGAAATACTTAATGACATAAAAATATTTATAGTATCTTATTAGTGTAAGAAGCAGTTATATAAAACTATTACATGATGTTCTAATTTTTTGCAAAAACATAAATTTATTCCTGTTCAAAGGAAATAGATGAAATGGCTACATGAAGATGACAACCATTGGTTTCAAGAATTATGGATAGAATTTTTTTTCTTCATGATATTCTATATACTCCAAATTCTGTAAGTTTTTATTTCTTACACTGACACTACAATATCTTAAAAGTAAATTTCATTGAAGAAAATATATTGTAAAATGTAAAAGTGAAAACTTTCCTTATTTCTAGTTTCATAGTTGTAGTTAGCAATATTATTTGGTATGATCAAAATAGTGAAATAAAAATGGTGGAATTTAGATATTGAATTCATTTCAATGTAATTTTAAAATGCCTAAATAATGGCAGTAATCTCCTTTAATGGGGTTATTTAACATATGTCTAGAAAAAGTGACAGAAAAGGAGAAAGAAAATTAAATTTAAATCAAGAAATATATAAAGAGGTGCCAAAAGAAGAGCCTAGTATTTCTCCACCTAAACCGTTAGTTGGATAATTAAGGACCGAAGGTTCCCACATGGGAATCACGGTATCACAGCATTGTGATTAGCACAGTCACCCCTTTCCCTTGTTTCGTTGATACTCTTAGTTTCATAAGCTAAATAGATAAAAGGTCAAAGCAAACAGGATGAGACGGGTTAGAAGACACTATAAAAATGTAGCTTATGTTAACATTTTACATGGACTCAACTTGTTAACACATTAATGAAACTAAAGACTATAGCAACAAGAAAAAATGTATTCTCCTCTAATAGCAATTGTGCGCTGCACGCGTCATGGGTGTTCAAAGTTGACTTTGAACACACAATGTCTCTTTTTTTGTAGGGGAAAGCAGTGCAGGCATGTTTACATGAACAGATAGGTAGGGGGACTGTATCTATCCCAGAATTAAAAAAAGAAAAAAAAACCCACTGTGAAGCTTTTCATTGATGTACAAAACTAAAAACCTAGAAGAAGAACGAACCAACAGAAACCGACGATGAATATCTGTCCGTTGAGCTTCAGCAATTAGGAAGGAAGCTGGAACAGAGAAGCAAACTTCTTCTTCTGAGAGAACCCCAGCTCTCTCCAGATGTTGCTGGATGACTGAACTGGTGTGGAGGTCTATGAATTCCTTCTCAGAAGGTCATTCGAACAACATCCTTGAGGATACCAAAGTGACCCAAGAAGAGTCCAGATAGTCTCCTTTGAGGCATTTTCCAGGCTTGGATGCACTCTTTCAAAATCAAGAATAAATAAATAGAAATAAAATCCAAATACAACTGAGTGAAAATTTTTATAACAAGCAAACAAAAAATAAAGAAAAAAGGGGAATAGGATAGCAATAAAATTTTTAAAATCTGCTTTGGGAAAATATGTACTAAGGAAGCAAATTTCAGATAGCAACAGCTCATGCTCTCTTTAAATTCAAGAAAATATTTGCTCTCTGAAATAAAGATGAACTTAAAATATAAACAGACAACTGGCTGAAGGGCAAGGAGTTTTTTTTAAAAATTGAATGAAATGTGGAAAGAATATAAGAAAACTCTTGATGCCAAAGCAGAATTAAAAATTGCAAAAGGTGAAAAAGCATACTGATATAGAAGAAACGCTAAAGAATGTAAGAGAAATCTGATTAACTTATCAGTTGCATTCTACGTGCCAAGTGTATTAAATGATTTCTCTGCATTAATAATCCTGTTAATTTTCAAAACAACTTTATAAGAGAAGTGCTATTATTATATCTAATAATAATGGAAAAAACAAAGCTTAGAAAAAAAATACCAGAGCATATGGCAGACTAAATATATAGAAATTCTTCTACTAAATATATAGAAATGCTTAATAAAAAACGTGTGAATGAAGATGTACTAATTAGCAACTCCTAAAGTGTAGACTTCAGAGTGTTTGAGGGATCCACAGTAGAGTGAAGTAGGTGGGTGTTACACTCACCTCCTCCCCGGACCAAACTGCAATTACAACTAAAATAGAGATATTTATATTTGAATAACCAACTGAAGCGGAGCTGAAGAGAAGTCTTATGACCAAGGCTTTACTGAAGAAGGTACAGAGAGTGATGGGAAGGGCAGAGACGGGAAAGGGCTGGCCCCGCTCCCACAGCTGGTGGCTGAGATTCCAGAGAAACATCTCAGCTCCGGGGGCTCCCCCTAAGAAACGTGGGGTCTCAACCCTAAGCTGAGCTCCCCGCAAAATATCTTTCTTGTCCTTTTTTTACTGTTAGTTTGTGTGTATCCTTCATTCTTAGGTGGGTCTCTTGTAGACTGAATGTATTTGAGTCTTGTTTTCTTATCCATTCAGCTACCCTATGTTTTTAATTGGATCATTTAAGCCATTTACATTTAAAGTGATTATTAATAGATATGTATTTATTGCCATTTTATTCTTTTAACTCTTCTGAGAAATCAGCTGATAGTCCTATGGGAGCTCTTTTGTAGATAACTGTCTTTCTCTTGCTGCTTTTAAGAGATGAGAAGAAATATCTCTGCAGAAAACTTCTTTCTCTGGGTGTTTTAATTTTTATTTTATTTCATCATTTAAGGCAGCATAGTTGGGAACACTTTGCATCAAAAAGGATTGAGTTAGAGAAACACTTCAGAGTCAGAGAATAAACTAAAAGATTTAATGTAGGGTAAGAAAGTCTACGGACTATACCTAGATAAGCAAGAGCAAAGGAGAAAAAGGGATATTTGGCATCATCGAGGTTCAGAACTTGGAGGCGCTGCTCTGAGTGTCCCCAGAGCACACGCTGCGGCGGCCCGTTCCCGAGGGGAGCCGGGGGTGCCCCGAAGCTGGCCGGGAGCGAGGAAGCTTTGCCAGCATCTTCAAAGCCAGGGAAAGAGCGCGTGGAGTGAGAGGAGTTTTCCGAAGCTCCTATAGCTGTGGTCCCCGCGTTTTTCTGCTCTTTCTTTGTCATTGGGGTTAGAGAGGCCTAGGAACTGAAAGCAGGAAAGCCAGACCAAAAAGGCGCACAAAAGTCCATTGTCAAAAGTATCATTTTCAAGCTGAGGGTGAATATAATACATTCCTAGAAAGGGAATACCAGCCTAATCATAATGGAAATGGCTATTTCACATTTAAGACGCTGCGAGAGTGTGAAAAGCTAATCCACATACGATTCACTTTTATCCCACACATTCTTAATGGAAGAGACAGAAGGATGCTATTCTTTAAAAAATAAATTGTCCAGCTTAGAGACTATATCTGAAAAATAGCAGTCGTTTATATTAAAATCAGTGGGGGGAGAATCCATGTTCCATATGAGTGAGT
Organism: Miniopterus natalensis; assembly: GCF_054644295.1. NCBI lineage: Eukaryota > Metazoa > Chordata > Mammalia > Chiroptera > Miniopteridae > Miniopterus > Miniopterus natalensis. The sequence goes on from NC_142083.1 coordinate 57,636,353, forward strand.
ATGACTGCTCTTTGTCAAACTCCAGATAAAGCAGTCGAAAGACAGATTCCCAGAACTTTCAACTTAATGGCAGCTCTAAAACCAAGGAAACAGAAATGGCCTGGGGGGGTGGGGGTGGAATCTTATTCTGACTCCCCACATCCTTGGTTGTTAATAAGCAAATCCTGTTTGTTTCATTGCCCTAAACTTGGCATACCTAGCAATTCTCTCACATTATGAATTTTTACATTTATTTTAACCTATATTTTCTACTCAAGTACATTTCTAACATTTTGATTTTATGAAGTATTGTAAGAAACAAAACCCACCTTTCATTGCAAGAATTTCCCCACAGCACTATCAGGAATGATCATGGGAAATACAAAGCAACACTTGTGTTTTGGCCCAATGGAACTCCATTAGAATTGATGCAGGATTTTTTCCCCACCTATAAGTGCTTCCCTTTACACTGTTTTCCTTTTTGCTGTCACTGTATCTAAAATTTATTTTTGAAATAGGTATTATTCACTGCAAGAGCTTTTGAGTTTTTATTTATTGATTTTTTAGTGATATGTATTGTCTTTCTTTTTTTTCTTTTTTCTTTGGTGGAGGCAATCATCCTTAAAGAACATTTTCTGATATGTCCTTCCTTCTATAGTGTTCGAGTTTTTCCTAAAAGTAACCCTTTCGTTATGTTAATAAATAAAAATTCAAAGAGCTTTATTCAAGGGTTTTAAACATTTTAAAAATCTGTCCTATTGTAATAGGGAACCTTGGAGACTCATTGAAAAAGCAGCAAAGGCACAAGTTTCTTTTTATTATGAAAGATGTTTATGTGAAGAACAAAATAGACAAGAGAAAGTAACTGCTTCAGAATACTTGATGGGCACTTTAATCTTCTATTAATATGCAAATTTTGTTCTTTAGAACCCCAGTAAGAGATTTTTTTCCCCCAATCAGGCTATTTAAAAGTAGTCCTATTCTCCCAAAGGTCCTTCTTGCAAGAGTCTAAGTGAAAGTGTTTTTTATGCTAATTCCCAAGATGTTTTTGTATGCATCATTTTCTTTTGAAATTATATGGAGTTTACTGAACCACATTTGTAAAACATTCCACAGTTGATTTCATTCTAAAGATCTCCTTTAATAGAACTGATTCCCTTGTTGATCTGTGTCATAGAGAATGTTAAAGAAAATCACTTTTAACAACATGGAAGAAATAAGAAAAGGCTGTGGACAAAACTGAAGATACAAGCTTGTGAACAGGAAAAGGACAATTTTTGTTGAATAATTAACCTCATCAAGAATCTGAGCCTACTGGAAACTTTGGTACTTGTTACAATTGTAAAGTACCTCTTCATAAACAAAAATCTCAAGAATAATCAAAGGTACAAGCCCATCGTCTTTGGCTTTTTTGCAGACATTTTTTCATCACATATTTGTTTTTCAATACCTTGCTTTTTCAAAATGGCTATAATTATAACAACAATGCAATGTCAATTCCCTATTGGTATAGACATTAGGATGAATAATAAAATTATTTTTATATACTCTGTTTAAAAACAAAATTAAATTGAGCAAATTTGGAGATCTGATTGGTTACATTCAAGGATTCACAAATTAGGCCGCATCCATCTTGCAAAAAGAAGGGAATTCCAAGAGCCTCAGAAAAGGAAAGGCAGAAAGGGGGTGGGGCCAGGAAATCATAAACAAAGGGAAGGGTTGTTGCAGGCAAGTTCACCTTCCTTCAGGAGACTCGGGAGTCTTATCAGGTGGTTACCTCGCTAGTGCTGGCCAGGGAATCCCAGGCTGACTGGTTAAGATCCTGTTTCTGGGAGAGGCTGAAACTGCAATTTCATTTGCTGATGTGAGGCTCAGCACAAGTGACTCCACTTTGGGCCCACTGTTTCTTTTTTAGCAAATCATACTGTTCTCCACACGCCAACCACTTCAGCTACAGAGTTTATATTAAAAAGAATAAAAAATTTTACATTATTTCTTTTCTTGTCATATTGATGGAGGAAGAAGTCTTAACATTTTATCAATATGGTACCCAGACTATGATTTCATTATTTTTCTCAGGGAATGGGTATTTATTATTTATCTACCTTGTTATAGTTATAAAAAATACTATCTGGGGGAAAATTTGAGTGACTAATATTTCTTCTGGATTAGGAAGACTATTCTAATTTTTAAAAGTTTTTGCATTAGTAGAAATTGTGACCCCTCACTCACCACCCAAAATTGATTCTTACTTCAGAAATATTGACTCTATATTTTTTTCTGGAGTAAAAATAACTTCAGAGCAAATTATGACTCAGGCATGAAATTCAATCTCACCCAACCTCTTTTATTTATTTAATTTTTTTAGCACAAAAACAGTGGCTTTCACCTTTATCATCCAACCCACGGACCAAGTAGGGAGTTCCAAATGTCATTTTTTATTCTAAAAATTAAAATTATGCTGAAAGAGAAGTTTTACTAACATGAAGGGGAAAGGGGCATGCTTTCTGCTGACTCTGTGCCTTTTCAAATTAATTTCCCTTTGGCTAAAGTCTTTCTCCATGTCTTCCACCTGGCAAAATTTTTCAGGGTCCAAGTCAAACACTTTCTCTGATGAAAATTCCCTTTATCTTTCCATTATCCCCAGGTTAAGAACAACCGTCTATGTCTCTTAACATAGCTCTCTCCCAGCAGTTAACACACAGACTTAAAATTATTTTGTTTACATGCTAAGCTCCTCTAACAAAAATCTAGACAGCTGTCTTTTTTAATCTTTTTAATTAGCAGAACATAGTAAAGATTCAATAATTTACCTGTCTAGTCCACTATATGTGCTTAACTACTAAAATGAAGATGTATGTTTGGGTAAAGTTTTAGGGGTAAAAGTTTTTCCTTTTTTTAGGTTAATCAAAAAAATCAAAACAGCTACTGATGCTATTTTAAAATAAAAGGCACACTTTCACATTATAATATTAAGTATAGTTCTAGAGGTGTCATAGTTTATATAGTATTATGTTGATTAGAGAGAGAGAAAAAAATCCCTACAGAACTGAAATCTATAGCAATGCCTTCAAAATTTGCCATTTGAGACCTTGAAAACTATCCTGACAATAAAAAAAATCTCATTTTTTAGCAATAACAACTGTGGCATATTGATAACCAATACTTTAAATCTCTCTGCAGATTTAACAAACAGGGCCAACTGCTTTGGGGCTTAGATGCAGTGAAAAGCATGTGATTTTAGCAAGCAAAAGTAACTAACAACAGTCACAACAAAAATTGATGGAGTGGGTTTGAAGATTGGTTTAGAAAGGAGGGAGCTGACTGAGTTATTACCACTTGGTGCATTAGGGATAATAGCTGTGCAGACCTTGGATTATAGATACCAGCTCAGCAGAATCTAATCTTGCCCAGAGAGAAATATTTATATTCAGTGTATAAGTTTTTTCAAAGGCATAAAGAGTCCACAATATACATTTGGAGGGAATTTGTTCCATGGATAAGAGTAAAATATTTTATCTCCATTGTTAAGTGGATTACCCATGGACATTAGAAACTAGTAGCTAGTGAGGCTACTGGCTGATGCCCTGATCAAAATCTTGTCATTATAACTGTGTTCCTTGGGATAAATCAGAATAAAGAATTCAATACATTGCTCACAATAACATCCCTGAGAAAGCTTCTACTGGCTGATATGGCTCACTAGGGATAAGGGATATGTCTAATGTATTTAGCAACAATTAATACTGGCTGTTGTGGTTGGTTTGAAGTTGAAGTAGTTGGCCTTCTGTCAACCCTTAGTCTTCAAAATTGAGAATTTGTCATATTTAAGTTTTTCAACCATGACTAAATGTAATCCTCCAAGATACGTGTTTCTGCTACTGAACATTCTAAGAAAATCCATGGACCAGCATAGTAAGTGATATTTTTCAATGGTCTTTTTCCAATAAAACAAATAACATTTGCTTTAGGCACTAAGAACCTCTATAGGAAATAAAAACTAGAAAGAATAAAGTAAATGCCTTCCCTTGGAATAATATGAATTAAAAAACAAAAATAACCAATGGCCATAGTTGGGCATTATTTCTACTGTCTTTGTTGGCATTAGATATGCCATTTGTACTATGTGCTCATTTTCACTGAAGCTTAAGGTTAGAAGAACATGCTTAAACCTGTGATCTGAGAGGAAAGGTAATGTTAGAGACAGATTTATAAGATGAACTTTGCATGTCACTAGAGTGCAAATAAACTCATAAAGAGAAGCCCTATTAGAAGCAAGAATTAACCAGAAAATGCAACAGATGACATGACACAATGTCTTGATAACATGAAGCATAATGTTCTTAAAGATTGGTAAATATATAACCAGGAGTTTGTGGAAGGTATTGAGTTAATGCTATCACGTGTACCATAAGAAAATTCTTAGTAAATGAGAAATTCTTCAGATAGCTTGTCATGTCCTTACCAGCCAACCAGAGAATTAAATTGCTATTTGTGCTTAGCAAAGTTCAGCAGGGCAGTTCCTGGGGTCAAATTTTCCAGGACCTTTGAAGCTAATTAGGATGAATTCAAAGGTTATTCTCTGGAACTCTAAGAAAGTTGCTGACTTGTCTCTACTTCTCCTTCCTGGCACTCTCTCCTATAAGCTAAGGTATTCTATGACTATTTTTTCCATTTCCATCATCTAAATCTAATTGTAAACCTATACTTGTAATACTACTTCAAATACAAATCTACTTTTTAATCTAAAACTGAAATAAATCTGATTCATAAAAGGACTAACAGGACATTCTTGAGATGGTGTACACATATTGGGAACTCTTTCTGCTTAAGGCCAGTAATTTGTTTCCCACAGGTGACCGCTGACTGTGCACAGAGGCCTAACTATTGGTTAGTAGTATTACTATCAGACCACTTCATTGGTTCATCAAAAGCACTATTGAGATTATTGTTCAGAATTCTGGGGTCAGGGATGTAAACATATTGTTTCAAGTCAACAGGATAGAGGTCATCTTTTAAACAAATGAGACTCTTCATCCATTTGACTCTTTTATACCAAGTTTATGTGTAGCATAGCCAAAGCAGAACCCGATTCCACCATCTCCGCTTCCATCTCAAACCATTCCTCCTGTCTTCCCCATTTTGATATGTGATATCCAATCAGTTGTCCAGTTAGAATCCATGAATTATTCTGGTTCTTCCTTCACCCTAGTTCTTACATCCAACCTGTTGACACTGTTGGTACCATCAGTAAAATATATTTTGAATCCATCTATCCAAGTCACTACATAGTATTTATACTTCATTACTGTAATAGTCTCCTATAACCCTTACTTCTGCCCCTGCCCTATCTCCACTATGTTGTTTATACACTGCTGTTTGTGACTCAAAATGCAAATCCTCTAATCTTACTCTGCTTTTGAAAACTCTTCTGTAACTTCCCATTGGACCTAGAATAAAATAAAAACTCCTAACATTAGTGCAACATAAAGTGTGTTGCCAGTTGCAACTGGATAACTGCAGAAATTAAGAATAAGCATTTAGAGATGTTTATGCTCATTTGAAAGTGCTGTGACATGTATATAGGTGACCAGTGAGCTTGTTTTGTTGTGAAGGTAGATAGACCAGTTCATGGAGCCAGAAATCACATGGTGAGTTGTATATGACTCAATATGCATATGAGTTTCAGACAATACAACCTTGTGAATTAAAATTATATATTTTTTAAATGTATAGTCTTTCACCACAAAAAGTTTAAAAACTCTGCTGTCCATGATCTGGCACAGCCTCCTCTCCACCCCCTCCTGGGCCACTGGCCTCCTCACTTTCTGTAGCACAGGGACCTTCTGACATCCTGAATAATTAATGTCCTTTCACTCTTCAACCCTTTGCACCTGCTGTATCTTACAGCCGTAATAACCGTCACTTTACCTCATTTCCTGGTCTACTATATGCTTATTTCTAAGAATTGGATTTGTACATTCTTTTCAGAAAAAATTCCACATGCTTTTTCCTTCCCAAATGTTCTTTTTCCAATTTGTTCTCGTTTTGAAGAGCTAGCTGTTTCTTTTCATTTTCTTTGAAGGATTTTCTTTGCTGATTTTTGATAACACCCCCTTTTCCTGAGCCACTCTCTCCTGGACACACACAAGAAGTGGCTCCTCCCCTGCTTTCTGACTTTGGGCTGACATGTACCCATTTCGTTTGTTCAGCTTTCTGAAGTAGAGTGAGCAGAAAGCATATTTTCTTTAACTTTCCCAAAGCTCAACTCATGTCAGGTAGCAAATCAAGTGGTGTCCCAAGCTTGCCTTTGTCACTCTGCTGATATGAAGAGGAAAGTGTCAAGAATATCAAGTGTAAAGCAGTCCAGAGTTTGTGGGGGGAAAAGCAAAGATTATTATAGTATGGGGGGGACTAAAGAGAAAAGCAATAAGAAAACTGATAGCTCCAGACAAAGCTATATATTTCATCATTTAATAATATGAAAAGCTAAATATATTCCTCTAGTTCTTCATTGCTTTAAATTTTTTATCATAAATTTGTGGAACTCAACCAATACAGATTATTGAAATTTGACTTTAATATATTTGGTATTCTGCAGAGCCATTGTAATCAAGACAGAAAATAAAATTAAGCCTTGGGTGAAATCCATATGAAAAGAATTTTTTCTCAATTAGATGGCTTTTCTTGTCAATTAGATCACTTTGACAAAGATTTGCAATTAAATATCATTGCTGGATACATGCATTTTAATTGGTCTAAAGTAGTGTTTTTTTCTCAGTTAAATCCACTACTTCAAGACTACCATAAGCAAGAATAATCTCAAATATATTTATACATAGGAGTAGATTATATAGATACCTTTTTTTTTTTTTTTTTAATTTAGATGCTATAATTCTTGGGGCTATAAGAAAGAGTAAGGAGTTCTAAATATATCTATAGTTCAATAGCAGAAGAGAAAATTTTGCAGTTCCTTAATTTTTAGAAATATCACTGTAGGAGAAAGGATAGCTTGTGTCTATAAGCATTCAAACTGTTGATTGCTAGACTCAGCAGTATTAAAAAAATGAAGGGGAAATCACATATGTGGACAATGCTTTAATTTAATAACAATAATGTCATTGTCATTCTCGCAATAAAACTCTTTCAGAAATAACCTGTACCTCCAGTCAGAGGGAATGGAGATCTGAAGGAAAACCAGTATTTGCCCACTTCTTGTATCCCAGGGTCAGTTTGTCATGTCATGAAGGCGCTGTGCCTAAGGTCAGAGGAAGAGTTGTGGAAGACTTGCCCCTTTTAACCCCAAACTATGAAAGCTCCTTGCAAACTGCCCTGTTCTCTCCTTTTGTGTCACCCCTGAGCCCTAACATCTGTTACCTGGGCCACTGCAATGGTGTCCTCTCTGTCTCCCTACTCCCAAACCTTTCTCTCTCTAATCCATTATCCACTGCATCAAAGTTACCTATGAAAAATCCTGAATCTGCTGACATCCTTTAGTGCTTTGCCATTGCCCTTATGCCCTTTCTTTGGCACAGGAAGGACGCAGTATGCAGACTGACCAACCTCTCTCCACTTCATGACATCCCGTTCTTCCCTGGTTCTCTGTGTGTCTTTTCGGGTGGGGGTGGGGGGTCCTCAGAAAGAAACAAGGAAAGGGGAAGGAGAAAGAAAATTAATAAGTAGGGGAGGGTCCAGGGAAGTGGTGGGGAGAAGCATCTGAGGAAAGTCCTGAGTCCTGCTTGTTCCCCGAATGGTAAGTTCACTAAGGACTAGGCCATGTCTGTTTTCTCTATCATTGAACACTTAGAGCCTAACACAGTGCCTGACGCATAAGACATATATATTCATGAATTAACCAGTGAATCTGTTCTAAATTGTCAAAAGGTAGTGAAATGGAGAATATGGCTCATTCTTTTGTAATTATTTTTCAATGCTCTGTCTATTGTAGAAATTTCAAAAGATTCAAATGAAGTATAGAGTGGTAAAAATCAGTACTACTGTCACCTCCCAAAGAATAACTGTGACTAACAGTTGCTATATGTCCTTTGGAAACTGCACTAGTCAAAGGTTTTTTTCTGCCTTTCCCCCCCTATTTTTCAAAACCACACTATAAAAATTATGCGTTCTTCCCATTTCTTGCAACAGCATAACATAGATATTTTCAGTAGGCCTCACATCTATTAAAAACCACTTCTACTAACAAAATAATATTTTCAGATCACTCATTTTAGCTCCAAATAATTTGGAGCAATTCATTAACCCTTCATCCCAGCGCCTCCCTTACTCCCTCCACTGCCAGACCCGATTCCATTGTAAGACCATGGTCTCGACCATGAAGACGGAAGGGGGTTTTCTGATTTCTTGATACACTCATTCTTTCTGAAAGGAAACACTTGGTTGACCCAAACAACTCAGTCTTGGGGAATCAACCAGATCTCTAGAGTGTACCCTGAACTCTTCCACCTGATATGGAAGACTCCCTGATTTCATTGGACTCTCTTGGCATGCAGTGCTCTTCTGCTAGAAAAACAAGCCATGGATGAAGCCAAGTCTTCTTCCTTCTGCCTCGATCTTCCTCCTTCAAAATACGGAGTTACTGCAATGGCAGCCAGGACTGTCTCTGTCCTCAGGTCATTATGCCAGATCCTCAGGGAAAGATTCATAAAGCAATTACATATTAGAACTCAGATTTTAAGTGCCAAAGTGTACTGCTTATGTTTCTTTTACATTTTAAATATACAAAAATTTTAGAAATGTTTATGTAATGTTAAGGAAAATTGCTTATGAAAACATCAAGTTAAAAGCAAGAAATATGATTCTATTTTCAGTAGCTCATAGTATTTAGGCGCACAGTGTACGGACATAGATTGCCTGAGTTTGAATCCTGGACCTACAATAAACTAGCTTTGTAACCTTGGGCAAATTATTTAACAGCTCTGTGCTTCAGTTTTCTTTTTTTTATATTTTTATCAAGGCGAAATTCATATAACATACAATCATTTTAAAGTGTACACTTCAGTGGCATTTAGTGCATTCACAATGCTCTACAACCATCACTTCTAGTTTCAAACGTTTTCATTACCTTAACAAAATACTGCATATCCAAAAAGTTATCATTCCCCATTTGCCTCTACCCTCATCTCCTAATAATCACTAATCTGCTTTCTGACTCTTTTTGCTTATTTTGTATATATCATATAAAAAGAATAATATAATATGTTACTTTTATGTCTGGCTTCTTTCACTCAGCATAATTTTCCAGGTTCATTACATTGTGTCATATATCAGTCCTTTTTATAGCTGAATAATATTTCATTGAATTGATACACTATAATTTATTTACCCATTCATCTGTTGATGGACATTTGGGTTGATCCAGCTACTTTCAACCCATGTAGGGCAAGAATTTTTAAACATGCAATACCTGACTAATAAGGAACACTTAACTTGTCAAATAAAAAAATGAAATCAGCCAGCACAAGAGCTGTGTCATGTGAAGGCCCTATCTTGAACCATAAATATATAGGCCATATAATAGAGTTGCATCTTATAGATCACATTTCATAATAAATTTGTGTTTGATTGGTTAATTCTTGGTACCAGAAATCCTTATATGCAAGTATAGCACCTAATTTTGTAAAAAGTCATTTTGAAGCAAAAAGGATACATAATTATTATTATTACTCTTATTATTTGTACATCAATCAAAATTATACCTATTTTTTGTCAGATTGCCAAAAAATATATTTTTTGATGTGCCACAGTATTTTATTTATTTATTATTTATTTATTTATTTATTTATTTATTTATTTATTTATTTATTTATTATTATTTTTTTTAACATTTGACTTTATTTTTTTAATTTTTATTTTTTAACTTTTTTATAATTTTTATTTTTGTTTAAAGTATTACAGATGTCCCTTTTTCTCCCCAATGACCCATTCCCCCCCGTTCCTTCCCCCTCCCCAGTCACTCTCCCCACCATTGTCCGTGTCCTTGGGTTGTGTATATATGCACATAAATTCTTTGGTTACTCTCTCCCCCTCCATCCCCCCGCCCCCTCCATCCCTCTGACATTTGGTCAGTCTCAACTATGCTTCCATGTCATTGAATCTATTCTGCTCGTCAATTTATTAAGTTCTTTAGATTCCACGTATAAGCGAGATCATGTGATATTTTTCTTTTGCTGCCTGGCTTATTTCACTTAGCATAATATTCTCCAGGACCATCCATACTGTCCCAAAGGGTACGAGCTTCTTCTTTACAGCTGCGTAGTATTCCACGGTGCAAATGTCCCACAGCTTTTTTATCCACTCATCTACTGATGGGCACTTGGGCTGTTTCCAGATCTTAGCTATTGTAAACTGTGCTGCTATGAACATCGGGGTGCATAAATCCTTTCTGATGAATGTTTCAGGATTCTTAGGATACATTCCTAGGAGTGGAATCACTGGGTCAAACGGCAGCTCCATTTTTAAATTTTTGAGGAAACTCCATACTGCTTTCCATAGTGGCTGCCCCAGTCTGCATTCCCACCAGCAGTGTACCAGGGTTCCCCTTTCTCCACACCCTCGCCAGCACATGTCGTTTGTTGATTTGTTGTTGGAGCCATTCTGACAGGTGTGAAGTGATACCTCACTGTGGTTTTAATTTGCATCTCTCTGATGATTAGCGACGTCGAGCATTTTCTCATGTGTCTCTTGGCCATCCGTATGTCCTCTTTGGAGAAGTGTCTATTTAAGTCCTTTGCCCATTCTTAATTGGGTTGTTTGTCTTTCTCTTGCTGAGTGCTATGAGTTCTTTGTATACTTTGGAAATTAACCCTTTATCAGATTCATCCTTGGCAAATATGTTTTCCCAGACCGTGGGGTTCCTTTGTATTTTGAGGCTGTTTTCTTTTGCTGTGCAGAAGCTTTTTAGTTTGATGTAGCCCCATATGTTTATTTTTTCCTTTGTTTCTCTTGCCCTAGGAGATGTATCAGTGAAAAGTCCCCTACGTGGGATGTCTGTGACTTTACTGCCTATGTTTTCTTCCAGGATTTTTATGGTTTCGTGCCTTACATTTAAGTCTTTTATACATTTTGAGTTTATTTTTGTGTATGGAGAAAGTTGGTAGTCTAGTTTCATTCTTTTGCATGTATCTGTCCAATTTTCCCAGCACCACTTATTGAAGAGACTGTTTTTACTCCATTGGATACTCTTGCCTCCTTTGTCAAATATTAACTGACCATAGTGGCGTGGGTCTATTTCTGGGGTCTCTATTCTGTTCCATTGATCTCTATGCCTGTTGTTGTACCAATACCAGGCCGTTTTGGTTACAGTGGCTTTGTAATACAGTTTGAAGTCTGGTAATGTGATCCCTCCCACTCTGTTCTTTTTTCTCAAGATGTGTGCCACAGTATTTTAGTAATTAGTTTATGTGTTCCATGAGATGAAAAAGGTTAAAAATAGCTGGGTTAATCTATTTAATAGGGACAATAATAATCCTTAACTTACAGAGTTGTTATGAGGATTAAATTAATCTATATGTATTTAGCATTTATAATATCTCCTGTTTCAGTGTTTCTTAAATTACATAAATGAATATAATTATGAATTTGGAACTGATAATATATTATACGGTTATTCATATGTATACATTTATAGAAACTACTGCTCATAAATGTGTCAAATAATTATTTTCCTAAATATTGGTATTGTGCATGGTTATTTTTTCTGAAGGTTTGTATTTTTCCAGATTTTATATGAAATATTAAAATACTGTCAGACACGATAATTTCCTTCAAATAATTTCAGCATCATAGCTATTCATTTAGAGTTAGTCTAACACAAAGAAATAGTTGAACAGGTGGACATGTGCATGAAATTTAACTTACATTCTTTTTAAACTACATCTGCCTTTCAAGTGACATCTGTCGTAAGAAAGATTTGTGCTAGATTTCTCTGCAGCCTCTCCATTCCCATGTGTCATTACTGTGGTCAAGCTCATGACTGGGGAGCCCTGTGATCCAGGCCCAGGTCACCCAGTTTCCTCTGTCTTATTTTGGCCTATGGGGGTATATTGGTAGTACTCTGCCATCAGCATGTTAAAAGCTGCTGTCACAGAGCTATACTGCAACAGTAGTCATAAGCCATTTTTTCAAATAAGATCATTGCACTGACCCCAAACATGTTTGTACTGCCATCAATTCAACTTGTGTTGAAAACTGCAAGTGAGGCCTGACAGCCACCAGGTAGGAGAATGAAAGACAACAGCTATCCTGGCCTCATCTGTGTATGTGTGATCCACGACACCGTGAGGCATCCTTGTACTGTGTTTTAGGTGCAGATATCAAATGTGAAGGGTCTGGTGTCTTCTTTGGACAACAGCCTAGTCATTGCACCAAATCTTAGTCTTCTGTTGAATTAAACTTAGATATAGAAAACAGATTTGCAACTTTTCCTTCAGACTGAACCCAGATGTGTAAGTTGGGAAAAAAGATGATATGCATTAATAACCCATATTTAAATAAAGTTTACAGAATAAATTTCTACCCCTTGACTATTGATCCAGAAAATGAATAGATGTCAGTTTGTTATGAGGCCTGGTTTTCTGTGGTGCCAAATGCTCTGTTTTCCATTGTAATAAACAGAACAGGCCAAAGTGATATTCTGTGATGCATGTAAAAACAATTCAATGCAGTATTTTTTTCTGTTTTTTACAGCATATTTTGAAATATATCAAAAATAATTTCTGTCAATATCACTTGGGATTACTTTATATAAAAATTTCTGCATGCTGTCCTTTGCAATATTTTCTATCTATAAATATATTTCTACTGAACCTTGAATACTATGACTGTTTTATTCTTTATTGTGACTACTATGAATAAAGGGTATAGAAGAAACCACACAGTTACTGGAATGTTTTCATAAAACTAAAGAATTATGTCAGTAATATTATCCCTAAAGAAAAACAGATTTCTTAAAAGAAAACAAGACCAAGTAAAAGTGGAGGGCTACTTTCAGATCAGACAAAATATCTTCTCACTCTCTTTTATTTTAATTAAAATAAATGAAAACAAATTGGGGTTACAGAAATCATACCTCACTTCCTACAAAGTCCTTTAGGTAAGTCTACCATACAACATCAAGCAAAATTGAACAGAGGGTCTTATAAATTACACTCCTGGATTTCATGACATGATCTCATATCCCCCCAGTACAATACTGCATAAAATGGCAGGAAATTGCCCTGTCCCGTGGTACCACTATATACTATTATTAGGAAAGATGTAACAATTCAAAAGCATGTTACGTTAGAGAGGTTCAATGACTTTACCATACCAAAACGCCCCCCCTGAAAAATAATTTGCTGTTATACCATGTAACTCTAGATATATTGAAAAAACACTGCCACTTCAATATGAATCTAATACTCGTCAAAATCCAAATATTTCTAACTCTATGTGAGGCCAAAATAAGTTTTTGTTTTGTCTAAATTAAATTTACATGAAATGTAATTAACATGATATATGTATCAAAGAATTCTGCAGAATGTTCCATTATTTCATAGGAAGGGATGGATGGAGTTAAATTTGCTTAGTAGTGGATACCTGTCACAGGTCAATTCAGGGAACCCATGGAGCACACATAGTCTTTCCTTTAGCCCCAGTTACCATTTTCCACAGTGAGACCAGAATAGATTTTCTAGCCATGACTGAGTTCATGTTATTTCCTGGCTTAAAAATCCTCAAATGGCTTTCCATCACACTGAAAATAAATACTGTTTGTTTGTTTTTTCCTATTAGAACCAATATATCTGACTCCTGCCTGCCACCCTGAATTAATCTTGTACCACCTTCCCCTTCATCACTATGCTATTGCCACACTAGACTTTCTGATCTTGAACGTGATTAGATCTTGCACAGCTAAAGGCCAATGCTAAAGGCCACCCAGTCACTGTCCTATCAAACTTCCCTGATTTTCTTCCTAAACGTATCATCAACTGAAAATTCATTATCTTTCCCTTCCTGAACTAAATTTTAAGAATGGAGATTTTGCTTGTCTTCCTTAACTCCAGGCACACAGTAGGTTCTCAAATAACATTTGTGCTATAAATAACCTATATAATGATCAATGAACTTGTATCAAATTTTTCAGAAAATCCCTCCAGTAAAGATTTACCCAAGTATGGAATTAAATAAGCATGATAAAAAGAAGAGAACCGAATAAGGAAATCTGAATAATTTTGAGAGATGGTCTTGTATTGTCATTGAAAGCCAGCACTAACTAGGAAAAGTCATTTGGGCATAAAGCCTAGTAAAAAGCAAGGCCCAGATCATGGTAGGAATATGACTAGAAAATAAAAAGCCTTCTATTGCTAATCATACTTTAGGATCCTATGGACCTATAGATGAGAAGTAGAAATGTTTCCGTAAGCCAGTATTTCCCTGGATATGGAAATTACACAATATTTTACTCTTTCAAATTAGTACTAAGAACTAACACAATGATACTACATCAATAATTTCAAGATCTTAGTTGCTTAATGCATATTTAGGCCATAGGGTACAGGCCAGTCAACACTTGATTTCTCAAAATCTAGTTTGGTAATATTCCCACTTTAGTATGCACGTATGTTTATATTTTTAAACTGTATTAATATTAGAATTATTTTACACATAAATAAATGCACTTACATATATAATAAAAATTATGACCGTGAACAAGTTAATCTGTCTGTATCTGTTTTCTCATCAGTAAAATGGAGATGATGATAATACAACTTTATAAGGTTTTCACAAGTATTAAATAAGTTCATACTTATTAAACTAGAAGAGAATGTGGCAAAGAGTAAGCAATAATAATTAAAAACTATATATAAATCAATTTTGAAAATTGTGCTATATGTGTTCACTCCCATTAGAGCTTTTTAAAAAAAATTTATTGATTGATTTTTATAGAGCCAGAGAGAGAGATTTGTTATTCCACTTATTTATGCATTCATTGGTTGAGGCTTGTATGTGCCCTAACTGGGGATCTAACTCACAAACTTGTTGTATTGGGACAACATTCTAACAACTGAGCTATCCCAGGCAGGGCCAGATAAAGCTTTTTTATCACATATACCAATAGTAAATATTTGGTAAATGCTTTAATACGTAACTAGTCATATTTATATTAATCTAGAAAGGGAATCAGGAAACTTAAGAGAAAATGTCTTACAGAAGCAAATATAGATAAATTAATCTACTACTGAAAAATTAATCCATTTATCAAATTAAGTTAATTCATCCTCAAGAGGAAAAAAACACTAATAGCATTAGTAAAATGCTTAGTAGTTGACAAACATTTTCACATACATTGTATCAGTTAAGCTTTATAATTATGCTTATGATGACTAAAATTTAAAATGATTATGGTATTTACTCATGATTACATTTTTTATAAATCCTGATGCCATTCCAATTTGTAGCCAAGGGTGTCTTTGCTAGCATTTTAAATCTCTTTCCAATTCACTGAAGAAAGTGTAGAAGAATTTAGTTTTATATTATTTTATATTATTCTTGGCATCAATATTTATTGAACACCTTCTATGTGCTGGGCATTATTCTAGGTACAGGAAAAACAGTAGTTGTTGTTAAGAGTCAAATTCCTGCCCGGCCGGGCATGGCTCAGCAGTTGAGCATTGACCTAAGATCCAGGTGATCTGGGTTCGATTCCCGGTCAGGGCACATGACTGGGTTGCGGGCTCAATCAATGACTCTCTCATCATTGATGTTTCTCTCTCTCTCCCTCTCCTTTCCTCTCTCTGAGATCAATAAAGATATATTTTTTTTAAAAAATCAGAAAAGATCTCCAGAATTAGAGACTTCATAATTAAAAAAAAAAAAGTCAAATTCCTTGTCCTAGGTAGTACTGCTTTTATTTTATACAGTCTAGTGCAGGAGACAAATACTAAAAAAGATAAGTAAAATATGGAGTCTTTAAATGGTGGTAAATGCTTTGTAGAGTCAAGTAAATCAGAAGAGGGAGATAAGATGCCAGGGAAATAAGGATGTTGCAGCTCTAATAAGTTGCTCAATAGAGTGTTTAGGGAAAGGGTGCAGATTGAAACTAGGCTTATGAACTACTGTGGATATCATGAGGAAGATCATTCCAAACTAAGAGTAAACCCACACTGCAGAGTGTCTGGCATTTTTAAGGAACACAAGTGGACTGAAGTCAAAGGAGTGAGGTTGAAGTAAGAGAAAAAGTCATAAAGATAATGAGAAGCCAGATAGTTGATGATCTTGTAGGTCATTGTAAAACCTTTGGTAATTTCCCAAGTGAGCTGGAATCAGTGTAGAATTCTGTGCAAAAGAGTGGCATGATTTCACTCTGTTTCACAAATATGACACCATGAGGACTCCTGCTGCTGCTGAACTGATTGGGGTGGAGGGATCTGGGAAAGGAACAAAGGCAAAAGCAGTGAAATCAATGTTAGAAGACTACTGCAGTAACCCACAAGAATGCTGACAACGGCTTGGTCTAGGAGATTAGCAGAGGAGTTGTTGAGAATACTTACATTCTGAATATATTTAAAAGGTATTGTTAATAAAATTTGATAATAAATGGGATATGGGGAGTAAAATGAAGAATTAAGGATGATTTGAAGGCCTTAGGCCTGAAACCCTAGAAGAATGGAGTTGCCATTAACTAAAATGGGGCAGCCTAGTCGAAGAGATAGGTATGAGTGGGGCTGTGCGTGAGATAAGGTGTTTGATTTCAGATATGTAAAGTTTGAAATTTATATTAGATAGTCAGTGAAGGTGGCAGTTAGATATCTAATCTACAGTTCAGGAAAGAAGTTCAGGCTATAATGATACATTTTATATATACAATGTAGAATGTACAGTATATATTATATTTACATAAATAAATAAATGTTTGTGACTGAGACTGGAAGAGAGCAAAAGAAATGAGAAGGGAGACTAGAAGAGTACCAGGACCAAAGGGAGGAGAAGGAATCGATAAATTGCTTTACTTTATCATTTATGCAAGAGACACTTACTTTAGAGGACAGTGGGCAATCATTAAGTCAGGTTTATACAATGAGATACTTATGGTTTGTTAAAGAAAATTAGACAAATGTTGGTCAATCCTAAACCCCACATTCTCACCATTTATCTAGGGTTTATAGGCAAAATGGCAAAAGAATCAATTTTATAATGGGTGACATTTATGGAAAAGATGAAAATGTGATTTTATTGGCACAGCCTTATGATTAAATAAGATGTTTCCTTCGTGTCATACCAAATGCAATTTCAGTCAGTGGTGTGGCCAGGAGATAATTATTATGGGTACATGAAAATAGTGGAGGGCAGGACTTACCCTCTGCCTAGTAGGTCTAACCATGGTCATTCTACTGGGAAAGATCCAGTTGTAGAGATTTTCTTAATCCAAAGAATAAAGCCTAAGTTTGTTCCAAACATGATTGTAACTATAAACTTATTTTACTCTTTTTGGTGAAGAATCAGAAAGTAGGACATAAGAACTTGTCCTCAGATTATTTTTTTCAAATAATCATCATTGTTATAGTCCACATGCTTGCTACTTGCCAAAATCTCCACTCAAGTCTCTTTAAAACATTAGTTTTACTTATTTAATGACTTGTTTTTAATTAAAACATAATTCTGGTGAGATTAGGCAACTTGTGCTTTCCTTCTAAATTAAAATGACTTAAAATGTGAAGGCTTATGTTATATGGGTAACTCTAATACCCATACAAGTTATATGCTAGTGCTACCGACTGAGAAATGGGGACATTATGAGAAAGAATAGCTCTGCAAGAAGGGCAAATGTAAAGATTTTATATAAGAAAGTAAAAAGTATTCCTTTGAATATAAGTTTTTTTCATACCACAGTATGTTTTTTCTTTTAACTTGATTTCTATTTAATCATTCAAGTCTAATAGAAACAGAAAAGGAGCAGATAACATCCACAGACAGGTTGGATGTTTTACAGTGATCCATTCTTTAAACACAGTCACAAATATATTTTTGTGTTATTTATATCAATAATGATCAATTTATAATCAGAATACACTGCTCTTGCCACCTACACACTGACACAAACAAGCCAAAAATTACAGATGATCTCTCCATATTACTGCAAAACATTCATGAATGGATCCCGAACACTGTCATGGATAAAACTTTTAATATAGCAATGTGTAACTCTCTCTTGGAGTTCAAATTGCTACAAGATATTTATTGGCATATAGTAAAATTCAAAAACTTAAAGATAACTGGGAGTAAAATGGACCTCTAAAAAAAGGAATTTTCTGCGGTCTCGATTTATCCCTATATTCAATGTTCTCAGGCATATATTGTTGTCTAAAAACAAAAATAATAGGATTTCTGTCATTTTGCCTTCTTCCACAATGTAACAAATAATCTAGGAGATAAAAAATAAAATATGAATTTTCCAAAAATTTATCAATACCAAAACGTAAAATCTTGTTTTAGCACAAAAGGGGGGGGGAAGGATGGAATATGCATTTTTTTCTAAATGAACACAGGAGCATTTACCTTATAAAGACTAGTGCTGAGAAATGCCACTCATTTCTCATCAGTTATACCAGGAGTAAATGGCGGGTGTTAAGCATGAGATAGAAATAAAAAATCTTCAAAGCAATAACAGACACATGAAACACATCCCAAAAGGAAATAGGAGAGCCACGGAAAGAAATAAAGTGAAGTGAATACAACCTCACAGCTAGTGCAAATCCCTCAGGAATGCTCCTAATATGAACCGTTAAAGCCATGTGTTCAACATTTGATAAATCTAGGTCCTTATTTGTCAGACGGGGAAGCTCCAGGCACAAGTAAGCATTAACCTGATCCCATAAAGGCATTATACTGTCCGTCTTTGTCTTTCACTGCAAAAGGACTTTGCAAACTTGTACATCCAGATCTTACTTCTATGTTTCATTCTTATTAGTAAAATAAATGGAAGATCTTCATGTTTGAATATTAAGTTCAAGGAGTTCATTCTTTCCAGATGATTATTGAAATACATCATGACCATGTCTACATAATGGAAACATCAGAAACAATCTCCTTCATGCTTTGCTCCACGCATCTTTTTTTTTTAACTCAATCAACATGGCATATCTAAAAAGTTTCAATGCGGAAGTTAACTTCTCTAGTATCTTCATAGCAGTTATGTTGCCAAGCATAACTTGTTGGAGGATCTTGTTCTAGTTCCTTCAGTAAGTGGCCTTGGGCAAGTCATAGTCTTATATTAGATTTCATCTCTTCACTTGCAAAATGAAATTGTTGACTAAATAATCTTTAAAGCCCTCTCATCCCTACCACTCTATATTTTCAAATTATTCCAAGCTACTATGAAACACAAAGAGAATCAACCAAGACTGTAAAGCCCAGTGTGTTTGGTCTGTTTATCATCCATCCCTGCCAGAGCACTCACTGTGTGGCAGGCAGTGTGGCAAACTCTTAACAAAATATTTATTCATTTAACTGTTATAACAACTCTATGAGAAAGTGTTATCACCCCTCCCCACTATTTTATATATGAAGAAACTTAGAGAAGTTAAATAGTTTGTCACAAACTGTATATTAAATCCAGTATAATAATCCATATAACTATTCTCTACTGCCTCCAAGTCAGATGGGGCACAAGAACAAAAATCAATACTTACAAAGAAGAGAAAGCTCAATAGAGTTTTTGCAATAGCCCCATTAGGGCAGAAAATGATAAAGTATCTTATTTGGAAGTCAAGAAAGCAAAACTGATTCTATAAAACCAGGGCATACTGACACAGATTAATTCCCATTTTGAATATTGTTCATCTGCCTAATCTGTGTCTCTAAATCCAAGCCCTTCTTTATAGTATTTAGATTTATACTCTTACTATAAGTCTTTCAGAGTGTAAAATCTATAACAAAAAAATGTGTAACATCAATGTATACCCATGACATGAGTACCATGAGTCTTACTCTGCTTCAGTGTTTTTCTAGGATGCTCCAAATTCTAGGACTGTGCTAGCTGAGGGCACTCCACTTCCCAGAACCATTTTCAATCCAGAAGACTTACTTGCACCAGAGTTCATTTTTATTTTTAATGAAGAATCTAGAATTTTATTTCAAAGAACTTTCTATTTAAAATATGATCATTTAAATAGAATTAATTAAGATACAAATTTCACAAACCACATCCAGGTCAGGGACAAGAGCACACTTGAAAAATTTAGTGGAAAAAGCATTTCTCTTTACTCAGGGGACAAGTTATGTAAACCTTCCCTTCATGAGACAGTCTGAGATTATAATCTAAAATGCAAGGAATCAGGACAGTGCTTTTTGGAGACTTTTAAAGTTAGTATCCCTTTCTTTTAAAATACTTCAGTGGGCTCTCCAAAGTAGTAAGTAAGACAAGATGCTTGTACAGTGATTTATATGGTATTTTCCATCTTAACAGCTGGACTCTTTATGTTTGTAGCGTTGCCATGTGGCACACTGTTCAAAGCAATGCAGTTTTAGAAGTCCTGAAAGCAGGATGTTCACTTAAGGACTATATAGAACATGTTACAAATTTAAAATATGAAAAGGAAAGGAATTCAGTTGCAAAGAGTATGAAACCTGAATCTACAAGCTTTTCCAATGCTTTTTAATGCAGTCAAAGGGGGATGAGAAATATTCATTCTTCCAACTGTCAGCAAACATATGTATGAAGCTTAACTGGCTTCATAACGCCCACAGGGCTTTTCTTTTAGTTTAGTTTCGTTTTCCAACAGGTTTTAAAAGTCAGTAATTTTTTTAAGCAGCCATTCTCTCTTGCAACAAATCTCTTTATTTTTTTTAAAAAAGGATGTATATATTTTAGATTAGCACATGTCTTCTTCAAGATATTCTGAATGCCTAATTTATTTATATTAATCTATTTTTCTAATTTTTACCAAAAAATTGTAATATAAGTTGAACAGATTAATATAAGTGCAACAGTATGTTTTGATCACAAGAAATAATCCTTTTGCTTGTTGAAACAAGAATCAAAATTATTTCATACTATAAACTACTAATTTAAAATTATTAATTATAGTAATAAATTTTTTAATTAACACTAAAGAATAAACAATGTCTTTAACTGTTGCTTAAGAGCTAAAAGAAATAACTTCTAAAATTAAAAGTAGAAATAAGCTTAGTCTCAAATGAGTACTTTTCTTAATATTAAAACTGTACAGGACAGATTATGTGAATGCAAAATTAAAAATTAAACTAATTTCTGCTTTTGGATTTAAAACTCCCAAAAGATAAAAAAATATTAGTATTAATATTCAAGTTTAATTTTTTGCTTTAATCATGTTTAATCATTTGTATCATGAACTGTAAGACAAGAAATCCAATTTTTTGGCTCATATGTTAGAAATAATTGAATATGTGACATAAATAACTCATCCAGATTTTTTTGTTTATCTACACTCTTTTAAAGATTCAACAGTATATA
This sequence comes from Miniopterus natalensis, assembly GCF_054644295.1. NCBI lineage: Eukaryota > Metazoa > Chordata > Mammalia > Chiroptera > Miniopteridae > Miniopterus > Miniopterus natalensis. The sequence goes on from NC_142083.1 coordinate 57,657,822, forward strand.
CAGAAGGCATAAAATGACTAAAGAAGATATCTAGAACTATTTGTTTTTATAAAATAGTAGACATATGGCTGACTTGATCTGAAAATTATGTCAACTTCAACTTCTTTCAAAATTGATTACCAACTGTGATACAAGTTAATGGATAAAAAGAGAAACAGCATTATTTATTCAAATACCCAATTGATGATTTGTATTAAGGAATTTGCACAGGTTCAAAGGAAAATCAAAATATAACAAGCAATGACTTATATATACACAAGAATAAAATAACAAATCTTAAAAAATTCCAACAACAAATATTTCATTCCTTTTGCTGAGGACTTTGTCAACAGCATGCCAATGGGCGAAGCTGACAGTGCTTTAATATCCAGCCCCGTGTCGTGCTTTTATCTTCTCTGCAATAATCCTGTAGACCAAGTGATCAAAACATAAAACAAAAACATTTTATATGTTTACATATATTAAGGGAAAGTGATTATAGATGTGATGAGAAAGAAGAGGGATTCCTTTCACAGTATTTAAAACGATGCAATCTTAACTTTCAAGTTAATTACAATTTATGTATTCATTCATTCTTTCATTCAGCAAGTAATTATTGAACACCTCTTATGTGTTGTGTGCTGTTCTGGATACTGTGGATGGAACAGTGGGCTTTATGGATAATGGCTCTGCTATTATAGCCCTGTATTACAGTGTAGAAATCAATAAGAAATATATATAAGATGATTTTAGATAGTTGTAAGAGTTCTGAAGACATTAAAACAGAGAAATGTGATAAAGAACAATTGAAATGATTCCAGTTAAGTGAACAGGAAAGATGTCTGTGGAAAGGTTATATTTGAGCTGAAACCTGGATGGTAAGAAAAGAGTCATGTAAATATTTTGGTAAAGCATTCTATGCAGCAGGGACAGCAAATATGAAGGCACTTTTGCATGGTGAACATATGCCTAAGAAACAGAAAGAAGGTAATAGTTGTTGGGGCATAGTATATAAGGCAGAAAGAATGAGGTTACAATACCACGTCAGAGAAATATGCATGCGGAACTCCTACTTATGGTTGGACATTCTATCTGAACGGTGCTTCCTAAAGTTTTAAAGAACACTACACAATAGTTCATGGTAGAGTGGGTACACTCAGAGTATCATCTTGAAGACAAAGCAGGAAATTCAGACTCAGTCCTTATTAGAGCTCCTCTCCAGCATGCCAAGTGTGCAAACTTCCTGAGTTCTTATACTAGACCAGAGTAGCAGGGAGGCCGCCAAACTTCTTGGGGATCTATTCATACCATTTACTACTGATATCTTTATAATTGATGGCTCAAGAATTTCTTTACTGCTCTTGGGAGTAAGAGTTTTTCATATGCTGGGAATCCATATGCCTAGAATCCAGCCTCTGGGTATTTCCTTCTGAGTACTATCAAGTTTTCATGTGCTACCAAAGTGCTAGACAGGGCCAGGTACAGAAAACTTGGGTACAGAAACTCACCAGGGCAGAAAGCAAGGGATGCCTAGCAAGCAGCAAAACTGAAAAAACAAGAACTTTGCCTCCAGGATAACCTATCCTCCCCTAGCATATCACCGGTCATGTGGTTTAGACCCCTTAAGTGTTTCCTCCCTAAAGATAACATCTAGGTCTCAGCTGTATTTCAGCTCCAGGCCCAGAAAAGCAGCAAAACCAGACAAGTGGTGCCCTCGCTGCCTCAGGACCAGCTACATTGACTAATGACCCCCTGCCCTGGCACCGATCAATCAGTGGAGACCAGGACCCTAAAAAAGCACACCTAGAAAGCTGATGAATATTCTAGAGGCACTCCCCTGAAATCTCCCCTAGGATTTCCACCTGCAAGAAAGAGATAAATACACTCAGGACAAAGGACCCAGCAAATGCTCCCCACTAGGGAAGCCTGCCAGTGCCATCTCCTTCCCCCTTCTTCCCTCCAAGGGGACCCCACGAGACTTGCAACCAGGGGAGCAATGGGCAGCAGCACCTCATTCCGGGCTAACCCGTCTCCAAGCCCCCCCCCCCCGTGACTTCTCAGTGAGCCAGAGCAGCCCAGCCTAGACTCTCCTGTTATTTCTTTTATGCTCTTCCTTGTTTCACTGTCCCAAGTATATTTTTGCTGCCAACATGGACCCAATACCCTTTGATTCAGCCCTTCCCTTTCGCTATCCCCATCCCCCATCCCCTTTCCCTTAAATTAATTCAATTTTTCTTTATCCACCATCTATTTAGCCTGCCTGCACACCACTGACTAACTTTTCACAAAGTTGATACAGCTTATGTGGCATGAGCCATAGCACCTATTAACCAAAAAATTACAGAAGTTGCTTTTCTTAAGGGGGAGCTGTAAATGTGGTAAACACTTAGTTTTATAGACACCTCTTGGCACACTTGTCTTTGACCTCTTAATTTTGATTCACCTCTAAGTATCTTTGATATATTTATTTTAGTTTATATTTGTATTAATCACAACCTCATTATTTTTTACATTACTGTGAGTATACAAATCTGTCCTGTAGTCTCCCTAGATAAAAAAATGTTTGGGAATTTCTGGCCTGTAGCAATCACTAATCACAAGACTGATTATATTCACTGTATTTCTTTTTTGAATCTACATAACTTTATTCCCTAAAATTTCATAACCAAAGCTATGGTCCAGGAACAATGAAGGATTATATAATTAGGTGGTAAATGTACTAGGAACTAGGAAAATGTAAGTGTAAATATCAACTCTAATTTAAATCATCTAGATTGGCTAGGCCGGATGTCTGAACTTCCGTGTGTAACTGCCCAGGTTTATGGCTCTAGCCCTGTGACATGAGGTACACATTTTCATAAAGGACCACAGACTTTTATAGAGCAGGGAAATGGCTCTTCTGAAAGAAAACTAAAGGTGCTTGTTTTATAAAAATAAATGTTGGGCCAAATGTTCATCCTTTATTATTCCCCCATAGGGGTTTTACAAGATGAGAATCTGGCATTTATTAGCAGGTCATTTAGGGGTCGGTGGCTGTGGGAACTCAGACTCCTTGTCTGCATTTTATCTTCACCATATGATTTTGGTATGAGTATTAAAGTCTCATAAAGTGTAATATGTCATGAATATTTAATAATTACATTTTTTTAAATATCACAAATTAAATCACTTGTCTCTTATAATGTTATACTATCAATAAAAGCCCATTTAATTCTTCATTAAGTATTTAAAAAATATTTGTTGGTTTGAGCACTCATTAGTTATGGGTAATGCACATGTGTGTATATATAACAGTATGTTCTGAATGAAGTCGACTATTGAATATGATTTTAACCTTTGTCTCCTTAGCTGGGTGTTTGAATTACAAGTAATTTAAATTCCATGTAAAATTTTTAAATGGCTTTATAATAAGTAATATAATGCAAATATAAAATGTATTTGCTAATCTGCTAGATAATCAGATAAATCTACTCTAAAATATTCACACTAAATTAAGAAATTCAGCCAAATCTATCACAATAAAGTGAAAAGAAAAGTCTATTGTTAGAACAATTCATCAAAGTTATTTAGAATGAGTCTATTTGAATTTTGGGCGGCATTCAATGCAACTTGAGAAGATGTGATCCGTGATGTCTGATAGCTTTAACAAAAAATACCTCAGAGGTGGAGAAAATGTTAAGGCAATCTAAAAGTAGACACAAAATAACATCTTGATAAAAACACAGGGCTTGAGATAGGAAGAGGAGCTCTGAGTTCCGGTTTTTGCCACTTATTGTGCAAGTCACAACCTCTCTTGGTCCCAATTTCTTCTTCCTTTAAATAGTTCTTGGAATAATGTGTGTAACATATGTCTGAGTGCCCCAGGCGCTCTGACCTCCTTGCCATTCCTCAAAAACACTAAGCACCTCCACCCTGGGGCCTTTGGAGAGGCTCTTCCCATTTCCTGCAGTGCTCTTTCCCCCAATCTCCATATGGACAGCTGTCTCTCTTCCCTCAAATTTAGCTTAAAATTCTCCCCAGCCCATGCCCAGTTCCATGGAAAGCTCAAAAAGCAGGTAGCCAGGGTCTTCACTTTTCATATGGCTCTGCCGGCATTCAAGATCCAAAAGATACAGAATTGCTTTGAGCAGACAAAATATTAACTTCCACTCTAGGTTTCAAGACACTGCAAAATCTTTAAACAATTACCACTCCACATGATGGGTAAACTCAGAAATTTCTAAGAAATGAATAACAGTCCATCTAGATCAGTGATTTTCAACCTTTGTCATCTCATGGCACACATAAACTAATTATTAAAATTTTGTGGAACACCAACAAAATATATTTTTTGCCGATCTGACAAAAAAACATAGGTATAATTTGATTCATTCACACCAGATATTTTTGTGTTGGCTGGTGTCATTTTTTTAATTTGACAGTCTAAGGCAAAAGAGGTCAGTGCCCCTGACTAAAAAGTCAGCCATGCATGTTTTAAAATTCTTGCAGCACACTGGTTGAAAATTGGTGATCTAGAGACATCCAAATAATAACAATAAACTAGACCCATTTAAATTCTTCTCTTGAGTAAATTAGTTACTTTGTAAGTCTATGTCAGGCAATATTTTAATTTGTTTAGATAATGGCAGGAAAAACTTATTGGACACAAATTACATGTTAAACAGTTTGCTTTACATACATTATTTCTGTTATTTACACAACTTTTCTGGTTATATTATCTCTACTTTATAGATGAGGAAACTGAGGTTAAAAGAGATAAAAATAATTGTCATTTGAAATTGCAGTTTCTGTTCTGCAAGTAGTCACTTATCTGGTACTTACCATGTATTATCAGGTGCAAGCATAGTTTCTCCTCTTCACCACATTTTCCCCATATTCATCATATCAGTGGGTACACCAGAAAATGTAAAGATGACCAGAAAAGAGAAAAATAAAATACAATTATTTGGTAAGATCAAATTTTATTAGAGCATTGTTTTACTATTTGGTTTCTTTATTTTCCTTGCCTTTTTTCCCCATTTTTATTCCAATTTTTTTTAACTTTTTCCAATTTTATACTTCAGTGCTTTGAAGCCTTTAGGTATATTATTTCAATAAACTATTTGGTAACTAAGCTATAAACTATGTGACACATTAAACCAAACTTTATATTAAAATGTAAGTACTAGTTTCTTATTCCTCTAAGTGTAAAATACAGCATGATTATAAAATAATTGTATATTCTGGCAGATATATGGCAGTATGAGAACACTGTTTTTGGAGTCAGTATGGCTTTGATTCAAAATCAGGCATCAAAAGATATTTCCTTCTGTATAAAAAATGAAACAATGCTGACTTTCTAGGGTTGTTGCAAATATTGAGAGACTATACATATGTAAAGCACCTAATGCAGTCTAACACACGGTAGGCACTCTGTCATAAAGAAGCCTGACTTGTTCCTCTGTGGCAATGAGGGGATGTCCAGAATCCTTGAACTACCATTAAGCAGCAAAACCTCAAATGCTACTATGCGTTTCATGTTCCATAGATCTACTCTGTTAAGGTCGGACAGTCTGACTCATCCCTTGTTTTGTTTTCGCCCAGAATCCTTTGCCCCTTCTTTGGGGACCAGCATCCTATTGTTCTTTGAGGCAGTATCCATCTACCACTCCCAGTCCATGCTGCTCAGGTAGGGATGTCCACTCCTTCTAGCTTCAGGAAAAGGCCTATGGCCCAATAAGTCACATGAGTGGTTTAGAAATGACCATGTGACCCCAGCGGGAGCAGCGACGGAAAGCCCAGGACTTCTGCTAGAACCACTTAGAAAGAAACATTCTTTCCACTGAATCGCTAAACTGGTTAGATGAAAACCTAGAGCCACCATGAGCTACCATGAAAGGAGCATTTATCTTAGAATGAAACAGGAGTAAAGGTGATGGAGCGAAACTGGTATTTGCTGGCATCTTTTCAGTTTCAGGATCCAATTGTGTCTGAAAACAAGCTACCCCTCGCCTTTCCAATTATATGAGTGAACCTGTGAGGCGGACTTTAAAAATGGCGCTCAAAAATCCCATGTTAGCAATCTAACTTTAGGAAGTCAGCGATAATCCAACTTTCCAGCGCTCATCCTTTTGTGTTATCCCTGCCCCTCGAGCGTGGGCTAATGACTGGTTTCTAATGAACAAAGCACAAGGGATGGGTGTGAATTCCATGATCAGTTTACAGCGGACTGACCTCCGTCGGCAGGGAACGCTGTCTGCTGCCACGTGGGCTTGAACCCCTGGAGGAAGCCCGCTGCCCTGCGGGTGCGCTCCGGCGCCGAGGCAGGAGGCCATCTCTGGGCAGCAGCGAGGCAGGAGCCGGGGCGCCCAGACCTGGGACCTGAGCGCGCGTCCGCCCTGAGCGAGGCTGGAAGGCTGCCTCCGGGGCCCTGCTCCTCCACGGCCGCGGAGTCAGAGCCCAGCTCCCCGCACCTGGCAGTGACCAGGCGGCCAGCGGCCACGCACTGGGACTCAGCCTGGGGCCGCAGGACATTCGCTTGAGCGGAGGCGTAGGCCGCACCCTGTTCCGACGAGTCCAGGAGAAGAGGCCTCCCGCCACCCAGGAGCTCACGTGTTTCTCATCGCGGGACTTTCGGGCCCGCGCGACTCCCGGGAGATCTCGCGAGATCGGGCTTTTGGCGACATGTTCCTTTGGGGGTCAGCTGTTCCTTTCTCTTTGCTGGCCCTGAAGCTTCGCTCGTCCCAGACTGTCCCCCAGGCTTACGCCCTGTGCCCCCTCCCCACCCCCGCGCAAATCCTTCTCCCTTCTAACGTTCGGAAGAGACCGTGCGGGCCCCCCGGCGGCAGCCCTGTGAGAGGCGCTGAAGCGGCGGAGCCGGGTAAGTGGTGCCCACGGTGCCGACCGGCGGGCCGCGGGCTGTTCTTCGAGGGCGTGCGGGGGGGGGGGGGGCCTGGTGCGGCGGCAGGCACTGAGGCAGGTCATTTCAGTCGCTTGGAACTGGACTTCTGTCTTTAGCGTGTAAGAGATTATGGACGGTTAACCTTGGAAATGCTTCTCCACGGGTGGGAAAGGCGCAGCATTAAGCAGAGGTGAACGTCGAGTGCACACGCGGTGATCTGACGGCCTGAGGGGCTGAATTCTTGCCCTCAGCGCTCCGTCCCTCAGTCTTCACTTTAACCAGGAGGTCATCTTTAAACACAGAGAGTCTTTTAAAAGTTTAGGAAGAGCTTAAACTCACTCCACAGTTAAGTTCTTTAAGAACTTTCTGGAAAATATGTAGGAACTAGCAAAGATGAAAAGTTCTCTCAGAGGACTTCCCTAAGGAGTACTGAAAGAGTGAACAGGTTTTACAGATACAAAATGCAAATTAAGGTTTTGGGGGGGATTTTTGTTTGTTTGGTTTTTCGTACAGAATCGGAAAGTCACTGCATAAGAGATTGAAAATAACTTGATTGATGCTGGAGACGTTTTGATGTAGGGAACGTGTATCAAGAACGAGTACAAATGGCAAAGGAGAAATAACACCTCAGCTGAAACGCGTGTAGGAAGCAAATGTGTAACTCTGTGCAAGCTATAAGTCGTATTTGAAGTCCTTACCACCAAAAAGGACCTTAGAAAAGGTTTAATTCCATCTAATTTGTTTTATAGATGCAGAAACTGAAGCCCAGAATAGTTATATTACTTTCTAAAGATGAAGCAGTCAGTAAATGCAGAGCGAGGATTGCTTTTATACCTTTGAACTCCAAGTCCATTTCTTTTAGAAAAATTACAGCTGTATTTTGCAGATTTTTATAATTGACTAGTGTCCTGGGGGGATCGAAGGTGAGGACCACAGAACTCCGGATAGTCTCCCAGCACATTGTCAGCTTTGGCATAACAAACTGCCTTAAAAATCAGTCCCGCCCGCCCGGTGTGGCTCAGTTGGCTGGTTGTGGATTTGATTCCTGGTCAGGGCACATACCTAGGTTGTGGGTTCGATCCCCGGCCCTGGTTGAGGCCTGTGTGCAAGGCAGCTGATTGATGTTTCTCTCTCCCTCTCTCCCTCCCTCTCTCTCCCTCTCTTCCTCCTTCTCCTCTCTCCCTTCCTTCTTCCCTCCTTCCCTTCCTCTCTTGCTAAAAAAATCAATGAACATGCCCTCGGGTGAGGATTTTAAAAAAAGATTAAAAACTTTAAAAAAAAAAGTCAATCCTGGGGAGGAACATAGGGGTTTGATTGTTCATCTTACCTTAACCTGCCCCCAGACCAGCCCCTTCACTCAGCTGTAGGATTCAGTTTGGAAGCCCTGATAACACAATAACAGTTCCTTATAACTGGCCCATTATGACAGGTTGGTTCCAATTCTGACTGGTCAGAGCCCATGCCATACTGGTTATGAAAAAAAAATATTTTGAATATCACCCATTGACTCCATCCCTGCATGCCTCAGTCATCAGAAGAGGCCCTAAACCTCAGACATTCCCTTATGTCTCAGATTCTCCTCTTTCCAAGGCTCTGGATAGCTCCTGGTCCGGCACAATTTCTTAATCCTCCATGATTAATCCGTCACAAAAACTGTTCATTATTCCTACCTCCTCAAAAAATCAAATAAAATCCTCTAGCTACTCTAGCCACCTCCCCCTGCTGTAGTCATCTTCCGTCCTCTAATCATCCCACCTCACTCGCTCCCTGTTGTCCCTACCTCCATGTTAAAACAGCCTAAATTCTCATGGGTCATCACTTTAATTATAATCCCTTCCCTGTATAAAGCTTCTATTCCTTTTTCCTCTCTCCCTTTATCTTACACATAGGACAGTGAATAATTCTGGGAGAACTCATCTCACCATTTACTCTTTATTTACCCAGGCAGTTGAACATAAGTGGAAAAAAACAATCACCATGCTATGCTGACTGATCACACTAAATTTATGACCACAGATTTCAGAAAGACTCTCAAACATTGCATTCCCCTGGTCAATTCATTCTGTACCCTGCAAGACATTTATAAACAGTCAGAAGTTATATGTCATATATTTGCATTACTAAGTTTACTAATATGTAAGCATCTGTGCCCAAGTGGTATGATTTCCTCCTATTCCAATGGATGAATTGTTCAGTCCCTGCAGTTGTTCATTTAATCCCATTCTTTCTCCTCTATTTAAAAAATTGTGTTCCTAATAGTCCCTTATCCCATTTCTCTCTTGAAGGATCATTATTTTCCTTCTTTCTCTCCTGAATCATTCCCATTAGCATGTAAGGAAACTGAAATATTTTCATCTATTTTAAAAAAAAAAACAAAAAAAAAAAACAACAACCCTGACTGCATAGCCTAGGTACCATTTATCAGTCACTTTTACTGTGAAACTTCTTTAAAACTCCTTAACAGACTTGTGGATATACTCTTTCTCAACTTCTTTACTTCGCTTCACAAAGACCCTCACCCCTAATACTCTTCCCAGGCTGCATTCATCAAACTCACTGTGCTCCTGTATAATGCCTAATCCAGTGGTCAAGGCTTTGTCCGTATTTTACTCTGTCTGCAGTATGAGACATTGTTGATCACTCTCTCCTTCTGGCAGCATTTTTTTTAATGGGCTTCCAAGAAAACACAGTTTCTTGATTTTTCTCTTACTTCAAGGCCAACTCCTTTTCTTTCTCATTTGCCCAACCCCTTTCTTCTTTTCATTGTCTAAATGTCTAAATGTTAGAGTGCTCCAGAGCTTCTCCCTATTTTCTCTCTCCTCAACACTTACTTTACAAGGGATCTCAGCTAACCCCAAAGCTTTGAATGACAGCTATAGCTGGACAACTCCCAAAAATATATTTCTAGCCTTAACCCTCCTCTGAACTCCAGATAAATAGATTCAGCTGATTTCTACTCTTCATTTTGTTTGTTTAATAGGCACCCTAAATTTAACATACAACCCACCCCACCTCATGTTCTTTTCCATCTTGGTAAATAACACCACAACTGTGTAGGCAATTGTGAGATGTTTAAATTTTGTAAATTCATATAAATTGAGGGTACACATGAACAAGCTGTTGTATGGTGCTTCATCTAAATACACACACGGGGTATGGGGGATGGGGGGAGAGAAAGAGGGAGGGAAGGATGGAGAAAAAGAGACAGAGCATTTGAATAGCCAAGAATAACCAAAACTTGATTCACTTTTGACTGAGTATTTCTGCTTTCATCTATGATGTAGTAATATGGACAAAATTACTCTCCCACAAAGAACTATAATAAATAGCAGTGGGAAGGCATTGGAGATGAATGTAGTCAGGTCCTGAGGGACCAAGATCCTAGAGAAAAGGGAAATGCATTGAAATGTGCTTGGATTCACTACAGTATTTTCTCTCCAGGCATTTAGTGAGTCAAAGTATAAGGCATAGAAGTCAAACAGGAAGTTGGTGGCATAGTCACTTGCTGGGGAGACAAAAAATAGAGTTCAGGGATATCCAATGTTCCAGAAAAAAAGTAAACTCAAAAGAAATAAAACTGAATTTCTATATGCAATTTCCCCTCAAATCACTTGACAGATCGTATCCTGTAAATCTGCATAGAAGGTCAACAAACCAAGCAACATGTGGCTACTTAGAGGCTAAAAAGCTAAACAGAGATTTTGGCAGTTTCACAAAGCTGGGGAAGCAAAAATTGAAGTTCAGTGCTAGTCAAGATGGAGGGGCTCTTGTAATCACTCTAGGCTTTCCACTGAGACCCTGAAGGGCTAAGCACTACCAGTAACAGAATATCAGAAATAGACAAGTCCCCGGATCCAGCTGCACCTGAACCAGTGTGATACACCCATACTAGATATACTTGCCAGAAGGAAATCAAGTCATCTCTGGAGGAAGAAATCATTGAAAGGCCTCCATGACTTGTTCTAGACAATATCTGGCAGTCAGGAGAGAAATTTTCAGGAAGGCCAGGAAACAAGACATGAGGGGACTGAAAACCAAAAGAAAAAAATAGCAGAGAGAGCCCAGCCGGAGTGGCTCAGTCGGTTGAGCATCGTCCTGTGCACGGAAAGGTTGCCATTTAGATTGCTGGTCAGGGCACATACCTGGGTTGTGGGTTCAAGCACGTTGATCTCTCTTTCCTCTCTCTTCCTTCCCCTCTCTTAGCATGTCCTCAGAGGAGGATTAAATTTTAAAAAAACAAAAAAACAGAAGATCTAGGTATTAGAGTTATTAGATAAAAATTTTAAAACAACTATGATTATTATGCTCAAACCAAAATCTGTACAAGATAATCAAATGGACACATTCTAGAAACAAAGAATACAATAACTGAGATTGATAGTCTAATAGCAGAGAAGACATAATAGACATGGGGTTCCTAAACTGGAAGGTAACAGGTGAACAGGAAACATCCACATTGAAAGGCAGGTTGGAAAAAAATGTGGAAAGTATAGAAATGCTCAAAGGGATGTACTTTAAATAATGAAAAACTCTGATGTGCATGTATTTGGTGACCAGAAGAAGAGAAAGAGAATGGATTGGATGAAATATTTGAAGAGATTAATAACTTTGTTTTTAATTAATGAAGTAGTATCAAACAACAGATTCAAGAAACTCTGCTAACTACAAGTAGGATAAACCACCACTAGGCACATAATAGTAAAACTGATGAGAAAAAAAGACAAAGGAAAACACTTAAAAGAACCTGGAGAAGGACAGCATTACCTTAAAAGAAGTAATCTGTGGAAAACTGAAGACAGTGGAAAACCATATTTAAAATGGTGAAAGAAAAGTAATACTAAGTTGGATGTTTTTACCTAGGGAACATGAGTTTCAGAAATAAAGCTGAACCCTCATATACTGTTGGTGGGAAAGTAAATTTCTATAGACAATTTGGAAAACAGTATGGAGGTCCTCAAAAAATTGAAGATGGAACTGCCATATGATCCAGCAATTTCTCTTTTGGGTATTTATCCTAAGGAATTGAAATCGGAATATTACGTAGATACGTGCACTCCTATGTTCATTACAGCATTATTCACCATAGTAAGATATGGAAATAGCTTGAATGCCCATTGACCAATGAATGGACCAAGAAAATACAGTATATACGCACAGTAGAATAATATTTAGCCTTAAAAAAGAAGGAGGTTCTGCCATTTTCACCAACATGGATGGACCTGGAGAATATTATCCTAAGTGAAATAAGCTAGACAGAAAGACAAAAATACTGTATGGTCCCAGTTATACATTGAATCTAAATAGTCAGACTCATAAAAGCAGAGAATAGAATGGTGATTCCTAGAAGCTGGGGGAGGGGATATAAGGGAGGTGATGGTCAAAGTGTACAAGGCTTCAGTTATACAAGATAAGTAAGTTCTGGGGATCTACTGTATAGCATAGTGCCTATTGCTAACAACACTGTATTATATACTAAAAATTTACTAAGAAGGTAGATCTTATGTTAAGTGTTTTACCAGAAAAAAATAATAGTTATAATAAAGAGGGTAGGAGGAAACTTTAGGAGGCAATAAATAGGTTTATGGCCCTGATAATAGTTATGGTTTCATGGGTGTAAACTTCTCCCCAAAATCATTTAATGAACTCATGTTCATTTAATATGAACAGCTTTTACATGTCAATTATACCTCTATTAAATGGCTATTTAAAAAAATTAAAACAAAAGATAGATAATTTAAATCATTTTCTGAAAAACCAAAACTAAGAAAATTCACAGTAAGAGACCTGGCTGAAACAGAATTCTTCAGGATAAAAGTAAGTGACAGCAGTTGTAACACAGGTAATACAGGAAGGAAGGAAGATAATCAAAATGGGTAAATGTGTGAGTAAATCCCTGGGATGGGGGTGGGTGCAGGGTGGAAGTGGTCAATGGGGGGAAATGAGGACATTGTAATACTTTCAACAGTAAAGACAAATTTAAAAAATAAAGTAATCTTGACTCTTTAAACAATAATAACACTATTGTATGGAATTTAAAGTAGAATTAAAATATTTGACATCAATATCACAAAATGCTGATGACAGGAGTGATAAATGGAATTAAAGTGTTTCAGGTCCTCTACATGTCCAGAAAGTTTTATATATATATAAAATTTAAGGTGTATTCTAATAGTTCAAGGATGCATGCAATAAACTCAGTGGTAACCATTAAAATAATAAAAGAATCCTAATAGAAGGGGAAATTGAATAAGAAAAATAGACTTGATTAAACCAAGAAAAGATAAGAAAGGAGAGGAAATGGAACAAAAAGGAATGAGATATATGTATTTAGATGGTAGATAGATTTAAACACAAGTTTTTACTGGAATCTCTTGAAAACTATCAACTTCCAATTTATAACCAGTAAACTCCTCATTGTCTTTTCTTCACACCGGTCTCTCCATCTCCTACATACCCTACCACTGCGCTAAGACTCCTTTCTCTCCTTCAACTCACAAACCATCTATCAACTTTACCTCTCAAGTTTGAATTATGAACAGAAGTTAAATATTTAATACAGGGTATGGCAAAAGTAAGTCTATAGTTGTTTGTATGGAAAATAATACAATAATTAATAAATAATAATACAAGAATAACCTGTTTTGTGTACTCAGAGCTGTAAACCTACTTTTGCCCCATCCTGTATATAAATGGATATCATCGAAATAAAAACCACACTTGTAGAAGTACAGAAGGAAAAAGAAAAGACATTCACAACTCCCCTGTCCATCCCACCCCCACCTCTTTCAACTACTTTCACTCCATGACACAGATACATATTGCATTCTTGCTCCCTTACTTTAGGGAAAGATACGGCCCTCTACCTGTCCTCAGATTCTGGGTAAGAACCTTCCTTCTTTTAGGGAGGAGGGGGAAAGGTGACTGCAAACATTTACAATATAGTATTTATACCTGTCCTATTTACAGATCCTCCCCCTCATTCTTATTCCTCAAAGTCCACTTCTATGTTCCTAGTACCTGTAAATTAAGCAATATAAGCAGCAGCCTATAGCAAATTTATTGGATATCACAATTTTAAAAAGGGAGATTCCCTTTATCCATATATTTAAAAAGTAGGAGATGTACCTAGAAAGTTATATAACATGTTTATATTCTCTGACCTCCAAAAGCATTAACTTTCAAATCAGACCCCTGAGTGGGACTCTGGGCTTTGCCTTTAGTAGCTGTGTGACCCGGGGGCAAAGTGAGTCCACACTTTGGAACCTCATTTTCTTCATCTGTAAAATGGAGACAAAACAATTGAAGTAAGGATTACCAAAAAAGGCTCTGTAAAATACTGTGCCTAGATTGTAATATGTGTCCAATAAACGTTAGCTCCTCTTCCCCTGCATAGGTCGGTCAGTGTTTATTTTCTTAACTGAACTAAGTGAATATGATTTTTAAAATTCATTTGTGAGGTCCAGGCTAGCAAAGCTCACACGATCCTCTGCTTCTCCTCCATCTGTCTGCCAACTGACATTCTTTGTTGTTAATCTAAGACCAAGCCATATGTTCTCCGTATGGGAGACTCTTTCCTACCCAGGTGGGGAAGCAGACACAATGATCTAATAAGTCTTTGCTGTCTCACTAGGGCAAGTCTTGGGAAAACTTCCAAACATTGAGAGGTTCTGATGAGACACCACAAGCTTGGGTGACTATGTTGTTCATCAAAACCTTTTTTTTTACTTTCCTTTTTCCTCCCAAGATCCCCAAACCATGTTTCAATCCTGTCATTACCTGTTTCCTTGTCTCTGTTTAGTCTAGCAGACAGGCTGAGACTCTGTAAAAGATTTCAACATGGGATGTCTGTGTGGTGTCAAGGATGGTATAGATGAAAAGTGTATATTAAGAGCTGGAGGACTGAGCTAAGAGTTGGGCTGTGATCTACAAATCCCAAACCTGCAGCATTCCAGCCAAAGGAAATGTGCCCCTTTGAAAGGGATATGAAAGATAGTCATACAGGCAGTGCTACTGGGTGGTTAGAGTTTAATGTCACTGTGCTAGAGCAGAAGTAAAATGTGTAAGCAGAAGTTTAAAGAAGGAAATAGGAAAACACATTGTAGTGGAAGGTGTGGAAGGATCTAATGAAGAAAAATAAAATTATATTCAGAATTGCATAAAAGAGGAGGAAACAGCAAATTGAGAAGTAAATATTTACCTTTTAATAATGCTCTGGTCAGCTGAGGTGTACGTAAACAGTGTAACCCAGGATGTTGATACAGCAGTGGCAGATTGGGAGGGAAATCTCTGATACACTTCTGCTATTTTAACAGTTACAGAAAACAAAAATGAGGCTTTCACTTTCTATTTTCTTTTTTTTAAATTAATCTTTATTGTTGGAAGTATTACAGGTATCTCATATTTTTTCCCTTTGACTCCCCCCTATTGACTCCCTCCTATTCTCTTAATATTGCACTCATTTTTAAAATATTGAAAACTCACGTTTAATTACATGAAGCTAATTTAATTAATATCCAAATTCAGCAAAATTTGTGACATACTAAATGTCAAAGCCATTGATTTCAGAATCAATACAGGTTTGCATAACTAAATTGACTTCTCATTCTATCTAGTTGCCTTCTACTTTCCAAATGTTTAACTTAATTTGCATTGTTGTAGCCCACACTTACGACCTAGGTAAACTAGTTAAAAATCTCTGAGCCTCAATTTCCACATCCACAACATAGCAATTAAAATCTCTGCCAGCTAATTGTCTCATAGGGAGTGTAATAGTAAAGGCATTTTTACAAAGTGTTTTACCTCTTATGAAGAATTACACTAAGACATTTATTATACGGAACAAGCGGGGATTTATATATTCAGTTAATTGGCCTCCTGCAAAGGGTGTGACAGGCCTGACCTCAAACCATGTGACCTGGCTATTGATATGCACCGTGGTTCGGATCCCTGTGCTACATTGCTAACTGGTCAATATACCACCATTAATTATATTCCTCAGAGAAGTGATTTCTTCAAACAGAACTGAAAATCAGGGTCAGTTTCTCAAGAGGAAGACGCTACAGCTCACCAAAAACTTTACCTTTCCGCATGCATGAACCTGTCAGAGGAAGCTTCCCATCATTATTCCCAGCTCTTTCCACCATACGCTAGCTTGCGTTTTGCTACCACTTCAAAGAAACATGTAATTAACAAGAGCACATAATTAGTGTTTATGCTATTCTAGCCCATCTTGACGCTTCTCACAGGTAGAGACAGGCAGTGCATGCTTGAAACTTGCATCTAGCAAGCGTGCCACGGATCTTAATACTTTCCATTTACACATCTCTGAAAAGAAAAATCAACAGAAAGGTGTCTGCAGCATAGTCACCGACTATGCCTCTAAATTTATCTGAGGCTCTGTTTTTTAAACACTCATATGACTTGTTCACTAATATAGTAATAAAAATTACTTCTGCATTAGTTAGGGAGCTCAGTGTATTTACCATGTACATGAACTTGCTTATTTCTACCCAGCAGGTCTCTACAAGGATAAAAAAAAAAAAAAAGATGAGAGAGATCTGATATTATATTAAAGTACTTCATTTTCTTCCCAAATTAGTTCTCCTTCTGGAAGATAATGCTGGATAGTTATCCATGTAATACTTTCATTATAACAGAATGGAGAAGAATTGCATTAGCCTCAAAAGAGATATGAACTGGAAAGGTCATTTTTGTGATAATGGAATTCATCAAGAGACTGAATAGACACTAGGAAAGATTCACAAAAGATGTCATTTTCCCTCTCTGATTTTTTTTTTCTGATTATCAAAAGACCTTAGTTCTTTATGAAAAATATGTATTTTAATTCACCTGGAACCATGCTTTTAGTTTATCGTTGGTCTCACTAAAAAGATATTAAGCATTCTGGCCTAACCATGAATTACTCTGGGTCATCAAGAGAGCCTGAATATTTAACATTTAGCAAAGAGGGTTCTCCATCATGTTTGATTTCTAACCATTTGTATTCCAAAAATAGCTTTTCTTTTCCAGACATGAAAGTAGTACTTTGTGGGGAGGCCCCAATCTCTAGAGTTCTAAATTTACCTCAGATTTTTCAGGTTCTACATTTAAGATAAGTCTTAAACCTTAAGGCCTTCATCTCGCTTTCAACTTATAGCATTTCAAATATAATCAAAAACAAGTTTGTCTTGAAGAGTTATCATGGAGCTCTTATAAATTATTTATCAGAAATACTGGTTTTCATAGTTATTGACAAATCTCAATTAAGTTTCACTAAATCTAAACAATTTATAAATATTTGAGATAGATTCTCCATTCTTTTCTCTCTGTTTCCAATCTGTTAAACTGCCTCAGTTCCAACCTCTGTTAAACCTACCTGGCTATATAACCTTAAGAAAACAACTTCCTCAGCTGTAAGTTTCTTCACCTTTAAGATACATAGGATAATTCCTGCCCTATCTCATAAATTTTAAGGAAATTACATGAGATTATGTATGTAATATTTAACAGTAAAATGTAAATTGTCACATAAAATAATTCTTATTTTGTTATTTTCTTTTTTTTCCTTTTTTGTTTGTTTTTTGTTTGTTTGTTTTTGAGATCAGAACCTCACCCACCCCATCGCCCAAAACCATCACATTTAATAAAGCAAACTATGAGATATATGTCTTTCCCAGTCTCATGCTTTCAGGTCAAGGGAAATATTTTCTTGGCACTTGGGGGAAATTTTTTTGGAGAAATTTTTTGCTGTGGATAGGATGAACCTGTTATACCCTGCAATTGCGAGCTTGATTTAGAAACTTTGTAATGTCAAAGCAGTGCCAGAGATATCTACACACTGAGTCAGAGTAGGTTCATGGGGGCAAGTGAGGGGAAAAGAGAGATGCCAAAGAACACATACCTCTGTTAGCTATCTACTTCTCAGTCATCATCAACTCCCAAAGACAAAGACAATTTCAATGCCACATTCTAGAAATTCCTAACATGCTGCACAGAACACCATCCCACTACTATCTTTTGCTTCCCTGTGCTTAGTATCAATTGGGGTGGACTACTTTCTGCCCACCAACAAAATAGAGCAGCTTCCTACATTCCAAAGTTTCATTAGAAAGCCGTTTGTTTACAACCTCAAAAATCATTTGCTCACAGTAACAACCAAGTAAGTATTGCTTTGGTCTCCACACAGGCCCAAAAGTCCATGTTTACCTGAAAGACTATATATACATATGAAAATTAGAGCAAATAGGGTAAGCAAGTAACACAAAATTAGGTGAAACAAAAAATAATTATATTCTGGATCTTCAAGGAAATGAGTAGATTGAGAGCTTTTTAAAATTCTGAAAGAAATCTCAAGATAGTTTCCAAGACTTTCAAACTTTTATGCATCAATTCTGATTTTTTTTTCTTCAAATAGAGGCTATGTATTTCCTTGCTGGTGAGGTAAGGAAACTCACCTTCAGCTTTGATTAGTCATTTGAGGGCTCACAATTGAGACACACAGGAAAGAAAGCAGGAGAAGGCAGAAGAGAGAAATTTTATAGATGAAAACAGCCAAGAATTACAAGACAAGGGAAAAGATGAGTTAAAATGAAAATATGGCTGTATGAGATGAAAACAATGCCCAAAGTGGTGGTGTCTGTGATATGAAATGAATAATAAGAAAAAATATACCAAAATAACCATGGACTAGCAAAGATTGATTAAAATCATTCCATGTAACAGCTACACAAAAAGTCTGCTCTAAAGAAAATGTCTTTTGGAAGCCAGAAGCAGGCTGAGGATGAGAGGTTCAGTATTTAAAGGGCAGAGGAGAAGGGCTCAACAGCAAACTGAATGCAAGTACAGGATGCTTACAAGCCAGGTGCTCATTACTTGGGTGGTACCTGCACTTTAAAGAATAACATCTACGTGGGAAACTTGAAAAGCCAACTGAGTGCCTATAAATATATGTATATTAAAATAGATGTTGAAAAGTTAGGATGCTCCACACATTTGAAAAATGTTTTACACAAAAAGAAAAGTAGACATGCAGAAAGAGCTCAGTAGAAGAAATTGCAAATGTATTAACCATTAGGCCAATAATAGCATCTGGCATTGTCAGTTGTCATGAAATGTCTTGATATATTTCAGTGGTTAATAAAAGGATATTACCATGTGATAACTGATGGTTTTATACCACTGTCTGACTAGCCTACAAGTTGCTGAAGCAGCAGATCATTTTACGGGCACTACAACAAGCAAGCACTAGAAGAATACTTTTCGGTGTGGAGATTTTAAGATACATACTACCTTGTATAGCTCCTGGCCTTGACATGATTACCCATCAAGAAGACTGTAGCTGAAACAGCGTGGGGCTTTTATGCATTGGAGAATGTGATAGGGAAGGCAAGGCCCACTAACAGAGAGGGGAAACAAAGGGGATGGTGTGACATTGGTCTGTCTTTAGTAGAAGCAGAACCAGCATTTCAGTGTCCTAACGGTTCCCTGTTGACTGTGTCATTTCATTTGCATTTTTTGACAAGGTTGATATTTAACAGTTGGCATATTATTAGTCAAATAAATTACATTTATTAGTATGAAGCAGTCATTGAGAATCATTCTTCAAATATTAATCATTAATCCAACGCAGCTGATGATTTATATTCACAAAGTTGTACTGTCACTATTTTGTAAGCAAACTTGGTATTTATGATGAAAGTAAGAGTTATGTTTAACAATTAAATTCAGCCGTGTTTTACAAAATGAACATTCTGACTAATAGTATTTCAATAAACACACAAAATTTTTTTTTTTTTAAGTTTCTTTTTTTTAAAAAATATATCTTTATTGATTTCAGAGAGAGGAAAGGGGGGAGAGAGAGAGAGAGAGATAGACAGAAACATCAATGATGAGAGAGTCATTGGGGATTGAGCCCGCAACCTGGGCATGTGCCCTGACTGGGAATCAAACCTCGATCTCCTGGATCCTAGTTCGATGCTTAACTGATGAGCCACGCCCAGCCGGGCAACACACAAAACTCTTCACAGGGGAAGTAGGAGGATACTTTTTAAATACCTGGCCCTACAGGCAAACATAATTGTTATTATTATTACAAATAATGAATGAACTAGTTATTGTGCTTTTAGGAAATCTTGTCCTGTAGGGGGAAAGAAAAACCACAAGCCACTTATGATAAAGTAATGAGTCATTTTTTCTGCTATCATTAATAACAACTAATATTAAACTTATATAGTACAGTACCATAACTTATTTGGTTTCTGTTATGTGCCATGCATTGGGCCTTTTCCTATAATGTTCTTTTTGCTCATAACCACCCTGTGCAGAAGATATTATCACATTTTTACTAGTGAGGGACCTAAAGCACAGAGATAGTAAGTGACTGACCTCATGTCACTTAATCAAGGTGAAGTTTCAAATCCAGATTTGCCTAAAGTCAAAAGTTTAGCTCTTTCTCTCATTCTGTAGACATGTAGAGATAGGATTGCCTTTGGAGTTGAATGTACTTAGGTTATAAAAACTATAAAACTGGGAAACTAAAGTGCTTGTTTATTCTGACTATAAAAATAATCTTAGAGAGCAGGCTCCCTATAAGATGAACAGACAGACACAGCCTGGAATAACAGCTGCTTCTGCTCAGCTGCCCTTGTGTTCACAGTGCTGCCATTGCTTGGGGACCACACAGTCCGGGGAGCTGGAAAGATCAGGGTATAATTCCTGACTCTGCCACTTTATCTGTTTCTGGGAATACATTACTTAGCATCTCTGAATTTCAATGTTCTCATCAAAATACAAGGAAAATTAGCATCCTTTCCAGAGTTGTCACAATTAAGGACATGCGCCTCAACAGTAGTTGGGACATATCAGGAGAATAATAAACTAGGGCTTCTTTTATTCTTTCTACGGTTGCAACTCCTGATGAGGCTGAATGCCAAGGGCAGAGCTAAACCTGAGTTTGGAATGCCCGTGCTGTTTGAAGTATCTATCCTCTGCTAGAGCTCTCTCAGAAAGAAAAGGAGAGAGGGCTCAGGCCTAAGGTGCGACTCCTACCCTGGAAAATGGGACAGGCTGGCCAGCCTCTTCCAGCCTGGGAAACATTGTCAATTTGATCTGTCTGCTTGTGCTACCCATGTATTAACTGGCTTCCTCATGTGGCTGTGGCTGTGGCTGTTTTCTCTCTGAACTGGGTTTTGAGGAGACCCCAGGCAGACCTGAGACCCCTGACACACCAGCAAATCCATCACTGGACTAGTTGTCCCTTCTTGGTACTTTAATTTTCTAAATAATATAAACAGTGCACATGGACTATTTCTGTCTTGTATAAAACTCTAGCTTCCTGCAACTAAGAGGTTTATCTTTATTTGAATCTTCTAAAATGCAAATAGTTACTATTTCCAAACCACAAGTTTTCCAATTAATCTTTCAGGTAATATTTTCCATGGTAATCCAGGAAATCAAACAATAGGAAAGTCAGAATTGCTTTACCTACATCTTCCCTGAAACTCATCATTTTGAAGAAGGGTTAGCAGTTATACTGAGAAGTCCTAACAAAGCCATTGGCTATTCCCAGTTTTATTATCAGAATGGATTTAGCCTCACGGTTTATCCTACAGCCAAGCCATTTTGGAAAACTAGGAAAACACTCATAAGTAAGAATC
Source organism: Miniopterus natalensis (assembly GCF_054644295.1). Classification (NCBI taxonomy): domain Eukaryota; kingdom Metazoa; phylum Chordata; class Mammalia; order Chiroptera; family Miniopteridae; genus Miniopterus; species Miniopterus natalensis. The sequence goes on from NC_142083.1 coordinate 57,679,335, forward strand.
AAAATGATTAAAAAAAAATCCATTTCAACATAGAAAGCTTGTGTCATATTTAAAAGAGATGGGCATCACTTGCCAAGCCAAAGCCGAAGTGAGTATACATGCATAACAGGGACTGTGTGGAATACATAAGACATTGTTATCAGATAAAGATGATGGAATTTCTGTATTAGGTCTGCCTACATTTAGACTACTGAGAAAATCCCCAAATCTGTAAATACCATAGCTTTCCTTAATTTTAAGAAAGACAAGTTGGGAGATTGCTGTCTGCCTTAACTTTGCTGGAAACTTCTTCATATCATTCTCATTTTTAAAATGAGAAACTAAGATGCAGAAATTTTTAATAAATTAAGCTAAAATAAAGACAGTGAGCCTTCCCTCTTTCCCGAACAGTTTATTCTGGAGAGGAGGGGTAAGTGTGCACAAAAGCTCTTGGAAAAGTTAAAAGATATATTAGTATGCATAACTTCACTTCTATTAAGGAAATGATCTTGAATCATAGAAGGAAGTTTTAAGATAGATTTTTTTAAATGATGCTGAAATATGCTTTGAGGAAAGGATGTGGGAATTTCTAAAAAGAAAATTATCGAAAGCTATTTCTTCGTGTGGTTTAAGAGTTAGTTGCAGAAAAGTTGGACTATGTGACTTCCTGAAATTCCTCTGAGCCTTGGGTCTGAAATTTAGCCCGGAGCCTTCAGACCACACAGACCTTTTCTTCATTTATTGATTAACTTTGAAAACATTTGCCGAGTATCTACTATATGCTATGTGCTGTGGAAAGCACTGGGGCATACAAATGATCAACACAATGCAATAAGGCAAGGCACCTGACCGGCAGATGCTTCCATAGAGCACGAGATTGCCATGGCGACTAGTCTTCACTGTGTTTTCACCAGTTTGTTTAGCAGCTCCCAACTCCACCTTTCTTTGTTGCCCTTAGTCTCCCACTCAAGTCTGGCCTATCTTGCAGAGTGTTTTGCTCTATCCAATCTTTCTTACTTCCCACCTCCCCCTCCCCAGGACTGAGGTCTCAGATGAGTCGACCTTATGTCTTATTAAATGCATTTTTAGCAAATACGTATTTTTACAACCACTCTATTGGAGAGGAGGAGATTATACTTTAAAACATGTTTATTACTACAAATTAATGATTCTCTAGGATAGCATATAGAAAATAAGGCAAAATATTTGGTCCACATGTGAGAGATTGTTGATGAGAGGTATAATTCTTGGTACTCTTTAAATCACACCACTGTAAGTTGTGTTCTTCTAAAGCCAGTTCTTCGTCTGTTACCCTTCTTCTCAGAGTGCCAAAAGCAGTGCCAAATAGCTGAGGTTCAATAGACCATCTGCCTAGGTATCTCATACCAGTCCCGTACATCATCCTAAGTGAATGTCTATTTTTTTAAGGTTATTAAGATTTCTCTTTCATTGTAAGCATTTTACGTCTTTTGGGGATCCTAAAAGTGTATGCTTCTATGACTTAAGTTGACATTATCTCAGGGGAAACAAAATATATTGAGCAATAAAAAAAGTGTTCTTGAAATTCTGTTCACCCCATGCCTCTTCAACCACCACCCAATTCAAACTACACGTAGACAGAGTCTAGGTCTGTACCATTTGAATGACAAGTTAAAAAGGCAATCAGACATCTGGATGTTTCCAAACATCCAAGTGTTTGGCATTATGTAGACAAATATATGGATTACATCCAGTTAGTTAAAATGCTGGCAGTGGTTTATGAAGACTCCTTCTTATTACTCAAAATATTCCACAAAGGGCAAAATATCTTCACCTCAGTTTTCCTGTGGAGACTATGTAAAAAGTGATTTTGAGGAAAGATAAAGGGGGCCTGTCTTCCTGGGTAGTATCAGATATTGGCCCAGAATAAATGCTTTTGGCTAGTCGATAGGTAAAATTATCTACTTCTAAATTTCAACGTCTGGCATTTCTCCATTGTAGCTGACCTCATGATACTCTTTTCCCTGAAAAGCATGTTTTTTTCTCCCTCAGCTTTCCCCATTAGCCAGGCAAGTATGGAGAGGACTGGTCCTGCAAACATAAGTTTCTTTAAAGCAAAGACAAATATAAAGCTTTAGTTCACTCACATTAACTTTTTTTAAAATTTCTACATTTGGATGAAATTAACCCTATTTGCAGCATAAAACTGACAAGTCCACACAGACTTTTAACACCCCATTAATCTTACTTTGTTACACTGGGGCATACACCAGCCAAAAACTAGAAATTTGATTAGCCGGTTCCATACATTAGCTATCTCATTGGTATGGCATTTTAAAATATTTTCCAGATATACAAAGCCATGTTAGTTTTTTCGAGGTCTGTATGGGGTTAGCAGAAAACACACCAAACAACCTCCTTATAAAACAATTTTCCTTTAGCTACCAAAAGACTGATTTTTCTCTTAGGGATTTTTTTTTTTTTTTACTGATAAATAATAATCTTGAAGAGAACTATGCAGGCTGAACTTTGATTTGTGCAACCTTTCAGCTCAGGGTATCTTTTCCCTAATCCTCTAGATTTATCAGAATCTAGTAAAAAAAAAATTTCCAGTGGCAATTTGATGATAATTTTCAATTTTATACAATACTCTAGGGTTTTCAGAAAATCGTTCTGATGGACACGAATCCAATTGAAGTCATTTTGAAATGGATAGTCAATTTATTGGATTAGCTGATAAGGTGATGAAAATCTCTTCTAATCAGATGGATATCTTTAATGAATCAAAAGAGGCTTTTTCATCCATTTCTAACTCATTAAAGCCTTTGTAAATCTCATGGAATGACTTAATGGTACATTTTATGTCCCTTTCTTCTTTTGTGATTTTTAAACAGCTTAGCAAATTGTTCATAGAGAAAACTGTGTATCACAGCATAAATGCTTCAGTTCAGAAGCTAGTGCAGCCCCCTTGCTCACAAGGAGCTGGCCAGCCAAGCTAAAATCAGGAGGACACCAAAACTAATCTATTTTAGATTCTCTGAGACCAGAAAAATAAGTTGTAATGCACAAGGGCATTTTCTCCTGGAGGTTTCACCTGAGATTTCCATCTCTTCTCTCATCTTCACATTAAGCAAAAAGAATAGAAGCGTGGCCTGAGGCAAAGCAAGGCCTTTTCCTCTAAACTCCTGAATAGTGTCACAGTTGGTGAAAGCCGCTGATTTAACAGAGTGACTTACAACAGATAATTCACCTGAGGATTATTTCAGCTTCTCAGCAAAAGGACTAGACAGTTAAAGGCATATGCGCATTTTTGCTGTCCCGATCTTTAACTGATACTCATTTCCTAAACACTTCTGCAGTAACAAGTATTGCCACTAATAAAACCAACACCCATTTTCATTTTGTTGGTATTTAAATTACTATCCACTACCTTTTTTCTCCTGTGGAAGCTGTAATTGCTCTTTTCTGTCACTGAAAAGCTGCTGTGGCCTAAGTAGTTCATAGCTCAGTAAGCAACCTCAGTATTCTGAACAGGAATCTATGTTCACTTTGAATGGAATCAGGGAAACAAAGGCAAATTTAATTGCTTTTCCTGGGTGTCAGGTCACTTACTATAGCACCTGGGCTACCGACGCCCCTGTGAGCCTCTCATTTCACCTATCAGCACCTCATCCAGCCCCTGTTCAATGACAAAGTCACCAAATACCAGACTAAAGCTGATGACTATTTTTAATCATAAAAGGTGTACATCTATTCTCTTGTAATACAAAAACATCCATCAATCATATGACATTTTGAACATGTCATTCTAAAATTCAGAAGTTTTAAGGTTAGCTCCTTTTAAGTATAAGATTCTTTTCTTAGAACTTGCATTTCAGAAAAATAAATTTAATCATGCGAGAAAGCACAGCTTTTGAATTTGCAAATGCCTGTAAAAGTTGGCCGTGTTGCCCTGGCTGGCGTTGCTCAATGGTTAGAGCATCAGCTGGTGCACCGAATGGCCTCCTTCATTTCCTGTCAAGGGCAGGTCCGTAAGTTGCAGGTCAAATCCATGGCCCAGTACCAATCCATGTGTCTCTCTCACATGGATGTTTCTCTCGCTTTCTCTCTCTCTCCCTCTTCCTCTCCCCCTTCTACTCTCTCTAAAAATCAATGTAAAAATATCCTCGGGTGAAGATTAAAAAATTTTTTTTAGGTTGGCTGTGTGAATTTTTATAACAAAATAACAAATTTGTGTGACTCTTCTATATATTATTTTTCTCCACCTGTACTTAGCCAGAATCGTTGTATTTTATTAACATTATTTGCATTTTTAAATATAGATTTGAGGATTGGATTTTAACCTGTTTCTTTAGATCATGCATCTCATGTCTTACTTAAAAGAAGCTACATGAGCTTTATTTAGCTGAGGAGTTTCACATATTCGCCTCATCTCAAGTGCAGTCTCTGGGGAATAATTTCCTGTGGGAAGTAACTGTAGGAGTCTCTCCATTGTTCTATGGAAAAGTAGGAACAGCGGCAAAATTTTTAAGAATAACCTATGTAGGAAAATGTCAAACTAGGGGCATTTCTACATTTCCCTTGACTAAATACAGTCATATTCTTTGAACACTTACTAAAAGGGAATTTATTAACCAAGCTGATGTCTCAAAAACAGGCCAGATATCACTAAACAGAAATTCAATAGTATTTTTCTCAGCACTACAGAAGATACTGTTAAATACCATTTATCATGTCTAGGTTTAAATGATTAATGAGGTAGATATTTCCTTTTTCTTCTCTCTCTATTAAATTAGTGTTGGCATACCAAAGTTACACTATCTCGGTTTCTTGCATATGGCAACATTATGTGAAAAGGCATGCATGTGTGAAAGATACCATTATAATTAGCTAATTATTAATAATAGGAAAGGAGAAAAGGGAAGGCTGGACATTATAGGCATGTTCCCTGCAAAACATTGGAAGAAGTGGACTGGACAAAGGGAAAATAGACACATGCCCAGTAAAGTTGGTATGACAGGGAAGGTACTTGACTATCAAATCATACAGAGATGGTTGGCCAGAATGGGCATGGCCGCAGCAAGCCCACTTAGATTTGGGATACTTAATTCCCTGAGCAAAGAAACTCCTCTGTTGTTCTCTTGGGTGCTCTTGGCTCCTCTTTGCATGCTTGGTTTCCTGGCATTCACCCACGTGGCCCACAGCCATGTGAACCCCACACACGATGGACTAATGGACTAGAAGTAGCTTAATGCTGAGTTGGATCTGTCTCCAACATGGAATGGAAACTCTGGACACTGGCTTTGCTTCTAGCTTTACTGAAATTCCAGCTACACTTCTTCTATGACTGGACTAAGGGAAATGGAACTTTGGAAACACAAGGATTTAATTTCACACAAATAAAAAATCACTCACTCTCCTCTATGAGTCTCTGAAAATTCTTTTTCTTGGAATATAGTAAGAAGTCCACCCCAGCAGCACCCAGTGGGGAAGGGGACCCCCCACTTAATCAGATATCACTGCTACATTGAATGGATGAAAAAAATTAGAAAATATATGTAACATTAAGATTATTTTATGTAAAAATGCATAATATCAATTATATATACACATGTGATTTTGGAATTTTTCACATTTGATGATTCATACTAAAATTAAAAGGGTAATTTATAAAATGTATATATGAAACATTTTGTAAGATAACTTTGCGTAGTCCTTTTGTTCATAATATTAAAACATGTGAGGGGGCAGTGTTTGCTTAAGCAAGATTTGCTCCATCCTTGGTAAATTGTCAAATAGCACCTAAATTATACCCCTGGGAATTTCTAAACCGTACTTAGAATTTTGAGTACTCTATTAGGAGAACATCTGTAAATAGTCTGATACATGAGCTCACTTGCAAGCATAGCCATATTGCTATTTCAAATAATCGCCCCAGAATTTTTTTTTGGTAAGAAATCATTTTGAAATCAGACAGCACACAAGGAGGTAGGTGTCAAAATTAAATGCAAATGGAGATGAGGTCATTACTTATAAGCTAAGTTTTTATTCTTTTTGGTTCTTTTTTGTGGGGTCATATTTATGTTGTCATTCTCTTCTGAAAGATGAAAAAAACAGATGATGCTAAGCACTGTGCTGTTTTTGACAGCATTGTCACACCCCAGGTATGAATTTCATTTCTACACAAAACGGAATGCTAAATATTTTCCCTGAAATACAGTATAGTAGAATGAAAAATGTGAATACAATGGTAATATTCAAAGATTTTACAGGTTTTTTCTTGAACAAAAAATAGAAGATTCCTGGGAGATAGCCTCAAACAGTGCATATATTGCACAAATTTAACTCGTTCTGTGTCCATCCACTTCACTATGTCTCTAACCTCAATGAATGTAATTGGATCACTTTTTTTTTTCCTGTGAAACTCAACCACACAAAAAGAAGATTATTAAATACATAAAGGAGATGCTACATACATCACTAAGTGTTGTTTGACTGGTATGGTATAATATAGGCTAGAAACAGTTGAAATGATATATAAAAATAATGAAAAGGAGGTTGGAAGAATAACATACAAAGTTGACATGTGTGAATACTACACCTAACCGAAGAGAGATTCAATTAGGGAGCAAAGCATTTGTCATAGAGTCACATATGTTAATGGAGAGGCCAAATTTTGCCCCACCTTAGTTTAGGGCAATATCTAAGAAAGTGGAGAATTGGATTTTGGGGCTTTGTTCATTTTCTCAGGGATAACGGCCTCTGAGCTGATAAAACTGCACTATGAACCCAATCACTGAAAGTGTTCTATTGGTGTTCCCAGTGCCTAAATTAAAGTCAGTAAATTAGCCCATAAAAAGAGTGATTAATACTTTCAGTAGTCCAATGGTACTTCTTTGTGCACATTATAACATTGAATTAAATTTAGAAACCATTTTTCTATCAATGCCTTTTTGGTGTTCATAGTGCTTGGTTCTGGGCAAACAGAAGGCGCTCAAACACTTTTTTTGCTTTCTGCTGTTCAATACCTAGGAGTGCTTTAGACACAAGGTGAAAAGGCTGAGAGGAATCAAGATAAGCGTTCCATGATGTGACCACAAATTCAAAGCCAGTGTGAAGAGTTTGGCAAAAATAACCTCAGAAAAGAATAATTTTAATAGCAAAAATAGCTGAGTAGTCGATATCAAAGTGAAAAACTTTGCAAAGATAGTTTACTGTGCCTAGAAAAAAAATTTCTTTCATTTGAGGAAAACTATACTTAAATGTTTAAGTGGTGGTGTTGAGATTCCAAAATAATATGTGTAAATTAAACTGAAAATTTGTAACCCAGTACTAGTAATTTAAAATGGTACTTGTTCTGATAATGATTTATATAAAATACCTGATATTAGAGGAGAAATAAGAGGATGACAGGAAGCAGGACAAGAAAAAGAAATTAGGTTTATGTAATTTTCTGAGTAAAATAATTTGAAAAGAGGACTCTGTTCTTTTCTATCAAAAATTTGATGAGTTTTTGGTTCGAAATTCTCATAACTGATTTTCTTATATCTGTCCAATAATTGAATAAATGTACGTCAATACTAATGTGAGAAATATTCTTTTTCATGTTAAAAAATGAGGTAAATAGGAGATGAGACAATGAAAAAAAATACTTGAGTGATATCTGACATGTTACCTCTTTACCCAATGTAAATAAACATAGTACACTAAAGCTCTTTGCAGTTTATAAACAAATTTGGGAAAGATTTTAAATAGAATTGACTAGGGAGGACCACATTGATCCAGTGAAAACCACTCTTAGAAAATTTCTCAGGATTGACTCAGATGTAAGGATATACACAAGAACAGCAGACCAGTGCTGTTGAAATTGACTGTCTTTGTTGAAGAGCTACAGGAAAGAAACCAGACTGACAAATCATGAAAATATTTTTTTATTTCATATTCTTGGCAAAAATTAAGAGTGTTTCATTCATAACCTCAAAACCTATACCATTGGGTGAGTATCCAGATTTGGGAAACAAAGCCATACAAGTCTGAGGTATTTTAAAGAAAGTGTCAGGAAGGTTAACCCAGATCTACACTAAAGCATTCCCTCAGGTCTCCAAAGTAAAGTTTGAAATATATAATTTAGTCTCCTGTGTTTGTTAATTCTTTGCACCTATGATTAGTTCTTGTTTATGTTAGCAAGTAAAAATATTTAATGTAGGTAAAAAGTTCTCAGAATTTTTATCCCTTTAAAAAAATGAGTATCCCAAAGAAATTTACTCAGTTTTTATAAGAACTGATCATCTCTCAATAGTCAGTGATAATGATGGTCGTGGTGGGTGGTGGTTGGTGGTAGTGGTGTAGGTTAGGTTGGGTTCGCTGGTTGCAGCAATGGGATTAAACACAAGTTCAGATAAAATAAAAGCTAGCAGGTTACAAGGGTCAAACGAATGAAGCTTACTTTGAGATTTGGATCAGCATCTGAGCGCAGTAACTAGGTTTCTTAATTGAATATTAAGAACTATCGCTCAGGCGTGAGGAAAACAGCGATGATTATGTAATGGCTTTCTATTGAGATTATGCTTGTCTAGCATATGGGCTATTTCACATCACACTTCACAAGTTTTGATACTTCTGACATCTTAATCTATAGTAGACACTGTTTAAAATCCTGTGATCACCAAAGTGCTCTAAAATATGAGCTATTTAAATATGTATTTCCTGGCAATTAATGCCTACTGGTGACAGTGACCAAATGTTTCATTACAGATGGTTAATGAAAAGAAACCATATCTGAAGAGGAACATGAGGGAATTAACCTGGAATTTTTTTTTCCGCTGTAACCTTCCACGTTGCCACAGAATAAGCAGATTTAACACAGTAGTTCTTTAATCATCTTTAAAAGCATGATGATGAGAAATTTCCTACATAAAATATTGGATCCTGAATATGGTTATTAATCAAATGCAATCTCCAATTCAGGAATTGCATGAGAGGTTGTCAAATTTACAGCGAAAAGGTCAAATTCGTTTATATAGTATAGATAAATTATTTTCCCATCTGACTATATGATGTTTTAAACTCAGACCTTGTTTTTGAAGCCTAACAGAAAACAGAACATTGGATGACAAAGGATAGAGGAAATACAAATTCACTGAGTTAATGCTATGTCTGCTTTAATTAACTACTCAAGAAAAAATGTTTAAGCAGGTTACAAACACAGCATGCACATATAGCAGGATTACCACTCTGCAGACAAAAACAAATTTTAACCTTAGAAAAAAATAAGAATAGAAGAAAATGCACCAAATTATTAACTGTGTTTGGACAATGAAACTGTCAGTAATATTGTTTTTCTTCTTTTGCTTTAGTTTCATATTAATAAATAATAATTATTTTTAAGAAAAAGTATGATATAAGAATTTTAATTAAGACATTTCTTCTTACATAGAAATAATTTCCATTTTTACTCATGCTTTTCAAGAAATGTGACAACTACCTTCAGCTGATGTTTTGTTTTAGTGGATGTCTCTGAAGAAAAATTGCAACAGTTTGTAACAAGTGCAGTTTAGTAGGGAAGACAACTCATGTACACTCCCTAATTAAGGAGTCCTAAGGTTCAGATCACAAATTTAATGGCTTCCAGAAACATATTTAATATGCACAAGATTAATTCTGTTTCATTTTACTCCTCCAAGTATGTTATCTTTTTAGTGGTAAATGTTGGCCTCTTTTCAGTAAACGGTGCGTTTGGCAAGAACTGAAGCATTTTCTCTGCTATGAATGTGATAGTTAATGACTCAGTGCTCAACTGTATCATCATGTTTTTCACTGAATCCTTGGTTAAAAAAAATATATTGTTTATATTTTCCTTCTGCAAATTCATATATGTACAAGGAAGAGCAAGATACAGCTACGATTCCATGGCATAGAGATAGAGAATGCATTTAAGTATGAGTATTCCATCATCCTGAATCAGTTCTGCTTCCCCCATTCTCCCTAATTCATGGGAAGCAGAATATTATATTAATATATTTTGATGTATGGAGCTTCTTTAAGCAGCAAAAAATAAGCATACCCCTTCCTTTGATAAAAATAATGCTTATATACATATCCATAGAGGCAATAATTTTCTGTCACACAAATATATTCTGAGAATATACAGAAATGTATTAAAATAACAACAGTAGTATTATCATTTATTGAGTGGTTACGAAGTACCACGCTCTTAGCTGGATGCTTATAGATACAGTTTATTGAGGCTTTTCTACATCTAAATAACTGCTCCTCACTCACAAGCTGTAAGTAATTCATATTAGAAATATGTTTATCTCCTCTGTATTTTCCTCATTGCATTATCTTTTGCAATGATACATGGGGATCTCACTAAACTGTTTCACAAAAATTAAATTAAACGTTTCTTTATGTCATTGCTTTTTAAAACTCACTTGGCCAGGTTGCTTCAGTTGGTTAAATCATCATCCCAATAGGCCAAGGTTTTGGGTTCAGTCCCCAGTCAGGGCATATACAGCAATCAACCAATGAATGCATAAATATGTGGAACAACAAATTCATATTTCTCCCTCTCTCCTCCCATATATGTGTGTGTGTGTGTGTGTGTGTGTGTATAATTTCTCTCCCCCTTCCTTTCTCTAAAAGCAATCAATTAAAAAAGTATTTTAATACTTTGAGGAAAACTCTCCAAGTGAGGTGGTTTAAATGTATGTAATTTACCCTTTTTAATAGCTGAATAATATGCCATTGTGTAGGAGTACAATATTTTATTTCCAAATGATGGAAATACAAACTTAGTATGTTTCTATTTTTTACAAAGAGCATTACAAGGAATATCCATGGACCTCTGTTTTAGATATATAAGGGGTATGTTAATGAGACAGATTTCCAAAGGTGGATTACAGAGTCAGAAGATATGTGTATGTGTTAATAATACGAGATATTGCCGTTAGATTTTCTAAAACCCTTTGAGAAGTTCCATTTAACACAGATAGTTAAATGACAAGGCACTATACTATACTTCTTTGTCATAATAAGAATAAGGGATATTAAAAAGCCTCTCTTTTCACTCCTTTTATTAATCATATGTTCACTGAGTGCCTAGATCCCAGGTATGAAACCAGTCTACCACTTCACCTAGGATCACCAGAAATAAAAATTAATATTGCTAGTTGCAAGAATCTTGCACACAATTTCAACTGTTTTGTAATTACTCTCAAATATATCACCTAGGAGAGCATTTGAGAATCATCTTTCATGTGGGATGGTTAGTTTGTTGGTTAGTTTTCAGTCTACTCTACTCCCCCAGTTCATTGAACACTGTCACCACATCCCTATTAATGATGGGAGTGCACTGTGTTCTTCAGGTGTGTTGGGCAGAAAAAGATTAGGAAACAATGCTGCAGGCATTAATACACCTAACCAAACTCACTGCAAATTATTGTCTGATTTAAAGAACTAGAGAGCATTTCTGACCCAGAATTCAGATGGCTTGCTTTTCCTGTCTGCATTCATACACCATTATTTTATAAATGTTTATGAAATTCAACTAACCAGGCCTTCTGAAATAAACTAACTTTAAAACAATTCGGTAAATGCAGCCCAAGCAAAAAATGTATCCTTTAAAATATACATAATAGATTTTATAAGCTACCTTAAATAGAAGTTAAAGATAGCAGCAACCCCAGAATTCAATAAAGAAACTTTGTAGAATCAACATAACTTACATATTGTTCTGTGTCTGATCATATCATATAAAGCTACTCTGGATTTTATTTTTAACTGACACAGAGCAGAAAATGCTTTATTAATTGAGGAAAGAAATCTTCGAGTAGGAATAGCATTGACTTTTTAATTATTGGCCTTATCTTGCTCTTTTATGTGTGCTCAGAATAGTGACAGTATTTTCAACAATGTTCCAAAAGCCATTTAGCTTACAAAGTGGAATTATTGTGATACAGTACACTTAAAGCATTTCTTCTTCATAGCATCTTATTTCATAAAAATCAATTTGATTTTATGCCTTGCATAGGAGGTCCTTCTTCCACAATGAAGTCGGATTTATTAAGGATAAGCTGGCCAGATATCATCAAATGCACTAGAACCTTTCTGTGGTATTTATTATTGTACAGAATGCAGTATAAGGTACTCCACCACACTACAAGTAGCACTTTCTCTAGCACATCTATTGTAGGAATACTTTATAGGAAGCTATTGATGTTACAAAGGTAGGCAAGGATGTCAAGATTTTCAGAGTAGATGTACTGAAGTAACAAAAAGCTGCCCTAGCCCTGGCCGGTGTTGCTTACTGGGTAGAGTGTCAGCCTGTCCACCCAAAAGGTCACTGGTTTGATTCCCGGACAAGGGCACACACCTAGGTTGCAGCTTTGATTCTGGCCCCGCTTGGGGCGTATGTGGGAGGCAACCAATAGATGTCTCTCTTGCATCGATGTTTCTCCCTCTCTCTCTCCCCCTGTCCATTCTCTCTAAAAATCAATGAAGAAAATATCCTCAGGTGAGAATTAACAACAAAGATAGCTACCCTAATACAAGTTTACACATAAAGTGTACCTAGCACAGTGCCTAGCCTGTGGTAAGCATTCAACAGATATTTGCTACAAAAGTGAATGAAGGCAGTTCTTTAATGTGTACAATGTTGACACAGGGTAAGATACTAACAGACACGGGCAAAGGATACAAGTTCCAATGATGTAGATAAGGAAATAATACTGGAATTTCAAGAAGACAAAAAATCAGAACTGGGGAGCCAGGATCATATTTCAAATTGGAGGAACAAAGTTTCATATCCTTTGGGAACTCTACTTCCAATGAGATTTCAGATTAAAATTCCATCTGGCTATTCTGAAAAGCTGGTTTCCTCCCAGTTTCAGAAGGCCTTATCACCTTCTGATTCCTTTTAACTGTTGGAGAGACTAAGTGTATGTGTCTGTCTGCTCACCAAATGCAAGTGAGTGAAAACAACCACAGTACATCCCTGACCATGTACTAAATAAGAGAATCCAGGGAAATGATCTTCCATCTACCACCTCCCATTTTTGATGGGCCTGGGTTTCAAATGTTCTTGAAGTCTTTTCCTAGAATAGGAATTCCAAAGGTGGAGTTTTAGGAAGTTCTAGTAAATGTTAATTTCTTTTAAATATCCATAGAAGTAAACGTTTTTAAAGGCAATTTCTGCCAACGCAGTGACCAAATATAAATAAGGTATTTGTGATGTGGAACCTCTATATGAAGTTAAGATGCTCTAAACATACCCTTTTTTGTGACATTCTCAATATAGAGATCTACCACAGCATTCTTTCTCTGTTTTTACTAATGTTCTTTAAAAATTGGTATACATACATCTATGGGTGTTTTTCTTTCTTTTAAAAAAATAATTTATTATTTTCAATTACCATTGACATACAATTATATTAGTTTTAGGTTTACAACATAGTGATGAGACATGTAAATATCTTACAAAGTGATCACCCCAATAACTCTAGTGCCCATCTGACACTATACATAGTTATCACAATATTATTGACTGTATTACCTATGCTGTGCTTTACATCCCCGTGACTGTTTTTATAACTGACAATTTCTGCCTCTCCATTCCTTCCCCTTTTTCACCCATTCCGGCAATCCCTCTCCCATGTGGCAAACATCAATTTGGTCTCTGTACCTACAAGCTTGTTTCTGTTTTGTTAATTTGTTTATTTTGTTTTTAGATTCCACATATAAATGAAATCATGGCATTCGCTTTCTCTATTTCTATTTTACTTAGCATAATACCATCTAAGTCCATCCATGCTGTCACACATGGCAAGATTACATTTTCTTTATAGCTGAGTAAGAGTCCATTGTGTATGTGTACCACCTGTACTTTATCCAATTGTTCATTGATGGGCACTTTGGTTGTTTCATATCTTGGCTATTGTAAATATTGCTTCAATGAACATAGGGTGCATCATTTGTGTTTTCGACTTACTGTTTGGATTTCTTTGGATAAATACTCAGAAGTGGTGGGACATGCTGGGTGATATGGTAATTCCATTTTTTACTTTTTGTTTTTCATAATGGTTGCACCAATTTGCAATCCTGCCAACATTGCATATGTCTGTTGGCCATCTGTATGTCCTCTTTGGAGAAATGTATATGCAGGTCCCCTGCCCTTTTTTTTTTTACCATATTGTTTGGTTTTTAGGGTTAAGTTGTATGAGTTTCTTATATATTTTGGATATTAACCTTTTATCAGATGTATCATTGATGAATATTTTCTCCATTCAGTAGGTATAACTTAGCAGTTTTTTGCTCTTAGTATTTCATAGACATAATGCAATTGTTTTTCTAGTTTCTAGTGATAACTATAAGAAGTATGTTTTTTTAGCTTTTTTTTTTTTTAGATAACATGTTTTTTATTTGGGGCAACTTAGAAATTCTTTTTTCTTTTGGTTAGGTTTTTTAAATTTTATCAGCTATGACTAGACTAGGTATATGTTTTTTCTCATTAAATATACCTGGACTTCATTGTGGCCATTTAGTATGCTATTTCCTGTCCTTTCTTAGGCTAAGGAAATATTTTGTTATTTGTTTATTACTGTCTCTTCTTCATCTGCTGCTTGATTCCTTCTGGAATTGCTAATATTAACATGTTAAATATTGAGTATATATACTTTAAATTTATTACCTAATTTTTTATGATTTTAATCTTTTTATATTTTTGCTCTGTGATTTAAATAATTTCTCCTGAAGACTTGTCTTCTAGGTGACTAATTTGGGCCTCAGCAGTGACTAAACTTATCTTTAGTTCATTTATTAGCTTTCATTTTGCTTTGAAAGTGAGAGATTTTACTTCCAGAAAGTCTTTTTGCAATGCATATATATATCTGCCTAAGTCTTCCCAATTTCTATTACATATGTCTTTCCCGTTGAGTATCTCTTTTGCCTATCTTATCTGTGATTTCTGGGGAGCCTTTTCTAGCTCCCTGTGGCTCAGGTCTCGCTGTTGTAGTATCCTACATCATTGCAGTCCTAAAAGAGATGGAGAGCAAAACATTTTCTTTCACCATGAGCAGTGAGGGTAGCAGCAGGCAGGTTGCCATTCCCTGAAAGTGCTGGGATAAAATCTCTCTGGTATCCAATCTCCTCACATGTTCCTTATCTTAGGAATGGGGTGATAACAGTTTGACCACTAAGCATCTCCTCACATTCTTGTCAGCCAACAAGACCAGGCCAACTCCTGTGGCTCTGTTGTCAACATTAACCTTTGAGTCTTCTAGACTCTGAAGACCAAGCTTTTCCCAGAATCTACTGTATACCAATCCTTGACTTGAGGCTTTCTTATTCTCCTGTTCAGGTTATTGCCTGACCCATGGAAGCAAAAGTCATTTACTGCTTTTCCCATTGGGCTTCCTTTTACTGACTCATAGTTTTCTACAATTCCAGAAACCACTTGCCTCAGGAGACTCCGACTGAAGTCAGTCGATAAAGAGAGGTGAGATATATTCAGGTAGCCATATTCCCAGAATCCTCTTCAGTGGTCAAAATAGTAAGTACGCTTATTCTATAATCATTTCATCATGTAATATTAGACCTAAATCACTAAAAAATGTGGTAATAAATATCATTCCTCCTTGTCTTTGCAAAATTCTTAGTAAAATCTTTCAAGACAAGTTCCCTTCCTTCCTCTCATTTCTGCTGGAATTCTTCACTATTCTTTTTCAGCACACCCATGGCTTCTGGTGAGTGCCTAGACTGCCATAGCTCTTATCATGTTATTATAATAAATTACCTAGTTATGCACACATATGTCTTTGAAGGAAAGTGCCATTTATCCCTGAACCCAAAGCAGTAGTGCTGTACATATAGTAGGTATGCAAGAAATTGTTAATTAGTTGTATTTGCTATCAAGACTGATTCCTTAAAATCTGATTTCAAAAGTATTTTCTTTTGAAAAGTTTAAACTTCACCTTTCAAAAATTTTATCTGCAGCACTAGGGAATAATATTTAAGGGGGAAAGCAGCATTTTTCAAAAGAAAAATCTGTAAATGTTACTGCAATCAATTAATAACAATAATAATATGTTATGGAGAATGTTACTTGAATTAATTTTACTCCAACTTAAGAGTATTGGCCTGGTTTAAACCACAAAAGCCTGGCTCTGTTGGTAGATGGATGATACACTAAATCATCATGCTGAACGTGTGATTTAAACTGTTTTTCCAGGAACAGTGATCTTATATCTTCAACTTTATCACCAGTAGTATGTATACATAAAACAAATGGCTGATGGCAAGGCCTGCACTATAGCTATAGGAAATGTTTCTCTGTGATGGACAGTGGAGACAGGCAGAGTGGGGTTCACATCTGATTTTCACATTGCTAGCAATGTGAGAAAGTTTAACTCTCTGAAGTTCAGTTTTCTTATATGTCAAACTAATACTATTCACCTTACAGGGTTCTAATAATGATTAAATGTGATAGTCAATTAGAGTATCTCATGCTGACTATTAATATGTTAATTTTACTCTAATTATTACTATTATAATATTAATTAACCAGTATTCTATATAGGGTAAAAGCCAAGTATTTAGCCAATAACTGCACTGGGAATAATTCCTAAATGGTGAAAAAAGCAAGGTGAATTACTAAACTCGAGCACTTAAAACCATAATAATCTGTTATGCTGAACTTTGATTACAAGAACTAATAGGTTCTGCTTATTATAAAAGCAGACTTCAGTAGAAAATGAATTTGGGCATATTATTTGTGTGTAATTAGATGATCTAAAGCCATAGTTATATTTTTAACTTTCACAACCTTTACATAGATTTAAAAAACTTCTATCACTTCTCCAACCATGTTTAAAAGTGAAGACCTCAATCAGATAGATACAGCAACAAAAAAATTACAGATAGAGTATTTTCTAAACTAGTGAATGTTTTCTTTCTAAACACATACACATATTCTCTATATTATCTTTCTCTCTTTCAATTGCTTCCTCTTAAATATAAGTTTGTCTACATTCACATAAAACTGAGTGATTTTTAAAAACACAAATAAGAGAATATTTTAGTTTTCTGATTCATTTGTCAAGTAGATAATCAAGAAGAAGAATTTTAGTCTTGGAAAATTATTCGATTCTGTTCAATACCTACTTCATGTAAGCAGTAAAGTATGGTGCCTGGACTATAAAACACATTTTCGGTATACTCTCCGCAATCTTTGCCAGGATTATTTGATATCAGTAAAGAAGTGGTTTCCAAACACTTTTTGTATAGTAATTTTGCAGGATATGTATATTTTTATAAGCTGATTACAGATACTAGTACTATATTGTGTGTGTTTTAAAAGTAATATGAGGGTGTGTTTTTAGAGGACAAAACAAAATAAATATAAACAGAGCTAACATTTCCCTGTACTTCAATCGCTCATTTTCTGCCCTCCTGGCCCAGGAGACCGTGGACCCAGATAAAAGAAAAGGTACTTCATGACTGTTTGATGTCTTTTCTGGTGTGAGTTGTAGCTCTGTCTTTATGACTTTAAGAGCATTTTCCACCATTTTAGGACTGCATCTCCCAGTGATAGAATCCAGTAACACCAAAGGTCATGGCAAAAATAAGGTTTTATATTCTATTCAGATATTATAAATCAGATGCAACATATAAGCCAGTACCGTTATATGTTAGCAAATGTAGTAAGTTATTATGTGATAGCAAATATAAACACATCAGAATCATAAAAATTATTCTAACATATCATTAAGACATTTCCATATCAAATGTATTAAATAAATCATATGCATAGTGAAAGCTATTATTAATCCCTAAACCTAACATTTGTGAATTCTATTTAACACTGACCATTTCTACACTACTTAAAGCAAATAATGGTTTTTAAAAAGTCAGAAGATACTGAATTACATTGCACAAATTACAGCACAGAATTATTTGCAGTATCTAAACCACTTTATTAAGATTCAGAGTCAAGACTTTCGTAATGTAAAACAGGGTCCTATGATTTATTTATTTTTTCTTTTGCTTATTTGTGCCATTCTAGCTAGGCTGCAGGCTCAACCAGATAAGATGTTAGGTGATTTGCCATGTAAAGGTTTATCTTCATGAGCAAAAAACTTTAGCTTAAATTCCTCCTTGTCTTTTAATGACAGCTTAAGAAATAAAGCAAAATCTTTGGATGGATGCTAAATAGATTTTTGTGGATTTGTTTGCATTGCCCCATATTCATAAATTCAGCATATATTATAACAAGACAGAGGTTGAAATTTCCCTAACTTGGAATATTCCCTATTAATTCTCCAAAATATCTTCATAACAGTCAAGGAACTCTTGAAATTAGTAGATTAAAATGGTTCAAAGTGATTCTTGGAATCACATCTTAAATGATTCCAACTCATTAAGATCAGAAGTGATTGTTAATCAGAAACATGTGAGGGTTTCCAGAGTAAATCTGTTCAGTGATTTGATAGAAAAATTGCTCACCAATGAGAAACAAAATTGTTACTTACATATATAATTTCTGCAAGGAGGAAAGCAGCCCCCACACTATCATAGAAAGTTCCCTCTCAATCAGGGGGTTTGACGAAAGAGCTACAGTCTGCAAGTGGGTGCTCCAGGAAAATATTTCTCTGAAAGATTTGACACATCTTGCAATGGATTCACACTGCCTTGGCAAGCAAATGGATTAGCTTTGATGGTGTTGCCAATAAAGCCACAGTCTTTTGTTGCTGCACAAACACATTTCTCCCTTTCTTTCTGTGGCCTCCAGCAAACTACACATGTTACTTTTGTTTGGGTAATTTACTGTCTTGGAAAAGGAAGTATGAAACTACTTTTCAGAGAAAACCATTGAAACTCCTTGGCTGGCAGCATCCGAATCACTAGCTACGGAAATATCACCACAAAGCTTTCTCTGATTAAGTGGAAATACTCAGAGGGAAGAAAAAAAAATCCTTCTTAAATCTAACCAGCTAAATTCCTGCAAACATTGTTTCATACAGCTTAATTTTTACAAGCCATCTGTTTTCCAAATAAGACTATATTCTTGGCCTTAAACATCCCTCTTCATTCTCCTTCCAACAGTGTTCCCCATTATTTATCTACAAGATTAATAAAGATCTCTGAAATGAGACCACTAACTCTTCTCACAGACTCTAAATTTCTGTCATCTCTTAAAGAACTGTTTTAAAATTTTTAATTTAAAAATTTACATTCTGTTTCTTTAGCATTTCTTGATACTCAATCCAACTATTGTTTTAATCAGTAACTTAGTTTGCTTGTATGATAGCCTGTTTCTTTTGGCATTCACAGTTTCTTCACATTTTAGAATACTTTTTTACCTAATAAGAATCTGCTACTTACATAATCTAGAAAGGAGATAGTAAAGTTGTAATTTATAGAGTGTAGAAAATATTTTTCCATTGTCTTGATCAAAAGAGCAGTTGTGATCCTATTTTACCTATAAAGTAAATTTAATTAAATTTTTAATTAAATATGCAAGGACTTTAATGTTTTCCTTTAAAAAGTATAACATTAAATCAACCCAAAAGATTTTTAAAAGAAATTTGAACTCTCTGGTCCTAGTGTTGATTGGAATTTAAAAAACAAACATTAAATTTTTTTTTTTTTCAAATGTTCAGCATCACCCATCATTAGGGAAATACGAACCAAAATCACAATGAGATACTACTTCTCACCCATTAAGATAGCCATTATTTTTTTTTTTTTCAAATGTAACCAATATTGGCAAAATGTAGAGAAATTGGAACCTCTGTAGAGAAGTTAATTTCTGGTGCTGATATAAAATGGTGTAGCCTCTGTGGAAAACCATTTAGCGGGTCTTCAGAAAATTAAACACAGAATTGCCATATAATCCAGCAATTCTGCTTCTAGGTATATACGTGAAAAGTACTGAAAGTAGGAACTTAAACAGATAGTTATGCCAAGGTTCATAGCAGCAGCATTCACAATAGCCAAAAGGTGGAAATAACCCAAAGTCTTATCGATAGATAAATGGATAAACAAAATGTGGTATATGCATACAATGGAACATTGTCCTAAAAAGCAATGAAATTCTGATACAGTACAACACGGATGATCCTTGAACCATCATTCTAAGTGAAGTAAGCTGGACATAAAAGGACAAATACTGTATAATTCTGATTAAATGAGGTACCTAGAGTAGTCATGTTCATGGAAACAGAAAGTAGATGGTGGTTACAGGAACTGGGGGGAGTGGAGCATGAGGAGCTATTGTTTATTGGTATGCAGTTTCAGTTTGGGAAGATGAAAAATTCCTGCAGGTAGATGGTGGTAATGATTGAACCACCAATAGTGTGAATGTACTTAATGCCACTGAACTATACACATAAAAATAATTAAATAGTAAATTTTGTTACGTATATTTTACCACAATAGAGATTATTTTCTGTGCAAAAAAATAAATATAAGTGAGATTAAGCTAATCTAATAAAATCAAATATTCACATTATTTTGAAATTACTTTGTCCATTTAACCCAAAAAGTTCATTAACTTCATCATCTAGGACATTAAAATTCCATGTTCTATTCTGGGCTTAAAAGTATCAATGGATATTTGGAACCTAATAAATGTGAACCTTACCTGAGGCCTGTGTCAAGGAAATCATTTTTAGCTAGTCCTAAATGAGTTAGATATTCCAAAGATAGCTTCAGGAAATCTGATACCAAAACCCCTGTTAGAATCTAGTGGGATTATCTCCGTCGAAGATAGGTAGATAATATATTTATCTTTTTGTCTGGAGAGGCTGGGAAATATTATTACTGATGCCCTGAGAGTCACTTGTAGGGGTTCAAATGAGAACTAAGCTTCTGTTACCCAATTAAATAAATATTCCTCAAACGATACTATTGCAGAAACTTTTCTTGAATGTATACATGGCCTACCTTTTCTAAAATGCGTTTTTGTGACCGGAGTAGACCCCAGGACTGAGACACCAAAGCATTTCGTGTAGTTTATTCACTTCTGTTAACCACTTTTGATTCTTCTGTCTTTTCCTCTTATGCCCATTGTTTTTGTTTTGATTTTGCTATGATTTTTTTTGTTTGGGTTGGGGAAGAAGTTAGGAAACCATAATGTTAAGTTGGCTTTTAAAAGATTTCATAATAATAAATCATGCCACTTCAAACCAAGTTTAAAATGTGTTTAAATGTTCAGAAGTTTTCAGCTATTGATAGTCAAGCCACAAAAATAAACAGTATCTAAGTTATTTTTAAAGGACTAAATGCCCTGGGGTGTTTTGGGTTGTGTTGGTGGTAGTCGTAAGTTCCTGTTGTTTTTATAGGAAATAAATTCATTTTTAATACAATTAAATATTCCTTACATTCACTGTGTAACAAAATGGAATGAAAATTTTACTTTTACTCACTTATCTCCTTAGAATATAAACAGTTATAAAACAACATTCATATGTGTACATTGTTTCTAGGGAAAAGTACAACAAAAAGTGGAACATACCATGTGGACATCATTTCATTGCTCTTCAACAATGCAGACTTGCCGTGAGGAGCACAAATGTGTGCATGCACACACACATGCACACACACATGCACATACACATGCATGCACACACACACTTCTTTATTACCCTTGCTTTGAGTGCTCTACATTTATATTAAGAAAACCATGCTTGCCTGGCCATTGTGGCTCAGTGGTTGAGCATCAACCCATGAACCAGGACGTCATGGTTCAATTCCTAGTCAGGGCACATGCCTGAGTTGCTGGCTCGAGCCCCAGTAGGGGGCATGTAGGAGTTAGTCAATCGATGATTCTCTCTCATCATTGATGTTTCTATCAATTTCTCCCTCTCTCTGAAATCAATAAAAACATTTTTTTTAAAAAAGAAAAGAAAACCATGCTTGACTTCTTACAGTGTTACAAAGTTTCAGTGAATCTAGAAAGTCATTTTTTCCAGTATTTTGTTTTCACATATGCATGGATGTTCATATAAATGCTTGGATTGAAAAAATATAGATTCAAATAAAGCAAATTGCCAGATATTCATATTTATCTGAGTAATGTATTTTCAATGTTTTTTTTCCGCTCTGTAGTAACAAAATAAATTTAAGGTTTCTTGATAACTAGGAACAAGAATGCTTGAATTTTCATGTTGACCTGGTATTTTCAAAGAGTGTCTATTCTACAACTCAACCTGTAGGTACAACTTTATTAGAGCCATTCCAGGCAGATGTATCTTTATCTATGTGTAACCAAGGGAATGATCCTGTTTCTTAGTTCTGCAAAAGGCATTTTGGGTTTTTCAGGTCAAAACACCCTCTTCAGAGAGCTACACTCACAGTTTGTTTGGGGGGAACCTCTCCCAAGGGTAGGACTAGTTCAGATGTTTTAACCTTATTAATAACTTAAGACCAGTCTCACTAGCCACTACTTCAATTATCTTCTGCTTTCTCTGAGCATAGATTAGTCTAGGCTTTTATTCAAGGGGGAAAAAATCAATTGTTTTGAAGTTACCTTTGTAGGAGGCATGGTCAGTTTATCTGATTTTCACTGTTGATGTAGAATTTACAATTTGTATTTTCTGCTGCTGTCTCCCCCATTCAGGCTTTCTGTGGATTTACTATTTCTTCTGTCATTTTAACAGGATTTAGAGAAAAAACAGAGAGGATATTAAATAATTTTAAATAAGAGCCTCTATCCATCAGGGTCCAGGCAAGAAAGTGATGGCATTCACAGGCTTATTCAGAAAAGTCATTGACAAATATGAACATGCACAATAAGGTATGACCCAAATACGTGGAGGCTAGCAAGAGTAAGAGCTGTACATACTAGGCCTAGAGGAACAAGAAAGAGGAGTGGTGATTGAGAGAAACAGTAGAGGAACTATGGCTTTCAGCGGAGGAACATAGTCATCCAGCAGCAATGCAGTAGGGTGGACAGTGGGAAATATATACCATGACTTCATTCTCCTTACCCTTT
This sequence comes from Miniopterus natalensis, assembly GCF_054644295.1. Taxonomy (NCBI): domain Eukaryota; kingdom Metazoa; phylum Chordata; class Mammalia; order Chiroptera; family Miniopteridae; genus Miniopterus; species Miniopterus natalensis. The sequence goes on from NC_142083.1 coordinate 57,702,283, forward strand.
CCAGTCTCCACTGGGTGACTCCCCTTAGGCAAATCTGACTGTAAGCCAGGGCGCCTGTGAGCTACTTTGTGTCATTGGTAGAGGTCAGCCCATTCTCCTTACCCTTTCCAGTCTCCAGTGGGTGACTCCCCTTAGGCAAATCTGACTGTAAGCCAGGGAGCCTGTGAGCTACTTTGTGTCATTGGTAGAGGTCAGCTGCCGGGGCACAGAGAAGACAGAAAGGGGTGTGAAGGAGGGTAGAGAGTAGTTCTTAAGAAACAAGTATCAATTATCCACTCTTTGGAGCTTCTCCATTTTTCTTATGTATATTTTGGATAATGTGTGTGTGTATAAAGACAGAGAGAAAAATTGTGAAAGAGACACAGAACAAACATGCATAACAATAAATACTTATATAATCCTTATGTGCCAAGACTGCTCTTAACTGCACTTTAAATGTATTGACTCACTTATTCCTCATAGTTATTCCATGAGGTAGGTACTGTTAAAATTCCCATTTTCCAGATGAGGAAACTAAAGCACAGAGAGTTTAAGAAACTTCCTCTGTCAAACAGTTAGTTAGTGGAAGAGTTGGGACTTACTATATATTGGGGCCAATCAGTAGAGGCAGATAGTTGTGTTATGTGTCTGAAGTGTGTTTACTCATATCCCACCTGTCCTGCTCACTCATTTACATTGCTTGTCTGTCCTCTGAAGCAATGTGAATTTGAGGCTAGAAACCTCCTGATCTGATAGAAAGGGTGATTGAATAAATCTCATGTATTATTTCTCCATAGACAAGTCTTTTGATAGATATAACTTGGTGGGGGTTATAGATTCTCCTCCCTCTACAAGTATCTCAAGTGCAAGATATGCCCCTTAAAAGATACCTTAACTTACTCTCTAGGTTCCAGGAACCAAGTCTCTTACTTTTTCAGTCAATTCAAGGGCAACTCAGACATGACAACTGACTCTTCTTAAGTACTTCTATCCACAGGAAAAAGCTCCTTCTTCCAAAGGAGAGCAGACACATTTTCTGCCTAGAAGAAACAAAGAATCTATAAACTGGTCCCACACTGTAAAAAAGATTGAGGTTTCCTTCTTATGTTTCTGAAAACAATAAAGGAATTTCTCTTTCAAATGTATTCAGTTTATAGAACTGAATTCAGCCAAAAGGAAAAGAATTAGAAATCGTTTTAACCAAATTGCCTCTGCTCTCAATTCCTGAGGGATCTGCAAAGCAAAGTAGTATTTTCAATGTTATATAAGGGGTACAGATAACTTTATATTTCAATGATATACTTAAGCCAGATAAATAAAATACTGTCCTATTATTCACTCCAGTTTGGTCCCATTCCATCCCTTAATTTTGGGTGGTATGTTTTGTTTAGTTTTTAATATGGACTCTGGGGAGCTGAATGGTGGGTGGTGCTTGATTTTATTTTGTATACAGTATTAAAAATGTTTTATTATTTTCACATGGAGTAGTAAAAAAATCCTAAAACCAAACACATGGCAGAATTAAAGATAACAAATAATTCCATTTTTCATGGGAAATTCCCCCAAAATAAATTATGTCTGAATTGTAATCTGTCTCAGCCATGATGCAAAGCAACTACCATAGAACTAGGTTGGTTATACACTTAAGAAATTGAGATAATTGCTGAGGAAGGTAAGACAATGATATAAGAATCATAGATCTTTATGACTAATACTACATAACTCTCTGCCTGATACTGTTGCTTTTCCTGTTGTGACTATTGAAAAATATGTCTGAAATTTATCAAAAAAGGAAACTTTTACCAACATACAATCAACATTTTAAGTATTAACTTGTTAAGGTTGAAACTATATATTCTCTCCCATTATAGTCTATCATTACAGATTCTGAAAGCAACTGACAGCATAATCATAAGAAAACTATCTCCCATAGGGCTCCTAAAAATGCACATAGGAAATCAATTTCCATATTCATAGGAGAGGAAAACACAGAAGTCCCAACTGGGAAACTTCCCTGCTTTACCCCATACTTTTCAAAAGCTATGTAAATATTAGAAGGATAAATTCACTTTATAAACAATCTATACATCAACCCAATGAGACATACTCACCTCAAGGCAATAAGGAAATTAATCTGGATCCTTTTGGGGGAAATAAGAACAGAATTAAGTAATAAAGAACAAGCTTATACATTTGGGAGAAATGTTTTTATGGGATTAATGTTGGAAGTTGCAATAAGTGTTTGATTGGGGGAGGAGAATAGAAATAAGTGTAGCAAGATTAAATAGTCCTCTTCTTTTTTAGTGCTGAAGGATATGGTTTTTAACCTATGATTCCTTTGTTTGTGCCCCTGCTGGTATAACATTGTGCCTCGAGGGTAATTGCAAAGGCGCAGATATTGATTTGCTCCCTTTGAAAGAAAGGATGATGTTCTTTCTTGCATTCAGCCAAAAGAGAATTGTAAATGTATTCTATTCTGCTCTAACATTTTTTAATTAAGCTACTTTTCCTTTTATGGTTACAGTACTTAGATTAATCAAGACCACAACAGCTGCAGCGAAGAATCTATGGGTTCTTTATTCTAGCACAGAAAAATAAGCTTCCAAAAATAGGAGACTACGTAACATATTCTTTTACAAAAAAGGCTTTCAATAATTACTCCCAATAAAACATTTCTCTCAACCTTTTACTCTATTAATCTGGATGTCATATTTCTACCTTTAATAATAATTTCGGTTGCTCATTTGCCAGTGTATCTCCTCTGATTCAGATAATTCTTCATCCCTATTTGACTTATGACTGTCTGCTTCTTCTACTAAAGATAGACCATGTTTAATGGCAATATTATGTAAAATACCACCCAGCAGGAACTTTTTGCCTGCTTTACGAGGGCAGAGAAATAATATTCCACCAGATTTGCCTTGACATTAAAACCTCAATTTTAGGATAATCTTCAGAGTTACCTCAGTAACCATTATGGCAAAAAAAAAAAAAAAAAAGTGGTACTTTTTATTATTTTTTTTAGTGGCAGAGATATATAAAGTACAACCAAAAAGTGGCAGCTAACCTGAAAACAAACAATCTGAAGTCTATAATTGTGTTTTCAGAAAAAAAGTAAAGTTATAAACAGACAACATTTTATAGAATTACTCAAAAGCCACAGTCTCCCAGTTTATAGAAAGCCATGCATTTCTGAGGCAGATTGTCTTAAGATGAATGAATCATGACATGATCCTGCGTACGTAGCTGTGACATCTGTTAGGTGGTAAACTGCATCGCATGCCACATGCATAATGAAGGGGAGAACAGTTTTTAGTTTCTGGAGTGTTCCTCATGTGAAAATGCACAAATAAAGGCAGCAAAACTCAGGCCAGATGGAAGAGTTGCGACGCTGGAGACTGCCTGAGACTTGCTGGTAGTGCTGGGTGTCTTTTTAAAAATGTATAACCTGACGAGGTCCCCAGGGAAGTGTATCTATAAGCTGCTCAGTATTCCAGATGATGGCAAACCAGTGCATTTTGTGAGGCTTCTGCTGTTACCCTGACCAATCAGTGTCAAAAGTTAGACCACCCATGTGAGAGGTACTATTTTGTTAATGCATTAAAGTCTTTTATCTTCACAGTGAGACATGCAGACAACACTATAGAGGTTAGTGTAAACGTAATAAATATGCAGCTACATATATGCTAAATTAACACAGCAAACTATTTTGAAGATTAAAGACTGGCTTTGTATTTTGTAAATTAGCAAATACTGTTTCTTAATTAGGTTAATTAGATAACAATTGAGATATTTGGTGTTGGGTCAGGTAATAAAGCCACTGCATTCCATTATTTAACAAGCTAAATGTAATCTTTAAACTTATTAAGAAGATAGTGTAACATGCCTTACATATAACACATATGTGAACAGATATTATATTTGTGTCTATATACATACATACATATAAATATACATACACATTTAGATTATAATTAATCTCTATACTTGCTCATGATTCAGGTCTGACACAGTCTATTAAAAAATGCTAAGACTTTGATTTTCAGGGAGCTGGGTGAAGAAAAGATATATTGGAAAGTCCTCATCTTTAGAATGTACATCTACTCCTACTTTGAGTTGCCCTCAGGAGAAACTTTATTCTCAGTCATACTGTTCATTCATGTTCCCGAGTTTTAATCCTACTAACTGAGTGGTCATAAGATAGAAAAAATTTAAAGACTTCAGTGTATCCTGGCAATTTGAAAAATTAAAAATACATGGAAATCATTTAGTTGGAATTTTGAGTATCAGTTTTCTTTTCAACTACTCTACGGTGGACAATTTATTTAACACCTCAATTTTCTTTCTCTGTTCCCCTCACTGGAGAACTTAGCTGTGCTTAGCTGTGCTTGGTTTACCAGCCCTGATTGTAGGTTCTCTGCAAATTCTAAGCACTGAGCACATCTTACACTCCCAGAAACTGTAAAAGGGATGTGCTTACACAGGTTCAAGTGGAAGAGCAAGTGTCATCGCCTGTTGCTGAAGTTGGCACGCAGCTCAGACACAATATACAATTTCTCTTTCTCAAACAGGATGGAGGGGAGTGCTTGAATACTTGGGAACTCTGAGAATCCTTTAAGAAGTGAAAATGGCACACAGGTTGCTTCTTCCGGGTGTGTAATTCTTTATTGAAGGCCTGGATTCCAATCATATGAAATTGAAGGAAAAGTCACAGAAGCCAGAAATTAAAAGTTACTTATTTGTCTAAAGCCAAAAAAAAAGAGTTGGAGTTAATTTTTACAACACAGAACAAAATATTTTTCATTTCATGAAATTACAGTTTTAAAACTTTTGTTTTACCATAAAATTGTACATTCTTACTAATGAGCATTTCACATATATAGAAGTGTGTATTTAGAACGTAATTACCAAGATACCACCCATCATCCAAACACAACCACTATAAATATTTTGGTGTGGTCCTTTTTATTTTTTTTAATCTATCAGTGGCTGTTTCTCCCCAAAGCTCTAATCATACTGTTCATTGGATTTTGGGTCTCTTTTTACATGTCATATACTAGTCATGTCCCTATTATTATTTAAGCCCATTAAGCAGTGCTGAATTTCTGGCAATAATTCATCATGTAGGTATGTGTATTCATAGATATATATTTCTATATCATTGAATATCTAAGTAGAATAAAAGTTTTTGCTATCATAAATACTGCTGCTATTAATACTTCTAATGATTACATTTTTACTTATATATTATTTTTTCAGGAGAGGGAAAATAATTTATATGTGATGTGATCAAAAAATAACATCTATAAATGTGATCTTTATCATTATATTGCTTTCTAACATTGCCACCAACAGTTTATAAAAATGTTCATTTCACTTCACTTTTGACAGCCACATGATTTTCCAGTATCTTTTACAGTGTTTTTATAATTGATAGATTAAATGTGGATTGTCATTTTAATTTGATTTCTAGTGAAATTGAGCATTATTATTCCAGATATGTATTATAGTTCTAATTTCTCTTTAACATAGTTTTTTATGCTTTGGCCCATTTTCTTCAGTCTGAATGTTGGTTTGTTTAGTTTAATAATATTTTCGATATATTAATATATTTTGACTTCATATTTGTTATAACCAATACTAGTCTTTACTTTTTACATTTTCTCATATGCTTTTCTAAAATATTGAGTCATTTAATTTGATTATTTTATGTAAAAATACTCATTTTTACTAAAATTTATCAATTTTTTTCTACCTTTTGTCAGTTTTAAAAATCCTTTTCTCTTAAGATTGTGGTTAATGATTTATTTCTAGATTGGCTGTTTTTATTGCTGCCACCACTGTGGTAGTGGTGGTGGTGGGAGATGTTTTCAGACTTTCGATGATTTGGTTTTTAATATTTAACATTCTAATTCATTTAAAGTTATTTTGGGGGATAAAGTGTGAATATATTAGTTTACTTTTGTCCAAGTAGCTAATTAAATGACAAGTACATCATAGAGTTAAATTCTAAATGCTTACATGGAGTTTGGCTTATAATTATTGCAATTAAAAATTTAGAATGAAGAGGTTACCACATCAAAAGTAAAATTCTGCCCTGGTTTGGGCATTTATGGAACCAGAAGCCATAATCACATGCAGGTGTCCTAGGGCTCTGTGACTACAGAAGAATGCCCCTCCCTCCCTCTCAGCACCAATCAAAACCTTATTCTCTTTGACCTGAGTCAGTTACTGAGTTTACACAAATGCATCAGTTCACACAGTAATCACTCAATTTATAAATAACCTTTTTAAAAACCTCACATACTATTAGTGAGAGGGCCATCTTTGATAAAGCCTTTGAACAATATCTGTCAAACTTTTAAAAAACCATATATTTTTAAACCCACAATTCATCTATTGGGATACAGCCTACAGATATACACACCTAGAAGTGTGGACAGATATAGAGGCAAGGTATACTGTTAGCAATGGTAGATAATCTAAATAGAAATAAACCAAATGTCAGTCAGTGGGAACCTGTTTACTGAAACTGCTGAGTTTCCAATCAATACAACACTATGCAGCTATTGGAAGAGAACAAGCTGGAGCAGGATATGGTGACATGGAAAGATCTCCAAGGAGTATTCCTAAATTGTATAACATAATCCATTTGACATACACTGTGATATGTTTGTGTGTGTCTATGTATGTATAGATATGGAGATGAATACAGATATGGATATGAATGTAGACATAGACATATATGAAGAACTATGAGCAGGAACACAGATATGAATATAGATATAGTGGCAGGACAGAGACAGAGATGGAGGTGGAGATAAGTAGAAGGAGAGGGTAGAGGCGATGAGGTCAGGGTGGTGGAGACAGAGGCGGAGGTAGACATTCTGTTCCCTTTCCAGGATCAGTGCGGCCAGGACTTGGTCACTTGACTTTTTCCCACCTCTTCTGTTCTCTAGTTATGGTCTCACCCTTTGAGCTCGCCCATGTTCTTGATTTTAAATACAAATCGTATGCTGACAGTAGCAAACTTTGTGTTTCAAACTGGTCCTCTCCCCTAAACCCCATTCAGTCATTTATTAAAGAAATACTGGGTCCAAGTGATAGAAATTTTGCAGTAAATACAACAGCTGTCCAGGCCTTTATGGAGCTGAACTTCACAAATCCACTTAGTAATCATTACAAAATTAAAATGTCCAGAAGTAAACTGCAGATTTTTCTCACCCCAACCTCTCCTCCCCCAATATTTCCTCATTTAATTAAGTGGAAATGTCATTCTTCTAGTGGCTCAGGCAAATCCTCTACTTTTCATCATTGATTCTCTTATCCCACATCCTATACTATATAAAACCAATATGACAGTTAATAAGACATGAATATGATATTTTTTCTACTATATATGTTATGATTTCTTTCCAATTCTAAAATACTAATGATGTGATGTTCGTTTAGTATGGCTACTCATCACGAATGGAAAGAGCTCTGATTAATACATAGTTTTATAGGTACATATTTTCATTTACATTAAATATTTTAGTACTTAAAGTAATATTAGTACCAACTCTAGTTCAACAGTTATGCATGCCATGCAGATCTGCAGATGCTTTTTTAAAGAATGGGATCCTCTGGCGGTATGGGAATGTTTTGTTGTTTATAGCAACAAGCCTTATTCCCTTATTCTCACATATAAAGGAAATATATTAAAGGGGTAAGGGTCTATCTCCTATTGAGTCTAATGCCCATAAGGTCTAATAGTTACCAGTTTTCTAAATCAGACCCTCTGGTAATAGTATTAACTTTTCCAGGCCAGAAGCAATACATAAAAGTAAATATGAAAAAAAAAAAAAATTTAATCTGATTAAAACATCATTAGAACACTCAGGTGGTTGATCAATTTGTCTGTAGTTCCAAAGGACTGAATTAAAATCCCATCAGAGTACTCTCTGCTCTCACTCTTTCCTCCATCTCTCTCTCTCTCCCTCGACCACCCATCTCCCTCCCCCTCCCTCCCTCACACATCTATACATATTTCCTTCGTGTCCAAAAGATAAGAGCATATGAACAACTTCTTAAGAAACTTCATCACTTTCATATAAAGACCTGGTGAACAGAAATATAACCACTAATAATTAAAATCCCACCAATACCAAACAAAATATGAATCTACTAATTTCGACCATGGTTCCTCTTTGTATAACAAGCAAGTAATTATACAAGCAGTTAAATTTGGAAGTCACAAGCAAGGAGTCTGGAAGAAGCATTTCCAGAATTCACTGAATTGAAGCTTCCAATAACACCGAGTGGCCAGCCGAGGAACCCAGCAGCTGCTCATCTTTTAGCCATTTTCATGTACATTAGGAATCTAGCAAGCAAGTCCAAAACAGTGACAAACACCGAAGCTAGAGTTATAGCCACTAATCGAAGGCTTGCCTTCGCCTGCGCTCAGTGGGAACTGTGCTTTATTCCTTTATTGGCCTTTACTTTCAAGCTCACAGGACACAGTTAACCAAGAAGAAGCGCAATTAACCAAGAAAAGCCAATCAAACAATAAGTCATTCAGGAAAATGCCGAGTCGGTGTATTTCATTCTTGGCTCCCTCTAGAGCAGATCATTTTGTACCCTTTTCATTAAGAAGAACAAGGGTATAGGCAGCACTCCCCTCTCCTGGTCTCCACCCTCCTCCCCCTCCCCGTGCCTTTCTGAACCCTCCTTGAATTTATTTGCAGATTTCTGTCCCTCAGATAACCAATTAAGTGTGAAAACCTCAAGTATTTGTCCTTGGCCCTCTGTCTTCCTGCTCTACTCTTTCCTGTGGCTAATATCACCACTGAATTGCTTTAGCTTTTGGTTCTAAAAAGCATTTACATATCTATGTATCTTTCATGAGAGCTGCTCTCACAGCTCCATAAAAAAGGTCACAGGTACCTCAAACTTAACATGCTAAAAATTCAACTCACTCCTAAAAAACCCTATTGCTCTTGTGTCTCCCATATCTCAGTTAACACCCCCCCCCCCCGCCCCCCCCCCAGTTCTCTATGTTCTTCAAGGCCACGATCACGGATCGGCCTTCTACTTACCCTACCTCTCATACAAAATTACAGTAGTGTTACCAAATACTGTGGTTCTGACTCCAGAATCATTTTAGTCATCAACTCCTTGCCTTACTAGTCCTTATTGCCTCTCAGCCAGAATGTAAAGATCATGATCATGGTCCCAACCCTATCCCGCCATGTGGTGGTTTGAGGCTGAAGAACAATCCAAGTGACTGGACAAGGGTTCCACTTCTTCCAGCAGTGGGAAAGGTCAAAGTCTTTGGGGGACAGGAATGATCCAAAGACCTGGAAATTGGCATATAGACAATACAAAAGCAAGAGGCAGGAACTAAGAATTTAAATTTGGATTGAGTGGGTGTGGAATGCACAAGGAGGTCCTTAACAAATGCACTGAGCAGCCTGGGAGCATGTGTAGCCTGCTTTTGTCAGTCATTCAGTGAACTTATTGGTACAGCTAGCTGGCTGAGGAAGAATGGCATTACGTAATCTCATTGTATTCATTCTTTCCCCTCAAATTCTTAGTTCTGCTGGCATCATTTTCTCAAAGCTCAACTATGATCTTGCTACTCCTTTCCTTGATGGGCCCCCTGTGCGTGGGAAATAAAATCTGAACTGCTCCTCCTAGAATTTAAACTCTATGTGTCTCTTCACTAATACCCCATTTGTGAATGATGATGAAATCCCATGGGAGATGTGTGGACAAAGAAAGGGGTGTCTTCATGTGAATGGTCGGGCAAGGTCTTTCGTGCTCTTCAAATACCCCATCACCATCAGAAAGAATTTTCATGAAATACAGCACACGGGTACTAAAACACTTTCTTTTCAATCACTAATTTTTAGCCAAATCATGACTGAGAAAAGTCCTAGATAGCCCCATCGCCCAGGCCTGTAGAAAACATTTATGTCTCCTGCTCATCAGTGTGACATTTATACAAAATAGTATGTGGCAGTATCAAAAGCTACTCTTCAGTCACCTTCTGTTTGATTTAAAGTAGATCCTTTACCCAAGTACTAAAGCTTTCTTCTTAAACTCTATCACTTTAAAAATACCAGATTGCATCTTTTTCATCAGCAGCACTCATTTTATCTATGTTCTTGTCTATTGTTCCCCTGAGATGCCTCAAATTTCTTTTATTAAGACTCCCCAGGCCTGTCTGTGATATGTAATAAGGGTATATTTCCATCACGTTCCCACTGAACAAATCAGTGCAACGTAAGTAAATTATTCCAAAAACTTTCTCAGATTCTGGCTCCTTGGCTAAAAACCATGTGTATTACAGTTTTTACAAAAACACATACCACTTCCCCAATAGAATAGGGTGGCTCCATCTGTGTAGTTCTATTCAACTATTGTACAGCATGTGAACACATATTTATGAATCATTTGTCCAACAGACCTTTCTGGATCCTTAACACCTGCTGTGTGTGATGAAAATATTTCAAAACTCATGAGAAACCAGAACAATGCTGCTCTTTTTAAGTCTGACATAGCAAGAAAATAAATTTAGCTAGAATTTATTCCTGAGCTGGACTCGAAAAAAAGCAAATGCCACTTTCAAAAGATGGTCATGAAGAGTCCTTAAGAAGACTCAAAGGATGACTATTAGTCATAGGCAGGCCTCAAAAGAATCACAAAAGTCTGTGTTCTTCAGAGTCACCATCCGGTTCAAGCTCCCTCTTCTGCCTTCTGCTTTCTCATTCATTTTTGAAGCCATGCTCATACTTGTAAGGAAGCCCTGCCTCTGTTGTCTTTTGCCTTTGCTCTCCCTTCAGTTTACTGTTTATTTTAAATTAATGCAAAATGTATGTGATATTGAAGGGTAGTGCTGATACCAAAAATGTTAAAATCATAATTTCACGCCCTTTTTGTTATGAGTATATGGATTGGTCCAAATAGCATCTGTCCAACAACTGCCTCTTTGGCTCATTCACATCTGCTTTTCTCACTAAAGCATTACCCGTCGGTCACTGAAACAGCTAACCGTTTCACACCGTGCTCTGACGGATATGTTGATGGGGTTCTAAACAGCTGGGTTGCCTGCTCTTCCCCCTACATTTCCCTGCATTGATCAAATGATTCTGAGTCGCTGTGCAGCAGCCTTCTTCCTCACCTATTGACTTCGTGCTCATTTTCTTCTCTACAGACTCTATTTCATTTCCTCTTTATCTGACTCAGCCTCCTTTTCACTTTATCATAGGTAGCAAGTCAATTTCCAGTCATGGGGTTATCAGTAAAGATTATCAGCCTGGACATCTGTCTCCTTCACCAAAAAATAAAAATAAAAATACTTGATGAGTAGATGTATGGTGACATATCACACACGCACAAACACACACAGGCACATGAACTACTACCCAGACAAATCTGTCAGCTGTCACTCTGGGCCCCTACCAACTATTTTACTTGAATACCAGTGACCTCCAGGTTAAAGTGTACAGGAATAAGAACAGGGGAAAGTAATAAATTCTTCTGACAACAGAGATTGTATCACCAATAGTGTTGTGATCTCTAAATATACAGAATAATAGAGGCTTAATTCCTCCTACTCTCTGCAGAAAAGACACTTAAAAACATTTTATTATTATTATTTTTAATGATTTTATTGATTTCAGAGAGAGGAAGGGAGAGGGAGAGAGAGAGCCAAAACATCAATGATGAGAGTCATTGATGGACTGCTTCCTGCATGCCCCCTACTGGGGATGGAGCCTGCAACCCGAGCATGAGCCCTGACCGAGAATCAAACTGCACTCTCCAGGATCCTAGGTCAATGCTCAACCTCTGAGCCACACTGGCCAGGCTTAAAAACATTTTAAACTTCTTGGGTGGAATGCTGTATCTTTTTGAAAGAAGAAAACAAAAATGATCTCACCCTTGTTACTTGAAACTAAAGTAGTTTGATAGTGCTAAGGTTTTATAAAAGAGTTTATTGTTAATGTTTGAAATGGAGACAGAGTTACATGATACTCCAGTTTATAAAACTGTAAATGTTTGTATGTAGCCTCTGACTATATTCCTACAATGTTAAAAAGTTTAGTGGTAATTGAAATGAGGGATTATGTTGCTATTTCCTATACTTGGAATTAACATTAATATCTTTATGAATTATCTACAAGAGGCATTACAGAGTGACATTCTCAAGTTTAAAAATGAGACAGCTCTTTAGGAAAGTAAAATCCCACACAAATGGAGGTACTCTAATGCACTAATTTTCATCTGGTGTAATTTTGCCCCCAGGGGTTATTTAGCATTGTCTAGAGAAAATTTTGGTCATCACAACTCAAAGGGTGCGATGGGCATCTAGTGGTTAGAGGCCAGGGATACTGCTCCACATCCTGCTATACACTGAGAATTATCTGGCCCCAAATGTCAACAGTGCCAAGACTGAGGAACTCTGCCCCATTGAACAGGCACCAAAGACCAAGGAGGTGCGTGCACTTTAAAATGAACAAAGGTAAAATTAGGAAATAAAAACCCACAAAACCATGTTTACAGGAAGATGGGTTCAGAGGTACCACTTGTTACTTAGGAAGGAAAGATATTGTAGAACTTTAGAGCTTGAAGGGACGTGAGAGGTCATCCAATGCACCTTTTACTAACAGGGAGTAAGTCAGTAGGGCACAGTGAGAAGGCATGTGCATGCTTCCCCACGGTGGGCACACTCCTGGCTGGCAGTGGTGGAATCAGGAGGAACAGTGAATGGACTCGATTTTTAAGGGTTGACCCAGTCCTAGAACCTCCTGGGAACCAACTGAAATTACTTGCTTACTGAAATCAGGATGGTTCAGTTTGGACAGCACACAGTAAGAAGGGATATTTCTGAGGGTAATAGCGTGCTTAAGGAAAACAGGATGGACATATATTTATTCGTCAAAAGGCATTGTACTAGAATTAAGACAAACCCTTGGAGCTTGAAAGAGATAAATTTAGGGGAAATAACATGCACATCTTTTATACATTCAGTAAAGTTTTGAAATGTGTTGCTCTCGAGAGGAGGTTTAGATTTTAAAAATTAATAGCTTCCAAAGATTTTATACACATTTATGGAAGAGAAACACACAGCAGGATCTTGAAGGATAACACGCTGTTTGGTAGTTGGATTGTGCAGAGTTGTGCTATTTAAGACAAAAAAGGAGTCTACAAAAGGACACCAGGCAGCTCACAGAAATGTTGAAAAGGACCAGGAGCCAGGCTAACGACTGTTTTTTGGAAATAGCCCCAAACCATGCTTAAAAACTGATCAGCAAAAGGATCCTAGCCAAACACCAATCAGCTCTGTCACCATTTTCCACCAGGACCACGGCTGTGGCGGCCACTACATCAGCCATGATGCGTGAGGTTGTGCTGTCGCTTGAACAGCAAAGGCTGATTCTCACTCACATACTTGCCCACACAGGCAACGCTGCTGCTCTTCATTGTCCTCATTCCAGGACCCAGGCTGATAGAAGCCAGTATCTGGAATTTTACTTTTAACTGTGGCAGAGGGAAAGAGGGTCTCACATCAGCTGTTAGATGCACTGAGCTAGAAGTTGACATGATCGTTTCTACTCGCAACTCATTAGTCAGGACTAGTCATCTGTGTTCATCCAAGGACAAGGAGGTCAGTAAGTGTGGTCCCATTGTGTGTCCCAAAGACAGAGCATTAGTGACCACAGCTACCTCCGCCACCAGCCTGATGCCACTCTGCCCCTGGAGCTCCAGTCAGCCTACACCACTACTGTCACCACCAATAAGAGAGCACGAGCTCTCAGTCCCTTTTCTCTTGTGACACTAACTCCTGAGTTCAAGTTTAACCTCAGTGAGTCTACCTGACACAGCTCAGTCCTATGTCTATGCTACAGTGTTTTCAGGCCCTATAAGCTCTAATACTTGCCTCTTCAAAACTCTTAAAGTGGAGAAGTTCCTAAACATAAAAATTTCATAAACTGTTATATGCTAGATGTCTGAAAAATGGAGTAAGTTCCCATCCAGGAATGTGACTTTTGAGACAGTCATATTGTCACTGCATGTCTCCATTCACAGTCCTGCTTAAGTTCTATCCCGATAGGTCAGCTCAGTGAGCCCTGGCCTACTTACCTGAATTCCTAATCAGAGGGGCCTAGCATAGCAATGATATGGAGCAAATAAAATGCATTAGAATGAAACTTTGGCTTTAAAAACAAACAAACAAATACAGAAAAAAAAGTGCCTAAAGTGACCGTGTCATCTTGATGTTGGGTCTCCTAAGAACACAGCACAAGAGAGAGAGCTCAGAGCAAAGATGAGAAAATTGTAAAAGACCAGTTTATATTTGTGAAAATGATCTTTGCGATAGCCCAAGGCAATTTGCAGTTGGCACCTTTGTGTGGGTCAGGAATATTGAAAGCTGCCCAAAGGCCACACTAAATTGGACTCTTGACATGCCCAGAAGCAGCCATCCCAGTCATCAATCTAGATCAGTGATTTTCAACCCATGTGCCACAAGAATTTTTAAAACATGCAATACCTGCCTACTTAGTCAGGGACACTGACCTCTTTTCCCTTAGATTGTCAATTTTTTAAAAAATGACAACAGCCAAAACAACAGCCATTCAGTGTGAATGAATCAAAATTATACCTATTTTTTTTGGTCACATTGGCAAAAAAATATATTTTTTGGTGTGCCACAGAATTTTTACTAGTTAGTTTATATGTGCCATGAGATAAAAAAGGTTGAAAACCATTGATCTAGGTGATTTTATTCTTCTGACTCAAGGTTCCCTCTATTCCTTTTCTTTTCTTGATTCTCTGCATTTTTTCAGTGGAAAAGAGATTGCAGAAGTGAATAAATGGAAAGCTGATATTTTTCAAGTCTGTTAGAATAACCCAAGAAGCAAATTACATATCATCAAATATTTCATATTACCTATCTCCAAATGGATTTTTGTCTTGAAGTTTTGGGCTGAAAGGGGTTATTTTAATTATAAAATTTCCCCACTGTAATAAGAAAGTTATATTTTATTATATGAAACTTTCAAAAGTACACATTTTATAAGTACCTGACATTTGACAGTACTTATCCCTCTTATTCAAATGTGGAATTAATAGTCTTTTTAAACCCTCGGCTTCTATCCATTAAGATAACTTCTGTTTTATATACTCCAATATGTCCATTAGAAAAATTTTACAAACCTGAAGTTTTTTAAATCACCTGCCTGAAGGAAGTTTTGAGAGTAAACTTTTATTTTAAAATAAAGTATTTACACTTATAAAAGAAATAATTTAAATTTGAAAAAAAGAGTTACCTATTTTATATCACGAAAGCATACTTCCTTTTTATTC
The DNA here is from genome assembly GCF_054644295.1 of Miniopterus natalensis. Lineage (NCBI taxonomy): Eukaryota > Metazoa > Chordata > Mammalia > Chiroptera > Miniopteridae > Miniopterus > Miniopterus natalensis. Next base: position 57,717,613 of record NC_142083.1, read on the forward strand.
TAAACGTGTATATATGCATATGTACATGTGTGATAGATATACACACCCATAGTACGTCAATGTAAAATAAAAAATATAAAAATATATACATGCAAAAATATTTGTGTATTTTACCCTGTTTAGAGTCACAGTGACTTATTATATGTACAGTAGATGTTGTGAGCACCACTTAGATCCCCTCTTCAGGACTGAGGCACTAGTCTCATCAAATGCTAAAGGAGCTGGAGGGAGGCAGTGCTCGGCTGAGGCACTCTCAGAAAACTGTCCTCAGCCAGAGAGAGTTGGCTTGCCAAAATTACCCCCTTTTTCTGCTATCAGCACCATCTACAAGTAACTTCACGGAAGGGGTGTAAAGGCCCAACCACCGTGCTTCAAGTCAGGACATTTCTGAAGTGCCACCACAGCTCCATGGCTCCCTGCAGGGTTTGTAGAGGCCTTTCTTATAACCACATCACATCTGCATCACATTTTAACTCTTTGCTGAGATAAATCTCATTCTCTCTCGTGTTGATCTCACGGGTACTCCCTGGTCCTGCATAACTTCAGAGTTCCTTCCCCAGGGAATTTGACCTAAGACAACATAAGTGTTTTTGCATATCACTATGAACTTTTCATTCGGCAAATTAACTTTTCTATAATTTAGTTTTCTCATTGATAAAGAAAAATAAAAGTGTCTATCTCACAGAATTATTCTTATAATGGAAAGTGGTAATACATTTAAAGATTTTACAATAATGCCTGGCATGTAATAATAGTATTCAATAAAATATTGGCTATTATAATTTTGACAGATACTTAAATTTTCAAATGAATCAAACATATTCATAGTAAATTTAAAATTCAGTTAAAACCCTTATTTAGTTAGCTGTGAATTATTTATGCATAGTAATTTTTTTGTATTTATTTCCTATATACATTTATAAAAGTAAAATTAATAAATCAAGGATACACATGTTTAATAATAAAGTCTATTTTACAATTACAAAATTAATGTCGATTATAGAAAAAATTTTAGGTATAAAAAAATAGTAAGTAGTTAAAAATTAACTAAAATCCTATAATTTTCTTTATATAAAAACTGTAAAGGATTTTATTGGAGAATATCTTCATATATTAAGTTGTTATGATCATCAAAAAATATTTTGTTAATGACAAACACAATCTTTAAAAGATAACAATGTGAGACTTCCACTTCCAAATATGAAAGATTAACTTGTACTAGAGTTGCCTATACATGGTAAGCAACTATAAAACTGAACAAAATATGTGAAGTGACTATTACCTGGCATTGGACAATAAGCAGCACACGACTTCCCTTCTGAAAGAAGGAAAACACAAAAGATGAGTTCCATGATTACCTAGGCTTTCTGTTTAGGAACAATTTCCCTAAAGCACCATGAGGAATTGTAGATCAACAGAAATAAGGCAGTTCTACCTGACTGAGGAGGCAAAGCTCAGAGTTTAGAGTTGCTGAAAGCAGCTAGAACTTACAGGACAAGGTGTGAGAAAGAAAGGAGCAGGGAAGAAGAGTGGTCCCAGAGATATGTGTGAGGTCTTTGGATCAAGTGCTGCACTGCACTGCACATATATAGAGTAAGATTCTGACGGATCTAGCAAAGAGTGGTCCTTACAGGACTGGAAGTGAAGCAAAGGTACTAGAGGTTATACACTATGGAAGACTTAAGTTCTAGCCCAAACAGAACTTACCCTCATCAATTCCCTCATCATTCAGGTGAAATGCTAGAAAATTTATATCTTAAAAGTAACAAAGCCTAAGCCAAACCTTGATAAGACCCAGGAGCCCGCCAGTAAATTGTCAACTACCAAAACAAGATTCAACACTATTTTTAAAAAGACTAAATAATACAGACTTTTCATGATGACCTATCTACAGAGTTCCAAAATCAATACAAAAGAAAATTAGCATGTGGAGAAGCAGAATAATATGAGCCATCATAAAGAAATAAAGCAGTGAATAGAAAAAGACCCCAGGATGATATAAATAATAGAATTAACAGACAATGATTTAGAGTAGCTAGTATAAAGATGTTCAAAGATTTGCAAGAAAAATATGATCTTGATGAATAAAGAAATATATGAGAAATCTCAAAAGAGAAAGAAAACTATTTTTAAAAAGAACCAAATTGAAGTCTAGCATGAAAAATCACAATATCTCAAATGAAAATTTCATTTTGGTGAGCTTGACAGCAGGCTAGAGATAGCAGAAGAAAGGGCCAGAAAACTTCAACACAGTTTAATTGAAATCATTCAATCTGAATAATAGTGGGGGGGAAGATAGAAGAAAAATGATACATAGAAAGAAAGAACTAAAAGGGAATTTAGAATTCACATATTAATGAGATAACTGGAAAGTTCTTTATTAGCGATAGACTATAAGTTGTTAAGTAATAAATAGCAAAATGAAGAAGAAAACACAGCCTTCAGATCTTCTCTCATTCTTATGTCCAGATTAATTCAAGGGCAAAATCAAGCCAAACAACATTCCAATGAATTGGAGAAAATTTATAACTCAGGTATATTTTCAGTTTGGTTGGCACTCCTTTATAAGTTTGCTATAAAACTGATATTTTGTCAAAAGTTACTCTCATGGTTTTTTAAAGTAAAACAGCAATAAAAAAACTCTCAGAAAAAATAATAAATGCTACAACTATGGGAGGAAAGTGAATAGTTTCTGATTACCCATTACTTGTAGGTTAAATTATTAATTATTGTTAAATGCAATGAGAATGGAGAGAAATCACAAATTCTACTCTTATATTTGTCCCAACTTATTTCATTTCTGTGAGTGAAGTATGTAATTTCTAGGTTTCTTGGTCTAATTCATGTAGGGAATTTTACTATTCATATATACTTAACAGAAAAGTTCTGTCAGCTTAACAACCACATATTGGGCCTGCATATAAAACTTATTGAGCCTAAGACACACAAAAACAATGATTGCAAGCTTTATTTTCTATGACACATAATTACTAGGCTTCATAGAATATAAACTTAGAAGGGCTCAAGATCATAGCTCCCGTTTTCAAACTGGTTTAAAATCAAGATACCTTTGACATATTTTATGCCATGTGACATCTCATGATATTTCAAAATACCTCACCTTTAATTTTCAGAAGATTTCAACATGAAAGCCTTCTAGGCTTTTTAAAAGTAATTCTCAACATATTGATTTGGAATCAATAAAAACAGTTTACAAATAACTGTTACTTCAATGCTAACTCAATTCATAGAATCTTTCTTTCTGAGAGCTGCTGAAGTAAAAAATTCTGAACTATGTCGCTGTTATGATAGTGTATACAAAGGCTGATCCTTGGACTCTGTCCCATAACTGGTATTTTGAAATCATTGTAACAACATTACAATACTTTTGTGTTGTAAGGTAAATAAAATTTCATCAAATATATCTATTTACTACTCTGGTGAAGCTAACTTTCTTCTCCAAAACTAATTAACAAACCTCTTGCATGCCTTGGTATAGTTTGCATATATTAAGCAGTGGGAGATTGTTTCTTCACCGAGTTTAGAAAAAACAAATTTTAATCTGTGTAAAATAAGGATAGATAATCTGATTTGACACATCTTGAGAAGCCTAGAGGCTACAGGAACCCCACTGGGCCAGTAGATGATTAGTTAATAAAGGGAAAGCAGCCTGACACCAAGGTGAGCAATAATTAAGCCTGTAGTGGAATTCTCTAATAGAATTCAAGAAAGTGGCACTTGTTAGCAGAACAATGTTTTTTCAAATGGCACTGAAAGGTAAACCTCAAAGCGAGCAGAGATTCTGTTCAAGGACAAATGGAGATGCTCAGTCTGTGAATTCCTGCTCCCTAGGTCACATTCTGCACAGGCAACGTACAGGGTACTCAGGACATTAGATTTCCACTGCTTTGGAAAAATTGATGCAAAGAGAAAGTGTTAGGAGCTACATCTTCAATTTTTTCACTTTTTTCAGCAGCATATTTTGTTCTGTAGGTACTAGAAATGCAAAGATGACTAAAACAAAGTCATAGTCATGAAGGGACTTGTAATGTCACAGGCGAACCAGACATATAAAGAGGTAAATACATATCAGAATATAAAGGGGCCCTCACGTCAGCCTGAGAGTGTCAGTAAAGTATAGAACAGATGACGTTTAGGAGGGGTCTGAAGAATGACTAGATATTTGTCGGATGGGGAACGGCGTTTCAGGCAGAGGGAACTGAACGCAAAAAAATACGGTGTTATGGAAATGAATGACAGTTCATGAAGTCGTAACACCATCAGCCAAGCCTGTGGACGGTTGTACACATGGGGGAAACGACAGTAAACCCAAGAGGTAAGGGAGACTGAATTGTGAATAGCCTTGGCTGCTGATGTAGACGTCCTTCCCATGGGCAACACACAGAGAGCTCCTCACCGGAGCGGGTGAGGAAAAGGGCATGACTGCAGGTTTTCATGTTCCCAGGAGGCAGGGAACTACTTTTTTAGACTCCTACATATTTTCAGGGCACCCGGGCATGAGTAGAGAAGGAAAAATATACATTAATATATTTCACAACCAGAAAATCTACTTGTTACTGTGCTCTACATTAAATATAAGTGTGCTTCTACACAATTGGGAGAAGAAAGAAAAACAATCAGAAATAGTTGAGATAAAATTAGGGTCAGGACCAAGGAGCAACAGTAGGGAGTGAACAAGGAGAAATGAGATTTGCAGTAGCATCAACCACCATGTCTTGATGATGAATTAGAGGGAGAAGATGAAGGGGAAATTGTCAAGGATAGCAACTAGTTTTTTGCTTTGGGAGAATAGGTTTAATGACATTATTAAGCATCACTGAGGATTTAAGGGAGAAAGTAGGATTGCATTTATCAGGTGTGCAGAAAAGTCTGGGGAGGGACTTCCCAGAAGGCATTCTTGAAAGGGCAGCATTGAGACCCCATTCCCCTGTTTTGTTTTATCTTTTTCACTAATCATCTATTTTAAGACCACACTTAAGAAATTTCTTCAGGAGTCCTCTTGGTCATCTGTCTAACCTGGTTTCTTCCAAATATCATCCATCTATTTTCCCAGATCCCATATCTTTCAAAAACTGAACACTGAGTTTTCCAGACTACAAAGCAGAGAAGATTAAACAAGCTTGTTTCTCATGATTGTCCATTATACCCCGCAGAAAGATATCAAAATTAGCATGAGATCACTGAGTTATTTTACACCGCCCCCATCCAAAAAGAAAGAAAAAGATATGCCCCATGCTCCAATGTTTACAAGAATTGTTGGCTATTGCCTGAAGTAGAAACAAACCTCTGAGATCTACCTTGCTGACCCAAGGTGAACCAGGGACAGTTTCTGCCTCCCTAAGGCTTTCTCCAAAGTTAGAAAGGGTTAAAGGGGTTGGAACAGGAGGGAACAGACAGTGTGCAGATGGGAGCTCTCCATTTTCTTCTAGAGAAATTTCTGCTATGCGTCCTCACACCCATCCTCCATCCCTCTCAGTACTCAACAAAGGTTCAGAATCTATTGAGAAAGATTTCTTATTTCAACTGAATTAAAGGGCTCAGCCTTAATTGAAATATAAGAGTTTAGGTATGTACCTAGCCCAGTGATTTTTTTTTTTCATGTGCTGATATAATGATGATGATGTAAGACTATCTGGAATAAAGACAAAAGTTACATCAAGCTTGAAAATTATATTCCTAAACCTTACTTATGATAACAGGTTCAAGCAAGTTCTTAATTCTCATTAGCAGTTTTTGATCTAACAAGGATTCTTTGGCTCGTCAGCAAATGCCATACTTCTTCCAAGTAGCTGACTCCCATTCCTCTGCACAGGCCCCAGGCTCTCACACACAGGGTTCCTAATGGCCTGCAGCCCAATCTTAAAATCACCACCATCACTGCAGTATGTCATATTCCATCAGGAGCTACTGTGCAAATAACATATTTCCATTTTTAAAGTCTGAAAAATGTCACAAAAAGCTTTTGGCATTTACATGACTCAGACTTACACCCTCTAATTCTCTCTGCAGCTAATTTCTTATGTTCGATACATATCCACCACAGGAAACCGGGGATAACGATTACAGGAAAAGCTGAAGTTCGACAGCCCAGCCATTAGCATTCACAAGTCTAAAGAGTGGGGATTTAAATGGCACTATCGACAGTTATGTCTTATATAACAAAAATCAGGACTGTCAACATGTGAGACATTAAAAAATATTCAGTAATTTCAGTTATAGCCTGTAGAGTTTTTTAATGCATTCCTGAGAACTAGCAAAAATCTACAAAGATGTGCAACAAGAGGGCCTAATAGATCAGAGGAGTGAAATTATATTCAATGTGGGTAAAACAGCTTGCTGTATGTTCTCCAACTACTGATCTTATCTCTCATAATCATGCCCCATGCTTTGTTTAATGTTGGACCACACTCACTGTGAGAGGAAATTCACGCTTGCATTTTATGAGGCTCAGCATGCAAAATCCACAAGCTATGTTTCCATTTCTTCTGTCTCACTTTACAGAGATTGGGCTTTTATCTTTCTGCTGCATACCATTTGTTGTTTTTTATTTTGCACTACTTAATATACAAGGGCTTACCAAAGGAAATAGAGAGACCAGTGGCAGGTCTATCTTAGCCCTAGGAAAAGATTCAAATACACTTTGAAAACTGCTCATTTGAATTTGGTTGTATTGTATGCATTGCCCCAAATGGGAAAAAATGTTCATGATTCGTAACTGCTCGCTGATGAAGTGTCCAGTGTCAGGTAAAATGGCATAAGCTCCTGAATGGTATCACAATATGCTATACATGCAGCATACTAACACAAACTAACAAACAACTTTTATTTTCTTTTTATAAGAACCACTGCAGTGCTACAATTGCCTGCAAACTTAGATCTTTAATTCATTGGTTGATTCTTACACAACTGATTAGCTAACTATATCAAAATGTGCAAGTGACTAAATGGCCTGCATCATTTGATTTTGTCCCCAGATCTTTTCAGCTCTCTAGACTCATCTGCAGAACAATTAGCTAGTCTTCTACTGAATCTCTATCCCTGCAAGAATAAAGAGCTGAGCATAAGCATGGCAGATGCTATTCCAGAGGAAGTGTCTTTTCTTTCACGTGTATCGTTCTTCCTTGGTCTACATGTAGGACACTGTTCTTGGATGATACCCCTGCACTAGATTGTTAACTTAATCATGAACATAATTCCACATTAATCCAGATTTCGTAATTAAAATCAGGCTCTAGGAAGGCAGTTTTCTAGAAGACTCAGCTCAGAAAGACTCATTCACTAATGTGATAAGCAGATTAAATATTTTTGATATAAACAAATATATTTTAAATAACTATGTATGCATTTATAATAAATACTAATTGGTTGTAGTACTGCCAAATGGCTTTTTAATTCAAATTCAGCCTTATTGGCTTCTGAAAGAACTGACTTTATAACCAATAGACCTTACATAAGGTATTGCCTTAATAGTATCTGCTCAGTTGTGATAGTGAAACCTGTACATAGCTGCCTCAATTAGAAGAATCATTGAGTGAAATGTTAAAAGGTTATCATGAAAAACAATAAATACATCTCTGCTGTATGTGTGTGTGTGTATTTTATAACATATTAATTTGAATTTGAATTTTAGAATCAGAACTTAAGAACCTATTTATTTCTGGTGGGAAATTATTTAAGGGGTTCAAGCACTGAGAATTTCCTATGTGTCAATCCCCAACTCTTCAAAGAATAACCCTTCTCTGTTGGTTGACATTCATTTTTCATTTAATACATATGTACTGAATGTCGTCTATGTCCACACCCCCTGCTAGAGGGCAGAGAAGTTTATGAAGATACTTAAGCCTTCAAGTAGCTTTGTAGTATTCATTCACTGATCCATTCATTTACTTAAAAAACATTTATTGTCTGTTATGTGACACTGATAAAGAAATAAAAAGAGGACTCTATCCATATGGACCTCACACTATAACTGGGGAGATCAGCACACCCACAAATACTTAGTACACACTATGTTAAGTGCTAATTACAGTATGTGCCAGATGCTCTAGGAACATAATGAGAAAATGGATTCATCCCATAGGGAAGGGAGATGATAGAGAGAGGGTTTGGAGGGAGAGAAGGGCCTAGAAAGCTTTACAGAAAGGGTGACATTCAGCCAAGGTCATCGAAAGTGAGTATGAGAGGGCAACACGGGCACCCAGGACAAATGGAGCAGCATGTAGAAGGGCAGAGGGTTGCAGGTGCATTAGAGGCGTGGGTGTCCTCTAGTTTCTTGAACTTGGGAACAAGAGTAGCATGTGAATTATACTCACTGCAACTTCTTCCCTTCAGTTCAAAACAGAAGTTGCAACTGCCCTTCAGACTGTTTTTGGCCTTGGACATGTGCTGGACCTATTCATTGTTTGACTACCACAGACAAAATTTCAACATGGAAAGAATCCACAAAAATCCAGATTTCCAGCTCCTTTCGAAAAAGTGCGTTTTTAGCAAATCTGCACCAGAATGTCTACATGGAAATAATCTGCTGGAAACGTGCAGTGATTGCCCCCTTCTAGAAGCCTCCCTTTCAGTTTTACTACAATCCTCAGAGGCCAGCTTCACTCATTAATGTTACTTGACAGGCCCTACCTGGTGTTTTATTTGCAATACCTGGCTTAAGATTTCTGTACTTCTGAAAAGGCAGTTGACTCTGGGAGAAAAAAGTGGAATGTAGCTCAGAACTGTTAGTCACTTGTCATTAATTCTTCAAGTATAAATGAAAGTTTGGAGAGCAACCTAGAATAGAGAAACGGGAAACAGAGCACAAGGTTATTAAGTATTAGGGTGCTTGGCTTTGTGGAGAATTTGGTGGACTTTGGACAATAAAGAATAAAGGAAGCAGAACTTAACACTTTCATACTTTTAACATAGTTAATCAAAAAATAAATATTTACTTCAACCTAGGAACCTACTGTGAGAATTTGAGTTAAAACATTGACCTTTCCTTAATTCTTGACTATGCTTGTTTATTTCTAGATGGTGTGCCATTTGCAAGCCCATAATTTTTAATGGTTAAAATTCTAATTCTCTCTCAGGGATCTCCTGAAAAGTTATTGGCCCTATGCCCACTCACTGAATTCTAGCCATGGACATTATCCCTAGGTAATTAAAATGTTCACTTAAAAAAAAAAAAAGCCAAGTATCACATAGCATTGTTAACCTTCTTCTCAGATAAAGCACTCGGTGTCAGAATTATCTGTACAGCCTTGGGGCCTTTTGAAGAGTGAATATCTTTGCATACACTGTCAGCTACACCATGTAGGAATAATTATCATCATTAACCTGAGTCTTCTGAAGTTGCCTGCTTATTAATATGTATTGCCATTCACTATAAGTGCTAAATTGTGGCAGGAAAACAAGAGAGATAGCTGAATAAAGATGGCATCCCAGGCTTCAGTAACATTAAAATATTTAGAAATGAAGCTAATGAGTTCACCTTTCTTCTCAAAACACATCTATCCCCTCATGCTCCTAACCTTTGAAAGAACATGTCAGCTAAATAAGGTTATGTAAGAGGAAGGAAGAGGGGTGCTTGAAAAGAGCCAGACATCATGTATTGTTAATTCACAGAAGACAATGGATAAAATCAGTGATTTGATCAAAATGCTTGTGAATTACTGAATTCCACATTCCAAATGTGACATTTGGAAACCATGTGCTTAGAACCCACAAACCAAAAGCAGATGAAACATTTGCACAAGCTTTCTGTCAGACCTTTAAAGAGTTTCCACCCCCTAGGGGCCAACTCCTATAGAGGAAAGTGACCTTAACAAGTTTAGGGGATTACTGCCACAAAGTCAGGGCTCACTGTGGAATGAACTGATGGCTGCATCCCTGGGTGAAGCAGCAGGGTTAGGACTCCTCAGTGTCAGGGTGTTTTGAGCTATAAAAGTATCAAAACGTACAGAGGCAGTATATAAGAAGAAACATAGACCTGATCCAATGAAGACTATGGAAAATTACTGAGAGGACTCCAAAAAATTAAAACATTTACTGGCTGCTAGAAGCACGGTTTCTTGAGATCCCTGCTCAGCAGCTCCCAGCATTCCCTGAACTGCTCTTGTCTTCCTTTCCCAGGGAGCCTGACCCACAATCTGCCCCCCCCCCCAAAAAAAACCAGAAAACATTTACTAGCAAATGGGGGCATATTTTAGGCAGCCACATTTTAAAGAAAAAGTTGTACTTGGTCTCCATGGGTTACCCTGCCTTCTCATTAATTATTAGCTTCCAGATGAATTTGGAGGTACCAACTCTCATCTAAAAATTGTGTGTGCATCATTTTTCCATTGTTTCCCCTGAGAAAGAGTGACTGAGGACAGCTAAATGAACTGAAGAAAACATGGCTTCTTCCATTCATGAATCCTCCACCCTTTACCTCCACTCCTATCTACCCATTTACAGCCCCATTCCTTGCCTGTTCTAGATTGCCTTACAAGGGTGGACTTAGGTTTTATGGAGCTTGAACCACATATAATTTGGGTAGTTCTCTTTCAGAAAAAGGTTACAATGTTGTGAGTACAGATTTAGGTATGAACATGAATATTTGCTTAGAATGAGAAAGGAAATCACAGTGAAGTCAAATATAACTAATCTGGAAAAAGTGTTAAACATTACAAAATGAAGAAAAATAACATATTAGACTTTATATAACAAACTTCCTGACATATCCCATATAATATTTTTTCCCATTTTTGGATGCATATTCATTGATCACCTCTTCACATGACAACAGTTTTGTAATCTTTTTCCATAAAAAAGAATACAAAGATAATTCAATTTTTTAACAGTTGATTAAATTTTATTTTAATTAGTACTAGTGAGATGCATTAAAAAATAAAACAGGAAAGATCAACACAGACCCATAATCACCATTTGTAGAACTGCTAGAAGTGTACTTCCTGTAACACAGAAAATTCTAATATATTCCAATATTAACTTCAGTTTCAACACCCTGTGACCCTAGGAATTCTAGGTTAGATCCAATTTATTGGTACTCAGTCACCATTTCCTGTGCGCTATACACACACACACACTCATACACACACACACACACACACACACACACACATATACACACACACACACATATATATATATATAATTATTTCCTACTTTTTGATTATTTGCTAACATGTAAGCTCTGTCTCTGCCCCCTACAGTTCTACATGCATCCCTCAATGGAGCAGCCTAAAAACAAAATCCATAATTCCTCCACCAAACCAGTAAGAATGAATCAAATAAGTAACACTGAAGAATGGGAGTTCCCCCCTGCTGCTGTTTGAAAAAACGCTGAAAGGTTGGTCCTCTCTTCCCCAGAAGAGGGAGAAGAGCTGAGCTGAATTGCTAGACAAAGGAGGCCAACTGCCAACTACCACCTTCCCTTCTCCTGCTCTAGGCACAGCTTTCCAGAACTCCCAGTCGTTCTTTTCTGTTTGCTTAGCCACCACTTCCATCTTGGCCCTAGTCTTTCTACTGCAACAGTAGTTAAATAGCTGATCTCTCTTGACTGTGTTATCCAATTAATATAAGACTATTTCCAAACCAAATGGAGCTTTAATGATGTAAAACTTGGAGGTTTTATTTTATTAGGCCCTCGAAGTCATTCCTTAGCTAATCAGATATATCAACACTGAATCGCTGATATGGGAATTGCACAGGGCAGAGCGGCATTGAGGCAGAGTTTTACTTCCACAAACTTAACCCTCGGTACTCTGCTGCGAGCCTTTCAACATTACCAGGGGATAAACACTGCCTTGAATAAACTTGCTGGAAAGACGAGGATGGGAGGGGAGAGGCAGGAATCTGCAAAGCCAACACTTTATCTGAAAGATAGGAGGCCAAGTAGGCAAAGAGGCTGTCTGTTTGACAGGATTAATTAGTTAAAAGGATTGAAATTGTCTAACTAGACTAAATCTATTTTTTTTCCCCCACTACTTGGGAAGCCTCAGAATTTGGGACTTCATCGAAGTCAGGATGGTTACAGAGAAGTAAAGAGGTTCTAATGTCTTGCATATATTAAGTGTAATATAAGTAAATCTGCAAACATATTCTAAAAAATTGAAGGGAAGGAGGGAGGGAGAAAGGGAAAGGAGAGGGGGGCAGAAAAGGAGGGAGGGAAAAGGGAGAAAGGGAAGAGGGGGGAGGGAAAGAGGGGGTGAAAATCTATAAAACTTTATGAATCTTAAAGACAACCTTCCCAGGAGAAACCCAATTCAAAGCAATTGCCCCCAGAGTATCTGAATTACTAATAATATCCTAACTGTTTTTTGAGCTAGAGGAAGCCATGAGATTAAAAAAATTAAATATTTTCAGTTTTTAAAGATTGTCTTTCTTTGTTTTATACTTCTTTGTTTGTTATAAAAATATGATTTGGCTCCTATAAGAGTTTCATGTACAACCACTTATTTCTCATCATATCTTTTATTTTTGAAGGCACTTTGCAGTAGCAATTTTCTACCCTGTCGAAGTGGTGTTAAATAGCTGGTTAATTCAGTGAGTGACTTGAATATGAATGAAGTCATCTATAAGTAGCAACTAAAAACTACTGTAATTTTATCAACTTATTCAAAATATACAAGATTATTATCAAGCCAAAAGAAATATTTAAAAAGCTGAAAACCTCAGAAGGTTATTTAACCTAACTCCATATAACCAATTCAGTTTTATCTTAACTTAAAATCTCTGTAAACTAGGTTGAGGAGACATATTAAATTAATTTCATTCATTCACTTTTTTAATATTTCTAATTCACGTTTTACTTATCTATTCACATATTTATTGAGTACATGCTGTATGCCCAGCATTGTACTAGGAGGTGAGTGAATTACATCTATGAACAAAACTGACAAAATTCTCAGCCTTCGTGGTCTTACATACTAAGATATTCTAGTTGTATCATTTGAGAATTTTACTTCAAAAAATAAGAAGCATTTGAACATCATGTCATTTGTATTAATCAGACATTGAATTAAAAAAACCTCGAGATAGTGCTATGTCTAGCAAACCTATGTAAAGAATTTAAGGGTGATTTTAAGGATTCCCTGACCACTAGAAAAGAAGGAAAATGTGTTGTTTGTTTTTTCAAGAATAATAAAATATTTTCAAGAGTGATTATGACAATATACAATTTTCAGTTCTTGTTTTAGTCATTGGTTTAAGTGCTGAATCCTTGGGGAAGATAACACTCTCTTGTGATTTTGGTACTAGAATAAGGTATTACATTTATAAGCTCTTCCAAAATGGAATTACTTAGGAATTGGGAAAGTTGTTCTCATTTTTTTTAAAGATAAACATGCTATTTTAGAGAAAGTACTAAAAGTCTGTGACATGAGACTAAGGTTTGAATTCCAGTATGAACACTAAATGACCACTCACAAGCTGATTTCTATGCTTCTGATACAGATTAGATTAGATGATATATTTTAGTAAGTATTTAGACTCAATTGAATACATTTGAATACCTTCAACAGCTTGTTTTATATTTGTGAAAAACCTCTTACAATCCAATTGTATAGCTTGTGCATCACCAAAGTAGCTTTAATAATAACTATCTACAGTTGCTCTGGATATGTTATAGATTTTACATTTAAACTGCTCATTTTAATATTCTCCAAAGTAAAATTTATTGATTGCTCTGTAATAAATATCTTACATTATTATTTATATCCAATATTCAAACAATGTTAATAACTACAATTCAGTAGTCCTTTGAGTAGTTGAAAATTATATTTGTTTCACTCTCTTAATATTTTATAACAAAGCAACCACTGGAGATTTTGAAAGCTAAACGTAAAGGGCAATTTTCAAAATTCTAAATTTTTAAAATTCCTGACAAACATTGTTATTTGGCAAGAAGAGTCCTAGGAAACTTTTGCAGAAAACATAAGTCCAGGTGTGTAAGTTCATGAAGTACACACTGGATTTCACATTTTACCCATGATAGTTAAGGGCTTCTCATTCGATGTTAATGAAATTGTAATATCTTCCTCTTGCATTTCTGTGTCTAGAAAAAGACTAAAATTTTACCTACCTCCAAGAAATTGGCACTGATAAGTGAGAAAATCACCCAAGGCTCCCATGGCAAACATCATACCCTAGAAATAAATTAAGCACATCTGGAAGCAACATTAAAACTTTTAGGCCCCTTGGGTACAGCTGCAATCATTTGTTAGTAAATGATACTCTAGCAGAGTAGATGAATGCACTTTTAAGAACCCATTTCACTCCCAAGGAGAAACTGACACCTTAGGAGATTCCCACTGAATATTCAAAATATAATGAGATTTAAATCACATTTGGAATAAATCTGTGTAATTTTTTTGTGTGTGTTTTTTTTCACTTTGCATTTCTGTATTGATTCTTTTTTTTTTTTTTTTTTTTGGTGCATCAGTTCTACCTGGGTTATCTTCAGAAGTCAAGAAAATTAATCTCTATTTTCATACCCTTTAATACCCAGCACCAGCAGCTGTATGAACTCTTACTGTTTTCCATTTCTATTGGCTTTGTGGTAATTATAGTTCAGGTAATCTGAGCCATTCTTAGATTCTTTTAAAAATATTTTAGATTGTTTTCACTGTTAATATATCAGACTTTTCATTTAAAGCCAGAGGATGCCCACTTAATTTGTCACAGTTTTAACAACAATCAATGGACAGACAAGTGGTCACATCACTGAAATTATTTTCAGTCCACTGACAAATGAACTACTACAAGCATTGGGAAGATGTCTGGGAAGTTTCCTGTTGCTGCAGCGCTCTGTCACAGAAAGAGTCCTGGGTTACTACGAAATTTATCAGGAAAGGAAAGGAGCAGCGAGGCAAAATAGATTCCATCTCAGAATACTGATACCTTGAAACAGCTTCCAGTTTATCTAGGTTTTTCCCATTTTTCACTTGGTCACAATAGCAAAGATAAAATGACAAAAAATAATCTCCGCAAAGGCATTCCAACTCTGAATGAGACCAGTAATAATGACCCAGTCATGACCTTTTTTTCCTTTTAATAAGAGGTAGTTATTTGGAAAAGTTAATACAGAATGCTGCATTTTACAAACATACCTTATCAAAACATATATTATTATGTTTTTTATAATGTTGCATGTAGAAAAAGAAAGATAATGAACTATAGAAAATTATCACCTGTCTCATAGTACCCATGTTGTTGTCTTCTGCCTATCACTGGACTTTTAACTGGAAAACATTTTTATGTCCTGTGACTGACAGTTTTTAAATTAACAACACCTTCACGCTATTCAGAAAAGAGTACAGGAAAAGAAACACACAAGCATGCTTCTCATGGGAAAGTTGAACCGTGTTGTCATTCAAAAGAGAGGACTGTGGAACTTGTATGCCCTACAGGCCTCAAAAAATATGCCATTTCTCACTTTCTGGGCCTTCACTGCTATAACTCACAGCTTAATGCAAGACAGTCACAGGCTTCTACACATGGAATTTGGCACAGTATCCTAAAATACTGAATTTGTCTATTTTGTGCTGTCAACCTGCTGAACACCAAAATTCCTGTCAGACCCCCAAGTATAAAGGGAAGCAATATTTTTTTTCCTTTAACTTTAATGACTTTGGTCTCTGACAGAGGCCTTAATTTATTATAACTACTACAAGGGACTACATTTTAGCATCAAGTCCTGTAAGTTCGTTCCAGACACAGAAGGCTGCCAACTCTAATTCATTTGGAATGAGGTGAGACTCGATCATTTATTTTCCCACTGGGAAGATTTGTGTTGCCTTTAAAGTGAAAGAACTCAATATACCTTCAGAAGCTGTTCAGGATTCGTTGAAATTTTGTTGACAATCGTGCTTTTAGGAATAAGTAAATACAGCACGGACTGGGATCATCAGATGTTATAGCCAAAAACGTCTTTCATTCCTCTGACACTTACCTCAATGACCCAGGCAATGACCTAGAAAAGCTGACTATGTAGAAGTGTCAACCCACAATCTCCTGGGAGAGAGAAAGAGTGCTGGGGAGGTAGAGAGTCAACCATAACTAAAGGATAAAGTGGGGGAAAAAAGATGATTTGTGGACTCAAAAGATATTTAGAACTTAACCAAAGTACTCAGATCACCAGACGAAGTATGTATTACTTAAAGTAAGGCAATATTTCACCTATACAAGTCAAATCAAAATTAAAATATCTGTTGCTTTTCTAAAAAAATACAAAGTAAAGCTCTTTACTAAAATGTGAGTAGAAGCATTTATAGTATATTTGAGGACAACATGAAATGGACAAAGTAAATATTCTAAACAACAATAGAAAATAGGCATAAAATTATATATAAATAATAAATAAATTTTATAGTCAATAAGTGCTAGGAGAGATGGGGGAAGCTATAAAATGTAAGAAGGAAAATAGCTTTAGAATTTGAGAAAAAAAGGGAAATATATATGAAATCCTTGTAAATACCTTTAAAAATAAGTGTTCCCAAAGTGCAGAGACCACATTTCTTCCATCTTTCTCTTTAAGAAGTTTTGAAAAGTAATCTATAGAAGAAAGTATATTTTATTGGAAAAAAGTCATGGAGATTAGCTTGCTAACAAAATATACAAATAGAAAGTGGGAGAAATCACATGAATATAGATGCAAAAATTCTAAACAAAATATTAGCAATGTAAATCCTCCAAAGTTTAAAAGAAAAATTAAAACTTAGCAGGGTTTATTTTAGGTATTCAAGAATGGTTTAACTTAAGAAAATATTTTATTATAATTTACTCATATTTAAAAATTAAGTCTGAAAACCATGTTTATCTCAGAAAAGTATTAATAAAATTTAACTCATTCATGAGAAACCTCTTAATGATAACAAAACATGACTAATGTGGAGTATAGCTAACAAATTTGCTGCAAATATGATTTTTAATTGTAAAATTTAAGCAAAATTTCCATTCAGTTCTGGAGTAACATAAAAATGCCCATAGCAATGAATTACATAAAAAAAAGAAATTTTAAAAATTCCATTTACAATAGCATCAAAAGCAATAAAATGCTTAGGAATGAATTTAACCAAAGAGAGAAAAGATTTCTACACTGAAAACTATAAAACATTGATAAAAGAAGTTGAAGAAGACAAATGAAAAGATAACCTATGTTCATGGGTTGAAAGAATTAATATTATTAAAATGTCCATACTAGCCAAAACCATCTTAGATTCAATGAAATCCCTATAAGAGAGTCCAATGACATTTTTATGGAAATAGAAAAAAACTCCTAAATCTGACATGGAATCTCAAAAACCCCTTAATATCCAAAGCAATCCTGAAAACAAAGAACATAGAGGGAGGTGTCACATGCTACAAAGTTATAGTAATCAAAAGAGTGTTATATTAGCATAAAAAGATACAAAGACCAGTGGAACAGAGTCTAGAGCCCAGAAATAAAACCCGCCAAACACAGGCAACTAATATTTGTCAAAGGAGCCAAGAATACTCAGTGGAAAAAAGATAGCCTCTTCAATAAATGTTCCTGGGAAAATTGGATATACACATGCAAAAGAATGAAACGACCTAGATCATAGACCATTCATAAAAACTGACTTGAAATGGATTAAAAACTTAAATGCGAAACCATAAAACTCCTAGAAGAAAACATAAAGCTCCTTGATATTGATCTTGGAAGTTATTTTTTGGATATGACACCTAAAGCAAAGCAACAAAAGCAAAAATAAACAAGTAAGATTACCTCAAATAAAAAGGCTTCTGGCACAGCACAAGAAATGGGAGAAAATAGTGCAATCGTATATCTGATGACTCATACAACTCAATAGAAAACTAATGATAGTAGTAATCCCATTTAAAAATGGGCTAAGGGCCTGAATAGACATATTTTCCAATGAAGATATTCAAATCGTCAGGGAAATGCAAATTAAAATTACAATGGGATATCACCTCACACTTGTTAGATAGATTATTTTTGTTCTGACAATATCCTCAGCTACAGGAAATACATATATCTGGAGATTCTGTGACTTCTCACAGCCATAGTCACTGGGAAATTTGTGGTTGCACTTTTTTTTACAAGAAGTACATTCCATCTGGTTTGCTTCAGGCTCTTCTACTCCCTGTTCACTTACTCATCCAGTGCTCTTCCCTTCATGCAGATCTAAGTTTTTGACTTGCATTATTTTCCTTCTCTCTAAAGAACTACTTTTAACATTTCTTGCAAAGCAGTTCTACTAGCAACAAATTCCCTCATTTTTGGTCTAAGAAAAACTTTAGTTTTCCTTCACTTTTGAAGGATAATTTCACAGGGTACACAACTTTAAGTTGGTGGGAAGTTTCTCTCTCAATATTTTAAATATTTCACTCTATTCTCTACTTGTCATGGTTTGTGAAGAGAAGTCGTGGTAGTCCTTATCTTTGCTTTTCAATAGGAAAGATATTTCCCACTCTGGCTTTCAGGATTTTTTTCTTTATGTTTGATTTTCCGTAATTTGAAAATAATATGCCTAGATATAGTTTTCTTTGGCAGTTGTCTTGCTTTGTTTTCTCTGAGCTTGCTGGGTCTGTGGTTTAACTCTGACATTAATTTTGGGGAATTCTCAGTCATTATTATTTCCAGTATTTTTTCTCTTACTTTCTCTTTTCTCCTTCTTCTATTCCCATTATGTGTATGTGTTTGTTTTAGTTGTACACAATTTTTGGATGTTCTGTTCTAATGTTTTTTCAATCTTTTTTCCTGCTTATTTTCCAGTTTTGGAGGCTTCTATTGAGTGATCTTCAAGCACAGACATTCTTTCCATAGCTGTGTCCAGTACTTCCCCAAAAAAGCATTCTTTATTTCTTTAACAGTGTTTTTGATCTCTAGCATTTCTTTTGAGCTCTTTATAGAATTTTCATCTTTGCTTACATTGCCCATCTGTCCTTGTGTGCTGTCTACTTTATCCATAGAACTCTTACATAGTAATCATAATTGTTTTAAATTCCAGGTCTTATCACTCCAACATCTCTGCCATGTCTGACTGTAGTTCTGATGCTTGCTCTGTCTCTTCAAACTGTGTTTTTTTGGCTTTTAGTATGTCTTGTAATTTTTGTGTGATAGTCAGACATGATGTATGAGGTAACTGCTATAAATAGGCCCTTAGTAATGTTGTGGTAAGGTATGGGAGGAGGGGAAATGTTCTATAGCCCTATGATTAGGTTTCAGTCTTTTAGCAAGTCTTTGCCTCTGGACTATGGACTTCACACATGCTTTTCAGTTTTTCCACCTCTCAGGTGGGACAGAATGGCTAGAGTTGAGTATTTCTCTTCCTCCACATGGAAAGCTGAGCCAGCTGGAGTTGGGTATTTCCCTTCTCCCAGGGCAGTTAGGCTTTGGTAAAACCCCAGCACATTAAGATCTGGTGAAATAGTTTCTCCTAAGGGCAGACCTTGTTAAGAAGAGCAGAATGCTTTCGCATATTTTTAAATGGTTTATTTCCCCCTTTTACTACTGGAAGCAGAAGGGGGTTTCTCTCCCATATTCACTATAGAGCTTCAGGCGGTAAAACTCACAAAGTATGGGGACTCCTCAATGACTGGGTCTCGCTGGAGTTTTTATCTTTCAGACTTGCCCACACTGCACCCCCAGCAATCCATCAATTTCAGTTTAGGTTTTTCTGTCCTTGGACTGGTTCCTGAAATATTTCTGCTCTAATGGATTGTTATCCTCTGTATTCGCCTTGTCTATCTCTTCAGTTTGGGGTGGGTGGGGCAATAGTTTGCCCTGCGACCTCATTTCTATTATGGCTCTAAGAATTGTTAATTTTTCAGTTTGCTCAGTTTGATACCTGTTGTTAGGATGGAATGGCAGCTTCCAAGTCTTTACATGCTGGACCAGAAATAGAAGTCCCAGCTAAGATTTTATAAGAAAAAAATTCTTAATTTCAGCACCTAAAGATATCATCTGGGCATATATCATTCTAAGTCATTTTCTCTGTGTGTATGTGTGTGTATGTATTACTGCATATGTATATGTATGACTATAGATATGCCTATACATAAATATGGATATATACAAATACACTTGTTTTTCCACTAAAAAAAAGGAATCACTTTTCTTTGGGGAAAAAAGAGTATGAAAAACATCAAGCAATGAGACATAGACCAAGAGAAGGTATAGGCAATACATATAATTACAAATGATTAGTATCCATAGATTTTTAAAAATTTACAAATTAATAAAGAAAAGATAAATAGCACCAATAAAAGTAAGCAAAAATTATTAGATGAACAGTTCAAAGAAGACATGAATAATCAATAAATACATAAAACATTGGCTCATCCTTTTATACAATATGGAAAGTACCACTTAACACACCAATAAAATAACATTTCACACTAAACAGATTAAGAAAATAATAATATGACAATATCATGAGTTGACAAGGATATAGAAAAATAGAAACTTACTCACTGCTGAAAATCAATTTGGCAATTTATAATAAAGTTGAAAATAGAATTTTGCTTATGGCAGCAGTCTTATTTGTTGTAATACTGAAAAAATTAAAATAGTTTGTGTCCACCTACAGGAGAGGAGATAAATGAATGATGTGCATTTATCAAATGCACAGGAAATGAATAAAGTGGATTTATTATCAATATGGATGAATATCAAATATTTATATCAAGCAGTAAAAGCAATACATACAAGCATGCATCAATTTAGAACCATAAACATAAAACTTAATCATATTTGTGATGTAAAGTTATAAGGAGTGCACTGGAACTTTATTAAATTTAGGAGAATGGTTTCCTCAGGGAAGAACAGAGGTGGAGGTTGATAGTATGAGGGGATGCTTTTTAGTTTTAATTGTATAAATAATGTATTATATTCT
Source organism: Miniopterus natalensis (assembly GCF_054644295.1). Lineage (NCBI taxonomy): Eukaryota > Metazoa > Chordata > Mammalia > Chiroptera > Miniopteridae > Miniopterus > Miniopterus natalensis. Next base: position 57,738,501 of record NC_142083.1, read on the forward strand.
TATTTTTTAATACTCACCAGAGGATATTTTTTTCATTGCTTTTCAGATTGAGTGGAAGGGAGAGAGAGAGAAACATCAATGTGAGAGAGACACATCAATCGGTTGCCTCGAACAGGCACCCCGACCAGGGCTGGGATGGAGCCTGCAACCCAGTTATGTGCCCTTGGCTGGAATCAAACCCGAGACCCTTCAGTTAACAGGCCGATGCTCTAACCACTGGGAAAAACTCACTAGGGCTTTTATATTCTTAAATTATATGGTAGGTGCATTGGTATAATGATTTTTGTTCATTTCTGAATGTCTTAGATATTTCTAATTAAATTTTTAAAGTAAACAAAATATATGAAAGTAGGTTCCTATGGTTTTGATATAAATCTCAGATCAGGGGATGAAAAATACTTATCACATTATTTCTATAATCTATATGAAAATAACATTTAGATTAGAATGATTAAGGATTAAAATCTATTAGCATTTGAGTGCAGTGCTGTCTTTTGACAAGGTGCAAATTTGATTGTGTTGTTGTAAACATTTTTTATTGTGAACATAGTGTTATGTTCTAATAATGATTTCAGTGTAATCACTGAGTTGTTCACTTCTCCCTGGGTTAAAAAGTTCTTCACACTCCTCAGTGGACCGAAGATATATAGAGAAATGTTACTAAGATTTTGCTGTTCCTAATCAGGCTTCAATATCCTTGAATAAAGAACAGAATACAGAAAATAGGAAACAGTATAGTAGGCAGAGGATTTTTGAACTGAAATTTTTAGTTAATATTATTATTAATATATTGTTAATCAGAGAGATCCTTATCACCTTCAAGCCTTAGATAAACAAAGGTAGCTAATCCCTATTCAAAATCCCATCCCCCATCTTCACTTGCCTAGTTTTCAAATTTCCTTAGAAACATACATGAATGTTGGCACACTCAGTTTCTTCACTGACAAATATGAAATTGTTATTTTTATCTACCTTTCATTACATTCATTGTGCTTGATATGGTCTATAACATAAAATATCAATATTCTTGTGGCAGAAAACAAAATCTTGTGTAAGTGTGCAAAAAGTTGTAATAATGTAAGCACAAGTGAGTATTTCCAGTGTAAACATAAAAGAGAACAGATAAGAAAGTTCTATTATGTATTACCAGAAAAGATGGGAAATTCACAATCCGTGTTTATGCATGGCCACTGGATTTCTGAACATCCTAGTGAATTCTCAAAAAATAGATTATGTTGTTTGGATGACATCAGCCATTTGAGTCATAGTGATTGCCAAAGAAACATTCAGCAATTTCTATGCTTACACTTAAAAATGAACAATTGATTATTGCTTTTATAAATCATGTCCAAAGATTTTGTGAATCCCTAATTATCAATTCTTTTATTCTGAAAAAGTATTGCATAGAACCCAGGCTAAACTCTCTTATGTATTTACACTCAGGGTCAGCTGAATGGCAGAACGGTGGCAGGGAATCTTTCAGTTCGATCTGTTTTGAAAATTGTTCATTGTGCCTGGAAGAATTACATGGTGTGTCAAATTAGGCTTGAAGTGCCCTTAGAGTTTCTCTGCCAGCGGTATGCATAAATATATATTTTTTTAGTCACCTCACCTCTTCTTCAAGGAGAGAAAGAGCCACGTTTACATAACCCCGATTTTTCTGTCCATTCCCAGAACAGATGTTCCTTGCTTGCAAATAGACTGAAAATCATGGTCTGCCTCACTTGTCTTCTGCGCCACACACACAGTGTCCTTAAGGCAAGATTTTGGCTGAATTGTGTATTAGCAAAACTGAGTCTTGCAGGATTAAAAAACAAAACAAAACAAAAAAACTAAAGGCACAAGCTTTTTCTAGTTCCATTTCATCAAATTTCCTGACATCTGACTGAACGTTTAATTTAAAAGTGAGGTAACAACCTTATACTGTTGTCAAAGATTTCTATACCATCTATAATGTTATTTGGGTATATTGTGATTTTAATTTTCTTGGCAGCTCAACAAAACATCACTCTTAAATTTAGTTAGCGAGTGTGATCTTTATACCTCATTACTCTTATTTCGATTTAATTAATGTACAGGCTTTTGTAAATGACATATGCTTAGTATTTCAAGCAAATGCAACCATTTTTGAATCTCACAAGAAGCACCTTGTTGATTGCTTACATTAGCTCATGATAAATGGTTATAAAAAGATACATAACCAAGAAAACTTTGCAAAGTTTTGACTCAGGGCGCTGACCCGCTTGAAATTTCAAACCAACCAATGTCAATTTTTCCTGCAGTATTAATATCGTAGATTATTTCCATTTTCACTCTTATCATGACAAGATGTGTATCACCAGGCATTTTTTTCCCAACTTATACTTTTTTCTAAGGCTATCTGAGATCATGATCCAAGCCACTCAAGACAAAAATTTCTTTTCTATAAAATGTACACAAATATCAAAATGAAGACTTTGGATGTATAATTATGAATCATCTAGCTATTAGTGGCCAGACTACCTGAGATCAGTCATGTCTCTCCTCCCTTTTTCAATGAAATAATAATCATTTAATGACTGGAGCTGCTTTGTTCTAAATCAGCTGATCCAAGCTAGAGCATATACAAAAAATTTATTTAATGTTGAGTTCAAAGAGACTAGTTGATTTATTAAGTTCATAAACAGATTTTAGCATTAATTATCTCGATTTTTTTACACATGAAGTCCTTGGCCTCATAGGCATTTTAACACTGTCAACCTTGAATGTTTTCCTCTGCTCCAAAGAGAGCAATAATTTTTTTAAATAAATAATTAGAATGACACAACCACACTCAAAAAAAAAAAGATTTATGGACCAAAAATAGGTTTGGACGTAGAGGATGAATCTGTGGGCCTGTGCATATTCAAGGAGAGAAACAAGAAGAAGCATCATTAAACTGGAAGGCTGACTGGTGAGAGGGCCTGACAAAATTCTCCACTGCCTAAGGCTGTTCTTCAATAAAGCTGTGACCCATTAGAAGTTGGAAGATCAAAGGACCTTTTCTAGGCATTACCCGGGCTGTGCTGTTTCCCAACTCAGTGTTGGGGTCTGGGTCAGGATCCCAGGGCAGGGAAAACCACACTGAAACTAGAGGGCAGGTAGTAATGAGTCTGGGTTTGGGGGAAGGCAGGCAGGCAAGAAGGACTACTCGCTTATGATAAATTTAGGAAGGATTATTCCAAAGCCCCTCGGGATTAGTGCTAAGAAAAAGAACAAACCCACTAGTTGACTTATTCACTATTGATACAATGGGATTATTTTTTTAATTTTAAAATGACTATAATAGCCAGCCAGCGTGGCTCAGCCGTTGAGTATTGACCTATGTATGATCCAGGAGATCGCAGTTTGATTCCCGGTCAGGGCACATGTCCCGGTTGGGGGGGACTCAATCCCCAGTAGGGGGCATGCAGGAGGCATCCGATCAATGATTTTCTCATCACTGATGTTTCTATCTCTCTCTCCCTTCCTCTCTCTGAAATCAATAAAGACATATTTTAAAAAATAAAATAAATTAAAAAAATGAAACTACTATAATAAGTCTTTGAGTTCCTTATAAAAATAGTTTCATCTTTAAAAAGTGAAAAAGTAAGAATGAAACCAAAATAGATATAAGCAAATCAAGGACAGATAAGATATAGAACCAATTAGAAACTTAAGACAAAAGCATTTTTGAATATTTTAAATCTCTGCACTAATACAGATTCAATTAATTAGAAGATAAAACTAACCAACCTATTCAGAATGCAGCACCAAAAGACAAATAGATTGATGTGGTCCACCAAATGCAAATCAAAGACAAACTAAATTTAAAAGAGATAATAACAGAATTTTTCAAGATTTAAGATTCAAAAGCTGTGAGTAAAAATAGGTCCAACGTAGGCATGACAGGGTGAAAAGAAAACAAAAAAATAAAACAATACGGAAACAGAAAATATTAATGCTCAGCGAGAAAAGACAGATAATTTTTCAAAAGAATAAAAATTGACATAGACGTTACCTGAAAAAATACTTAGATTGCTAAGTGTTCTTTCTAGTTTTTCAGTTCATTTTGGTGCACACCTTACAGACAATTGTATATGTTAATATAGCCAGTTTCGTTTTGATTTTATAGCCAAGGAAGATAGATAAAAATAACACTGGTACTTTTAAAACATAAACAAACAAAAAAACATTGTACCACAGCTAAAATAACTTAAAGTTGAGTGCAGATTGTTAAGTACACTTCATCAAAGTTAGTAATATTTTGAATCTATTTCTGAACTATGGTCATTAGAAACCCAAACATAACAGCCTGGCAGTCACAGCAGTCTGAAGATGTGCTTCTGTGATGTAAAATTAATCATCTTTTTGTCACTTGTGAGCCAGTGAATTACTAATAATATAAGCCCAACCATGGACTATATTATAGCTACCTAGTAACAGTATAGATATAGATGGGAAAGGATTTCCAACCCAAGCCTAAATATTCAGATGTGTATAAATTGGAGAAAATTACCCCCTTAGATTCAAAAGCTCCCTGTTTTTGTTTGGTTGGGTTTTTTTTGAATTATAATAGATCTTTCTTCCTCCAGTTCTAGAACTTGTAATCATTAATGTCCATATCCTTTAGCTAGGAATAAATGCTTCCCAATTTTTTCTCTAAAATAGGATAACTATTTAAATTTATTTTCTTGGCAAAACTATGTACCCACTAATCAACAGTTTCTTAATATGATTAATTATAAAAGTAACTTTTGCAGGGAGAGAGGAAGTTATTATTTAATGGGCATAGTTTCAGTTTAGGATGACAAAAAATTCTGGAGATGCACAGGGATGATGGCTGCACAATACTGTGAATGGGCTTAATGCCACTGAACTGTACAACTAAAAATGGTTAAAATGGTAAATGTTATGCTATGTGTATTTTATTGCAATTAAAAAAATAACTTTGGAGAAAAGGTAACTTTATAGATGTTTTAAAAGAACAAGGAAATCAGTATGGAAGGAAATGACTGTCCATCATTATGGATCAAAATTAGGATGAGAATTGTCTCATCAAGCTCCTGGTTTGTGACTGCCCTGATTGATATTTTCAGCTTTGCCACTTTTTCTGGTCTACATGGCACTTTTCCAACAGGAAATTTATTTACCTCCAATCATTACATGTCACCAGTCTTCCAACAGCTCTGGCTTATCTGCTGCAAGTTCAACTGAAAACTGCCCTGTCATTTCTTTTAACCTTTGAGTTTGAGGCAATTCTGAGAACTTCTCTCACAGAATTGTCTGTCCCTCTTGGATACAATGCTACGACTGAGGCTGAGGAACCTGAAAAGCATGGTGACCTTTCCAACGTTGGCCACAGGCACTCAAAAACCACCCCAACAAATAATTGTGTTGTCTTTTAAACCTGTCTGTCATAATTTCATCTTTCAGTAATTGTTCTAGAAACATCAAGTTCAGATGCAAATCTATCAGACTTTGTAATTAAAGCACATTTCCCCTTACACTTTCTAAAATTGAATGAGGGCAAAAATTAATCACCTTCTTATTAAATTTTATATTCAGTTTTTGAAGGCCATTACTAAATTGAAATCAGATCCTAGCTGTCTCTTCTACAGCTAAGTAACTTTGAACTTCATTCTTTGAACTTCAACACGTATGGTCGGATTTCTGTTCTTATAAAGTCTGTGACCATTTTTTTCTCTCTTCCATATTTCTATTTTCCTTAAGATACAGAAGGCATAACACTCAGATTCAGGTATGGTAATTCTTTTGTTAAGTTATGCATTTTCTTATAATCTAAGAGCATGCAGATTTTTTGGTGAGACAGATTCTACTGCAGATTTATATACAGGGTGGGGCAAAAGTAGGTTTAGAGTTGTGAGTACATGAAACAGTTTATTCTTGTATGATTATTAATTATTGTATTATTCATACAAACAACTATAAAGCTACTTTTGCCCCACCCTATCCAGCTTAAAATTCATTGTATCTCTAAGATGGCTACTTCTACACTTGTTGTCCATATTTACATTTGACAGTCATTTCTCATAGTTGTATCAATTATATTCAGCCTGTTACTCCACCTTTAACCATTAGCAATCATCTTTTCCCAGATAATAGCAAGCGACTTTTAAATGTAACACTGATCTGAAAGGAGAAGGTGGTATGGGTAACATATATTGATTTTACATACATATCAGGATAGTTTAAATGAATAAAAAAGAAAGCTTGATTATTTTAATATCCTGATTAATTGTAACTTTTAAATATAACCTACTGCCAGTAATCATCCAAATGATATATACTCTCAACATATGATTCTGTGTATCAGCTTGCTACTTTTTAAATTTTTATTTATTTTTTTTATTTTTATTTTTTTAAATATATCTTTATTGATTTCAAAGAGAGGAAGGGAGAGAGAGAGATAGAAACATCAATGATGAGAAAGTCATCACTGATCGGCTGCCTCCTGCACAGCCTCAACTGGGGATTAAGCCCACAACCTGGGCATGTGCCCTGACTGGGAATCGAACCACTATCTCCTGGATCCTAGTTCGATTCTCCACCACTGAGCCACGCCCTGCCGGGAGCTACTCTGTTTTTAGAATCAAGTTACTAAGTAGAGGCATTTTGAGTATGTAGCGTCTATCAATTGTGTATGTATTTTATACAATAGTACAAGATCTATTTTATGAAGCCCCTTTATTTCCCTTAAAAGGTCAAAGCTATGCAGAAGTTAAAACTCCTCATGCAGGTAGAGTGAAATGCACCCTGTAGTTCTCTCAGATTAGAGAGCCAGCCCTGTGCAGCCAGAGGTAGGAATGGTTTACTGAGGCATAAAAGCCCAGCAAAGCCGAGCAGAGGCATGGTGATCATCACAATAGTGATGACTTTAATAGTAAAAAGGTTCAGAGATGAGTATTTTACAGCAGGTAGACTCTGTACAACCAGCAGCTCATGCATTATCTCTGACCTAGTCTGGGCTCCAAACATCCCCGGTTAGGAACAGCAAACACTCTGTGCCAAGTGGGACCTAACAAGATTGCTAAGCAGTAATGAATATAAGGAAAGGAGAGGGCAGGGCACCCATGCCACAGCAAAACTACCCTGCCCAGTCCCCCAAGGCGATGAAATGTGTGACTGTCACAAGACTCAGTAATACTATTATAATTGGGATGTACGGGGAATAGATGCCAGCTGCAGAAACAGTATGTGTGCTTTGACAAGGAGTGTGTTGCAAGCCGCTGCCAACCTGTGCCTGCTGCCAACTCCACTCAGCTACAAATAGAAATGACGATGCACAGTGGGCCACAGCTCTCGTAGTAGCCTTCACCAACCACTGCTTCAGGACCAAGCCGGATCTAGAATTCCACAGTGGTCATGGCAGTCTTCAAATTAGTTACACATCACAGAGCAGTACTTCTCAAAGGAAGTCTACAAGTCACCTATGTTGGCATCAACATAAAAACTTGTTTAAGAACCAGCTTCATTTCTTTCCCTCTCTCTCCCCCTCCAGACCTATTGAATCAGAGCCTCTGAGGCTGAGGCCCAAGAGAGTGCATTTTTAAAGCTCCCTGGTGTTTCTTATGAACACTTTGGTCTAAGAGCCAAGGTCAAGTGAGCCAAATAAGAGATACCAAAAGCATAAGTCACAAAAGCATATAAAGTAGGAGACAATAATATCATCTTGCATTCTTATTATGCTTTTCAATTTAACAAGTGCTTTTACAGTAACCTCATTTCTCCCTAAGTATATTTTACAGAAAAGATAATACCTAGGAGATCTGAGTTGCCCAAGATTAGAAATATAGTTTAAAAATGTTTTAAAGGATCGGGAATACAGCAAAGATATTTTAGTAACATCTAGAGTTCTTTCCATTCTACTGTTCTGACTCACTGTAATAATAATTATGATGACATGAATACTGATAAAAAGGGAAAAAAAATGGTAGCAGCCTTTCCTGTGTGCCAGGCATTATGCTAAGATTTTGTGTTCATTACCACATTTAATTTTCAAAACAACCCATGAGATATTTTGCTTCCACATTTACAGTTGAGGAGATTGAGGCTCAGGAAAATTAAATTAGATTGCCTGAGATCATAGAGCAAGTAATTATGGTGCAGAGATCCAAATGTTCTGCTTGACTTTAAAAACATGTGCTCCAAACACTGGCCTAGAGCCTCTCTGGTCTGACTCACTCACTCTAGCTACAAAGTTGCTCCATTGTTCAAAGATTAAACCTGGCTGCACTTTCTCCCAGTAACCAGTGCAGTCAGATCTAGCCCGATGAAGGGAACGAGCTCCTCAATGACTCCCTCAGCACCACATCTTCATACGTTCGTTCATTAGCAGTGCATTGACTTCCCATTCGGTGCCATTTCCCATTTGTATTCCCATTTGGCGATGGGAATACAATATGCGCAATAAGAGGTTGGCGCGCTCATGAGATTTACAAGGTGGTGTAAATTTAGGGCTCTACCGGTTCACACTAGGCGGTACTTCCCCTGACGGGAAACAAATGCAATCATGTCTTCTCAAATTGTCCTTCCCTTCAAGTTCCTGTGTTCTCTGGGGGTAAAAAAAAAAACACAAAAAAAAACAGTGTAAAAGCTTTCTCACTCACTGCAATAAATAGATTTCCAAAGGTTATCCCTAGAAAAGGCAAAGTCTTACTCCCAAAGAATGAATCCTGGATGGACGCAATTTCAGGAACAAGGACAGGCAGAAGAGGGCGATATTTGGGGTCAGTGAGCGCTCCTTTCTCCCCTGAAATCAGCCAGCGTAATCTGCCCTTTCACGTCAGCAAGCTTGGAAACCATATCTATTCCTCCTCACTAGTCACGGCGCCTGTGGAGCAAGACTGGGTGCTTATTTCCCCTCAACTCTCATCGCCTAGGCTAATGCCTGCTGCACCTATGCTCTAGGTACCCTTGTCTCTGTCAGACAGCTCTTCACACCCACCTCCCAGAGTATATGCATGGAGTGACAACTGCCGCTCTCTAGAGCACCCGAGGCGCTCTGTGAGTACTGACGTGCTGCAGAACGGCCACAGATGGCCACCCAGGGGCAACCACACGGCTGCATAGACTTCTGCGGAGAGCAGTGTGTGCTGGGAAGCGTAGCCAAGGTCCACATCTACATGCCCACACTGGAGGCACATAATTGTGCTGCTGCCAGAAGTTTCCTGAGGAGGGAGGAGATGAAGCAGGTATCCATTTAGAAAAGTCCCTCCCCTCTGTGACAAGGAGATTAAGACCGAGGTCCATGTGGAAACAACTCTCGGAATCTCTCATTCATTCAGAACACAAGCACTGCAGCATAATCTTCCCTCCTAGTCTCCATGATTTTCTACTTATTAGCATTTTTATATCCTCTGTGCTTAACAGGTTAATGGAGCTTTCCTCCCTTGAAATGCCACCAGCAATACAATGCTGTCTATAATAAATTCTGCCAAAACACACATTCCAACCAGCGTTCTCTGTAATCGTCCCTTATAGATTGTGCTGGAGCACCGCTCAAAGCTCCATGCCTTGGAAGCCTCTTCCCTGTCTGTGGAGTCACAGCTCAGTCTTGTTCTCCTGCTGTGAAGGCAGACATTGAAAATATTATGGCATGATTTTAAATACATATGTTTGTGTGAAAAAAATACATATATTTTTAAAATTTTTATTAAATTAATCAGATACCTTATCTCAAGTGTTCAGTATTCTAGACACTATAAATAAACCTTTTATATCTGCCTTATTTTTTTCTGGTGCTGACCACTGAGGCAGTTAATGGCTCCACAGTATCTTTACTGTAACACTTCATTCCCTGTAGCATTTTCCTTAATTCATTTTTAAAAATCTATTTACAGCTAGTCCACTGTCTACCTGGTAGGTTTACTTAACTCATAAATGGACCCATATTTTCTTATTTTCTTTAGATTAGATAGGTGAAATACATTGTGACCTTTAATTCATCAAGCTTACCTATATTTTCTCCTGTTGAATTATTTAAAATATTGTGAAAAATTAAAAATTATGTATCCAATAATAAGATATTTTAAAAGAGTGCTGCTGTTTTTAACTAGCTTTACCCTTGAAAAGTAAAGCACTAAGATCTTTTCTCTTTAACACTCATTTTATGTATGATTGTTTAAAGGCTTTAGGAAACCTGAAAATGTATTTTTTTGAGACTTTAAACTATCTGAATAGTCAGATGGATGTTTAACCTCATATATTTTATAAGGGCTACCAATCACTTAAAAGGAGCAGCAATTTTAGGTTCAAAATGCAGCTCTGGAATTCTTTCTTAAGGAGTCCTTCATTCATTAGAGCCACAACGTCTATAGGTATATACAACAAAATTTATATGCAGAGATGCAAGATAATACTTTACCTATCCTTTAGAATTAGACGGCATTTCTTGGATATCTCATTACTATTGTTAGATTTATCCCAGAGAATAAAATGCAAAATAATGATGCACATAATTTGCTTTTGAAGTACTGATATGAATCACAAAAGATTCCCATGTTAATTGGAGTGTGCTTATTCAGCACTTTATATGCCAGTGCAGCCTTCTCTGAGTTCATTACATTGTTGCATAGGTTTTGAAATGTTATTAATATTACACAAGTCAACCCTTGTGCAACAGTGAAGAGAACTGTAGAGAAAAAACCATGCTAAAATGAGATTGCTCCATTGGGCATGGTATACCTATTAGGTCATGTCAATTAAGTAATTTCTGAAACAAGAGGTATTTGTTTGAACTAAAATAGGTGTTATTTTAACTTGCCCCTGTGAATTCTGAACTTGAATCTTGCAGTGAGCAACTTCATGTGATAGCAAAAAGGATAGAAACATTTTCACCCATCACAGAAGAATGTGTGTCTGGTACTATGTGGCAGCTATTCTTAAGAAGTTCCAGGTGCTTTAAGAGAACACTATTTCAGGCTAAAATATTTATGGTCAGCCACCACTTTTAGGTTAGGTTTTATTTTCAATGTGTATGCATAACCCATGGACACAGGCAATAGTGTGGTGAAGGCCTGGGGCCCGGGGTGGGTGGGGGATGGAAGGGGTTAATGGGGGAAAAGGGGACATCTGTAATATTTTCAACAATAAAGATAAATTTTAAAAAAGAGAGAGAAAATAATATTATAGCAGCAATGTAAACTATTCATATTTTTGAATGGAAGGGATCAGGAAAAGTATAACATGACCACTGTGTTATTATAGGTTTTTTTTCTCCTTTTTAAATTCCTAGTACTGTGAATATTGGAATTTGAAATTTAAAAATGGAGAAAAAAATCAGGAGCAAAAAGCTAATGGGTAACTACTATTTCAGTAAAAATAAAAAAGTTCTGGCACCCAATTAATAGTGCCTAGTGAAATGGAAAATATCACCCATAACACATTCAGAGTTGATGGTTCTAATCAAATGCAGCAACAATAACGCCTCATTTTTTTATGCCATCTTTATTTGGTAGCACTAAGAGCAAATCAATTTGAAGAATTTGAAGAATAATATAACCTCCATTTAAAGCAAAAATAAAAAATAAAAAAATCACCAAACACCAAGAGTTCAACATACACTCCTATATTTTGTTAATTTTTTTCTTTAAATAAATCATATTTAGGGAAACTTTAAAGAGACTATTTCAAAGAATGGCATGTATTATACACGCAGTGATTTTTCTACCATTTGAAGTCCTATTGTAATTTCATATAGTGTTAAACTAGTTTTTGGAATTTTAAATTTGATTTATAAAATACCTATTATTTATTTCAGTTAAACATATTTCACATTGGTTTATGTTAAGGAGAAACTACTGAACAAAAGAAACTGACAGACAAAATAGACCCAGAGACATCCAGGCCTGCAACATACTGTCAAATCTCAGAGGGAAGAGGGAAGGGGGGTGGAGGTGGGGAGAGATTAACCAAAGAATTTATGTGCATATATGCAAAACCTTCAGACACAGACAATAGTGCAGTGAAGGCCAGAGGAGGGGGCAGGAGCGGGGTGGAGGGGGCCAATGGGGGAAGAAATGGGACACCTGTAATACTTTCAACAATAAAGATTTTTTAAAATATATATATAAAGAGAGAGCAAGGAAAAAGAGAGATAGCTCTAAGTAATATTTTATCATAATATTCTCCCCTCAAATAACTAATTAGACAAATCCACAGAGTAGAGTTAGAAATAACCAGTCTCTGGTGCCTCCCCACCCTTTACTTTGCCCCTTCTGGCAAACGTACCAATTATTATAACAACACAGCCTCCTGGTATCTAACCTTGGTCCTCGAACCTTTCTTGACTTGGCCTTCTGCTCTGTTTATAAATCTGCTTGAGATCACTTATATCATCTTTACCACTTACTAGATTTATACCACTTAAAAGCTGCTCAGCTTCCCTTATGTCAGCTTCCTCATTTCTAAAATAGGAATACTAATAGTACCAACTCATGGGGCAATTGTGATGACTAAACGACTTGATACAGTGGCAGGGATAGGTATTTGATAAATTTCAGCTACTAATATTTCTATCAAAAGGATGATAGATTCTATCATTCCCATATAAATTTTAAAGTAAAGTATCCTAAATGTGTCCAACTATTCTACTTTTTGTCTTTTCTCCCAGTTCAGCATATTACCCTCCATGCTCCCCCCCCCCGCCCCCGCCCTCGGTGTTGGCACTCTGCAAGGAAGTCTATCTATTACACAATCGGGGACTCGGGCTGGGAAATGTGGGGGAGCAGATGGAACATTGGGTAAGCATCAAAATGTTTGCTGCAGTCTGCCTTTCTGAGCACCAAACATTCCTTTGCTCCCTTCTTTACACATGGATCCCATTCAAGCCCTCCTCACAGGAGAAAGCCCATCCTCTTGGCATCCTCATCAAAGTCCATTATCTGTAAGCGATTCACAGTCATCTTTAAATCACTTTCAAATGTGAATCCATCTGTCCTACAGCCACTCAGTGCACAGTGATGGAACAGTAACCACAGCTCCTATTGGAAATGGGATGGTTGAGACAAACAGAACCCACTGGCTTGTAGCAATTCTGGCATCTTCCCACGCAGATGTTATGAGGTCTTTCAGTCAAGAGGTTGAGGATTTTTCTTAATTAGGTCCTAATTCCACACTGTAGGAAGAGCTCCCTGGCTTCATCCTCTGAGAGAGAGATTTTTTTTTCCCCTTTTCAATATCCTCTTTGGCTTCAACTGAAGCCATCATTAGAGTAAGTCCCTCAAGGGCTGCACAGGTTCTGAGTCACCAGCACAAGAATGGATGCCCAAGACTTGTTTTAAATCTTGAGCTATTACCGGCCTTTAGTCCAGGTTCACTGCTTCTTTAGCTATACAGTTTTATTTTGTTTTTAATTTGCCTTTATTCTTGAAAGTATTATAGATGTCCCCCTTCTTCTCCCCAATGACCCCCTTCTCCCTGCTCTCGCCCTGCTACCCAGGCCTTCACCACTCTACTGTCCCTGTCAATGATTTATGCATATATGCATATAAATTCTTTGGTTAATCTCAGTTTTATCTCAAAAACTGATAGGTTTCTTTGATAAAAAGAACTGTGGTCTCATATTTCCTTTGGTTTGTGGTTGTTTTAGTTTCTATTTCTGTTTTTTGCTTTCTCAACACTACCCCCATCATCCTCTCCCTCTGCAACACACACACACATGCACACAGACACACACACAAGCATCCTATATTTTTCTTTCAATTTAAGGGCACTGCTTGAGATGGCAGCCTTTCTTGTAGAAACCTAAACCTCTAACCTGCTTTTTTCCATGAGCCATTTTGTCCAATTGGCTGGTTTTTCTGGGTACCACACATTTAGTCTAATCTCCCGAGGCAATTTAATCAACTGAAAGATTTTACTGGGGATTCTCTTACCACAAGCTGGATGCAGAGGACATTCCTCGTGTTCTAGGAGATTATATATCCACAAGATAATAGAAACCTTGATCCTTGAATCACCACCTGGAGGAAAGCTGCCTGCAGATCAGAAACACCTACATAGGACTGTTCCATGAGTAAGAATTAATTGATAATGTTTATAGCCATTGAACTTCAGGAGTTTATTTCTTACTACAATTAGAAATTCCTCACTTTATACAATCAATTGCTTGGGAACATTGTAAAAACATTATATTTTATTGCTATAATGGGTGGAATTGCTGCTCAGTGGATAGTAATTGAGGTAGTAGTCTTGTAGAGTACATGTAATGCATTCAATAATAAACAAAATGAAAATTAATCATACCTGGGCTTGTCAAGAAATGCAATTTATTTGCTCTTCATCTAGTTTTCTGATGATCAAATTAAAAATTTAATCATCATAGACATTCCTAAAATAAATGTAAAGCTTTATAGTATACAACATAGAAATTTACTAAAATGAGCCTAACCTATATATGAAACAAAAATGTCACATAAAAGAAATATCAATGTATGCTTTCCAAGTTTCACTGAACAGCATGTACAGATTAAGCATAACGATTTTTTTAAATAGCAGTGATTGCCACTAGGCCCCAATTTTAGCCTCTGAATCATTGATGACATGAGCTTCTGGCTATAAAATATTTTTTTTGTGTGTGTAAAACAACAGTTTATCACTAGATATGAAGTAAAAAGGAATACATTAAAATTAGCTTTAAATGTAAAATATAACTTTCAACATTGATATCTTCAAAGTTTAATACTGGGACACTGATAGAAAATGTTGTCTTTCCTCTGTTTCCTATTTAACTTATTAGATTTATCTGTGCCATTTGATCTTAGGGCTTGTTTTAATACTTAAGCATTTTTTTCTATGATAGAGTAGTTTTAACAAAACCTTGAAAATGAAAGATGAAGCTGGATTTCCAGAATTGGTTCTGTTTCTCTTCCCTTTTTACATCAGTGGGTGAATGAGGGGATTGGTGGCAGCATGAATATTGTATGTAGGAATAGATGTGGACATCCCAAGTTTGTATTAGTCTCTTCCAAGAGATAAAATATACACTGCTCAGATTGAATTAAATATTAGGACAAAGAGATGATCCACCTTACTGATGATCAGGGAAATGCAAGTTAAAACTACACACCATTTTTATACCTCTCAGAATGGCAAAATTTTGCAAGATTGCTCATTTTTAGGGCTGAAATGGATGTAGGGAATGGGCACTAGATTGGCTGGTGTCAGCTAAGCATCACTATCTCCCCTTTTAAGTCCTTTCATCACAGAACAGAAGCCAGGGATTGCCTTTCTCCAAGTCCCCTTCATTGCATTCCAGGTACCATGCTAATGAGACACAGTTGTGCCAGGTTAGGGCACACAAAGGGAGGGAAGACCATCATTCTTCAGAGGTTATTGCAGCCAGATGAATGTGCAGATGTGAGATTTGGACTAGTTCTAGAGACCCACCCATTTTCCTTCTGCTGACTGAGGTAGTTGGTCAGAGCTTCCCAGAATTTCTTGGAGATTTTAGCAATTTACTGGCAAGTTCTAAGGAACCACCCATATTACTGGTAAGGCCAGAAATGATTTCTGGCAGCTATCTGGATCTGCTCCCTTTGTTCTTCCAATGATTGTAGAAGCTTCTAATTTTAAGTCCTTATATCTCTAATTTATGGAATTTATAGAGTAACCTCTGTTTTCCTGACAAACTCTGACTGATACAGGCCTCCTCAAAAAGTGTGGTGAGAGTATACGTTATTATAACACTCTTTAGAATACTGTGGTACCAGGAATTCTAAAATGGCCCTTAATGACCCATGCCCTTGGTTACTCCCCTCACATTTAGTGTGGGTGAGACATGTAACTTGTTCCTAACCAATAGAATGTGGCAAAAATTGGGGGATGTCATTTGTATGATTATGCTGCATAAAGGGCAAAGGTGAAATGACTTGCAGGTATAATTGATCAGTCAAATTTAGGTTAATTTTTAAAATATTATCTTCAGTGGGCCTGACTGAATCAGATGAGCCCTTTCAGAGAAGATCTAGAGGTCAGAGTCAGAAGAACTAGAGAATCTCTCCTATAGTCTTGCAGAAGCAAGCCAGCATAGCTCTACAGTTGCAAGGAAATGAATTCTGCCAACAACTAAGTGAGCTTGGAAGAGGCCCAGAGACTTAGATGAGACCTCAGCCCCATCTGTCACCTTGATTGCAGCCTTGTAAGACTCTGAGAAAAGGACCTACCTGAACCATGCCTGGCCTTTTGGCCTATGAAAACTGTAAGAAAATAAACATGTATTTTTTTAAGCCACTAAACATATGGTAATTTGTTTTACAACATTTAAAATATAATATAAATATAATTTGATAAGTCCTATTAAAACTTTAAATGTGTTTCTTTTTTGACCTAGCAATTCTAATGCTAGGATTTTTTAGGCTTTATATAAATATCAGCAAAAGAGTATCAGATTATATGTATAACTACATCTACTATACTGTTGTTGTAAATAGCAAAAAAAAGAAAAATTAAGGTAAGTTCATGTCTACTAGTAGGAAATTGTCTGCTAATAAGAATGAGATGATTGGCATGTACAAATATTTTATGTTTAAGGGAACTTAAAAGCATATTGCTAAACAATACTTTTCATGTTGATCCCTTTTATTATACTAGTTTATGCAAATTTTTCTATATGTATATTTGTATCCTTATGCATGCATAGGAAACTGTCTAGAAGTATACCTTTGAAGATCTAAAAAAATGGTTAACCTGGGGGAATTGAATACAAGCAGGGTAAGATGAGGAAAAGCCTTTATTTTCTTCTTCCAACAATTGCATATTGTGTAATTTTTTTGTAACTATGTGACTAATTCACTCCTGTAAATGTTTTAAATAGAAAAAGTTGTTAGAACCGAATGATGAAATCTGTAATGGCTTCATTTGCATTAAGTGCCCAGAACAATGCCCTGACTGAGGTAGGCTCACAATAAACAGTTTTTAAATGACTAAATCAAGCTATTACTTTCAGAACATATTAGTTCATGAGATGAGGGAGGAGTTAGCTAATGTTGAATTTCACCCATAAAGAGATCTGAGTTGTGATAGAACTGACAGCTGACAGTTGCTTTCCAGGGACAGATCATCAAAAGGCTTTGTTCATGTTGTGCTTGAAAAGCTGATAATAAAATTAAGCTAACTATGATCAAAATAGGTTTAATTATTAGGTGGAGAGACTTTTTTTAATATTCCTTGAAAAATGCTAAAGATCTTAAGATTTTAAAGTGGAGAATATGCAACCTGTTTAATTTGACACATATAAGGTTTAGCTCTACCGTATTTTTCTTAAAATCTCTCAAATAAATTTTCAAAGAAAGGGCAATATATTGTTAAATGAAAAGGCTTCTCATAAACACTATCTCAGTGAAGAATCAGAGCCTGTGTTAGGTTGGAAATCTATGTTAGCTAACCCTGTACAGATCACAAGGAAAGAGGCCCATTCGAGATACCGAGGGTCTGGGCAGTGTGAAAATTTAATAAGACAAACAGAAAAAAGAAATGAAATCAGAAAACATTTAACAATCACAAAATGACCCTGTGGGCTATTGAAGTGTGTTCCACTTTCATGTTCTGTCAATTTTTACTTTAATAAAAATTCTTTACCAGAAAGTACCAGCATTTGTAAACAAATGATATAATATTTTAATTTCCATCTTAGGCCCATTAATGATGTGTCCAGCCTGAGAGCAAATCTGAGGTATGAATAGGCAGTATTGAATAAGGGAAATCATGATCAAGTCATGTCAATAAATACTAACACCACTTGCCGTGCTTTCTCAAGTCTAGTTACAACCTTCTGTGTCCATTAATTACAGATAAGGGCATCTACATCTTTATATGTCCATTTTTCCTCATAGAAATCTTAGAAGTAGTAGCCTCGCAAAAGCATTACTGCTATTTGATTTGATTATTTGCATTTTTAATTGGTGAGATCTTGAGTTTTAAATGGCATTTACACATCTTTTGCTGGTTATTTTTACACGCTTGTTATAATGCCCTAGCACTTGATTTATTGGTGTTATGCTGCTTCTATGTGAAAACTTCTCACTGGGCATTGTGGAGCCATCTACACTAGAACACCTGGCAGGAGATTGCTCAAAAGGCAGATGTCTGTGACCCAGTCACACCTGCTGAATCATAACGCCTGGATGGTGAGGCCTAGGAATCTGTAGTTTGAAAAAAAAGATATCCCGAGAACACTTAAATCTTAGAACCTCTACATCTACGTGAGTGTATTTGCAAAGGAGTCTTTAGTTAAATGGAAGAAAGAGAGCAAAAAGAGAGGGAAAAGTGGTTGGAAGCAGTCAAGGTTCCTTCAGTAGGTGAAATGGTATATCCAGACAATGGAATATTTGTAAGTGCTGAAAAGAATGAGCTATGAAGCCATGAAAAAAACGGGAAAAACTTCAAGTGCGTATTACTAAGTGAAAGAAGCCGATCTGAAAAGGCCGCATGCCAACTGACACCCTGGAAAAGGCAATACTGTGGCTGCAGTAAAAAGATCAGTGGTTGCTAGGAGTTGGCAAGGGCGGGAAGGATGAGCAGGGGGAACACAGGCGTTTTAGTGCAGTGACAGTGTCCTGAATGATGCTACAGTGACGGGCATATGTCCTTACACATTTGTCCTAACCCACAGAATGCACAGCACCAATGTAACTGTGGACTTTGGGCGATACAATGTCAATGTAGGTTCATTGATTCTAACTAATGTACAGCTCGGCTGCAGAATGCCCACAGTCGTGTGTGGGGTTGGGGTATATGGGAACTCTATACTTTCTGCTCAAGTTTGCTGTGAACCTAAAATTGCTCCACTGAATAAAATATATCTTTAAATAAAGGCAAGCAAGGACTGAATATGGAAGTAACAAAACAGTGACACCCCCAAATCCTCTTTCAATAATATTCTTAAACTCTTAAAATAATGCATTTGAACCATTTAAACATAGGACTTCCCAGTGCTGTAATATCATGTCTTAATCGGTACTTCCTCAGCTTAGACTCAATTCCTGTTACCAAACCAACAGAAAACCAGATTAGAAGAATCCTAAATCATGTGATTAGACCATTATTTTCACTTCAAAGAAAATCTCATTTTTTACTTCTCAAGACTTGAAATTCACCTAAAACAGCCTCAAACTTCACCTAAATCAGCCTGACAATATTGTATAAAAATGCTTTGCCCATTTTTATTCAAATTTACTCACCACAGATTCCCCATCCCTTAATTTCTTTCTTTCCTGAATCATCATGGTGCTTATATTAGTTTAAACATAATTAAGTGCTAATAATTTAAACACGTTTTGGGTAAGAGTTCCTGGGAAATGATGCTTTGTACCCTGAAACAAAGGAGAATCCAGGACTGTTATCAAGAACCGAGCTCACCGTCTGTTACCCCCGCAATCGAATAGGTCCAGGGGGAGTTGCCACACATGTTTGTTATATAGGTTGTGTTCGGCAGAGCAACCTTTGGTAGTTTCATTCATTTGATAAGTGGAATGTATTTGGTATGTTCTAATGAGTCTCAGACATTCTAGCATGATGAGCTGAGAGATTTTTATCGGGCGGGAAATAGCTTTGGGATGTTTCTGAAAAGCAGAAGACCTTTGTAAACTTAACCATATTTCAGAAGAAATTGTTATAAAAGTTGTAGATTGCAACTATATTAGAAAACATTTTTTTACTCATTTCATTAATATCCATTTCTCAGTTCCAGAATTAAGCTTTTATAGTCCCTGTCATTTTGTACTAAGAAATAAGGAAGTAGAAGAAACTCCGAAGACGGCACTAACTCTGTTTTTAACTTTCCAGTGACTTTTTCTTGAAAGGCCAGTTACTTAAACCCTCAATTTTTTTTTAGTTCCTACTTATTGCTATAAACATAATCATTCAGATTATGCTGATCACACAGTTCTTTAACTGCATTGAAAGAAAGCCTTGTCAATAAAAGTTTTAGATTTAATTATAGTATGTTTTATGTTTCTATTCTTCGCAGAGAACTGGTAAAAATAGGTGTAATTTTTTTTAAAAAATAGGGTAAAATACAAACTTCATTTCATTCTCTTTCTCAATTTGTAGACTGAAAACCACTTTGTTGAAATTCCCCCACTACGCACTTCGCTACTTTGTCGAAACCCTACACATTCTTTCCTACAAATCTTTTTGCATTTTCCCCTACCAGTTGTACTTTCCCCATTTCTTGAACCTCATTGTATTTTTTACTTTTTTATGGCACTTTTCACATTCTGCCTCATACTAATGCTATTGCCATATTTGCCTATCCCTTATTAAATAGATCTTCCTTGTAAATCTGGGGCTCAGTGTCAGTCGTTTGTGGCCTGGTCTGCCTAGCGCTTAGATATATTAAGTGTGCATTAAGTATGTATCTAACCAACTTGGTTTTTTCGGTTTGGGGCCGGGTGTGGGAGCAATTTAAAATAGAGTAATTGTCTTGAACTATTTCAAACTCTGAATCGTATGCATCAAAATTGCTTTTCGAGTTTCGTTTCCTTGTTGACCATGGCATGATACTTTCACAATACTTCTCCCTGGGGGAGCCCATTCTTCTCTGATGACCTCAGCTACTAGTTATGAACCAAATATTTCCAAAGTATTATTTCTGGCCCTTCAAGACTGCCTAGCAGCTACCTGTTGAATTAATACATCAAAGAAAAGTTAATTTGTTTCTGTATTTTGTTATCTTTAAAAGAAACGTTAATGATATTTTTTTAAGCACATATATACTACATTAGAACATTTCATTGTTTTTTCCTAGGAAAAGTTCTGGTCTCTAAAAGAAATGAGTTGATTAACAGATAACAAGTCTAGAGTAGAATTCAGAAACCTAGAGTTTAGTCCAGCCTGTCACAAATTTTTTTATGAGACTCTGTACAAGCCTCTGTCTATGTACCTCATCTTCAAAGTAGGAATCGTTGCCTTTATTGCCTGCCTCACAGTGCTCATAAGCTCAAATGAGATAAAATATGTGGCAGGCAGCACATGAGAAAGCGCACGGAGGTGGGAAAAGACTAGGTGAGTGGCTAAGGGCACGGCTCTGGAGTCAGACTTCCTGGGTTTGAATCGTAATGTTTCCCTTGCTCCCTGTGTGCCTATCTCTGATGTCATCAGTCAAATGGGAGGATAATAATACATATCTCTAGAGTTCGTGGGAGGAGTAAGTGAGAAAATCATTGAAAAGCACTTAGCACTATGTCTATTATTAAACTAATAGTGTGGTTTCAGTTGTGAGTTAGTTAAAATCTTTTAATGACCCAAAGAACTTTCATGCCCCAAACAAATGAGTAGTATATAAATTTCCTGAAAGGACCTAAATGAATTCAGTTTTATAAACTAGATTTTGTCTGCATGTATTTAACTATTACATCATACACCCAAAATATCTTCAATATTGGTAAGCGTAGAAATGGTACAACTCTTTTATACTCGAACTAAATACCTAACATTCAAAAGTAAATATGATTTTAGCCCCAGGAGTGAACCTTGACTTTCAACCTATTTCTATATTTCAGTTTGTGAAACACTATCCTCTAGACTTCAATCCATTGATTTCAGAGAAAATTTAACTTCTCTATCATGTTAATTGCTCAGCTCCTATATACATCCACTGAGCAAGAGTGGCCTATATGTATAATACAATGCTCTACACATTTTTGGTTTGCAAACTCTAGAGCAAAAAAAATCTTCTGGTAGCCTATTTTGACAATTCTTATAATTTGCGGCAGTGTTTTCATTACAGTGTGTCACACAGGAAGCCACAAAAGGATTAGACATAGACCAACTCATCCACATTTCTTCCAGCCAGTAATCATTTTGCCGCCCACCAGCGACCCAAACTTCCTCAGTGCCAGCTCTTCCATTTTTCAGAGAGTGTGGCCCCTAAACTCGTTAAGAAATGAATGTGCTACGTAGGCAAAAATGCCATTATCTGTGTTTTATTAGGCTCCGTGATTTGATCTTCCAGAAATATCTGAGCCCACAACAAGACAAATGTCGAGTACTACAAAAATATGCCAATGGGATTTTGAAAACCACAGAGAAACTATATAGGAAATATTAGGAAAGAAGAGGACAAGAAACAAGTGACCTGGAAAAATATATAGATAGCATAAAATCGGATCCATGCTATACTCACCTTATGGTTTCATATGGTAGATTTTGAAAACCCGGAAATCATGTGGACTTTATCCAAACCTGAGAATTTGAAAAAGTCAGAGCTTTTGTCAGAATAATAAAAGCCAGGTAATATGTTTGCTGACACAATGGAAAGACCACATTGGAAACTTTATATCTGGTGTTTTCTTTTCTATAGCTGCTGAATTACTCTTTGTAGGTATAAAGGTGCCTAATATTCCAAAGAGAAGTAAAACCACTTTAAAATGTTGTGTGTAGCCATCATTTAAAGAAGCTATCTACTGTGTTTTCTTTTATTATTAATATTTCACTTCAGTCATTCCATTTGATGCTACAAAACATTTGACAAAACAAATATCCCTTCTTGATATTTAAAATGGGTCTCTGGGTTGGACTCCTACTCCCTTGGTACTTTCCCGCCGTTTGTGTCACAGGCTCATCTTTTCCCCATCCATCCTTAAACGTATGCATGTATGCACACGTACGCAAGTACTGGACCCTCTTCCTGCACCGTACCTTTGGGTAGCCTTATTCATGTCCATAGCTTTATTGCCTCCAAATCATGACATCAAAATGCTGCCTTCTAGTCCTGGGCTCTGCCCTGAACTTCAGCTTCAGATTTTCAACTGCTAAACCTGCTGTCATCTACAAGGATGCTGCATCATTCATCAATCCAGTTATCAATTTGATGAATATAGTATAAAGTTATACTTTCACACATTTTTATTTTTTATATTACTATAAGCCTATACTTATGTATATGTATATATGTGTGTGTATATGTACACACACATATATACACACACATATATATACATATACATAAATATATATATATTTATGCATGTAAATTCATGTATACTGCTTTTCCTTCTCACAGTTACATCCTGGATCCCACAAATAAAAGGCTCTTGTGATTGGATGTTTTCTTCTCATTGCCTCCCATAGCATCTTTTGTATAACTCCATCATATAATATTTTATACGGTAAAATAATTATTCATTTTCCTGCCTGTATCCCTGATTACAGTGAGAATTTTATCAGCAATGAGCATTGTTTTTGTTAACCTTACATCCCCACCCTCCAGAACAATGTCTAGCACAAAGGAAAAAGTCAATGTTGACAAATGGATGAATCAGTCATATGGTTCATAAAACTGACTTTATCTTCACCTTTTTAATAGTGACGATTCTTTAGTTCACGCGTTCCACAATTGTAAGGTTTTCCACCTACACTTCATTTCTTGTATAAGACACATTTCCCTAAAGCTTACAGTTCATACTTACATCATTGGTGAATTGTTTCGAAATGTTAGGAGAGTGATGAAGCATGTTGTCATGTGATTTTCCATGTAATGGTTTAGAGTGGAGAACAGACAAGAATTAATTCGTTTTTATTGCCTCAAAGAGGCATAAATATAAGGATGTGGAATTCAGGGAGCTGGCATGGAGGGTGCCCTGATTCCTCGCCCCAGCCATATTTCTAGGCCATGCTTTTTGTGCTACATATCCTCTTAATTCTCCCTATAGTCCCAGTTTCAGCAGTTAAAAAATCAACAATAACTAAATATCTTTTGTTATTTATTACTTATGTAATGTATTTTCAATGTTTAAAGGTATTTTGACGAAATATTAATGAATAACACTGATGGAGATCTTTGAGTATTGCTTAGTGTGTTGATTCTTATGAAAATAATTTCCCCCGTTTTAGCCTTTTTGTTGTAAGTTGTAGTTCCCTGGAACTTTTATTCACTCAACAAATATTGAACAATGACTATGCATCAGACACTCTTTGATACAGTATTTTGTTTTTAATTCCACCCTCACGAAGCTTACATTCTACTGAGGAAAACACACAGTAAACAAGATAATTAAGTTTAAAAGCAAGTATATTAAACAATGAAAAGTGCTCAGAATCAAAGTAAGCAGCAAAGAGGAGAAAGATGTGGCATGCTTGCATTACGCAGTCAACAGGAAAGGCCTCTGCGAATATGACGTTTGAGTGAAGACCTGAAAAGTGAGAGAGAGGGTAGATCCATGTACATTTCCAAGAGAGGGTCTTCCCAGCACAGACAAAAGCAAATGCAAAGGTCGTGAGGCATAAGTACACCTGGTGTCTTATAGGACATACAAGGAAACCAACAATGCTGGAGCTAAGAGTGGCAGATAACGAGTGTGTGAGTGTGGGTGTGTGGATGAGAGAGGAACAGAGGGGATGGCAGATTGGATAATCCCCTGTAGATCATGTGAGAATTTTGCTTTACTCTGAGGGAGGTGTAAAGCCATTGAAAGACAGTGAGGAGAGCCTGTTCTCATACTTTAGCAGGATAATTTTGGCTTCTACATTGAGAATAGACCCTGGAAAGCAAAGGGTAGATGCAAGTAAACTAGAAGGTTTGTAATAATCCCAGCAAGAGGGGCTGCAGCTTGGTACCGAGTGCTAGAGAAAGAAGTGATGAGAAGCACTTGGATTCTGGATTTTTTTTTGAGGGTGAATGCAATTTTTCCCCCAGATTCAATTTGATGAATAATAATCTAGATATATGATACCAACTCCGCATCCCCTATGCCTGTAATGGCTTCCTCAAACTTAAGTAGCATTGTTGAATTTTTCTTAACCCTTCCACTGATATCCACATCCAGTCAGTCAGAGAATTTCCCATTTCCAGTTCTAAGACAGTTTTAAATCTGTTCCCTCTTTCCCTCCCAAGCCTACTTACCTGACAGTTTCAGTCTTCTCATGAACCCCTGCTTCCAGTTTCTCCTGTCTCTACTCCATCTTCCTGAGGGCTACCAGAACCGCATTTCCGAGCACAGGTTCGTGTCCCTCCTTTGTGTGCCTTCCTGGGTAGGAACACACTGCTGCAGAACAGGTCCCAAGTGTACTCTTCTCCCAGCCTCATCGCCAGAATTTCGGGCTCACAGAACCTCTTGCCTTCCTGCAATCCTTTCCTGTCCATGTGCTTATTTGCCTTTGCTGATTCTTTACTCTCTTTGAAAGTCACTTTGTGTTGACATTGCCTTCTTTCTGACTCTTCACCCCAGGCCTGAAGAAAACTCCATCAACCCCCTTCGTATTCCCAAGGCTCTTGTCCCATATCAGGGTGCCTATATGACTCAGTATTATAGCTGGTAGCATAACCATATCCCATTCTCTCCATCTTATTTAAGACTTAGTATATAAAAGATGCTCCAAAAAAATGTCTGACAGATATTGATACAGGCACTAAATCTAAAATATGTCTTCTGCCTTTCCAACCTTCCTTTGCCCTGGGCTTACATGAGGCCTGCCCAGTGATCATTCTTTGCTGTGGGACATTTACACCACAGAATACTATGCAGGTGTAAAGAAGAAGGATCTCGTACCCTTTGGGACAGTGTGGATGGCCCTGGAGAATATTATGCTAAGCGAAATAAGCCAGGCAGAGAAAGACAAGTATCACATGACCTCACTTATATGTGGAATCTAAAGAACTTAATAAACTGATGAATAGATTCAGTGACATGGAGGCATAGATCAGACTGACGAATGTCAGAGGGAAGGTGGGGGAGGGTGGGTGAGGAGAGATTATCCAAAGAATTTACATGCATATATGCATAACCCATGGACACAAACAATAGTGTGGTGAAGGCCTGGGGTGGGGAGTACAGAGTGGAAGGGGTCAAGGGAGCAAAAAGGGGACATCTATAATATTTTCAACAATAAAGACAAAGTTTAAAAACAGCTAGAAAAAAAGATTACATGGCAGCAGTCTGTACATCGGTAGGTCTATTGTGGTCATACAGAGGGACGTCCCCAGAAAGAAGCCTTAAAAATTCAAAAAGTAAATAGCCCTTTCTTATTGCTTGTAGTTTTTGATTACCTGAATCATTTGTCAATGTTTAAAAAGTTACTTAAACTCTCTTCTCTGCCAGCACATCACTCTTTTTTTCCATTTGTCTAGTGGTTATTTTTCTGCCCTCTTTACTGGTTTCTCTTTCTTTCTAATAGTAGTACCCTCATCTGTGCCACCGTCACACTTCTCATCTACCACTCCTCTCAGCTTTGTTTTGTGGGGGGTTTTTGGCAGACGTTCACGACTCATAACTCTAGAGCTACACCCTGAGTTCTCACCTAGTTTTCC
The DNA here is from genome assembly GCF_054644295.1 of Miniopterus natalensis. Classification (NCBI taxonomy): domain Eukaryota; kingdom Metazoa; phylum Chordata; class Mammalia; order Chiroptera; family Miniopteridae; genus Miniopterus; species Miniopterus natalensis. The sequence goes on from NC_142083.1 coordinate 57,764,767, forward strand.
ATCCTGTATTTCCAACTCCTTATATTACGCATGTGACAGGCAGCATTCACTGCACCTGCTTCACAATCATCTCCGTGCCCGTTCTTCCCAATGATCCCTTTTGTCTAAGTAACTACTATTCTGACTTCTCAGCCTGAAATAGTGAGGTTATCTTTGCCTCTTTTAATTTATTGTTTACATCTGAAATAATAAATATTCCTTCAAAATTATTTTTATTCTTTGTTGCCTCAACTCCAGAATCAGCCAATATTACTTTAATCTCTGCAAGAGCAGTCCAATTGATCCTCTTGGCTCCAGAACCTTTCCTTTCCTATTCATTCTGCCTATGGCTGAAAAGCTACTTAGGGTAGTCATGCTAGCTGTTGTTTGCAAGTAAATCTTAAAACCTCAATTCCTCTACACACCCACACACACTCATGTTACACTCCAATACTGGTGTTTCTAGTCTAGTAATCTTTATTCAGGAATTCAAGATCTTCCTATCTCATGGCCCCGCCCACGTCTAGGTCCTCAGAGTGCCTCCATTCAGCCAGCAGACAAGGAACTTCTTAACACTTTGACAAAGAACTGACACACATCACTTCCACTCAAATTTCATTGGTCAAAACTCTGTCATCTAGCTTCATGCAACCACAGAAAACTGGCTTATTAGTCTAGCTATGTTCCCAGGGAGGGCAGAAAATGAATTCTGGTAAATGCACAGTTGTCCTTGACATACTCATCTTTCTAAAACAGGACTCAGAACCGCGCCCAGGGACAGCCTTGGTTGAAAGAATGAAGTCCCAGTCAACAGCCTAAGTATCAAGACCTTCATAATATGATGCCACTATTGTGTGGCTAAAGATAAGTTGCCTGAACCCTAACCCAGATATGCCAGGAGAAAGATGCCTTTTCTACCTACTTCAGGATCTGACCCTGAAGAATGGTAAGTCTTCTCAGTTTTTAAGAGCTATTGAACTAACCAAAGCAACTATCCTACTACTTTTCTGGGTCAGTGGCAATGTAGATGTTTTAACTTAACATCACAGGACACTTGAGAAAAAACAGCCCTGCTAAATGCTGCTAAGAAAAACACCAGCTCATTGCCTGTCACCTGTGGCCAATTAACCAGACCCCTCCTTTTCCAAGCTCATCCTCGTGGCTGTCTTGACACTCAGTAACAAGAAATGAGAACAACTGCAGCCAAATTAACCAAGCAGTGATCTCCACTCTGAGTAAGATGACAGATATAATCAAGTTAGCATAGCCATTGTTGTGCTCTTTCCATTCAACTAAGTTAACATAGAAATGTTGTTGGGGAATTATATCCAAATCTTAGAACAAGATGAATCCTGTCCTCACAGACCACATGAATCTGCTTTTCCTTTTATAGAAGAACAAAAGTACAAATCCCAATTACCTGTCACTTTTTTTTTTTTTAATAAAAGAGGAATTATGTCACTGTTGGCCAAAGATATAAACATTGCAGCCAGGGATATGCCCCAGCTTGCAGATGCTTCAAACTGTCCGTGCTCTCTGCATTACACCACCCTTTCCTTGCAGCATCGACTCCAGAATGCAGTCAAAACATTGGAAGCTGAGAGGAGATATTCTGAAGGCAAAGTAACATACAGCCACACAATCACTTAATTGAATGCACGGAGTTACAGTTTTTGCACACTGGAAGACTGTCACTCAAAGTGACACCTGGCCTGCTCATTGGACAGCTCCTGTATATAATATAATTGCCCCTCCAATTGTTGGTAAGAAAAGAGCAGGTGCTGAAGGCAGCTATTGCCTGAATTCCAAATAGCAGGAAAATTTTTAGTATTGGGTTCTGTGGTTTGCAAAACCAGTGGTGTTACAAATGAGAATGAAAAGCAAATAATTCCAAACACTAAAGAGGAGAAAAACAATACATTTCTATTTTTCCCAGCTCTGCCAAGGCATTCTCCATTATTTTTTGGTGGGGAGTGGGAAATAAGAACCAAGATGATTTCCCTAACTACACATCCTAGAAGAAAATGTCATCCTGAACATTTGGGAGGGCAGAGGCTGAGGTGTGTGTGTATATCTCTATATCTCTATATCTCTATATATACATGCCAAATATTTGAAATCAGCCTTGCAAATGAACTGAAATTCCCTCATAACATGCAGTCATAACTGTTGACTGGAGAAGCTCCTCAAGGTTGCAGTAATTATATAGTAAGGCACCCAAACTATGTATAATTTGTAAGGAATAAACTACTTGTTCATTTATTCTACCAGTGATTATTGAATATCATGTTGCTCAGGGGCTGTTTTTACCATTTACCAAAACTAGACATTACTCTAACACTAGGAATATAGCAGTGGTCATAACAACAAAAATTGATGGAGCTTAAATACTCAAGTTTGAGAAGACAAAATAATAAAACAGAGCATAATAATGGGTGATAATCGCTCTGCAGAAAAACAATGCAGTCAAATGTCTTAGTCCAATTTAACTTCATGGAGAAAGAAGGGAATAATTACGGGCTACCGTTGTAAATGAGGTGGTCAAAGTCTTTGAGGTAAGAGGGCATATTTTACCAATATTTGGGAGCAAAGTGTTCAAGGAAGAGAGGCACATTTTACCAATATTTGGGAGCAAAGTGTTCAAGGAAGAGAGAAAAGTCAGTGCAAATGCTCTGAGAAAGGAGTGAACGTGATACTCTCAAGAAAGTCAAGGAAGCCACTGTGGCTAGAGAAAGAGTGTGAAATGGAGAAAAGTTATAAAAGTAGGGGGGCGCCCTGGCCAGTGTGGCTTAGTTGGTTGGGCGTCGTCCTTTGCACCGAAAGGTTGCTGGTTTGATCCTGGTGAGGGCACATGCCCAGATTGCGGGCTTTGGTCTGAGTGACACTGGATGTGAACAGTGGGATCACTCTGAATACTGTGTTGAGAACAGATTGGAATAGGCAAAGGTGGGAGCAGGAAAGCTGGTCAGGAGGCAGTTGTAAGAATGGAAACAAGAGATGATGGCAGCTTGGACCCAGATGGTAGCAGAGGAGTTAGTGAGAAGTGGTAAGATTCTGGAAGTAGTTTGAAGGTGGAGTCAATAGCATTTCTTGATGGAAGGGATGGATGTGGTACCTGAGGGTAAAGGGGAGCCAGGAATGATTTCAGGTTTTCTGTTGTTTTTATTTGTTTTTGTTTTTGCCTTTTTAGTTACTGAAAATAGGGAAGACTGTAGGCAGAGTAAGTTTTAGGAGAAAAGTCGGGTTCCGTTTTGATCATGATTAGCTTGATAGGTGTATTAGACATGTAAGTGGAGATGTTAACAAGCAATTGAATATATAAGTCTAAGTTGAGTTCTAGTTTGGAGATAGAAAGTTGAGAGTAGTCAATGTAAATGTAACATTAAAAAGAGATTTTAAGAGCTTGAGTGCAGACAAAGAAGAGAGTTCCAAGGTCCGAGGTCTTGGCACACCTCAAAATTAAGTAGATGGGAAGATAAACAGAAATTAAGAAAGAAGGTAAGAGAAGTAGCTAGTGTGTTAGGAGTCAGGTAAAAAACGTATTTCAAACATGAGGATTATTGATCTTTGATAGCTAGTAATGACTACAGCAGAGGGTTACCACAGTCAAATCACTTGTTATCCAGCCTAATTTGATGCATTCTGCAACTCCAGCTAAAGCTGCTATTAGCAATCAGAAAAGAGGCATGCTAATAATAACAATAGTAATATGTTACATTGTATTATTATTATTATTTAAATCTTTATTGATTTCAGAGAGAGGAAGGGGGGGGAGAGAGATAGAAACATCAATGATGAGAGAGTCATCATTGATCGGTTGCCTCCTGCTTGGCCCCCTGGGGATCAAACCCGCAACCCGGGCATGTGCCCTGACTGGGAATCAAACCTTGATCTCCTGGATCCTAGGTCGATGTTCAACCACTGAGCCACAGCTGGCCGGGCTACATTGTATTCTTACTATATGCTAAGCATTCTACAACTACAATCTCATTGACTGCTCTCAAAAACCCTATAAATACAGATTATTTCTCCCCTTGTGTAGATTATTCTAAGGCTCAGAGAGTCCTTGTGATTTTCCTGGGGTAACATAACTTTGAAGAAGAGGAACTGGGACCCAAAACAGAATAATGCCATACAATGCTTATAACCACCATACCAGAGTGATGCCACCTCACATTGCAGTCTTTATTATTCTGAATTTCCAACTTTTAAAGAGCTTTAAAAACTTTGAGAAAAGACCTTTGGTAAAAGACAAAAATAGTACTGCCTAACAAATGATAAAATTTCAGCAGCTATTGCAACCTGAATATAGCTGGTCACTCTCGTGGACTTTATATATATAGTGCTGCATTCAAAGGTAGAGAAATTCAGTTACAGAAATCTTTACCCACAATTTTCTAAAGCTAAAATATGGGGGTGTCAGAGACAGGGGATACATAGCATTCAACATAAAATGCTTTCTAAATATCGTATTTGAGGTATTTCCCTTTCCCCTAAATTTACAACTACCTTTCTCATAATAATCAATCCTGGCACTGTGCCCACTGAAACTCTGAAGAATAAAATTGTCAGCCTCATTTGTGAAGCAGAACAGCATAGTAAAAGCTAAGTTGCTAAGCCCTACTGTAGGATGTTAACCTCTCTGTGCCTTGGTTTCTTCACGTACAAAATGGGATGATAGTATGTCACTCAGGGGTTACTGTGTGGATTAAATAAGTTGTTATAAGTAAGCATTTAGAACAGTGCCTGACACATGGCAGAGAAAATGAACATTAGCTAGCAGTATCATTGCAGCATCCAGTTATATCTTGGTAGTGCTTCACAAAGACTAGCATGGTCTCTCTTGGTTCTGCCCTGGGATGACTCCTCTTCACATGATGGAATCTCATACTCAGTTCCCTTTGCCTTCCTTAATTCCTTTCTGGCAGTATGACCCTTCAAAGCTCCTCTTAGCAAGTCGAGGAGCACAACTTTTCAGCTTACTGAGGTGATGTCAACCTCCTGCAGAGTCTGTGTTGCTGGTAATATAAGGAAAAAGTATTTTCACTTAATTATTTCCCTCATGGGGTTGAGAGCTACTAGAAGCCCTCATCAAAACAGCAAAAGCAAAGATGGAATCATCTGTTGCCCTCCAAATTTCTGAATAGCCTGAGTGTGCTGAGCAGCCTGAAGAATGGGTAGCTAGAGAACCAAAGTAACTCTGCTTATGATCACCATGCAGGTCCTGAAATGAACAAGAGCGCAGTTCTACGATTTGATCATAACCAGCCTCTTCAGGGTTTGCAATCTGCTTGTTGCTGCCTAGGGGGACCTTATTTGCTGGGCATCAGATTGCATGAAACTAAAACATAATCATATACCAGCTGCCCAGATCATGCAAGCTTCTCAGGCCTAAACTTAAATATTATTTGTCTTCTTGGAGGTTTGCTAGAGTTGCCTCTTTTTCCCTCCAGAAAGAATTCAAAAGGTTTCCTATAAATAGTAAATCTGTTTCAAGTTCCAGATTGACCATGCTTCAATTTACTGCCCCCTGGTGGATGGCCCACAGTTCCAGCTGCTTCTGTCTGAACACTTGAGGTCTAAATATTTTCCTCTTGTTGATTCATAGTGTCAGTTCAAAATGTGAATCTCAGCTCTTCTCCATGGCAGTTCCTGGTGAGTTTGAATCTTTGGATGGCCCGAATGCCTGTAGACTCACGATTAGTCTGTGGCATTTCCCTGCTCCTAGGCTATTTGTCTTTGTTTCATTTCAGTGGCATTTCTAATCATGTTTAGAGACCTTTACTCCAGTCCCTGGCATAGCACCTCCTACTAATTTCTTAGGTTTCTAGGAGAGTTGGTCTCTACCCGTGGACTCAAAGCCTGCTTAATTCCAGTCCCACAGCTGCAACTAAGTTCCCAGGTGTTTGTTCCTGTCCAGTGTGGTAATGCAAAGCATTGAAGGAAGCCAAGCATGGCTGTCACTGAGCTCTTCTCCCTTTCCATGAACAACTTCAATTTCCTTAGTAAATGGGTGTTCATTGAGTCTGTGTTAAAAATCAATTTTCAGCCTGTTCACAAGGGAATTTTTAAGACTTCTCTGTTGCTCCTTAGCCATTAATCTCAAACCAGCCAACATGATGCTACAGAACAAAGACTAATAGCACCAGATTCACCCTTACCAGAGCCTGCTCCCTAGCAAGTGAGAAGCAGCAGCCATCTTCCTGTTAAGAAACTGGAGGCATCACGCAGACTACCTTAACTTTATCTCACTTGAGAGCTTTATCTTTAAAAGCAATCCTTAGCCAGTTAGAGTCTGGCCAAGAACCAATGACACAGTGAGTGATCTTACACACAATACAAGGAAATTGTTTCCCTCTCCTCTCTCCCCTTTCTCATCTCAGTTTCTCCCCCAGCAACTCACCACTTATCCCCATGACCTTAAGTTCTAGCTGTTGAATACGCCCCCCCTACTTTTTTCTTACTGATGTCTCATGACCTACTCATCCAAAGACTTTATCTTCCTTTTTTTAAATATGTTTTTATTGATTTCAGAGAGGGGGGAGAGAGAGAGAGAGAGAGAGAGAGAAACATCAATGACGAGAATCATTGATTGACTGCCTCCCACACACCCCTTACTGGGGATCTAGCCCGAAACCTGGGCATGTGCACTGGCCAGGAATCAAATCATGACCTCCTGGTTCATAGATCGATACTCAACTGCTGAGCCACACCAGCTGGGCGAAAGACTTTATCTTCTATATGATAAGAGACTGACTCCTTTCAGCTCTTCTTCTCTTGATACTTTTGGATAACCCATCATCTAATAACATACTGCTGAATCTAAGGTCTTCCTGGACATTTTGTGTATTGAGACTGATCAGTTCTTCCTGTTTTGGTTCTTATTTTAGAACTATATGGCTTTCCCCTAAATCTCTCCCAAACCTCTGCACCTGTCTTTCCCTATTATAGATATATTCTGTAGACAGAAAAATGCATAAAGGAAGAAATTCCTATATGTCCATATTTTGTAAAATCATATAATACTACATTATGCAATTGCTTCAATTGAGATAACTATGTGGTCCAAACTTCATAGTACTTATTTCCATATAATTTCAAAACATAAACAGTCATAGTGAAGATGCATTTTTAACTTAGTTCTAGAGTAATTATTTGAATACAAAATCTTACATGTAGCCCAGATATAGCTGACTCCTACTTGGGCCAGTCTTTGTATAGCATTACATTTAATGAAACAGCAGCCTGGCTACAGAGGACCTGAAATATTATATCAATATTGACTATGAATTGACATTAATGGGTAATGTGAATAATCTATACAAAATTTCACCAAAATTCTTTCCAAAAATTATAGTTGGACATCTCTCTTTCACCCCAGTTTTCCCTCTCATGGAAGTTGCCTCTTACTATCTCTCCATGCTCACTTCCTGCCATATTTCTATCCCTCCTACTCTGCCCAGCATAGCTTATACATCTAGAGCTCCCAACATTAGAATCTGCATCTGCAGTCTCGATGGAGCAGAGTTTGTCTTCTGCTTAGAATGCTTTTCTCATAACAAACAGACCTCACAGGAATTATGTTGAACAAAAATACAAATTCACCACCTTGTTAAACTTTCTATGTATGAAGTGTACAATCATTCACCCAATCACCGAAATTATTCTACAAATAGAAATTACTTTCAATCACTTCCTCTGGATGTTTTTTCTTATTTTAAACTACAAAATCAATTTAAGATGCCCCTAGATGGGGAAAAAATCATAATGAATAGGTGGCAATGGGCATACTCTATCACTGGAAATACCAATGAACTCAAAAGGTATTTTAGATGAGCAGACAATATTGGAGTATGATAATTACATCTTGCTTAGATTGTGTGTATGTGTGTGTGTATTTTACCAATACAGAGTTTCTCTTCCTGTATTGATATCCACATATCTATCTGTTCATTTACTTCACATTTGGGAATACTTAGGCCTGGTGCTGTATTCCTAACTCTCTACAGGATTTTATGGCCCTGAGGGCCAATTTTCAGAGACCAATGCATCTTGTCAAACTAGGTCTGAGACTAAGGTCTGAGAAGAATACTAAGGACTTTGATGGGTTATCATTAAAACTGAACTGGGCTGAAAAGTTGTAAATCTTCAACTTCCTTCAGGCTTAGATGGGACTGATTACTAGAAGGATCATCAAAGCCACCAAGCTGTTCTGAACCCTAAAAAATACATTAAAAAGGGCATCACCCACCAAAAATGTAAACAAGTGTAACACACATTCCAGGCATATGAAGTTTAGGCACTAATCATCTCAGATAAACGATAAACAAATGATGAGTTACATGTAAATCAACAATGTTGTCAAAACACTGCCCTTTTAATCCCAGATAAATGATGACGTTTATAAAAGGAGATTTTTGAGGGTCATGGAAGATTGTTTAAACATACATGGAGAGTGGTTTAAGTGCTAATCCATTGCCACTTATGTAAACTGCATTTCTATCATCAGTCTTTGCTGCATAAAATTGCCTCATCATTTTATAAATCCGTAGACCTAGTTGAAACTAGTCCCTGCTGAGAACAAATTTTTCACATTAAGCTTGAAAGTTTTAAACTCCCTTCTACATACACAATAGTGACACCGTCTTGAAAACCCCTGCTCAAGACACGACAAAGTTTAAAAGCACTTCACAACTTTTATAGGGTGTCACCCTCTATCCAACTCTAAAAGATCTAACTGTACAGAAATGTACCCCCACATCCAACTCTAAAAGATCTAACAACACATCAAGATATTTCACAACATATTTTATAAATGAATCTGGATTCTACTGAAGATGTTACACATCTGCTTTACTTTGCCTGTGAAGAACACAGACATGCTGATGGTTTCAGACCAAACCCTTTTTGCAAGGAAAAAGGAAGTGCAGAATGTTCAGCTCATTGCTAAGAGGAAATCCATATGTGTTATTTACTTTCCATGAAAGGACAGGTCCTCTTGCTATTTAATTGATGAAATGTTGTACACAAAACTGACAGTGATTAATACCATTCTAAGATACCATTTTAAGAGCTGTAAGTGTAATGCTCTGGAATATGTTCTTTGACATTTACATTGCTATTTGCTAGGTATAAAATCTAGTACTTGCCTTAAGCATTTATACTGGGGGCGGGGGGAATGTTAATAATTTCAAATGGCAATGTCTTCTGGGGAGCCAATGTTTAAAAAGCCAGGAACTGATCACTTTTCATCCCTGGTTTCCTTATTAAAAACAAACAATCATTGGGCTTCAAATTCATCTAGAAATATTTATCAAGCATCCAGAGAATAGTTTATGTGAGTTCCCCTTGATGTGCCTCTTCCCGCACATAGGCTAGATGAGTATGGAATGTCCCAAATTCAAGGGCACATAGTCAAGTGAATAAAATTTTAGCAGGTTCTTCCATCCATGGGCCTCTTCCCAAATACACACTTCCCATAAAACTCATCTGGAGAGTTGTACTCCAGTGAGCCTCAAGACAATGCACAATGGCTCTCACGTTTCCTTACTTGATGCAGTCTCGAAAGGAGGTAAGGTTCAAGTCTGGGTTTTCTTTTGTAATCTCCAGCACAGAGAAGGATATGAAGGGCTTGATTTTTCTTCAAAGGATTCACAGTTCATTATACTTAAGCTTTCCACAGTCCTGTGACCTCTCAGATCCCCTCCCCACCCTTGTGCATTACTGCCATCCTGAATCACTTATATCTAACAGAGATAACAGAGTCTCTCCTTTGCATCTGCCTTAGACATTATTCCTGATGCCACAGCATTCCAACACCAGAATTTTACAAAAGTAAACCATACAAAATAAATCTAACAGACTGTAGTGCCTGAGTGTCTTAATGCAAGGACACTGCCATTTTCTGCTCTGTGCTTCCTGAGGATTGCAACAAGATGAAGGCAGGCACCAAAAATGCATATATTTTTAGGAGACAAGCAGGTAAATATAATGGGAGAAGAAAACAAAGTGGTATGGGAACAATGTTAAAGGTTTCTAATGCTCCCTTTAAAAAAGCAAAATTACAAATAGGATGAGTGGTAGTTAATGCTGGTCTTGGTGACTGTCGTTCATGGACCCTGTGGCAAACATGCCCATCACAAAGGATTAGTGGCTATTAAGCTCCATCCAATTGTTTTGCAGGCAAGAATAAAAGCTCAGTATTGCCCAACCTTACAACCTTCCTCCAAGGAGCTGGAATTCAAGAATCAAAATTCTCCCAATTTTTAAGTTTTTAAGTGATGTTAATTAAGTCCACTAAAGAGGGTGGGGAGCAGTCATTTGGCAGAGAATAAATGTTCAGGCCAAACAAAATCTCATCTGTGGACAAGATCTGGTCCAAAGGCTGAGAGTTTGTACCTCTAGTCTCGACAATGCTCAGTAAAATATTTTCTGATTTTAGTTCTAGCATAAGATTCACTACTACTTAATCCAAGGTTTTGATGCTAACAACACTTCTAAAAAATAACTCTGGAGTCCTGCTATTCCACTCTGCACTGTCTCATCAGAGCCAGACTCTCTGAAAGCCTAAGGAGCTCAGTCTCTTGTCACCTCTCATTTACCTTGAACACTGGAGGGTGGAATTCATCATAACCAATGTAAGTACCAATAATCCATTGCAGATCAGTTCAGCTTCCACCCACTGATCTCTTCAGCTATCCAGAAGTTCTTTAAGACAGAGAACAAATCATAAGAAAAGATGAAACAGTTGAGTTTTGTGATAATAAGAAATCAGAAATGGCCCTGAAGGCCCAGTAAGCATTTTGAAAATTGGAGAAACGGAAGGATTAGTTTAGGGGCAATGAAAGCAGTGATATGGTGGCAACTTAAGCAATTGAACAACTACATAGCACTGATGGAATTCCAGTGCTTTCATGAGCCACCAGCCAACAGAAACCTCCTCCTCCTCTTGATGTCAGGTATACAGCACTGTTTATGATCCACAGCATGTTTGTGTTTCCTACCATGTCCTGCTTTATTGCCCTACGGTCCCTGATGCTGACACGCACACACTCACCTGCACCCACGCACACTCTGAGTTCAGGGACTGAGCAATCAGCATTCCAAGAGCCAACAGCAGCCTTCTATGCCAGTTTCAGCTCTATTCTGAAGATGCTGACCAGGGGAAAAAGTAAAATACTCCATCCAAAACCCTCTCCTTGCTGATGGGAGGGCCAGCTGTCTTGTGCCAGCCCCTTTATGGTTTGTCTTTGACAGATCAGTATCAAACCAAATAGCTATAGGCCAACCCATTAAAAAAAAAAAGTGGAGACCAAGAGATTCATGCCTGCTGCTGAAAACTTAAGCAGGCATGTGGGTAATATGAGTATGACAAGCTGGCAGCCCACAGTCTTTTTGAAGTGAAGAGCAAACAAGTTGAGGATTTTTATAATGCAGGCTTTGTCCAGTAATTCAGCCAGAAGCCTTACCAATACAGCTGCTTCCAAAAACTAAAACACATGGGGCCGAAAGCATTGCAACTTAAAGCAAACAAGATTCGCAGCCAGGACCAGCATTCTCAACAGTTGAAGAGTAGACACGCTCTGCCACTAAAAATAAAGCAGTGGCTAGATTTTGAATGTCTCCCAGACAGACCAGAAGTAAATGATGATGGACAATTATAAACTGTAAAAAGAACAACTAAAAGAGACTGTGATCAATGTTTGAAGTAACAGCTACAGAAAGCTCTTGGGGTGGAATGTGAGGGTCATGGGACATCTAGGAAAGAGAGACAACTGTTATGAAAATAATGCTTAAAGTAAGAGAATAAAGATACCATGAATATATTCTTGTTAAATATATAGCACCTATTACCGACTCCCCTTACTCTCAGGAAATATTTTATATAACAATTTAGCAAAGATAAATGGAATTGCATAGTATAAGAATATGCAATTCTAAAGTCCACATTCGAATCAAAGGTTGTCTATCTCCATTGTTGTATTGCTCCTCACAGATTTGTTTATTTCCTCAGGGCCTTTTCAAGGGAACCCCCCCCCCCCCCCAGTGACATATCAGCCTTTAGACCAGTTGAACCTGAGCCTTCAGTGGCACAAGTAACAGAAGAGGGCCTATAATTTCCACTGAGGACAAAATGTTCCTGTCCTAACATTGGATCACAAATATTACAAATAAATTAATAAGTTCTCAAATGTTATGTTGTGATTGACCAAAGCCCAAAATACTAGAGAAAAACTAGGTTGAGAAAGTACTTGAGTTCATCCTGCAAAATGGGTCAGTGATGTCTCTCATCAAAAGGAGAAACTCCAGCTTTCAATGGGTGGCCTGACAAAGCTTTAAATCTACTGAGCAGCCAGCTAAGTGATGTGCACTAAGGGGTAGGTAGATTAGGAAGGCGTGAAAGGCTATTTCAGCCAGAAATGCATTCTTCTGGGGGTGTAATTTGTGTTCATATATCTATCTATACAATAGATTCCCTGTTACAGTACTTATTATGAATTATAGATAAGCACTCTGTGTGTAATGTTCTGCTCTCCATTTCCTACAAATCAAATTACCTAGGGTTATATTGGATTGTGGACATATTTAGAAAATCCTTTTATGGTGTTTAAGTTTCCTTCTGCCAAGAGGCTCCAATCTCTCCTTTGACCAGATGCCTCAAAAATGCCTGTCTTGTAAAGGACCGTGTACTGCTGAGGGAGGCTAGGGTAGGGTGAGGCTCACCAGGCCCTGGAACCTTCATCCAGACCAACACGGGGCTGGTGAAGCCATCTTGACCGGGAAACAATTGAAGCACCGTAAAGTTGGGCACATGGTAGGTGTTCAGGAATTACTTGTTGAATGTCCACACTGGTTATTACCCCAAGGAGGCTGCCAACAGAGACAGCCTTTGCTGAGAAAGGCATCTAAACTGGACCCCCAGACAACTACAGCTCTCTTCCTCAAGTCGTTGACAAGGCTATATTGGGCCATACCTGCTATTGTGGATGGAGGAGGGAGATGAACCCACAAAATAGGTTATATCTACACACTGTTACTATTATGAATAATTAACCTCCAGCTATTTAATTCTTTGATCAACTTATCAAATCTGGTTTTGGATACCTTCATAACCTTTTAGATCATAATGATGGGCTATGTGCATATGTGAAGGTCAGCAAGCAGCCTGCCAGTAACCAGTAAAGTCCTCAGATCTAAGGATAGCAAAGACCAGAGCTATTGAGAAAACAAACAAACAAAAAACTCCTAGGATAAAGCCACCCAGCATTGTCTATCTTTTCTATAAGATCTCATGCTTCAAACATAAGGTGCCCTCATCAAAACTCATGTCCCATCCTCGATGACTGTTTTCTAGGTGACAGCTAGCTGTCACATGGAATAAATCATGTTATAATGTTAATGACTGGCAAAAATACTCTATAATGAAAATAGCTAGCATTTATTGAACATGTACTGTGTGCCAGAGACTGACTATAGGCCCTATATGGTGTTATTTCATTTAATCTTCTCAGCAAACTAATGAGGTTAGTAGTACTATTCATCATTCCCATCCAATAAATATGGACATTTAGACAGAGAAACTAAATGCCAGTTTTTAAAATTTGCACTTAAGAAGTTCAGATCCAGGCAATGTAACTCTAGAACCAAAACACTTAACCACCTTCCTATAGCAATTCACTCTCCATAGTGTAAAAACGAACATTATTTGCATCTTCCTCTAAATGTTATTATCCTGGCCAGTAGTTCTCTGTCCCTCATCTCTAAAACTAAAGGGATTAAACTGCCTCAGTGGTTTTCAAGGTTTGGTCAAGTTCCCTTTGGACTTAGTTGGGGTGAAAGTAGAAGATAAAGGTAGCAAGGCTCTGTTTTCTCATCTGATCAACCCCAATTCTTCTGCTTCTGTCTTTTTATCCATTAGATTTAGGCATGAAATTTCATTTGCAGGAAAGTTCTGAATCTTTAAACACTTTGAAACCCACTAGTCTAGAACCGAGATCATAAACTGCTGGCCCACGGTTCAGATGCAGCCTACAGACATTTTTGTTGGGCTCCAAAGATTTTTGTTTTGTTTTGCTTTAACTTGAAATATACACTAAAATTTAAAATTTAGGATATTTTACATAAAATTGAGCCTCTCTCGAAAATTTTTTGTACAAGCATTAGGCAAATCTTCTGCCCAGGAACCATTATGTGACAAGCCCCCTAGATGGTGTGTGCATTCTGCAGTTCACTGCAGCTCCCACCCAGCCCACTTCCCCCAACACTTTACTTACCCTACCCCTGTAGACATTTGAGTGTATAATCCCTGGTCTAGATTATTTTTAAAGTCCTTTCTAGTCCTGAGTATATCCTCACTGCAACTTCTAAGGGAAAGGGCTTTGTCTTATGCATATTCAAAATTCCTCAGCACTTCCTACCTCTATCCCTCTCAACCCCACCTCCATCTCAGTGCACGTGCACACACACACTCCATAAGTTCAACATATAATAGAGGTTCAGCAGTTGCTCTTTATGTTGAAAAGTGGCCTTCTGTACTACTAAGTAATATTTACATTTACCAAGTAATCCTGAGCCCCCAGTTTCTTAGCCCAAAGCAATGTATTTCTGATGGTGTATTTCATCATGATGTGATGTCAGGCAAGCCCAGAAGAAATTTGGAGGTTGAAAGATTCTATTAGGAAAGCAGTTTGTTTCCAATAAATATAGACTCACTCTGGTTACTTTAATTAGAGCTTATTATAAGGACACTTCAAGGACAAAACAAGAGTACCATGGGACACTTTTAGAGATAAAAATATTTGGGAATAAGAAAAATCCAACATGGTTCCAGTGGCCACTAAAGTTATTGGCCCTTTAGTAGCAGGGTTTTGTTGATCACATGCCTTTGTGGTAGTTACTTAGGTCCTTTCTGACTGCATCTGCATCTCTTCCTTCCACTGGTATCAATTAGTCACCTTACCCTCTACTCTCTGTCATTTCTGTTTCTGTTTCTGCTTACTCATAAATTCGGTTTACTTATACCATCAGTTTATTCATCTTTCTTGCTGCCACAAAGCCTCTTCTTGTGGTTCTTTTTAGCTTATACTCCCTCCCAAAACCAACTAATTGACTCCTTCCCCAAATGCCCTAGTTCAAATTCCTGAGCTAGAACATCTGACCCAACTAATCACCATTTTGCCTGTTTGGGCAGTTTTTTATGCCAAACCATCTCATAGCACACTGGCCAGCCTAGGGATCGGTTAGGGGTGGGACCACCCTGGTCCAGTCAAATAGGTCTGTAAGAAGGGGACTCTCGGCCACCCAGGGCGGCTCCCACAGCCCACTGTGGGTAAGGCACTTTCCTTTAGAAGGAAGCTATTGGTATGGCAGGCACTATAATGGACTTGTCAATCGGATATTTAGACTTTAGTTCAAATCATGCTAGTGTCTCCATCTTTGAGGATGGTTTTCCTCTGAAACATAAAACAAAACAAAGATCATATGGCTATAACATTCCTGTTCATGTGGACCTTTAAGCAGGCCCCATCAGAGGACCTCCTTTGTTCGTACATGCTCTTTGACGACAACTTACTTTAACTCAGTAAGGCATAGTCCTTCAAAGCATGGACCTCGATTGTTTTGCAGGCATCTGAACCAACTCTTTTACACATTATTGTCTAGGCTTACGTTCCAGTGAATTCTACTGACCTCTAAAACTCTTTATCAAGTCCATTTCATGGCTTCAAATACCATCTATATGTTAAGGAATCCCAGCAGTGTAAGTCCTGCCCAGATCTTTCTCCTGAATGTCCCATAGTTATTTTATGTTTCTTCAATGTTGCTAAAATTCATCATGTCCAAACTAATTTTGCCTACCTTGTTCCCAATTAACCTACACTTCTTCAACCACCCATTTGCTCATGTAATAAATTAGGTGTCACCCTTCATTTTTACCTCTCTCGGGCACATGACCAATTAATAATTACCATTTTTGTTGAATATTACTCCCAAAGTATCTCTTAACGATGTCTCTAGGGCTTCACCCCTACTGCCTCCACCAAAAAAAATTTTTTTTTGGTCTTTCAGAGACTAATGCTCCCTGCTGTCTTTAGTCTTTTGTATAACAAAGCTATTCCCTCTGATTAGAATACTGTCCTCCCATCCATTATCCCCATCCAAGCTCCTTTTGGCTGGCTAACGTCTACTCATCCTTCAGGTATCAAATTGGAGTCACTTCTTCCCGGAAGCCCTCCCTTACCTATTCTGGGGCAGCTACCCATCCTGTGTGCCTCGATGCTGTCACCTAGTCCTTACCACATCACGTTTGCAATTGCCTGTTTGCTCCTCTGTAACCCCCACTAAACTATGTGCTCTGAGACAGGACCGTGTCTACCTTGTTTAAATCTGTGTTCCTGGTGCCCAGTACAGTAAGTGACACATAGCAGCTACTTGGTAATATTTGTTAAAAAGGAATAAATGCCCTACTCTACAAGTCCTATATGCCTTCAATAGATATTTTCTTTAAAATTCACTCAGAGAATGAGGTGGTGATTTTGATAAAGTTTCAAAGACAATTGGAAACAGCCAAAGATGTGTACAGTTCCAGACACAAAACAGAATGAATAACATACAAATAAAAAGATGTAAAAATCAAATGAAGATGCAAGTCACACAAAGTCATGTAAATCACTAAGGTAAGCAGAACACAAATTCTGTACCTAACTCTGTTTCCCTGCCCATACTTCTAAGGATGGTAGCACACCCTACCCCTGAGAATGACAGAATACCTTTTCACTTTTTTGCTGTTCATACACTGATTTATACTGTTGAAACTCAGATATTCAGATAACAAATAACCAAGTGTTTGAAAGAAAGTTACAAATTATAGTCATATGTCACAGTCCAAGCAAATGGCAGCTAAATTTCACTATATAAATTGCAGAATTCTCTTATGATTTCACAAGATGTATTGAAAACAAAAACAGTAAAAAAGAAATTCATTTTTACTCAGCTAATATAGTATATGTGTAAAGGGTTCGTGTTTAAACTGTTACAGATGAGTGAGTTTTTCCAGAAATGCAATTTTAACAAAGCATAATACCACCGAGATAGTAAAGCTGAACTTAAAATTTTTTAAATTAGGTTAACACCTTCAGAGCAAATAGTGCTAATAATATGTGCTTTAAATATTGCTTCATTTTAAATAAATTACTCAGCAACAAGAAAACAGATATCAAGAAAAGACAATAGAAAAATAAAGCCGATCAAAGGAATCTTTAGGGACAAAATGACTTTTAATTAACTAAAACTATAAGCTAAGAGTAAAGAAGTTTTTATGTGGGTATACCTTTTGTGTTTTTTAATTATATTTTTGCTATGGCTTTTGCTGCTAATTATTAAGTCCAAAGTTATCACTTTGAGAGTGAGACAATAGTGAACAGTCCATAGTTTTCAGGTCAAACTTTTAGAATTTATTGCTGAGAAAATTACAATATTTAAGGCAAAAATCATATTTGTTTTAAAAGTGGCAATTAATTATTGCTATTTCTCTTTATCCTTCCAACATTATTATGTAAGGGAGCCCAGAACCACCTCAAAGAGAATATGTGAGAAGCCAAAATCTGCAGCCTGAGGCGTCTGTAAAGAAGTGGGTGAACACAACAGTTTGGCCTTCAGTCAATTAAAGGGTAATTATTTGTAGGGAGGCAAGATTTAAGACTTTCTTTCACCCCCAGTCCTACCTCCCCAGGTCAGGCACTGGCCCCAACACAATGTGGGTCTGCAAACACACCATTTCTCACCGTCAGTAAGAACAAATCCTCCAGTAGCTCCTACTTAAATACTACCTATGCTCTGATCATTTAAAGATGTGAGTTTTGTCATTTGCATATTGTTTTGCCCTGATCTCAAATTCAAAAAAATAAAATAAAATGTATTTTTCCACATCCTAATGTAGAAATGCTAAATGTTCCCAGAAGCAAAAAAAGAAAGAAAGAAAAAAGAAACTTGTTCTGGCAAGGCCATTTGGGGATTATTAGTTGGCATCTTTCGACTGTAGTCAGAAGTAAGCATCCATTCGTAGCAACCCTTATAACATTATCTCTGTTTGCATTGTTATTATGCTTATAAGTGCTTTTGGAACTCATGCTAGTCTTTTAAAAAAGATCAAAGACCTCTTTTTATTTTTTTCCCAGTCAAGAAAGCAAAATTCCAAAAGTAACATTTTTTCATAGAATATATAAGGGACATGAAAAAGAAATCCAAGTATAAGTCCTTGTGAAATGTATTTGTGATCAGTGGAATTAGACCTCCTCTTAGTGTCCCAGTGACTATCAAAACAGATGTGTGATATCTGTGTCTGTCAGGTGCCTCTTTAAAGCCTTACATGGTTGGCTTGTCCTTGTACAGCTCAGTCATTTAAAAAATATTTTGAAAGTTAGCCATGAGAATTACAGATCATTTTTCAAAGGTATGTACAGCTCTGCAAATTACAATGAGTTTACTGGTGCAGTCTTATTCTGTGTAACCTAGAGATGAAAGAGTTATGAAGGACACTGATGCTCATTGCTACATCAGTGAAATCTTCATAAATTCAAAAATTGTGGCAATAATCTCTTTTGTGGAAATAGATCTATGAAGTTTTCAAGCAGATGGCATCTGATTTCCTTCTAAATGAAGAGGCCTTGTAAAATAGTGTTAGGCCTGCAACAGCAGTGGGCAGCAAGAGCAGAAAAGAGAGATTGTAATGGTCCCCAATCCCTTGATGACCTGCTGGAACTTGGAGGGATGAACTAGTCACTTTCTCATACATTAGCTCACTTAAAGCTCATAGCCGCCTACTAGAGTATTATTCTGTTCTCTAATTTAAAGTTGAGGAAGCTTAAATACAAAAAGGTTAAATGACTTCCCAAGATTATCAAATGTCATAGCAGATTCTCACTCAAAAAGAAACTAAAAAGGAAGAGGCACTTGCCCCTAATGCCCAAACACACACACACACACACACACTCACACACTCTCACACATGCACACACTCACACACTCTCACACATGCACACATACCCCATGTGTAAGATCAGCACATTATCAGGGCTCAAAGGCTGATTATTAGCCCATTCTTCCCATCCATACTTTTCAGTGCATGTGCTGTTCTCTTCTGATACTGCTTTTCTTCCTTTTCTGTTCAGGGCTTTTCTATATGTTGATGTGAACCTGATTTTCTCTTTAATTCACCCCTAAAGCTGACTCCGGCTGTGGACAGTAGGCTTGTATGTAACCTCCCGTTCCATCAGCTTTCCCTTCCCCTTACAAGCACCACTGTCCTATGGGTACTTCTGTGCCATGCTGGTGCAGCTAAGCACTGTTAATGATAATCCAGGAACCCAGCTGACCTGGTCTAATAAATCCTATATTGTCACACTGTCTTGCTTACTGCAAAGCAAGGTAACTGCTACTCCCTGACCACAGCTGGCTCTCAGATCAATATCTCAGGTCTTAACCCCTCATCCTCTCTCTAATGACATATTTTGTACCATCTAAAAAATAACTCTCCTTGGTGACCTGCCAAGATCTAAAACTGATTATGACAAAACTGAACCCAGAGTCCTGTCCCTCAAACCATTACCCCATTTCAAGTTGTCTTTCTATGGTCAAGGGGCACCATTACCCATGTGGGCACACAGCAGCGTAACTATAGGGTGTCCTCTTCAGTCCCTTCTCACTTATCTTCAGGTTCTGGCACCAGTTTTACCTATTCATCCTTTCTAATTTGAGGTCCATGTGTTCATATCTCCACCTCTTTTTTCCCGCAGCTAAACCACAACCACCAGCATAAATACTGGAAACCTGCAAACAACTGTCTGTATTTTCAGATTCTCCTGATCCCTTCCACTCAGCACACAGACACAACTGCTATTTCCTCACACCTAAAATTTTCCACATGATTGGAGGACCCTTCCTTGCCGGGGCCCTGCCTCTCTCTCCAGCCTCCAACTCATGCCACTTACTCCCGCAGGCACTTTCCTTTTTCTTTCTTTCATGTACCCTAACTTGGCTTGTTCTTTCTTCCTCAGAACCTTTGAACATACTCACTTTTTATGGAATGTTTTTTACCCCACACTAGCCAATACCTGCTCAACAGCTTCCTCCAGTCTTCATTCTAATAAGGTCCCCTTATTGCACCCTTTATTTTTTTTGTTGTTAATCCTCACCTGAGGATATTTTTCCATTGATTTTTAGAGAGAGTGGAAGGGAAGAGAGGAGGGCGAGAGAGAGAGAGAGAAAGATCGATGTGAGAGACATACATTGATTGGTTACCTCCTGCATGCACCCAACCTGGGCGGGGGATCGAATCTGCAACCCAGGTACATGCCCTTGACAGAGAATCAAACACTCAACTTTTAGGTCAGAGGGCTGATGCTTTAACCACTGAGCTAAACCAGCCAGGGCTGAACCTGTACTTTTTTTCATCATCCTTATCAAATCGGTATCTATTTCTGAATGAGTGAATACTCCCAATTGTTTCTCCAAGTAAAGGAAAGAGCATTTGCAAAAGATCAGAGAAGAAAAGGACATTGGCTTTTTGGTCACACTGGATGGAATCCAGTATAACTGAGGCAGAGAGACTGAGGTGTAGCATGGCACTAAATGAAGATGAAGAGTTGGGTGGGGCCCCAGTGTGAAGCAACCATGTACGCCCATGGTAAGGAGCTGGGGTTAACCTTGTAATAACGGAAAGACTGGAAAGAGTTTTACACAGAGTAGTAATACGATCAGACTTGCATTTGTAGATCACTCTAGGTAAAAGGTAAAAAATGAACTGAGGGCACAAGAGTGATTACGTAAAAACAAACTTGGAGGTTCTTGTAGGTAGCTTGGACTAGAAATACGGCTGTGAGGTTGGAGAAGGGCAGGTAGATAACAGAAGTTTCCCGCAGAACAATTGGTAGGACTTACCCACTGACTGGAAGTAGGAGTGAGGGTGTAGGGGTATAAAGAATGAATCACAAATTTCTTCCTTAAGGGATGAATGGGTGGCGATGCCCCACACTGAAAGAGACGGTATGGAAGAGGAGCAGAAGGGAGGATATCGATGAGTTTTGTTTTAAATAGACTGTGTTTGGAAACCCTCTAGAGAAGCCAAGTTAATGTATCAGTAGACAATTGGATCTACTGGGTTATATCCGCAAATTTTGGAATATTCAACACATAAAAAGTGTTCAAAGCAGTGATGTGGCCTAGAGATGTACAAAGGGTGTAAAATGAGAAGAAGAGATTGCCTAGGACATTCTCATTGCCTGTTTGCCCAAAAACAATCTTTCTGCCAAAACTTAGGCCTTCAAAACATTTAAAACCTTATTCAAAACTCACATTTTCCATGAAGCCTTCCAAGATTCATATTGCCTTTATCCTATCACTCTAATAACACTCATTACCCTTGAAAAAAGTTATCATTGGCTACACATATATGTTTATGGGACTCTCCTCACGCCAATATTATGCTGCAAGCTCCCGGAGGACAATCCTCTTGTTTCTTTTTTCATTAAATATTTACACTATTCAATTGTTATGCTTGACAAGCCAGCTCTATACCTGCTAGTAATAAATACCTATTTGGATTTTATATATTTTGAGTTTCCTATTGTCACAGAGCAATTTTAGTAATTTATGTAAATATTTTTGTTTTGGCCAAGTCATGTATGTAACTGAAGAAGATATAATCATATAATTTACTCAAAATAGAGGTTTGGAATTATAGCCAACACACTGACCAAAGAAGAACATTAAGGCAAAAATGCTATCAGAACATAAAGCCAGCCAACGTCTTCCAGTACCATTTTCAACGTCACTCCATTAGCATGGTTAGGTGCTTTGAATTGTTGGGTACAGACCTGTTTGTGATTCTACACAATTTAGTGTACAGAGAGATTTCCTCATTCGTTTAGGGTTCCCTAAGAATTGACAGCTGTGAAAAAGCATGACTGACAAAGTAATGTTGAGCACCCGTATTAGCTACAGGGCGTCCTCCAGAGCACACCAATAGAGCACGTCACTAAAGCAGTGCCCACTGGTGGCTTGGCAGAGAGTGGGGCTCTGGGGCTGCCGATGGCAGTCCACCAGGCCAGTCTTCCACTAAAGCTATTAAGTTCCCCTTAGCTGGGTGGTTGGCAGTAGCAAGAGGAAGGATGAGTGTCTCTAAAAGTTTTTGATCAGATTTCCACATCCTACAACATCACATCAACAAGTGATCTTTTCTTTCTGAACAGCACAGAGCAGGTTTTCGAAAATATTTGAATGATTTAAAGAATGAAATTAAAATCAATTGAGTATATAAATATGTGTTAGGCAGTGCACTGTGTGTTTGGTTTATGTTGTGTGTTTTTTAACAACACCAGGATAATTTTTCATCAGTATGCTAAAGACGAAGGAATTGAAATTCAAAGAAGTTGGTTAATCTGCTCAAGCCTCACAGTTAGTAAGTAACAAAGTGAGAACTTGAACACAAATCAAAATTTTTCTTTTAAGTAAGATTTTCCATATTGGCAAGGTGAGGTTAGTGCTCCGTCCATTAGAAAAGTATACTTATTAAGAGAGCTTCAATGGCTAGAAGGGTAAAAGGCTCTCTTACTCTCATCTTTGAGCTACTCAGCATTGATCAGTGCAGCTACAGATCACGTGAGGGTCTTTGGCAGCCCACATTACACCACAGGCATAATTTCTCTAAGCCTTTTCCCCTCTATAGAAACAGTGTTCTATACAAATACGTATAAAGCTGATCAGTAAATAACTGATAGCTATTGAATAAAACTGTATAGTCATCCCAGATCACTGAATCAGATTTCAGTTTCCCACCTGTTTCAAGTGAGTCATGTCCTACAGATTGGGGGTCAACCTTATGTATGTGCATGGTAAGCAATTTCATATCCTAGACTGGCTTTAATTCAAGAAGAATGTCCTCAAAATATCTTCCCCTATTAGAAGTTCTACTATTAGTGCTTCATGCCCAGATACTTTTTCAAAACAAAATGTCTCCTGGGAGGGACTATTACAGTAAATTTCTAACTAATTAAAATGCATAGGTTTTTCAAGTCACTTTCCATGACGGATAGAAGGGACATAGCAGCATCTACCACATGGATTATGGCATCTTGGTTAAGAATACGGAATAGTTAGGCCCATGTCCAAGTGCCTAATAGTGCTATGGGTTTTGTAGGTTACTTTATTTCTGTCAGCCTCCACTTCCTCACTTGTATTATTAGCAAAAATACTAACTTAATATTCTTGTAAGTATTAAATAGTGAAAATTATTGTTTCATTACAACTTATTGCTAAATCTATTTAAACTTCCCCTTATGCACAGTGAAAAGTGGAACCCATTTCATAAAGATAATTGATGCATTTATTTTAGGGAAGAAAAATCTATAAAAGTAGGAATCACTGATATAAAAAGATTTTAAAATATGCAAACTTGCCTTTATCTCAGCAAATAAGTAGTAATTGTGTGTGTGATGATGATAATGAGGATTACAATACAGTGGTCTATATTCTGAATTACTAATGTTAGGATTTTACACACATGTTTTTTTTAATGATATGAACATATTTATACTAAAAAGTTGCTGAAAATTTCAAAATGCTAATCTTCCAAAATGAAGAAACTTTTAATGTCTTCAGGACCAGGTTCTTCACTGCTGTATTAGTTTCCTAGGGCTTTCATAACAAATTACCACAATTGCATGGTTTAAAACAACATACATTTATTCTGTCACAGCTCTGGAGGCCAGAAGTCCACAATCAAGCTGTCACCATGGCCACACTCCCTCTTGAGGCTCTGAGGGAAGCCCTCCTTGTCTCTTCGAGCTTCTGGTACTACCAGCATTCCTTGAGGCTGCATCACTCCAGTCTCTGCCTCCATTTCACGTGGTCTCCTCTTCTGTGTATCTGTGTCCTCTCCTCTTCAGTCTCTTATAAGGACACTAGTCATTGGATGTAGGGCCTACCCAGATAAACTGGGATGATCTCGTTTTAAGTGTCTTAATTACATCCGCAGAGGCCCTTTTTCCAAATAAAGTCACATTCACAGGTTCTGGAAATTAGGACATGGATATACCTCTTTAGGGTCCATTATTCAGCCCACTGTACCAATCACAAATTATATTATAATCTTGTAATTTTAATAATAATAGTAAATTATAAAATGTAACAACTCTTAACCTATTAAGTAAGTCTATAACCATTATTTCACCTGCTCAATACTAACCAAGGGCCCTCTTCATGCAGACAGTGTTTTAGGCAATGGATAGGGAACCAAGCAGTCATGATCCATGCTGCCTTCATGGAAGTTACAGATTATTCTGATAGACATTCAATAAACAAATGAATATATACTTGCTCACAACATATTGTGACCACTCATATAGAAAAAAAAGAGCATGGTATTGTTCAGGTGATAGCTCTAAGTAGAGTATTCAGGGAAGGCTGCACTTGATGGAAGATTTAAGATAAGATTTTGGAATATGAAGGACCAGGGCAAACAAAGAATTAGGGGCAAGGGACCTCGAAGAAAATACAACTTATTGAAGGCCTTGAAGCAGTAAAGAGAGGTGCAGTTTCCAACAGACAACAATGTTGCAGAGTGACTAAGTATAGGGAAAAGGGCAAGGGATGTGTTCAGAGGGGTGTACAGGGACCAGAGCATGCATAACCTTGTAGGTAGTGGTAAAAAATCAACTTTTATTCTTAGAAAAATAAGAAACTTTTGAAGACTCTTTAAGTAGAAACTTGGACTTTTAAAGATGACTCTGCTTTTCAGGTTTAGAATGGATTGGAGTGGGCAAGAGTGGAAACAGTGCAGTAGTCCAGACTAGAGGCAGGGGTGGCTTAGGCAAGGGTGGTCCCAGTGGATGAGCAAAGGAGGTAGACTGGAGTGACATTTAGAAAGTGAAATACACAGAACTTGGTGAAAGATTTGATAAGAAGAAGACTGTATCAAGTTCAGGTGTCTGGCTTGTACAGCTGTTAAATGCCAGAAGTGAGATGGGGAAAGTTGTAAAAAGCATAGATTATGGAGTAAGGAGTCATTTAATTAGCATTTAGTACACATATACATTTAGTGTGATGGTTATTTTTGTGTCATGGCTTGGTCATGGTGCTCAGATATTTGGTCAATACCAGTCTAGATGTTGCTATGAAGGTATTTTTTATTTTTATTTTATTTTTTAAAATATATCTTTATTGATTTCAGAGAAAGGAAAGGAGAGGGATAGAGAGACAGACAGAAACATCAATGATGAGAGAGTCATTGGGGAACGAGCCCACACCCCGGACATGTGCCCTGACAGGGAATCGAACCTCGATCTCCTGGATCCTAGGTAGATGCTCAACCGCTGAGCCATGCCTGGCTGGGCATGCAGGTATTTTTTAGATGAGATAACACTTAACTCAGTAGACGTTGAACAAAGCAGATTACCCTCCATAATGTGAGTATCATCTAACCAGCTGAAGAAGAGAAATAGACTGAGATCTCTGAGAAAGGAATTCTGCCTCCAGACTGTTTTCAGACTTGACCTGCAATATCATTTCTTCCCCAAGTCTCCAGCCTGCCAAACTGCCCTGCAAATAATGGACTAGCCAGACACCACAATTACATGAACCAATTACTTAAAAAATGAGAATAGATGATAGATAGATGATAGATAGATAGATAGATAGATAGATAGATAGATAGATAGATAGATAGATAGATAGATAGATAGATGATAGATAGATTGATAGATAGATGATAGATAGATAGATAGATAGATGATAGATAGATAGATAGATAGATAGATAGATAGATAGATAGATAGATAGATAGATAGATAGATAGATGATAGATAGATAGATGATAGATAGATGATAGATTATATTCTCTTTCTCTGGAAAACCCCCTAAATACATTTAATAATGATATAGTTTTGTAAAAGAAAATACATTTGCATATGTGCATGTAAACAATACTTCTAGAATTTATACCAGATATTAAGATTTTGGAAGATTTATGACTGGGGCACCTGTGAGACATCCAATCGAGATGTCAAGTAGGGAACTGGATGTGCAAGTCAGGAACTCAGAAGACAGGTCTAAGCTGGGTTATATAGTTGTGGTTTGTCAGTCTATAAATAAATTTTAAGGCCATGAGAACAGATGAGACAGTGAGAAAGTTCCAGAAGTTCTTTTAATTGTCTTGTATATCTCATTTTATTTAAAGCTTACAGCAACTCTTTAAAATAGGGATTATAATCTCCACTTTACAGATGTAAAATTGAGACTCAGAAATTAATTACTTGCCTGAAATGACACGGGTAAAATTCAAACCTGGTAACTACTGATTCCAAAACTCTTAATCATTGTGATATTATTTTATTTTTCTTTAGTTTCAGATTATTTTATCCAATCTGTTTTAACTTTGTAATTTTAAACTGTTTTAACTTTGTAAATAAAAGATTACAAATAATTAAGTAAAACAGCAAAGCCTGTTTGGAATCTAATTTTTTAACATATAAAAATAGCCTACATTATTTAAATGCCATTGACACAGTAATTTCACTTCTAAAATCCAATCTAAAGAAATAGAGGAGAAGAGAAAGATGCTTTGCATAGGAATGGTCATTACCAGATTACTAACAATCTTGGGAACCTGGAATAACCTAAATATCCAACAGTATGTGAATATTTAAACAATTGTGTATTCACCTAGTATTCATTATATAGTCATTAAAAAATCAAGTTAAAAAATATTTTACATTTGAAAATGCTTTAAATATATTAGATTAAAAGAATGCATACACCTAGTGATAATATAATGTTGTAAAAAATACATTTGTAGCCCAGCCAATGTGGTTCTGCAGTTGAGTGTCCACCCAAGAACCAAGAGGTCACAGTTCAATTCCCAGTCTAGGCACATGCCCAGGTTGCCAGCCAGATCCCCAATAGGGGGTGTGCGGGAGGCAGCCAATCAATGACTCTCTCATCATTGGTGTTTCTCTCTCTCTCTCCTCCCTTCCTCTCTCTGAAATCAATAAAAACCACACTCTATATTTGTATATATGCATATAAAGAGGATTTGTAGAAAATATACCTAATATTAAGAGTGCTTCTATTTTATAGGATGTGGGTAATTTTTTACATTTTTCTTGATATTTTAAGTACTTCCCAGATTTTTCTACAAATGAATATATATTACTTTGTGCTCAGAAAAAAATCTTATTGTTTTATTTTTAATAAACACAATGTCAAAATCCAGGAGCAAAAACTGTAACAGCTTCTATTCTCTAACAAACTAAGCCATTTAATATATTAGCTCTAGCTGTAGCATGGATTTATATTTTTATTAAAAATTTTAATGAGTTTAAAAAGATGATCTTCTAGAGAATTTTAAGAATTAATGTTTATATTGAGTATTGGGATCACTGGATAAAAGGTGCTACATAAATGCAATGTATTATTATTAAGTGTTATTAAAGTAAATTGAAGGCAAAGCATGTAATAAAAATTTCCCTGTGGCAAATATCTGAAGTCCATATATGGTTCCATAGTGCTTAGATCACATTTAACTGTGAAAGTACCAACACTAACATGAAAATATTTTTGCTGTGGTCTGGAATCAGCAATGAATATGCACTATGTAGCATTCCATTTTTAATCACATATCATATTTCATAGTAGATACTGAAATTACAGTCCACAAAATTTTGTATTACTTAATAGGTGCCAAAATTAGAAAAATGAAAATATTTTTTTTATTTAATAGAACTCACACAGCTAAAATTGTATTTGGTAAAAGTAACATTAAGGACATATTGATGGCAATGCAATTTTTATTCTTAAACCTCACCCAAGGATATTTTTTCCATTGCTTTTCAGAGAGTGCGGAACGGGGAGAGAGAGAGAGGGAGAGAGAAACATCGATGTGAGAGAGATACATCGATTGGTTGC
Source organism: Miniopterus natalensis (assembly GCF_054644295.1). Taxonomy (NCBI): domain Eukaryota; kingdom Metazoa; phylum Chordata; class Mammalia; order Chiroptera; family Miniopteridae; genus Miniopterus; species Miniopterus natalensis. The sequence goes on from NC_142083.1 coordinate 57,792,700, forward strand.
CTCCCGCATGCGCCCTGACCGGGCCGGGGGCCTGGGATCGAGCCTGCAACTGAGGTACGTGCCCTTGGCCAGAATCAAACCTGGGAACCTTCAGTCCGAGGTCCAAAGCTCTAACCACTGAGCCAAACCAGCTAGGGTGATGGCAATGCAATGTTTAAATCTCAAACCACCATCAAACTTTCCACATATACAATCATATTTTCAGTCAGCTCCTAATCATTTACAGAAGTGAGTAATAGAAAGCACCTATCAATCTAGTTCTCAGATCTTCTGACCTCCAATAATCAAGAGATCAGTGAGATGCAAGTGAGGAGGAAAAGGTGGTATCTACAGAAACGGAATCTATCTAAATGATAGGAGAAGGGGGAGGGGATTTAGAACTTACGATGTGGGATGGTCAACAACAGCTGCAGGATAACTGGGGGAGTTAGGAAGGACCTTTTAGAACCCTACTCAAGGGATCCCCATTAATGTGCTATTAAGGAGGGAGGCAGACATTGGGATTCATTTCTTTAACTGTATTTGTGGGCTGGACACTTTTTTAAAAAAATATGATTCTCTGTAGAAATTGTGCTATCAAGAACTCCAGATTCATGTGTGTTACAAAGTAATGTAATTGACATAAAAAAACAGATGGCTGCCTGGCCAGGTGTGGCTCAGCGGTTGAGCATCGACCTAGGATCCGGGCGATCAGGATTCGATTCCTGGTCAGGGCACATGCCCGGGTTTCGGGCTAACCGATCAGTGACTCTATCATCATTGATGTTTCTAGCTCTCTCTCTCCCTCTCCTTTCCTCTCTCTGAGATCAATAAAGATATTTTTAAAAACAAAACAAAAAAAAAACACAGATGACTTATAAGTATAATCACTCTAGTCAAATGTGTATATTAAAGCTCCTTTCTCTTTTATTGTATAAGTCAAAGGAAAATAGTTCCACGTTTTAAGAGCTTAATTCTAGTATCAGTTTACAGAACCATACTTGCAAACTGAATTATTAGAATTAGTCAACCTTGGGAAAATATGGATGAGGTTAGGCAGCCATTCTTCACATCTTGTGAACTATCCTTTAAGATGTAAAAAACCTTCAATAATGCCTATTTTCTTTGATGTTTTTCAATTGCCTAAACTGAAGTTAACAATTTTTAAAAATTAATAAAACAATGTAAATTATATATAAGGCAGAAGACAGTTTCAAACAGCAGCAAATTAAGTGTCTTAAGACATGATGAGGTTAAGAGAGGAGTTCTAAACTTTAGTATGTATTTGATGCATCCAGATAGTTTGTTTCAAATGTAGATTCCAGGATTTGGTACAGCTGTGAAGATTCTGACTCAGAAGGTCTGACATGGAACCTAGTCATCTGGCCAAGGGTTTCAGAAGCAGAAGATTTGAAAAATCACAATTTGGGAAACACTGAATTGAGGTTTAATTTTAAATAATTGGAGACCAGGGTGTACAAAGCTATATATGATATTTTCAGCAATATTTTACACACATAATATTTTAAAAGATTATTAATTGCAAGCCAGTTCTAAATCCACATACGCCATTGCTGAACCACATAAAATTTCCATGCAAATTTTGGTCAGCTCATTCTTAAACTTGGCTCCGCATTTTTAACTTCAGAAACCAATGTCCACATGAACTGTTTTATAGCATATTTATTATGGTAAATTATTGGCATAGTGTTGGATAATAAAACTGAGGTTATGAAAAAAAGTCCTTATTTACATTAGAAAAGTTGAAACTCATTTACCTCTGCCTTCTCAACATTTTCTCACTGGCTTTATCCATAGGCATAAAGCAAAAAAGAAATTTGTGTAATTATTCTGTGAATCTGGGTAAGGGACCCTTGAGTCTTAATAAGAAAACATCAGATTTTCCTTGACAACATCTTTTCTTCTAAATTGTCTGGGTAATTTCCTTGACTTTCCAATTTTCATAACTTAAGTACAGACAACCAGTATATTTATCACTGACTGGACCTGTGTGTTTCAGAAAAATAATATCAGAATCATAAAGTTCTGCCAGAAAAATTGACCACAACTTATCTACATATGAATCAAGGTAGTTCAGTTGGAATTTAAAAATTCAGATCTCAAAGCACTTAATAAGCATTTTTATTTTAAAAAAATACATTGCACAGGTTGCTGTTTTATTAAAGAATCCAAATGTTTGGTCGTATTTTAGTTGCAAAACATTAACACCAAGCTTTGAGCACCTCCCAGACTGGCATCTGGTCCTATTCACTGCCCTATCTCAGTACCTAGAATAGTTCTGACAAGTAATAGGAGTTCAATGTGTATTTGTAAGAGCATATGCTATATTGGTAAATTTTTGTAGATCAAGGTCAAAGATCATGCACTGTTTGGGAGGGTCAAGTACATTCATTCTTCTATGTGCAAAGGGATGCCTATCAGTGGTTTGTGAACAGAAGATGGCAAATTATTTCAAGATGTTATGTAATGTTTGCAGTCGCAAAAGTAGTTCAGGGTATGGTTTACTTGTCTTTTTGCTTTTATTGCATAGGTAATCTGGAGCCGGTTGATACTAATTTTAAGTCTTTGTCAAAAGCATCACAGTAATCTCTCAGCAATATAACAGTCAAATCTATGATGCAACAGTCGCTTTGTGGGCTACTCACAAAGGATGTGTGTGTTCTATGTTCTGTTGATTTGGTCTACATATAACCTCTGCAAGATTTTAGAACATTTCTCTCTTCCTTCTAAGGTCAGACATTGCATAAAGCCATAGAAGCCAAACACATCATTACCTTCTAATATGCTCCTTAAGGAAGATGTGAGTCAGACCATGGATTAGCTTAGAAAGAGATAAGGTGAGCTCCAGATGTTGTAAATCAGTCAGAACCAATTCAGCATCTCTCTTGAGCATGGAATCAGAAACAGGGAAGACTTTGGCAAGTGATGAAACAGAATGGGAAGCAAGGGAATTTTCCAAATCATATATTCAGAATGTGTTTTTATCATTTGAATGGAAATGGTGCAAACTCCCAACACATCAAACACCTGGATTAAATAGAGTACAGAAATCTAGTGAAAACAAAATATAAATTATTTGCAATTTACTGTGCTTGCATTATCCTTGTCAATGTTCCCCTTCATTAGCATAAATAATTCAGACTTTTTAAGAAGTAAAATAATTGACTAATTGTAAAATAATTGGCTACTTTATGCAATGTTTAAAAATTCGACTATGCTTGAAATTTAATTGTACTCCTATTTATTTAGATAAACTGGATATATAGTTGGAAGAACATTATTGGATTCAAGTTACTCTTCTATGTTTATGAGTAATCATGTTAATTTGGTAGGATATCTAAATATACTTCTAACCACAGTCTTAATCATATGGTCACATTTGAACTTCCTATGAAGTTTGATATCAACAAAATTTTATTTTTCTCTTCAAAAAATAATTTTAGGAGCTCCATTAAAATGGCACTGTTAACTTATTCATTGACAACTCTCTGTCACATTCTAAACATACAAAAATGATAGAATAGAATAAAGATGAAATATTACAACTAAGCTCAAAATAAAGCAGTCATCTCCGTGGACTAGAAGCACAAAGAAGGCAGTAGGGCAGAAGCATCAGTCGTGTTGGGTTTTGTGTCTAGAAACAGCCAGGGGAAATCAGGACTGTGGTGCCTGCAGAATGATTGGACTAAAGAATGTGGGGGCTGAAACCTGTCTCTCAGCTTGAAAACAGGGCCAGCGTAAGTTTCTATGCCCATGAAAGGCATAGAAAAGGCTGCACTGAATATTTTCTGAGGCTACAGCTTATATAAAATGTCATGCCTATAATGGGCTGAATGTGTTCTACCAAAATTCACATGCTGAAGGCTTCATCCACAGTAAGTACCTCAGAATGTGTTTAGAGCTAGGGTCTTTAAAGAAGTAACTAGGGTTAAATGAGATCCTTGAGTAGGTCCTAATTCAGCTTGACCATTGTGTTTATAAGACATAAGGACACACACATGATGGGTAGGCCATGTGAAGACAGGTGGAGAAGACGGCCACATAGAAGCCAAGGGGAGAAGCCTTCAGAAGTAACCAACCCAGCTGACACACTGATCTTGTACTTCTAGCCTACAAAACTGTAAGGAAACCCTTTGTCTTCCATGGTCTTCCATCATGTACCAGTCTCCTCTTCATATAAGGACACCAGTCATATTGGTTTAGGGCCCAGCCTAATGACCTCATTTTTACCTTAATTACCTCTTTAAAGACTCTTTCTCCAATTACAATCACATTCTGAGATACTGGGGATTAGGCCTTCAATGTATGAAATTTGAGGGCACCCAGTCCGGCCCATAACACCAGATTTATCTTTAAATATCAGAACTACCCAGTCCCAGTTTTCAGCAGTGACAGTGGAACCTGCTTGTAGTGGCAGCAGCAAAGAAGTGCTGACAAGGCAGGCAAGAGCGGGAGGAGGGTGTCCAGAGCTCAGCAGCTGTGGAGACCCGACCCCATGAGCACATCAAGGCCCTTTTGGAGGAGCCCTAACTCCAAACTTGATTAAACTGCACCTTAGAAAAATTTGGGAAGACAGACATTAGGAAACATATGAATTTCCTGTTAATTTCAGCAAATGGAAGCTAAAATTAAACACCAAAAAAAAGCGACTTTTGTCCCAAGATGGGAAAGTGAAGCATGACAATCATCATCTCAGAACAGGAATGCAACTTTTATTGCTAAAGGAGAGAAAAGTGAGAGGTGGAGAAGCTGAGAGGGCAACTAAGAAGAATGAGGTTGAAAAGTTGTGGCCCTGCTGCTTCCTGAACACTGCTTAGCAAATTCATGCTGCAGATCCTGCTTGTGTTTCAGGGGCATTTGGCATGCGAGAGGAATGTTAAAAACAAGTCATTTGTTTTAGTGTGATTCCTACATCATATTTTAAAAATTCCATATGCCTTTAAGAATTTAAAAATAAACATAAGCAAAAGGGACATGGCCTTAATTCTTAGGTAAATTTAACCACAGGGAGAACACCGTTGCTCACAGGGCCGCTCCCCCAATAACTAATCAGTCTTTAGGTCAAGTGTACACATGTAGCAAATGAACAGGAGGCTCAAACACATATTTGTTTATTCAGGAAATGCCAATGAACCTACAACAGCAAATGAGAGAGAAGGGGTCCTTGTTCTCACAGTTCTATTTATGCTAATTAAGAATAATCTAAGGAGGACCTAATAGAGGACTATTTACAAAATCATGGGCAGAGTGAAGGGAAACTATGGGCAATAATGCAGTACTCTGGGTCCAGCGACTCGCTGCTGTTACCGCCGTAAACCTGAAGGGGAGGTGAGGCGGAGGATACCGAGGTGGAATAGCTGCCTGGCCAGGCGTCCTGTCGCTTTAGTCCATCTCCTTGAATCCGGTGCACAGAGGAGCTCATGCCCCTTTACACACAGCATGTTGCACCCCACCTCGATTAATAACCTGTCCAAATATTTGATGCTTTATAGTAATGGCAAAGAACTTCACTCTTAAGGAATTTGGATACTCATAAATGAGATCGACACTTACAAATTTCAAAGCAATTGCTTCAAACACTCCCAAAGGGTCTCTTATGAAAGGCTGTGAGTTCTTTCTGGCAAGCATCGGTGATAATAACAGCTTAGTCAGGGGAGGCTCCCACAGCCTGCGCCTGAGTAAGAAAACTTCAAAAAACCTGGATTATGAATTGAAATTTAGGCTCCCACTAGAAAAGAAGGCCTTTAAAAATTATCAAGACCAGTAAAACGAACCAATATAAACTTTGCCATTTTTCAAAGCACCTAAAGAAAACATGCCAGCATTAACCTCCCCTCACCACCACCTTTCTTCTTCTTGCCCCAGCATTATCTGCCCTTGTTTTGAGCCAATTGCTGAACATTTTAGAGTATCCATTCATTCCCTTTGTATATTTTAAATATCTTGACCACTCATTAATCCACTAGTCTCAAAGTATTTTATAAACATTAATTTTCCCAATAAATGTGTGAGGTTACAGCATATTTACCTCTTTCCTCCCAACTGTTTAAATATAAGAAACACAAAATTGATAAGAAACTGCACCCCTGGTCTCAGAGCAAGTCTGTTGCAGGATGGGATTCAGTTTTCCTAGTTGCCAGCAGTCTGCAGTTCTTAAACCACTGGAAAGAATATGTCAGTCTTTCATTTTTCATTACCCTGCTCCGATAATTGAGGAGCCTCCTAAGGAAGCCGATGACTGTGGAGCACATAATATGTGTCAGGCCCTGTGCTTTAAATCAGTGGTTCTCAAACTGCACAGCACAGTCAGAGCCCCTAAGGAGCTTTAAAATATCCCAATGCCCAAGCTGCACCCTATGCCAATTAAATCAGGAACTTTGGGGGTGGGGCTCAGATATAAGAATTTTTTTTTAACTTTCCATGTGATTCTGATGTGCAGTCAGATTTGAGAACCAGGGTTTTAAAGCCTTACCATTTAAAGTGTGGTAGGCAGACCAATAGCATCGATATAATCTGGGAGCTTCTCGAACATGCAGAATGTCATGTGCCGCCCAGGGCTAGTGAAACAGTGTTCACTTTAATAAGCTCCCACGTGGCGAACGTGCGTATTGCAGCTTGGAAAAAAAACTGCTTTAAATAATCAAATAAGCAGATGAGGTCAGTGACACTACCCCTATAACATATATGAAGAAGCATGTTCAGGATGGTCAAGCACGGCAGGTGCTTGAATAATGTGTTTCATTCAATATCGTTCCGTGGTCACGTTGATGAAAAGAAAAAAATGATTCCTTGCTGGGGCCACTGTCCGTGTGGAGCTGGCACCTCCTCCCTGTGTGTGCGTGGGTTTCCTCCAGACACTCCGTGTCCTCCCACCTCCCAAAGATGTGCAGGTGAGGCTCCTTGGCGTGTCTGAGGCTCACCGGCCCAGCCTCAGTGGGTGTAGGAGTGAGGGCCCTGCGATGGAAGGGCGTCTTGTCCAGGGTGGGTGCCTGCCTGGAGCCCTGAGCTGTTCGGATAGGCTTTGGCCATCTGCCACCCTGAACTGGAATAAGCAGGTTGGAAAATAATTATCTTATTTGTTTTTATTCATCTTTCTTAAATGTATATATAGCTCCCATTTATTTCAGTGATTAATATCAGAAGTGTTTTTGTTCTTTATTTAGAAGTTTGGTCATGTTTTTGTGACCAGAAATACTCTATAGGAACTAAACTCCTACTTTTATCCATTAGCTTGTGAGAAAATTGCTTTTGTTGTAAGTTGTTAAGCTTAAAGTCGCAGTTTCCAAGAATCTATCGACGACGTTAAGTGAGGACTTACTGTGATAATGCAGAGATGCACACACAGGGCTGATGGACTTAGAAGTTCGTGAGTTTTTGACAGCACCAATTTAAAACTGGAGAGGGGATTCACAGACTCTTTGGAAAAGCTCATGAAAGTTTTGAAACCTTACCCAGGAGTTAATGCCAAAACAACCCACTTTGTTTTTATGTTTGTTTTCTTTATTTTTTTCCATCACCATTTATCCCCTCTGTGCGGTCTTCCACCTCCGCTTACCCTCCTCCCTGCCACACCACAGTCCTCACAGTGTTGTCCATGTCATCAGTTCTCTCTTTTTTTTTCTTTTTTGCTCAACCCCTCCCCCCCTCAGTACCCCCACCCCCCCACCCCACCAGAGCTGTCTTCCTGCTCTCTATGAGTCTGCCACTATTTTGCGTGGTAGTTCAGTTTGTTCATCAAATTCCACACGAGTGAAATCCTATGGTACTTGTCTTTCTCGGACTGGCTTATTTCACTTAGCATATGCTCTCCAGGCCCATCCATGCTGTAGCAAAGGGTAAAATTTTATTCCTTTTTGCAGCAGAGTAGTGTTCCATGGTGTAAATGCACCACAGCTTTTTTATCCACACATCTACTGATGGGCACTTGGGCTGCTCCCAAATCTTGGCTATTGTAAATAACACTGCAGTGAATATAGGGGTGCATATATTCTTTCAAATTACTGTTTCAGGTTTCTTTGGATAAATTCCCAGAATGGAGTTACCTCAAAATAAATTTAAAAATGGAACTGCCTTATGACCCAGCGATTCCACTTCAGGGGTGAGGGGGAGCACTTTCAAGGGTTTTTGTCTCGGAAGCTGTCCATGCAAACCTGCAGGTCCAAGGACCATGATTTGTGAATGCCACTACTCCTTTCCATTCCCCTTCACCCATGACTCCATGAACTCTGTAACATGAATACTTAATTTCTGTTCACTTTAAAAGGAGATATAAAAAGAATAAGCTTTATATTAGACGGATACACACACACACTCACAGCATCTCCTCTAAACAGCCCAAGTACTCTGGGAATTTCACAACCAGCAGTCCTTTCCAAGGCACACTGACAAAAGGTACATTACACGTGGGCTCTTCTCCACACCTGTTAGCAGTTGAACCTAATTGTTCAGCAGCTGGGACTGATTTGAGATTCTTTCACTATATCTCATTATTCCTTTTCCATGATTTTTTTCTGGTTTGGAGCTGCTGCTGCAGTTTCTGCACAATGTATATATTTTTAAAGCTAAAAAGACATACTTTGAAAGGACTCTGGAGAGAGACATAAAAGTTACTCTTTATGTACCATTTGGTAGTTGAATTTATTTGAACTGACAGTGGTGATTATTAGGTGTGGAAAAATATAAGGGCAAGCAAAGATGTAACCAGTTGGCTATCCTTCATTTTCTTAGTTCCCTTTCTAAACTTGAGGTAGTTTGGCTAAATTCATAAACATCTGATTTGCAGATATTTGTGGATTAGAATGCCAAGGAATATTGTCATGAGTAGAGAGATGCTTTTCCTTGTTAGAAACCCTCTGAAGTACATATGCACAATGATTGCATCATTGAGGCAAAATGCCCTTGATGGAACATTTCAGAGAGTAAACCATTTCAGGAGAAATACGAGGGAGATGATAAAAGCAAGAGATTTTAAATGTAGAGAATAAAAAGAAATAGTTGCATACAAAAAATACGAACACACATATGAGATGATCACATATCAACTGAAGACTGTTTACCTGCAAGTCAAGCATGTCTTTCCTTGAGTGTGCATATATAGCAGCAAGATCAGTGACTACCTTTGAAACCAAAGTGCCATCTGAGATCAGACTATTAGAGGCAAACACAAACCAAAGCGTTAAACAATCATGGGTCACATCTTAATAAGTAAAATAAACAGAGATCTTCAATTATATTTAAAATAACCCATAGATAAACAAAATAAGCTATCCAATAATTTTATCTATGCAAAAACTATTCTTAAAAGCACATAATTAATGAACTTGCTTCTTTCAAAAACCTGGAAAATACAGTGTATTCTCCTAATTATTTTGACTTGGAAAAAATATTCTTTACAGCCACATAGTGCAACAGAATGCATATTTTAAATAAATACTTGAGAATATGAATGTGTCACTGGACTTTAATAAAAATCAGGCTTGTGTTCATCTTCATTTAAATGAATTTTTATATTTAAGAACCACAGAGACCTAATAGTTTGAAATGACTTGGATTTCTTAAATCATTCAATGGCAAAGTTCACTAAGATATTTAGTGCTGTGACCACATACTTTGTGTGCGAGTGTGTTTGTGTTTTGTTTGTGTGTGTGTGTGTGTTCATCCTCACCTGAGGGTATTTTTTTTCCATTGATTTTGAGAGAGGGAGAGTGGAAGGAAGGGAGGAAGGCAGGGAGAGAGACAGAAAAATGGATGCAAGAAAGACACATCCATCAGTTGGTTGCCTCCCACATCTGCCCTGACCAGGGCTGGGGAGCAAACAGGCAACCCAGGTACATTCCCTTGACCAGGAATCAAACCCGTGACCCTCCAGTGTGTGGGCCAATGCTCTAACCGATGCTCACGCCAGCCAGGGCTGTGATCACAGGCTTTGATAGCGTGGACTCACATTCACTTCTACATACCTAGAAACCCCCCTCTTCAAACATCTACCGAATGTTAATCATGCTGCCATAATACATTTTTCCAGTTTCTTCACACCTGAGCTATTCTCCAGGATCATTTTTTAGTCTCCTCACTCTCCATCAAGTAACTGGTGCTCCTCTGAACCCAGCAGATGGTCTTACAAGCACCACTCAGGCTGCTAACAAAGACTGTGGGTCAATGGCATTGAAAGGTGCTGGAAAACATTTTAACCGTCTGTCCTTAAATCTCTAGTTGGCAGTACACATTTCTCCTTCAACGATAAAAGCAGATGTGTCAGTAGAGGTTGTATGTTTAACGGAAATCAGAATATTCACTCTGTAGATGATAGTTTGCTTTTGTCATGATGTCAACATATACATCGTGTTCTTTTGCACACATTTAAAACATACAGGGTCTGTGTTCATCATAATAGACAATTTGCATGAATATTTATAACCCCAAGTTGAATAGTTAGAATTACATTAATTTGCATCACTATTGATGGAGTTGGATTTGGATTTACCTATTAGTGTTCTTATAAATCTCATTAATAGATGTAATAGAGGTCCCCTTAGCAATGTGCCCTCAAATAATTCTGCAACCATAGCGATAGAAAGCATTAAAGTGTCTTGAAACAATTTTCCTTTAAAATAGTGTCTCTCTGCCTTGCTAGATATTTATTACAACACTGTGTTTTATGTCTTTATCTTTCTTAATGCAGAATTAGCAATGATATTGGCTTCAGAAGGGAATTATCGTGTTGAAAGAATGCCCAAATGATGAAGAAAGAACATATTTACACATTCTTATTAAGGTGAGTAGCATATTTATAATAACTTACCAGAATAAATACATGCTGAATTAAAGATTATGATCTTCAATAGAATTAGATAAACATTAACATCTAGGTCAGAGTCTAAGTTGTATTTTTGGCTGACATTTGAGCTGTTGCTAGCATGGAGGAGCATATATTTTGAAAGACTGAATGAAAACGGAAGGTTGATGACCTAAACTATAAATCTGAATCCATACTTCCTTAATTTATAAGTTTCACAATATTCTTCTCCAAAGCAAATATTTGAGTGCTGATGAACCTGAGCCCAACAAAGAGGCGGTGAAGTGATGGAAAGAGTCTGAGTCAGACTAGATTCTAGTCCTGCCTCTGCCACTATCTAGTTGTTATGACCTTGGGCAGGAACCTTAGGGTTTGCTGAATTCTGTTTCCTTAGTGTAAAACCATGCTTGTAGGACAAGATGATCTCTTTAGTCCCTTCCAGCTGTGTCCTTCAAAGCATCAGCAACTTTGAAAAGCTTCAAGAGAAAAGAACCAGGCAGCTGCCATTCTGTCCCCCTTCTTACCCGGTTACTCATTGTGTTACTGTAAAGCTCATGTTGTTATCAGTGAAAGTGGAGGGGTCCCCTTCCCCACTGGGTGCTGGGAGGGGAGGGGTAGGTCCTTATAATATCTTGAGAAAAAGAATTTTCTGAGACTCACACAGGAGGGTGAGTAATTTTTATTTGCCTGGAATTATATCTTTGGGTTTCCAAAGTCCCATTTTCTTTAATCCAGTCCTGGAAGTATGAAGCAATGTACAGCTGGGGATTCAGTAGAGCCATAAGCAGAGCCAGTGTCCAGAGTTTCCATTCCATGGTGGAGCTGGATCTGGTGTGGCATCAGGCTAATTGTAGTCCATCAGTCCATTGTGTGGGCTCCACATGGCTGTGGGCCATGTGGGCGAATGCGTGAGAGCCCTGCAAGCTGGGAGTCAAGTGCAACATGCCAAGAGGCAAAAGAGAGAACTCCTTTGTTTAGAAGATTAAATATCTTAAATATTCCTGAGCTTGCAGTGGCCGTGCCTACTCAGGCCCAATGACCTGTTCCTAGGTGTGACTGACGTTCAAGTACCTTCCCTATTTCTCCCAGACTTTACTGGGCTTGCGTCTAAACTGCAGCTTCCTGACAAAGCTGCACAAATGACTATAATATTTGGCCATCCTTTTGCTTCTTTCTGGTTAATAACTGGGTTAAATTACAACAGTATTAATAAGAGGCAAGATTTGTTAGAATTTTTGGAAATGGAAGGAATATGAAGCAATGTAAGACACTGAGAGACTAAGGCAGAGGTGATGTTCCACAGTTAATGATCTCTTAACCCACCAGTCCTTGCACCCTGCTCCTTGTAATCCAAGTTTGTATCCTTTATTTTATTTATCTTTCATTTATTGACCCACACTCAGTTTCAACCTTAACCCAAAGGAGGATACCTTTTTAACATTGTAAAATTTCAAGGGGCAGCACGTGATATTTGTAATTTCTCAACCTGTTGGTTGAGAAAATATACTTAATCAGCATTTAACAAATGTTTTTTGAGTACCCAGGGGCTTAATGGAGTGTAAAAACAGATTCATGGAGCTTGCACTGTATTCAGGAGAGACATATAATAAAATAATCACACAGGCAAAAGTAAAATACAAAATGATAAAGAGACACAATGAATTTAATAGCTTTTGCATTTTATTAATCACAGCACCTCCCACATGCATTTTAAAATAGCATGTATATGTACAAGTATATCATTTGTTCAGACTATGTTTATCTGGTGTATTATTGCAGGCCCTTTACAGTAAAACTTCTTCCCCGGATTAGGAATTTCTACATAGTGTGACCATTGTGTCCCTAGCTAGAAGTTAAGCTGATTGAGAAAAAAGATCTTACATATTATTAAGTATTTGCCAAATACATGTATTGAGATAAACCACTTGCTGCTACCTTGGACAAACCCCATATTAATTATTCTCTCTATTATCTTCTCATTGCTAAGTGCTGACCAGAGGCAGGGGAGAGTTGGGGTGAAAAGTGTGCTCTAAATGTGGTCAAGCTGACAGAATCTCCACCATTTTCTATCTGTACTCTCTGGGATACATGTCCTCTGCCAAGTAAAGGCATACAGCCACGGAGGAAGTATTTCAGTTTTAACTACCTCAGCTCAGAACTGCATCATCACATAATACAAATGCTCCATTGCCTCTGTTTTCCCGACCACATTGGCCTGTATCTTTAGCACCCAGCATGGTGCCCACTCAATGAATTCTTATTCATTGAACCAATGGACTGTGAAAAGGCAGATTCTTTGCAATCCAGCATTACAAAGGGATTTTTAGTCCCTCCTACCTTGACCCAGCAGACTTGACAGCACTGGCAAAAAAACATTTCGTATCAGCCACCACCTGGAAACATTGCAAACGGGACTCGGAACATCACAGCAGTTGTCTGTGCGGTGTTCCCATGACTCCACAGGAAAAGGAGATGACTAGTGGGAGTCCAGCGGCTGCTGCCTCATTGTGTTGCTCCTGGAGAGGGGACCTGGCCCTTGCAGGTCTGCCTAGAGCCCGCTGGTAGTGTGTGGGCTCTTGACTTTGTGCAGGAAAAATTTCGCAACATGAGTCCAGGTGACTATGAGGGAATGTTATTAAAGCTGGGGACGGTAAAACAAGAAAGGGCTTAGCATAGAAGAAGCAACAGGAGAGCCAGGCTGTCCAGGAAGTCAGAGAAAAGGGGGCCTTGGGGACAGATTCAGGGGTTAGCTTGGAATGAGCTGTGCTGCCATTGCTCCCCTGGTTGCATGTCTCTTGGGGTCCCTTAGAGTTTAGGACATTTATGCCTGTGGGGGAAGAAAAGAGGGAAGAAGAAGGGAAAGGGAATGGCGGGGGCTGCTCCCCAGAGGGAGAAGGAGCTAGGTCCTTTTTCTTGAGGCTTTTATCTCTTTCTTGCAAGTAGGAATCTTAAGGGAGGTCTCAGGGGAGGATTTTAGCAGAATATTCATCAGTTTTCTAGGTGTGCCCCTTCAGGGTCGTGGTGTCAGTGTCAGGGCAGGGGGTCATCAGTCATTGCAGCTGGTCCTGGTGTCGCCCACCTGGTTTTGCTGCTTTTCTGAGTCTGGAGATGAAGTACAACTGAGACCTAGATGTTTTCTCAGGGAGGTGACCTGTATCTGCTATATATTGCTCTGCCCGTTTGTTCAGCTATCCGTCTCAGTTTCTCTGTTCCACTGTCCTGGCTTACTGGCTTGTCTCGGTGTCTAATAAAATTCAGCCCTGTTCTTGGTTCTTGAAGGAAAAAGAGAAGCCTTCTACTTCTCACCAACACTGAGTCTATCCCCTGCCATTTCAAAGGAGGGGTAACAGAAGTCATTTCAACAGAGTAAAATATGCACACAGACACCCAACGCACACAAAAGAAGGAAATATTAATTTTTGAAAAGTAAATGTTTCCATTACTGGTCAAAATTCTGGAATTTTGGAATAAAACAGCTTTATATTTCCAAAGGCCATTGAGTTTTCAAAGCACTTTTATGTTTAGTGGCCTCATTTGATCATCAAAACAGCACCATGCAGGAGTTTTTATTTGAGAGGTGAAGAGAGGATTCATAGGGTTAGGGGCCTGCCCAATGTCACACAGCAATAAAGAGCTGGAACTAGGGAGAACCTAGACTTCTGACTTCGAACCAGTGCCCTTTCTACATCACATCATGATTCTTATCTTCCAATCGATGAAGATCCTTTTGACCCTGGGTTGTGGTTTGGGCACAAGCGCTTCCACCTTTTGCGATTACTGTCAAACTTGGTTATTTCCTCCAATGCTTGCTGTTTAAAATGACCACAGATGGCTAAGTCTGAAGGGGAGCAGTTAATAAAAAGTCTGCTGAGAAAAGACCTCTTTCTATGTTCCCTCCAATAAAGTCAAGAGCAGTTTCAGACAGTGCACAGATATCCAGTCTTTTCAAGCTATAATACTAAGCTACCTATAAAATAGGTAGAATTAACATTATAACAGTTTCTTTCTAAAATCCAGATTTTTCCCAACCTCTTATCCATGTAGCTTGTTTTGAGAATGGCCTTAATTCCCAATCTTTTTCTCACAAACACTAAAACTTAACCTGTCTCTTTTTATACCAAAACATTTATAAGAAATTCATAACTCAGCACAATAAACAGATGGCATTTTACCCATCCTTCCTAAAATGACACTTGGTACATCACAGGACTACAAAATTTTTTGGTTTTACTTCACCCATTCTTAGAAAAAGGACCTAGAATTTATAAATGGTTAACAATAAGTAATCACATTTAGTTTGCATTTAAATCAGGCTGTTTGTGTGCATTAGTTATGCACTAGTAGAGAACCATGCTTACTTACATAGGTGTTCAATAAACGTTTGATGAGTGATTGACTCAATGCTCCATGAGTACTCAATATCCTTGTCCTGCTGTATGACTTTAGTAGAGAATATGAAAAGAATTATAAAGCACAGAGTAGAGAATTAGTCCTTTGAAGACAAAGATTCTAGTCATTAGCACTATATAATGGAATGACTTAGGGCAAGCTGCTTGACTCACCTGGCCGATGGATTTCTTAACAATAGAATTAATGTACAAATAAGAATTAAGATGGTCTCTAAGGTTACTTCTAGTCCTAGTGTTTTCTAATTGCAGATTGAGAAACTATCAGCCAGAGCAAAATATCACTCTCATCAGAAAATAAAGATGGAACGAAGGGGATCCCAGAAAAAAAGGTATTATCTTTTTAAGTTTAAATGCGCTGGAGTGGGGGGCGGTTAAGAATTGTAGAGTCTAATTGAAGACAATAAGAACTTTCCAGACTCTGATAGAAATTGCTTTTAGCACATTGCCATCCACTACAGAGCCCTATAAAAGGATTGAAGTGGAGGGAGCTAAGGACAAAGGAAGGGTGCTGAGGGGGGCAGAAGTTTCTCTTTTTTTCTTTTTTTTAACAAAGTAGGTGAGGGGAAGGGAAAAAAATCTGTGATGAACTGTTCTAAAGTCGCAGAACTCAGGAAATGCCTGATATAAATCCCTAGGGATACAAAATAGAAGAAAACTCGAGAAAATGGCATTATGGAAAGAGAACCCAACATAGGACTTTTTAAGAAACTGGCACCTCAAATGAGAGTTTCAACCAGACACCAAAAAGCTAGATCTAGGATCCAAATAAGAAAGGACTGTGCTCTTACAAAGGCACAAAGAAGCTGAAGAAGGTACCTCAGCCTTAGAGGAAAGGATGGAAAGAGTTGCTAGCAGGACCCCTAACCATGAGAGGCAGCCCCCTGAAGCTCGGGGAGTAAGTAATAACCACCTGGAAGGAGCGAAATCTTTAACCCAGCCCCAGGTTGTGGAGGCTTTACCTGCTTCAGCCTGTGATTCTGACAGTCCAGGATTGTCTCCCACTGTGCCACAGCACTTGAAACAACCATGCAACTTCGTGCGTGTGAGAATTCTGTGGGCAGGAGCACCGCAGGAGAACTTGACACAGAGAAGAATGTGACTCCGAAATATGATCTTGAAAGGAGAGATTCTCTTTGTTCCTCCACCTCCCATCACAGCCCTTCTCCTTCCTTTGTTTCCCCTGGGACTGCAGAGAAAACGTAATGATATACAGGCTAGAGACCACTTAGGCCTGCCAAGGAATCCCTTGGCTCTGTCTTTGGGGTGGGTGCCTCAGCAGCTCATAAAGTTGCCCATCAAGTAAAACAGAGATCCCACTATGCACCCATTATGTTACAGATCAGGTGTTTTGAGGGGATAAAAAGATGAACAAGACATTATAATGACTATAAGAGGCTTCCAATCCAGTGGGGAAAATAAAACTACTAAGACATGTAAACAATGTGCTGTGTGTGTGTGTGAGGTTGAAGCAAAAACCTAGTGCAGGAAGGGTCAAGATCAGGTCCGGGGTGACTGGAAGGGTGGGGTCACGAGCAAAGGTGTCAGAGGCAGGCTTGGAATGCTTACCTATTTCTCTCCCGTTCTCTGCCACCACCTTCATCTAAGCTAAACTCTTCTCATCTCTTGCCTGGGAATCTTAAAGGCTCCCAGGTTTGCTTCTACTGCCTCCTATCAATTTTCCTCTCAGGGGGCCAAGGTGACCTTTTTAAAATGCAAGCCTCATGCCACTCCACTGGTTTCAAACTTTCTAATTGTACTAAGCATACAGTTCAAGGTTCTTATTTTGACTTGCTGAGAAGGCTTCACCATTCTAGCTCCTCTCTACCTCTGAGCCTCATTTGAGCCCCATTTCCCGGTGTGGTCTATCTCAGCCTTGCCGGTCTTTAGTCATTTCTCGCCATATACCTTCCAGTCTGCCTTAGGGCTTTTCCATTTTCTCTACCTACAGTGTGCTTCTCTCTCTTGCTCCTTGCTTAGGTAAGCCCTTCACCAACCCCTCAGACCTTTCTTGACATATCCACCTCCCCCTCTCCCACTGTGTCAGTGCCTTTTGTGAACTGTTCCTATGGCACTCTGTGTTTTTCCTTCACAGCACTTATAATTGTTGATAAATATTTGTGAAATTATTCATTGACAGCTGATGCACCCACACACCATGAGCTCCATCAGGGCAGAAACTGTGTCTTTGTTCTCACTGTTGTATCCACAGCACCCAGCTCAATGCAGGCATACAGTATGCACTCATTAGCTACTTCTTGAGTGAATTAGTGGCCATTGGAGGTCAGTCATCTAGCTCTTTATCAGAAAAAGGAACTGAGGCTCAGATAGGCAAACAGACCTGTTCAAAGTCCCACATTGCTGAACCAGAAAAAGCACTCTTGTTTCCAGATTCTTAATCCAGAGTTCTCACCCAGCTCTACCACGTGGCCCTGAAGCTTGTTCAAAGACCAAGCCACAGCCTCCCATTTTATTGCTGGGACAAAAAGGTGATTGAGAAGAAAGACAAAAGGAATTAGTCACTGGGTCATATGAACAGTTGAACATAAGCAAGAAATTGAGAAATGAAAGACTGAAACTCAAAAGAAAAATTGGTGAGTGGGCGGTGTGGTTGATGTATTGACACAGATGAGAGATTGATCTGGCTGACTAGTCTAAGATGCACACACTTACAGGCACAGGGCATGAGGCTCCACAAAGGCCGTGCTTATACCTGGCCAGCACCTAATTAAGAGAAAGGATTTTCAGGGAACAAGTGGGTGTGCTGGAAAGTATAACAGGTCAAGTTTTGTTTAACTGATTTTGGATGATGAATTCTTCCTGGGGGGTGGGGGAGTGGCAGTAAAGGGATAAAGGAACAAGGTGGAAAATAAGCAATCTACTGATGTTTTTGTATTTGAGAAATTGTGTTTAATAAATGAGGATGCTGTTGAGTTTTTAAAATGCCAAGTCTTAAAAAAGTGATGGAAGAATTGGAAGCCAAAGAAATAGTTTATGTCTGATGAAGTGATGGGGGCTGGAGATGAGAGAGGGGCTCCATGCTGGCACCCCACCCTTCTGTTCAGCCAGAGCACATCTTGGCCATAATCCTTCCTTTCAACCAGTGCCAGTCACAAGGAGGAGGTGTGAATATGGGGCCAAGGCTGAAGCACAAGGGTGATGAGCCCACAAAGGGTAGGGCCGCCTCTGCCTAGGCAGGGAAGGCAAGTGCTCTTTTATATTTCCGCTGAAAGAGCACAATGTTTTAACTCAAAACTGGAGGGTTATTAGTTTCCCGACCAAAAGAAAGAGAGTCTCAAATGTGGGATTCCACATAGCAGGGCTGCTTTTGAACTCCCAGCCCTCAACATCTGCAGCCATTTCCATTCTTCAGTTGTTGCCAACTTCTGTGTTAAGGACTGATATCTGCACAGACACATGGGTTCTGGCAGCCCCTGTTCAGTGCAACAGGCCGGGGGAAGCAGAGTCAGCGAGGAGAGGGGCAAGGAATCCTTTAAGGATGGCTCGAAATCTCCGCCTATAGAACAGCTTCAGATTGTGTAAATACAATGTGCAGGCTGTAAGCCCATTGAGCCTCCCGTGTGAAACTGCCTCCAGACTTACATGAGGGTAATTAAACAACAGGTATTAAAAACAACGAACTGTCTCAGGGAACTGTATGTAAAACTAGTTTTAGATTTTAGAATAATAATAATAATACATTTTTAAATTAATTTTTACACAAAGAAAAATCAGAGTGGAATGGTGAATTGAGTACAGACTTTGGACTTAAGCCGCATTTTGATTCCTGGCTGGGTGACCATGAAGAAGTTGTCGAACCTCTCTAAAGCTCAGTTTTCCTACTTCTCCTAAAAAGAGAATTGCAGCACCAGCTTTGGTGACTTTTGAAAGGACTGGAGATAATATCTAAAAGCACTTACACAGAGCCTGGAATGTAACAGGCACTCATTAAGTAGCAGCTACATTTACACAGAACTATGAGAGAGAAACAGTATTTTTCTTTGTTAGTGTTTTTAACAATCACTAATGAGATTGTAAAGCTTCAGTTTATAAAAATCAGCTTAAAACGGGCATACTGAGTTGGTCTCTGACAAGTCATTCTTCATTCTTGTTCCAGTTTCCAATTATCAGCTATTATCCCTTCATTCATACAGGGGCAGTGAAGAGAGGTTCAATATCCTTAAAAAAGTAGGAGGCTGTCTATGGAATGTTTTTAGTCACAGCAAAGTTAAGGACTCCAAGTTCTTGCATCACCCACCTTGACTTTGCTTTGCTCACCTGCCTGCACTTACAATTGCTTAAAAATCTACCTCTGAAGAGTTTATTTGGCTTACGGCTTCAAATCCTATTTAAGTACCAACACTTGCATATTATTAGCTATCACTTCTCTGAAGAGGAGTCTCAAAACTACATCTCTTTCCTAAGTGCCAGTCACATAGCTTCAATTTCCCAAAAGACAATCATTCCTGCTCACTCTGTAGGTTTTTAGCCTTGAGCAACTAATGGAAAAATTATAAAGTACTTAGAAACTGTACAACTCTGTGGATAGAAACACATTGCAGCATTTTTTTTCTTTTTTGTCTTCCTTAAGGAGTTGCAGGTCCTTTGCTTATCACAGATTTACTATTTTTCATGAATACGTGATAATCATTCTTCCTTGTAAACTCTCCCCATTGTCTTCCAATAGAACGTTTCCCCCCACCCAGCTTTATTGAAGTATAATTGACAAATAAAATTGTATCTATTTAAAATGTATAACATGAGGATTTGATATATATTATGAAATGATTGCCATAGTTAACATGTTCATCACCTCGCGTAGTTACTATTTGTGTGTGTGTGTGTGTGGTGAGAACATTTAAGATCTCTCTTACCAAATCAAGTATATGACACAGAATTATTAACTATGCTATACATTAGATCTCCAGAATTTATTCAACTTATAAGTGAAAGTTTAGAGAGCCTTTTTTAAATCCTATCTCTGCATCAATCCCTAAGCCTGAACGAAGAGCCAGCTCAACTATTACATCTGCCACCAAGACTTGGCAAGCATTATAACTCTCAGTGACATCACCTTCCTGTGAACTCATTGAAAAATATTTCATGAATACCTACAGTGTACCAGGTTAGGTCCACGGTATTCACCACCTGCCACGCAACTTTGACATTTAATCATCTGCTTTGAAACACTTCTTCTATCTTAATTTAACTCTAGTTATCTAAGTAGTCACTGTACCTCTTGTCTATTTGTTACATTTTGAATATACTTCTATTCTCCATAATTCCAGCATAGATGAGTGTGATAAAGAAGATACTTATTAATGTTTTGAATAAAAGAACCAATGAATTTCCCACCAGATACTACTTCGATATGTTATTGTTTACTCTTTTGCACAAATAAGTTTTGCATGCTTGTTCAGTATGGCTTTTACCAGGCAGGGCGAAAGCCCCAGAGCTAGTGCTGTTAGAAGCCAAGTACAGTTGACCCTTGCAGGGAAGAGGGTGCCGACACCACCCCCTCTCCCAGTGCAGTTGAAAAGCCACATGACTTCTGATTCTCCAAAAGCTAACTTGTCCCTTGGCGTCCATGGAGGGGATTGGCTGCAAGACCTCCCCACAGACACCAAAATCTGCAGATGCTCAAATCCCATATATAAAATGGGGTAGATCAATGCATAAAGTCTGCCCTTTGTACCTGCAAACTCTCAACCACAGATCAAAACAGTGTAAGTATTTATTGAAAAAATTCTGCACATAGTAAATTCACACAGTTCAAACCCCTGTTGTTCAAGGGTCAACTGTGTTTATATTTGCAAATTCTTAGTCTGACTAAAGCTGGTTCTGGTTCCATTTCTTCCCATCCCCTCAATTAGGTGAAGCTCACATTTGTCAGAGATATGCCTCGTTCCTTTCACTTGAGAAATTTCTACTTTCTATTCTTCACTCTTGCAAATTTTTAAAGTAAAATATTTTAAAGTAAAATATAGGCCATCCACTTATTATTCCGACTCAACAGGTTTTTTGTTAAAATTAGAGATATAATTTGAGACTATATACGTACACATATAGTCTCTCCATGTAGACAGAGGAAACTTGCTGAGGAATATCTGTGGAGTGAGTGCAGACCGGCAAGCAAGGAGTTCTGGTCTCACAATAAGGAACAGAACCTGTAAAGGAGCCTCATAGAAACATTTTTACATGCTTAGGAAAGTGAACCAAGAGCTAACTTGCCTCCTCCTCTTTTCAATAAAGAAAGAAAGAATTTATGGAAAAGGGAGTTGTTTACAGCCATTTAAAACACCATATCCATAAAACAGGATAAGGAATGCCTCAACACTGCAGATAAAAGTTATTCGGAGAGGACACTTCCTTTAAACCAAGGAATGTACGCTGATTAGATGAGGAAGGTGAAAGAGACAAGCACGACACCCATTCAATAATAATAAAATGACTTTGAACTTCTCCAGCCCCTTTCATCTTAGAATTTTAATTTGCTTATGTTAACTAATTAAACCTCACTTTTACTTTATCACCTGCTATAGGGGATAAGACGTTAACACTTAGAATTTCTACATTCTCCTGTAGTTAAGTACTTTGTAATCATTCATTTGTTGTTCAAGGCTCTAGCCTACTGAGTAAGCTGGTGGTGTAATTACTCCCTTTTATACACGTAGGGAAACCGAGACAAAACAGAGTATCTTGCCAAGACCACACGGTGCGGTATTGGCAGAGCCAGAATCCAGCCCGCTAATCCTTGAATCCGGGGCTCCATTGGAGAAACTCAGTTAATGAACTTTCCCCACTCTCCCTCCTAGGTAGCTGCCGTCGCACACACAGTAGCCTTAGCAGAAGGAACTTCAGAAGTTTTAAAAATCAACTTAGAGGTAACAGGTTAATGTTAAATCTTCCAAATACTTCAATTCAGGAAGACTGGAGAAAGCCTAAATAACCCACAACAGGACAAAAGGGGAGAAAGAGAATGTGGGTAGTGTTCATTGTTTTTTTAAAGATTTGCCCCTAACTTTCATAATGGAAAATTGAAGGAGACAATAACGTATACCCTGTACTTTATATAGACATTGATATTACTTGGTCCTGGCTCAGATCGGCTTTTTTCCCCACCCACCAAGTATTGGGGAAGGGACTGGCAAAAAGGTAAATGTATTAAATTTTGGATCCTCCTATTTAAGTCTCAATGACAGAATCAAAGACAACTCGTGGGGAGCACTGAGCATTTTAGCCTCTGGGAACTTACTCACTTGAAGTTAGTGAACTTCTGAAGAATAATTGCTTTAAATATCATTTTAAAATTCAAATATTTTACTGAAGAAAACAACAACAAAAAATACTTTATCAGGCATTTGTGGTCACTTGACCTTTTTCAGACCAAGAATATTAGCCTTATTTAAATCCAGAGCTTTTCTACCTCCATGGGGAAAGCCGGGAGGGAATGGCCTAACCCACAGACAAGTACTTTATTTACCTTCCAGGGAAGTGAAGTGCTTTATTTCCCTTGTGAACTTTCCAAGTGCCTTCGGATCCAGGCAACAAGCGTGGGGCGGATTTAAGAAGTGGTGAAACCAAAAGTGGCTTGGCTGCTCCTGTCAAAAAATAAAAATCAACAACATGTCCAGCAGTTGAGATAAACACTCTCCAAACTTGCAACTTCTACATGCAGCAGGGTCAGATCAGGCCAGGCCCGGCCATCGCTAAGTGGGAGTTACTGCCCGAGAAGCTGATGTCACAAAGAACACTGGAGCAGATAGGGCCCCGGGTGTCTCACAGCCCCACACCCCAGAGGCAGGTAGTGCTCTTTGGCGTGGTCTTCAGGCTCTCTCCAGAAACACAAAAATAGATAAGCTGCCCCTTGGTGACTCATCTCAGACTTTAGGCAATGAACACATGAAACGGCCCTGAGTACACCCTGAACTGCACATTCCGCAGCATAAACCTTGCATCACTTGTACTTCTATTAATTTAACACTTTAATAGAAATACTAACATCAGAAGCTAAGAGACTCTGGTTTTCTATAAAGTACAATCAGTACATGTCTACTCTTTATTAGCCCACCTTGCAACGTCAACAAAAGAAAGATGTTCTCCTCCATATTTTCAATTTGGCTTTCTGCAAATATTGTCAACTTTGCCAGTGATGAAGCTGTGATTTCCCCCTTCCAAAAACAAACAAACAAATAAACTAAAAGCTCAGAAAACAGTTCTAGACATGTCAAGGGCATTGCAAGAAGAGTCAGAGGAAGCAAGTTGTAGAAATAGGAAATTATTTAAAGCCTTGAAGTAAATATCCCTGAAGCATTTAAACACACACACACACACACACACACACACACTTCCAAATCAAAGGATACATGAAAAGTTCTCTTAAGGAAATATAATTTAGCAAGTGACTGCCTAGCAGAAATTTACACCGCTGGTAAAAGCTATTCACTGGATGCAGAACAGCTAAACTGCAAGTTCAGGGAGAAGCCAGCTCTTTAAATCTCAATAAAAGGTTAGAAGGCTGTTGCCTGTTGGCTTAGCTTTAAATCTGCCAAGCTGGCATGAGGGCAGCTCAGGGTTTTTTTTAATACTAGTCTTCATTCAAACACAAATTGGACCTAACTGTCCCTTGCAATTACATTTCAGTGGCTCAAGCTGGGTGTTTGTATTTTTTCTAGGTGATTAATAGCGCTCACATTTAAATGGTCACAGTCAGCCTCTACAGTCATTAACACCCCATTAAGATGGATGAGAAGAACTTCGCACCTTTTGTTTCAGTCCACTGGGCCATGGACTTAACAAAACAGCAAGGCATTGATTTAGGGAGGGAAGATTATCTGCACAACCAGACAGGCTAAAACTTCCTTTAAAAACAAACAGATTTTTAAAAGCCCTTATAAAACCTTTTTTGAAACACTACTCAAATATAATTTTAAGACTGCTAAACCCAGAGTTTCCCCATACCTGAACTTATGCATATATTTGACATGGTTCTTCAGTAATGTTTACAGAGCTCTGGGTTTCTTCCCTACTGTTTCCTTTGCTCTAAGCCTATAATTATGATTTGGGAGACTTCTGTTTCTAGAGAAAAGCAGTAGTAACATGAATATCTAGTTACCTTTGAGGATAAATACTTCAGTGGAAGTCAATGCGTGACAATCTAAACACTGGCTCCATTTCTCCCAAATGGTAGTAGAAACCTCAGCACGTTTTGGGAAAATTCAAGTAAGAGTTCATTGTTTCTATTTAAACAGAAAATGAAAAATCTAAAAGTTGAGAGCAGGATGCTGCCTGAGACTGTTTAACCAGTGGAGTGGCCAATGATGCTTGGTGTTTTTAATCTCTCTTCAAAAAGCATTCCTTCAAGAAAATCCTGTGTGATGACAGCAGTGATTTTTGTAGCAAAACCATTTGTTTACAAACTTGCAAAACACTGTACATCTTTTTGAGTTGAGATTTTTCACAAGCAGAGCAAGGCACACGCTCCTTTCAAACCAACCTACACGCAGCTGCCAGGGTGGTTCTTATGTGGACAGGAGGTTGTCAATCAATCAACATGGTAACACCATTTTTATCATTTTTACTTAGTAGTTAAAGTGACTTTATTGAATCAAAAGTTACTTACTACTATCACCTTTATTTTTTATTGAAACAGATAACTTTCAAATCATGCAGCAAAATATAATTTTTTTAAAATAATGACAACATGCATATCTTAACCCAGTCATGTCCAAGTCCATAATCTATAAATATTTCACACCCTTCACACACACACACACACACACACACACACCCTCTGATATGCTTTGTTCTACACAGGATGGGGCAAAAGTAGGTTTACAGCTGTGAGTGCAAAAAGCAGAGTTTATTCTTTTATTATTTATTAATCTTATTATTTCCCATATGAACAACTGTAAACCTACCTTTGCCCCACCCTGTATTATAAAGAAAGTCTTTCCCCAGGAGCACATGTAGTGATCTACCTCAGTATTCTGACAAGTTAGCTACACTCAATTTTGACAGCAAAACTTTTTCCTTTTAGCTATTTGAGACCCCAATCGTTTTAAAAATTACTAGATCTATATTCGTCCCTCCTCTAAAATGAAAAAGTTCATCGTTTTCTCTTTTCTCTCTTATTTCATTAGAAGGTCTCTTATTGCTATGAGGGTCCGATTTCTCTCTACTAGTGTTGGAAAATGGTTCTCCTTCATCCCCTCTAGGACTCTTTTCTACTATGTCATCGGATTCTTCTTCTCTGTTTGCTCTTTCCCTTCAGCATATAAACAAGCTTTGGTTTTACTTATGTTTTAAAAAATCTCTTTAGATCTCATGTCCCCCTTCAGCTGTCACTCCATTTATTGCTTCAGTTCACCGGGAAATTTTCCAAACAAACTTCTCACACTCTTACCTCGCATTCATTGCCCCCAACCAGCCTTTGTTCCCTGTCCCCATCAGCGTACTGCTATTGTTGTCATCACAACCACCAGCGACAAACTCCACACTGTTAATTCTGTGAACACTTTCCTGACCTCACCTTCATCAGGTTCCCAGTAGCATTTAATGTGGTTGCCTATCTCCCTGTTCCTGAAACACATCCCCTGCTCCCCATTCTGTGGCGGTTTTCCTCCTGCCTCCCTAGCCAGTCCTTCTCAGACCCTTTCTTGGTTCGTAGGCATCTAGTTGACCTCAGATTTTGGAACACTCCAGAGCTTGGTTCTGTGTTCATTTATCATTTTCCAGTGGGAGCAATAGATAATAGCACATGAGGTGAACCAGAGAAGTCGTCCAGGAGAAATGGACCATCCTGCTCGCTTTCCATCGTCTTTGCCTGAGGAGCCAGCCAAGAAGGCCCGGACAGCTTAGTGGGGCAGGAAGAAAACCTGCAGTGTGAGGTATTAAGACAGTGGAAGCGACCGACAGTGCTAAATACAGCCAGAAGTGAAGTGAAATGAGGAATGAAATATATACACTGGATTTTTTGACACGAAGGTTATTAATGACCCTGGAGAGAACCAGTTCGTTGGACGTGGAAACAGAGCACCGCTGAAAGTGGATTCAGCTGCTGTGAGTGGTGAAGGAGCTGAAATAGGGAGAAGAGACCACTATTAGACAACTAGGTACTAATATACTTTAAAATTCTTCAGAGTAAGTGGTGTGATTTATATGTATCTGGAAGTTAACTTTCATCAGACCCTGATAGGAGGCTGGTGAGCATTCATGGGAGGGATTTAGTTAGGAATCTAGACTACAGAGGCACTAATGCAAACACTTCAAATGTTATCCCAGTCTATCCTAGATAGTTCATTAGTGTAATGGATCTTAGAAATAAATTTTCTTTTGTTTAATGAGTCATATTCATGATATTTGGCGAACAAAAGAGATTATATGGGTTCTGCCATTTCCACCTGAAAAAAATTAGACTCTAGCAAACCTAATAGCCTAATGTTTTTTAACTAGAGCCTAGATCTACAGCTTCATTTGTTCCTTCGTCAACCCCACTTATGGGCCTGTAATGCCTAATCCAACTAGAAATCCTGCAGATTTTCTTGGTGTCTGCGTTAGAGTAAATTTTTCACACAAGTGCCAAAGGAAATCGATTAAGGACTTATGGGAACTGGTTGAATGAATCTTTTGCCACTTTTCTAATAAATATTTGTATAAGTAGATTTCAGACTGAGACTTGTATTCAGTGTAACTCTCCACCTGGAATTAAGGTTATAAGGAGGAACCGTGGAGCCCTGTGTATCTCTAAGTATTGGAGCCTAGACAAGTTTATCAAAATAACCTCACCATCGCTGAGATACAAATTTGGCTTGAGGTCACATGCTAACAGCTTTTTAGAGAGGTGTAACTATGAAAGGAAGGGGAAAGGGAGGCAGTGAATGGAGGAAGAGTGAGCCACAATTAAGAACATAGTTTTATGTTATGTTATTCATGTTTTTAAACGGAAAACATACCAGCCTGTTTAAACATTGATGAAAGGATCCTGGAGAAGGCAAAAGATTTACAACAAGGAATAAAAGAGAGCCCGGACCAGTGGGACTCAGTTGGCCGAGCCTCGGTCCATGCACTGAGAGGTCAGCAGTTCGATTGCCGGCCAGGGCCTCGGTTGTGGGCCTGGTGGGGGGCTTGCAGGAGGCAACCGATAGATGTTGCTCTCTCCCTCTCCCTTCCTCTCTCTCTAAAATCAATAAAAAACATACTTTTTAAAAAAGAATAAAAGAGAAAAAGCAGTACATGGCAGCCAGGAAGCAGAAGAACGGATTAAAGCAAAGGCAAGGGAAGCCTTAGAAATAACAGGCTCACTATTTTAAACAGAGGGAGGGGAAAAGGGATGGGGCAGTACTGGGTGGCTTTGAAAGGTTTGAAGGCCAGCATTTGAAAGAGACCTTATCTGTTTCTCCCCGAGGTGAAATACAAGATAAAGTCATTCTATGGGGGTGGGGGAGGGAGAGAGAATTCACAGGTTTTCAATTGTCCGAATGCAGAATTGATCAGTGGGAATTTGGTTTAATCTTTAGATTTGTTGGTATTTGTTATTCTGAAAATATCAGTACTGTGCTTCTATAAGAAAAAATAAATAAAATCTGTCGATGCACAGTGGAAATTTTACTTTTTCCTAGTTTTGTTGTTTCTAGTGCTCAGAATGGAGGAGGTCATTTAATCAGTTGATTTGGGAATTAGATCACTGCCTTGTGAAGAAGAGTGTGAAGTCCATTACCATGTGGATTGTAGTTCGGTCAGTAAAGGCACCGCCACTCCAGCAGCCACACCCTGATTTCCAGGTGGGGAGGGACAGGGAGGGAGAAGGTCAGTATGAAGAATATAAATTAATTTTATTTCTTTTTGCTTTCCTTATTGTATTTCTTAAGTAAAGTAATTTGGGAAAAGAAGCTTGCTTGCTTTTACCTGATTTTGAATTTATGTCAATCCAGCTTTGGGTTTATTGTTTGTTGTGCAGCTGTCATTCCAGCTTCTATTATATTCCATTTCAAAACCAATATTTTAAATCATTATCTTTCAGATGCCAGTCATATGGGAAAGTACCTGCTATAAATTACTGGGGAGCAAAGTTTTTTGATTCTGTAACAAAAACTATTTCTTTTTTTTAACATTAAGTGGAAATAGTGCTTAGCTTTGGTTTTCTTTTTAACTTTTTATTCTATATGAAGCTTCAGAAGAGCAGTGTTTGACAGGGAGGTTATATGCAAAATGCAAAGGTTAGAAAGTACGTGAATTATCCGTACATATGGCCTGGGGTTTGGGTATTATTGAGACTTAGAAATCTGGAGTATGTCATCTTGATTATAAAGCTCTGTGGAATGCTTCAGTGTCTCTCCACATGGAAGAAGACATGGGAGAACGCAGGCAGAGGCTCTCCCTTCCCACCCAGTTTAACTGACTGAGACAGGGCAATTTTGTTGGGAAAGTCTGCTGGCAATCTGTAGGTCTCAGCTTGCTCCTCTATGCCTTGCTGAGAGACAGAGCTGTTGGAAGCGAATCAAGGCATGAAACTTTTGCTGCTCTAGTTTAAAGCTCATGAAAGCAAATGATCTCCAGGGCACTAATCCTTTCACCTTGGTAAACATGCAACAAATCTACAGGAAAGGAAAGGCTGAAAGACATCCCATTCCTCCTCCTGCAGCAGCTCTGATACCTGTAGGCTCCAGACTGACTAATAGGTGTCTCATGAGTCTCCACAGGAGGAGAAAAATCCTAAGAAAACAAAAAAGACAGAAGTCTGAGGGTAAAAAAACACACAAATTCCCATAAAGCCCAAAGTTACTCTGACACGAAGCCCTGTGCTATTTCTCTGTCCTTACTGCACAGAAAAAGGTAGTTTGGCAGAAATCGACATGGGTTGCTAATAGTCATTCTGCTTTATTTATTTATTTTTAAACTTACAACAAGATGTCAGGTTTTGTGCTGTTTTACTTTTTAATCAACCCCATTCTTTCCTAGTTACTGGCACAAACTCCCTCGGCAACTTGCTGTGTCAGGGAGTGACATTGAGAGGCAATCTATTAAACTTGAACTGAAGGATTTCTTTCCCCTGTAGATCTGTTTACCAATTTTAATTATTGATTGAAAATTGTTTGCAATGGATAAAAATACATGCTGAAGGTAGGAGATGAAAACACAAACATACCCCAAATCTACAGATTTTTTTCCCTGAGTCATACATTTCTTTTAAAATATTGGTATGGATCGTCAGTGTATTTGAGGACATTTGGCAATCTGTAGCAGTGCTTTCATCTCCGGAAATCTAATGTCAGGGCAAACCAGTGGTTTTATCAAGCCCTTATCAGCAAACAGGAACATGAAAAATAGCATTTGATATATAGTCCCCAGAGAAAATGGTGAGGCAACCTGGCACCAAATTACAGGAAAACTCCAATTATGGATGTTATACCAAGATTTTAATCAATAAAGCTGTGACTTTTCTCCACCAGGGACAGATCGCTTGGTGAAATACCTGAGCTTGCTTTAAAAGCCAGGCTTCTGGGCAGTGGGGGAAGGAAAGAGGGAAGATGTGAGGGTCTCGCTCCACATCTAATCCTAACGACTTTAAAGAAAATAAGGGAAATTCACTCTGGGACAGAGCTAGGAAACCTTCAGAATAAAAGTGCCCTTCCTGAGTAATAGCAAGAAAAGACCCCTCCCCCCATCCCCACCCTGCTGCCCCAGGATAAAGATTTCAGCAGACAACAGCAGTTTTATATTAGCCTCCCCCTCCTCCCTCCATCATAATGATGAGAAACCCTTTGACAACTGCTATTACCTACTAGAAACCATTAGCAGAGGTTTGGCAATGATAGGATTTTTTTTGTTATCTGCAAATGAGACAATGTAGCTGGAGGACTGAATTTTCCCATTACTTCTCTGGAGACAGACTGGGACACTGAGGGCCCCAGATTAAAAATGTAATGAGGACTGGTCAGGCGGTCATTTCAAAGTCATGGGAATGGGTCTTTGTCTTACAGAAGGGAAGGGGGTAAGGATGATTAGGGAGATGGAACCTGAGATCAGACCAGACCTTACAAAGGCAGGGTGGGGTTCCCTGAACGCTGGTGGTATGATCAAGAGTAGACGTATAAAGCACCCAGTTTTGCCAAGAGACCTGAAGAGAAGATTACAATTATTTACATAAGATGATCTCCTTGCGGGACTATGGGCATTCTTATACAGGAGCTTCAGATGTCCCCCTACTGTGTTGTCACTACCTTTAGTTAACTCAGTCTATCTTAACATCAGTCATGTCTACTCCTTGCGTGGCCGTGGTGTGGAGAATGAAGGGATGGGGTGGCGAAGGGATGTGTTGGCAAAGAGTAGGATGTCTTCAAGTCACCAAGGGGCCTGATTCTAGGGGTGCAAGAGGGCAACCACAGAAAAGAAAGTGTTGTCCCACAGGAAAGGGGAGTGACTGAGACGGGCTCTTGGTGCTGAAGAAGACAGAGAGGCCTAAGATGAAACCACCTTCTTTCTTATTGTAGCAAGAAAGGAAATATGCGAGAGGTGGACGGACTCTTGGGTTACCTACACTATATCTTCTCAGAGCTTTCTTCACTAGAGCCTTTGACAGCATCTTCCAAGTTATTCAGCCTGGAGACTTTCTAAGACAGTGACTATCAACCCGTGTGTGAGGACCACCAAGTGGAACCCAAAAGAAAGGCTAGAGTTGAAAAATACTTCCCCAGCCAAAACCTTGATAGTCTCTTCTTTTCCCTCTCACTACTCATTCATTTATAAACATTTATTTATAATGAGATTGGAATGTAGCAAGATAACTTTTTGGAGTATTTGTGTTTTTCTTCTGAATCTTGCAATTTCCCCCCTGGTCAGCCAGAGGCAAGCACATTGCCTTAAGGAGAAGTCAATTTTGGATATTTGTTTTTAATTTTTAAAACAGTCTCTAGAGAATCAGAAGAGAGGGCCTGAGGGAAGCAAATAATGAAGTTTCAGGCCATAAAAATAGAACAGAAAAAAGCATAGAGGAATGGGAGAAATGTGCAGGAGGAAGGCTGAGGCGGGACCTACCTGGAGGCCCCAGAAAGAAGGGGGTCACAGTGGACTGTAGAGAGCTGCTCTGACCAGTGCCAGAGGCCTCGTGGGAAGCTGATGCCTCCCTCTCAGGGTTCCAGGAGCACAGCACAAATGCTGGGAAGCGGAGTACCTGGAATATTCTTTGCGATGCCGGGAAACAAGGACTCCATTCAGCAGCCGCCTGCCTGTCCCCGTGAATCCTTTGCAGAAGGAGCCTCACTGTACCTGGGACTTTCTAAGTTCAATTGGGCTGACTTGCATGAACTACTCTCCCCTTAGTTTTTACACGAACCCCATGCATGCATAAGCCCTCAAAACAGAAAACAAGGTTGTCTATACCCAGTCAACAGTGGTGGCTTCAAAGTATAGAGGGAACCCTCAGGGCAAGATGACAGTGGCAAAAGAAGCATTAAAATTTCCCTGAGCCTGTGTGTCAGGCATTTTGCTGCCTGAGACTCAAAGAACATAAGACACGGTTACAGTTCTCAAGCAAGGTGTAACTGGGAGTAGAAGGCGAGGGAGAGAGAATAAATAAAAACCATAATGAAATAGAAGGAATACAGTTAGCTGTAAGAATATAGAGGAGACTCCCCTACACCAGAATTGTTGCTTTAGCTGAGTCTTAAACAATTAATAAACTTTAGCCACAGGGGAGGTTTTCTACTGCTGCTGTATGAAATTACAACAAGTTTAGTGACTTAAAATAACAAAAGTGTATTATTTTAAAATTCTGAAGGTTAGAACCCTGAAATGGGTCTTACTAGGCTAAAATCAAGGTTTCAGCAGAGCTGTATTCCTTCTGGAGGCTCTAGGAGAAAATCTATTCCTTGCTTCTAGAGGCTGCAGCATACTTCGGTCTCAGCCCCCTCCTAGAAATGATCTCACTCTGACTTCTGCTTCCTTCACATTTTCTTCGCTGACTCTGACTCTCCTTTCTACAAGGAACATTGTGATTACATTGGGCCCACCTGGGTATTTTAGGCCAATCTCCCTATCTCAAGATCTTTAACCACATCTGCAAAGTCCCTTTTGCCATTTAAGATAACATACGTAGGTTGCGAGGGAGGACAAAGATGTTTTGGGGGTACCATTGTTCGGTCTACTACAGGAGGGTTCCAGGCAAAAGCAGTGGGGGGTTCAAGGTAAAACCCAGAAGACACAGAGAATAGTAAGTGTGAGTGAAACCCCCAATGTTATAAGGCTAAATCAAAAGCAAACAAGGCAGGAGTGATGAGAGAGGGCTGGATGGGGCAGGCAGAGAATAGGTCAGAAAAAGCTTTGTATCCCATTGAAGGAACTGGAATTCATGAGGACAGCAATAAGTAGCCACTTGTGAATTTTAAACAGGAACATAACATCACCAGCTTTGCCATCTAGAAAAATCATTCTGGCTAAACTATAGTGCAGTGTATAAAAGCCTTAGGAAGCTATGAGGTTGAAGGCAGGGGCAAAAACCAACTGTTTTTATGAGCCAGGTAAAGTGATTAGAGCCTGAATTTAGGCAATATATATAAAGAGGAGTAGGTGAGCTCAAGCGAAATCATAGAGTGGCAATCCACGGGATATGGTGATTAATCGCATATGGAGGCAAGAACATAGTCAAAGATGAGTCTAAGATGTTTGTTTGAGGTGACCACTTATATGGGGGAGCCTTTCTCTGTGCCTTTCGCAAAGTCCAAGAATGACCAGAGATGGATCAGGCTGGAGATGGACTTAGATGTGATAATATACTCCATTTCAGTACCAATACTATACTCCTTCATTCCTGTCTTTCAATTCTCAACAGTTACCTATGTGATGCCCAGTTATTGAAATTATAGGAATGCCCAATAGTCCTCAAAATTCAAAGTGCTACTTGTGTGTTATTTTGGCTTTAACCAATCCAGTTTTTTCTGTCTTATTTCTTCATGTGATATGAATTACTCTGGGAAAATTTGCATGGTTTGGGGTTGGTGTAATGGATCTTTGGTATACCACCAAGATCCCCCACTGCAAGACATCGGCACTTATTCTTCCAGCTACCCATGTTGCTTGAAGAACTCATAGCTTAATCCCACTCCAGGAATTTTCCTAAAATGAAGGGAACTGCCTTACTGACCCGAAGTTACAGTCCCTCCACAGAAGCAGCACACATCCAGTGACTGGTCCAGCCAGGAGTACAAAGGTCCAGCCCCTGGCTTCAGTTTGAGATTCAATATGTATCTAAAGAGCCATACTAGCTTTCCAGATCCCTATGGGGTCTGCTGATAGCTCTGTTCCAACTGAGTCACAGTAGTCTCTCCCTCTGCCCAACCCTTCTTCCATACTTCCTTAGAGGTGTCATCTACCACTATTGCACCAGGGTCTCTCCGTCATCTTACACTGCATGGGACTAGGATGTTCCATTATGACTAGCTGGTGGAAGAGAAAATCATGGATGGTTTAGCTAACATGTAGGTGCAAACCAAACACAGTCTGCCATTGCACTTTCAGGGTGGCCCTGATAGACATCAGTGAGGAAATCCTCTCAATAAAGAAAGCTTCAGGAGGTGATACTAGTCCTCCATTCTGTTTCTGAGGCAAGTATATTATCCAAAGTGGCAAATGGCTCAGCTTGTTGGTCAGGAGCCTGGAAGAAGAAAGGTTGGAAAATTAGGGACAATGAGGCAAAGAGGTATGTGGATACAGGAGTGGACACAAAGTCACTCACGGCAGAAGAGGCACTCACTAATCAACAAAGTAGACAAGATAACTTGGGCACAGAATGTTATACAGTCTATATCATCAGCCATCTCAATATTAGAACAATATTTGCATGAACAGAGTAACCACATTGCAAGGATGGAGGATCTGATGGTCCAAACAGCATGGACTCACCACTCATAAGACGTATCTATTTACTCTGCTCCTGAATGGACAGTCTGCCAGCAACAAAGACTGAAACTGAGCCCCGACTATGGCATCAACTCTGAGAGAAATAAAACATCACATGGTGGCAAGTCAGTCACATTAAACCTCTTCCATCTTGGAACAGGTAGTATGATGGAGTTGATAGAAAAGATCCAATGTAATAAACTTGCCACCAAAGAATGTTTCATCTCCTCAAGGGATGGTGCATATCAGGCGCTCAGTGTTGGGCTCTGGCAGCAATTCATCTTTCCTGGAAATGAAAGGAGATATAGCAAGACTCATCATATTTTAAGCTACTGCCCAGTCACGTTGCACTCCTTGATTCATGTGACCATCAGATAAGGAAAGGAG
Organism: Miniopterus natalensis; assembly: GCF_054644295.1. Lineage (NCBI taxonomy): Eukaryota > Metazoa > Chordata > Mammalia > Chiroptera > Miniopteridae > Miniopterus > Miniopterus natalensis. Next base: position 57,827,182 of record NC_142083.1, read on the forward strand.
TCACTTCCCTTAAGGAGTTATTTATTTGAAAATAAATGGATAAGCTCACTGCCCATGACCTGAGAGGGGCATGGTGACCACTTAGGGTTAAAGTCTGAGTCACCCCACCCAGTAAACCACCTAAACCAACAGAAGTACCAGTTGAAGCTAAGAGGAATCTAGGATGGGTAGTAGAGGAGGGAGATGATATCAGTTGCAGCCCTGAGACCAAGGGCTCTAGTGGGGGCTATAGGTCATCTTATAAACCTTACTGTAGTAAGTTTCCTAAAGAAAATAACTCAATTAGAATCTTGGAAGAGTCATTCCCAGATGGGGTGAACCTATTATACAAGGCAAGTGGATCTGAGCAAGCACAAATGGTGGACTCCAGCATCCCTTTTCAGAACAGAAGCACTCATTGCCCAGCTGCTGTTTACATTGTCTCGTGAGAGCCCACAGTTGAGTCCCTCCTCAGGGATTGCCCTCAGCTGCAGTAAGTTGTTTCACTTAAGGTTACACCCACATTAAATTACTAGTCAGTGAAAGATTACAAAAGCCAGAACCCCTCACCTCAACCCAAGACATCTCAAAAGAGTCATCCCAACCTGAGAGCTCCATGTGAGTTCGGCTGAGGGCTCTGTTACATTTGCATTACAGTGCAACTTCTCTTGGTAAACAATCTGGCCTCTGTCTTCCCATTAAAAGTGTCATTCTGGTGATTACCACAGGGAAAAGGGTTTGGGGGAGGTAGAAGAGCTTAAATGAGGGGTTAAATAGTGAAGGAAGGAGACAACTTTGGGCAGTAAAAACAATATAATATACAGATGATGATTATAGAATGGTAAACCTGAAACCTATATAATTTTATTAACCAATGCACCCCAATAAAAAACATTTTAAGTGTCATTCCCAAGTATTTTATTCTGTTTGAAACAATTGTGAATGCGATTGTTTTCTTAGTTTCCCTTTCTGATAATTATTGGTGTATAAAAATGCAACTGAATTCTGGATATTTATTTTGTATCCTGATATTTCACTGAATTCATTTATCACTTCTAGTAGTTTTTGGAGGAATCTTTAGGGTTCTTTATGTACGGTATCATGTCATCTGCAAATGAGAGTTTTACTTTTCCTTTCCAATTTGGATGCCTTATTATTTCTTCTTCTTGTCTGATCACTGTGGCTAGGACTTCCAGTACTATGTTGAATAAGAGTGGTGAAAGAGGACATTGCTGTCTTGTTCCTGACATTAGGGAAATGCTTTTAGTTTTGGCCCATTGAGTATGATGTTTGCTGTGGGTTTGTCATATATGGCCTTTATTATGATGAGGTATGTTCCCTCTATTCCCACTTTGCTGAGAGTTTTTATCATAAATGGGTGCTGGATTGTATCAAATGCACTTTTTTGCATCTATTGATATGATCATATGGTTTTTATTCTTCATTTTGTTTATGCCGGGTATGATGTTTACTGATTTGCAAATATTGTACCAACCTTGCATCCCTGGAATAAATCCCACTTGATCATGTTGTATGATCTGTTTAATATATTGCTAAATTTGGTTTGCTAATATTTTGTTGAGGATTTTAGCATCTATATTCATCTGGGATATTGGCCTATAATTTTCTCTGTAGTGTCTTTATCTGGCTTTGGGATTAGGATAATGCTGGCTTTGTAAAATGAGCTTGGGAGTCTTCCCTCCTCTTGAATTTTTTGGACTAGTTTGAGAAGGATAAGTGTTTGTTCTTCTTTGAATGTTTGGTAAAATTTACCGTTGAAGCCCTCCAGTCCAGGACTTTCATTTGTTGGAAGTTTTTTGTTTTGTTTTTTACTGCTTCAATTTCACTAATTGTAATATGTCTATTCAGAATCTCTGATTCTTCTTGATTCAGTTTTGGAAGATGGTATGTTTCTAGGAATTTATCCATTTCTTCCAGATTGTCCAATTTGTTGGTATATAGTTGTTTGTAATATTTTCTTACAATCCTTTGTATTTCTTTGGTGTCAGTTGTTATTTCTCCTCTTTCATTCCTGATTTTATTTATTTGGGTCCTTTGTGGTTCCATATAAAATTTTGGAATATTTGTTCTGGTTCTGTGAAGCACGTCATTGGTATCTTGATAGGAATTGCATTGAATCTGTACATTGCTTTGGGTAGTATGGACATTTTAATGATGCTAATTAGTCCTATCCATGAATATGGTATGTGCTTCCACTTATTTGTATCTTCTTCCATTTCTTTCCTTGGTGTCTTAATATTTTCCAAGTACAAGTCTTTTACATCTTTGGTAAATGGACCCAGAGAACATTATGCTAAGCAAAATAAGCCAGTCAGAGAATGACAAGTAACATGATTTCACACAAATGTGGAATCTAATGAACAAGCTGAACTAATAAGCAAAGTAGAGACAGAATCATAGATAGAGAGCAGGCCGTGTGTTGAGGGGAGTGGATTAAGCCACAAAAGGGGAAAAAAGAGAAAGAACTCATTGACAGGGACAACAGTGTGATGAGCGCTGGGAGTCAGGTAGTGAGTGGAGGTGGAAGAGGGTATAAGGATAAATGGCGATGGAAAAATATAAAATAGAATAAAGAAAGAAAAAAATGTGTAATTGCCAAGACTACTCCCAATAAGCCAGGTGCACACAAATCTCCACTGCAGAGTCAGCTTCCAGTAGAACTGAACTGTAACAACTGCCTTTTTTTTTTTTTTTGGCACAACTCAATCTATTATAAAGCCTTCTGTACACTTACAGCACTGTATAAATAAGAGCTCTGGTATCCCCAGTTGCATAAATTTGAATACCTCATACTTTTGGTATTGTAAACAAGACCAGGTCACTACTGAGCCCTGTGGTTCACTATTGTTAGGTAAACCTAAAGCTATTTATACATTATCAAAATATAATACACCTGCAAGAATTCTAAAGCGTGTAAGATATTCTGTCTGGATCAAAGCTAACATGTTTTAGATAGAACTTATTGTACATCATGTACTTTTGCAAATATTTGCCAGAGTAAAATCTGTTAAAATTTGTTCATCATTCTTTAGTTATCTTAGATTCAGTACTTGAAATACACTTTGGTCTGCAGACAGTAGCTCAAATGCCATTATTACAGAAAGCTTTTCCTTTGTAATTTTCTACTACTCTCTCATAACATTTCTTAAAATAGATCTTTAAAAAGTGTCTTCCCATATAATGCTCTATCAGTACAGAACAGTATTCCACATTGAACTATTAAAGATAATTCAGACACCAGACATGGTATCTAGGATCAACTTGCTAGATAATTCTGAGTCTCAATAGCTTCTTCATTTTAAATATCTCATGTTTTAAAAAGTGACATAAAACATTAACATTTTCATCTTATCAGTATGTTTCATGTTGTTTCTATTACTACTTGGATTTCTATTTAAATGTGTCATAGGCTTTTCTCAAAACTATCATAATCAAAACAGAAGTCTTGACTTCTCTCCTGTGACAAAAAAGCGGTTCTTCCCTAATTTTAGGACATAGCATCACCACCCACTTTGTTGATCAAGTCAAATTTTTTATCTCTCTTTTCCCTACTCCAAAAATAATCTATCAGCAACTCCTGTCACCTCTCTCTCCAAAATATATCCCAAATCTGCTTATTGCTACCTATCATCACTGCTATCTCCCTTGTCAGGCTACCATTATTTCTATCCTGCAATAACCTCCAAACTTGTCTTCCTACCTCTATCCCTGCTCCCTTTAGGACACATTAATAATCAGAAAAAAAATTTTAGTGTAAAGCAAAACACATTATGATCTGTTTAGTTCCCAAATGCTCCCCATCAATCATAGAATAAAACAAAAACTTACCATAGCCAGAAAGCCACTCTACCATATCTACCCTTCCTACCATCTTGAGCTTATATCATATCTCCTCCACACACTCTAGCTCCAGATTCTTCCACTTTAGTTGTTATTGTTGTTCAAATATGCCCATTTCCTTTCCATCCTGTGACTCCTGCTCTATTCCTTCTGCCTGGAACATTCTGCCCATGGCTTCACGTTGTTTGCTGCATTTCACCATGAATGTCTTAGCTCAACTGTCACCACCTCAGAGGTTTCCCAGACCTCTGACCTACTTTGGAGCAAACTTCAAGTAGATTGCTCCTCTTCCCAGGCACTCATTAACAGATTGCCCTGTTTTATATTTTGTTGTCTTTTCACTATCATTTATTTTAATTTTATATTTACTGTTTCCGCCTTACTGGTACATGAACACACTCACCTTATCTGAATTTTTGCTGTGAAATATTTTACCACACTTAGACAGGACGTGCTGCTCCACAGATATTTGCTGAATGAATATATAAATATGATAAATAACAATATAACTATATTTATATTTAAGCATATATTTATGTGCATGAATATATTATGTGCTTATATTATAATTATATAATACATAGTTATACATATAAATATATAGTTAAATAATATAAGTATGTACAGGGTGAGGCAAAAGTAGGTTTATAGTTCACATGGAAAATAATACAAAATAAATAAATAATAATAATACAAGAATAAACTCTGTGTTTTGCATACTCACAACTGTAAACCTACTTCTGCCCCACCCTGTATATAAATGAATGAATACTATCTCAGTATATAAGGCAAGCAGTTTAATCTCATAGAGAGAATGAGGTTTAGATTTAATAAAATGTGTATTAAATTAAAAGTGTCTCCATCAAAAGTACGAAATATATACTTCTGTGTTGTTTTCTTACAAGAGCAAGGGATTATCTCCAAACCATATGTTCTAAATTCTAAGACAAAATATTTTCTCACATTTTAAACTTCTATACATATTTATAATCCATTGGTTTGTTCAATTCAATAAGGTTTATTTTACCTACAATATTAAAGTGGTGATGCATTTTATCAGTGGTGTCTTAGAGTTGAGGGGATAATAGTAAGAAGAGTTTAATAAATATTAAGAAATTGAATGCAAGAATGAAGCCCCTACCTTGCAAACAACAGGCCACATGTATAGGCTAGATAACCAAAATCACAAGTAGAGTCAGTGATTACAGAACAGCCTTCTCTGTGTTGATCTAACTGACTCTGACAGGAAGCCAGGGAACTGAACCCCTGACTATGATCTCATTAATGCCAAGCTTCAACCAACCAATTTAAATGTTACCTAGGTCAGAAAGAAAACTGCAACTTCATTGCTACCAATGAAATCTCACTAAATTGTAAAGAAAATCAAGATTTTCTAATAATAGAAGCTTGCTTCTATGAATGTTTTTGATAACCTCAGTATCTTTGAGGTTTTCCACATATCTATATGTAAAATTTATTTTGTTCTATTTTTTTTGAAGTGAGAGAAACCAGTAGTACTTCATTTTCATATTTAGGCAATGTTAACACCTAAAGAGTGTAGAGTGAATTCAAGTTCACACCTCTTCTGTTGCTATTAGTCAGGTGAAGAACATTTAATTAAAGCAGTGAGGCTTAATAATTTTTCATGTTCCTCTTACCTATGATCTAAACCCACCTTAACCCCTAAAAGATAAAACAAAGTCTCACATGTCATTGGAAGAAATCAGAAATAGCAGTCCTTGTTTTTCTCATCCCTGTCATGTCTAAGTGGCCAGTAGGAAGCAGGGACAGGTAAGTCATTCAGATGAATATAGAATGGAAACAAGCTTTATATATATCAGTCCTAGAACCAATACATTCCCCAGACCATAGGATAGTAGTTGGATTTTGCCTTGTATGCTTATTCTGATTGGTGCTGTCACCCTACAACACTGGTTTGAGAAGGATTTCTAAGGTTCAACCAGGCTTAGGAAGAAAGAGTATTATTATCAATGAACAGATTGGAGCAATTTACATAGACTATAGTAACCAGAATTGGAAAACTCCAGGCCTAAGTAAATGGAACTTTTAACCATGAAATTATATACTTAAAGATGTGGGGGGGAAATGATAAAGGAAATTAGAAAAGCTTACTCTCTAATTCCTACAGTCAATATAATTTTTTAAAAGGATATTTTAAACAATTTTCTCAACTGCCAACAATTAACCTCATATTGTTCTAGGTTCTAAGAATTGTCAATAAACAAAATAGCAAAATCCTGTCCTCATGGTGCTTGTATTCTAATGAAAAAATATATCAGCTTTTTATATAGTGTTCATTATGGGCCAGACTTTGTTCTAAGTGATTTTTTTAATGTATTAGCTTATTTAACTTTCATAAGAAGCCTACAACATGGGTGCTATTGCTTCCTATAATCATGCAGCAATTAGGTGACAGTGAAGCAGGACAGTTAGCATAGGGAACAGAGATCACAGGCTCTACCCCTCCCCTCCCTTTCTTTTCTAGGTTAGGGCACTGTAACATGACTTGAGGCTATGCACCTGTCCCCCCATTGCCACCTTCCCAATTTTCTGGGGTAAGAAATAGTTGAGACAAGTAAGAATTGACCCCAGCCAAAGTTGACAGCCATGTTGGCCTACATCATGGTTTTGAAGCCTCTCAGCTCTCCATAAAAAAAAGCCACCATTAAGGGAGGAGGAACTGAGATGAGCAGTGTCAGAGACCACCAACCACTCCTGTTCCCTCCCCTTGCCCATAGTTAATAAGAACATCCACCCAGAAGCACCCCCCTGGCTCCTCATTTTCTGAGTTTGCCAACACTACCCTCCTTCTTGAGTGTGTGCTGTCACTTTAATAAATCTGCTGTGCTTTGCTGAATCTCTCTGTCTTGCTCTCAAATCCCTTCTTGTGTGGTGACAAGAATCTAGACACGGCCACTGGGTTGAGGCCTTCCTTGGCCTCCTCATGAGCCCAGCACCATCAATAGGACTGAGTTTCTAACACAAGTTTTCTAACTCTAGAGCCTGCGTATTAACCACTACTCCATGTTGCTTCCCCTGTGCTGTGCTACTTCTCTTGCATTTAGGTACTGAGCTCCCGTGGTGAATAAGCCAGGAAAAGTCCCTGTACTCACAAACTCACATTCAGGAGGAGGAAGACAGACCATAAACAGATAATAAAATTATTTCAGGTAGTTATTAGAGCTATGGGTAAACCAAAGACTAGCTGAAAGGGGGGCAGTATCCTATAGGATGCCCAGGAAACAGCTCTCTAAGGAGATAAGAACTGATGATAGCTGGGATCACACAGATGGCATTTGGAACAAAGAGAGCAACAAGGGCAAAGGCCCTGAGGCAAGGCATCAACTCAGTGTATCTTTGGAAGGACAGCATGCCAGATGTAAAGTGAGAATGGGGAGGAACAGTATGAGAGCAGATCAGAAAGGAAGGCCATTGCCAGATATTAGAGAACCTTGCAGGTCATAATAAGGGTTGAGGATTTTACTCTCAGAGCAAAGGGAAGCTACTGAGTGTCTTAAACCAAAAGAGACACAACATAATTTAGGTTTGTAAAATATTCTAGGTAAAAGAAAAGAGGAAATACAGAAATCTCTAATTGAGGATATTTGATCTTTTTCTTCATTTGCTCATTAATTAATTTTCATTTTCTAATGTTTGCATCTTCTAAAATAAGCTTAAAAGTGGGTGGGCTGTTAACATTCTACCCACACGTTTCCGGCATATGCTCATTAGCAGAAATGCTCCACCATGGAACTTTAGAGCAATTGCTGTAATCCCTGAGAAGGATTATAAACAAAACCAGTTCCAAAAGTGGAGGCAGAAAAAATGAGGGGAGGACAAACTACATCACGTTCACTATCAAAACTGTCCTCAAAGAAGCACAGGGACCTGAAGGCTCCCCGACTTCATGCCAGGGTCCCTATCTTCTGGTTTGATTATTCTCATCACCCTGAGGTTTGGGGTCTTCACCTGCTGTGCTGAAATGACATTCCCCTAGCTCTTTCTCAGGGTGTTGTTCAATAAATTCAAGAACCAGAAGCACTCAGGCACCAGCCAGTCAGAACAGATGCCGCCTATAGAACCAGAGCAGAGGGCCTCTGTTCTCCCAGGAATTATGCTTTGAGTTGCTGCAGCATGGAGAGGTTTAGGGGTCCAGGGTCTAGGGGAAGATCTACAAGGGTTGTGGTGAGGAAGGCTACTCAAGACAGTGGCTGTATACCAACTAATACATACATATGTACACACACACACACACACACGTGTGTGTGTGTATATATATACATTAGTCCAATATATATGTGTGTGTGTATATATACATTAGTCCAATATATATCAACTGGTACAGAAGTAATTCAGTATTTTAACAACTCTCATGGACATATTAATACTACCGTCTGCATTGCCTTCTCTCCCAGACCCTGGATAATTTAACAAAGAGCATTCTGAGCTGGGTGTGAACAGCAGAAACAGGCAGGAGCTGGTTTCACATAAAGTTATGTCAGTTCTCTTCTAATACTTGGACTGTTTACACAAGAGCAATCAAACGTATTGGCTGGAAAATCCCCCTCACTATGAGAGAACAGACTGATTCCCATAGTACATTTTTGCTGGAGTAGCTAGCTGGGCCAAGCCAGCTCTGTTAAGAAAACACCACCCACCTCAGTCTGGCCAGCCTTGAACCAGACTGTTGTCCTCACGCAGACACCAAGTCATAGCACAATAGAGGATAGTTTGCCAATGAATGTTAGTTGGTTGGCCAACAATTTAGTAATAAAGGCATTGTATCAGGCATACTCCCGGTTATTGTTCTTGAATGCCAAGCAACCTTGGATAACATGTAAGAAGCACATTTATTTCTCTCAAGGAGTTTTTATAAACACCCACACAGCCAAATTTGAAATAATCAATGACAAAATTTCTGATAAAAGTCAAAACATCTCTCCATCTTTGAAATTCTTAAACCATATAACTTTTCAAGTATGCTTAAGTGATACTTTATAATTCATATAAGTAAACACACCAAAATGCGATGAAACATTTAGAGCCACGGAACACAAAGTAGATTGTTGTATTAATAGATGATTCTCTAGGTGTTTTGGGACACATTTTTGCTGAAAATGCCCCCATACCTCAATGTAATATGTAGTTCTGTAATTTCTTCAAAGACCTTTTTGCTTTTACTATATTGCTGGTGTTTTTTCCTTGCAGAGAACTGGGAAAACCATTTACATTAGCCTAATTTTAAGGGTTTTGTAACATTTTTCCAGCTATCTAATACTTTTACATTGAGGCTATTTTGTCTTTAAAGAAAAGTAATACAGTAAAACCCAATTTGTTTTTAGAATAGCGTATAAAATCTGGCACCATATTCTCTTTCTTTATATTCATTATATTTATGTATATGTAATTATAGTCACTTTTTAAAAGGATACTATGTAAGTCCATAGTTACTAAAGTGAATTTCCATGAAGATTGTAATCATAAAAATGTATATCTGTAGTTTTTGTTTTTACATAAATCATAATTATTTTTAGCTATTAAGCCCAGTTTTTAACCAATTTAAATATCTACTTCTTATTACATTAACACTATAACACAAATTTAAGAATGAAAACATTTTACAAGATCAAAGTCAACTTTAATGTCTAAACCACTTGAAAAATTGATTTTAAACATTTCCATCTATAATATTTAAATAAAATATTATCACATTTTAGCTGCTTTTTAGGCAAGAAGCATTCATGAGGTTCATCTAAGTATCCTTTCAATTCTGTGACTAAATTGAACCCAAGTTTTGCAATGAGAAAGAATAAAGATGGCCATATTCTCAGTCATTACTGCATCCAAACATAAAGCAATCAGTAGCTTAGATGCCTGAAATTAACAGAGTTGTATTTGTAATAACTCAAGCTACATCATCTCCTAGCACCTGCCCAAAATAAAATCTATGCTTCAATTCTATACAATGTTCTTATAATTAGTTCAATATATAATAATGTCAAGGGTGTTTTAAGCAACTGTCCACCATGCATGGGCCTTCCACGGGTATTTGATACTTGCTTTGCCAACATCCAGCCTCTCTTCTTCAGTAACAGCCCTAAATTTCATTTGGACTTCAACCCTTCCTTTAATCTTACTCTCTAAACCACTCTAAGGCAATCAGCACATCATCCATCCCTGGCCACAGTGACTGTTCAAGGATGGGATGCGACTGAAATTGCTAAACCAGTGAAATTTAGATTTGTTGTGGAGATGTCATTCTGTTTCTTTTTTTCTTTCCAATCCACACCCTAGGATATGGTTTTATTGAGTTTTAGAGAGAGGGAGGGAAAGAGAGAAAGAGAGAGAGATAAACATCAATGTGAGAGAGAAACATCAATCAATTGCCTCCCACCGCACCCTGACCAGAACAGAACCCACAGCCTTTTGGTGTATGGTATGATGCTCCAACCAACTGAGCCACCCGACCAGGGCTGTCATTCGTTTTCTGCTGCACTGATCCTGAAATGAGGAAGATTCTGAAATCAGTGCAGCTCTTTGGCCAGTGCCAGAATTGAGAAACGAGGCAGCAGAGAAGAGGCAAAGCTAGGAGATGGAGAGAAACCATTGACTTTTTTTTTTTAATTGAATGTATTAGAGTGACATTGGTTAATAAAATTATACAGGGTTCATGTATACAATTTTATAATACATCGTCTGTTGAAACCATTTCACATTTATGACTAATCAAGTGATTATTAACCCTTAAACTTAATAAGATTCACAAATTATGTGTGAGTCTCAAAGAGTAGAATAAAATTTTTGATCATTTCAATAGAAGAAAAATCTATTGTTTCTAAAGAGGAAGGCCTTAGGCTCACCATCCTCATGTAAAGGCTATTTCTTCTCCCTTTGTTCTCTTCCAGTTGAGCTAAACCTTAGATTCCTAATCTGTAAAAATGCCAATGAGCAGTGCTCTTCATCCTACCCTACATGGGGTACCATGAGTTCAATCTTAGCTAGGTCCACAATAGTCTTGGAGTTTTTTTAAAGCTATCTTTTATTTGTCCTTTAATCCCTTAGGAACTCACCACAGTGATTATTTTTAATATTCATTGACTCTCCTCAGGCCTCTACTATACTCTCATCTTCATCTTCTCCTATGTGAACTTTTTCAGATCCCATCCTCTATTCCCCACCACCTCCAAACTTCCAAACTTTTGAGAGCTACATATATAGATTGTGCGTGTGTGTGTCCACAGTTACGTTGCATATATAAACTAACATCCTGTATTTCTAGAACCGATTTCATTGTCTTCCAAATAGTATATGTTCCAAGCACCTATTGGGGAGACCTGGATTCCAGAGTTTATGGAATTATTATCCTCAGTTTACATTTATTGAGTGTTTACTATGTAGCAGGCACTAACCTAGTTGCTTCCCATTATTAACTTGTAAAATCCTCTTAACCTAGGAAGTAAATACTACTGTCTTCATTTTAAATATAAGTAAATAGAGGCACAGAGAGATCAAAATCACACCTTAATAGGTGGCGGAGTCGAGATTCTATCTAAGTCAGTCTTACTGTGCTCATACTACTATCCCATAGTGCCTCTTAAAGCCTCCATGAAGGCATTGTCCATAAATAAATTCTTACATTTATGTATATAACATTACAGTGTATAAACAGCTTTTATATTAAAATGCCCTATTAAATTAATACTTAAGTTACTATTATTTCTATTTTACAAATGCACACAAAAAATTCAAAGATTAATGAGCTTATTTACCCAGGTCATTAAACTAATGCATGGTGATTCCACATCTTCCACACAAAGGAAATTTAGATCACAAAATTGTTTTCCCATGGGCTTTCTATAGAGATAAATGTTTGAAACTTCCATGAAAATACCTGGTCAAACTCATTCTCTGTAACTTTATAGCATAAATGGCACCCTCTGGGCTATCTGAGTGACATCAACATTAATGATCAATTAATACTATAATTTATTTTCACTTTTCATGCTGATACCCTAGCCTCTGCTGAAATTGCTGTCTTCTTCTTTAAGCATATTTTGATTTTCAATATCATTATTTCTGAGTGTGACTCCATAATTGATTGGGTGAGACTATGAGGAGACTACAGCACAGTGAAAAAGTCAAGATAGAAGGTGGATGTCACCAGTTAATTCTTCAACTAACCACTATCTTTCCTTTTCAAGTTACAGATAATAAAGAGGTAAACCCAGTCTTGGCTGTTTTTCATCTGGAAAAACAGAGGCCTGACTTTATATGATTCTTGATTGTATAAAGATTGACACTCACTCCCCATCAAACAAACAAACAAACAAACAAACAAAACATCTCCTTATTATGGGTTAAATTATGTTCCCCCAAAAGATATATGGAAGTTCTAACCCCAGTCATTCAGAATGTGACCTTATCTGGTGGGTGCAGAAGCTAGAAGAGGCAAGGAAGAATCTTCCTCTCCAGTCTTTGTGGAGGGTATGGCCCTACCAACACCTTTGTTTCAGACTTTAGCTTTCAGAACTATGAAAGAATAAATTTCTGTTGTTTAAATCCATCCAGTTTGTGGTACTTTGTTGTGGCAGCCCTAGGAAATTAACACACTTCTCTTTTCTTCACATCTCTCCTCTTATTTCCACATTCAAAAAATTTTTAGGATATATAAGTATATATAATAAATATATAAGATGTATAATATTTTTTAAATATATCAAATCTTTTATAAAACATAAGATTTCAGTGAGAAGCTTTGAATTCAGACAGAGAAAACAATGCAGATTAGGAGAAATGGTTATTTGTAATTTGACTCTTGACAGGTAATTAATAGAAGCAGAAATATGCATTTAATTTCACACAACTGTCTCCATATTTATAGAGTATAAAACAATAACTAATAACAGTATCTAAGACAAAGTACTAGATAAATCACTTAAATGATTTAAAAAACCCACTCCTGTTTATTTCCAAAACTATTTCCAATCTATTCTTACCATGTTCTTATCCCTGTAAAATTAGAGGCCTAGGGCCTTCAGAATAGCCAACCATTGCATATGGACACTCTTTGTGATCTTAATTTCAACTACTTGATCTGTTGGGCATGCCATTTAAACTCAAGCCACAAACTGATTTCTAGCACCATTATTTAACTTCCAATATCTTAACCCTGCACCCCGCTTAGCTCACCCATCTTTCTTCAGTCTGTGGGACAAACAGCCCAAACTTGATATGATCATTTGACTAGAGTGCATGAATGAACATATGGGCACCATGGCAAGCACTTGTCTGGTTTTAAATTGGTCTCCCGGAGTGCTGCATCCTAGTCTCACTGCTTTCACTTTTTTAACTACACAAAATGGTAAACCTATGCCACGAATAAGCTGTATACTCTTCTGCTACAGCAAACAAGATGCCTAACCCCCTTCTTTATGTTGGACAAACAGTTGAGTTTTCTCTGACAATGAAACCAACAAAGGCCTTAAGCATTGGACTCATGAGTTTGTAAAAATCAAAAGGGGTCACTTTGTCTCATTTCCATCAAAATTGGTAACATCTGGTAGTCACCCTCTAACATTTAAAAAGATATTTTCAGATAACACCATTCAACAGGTTTAGGTATGTTGTATTTTGCAGCTAACTCTTCCTGGCAGGGTTATCAAAATGTCATTCTGCTTAGAAACTGGACTTTACACAGGTGGGATCAACATTTTTTTGGTTAATTCAAATCCATCATGCTCTATGATTGCAATAGGTAGGAAAATACGAAGATTCGGGAAACATATTGTCCCTATCTTCAAGCATTGTAGCTACCTGTGACTGTGCAAAAGCACGCAGTGCTGTCTGGGTGAGTGAGAATGCAAGTTGGACTTTCATAATAGAACAGTTGTTCTTCATCCCACCTATGGGTTTCTGGTGAGAACTGACTGTGCTCCAGCACTTACTAAAGGCCTGCTTAAAGAATCTGAAATTTGAGAGGAAAGCACTGCTTCCTTCTAAATTCTCTCAGCTCTTCCCCTGTATTAAGCCAGATCTCCAACAAGTGGAACACTTACACTTTATTATCTAAGCCCCCTTAAGAATGCCTTTACTGAGTAATGGCTTAATATCGTATCCTCAACCTTCAAAAGGACTGATTCAAGAAGGGTCAATTTGAACAATGTTTCTGTAAGATGAAGCTGGAGTTGAAGGTATTGTTTATCCTATGATTAAACTCTGCGCAAAGATTCACATAAAAAATTCTCTTTGAATTTATATCCTGAATTAAATTTTTCTGCACAGACTAATGCATATACTTGCTTTTGAATTAGACAATGAAGGTTATGTAATTTATTTCCCTCATGCCTTAGATGCCAAAAATTTCAAGTCAATTCAGTTCAGCGAATTTATTTACTGTACCCAGAGTCATAGCACCTCTGTTTCTTTCTACATTTATTTTACATAGCTGCTTTTATTTGTCTTATTACATGTAATGACTCCATTTTACAAGGACTTCAAAACATTTTGGATATAGGATGATAATTAATCCTAAAAACTAAAATGCTTCTATGTAACTTTCTTATTTTTTCCTTAAAGGGGAGCTCAAAAGGCCCTTTAGGGAACCACAAGTAATGCCTTCCTTGGATGTGCAATGACAATGGAAGGAGGAAAATGGTCACACTACTGTATTATACTAGCAAAGTAACAGTGATAACACTTGGTACTGCCTTTTTTTAAATCTCCTTTTTTGGTCTTGGTGATTCCCAGAAGTATACAAAATTCAAAAAGAAACTGAAGACAAATTTATGCTTTTTGCTCACTTCCACAAAGCATTAATAGCTTTTGGAATTGAAATTGTTTTATTAATTTGATTAGGTTGAAGGAAAATCCAAGGCTTTTATGAATAATTGAACTTTCTGTCAGATCCTAGAAAGCCTTGTGGAAAGTACGGTTAAACCTCAAAAATGCCCTCACAGTAGACTATACATTTAATTTTCAATAACGTTGATTTATAGTTTTATAAAGAAAAATAATAAATATAATGAATTACCTCCATATTTCCTGATCTCAGTCACTATAAAATAACTGCTGTAGTTTTACATTTCCAGTGTGAAATATTAAATGCATAAATCAAAACAAAATTATTTTTCATCTTAGAAAGAGAGAGACTGGTTCCCGAGACTGACAAATTCATTTTACTTTAAAATTAATGTTTTAAGAAAAAAACCTCCATTGAATCCCTACCAACTTTTCAAAGAAAAAAAAAAAAAGAGCTTGCATTTTGCTATTTTGCTTATGATGTCTTCGATAACAGGGACTGTGTAAAAAAATTATTAAGGCCCCTACAACTCCAAACTTATCAGGAGCCAAATTATACTTCCTTACATGAATCATTTTCCTTTCCCACTTCCTTTCCCATGGCGTTTCCTTTTTCCACAATTGTTTTACCCTGAGTTGCTACCCAGAGATAAGCATCACCTACAATATGTTTCTCTAATACCATCAGACTGGCATTTCTGTAATTTAAATATTTCCTTACAGCTACAACTAAGTAATCATGTAACGAGAAGAACATTATCAAATAAGAACAATTCCAGAGAGAGACAGATTTTCAAATAGGCAGAAACAGATGCATTTACTTTTACATTTTCTCAACTTCCTCCCCTCAATTTCATTGAGAACAAGAAAAAGTATTTTGCATCCTTGATTAAAAAGAGTGAATCTAATTATAAGAATTCATTTTCACATTTAAATAGCTCTCAGCTTTTGCAAGTGTTCAACATTCAGCCACAAAAAGCTTGCACGAGGAGCAGAGAAGGCTGAATACTAAAAGGTGCCAAACCCTAGAACAAATGGGTAGCTCTAAGCTAATGGGCCAAGAAGAAAAACGGAATCACCTAAGGACCACGATACCAGAAACCTGGAAACAACGTAAGTGAAATAGTGCCTCTAAGGCTCAGTCTACATGCTAAAATCAGATCAATTTAAATTACCCCCTTTTTGTAAGTTTATCTAAGGACTTGCATGAGTCCTAAAACTATTGTATACCTTTTTGGTCAATTATGAATATGATTCACTCATTGATTATAAAACCAAATAAGCTTAAAGACAAATCTTCTAATTAAAAAAAAATGTTTGCCATGTGGTTAAGTACAAACTAACTCCTCTTAAAAGAGAATTAATGTGAATAAGACAAAAAACCAATACCTTTTTTTAAAAAATCTTTACAGTAACTCAGCATAGTTATAAGGTGGTGTTTTCTGGGGGAGTTTCATAAAAAATCTCTGGAGTCCTGAAATAACCGTCTGGCAAAGATCTGAATAGGCCTCTCTAAAAATAACCATAGCTGTGGACTTCATAAACATTTTTAGAAATTAAATAGCTGCTAACTTGTTCCATATGGAAGCAAATTCACGGAGTCCAACATGCTCATTGAGATCATCAGAGCACATACACCAAAGGAAGAAGCAAAATTGTCCACAGTCGTTCGCGAGAAGCCAGAGGAAACAGATGATCCTGAAACCTCTTACAAAAATAAAAGGCCAGGGGCTCTAAAAACCACATGATACTCTTGCCCTAAGACTTCCTAGAGTTTCTTAGGTCAGGCAACCTTTGAAGATCTCCAAATAGTAATTATTATTCATTAAACAAGGGCAATAACAAAATTGCTAAAATTTTAGACAATAGTTATAGTTATGACTATATCAGTAGTTATGTAGTTATGTAGCTTATAACTATATGAAGGATTATATATAGTTTATGTTAAGCCATAAATGAATTTAAATTTTTTTATTCATACCGAAAGGATGAAGCAGAGATTTTAAAAGACTGCTTAATTGATGTTATGCTTATAGAGACAGACTCAGTTATTCAAAATGCTCCATTTGTCCTTTTACTCGAAATCTAAGTAGTCCCAAGTTATCTTCCCGAACACTGTTTTTTGTTTTTGTTTGTTTGTTGTTTTGTTTTGTTTTCTGAATCCTGTTCCTGTAATAGAAGATGATGGGAAGGCAGAAAGCAAACAGCTCACTCTCCCATCTGCTAGTCTGTTTACTGACAGTTCAGCGTCGGCTTGTGCACGCCCGGGGTTTATTCGTCCCAGCGTTATGGGAGTAAATGGGGAAAATTGGTTTCCTCTGGTAAAAAACACTTACACTTCAAAGTATTTTTCCTACATTCATACTCCTAATTTTCCCTTTTTGATCTCTACATCTGTTGCTGGATAGATCCAAAAGCCCTCAGTTGCCTACCTCCTCTCCAACCCTCCCAAACACATGGTTAGTATTTAACATCCAGGACTTCATTTTTGTTTTTTTCTACTTATAATTTTGAATGAAACTGTCACAAGAAATGAAATTCAAAGAAAAGATAATATCAAATACGTGTTTAAGACTAAATTTATTCAGGGTTTTATATTCAGATCAAATTGCTTTTTCTAAAGAAAACAGGGGTTAAATTTCTGGGGCTGTTGCCATAGAGAAAAGTAATAGGAAAATCTATAGGAAAGAAATTTAGGAAGTCTGGTGCAGCTGATTGCATTCGCACTGGGGGAACACAGCGGGGCTGTGATATTATTACCTATATGATCGTTACAGCATGTTTGTTCTTGGATACCAGCAGAAGGACAGGAAATAGGTCTGAGGAGAAGGGATAAGATAAATACGTAATCTTTGTAACATGTTACAAAGATTAAAATGGCTCAGAATTAAAATTTTGCTATGAGTTAATAGTTGGGTGTTTATCTCCGCAACAAAGAGCTTAAATTAAACTATTTTAATCTGATGGTATAGAAATCAAGAGGTTGTTCTTTGGTTGGTGGCAGGGTGCTGGGTTGAGACAATTTCTCAATATTTATTTCTCAATTTTAGGACCATTTTGTAATAGAATAGAAGGCCATAACACTATGAAAGTGCATAATTTGAAGAGAGCATTCCCTATTTTAAAATATTTCCCATCTGCTATTGGGAATTTTGTCATTAAAGCTTGCTTTTACGTAAAAGCCTAGTAAAAGTGTTTACTTGTAGGAGGTGAAGAATATATACAAATTCTTCCCAGTGTGTATTGTTTTTCTTTTGATCCATGTGAATGTACTACTATATATTACCTATAAAATATTTTTTTCAAATAAAAAAAATATTTTCTTGAAACTATAGAAGTCCTCTGGAAGTTCCAATTGAAATGTAAATTCTTCTACAAAAAGAGGCACATTTTAGCTGATAGCCAGCTGGGAATGAGAGGAACCCTTGGCCCAGAATGATCCTTCCTTGTCTGTGAACTCTGCTTCTTTGCAGAGTTTGTCCAGTCAGCCTGATTCGGCAGAACAACCCTGGCTATCTGTGCTTAGGACTGTGGATGTCATAAACAGCACAGTTTTGAATGTGAGACAAGAAGGGATTGGTACTGGGCAAATGAGCATGGAGAAGAGCATGGAGGAGTAGCTGCAAGGAGAGGTAAGAGAGGCCCAGTGCTCTACTGTACTACCTGTGGCTAACTCTGCCGTGTGCTCCTCCTGTATATAGATGCTGTGGGTACACATACATACATGCATGCACACGCACACACTCACCCTCAAATACCAGGTATAAAGCTACAGAAACCAGTGGAGGACCAGAGTTGCTTCCAGGCAGAAGTGTGTGGGCTACTTTGGGCATCTTCTGGTTTCTTTCAGAAGCAATCCTATCCCTTGCTAAATGTTCGCGGATCCCGTCACGATCTAGCTGCCTTCTCCTCTATTGAAGCATGTTCTAAGCAGACCTTAGAATAAGAAAATAAATACATTAATATGTATATCTCTGTGACTTCATGAGTTATGCTAGCTATTGTAACAATCAAGTCCAAAAATTCTCAGTGGCTTAACAAAATAAAGGTTTATTTGTTGCTCACGTCACAGTACAAAACAGCTGGGGAAACTTCCCTGGGCAGGTCTCCTCTGAGTAGTGACTTAGGCGAAGAAGTTCCTTCCATCTTTGTTATGCCACCGTCTTCCACAGATGGCCTTCATTTTCACCAGGAAAAGGGAAGAGAGAACATCGACAGTGATAGGGGAGATTTTATGACCAGGGCTGGAAGTTGCAAACATTACATTTGTTCACATTCCATGGCCCATAAATAACTTCAAGGGAAGTTAAAAAATGTATTTGTGCTCAGGAGAATGAAACAGGATTGATGAACATCTAGTGAGTCTGTTACACAAATTCCCCTTCTAGTCATCAAATATCCATTTCAATCTTCTTCTCACAATATCTTCCGGTCATTGCATCAGAAGTAAAATTCTTTATCTCTGGGCAAAGCACAGCCCTCTCCCCCAGGCTGGATACGACTAATCTAGTTGCTGCTACATATGAACCAAAAAGACAAATTTTCTGTTTCTCATATGCATGTTCCCTATGTGGTGGTGGAACAGGGGCAGGATGTCAGCAATAAACACTCCCATTTAGAAAGAGGAAGAAAAGGAATCACAAAGCAGTTGATGGTTCTTTCCAATTACAAAGTTATGCTGGAGAGATGGGGCAATTCCTTCATTTGGCTTTGATGGCGTTTCCTGCGAGAAATCCCTTTGTCAGTTGTTCTCCGTGGACCTGATTCCATCTTCTGGGCAACCTATTTCTGCTCACTGTCCTCCTTGGTGACAGCTGATGGAGATGTTTCAGAGCATGGCCTCTTTGGAGGCTGTAGAGCATCTGAAGCCCTGCCTGCTGCCCATGGAAGCTGGAGACCTGTCTTAGTGTGTGCCCTGAAAATAAGACCCTGGAACAAGAACTTAGGTGCAAGCATTTTATCTGAGAAGTGGTCTTGAAAAGTACTGTGTGAGTAGTGGGGAAGGAAGGAAAGTTGGTTAAAGGAGCATTCATGAGTAGGTTACCACTAGAGAGATTTTATTCGAGAAATAGGAGCTCGAAACCTCTGCGGACCCTCTGAGAGACTATAAGGAACAGGATTTCCATAAGCAGGGCAGAAACTCTAGCCATTCTTGATTTAAGGACATCCCGAGGCACTGCTAATTCCAAGCAGGCCTGCAGGCAACAAAGTCCCCAAGAGCAGGGAGGTGTAGGCACAGGGTGTCAGTTGTGTCCTGGAGTAGGTTGGGGAAATAGGACAGTACAATGACAGACAGCGTCTGCTCCAGGGCCCAAGAGTTACTTAAAATTCAGTCAAGGAATTTTTTAGTCTGGATTCATTGTTTCTTTGGCAGTATGTTTCCCTCAACAATTTAATAGGCTTCCAATACATTTACCATGAGCAGATAAACACCTCTAACTTTCTGAGATGCAAATCTTAAATGACTTTGTTTTCGGCTATCTTGAGGCTACAACAACCTCAAGGGGAAGGTAATCTTCCTTATCAGTAAACCACCAGCAAGAATTAGTTGATAGTCAGGTAAGGAAAGCACACCCCCTTAATGAAATCTTTGCTCTTAGTTACTTGATTCAACTAAACATTTTTTATACCCAGCTTTTCCTGTTTAGGCTTCAGAAACAACTTTTTTAAGCAAACATTTCTGTTTTAACTTTTTAATGGCTTTCTTCACTTCTGATATAAATGTCTCTATTAAGATAAATGACCTTAGCTACTACAACACACAACCTCAAAATCCCAAAGGCTTAACAATGAAAAGGTGTGTATTTGTCATTTGCACATAGTCTGATGTGAGTGGAAAACTCTCGTAGGAGGCTTTCCTCCAATGAGGTCTCGGCGGTTTAGGTTACTTACATTTTGTAATGGCATCATTTCCAACCCGACTGTCTCAATCACTGAGCTAGGAATGAGAGCTTGGAAGAAGCAGGGCTTTTAAGTCCAGGCCTGGAAGTGGCAGGCATCTCTTCCACTGACATTCCTTTAGTCAAAACCTGACTGCAAGGTTTACATTACTCATAAACAAGAAATGAGGGTCTATCCAGCTTTCCTCCAGCACAAAGACTGGCAAGTCTAACATGTTACCACTCTAAAACAGGACTAACCTTGAAACAAAAAAATTAATCTCCTTTAATAAAATTCCATATTGATTATAGACCAGATTGGGAGAGTGGGGGACAAGGGGTTCCCTGATATCCTCTCAATCATATCATGGCTATTTGGCTTTTCATTCAATATCTAAGTTTACTCCTGTATAGACTATCTCTGTTCTTCCTGGGAAGTCAACAGCCAAGAAGAAGTGAGCAGAGATGCTCACTCACTTTAGTGACTTATCTTAAAATGATGGTACATTTTATTTTTTCCACTAATCTCCTAAAAAGCAGAAACTCTGCCAATCTCGCTTAAAACATGGATACAAGAATTTCTTGTTTTACTTTCTTATGCGCACGTTTGTTAAAACTAATATTCAACAGCCTTGAATATTCAACAGCGTTATAAGCCTTGGAGAACAAAGTATCCACATGTTACATCACCTTTTACCAGCTATGTTTTTTTCTGAAAAAAATATATCAGTCCTTAGGTGTCAATATGCATAAAAAATATGCAGGCTAAGAAAAAATGGTAGAACACACAGCCCAGAGAAGAAAAATTAGCCCAGGGCCCAAACACAGTTTTAAGAATAACATAATAAGTGCATTTTACTTAAGTGAATTTAAGTGTCCAGGGTCAAGATTCAGTTTTAAATATTATAAAATGCTGTAAAACTACATTTTGTATTTGTGCTTTTTTATATACTGTTTAATTTTTCATACATAATATTACATTTTCATATATTACATATACTCTGTAGAGTTGTATGTACAAAACCATCTATATTATACTTCATGAGGGATAAAAGGGATTTTTAAGGGTAATTTTGACTGTGTAATTTTTACAAATGTGGGCTTTTGAATCTAATTGCCTTGGTAAGATAGAATTCCACAGTAGTTTTGTGTCTGCACGTGACCTGCCTCCTGACTCAGTCTTCCTGCCCTCTGACCTTGTTTCCTCTTCGCTGGTCCATCTTCTGGCCTGGTCCTGAGCCCATCTCCAATGTGTTAACAAACATCACTCTTTTGGAAAATCCTTTTGCTTGATGGCCTGGCGTTAGCATTCTGTTAAACAATATACTAGCAAAGACTTGAACTTTGTCAAATGTTTTCTACGCCAGTCATGTCCCACAGAATGACAAGATCTTGTCTAAAGCAGAGATCTTGATAAAGCTTTATACACAGCACCCAGAGGCCAGGACTCAGAAGCCATCGTGAGATCCGTTCAGGCTACTACTTACCAAGAGAAGGGAAACAGCTCCTTTTGCAGCTGCTGCATTCTCCTCACCAGCCAGCTCTTTTCCAGCTTGGTCTCTGTCATACTTCTCTGTGCCCTCAGCACATTTTACCATAAACTTTCCTTTGATAGGAACAGCCTTCATTTTCAGCAGCAAGAAGGCACTTGACCAAAGTTTTTCAGCTCCTGGTTCCAGCTTCACCTGGGAGTCGGAAGGATTTGTGTCATTGAATTAAGAAAAACTCACAATATTAATAAAAACAGTAGCTACCATTAATTGCTTACTACGTGCCAGACACTATGCTAAGAGCTTCATGTATAGTCGCTCATTTACTCAACACAACAACCCTATGGGGTAAGTACTATTATTAGCTACATTTTATGAATGAGAACATCAAGGAAAAAGTAGTTCAGTAATTTGCCCAAGGATACAGTGCCTGGAAGAGAGGAGCTGGGATCTGAACTCAAACATTTTGGCTCTAGAGTCTGTGCTATTACAGTTTTCTTCCCTTAGACTCTAGTTTTATCTGTCAATAAACAATTGCTTGTTTGTAGCAGCCCCAGGATTGTTGTTGGCAAAGACGAAAATAGAAGGAAATTAACATTTACCTGAAAAAAAAAACAACAACAACCACCTTCCTTTCAAGATTGATACCTTTTGGATGTTAGACGTAAGTTCTAGGATGTTTTCACATTGATTAACTGAGGATGATCACTTAGTCCAGCATTATTATTTTAAAAATTACTTAAAGCTATTTACCCTGGCAGAAAATCAGTAGCAGTTGTCATTATTTAAATGTTTCTGAGGCACTACAGCCATGGAGCTATTTCCTGAGTGGGTGCTCAATGAGGGAAGACAGATATTCAATCACCTAGACCCCAGAAAACAGGAGTGAAAAATGCAAAGTTATGTAAGACTAGGTCACAGTAGATATATAATTAGCTTCAATCTATTAATTTACTCATCCAAATCAGTCAGAAATTCAGGCAAAGTATAAAATTACAGCCAAATGATTTAGTAGCATGTAAGTATAACATATGTATAGGTGTGTGCATATATGTATATACATACACACCCCAAAATGTTTACTAATAATACTGTGTAGCTATGTATTTGGATGTTTGATGAAGTAAAACCTAGAATATAATTGCAGCAGAAGACTTCATGTGTCATTGGTACATATGTGGGTTGCTTTCATTCACATCATTTGAGGGTAGAGGGAAGCATCTCACAAAGGACCAGTTTTGTAAAAAACAACAAACAAAAAGTATCCAATTATGGAGAAAGTAAAATAGAAATAGCACAAGGACCATGAACTGACTTTAAGCTCTTACTATTCAGGGGGCAATTATCTTAGTGTGCTCTATTTAGGCTCCTGGCCACTTCTTCCTGTAGCCTGCCCTTGGGACAATACTTGAACTCCCACCAGCAGAGTTCAAAGGCAGGGGACAGTAGGCGGTTGGCTGTGTGATATAACCTGAAGGATATGACAGGTGTGTGTGCCCCAAGATATCTGCCCTCTCATTCACCCACAACCTCCCCATCATGAAATTTCCACTTCTGGCCTTATTTTTTCTGCCAGTCATGCATAAAGACGGACTCTGTTAAAGCAAATTCATTACTTGAGAGGCACTGCATCTTTAACTCAGTAATGGGCACTTACACAGTGTCCCAACTTAGCATGCAGGTTACATGTTTCCTGGCAGCTCAAGGTTCTGAAGGAGCGTGACACCAGGCAGGTCTGTGTCCTAGTGAGAGGATGGAAGGAGGAGGAAAGGAAGTGATGGGAGCCATCCTGAGAATGCGGCACTGGGCATGGGCATCGAGAAGGGAGAGGGCGGTCAAGGTCTACAGGCCAGCTCCAAAAAGGGCCCCGGAAGGCTGCCAAGTAATTCCGGTGGTTGTGGGTTGTGAGCAGAAGGGTCTTGCTCCTGTCTCCCAGATACTAGGAGCATAAAGGAAAAAAGTATATCTGATTTGTGAAACTCATTCAGAAGTTCTGTCGGGAAGAGTTCAGAAGATAATGACTGAGATGGTTAAGATGCATCTTTTGGCCACCCACCTTTTTACCTTCACGAATGCCATACAAATGGCCCCAAACACGGTGGCTTAAAACAACAGACACTTATCCTCTCACAGTTCTGGAAGCCAGAAGTCCAAAATCAAGAGGCTTCTCAGTCACAGTAGATAGGCAGTTAGCTTTGGGCACCTGTCCGACCCTTCAGCTGGGCCTGTCTGTACCATGGCCATGTTTCATGCCTTTCTCTCATTTCCTGGTGTTGCCACCATCCTTCTCATTCCTTGGTGTGTAGACAAACCACTCCAGCCCTCCGCCTCTCCTGTCACCCAAGATTCTTGCTGAGTGTCCATCTCTGTTTCTCTTGTCCTCTTATAAAGACACCAGTCATTGGATTAGGGCCCACCCTAATCGAGCATGACCTCATCTTAACTTAATTACTTCTTAAAAGATCTTTTTCACAGGTAACCAGGTTTAGGGATTCAACACATTTTTGGGGAACACAATTTGACCCACAACAATGGTGTTTTTCTGAAGAGCAGCTATACTTAAGAGTTGATACTCATTCTTCCCAGAGCCTCCCAGCAATTCATATGGGACCATTCACAGGGAGAGTAGTGGCCACTCCACTGAAGGGGAAAATTGAGGGAAATTGTATCACTGTTGTTATGAGACTGAACAGCTCCTAGAAACTTAAGACCATATTCTTATTATGTCCTTCCATTTGGAGCTTTACTGGCGTCAGAACTTCCATAAAGTTTTCAGAGTTTCACCCTTGGCCATAATCCAACACATGAGCACAGCAGTAAGATGTTGGCACAGAGGCATAAAGGAGCATTGTTAGGAT
Source organism: Miniopterus natalensis (assembly GCF_054644295.1). Lineage (NCBI taxonomy): Eukaryota > Metazoa > Chordata > Mammalia > Chiroptera > Miniopteridae > Miniopterus > Miniopterus natalensis. The sequence continues at coordinate 57,852,067 of NC_142083.1, forward strand.
GAGGAGTGGCAGCCCAGGAAAAAGGAAGAAAGAGAGGAGCTAATCTCACGGGCAAAGTAAACTGCACACTAAATCATTGATATCATAATGCCAAACAAAGGGGGGCTAAAAAGGCAGGGTTTTGTTTTTAAAAGAGAGGGGGTAGGGGGTTTGAGCAGGATGAGAACTTGGGATGGCAACTGGATACAATTAACACGTAAATACAGTTTTGATCCTATAATTTTTCCCATCTTTAATTTTTACTACACACATACCCAGGTTCCAAGTAAAGCAAAGAAACTAATTAATAGATTATTCATTGAATAAATGAAACTCAGGTTAATCTATGGCATCCATTGACAGTGGGCCAGCATTAATACACCTACACATCCATGCCAGCCACAGTCAGCTGAGATGAATCATTCAACTGTCCCTCAGTGTTTAGGAGGTCAGCATTAATAATGGAAGTTTCAGAATAACACTTTATTTTTAACTTTATTTTTATTGTTGGCACTATTACAGATGTCCCCATTTTCCCCTCCCTTTGCTTACCTCCACCCACCCCTGTCCCCCTTCCCTCTGGCCATCACACACTGTTGGCTGTGTCTATATGTTATGCACATATGTTCTTTGGCAAATCTCTTCACCTTCTTTCATCCAGTCACCTCCACCCTCCTCTGCTCTGACAATTGTTAGTCTGTTCCATGCATCCATGTCTCTGGTTTTATTTTGTTCATCAGTTTATTTTGTTCATTAGATTCCATATATAAGTGAGACCATATGGTATTTGTCTTTCTCTTACTGGCTTATTTCCCTTATCATAATAATCTCCAGGTCCATCCATGCTGTCACAAAAGGTAACAGTTCATTCTTTTATACAGTTGCATAGTATTCCATGGTGTAAATGTACCACAGCTTTTTTTTCCACTCATCTACTGATGGGCCCTTGGGCTGTTTCCAGATCTGGAGACACTATTATAATCAAAATTAGCCATTAACAGTACAGTTTCATTACATCTGAATTAGACAAACTTGAAAAACTTTAGAGATTTTAAGGGTAGAAGTGTTCTCTCAACTGTTAAAATTGGATAGAAAATGACTTTAAGATCTGAATCTGTAAGAACTTAGGCTGAACTCTGCTCCCTCCCACCCCAAGCTTTCAACAAAGCTGGCCTCTATAACATTTTGTTTATGAACTTATCTAAGCTAAGCCCCCGGAAATTAAGTACTAGGCTGCTTTCTCAGGCTTCATTGTCGAAAAGACAACAAAATGTGATTAAATACCTACTATGTGCTACACACTGTTGTAGAAGCTGGTGATTCAGAAGTAAACAAACTAGATAGAGTCCTTACTGTATGGAGATTACATACTACTGAGTGAGATAGACCAGTATTTCATTTCAGAAACAGATATACAATGGGTATAAAAGAGATTTGGGGATTTTGGCTATTTTCCTACAGCGTAAGTATTTTTATATAAGCTACTTCTAGTTACAAGAACTTCATTCCAGATTTTAACATCCTTTTATAGACACCATAAAAATAAATGTAAAGATGTACAATGTATTTTATAAACTATGTTAGGAGGCCTGAAAATTCATCTTATCAGGTCAAAAATTTTGACAAACTTTCGTTATTTGGTCCTAAGAAAATATTTGCAGTGTGCAAAGTGGGAAGAGTCATCAGCCACAAGACAAGCAGACCTGTATTCTCATCCTAGACCTCCTCTGTCTTCCCAAGTTCTGTCACTAGGCTTTGATTTCATAACCGGTGATACTGATTCCTCGTTTGTAGTGAATTATTCAGATATCACTGAAATTCCTCAGAGAAGCTTTGGGTCTTGCAAAATTTTGATTTAAAAACTTAATTTTTCAAATGGTTTTAAAGCTATTTTTAAATCTAGTATAGGAAATAACACTGTCAAGTAATGTTTTATACCAAATTTTAGCCCATTGGGAAACCAACATGATAATTTATTCACTCAGGTTAACAAATGTTTATACAGGCCTCATAATGATCTCTGGGCATACATTTGAACTTCCCGAAATTGAATTATTGATCAAGCAGGTTGTAGCTCTGACCTGGTCTTTCAATAAATTTGTTTCTTCCTATATGCACCTTGTGAAGAATGACTGGAGGAAGTACCTGCTGCCGCACAAGCCAGCCGTGCTCTGTTCGTGGCAGCCCAGACTCGGCCCCATCCGGTCAGTGTACACTGTGGCCGCCTTGAAAGAGTCGGCTGTGACAAAGAAGCACAGCACACATCGTGTGATGCCATTAATGTAAGTAGCCTTTGCACTTCCTTTGAGTGTTGTTAGTTTGTTGACTCTCTTTCATATTCATTGTGAAGAATGCAAGTATGTTAGATATAAGAATCCTAAATTTTAAAGAAAATTAATCATTGCTCCACTTTCAAGTTTCTAGATCAGTTTACTTGAAGAAAATACTGAGATTTCAAGGTGAGCTGTTAAAACCATTTACCATGGCACCTATTTATTGGCATGAATCAGGATTTTTTTACAATATTGTACAATGCAAAGTGTAAAAATAAAATTGAAGATATTACAATGTATTTCATAAACGGCATCTATCATCTATAACCCAGAGTCTGCATTTTTGTGCTGATTAAAACAAGGTTATTTTTCTCATTAATTTGGCTTTATAGTAAGCAAATTTTATAATATGAACTTTTAAAATACGTTTTCAACAGTAACTGCTCTCATTATTTTATATGTAAGGGATTTTACATGATATTGAATTAGAAAAAATGTTCTTTTATGAAAAATATTTTATAATTTTTCTGGTCAAGGTTGTTTGTTTTCAAGAAACAGAAACCTACTCAAGCCAGCTGTAAGTGAACAGCCACAGTTATCGGACCATTATTATTGGAAAACGTGAGCACTTCCCGTTCACCTGTTAAGAATGTCCTCAGCATGGCCTTCAAGGCCTTCCATCTTTAACCTATATACCTCTCCGAGTTCAAGATCTCCTCCTAGGTTGCTCTGTTCCAGCCACGCTGATTTTCTTTCTGTTCCCCAGCACCACCCTTGTTCCTGTCTTGCCATTTTCTGATCTCTCTCCTTGGAACCCTCTTCCCAACTATCACAGTAAACTCCTTTCCCATTGCCTTCCATTGTCAGATGTCACCTTAGAGACTCAAACCTTGGTCAGTGTAACCTTTTAGACTATTATTTAAACTTTGCCAATACAAACGCTACCACCTACATTTCTGGATCACTTCTCCATTTTGCCCCCAAAGTATTTCTAATATTCATATTCCGCCCCCCTCTATCTCTCCATACATATGTAGGTTTTCCTTCATTCTTTCCTTACTTTGTCCCTCCCTTGTTTTCTTTCTTTTTCCTTTCTTTCAGTTTGCTCATCTAATTTTAAGCTCCCTGACAAAGGTAGGAGCTTTATTTGTCTTGTATATCACTATCTGTAGAACCTAGAACATGTAACACAGAGCCCCACAAGAGGTTGCTTAATGATTATTGCTAAGTGAATAAATGAACAAGTGAATGGATGAGTGAATGAATGAAATTATGGGAGTGAAACTGGAAAGTCAGTAACTTAGATGATTTCTTTCATCTTTTGTAGAAATCTCATGTCTTTCTCTCTCTTTCTTTTCCTTGTCAACTGAAACCTCCTGTTCCTTTCTCCAAACTTGCTTTTTCTGCTTACTAGTCAACTTGAACACAGATGAAAATTACCTCCAGACTCAGCATGACCTGCAGTTCAAGATCTCGTTCTCTGGATGTAATCCTGTCTCATAGTGCAAATACTCAAATGAGATAAAGCATGTGGCTCAGCTTAACCTCTGGATTGACCCAACATTTGTCAGTTCCCCAAAAATGGTAACATGGAGCTCAGTATCACATGGAACCAACATGGCCTTCTAGGTCTACCACTTTAGCAGGTGCTGTCAAGGATATTGATGGCAACTTAAAAAGGGGGCTTCTGCTAGGCCCAAGTAGTGTCTGCCAAAACAACAGCTGAAAAAAAAACACCACCACATACACCGAGGAAGATGACTTTACATAGTCCCACCTAAATTTAACACCCTAATATCATAATAGGGAGGTTAAATATATTTTAAGAAGTTTACTGCTTTGTTCCCTTTTCCACTTCTTTTCATTTTTATATTTACAATTCTTTCCATTGCAAGTCACTGAAACCTTAATTCACATTTAAGTAAAAAAAAAAAAAAAAAAATGGTATCTACTGACTTACATAATTAAACAGGAAAGAGGTAGTCTGGATTTAAGTAAAGAATGATGCAGAGCTTGGATGGTTTCATCCATGACTTTTTGTTGTTGTTTTCATCATTTCTCAACTCGGTGTCTTCAATGTTGGCTCCAAACTGGCTGCCAGAAGCTCCCATGGCTCCATCTTCAAAAGTACAGGTAGTCCTAATGGACTGATTTAGGTCACACTTAAATTAATTGTGTTACAGGAATGTGCAGTGTTGATTAGCTTAGGCTTTGGTCACATGTTCTGCCCCTAGAACTGGAAATAGAGTCAACTCTATCAGGTTCATATGTTCGTATGAGCTAAAACTGGGGGAGAAGAGGTTCTACCAATGCATAACCCGGATGCTAAGCAGGAGAACAGTACATTTTCATGATAGTTGACATAGTATTCAACTAGTGATGCCTGGAAATAATTTCAAACAAGACAATAAAATCTCCTAATACTCTAATTTTGCTCTGCTAAATTTACATGAACACATATTGACTATCAAAACCAAGCCATTTTTTCAATGGTATTTAGATAAAACATTATACACTTGATATTCATGCTTTACCCTTTACTTTTGGCTGAATGACTGATTCTACCAGTCAACCCTCAGAAAAACATCCATAAGACCCTACTCTCTAGACATGTACATCGGGAAGGAAAATGAACATTTAATCAATTAATATTTGCTGGCTAATACTTTGACATTTACAAAGTCTGGGCACATCTGCATGAAACTCTAAAATAAAATCAGGGAAGTGATCCAGAATAAAGATTTGATGAAAAGAAGCCAATTGAACCCCCCAAATAGATGCATTTCTTAATGATTATGGGATTTCAAATGACACTCATTGCCTCTCCATTGTGTGAAAACTATTTGTCAGTTCATTCCACCCACCACTAACCAAACAAATAGCTCCATTTCATGGACTCATGCTCAAATGATTGGTGAAATATTTCAATGTTCAATAGATTGTCTAAGCACTTGTAGATCTATGCTTAAACAGATAGAAATTTCAAACCCCAGTTCATTTTGTGTTATGAATATTTTTAAAAGAGCAATCATGAATTTTTATGTAGAGTAAAAACATGCTATAGAGGTTTAAAGGTTGGGCTCTGGTTGATACCTGGGTTTAAAACTTAAATCTGCACTTAACTTGTTGTGCCTCAATTTCCTCATCAGTAAAAGTCAAGATAATAATAGTAGCTGTCTCATGGGGCTCTTGTGAGGATTAAATGAGTCAATCCATATGAAGCTCTTAGAAGCTCATGGCAAATAGCGCCCAAGGAGTGTTAGCTGTAATCTCCTTTTACTTTTTTTCCTCCTCTCTTTCTCAATCTCCATTTTTATTCACATGAAGAAATGCTATTAAATTGCTTTATGAACACCTCACTTCTATATAATGCATATTGCAAACTGTTCCAAACATGATTGGCATATAGTCACCAAAGAGATGCCTTTGACAACAATGGAGTAGCTGGCAAGTTGCTAAACACAATGTTAAATTGTTTGTTATTGTTGAGGAGTGGGAAGCTTCTCTTTTAAAAGACTCTCAAGTTTAAAGCCAACATGATTAATATTCTCAGCAGACAGACTGGTTTATATAGCCAGAGACACTGAGGTCAGCCTGGATGATGGGAGAGCGTGCTCATTCCTGAGCCTGTAGTGACACATACTTCCATCTCTACCAAGCTCAGGCACCTCGGGCTTGTCAAGAAGAGGTGTGTCCGTAAGGCTGTAAAGATTTGAACCTTACAAATGAGCATCATGTAGTCATAAGCATCCGGATGAGTCATGGCTTATTTTATGGGTGTAGCTCATCTTCAAAGAAAGATTGAACTGACCATAAACATCAGATCATGGAACATCAGCTTCCCAAAGGCTCCTCATAAAAATATATAATAAAAATAAATATAGCTATTGCTTCGAATTCAAAATCTCACGTAGATTTATTGTGACTCAGATGCATCACTGCTCATCATCTCTGTTTGGAGAATATCTATACCACTGGACTGTGTTTCTAAAATGTTGATAAAGCTATTTCTGCTAATGCACGTAATCAGTTATAGGAGACAGCCTCAGTACAGCATGGGACATGAGAGAGCCTGAAACATTTGCATTTTTACTATGTTTTCTCATTTTCATCTGACTATCAGGAATCTTGTTGACATATATCAGTTCTCAGCCCCTCAACATATAATCTGACATGACCTCAGTAATACCCACACTTAAAGTGGCCAAAATGCCAAAGATTTCAAGATAAAAACAAAAATTATTTCTGTAACCTTCTGAGGACTCTCAAATGTCAGAAACTAGAAAACTGTATTTGTCTCGTCAAACTTGCATTAGTCCCATACGTTTGCATCCTTAGGTGTTTTCTTAAAATCTCAGCAAAGCATAGAGGTACATGGTAAAAAAAAAAAATCTTTTGGATGTTTAGCCCACCCTGAATCCTTTGAAACTAGACATGAAGATCATCTTCATGGGAAGTATAAATTACGTTTTTGATAGCTTTCAGTAAATGTGAAATCAATTTACACATACTGTTTTAGCCTATCTATTACTTCCCCAGCACTATCTGGGTTCTGTAGGAAATTTGGAATAACTATGAGAGGCAATCTCTGCACCCTAGGAGCTTACATTTCAGTGGAAAGATTATACTATGTGCAAACAACATAAGGCAGGCAATAATTTAGTGGGGTTTGGTGTAAATTGACTGTTGTTGAGGTTTAAAGGAGAAGAGCAAGTGTATGAGTCTGGTAAAATTCAGCCAAATTACATGGAAAAGTAAGTCTTGATCTGATCTTTAATAGATGCATAGTACCCAGAGGAAAGATGACCATGGATGAAGTCTTTTGATATGGGATGCTAACATGTTATTTAAGACATTGGCCTAAAAATGATAACATCATTTTAAAAAATGAAGAATGGAGTTGAGTCATAGAAAAATTCCCACATTTTCTTGACAAAACAAAGGCATGAATGAGGGATAACTCCAGGATTTCAAATTTGAGTAATAGAAATCTTTATCAAAGACCTAGGGAGTTAGAAAATAAAACTCACAGGCAAGAGAAGTTCCATTTAAAATATATTTCAGTTGAGATGACACCAAGATGTCTCATTGTTGATGTCTGGCACACAAAAGGAAGTAACACTGGGAGTAGAGTTTGGAAGAGAATCACAGGATGAAAATCATAATGTCACTGAAAGTTTCCTTACACAGTTTACTCAATAATGTCCAATCTCTCTTGCCTCAGCCCCAGGGAACAATATTAGAGTGCTTTTTTGTTTGTTTCTTTGTTTTTGTTTTAATGAGATTCGTTCTGGTCCTGCCACTCTAGAATTATTACCATTTTGTCTAAATCAAGAATTATTTAACTCTAATGGATCATAGCCAATGAGCCATATTTGCTAAATATATCCCACCCCCACCCCAGGACCCATGGAGTTTATCAGTATCATGCATTAGAAATGCCAGATTTTATTTTGTCTATGATGTCCATTATGCTACTATGAGCTGACCTAGTGTGATTTTGAAGCATTAATATTTTACATACACTATTATTTCATGTGAGTGTTTTGAAGCATAAGACAGTTTCAATGTTTTCATTTTTTTATTCCCATTACTTGAGTCTTCGCAATTACACTGAAGACATTTCATAATATCCCTATTAAAATCTAGAATGTATACCCAAAAAATGTACATAAAATTATTTAAAACTATACTGTACTTTCCAATCCTAGCCAAATTATTTTAACTTTTGCTTAACACTCACAAGAATCAGAGATGGATGCCCTAGGTGGATAAAAGCAGGACTGGGAGATTTATAGGATGGAGGGGCTAGGTTTGGGGGAAGAATGTGCTATATGTGACCCATAAGTAAGGCATTTTGGCTAAGAGGATTTCCCCACATGCTTTATCACAGAATCTTCGACCTCTGAGTTGAAGAGTACCTTAAGATCCTCTAGTGCTCACATTTCTTAGGAAGGATTAGGGCTGGGGCAAATGCAGAGGGATTCTGTCAGGGGAATCTCTTTCTTATGCTGTTCTGCTCCCACTTGGAGAATAAATTTAAGCTTTGTCTTTGAGTATAAAAAGTAACATTCAAAAATTATAAGACCCTAGTTATTAAACTTTACCTCTCTTCTCCCTGAAGAAGCTTTGAAAGATTATTAAAAAGAAAAAGATCAATCCTGGCCAGGTGGCTCAGGTGGTTGGAGCATTGCCCCAAACACCAAAAGGCGGCAGGTTTGACTCCTGGTCAGGGCACATGCCTAGGTTGATGGTTCCATCCCCGGTTGGGCGAGCTCAGGAGGCAACTGATCCATGTTTCTCTCTCTCTCTCTCCCCCCTCTCTCCCTCTCTCTCTAAAAACATCAATAAAAATATATCCTCTGGTGACAATTTTAAAAAAAGGTCACAAAAAAAAGCAACAAAATCACTAAAATCATTGCTACCTTTCATAGCTGACACTCCTAGATGGCCTTTGAAGGAATTCTAGCTACAAGTAAATGGAAGCCAGCTCCGTCTCTAGCTGCCCACTCAGCCTCACTAGACCTGCCTCCCTTATGTTGAGCTAGATGCTGTAAGTTCCCATCCAGCCCCATCATTCTATAATTTCATGCATGAAGCCTGCATTTCTCATGAAGCCTCTCAAAAGGGCTCATGGTGGAAGATTCCTGTTTCAGTTTGGAGCTGAGATTACATTTGGCAATTTTATGGACATGTAAACTTGTTAATACTTGAAAATAACTCCTTAAACTTAGAGAAGCTGCTATCCAAAGTTCTTACTTAACATTTGATCAATTCATGAGCATAATGTAACAATCCATGAAAATAATGTGAATACTAATTTTTCAGAGTGAAAAAAATAAACATAAGAAAAATTTAAGTCTGTTTATTAATCTACTGAGGCAATTGTGATCAGTAGTATAGTCCCATGCAGACTCAGAAGAAACACATTGCCATGTTATTTTCATTTTACCTTAGTTGAGGAAATTTGCTTCAATATCCAAAACCACGTCCCTAACTATAGCTGCCAGGTTTCCAGGCTATTTGTTTGTATTGAGGAAGGAAACACATTGGGAATATATGCAATTATTTGATTTCTAGGTTTTTTTAATAACCAAAAACATTTTGTAATTGTTAAAGAAATCCCTCTCTCCCTTCCATCTGCTCACATATTGCTGGAAATTATAGAAACGGGATGGTAATCATCATGAGAGGTTTCTGTTTGTTCGTCTTATTACCTGTAAAACCAGATTGCCAAATTAGACCATTGAAATGTCTTCTTACATGTGTCAGACCAAATAAACATTTGAAAATGAGACTGTCTCCCTCTCCTTAATGGTACCCAATGACAAGCCACCTGTCTCCAGCTTTTGAACATGTCACATCTCCACAGAACCTGCTGGGTGGCACCTAAGCCTGTGGAAACAGCAATGTGTCATAAGAGTAAGGGAAGCCCCGTGTCAGCACACGCTCGAAGCAGCAGCCCTGTCCACACTGGGGTCAAGACAGACTATGCTGGAAGTGTTTTACCACAACCTCGTAGTTAGCCCTGATAAGTAAAGGTCAGCTTTTGCTGATCATTTTCTAAACTACAAGGCATGTTGCACCCAGATTGAAGGTTTTTTCATTGGCGATGGTCCCTTAGATTCCAGAATGTTCTCAGCACTTCTTTATCAGGATAGACAACCACTGTCCTTCCACCTGAGTTTTTACTTCAGTTCAGGGAGTCAATTTCCTCTTCAATACATTATAAGACCCTGACTGATAATGTATCCACATTTTTCTGACTGATTTATTCTCACTTAATGGAGCATTTCAATTACTGCAACCCTTCATCTGCCCACACCTAAGTTAGGGAGCGGTGGGTTTAAATGATGAACGTCTCTCCAGCAAAGCCCTCCTCCTTCAATACTGAGCAAGAACCGAAGGAGTAGGGGCCTGTTCGGGCTCAGGACCGGTGCCTGACGAGGGCAAGGCTGCTCCGCTTCGGCCCGATGGTGGTGCACGCGGGCTTGAGCATTTCAGACACTTGAATCTGGAAAATAACTCAGCTGAAATTTATATACAGTGGATAATGTGAAGCTTGGCTAAAGCAAAGCTGCCCTTGGACAAAGATAGACAACTTTAAACAAGGCTAATTAAAAGGCCCAAATCAAAGATAGATCAGCTCTCTGTACTTAGAGGGGCAGCCTCCAAAGCAGAGGCCCACACGGCCCACCCAGCGGAGGAGGCGCCCTCCCGCCCTGCCAAGAACAGAGCCAGGTGGCTGGGAGGCTTCCTCTGCGAGCTCTCTCTGGATGGGGAAAGACACGCAGGCCCTTGAAAAAGGCATTAATCGCACTGGTTCCTTGTACCTGAGAAAAAATAGCTATCTCTGGGATCTGATTTTTTTGTGTTTCAAACTGGAGAAAGCTTTTATGATGTCTCTTGATGAAATATAACCGCTCTCTCATTCTAAGCAGCCTCTAAATTCTTAAATGTGTGTAAATGGAAAACATGCTATGGGTCTTTATTCCACTGAGCAGCAAGACATAAATCAGAACTCCCCCCTTCTCACGCCCCCACTCATCTCTCCCCCTGATACCTCCCAGATGTGCAGCGTTAGAGGGAAGAGCAGAAATGCTTTATAAAATTAATATGTGGAAACTGCTTTATTCACAATTCATGCCTAGCCTAGGACTTTCTCTACAGTGCCCAGTCAAGGTATTAAGCTGAGTCCTTGCCTTCTGCCTACCAAAAATCCTCCCTCATTCCTGTCAGACAGGAGGGTCTCCATTTGCCACATAGGAGAGGTAGTCGGTGGTGTCCTGATTCACATCAAAGGTGACATAGCTGCAAGTTAGTGGTAAACAAAACATTTCATCCATGATGCATAAAATGTGTATAAATCATTTCAGGATCCTGCTGGGTTCAAAGTCCTAAATAAGTATCTATCATTACTATAATTGATATTAAACTGGATGCTAGAGACCCAACAGATGAATACAAATGTTAGAACTTGCCTCTGTGGTCACTCATATCTGAAAATATGTAGAAGATATACCACAGAGCTCCTGAAAGGCTTTTAAATGATTTGAATAGCAGTCATTCCATTAGAAAATGAGACTTCCTCTTGCAACAGAGATCAACCGGGAGGAAACAAAGGAGGAGAGGTAACTAGCGCAGCACCCCAGCGCCCTGCCAGAATTACTGCTCATCGCTCTTGCTTTCAGCAGTGTGGACAAAGGAGGGGCCGCATAGTAAACCTGACAAGCTCAGCGGAGGCCTGCGGGCCGGCCTTACAAACTCAGAGGCCTAAAGTAACCACATAGGATGGTCTGAAATTAAAACTTTCTAACTAAAAGCAAGTCATGGTGGGTAGTCACGTCCTAGGCCAGTATCTTCCCTGACAAAGGCCAACCTTTACCTTAACTGAGCTTGTCTATTGTCTTTTACATCTACGTGACATACCTTTGGAATGTCAGGGTAATTTCCTTTTTCCAGACCCCTCAGGGCACAATCACTGCACCAGAGAACGAGACCACAGAACCCCTCATTGTTATTGTATCAGGTTAATTGTTAACTATTCTGTACCCACAAATGTAAAAGACTTATGTGTATATTCCTTTTACTTTTCTCCAATTCCAGAGATTCCCCCACCCGTTTGCTTTCCCCTGTCTCCCTAATCTACCAATAAATTTTATGTAACCCCTCAGGTCTTCTCCTTTGATTGTAATGTATAAAATAAGGTGCAAAACTGCCATTCACTGGAGCATTTTCTCAATCCTTTGAGATTTTGCTTCCTGGCAATTGTCAGTATGGCTCAAATAAACTCATAAAACATTCTCCACAGATTTGGATGTTCCTTACATCGAACAGTAGTTAGCCGGCTCCCTTTGTCAGAGAGAACCACCATCTAATGAAACAATTAGGACTTGACAGTTTAAATTTGCTATTTTGTTCTTTTCAAGTGTTTTTTAAGTGCCAGCTACTAAGACAAACTGTACCCACCACCTTCCTTATCAGCAGAGCCATTGTTATCCCAGATAGAATGCCCTAAAAATAAAATTCATTTTGTATGTGAAGCTTCATCAAGTCAGGTCATGTCTGCTCCTCAGGGCAGACTGCCGCGTACTAATTTCATTATGCTATTTTTAAATGTGGCCTCCTTGGATCTTGTAGTATGTCCTACATAGCTCAACAAGGCCCTGAGTTAATGTTCAGGGCTTTCTTGCTAATCACCTCTGCCCACCCACCCTGCCCTCAACCCTAACCTCACAAGTTTCCCAGGCCCAGATGGTTGCCGAGAAATAGGCACACTAATGAGGAATGTGTTCACACTTAGATCAGCATCACCTACCGGACGCAGCCCAACACATGAGCTATTAGAAGTTCAAATTGACATCCGTTTGTTGAATTCATTACTAAAATTACCGCAGCTTTTTTAAAAAATCCACAAAAAGGGAGAGCGGCTTTCTAAGATATAATCTTAAACTGTTGTTGAGTGTCTGTACCTATTGCTGTTTTGACTCTTGTATCAAGTTCTTTTTTTTTTCCAGCTGTAAAATGAACACATGCATAAATTTACAAAAAGTCTAAGAAGGGCATATCATCACTCATGACTCCTAGTTTAGACTAATAGAAACCCAACTCAAACTTGTTATGCAAAATAGGATCTATTGTTCATGTAATCAGGGACGGAGGTGACTTCGGGCAGAATTGGATTCATTATGGCTCAAATTAATGCCTTAAGAACAAGATTTTTCTCTTTCAATCTCTGTTTATTTTTTCCTGTTTCAGCCTATATCTCTCCTCCTGGTGGCCCATGACACCCCCAGGCTTACACCCTACCAGCTGAGTAATGCTGATGGAAAATAACATCTCAGTTGTTACAGTCCAAGTCCCCAAATTGAGTCTCATTAGCATGGCTTGGGTATGTGCCCATCCCTGAACCTACCAGGGCTCAATATGGCCAGAGGAAATCTCTGATTGTGCAGGTTTCTGTTGTGGGCCCACCCGTAAAGCCAGAATTTTAGATCAGCCTCACATAAACCATATGACCTGAGAAGAAGTGAGGGATGGTTTCTTAAGAAGGAAGAACAGATGGAGAGCAAATAACAGATGTCCATGACAGGGAACTATGTCTCCTCAACCTGAAACAAGAATCAAAGATACGTACTTAGTTCTAGAGAAGATGGAGGGTTCAGGACTATTTTTGATAATTAAGGATGAATTTGTACTAATTGAAATGGTAAAACATTTCCTACACAAAGATTCAGAAACCATCAGGAGACGATAATGTGGGGAACAATGAAAAAAATTATACAGGACAGAGAAAAACAAATGACGAGGTCACTGGGGAACAATGCCCACAAAGCCCAGTCTCCTGGGCACATCGTGTTTCCAGTACGTTGTCCCACTGCCTCTGGCCACCATTGTTTCTGGTGAGAAGTCACTAATCTTACTGGACTTCCCTTGTAAATGAGGAGTCATTTTCCTTGCTGCTTTCAAGATTTTCTTTCTAATCTTTGGCATTTTGATTATAATGCGTTTAGGTACGAATCTGTGTTCTTCCTACTTGAAGTCTGAAAAAACTAACGGCCGAAAACCTCCAAATTTGATAAAAAATATTACATGTCTGAAAAGCACAACAGGTATTTTTCTGCCTGTTTCCCCAACTCTGCTTTGGGTGCTCGCTCTTACACACATGTTGGCATGTGAATGATGTCTCACATTTCTATGAGGCTCTGTTTAAGTGTTTTCATTCTTTTTTGTTTCTTTTCTTCAAATTGCATCCTATTGATCTAACTTAAAGTTTACCGGTTCTTCTTCCAGCTGGAAGCTACTTTTGAGCCCTTCTCGTGAATTTTTTATTTTGGTACTTTTTTTACTTCAGAATTCCCATTTGATTCTTTTTAACCTTTCAGTCTCTTCATTGATATTCTCTATTTGACAACACAATGCCATCCTACTTTCCATAATTCTTTAGGCATGGCTTTCTTGAGTTCTTTCAACGTATTTTTAATAGATGCTTTGAAGTCTGTGTCTGCTAAGTCCAATATCTCGGCCCCTCAAAGGCAGTGGCTATTGCTGCTGGTTTTCCTGTGCAAGGGGCCACACTTTCCTTTTCTTTGCACGGGTTTTAATTTTTTATTGCAAACTGGATATTTTAGATAATATATTGAAGCAACTCTGGATACGAGTATCCCCAGGGGGTGTGGTTGTCATTGTTTGCTTGATCATTAGTTTATTTTTTCAGCCTTGTAGTTGAACTAACCCTGTGGTGTCTGTTTCCCCTGTAACACTGTTCTCTGCTCAGATTCTTTTCCCCTGTTTTGATCTTTTCCCCTGGCTTTCTAGGGGTTGCCCTTGAGTCTCGTTACTGGTCAAGGTTGTTATAAGCCCCCATGGTCAGTTAGGTTTTAGCCTTTATCATTGAATATCTGTATGCCTTGGAGACTGCTGTCAGAGTTCAGGGAATTAATGTTTTTGCCTCATAATCAGCCTCATAGTCATTTGGAAGTTTCCTCTCCAACTGCCCCTGAGAGGGTGCAGTTTGGGGCATGCACACAGTCTGCCAAACTGCTGGGAATGATTGTGATTTCATTTTTAAGCCTGGTTTCCTAGGAGTTGCCCCTGGGCCTGAGCAGCTTGTTGTTCAGCCAGTGTTTGGTCAGAAGTTGTGCTTAAATCCCCTGTGCCAGTGAGGCTTCCACCCTGTGTTGATAGATCTGTGTGCAGCTTGGGGAATGATCTCAAAATAGCCGCAACTCCTGCTCTGATTGCTTCTGAATAGGTGCCTTGCACGTGGGCTCAGCCTTCCCAGCCCAGAGCTTGCACGTGGGCTCAGCCTTCCCGACCCAGAGCTGATTGTGATTCCAGGAGGGTTGTTCTTGGCCGTCTCTTTCTGTGGTTCTCTCTGTTAAACTCCTGGCTGCTGTGCCATTTCACTTGTTGCTACCAGTTTCATGGAGCTACCAAACCCTCTTAATTGCTTTCCACCAAGATCACCTTTGTTTTCAACAATACCCTTAGGCCTGGAATTCTCCAAACCCTGTTCCAAATATAGTCAGTCCCCTCCAACCGAACTGTTTACAGCCTGCCTCCTTCCTGAGCAGAACCTCTACCCTGCTGCACAGCAGCTAGGAGCAGGAACAGTGCCCTGCCTCTCCTTGAGTGACACCTGTGCTCTTCAAGTGGGTGCTGGAGTGGGGGGGGTAGCCCCTGGTCTTCTCAGCTTGCCCCCCTCCACACTGCTTGGGGCGAGACAATGGAGGCCCCAGTATTTTTGGCCTATTACACCTGGAGTAGAGCTTTTGCCCTATGAATAGGGGCTGTGGGGATGGGAACCTCAATCCTTTCGGCCGCAGCTGCTCTAAACAGTTTTTGTAACATGGGAAGCGGGACTAGGAGACGGTGGCACCTGCAGCCTGCTCCTGGCAGAGTAAAAAGATAGCCCTAGATCGGGTGGGAGCTGGGAGAGAGGTTGCCCCCTCCCCTCCACCTGCACACACTCCTGTCTTCTTGGCCACACTACCCAGAGTAGAATTCCCAGAAAAATTTCCCAAACACAGAGCTGAGGAGGTTGAGGAGGGGTCCGTGACTCAAATGCCAAGGACTCTCACTGTTCTTACTAAGATTTAGTAGATCTTCTTGAATGAATGTTTCTCCATTTGCTGTATACCCTTAGGCCAATTTCCAGGGCTTTAAAATGATTATTTTTCATAATCTTCATCAATTAAACAGTTGTTTTGCTAGGAAAAGGGTCTGCCAGGCTCCCCACTCTGTCATTCTCTGGAAGTCCCTCCACACTCACATTTCACTGCCATTGCTGTTAGTTACAAATCCATGAGTCATAAGCCATTGGAGAGCTTAAAAAGTTATCTAGTCTATTTCCTCTGCCTTTGGGCAGGATAATACCTTAGCCAGCCTAGATAGATGAGAATCTCTACTGGTTTTGAAAACCTCCAGAGAAAAAAATTTCACAGCCTTCTTTAATAACCTAAATCAGTGCTTAACAACTCTCACTGCAAGGAATTCCTTTCTTGCATTTAACCTAAAGCCCACGTGGTACAGTTTAACGGCCTTCGCTCTTCATCTGCCCTGGAGGTGATTAAAGAACAGCTGGTCACCACACAGCACACTTCCTCTTAAAAAAAAATCCTCCTTTGGCTCTGTCATTGGAATAAATAATCGTAATATTTCCTCATACTATTTTTCTATCCATAAATAACCTTTGTGCTCTCTTCTGAATTCTTTTCACTATTGCTATTACCTTCTTAAGACTGGAAATGTTTCTCACAGTGAGGTCCTGGCACTCCACACATGATCCTCTTGGAGCACTTGTTAACTGTGCGGGTTCCTGTGCTTCATCCGAGACTCCCTGAATCATAACCCTGGCTGTGCATGTGGGAGTCAGCAGGCCTAAGAAACTCCCTGGGTAATTCTGATGCACCAAACTTTAAAACCCTCTAGACTAGATTGTAGCCCGGTCCCTACCATTCGATCACAGGTTACAACACTTTTCCTGCAAAGAAGAATCACACGGGAGCCTTTAAAAATCCTAATGCCCAAGCTGTACCCCAGTCCAATTAAATCAGTCTCGAGGCATGGCACCTGGGCCAGCACACTTTTTAAAGCTCCCCAGCTGATTCCAAGTGTAGCTAAGGTAGTTAGTTTCTCCGGGGCAAGGAGTCATACTGTTTGTATCCCAGCTCCTCCTAGCATAAAGTCTTAATTCATGGGATATTTAATTATAAGCATGAAATTATATTTGTCATAGTGAAGGTAAATGTTTTTGTTACCATTTGTTTCGGAGGAGAGTTCACCTTGAAGAGAGAGGTGAAGACTTCTGGTCTGGAAGCCTAGCGGTTAGACATCCGGAGAGACGCCTGCGTGAGGATTCCTGCTAGCCGTTGTGAGGACTGGAAATATGGATGGTGAATGTTAAATCTTCACAGTGAATGATCTCAAGGCTCCTTTCATGCACCACCTCACACACACTTGGCCTATCCTGCCTCTCATTCCATCATCTTACTGGAGGACAACCTACAAATTCTACGGGCACACAACCTGCATCACTTTATGCCTTTGCCATATGGCCCTCTCCTACGGAGGCTTCCCTGAGGACACAAAGCTGAGACCAGGCGGCCCCCTGGGTGTTCACAGATGGACAAAGCCTAAGTGTGAAGATGTTAACGCTCCAAGGGGCAAAGCTACAACCAACGGGGGAGAGCGGCTGGTAGGTAAACTTTTTGCCCTTTCTCTGCAGCCTTTCAGTCCCCACCATGTAATGTTCTGAAACAAAGGTTACAAAGCTTCTAGAGGATGTTTCTAAGAGATCTGCTGCTAATTGCACTTCATGTTGGTGAACTCAGGAATGCTTCCTTTCCTTTCTTTCCCTCCTTCCCTGCTGCACTGCCCCCATCCCTCATTTCTAATCCCAGGGGCCATATAACCTCATAAGAGTGGCTTATAAGGGCCACAGCCCTTCTAGTTCTAGGGAACCCAAGGTAAGTAGACGGTATTGGGATATCAGTCATTTTCATATGCTTACCTAGCACAGTGCCGAGCACAAATTAGATACCCAACAAATATAAACTAACGTGAACATGGAGCAGAAAACTGAACAGAGGAAGGGGTACACCAAAATTATCTATGATGAGAGAGTACTTTAGTGATAGAATAACTGAAAGATTTGACTTAACTTTCCCATTTTACAGCTCTGGGATCATGGGCAAACTGACAGCCTTTTGGATATTTAGCTACTGTACTTTATAAAGTTGAATATGGTCCTCATGAGGTTCAAATTAAAAAAATACATGTGTCAGTATTCTCAAAATTATAAAAGCAAAGTGCGTCAAGTTATTGCTCTGGTATCATAGGCTTCTTATATGGTGGTGTTTTTTCCTGCAGATTTTGAGAGTACTTCCACACATTAGCAATTAATACACGTGAGAAAGAATTAGGAACTGCTGTGTGAGATAGGATAACCATAACAAGAATTGTGAGTCATTTCCTGAGGTGAGCAAATTCATTTTTGCTTCATGCTGTATTTTTTTCAGATATACAGTACAGGATTAACTACAGTTACCATTCTGTACATTACACCCACTGGCCTTATAATTAGAAGTTTGTACCTTTTGATCACCTGCACCCTTTCATCCACCCACACCCACCCCACCTCTGGCAGTCACCAGTCTATGCATTTGGGATTTTGTTGGGGGTGGGGGTGGTTTTAGATTCCACAATGAGATCATACAGTGTTTGTCTTTCTCTATCTGACCTATTTTACTCAGTTTAATGCCCTCATGGTCTATACATGTCACAAATGGCAGCATTTTCTTCATTTTTATGGCTGAGTAATATTCCATTGCATGTATGTGTATAGATATGTATATACAGGGTGTCCCCCAAAAATGTATACGTACTTTACCACCCGATAGTTCAATTGATGCTTCTTTCTTTTCAGATTTAACCCTTTGGAATTAGTAATTATTCAAAGCATGTATACACCCTGTATGTGGTGGTGTTTTTTTCTGGGGTCTCTTTCATGTTCCATTTATCTGTTTGTTTTTATGCTAATATCATTCTGTTTAGATCACTTTATCTTTGCAATTTACTTTGAAATCAGAGAGCATGATGCCTCCGGCTTTGTTTTTCTCAAGGTTGCTTTGGCACTTAGGGTATGTTATGGTTTCATACAGATTTTAAGATTTTTGGATTCTCTTTATGTGAAAAATGACATTAGAGTTTTGATAGTGATTGTGTTGGATCTGTAGATTGCTTTGGGTAGTATGGACTTAATAGTAATTCTTCGAATCCATGAGCATGGAATATCTTTCCATTTATTTTTTTGTCTTCAATTTCTTTCATTAATGTTTTATAGTTTTCAGGTACAAGTCTTTCACCTAAATGGTTACATTTTTTCCAATGTATTTTATTCCTTTTGATTAAATTGTAAACAGGATTTTTTAGTGATATATAATTGACATATAACATTACATTAGTTTCATTGTACAACCTAATGATTTGATATTTGTATATTTTAATAATCATAGTAAGTCCAGTTATCCATCACCATACATAGTTACGAAAGTTTTCTTATCTTGAAAACTTTTAAGATCCATAGTATACCTTGGAAATATACAATACAGTATTATTAACTTAATGACTATGCTGTACATTTCATCCACATGACATTTCTTTTTTAAATATATCTTTATTGATTTCAGAGAGAGGAAGGGAGAGGGAAAGAAAGAGAGAGAGAAACATCAATGGTGAGAGAGTCATTGATCGGCTGACGCCTCACGCCCCAACCAGGATGGAGCCCGCAACCCGGCCTGTGCCCTGACCGGGAATCGAACCCCGATCACCTCGCTCCTAGGTCGACGCTCAACCGCTGAGCCACGCCTGGCAGGGCTTCTGCCCATTTTTTAATTGGATTGTTTTCTCTATTTAGTAAGTTGCCTTTTCATTATTTTGATAATTTCCTTTGCTGTGCAGAAGATTTTTAGTTAGATGTTGCCATGCTTTTTAATTTTTGTTTTTGGTGCCTTTGCTTTTGTTGTCAAATCCAAAAAACATCACCAAGATTGTGTGAGAGAGCTCACCCCATGTTTTCTTCTAGAGATTTTGCGGTTTCAGGTCTTACATTCAAGTCTTTAATCCATTTTGATTTGATTTTTGTGTATAGTGTATGACAGTGGTTCAGCTTAATTCTTTTGCATGTGACTGAGCAGTTTTCCCAGCATCACTTATTGAAGAAACTACCTTTTCCCTATTGTATATATTTGGCTTATTGATTTTAAATGAATTAACCGTATATGGATGTGTTTATTTCTGGTTTTATGCTGTTACCTTGAAATAAGGATGATGCCTCCAGCTTTATTCCAGATTGCTTTGGCTATTGAGGGGTTTTTTATGGTTTTATACAAATTTTAGGTTTCTTTGTTCTATTTCTGTGGGGGGAAAAATGCCATTGTAATTTAAATAGGGATTGCATTGAATCTGTAGATTACTTTGAAATGTACAGACATTTTAACAATATTAATTCTCCCAATCCATAACAGAGAATATCTTTTCATTTGTGTCTTTTTCAATTTCTTTTACCAATGTCTTATAGTTTCCAGTGTACAGGACTTTTATCTCTTGGTTAAATGTATTCCCAGGAATTTTATTATTTTTTATGCGATTTCAAATGGCATTGTTTTCTTAATTTCTCTTCTTGTTAGTGTGTTATTGTATAAAAATGTAAGTGAATTTTGTAAATTGATATTTGTATCCTGCAACTTTATCGACTTTATTTAATTCTAACAGTTCTTTGAATTCTTTAGGGTTTTCCATATATAATATCATGTCATCTGCAAATACAGTTTTCTTTCTTTCCAATTTATGTACCTTTAATTTCTTTCTTTTTTTTTTTTTTTGCATAGTTGCTCTGCCTAGAACTTCCATTATGATGTTAAAGTTTGGATATCCTTGTCTTGTATTTGATCTTAGAGAAAAACTTTCAGCTTTCTACTGTTGAGTATGTTTGCTGTGGACCTGTCATATATGGTCTTTATCATGTTGATATGCGTGCCTTCAGTTCCCAGTTTGTAGAGAGTTGTTTTTTTAATCATAAATGGATGCTGATTTTGTCAAATGCTTTTTCTGCATTTGAGATAATTATGATTTTTACCCTTCTATCAGTTAATGTGGCATATCACATTGATTGATTTACAGATGTTAATCATACTTGCATATAGGAACCCTACTTCATCATGGTGTATGATCCTTTTAATGTATTGCTGACTTCGTTTTACTAATATTTTGTTGAGGATGTTTACATCTATGTTCATCAGAGATACTTGCCTGTAATTTTCTTATGGTGTCCTGGTCTGGTTTTAATATCAAGGTAACGCTTGCTTGCTTTGTAAAATGAGTTTAGAAGTGTTTCCCCTCTTGTATTTATTTTGGAAGAGTTTGAAAAGAATTGGTATTAATTCTTTTTTAAATGTTTGATAGAATTCACCAGTGAAGCCATCTCGTCCTGTATTTTTCTATGTTGGGAGGTTATTGATTACCAATTCAGTGGTCTCCACACAAGTAATTAGTTTAGTTTCTCTGTTCATGATTCAGTCTTGGTAGGTTATATGTTTTTAGGATTTTATCTGTTTCTTCAAGGTTGTCCAATATGTTGACATATGATTGTTATAGTAGTCCCTTACTATAGTCCTCCACTGGATTAAGTACTTAAATGACTGGTACTGAATCTGCAATTACAGCAGCTGGCACTGTGCTTGCCTTAGTTTTCCTACTAAGCATGTGAATAAATAGGTTGAGCGTTTATGCTGTGACATTTGTTAGCTATTACCAAAAGCTTTTGACAATCTGGGGCGTTTCATTAAGTGGCGAAGGGATGGTAACCTTGTTGAGACAGTAGAGTGCAGAAGGGCATCCCAGTGATAGCAGAAACATATGCTCAGTGTCTCCAAAAGTTTGGGACCCATACCCTGCATTAAGGATGGATGATTATAAGTGGTAGAGGAACAGGACATTAAATAACATTGGCTGTTATATGAAGAAATGTATTCCCTTTCAAAAGTCTTTCAATCTTTTAGAAAAACTCAGATGGTACTAAAATGTCTCTCCTAAACTTGCCAGTCTCTCTCCCTCTCTCTCCCTCCCTCCCTCTCCTGCCCTCCCTCCTTTCCTCTCTGCCTTTCTTTTTTAAAAAACAAATAGCAAGGTTAGGGCTCAGAGCATTTGACAGAAACACCTCCCAGCTAAAATTGGTTTATTTTTATTATATTTATTTATAGTTATCTCAAGTCATGTCTCTTTATAGTAGTGACAAATTTTTCTTTTCTTTTTTTAAAAATATATCTTTATTGATTTCATAGAAAGGAAAGGAGAGAGAGAGAGAGAGAAACATCAATGATGAGAGAGTCATTGATCGGCTGCCTCCTGCACGCCTCTGGCTGGGGATCGAGCCCACAACCCGGGCATGTGCCCTGACTGGGAATCGAACCCCGATCGCCTGGATCCTAGGTCGCTGCTCAACGGCTGAGCCACACCCGGCCGGGCCAAATTTTTCTTTTTAAAAAAGTGTATTTAGATTTTTTTTAAAAAGTGAGCCATTTAAGAAAAAATCTAAGCAAATAATACAGATGGTATACAAATTTTTTTTTTTTTTCAAACTATAAGAAAGTTTATTTGGAAAGTCACAGTGGTAGAAGAAGTGAGCAGTAGAAGAAATGGGTTCAGAGGATTTGTTACAGAGACAAAAGAAGGGCCCTTGGAGCTTAGGTGAAAGGAAGGTAAAAGTAGTGCTCCTGGGTAAAAAGGAGGCTGACTAGAAGGGCGAAGTTGTGCTCCAAAGAGGGAGAGTGCCTTATACAAATTTTCAAAGTAAAAATAGGAACATGGTCCAGAACTGAAGTTTAAGAATCATTACCTAGGCCTCTCCAGAGTACATGAGATCTCTTGTTCTCTGGCCTAGACAATAAATAAACGCAGTCTTTCTTGTTTTGTATGGTTGCTTCAAATTTTAAAAGAAAACTCTAGGGGTTTTGTTGGTTTTTTTTAGCATTTACTGGCAAAGTTTTATCATCTCCTCAAAACTGTCCTAGAGGGGCTTCAGCTAGAGCTTCATGGATGTGGCTATTAAGCTCCTGGTCAATGCTCATCAGAGAAAGTTTAGAACAGGAATTCAACTGGTTTAATTGAAGGAGGACCTCAGTCATACTCTTTTACATGTAAGATTGTGTTTATAACATATGCACCTAAGTTCATATTATCTTTGTTCTTTCTGTATAGAGCATGCCTTAGTTATGTACAGAGACCTAGAGTGGCTACTACAAAGTAATCTTTAAGAGAAAGCCTCACATGCTGCAAAGCTGATTACATAAAAACATAGTAGAGAGAGATGAATTTAAATAGTTTTTTCAGACCACTAATGAGGTAGCTATGTGCAAGGCACACATATAAAATAGAAATTATGTTCTAAACCACACATGAATTTTTTTTTATTACCTTATCTACTGATTTTTCTCTCCCCTGGTTTGAAATCTACATTATTTGTCATGTGTTTTCTGTGTGGTCATTTAAACATGCCAGATGTCTTTAAACACATTAGAATAATGGCAAATAAAGCTATTTATATAGCAAATAATTGCACAAATAGACTTTTATAAAGTGCAACATCTCTCTGAACCAAACAATTTTTTTATCAATAAGTCTTCTAGACAGCTCTATGAATGAGGAGTTTGGTCAGTGTTATAAATCACCTCAGAGATGGCAAGACTGAAGGATTGGCTGATTACTTGAAAAAGCAAAGTGTACAGTTGAAGTACTGATCTAAGAGTTTAGATAAAATAACAGAAAACTTGCTATAACTTAGAGGAAGGTAGAGATGTAGTAGAGAATGGGATTTTGACCTGATTATTGTAATCAATTGTTCACAGTGATCAAATTCATTAGATAAGTATTGATATTATTTGTCTGGTACAGGCATAATCACAAATTCAATAAGTTCATAAGAAAGAAGACGTAAGTATACACTGAACCAGGATTGACTTGGATTACCACTAGTAGTTTTAACAATGCTCTTTGTTACAGTTACTGTGGGATTAACATTTTGAGTGAAATGATTCCAGTTTATATCCCACGGGGGCTTTATTTAAAATCATGGAATTGTGGGAAGGAGCTCCTAGGAAATAGTTCTTTTGTTAGGTCAAACCACATTTAGGCCAGCCTGCAAAGCCGGGCCTCGAGGCTTTCAGGAGCTCATAGACTGCCCTTGGGCAAACTGGAAGGGTGCGTAGTTCGCCAGGCTCATGCTGCCATTCTTAGAGCGCCCAGTTTAGCAGATGGGTGTAGGCTGCATCGCGGCCACCACTTAGCCCCTTCCTTAGCCGGTAACCTGCGCAACTGTATGGAGCAGCCCTAGACAAGTCACAGATTCCTGCCCGGCCGGGCGCGGCTCAGCGGCTGAGCGCCGACCTGGGATCCAGGCGATCGGGGTTCGATTCCCGGTCAGGGCTCATGCCCGGTTGCGGGCTTGATCAATGACTCTCTCATCATTGGTGTTTCTGTCTGTCTCTCTCCCTCTCCTTTCCTCTCTCTGAAATCAATAAAGATATATTTAAAAAAAAAAAAAAGGATTTCTAAAATATCATCAAGAATATCTTTTTGAGCCTTTTCTTGACAATTCATTTGAATGTTTAACAAACAACATTATCAAGTCTTTTCAATAGTTGATCAACTACCTTGACAAATTAGGTCACTTCTATGTACTAAAAACCCTTCTAATTTTTCTTTTTTTTTTTTTTTTAACAAGAAACCCACTGCTGGTCTCATTTGTTAAAAGGAGATTCCCTATTATAGCAATAATCATTGAAATTTTCCTCAAGGAAAGCATTGATTCAGGACTTGCAATGATTTCATCATTGACCCAGTGGCCCTGGGAGCACAAAGCCTCAGATAAGAGCAGAGTTTATATGGCAATTCAATTTCTATTAGGTGGAATTATACCATAAATCCAAAGGACAATAATAGTTAGATCCATTGAATTAACATCTGTGACAATAAATACAATGAAAACATTTTAATGCAATTTGCTCTGCCAGCCCAGGATCCAAATGTGATTGATTTTAAATTTAAAAACAACTTTAAAATTAGATTTTAGGATTAAATTCTATAGCTCTCTAAAAGAAAGGGGGGGGAGTATATTTAAAATATTTTCAGCTGGTTTAGATGTCATTGAGTATATAATGGGTATATTTTCCTTCCAGATCATTAGGAGTCTCAAAAGTCTTTTTTCTTAAAGGGGGGGGAGCAGAATAAGTAAAGAGGTGACCTTTAAGAAGGCTAGAATTATCATATCATGTGCTACATTAAACTTAAAAATTGCAATGTCCATGTCTGGCTTGGTTTTGGGAACTGAGTAATCTATAAATTTGACATTATTTGTATAAAATACATTAAAACAAAAAATGTAAGTTGAATTGTTATTAAATTTGTGCAAACGCAGTCACTAAATTATAACAGTAAGGCATTATTATGCAAATTATAGGTAATTTTACAATATCCCTATTTAATTGTTTACAGTGCAGTAGAATTATGGCACTGTTAAGCAGAACAGAATGTTGTGTGAAAGGGTATGTTTTTAATTTGAACCATTTTTACTTCTGTGATTTTTTTTTTTTTTAATTTTTTAGTTATAGTAAGCATGGAAAAGTGATTTAGCATGGAGAAAACAAGGGCAGATGTCTCCTGCATTGTGTACTCAAGGACTTAGCTAATTAATATTTTCCGTGTGCTTGAGTCGGAGATAGGCTCTTTTCAGAGGTGCACAGGCTGCCTCTTTTCGGCCTTTCTGAGATGTCAGATAGAACAGTCTACAAAGATTCGCTCCAAGGAATATTTTTAAGAGATTTGTTTTGAGATGAGGGGCTACTTGAGTGTGAGGCACCCTAAGTTGTCCTAAGCCTCCAGCTGTGTTCCTTAGCAGGCAGGGTTACAGAAGGCTGCTCTGATGTGACAGCACAGAATTAAGTTTGAAACGGCACTTAAGGAAAGGTTTGGAGAGGAAGACAAGACCACTTTGCATCCAGTGGAAAAATCACATCGAATAAACATTTTAGCAAGAGGTTAATGAAGGCTGCCTCAAAGGGAAGAGCCTTCATCTTCTTAGACAGACAACAGTCAGTACCTGGGATTTGTTTGTGGAGGGCACTGGGCTTCCTGCTCCCCTTGCAATCCTTATTTCACCCTTCATATACTCAGCGGTTTCATGTAAGTTAAACTGTCAACATATGAGAAACCTCTCTGCCAATGAGATGACACTTTTTTTTCTCCTGAAAGCCTTGCCAAGAAATAGCTGAATTATAATGGCTGAAACTTCAAAGAGAAAGACGAGTGAAAGGTATTAAAATATTTTCGTAAGAATCCCTGACTCTTAAAATCAGCAGGGGCTGATAGATATGAGAATAATACAGTAATTTTATGGATGGGACAGGGAGGGGGCTGAATATCTGGTGATAAGAAGGTGCCCCCAGGTGGAGCCTTCTGGCCTAGTTATTCTCCATCTCTAGAGGGGGGAAGTGACTATAAAATTCAAAGGAGAAACATGTCAGGTGAACAGGATTGCGTTGTTTTTCTTTGGGCTTAACACAAGTTTCCCCTGCTGATGTGATTCAGTTTTTTTCCTTGTTTTGGAATCTTCCAAAAATCTCAATACAAAGTCTCTTGTTCACGCCTCCATTTATATTAAAATGGGCCAATTTATTAATAATCTTTTTAGTTGTTTATGTGGTATGCCCTCCGTGACACCTATAAGTACTTTTTTACCCCCACTCTATAGCCTTCTGTCTCTACTTTTGCTCTCTTTGCAAAACCTGCTACACAGAAATGACCTTAAACTCAACAATGTTACCTCTACCAGGAGACTGCACTTCAACAGAGATCAAAGTTGAAGACTAACAGACCCATTGCCTTCTAAATTTAGACAGTAGTATTTTACTAGAGATATCAGTTAGGAATTGTGCTTGACTGCTAGTAACAGGGACTAGAAATAACAATGGCTTAATTAAGTGGGTTTCTCTCACATAAAGGAGGTCTAGTGATGGACAGTCCTGGGCTTTGTGTGCTCCGTGCTCATCAGGGATGCAGTCCCTCTTATTTTTCTACCTCTTCATGCAGAAAGTCATATATATTTGATCTTCATTCCCATTTCTGGCAGAGGTCCTAAAATCCTTGGAATTTCCTAAGTGATGAGAGTGATAAAGATGTTTTTGTTATGTTAATGAGATGACTTTGGGACCACACCTAAGAAGGGGGGGGCTGGTTGACAGGAGACCCAACCAGGTGGTTAGAGAGTTGGAACTCTCTTATCATAACTCCAAACCACCACCTCCAGGGAGGGGTGGTGGTCTAGAAGTTGAATCAATTATCAATGGCCAATGATTAATCAATCATGATTATGAAATCTCCATAAAATCCTAAAAGGCCAGGGTTTGAAGAGCCTCTGGGTTGGTGAACACATGGTGATTTGGGGAGAATGGCGTACCTGCAGAGGAAATAGAAGCTTCCAATCCTTTTGCCATACATTGCCCTATGCTTCTCTTCCACCTGGCTGTTTCTGAGTTGTATGTTTTATAATAAATTGGTGATCTAGTAATTAAAATGTTTTTGTGAGTTCTGTAAGCTGCTCTGGCAAAGTATTCAAATCTAAGGAGGCGATCATGAGAACCTCTGATCCATAGCCAGTTAGTCAGCAGTACAGGTAATAACCTGGACTTGGGGCTGGTGTCTGAATTAAGTTGCCAAGGGAGGGGGTCTTTGGAACCTTTAATCTATAGCCAGTTGATCAGAAGAACAGGTAACAGCCTGGGCTTGTGACTGACATCTGAAGTGCTGGGGCGAGGGATGTAGGGCTGACCCTTTAAGCTGTAGGCCCTGAAGCTATCTCTGGGTAGATAGTGTCAAAATTTAGTTGAATTTTTGGACACCCTGCAAGTGTCTGAGAATTGCTTATTGGAGGTATGGTGGACCCCACCTGCCACATTGGAAACTAAGTCTCAGGACACCAATTCAGGTAGTATAAATGAATCCTAGCTGGCTGTCTCCCTTTTATGATGTTTCCGCAGTTCTCCAAATAACTCTTTGCTTAGAAATGTCTCTGTCCTAAATAATGTCAGGGGCTTTGATATTAGGAAAAAAATGAGAGAATAATTTTGGATAGGTGGCTAGAAGTTTCTGCTGTACTTCTTAAAATGCAAACTCCCTGACAGTTACCCACCTACTTGAATTATGTCCAAGCCCAGTCCTCTTTGTTAGCCCTTGCTATCACTTTTTTAAAAAGACCTAAATTATAGTTTATATGGAATGAAACACGTGGGCCCATAATCATGAATGTAGTTCATTCTTCATTCTCAGTTGTATTAAAAATAGCCAATTGAGCATGTTTGTTGCTCATTAGTCTCTCATGATTAGGCAACCCTTAATTTTTCACAGTAATGGGACACTAGATTATCATGGATAACAACAAACAAAGGAAGCTGGCAAAATGCCCAAATTAAACACCAATTCTCAGAGTTTAAAAAAAATTCCCCATTTGAATTGCCCATTGAGTTTTACACATACGAAAGTAAATAAAGAAACAGGGTGCTTTTCTAAATAATCAAATTCTGTGCTTGTAGACAAACCCACACAGAAAAGAAAATTATAGTTTGTGTAAGTGAAAAAGACAGAAGAAATTCGTGTTTAAAGGAAGTTATCAAAAAAAAGTGTCGTAATATTTAGTGTGTTTGGGTGAATTATATAGTATTTAGGGATAAACAACGAAGGTAATATCTTTTTAGTTTCTCTCTTTTGCATTTCTGTGCTTACTCTAACAAAGTGGGGTTAATAAGGAGTCAAATGGTAAACTCTAAAGAAATCTGGAGTCCTGCACCAGAAACACACATGGATAATGCTGTCTGAAGGAGCAAGGGGAAGACATATTCAAAATCAGTGTGTCATTTACAGCCTTGAAATTCTTGAATTGGCTGTATAATACTATAGCCTCTTACCCTTGTTCAATTATAACCTTGGCAGAGGCCAATTCACGGCTTTTGCTCAACCCAGTTGAGTCACGAGGGCCTCTTGGTAGATTCTGGACTTGTATTCACACACAGCTGGCTTTAGACCTTGCTCTACTTCTTCCATGTCAGAAGGCTTTGGGCAAAGGACCAGATTTTCTGGGCCTCAGTTTCCACCTCTAACATGTTATGAAGATAATGGACATAACATGAGGGATAGACTCAGCACGTAGTAGTAGCTTGAGTGTTAGTTGATGCCAGGGAAACAAGGGCAGAACCAAAGGCCAGTTGGAAACTTGTAGACAAAATATGGTTCTTGTTCCTTTCTGGTTCCCTGGTGGGTGTCAGTAGTCAAACAAGTGCAGTGATTGAAATTTTCTGTACATACTGCACATAAATCATCAACATGGATGATCAATTTTGAAAGAATATAATTATCATAAAATATAGTTAATACCACAACTATAATGAACATCACTTTAATTGCATTATAATGGACATAGAACATTAGTTTCAGGTGTACGACAGCAATTCAGCAATTCGACATTTGTATATATAGTTAAATGATCACCACAATAAGTCTAGTTAACATCCCTCACCACATGGTTACAAAATTTTTTTCTTGTGATGAGAACTTTTAACAGTTACTCTCTTAACAACTGTCAAATATACAGTACAGTATTACTAACTGTAGTCGCAGTGCTGTAGATTACGTCTGCAGGACTTATTTTATAGCCGGGAGACTGTACATTTTGACTGCCTTCACGCGTTTTTCCCACCCCTCATACACCTGTCCCAGGCAGTCCTCTGCATCTGTGAATTGGAGGGGGTGGTGAGACTGAGGATTTATTTTATTTTTTATATTACACATAGAAGCGAGAACGTACAGCATTTGTGGTGTTGATTGGATTTTTTTTCCGATGATCGGTGATATAGAGCACCTTCTCATGTACCTGTTGCCCATCTGTAGGTCTTCTGTTTTAAAATGTATCTTCATGTCCTCTACCCATTTTTTCAATTGAATTGTTTGGGGGTTTTGCTATGAGTTTTTATATATTTTAAGTATTAGCCCCTTATCAGGTATATAATTTGCAAATATTTACTCTCATCCCATAGGTTGCATTTTCATTTCGTTGATAGTTTCCTTTGCTGTGCAAAAGCTTTTTGGTTTGATGTAGTCCGACTTGTTTATTTTTGCTTTTTGTTGCCTTTGTTTGGGTGCCAAATACAAAGAAGTCATCGCTAAGACTTATGTCAAGAAGCTTATCCCCTTTGTTTTTCCCAAGAAATTTCATAGTTTCAAGTCCTACATTCAGAGCTTTAATCCGCTTGTTGTTTTTTGTGTACAGCGTGAGACGGTAGCGGGATTTCATTCTTGTGCACGCAGCTGTCCGTTTTCCCAGCGCAGTGTGTTGGATAGAAGCCCTTTCCCCCTGTGTATTCTTGGTTACTTTGTTGTAAGTTAATTGACATATATGTATAAATTTATTTCTGAGCTCTCTGTTTTATTCTATTGATTTATGTACCTGTTTTTATGCCATTACCACTGTTTTGACTTCTATAGCTTTGCAATAAAGTTTGAAATTAGGAAGCATGATGCCTCCAGCTTTGTCTTTCTCAAGAATGCTTTGGATATTCGGGGTCTTCTGTGCTTTCAAACCAATTTAAAGATTTTTTTGTCCTATTTCTGTGAAAAATGCCATCGGAATTTTGATATTCTATTGAATCTGTAGATTGTTTTGTGTACTATGGACATTTTAACATTAGTCTTCCAACCCATACGCATGGAATATCTTTGCATAGTTCAAGTCTTCTTCAATTTCTCTCATCACTGTCATAGTTTTCAGTGTACAGGTCTTTCATCTCCTCAGTATTCCTAGGTATCCTATTCTTTTTGATGCAATTTCAGTCGATTTGTTTTCTTAATTTCCCTTTCTGATAGTTTGTTATTAGTGTATAGAAACACAAGAGATTTTTGAATATTAATTTTTGTCTCCTTCAATTGTTTGGTATTCATTCATTAGTCCTAACATTTTTTATGTGGATTATTTAAGGTTTTCTATATGTGATATCATGTCATCTGCAAATAGTGACTGGTTTTTTTCTTACTTTTCAATCTGAATGACTTTTATTTATTTTTCCTGCTTAATTACCCTACCTACGACATCCAGAACTGTGTTGAATAAAATTACCAGCAGTAGACATCCTTGTCTTGTTCTTGATTTTAGAGGGAAAACTTTCAGCTTTTCACCATTGAATATGATGTTGCAGGCTTGTCAGATATGGCTTTTATTATGATTATTATTGTTTGGTTTCTCTTTTGATTGTGGAATTTTCTCAAATGCTTTGTCTATTGAAATGATCACATAATTTTTATCATTTATTTTAACGTGGTGTGTCACATTGATTGATTTGAAGATGATGAACCGTCCTTGGATTCTAGGAATAAGTCTCACTTGATCATGGTGGAGGATCCTTTTAATGTATTCTTGTATTTGGTTTGCTAATCTTTTGTTGAGGATTTTTACATCTAGGTTCATCAGGAAAATTGGTCTGTAATTTTTTTTCTTGTGGCATCCTTGTTTGCTTTTGGTATCAGGGTAATGCTGGCCTCATAAAATGAGTTTGAAATATTTCTTTATCTTCTATTACTTGAAAGGTTTGAGAAGAATTGGTATTAGTTATTTTCTTTGGGTCTTTGCTAGAATTCAACAGTGAAGCCATCTTGTCCTAGACTTTTCTGTGTTGGGAGGTTATTGATTACCGATTCAGTCTCCACACAAGTAATTAGTCTGTTCGGATGTTATATTTTTTAATGATTCAGTCTTGGTGTAGGTTGTATGTTTTTAGAAACCTATCTATCTTTTTCTAGGTTGTTCAATTTGTTGGTGTATAATTTTTCATAGTAGTCTCTTATGATCCTTTGTATTTCTGTGATATCAGTTGCAATGTATTCTTTAATTTCTGCTTTTTATTTATTTGAGTTTTCTTTTTTTCTTGGTGAGTCTAGCTAAAGGCTTATTAATTTTGTATATATTTTCAAAAAACATCTTTTAGCTTTATTGATCTTTTCTATTATCTTTTTGTCTCTATTTCATTTATTTCTGCCTTGATATTTATTTCCTTCTGTCTACTGGTTTTGGGCTTTGTTCTTTTTCTAATACCTTTAGGTGTAAAATTAGGTTGTTTATTTCAGATCATTTTTATTTCATGATATAGGCACTTATTTCTGTGAATATCTCCCTTAAACCTGGTTTGGCTGAATTTCATAAGTTTTGGTATATTTCCATTTTCATTTGCCTCGAGATATTGTTTGATTTCTCCTTTGATTTTCCTCTTTAACTCATTATTCATTCAGTAACTTGCTGTTTAATCTCCACTATTGTGAATTTTCCAGTTTTCTTGTAATTGGTTTCTGGTTTCACACAACTGTAGTCAGAAAAGATGCTTGATATGATTTCAGTCTTCTTAAATTTATTAAGACTTGTTTTGTGGGCTGTCCAAAAGAATGTCTCATGTCTGCTTGAAAAGAATGTGAATTCTATTGCTTTGGGGTCAGATGTCCTGTATGTGCCCAGGCTCCTCTGGCCTAATGTGTCACGTAAGGCCAATGCTTTTGTATAGATTTTCTGCCTGAATAATCTATCAATTGACATAACAGGGTACTAGAGCCCCCTACTATTTTGTACTATTTTGTGCTGTCTATTTCTTCATTAAGTCTGTTAATATTTGCTGAATATCTTTAGGTGTTCTTTGTTGGGGGTGCATAAATATTTACAACTATTATGCCCTCTTGTTGGAGCACCCCCTTTATCATTATGTGATGATCTTCTTTGTCTTAAAGTTTACTTTATCTGATATAAATATAGCTACACAAGCATTCCTTAGTTTCTATTTGCATGGAATGTCTCTTTCCATCCCTTCACTTATAGTCTGTATATATCCTTCTGCCTGATGTGAATCTCTTGTAGGCAACATATATATGGGTTTTGTTTTTTGGGTTGTTCTTGTTTGTTAGTTTTTTAGTCCATTCAGCCACTCTGTCTTCTGATTGGAGAATTTAGTCCATTTACATTTAAACTAATAGGTATTGAATTATCACCATTTTATAAGTTGTTTTCTGGCTGTTTCGTAATTCCTCTGTTTTTCTCTTCTCTCACTGTCCTCCTTTGTGATTTGAAAACACCTTTTATCCTGTGTATTCCTTAACAGATATTTGGACTTAGTGACTTTGCTACATTGACTTTTATCCTTTATACGAGCTTTACAAGTTCTTAACCTACACCTTTTACAACATCCTATTATTCTGAATTTTACTATATATTTCCCTTTACCAGTAAGATTTATACTTTTATAGGTTTTCCTGTTACTAATTACTATTTTGTTGCTTAAAGAAGTCCCTCTAACTTTTCTTTTAAGGCCGATACAGTGATTATTTTAGATTTTGCTTGTCTGGAAAACTATCTCACCTTCATTTCTGAAGAGCAACTTTCCCACATAGATTATTCTTGGTTAACAATGTTTTTCTTTCATCACTTTGAATATATCATGCCACTTCCTTTGAGCCTGCAAAGTTTCTGCTAAAAAATGTGCTCATTGTCTTATAGGGGATCCCTTGTGTGTAACAATTTGGGTGGTGTTGTGATTTTTTTTGCCTTCAATTTCTCATTATTTTTTATTAAAGTATAGTAGGCATACAATATTATATTAGTTTCAGGTGTACAACGTAGTGATTCAACATTTATATACCTTATAATGTGATCAGCATAAGTCCAGTAACCATCTGGCACCACACAAAGTTATTACAATATTACTGACTGCATTCTCTGTGTCGTACGTTACATTCCCATGACATTTACTTTATAACTGGAAGTTACTACCTCTTATTCCCTTTCAGCTTTTTTACCCATCCCCCACCCCCCTCCCTTCTGGCAACCATCTGTTCTCTGTATCTGTGTATCTGCTTCTGTTTTATTTCATTGGTTTGTTTGTTTTGTTTTGTTTTGTTTTAGATTCCACATATGTGAAATTACATGGTATTTGTCTTTTTTAATATTTCATTTAGAATAGTACTCCATAGGTCCATCCATGTTGTTGCAAATGGCAAGGTTTTTCTTATTTATTGCCGAGTAATATTTCATTATATGTATATATGTAATGTATATCGCATCTTCATTATACATCTGTCTATTGATGGACATATAGATTGCATCCATATCTTGCTATTGAAAATAATGCTGCAATGAACATTCAGGTGCCTATTTTTCAAATTAATGTTTTTATTTTCTCAGATAAATACTCAAAACTGGTATTGTTGGGTTGTATGGCAGCTCTATTTTTAATTTTTTGAGGAATCTCCATACTGTATTTTATAGTAGCTACACTAACTTATAGTCCCACCAACAGTGTGTGGGGGTTCCCTTTTCTTCAAATCCTTGCTGACACTTGGTATTTGTTGATGTTTTCTGGTAAATTTGGATAAAGGTTTTTCAATTTTTTTACCCTTTCAAATAACCATCTCTTAGTTTCTTTGATCTTTTCTATTGTTTTTTAGTTTCTATTTCATTTATTTTCACTCTTATTTTTGTTATATCCTTCCTCCTAATCACTTTGGTGTGTGTTTTTTTGTTTCTTTTTTTAGTTCCTTTGGTGTAAAGTTAGATTGTTTATTTGGGATTTTTCTTGATTCTTGAATAAGGCACTTATTGTCATGCACTTTCCTCTTAGAACTGCTTTTGCTGCATCCCACAGACTTTGGAAAGTTGTGCTTCCATTTTAATGTCTCAGATATTTTTTTATTTTCTTCCTTATTTCTTCACTAACCTACTGGTTGCTTAGTAGCTTGTTTATTCTCCATGTGTTTACAGGTTTTTTCAGCTTTCTTCTAGTAATTGATTTCTAGTTTCACACCATTGTGACTGGAAAAAGCTGCTTGATGTGATTTCAGTCTTCTTGAATTCATTGAGACTTGTTTTGTGGCCTAATTTGATTTAATCTGGAGACTGTTTCATGTACTCTTGAAAAGAATGTATATTCTGCTTTTTAGAATGAAATGTTCTCTAAATAGCTATTAAATTTATCTGGTCTAATTTGTCATTTATGGCTCTTGTTTCCTTACTGGTTTTCTGGCTGGATGAAATATCTGTCGATATCATGAGATGTTAAATCCCATGCTATTTTTGGTATATGGTCAGTTTTCCTCTTTATATTTGTTAATATTTGCTTTATATATATAGGTTGGGTACATAAATATTTACAAATATTATATTCTCTTTTATTGATCTGTTTATCATTATATAATGTACTTATTCTTTTTAAAGTGTATTGTTTTAAAGTCTTTTGTCTGATATGAACATTGTTATTCATTTATTTTTGTTTCTATTTACATGTTATATATATTTTTTATCCCTTCACTTTTGGTTTGTGTGTGTCTTTCAATCTGAAGTCTCTTTTAGGCAGCATATTGATGGGCCTTGTTTTATTTATTTATTTATTTAAATTCATTTAACCAACATGTCTTTTCATTGGAGCATTTAGTCCATATACATTTAAAGTAAGTACAATAGGTATGTACTTATTGCCAGTTTGTTAAATTTCTTTTTGTAGTTCTCTCTTTTTCTCTTGGTCTCTACCTTGTGGTTTGCTGGTTTTCTTTAGTCTTATATTTGAGTTGTCTTTGTTCTTTGTGTATGTTTTGTAGCTTTTTGGTTTGTGCTTACCATTAAGTTTAGATAGATAGATAGATAGATAGATAGATACACATATTCCTCTGTCTCCTTTTTTCTTTTTTTTTTTTTGACTTTCTGTGTTTTTTCTATGAATTATATGAAACTGCTACCTCTTCCAATCTTGAAACAGTGGCCTTGTGCAGGAATAGCCTCTGTAGAGTATGTGTGCTGGGTGGTTTTGGCAGGCTGGCTGGAGCTGAAGCAGTTCTCCAGTTCTGTGTGTGCCAGGGTGCAGGCTAGCACAGTGTAGGGCATGCACAGGGTAAGGTGGCCTAGGGCACACAGCTCTAGGGGCACCCAGATTTACTGGCTAGCCAGGTCTGGATTGGGCATGGTATAAGGTTGCCTGCTGCAGGCCAGCTACAGTGCTTGGACCATCTAGGTGGAGAGGAATATAAACAGTGGAGCTCACTGGCAACTCCAATCCTGGAGAGTTTCCACTATTCCACACTTGTTTGGCAAGCACCTTGAGGTTAACAATTGTATTTTTTTTTTCCTATGGCCTAGGTGCCTTGAAAATTACTTAAAATATATATATATATATATATATATATATATATATATATATATATATATATATTTCTGTGCTCCCACCAGGCAAGTTTGGATGTGGGCTCCTCAGAGCCTTTCTATTGCATGTTGCCCCATAAGGTTGGGTTCATATTGTTACTGCATCTCCATTTCCCCTGCCTTTCTCCATATGGTCCCTTTCTCATTTCTTTGGCAGAAGCTGTTCAATCTGCCCTCAGTTGATCTTCAGGAAGAATTGCTCTATGTGTCAGGGTATATTTGGTGTATTTGTGGGAGAAGGTCATTTCAGGGTCTTCATATTCCACCATCTTGGACCCTTCTTTTATAACAAGTTGTTTTTCTCTTACTACTTTTAAGATTCTCTTTTAGCCTTTAACTTTAGATACTTTAATCATGTCTTGATGTTTCTCTCTTTGGGTTCCTCTTGTTTGTAACTCTCTGTGCTTTCTGGATGAATGTATGTTTCCTTCACCAGGTTAATGGAAGTTTTTATTTTTTCTTCTAATTTTCTACCCCTTTCTTTCTATATTCTCTTTCTGGGATTCCTATAATGCAAATGTTGGTCACTCTTCACTCTTTTTTCCCTCCCTTTTTGTTGCTCTTATTGGATATTTCACTGTGTTTTTGAGTTCACTTTTCCTTTCTTCTGCTTCATCTAGTCTGCTGTTGAACACTTCTATTGTTTTCCATTTTCATTATTGTTCTTCTCAGCTCTCTGATTTCTGTTTAGTACTTTCTTATATTTTCTATGTCTTTATTGAAATTCTCACTTTGTTCATATATTTTTATTCTGAGCTTGTGAGCATATTTATAACTGTTATTTTGAAATTTTATCAGGTAAATAACTTTTCTTTGTCTCATTAGGACTTTTTCTGAGATTTTTAACTTGTTATTTTGGAACATATTTCTGTTTCTTCACTTTTCTTGACTCATTGCATTGGTTTCTGAGCATTAGATTAAACATCCACCTTTCTCAGTCTTTAAAGCATAGCATTGTATACGGGATAAACCTTATTATTCAACCCTGCCATGTTTCAAGCCTACTTTATTTTTAGTGTCTTCCCTATAACTGAGCTTGTGCCAGTACCTGTCAGTGACTTAAAGGGGAGGATCTCAGTCAGCACCTAGTTTCTGTTGATTGGAATCCAGACTGTCAGGAAGCAGCTTTTAAAGCATGAAGATATATTATTTTAGGGAAGACTTGGAGATAAGTACTTTTGTTGTTCTCTCTGCACTGAGCTGTGGGATTATCACCAGATAAGACCTATTTTTTTTCTCTGTTACTGTCCTGTTGAACTCATGAACACAACCCCCATTAGTCACCAGAGGCAGGTGATCAAGAGGCATCCCCTGGGCAGCAACCATAACAACTGGAGCACCAGATGTAAAGTCTGAGTTACATGTACAGGTGCATGTACAAGCTCCCCTCCAGAAATTACAGGTGCTCTGGGATGTAACAGAGGGAAAGCATGAAGAAAGTGACCACCCTCTGAGGATTACAGTCAGCCCTTACATGTGCATTTAATTAGAAGCCTATCCTTCAGGCTACAACTATGAAAAAAACTAACAGGTCTCTTTTACTGAAAGACTGGATGCTACAGTCTGTTGGCACTCTACTGTGTCCTAGAGGTGATAGCTGGTAAGATCTCTTTCTCTGTTACAGTACCGTGGGATCTGCCAGGGAAAGCCCTGCTGGTCAACTGAGCCAGGTGGTCTAGAGATGTCCCCTAGGCAGCAGCAGCAAAACTTGGAGCACCAGATGATGGTATAAGCTTCTTTCCCACACATACTGCTGAGCTGAAGCAAGGCAGATGGAGAGCTCAAATATGTCACCTGCTGGCTCCTATCTTTAGAGAATATTTCAGTAAACCACTAGATGTGTGTTAAATTAGAAGCCTGCATGTCAGGCCAACACTTTAAGAGAAGCAAATAAGTCTCTTTTACATGTGTGAGCACTTTTCAGTCTGTTGCCTCTGCACTGTGTCCTGGGGTGTGTGAGTTCACATGTGCAAGCCCTTTAAGGACCTTTTCTTCGTTTATTATACCCTTGCTGGACTCAGGGATGTAAGCCCTATTGGCTTAAACATCAAGATGTTTTGGGGGCCCATCTCTCAGGTACAGGTCTTCAAAGTTGGTGTTTCAGGTATGGACTTCAAAGTTTTTACTCCTCAGAAGTCTGGGGTTTTGAGTTCTCTCCTAATTGTGGATCACAAAGCTGGGGGTGGGATTTATGACAAGATTGTGTCTCATCCTCTCCTACCTACTTTGTATTTTGCTTGTTTGTCTGATGTATAGGAGTTGCTCAGCTAAGTTTTTTTGTTTCATTAAAAGAAATGTCCCATATGTAGCGATAGATTCACTGTGTGAATGGAAAGAAGGGAGTTGAGAATCCTCCTAAGTTGTCACTTTGATCAAGAACCTACATCAATTTTTTGATGACTCATAAAGTACACTATCCTGTACAACCTTGGGATGACCATAATTATAGGAGATTTTCATTGTAGTGCCAAAAAATACTGGGTAATCAGATGCCTAGGAACAGAAGTTTGCTGTGTTTAATTCTGTCTACCTTCACATGCCTTGCAAGTATTAACTAGTTTCTAGACCAAGATGTTTCCATTAGGCCACTGTCACACAACATATAAAATGCAGATCTTGAGCTAATGAAAATAAAAGGTGTCTGATTAACTCCATAGTACACATTCCTAGTTGTTAAAGTTTTTCCCATCCCACATTTTTCATTTCTTGGTGTATTACAGAAATGTTACCATCTCTGGGTCTATCAGGAGTGACTATAAAATAATGACTGATGACTGTGAGTATTTTAAAGAAACACAAAAGGATTTAAACAGCCAAAATAGTTGTCCTTCACAGTAATAACTTTAGAAACCCATATTGAGTCCAGAAATTCTGAATTTATTCAAAATATCTTTGGACTTTTCCTCAGAAATGCTTAATGCTTAAACTTCATGGAAGAAAATCATATTGGTGCTTTACAACTTACATCTCACTTGTGCTTAGAAACTACTACTCAGATCACCTTCTGTACTTGTCAGTTTTGCTGTTGAGGACTTTTGGCTATTTCTCAAAATTAAATGCACCTGTAAAATACAAAAATTGATCATCACTGGGGACATTGAAAAGATTCTTAAAGCAGTTAGGAAAAGGGAGTGTTTAAAAAAGTTGTGTACATAAAGGTGGCAGTGTTGGGAGTATGTGTGTGGCCTTCAGAGGACTGTTCAGAAGCAAGGCACTAATTTGAAGGGAAACGTCCTGGTAGATTTCTTTTTATAAAGCTGTCATCGCAGGTGTATCATCTGTAGAGCCTTCCTGATTCCATCAGGCAGGAACACTTTCATCACTTCCTCCTTTCCTCGGGAGTATGACAAGCGAGTAGGGATCAGGGTGGAATTTGGGAAAGCTAAACATTTGCAGCTCAGGCTGAGGACAGAGAAAAACGGGAGACGATAAGCACTAAAAGGCAAAGTGGGAGGGGGAAGTTACTATGTTCAAATACTTCCTAGGTGTTGTTTCAAATGTTCTTGTCGGTGACCGTTATTATTGAGCACTTACCATGAGCCAGTTGCAATGCTTGGTGCTTGACATACAAATCCCAATACCTCATATCACTCTTCCAATAACTGAATCTAAGGGAGGTGTCCTTACCAGTCCTTTATCAATGAAGAGGTGGAGGAATTCTTTTTCTATAAGTAAATGCCTAGATAGGATTCAAACTCAAGTTTCTCTGATTCCAAAGCCAGGAATTGCTTAAATCATAACAAGAAGCTAAAAGAAACTACCATCTGACCGTTCAATTTTAGGAAGATGTCAAGGTCAGATACAATTAAGATGCTCTCTGTAAAAATTAGGACAAACCGTTTGTCACTCTGAGCTTATCTTGTGATTTGTGTGGATTTCAGCAGATTCCTTTATTTCATATTTTCCATCTTTTTTTAAAAAAAAATACATTTTTATTGATTTCAGAGAGAGAGGAAGGGAGAGGGAGAGAGTTGAAACATCAGTGATGAGACAGTCATTGATCAGCTGCCTCCTGCACCCCCCGACTGGGGATCAAGCCTGCAACCCGGGCATGTGCCCTGACCGGGAATTGAACTGCGATCTCCTGGATCCTAGGTCGATGCTTAACCACTGAGCCATGCCGGCCGGGCTATATTTTCCATCTTTTAAGATCTCAAAGCACATGCTTGGGATGAAGGGAACCATGATTAGCCATATGGCACTACTTGGTATTTTTATTTCATTAATTAACTTTCCTTTTAAAACAGTATTAATTTTTTTCTACATAGGTTTTTGGTCTGTGTCTGTTTTCACCATGACCTTAATACTTCTTTGCCATGGTAGGCCACCATTAGGCATTAATTACCTTAATTGAAAACCTGTCAAATGGAAATAGTTGACATAGACTAACATTGATATTTTTCTCATGCCACATGTCACTTCCCTCTTCCTTTGTAAGCTGTAAGGAGCAAGAAAGCAGGCAGTCTTCCTTTCGCCTGCCTTCTGACCGCACGTAACCTCACAGCCAACTTTAATTGGTCAGTTCCTCCATCTCTGTCATGGGTGTTTCATCTGTGGGTTCAGGCATCATGTCCTTGACAGTAGATAAAAGTCATGTGCAGCTAAGTGTTCCACACAGCTCTTGACACGATGCAAGAACCGCCAACTGACCAACTGAACCACGGTGCACTAGTCAGAAGCAAACGTCGAGCCCGGATGCCTGCTCTTTGTCTTTACATTGTGACAATTTTTTTTGTCCTGTGAACTATTACTGGACATGGCACACAAGTATATTGTTGGGGCTCCTGGTCCTTTGGAATTAGACATGTTAGAATTAGAATGTAACTACATAGACTACGGCTTTGGGGGGGTGATTAAGCTTTTTGTTTTGTATGATAAAAAAATAGAAGGCTGCTATTTTATCTAAGAGACACTTGAGGTTTTCCTGTTAGTAAGATGGCATGGGCGGAGACTTTTCTTCTCCCGCCACTTCTTAGTCTCCCTTCTATTGGGCTCTCCTTCCTCTTCATCCGTCTCTCTGCCTCTCCTAGCTCTGTTTCTAATTCCCTGGGGAGGCAATCCAGGGCCCAGTTTGGGGGAGTCCAGTTTTCAATTGCTCTTTTTGCTCTATGAAACACCTATCATCAGTTCCTCAGATTTTAATATCTAGACAGATGTATGTGCTCCGTTAAGGGAGAAGTGCTGTGGGATGTGTGCTGTGCGCCAAGGTTAATCTATTCCCTGGATGTGGGTACTCACTTAGTCTTGGTTGACTGCAAAATTCCCATGTAGCTTTTGCTTAATGTCTGAGTAATTGGAGGGAGAAGGGCTTTGGTCTGTCTCTCTCCTTTTGTGACTTCCTTGTTTTGTACTTTATCTGAGATTATGAGTGAGTGTGATTTCAGATGAGGAACACTTAACGGTGAGGGAGATGAAATTTCACTGAGATGCAGAACACAGGAAGAAAAAAATGTGTGAAAAATCACGTTAATGGGGTTGTCTTCGTAGCTAGTAAAGCAGAGAAAGGAAATTCCCGCACAGCAGGCTTTAATAAAATTGGCAGGAAAGGATGTTGGGCTGTGTGAGAACACTGGTGAGGAATACAGAGATGGGGAGGGCGTAAAGGAATCACAGGGGCCTTTCGGACATTCTTTCTCTGCACCTAATTTATTCTTTAAATGAGTTTCCAGATGAGAATTGTTTTCCCATAAATTTGCATTAGTAGATTTAAGAGCATGGTTGGGCTCTTCCAACACAGGGGTTAACCAAATATTAGGCAATATTATGGTTTGATACTGAAGATTTCCTATCCCAGGGATAGTTTATAAAGAGTGGACATTTAAATTTGTGTGTCCCAGACTTTGTATTTGGAAATTCAGATTCCCAAAGGAGATAAAGTAGGACACAGTCATTACTTAAGGAAGGGATTCACCATGTGATTTTACTAAAGACATACTCACAATACACAATCCTCTGGGCTTTAAAAATATCATTTGATTTTCACACAACTTTTCTGGAATTTTTATATGTATCACACACATTAAACAAGCCTATTACTAAGATAAATGCAGAAGTCCTATATTCTTGTCACCTGGGTCACTTTGCCAAGGAGCAACCATTTATTTATTTGTTCTGCTTATTTTTTTATATTTCCCCCACCTACCAGTTTAAGATTCTTGAGAGCAGAACCCTGTTTCTCTTCTTCATAGATGTACCATACGTGCTTGAACATTTGGGGCACATAGTAGGTGCTCAATAAATTTTTACTGAATGAATGATGTTGGGATCCCAGGGAAAGTTTGCCTCACGTGAGTAAATCACCTATGCCAAAGGTGGCAGCTAGCCCAGAGCTCCTTGACCCTATTATGTCAGTGTCTGTCCTTTGAGTCCCTGCCAGGGCTCTCATGTGAGAGGGCAGTGTGCTCCCAGGGCCGTCTGAGGGAGAGCTGATGAGCAAACTGGGTCACCGTGTGTCCCCACACGGCAGATCATTTACTTAAATTCATGATATGCTGATGGGGATAACAACCTGACCATTTATCTTTTAGAAACTTCTGCTGAAAGGCCCTTCCCAAATTGAAGTTGGTGTCTGGGAGATTGTCAGCAGCTTCCAGAGCAAGGGCCCAGCATCTTTAGCCCCCACCAAGTGCTTTTAAACTATTAAGAAGCTCAGAAAGGGCAAAGTAGCAAATGTTGCTGGTGACCCAAGACTGAAATAAATACTGTCCTTAGAAGAGGAAGGTCACTTTACAAGGGTGTCTGTCACCATGAGCTTTCTTTACCCCCAGAGGAGACCATGAGCTTAGGCACAAAGTAGGGATAAAATGCCTATTTTAGCCGAAGATATCTATTAAAAGAGGTGGGGGAAATAGGCTGACCCCTGTGCCCCTGCTTTGTACTTGGTTCTGGTAGAGAGAGGAGAGGCCCGCAGCTCCCGCTGTTCCCAGTGGGGTCCCTCCGAGAGCAGTTCTTGTATTAACCACTTTACTGTTTTGTCCCCATCTCGTTATCTGTTCTTGTTAGAATCTTTATTATTCATGGATGCAAAAAAAAAATCCCATCATTAAACCACCATAAATATTCATAACGCTTCGCAATTGTGTGCATTTCATTAGCCACTTGGCAAAACTTCTCTGAAGCACCAAAGTTTTAAGGGAATCTGGTTAATGAGACCCGAGCCCAGGAAATGCAGGGGTGGCTTTCCTAGTTTAGGATATTTGATTTTGACCTGAAAACAAATGCAGAATATAAATAATAATTAAAAGAGATAAGCAGGGGAAGCATTCCCTTGCAGAGGAGAGCCACACATTCCCCGGCTTTGTCTGGACTGTGCTTTTGTGTCAGGCGGAAGATAAGGGTAAACACTGTACCACACGAGAGGGAGTCTGAAGGCTGCATCACTAATGGATTCGCCCAGGAGTCTACAAAGGCCAGATAAACCCCCGCTTTGGTTAACAGGGGCTTCTCAAGTTCTATATAATTACTGACATCGGGCTGGAGTTGAGATAAGCATGGCCCTTTTGTCGGACTTATTATAGCAGAGGGCCACCCCATTCTTAGTGTCGAAGGAAGACTCCTATCCACCTCTCTCTTCTAATCCAGTTTATCTGAACTGCGCCCTCTCCATCAGCACTGAGCTGCTCACGGGAGCACGAGGGAACCCGGCAAACTTCTGCAGCGGCCAAGTGGATTTGGAATAATGTGCTTCCCACTGGCACCCACTCCCATCAGGGCACACAGATTTGATCCCATCAGGGCACAAAGATTTGAACCAATGGAGGCATTTTTTTTTTTTTTTAAGTCTTCACCAGAGGATATTTTTTCCATTGCTTTTCAGAAAGAGTGTGTGTGTGTGGGGGGGGGGTCGGGAGAGAACAACATCAATGTGAGAGAGACACATCGATTGGTTGCTTCCCCGGGGCTGGGGATCAAGTCTGCAACCGAGGCATGTGCTCTTGGCTGGAATCGAACCTGGGACCCTTCATCCTGTAGTCCGATGCTCTAACCACTGAGCCAAACCGGCTAGGGCTAGGATGGAGGCATTTTTTTTTCTTTCTGTTCCACACATTCATACCTTGAAACATTTCTTTCAGCTTGAGAATTGTCACTACTGAAAAGGAATTTCAAACGGCGTGAGCTTGTAGAGAGAGTATTTATGCCAGTATGTTTTGTGGCTCTTGCCAGCACTCGTTTACGATG
The DNA here is from genome assembly GCF_054644295.1 of Miniopterus natalensis. Taxonomy (NCBI): domain Eukaryota; kingdom Metazoa; phylum Chordata; class Mammalia; order Chiroptera; family Miniopteridae; genus Miniopterus; species Miniopterus natalensis. The sequence continues at coordinate 57,896,320 of NC_142083.1, forward strand.
CCTCCATGCCATTCCTGACAGCATTTATGTTTGATACCGAGAGGCCTTCACTACTGCTAACAGGTGCCGGGAAATATTGGTAACATCCCAGACTGCTCAGCAAGTTCTGCTTCCCCCGAGGCGCAGAAATGAGTTGCCACCTATCCAAGTATTAGACTGGCTGCTAGTGTACATCACTTTGTTAGGAAATGTCACGTTAAAGGGAGAGCTCTCCAGACTCCCGAACAGAGGACCAATTACTGAAGGTTCTCCTCGGTCTGCTCCTCTGGAATCACTGGGTCCTTTTCGGCCCCTGTTGATTCTCCAGCTCATTTGTGGTGGCATTTGGCATTCATTTCATTGTTTGTTGACCCATCTCAAATGCTCTTTAATTAGAGTCTTATTCTTATGACTCCTCCCTGTGCCAACTGATAAGGATATCAGCAGGGAGAAGGGGCTCTTTTCACTATTTATTTTATATTTTACCCCATAAAAAAAAAAAAGTCCGAATCGTCAAGAAAATCAAGTGTGCCATTTTATATAATTTACTGTGTCAATTTAGATGTAGTAACCTTTGAAATACGGCAAATTTCTTCAGTGCTGTAACATTGAAATTCAGAATCAGGTTTTAAAAATTCCAGCAGTGTTAATTACTCCCTCTGTGCTTCCACTGCACTTTCTTCACGGCCCTCTTATCCTATCATATTTGTTTAATAGACTCTTTTGCTTGCAAGAAACTGTGGTTCACTCAGGCTAACTCAAATAATGAGGACTTGTTTTAAGGATGCCTGTGCTAATCATGGAGTCAGACTCTCATGAAAACCTCAAAATAGAAGCCAGGTAATGACCAGGCATCACAGTGACTGGAGTTAGAAAGTGATTCTGGGGTGAAGGAAGCAGCTCCTTGGAACTGAGCAGGTAAAAGTCACGGTTTTCCTGTGCATCTGCTCCGTTTTGTTTATCTCCCCCTCTCCTGACCCCTTCTATTTCTACGGCCTCTTCCGAAGGATTTACTAACTGTCCTGGGTAATGACTAAATAGCAAGTCAGTGCAGAGATGTTTTCTCCTTGCCAGAACCATTCATATAGGACACTGACTAGCCTGCAGATTGGCTGCGGCTGAGTCAGGAGTCCACTCTCTGTCCTGCCAGCTACAACCCTTGGATGTGTGATGGGGTATATTATGTGGTTTCCTTTCTTTTCCTTGGAAGGGACTGTGGATATGACAAGTTCCATAACTGATGTGTATAACCCCATAATGACTGGGAGCTTTACCGGAGTGAAGCCAGTCTCCTATTTAAAATACCCATAGTGCTTAGCACAGGTTCTGGCCTATAGTAGGTGCTCCATAAATCATAGCTAAATGAATGAGTGAACCTCTACAGTCTCTTCTTTCCTGGGGCTAGTTCTGGATGAACTAAAGTCACTTGCAGTCTGCATGCGATTTTATATCATTTGCTTGCCAACAATGGGGAATTGCAGAGGGCTCTGGGTTCTAAAACATGACATATCTCGCTTTCCCTCTGTCCTTTCCAGATTTTTTTGCCCTTGATCTACAAGAATCAAGCCATTGTGGTAGAGTCAGCAAGTCAGTAATCTGTGGCTATGGGCTGCTGTGACAAAAACATACACTGGGGTGGCTTAACCAATGGAAATTTATTTCTCATAGTTCCTGAGGGTGGGAAGTCTGAGATTAAGGTGCCAGCCAGCATGGCCAGGCTCTGGTGAGGGTCATATTCCTGGTTTGCAGACAGCCTTCTCACTGTGTTGTCACATGGTGGAAAGCAGAGAGAAGCAGCGAGCTCGTTTGTGTTTCTTCTTCTAAGGACACCAATCCCATCAGAAGGAATCCACCCTCGTGACCTGATCACCCCCCAGAGGCCCTGTCTCGAAACATCCTAACATTGGAGGTTGGGCTTTCATCATAAGGATTTTGGAGGGACACAAACACGCAGTCATAACAAGGAAAACCTCACTTTAAGATGAGAAACTTGCTGTGATTCTAGCTGTTTTCTCCAGTACCCTGGAGCCACTCACCATAGAAAACTACAGAATAAGCCCCACTAGCATCCACAGGAAAAGCTGCTTTGAAAAATACAAATTTGTATTCTGGTATCAAGGGGGTCTGGGCCTACTCCTTTAGAGGGAAGGCTGGAGATCCCTCCCCTGAATATGAGCTTCTTCCTCTAAGCTGTGTGTTCCTCGGGGCCATGGACAGACATCACAGATGTTTGGACAGGAGGTATAGGTCACACACACCCCCCTCACGGGGATGACAGGCACATTACATGACTGTGCTTCACTCCCCTGTGTAGACTTCCCAATGGAATTGTCTCCAAATGACAATTGCACCAAGATTCTGTGACCACAGTGGGCAGCACAGTCGTGTAGCACCAAGTTCAAAATCACGCTGGGCAAAGGCCGCCTCCTGCCTGGGTGTGCCTCCCGTCACATAGTCATCATTCAGTTTTCCTGCCTGTACATCTATAACCTTGATCAGGGCAGAGGGAGGGATTAAAAGCAGAAGAAATATTGTCCTGATTGGAAAAATCAGCCTTCCTTTTTGCCGATCTCCCACCAGAAAAATGAATCATTTTTTTGAGGTCTGTCCTTGGTTCTTTCCATATGGCTTGGAAGGCAGACTTTCTAGTACTTGGGGGACTGCTTCTGAACGGCTGTAAACACCTGCTGCATACAATGACTAACTCTGTTTCCTGGTGACAGTTACCCATCCTTCCTTCTCTGCTGTCTCTTGTGCTTCGCCGTAGCACTTTCGGAAGTTTGGGTCAATTTCTGTGGGAATAGTGCATCCACTTTCCTTCCTCCTCTCTATGGAGCTGTCACAGTTTAGGCCAGAGCAGTGTGGAGTCTGAACCTGCCGTGAACAACTCAGCAAAGGTGCCTGGTGTCCTCAGTAGACAATAAGTCTTGTGGGCACGATCGATGAAAAAGGAAGAAAACAACCCCAGAACTAAGAGGAGGACAGCCACACAGACCCCAGCTAAACTGGGCTCCGCTTGCTAATGAATTCACTAGCTGGTACTGAATGCTTCATACTCTTCTCGCTTCTCAAATCAGGTTTAGAAATTGATTCCATGCCAGTTACAAGAGGCATAGCTGTCACTTTCCAGGGAGATTAACTTGCTTTGTGGAATACTGACGGGGACCGGAGAAGGGCCAGACCCACACAGAATGCAGGGCCCTCCCATTCATGGCAACCTGAAAATCCGAAAGAGTTAATCCAGGGTTTGTCCTTTGCACCAGTGCACACAGTCCAGAGTAAACTAAGCCGAAGGAGGGAATTTAGGGAAGTCGCAAACACAAACTAACATGAATTTTTATCATCTCTGTGGCACCTGGTGCCCAGACTGGTCATCCCTCGGAGGCACAGGTCCTAGACCTCTAGTGCCCAGAGTCCCCACTCTCTACTAAGCCAGCTGGACCCCTGAAGATGGTTTGGGGTACAAACATTGGCGTAATGATGGCTCTGCCTGACTTCAGAATATTGGGGAACTCTGTGGGTAGGAAAGGCAGGTGAATTGAGGAAAAGACAAAGATCCAAAATGCCAAGCCATGTTCCCTGCCAGTGGAGACAGTTTTGCATTTCCACCTGGGGCTCTACACTGTGGTCAGATCTGTAAACACCACAGTGCCTGGCTGGCCGTCCCCTAGCGGGACTTCTTTTAACCACTACATTTTGCCCTGTGGCCTTAGATGTTATCAGCCTGGTGTTTAAATGTATCTAAAGTGACCCTCAGTACCCTTTCCAATATTGTACTGCTCAGCACAGACAATGCCAAGAAAAAAAGTGCTGTGACTACATTGTCAGAGAGTGAATGTGTCTATGTGGAGCCCCAGGAGGCTACCGAAAGAAGTGACAATACAAATTATTTTCTTTTACATTCTTCCTAATTTTTAGACAAGCTGGAATAGGCACACAAACTGGGGATGTCATGAGAAATTACAGAATCAAAGTTGCTTTTGAAAAGTCCACTTTTGTAATAAAACCATTGACTTACAGAGAAGAAAACTTGGGAAACTGCCTAGCACCCCTCCCCCAGTTACAGTGCATTGGAAACTTCTTAGAGAAGGGACAAACGCTTCATCTGTTTTCTGCTCTTAATCAGGTTCTGAGGCATGAGAACAAGAGAAATGGGGGCCTCTTTCCAAAGCCTGGGCCAGCCTGACTCCAGTTCTTTCCCCAGGCTACCTGAGTTTAGCTGCTCTCTTCTCTGTTTCTCCAGGGGAGACTGACAGCCCTCCTTTCCATTTAATTCTTCCCCAAGTTGTTGGAAAGAGCCGTTAGTTTCTGTTTTATTCTCCGCCTGTGAGACCTTGGGATGAAATACTCTCGATACACCACAAAGCCTATTACTATTTTAAGTACCTGCATCTTCCAGGAGAAGGAACACACTGGCTCTCTGCAGGAGAAATAAATGGAGTCCGCTTTCTGGCTGGCACACTGTCTCGGGGAAAACATTTAAAAAGACACGGATCTTCTTGTTCTGTCTGCTGCTGAAAATGTGTCCATATCTAGTAAAGCCACGCACAGATTTCCGAAGCATTAACACGCCTCGCACTCTCTGCTACACGTTTGTGTTTTTTTGGTTTGGGGGTTTTATTGTGTTTTTTTGTTGTTGGTTTTTGGCGCAAAAGAACACAGAAAGGAGAGGATCCCGGGGTGTTGATAAAATGCATTTTCTAAGATGTGCGTAAGAAGAAACATGTTCTTTCTCTTAGTTTGGTGTCTTGTTTCACGGCTCAGGCTACCTGCCTCCCCCGTGGTGCTGTCTGAGGACACCCCGGGCCCCGCGAGCGGAGCAGCCGCAGACGCAGTCTGTCTGTCCTGCTTCCCCACCGCAGGCTCTCGCCGAGGTTTGTTTGTCCCTTCCTTTTGTGTTCTTGTCAAGACTGACAAACATCCGTGTGGTACCAAGTGACGCGACGTTCTTGCTTGGATAATCATGACTGGAATTCAGGATTTTCAAAGTGCATTGTTGACTCAAAGAGCCACCCACGAGATTGGCCTCTTCTGGGCTGACTGACAGCGCCCGTGAGGTGGTGCTTTCACCCCAAATGGCCAGGTCCCCCCATGTCGCCTCCCCTGTGGCTCTGGTGTTGGAATCCTCATCTCGGTGTTATTCGTTGCATTGCAAAAAAGGTTTTTTATTAATGTTACACACGACCCCATATTTAGGAATAAAACTGAGAAAAAGCAGACGTAAGAAGAGACTCTGAAAGTTCTGTTTATTTGAAGCGAGCGGCACTGTCTCATTGACCTACCCTCAGGGTGGAGCCTACATAATGCCACTGCTGGGAGGAAGGTGACAAAGCTCATGGGACACTTAGGATGGAGGCAGAGGTGGTTTTAATGGGAAGTGATGGAATCACGGTTTACTCTCAGCATGTACTGAGGCTCCTGGGAAGAGTGTGACAATCTCTAATGGAAATAGTCAAAGGGGTTCTTCTGTTGGGATATGTTGAACAGGAGGCCTTTGGTCCTTCTGCCTGCCGCTAAGGGCTCAAAAAATTCTGTACAGGAAGGACTTAGGAGCTGCATTCTGTCAGAAAGGGGGCAGGAGGCAGGGACTTGCCTGCAAGCAGCATTCATACAACAAGCCCACTGTTTTCACTTAGATGCTGTTTTTTGGGGGGTTTTCTTTAGAGTGGTTTGGCTAATCGCCTCTCTTCAAGCCGATGGTGATGCCTTTAACCAATTCCTTAGTCAATGAAATTCCCTGCCTTTTTAACAAAAAATCTTGTGCATTCATTTATCATCTGTATAAAAAAAGGACATGCAGTTATTGCAAATTTACTGCTTGCAGGGTCCATCAGCGGTTACAACTGTTTTAAAAATATGCACACGTATGTATTTAACCCCTGAACGACTTGACTAACATAGCAGAATATATCATACTAAAATCTGATGGAGAGTGTTGGCCTAATTAGTTGTTTATAATCATTTCAGAATGATTTGTTTTCCAGAGAGACTGAGCAAAATCATAATGCTTTTGACAGCATCTGTGCCAATGCTTTCCTGAAAGGTACTTATGTTATCAGCAGAATGGGAAACTAAGCTTTGCAAACAGTCTCTAAGACACTGTTTTGCACACAGTTCCTAAGAAACTTAGAATGGTCAATAAGCACTTTATCAGGGTTTTCTTGAACTTTTTCTAAGGACACCTAGATTATATGTGTTCCTAGAATGAGATAAAAGATTCTAATCATCATCACTGGTCTAAGACATTCAAATACATGTGTTTCATTCACCCAAATCTCCCCTATGGTTCTTTTCCTGTAGCACGTTAGATGACTCAGGCATTACAAGTACTTTGTTACCAAGCAAAGAAAGTGTGGCTCTTGCAACACTGCTCATAGGTCCCGCCTCCCGTCTGGCCTGCTTTCCCATTAGAGGGTGCAACACTATCGGGAACTGGCCTTTTCATCAGGGGTTCAGTCCCCTCCCGATGATCTCAGTCCCCAGTTTTGCATGTTTTGTATTTTATTCCTCTAATCTGTATGTTAGGTAGCCTTCACGTCGGTAAGATCCTGGGCACCTCGCAACTTGGCCTACCTGCAGTCTCAGCAGGTAGTCTCAGATTGTTCTTTAAAGCAAAGTCTAAAACTGTCATCTTTTCAGCAATTCCACTGCTTCCTTGGGGCACTATGGTGATTTCTCTGGACCAATCTCATAATTTGCTTCAGTGACACTCGGAGGTTGTCTTGTGCTTTCTCATTTTCAGTTACCTTTGTAGCCACCGTGAACATGGGCTCCATGCGACACCCGTCTCTTGCAGCCTACGGTGCTTTCTAACCATTTTCTATTTTGTCAGAAGCTCTTAACCCAATTCTGACTATTTGTAAAATGATTTCCTTTAACTTTTAGCTTCCTAATCTTAAAATCCCAACCTTTTTCCCCCACTCACTTTATTTTTCAAAAAAGTCTGTCTCCCCTCTTATTCATGCATGATATAGATGCTTGACTTTTACATCTTTTCTGCTTTATAAATCATTACTCTCTTATGCTCCCGTCTGCCTTATGGTGTAAACTTTGAAAGTACAGATTATAAACATAAGCTTGATTCTGCACAGCACTGAGCACAACGTCATGATCACGCCAATGCTTGTGATGATGATGGTGACGATGATGATGATGTCATGCTGTTCTGGTTTGAAAGTATCACATAGGTGGTCCAGTACATCATTTTTTTTTTTTTTTTTTGAGCTGTTCCTCATTCTATAAAGCTGTCATTCTTCATTAGCAAAAAAGGTTATAGTAAGTTATAATTACTGTTTAGTGCCCTGTCAAATAATTAAGTGTAATAAAAAGCTTTCAGTGAGTTTAATGTTAACATGGTGTAATTAAAGCCAAGTCTTGAAATGCATTAGGTGTCTGTTATGTCAGATATTTGAGGCTTTTCCCCTCTACAGATGAGATTTTCAAACTGTGCTTATAGCAATGTCATCATCAGAGACAAAAACTCACATCACTCAGGTGCAAAATAGGCTTGACAGTACCCAGCAAGGGCGATATTCAGAAAATCAAACAAATGAGTTATACGACCCTGTTATTTACTGATCAGGGGACCAAGTCCCAAAGATATTGTGTGACTTGCCCAAGGTCACACAGTGGTAATTAATTCTTCCTTGGTAGTAAGAATTGAGGTTTCCGGTTATACTGAAGGGATTATTATTTTAACGGTCATTCTCTCTTTCAGAAGTTTAAGATGTTTGCTGGAAAAAAGCTTATGTCTTTTTCTTGATGGGGTGAAAAAATATAGGCAAAGTAAAAGAGCATAACTTGTATTTAACTCTTATACGTAATAGTCATTTTAGGATGCAGGGCTTGTCCTAGCACCTACTTGAAGGCTCAAATACAGAGAAAGGCTGAAATCTCACCATTTTCTCCTCAGAATACCTGGAATGTGCCTGGATACTTGGCCATTTCTAACCCTGCATTCTGAGCTTCTCAGGCCTTCTCTTGCACATGTCCTATTCTCTTTTCTGTCCACACAGATTTTGAAAAATCAGCAGAGCACAAGTAGCCCCTGAAATAAAGGCGTCATTCAAGGAACAAAGAAGTAGGAGGAGGGCTCCAATTAAAACGATGAAAATCTTTCGTTTTTATTTAGGTATACTTGTACGGACACGTGTATATACAAATACAGATCGTATGGGTTTGTCTGTGTGGGTTTTTGATTTTTTTTTTTACATTTTCTTTTAGGTTTATATAATGTCAGCATTTCAAAACAGCACTCGATGAGTCAGTGCAAAGGAACTGCAGAGCAGGGCAGCAGGACCACAGGACCACGAGGGGCTGGACTTCACACCCAGGCGCACACACAATGAGCGGCTTCAATGGGGTGTCAGGAGGAAGCATGGAAAGCGGATTCTGACTCATGGGTAACCTCCAGCGTGCCAGCATCTATTAAACTGCCCAGACAATGGAGCACGCCCATTGTAGGGAGATTTGTCTCACATCCGAGCAGCTCCGGGGCAAACGCATGGGAAAAACTCAGTGATGCCAAACCAGAGACAGACCTGCCCATTCACGGTTCCGAGGGAAAATGAAACGTGGGAGGAAGGCGAGAGACGAAAAAATAAACATAGGCAATAAAAGGGGGTTGTAGGCAAATGGGGCGCCGGTGGAGGTGGCTTTCAAAAGAAACACTAGTGACCACAGCTCAGAGCAGTGAATGGAAGGGAGGCATTTAAACTGTTTTTCTAATTTGGGGGAAATTATAAAAATGGCTGCTGCCGTTGCTAAGGCACCAGAGAAAAGCAAAGTTCCTGGAAACCCACAGGTACTGTGTAACTCGTCCTTTCCCAGTGACACAGCGGAAAACAGCCCCACTGCACCTTCCTGAAGGGACCGGTCGCAGCCTTTCCCACCCCGGGGCTGCGCGACGCTGGTAAGACTCTTCCTGGGGAAAAACAAAACTGTGAAAACCACCACAAAGGAAACCAAACCAAGTACAGAGCTGTTTTTCAATTTCCTAAACCTTTTCAAACCAACATGCTGGGGTGGAAAACACACACGCACACACACAATATACACACACATGTGCACGCACCATAGGGCTCCAACATCAGACCTTGAAAAGTGGTCAAAAAAGTCATGTTGTTCCAGGTCCCCAGACGGTGGAGTCTTAAGACTGGGAGCGCGAGGACCACACGGTCCTGCGTGGAGCAGTGTCTCGGTCATTTGTGACTCTTCTCCAGCAAGTATACATTGGATGTTTCAAAGCCTCAATGCATGTTTTGTATCCTGAAAGACTATTGTTCTCACTTACAAAAGACATAAGAATCAAATTAATACTTTATTATCAAACACTATATACAACAGAGGTTGCTAATAATACAGAATTTAAAGAACGCAGTTTTTTTTTTTTAATGTTTTACTTTTCTTTCCTCTGCCACCCAAGAAAGTACAGTACAAAACAATAGTCTAAACTAACACAAACTGTTACCTGGTCTATTAAAGGATACACGGTATCCACTAAACAGACAGATCCTTATTTCCCTGCTTCATGTTGCAAAGCCCTAGGCAACCAGGGGCAAAGGTCGCTGGGGTTTGACTCGCTGGGGCTGGGAGGCAGCTAAGGCTGCCTGCCCTTCAGACTTTTGAATTGTTTTTGAAGTTAAAAGCTGCTACAAAGTTGCATCGACATCTTCCTAAGCCCCCAGAGGGATGTAACACCACCACAAAAGGCCACCAGCACTTTTTGGACAAGATGAAAACTGCCTGATACCAATCATCTTGAAAGCACGGCAAGCGTTACCTACAATCACATCACTTATAGGTCGAGAAGCACACTGTCTACTGGTGTGGGTAGTCTTGCTACTGGCTTTTTTTGTTTGTTTTTTTACTTAATTTGTAGTGGCACAATGGTGAAGGAAAGGGGTCTAATTTTACTGTGAAAAATGAAAGAGTGGCAGAGAGGGCCATGAGTAATTATTTCATCATTTGTTAGAGACAAATGCTAGAAAAACCACAGAAGTCACCATTTCTAAAATGAAATTAGCACTGCTAATGTAGTTATGACTAACTGGAATCATTACAGGATCATTTGATTTCCTTGTGGTTATAGAACATGCAGTATTATTTTGGTTCTGACTATTGATCCATTTTAGAAGGTACCTCTTTCCCCCCTACCCAAATCCCACTGCACCAACAAGCCTGTAACTATTCATAAGTATTACTGGACATTACTGAGAGTACTGAGCATATAAAGGAAAAAAAGAATCCAATGCTGTGAACTTTTGTTTCAGCGAAATGGTGGCTGCCTTCTGTGATAAGACTCTGCCACTCCAGAGAAGGTCCCGGCGTCTGGGGGAGTGGGACCGACCGGGTCTGCGAGGCTGGCAGCCCCGCTCACTGGCTCCAAGTGCGAAGAGACCCAGCAGCAGCCTCCGCTCCGCACGGATTCGGGTAAGCGCAGATTACAGTTCAACACGTGTACAACTCTCCAGCGGGCAGCACTTCTACAGCTGCCTTTCGCTCACATACTTTTCTAATTCAGAACTACTCAAAATTCTCAAATTCCCATTCATGAAATCTGTCCATAATATGACCCCCCCCTTTTTTTTACACATACATTTTTACGTTGCTGGAATTCCGATTTTTCACATCTTACATGATCATCGCATATATTTCTTGTTTTGTTTCGAAAGGCATGGTTTCTGTTGATGTGTCGTGCAATAGCAAAAAAGGCAAGATTTCTTTTCCTCGGTCTGCCGCTCTTCCCTGCCTAGGCTTCGGAGTTCAAAGTTCGCGACAGCCTCACCAGTAGAAACCCCCAAGGCTTGCATTTCCTGGTAGCTAACTGGAAACAGCATCCCTTGCTGGCCATGCTGAGATTCTTTACGCAGGGTCATCCTGCATTCATTCTCTGTCCGCCCCACCCCCACAATGAAACAAGGTAGCCCCCCATATTTCTAAATGTATCAAGGGATACCACTTTTTCTCACAAGTTTAAATAGGACAAGCATATATACTCACTCTCAGCATAAAGTATATCTAAATAATGTATTTTCTATTCTAGTGGATTTTTAAAAAAATATTTTGTTAAAGTCTTTGGGACTCCATCTTGTTTATCTCCCACAGATAAACACATGTTCCCCCTACTCTTCAGGCTGTGTCAGAAAGGGAAAGAATATAAAATCAACACTTGAATTTTTTTTTTTATTCCACACTTTGGAATTTTTATTCCAAATTTCCCTTTAGCCCTCCCAAGTAGTGCTGACTGACTCTCCGGGTGACAGGGGTTTGTGTCGGAGCCCCTGTCGTCGCGGAGTGCGGAGCAAAACGTGGGTACTAGGGTGGGAGTCGGGGAAAGGCCACAGTCCACTGGCGCTCCAGCAAAGCCAAATCATATCCTCTGGCCACTGGCATCTTTTCCTCGGTTCATACTGTGCCCCAGAGGAGTATCCAAAGCTATTCCATTATGCACTCATCAACCCTGGCTTGTCAGCCTCGGGGAAGGTCACTTTATTCATAAAAATGCCTCTTTGAGTTTCTTTAAAAACAAACAAAAAAATAGTTGTAGCACCATGGTGATCTGTATCCAAAAGGGAAAAAATCTGATGTACACCGCCCAGTCACCGAAAAAATTAGAGGCACTCGTACATACACAACACCCCACCAAACTGAAGTTTTCTCTGATGTCACCCTGCTCTGTGCTAGCATTCCGCACCCCACCCGCCTCCTAGCAAAAAGGCTGCTTCCACGGAGCACACGCTTTGCTGTCAAGAATGCTTTAAGACAGTCATCTAAAAAAAAAAAAAGTCTCGACCTTTTAGAAGCCTGTTCATTTACACACCCTAGAGGAAATAGTGTAATATTATATATCTATTCTTAATACCTCCCCTCTGGACTTGACATGGTGACAATACCCTGCACGCCTCTTACAGCCCTGAATGAAAAGGCATAAATACCGCCCGGGAGAGGAAACCCTCGGGGCCTCGCCCTCCCCGCCGGCTGCACCCACCTGCTGCTGACAGCGCGCCACTGGAGGTGAGCTCAGAGGAGAGTGCGCAGGCGCTGATGACCACGGGTGTCACTACGACAATTTGGCATTTTCATCTGGAGTCCATTTAATTTGGAAGGGGTGAGAAAAGTCAAGGGCAAGGGCTGGGGGTGGGGTGAGGGAGGCAGCAACTACTTTAGCCCCTCCCCTGGCCCCAAGTTGTTGCTTAGAATTCAGGCTGAAAGAAAGAAAACAAAAATCTGACATCTGCCAAAAAAAAAAAAACCCAAACCAATAACAAGTCCCTTCTTAGGATGAGCAGTTAGGTGGATCTCTGGTGTTCCAAGACCCTGGTGTTTTCTGTGACAGGTGACGGGAGGAGACTGTGCTATAATGTCAAAAGCGTCGCCAGGAGGAACAGTAGGATTGCCAAAAGGCGGCTGGGTATCCTTGGTGTTTGTGCCGCGTTTTCGCCGCGGGATGGCTCGGCTGACTCATGTACGGTGTCATCTGTTCAAATAGAAAGCACACATTCCAATGAGACGTCACATCCTTAATAACCCTCTCACAGCAGCCTGCTGTTCACAGGCCTCGCCACCCTCTGCAAAGTAAGGTAATGAACCTTGTGCCACCCTTGACTTTCATGTCTGCATAATCACTCATTATTTACAGTAAACAAAGAAAATTGGACTTTCTCAGCAATACTGTTTCCTTAAAAAATCGAAGGAGTGGAATTATGCACACACTGTAACCTTTAGCATGTGAGCTCATCCGGTAGGGAGCAGCCAGAAACACCTTGCACAAACCTGAGATACCGGAATGGACTTTTTAAACCCAAGATGCCACAGAGAAGCAAGTAACATGTCCAGGGTGGGGACAGTTATGTTGGCATATTAGTGGTTAACCGGAATGGGCTGCCCATTTTAAGCAGTTTCATAGGATTAGGGTTGAACGCCTGGTTGTTGGAAGCCTAGATGAATGTCCAAATATGAAAGATCAAATGCCAAAACAGCAGCATTTAAAATAAACTGTATCTAAAGCCCACTAAACCTCAGTACACCAGCACCCACTGGTTTAGCTTACAATTAGGCATTAATTATGGTGTTATTTCCATTGCAAACCCTGTAGCTCCAGGATTAAATTACTTGAATTTAACCATTTTTATCAGGTTGAAGCTTGGCACATAAAAATTATCGGCGTGGATGCAAATTTTCCTCTAAATAAAATGGATTAAGTGAGGTAAGCTTCTTTTACTGAGCTATAAAGTGTTCTCTGAGGCTGCCTCTGACTTTCCAGAGCCTTCCTGATCTGCATGATTAACAGGCTTAACTTTGAAACAGGAAATTTGCAGCAATTAGGACCCAAAGATAGATTGGAGGCTTCCCTCTGAGGCATGGAATGCTCTAGGGTTGCCCATCTCCTTCCTCCCACCTGGCCTAACACATGCTTTTAGACTAAGTGATCTCTGATCTGTATGTTCTTGGGACCAACAGTGGAGTTCTGTGGTGGATTTTACTTCAGCACCAGGGGAACTTCCCAGAGGAGCTCAGCCATTGTCATCCTGGCTTCGCTGAATGTCAGAACGGTGACAAGTGAGACTCTAGTGGTTGTACTCCATTTTGTAGGCCTCAAAGGATAACCCTTAAACATCCCTGAATGACCCACCTCAAACCCCTTAATGGATTAACTATGTTTTAAATTTGCTTATAGAGGGTGTCTTCCAAAAAATGTGTATACACTTTAACAGCTGATAGCTCAATTTTGAAAATGAAATGTATTTTAAGAAACATTGCCTTTATAATTACACCTTTATAATTATTCAAAATGTGTATGTACATTGTTTGGGGACACCCTATATTTTCATACCATACAACATGTCACAATGAGGCTGCTTTTCCTTCACTGGGTGGAGTCACAGTTATTATTTGTCCTAACGTGACCCCCTTTCAGCCCCTAGCTCCTGCTTCAGATACGCCAGTGTGGGCTGTTCCCAGCAGGAACTAAGAAGTATGTTTTCCCAGCTTTGCATCTTCTGGCCTGGAGGGCTCTTAGGTTAGCCTGTCCTGCACAGAAGCTGCTGCATCCCAAAGCCATACTGGCTCCCTTTGCCTGGACCGTAGCACACCTGCAGAGAGTGGCTATTAGAGTAGGAGACTAGAAGACTAGAAAAGGTTAGGAAGCAAGGATGGGAAGTTAAATGGATGCAGAGGGAAATATAAAGCCCCACAGAGTTTATAGCCCAATACTTGTGGAGTCTTCTTTTTTCCTCTGCTCTTCCTCAGCTTTGCAAAGGTACATGTAAATGCCCTTAATAGCCCTGAAATTAAAATCCAAATAATTTCTTAAGGGCAGCAATATGTTGTCAATCAAAACAAGAGTTAATTGAGAAAAAAACAACAAACACATAAACCCTGAGGATTGCAGAATTCATTTCAAAATACTTATTTTACACACCTGAAGTTACATCAGCTATTGGGTTCTTCTCCACCTTATTTTTACTAACCTATTTCCCTGTCCTCAAGGTTGGGAATATACTGCTAAAAGATACCCAAGTAACACTTAGGTGCTCAGTGTGAGCTGGAAGGGGACCAGCCCTGCCTGTCCCATTCCTCCAGGGTGCTCAGCGAGGGCTGGCCATTGCTCCAGGCCCACAGCACAAAACAGGGTGAGAGTGACCTTCAGGACACTGAAGGAAAGCATCTGTTGTTTGTATGAGGCTAGATGTGCTTCTTGGTCCTGTGGTTGTGTACCATCCTGCCCTCAAAGGGGAAAATCTGTCCCATTAGGCATCACGGCTCTTCTGTTCTCCCTGCAATAGGCTGGTCCTGGCTCAGGATTCTACAAAGCATGTGTTGATTGAAACAGGGCCTCACTGTTAAGATTCTATGGCTCCTGAGAAGCAGAATGAGAAATGTGCTGCCATTTGGGTCAATCAGAACAATTTCAGAATTCTAAGAGAATTCATAAGCACAATCTATCTCAATGGAAAGTACACCTAAACGTGCGAGAATTTCTAACACTTGTAACAGTGAATGTGGCTTGTCTCCTGGCTACAGGATTCCACCACACGAGGGCTTCCATGGTTAACTGGAAGGACGCTAGCAATAATTTGGAGCATATTATGTGGCATATGTCTGCCCTGAGATCATCCTGTATCCCTGATGATAGGAAACTGGCAGGCAGAGTGTGCAAGCAAACATCAAAGACAAATACATTCCAAAGACAGGTGAATTAGTACACATTGCCGAGAACATGCAGCGGGATCCTTCAGGCCTGACGGATTCAAAGCCTGGGCCTACACTCACCTATGCAGCAGTGTTGCAGAGCTGCAGAGCTGACTGAATTTTCTAAGGAATAGGATGAGGTACTCAAACTTTTAATTATCGCATTTAACACATAAGGATGGTAGTGCAACCATGTCTTACTTTTGCAGTGAAGGTGCTCACCAGAAAGCCCTTAAGACTGACTCAGGAGCTTTTCCTGCATGTGTACCTGGGCAGGTACACCTGCATGTCCACTCCTCCCCTCCCCACACTCTGACTACATTCTGTCAAACTTCTGCAAACTTCCATAAGCTATATGAGCATAGATTTGGGGGCCATCATGGATTTTTTAAATGCTCAGTGAAAAAGAGCCTGTTTCTCAAAAGACTGACATATGCTCATGTATGAATGCATACTAATATGTTGCATTTTCCTATTGTCAGAACAGTCCTCGGTGTGCCTCTTCAGTAGCAGAGTAAAACATACTATGTGTTATGTTTCTAAACAGCCTCTTGCTCTCTTGACAGGCAATGGAATTTACCTGGAAAAGAGATTATTAGAAAGATACGCCTACATTATTAGAAAGATTCGCTAAGTGTGCATCAGGAAATCGTAATTTGTGGTAAGTTATGTTGATAATGTTAGTGCCTAACTTTGCTGGTCATTCTGTGCATGACATTAACAAAGCCAACAGTAAAGTTCTCTTTATGAACATCTCTGGTAACAGGTATGAAAACCCTACTTTTAACATTGGAATGGGAGTTGAGAGATCTGAATTTAAATCTGGATCTGCCTCTAACTAGCTAGGGGACCTGGGCAAATCTCAGTTATAAAAGGAAGAGTGTATACTCTATAGTCCTTCTAGGAGATCCCACCTAACTCACAGATCCTGTGATGGCCGGAGTCCTCGAGCTCATGAGGAGTCTGGTGTCTTGAAAAGCCACAGTGGTGCTTCCAGGAAACAATTAAAATGTCTCCACCTCAGCACTCATTTCTTGCAACTTTCTAAAGCGGCTAAGTGATCCCTAGGGAGCCAGGAGGGCCTCTGAGAGCTTATTGTACACACCTCTCATTTGTGCTCTGGATAAGATGCCTGCCTTAGAAAAACAAGAATGCTTGGGGGGAAAAAAACCTAACTCCTCCTGTCAGTTACAATGTGAAAGCTATTGTATGTCCTGAGGCACCGCATTTACTCAGGCTAAGTTTCCCTAAGGCTCACTGACTGTGTCCCCCAGTAATAATACTCAAAGGAAAATTTCCAGGACAGTAAGAAAGAAGTCCTACTGCAAATGGATGAAAGAAAGTCTGTTTACATAAGGGGGGGGGGCTCACATCTTTCTGTGGAGGGGAAATGATGTTATTTCCCTTACGCTTTGAGATGATCATAGGAGATGAGTAAGGAAATCAGTCAAGATTGCGAGGAAAGGAAACCACAGGAAGGCGAGCGTACAGGGGCATCGAGGCACACTCCTCAACGAACAGTGGGCAGGGGGCCCCCACTTCTCACAATCAGTGCAGAGTTGCATTAAATAGCCAGGTTGAATTTATAACCAAACGGACAGTTTACAGGCTTACATTATCTACAGCAGTCTACAGTATAAATGCTTCCATGAATGTTTTTGTGGGTTTTACTTTTCTTCACAGTGATGGGAAAGTTTGAGTGTGTAGAAGTCAGTAATAGAAAAAAAATTATTTATCCTTAATACTTATTTTGCCTCAGTAATCAAAGATCACATTTGGCTTGGCAGACTAATACATTTGTGGGAGCAGCAGGTGTGTGAATTCGTGGTATTAGGAGGCAACGTGATTCTACTTCTCCAAATCAATGACTATCAACAAGAGCACAAATAATATTTGAAATGAAATATAGTTTTTAGATCACTTCGGTGATGCATGTGAATTTCTGGAGAAAACTAAGTATGTTGAATTAGTTACTATCTTATGCAATAATAGTCGTAGTACTTTTATCCACAGATTTGGACATAATATAAAAGAAAATTTTATAAGCATATACAATAGAAATGTTTTTGCCTTATTACCCATTAATATTCAGGGTGACTCACCAGCATGCTCGGAGGATATGGTAAAAAGTAGTGAGGTTTTAGCATTCTGATGGGGCTCTACATTAGGATACTGCATTATATCAAATCCATGTCCAAAAAAAGAAAAGTCATTTTCTCTAACATGCACTACACAGAGATACTGGAGGAATGAGGTAGAATATAAGTAATATTAGCACTGCTAGCAATGAGCAAAAAGCAGAGCAACTCTAACATGCACACATGCGAGAGGAAGAAAGGAAAAAAAGTACTGAAGCACCAGAGAGATGCATTGGTTAAAAGAGATTCTCTAAGCATACTAACCTGCTGGTTCTAATGAATTTTCTACTTTGTCGTTAACATCGAAAACACGATCATGAACACCTATAGTTTTCATACAGCTATCTATAACAAAAATAGAGATAACAGCCAAATATGTTAGTGCAGACACCCTTAAACTCCCGTTTCTTTTTTTTCTTTCTCTCTTTTTTCCTTTTATTTAGGTAGAGATTGTTTTACAATCCGTGGCATGTATCCAAATGCCAATATTGTTCCCATTTGCTGTGCACATACAACAGTCTAAGAAACAACAAGTTAGCAACTGCTGTGTACTTAAAAAATAAAAGCATCATGAAGAATGATGGGAAAAAATCTGATGAAAACTAAAATGTGAATGTTGATATACAAAACAGATACCACACAGGATTTAACAGTAAAAAAAAAAAAGTGTTACCGCTGTGAACCAGACCACACACTCAAGCATGCGCAGTGAAGCCACCCTCTGGAGCTCATTCGAGAACTTACTTGTCGGTCTCACGAAGACTTTGAGCTTGAGACAGGACCTTCTTCCGTTATCTGGGATCGCAGAGGCTGTGGTTGAGACAAAGAGCAAGAGAGAGGAGAGAACAGCAGATTACTCTCCATTTCCAAATGCAAGCGGTCTGCAATCCATTCTTTCCTAAATAAGAGGAGCAAACTCTGATTCCTCCCCGAAGTTGACACAAAAATACTTTTCAGATTGGCATAGACTCTTCCAGAAAGGGCTGCTTTCCTACCCCTGTGTTCTCTTTTCAGTACAATGAAGAATCATGCAAGAATGTTGGTAATCGCCAGAAAATACTTTGGACTTTTATTTCAAAGCTCTTCCATCTAACTTGATCTGTTATCAATTTTCTCTGAAATAAGAAGATAATGCTTGAGCTTCTCCTCTACTGCAGGAAGAGGGGCCCAAGGTGAAAGTGCTGGCAAAAGCCAATAGCAGATAGTTAGGAGGCCAACTTAAACACCACCTAGCTGTGCTGGGGAAAGCAAAGCTTTGTCTGTCCCGAAAGCCCGCCTGTCAGTGCCTTGCAGGTATTCAGTGAGGGGCTGCTCAGAGCTTGGCTCCGCACGGCCGTGACCGCGGAGCCCGCCACTCCCATCACGCTATTATAAGCACAATATGCCATTGAGACGGCGCTGGGCGATGGCACGTTTGTGTTCCAAGATTTGCCACAGAGAGGGATGGAATTAATAAAGTGGGCTTAAGAAAACATGACATGTTTCAAGTTATAAATCATTTGAGGAAGAAACTTTCTTCTCCTTCTCAAGATAATAAGACCGTAAACCCTCCCTGCGTTTGAAAGATTCTCTCCCCTCGGTACACGCAGCTTAACGTCAAAGGGATTTCCAAGGGCGGCAGGACCCCGGCCCATCACATGTGTTGACGAATGCATTCTAGAAATGACAAAAATTACAGAAATGAGCGCTGCATACTTTCCTCCCTGTGTGCCTGCTTCAAGTGGTTTCTTTGTTCAGACAGAGCAGATGACATCAATCAAAACACACATGGCTTATAATTTGCCTGGCGATACCCTCAGTGACAGAGAGAGATGGCAGTGTTTGGTGTGCCCCCTCTCTCCTTGATCTGTACCCTTCGCTAGTCTTCCTCGGGGCGCCCAGAAAACGAAAAGGCTTATTTTGCAGGTGAGAGGATTCAAGATGCAAATTCCAAACTGATTTTACACGAATCTCCTATAATTCCAGATCCCATCCTGGAGAATTTATAAATTCACCACCTAACAGACATCAAGCTGCAGAGAACCCCAGCGTCGCTATTCAACACCTGTAGGAGACTCTTAATTCTGACAAAAGTATACAGAAAAGATGTTTTTGGTCTTCCCATCTCCCCTGTTCGCTCTGACAAGCAGTTAAGAAGCGTTAACAGCTGGCTTTGCTGTAGGCTTTCATTAAATCAAAGCCGGGAAAACTCCCTCTACTGACATTTACAGTAACTAGTGTGTTATTTAGGGCACAATATTTGCACTCTGTGGTTTGATCCAGGAAACGGTGTCCTTCCTATGGACCCCAACTGCAAACGTGTGTCATCAATACAGTCCACATAGGCGACTCCTATCCATCAGGAAAACCATGGGTTCTTGAGATTGTTTATATCTGTCATGAGAGGTGGTGTGAAAAAGTGACACACGGGCATCGACGCTGCGGCTGTGTGGGTTTCTGAGCTGAGATGAACTCACCACAAACCTCATGAACTTGATTTGCCACACGCACGAACGGATTTTTCTCAACACTACAAAGATGTTACAGGCTCAAGGCAGAATCAAATGTTTAATTGGTTTAGTGGCGAAACTTCTTGGAATTGATTAGTACAGGCCATTCTGATTTATATGTAGGAGAAATCCTGCAAACCCAGGACATAAAAATCACTGTAATAACTAAACAGCAACAAATGATAAGCTGTCCAGGAAAAACTGAAGAGAGTTCTCCCACCCTCTCTCAAAGAGGGACATTTAACCTCAGCTGCTGGATGAGTTCCATTCTTCTGTGAATTAAGAATATAAAATGTACTTATATTTATATAAAATAAAAGCCTCTCTTTCCCATCAAACTTCTCCATTGTTCCTCATCTGTCATCAGAAGTGCTGTGACGATAATGTGACTGACACCCTGTGACACTGTTTGTTATCCTCTGGTCCATAGAAAAAATGAACAAAGAACATAAACACATACTGTGAGTACACAATGCAGATTACAGTAAATCAATGGACTCTACAGCCTCTGACCTGAGCTCATAAAGTAAACTCTTGACTTTAAGGGTTAACTTTAGTGGGTGAGCCTTGCTCAGTCAGTTTAACTAGGGTTCCTTATTTCCCACACTGAAAAACAAAAAAAAAGAAGTGTAAGACCTTTTTCCATATATCAGCAAAACTCATTTTTTTACGCAAAGCTTGAAAGAGTACGAGTGTGGCTTTATGTTATGTTTCAGGTTTCTTAACCCCAGTCCTTGGCTGACTAATGTAGGATGCCTTTATTTCACTTTATTAATAGTAATGGTTGAAGCTATAAGGTAATATCAAAGTGCTTTCTAGTCACAAGTAAACAAAAAACCAAGGGTTGAGCATTAAAAACAAAATAACAGAGGAATTGAAAAATGAAATATTCATACAGTAAATATACAAAGAAAATCCTCTCGAGATCAATTATGAGGAAAAGAATTGAAGACGGAAGTGAGGGAATAAAAACTTAAAATGTGCCTGTTTTTGTCAGGAGGTAGGTAATACTAATCCCTATGATTCTAGAGACATCCCTTTATAGTGACCAATATTATCTTAATTAAAACAAAATTTAAGTTCTTATGCTGCTTTCCTTAGAAAATTAATAGTGAACATTTGATAGTGAAGAGTTACTAACATGCATTATATTACTGCAGCTTTGTACATCCTTTCAAACGCATTTAAAATCCCTACTATGTGCCAGTTTCTCTATCAGGTGCTGTGGATGCAAAGATGTATGGGACAAACTCCCTATCTTTGTGCTGTGCTTATTCCAGCTGGGGCCATAAATATTAACCAGTTTAGGGCACTGGGAAGGATCCCTGAGGTAACTGAGGTCTGCAAGTGTTGCCAGCACAGCTTTGGGCAGGGAGTTAGCTTTGTCCCGGAGTGTGAGGGTGTCTCAGACATGTTTGTCAGAGGGAGATTTATCAAGGCTTCACAAGTTCTCCGGAAGCTAACCAATAACCCCTGGCAGAACGAAAATAATTTGTCCCCAAATTCCCAAACGGGAGGTGTAGTGACCAAGATGAGGCATTAACAGGTGAAGAAAACCTAGACCTGAATTCTTCCTCTAAGATATATGGATTTTTCTAGTAGAATTTGTCAAATTAAAATGAGAAATTCAACTCATGTCTTAAACATTTGTTCACATAATTCAAAATCCTATTCTTTGCTCAGTTTACTGCTGAAAATATACACTTGGAGTCAGGAAGCCGAGAACAGGGGAATGGGGACCATTAAAACAAGTACAACCTCCCACTCCATGATCTTAATAGCAACTTTATAAATCAAACCATAGGGTCCTTTTCCCCTAATGATCTGCAAAGTACCAATCAAAACCTTACAACACACAGTGAAATATTACCTGGGGGCCCTCTGGTTCTCTCTGCTTGGAGTATCATGCTAATAAGGCAACGAGGGCTGCTTAGCTTCACTCTGTTCCATGATCTCAGACAGGGGCTCTACCTTCAGCCACTTCTGCAAACATGTTTCCTTGGTCTCCTGGGGCTCAGGTGAGCACGGCTCAGCACTTACCAGCCAATTTGATACATAAAGGGGAACACATTCAATGCCCCAAAATCAGTACTTCCGAAAGCTGTATTTGGCACTGCAAATATATGTGATATTCAAGTCACAATCCACTTCAGGCCTCCTGGGGCTGATGCGGTAAGAGAACACTGGCATCACGCTTGGGGTTGGCAGCTTCTGACCCGGCTCCAGTGACCCCCGCCTCCTTTTATGCGGCCGTGTGTTCCCCTCCCCTGAGAGTGGGCTGGACCTACTTCCTTGCTTTTCTAATGAGCAGAATGCAGCAAAAGTAATGGGATGTCACTTCTGTGATTACTTTGCAGAAGACCGTGACTTCCTTCTCACTAGTGCTCTCTTTCTTGCTGTCCCTCTTGCTCATGAAGCAAAGTGCCATATAGTGACATTCTCAATGGAGAGGCCCAAGTGGCAAAAAAACGGCTGCCTTAGTGCAACAGCCCACAAGGAACTGAGTCCAGTGCCGCGAGTGGGCTAGAATGAGAACCCTCGGCAGAGTCGTGAACCGACTCACCTAGTGAGAGACCCAGACCCAGAGGACCCAGCTAAACTGCTTCTGGATTCCTCATCCACAGAAACTGGGAAAAAATGTTTTAGCCACAAATCGGGGAGTAGTTTGTTTCTCAAGAGCTAACTGATTTGGTGCAATCAAAGGCTGCCCATGGCGGGCTTGCAGCCCAAGGACTGAGACGCTGGTGTGTGCTCTGCTGAAGGCCCGCCTGGCCCTTGCTCCCAGAGCAGCGCCTTCCTCACTCAGCTGCCTTCTCTAAACAACTGGATCCTCCACTCGTTCACTTCTCACGCTACTGTTACAAGTTCCCTTAGAAGAGGCCTCAGAGAGTGGTAATTATAAACTGCTGTTGAAGAAACACTACAAGACCTATCTATTTATTTTCACTCCGGCACTTAAAAAACTGTTTTTCCTTTTCTGTCCCATGCCACTTAGTTTGTTTTTGCTAATGTAGCCAACCTGTGCTGTTCCTTGCAATTAGCACGATGTCTCATGTTAAGTCTAAATTGCTGGGTAAACCTAAATGATCTTTGATACGAAGTGTAAACTTAACTCATAAGAGAGAATGCTGTCTCTCAAACATGAGAAGTAGAACATAAAGGCGAGCTTAAAAATACCTGCAATAAGAGTTTAAATAAGTTAAAACTTCATATAAAAAACCCATCAGTTATCTTTTTACACAGCCCATCAAATTATCAGGTGGACGTGCGCCGAGGAGGCCAGGCTATCGAACTCAATACAAACATATGATTTCAAGCAACTCAAAAGTAATCAAGGTAACAGTCCTCTTCAAGAACCACTGGACGTTTAGCAGGAGAGGGCTGAGACCCCTGTGTTGTATATTTTTACATTTCCAGACCCAATACTGCGCATTAGTCAACTTTAACATCTCTGCCTAACCTTATCCATCCCCACATCTTGATTCCAAAAGTCCAAATCATTCTCCTTTTCTGTGTCCCTTGTCCATCTGGGTACTTTGAGAAGTTTTATTTTTAACAACAGTCAGCCACTTTCTTCTTTTTAAAAAGAAGTGTGTGTGGAAGCATTAAAAATGTAGTTTTCCATTACGTTTGCCGCAGGCACTGTTTCTCAATTTGTACAAGTCAAAAGAAAAGATGGGCTGTTAGTTGTTAGCAGAGCCCAGTGTTTCCTCTGTAGGTTTTCATGTGGTTTAACATATAACACAGGTATGTGCAAATTAGACAGGTGATGGCGGAATTAAGCATTAATATTCCTTTCACAGTAAATGCTGAAGAAGTAAAGCCGATTTCAATAAATGGTACTACTGAAAATCTCTTCTAGAATATAACAAATCAATAAAATCCATTTTGTGTATGTGGGTAGAGGGTGGGGAACAGAAGTGGGGGGAGTAAGGACAGAGATTTACTGAAGCCAAATGGACGGACTGCTTGGAAAATGGTTACCACACCCTCAGGAAAAGTCTTCAAAAAGAAGTCAGGCCTCTTGATAGGAAAGACTGTCCCTGCAACAACGTGCAACTGGCTATCTGCCCCTTTTTAAAAACAGCCCAACACCTATTTTCATACGAAGAACAAACTCACCAGCCACGATGGAATATATCTCCCCATTCTACCTTTTGAGATTTAAAAGTCACATGTCTTAATAACCTGCTTTTGGCCCCAGGTTTATCAAACTTGCACCCTAAGGGCCCCCACAGGACCTGGCTCCCTCTGCCCACACATTTCATCTGCTGCAGCCCACAGTGGCTCAAGACTTCAATCACTGGCAGGTGAAGGCCAAAGTCCCAGATGTAAAACTTGACAATGTGGTTACTAAGTGAAGGTGGAAGCCTCGGAGAAAAGTAAAATATCGTGTAAATATTAGATACTTTGATATGGCTCTGGGGATGTTCCTTTCTTAAAAAAAAAATAAACGAGAAAAGGAAGAGGGGTGTGTTTCCAACAATACAATAGGTGTAAAACAACACACTCTGCAAGCTAAAACTTGGTTCCAACAGGGGGGAACTGTAACAGGGACAGATAATTAGGGGAAAGTTCAGAGCAAGGGAAGTAAAATGAGAACCAGCTGTGCAACCTCAGACAAAAGAATAGGAGGTGCCACCATGCACCCCTTGCTCGCTCCCCCTCCCCCCACTCCTTTGCCCCCGGGCCCAGTTCTCGCTGCAAATGCTAACTTCAGAATTATTTAAATTCCTGCAGCTAAGCCTCAGTAGATCAATTACTCTTAGCAACCTCCAATAAAAGGCTGAGGACAAGTTCTTTCCCGAGATTTGTAGGAATAAACAAACAGGACATTATCGCGCTTTTCTACTCATTCATTTGAAGTGTGAGCAAACTTTTCCTTGTTTCTTTAAAGCTCAGTGACAGCAAACTTGTTTCGCTGCTTCCTGAATAAGCATATGATTTGTCCCATGTACTTTGATATCTACTGAGGCACAAGCAAATAAACCCTGGATTTCAGAGAATGCTTCTAAAATATCCTTTATAAGGAGCATTTCTAATGCTAGTTAAGAAAATTTTAAAGTCAGCTTAAACCTCAGAGTCTGAATCTAGACCTTCTCTTGCCCTCCCAGGATGGCACTGGAGAAACCCAGTCCACATAGGCACCGAAGGCACAATAGCAGATAGATGTCATTTTCATTGTTAACTAAAGCTCCTCCAGTCTAGGGTTTGGTTAAGTTCCTTACTGGATATTTTACTATTTAAAAAAAGAAATAAAATTGCTGAACATCTTTGAACAGTTAGGAAAAAATACATTTCCTATTATACACTAGTGTTGTAACTATGTTCTGAGACCTGAGCTGGCCTGAGGCCACACTACTGAAATGACAGTCCCAGGCCATTAAGGTCAGAAAGTTCTGTCCTTTCGTTTGTGGTAATTTTGGTGAATTCCACTTGCTGTACCAGAAAAGACAACAGATAAGCAGAATGATTGGTTTACAAAAACTCCTTTTCACCTAGAAGCCACATATAAGAATAACAACAAAAACAAAAACTCCAAGGGCAGAATTCCTAGGATCCCCGAGAGGAACTTCTCCGCAGGCTCCTGTGCCACCTCTGAGACATGCTACTGAGGTGACTATTAACTGTAAGCACAAAAAGCGACGAATCCTATTACTCATTTGCACAGTATTAACAGGAACAATGTTACCATATCGCACTAATGTAGCATGACAGGAAATTACTAATAAATCATCGAGTTAATAAAATTTAGAGAAGCTCATAGGAAAAAAGTTAATATTTCTTTGAATCTTTCATAACCACTTTCACCCTTCTCTTCCTTGGCGAGGGGCCTCGAAAGGGACATGGTCTGGTGGTTTGAGTGCACGCACAGTGATGATCTGAACCTTCTCCTGCTTCACCCATTCTGACCGATTTTGAGCCTTTTGGTCTGCTGCTTAACCCACCCTCCTAGGCCTCGGTTTCCCAGTAAGCCTTCCCCTCTGGAAAAAAAAAAAAATTAAGTATGACCTACTTTAGAGGGGCCCTAAACTTTTATACTGCAGTTGCAAACTCAGGTGATGGATCCCTATAGATCTCGAATATCATTTCACAGCTCCACAGATTAATATCGTCAGCTCTGCCAGCGTTGCTCCCTCCGCACGGCGGTTTCCCTCAGCAAGCAGTCTCTAGTTCTGACTGCGAGTCTGTAGGAGGGAGGGGGGATTCGGTCACAGGTAATTGGGACAAAAAGGTATGGATGAGTCAACAGGAAAATCAGTGGGACAAGCGGGAGCCTTCATTTCTAGCCTAAATTAGAAAAACTAGATTCTACCACAGTTTTTGTTTTTAAGGGGTGGGGGTAGGGGGGCACAGAGTAGTGGTGAAAGGGTTTATGATGTGAGGATGAGAAGAAGGCTGAAATGAGAGTTAGAAAGGGCACTGGGAGATCCTGTCCTTTTGAAAATCATGCTAAGGTTCTGGGAATTCTTTTTTCATCCACCTGAAGAGTATGAATATGCCGTTATTATATTAGAGGGATGCTGACCAAAGATGAGGGAGGACATAAATGCTGCAGATGAGCAACTCTGCTGGGTGCTGGGCGCTGGGCGCTGAGAGCTGGGAGCTGGGAACTGGGATCTGAGAGCTGGGCGCTGAGAGCTGGGCGCTGGGCGCTGGGATCTGGGAGCTGGGATCTGAGAGCTGGGCGCTGGGCGCTGGGAGCTGGGAGCTGGGAGCTGGGAGCTGGGAGCTGGGAGCTGGGAGCTGGGCGCTGGGAGCTGAGAGCTGGGAGCTGGGATCTGGGAGCTGGGATCTGAGAGCTGGGCGCTGGGCGCTGGGCGCTGAGAGCTGGGCGCTGGGAGCTGGGTGCTGGGAGCTGGGATCTGAGAGCTGGGCGCTGGGCCTGCCTCTGCAGCTGTGCACACCTCCAGCGGTGGCACTCGGTAAAACCAGCCCGGAGGCGATGGCAACACTGCACCACGCCCATACCTGTCCATGGGTACGGTTCCTAGTCCTGTCTTCAGTATTCTTTTGCATCGTATTTGGGTAGTTATCTATTTACACAAGTCAATTATTTCTTTGGTGGTTTTTCTTAGCCAGCAGGCCACATTCTCCCCAGGGTCTGCCGTTTCTGGAGGTGGGACAAGCGTCCAGGGAGGAGTAGCCACTCCTTTGCACAGCAGGTCTTTAATGGAACCTAAAGGCCTGAACGTATCAATTTCTTTCTTTAGAAGACTAAGTTCTACCAAGGAGGGAGTCATGTAGGTACCAGGATTAGACAGCATGTTTCACACCAAAGAATGCTTTTCCTTGGCGAAGATTAATATTCACAGAGTGAATAAAGCTAACGTTAGAGGCTACATTCTCTTCTGCTGTGGTTGTCTTTGAGTAGGACCATTTCCACTAAAGCTAACGGCCGCGCAGTGCAGGGCATCACCCCACAGAACAGCAGTCAGGGTCTTCTGCAAACCCCGCAACGATGATTTCCTTTTTATCTCTCCCACTGTTTTCCCTCCTTCAGTCCACATTAGTAGCTGGTCCCAACAATATTTCCTCCCAGAACCTCACCCATCTCCCTTTTCTTATGTGTCCTTTCCTTTGCCTCTCAGGATCCCAGCTCCCTATGGCCACTTGAGCTATTTCCCATTTCTCCAACACAGTGGCTTTCTTCTGAGCACCTGCACCAATCTGTTTCTATCCCTTAACAGCACGTACCCCACCCCAGTTTTCTGTTATATAGCATCTCTGCTACTACACTTACAAGTTCCCTGGACCAGGAGCCCACTGCTCTGTTCATAACCTGTTCCATAAAGATTTGAATGAGTCTAGAGGTTAAAAAAAAAAAAATCTGTGTAGCTGCAACATGATTTGTTGACAAACATGAACCAAAACTCAGGTTTAGAATGAAAAAGAAAAACAGAGGTGTAGTGGCAAATGTCAAATTATTATTTTTTTTTAAATCTCCCTTTCTTGTCATGTTCCTCTCCCCTCTCCTGGCTCCTTCTTATGGAAGGATCTTGGAAACTGTGACCGACTAGGCAGCCAAAGCTCAAGGGACATACAAAACTGAAACATATATCATTTTCATATCTGTGAGTGTGTGGTCATGAGAGATAAGTAAGTGAAAGGAATGTGGGTATCTTTAGAGCCAAAAATATGCAGAATCTCATAGAATGATCAGCCTGCCCCTCGAGTAGACAGGAGGAAAAAGGCAAGATGATGCTAGACTCCCAGTGACCACGGGCTTCTTGAAGTTAAGTACAGAGTGTCGCTGGGGTGATCACAGTCAGAGGTGCGGGTGAAGCCATCCTGGCTGAAGTCCTCTAGTCATTCAGAGCCACAAACACGACCTGAGAACGTAGCCCCTCAAACTACGGTGAGGGAGATGCCTCTACTTTCGCCACAGCTGAGTTCAAAAATTAACTACAGGCATTCTTAAAAGAATCAAAACCACAGAGCTACTATTTTTTTTGTGTTAAATAAGTATCTGAAAATGTGAAACTAATACTTTTAAAGTGTAGGCAAATTTCAACCATTAAGAGTAAGAGGGCAGACATGTAATTCCAATTTAATATATATAATGGAACAGTTGATTTAGACTTGTGCCTAAGTGACATCTTAGGTTTACATAAAGTTTTAAAACATTTAAGAGAACTATAACTTCATTATATTTTTCAGTTTAAATTTTTATGATGCTAAGAATTAAGTACTTGGGTAGGTTTAATAGTCAAACAATTTAAGTACTTAAAAAGGAAAGAATATATTAAATATTTAATGGTTAATGGAGTTTAAATAACCAAGTTTGTAAATGGAGCCAAATATTTAAACCTCATTTTATATATAGAATCATAAGATGTATAAACTAATTTGAATAGGCTAAACTTAATGTTTTAAGGAATAATTATATTTTTTAATTTCTAATTTTAAGAAGTCAAATATCAAATTTTAAATCCAAACTAACCAGTTAAATAATCTTTCCTATGGACAAAAAAAACCATCCTCTGCGCACCAGAAATTCACACTGATACTTCCTTTCGCGCCATGGCTCAAATCCGCCTCCCAGCGAGGCCTTCCATGACCACCCATCGAAAGCTGGCAGTTAGAGATGTGTTTGTTTCTTGGTGTCTATTTCCCAATTAAACTGTAAGCTCCAGAAACAGAAACCATTAAAAATTTTTTTTTTTTTTTTAAAAAAACACTACCATGTTTCTAAAACCCAACAGTGCTTGGTGTAAAGTAGGCGCATACAAAATACTTTTGTTCATCCTCACTTGAGGATATTTTTTCCACTGATTTTGAGAGAGAGTGAAGGGGAGGGGTGGGGAGAAACATCAATGTGAGGCATGTCCATTGGTTGCCTCCCACACTCACCCTGACTGGGGCTGGGGATCAAACCTGCAACCCAGGTACGTGCCCTCGACCGGGAATCAAACCTGTGACCATTCAATGCACAGGGCGGCTCTAACCACTGAACTACACCTCCCAGGGCAAAAATACTTTCGAAGAAATGAATAAACGAATGAAGTAAAAACTGAATACACCAGAAATATTCGGGTCCATGTATTACAATTTGTGAGGTCTTCAGAGATTGATAGGCTGTGTTTTTCACTCTCTGAATTTTACTTTTTTTCCTCTTGCTGTACGGCAGAGGAATCTCATAGCTAGATGAACATTTTGCCCACTTTATTGCTGCAGCAAACTTTTTAAGAGATTTGTTTGCTATTTGATTTGCCAAAAACCCTAGTTTAGCAAGCAGGTAATACACCAATGGCACCAAAATGGACAATAAAAGGTTGATGAGTTACAATGGTAACTTCAACATGAAGTATATTAAATAAAACAATGATGTATTTTTAGGAGCTTCTAGTATTTGAAAACGCCACAGAATGGACAAAAGGATAACCATTCTTTAAAATATGTTCCTATTTCTTAAGAAAGTTGTGATGCTAGCATCTAAATACAAGTATTCTAGCCACTAGCCATAATATTAATACTGATGTCCTATTTAAGTTTTAAGAAATTATTTAAATTTCAGTGCTGACTCTACATGTCATACAAATAGAAAGGTTTTTTTTTTGCATAGCTTTGCACTTTGGGCAAAAAAAGAAAAATCATTCTATTTCTTTTCTGCTTTAGGGGAAGAAAAAGTATGGACTCTTGGGCCAACTTATCTTTTTAATCGAAGAGGTCTCAGTTGAAATTGGCTTTGAGTTTGCTAATTACAAGACTCAACAGGGGTTTTTCCTTATTTGGTGCAACTCATATTTCTATTCATTAACCCCAGTTTTAAAAAGATTAAAAAAGTCTGAATAGAAACAACTTAAAAGTTTAAAGAATATCCTTTCCCCTGTGATACCTTTAGATACTTCAAAGCGCAAACTTCCCCCCATACTATCTAATTACAAATCTTTCCTGGTTGCCAGAGGGGGTGGTAAAACGCATACATTTTGAACTTCCCAACTAAGCGGGGCTGCAGGGAGATGAGAGATTGGCCCCTTTTTTTTTCTTTTTCCCATTCTATAGATTGGGAAATTTTACGTTAACCTGAGTTATTAGGGAATCGGGGCTCTGAAGGGCAATCCTGTGAGCTGCTTCTCGCAGGGCCAAGCCACTGGGTTCAGACGCTTTCATTCCGGTGAAAAGATCATTACCAGGAGGCTCTGGGAAGCCAGCCCTCCTGTAAGTGCGCTCCTTTGTTATGAATATGGAACAGATGGAGCCAAATCTATCTGCTCCGTAGGAACAAAAACACTTACAACCCAGCTCTCTCTATTAAAGACTCTACTTAGCTCCTTTATACCATCGGCTTTCTGTGCACTGCTGTGAGGTTTTGACTTTATAGAAAAAGGCACTTCATAAAAGCAACAGTTCTTACTCTTAAACCAAAGTGGCCTAAGAACTAAAGAAGATGAATACACAGTTTCGCCCACAGGACTCCTCGGAGATACGCAGATATTCAATTAGGGGTGGGTGGGTGGGTGTGCACACGTGCAGGTACAGGAGGAAGATTGTATTAAAGTCTGATAAATGTGCGCATTAAAACAACATGAAAATATAGAGGAGAGCGATGAAGATGTCATGTTTCTCATTACGAGGATGGCATCTAATTGCTCTGGCATAATAAAGTGCCAGGATTTAATTTTGTATGTGTCTGTAAGGCTAGCGAGGGTTGTCTTGAACAAAATATATGACTGACTATGCACAACCAAATCACGTGGGTAAATATAATTAGTAATTAGGAGACCAAAAAACAAAGGCTATATGATGCTTCCTCACTATGAAAAATAGCGATAATCACATTCAGCATCATGCCAGTTTGTTTTTATAATCTGAGAGATGTAAACACTGCAGTTAAAACCAGTGCGGTGCTTACTGACCATGCCTGTTGGCCGAAGCACAACCCAAGGCCGTGCCTACAATGTGCTGCTGCCAGGACAGGTGTGTTGGCAGAGAGCAAAGTGAGTCTCGCGGGCTTCTGGGCGCGGGTGTGCAATTGTATACGCACCTCTCCTCGTTATTAGCAACAGGGGAAAGGAGTGTCTGCCTTATTGCACTGCATTTATGATACGGATGCATTTAAAGTCTGGTTGCCTCTTCAGAGATAATTGAAAAAAGAAATTCTGTAGCAGGATGCTTTGATTCTGACTAAATCAAGTCTTCGGGCAAATTTCCTCCTGCCAGTGGAAGCACAGCTTGCCTGAAGTCGTAACCTTTGTGGGAGGAAAGGAACTGGCCTTGAAGCAGATCATGAAGCAGATGTTTTATGCCAAATCAGAGTCTGGGGATACGTAGGCTACTGCAAAATAAGACTCTTCTTCTGTCTGTTCAATCATTTCAATTCCCTGCGGTGTGAAATATGAACTTGCCAACAAATGGCCAGCGTGCTGTGCCTCCCAGCAGGGGGGGTAAAGTGCCACAGCTGTGCCAGAGACCGGAAAACTCGAGACTCGCATGACATGTTCATTAGTTCTCGGTACAGCCAGGGCCCGAACCAGGCCATTCTCCAGAACCCGCACGCAGGGCTGGGGCCAGGGCTGTTTACTACACTCAGGAGTGAGAGGCAAGATTTCCACCAAAATGAGACACACAACATGTACTACTGTCTTGGATGACCCCAGAAGGTTAGTCTTTAAAACAAGAAACCAAAGAGCAGATCTTCTCTGGGTGCAAATTGATTGGAGGAAAAAAAAAAAATGTGTCTGCTGCCCTGGCCAGGTAGCTCAGTCAGTTAGAGCGTAGTTCTGATATGCTAAAGTTGCAGGTTCGATCCTGGTCAAGGCACATACAACCGATGACTGCATAAATAAGTGGAACAACAAATCAATCTCTCAAATCAATCCATAAAAATTTTTTTTAAAAAAGAAAAAAAATGCCTGCCAAAGATCACAGCTTTTTCCTGATTTTATTAGCAGCCTTCTTTGTGAGCAGTAAGGAAAGGAAATGAGTCCTGGCAGGTGTGGCTCAGCTGGTCATGGGTTTGATTCCTGGTCAGGGCAACACACCCAGGTTGCACATTTGATCCCCAGTCAGGGCATCTGTGGTTAAGCAACCGATTGATGTCTCTCTGTCTCTGTCTCTGTCTCTCTCTCTCTCCCCCTCCCCCCTTCTTCCCTCCCTCCCTCCCTGGCTCTCCCTTCCTCTCTTTAAAATCAATAAAAACACATCCTTGGGTGAGGATTTAAAAAAAGAAGAAAATGAAATATACTTTGAGCCTTGAAGCATCCAGGAGAGATTGAAGTGGCCCAGTGAAGAACTCATCGGAAAGATATCTTTATCAGAAAGATGCAATTGTGCAAACTGGCTCACCTGTTGCAGGCCCATGTAACACTAGCTCCTTTTAGTGCACTGGCCTTTCAGCTCATTCCACATTACAGTTACCCAATAACAAAACAGTTAATTTATCTAAATTAAAGAAAAGTAAAATGAGACTAACAAGCTTCAATTTGAGGTCTTTTGCAGCTCACTGAACATACATATTCACACATACCCTTATACCTGTAATCCTAGACTAAAAACATCCCATGTTCAGTTCTATTGTGATTTTTCAAAGGTTATTCACTTGCTTTCTAGTGCCACATTCTTTCACGTTTTAATCAGGAGCTCCTTAAATAGAAGTCATTTGCATCTGTAAACATTCCCTTACAGTAGCATTTAGCAGTATATTCTCTCTGTGTAGAGCTATTTTAAAAGGGAAAATAAACCTTAATAACAATCAAGTATAGGTATCAAAAGACAAATTAGAGGCTTAAGAAGCCTCTGTGACCCCTTCATGCAATTTCTGAAAGAGAAAAAAAATGTTTGAAGTTTCTCAATCTTAAAATAGCTCAGAATCACCTAGTTTGTTTTAGACGATGGATTATAGAAACACTATTCATATAATCCAAACTATGACCTAAATCATAAGGACATTTTTGAGAAATGAAATGAGTATGAAATAATTCATTATTTTGAAATGAGGCCAAATAAGTACACATGGTACACGCTCCAAATGATAGACCATTATCACAACTAATGGCCAAGTTCTCATTAGTTTAGCATTTCCGAATGAATGCCGTAGTCAATAAATCTCTCGCAGGATGGTTACACATGACTGTTTTAAGGGATTAATAACAAGACCTATATTTTTATATCTTAGGATTCTTTTGGCACCAATTACTCTAGAATATTATTTCGCCATAATGTTTCTTTTTCTCTTTTTAACCTGACCAAATACAAATTAGAAACATGAAATTATTTCTTAATTGATGTTTAGCTTGGTGGGAGGGAACTTCATTTCAGGATGCATAATAATATTATTATAATAGCTCCCATTTATCTACTATTTCTAGGTACCAGGCACTGTGCCAGCTTTATTAAATTTAATCCTCAGAACAGTCCTGCCAGGCAGGTATTATTATCCTCATTTCAGAGACGAGGAAACTGAGGCTTAGAGGGATAAGTGGTTACTGACGACATACACAGCTAGTGTATGCAGAATGGATATTCAAATCCAAGTCTTTCTGATGCCAAAACTCCACAACCTAGGTTTGCGGTATAAATCATACTTTTCTTCATGACTGCCCAACTTCAAAAATTTGTTTCATAATTTCCCAGAAGCTCTTGAAAGTCCTTCCAAAAAAGTCTGGGGATACGTTAAAACTTGGTAGAACTTGACTATGTGATCTTAAGCATGCACAGGAGGTTTCCGTAAGAAAACTGAGTGGGGGTTCTGCCTGCACAGACATGCCCTGTGCATCCTTCCTAATCAGGTGCATGTCAGGAGAGAGTCTTTTCATATCACTGTAACCGCTCTGCTCCTCCGCACCCACACGCACCGCTGCCGGAGGAAATAGGAAACGAAGCGGTAACCCAGGGTTCCAAGGAGAAATGGGGGGGAATGGGCAGTGTCCTCAGTACACACTCCCCTGTGAAAGGAGAGATTTCTGGGCCTGGCAGTGCCGTCCCTGACCTCACGGCATCCCTTGGGATCTGGGCAGCTCTTGCCTGCTCCCGCCTCTGTGGGGCCTTGGCCGTGGCCCAGGGAAGAAGTAAATTAGCTGACAACTTTGTGGCACAAGAACCAAAATTAGCATGTAAAGCAGAAATTCCTCTTGTCCAAAATCCAACTGAGAGGGCTCTGTCTGGGGGAGGGGCTTCTTGCTGGGGCCAAAGCCACCTGCCTATCTACATATAGACAGAGCCCATGGCTTTTTCTAATGTCTCAGAAAAATAACAGATGCAGCAGATTCACTAATTTTTATACCTTAAATCCAGTAATTACATGGGTTCATTAATAAGGTACACCAAGGGCAACTTCGTATATTCTATGTTTTCTTTTTCCCTTTAGGCATTTGAGCTATAAACGTCCTATTCACCAGCACATAGAACATTTTCCTGCACCATCTAGTTCCCTAAAAGTCTTCCCCTTAATTAACAGAACCTATAGCATTCCATCCAGAGAAACAAAGGATTCTGCTCCACTCTGGACAGATGGGCAAGAGTCCAGGGTGATCCTGGGGGATCCTCAGTCTGATCATGTTACCCCTCTGCTCAAAGCCCTCCAGGGTTCCCAGCTCCCATCTCACTCAGAGTAAAATCCCAGATCTTTGCTGTGACCCCACCTCCATCCATCACACACCTCACCTCACACACATTGAACAGCTCCCCCTGTTCACCCTGCCCCAACCATGGGGGCACGCACCCCTCCTCACGAACCTTTGGAGTTTTGTTTCCTCTGCCTGGAAAGCCCTTTCGCCAGATAGACTCATTCCTTTTAGCTCCCTCTCATGTGTTAGCAGGTGAGAAAGGCCTTTCCTGTGCTTGCTCTCTCTTTTTCCATACATGTATCACCCTATATAATTAATCAGTAAAGTGATAACCCTATGTTATACATAATTATATAGATAAAGCACCGTATATATAAGTATGTTTATATATTATATATTAAGTATGTATATATTAAGTACATATATATATATGTAAAAAACAGCAATTTCCCTACCTTTATATTCTCCAGTCTCCTCACGGTTTCATTTTTTCATCATAGCATTTACCAACTACCAGGCATATTTCATATTTATTTGTTTGCTCATCCCCCCTCCCAGCCCTGCTATCCCAGAGGGTGTAGGTTCTCTTAAAGCGGGGCTATTTTCTCTACTCTATTCACAGAGTCTAAAATACTATCTGGCCAGCAGTATGTACTCAATAAACATCTGTTGAATGAAGAAAGGAAAGAAAGATACATGAGTGAGAGACAAGGTCACCCCAGGAAAACACATGTTTGCTCACTGATGAATGCCCACAAAATCACAAGTTCGGAGTAGAAAAAGGAAAATAAATCACCAGTAACTGAGTAGGCACGTGGTTTCCTGCACTGCAAGTAGGCCCTTCAGCTTGCTATAAACGTGAGGGAATGGCTTGGTTTTCCAGAGAGGGTGGGGTTATTTTTTTCCAAATACAATTAAGATGCACTAAAACATATCTGCATAAAGGAAAATGATTTTAAAGTACCTTTGAAAAGGTTCTACTAATAGCCTGGTGGTGGTTTTCAAGGCACACCCGTGAAGGGTGAAGGCAGGTGATGGCAAAATACCAGCCACTACCAAGTCCAAGAGGGAGGTCCGGGGGTTGGTGGCCTTTGTTTGGAGCAATGCTGAGCAGCAGCCCTGGGTAGCCTGAGGATGCATAAGGGGGGACGAAGACCTGAGGCGAGTCTCATCACCAACCCTCATCAGGAGCTGAGCCCCGGGCACTTTTGCACCCTAATCACTGAACCACAAAACTCAAGGCTGGGAACCTTAGGCACCATCTAGTTCAGTCTCCTCATTTTACAAGTTGAAGAAACTGAGCTTTAGCACTTCAGAGAGGTCAAGTAACCCCTCAAAGTTCAGCTGAGGCTAGAGGATATCAGATAAGTTGCCCACGGACAGTTATCAAAAAAAGAAAGAAAGAAACCAGTTCACCCAAACTACTGAGGACAGAACAAGGGCAAAGAAATCATCCCTAAAGCTCCTCTTAAACACAAGGAACCAAATTATTATGAATTAAATGTATAATGGATTTATAATATAGCTAGTTCTGCTAAAATTTATGAAACAGTATAGCTGAACTTTTTATTTGCTGAACATATTCTTTAGAGTGCATGTAAAACCAATGTGTATAATACATTTATGTCCCTTTTATAGAAAAGAGTAGAATTTTACTATTTTAAATAACTGTGGAAGGTTATGGCTGCTGCGTCTTTGTAAGGTTGGGCATCGTTATGATTTATTTTTTCTCAAATATATGGCCAGAGACACAGTCTCAATTAAGGTATTACTCCTGGAGGAAAATGGGAGGCACTTTACAACTCTCTGCTTTATGATTCTATTTCCAGAAAGCACAGTAGTGACAAGTGGGAGCTGTCTGTGATGCTAATTTGAAGGGCTAATGAAGTTATAGAACTGTTATTTCTCATAAGTAGCTACCAGCCCCTGTTCTCTACACAGTAAAGTGACGTATTCTACGCGTACAACTTTAGCCAAGGCCAGAGCTGCTCCACCACTAGCCCTCAGCAACACAATACTCACACACAGCCCCCACACTACCCCTCCCCCCACCCCACCCTAGCCACCCCCCACCGCCGTCTCGCTAAGAGGTTTGTAAAATTTTAATTCTCAGGCACTGAGAATTTCATCCCGCCCACAAAGAAATGTTCTTCCCACTCACCTACAGCTATCTTTTCAAAAATTTCAACTACTTTTGTTTCTTGCAACCAATTTGATCCTGAATGGCATATGAAAACTGGGTTTTTAGAAATCAAATCATTTAAAAAATGCTCCAGGGCTACTGGAAAAAAAAAATCCATTTGTATAAGTGGAATGATCACTATGCAACGTATGTTTCTTAAAATCCTCATTTTCATATGTCATGCTTGTTTAAAATGATATAGACCTGTTCATAGTTCCTCAAGGGGATAAAATCAACATTAATTATTTCCTTCTACCCTGTTTCAGTTGAAAAGTTCCTCTAGAATAGAAAGCACAATTTAAAAAATACTTAGCAGTATCTGCCTTGTCATTTTCTTTATGTCTGCACAGATCAGAAATTCCAGAAAGCTGGAGTCCTCACCGTGAAAGCCTTGGCGGGCTCTGCTGGGCTCCTTCACCCTTCCCTGCTTCCCTTGAGACCCTATGTTTACAATCAGAAAGAAGCGCTACAGTCACTGCCCCCAGGACCCTACATTTCAGAGAGTGATACAAAATGTCCAGAAGCAAGGAGCATGATAGGCAGATGAGTTTGGAGGCTCTGGGGTGGGCGGTTCCATCAACTCCGAACCAAAGGGCCTAGTCCAAGGGCTAAATTCTATATCAAACTTGGCACAAAGACATTAAAGGCCTCCAAGAGGGCAAGTTCAATGAGAGCCTTCCTGCGATCTGGATACAGCTGCTGATTAGAAGAGAGCACCGGACACAAGGCCGTAAAAAGCATTTACTGAAAACCTAGCCCTGTTCGCCCAAGTTGCTGAACTCACGGGGGTGGGGACACTGCCTCACCTTTCAGGAAGCCCCTATATCGCTATATCCTGGAGTCGCTTCCAACAACATCCAGGCTTTGGGGACCCTTTGGGACCAGCAGGCACAATGCAATGACCCCAAGCACAGGGCAGGGGGCACTTTTCACACGGCCTGTAGAGGAGAAGGCGCACCCCTGAGGGTGCGGCGGGACAATGCCCTGGAGCAGCTGTAGAGCAATGCGATGCCAGAAGAGAAGACTATTACATAAGCTGGGGAGTCCCAAACTGGCTGTCACTCGCTGCAGAACAGGGCTATCAATGTTGAGGACCGACGCTGAGTGCCCCCCTCCTCCAGTACCCGCTTAGTCATTCCTACGGCACTACTCAACGTTTTCATCAAAGGACGTGAGACAGACTTGAGAACAGGTTTGTAAGTCGTATTTGGGCGGGATCACTAGTCCTGGAAGACAGCTAGTGACACGGACTCCAAAAGTGTGATGAGGCTCAATAAAGAAGAGACGATGGCAGAGGAAGCACAGATACATCTCAGGGAAAACAACAGCCCGCAGGCTCCAGCCTGCACGCGCGTCATAACGGTCTGCTTATTTCTCAGGCCTAATCAAAGTGGTGTGTTCATGTTTTGGATCGACACTTAAAATAAGACCAGAAAAGTTATTTTAAGAGCTTAAAACAGGTCTCATAGGAACAGCCCGAGGAATGTAAGTGGCATGACTCGCTACTAACACACGAATCTTTGAAGGGAGCAACACCTAACCTGCATTTGTTGCTCATCTCAAATGAGGCCGATGCAAGGATGTGGGTTCAACTACACAGAAAGTCTGGTTGTTCTGACTAGAGGAAAAGGGGCTGGAGGACGAGTGATGCTAAAATAGATTTCACATTTTTCAGGACTCGGAAGTACATGCATAGGATATTTTGAGGCTGCAGAGGGATTTATAAATAATCTGAACTCATCCCATGGAAGCAAGGTCCCTCAAGATGCTCCAATGAAAAAAGGGTTTCGAAGTCAAGTCTGGTGAACGATACGTATTGCATCACTCTCTTGGGAGAGTTACAATGCATGGTGTCATATTTGAGGCGCCAAGAAGTCTTTCAGGGGAAAAGAAATTTAGCTTTATTTAAGCCAGAATTTCCCAAACTTTAACTTATCAGAAATGGTAACATCTTAGTAATTTTCATGTTCCTCGGAGCCACCTTAGGATACCCAGTCTAGCCCAACTCCCTCATTTTAACTCTGAGTAAACAGATTCGGTTCTGTGACTGATCCCAGGTCTGCCTAGAATCGGGCAATGGCAGAAAGGGGACTGAAACCAGCCCACTGCATTTCTTGTATTCTGTTGACATTAATGAAATAAAGCTGGAAATAAATAGGTAATTTTCTACTACTTGTCTGGAGTCTTTGCTTTTTCTTATTAACTCCATTAAGAGAAAGAAAATCAATTAAGTGTGAGAGAAACGTTAACTGAAAAATGAGTCCCATTCTTTAATCTGTTGGAACACAGCAAAGCCTGCAAAAGGACTAGGCAAAGATAAAACATTACTGTGCAACAAACTAGAAATATAAATGTTAAATTGATGCTCTGGCCCTCTTGGAATTAAAGGACTTATCACATAGATTTCCCCCCCTTGATTTGAGCAATTCCACATAGTCTGCACTACTATTCATCATTGACATACACCCTTGTTTCGGCCAGTGGGTGTTTTTGCCTATTCCGCACCATTGCCTATCTTCCTTAGGTCAAAAACCAAACACAAAAACTACAGAAACTTTGAAGAACTCCTTTTTCCGTATTCGATGCAGTCTTGGTGGGGCTGTCAGTCAAGCTGCTCTTTTATTCTTTCCAAAGGACAGGCATATGTGCCCGTCCCATCCCTTCTCCCAGGAACCTGAATCCTGAGTAGAGTGACACAGGAATAGAGACATGCTAGAGCTGAGAAGAGCAAATGGCTGAGTCCTGATGAGAGAATTCTGATCACTTACTCGTTTCTATGTTCTAGATCCCTAGCACTGCCTTGGTTCCTGCCCACCCAGAGGTCTTCAGTTAAAGAAAAAAATCAATGCCTTTCACAGGGAAAATGTTCTTCTTTTATTTTTACATTGTTTCAATTAGCTAGAATTGACAAGTATTGTTTACCAGTGAATACAGTAGTCCTCTATGGTGTACTTGGCAAATGAATGGGGCACTATTAACTATTCTTAATTACTATAAGGGTCACAGAGCTGGGAATGAATTATTCCAGAAAGAGAGTTGACATAAACATGAAAAGTAATATTAAAGTAAGTTAAGTGTGATGGATAAAAATTTGGCTGCTAAAATTCCAGGATTAGATAGGCATTTTGCTTATTTTATCTACAAACAAAGCTTGTCAAAACTTTGAAAATATGAGTCAGGTGATATGAACCTTGAGTTGCTTATTAGTTAATCTATTTCTGATGGTGGAAGAATTATACTACCTCACGTCTTTATGTTATAAGGGAGGTGACAAGCCATGCTTTTAGATATGCCTTGAGCTGAAGTAGAATGTACAGTAAAATACGGATTTCCTTAAGTGAACTGCCAAAACCATTAATCTTTATCTAAGGACCCATAATAACAGTTTGTTCTCAGGAGCAGGTGGGGGAGGGAGAGAAACTGTCTTCCAGAAAGCACTTTGGCAGTCAATCTGGTTGATGATAAAACTTGATGAAACATCTGTGATTAATATTAATTCCAATTTTCCCTTTAATGGATAATTGTGAAAAAGATAATTTATCCCATTCATTTAAACTACAGCTGAGTTTTTCAATTTAGAAAAGAACATTTCTCTCTGTTTCTCAGGTATGAGCCTCTATGGGGAGAAAACAGGTGCGTAAACCTTGCCAGCGGCGAAGCAGTTTTCCAGGTAGCCCTGAAAAATATTTTGTATGAATCCAACTGACCACTGCAGTCTTGGCTGTGACCCCCCCAAAAAAGTGGTTCTCTAAGTGGCTGGTATTTCTGCATCTTCACCACTGTAGAACATTCTAAATGAACCCCAGCGACCGACTTAATATATTTTGGTCATATTTGATTCGGCAAAGCGTGTGAGAAAAATGCCCTTGTGAGTAAATGACAGTAAGCTATTTCTGACCACCAGTGCATTTCAAACTAGTTGATGATAGGAACTATTTTTGACACATGCAAATGTATAATTTAAAGTACCCATAAAAATTTGTCATGGAAGCTATCATTAATTTTGACAGAAACTGGGAAAGTAACTAATTGCCTTTCAAATATCAATATTAAGAATACCATTTATTAAACTAGCACTTTAACTCATTTATACATGGAAAACTTGAGTCATAAGGTTGAAACCTCCTGCCCAAATTAACACACCTAATAAGTGATGGAGTCAAGACCCAGATCCCCTCATTCTCATCTTATCTAGTCCTCTAAACTTAATATTTTTTAAAAAAACTATTAAATAAAGGTCTTATTTTCTAGGAATCAGGATATCTTATATGGTTAAAAACACGACTGCTGTCTAACCCATTACATCAGTAATAAATAGTGATTAAATATACATCTCTGTTGACCTTTAATCATAACCAAATCACGGCTCCATTTAGATACACTCCCTTTTCATCAGACTCTAACCGAACAGCAGGGAAAAGAGAACATAAACTGACAGGCACGAAAGGTCACAGACAATAGGCACCCACTTCTTCCATGTTCCTTCCAACAGCCTCGTGCTACAGAAACAGAATATTACGGGAGCTACTCGCTATTCTTCCCAGTGTCCCCAAGCACACGTCTTCCTTCTAAACTGCTGCTCCAAAGTTAACATTTCTTATCGCTAAATATCTTGCCTGTCTCCTCTCTATTTTCATGTGGCTTTCTCATTTTTATCCCCGCACAGCTTAGCACTTTGTAAAAGGAATTCATTTTATTACAAAAAAATTTAAAAGTTACATAAAAACCCCAGAAACCCCAAAGGGTCACCCGGCCCCTGCGTGCATCAGCCCGGGGACCTGTCTCTCACCTACGCATGGAGCGAACGAGGCGGTTTGGTGAGAGA
This sequence comes from Miniopterus natalensis, assembly GCF_054644295.1. NCBI lineage: Eukaryota > Metazoa > Chordata > Mammalia > Chiroptera > Miniopteridae > Miniopterus > Miniopterus natalensis. The sequence goes on from NC_142083.1 coordinate 57,938,133, forward strand.
GGCGGAGGATCTGTCATCAGCATCCTGAAGGAGCCTCAGCCTGTCTGGGACTTTGTCTGAGGCTAGCTCGGTCTCTGTCACCAGCGGTCCCTGGTCACACACACACTCACCTGGCAGAGGCCGCCTTGCTCAACCCGGACGATGCCGGCCCGCGCCCGTGCCTTGATTTCAGACCCGTCCGTGCCCACTTTAAGCCGACGTTCCCAGAGTGCGGAACAGAAGAAACTTCTGGAGAGCTTGTTGAAAATGAAGCTCCCTACTGCAACCTCGTGAAATTTAATGAATCGGATTTCCTGGAAGTGGGTTCCGTGAACCTGCATTTTTACCCCCGTTTGTGGGTGACCCACTAGGGTTAGGACAGCGTCTGGAGCCCTGAAACCCGAATGCCACCTTGCCCCTCAAGGCAGCGCTCGCTTGAATGTCTTCCGTCTGACGCAATCCTCTCCCTCTTGTCAATGAACAGTGTCAATCTTGTAATTTATTTTATTTCTCTTACTGTTGTTATTTTCATGGATACATTTTTCTCCTAGTAGACTATGAGCTCCCAGAGGACAAAGATTACATCGAGTATTTTCTCTTGTCCCTCTGTGGTGTCCGCTACGCTGGCCTGACGGGTAACAGCTCAGGGAGTATTGAATTGTTTGCCTAATGAGAAAATGATATGTAATACTGAATGTATCTGTCTATAACATGGTAGGTTTTTTGTACAAATTTAATGATGCACCAGTACCAAAAGCCCAAGCAGATTTTAATAAACAGGTTTATGTAGCATTTTGATTATAAATATTTCAGGAAATAGCTGCAATAAATCTTCTACAATGAACTTTAACAATAAACTAACACTTCATATCAAAAGGTCAGAAATTCTGCTATTTGATTGAATTAATAATCCAGCAAATGTTATTGATTTAGCAATTTCACTTAATAAAAACATAAAAGCTATGCAAAAAAAAATTAAATTAAAAAATAAATAAATAAATAAAAGTAAATAAAACTGCAGCCATGGCAAAGAAACTGAAGACAATTCAGGAACAATGGGAATTCAGATAAAGGGTGTTATTATCTCTGAGATTAGAATAATTTCTTCATAAGTATCAGCACTATTTATGGAATAAGTGTCCGAACAATATTTGCTATACATGGAAAAGAGCTAAGAGCGTGAACGTTGGAGTCAGAATGCCTTTGCTCAGCTGGACTCCACTGCACAGGAACAGCGTGATTTTAGACCAGTTATTTGACCTGCCTGTGCCTCACTTTCCTCATCTGTGAAGTGGGAACAATAACAGTGCCTAACACATAACTGTGCTAGGGCACAGATGAGATAATACAAGTAAACAGTGTAACAGAAAACTGTTGACTGCATGTTAGCAATTATTATATAACCAGTCAGCGTCTAGCCCTAAACCTGTTTCAATGTATTTATATGCTAAGGCCCAAATCAGTATCACCTTCAAAAACATACTACTTCCTATCGCCTGCTGGGAAAGTTCCAAACTCTTTAGACCAGAATTAATGGCCCCCCCAATCTGGCCCAACCTATAGCGTTTTGTTTGCCAGGTACTCGCCTTCCATTCCAGGCAGGCCTGTCTTCACGGACCCCAGAGGCTGCGCTCCTCTGGCTTCCCCCTCAGCGGAGGGGAGGCCGGTGAGAGGAAAGCACGGGGCTGTGAGAAGCTGCTTCTCTGGGGGGCTGCTGGTAGGGGGTGGGTTTCTCCCCAACTGTGCCCACAGCCCTCAGGAGCCAGCGTGTGGCCCCTCCTGTGTAAAATGTGGGTGCCTGCACACGGCCGCCGTAATTCCCGACCTTCATTCTAAAGATTTCAAATGTTCTAAGTTCTCAAAGTTGGCTCTTCCCCTTGCAGAGTCTCTACTCATCACTTTGAATTGGTGGAGATACGTAATAACCTCAAGTCTGTGAAGAACTGGTGGATTTTAAGTAACAGCAGCAGCAGCAGCAACAACTATAATAATTGAAACAATCCTTTGCAGCTGCCGGGCTGGAGGACAAGGTGAGGCAATCCCCGACGTGTCATGTTAACAAGCTGTGATGCTGAGACAGTCGCCCACGAGGTTTTGCAATCTATCCACCGATGCCTGCCCGGTGCTACTGCTTCTGTTCATCAAATCTACACCTCCGAAAGAACGACTCAGTACCAAAGGCACTCACACTTCCAATAGTCCTGCTAATCACTGAAGGTCTCCGTCCAGTTGCAGCGGGGCAAGCGAAGCACCCATTTTATTATGGCATCACGCTCTGACCTCCACGCCACTCACCAGGGCTCTGCTTTACTTTAAAATCCCATACCCCTCGTAGGGTGTGAATCTCAGGCATAAACTAACACGAAACATTCCTCTTTAGGTCGCATTAGCCATTTTTTGAACTGGATCTACCTTACATTCCAGGGTGTAGGGAGGGACCTGCAGAATGACTTGCCAAGGGCGCTTGAAATCTGTCTCCTTTTAACTTTTTTAAAAATATGTATTATGTCCCGGCCGGGTGTGGCTCAGCGGTTGAGCATCGACCTAGGGTCCAGGCGATCGGGGTTCGATTCCCGGTCAGGGCACATGCCCGGGTTGAGGGCTCTATCAATGACTCATCATTGATGTTTCTGTCTCTCTCTCCCTCTCCCTTCCTCTCTCTGAAATCAATAAAAATATATTTTTTAAAAAAAGTATTATGAAGTAAGTGAATAAAGAGCTTAGACTTGGAGTCTAACTGCATGGGTTCGAATTTTGACTCCACTGCAAATTACATAATCTCGGGCAAGTTACTTCTCCTCTCCCAGCCTCAGTTTTCTCATCTATACGCTAGGGAAAATAATAGTACCAACATCACAGATGAAGGTTCAATGAGTTAAAACAAGCATGTGCTTGATACAGTGCCTGGCACACAGTAAACTTGCAATAAATGCTAAATCACTATGATTATGATTATCAGAACAAATGTTAGGGGAGGAATTACTGGTCAAAGTCTGAGTAATCCTTTATAGCGATGATAGCAAAACTTCATTTAAATCATCGCAGTATTTATTATATGTTCTCAAAATTAATTGAACTGCCCTTGGTGTATATAGCAAGAACTTTAAGCAATCTATTAAAAGAAAAAAGAAAAAAATTGCTTGTTCATATTGTTGGCCTCTATTTTACTCTCCTTGTTTAGTTTTCTGCCTTAAAAATTAGGCCTAAAAGAGAGAAGTTCTGAATTCAAGGTTAAGGACCCACTGAAACTTAAAGCAAAACATACATGATGACAAAATGTCATCAATTCAGATTTTAGTCAGGGCAAGGATAATGGGCTTACACGACAAAAATAACATTAAAAAATTTTGCAAAAAGAAAATTAGAAAAAGCAAATTTACATTAGAAGCCAGACATTGGAGCAACAAAAATTTGGCCAAGTTTACATTAACAACAATATGTACTCTTTTATAATGATTCAGAGACATTATTTGTTTTTAAAAATTTGGAAGCAAAAAGGAGTGCTCCCTGTAAACGAAATCTCACCTAACATTAACGTAGATAGAGCTGGCTGGAAATACTGTACATCTTTGAAAATAGTAAAATGAAAAGATACCTTTCTAATTCCTAACAACAATAGGCGTCTGGTTATTTTCCAATTCGTGATATTTTACTTTTGGAGCTCAGAATGAATTTATATTTTGTAAAGCTTTAAAATTTAAAACCAAACCTAGACATAGCATATATATTAAAGCTCTGTCCCTAATGTGAATTTTCTACAATCTGCCTAAATATATTCAGCAGAAAAGAAGCCTGTTGCCAAAGTCCACTTACTTCCCGTTAAACAGAGGTAAGCCATATCCCCAGAAGCCGTATTTCAAGCCCACAGGATACTCGTGGACTAAAATAATGAATGATAATGCCTCATTCTCTGCATTAATATTAAAAGAAAAGAGAGAATAGAAAACTTTATAGCCACGATCAGCTCTCTGGAACATAAATCTCAAGTTTTGAGAATTGCTTCCCAAAAGGGTAGGGAGCGGGGATGAGTTGTGAGAGAGCTTTGGAGCCTAGAGATATTTTTTAGCAAGCCAGCAAAGCACTGACACAGATTTCTACATATCTCTGGCTGTGAAAAGTCTCATTTGTGGTGATTTATATTTCCTCATAAAGAACTCTGTAGATAATATAAGCCTGCTGTGAGGCTGTATGACAACTTTCAAACCAAGAGTTACACAACCATTCTGTTAAAATGGAGCAAGAATAGATGAGTGGAGGATTCTGTGGAAATAGTATTTCTTCTGATGAAAGGCCAGATTCTATTCTTCCAGCACGCAAGGCCCTGGGAGTCACCTTCCACCCTGCGTGCGTGTCTCGTGGATGGTATTTTGGTCATCTAAGCAAGGAAGTGCTTTCTTCTCAAGACTGACTAAGCGTTTGGTGTGTGCGTGCTTGTGTAATTTACAACAAATGACACTCAGACAGCATCACACTGGAGTTTGGTTGCCTTAATAAGTTACTAAGGGAAACAGAGAAGAGCACGCTGACAACCCCAAGTCAATGAAGTATAAACAGTTATTCCAAGTGTCACTAGCGTGTGATTTCCTTCCTCTTGGCATCTGCTCCGGGTAACACTGCACACACACAATGATACAGCAGCTCATTAAACTGTTTTCAGTTAACTCTGAAATCAAATTAGTGCAGTACATGTTTATAAGGCCGAAAATTACCGCTTCCCTGTGAAATTACACAATTAATCAGGTGCGGTATTTCTCTAGGAGATGTGGCCACTTTTGACATTTAGGGATAAAAAGAACAATCCTTTCATTTGTTTCCATTTCAGCATTTAGTCTCAGTGGGGGAAACGGGAAGCTAAAGGTGACACAATTCCTTCTTCCTCCTCGGGAGGTCAGAACACTACATGTTTCCTCAGTCTTGTAATAGCATTTTAAATTCATAGAAGGAGCACAAATAAAAACGGTTTGGTTTTTGAGCTTCTTATCTGAGCGCCACAGCCTTTGAAAAATTCAAACAATGGGAAGGATACTTAGGAGTGTTCAGTTTCGTATGACTGATACCGTGAATTTCTAACAGGCCCCAATTATTCAGCGGCTTTTAAGGCTCCCTTTGCAAGCTTGAAGGATGCTCCCCGAGCCCCAGCCGCTTTGGCTCAGTGGTTAGAGCGTCAGCCCGTGGACTAATGGGTCCTGGGCTCGATTCTAGCAAAGGGCATGTCCCTCGGTTGCAGGCTCGACCCCCGGCTCAGGTCAGGGCGAGTGCCGGAGGCAACCAATCAATGTGTCTCTCTCACCTTGATGTTTCTCTCCCCCCCCATTCCACTCTCTCTGAAAAGCAATGAAAAAGAGAAGAATGCTCCCCACGTCAAAATCTATGAACAGTGCTGTTGGCCCTTCCCCCTCCGCAGACGGGCCTGGCCTTCGTCTCTCCGATGCCCTGTAACAGCACCTCATCCTTCTGTCCAGGCACTTAACAGGCCGTGTGTGTCTTTTTAAAATTCTCCCCACATGACCAAATAATATAGACCCAAATCTACAAAAAAAAAAACCCCACCACAACGAAGTGTTCTCAAATATCCCGTGTTCCTCGCAGCTGCCCCGCCACGCCCGAGCTGAGCGCCGCAGGCTGTAACAGGCACCGCTGGCAACAACCGTTTTCAGAGGGAAGCTCGCAATCAACACAGAAGACTCTCCCAAAGTCCCTAAATATCCTCTTTCTTGTTCTTTCTTTAACCTTCACGCAAGAGCCCTTGAAACCCGCTCATGCTTTCCCGAAAGACGGCTGGGGACGACTTGAAACAGACACGATTCTCTAAAACGCAGGCTTGAAACAAAACGGTGCATTCTTGCAGGTTCACTGCAGACCATGGGAAATATAGAAAGAGAAGACAACGACTATTTTCAGGAAGAAATCTGATACAGTCCCAGACAAACTTCCAGTGTCCAAATGGAGAAAAACTGTCCCATTGTATGTTCGAAATGAAGCAAACCTTTAAAAAGAAACCCTTCACAGATTTTAGTGACTAAGATATACTCTGTATCTATATCTGAGCAATTACTTTTTAATGTTTATGCCATAGACATTCCTATTCACTACAAAGATATTAAAATTTACAAATTTCCTAACCCTGCCCTTCAGCTCCCTTCTGTGTTAATACAAATATGTCTTGCTGAACACCATGATCTGAGTCCACACACCTAAAAATAATACAGGGGGTGAACTAGTAGATAAACATAGTCCTTATAGAAATTTCCGTTATAAATAAACCGTTTAAATCTCAGCAGAAGTATATGCTAGAGCATTTAATGCTAAAATAAGACTCCAGTAATCAAAACAATTTTTCAGTAATAAAATCAAAACGCACACACATGTTGAAACAAATACTGAGTTGTTCATTTTAAGAAAGTACATTGTACTTAAGGTCACCTCCCCTGAAAGAGTAAAAGACTTTGAAAGATGGAAAAGATTACCTCCTGCTTTGATAAATGTGCTGTTTTGACACACTTCTATTTCAATAAGAAAACTCAGAAAAAAAAAGGCAGATTGGTGTGAACTGTTAGGACCCAAATAATTATTAATGTAGAGTCCTACTGTAAGCTGCTGAAGACCCAGACATCTAAAAGGGAATGAAGATTCCCTTTGGCAAATATAATCCTACCATGTAATTCCTTCAGAAGACAGGACATAGACTTAAAATGTGAATCTTTACTAGGCATTCATGATATTTTTTACTAAATTACATTATCAATCAGCACTATTCAAGTTGCCTTAACTTTTAAAAGGATGAAAACATTTTCAGATCTGGATAAACGAAGTTACCTATTTGGTAGTTAACTGGTCCTTTATTTATTTTTCAATTTTTTATTTTTATTGATTTTTAAAGAGAGAGGATGGGGGAGAGAGAGAGAGAATGAAACATCGATCAGCTGCCCCCTACTGGGGATTGAGCCCACAACCCGGGCATGTGTCCTGACCAGGAATTGAACTGGCATGACCACTTTTTTGGTGCATGGGGCAATGCCCAACCAACTGAGTACACCGGCCAGGGCAAAAAAATATATCTTTAATAGAGTCTTGGAAATAAGAAAAATGGTGGTAGTAAATTATTACTATGTACCCAATTTATGGATTTAGAAAGTGAGGTTTGATGACGTTGAGTTAACCAACATCACACCGCTATTTAGAGTATATAAGGAGGATTTGAGCTCAAGGCTGCATTTACCAGAGTCGCTGCCTTTAAAAAAAAAAAATCATGCCCATCCTCTCCTTCGATGTATCTCCAGCATACAATCAAAAACATTATTTAAAAAATAGGGAACTGATGCAGTGGATGCCGTAAAACCTGGGTCTTCTAATTTATCTGCTTTTCTCAAACACCAGCATATAAAATATAAAAAAAATTAAGTGCTTTTTTGTTCTATTTGGTTTACTACTATGGTATTTATGCATTCGACAAATAATTATTGAACAGGTCTTCTACATATTTTCTACTATTTTTTTGTTAAAAATATACAGTTTTAAATAATATTATGGTTCAGTAGGTTCCCCAAACTATGGAGAGCTTGCCTGATTGTAGAAACACTTCTATGAGAAACTACACTCTAAGTTCCAAACAAGTCACCTGCAAATAAGCAAGGATGCTCATAGTAACACAGACTGTCCTCATGACTTTTTTTCTAATTTTGAAAAATATGCACACCAAAAAGACTAAAGCAGAAGTCTTCACCTCCCTAAGTTATTTTCATTAATGAGATTTCCAGGATTCTCGTATCAAAGAAATGGACGTTTTTTAGCTCTGCACTTCTATCCCCCTATCAATATTAAGGAATAAACATGTATCTTCAAGTTTACTCACCAGTAATCTCAGGAAGGGTGTATTCCCTAATCATCTCCCACAAACTCCCGGTTTCCATCTGGGTGCTGTGGCTATCAGCTGTTTCTACTCCGAGTATCTTTTGAAGAACATCAGCTACACTTTACATATAGCAAATGCTTCAATCATTACCTGTTGTTTTAGTATCATCTTCAGAAAATGGCACTTGTCTTCCTTACTGTAGGTCTCTCATTAAAACTCACTCATTCCTGAATCGAGTGCAGAATCATGATTCCACATGCTGAATATTTTAGTGGGTTTAAAAAGAATTTCTGTGAAAATACAACTTTTCTGGCTTCTGAAGTTATCATATTAAAAGGATCAACCATCTAGGAAGATACAGTTGAAATTTCTTTTGAAGATGGAAAAGTATCCTATGGAGAGCTGAACATGCATAAATGTGTTTAAAATGTATCTTGCTACTTATCTGATTTGGGTTTCTGGCAGTTTGTAAGTAGTATTTTCTAAACAGTAGTGCTAATTGTTCCTAATCTTTTAAAATACAATATAAAATATGGGGTTTTTTTTTCCTTTCTAAGCATTTGATACCTAGTCCTTTATCTCTTCATTTCCTTTTACTCGCTTACTCAGTCAGTTTCCTCTCGGATCAACCATTTCTTATCCGTGCAAACCTGTTTCAAGTTACCTAACTTTTCTGTGCCTCAGTTTCTTCCCCAGTGAAAATGGAAGATCATTATCTCATAGTGCGGTTTTGAGAATTATAGGGTGCAGAGGAAGTGCTAAGTAAACTCTAGTATCTTCTTTTATTAAACATCTACTATGTGTCAAACGATATAAGACAGGGCACAGAGCAGAAACAAACAACTATAAATATCTAATGTCAGGCGTGATGAGTACTTGAGGGGAAAAAATAAATAGAGGGTAAAAAGTGAAGAGCATGACAGAGGTGTTATCTTTATACAAGGAGGGCAGAAGAGCCTGTCTCCAACATATATATATATATATTTTTTTTTAGTGTAGACTTAGAAAGTGAGAGCCAAGGACATGGATGCCTGGGGCAATGCGATCCCCAGGCAGAGATGGGAAAGTCCGAAGGGCCTGCTGTCTGGGGCGCGGACAGGCGGGCGGCCGGAGCAGACAGCGGGGCGAAGAGGGAGCGGGAAGAGAAGTCCAAGAGGCCGAGGGCGGGGAAGGGAGCGGTACCTGCCAGGGAGAAGCCTGTTGGAGAGGTCAGACTTTAGGTTTTTGTCTTGGTGAGGCAGGATGTGAGCCACTGGAGGGCTTTGACGGGGTGGCTCCAGGGAGGAACGCAGACAGGCGCAGGCCGCACTAGGGGACACAGGTAACGGTGGGTCAGGCGGGGTGGCAGGGGCTTAACAAGTCTAATACCTAACAGGCCTCTCCACTCTGCATTTCCCCTAATATCCCTTTAACTGGCATTTACTGAACACCTACTAAGTAAGGAAAAGGCATTCGGCTGGGCCACTTCCCAGATGTTCTCTCTTACCCTAATGGTGCAGTCCTTTGGGAAAATGGAGTAAGAGCAGGATAGTAAAGCTCTAAGAAATGTTTGAAATCATCTATTGCAACCACATTATTTTGCCGACGTGGAGCTGGAAATCCAGAGAGACTGAATGATTTACCCAAGATCGTATAGCCCGTTAAGTCAAGGGGAGGGCCTGGGACTCAGGTTACCTTACGTTACAAAAGAGGACAATCAAAATCAGTGTTTCTACTGACTTACAAAAATAATCTATTATGCCTTATTTATTTTTCTTTGCCTCTTCAAATTTAAAAATAGCAACAGCAAAACTTATTTCAAACCTGTTCTCGTTGGTTAATATTTATGAGAGTCATCTCTAAAATGAGTATTTTTGAAGTTTCTGAACTAACCCTTTGCCTTAGGAAGTCTATGACTATTGCCATAACCTATTGGCGGGCAGTTCTGCAAATCCATCGCTGATAGAAATACCACCGACTTTCTCTAATTCAGTATGCCAATCACCTACCAAAATAACTCCTGGAGATTAAAAACAGTATGTGTCGGATTCGAGCAGGGGCTCATTCTGCCTCAGCAATAATCAGTTATTATAACAACTTAATATACCTGTTCCCAAGGAAAGAGAACATAGCATAGAGTCATTCTTGGGACAAATAAAGGATCTAGAATTGTGAAGAATGTTTTATTTTTAAAGTAAGCTGGAAATTTCATATGAGGTATTTCCAACTACGGTATTCTTAATTTTGTCTACCTCGATGGATTGAAGAAGGAAATAAATCTTGCTGAGGGTAAAGCAGAGCTTGATAAGAACCCTCTGATTTGTGTCCTCTCAGAGTCTAAGTGATGAGGTGACATCCTCTTGTGAACTACTCCCCTTCCCTTCCCACAAATCCAAGTTTACATCTGAATTTTGGTTCAGTCACCACAAAATGTAACCCTTCCTCTAGCACCCGAAAGCAGGGCTGCCTACTTTAGGCAATAGCTTTCCTGTTTCCTTGGAAAGCTTGCAAGAGATAGTAAGGCTGAGAAGAGCTGAAATATACCCCTGGCCTGGTAAGAACACTGTATAAAACTGACCGGTGGGCAGTCAGCTTGCTCCTGAGATCGGCCATACAGCTTCTTGTGATGCAGTAAGTGTGAAAGGAGCCATTTCCCAATCGTTTTGTTCATTCCACGCATATTAGGAGAGAGGAGAATTCAAGTGAGGGCCAATTCTCCCCTAAGAATTCTCTAGTTTAATTATGACCACAGTATATTAAACGCCGCTAAGACAGCCACATTAGCTCTGCCGCTCCAGCTCTCAGCAGTGAAGGAGAGAGAGGAAACCCTTTCACTACTAAAAAGACAGGAAAGGATGTTCTTGTGGTTTTAAAATGTGGTTAAAAATTCTATTTAACCAACTACAGGCCACTCTGCTTCTTGTAAACGAGTATCTCACTGCTAATTTTTGTGCTATTTTACCTTTCATTAAAAAAATGTAATTCAGGTTAAACTCAGCTGAACAGCAAAAAGCTCTTGATATTTTGAAGCATTTTGGAACAATTACTTTGACAGGAGCCCTTGACAGTTAAATGACTCCGTTAAATGAATGTTATAGAAGACACATAATGGTTTTTAGTGAAATATTGAATTTAACCACAAATGAGGAAAAACGAGTCATAAGCACTATGGGTATATTTGAATAATAACATCTTGCTTATGAACCTCAATGGATTCTAGAATTTCTAACGATCATGCAATCAACCAGTCAGCTGGTGAGCACGCTTCCCATCTTAGTACTCTCTGTTCACTTTTGGGTTTTGCTTTGTTGTTGTTTTTTTAACCTGAGAAACCAATACGAAAACTTGGAAATGCAATAATTTCCTCCTGCCTTGGGATGATCTTTTAGAGTGAGGCAATTAATGAGTTTCTGTCCGCAACTGAAGTCCTCCTCTTTCCTTTTTCTCACACGCTGAATGGGATTCTTCCACAAAGTAAAAAATCAGCACAAGGTGGGAGCCTGCTGCCCGAGACCATGTGAACTCACTAGTGGCTCGCCAGTGTTTCCTCCATCCGTGGGGCTCAATATCCCTTTTCTTATTTTATGGATCAAATGTGAGATAGTATCAAGGCTTTCACATGTTTTCTCATGACTAACAACTGAAATATGCACTGAAATAATAAAACTGGTACTGTTCAATTTCCTTTTTAAATTCAATTCCAATACAAGCTAGAGTGCCCTTGTGATGGCGAAATCCGGCCTATTATAAAATCCTGTTTTCTGGAGAAGGGGAGCTAGAAATCTTTGTAGACTTAAAACATGTGGGTTGGGAGTAGGTGGGGATCCTTGGACTGAAGAAATGAGTCAGAACAGGAATGTTCTTCATCATGTTGGTCTGGCAAGCAGGGGTGAAAGTCCATGCTAAGCACACTGGGGGGTGTCACTCTGATCTCTACGCACCGTGTCTCTACTGCATGTCCCGATTCTTCGAGCAGGTGAGGTACAACCTCCACCAGGGTCCCACTGCTCCCTGCATTCATCTTCATTCAGCAATTGCCTATTTGCACTTCAATGGCCTATGGACATGCCTGCTCCCCACTACACAGTCACTCCTTGGGGACAGGAAGTGTCTTTTATATATATATATATATATATATATATATATATATATATAAATGTTTTTATTGATTTCAGAGAAAGGGAGACGGAGAGATAGAAGCATCGATGGTGAAAGAGAGACATTGATCGGCTGCCTCCTGCACGCCCCCTACTGGGGATCGAGCCTGCAACCCAGGCAGGTGCCCTGACCTGGAATCAAAATGTGACCTCCCAGTTCACAGGTCGACACTCAACCACTGAGCCACACCAGCTGGGCAGGGGCGTGTCTTTGCATCTTGTAGCCCCCAATACTTCTGAGCCACGACACACTGTTCAGTAAATGGAATTCTAAACAAGTAAACACTTAACTCCTTCAGCTGACAGTGAAAACGTGGGAAAGGCCAGATCACTTAACATTTTGATACTAGTTAAAAGGAAGTCCAGACAGAGACACAGCAAGCTGCCTAAATGAGATATGACCTATAACCCTGCTAACTCAAAGTGTGGTCCATGGACCACAGCATCGCCATCACCTGGGAGCTTTATAAAATACTGAATCTCGGACGCCGCATCCCCGCCCCCCCCCCCCCCCCGAGCCAGAATCTGCATTTTAACATGATGCCAGGTGACTTATGCACAGAGGTCTGGGAAGCAGTCATCTGGTTATCTAGAATCTATGACTAGCATGATGCCCGAAGAAGTGATGGTGCATATGATGGAGAAATAGGAGGCCATGGCTATGTGATTCATAGAGGTCTGCTGAGAACACCTAGAGCTCTCTCAGGACAGGGTCACTTACTGCTTACAGGTGGGAAACACGCTCACACCAGTTCCCTTGGAACCCTTTCTAGATTCTTCACGTTCTTGCCTGTTTAAAGACACAGCTGCTCTTAATAATTGTCTTTTCTCCTTGGGGCAGAGAGAGTATTTATCGTCAGCATGCTGACATTTGCAGGAGTTTTGGCTCTCTCCACTGAAAATGTGGATGATTGAAAGGATATTGCTGACACCTGAATAAGAAATCCAATGACTCTGAAGCTATGTAAATTTAATTATTTCCGTTAATTTTTTTTTCAGGAATCCCTTTTTCTTTTCCTCTGCTTTGGAGAAGTCCTAGCAATTTTCATTTAAAAGAAATACAAGTCAGCAGTGGTTCACTGAACAGGCTGACACGCAATTTCATAGGGGGAGAGGCGCTGTGTCTTTAATCTAATTTGTGCTCTCAATTCCCAGCTAATGCATCTAGGGACCCTGATGTATGCATTTACAAGGAGACATCTGGGAGGCAGCGTCCAGCTCGCTGCAACGCTCTGGAACACGGGTAAAAAATTACTCCGGATTCCCGCAGCTGCCCCGCAACATGATAAATCTGCAGATACTCACAGATGTAGAAATATTCCCGGCCGGGCCTGAACTCGAATCCTAGAGAAAAGGGTGTGAAGAGCTGGAATTTTTCGGAGAACTTCAGCGGTCCGTTGGGCGAGTGAGGCCGGTTACACTCCCATCTCTTGAACCCTTTGGAGGTGTGGTCGCAGGCACTGTAGCCATCAAAGTTCACCATGTAGAGGACATAGCGCTCGGTCTTCTCCTCCGGGACCGAGTCCTCGTAGTGCGGGCAGAAGACGTCCAGGTAGTCGTTGATGCAGACGTCGATGTGGTAGTCGCCCCTCTGGAACCTGCAGGCAGAGGGAGGCCGAGTTAGCACACAGAGGGCCTTCGCTGGAGCCCGTGGCTGGGCCTTTAATGACGCCAGGGCTCAAAGGTTTATCACAACTTGTTTTTGTCGCATGCCATTGTGATTCGAGGCCTGGTTTGAAATGTTGCTGTTGGAAATCAAAGAGACAACAAGCCATTTTCCAGAGGAATTCCATTATATTTGTTTGAAAGTACCCTACAAATGGAATCCTTCACATTCATTTTAAGTATGAAAGATACTGACTTGCTGTTTTCCTTTTATTCTTAAAATCACATATATTGGAGCAAAATTCTCTTATTTCTAAAACAGTGTTTCACTTAATAAACGTTTTTGAATAAATGAATAAATAATGTAAAGGACAAATCAATGAATTGTTCGTTGGAATTGAGATCATTCTCAATTTTCTATGCAAACAGAGAATTCGAGTCATAAAATTGAGAACTAGAATCGTAAGATGTAAAGGCTGCAATGAAAAGTCCTAGAACAACATGTACACTTTAGAAGAATAAAAACCTACGCATAATGATGGAGTGACTGAGCCACTTCGTCCTGAAATAGTTAAAATCCGCGCACACACACACACGCGTGCTCACAAACACACACCACTGCACACATCACACTGGTCCAGTTCTTATCTAACAGAAGTTTTGCCTATTCATTTTAACTAATATGCCTTTCCCATCAACTAAACGGTATTTCTCAGTACCCAGTAATGTGTGAAACACAAAGTGTTATGCATACACCTTTCTAAATTCGGGGTGGAAAAGCTAGGAACCCCCCCCCCAAACCTCTGTTTTTAGCTAGTGAGGAAATTCTTCTCTAAGCTCTTAGAAGGTTCATCATAAAACTGTGTTACTGCTGAAATACAACACCCATAAAGTCATATAATCTTGAAGTCAGACAGTCTCAGCGTGAACACTTCCCAGGGAGGGTGAGCTAGTCTATTCCATTTTTGGACATCTCTAAATGTTAGAAAGTCTCTTCTTATATTGAGTATAAATCTGCTTCGGTGTAATTTCTATCCAGTGATCCTACTTCTGCTGCCTGAAATTACCAAGAACAAATCTAATTCTTCTTCCACCAGGTAGCCCATAAAACATTTGGAGATGTCAGTTATATCGCCCTGCATCATCCTTTCTCCAGACTGGAAAATCCCGATTCCTTTGGTTATTTCTGGTACAGTTCCCAGGCTCCTCATATTCTAGTTTCTTGACCCTCATATCCTCCAGTTTCCCGGTGCTCTCCTTAAAATGCAACCCCAAATGTAACAAAGACCTTCCATGGGTGGTTGTGATGTTCTGCCCAGTAGAAATACCGTTACCTGCACTCTGGATGCAAAACTTTCATTGATAAGGCCGAGACCCCTTTCTGAAGAACAACATGATAAAAGTGAAACTGCTTATTTTGAGTGAGTAGATCAATATTTAAGGACTGGCTTCTGCTGCAAGTTGAGTGGGAGAGTCATAAGCCATCCTGGGCCTCAGTTTCTTCATACGTAATTTGGGATAATAAGAATCTGCCTTGCTAACCTCACATGGTTGCCTTGAGTCTCAGATGAGGAAATGTATGAAAAGGACCATGTGAGTATGAAGCACTCTTACTTTTATCAAGATATATTAAAGCACATTCAAATGCGAAGTAATAAAACATTAACTTTCCAACATCAGGAAGAGCACACAACAGAAATAAAACTATCCTTATGTCTCCCTTTTTAAAAATCCTAAATCTGTCCTCAAATATCAAGTGACCTACAAAAACTCCACCTGACTCATGCTTTTGGAAAGCAACATGCTGAGTTATACAAAGGAAATAAGAAAAGGTGATCAGATTACTTTTCAGTGAGAGGCTCTCAAAATACTAACAACTTTTAAAAACAAAACAAAATTTGGAAGTATTTATTTCTGTATATTTACAAGGATCACAGAACCAAGTTTACGTTTTCTTCATTACTGGCAGACAACGATTTGTCAAGATGCAAGCAAAGCCTGTGTTGCTTTTAAAAGATGTTTGAACATCAAGGTAACATCACTGCCAAAGTACAAAGAAAAGACACTGCAACGTTCAGATAAAAGGGTGCTGGGCTATGAATCATCAGCACTGACAAGTTCTGGATGAGAGCCAGACAAGAATCGCAGCAGAAGGCAATGCCCAGATGCACTTTGTATTATTATATTATTATTATAGATTTTAAAGACATTCAAGGGGGATGTTTTTCCTTTCCCTAAGTGTCACTCATTTTAGCTTCTACTAGCACTTGACACTGCTTAAAAGTGAAAATAAAAATGAAAACCACCATTGTCCGGAACCACCCTATTATTGTTTTATTCTACAAATTGTCATAGTTTTTTTCATGCCTCATATTTAGCTTCCCTTTCCGACTTTTATGCTTTTATCCTGTCAATATTGCTAAAATTTTAATAAAACATACCACGAGATTGAAGACCTGGTTTACACGGGGTTGACCAGTTATCCCTTTCTGATGGCATTTTATGTGGTGTAGGGTGTTAAGTGAATCCTTGTGCAACCTATTTTTAAAACGGGATTGCCCAGGATAAAGATGGTGATTCGGCACAGAACTTACCTTTCAAATCTTTAATTTACACAAATTCATTTACTAATGTAAATTTCAAAGAGGGGCCAATATAAACCGAAACAATGATAAACTGGAACTCATAAAAGGCATCTGCATAATGTACCAAGTACAACCCAAAGAAAACTTAGGGTTAAAATTCTAATACTATCCCAAATCATGCTCTCTTGCTATGAAATAGCACTGAACCATTATTTTCTGGCCTTATTCTGAAGAAGCACATATGTATGGCTAGTATTATTGAGTGCTTATTAGGTTACATTCATTATCTCAGCTTCCGTCACAAATCCCACAGAATAGACAGTGTTTGTACACAATTTAAAGATGAGAGAACTGAGATTAAGAAGTCAAGCAACCTTCTCAATGTCATACAACTAGGAAAAGGTGGAAGCAGAATTCAAACCCAAGCAACCCAAGTTCTGACCCAAGTTCTGACCTTTGAACAGAAGGTCTCCATTCTTCCACTTCTTGAGAGAGTAAGTTGCTAATGCCAAGCTCCTAGGTCTACTCTGTATTCTCATTCTTGGTGGGTTCCGGTTCTCTTCTCCATTCATTGATGCAACAAATATTTGCCCCATCCAGAAGGCGCTATGCTATGGCTTTACATATGATGCATATGAAATTCTTGTTATAATTGGTTTCATTTTACCAATGAGGAAATGACATTCAGAGAAGTTCTTATCCTCTGAGTTCAATTTTTTTCACAAGAAATAGCAGGGTTAGGATTTCAGCCCAAGTCTTACATGGTTCTGAAGCGTATTCTTTCCTCCTAACTACAGTAGCTCCAGAGCTTAATCAGCAGTCGGTGTCCTCACCCAACTTACACTCTTTTTCTCAGAAAGCCTGCTGCAAGGTCGAGTGGGCTGATCCACTAGGATGATCCCAAACTCCTACACTGAAGGCCGAGGGCGCACTGGCATTTAGAATAGACCTCAGACCACAGGGTCAACCTGAATCATGCACATCATTTGAGTCTTTCCCAGAATAAAGTGCTGTTAGGCTTTCACATAAAGGGATCTATTTTCCATAAGGAAACAGCAGCTTTCATGAGCTTCAGCTCAATTTAGAAGAGCAAATCCATCTTGAGGAAGAATGGTTCCACAGGCCAATATTTACAAATACCATGGGGAGGACGGCCTGTTTTAATACGTCTGTAAATTTCTTGGAAATATGCCCTCTCTTTGCTCCTTGGCCTTAATTCCATCCATTGTATCTATGGATCTCTACTTCTCTGAGGTCACTGCACATTATGAACATATTACCAACAAGCCAACAATAGTTATAATCTCTACTAAAGTATCACAGTGGTTTAGAATGTAAAAGCATGCACAGTTACCACACTTAGAAAGGTGGTTGTGTTGGAGTAAAATGGTTACTGCCCTGGCTGTGTTCTCACAATACAAATGTGCAGAGTGCCAAGAAACAGCTCATGTGCACAGAATGATGGCCCTTGTTCTCCGCTGGGTAAGCAGGTCAATGCTCCTTATATAATAAACAGCAAACGTACTCTGTGATGGCAAGAATACGTTGTACACATTAATCAAAATTTGACAGAAGACTGGTTGAGAATGTCATACATATTATGAAAGGGTCATTTTAGTTAATTAAGAAGAATAAAATTCTGCATGGAAACTTGTTCCTTGTAATCAACTCAATTACCAAAAATGAATTATGTACTTTATGATAGTTCTTGATGACCCAGAGGCTGCATGGAGAATTGGAAAATTTAAAAAAACACATTTTGGGGCTATTAATAGAAAAAAACACACACAACTAAAGTAGGGATTGAGCTAGAAAGCCTATATGCAGATGTGTGTTTGTCTTAGTTGTCGTCAGTATTTACCTGATTCCACAGCTAAATACAATTTTGACTATAAATTTAAAACTCTCTCTCTCAGCTAAATACAATTTTGACTATAAATTTAAAACTATCTCTCTCCTTATTTAACCTGTCTGGAGAAGGTGAATCCTGACTTGAGTCTCGAAAATCAAATGAAATAAAGACAATAGAGGTGAGGTGACAGTTGACAATTTACCTTTTCCTTGAGTTACTTACAGTGGAGCCACAAGTTTCTACTGAGACAGGGACCAAAACATTGTTTATGATCATAGCCTGAACCATAAGGACTTGGCTCCTCCTAACTAAATAATTTTTAAACTTGGGTCCCTCCACTGAGGACATCTATACTTGAGTCCACTAGTCCTTTACTTCAAGTGGAAGTTCTCAATGTACTCTGTCGTCCTTGGTTCCTCTTGGCTATGGCCAATAGACATCACCTAGCGTTCTTTTTCAATGGATGGTTTTCATGTCATTGACCTTCCTTCCTCCTGTCACCATATGCTCGTGTTGTGAGACTGACAACTGGGGAGGCCACGTCCAAAGGACACACAGGCAATGCCATGAGACTCAGGCTGCCTAGGAGCAGCCTCCAATTATCCCTCTGAGTTAATCTTCAGCCACTTTTCCCGGCAGTGTTCCTCCCCTCATTCCATCCACATTTGCTAAAGCCAAAATGCATTTTATTTTAGTAGCTGGAAGGGGAAGGGCATGGTGCATATTTAAAACGTTCTAAACTGGCCTTTAGCATATGTTGCTGGCACAGCAGAGAGCCTGCTTCCAGGGAAATATGTACTGAGGTATTTTTGTCAAGCAGCTCCTGAGTGAAGTTTCTTCACTCCATAAATATAGAAACAGCAATACTGAAAGGAGACAGAGTGCTTATTAGAGGTTAGGAAGCTGTGAGACACTTCATCCCCCTTTCATGTAATGTTATAAAGAATTCAATAACGCAAATGTTATTTATCATGAACTGCACAGTTGATTTTTACATTTTCAATGTATTTTAATCTGTCAAAGTGGGGATTGTTTTAACATTCCTATTTGAACAGAACTACAGTGTCACTTCTTTAATTACAAGGCCACTTAATATATTATATTCTGAAACTGAAATGTGAAAGAAGGATATGATTTATGGTCAAAGATTAAGCACAGTTATCAGTTTAGGGTTCCTCCCAAATTTTAAACTAAATCTAGAGTGAATATATCTTGGCAGCACTGTCTTTCAATTCTACTATTATTGATTTAAAGGCTAATTTCAGAATAAGATGTCTTTTTTTAACCAGAAGAATTTCTCATTCGTCCTGAGGGCCTGACGGGCCCTGCAGTAGACACGGGGTTTGGTTTCTGAACATGTTTTGTGAGGAGCTGAGCAGAACGGCAGCCTCTGCTGCATAGCACGCCTCTCCTTGCCTCCTGTTATCCCTTTCAGCACAGAATGCGAGCCTTACGGCTTTCGTACCCTAAATCCCAAGATGCTCTTTTTGTTGTTGTTTCCTCGCAGACGTTAAAGCGTGGAATGTAAACAGCAAATCAAATTTGGGGTAGATAAATAGTATTAGCCTCACTGGGGGGCTGAAGAAAGATTTCTTTCCCTGATTTTAAATATTTCCCCTCCCTCATGGGCTAAAACGTTTCTCTCTTTCAAATGTATTGGTAATCGACCTTCACTGTTCAGCTCTGAGACAGTCATGGACAGTCTCACCGCCACCAGGCCAGCGGTTAAGGCTGCGTGAGGTATATAGTACATGATGGCCTAAACACGCCACTTCAGGAAGCCCAGCCAGCTCTTCCAGGCTCTAGAACACACCGATCGTAACGAAAACTCCCACCCAAGTGAAGAGCTACATGTTGAAAAAAGTACTCAAAGATGAAGTTCAGAGATGGTTCCTAGTTGCTCTTTTGCAGTAGAAATGTAGTATATTACAACACATACATTTTCACCCAATGAAGCTCAAAATACTGACAAAATATTTAGAGCCCAGAGATGGTGTTCTCTTTACCCATTAATGAAAATTCCAGTAAAGTTTCTGCACATGCATATTTTGGTAATTATGGATTTGATTCTTCAGCCTGGGAGCTTTGCTTTGAATTCAGTATTGGTTGGTAATGGGAATAAGACATATTTATTTGGTCAGATATTTAGAATTCATCTGTGGTTTAGAATACTAATCTGTCGTTTTTTTCCCCCATCTGTGCACATGTACAATGTGCTTAAGCAACTTTAAAAGTTCCACATTTAATACTAATTTTTCATATCAAATTGACAGATAAAGATCTCAAATAGCTTTCACCTGTTGCTTTTCAAGTACGTGACACATCAGTCTGAATGACTTTTCAAAGTTGGTATCTCCCAGGAGCAATACCTGTTTCAAATAGAGGGCCCACAAAAGGTTCTTTCCTCCAGTGTTTTCGCTCATTTGGAGTTTGTTTTATTAGCTTGACTGAGGCGATCCAAAGGAAACAAAGCATTAAATTGGCAGAGCCTAAACAAGGCTTTCCTTCAGGAAGGGACTGGGGGCTTTGGGTGGCAGTGTAATTGCTCCTAAGCCCCCACCGAGGCCTCGGGCATGAAGTAAGAATGTGTCACCGTCAATAGGCCGAATCAGCCCAAGAATTAACCAGGCAGAGTTCTACAGAGCCAACAACCACATATCACTTCAAATGGTTTTGCAAAAGGGATTAAAAAAAAATAAAGAAGTATCGTCTGGCAATCGGTGTATGTCCTAAGAGGTCACTTCCACAATGCAAAACAGGCCTTTCTCGACTCCTGCGGGCCAGGGGCTTCCTGACAAAGCTGCCTTTCCTGCCCTAAGCACTCTAGAGTTTTACATCGTGTCAGGCACACAGAACAGGGCACCTGCCACATGTGCACAGGTCCAGAGGCAGGCGCAGGAAATCACTGAACAGGTTATCCAGCCACTGACCAGATTAAACAAACTGATCCTGTTCAGGGGACGTGGGAGCCAAACGAGCAAGCGCCCTGCCAGACTGCTTACCTACAGGTAGTCCTTTATCCTGCTGGGGTGGAGTTACCCAGTGGAATTTCAGGCTACTTCTAGTTTCAATAATAGAAACAGCCAAAGCACTCTAATAAATGTCCTTTCTAATAACCAACTCAAATAGTGATTTAATCGTTCTTAAGTACTGGTGTGCCAAAGGTGAAATAAATATTTGTATTATGGCTTGATGATAACTTATCAAAATCATTACCAACTAAGTCTAAAATTTGGCCCTGACTTCAAAAATATGTGAGACCGACGTGGCAGGGAACCACGCTCAATCCATTATTAAACAAACCGAGAAACGAAGACAAGCTGGAGAAAAGAAAACACGTGGGTATGACTTTCTTTTGTTTGATCTTCACGCAGCAGTGGAAACGTGTTTGGTAATGCCTGGGCACAGTAATAGTAACTGTGTTTCATACAAAGTTTCAGGCTGTAAGACATGGTTGCTGTTTCTATGTAAATGAGCATGTGGAAGGTGGTTAGTTTTATCCATTCTGTTAGAGCCCTGTGAGCAGCTGGATACAAATCTGGGGCCAGGAAAAAGGCTAAGGTAAAAGAAAAGAAATCTGGGGTCGTTAGAAATCAGGTGGTGGGTACAGTCATAAAATGTACTTAATTTATTCAAGGTAAATGCACTGATTTACAGCAAAACTGGGACTGCCCTGAAAGCAACTCACTGTAATTACTGTTACAATGTATTTTTATGTAGACCTCTTTTTATTAATATAGTACAGAGCTCCTTGAAAACAGTGCCAGTGTTGACTCCCCTCAGTATCTCCAGCACTCAGCACAGTGCCTGCACACTGCAGTGACTGACAGATGTCCAGAGAAGGGAAACTGTAGCTGGAGGATTTTAGAAGTAATACTTAAAAACAGGAAAAGTGTGTCAAGCGCTCAATAATCTCCTTCGGTGTTCTGGGTCCCATGTCAAGTTCTGAGCAGTGCTAAATAATGTTATAAACAAAGGTCAGGCTCAGGAAGCAAAATAACGGCGGACCGCAGATGATCATCGGGACTGTTGTTCGAGCGATGCTAGAAAACGAGGCCTAGCCGAGTAGACAACTTAAGCACCTAAGGCAGAATGAAAGTTTCTCTCTTGTCATTAAGTCCTCTATTCAATTACCATTTATCGGGGTAATTAAACACTGGAAAGTGATGCCAGGCTAATTGTTAGATTATGATAATTACATGTCTTTGCTATGCTACAGCTGATCAAAATAAGATGTGGTCCCATGCACTTAGCTAAAGCTGCTCTGTAATCGTCAGACTTTCATGGAGTGCTAGGCCATTTATTACTAATTCATTACAAATCAGGCGGAGAAGCTTATTATTTGTAATGCTTCTCTCTGCCCCCCCGCCCCCCCCCCAATCTCCTGGAACAAAACTCCCAAAAGGTTAAGCACAAACGGCTGCCTCTCATTGGCCCACTTCCATCCCAATTACACAGCTGAGCAACGTTAGGTGCCTCTATTTGAGAGGGTTCATCAGACTGCTTCACAAAATCCTGCAACCGCCTATCACACTGGCAGGAACATCCAAGGCTCCCTTTCAGCCTCTGCCAACCACTGTTCTGCTCTGAGCTGTGTCCCAGCAACCACGACTTGGCAATACGGAGAAGCTTTTGGTTCTGAGGCTCCCTTCTGCTCAGGTCAGGCCTAGGCCAGGCAGGGATATGCCCAGGGTTGGCTCCAGTTAGCAGGGGGCATGGGGAATACAGACTGTGCCCCTCCTACCAGGACATACAGGCTCTGTTCCCCAAGCTGGGGTCAGGAGAGAAAAGCACTTTTCTCAGGAACCGACCAGAGTCACCTCAAGGCTACCAAATAGACACACAAAGACTAGAACCAATCCTTTGTAAAGACTAGAACCAATCCTTTGTCCTTAGACACTTCTGCAGGTTAGAAATCTCTCCTTTCACCCCTCAACCAGCCACTGTTGGAAGACGAGAAGGAAAACAAGTATTGGAGATTCTTTATTTGGCTTTATCCTGAGATTTCTCAAGCTCTCCCCTGCAACCATCATCAGAATGCGTTTACGTGGGCCACCGCTAGGTGGAAGGAGCACAGAGCGTCCTGTTCAAAGTTTAGTAACTGCTACAAAGTTCATGTGATGGTATGGTTCTCTCTTTGATGCCTTGTCTTCTCCTATTAATCGGGCAGTGTTATGGACTGAATATTTGTGTCTCCACCACCAAATTCATATGTTGAAGCCCCAATCCCCAATGTGACAGTATTTGGGGATAGGGCCTTTACGGAAGTAATTAAAGTTAAATGAAGTCATAAAGGGTGGGGCCTTGATCCAATAGCATTAGTGTCCTAAGAAGAGACATGCGCGAGCACCCCCTCTTCTCTCCCTTTATGTGCCTCTGCAAGCCAGGAAGAGAACTCTTACCCAAAACTGACCCTGGGGAACTTTGAGGTGGGACTGCGAACTTCCAGAACTGTGAGATAATTAATTTCTATTGTTTAAGCCACCAAGGCTATGTTAGTTTGTTATGGCAGCCTGAGCAGGCTAATACAGGCGGTTTAAAATTTAATTAATGGTAGAGTTGGGGGTTGGGTGGTATTGAATTATATCACTGCCAGGGACAACAGAGATAAAGAATCATAATGGCCAGGAAGGAAGAGGGTAAGGGGGGGGCAGAGAGCAGAGTTAAGCCAATGCTGGCACCCCACTACTCTGCTCGAGGGGACGCTCGATGTCCATCCGCTATTCTGAGCAAATGGCTTGTCCGAGGGAGAAGGCACATTATTCCCCTAAGTAAGGATAGTTCCACCTCTGAAATTAACTCATGGCACCATGAAAATGACTGTATTATCACCCAGCAACTGTGTTATCTCCCTGTTTCAGCAAGGCTTTCGCCCACAGATAGAGTGAAGGGTGTTACAGAAAAGTCACATACCCCATTTTACCCTTCCTTGACCCTTGTAAATTAAAATAGAATATGCCACCACCTTTCAAAAATCATATTAAGTGCATTCTGGGGACAAAACAAACCGCGAGGTTCCTCTGTTAACACCAGAATACATAAAACTGTCATTCTTACGCACACATTTACTGGTGGCCTGTGGCTTAGGACTGGGGAGCAGGGGAACAAAGGTACTTTGGTTCATCACATAAAAACGGTTTTGCACTACTTAGTATTATTATTTCCTCCCCACACTCATTAAAAGGATATTCATTCAGTGGGATCCTCTATTTACTTTTATAGCCTGGACCACAGAAAGATATATGCAGGAATAATGCAATCATAAAAAATAAGAAACTAATTGCTCTATCCCAAGGAAAAATAAGACAGGGAAATAAGTAAACAATTCACCATTTATTTTTTAGAAATAAATCTCAGCCCTTTCGGGGATTCTCAAGTGCTCTAATATCACTATGTACTTAAATGCTCGTGTATGTCAACGACAGAGAACATGGTGGTTGTCTTCTCCCCCTCCCCTTTCATTTTTATAAGTTCTACTTGCAAAATGTCTACCTTGGAAAAAGAGCTATAGTTCAAAGCAAATGCATATGACCTTCCTCTTGAACTTGCAGAATTTTTGGTCCCGCTACAAGCTCTGAATGAGCCACTTGTGGGGACTGTACCGTTTCAGAGGGACAGTTAGTGCCAAGACACAAAGATGATGAAATAAGACGGTGATAATGGGCACTCCATGCTGAGTGACAACTCAGCACCCTGCGCCTGGAGAGACAAGGTCACAACTGGCTTTCTTCAGCGCTCAGAAGTACAATCCCAGATCCAGACTCTCTTTCACAGGCACGTTAATGTTTTATTGCTGTTCAAATGGTTCAAGTCCGAGAGAAAGAGAGAGAGAGAGAGAGAGAATGTGAGCTACTGTGGAGTTACAAGCTCCAGCGTGGATGAGCTGGGTGAAAAACAACAAAGCCAGGTATGAAACATAGCAATCGAGCCTGGGTCTTCGCCCCGAGTCTGTAGGATAACTGTGACTCCTCGGTCCGTTTATTTACAGAATAGGGCAATTTCACTTATTGATGTTTTAGTTCAACATCTGCTTATCTACTCTGTGCACATCAAATATTTAATTAACATCCTAACTCATTTTTTTAGTTTAAAACAAATTTAGATTTTTTTTCCATTCCACAAATATAAAGTGTATTTTTCAACCTTATCTCTGAGAGGTGACAGTCTAGGCAAAAAGGGAATTCACCTTGGTACTCCGGATTTTTCCATCTGAGAACCACCTGTAGTTGACAGAGCCAGGACAGCAAGACCCACCCAAGGATGTTTTAATGAATCTAGTTGTTAATTGAAAAGCCCGAGTCTTGATCACTAACGGTCTTGGTTACTATGGTTTTATGAACAGGACTAGAAAAAGTAACATATGCCATGTGCAGGCCAAGTGGGCAGCACAGAAGCACCATCTATGAGGCTCGCAGAGTACATCCACCGTTGGAGCTGTCAGGCACCGAGGCGTGCACCAGTGAGCAGAAAACATCAGAAGGAAGGGAGCATCGTGTCCTGGCTGCAGAAACGCCTTTTTCTTCTGCGTGTGCAGATAGTAAAGCTGAGCTGGAGCACGGGACACAATGTGAAGCTTACACACACCTCTACTTAGGGTTTTGAATCCGAAGAGGTTACGAACTATTCTAACCCGCTGGAGGAAATAAACTAAAAATTGGGAACTATGGAAGTGCCTTTTTTTTTTTTTTTTTTACTCTAAATATGAATTTCTGGCATAAAAACTGAAGGAATAAACTTACATATGCATAGCAGCACTTCCTGACAAAGTATTAAATTTAGGTGAGTGTGTTTTCTAAAAATCAGGGTGGTGGCTTCGAGATTAATTAATATCTCTAAAGATGTCAGAGATGTTTGGAAGTATATGGAAACATGAAATACTGCTCTTTAGGACATTTAAAAATTCATATCACATGAGAGAAAAGTGCTGGTTCTAACGACTAGAAAAATTTATAGGGCAACTCAAAATTAGACACATCACTCCTCTTTTTCTTAATGGTAAATTGCAACCCAGCATCCCCACGCACTCGCTGAATTAAAAACAGAACTCTCAGCATTATACTTGCAGCTAAGTATTTATGTACACTATTGAATCTGTGGATTCCCCTCACATAAAACTTTCTATAATTGGTTTTGATGCAACCACTTCCACACCCAAGTTCCTAGAGTCGAGGGTGAAGAGAGTCCTAAATCACCACTACTTAAAAACACCAGGTTATCTGCCTTTGTAATCCTAGACACCACTCATATTTTCTAGTCTTAACCTATAGTAATTATAAATTCCTTAATGCACACAGTGTGCGTGACTGAGGCTCATGAAGAGATAACCTCTCGTTCTCCCTTGGCTCACAGTACTCGATAATCATTTCACAGGAACCCTACTTCTGCATCAAGGCCACAGAGAGATATACTAGTGGATGGAACTTGGAGGCACCATCTCATCCAGCTGTTTCCTTTACAGGACTGTTAATTATCTAGACTCCTTTTAAAAAACCTCCAGGGAAAATGTGAGTCTTAAATAGTAGCTCTTCCCAGGACCTGTAGATGTCATTCAAAATTCAATGCATAAAGAAATTCTCTATTCAGGGGCATCCAGCTTCCAGTGTTGTTCAGGGCATTTCCGTCACCCCCGCCCTATAACTAGGTTTGAGAGAAAAATAGAGGAAATTTAGCTCATGTTTTCCTAGGAAAGTCGAGCTGATTGTATTATCGACTGTCTACTGCATTAGCAATTTCCAACTGAATTACAAACTGTTTCCCTGCATTATATTGCTATTGTTCAATACCATTTTCATTGCCCTAATGAAACAAAGCTATATAATATAACCATAAAGTACTGATTACAGTTAACCATAATGGAAGAGAGCGAAGGAGAGGCCTATTTTTAAAATATGCAAAGAAAAAGATAAGAAATGCTGATACTCAGCAGACGCTTGTTTAAAACCCTTTTTTGGCTTTCTGGATCGAGATCCAAACAACATTGACAAATTAATTCTTTTTTCTCTTCTAACAACACATACGCTATTTCCCCTAGGATAGTATTTCTACAAGATTTCCCAAAGAGCAAAAGTTGTCCGTGTGCTAAAAAAAAAAAAAAAATGTAAATTTTACATTTAAAAAGTTCCTACTTCAAACAAGAGTATGCCCTAATACCATGAAAGATACCCGAATTTTCTCCTGGCCACAGGTTTCTCCCTGTCTATAGGTGAGTGAGCTCCTCCAGGAAGTGCCATTATGGAAACCCTAGGATATTCTTATTGGCCCATATGAAATCAACCAGCAACACAAATGATCAGGTTGCTGTGCTGGCCTGAGGGCTGCCCAGGCGAGATGGCAAACCCACGGCTGAGATTTCTGCCTTTTAGCAAAGGCAGTGAAGCTTACGAGGCAGCCCCTCAAATGCCCAGCTCCTTCCCCACAGATAGCGGGAGCAACCAGAGAGATGGGGGGAAAAGGAAGAAGTGGCAGAGAAGATTCTTTGGTATTGCTCATTATATTATGGCTAGAAAGTGTAGGGCCAGATACTTGCTACCCTCTGACATCTGTGTCAGAGCTACCATGTCCCCACCCCCACCTTCCCCCAAAACAGCATAATTGGTGCATTTGACCCTTGAACAATGTGGGAGCTGGAGCACTGACACTCCATGCAGTTGAAAATCCACATGTAACTTCTGACTCCCCCAAAACTTAACTAGTCAGCCCTTCACATCCGTGGGTTCAAACCAGCTGCAGATCAAAAACACTATTTTCTATATGCAGGTGGGAAACTGCAGATGAAGGGCTGACTGTATTTATTGAAAGACAATCTACATATAAGTGGACCCACACAGTTCAAACCCATGTTGTTCAAGGGTCAACTGTATAGTGGGGAACAGAGTGCACTGCTCTCACTCCTCAAGAATCCTTGAGTTGAGATGGTGATGGTAATGAAATTACTCTAGGTGCTGAAGTGGCAGATGATGGATGACCTGTGCCCGCCCAGGTCCCAGTCACCCAGACTTGCTACATCTGACAAATCCTGCCTGCCATTTCCTGAGTGGGTATGTGGAAATGTGGAGAACACTAGAGATGCCTGAACATCAGGATCAGAGGCTAGTTCCTCCAGGACAAACTCTGGTCAGGGAACAAACCTTCCTCTGAAGATGTTTGCGTTTGTGTTTCTCTAAGCAATACTGACGATAGTATCATCCATGTGGACACAACGTGCTGAGTTCTATCCACTGCATTTGACACACTGATCTCATTTTAGTAGCTCAAAACAGTGACTCCATGCTCAATTCACGTGCGTTTTCTAGTTTTTGCACCCCCGTAAAAAGGTAAAAATATAAATCAGGGTGGTGTGTTAGAGCTCTTTTAATAATATGTATTACTTGAGATGAAAGAATATGCTTTTCTTTCCTATCAGAGTGCTAATTTATGCAAGTTCATTTGCCTTTTGCTGCTATTGATTGGAGTCTTGTCTCATCTCCCGCACTCCATTAGAATCTGCGCTGACTTAACAGTAATGCAAGCCAGACACATTTATACGGATTTTTCTATGCTCTTGCATCTATGGCCTATTTAAAAGTTTGCATAAGCAAGACGGTGGGTGACATGAAGTATTTCACTTCATCACATCAGAACAGAATTCTCAGAGAAGATAGGAATACTTAATGGCTGAACTTCTCTTTTCCATTTTAAATAGTCATATGCAAACATTTGAAAGGAATCCTGTGCTCTGGGCATGCTGAAATTAAAACAGAAGCGCAAATTGAGATGACAGAGTATAAAACCAGTAAGCACAGCTGCCATATGCAGGGCAGGAATGACTCTCCTTTTCCAGACTCATCTGCGTGAGCCAGGCAAACACAGAAGCAAACTATCCTTTACTGTGAAAACCGGCAAAAGTGCTCACCCCCAGGAGAACAATTTGCAGACATGGTTTGCTGTTTATTTTGCTCCCTGTCTCAAATAATGGTTTTATTTAGTGCTTCATCCTGGAAAAAAAATAAATATGTATGTATATGTCCCCTCGTGTTTTTCAATATTTATTAGTTCAAATGCTTTCGGTTTATGGGTTCAAGTAAACAAATCTAATTTTAGTCTCAGGACTAATGATAAAATAACTTATTTAAATATGAAATGATCCAAAAGCTGCGGATCACAGGACAAAAGAATACACAAACTGCCATCTTGAGATATGATTTTTCAACCCCAAAGAGTACTTTAATACAGTTGGTACAGAGCACACATGTGCTCTATTGAAGGAGTTGTAACTTTCTTATTTTCGTCGCACTAATTTACCTAGGTCCAAAAAAGGAGAGGGGAAAAGTCTAGTGAAAACCTGCTCTCGATTACTGGCCCTATAGATTTAACAACGGAGAAATCACAAGATGTGGAACCTATGAATGAATGGGGAGACTTAGCTTATTGAGCATTCTAGAATTGCTCAGGCAGGGATGTTCAACAGGGGCGGAGGGACACCTGGCAGGTGTGGAGTTCAGCCACCTAGACCTCTCTAAGGAGGCTTGCAAATCGTACAACATGTCCAGAAACACGAATAGGCATTTTCTGAACCATTTGGGAAGTGTCACTAATAAAAAGTGGAAATAAGAGTGGAAAGAAAATTTTATTTCCAATCCTCCTTGTGGCACCTGGCTTTTCAGCACATATGGTTTGTTAAGTTTGCTAATGTCTGGTGGTCATCAAGGAAATCAGGGTTGATTAAAGATATTTCAACTTTATCTTCATTTCCCAGACTTTGTAGACACCCCTCTGATAGCTGAGAAGAAACAACTATCCTTATTGGTTGTGGCAAGCAGCGTAAGAACAAACTCAGAGAAAGGGACAAGGAGCCATCTGCCTAGCTTCATACCTGGGCTCTGCTGCTACCAACTGTGTCACTTTGGCAAGTTCCTTTACCTTTCCATGCCTCAGTTTCCTCATCTGTAACAATGGAATAAAAATAATGCATGCCTCACTCCTAAGACATTTGTTAGGATCAAGTAAATTAATTATATAAGTAAATTAGGACAAAATGTAAAGTGCCTAACAAATAGCACAGGTTAAAGAAATGTGTACAATTATATTTACAAAAAAAGAGATTTTTTTGACCACTGAAGACAAGGAATCTTACTACTTTGAAAAATATCTTGAGAATCTCAAAGATCTTTAAAGATAAAAATGTTGATAGTCATTGCACCATCTCTCGACTAGAGTATAATTATAACAAATAATTGTTTATGAAAGGAAAGTGATTTCTAAAAGTGTATAGAATGGAGAGGAGAATATGCTGACTCGGGGGAGAGACTGCCTCTTGATACAATTCAGTCACCTTTTGGAAGTGTGTTGAATATATAAATACATGGAGGACAGAGGGGCAATTGCCTATGTGGTGTGATTTCTGGGACACAAAAGCCATTTAAAAAAAAAAAAAAAAGCCTTCCCCAAAGTGAATTTCAGTTCTTACATATGTGTAAAGTGTTCTTTTGCCTAAAAGGGAAATCATACCTGCCAGCTAATGCGTTAACATATTTTCATTTCTCTGACTCATTAGTACCTGTCCCTAGCAGAGTTAAGGCCCGAGAGAGAGACTACGGAACACAGTGGGCACATTTGGATGAGAAAAAGTGCATGCTCTGCAGGGCTGGGGAACAGGCCTCAGGAAAGGGTCACGGGACAGAATGACAGAGGTGCGGGGAGAGATGCTAGAGAAATACTTGAGACTTCCCAATTCTGCTGAGGTCAGCTCTACAGATTAAGTGTCATCACAATGCATTAGAATAAATGACATTTCTCTACCAGAAGATCTATTTTAACCTAAACTTGAAAATTACACTTCACTCAAGCAATATGATATTAGATTGACCTTCCATTGTTAGTTAATTTGATTGACTTTTCACATATTTATGTCCCGTCTCTCTTCATTCATTAATTAATTCATTCAATACAAGTATATTGATTGCCTTCTGTGGCTCAGGCATTACACTGAAGGTGGAGAAACCAAAGTGCAGCAAGACACAGTGCTGGCCTAGAGGAACTGACAACCTAGTGGAGAGAAAGTCACACAATAAATCACTGAAATAAAACATGATAAATGCTGTAAGAGTAATTCGGACCAAATCTATGTGGAAAATAGGAAACAGCAACAGGCTTTCAAAGGGTTCATGAAGACCTCACGGAGGAAGCAGGTCTTGAAAGATGGACAGAATTATCCCCGAGAGAAGGGGAGGGAGGGAGCTTTCCAGGGAAGGGGGAGAGGTGCAAATCCCAGAAGGCTTGAAAGCAAGGACGCTGTTGAGAGGGCAAATGAGGCTACCAAGGAAGGTGAAACCTTGATTTTGTAAAAGGAGTGAGGCAGGCGATGCAGAGCCAGAGGAGAGTTTTGCGAAGGTGCCGGGCATGACTGGGTTTGTATTTAAAGCGATCATTCTCTTAGCCCTCAAGAGGACAGAGTGGGTGGGGAGGCCTGGAGAGGGAAGATCACAAGCAGCCACCTGCAACAGAGCTGGCGGGGAAACAGGCGGCGCCGGCTTTAGCCGAGGGCCGCGCTCCCTGCGCCCCACAACATGCTGTTCACTCGCTCACCATCCAGCAGCTGTCTGTAGGGCGCTATTTTGTGCAAGATGCTCGGTGTCATGGAAGCTACAAAATAAGTCAGACACACAAACTCTTTACTTCAGCTTCTTTATGACCGTCCAGATACGACAAGCTTGAAGTACGGCATTTACGGGATGGCATAAGAGGTGCATTCAAGAGAGGCAGAAACATCAGCAGAGGGTCCAAAGTAATCCCTAACATTTTGTTCATTATTTTGCAGCACTTAAGTATGGCCACATGTGCTAAAAGTTAATGTGCATTGACTGAAAGAACACGAATATGAAGTTGAAAGGCCTGGGTTTAAATACCGTCTCTGCTTATAGACGGTGTGAATGGGCCAGGCCCTTAATCAGTCTGTATCTCAATTTTAAATAAATTAGTGAAAAACTAGATGCCCTGAAGCAGAAGTGGGGAATCTTTTTTCTGCCAAGGGCCATTTGGATATTTATAACATCATTCGTGGGCCATACAAAATTATCAACTTAAAAATTAGTTATGAAAAAACCTCCTAGGTTTATTGAATTTTGAGTCCCACCTGCAGTTGCCTTGGCAGGGCCAGACCAAAGGATTTTGCCGGCTGTATACGGCCCCTGGGCCTGACGCTCCCCACCCCTGCCCTAAAGGTTCTACGGTGCTACGGGGACCGTGTAGAACAGTTAGCAACATTTGTGGTGACTGGTTTGCTTTGGAAACTGAATGATAAGACATGGTAGAGCGCTGAGATTACACCCAGTTCCACTCCGGGATTTCCATTCATTATATCTCATTGGCCTGAGGAACAGCCCGAACCTGGCACAGCTTCTCAAACTCAGGGGGCACAAGGAGGTCGTGATGTTTGAGAGTCTAGTGTCTGGTATGGAAAGTTGGAAGGACGAAAACACGGCTAAAATCAGGAAAAAGATTTCACTTTTTCCACATGAACAGTGGCAGAACTAGGGACCATTTAGGTGGCGACGACTGATAGAAATGTCACCACTGATTAGAAGCTACAAGAGAAGCCGCAGTTACAGTTTATTGCATCATCATTTTCCCCCACACCTGCTCTCAACCCTACCGAGGGCCGAAGCAGCCCAACAGGAAAGGATGAGAAAAATCAGTGAGGTCACCATTTAGAAATTTCCTCCCAAGTATCTTCTGAATTGCTTCACAGAGTCTCTTAACATCTACAGTCCTTGAGGAGCTCTCTGGGTTCCAACATCCCCATTACAGGGATATAAATATATAACATGCACTTAATCAAAATTGCTTTACACCTGTTCCCTCCTACTAAAACGATAGGAAAAAAACATCTGTATTACTCTCTCCGGACAGATAAAACTTCTCTTCCAAAGTCTTTCGGAAGGTAATTAGGTACCTTAAGTGTGGGGGTAATTTAAGATTTTGTCCGTCTCCAAAACTGTTGACAATATGTTAAGCAGATGGAGGTCATTTCTTTTATTTCTCTAACTTTGCTTTTGGCTCTCGGATGAAGGATATGCTGACATAAATGTTTGGTTGTTATGCATGGTAGACAGACAGGCAGGTCCCAAAGGTGAGGCAAATCATGTCCTTTCAAATGATCTGTTATTTTTGGCAATAAATTTGGGTTAACTATGACAGAAAGCCTTGAAATATTTCATATGCCTTAACTTTCGCATTTGGAGGAAAGGAGGGGGCTTAAAAGACAGGGAGTGAGATACGCCAAACAAAAATGTTTTTTGGCCATTTTGATTCATTGAAACGCAATGGCTTTTTGAGCACCCTGGGACCTCCGTGTCTTCGGGTTTAGGATTACAAAGGAAAATTTCTTGGCTCCTCTACTTGACAGAACAATGTTCAGTTCCTGGAAAACTGGTGCTATCAGCCTCGCTGCGACTTGATTTAACAGCACAGGTCTTGAGTTGTGAAATGCCTTTGACCATACTCCCCTTTTGTCTTCCTTCTAAACTAGTTTTGCTGACTAAATATTTTCTCCCCCGATGTCTTCAAGCATGTTCAAAGCTATAATTCATACATCAAATTCATGAAAGCCTAATGCCTGAAAGTATTGCTCAGTAGCTCAAATGTTTTTTCTACTTCTGCTCCTTAAATATTGCTTAGAATGATAAACGCATGGAAACACTGAGCAATTAGAGGGCTAAGGGTGAAAACCAGGGCACTGGGTGTATGTGGTTCAGCTACTAAGTCCCCCAACAAAGTGGCCATTATTTCACATGAACTGGACTCTGTTTTGTGAGAGGCACTGGGGGTGTTTAGAATGCTAAAATTATAGAGTATTTTTGAGGTCAACCAGAGACCACTCAAACCAATGAAGATATGAGAGTTTTGCTTCTATGTGGCAACTCATAAGAAATATTTTAAAAGTCACAATGTTTTATCATTCATCACATTTCTGAAGAGAACAAAGGTAATAATGATTTTGGAGGCTTTCCATTTTCTCTAGACAACTGCAGGAAACTGAGAGCTGCTTGGTCTTGGCATCTGATCCCTTAGTGTTAACCCCTTGGGAAGTCAGAGAGCTTTCTTCACAATGCATAGAGAACCACACTGTTCTATCACATGAAAGCTGTAGGTCTCACCAAGATGGAAAACCTTAAATATTAAAAGTTTATGCCATCGCTTCTCTAGTCTCTGGTATTCATCAATAACCCCCCATTGATCTCTACAGGAATCTTAACATAGCTTCTTGTACAGTAATACCTATGTGCTCAAGCTTCAAAGATCCATTTACCTCACACGTGTAATTTGCCCACTTATTCCTGCTGAGATAATACTCCTGGTTTAATTGCCCATAGAGCAACTGGATAAATCAGCTACATTGGTTTGTATTAGCTGTCTCTGCATATGTGTAAAGCAAAAAAAAAAACCCATGCAAGATTGTTCAAGCTATAAACTACAAGAATTAGGGTAAAAAATTATTCCCATAAATCACAAATAAACCCAACAAATATTTCTAAATTTTGCAAAATTGGAAAAAAAAAATTCTTAAAAATACACTTGGCGATATCAACTACTTTACTGTTTCGGAGATGGAGAATAAATATTCTCAATGTTAGAGAATAAATATTCTAATAATAATAATAAATATGGAGAATAAATATTCTCAATGTATGTTTAGATATGCAGATTTATTTATATGTAAAGAGAGAATGAATGATGATGAATAAATTAATGAATAGATAAATTAAAGTTTAAATGAATAAATAAATGCATAGAAATATCTAGGTTACTCAAATGTGGACCCACTTAAATATCAGACTTACGAAGCTGACATTTGCTTGTAAAAATTCAGGTCTATATTCACTTAATAATCAGAACTGTTATGAAAGAAAAACATCTTTACATAAAACAAATTATAATCTCCTATATAATAAACCCTTAAAGAGTCGTTTTCTAATTGATCTTGCTTGTTAGAGTCATTAGTGAAATATAAGAACTACAGTGACTTCGCATGAGATAACTCATGAACACACAGATGTGAACACACATAAAGACCTAACTCAGAAACTTAATGTATCAGTAAAACATCTGCATCCTTCAAATAAGAAACAAAGGATGCTTGCCTGGTTTTTCCTTTCTTCTTTTTAAAAAACATCTATATGAGCCTCATAAGAGGTTCTTATATGTGCCCTCATATAAGAATAACAAGCCCCACATTGTTTTAAATTTCTATTTGATCTTCTGGCTTCCTTCTAAAAACATGTTACTTCTAAATGGTACTATACTATTAAACTAAATATTGAAATAATTGGTATATTTTTTACTACAAAACCCTAGAACATAGTTACATTCTAGCTTGAATTCTAAAATCGGCAGAATTTTCAACTAGAAAGGTGTGACATATCAGTTGAGACATATTAGATATTGTAAGAATTGATAAAAGGCGTTGCTTTTTGGATTAAAAACTTCTAGTACCTGGTAAAATGAGATAATAACCAGACTAATAAATAAATGTTATATTCAGAACAAAATTTCTTTCATATGAAAAATAGGAAAATGTATTATTACCAAATGGGTTTTATGTCATTCTGATTTAAGTAAGGCTTAAAATATGCTAGGCCTATTATATGTGGAACTGTCTTGTGCACTATATCTATATACTTTTTATGTAAGAATCAAACTATAAATTGAGTTCCATAAGTGTATAAGTACAGAATCAAATAGGAACCTATATAGGTTATTGATTTCATGATTTTTTAGAGCTATTGACTAGATGATTTTAAAATGGCGCTAGCAATGAGCTCTGCCAAGTTTCCACTTTTGAAAATTTCAATATCTTGTGGTCTCAATGTAAAATAAATGAGAACTTGAAAACTCAGGCAACTCCAAAGATGAAAGGCAGGCCCCCACAGCAGCAGGTAGAATGGAGTAGGTATTATTGAAATACTTGTTGATATGATTCAAGAGTGCCCAAGGCCAACTGATGCCAAGGGCCACATGCGAAATCAGCGGAGGCCTAACCTGGCTAATTGTCTCCTCTGATTGTCACGACTTTGATTAGAAGAATAATCAGCTCTCAGCAGCCTGTAGGCAAAAATGTCAACTGAGGGGGGGGGGTGTGTGTGTGTGTGTGTGTGTGTGTGTGTGTGTGTGTGTGTGTGTGTGTGTGTGTGTGTGTGTGTGAAGTATGTGCAGGTGAATAAACACAGATCACCATTAACCCACTCTTCAAACATTAAAGGGGTTCCAATATGAACGAAGACAATAATTGCCTTCATAATTAGCATGAACATTTTCTTCCTGTCACTTTGAAATTGCTTTTATACAAACTCAAACTAACACTGATATTGGGGCTTTATAGAAGTAGAAATATATTCATATTTTGTCACTAAAATTTTGAAGACTGAAAATCAAAGTCATAACCCATTCTTATAACCCACTTGAGTACTTATTTTAAAATAGTTTATGCTAAATGCCATGAGAATTCAAGATAAAACTTTTCCCTCAACCGTTTCTCCTTCTTTTCATCTAAATATTGATGAAATATAGCTTTATTTTGAAAATTAAGAATATTTAACCACACAAAATGCTACATGAAATCAGTTCATCACTTTGTGACCTGCTTCTTTCAATTACAGATTGAAATGACTTCAGCCTCGCACTAGCTCTGTGCACAGAATCTTTTTTTAAAAAAATATATCTTTTTATTGATTTCAGAGAGAGGAAGGGAGAAGGAGAGATAGAAACATCAATGGTGAGAGAGTTATTCATCAGCTGCCTCCTGCACCCCCCCCCCCCCAGGGGGATCGAGCCCGCAACCCAAGCACGTGCACTGACTGGGAATCCA
This sequence comes from Miniopterus natalensis, assembly GCF_054644295.1. Taxonomy (NCBI): domain Eukaryota; kingdom Metazoa; phylum Chordata; class Mammalia; order Chiroptera; family Miniopteridae; genus Miniopterus; species Miniopterus natalensis. Next base: position 57,974,983 of record NC_142083.1, read on the forward strand.
ACTGTGATCTCCTGGATCCTAGGTCGAACGACGCCCCGGCAGGCTGCGCAAATAATCTTTTATTCAGAATGGTAATTTACTTTAACTACCATTCCTATTAGAGATTTTTAAACCTCGAAATTTAGAAATAGAAAACTTCCAGAGTTAAGCTCTTAAAAGTGAAAACTTAGGGAAATTTTGTAATATGCAAATACTAACATTTTTAGTGCCCAGAATAAATTTAAGGTCATTTGGTTAATTTGAGAATGTAAAATGTATTATGTATATCTTTATGTGCCCATAAATTTATCATGTTTAGTACATTTAGAGATGCGCAGAGATGGAACAAGGCAGAAAACATTCCAGGACAACATATTGTATAAATGTTTTGTAGATACAGCTTTTACTTTTTAAGCTCTCTTTCTGCGGTGGCTACAAAAATCAGAGGGTAAGAACAAAAGTGAGAGTCAGTGACATAGTGAAGTATTTAGGTTATTTTAAACTCAATTCCATGGACAGGGGTGGTTTTATCTTCGGTTAAGTGTTTAAAGGCATGTGATAACATTAAATGCAGATTTCCATCTACTTGATGGACTTGACAAAATCTCAAACCCTCAAACGGTGCCTCCAAATGTAACTGTCAGTCAGCTGATGTCAAAACCTAATGTCTTCGCCATGGCCTTACACATCTGGTCCCTGTCAGTGTCAGCAGGGTTTGCTGGATGTGGTGTCATGGCAGGCAAGATGATTTATATACACAGACCCAAAGATCTCTGAGCTCATTTGGAGGATGCGTTTCATCTGGTATACATGCCATCAACAACTGAATGACTGAAGTTAAACAAAACTTCGTATCCTGAAATCTGAGCAGTCTCTGCTCCTCCCCTCACTCAGATCATGAATATATTTAGTTAGCTGGGGAATTCACAAAAGACCCATGTCAACAGTCTATTAGTGACAGAGAAAAAAAATGCACATTAAACACCTCCATGCTTTAGCCTCTGACCTCCTTAAGCTGGCACATTTTTAAAATTCTTTATGGGATAAGGGATTACAGGCCAGTCAACACGAGGAAACTCATGCATATGTGGTGTTCAAATCTGACTGGCATTTTCCTTGAAAATCTTTAACTGATGGGAGACCTGATTTTATATATATATATATATATATATATATATATATATATATATACACACACATATATATATACACACACACACATTATTAATATATATATATATATAATCAGAAGTGGGCATTGCCTTTTTGAAATACATTATTTAATGAATACGGTATCAGATTAGGATAGAAAACCCCTCACCCTCTGCCTTTATCCCATCTTGATTCCGTCTCACTAGGACAACACACAGGCCTGTCATATAAGACACCCGCGTGTCTGTTTCTTTGTTGTCAGAGCCCATCACTGCAGTCCGGCAATGGATTCTTCTCTCCGCTTTACTCAATGTGAATTATTCTTTCTCACCAGCCTTGTAACGATCCGTAAAACTAACACTTGGGTCCAGTTCGCGTTAGCGTTTGTTCGGAACAATGTTCGGGGACAGCTGCCCTGACTGGGCGCAGCCAAGCTTCTGGGTTTGAGTGCTTCCTGCGGAGAAACGCCCTCCACCAGCTAGGAAAGGCTCCACACTCCACGGCTGTCTGATCAGCACAGTTTTAGCTTTGACAGACACAGGACAAATTAAAGATGTTAACTGCCCCTTTCACTCAGAACCCTTAATTGAAACAGGATGAGGGGCCCAGTGAACGGCTGCTCCATATGCCGCATGGAGAGGGCTAATTAAGAGCTCTGGGGTGGGAGTGTGCGCTCTGGCCCCTAAAAGGGGGTGTCCGCACATATCAATCTAAAGTTCATTTAACCTAAGCTAACTAGGGTGTGACATATATTTTTAGCCCTGTGCTCTAGGCCATTTCCCACGTATCTCTTTTCTAACAGGCTAAAACTTGCTTAAGCATTGAAGGAAGCAAAACAAGTAAGTAATGACTGTTTGGGATCGTCAGGGCAGTGCAAAGCAGCGCCTGGAGAAGCCAGCTGTTCCCGCACTGTCACGCATCCAAGCAGGCTTGTTCGAACACGCAAAGCAGTGGGTTCCAGTGCCTTCCGTCTAGGTAAAGGTGTAAAAAGTGGCATGTGTAGCAGCCAACGAAGAGAAGCAAAATCTTCGCAGATCTCGCTAAGTCTCTAGAGAGCTGAAAAACATTCTCTTTTAAGGAAAGATGTTCTGAAACCAAGTGCTGCTGCAGCCATGCCAGTGGTTGGGGTATTTTGTCTGTTAGTTGAACAAACCGTGCTGGGCCCAGCAAATCAGTCTGGCCCGGCTGCTGCTCTGGATGGCGGCTGATCAGCACTGCTCGGGCTTCCTTCACTGCTGCTGGCTGGTCTAGCCTTCCCCTTGCTCAGGATGGCCCTGCGAGAACTTCGGTTGGGATTTTAAAATCCATTTTCTTTAAGGACAAACGCTGCTTTGCTTGTGTAGTCAGAAAGATTCACAAGAATCTGCATGACCCCGAATGTCCGTTTTGACTCTTTGTGCAGCGGCTGGGCCTGTCCACTGCTTCCCTTCACACCCACTCTGGTTTTCCCATTGGGAAGACCTCTTGGCAGGTCAAATGCTCCACACCTCTCTCCTCGTTGCCTGGGATCAGCTACAGGCCCTCCAGTCAACCCACCAGTGGAAAGCCTCAGTGACCCACTCAATTCGACTTGAAAACTCTTTATTTTAAAAAAACAAAACAGACTTAACAGTGTGTACATTCAAAATTCAAAATTTCCATGACTTTTCCTGCTTAATTTTTATTGCTGGCCTGCTATGGTCTAAAGCAGCAATGTCAATCTTTTTCATCTCATAGCACACATAAACTACTAAAATTCTGTAGCACACCAAAAATTCTATTTTTTGCCAGCCAGACAAAAAATACAGGTATAATTTTGATTCATTCACACAAGATGGCGATGGTTGTGTTGGCTATTGTCATTTTTTGTTTTGTTTTTGACAATCTAAGGGAAAGAGGTCAGCCCCCCTGACTAGTCAGGTATCTGCATGTTTCAAAAATTCTTGCTGCACACCATGTGCCTGCCCCAGCACCCCAACTGAAAATTGCTGGTCTGAAGTTATCTTCTCCAAAAGTTAGTTCACTTGCCCCGTAGAGGTGAAAGAAAATGGCAGAATAGTCTTTAGAGATAAAGGCACTGACTTGGCCTCCGACCCTATGAATTATATATTTACCATATGATTTAAATACGTTACGTAGTTCACAATGACAACAAAAATCCAACAGTGAATTAGGGGAAAGTGTGAGCAGGAGAAGGAAGGTTTATGGGAACTCTCTGTACTATCTGCTCAATTTCTACAAACCTAAAACTGGAGTTCTCCGAGTGCACACGAGGAGGTGAAGACCCTGCATGAGCAAGTTTAGAGGAAAGTGGTCAGAGCTGAGTTGGCAAGCACCGGCAGGGACAGAAGGAAGTTCTGAGCTTCAAGTGTGATGGGTGAGTTTGTACAGCTTCCTCAGTGGGAACACACCTGGCATCTCGCCTGAGGGGACACTGGCTGACAACGTATCCCAAAGGACCTTTTATTGGGGTCAGTTTTAATGGCCACAACTCTGTCTCCAGCTGCCAACATACACCAGAATCTGCCTGACATGGGCAACTACAGGTGGTGTCGACTGTTTCATATTCTTTTTCCTGTTCTGTTCTATGTGATTCAAATGCTTGTCCTTGGAAACTGTTTAGCCACTGTCAAGGTAATATTTTTTGTGTGCAGTTTTGGGTTTTCTGGTTCTGCTTTTTAAAAAAATATGCTTTTATTGATTTTTAGAGAGAGAGAGAGAGGAAGGGAGAGGAAGGGAGAGAGAGAGAAACATTGATGTGAGAGAGAAACAATCGATAGGTTGCCTCCCACATGCACCCCTACTGGGAGTCAAGCCCCAAACCTGGGCATGTACCATAAATGGAAATCGAACCTGTGACCTTTTGGTGCTCAGATGCTCAAGCAACTGAGCCACACTGGCCAGGGCCCTGCTGTCTTCTGAATTAGGAAAGGCTACTGTGCCACACAGACAACTACTAGGGCCAATAAGGAATTGCAGGCAAGAAGGGCCTGCTCTGCTCCTCAGAAGAGATAGACACCTTTTCTGTGCCCTCACTTAACGATCTGTCTTAGAATAAAAGCAGACCGGTTCTTAGAGGTTTGAAAAGTATCTGCGTTTTGATGTTGCTGATGCCGTCCTCATGTTGATGGGACCAGAATTAAAAAAATGCTAAAAATGAATTTTTAAAATGCACCCAACACCACGGAACAAAGGCTTACAGGCCCCATCCACTTGTGCTCCATGTCTTCTATTATTGCCTGCTGACTATTTCTGCTCATAAGGGACCGTGAACTATCCATGAGTGCAAAATGGATACAGCACAAATTGATTCAGTAACATCACACAGACATGTATGAATAATGAGGTTCCGTCGCAGTCTGCCGCACAGCAAGCCTCAGTGTAACTGATGGATCGAAAACTTGGCTGGGTGAAGCCTCCTTCCTACGAGAAGGTATCAGGCGTTTCTTTACTTTATTGGTTAAAAAAACAAATTTGAGCAAACTCAGACCCTTTCAAAATTAAAATGTGGAAAAAGCTGAAACTGGCATTGGGCTGACCTACTTTCTCCCTCTTAACCAAAAAGTAAGAGACAGGAGGAAGGAGAGAGAATTGATACCAACATGACCATAACGCTGGGAGGCTCATCAGATGCTCAGCAGCTTCAAATTCCCTAAGGAAAGCTGTGTTTCCTAGGGGTGTCCGTGGCTGTCACAGGAAGATAACTGTCATTAAAACAAGAGAAAACGAGCTTCTCCTTAACCTCCTCCTTTGAAACAGCCTAGGATATTCCGTGAACAAAACAAAAGGACACTCTGCATTCACCCTTCATTTGTCATGCAGATGTGGGGAACACGAAGCACCTCGGGCACAGGAGCCCACTATCTGTAGAACTGGCTCCCAATTTGTTTCCGAGTAGACACATGCCACATTCAACCATCTGCCCGTTTAAATGAAAGAGGCAAGAATCAGACTACCTGACTTCTAAGGTTTCTTCCAGTTCCCAGTTCTACGAGATCTTGAAGTTTAAAAAATAAAGATAGAACAGGGAAGGTTAAGATTTTCTGGAGACAGAAATTGAAAGTAAAACATGGGCTAAAATACCCATAATTACAACGCAGTTCTACACAATTTTCAGATGAAGCAAGGACAAAGTATACAGAAGATTGACCTCGCCTACAAGCAGAGAAAAAGCTATTCAGTGGGATTCTTGAAGGGTACAAAGGTAGCACTTAGTAAGTCACTGAGTTCAAGCCCCAAATAGCATCTTTGTGAAACCAGTCGATGCACACCTAAAGAGAGGCCCTCTGTGCCAGGTATTAAATACAGAGAAAAAGACCCTTTCTACAGGTTGTAATTGAGGCCAGAGAGTACAGGGGAGGAAGGTCCACTCAACCAAACAAACCTGGAACAGCCTAGAGATGTAGCACTGCTTCTATAAGTCAAAAGTGTTTACTTTTACACGAAAATAACAAAGAACCCTGGAATTACCTCTTTAAACAAGGCATTCTAAAAAAAAAAAAAAAAAAAAAGGGAAAATTAAGCAAATCCAGCAATAACTTGATTAACCTATTTAGTCACATTGGTTCATAAAAAATCAATTATTTAATATAGGCATTAAGTAAAAAAATTTTTTAAAAGCATCTGTAATTTATTCACTGGCCCTAGGGATATCTTTAGAATCAAAGACAGCTTAACTGAGTTCTGAAGTTCTCACCAACTACTTCTACAGGTTTTCAAAGGGCCTTGAAAGCAGCTAGGCATTTTCTGCTTCAGGCTACACATTAACTAAATTCCAATGTGCCCTGCACAGAGCAAGCTCTTAATCAATTATTTCCTGCAACTCACTCTTCAGGAGGTTCTTTCTGCAGAGTATGTGGTTAGGCCCTGGGATCTCTGCAGAGATCTTGACACAGACATATACACTCTGAATCTCCCTAGTCCCAAAACTCTGGCTCTTGTCATCTTCACAGCAAAGGGGGAAGAACTGAGAGATTTCAGAAGAGGCAAGAAGGGCAGAATGTGTGGGGCAGGGTTCGCAGAGAGAAGGAATCAGGAAGGGAGAAGGGGAGGGAGAGGAATTAGAACAAAGAAGATACCTTTTGTTTATAGAAGCAGTTTCTGGAATAAGATCTTTATTTTCTGTTGAGAAAGCAAATGAACAAGTGGAACCAATGCTATATTGAGGAACTGATATCACCATTTCAAACAGAAACTTGCTCCACAATAAACACCCACAATGCAGAAAGCTCCATGGTAAATGGCCCCAAGCACACTCCATGAGCTAGATCTAAAGCTTCATGCACAGCTAATGCATTTTCGAATCCCAGAAATTAAGTCACCAGTTCCATGGAAATACCATCCCTACCCATACTGATCAGATGATGAGACTAGAGATGAAAACACCTGGCAAAGCATAAACTGCGCTTTGCTGCGACGGAGGGCAGTCCTCAGTCGCCTGCTTCCTAAACTGAGCAGCATTGCCCCCTGCCCAGGAAGCAACGCCAGAGCCTCAGCTACACCAAGTTCGATTCCCTCTACTCCCAAATCCATTGTATAAGTGGTTTTTGAGTTGAGATTTGAAAGGTTAAATACCATACGAAAGAAAGAAAAATACCATACGAGGAGTTGTACTGGAGAGAAAACACAGCTGGCTGTGAGGCAGGAGACCCGGGTTCCAGTCCCCATTCCGTCACCTTGAACACAGCATACACTCTCCAGGGCTCTGTTTCCTTACGGATGAAGAGAAGGTGCTGAAATGAGATGGGGCTGGGAGCCTCTAGTTCTACATCCTTTAATTCTAAGGTAGCAAACTTTTTATTCTGCTCAAAATATAACCACAATAATTCTCAAAAGATTTTGAGGAAGTCCAATGAAGTAATTTTGACCATGTTCACACACATTCTAGATGGTAGTATTATAAAGTTTATTTTCATCAGTGCACTTTAAAAATGTATATTTCTAATTTACTTCAATGACCATTCATTTCTTTTATAATCACAAAAACAACATTAGAATTAAAAAGCTAACCTATTATGCCTAGCTATTTTCAGAACCATCTTCCAAGATTTTCCTAACAAACATTTGTGATATACATACTTGTGTGTGTGTGTTTCTCTGTGTGTGTGTATGTGATTTATAGAGTACTGATGTTCAGTGAAAAGATTTGGGACACTTAGTAAAAATAATTGACCTAAGCATTTCAGAGAGCAACTAAAAATCTGTTAGAGGGCTTAGGAGAATTTTGATACTCAATAGAGTGATAAACTCAGGTACAAAGAAAATGAAAACTATTGCTTGAATTAATTTGGAGAAGCTGTATCTATAAGAATTGTTTTGAAATCAATTTAAAATTCATTAAGATTGAACTTGTCTATATTCTTTCATATGCTTCCATATCCTCTCTTTCCACAAAACCTATGCACTGTGCTTCCTTGTGAGGATGATCTGAAGCTGCTCATGTTGAGTTCAAAGGCATAAAGTCACACCTACCCACCTGTACTGAAGCACCCGATTGTGAGAGCCTTGCATGTAGCATCAACTACTTCATATTAGATCAAGGTTTACTCTGTCTGAGAGCAGCAAGGTAAGTGGGTTGAAAGCATTAAGGAAAGAATTTTAGAGCTCAGGAGAGCTTTTAGAAAGTTTTAATATCAATCTTTGAACCAGAAGCAATGATTATAGAGAAAGAATAATAGGAACTGTATGAGATTTAAACAGGAGGCAGGAAAATAACTTAGGCACACCCTGTGCCTGGCTTCCTAACCTTGGAGACTGGGCTGGCTTCAATGCAGCCCCAGGGCCAGCACATCGGACTGAGATTTCTAGAGCCAAGACAAGCTCGGTCCACTCATTGTCCTCAGCCTATGCCTTACACTCTCCAACACCCCCGTCAAAACTCGGGCTCTGGGATGCCTTTTGATGAAGATGAAACAGTATTCGACCCACCGCTACCCCAGGACAGAGTAGAGCAAGGCTGTGCTCTAGCTATGGCCGGGGGCAAAACACAGAGGTGATGCTGCTTCCAAATCCATTGTCTGCACATCCTCGAGGGATGAAAGGGAGAAATTCTGCACATAATTTTCCAGAAAAACACAGGACTTGGGCCCAACATTCTCCATCCCTGCCACAACTCCTTTCTCTGGGGTAGTGAACAGTTTCATTTCTTGCCTGAGCTTTCTACAATGAACTCCAATAACTCAGCCCTCTGCCTTCCTGACAGTTTAGTTAAACCCACTGAGCAAAATGTTACAAATGGAATCCCAGGCAAAAGGGGAGTTGCCCATAGGCTCAAATTAACTACCAGTCCCCGAGTAGCTAAACTTCACTTATCACACAGAACAAACTCTGAAGCAAAACCAAATCCATGAGCAAAATTCATCATGCCAGGGAAGAGGAGAGGGGGAAATAAACCTTCACGTCCACAGCTACTGTTTCCAACTCTCTCTCCTGGCTCCAGGTCCGGCAGAGACTGCACTCATAGCCGACCCCTCTGCCTGGAGACGCAAAGCTGTTTTTAATGCAAAACTTTTTTCTTTCTCTTTTTTGTCCTTGAGACCAGCACTGAGCTCACTGAGGAAGCAAAGCCTAAGGGTTTACACCTGTGACCCAAACTTGCCATTCTGTGTGAGATTATTTTAAAGAAAAACAAGTTTCTGAACCACTGCCTTTCCTTAGGCCAATGGTTACCAACAGCAACAGCACAGTGTTGTTTTCTTTCAAATGTGACCCAAATTATGACTTTTAATACACCAGACTTCACCTTGACTTCTTTCCAAGTTGTTCCCAAGACCATCTTTCTTACTTACCTGGGGAGAGCAAATGCCAATAGTTAAGCTTCTAAAGATAATGGCTGAAGATTACCCTTAGATGGCAACCCAGCGTAATTTCTTTGTTTTCTCGATTGTGTTCTGTCACAGCTTACTCAGAATCAGAACACTAGAAGAATTTATATGGCTGTAATCCCCCAAAATGAGTCATGGGCTGCTCCGAATAGGGCAGAATACCAAGGTTCTGCTTTCCTCCAATGAGCCACATAAAATTACATGGCCTTGTGTCAGAGTGTGCCAACGACAGTAAAGCCAGGGTGGTGCTCATGAAATTACAGCAGTCAGAGTGTGAGAACCTAAGTCAAGCCCAAATGAGAATCAAATAAATAGGTAGTTAAATAATTATGAGGTTTTTTCCCAAGCAAATTCATCACAGCAGCATAAGAAATGCAACAAACAAAAATGATGATATTCTCCTCTCCATCTCTGGCTATTCACCTGGTTTGTGGAAATGTCCCTCATTTTATTTTTTAAGATTTTTAATTGATTTTTAGAGAGACAGGAAGGGAGAGGGAGAGAGAAACATCAATATGAGAGTGAAACATCAACTGGCTGCCTCCTGCATGCTCCCAACTTGGAATCGAGCCTGCAGCCCAGGCATGTGTTCTGACCAGGAATTGAACCAGCAACCTTTCAGTGCATGGGAATTTGCCCAACCAACTGAGCCACACCAGCCAGGGCTGTTCACTCATTTAAAATGTACTGTCATGGTGTCTTACACTGTAAAGATAGAAAGGGGTGGGGGCTCCCAAAGATGGATACACACATGCTCCAAGCAAGACAGAGCCTGAGATCCTCACAGGAATATAAAGAAAAGGGAGTGAACTAGGTTTCATGACTGCTGGTGTCAGACACTGTGCTGTGTGCTCCACTGCCATCCTGCCTTCCCTGGTACACCCAGTAACACTTGAAATAGGAACCCTTATCTCACCATCATCTCCAGCTTGGTTGAGAAAGTCTGGAGCACCAGGAGGCTGACTAACTCACATCAAGTCATCCAGCCTCTACCTGCAGGCCTAGGATTCAACCCCAGGTGTCTCTGACCCAAAGCACCGTTCATGAGACCATGATTCCAAAGAGGGTGCCCGGGTTAATCAGAGACACATCCTTTGCCGTACCAGTTCACCCTTACACTGCCAGAACTTCGCTATGACACCAAAGTTCCACTGTGGACTTAGAGACAATAAGCAGCTCATAAACCCTGTTAAGCCACAGTCTAAGTCAAAGGTGCAGGTATTAATGCTCAGTCACAGCTATGCTTTGCAGAGATAATACTTTATCCTCCCTGTCCACATACGCTAGCCAGTCAGCTAGGCTTGGAGAAAGACAGCTCAAGTGGAGCTGGGCGCCTGAGCTGAAACGAGAGAAATGGCTTCTCTATCCCGAATTCCCTTCCCCACTCCCGCACCTCAGCAAGTCTCAGTGCCTGCCAGTTTTAACGCATCAGATGCACAGGAACGTAGCTGATGTCACTGGGCCAAATTTGGGTGAATGGAACGCTACCCTTCCCAGTTGCACCGCACAAGGACTATTCTTGCAAAATCAGCTTAGAGAAACTAGGTTTGTGAAGTTAGATCTCCTGTTCTGACACCACTCATGTGGTGAGCTTGAAACTAGCTATGATGTAAACTAGTGTGGTGAGTTACGTAAGCAAGACGCACACAGCGTTCGGCACTGGGGTTGGGCCACCAGGTAAGGGCACAGAGGTGTTGGCATTTGGGCCAAGTGTTGTAGAAAGTGTGACAGCCAGAGTCGGGGTAAACAGAGAGAGACTATCCCAGGCTGAGAGAAGTGCCTACAAAGGCACTACAACCCTGAGTTAAACGCGAAGAGTGTATGTTGGCCTCAAGTATTTCTTTTATTCATCCACAGCCCGAATCTCTAGCCTGTGTCCTTCTTTGGGGGAGCTTAGTCTCAATAAGGGAAACCAATCTTTAGAAGACTACTAAGAGGTTACAGAGTAATTTACATTTAAATAGGTAATTACTGAACAAAATCGAAATATAAGTCTAAGGGAATGATTATAATGGTGGAACTGAGAAAACAAGACAAGTGAGGGGCCCTCTCAGAATCTGTGAAATCTCATCACTTACAGCAGCATTTTCAAAGCGAACGATCGAGACTCCTTGCAGTATTATGAGAACTACAGGTGATACGGGGAGGTAGCATTAACAAACAGTGCGTCACAGAATGAGAAAATTATTCCTTTATGAACCCTCTTTCAAGTTCTCAAGGAGAAAATCTCAGCGTGGTGCTAATAGGCCTTTAACACCTAACACTGGCTAATCTCTACTTTTAACAAGAAGAGAGCAGGCTTAGTTATGGCAAGCATTATTATTCATGGCGAGGGATATTTAGGAGGAGGAGGAGATAAAGTTTCCATGAAAAAATATTAGGTAAAAATAATAGGGTCTGTATCTTTTAAAAATATTAAATAAATTCTGGCATAGGTGATAAAGGCATGTAGCAAACGTTTTGAAGGTGGCACATGGATGACCATAGTTTGACAAACCCGTTCTCACAGCCTGTTCATAAGGCAGCTTCACCTTCTGGCTTTAATGACCCAGAAGTAAAATCTAGAAGTGAGAGTTGGTAGGAAAAGCCAGCTCTGAGCACTGATGGCAGCAACCCTAGAGGCAGGGCACGGAAATGCTATCATGCTGTCTTTCCCAAGCAGAAGCAGGGAAGACATCTGTGACTCAGTGCCCAGGGTCCTCTCCTTTGCACAGCAGGTCAAAAATAATCAGAAAAGGTAACAAATGTAGGTATGCACACGTGCTGACATCCAATACCAGGCTTTGGGATGTTTGTTGCTGTTGTTGTTTTAACAGTAAATTCATAATCACATTATAGTTACAGGAATGAACCATTTAAAATCCAGATTTTCAAATGCAACACGGCATTTTGTTCTTTTCATGACCTATTTACGCTTCATTGAATGCTCAACATCACTGACATCCTTGTAGAACTAATAACACACAAAGCCATATAGCTTTCTTTTTTTAAAGCAGAGTTATGTAAAATGTGCTTCAAAACATGTGCAGAGAAATGTGAAATCACAATTTAGAAGAGAAGAAATCTTGACTGTCTTTTGTTTTGCCAGAAAGTTAGTTTAGCACCCAATAAAAAAGAAATTATACTTACAGCTCTAAATAGGCAAGACTCACATTGTCAAAATGCACATATTTTGTTGAAAACAGTCTCCCTTAGGCAGGGAAAACAAAATTGCTGTTAATGACAGAAGTTTTTAGATTGTACTTGGAAGGGAAGAGTGTTTATGAGAAATAAAGCTAATGAGTCACAGAGCAAAATAGAATGGAGTCGTTCCTCACTTGTCAGTGCATAAAGCTTGATAAGAAATCAAGCCCGGCTAGCAGGGCTCACCTCTGGTCCACTCTGCACCACCCCACTGCCTGGCGACCTTCTGTAAAAGGTGCTTTTGAAATCTTCCAGATCTAAACAATCATACCCTTAGAAATTAAGGAATGTGCCCCAGGGCATTTGAGTGTTAAAGCCTCACCAGTTTTTTGGTATTCCACCTGCTTTAACACTACTTTGGGTTGAAACATGCATCAAAACTTGTATGAAACTGAACTAATGAATCTGTCCTTATTTCAACATGAATCCATAGTCTGCATTAGATGTAGAAATACTCAGTTGAAAAGTTAAAAAATATTTAGGTCAAATGGGTTATTTGGGATCATGTAAGCATTAAGGAAATACAGCTGCCTAACTAAATGATATTTTAAAGGGAACAAGCCTGTGAAGTTGTCAAACCTGTTTGTGTGTCGATAAGAGCACAGAATTTAATACTTATGGGTGGCTGAGGAGAACCTGGCTTCTAGCACATTTGGTGAAAATTTAAACCACATTCTGCTCCAACAACCAATGAGTGCTCAGCAGGACCAACTATATAATTTGCAGGGCCCATTGCAAAATTAAAACGTGGGATCTCCTGTTAAAAAAATTATTAAGAATTTCAAGGCAGCATAACATTGAACCAAATGCCAGGCTTTGTGAGACTGCACAGTCAAACATCCACGGAGCCGTTATTCCTTTCCCAGCCCCTAAAAAAGTTCTTTCCAACCCTGTGCCACAGAGGTGCCCACCCTGCGTTCGAACGAAAATAGATCCTCAAATGGGCCAAACAACATTCCCCTTAACAGATTCAAAGTTTGATATAATTCTGGTATTTCCTCTTTCTCTCAATTTTTTTTTTTGCAAGTCTGAATCAAGACTTCTCAAAATATTTCAGTTCCTGCTGCAGAGCTAAGCCAAGGACTCTCTTGGCTGTAAACAACAGGCAGTTCAGTGTATTGTAAAGGGGGAGGTTAACAATCATCTGAAAGTCAAGGCCTGTGGCCCACCACCGTCTGGCTGACCTTGCCACAGTGGCCGCTTTCTTTTCTTGTTAATGTGTCTTTCAACACTCAAACAGGATGTCAGCTCTGAGAGAAAGTTCCTGCCCTTTTCCTACCATGAACCCAGAGCCGTTTCCATGCCACACAGGAATCCCTGTTACTTTCCAGCAATCGGCTGTGCACTGTGGCTTAACTTCAAAAGGAAGCAGACAGGCGTCCAATGCGCTAGGAGTAAACAGGCCCACCCGAACACCAGAAAGAGAAGTCACTCCGCAAATTCTGCCTCTGAAATTCTAGCATCTTTTCTCGTTTCTCCATTTGGAAGCTCTGAAGGATCCTTTTTGAGTTTAACAACTCTTTCTGGCAATGAAATATGAAGAGGTGATGATTTCCTCCGAATTAGGAGGACATTAACAATTAAGTGTTAATTCGAACAGCATTAACAGTAATGCAATTATAACCCTATTCCACAAAGGGCAATAGGAAATAATTACTCTGATTCTCAAGTGATAGTTCTAGGAGAATGAAATTCTCAGTCTAAAATTCATTAGGAGGGGCTCTGGAACTCAGCAGCTCACCTACAGCTGGAGGAGCCTCTCCTTCCCTGGCAAGGTAACCCTGTCGCTGCCAAGGCAGGCACCCTCTGGCCGTCTGCTCCTGCTCCTGAAATAGGGCTGCAGCGGTGGTCCTGGGACCACTAACTTACTGTCCTGAGGCTGCCATACTGTCCTGAAAAAGGCTTATGTGAATAGCCAGAGATGCCGTGTTAAGCCTCCAAGCTGGACCAAAAGCAAATGGCATCCAATCATCGCTGTATGGCTTCTAAGGATGCTGAAGTGTATCCCAGGAAATGACTAATCTCCAGTTTCCATATGCATGTCAGCAGTGAGACTGGACCAGAGAGAGTGGGGTAATAGCAGATAAACCATTAATGCCTATCTCAGTCTCATTTGATTAAAGCTGGAGGACTAGACTGAGAAGCTGATAGAATCAGTCGGTTGCTAATGTTTTCCCCTAATGATGCAGAGATGGAAGTTGAAAGTGTCTCAATTCCATGGCAACCCTGGATTTCAGCAGTTCTTCAGCAATCCACAAATTCTTCTCCCCCTTCACTCATCAAAGATGAACCCTGCGAATAACGGATAAAATGAACTTTCTGAAATTTCATTTCTCTAGGCCCTGCTCCCTGACGGAGGTCCACAAGAAGAGTGATAAAACAAAATCAGGAGAAAAGTATCTGTTTTTTTCCTGTCTCTTTCCTTCAACACAAGCCCATCTGTGAACCAATTCTGATGACTTCTTGCTTTGCTATCTGCTCAAAGCCATCAGAATCTATCCTAATACCATGGGCTCTTACTTTACATATGTGGATTAGCATCCTGACCTTCTTAAGTGCTCTCCCTTAGTTCCGTCCTCTCTCCTCTCCTAATTCATCAGGCCTTCCTGGATGAAGAACCCTATGACTCCCTGTTCTACAAGAGCAGAACTAGCCCATGCCTGGCCCTTCATGTCTTCCACGTTTGGGCTCCACTGCACCTATCCAACCAGAATTTCAGAACTGTCCTGTCAACGTGGTCTTCTCACCCGCCCTGTGAACTCCAAAACTCAGGCCTCTGTTGATTCTCCCTTGGCTTACAATTCCCTCGTGCCTCCTCTGGGCTTTTTTCAATGGTTAAGCTCCTCTTTAAAGCTTCCACCACTTTCTCAGCGCACAAAGAACTAACTCCTTTTCTGAGATCCAACAGGACTGAGAACGTTATTACACTCAAATCACGTATTTATAGAGGTAATCTTTTTTAAGTCTGGGGCATGATCCCGATTGCATTTTATATAACTTGGCACTGATAAGGACCATGTCTCCATTGTCTCTGTATCCTTCATTTTGGGGTACATGATCTACAAATTCATGCTAGTCAGTTGAGGACAGACATATCAATTCCCTGATTGAATAATGGAGCCTGGATAACCGGTCATGAACTACTTCTGCTAACAGGTTAATCCACTTGCAAATTATGTTCAAGGCATTGTCGCTTAGTGATGCTGGACCACTGATTGTTGATGATTCTTGACAGTAAGCCTTCTACCAAATGGTGCCAAAAGGATATATTTGATAATCGGTTCAGATATAAATGGTAACCAGTGAAAACAGAACTTAAAATCAAAGGATTCAGTGCACCTTCACTGCTTGACATTATACCTACAGGGAATGATAAAGCCAATAATATCACACATAGAGTTCTTACATGTAGCAGAACACTTTTCTATTGTTTCTTTTAACATTTAGGAAGTGATTTCTGTGTCAGAATATTTTAGAAATAACTGCTATAAGGTATTCTTGCAGAGTCAAAATAAACAGCCCTAAGTCTGGACTGGTAATACAAAAATTCGATAAATTCTAGGAAAACCTATACCTATTCATAGGAAATGCATGGACACACGTGATAAAACCATACATGCAAAATACAAAATGTAATTGAATAATTTATTACTCCAGAAGAAATATCGAAGTTGAGGGAAATAAAAACAAAGCCAATCTTTACGGCTCTCAGAGTCTGTTTCACCTGTAGTAATGGGACATCTTACAGATTTCAGAACTAGGAAACCAGTACTTCCAAACACCTGTTTTACCATAACAGAGTCATTTAAGGGTCTATGCTTGCAATGAGTTGAGGCCATGTTTCTCTCAGCTGCTACAAATAATAATGTTAATAGTATTAGGACAAAAACTAACATTTTGGATGTTAAAACACTAGAAGTTAGTAAAGGTCTCTTGAGATATGTTTCTCAGAACCTAAAGAACAGGAGATAGTTTTTACATTCCTGTTTTCTCATTAGCAACCATCACTCCACAGCTTTCATATTAAAAGCATGGGCACTTGAAGACTTCAGTTCTTAATAAACTTTGCCCAAAGGACATGAGCAAGAAGCATGCATCAGGTGACAGGATCGTGCCTCCCAGGACAGGGGGACTTGTCAGACTGTGCAACAGGATCCCACGGACCTGCCTCAATCAAGTTAATTAGAGACATCTGCAGCACAGAGATCAAGCAAGGCTAGCCCTGGCAGCTTATTTGCACCAAAAAGGTACAACTCATGTGGGAGGTAAGAGGGCTAGAATGACAAACAGATAGCAATCAGTAACATGAGCCAGCTCAGTCATCTGAGCACACTCACTGCTGAAATAAAGCTGGTAGGACCAAGGGATGCAAATGTCAAGCCTATGAAAAGGCTCAAGGATATCTGAACAAACCTTTGATATTCTTAGCCCCTGCAGGAATCTCAACACTGTAAATGGAGCCCCCTCCGCCCCAACCTCAGCACCTGCGTGAACTCTTCATTCACCTATGCATTACCTCCCGGGGTTGCTCACACTCATTCCAGGGACCCTGACCACTGTTTTTCTGCAAATGACTCTGCCCTCTTCTAAGATGTTGTTACTGATGGAGATCTAGCTCAGGGACACGCTGTGTTTGAAGCTGTAGCCTTTGTACAGCTGACAGTGAAACTTTGCCCCAGGAACGTATACTCTACAACCAAATCTTGGCTCAAGAAAGTCACATCATTCCTCAGTGCTGCATTCCAGACCTGGATTTTAGCAGTCTAGCTCTACTAAAGTTAGTGGAGTTTCAGCCTTTAAAGTATTTCTTTTATTCATCTTTTTTGGATAGCATTCTTAAATTCCCCAAACTGATAGCAGTCAGCTTCTCACGGATTCCACTGATTCTGCTCTGCGTGCATATATTGAAGAGCTAGGTGTCTTTCGCCAATGACATGTAGGCTGTTCTGTTATTACTATGGATTCTGTCTTGTGTTACTGTTAACTACAGCTCACTGGAGAGGCTCACAGAACTATGCCCAAAGTCAGGAACTGTGGCTGGGACAGACCCAATTCTCAAAGTTGAGTGGATCTGACCATCCAGTTAGCTTAGTCATCTATAATTTGCTGTGGGATGGATGTCAATACCATGACACATTCTTTCATTCTGGAACACCTTTTGGATCAGTGTTCTAATTCATTAACAATTATGTTTCCATGTGATTTTAACATCCACATAATTAATACACAACTTTCATGGTTTAGCTTCAGAGCTCCATAAATGACTGATTGTAAACTGGTAGCCTTTGGACCAATATCAGCTCCATATGTGTAAGTTTTGGCCAGCATGATGTTTCAGAGTAATCTGAACCAACATTTAGAAATCCAGAGATTCCATATAAAGCACCAATTTCTGCCTTCTTGTAAAAAATTAGAAGATCTGGCATCACTGGTTCCATATTCTTCTTCCTTGGAAATATTCTGATAGAATGGTCAGCAGCCATCCCTTTCAACAGGGCCCTGACTCCCCCTGTTCAGGCATCAGGCTTGACTTTCTCATTTAGGTATCTGCCTGGTTGCACTAGCATGTAAGCTTGCATCCCATGCCAAAGAACCTCTCTCTTTATCACTTCTGAGTTTGCCACATAATCAATAATATTTTATTGCCTTCTTCTTTGAGAAATAGTCATCAACACAGAACAGCCTGAATAAAGTTTTCAAGGATTGCAGACAGTCTGGCTTCCAATTTTGAATGTAAAACTTTCCCAGAGGATGAGAAACCTTCGTTGAGTTTTCCTCCAAGCATGACTGATACAATAGGGGGCGGTGTTATAATGCAGCCGTACCCATGACGGATGGCTCAACTGCAATTCTCCCACCTACGGCTTTACCGCTGGAGAGCCTATCTCCAGGCCACCAACTTTGTAGGAAGATGCCAGGCCTGTTGGTATCAAATATTGGCTAGTATAACAAACGCTACTTCAATCTGGTTAAGTCTGCTTTGGAATGAAAAATCACTGATATTCAGCCACCATATTCCAGCCAAGAGTCGCTCACTCTAGAGACAGAGAGGGTAGACCAGCAATCCTTTCAGGATGCTGGCTGACCTGCCAGGGGTAGGGAGCAAGGAGAGGGCGTGAAGGTCAAAGACAACGTGGACGCATGATTCCTCAAGGCCATGCTAAGCGAAAGGACAAATGAGGGTAACCCAAAGGCCATTCAAGGGCTATTAAATTTCCATAAGCATCACTGCTTATCAGAAGAACACCCACTGCCCCTCGGTTCAGACAGTGATTGGACAACATGAGCTTCCTTTCTTTTCTACATGGTGACTGCACCATGCCAAATAAACTTCTGGACTAGGATGTTTACTTGGGCGGGAAGTGACGGCCACTAAGCTTGAAAGGCTGTATCCTCAAGTTACCACCTGTGGCATTTGTCACACGTTCCCTGTTGAACAGAGGTGTCACAGTGGCACGATGAATAAACAATCCTTTTCTCGGCCCGTAAGTTATACAGCATCACATGTGAATAATTAATTTGTCTCTGGGAATTAACACACGATCTTTTCAAACCACCCCCCGCCCCCGCCCTCGCGAGGTGGCTAATCATCCCCGCACTTCGCACCTACCCGCTATCGGTGTCGCCGCCCCAGCTGGCCGAGCGGGACGCGGCAGATGGTCTGTGGCTCTTTCGTGCCCCGTGAAAATGCAGCACGGGAACTACGCAAGGGTTTGCTAGAAGATGGTGGTTTATGTGAACTTTCCTAGAAACTCAAGAGAAAATGCCGCTGGTGTCCATGCCAAAGGATTTGGTGAGGACCCTGGGAGGAGAGTGTCAAGAGATTTTAAGGCTTTCTGTATTGTAGCATAATATTTTCAAAGTGCTTCAGATGTTATTTTAATTGGCAGCATTGCTAAAAGGGGACCAGGGCCTGAAAAGCCAGCAATAATGTTGAGGGCTGCTCACGGATTACGTCACCAACACTCTAACCTTGCATAAGACTTACACCTCTGAAGGTGGAGCTGTCCAGGGAATCCACAACCTTGTTACATATTTCTCACGAGGACATCCCATTTATACCACCCCAAAGTGAGAAAGCCCCCTGGATTGTTCTACCTGAGATTACACTACTTCAGAGTCTTAAAATACCCAGGCTGAACTGTTTCTGGAGCAATGGGACACTGTTAATTAATAGCAACACTTCCCAGATCTCTTTAAAATGTGTAATGCCGAAATACTTTACGAGGGTGAATTTCAAACTGTGTTCATGTTTTTCAGGGCATGGCACCTGTTGGAAATGGTATAGTTTGAAAATCAATAAAACATGAGATGGAAGATACCAGGGTGGCTTGAGTTTATAAAGAGCTACACTCTTGAGAACAAAACTCAAGTGCATAATACTCAGAATGAAAATATGTAAAGCTTTACAAGTCTGTATTTTCATAACTCCATCGTGACGCAGGGATCCAGTGCTGTTTTCCTGATAAATAAAGCTAGTAACTGGATTATTGAGAGTTTGAGAACAGACCCTTCCATTCCTGCTGTTTCTTCCCTCTGGCTTAATTAACTATGAAATAAATTAAAATGACCAGTTCAATGAGAATATCTGAGTAGAACTGGAGTGAGGGGAGGGAATACTTCATTACCTTTTCATCAAGTCCAATTTCTATAATTTTATGTGTCAGGATCCTTCAACTCTAACTCCCTAAAGACATGTTTTCTTCTTAGTCCATTTAATTGTCTTTAAAAAATGTTTATTTACACACACACACACACACACACCCCCAAACCATTTTGCTACTGTGTACAACAGAGGCATATTCCTTTCATGTTTATTATACCCTGACTCCCTCACAAAATGATTTGATGTGGTTCAAAAATAAGAATCAGACCTAATGAAGCCATTAGAACTTAGACAGCTTAAAAACAAAAAAGCCCAAAATAAAGAGGATGGGAAGTCAATTACAATGAAAAATGACTGTAAGCCATACATTTGCTGCCTGAGTGTTTATTTATTTAGCCTGTATTACTAAGTGCTAGGTGCCACGGGGTCTGTGCGGTGAACAGGAGAGGCTGTGTGGCAACCGAACACAAGACCTAACTGAGGTTCCTAGTAGCCGAAGCAAAAAAAATAAACACAATGCATCAAGGTATCCAAAAGGGAAGCACGGGCTTATAGAGAGAGAAAGTTCCCCTTGGTAAGAATCTAAGGAAAAATTTAATGAACAGGTCAATGTATATAAAGAAGATACTAAACAGAAAAATAAGAGTATTAAAATATAGATATTTGAGCACCTACCCTTAAGGCATTTTCTTCTCCTAAAATACATTAGATAATACCTAATCTTTTGAACTAGGTGATCAATAGAGTAAAATCTGGAGAAACCCTTACCTTTCTGGACTGTTTATAGGTACAAATCTAGACCTAAAATTGCATGTGCAACTATAAAAGAACAGAAAGGTATTACTGCTCTAGAAAGCTTTCTATATTGTATTTGTAATAAAAATCTCTGGCAATTACATTATTATATTCCTTTGTTTTTCAGGTGTCTTAGTGATACATGTTTTAAGTCTTTTTTATTTCTCTACATGATCCTACTTTCACAGTTTTCATTTTATAGTATGGTGCTCATGTGTCTAATCCAGGCCACAAGATGTCTGTGTGTGTGTGTGTGTGTGTGTGTGTGTGTGTGTTAACTTAGGTAAGAGTAAATATCTCCAGACCTCTAATTGCATAGTACTTTATTTGCTAAATTATGCAAATCAATACACTCTCCATCAAATACACACCTTCTTAAAAAAGAGTTCCCCTTGGTTTTGAAACTCACTTTAACAAGCTATCAATCAGAGGCTGATTTTAGAGGCAGCATAACTGATTGGCAGCAGTGGGACTTATGGCCATTTTTAGGGATAACCACTGTGATACAGGAGCAGGTTTTCAAGCCCCCCCAAAACCCTGACAGATATATAATGCCATGCTAGAAATACTATGCACTATGTCACACCTAATAATCCACCTGTGCCTCATCACGCAGCTGTTGGTTACACCCTGTTGCCAAAGAAAACTCTGCACTTCTCTTCCTCAGCCAGCAATTAATATGCACATCAAGCACCATGGCCAGCCGTCTATGGAGGAAGGGCAGGCAGGGATCCACAGGCATAAAGACCTAGGCAAGTAATACTCTCAGCATTATTCAGGAATGTTTAGATGCTTGCTCAAATTCATCATTAACAAAGGGCCTATTTCCCAAAGGTCTGCACTGTGTAATTAGCAGCAACAAACACTGCCCCTGCTCAGGTCAACCTATGGGATTAGTTACAAAGGTTTTGTAAATTTCAGAAGCTATCTACACAGATGTCTGAGAAAACACACACAAACACACAGAACAGCATAATGGATGCAGCCAGAGCCATTAAGTAGTTTAGGATTTGTGAGACTCAGACAACCAATACATTTTATGGGGGAAGTCATAAAAGTCAGACAGGAAAAAATATATAGCATGAAAGTTGCAAACTTCTAGACAGCATGTAAAAAATGCTGAAAAGTGGCAGGGCAAAGAAGTAAACATACCAACCAGAGCTCATCGGTCTTAATAAATAAGACAGGGTCACCTGAGTTTACTTCTGGAACCAATAGAGTCCCTTAGTATCTAATTATTTTTGTCAAAGGATTGAATTTTTTCATGCTCCCATTTACTGTTGTCATTAGATTGGTTCATACTTCATTAGTCTGCTTTCTAAAACGAAACTTTCATTTATTTATGGAAGTTTTTTATACTTCCCTAAGGTATATATGCTCCAAAACATAATTATTATGTTCTATATATAATATATAAAATATGTAACATATATGTTCCAAAAACATATAATTAAGCAATGCTAACCTTTCAATCATGAACGTAAACTATACTGAAAAAAATGCAAATACACATTGATAGTTCATATTGATTAAAAGGCCTCAAATTAAATCATCACATTGTTTAAATATCTTACAGTTTTGTCAGTTATACCCCAATAAAGCTAAAAACATAAATAAAAGTCTTGACCCAAGAAAGCAATTTTATTTTAGATTAAAAAAATAATTTGTAAGTGAAGGGGTCTAGAATAACTCTGAATAAAAATTTAGGCTAATGACCTCATCTTAACAATGAATTACTCTACTTTGTAAAGATTTGTTCATGCTTAGTAAATAGCACTGCTCATTTTTTTTTTTTATGACCGTCATTAATGTTTAATAAACAGGTTGGCAACTTTCAATTCAGAAGTCAAAACTATAGTCTGGGTTGCCAACAAAAATAAACCACTTCTAACCTCAGGGTAAATATGTAAGCAAGCGCATGGTAATGGATAATGAAAATCGCACTTCCTTCTACATCTAGTGCTAATTAAAATCTGATCAGAGTAATAATTGAGCAGTGCCCAGGCTACCCTTGATTTTTCTTGTCAGGTTTCATTGTTCGACACAAATGCACTGACCTCAATAAATGAAAACATATTTTTACAAAACCTAAATTACAGCTGTCCTTATTCAGGACAAAAAGTGGTTTATTGGCGCCATGGGGTTTTGAGGTTACAGGAGACACATGTTTTCTAGGGAGTCACTGCTACTGCTGTTCATGAACTAGAAAGCACCAGCAAAGTCCAGAGGTTTCCCCATCAAACACACAACTCCCTCCCTGAACAAATCCCAATTAAAACAAAAGAATAATATTACCTAACCATGTTCTGAGTGAGTTTGTGCCAGGCATGCTGCTAAGAGCTTCACAGGTGCTATCTCCAATCTTCACAGCATCCTGATGCATAGGATTATTACTGGCCCCATTGTACAGATTAGGAAACTAAATCTCAGAGACATCTGATCCAGAGCCCTCATTCTTAATTTGCTACACACAAAGAAATGCATACCAGTATATTTTGAAAAACAAAATAAAGGAAATAGGGCTTCCAGAATATAATACTTGCAATCTGAAGATATTCTTTTCTAAAAAAGATAAAATACCCAAATTTAGTTAAATAGTACTGCTTTAATTCTACAATGTGATATCCAAAAAACCTGCAAGTACCTGCTTCTATCAGTTTTTTTAAAAAGTCATTAGAAAATACAGAATCCTTATATCCATGTACAAAGTGCTCTATAGATATGCTTCATATATACAAGGCTCTATGAAATTGGAAAAGCCAATATATTACTATTTGATATGGCTAATAAAATATACACTAATGCTCAAATTGAATAATTTTTTCCATAAATCAACATATGGCTAAAACGGTCTGCATTTTTACCGAGTCAACATTTACTCTTTTTATTTAAAATTAAATTCAAGCACCTTGTGTGTGCACCTTCTTGCCCTTCTCTGAAAGGGTACAAAGATGTGTTGGAGATGCTCTTTGCCCCTAAGGAGTTCAGTGACAGGGACCAAGAAATGCCAAGTATCAATTATCAACTATACTATACGGTAGCGTATAATAAAGGTTAGAATTCAATTTTTTTTTAATGTTCTGCACCAGGCTACGTGTACAGCACTGTCCTGGGTGCTTTATGATATCAAGGCTAATGACACAGACTCTGCCCTCCAAAGAATTCTTGTGGGAAAGGGAAGGTGTTCAATAAACCAGCTATGCAAACACCTGGTTCCCTTTGATAAGTGTGTAAAAGGCAAACAAAACCCTCAAGGAGGGCTTCACGGAGGCCTTCTCAGGAGAAGCCACAACTGGAGCAGAACCAAGTTGCTGAGACAATGGGAAGACTGGGCTTGAGCGGGCAAAGACAGAAATAGGGAAGGGTGAAGTGAGAATACAAAAAAGTGCCAGACCGAAAGAAGCTTTGGATGTTATTAATCATGAACACCTTGACTTTGTGATGACAAGGTGTGATCTCAGGTTTTTCAATAGATTCAGATTTGAGGCTGGGGGAAGTGATTCTGATAGCTGAGCAGAGGTGAACAGAAGCCAGGGAAGGCAGTTATAGGCTCTTGGAGGAAGTAGTCCAGGAAAGACTACCTAAGGGCTTGCACAAGGGCCTGGGAAGGGAAGTGAAGAGGAGTGAAAGGACTGAGAGGTAGGGAAGCCAACCTCACAGCATGGGTGACTGCTTAGAAAGGAGAACCTGAAAATGAATGAAATCAGAATCAAGGGAAGGAGGTGAGACAGCCCTCAACGACAGACAAATGAGGAGATGTAGGTTCGGTAGACAAGAGAAGTAGGTATGTTGACTGACTTCTTGAGTTTAGGAACTGACAGGGGAACATCCTGGAAAGAGCCATGCATTTAATTAATTCAGCGTGCATGTACTGAGCTCCTACAATGGCAGGAACTGTCCTGGAATCTGGAGATACAACAATGAACAAAACAGACAGGAGAGGTGTGCAGCAGGCAACGGAGAATTAACGTCTCCTGCTGAGACAAAAGCCAGAAATAAGGACTGAGACGTGTCCACCTGTACAAGAGGAAACCCCATGGTTCTGGATTCAGGAGTTTCAAAAAGGGAGGAGATAGGCTATGGCACTGGATGCTGGGGAGGGGTGGGAGTGACAGCCTGGCCCTAGGAGAACTGGGATCAATGGATCTGATAATAAGGGTGTCGTCAGTTCCTGCTGAGACAGCTTCCTCCATAGGGTTGGGCCGGGATCCAGTGAGGAAGAAATAGCAAGTATGTCTTTGAGATGTTTGATGGTAAAATAAAGAGAGGGTGGTATTTTTCTGCATAGTTTTATACCTATTTCTCCAAGAATATAGAGAAAGTAGTGATTCCTCCTGACTAGGACCTCTGGGAATGCTTATGGTAGTAGAGTGAGGATGGTCCCTGTTTTTGCAGAATATACACAGGAAGAACAGCAGAAAAGAGATGACAAAGAGTGAGGATAAAAACAGAGCTCCCCCGCTGTCCTAATAATATAATTCTAAGTTATATTTCTGAAAAAGACAAAATGTGCTACATGATAAAAAGCTTACTATTCTATTTTAAAATAAATATATTTATCTGTTATTTTGGAAATAAAAATTTAGCCTTGGCTGGGTCCTCCACCTGGAAAATACTCGAGTGTAGGACAAGAAAACAATAAACCTCTTGTTTGAACAAGGGCCCTAGAAGCTGAGGATGGCAGACCCCCCAGCCCCACCCTCGCTCTGGGTCCTCTTCATCTGCTCTCAGCAAAAACTCAGCTCGTGGGAACCAAATTAAGGATGCATCAGCTGGATGGGGCCTAGCTGCACTGGGAGCTGCCGGAGCGCTCCGAGCAGCAGCAGGAATTCCTCTGGGCCTTGTCATGACATCATTTGCGCAATGTAGCCTGTGATGGCAGAAAATGAAGCTGGTATTTATACAGGGTATTAGAGGAGGACCCTCCCGTGCCAGGCTTAAGATGACAAAATGTCAGCCTCAATCATCTGACAGGCTTTGGTCTCCCTCTGTAACCTCTTTCTTTTTGGCTGCTCTTTTTTTATATACATATGACACTAACAGAAAAATAAATTGAAAAGAGCACTGAGGCAGAGTATATTTCACGCACTGGTGCCAATGTTTCATATCTCATGAACCTCGGAAAACAATTCGTAGAGCTAATTAGTTTACAGTGTTTAAGCAGCTTGTTCCTCTTCTTTAATCTTCTTTATGTAATACTGTGAACAAAGGCAGGCTATCTTCTGGGTTTTTTTTATACAGTTTAACGAATATAATCTCCCTTTTCTTTCTAGAGATTACTTCATTTAGACATCAAACTATGTTGTTATTGTTGTTTTCCTGGGGAGAAGGGATATAAATAGACTGACATCCATTCCAGTAGGTCTCAATGGTCTGCCAGATCCACCCAGGCCCTAATCCTCCCTCCTTGTTGTCATGGAAGCCACCTGGCTTAATTATATTTACAGTTTTCAACTTTACCTTGTGGCATGCAGGTTTTCCTAACCCTGCACATATTCCTCAATCCTAGCCATAAGTCACATCTGGGCTGCTGTCTCTTCTCAGGTTCTGGATGATGACAAGGCAATCTTGCTTTGCCTGAAACCGAGCACCAGGTTCTTGAAGAATGGAGCTCCCCTCGCATATTTTTATGGCCCACCAAAAGAGCATGATTTAAGGGCCCTCATGACCTAAACCCAAGTGAATGGAGAGAAATACATGTGTGGACAAATTAGTTGGAAGGAAAAAAGCAAGGAAGAACAGAAAACTTAACCTCAGAAAGTTTTATCTTAAAATATGGCTCATCAAGTATGACTTTTAAGAGACACTCAACCTTTCTGTGCTTTCCTATTCTAGACAGCTGTTTAATTGCTAAGCTGCTCTCTGGCTATGACTTATTAGCCCAAAACCAGGCAACTGAAAATGGAGATAAAATTTCTTAAGGCCAATGTTGAAATAACTATTTAACTGATGGGCGATGCAGCACACACATAACTACATGCATTACTAAGGGTTTGCAGCAGTGTGATTCCCTGAGAGAGACCCTTTTCAAGTGGCAGAAAACCCACTTTAGACTTTTTTATACATCTGAATCCACATTATTAAAGAAATTTTATAGTCTCAGTAAAACACAGTACCTGGTGCAAATTTTGATTTTTGCTTGCCTGAGAACTATTTACTGTCCCATGGCACCGATTTGCCTTAAAGTTCACTCTGTCCTTAATTGTCAAGCAGATTCATGGTAACTCCTTATTAGTGCAAAACAGGTAACACAGCTGCGACTTTGCAACTGCTAAACACCTTTAACATCTCTATCAAGCTGAGCACAGGAGCTCTCTCTGCTCCCCTGCCAAGGTTAATGGTTTCGAGTCTTCTGAGAATTATGGAGTAAGGTGCCCACAGTAAGAGGGGACGGCTGGTTCTCCAAACCGCTGCTTCTACTACTCATGGAGTCAGCATAAAAAGTTGCGAGGTTTCAGCAACGATAACACAAGAGAGATTTCTTTCTCACTCCAGTTTCCAAATCATGTTGAAGATCTGATTCACAACCAATATGGAAGATTTAAATAGATCCAATGCACCAGACATTGTGCACATGTGCACGTAGTTTGCTGAAATTAGAGGGACATTAATTGAAGAGCTGGGGTGACACCAGATGATCTCTTGAGAATTCTTCTGAGTTTGAAACATACGAGTCAATGACGCAAACTATAATGGCCCCCAAGATTTTATTCTAAGAGCATCAGCATTGGGAGTAAGACCACTGGGAAACCCAGCGCTGCCACTTTCCAACTCTCTGACCTCACACAAGTTAATTCAATGGGACAGTGGTAAAGGATTACAGAGGCGGGCATCTCAAGGCCAGGGCAGCTGGGTAGGGCACACGGAAGGTGATGAGCTATTGTTGTTGTGTCAGTTACGATTCTTTTGCATTTGCATCACAATTCAGAGAGCCGGCAGCGTTTGCCAGCAAATGCAGTAATGACAATTGAGGTATACAGAGAAAAGGAAATATATCTTCAGAATAGAGGTTCCAAAGAGAACGAAGAAGTAGAAAAATGGAAGCTGAGAAAGCAAAAACAATTAAAAGAAAAAATTTTTTTCATGACAAGGCAAAAAGGAAAAAGGCAAGAAATAAACATTTAAGAGGAGAGTTTGAAAGATCACCCTGATCTTTTTCCTGGAACTTCTATTCGAACCCCTTTTCTGCATCTTGACTCTATCTGCACCGTCTGGCCCCGTTGTAGCCCAGCTTCAACTTGCAGCCGCCCTGAGGTAGAAATGAGTAGAGAATAGAAAGTTCCCTCTTAGCGATGAAGAATGAAAAACGTTAAAATGCAGATGGGATGTAAAAAAGAAAGCAAGACTGTACACACATTTCATAGCAGTGAACTCCTGGGCAGACATGAAGCCAGCGGGTAACCCCCCGAGGTGAGCGGGTATAATGTAAGTGCTTCAAGTTTGCGGGTGACAGATAAACAGCCAGCCCTGCTCCTCCTGAACGAATCGCCTTTTTCAGGGCAGAAAGTGTTTGCGATAGAACTGGTCCTTGAGAAACAGTGAATTGATCTGTTAGCTTTTTGTGTCGGACCAGAAATAGTTATTGCCATACCCACTTCCTATGGATTATGTTCAAAAGCTACAGATACTCATTTATTCTGTCTTTACTGTAATCTATAGGGAACTAAATCGGAACTGGGGTTTGCTTCACTGATTCGCACTTATTTTAAAAGTCAGGCTTAGTAGAGAAGAAAAAGTCAAAGAGGTTGACCAAGAAAGGGTGAAATACGCAGTCTGCACTGTTTCAGACAAAGTGCTCCCTGGTCTCGACCTCACCTTCTCTAGCGTATGAACCCATTTCGCAATATTCTTTCTAGAAGAGAGATTTTTGTGCGCTTTCAGCAGGGGACTGCAATTGATTTGTTTTCTATTAAACCTCGCCAACTGGATGAAGAGTCAGAGGCATATTTAGATGCCTTTAAACTTTCAGATTCACCTTTAAAATGTGCCAAGGCTATGTCACATTCAGGGTGAATGTTGTGCAATTTTCGCTAGATTGGGACGAGAAATGAGGGTCTCGCAGGCAGAATGACATTCAAGGCTTTTTAGGAAAACAGAGTCCAACTATTGATTCATTTTAGTTGAATCAAATTCCAATCATCTGACGGACATGAAACTCCAAACAAAAAGAAAAACAAATCAGATGATTTCTGAGTGTGTGTACAAGAGCACCTAAGCCCAGACAGAAAAGAAGCCAAGCCTGCCAAATTCAATCCAATGTGTTTTCACAAGCGTGTCAGGACCCGCGAGAGACGATAAAAGCGAAAGGATGTGGAAGACACGGCCCTATCCTCGAGACCTTACCAAGTTCAGGAAGCTAGAGAAACAAGAAATAACAAGATGGTATGTCTAAGGATATGCAAAACTACATAGTAAAGAGTGGGTCAGGTAATATTCAGAAATTAATATCCTGAGGAAATTAAAGGGAAACATGAGAACAGATTACGGAGTGGCAGGGGCTTCTGCAGTTCACCCCTATTCACTTTCTTTTCTTTCTGAGCACATGACAGTATTATCCACCCCCGCTCCCCACGCCTCATAGTTAGGCACAGATGTGAGCAGAAAGAAGGTGAGTCGCTTGTGGGCTAAAGCAAAACCCTTAGTGTCCTTTCACATGGACGCTCATGTTGAGATGACAAAGCCACAGTACTGAAGCAGCCTTAGAGGCTACACTGAGTCACTGCATGGAGAACATTTACCTGCAGTCATAAGCTCTGTCATGCCCCTGAGATCCTGGGGCTGTTTGTTACTGACGCACAACCTATCCTGTTCTGAAAATTACATGTATGCCACAGCAGGGAAGACCCAGGGGAAGTAACTCCGAACACGCTTTTAGGATCTCCTTATTGCCTTTTTCCCTCTGGCTGGGAATATTCCAACACTCTGGCCCGTCTGCCTCCATTATCTCTCACTCAAATCTCCTCACTGCTGCTGGAGCATTCTAGGACCCACATCTGTTCACATCTGTGTTTAAAGCTCCAAGTGGATTTCCCTGAGACAAAAGATAAAGAACAGACTCCTTGGCATAAGAGTCAAGGCCCACAATAATCTGGCTTCCAGATTTGCTAGTGTGATTTTTGCCCACTAGCTCCCACGCTATATTCCTGCCACCGGCATCCTGATGAAGTCACATTCTGCGGTGCCTCCATGAACTGCTCCACACTGCTTCTATCTGTAATGCCCCCCCCCTTCCTTGGAGAGCCCATAATCAACTTCTGGCAACATTCCCTTCCTGTGAGGCCTTCGTCTCCTCTGTCCCTGCTCAGCACTTTGTGTATTCTCTCACAACACAACACACTGTTCCTTAGAAATTCTTCTTGTCCGCCTCCTCCCACTAGATGGTGAGTTGCTCAAGGCAGGCATCGATTCATTTTTGTTTCCTCCAAAGTACCTGGCACAGTATTGGACAAACAGTTGGTATTTGCGGAAATAATGAATGAATACAGGAAGGAAGGAAGGAGTGGGTGGATGTGTTCATGACAGTGTTAGAGGACAGGAGCAGAGTAGCGGTTTGTTGGATAGTGGTATAACATAAATTTAAGCAGCTAGGATGGCGTCAAATTATGAAGACTGAGAATTTTTTATTTGATCCAAAAGGATAGGGAGTCATTATAATTTCTTGAGCAGGGAAAGGATGACATTTTTGTTCAGCCTCAAAGCACCTCGTGACCTGAATGACAGCTATGATTGTACTGCTCTTACTCCCCCTTTGACTATAAAAGCTCTCTAAAAAGAGGGACTATGTCTTAATCATATTTGTATCTCCTATAGCAACAAGCACGGTGTTTGTATAACAGGTGCCAGCAAGTATTTGCTGAATTTAATTCTAGAGAAATGCTCCCTATGCCGTGAGGTTGGAGAGACCAGGTAGCAGGCTGTTTGTTGTGTTATATACATTTGATGGGAGATGGATCTAAAGGGGATAGTGCCTATGGATCTAGTAGTCCCATTGCCAGCTTTCAGGGTCTCTAAAAAAATTAATGTCTGGGCCTGTGGTCCTGCAAAAATAGTCGTACACTTAAAGTACAAATGTTGGAAAAAAGGTTTGTTTTTCTCGTGGAGTACATGAGTTTTGTGCTGGAGATGTAGCTTCTAAATTGACAATGGGACAAACAAAAAGAAATGTATTCTTCAGAAGACACACACACTGATCTAGTAAACTGATATCCTTAAAAGAAATATTAAGAATGAAAAATAGAAAATCTCTTTTTAAGAAGTTGCCCAAAACTCGAACCTCAGAGACTCGGTCTTAAATCTCCCAAAGTAGAATACATGTTGGAAACAGAATCCAAAGTATACATAGTACAGGGTGGGGCAAAAGTAGGTTTATGGCTGGGAGTACTCGAAATAGTTTATTCTTGTATTATAATTTATTAACTATTGCATTTTTCATATGAATGACTGAAAACCTACTTTTGCCTACCACTGTATATTAACAATATAAGCATTACCATTGTTGCTAACATATTCAATATGTTATTTATCTATAGCAAACTCATGTATTGAGCCAAACAAAACTTCACAGATTTAAATTTGCTTTGGGTTGATCTTAAAAGAATACCTGAGAAAGTATGATTCCATTGTGACCTGAGAAGTTACCTAGAACTTATTTCATTGGACTCTGAAACTTCTGAGCATTTCTTGGTTGATATGACTCACACCTACCAACCATGAGGTATCACATCAATGTTTCAGTCCTTCAACTGAACACAATTAATTTTTCAAATCATTTATTTGTGACAAAAGGAGAAAAAGCACATATCCATGCTGAAGACCATGCCTTCCCAGTATATTTGTTTTTAAGACATCCCATGCACACTTTCAATTAAACAATTATTCTTTCTCCATGAATCACACTACACTTTCTAATAAAGAAACACCAAATCAATCACTTAAAAGCATTTCTTGCACAGTCACCCTACAGTACCAAGATGCCAGTGAGGAATACAAAGTTCACCTCACCTGCAGGGCGGGGCCCGCCACCACCTGCACCCCAGAGTCATCAGACATAGGAGTTACCGGGGGGGGGGGGGGGGGGGGGGGGGGGGGCACTAACTGTTAACTCCTGTCTGTCATTATATAGGTAAAGAAAGCTGATACAGGTAAAGAAGTCTGTATGTGCACACACAAGGCCAACATATTACAGCGGATTCTGAGTTTCATCTGTACTTGCTGGGCCACCATTCATTGAGGACAATAAACACTGCATTAATCCCAGTTGCACAAACTCCATCATGACTTTATCTTAACCACTCCAGCAGCATTATGGTACCTTTCAGAGATCTTCTCATTACACATTTGAAAATAGGGTGAGATTTCATTCACCCTTTTACTCGATAATCCTAAACTCCAGCTCCAAGATAGCAAACTGGGCTTCATGCCTACTTAGGATTTAAAAACACGTTTTACATTTATTCTCATTCAAGCCACATCTTGACATGATTTATGAATTAGGGAGCACAAGTGTTATCAGAATTCAGTTATAAATGTTCAGGGCCTCTTGGCTTTGTCACCACTGGGGACAGGACAAATGCTGGTTTTCCAAGGTCCAGCCAAACTGCCTCCAGCGTAGTGGTTAGAGGATAAGGCTCTTCCTCTGGGCATATTAAAAATCATGGGATGGGATGTGCTCTAAGTGGCAGGACTCTAGTATTTTCTCAATGGCAATGCAGAAGGCTTTTACTATGTTCTTTTTTTCTCCCTGGGGGACTAGAATACGGAAAGTTTGCAATTTTTATGATTTAATATTTATACACCCACAGAATCTATGAACAAAAGTTGTGAAAGGAGAGAGGAACTGGAGAATTGGAGAATAGGAGTAGGAAGGAGCCATATTTTTCACTGTTTACCCTTTTATAGCTTTTGAAATTTGTACCATGTCACATATTACACTAAAAAAATCAGAACATTTTTAAAAGAATAATTAAAAGCATAAACCCACAAAACCTCCCTAAACTATGTTTAAAGGAAATTATCTACTCTTATAAAGTTATATAAATGTTAAAAATCTTAAAAACAAATCAATATTCACAAGTGATTTTTGAAAAAATGCTACGGAGACTTTTTGTCAAAAACACTGCACTTGGGCAGACATTACTTTAAAAAAGTCATGTCATCTTATTATAATTACTACTCAGCTAGAAACTATTACCTACTTCAATATTATAAAAATTAGAGATTTTTAAAAATAATGTTTTTAAAGCGAAAAAACATGTTATTTTTCCCCTCTAGATATTCTTGACAAATATTTGGCATTTCAAGCAAATACCTATTATTTCCTTTACCTACTGTGATCTTCTTCTCTTCACATGCACCAAGAGCCTCTGTGTTTTCGCCACATCATTCATTCTTACGCACTACAATCCCATTAGAGAAAGAAGCCACCTCTTTATGGTCCTCACAGAACAAAATTAGGCTGATGGAAGTCAGGTCCCTCAATCTGCCCTGAAAGAAAAATAGCCTTAAGGCTTATTCTTGTGTTTGATTTTCAACCAGGCAACCAAAAAATGCTCAAAAATAATGATGGTGATGATGATGATAATAATAAAGTCAAGATTTGAAGCCACCAACTAGGGAAAAGTAAATATATCCTATTTTTTATTTAATGTCCCTCTGCAATAATTACTTTTATTTGTTCATTTTCTGGAGCAGACACAATAGTTTTGTAGTTATCTTTTACAAACAAATACGTTTTTAGTAAACAGGAGATAAAAGACCAGTAAAAATCTTTGTTCTGTCTCCCTTCAGCCAAACGTTAAGGCTTATTTTATCTCCACAGTTGTTATCTGAAGCGAAGTACTGATAAGAGAAATTAAAGGACTCATAAGCTCAAAGTATGTGGTAATTGCACAGTGTTTTCCACACCTTGTTTCTGTTCAGCTGGGCTGGCCAAGGCTCCTGGCATTTCCAGCCTGCTTTGCACGCAATGGAAGAAAACTACCCAAGTAGAATGGCCCCAAATTCCTTTTCCAAGAAAAACCAAGTAAATAACAAGACTTCGGAAAACCAAAGTCATACTCTTAACGCTATACTTATTTGAATTTGCAAACTGCTAAGTGGTAGGAGAGTACTAGCTTGTACTTTTTAATTTTTTATTTTTTATTTTTTTAATATAGCTTCAGAGAGGGGAAGGGAGAGGGAGAGACAGAAACATCAATGACGAGAGTCATTTATGGGCTGCCTCCTGCACGACCCCTGCTGGGGATCGAGCCCGAAACCCGGGCATGTGCTGTGACCGGGAATCGAATCTTGATCTCCTGGATCATAGATCGATGTTCAATCGCTGAGCCACGTTGGCTGGGCTAGCTTGTACTTCTAAGGGACCTTCATGTGCAAATAAATTACTGCCTGCACAAACTTTATGATGAGCTATTGTTCCTTTTTTTCTGATTTCCTTGACCATAACGGGTATACTCTGTCTTTAGAATATTAGCAATAGTGTATATTTATTGAACATAAGCACAGTTCTAGGTGCTTTACAGGTATTAATTCATTTAATATTCACAACAACCTATGGGGTTCATATTATTATTGTCCTCATTTCCTAGAGGGGGAAATGAGGAACAGACACTTATCCAAGGTTATATCGCTAGTTTATGTTAGTGCTGAAAGTGAAACCCAGGCAGTCCAGCTCCAGTCTGCATTCTAAACACTATTTTGCAATGAGTTTAATGATACTGAAATGACCAGCAACGAAGTAGAAAAGCACCTATTTTTTTTTAAATCTCAATAATATTTTTTAAGATGTCATCACCGGCGCAGGCAGCAAACATCCATGAATTCCTAACCTATTACTATTATTCAGTTTAGTAAATAATTGATTAAATCCCTGGAACATGCAAAGTGGCTGATATTTGATAGGAATATGAGGAGGTATGACAAATATCATGTGTTCTCAAGTAGTTTAAAACTCTTTGGCTTCTCACCCCCAAAAAGGGGAAAAAATGAAACATTAAAAAACACGTATTTTCAATTATCCCCGGAAGCCAGGCTCTTTTAATACCCATGGTGTTTGGTATAAAAAGGCTCTGGGCCAGGTGCTGACTGATTGCTGGGTCCAGTTTAGGTGGAAGTGAATTTTAGGAGAGCTTGGCAGGT
Organism: Miniopterus natalensis; assembly: GCF_054644295.1. NCBI lineage: Eukaryota > Metazoa > Chordata > Mammalia > Chiroptera > Miniopteridae > Miniopterus > Miniopterus natalensis. The sequence continues at coordinate 58,009,636 of NC_142083.1, forward strand.
AGTCTCTGTAGTCAAAGGCAAGAGGAAAGCCTGGGTCACTTCCAGCACTGGTCCCAACCTCAACACAACCCCCTTCCCCAGATTAATTTTGAAAACAAAACAAACTCCACTCTGCAGCTCTTTGCCACAGACAAGAAGAGGGGGTCTGGTGCGAATCAGGTTTCTGAGGTCGTGGCTTAGTAAGTTATCCCATTTTAGGCTGCTTCCATTTCAAAAGAAGATGATCATTTGGCCTAAGGAAGGAATGTACCTTATTACCTAACCCTACTTACAGGACAGACACAAGAATACTACCTGTTCTCATGAAAAGATTGTAGCAGAAGAAACAAACATGTCTGTCCTGGAAAAATTTTGTCACTTTTGCTCAAGGCAAAGTTTGATACAGCCTGTTTGGGGCTTGCTAAGCAAGATAGAGTGCTTAAAAAATAACTGCAACTTCCTTAAGTGCCCGACTAATTCCTAGGAAAAATAGGCCATAAAAGAAATCAGGGTCAGGAAACCTATGACAAAAACCAGATCAAGGGTAGGGCTTTTGGCTTCTCCCCCTCACCCTGGGCCACAGTGTCTCCTGCTGAGATAAAATGGTTTTAGCAAAGTATCAAGTAGACCCTTCATGTGGTTGGCCTCCAGGAACAAGTCATTTTGCATTTAGAGTCTTGGCTGCATGTTAAACTCTGGGAGACAATGTCCCCTGGACTCTTTTGGCACGGCTCACCGCCTGCCCTCCTCCTGACCAGCTCTCCCACTGGCCCAAGGCAGGGACCTGTAGTTTTAGTCCAGCTCCCAGAGGTTGCTTCCATTTATTAACACAGTTTGGACCTAGAAGCTGGTTAATAAGTCACCTTGGGCCAGAGCGGTATATGGGCTTAGGTGACCGATGAGCGAAGCATGAGTCTGACAGTGTTTCTGTCTGTGGTAGTGGGCCTGCTTTTACCAGAGAACCGTTGATGGTCTCAAGGGCAAATAAACCAACACACTCGCATCTCCTAACTCATTTGCAGAAACAAGTAAACGTTCTGCTGAAAACAGAAAAGTCAGGAGAGGGTCAGAGGCAGAGGGCGGGCATGGAGAGCTATTTAATAGCATTACTAGGCTGCTACAAAATTCCCCCTTTTGCCAACCATATCTAAAAAGTAAAAGGGCCCTGACACATTGTTGGAGAAAATAACAGTCATAAAAAGATAGGTTGCCTGGACATAAAGTCTGCAAGCATTTCTTTGAACAGGTAGAAACTTTGAAATAAGGTGGAAACTAATTAAATGGGAACCTGTCTGGTCAATCCTTGGCTTTAGCTAAGGCTCTAAAGAAGGCACAGATGTGTATCTGCCTGCCTGTCACAGGCCACCAGAGGATCAGGAGATATCAGCACTCTCTTCAATTCAACCCAGTTAAACCTGAGACTGTGGACCACCTGAGTGGGGTCCACTACATACTTTGCAGGGCCTGGTACAAAACAAAAGAGAAGAGCCCCTTGTTCAAACAGCAGGAAAAAAGTGCCATTAAGGGCACTAAAATATAAAGCTTTATCTTTTCTTCCACAGTCTCTCTCTCAATTGCTCATGATAGTTTTATTTATTTATAATTTTTGTTATTTAATTTTTTAAGTAAAGAAAATCTAAAATATTTTATTATTAGCATGAATTTTACTATTCATCTTTATACGACACAATGACAATTTTAGTTGCAAATATAAGAGCATTTAAGTTATATGTGGGATCACCAACGCCACACAGCCTGCATACTGTAGTTTGTATATGCATATGCCTTTTGTTCTTACGAGGACAGTGGAACACGTCATGAGGCTAAGTCAATGGAAACTAAACTTTTTCAATTTTCCTTCTCGATACATGCATATTCTACCAACACTACGGGAATGGGCAGCTTTCACAACATGCTTACCTTGTACTGGCTTGTCGTCTCCCGAACCCCCATATACTATAGCACAATCTGTTTATGGGGCATTGTGAACACTATATGCAAATTGTGCCCCAACAGGTGAACACATATTTTATATGCCACTTCTGCTCACATATATGCTCCACTCACAAAACACTGGTTCAAAGGTAAAACTAAAAATTTTGAGATGGTGATGGCAAAGACTTAAATACAGGGCTCTTCTGAGTCACTGTGTCACTCAACTGGTTGTACGCCTAGGAGGCTGGTCCTGTACTCCAGACCCCCGGCCATTACTGTGAGAGGGCCTATTCTTGATCAACAATAACAGTGCCTTCCAAGAACAGGTTTGATGGCAACAAAAGGCATTGTGATAAGGCTTCGGGGGACAGATTACACATGGTGATTACCCTGTAAATTACCTGCTCATACAGTTTCCCAGGGTTGTGTGCTTGAGGCTATAATTATATGAGGCTCTCTTCCTTAAGGAGGCTTCACCTCATCGCTAGCCCAGGAAACAATCCAGAAAATTATTTACTGCAGCCAAAGGAATCTGTGATTTCTCTTACTGTGAGCTCTTCTTTCCCACTGGAAACAGACAAACACAGCAAATTCTCACTTAACGTCATGGATAGGTTCTGCAACTTTAAGCGAAACAACATAATGAATGAAACCAGTTTTACCAAAAGCTAACTGATATAAACAAGAGTCAGGTTCCTGTGGCATCTCATTGACATTATAAACAACGTGACATTGAACACCGTCATTAGAAGTCCTGCCACACTTTGCTCTCTTCTCTTTGTTTTCAGTATGCCATAACCAAACAGCAAGCACACTGATTTTAGTCAGTCATTCTTAATCAAACGGACACAGAAAGATATGTAGGAAGATATCAAAATAACAGAAGGCAAAGAAAGATGAATAATATCATAAGAAATCAGGAGAAAGCAAAACATACCCTAGATACCTAAATCCCCCCCAAACGGACAACAAGAAAGCTGCCCCTGCCATGGGCGCTGCCACGGGCACACGTCTCTTTCTCCTGGTCTCTGAACAGCGACGGGTTTCAACTAGTTTGAATTAAGGAGCCAGGCTGCATCTGCAGCCAACAGCTGGAATTCAGCAACTGTTGTTAATCCACCTTAATTGCTTATTATTCTATCAGTTCTTGTTTGTGCTTTTGATATTCAAAGTAATTTTCCCTACACACACACAACCACGCATGGTTTTTGCAAGTTCTGGCCAAAGAATTCTGCATTTCAATCCTAGGGCTGTTATTGTTTTGTTCTGAAACAAAAACACATCGATACTGGATTAAAAAAATAAAGTTAGCAGCGATGCCCACAGATGGACTAATGTTGGCCTACACATACACAAAGATGCGACTATTAGGCACCTCTAAATAAGAACAAGTCTTCTTTTGGTGTTTTAATTAGAGTCGCAGTTAGCATGGTTGCTATTTTCCCTGAACAATTTTTCCCCTCCCTGCTTTAGGGAGGGGTTTTTCATTCCACCACTTTATTGCACTAGTGAATAAATGAGATCCCAGGGTTCCAGGGAGAAAAAGAAATCACCAATATAAATGCATCAGGTACAAATTACCAAGGTAAATAGGCCCATAGAGACTGTAAAGCTGGCATCATCAACTGGAATATCTGAGAGGGGCCAGCAGGAGAAAGCCCACGGGTCAGAGTCCCAGTTCTGCAGTGTACTGTGCAAGCTTCAGCCCAAATCATTCATGCTGCAGCCTGCAGGAAGGAATCCCTAGCACAAGGCAGCTGTGACTTGGCATTGACAATAGTCTTACTAAAGCACCAGTTACAGTTCCCTCTCTCCCTCTCTTTTTAATTCCCCCAAATGCTACTCTTGGGTAGCATCTCTCAAAGCAGAGCCCCCATCCCGGGAGACCACTTCAAAATAATTTCCATCTATAAATTGATCCCTAGGAATAATTTGTTTTGTGGCGCTTTGTTTCTAATCTGCAATAAGGCAAAACTAACACAAATTTATCATTAGTAACTGTGATCTGTAGGGCATGAAGGCTGATCTTTTTATACGTTCCCTACAACTTATACATATGTGCCCTAAAGAATGTATGCAAAGCACATTCTTCTCAGCACAGTACTTGATTGCAAAGTCTTTCTTGTTCTTTAATGATTTCTCCAGTGCAAGCCAAGTCCCCGTTAAGTGTCATACAAAGCAGAGGCCTATCATGTACTTGTTTCCCCCACAGTGCCTCACTGTTAAAAGAACTGGATTCCATTTTCTCTACACGAGAAGAGACAAGGCTCTCTGTTAGCCTGGCCCTGTGTCCAGCCAGCACTGTCCTCATATGGTGCGGCTGTCTTACTTTTTACCTTCTTCTAGATCCATCCTGCACACATACTTGTTCATCTTATTTATTTCTTTTTGTGTAAATGAATCATGTCCCTTAAAATTTAGCCTGCTCTGCCCTGACTAGAACATGAGACACTGCAGGCAACTGAGCAAATGTTCAAATATGATAAAAGACAATGGTTTTTAAGGGATATTTGCCTTGCCCTTAAATCACCTTGACTTCGTTTCTTCACACAGCAAGAGCCTGAAAAGTATTCCTTAAAAAAGTATTTCCCGGGAACGTTTCGGCCAGAATCGTTCATCCTGGAGCCTGCAGGAAGGAACCTGTGAACCAGTAGGGAGAATTCACAGTGGAGTCTGTTTGAGTTTCACACTCTTACTATTTATTCATACCTGGTGTTGTCTTAGTTTTATGCATCCTGTTCTAGAGCATGCACCAGGCTAAGTAAAGAGATATTATATGAATATAAAGGAACGCAAGGACAATTTCTACAAGTCTTCTTTAGTGTATCCATCAAGCGTCACTTCCTAAAGACTACACACCTTTGTTAAAACTATTTATATAAGTGAAACCTCATTCACAGAAAGTGCAACAAACGATTTTTAAATGTCTTTAAAAATATTCCTTTGTTCATTCAAGATATTTCCTACTGCCTTCATAATAACTACATAACCAACAAAATAGAGCTTTTATCTGTAAATCAAGTCTCTTATTCTGTTTATATAACAATTGTTGTGTGGTTTGGGGATGATCTACAGTTTTAAATATGTTATATCCTGTTATATAAGTTATGACATGTAAATACAAATATTATGGACTATTAAGTCAACCTCTCATTCATCAGTTCGGTAGCAAAGAACCAAATATGATTAGCAAAGGAATTCCCAGAAACTATTTTTCTATTTAAGATTGATTATTTTAATCCTTTAAAAAAATTTCAGTATTTTGCCGTCATTCACTATTTCTTTGAAGATTTTAAAATTACAATATAGTAACATTTTAATACAGTCATTGTTAACTAAAACTGAAGGTATATACTATAGACTACATTTCTGTTGTGGTATCTTAACCCTCACCTTGCTGAACCTACAGTGATGTTCATAACCTGAATTAAAGAATGCTGATTTTGTATGTGAGAGAGAAGGGTGGAGCGAAATGCCCCATTTTAATAGATGGCATTAAAAAAAAGAGACCATACCATCAAAATGATAGGTGACAACTAGGTGAAAAAAGTAGTGGATCTGGAATCCTGAGAGATTTTTATCAAATTTAAACTCTTTTTTTGCCTTAAAGAAAAGTACTGCAGCTGGGATACAATTCTTAATCCCCTAGCCCCCTTGCCTTAGCAGCTGAACTCAAGGAGAAACACCCCACATGATGGGTTTCTAAGACGACTCTGGGCACTTCCTACTGAAACCAGTTAATTACCAGTTAATTACGCCAACCTCCCGCCTTAGCTCTGAGGCCTGTTCCCTTTCCCCAAACCCAGGGCTGAAGCCAGGCCTCTCACCTCACTGATCTAACTTCAGTTTTCAGGCACCCTGGCAATCCACTGCCTCCTTCCCTCACCTCCCTCCTCCCAATTCTTCCAGAAAACGAGATGAAGCGAACCTAGGTCCATTCCGTGGCCTTGCCCTCGCGCCTGTGCCTCGGGAAGTTGCTCTCTGCTGGTGGAGCCCAGGCCCATCTCAGCGCTAACCACGCCCGCTTCGTTCAGAAAGAGCCCGTCAGAGCTGTTCCTCAGCACCCTGAGTTTACCCAGCACATCTTCCCACCCGATGCAAACGAGCTGGCAATAATTGTAGTAGAGGAAGCAGCGCTTCTAAGAAGGGGGAGCCTGAGCCCCAGGACGCTGAGGCGCACAGCTGGATCCTGCGGTTCCTCTGCGGGGCCTGCGAGGGCGCATGGCCCTCGCTGCTGCAGGGCACGCGGGGATGCTACCCTCGGGACATGCAAAGGAGAAGGTGGCCTGCTTGAATATCAAACTCCCACTTCTAAATTCCCTTCCATCACATGCCAGTAGAAGCACTAGATAAATGGCCCCTAGGAGAGCACTTCTCACCGCCTCCGGATGGAATGAGGACGCGTAGGACACTCCATCCAGACAGAGCAGGCAGACTGCAGGGCGGGAAGCCCACCGGACGCGGTGCATCTGCTCACGGAGAGCGGCGGCGCTCCAAGCCCCTTCCCATGCATCCCCGACGGAAACCGCCCGAGAGGCTCGCCAGTCAGCAGATGGTCTCTGGCTAAGGTGTAATCAGGAGCAGCTTGCTAAATTTACCCAAAACAAATAGAATTACAGGCTTTTGCCCGAGCCTGAAATTGAATTGAGAACTTGGGTGGTAGATAATGGAAACTAAAATGTAAGAGCTCAAACGTATCACCGCACGTTGGGAAAGGGCCCGCCTGGGCACAAGTCTCTGGGGCGAACTTCATGATTTTACTACCAGGTCACCTATTTCCAAAAATCTTGTCTACCAGGGAGGATTGTTTGCCCTCTCTATCCAAGTTTCCAGAATTGGCCCAATTGTCACCGGCAAATGAAGTCATCTGCCTTTATCTGATGTGCGGTGAACAAAATACTACCCAATATTTTGAATATGTTTTGCCCAGTGGCAACGCCTTCATTTTAGGATCATTGTAAAATGTCAACGGTTTTGACCGTTTTTGCATTCTGAAGGTAAGGGTCATTAAGGGCTCTGAATAATCTTGATCTTCAACGCCCCCGTGTTCTTAAGTCTATCCCCAGAATCCCTCACTATGTTGAATTATGCACCGCTTAGAATAATGGCTACATAAAGTCTTAGAAATTGCCTGGGGGGGAAAAAAAGGTAGCATAAAATTAAGAGTAAATCATTTAACCTATGCCGAAATTTCACTACCTACAGAGTAAAACTGTGCCACCCATGCAAATCACTGTATGGATGCTGTTAAAGTAAATGAGGCAAGATATGTAGAGATAAGAGCTCTAAAGAGATAAGGTCTTAAAAGGTTAAGACTATTTTTAACCCAAACTATCAGCAGTCACTTTAAAATTATTATCCTCATAGATATGAATATTTATCACTAGAGAAACTTGTTTACCCATTTTTAAAAACTAAGAATCTCAGTGATAGCATGAACGAAACTAACTACCTTTAGCCCAACAATCAGACAGACTCTCCTCTCACTCTTCATGATTAAAAATCTCACATTATGGAAAATTTAATTTTCATACATCAGTCAGACTAACATTTTCAAACATCAGTTATATGAAAAGTGTCTTAAGAGCTTTCTGATTTCTTTAAGTATTTTGGTTGTAAGGAACGCTCTGCCATGCCAAAAAGGAACCCCCAAAAAAAGATCTTCCTTGTGGCAGGGTCAAAGTATTTTGGGAGGGGATATTTTAAAAATCTGAATAAGAGCTTCATTCTTCAGGTTTGCATTACAGACTGATGTGTTAAAATGTCTTTTAGCATCATTGTTTTAGACGGTGGCTGATTTGAAATGAAACTAACTTTTTTGTTAAATGTGTGCCATTAAATGAATGCGACAAAATGTGTCCCTGCTCTCAGGGAGGGCACATTTTTAGTGATATATTACAAAACGAACTAGATGCTACACCCTCTTTACTAAAAGATGTGCCCTCTCTATAGAGAACTTATTTGCTATCCTCTCTTATCTTCTTATATAGAAATAGAAAATGAATTATGGAAATACAAATAATATCTATGCTTAGAGGAATAAACATTTTGTGCAGCAGAATAATCTAATAGAAAGAGCACAGATACAGATATCTAATTACTTCATATCCCTGGGCAAATCATTTAACTGCTCTGTGATTCAGTTTACCCATCTGTAAAATCAGTAGAACAGGCTACCTACCTGTCCCCAAGGTAACTGGTGAGAGCCCATGAAAAGATGTTGATGAAGCCTATTTAAACACCAAGCCTAAATGTGGAAGTAAAATTACAATGATTTTCATTACTATTCTAGTAGACTCTGAATTTTATGTGTTAAGAATAATTCTTACTATTTTATTTTAAAATACTTCAAAAATATACCTATAACAGAAAAACCTACCATATAATTCTCAGTAAAATCAGGGCACTATAATATTGTCATGCTTATTATTCAATCATTGCTTCAATAAGCTACTATATGTGTATGAAAAAGTAGCCTTTGTTTTCCATATTTTTAATTCAATTTGTCCTGAAAAACTACTGTGACATTCATAATAAAAGACAAATCTTATAGAAGAAAGCACTTAACAAGGAACTGGCAATAATCTGTTTAAGGCAAAAATGCTATGAATTTTAAGATGTGGGACCTGTTATATTCATAGTTTATAATTTGTTAAGCAGTAGACATTGTAAATCTGTGGGGGGAAATACTGTTCATTATAAGAAAGGCAATTTTAAATACTATCAAATGGCTTAAGTTAAAATGACTGAGGAGAGCTTCATGGCATCCCCATGTTATTAATTTCATGTACATATCATTAGAGAGGAAACTGAGTTCTACACGAAAGCTGTGAAAGTATAAGGTACACTGTGTACTGATTCTTTATGCAACAAATCTGCAAACACTGCCTACGGCATGCTGTATCCACAATCTAGGCAGCTGGAAATCACAGCAGACAAGAAGTTTCAGGTCATTGATCTCAGAATTGGAAAATTTCCCCTAGTGAGCCAAAATGAATCCAGCACATATCATCTACAGACACACACACACACACACATATCCTAAAAAACATAGCATATTACTGATAGATATCAAGAAAATGTATGCTTTTGTAATAGACAAAGGGTATAAACCCATAACTGATTGGTGGCAATGTTCAATCATTCAGAAAATATTCATTGAACATGTCCTATGTACATGGCACTGTGAGAATCAATAGTAAGAGATGTAAAAATAACTAACATTAAGCACTTTCTAAATTCTTCATTTGCCTCATTTAAAATCTCCTTCCTAATTTTCTCTCCCTCTCTTTTCTTTTAAAAAAAAAAATTTAGTTATCTGTATTTATTTTTTATTATTTTTTCTTAAATTTATGTTTATTGTTGAAAATATTACAGATGTCCTCTTCCCCCCCCCTCCCCAATGACCCCCTCCCACCCCGCTCCTGCCTTCTCCCCAGGCTTTCACCACATTGTTGTCTGTGTCCATGGGTTATGCATGTATGCATATAAATTCTTTAGTTAATCTCTTCTCACTCCCCCCCCCCCCTTTCCTTCTGAGATACATCAGTCTGTTGCATGCTTCAATGTCCCTTGGGTCTATTTTGTTCAACAGTTTATTTTATTCATTAGATTCCACATATGAGTGAGATCATGTGATACTTGTTTTTCTCTGACTGGCTTATTTCACTTAGCATAATACTCTCCAGATTCCTCTATGCTATCTCAAAGGGTAAGAGATCCTTCTTTTTTACAGTTGCATAGTATTCCACTGTGTACATATACCATAGGGTTTTTCTAATCCATCCATTTACTCTTTCTCCAAAGTAAATTATCATGCCTATATTCTATTTGAGCAAACTGAAGCACAAAATGATGAAATAACTTGCCCAAATTCATAGAGCTAATAAGTGGCAGAGCCAAGACTTGATCCCAGGCCGCATGCTCAATCACATATTGCTATAAATCAGAACCACGAAGGAGGCATAGGAAACACTCCAAGCTCTTGGACATTCATGCTTTATTATTGTAGTTCCCACTGCCTGAAATGATTCCCAGCTTAGCACTTACCAGCCCCATGGACCCTCCCCACATTACTCTCAGGGATTCTTTTCTACTCCTTCCGTTGGTCCACCAAGGTGCTTTGTACATATTTCACTTTTTATACTTATCAGATCTATCTTCTCATTACTTGCCTACACATTTGCCCTTTTTATGTTTGGGGTCTGGTCTAGAGTCCAGAACCCAACAGGGGCAGTAAATAAAAGATGAACTTGAACTTAGAACATAACAACTTAGTTGAAGAACTTGTCCAAAATCTATAGGCATGTGTTTGTTAAAGGCAGCATGTGATAATGAGAAATAAAGAAAAGTGTTGTTTCAGCACAGGTTGCTAAATTATGGATTGGGGTGAAGACAGGGCCCAGAGCTGACTCTGTCTGGCCTTAACGGATGGGAATGATTCTGATAACTGGAGGACAGGAGAGGCAGTGGGGGTGGTGATCAGGGGCATGGCATAGAAAAAGATTGCCTGAGGCCTGTCTAGGTGGGATGGAGGGAGCAACCTGCAAGCAGAAATGGCAGATTCATGCAGGGACTCAGTGCAAGGAAAAATGAGGAAGGCAGGCTGAGGGTTAGAATGAGCATCTAGTCAGTCCCTCTAATGCCAAGCTAAGGAGCCTCAAATATATTCTTTGGAGTTCTGAGCATGGGAATAACATGATCAGAAGAGCAAGATGGGGAAAATATTTTGGTTTCAGGAAAAACAAAGGTGAATAAAGAAAAATATATAATATCTAGTTTTTGAGGGTCAAATCTACTCAGAATCTCTCTTTGGTAACTAAAAAAGCAGCTGAAACATCCACCACTCGCTGGCATATCCTGACTTTCACCACCAAACAAAGTATAACCAATAGTTGTTGTTTTTTTAATATAATTTTTATTTTTTTATTTTTAAAATATATCTTATTGGTTTCAGAGAGAGGAAGGGAGAGGAAGGAAGAGAGTTGAAACAACGATGAGAGAGTCATCATTGATCGGCTGCCCCCTGCACGCCCCCAACTGGGGATCGAGCCCACAACCCGGGCATGTGCCCTGACCAGGAATGGAACCGCGATCTCCTGGATCCTAGGTCAATGCTCAACCGCTGAGCCACGCCAGGCCCGGCCACAACCAATAGTTTTTAATGTAAGTAAAGCTTCATTTAATATCCATTGCTGCCTTATTATCCTAAGTGCTAAAGGTATAGAAACAATACCATCATCTCCAGGGATAAGAATTTCAATTTTTGAAAATGAACGTAATATGAAATACAAAAGAAATGCATAAAAATGATTGCATGTTTGTTTGCAAAGGTCAGCAAAGGAGAGCTATTATTCTTCTGTAATATAATCTGTCAAAACAAAAAAAAATGCATTTGTTCTAAAACAAATTACACCATCAAAGAATGGGAAAGGACATTAGAAGTAATGTAATCCCACAGCACTTAACAGAAGATTAGATTGAGAGGACCAGAGAAGTTAAGCAATCTGACCAAAGTCACACAGAAACTTACTAGTATAATACAGATTCTAAATCTAGTCTCCCAACTCTGCTTTGTCTCTGCTGTGTTTTACAATTATAATATGACTATACTAGAAAAATAATTTTAATGTATACTGACTCAAAACAAATTTTAACTCTTTAGTAATATCTATATCAACTTTAAGAGATTAAAACAATAGAGTCAATGGAAATTGATCATTCATTCATTCATCAGCTTATATTAATTAAGAACCTAATGAAGCAATGTGGTAGCAGGGGAAGGACTCAGATTAAATACGGAAACATTCCAAACTCTACTCTCTATGCTCACAGTCTGAAATACACGCCAGATTTTGAAGACTTACTATAAATAAGGTAAAACATCACATTTGTATTTTTATATCAATTAGGTGGTGAAATGATAATATTTTGGATATGCTAGGTTTAATAGCAAATGAATTTCACCACCTTTTTTAACTCTGAAAAATGTAGTCATTAGGAAACTGAATTACATATGTGGTTCCCATTCTATCTCTATTAGACTATACTGCTCTGCGAGGAGCTTCAGCAGCTGTGGGCTCTGGCACACCTAGGAAGGCGAGCGAGGCTGGGAAAGGAGACAAGCTGCAGTCTGATCATTACAGAGATAAGGATCTCAAGAGGGGGAAAAGACTAGTCCTCAGGGCATTATGTTATCTCGTAGGAAAAAAATTAGGGAGTTACCCAAGAGAAAAGAATCTCTCGCATCATCTTCCGAACCTGACAATACAATGCCTTTGGGCAAATCAGGTCTCCTCCTTCCTCCCACTGAACCAAACTTCCAGTTTAACTTTCTGTTTGTTCTCTGTGGAACCATGAGCCAAGCGAAGGGGAGATGGATGGCTTCTTGGAATATAACTGAACACACACCAGTCCTTATGTTGCAAAGCATCCACCTTCAGCGGCCACAGTTTCCATGTGAACATGCTTGGTCCCCGTGCAGGAAGCCAGCAGCTTACAGAAGCAGCCTGCGCCCTCTCCCCGTCCCACGCGCACACTCACCAACCAGTTGTTAGGTAGAAAGCGCTATTTCGTGCATGTCTTAAGCTTCATAGTTTATTCAATTCCTTAATATGCTTTTTAAATATAAATGTAGGCCTCATCTGTATCACACCAACCTCAAATACATAAACTGTAGACAAACTTTCAGAATGGCTTCATGGTTATCAAACTAGCAAGAGTTGAATTATCAAGGTCCATTTTAACCGTTTTCTAATCCTGTTTGGCCACTGAGATACAGCAATAACCTTAACTATATTCTTCTCAAAACTAAGGCTGAATAAATCAGACTAGAACCAACACTGTTTCAAACAGAAAACTGTATACTAAAAGCTAGTGATATAAGTATGTACAATGAGTGAATCCTGTTTTCGTATTAATGAGGCAAAAGTTCTAGAAATTCATTTCACTTAAAGGTGTTTCAATATTTAATTTTAATAATTAAACTTGTTTTAATAATTAAAGTAAATTTTAATAATTAAACTTGTCCAGTGTCATTAAAGAATTAGGCTTATCTACTACTTATAATATTTCACTTAATCATTCACTCATTCATTCATTCATTCATTATTTTTGGTACTGTTTCTTTATCATATGCCATAATTATTCTGATATTTATGCTTTCTCAATTAAATGAATATTTTGGTTATTGTAGTTTAAATTATATAGGAGCAAACTTCAATTTTTTTATTGTCCTTGGAATAGTGCTATTCTTATAAATTTATTTATAGAATGACATTGTTCTTGAGCTGATCAGAATTTGTGTCACTTATATAACAATGTTAACTAGCATGGCACTTTAGTCTTTAAAGCAATTTTGCCTAAAATTTTCTTAAATTCCCTTAAAACATAAGGGAATTATGGCTTTAGAGACTCCTTTCAGTCTCTTTTATGCAACTACCAATTCTTTTCATCTAAAGGAACCAACACAAAAGAACAGACATGGTGCCATTTCTTTCCACATTCATTAAAAACACACTCCTGTATTCCTATGAATGGTTGTCAAATGACATTAAAATGTAGGTAAAAACACTGAACTGTGTCTTCACAGAGGGCAGAAAATTTTGCTTGTTACATTCATTGTTATATCCCTAGAATTCAGAAGACTTGACACAGTAGATGCTCAATAAATATGTGTGTACTGAGTGGCACATAATAGGCACTTGAAATATAAATGTTTAATGACTGAATGATTCATGGTAATGGTGAGGTCATTAGTTATTAACAATATGCTACATAATCACCTCACTGTATGCTACAATGTGAACATTTTAAATGGTAGCTGTCAGAAATTATTAAATGTAATGACAAAGAGGTACTTAATAAGTTTTCTTGGATAAATGGATGAATAAATAAACTGCGAAGACTGGGTCAGGGTTTAGAAAAATGAATCACTGAGACATCATGATCTCAAAACTACATGGTTATGTTGAAAAGCTGTTGAAGATCAGAACTGTCCAATCTTCTCTTATAAATCTCCCGGGATACAAGCTTTAACATGGTGTCAAAGATAGTTGTGGTAATTTCTCCAAAATTAGATATAAACACTAGGATGACAATGAGCCATCCAGTCAGGAATCTGTCAGGATCAGAAATCTCTTCTTGGTTTAGAATATTCTCAGATACAAAAAATTTTAAACTAAATGGTGAATTCAACCATGTGGGCTGGATGGTCATCAAAATGATTACATAATTATTTCAACATAATTACATGCCTGGATGTAATCTTCTTACACAGTCTGAAAATATGATGTTGAGATCAGGACATTTTGTTCACTTATTTTTTTAAGTAAGTGGTATAATCCATCTTGCAAAATATACTTGCTTTTGAAGTATTTTACTGTGGTAACTCCCTAGACATATCCATTTAAAAAGGGTTGTATCCCAGCCTGAGACAAAAAAGTACAAAATCCCTTTAAATATAAATCTATAAATTGCCTTAAATAATCTGATAGCACAGCTCTAAATTCATCCTTACCAGCACTGCCTATTCATATCGAAACTGTCCGTTAAAAACAAACTCGAAACCTCAGTTATCATCTATCAATGCATAATGCATACACTTATTACTTTTCTCTAAAAAAAATTTAAAAAAACTAATAACGTGGCTCAGGAACATATTATGTGCAGATGTGATTTGTTCAAAGGGCAAGAAACAACTATAGCCCCGTCCACTCACAATGCTTTCCCCACAATTTCCATTAGCTTCCATCATAGTAAGGCCTTTACAAAATTTTCATTTGAAAAGACCCACTTTCTTTAAGATCGTGTGCACAAAACACCCAAAAGGTGCATTTTAGGAAAACGAAGAAAATGCCATGATGCTATCCATGGCTGCTGCAAGACTTGTTTCACTTCCTTTTGTAAGAAGTAGAAAGTCAAAGGAGATTTCAAACGGTGGGCAGATGTAAATGGCATTTGGCTGAAAAGACATAAAGCAGCATTGAAGGGGGAAGTCCCACCCCACTGAGTCTGTATAAGCGCGCACTCCATCTCTGTTGTAGTCGCAGACAGCGGCTGTCAGTCAATCCACGCTCTGTGCTTAAAGAACTCGAGGCCTGCTCCTCAGTAGGGAGTAAATTGCTCCAGTAGTCTAGGTAGAAGCAGCTGATTTGCAAGCTGAGGGGGAAAAGCAGGTCTATTCTCACAAATACCCTGAAGTCAATACTCTTGCTTACTTTCTACCTTCTCTAGAAGCTTAAGGCTCTCGTAGGCCAACACTGCAGGAGCTGCAGATGCACAGAGCTGGAGCACCTCACTCAGGTTAAGAAGCTAAGGACATTGTGCAGATTTTCAGTGGTTACTGCCAGTTAACTAGAGCAGTGAGATCAAGTTTTCCCAGTGTAACACAAACACTGTGGTGTTTTCCCGAAAGTATACTCAGGGAGACAGCCCCGTCCTGCAGTCAACATCAAGAATGCTGCTCTGAATTCAAAGGTTACCTTGCCAACCACTATTTCAGAGCAGACACTTAACCTCCTTCGCACCTTGGGTTGTTCATTCTGTACTACCTCGACATGGGTTGCTTATCAAGAAAAAGTAATAAAAATAATTGTGGCGCTTTTTGATGACCTAAAACTGCCGTAGAGAAAATCAACTGTGAATTTAAGTCTAAGCTTTCTGGCGAAGAGTGAGCTTGTTTGGGTTAGGGCTGCACTTTAGGCTGTTCTGCTGCTAGAGGTATTGCCCCTTGCCAATGGGTATTCTTGTACACAATAGCCTGGAGCCAAACCAGGGCCCAAAGGGAGACTGGAGGCAGGCCCGTGCTGGGGGCACTCATGCCCCAGGGTGATGTGCGCCCCCCTCCCTGCTTGCTTGGGACCCCATCTCTGCAACACAAGTGCCTCTGCTGTGAGGATGACACACATGCTCCAGGTCCAGCTGCTGTACGTGAGCCCAAATGTAGCCAGCAGTCCTGGACTGGGAAAGAGGGAGGTGGCTTTTTTCAGAGGCAGTTCAGTGCCCTTCTGAGCCAAGAGGAGACAGTGTGTTAAACTTGATCAAAATAAAATCACCGTTGAGACTTACAAGGAAACACTTTCTTGGGGCTCAATTAATAATAAAATGTGATGAGCGTGTTGATTCTATTGATTTTGTTTCCAATATGCTTTCATAATACTTGCTCACCCACCATCACCCCACACACAGCTTCAGAGCATTCCAGAAACAAGTACTGTCCCATTGCAAAGATGGGGAAATTAGTCAGTGTCTCTACTGTGTAGCAAGTAGAAGCCAGATGTCAGAAGCCGTATGCTGGGCAGATGTTAGAGTTTTAAAATGAGAACTACCTGAACAGCCCTAGATGATAGCATGGCTTTCTAAAAATAGCACACCGACACCCCACTGAAATCAACTGTTCATTTATTTATTCTACATGACGGGTGCTGTGGGGCACCAGCTTCTTGCAAGCCTGCAAAACTGTGCTCATTTATTCATAAGATGCTTCTAAACAGAGAGGCTCCTGGTACCTTCCCGTTAAAGACAGACTTGCCACTGAGATACTGGGTTCCATGTTGTCTTTCCTTTAATTCCAAAACTTCAGATGGAGGGGCAGAAATGCTGGCTGGAGAGCTATGGGTATATGAACACAGGGGACAGAATAAGTGTCACATGACCGCTGATCGGTAAGAGCGGAGGATGTTGTAAGACAGGCCAGGCCAGCGTCACCCAGGTGCAGGCGCTGGAATTCGTTTCCTGAACATCTGTGCTGAACACAAAACAGGACCATGGGGGAAGAAATAGCAAATCTCACATTGCCTTAGCAAAAACATTAAAATAAAGCATATTCCTGTCGTCTGCTGTGTCTGTCATACTAAATGACAGCCTTGTCCCAAGGTTAGCTGTGTGTCTTGCTACCTCATGAAACCCAAATCAACCTTCGCTTCTCTCCTGGCACCACGGCACCAGCATCCCTGATCTGTCAGAGCTAAAGGAAGCAGCACGGAGACCAGCCACCAACCTCCCCCACAATCTGGGGGAGGTTTCCTTTTTCTCAGAATTTGAGACTAAATACAGGTTGGGGTATTCAAGTGGGAATTCAGCAGAGATTCATCTTAAGGAAAATCCCAAATGCACAATCAGAAAGAAAGCATTTTTATGTGCTTCTGCTTCGAGAAGAATGTGGAAAGGAAAGGGGGCTGTTCAGGAGAAGCGAGTTCCCCCTCCTGGTGGTGGGCAGCGATCGCATCGTCCCACCTGGAATGGGAGTCATTTGTGAAATACATGTTTTTAATCCAAACTTCTCCACAACCTAAGAGAGACCAAATGAAGTGGACATAAAAGGGCAGATTAATTTTTTCACCAGAAAGGAACCATCAATGTTGTGGCAAATGGTAACCCTAAAAACTGGAACATGCCAACATTTTTTATTGTCAAGCAAAAAAACAAAACAAAACAAAAAACCTCAAACCCATTCTTCTTCAAAAGGAAGAGAAACATATGCTCAGAAGCTCCAATGGAGCCCAGCCTCACTCAAAGGAAAAGCCCAAGTCTCCATGATGGTCCTACGAGACCCTAATGACCTGCCTTCCCATCCCCTCCTTCCTTACCTCTAACAATCTCCTACTCTTCCCCCTTGGAGCTGTTTCATTCCAACCACACTAGGAACGTGCTCCAGTCTCGGGCATTTGTTTGTGTTTTTTTAAATATTTTTAGTTGATTTTTAGAGAAAAAGGAAGGGAGAGGGAGAGAGAGAGAAACATCTGTGTGAGAGAGGAACACTGATGGGCTGCTTCCTGCATGCCCTCTACTGGGGATTGAGCCCACAACCTGGGCATGTGCCCTGACCAGGAATTGAATCAGCAACCTTTCGGTGCATGGGACCATGCTCAACCAACTGAGCCACACTGGCCAAGGCCTCAGGGCATTTAAATTTGCCATTCCTTTTGCCTACAACTGTCTTCTCCCAGAAGTCAACATGGCTTTTGTGGTCCTGGCTTACTCTGATACTTCCCAGGTTTCTCCTCACATTTCACCTCAACAGAGAAAACTTTCCTGACCATGAAATTAACTCTCCTGAACCTCACCCCTTTTCCCCCTCCCTGCTATATCCCCAGCACTGAGAACAGTGCCTGGCTCCTGAGAGGTATTCAGTTAGTAGTTATTTTTGAATGAAAACTTACTATTTCTTGAAGAGAGCATCTTCCCAAATAATATGCAACCTAAAATGTAATTCTACTTTCCACATGAGAGCAAGATGTGGGCAGTGGCTTTCAAAGTGCTCTGTTTTATCTACTCAAGGCCTGGACTCCACAAATCTAATCAATGAATTATAATTTAGAACTCTGGGTACTTCCTAATCTCATAACCTCTTCCTAATCATGCTCCTGCCCCAAAGGTATCTATCTTTTTATGAGACATATTGTATACAGGAGAATCCGACACCAGGAAAATCATTGCAAAGTAGTTTTAAATGAGCAAAGTTGATTTTACTATACAGCTTGTTGTATCACTCATTTGTTGAATTACCCATTATGTTGTGCTACTCATCCTTACAATTCAAATGACCTACAGTGCTGGAGACTGGAGAGTTTTGTTTATTTAGGCAGCTACAACATACAGGAATTTAGAGAGCATAATTCTCAGAAGTCAAACAAGAGAAACATCTAGGAATGGGGTGATTCGGCGTGTATCTACATAATGCACCCCTTCCCCCCAAAACTCGTTGGTCTGCTAATCTGTTAAGCAAGTTTTCAGCTTTTAATAAGAAATAACCGCTTCAAAGTATTTCTTTCACAGTATCAACAGTTTTTGTTCCTCTCAAACTGCCTATAAGGCCCAGGACACACGTAGCTGTAACACAAGAGAATGCTTTCAGCAGCATGAAGCCCACGTATGAGCCCTCGATTCATTATCTGGGAAGCTCATGATGATGGTGACGTCTGCCCTCAGTGGTAACTCCTCTGGACTGTGGGAGGCGCGCCTACGCCTGGCGTGACAGCTACAACCAACAGCGTTTCGCGAGCAGAACCAGGGCGCCTTCACTTCCCTGGAGGCAGCCTTAGAAGACATGGGAAAGCGGACTGAAAGTCATGAAACATTTCACACACAAGTCCAGTATCCAGAACCTCAAAACCATTATGCACAATGAAAAAAGGCAAACATAAAAGAACACATGTTGTACGGTCCCATTAATATGAAATGTCCAAAAAAGGCGAGTACATAGAGACAGCAGGGTAGAGGTTGCCTAGAGGTGGGTGGGGAAGGAGAATGACTATAAATAGCCACAGAGCTTCTTTTTAGGGTAACGGAAATGTTATAAAATTAGGTTGTGGCGATTAGGTTGTATGACTGTAAATATACTAAGATTCATTGAATTACACATTTAAACCCCTTGAATTTTATGGTATGAATTTTATGAATATTACATCTCAATAAAGCTGATTTTTTTTTTAAAGAATGAAAAATAATTACAGCATCTATAAAAGCATCTAACTTATGATGGGGAGAACTAGAAGGAAGTGTTGCTGTCTCAGTGTTCGTCCCCCCACTCCTGTGCATTTGTGCCGAGCCCTGAGAGGGTTCCAGGGTGTCAGCACAGCACAGGTGAAAGCACAAACAGATAAAAGCTGCCTGGGCCCACAGGAGTAGACCGCTGGGCTCTGTGACCTCAGGGCAAGTCACTTTAAGGCACTTGCTGTACTTTAGTTGCCTTGCCTATAAATAGGAATAGTAATAGAATGTACCTGATAGGATTGGAGTAAATACTAAATTCAGTATTTGAAAAACGTTTCAATCGTCAGACACCTCCTACACGTTTGCAATCATCTTTATCCCTTTAGTTTCTCCCAGTGTGCGCCATAAATATGCCAGTTTCCCGTGTGTGCCAAGGTGTAGGGAAAGTTGGGAAGCACTGCTCACCAATCAAACTGCATTATGTCTGAATTATGACAAGTCATATTATAAGTGGTACTATTATGTTATTCAATGAATGTGGTAACATGTGAGAAAAATATTAGTGGACTCCATAAAAAAGACTGTACAAAAATAAGGTTGAAGTTCACTTAGAAATCCATTCCTAAGGATCTACTGAACTCATATTTTCATCATAATCTGTAAGTAGGAGCACTATAAAAGCACCTTATCTACTCAACTGTCAGGGTCAAAGAAGAACTGAGTTCGGTTTACTGGTGTGTCTTTTAAAAGTACTGAATTTTTTTTTTCATGCAATGAAGTGCACCCAGCAGGGATCCAAACTATATGTGCAGCAACAAAACACGATTAAAAGCTTTTTAATGAAGGCACTGTAAACAGCATTTTCCTTCTGCCGTAGAATTTTTCAAATACAAAATTAGCAAGCCCCAGAGACTGGGATTTCTGCTACAGGAGAGATGAAAGGTTAACTGTTTAAAAAGGAAAGAATATGTTTGACATAGTCTGTTTAGAAAATAAAAGGATTTCCTAATAAAAGCAGAGCCCCACTTGATGTGTCTAACGCTCCTTCAGTGTTTGCATACACAACCGAGTAATTAGAAAGCCCCACTCCAAAAAAAAAAAAAAAAAAGTGAATAAAAAGCTATTGCAGACATAGGTCCCTTGTTTACCAGGCTTGCTGGAGGCCCCCAGAGGTCACTGTGATTGACAGGATTTTGGTGTTGGTAGGAGGGTTGATAATGCACACACATCTCGAGAGGAGAGCTCCCGGAGTCCTGACCATGCTTAATATAAGGGCAGCTACTATGGAACAATCCAGCAGACAAAGCCTCGGGGACTACTGGGCGGAAGGATGTTCATGGATTGCAAATGACATTCCCAGTCAATTAGTACCCATTGGGAAGCCGAGGTACACCATGCCAAAAAAAATAAAGCTAAAAATTCCCAGGGCAAGGATCTTCCTTTGCCAAAGGCAAGGCACCCTGCAGCCATTTCCATTAGGTACACTTCAGTAACCTCAGCTCCCAAAAGCATCCTTCTGAGCTGTTGAAGCTCAAGTCATTTCAGAAAAGCAACACTGGTTTCTATAAAGTATGGCAATGTTATTTTCATTAGGCATGTCCGAAAGGCAGAAAACCACAGCTCCAAATCACAAAGTGAGCTTAACTCCACCTCCTTGTCACACCTGAATTCCTAGAAACTCAATGAATAGTATTTTTTATTTTTCCATTCATTGAGATGACCGATGCTAATTACTCCCCAGGTTCTTACACTCGAAGATGCCTGTGATCCAAATTTAGCAAGAACATCCAGCCTGTTTCATCGGCCATAATGATGCTTGGGATATGTGGTTACAGAGAATGAATCTATTTCCATGATATGTTATTCAATTAATTTAATAAATATAACTTCAGACAAGGAAGGTGTCACTCTTCGAGGTACACAAGGACAGCTGCGATAAGAACTTGTGTTTTCCTGTCACTGTGCTAGACTTCCAGTTATTAATGAGGCTACCTATCAGCTGCTGCCCACGCAAATTTTCAAACCATCAAAAACCCATCATTTTAAAAGTCAAAGCCTGGAGAGCAGAACCATGATCCAATTGCTAATTCTGCTTCATAGGATATCAATTAAAACTACAGAAGTATCTCTGCTGAAGTGTAGGTTTTTACAAAGTTGGAAATTTACCTTTTCATGACTCTTTCACCCCCAAAACACAAGCCATTCCTTGAGGCAAAGGAATAAAAATAATCTTGTCTTGATAAGGTCACACCAGGTTTTCCCCAGTTTAATCCTTTTGGAAAACTTCTCACATAATCCACTTCATGCTGTAGAAAGCCCTGCTCAGAGTTTCTATATGATATTGAAACAATAAACAGACATGCAGGGTGTCAAAGTTCTAAGCGAAATACATACAGAGGTCTTTAAGAGAGCGTTTTCTCTTCCGAAATATAAAAAAGAGTGTTCTTTGGATTACTATGCGCTCCCCTTAAAAAAAAAACACCCCACAGAAAAATATAAAATTGGACATCTAGCCAAACGCCATAAATAAGCCACAAAGCAGGTATTCTAAAGACATTCAAGTTTTTAAAAAAAAATGCAACTTGGATTAAGTGAATTTATTTGAATATTTTCACTTGAAAAATAAAGTAATTTTAAGAAAAGAGAAGGTTGTTACAGCATTTCCATTCTGAGACGGTCAAAACTGAAACTCAATCTCTGAAGGAAAGCTTCCACTCTCCTTTGAACTGTAAGCACAGCTCTGGCGGGAGGTGTGATTGAGTGCACGCCACAGTGACAGAGCACAGTGACTCACTTTCCCATTCTCTCCTGATTTCTCATTCATAGCTTGTTTCCCTCCTCAAAAGGGGGGGAAACGACCCTCCACCATTCATTTGCCACAGGTCCACAGAACCATTCCGGGGCTTATGGGGACAGTGTGTCACCAGGACAACTGAAATAAACACGAAAGACAGATGTGAAGGCCGGAATTCTTCAAAGGCAAGAGGGTTTGACACTTCATAAATCACCGTGTCACTCTGGTATAACAAAAGCCGTTCTCATGTACTGTACTCGAGGCCTTCTTGGCTGTGCTGGCTGGAGGAGTCTGTTTGCATACCACATCTGGCCTGTCACTAGAAGCTTTACAAACGCAACAAATCAAGGCGAGCGAGAGAAGGCCAAGGTCTTTGTTCTTCACACAATAAAGCCCTGTTAATAAAGAACTCAGGAAACCAGTTGCTAAAAAATTCAAAGTACTAAAATTATCTCAGGTATGAAATGAAAATATTTCAAATTTGAACATATATTTAAAAAGCATACATACAAGGTACATTTTATGGTCTCGGTTATCTGGCTACTTTTAGTGTACTCTGCTCTCCTCGAGTCGACAGGTACAAAATACTGAGCATCTATTGGTACTTGTGTTCAGGTTACTCCAAATCAACTATTCTGTCTTTCATCTGGTAGGCAGGCGAAAACTCCTATTGAGTTTTGTAAGAACTCAACAAATGTTAGACCGAACTGAATAATTCTGCCATCTTAACAGTTTCCTCTCTACAGGCTACGGTACAAGAAGAGCTGGACTTCAAACTATAATTAGCCAGTTTTCAGGACTGTGTGAGACCATGTTTCTGTCTTCTAGGTACCAGTCAGGTCTGCCTAAAGCAGAGCGAACTGATAGTAATGACTACAGTTCACAGTGTTTTTGCTGTTTCTTTTAATAAATTATCTTTATAGTGACAGCCCAGGGTAGCTACTAGTTATTCAGACCCTGGTCACACAGTCATACACAATATTTAAATGCATCATATTGAATAGCACACCCTTTTTGTCTACTTCCCAAGCTTCCACCCTCTTAAATTTAGTCCATAAATATTAATTATCAGATAACTGTAATATGATTTGAACCTAAGTGGAAAATGAATGTATGCCATTTTCTCATTAGACCTACATATTAGCTTACGCTTCCTTGTTCTTCTAGAAGAGTAGGCAGGTCATCCCCGTACAGCAGAAATGCACTTACCAATAACTGTGCTATGGCAATAGTTCCACTCTTTTCAAGAATGAAAAATCCTACATGAAAATAGTATTTCTTTTATCTCAACACTAAAGAAATGCAAAATGGCAAAAACTACTCTAAGGACAAGCAGCATTTTTATATGAATTTGTATTTTGTTATTCCCCAAAGCAGGCATATTTGTTTGAAAAATACAGTACCTCTATCTCCAAGACAAATAGGCACACACTTTATAGTCCAACATCAAATTTTTTGATACAAGGGGATGTGAAGATCCCCATGAAACATCCACAGGACACCCAGGACTCTGTGCTCCAGAGCCACCTATGTCCCTGGCGCCTTCTCATTCTTCTGGTCAAAGTTCAAATCTTACTGCTTCAGAATCATCATCTGCACTGACCACCCATGCCATTTTAGTAGCTTTCCTGCACCTCCTATTCTCCAGCACATCTCTGGTTCTTATTTATTTTTTGTTCACAACACCATCATTTCCACTTCTCTTGTTTATTCATTCGCTTGAAGGTTGTCTATATCCCCCCCTACCAAAATACAGCTTCATGAGAGCAGGCCCCCTCCCCTGCCTTGCTAACAAACAGAAGGGCATTTCCAACAACTCAACAGAGCTCACCAAATTTAAAGACCACTGAATTTCCACTGATAAAGATTCCATAAGACAAAGAGACAAAATTGTTTAATTTACCAAGTTAATGTTTTAAATTCCATTACTACTGTTTAAAAAAATTCAACAATGGAAAGTCTTTACATTGCCTGAAAAATATTGTGGTTTTTTTGGGGGGGAGTTGGTGCTTGTTCTTTCCTTTAGAAACATTTTACATATGCCAGACCCCTCTGGAGGGGCAGCTAACTATCTTAGTATTTTCTAGAGTTGGGAAACAGCCATGATCTCAAATCCATCATAAAATGTGTGCCTCCCCCTTTTTTATTTTAAAGAATATCTCAGGTATTCAACTTGTTTGCCTTCCATTTAAGGGCAGAACAATCTAAGTTGTGTTTAAAGCTTTTGCTCTC
Source organism: Miniopterus natalensis (assembly GCF_054644295.1). Lineage (NCBI taxonomy): Eukaryota > Metazoa > Chordata > Mammalia > Chiroptera > Miniopteridae > Miniopterus > Miniopterus natalensis. The sequence goes on from NC_142083.1 coordinate 58,034,009, forward strand.
CCACTGCTTTGCAGCAGGCACAGCGCTCGCAAATGTGCCCGGCCCTTTGTGCAAATACCCAAAAGGCTACGTCACTCCAAAGCTCTGGTTCACACGGGGGACCAGCAGGTGGAGAGCAAGAGAATCAGCAGTGAGTTTGTGCCTCCTGCCTGTTAAGAAGCAAAGAAGTGGCATAAAAGAGAGGATTATGGTTCCAGGCACACTGGTCCGACAAAGAGGCCCTATCATTAACAGAGAATGAAGAGATCGTATTCAGTACCCCAATTCCACAAGCTTGTGTAATGCTCAGAAGGGTTAAGGGCACTTAGCAGTCATCCCTTCACTTTCTTTCTTTACAGAAACAAATCCCTTTGTAATAACAAATGAGTCTCCTCCTCCCGCAGAGCAGCCACGCACAGGTGCTTTCGCATTTGGTTGGGAGGGAAGGATGGCAACAGGTAAGCAGAGGGACTGTGGGTCACTACTGGCCATTAACAAGAGCGGATAGATCGTCTTTCTTCCAATTCCTTTCCCCCTCCTAACAGGAAATAATTAAATTGTGTGACAATGTAAAGTAACAGGTTGGTTTCTGAATATCTTTAAGGTGGTGCAAGGTCACCATTTAAAGGTTCTCTTAATGCCAGTGATTTGGATCTTGAAAACCATTCTGTTGGGTTCTTCTCTTTTGTTATTTATGTAGTTAATCAACCAAAATAATACTGTTTAACCTCTTTCTGCCCGTGGCAATCTCTGCTGTAGATGGGTCACTGAGCCACGCACACCCTAACTTAAAATTACCACGGGTGACTCTTTAACTTGAAGCTATTCACCTGTGTTCCTGGTGGTTCAGATCTGGGAGCACCAACTTCACTGGAGGCAGCATAAACGCCATTCTTGGCACCAGCTGTACCAGTAGCAACAATTACTCAATAGGTGGGAAGGGATATTAATCACGGCAAACATGGTTTGCCTGGTCCACAGAAAAAGGCCCCTAGCACAGGTTGGGCGAGTCACAGCAGAGCAGAAAGTGCCTAGAAATATGCAACGGTCTAAATTCATTAACAACACAACAGCAGCTTCCGGTAGGTGAAAAACAAAGGGCCGTCTGTATGATTTACACACTGTCTACTCCTCACTTCATTAATGTAAACTTAACCAAACACATGTCTAATGAAATTGAATATATAGCGAAGACAGAGAAAAACTCTAAAATTATTGGCTTCACTGAACCGGGGGTTTTATACATTAAGTACAGTTGGGCCTCATGATTAAATCCAAGGAGAGGTAACTTGGTATCCTCTCAGGCCTATGGTGAACCAGCAGAATATTCCCAAGTGCAGAAGAGACTTCCAGGCTACCGGTAGCCACCTATCTGTGCCTACAGTGATGCTACCTTATGTCTTTAAATAACTTTTTGAATAGTTGCTTCATACTCGTAAGAGATTCACCCTAGAAATTTCTAGTGTAGTAAATAAATTTATAAAAAGTAACTATAAGCTCAGTTTTTAATTAAATTCATAGTTACGCAGATTAGGCACATGTGTGTGTGGTATTACACAAATATGTACTACTTATTACATTTATTAACCTTAGAGTGATAGCACAGAGTTAGAGAGAGGAGCATGAGCTGTGGAGTCTGAGACAACCTAAAAGGGTTTTCTTTCGTATCCAGCATTGCCTCAGGGAACTTAGACAGAAAAGTTAACCTCTCTGAGCCTCTGTTTCTTATGTAAAACTGAAGATAATTATATTACAACTTGTGAGGGTTATGAGATTATTGAGACTGTGAGGTTAATGAGCTAATGTAAGAGAGGAAGCACAGTTCCTGGCACGTAGTGGATATGTGGACAGTGGATTCTTGGTATACACACAAACACAGTGTGTATGATACATTCTCAATATATGCTGCTTTCTTATTTTTTTCTTTCCAAAGTCATGATAATGTGCATATTTCAAGGGATTTTTTAAGCAACAGCCACTTCCCTTAAATTTGAAACAAAAAGTGCTCTGATTTTCCTAAAACCTATTTCTAAATTTTCTTTCAAAACTTTCAATTAGTAATCAAACTTATATTACCCTACAGAAGATGTGTATGAGGGGTATGCAAAGGGACCAGAAACTGTTCAAAAAAGTCAATTAAAAGAAGACATGATGCCATTTTGCTTATAATCACCAATACAGGATCACAGAAAAACAACAGAAATTTATTCTTTAGTTTATCCATGAAGTTAAAAGAATAAAGACCTGTAACATCATTTCAGAATCATTCTGGAATCTAGATTCTAGAATTTAGAATAACACTACTTTTTGCAATAACAGTAGATTTCACCTAGAAGACTCAAGGACCCAGAAGGGAAACCTGGTCCTGGTTCTAGATTGTGGGTCTACAGCCCGAGGTGCATTTTCTCTGCATCAATTCATCCCAACGTAAGACTGACATGGAAACATTCTTCCTGAAGCTAGAGCTGGGCTTGACATGGGAGTTCTGCTCACTCTGACAAGAGAAAGCAAACAGCATAGACTTGGATGGATCTGAACATAGACACCTTCTGCCATGGGTTACTCTGCTATATTCCACAAAGCAAAAGCAATAAGAATACTGCCTTTCTAGAAATCATCTTCATATGTGCTTTTATATTCAATCATGGATTACAAATAGAGTCTCTGATTAAATAGTTTCCCAAGTGAAAAGTGCACAGCAAAGAGAACAGGATTTACTTCTGAATGTGAAAGTGCATTATATTATTCTAGCAACTAAATCAGTGGAGTAGCAAGTCATCCCAAGGAGACCAGGAAAGCAAATTCCTAAATAATAAGGTGTCATGGCAAAAAGGGGAGTGTAAGAATAAACTGTAAATACAATGGGAAATTCTAGTTTCTTCAATTATAGTGATACAATAGCTTAGAGAGCCAGAAAAATACTGTCAAGCCATTAGAAAAGTCTACCAGTTATGACAAGATGGTGTAAAGTGAAAAGAAAGGGACTCTACCTACGCTGTTCTTTTAATATAATGACTATAGATATCACACGGAGTTACATTTTTGATATAGAGCACCTAACCATATTAACTAGAAAATGCCAACTCAACTTTATTTTCTCCTGGGTAAATCAGAAGAAAATACTTTTGTGTTGGGGAAAATCAGTTGTGCTTTTTTTCCTTTCTAAGTTTATGGCTTATAAATATGGTCTTAAATTTTCTCTAAGAGCCAGAAAATCCAAACATACCACATTCTTGTTTTGTTTGCAAACTTGTGACTCAGATAGTCATTTCAAAAGCAAATAAAGTTTAAGATTCTTCTAGATTGGTGTGTGTGTGTAGAAATGGGATGAGAGAAAGTAACAATCCTAAGACTATTATGTTGCTAAAATTAATTTACCTTTTCAGGGTGTTCTCAAGTACATTGTTTTATGTCAGGTACACAGCCACCATTTGCGGCAGGTAAGGACGTTTCACAATAACCTCACGGAACAGATGGGAAAACAAAGGTGGAAAAATGAGAAAGGATATGAGAACAGTCAGATAACGACTAACAATGGCCAGGTCAGGCAGCCAGGTTTGACTCCTAGGCCGCCTCTCTACGCTTAGAACATGAAAAATGCAACACTTTTCTCCCCCTGGATGTAAACCTGTAGCACATTCTCCACAGATGTTATTTCAGAAACCAGGAAATGAAATGATTTGCAGGAAACAAAGCTTGGCGGGCAGAGGGACTACAGGAAACAGTGCTGTCATGTTGACACAAAATCCGCTCTCCAAATTGACACAGAGCTGGTCATTTACAGAAAGGGCAGAGGGAGCCCCTCTTCACCCTGGCCATCCCTGAAACGGAGACAGTGGTGCCACCCTACCCAGCTCACAGGGCGCTGGGACAGCTGCCACTGACTGGGTGACAAAGGGAAACACCCTTCATCCACAGGGCTCCTATCAAAACTCAACCTGAAACAGGACGCCTGGTCCTTACTCGATGGGACTTCAGTTATTAGGAGAAAAATAACAACGGCTTTTACTAAGCTACAGACACACAGCTTACTCATGATGAAGCAGGTTTTTGTTTTTGTTTTGTTTTTTATTGCCATCACAATCAGCATCAATTTAATTTACTCAGAGTATCTCCTAAGTGCACTTAAAACTCCATAATGCTAAAAAAAAAAAAAAAAAAAAAAAGTAAAATTCAGAATTTAATAAACATGGAAGGGTGCAACTTGCTTGGCTTCTCAGGCCATAGTTAGGCTATGTAATATGTAGTCTTAGGTATGTAATATGTGTCTAAAGTGATCACCTCAAAAACAAGAGACCCATTGGCTAACTTCCACATACTTCTATTTTTGCTTGTATTAATAGTTCATTAATTTTATCTTCTCACAGTTGGAATGTTCTTCCTAAATACAACAATACAAACCACTGGAAAATTAAATGTTTAGCATTGCTTTCAGTGATGTCATTATGGTTAAAAGTATTGCGACTGAAATTTAATTATTTTAATTATACCATACACATAGATTTAGGTGTAAGAAGGTTACATACACATTTACAATAAATTGTTATAGACAAATAAATAGGTATGTGCTAGGCTTTTCAAACTATGGGTTATGACTCATTAGTGGGGAGTAGCTTATTTTTTAATAGAACTGAATAGAACATATCATAGTTACATATAGTAAGGGAAGTATTCTTTCATAAAATTCATTTTAATTATGTGCATATGTGTTTTCTCAACCATTATAAAACCAATTTCTTATTATGGGTCATTGTAAAAAAAAAAAGTCTTTAAGAAACACTATGTAGGATAAAATTTTATAGTTTTTTTTAATTGTTCAAGGTTCAAGTTATTTTGGTTTTCTCAACAATTAAATCAGCTGACTAATGATCCCAGTATTGGTAGACAAATGTTTGGTACGATTTGAAAAGCTAATCTAAGACATCAGCTTATTAGAAATAATGAAACCTTTCAAATCATAGTCCAATGTACTGTGTTCGTAGGTGTGGAAACAGAAGTCCTGAGGGGTGAAGGCACCTCAGGCTCAGGCTTGTTCACGTCTGTACTAGACTCAATTTAAGCGCCAGGTGAGATAAACTCTGGTGGCCACCACTCACTCCACTACAGCCCGAGGCAACCACCGGGAAGGGGAGCCCGCCATGCCTGGGCACTGTCCAGATGGTACCCTCAGAGGCTCCGGCTTCTGCAAAAGCCACCTGGGAGGAGGGCACAAGTGGCAGGAATAGAAACGTGTGGGATTTTGACCAGTGAGAGACAGGAAAGGGCAGAGACCCAGCAGATAATCTTCCTGCCTCCTGTGTGTCTGCTAGATTGACCAGCACAGAGGTACTGAAATACAGCCTCTCTGAAGTCATGGCGCACGACCAAGTAGCCACTTCTGTTTTGTGCTGAAGGTGTGGCTGGCTGAGTAACATCACCTTGTACTGCTCTTCCACCTTTCCCGACTCGAGTCATTTTCCCCCTCACTCTTGCTTTCTGGAATTGCATGCTCAACCCCCACTCCCCCAATCAAAGTGTTAGCACCTACGTTGTTGATTCATATTCTGCCTCCTAGAGAGCCCAGGCTAAAGACAGTGTCCAGTACACTACCGCAGATTCCACTGTGCACAGATAGTAAGAAAATAGAGGTTTTAGGTATTATCTATACATAGGATTGCCTTATGTGTTTTCATATCAGGAAGGTTTTTAGGTGAGTGCAAATTTTCTTTTATGCAATTCATTACAAGCAATCACATCCATGCTGGAGCTACGGAAAGCTAGCTGTAATAATCATAGCAAATTAGATTATGAAGCAGTAACAACCAAGTAGCAAATTTCAGTGGCTTGGATTTATTTTTTGCTCACACTGTATGCCCACTGCAAGTCAGCAAGGGGCTCTCATTGTAGACAGACAGCTACTATCTTGAGAAAACAATATGGTGAGTACAGCGAAGCACATCCTGCTTCTTAGAGCTCCCGCCTAGAAGTCACACGGTCACTCCACTCACAGTTGGCTGGCCACAGCTAGTCATGCCGTCATACCAAATTTCAAGTCGGCGGGGAAGTGAATTCAACATATGTCTGGAAAGTGGGAGAACCAAAACCTTTGTAAAAAGTCCGAGTGACTGCCATAGATCGTACGCAGGGAACACAGATACATTTTGTTCTTGGTCTCTAACCGACTAACTTGATGTGGTTTCAAGTGACCTATGCAAAATATTGGGGAATGAGGAGTTATCCTAAAAGCCACGTTAACACAAAATTGAACCTGGACATCAAGGCAGAGTAAAAAGAGAGATGAAGCGAGATGTGAGCTCAAATACTGGTTATGCCACCAACTAGTGTCATGGATTCGGGGAAGTCACTTAACGTCTCCTAGTCTGGTTCCCACACCTGCAAAGGGGAAACAATATTCACTCTGTACGTTAGTTGTAAGGCTAGGGGACAGCATGTGATCCTGTTTCTCACTGGCCTGGCGTTTCCAGTCATAGGCTCTGAGAAAAGGGAGCTGGCGCAGATGGTGATTTGCCAGGAGCTGGGCACTGGTTCTCCAGTACAGAAGTACCCAGGTATGTTACTATTCCCTTTCGCCAGTTTTATATACTTTACTAGTGTAGAGGCACTACTTCATGAAGAAAATTTTAAAATTAAATTTGCCACTGAAGCAAAACTGTATGCCCAGCTAGGCGTGGCTGGTCGACCTAGGATCCAGGCGATCGGGTTCGATTCCCTGTCGGGGCACATGCCCGGGTTGCAGGCTGGATCCCCAGTTGGGGTCGTGCAGGAGGCAGCTGATCAATGACTCTCATCATTGATGTTTCTGTCTCTCTCTCCCTCTCTTTTCCTCTCTCTGAAATCAATAAAGATATATTAAAAAACAACAACAACAACTGTAAAAGAGGACAGATATAAATTCGACAAACTGCTCTTGAATGAAGGTATTTTTTCAAGTCCTGCACTCAGGTTCAAAAAAGTCAACTACACAAGAGATAAGAGTCAGAAGGGAGGTGAGTCTCAACATTAATTCAAGTTCATGGGAATTAGTCTGAGGGATTTTGATTAACGGTCATCTCACCATGAGCCAGTGAGGCAGGGTTGTGCCCTAAACCCTCGGTAATCTTAGCCACTTTAATCAAAACCTAGAGTCCGGATTAAGAGACATACCTCCACCTTATACAGCCAGACCACACACCACTTGCAGTGCTCGGGACACCCCCTTGAAAACCTCTACTGACAAATGAAGGTGGCAGACAGGATGGTGGGGCTGCAGAGAGCATGACAGAGGAGGAATGGCGGAAAAAACTAGAGATGTTTAGGCTGGAAGAGAGTCTGTCTCAGGGAAACATGATGCCCACCATCCAATACCTGAAGGGTTGTCACGCAGAATAGATGGTCTCTGTGCTTCTCTGGAGAACAGCAGGGCAAAGCAGTAGGAATCACCCCTTGTCTGCTAGTGAGATCATAGCCAAGCAGAGGCCAGCTGCTGACCTGCTGAGGATATGGTGGCAATTCCAAATGGGCACGTGCTGGAGCTCAGGATGTCTAATGTGTTTTATTTCCAACCCTAAGAATCTATCAGATTGTGGACATGCTGTACTTGTTCTAAATAGGCATCTTCCCCTTTCCTTTTTAATAAAGACGTTATAAAAATAATAATGTAATGTGCAGGAATTCATTTACACTGCTTACGCTACAGAAATCTTGATTTAGTAGATATCCCTTCAGGTTACGATTTTTGCTGCTGGCTGCAATATAATAAAGATGCTGACAGTTGTGAATTACTTTACTGAGTTCTACAAATTATCAACTGCAATGGTAAATAGGAGAGAAAGAAGAGGTAAAGTAGGTGGCTAGGTCAACAGGGGCGGGGCCTCTCTTTTCTGCATAATTTAAGGCCTCCTGCGAAGGATGGCAAATAGGTGTCACTTCTGAGGAAGCAGAGAGTACAGATGGCTCTAAGTTTCAAGACATGGAGGTTAATGGAAAGTGGGAACGGCTTTGTTTTATGGGGCCTCCTGAAGATGGATGACCGGGGAGATGGGCAAGAGGAATTATTTCTTATCAAGAAGAAGCTGAGGTTAAGAGATGAGGCAATGGCGTGTGAACGCTGCCTGGGACAATTATTGGTAGGGAGCCCTGACTAAAGGTGAACAGCCCGCAGGGAGATGGGAGACATCTGATAGGTAAAGTCAGTCTTGCCCTGAGGCCATGACCTCATTAATAGTTAAACAACAGCCCTGGAATTAATGGCCCACACCTGACTGCCCGGAGAGCTGGCTCCCCTCTCTCCACAACCGCCCGAAATCTTCGGAAACCTTCAAGGGCACGGGAGGCAGCGATCCCTCTGGGGAGCAGCCGGATTAAATGAGCGGCGGCCGGCCTCCACCGTGCACCGTGGGACAGAGGAAGCCTGGAGTTTTTGAGAAGTAGAGACTGACCATGTTGAAGGTATTTAGAATGGGAAAACCATGAACAGTCCTCTGTCAGAATTGGACGTGTGGACCGAATGGCACTAATGTGAGTGAGGGAGGCTGGGCACCACGGTGACCTCCATCCCATCTGCCATATGGCTGTCTGACAAAAGCGATTCGTCAAGCTTCCTGGTTGCCAAATATGCTGGCTTTAAATCACCAGGTGGAGGGAAGAACATTTTTAGACAGCAATTTAAACCACCTCCAAATTTTAAATCCGAAGACTTTGCTCTTCGCCACCCACAAGATTACCGGAGGCGCTCACGCCACCTTTAAGGACCAAGAAAACAAAGACCATGCCCTAGTCTCCAGGTTGCCTTTCTGCTTTGTGCGCCGATTTTTGAAAATAGAGTACAATAAATTCCATGCACGACAGCTTACTGCAGCTAGAGTGAGCTCCTGAGATGCACCTTTTTATTTATTGGGGTTGGGGAAGGGAGGTGGTAATGTTTCCTGTATTGGATGCTTATACTTTGCAGACCTTTGGGGACTCATCTCTGCTGAATTCTTTAACAGCTGAGATGACAGGGATGTCCATTACCCAAATGGGCAGCACTCTCTATTGATCAGGGCTCCACTTAGCCATCTCATTTGTCATCCTATTGTCTCTCATCTTCACTGCTCTCCCTATGAAGGGGGAATCTTTTTTCAGGTGGTCGAGAGTTAATCTACATTCCAGGCACAACTGAGCAATTAAAACATATAATGAGCAGAACACTTCAGTGCTTCACCTACAGAGAAGTCTGAACTGGGCTTCTCCCTATCTCCCCTCCACAGGCTATGGGAAGTTAAAGAGGTAATCCACTCCTGGAAAAGCCCAGGAGAATAACTATAATACTCTTCAAACTTAAGCTGTGTCAAGTGCTTGCTCTGCCTCTATTTCTGCTTTCAGAAACTCATTTTAAAAGATAAAAAGGAATATTATAGGAAGAAAGCTCAAATCCCAACAAAACAAAGGAAGGTCTACCTAATCTTGCCAGTTAATCATTTGGGGAAAGTCTTGCTCTGCATCTAATTAGATCTATGCAGTTAAACATCCATCAAGAATTCTCCCATAAAGAGGATGTTTTATGTCGTTCTTATGTGAGGGATTAAATTGGATGCGTGGAAAGCAATGTTGATCCATTTAATGGACTCCCCCAAAATATACATCAGCATCTGTGTCATGGAGCTGCACAGCTTCTTTATCCTTTCGCCAAAATGCAAGCACGAAAATAATTAAACATCTCTCAGACCTGAACTGCACAGTCATTAGGCAGCAGTCAATGACTGGAACGGCCACGAGAGCCTGAACTGCACTTTACCCTGGCTTTTCGAGCCATTTCTATTCAGAAAGCTTTCCATATCCGGATTTCCCCTGAGAACCAGTTTATGATGCTATAAAGACTGTCAACCAGGGGCAGGAGCTCCCCAACACCTGAGCCACACACACAACTATCAAATAACATTTAATTGCTAGATGACACTGTGTATCGGGGCTTGAATTGTGATCTCCAAATATCCATGCAACTTTCTGCAGAGATAAGGTTGTTATGATAACAGCAGACAGAACCAATTAAACCTGGGAGTAGCAAACATTTCAGGATCTTGACTTAAACCATAAATAGAGTTTGAGGATATATAAACTATAAAAGGTCTGATGCTATCTCCCTTATCTAAGGAACATTACTTGAGGCCTCTCTGCTTTTGCGTATGTGGGTGTTTCCATGTAAATGCATGAACTACGAGAGAGCAACACATGCAAACTGCATGAGCTATTAATTGCTTTTATATCTGTTGTTAAAGAGCTAATCATGATAAAGAATATAAATCTAGTTCATTTTTAATACATAGTACTAGTCATGCTTTCATTGATAAACTCAAGCATGCTATCATAAATACACTCAGCACAAGTCTCCTTTTCAGATTTCAGAAGCCTTCCTGCTCTTTAGCTGACAAGGTTCTACTAGGGTCTCCACCTCTTTGTACGCATATTATGTCTGCTTTGTGGTACGTTTGCCACACCAAAACCAAAACACCAGGAGGAAGTGCCAAACCTTAACCCCAAGTTACTCCTGGTAGCCCCCAGATAGGAAAACAGCACCGAAATGGGGTGAAGTGAACAGTGTATGGGAGCTCCCCAGAAAGCTTATCAATATCTGACAGCTAAACAGGATACTAGGAAATTTATCAACCAAATGATGTTCTAAAGGAACACAAAATTGATAGAAAGGGGAATGGTATAGCTTCAAAGGGAGCCTGATTCTATAAAGCATGAATTTCTTTCATGAAAAAAATAAAGGCATAATGGAAGCTTGTCACTAAGGAAAATATTCCATTTTCTTTGTAAAAATGACTTTCTATACTTTTCATGAAAAAATATGATATACCCTCCTACATGTATGCTTTTCTGAGAAAAAAAAAATGAAAAAAATAGTAGGACCTATTTCATTTAGCTCTCCCTCATACCTGGGGCATAAATAGAGCATAATAACCTGTATTGTCCACGAGAGAAGAGGAATAGCAGAATGGCATTCAATAGTGGTGGGTAGTAGGTAGACAGAGGACTATAGACTTAGAAAGCAAAAATAAATGTCACATACACCAGGTGAACAATGACTATTTGTAGATACAGGAGAAAAGAGACTGGAGGGCTTATGACCCCCACCTAACAAACAACACAGTGTGCAGTTTAAAAAGCAGGTGATTCACCGTGAGTATCAGACAAATAGGACTGAAAAACTTCAATGCAATCGTCTTACAATATATAGGCCTGATTACACCCTTACTAAAACTATATGATAACCCTAAGGGACAAACAAATAGAGTCAAGATCGAACAAAAATTTTCAAAGACTAGAAAATAAAACTGAGAAATTAGTAAAATGATGCTAATGTTTGAAAAGAAAAATATACCGATCTTCATTACATGAAAGAATATTTTATATAGAGAACATAAGCTAAGACTTCTTAAATTTAGGATGGAATAAGCATTCTCTCATAGCAGCACAAATAATTTTTTCCAGCTCTAAGAAGGAATTTCCAGATTTGGAAAAGTCATATGCAAAGAATGTAGTGTTTCGTCCATTTTCTTACTCAATGAGGTCCTTTGGGTCCTTTTGGCCTAAAGAGTTAGCAATTAATTTTTGTCATGAAGATCATCACTATCATTACTCATAATTAATATTTATGGAACAGCCACTGTGTGCAAGGTCTAAAGGAAATGCTAGTGTTGCTTATTTCACAAACAGTTAGAATTCCTCACCCACCACCTAGACAACACTTCATGTCTGCCTGGGAAGTTCTCCTTTTATCCTTCAGAGCCCGTCCTTACTCTTTCCCAGCACACTGCACCCTGTCCTCTGATTCCACAGCATCTTCCCACTAGCCAAACGCTCGTCACTGGCAGAGGCCGCTGCTGGAACAGGCTTGCAGGCCTGGCACACCGACCGCCTAGTGGAGGAGGTAGTCACCGGCCACACGGTTGTCAACTCTCCTTGTTCTAGTTCTTCGCAACATTCCTACAGCCAGAGAAGCAGCTACATTTCACAGCGCGTTAAATGATAGGACGTGAAAATCTTCAACTAACTTGCTCATTTCATACTATTTACCTGTAGCAACCATGGGCTGACCTTCTACACAAAAAAGAAATCCTGATTTAATTGGGGCAGAGCCCAAGAATCTGAATATGTTTAGGCAACTCAGGTGATTCTAATACGTAACTAGGGTAGAAAATTACTGACAAAGAATTATAGTGACTTTTTAAAAATCCCTTTCTTTCATTTCCTACCAGGAGCCATTCAACTGCATCTTTATATTTCTAATAAAAATTATTCACTATTTTTACATTTATTCTGAGCACACCTTAAACATCGTTTATGACCTACTGCTTTTAATAGATGGTCAACATACCAACCTTGAAATGAATAGACAACATGAAATTCTTAAGGCAGAAAGTATTTCATATTAAGAAATATGGAAAAATATGTAAAACTGAAGCTCATAAGTCTTCCAATCAGCCTACTAACATGTCAGTAAAAAAACAAACAAAATACTTTTCAGTGCTCACTATTGTGTCAGGCATGATTCTTAGCTTGGAGATACAGAGAACAGAGTTCCCTCAAGGAATTATACTAAGTGTGATAAAAAAAAAAAAGATTTCTTTGTAAAGTTAATCAGTAAGTAAGGCCAGCAGTTTTTTCCAATAATACATTGGTTTACAATTTAAGAACACTTCAACTGATGCTCTTAATTAATCTTCCTGATAATTCTGTGAGAGATTATGATCATTTTTCAAAAGACAAAACTTAGGTTCAGAGAGGTAGAGTGATTTGCTTAGATCACACAGTTATTAGGTAAAAGAGTCATGCAAACCAAATTTCTGAATGCTTTTCCCTAAATCCAGGAGCAAACATCACACTAATTACTGTGCTGTATGCAAAAGGATTAAACTATGGTCCTGAGACCTCGAAGGAGGCTGCAATCTAGTTATGGAAGGAAGCCAGAAACACACAGATGATGATGAGAATATAATACACTCCAGTGTTTACAAATACTAAATAAATGATGGAGGACAGTCAGCTGCTCTCCAGGGTTGCAAAGAAGGAGCAGATTGAGATTAGAAAGATGGAGAAGGCTTTTTTATAGAGTTGGACAATGGGCTCAGTCTTAAAAGGATGGGTAAAGCTAGAAAAGCAGGGAGAGGGGAGTTAGAAGCTCCACAGATAATGTGTCTCATTATAGTCAATTTGGAAAGTTTGAACTAAAAATAGTTCTACAAAGTATGCATCAATTTTCATTTTCTACGTAATTTGAGGCCGAGAAAATGTCACCACTATAAACACAGTTATTTGATATAGGAGGCACCTGAATTTTCTCTGACTTATCCATTTAAATCCATTTTCTTAAAGAAAAAAATTTAATGAATTAATCATGGAAGTATTTACTGAGCCTCTACTATGTGCAAAGTACTAGGCTTGCCACTCTGAGAAGTACCAAAGGAAGCACTGTCTTTACTCTCTAATAGTTTACAATCTCATTGAGCACAGACACAAAAATCTAGATGCTCAAATTAAGTATCATGTGACTAATGAGAAAATTAGAATGGTCAGACCAGTAAACACAATGAAGGAGTAGGGGGATTTAGATGAGCTGGATGCAGGGATGGCAGTCCTGGCCAGTTCAGAGCACAAGCAAGGGAGACAGGGATGGGGTGAGCAGCATGTATTCAGTAAACTCATCCGATGGCCTGTGTAGGGTCCACCCGGGTGGGAACTGTGCACGACACTGCAGATACAAATTTCCCCAGAGGAACAGGAGGTCTGAGAAGAGATGAAATCGTTAGTCCATGCTATGTCCATAATTTTGTATTCCATCCGTCAAGTCCTGACTCGGGGGCCACGGTAGCATGCGAGCGTCGGGGGCTGGTGCAGGGGCTGGGGGAGTGGGCACCTCTCTGCAGCAGCACCTTTGAGGCACTCAGCATTTCTCTTTTGTCAAGGCTGCCTCCCTTTGATATGGTGTCTGCATTTCCAGCTTATACAATTAACAACCACGCACATGGGAACAAAAGCCACCATCATAACACTCACAGCTTTCAAAGCATAATACACAGAATGTACACTAGTATAGTAATGAAAAGGCAGGCTTTAAAATCCCATTTGTGCCCAGAAAGGTCATGCCACTCTATGTCCTTGAGAGCTGCCTGGGAGACACTGGGTTCTTTGAATGCGGCCCTGATAATTTTCTCAGAAAGATAATCATGCCTTCCGCGCCTGGACAGTTTTAAGGCCGCATGTGCTAATTTAATTTATGGTGTTAAGAAGAGCTGCGCCATTTGCGAGGGGAGTGGAATGTGAAGGGCTATTCCCGGCTCTGTACCCACAAGGGATTCCCCGCTTCTCTGAACATGAGGGAAGCGAGAGTAATGGAAAACACTAACCAGACACCAACCGCGGCCTGGTCGCCGGTAATGTACTTAATCCATGACCACCACAGGCATGGAGGCTAAGCTTCGAAGGGAAGTGAGAGTTAATGGGGGAGCAGGGAATCTCCTGACTTTGAAAGATTTCTGAAAAAGACTCGAACCAGTCAGCACGGCATTGGAAGAAAACTCTGGCTAAAAGGACAAAGCAGGGAGGGGTATCACTGAAAGAAGCACTGGGGCCAGAGCCAGGGGTCAGAATAGGCTCCAGGGTGTGGTTTTTGAAATCATACCTTGGCCAGTGGCTTCCTCCAGGATTGTTAAGGAGATGCATCTGCCTTTCATGCATACACGCTCATCAGCTTTTCTTTAGCCATGGACTATTTGTTCTGGATGATTCTGAGAGGGCAAGGGAATGCTAACTCCTTAGACAGATGACCTGACAGAAGTGCTCAAGGGAGGCAAGGATCTCTCCTGGGCGTGAAGTGGGGGAGGAAGCAAGTCAAAAAGCAGACAAGAAAAACACAGAGAGCATGCTATTCTTTTCTTTAAGCTTTATGAACATATATAATTATGCCTATGACTAAAATACACAGTCAAGACAAAAGAAGCACAAAGTAGCTATTCTAATATGTAATCTAAAACCAGATTGAGAACGCATGACAAAACCTCTGTATGTTAAGTTTGCTACTATAAAAAGAATCCAATTTATTTTTCACATATTTAAGAAAGAAAAAGTCTTATTGAAATGAAAATGATGTCACTGGAAAAAGTTGATTACCTACAACGTTTTTTGCCCCAACCTTATGAAGACATCATTACAAAGACTATGAGCAGATTGAAGAAATAATGCAAGATGTATAACAGACATGCAAATGCCCCCCTTATCACCAAGGTCATCAAAGATATGAAAAGTTAGACACTTTTGCTACAAATTATTAAAGCTAATGAAAGGATCACTCAGTACTTTCAGATGCTTCAAGACTATAAATCTGAAAGAGCTTTATGAAAAGCAATCAGGCAATAAACATTTAAAATCTTCAAATGTTCACAGGTTTTGACCAAAAAAGTCTAAGTCGAGAATCTTCCTAAGGAAATCATTAAAATATGGATAAATATTTCTGTTTAAAAATTTTAATTAAAAAACTTTATAAAGATTTTAATAGCTGTACAAATAATTATATTACGTGGGGAAAATTAAGTCGCAGAATACGTATACAGAAAAAACTACTGAAAGTTAATGCACCGCAACTCTAACAGCAATTACCTATGGGTTCTTATTTTATTTGTAACTCATTAGAATTTTATAAATATGTTACAAATGATAAATATTATAATCAGAAAAATGTACTCAAAATCTACAACTCCAAAAATAGCAATAAAAATTGCCAAAGTTACTCCATGAATTATTTATGAAGGAATAACAAAAATACTGAATTAGAGCTGATATGGTCAACTTTCTTTCACATACCATTGACCTGAAACTGGTTTACAGACTGTATAGAGGGGGTCAAGTGGTTATACCTCACCTTTTGTCTATACACAAACACAGATTATGGCAGGTACACCTCAACCTCAAGGCCAATAAACTGTAATGAGGGGAAAATAATTTTCTATGAAGCCAGAAGCCAACTCTATAGATTTTGTACTTGATAAGAGCATAGGGGGAAAAATAAGAGCTATCTTTTGGGAACCTCACTGAATTACAAGTGGGGAATTTTCTACAGGTCCGCCAACATTGGTATCTTCAGACACCTAAATTATTTGTGGATTATAAATGTTTGGTAGATATATAAAAAAGTAAAACTGGAGTCTATCTGCGTTGATACAGTGTAGAGTGAACATCCTTCAAAGTCACATGCACTCAAGCAAATGACAGGAAAAGTAACACTGAAAATTCTTCAAGAAAAATTAACTTTCCAAGAAGATGCTGACATTCTATTAAAATCTGATCACATGCAACCCTTCTATTTCCCATATACTCAGAGTTGAACACACAATGGGGACCACACTTTGTAAGAAAAAAACACACACTGTCACAGCGTGTGTTCTTAAATCTTGCCTAATTTAAAAGGTTTTAGTGTCATAAGACCACTTATAAAAAGTTAGTCCTTAAAAAACATGAGAACCCTCCTGCCCCCAAAACTGTACAGAAAGGAAGTTGCCAAAGAGAACATAAAGTAAACTCAGATAAGAGCTCCATTTTCTCTAGGTCTGCAGACACAGGGAGAATTTCCTGTGGAAAGGACAAGCACAGCTGGTGTCAAATTAGTAAAAGATGGGGATGAGAGCATACAGTTATTTAGGGTCTGTCCTTTGAATATAAAAATTATGAACTCTGACTTTTGAGTACAAAGAGTCTGCTGCTTGCATGCAGTCTGCTCATAAACCACCACTTCACTTTCCTTTTTAAATCTGTGTTGTTGTGGGAAATGGGCGGGGTGGGGGTGGGAGAACCAGGGTCATGCCTTCTCTGTTCCGCACATATGACTAATGTATGTCCTGGAAGGAGGAAGAAAGCGCTCACCTGGTTACCGGCCAGCCTGACTCACACCTCTCTGCATTTCGGAACACCAAGTCTCCAGAAACTCTGGTTGGTATTCAAAGAGATACCTATCAGCTTTCACAACATCCGAGCTATGAGTGTGCTTCTACTCTCCTTTGGAATAAATATTAGTTCACTTGCTGGAAGTGGTTTTAATCACCTGAGAAGTTGTAAACAGGTGTGCCTCCCAACCGAACGGGAAGCACATCTGTGACCTCCTTCTGTCTGTCCTGAATTGCTTGGCTCAAATGTTCGCAGGGAAAGTGGACTGCCACAGGTGAAAATAAAAGTGATGGCCTAATACCAGGCCCACTCTGTACTTCACACTATTGCTCCACAGCCTGGCAGGTCCAGGGACTGGTGCTCCCAAGAACTGGAGGAGGCCAGCAGGGAGGCGCCCGAAGGCCTGCTCCAAGCCCGTCTGGGCGGGGCTGCCCGGCAGAGTTGCACAATATTTGACACATGTGATACCCATTCCCGGAGCCCCCGCTCTGAGAACAGCCAAATTCACCTTTCACCTATCAGTCTCAAAGAACAAAGTACAAGGTAAAATAAGCTGAGGACGCCAGGTTGGGGAAAAAAGAGAGAGAGAGACAGATTTCAAAGTAACTTCTTCAAAGGGCCTTTTATATTTCTTTTAAGGAGACATTTGAATTTAAGTGACACTGTCAATCATTTCCTTTTTCAAATATGACAAAGCTATCCTACCCCCAACTCTTTCTCATGGTTTGATGGAAATGAGCTGGGAAGTTATTTTCCATACCCAGAAATTCACATAAAGACTATCTTGGCAGGGGCAAGTAATTGGAATGATTCATTTTCAGGGTTCTTTTTAACTTAGTCTTTTCCATTTACTTTAGGATTAAGTAAGTTTCATATAGAGAGTGTATGAAATTTTCTGAGGATATCATTTGGGAATACAATAGACTAAAAGAAATGAATAACATGGATTGGAGAGAGAGGAACAAAGTGGTAAATACTCCAAAGTATAACTAAACATCTTTCTTAGGACTTCCAACTTTTCAGGAGCCACTAAGCCAAAATGTAAACGACAACTATAATTTTCATATCCTAAATGTTATTTGTGAGACTAGCACATATATATTTAATGTTTTTTAAATGGGATGAAAAATACCTACCACATAAGTTCTGTTCATTCTACAGATTCTGAAAATTTAAACAAAAATCAAAAGGTACAGGGAGGTGGCTCTGGGTCCCTCACCCCATAAGGAGGCAGGAAATCAGGGTCTTGTCCAGGAGCCTGTGGGTTCTGGACAGTGCAGGCACCTGAGAGAGAGAAGCTTGTCAGGTAGGCCCTGGAGGGAAGCCCATTATGTCTGTGGGGGTCCTGACATTTGGGGTAATCTAAACCTTGTTACTGTGCGATCACCCCTGGTGGGACGGAGATTTAGAATGGATGCCTCTTTACCCGAGCAATTAAGATCATTTAGGAAACAGAGAAAATGGGCAATAAGGATCTCCCTCCTAGAGAGCACTTGCTGGTGTTCAATCAGACAGTTCCAATGACAGCTCGGTGGTGGGGTGGTGGAGGCGCATTTGCTGATAAAACACCCGAGGAAATGGGGGGGCTCAGCCCCACAGAGGGATTTGAAAATCTCTTAAAGGGCCCGGCACAGAGCATCCGAGAGCCGTCACCGCAGGTCCACAGTGTCCCCAAGCACCTGGGTGTGCTTTTCTGTGAGTGTCAAACACGGGGCCTCCTCGAAGACAGGGAGCAAGTTGGTTCTTGGAGAGGCTGTGTAAAACTCTCAACTTCAAATTACACAAAAGCAGCACTCGGGAAAAGCAAATAATGAATCCTTGTAAGCTCTAAAAATTATCCTCGAAACCTTAAACAATTTGAAGGAACCGCACCCCCCTCGGTACTGCCGGGCTCCCGGTTAGGGCACTCAGGCCCCGCGACTGTCATCACGTATTTACTTGCCACACTCTCCGAGCGCCTTGAGAGCAGGGAATGTTCACATCTTCACTTGAATGTTTAGCACTATGCCTGGCACATTTTAATTGCTAAATAAATATATGGTGACAAAATCTGAAGAACATTATCTGAAGAGCTTTCTCAGCGAGGTGGTAAATAACCCCGTAAGATTACCATCATCTCCGATAGCTTTTTCATCTCACGAAATGTCTACACATCATTTTAGTTATTACTGTCCACCTCTCCACCCTTGATGTTG
This sequence comes from Miniopterus natalensis, assembly GCF_054644295.1. Lineage (NCBI taxonomy): Eukaryota > Metazoa > Chordata > Mammalia > Chiroptera > Miniopteridae > Miniopterus > Miniopterus natalensis. The sequence continues at coordinate 58,053,082 of NC_142083.1, forward strand.
TCTTTGAAGCCATGTGACTCGTAAAAAATCATCAATGACAAGCATAACTGACAACTTCGAAAAGGTGAATGACAAGCGAAAACACATGCCCTTCTCTACCTCCTGAAGCCCTGCTCGGGTCTCAGCTAACTGAGGCAATAGAAGTCACACATTAAACCTTTTACTTCCCTTAATTCATCAAAGCCACATCTCTCACAAGCACTACCTGCCTGTCACGGTATCAGGGCTTGGCCGGAGGCCTCGGTGTTGGTTCAGTAATATCGGCTGTAAGCCAGATGTGTCCAGGAGTATGGGCCACATTTCAAAAACACATGCAGTATTTCTAATGGTCTTATACGTTGGGTATATCAAGTATGAAATTCTTTTTCTACCAATCTGATTAAAAAGAAATCACAGTAAGGAAAATGTTCACAGAGGGGCTGCAGAAACAAAACAGAGGCCACAGAAGCATAATGAAAATATTTCAGCTCCGTCTGGGTTTTAGCATGTCAGTCCTAACCCTGTCTCAGAAGTTGGCTCTCCTTCTACATTTGCATTCATTCATTAAGCTTGAAGATGCATTTTCTTCCCAGATGCCCTTAGAGGACTATGTGGCTCCTGGACAGTTAATTACTCAGGCCAGGGTCAAGAACTTGCGGTTGGAAAGCCACGTGGAGCTCCTCAGCCACTTGTATGCAGCTCTTCAATCTGCTGGCATCAGACAGTAATTTTCAACAGTACACAGTGCAGAGGAGTTCTGTTGGCCAGAAGGGCCTTTGATGGCTCTGTAATCAACTCGGCTTCAATAGGCCTTTTGCACAGACTGAAAGCAAGTCAAACTTTTGGAAAGCCATTAGTTTTCTCCAAGTAAAACACTCTCTATCTTGCCCCCTAATGTTGTCCTTGTGGAAATCACTTCTATGAACTAGGAGAAAATTTTGTTCATAGCAGTTTGAAAACAGAACAGACAACCCTTCTGCAATCCTAACATTAGTGTTTTCTTTTAAACTGAAATTCAGCATCAAGTAACATATTTGTGATCAGGAGAGGAGAGAGAGTAAACCTTCGGAAAAACAAATGTTCAGTCGATTTTGCCAGATAGAGAGATTGAGGTTGCTTTCCATTTCTATTAAGCTATCCCAAAGTGGCTATATTTTCCAATGCAGGAGTGAAAAGTAGAAAAAGATAGCCTTCCGTGTTGTCCCACAGTATAGAACAGAGCTAGTAGACAAGAGCCTGAAAAGATAATACAATTTGTAGGGCCGCCCCCTAGCACTGGAGCTGCTCCGCTCGTCCTCACGGATCAATCCGGCTGTCTCCAGCACATCTGCTCGTGCGCTGACAAATGATGAGTTCCATCCCCGCATCCATAAGCAGAGAGAGGCGGCTGATAAACAGCTATGAGCGGAAATGTATGCACCTTTCATAAGCAAGACAAATCACTCATTCGCACCAAACGCTTCTAACAGGAACACTAATTTTGTATTTATTTGCACGGCATATGTACTGCGTCCAAAGCAGTGCATTAAAAAAGATCTCAGGCAGCCAACTGCTCTGATTACATTTATCCACTGCAGTATTACAAGGGCTCAATGGCACAGCAATGAAATAGGAAGCCAGTGAAGATTGAAAACACCTCATCAATAGCTTGTCAAGGTTGGGGATTTTCTGGTGCATTAACACACACACACACACACACACACACTCATCCATGATATAGGGAAGAATTTTTTTTTTTTTAAAGAACAAAATACTGTGGCCATGCATCTTAAATCTGCCATATGCCTTTCCTGTCAACCAGCAGTTATTTTTATTAATAACTCCAAGAGCATATTGTGGAATTCTTTTTGTTTTCAGATCCGGTCATGTGACTCCTTTGGCACCAGGGAACACTGGGTAAATTGTAATGTTCTAACATGCCAATGAATGGGCCTTTTTACAGTCCAGTCGGTGATGAATTGATATTTGCTGAGGCCTAAGCAAGCACAGGGCACTATATAGCCTCCTCCTGTGCTCTCTGCAATGATGGATGGAAGTGAGAGGCAGAGAAGAAGTCACAGAGATGGGCTCAAGCTGACAACCAAGCAGCTACAAGTGGACTGTTTTAATCAAGCTGCAAGAGAAGTGGCTTTTTGTACTCCTTACTGTGGCTTCATTCTCTTACTGTACACATAGATCATGACTAAACTGTACTGCACCAGCCTGGCTGAAAATTGGAATGCAGTCACAGAGGCAGAGAAGATACGGCTTCCTTCAGGTCCCCAGAGGAAGGTCACTGAAGCAGGGCACTTTCCCAGAGATGCCAGACTGGAAATTCTTACTGCACTTTCCTGAGATCTGACTCTCCAGAGAAGAATCAAGATGGGTTGCTGCTTTCCTTTAATAATGTTGGTTCCCCCCACAACAGAAATCTCTGGAACAAAGATACAGACGGTGACGGTGTCATGAAGCAGCATCCAAGCCGTCTAACCACAAAGCTCCCCTGGGTCAGGGGTTTTTGATTTACAGTTTAAAATGTTGGGGCAAAATACTGCTGTTGTTCAGAGAAATAGAAGTCTACCTTGTGGGACCCATGCATGCTGTGCAAGTAAATACAGAATTAGTGTTCACCCTTTGCAGGAGATTTTTGGTAGAGTTGGCTGCAGAACATTAAAAACAAGACATTAAGTGGATTACATGGTCATAAAAAGTCCCCTATGATTTTTCACCATAAAAAAAAAAAAAAATCAAACAAAGAACATTTTTCCTTTTGATGATGTACACTAATTGTGAATATTACAAGAGGTGATTGTGTAGTTGAGTATTTTTCCTCCCAGAAATTTTGTGGTAATATAACTTTGGCAAAATCATTTAAAAGAATCTGTTATTAAAATAAGTGCTTTGGCTTAGATGGAATCACTATTTTTTTAGCAAACAAACAAAAATCATACCGTAAAATAGCATTCCATTTCAAATAAAGTGGTTAGTTCTTTATGTAGTAGGTTCCAAGTTCCTACGAAGGTCTCTATAAAATTCTGCGGTGGTTGTCTAACTTCAGAGCCACCAAATAAAAATTAAAAAATAAAATGAATAAATCAAGCAGTCTAAACTTTCACTTTCCAATGAGGAAAATGAAAAATAGTGAGGAGAGCTAACCCACCCGAGGAAACATAACTAACAGCTGAAATTAGATTCAAAGTCAAACCTCAGAATGCAATTCATTATTTAAGTTGGGGTAGAGTTGACTAAAGCTAGCCATGTTTTCTTTCCTTTTAAAATTTTTGAAGTTTAGAACCTATATAAACCTCATGAAACAATGAACTTCTAAAATAATTTCTTCTTTTCCCACACTTGAGCTATATGGGAAAATCAGGTATTGTGTACATGCTACTATTAATGATCAACATATTTTTTCCTACAATATAGCCTCACACATTTAACATAAAATGATTAGTTTTATAAGGGCAGCAACAAAAAATTAAAATATTGCAAATAAACCTTTACACCATTTTTTGGTAGGGAGAATATGTTTCTGAAAAGACCACAGGTAAAGCTTGAAATTTGGGAAATACTTTCTTTGATTCCTGTTAGACCATGGGCCACAAAACACTACCACATAAATAACCCCGTGCCAAGATGTACAGCTGACGTGAGATGTGAGTAGAAGTCTCTAGTAGAGAGGTAAAGAGACTGATGCCCAGTAGCTGTGAATCAGTCCTTTGTTTTAGAACCAGATGTGCAAAATGTGAGACCACCTGTCAGTTTCCTCTTCTGTAGGAAGTAGGCTTAACAAAATGTATTGCTTTTAGTGGATTATGGTGGTAGGACTAACACTCCAAGCTCAACAGTGCAAAATGGAATTTGGTCAAGACCTAGCCAACAAAAAGTCTTTGAGAGAATTTGCTCCAGACAAGATAAAGATCTCCAAACCCTTCAAGTGTCTGAATTAAGTAGAATAACATAATTCACGCACTTGGCGGGAAAGACTACACAAAACATACAAACTTGCACATACACATTTTTGCATGCTGGATATTTTTTAATACAGTCAGATCCAAGGAGAGGAAAAAATTCATTTAAAGTATGTTTCCACAATAGTGATTCTGATCAATTTTAGAGTAAAAAAAAATTAAGCCCAAATTATACTTGGTTTACATGATAATTTCAAGAATGCTTATTTTCTTACTAACAATTAACAGTGATCAAAAGTATTGAGGCTTTCGAATATACAGACACTTCACCAATCTCAATCTTCCTGGTAATTAACCAAGAAATGATTATATGCTATAATCCTACTTAGATAGAGCAGACATTATTTCATTTGATCTTGACAAAGTCTTTGAGACAGGCAAGGCAAGAATGATCCTCATTTTACAGGGAAGGAAATGGATACTTATCGTTTGCCAAACTCAGAGCTAATAAATGGAGCTTTTCAGTCCCCTCAAGGAATGGGAAAGTAAGAGGTAAATATCTAGCTCTTAAGAGTAAACTGAACTTTTTGTGAACAGATGGGCCTGAACTATCATATTCCATGCTCACTCAAATTGGGCACCTACATCTTTTGGCATCTCACATCAAGTTCAATCTTTTCAGACATCATCTGAAACATGATGGATCCCAGTTTTCCCACAGTGGCAAGAAGAAAGAGGTATCCCTGTGTGAGTCCTTGCAGTGAGTCCCTGGGCTAAGGTGTGGCCACCCTGAGCCCTGTTCTCTCTAGTCGTGAGGGAGAGCAGCCACATTTCTAGGCCTTCAGTACCGTCAAGATTCTCACCACCCACAAGACTGCCCGACCCAGACAAAAACAGTGCCTGTCTCAAACGTAAATAGGGATTGATTAGTACTTGCAACTCTCTGGAAATGAAGTCATTCCTTATAATATACATGTCTACCTTTCAGCTTTTAGACTTCTGCTTCTTAGACACATTCTTAGGATGGCAAGCTGTACTCAAGTAGTGGACTGCTTGTTGAGGGCCTTCTTATAACAGAAAAGACATTAGCAAAGAATACTCTAAAATAGCTCTCTTCATGGGTCAAGGGCTCTCACATGCTTCTACTGAATGCAGAGATGCTTTCAGATGCACTCTGGTTTCTGATGGGTACACAAAACTGCTGGTCCTTACACATAAGCAATAACTCGTCAGCAATATTCTCAGACGCCAAATATCAATTTCACAGAGAAATATTGTTACAACCCAGCAATTTAGAATGTTTATTTCAATTATGTAAATTAAACAATACTGATAATGCATTACCATTTATACCCTCTATCAGTGTTTCCTCATGCTTATGTGTATGAAAGGCAGTGTTGGGACGTGAACACTGGAGAATGAAGGTTGTTCCTCTTTGATGATACTGTAGAGAATAATGATTATACGTGTTCAGCATCCACATTTTAGGCAAACTGCCTAATCTTTTTAAGCTTCAATCCCATCCCCCCCTTTTCTCAAATGGGAACAGAAACACAGACCTTGTAGTATTGGCTGAGGGCTGAATGATAAAATGTATGTGATACACCTTAATAATAAAACACAATTTTTATTCCTATTTTCTAAATTTCAATAAAATCTATGCATTTTCTTAGTTTGACTCACACACCAAACACTGCAGTTTTATTTTATTTATTTATTTATTTAAATATATATATTTCTTGATTTCAGAGAGAAGAATTGAGAGGGAGAGACAGGGAGAGAGAGAGAGGGAAACATCAACAATGAGAGTCATCACTGATCAGCTGCCTTCTGCATGCCCTCGACTAGGAATCGAACCACGATCTCCTGGATCCTAGGTCGATGCTCAACTGCTGAGTCACGCCGGACCCGGCCGGGCAAACACTGTAGTTTTAAATAATTTGTCGCCCGGCTGGGCGTGGCTCAGCGGTTGAGCGTCGACCTAGGATCCAGGCGATTGGGGTTTGATTCCCGGTCAGGGCACATGCCCGGGTTGCAGGCTCGATCAATGACTCTCTCATCATTGATGTTTCTATCTCTCTCTCTCCCTCTCCTTTCCTCTCTCTGAAATCAATAAAGATATATTTTTAAAAAATAAATAACTTGTTCATCATCACAAGGGAGCCTAGTCTCAGCGAAGCCACCTCAAACGTCATTACTTGGTCATCTGCAGTGTGACTCGCACAGTTGCTAGAATATTTCCAGGCCAGACCAATATGCTGATCTTCTAGGGAGACCATGTACCATTGTAGAAATCCTGCTAGGTACAGTGGAAAGTATAGAGTCAGCTTCCATAACTGTCAATGTAGCAAGTTTAAAAAGCTTTAGTATGTAAATATCAAGTGTTACAGAATCAGAATCCCATAAAAATGTCATTTAATCTAATGGCACTCTACATTTACAAATGTATTTTAATAAATATCATGTAAACCTTATATAGCATGCTCTAAGCTGAGAGTTCTTTACATGTGTCATTATGCGTATTAACCCACTTGGCCACCTTATGACACTGGCACTGTTCTCATCTTCATTACACAGATGAAGAGACTGAACGACAGAGAGGTTCATTCATCCGCCCAGGATACTTGAGTAAACAGACTGGAGGTGGCAGAGCTAGGATTCAAACCCAGGCCGTCTGGCATTAGAGTCCATGCTCTAAATCACGGGTCTGCCAGCTTTCTCCGAAAGGCCAGAGAGTGAATATTTCAGGCTTTGTGAGCCACTTACTGTTACAGATGATCCATAACATGTAGTTTGCCTACTCCTGCTCTAAACCATTACACTCTTGTGCCTGTCGGATGCTTTATAATTTTCTAAGTAGTTTTACATGTAACCCATTTGATTCTCACTATGATCTTCTGTAGGATGACAGGTTCTATTCTTCTCTTGGGTCAACAAGAAAACTGACCACAATGTGTATCTCCCTCAAAGCAGCAGCACAGACTAGATGAGATGCACAAGCCTGGACCCTGGATTTAGGGACTCACCCAAGGACTCTTTCTGGTCTACTCTAGCAATTCCCTACAAACCTCCATATTCTTCTCCACCAAATGGTTACTCTTACAAAACAAGAGTATCCAAGTGCATGTGATGACACCCACTGCCCTCCTCCCTGCAGTGCTGGTCCACTCCATCTCTCCTATCTCATCAGAACTGATGCCTCTGAGCATTTATTTAAAAATTTCCCTACCTAACTTTAATACAAACACGTACTGATCAATCTCCTAAGGCATGGTAGCTCTTTTAACTCTGAAAGGGAACTATAAGCAAAATATATAAGCTTTAAAAAAAAAAAAAAAAAAAAAGCTTGCTAGATTCTACAAAGGTAAAAGAGCCCCAGCCGGTGTGGCTCAGTTGGCTGGAGCATAATCTTGTACACCAAAAGGTGGCAAGTTCGATTCCTGGTCAGGGCACATACCTAGCTTTCAGGTTCACAACCGGGGCAGGATCAAACCTACAAACCCTAGTATGTGCCCCTGACAGGGAACTGAATCCGAGACACTTCAGTACGAGGGCAGACGCTCTAATCACTTAGCCACACTGGCCAGGGCTTTCCTTTCTTCTTTTTATTACCTTTTTTTTTTAAATATATCATTATTGATTTCAGAGAGAGGAAGAGAGGGAGAGAGAGAAACGTCAATGATAAGAGTCACTGATCGGCTGCCTCCTGCACGCCCCCTGCTGGAGATCGAGCCCGCAACCCGGGCATGAGCCCTGACCGGGAATCGAACCAAGATCTTCTGGATCATTGGTTGATGCTCGACCTCTAAGCCAAACCAGCCAAGCTCCTTTCTTCTTTTTAATTGTGATCCAAACTTTTCTCAAATATTGCCAAATACATATACTATAAAAAATGACTTTTTAAATTTTTTGCTCTGGCTTTAGCAGACAGATGCAGTCGTGGCCATTAACTGTGGCACAAACACTGCACAACATGACCAGTGTTCACTCATGGTCTCTGGTAACTTCTGAAAGAAAAAGTGGGAAAATGCTTAAGAGCCTTACCATAGCTTTATGGCAAATCAAAGTAGGACAAGTGAGGGAGAAGAAATACAATCACATTAATACTACGAAAGACAGTAACAATAACTACCAATATCAATTGAGGGCTGATTAGGAGGCCGGCATTGTTCCAGGCATATCTCAAAACATCTGACCTTCAAGCAAGCCCTGTGGGAGGTACTATTATCATCCCCATTAAACAGGTGAGAAAATGGAGGCAGAGAAAAGTTCGGTAATTTATGAGAAGCTGGGAGTGATAGACTCAGATATCACTGCTGGCTCCAAGGTCTATGTTAACCACTCTCACTGCTCCACTAATGAAACAATATCTGGGGTATACTTAGAGCAACTCACTATTAAAAATGCTAATAACTCAAACTATATTGGTCCAAAAATATATATATGAATGGGCTTCATCTTATCAAAGAACTCTATATATTCATAAAGCTCTCTATTTTTACCAAAGCAAGGGAATAAAGGTTTTTTAAAATCCAGAAAAGAATATGTTTTGATATTGTCCATGTGCAACAGATATTGCAGACAGCCCTCAGTGCCATGGTGAAGTGGGAAAGACTACCCCACATCGTGGAAAAGGATTTCTGGGTTCAGTTCTGCCACTTTGAGCCACAATTTCTATAAGCTGTAACAGAGACAGTAATAATTTACCTGAGAGTTAGTCTGGGGTATAAAAGAGAACGTGCATGGGGACACTTTGTAAAGTGAAAGGATAAATAAATGCACCTGTTATTTTATTATTACGCTTCTCCTCTAAGGAATTAGGTTTTAGATATAAATTTCTCCCCAGAGGGGAAATCCTGACCATGAGGCAATATAAATACACCAAGAAAGAAAGAATGATGGGAAGAGGAACATTATTGCCACTGATCCACTAAATACCCCAGAACTTCAGGTATTTACTGGGCTTCTCCAGGGACCCTATGAAACTGTGGTCAGGCAGCAGCCACCACTAGGATGGGATGAACTCTAAACGCCTGCTCTATAATGATCGGTGGCCCAGCTCTAGTTTAGAGAAGAAAGAGTTTGTGACACAGGGAGGGGAAAGATGGGAGCCAGGAAAGACCTCATCCCTACTCCAATGCCCTGCAAGTAGGTCCCTGCTTTCAAAGCCTGGTGAGAGCAACCTACACCGAAAGGTCAAGGTCACTGTAAGTCCAGGGAAGATAACCCACCCATTAGACTTTATATCCCTAAAGGGGAGAAACCATCTCCATTTCATGTCTCTCCAAGGTATAGTTGTTTTAACATTCAAAGAAGGCGTTGACCTTGAACAGACTCTTTCGTTGGCCTACCACAGGCTGCCTTCTCCTAGGGGTAGAGCAATTATCTGGCAGGACACTATACTTTGTGGCCACTACTACTGATATTAATGTATTTTCAACATCCAATGGGAATTCTACAGAATTTACTAAATAGATAAGAGATGAGAAGTTGATTCCATTTAGGATTTTCCTTCTACTAAATGAAGTATATTGAAAATTTTTCTAAATTGTATATACATCATAATCATTCTGTGGGATTAATTCTTGGAGTCAGTGAAAAAATTTTTGCTTAAAAAAAAAATCTTACACCTACTAGGTTCTTCCACACACCATTATATTTTTCTATCTATCTTTGAAGTTGTTTTTTGATCACTATTTTACTTGGGATAAAAAAAATGTCTTTTATACTTTATAAAAGAAAATTAATACTTAGTGTTGAGAAATAATTTTAAAAAGTATAATAATTTTATGATAAATTCTGTATGCAGAATAAAGTTATTTCAAAGGAAAGGCAAGCTGCAACTGATGTCCAGCTGATCACTCTATAATCTGTTAGCACTGTTTTTGAAATGGTAGTGACAATAACAGTTCATTTAATGAAGCATTTTAATTTTTTTCCTATAAAATATTTCAAAGCTAACAATTTTACAAAGGGAGAAATTAATTACTCTAGAATATAAACATGTATATTTAAAGCACACTAATTTGTATTACAAAGAAAAATAAAGTTTTGAGCACCTTTTTAAGAATCCTATCATTCTGATGTTCTAGTTGAATTTTTCTTTTTTTAATATATCTTTATTGATTTCAGAGAGAGGAAAGGAGAGGGAGAGAGAGAGACAGAAACATCAATGATGAGAGTCACTGATCGAGCCCGCAACCCGGGCATGTGCCCTGACCGGGAATCGAACCCCGATCGCCTGGATCCTAGGTCGACGCTCAACCGCTGAGCCACACCTGGTCAGGCTGTTCTAGTTGAATCTTATACCAAAATAATAGTAGTATTACTGCCCATGACTTTTTTATGTCATTGATATTTGCATAATACATGCAAGATCCTAATAAAACAAAAACATACTAATAGTAACTGTGAGGTTTCTCTATTTATCCTCATGGAAACATTAAGTGGAAGAGGGAAACAATTATAATCAACCCCCCTCAAAAAAAAAGATGGTGGGAAGAAACTGATAGGCAAATAAAACTATCAGCAATGTGCAGAGTCCTCTATTTAATCCTCTGATTATACCTACCAAGAATTGTGTGCCAAATACTGTGAGATGAATTCAATCCCAACAACCCTATGAATAAGGCGCATTATCTATACTTTGCAGATAGGAAAAGAGTCTCAGAAAGCTTATATATCTTGATCAAGGTCCAAGTGCTACTATACACAGAGCCAAGGTTCAAAGGCCTACACTCTGCACACCTTTGGAGGAACACCTGCTATGAGATTCAGCAGTCGCAGTATCTATCAGTGGAGAGGTACTGAGGTCACCGTGCCGTCTCCCGAGCAGCTGCGTGTTTCCGTAGCTGGGCTCCGAACAACTGAGCAACGTTTCACAGTCTGGAGTGGGGCTGAAGTCACGTCTGTAACCTGGGCCCTCTCACGGCTCCCCATCTTTTGCTCTGTGCTGGACACTTTGTCTGACACATCCTGCAGAGGCAGATGTAGTGAGTAGAGCAGCTTAAAAAATAATGAGTCTTGGCAAACTCTTGGCTTATTAGCCCACACACCAGTTCACAGATGACTGGAATTCTCAAATCAGATTACCTGACAGGCAATTTCATTATCTGGCTCTGGTACACCTTCAGAACCATGAGATAGCCAGATATACATCACCCATTAATCTGTTTGGTCAGTCAATGTGCAGCTTTGTAATCCTGTTTGTGCAGTTACCCAAGTTCAAGGTTTTTTTAGTGCCTTTGTGTCTGTCCCTATTTGTTATTTTATGTATAGAAAGAGAATGGAGATTTTCTTGTATTTTTTTACATATCTAAATTATTATTTTATTCTATAACAATTGAGTATTAAAGTCACTGAATTCCTACCCCTTTACTTCTCATCTAGTAATCTTAAAACTGAATGTTAAACACTCAGCCATATAAAGTAAACTCTGACCACAACATGAGTTTAATTAACCTGTGACAGAAGAAAGGAATGCGAAGAATGGCTAATAGCTGAAAGTTAGATGTAAGATATACACATTCTTCCATAATGGGAGTAGGTGCAGCTAATCTGATTTTATTCCAACTCTTCATTAAATCTCAAGCTAAAAATAATGGAAAGGAACTTCTTTATATGATATCAACTTAGTGCAAAGCTCCATTCGAGAAAAAGAGTAACAATAGTATTCTTTCTACTTTCCCATCTGCCATGAAGGAGGCTGAGAAAACAAGGACAGCTTCCTTTGGGGTGTACTGTGAATGTCCTGGCCCGGGTCAGTGTCACCCTCCAGCCCAGTAGTCAATCCTGCTCCATGAAGATCAGTCAGTCAGGAAATTGGACAACTTATTTTCTCTGCTGGACACACCTATGTTCTCCCGTCACACCTTTCTCACCCTCTAGAATATTCCTCTCCTGAACCCCTACACCATCTACTGCCTATTTGGTAAGTCAACCCAATAGCCGCTCTTTGGCCCACACGTACCATAAAGCGCCCTTTTTGTGGATAAACATCCTATCCCTATGGAGACTGTCCATACCCGCTTGTACAATGTTTAATCCACCTGGCTTCTCCCACACCAGCTAGTAACAAGGAGCACCAGCTTTCATCAGCACTCACCGTGTGCCGGGCACTGCGGGAGCTGCTATATGTACACCTTCTTTATTAATTGTCACAAAAGTCTTGTTAGATTTTACCCCGAGATAGTTATTTGGTGATAAAGCGCAAAATAAAACTCACATTGTCTTTATTTTTAATCCTCACCAGAGGGTAAGTTTTTCATTGATATGAAAGGGGGGAAGATAGGCAGACAGACATCGACGTAAGAGAGAAACACTGATGGGCTGCCTCCTACACGGGCCCTGACCAGGAATCAAACCGCAGCCCTTCGGCGCGTGGGGTGACGCTCTCCCCAACTGAGCCACCCCGGGGGGGGCAGCTCACAGTTTCTACCCTTCAACCTGGAACTCCGCTCCCTTCCCCACAATAGTCATCTGAAGTACATTTCTCAAATCTGGTGGTCAGCAGCGAGAGGAGTTTTACCTGAACCAAGTCCCTTATGAAGCCAATTCATCACTCCACTTCACGTTCCCCTAATGAAAATCCACAGGAAGACATTTTTTGATCAAAATTTTTATCGTATTCAGATCTCTTCAGCATATTTCATCTGCCCTGAATTAGTCACTATGTGGGAGACTGTTCATGTCAAGGCTGGAACACTGAGGAAGAAATTAAATTACTGCCTTGGCCCAAACCTCAGGCTCCTGTCCCAAATCTCCCTCCTGTCACCACATGCATCTCTCTCCTTTATTACTGTTAGTATACTTATAATTTTATGTCCCTTTGTGTGATTATTTCCTTAATGTTCCCCTCGTCCACTGAACAGTAAGCTACAAAGGGGCAGCGGCCATGTCTGCTACCAGCCACATTTTAGCCTTGGTGCCTGGTATGTGGAAGGGGCCCAGCATCTATCTGCCAAATGAGAAGGCGTGAGAGAGGCAAGGAGGGAGGTCAGGCATCCCAGCAGGAATCTGAACCAAATGCTACCCTAAGGATTTCATAGCCCAGGGGCCAATGCTGAGCATGGACAGGAATTCAGAGGCTATGGTGCCTGGGGCAATGTGGTAGAAGTTACTTTTGCTTTCTCGGGTCTAAATAATGATATTGGTCCCTTGACACATACAGAAGTGAATTCAGTCCTGGTTGGTTATGAGATTCTTCACGTTCTGCCAGCACTTTTTTCTTCTGTGTGTGTGCTATGGTTCTCCTCTGCACAACGGGGATTTTTTTAAAAAGACCCTTCTACCTTTGCCCAGAGTTCCTTTAAAGACAAAACAGTATGTGTATCAAAGTTTTGTTACTATCGTCTATACTTAGACATGTGTTCAGCTTTGAATAATTAAAATATTCAGCCCCATAATAATGATGAAAATAACAAGGCAGTCAAGCATAGTAGTTCAAAGCATTGATATACAATCAGAGTCTTGGGTTCAAATAATTTAATTTAAATGTTAGACAAGATAAACTAAGAACTAAATTGCAATCATATAATAGTACCTACCCTATAGTGTTGTTGGGAATAGTAGGTGATCAAATGTGAGAGGTTTAGAACAGTGCATGGCACATGGTAAATGTAAATGCTTGCTGTTATTATTATTATTACTATTTTGCATTAAAAAATCTGACCCCCCAAAGACTAAATGATTCAGCCAAGCTTATATACTGCAAGAGTCACAGACAAGTCTAAAATTCAGGCATCAACTCCCACCTCTGACTCCATCACACCATTACACATGGATTATGCTGTTAAAAAAATAATAAAAAAATGTAGCTGCATTTTTTTTTCTTCTTTTTCCCTTTTCTTTTGCATTTTACACTGAGCAAATAATTTCCTGGCTTTCAGGAAATAGTAATTTTCAAATGCTTACTACCTGATTATATTCATTAAAGATTTCCAAATGGTCCCGAGTCGAGCAAAGTAGAAATTATACCATGATTATATTGTTACCGAGCTGAAGGAAGAGAATATATTTCTCTTTCAAAACTTCTATGAGAGTCAATATAATTCCCATTATACTTTCCCTGCTATTTTATTATCCCTTTCTTTATTAGAGGTTTCGATTCGAAGCTGCTCTTAGAAAAAGAATAGGAAAGGAAAAAGATTTAAATTGCTCTTTGTCCATATCAAGGCCAGAGCTTTAGAAGATAAGAGCGAAGGGAAGGTTAAGTCACAATGGTCAAATGCTATGACCTGATTATGTCTTCACTTATTTTCCTGTCCTTTCATTAATGAAAATCATCCAATTCAAACTCAGTTATTATGCAACAATGAAAGCCATATATGTTTAAATGTACAGCGTTCTCTTGATAGAATTTCTTTCTAAATGGGAAATATTTATGGAGCAGAAGAATCTAGGCTGAACCTCAGAAAAGAGAGCAAAAGAAAGTTGGTTTATATAAGGGTTGTTTTTTCCCTTGTATATGTTGTGGTATTTTTATGTTTAAGCAAAAAATTGATTGAAGGTAGAAATGAAGAGAATTCTACAGCCAGACAGGTGCTAAATGACATAGCAAGAAAAGATGTTAGAGATAATTTCACATTTGAAAGAACTGACACAGAAAAAGGTTCAGTAAATCTGTGGGCTCATGAATGGCCATGGCTGGGCCAGATGCCACGGCTCCCAAAGGAGCGCTCCTTCCCCTCAGCCTCCACAAGGAGGTCTCTGCCAACATCACCACCACCTTTGCAGCCATGCTCTAGTCCACTTGCTCCAAAATCCTTTATGGTGATTTCTGATCTCAAGGAATTTATTTCCTGATCATTCCTTGTGACTCTTCTTAAACCATCCTTTAACTCTTTCCTATATGTCTGTCTCACTGAACAGAAAAAAATTGTACATTTCTTGAGGGTGTCTTATTTATTTGCCAGCCTCTTGGGATATAGTAGCGTGGTAGGCCCATAATGAGCACTGAGTATTTACTGACAGAATAACATAACACGATGGAATGAATGAATTCCTCTTGACAATAATGATGTTTGTACACAGCACTCTCTAAAGGCCCCCCTCATGGTTTTCTCCCACAGTGTAATTCATGACAGAGTCTTAACTTTAAATTTAACACAGACAAGATTACATCTGTTTGTAAGTTCATTTAACTACACAAATGAATTTTTTAAGTAATATGTACAATCCAAAGAATACTAATATTCTCTCTGAAGGAAAATATGGTCTCAAATAGGGCTATTTAAAGGTCAATCATTGCATCTCTGGAAGGAGTCCTCCTGCAACCATCCTGGTGCTAGGAGTAAAATTATTGAAAGAAAATAGGAATGTACTACACTGCAAAGAAATATTGAAATATACATTGATGCCACTAGAAGAGCAATTATTCTTTAGGGAGTTTATTTGCTTTAAAAAATACTTCTTTCTCAATGCCTCCCCTCCAAATCTGAGAACAGTGAATATACTTTGAAACAAGGATTGTGCATATATATTGCTTTGCTTAATCTGTGCTCTGAAATTGACTAAAGGAACAGGTTTGCTGTGAGGATAATATATTCATATTGGATTCTATCTCAAACTTGTTACTGTAAAACATGCTGGTATTCTAAGAGTATTAGAGTAGTTATATAAAACTAGATACTCTATTTTCTCAAATGCTCCAACACTAAAGATTCAAGGGTCTTATGCTGAAAGTTTATATTCCTTTACATTGAAAAGATTGCCTTTACATTGAAAAGCTAAAGAATGAATTACTTCCAACTTCAAAATTTACATACTGCTTATCAGCCAATACATGAAGATTTTCAAATTTTACTTAAAATATATAGTCATTTCTCTTCTGTTTAGGTATTGTATAGTACAATATTGTGACTTATAAGAAAAATAGATATTTGGTCATTTCTCATATATAGTTGGTCTTCCTTTATGGTTCCTGACTCACAGCTCCCCAAACCCTTGAGATTTCCTAAGGATTGAGGGTGATTAAAAATAATTTTGTTATGTTAATAAGGTAACTTTTGGAAAGCACCCAAAGATGGGCCTGGTTGCCAGCGTAGCCAACTGTACGATGAGAGGGTTGGAACCCACAACCTCCTGGGAGGGGAGGAGCTGGAGATTGAGTTCAGTCACTGATGGTCAATGATTTAATCAATCATGCCTTTGTAATAAAGCCTCCATAAAAATCCGAAAGAATGAGGCTCAGAGTGCTTCTAGGCTGGTGAACAAGCAGAGATTTGGGAGAGAATGGTATGCCCAAAGAGCTTTGAAGCTCCCACTCTTTTCTCCTACACTGCCCTATGCATCTCTTTCATCTGGCGGTCCCTGAGTTATATCCTTTTATAATAAACAGGTGATTTTTAAGTAAAATGTTTCTCTGAGTTCTGTGGGCTGCTCTAGCAAATTAACTGAACCTAAGGAGGAGGTCATAGGAACCTCTGGTTTATCATCAGTCAACCAGAAGTAGTACAGGTGACTACCTGGGTTTGCAACTGCCATCGAAAGTGGGGGCGGGAGGCGGTGGGGGCGGTAATCAGCCTTGTGCGACCAAGCCCTCCACCCCTGGAATCTGATGTGATCTCCACGTAGATACTGTCAGAACTGAGCTGAACTGTAAGACACTCAGGAGGTGTCTGAGAATCCCTTGTTGGTGTGAACCTACACACTGGAATTAGGTTCAAGAGCCCAAAAGATGTAGTGTCAATCATTAAGAGCAGGTGAATTTGGCTCTTTGTGTAGACACATGTGAAAATACCCAGTTCTTAAATTTTTGATTACTCCTATATTCACACCTTTAATATTACCCACTAGTACGTCTTTCTCCAGAACAACTTGTGTATCTCCTACCTGCCTTTTGAAGGGAGCTCACCTTTTGACTGGCCAGAAATGTAAGCCAAGCTGTTTATTTTTATACACTCTAGTTTTGCATGTGCTGCTACCTAGATGAGTGACATGGATGTGTGGCTCAATGCCCTTGAATATCAGATTCTTCATCTGTCAAAACAGGGATTAGGTAAGAATTGGACTCCCCTCCTTGCCCGAGGCCCCAACAAGCCTCCCTCCATCCGGTACTGCAGGGACGGGACAGACCGCGTCCTTCCTAACGGCTGCCTGCCGGGGGGGCTCCCAGAGGCAGCCACGGGGCAGCGGCCGCACTCTAAGGAGCAGGGCGGGGTCTGTGGTTCTGTCCGCAAGTACGGCCTCTGCATCGGGTTTCTAAGACTGTGCTCTTTTTTCAACCAATAAAGAATAGATGCTTTAAGCACCTAAGAAAATGTAACTGTCTATTAACTACTCCTTGGTGAAGCATTAAATAGATGAACTAAGTACAAGAGATATAATCCCTGTTCCCCCTTCTAGGTTCCCTAAACTCTATCCCTTTTCAGGCCAGAAGATCAAATTAATAAGCACAACTGGACAATCTCGGCTCTCTAAACTGCGACCTACCTTGCCGACGAAAATGTGTTCTGAGTTATGATTCAGAGCCATGAATTTGGTCTTAAGGGGTCATTAATAAGATATAGCCATAAAATAGAATTTACAAAACTGAAAGGAAACTCTGCAATCCCACCTGGTACCATTTATATTAAGAGTCCTGTGACAAATGCCTTTGGTCATTAGAAAATGACAACTATATAAATAATAAGGTTTCCCTTTTCCCATAGCCACCAGGAAACTAAAAGCCAAATTTAATGCTTAAATAGATATTCTGGGTTTTTCCACTATATTCTCCCTAAAATATTTTCATCTAAGTTTCTGACCTCTTTTATAATCTTAATTTCAACTGATCCTTTTTAAAGATATATCTTTTTCACCTACAGCTTCAAAATATACTTGGAAGTAAGTTAAAAGATATCAATATATGCCAATACCTCAGCCAACCCTCTCCCCAGGCTGAAGACATATGTCACGAGGCCCAGAATGGTGGTAAAGGGAAACCCAAGGAACCCACGGCAGTGGGGACCACGCAGCCTCCTTCCCCCCGAGGTCTTCACGTCTTGCCACCCTTGGCAGCCGTGTCCTGGCCACCAGTGAGGGAAGCGTTCCCCATGTCTAGAAACAAAGTCCTGTGGATTCACTGCTGAATTTCACTAACCATACCGGTGCTTCAGACGAAACTGTATTCAGCTAGGAATTTTCTGAGCTCAGCAATGTTGTTTCTTGATCCCTTGACAAAATTAATGATGTAGCAATTCATTACTGACAGGGCAAAAAATTTTGCCACAATGTTTTCAAGCTCTAATAAATTATGGATAATTTACCAAATTAATACCAGCAAGACGAAGCCTGCCTGTTCAGATTTTCATTTATCATTCTATCTAGCTCCCCTTGCTCTTCCTCTCTCACTTTCCACTCCCTCTTACTTCTCGCTCTCACACATACACAATTTCTATAACAGAGTTGGACTTGAAATCAAAATTGGAATATAATTGTTGTAATCTACTCTGGTCTCATGGCTAAGAAATGGAATTAGACAAAGTTATGAATGAATTCTATAAGAAGTAAGCATCAGAATTTTTAAAAAAACACAAAACAATTTTCAAAATGCATGGTAGACTCTCACCAGACCACAGTAACAACTTGTATTGAGTCCCCACTGTTCAGAAGACCGACTCCTCCATCAAGAAAATTTTTAATCTAGTACAAGAAATAAAATGGAAAGAACAGCTTCCCTTTACATTTTTTTATGTTTTGGTTTGGAAAGAATATATTGGTGTATGACCTTATAAAGCCGAATTATTCTTAGCATCCAGATAATTTCTTGTGGTAATAATGGGAAATTATACCCATAATGTAATATTTATATTGGAAGAACCAGCATTAAATTACTGGGCTGACTGTTTGTGCTGTAAAAATGTGAGGGGAAAGGCCTCATTTTCAGTGGATTCACAAACCAGCAGAAAAGTCAGTGGGATATGAAAATAATTGCCCTCCGGCTCTGCGACCATATGATGATGTCATGTGATGAATGCAAATGTTTTCTTAAAGAGGTACCCAAGTCTTTATGGCAAAAAAAGAAAGATTTAAACTCCTTTGACAAAATGGGGCTTAATTAACAGTTCATTCTCTTAATGATGAAATCTTTTAAACAGAGATCCTTTATTTTCCTATTTTGAACAATTCCACACCACATGTCTTCTCTTCCAAGCTTTGGGACACACTTTCTTTTCTTTCCCCGGAGTCTACCTATATCCACACTCACATCCCTTTCTTGCACTATTGAAGCAGCCTCCTAACTAGGCTTTTTACGTCCCGGCTCTCCCTACAAGATTACTCTTTCCAAAGCACAATTCTGAAAATATCGCAGTCCTGCTCAAAAGTCATTGGAGATCCCCACAACGTTTATCAAATGTCATTCGAGGACTTTCTTAGTGGGTCACCGTCCACCTCCACCATGCTCCAGCCCCAGCATCTCAACTACCGGGCTCCAAAAGCTTTGCACTCCTGGAGAGATTTCTCTCCTCTGCTAAGGAGAGGGGGTGGGACAGGGGCTGAGAGGCCCCTGGGGGATTGGAGAGGGATACGCTGCAGGATCTGTTGCTCCCAGCCCTGAACAGCTGGGTCTGTTTACCCGAGTGTCCTGAGTAAACCATTTTCTTGAAGATGCTCCAGGCGAAGTGGCCTGATGAGTGACAGCGGCAGGCAGACCTTTGAGTCTCTGTCCCGGCTTCTAACCTTCCCTCCATTCTGCACTGATTCAAAATCTGAACACTTCACACCCATTTCTGCTAAGAAACCCTTCCTGACCGCCCCTGCAGATGAGACTTCCCCTTCCTTTAAATCCCAACAGCATGTGATACATATTTGACGGCATTCATTATATTAGTCCTGCTATTACTAGATGATGTCTGCTAGCCCTGTTCCCATTATTAGGATATAAACTGCATTGTGGTCCCAAAAGTATCTAACTCACACTACAGGCACAAAGTAAATGTCTATCAAATGTCACATGATGAAGGAAAAGATGGTTAAAACCACAGTTGGGATACTCTTATTTGCTCTGATTAGTTTTCTGATCTGACACTGTTCCTCACACAACAGTCCAATCTAGTCTCCTAACAGCATCATCAGTAATGATCTCGGCAGGTTCGAGGAGAGCCTCTCACCCTGATCCTTGCCCTCTTCTGGTTTCTCGAGGGTCCTTTCTCAGGTTTCGGACTAACTATGAATGTGCTATGGATACATGATAATAAATGCCCACCATTCACTGTCTAAGACGTCTCCAGCAGGAGGGCTTCCATAAATGTTGACGGTAATGAAGGAACAGGAAAAGCCCAGCCTTCCACTCCCAGGCAGCTTCCCAAGAAACCACACGCCCCTCAGCATGTGTGCTTGGCCATTAGGTAAGTTGTGTGCGACCTTTTCGGAATCTGGTACTAAGAGATGGAAAAGTGGAACTATTCTGGCAAATGCGAAGGCCAATAATATGATATCATTCCAACCGAAAGCCACAAAGGCCACACTGGAACAAATTGGCACCGACCGGCAAGTGGGATACAATGCTCTCCTTTCCACTGAAAACCTTCTGTGGTTTCAGAGTGAGGACAAAGAGAATGAAGAAAAATAAACACAATATGAGATTCAAACCACACCAGGAACAAAAAATACAAACTGAAAAGACTTCAGAGGAGTATTTTTATGGGTAACTTTCAATTTTATCGAGAGAGTCAGGAAAACAGTACACACAGCTATGCTATGGGACTTAGACGCCAAGTTTTCATTTTGTTTTTACATTAATATTAGGACTTCTCATATTTCATCTCTGTTTATGTTTACAGAAATTACATTTATATCAAATCCAGATTTGGAGCATCTCAGAATACTTAGGTAATTCTTGTTAATATTTTCATAGGAGTTCAAGATTTTATCTTTAATGTTTCTCTGGGAAACAATACCTGTGGGTATAAAATTAATTCACTGGCATTACTAGATTGCTAATTATGTTTTAGTCCTTTGCCTAAAAACCTTGATGCACCTAATATATAATTTATGTCCACTTAGAAACAGGTATTTTTCCAATTTATAGAAGCTAAATAATACTAGGTATATTAAATACAAAAAAACCTCAAGGGAACTTTTTTTTCTATCACATTCTTTTCTGTGTTAAATGGGGCATAAGTCTTAAAACTTTAGTGGCTAAACGATTAAAGTTCTGTAAATCACAAAAGAGGTGAATGGCACCAGGAAAGAGCAGAATCGATCAACTTTCAACTCTGAGAAAGAGGAGGGAGGCGAAAAGGTTAATTTTACATGATGCTGCATAATTTTAATTTAACTGCCGTTTCATTCAGTGCCCAAAAACACTGGCTGGGAATATCCTTTTGTCATAGGTACAGAAGGGCCTTGCTATTGTCCCGCAGGAAGGCTGGCAGCTGGCCCTGCACTCTGACCTCCAACCCTGCCTCAGCAAGGGGCTCACTGATATTCCCAGAAGCTCCTCTCAATGGAAGAAGATCATTTTAAAAAAGAAAACCCCACCTCCTGGGCTGGTGGTCCTCCCACTCCCACCCTCCGCTGCTAGCCCCCTGAGTGGTGGCATGCAGGTCCAGTCAAGCCCAACAATCCCTGGGCCTTCATAAACTCACGATTTTTCATGTATATTTGATAGGTCCTTTCCCTCTTACTCAAAGCAGCTTTCACAGTCACGTTAGTGGGTGAGAGCCTCCTATTCTGGACTTACATTTGATTAATTTGTGGCATTCATGGGTCTAATTCTCCACACACAAAGGGAATGAACTCGCTTGGACTCTATCGACAAGCCATTTCTGCCAGGAAAGTTCAAATGTAAAGGAAAAAGGGCTGTGTCAGTGGGGATGGTTTCCAGCTTGCTAAAAGCAGCTTGGAATAAAAACGATAAAAACAGTCGGGCTTAAAAACACAAAACACAGCTATCATCTCCCATGCTTTTGTTAATGATATTTTAACACACGTAAGCAAATTCCTAAATGCTGCATTCCAGGTCACGCATATGTAGATCTTCACAAGGGGGGCGCCCAAAAGGACTGCAGCGTTACCGACATCACACGCACAGAAGGGACTCCTGGCTGCCTTTCAAATCCCATCCGTCAACGTTTATCAACCGCAGGGGGAGAGGCGGGCGATAAGCGCCGCCTGCAATATCGCTCGAGTTTTCAGCTTTGGGTCTCCAATTATGTTTACAGAAGTGTGAAAGTATTAAGGCAGGGCATATTGATCAAATTCCTTATTCTTACTATGTAAGAAATACTTCCGAATACATCCCTCAATGCAAGCCTTTGTGATTCCCTTAATCGTGGCTAATCCTTAAAAACATAAAGACAGCAAAAAATTTAGTGTCCCCAATGACCTGCTTACTCCAGTTTCCCTTTTTAAGTTCTCATTTAAATTTGATACCTTAAAATATTTACTAAAAAAAAAAAATCCACAAAATTCTATTCAATAGCCTACTTGAACATTTACAAAATGTTTAAAAGAACTTAAAACTAGACACACATTATTTGACATCAACAGGATGAGAGAGTTGCCCTGTGTGTAGTATAATCTTCCCTGTGTCCTTTACTAAAAAGCAGGACCCTGGTCATCGCATGATGTCACTGATATTCTGTACAAAAAAGTCCCCACAGACCAAATTCCGCTTCCTTTCTGTATTGCCAAAGATGAAATAAATCTTTAAAATGCAAGGAAGAAAAAAATGTATATGAATTTTACAAGAATATATGAGCGAGCCTCAGGGAATAATGTAAAAAAAAAACCAAAAAAACACAACAACCTCGGCTTCCACTTTTGCTCATTTACTTCTACGACCTTGGGCTTACCCTCCTGCTAGAAGGGGAAGGTGTGTGTACACATACATGTGTGTGCATATAATCAGACCCCAGGCCCGGAACACATCACGTGTCTGCTCTGGAAAGGGGAGAGACCCCCACACCAGCTCAGCCGAGTATGAGACAAAGCGTCCCGCCCCACGTCTGCCCCAGGCTGGGATGCCTGAAACCAAGAGCCAGGAGGCTCCTGAGAGGGACACTCCCACACAGAGTTCCAGAGGCAGGCTCTACAGTTTCACAAGGATAACAGGACCATTAACCTTAAAATACCAAAAGCAGGTTCCCTGAAGAACACAGACAGAAAGTATGTAGGTGGAGGTCTCTGTGGAATTTCTAGGCCTCACTACAAAACTGAGCACTGAGCATGTGAGCTCTCAGGCCAGGCAGCACGTGGCTTGGAAAGAAGAGTGTGTTTCTAATATTTACATTTAAGTTTTATACAAACATGCATATGCCCCTCTGCATATATGCATATATATCCATGGATAACAATATATACATGTACCTTCCTCTAGGGGAGGGAAGAGCAGGAGAGAAGAGAGAGAGGAAAGGTAACGATCTTGGGAGAGAAGAACCCATGGGAGGGCCAAGAAGGAACCAAGAGATGGCTGGGCTGGAGCAAAGCCTGCAAAGTCCTACCGGGGGACGCGCTGAGGCGGGCAGTGAGGGGAAGGAATGGGGAAATGCTGCCCACAGCAGCACTGGGGGGATAAAACAATTAAAAGGTAAAACTACGGGTAAAAATCCATCTCGGTTTCCAGATTTAACAATAGATCTATGATGGGAGCTGGTTCTGAAATGTCAGGACGGCCAAAATATGGCTTTTATTTCTTTTTTTAAAAATCCCTAGTTTCTCCCACCCTGATTCTTTCTCGCCTGGAGACCAAGCCCTTTCCTTGATAAACACACACATATATACACACAAAGTATGCATGTGTGTTTTATGGCATCATAGGTATCTGTACATATGTATAATTAAATCTACACTTAGCACATTAACTCCAATGTGGGCATAAAGACACAATCATGCTCACAGAACAGAAGCTAACTCCAGTGAACTTAAGCATAAGTGGTGTTTCCCGAAAGAAAACAGAGTGTCTAATAAAATTACTGTTAGATTAGAAGGAAATGGCCCAAGCCTAAGAATTCAGCCACTGGAACTAACGGCCCTGGTCACTCTAGAACTCTCTCTACTGAGCTGGACTCCAGACCCTCCTGCCACTCCTACCCCATCAGCAGACAAAGAAGGTCCCTGTCAATGGAGAAAGCTCTAAAGTGCCCATGAGGCCCTGTGTCTCTCACTCTGGACTCCAAGTTCTGGGCAGGGAAATCAGAGTGGCAAGTTTAGTCCACACACCTGCACCCTCACAGTTAGAGGAGCCCGGGAACAAGGACCTGGACTTTGGAGCTTTTTGTTCCGAGGGTGAACCTTCAAGCCCCTCCCTATGGTGGATGCTCCAGCCTTCAAGATACTAGGTAGCTCCGAAAAAGCGGCAGCTATACTCTCAGACACTCACACACTGGGAAGCGACTATACACTAATGTTTCCAAGTAAAAAGTGTGGTATTAAACTTATTAACAGAAAGAACTGCCGGTTAACCTTTTTTAAAAAATATATAATACTAGAAAAAGTGGTCTGCTAGAAAAAGCCAGTGAATTCCTCTCCCTAGTCAAATATATACTAACTTTTACTTTGAATTCAAACATTAGAAGGTCTCTGGCAGGGAGAAAAGTAGGCCAGAACTATCTGGATTACTGCCCTGACTCCAGAAACTTGGCGTAGCATAACCAAGGCCTACTTAAAAGCTGGTTATATCTGTTTAACAGTGAACTCTGAGCAGAGAGCTATCTCCTAATGGTGAAAGAAACTGTTTCCACGTTTTGAGAAGCAAGAGCCGTAAAGCAAGGGCCTCTAATTTCTGGTAATTACCCTGGTACCTTAAAGTCGGTAATTACATAGAGAATCATGCCCCGAACTGGCCTTCAGTGTGTTCCAAACCCAGTGCATGTAATTAGCCTTGATTAATATCCCACATTTCACATCAACAGAAAGAGTGAATCCAAATGATCCCCACATTCTGCAGCCTCAGGAAACCTCACTGTTCGGATTCTGTGCCTTTATCAAGGGAACATGCTGAGTAAATGGGATCAAATGATGCCTTGGCACCCACCTTGGTCTGACTATTCAGAGGGAAGCAGCAATGCCTTTCATGTAATCATCTTAATCCCTTGTATCAACTAATTAATACACAGAGAAAGCTTTTACTTGCGTGTGAGCAATTATAGCAAGTTCCTGGTCGGTGTCCAAATGGATTCACAACATAATTCAGGAACAATGAGGGTCTGGGAAAGACAGCTTCCAAAGATGACTTTTAAAATGAAAAGGGAGTAATTTTGTTAGTAGTAGAAAAAGAGGGCAGAAAATAAACATCAGTTCTCAAAGAAAAAATTTTCAATTTTAGATCCCTATTTTGCACACAACTTGCTGACACAGGTCCATTTGTGTGAGCAAAATAAGACCCAACAGATAGTAAGAGCTTTGATTCTATGTCCTCAGACATCTGAAATGTCACAGAGTTACTTACAAGGGGCTTAAAACAAAGAAAACTGCTGCTATTGCATAAGTAGCTTCTGTTAAAAATAAACCAAAACAGAATCACAGCACCCAAACTTCTGTAGGCCAACTAACGTGTGAACTCAGTGGTTTCCCGTTCCTCCTTGGGGGTACCTGTTGCACAGAGGTTTTTTTTAAATGCACGAGACAGTGCATCAGTACTTGCAGGTGCTTGAGGACTAATCCAAGGACTGGGAGCCGAGGATGCAGGGTCGGGGCCCTGTGGGCGAGTGAGGAAGACAGCTTAGGGGCCTGCACAGAAGCACATGCGGAGCACCGGCACCTGCTGGGAGCGCCCCGCGCGCCCGTCGCCAGCAGCAGGGCCGCGTGTAGTCCACCATGGGGCAGAGGGCACAGGACCCTAGTGGCGCAGGCACCCAAGAAAAGGCTCAGTCACGAAGCACCGCATGGTGGGAACGAGCCCGGGTGTGCGCCAGGAACTTCCCCTGGGCAGATGGTCCGGGGACAGCGTTACCCAGCACAGCCCAGTCCACAAGCACACGGAATCCAAGTCTCAAAAAACAAAACGCTCCCTCACATCGCCCCCTCCCACTGGACTATGCTGAAGTTACTTTAAATTGCCAAGGGTCATCCTTTTTTAAAGAGTAAAATGCTAATCACACAGGTTTGGGCATTTTGAAATAAGTACTGTACTGAGCCACACGGAACCAGACAGTACCCTCCCGCCCAAAGGGCTGTAGAGCGAGCGATCAGCAGCCCGCGGAATTCTCATGACCCAGTCCCCCCACCTTCCCACCGCATACCCACTGGCAGGAACCAAAGGGCTGTCACCCTGACGAGAGAAAACAAAGCTTTGCACTGCGTTATGAAACAGGTTTTTCCTTTCCCATAGACATTCCTTTATGGTTAGGTCATGTAAAACAGCAACACGCTCAATGAACACACTCCGTCCTGTTCCCTGCAGGTGACTGTGCTCTTCAGCTTGACCTGAGATACAGAGAGACGGAAAGAAAACCTCTCCAATTTCTAAGTAAAAAGGTGACCGTTCAGCAGCTATGGCAAAGCAGAGCCTACTGTTAACAACAAAAAGAAACTGAAAACAGCAATGTGGACGGCACAGTCATACAGGTGTGGACTGGGACCTGAGAGGGCAAAATTAGATGCTCCTGGGGTCAAATCTCAAGCCACATTGACTAAAAAAAGGACAGCCTGGCAGAAAATGTGATTTGAGCTGCTCTGGCACAGAAAAACCTGTTCTTATCTGGCAAGGGCACCCCCTGCTGGCTGCCGTGCTGAACTCCGCCTCTTGGTCCAGCTCCAGGCAGCCCACAGATCTCTTTGGATAAGGCAGGCAAGGGGCACGGAGCTCTGGCGGAGCGAGTCCCTTGTAAAGCACACAAAGGGAGCAAAAGGTCCCGTCATAGCAGTCACCGCCCAAAGCCACAATCTTTGTCCAGTCACGGTTCTCTGCAGTCAGATAAATTCCAAGCAGGCTGAAAAGAATGAATATGACCCTGATTGCTGTTTTGCCTGTGAGTTTAGAAAGTTGGGGGTTGGGAGGGAAGGAGGGTGGAAACAAGGGATCCCACCGTAAAAAGACTCTAAGTCACTCGCATATACAGTGCATGATCACCGGAGGAAATCTGGACTATCCCTTTAAAGGCAAGAGTTTATGATGACATTCTTAATAGTAATTATTTAAATCCTTAGCACATGACATTGCAACACCGGATTCAAATGCATTCCAACATTAAGGCAGAACTTATTGCCAACAAAATATAAGACTAAAATCAGTTTTGCATTCCTACTGCTTCTCTTTTACATGATGCTACTATACACACAGGCATTTTCATGTTCCCCCCACCTTTTCGCTCCCCTTCTTTTTCACCTAATTCTTTTTCATTTCTTTTGCTGTTGGGCTCTTACAAAATTACCCTGATGTTTTGTAATATCAGCCCACGGTTCCCTGCAAGGATTCCCCACAGAATCATAGTACTCAGTGCCTTTGGCAGAAAATCCTATGTAACACGGACTAGTGTGTAAACTCATTCCCACTGCCATCAACTGGGGACACTTACTTTAAGGAAAGCTGCCAGAACATTCAGCTACGCTCCACTCGCCAAGACAACCAGGGAGAAACCTGTCTGTAAAGGCCGGGTGGGTCTCTCCCCCACTGGCACAAATGCCACACTTGAGTCTCTTTAGCTTACTTTATCTGCCCTTAGTCTCAGTGAGTTCACTAGTTCAGGCTGAACTTGGCTTCTCCCTGGGACCTCAATCTCCTGTCTGTTCCCAGCTCGCAACTTCAAACACTGGGGACAGAGCGGGCAAGGCATCTAGGCGTGAGCAGAGAAATATAATGGGCCAAACAAACATGCTTCATCTCCTTTGGGTCATTTGGTCCGGTTTTCATTTTCTAGTTTACATATGAAACCAGTGGGGTAAGAAGTGTCGGTGGAATACAGACCCCAAGGGCACATGCTCTTAGTTCAGAATTTGAAAAGAATGTCCAAATGCTGGAAATCTCAGCGCCTGTTCTTTATTTAACCCTCCTTGCTGAAATGTTTAGGTTTTATTTCTTCACAGTACAGGTAAAAGGAGGGTTTGTAGTCATTCTTTTATTGACTTGTTCAATGAACGTTTATTGACTGTCAGACCTGTCTTTGCCAAAATATTCTACGTAGATAATATATAATACGAAAGTGGCTTTTATTCAACACTTTTTGAGCTAGTACTATATAGATGTCTATCCCTGGGATAACATGATTATTTGGGCTTCCATACTGAGGTTGAGAGAGTTCAACCTTTACCTATCAAAAGGCCAGAAAGTGAGTGTATGGGTCTATTTTTATTTATAAGAGGGAAGAGCAGAACAGTTTTAGAATGAACAAAATCAATTGGTACCAGTTTGGGGAAAAAGCTTCCGTTTTGAATAGAGCTGTCAAGACATTCGCAAGCTGTTTGGCCCTGTGTTCACAGGAGGCTAAAGGTTTTGTAGTCAAAAAGTAAGGGGTTTTCATTCTTTACCACTCCGGTAACAGCAGCCTCAGAACACTTGGGGCAACTTCAGCTGTTCAATTATACCCTAAAGCACAAAAATGCACATCTGTATTTATACTCACCTGCACATATGTGCAAAATCATCTATAAGAAAACCAGAATCTTAACCTCACTGTTGCTTTATTGTAGGTGTAAGGATAAGCATGATAGCTACCAATAGGCCTTCCTATTGAATTTAAGATGTATTCAAACTTTCTTCAATAAGGTCAGGTAGAAGAAGAATTGCTTAGAAGAACTGAGGATTTTTCACTCATGGCTTCAAACATCACTAAACAGTAAGCAACATGTAGCATGAAGACAAGCCCTTCATAAATCAAAACCTCTATTTTAGATACTAAGTGTCTTTCTCCTATTGTGACAATACTAAGACCCCTCCCTTGCGGAAAAAAAAAAAAAAAAATCAATAAATAAGCTCTCACTGACACCAAACCCCTTTAGATTAAGCTCAATATGCCATTAATATGAAAAGAATTTGACAGTTTACATAAGAGATGTGACCTGGTGCCAACCACCTCTCGCTTCTCCATTCTCCAGATGGTAGCAGATTAGCAGGCAGCCTTTATTCTCATAAGAAGATTTTTCCCCCCATGGAAAAACTATAAAGGCCAATTCTGTTCCAAACTTCAAGTCTCCTTCACAAATGTCTACTCAATTCTGGGCCTTAACTAATGCCTATTAAAAGGAGCCCTTGGGCCTGAAGCTGTGGAAGGGGGGAAAAAAAAGACTAAGGCAAACTTAACTCTAATGCCTGCCTTTAAAAGATCTATTGACAGAAGCAGTGGGGAGAGTTTGAACTAATGTTAACTTAAAGAAAAAGGCTGGTGAGATTCAATTGTGGATGTGAATGCTTGCCTGAGTTTGATCTTGAGGGGGCTTAAGATGAGGGAGATAAAAACCTAAGCCTACTTACATATTAAAAAATGCAGTTGTGCTAAACTCACTACATGCCGCTGTTCTCAATTTGATGTATGCCCATCGTCACCAAAGATGCTGAAGGACATCCCTGTCTAATATGGTAAAGAGCCGCAGCAGAGGGCACTTGCTCTGCTTTGCTAATGCAAACATGAAAAACCATTTCCTGACAATGCATGAGGTTCTTTCATATTAACTCTTCCAATGTAAGAAAGAATAAAAACGGAGTTTTTCTTTGATCAGGGTCTGGAGGTATAAGTATAACAAGTGGTTAATCAAAAAGATCTGAGAGGTGAAAAACAGCACTTCATCTGTAAGAAAGTCTCCCCACCATGGATAGGAAGTGATCTTGGAATAATCAGGAAAAAAAGTCATATGTTATAAACAGACTGACCTTAGTAAAAATTTTAAAAACATTCGGTTGCATTTAAAATCCAGAAAGCTAGGCAGATACCTCTCCAGAATACCTGGAGAATACCTGGCTTGTTTTGTGGTCCCCTGAATACATACTATATTTTCTGAAGGGAAAAACTGTTTCCTAGGAATCTTTTGAACACATGTAGACTTCTTTTTGTTCCAATTAGTTCATAAAACATTAGATGTACTTTCTGTGCAATTTTTAATATTTTTATTAATATTTTCACAATGAAAACAAGTAGTACAGCACATGGCCCCTACCCTCAAGGGCTTTACAGCCCCCTAGGGAACCTGGACCAAAGAAATGAGAGGTTTTAATAAAAATTCAAGACATTAGGAAGAAAGAGATCAAAAAGAAAAAAGGCACAGGGTCTAGGATTCCAACTACTTAGCATGACCTATTTCTACCAGTTTCCAAAATCATTTAGTTAAGAACATCAGCATTTGCCAATAGCAAATATATTCAGCAGTCCCCAGAAATAACAGTTTTCATGGAAATCTCAAAGACAATAAAAAAGGCAGGATTTACTTTATTTCATTCTCCTCTGCAAACTGTCTCATTTCCTTAAGGATGAAATACCGGGCAAACAGTAACGTAAACGGACATGTTAAACACTCACCCAAGGACACCTACCCAGCGGTGACGACAGCTCAGAACTCCTCTAAATTAAATGTCTAGCTCTCCCAAGCCATCGGCGCGCTGCAAAATGGATTGTTTTCAGTGGATGTTTCCTGTTCAACTCCTATGACGGTGTTCTAACAGAATGCCCTTTTCCACTGTCAGTATCATACTCTTTTTTAATTGAGAAAAGTTACATCCAGTAAAAGAACTATCCCCCAATCCAATAACTGGGACCATCCTGGCAATCAGATAACAAGTTTAGGAAACGGCTTAAGGAAATGAGCTAATAACGTGACTGCACACAAGCAGATTATCTCCGATTGCTACAGAGAATGCTATTAGGGGGCACCATGTTTTCAAGTGATCATTTTTCCAGCCTGTTACAGAAAGGTTAATCTGCAGGCTTATTCATAAAATCAATTTTGAATCATGCCAAGTACAAAAGAATTACATTAAAAATCAGGAACTATGCTGACATTTCTCTCAATTGTCTTAGGAAACTAATTCAGATATTTTCCTGTTCATAAGTTTACCCATGAAAATAAAGGAGATATAGATATCTATATATAGATATCTATATCAATTATCAACTAGCACTCTGTTTACCCAGTTGGAGTAGGCTCATGCCAAAGGAAAACATAACAATGGTTGTTTATAAAGGCTCTTTTAAAGCCGTTATCCTAAAAATTCTTTAGTTCATGAAGACGAGGGTACACGATCAGAGAAGCTTGCCTTAACTGTTATTTAACTCTCAAAATACTAAACCTCCTTCCTTTAGAACCTCGGGAGATCTGCTTAGATTGTACAATACCAAAGTACAATGAAACCCCTTCTCTAATCCACAATCATTACACACACAAACTTCCCTCACCCCAAAGGTTAACATTCCGGAGTTATCTCTGGTCCAAAACAGAAATCTGTTTCAACCTGCCCGCCTATTTGAGCTTGACTCAGAAAAGTTTACCTAAATACCAAGTATATATATTTCACTTTTGGTTCAAAACAATCTAGTGGCCAACTGTCCCAGTTTTTCACCCTTGGCTGGCAGCAGGTCAGACTGTGAAATGTAAATCAGAACACCTTTCACCTGCAAAATGACTACCATAAATGCCAACCCAGATTTCCTCAGGCCCTGAGGGGTTTTCAGAGGCACTCTGGCCACCTGGCCACTCTGAAACAAGCTGATTGTGACCATAAAACTCAAACCTTGCTGAGAAAGGAGCCTGGGAAAATGGGAAATCTGCCATTCCCAGATGAAGTCAGTTTCTCGGCTGGACTGTTGTGTCTATGAACAACATTTCGTAGTTCCTAGGAAATCTAAATATCAGCTATTACTGCAGGCCAAAAAAAAAAAAAAAAAAAAAGCCTTGTGCCCTTTTCTGATAGAGAAAACCCAGTGAATGCCTTGCGATAAGGGTTAGATCCAAAGGGCACACCGAAACGGGGAAGACTTCAGGATGCCTTCACTCCAGCTGGATTACATCCAACACCCACTTATCGGAGATAGAATTAGACCAAATGTCAAGAGGAAAGAATGGACAGGCTCACCCCTTCGTGTACTGGGAAGCGCAAGTCTTAGTGTTTTTGCTGACATTTTAAGTATAAAAGGGTCTTATTGTAAACCCTGGACCCCCAGAAGGGCTGCTTCTACAGAACTCTGAAAGGAGAGATTAGTCGGGGGAGCTTCGGCATCGGATGCCACCTTTCAATCACGTTAGACACAGAGCTTTAGCCACTTTTTTGCTTAGAGTCATGCATGTGGTCAAAAGTTTAATTATATCACCGGCTGCATCAGCAAGCATATTGTCTGCCATCCGCAGGAGGGATAAAACCTTTCTCGTGCTTGGGGTTCAGACATGGCTGTGGAAGGCTTCCTGAAATCTTGGGTTATGCCTGACAGTTGGTATTTTTTCCCT
This sequence comes from Miniopterus natalensis, assembly GCF_054644295.1. Classification (NCBI taxonomy): domain Eukaryota; kingdom Metazoa; phylum Chordata; class Mammalia; order Chiroptera; family Miniopteridae; genus Miniopterus; species Miniopterus natalensis. The sequence goes on from NC_142083.1 coordinate 58,085,241, forward strand.
TAACTGATCAAAGAACATAGCCTGGGTCCTGATAAGATTAGAGGAGGTTTCTCTCTTTTTGTGAACTTTGGAGAGTAGGGGCCCCGTCAAAGCAGCAGAGTTTTTAATGGATGGAGTCTGAACACAAATCAAATTGGCACCTTTGACATAACTGACTGGTTCTCCGCCAGCCACTCATTCCCTCATTCCATCAATAAGAATTTATTGAATGCTGAGGTGTTGAGACGGTGTGAAAGACTGCCTCTCTAAGTGCCAGCATCAGCCAAAACACCAAGTCATTAAACCAGTTATGAGTCAAATCAGACTGGTTATGCGTGCAGATCGGGCCTAAATCCATGAAGTCTGGAGTAACCACGAGTTTCATTCTGCAAGTTGAGAAATGCTGATGGTAATCAGTCTTCGGCTGTGGATTTGAGAGGTAAGAGACAAGAAGGAGCTGCCCTGGATACCAGCTTCCAGGCCAGAGAAGACCATGAGGGGGCCACATGGGACCAAAACCAGCTGCCAGTTCTAATCAGGAGAGGATTAAAAAACACACAAAAACTGAAAACCTATTCCAGACCTTTCCATAAATAGCTTTCAATATGAACATGAGTGGTCTAAAAGTTCTAAGATACGTCAAATACCAGAAAAAAATAAATGCTAAATGGTATAAGCCAGACTAATCAGTCAAGAGCCATCCTTAGAAGCACCCATTGTTGAGAACATCTGTCCAACTAATTCCAGTGATGACAGCTTTTTGTTCCCCACAAACATACACACTCACACCCACGTACACTTGCCAAGCAGAATTCATATTTCAGTTAAAAAACATAATAGCAAGAGGATCCACAAAAGAAAAAGCCACTGGTCTGAAACTGACAGTGAGTCTGTGATGATATGGGCCAATTTATAATTGGGCCCAGTCAGCCCAGTACCAAGGGCCTACATGATGTTTTAATTTTTTTTAATAAAATAAAAAGGAATAAAACCCAGCCTTGATTATATTCATCTTTCTACCAACACAGTCATAAGGTAGAATTTTTAGTATTTTCTTCTTAATGGAGGAAAGGGCCCATGAAGACAAAAGTGCTGGGGGCTGTGCAGATCACGCTGTGGCTCTGATGAAAACTGCCACGTCCTTTGTGCCCACAGAGGCCACGAACTCTACATAACCTCTTTACCCTTCCCAGCAGCTCTAGAAGCATTAACATTGTCCACATTTTATACATGTGGACACTGTAGTGCAAAAAGCTTACATAATCTTGACACAGAAGAGAGAGCATAGATTTTAGAGATGGGCACAGCTGGATTGGAATTCTGGCTCCCCCATTAACCAACTGTGTGACACTGAGCAAGGTACAACTTTCCACGGCTGAGAATTACACAAAATGTATGCAAAGAGCCTGGCACAGAAATGACAAAAAATAGTGGCTATTACTATAATCATTATTATTGCCCAAGGTGAAATAACTAGTGGCTGAACCTGCAGGCTGACTCAGGTCTGCTGCCGAGGTCTTTTTGTGTGCTACTGTGTCTTCTTGGGACCTGCACAGCAGACAGGAAGTCCTAAGAATTCCATAGTTGTGTTACCCAGTCCTCAAAAAAGAGAGACTACCCTTGAACAAAATCACTCTATGCAGAATAGAAAAACAATATTTTTTAAGCCACAGTTAATAGTGTCACAGGGCTCCTTTTGCTTTTACTAACCAAAATCAGCACTATGACTTGGTAGTGTTAGTTCAAGAGCTGCAGGATGCATTAGTTGTTCAGTTAAAATGCTTTCCTCCACCAAACGGGCTGGACCCTTGATTCACTTCCAGCAACACTTACTCAGCCTGAGCTGCACTTCTGACCTGGGTCATTCGGCAATTTCACTTATTAGTCAATCCAGCTCTCCCCAGTTGTTTACAGTATTTCAACTATCTAAGAAAGAGGTGGAATGTTTAACCAACCACAACTCTGAATATTTATAATAAAAGTCTTTATCCGTAAGTCTCTTAACGGTTTGCAGTCATCCGTAGCATTTCCTGGATCTTTCGAGGCTGATTTTTTATGCCTTTGATGAGGACTTTAACAATAATTCAGCCCCTCAGAAAGGTTTATTAGAGGATGGGATAATCACACTTCTGAAGGCACATGACGAATCTATACAGCTACACACAAATTACAATTTAGAGAGCTCTTTTCGGTTACCAACTGCCATTGCAATTGAAGATGCTTAATTCTAAAAGCTACATTTCGGCCAAGACCTCATGAACACTATGAGGAATGTTCCATTTACCGACAATTCTGATAATACAAAGAGTTCTGTATTTGAATTTAAAAATTAGGGACATTTGCACAAGAACAGAGTCTATACCTTAATATACCCATTTTCTCCTGCTATTTATTGCCTGTTGCAAGGATCGTCGCTTCCTCATTATCTGAAATGATGATAAATTGGGGTAAATGCAAAGCAAAAAGGGAGAAAAAAATCTATTCCATTTCACAGATGAAAAAAAGAAAACAAGCAAGCAAGGAAGCGCAAGCGCGTGCACACACACAGTGTTGCACCACTCCATTCACTGCATCCACACAGAAAGTTTGGCTGGTTTGGTCAGTTTCTTGCCTTCCAAATAGTAGAAATCTCTGATCTTAAAATCAGTATGTTCAAAAAAAGTAAGCTTAGGGAATTTCCTGATCTCAGCACTGAGCCAGCACATTGAGAATAATTTTTACTGTAAATCTGTGCTTGGGGTGAATCTGGAAAATGATTTGGAACAAGAAATTTTTAAGATGCGTGCGTGTATGCATGTGTGTACAAAATATATCACAGTGCAATTGCAGCAAGATCTAGTCGAAGTTGAGCAATTCAGGCTGTGAACAGCATAGCCAACCAGCCCATGCAACTCAGATCCAGCTCCTTCCTCCTCAACATTTCATCTGCCAAGATTCCATTAATCACATCCAGAAACGTCATAGTTTTTCACCTTGGAACAAACCAATACAAGGTAAAGTGTTTCATAGACACAATACTGAAAGAGACTTTAGACATAATTTAGTCTACTTCTTTCCCCACTTGCTAAAGTTTCATCCCCCTGTGATATGATCCAGAGAGATTATTCATTATCACAGTCCTTTACCTCTGAGACATATGAAGAAATAACAAAGAGCAACAGACACAGGGTGCCTTTAGGGATGGAAACAGCCAAAAAGAGTAAAAAAGTTCCACTCGGCTAGAGCACCTTGAATACCTAATTAAGGTGCAGGCCAGAATTATACTTCTGTTCTAATGAAAAGTGTTTAAAATCAGCTCCAAAGCCATCTACATTGGCAACCCAGTGCTGCTGGAGCCTCCACCAGCAGGCCGAGGGCTGGGATTGAATTTCCCCAGACAGCTCACTACTGCAGACACTAACAGTTGCCACATTCAAGTTTCATATGTTATAACACCCTGTGATTTAGACTCAAGTTCCACTTGTACAGCTGCCTGCCTTCCTGAGTAAATGGGAACAGAGGGTAGAGTCTAGGTCCCACTGCAGGGAAAACAGATCCTTTTCTATCTTAAGAGACAAATTTGCTGTCCCCAGGCCTCAGAAGCACCACAATTCCTATGTCATTTTAGCAGCCAAACACCTCTGCTTGATATTCAGGAGAGGACATCAGCTGCATGTGGTAGAGTCTCCTCAGATCACTGACCTCACCTGGGGTCAATGCAAACAAGTAAAAGAGAATCAGAGAGAGAAAGCACCTCAAGTCCTGTCTCTTCAAAGACACAGAGAAAGATAACTGATTTCTACGTTCATCTAGAAAACAAACCCCCGAGACAAAAGTCTCACTCTTAAGAACCAGAGTATAAAGTAATCATAAATAACTGGAAGATGAGTATGAAAAAGACTGAAGACTTTTACAAAGATAAAATGAGAGCAGCTCTAATAGAGTGATACAATATTAAAGTCAGTTTTCACTTTTTAATTAGTTTCGTGTTGTGCGCTTTTGCACACTAAGGCATTCACCAGCCAGTTAGTACCCAGCCTGGCATAGAGCAGGTATTCAATAAATATGGATGGACTGAACAGTTATTTTAATTACTTGTATTTATGAATCCTTCAATATATCTCCATAAGAATTTAAGTTCCTTTGGGCCTGTGATTATGTTTTGTTCACTTTAACAGGATATTACAAATAATAAATGACTCATTAATGTTTAGAGAACAGAATATGGGCCTTCTGAAGGCTTCAAGAGTTGTAAATTACATTTCTTTTGCTAGTTTAGGAAGCTAAGCCAAAAATAGTTTGGTGTTGCTTAACCTAAGCAATCAGAAATAATTTTCCACTGAATTCTGCTACAGGCCCCGGAGTATAGTACTTGGGAACAAAGAAATGACTCTTCCATTATTGTCCAGATGATATTCCTTTGTGCAAATTTTTCAAGTGTTATTTTTATTTTCATCCAGCCCCATAAAGCGAATGACTGAGAATGAAACTAAGCATAATTTCTAAGGAATAAATGAAGATCTTATACAAAATAAAATAAGAATAAAAATAAAGAACTCATCCTCTTTTTCTGTTCACCTCCTCTCTACTCTCTGGCCAGATCGATGTCAATAAATTCCACATTCCATCTCAAACAGATGAATAGAAGATTAGCGTTTCAAGGAAACAGCTGTAAATAACTATAATCTAGTTAGTAGGATTCCTTTATGGCTAGAAAGGTTATAACAACAGGAGTCCTAAGTTTCTCTGATCAAACACTTTAATTCCCTCCTAGAGGGAAACAATAGGACATCTTCTAAAGTTCAAACACAAGGTCACGTGTATAACATTTATATATATGAACTAGCAATAAAGAACCAGGATAAGGAATTTTAATCCCATAAAATTGAGGTAAAGATCCAAGGATCTCATAACTAAATATCTTCTGACAAAAAGTAAGAAGCTAACTTAATATGAATTGGTGTTCTTTGTCCTAAGCATGACCCTAGCCCCACAAAAAATACAGCAGGTCTAAAGAGAAGGTCCAAATTAACCTGGCTAAGTTTAAAACAACCCAAGTAGGAATAATTCATTTGGCAAAAAATTCCAGTTCAGATTGAAATACCCAAAAAAGGAAAAAAGGAAATATCAGGTTTTAATGGAAACTAGTAATTTGCATATAAAAATATTAATTGTGCACTACTATCTACTGGGCATTGGTAAGGCAGTGGGGGAATGAGGGGTATCATTTCCTCACTCTTTTTATGTGAACTTGCTTCTTCAGATGTCTTTCCCGTGAATGAGGGTTTTGATGGAAATGCTTGTTGCTTTGTAACTGAGGGGGCGCTCTGTAGGACTGGGCCCACCTGTGAAGACCAGCATGGCCCACACTACAGCCACAGAGTAAAGATAGACTAGACATTAAGAGAGAAAAGGAGTCTGTATAATGGAACATCAGCACTGCCATCGAAAGTCATTTTGTACTTTAGACGACAGACATGACTATTGCTTATTTCCAACCGGTATTTGATTCGGAAGAAGAGAGCTCTCAGCAAATAAGCATGGAGAATGTCTCTTACTTGAAGGTTAAATGAGGCACTAATAAATTGAGTTTATTCATTTCTCTGGAAGTCACCTACAGAAAACCAGATGAGATAAATGCAGGTCAAATACAGGTAGATCATCTGTTGACCACTGACCTGCACACTTAACTTACTCCACAGAGATAAGAACCCTACTCCTACTCATAGTTACAGAAGAGTCTCCATCATGGATCTGGGCAGCCTCAATGTCTGTGGGGCTCACACATCTCTAGGGAAAGACCTCATGCAAACACTCCCAAAGGTTCAATTAGCTCTATGGGAATACTAAGAGGCCAGGATGCTCTGGGAATATCAGGATTTTCCCCACAGAACCAATCAGAATCCCCTTACGGGGTTCATACAACAGAACTCTGTCCTTTAGAGACCAATGACTTGGGCAGTAAGCCAAGGCCACTGCTGGAGTTATCCTCTGAGGTAACCTCAAAGTTTCAAGGTAACTGGAATCCAGCAGTCACCACATTCATCTAAACCAGAGGCCTCTTACACACCAGGGAACTGGGCTCACTGAAGATGAGCCCCTTTATGATGGCCTCATAGCAAAACTTGCTGTCCAAAATTCAGTCCTTTTAGGAAAAGCAGCACAGCCGAGGCACAGTCCAGGTGGCTCGCCACAACAGTCTCCTGGACATTTATACATTCCCCACATTTATTATCTAAGCATTAGTAAGTTTTAAATGCAATAACTGGACATTCTTTTTTCAAATATTATTTGAGTTGTCACCTTCTGGACATGGCCACTTTCTCTTCTCTTAGTATAAAACTCAACCATTAAGAAATCCAATGGACACAATTAAGGTCTCTGATTTGTTTTCCTTCCCAACTGCCAGCATTTTCTAATCATTATTGCTGATGAGCAACACGCTATCAAATTTTTAAAAATATATATATTGACTTCAGGGAGAGGAAGGGAGAGGGAGAGAGAGAGAGATAGAAACATAAATGATGAGAAAGTTGTCATTGATCGGCTGCCTCCTGCACGCCCCCGACTGGGGATCAAGCCCACAACCTGGGCATGTGCCCTGACCGGGAATCGAACCACAGTGTCCTGGATCCTAGGCTGACGCTCAACCGCTGAGCCACGCCGGGCCAGACAACGTGCTATCAATTTTCATACCAATTTTCTTGTTTGCTAGCTATGGGATCTTGTGTCAATTTTCTAGTACACAGTGGTTATTCAACAAATATTTGTGGAATGAATGAACAAATGAACTGAGCGTTATCAGGATACCATGAGGTTCCGCACGGAGGACGTAAGGAGTCTGACACGGTGCAGGCCCTCAGTCGTTGTGAGGCGAGACCAGAAGTGGTCAGAGTGCTCATGACAGCAGCGGTCTTCTGGGATTCTACTCAGGAACAAAAGGCACATCAGATACAGACTACTCCCTGGGCAGGAGGAAAAGTCATCCTCCGATGAACAGGGTTTGAAGAACAGTTTCATGTAATATCCATGGCAATAGGCAGTGGGTACAATTTCCTGTTTCCCATTTATAATAAGAGCTACCGAATGGATATTCTAAGTTAACTTCTTTAAAATACGGAAGCCAGAGACCCTCTTACAGGCACCCAAGCAGCTGGCTCATTTCCTCTTGTACCACATAAAGCACCAGAAGGGGTTTTCCTCACTCCCACAATTTCTTGCCATATCTAATAGCAACAGCCAGTTCACAGCAAGTTGAAAAGCAGTTTCAGGATCTGGAAAGATAAAATTCTTCCTAGAGAGAATGGTATTTCAGTTACCAAGCGAGGGTACTGATAAATTCCAAATGATATTAGGCCCCATGTAGGAATATAATAATCTGTAAGTAGCATTCTTTTCATGCCTGAAAACTGCAAATAAAGAAACCGTTTTCATAACAGACCTGAGATGAATCCAACAATGGCACTAGGTCAGACACTACATCCACGATCCAAGACGGGTGAAGAACTACAAATCCAAAGGGAGGGAGCTTCTATAGAGGTAGCGAATCCTTTAAAAAAATCAAGTCAGTCCCCAAATATAAAAAGGATCATTCTCTTTCCATGAGAGAAGTTGAGTGAGTGCCATAGCAGAAATTAGCACTGAATGTCTCAGAGCTGTGGTTAGAAGTTACATAAGAACATCTGGATGGTGATAAATCACTGGAAGATATTATATGGTAGAAAATAAAATTATATTTTGGGGACAGTTTAGTTCACTGGTATGTTTAATGCTTTGACCAGCACGGTAAGTAAAACTGCTGAAATGAAGATGACTGTGTAAAGTAGATCAAAGAGAAACATGAGACTGACATCAAAATCCCCATCCAACTAATGCTGGAGTGGGCGCAGTTCTTAAAAAGGGACTTCTTATGCCACTAGACTGAAAAATAGTATGTTTACAATACTTTCCATTGTTTCTGAATTCTTTGGTTGACTCACTGGATTGTTCAAATTCAGGTATTTCTGTTTTATTCAATCATGCTCAACTAAGAATAGAGCCTGACAAAATAAAACTCACCACATAAAGATCAGCAATTCTGGAAAGAATTGCTCACAGGAATGACTGTTAAAGGCACTTGACACCTAGAAATCAGGAAAAGTAAGCTAGCCTGTCCTATAAAGAACTAAACAAAAGACGGTAAACAAATACATCTCCAGACCTAATTAGAGCTATTGAGTAAACAACTGAAATAACAGACCTCATAAATCTACTTTCAGAGAGAACAGCTAAAAGCATGAGATTGAGGAAGGAATTAGAACCATGAACTGAATGTAAAAATGTAGGGCACACTGTTCTGCCCAAGAAAATGGATCTTGTGGTACTGTACCCCACGCATTCCTGGAGTATTTTTACTTGATGACTATTTTTATTAGCCCTCTCCTCAAAATGATTATAATCCATTAATGTATACCTTTTAAATGCAAGGAGTGGGTTTACATGTGGTTTTCAATTTTATGATACGAACCGGTGTGCCAATAGCTCCAATGGTCCTGTATTTAGAGAAATGCACCAATCTTTCTTTTGAAAAAAATTTTACTAGTACTGGTTTTGGGTGTACAACTTAATGGTTAGACAGTCATATACTTTGCATAGTGTTCCCCCTCGATATTTCCAGGACCCCAGCTGGCACCATGAGAAATGTACTGATCTTAAAGGAACACATCTCCTCTATAAACGAAGCCTCTCACTTCCAAAGGGAAACCAACAACGCTCCTTCAGAAATTATTTTAAGGGGAGAATTTAGGTTAAAAATTCAGAGACAATTTTGTCTTTGAAAGTTTTTAAGTGTATCAGTGCATTACCCAAAAATACTACAGAGTCTCTATTTCTAGAAAAATAACTGCAAGAGCTAACTGCCTTTCAAAGAGAACAAAGTATAATCTTACATGGAAACAGGAGGGTAAAGTAGATTACTTCTGGAACTTCCCAGACCTGTGTGTCAGCGTAGACTGAATGGACACAGGCAAATCCCTTAGAGATCATATTTATTTTCACCCATATCTCAGCAAAATGTAGAACGCAGGGGAAATTACTGGGACATAGGTTAATTTGCTAAGCAATGTCATAATAGCATTCAAGCACGTAAATGATTAACATGTATGCAACAGAAAAATGTTCGATAAAGCTTAGCCAAACCACACACGCCTCTTCCTTGTCTCTCTGCCTGTCCTCTCTCCTCCTCCTCGTGATGGGAAATTAGGGAAGTAGTAAAAGTGAAAGCCTCTTGGCCTCCAAAGAAACCTGAAAGTTATTTCAGGACTCTCAGAAGACTTCTTGACCTACTTGTATGCTAGGGGGGGGAAAGGGGAGAGGAGAGGAGGGAAGAAAAGTGGCAGAAATTACATGATTTTTAAGAGGTATGAAAATCAAGCATTTGCACTTGAAACTATCTCTAACAGTGATTATGCTTTATATGTATATGACTCTCTCTATATATACGTATATATGTGTATATAGATATATGACTAAGACAAGGTCATCAGTTTTTCTCCCTGTCATTGCCGCCTACAATTTTAAGGTAGAATAATTATTCCTCTCTTCTAGGCTTGCCACTCTCTAACAATTAAGAAAATAATCCAGGCAGAAGTAGATGCTAAGATAGGTAGGCCCACAGTACAGGAAACGAATGACTGCAGGCCCTATGGTGCCAGGCCTCAGGCTGCAAACAAACATGCACAAGATATAGCAACCAAAGCCAGATAAACTGGGAGGACCACAGAACTTAACATGTGCACAGAGGAAGCTAAACATGTGCACGGATGAAGCTAAACATGTGCACAGATCAAGCTAAAAAACCTGCAATGGTCTTCTTCCTAGACTCAAACAATAATTCATTTAAAAATATGGCAAAAAATTAGTCCGACAAACAAAACCCCTGTCTGGGAAGCGTGTTCTAATTCTACTTGCTGCTTCCCTAGTCAGAATTAGTCTTCAAAACCACCAGATTTTATTTTTATTTAAAACAAAAACAATAGAGGCAGCCACCAGGGTTTTGGCATATTGCTCCACAGTTAGAATACAGAAACAAGGAGGCCCACTCCAGTCACCCCAATTATATCCTTATGTCCTGGAAGAAGATCTTCTCATGATTTTTCTTTTCTTCAAGTGATATTCGTCACCTATTTATCCTGGTCTCTCTGCACTGACACTAATCTGCCTTGAAATTGGCTGATTCCGCTCAAGCCATGTTTACAGGGAAGCGAGTTTCATCAGGCCGTTCTTGTTCATAGACCAGTTTATGCTCTAGAGCAGAGAGATTATTAAAAACTATATATTACGTGCATATACTTTAAAATGACTCAACTTGGGGAAGATAACTGTATCATATCTGCATTTCATTGCCTGGGTTGTAGAAAGAAGCCAGGTAGCATTACAATCTTGAATGGAAATTGTTCCCTAAATATATTATCCTCCATAAGAAACATTTAGCAACTGTTAGTGCCCAGGAGACAAAGGCTAAGGGGGAAAAAATGTGTGTAATAGAACGTAGAGAGAGATGGGAAGAGAGGGGGAAAGACTCATTCAAATTACCAAGCTGAGCATTAACCACAAGGAGAGAAAAACAAATGTTCTGTTTTGCACAAACATAAATTACGTCTAGTAATTTAGCTAATTCCTCTTGCCGAACAGGTGCTCTGGCTGCAATGCATCGTGAAAAGCGTGCACACCACTCTGGCTCCTATAAAAGGTACCAAGGGTCCTCAACTTACTCTAAAAAAAGATTTCCAACCTTCCCTGGCACTGGCATTATTGACAGTTTTCCCCAAGCCTCTGCCAGGTATGTGGCAGTGTGAGACAGCCTACAGACCAGCCATTTCAAGAGGCTGCAACTTTGGGGCAAAGAGAATAAACTCGAAGAGAAATTATGCAGGTGGTCACAGTTTTAGGCAGGTTAAGCCAATTGAATTATGCTTGAAAAGGAGCAGCAGGACAAATGCATTAAGTCGACAGAGAGCCACAAATGCTAAATATAAACAACAGATTTAACTTTCTCATAGACTAAACCCAAAACTGCTTAAAGAACCAGAGTCGGTCATTTAATTCCCAAACCCTTTTCTATTCAGACTGTATAAGCAAAGTGACTGCATAACATAAAACAAATTGGGGAGGGGGGCACCGTTTAATCAAGGGCCGTGCTGGTCTCCAAGTGAGTTAAGTAGCCTCCAAAAAGAGAAAACTAATTATAAACAGACAGGCTGACACACGTACATCAGTAAAGAGAAAAAAATATACTCCTCTTTTTCATAGTAAATATTTTAAAACTGTGGAATGAAGTTGAACTCCATGGAGTTCTTTTCTGCAAAGAGGTACAAAGCTAGTAAGTGGAACATCTCCCAAGTGGGACTTGAAATGAACGAGGCAATTTGCCTGTATCTTTGTTACTTTATCTTCATCATAAAAAACAAACAAAAAAAAGTCTAGAAGAGACTCTCCTTTAACACTCTTTGTTTCCTTTCCACCTTTGGTTATTGATGTTAATCCCAAAGCAGGTGAGGGCTTTCTTCTGTGAAAGCAATCGTCTGGGGCGCTAGGCATATCTGTTTGCTGGAGCTTTTCCCCTTGCTAAGTAAACCGAAATCACTTGGGCTGTTCTCTCCCTGCTTACAGCTCCTAATTCCTAAACGTGTCCTCTATAAACCCTGCCAGGAAAGGAATTCCCTCAGTGCCCCTGCCTTCTCTCGACAATGAATCGCTATGTTCCCTTGTCTTAGGTAAACATATGACGGACACGGTATTTACACAGGACCAGGAAACACAGCCGTTCATTCTCCCGGCCCTGGCTCCGCTCTCGGCTCTGCACACACCAGGCCCCACACCTCAGTGAGTCGGCTCCAACAGGAGGCAGGCCCAAACGAAGTGGCCCAGAGACGCCTCAAGGAATGTTAACTTTGGCCCTCATCGGGGATGGTGACCTGGGACAGACAAGTCAGGCTTCTGTAACTTGGTCTCCTCATCTGAACAAGAAGGCCTTCTACCAAAGCAGTTTAGAGATTAAATGTAAATGACTGAGAAAGGCTGTGAAGAGCTTTATAAAAGTGCTAGCAGATACAGGCATAACTCATGTCCTCTGCTGTGGTGGTAGTTCCTTCCTCTGTCCTTAACTCTATATCTTCCAAGCCACAACCTTAGGAAGAATGACATTCTTGAAATGCTTCCAACCGAGTTCCATCCAGAGGGAGAATTTATAGTTCAGTGTCAAATGTCAGTGATCTGGGATGTCTCTAGTGACCGGCATGATTTTATCTTAAAAGTAAATGCTGTGCACACACAGACAAAAATCTCACATGTTCTAGTGCCATACGGCTGAAGCAAGCTCACTGTGACCACAACTGCTTTCAGAAATTGTTTTGAGAAATAATGGGACCAAAACTCATTTAGATAGTCATCTGGATAGTTTATGTGCCCATATATATAAGCATTTTCCACACCAATAATCATAGACGCTTGTAACCAGTTTGGTTCTTAATGCAAAAAATTTTAACAGTTGTGTGGGTGGGTCAAGAGGGGAGTGTATGTGTGAAGTGAATCTATCACTGTACACATTTTATTACCATCTGTTGTTTCAATGATTTTTAATTACTTAACATACCATTCTCAGTGCTGAGAATATATTTAAAAGTAAGCTACCCAGGTCAAATAGATCCCATGTGTTGAGAGCAGGTAAAGAGCAGGGAACAGAGTTACCAAAATCAGAGATCACAACTAGTCCTCAGCCCACATACCTGCTTTATTTGGCTGGCATGAAATTTTTTTAAAAAACTTGAGTGAAGACTTAAAAGTAAGTGTAGTAATGACTAAAAACATCTAGATTACCAGTTTCTCATAAAAATATGGTAACATCAGGCAACACTGTTCTTATTAATATTCATCCCCAGTCATAGGGCTGAGCAGCAGCCACCCCTTGAGGTGGGGCCTGTACTCTCCCGATGACCACAGTCCCCGTTTCTTTGTATAGCACCCTGTTATAGTGTCACTTATTAGTGTTACTCACTTGGCCTTTATTGGCATTTGAGTTGGAGACACCTGATAGACATCAAGGAGTTTCGCGCATAGCAGATACTTAATATTTAATAAGTGAGCCAACGAAGGACCAAACTTTAAGAACGTCTCAGTAGACAAATATGTGTAAAAATATATATTTTTATATTCCTCTGGTTCTCAAAGCAGTTACCTTTTCTACCATCAATTTTATGGCAGTATTAAGGTATATTTTCAAATGGATTTCTGACATTTAGAAGTAGTTTGTGCTGAGGAAATTTCAAGTATGCCCACATTCAATCGCCACTAAGGCACACCGCACCTGGTACACAAATTTGACCATTAAGTCCACTGATGGATGCAAACAGTCCCCATTCTTGGACAAAGCTAAGCCAAATATTGCATCGTTGTTTGTAACATGAAAAACTTTACATACTCTATGAATTCTTTTTAATGAAAACTGACCGTACCCAAACTTGTTGCTTTAAAAATACTTACATCTGGTCCTGAGTAGAGGAAATGAGGCAGACCAACGACATGATTTCTTTTAGATGGATTTAAACTTATTCCACGGAAATTAGGGGAGAACACTCCAGTCAGAACACTACTACCAAGAGCTGCAGAGACAGGCCCATGTAGAACAGGACCCCTTTAGAAAGGGAGGACCCCCGAGACTGGAGAGGGCCTTTCAACGTAAAGGGATCGGCGTCGGTGAGCAGGACTTGCTGGGAGCTGTACACAGCAGCTAAGGAGGTGAACCGAGACCTGTGACTGTGACTAAACCATCAAACTCCTAACTTTTTCACCAAAAGAACAAACCGGGGAGTCCTCTGACATTTTTTTTTTCTGTGAATGAGCCAGAGTGGAGATAGGACAAAACCAAGCTTCTTTTAACTCATTTTTCTGAGTGGCCCCAAGAAAGCATCAATGAAGCAAAGTCTGTCCAATTTAACATTTCAGAAAAGCAGCAGTGAAAAATATGAAAGACAACGTGCTGCAGAAGTCATAGTATGTGACCGCTGTTCACGCTTCTAGTTAACAGCTTCTGTGCAAGCCCTTGTTGTCCAAGAATGTACATTAGCACCTGTTTTGAAACAGCTCTGAGAGCAGCTGGGAGAAGACGCTCTTCAGATACAGCTCCTCGGCCATTCTGTGCCCTCCTCGCTGCCCATAGTCCATCCAAGACTGTCCAAACAAGGCCTGCCTGCTTCCAGGTGACAAAGCCGCCCCATCAGAGGCTGGACCTTCGGGGTTGAGACATGCATGGCTGGGCACCAGGAGAACCAACCTGTTCTCCCTGGAAGGCGAAGAGACTTCCAGCCAAGCTGCTTGACTCCACTGACATGGTTGATAATGCCAAGAATACAGTGGGAAAAATGCACTGCTCTCCACTCAAAATCCGCCTCCTCTGTGGTTCCTGGGGCATATGCCCAGTTTTGTCAGAGGGTTTTAAACCTCCACAGCTGAAGTGCTCAATCCTGGCTGCACGTTGCAATCACCTGGGGAGCTTTTAAACCCACCAACACTCAGGCCTCACCTGACTCAAATCAAATCAGACCGTCTTCCTCCCCAGCAAGGTGATTCTAAATGTGCAGGCGGTGTTGTAGAGAACCACAGATCCGGGTGGATTAAAGTGACAAAGGAAGCAGAACCAGAAAGGAAATGCTATCTCAAAAGAAAAAAGTACGAAGGAAAAGAGGAAATGTTGCTATGAAAATGCCCCCTCCTCACCCAATCATTACAAATTCACCCCGCGTCTCCCAGGACAGCCCAGATCTATGCATTCCTCTCCTGACCCAGCTATCACTCTCTTTCCACCTGAAAATCCTTCAGTTATTTATAATCCAGTTGTTGCTTTAAGCTACTAATCTAGAATTACATTCAGCCTTCTGGGGCATCTTTGCTTCTTGTAAATGGTTATTTAATTAGTAAGAGAGGTGAGACAAAATAAGATATGTGCTGTCCTCTCATTCCTTCTCATGACTGGCTCTTTGAACAATTAATCTTGAGTGGGAAAAAGGCATCTTGTTTCAAATGACATGATAAGTTTGGGTGTAACACTGGCCTCATTGATACAACCTGCTTCATCTGTACTGAAAATGCCAGCATCCATGAGAGTACTGAAGATAAACAGATCAATCTGGGAGGCAAGATGGATTGTTAAAGATTATGGATGCTGACACTTATTCATAGTTCCCTTCTAAATAAGGTGGTAATTGGACAAGTCACCAAAGCTACCCCAGGCTAATAGAGAGGCAAAAAGAAGAGCTATCTGGTGGCGGTGCTGGGAGGCTGGGCAGGGGGCAGGAAGGCAGGCGGGTGGATGGGCCAGGAGGGGTGTGGAAAAAGGCCAGGAGGAGGAGGGAGCCCTGTCGCTGCAGGGTGTGACGGTAAGGGGCTTGGGTAAGGTGCCAGCTGCTGGAATCATGACCATCCACGGGCCAAACCCTTACACATCGCTCAGAGATTCAACTTTTTTCAAAAGTTAATTTTTTAACGCAAAACCCAAGTTAATAAAATGTTCCAGTAATCCCCTATCATCAAATTTGACTCGATTTGTGGTGTGGAACTTCATTTATTCATATTTTTGGCTACGAAGTTCAGGGCCTGCTTCCTTCCAACAATTTTCTCATCCCTCCACCCCCACCCCAGCCCCGCACATGGACGCCCACAGATGTGCCCTGTTGTAGCCTCGGCCGGGGGAGCCCCTGCACCTCTCTGAAATGAGGAGACCACAAAAGAATGGAGCGCAAATCAGCGTTCCCCCAAACACATGAGATCTGGGCCTTCCCAGTGCTCCTTTTCCTGATCTGGTTGCTCAAGGAGACTTCTGGCCAAAGGGCGGCTGAGTGGGTGTGCCACTCCTTTCATTACTGATCTCATGTCAGATAGTTTAATGTTGTGTCATTTGGGGCATGTGGCTGGATTACAAGAAACAAAATGGAATCAAAGAAAATAGGCAAGACGAGGAAGTGGAGTCACTGTCCCCCCCTCTATAGTAGCCAAAAAAGTACATTATAAAACCAAGACTGAACCTTTGGTTAAAAAAAAAAAAAATTACATTCGATTACACAGCTGGGTTGGTTTGTGAGCGTGGTAGTAAGTATAACCTTTAGAAAGGAAGGCAGGGTGAGCAGATGGAACCTAATTAATAGTGAAACGTTATTAATCTGCCTTCCTCAGAGGAAGAAAAGTCAGTCAGACTTTACAAAGGGATTTCTCTGTACAATTTAATAAACACAGGACTCACTATACCACTGGGGGCTCATTATGAAATGGATATGTTTGATGTAAGCCTGCACCAAATCCCAATAATTAAAATCACCTCACCCTATCCTATAAAGCTTAAATATACCATTAGCATGAAGCCCAATTGTTTTATATCGCAGTGTACCCTTTTAAATCCATTATTCAATATATAGCCTTTACAGAAAAAGAAGCAATAACTCATTTTTAGGAAGCTAAGAAAGGGGAAGATAAAATTAATTTACTATGAATTCAACTTTATTATTTCTTGGAAATTGTAACACTTTTTTAGAGACGTTCAATCTTGGTGGCCTCCCTACAATGCTACCAGGAACACCCGTTCCCTTCAGTGTCAATGCCACAGGACAGCTGTGGGATTAACAGCGCAGGATGCAAACCAGAGAGCCTGAGAGCTCACCCCCAGCTTTGCTACTGCCAGCCGTGTGCCAAGGGCAAGTTAATGAAGCCTTCCGACCCTCCATTCCCTAATCTCTAAAATGGGGGTAAAATGAATGCTTCAAAGTGTCTGGCACCTACATATCCAATAAATGATACCTTTTGCAAGAAAATGATATGTGCAGCTCAAGAAGTTAAAGTGAAAAAAAAGGGGGCACCCATATTGCTAAGTAATGAGCAAAAAGGCTTCTACTTTTAGTAGGTGATAATTGAAAGACTCCAATTTTGTTTTTTTTAAGTTCTCTAGGAAAAAATACTTCCTGATTTCTACCAATGCTCATCAAAACAAGATCGAAAATAAAATTCAACGGTAAGAAGCTGCAAATTGCCTAAAACTATTCTGTTATAAGGAAATATAATGTTCTTAGTAGAAAGTGATAACATATCTGTTTTTTTATTAATTATCAATAATAATTTTGGCCCTGGCTGGTGTGGGTCAGGTGATTGAGCATCCTTCCATAGACCAAAAGGTCACTGGTTAGATTCTGGGTCAGGGCACATCCCAGGTTTGCGGACTCGATTGATCCCCAGTAGGGGGTGGGGTGTGCAGGAGGCAGCCAAAGTTTTCTCTCGCATCAATGTTTCTCTCTCTCCCTCTCCCTTCCTCTCTCTCTAAAATCAATAAAAACATTTTTAAAAATAATAATAATTTCAATGACTTGGAAGAGAGCCCAAATTTATCTTCGGTCTCCAAATGTTTGAAAAGTCACTCAACATGTAAAATTGAAATTTCTCAACCTCCTGACAATAGGAGATATATATGGAATTAGCAGGCTTAGGCCATCCTCCATTCGCCCCTGTCCAAAGCAGACCAATGGGAAATACTGAGGATTCTACTTTTGTCTCCACCAAGATTTTATATGCTAAGAAAATCAGCCAAAACTAAGCCCTAAAGTCCTATCTCACTGGCACTTCACTAGACAGACAAGAAAACAAAAATCAATCATTCAAAAATTGGATCAGGTAGATCAGGAACACAGAACTCCAAGACCCAACATGTAGTTCTGGCACTTAATAAGGCGTGTGACCTTGAGCAAGTTACATAACTTCTTCGAGCTTATTTTTTCACCTGTAAATTGGGGTTAATAATACTTTTTTCAGGTCTGGTGCAATAATTAAGTGAGATAATATAGTTGAACAGCTAAACGCATAAAAATTATTTTAGAAAATAGCTTATTATTTTAACATATAAGATTTAAAACATTTTTAAAAGTACTCGCCAAAAAGGAATTCAGTAAGGGAAATGAAAGCTACTATTTTAATCCTAAACTGTACTACCAATATGAAATTATATGCTATACACATACACAACATAAGGTATACATGAGTAGGCAAAGACAGATAACGTATATAGCCTCATCTTGGTCAAATTTGGTTTCTATCAGACGACCTAACAAATTCCAGCGTAAGCTTCTGCTCAGCCAACATGACTTGGAAATGGATTCCTCTTCCACAAAATTATTTCCTTCCACTGGCACTGACCCATCATCACAAACATCATCTAGTTTTTTCAGAGCACTGAATTAGTAGCTGGATGCAAGAGCTGAGGAGCATCTTGAAACACGGCCATATTGTCTCACACAGACTATCGCCTGGAAAAATATTACTTCTCACAAACAAAAAACTTGGCTAGAGAAAAGGAAAAGGGAAGATTAAAACAAAATATCTCCAAGTAAAAAGTGTAGAAAAGGAATTGAAACAAAAACACTGAGAATTAAGTGCACTCAAGCCTCGTGCACTGTGGCTGTTTCCAGGAGATGCATTTTGACTATAACAAGATGAATTTCAACAGACCATGAACCAGAGATTTTCAACATGATAAAGGGGAAGCGATATATATTCAATTTTTACAAGCACTGAGTGAGCAGAAAACTGAAAATTCTTCAGCTGCTGATAGTGTGCTGATAGAAGTGCCTCCCCCAACAGAATCCCTAATGAACTGCCAGGAAACAGAGGAGGGTTAACTAAACCAGAGAGGACAAATGATATATAAAGCACACTGACAACAGGTTGAATTATATATAAGCACACCAGCCTAGATCTTGAATACCTTTTATAGTCATTTTTCTATTTTTAAATGAGGAAATCATTAAGGATCATTTGAATAATTTATTCAACCATTTACAATAACCTTTACGGGCCCTCAAAGACAATAGAAACTCATAAAGTAATATATGTAGGAGGTGATGTAGAACATCTACTGTTTCTACTATTTAATGAGTGCCTGCCTACCAGGGGACAGACACCCCGCTAGGTACTTCGCCTCCCCATCACCCATCCCTCACTAGCACGGAGAAGAGACACGGCGCTGCTGCCCACAGTTCGCAGAGGAGCAGGGAGGGGGTAAGTAATCTTCCTGACATGAAGGCCCCGGGTTCTGCATTACTTTTAACATCTTGTCCATGACGACCAGCTCTGACACCAAACTGAATGAAATAGTAAATACTTCAAAAGGGCAGATGAGAAGCAATAAACTACATTTATCTATGAATGGAGGAAATTAAATTCTGGAAAAAGACTAGTTATTCTTAAATATAGAAAAAGCAAGGTTCATATTGGATGAGAGACTCTGTGCAAAACCAGATGTGATAGGAAATTCAAGAGGGAAAAAAAGCCTGGAGAATAAAACAGATTCACTTGAAAAATTTACTCCCCTCCCACTGTCCTTTCCTTTCCTTTCCTTTCCAAAAAGCTATGTATTATAAATGTACCCACAAAGCAACTTCAGAACCCATAAATACATAGAGATCAACATATAAAAGGTCTATAAAAGTCAGAACCAGAATTATGGACCCTGCCTGACCAGTATACTATGACACTAATTTGGTACTCATCCAGTTACGTTTATCTTCTCTACCCTTAAACTGCAATATCACGTTTCATTCTTTTTCTCTAAAGTAGCCAATAATCTAATTTAAAATTTAATATTTCATTGTATGGCAAAACACCACGAAGCTAAACTCTTTAGCTACATCTGAATGTGGAACACTTCCTCTTCATTATATCCACTGTCTTTTAGTTCAATTCACTGAGTTAAAGATGCCCAAGGAGGCCAGATCTGAGACGCAAATGAAACACAAGAAGTCTGGATTGGGGGCATCCTGCAGTTCAAGACATTGCTTCCTCAGTCAGGAAGTATTGTGGATATATTAAGGCAGATAAGGTATCATGCTTACAAGGTCTACAAGGAAATGGGCAAGGAAACAGGCTAAAGATCAGCAGGCATATATTCGAAATGATGTGTGCACAAGGTTAATCATTACAGCATTACTTGCATAGCAAAATACTACAAATAACCCAAGGGTCCATCACTAGGGACCACCTAAATAAACTATAACACATCCACACAATAAAATATGAAGTTGTAAAGAATTGTGAGGAAGCTATCTACTGATATGGAAAGATCTCCAATTTTAAAAAGCAAGGTACAGAACAGAGTATAATGTGCTCTGAGTGCAAAATGCTTTGAGTAAGAAAGTAGGGTTTATAAAAATATATATTAGTACATGCTTATATTTGCACAAAAAATTAAATACTCAAAAAACTAATAAAAGAGATTCTCTGTAGGGGATAAAGACAGGGGTGAAAGGCAAGACTTCTCAATATGTATTGTTTAATATGTTTATTTTTTAGCCTCTTGAATGTATTAACTATAAAAATGTAAAATAAGAAGTTCTGTAAACGATTAGAAAGTGACAGAAAATTTTTGATAATATGTACTAATCATAAGTACCGCTATGGCCTAGGACTTATCAAGTTTTTTATAAAAATTAGCTACCTACAGAGCATGTAACAAAACCTTGGAGATTTGATAAGGAAAGAAGAGTAACTGCCAATGTATGTTTCCAGCACAATCTTACTATAATGACTGCTCTAAAAACTCTAGGTAGCACTCTCATTTTCAGAAATACATTTCCCAGGGTGTGCCTTGCAGACAATCAATGGCAGCTGCCTGTAGAAAGATACTGGGAAAAACCTAAAAGTATCATATAGTCCAAAGCAGCAGCAGCTTCCTTTTAGAACTCTCCCAAATCTCTAGAAAACCTTCCAAACCCAGTAAAAATGAATATGAAGTAGGCAGACTCAAGAAGCGATAATTACACCAAAACCCAGAATGATAGAAGAACTTGGAGGCTGAAGTTGCTTGTGATGTCATCGGGGTAATGAGTATGAGTGATTAGTGTCAGTCAGGGTTAATCACAGGCTACTGCCCAGAGGAAGTCCATTTGTGCCAAGGTTTGAAGGCGACAAAAGGGAAACAATGCCAAATTGACAAGAGATGAATTGCAGTAAGATTTTGCAGGGCTATGTAAATAGACAGAACTGTGGCACAGAGCTGAAGTGCGGGCAACTGGAATGGCATGCATTTAAGAAAATGAAAATAAATTACACTTGGAGCATGATCAGTGGGCTACAAGGTGTCAGTTACAACCCGAGAAGAGGAACCGCTGGCCACTGATACCTATTCACTAGAGTTTACAACCTGCTATACTGCTGTAGCCCAACAACCCACAATAAACGGAAGGCTATCAACTAAGTTATTAAAAATGTTTCCCTCTTAGTGTGCAAATCGGAAGCAGGCTCACACCTGGCATTCCATCTTAAATCTGGACCCTACCTGCTAAAGGGCTGAAGCCAGTGCAGAGGAGAGAAACTATATTTATCAAGATAGGAAGAGGCTGAGAAGACCTATGAAGATTAGAATTCCCTCGTGAAAACGGAGAAAAGGGATGATCAAGTTCCTCCTTCCTCCAAACCTGGTAAATATAAGACATTAAAGCAAATGGTCTTTATAAAATATGGGGCAAACTTAGGGAATTCATTACCCCTACCGGAGGTTCAAGTTGAATCTAAAAGTGACTTCTAAACAGGTTTCGATTGTTTCATGGGACATATAATCATAATACAGTGCTACTAGAAACAAAGACCATTTGAAGTACATTCCAAGGGAGGGAATCCTTGACTTTCCCCTGTCTTTAGCCCTGCTGGCCCGCAAAGAACTCACAACGCAGTCCCACCTCTATCTCAGCTCTGAGGTCCACTGGCAGGCCTGACAGAGGGAAAACTCGACAGAAGGAAACGTTAACCTTAAAGTGTAGCATTCCAGAGCACAGGTGATTCGTCACCAGTCTCTGTTCACCACTGCTTTGGGCTGCATCCTATTCCTAGGACTGTAGAGACAAACACTATTCTGAAAAATGAACTCCAATGAATCAAGTCTACAAAAGTAAGCAAGGTTAGGGAACCTGGACAATTTAATCTCAAGAGACTATGAAAAAAGTCTCAGTAGATTACGTAGATAAGGCAAGGGTCATCTTTGTAAAGAGTCCGTAAGACTTAAATATGGAAAGGACTGCCTACGACTGACTTTGAAAACATCGCCTAAAGGTGGGTGTGTAAACTGAGCACTTACTAGTTGCTATCCACTATGCCAGGTGCTCTAAGTTCTTGAACTCAAGTTTTCTCCTTTTACTTTTGATTAATACCTTTACAGAATCAAGGAGAAAAAAAGAAAAGAGCATAATTTGTGGAGGTGACCTGGCGTCCTGAGGTTGTGACTCCATGATAATGACTCGTTGAGATACTAAACTATACATGCCAAAACGCTCATTAAACACATTAGATGTTTTCTCAAAAACCTATATTTTTGGATAGAGTAATTCACAGCTTTCCAGGAACTAATTATTATTCTCTTCCTAGGCTTAATGCACGTATTTAAATTTCCTTACTTTACTGAATACTTACAATGAGCATTACTCTGAATTTAACACTCCAGTTAATCTTGGGAAAGAGATGAGAGTTCACAAGAAGCAAAAATGAAATGGGAATTTATGAGACTGCTCAGGAAATGTGCACATTACTAATGGAATTCAAAGCAAAGACATGTTCAATATGAGTAGCCCTTTCAACAGTCTCCATTTAATACAGGAGTTAAATCTGAAAAATCAACAGACACTTCACTTAACTATCTAAACCCAGCCTTGTATAAAATATTGGTAATCACGAATGTTGTGGAGGGGTAGTGTGCAGGGTGTGGGGCTTCATTACTTATAAACAGGTCTGTTGATGTATGTGAATGTATAGTCCTAACAAATAACGATTCCAAGAAAGAAAAAGGGCAAGGAGACTATTGGGCAAAGACAGAAATCAGAGCCTGTTAACTGACTTTAGAAGGGAAAGTGAAATTGCTTCTCGTTTTAGAGTCAAAGTTTAATCAGGAAACCCAGAATGTCAGGAACGAGACAAAGGAACATTCAAGCTAAATGAACAGGGCAATTAGAAAGCCCACAGACTTTATTTAACAGGAAAGTGGTCAACCCTGCTTCTCCTCCCCACCAAACACCTCACAGGTGGGGGACAGGACTAATATCTGACTTAATTACCAGGTCATTCTTATCTGATGCAACCAGAAATCCTCAAGCTGGTCCTAGGTTATAAACAGAGAAAGAAAAGAAAAAGCAATTTTGGATTCTGGAAGTCGGGGCAGGCTCCTGGTGGTTAAAAGTGACAGAGGAGAATAGAAATTATCGAAAGGGAGCAAAAAGAAAGAAAAAACTAATTAGAAGAACACAGTGACCAGAGGCTGTGGGCTTTGGGATAAAAAGCCCTTAGACGATGGCAGGAGGCAGGGGGACCAGCCATCTGGGAAAAATCATAAAAAAAGTCAGGCTAAACCTACAGACCTCAAAGGCTCCGGGGTGCATTCCAGTATTACCAAAGAGTTCAATAACTGGTGTTCTTAATGAGGGTCCTGGTTCATTGAGAAAACTAGCCATACTCTACCAGACCACGTCTGGTAATGACTGTGACATTTTAGAACCATTGCAACAAAAGCAGTTATAACTGTTCCATTGTTTAAAGGATTAAGCAGATTTAGGCAGAATTCCTCCTTCCTGAACACTAGATAAATTAGTTACTATAAGGAAGGTTGTAGTTTTAGATGCATCAAAGAGTCCCTATTCCTTTTAGTGGAATTCCACCCCACCCCCCATTCCATTCTTAGCTTAGAAGGGAAAGAAGACCAGAATTAATTCTGGATCTCCAAGAAAATATCATAGCCATTTTTACTCCTTACTTACACATAAATTTACAGGCTTTTCTAAGTGACAGGATAAACTGCAGTCTCTGTTCCATGAGGACTTACACTTAGCAGAGATTACCAGGCCACACCTCAGAAGAACAGTGCTCTCATTCAGAAGGACACACATGAACCAAAGGTAAGGTTCCATGGCAGCCATTCACTTCCATAAAGTACAAGCAGTCATTTCAATTACTGCTGTGACTCACCTACTAGCCACTGGCCCCAACATCATCAAAAATAGTAAATCACCAAATTTGTCCTCAATGTTTCCATACATCTTTGCCCATGCATGGTGAACTGCATTTGTTAAGAGCAGAGAAACGTTAAACGTGGAAGCTCACCACAGACACCGCTCTCGTCCACCCTGCCGCTCTCCACCCATGAGGAGTTGTGACACGTTAGCAAGGGAAAACTGGTAGGCATGAAATGTCTTTTACAAGAGCAAGCTGAAATGATAGCAGACATTTACGTTTTATGTGCAGTTTTAGAGAGCTGCAGCATGGTTCCTGCTCACAGAACAAAGTGAGCTAATCTGCTTTGCAAGAGACAATGACCTTTTAAAGCAAGCTGGGATCAGTTTATTCCTTACTTTACAAAAAAAGACGACCAGTTCTTTAGCAGAGTCATCAGGACAAGGTGATTCTGTAAGGACTAATTCAGGAACTCCTTTTTCAAGGTGAAGGAGACACATTCCTCACATCTTAGAGGACACGAGCGTAGTATTCTGCATGTATGCAATAAAATTCAGATAATCAATAAACCTTGAGCAAGACATTATTTGACAGCTAAATACTGTAACTGTAAGAGAATGGCTGTTGTCTGTCACTAACACTAACCTCAATTTTTAAAAAAAAAAATCCCAATTCCATTATTTAAAAGACACAGGTAGAGGACACTGGCTGTGTAGATTTCATGTCTTTAGTTCGCAGCGGCAATAAGACATAAACAGGAGCTGGAAGAGACAGAACACTAGTTTCAGTGTAGGAAACAACTTAATTCAGCATTCTGCCTGCCCTAGAAGCATGTCTTTAGCCTCACTGCATTTAAAAAAAAAAAAAGAATGTACGAGCAAATGGAGACATGAATAAAACACAGAAAGAAATAATCTAGAACTTTAAAAAAAAAAAAAAAGAAGAATAGTACAAGTCACAACCCACTTCCTATGGAGAACTGTTGGAACACAAGCCTATATAAGTCTACGCCCCTCACTCTCGGGCATTAAAATAGAGGAAGGATGTAAGGGGAAGGACTGGGGCATGCACGTGAATTCTGTAAACACCCTGGATGGTCCTGTTATCCCCCCCACCCCGGGTCAAAACCACGTACCTATTCAGGCCACAGGAGTCCATCCACTGAGTGACTCACAGTCTCATTGATTTGGCCAACTGATTTCATGGAGTGCTTAATTGGGGGGATATCCTGACAGGTCCACTGGCACCCAGTGGGGTTAGACTTTTCTAGGTCTCTCCCAGGCCACAAATGGTTATCTCCGTCCTATTCACAGGCACCTGCAAACCAGCCGCCTGAACTGGTAGGACTCGTTGATTCTTCCTGTTTGCTTTTGCTCAAATAGGGCAGCAGGAAAAGGGACAGCAGCTCCACTGGGAAGAAAGCCATGTGGGACAAATTAGGTGCCGCTGTAAGATTTAAAAGCTAGGGGGGAAAACAGAGCTAACCAGAGGCAGCTGTTAGGATGTGGTTTCTGTGTTTATAGTCTTCTCCTCCCCCCACGAAAGCCTCTTATGGGTATTAGGAAGAAAAGCATGTGCATGACCCAACGGAAAGGATCAGCTCTCTTGACTGTACACGAGGCCGGAGACCATAACTCAGCATGTTAGAGACGAAAGTTACCTGCCAGGGGGATGAGGTAAACGGCTGTAAACCTTTATTTGATAATGGTTTAAGTCCTCCCTATCTAAATACAGTAGTGCAGCCGAAAATTGCACCGTTAGCACAGAGCAGTAGTGACAACTAAGAGAAACCGTACAGGAGCAATAAACCTGAATTAACTGGGGTTCATTTAAGGCTGACCCACCAATCTGCAAAAGGTACATCCTGTTGCTGCTGTGACCTTTGCACCGCACCCCCCCATTCCACCTTCAAGCTCTTAGCCTAAGATTTCTACATGGCTCACTGCCAGCACCTTTCTCCTTTTTTGGGGGTGCAAAAGTGGTTCTGTTGATCCATACATATTTCACAAGGCTTTGACTTTGGGCTATAACTGATAATTAATGTCACATACTATTTAAAATGACACAGAGAATGTATTGTTCTCACAAGATCCTCCCTTTCCCCTGCCTGCCCTGACCTCTCTTCCCTTCAATATTGTCCTCAATAACGGGCTTTCTTCCCCCGGGGAAAGCCCATACGGGGGCCTGAGAGGAAGCAGGGGGCAGGGAAGTACTTCTGTTTCTCTTGGCACTGAATGAAATGGTTTTCTAGGGGATGGAGTGTCGCTCTCATTTTAATATAACTCCTGTTTCCTATAGAATATCACCCAGGTCACTTCAAGGTGAGAAGGTGATCAAAAACAGAGACCAGAGCAGGGGACTACACTTGTGAATAGTAAACAACAGCCCACATGCTGCAAATCAACACAGCAGGACAAGCAAGCCCTCTACCCACTGCTCCAGCTCCTCAAATGCAGAAGACAAAACACTTTTATGTGCTCAGAAATATAGCTGTTGCAAATACCGAATGCAGTGAAGCCACAGTTCACTTAGCTTTAAAAAAAAATCCAGACTTTCCCAAAGCCTGGTCTTGTCACCTGTAACGTAACAGACATGACTTTCTCTGACTCATATGATTTACTTACACCGTAAGCCTTAATGCAGAATAAAGAACCGACTAGAATAGCACTGGTCTTGACTCTTAAAATAGTTTTTCTCTTCCCACTGGATGAGTGGATGAGTAAATTAATCCACTTGATTCAGAAAAAGGAAACTTTTACTCCTCCGTCCCTCCCTCCCATCCATCCGTCCATCTCTGCATCTACCTGTGTTGTTTTTAACTGCTTTACTACTCTACCCTGATCACAGACACACACATATATGTACACAACACACACCACCCATGGCTAGTAATGAGATGTGGCAGAATTTTAACCTGAACCACATACTAACTGTATGACTTTGGCAAGTTGCATAACATCTTCAAAACTTCAGTTTCCTCTCTCATAAAATCAAGATGGTAATTCCTGCCTCATAGGGCTACCAAATAATATCATAGCATAGCAACAGTAGGCACTCTATATATATATTAGTTCCCATCTCTTCCCCTCACCCCAGGCACAATGCACTTTAATATCCTTTAAATACTATAAACTTTACAGATCAATTGACTAGGAAAGGGTTTCTTCTGGAGTTTGCTGATGCTGGAGAAAGTCCTAATTTTTTTCTTTCTATTTTCAGTTTCATATTTAAGTACTTCTTACCTTTTCTTTCATAAATCTGTATTCTCGTATCTTCAGTGGATTAATGTTTTGTTTATCTAATCTTTTTAAAAAGGTAAAAGGATGTAATATAAGCATATTAATAATAAATACCAATTTGAAACAAAACCATATATATAGTCATTCTGTCATTAGCCTTGAGATTTAAAGCTATTTTTTAAATGTTAAAAATTTCCCTGTGCAGTGAAAGCCAATATTGATGTCCTAAAAGGAGTGTCCACAAGTTCAAATGAAAACATTTATGAACCAGACTACTATGACAAACAATGTATTTCAACACATTAGGATAAAAAACAGGAGAGGCTGGTGATCTTCTCCTACCCTCAGGACAGAATCATGCTCACACACACTTAAAATGTCGAGTGCGCTAACTCGCTACCTTCTGGGGACGGCACTGCACTCACTCCTTCTCCATCTCCAAACATTAGCAGTAGAATTTGAGTCAAGTTAATCAATATCTTAAAAGAGCTGATTTAAGACAATACTGCTTATCTCACTTTCTGGCCACTTAATGTACAAACTTTTAAAACTAATGATTTTTTCCCCATGGATGTCAGGTTTTACTAACCTAAAGTGCAAACAATAAAAAATAATCGGTTGCTACATTTTCAATCAATACTCATCATGTCAGGGATTAATACTTGGTAGTTGAACTTGTACCTATTCAGCTGAAAATTCTAAGTTTGTCTTCTTTTCCTTCTTTGCAATTTGGGGGGTACAAGAGAGAGGAAAGTAAGATACAAATAAATCTTCAGCATCAAAAAGGGCCTCACTTTGCTTAGCATGCTTGGCCCACATCTTAAAAAAAAGACCTGGGCCGGACAAACGTCCCTCAACGTCTCCTCGTACCCTTACCTCTCTTCCCTCAGACTCTCCCAAAGGCAACACCTTCACCATTAAATGCAGATTAGCTGTCAGCGCCTGACAGTCCCAGGCATCTATCCATCTGCTCACAAATTTCAGGGAGTTTTTAAAATTCAGCACCACAAGAGGGAAACGGCGCCCGGTCACCGGCTCCCGCCTGAGGAGCGCTGGTGATGCCTGCGCACTGCTGCAGCTCACGCTGAAGCCAGGGTCCTGCTTGTAACATAGAAACGTGCAACTTGCACTGCAGCCAGGGCTTTGGGAACTAGACGACGTGCCGGCCTCGAGGTGTCTTGTTTGCCATTCAGAACACGTGCTTCTCAGTTCAGTCCCCAAATGGCTTGGCATTTCCTAACCCGTTCCGTGATTCCCTCGTCCCCACTCCTGAGCAACTGTACTAGGAGACTTGATCTGGCCATCGACGGAACAAAACAAAGCCAACTTCCCATGCTGTGGCCCACAGCCTCACAGACAATTTAAATTGTTAAGCCCCCCTCACCACAGAAATACACTGCTCGAACCCTAGGCTTCCCCTTGCTCAGGCAGACATACTTTCAAATGTTATGTCTCCTGCAGTCAGGTCTTTTTGCGTGACTATTTCAGCTGAATATGCTCTTTGCAAAATGTTCCCTTTGTCCCATGCGTGTGAAGGTCTCAGCGGACCACGAACAGTGGAATCCCGGGTTCACGAGAAGGGGATCCCTGGAGATGGAGGCTCAGAGGCCCAGCTTGGCCTGTGGGTACACACAAAGCATGACCCAGCTCTTCACAGAGGAGCAGGGAAGGAGGCAACTGCAACCTCGTGGCTGGGCATTACCTCCCTGCTGGGCAAGACACAGCCACCACTCCACGGCAGGGCTCACCCACCACAAAGCGGCAGCAGAGCCCTGCGTGGCACAGCCTTCCTCCCTTGTCCACATGGCCCTACGGATGGTCACAAGTAGGCAGCTCCTGCTCGGCTGACTCCAAAAGCTCCGTGAACATCCAAATTCTCATCCGACAGAACACTATTACAGTCTGGAGGGCTCTAGGCTTTTAAAATTAACCCTAAACTATACTTTCTAGTTGTAATCTGCTCAGTAAATAGGCTCTACAAAACTTCCTGGTTTTCATACGTGAGTCCTGAGTGGTGCATCTCTTCTTGTGAAACATGGATTTTCTATATTCCAGACACATCTATATGCAGCTACAATGATTTATAAAAGAAACCTCAAGTAATCAAGGGGCTGTTAAATTAAATAAGAAGGAAATTGGAAGGAGACCAACTAAAATTACACAGTGTAATTAAAAGGGTGTCCTCTCTAAATTTCTAATAAAATTCACGTGGTTGTTACCGTTTATGACTGTGTACGGTTTTTACGCCAGCGTTCAATATCACACAGAGAAACAAAAACAATGAAAATTTACTATCAATAATTTCCATTCATTGAAACAAAAACTGAAATCTATCATTATGGAAATTACCTATAAAACTGGTCATTAAAACTGTCTGCCCTGCCAGCCCAGGCCGCCCTCCTCCCGTCTTCCCGGGGCTGGGCCGCCTTTGATCTTTCTTCCCCAGTTATTCACATCACTGGCAGAAGTAGCGGATCCACGTCCAAATTAGAAAAATAATTCCTAAGCGGAAGAGGGCTTAACGGGCACCCACCACCCCAGATGCTGGTCCATGCAAAGTGGGGGAGCAAAAGCACTCCGGAGCCCGTCTGGCCCTCAGCAGATGCCTCGCCCTGTGTCCACCACTCCATCAGTAGCGTTAGGCAGAGGGAACGTGTCCTTGTTAGAATCATTTCTACCCCAAATTCCCTGCTTCCCAAGACCACAGGCCTCCGCGCTTCCAGCCCTTCTGCCTTCCACCCTCGCCCGCCGGGCCCCTGCCGGCCGCCGATTAAAATGAGATGACTGAGCGGTGCCTCTTGAAAGGTCGCGATAACAAATCTAATTTACGATTCTCAAAGGGACAAAACCAAAAGGTGGAAGAGTCTGAATAAGTGAAAAATTGTATTATCGCTTAATTTTATTCATCAACAAGATCACCCCTCATTTAAGAAGCTGGACGAGATAGCTGTGCTCAATGGAACGGAAAGGGGGGGACTGCACGGATGGGGGGCGGGAGGAAATCTCACCTGTCCTTCAAAGTATAACCCTGAGTTAAATTCTCTTCTATTATTTCCGTCCTTAAAATAGTCAGATAGCAAGACGTTCAAAGGAGCACAAAGCAGGAGAGTGGAGCTGCCTTCTTTCAAAGGGCCCGAGCAGCGATTCGGAGTTATTCAGGTCACAGAGAAATTACACTTCTTTATGCATCTATAAAGAATTCAGAGTTTTCCATTTTTATTAGCTTTATTATAATAGTGAAGGTTTTCAGGCATATCATGAGAGGAGCGTTTAGGGAGAAGTGCTGAGCAGGCCGGCCTCACGCAGCACCCGCCTGTCTTTACGAGGTGCCAGGGCCTGGCAGACATTTTGAGCAGCCTAATAAACACATACGACTTCAATTGCAAGGTCTTGTTAATCTCCACATACCCGGGGCCAAACGCTTTCTGTGAAAAGGCAAACGCCCAGTTATTTTCATCAACTACTCAGGTACAACAGGACGCCTCATCTGGGTGAGGGCAGGCTCTCTGGGGCCACCCCACTCTCACAGAATTGTCAGATGTCACTGAATTGGCACAGAAGGGGTCTTGGTTTTTGTTTTTGTTTTCAAATCCTTTCTTAAATTTTGCTATTGAAAAATTAAAATTATCTTTTGATTCCTTTTCAACGCAGATCGTGTCAAAGTCCCGTGTTTCTGACATGAACGCTGAAAAAAACTAATCCAGTCGCGTCACCAACTGCTCATTTTATTCACATCTTCCCTGCCTTCTCGCACGTCCCTGGCACTTTTTATGGCAGCCCCGGTCCTTCCATAGTGGCACGGAGGCATTGGCACATATTCAAAGGTGGAAGACCAAAAAGGTCACCTAGCAAGCAGAGAATATTCTAGCAACGCAGGTTTCGATCTCTACTATTTCAGTGTTATTCCCGCTGAGCCTCGCGTGCCAAGAATACCTCTGGCGCCCTTCAGAGACACTCGTGATGACTCAATGGAGAATCGGGGGACCGGGGCACTTAACTACCCGCCTGTTCCCGATGATACCCTGTCTCAGCTCATTTCCATCCTCGTAGAAACATGAAAGTGGGGCAGTGACAGACAGGACGCCCAGCATGAACTGCCTGGCAGAATTCTGCCCAGCAACACAGCTTTATCACCCCACCGCCCAGGCGAGGCCAGGGTCCCGGGACAAAAACTGACATTAAAACCAGGCTGGAAATGCCGTAGTTTAAGAAAAAGCCCCACAACCCATATCACACAAAAAAGGACTGTTTAGTTTTATATTTAATCAGTAAGTACAAATGAAATGTTAGTAAATATTTTAACCCACAATGAACCAACAACAAATATTGTGTCCGTATATGCTTGATGCTGTGTAAAATCATGCACTACCTACAGAAGCCCATTTGTAAAAATTCCACAGGAGACAAAATTAAGTGTTTTGCTCAAGTCTTGACTTAGCTTTGCCCTTGACGTGGTAAAAGGAGGCTGAGGTTATGTCAGTGATCATTCAAATTTTGTATATGAATATGTTAGGTTTTCTTCTATTTTGTTGATAGACACATATATCCAGAAGGTTATTTCTTTTCGTTTTTTTTTCTTTAAGGATTCTAGTTCCAAACATGTGAATATGATGGGACACAGACATGAGCTTACAATTTTTTTTCCCCCTGAGAGGATATGGGTTTGTGCTGCTGTGGACACACTGATCTTTCCATTGGTTCCAATGATAGATATTGGTGAGCGAGCAGGCCAGGGCTGGCGGGGCATTTTGAGCCTGAGAAGGGAATTAAACTAACTAGTCTGATGCAGCCTGAAGCTACATCCCTGACCTGATTAATAACAAAAAGCACTTTAGTAGCAACCAAGGAATGAATGAATGTGCCAGGAGGAGTTATTCCAAATCATCTTCTCTGCTAGATTTCACCTAAAGAAACTGAAGGGTAACTGCCTCTGTACCAGCTATTTAACGATTTTGACATGCTAACTTAACATTAACGTAGGACAGAAAGTAGTGAGTTAGGGATGATTAACAGATATCCTTCAAATGTATCTACTTTTCTTAGAAGTTAAAGGGTTTTAAGATAAAATTTACATTGCTTATATAGGAAGCTTCTAGCTATTTTTGTTATGTTCTATCTAATACAGCACCTGCATGAAAATTATTTCAGGTAATTAGATTAGAAATGTGTTTCTCCTGTTCATTTCTGATGTTTCTTAGGAAATAAATTTTACTGATAAATATGAAACTTGATTAATTACAACTTCTATGAAATTTATAATGAGTTGTTCTATAATAACATAATGAAATTGTACAGAATCAGGAAAATAAACAAATCACTGAGGAATGTCTAGTAAGGCCATCTTACTCTGGCCTCTGGACTCTTACAAACAGGAATGCTTGTGCAATCATCAATAGCCCAAGCAAGCAAAAATTGGCCGAGAAAGTAAAAATTCTCCTTTCAAAATATAGTTGACCCTTGAACAACACATGTGGATTTTTTTCAATAAATACATACAGTACTGTAAATGTATTTCCTCTTCCTTATGATTTTCTTTAATAACATTTTCTTTTCTCTAGCTTACTTTATTGTAAAAATACAGTAATACATATAATCATACAAAATATCTGCTGACTTTTTGTTTCAATAAGGCTTCTGGTCAACAGTAGGCTATTAGTTAAATTTGGGGGGAGTCTAAAATTATACTTGGATTTTTTTAATGCTCAGGGATGTCAGGTACCCTTAAGCCCCACATTATTCAAGGATCAACTGTAGAATTTGAAATATAGTTTAAAATAATATAAGCTCATCCAAAATATCTACTTTGGTTGGACCCTAAACCTACTTGGTAACTGTTAAGGTCCATG
Source organism: Miniopterus natalensis (assembly GCF_054644295.1). Taxonomy (NCBI): domain Eukaryota; kingdom Metazoa; phylum Chordata; class Mammalia; order Chiroptera; family Miniopteridae; genus Miniopterus; species Miniopterus natalensis. The sequence goes on from NC_142083.1 coordinate 58,118,278, forward strand.
CAGAATCAGTCTCAGAAATTTATAGTGCAGAGCACACTCTTTGTTTAATCAGAACATAGACTCAAAGAGAAGCACTGGCTGCAATGCACAGTGAAGGTCTGAACAAGGCTGTGAGCAGCGCTCCAACATAAAGCCCCAGTTGTGATATCCCATCAGTCGCTTTATTAATACAGGGGAAGCCTACTTAATGAACTGCTGAGGACGGAAGACAGCCACTACAAGAATACATTTTGTGTTTACCAGACTGTAAAATCTGCAATAAGATCCCAGAATCCTCTTAGATGACTTAAAAGTTAAAGGAAATAACCTTCTAGACACACAAACTCAGTAGCAAAACAGGGAATACAACAAATCGTTTCCAAATAAAATTTCTGAAAGACTTATTGCTTTGGAAAAAGCCACAAAATCTGCTTCATCTTCTACAAACAGTGATAAAGTAACACAAACAACTAAAGATAATTTCCTAAAAGACTGTAACCATTTTCTTCTGCAATAAAAAAAAAAAAAGATGAAGGTAAACCTTGGGAAAAGCTGTGATTTTGTTCTTTTTATTAGCTGAGCAATCTCAACTTGAATTATATCACTAAGTTTATTTGCTAGTTATTCATTTCTAACTGTCTCACACTAATAAAAATAAAATCTCAAGTGTTTTATAAAAGTAACAGGCCTGGAAAAATTGCTGAGGGTGTTTTTTAATATCAGATAAGTTTCTTTTATTTTCATGCCTTTGGGGTTGCAGAAATGACGTGCAAGTTATTAACGATAATGTGGCCAGTGTAATTACTACCAACAAATTAAAATAAATATAATCTTCAAGATGTTTCAAGTTTCCTAAAAAGGAAGAAAACACTGAAGATCATTATAGATAGGTGATTGGATGGCACAGCTTGACCCTGGCTGTAGGAACTTCTGTCCTCTCCATTTCTTTCTGAAAGATCATGCTTCTACAGTGAAATAAATTAAAACAATTTCCAACTGATTGATAGCTTTTTAAACACAGTGCACCTTGAAGGAAATCATTTACATAAAGGATTTCAAGAGTTACTTGCTAAGTTAAAAATCAAAGTAATGACCCCAATAAGAGATTCCTGAATCACTAAGTAATTTCAAAGAAATGAAAAGAGAATGAAAGGCATTTTTCTCACTGGATGATAGACTCCTGATTAAATCTTCTTCTGACACTGAAGCGGGCCTTGTAGTAATAACAACTCTTCATTTCAGCGAAGGTCATCATGAAAAGACTGATTATCAAATAAACCCAGTAAGAAAAGACCTCAAAATTGTTCAGGCCCTCTAGTTCCTTAAGATTTCTAGGCATCCTGAGTGACAGTCTTGTAAAACATAAGGGCAATTAAACTGACATGGAAAATCACTATGCTGCATAAATCCTAAAAGCAGTTTATCTAACCTTTTGATCTTTAGAGAACTCAATAGTCATCCTAGCACCTGTTCCCACTCACCATCCAATGACCTTCATAAAAAGATTAACACCCAACTATCACACCCTGTATAGTTTACACACATAATCCACACCCCCCACAGTATAGTTCCTACACTAATTACACAGATAATACTTCTTTGCTGGAACTGGTTCATAGCAACTTTCATCTCCTCCTTAGGCATGAGATAGAACAGGGTCTTCCAGAAGGAAGCGTTGTGATGTTGAGATAAAATAAAAATTTTACTTTAAACCATGAAGCACTGAATAGTTAACATATTAACTTGGTGTTGACAGTGTTTAAATTTAAAGTGGTTTCATAAAATCCGGTGGTGTTTTAAAGAATCTCAGATCATATACAAATTATTACCTAAAGTAAAATCTGCAATTACTTTTAAACTGCCACTGAAATATACTGATAAAAAATATGCTGGTAATATGTGGAAACACTCAGCTTTCACTGGCTTACCTCTAGGTAGAAAGGTGTTCAGCCCATTTATCATGTGTCCATGTATAATTCTGCCTTATTTTGAAGGCAACACACATACACAATCTTTGAGCACCTGCAACTGACTCTAGATGAGGCTCTTTTCTCTGGCTTTTGGGAGAGCCATGCAGATACACTTACATTAATTTCCTATAAGATTCCTGACTGTGTAAATATTGTCTCTCTCAAAATTCCAGAAGTTACTTTTGAGTATTTGTATGATATTAAAGAAAGGCAAAAATCCCAGTAATGTAATCAACCAACCTTACTAGGAAATTATAACATCAACAGTATATTTATTTTTGATTAAGTTTATTGGGGTGACATTGGTTAATAGGATCATATAGGTTTCAGATATGGATCTCTGTGTTATAAGATCTGTGTATTTAAATGCTCAAACAATTCCTTAACTTTTTTTTAAGTGATGCCAAAAAAAAGTACCATGTGTGAAGAGACAGCTCGAAGTTTATTTCTGCTTTCTTTTTCCACATGGAATTTTACTTTATCTTGTTCTATTTTGAATGAAAACAAATTATTTAGGAACCACAATGTTTTGATGTTCAAAAATACCTATGTGAACCGCCAAAGGAAAATCAGGTATCTACTAGATATTCATGCAAAAAGCATTGAGAGAAATGGCCAAGTCCTACTTCTAAAATAAATTACCACTAACCTCTTTTTCTTCCATCTTTTTTTTTAATCTTTAAAATGACATGGTAATCTGAGATTCTAAGGGGCACCTGACTTGTCAGACTAAAGTGGCATATTAACCACACTCATTGTGGCACCACGGGAGCCTCAGTTTTTACCATTTTTATATCCTCTCCAGGGTTTCAATCTTCTCTCTTAGAGCTCAATCATACTGCGTGATGCTCTGTTCCTATATGAGGATGCGAGAGAATTTCTATTTAAAAATACATTCGAGAGGAGGGGTGTCAGGCACTACTGATTGAGAAGGCATTCCATGATGATCCCTATTTTCAGTTAAAATGCGCACTTACGGTTTTGGATTTAACACCCCTGCCTTTGCAGTCAGACAGTCATTTAGCTGGAGTCAATCAAGCGTGTGATTAGAAATAATAACTCACAAGCAATGAATTCAAAAAGATTAGATCTTTGCCGAAATGCACAAGTACAGCATCCCATTATAGGTCCTTTCCTCTCTGGTTTCCAGACAGCAGACCAAAAAAAAACAACAACAAAAACAATTCTCTTGCACTCTAAAAGCTGGCTTCACTTACAATGGGACTAATAACTCTTCCATCCCATGATGAGAAACTCAGTCGGCTGGAGATCTAATCAGTAAAAAGGGGGTGTCACTTTCATCTTTTCTCCCCCGCCCCCAGTTATGCAAAAGCTGCGTTTTATACGGAATATGTCAGAAACTAGACACACCTTTTCTTATTTATATGGAAGGAGAAAGATATACAGATAGAGCATGATTAAAGCCCAAAGATGGGTAATATCCACAACAACAAAGAATAATTTTCCACTTATAAATCATTCTTCAAAGTACATGTTACTTCAGGATCTAGTATTTTATTTAAGTAAGGGGTTAGAGAGGTAATTAGACAAAGTATGCTTGGATTTCATATGTATTATATTAAAACCACTAGCCCCAGTTCCATCCAACCTTTGCATGTAGCATCTTAGATCAAGTCAAAAGGATTTAATTTTATCTAAAAAGTTTGGAGAATTAAAGTAAATCATGAGATTTTATATTATGTGGTACTTTATCTTTAATCAGAGAACATATAACTCATAGTCAACAGTGCTAATAATGGGTAGAATAATTCTAAAGAAAAAAGGATTGACAAAAATGATGAATATTGTGCCTCAGAATGCAATATAGAGGGGATGGTTTGATTTGCCGCCCCAGCTATGCCTGGCTTAGGCAGCTCTGTCCCAGCACACGCTGACGACACTAGCAGAATTCATCCAAATGAGGACAGCAGAGAGCAGCCTGGGAACTGACAAATCCTGCAGATAATTCCCAAGGTGGAATAAACCACATGTGGGTGACTGGGAGCTAATGTAGGGTAGGCGAGATATATGAATACAGTCCACAAAGACGCTCTTAAAAAAAATAAAAGTAAAAAGCTCCGGAGCTTATATATTTTTTAAAAGGAAGAAAGATCCACATTTTCTGTTTCTAAAAGAAAGTATCTTGCCAATCAAGAAATACCTGAACATGTTGAACAGTGAGTTGCACCAATAAACCGTTTTTACATAAAGGTCCAGTATATTCATTTCCAGTTGTAGTCTTGGAAAATGCCAGTAAGAAAACTTTTAGAAGCCAATCTTTTTTATTCAACAAACAAAATTCAAATTGAGAAAAAAATAAAAATATTAATTTAGACAAGTTTGGGTATTTTCTATTGAATATTTTTTCTGCATCTATTAAGACAATTAGAAACATTTTCCCTTTATTCTGTTAATAGGATGATTTATGTGACAAATTCCATGTGTTCTTGAAATATCCCCAGTTTCCCACGATACTGTGTGTGTGTGTGTGTGTGTGTGTGAGCACACACGCACACATAGGTATAAACTCAGTTTGTTAATGTTTTATGTTGGGTTTTGCATTTTTGTTAAGGTAGCAGACTAATCTAAATTGTTCTATTAATCTTTTAAAATTTACTTTTCAATTACAATTGACAATTGACAAATACAATTACAATATTGCATTAGTTTCAGGTGCGCAACATGGTGATTAGACATTTATATAATTTACAAAGTGATTACCTTGGTAAGTCTAGTAGAGTGGGCATTTTTTACTACATTTGAAAATAGCAAGACCTAAAATTTTTATTTTCTTCCAGCAGACAATTAGGGGATCAATTTCTACCCCTTTCCTGATCTTAACATCCAAAGGCCGAGGGCACGTCAGTGGTCTTAAGACAGAAACACTGACCCACCCATAACTGACTTTTATGGGAGGATCATCAAGAGCCAAATCTAAACACTGTTGCGCACAGCATCTTTCCAGCTTCAACCCTTGAAAAATTTACCCTGACTCAGCTGGTACCATCACTTCCTACCCTACCTTACCGTTACATTTCAATCCGTAAAAACCTCCCTCTCTCCCTCTCTCCCTCTCTCCCTCTCTCCCTCTCTCCTCTCTCTCTCTCTCTCTCTCTCTCTCTCTCTCTCACACACACACACACACACACACACACACACACACACACACACACACACACGGTCTCCAAGTACAGCAGAAAATGGAACAGGAGCAGCATTCCCTATTCTTCAGCCAATCAGGTTAAGACTCCCTTCAAGAAATAGTCATTCAGTACCAACCAGATGCTGGTCACAATACTAGAAACTGGGATACGTTAAAATCGATAAAACAGATTTCTGCTCTTACGATTTACCTCCTAATTAGAGAAGCAGGTAGAGTCACCTCCAGCACCACCTGCTCTCCTGCTCTCACAACTTGCCCAGCTATCAGCAACTTTAGACTTTACAATAACAAGAGGAAAATGAAAGAGAAAGAAAAAAATTTTCATGCTGAGAAGCAAGTTTGTCCCAAAGAGTTTGCATTTGTTCAAAAGTGAAGAAGAATTTAAAACCACTAATAAAATAAATGCCATTCTTCTTTTCTACCTTGTACTGGGAGAACCATGAGATACGTAACACAAGAGGAGCACGGAAGTACTCTGCTGGGGCCACAGTAAAATCTGAATGGAAGTAAAAACAAAATACAACTTAATTTTTTACCATACAGAAAGGCATCCACTTAAAATAAGTGAGCCTATTAAATATTTAGATGAAAACTCATGCATTTCGCCCTGGCCAGTGTGGTTCAGTTGGTTGAGCACCATCCCCTGCATCAAAGGGAAGCTGGTTTGAGCACATGCCTGGGTTGCAGGCTCAGTCCCCAGGGAGGGCATGCAGGAGGCAGCTGATGGATGTTCGTCTCACAGTGATGTTTCGCGCTCTCTCCCCATCTCTCTTTCTCTCTCTCTCTAAAATCAATTAAAAATATATATTTTAAAAAAATTTTTTTAATCATGCATTTCAAGAAACAAACCAAAAAGATATTCCCCAGCACACTATCTACAACCGTTCATTTACTCATTAAACAGAGATTTGCTGAGCTCCTACTATGTGCCAAGCCCATTCAAGGCACAGTATCTTTACACGCATAATTAACAGGCAATCCCAAGATTTCATATTCGGTCCTGCCAGCAATTCTCCTCTATCTCTTTTGAACAAATAAGGCCAACAGAAGGAAAATTTGGAGCTTTTGGTGTTAATTCAATAACAAAATCTTAATGCATTTCTGTTACTTTATATTGGTAAGAAATGTATGAGCATGAAATTCATTTTAAACAAAATTCATTATATGAACTTGTGACATTTTCATGCGCTGTTTTTTCCCTCCATTTCCAAACACTAATTGACAGCACTTGAAAACAGTGATTCAGCTTCTGCATGTCACAGGATTCCCAGGGACTGTAGATTCCTCAGGCCAGCAGCCTGACAAATCAAAAGATAAGAAGTACCTCTCAGCTTGAATCAACTGAAATGTGTCAGAAAATACATTTGGCATAATCTTCAGAAATGTCAGGTTTGGCAATGACAGGAGAGGTACAGTTTTCCTGACAGTTTTAGCACACCAAAGTTTCAGAGTCCAAGTCAGAATGAGGAGGGGAAAACCCACTTTTGTCTGCTATTTTGGAGAAAACTACTACATGCAACAAGAGGAAGTATCTGACATGCCAACTGAGTCTCTGACAAAAATGTTATAAAATGCCTGACTGCCTAATTAATGAAACGCACTCGGAAAATGTCCACTAAGATTAAAGGGGTTAAGGGATCTTTTCGTATCTCTGCTTATGAGAACCATCCTGCTCACTCTTCAGGGGAAGTGCCCAGCTCCATTCTTCTTCATATTCCCAACGTGCCTTGCCCTGCGCCAATTGGGTACTTTTAGAAATGTGTGTCGAATGAATGAATGAACCAGCAGCATTAAGCGAAAATGTTGAGACACCAAAACATAGCTGAATATGTTGCATGACTTGCCTCTATTGGACCTTGCATGTCATCTATTAGCCTTAGCAATTAAAAAAAAAAAAATCAGAGTAAATTAACAGACAAGTAGGCAAATTCTAATCTATATCACATTCCTTTCTGAATTCAACATAAACTGGACTTTCCTCTATCTTCCATCGCCCCCACCAATCCCCTCTACGCCCAGAACACACTCACATAATCATATTCGACAAATTGTGGCTAAAAGAAGAAACAGCTTAATCAGTTCTCCAAGAGGCACTACTCAGAGCCAAAAACCATGCTTCTACCTCTGGCTACAGAACTCTGACTCCTCCAATTTCCCATTTGTAAATAGATCTCCAAAAGAAATCAGCCCGAGGGCACCAAATGGCTGTAGATCTCTGCAGGAGAACTGTACTTTGACAATCCACAGACCCCAACGAGCTGCTCAGATAGGAGCCGCACAGTGCCTCAGTCAGACACTTTCCCTCCAAGTAATCTAACAGCTCTAGCGCTGTCAGCCTTCATCTGATTCTCATTTATAAATGAAGTTGCACAAATCTGCAACAATAAAGAATATCGACAAAATCTTTGTTAACACTTGGCATCTCTCATTTTTTAAAATACAAAAAACAAGATCCCCATTCGGGCAACTCCTAATTGTGCTGGCCACGTTTCATTTACTTTCACTACCAATTCAGCAGCAATCTGTCAATATTTGCACCGTAAATTGTAAATTACTAAATACTCAAAATTATTTATTTCAAACTGATTGTGCATTTACATACTTATGAATGTTATGTACTGAAAGAAAGTTAAAAATCATTTATTACCCAAGTCTATACATACCTTCTCCCAAGTGAGAGATGTACCAAATCAATTAAAAGAGATACTTAAAAAAATACAATTTCCTGACTTAATATGGGTTCTGTATTTTCAGCCTGGCTTCACAATCTTTTTCCTTTTCAAAGGAGCAAAGTCAAATGTAATTTTTCACTATATTTGGCAAATGTAACATAATATAATATGAGGCATCACTGCAAAACACTGTTATTCCACTAGTTTCCCAGAGTTAGTCATTCCAGGATATGTATTCTTCAGTAAACATTTACTGAGCATGAACTATGCCCATGGAAACACGGTGGAAAAAACAGACTAGCAAGTCCCTCCTATTAACTTACAGGCAAAAAAAAAAAAAAAAAAAAAGTGGCAAACAATTATAAAATAATTAGCACAATTATAGAGGTATGTAAAATTTTAGGTGCATGGACACAGGATAACCAATGTGACCTGAGAACTGAAGAATGAACAGGAATCAGCAAGGTGGAGAAGACCGGTACGAATGTTCCAGATGTGGCACCATGTGGGAAAATATTTAATTAAGCAAAAGAAAGATAAGATCAGATTCAGGTTTTTGAAAGGTAACAAGATGGGTTACCTTCTTCTACAAAGGCCTGGCAGAAGATAAAATTAGCAGAAAAATCCAGCAGAAAATGGGTTGGGGAAACAGAATGGACAAAGAAATATTAAGAAGCTACCGCAGGGGTCCAAGATTAGGAGATACGGTTCTGTGCTCAGCCGGCCTCCCCTTCCAGCCCTTGCACCACTGGCAAAGTTCCCGGTGCCAGGAAGCAGGGTTGGACCACTGTCTCCCCATCACACTTGTCACTCATCGCACAAGAGATGGGAACCTGATTCACTGGCAAAAAACCCTAAGTGCCAATACTTCCTATTTTAGTCTTTTCCACCAAAAGAGCCCAACGAAAGCAATGTGGCCTGGTTAAGGTCAAGTCAACAAAATTTAACAACAAATTATGTGTCGCAGGCCAAGAAGCACAAAGGTTTAGAGAATATAATTTGAAACTGGCAGGACCTAAACGCGAGTCCTGGCTGCTGCACCCCTCGGAGCCGCCTGGCCGTAAGTTACTCACCACCCTGTTTTTATCTGTCACAGATGAATGGCACCTATTTCACTGGCTGTTATGATGACTGTATAAGGATTACACCAAAACCACTGTAGCTATCATCATCATTATTAAATGGGGTTAAGGAAAATGAAGGAGAGGAGGCTGTCACAGGCGCTGTTTGGAGATTTGAGTTGATGATAATATGGAAGAAAATACAAGTTAATGTGACTTAGGTTTTAGATGAGTTGTTTTTCAGAGTGAAGAGAGAGAGGTGTTGGAGACAGAGGTACTTAGATAGGAGATAATACCCTCCCTTCTATACTTGACTTTCTTTGGATTTGAAGTTGTTTACAGAACTTGTAATACATCCCCATATCTCCCCCATTTTTAACTGAATGCATGGCTGCCTAAAACAACAACCACCAAGTCTTTCATTTTATAGCCTAGTACCCCTTGCAGGTAGGTGACTAAGTAATAAGGTCACCTTCACTACTAGGGGGACTGCTCCTAGTCATTCTTTTTTCTATCCCGGCACCTAAAAGGTGAGTCCCAGTTCTGGAGCTTTAGCAGTCACAGGGAACCATGAGGACACAAGGCTGCATCCTAAAAAGTGGCAGAATAGCAGGGTTCTTAACTTGTCTGCAACCCTTGGCTGCAGAGTCACCTTGGAAGATTTTTTAAAAATACCCACACCTCACCCTCAAATATCCTGACTTAATAGTCTGGGCTGGGACCAACACATGTATTTGGGTAAGAGTATGAAAAGCTCCCTAGATGACCAAAATGTGAAGCTAGAGTTAAAAACCACTGATTTAATTAAACACTTCATGATCACCCCGTTATGTTACACACTATTTTAGTCCATCAAGACTTCTGTTAAAATGACATAATAATATAAAACAATACAAATAGCTACCACTTATTAAATAACTCCATTGTGCCACTGTGCTAGGCAGGCTCCTCACAAACCACTTTACATTCATTCTCTAGCTCCATCCCTATAACACCACTCTGGTGTCAATATTATCATTTCCTTTTTATGTCCTGGAAAAGTGAGGTGCATTAGGTTTCAGTAATGGCCTTAGGAGTCCCGTAGGTTAGCATTCCAGCCCAGAACTGACTAAATCCAAGGAGTTCTAACTGTTAGGGGCAGAGATGTTGATCATGCTCTGTTGACCATGATTGTTAGCTACAGTTAAAAGAAATATTAATCATGTTCTGTTAACTGTGATTGTTCTGTTCGAATTAGAAAAAGCACTTTCTAACCTGGCTGGGAGTTGTATGCCCCAGGACATAGGAATTACCCTTGGAATGTGACCCATTCTCCTTTTCTGAGACCTATCATCAAGGAAAGATTAACAACCTTGTTCCCAAAACAACTGAATCCCAGAGGTGACCACCTGGAGCACTGGAGGCTCCCACCGTTTGCAACCCCCAGCCCACCTTGCCTGCTTCCCCATGCCTGTAATTCCTTCTTTCCCATGTAATCTTGGTCCTTTTAGCCAATACAAGCAGCTGGCTTATGAGGGGTGGGGTGGCAGAGCAGATTTTTGTGGATGGCCATTACTGCTCTCCCTATGTGCCGGCAATATTGGAATAAATGCTCATGCACAATTCAACCCTGTCTCTGCTCGAGTGGTGACAGGCAGCCCGGACCCACTGTTGTCTGGTTTCATAGCCACAGCACAGCACTGCCTCTCCAGATGTTTGACTTCCTTTCCCTGCACCTCGGGGAGCCAGTGAAGGTGCTAGTAAGAAGTGAAAGGGTGAGGCAGGAAGGGGGAGGGAGAGGATCCTGGTAAATATTTAGATCAATCTCCCCCCAGTAACCAGGAGTTCATTTCTTAGGTCATATAATTTGCTCAACAATGGACCTGAGAGTCGCTTTCCTTTCATCATTATGTAGAGCTACTTGACAAAGGTTTACATTTGTTTTCAGGTAAACTTCTCTCTGATCTAGATCCAGAAATGTACCAAGTTCAGATTAAATTCCAAAACGTGAACAGAAGCACCAAATCCTCACCTATTCCAGCTTCCTGGTTTAAAGTTTAAATAAATCATGTGAAATGCACAGAAAAACAATCATCTATTTCTCTCCTAATGTTTAATAATTTATAGCCTTAGAACATTTGTAAATTTAACAGCCCATCAAAGTGTCTGAGAGCACACCCGTTCTAAGGACTCATTAAATGACATTAAACATAACTTTTCATGAAGGACCGTATAGCATGAATGGGTGGGCAGGCTGTGAACAGCCACCACTACAATAATTTATCGTTTGTAATTTTGCCTTATTACTTGCAAAAACATTTGTTAAAGGGGGACGGTCAGTTACAAAAAAAAGTACTTCACTACTTTGTCAATGTTATAAATGACAAAGGCAGAGAAATCCTTTATGATCCTAAGGATGTGCTAATTCTTTCTCCAGCCACCCAAAAATGGCAAGAAATAAATGTTATGGCAAAATCTTACACAATTTTTAAAATTTATTTCTTTGAACAGGGTTGCACTGTTTCCAACTCACCTCTTCCTCATATTCCAAAGGACATCAGTGAAAGGAAACCAAAAATGTAGAATTTTTTTCCAATACACAAGTGGATTGTGTATTTTATCCAACTCACATTCTTAAAATGGAATTTCTTTTGCTCCAGAAAGATCTGAAAAGCTGAGGCCTGAAACATGACTTTCTGCAGTGTAAGTGGATTTTACGATACCGTAAACAAAGACTCCAATTTTGCCAAGGCATTCATCTTACCTTAATAAGCAAGATTAGGACAACAATCCACGCTGTGATGAAAAGGGAATGTTCTCCCGAAGCCGACAGTGACCGCAGACTACGTTAGAGTGGCAAGAGTTAGATTAGCAAGAGTCAGAGGTCAAAGTTTAGCATTTCTACCTGCACAGGAAACACCCTTCATGTTTTCCTTGAAACAACTCAACCATGTAACTTCCCTGGTTTTCATTCTTTCACTACAAACTATATGACTGCAAACTTAATAGAATTCAAAACCTTTAACTCTCAGTGCATGCAGCATAGTACAGTAATTGTGCTGATAGCATAATTTTTACTGCCATGAAGTAGATCACTTATTTGGCTTAAGCTTAGCTTAGCTTAAAAGGCTGTTTTTCCCCTCTCCTTCTAGACATGTGGTCCCAAAGTCCCAGGACAGGAACCTGTGTGTCTTTGCCAAATTCTGCACATCTCTTTTTACTAGTTTTGTTGACTAAAAATATTCTCTCTACAAACTTCAATAACTTAGTGGTGAATTTCTGCTTAGTGGTGAATTTAGTGTTAGAAATAGTTTTCCTGTATGAAAGTTAAGTCATGGGATCAACTTCACCTACAAAGAGCAGTCATTTTGAAAATGACCCGACCGAAGTCACAAATAACCATAGCTAATTCACGTTAGACTGTCCTGATACATACGTGACAACATATATGATCGTCCCAGCAAAATCAGTGGCTGCCATATGTGAGCCGTTAATTGTTTACCTTTGAAACATCCTTTCTGAACATTATGTAAAGCAAAAAATATGGCTTTCACAAAGATTATATTTTAACATTCACTTGCCAACCACTTAATATAGTCCCAGCCAAACAATTCAAAAGTAATTTTAGTGATTTTTCTTGGATTAATTTTAGTGTTTCCATAAACTCTGTGGGCATTCATCTAGCATGCAAAAGGCTGGCCCTAACACAACCCAAAATGTGAACATCTAAATACGGCTGAGAGTTTATCAATTAAGAGAAGAAAAACTCTCACCAAAATAACTTCTGAATTTATGCTGCAGCCACAAATTTTTAAATTCTACTCAGAGCTAAAAAACCAAGGGAGCCCTTTTTTTCCCCTCCCTTAATAACCAAACCAGTTGTTTGACTCAATTGAGGGAATTCAGTTGGCTGTTTTGACTTCAGGTGACTTAGCTGACATACATGCTCTAACTTGACAGTGAGCTGTTTTGAGATTGTGTCATGTGCATTGCTGTTTTTAGCAGCCACCATCAAGTTAGCACAACTGTTAAATTCACAATTAGCCGATTTCTTCCAACGCATATGGACAAAGCGGAGCTAAGACAAGAGAAAGATCATCATCTGGCAGCAATGCCTTCCTGTCACTATATCAACTTATAGAAACTACATAACATGTGACAATTTCAAACACTTTGTTCCCATCTAAAATTCTAATCCTAACTCCTTATTAATTGGTTAAGTAAGAATTAGCAGATTATTCCAAAGCTAATATTCCATAATGGCAAGCAGACACAAGTTGAGCTGTCATCTAAAATTAGCTTATTCACTGTAAAATAAAGATTGAATGTTAAGGTATAAAATTATTCTAAATCCCCAAACACACCAAAACCAATTGTGAAATTAAATGTGACACTTTCCATAATTCAAACTACAGTACTTGATTTTCGCCTTTCTCTTCAGCTACCCCTAAATTAAATTAGTCTTATTGATTATAACTCAGAAATCCCTGTCTTGTTACCATGATCTTCAAATTTTAATAAAAAGTACAATTCGGTTGTACATAGTTAAGCTGGTTTTCTTAAATTACAATACAGGAGATTAAGTATAGGCTCAATGACTATCTCAATATTGCAACTTACAGACACAACAGAACCAATTTCTTTGCTAGCTCAAAACAATTGATAAATTCGTGCATCGCAAACCTGTTTTCAGCCTCCCATGATGGATGATCACTCATTACTGAAGTAAGATCATATGAATTGATTAGCGATGTTATTTACCTAAACACGGGCTGCACGTAGGTCCTGGAATTAAATACAGACCCTAGTCCATCTAAAATGTGTTACAGGGTACAAATGATGGTTTTTAGTAAAAGCAGAACCACCAAATTAAAATTCAAAGATCATTGTACTAGAAAACAGAAGAGTACACAGTATATTTTCTATAAATTAAATAGTGAGACATCCATACTACAGACAGCAGCTTTGTTGGACCAAAAACCCAGATTGGGTGCTTTGTCCTTACAAATTATCTCTTTGGTATAATAATAATTACATAATAAACAACCTCAAAGAACACATTTATTAAACTCAAACTGCTTTAGCATTGCTTTCAATGTACTGAAATTTAAAACTGATTTTTATTTTTTAACAAGAGAAAAACATTTCTTAATGTTTTTCCTAACAGCATTTCCTTAACGATCATAGTTGATGGAGCTCTGAACCCTAGTCTTTAGTAAGAACTGAAAGGACTGGGTAAGCCCCACCCACCTCCAGGTCTTTCCTCCTGCCTCCCCGGTCCAAGCTGAGACACTAACTAACCTCGAGCCCTCCGTATCTGTGAACAGTGCTGAGATGCCTCTCTCGTAACGGCTAATGGTAGATTTTACACAGCAGCAGCAGATATGCTCTAACAATTCCTATTGCTTCATTAAGGGTTGCTTTTTTTGTACGAATGAATAGATAGATACCCCTTTTCAGTCTTCTTGTCATAATAATATTTAAGTGATTTATTTCTATCTTTTAGTTTTTGTTTATTAACTTCAGTGGAATTAATATAAAAATATTACTAAAGAGGAATATTAGAGTACCTGGATGAACCGATTTCAGCTCTCATCTCTCTTCTTCCCCCCAAATGGAGATGGAACATTCATTTTCTCTACATAGACATAATAATAAATGTTACTGGCCACTTTATCACTTGATCAATTGTCACCAAGGGAATGTTTCACATGCAAATGCCTGCATCAGAGTTGCCTCCTTCCTCAACAGAGTGCAAGCCAAGGCTTCACTGAATAGTGCCTGGTCATTGACATCACACCAAAAACAACAGGATGCCACTTAAGATGAGAACACATCAGCAGTTACCGAGCACTAAGCCATTGTTTCTGTGTCAGCAGGCACCGATTCTCAGCTGTAAATACATTTATATACATTTAAGTGTAATGTTGCATTTATTAAGCCATATATTTTATAATACGATGAATTTCAACTTCAAATCCACAATGGGGTTTACACAAGCTGCAAACATTTGTTTTTACTAGAGGAGAATAGGTCCTATTCATTAGTGCTGCTCACTGCCAATTTATGAAATAGATTTGTATGTTCACCATCAGAGCTATAGGAAACTAGTTTCAAAATATATGTCATCACTCAATGAGAATAAGTTAAAATGCAGCATCAAGATTAGGCTAGATCTACAGAAATCTATCATTCAAATAATAAAAAAATGAATGCCGATTAATTCCTTACGCTGTGCCATGCACGGAACTAATTGTTTCGCGTACATGAACTCGATGTCATCTGTAAAATAGCACTGCGAGGTAGGTGCTGTTATCATCTCTGTTTTACAGCTGGGAAAAATGATGCACCACGAATCTGAATTACTTCCCTAAGACTACACAGCTAGTAAGTGGCAGATAATTAGTTCTAGAGCTTATGCTCTAAATTCTAAAATAAGCCAGTGTGTCATGATGCCTCCTGAGAAGCCCTACATTAAGCAAATGCTGCCTATGACCAGCACCAAGAGTACTTTAATTTTAAAAATAAAGCAATAGGTTTATTAAGTTATGCACATGGTAGCACTTTACAAAGATCATGTTAGATATAGTCTCAACAATGTATTAGCACATGAGATGAAACTTAAAACAAAAAGTAACCAGAATACTTTGTATAAATTGATTACCTCTTGCTCCACTTTCCAAATCCATTCATTATGAAAATCTGTCACTAGATCTATATAATATTGAAAGTACTTCTCTTTGTTTCCTACTTAGACTACAAGCTAGCTATTCTATTCATGGTCTGGAAAAGCAGCTAATCTATACATTATTGAAAATGCCACACCATATTGTACCCAGAGAACCTTTGATAAATACTAAATATTACATTGACAATGAGTAATGGCAACTGAAAACAAAATTACAACGTAACTCAAAGATGAAATATGAAGCCAAAATAAAATGGATGTGAGTCCCATTCGAAATGTCCCTTAATCTTTTGAGGTCTGTGAAAAGAGAAGTCCTTACTTAGGACAAAGGAAGGTAGTATTTTGAGGTTCAGGAAAGATAATGACATCACTCCTGATTAACATTACAACACTAAAAAACAAATCTTTTGAAAAAGGCATGAGGAAAAAACGGGCAAGCAACTCACATAATTGTTTTATTTTTTGCATATACAGAAACTAAGTGTGAAAGGGCTAGCTAGCATTTTATCTGAAAATGTGGTTTTGAAATATCCTAAATGATTTTCTTAAAGTCTCATTTACTTGCCTCTGGTGAAAGGAATAGGGGTAGGAAGGAAGGAGATGTTCTCATTCTGTACCTCTGAACTGCTTTCACTGTTTGAAAATTACTTTGTGCATATATCGCCTATTATTTTAATAATAAAAATCTAAGTGTCAGTCTACACTCAATCAAAACTTGCAATATTTAACAAATTCTACTTAGAGTTAGTAATTTAAATAATCGATGAACAGTGAATAATTCTGAATAGTCTGCATTTGAAATAACAGGCTAGGAAGAAAAATATAAAACTATATTTAAATATACACAGTGGGGCAAACAGCTGTGAGCATGCAAAACAGTTTGTCCTTGTATTACTGTTCATTAATTATTGTATTATTTTCCATATGAACAATGGTAAACCTGCTTTTGCTCCACCCTGTATATATAAGCTCTATACTTTCCATATTCATGGTATATACAGGCATACATGAATGTGTATACACATTTACACATACATATGTGAACTTCTACACACACATATACACACATACATTGTGCCCATGGTACAACTGTACGGAGCAAACAATTTTCCTGGACACCAAAAATATTACTGGTTTATATAGAAAACAAGAAAATCTTCCTATTAAAGAGGGATAGGTATGAAATAAGTAGTTGATATCAAATGTTTATAGTACCTAGCGTTTTTTTTATACAAATGAGTTGTAATTTGGAGATGCAGAAATACAGATTTTCATAATAAGACACAGAAGATAAGTAATTGTTTACGTCCTCTTAAATGGTCTCTACAGCACCAAATATTTTAACCATCTTCAATTAAAAAACTGACAAAGCATTAATTTTTTCCCTATTAAAAAAAAAAAAGACAAATGATAAAGTTATCAGAAGAGCTTTTCAAGCCTTTAGTTGGGGGTCAGAGTTCGCAAAGTAACACATGTGTTTGGGTGTTCGGCATTTATCTGAAATTGCTCAGGTATCACTGATCTTCTCCGCTAGCCTGTACCAGGACGGGCACCAGCTTCTACAGGACGCGGCGGGCCAGCCCCCCGTGGAAGGGAGCCCCGGCCCGAGCCCTCGGCGAGGCCTGGAGGGTGCCTGCCGGCCCGGCCCGGCCCCGGCCCGGCCCAGAGCAGGGGCAGGCAGGGCAGGCGGAGCACAGAGGCTCTCCCCCTCTCATCTCTCCCTCTCCCCTCTCCTTCGCTCTCCTCTCGCCTCTCCTTTCCTTTCTCTCTTCTCAAGGGCCTTGTCTTTTGGGGGGTCTTGTTTGTTTTTCTGTCCTTGGTCCACTCTTGTTTACTCCGATCTCCTCGGGTTCTCACTTGCTCTCCTGTCCTCCTTGCCCCAGTCTATTTTTCCTCTCCTCTAACGTATTGCACATCATTGTAAACCGCGACCTTCCACAGAAGCCTTGGCACGCTTACAGGAATACGCAGAATTATAAGACGCTGGGAACCTCCAGCAGCGGACGTGTATGTACCAGGAGATGAGCACGACCGGCAGACACTGGCTCTTTGGCTCTCTCCACACTCCCTCCCCCTCAGTCACCCACTTCCTTCCTCGCTCTGTTTTTTTAGATATCTTTATTGATTTCAGAGAGAGGAAGGGAGAGGGAGAGAGCGATAGAAACATCAACGATGAGAGAGTCATTGGCCGGCTGCCTCCTGCACGCCCCCGACTGGGGATCGAGCCCGCAACCCGGGCACGTGCCCTGACCGGGAATCGAACCGACACCTCCGGGCCCCTAGGTGGATGCTCAACCGCTGAGCCAGCCCGGCCGGGCTGCCTTCTTCTTAAGCAAGCTTTTCTCCACCTGTGTGTGCACCCTCCCCTCCAGCATCCCTTTCCCCTCTTTTTGTTTTTCTTGCCATCTTTATTGCTCTAGTTGGAGAACAAGTTTTCAGAGTTAACGGGCGCTGCACAACCTTCCCCTTTGAATACACAAAAAACATCGCCAAGTTTTATCCAGAGCCCATCTCCTTCTCCCCCCGTCCCCTCTCCTGAGCGCCTGCAGCAGTCCCCCTGCAGGGCGTCTCTGGAACACTCCCCTAGGGTGGGAGTAGCACCCTAGGCACCAAGCCTTTTAATCTATCACAGGAGCTCTCCAAGATGAAGATACTCCTTGAAAACATTTTCCTAATCTATGCCTGTATCCAAACACATTTTATTTAAGCTAAGTTTTAAAACTGCCCTTTCAAAATAATTTGGCCAAGATTACATTTCAGAATTCACCTCAAAGGTCAGTGTTTTATGTTTCTTTACAGGCACTGAATCTGCACTAAACTCATTCTCATTATGAGTGCACTTTTAGGTACAATGCAGGCTATTTCCCCTACCTTGCCTTCCAAAAACAGCACACGGAGGTGGAACAAGAAGGAAAAGTCCCTTAATAGCCTAAATTGAGTTTCCTTTTTATGTGCACTCTGCTTTTTAAATTTTTCTTCCTGCCTTCACTATTTGTGTGAGTCATTTGTTCATCTTAATGCCGATCACACCAAGACTCGGGGTCCCTTCTGAAATGAAGTCCTCCTCCAGAAACATTATAAATGTGTTTTTCCTGACGAATTACAGGTAAACCAGCTAGCTGTACTCAAGAGCCAGGATCGGGCATGCAACTAGGCCGCAAAAATCTGGTGTGCTGACTCTTTCCATTTTTCTGCATGGAAAAAGAAAGAAAGGAAAAATTTCTGACCCGATGCCAAATGAGCCCCGGAATTTGTGAGGCGCCCTGGGCGGCGGGCGGCGGCCCCTCTCCTGCCGGCCCAGCCTGCGAGCCCCCGGCCTCAGCTCACCACTGCGGCACGTTACTTACGCTTTTCTAACTTTTCCACTTCTGAGCACCATCAATTATGCACTAGAATAACAGAGGCCTGGCGAGGCACTGTGACATAAAGGCCGGTTATGACGATAAATAATTTAAACAAGTGCGTGCCATGTTCCTTTTACCACTGATAGGAGGCCAGGGGAAATGTGAGGCGCCTTGAAGATTCAAATGCAAGAGGGCCAGTTTGGAAAAAGCAGACAGTACACTCACTGGTGAACCTCCCTGGTCACTGCCCAGCGGGACAAAGGGGGCAGAGTAAATAAACTGCTCACATAAGTGCTCCTACTTGCACAAAATGATTAAAAATCAGCGAAGGGCACAGATTTTTGACGGCTGATGTGTATTTTTGGCCCTAGATGCAGCCCGGGAAGTGCAGGGAACAACATTTTGGAGGTGTTCGGCGTCTTACACCTTCCAGAAAACGATGAACAATTACGTATACAAAGATTTTTGAGAGAAAAGACACACCCTTTCCATGTAAAATCATGCAGACTTTGGTACAATTCCAAGTCGGAGACCTTCAGTCTATAACACTGGTGGATGGCTGGAGTGCGCCTGGGAGCTGGCGGGGGTAACGGAGTAGACTGCCGATCTAACCCCTGTCCAGCTGCCCTCGCCATCTCTCGACCGAGATTCAGAAAAACTCTTCAAGTTTCTTTATTAGTATTCCACTTTTTAAATTGTGATTCAAAAATTCACAGCTGAGAAGACACTTTTAGACGGTCAAATGCTACAAAGAAAACAAGTCCCCTCCCTGCAATGCCCTGGCACGTTCAAAACTCAGCCACACGGACAGTTATCTGAAGGCCAAGAGGATGCTGTTCTTTATCCACACCAGCAAACTAAATTTCAAACTGGGTGCTTAATGGAGCACACCCAAACTTAAAAAAAGACAATTTCAAACTGAAAAAATTCAGATAACTGCCTCAAGTTTATTGATCTCCTTTATAAAGATAATCCCAAGGTATAATGTGACATTTCTAATGCTTTAAAATGGTAGACTACGCAAGAGCGAAAGGAGAAAGAATAAAACTAGGTGCTAGCAGGGATGTTGATAAATCAAAAGCGGACCTTAATTCATATGAAATTCAGGAGAACAGCAGTTAATTCATGTCAAATGATACTCAACTTCAATTTTGGCATGAGGCTCCCATTTAATTTTGGAATTTAGAAATATTCCAAAATTAATCCTTAGTCTACATGAGAGCTAATATTACATTTCTAAATGCAAATTGACGAAAACTCTAGGGGGAAAAGCCATTTTGAACTGTGGTTTCCAGAAGGCTTCAGGTTTAGTCATGTCAAATTAAAGGGGAGCAAATCTTCTTAAAATAACATTCTTCTTAAATCGCATCCATATGATTTAGCAAATTGATATGGCCAAAGTCAATAAATCATGATGCAGAGCTTTTATTTTAATGTATGACTGCTTTTATTTTTGCTTTGAGCCAACTCCTTCTAATTTTTAGCCTAACGTTGGTTGTATATTCTTGCCGAGGGAAAACCAGCTACTTCTCACATAATGGGGTCCTGCTCTTCCGTGTCAACCCACCACGCTGAGAGAAATCGTCCCCAGCAGTTCAACAGGGCGCAGAGCTGGCTGCTTCTGTGGTTGCACCAACATGCAACCCATTGGCTGCCTCCAGTCAGCAGTACTTGAGCTTGTAGATTTTTCGCCACTTTTCAATGCGTAGGTTTCTCTTAACTCCAGGGATTTCATTTTGTGCTGACACATACCCAAGAAGCAATCTCCATGAAACTATCCTTTTAAGGCAAGCATTTTGTGCAGTCCTTAATGATGGGTGTTTAAGAAAAATGGTAATTATGATAGATTTTGAGCCTTAGGTAACAGACATCCTCACAGGGAGAGGTTTCACTACATTTACAACCAAACTCCTCATTAAGAAATGCAGATGTATCAATTCATTTCTGGGCAGGCACACTGACAGTGAAGCCCAGGTTGGTGAGAGCATTCATCCTTATGATGGATGGTCTCACGAGTGAGCCAACACTCCCCAAAGTCCTGCCAGTTTGTCGAGATTGTGAGCAAATGAAACTTCTCAGGGACAATAAAACTAAGGGACATTGGTTGGAAATATTATTAAAAGCGTCAATGTTTTAAATATCATTCCCCTCTTTCTTACCCTTTGTATGACTTTACTTTTGTTTTTGTTTAAATGAGTCATTCAAGTGACCATATTAAATACTCTAAATGCTACAACTCTAATTCTGAAATCATAGCCTCAGACCAAAAGCAGTCCACATGGTCTTAACTAATGTTAGTAATGAAATTACCATGAAAATATATTACATTTATTTATATATGTGTGTATGTGTATGTGTGCATATGACTGTCTCAAATCACATTCCAGGTGAACATTACTGTTAAATGAGAAGAAAAAAAATCCTTGAACCAAGATGCCATGACCTCAATCCCTTCTCACCCATGTGCATTAAGTTTTCCTGCCCAGCTTTTCTGCAAAGATGGCAAACAGAATTTAATATTTCATGGATCCCAAAACACAAAACATGTTCAAATTCAATACAAGGAAATGCTTTATCTCATCCTTTGTAGATTAATAAACCAAAACTGTGAGAAACTTCAGAAAGCCATGACAAATTTTAACCAAATGACATGTAAGTTTCTTCCGGACACTCGAGCTATTAATAAAATGGAAAGTCTGAAATAAAAGATTTATTTAATTTATGAGTTTACTTTAAGATAGTTGTTTCCAGAGGAGATGCTGTATCAAATTACATTATTACAGCTAAAATAACTTAGAATATCGTATCCACATTTTATCAAGAAGAAAATATCATGTTCTCTAACATGGATGGCATAAGTCACGTATTTTGCATAACAACACCTCTTTTAAAAGCTAAACTCTATGAAGACTGTCCAAAGGGGAAAGAGTGAAACATGGGCAAACACGATCCCATAATAACCAGCTTGAAGGTTACACGGTTCTGGCGGAGGAGTGGGCGTGATGGCACCAATACCAGGCAGTAATCTCTAAACCATCGGCAAAGAGCATGAAAAGTATTTAGCATTTTATAAATATTTGAGAGCAAAGCAAGCATTTCTGGTTTAAATCAACCAGATTTTAAGCTTTCTGGTTTTATAAGAACATCCTACCATAAATTTTTCTAAAATTTGCCTGCTTTTTGTTTATTTTATTTTACTCAGGCCAGTAATGACCACGACAAATACCTAAATGCTGAACTAAGCAAAGCTTCTATCCCTAAATTTTATGTGGGAGGCTTAAGTTTCTTCTGTAAAGCCAACAACAGTAAATAAGTTCAGTATTGGTTACTTTCTTTTTGTTCAACCATAACCAAAAAATAAAATCTTTATAGAATTTTAAGGGGAATCAAAAAGCCTGGAGAGAAATAAACAAAAGTATTGCCATAGCCTCTCAAATCCTTAATCCACTCCCCCAAAAAGGTTTTTGGTTAAAACAAGTCCTTTCAACCTATAATATTTAGAATGACAAGAGAAGTCCTGTGGCTCCATCCTGCTTCTAGCATCTGTCAAGAACATCACAAACCTGACTCTCAGCTCATGGGGGAATGCTAATGGGAGATGAATATTGCTTCGAGGGAGAAAGCACATCACTGGAAAGGCTCAGGACCACATATTCACCGAGAGCAGCACAGCACTGTTATTTATTTGTTTTTGCTTTTCAAGTACGAGCTATTGAATTTAAAATGTAGATGACGAATGAGTTATTTTAGTGAAAACCCTCAAAATAAAAACAAAACATGATATATATGTACATGTGTGTGTAATGTATTAATAAATATATACCCCTCATAAATATAAACTCCTCATCAAGAAATGTAGATGTATCAATTCATTTTTGTGCAGACACACTGGCCGTGAAGCCCAGGTTAAAAGGCCCTAGAAAGAAAAATAACTAAGCTAATAGTTTACCTTTTTTAGGTCATTTTTTCATTTCTACTACTTTTACTTATAAAACTGCTCTTGAGGGCTCCTACTGTCCAATCCACTCAACAAATCTTATCAAAGATACTCACATGTGCTAAACTGCAGAATACTGTAGAAGCACACAGTCTGTGCTGCAGGTGGTGAGAATTCAGACTTCAACCATAAAGGTGTTTCTTTGAAAACAAAACACAATACTTTGGGCATTTAACACTCTCCCGCTTTTCCCCGTCCTGTATTCTCACAGACACGCATAAATTGGGATTTTAAAATATGGGATATCATTTACACTTTCCAGACTATTGCTTTGAAAACGGCAGGGGCCGGGCCCTGACACAGCAGCACTCATTCGTAAGCTTAATAACAGGATGCACACCTGCTTAAGCAAGAGCGGCAGCCGGGGCAGCACGACCAGGGCAAGGGCGCCGTCCCTGAGCTGACTGCGTGGGTTTATGACCTCACCTCTGCCTCTTACTCAGTGTCATCTGCATCACTGTATCTAATGTGTGTCTCAGTTTCCTCGCCTGCAAAATGAAGATGGCAATAACACAACCCACCTCTCCGGTATTATACAAATTATATAACTTAACAGATGCACGCTGCTCGAAAAGAGCTCGGTGCGTATTAAGGGCGTTGTGACTGTTTTCTGACTGTAAGTCTGTTGAGCAGACTACCAATGTAGCAAGTCCTCAGCGCAGGGCCCGGGTCAGCACAGTGATATTTTATTCTGATGGCACAGGTTAGTAAGACCAAGCTTTACCAATTACCAGGGCCTGTATAAACAGTGAACAAATGAATCAACAAGCACCACATCTCACTTATTGATTATCAGAGAAATGTATGTTAAAACAACGGCTCTTGCTTGTTTATTAAATGAGATCCTTTTTAAAATAACCCAGTCTGGTAAGAGTGTAATTAAACTATAAAGCAATCTGACAATATTGCCAAGAATTATACAACGTTAATACTGTTTGACCCAATAATCCTACTACTCTCAGAGAAAAGTCAAAATATAAGGAAAGCTTTAAGCAGCAAAAAAAAAAAAAAAAAAAAGTTGTTACTTAGGTGTCATTTATATTATGAAAAATTGGAAACAATACATATGGCTAACAATAAGGAACAGTGATTCCGTATTTTTAAATAGTCAGCAGGTTTGGGATATGCCTCATATTAGATTTCTCCATCTTGGCCTGTCAGTGATTATTCATACGTTAAAGGCACTGAAAGGCTCAGACTTAATGTGATTTCTTTACTCCAGCATTTCCCAAACACACTGGTAACAGAAACTTTGGGGGTGGGGTAGTTAATATCTACTATTTCCCATTGAACTACAGTGCCATGGAATGGGATGGAAAAGCATTGATTAAGTAAGTGATGGTTAATCTTCTTGATGAAAATGTATGCAGTCATTGACAAGGACAGTTTTCAGTATTATACAGGCTGCATCCAGCAATATGGGGAAAAACTTATTATATAATGTTAAGGGGGAAAAACAGACTCAAACAATTAATTAATACCCAAGCATATGAGAAAAGCTCCAATGGAAATACCCCAACGTGAGTTGTAGAATTGTGTGTAAATGTTTCTGTAAAGTGATGATACTTCTCTTATGAAAACAAATTCATAATAATAAAACGAATGTGAATTAGTAATATCAATTGTCATCTTCCTTCTTCCTGGCTTGGAAGTTTAGTTTGTTTATCTGGTGGTTAGTTTAATAAGGCCTGAGGGGAGAATCCTGACTGAAAGTGACCTGTAAGAAGAAAGTAGGAAACAAACAGAGCGATCATTCAGCCTCACGGAGGAATACGCGGAGGCAGGCGGCCTGTCAACGTGAAAGAGGCTAATGAAACATTATCTGCAGGTGAGCCGACTGTCTCGCAGCATTACAACTCCAAGCTACAAATGATTTCCTAACCGCGGAGGTAACTACTATGCAGACACTTTGAAAGACAAATGAGAAGACTGCCGCACGCAAGGTCAGTCACAAACCTCCCAGAAAACCTGGATGTGTCTTCCCCAGGAGAAGACAATCGGGGGCCACTGGGCACACCTGAGCGAGCCAGGCCACAGCAGCTTCTCTTGTATTTCTTGAATTGCAGCACCCTGTACACATAACTACTTATATTTATGTATCAACAAATAAAATGCATGTATACATAAACTAAAGCTCCCACAAACTTTGAAAACTGTGAGTTTTATTGTGTTGGAGCAGCAATTTCATCGCATGGCACACATAAACTAATCACTAAAATTCTGCAGCACACCAAAAAATGTTATACAGGGTGTCCCCAAAAAAATGTATACACACTTTAACAGTTGATAGTTCAATTTTGAAAATGAAATGTGTTTTAATAAGCACTGCCTTTATAATTATTCAGAGTGTGTGTATAGTTTTTTGGGACACCCTATATTTTTTGCCAATCTGACAAAAAAAATAGGTATAATTTTGATTCATTCACACGGACGCCTGTTGTGTTGGCTGTTGCCTTTTTGTTTTTTTTAATTTGACAATCTAAGGGAAAAAAGGTCAGTGCCCCTGACTGAGTAGGCAGGTACTGCATGTTTTAAAAGTTCTTGGGGCACACCAGTTGAAAACTGCTGTGTTGGAGAAATGAATAAACATTGATTTCCAATCCTTATAATTATTTGATTATGGTTAAAATAGTTTCAGGAAATCATTATACAAGAGCACAGTAGGTTATGAATTATGGGGAGAGAAAAACAATGAAACCTAATTAATAATGGACAGTTCACGTTTATCTAGGAACTGTATTAACACATCAATTCCCCGGATTCACCGGGCCGATGATTTTATTTGATGCAATACATTCTATTCCGGGGATTTTTTTTTCTTTTATTATGAATTTAATTTTTAATTAAATTGTATTTTAAAGTATAGAGTATATATAAAAGCCAAAGCAAGTGCGCAGCATCTGTTCACTGCATTTGCACTCACTTCCACAAAAATTAACCTTAATCTAAAGAGGCACAAATGGGTTTTTATGCCATCAGGAGGCTCAAGTATTGAAAAATCAATGGCTGTCTACCCAGACAAAGAACAGCTGTTTCCTAATATTCCAGCTCCACATTAAGCCTAAAACTGCCCACAGTCTCGCTTTGCCAGTTGAAACTGTCACAAGGACACCATCTAAAAGCTGTGGGCTGGATTAAGTGGAGACAAGACAGAGTGGACTTGGCCCACCCTCTTCTATCGCCATCGCTCAACGCTTTAGTAAAATCATAACCAATCTTATTTCCGGTGTCCAGAAATCTACCTAATGAGACTCTTTACCCACTTGCACTAAAAAGGACAAGGGATGCTGAGCGTGGACCGATTCTCCACCCTCTACACAGGGGTCGCTCCCTGCAACCCTGAGGGGTTTTCCTTGGCACGTGGGGATTTTCTAGAAATCCTTGCAGGGGTTACTACTCTCCACAGGGGAGAGGAGGGAGAAAAATCTCAGAAATCATGGATGAGATGACAGGCTTGTGCTCAATGTGACATCAAAAATGTCATTTTGCCTACGATTTTCCCCACCTAAAAACAAAGCAAATGTTAAAAAACTAAACTATAGGAACTTGAAGAATGCACGTGACACCAAGTTTATAGTCTTCCTGATTTGCTCTCAGAACCAAATTCTGAAAACCACATACTGAGATAAATTTCTAGGTAATATATGAAAACTACTAGGAGGCCTTCCAAAAGAATTAGAAGGCGATAACACATCCCTCACCCCGAGGCACACTGCACCCCTCACTTCCAATAGGCTTAGCTCTTTCCACAACACCTCTAACGACCGAGGTCACCACCTTGCCATCTTAGTGTCGCCACCATGGGGGTTCTGAGAAGCTCAGACCATGTGACTTGAGTGGTGGCAACTCTGTCTGGTCACAGATTCAAATCCAGCGATTTACGGGAGCAGGAGACAAGTGGGGTGAGAAGTCACTGGAAGCACCCCCTATTGACTACACTGAAATCCGTCCCGTTGACTGCTTTCCAGTCCACACTTTGGGGCACGGAGTCCCTGCTGCAGGGATACCCTGTGCTCCATGCATCCGGGGTTTCGCCTGGACACAGCCATCTGCGCCCTGAAAGGGTCCCAGGTCCCCAGCCTGAATGGTGATTGTCTCCAGAAGCGTCCTGACTGTGTTTCAAGCCTCAGGGCTTCTTAAAACCCCAAAGGGAAGTAATCCCTGAATGCCACTAAAAGATCTCCAGCTGCTACCATTTATGAAGTGGGCTTGACAAGGGCACGCGGGGGGGGGGGGGCCAGGAAGCAGGGGAAGAGAGAATTCAGACAAGGGCAAGTTATCCAAACAGAGCCCCCATCAAAAAAGAGTCATGTTTTATCAGCTTAAGCTTTCCTGCCTCCTTTCCCAAAGGTATTTCCCCCTCAGCTTTCCTTAATTCTTCTTTATAGCTGTCTAGTTTCTTTAAAAAATAATAATAAAGGCAGCACATGGCTGGGGAGAGCCGTAAGTGTATGAAAATTGGAAAGACTAGCCAGATGAATTACCTGCAAACAGGACTGAGTATGTCTTCCCTAAAAATCTGAGAAGAAAATGGTTTTTTTCAGGGAAAAGAATTAGAGTAGCTCTCAGTATCAGTCTCTCCCTTCTTCATTCTTTTGAAGAGGTCTTTTCATCTCATTAAGTTAAGCTGATTAATAAAAATTCAGCAGTTTGCCCAGGGATCCTTTAGAAGTGGTGACGCAAGCTGCAAGATGCAGGCGGAAGGCTTTTGTGCTGGAGACAATGAGGGCGATGGCTTCTGAAATCTGCGGTAGTCATCCTCCATCAGGGAGAAACAGTTACCTTGGTTCAGGCTCCTCAAACATTGCATCGCTACTTGTTATCTCCCAGGAACCTCCAGAGAAAGTTTCGTGCTTCCTTATAAATAAACGGAGAGAGCGAGGAACTTAGGAAAAAAAGTACCAGGAGAACATTTTGCTTCATTTCAAAAGTATTGATACAAATTAATGAACAAAACATGGCCTGTAGAAAAAGGGTCATTAAAGGGAAAAAGCAGTTTTACCCAAAGAAATTTCATATATAAACAGAAACCTGTACTTTCTACTGTAAAGCAAAGCAAACAGATGCAGTCAGTTATTTATTCATGAATGTTTATCATCCAAAAATATTTTTTAATTACCTAGTCAGTACCTAACACATAGTGGATAGATACTCAAGAGTTAATAAATGGCCCGGCTGGGCATGGCTCAGCGGTTGAGCATCGACCTAGGATCCAGGCGATCGGGGTTCGATTCCCGGTCAGGGCACACGCCCGGGTTGCGGGCTCGATCCCCAGTCGGGGGCGTGCAGGAGGCGGCCTATCAATGACTCTCTCATCACTGATGTTTCTCTCTCTCTCTCTCTTTTCCTCTCTCTGAAATTAATAAAGATATTTTTTTTAAAAAAAGAGTTAATAAATGAATTTCCTCAACAAATTTTAAAAGACTGTTGTTCACTTTTAAAGATGAAAAAATTTAAGATTATGAGTTACATTTATCCAGGAAAAAATTATAAAATATCTGTTATGACAAATTCCGAACAAAGGGACAGACAGAAAGATGACTAAACCTGCTTTGTAGGAGTTGAAGTACTTTCTTAGCCACCTTTTACTTGCATAATACTGAAACGTTCATTTGTGTTTTATGCAAAGCATTTTTCCCAGCTGACTAAATTTAAATTTATACTACCATTCACATTTTGTTTAAAAGTCCCCCTGAATGGCATTCACTATTCATATGTTAACAACACGACCAAATTTATTTCTATCAAATCTTTGTATGTGTGTGACAGTGGTTTTAGTGCCACCTTAACCAATCTGCCCATAATATATTGGATCAAGTTTTATAGTTCTATCCTTAAATTTGCCCTAAAACACTAGACCAAATAATTATTTTTATTTATTTATTTATTTATTTATTTATTTATTTATTTATTTATTTACTATTTTTTATTTCAGAGAGAGAGTACATCAATGAGAGAGAAACATAGACTGGCTGCCTCCTGCATGCCCTCTACTGGGGATCAAGGCCATGTGCCCAGGCATGTGCCCTAACGGAATCAAACTGGCAACCTCTAGGTTCACAGGATGATGGTCCATTGGCAGAGCCTAAATTATTTTTGTCTAAATCTCATTTTCAAAGGATTTTTGAGGGAAATGTTATTTATTCTTTACTCATATCATGTGGATAATGCATATCCTTAAAGTCATTAAGTCTTTACAGAATATCCCCCAAATATTTAAAAGTTTAGCTATTTTTGAAAATGCAGTTCTTGATTAGAAGATTGCTAAAACACGAAAACAATCACCATTAAAGGACCATCCTAAGCTTTGACCAAATCATCTATTTAGCTATTACCGTTTTCTCTAGATAAATATGGAGAATTCAGTACCATTAAGAAAGCCAAATTCATTTGACCACATATTCCCTGTGGCCTAAAACCTGTCGCCTGTTTCATCCACCTCTTCAAAAAGGCTGAGACTAAACAATGCAGCTGAGAAAAACAATGAATTTGGATCTACTTACATTTTGAATCATAGCTTAGCTGTGCCTCACCTTATCCAATAAAAACAGGCTAACTAGAGTGTAGCTCCTTTTCTATGACATGAAAGATAAGCAGAAACTTAACAGCATTATCCTCATATTTTAAAAATACTACGAAGTACCTACTGTGTGCCAAACACTATGCCAACCGCAGTAAACACAGAGCTTAACAAGGTGTGATGACAGACACCAAGGTGATTACAGTGTATCTGGTGAGTGAGGTGAGAAGTTACTATTAATAAAGGGTAATAATGAAGGGTAATAATAAAGGGATAATAAAGGGTAATGGGAGGGCACTAATTAAACTTGTTGGTGCTAGCTGTCTTTCCACAAATCTACCTGCTTTCCTGGGTGCCTCTGTAAACACAGAGCCAGGAAGGGTCACTCACATTCACTCATGTTGTATGAGTATTTATTGAAAGGGGTAGCTGTTGAGAGAACATTAAAACTACTGCCTCTGAAAAAATAAAGGATTTACATGGGGGTAGCAGTGGGTAATAAATATTGCTACTTATACCACAGTGTAACTTCACTGAATGTGGTTCTTAAGATGGAATCTCCTTGATTCCAAAGAAATATAAAAAAAATCTTACTGAAAAAGCTTCATCTTGTAGGATTTTCTTGTGGGTAAAGTATACACATTCAAGATCAGTTCTCCAAGTTTCTCCAGAAATAGTAATTTTATTATATAAATTCCACTGGAATCGGGACCTTAGAATATTATCGGCACAGTGCAGCCTAGCTAATAAGCATGTTTAAGTAAAATATCATATAAATGATAGTTATGACATTCATAATAAGGGCCTTATAATACAAATTATTGACTTTTTCCCAAAAATAGCATCTTTGTGATGGGTGACTCTGACAGTCAAATGACATAGTAAATGACACAAGCAAATGACATAGTAAATAAGATAAAATGCAGTTTATGTGTGTATTTAAATAAAATTGTTTTGCATATCAACTAATACCAATGCATTTCTATCTTATGCAATTATGGCAACTTGAGAACTCAAACTTTTCAGGAGGCATACAGCTACTATATACAATATACACACTATCTTCAGCATCTCACAATTGCATCATGGGTATAATTGTCTATAATGGATTAATAGTAACTCATTATTAGTTTAAAAAGAAACATACCTTAAAATCATAATCCCATAATTAACATTGTTATTATAATGAGCTCTTATTTTAAGAATGCCTTTCAATAAACATAACTATATTATTAACTAGACATAAATATTAGCAAAATGAACCTACTTTAATACTCATTCTGATAAAAAAAAGATTACAAAATTACAAGCTAATGAAAAAAATTCTACAAAAGCTGAACTTGTGTTCTTAAATTTAGTCAGGCTGCTTTCATAGGGTAACAAGGAAATGAAAAGCATTAAGTTCATGTCCAACAAATTACTAAAAGCAGAGACACACTGGCAAACACGCATCCCGCTATTGGTAATGGTTGCTACTCACAAATCAATCTACTTGGATGAGAAAAAGACCTAACCTCCAAGAGGACACATCCTTGTGGTCTGTGATTGCGATCAGGCCATTGAAAACCCACACTGTCATAGGAAATGGGGTGAATCCAGTCCAATCTCCCCATGAAACTGATTAGGAATAATTTGACTAGAAACTGCTGAGAAAATAGACCCTGAAGTGGGCCAGGCGTCTCCAAATAAATGAGACAATTTCTCCTCTGTAAGCAGGTCTGTGCAATGCAAGGCAGGCATAAAACAGGTGAGTTAGGTAATAATTGTCCATTACTGTTTATATACTTATCTTTACATTTACCATCATCTTGATGCAAGTGCATTTAGTAAGTTAATTAATTGATTTTCTGGCTGAATCATTCTTGTATGGTGAAATGGCATCTTGGAACTTATTTTAAAGATTTAGCAAGTCTTGTCCACTTAGGTTTTCACTGATTATTAAAATAATTTTTGAAATGCTCATTTCATAATATAAAGTCTACAATAACATTACTTATATATTTTTAATAATCACATATGAAAAATAAATATGCAAAATTAGATGAGCTATATCAAAAACAGGACAAAAGACCGTGATAGTAAAGTCATATTTATATAATATGATAAAGATTTACATTGTATATACTATGCTGTGCTCCATTACATATATATTTATCCAATTTTCTAAATCTTCCCTATTTTACTTATCTCCTCCCAAAAGGTAAAAGAAAAAAAAAGAAAAAAACATACCGTTTCAATAAATCAATTTATGGAAGATATTATACCTATGAGATGGAAATATTTTTTCTAGGTTTTTTTTCTTCTTTTAAAACATTTTTTAAAACTCTGTTTAAGTTTTAGAATGAAACTAAATTGAGAGTGTAATCAGACATGTTTCAGTCAAAATCTTCATGTTTGGACTCATCAACTTGGATGACGGTGGCTGGCTAGTTTGGACAGTTGGATATATGTCAAACGTTAATTTTCTTACCGATTAACTATAGTTTCCAGATAAATCTTTAAAATTATGTTTAAAGTAACCGAGGGAAAAAAAATCTTTTAAAATAGTCTTTAAAGTCATGTAAAAGTAAAAAAGATAACATGTGTGTTCTCTTCAAAAATTTATACTTGTTGTAGATATAGACGTATTAGTTCCTCTGCCTCAGAAAACAAAATAGGCAAGGGGAGTAAATTATATATTTCAACCAAGGAAGTCTAAGTGACCAAAAGATTCATGAAGTTGAAAATGACCTTCCAAAGGACACAGTCCTTTCCTTTCACAGATGAGGAAACTGGACTTGACCACAGTTAAATGACTTGCCCAAGGTTAAAGAGTTAAATAGTGTCAAACTCTTGACACATCTCAGATCTTCTGAGTCAGATGCTCCAGCCTAAGAGATCAACTAATTCAATCACCAAGAAGAAAAACAGAGTCCCAGAGCACTTGGTGATTTGCTTAAGGTCACATATCTAGTTGATAGAAGAAAAAAAAAAGTGACATCCACATTAGCTGACTCCAGACCTTAGTATTTTTTTTTTTAAGATATTACTTTCAAACTGACAAAATCAAAAGGAAGAATTTTCACACAATTAGCACATGAGTTCAGTTAGGTTACCAAAACATTTGGCAATAGGCATGCAAGAAAATGAAATATAGAGAGGAAGTCTATGGGACAGACAATATATCTTATAGGTTAATACTCAAGTGATTAATTCTCCAAGTTAATCAGAACAATAATAATAAAACGTAGGTTTCACTCGGGGAATAGTATGCACCAGGCATGTTGTATGCATTTACTTTCTCATTGAATTGTCACATATTATACATCCTGACTATTTTACACTAATGGAAACAGGGTTAGAGAAAAGGGTCAACATCTGAGCCCAGGTCACCCCAACTCCAAAGCAAGTCGACGCTCTCTCCTTGACATATCTATGTCTCATAAGAATGTTTTGTACATAAAAAGATAATGAAAAAATACAGACATTCATTCAGAAGTATTTATTAGCTAACATTTACTACCCATATACTATGTGCTAGGCATTAATCTAATGTAACATGTCATTTAATCATCACAACAAGTCTATCAGATAGATACATTCCCATTCTCATTTACAGATGAGGAAGATGAACCAGGGAAAAGTTCAGTAACTTGTCCGGGTCCGCAGCATTTGGTTCGTAGAGGAGCTGAGGACTGCACCCAAACTTCAGACCCTTAACCATCACAGCCAGCACTGTGTCTGCCGTTTCTCAGTGTAAACCACAATCCCTGACCTCAGGAATCCTATAATCTAGTAATGGGAACAGAGCCCATGCATGGATGCAGGCTGCACACACAAACTACAGTGCAACCCATACACCAACACTGTCCATGTAAACAGCTGAAGGAGAAGGCGCGGGGACACCGTCCACCGCAGACGCACAAAGGGCTGTGCAGGAGAGATGGATCACCTAACGTGTCCAGGCGCACATTTCAACTCCAAGGCCGGGGTTAGTCCAGCCAAGCAGATGTCCATAATGGATAAGCTGCCAAAACTCTTTCTTCCCCGTCTGGTTGTCTCCCTGGAGATTAGATGGGAACCTGATCCATCTACATCCTATCAGGAGACTTTTGTCTTTGAAACTCATCAGGAAAAATTTACTGGCTGTTAAGCTATGGGGTATAAACTCCTGTAATGAAGGAAGAAACAGGAAAGGAACACGGGGTTGGGGAGGTGGGATTTGGGACACAAAAGAACACACGGTCAACTCAGGGAGTCAACTCTTCCCTATAGCTTAAAAAACGCTTAATTCTTGCTCAGAACGTGTTTGCTTTGGAGGACGCAATAGCTGTATTTAAAATTAAAGTGAGTCTGTATTGTTATTATCACGCAAACCAAAAACGACTGAGAGTACAGGAATCTAGATCAAATATAGGAGAAAATTTCCTGACCATATGATTGTTAAACTCTGAAACTTTTATTCAAAGAATATTCAGAATTTCTTCTGAAATTTTTCAAAAATAGCTTTTTGCCTTGGCCAGCCCTGGGGAATCAAGCTCACCTGAATGCAGAGGAGGGCCAGCTGGCCTGTGCATCCCTAGCAGGCCAGTTATTCTTCATATTCAACACACACTATAAATACATGTGGCCTCACAATTAGCTAAAAAGAACCATTCCACAAAACATTTAGCCTCTGGATGTACTAATTATCTGATGTGAGTGCTACAGTTGTGGCTTACTATCTCTTCAGTCCATTAAATGCTCAACAAGAAGAAATACGTGTGCATTTTTAACCCTCCTTTCATATTAGCATACAGCCTCTTTCATTCTTCTCTGCCCCAATGTCACCTTTCAATGTTTCACTGAGTTCTGTTAGACAAAGTGTGTCACTCCATACAGCCCAGCTAAGTGCTTAAGAGCCACTTATTGGCCAAATTCAAAGTATGTAGAACTTGGTTTTCTCATGTGCAGAACAAGGATCATTATAATACCTCCCCCCTAAGAGCTGTAGCACTGCGCTTGGTATACAATAAGTGCTCAATAAATGGGCTATTCAGAAATGCCTCCAATCCTGGAGGGGCACACAGCGCTTCTGCGGCTTATAAAAGCAAAAGCGAACCACTCCTACCCACCTCTGAATAAACACCAAGGCTTCACTTGGGGTTTTTGAAAATGGGATTCAGGAAGCCGTAAGGGCTCGTCACAGCCTTAGCTCAGGGAGAGAGGTGGGCCAAGCCCCCAGACAGCGATCTCTCCCACATACAGCTGGTGTTTGTTGGGAAGGCTTGGTTTTCCTATTTCTATTTTACATAAGTTTCTGCTAAAGATTTTTAAGAACCATGTTTTGTTTTTTGCATTTGTTTGCTTCTTGGGTTGTTTTGTTTTGTTTTTGGCTTAAAAGAAGTTTGAAAACAAGCACTCAATCCATAAATCAGTGCAACAACTCAGATATAATAGAGCACCCCCAGGTTCCATCTGGAAATATTAACATCGCCCTGAGTCTTACCATCATCTACCCACTTATAAAGCAAACCTAATTAGAAGACCTGCAACACTTTCTAGGATTCAGTTCTATTTACAAAGCAATTAAAGTGTGGCTGAGACAGGCAACAGTGCATAACAACTATCAGACATATGAGAAGCCTGTTAAGTCGTCCATTGTAAAGAATAACCCATCATAATGACCCTGCCCCTTGACACGAGAAATGAAGCCTCCTGCCTCCCGGCGACACCCTACCACGTGGCTGAGCCACCGGTGCTTCTGATACTTTCAGCAGATCCCCTTCGCTCTGATTAACTCCTCTCTGTATATCCAAGTCCAGCTACAAGGTTGTAACCTTGTAGCCAGCAGCTCTTTATTCCTGTTGCTATGGATTCCTGGAATTCTTCTACTTCTCTCTGTATTAAATCATACCATTCAAGGCCTCGGCTAACTTGCTCCTCTTCCAGGAAGCAGCTCCTGATGCCCGGGAGCAGACGTGCTGTCTCAGTCCCCAGCACCCCACGCTCTGTGGGGACATTATCTGTTTGTGGTTCATTGTTAGCGGCCCGAGTGAAGCAGAACATTTTGATCACTGCCTTCACAATTAAAGAATTTTCTAATTGTCTTGGTATTTGCCTGCATGTGGTCTTCAGCGCCGCCGTGTTCACGTCAAACATCAGGGAGGACCCGGCATTAAGATGAAGGGACGCTTACACCGTCAGTCAGGACGAGGAACGATCCAGGGACGCGACCGGCCTTACTGAGTATTTATTAAAAATCACTTTGCAGTCGGGACACACGAGAATTTCTTTTTAAGGATGTTTACTTTTCCAGTTAGTAAATGTACTGGGGTGGTTTTCACTAGAACATAAGTCAGCCAGCTGTTTGTTTTGGTTCTTGAGTTGAATGGTAAAAATATGGCCAGCTTTTGCTCAAAGTACTGCACTTTAAACAAGGGAATCTGTTCCATATTTAAATGATTTAATTTTTTTTTTAATTTTTTTCTTTCATTTTTCATATAATGAGAACATCTCCTCTTCAGAACTTCAGAACTTCCCTTCGGATGGCAGATGGCTCTCCCTCGCCCACCCGACACCCGGGGCCCCGCAGCACTTAGGAGGCCCAGCGAGTGTGTAATCGTGACAGCTGGAGGGGAGGCTGACGGAGCCTCAGAACAGGTACCAGGGCGGGAGCGTGCCTGTCCTGGAGTCCAGGTTTACCCCGTAGCCCTCTTTCACATCCACCAAAGGCCGCGTTTCATTTGCGCTGGAGAAGACGGCATTGCTGGCGGGAAGGCTCCACTCAGAGCCGAGCTGGACCCGCCGAGACAGAGAGCGTCACGTACCTTCCCCGTCTCCGCACAGACAGGGCGGCCAGTGTTTCTCCGCTCCAGGCTCCCAAATTCTCTGAAACCCGGCGTAAGCCCCTGCCGGCTTTGTAGCCGGCTTCCCTTTCCTCTCTGCGGCGCGTTTACGAGCCCAGCTGTGGGCCTGCTCCCTGCCCTCCGCAGCCCTTCTTCCCCAACACACGCATACTTGAGGCGGCTCCGAGCCCATGGAGGGGGAACAATAGGAGGCTTTGAGCCGGCCTCAGCCCCAGACCCAGTCAATATTTACTTCAGTTTCGAGCCACTGTTTTAAAGCTCCTTCCAAGCAGAACTCAACAGTTGGGAACCCCCCAGAGGTTTCCAGGTTTTATTTTAACAAGGGGGGCCAGGGGTATAGCGATAGAGTAAATAGATTACTGTCCAAACCACTTTCTCAGAAAATAGGGAGTCTCTTCAACAAAACAGGTTAGACTTTCAATACTAATTAGCAATTTATAAGAAGAAAAACCAATCGCTTTTGCAACACTGATTACTGCAGTCTCCAAACTCCCTATCAGGCTGCAACGCACATCCACTGACTGTGACCCCTGTACATCTTGTGAGCAGGGCCCTGATCCTATCAACCACCAGAGCTTGCCCACTCGGCCTGGAACAGCAGTGCGAGGGCCCTAAGTGAAGTGAGTCCAAACTCCCCCCAATCTTACATATATGACCCATTCAAACACCCTGAATTGAGTGTGCTATGGTCAGTACCAGTCTGTGTGTCTGCTATCTTGGCAATATTGGGATGGCTGATTTATGGTTTTGAAACCAGTATCTGGTGGGGGAAAAAAAAAAAGTCACTCTCTTCCTGACAGTGAAAGTGACTTACTACCAGATGGCAGGTGGGAGGTGGGGTGGGGTGGGGCGGGAACAACAGCAGGCTCTAACACCAACCATCCTGGAGTAAGTGGAGTTTTCCTGTGGACCTGCATTACCACCTTTTGTTGAGCTCCTCTATTAAAAATAATACTACTTAACTGTAAATATTTTTGTATTTGCCTAGTTGGTTTAATTTTTTTTAAGTCAACTGTCATTAAGCTTACCTAAAGTGACAATTGGGAAATTTTACTAAAATGATTAAGGCCATATAAAATCACTAGAGATTTCAGTTGGACACCTGAGGAAAAAAATTCATAGTTGTCTGCTGTAACCAACTGCTCATTATTCCATTCAAATCAATAAGTAGGCTTTGCTCTTTTTGCTTAAAGACCTAAATATACATTCCATTCCCATTTTACAATATTTCCATAACGATAGAAGCAAATGATCTGAAAAGTTTAATACAAGAGAAATTGAAGAGGATTTGCAACTATACAAACTTAAAATTCTAGCTATGACAACCCTAGTGTTAAAGGGCAGCTCATTAACAACTATATCCTATACATACAAAATACATTGACATAATTTGGCAATTCACAAAGAGAAATGAAGATAGTTTGAACTATCCCACCTCCAAAAATTATGAGGTAAAAGGTTAGGTATACTTGGCTTGGCCCATTCTATTATGTCTTTCTACATCGTCGAACGTCCTGGAGTACTCAACCCAATCATTTCAACATCTTAAGGAATTACTGGATTGCTATACACTCAGTTTGATCAATGAACATGCTCTCCTGGAAAGAAAACATTGAGTCAGCCTAGCTGAGATGAAGTCTCTAGCTCATACTTTTAAACTGATATATGAGTATACGAAATTATTTTTTTAATAATACAAAGTGTCAATAAGTAAGTCATCAAAATTTAAACTTCTTGACTACCCTTTTGCCAAGAAAGGAAGCCTGGAACAAGGGAGAGATTGTAACCATTAATCATTCATCAGACACTGAATCAAAGTAACATAAAATTACAAAGTTTAAAACTTGAAATAAACTCATAGCAAGCTCATTCCCCTGACAAATCTTAACTTCTAATTTAGCGGGACGAAAGAAACCCACTTTTGTATGAAATAATAAAAGCACAACAAAGGCTGGTCTAGCATTCCAGCGAGCATAGCAAGTCTAAATATTAAAATATTGGTTTTTTCAGGGAAATCAGTGATGCAGAGTTTTAGGTGCTCTTTCAAATAATTTTGGTTATTGCTGGCTAAGTGCTGCCCTTGGTTATCACTAAATTTCTGGGTACACATAAGGATCATTGGTAATTTCCCTTATGGATTACCTTCTTTTTGGGGGGCATACGTGAGGTTTATACCTTCAGGAGTAAAACAACATTATAAAACAATTATGTAAGTATATGATTGCAATTGTAAAGCAAGGAACAGGCACATTGGCTGTTCTCTGAAATAACTATAAACATATGAAGTAAAACCTGCTTTGAATAAGCACCAGACAGTTGCACAGGAAAGTGGCCCTTTGACAGGAACGTGTTCCTCAGATTTCAATACATGAAAATATGTGTTCCTTGACAAGTCCTGCTTCCTCTCTCAGCTAGATGCTGTTATGACCTATTTACGCTCCGAACATCAATGTGTGTATAATTAATATGTACTAAGTTTAAAAGCAGTTGAGAATAAGAGTGTTTTAAGCACAGAGGTGTCAAGAGGTTAAAACACGTTCCCTTGGCAGGAGGATTCAGAAGAACCCCAGGGTCCTAGGGACAGTGGGGCTGTCTGCAAGGAACAGCCCCAGACAAGCACTGATTTGCTTCAACAAGCTCATTGGAAATACGAGCATTCTCCAAGAGGGTGTGGGTACTCGTGAGTTTCTCCTCTGAGATGAAGACATCTCATTATACCTGTGAAGTCCAAAGCAGAATATTAGGGTCTTAGAAGTCTAACGAGGAAAACACATAGAAGAGACAAACTGAGGGGGGACAAGAAGGAATTAAAAATAAACTTGACCGACTTTACAAAGTAGATCCAAATTCCTTTCTGGGGAGAAGGTCCTAGCAGACTTGCCTCTCAAGTGTCATTCTTCACACATTATTACTCTTGCAGAAATCACAAGATAAAGCCTAAAACGTGAATTCCTTTAAAAGAAAACCAATGTGAATGCATAAATCATATCTATCAGGCCCGACATAGATACGAAATAATACAACTCAGTCCATCTTTTAAAAAGTCAACTCTTCCACGATGCTTTGAAAATACATTTTCATTTGTGAGAATATATTTTCTATGCCCCTTACAAGAATATATAGAATTATAAAGTGAGATGTGGTACAAAGTAAGGTGACCCTTTTAATCTCTATTCTTTCCGTAACAGGTTTTCCATGTTTCTAAAGTCCTGTCACAGATATACCTTCTTTTAAATTTTCATAAATCTGAGAGACACATTATTTTTTATGTTTTATTTTAGAGAGAGGAAGGGAGAGGAAGAGAATCATGGATGTGAGAAACATGGATCAGCTGCCTCCTGCACGCCCTCTCCTGGAGATGGACCCCACAGCCCTGGCGCATGTCCTGGCAGGGGACCAAACCTGTGGCCTTTTGGTGCATGGGACACCGCTCAACCAACTGCGCCACACGGGTCAGGGCGGGATACGTTATTTTCATTATGCCTATTTACTTAATATGATGAAGAAACGGACGCTCATCACTATGAGTGGCATATATACAACTCAACTAGAACAAAAATTTAACTAGATCTAAAATATAATCCTCCAAAAAGTTAACAAAGATAACTGAAAAATCCAATCTGACACAGGTTTTTTAACATCTCACTCTCTGAGCCCTTGCTTGTACAACACCCAAACCCACCTGAAGTTTCATCCCAAACAGCTGCTATTATCAAAACTCAAAACAAAAAACGGACATGAATTCAATGCTTTTACTTTATGCAGTCAAAACAACCTATACATGTCCACATAGCAGTGCACCTAAAAACTTGGTTACAATCTGTTAATCCGATGACAAATTAGCGTTAATAACTCTGTGTTAAAAATATAACCCATCCATGTATTTCTCCCTTTTTAAAAAATGGAGGGGAAAAACAATAGAACTATTGAGCATCTTCTGCTTTACCTAAACACAGCAATGACCACAAGTCTTGGGTCTGTCAACTCCATTCTGAACAAAGCCACTGCTTAGATATGCAAATGACTTCATTTTAATCAATGACGATATCCTGTTTCTAAATCTAACAAATCACCTACGCACACAGCGCACTTCTCTTTTCCGAACCACTTAAGTTCACAAAGTCACAGAAGATCCCTTCGCTTCTTTATCTCCCTGAATCATAACACCAGAAACCCCTAAGTTACCCTAAGTAGTCTTGAAGTCACTGTCTCCGCACCCTTATTTACACCCGGGCAAGTATAAACATAAACCAGCAAAACACAAACAGAACAGTCATGTCCTAATTTACCATCCTTCAAATCCATAGTTCTTACAAAACACTACCCAATGTTTTAATTAAATCCATTCACCAAGGGTTTAAAAATGAAAAGACTGGCTTCTGTTCAATAACTTACTACATAAAAGTGTTGGTAAAAATTGTTATGAAAACAAAAGGATACTTGAATTAAGAGTGCTAGCCATCCTTCCCCTCTTTTGTGTTTGTTTTTGTAAAAATATAGCCTGTTTACAGTACAAACAGCTTCAGCTTCCTTTTCATAATCATCTCAGAGGTATCCTGGCTAAGTCAGTCCCCTCACTGCTGCTTTCACAGCCTTGGAAGTTCTTAGGAGATTAGTCATATTGTATTTATACACACAGAGTCAAGAACAGCGAGAAAAAATAAGCACGCAGAGCAACCCGAATTTAACTCGTTCCATTCTTTACTTGTTAATACAAGCATCACATAATATTTGTTTTGCAAAAGCACATGATAGATAGATAGATATATAGATATATGCTGTGAAAGGGCAGAAGCATATTTACAGACTTTACACTTCCTAGACTCTCCAGGAACAGAGGCTTCTCACTGAGGGCACTGGCATCACAGAATGTTAGAGCGGGAAGGTATTTCCCCCCAAGTCATTTTTAACTCCACGGGAAGTGTAGGCTCCTGAAAGCCACCCACAAGAAACCCAGCTGGGGGGAGCAGAGAAACTGTTAGTCACCTTCTATGCTGAATGCAAAATGAACATTTTGGGTTCATTTAACCATATGGATTTAAATTGGAAAGTGTTTTGTTTTTTTTAAAAATCTGTTTCTGAGGTATAATTCTGGCTTTGCCACATAAAATACATCTGGGGAGGGTTTGCAAATAAATATCTTTGGACTTTTATGACAGGATCCTCCTAAACTTACAACAAAAATCCCTGGCCTATTACTTTCGTTAGTGGTGTATTTTTAATGATGCATAAACCTGAATGTAAAAGTCCTATTTTATTTGTCTAAGATTTGGGGGAAAGTGACCAGAAAGGAAGACCACTAAGCCTTCAGACAAAAAACTTTCCTTCATGCAAATATTAAGCCAATTTAGAAATTGGAGAACCATATAGAAGGTTCAGGGCAAAAGCAACCAAGAGTCCTTGATGAGGATCCAGAAGTCATCTCTCTCCACTGACTTATCTAGAACCTTGCTGCTCACGCTGTGGTTCAGGGCCCCGCTGCGTCAGCATCACCCAGGAGCCTGTGAGAAAGGCAGAATGGGAGGACCGAGCCCAGGCCTACTGAATTAAAATCTGTATTTCAATAAGACACACTCTCCCCCAAAGGATTTGTGTGCACATCAGAGTGTGAGAAGCAGCAGTGAACTAGAAACCATCAACTGAATACTTCATGATCCCAGGCATACTGTCCACGCTGTTCACTGTGACTCCTCCAGTACCGAAGGCAATACCTGGCCCACATGGACACTCAATAACTTTTTGCTGAATAAATCCATATGTGAAGGATTTCTTTATAGTATTTTCTACTTTGCACTGTAATTGTACGTACAAAATTCTTATTTCTGCACAAAACTGCAAGTTCCTTCAGGGTACAGAGGCTCTTATTCATTTCTGAATCTGCTGTATGCCTCCCAGCGTCTGCACATACCACTCAATAAATATTTTATCAATTATAACTTTCAGATATTCTATACAGGAATATATTATTACTGTTAGATATTAGCTGTTGCTTTAATGTGAAAACTTGGAACAAATAAGTTAAAATCAACGTATAATTCCTGAAATCACCCACTCGGTTTTGGTTTTAAATATAGTACGCAGAATTTACCCAAGGAATCAAAATAATAATGGGAAACATTATAGAGGGCCAAGTCCTGACTGCGTGGTACCAGAGACCAGGGATGGCGTGGATGACTGAAATCTAACATTGATTCCAAAACCTTGTGTTAGTCAATAGCCTCAAAGTCTTTGCACATAAAATCTCATACTGAAGCTGCTATAAGTTTCAGAAAAGTCATTTTTTAGTGTAGTTTTATTTTCTTTCTCAAAATAATGAGATATTCACAGTCATAAATGTTGCTGATTCTCTCAGTCCATATTATACAGGATACTAAAGTAAGGACCACCTCCTTCCCCAATAAAGAACTGCCTTTTTTTCTTTTTAATTAAAAAATTAGATTGTCCTTTAATACATTTTTTTCTTCTTCAGGAAAGCCAGAGTTTAAAGTTAAACCATCAGATATGTCTGACCCCATATATATTATATATACACACATATATATAGTCATATGGAATATCCTGTATACATATATGCATACACACACACACACACACACACACACAGTCACGTTGTTGTTTTCCCAGGAGTATGGTTGACAATGTTGACAGCAGAGTGTGTAATTAGTTCTCATTGTTCCCCTGACAGCTATAGTCCCATACAAGACCCTTTTCTTTTTATGTTGTAAATGCTATGGAAAAAATACACTAATAACAAGCATTTAATTATGGGTCCAGCAACCACAGTGGGAACATTTCCAAAAGAGACTGGAACCTCTGGGACAGCTAACACATATATTTGGGGGGGGGATGTTCT
This sequence comes from Miniopterus natalensis, assembly GCF_054644295.1. Classification (NCBI taxonomy): domain Eukaryota; kingdom Metazoa; phylum Chordata; class Mammalia; order Chiroptera; family Miniopteridae; genus Miniopterus; species Miniopterus natalensis. Next base: position 58,161,331 of record NC_142083.1, read on the forward strand.
TCAATTACAGGAATGCTCAAAATATTGACGACAGGCCTATGATAGAAACATTTTTAAAATTTTCCCCCAAGACTTTATGGATAATAAAAGTATGTGTACAAGGTCACATCAACACCAAAACCAAGGGTACTATCATATCTGTATTAAAATGTTAATAAGGGTAAAGGCACTGCTTATTAATGCTGGAAATACTCCTCAGAACAGCTTTATGCTTTGATACTATCAATGAACAGTAGTACAAAGATTCCGCTTTTACTTTGCTTTGCACAGACTTAAAAAAAAAAAATAGTACTTGTGATATCGAATATCTGGGTGCTACATTCCTTGAGGCTTACTTTAATTTGTTTTATACAGTATTTAAAATAAAGCATTCCCGAGCTGCTGTCATGGCGGACACCAGATCTGTCACCAAGGCCCTTGCTCGCCTGATTAATTAGTAATTGGGAGACACATTTTGGCAGCTTTCATTTCCCTATTATTTTCTCTAGTTTGACACAAAACCCTGTCAGAAGCACCACTATTTGAACTGTACCCCTCTTAGTGCTGGGTCACTACTTTTTAATAAATGGAGCCCCTGCCAGAAAACTACCAAAATAGGCATAAAAGTTTATTGAGGCAGTAACAGTAAACAAATATATGAAGAAAACACTGAATGCCACAGTATCCAAAGCATTAATGGTCTGTCTGAACCCAGGGGTTACTAGCGAGATTGCAGAGTGGAGGCTAAAAGAAAAGGCCTTTCATCTGTCTTTAATAAAACATACATATATTTATATATTAGCTTTATTAAGCTAAACACTTTGGTGCAGCAGAGCCATACATCTGAGCCTCCTCCATTAGCCCAGCCCAATGAATAAATTTATTGGGAGGCAAATACTGAGAGTGACTACAGGGATACGAACCCACCCAGAAGTCACAAAAGCTTCATCTGAAACAAAGAAAGAAACATTTTTTTTTAAATTTTTTTTTATAAAAGGTAAGGTGAGGAACTTAAAATTGAAGCTAAAAAGGCTGCCACTTTGGAGAACTACAAATAACTACAGAATCAGTTTCAGGTTCTCCATCTCAAAGTGTCAGTCACTTCAAAAAAGCATCCTGCTACGATGGTGGCTCAGGACACTTGTGTGCCGGGGCAGTGGCCACGCTGGGAGGGTTAGGGGTCACGGCTTCCACATTCCAACATCTGTCTGTATTTTTTCTTGCCCTGAAACAATAGAAGGGGAACTAGGCCCATTTGCTCCCACTTTGTTTAACCTAATTGTTAAATACAAAGCATCATTTCCCCATATTTAAAATTATTTTTCCTTTCTTCCCATTCCCATTTGTCTCCATAAAATGAAATATTATAAAAACTCAACCAGGAGGTTAAGTCCTGCACACGCTGTTAAAGTTCAGTAAATGTGAAAAAGTCATATATCCCACCGGGGTCTACGGAACATGAAACACCAAGTAGCATATCCGCCACCGTCAAAATCTAGATAACAATTTGCACTATAATTATCCAACCAAAATAAGCCATGGCTTGATTTTATTCCAACCACAAAACTGCATTTTTTAATGAGAAAATGCTTTCATTTACCTTTATAATACATATTTTCAAAGTAAGAGGCAAGAGCTAATTGTTAACTATAGTTTTTACATATATCAGTAAGTCACTAATGAAACTTAGAATGGACACTTGGACAGCTCAGAATCAGCAAGAAAAAAAAAGTATTTGTTATGTTAGTTCATTTAAAAGAGAAGGTCACTTTGAACATTCAGTTATTCACGTCTTCTCCAGGCAGTCAAAGGAAAATGGATGATGGATATCAGAGGAAAGCTATTCGGTACAAAAGATGTCAACTCATACATGGACTTTAATAAGGAGTCCATGAGATATATATTCATTCTTAAAATGTATATTTTATTTATTGTTTTTACACTGTGCCTACACCCACCAAAAATCCTCCCTCTCGTGAACAGGAGCAATCTGTGACATAGTGGCACCCAAGCTGTGCCCAGTTCAATCGGCCGGACTGAGCCAGGCTCCTGTGAAATCAATCTTAAGGAAGTTCAGTTTTACTGCAGGACGTGGGAATAACGCGCCCAGGCACCATCAAACAGATGCAGTAGCAAGACGCGTAGAATACATTTTGGGTAACGTTTACTAGGCCACATGTTCTTCCAAAAGTATCCAAAAATACAAAACAAGGTGGAAAATATAGCAGACTCAGTTGATATACTCTTATAAATTGTAATAACAGAGATGAATTTACTTCCAAAATAATTTTTATAAAAATGCACAAGAATGGTTTAGCTGTGAGATAGTGAGAGCCTGTATTTCAGAGACAAAAAGGCTCTGCCTTCATATGATGCATCTTAAAGCTCCCCAAATGCTTCATTTTTAGAGGTATCTACATTTTTATCAATACCTCTCACTGAAGAAAGATTCCTGATACTGCTGAGCAATTTGGGGGGGGGGATCAACCAACAAATAGAAAGGACCACTTGGTACAGTCAGAAAAAGGAAATCAGGATCTGGGGGTGGGAGGTCAGAATACGGGCTATTAATACATTACTTTGAAATTAACAATAAGTTATAAACTTCAAGAGAAAATTACACATGTACACATGGTACAGCCCAAAATTTCACATTAAAATAGAATATGGCCGAGTTTAAAATATATTCTTGCTAAGTTAAAGCATCTTCTTTCTACCAACCAAATACAAGCAGACAGCATTTTAATGAGTGCACCAATACTTCAAGGGAGAGCTTTCGATGTGAGCCTGACGGAATGATTATGAAGGGGTTTGGGCCTCTCCTAGCGCCTGTATTTATTTCCGGGCCATTTTCATGAAAGAAAATCGGTCTTAAAACAAGATGGCTGCTTCTAGGGGAAAAAAGAAAACGCTGATTTCACCGAAAGCCAAAAACCTAGCTTTTCTAAATTGGGAAACGACGACTTAGTCATATTTTCTAATCTCCGAGCATGCATTCACGCACTCCCACAAAGAAACCTATGGGTTACACTGCGCAGTTATTTAAAATTATTAACAGCGAAGCAAATTTTTGAAAAGGTCTAATCTCTGTGTGCTAATAACGTGATTGTCCAACCATGTCCACGAGATATCACATGGCCAAGATTCCCCCCGATGCTTCACATCGGAGTCCCGATCATCAGTCATGGAAATCAGGTCACCTGATAAGTGACAACAGGAATAATATCGACATCTTATATCTCTGAAAGAATCCCGTCAAAAATGCCCGGTGACATCCTGTTACAAACACATCAACTGTACATATTTGGTTTTTTAAACACCCAGGAACTTAACTGTTAGACAGTCTCTCCTTGAACTGCACCTTGCTGACCTTCCCTGAAGCAAATGGCAGATTAAGTCTATGACATATACATACAATTTAAAAACGTTTCCCACATTTTGAAATAATGTTTAAACAGGTTTTTTTTTAAATCACTCAAAACTATTTTTATTTCTCATTTGAGTGGAAAATAAGACCTGACAGTAACATTTCCTTCAAGCTGTCAACTGTCAATTGTATGAAGGATGTTTCTGAAGATGACAAAGGTTTATTTTTCCTTATTGAAAATGATAGAATCCTACCTGAATGAAAGCTGAGCTAACCATCACTGTGGTAGACTGCTGTCTCTCAGAAACTAGGTAACTTTCACTAGAAGTTTTCACTATTTTAAAATAATGTTTTTATTGAAATCGATGGCTCGTTGTTAGAAAACAATATTCAAAAGCCTCAAAAATCAAAAGTTTGCATCCACACACATTTCAGAAAGTAGTGTGGAGATATCAGTAATTACAATAAATCCTTCAAAGTGCATTAAGGAGTATAAATGACTAAAAACACTAAGATACAAGCAACTTTTTAAAATTTATAGTGAAAGCTATGCATAATAGTAGTGGTATAGGAAAACTTGAATTATTACTTTTTAATTTTAAACTAAGTGCTTCCGTGTCACTTGTGCTGCCTTGGTTATGACTGACTTAATTTTGGAAACATAAATGCGGACAAACTTAAGAGGAAACAGATCGGGTAGTGAGGACGATCCCATTCAGGTACACTGGAAGTTCAAATTAATCACAAGAAACTTTCCTACCAAACAGCTCAGGATATAGCTCGAGAAGCAGACAAAAACATAAACTTAATAATATAAATCAGACCCTTAAAAGAAACGTTAACTTACTGATGTTTAGCTAAGACCACTATTCTAAGACGCATTACTAAAAGTCAACATTAATACCTCATTTCTTATACTCCTCTTTGAGGTTTTTAAACCTGAATCTGAAGGTGTGATTCGTCACAAATGATCAAAAGGCAATTTTTTCTCAGTTTGGAAGACTGATCCCGACCGAGTATCCACTGTAAGTGGCCAGGGCCTTCCTCAGCGTGCTTAGGGACATACAGGCTCACTTTTCAACATGGACATTCTAATCAGAGCTGCTATTTTAATAGTTTGCACACTGTTTCTAAAAAGAAAGTTGATAATATATAATCAGTCAACATAGATTGATTCATTACTTAAAATATCATGGCTTTTTAAATCGTCATTGCTATGCTGGAAGTCACTCAAAACAAACACAAAAATGAAGGTTCAGTGGCTCAATGATTTATATTGTGTGGGGGTAGGGGCAGGATACTAAAGCAATAGACCAAATGCTACCCTACATAAAATGCCGTTCTTAACATTTTATGTTTTGTTCATTTCATATTTTAATGTTTACTCTTTCTCAAAGGTACATTCTTGTGCTACATACTTCTCCCAGGCTTGCAGAGACCAGGACTCCTGAAGGACTAATTGTATTCATTCATTTTCTTGGCCCAGCATGAAGCTGGTAGCTTGCTTGGTACATAGCAACAGGGGAGAAAAGGAGGCGTTCATCTTTATCTCTCCCCATCCAACAGGAAATCAGGCCAGTGGACAGAATGCAATGAAATCCCTGTTCAGAAGGCATCTTGCAGGATTAAATGGCAAGAAATTCACAAGCTTAATTTGCCCCCAAATAACTAACTGTGCTCCTTCCCAACCTGATCCTTCACGTTCAAAGGTGGAAGTCTCTAATGCCATCGATTATCAGCCAGGAGACACATGGCAAGAAGATATTCGTTCAGTGAACCAATGGTTTAGATAATACCACTAAAATCAACTAACAGGGGGCAATAAACTACCGAAGGCGCTCTCTGATTCTTTTAATAATATGGAGTTTGTTAACCTTGGTCTCACACTGGAAATGCGCAATTAGACTGTACACACAAGTGTGTCCCAATTAGCACTGATGTTACAGTCACCTAAAGACAGGTGACTACTTCCGATAGCTTATTATGAATATATAACAAAATGCATAAAATGGATGAAACGTAACATCTCAGTAGCTAACTTCACTTTTCAAACTTCTACGGAAAACTGTCCAAAAGCAAGAAGCATACTTCTCTTTTATAAGTATCTAGATAAAATAGGGGACAAGAAGGAAGATTTGCTTCAGGTCTCCTAAACGGGTAAGGGTAAAAACATGAGATATAAATCTCCATCATACGGCTTTATTTTTATTCCGGTGTTTATATAAATTCTGATATAAATAAATATCAAAATAATAAAACCTCATTACATCTACTAAACTGATATATTACATGGAGGCTCAGAGTTAGTAAAGTTAAGAGATTCTAAGTAATGCCTTTTACTTGAAGATCTTTTTTATGTTTCTAACATATAACAATATTATTTAAAACACTGAAAATTCCAAAACAAAGTTAATCCTTTACAAGTCTGGTAATAAAAGTTATTCAAAACCAAAATCAACTTTCCACCTTTCCTCAAAACAAATTCTTAGAGTTAAACCAAACTGATTCCATTTCTTTGTCAGTGGGAAAGGCACCGTGCTGGCACACTGGTATACGTATATTAAAACACTGACGGGTCAGGTTTTAAAAAGTAAAAAAAGAGAATTCTGAAAGAGGAAAAATACCCAGGGATTATTATTAGGAAAAGTTACTTCTCTCTACATAGCCATATACATTTGACCTACACAGCTAGAAGATTTGGGAGTGTTGACCCAGAATTCACATCACTTTCACAACTTCAAGATTACATGGTAACAAAACTAAATGTTGTCAGTTACCTGCTACACTCACATTAAATATTTAATTTACAAGTCCCTACAAGAATTGAAAAAGCCCAAAGAAAACATATGATTAGGTTAAATTTTAGTAAATCCCGGATGACTTATAGAGGTATGTTTCCTTGTCAGAGAACAACATGTTAAACGTGTGACGCTCAGACCTCAGCAGAAGTGAGGCACTATGCAAGAAGAACCAGTATTCTCAAAGTCTGCTGGTTGTATCTGCCACTATTCCATCCATTCACGCCAACCAGGAGAAGACATCTTTAATTATCCTAGCATCATTTTGGCAACTGGTCGAAAGAATCTAAGAACTTTTCAATATATACAGAGTATTTAAAAGAACAATCTCACTGGAAGCAACAAACTGTTTATAGCATGCTTCATTCAAATTAAGTGGGATGTTCTTAATATTGAGTCATTTGCATCTTTATAAGAGTAGCTACTAAGGGAGAAGTAAATAAAGTTTTATTACTAAAAGTCTTCTTTAAAGTCATTTAGAAGCTTTTTACATTCTTAACGAAATCAAGGACAAAGAGTTACATTCTCCTTGATTTGGATTTTCATTACTCCAAGTTACTTAGTAACAAGCCAGTTCAGAATTCAGCATAACATTAACAGGATCATTCTATTACTCTCACTACTTAAGTGAAACTCATACTTACAGTTTTTCAAATTTTTAAAATATGAAAGATGCATTTAGGCAAATGTTATCATATACTTCTATTCAGACTGATAGTTTTCAGTTGCTGCTTCAGAAATTTGTGCCAATTCAACACATGAAATTAGTTTGGCCCACCGCCCAATAAATTCTGGCAACTAAAAAGTTATCAGCATTTGAAAATTGAGCATCCACTTCCCAGAAGTGAATACCTGAGAAGATAGATTCTAACACTAAAGCTATCTGACAGCAAATAAGTTTAATTTTTTTTTTTCTATGAACCTAAATCAATGGATGCTTATGGTATCAACGGAGTCAGTAATGAAACCCAATGTAGCGAATAAACTCCTATGACTACACAAGTTACAATATAAAGAATTTAAACACTGTGATCAAGATGTAATACTTAATTCTAATTTTATCTAAACATAAATTTAAATTGAAGTCCATTCCTGTAAGCTAAAATATATTTACTTCACTTGCACAGTATCATAAGCAGCTTATGTGTCCACTAAACTTTAAGTCTTTAGGAGAAAAATTTTAAAAATCAATTTAAGTGGCAATTAAAGTTTTCTACTCCCCCCCCCCCAAAAAAAAGACTGAAGTCTTTTGATTATATTATTAGTCTGGCAAAATCTTAAAAGATAGGATTTATGTAAAACCAAAAGGCATGGTTAGAGTACCTTTGTGATGATAACATATATGAAGAGGAAATGTAAAACACTGAATTCATAAAAGCTAGTTAACCGGTGCAAACTTTCTAAAATACTTCTTCACTATCTTTTGTGATAAACCGTAGTTTACTTCTGAATTACTTATTTTGCATTTGGCTCCTTTTAAACTACATCCCAGCTGACTTTTCTTAATGCATCTAAAAAACACCATCTTATTTAACATTTCAGAGATAAACCTGCCACCCAGATTTATAAAGTGACATTATTTTTAAAGTAAGTTTTAGTGTAATAACATAGGAAGGTAAATAAATCCATAAACCCCTAAGAATACTAAAGTTAGTGCACGATCTCTTGGGAAGGGAGACCCATCATTCTTTCTTCTGAACATTATCAAACTGATAATGATGAAATACAAAAGTACTTCCACAAACCTCAAATTAGAACACTGACTTGAGGATAGACACTCTTGGACTTTAAAAATTCTACAGATTTAACTCCATCTGAGCTGGTTCAAAGGTACCCTGGCACCTGAGCAGAAGAGTTTTCTGCAGGCAGGGCATACCTATCAAAAACATGACCTGTGACCAAAAATCAAGGTGCTAATCTTAAACCAAACAACAGTATCCAAAGCATAAAACAGATAACCTGTGATAAAATATCCTCCCGCTAACTCAGACGAGCTGGGCAGGTTAAGAAGGAGGGGCAGAGGGGGGGTATGGCTGATCCTTTCTGTTTTACCCCAGGTGACCGGAACACGCAAGTATCCAAATAAATTAATGAGGAAAAGGTCACACTGTGAAGTTTGGAATGGGAAAGAAAAGACGACCAGGAGCAACATGTCCCAAATTCAACTCACCAATGTCACTGTTATTTCATTTAATAAGGCGCTCAAGTTTAAAAATACAGATTCCTCCCTTTTAGGTGCTGTCTAATAAAGCCCAAAAGGAAATAAAATCAACCAGCATAATGAGGCTTGCTTTTCACACCATCACAACTGGAAAGCCTGCTCTATTTGTCTTGTCAGCTTTAATAAAAGGCATTTCCTCTGGCAGGATGGCTTCTTTTTCTCTTTTCCTAATAGTGGTAAGTGGCATGTCAAAGAAGAAATAGCTTCCCATCCCACCACCCACCTCCACAAGACTTTTTTTTTTTTTTTTTTAAACCAGGCTTTCTGGGATGTCTCCCATCCTGCCAGGCGAGCAATCAGGGCCTGGGCTACCTGGGTGCGACTATCTTTCCTGGGGGAGCAGGGCGCGGGGAATTCTTTCTCCCTTCCGAATCCGGTGGACCGCTAGTGGGGAGATCTGCCCATCTGCACCTGAGCTGACGTTACTTCAAGTGGGGAATCCCTCCCGTGCCTGCCTGAGAGCGCGAGGCGACAGGGCCGCGGCGAGGTCCACCGGGGGCCGGGGGGCGTTGGAAGCGCCCTCCAGACTCCTCTCCCCCGGCGAGCTGGGCGCGCAGCAACCATGAACTCTCCCCTCGGAATCCCGCCACTCTCCTGCCAACTTCCACTGCAGCCCGGGGGAAAAGCTGAGATTTGGGGTATAATCGATGCTGTTTCCCTCCTGGGCGGGCACCGAGGCCAGCCCACAGCTGGAAGCTGGCCTGGGTCCCAGAGAGGCAGAGCAATTTGGACCCGGGGGGCGGGGGGCAGGCTGCTGCCCAGAGGCCTGGGAGAAAGTAGGGCTCGGAGTGGAGCTGTTCCGCATCGGGAGGGGTCCGCCCGGCATTCTGGACAACACCCGCCCCAACCCCACATTCGGTGTCCGAGAACAGGGGGCGTCCGCTGGTGGCCGCGGTCCAGCAGCCTCGCTCGGGCGGCCCCCGCGCCCACCTCCAGCCTCCCGCGTGCAGGGCGGGCTTCGGAGACCGCAGCAAAGGGTCCGGGGGAACCCAGCTCGCTCCTCCGGCTGCACACCGCCGGGCCGCGCGCGGGCGCAGGGCTCCCTCGCCCCTGCTCCGCCAACTCCAGCAGCTCGCTCTGCACGTATGATGTAACCCTGCATGAGATCAAACTTTCTGGCACCTTGAGCCCACCCAGGGGTGGAGGAGGTGGGAGAATCTTCTCCACTGCCAAGTGCGCCGGGACCAGACTGACCCAGGGGCCAGATAATTTCCTTGCAGTTAAAGAGGAAAATAACGAAAGCTTCCGCTTCCCAGCCCCCCGCACTTCCCCCCAGCCCGCGCGCTCTTTGAGCGCACCGAGAAAAGAAAAGGAAAAAAATTTTGAAAAAAACAACAAAAAACTTTGGAGATGTTTGGCGGGTTTCCCTGCCATCCCTGCGCACCCACGCTCGAGGCTGGAGCTCCTGGCGGCGCGCGCCCGAGGCTGCCGGTGCCCAAGCCCTGCGCGGGTATCGGGATGCTGGCCACCCCGCCCCGGCGGGTAAGCAGGGAAGAGCCTCGACTACCCGGCTCCAGCCTTTCCCGAGTCTCCTCGCTCTCTGCAGAGGCGGCCGGGCTGGTTAGACCCGGGGACTCCCGTGGGCGCCCGGCCTCTCCTTGGTGGCTTAACAAAGGGCGGCGCGACCGGAGCGCTTCCCGCCGGCGCCTGGAAAGCCGTCAGCGCCCGGACGACGTGGGCTCCGAGGGTGCGCGCTGCCCGCGGCCGCTGCGCGCTGACCCCCCGCGGCCGCCGCGGCTCCTTCCGCCGGACTCCGAGGCCCGGGAAGCCCCGACTCTTGGCCCCCCGTTGCCTTACCTAGGGTTGCTGCTGTTCCAGTAGACGGCGTAGCGGTCAGCGACGGCCTTGGAGCCCGGGTCCTGGCTGAACACACACATCCAGAGCACCAGAAACATCAGCGTCAACATCTCCACGTGCAACATCACGCCTGGCCAGCGGCGGAGCCCCGGACGCGCCACTCCGGGGAGAGACCGGGGATCGGTGGAGAAGGGAGGGAAGGAGCGAGCGCGAGCGGGAGCGCAGGAGCCGAATAAATATGAATAAATAAGAATGAAGAGGGGAATGAGAAAAGAAAAAAAAAAGGCGCACCACACGCTGAGGAGGGCGAGGGGAAAAGAGGCAGCGGGGTGGAGGGGCTACACACAAACTCGCACCCCCCACCGGAGGGGTCGGAGGGAAAAAAGAAATCACAAGATGGAGAGAAGCATGCGAGCGGGCGGCGGCCGGCCGGTCACCCCGGGAGCGGGAGGTGCGCGCCGGGCCGAGCGGCGGCAGCGCGGGTCGGGGCGGGCGGCGGCGCGCGCTGCACAGTCACCGGGAGCTGCGCGCCGCGGCCGCGGGGAGACATACACCGGCCCGCCGGGCTCGGCTCAGCGTCGGCGCCGCGGGCCGCACGGGTCGCCGCCGCCCAGGGCTCGCGCGCCGCGCTCTGCTCCGCTCCAAGTTACTTTGGCGGCCGGTGGGAAACTGCAGGAGGAGGGCTCCGTGCGGGTGGGGGCGAGGGGGGCCTTCGCGCTGGTGGCCGCCTCTGTGCCTCAACTGGGCAACCCCTGGAAATCTCGGAGGAGTCGTAGGTGTTGCGGATTCGGGGCGGTGCGCTGGGAAGGGTGGGGATCCGGAGCCGCAGACCCAGCCCCGCCGGCGTCCTGGAACTGGTGGAGCGGCAACTCAGCTGGCGAGGAGCGGGTCTCGCCTCGCAAACCTCAGAAAGAAAAAGTTTGGCTCTCGGTGTCCTCCAGCAGGTCCGCGGCGGAGTCGGGCGGCGGCGGGAGACGGCACCGCAGGCGCCGGCCTCGGGGATCTCTCGCGCGTGCAGTCCTCGGCCGGGTGTGGGTGTACCCGAGTGAAAGGAGATGAAGAGCGGAGGTTACCAGCCAGCCGGAGAGGAGGAGCTGGGATGCCCGAACCGGCAGGGCGACGCCAACCCAGCAGCTCGGCTGCAGCGCGGGAGGGGAAACAATCACTTTCAAATGAATCCCTCCAACTCCTGGATGAGCTGAGGTCAGTCTCCGATCGCCTTCCGGGAGCAAGAGCGAGCCCCCAGACGCAGTGCCAAGAGCCAGTGAGCTCTCAGAAGTGTCCCTGCGACTCCGACGGGTTCGGCCCCAAGCCCAGCAACTTGTAGAGACGCATCAATCAGTTTGAAATGGGGGGCGGGGGGGGCGCGCACGAGAGAGCGGCACCTCCCCGATGACTACATCAGAAAACCTTTCCGATCCTCCCGCAGCTGCTCCCCTTTCCCTCCTTGGGCACAACAGCAACGAGAGGTGAACACCAACCACCGAATCCTAAGACCCAGAGCAGGCGGGAAAATAAACTTGAGAGCAGCAGCAGCAGCCGCCCGGGAGGGATGGAAACGACTGGCGAGAAGTGGAAAGGGGGGTAAAAGTCAGTTTTGCAAAAGAGAAAAAAAAAAAAAAAAAGGGAAAAAATGCTTTATGGGAAAAATCTCCTCGGGCACGCCCCCTCGTTAATGACCTGCGTGTAGAGCAGGCAGCCCGGGAGACCCAGCCGCCGCAGGAGAGCGCGAGGCAGCACGCGTGGACGTGGACGTGGGCGGCGCGGGGGGGTCGGGCGTGTAGCGCTGGGCGCGGGGCGCGCGGGTGGGCGGGCGGCGCGGGCGCGGGCGTGAGCTCTGCACCGAGCCGGGGAGGCGCCGCCAGCCAGCGCGCTGCGGCCGCGGCCCGGGTCATGTGGGCGCACCCCCCCCCCTTGCAGTTTACTTGGGAAGGTGGGTGCCTGGAGCAGCCAGTCAAGGAACGGCCTGCTGTTTGCTTACAGATCGAGGTGGCTCTTTTTTCTCTCTCTTTACGCCAACCGGATTGGTGGCTCCACGAGAAAGAGGCGTTTTCCTAATCCCCTCCCTTCCTCGCGCCTCCTACCCCCTCCCCGGCCCCACCTTCCTTCTGACTAATTGAATTACTGGGAGTGCCGAGCGCGCTCTCCGCCGCCCGTGGCAGCAGCCGCGCGTAACCCTTTGGATGCTGAATCCCGTGCGGGCTGAGGAATGATTGGACATATTTTTTACCGGAGAGTGGGGCGTTTTAATTACAAAGGAACCGGTTCCCACCCGGTAGCCGGAGAGCCGAAACCTGCCTCCCGGGCCCCGCAGGTGTCTTGGAGCCCCAGCCGACCGGCGGCGGAAAGCCTCGGTGTTCCTGCAAATCTCCGCCCCGCTCTTCGCAGCGAGCGATTGCCCGCGCTGGGTTCTCCGGCCAGCTGAGCCTCTCCTCTGTGCCTTTCAATTCCCCGCTTCCTACAGGTTCATGAGCAGGAAGCAAGACTTTCCTTTAAAGTGGTGCTCGGAAAACACTTTTTTTTTTTTTTAATCAAGAAAATCACAGCATCTGTAGAGTGATTGCCATTCAGTGCGAACCTTCAGCAGGGAGGAACTGAATGCTGCAGGGGAGCCCGTCAGAAACACGTTACGCATTTTACATTTCAACCCCCAGGTTGGTTCGCTGCCCCCCCCCCCCCCCCAAAGAATGCATTCTTTGAACAAACTCGGCACGGGGAGAAACCTGTGTCGGGGAACAAGTTCCCTTATTATTGCAAAAGGCCTTGCGTTCCCGGACTTTCAGAGCAGGTTGCAGCACCTCGGCCCCCCGGCGAGGCGGCCCGAGCGGCCCGGGGCGCGCGGCGCTGTCCTCCGGCGCCAGGGAGGCCAGCCGGGGGCCGGGAGCCGGGGGCCGGGAGCCGGGGGCCGGGAGCCGGGGGCCGGGAGCCGGGGGCCGGGAGCCGGGCGCAGCTGGGCGGCGAACCCTGGAGACGGGCCCTCGCGGGGCTCCGCGGGCTCGGCCGCGTGGTATTATCCTCTCTTGCTCTCTAGGGAGCTTCCTGCCTCAGTGGGAAAAGGCTCATCCCAAGAGAGAGAGCAGTTTAGATTTGCTCCCAAACTTACCTGTTCTCCCCTTCACTTATTAGCCCAATATAATCAAATACCACGTTGTCCGTCCTGCGCTTTGCAGTCCTGGAGCTCGGCTTTCCAAGCGCTTCGGAGCTGTTTGGAAGCGTCCAGACGCCCTCCAGTGGTGGGCCTGCAGTCCGCACCCAGCGCGGGCATCGCCCGCACCTCAGCCCGATTGAGTTTGATGGAGAATCTGGGATCATGATCATGATCAATACGGACTTTAGGGAAAACGAACAGTTCACACCGGCATGGAACTACCTGGATGTTATGGGCCCTTGCCTGAAAGTTGAGTAGTTTCTCAACTGCAGAATTTTTTCCCACCTGAAGAGATCCTGAAATTGTCCTAGGAAAGGAACTCTTCTGTTTATGACTAGATATAAATTGCAATCTGTGTAGCCTCCAGGACAGATCACCCAAACCAACCAACCACCTTCCTAATAATTAAAAAAAAAAAAAAAGTAAATTCAAAATATTAACACAAATGCTTCAGTATATTTCACAAAATTCCAACAATGAGAAAGAAGTGGGAAAATTTAACCTAGAGAATAAAGGATTATCTTTTTTTAAATCAAATTTTCATTTAAAAAGTTATTTACTTTTCCCTCTTGGTCTTTAATCTTGCTGATGGTCAAGTTCTTTGCCTATTGGGGCCATGTTTGTTTTTTCTGTTGCAGGAAGAATGCATCTTTCTTCCCTTGGTCTTCCTGATAGTAGCTCTAATAGGTGCTCATCTGACTGAAGCAGTTTTGCAGGAAATACTCTGGACCCTTTTAAGGGACATCTGTATCTCTTGGAAGAAGAGAATGCACAATTTCTGTCTTGGGGAAAATGCTGATCATCAGAGTCTTTTTAGTCAGGGAAATATCAAGTGTCAGGGAGTTAGCAAGCTGGCTTCCTGTGGCTTCAAAACCAAAAGGAGTATGGGGGGAAAAAAGAATTTATATCCACTTATTTCCTATCTGAAAACACATACTGTAACCAAAATTGATATGTGAAAAATCAACATATCAAAAGAATATGGGTGTTTTATTTTAAATGTCTCTAATTTGTTTAAAGTCTGGAGAGAGCCATTTTAAACAAAACAAAAAAATTTACACATTATAGCCTTCCTTAAAATGTTTCAAGAATTTAGAATAAAAGATATTCCTTAAAAAGAGTCAAGGAGCTGGAATAAAAGCAACTGTTAAGAATACAAATGCCTGTGTGAAATAACTCATAAACCTAAATCAAGTGCTTCCTTCTGGGATTATATACCTACGTAACTACTGCTGTTAGAGTAACTAAGCAGCAATTGCTAGAACAGCGATTTTCAGTCTTTTTCATCTCATGGCACACATAAACTAATTACTAAAATTCTGCGGCACACCAAAAAATATATTTTTTGCTAATCTGACCAAAAAAAGGTATAATTTTGATTCATTCTCACTGTTGCGTTGGCTGTTGTCATTTACTTGTTTTAACAATCTAAGGGGAAAGAGGCGAGTGTCCCTGACTAAATAGTCAGGTATTGCATGTTTTAAAATGCTTGGGCACAGGGCCTCACTGGTTGAAAACTGATGTGATGGATACATGCATGGATAGAGTTTGAAGAGATGTATTAGTAACTATGCACTAATTGCTCATAATGTGACTTACATTCAAGTCACATTATTCAAGTCATTTAATGTATACAAATAGGTGTTATATAAAATAATTATATTATGATTAGCCCAGGGTCACAGAGGCAATGACTTTCAAGGTAGCCATTAAAGGATAAGTTGTGTTTCTCCCAGTATAGGAGGAGATTCAGGTATAACAGAAAGAAAACAGCAAGGAGCTAGAAACATGAAAAATAAAAGTGCAGGGAGGATTTGAAGACTTTGAGATGGAAACAGGTTGGAGGGAGTTGAGACCTGAAAAGTTGAGAATGGACTGAAAAAGTTGAGACCTGAAAAGTTGAGAAGGGGCTTGGCTGCTTTCTAAAAAGGTTTGTATTTAAAGCTACAGGCAACCAAGTGCACCACCGGTGGTTTTAAAACAAATGACATTGAAGCAACAATCGTTATGCCTCAAATTAAAATACAAACAGGGATTTATTTATTTATTTTTATTTTTTGGCCTTGCACTATCTAGATGTATGTTCTAATCTTGGCTATGAATTAGAATCACCTAGGGAGCTTTTTAAAAAAGAACAATGCCAGGGCCCCACTCTCTGTTTTAGTTGGTTAGGGGAGGGGAACTGAGAGCTGTAATTTTTAAAATCTTCCCAGGGAATTCTAATGAGCATAGAGGATTGAGAATCACTGATCCAGGTAATTTATTTTTTACCTTAACTACGTCAATATTTTAAGCAAAAAAGTAAGTCCTGTACTTATTTGTCTGGAGAAGTGTTCCAGCTAACCATCAAGGCAGGAATGCTGATACTTTAGAGAGCTGAATTTTATGATCCTCTGTATTAAAATGAAGTGATACTTTAAAAATAATTCTCACGTGGCACAAAATAGAATGTCATCTCCAAGATGTGGTTTCAGGGATAAAGCTTAATTTTAAACATGGGTTAGCCCTGGCCCATGTGGTTCAGTGGTCAGAGCGTCGGCCTGCCTACCAAAGGGTTTCTGGTTTGGTTCCCAGCCCCGATGTTTCCCCCTCTCCCTCTCTCTCTCCCTCCTTCCCATCCACTCTCTCTCAAAAAAATCAATGGAGAAAATATCCTCAGTAAAGGAGTAACCAAAAAAACATTTCTAATAAGATAAATATGAGTTAATCTTTCTGCGGGGGGGGGGGACTAGCCCCCGCCCCGCCCCCTTTTAAAGCATTAGCTGCCATCAGGTGGAATTGGGTTAAGTGTCCAGACAAGTAGGTGTAATAAGCTGGCGAGTCAAACCCCGAAGTCCACAGACAGCAATTCTTATTTAGCATGGAAGTTAAATGAAAACCGATAATAAAGAGATAATAAAGGAAATAAACTCAGGAGCAAAGATTAAAGAAATAATAATTAGTCACAAAACCATGTAACAGGTGATTAACATAACGGTGTTCAAGCTGACCCTGCTCTCTGTCTTTCTAGAACATTAAGAATTCATTCCAAAGCCCCAAGAAACCCAAGTTCAATCACCAACCTGTCACCCCACTTTCCTGCCCGCAGACTGAAGTTATTCAAGGACGTTCTCTCCTCTGTTCATTCATCTTTAACAGGTTTCTCAGAATCTTTAGAACTAGCTCTTTGCTAGCTTTTCTCTCCTCAGAGACCTTAGGAAACGCTCCTTTTCTATTTCTGATCTAGCCGACCCTTCTGTGAACAACCGGAGAGAGAGACAGAGACAGACAGAGACAGAGAGAGAGACAGAGAGACAGAGACAGAGACAGAGACAGAGACAGAGGGAGAGGGAGAGGGAGAGAAACCCTCTACTAAACAGAGTCCAAGGGCTTTAATCTCATGACCTTCAATTTCCCTCATGAATTTTCCACTTTTCCTCATTCTCTCTTTACTTTCCCGGAATTTGTTTCATAGTGTCTATTATCTTGAATTCTGTGGCTCAGCAGAAGCAGTTTTATAAGTTGCTACAATATTCTGAAAGAGGCCTTTACATTTTTTTTAAATACTAACCGTCAATTTGTTGTTTTGCTCACTTCAAACCACAGTGTAAGTAAGGCCTATACAGCAAACTTGTTAAACATACAGAAGTCTGAGCCGTCGCTTTGATAAGCAGCTAGCACTGTTCCTAGGCACACAGGTGAACATGCGTTACGTCTCTGTGCGTTCAGATGTGTATGTGCTTACATGTAATTTGCAAAGAAGCAACCAAGAACTGGCTGGTTCAACCAGTTTCCACATCACTCCTCATTATGTCGACTTCGGGGTTGGCACCATGGAGTCATGCAACCAGTTTTCAACCATAAAACAGAAATCACATATAGTGATTTTATTCCCATAAGAAATTTTTTGTGTTGTCTTTCGCCGTTTTATCATGTGTTTACTTTTTACTGTTCTGTATTTCCCCTCTTCAAATTTTTAAATAAAAATCGCCATCAAAAATTTCTTTGCATTTTATAAATCTAATCAGTCAACAACCATACTGTATACTGTCAGTAAAGTATACCGTTCTAATATGTTCTTTGTGAATTATTAAACACTACATTCCTTGCTTAAAAGAATATATATTATCATTACCACAAATATTAAAATTTTATATTTGTTTTATTATGATGGCAATCAGAGGCATCTATAGCATACCTTTATTGAAATAAAAATAAAAGTAGCCTTGTCAGAAATAAAATTAATTTGTGATTTCTTTCCAAATTCAAACAATAATTAGGATTTTTCTCCCACCAGCTCCATTTTCCATCACCCAAAAAGTATATAAGTATGTATTTTTGTATTCCTTTACTTGTTTAGAAACCCCCCAAAATCTAGAACATCTTTTATTTCATTGATGTAATTCTATTTATACACATATATAATTGTATAGAATATATATGAGCATGTAGAGAGACAGAGAAAGTGAGAGCACTTATTTTTCAATCAATTTCACCCAAGATTTTCATCAACTTCTGGGAGAATTCTATTTAAAGATGAGTAGAGGACACAGTCCTTAGTCAGTGAGCACGATTTCGTGAAATAGGAAGTGCTGTTTGTAAGCAAGCCCCTTTTTTAGCTTTGGCTTCCACACCCAGATCTAAGCAAAGTAAAGTGTAGAGTTATGGCAAACTAAGAAACTCTTTCCTCAGTTATGTGCTTTTTTGTTTTTTCCTTCCAGATAAAAGGCTCCTTTAGGGGAATTTGGATCCTGGTATTTTGGAATGTGAATTTTTTTTTGTAGTCATCTAAATAAACCTAATTCTCCCCCCCACCCCTTTTCACTTGGCCACAGTAGAGATGGTCTTTTAATGTTTTAGGAAAAGTGTCCTCTTATTGCAGATTTATAGCCCTAGTCTGAGACTTCCAAATACCTTATGCCAACATTGTAAATTTTACTGTGATGCTGTAAAGTTACAGTTAAGGTATAATTTTTTAAAAGCATTTCATCTTGTAGTTTGGAATAATAGTTATAAAGCTGGTCTTTATAGAAGCCACTGTAATTTATGATCTCAAACATCAGATAATAATGCAGAGGGTTATTGGCCAAAACTTTTTTTAAATGAGAGAGATTTTACTAAACTGTCTGTTTCTAAACTCAAGTCGGGGAGGAAAGGGTGCTCCTAAAATGACTACCTTTTAATCAGAGATTACCATTCTCCATTTCCATTAGTTTACCTTTCTTTGGGGGATGGGGGGGCATGTGATATATACTAAATTAAATAGGATTTATTGATTCAGCTAGATTCTGAATTACTATGGATTAAGAGAGTTCATTTCTTAGCCTTTTTTCTTGAAATCCATCAGGATCTTTTATGTGGTCTATCTAGTATTCTGCATATTTCCAATGCTTAATAAATATTACATTACAATATTAGCATAATAATGAATCATCTTAAAGTATTAGATGGACTATTAAGTGAGATCCTCTTCAGATTGAGCCAAGACACCAAAAAGTTTTATTTTCTCTATATGCATACATACTAATTTTAAAACACCCTTTCCATGAAATGTCCTTGCATCTGAAAGATGTCTACCTAATACAAAGTGAAGTGGTGAAGGTGTATCTTCCAGTTATGTACTTCATTTGTTCAATTTATTTTGGAACCTGAATTCGCCATTTCAATAAGAGGAAATTTAAAATTGGGCAGACAAAAATGGAAATAGCCCCATTTGTCAAGTAAGTCCCCTTTTCCCAATGGCAATTCTAAAACCTTCCTACAAGTTTACCAGGCCAGCAGCTACAGTGTTCCTTGCCATTAAGAAGTTCCGCTTTGTCTGTGATTGGTTATGTCACACAGACCTAGACTAACAGCCACTGAAAACATGAGGATTTCCTTTAGAGTTTCAGAAACAAAAATGAGGTTAAAAAAAAAATTCAGTTAATATAACCTTATCCTAACTGGTTGCTTTGAGGGAGGTCCTAGTTTGAAACTGTCATCAAGGCAAAAAAAATAAAAGTATTTTTCTTCCAAAAGTATTGTTCAAATATTGTACATTTTATCTACTGATATGTGAATCAAATAGAATAAAAAATGATGCATCCTCTGTGGTAGATAGTAAAATGGCAAAAATTCTTCACTGTAAAAATGTACTTTGGCAGTTAGCCCCTCTCATCAGTTGATGGAGTCTGTTTTTCCACCCTTTGAATGTGAACTGACCTTGGGACTTGCTTTGGCTAACAGAATGTGGCAGAAGCAATGCTGTGCCAGTTCTGAGCCATGCCTCAAGAGGCATTGGAGCCTCTGCTTTTTCTCTAAGAAACCTGTCCAACTGCCCTGTAGACAAGGTGAAGCTAACTTTCTGGTTGATGAGAGACACGGAGCCCAATCACCTGCATTGTCCCCACCAACCCCCAGAAGCAGAGCTACCAGGCTGACTGGCAGCTGCCAGCAGATGAATGAGAAATTCCCAGCCCAAACTAGAAGAGCTGCACAGCTGAATCTAGCCTAAGTTGCCAACCGACAGAATCCTGTCCTGAATAAATGATTCTTGTGTGAGCCACTAAATTTTGGGGTGGTTTGTTATACAGCAATAGATAACAGATACATCTTCTTCCTAAATTATTGGAGATAGAAATTTAAATATTATCCAGCACAAATAAATGTTATTCTTTCACAACTTGGATTTTATTACTGAGTTACTTGGTGTTAAATCTATAATTGGTAAACATAATTTTTTGTACATATATTTATTATAAGTATGTTTTATTGATTTCTTTTAGAGAGAGAGGAAGGGAGAGGGAGAGAGGGAGAAACATCAATTGGTTGCCTCCCACACCCCAATCAAGGATCAGACCTGCAACTTGGGCAGGTGCCCTGACCAGGAATCCAACTGGTGACCTTTCAGTGCACAGGACAAGGCCCAATCAACTGAGCCACACCAGCCAGGGCGCTTTCTATATAGTTCTAACAGGAATGTTTGTCTCTGCTACTTGGCAAATTTCAAAGGGGGTCTTTTCTCTTCAACAAAAACTTTACTTGGAACCCTAAATGAACACAATCAACATTCAGGTCCTTCTGATCCTCTTAGCATAATGTCATTTGGTTAGAAGAACAAACCTGAATAGATGATGTATCCAGAGGTGATTCTTCTTCTAAAGTGGTGCCCAGCAAGAAAAATAAAAGGTAAAAATCAAAGGAAGCTATGTTTAGCTTCATCTCAAATCTCCACATCACTCACTACTATTGATTTAACATCATGGCACCTCCATATTTCATCAGGAAAATCTGCCACAAGGCACAAAAGGTAGTGACCCTGTAATGGTCATCTTACTGTAAGCTTCAAATTACAACATCTCTGCTCTTGGCTGACAGCTACAGCAGGACAGGGCATGGACAGCTCTTTATATAGATGGAATAGATGTGTTTCAAGGAAGTAAGATACAAAGTGAAACCTTACATGTTAGGTCTTATCTTCCTATAATCGAAAGTTCTGAAATTCGAGGAGAGTTTTGTCAAGGGCCCTCATGCACACTCCCTCTCAGTCTTTACTAGACCAAATTCCCAACGTGCGCTGTCCAGGGGAAGACTAATCCACAAACTCGGGCTTGTCTTTTCAGCACTCATAGCACTTTCTTCTGAAAGTACCGAAGCATCGGCTACCCTTCCTTCTTGGCTTCCTCATCTTTTGGTGTCGGGTCCTCTCACATTTTCCAGGTTCTCTTCTTTTGTGTCCAACTAGTTTCTTCTGGCTGCTCGACAATGACCCACAGCCCAGTGCCAGGCACACAGTGAACATTTAAAAAGTATTTGTGGAGTAAATGTCTATCCCTTAAATAAAGGTGCTTTTCTTTAGCTCTCTTTTCCTCCTTCATTTATGTGATATTTAACAATCACATTATACTCACAGCTCCAACCATGGTCCTTTTGTGGGCATCTCCCAAGCTCTAGCTCTAGGACCCGATGCCTTCCATCATCAGACCCACATTCCCAGCCTTCTCATTGACTTGTTCAGAAGCCCCAAAAGTGCATCTATTCTATCAACATATCCAGACACCCCTCCCTGGCACGACTGCTCTCTCGAATGGCAAGGTCAGGGCAAAGTCCCATCAGTTCCCAAGTGAGAACTTCTGGCTGACAGGCTTGATGAAGCAGAGGACTCCAAGTTCTGTTAAGGAATGTAAAGAAGTTCCCCAATTTCTCATTTCTATATCAAGTTACCTCCTAACTGGTCTCAGCCACCCGCTCTTACCTCTCTGTTCAATATATACTCCAAACTCCGTCTTCTGCATGGAGTATATATGGCCAGAGTGATTCATTCCAGATGGAAACCTGATGTCATTTTACACTATTTAAGTGGCTTCCCATAACCTCTCAAAATAAAGGCAAAATTCTCAACACGGCTACCAATCCCTGCATGAGCTGATCCCTGCCTTCCTCTCTGACCACATCTCGGATAGTCCTCCCCACACACGGACTCCAGGCACTATGCCTTCTCCCATGTGCTCAGAGAAGCCACGCAGCTCCCTGTCTCTGAGTCTTTGCTTATGCTGTGCCTCCGCCTGAAACATTTAGGCTCCCACCTGTTAAACGTGTATTCATGCTTCATATCTCAGCTCAGATGTCACTCCCTCAGGGAAATCTCTTACAATTGACCCCATGGAATAGAGCAGGACACCTCTGAATAATCACATGGCATTGAATTTCTTCTCTTCATATCACCTCTCTCTTGATTAAAATTGTGTATTCGTGTGGCATTTCGTCTGCCTCCCCTCCTGGTTCAATTGCTCTCCATCACCTCTCCAAAGCTTAGCATGGCACAGCCCAGAGTAGACACGATTCATGTGTTTGGAATGAATGAATGAATGAAAACTGTGCACTGGGACTTTACGTTGTGTTTTCCCCCTGCAGTTCCTATGAGGAGCTATATCTCAGGGTTATAGGAAAGACAGCGGGGATAAAAGGGAGGGACAGTCAAATGTCTCTGAGAGATTTGGAAATAAAGGATTTGCCTCAGAAGGCTTAATCAGGGAAACTCTCTACAATGGACCCCGGCAAAGATATACAAAGCCAACCTCAAGGAAGTACTTGCAACCTGGAGCCAGACCTAACTGAAGGTATCTCCATTTCTAAAGAAGGAATGTGGCACCTCAAAGGTAAGCAGTCAGAAATGGAGCAAAGAAAAGGAACTAAACTGAGGCATATTCACAGTTCTAATCCCCGTGTGTGTGTGTGTGTGTGTGTGTGTGTGTGTGTGTGGAGTGGGAGGCAGGCGGCTGCTTGGTTAGATTGGCTAGTAAACACAAATTGTAAGCAGCTTCCCCACCACTGTCTCAGTACAATACCATTAAATGTTCACCTCACATAATGTCCTCCTTTGTTCTGAGGCCACCAAACTGTTAATAATTTGCCTCTCCTGTAGCTTTCTTTCATTCATTCATTCATTCATTCATTCATTCGTTCGTTCGTTCGTTCGTTCGTTCGTTCGTTCATTCATTCGTAAATTTATTGCGTTTCTAATATGTGCAATGTCTTGAGGATTTAGGGGTAAGCAAGGCAGAGCTCGTTACTGTCCTCATAGAACTTATGTCACAGTCTATCAAGTGACAGACAAGAAAGCAATTTACCATAAAAATATTGCCCGGCCAGTGTGACTCAGTGGCTGAATGTTGACCCATGCACCAGGAGGTCATGGGCTGAATTCCTGGTCAGGGCACATGACCAGGTTTCTGGCTCGAACCCCAACAGGGGGTGTGCAGGAGCAGCTGATTGATGTTGATGTTTCTCTCTCATTGATATTTCTGTCTCTCTCTCTCCTTCTCCCTTCCTCTCTCTCTAAAAAATCAATAAAAATTTTTTTTTTTAAATACAAGGCCTCCCTCTTTGAGGATTTGAGTTATGTGTCAGCAACCACCTTTCCCACTCTGGGGAACAGGGTTGCTAGCTTTAACAAATAAAAATACAACAGGATCAGTCTGGATGTTCTTCAGAGAATCCAGGGCAGAGCCGAAGCAGGGAAACAATCCAGAGGCCTGACGTTCAAGACAGAGTCTGCGGGATAGTTGCTACAATCATTAATTATATCATATGCACATTAGGTGAGTTCTATATGTCAGGATTTCAGGATTACAATTTACTTGTTTATTTTTAATTAATTTTTTTTCTTTCCTTGGCACCATTTGACTTTGAAGCCCAACAATGCATAATTTGGGGCTGAAAAAATGGTAATGAAAATAGTTGAATATCAATCAGTGATCCTTTCCCCATGATTTCTGTTTTAGAAGCATCCAGGGAACAAGAGGGGAGATGTTAAATAGTGTGCTCATTCCTTGATGCCACGAGTCAAAAAGCAAAGCCTCTGTAGCCAGAGGTCAACTTAGTTGCTGGTTTCTGTGCAGGTGAATTATGGCTTAAGAAATAAAATTTTCTGAATTACTAATAACATACATTGAAAGAAATGAGAAGGGAGGAAAGATGCATGAGCTTAAGGAAAGGATTTTATAATGTATCCTAGTCGACTCAATGATAAATGTACATAATTAATCATAGACACCATTTTGGCAAATGATATTTTTAAATGATAGGGGCAATTATCTGTACGATTACATATGCACAGGGATGCATTATTTTCTGACTTTCGACAGGCAGCCTACCTTACGGAATAGGTAAGGAAGCATCTTACCTAATTTAGCATCCTAATTTGTAACCTCGATCTAAAGAACACATTTTGTTGGTGGTTAGAGGAGGTTCAGAAAAGGAATATAATAATGGTAACTTCTTGGTTCTACTACTACTATCTTTGTGAAACTAATCACTTATGATTGCAAACCACAAAACATGTTATGTATTCTCTCCCTCGTTCTTTAAAGGAATATAAAATATTTTTTTTTAATGCTTTTCCAATATTAATATTCTGGAGACAAATTGAAAACCTTGTGCAAATAAAAGAATATGTTCTACTTTCTATTATTCTATTAAAATGAGAGAAAATTTCAGCGCCTACAGTATACAATGGTCTTTTTTCTGACTTGAGAGCATGAACACACTCTCTCTCGGCTACTTCTTTAGCTGGCGTTCTTATCTTATAAAGGCAGCATGGTGTGGTGGAGCATTCGGGCTGGAATCGGACAAACGTAGCTTCCGGCCTGGCTCTGCCATTTAACATGGTTCTAACCTTGAGCAAGGCGGAAAATGTTGCTAAGCCTCAATTTCCTTGTAAAAGTGATTCTAATCATATCAATCTCATAAAATATGCTGTGAGCAGTACACAAGATAATGTTGATAAAGTATCTGGTGTAATGTCAGGGGTTCAACACATGTTCAGTACTGTAGGTATTATTAATGTTAACACCTCTCTCTCATTGAAGTTCTTTAATATCTTATTCTTCTGAAATAAATCATAATGTCATTCTATCATTCACTTATTCTACCAATGTAAATTGAGTGTCACGCATACAAGCAAGATATCTGTATATAAATAAATGAGTCGTTTTGGATATAAGAAAGCATGGATTATTCAGAAAATGGCATGGAGTGACCAGTTACCAATTTGAATTTCTAACTCAGATGGTCTAAAACTGTGCTGTCCAATACAATAGCCATTAGCCATGTGTAGATACTGAGCACTTGAAATGTGACTATTTAATCTGAGATGTAATGAATATGTAAAATATACTCCAGATTTTCAAAACTCAGGATGAAAAAAGACTGCAAAATATCTCATTAAGATTTTTTCCTATTGATTTGCATGTTAAAATCACAATATTTTGTATATATTGGGTTACGTAAAATATATTATTTAAATGAATTTCATCTGTTTCCCTTTAGTTTTAAAAGTATGTGTCTATAAGGAATATTATAATTTTGTTGCTCACGTTTGTGGCTAGCATTCTGTTTCTATTGGGCAGCACTGGTCTAAATATTTAAATATAACAAGAAAGGAAAGGAGGGAGGAAGGGAGAGGGGAAAGGAAGGAGGAAAGGAAGGAAGGAAGGAAGGAAGGAAGGAAGGAAGGAAGGAAGGAGGGAAGGAAGGAAGGAAGGAAGGAAGGAAGGAAGGAAGGAAGGAAGGAAGGAAGGAAGGAAGGAAGGAAGGAAGGAAGGAAGAAAAAGAATCTTCAGGAACTGGAAGGTGTAAGCCTTAAAAGATGTTGTAGTGAAATAATCCTTTCTATGCACAACTCAATGGCAAAAAGTCTAGGAGACTGAGATACTGTGCCAGGTACTTAGCAAATGCCAGCTTGTGTTATGTATTTATTTAATGATCACAGCTCATGTTTTAGGCACCATACTAGGTACTACAGTTACAATGATGAAAGAAACAATCCAGTCCATCCAAAAGTACTCAATCTAATGCGGGGGGGGGGGGGGGAATGTTTGCAAACTTTCATATTTTGTATTTTATATTGTCTTTATAGGCCTAAAAGATATATTTAAATTTTCTATCCAAGAGTTTGTACATACCTTTCCTAAGTTGACCCTTATTAGCAAAATAAACAATAGTTTCTAGTTAGTTACTGTAAAAATTAACAACAGTGGAATACTGAAAGGCATTTTTGGTCCCTTTGGCAAAAATTTAACTTACTAATACACTGCAAAGGGGTTTGGTAACAAAAAGCTACTGTAGAAACGCTCATCGGGCATCTATTTCTGTATCATGCACAAAATCACTTCTGCATCCTTCCACAGTATTTCAGAACAATGGTCTCAGGCCCTCTGTAGTTATGCTTGTATAGATGCACATCCAAACACGTTTACACACAAATACACCGAGCAAATAGTGCATTTTGGAGCATTTCACAGCCTTCGCTGCCCCTCCCACCTGCAGGCTCCAACAGGAAGGAAGGAGCCTGGAGGCCCCTGCAGCTCCAGGCCTGGCCTTTTGTCATGCCGATTAGGATATGAGTGGAGCTGCAGGATTTACACCTTAAAGGAAACAGAGCCCTGGCCCTAGAAACCAATCCTGGAAGCCGGAGGAGAGAAATGGAAGGCTTAAGGGAACCCAGAGTTTAGGGAGGGGGCACAGAACAGTTACCTTAGCAAGCTGCACAAGATATTGAGATGTGAGATAAAGGGATGAAGTGGTGCTGATATTCTGAGAGAAGAGAAAAGGCAGAAGCAGCAATGAACTGAGGCGAGAAGGTCCCACGAAGACTTGCTGAGGGTTATATAATCCCTTGGTGATTTTCTAAGAGGCTGCAATGAGGACTTAAAATGCTCTTCATTAATTCTTGCCTATCTGACTGCTGCTTCTACTGGCTCTGTAACCATTGACTCTGTGGTGAGAGCAGCTTCGTTAAATTAATTAAGCAAGGAGGCCATTAAACCGATGTGGCTCTAAGGCCAAGATAGCCTACGGAACAAAACCTCAGCTTATCAATGTGTCAGAGTTTGGAAATCAAAACACTAAGAACAACCAATCACAAACAGCCAACTGGGCTTTAAACTACAGCCAATCAAATAATTCCTTTGCTTCCACACTTTCTCTATATTAAGTCTTTCTCTGAGCTCCTGGGTTGGGGTGCTTCTAACCACTTCTGGTTTGGTGCTGCCCAGTACAAATTGAATTTTGATCAAACATTTTAAAATGTTAATATGACTCAGTTGATCAGTTTGAAGTTGAAAGCAGTCAGCTCCCTGAGTTTCTTGTGTTTGTTCAGGAACTCAGCCTTGAAAGTGAAGGCATTCCCGAGCTCCTCTGTAGCTCCACAGCAGTTGTGACTCTGTAGTGTCCTAACCCAACAGATGCTCCATAAATATGGGTTAGTGGGAAATGTTTGGGATCTGAAGGTGGACTCGATGTGGCATCTCTGTACACTAAATAGGTACAGCATCCAGCTGAATAGATGTGTCTCTGCGTCTCCGGGTAGGGATAAAGCACTAACCCAACATGGCTCCTTAACCTTCATGTTTGTCATGCCCGGAGCTGTGGCAGGCTTGGTTTACCTATTTTGCTCAGGTTTCTGTTTGTTTTATTGTTTAATATTGTTAACGTAAGAAACATTCAAACCTGTGAAGAATTTTTGTGAGTTTATTGGAGCCAAGCTGTCAACAAATGCCAGGAAGCAGAATCTCACGGGATTGAGATAATGCTCTGAAGAATGGCAGTTTTGCGCCTTGTTTTATACGTAGAAAGGGGAGACGTAAAGGGGTTACATGAAACCCATTGGTGAGAGATTAGGGAGGTGGGAGAAAGCAAAGAGGGAGGTGGGGGGCGGAGGGGACCTCTGGGATTGGATAAAAAGTAAAATGATAGACACACACTTCTTTACTTAGCTGGGCGCAGGCTAGCTAACAGGCAACAATTAGCTCAGTAACGATGAGGGGATTTGTGGTCCCTGCAGAGCCGTGCCTGTGCTTTGAGGGGTCCAGAAAAAGGAAAATTACTTTGACTTCCTAACGATATGTTATCGTAGATGCAAAAAGACAATAGACAGGCTTACCTAAGGTAAAGATTGACCTTTGTCAGGGAAGATACCGGCCTAGGACATGACTACTCACCATAAACTGCTTTTTAGTTTAAAAAATTTTCATTTCAGACCATCCTTTGTGGTCACTTTAGGTCTCTGAGTTTGCAAGGCCACCATGCAGGCCTTCGTTGAGCTAGTCAGGTTAGCATGTGGCCCCTTTTTGTCCACAATATTCAGTTGTCCTTGACAAGTCATACACATTCTCAGCTGAAACACACAGGCTCACTTTACTGCAGCCCCACCGCCTCCTGCCTGGAACTGGGGGGGGAGTGAGGGAAGCAGGGGGAACTTGCCCAGGTGCAGGCCACTCCACCACCTAGTCAGCACAGACTAATGCGGGGAAAGGGGAGAGAAGGGTAAGGTCCCCTACAAGCCTGGGGAGACTGCAGTTCAGGGTAGGCTGCACATTAGAATCACAAAGCAGTTTTAAAAAGAAAACATACCCTTGTTTAGGTTTAATCCAAAATAATTAAAATTGATTTCCTGGGCATCTGTAATTGTTTTAAAGTCCCTGAGTGGTTCTGACTCTTAGTTAGAGGTGAGAAGCACTCTTCCCCTGCATCCTAACCAAGTCTGAGTGTTCACTTTCTAATCATATAGCCCCAAGCCTCCAGGCCTCTACAATTTAGTCAGTAGCCTGGAGCCATGAATCTGAAGAGGTTTCTGACTTTGTCCCTAACAATTGAGACCTCCCTGGTTTGCTGGCCAGTCCTGGGTCATGCAGATATCTTGGAAAAATTACTAATAGCTCCCACTTTCATTCGTGGAAGAGTCAGGTTTGGATGGTAAATTATATGGTCCCCTTGCACATATCAAACAAGAAAAGCCAAGCCAAGCCTAGACCAGCGTAGTATTTTCCTGGGATTCCTTCCAGCAGCAATTTTAATATTCTTTCACTCTATTCCCTCCTCAAATGTCTTTCTTTCCAGCCCTTTCTTTTTTCTCTTTCATCAGATAAGGCTTAGACACCCTCCAAGCAGTCCATTCCCACACTCTCCCTCCTCTCCACAGCCTGAGAATTTTCCCCTTCATTTCCACATTTGTGGAGTGCAGGTGGAGGCTGCAGCTTAAAGATTTTATCTTGTTTGTTCCATTTGAGGGCAAGGAGAGACGGAACTATCCTGAAGCTCTGTGGCTTTCCTCCAGACCAGAGATGAGTGGAGAAATGTTCTATCAAGTACAGTGTCCACAAGGAAATCATTGCAGCTGCTGAAGGGATGAGACCAAACTGTGGGCCTCAGACCATTACAGACAGGAGGAGGAGGAGACATGGGTCTTCTAGATTCAAACAAATCACAGACTTCCCCGAAAGCAAAGCAAAGCAAAGCAAAGCAAAGCAAAGCAAAGCAAAGCAAAGCAAAGCCAAACCAAGCCAAGGCCAGTAACTGGCATCTGCATCTTTCCTATTGATCTTTCTGCTGTTTTAGGCCCTAAACCTTGAATCCTGATGCCTGCATCTGATGTTCCTTGTGTCTTGGTACTGGGTGTGTTTCCCCCCACACCCCACTCCTTCTTTGCCTCCTATTCTAATTCCAACACATCACAACCCCCCCCCCCCCCTTCCCCCACAACCCCTGCAGCCCTGGGCTGACTCCTACTGCGTAAAGCTCCTCCTGGATTCCATTTCCAAGAACACAGGCCAGGACTAGGAACTACCACTTGGGGCAAAGATGATACATGGGCCGTTCAAATGACAGAGAGCCTCTGACATGGTCATAAATGTCATTGCTTTTCTTCATTTTTACTCCCTGGCCGCCTCTCATCTCACCACAGTTCAGAAGATTTCTTTGCAGGGCTGATGCTAGGAAGCAGACTGGAACCTAGGCATCTGTTTCGCCATAAAGTCTGATTGTTTTCATGACCCCCCCCCTTCCATGCAGTCACAGCTCACACTCTTCATTCTCATGTTCTACCACCCTCCCAAAGAGCCTCCGCTCTCCAGCTTATTCTGAATATGAGTTGCTAAATTAGTTTATGAACTAAAGATTGGGTTATACGAAGTACCCACGTTTGCAGTTACACAACTCAGTTGTAATGGAGCAGGGATTGCAAATTCAAATGCCCACACAGGGGATAGACTACAGGGTGACTAAGTGAAGCAGGCTGGGTGGAAACTAGGGTAGGCTGGCATGGGCCTGACCTGTCTCAAGTGTCCTCCAACTGCTGTACTTTTTTTTTTTTTTTTTTTTTTTACATATCTTTATTGATTTCAGAGAGAGGAAGGGAGAAGGAGAGAGAGAGAGAAACATCAATGATGAGAGTCATTGATCGGCTGCCTCCTGCACGCCCCCAACTGGGGATCGAGCCTGCAACCTGGGCATGTGCCCTGACTGGGAATTGAACCCAGATCTCCTGGATCCTAGGTCGATGTTCGACTGCTGAGCCACGCCCAACCGGGCTGCTGTACTCTTAAAAAATATTTATTAAATTTATTGGGGTGACATTGGTTAAAAGGATCATATAGGTTTCGAGTATACATTTCTATGATATAAGATCTGTATATTGCACTGTGTGCCCACCACCCAAAGTTAAACCATCTTCCATCACCATACACCACCTTCTGGCCCCCTACACCACCTTTCCTCTGGCAACCACCACACTGCTGTCTGTGTCCACAAGTTTCAGTTTTATATCCCACATATGAGTGAAATCATATGATTCTTAACTTTTTCTGACTGACTTATTTCACTTAGTATAATGTTCTCGAAGTCCATCCATGTTGTTGCAAATGGCAGTGTTTCACCCTTTCTTATGGCTGAGTATATTCCATTGTGTGCATGTCCCACATCTTCTTTATCCAGTCCTCTATCAAAGCACACTTTGGTTGTCTCCATGTCTTGGCCACCATGAATAATGTTGCAATGAACATAGGTATGCATATATCTTTGCTAATAAATGTTTTCCAGTTTTTCAGGTAGATGTCCAAGAGAAGGACTGCTGGATCATAGGGTAACTTTATTCTTAATTTTTCGAGGAACCTCCAGACTGTTTCCCATAGTGGCTGTACCAGTCTACATGCCCAACAGCAGTGAATAAGAGTTTCCCTTTCTCCACAACCTCTCCAACATTTGTTATTACTTATCTTACTGATAATCAGCTTTTGTTCTCTTGCAATGAACTATTGCCATGGAGGAATGCTGTCCCCAAATTCTAGATCTTTTCGCTTTCGAGAAAAAAAGAGATATCCAGATTCTCATGACCAATCTATTAATTTTTAAAATATTGACTACTAACCTTTAAAACTTTAAATTTTATCCTGGCTAAACAAAATTTATCTGTGAGTAGGATCTAGTTCTCTGGCTGTCAGTTTTCAATGGCTCTTCTATTGCATGTGTGTTCTGTGTTTTTGAGTTGGCTCTGACTCCTAGCAACTCTATGAATGAGTGATGGCAACAATGTCCTGTCCTCACAGCCCTGCTCAGCTCCTGTAAACTCATGCCCATGGCTTCTTTTATGGAGTCAGTCCATCTCATATTTGGTCTTCTCTTTTCCTGCTACCTTCTATTTTCCCCAGTATTATGTCTTTTCCAGGGAACCCTGCCTTCTCAGGCCATGCACAAAGTAGGACACCTTCCAGTATACTATTAGGTAAACTATTGCATAATGTGATTTTTAGATGGAAAAATCATCTGAGGCAACCCACCATGAAATCAAGGGGTGTGAAATCCTAAAGGATATCCTGACAATCTACATAAGGTGGTATTCATGTGGAAAACCATTAGCAACAATAGGCATTCCTATTAAGTGACAAGCAGCCACTTAAGAAAAATCTTTTAATGAATGGAGATTTGAAACACTCTATAAGAGGTCCACTGTGTGCGCTTTTGTGCCTGAACACTTCATTTTTCATAAAAAAAAAGCCTCTAATTGTCCTCTATTTTAAAATATCTTCATCAGCAAAGATACTGAGGAGGTAGTTAGAGGAGAAAATAATGACACTATAAAAGTTGGCAGTGAAATCAGTTAATCTCTTATCCCTTATGACAGTTTACATTTTGAGTGACAACTAAGGTTATCTACTTTGCAAATATTGCAGGATTATTCTTGAGCAAGGTGATAGAAAAACAAATCATTTCCCACTATTAAAGGACATTATCTTTTAAAAAAGTAAAGATGTGAGGCTTTATTATTTCAACAAATGCAATACTTTGAAATGCAATATATTTCAACATGGGATTGCAAAAAATGGCCGAGTGACTAAAACTCTAGGGCAGGGCTTCTCTACCTAGCCTACTGACGTGTGTTGAATCTTTCAATGTGGTGGCCTGTCTTGTGCTCTGCAGGCAGTTTAGCAGCTTCGCTGACCTCTGCCCACTACATGCCAACAGCACCCCCCCACACACACTTATAACAACCTAAAATTATCTCCAGGCATTGCCAAATGTCTCCTGGGGACCAAATTTGCCCCCTGTGAGGACCACTGCTCTAAAAGAAATGTACATCACAAGTTGGATTTTGATTCTCAAAAGAAGTCTTAAAACGAGAAAAGATGTTGGAGAAGTGAACATCACTGCTGACTTCATTTAAGTCCTCAGGGAACCATGGGGGTTAGGAGGGAGGTCTCTGAGGCAAAAGCAGTAAATGTCTGCTGACAAGAAAGTCACCGTGGGGGCAGGTGGGGGCAGCCCTAGATGTGAAATCCACTCTTCTTGACAATAATGCCCAATGAGCAGAAACCAGTAGAAATCAGTCGGGCCAGGCAGCGACATCTGGTAGATTCCAAACTACAGATGGGGAACTCTAGCCTTCCTCTGGCCAAGTCTGAGGTGAATTTTCAACATATTGAAGGAGAGGATGATACCAAACAGTTAGATATTTAAGGGAGAATCCTTTTTTTTTCATTTTGGAAAGAAAACATTTTTCCAGGAAAACATGAAAGTTTATAATAGTGGTTTGAAATCAGTAACCCTCAATTTTTTCTTTGTGGTTATAGAAGACATCATCAATTGGATTTCTCAATAGAACCTCATAAACACAATAGGCCAAATGCCAGGACAGAAATTAAATGGCTGTGTGATCCTCAAGGGAAGACATACTTTCACTATGAAATATTCACACCAAACCTTGAGAACAGTACACGAAACAGAATGAACTAGAGCATGTGGTGTTCACATTTGCTGTTTTGACAGTACTGTTTATCAAAAGAACTACAATTTTCCCCAAAAAAGACTACTTAATTTTTACTATATTGCTTTTCTGTTTTGTAGGAACTATAAAATATAAGTTGACTAAGTTTTTGGTTGAGTTTTAGTTCATTTAACCTGTTTTACCACAGTTAAATGCTTCTAAATGGTAGCTTCTAGTCTTCTTTTTAAAATCTATATTTTGTTAGTTCAGAATGTGTTTTGATACTGCGATGGTTGGTATATATTATGCATTTGTCAAAACCCATTGAATATACAATACAAAGAATGACCACTAATAGAAGCTATGAACTTTAGTTAATAACAACGCATCGATATGGACTCAGTGATTGTAATATATGTACCACACTATTGCAAGATGCTAGTAATAGGGGAAACTGGGGGGTGGAGTGGTGATGGGGGGCGGAGAGGGGGCATATGGGAACTCTGTATTTCCTGTTCACTTTTCCTATAAATCTTAAACTGCTCTAAAAAATATATTATTTTAAAATCTATTTTGAACATTTTATAATAAAAAAAAGAACAGTGTTAAAATTCTTTAAGTGTTTTTAAATAGGCCTTTTGAAGGCTGATCCATTCCCTGCTTACTCATGGCTGAGAGATGATTGCTCAAGATGAGGTAGAGAGAAGACAGGACTTTTTCCCTTGTCTAAGCCTGGCCACTGACTGCTCTCATCCAAACTCCTGGAAAATACTTTTGAGCCCTGTGAATAGTGAACCTGAAATTGCATTATACTTATGCATTTTCTCCATTTTAGCAACTTCACATGATTTAATGTTTTCTCCTCACAAAATAACCTTTGAACTAAAATTTACTCAGAATTGTTTATAATTCACATCACATGACAGGCCGAATTTGCTTCTAATGAACAGTGTATAATATTCACTAGAGAAACGGTAAGTTACAATGAATAAGAGAAATTTTTCTTGGACTTTATACAACAACAAACAAGTTGTTGTGTTGAAATACAGTAAATTTGTTTAAAACTATTGGTTCCAGTTTTAATCTCTGCCACAATGGGAGATTTTCCTACATAGAAGATCCCTGGATGGTTGTCAGAGACTCCCAGGCTAAGAAGACCCTCATCGGTCATGGGAGGGCTCAGAGTAGATGTTCTGAGGAGAAGGCATTCTAAAGAAAGTTTTAAATGATCCTGTATTCAGAAGATATACAGCTTAGTCAGACAGCTAAAGTCTACACTTATGCCAAACGTTAAGAATACACAAAAGCAGCTAAGAGTAAGTGCGACTGAGTTCAAGAGAAAATCAGTGCTGACAAGTTCCAAAGACACAGTTAGGAGGCACAGAACAAAGGAGTAAACTCACAGGCTCTGGACTCCTAGAGCCTCAGATTCTATTCCAGGCTGTAGAACTTCACCTCTTGGTATCTCAGATCCTACATCTGTGGAGCAAAGCAAGGTGAGCTCATGTCCTTCAATAGCTAGAGTCATGGTAGGAGTGCAATCAGTGGTGGTTTTATCAGTACTGTTAAGAGTAGTAGTAGCAGTAGTTATACATCCTGTAAAAGATGCATGTTTCCAAGAAGGTGAGACAGTTCAATGGAAAGTAGGGAGACCGCATTTCAACATGAAAGTTTGTGTTTCCAAAGCAGTAGGAAGAAACATTTTGAGGTAAGACTAAGAAAGGGAAGTACGTTTGGGGGGGTTATATGAAATAAAATAAATATGGTGCTGATATCATTTGGGATATAATATCTGAAGGCTTGGTGGAGGAGAGTAAAAGGTAGAAGAGAATTAGTTCAGGAGTGAGAATACCTGGGTTCTAGACCAGGTTTTACCATCAGAGTCCTAAATCCCCTCCTGATTAGCTGTGTGACTCTGGGAGGGGCAAAGCCTTTCATATATTCACCTGTGAAGAATGTGTGGTCTCTGAGGGCCACTTAAGATCGGGGGCAAAAAAGAGTCTAAGTTCTTGGGCATAAAAGTGGCATGATTAAAACAGGAAAACAATTGCTCTACAAGATCTTTGCAGAACTGATTGGAGTGAGAAATAGTTAGACAGAGGAGCCCCAAGACAGAGAAAGAGTTACATTTACAAAATACTCTCACAACAAGACAACAGGAATGGCTGAATCTGTTAACCTGGTGCAGGAATAGATATTAAGAGGGCTAAGAATCCGGAGAATGGAAATGACAAATGTAGAAGAAAGGAAGCATGATAAACTTATTTTTCAAAGAAGTTGTGTCAGGACATGGCAGGATACCTTTAATGTTGACTAATGAGCGATAAATTAGATTTAGTGATTTGATATAAGTAGAATAGATTATATTATACATTTACTACTACTTTATCATATTAAAGATTTTCTAAAAACTGATTATAAAATTCCCATGAGAATATAAAGGTCTAGGGATAGCCAAGACAAATTTGAAGAAGGAAAATCAGAAGGAAGGATTTGCTCCATTAGATATCATGAATTAATGGTAGCTCAACATCAACTAAAATAATGTTGTATTAGGGGAAGGTCAACATATCAACTAACGCAAATACTCAGTCTTACATCAGACCTCAGTGCATGCAGAGGTGACTTTAAAAACCAGCAGACATTGTAAGTAGCTTCACCATCCATATGGAAAACAATATAATTAGAACCCTACCTCACAACATACTTAAAAAAAAAATCCAAATGAATTAAAAGACATAAATGTGATCACACAACAAAGATCCTTTTATAATTTTGAGAGGGAAGGAATTCTTAAGCCATGCTCAGAAAGTAAACATCATAAAGGAAAAATTGATTAATTTGACTACATCATTTTTGGTGAAAGCATAAATTTGGAGAGCAATCTGATAGTATCTAGGAAAGCTAAAGACTCATTTATTCTTGACCCAGAAACTCCAGTTGTTGTTATAGACTTTAAAGAAATTTGAACATTTGCCCTGACCAGGTAGCTCACTTGGTTAGAGTGTCGTCCTTATATGGCAAGGTTGTGGGTTTGATCACTGGTCAGGACACATACAAGAATCAAAAGATGAATACGCAAATAAGTGGAACAACAAAATCTCTCTCTCTCTCTTTCTCAATCAATCAATAAAAAATTTTAAAAATCACTAAAAAAAAAAAAAAAAGAAATTTGAACATTTATACACAAGGAGATGTGCTGCATAGCCTGTAGTAAAAAACTGGAAGCAACCTAAATGCTTATCATTTGAGGAATAGATAAGTAATGATGGTAAATCCCATACCTGCTAAGTTTATTTAAACCTTGATGTCCATGTATTGATACAGATAGAACTTAACAAAATATTAAATGAAAAAAGCAGAATTGAATATACCATTTATGGATATTTTAAGAATTCACAAAAAAACTATTTGCAAATTATGGATTCACATACATGTAGTAAAAATTTAGATAGGCAGGGTACTTTATGAGAGAAGTTTTTTTGGAGAGTGAGGAGGGGTTTAAATATTTGCCAACTGTAAGTACCTCTGTTTATTTTTTTTAAACAATAAAGAAAAATCTGCTAGTATTTTAAAATTCTGATTGGCGAGTAATGAATGTGTATTATATTTTTTTTTATAGTTTTCTGTATGTTTGAAATATTTTAAAATAAAGAATTAGCATTAGTAAGGTACAATGGGAAAAATGTTATCACTTGAATAATTTAAATATTACCCAGGTATAACGTTTTAAATTTTAAGGCATTAAAATTTCTATTTGGGGAGTGTTTTGAAACTTTACTTCAAGTTTTCAGAATGATTGTTCTGAGGGTTTAATTCTTCATTTCCCAAATTGTTGAATAAAAATTATATGGGAAAGAAAAGTTGTCATAAAACACTGATAATTATATCACAAAAGCATTCATAGCTTATAAATAAATTCATTGCATGGCACCACTTCAATTTTGATCATGAATTAAATGATCAGGGTCCACTACCAATTGATAATATTAGCATGTTAATAAAATTCAATTCACTAAAAATGACTTTGCAATATGGTTTAAACATGGAAGCACTGCGTAAAATAAGGTACACCTGTAAATTCCAAAGTGTAACTCAGGCTCGAGGGACTATAGACCCCTTTGATCTTGTCACAAATTGGCTCCTGGAAACCAGAAGGCCTCCTTGACTTAAGTCTCCAGGGCCCTTACCCCCAAAGCATCTCAAAACAAATAAAGTAGCTGAGACAGATGTTCGACCCAGACAGCATGGCAACCATTTCACAAAATTAACCCCCAAACGATGTGAACAGACAATTCTCCCCATGTAATTATGGCTTTTGTTATTTTTCCCCCATGAAAGTATTCTATTGCTTTGGCTTCAGCGGGACGGATGGAGGTATTCAGCTATGGCTGGCAATATTTCTGATCCGTATTTTAATAGATTATCCTGAATTGCCTCCTGGAAGCGTTTATGCCGAGCAGTTTTGAAGCCTCTTTGTCAGCCCTCCCCTTACCTGGGCGAAAGCAGGGGCGACAGTCGCTGTCTGCCCGGCCCCAGTGCAGGGCCCAGTCTGCGCGCAGCTGCCTGGAGGAGGAAAGGGAAAGGCGAAACGTAATCCAACGACTCCTTGGGAGCCAAGCTCAAGGGTTTCCTTTTAAAGGAGAAGTGATATCAGAAGCAGGATTATGAAAAAGAAAGACTTAGTAAAAATAGGATCTTTGTGAATTAGAACAGCGAGGCCATTTCAAATCGAATTACACAGGATCATGGCAATTAGGATTGGGAAGATCTCTCGGTCTTTCTCTGTCAAAGCGTGATTACTCCCAACGGTACATTCTCCTGAGCTTAGTCCAGTCCAATTTTAAATGATTCAAATGATGGAGACTCCTTGGCTTCTCTTGGGATATCTCTTCACAGTCTAAAATAGCTAACTGCTGGGAAAGCCCTCCTATATTTTGGGGTGTTTTTTTTTTTTTGCTTTAGTTGCATTATTCTGTTTTGTATTTGCCCAATCCACCTTAAAACTATTTGAATTTAATTTTAAATGGGTACAGTCTACATTTAAATGATTAAACCCAGCTGAGTCTGGGTCTTTTTGGGTAGTCTAATATCTCTCCATCTCTCTCTCTCTCTCACACCCACATACACACACACACACTTAAATATATGCATATATATACACAAATATATACACATCTCACATGTACTCACATATACACAATTAGAAAATATTACATAGCCACAATGTGTCTATCAGAAAAATTAATAAAAGCCCCTAAGTTTTAGGCCATTCACTGATATATATAATCATAAAAAAAATCAAGGACCTGCCGGTTGTTTTGTTTGTTTGCTTTTCAATCCTCACCCAAGGATATGTTCTTTTAAAAACTGATGTGAGAGAGAGAGGAAGGGAGAAAGAGAGAGAGAAACCGATTGGTTGCCTCCCATGGGTGCCCCAACCTGGGACTGAACCTAACCACCACCTTTTGGTGCATGGGACGCTGCTCCGACAAACTAAGTCACCCGGCCAGGGTTAACCTTTTGTTTTTAAACCGATAAAAAGGTAATAAACAATAAACCTAAGTGTTATTTTACTTTATACATTGTATGTTAATAAAATAATATGGTCTTTTAATATCGTTTACTATAGCTTATTTAGTACAAATAATATAGGTAAAAAAGAGGGGAACAATTCCATAAATATATTTATAGAAATTATTTTATTCAAACTTTTTTCGCATGCATTCCAACAATAGAGACTCATACCCACTCTTGTACTAAATTTGGTTTGAGCTTCGAGTAAGTTACAGAGCCTGGGGGAACAGCTTGGGGTGTTCTAGGTTAATGGAGGTTGCTTAAGGGTATTTACATTTGATCAAGGAATTAATATAGCCTTACATGTCCTTTCCAAAGAGCTGCCCTAAAGTGTTTTTCACACCTGTCAATCAACCAACCAATATCCAATCAGGTAGAAAACTGAGAGCCGTGGAAAAGGGGCAAAAATGTAAACCATTTGAGCTTTCTTTAAAAAGATGGAATTCGCTATTTTCATAGGTGTAATTTTTTATGTTATCAAGGCATAAACTGTTTGAGCTGGAGGGAGTCTTAGAGCGAGGCCTCTCTGCTACATCATCATCAGGATTTGCTGGGATCGTCTAGCTCGGAGATTACACAGTCGTGGTCTGGAAAAATTATCAAGTGAGTCTGTGCGGCAATTTAAACTTTTAAATTTGTCATTTGGGTAAATTTTAGTTAACTGTGTGGATTGAATATGCTTTTACAACAAATTCCTCCATAAATCTTCTAAAAATTACAACAACAAAGACATTTAAAAGAACAAAGGGAATGTGAGAGAAGGCAGTAGGCAAAGACACGCGTCTATGCATTGTTTGGGCATTCTTTTTTGAAACGAAAGTAAATGGAGTGGTAACAGGCTAAGCTGAATGGAGGACTCTAATAATAGCTAATGACTTTTGAGCGCTTATTATATGCTAAGCATTATTATAAAAGCTTCGTAGCATTTAATCCAGCTAACCCTCACACAGACCCTGTGACGTAAGCATTCTTAGGTGATGATTCTGGGGCAGAGTGGGTAAGAAAACTGCCACCAGGCAGAAATCCAGAGGCTATAATTCCCACATCTGTGCACAGGAAGATTTTCATGACAACCAAGCGAAATTGTCCCACCAAGCCCCCAAAAGGCTAAGTACTCAGAGGCACCTTCACAGTGAAAGGAGTGAGGGTAGGACTGAGTGACAGGTGGAAAGGCCATACAGAAAAAACTTAAACTGCTAACTCCCCTTTACCGTGCCAAATGACAGGAAATTTTCACTCAAGTGGGTCAAGAGATTGGAGGATTCTTTGTGGCAGAATTGAATCTCCTTTTAAAAAATACTTATAATAACTGACATGTAGGTTCCCATAAAAAGCCAGGTGGCCACCCAATACCCACAGAGTGGTGCCTGTCTGCAAGTCCCACCCCTGTACTGAGAGCTTACCATAAAATTTTATAAAATCACTCTTAATGTCTTTTTCTGTTGACTGCTTTCTCTCTTGCTACTAGGTTGCTTTCCTCTTGCTTTTTTGTGTTTCATTTTTCACTGAATACGTAAGACCAATGGAGACTGAGGAAAATTTTGTTTGAATATCTATATGAAAAAAAATGAACCTTGACCCCTACATCACACCATATACACAGTCACTTATCATGGCTGAGGGTTACAATGAGCTGTGAGCAGCTTCAGGGGCATCTTTAGGAGTCAGCAACATAGAAGAAGTCATCAGGACCAAAATCTAGAACCACCAGACTGCTCTTTTTTAAAGGTGCTTCCTCAGAACCAGAGCAGGAACTGTTGGCAGAACTACCTGGACTTTCAGGGCTGTGAGAAGGCAATGGCTGCTAAAGGAGGTGACGTCTCATGTGCAAGTCCCTCTGCCCCAAATCCTGGTGCCAGCCTGGGAGACTGCTGGGCAGAAGGCACAGTTCCTGGGAAGATCCAAACTGGCTCCACCCCACCTCTTCCCTGTTCTCCACCTTCTTCCAAGGTGAAGGGGGACCAGGATACATCCCACCCTAGGATCCTGTATCATGGCTTAACTAATAATAAATACTTATTGGGAAAGTGTAAAAAAAAGGTACTAATCATTAAGGAGCAGCTTGATATATTGCACTTCATTAAAATTAAGGAGCTTGGTTCATCAGGAGACACCATTAAGAGAGTGAAAAATACTTATGAGAAGATACAAAGAACTCCTTCAAATAAATAAAAGACAATCCAATTTGTAAAAATTAACCCAAAGGCTTGAAAACAAATACTACAAAAGAGTATATGCAAATGTATAAAAAGAATAGGAAAAAATAGTCAATATCCCTAGTCATCAGGGATATGTAATTTAAAATGACAATGGGATATTACTGTAAAACCACCAAAACAGCGAAAGTGAAAAAGACTGTCCATATCAAGTTTCAGTGAGGATTATGAGCTATTTGAACTCTCAAACTTTGCTTGTTGATGTGAGTATAAATTGAAGCAATCACCTGGGAAAACTGTTTGGCAGTATGTACTAAATCTAAATACATACCTATTCTACAAGCCAGCAATTCTGCTTCTATGTATATACCCAAGAGAAATGAGTTTATATGTCTACTAAAACACATGTAAAAAATATTCATAGTATTTATTCATAACAGCCTCAAATTGCAAATAATCAAAATCTCCATCAGCAGGAAAATGGGTAAAGAAAGTATATTATATGTATATGGTGGAATAGTAAACAGTTATAAAAAAAAAAGTTTAAAAAAGAATGAACTACCACTATATGCAACAACATGCATAAATCTCACAGGAAATATTTGCAGTGAAAGGCAGATGTGAAAACATATATACTGCATGATTTAATTTATATGAAGTTTAAGTATAGGCCAAACCATCTATGGAATTAGAAGTTAGAATAGTGATTACCTCAGGAGAGGGTCATCTTATCTGTGGGCCTAAAAATGCTTTCTGTCTTGATTGTGTGTTGGTTACATGAGTTCATATATGTGTAAAAACTCATCAAATTGTATATTGAATATCAGTGTACATTATTAAATATACATTATTCTCAATGAAAAAATTTTGAAAGACTAAAAAAAGGGTCAGTTCATATCACAACGTATTTGATGAACTCTACAAAAGAACAAAATGAAATAAGAAATCATCATTTTCCCCAGAAACTTAAGAGGATAGATGATAGATGATAGATAGATAGATAGATAGATAGATAGATAGATAGATAGATAGATAGATGATGATAGATGATGATAGATAGATGATAGATAGATGATAGATAGATAGAGATAGATAGATAGATAGATAGATAGATAGATAGATAGATAGATAGATAGATAGATGATAGATAGATAGATGATAGATGATAGATAGAGTGAAGTAAAAGGAATAAAAAACAAAGCACAGAGAACAAGAAACAGAGTTTTGGAGGGGGAAGGGAAGAGAGACAGTTAACATATAAAAATTACATAGAGAATAAAGTTAAGGAAATTGCCTAGAAAGCAGAGCAAACAATTGGAAGATAGTCAGTGAAAATGCTAAGATTTTTAAATTTAGTCACTCCAGGCAAACACACTCATCGCACGAAGGCCATGGTGGTCCTGGCCCTTCATGATGTCACTCTGACTTGGGGGAGGACCTGAGCATGTTTTCCTGTAACAAGGCTGCTCAGTGACTGCAACACTGTATTTTTCATTTGTGGTGAAATTATATCAACTTAGCTTGGTAACAACTATTTCCTCAGTTATGATTGACAACTATAATTTTTTGAAGAATATTGAGGAAACACATTAATTAACTGTTACTTAATTTTGTTTGGTAGATGAAACAGTTCAACACCTAAGGTCTATGTGAGAGGGAGAGAGTAACAAATATGGTCCCTGGTGGTTCAACACCAACACTGCAGGAGGGATGGGAATAGCGGCCTTTTGATGTATCATAGTACTTTTTATCATTCAGCCCTTCGTATTTTTTCATTTTAGAATACCACATTTCAAAATCACATCTGCTTTTCTGTTTTCTTATATTGTGGAAAAGTTGAATAATACAGTAACTGTGGAAAAGTTGAATAATACACTAAGACACAAATAGACACATGATTCTTCCACATGGAGATGATCACTACTGATACTAGTTAGTTAAGAATTTTTATAGCCTCCTTTCTCTCTCTCATCTTATATATATTTGGGAGACAAAATCAAGGTCATACTATAGACACAAGCTTGAATCTTTTTTCACTTAATAATGTATTGTGGACATCTTTCTATATACATAACCATTTTTAATTTATAATAATTTTTAATATGGATGGTCCATGATTTATTTGCCATTATCTTATAGTTGAAAAGTTAGTTTCAATTTAAAAACATTATAAATTATATAAATTATGCTAAATTAAAATATTTGTAGTTTTTTTAAAATCCTGATTCTGACTTCCAAGTTGCCTTTAGAACTGTTATGTAAGCAGACATTCACACCAGGAGGCACTGAGTGGCGTGCCTGTTTCACTGAGCTCTAGCCAAACCTAGACATTTTTGTGTTTATAAAATCCTCAACAATCAAAAGAAAAAATAGGTAATGTTATTTTTTAAATCTGAATGCTATGTTTCTAATATTGTTGAACATTACTTCATACAATTATTGGCATTTTTATTTCCTTCTTTTATGAATTGTCCATTCAGGATATTTTCCCCAAGTTTCAATTGGGGTTTTCTTCTTTCTTTATTAGTGCGTCAGAGCTTTTAATAAATTAAGGCTATTAAAACAAATAATTTTCAAAAGCTTTTCTCTCCTGTTTTTGTTTGTTTGTTTGTTTGTTTGTTTGACAAATTATGCAAGTCTACATGAAGGAACATTTGTGAATGGGAAGATAAGTGCAAGAACAGGGGCAAAG
Organism: Miniopterus natalensis; assembly: GCF_054644295.1. Lineage (NCBI taxonomy): Eukaryota > Metazoa > Chordata > Mammalia > Chiroptera > Miniopteridae > Miniopterus > Miniopterus natalensis. Next base: position 58,204,561 of record NC_142083.1, read on the forward strand.
GGACTAACAGCTTATACTTTAGGCTTGACCATGTTTGAAAAACATAGCTGAAAATGGCTTCAGCAAATCAAGAAAAGGAAGGAGGCTGGAAGAAAATTCCTTCTCATGGATAAGATGCATTTTGGGGTGTTTCCCATATGTTTGCATTACATAAGTAGGGTATTAGCAGGGTAAAGGCTCTCTCAAAAATCTACTCAGAAGTCAATTCTTTGAACGATGATAGCAATCTTTCCTTGCAGGATGAATAAGTCTTTTGGCTAAACATGGATAAAAGCTTTTGCTCACTATGGCATAATAACTCCAGTAGGCTCACAACAGCAAAACTAAGTCTGTCTCCAAGTGTCTTATTACAATAAAATCAAATTTAACCTCTTAAACCCAAGACATAAATCACTCACTTTTCTTTTCTTTCAAACAATTTCTGAGTGTATTATCATAAATGTTACCTGTCACAAGACTGATAGCTCTCAGTAGCTCAAAAATATGAGTAAAATTGAAAATGCATTTGAATATGGGAACCATAATAGTATTTTTTGAGAGGTGACAATAATAAGAGGTTGTGGCAGACAAGGAAAATTCTCAGAAATAGGAAAATCAAGAAAACTTTCTTCAAATTAAATAAGCTCCCAAATCAGTCTCATCAGAGTCGTATTTCCACCAAACATACAGTCAAAAAACATTTACTGGCCCTGATAGTCTGTAGCAATAGCAAACAGAATTTACCTTGTGAAATTTTATATTAAAAGTATGTATCAAGTTGCAAAGCATAATTCGAAACTGCACAATCTGAATTTATATTTCCTTCCAAATGATACCTGAAAACTTCATTAATATTTATCCAACAATGTAAAAATTAATATCACCTGAATTTTAAAATATGCTTTTAATCGTTAACTAGCATAAGTAAACCCAGTGGCCCTTTAAAAAATCCAAGTCAATTTCTTTCACATAAAAGAAGTTTCATTCAAATTTTAGAACTCAATTTGTATCTCTTTTGCATTTTCTGGTTAAAAAAAACAGAGTATTACATGAAACTATTTGGATGGATCTCAAGGGTATGCTGAGTAAAAAAAAAAGCCAATCTCAAAAAGTTATACACTATGATTCTATTTATGTGACATCCTTGAAATGACAAACTATGGAGGCAGAGAAGAGATTAGCGGTTGTCAGAGGATGGGGTGTAGGTATGAGTGACTAATAAAGGGATAGCATAAGGCAGTTCTTTCGGTGGCTGAAACAGTTCTGCATCTTGATTGTGGTAGTAGTTACAGAAATCTATTCTCAGGATAAAATCGCATAGAACAACACACACACATGCACACATATATAAATAAGTACACGTGAAAACCAAATAAAGTCTGCAGCCATCATCAGCAATCTCAGCAGAAGTCAGGAACAGAGGTGGGAATATACCAGCAGAGACACTGTCAGTTTGAACTAAAAGAGAAACTGGGGCAAAATGAAGAAAGGCTGTTGGGCTTCTTGGATTCTACAGGACCAGACCAGAGATGGGAGCTATTCTTCAAGTCAAGGGAAGAGTGACCCTGAAGGCACTTCAGAGATCACAGGGCTGCCCCTCCTGCCACAGGCCCAGGGGGCAAGGCTGTTTCCTCCTGGGTATCAGAGGGCAGGTAGAGCCTCTGCAGAAAGCTACCTCAGTGCACCTGGAAGGTGGGACATTAGCCAAAGAGAACTATTCTTGATCCTGAATATCTAATGGAGTTTGCCTTGCTAGGTTTTGTATGCTTGTATTATACAAAGTCCAAAATTATTAGAAGACAAAATAGTGGTTATTTTTGTAAGGGGGGGTATCTTAGTCTGCTCAGGCCACTATAACTAAAAGCAAAAAACAAAATACAACCATACTGCTGATGGAGTGGCTCAAAGAAGAAACATCTATTT